>NW_028232860.1:0-10000000 GCF_057557595.1 Rhyacophila brunnea | reverse complement strand
TCGTTCAATAACAGTACTAAGTTTAATAATATACCATAGTATTATAACCAACTGTGCTTTACAAGAAACATCGGCTGTTGTTTCATCCGCTTGGATTGAAACAAAATTCATGGTAGATAATATCTCCTCTTTGAGGAATTCTCTATATATCGTAAATCGTACATGGAATCGAAAAGCTCATTTTGAATTGTTATTGAAGTCCCTTTAAATGACGACGAATTTTCGTAATAGTACGTACATCATCTACAATAATCTACATAGTAACTGGAACACTGAGCGATTCGGAAGTCTCATCACGGCCACGGATTCCAACTTCGCACGAACCACAAAGGGTACAGTTCGGTTATGAGGAATACAGCGGAAAACACATTTGAAAATACCCGATATACTAGATTATTTGTTAGTTTGGGTTAGTTAAGGTTAGGTTAGGTTTGGTTAGGTTAACTTAACAAATAACCCAGTATATCGGCTATTTTCAAAATGTGTTTGCCGCTGTATTCCTCATAACCGAACTGTACCTACCGGTGAGGTCCTAATCGTTTCACTTTTAGTTTATCTTCAAATATCAATTATACTGAACTTATATTTCAATAAATAATCCACCCATTCATCATAGTAGGTACCTACTTAATATTTTTTATCAAAATTATTTTACTAACGTGAGATGAAAATTATCTACAAATAGTACTTTACAATATAAATAAAGAGTACCTATGTATTAACAAAAATAAGTTAAAACTTATTTTAGATAGATGACCGTTGGATCACGACGTCTGACTGGCAAACTAAAACGGCGTGTGACAGGATATGCTCCGACCCACAAATATAATAATAATACGTCAACTCTTACTTAGGTACTCACATTTATGCAAGACAGGGTATTTTGAACCGCATCCCCGAGCTAGCACTAATACATGTACGGCTAAACGTGCATATGACGCGGTTAATGTTCCACACAGTTACGTGATTCAGAATTTTGAAAATCATAACCGACAATCGCATATAGCATCTCATAATAAAATAAACATTGCTTTCATTCGAACGGGTCCATCTCCCAAGACCCTGCCTCAAGGAATTCATAAATCTGTTCTTAGAAGTTCTGTGCCCCGCCAGCATCGTGGAACATACCTGCTATGTAGGTAGACTGAGTGTGATAGCATTAACAGGGTTGCGCCAAGAAACAAGAATCAAGGATGGGCAAACAAACGGTACAAAAAAAATATATAATTAATTTATACTTAACAAAAGCAATGTATTGTGGCAGGCACGTGTAATATGAATATGTAATTGAATATTGATTATAGAATCATGGGGGGGGGGACCGTCCCCTCAGTCCCGTAAGGTAGAGCCGCCCCTGATAGTTTCAATACAAATGATTCGCGCTTTTGGACGCTCACGATGGCAGGCGGCTTACGCGTCAGCTTATAATGTCGTGGGTCCCAGGTTCGAATTCTGGATCTGAAAAATACACATAGTGTTTTTCAAATTGTGTTTGGAGTCACGAGTATTGGCCTAATAGGTTGAGTAAGTGGCTAACATTCATTTCTTGTAAAAACAAAAAAAAATCTGTTGATAAAAACCTCCATCCTATGGAGGGACATATGACATTATTATGATCGGACATGGTCTACGTCTTCGCAATTCCTGAAATTTTAACGGAACACCTTGCATATTTTGTCGGGTAGGTAAGTAATACATAAACAACAGAATTAAAAAAAAAATGAGAAAGAACAATAATTATTTATTCGGTAACTATTTTTGTTTTCGGTCCTTGAATAGAAAATCTTCTTGATATCATTTACAACATTAGAGTGTTGTATTCTTATACCTGGTGTGGCATCGAACCAGTTCCTGGACTTTGACTTAGTTACAGCATCTTAAGAAAATCCTGCTTTGCCTGTCATATGAAGTTAAACATCTTTGAATTTGTTGCAGCATATAAAACCACTCCAGGTTCTCCACGTAACACAGTTTGGGAAACCCTGGTCTAATGAATGATAACGGAGAAGCAACTTGATCAATCAATGCTAAAACATAGAAACCAACAGTGACGTCCCGAGACAAAATGCCGCCCATAAACAGCGCCAAAATGCCGCTCTATTTTTTTTATCATCCTTTCATGACTCCAATATCTAAGAAATGTGTTAGATGGATACATTGCTAAAATATAAATATATATATATATATATTATATGTGCCATTAAATCTAATTTAAATGCCATACCTATGTACTTCAGTTTACAATATTGCGTGTCCACGGTTTCATATAAATTTAAATATACACCTGACAACTTTCAAAACTCGCGAATGACTGGCAAACATATTTCGATAAATTAAGGTCACTACCTATAATTCAAATATACTTCGCAAATATGCACCTGTTATTGCTAGTCATCAAGGATGTGACGTCCAAGGACAACGGAAGTAAACTAGACATCGCGAACCCGACAAAAAAATCAGACCTGTTAAGCTTTTTATGTTAATTAATACGTACATTTTGTTTCTAATCAGTGAGGTCAATCTTTTAATGGAAAGATATTTCCGTTATTACTAAGTTTAGATATCTATTTCTATATACTTAACCTAATGATTCTCCTCGATTTGCCGCCCTTCGAGTAACTGCCGCCCCCAAGCGACGCTCAATCTGCCTACCCCCACGGGACGTCACTGTAAACCAAAGTAATTCATCATAATATTGTATTGTAATATTATACTTACTTACTGTAATATGGTTCGAAAGATTTTCTTATCAAAGTCCAAATAATTAATCATTAGGTATACATTCCCAGAGTCACCAACGAATCGAATTCCACCATATCGGCAAGTCTCGTGTCTGCCGGGTAGGAGAGAGCGGCCGGAAGTGATTTCTTGGCATTTTATATTACGCCGCTTCGATCCTCCGCCCCCTTCAGCTCCCCTCCCATTCCTCCCCGTCGCGCGGGTTCCGGAAGTCGAATACAAACGACCGAATTAAAACCGGAAGTTCCGGACCGGTTCATCCCTTCGCAGGAGCTTAACGCCTTCAGGCACAGATGAAATCGAATCGTTGTGGCTACATATATATTTTTTTAAATTATATCACATAGTGATTATTATAACTCCTACTAATTCTACACCCTATTACAGCATCCTGCAACCTGCAGCTAAGGCCACAGAATTCTTTAGGGTATGTCACAAGGATACAAAGTGTGGGATACTTGTCCAAGCCACGTGAAACGACTCTTCATGGTTACACCAGTCACCATTATCACTTAGTTTTCCTTCCACCATCTGCCACGTTTCCCCACGTGACGTAACGAAACATAGGTGCAATTGAAAGTTGTGTTAAGAGCATGGCCCCCACATCTTGAAGCGGGCCCCTAGATTAAATTCTTCGGCGGGCCCCCCTACCTATCGCTAAGGTGTGATGTGTGACGTGAAGATCTACAGTTATGTAATAGAAATAGTGTAATTTAGGGTAGGTATTTTATAGAGATTTTTTGTTTTTTTAATACACCCATTTGAATTGTGGAGTTGTCGAATATTAACAAACAATAATCGAAAATTGCATCGCACGAGTACCTACATATTTTGAAATGTTAGTATGCTTGAAGTGAAATAGCGCTGCAGGCGACATTTTTTACTAACAGTGCAATTTTGTAATGTGTATTTGTTTCATTTGGCTGGTCGGTCCATCACGCCGGGTCCCCAGGCTAGAGCCCTGTCAGCCCCCCCTTGTGGGGGCCATAGTTGAGAGTATTCTACATGCCCCCCACATCCTGAAGCGGGCCCATAGGCCAGGATGTTTTGCAGGCGCCCCTACCTATCGCCAAGGTTAAGGGCAATGTGACGTTCTACAGTAGTGTTCCCCAAATGGTATTCCGTGTATTTAAGCTATTTTCTATATCTTTTGAAATAAATCCCCTTGAATTAATAATTTTTCGGCACTCATATCATATTAATCATATTATGAACCACTGGTCGCGACCCCCTCTTGTGGAAGCCAAGTAGCATTCGACCCGTATATATTGAATAAATAATAATTTTTATTATTCAGTAAACACTAAAAATAAATGTAATATAAAATGATACACGTGAAATATCATTTATTTACTTATATCAATCATTATATCACATCAAATTGTATTGCAAAACTACGTATTATATTTTAATGTTTATTTTGAGAAAGTAGTATAGCGCAAAATATAATACAACAAGTTCATGGTTGGCAGGCACTAGTGAGTGTGCGTGATACCTATTCTGATATAATATAATATGTATTACGGTCAATCCTCGATGAGAAAAGACCTTTTCGATCGCTGTAAAGTGCAAAAAAAAAATTAATTGTAACCAGAGATATTTTTCTGTCATTGTTACCAATTGTCGCCAATTGAGTCGCCAATTGAACGTAGCTATGCAGAATGTAGCCAGTCCACAATAATGTCGAGCTGAGATAGTGGAGTGGCACTTTAGTAACAACATGATTATTAAAAATGTAAAATGTAAAATTGTAAATAGTATTTCATTTCAAGAATAATCTTTTTGCGGCTTGGCTATTTTCAGCAGAATGCAGAGAAAACCTTCTCGCATCTGATCTATATCAAATCTAATTTTTTAATTTTTTGTGGACTGGCTACTTTCTGCATAACTATGTCCAATTGAAGATTGGACCAACTTGAGGCTCTTCCCTTTTAACCATCATACGGGTATACTTCCAGAGAATGTGCTCGGCATCCTGCAATATTATTGTCCTCATTTGGTCCTGGCATTATTTTGGTCCTCACGGCGTTGATCTCCACGCGATTTTAAGTTGGCTGAATGCAGACTCCGCCATGCCAATGCGGATTCCAAGTTAATATTACAAAAATAAAAATGAAGAATTAAGAGATATTTGGCAACACTTAACGGTTATTCTTCAATATTTTTATTATGTTTGAATTGACAACTATAAAAAAATAATATTCTAATTAAAATAGTAATTTACATTTTGTAACAAGATACAAGTAGGGAAACGCGATGTTATAGAGGTCGCTATGGCAATAGTTTGTATATGTCGCTCGGCGTGTGGACAACCGCTGGACAAATGCTGTCATACAGTGGTTGGTATCCAAGGGGCACTGAGGGCCCACATAGACACCCTAAAACCCATTGGATAAACGAACTCATAAAGTTCGGTGGACGTACATGGCAGGGAAGACCTAGGGACCAAGAAGATTGAATGGAGCTTGGGGAGGATTTCATCTATGTATGTTAATACGGACGAGATTTCTTGATCGCAGCCTCTATACACAGTGCACGATGATTATTATTCACTAGACTAGAAGGAAAAAGGACGTAATCCACACAGATCAAATTTTACAGTAGGCACAAAAACGTTTTTGTTATGGTTTCCAGTCAAAGTTAAAATAAAAAAATAGAGACAACCGTGAAGTGTATGATAAATATTAATAATTTGGTTTTTATATTCCTATTCTGATATTAGTTATAGAGTTAATTAAATAAAAACCAACAAAAATTATGGTTAAGTCGTTTTTCCCAGTGAACTCCCTTCATTTTTTTTTAAATTTCGAGCTACATTTAGATAATAAATAGGAATTTGCAGCTTACATCCTTTGAACACAGCGTGTATTTAGTCGTGTTCAACGTTATTATCCAATAAAACCTATTTTGAAAAAACTGAGGGTTACGTCCTTTTTCATTTGTACAGTCGATATAATAATGTGGTTTTATTATAAAATGCATGTCAGTTTATCGCAAGCGGTAGTGTGTGTGTGTGTGTGTAAATAAATAAAATGTCATCACTCCATAGATTGCTGTTATTTAATCTCTTTGGGATAAATGATATTTCTTAGCAGTGTGGTTCGTGGTGTAAAAGGGTTAAGAAGAAGGTAGCTTCTTGGGGGTGAAAGTTAACCGATTGGCGCACTCCGGGGCACGGTGGCGTGGCAATACCAGAGGGGTAAATTGATTTCCGAGACGATTATGCTGGTGTAAGGATAACGGGGTAATGCCATTGGAGTTGCAACTTTGAACAGGGGAATCCAATTCAAACACCGCGGTACGATGGCAACATTAATAATTCACAAAAAATATCAATACTCAATACATACATGTTGACAACGCTGTTTCATATACCTACCTATTATATTATCGTTTAATTTAATAAAACGCATTTTTTTGTAGTACTTATTCCACTTTTAATCAATAAATTAGGACCGGTTTCGTCCGCCTCAGAACTACATTTTCAACTCTGAGGCGGACGAAACCGGTCCTAATTTATTGATTAAAAGTGGAATAAGTTCTACATAAAAATGCGTTTTATTAAATTAAGCAACCATACGATGCAGTTCCACCATGAATTGACAATTAAGGGGGGACATGCTCGTCGAAGGTCAAAATTGAGTTTTTATTGTATTTTCAAACCATGATCCTGGACACTCCTTAAACGTTGTAGATAATCTATTTATATAATTTTGAAGCCTTATTATCCTTTATAGTTATTTTAAACATTTGATGACTGCATAAAGTATTTTTGTTACATAAAATAGTATTCTTTTAAACCTCTCGCTCTAATGTTTTAGAATATAGTCATATTTCGGTACATAACTGTGCAGTGGTGTTAAGTTTTTTTACATTTATTAATTTTTAAACGCATTTATAAAACTATTAGTATAATTTATTACGAGATAATTTTTGTAAAATATTCACGATAAAAAATTATATTGATAATCTCTGTGATCCCAAATTTGACAAGAATTAGGCATTTTATTATTCAAAAAATCGGCAAGATTAACGCATTTGAAGATGATTCTAAAGATACTTATTATAAGCTATGTCTTTGACCATTCAAATGTGATAAACATCTTATGAATAATGATTGCTTTATAATAATTATTGACCTAAAAATAAGGTAGTGTTTTTTTGAAATACGCCATTTCTTTTGTCATTCCCCAGTGGTTACGCTACAACATACGGCCGTAGCCATAAATTGACAAACTATAATTAAAGTAGGGAGTAAAATGATATTAACGCGCGTGTTTGAACATGTACCGTTTAAAAAAAATTAAAAAAAAAATCGGTTAGGTACATGTTCAAACACGCGCGTTAACATAATTTTACTCCCTATTTTAATTATAGTTTGTCAATTTATGGCTACGGCCGTATGTTGTAGCTTAACCACTAGGGAATGACAAAAGAAATTACGTATTTCAAAAAAACACTACCTTATTCTTAGGTCAATAATTATTATAAAGCAATCATTATTCATAAAATGTTTATCACACTTGAATGGTCAAAGACATAGCTTATAATAAGTGTCTTTAGAATCATCTTCAAATGTGGTAATCTTGTCGATTTTTTGAATAATAAAATGCCTAATTCTTGTCAAATTTGGGATCACAGAGATTATCAATATAATTTTTTATTGTGAATATTTTACAAAAATTATCTCGTAATAAATTATGCTAATAGTTTTATAAATGCTTTTAAAAATTAATAAATGTATAAAATCTTAACACCACTGCACAGTTATGTACCGAAATATGACTATATTCTAAAACATTAGAGCGAGAGGTTTAAACGAATACTATTTTATGTAACAAAAATACTTTATGCAGTCATCAAATGTTTAAAATAACTATAAAGGATAATAAAGCTTCAAAATTATATAAATAGATTATCTACAACGTTTAAGGAGTGTCCAGGATCATGGTTTGAAAATACAATAAAAACTCAATTTTGACCTTCGACGAGCATGTCCCCCCTTAACAAAATAAAAGAAATTATTATATTATCATAATTAATATATTCATCAGTGGCGAAGAGATCTTTTAAGATACACTATAAATAGTGCACACTAAACGTTGTCAGTTATACGTATTTGTTTTTATTGTACTAAGACTACAATTTACAGATGGTGTTAGAAATTTAATTAAATTTAAAGGGTTAATGATTATAGGGTTAATGAAATATTATTATTTCAGTATCGAAAAATATTGGGATAGGTACCGGTTTTGAAATACTGGTATTGTAATCCCTAGACATATGGACAAACCTGTCGTTACTCACGATGCCATCGCATATAAAGTTGAGTTTGCGATTTGGAGAGACTGGTTGTGTTATTTGGCTATTATGAGCGTAATTCAATACACACTAATTAATATTTTAAAACGTTTAATACTCCTGTGAAGATAATATCTCGAAGGGGGACGACAAAGTTTGTAGGCGAAATACCCGAGAATGCGTTTGATTCACTTTAAACGTTACTTACTTCAAATTGCAACGAGCACTTCAGACGATTGGCGAAACCCAAGCGATTTCTCGATAAAAAAAAACGAAATTATTTATATAGTACCTACTAGGGACTCCAATCCCGGGATTCCGAGTTATTTTCGATACCTATGAATCCTGGAATTGATAAACATAATCCCGAAACTTTCGGCATTGATTTTTTTTATGAATTTTTATGGAAAATAAAATAAAAATGAAAATATAACAGAAAAATACGTTTAATAACAAATAACTACATTAGAAATAAACTGAGTTTGAATGAAGTTTGATTTATACCTATGTGTAACTTGCCGATTCATTTTATTTTTTCACATAAATGAGAAAGATTGGAAAAAAACAATGCTTCGTACTATTAACAAAGTAATTCCACCATGATCTCATACGTTTTACGGCAGTTTCATATTTGCTGACTAATTAGATTTATGAAGCGGAAACTCCACAAGTACACACTGATTTGCTTTACTATTTTAAATCTCGCTAACCCATTCATTAAGTCTTTACTATCAGAAACAGTAATATCATATTCAATTCACATTATTATTTATATTAAAATATTATTTACTCCATTAAACTTATGTATTTCCAAGATTGAGCGTATACAATATTAACAATAAATGTCTTAAATAGTATAAATTATACTAGATTTATTTTTGACCGATTTTATCAATGTTATTTGTAAATATACAATTTTTATATTAACAATGGAAAAAAATGCTAATCCCGGGACCAGCCATGACCAGATTGTCAAATTGTAATCCCGAAATCCCGGGATCAGAATTTTGGCTCGGGATTGGATTCCCTAGTACCTACTACTAGCAGTGGGGGCCTACTCCAAAGACGAGAAATGTATCCTGCCCATTTGAATTTAATATGTTTACCAAATTCTATTGAATCGCATCATATTATAGACATACCTACCATTAAAATCGTCAGGTGTTCGAATTTAGAACTAAAATCATCATAATATAAAAAGTTTTGAATGTTATGTTAAATGTTAGCATATTGCGCCCTCACTCAGCGGACAACTTATACTGGTGGATCTATAGATACATATATAAATTTTGGTGATAAACTACTTTTAATTATTAGATGCCCGACGTATTGTTTTTATCTGTTATAATAAAAATAATTTTTATTTAACAATTTTTTTATTCAGAATGCAGAAACATTTGTCATAAGTAAAATTTCCTTAGCAGAAAACACTATGCAGAAACATTGTCCTTAGTTAATATCATTTCTATTGAAAATAATACCATATTTAAAAATTCTCTTTCCTGTAGTTTAGGTAAATTATTTTATAATTGTTAAACGATGACAAAAATATGACAACTGCATTTTATAAACGCAATAACTATAACTATAAATACATATTAATATTTAATTATAATACTCTTATATTTCCGTTATAAGTCATCATACGTGATTCCACAGGCACCGCAAGATATTTTTTTTAACATGGTAACACTAGCGTCAAGTGTTATTCTATCACCAGTATCATCTGGCATCTTGTATTTCTGCGGGCTGGCGTATAAAAGTAAAATAATATTCTGCAAGTACATGCCTAACGAATTAACACTATCAATAGCCATATTGAGATAGGTACATTGTTAAATGAATTTGAGTGTATGAACTGTTTTATAGACATGCAAATTTATTTTGACAGCAGCTGTCAGTGGTAAATGGTAATACAGAAGGGGGCGTGCTCATATCAAAAGTAGTCTATGGTTAAGGATTCCTTAACTCTATACTCAGGATTGTCTTATAGTTAAGTCATGCTTTTCGGCGACTTATCCTTAGGATCGAAATCTTAGATTGTACATGCCGCTCAATATTCTAATTATTGAACATCCATCAATTTGAAAACACTTCTGAGTAAATATATTATAAACCAATAGATTTTTTTTTGATAAAAGTAGGGCACCCCGATCCCCAGGAATCGATTTGGAAAGCGCTTCAGTGAGAATTAAAAGCTATTAGTTGAAATTTGTCGCAATTAAGTAATCCTTTAGCATAGTGGTCTATGTGAGTGGGCGCGATACCCGAGAGATGCAGGTTGGATTCCTGCGGGGTATCTAACTTTTTTTCAAAAAGATTTTTTTTATTAGTTACAATATAATATATTTTCTCAGAAGTGCTTTCCAAATTATGTATGCTAAATATAATAATTGTCAAATTATATGTAATTATCTTAAAAAAACACCTTGAAATTCTGATGAAATTCTATCACAACAGACTGTAATTAAAAATAAAATATAATGATTTTATAAAGCCCCCCTCGGTTTTCAGCTGTATCTTTACTTAATTTCCATGGGCGGTCCTTGGCAGGGGGAGGGGGATACATACTGTCTACCCTTGGAGGAGATTATTTTTGAAAATTGCCCAGATTATCCCTTCGCGAGTTTCTTGAACACATGAACATCCTTACTACTTAATAGTCAGTAATCTCCGCTCGGGCAAGGTGTGGAAGTATTAGCCAGGGAAAATAATACTTTTAGAGGGCTGTTCAAGTTCACACAATTGGAGTAACTAGTACATATATTACGTGTATTATTTCCAAATGCCGATAAGCCCACAATTAATTATTTGAGGTAAATGTATTTTTTACAACGTTCTTATTAGCTCGTATTCTTGTTTGTCCGGTGGTTGTTTGTCCAGTACAAATCTTGCAATCGATTTTTAACTAACTTCCTGACTAACTAGACATTTGAAACTTTTACAATATATCAGAACACGAATGCCAATGCATTCTTTTAATACTTTTAGCAATATTTAAGGCAGAATTAATTCATTTTCAGTTAATTCTGTTTTGTATGAAAAGTTATTTCGGAAGAAATCCACTATTATTGGTTGCTAAGTGGGTGGTCCTAGCAACTAAATTATTAATATATACGTGCGTTACTATGGAAATCAATATGAAATGTCAAAATGACAGTGCAAATTTCAGTATTATTTCTATCAAGTACAAATTTTTTTGATCGTTTCAGCTAGTCAAGTCAAGTTTATATGATTCAACAGAAAATTTAAAAACGTTGTATATAAAAAGTTCTTTTATCTTGTAATTATTTTGTTTCAAGTAAAATGGTTGAGTAAAACTTTAGATTTGTTTATGGTGTATTTTAAAATTAGAACAATGAATTTATGTTAAAATTTTTGAATGTCCATTTATATTAACCGATAAACCCTTCCGTTCAATAATTAATATAATATCTGCAATTATTTTTATTTTTTAAATCATTTTTTCGTTTCGCACGCCAGACGATTAATCCTGATGCCGCCTACGAATCAACAATGCCCCGATTTAAATAAGATAATATTATATTACATTAGCCACTAATAAGGCTTAGTTAATTATACGCATACTAATGTTTTATTGCTCGAACGGGATTCGAGCCAAAAGTGGCGAGGGTTGGAGGTAGGCTGTTAAGATTCGACATAAATAGTGCACACTGTCAGTCAAACGTTTTTTTTTTCATTCATCAAGTCATTCTTATATTTTGTTTTCGTTGAATTAAGAATATGTAGGTACCTACATATTATTATTAGAGAATGTGTTGGTTAGTTTTTTAAATTCATTAAGCCATGCCTAAACCAAAACAATATAATCGATAAAAAATATTCTTATATCTATAACATATGCAAAATGATGTACCTATGGTTTAATGGCATAATTTTAGATATTTTATAGATAAACGAATATTTTTTTAACTTTTATCTACTATCTCTTTGACTAGGCAGGGTTTAATTATTGAATTTTAAAAACTAACACATACCATGTATACACTGTAGTCTTAGTTAAATGAAAACGAAAACGTTTCACTGACAAAGTTTAGTATGCACTATTTATTTCGGATCTTAACAGCCTACCTCCACTTATCTTAATATATTATTAAACTATCAACCCCAGTTTCTAATTACCTATGCTAAAAAATGGTTACGATATTTATTATTGAAATCAAGATGAAATCATTACTTTAATATAAGGATGGTGTCAGAAATATTAGTCATTTTCATATAAATATATTAATTTTTGAATAAATGCAATTGCTCTAAGATAAAACAAAATTTTAGAAATACCTATTACTTTAAGTTCATTTGCCTTCCAAGTAGTTAGATATTTTATGAAGTGAAAATATAAATAGATAAATATATATCGCATTTTAACTGCGAGCGTGAACCACCCCATGAATAATATGTTAAAGGCCTACTCCAAAGATTATTGGTGAGCAGTGTTTTGTGAAGATAAGAAGATACTTCTCCAAGTCTTGGGTGAATATTCATCAAGACAGCTTTTAAGATCGCAGATTGATGCCAGGATCCTGGTTCACGTGGATATGCGAAAATACCTTATACGAAATTAGGCGCGAACTTTTAAACGATATTAATATAATGACTCGATTTTTAACCTGGATGGCTTGAGCCTCATGTAGTTTAAGGGTTGAATGTAGAATTCAATTAATTTAACGCTAGCAGATGGCGGATTGAATGCGGTCGCTAGCAGTGGCGGGTTTTAAGTACGTGGAGGCCTGAGGCGATGACCGATTCGGGGGAACTAAAAATTGTCACTGCGATTAACCGTTATTTATTTATTAAAAAAAAACAACGCATTGAGCACAACAAATTATTAATTCAAGACGTTCACAACATGACATTTAGAATAAAAAAATACAGGTAAATCAACTCAGCAAAGAAAAAAAACAAAGCGAAAAATAATTACATAGTAAAAGAAATAAAATAAAAAAAAACAATAATTCAATTCAAGAAAAATATAAATTAAACAATAAAGTAGAATCGCTAAAAATGTCTACGTCTCTAGGGAGTGCATTGACCAGTCACATAGCTCTCGCTATTGGTGGCTGGTGAGCATGACATGAGAAAACAGCTTTTACCCAAAATAGATCATGGCTGCGACCACGCATGTAATTGACGGGTGCATAAAAATTTAAATTTTTCATAAAGAAGTGATTGGAAACTATACCACGTGAGAGCAAGGAAAAATGCTTTAAGAGCAGATGTGACCTACGAGCTATATAGGCGAGCCAGCCTTGAAGAAAGTTAGTCGGAAAATACTCGTTTGAGAAACTGTCAAAAGGAAAATAATTATTGAATATTGTCAATATAATAACAGCTTAATGTTGCCGCATTTTACATTGTTTGGTAATATATATAAGTAACTAGATGTTATAAAACATTCATATTATACATTTCATAACAAAATAATCATAGATAAGTATATGGCTATTAATTTTATTCATTAAAAATGAAATAATTGCCACTGTCTAGTTTATAATGGTAATTGTTTTTTGAGCATTTATAACTGTAATTATTATTATGAATATTTTATATAAACCGTATGCCGGAGTACATAAGTCATAACTGCCCCATTTTATTGTAAACAATTCCACAAAGTAAATGCCAAGCCTATGTTACCAGCCATTACTTAACCGAGTTGTTTGTGAGTTGATATCTAGACCAGAACTTCCCAACTGGTGTGTCGTAGGTGTATTAATACATCGTCTGTTGTACTACAAGATGTTTGCCTATCATTGCAGTTAGAGATGTAGTTTCCTTTGTGATTAATCTACTTGAGAATATTATTATTATACTAGAACCATCATAACTTGGTTACGATTTTATAGCGCTGTAACGGGGACGTAAATTATAACCTGAAAGTGCGGGGGATCCGTAGTTCCCTAGATCACCATTATGGCGTCCGTAGCCAAGATACGAGTATAATGGTCAGAAGTAAATAATTCAGAATATTTTTTATCATATTTAAGTAACCAAAAATACATGGAGACATAATATACATTTTTAAAATCTTAATCCTTGACAAAAAATACGTGCAGCTCTTTCGAGCATTAAGCCAGACGTAAAAGTTATTTTACAGGTCTAGAAGTTGTGAAAGTATCAGTTTGTATAGTCTAAAATAAAGAAAATATTTCCATTTATTTCTTTGCGTGGTATACATAAGAACTATGCCATTCTTGGTAGTAATGTCTGTGTATCCTTAGTAGAGATGTCTTCAAAATTGGGAGCATTGCTCTCCCAAGATGTCAGAATTAAAGTAGGTAATGCCAATTGGGAAATCGATAACTGTGTTCAACCACGTCCTTTCAGATATTGGATATATTTCACTTGAGGGTGAGTTTATGTAGACCTTGTTTAAGATAAGGCACTAGTTAGGTCATACGGTATAAATACTTCCTTGTATTTATAATTTTGAATATTTATTGTATACCTAATCAAACTGCTTTTTAAACTTATGTATATGCATAATACATATTTAAATTAATACATTCACTGCTGAGCTACTAATTACCTCTTAATTACCCCAATTCGATAACATGCTAATGACACCTAATGGCCTTGGACCAGGCGCATTGTGCGTACTCAACGAGTTAAGGGATGATGAATGCTGTTCATGTGACAGCAACACTTCGAAAACAGTGTCGTATGTCATTAACGACTGCCTAATACTAGCAAAATAACGATACGCTGTCGGAGCTTTGTGCAGATAACATAAATCCGAAATTAACCTTCGAAAAGCACATAAAATACTAAACAACAAAATAACACAAGAACACTACACAATATATTTAATTCTAGTCATTAGAAATGAAATAAATAAATTGAAAAAAATAATAACGACTTGGTACTCACTACATACACCATTTAAAACTAGCAATGTAGAAATACTACTTTAGCATTTAGGTATTTTATTTAACCAAACTATCTTTTTAAATGATTACTTTCTTAAAAATATGTCCATAGAAATTAACTAATGTATATATTGTACTAATAACATAATCACAAATATGGTTCATAAAACATTGAAAATAATATTGAATGTTTTCGTTACATTATATTATATTACATATATTTATTTAATAAATTATTTTTTGTGACATTTTGTGAATGTTTTGAACTTAAAATTCAAATTATTTGTAACGTTGACCCATGTTAATAAATAAAATGAATTATATTGAATTGAATCTCATTGAAAGCATCGATCAGACACCTGTCACTTAGCTGTGTGATTATTTTTGATGACGGTCCAATAACAAAATAAAAACATAATGAAGGTAGAAATACTTACCTATATTTTATTATAAATATACCCGATACGGGTGGGGTTCGATAGTTTTTGCACGAAAAAATATAGTGCAAGGAAGATTTGAGTGTCAGAATGAAAAGATTTTAGTGCCACACTTCTTTGTCTCGAAACAAAGCTACACAAGACTGATGTAGCAACCATTGCCCCCAAAAGGGGGGATGACAGGGCTCTAGACTGAGGGCCCGGCGTGGCGAATCGACCAGATAAATGATTTAAACACAAAAAAAATTCTCTCGAATAGTAAAAAAAGTCACCTGTGGCGCTATTTATCTTCAATATTAGTATTATTTAAAATTATGTGGTTGTACGATACAATGTTTGATTGTGTATCGATACCCGACAACTCCATAATTCAAATAGATGAATTCAAATAGGTATAAAAAAACACTAAATATAGGTACACATTAATTTTACCGCGTACCTACATCATTTGGAAAACGCTACTTAGAGCGTCACACTGCCTTTATCTTTAGCAATAGGTAGGGGGCCCCTCAAAGATCCTAGCCTGGGGGCCCGCTTTAGAATGTGGGGGCCATGGTAGCAACCATGCACTTTCGTGCTTAAAGAAAGAGTTTAGAAAATATAAAAAGAAACTTGACTTGCTCTGCCGTCATTTCTTATCTTTAATGACATCTGTAACCGTGTACTGAAACTCTGCCGAAACAGAGGAGTCAGGAGTTGAAAGTGATGAATCTAAAGAGGGATCGGAATTATTCCATCCTTCATATTATGATGCAGTTAATTTTTTAAATGTCTCAAGTTGGGCTTGATGGATATCAAGTCGCCGTGGCTAATCGAGTCCGTGTATGGACGGACCCTGGCAAGCAGCTTTGTCGGTTGGATCCCATCAGCGGGCGGTCCCAGAGTACGTGTTCAGCGTCTTGATGGTCGTGTCCGCATGTGCATTCCGGCTTATGTCCTATCAAACAAAAACCGCGCAGCTTGGCTGCAAAGTCACCATGGCCGGTCAGAAACAGGCTTACTTAGTGTGTTGGTCTTAGTTGTCTCATCTGAAGTCTGCAGGATACATCTGAAAAAAAAACAGATATGGGGAGAGTGAGAAAAAGTGATGCAATAGGCTTGATGTAAGTAACGTTGACAATAGCAATTGTCACCACAATATTAGCCCTGCATGCTTAGGTTACATGTAAATTATACGTCACCGTGGCACAGTACGATGAGAGCTTTCTTATTGGAAAGAGATGACCGTATACCAAACGGTTTTCAATTTGATTAGATTCAATATGAATATTAATTCAATTTTAATAGCTGATTTTGCCAAAATTCATTAATTCAAGAATAAAAACCTAACGTGACTTAACAAATAATCCAGCATATCGGCTATTTTAAAAATTTGTTTGCTGCTGGCTTTCTGCAAGTGTAAGTGTAAAGTGTAAGCCGACAAGAACCATGTTTTATTTAGACATGAATTTTAAGCCAGTACTATACGACCCAAAGAGATTGGACGGTCTTTAATATACGGCCATATATTTCCGATACAACATTCCACGGTAAAGTGTGATACGGCGAATTGCATACGCACAAGTTTCCGGACACGGCATGCTTACAGCGCACTGAAGAAATAGCATCTTTGCATAGTCAGGCTAAAAGCGCGTTGACACGGTCCAAGTGCACCCGTATGAGACATCTTCATACTAATTATTTCTATCCAAGCTACTTGGACCGCGTCATACTCATCCAAGTTAGCTTGGATAGGAATAATTAGTATGAAGCTGTCACTTGGATGGCACTCGGTCCAAGTGTACTCGGATCGTACTTGGACCGTGTCAACGCGGCTTAAATGTTTAAAAAAAAAAGTAATACCTGCGTAAGCATTCTTCAGTGTGCCATGAAAAATAATCTAAATATTGTGCCGCGAGGAGTTAAAGGTTAGGAAGCACTGATCTAGACAGGCGAGTTTTAATATACGAGATCAGTTTTCCGTGCACACGTAATACCACTCGCGGCCATGGCAGTGAGAGGTGTTCTATTTTCAATTCATTTATTATTTCCCGTCAAATTTACGACACCCGCGAGAGATTCCCAACACGAACACTTCATATAAAACGAATTTTCAATAAAGAAAGTGAGTGCATTTTAGTATAATATGCGTCGTATATTACAGGCCAACTTGTAGAGTTACAAGTATTTTGGTCCCAGATGCCGCATAAACACTTGCTATCGAGTGCGTATGCACACTTCGGTACGAGGCATTAAAGATACTGTTTGGTGGAATACATCAACTAACTATTCAAAACTACTACGAACAAAGCCTCAATCATACTTGATTATCGAGTAACAATCACATTGAGGGAATGTAAGAAAATTTGAAACAATATATCGTCTCTGTTCTGGCAGAACACACTAAATGGAGAATACTAGTTTTGAGTAATTTAACTTTGAAGTTGTTAAAGTGTTTGAAATGGTCTATCATGTGAGTATATTAAGTAATCTAAAAAGGATGACTTTAAAATAAAGACTGTTTATTTATTAAGAAGGTTTCCAGACGGTAAAGTTTGAAATAAGGAACATTTTGGTATGACTAACTCAATATGTCATTTTTTCGAATTAGTGTCTTCTGACAGAACAGTGACGATATGAGGGTCCTATTTGCAAACACGGCTCATTCCCAAAAACATAATTTGCGGCAAAATACAATACACTGTTTTATAGACTAATTAAAGACTTATTTGTTTGATTTATCAGTTCATTTGTAGTGTAGTAAATTTAAAATAGAATAATTACAAGATAAAAAGAACTTTTTATATACAACGTTTTTAAATTTTCTGTTGAATCATATAAACTTGACTTGACTAGCTTAAACGATCAAAAAATGTGTACTTGATAGAAATAATACTGAAATGTCATATTGATTTCCATAGTACCGCACGTGTATATTAATAATTTAGTTGCTAGTTCCCCCAGACCCCTACCAACCAATAATGGTGTCGAAATAACTTTTCATAGAAAACAGAATTAACTGAAAATGAATTCAATTCTACTTAAAGATAGCCAAAAGTATTAAAAAAATGCATTGGCATCGTGTTCTGATAAATTCTAAAAGTTTTAAATATATAGCTAGTCGGGAAGTTAGTTAAAAATCGATTGCAAGATTTGTACCAGACAAATATTAATACGAGCTTAGAAAAACGTTGTAAAATAAAATGTATTCAGTTGAAAATGTCCCACTGAGGCGGACGAAACCGGTCCTAATCTATTGATTAAAAGTGGAATAAGTACTACAAAAAGATTGCGATATATAGGATCGGACATGGTCGAAAGAAAGAAAAGAAGACCATCTACCTGCACCTCACCTCGCCACTCCGCCGCTACTATCTGACCACTTAAGATGCGATAAATTGTTGCAAGTGTGTTTATTTTGACAAGTTTTAAGTTGATTTTTGAACTTTTTAAGATATCGATTTTAAGATTCGACGTAATTTTAATGATTTACGTGTGTTTTTTTCCTCTTTTACGCTGTTTTTCGTTTAAACATTGTGAATAATCATATTTATTTTTTTGTTTTTTCCATGTCACTATCAGAGAGCATCTTGAATTTATATTTTTTTATATTCATTTCACGTAAATAAATAAATTTGGATTTGAATATGAACTTCAAAGACGTTGGGCCGCCGACAGTTTATGATAATATATTTTAAATGAATACTACTAAATTATTAATTACGTATTTGTGTAAATACAGCCTTGAATAAAAAAATCGGTGCGTGTACTTATGTACCCGCGTTAAAAGGTAAGCGTCAATTACATTGAGCTTCTTCACGAGCTGTTTGTTGGCGAATTTAAAAGCGGGCGATTCAGCTACTGCGATTTGATGATTACACGCAAAACTTTCCATTCGCTGAGAAGCCACAAGCCAGCGACTATTTTGACAGAACGTAGTTCGTTTTTTTACCGGGAGGTTGCTACTGCGCTCTACTGCGCAGACGCAGTAGGCCCACACGCCGGCGTGTAGCTTGTAAAGTTGACCGGCTTTCAACTTTTCTCGGTAGAGTGTTTACAACCTGCTTGTTAGCTTGTTCGATGATTACACTGGGCGATTTTACATGCAGATTGTAAAATCGCCAACAAACAGCTCGTAAAGAAGCTCAATGTAATTGACGCTTTATGCTTCTTTGGTGTAACAAAACAAAAACAAAACTTTTGATTGAAAACCTAGATTCGTCGACTAATTCTCTTAATTATCTTGTTATTTTTATTTTTAAAGTAACAACTGTCACTCTGGCGTTTAATCGTTTGTTTATGCAAGGAATTGAAAATGGCCGACAATAATAAATTCGTTGCCTAGGCAACGGAACAATTCTACTATCAAACTTGCGTTTGTATACAACTGACTGATTCGTAGCTATTTTAATACTGTCGTAACTTTGTGCGCGCGCAACTCTCAATTTACCCCAAAAGAGGTACCTATAACTTCAAAAATAAATAATTAAATAAAATTGTACAAATTAATTAAAACCGACTAGATAATCTTATTAATAGCACGCATTATATTATTATTTGTGCGTGCGCTTTGTGTAAACCGTCCTTAATGGGCGTAACATTACTCGGCAGGCAAAGTTTGCCTTCATAAGAGCTTTCCGCGGCAGCCTTAAACTTAATCGGCCCAATAAAAGCTCCTTCTCCACTCGCGTTATGAAATTAATAGTTGGGTTATCGGAAATCGTACAACTTTACACGCAGTGGCACTGCCAAATTTAATGCCAGCAAGGATCACTCGGTCCGCTATGCTATCAAATAATTTATTATTGTAGCCGTTTTAAATGACTTTTTTTTTTACTAACATCGTATTAATTTTACTCAATATTTGCAGCGGCGATTTTCTTTGACGCAGATTCACTAGAAAGTTCACAAGTTGAGTAGGTACCTACTAGGGATTGCAATACTGAATGAAAATTTCAATACCGGTGGTTCGGTATTTCTCATTGAATACCGGTATTAATACCGGTATTTCTTAAACATTAAAAAAATATAAGTAGGTGCTTATTAATAAATATAGCTATTAAAATCTTTGGTACTGTTCGGTTATACGGAATACAGCGGAAAACTTGGAAATTTTGAAAATAGCCGATAAACTGGATTATTTGTTAGGTTAACCTAACCAAACCTAACCTAACCTAACCCAACCTAACCTAACCTAAACTAACCCAAACTAACAAATAATCCAGTTAATCGGCTATTTTCAAAATGCGTTTTCCGCTGTATTCCGTATAACCGAACAGTACCAAATCTTTTTAAAATAATATTTTATAGCATAAATCTACAAACGTACATTTATTATGTTGACATTTAAAAATACGTATAGATTATTATTGTATAACTAGTGATTTTTTACAAATAATTTGAATATATTGATAATTTTAACTTAAGCCCTCAAAAGTCCATCAAGTGCAAATAAGTCCGGCTGCAGGAAAAGCTTCTTAAATTCAACGCTTGTACAGTCATCAATATAGAATAATTGAATATTTTTGTCACGGAAGTTTTCTATTTCGAAATAATATTATAATTCATCGTGACAATTACTTATATAAATATATTTGATGAAATTTGTTTTATTATTCTTTCACCTTTGTTGGATTCACTCAATATATTTGCATTTTAGCAGCACATAACTTATAATTCATTTTCAAAAACCTAAACGAGTGTGCTTTCTTAATACCGAAAATTCCGGTATTTTGGATTTTTAAAACCGGTATTTCGGTATTGATAAATACTGGAATACCGGTATTGTAATCCCTAGTACCTACAGAGTGGCCACTGAAAAACTGATGAGTTTATTAAAATGTCATAACTTGTTCATTTTTAATATTTTTGAACATACATTATTCTGAAAACACTCATGAGAAAAATATAATATAGTCAATAGAAAAAATCTTTTTTGAAAAACGTAAGACACCCTGCAAGAATCGACCTTACGCCTCTTGGGTATCGCGCTCTGTGCATAACCACTATGCTACGACTGCCATGCTTAATTGCGACAAATTTTAACAATTGGCCTTTTTAATACCTGCTCATAAGCGCTCTCCAAATTGAGTTACGGTAGGCGATCGGTTTTTGTAAGGCATGTAATGGCAGTAGTACATTTATATTAATGTTGTTGTTTGTTGTATCGGATCAATGTAATATAATATGTCCCTATAGTATTGAGATCAAATTCATGTCTACATAAAACACTTAAAAATACGTAAATACTATATAACACTATAAAAACCTTCGGTATATAAGGGAGATACAAGAAAATAAGTAGGTAAGTAAATTAGAAATACCATGATATCGTATAATATATAACCATTGATATACTACTGGATGAATCATATGATTCTTAAAATGACGCCCGATTTTCAGCGACTCGGCCAGTGTTAAAACTTACTGTTTTAATATCAGCGGACTTAACTCGATATAAGCCCACTTAATATTTGTCTCGAAAACGACCTGGCAATAATTATGAGTAAGCCCGATCTAGCTTGCATCTTACTCTAACCCAGTGCTCCGCAACCTTTTCTCACCCATGGCACACCAAAGGTATTCCCAGAATTCCGCGGCACACCACAGGTAAAACAATTTATACATCAAAATATGGACCCCACATGCTGAACTGGGCCCCCTACCTATCGCTAAGGTTAAAGACAGTGTGATACTCTAAAGTAGGTAGTGTTTTTCAAATGGTGTTCGAGGTAAAATTAATGGTATTCATTGTGTGTTTAGCTATTTTTTGTATTTACTAATATAAACACTCCCAGATTGGATATTTAAAAATATTAGTATCAACGCAGTAATATAGCGCCACAGACGACTTTTTTTTAACCATTAGAGAAAATTTGTAATTTGTGTTTATCTCACTTATCTGGTTGATCTGCTACGCTCCCCTTGAGCCTGGCCCCTCAGACTAGAGCTCTGACGAAAGAGAAACCCGAAGTTCTTATCATCCGTCAAGTATGACTGCTTATCATTTTTAATCATAGCTTGAGTTGAAAAAAGTTGCCCACATAGGTATATGTCGTATAAAATGGGAGCTGAACTGCGATAGCCTTGTCGGAAATCCGAGGATATTCTTTAAATTGAATTTAAATTTTTTAAATTTAAATTTAAATTTAAATTTTGAAATCCAGAAAATACCCAATGGCACATCGGCGAAATTCATTTTTAGCGTCACGTCGTTCCTCAATTCAACAAAATTCCTCACGAATATAATTATATTCGTGAGGAATATAATTATAGTGCTTCTATAGAATTTCCGGCATTGGTTGCAAAAGGATTTCGAATCCAGTCGTATTGATTGTATGAAAGTAATGATGAAATTTCTTTTGCAGCAAAGTTATGAAGTTTTGGGCCGGACCCAAAATTCATTGCTTGTTTTCAATGGCAGTGAATTTATTTAATATCCCTATGGCAGTGAAGCATATCAATATATTTTCATTCTGACCTTACATTTTCTTTATTAATTTTATTCAGGTGCTCAAATATATTACCAGCCATGCACGCAAATTTGGCCATTAAGTAAGTATTGTATAATATACAAAACTAAAACACAATGCGCCGCCGCATACCTAGCATCGTCTCGCGGCACACCGGTTGCGGAGCACTGCTCTCACTAATAGTCAGCGCATGACGACTTGCTCTGTCCGCTCAGACATGAATTTTTGGTAGCTTGCAAGCTTTGGGTTGCAGACACCCTTAGGGTCACTATTCCAAGAACGCAAAATTTAGTTTTACAGCCAGGGCAATACGGGTGAAATTCGGGAATCCATGTTAACGCTCTTAACGCATTATACCTACAAGGAAATACTATAAGACGATATTCGTAATATCTTCTTTTGTGGTACATTTTTAAAATGACACTTGTATGGGAACTCCTCATCTAGTAGTATATCAATGTATATAACATAGGGAATCCAATCCCGAGACAAAATTCTCATCCCGGGATTTCGGGATTACAATTTGACAATTCCGGGATTGGGATTTTTTTCCATTGTTAATATAAAATTTTTATATTTACAAATTACATTGATAAAATCGGTCAAAAATAAATCTAGTATAATTTATACTATTTAAGACATTTATTGTTAATATTGTATACGTTCAATCTTGGAAATACACAAGTTTAATGGAGTAAATAATATTGTAATATAAATAATAATGTGAATTTAATATGAGATTGTTGTTTCTGATAGTAAAGATTTAATGAATGGGTTAGCGAAATTTAAAATAGTAAAGCAAATCATGGTGTACTTATGGCCCTTCCGCTTCATAAATCTAATTAGTCAGCCAAATATGAAACTACCGTAAAACGTATGAGATCATGGTGGAATTACTTTGCTAAAAGTGGGAAGCATTGTTTTTTCCAATCTTTCTCATTTTTATTAATTTGTGTGAAAAAATAAAATGAATCGGCAACTTACACATGGGTATAAATCAAACTTCATTCAAACTCAGTTTATTTCTAATGTAGTTATTTGTTATTAAAAATATTTTTTCTGTTATATTTTCGTTTTTATTTTATTTTCCATAAATCCCGGGATTAATAGGTATCGAAAATAGCTCGGGATCCCGGGTTTGGAATCCCTACTCCAATCAATATCAAATTAATGTTTTTATTGAATCTAATAAAATAATTGGAACATTACTTATGTGTAGTTTTCCACGAATACGCACGCACTGTAATTTTTTTTCGTTAAGACAGCTCATGGTGAACTGTGCTACGGCGAATACGTACCTACAAGTTACATGTAGCCATTTACTATGCATGTGTATTTCTTGAAATCAGTAAGCGGTGTCTAATCATTCTAGACCAGTGGTTCTAACGTGAAATTTAACGGTGGCCGCACAATTAACATTGGCAGTTCTATGGAAACGTCTGGTGGCCGCACCGAATTTCACTTTTGTTGTGATTAAAAAAAATAAAGATAAAATTTTATTCACTAAAAAAATGGATCAATTTATTTATAGACAAGTCCATTTAATAAAAGACATTTGAACATTTTAGTACATATCTATTTATTTAAAAATAATGCAGATAGAAATTCCCCAATACTCATTTTTTCAAATGCGAGCCGCATGGTTGCTTCGAAGTTTACATCTGTCAACTGGCTACGATATTTGTTTTTATGAAGTGCATTACATTGAATGATCTTTCACAGTATACAGTAGTAGTAAAAATCGACAATACTAATAAAGCATTTGTTGCCAAATCTTTGAATTGACTTGATTCTTGGTCAACGTATAACTTCGACCAAAATTTTTCAACCGTGGTATTATTAAACTGGTTTTGAAATACTCGGTTATCACTCATTTCAATTAACGCATATTTAACGTTAACCCAGTTAATTTAATTAAATACTGAAAATTATGTTGATGGCCGCAGCAAAATCCTTTGGTGGCCGCACATGAGAACCACTGTTCTAGACCCTCCAGCATTATACAATCTGATAATTATTATCTTTGTAGTTGGTTTTGGTTTCTAGATAATATAATAGCAAGTTAGGTTGGTACTGTTGATTGGTACGTGAATTTCAGGATACGCCACTGGTACAATGGCATCAAAGCCTTAGGCGAGAGTTAGGTATAGATTGGAATCCTAGCGAAACACTAGCGACGATGGGTTCTGATCTAATCTCAATCCCAGAATACAGTTTGTAATCGAATGACGAGGTAATTGATACAGATACCGTTTGAGCGAATTCACCTGTTCAATTCTAATAGGCGAATTATGATTTGGCTTCCATTTCAGACGGTAACTTATTATAATAGAATTACGAGAAGTAACGTGCAGACGGCCCTTAATACAAGATAAACGAATAGACGTTGGAATCTAGATGGCATAACAAACTCTATGGCCTATGCGATAATAATTTTGAAATAATATATTATCGTTGATGCAAACTTTGATATCAAGAAACCAATAAAAATATTTGAAACAATTCCAACACATCCAGTGTTGGTTCTCCTTGAATAATTGGTGAGGCACTCTGTCCATAAAAATTAGTATTTTTCACAATTGGAGGGTTTTAAAATGTAAAAAATCTTTGCAGTATAAATATATCATTGGATGTATGTTTAATATTAATAAATTATAGGGCGCTTCTTACAATTGTTATATTCAATAGGTACATCCATTAAGGGGGGACATGCTCAGCGTAGGTCAAAATGGAGCTTTTGTTCGATTATTTTTTAAAACGGTACATGTTCAAACACGCGCGTTAACATCATTTTACTCCCTACTTTAATTATAGTTTGTCAATTTATGGCTACGGCCGTATGTTGTAGTTTAACCACTGGGAAATGCCAAATGAAATGGCTTATTTAAAAAAAACACTACCTTTTTCTTAGGTCAATAATTATTATAAAGCAATCAATATTCGTAGGATGTTTATCACACTTGAATGGTCAAAGACATGGCTTATAATTAATATCTTTAGAATTATCTTCAAATGTGTTAATCTTGCCCATTTTTTGAATAATAAAATGCCTGATTCTTGCCAAAAAGATTATCAATATATTTTTTTATCGTAAATATTTCACTATAATAATGTCGATATAAATTATACTGATGGTTTTATAAATGCGTTTAAAAATTAATAAATGTAAAAAATCTTAACACCACTGCACATTTATGTACTGAAATATGACTATATTCTAAAACATTAGAGCGAGAGGTTTAAAAGAATATTATTTTATGTAATAAAAATACTTTATGCAGTCATCAAATGTTGAAAATAAATATAAAGGATAATAAGGCTTCAAAATTATATAAATAGATTATCTACAACGTTTAAGGTATGTCCAGGATCATGCTTTGAAAATAGAAAAAAGCACAATTTTGACCAACGCTGAGCATGTCCGCCCTTTTAAATGTAATAAAATTAACTTAGTAAATTCTATACAAATAAAATAAAACAGAATCGCGTCGGACATACCGTGGAAAATCACAAAAGAAACCAATGGATGAGGAAGCAGACGTATGTATGTATGTATTATGTATGTTTGTTTGTGACTATGGTTATTTCAAATTATGGACATATTATGTTTAATAAAGATTGCGTCATTATTTAAATATTACTTTAATTAATGATTAGAAATATAACATATATATAGGTATTTAATAGTTCCACAAACATTCATAATTATTATATACATATATGTAGGGCCGGATTTACATTTGAAAGGGCTCTAGGACGATAATTTTCGGGATCCTCAAAAGAGAACTTACTTATATAGATGATTTAAAAATGTTAATTTTTAAAAATTAATTTTCTTTTTGTGCAAAATATCACTTATCATACATACTCTATTAATATTAATGACATTTCGATTTGACAATCAGTCAGACAGGAAAAAAACATACGTTTGGTAAAGTATCTGAAGATGGATTTCTATTTTATACCACGTTTTTATTAGCTCATATTCTTGTTTGTCCAATACAAATCTTTTCATCATCATTTTCAGTTAATTCTGTTTTGTATGGAAAGTTATTTCGGAAAAAAATCGTAAAAAGTAAAACACTATTATTGGTTGCTAAGGGGATCCTAGCAACTAAATTATTAATATATACGTGCTATTATATTATGTGTATACATGCGTTACTATGGAAATCAATATGAAATGTCAAAATGACATTTCAGTATTCTATATTTATTCAGTATTTATATCAAGTACAAAAAAAAAGTATTTATTAATACATAGAATTGTCAAGTTTATATGATTCAACAGAAAATTTTAAAACGTGGTAAGTATATAAAAAGTTCTTTTTGTCTTGTAATTATTTTAAAGTTAGTATGTTTGCGCATTTTTTGACAGTTCGAAAATAAGTATCACCTAGAATTAACTTCTAAAATTTATTTTTCGGCCGAGATGGCCGATTGGTAGCGTGTCGGCTTATAATATCGTGGTGCCCGGCTTCAAATCGCGGGCCTGGAAAATTCACATGATATTTTTCAATGTGTATGTGTATTTGAACCCAGAGTATGGACCTAATAGATTGAGAAAGTCGCTAACATATATATTATAGTAAAAATAAAAATCTCTTACTTAGAATTGAACTCGGTGGTGTAATGTAATATAAAAATTCAACTCTATATGAAAAGATACTATATTATGTAAGTAAGTACATACAAATAACAGCAAACTAAATTATTATATTTAAAGTCTATCGCACCCACGATGTCCGCGCGGTTTAAACGTTGGCCTAAAGCGTCGTGGGTCCCAGGGTTGAATCATTGGTCTAGCAAGTACACATATTGTTTTTAAATTTATTTATGAGTCAGAGTATTGACTTAATTAGCAATATTATTGAGCAACTGGTTGACATCCATTTCTCGTAAAAACAAAAAATCTGTTAACGCAAACCTCCACTCTGTGGAGGCCCATATGATCTTATTAGGATCGGACATGGTCTAAAAAAAAGTATATCTCATGGAACACAGCACAAACATGGACAACTCCAAACCAACCCAATTCAGGAGCAGATGGCCAAGACTGAGATCGCCACGCTCTCGAGTGAGCTTTCACTGAGTTTACTGAAAGACGTAATTTAATAAAAAGTGCCATGGAAGAGGAAGGCACGGAGACTGAATAATTGAATTTATTGATATCGACTGTAGAAAGGAAAAGGGATGTAACCATAAGTTCTTTCAAATCAGGTTTTATTGGATAATAACGTTGTAGCTACACGACTAAATACACGTTGTGTCCAATTGATATAAGCTGCAAATGCCGATTAATTATATAAATTTAGCTGAGAATTTAAAAAAAGTAGAAAGTGAAATGGGAAAAACGACTTAACCATCATTTTTGTTGGTTTTTCTTAAATTAACTTAATATTAATATCAGATTAGAAATATTAAAACTAAACTATTAGGTAATTATCATGCACTTCAAGGTTATGTCTATATTGTATTTTGACTTTGACCGAAAACCATAACAAATACGTTTTTATGGCTCCTGTAAAATTAGATTTTTTGTGGATTACGTAATTTTTCTTTTCTACAGTCGATAATATAAGATACAGAAAACAAAGCTAAAACCATACGGACAAACAAAACTGTAAAAAAATTCAAAACACACTTGGTCTAATTATCCAAAAAAAAAAAAAATATTATTTAAAACTTCAGTATACTCGTACAATATAAAGACCGCGAAATAAGAATCAGAACGTCGATTCAAAAATCAAATCAGAATTGAAAATGTTTATCGAGTCGATCGCTGCAGCGGTTTGGCATCAATCACGAATGGCGCCAATTTTTTTCGCGCCCCGGCAAAACGGAAACACGAACGAAGCCCGCCCAAAAATTCCCTGAAGGCTGACGCGGGGAAGACCAGGCCGCGAAGACGGGGAAATGTCCCATTACCGCGCGTCACGGGTCCGCGACCACGGCCTATTTTATTCCTCTCCTCGAATAATGTCTCAATTCTTTTCTTTGGACGGATTCGTCATCAGTCTCTTTATAGGTTCCGTTACTACGGGGAGACATTGTTGCTGACTAATTAATCGACGTGAAATATAATTGAAAAGATTTACGTTGTCATTAAAATTATATTGATTACTTCGGATCATTTACGAAGACATATACACTGAGTTGTAATAATACAGTTTGATTTATTTATTTGTATTTAAATTATGATGATCGTTAGAAAATAGTGACATATCATCAGTGACGTCCCGTGGGGGTAGGCAGATTGAGCGTCGCTTGGGGGCGGCAAATCGAGGAGAATTATTAGGTATATATATATATATAGAAATAGCTACATAAACTTAGTAATAACGGAAATATGTTTCCATTAAAAAATTCAGCTCACTGGTTGGAAACAAAATGTATTAATTAGGTACTTACTATAAAAGTTTTAACAGTATTTTTTTTTTGTTGGGTTCGCGATGTCTAGTTTACTTCCGTTGTCCTTGGACGTCACGTTCTTAGTGAACAGCAGTGGCACGTGCATACCTAATTTAAAATTTATTCAAATATATTTGCCAGTCACTCGCGAGTTTTGGAAGTTGTCAAGAATATGTGTATTAATTAAGGCGCTAAGTACCAAATTAATAAAAACTGATATTTTTAAAGAAAAATATTCTACATACCAACGCCAATAACTTCAACTATAGTCTAAGTGCCTCAAGCAAGTCAAAAAAACACAGCAAAATAATTAAACCTGTCGACGTTGTAAGTCCGTTGGCGTGTTTTATTTATAATGGTGTAAGTAGCACTGCAGTGGTCAACGGCATTAAATATAAAATAGCTGACGATGGTGTGTTGACACTTGCGAGTTCTTAATACCTAAAATTATAGAATCTGCCGTGATTACTTCACACTGTAAAACTACATTTTTCAAAAGGTCTGCTTCATGAAATTTTACTGCAATGACTCGGTATTTTGTATCTACAGGCAATACTACTTTTTGGTACTTAGAGCCTTATTTAATACACGTATTCAAGTGTATTTTTAAATGTACCCATCTGAAACCGTAAACTCGCAATATTGTCTATTTAACCAGAGATGCCATTTAAATTAGATTTAGTGGTATTTATCGTGTTAGTAATGTATCCATACAACACATTTCTTAGATATTGGACTCATGAAAGGATGATAAAAAGTACCGTATAAAAAAAAAGTGGCAGCATTTCGGCACTGTCTAGGGGCGGCATTTTGTCTAGTGACATCACTGCATATCGTCACCTTACTATTAAAACCTCGTAAGTATGTTTGGGAAGAATATTTAGGGGAAGGAAAAACATAATAAAAAAAAATATGTTAAACACTTTTCTAAACGATGAATCTGCTAACACTGATTGTGAAATACGAGGTTTCAATTCCATGTTTGAAACCACTAGACCTACGAGTTTTTAAAATTTGTCGACATATGGACAGCATAATAGTCTAGAGAACCAAGGTTTTGATATGATTTAAATTGTTTTTTTGTTTAAATTTTGTCGAACAAACTTATTTTTTCCATTATATCGGACTTATGAGGTCTTAATAGTAAGATGACGATACATAAGATTATCAAATTAGTACTATAGATTTTAAAATCGTCATAGCAGCCATTTTTTTTTTTTGATTTTCACCAAATTTTCATGACATTTGTGTTTGTGTAAATCATCATGGAAAGATATACAGTTGCACAGCGTATAAAATTGTTAAAAAATATTTAAAAAAAATTAATCTATCCGAGCTACGTTTCGGGCACTACGTGATATGTATGGTCAAAATAATCAAGCCTACAAAGCTTACTATTTATAATTTAATTGAAAAATTCGACTCAAATAGTAATGTTGGTGATGTTAAAAATCTAGTCAAAAGCGTAAAGGTACTGCTGAAAATATCGATGTTGTGAATCAAAGTGTGGATGAAAATCCAGAACAATTAATTACACGTCGTTCTCGAGAACTTATGGCACTACATGGAATATTCTTCATAAATATTTGTATTTGAAGGCGTATAAAATACAGTTAAATAGAACTTAAACCGAATGACCATTAAGTGCGTCGAAATTTTGCTGATTGGGTTTTAGAGTAACTTGATTATTTCACGAAAAAAATATCTTTAGCGATGAAGCTCATTTTTGGTTCAATAGCTTCGTAAATAAGCACAATTGTCGCATTTGGAGTAATGAAACCCACATGCAAGTTTTGAAACACGCCCACAAAAAATAACACTTTGGTGTGGTATCAGACTATAATTGGTGTAATTGGACAGAATTTTTTAAAAATCGAAAATGCCAATGCAGTTACTGTTAACGGAAAACACTACAGAAACATTCTAGCACGAATTAGCTGATTTTGATCTGGACGATATGTGGTTCCAACAAGATTGTGCAACATGCCATACAGCTCGTGACACAATCAACTTATTGAGAGAAAAGTCGGTACTGTTCGGTTAAAGCGGATACAGCGGAAAACACATTTTGAAAATAGCCGATAAACTGGATTATTTGTTAGGTTAACCTAACCAAACCTAACCTAACCTAACCTAACCCAACCCAACCTAACCTAACCTAAACTAACCCAAACTAACAAATAATCCAGTTTATCGGCTATTTTCAAAATGCGTTTTCCGCTGTATCCGCTTTAACCGAACAGTACCGAAAAGTCTCTTATTTGATAACCCTTCACATAGGTTAAAATTAATTTCAATGAAATCTATGGATTATTTTAATTTCGTTATATACTTTTATTTTGATTTATCTGTCTGTCTGTAATACAGTGCAACAAAGCACAACACACATATTCTCTCTGGCTGCTCGCCGAAAGTATGCAGCAGCTAACAATAAGCTATCTCTCTCTGACGCACGTCAATTTGCATGCGAAAGAGTTTGCGTCTTTCTTGCGCGATCGCATAAATGGAACAGCCACGTTCCATCCCTCTCGTGTGTGCTGCGTAAGCGTTTACACGTTTCATAACCAATTCACTGTATTGTATTAAGAGCGTACATAAGTGAAACGGCAAATAATTTTCAACTGTATGTGGAACGAAATTTCGGCCGTGTAGCCATTCTGAGAGCGATAGTCGACCTGTTTGCACGTCAATTTGTTTTGTGATGACGTCGGAGGAATATATTCTTAAATCGTGTAAAGATGACTAAAAAACGTTCCGCATGTACTTGAAAAAGAAAACATGTCAATGAATATACTATTATTATTACGAATATAATAATAAACATAACATAAAAACGACGCATGTTGAATTTTTATGACAAATTATATTTCGTTCGGCTCGCGTCATTTGCACAATCCGCGCATCGCCTAGTCACGATCTTTTCAGACCATGCCTCAGCTGAGGTATAGCCTTAAAGTTTCGTTATTTTTATGAATACAAATTCTTTTTAGACAATACCAATGAAAGTCACGTAAAATACACCAGCTTTATCGAAATATATACATATTAACCTACCTATATTGGTATTCTAATCGACGCATTTTTTAGCTATGCATATTGTTACCCTATATATTACTTTGCGTATGACATAAAGCATAGTATTATTCATTGGTAGCTAAATAGTACTATTATCTGCATCGGCGAGAATGTTGACATTACATATACCATATACCTATTGTTTTTGTTAGATATTCATCTGGTGACAGTAGTCAGAAGTGTAAGTAAGAACAATCTTTTTGGGTAGAATAAGTATGAGGTGAAATAGTAATTGTGTAATGCATGGTTTCCCAAACTATGGGTCCCGACCCACCAGTGGGTCGCGGGCGAATATTGAGTGGGACCTCGCCACTGTATACCTACATAAATTTAAAAAAATGGGAAGTGATAAATTTGATATTTCATTCAGCTATTTATAATACGTAAAAATTGAAATAAACTTAAGTTACGGAAAATATTGTGATAAAATAATGAATGTTCGATGAAGCTATGAAAGTCCTCCTCCTCTTAACTACCTCATATCTATGTGAGGTCGGATTTTCGGCTATGGTTAAGGTGACGCATCAGTGAAACGCCAAATAATTTTCAACTGTACGCGCGACGAAATTTTGTACTCGCTTCGCATTCATTGAGAGAACGTCGAGTCAGACATACGTCACTTTGCTGCGGGATGGCGACGGGCCAATTAATTCTAAAATCGTGTAAAGATGACTAAAAACGTTACCCATTTACTTTAAAAAGAAAACATGTCAATGAATATATTATTATTGTTACTAATAGAATAATAAACAGAACATAAAATGGACGTATGTTGGATTTATATGAGAAATAATATTTCGTTTGACAGACGTCTTTTGCACCCGCGACCCGCAATCCGCACATCGCCTAGCAACGATCTTTTTAGACCGTGCCTCAGAAATAAATTGGATATATCAAACTCACTGCGATTAAAAGTAACTAAAGTTGAAGTTGATGCTAAAACTGTAATGAAGAAAAATAAGAAACAAATACATCCTTCCCATTGAAATAACTTTGTAAAAAAACCTTGCAGGTGTAGGTATTTAATTAATATATTTTTTTTATTTAAGTTGTTTCTTATTTCAACAGTCTTTCATTCATATTGGTAACACTTATAAAAAATATTTTTTTTATTTCAATTAGAACAAATAAAACAGGATTAAGTAGTTCCACGACTCGCCACTAGGGAATATGAGCATTACCAATATGTATGCCCTCTTTTCTCTAAGACAGCTAAGAGGTGGGTCCCAAGATTGGAAATTTTTGTTAGATGGGTCGGAGCCCAGTCAACTTTGGGAACCACTGGTGTAATGCATAAAAAAAGAGACACTATTATATAATAATATTACGATTTTAATGGGGAATGTTTGGCCAATCAAAAAATATGGCCACAACTTAACGCGTTCGCGGAAATAATGGCGGGCCAGAAGAATATTTTATTTTATCGCCCTCTTATTCCAGAAACAAAACGAAGCATTAAAAATGGCGACAAAACGCTGCAGACCATAATAAAAGGAAGAAAAAAGGATATCAATTAATGCTTCTCGGCCCGCGGGGAATAATTAGCCCCCCCTCAAAGAATAAAGAGTCAATTATGATATTTTTATTGTGCCACATTACCGAAGGCCGTTTATAATATTTTTTTATATTTTAGTTCAGGGGCGGAATAATGATTTTCTTTATTTAGGAATATTTTAACCGTTTAAGATCCAGAGTTCAGAATATTTGATTAATATTTTTAATTAACTGCAGGGTACCAGGCATATAATACATTAAATGGGGAATGGGACAACTGGACGCCAGGACAATTGGACGCTGCACTGTCGTAGACACATAAACAGAACTAAGACGAGGAATTTTAATCAGTGTCTATCTACGTGTAGTTTTAATTTATTTTACTCTTAACATAATGTTTTTTTATTGCGGATTGAGAATTACCTGCTTAAAACTTTATATTAAAATAAAAAAACTCTTTTTTCGTTGGAACTTAAAAATGAATTAAAATGCACGTTAATTACATCGATCGGCCGCCTGGTCATTAGGCGCCGTGTGCGTCTTCCGCGTCCAAAGTATTAAACATATGCACGATTAAATCATTATTTAGGTGTGCATATTTAAATTCTCACCAACTATTAAATCATAATATAATAATTTAAATATAAATAACAATATTAAATATTTTTTTAAAAAGTACTTATAAGTACCTAACGTCTATTTATTCTCGAATTGCGTGGCGTCCAATTGTCCGGCGCCAAATCGTTTTAGACCCATTAAATGTAGCCAACGTAGAGCATTTTAATTTTCGTACGGTTGTAGCGCAAATAATTTTCATTGTTTGTTTCATATTGTCTGGAAATTTGTCAGGTGCCTTCCTACTAACTAAATTTCTGTTCGACTACCTTAAATATACACGAAACATCTTAAATTGACATACACACGACTGTCAGATGGTGGTGGTTTTAGGTACGTGGAGGTCTCGTGAAATTTTTGCTTGTGCAATCAATAGCTAGAACAATATACTTATTTATTATGTCATTATGTTATTTTGTCATGATTTTTTATGCTTCGATTATTTGTTAAAGTAAAATGTCAATATTTTATAATGAAGAAACCGTATCGTCTACTTCATGGAAAACCGCTACAAAGTTGAAATATTTGTATTCGTTACTCAATTCCCCGCACTTTTTTATGTGTCGCCACTATGCAACGCATGGCCTGCCACCTCTACGGAACGTCACTGAATACATCTTCTTACGAGACAGCATGTAAATAAATATAGTGTCATTTTGTACGTAATTTGGAATTCACCCACGGAATACGTTAATAATTATAGAAAACTGTTATTTTTTGCAACACGCTTCACATGTATTGGAATTATTTTAGTTACCACTTGCAGTCTCAGCCGGCTCTCATATCAAAACTCGTCTCGCCTAAAACTTGTCGATGTGACGTCATCGTTATACAAAAAATACACGTTGCCAAATGGAGCTCCGCAGATTGGTCGAATGCGACTGTTTCGTTTGAAAAAAAACATCTGCTGTTACAATCGACAAGATGCATCCTTCTCGGGCTCCGAGTCGAAGAGTCGAAGTCACATACGAACAGCTACAAATTGGTCATTCCTACACCGGCTCGCCGATCACCGCATTCAAATAATATCTATACGTTTCAAAGGCTACACGAGGTACGATAACATCTTCTTGGCTAAGCTTCTAGGCGCTGCTGTCTACTAAATGGGAGGAGCTTCTTAGTTTATAATGGGATTCCGAGTAAAAATGGGCGGAGCATGTAAGTTCACAGTATTAACACGTAGCCAAAAAGATTTTGTCATAAATACCAATAATTATCAAATCTAACCAATTTTTCATTATTAATGAAAAATTGCCATTCGAAATCATAGATAATCTGTTCACAGACCCTTAATTTCATATTAGGTAATACTATTAAAATGGTTCCTTGTTCTATGTTACAGTAACATTAATGGATACGTTACGAAAGAGCATGATAATAAAGAACATTGGTAATGTTTCACCACACATATGCATAGGAGTATTAAATAGTTTCATAAGCAATTAAATTCACCGAAAATTCCCTCATAATCCGCTGGAGCCGCGATCGGACCACAATGCGTTAATATTTATCTCAGGAAGAGGACCCCCTCATTTCGTCTGACTTGTGGCTTTTTCCACGCTTCGGTTGGCTGGCCCCCCATTTCCCTAACCCGCGTCACCCCCCGGATCCTCTTCGGGGTTGTTGTAAGTAGGAACTTCATCCCTAATGTAATTTGAAAAACATTCGAATAATGAGATTAGCTACGCAAAGAAAGACAGGGGTAATTTTTTCGAGCTTGTAATTAACATCGGTAGATGGAAGAGGAGGCGTCTTCGCCTTTAACTACAGAGTGTTTAAAAATTGGCTAAGGATATTTTTATCTAGGAAATATGCCAAAATATATGCATGCTAAAGGTTCGTAAGAGGATAACAAAACTGAACTATATAATACCCGTAGAGTAATATTTTAAAACCAATGTTAAATTTGACCTATACACAGAATAAGATAGAATAGTCTTGAGTGATTTCTTCGTTCCGTGCAACCATGCCGTGTTTTTGTCTTTTTTCAAAATGTAAATTGCCATTGGCGAAACTTTGTCTGACTTCAGCTCACTTTTTGTTTGGGCTACGTATACGAAATGTGTGATGTTATATTCGAACAACATCTCCTTGGATACGTGTTAAAACTGTGAACTAACAAGCTCCTCCCAGTTTTAACCGCAATTCCATTATAAACTTACAAGCTCCTCCCATTTAGTCGACAACAGCGCCTTTCGGCTTTTGCCTAAATCTTCTTGTTGGAGAGTAGTAGCGCGTCTGTGTGCCATGATTGTTTGGCAGAGGAACAAGTGTGCCGTTTTAGTAAAAGTTTAAAAACTAGACTTAAAACTATTTGCCAAGAAGCGCCAAAAAAAGAAGTTCCCCTCCTCCTATGATGATTTTAAAGAAGCAATTATTTTATATATGACGGCGAGAATAAGATAGGGGATGGGGGCGCCATCCGGTGGCAAAAACTATTTGATTACATTATTGTTTAAATATGAATTTACGTTATTGGGAGATAATAATGCTAGTGTATGAGTCCACACTCCACTCTCGACTACTTCAAAAGAAGGTTCTTATTCAGGTAGCCAGTCCCATGGCCGGTCTCGTCACTGGGACAAACATATTTATTTAATATTTTTTTTTGTCTCGAAAGCGCGAAAATTTAGAAATAAATAAATATACTAAACGAAACAATTATTTAGACCATAATATAGTGGATCGGAATATTAAATTTTTATAACTTTTGTGGTGTTCAATGTGTGGGTTATGCTGTTGAAGATGATGATGAAGAAGTCGAAGATGTATGCAGGAGCGAGTTTTATTTGCAGCGTAACGGTCGGTACGATAGTATAAATACAATGACAGTACATATTATGTACTGAGATAGTTACGAGCCAGGTACTTAGATTCGAGTATATAAATCATTATTCGTAATTTATACAGTCAAAAGTAATACCTAAACATTATATTCTAGTACATAATTATATTGAACGAGTCAGTGGTTTAAATACGAGTAGCTGTGAATTTTATTTATTATTACAGTGATAATATAATATGATACTATGGGAATGGATATTAGACTAATTTTCCATTGCGATACCGTATTTAATATCGCCAATCAATCTGCTGACACAGGTAAACAGTTGTTTACCGGTATATGAGTCGCTGGGAATTTATTATTGCGGTCGAAAATTTTGATACGTTCAAAATATACATTTGATCAATAATATACTGACAGCTACATTTTTTAAACCACCTGTGTATATATACGCTTACTCTCTGGGTAAAAAGGAGGCTTGTAATTTTTCTAACCGAGTTGGCGACCCTTCTCTCATTTTTTTGTATAAAAAGGAGAATAAAAAAGAAAACTGAGGGACAAGGAGCCAACATTAAAATAACACCGTTGCATAAAATTTTATGCTAAATTACTGTTAGTTATGTTAGTGTAGTGAAGAAAAAAGTGTCTCCTTACACAAAGGTTCCGTTTTATGTAACCACTTTTACTAACCTGATTTCACCGTGCTATCTCGAACTCCTTCTGTAGAAATATTATCTTCAAAATATCTGTAAAAATAAATATATTCATTTTCAGGTGTTATGTTTGAAACGATTATTAATTGCATTAATTGTCTGTAAATGATTGATATTTTATCGATTTGTTTAAAATATAATTTTTTGGTTCTACAAAATTTAATAGAAAAATGTGTTTTCCGCTGTATTCCTCATAACCGAACTGTACCGAAAAATATATAAATATAATAAAGCCTGTACACGTATATGGATTTACTTCCACCAATAGTGTGTATTTTTAAACTATCGCGATACCAACTGTTTACACGTAAAAGTTCTGACGGTCTCGCCAATATCATTCTTCAAAAGTAACCGAAAAGCGATCTTGTAATTTTATGGCACTTTTTGAAAGGTCGTGAAAATCGGTTAACCTCAAATGAGTATCTGCGCGGTGTAGTTCGTTTTTTTTTACCGACAGGTTCGCAACTATCGTTCTACTGCGCAGGCGCAGATTTTGCACGGTCCAATTGTGTATGCAATCTTTTAATTTGCACGATAATACATATTATTTAAACGTGCATTTTATGTTATAGCAGCGATAATACGTATTGTCAGTAGTAAATCCATGCAGGTCTAAAAGAGGCATAAATCTGAAAAAAAAGCAATATTACGGAGGAGTTTCAGCCATATACCAGGCCAAACCGGTGGATGTTCCGTGAATTGATGATGCTTGTCGGTCTCAATGTGCCTGTGATGTTCTGTGATTTTTATTTTTTCCATTCCGCCATCTATTAATATTTATATATTATGAATTATTATTTTTTTTAAATTCCACGGCGCTTCAAGGTATCGAAAGGAATACTTTGAAAACCTATGCTTAACTACATTTTATTTGTCCACTGAACAGTAAGGTTTTGAGCATATAATAGGTATGTCGGAATCAGTGACGATAATAAAATTTTTAGTAGAATTTATAAACTTAAAAAAATAACAAAAATGAAAGAGCTTTTCCTGTTACATTTTTGCAAAGTTTCAAATAGGGCCCATACGTCATTGTGTTGCCTTGAAAATGATAGCTTTCGCACTCTGGAAGTTGCACGGTGACAAACGAGCGTTTTGTTTAATCTCTCTCCTGGTTATAATCACGAAACAGGATCTCGCTTTGAGGTTAAAGGGCACCTTTGTTACTTCGTTAGGACATGACAGCGATTCCAAAGCGATGCCGCGAATTAAACTTTTATATAAAGCATCTCGAGCTTCGCGCAAAAACCGCCCGAAGTGTTTAATAGAAAAAAATAATGATACCTTCAGAGTTTCAGAACAGTGTCTAATATTACTTATAGAGAATTACTTGCTTCTGAAAATTGTCAAAATTATTATTAAAATATCATATATATAAAAAGTAATGAGCCCAGACGGGCCAGAAGGTATAGTAGGTAACGAAATATAGACGCAGGTAGTTAATTACAAAATAAATTTCTATAAAAATTACTGATACAAAATAACTTCGTATTAGTAGAGCTCTAGTCAATCGAGTCTTCTTCTTTTCGTGCGTGTTCTATTGAAGGTCAGCAACCAACTTGCAGTACACCTCCCTATCTTGGGTCAGTCGTATCAGATTACCAACGCCTTGGACATTGAGCCATTCTCTCTACTATCCATTGCACCATGAGTTGGAGTAATCCTATTTTTCACTGGGGAACATTTGACCAAAAATAGCATTCCTGCGATTGATAAAAGTTCTAAGTTCTCATTTTATTATTGGCTCGTCTTAAAACCTCTTCATTGGTAATACGATCAGCCAGTGAGAGCAGATTGAGCGTCGATTGGGGGTGGCAGTTACTCGAAGGGCGGTAAATCGAGAATAATCATTTGGTATATACGAGGGTGGGTCAATAAGTCCTTAGAAAAGCCGACAGGTGGCGCGACTAGTACTGCAAGCGGTTTGTTTTCATGCAGCGGCACTACCGATTCAGTATGCTGCGAAGTTTCAATCAGATTGGTCGGGTTGTTGTGTGTTTCTCGTACATTTAAAAAAAAAATTTGTTTGTGGAAAATGGAAAAATGGAAAATGGAGAAAATTGAGTTTAGAGTTGTTATTAAACATTTTAATATAAAAGGGTTAACAGCAAAGGAAATAAAAAATGAGTTGGATTTAGTTCACGGCATATCTGCTCCTTCACTTGCAACTATTTATAACTGGTTAAATGAATTTAAACGTGGTCGTACATCAACAAAGGATGAACCACGCTCAGGAGGTCCTGTAGAGGTGACTACACCAGAAATGATCAATAAAATCCACGATATGGTGTTAAGTGACCGAAGATTAAAGTTGAGTGAGATAATTGAGGTTACAGGGATCTCAAAAGGTAGCGTCATTTCTATTTTACATGACAAATTGGGCATGAAAAATATTTCTGCAAGATGGGTGCCGCGTTTGCTCACAGTCGACAATAAACGCAGTAGGGTGGTGGCCTCTAAAGCCCTGTTGTCGCTTATACAACGCAATCCGGATGAATTTTTTCGTCGCTTTGTGACTGTGGATGAAACATGGATACACCACTATACTGCCGAGACGAAAGAACAGTCAAAGCAGTGGATTGCGAAGGCAAACCATGTCCAAAGAAGGCGAAAACCGTAAAATCAGCTGGTAAGGTTATGGCTACTGTATTTTGGGATGCACGTAAAATTATTTTCGTTGACTATTTGGAAAAAGGAAAAACAATAACAGGGGATTATTATGCATCTTTATTGGACCAGCTAAAAAACAAAATTGAAGAAAAACGGCCTCACTTAAACAAGAAAAAAATCCTCTTTCATCAGGACAATGCCCGTGTTCACACATGTTTACGATCAATGGTTAAAATTGAAGAATTGAAGTTCGAATTGGTCGACCACCCACCGTATTCGCCAGATTTAGCCCCCAGTGACTTTTTCCTTTTCCCAAACTCCCGTGAAATCACCAAAGGTTACTAATACTACACAATGCCTCGGACATATGGCAACCGCTTCTAGACGACCCGGACCGAAAAATGGACTACGAATAGGATTTTGGAACGTACTCAGCCTATACCGAGCTGGCGCAGCTCAAAACCTAGTGGAAAAACTGTCAAAATATAAGGTCCAAATTACCGCCATCCAGGAAACCCGTTGGCCGGATAGCGGAGAACTTATAGTCGGACAGCATGTTATCTACTATAGCGGAAACACAGAGGGGAAACATGTTTTCGGAACAGGTTTTGTGGTCGCTAGAGAAGTAGCAGATGCTATACTTTCTTTTGAACCCGTAAACGAGCGCATATGTGTGCTCAGAATCAAAGGAAGATGGTTTAATATATCACTTGTGAATGTACATGCCCCGACAGAGACTTCAGGAGAGGCCGAAAAGGATAATTTCTATGATCTCCTTGAAGCGACTTTTGACAGGCTACCGGGACATGATATCAAATGTGTGCTAGGAGACTTCAATGCGAAAATAGGGAAGGAAGCTGTATTCAGACCCTTTATTGGAAAAGAGAGCCTACATGATCATTCTAACGAAAATGGTAAAAAAGTGGCTCTCTTCTGCATCGCCAAAAACTTAATCGCCCGAAGTACCACTTTCCCTCGTAAAAATATACATAAAGTGACTTGGAATTCAAGGGACAGGAAGACCTTTAACCAGATTGACCATTTTCTAATTGATAGACGACACCATAAAGCTATTGAAAACATTCGAAGCTACAGAGGCGCTGACTGTGATACGGACCACAACTTATCGATAGCAACCTTTAGGGAAAAACTTAAAAAGACAGCCCACGCAAATGCGAAGACGAGAGTGAAGTACCATATAGAAAAGCTGACAACTCCAAACGGAAGAGATAGCTACAGAAAAGAGTTAAAAAACCAAATCGGAAAACTCACCGAAGGAGAAGCCTGGAGTATCGATGAGAGGTGGAAGAGACTAAAAGAAGGAATGGTAAAAGCTGCGGAAGTCTCGATAGGACTGGCACCCAAGAAAGTAAAGTGCCCTTGGTACGACGACACTTGCCGACAAATGGTGGAGGAGAGAAGAGCAGAAAGAGCGCTCTATCTGCAAAATACGCAGAGCGAAGAAGCACAGAAACGATATAGCGAGACGTGCAAAAATGTCCGAAAGCATCTGAGAAAGTGCAAACGAAGCTTCATCAAAAGTAATTTTGAGCAGATGGAAGAAGAAGCAAAACGAAATAAAACTCGATCATTCTTCTCGAAAGTGAGCTTTGAAAAAAGAGGCTTTCAACCTAGCACGCTACAAATCAAAGATCAACAGGGTCAGATAGTGGCAAACAAAGAGCAAGTGCTAAACATATGGAAGTCCCATTTTGAAAACTTACTTCAACGCTCTGTACCAGATGAACCTTTGGAATCGCCAGAAATCGCGACAGCAGAACCTCTTATACCGCCACCAAATAAGGCAGAGTTGATGGGAGCACTGAGTTATTTAAAGAATAACAAATCGGCAGGAAACGATAATATTCCATCGGAGCTTCTCAAGCATGGAGGAGAAACCTTTCTTAGTGCCATGCTTGAGCTACTGCAACAAATATGGGAGGAAGAAAAGATCCCTGAAGCATGGAAAGAATCACTGGTCTGTCCTATCTTCAAGAAAGGGGACAAACTCAACTGTGCAAACTACCGTGGCATCTCTCTTCTTCCTACTGCATACAAAGTTCTGTCGAACATTATTCTCGAAAGAATTCTACCATATGCCGAAAACATTCTTGGTGACTACCAATGCGGCTTTAGACGAAACCGCAGTACTACCGATCAAATCTTTACACTGCGCCAAATCTTTGAAAAGAAATGGGAATACGCCCAAGATGTACACTGTCTCTTTGTAGATTTTAAAACCGCATATGACTCTATTGATAGAGAAGCTCTCTGGAATATATTGAAAGAATTTGAAATACCGTCAAAACTTATAAATATAATAAAAGTATGCATGGACGGATCCAGAAGTAGAATTCATATGCAAGGTAGTATATCAGAATCTTTTAAGGTGACAGCAGGACTAAAACAAGGCGACTCCTTATCACCAATGCTGTTCAACTTAGCTTTAGAGAAAGCCGTTAGAGAAGCTCTGAAAGCAGAAGGTGGAGTTACCCTGAATGGGTCCCATAAAATATTGGGCTACGCAGATGATTTGGTGGTGCTCGGAGAATCTGAAGAAGAAGTCAGAGATATTTTCACTCCTCTGGAGGACACAGCGAAAAGGTTGAATCTACGAGTAAATGTGGGAAAGACCAAGTATTTGAAAATGACAAGAGGCATTGAACCCTCTGGAAACATTGGAATAAGAAACTCCTCGTTCGAGAGAACCTCTCTCTTCAAGTACTTGGGCTCCAACATTACCTCTAAAAATGAAATGTCCCTAGAGCTCTCTGACCGACTGAGAAGTGGAAATGCAGCGTACTTCGCGCTGAGTCGTCTGTTCAGGTCCAAAATGCTGTCCATCAAAACGAAATTCCGGGTGTATAACGTGGTCATCAAGCCAATCGTCATGTATGGATGTGAAACGTGGGGTTTAACAGAAAAACAAGAAAAGGCGCTCCAAGTGTTTGAAAACAGAATCCTCCGGAGAATACTTGGACCCGTCAATGAGAACCACCGGTGGCGCATCCGCACAAACGCTGAGCTCTTCGACCGATACCAACCTAGAATCACTAATATTCTGAGGTCAAGAAGGCTCAGATGGGCGGGCCACGTTGTACGATCTGAACGATCTAGAACTCTCTATAGGATTTACAAAGGCACACCAGCTGGCACTCGACCTCTTGGCCGCCCTCGACGGAGATGGGCGGACAACATTCAAAGGGATGCGGAAAGGCTGGGGATAGTCAACTGGGAAGAGAGAGCGCTGGACAGAGATGCCTGGAAAAACGTTGTGCAGTCGGCCATGGACCTGAACGGCCCCTAGCGCCAGTTTAATAATAATTAAAAAAAATTGAGAAACGTCTAACCAAGTGTATTGAGCTCCAAGGAAATTATGTTGAGAAATAAAAAAAAAATACAAAAATAAAACCTGTTTTAATGCTTTTTTCTAAGGAATTATTGACCCACCCTCGTATTAGGAATAGCTACCTAAACTTAGCAATAACAAATATATCTTTCCATTAAAAAAATCCGTTCACTAGTAAGTTGGAGACAAAATGTATTAATTAACATAACAGGTTTAACAGTACCTACTGTTAACAGTTACTGTAATTTTTTGTCAGGTTCGCGAAGTCTAGGTTATTGTGTTTATTTAGATATTAGTCTGTATCAAAGCAGCGCGCCGTCATTATATCGATTTAGTAATATCTAAACCTTTGTGATCTCATACTAAAAATATCATTATAAATTTTACCAAGTTTTGTGAAGAAGAAAAGCGACACGGATCTCTCTTAATTCCTCAAGACGGAGCAAACTAATGTGTCGCATATACCCAGCATCAAAAAAATCCCCACTTTTGGGTAAAACATATCATACAACGTTTTTATTAGCTCGTATTCTTGTTTGTCCAGTACAAATCTTGCAATCGATTTTTAACTAACTTCCCGACTAGCTAGACATTTGAAACTTTTAGAATATATCAGAACACGATGCCAATGCATTTTTTTAATACTTTTAGCCATCTTACAGCTTACTTACATGCTTACAGAATTGAATGCATTTTCAGTTAATTCTGTTTTGTATGGAAAATTATTTCAGAAAAATCCGTAAAAAGTTAAAGATATTATTGGTTGCTAAGGGGGTGGTCATAGCACGTAAATTATTAATATATACGTGCGTTACTATGGAAATCAAAATAAAATGTCAAAATGACATTTTAGTATTCTATATTTGTTTGTTTTTTATTTACTTCATATCAAGTACAAGTTTGAGCATATTGAGCATAATAATTAAACAGAAAATTTAAAAACGTATATAAAAAGTTTTTTTTATCTTGTAATTATTTAAATTTAATTTTGTATGTTTTAGTGGTGCTTATATATTTTATAAGTAACGTATCTATACAACACCTTGCTTAGATATTAGAGTCATGAAAGATGATAAAAAATACTGTATAATAAATGGGACGGCATTTTGTCTAAGGAAGTCACTGTGATCAGTCCAGGATATCTTCATAGTACCTACGCCAATTTAGATTCAAATCAAATCTCGAAAGCATTCTTATGATAGTTCCTTTAACGCCTAGGCTTTAAGGCTATACTTCAGTTGAGGCATGGTCTAAAAATATCGTGGCTAGGCGATGCGCGGATTGTACAAATGACGCGTGCCGAACGAAATATAATCTGTCATAAGAATCCAAAATGCGTCCATTTAATGTTATGTTTATTATTATATTACTAATAATAATAGTATATTCATTGACATGTTTTCTTTTTTTTTTAAAGTACATACGTAAAGTTTTTTAGTCATCTTTATACGATTTAAGAATATTTTCATATTCAGAACAAATCGACGTGCAGATAACTAGACTGTCGGTCTCCGATTGGCGACTAGTGAGAAATTTCGTCGCACCTACTGTTGAAAATTATTTGCCGTTTCACTGAAGTACGCTCTTAAACTCTAGCATTGTTAATCTAGACTCAAGTAAAACTCAACTTATCGTTTTTTTAGAATTGTAAAACGATCAAACCCACACCTCAGGAGTTCGCAAATGGGCACTCTATTTACTACACCACCGTGAATTGTTTTTGAATAGAGTTTATTTTTAGATTATTGTATTTAGCATGTAAAAGCTCCGCCCCTGCGAGGATCCATTGACGTATTTGACATGCAAACCAAGACCCATTAAAGTCAGGCCGTGACACGAAACTGTAAATTTTTATGGTAGTTCTAGTTATTCCTCATACTTTGAATGCATTTGTTTGATATTTAAATAAATGGTAATAATATGAAAACAATATGCAGTCAACAATCTTCATGTATTGCAAACATATTACCGCATTGGATTTAAAGTTACGCATTGACTATCACTACCATCGTATCTCGCAATTAAGTCCCGCGGCTTGACTATGGATGGCCTTGACCTATCTGCATTATTACAATTAGGGATTCCAATCCCGGGATACCGAGCTATTTTTGATACCTATGAATCCCGGGATTGGTAAGCATTCCCGAAGATTTCGGGATTGATTTTTTTATCAATTTTTATGGAAAATAAAATAAAAACGAAAATATAACAGAAAAAATGCATTTAATAACAAATAAATAAATTAGAAATAAACTGAGTTTGAATGAATTTTGATTTATACCCATATGTAAGTTGCCGATTCATTTTATTTTTTCACATAAATTAATAAAAATGAGAAAGATTGGAAAAAATCAATCTTTTAACAAAGTAATTCCACCATGATCTCATAAGTTTTACGGTAGTTTCATATTTGGCTGACTAATTAGATTTATGAAGCGGAAAGGCCATACACCACGTTTGCTTTACTATTTTAAATCTCGCTAACCCATTCATTAGGTCTTTACTATCAGAAACAGCAAACTCATATTAAATTCACATTATTATTTATATTACAATATTATTTACTCCATTAAACTTATGTATTTTCAAGATTGAACGTACACAATATTAACAATAAAAATGTCTTAAATAGTATAAATTTTACTAGATTTATTTTTGACCGATTTTATCAATGTTATTTGTAAATATTAACTATGGAAAAAATGCCAAATTGTAATCCCAAAATCCCGGGATCAGAATTTTGGCTCGGGATTGGATTCCCTAATTACAATGTACTGAGATGACGCTTCAAAGTTATTTGTAAAAATTTAAGCAAAAGTTTTTACGGTTCAAAATATTTATTTGTGTTGAGTTGGCTATTGCGATTTCGCCATAGGTTGGCTATCCTAGGATTGACCCTTTAACAAAGCGGCTAAGAAATCATCCCACGCGAAAGGGTCAAAACGAGCATTTGACACTAATTGTTATGCTTTGTGTTTGTTTAAAATACAAATTTGATAAGATATAACAAAACCAACTACCGTAGAAACGAGCTAGCCAATAGAATTAAAAAAGTTACATATATAAGCATTATCTTATTTATACAAAGAAAAACCATTGATTATTAAAAAATGAAAAAAAAAAAATATTTGCAAGTTTTGCATAGATGACATAACAAAAATAGATTTGGATTATTCCCTGACTCTTGTTATAAATAATTACAAGATAAAAAGAACTTTTTATATACAACGTTTTTAAATTTTCTGTTGAATTATATACACTTGACTTGACTAGCTTAAGCGATCAAAAAAATTTGTACTTGATAGAAATAATACTGAAATGTCATTTTGACATTTCATATTGATTTCCACAGTAACGCACGTATATATTAATAATTTAGTTGCTAGGACCCCTGACCCCTAGCAAACAATAATAGTGGATTGGATTACGGATTTCTTCCGAAATAACTTTTCATACAAAACAGAATTAAGTGAAAATGAATTCAATTCTACTTAAAGATGGCTAAAAGTATTAAAAAAATGCACTGGCATCGTGTTCTGATATATTATAAAAGTTTCAAATGTCTAGCTAGTCAGGAAGTTAGTTACAGATCGATTGCAAGATTTGTACTTGATAAACAACCACCGGACAAATAAGAATACGACATAATAAAAACGTTGTAAAATCATGATAGTGATTCCATTCGCTACTGGTAACGATTTTCAGTGGACTGTAGAAAAGGGGGTTTCAGATGCTGAGGGAGGATGGTTGCATAGGGATTCAATCCAGGTACTAACTGTTGATGTTGAGATGGCTCGAGCACTGGAGCTGGTTGCGTGTTCACGCACTCACACAATTAGTACGATCACTTTCACAGTTACACTGTACTTATGGCGGAGACGTGGGTAATGAGTTTATGAATTACGGTAATTGACGCGGCGTTGGTCGAACCGTAATTCGTAACTGAATTACTGCTTCGATGATGCTATGGTGGTCAAACTAGTACATGTCTTGATGCTCTCATGGTCTACTTACAGGTAACTAACTTTTGCAAACACGGTTGAACAGTCACTCGATAATTTATTAAAGTGCCTGGATGGCAACAATGAGTATAATAGTAGGTAGGGTGGAAATATGGGACAGGGTTTATGCTATGATAATTGGCACCAACAGTTACATTGATTTTAATTAAAAGCTGATAGTCTTTCATTGGTGGAATTTGGGGCGCCTCAAATAAAATAGTAATTAGTAATAAATCGCATGGCATACACAGATCAGTAGCTTAAACTATAGTGTTTCCCAATCGCCAAAATTAAATTGTCGCCCATTTTAAATTGCATAGTATGCCAACAGTTAAATAAATATGTATATATTATATTATTAATTGTATAATGCTACTCTAGTGTTCAGACATAAAATACAAACAGTACTTCAGTTTTAGGTATTATTAAAATGTTAAAATATTGTCCGGATTTTCGACTATATTATATTATTGTGACTTTTTCGACCATGTCAGCAATAAAAACAAAATGTAGAAACCGAATGGATGTCAATGCAGCGCTTCATGTACCCGAAACAACACAGAGGCCGTGGTTATCAACTATTAGCAAAGATGCAGCTGCAGATTTCGCACTATTATTAATAATTTACTTACAGTTTCTGATTATTTCTGTTAACGATATAATTTTCATGGCTTATTATTATATTTTTGTATTCACAATCAGACTATCAGTTATAATACAAGATTTAAAAACTAATAAACAAAATACTATATAAATAATAGTTCTTTTGTTTTGTGTTAGCGGTCCGCAAAATATTTCCCAAATTTTCACTGGTCTGTAGGTGGGAAAAGGTTTGGAAACACTGGTTTAATGAATAAAAATATTCATTAGGTGCAACGCTTGCCCGCATTGGCCGCGTGGCTTAAGTGTCGGCCTATAGCGTCGTGGGTCCCAGGTTCGAATCCTGGGTCTGGCAAGTACACGTATTGTTTTTCAATTTCTGTCAGAGTCAGAGTATGGACCTAATAGGTTGAGTTCATAGATGTATTAAAAGTAGTTGAGCTAGTGGCTGACATCCATTTCTCGTAAAAACAAAATCTGTTAATACAAATCTCTACTCTGTGGAGGCGCATAGTATGATCCTATTAGTATCTTGATGGAAGGAATGAGGAATGAATGAAGGAGATGGAGGAATTTGATGCTTTCTATAATAAAATATGTCTAAAACGATCAGGAGTGATGTTAGAATCATTATTAGTATACTTTTGATTTATTGCGAAGAAGAAAAAAAGTCGCGCCTAAAAAGAGAGCCGATACATTATTTAAACACGCGTTGCCGCCATGACAGATACGTCACTGAGAAGTCTTCTATAAATGCGACTTCAGCGACTTCCTGTTATCGACGAGATCTTGTTGGCTGACAGTAAGTACCAAAATATATACTAACCCCTAATTAAGTATAGGTACCTAGTTACTGTTATTCAAATAATTTAGCGCCCTTTTATGTTAAATATGGCCAAAAATGTCTGAAGGGGGTTCAAAGAAATGTCGGATAATCTTTGAGCGTTGTGTAAGGTTGAGCAACGAGTTATACACTCTATTACAGTCTGCTCATATAAAATATTAGCCAATTTACCGCCAGACATTTTTCTACTCTCTTTATGAATAACCCATATATCTTTTCTACACTTAAAACGTTTACTCTAGCAGCAGGGACTCTGAAAGTGTCGATCGGAACCCGAACAAAAAATAAAGATACGTTTAAATGCAGGAAGTTGATACACGCATTTTGGCGCCTTCCGGAAATGATCTAGAACGACATAGGTATTAAATATTTTTTTTTATATAAACTAGTTTTAAAACCGGTTTAAAGCGAAAGCTGACAGAAAAACAGGACGCCTCCGTCAGAGCCGGGCACATATATATTATTATGTTTTTTTTTCTAAATAACAAATAGTGAATGGAGATAACCGCTTTGACTCCAGACCATTACACCAGTCAGTTCGCAACAGAACATAGTGTCTTCGCTGGCAGGCTTTATGAATTTGGTCTTGTTACCAGTCCAAATTGTACACGTAAGGTAAAATACATGATACAAACCATATCCCTTTGAAATTTCCTAAAATATATACGGAAAGAGAAGACCTGCTCAGATCAATCCAACAAACATAAAAGCTTTCATCAGTTTTGTATTAGCTTTTCTGGTGACTTCTCCCATGGGCACTCTTAACTTAAAGTCATGTAAATTCAGTCAAAGCACGCCTGAGTAGTGACCTCAATCTTAAGTAACTACTCCTGAGACATTCCCAGTCATGAAATTTTTTATGCTTTACATCAAACGTTGGGTTTCATGTTACGTTAGATTAAGAGTGAATGTCGTGCGGGACGTTTATGTGTTTGGGTGAAGTCATTAATCTCAATGTCTAAAATATGTATACCCTGAATTACGTCGGGATCGACTAAAACATTCCAAAAACCGAATCGTCACTCGGACCCCACCTATTTCATAATACACACTAGCTGTTTGTACTATCGGTTTAAAAATAAATACCGTTCTCCGCAACCATTTTTATCATTGATTGCATACTACTCAGCCTTCTGACTAAGAAATTCTACCGAACAACGCCCTATTTCAAACATTATCAATCTTAATTACTGTTAACTTTCGTTAGTATATAGATACTTTATTTTGCGTATTGCGCTCTGTCAATAAATAGAGACACTAATTACAAGGTAGATACTGAAGATCACTTGAGGAAATCATGTTTTATTACATAAAATTGAATGGTAAAATATATATCACAACATATTTTAATTTATTTTAAATAAGACTGAATTATTAACACAAATATAAAGTTTTAACTAGTATGAACATTATTAACTTTATAATGATTAGTTTCTTTGAGATATTTAAATACTTAACTCAAATTACGTAAAAAAAAATACAAAAAAACTTTGTGTCAAAACCATTATAATAGAGTTAGTTGTACTACATAAACGCCACTTCAATTACTAAGTATATGGCAACATTACCAACTGACCGAAAGGAAATCAAATGCCAGAATATTATTTATAAATTTAATATACAGACTAATATCTCATTAGTTAACCCCATCAATTGTTTTTCTTAGAATTGACGATTTACACCTCTTGAGTGTAGTATTTTTATTGTTTATAAAGAATAATGATCTATTATTAGGTTTTGACGATTATTATAATATGCTATCGAGTGTATTGTTATTAATAAGATAAGGTTTTTACTAATTAGGTTTTTAACTGACACTTCAACTATTCATAGTTTGTTTATTGTATTTTTTGTGACCTTTGACTTGATAGGTAGGTAATGGAGTTTTTACCTACTTTATTGTATTGATTTATTATATAAGCTAGAGTAAAGAGTGTTCGTTGTCAGTGTATGTTTGCCTTTAGTGAGTGTACACGGCGCCTGAAGATGCCGAAAGGCGAAACCCGAGTAGCAAAAAACGACTTAAATGGAATAGTACAGAGCTTGAATCCATTAGAATTTAAATTCAAATTCCATCAAGTACCTTCAGTCGATAGTATTAATATTGTATATACCATCATAAATCGTCAGGTGTTCGAATTTAGAACTAAGCTCATCACAGTATAAAAAGTATTCAGTTATATGTTAAATATTAGCATGTGGTACCTTCACTTAGCGGACAACTCATAGTATCAATTTATCGCAGGCTGCATATTGGAGAACTCTGTTTTACCTTATTACGGAGAGAGGCATTTCATATTCCTTTAGACGTCTTTAAAAATCTCTAGAGATTCAATGCTTGTTTTTGCAATATACGTTTTTAATTTACTGCCATCCCAACTTTTAGTTTCGGATTTCGTTCAAACTTCCTGGTGACACTGTTTACCTACGCCATTTTAAATATTACCAAAGATGTTAAACCTTTTTTGCAGATTGGGCTTTTATACACACAAATAAAGTTTATCAAAGCTGATAATTAACCTGGCTGCGATTTATTTTACGTAATGAAAGTTAAGTGAGATGTAATTTTCCTTTGTATTTTTTTTAACTTTTAAATCAACACATTCCATGTAACAGACACAGAATGATTGCACAGGAAATGACTTGTTCTATAAGATAAAATTTAAACATTCTAAAATAATAATACCTACGCATCGGAAACCTGGGCATTAACTCTGCAAAATCAACGAACTCTGAACATCTTTGAAAGAAAAATTCTCCGCCGTATATATGGACCAATCAAGGACGACACCAATTGGAGGAGAAGATATAATGCTGAGCTCTACGGGCTGTACGAAGATTGCAGCGCAGTTCAATCGATTAAGATTAGGAAACTGCGATGGCTAGGTCATGTGCACCGTATGAATGACAATGAACCGGCAAAGAGAGTGATGACCAGCAATCCAATAGGGCGTAGAAGAAGAGGCAGGCCAAAGATTCGCTGGTTGGATGGAGCTGCCAGTGACAGCCGTATTCTGGGGATACCGAATTGGAAAGCGACCACACTGAATAGGGACAGGTGGACGCAGCTGTTGGAGGATGCCAGGACCCACACCAGGTTGTCGCGCCCCTGATAACGATGAAAATAACTATAATGCAACTAGAAATTATTACCTAATGGCGGTACAACCTGTCAACATCACTCGTCCACTTCACTCACTTCATCCACTTCATCCACTTTGCCCACTTGATCCACTTCACCCACTTAAGCCACTTGATCTATTTTACTTATCTCATCCACTTTATTCACTTCACGTACTTCACCTACTTGATCCACGTCACCCATTTGATCCACTTCACCTACTTCACCCACTTTATCCACTTCACACACCTGGTCAACTTCATCATCCATATTTTTTTTACTTGTCTATTATTCTAATCACTCGATATGCTATTACCGCATTTTGATCATATTCTATCAAACTATTATGATAGTATAATTTGTTTTCTTTTACGATCCGAATAAAATTAACGATTCCTCTGATTTTTCAAATATGTATATAACAAGGAGGAAATACATAATATGCAATTAATAGGAACTGAAATACCTAAGGGGTATTAACAAGACACACACACATATATATTATATATATAAGATAATTAGTGGTACTTACTCTAAAAATCTTTGGACCCACCTTGGAAAATGGGAACTACAGAATAAAAATAAACCACGAGTTGGAAGAGCTGATTGAACAGCAAACAATCATAAGATACTGTAAGTCCCAAATACTACGATGGGCGGGACATGTGGAGAGAATGCCTGAAGTTAGAGCGCCAAGGATCATGACGAAGTGGCTACCCCAATGGAAGAGACCTAAAGGCCGACCAAGAAGAAGATGGGCTGACGACGTAGAAGTGGACTGGCTTCATAAAGGAAGACCCGGCAACTGGAGAAGTGTGGCGAGAGACCGGAGTGAGTGTAGAGCGGTTGTGTAGGAGGCCAAATCCCACCTCGGGATGTAGCGCCGTGGAAGAAGAACTCTATTGTAGTATGTTATGGTATATTAACATTCTTTTTTAAATAAAAAATAATACGGAGCAAAGCCGTGGAGAAGGATGTCAAACGGCCAAATATTCTACGTCACAATCCTCAGCAATGAGGTTCCCACGTAGAAGAAGATCGCACTTTGTTTATAGGGAGTGTTATGTCTAATTATTACTATGTCGACGCACGAAGTGCCACGTATCTTTCGCAGAGGGTCGAGTGTGCTGTTTTAGTAAAAAGGTTGAAAACACTTTATTGTTCAATGTCTAAAAGCATACATAAAACGCTCGCGCTCTCAAATTATGTACAAAAAATATTTTAGAACGATAAGTAACCTTAAAATAATAAATAATGCCTGTGTAGATCCTTTGGGCCATTCAACTGCTTTTCAAGGCGTACGTGTTAAAAATTAAAGAGCTCAATGGCTACTACTTGAGAGGTCTATTCACTTTCGTCGGGCTACATTTTACCGGTTTTCTACAGTGGAGTATCTATAACGCAATCGACTATTACGAAATATTATACTATTATTAGTCATGCACAATAATTTATATCAAACTATTTTTATTCAATGTAAAATACACAAAGTTTAAAAATGTAGCATTAACTTGGAAAACTTCCTTTATACAAAATGATAATAATATAAATTATATTAAATTGTGGGAGTCATGGTGTTGTGGATGAAGAGGTCGTCAGAAGGAGAGATGAGAAGTCGAGATTTGGTGGTTGCTCCGATGAATGGAGGAGCGAGTTTTATTTGCAGCGTAAACAGTTGGTGGAAGAGTATGTTACAGTAGTTATGTTACAATACTTATGATACTGTTCCGAGGTCCGATCTGGGTAGAATGAGATGTCGTGCGAAGTGATTTCGAGACTGAGATACTAACAAACCGGGAACTTATATTCGAGTGGCATGTCCAATGAATTATGATCCGCTATTTATTGACGTACTCACAATCAAAATAATATCTTGAAAGAATACTTAGGAAGGATATCGCGGAAACAATCATTGCAATCAGCTATCTACTGAGCTTGTCATAATTGGACACTACGGGAAATGGGTATTTAATATCGCCGATAAATATGCTGACAAGGATTGAGTTATTTATCGCCATAAAATTAAATAGGTGTTTTTTTTAAGTCGATAACTATTTCGGTTATCCACACCATTATCAAGACTACGCTTAAGTATACAGCCCATAGGCCTTGTCCACATGGCGCGTGTCTCGCCGCGAGTGCATATGGACACCTCAATGAGGTCACTATACCTCGAATGCGCGCGATAGTCGTCACGTCGCGAGTGCATCTGGGTGGCTCAATCAGGTCACATGTACCTGAATTGCGCGCGAGTAAAAACGTGCCATGTAGACAAGGCCATAGAGAGATTATTTGGAAACAGTATTAATTTAAAACAATAGCTATCGACTTAAATAAATCCTGTAGAATTTAATATTATAATTTAAATTATCATGTTTGTAAATGTAGCATTTGTTATTAAATGTAGATAATTTATGGAACACCTATTAGAAATATTAACATTTGAAATTTTTTCTATGCCGAATAGGATTTGAACTCTCAGCCATCGCATTTTATTGTTGTCAATGTGTTTTACTAATTAAGTGACCAGTGCAATATTAATCACGCTAGAACGCGTTTCAAATTAAATATAACTAATTAATCTGCAATCTCTTATTTCTTCAATAATGAGGATTGAATATTTTATTAATCAAACTGATGATACTAATGCTCTGGGTAGTCTTCTACGCTATAAAACCCACAATAGCCGGAAGTTACCCTTTTAATTATTTATTTCTGATTTTTTTTTAATAATAATTTCATTAGACGGAAAATGGAAAATACTTATTTATTTTATTATTCATAAAAAATGTAGTATAACAGTGATTGAAAAGTACAGAGTGTGCAATAACTGTAATTATTTATAAAAAAATAATATACAATAAAAAAACACGTTATTATTAACAAAGGATATAAAACAACAATAATAATAAATTTGAGGTAAAATAACAAAGCAATATAATGTCTTGTTGTGTATAAATAATAATGCACGAAAAAGATTACTTATTTAAAATATCTACATTGGAGTTAATGCAATTATACCAAAACCTGCATTACTAAAAGCTTTAGGTTTTTAAGACATCTACGGCTCGCGTAGAAGATCTACGCTCGAGCGTAGAGACTGTAATATCACAACTTATTGTTTACTATTATGATTAGAGTAATCCGAGGTAGATCTATTGCTGGATGAGGACCTTCATCTGTTTGTTGCCTAATTCATCACTGCCACATAATTCCACCGAAATTGATGTAATCATCGAACCAGCATGTTTCATGGCAGTCCTGTCTTTGATTAGTTCCTGCATTAATCCAGCAGATATCTACTCACCGAGCGCATATAATATAATCTATATTGATGTAAACTTCACGTTGACCACACGTTACGTATAATTAAAATTTGGTTTAAAAATGTTTTCTTGATATTTGGGGGTATCTGGTAGTGAAAATTTCCATACAAAATTTCTACTAGAAAACCAAACCATACTTTCTTAACTGAAAAAGCTGAAAATAAATGAAAAAATGCATTTTAAATGTCTAGAAAGTATTATAAGTTAATAAAGAGATTACACTTTTTTTCCATTATCAATAATTCTACTCGAATCTGATATAGAATTCTTTCTTTTCTTTCGACCATATCCGATCCTAAAAGGATCATATGGGCCTCCACAGGGTGGAGGTTTGTATTAACAGATTTTGTTTTACGAAAAATGGATGTCAGCCACTTGCTCAACCTATTAGGTCCATACTCTGACTCATACACAAATTGAAAAACAATATGTGTACTTGCCAGACCCAGGATTAGAACCTGGGATCCACGACGCTATAGGCCGACGCTTAAGCCACGCGGCCACTGTGGGCGTACGGATAGAGAAATAATTATTCATCGTTAATCCATCATCGTCGTAGATAAGGATGATTTTTTTTCTTATTGTCATCAGTTTCAGCTTTAACGTCACGTAACGTAACATCATTTTGTGCATTCAGTTTACTGATTATGACTATACCTTAACATCGATAATTGAATTTTTATATAAAAATTATGTAGGTCTGTTTAGTGACATTTCCCTTTAGCTATTTTTGTTAAATGCGCAAAACGTTACCCAGTTCCATTATTTTAGTAATGACAGTTCAATGCCCGATAAATTAATAGTGAGTATCTAATTTATCAACTATGGTTTTTTACAAAGACTTAAAACATTCCAAATTTGTTTTTATACCAATTGATCCTTTACATAGTCGGTAATAAGGTTTATACATTATTGTATTAATTTATTATTTTAACGTGAATTAACTGTATATTTGTTGTCAATGTGTATTTATAATTGTTGAGTGCGTACAGTGCCTGGAGATACCGAAATGCGATACCCGGGTCGCAAAAAACAATTTGAATCTCAGAGTAATAATACAAAGAGAGTGGGTACTGTTCGGAAAAATTAAGCCGTGTTTCTTGCGTATAACGCACAGTAGAACCTCAATTTTATTATTATTAACCTTAACTATGAAGCTTTATACCATCATGTTGCTTCTCAGTACGGCTACCAAATTTAAACACAACAAAGTTGACCATATTTTCTATTAAACTAATTAAAAATAATTACCACTAACTTTATATTCAACACAACAATAATATATTTTAGCAACACGTGCTCACAGTTTTTAAATGACTGTAGTCATCCAAATCAATATTTACCGGCGACGTGTACAAACAATATTTAATTCAGCCGTAGAAATTCTACCTTACTCTAACGAGTCAAAACTAACAACCGATTAGAATTTAACGTAATGTGGTAAATCATGATTTTTGCCCCTAAACAGAATATAATATGGGGCTCCACAAGAGTTTAAGTCATAATAATAGTTTTTTTATGAGGAATGGTTATTAGTCATTCGTTCAATGGCTAAATTAAGGCTATACCTTAGTTGAGGCATGGTCTAAAAAGATCGTGGCTAGGCGATGCGCGGAATGTGGAAATGACGCGTGCCGAACGAAATATAATTTGTCATATAAATGCAACATGCGTCCATTTAATGTTCTGTTTATTGTTCTATTAGTAACAATAATAATATATTCATTGACATGTTTTCTTTTTCAAGTAAATGGGTAACGTTTTTAGTCATCTTTACACGATTTAAGAATTAATACCCCCGTCGCTATCACGAAACAAGTTGACGTATTCACACTTCGACGTTCGCTCTCCGAATGCCAGCGAGTCCAAAATTTCGTCGCGCCTATAGTTGAAAATTATTTGACGTTTCACTGAAGTATCGTCTTAATCACATATTTTTGTTTTAACAGATGCGGGAATCAAACATGTAGTTAGGGTTTCAAAAATGGGTAAATGACCCACAGTAAAGGTATATCAAAATGTTATAACATTTGTGAAAGTTATCATTCAAATCAATTGCGTTTAGTTTACCTGGTACCTTACTAGAATGCTTTTTCAGCGCGCCACTGTATAAAAGAGGCGAACACTCCAGCTGATCATTAACAATGTATGAGCCGGCCAAGTCTTCTGGCCGTCTATAGATTCCTCAGCCTGATGAAATGTTTAAATATTCAATGTCGGTCAGCACTGCCGAAGTTGCCCATCGCTTTTCACGAGCACCCTCTAAAGAATGATTTTACCGCACGTCATTGAAAATTACTCAACTGGTTTAAGAATCAATTACTTTGTGTATTTTGAAAGATATATTATTTATATTCCAAGAATTAAGATCCCATAGATAGTTCATCACTTGGCAGTATATGACCAACGGACATGGAAGCATGACATGGATATTGTTATAACTTAATTTAATTTTTTACCACGTTGAATCAGGGCTCGAAATGGACAGGAGCGCACCGGAGCGCCGTTCCTGTTCGTGAAATCGGTAAAATTATCGGTCCGTCTCGTAGAAAAAATAATTAGACCATTTGAACCAGATAGGCCAAAAATAAAAAATCTAACACACTTATTTTTATGAAATACCTATATAATTTGATAACTATGGAAATATCTTCAGAAAACTGTCGAGCGCTCCGGTTCGTAAACTTTTCCATTTTGAGGGCTGCGTTGAATACTGTAGAAGCACCGAGAGATTGCCAACGAAGAATATTAATATAATTTACCATACTGTGGTGACGATTTTGTTGATTTGTGGTATCCATTAACACTCTGTAGCACTGGGGGTTGTGTGAGTGCGAGAACACGAAGCCAGCCAAGCGCGCCCGCCTTAACATTAAAAGTGTTGGGTCACCACTGTGGTGTTCGATGTGTGGGTTATGGTGTTGAGGATGATGATGAAGAAGTCGAAGATGTATGCTGGTGCGAGTTTTATTTGCAGCGTAACGATCGGTACAATAGTATAAATACAATGACAGTACATATTATGTACTGAGATAGTTACGAGCCAGGTACTTAGATTCGAGTGACAATTTGATAAATCAGTTTTCGTAATTTATACAGTCAAAAATAATACCTAAACATTATATTCCAGTACATAATTATATTGAACGAGTCAGCAGTTTAAATACGAATAGCTGTGAATTTGATTTATTATTACAGTCATAATATAATATGATACTATGGGAAAGGATTATTTGACTAATTTTCCATTGCGATACCGTATTTCATATCGCCAATCAATCTGCTGATCCAGCTAAACAGTAAACTTGTTTACCGTTATATGAGTCGCTGAGAAATTATTATTGCGGTCAAATAATTTGATACATTAAAAATAGATATTTGATCAATAATATACTGACAGCTACAAAGGTTAGTGCCCTCTCCCCAGCATTCAAATCATCCCCTTTCTATAGTCCACTAAAAAGCGCCGCCTTAAAATGGTCCTTCGAGCCGGATATAAGAAATAATACGTATGAATCATGGTCTGTTGAGAGCTTAGAGACCAAAGCACTCACCCGCAAAGTGAAATACATGAGTTCGAGACCCACTCGGTTCAACTTATTTTCTAGATATTTTCTAATATGTAGGTATGTGTCTTAAGTTTTTAAAAATTATATTTTTTCCATACTAAAAGGAGAAGATAATATGATAATATACGAGATAATTTGTAGCTTTTTAACCTTTTCCAAGAAGAATATAGGTATTTCCGTATCCGCACAAAATTGATAGTCTACAATGGGCGCACTATATAGCAAAAATGGACAGTACCCAATTGTCGAGGGTCATCCTGGATACCAGACCGGATGATCGGAGGTCGATTGGCATGCCAAGACTTAGGTAGTTGGACGGTGTTAACAAGGGTGCTAGAGCGGCTGGGGTAGATACCTGAAGGACACAAGCCCAGGATAGGTAACTATGGAGGAAGTTAGTGGAGAATTTGCTTTGGATTGTTAACCCACTGAGATGATTGTGTAATTGTTTATGACTGCACGAATGATATCGTCACCTCAATACTACAAATAGATAACCCTGATTTGGTCATTGTTGGGAAAATGAAATTTAAGCTTTTCTTGATTAACATAAATCTAGGCTATAATTATAATTTAAAATAAAAATGGAAAATCACGCTTGTCTAATTGGGAAAAATTAAATAAGGGTCAATTGTATGAAAAATATTGTAGATATATTATTTTATTTATTTAATGCATTTAAGGTTTTAAAGTTATCTAATATTTTCAAACACAAAATTAATACAGTTCCCATTAACTTCTGACTTCTACCATTTTGTAGAGAAGGACATGCAATATCTATCTCAAAAACAGTGAAAATCAAGTTATCTAGTATTGAGGTGACGATATATAATAATGTTCTTGTACATAAAACTTATTTTTTAATATACAACAAAAGAATTTTCTATAACTTTTTCACTTGTGTGCTTCATCCTTGAAAATAGTTGTTCACAAATGTTCGTGCTACCAAATATGTCATCAATACGCTGCAGGCCAGACACGATTGCATTAATGTTAAATAATTTATATCTACAATCAAATGAAAAAAAGTTACACTTTCTGCAATGAGAGATATGATTTACTCCAACTGACAACGCAGGGAAAGACAAACGGCGGAAAACGTCTCCGTCAGTGACTCCAAGGCATTGCAGATATAAAAAAACAGGTCCTTGGCAATATCATGTACTGCAATTTCGAATCGTAGTAGATTTTTGGTTTTCCATCGTGTGTTTTACTCGACGTTTAGGGCTCGTTGCAGAGGCCATTATCAAGAGATGATATGTTTTATGATGAAAATGTAGTGTAGGTATGTGAATGTGAACGTTGCTCTAAGAATGTCAAAAGGAATCCGATTAGCTAAGAGCAAACGTTGCTCAGAGTAATCTGTCAATCGTTACGACGAGGGATACCGGCTCGAATATTGGATTTTGCTGATAGTGCTGGAAACCATGACGTTTTTAACCATAATCCATCATTCCTATTAATATTTTCAGGGTTTCTACGGATTTCAATGGCCTCCTTTACCAATCGTACGAAATATCCTTTATTCCTAATATCTTGGTTTCAAAGTCAAATTTGTGTCCTGTATCCATCGAGTACTTGGCAATTGCCGACATCGTTTAATGTTTAAGCCGGTATGCGCTCTCGTGTTCACTCACACGCTTCTTTACTGTTCTAGAAGTTTGGCCTATATATTTTTTTGGGTATCCGTGACAGCTTAACTGGTATACACCGGTATGTCCAAAGGTTGCGAGTCCTTTACTGGTCTTAACATATTTCGGACCTTTGTCGATGTTGAGAATATTCTTTCGATTTCATGTTACGAGCCCGAAACGTCGAGTAAAGAAGGAAGAAGGACACACGGTGGAAACCCATAAATCTACTACGATAAAAAAATAACCGTGAAAGCCTCAAACATTATGCAATTTGGAAGTTCAGCTTTGATGGAAAACAGCAGCATGAAAAGAATAATGCATACACCACGTAGTTACCTGTTAAACAAATTTTGGCATGAGCTTACAAAACGACCAATTTAATGTTCATTACTGTTTCTTTTAAAAGCCATAAAGCGTATTCTAAAAAGTTAAACTATTAAAAAAAGATAAAGAACTTTTTAAAGAACTATCGTAAAGTCTTTTGTGTTAAGTATTTCGAAACTGTCTTTAAAAAAGATAATGTTTTAGTATTTTATAAAACACTTTGACTGCAAAATTTACCTTACAATGGAAAAAGATTATAAGTAGTACCTAGACTTATACTAAAAAATCGAGTGAATAGATTATATTTTATTCTCTTTCTTAAAAAAGGGAAAAGTTATGTTTACATACAGTGTAGAACTCGTAGTTCAGTTCGTAAGGCGCTGTTTTTTCATCTGGGGGCTCTGGGTTCGATTCCAGTGAGGTTACAAAAATATATCGCAAAGTCTGGGTGTTTGTGATTGATTCACATCAATTACTGTCAATGTTTTTATGGTCTCTTGAGGCCAATCAGAATCCAAGGTAGCATCCTTAACTAACAATTCGTATGTAGAGTTACTAATCAATATAATTTAAGTGTCCGTCTGTGATTCCGAAATATTTGCATTTTGATAATTGTTTTGACTATTTCCATGTAGGAAGAAGTCATGAAGTATTTCCATTTAGCACAAAATATTTTAATGTTTCTGTTTTTTTTTTCTTCCGTTATAACTAAATGAACCAAAATATATTAATCTTGACGTTATTAGTAACAATTAAGTAAAGTTTCATATCGATATCTCAAAACGTTCCAAAGTTACAAGATAACGCATTTGCAACAATTCGAACGCCCCGAGCTAATGAGTCAAAGCATGTATGGTACACTTTTCCGTCGGCCGCTACATTCTCAAGCCGCCGATACACATGTTTTTAGGACCGCAGCCATTTTTATGTACTAATTTATATCGTGAAATTATGCGTTGACTCATTAGCTCTGAGTAGGTAAAATGATAAGATAGCGGTGGGGTTGTTAGGTGAAATGCGGGTAGTAATGTGCGTGCCAATATCCAACAGCTGTCGATTGCGTGGGTCTATGACGAGTTAATAATTGAAGTGAATTGTGAGCAGGTAAAGTTGTTTTATAGTAGCGATGGGGTGGTGAGGTGAGGTGTGGGTAGAGGGCGCATGCCTGAATCCAACCATTTTCGGTGCGTATATATACGTGGATAAACTTTATTACTTTAAAATCGAATCAGTCTATTTCTTAAACGATCTTTTGTTATATTATGTAAATAAATCTAATATATAAAAATCAATATTTGTTTGTTTGTTTGTTCGTATTTTATGCGCTGCCATACCGTTCATCCGATTGCGATAAAATTTTGTCAACTTACTGCTTGCACTTGCGCGAAGGTTATAGGCTATATTATCTTATATGTAAAAATGAATGTCTGTCTGTCTGTTCCGTATGCAGTCCTGTACCATTCATCCGATTACGATGAAACTTTAGTGAGTTGTTGTGTGCACACCCGCGAAGATTTCTGAATGAGAAAAATCATGTTCTTCTTCTTCTTCTTCATTCTATATTATTTTATTCGTATGGTTCCTAAACCATTCATCCGATTGCGACGAAAATTTCGTCAGTTGTTGTGCGCATACCCGCAAAGGTTTCTAAATTAGTACAACCATAGTCTTCTTCTTCTATTCGTATGCGTTCCTATTCGTATAACGTTTGCATATTTTGGATTAGATTTTAATTTAGTGTTCTTTTGTTTGACCTTTACTCCTATTAGAATTACCTTCATATTGCCATATTGTATTACACAGATATTATAATATTAAAAAGATAATTACTTATTATTATTTTTTAAATATCTAAGATAAATGTATCCACAAAGCGACTTTGTCCGAAACCGGGTACTTCAGCTTGTATAGAATATAAATGAATGCCCAAAATTCAAATACTACAATATTATGTAAAGAAGTGGCATAGCTTTTTAATAGATTGATTGTACAGACATACATGAAACCAATGCTTGAATGTCATATAGCCAAACTAATATTATAATGCAAATGTGTTTGATCATAATTTGAATTGTAAAAGATTAACCATAATTATATCGTTTAGTATCGGTAAAAATGAAAGAAAAAACTCAATACAACAGACACGTAGATACTTAAAGAGGTATTTGTAAGGAAAATCGGATGTTTACACAACTTGTTTACCTGTTTTAGTGGGTGGTTTTTAATAGGGCTGTCACATGTCACACTCAAAAAATATAAATATTTAAATGTTTTGTTGATAAATTAATTATTCAGAGTGATTTATTTTTGTAAGTATGAATATTCTAGTAATATAAATCTACAATTGAAGCCTCTCCCTCCGTTAACACAAATGTGGGGCACTTTGTCGTTACTCTTCATCGTGTTGCTGGATTTCAAAATCAGCCAAGTCCACCTTTAGGTATTTTTGACTTATTTGTGAATTGTTGAAGAACTACTGCTCTCTAACATTTCTACATTATCGAAATGTGGAACTTATTAATTTTAAATATTCTATAATTGAAATAATATAAACTTTCACCCTTGTGACTTTAGAAAACAAAAAGCTGTTTTTCTCCTATTCATCCATTATGGACTTGGCTGATTTTGAAATCTAGCGACACTTATTCGTGACAAGTGACTAGTCCATATCAGTTGATGGGTTTTGGTAGATTTGGCAATGTTAACGATGGAAGAAAATAGGTAAGCAAATTAGAGATAAAAATACAATAGCATCGTGGATAATTATATGGTAGAGAAAGTATCAATTCGTATCTATCATATATCTGAAAATAATGATTTCGATATTATCAGAAATTTAATACCAAGCAATGTCAAATGGTATTATTGAATCTAATCAGAGTATAATTGTCTATAAATGAGTTGTCAACTCACAAAATCTGCTCTGGCTACTTTTTCTAATAAAAAAACACAAACAATAAATTTTTTTAAAAATCACACGAGTCATTCAATTTATAAAAATGGGGTTTTAAAATAACCAAAGCGGGTTTTGCGATTCGACTATTCAAATAAGTGTCGCATCCAAAATCAACAACAGATGTATTAAATTTGTAAAATGGGAAAAAATGACTTCACGGTCAAATGCTCAACGAAAAACCCGTCATTTGGTTTCAATGTTATACTGCCATCTTTCACTGGTGCCAAAGTTCAGGAAAACCAATGACATTAATATGGACGAAGCATCTGGAAAAAATGACACTTTTTTTGTCGGGTCTGCCGAATGGCATAATCTGTTCTAACGCCATTAAAATATAGGTGATATTGCTATAAAATCCCAATGCTTTTTTTTGGGCTGCAGAGTGGTTTGGTTCGAACGAGTTCGCTCAAATGAACATTGACACTAGAAATACTAACGCCATTACAATAAAGGTGATATTGCTATAAATGAGGCAAACTGCATACGTAACTAACTATAATTTTTATGAAACGCAAAAGATCATTCTGAAGGTGGGTTTGCATCTTGTAATCTGTCAACTTCAAAATCGGAGTCAAATACACAATAAATTTATCAAAATAACCATATCCTAATTTAATACTGCCGCAGGATTAGAACCTGTGACTCACAGTTTAAGAAACGAGCATACAAGAAGTTGTGTCGATGCCGATAGTGAAAGATGAACATCTCTTAAATTACAATTTAAATTAAAAAAAAAACAAAGAAGTCAGTTGATTGATGAATAAATAAAATGTTATTTTTTTGTGGTAACCCTTGATTCAAAACTAGGGCGGGCATCAGAGGCGCTGGGCGAAGGTGCTTAAGGGGGGACATGCTCGTCAAAGGTCAAAATTGAGTTTTTATTGTATTTTCAAACCATGATCCTGGACACTCCTTAAACGTTGTAGATAATCTATTTATACAATTTTGAAGCCTTATTATCCTTTATAGTTATTTTAAACATTTGATGACTGCATAAAGTATTTTTGTTACATAAAATAGTATTCTTTTAAACCTCTCGCTCTAATGTTTTAGAATATAGTCATATTTCGGTACATAACTGTGCAGTGGTGTTAAGATTGTTTACATTTATTAATTTTTAAACGCATTTATAAAACCATTAGCATAATTTATTACGAGACAATTTTTGTAAAATATTCACGATAAAAAATTATATTGATAATCTCTGTGATCCCAAATTTGACAAGAATTAGGCATTTTATTATTCAAAAAATCGGCAAGATTAACACATTTGAAGATAATTCTAAAGATATTTATTATAAGCTATGTTTTTGACCATTCAAGTGTGATAAACATCTTATGAATAATGATTGCTTTATAATAATTATTGACCTAAGAATAAGGTAGTGTTTTTTTGAAATACGACATTTCTTTTGTCATTCCCTAGTAGTTAAGCTACAACATACGGCCGTAGCCATAAATTGACAAATTATAATTGAAGTAGGGAGTAAAATGATATTGACGCGCGTGTTTGAACATGTACCGTTTAAAAAAAAATAAAAAAAAATTCGGTTAGGTACATGTTCAAACACGCGCGATAACATAATTTTACTCCCAACTTTAATTATAGTTTGTCAATTTATGGCTACGGCCGTATGTTGTAGCTTAACCACTGGGGAATGACAAAAGAAATGGCGTATTTAAAAAAAACACTACCTTATTCTTAGGTCAATAATTATTATAAAGCAATTATTATTCATAAGATGTTTATCACACTTGAATGGTTAAAGACATAGCTTATAATAAGTATCTTTAGAATCATCTTCAAATGTGTTAATCTTGCCGATTTTTTGAATAATAAAATGCCTAATTTTTGTCAAATTTGGGATCACAGAGATTATCAATATAATTTTTTATCGTGAATATTTTACAAAAATTATCTCGTAATAAATTATACTAATGGTTTTATAAATGCGTTTAAAAATTAATAAATGTAAAAAATCTTAACACCACTGCACAGTTATGTACCGAAATATGACTATATTCTAAAACATTAGAGCGAGAGGTTTAAAAGAATACTATTTTATGTAACAAAAATACTTTATGCAGTCATCAAATGTTTAAAATAACTATAAAGGATAATAAGGCTTCAAAATTGTATAAATAGATTATCTACAACGTTTAAGGAGTGTCCAGGATCATGGTTTGAAAATACAATAAAAACTCAATTTTGGCCTTCGACGAGCATGTCCCCCCTTAAGTGCGTAATTACGGCGGCCCTGTTTTGTTATTCAGGGTGTGATCTGTCGACAGATGGGCGGAAACAAGGCCAGCCCTAGAAATCGCCTAAACTTTGTCAGGGCCGGACTCGATCGCGGGGAAAGATCGATTAAGCCTACGTATTAAATTCGGTGCGTAATTAATATTACATAATAATTTACGTTTTGAAGAGGGTGGGAATAACCCTGGACCAAAATAGTTAATTATTAATCCAACTCCACAGTTTTTAAGTATGTAATAAATATTTTTATAAAAAAGAGAAAACAAGAAACAACGATCCAGTTTTAGATGAAATGAACACTCATCAAAGAATTTTGAGTATAAATGTGCCAGCTAGACGTATCCAATACCTCTCACTGAGGCTTGTTTTTTAACATTCTGGTATCTTCTATCAAAGGTTGGTTAATTTCTCAGCGTTCTTCACTTTAATGTCAGTTATCCGGATCAGTTCGGAGGAGCAATGCTCGTATCAATCACGGTGATTGTTAGATCAAGAAATTTAGTGTTGTCATCCACTTTTTTCCGTTATTTTATGAGTTAATGTGCTAAAGAGTGCTGTACTTATTATATTCTCTTAGAATAAGGCCAGAGCACTGTAACTTTATAGTTTTAATACTATCTTGGTCATTTCTCATTCGTTTGAGGACGTTAGCATTGGTCGTCCTGAAAGTTTAATTAATTTTGAGGATACGTTTATACAGCCATGTATTGAAGGCATCAACTTTCAGTATTATTTACTTATTTAACATACATACATCTATGTCAGAGAATATTATTTATAGGATATAATAGTGAAACAAAAGTAGCCTGAATTATTTGAAGATTCGATAGCGCGAAGGATTTTCGCATAATAGGCCCATAGATAGGAATTGAGGTGTAAAACGTAAAAAGCGTGGACATTCAGTTGTAATACGTGTGACCCAGTCGTATTACTTGATTCGTATTACATTACTCACGGCCTGTTGCTATAGTGAGAGAAAGAAAAAATATGATTTCTCGTGTTTTAAACTGACGCATATTTTTAAAAAATGTGATTGCGTATTTCTTTGTGTAGGGGAAAGATAAGTTTTGTTTAATTTTTAACGTTTTTTCAAGTTGAAGAAGGAGAATGCAGTAGATGATTATCAGTTTTGATACTGGATAGTAAATCACAGTGTACTTGAATTTAGATTATGTCTGCTTAATAATCAAATTATATTGGCAGATTGCGCCTGGCCCGATCGTCTGCCACAATTGCCAAAATGTATTATCTATGGTTTTACGGGATCGTGAACGATCATGAGCAAATTGGAACCAATCCTATTTCCGTCTGCCACGATACACGAAGATTGCCGAGAACTTACGAAACTATCCGAAGCTACCGCCCGCTTGCGAGGTTAGGTTTGACAGCTGAGTTTTGACGTAACATTGCGAGAGAAAACTGTTCAGTGTAGCCACCAATCTAATTATTTTAAACCAATCAAAAGCAAGGACCAACACCATCGAAACGTTGAGTATAATTGCTTATAGTGCAAAGACATTGATTGGTCACGACGGTCAGCGTGGATCGTTGGATCTGGTTGGATCTGCTCGTCTGCCTTAACCTCTACAGTGAACTGAATTTCACGTTTCTGTTTTTAATTGACTCAACATGTAAATTGGTTTTGAAAGGAAATATAATTTACGTATATACGAAATCTGTTCAAACTCATTTTCAGTAAAAACTGATAATATTCACTGGTTCTGATGTACAGGTATTATGACGAAAATTAATTGGTCATAAAACTACGGTGTTTTAAAATACCTTGACTCCGTCGCAGTTAAAACCGACCATTAAGTATTCGCCCCACTCTCTCTTTCAGAACGTATATACGTTACCAACTAAAATAGTTTACTTACGTGATGAACTAATTATTTGCCATTACGTCTGCGTCTACGTTTCGCTTGCATTTCGCTGGATGCAGAGTGCTGCTTAACTTTTTTTATCTTTCTCAAAGCCTTGTAGAGAATAACTGATTACCAGAAGAAGTCTTGAATCAATTTGAATTTAATGTTAGTACATTATTATTTAAGTGGTAAAAATTCTAGAATCTGATTTCAACTAATTTTATTTATACAAAATAAAAAACAAATATTTTTGTTAAGATATCTTTATAATCTGTCGCACAGTGGTGAAGGGTAGAGGTAGGCCGTTAAGATCTGACATATTATATAATGCACATCATTTATATTGGTTTTCATTTAACAAACGTTTAACTAACTAAAATTCGATAAGCATTTCATGTCACAACTACTACTTAAAATCATCGTAGTTCAGTAAGATGCCCGTAGCCTAATTAGAAAAACATACTGGCGCGAATCCAGCAGATACATGTTCAAGTCCCGTCGGCGTCGGGTGTCGTATTTTTTTCTACAAAATGATTTTTCCTAGTGTGTATATGCATGAGATGTTTTAAAATGATGTATAAATCAATTGTTGAGAGATAGCCGTCTAATAGAATAATATAACTGAATAAAGAAGTACGTGTTTACATCTAGCGCTCGCTGCGCGACTCTGCTAGATACCGACTATTGTTTGTAAGAGGGAGACAGATTCTTCTTCCCCCTCTTACGCCGCACCTGTGTGTGTGGCGTGATAGTATTTAGTTCTCATCGGTTATCTGTAACACGCGCATATAAAATGTGATCTTTCTGTATAATAATATTCATGCAGTTTAATATAAATAAAGTTAATCGTATATTAAAACTACGTTGCTTATTTACGATCCTCAAAACAATCCACAATTCCCAACATCAATAATGGTCATGTTTTTCCACTGACTGAGGCCCTAAGTGTGGCAGAATGGTGTGAAGGGTAGAAACACATAATATACAGTAGAAGGCTATCATGCTGCCAAATCATCAGCGTCTCGAACCTTACTAATATAGTCCCAACGAAGACGAAGTCAATGCATTGAATTTTAGGTATTCATTATTACACCTTTATGGTGTGCAATTTCAAGAGTAGGGATCATCGGCCCTTATTTATTTCAAGAAAACCGTTGTGCTGTAACCCTGCCCACACCGCCAGGGTTTCAATGATTTTTTTGAGACAAGCCTTCCCCGGGCGGCTGATCTCCCTGAGAGAGAATGTAAACTGGCCTGCGCGCTCGCCTAATTTAGCCCCCTGTGATTATTTTTTGTGAGATTATCTTAAATCCCTGGTTTATAACGATCGTTCACAGACCCTGGAAGACCTACAGAACAACATCCGAGCCGAAATTGCCAATATACCGGTCGGGATGCTTGAAAGAGTGAACCGAAACTTCCGAATTCGACTGAATCAGTGTATTGAAAATGTAGGGCGACATTTACAAGATGTTATTTTTAAAACGGTGTAAAATCAAATGTTAAATGTTGTGTGACAGGCAAAAACTAACAATAAAAAAATTTGAAACCTGTACAGTCTTTTGTTTTATTTTCAAAAAAGGAAGTTCTAACGCCCCACCCGTATATTTTGAAATAAATAATCCGAATCAAAAACATCATTAGTAAACAGTTAATAGTATTAATTAATTTAATAATATTCACAGATATAAATATGATAATGCAATTGTATTTAAACTACAAAGGTATTAGGTTCGTTGCATGCATAAAGCAGCATTTTCCAAATGGTGGTCCGTTAGGGTTATTGGTTTTTGTGACATATTGTGATTATCCAAAATATCAATTCAAAGAAAAGAAAAGAAAATTAAAGTATTTTTAAGCGAGAGATAAAAAAAAAATCACTGTCTCGTAAGTTGCAATTATCTCAAATGTGGAGACAAATAAGTCTCATTCAATGTCTGATCCTAATATGATCCGTATCCGGAAATTTGTACGTATACAGTTCACCGTATCACACTTCACCGTAAACATAAATGTTGTATCGGGAATATATGTCCAAGCTCTTTTTGTCGTATAGTACTGAGGTAAAATTCATGTCTAAATAAAACACGGTTCTTTTCTATTTACAGGAAGCCAGTGGCAAACAAATTTTGAAAATAGCCGATAAACTGGATTATTTATTTTGTTAGGTCAGGTAAGGATAGGTTTTCATTCTTGTTATTCATGAATTTTGCCAAAATCGGCTATGAAAATAGAGATGACTGTATAGTATACGCCGTATACGGTCATCTCTTTCCGATAAGAAAGCTCACGGTGAACTGTGCTACGGTGAAATGTAATACGTACAATTTACATGTAACCAATATGATTGTATGGGTTTCCAAAGTGTAGAGGTTTGTATAAACAGATATTTATTTTTATGAGAAATGGATGTTAGCCACTTGCTCAATCTATTAGGACCATAGTCTGACTCCAACACAAAATTAAAAATAATTTGTGTATTTACCAGACCCAAGATTCAAACCTGGGACCTTACGATAATCGTCGGTCCCTATTAAAAAAAGTCGGATCTGCAAAATGATATTTTTCAGTACGAGCAATCAAAGATGTTTCATCAAATATCCTTTGTGACCTATTGCTTGCCATAATGAATAAAAATATGGGTTATAGAAACTTTTCTAAACGTTTATAAAAACATCCGTCTGTCCGGTGAACATAGCAGCAACTGTCAGATCCGACGCATCTTACTCACCCACGCCCAGCCAACAATGTCGGTTGGTAAGAACCGACATTGTTATTCGGACACTCTCGGTAGATCCGTCATTTTTACCTTGAGTATCTCGAAATTTTTCAAACAAACAAAAAAAACTGTGATTGTGGTATAAATGTTTAAAGTGTTTAAATAACTTTTACGTAATAATCCCAAAATGACAAAATTAAAAGGGACCGACGAATTATTATAAGCCGACGCGTATGCTGCTGGGCCACCGTGGGTGAGGAAAAATTGAATATGCATTGCTATTGAGAGATTCCGTTATGTTTTAAATGTATGAAAGGGTTCCGTGACTGAAATTAATTGAGACACTTTGGCACAGAGTAACCACACTAGGTAGTGCGTTATTTTACCTGTTCAACTAATGCACTTTAGCTTTTGATATTAATTTATTACAGTTATGACTGCAGTTGAATTTTGGTACGCCTGTTTAAATTTTGATTAGTACTCACAGATGACGTAATAAATAATTTATAAGTAACCCAATTAACCTGAAATGTGTACGTAATAAATCCACACGCTTCACTGGATATTTGAATTTCAGGATTTAAAAGGAGAAAAAAATCACTCCTACCCGTATTATCAAACTTTATTTGTGGTAAAACAAAGCGGTAAACCAACTATTTATTTTTTGAATTCAAATGAATTCAATTCCACACCAGAATAAAGATAGTGGATGAATTTAGATTAATTATAACTCTTAACCTAAAACGTTTTTCAGTTTTTTGCTATTTTGCAACAAACAAATATAGAATACTGAAATGTCATTTTGATTTCCATAGTAACGCTTGTATATATTAATAATTTAGTTGCTAGGACCACCGCCTTAGCAACCAATAATAGTGGATTGGATTACGGATTTCTTCCGAAATAACTTTTCATACAAAACAGAATTAACTGAAAATGAATTTAATTCTACTTAAAGTTGGCTAAAAGTATTAAAAGAATGCATTGGCATCGTGTTCTGATATATTATAAAAGTTTCAAATGTCTAGCTAATTGGTAAATTAGTTAAAAATCGATTGCAAGAATTCTACTGGAAAAACAACCACCGGACAAACAAGAATACGAGCTAAGAAAAACGTGGTAAAATGACCTTTGGTATACTGTTTAAATTGTAAAAAAATGACTTCGCATTGGCAGAGGTTAATTTGAAGAGAACTTTAAACTTATGCTATGCTCTCGATGGCAGCGCGGTTGAAGCGTCGGCCTAATACCATCGTGGGTCCCAGGTTCGAATCCTGGATCTGACAAGTACACATATTGTTTTTAAATTTGTGTATGACTCAGAGTACGGACCTAAAAGGTTGAGAGGTGGCTAATATTCATATCTTGTAAAAAAACAAAATCTCTGAATAAACCTCCTTTCTGTGGTGGCCCATAAGATCTTATTAGGATCGGACATAGTCTAAAAAAATCTATTATGATAACAGATTCACGCAATTAATTAATTGTATCGATGATTATATTTATATACATATGCAGATATTGGCAAAATAAGCTTTGCATTCTTATATTCATAGGATTGGATAGTGTTTACTTAATTCAATTTGACATTTTACACATCTTCAATATTATTACCGTATAAAAACAGGCATTTGAATAAAAAAATAAATGTGGAAAAAGATTCCTTCATCATTTGTATATAGGCAGCCAAAAGCAATAGGTATTTTGGCCATTATTTTTAAGATGAATAATAATCACGCAAAATACCGAAAAATGTGTACGAAGGTAATATATACAAAGTAACAGGCTTCAAACCGGAACGCGAACCGCCATTTTATTTTTAAGGCTTCCAATAGAAGAAGAAACTAATGAACTTGTCACCAATACAACCATACATACGATTGATTCGTATATCGAACTACTTACTTTCAAAATTTCTAATTCGGAATGGATATCTTTTTCCTATATACCTAGAGTTCAAATTCTTTGTTTTGTTAAGACAAACCACGTTGTAACTAATACATGTATAAAATCATCAAAGATTTTTTTTACTGAGGTAATTCTATTCTATATACAAGACTACTATCGGCGGTTAACGAGGGTAATTGCATGGATTGCAGTATTATAATTGTTTCAATAAGTTGAATGGTCTAAACAGTCAAAACTGTCTATCTCGCTCTAAAATTTATCACAGCCAAGAGAGGTACTGTTAAAACATAGCACTTATGTAACAATTACAACTAAATTAAGTGCTAATACTTAGACACAAAGAAAAACTACCTTCGATAGCTGTCAATGGCGGCCGATAGCAGTCTTAGTCAGAATAGATGCACTGGAAGGTATTGAGCATCCTAATCGGCGAATACGTCTCATATGGGCGTGGGGAGGTGTAAGACGTTACTTATATGCTGATCAGTCCTAGTATTAAAGTCAAATACAAAGAAGATAGCCTGCTAAATACAAATAATAACAAGATAAAAAGAACTTTTTATATACAACGTTTTTAAATTTTCCGTTGTATTATTATGCTCAATTATGCTCAAACTTGTACTTGATATGAAGTAAATAAAAAACAAACAAACAAATATAGAATATTGAAATGTCATTTTGACATTTCATTTTGATTTCCATAGTAACGCACGTATATATTAATAATTTAGTTGCTAGGACACCCCCTTAGCAACCAATAATAGTCTGCTTAAAGATGGCTAAAAGTATTAAAAGAATGCATTGGCATCGTGTTATGATATATTCTAAAAGTTTCAAATGTCTATCTAGTCGGGAAGTTAGTTAAAAATCGATTGCAAGATTTGTACTGGACAAACAACCACCGGACAAACAAGAATACGAGCTAATAAAAACGTTGTAAAAATGACAAGGAGATCTCCGCTACAATGTTTTGGAGAAAGTGATGTGATTAGATATACTCTGACTAGGGATTCCAATCCCGGGATCCCGAGCTATTTTAGATACCTATGAATCCCGGGATTGATAAACATAATCCCGAAACTTTCGAGATTGATTTTTTATCAATTTTTTTTTTTAAGATGCCGATTCATTTTATTTTTTCACAAAAAATAATAAAATGAGAAAGATTGGAAAAAAACAATGCTTCGCACTTTTAACAAAGTAATTCCACCATGATCTCATACGTTTTACGGCAGTTTCATATTTGGCTGACTAATTAGATTTATGAAGCGGTACGGCCATGAGTACACCATGATTTGCTTTACTATTTTAAATCTCGCTAACCCATTCATTAATTATTTACTATCATAAATAGCAATCTCATATTAAATTCACATTATTATTTATATTAAAATATAATTTACTCCATTAAACTTATGTATTTCCAAGATTGAACAATACAATATTAACAATAAATGTCTTAAATAATGTTATTGGTAAATATAAAAAAACAATGGAAAAAAATGCCAATCCCGGGATTGTAAAATTGTAATCCCGAAATCCCGGGATCAGATTTTTGGCTCGGGATTGGATTCCCTAACTCTGACTGTCTACCTGTATTAATATGTTGGTAAAAATATACATACTGTATGTAGATGGCAAGTAAAGTTAATATAGTATGAATATGTAGATACTGCCCTCAAAGTAGGATATATCCATAATATCAGGTTTATTTTGCGTCTATAAACTGCATTACAGACGCAAGAAACTGAATATTAGATTCGCGTTTATGCGACGGATCATACTTTTATTTATACCTGATTCACGGTAGGTATTGTAAATCTCCAGCAGACGGAAAACGCTAGCGGTTTTCCGCGATAAAGTCGTAATCGCTAAAAGTCTCTTCTACTAAGAATGGTGAAACACTTAATGAATAAAATACATCAAAAGGAAAGTGAAACATTTGAAATCAAATCCAAATGGGTAATTTGATTTTGTAGGATTTTTCTGGTTGGTATGTTTTTGATGTTTATTAAAATAAATTATACTTGTATTACATATTTTCAATAAATTGAATATTTATTTTATAATATAATTCTTTGCTTAATATTTTCGTATATCTAATGTATAAATAACTGTATTCTAGGGAATCCAATCCTGAGCCAAAATTCTGATCCCGGGATTTCGGGATTATAATTTGACAATCCTGGGATCCCGGGACTGGTCCCGGGATTGGCATTTTTTCCATTGTTAATATAAAAATTTTATATTTACAAATAACATCGATAAAATCGGTCAAAAATAAATCTAGTATAATTTATACTATTTAAGACATTTATTGTTAATATTATATGGACGTTGTTATGCAGTAACCAGTTAAGCGACACTTTTGTGTTTTTGCGTTTTTCGATTTAACGACAATATGAATATGTTTTCTACGTTTTGCAAAAAAAATCGTGGTCAAATTCGGTCTGTATTGCCATCTATGAGACTTTAAAAAAAATGTGTGTATACAATATAAACAAATCCATTTTGCAGTAAACAGTTATCCACCAAACAACATGGCCGCTGTTGTAAAACTAAGATGTCAAACGTCGCCCTACTTACTTAAATTCATTATAATTATTGTTTTATAAGTTACAGTGGAAGTATAAGGCTAAGATAAACTGAATTGAATAATAAAAAGGGTTTTTTAGGATGTGTCACTTTCAGCCTTCACTAAACTGATTATTGCAAAAATTATGTTCCCACCTGATTATTGCAAAATGTGATTCACGTTTTTCATTTTATTTGGTGCTTAACTGGTAGTTGCAAAATGATTTATTGAAATATTTGGTTGTTACATAAATATTGCCTTAACAATAAAAATATTGTCTTTAACAATTTATTAGTGTATTATAAGGAGATTTTCTATAAAAATAATTTTATTTATATGTAAATGGTGATTATTGGTAGTAATATATTTTTTTCCCTTATTTCCAAGATGAATATAGGCAAACTCATGGTTGCTATGGTACGAAATGAAATGGCTTTGAAAAATAGAAGAGAAATTACCTGCTCGGCAATGATTGAAGAAGATATTGTTGTATTATCAGTAGATGATAATATTGATAATATTGTCAATGTTATTGAAGATACCGTTCTTAGTTTTGGAGGCACGTCAAATTATAATAATACATTAACATAGAAAAATAATCAGCAGAAAAAATAACTGATGTAAAAAAATTACTGAGCTTTGTACTCAAAGATGCCAAACCCTTCTACCAATTTCTCAATAATGACGGTGCTGATTATACTAACGATGTAGAAAGGTAGAGAATAATCCAATCTTTGGATTTTGAAATCGAATAGAACTCATTTTTGATTTTCAGTTATTCGTACTATATTGTAATAAACACATAATTTTGTAATAAATATTCTATATTTATATTGTTTTTTTAATAAACAAAACCAAATTCGTAAATAATTGATATGTTAATGGAAAATCAGTTAAGTCACACTTTTGGTGCATAGTGGAATACTGCAAAACTAAAATTTTTTTTTTTTGCAACAATTACAATTTTTCAGTAACCATTTACCTAATATGTTATAAACAACGGATCATATTATTAAACAAGTATGTATACAATCACAAGGTACGTTTTCAAGTAATAATTTACAAAAAAAATAAAACTCTATTCATTATCTTGACTAAATGGTGTACATTTTAACTTCAAATGCTTATAACTCAAAACTACATTTTGGTGAATAACTGGTTACTGCATAACACCGTCCATATATGTTCAATCTTGGAAATATATAAGTTTAATGGATTAAATAATACCGAAAGTTTCGGGATTATGTTTATCAATCCCGGCATTCATAGGTATCAAAAATAGCTCGGGATCCCTACTGTATACTGATGTGTATCCGACAGTGGCAAAGCGTGGATGTAGACTGTTAAGATCCGCCATAAATAGTGAACACTAAACTTTGTCAGTAATACGCATTTGTTTTCATTGAAATAATACTACAATTTACAGATGGTGTTGGTCAGTTCCTAGTTCGTTAGTTCTACACTTCTTACGGGGTACCCATCAGATTGGGATTTTTAATGTCCTATCATTTGGCATTCTTTCAATATGTATGGCCTGTCGTACCTCCACCGGACTTCCAATAGTTTGTTGTTCGACTAGTCAAGGGTACTCAACCTGGTCCCTACCGCCCACTAGTGGGCGTTCCAGCTTTCATGGTGGGCGGTAGGGGTTTTAAAAATATTTTCATTATGTTTTCATAAAATCCCCGTGACAATTTAAATTTCAGAAAATATACTATTTGTATCGCCATTGCATATGTTTAGTTCTTCTATGTGTGCAAAGTATAAATAAAAAGATAAATTTAACTACAGTAAGTTGTTTCATAAAGATTTATTCTGCCAAAATTAGCGAAGTCTTACATAAAGTATTTAGTAAGTAATTATTATTATATGCTTTAACTTGCTGTAACTCTGCTATATTAATTTTATAAAGTAAAGTTACTTCCCTACTTTATAGATCACCATTACTGTGGAACCGGTGGGCGGTTAGAAAAATTTACTACTAATAGAGATACAAAAGTAGGCGGAAGGTAAAAAAAGGTTGATTACCCCTGACTAGATTATCCAGCTTACGGTTTACCTTAGTTTTGTTGGTCCAATTTCTTAGTTTGAGTCCAAAAATTTAACGTAAATATTTTCTTTCCAAAGACTGCTATTTTTTCATCTTTTTTCTGAGTAAAGCATCGAGTTTCACTGGTTGTATTATGGTTTTATATAATTAAATGATTAAAAAATAATTTACTAAGTAAATCAACTGAGTTGCGATTTTTTGGCGGTAAACCTTTACCGCCATTCCTATTTTGAATGCAATGCAAACCTATGCATTCGCAGTTAGCTGCACAGCACTATGCAGCGGCAGAAATGGGAAATCATGAGGCCATAAGTCCGTGTTATTGGTTGATTTGAATTTAACACCACAACGGCTTAACACTTTGGCGCCGGAAAACAAACGAACCGCTGTCAATAGACTAATTTAAATGATAGCTCATGTCGCGGACGGCTGAATATATTGCCATACGATTCGATACAATATGAATGGAAAATTTACTGCATTGTTGTATTAAGGAGATCTCACACAATATAGTATGAACTCGAAGACTTATTCTTGTGACATTTCCAGTATAAATTTCAAATATGCTTATTGTTCTTTGCGATAATACGATCGACATTAGAATGTCAAACCCTCACCGAGCCCATATTGCGATTCGGAGTACTGGGAATTATCAAAAAATATTAGATGAAGCTGAATATATTTAAAATGGGGATTTTGCAAAGGATCTCCAGAGAAGAAGATACGACCGCGAATTATACATTATTCATCCCCTTATACTATTCGATATTCCAATTTTTAAATATTTTTTTACCATAGGTACTGATTTTATACAAACTTTTTAAAACAAATGAACATTTTTTATTAGCCGTAATACGTATTACTCACTGGTGAAGAGTGGGCTAAGTACTTTCTATTAAATTATATATCTACAACTTAATGATAAATAATGACATATTGTGACATTGATATTCTTAACCAAAATAAACTATACTAATTTAATTTTTCACTATTTTCAACCAGATCACTTCGGATATCGATATATTCCGTTTACGTGAGAGTGAGTTGACGTTGTTTTATGAATTCTTAAAATAGGGTCTACTTAGTTCATTCGCAAATTCATTCAAAAACTAGAATTGAGATCGCAAGGAGCGCTTTTCTCAAAATGAGACGCCTCCTTAGCAATCGAGATCTTAACTTAGGTCTGAGACTGCGTATGGTACATTATTATGTTCTCTCAATTCTTTTCTATGGCATGGAAGTATGGACGCTAAACCAAGAGATGTCACGGAGACTTGAAGCTTTCGAGATGTGGCTGTATAGGCGCATCCTCAAAATTCCTTGGACTGACCGGGTGACAAATGTTGAAGTTCTCAATCGAATGGGGAAGGACCGAGAAGTTCTACGTAGTATCAAAACCAGGAAACTACAGTACCTTGGCCACATTATGAGAGGACAAAAATACAGCATTCCCCAACTTGTCATTCAAGGAAAGATCAATGAGAAGCGTAGCAGAGGACGGCGCCGCATTTCGTGGCTTAAGAACCTCCGTGATTGGTACGAGTGCAGCTCCACTGAACTGTTCCGGGTAGCAGACGACAAAGATAAGATCGCCTTGATGGTGGCCGACCTCCGCTAGGGGATGGCACAAAGTTCATTCGCCGTACTTCCATGTATCTACTTTATGATTTCCATCTTATGCTGTGAACGCCTTGAATTTGTAAGTTGTAAAGTTTACTATATCTAAATCGAATACTAAATCGAATTATTATGTTAGGATATACCTATTGTAAATTAAATTGTTATAAAACCTTTGATATTGTATTTAAAAATATCCATTTAAAAACAAATTTGTTTTAATCACTAACATAAGTCTATTTCGATAACAATGTGCTAATGGTAAGTATATTTTATTCCAACAACAGTACGTGTAGTGAAACTATCACATAAGCAATGATTGGACCTAAATATCGTACTTATAAATTTGTATAAAAAAAATCACAAAATGATTTTATATACTATTGTATATTTTAGTTAGCAAAAAAAAATTGACGCTTTATGTTTGTGATACAATATAGTCTATTAAAATAAGTTAATAAAAAGAGGTATTAATTTATAAATGCAATTATTTTAAATGAACTGCCGCCGTGAGATGGAAACCTAGGAAATATTATTCCATTGTCCACACGATGCAATAGTTGCGTGGAATATTTCTCAACATAATTCTTTCAGAGACAGAACATTAGACTACATTGTTGGTGCCAATTGATTACACACTTCTCAAATAAAGCTGGTTAAAAAACGCGTGCCTAGAAATCGAGAAAATTCTGTCATTTATTTGCAACACTATGAAGTGAGATGTAAGTAGAGTAGCTTGCGCCCATAGTAGAACAATAATTTGGCTTTGAAAATGCGCAGATGCGATTTATTATATTGCGCAGGAATTACACAGTGCGAATGTGATTACTATTCTGGTTGCTATTCTCGATTACACTTATATCAAGCTAAATGTATCGATTTTTCTCACTCCGATTATGTCTTGTTTTTTGTGAAAACTATTGAACTTAACGTGAATGTGGTATGTTTATAGAGATCAAACAATTGATCAGTGTATCTCCAAATGTGCTCCGAAACGGAAGAGATGCTCAAGTTGGTCCAACCTGCTGTCAGGCCCATCGGGCTGTCCAACCTGGGGCATGCCGCCCGCTCGAGCGTGTATTGGCTGACGTCACAATTACGTCATGTCGTCTGGTGCCACACGAGACGATAGTTAGGAAATCGGGCTGCTGGTCGCCATAAATGCCAACTACAATGTTTAAAAAAAATCGGCGTCTTATTGCGTCAAGATCTCTTCACATAGTTTAGTACGTTCGTATTGTTTTAGCTTTGTTTTTACATACTATATGTAAATTAATTAGAATCGATTATTTTTGTTCATTCTCCGTACTCTTCTCTCGCATGGGCAATTTTTATTAAATAAAGTCTCAGTTAATTCAGTAAAATAACACTTTAGTGCGTGGTGAACTCCAAGACTTGGATATCTGATATTGAGACATTCCTAGGCATAAACAACTACTGATACTTCACACATAACGTATGGCCGCATTGGCCGAGTGTGGTGCTGGGCGGGTTTGTTTGGAGGGAACTATTTGGTAGTAGGTGTATATTATTAATTATTATATTATATCTGTCTTCTTTTTATTTGCGTATTTCACGCGAACGATAATGTGGATTTATTCTAAAAATTATAAGTGAAACCGAATATGACGTACATTACATGGCGTTCGTATATTGATGATCGCTATTTAAGTGTGTATTGTTATTCCTTCATGTTTATTGCGCCCGCTAGACGGCAGCGACTTGCCTGCGCGGTATAGTTCTGCAAAAAATATACAAAACAGAATTAACTGAAAATGAATTCAATTCTGCTTAACGCTTTCGCTGCTGAAGAGATAATGAGATTTAAATTGCCCCCTTTAAAATGCACGTTAATTACAACGATCGGCCACCTGGCCATTACGCGCCGTGTGCGTCTCCCGCGTCCAAAGTATTAAAGATGGCTAAAAGCATTAAAAGAATGCATTGGCATCGTGTTATGATATATTCTAAAAGTTTCAAATGTCTAGCTAGTCGGGAAGTTAGTTAAAAATCGATTGCAAGATTTGTACTGGACAAACAACCACCGGACAAACAAGAATACGAGCTAATAAAAACGTTGTAAAAAACGTTGTAACGTTGTAAAATAGTGTTTTATGCGCCGGCTAGACGGCAGCGACTTGTATAGACTTTTACAGCGCTTTTCGGTTTGCGCGAGCTACAGTTTTCCCGTCCATATATACGGACTTCCCGATACAAACCGGTTTGCGCAGGTAAGCTTGTGGTAAAGCATGAGCGTCTGGCCGGCGCTTTACATACAGTTTTCCCCGTTGGTTATAATATGTACAGTGGAGCTATAGAAGGCTGCCATGATCATTGAAGACTGTCAAAAGACAAGGATTCTTGGAGGCGCGTGTATACAGAAGAAGATTTTTTCAAGAAATATAAGCGAACCATTTCGTGGTTTCTGTCATCGAAATATATTGTCCAGTTGGGACTGGAATAATCAGGGACGATAAAGCAGAGTTTCTGAATTTGAATTTTATGCGCTCGGAAAGTTTTATACACTGCCACTGAATTAGACTTTTAAATGCGTAATCTAAATATTATTCCACTACGAGAATGGTCATCCGAAGCCGACAGATGCTGGCCAAGTTTCAAGCCCGGGCGTTTTGCAGCGACAGTATTTAGTAACTAATACCGAATGGAAGCACTGAAAGCTGCGCAAAATCAAATGGGACGGAGTTTTTAATTTTGCAATGGCGTATTTTTTTAATATTGAAAAAAAACCGGAAGTTTTAAACTATATCGGGATGTTGTAAGGAATAATTATTATGAAAATAGGTTGGAATAACACGATCCTGGATTCTTCCAACAATCTTCTCCAATCCAACAACGATATGGCATTACTGAATTTGAAGAAAATGAAGAATTTTTGGTATCTTTAGGAGCCCAAAAAAATTGTAGAAACATTTAGCGCTTGTGTATGTATGTACTGTAATTTGTGGGTGGTGGTGGATTACGGATCTGGGGGGGGGGGGGGGGGGGGAGTTTTACACAGGATGCCAGACACTGACTGACCTTTATATCGAGAGGGCTGGCGCACGCTGGAGCCGCTTCGGTGTTCACCTACTAATAAACGGACGGTACACTTTTAATGGATGGTATATTATGAGGTTGATGAATGATGATGACAAGTTCAGGATGGATGACGCGACGTTCGCTCAAACCGTATCAGATTTAGCGCAACGAAGGTCAAACATATACGTTTTGAGTCACTCGGTAGTTGACGACGGCTAACGGCTAGTCTTAGGTAAGCGCGTTCAGTGGCGCGATGAACCGCGCGCGCAACTCAAACGTATAACTGTATAAACGTATAATCAAAAAAGACTTTGTCTACGAACATTTTCACACACGGTTATACGTTTGAGCTGCGCGCGCCGCTCAACGCTTCGCCGACTTCGCCCACGTAAGACGCTATTAGAAGCCCACAACGCGATCGCTTTCTTGATGTCACTTGAGTAACTGAATGTAATTCAATCACGGTCGCCTGATGACCTGTAATTGCTCGTCATCTGGTCTTGTGACAATAATAAATAAGGGATTTGGAAGTAGATGGAAGAAAGGAATAAGGGCTAGCATATTTGACCCAACCATTATGTCATTATGATACCCTGTCTTTTCTCATCTTGGGAAACAATATTTTATGATCATATAATATATTATAATATATATCACATATATTTAATATAGAGTGTTTATTACAGAACAAACATAATGTTGAAAATCCTTAGAAACATACTAATTTTAGAAAAAAAGTTTGACATAGTGAGACTCGTTTTCGATGTTTACTTAGGTATGTATGTTGTTTTGATTAAAGTTTGACTGCATTCAGTTAATTGCAAGTATTTTCACCCCTTTTTAATATGAGAAAACAATATTTGAATAAAAAAAATATAAACTGCCTTTGTCAGTTGACTGATATACGATTATAGTAATATTCCAATATTGCACCAGTTTGTGACCTTCAATGCTTCCTCTCACAATTTAAAATGTTGAACAGTACCTATATCAAGTTAGCGATTGGCTTCGAAAATACTTTCAAGAGGATAATAAGGACTCATGGTGAGTTCTCTTAATATTTGAGTGAAATGACGGTGGTTATAGTGACGTTATGTGTGAGTAAGTCAATGACATTAATATGGACGAAGCATCTGGAAAAAAAATGACACTCACTTTTTTTGTCGGGTCTGCCGAATGGCATAATCTGTTCTAACGCCATTACAATAAAGGTGATATTGCTATAAATTCCCGAAACTTTTTTCGGGTCTGCCGAATGGTTCGGCTCGAACAGGTTCGCTCAAACGAACATTGATACTAGAAACACTGTTCTAATGCCGTTACAATAAAGGTGATATTGCTATAAATTCCCGATGCGTGATATCGTATAATGGATGTTGCGTGACGTCTACCTATGCACGTGCGAATGTCACTATGGGCGAATTTACTTGCTAGCTACTGTACTGAGTGCGTCGTCCATTAATAATGTCATTGGAGTATGTAGACTATGCGTTGTTTGAGGGCTATAGATTCTCAGGGGGCGGAAAACTAAGATAGAAATAATTGAGCTTTGAGAAAATTTTGAGAGTAGATTCCGTTGAAGTTGAGAAATGAATTATGTATCTTTGTGGATACGATTTTTTGGGTGTATACATTTAGGATTTTAAAATACATAAATCGATAATGAATTTACTTCAAATTTAAAATTAACTAACACACTGCTGTGTGATAAACAACTTTTCCCGGGTCTATTTTATTGTACGCCATGAAATTTTTTTTGTCGACTAATGGTGCTGTGGAAAGAAATATTTTGAAAACCACAGGCCTAGCTATGCCTAATATGGAAATTCCGACAGTGGAGAATGACTCGGCACGCGTGCTTAAAATGGCTCATCTATTCTCTATCTATTTGTCTGGACTCGCATTAAAATGAAATTAATATTTATGAAATCGTCTAGACACGTACATATGTTCGCTCTGAAATTACTCGTTTCTAGTTTTAATTCCATGTTACGAAAACATTTCGATTCTTTATCTGCTCATGTTATGAGTTTTTTTTGACCGTATTGCTTTTATGTTTCTAATTATTCGTATTTTTATATCAACGTCGTGTTCGGTTTCTATTCACACAGATTTTTTTCCCCATGAAAGCTACGTTCATTAAATATTTTATAGACGTCTTAAAATAAATGCGCCCACTGTCCTTTTTGATAGTTTTATATGACATGGTGACCATCTTTTCTAGGAAAAAACTAGGTACTAAAACTACTAAATTTGCTTCAGTAGGATTCCTCAAAAATTTGTATTTTAACGTCCTTAAATAATAATTTAACTTAAGTCTCACTGGTCGATAAGTACGTTTTGGCAATATTAACCTTCTGAGCCGAGTATATTTATTATGCCAAATCAAGATACATCTGACCATGAACAAATTATACAAATGTCTCTGTATTATAGCCATTCGTTAAAAACTAACTCACCTCCAAAATGCAAACATTGTTACCAAATTGAATATAGTTTAGACAGTCGTTATCGTACAACCATATTTCCCGAGAAAATCTCAATCTCAAGATTCGGGATTTCCCGAAATGATGAAATTTTTAATTCTCGAGATTAGGGATTTCCAGAAAAAAAATCTCGAGAATTCTCGAAAAATCGGGGAATTTCAAAAAAACCTGTAAAAGTCCTAAAATCTGTGTAAAAACAGACAAATTCCAAAAAAATATGATTTTTTTTGAAAACAAAAATAATTTAAAACGTTACTTATTAAAATAGAATTTCAAAAAACACAGACTGTCAATCGCTGCGTCTGACAATCGGGTACGCTTTTAAGACACAAAATTTCCTGATGTTGCAAAAATTGCGCTCATTTTGATTCGACGTTGGCTATATTGTGTTAAATGCCCCGATATGTCCTTGAATTTTGTGTTTTCTGTCCACTTTTTCCATATAGAAAGACGTTTTTTCAATTAATATTTGATAATAAAGAAATCCCGAATCCCGAGAAAAGATTTTCGAGATCCGGGATTTCTCGAAATGTTAAAAATTTCCATTCTCGAGATTCGGGATGGAAAATCTCGAAAATTTCTCGAGAATTCCTGAAACCCAACTCTACGTACAACGTTGAGAGTTTTAATATAAAACAACATTCTACGAGATCATGCGTCCCTAATTTTAGATAAAAAATTAAAATCCCCCACCCCCCATCAAAGTTTACATATGTTTATACATATACGGGAAACATACCTACAGAATAGGTAATACCTACAGAAAAGGTAATATATTCTAAAAAAATTTTTTTTACATAATATGTTATCTATTTATTTATTTATTACTACAAAATATATTATTATAAGTTAATATCATTTGATCTAATTTTATCCGAGGTAATCGTGCAGAGAGGCCTATCGGTGTAGTAAAAAGTGTAAAAAAGGCAAAGTTATAAAACGTATACTCTACATATTATAATATATCACCGTTTATTATATTGGTTATTTTTTATTCCATCAATGCAGAAATTAAAAAACGCATCTCTTCCAGCGTCGTTTGCCATGATCCCCGAAAGGTCTCGGATGTTCGCAATGTTATAAAATGGTCGATAGGTACTAATACATTAACAGCATTATTATTTTTTTTAATATCCGCAATCCAATCCAATCCAACTATGTAAGAACAACATTTTTTGAATTTCTTCATTATGCATAATGTACTACATTTTTAAATGTCGTGTACGTTAAGTATTGAATACAACATATTAGCTTAGAGCGGCATGCACAATCTAAGATTTCGATCCTAAGGATAAGTCGCCGAAAAGCATGACTTAACTATAGACAATCCTGAGTATAGAGTTAAGGAATCCTTAACCATAGACTACTTTTGCTATGAACACGTCCCCTTCTGTATTACCATTTACCACTGACAGCTGCTGTCAAAATAAATTCGCATGTCTATAAAACAGTCCATACACTCAAATTCATTTAACAATGTATCTCAATATGGATATTGATGGTGTTAATTCGTTTGGCATGTACTTGCAGCATATTATTTTACTTTTATACGCCAGCCCGCAGAAATACAAGATGCCAGATGATAGAATGACACTTGACGCAGGTGTTAACATGTTAAAAAAATATCTTGCGGTGCCTGTGGAATCACGTATAATGACTTATAACGGAAACATAAGAGTATTACAATTAAATATTAATATGTATTTATATATAAAATGCAGTTGTCATATTTTTGTCGTCGTTTAACAATTATAAAACAATTTACCTAAACTATAGGAAAGAGAATTTTTAAATATGGTATTATTTTCAATAGAAATGATCTTAACTAAGGACAATGTTTCTGCATAGTGTTTTCTGCTAAGGAAATTTTAGTTATGACAAATGTTTCTGCATTCCGTTCTTAATATAAATGAATAAAAAAAATATATACAATTGAAATAAAACTGATGATGATAGAACCGTAATATGCCACAAGTATTTCATCCCATGTATAGACAAAAGTCATACATAGCCTCTTGGCCACATTTCAAGTAGCTAGTTTGACCTGCAGGAATAACCTAATCTGCTCGTTGCTTTTATCTTTACCGTCTCGAGGGATTGCGAAAGAGCCCGGCGAACGGGAAGGGTTTAATGCATGTGGACGCTGGAACCGGACCGGACCGGAATAAATATATGTCGTAAATAAAGAAAGATGCTATACTTAAACATTATTATAATTTATGTCGTTATTAGTGAAGGTATTTTTCACCAAATTAAGTATGTAGAGGAATTTGTGGTACATAATATATCGTCTCTGTTCTGGCAGAACACACTAACTGGAGAATACTAGTTGTGAGTAATTTGACTTTGAAGTTGTTAAAATGTTTGAAATGGTCTATCATGTGAGTTTATTAAGTAATCGTAAAAAGGATGGCTTTAAAATAAAGACTGTTTATTTATTAAGAAGGTTTCCAGACGATAAAATTTGAAATAAGGAACATTTTGGTATAACTAACTCAATATGTAATTTTTTCGAATTAGTGTATTCCGCCAGAACAGTGACGATATGCGACGCAGTGTTTCTATATGAAATAATATGTGGATATATTGCGACAAATATTACATTATGTATTCAGCCAATTTGGAATTGCATAAAGGTCAAGGCTGTATTCTGTGAGGATCAAATGTCGTTTGTTCAACGCGTGCGAGCTACCTGTGCTCCTGTATGGCTGTGAGACATGGTATCTTACTAAGCTTCAAAGGTCTCGGATTTGAGTTTCGAGAATCGATGTTTCCGTCGAATTTTAGGGGTGCATTGGTACGACCGCGTTCGTGAGCGGACACAGTAGTCTTCGGTGATTGAGGAAATTACGAAGAGACGCTTTACGTGGCTGGGACATGTGTTCCGGATGTCGCCAGAGAGTGCGACACTTCTTACCCTTATGGTGCAGCCTCAAGAGTTCCGTCGCTGTGACCAGCCCTCTCTCAACCTGCAACGGTGTTACAAAATCGATCTACGCGCTGCAGGTCTGGTATGGCAGGAGGTGCGAGAGTTGAAAATTGACCGAGAGAAGTGGCGCGAATTTATGCTTTCCCTATGCCACAATGCTGGGTCGTGACAGGGTGAAAGGTGAAGATTACATTATATTGCTTATGTTAGTAACTTATTGATATAATCTGTACTACACACAAAGTTTTTCCGAGATTCAAATGCAACGAAATAACTGAAATTTTCTTTGCCAAAATTAGGATCAACGCTTGTAATAAACTATTTTTTTTTATTTAACGAATAAGAAACAAGATTTTATAATGTAACAGTCTATATAATTGAATATACATAATTTGAAAACACACTAGAAAAAATCATTTTGTACAAAAAATACGACACTCGACGGGACTTGAACCTGTATCTGCTCGATTCGCGCCAGTATACTTTTCCAATTAAGCTACGGGCATCTTAGTTAATTACCACGATTTTAACTAGTAGTTGTTACATGAAATACTTATCGAATTGCGTTATAATGTTGGATATCGGTTTTAGTATATTAAATTAAGGTGGGTATCAATTAATTCCTTAATTGCTAACCGACATGCATGAGATGTTTTCAAATTATGTATAATCAACGCATGTATTTTGAGGTTTTTGATAAACATTTGAAGTTTCGCATACATAGTCAGAATTTAAATTTATGGACGTACCTACTTAGTTCTAAACTATATTTCTTTCAAATTTCCGATTCCTGCCTGTCTTACTTTTTTCAAAAAAATTTTTTCTATTGGTTATAATATATTTTCTCAGAAGTGTTTTTCATAATTATAATGCATGTTCAACAATTGGAATGGTACATTCTTAAATCTTGTGAATTATGCGTTGAATAAAAGGAATAGTTAATTAAAAATTATTAGCAAGTTCGAATAAGTTACATCATAAAATATTGGAGAAATCCGAGACATCGGTGAGTAATTGAAGTAGTAGGTACCAACTTTGATTTAATAAACAAAAACCGATTGCCAGTAGTAGCTTGATTTGGAAGAGCGTTGATGAGCAGGTATTAAAAGGGCAATAGTTAAAATTTGTTGAAATTAGTATGTCACCTCGCACCATAGTGGATAATGCGCGGACGGGACGTAAACCCAAGAGATGCAGGTTCGATTCCTGTCGGGTGTCTTACTTTTTTCAAAAAGATTTTTTCTATTGGTTATAATATATTTTCTCAGAAGCGTTTATCAAAATTATGTATGTTCAATCTATGTTTAGATTATTATATTCATAACACGCCATTTAGTGTTATTTCTCCTGGAATTTTGTCAGTGCACGTTTGAAATAATAAAATATATATTTCTCGTCTAGTATAATATATCAACATTTTTCAACATTTTTACCCACTGTGTACCGTACAAAATTAGAAAACGGATAAACTGGCTCTTCTTTAAAATAGGTTGTGCACAACTGATATAAAGTCTTGATATTAGACAAGAGAACTAACAGCACAAATTCATTATTTTGTTTTTCGTAAAATAATATTGAAGTAGTAAATATAGAAAACATAAAGAAAAACCCCCAAGCAAAGCTGGGTACAACTACAAACCCTAGAGTAATATAAAATTTATTTCTTATTTAGGTAGGCTCTAAATAATTGCATAAAAAGAAGTAGTTTTTGCCACTGTTAGGAACAGATGGAGAGTGTTGATGGAGGAAGTTAGGATTTACCCCGATTTATCACGTTTCTGATTATGAATATCTCAAAACTTGTATTTATATCCTTAATTAGTACCGACTAATAACTTAATACTCTGCAATTAAGGCATATAATATATATATATATATATATATTGTAAAGCTGTAACCAGCTTAAAGGGATTAACTAATATTCGTTTACAGTTATCTGACGCAAGATTTCTGGTTTATAAATCATTGTTGTGGAAGGTTTGGTAGGTAATCCCCACGCTGTTGGTCGCGGTAGACACCGTGGTTAAAGGGTTACTTCAGTGCCATGCAACGGTACAGTTTTGGTTAATATATTTATCTTTGGATGAAACAAAGTGATCTATACTTGTATATAATTTGGAATAACCTCACACGCATAGCCAAGAGAAAAAAATATATCTACCAAGCGGAGTTCGAACATGGATCTAAGAATATGACGATTCCTAAAATGGTTGTGAAAATTAAATTAAAAGGATACACAAGTTAAGTGAAAGCTGCAAAGTAGGTTTCAAGATAGATTTCTCGAAGAAATCTACCATCTTTATTTATTATTTACATCCAGGCACTTAACAATCACGGGTCATCAGTAGACCATGATGTTATAATAGTCAGTTATTCGTAGACCACGACCGGATCAACATGATACAGGGTGACCGTCGTCCAATTGAACTAATCTGATATATGTCTAATTGTCTATGTATTGGCAGGCCGTGATATCGGCTCTTATGATTCATCAACCCTTTTCATCAAACGTGTTACAGTGGTATCCAAGGCACACTAAACTTAAGGATGCTTTAAAACACACTGGATAGACGTACTCATAAAGTTTGGTGGATGTACGTGGCAATAAAGAACTAATGACCCAGAAGAATGGGGGTTAGAGGAGGCCTTCATCCAGCAGTGGATCGACCCCGGCTGATAACAATGATGGTGACACGAATGAAACATATATAATCGCAATGTTTTGAGACATAACAAAAAGCTCATCAATATAACAAAATATGATTCTTTTGAATGATTAGTTTTTTATAATATATTATGTTTTGTTTATTTATCAATTATTCAGAGGTAATTTTATAACCAGTCGCAAAAAAAATACCAAACGTTTCGTTTTTGATTCTCTTCGATATTATATCGATAATGGTATCATTATTATGGGACTATTTTAAATTGAGTATAGAATCGCGTGAGCCCCTCCCGTTTCGGCAATCATTACAACGCATCTTTATCTCAGCCCAAAAATAATGAAAAATATATTAAAAACTTTAACTCTTTTACACAATAATTAAAATTTAAGAAATCTTTTTGTATCGTGCGTTTGATGGGAGTCCATTTAGTCACCGTGGAGGAATTCCGACGATTTCGCGACCATTGCAGGAATTTTAGATAATCGCATGCAGTTATTTAAAAAAATGTAGTATAAAGAACGTTGATTGGAATTCCACGGGTCCCTCTCGGTAGACACGCATATCTTAAAAAATATTTTTTCTTTGCACCTCAAGTAAAGCAGTCTCAAAATTTCTTTTGAACTTGCTCCATCATAAGGTCGTATTTCAACTGATACCTGGCCCAAAAAATCAATCCATTCTCAAGCCGGTTGCAAACTAAGGAGTTATAGAAAATTTTTAATACCGTAACATATGAAAACATTCGGGAAGTACGCAAGAAGAAGCCAAACATTTGTAGTGCCTTTTTACAAATGAAGACCATTTGACCACTAAAATATGTCAGCGTACTATCAAACGCAATGCCAAGATTTCTCTCTGCCATGCATCGAATATCGAAAAAATAATACTTTTGGGGCTCTAGTGAACGATAAAATATTGCATTTTTCAATATTGAAATCCAGTTTGTTTTGCCTGCCCCAATCTAATAATATATTATCTATATCAAGTTGGAGTTGGCGACAATCGTCCAAGGTGACAACCTCCATAAAGAGTTTCAATTCATCAGCGATAACAAAAACATAGTATTTGTAATGACCATTGCTATGTCATTTATAAAAATCATGAACAACAATGGCCCTAAGTTTGATCTATGAGGGACACCAGAAAATGATGTTTAACATTGTATAGTATAATACTCGTATATTCGGCAAAACTTTGCATTGAAGTTTGAAATTTACTCAATAGCCCCTAAAGCGCCGGCTAGACGCTCATACTTTACGACAAGCTTACCTGCGCAAACCGGTTTGTATCGGGAAGCCCGTGTGTATGGACGGGAAAACGGAAGCTCGCGCAAACCGAAAAGCGCTGTAAAAGTCTATACAAGTCGCTGCCATCTAGCCGGCGCATAAAACACTATTTTACAACGTTACAATGTTTTTAATTGCCCATTCAAGACATTTGAAACTTTAGAATATTTCAGAACACGATGCCAATGCATTCTTTTAATACTTTTGAATTCATTTTCAGTTAATTCTGTTTTGTATGGAAAGTTATTGCAAAAAAATCTGTAAAAAGTAAAATACTATTATTGGTTGCTAAGGGGTGGTCCTAGCAACTAAATTTTTAATATGTACGTGTGTTACTGTGGAAATCAAAATGAAATGTCAAAATGACATTTCAGTATTCTATATTTGTTTGTTTGTTTGTTTTTTATTTACTTCATATCAAGTACAAGTTTGAGCATATTGAGCATAATAATTCAACAGAAAATTTAAAATCGTTCTATATAAAAAGTTCTTTTATCTTGTAATTATTATAATATAAATTCATATTTTAAATTTAACATTTAAAAATATTACAGTATTATTTACTTTGCTGCTGCCACTGATTTAAATCCGCTTAAAGAGTTTTCCATCTCTACATAGGTGAGCGCAATTTTGGTACGAATTTTTAATCTGTTATAGTATTTAGGAGCTATGTAAACTGGGGCTGTTTCAACCCTTAGGCTTATATGATTAAACTTTTCATGGAGAATTGTAGCAATGATCTCTCAAATGAATAAATTATTTTTTAATTTAATTTATTATGATAACTGTAATTCTATTAAAATATACCCGCTTTAAAAGATAATTTTCGTGCTTAGAGATTTTTTTAAGTCTACTAGTAAAATGGGGAAAGTAACGTAATCCAAACCTTTCAAAAATCCACATATAATATTATCGTATTTAACGAATGCGGAGAAGTTAATGTGTCAGGATATCCGTGCAATCAAAAATTCGGACTGGGGAAAACAAAGCCATGACCCACCCAGAATATTATTATTACCTCATAATTGATTTGAAAAAATCTGTTTTAAAATTGAAAAAAAATCTTTTCTGTACAAATTTACGTGGATATGCTTTGGGGTTTTCAAGAAACTAAATTTAATGAACTGCATAGGCAGAGAAGGGTCGTAGGTATATCTGCCATGATATACTATAGTTTTTATTAATTTACAGAAGTTTGGGGAGAAATATACTCAAGAAATTGTCGTCGTAAATACAATATAACCGTCATAAGGTTTCCTCCAGCGAGACAGGCACCAGTGCCTGGTCTGCGACTCTCCTATTATCTCGGTTAGTTTTCTAGCCGCCAACATCAAATAAAGAATCGAGTGTCAGACTTGTCCTTACTAGGTCAGTCTCTATCCAGATTTTCACTGATTAAAAATGATTAGCGATATCATTAATATCGTAATTGCATTAGGAAGGGCCAATACTATAAAATTATGGACAACATTTGTATTTTTTAAATAAGAATATGTCAAGTTACATATTTACTTAAACTAAAACTAGGTAGAGGAATGATCTAAACTAAAAGAAAAAATACACACGATTGATTTTCTCTTTCACATAAAATGTAACGTTTGCTGCAAGAGAAAGGCTTTCGATTCCTTTACTCGGTCGCTTTCAGGACTCAAAATGGATCGGAGTGCACCGGAGCGCCGTTCCTGTTCGTAAAATTGGTAAAATTATCGCTCCGTCTCGTGGATAAAATAATTTGACCGTTTGAGCTAGATAGGCCATATAATACAAAATCTAACACACTGATTTTTATGAAATACACATAAAATTTGATAACTACGTAAATATCTTCAGAAAACTGTCGAGCGCTCCGGTTTGTAAGCCTTTCCATTTCGAGCGCTGGTTGCTTTAACCTTGACTTCACACATTGACGGATCTCTTTACTGAACAATCTATCTTGACGGTTGCTTTCAGATGGCATCCATTTAGATTCAGTGGAATATGTAGCTTATTTTGAAATTTTTAATAGCGTCAGTTTATAAAAGACGAAGAAGATTCATATAAGAATCTATGTACCTTTAATAATTATCTCAATATACTGTATCTGCAAACCAAAACTCACAAGTCTCAATTGATAAAAATACCATGTATCTTCTTTTTTCATTGATTCTAATTAGATTTATATGTTATAGTATGCTTGTAATAAATGTTTTTCCAATCACCTTAATTTCAGTGTTTTACTTTAACATCTGAGGTATTTCTTTGTGTATACATTTAGAAGATAACACTTAGCGCCCATTTTTTAAATACATACTTACATATATTCATATTTATTAAGTTTTCTATTTATACTATCATTGATTTATATATTATTATGTATACTTATAGGTAAATCTTTTTTTGTTAGATAAATCTACATGACAGCAAGATTTCACAGCCTGATATTAAGAGTCGAAAACTAATATCTATTCCAACCTATTTTTACTTCTATACCAACATTTACTTTTTTATCTGACAAAAAATAAATATTAAAAAAAATGGAATCTACGTTTAAATATAGGTGTTTTCGTGCTACAGTTATATAATATATTATGTATCCTGATCATCTTTAAGGATAGGTAAATCAGTTCCTGTGAATAGGATTTTATTCAACATTCAGCTCTTCGAACATATTCGAATCGATGATATATTATTATTATCCAGAATAGTTTATGTGGATTTTTTAGTGGTGTTTTTAAAATTTTTAAATATGCAGTTTAACATTATCTAGGTAATTGTTTTTCTCTGTAAATACCAAATAAATAAATGTTTGTCATTTTAATTAAATTAATGAAAAAATAATTACGTGAGTATTTTGTGTGTAGGTAGCTTTATTTGAATAATAGGTGAAATATAAAATTACACGTGCTTTCTTATATAAATAATACGTTGTGAAAATCTAATTACCACTAAATCTATTAACATTTGTTGTATAATATATAACTAATTATTTATTAATATTAGTTAACAGTTCATCAATGATTTTGCTATATCTAAAAATTGTATATAAGAACATTACTTGTAGACAAAAGTGGTACATTTTCTACATAATTATTGTACATAAACAGTATTGAACATAAAATTAAAACAGTTTATAATATTATATAAATTGTAAAATGGTCATACAATTACTATTTGAAGAATTATATTCTATTGAGTCTATACATCCAAATAATACTATCTATAGGAGAATTTATAATCCAAGACACTTGAACAACTCTACATTTCGCTAACTGAAAGCAACACTGAGATAAAATGAAAAAAATCGAATTTGAGATAAGTAATTCCAATCCATTGCTGAATGCTCTACCTAGGTATAAAATAATATATCTCTGCGACTCAAAAATAATAATTATAAAACTCCATTTACAAGAAAAATACCAATGTTGAATTCGTTAAAAAATATCCTGTAACTTCTTAGTAATAGTGGTATATCTTAAATAACCCACTGTTATTAATATTAATATTAATAAAATCAATTTTAAGCGTGTGTTTCTAGCGTTTTCAACATACATAATAAATTCGTGACACCTACTAATTTATATGATAAAAGTAAACCTAAATCTTACATTAAAAAACTTGTAATCGACAGAATCAAAATATGTGTAACTTTTAAAAGATCAATAAGTACTAGACGGAGATGCAAGACAAAGAATTCCACGGTTTTTTAAATGACGGAAGTACAGTTACCTTTATCCCTACAGGGCATGCAGAAAATATATCGAAAGCCACTTGAACCGCCGTTCAGGTGCGTCCAAACCTAATTCGCCACCCTTTTCGCGCCAACCAACCAGTCTAGTTTAAATAATAACTTGTAATCCAAATGTAAAGTCCTTAATTAATATTAACCAGTGCATAAATAAATAAAACAGTGTTTCATTCCTTATAATATAATAACAAAGTGCCATGACATATTGACAATTATTACATAAACTTTCACATATGTTTTTTTACTTCATCAACAAAATTTATGCCATATATTATAAAGTGTGAAAATAAAAATATAATATGTACGTAATATTCAAATGCCCCGATTCCAAGGTTTTAATAAAAATCGAAACAAATCTTCTTATCTCTAATTGATTTGAGTTTTGTACTATTCCAGTATTTACGTATATATAACACGGTTTTTAGTTCCATTGTCTCACAGTTAGTACTGAAATTTTAATGTGATTACCTATTGAATATATGAATAATATATAAGGTACTTACTACGGATATTTACGAACATTCAAAATATTAAAGATTTGATTTTATACCTGATCCCATACTTAGGAAATAAGATTTTTTCATTCTTTTATTGTATAAAATTGATATATAAACAAAAATGTCTTTACCGTTTTCCAGGGTCCAGGGTCGCAAAATATTACTTAAATAAAATAGTGCAAAACTTAAATTAATTAGAAGATATAAAGTTAGTCAACATATTTAAAGAGTTTTTTATTGCGTTTTAAATTAGCCTTGATTGTATATTTTGCGTAGAGTATTTCCAGCATTAAAGTACACGATGAAGCGACGTAACCCATGACAAGGAACTGATAAATCTCAATGAAATTATAATATTCCAATGGTTTTTCTTCGTTCTTCTTTCCAAACACGCGTTCTTTTTCACTGGACCTCATAAATAGTATTCCACTCTCAGATATCCTGGATGCTACCATTTGCATCTTCTTTCTTGCCGGGTAATTTCTCCACAACACGAAAATTGGATATCCAGATGTAACCTTTTGAGCAGTTGGGCATGTTAAAGGTAGTTCAGTTTTCGGCTTTTCTGTCCTCTCATAGTATTTTATATAACTCAAAGAGATTAGTAAAGCAAAATTCCATTTATACGCTGCTCGTTCTATGCAGTCTTTAATTGGAGTACAACTTTCGTAGTTTTCCATTGAGGTTACTTTACCTTTTTCTGACAATCCTGACAAATATTTATCCATCGGATGTCCACCATAATCATAACCTTCAGATATAATACCTTCCAAAGTGTACAAGTGTTTTTCTAATATCGAATTAAACAAATTACTTTGTAAAGAGCTTTGAAAACCTACATTTGTCACTATTGCTAATAACAACCAAGAAATAAAAATAATTCGAAATATGAATCGCTTTGGTGCAAACCGTGAAACGTTTCCTAACAGCATGGATAAAACGTCAAATGTTATACTAAAAATACATAGTGAACACACTCTGGACTCTTTTGACAATAACCACCGAAAAGAAATACTGACAAAGACGACCAAAAATCCCATTAATAACCATGATTGGTTGGTAAAACAAAGCTTAATGTTGGACCAAAACCTTGCCCTTGAAGCCGGAGGAAAACACCAAACTAAATGATCTTCTAAATGATACGTTATTGCATGAAAATCCCTAGTATATTGACTGACCAAGTATTTTCCACCGATTATATCCACAGTTTCATTAATAATGTTATCAATTGGGTCGTAGATAATTCCCATTTCATAGCTGACGGGAGCTGGAACTGCTATTAATGTCATATTTAGTCTCTGAGTGATTAATTTTATAAGCCTCATTTCGATACCATCTGTAAATATAAATCTACCAGTTTCATTATTGTATCTGGGAGGATTTATGTAAGGCGGAGAAACTATAGCCAGCATATTTAACGGACATCCGTGAAATTCTTCCGGGATTTTATTTTTGAACTTATTAATCTGAATTACTTTAGTGTCTTCGCATACGTCAAGATCGTATAATTTTTCACATGATTTTCCACACGAATTACCCTCGTACGGTAACCAAGTATACGACCATACTTTATTTGTATAAATTTTCATCACCAAAATGAATGCATCAAAAATTCTGTAACTCCGTAAGTCATTGAATATTTCGATGACATAATCTCTCTCTATATTTTCTTCTTGTATTGTGATGTAAAAGCTTGCTTCAGCATTCCAAGCTTCGCTGGTTTGCATCCGGAAGATATCTTCGAATATTTTATCTCTATGGCCGAAGAATATATATATTGAAACTTTGTCCTGTAGTTTTAGGTTATGGATTGATTCATTTTGTGCGTCAGTTGTGAGTACTGCAACTGAATTTGAGTCGAATATTCCTTCTAAGAAAAACTCTTGAGTGAATCTATTGACATCTTCAGATGTTTTTACGCAGATTAAATCAAGGATTCCAACAATTTGACCACTTTCAATGTATTTCTGTATTAAGTTGATCACACACTGGGAAGCCTCGTCTTTATTTTTCGAGTGTATTCTGCTTAGAAGAATATCAATACCATTAGAGGTTGTGTTCTTGAAAGAATCACTAATAATTGATTGAGCAGATCCCAGAATAAGAAATAAACTAAACAATCGCAGACAATACATAATAAATAATATTTAATTACACTTTTAATACAATATTGTTAATGCCAGTGATTCTTCGAAGTTGAAAATATTCAAAAATAAATGGTTTCGTCTCCGACGACTCAATATATGTTTCCGTATTAATTACATTTATCAACTGTTTGATGAATTTGATGGCATCTGATTTATAAAAGCCCAACGTCTTCTATATCATGGCTACGTGATGCGTATGGATAACCAAGCAAGTGAGAATCAAATCACCTGGTTTGGTGGTATCGAAATTGACTTGGAAGTTAATAGCTGAGAAGGAGAGCGAATAACTAATCAGAATGAAAGCTTTTAAAGTCTGCTTGAGATGGCCAGGGCCCAGAAGGGGATAAAGCACCACAAAAGAAATGTAATATTTAACTGCGACTTTTAAAAAGCGATTTCTTTTAAATATAATGTTGTACAGCTATATCATTGTTTCGTGTCAATATTATGTTGTAAGGCAATGGTTCCAAACAAATACTACATTAATAATTACTTATATTATAATGTATGTTTAAAAACAGAAAATTAGTATTTCACACCTAAGAGAAACACATTTATCTATTTAAGAAAACAAAACATTGTGAACATAGCAAATCTAAATTCAAGACTTTCACAATATGAGATTTTCATTATAATAAAATATTACCCTCACAAGAGAAGAAGAGAATATAATAATAATAAAAAACATAAGTACAATTTTATACAGAAAAATAAAATTTCGAATACATTGAGGAGCGCATTGATTGGTCTTTTACCACTCACTAATCGTGCCTGATAGACTTAACCCGAGGATCGGTTCAGATCCAGAATAAATCATGGCTGCGACCACGTAGGTAATTTACAGGCGCGTGTCAATTTCAATTCTTTAGGACACCCGTATTAGAAACCATCCCTCGCGATACTAGGCAAAGAAGTGACCTTTGAGATTCACGAGAGTGAAAAGTAGGCGTGCCTTGTAGAAAAGCAGTCGGTAATCATTTCACAAACTGTTGAAATGAAAATAGTTACATGTATGTCTTAAAATAAAGACATCGAAAAAATTTCTTCTGTAGGCGTTCTAAAATAAGCTTATAGGAAACTCCACACGGACAAAGGAAAAGATATTTTAATTTGTCCAACCAATTGGATCCATATTCTGGATTAAAAACAATTAATAACACTTATTTTTTGTTAACCGCATAGATGGCGTCAGTGATAATTGATCAACCATGCCACCGTCATTAAGTCGGTACAAAATTTGTAAATAGATTATTATAGTGTAATTATCTTTATCAGCATGGCCAGCGACCGTGCATGAATGATAGAAATTTAAAAGCTGCCCAACATAAAAAAAATATTGAAATCTATTTTTGCAAAAAATGTATGTTCAAATAACTTAATTGAAATATTATTATAAAGATGAATTTTTCTAAGTAGTTTTTTTTTGCGGGTTTTTTTTTCAGGAAATTAAACTAAAAAACAGCTCACAAAAGTGTTTTTTTGTAATGGTACATAATGCGAAATATATAGCATCCTATGTTCAAATTATACCTAATGATAATAAAAGTTTTTCAGCACTGATCTAGAGTAAGTAGGTTTTATTTATAATTGACTTATCAAACCCAGATTAATGTTAGAATTTTCCATACTGAATGTCATTAAATTATACATATTAATTTAATACGTAAGTATTCATCAATTTTTTAATTTGCTGTTTGATTGTATACCTATAATCATGGCCCCCACATACTGAACCGGGCCTCCATGCTGGGATCTTTAGCGGCCCCCCTGCCTATCTCTAAGGATTAAGGCAGTGTGATGCTCTACAGTAGCGTTTTAAAAAATAGTGTACGCGGTAAAATTAATGTGTATATTTAGTGTTTTGTGTTGTATGTTTTAATACATCTATTTGAATTTAGGAGTTGACGAGTATTGATACACAATTATTTTTGTTATCGTACAACCGTATAATTTTAAGTAATAACATTATTGAAGAAAAATAGCGTCACAGGCGACTTTTTTTACTATTAAAGCAAATTTGTGTTGTGCATTTATCTCACTTATCTGGTCGACTGGCCTCGCCGGGCCCCTCCTGAGCCCGGGCCCCCAAGCGAGATCCCTGTCAGCCCCCTTCCTTGTGGGGATCATGCTTATAATATAATATGCCACGTATTATAAAATATTATGTTTATTGCGTCACATATTCATTGAATATATGCTACGGTATGGGGGAAAAAGAAATATATGTAAGTACGGGATTTTATGACACCTCTGGATGATGAAACGTATACATCTAATGGTTCACATTGAGAAGATTAAGTATTTAATTGTATTTAGGAACAATAGACACAAAGGAAACTTTTTGGTAAGTAATACGACGTTCAAAAAGACTGCTATTTTTAAGAAGATCAAAGAGTGGAAGTGCAGCATTCTTCGCAATGAAGAATCTATTCAGGTAATAGATTCTGTCCAAAAAAACAAAAATCCGAAAAGATATTCAACGTGACTGTAAAAACAATCGCTCTGTATGTGTGTGAAACCTGGAGCCTAACGGAGAAATAAGAGAAGACTATCTAAGTATTCGAAATCAAAATTCTTGGACGAATACTTGAACCGGAGGCGGCGCATCTGTACGAATGCTGAACATTGCGAATCATTTAAGTTTGAGGACGCGAAACCTCAGAATTCTGATGTGTCGGTCACGTTGTTAGATGCGATGGGTCTAGAGCTCTCCATAAAGCTTATTAAGGAACCTCTGTGGACACTCGGTCCATAGGCTGCCCCTCGAAGAGATGGGCAGATAACGTCAAGAGAGACGCAGAAAGGCTGAACGCGATCAACATAAGATTGGGAGAGAGCTCGGGATAAAGAACTCTGGAGACGATTGCGCAGTCTGGCATGGATTTAAATGGTTTATAGCGCCAAGTAAGTAAGTTTATACAAGACATGCATAGTCGTAAAGGTTACCTGATTTAGATACCAAGATTAGCACACCGTCATATGGAACGGTTTATGTTGGGCATAACACGGTTACACCATAAAAAACCAATGGGCAAAGAAGCAAATAAAATATAATTATTATAAATATAATATATTATTATGTATAAATGATAATGTAGTCAGTAAATTTTGTCAAAATTTTTAAATCCATTATCATATTATCTAGTTATTTATAGTGTAGTGTTTGAAATGGTGTTGAAAATCGAACTATTTTCATTTAAACTAGTAAGGTATTTTAAAATTAGTTAAGTGTTGTTGCTTCACTTATAAATATGTAGGAGTCGTCGATGTGAGGGTCGATGGTGTTGTAGAAGAAAGACGATCGTGGTTATTCGTGATGATGGAGGGGTGAGAGTTTATTTATGGTTTCATAAGCATGAGGCTACAATCGGTACAATAATATAAATAAACTGACCATACATAGACTGAGATAGAAACGGACCAGGTACTTAAATTCGAGTGACATGTCCGATTAATTGTTATTAGATATTTATACAATCAAAATAATATCTTTCCGCTATAATTATTTAGGAAATAACTATATTAATTGAGTCAGCTAATTACTGTCATATGCGTCAATGGACATACGAGTAGCTGACTATTGTATAAAATACAGATATCGCGGAAATAACATTTGCTGTAAGCTATTTACTTATTGTTCTATAATTTGACACTACGGAAATGCATATTAAAGAATTTGTAATTGCGGTACTGTATTTAAAATCGCCGATCAATCTGCTGACACAGGTAATGAGTTGTTTATCGCCATAAATAATATAACCATTCGTAGATATATAACATTCATGACAAATATGTAGATATATTATAATTTAATAAGGTAGGTATTAACAATTCAATGCAACTTTACACAGTTAAAGGAGACAAAATAGTTTTGCTTAATTACAATGGTGGTTTATAACAGTTCTGAAAAGTTGTCTTATGTTCATAATTAGATATCATTAAATTAATTTATCGATTCTATTGAACTTATATAACGGTGTTAACTGTCAATTCATGATGGAAATTTAAATAAAGCACCATTTTATAGTACTATTTCCACTTTTATTATATATCGTCACCTCAATACTACAACTAGATAACTTTGATTTTCACTATTTTTCAGTTAGCTATTGAATATGATTTTACATTTCTTTCTCTACAAAATGATAAAACTAGGTAAGTCAGAAGTTAATGGGAACTGTATTAGTTTTGTGATTGAAAATATTGAATAACTTTAAAACCATAAGTGTATTAAATAAATAAAATAATAATATATGTATATATGCAATATCTTTTTATAAACACATAATATAATTCTTCCCAATTAGACTAGCACAATTTTCCATTTTTGTTGAGTGGAGATATTAACATTTTTTTAATGAGAAATAGTTATTAGCCACTACTTACAATGAAAAACAAAATGTGAATTTGGCAGTCCCAGGATTCAACCCACGAAATTATAAGTCTGCACTCAGACTCTAGGGTCAAAATGATGTAATATATTCTAAAAATATTTTTCCACATATTATTATCTATTTATTTATTTATTTATTACTACATATTATATTAATTCAAGCGAATATCATATGATATAATTTTATGCGAGGTACAGACAAAGAGGCATACCAGTGTAGTTAAAAATGAAAAGTTATGAAGCGTATAAGTACTCTTAATAGCTTGGCTATTATTAATTATTACAAAAATAAATTTATTAATTTCAGACATACAGATTGACAACCGTTGGAATTTACCTGTGGAAAATGTATCAAAAAATTTAACATGTTTTCGAACATTCATAATATTATGATAACACTTTAAACCATTGATATACTACTGGATGAATCATATACTTCCTAAAATGATGCCTGATTTTCACCGACTCGGCCAGTGTTAAAACTTACTGTTTTAATATCAGCGGACTTAACTTGATATAAGCTTACTTAATATTTGTCTAACGACCTGGCAATAATTATGAGTAAGCCCGATCTAGCTTGCAACTTACTCTAATTTATAATCAGCGCATGACGACTTTATCTGTCCGCTTAGACATGAATTTTTGGTAGCGTGCAAGCTTTGGGTGCAGGACCGAACTCACATGAACAAAAATAAAATGGAATGATAATGACATTGTGATGATACTTAAATTTGGCAAATTTCTTATTTAAATAAAACATTAGTCTCAATTTACAATATAACTACCAATATTATGAAAGTAATAATTTGTTTTACCATACGCTTTAGATATCGCATATATTATTTATGGTACTCAGTAAACTATAATGCCAGCGCTCCATTGGCGAGCCAAAAGTCCGAGGACAATTAATCTTCCGATTTGTCTATGCTCTGCTACTGATCAACGAACGAATAAAAAAGTCGAGCTGTCAAAAGTCAAAAGTTGAGATTATCGTAATGTCTTCCGATAATCCTATAATTTTGTGTTATTTATATGTAGACTTGCATAAAATAATAAAGCAGGGAAAAAAACAAGTTTTACGTTTTCTTTTATGAATTTTATAAATACAAATAAAAAAATAATTGTTAAATTTCTCATTTTCTAATGTCTAATTTAACATATTAATCAATGAAAATGTTTAAAACAATTACAGATTTTTTTTAGGTCTGAATGATTGCGTATTAATGTCAAATCGAATTTGCATAGTGATCGACGGACAAAGTCTGGCAGCTCGGAGAGGAAAATATCAAACATGTTTGACATCCAACGAGCCTGGTCTGCGGATTAAAAAGTCCGCAGATGTGGGGTGCTCCACGCGAAAAAAAAGTCCGAAGACTGTAAATCGTCTGACTTGCGTGCCAATGAAGCGCCGGCATAATGTTTTTCTTGTACCTGCTGTCATGTTTTCATAAATTTATTTATAATCAATTCAATAATTATTAATCTAGACATATATAATTGTCACTAATAGCTTTACCATTGTTTGTATTCCATTATAATTGTTATATGAAATATTAAAAAAAACATAGGTATAATTAATGCGATTAGATTTTCTCGCGGCGAAGAGGCGATAAAAATACATAAATACAGAGTTTAAATAAAATAATAAAAATATTACAATTTCCATTAGACTAATTTTTATATTTGGAAAAATCCATTATTTTAAAATTTCATTGTTGATGTTTCTTTGTTTGGAAATCATAATGGTTACATAATAAATATAATTAAGTTTTATTATTTATTTCAAATGTAAATACCCTAATTCTCAAATTTCGGCGGTTTCGTTGTTGACATGAACCGAAATTTTCAACTGATTAACTATCACTAGACATTTTAAAATGCTTTATTGATAAAAACAAAACATGGGAAAATAGGTATTATTAGTATAGTATTAACATAATATGTAACAATAATAACTATTGTTTCTTATCAAAATATGTTTAAAAGATCTTCAATAAATACATATCTAATATCATATGAAAATGTAATATTGTTTAATTTTCTATGTTAATATAATAATATGTATCTCCATCTCTCATATTAAGTACATTGAGACTTAATATATCAATGTGACAAATTATTGTATTCTTGCTCCTCAACACGGTTATTAATCTAACAATGCATAATATGTAGATTATACACAGTATACCAGCAAAGTCAATGTATACAAATGTAATAAATATACTAACATAATATTCAAAGTTATAATAAATGAAAAGTCATATTCTCAGCTCGTTCCTGATTATTTTTGAATAGCATAAAAAGTTTTTAGCAGAAACCCTTAGGGTCACTATTCCAAGCACGCAAATTTAGTTTTACAGCCAGTGCAATACGGGTGAAATTCGGGAATCCATGTTAACGGTCTTAACGTATTATACCTACAAGGAAATATTATAAGATGATATTCGTAATATCTTCTTTTGTGGTACATTTTTAAAATGACACTTGTATGGGAACACCTCATCTAGTAGTGACACCCCGGAAGTCCAGGTAGGGAGGGTAGTCGGGACCGCACAGCCCGTTCCGACCTCCGCACTCAGCTCTCCGGTCGACCTGGCGTTGATGACGCCGTTGGTAGCGCGTCGTCGGTCGATATGTGTAAGTTACACGACCAGCTTCCACCCTTTGACTAGCTCAGTGATGTTAAATTGTTCAAAGCGGTCAATAGAAGCTGGATTTTGTGTTGGTAGAGCACGTTCGGTGTAAGGTTAGTCTCGACAGTCGGGTAAATATAGGATGCCGGGATGATAAAAATGATGAACGCACCAATTAATTGACGCAAAGGTCAACGGTTTTTATTATTAATTATGGTTCACATTAAGGTTACATTTACAACACAACACACAGGTACACAATTATTAAGTTTTTCACAGTTTATAAAGTTACCGGCACATTCGAGTTTAAAGGTCGGTCACTGAAAATTCTATATATATTAATTAAATTTTCACAAGTTCATTCGTTAATATTTTTATTCGCAGTAATCGCACGGCTACACTATAATTTATAGAAGGGTTATCTAAGCTAATTTTCTCGATTTTTAAATTAGCTAGACAACTATGGGCGCCTTGTGTAGCTAACAAACAAAATAAACAAATCGCGATTCACGTCACTTAACTGATATGAGAAGTTGGTACGTACACGATCACTTTTGACTGATCGGTCAATTCCTGTCGACACAGAAATTGTTTTTAAAGAAAGTAGGTAAACAGCAAAATTATAATTTACACGGCGAGACGTGGTGTCCACCTCCGACCTCGGCTTACTGACCTGGCAGATGGGACATCTACCGCGCGCTGCGGCCATGTCCGCTTTTTTGGCTTTATCGCTGTCCCTCTCAATCTACCCCTGAACGCTCACCTCTCTCTGTCATTCTTGCTCGCGGCGGGATGCTTGGCTTCTACCTGCCATGGGTTTTTTTGGCTAGAATTCCAGCCAGGTAGTGGCGAGTTACAGCGAATTTGGAGAAATTAGGTATCCGCCGGACAATAGACATTGTGTTTGAAATATTTTAACCTAACTAAGCGCACAGCTATCGTTACAGCAAAACCTTAACATAAACAATTTAAAATCTTAAATTATTTCTTTGGAGTCTCGATTATTAATACTAATCTCGCGTGACCAACCTTTATCTCACCAATCTAGTAATTTGTACATTTTTTAGTTAATAAATAAAAGTACAGAGCATTTTATTTGATCGAGCGGCGATAGACGGATATTTGGCTTAGCGGACTATAAGAAACATGAATGTGGCATCCATAGCTTTGCTCGCATTTTACCTTAAAAGGGTCCTCCATATACGTAAAAACGTGTAGGTATCAGTAGTATATCAATGCTTAAAACATAGAAAATATGTCAGTTATCACGAGAGCTCTAGATTCATTATTAATATTCTTTCTAAAGTCAAAACGATGTATTTAACACAATACCATGTACCAACAAAGTGCGTAATTTATTGTGTTTACAATAAAACATGTTTTTAGTTTGTTGATAAAATCAAATGTATATTTTTTTAAAACCATTTCATACTTTGTTGGAGTGATAATTTTACAATACTGTACAATTTTATATTGTTTCCATTTATTTTAGTGTTTATAGGAAGGTACATGTTGATATTTTTGTTAGATAGCAGATAATATAAATCAATACATATAAATTATACAGAAGTAAAACCGATAATCAGTTTTCATTATAAATTAACGAAAGTGTTTGTTTATCATTGATTGCAGAGGCAAACTTTACAAATTGAATATAACAGGAAAAAATATAGTTATGAAAGTGAAAAAGAAGCTAATAATGTTATTATAATATAAACAATTTTTTGTTGGGAATAATAATATGCTATTGTATATATTATGATAATACCAGGGAATATATAATTAATGGGAACTGAAATACCTATCGGATGTGGAGTAACAGGCAACCGATATCGAGTGTGGAAGAACATGGGATAAACTTCAACGTGTTTCAAGAATATGTCATTCTAATCTTGTTCTTCGTTCTGTTAACTAATCTCAGTTTATGCACTGATGATTATTCAATATTGGTGTATTTGAAGGTTGAAACACATACTATCGCACTCTATAATGTGTTTCATTTTTGTAGGACACTCACACATTTGTGTTTTTAAAAAGAGTATTTTAACATTGTCTAGCAGTGGTTCTTAACCGGTGCACCGCGGAGCATTGGTGCACCGCTAGCTTGTTGCACCGTGAAAAAAATGATGAAAGCAGAAAAACCGCGAAATAGTGAAATCCAAAAAAGTCTTTCGCGAGATTATAAAAGCCCACAAAGATCTAATGTGATTTTGATTTTGCTGAAACCACTTTAATGAAAACATTGCCAAGGGAATTATTTTCGCTATAACAGAACATTTAACTTTCCTTCCTTAAATATAGAAAATTACGAAATCGATTTGCTACGATTGATACATCGAGTTGTAAATTTTTGTACCAAAAAGAAGAAAACTTGGTCATCTTGTGAACGGATCGTACCTATTCAAAATTAAAATTTCTGAAATAACTATGGAGGAATTTTGGATTTCTGTCCAAGACAAAAATAACAAAATATTCAGCTCTCTACTAACAGAGGGCACTGAAAATTTTGGTACAGTTTTGTATTCAACATTATATTTTTGTGTGAGCTCGGTTTCTCAACAATAACACTAATATAAAAACTAAAAAAACGAGAAAGACTTACGAATGTAGACGAAGAAATTGAGGGTAGCTATATCACATATTTGACCTAATATTTCTGAAATCTGCAAAATCAGAAAAGCTCAGGTATCACATTACTTGATTTTCATATCAAATAAATTCCATTTTGTCAAGGGTGATTTTAGTTACAATTTTTCCATATACGTATGATATATCGTTTCCTTAATATTTTTTTTCTTTGACTGTTATGTTATTATTATTATTAAACTGGCGCTAGGGGCCGTTCAGGTCCATGGCCGACTGTACAACGTTTCTCCAGGCATCTCTGTCCAGCGCTCTCTCTTCCCAGTTGACTATCCCCAGCTTTTCCGCATCCCTTTGAATGTTGTCCGCCCATCTCCGTCGAGGGCGGCCAATAGGTCGAGTGCCAGCTGGTGTGCCTTTGTAAATCCTATAGAGAGTTCTAGATCTTTCAGATCGTACAACGTGGCCCGCCCATCTGAGCCTTCTTGACCTCAGAATATTAGTGATTCTAGGTTGGTATCGGTCGAAGAGCTCAGCGTTTGTGCGGATGCGCCACCGGTGGTCCTCATTGACGGGTCCAAGTATTCTCCGGAGGATTCTGTTTTCAAACACTTGGAGCGCCTTTTCTTGTTTTTCTGTTAAACCCCACGTTTCACATCCATACATGACGATTGGCTTGATGACCACGTTATACACCCGGAATTTCGTTTTGATGGACAGCATTTTGGACCTGAACAGACGACTCAGCGCGAAGTATGCTGCATTTCCACTTCTCAGTCGGTCAGAGAGCTCTAGGGACATTTCATTTTTAGAGGTAATGTTGGAGCCCAAATACTTGAAGAGAGAGGTTCTCTCGAACGAGGAGTTTCTTATTCCAATGTTTCCAGAGGGTTCAATGCCTCTTGTCATTTTCAAATACTTGGTCTTTCCCACATTTACTCGTAAGTTCAACCTTTTCGCTGTGTCCTCCAGAGGAGTGAAAATATCTCTGACTTCTTCTTCAGATTCTCCGAGCACCACCAAATCATCTGCGTAGCCCAATATTTTATGGGACCCATTCAGGGTAACTCCACCTTCTGCTTTCAGAACTTCTCTAACGGCTTTCTCTAAAGCTAAGTTGAACAGCATTGGTGATAAGGAGTCGCCTTGTTTTAGTCCTGCTGTCACCTTAAAAGATTCTGATATACTACCTTGCATATGAATTCTACTTCTGGATCCGTCCATGCATACTTTTATTATATTTATAAGTTTTGACGGTATTTCAAATTCTTTCAATATATTCCAGAGAGCTTCTCTATCAATAGAGTCATATGCGGTTTTAAAATCTACAAAGAGACAGTGTACATCTTGGGCGTATTCCCATTTCTTGGTAATCTGCTTAATTTGTAATAAGAGGTATGTTCGAATATTTTTCTTTGTTTTCTAACCGTTTGATTTTGGTGCACCGCAATTTTTTCTTATGATCAAAAGTGCACCGTGACTTCGAAAAGGTTAAGAACCACTGGTCTAGACTCTAGGTATTTTTTTTCTGTGTACATACAAAGTATATAAATGTTTATCATTTTAATTAAATTATGAATAAATAAATTACGTTAGTATTTTGTGTGTAGGTAGCTTTATTTGAATAATAAGTGAAATATAAAGTGACACGTGCTTTCTTATATAAATAATAAGTTGTGAAAATCTTTTTACCACTAAATCTATTAAAATTTATTATATAATATATAACTAATCATTTATTGATATTTTAGTTAACAGTTCAACAATGACTTTTGCTTTAGCTAAAAAGTTGTATATAAGAACATTACATACATAATAATTTAAAGACAAAAATTGTACATTTTCTACACAATCATGGAACTTAAAATTAAAAGTGTTCATAATATAAAAAATGTAAAATGGTTATATACTTACTTTTTTAACAGTTATCTACTACTGAGTCTATATATCCAAATAATACTATCTATAGGACACTTCACCAACTCTACATTTCGCTACTTGAGAGCAACAGTAAGATGAGATGAAAAAAGTTGACTTCGAGATAAGTATGCCAATACTTTGCTGAAAGCTCTACCTACGCACATAATAAGATAAAAAAAAGTAAATCGTAAAACCCCATTTAAAAGAACAATACCAATGTTGCATTTATTAAAAAAAAATGTCCAGTAACTTCAAAGCATTAGTGGGATATCTGAAATAAACCACTGTTAATAATGTTATACAAAAAAATCTCCCCATTAAAACAATTTAACAGAACCTCTAGCGGTAACAAACTGAGCCGCATCATACTTAGCTCTGCAGTATTAGACGAAGTTATAATTTACTTGAGTTGTTGCGCCTCTCGGAAAATTGACACTCACACCGATACACCGACATATAGTTCGAAGAGAACACACAATTTAAGAACAAGGAGGCGTAAAATGTCAAAAAAGCAGGCAAAGTAAGTGGCAACGAAATGTACCTACTAATTAAAAGAAATTAGGTAAGTCAACTTGTAGAGGTTTTTATTCAACATTGGATTGACCTTGCCGGTGATAATTATTTTTTGGTAGTCAGTAACATTATTGTATTTCAATAACACATTCAATGCTGACCAGATAATAACCAATTAATTACCACATTTAAATAGCATGCTTATTATATCTAATGACCAACTAATGGCTACGCGCCTAGCGCGTCTTTTGCACCGAAAGACATTACAGCTAATTAAGAGCATTAATTCTTTATTTTATAATCATAATCATACTCACACATAATATTATTATAATTAGAAGTATTTTAATAAACTATTGAATTACATTTTAATATTTATTAATTCTATTATCTATGACAATAATTTTAATCTACTCATAAAAATTAGGCATTTCTGTCATATACTTCACAAAATCTCAGCATTAGGAAAATTAGGCAAATATATGAAGGCCAATTTGCAATATAAGCAACTGTCATTTTTCAAATACATTATTAATGAAATTTTATATATATATATATTATAAACAGGGTTGTTTTATTCTATAGATGCTGCTACACAATGCAGTAGAAAATCAATAATATTCCGATGAATTTATTAAATTATATCTTTCTTTATGGCTGTTGTACATATTATATAATTTGTACACGATTAAAAAAAATTGAATATTTTTTAACTGAAAATACTATTTTGAAAACTAACAATTAAAAAACAAAAAATTATTTTTAGACAAAAATGTATAATGAAAATTAGAGATATTGAGATTCAAACTACCATTTTTCACTTTATCCACGATATTGTGGATTACTTCTTATGACGCCATTTATAAATGAAGTAATTTACAACGTTATTACTTTGATTTAAATTAAACGAGTAGTAGCACTTTCTTAATGACATTTGAAACACTCAGATAGCGTAGTTACTATCAATTACTCGCAAAAATTACAGATGGATAGACACGCTAACGTACTCTCACTCGGGAAGGGAAAGATATAAGATCAATTTTAAGCGTATATTTCTAGCGTCTTCAACATACATAATATATTTATGTGTAGTGACAACTACCAATTTATATGATAAAAGTATACCTAAATCTTAGATTAAAAAACTTGTAATCGAGAGACTCATATTATGTGTACTTTTAAAAGATCAAGAAGTACTAGACGGGGATGCAAGACAAAGAATTCCACGGTTTTTTAAGTACAGTTAGTTACCTTCATCCCTACAAGGCGTTGAGAAAATAATATATCGAAAGCCTCTTAAACCGCCGTTCAGGTGCGTCCAAACCTTTTTCGCCACCCTTTTCGCGCCAACCTACCAGTCTAGTTTTAATAATAACTTGCAATCCAAATCCTTAATTAATATTAAATAGTGCATAAATAAATAAAACAATGTTTTATCCCTTATAATAATAAAATGCCGTGACATATTGACAATTATTACATAAAATTTCACATATGTTTTTCTACTTCATCATCAAAATTTATCTCTTATATTATAAAGCAAGAAAATAAAAATATAATATGCACGTAATGTTCAATTGCCCTGATTCCATGGTTATAATAAAAATCGAAACAAACCTTCTTACATAAATCCTTTCATATCAGTAGATATAGAAGTAATACAATCGATTGAGGGTACTTGAATGAATTTGAATTTAAATTCTAATTGATTTGAGTTTTGTACTATTCCAGTATTTACATATATATAACACGTTTCCTAGTTCCATTGTCTAACAGTAATGACATTTTAATGTGCTTGCCTACTGAAAGTATGAATTTTACGAATATTCAAAATATTAAAAATTTGATTTAATATCTGATCCCATACTTCGGAAATAAGATTTTTGCCTTCTTTTATTGTATTTAATTGATATATAAACAAAAATGACTTTACCGTTTTTCGTTGTCAGTGTGTATTTGTCATTGGTGAGTGCGCATAGTGCTGAAAAACGAAACCAGGGTCGCAAAAAATGACTCAAATAAAATAGTGCAAAACTTAAATTAATTAGAAGATGTTAGTCAACATATTTAAAGAGTTTTTTATTGCGTTTTAAATTAGCCTTGATTTTATATTTTGCGTAGAGAACTTCCAGCATTAAAGTACACGATGAAGCGCCGTAACCCATGAGAAGGAACTGAAAAATCTCAATGAAATCATAAAATTCTAATGGTTTTTCTTTGTTCTTCTTTCCAAACACGCGTCCTTTTTTACTGGACTTCATTAATAGTATTTTACTCTCAGATATCCTGGATGTTACATTTTGCATTTTCTTTCTTGCCGGGTAATTTCTCCACAACACGAAAATTGGATATCCAGTTTTAACCTTTTGAGCAGTTGGGCATGTTAAAGATGGTTCAGTTCTCAACTTTTCTATCCTCTCATAGTATTTTATATAACTCAAAGAGATTAATAAAGCAAATTTCTTTCCATACACTGCTCGTTCTATGCAGTCTTTAATTGGAGTACAACTTTCGTAGTTTTCCATTGAGGTTTCTTTACCTTTTTCTGACAATCCTGGCAAATATTTATCCATCGGATGTCCACCATAATAATAACCTTGAGATATGATACCTTCAAAATTGTAAAAGTGTTTTTCTAATATTGGATTAAACAAATTACTTTTTAAAGAGCTTTGAAAAGCTACATTAGTCACTATTGCAAATAACAACCAAGAAATAAAAATAATTCGAAATATGAATCGCTTTGGTGCAAACCATGAAACGTTTCCTAATAGCATGGATAAAACGTCAAATGTTATACTAAAAATACATAGTCTATACACTCTGGACTCTTTTGACAATAAATACCGAATAGAAATACTGACAAAGACGACCAAAAATCCCATTAATACCCATGATTGTTTGGTAAAACAAAGCTTAATGCTGGACCAAAACTTTACCCTTGAAGCCGGAGGAAAACACCAAACTAAATGATCTTCTAAATGATACGTTATTGCATGAAAATCCTTAGTAAATTGATTGACTAAGTATTTTCCACCAATTATATCTACAGTTTCATTAATAATGTTATCAATTGGGTCGTAGATTATTCCCATTTCATAGCTGACGGGAGCTGGAACTGCTATTAATGTCATATTTAGTCTCTGAGTGATTAATTTTATAAGCCTCATTTCGATACCATCTGTAAATATAAATCTACCAGTTTCATTATTGTATCTGGGAGGATTTATGTAAGGCGGAGAAACTATAGCCAGCATATTTAACGGACATCCGTGAAATTCTTCCGGGATTTTATTTTTGAACTTATTAATCTGAATTACTTTAGTGTCTTCGCATACGTCAAGATCGTATAATTTTTCACATGATTTTCCACACGAATTACCCTCGTACGGTAACCAAGTATACGACCATACTTTATTTGTATAAATTTTCATCACCAAAATGAATGCATCAAAAATTCTGTAACTCCGTAAGTCATTGAATATTTCGATGATATAATCTCTTTCTATATTTTCTTCTTGTATTATGATGTAAAAGCTTGCTTCAGCATTCCAAGCTTCGCTGGTTTGCATCCGGAAGATATCTTCGAATATTTTATCTCTATGGCCGAAGAATATATATATTGAAACTTTGTCCTGTAGTTTCAGGTTATGGATTGATTCATTTTTTGCGTCAGTTGTGAGTACTGCAACTGAATTTGAGTCGAATATTCCTTCTAAGAAAAACTCTTGAGTGAATCTATTGACATCTTCAGATGTTTTCACGCAGACTAATTTAGGGATTCCAATAATTTGAACGCTTTCGATGTATTTCAGTAATAAGTTGATCACGCACTGGGAAGCCTCGTATTTAATTTTTGAGTGTATTCTGCTTAGAAGAATATCTGTACCATTAGAGGTTTTGTTTTTGATAGAATCACTAATAATTGATTGAGCAGATTTCAGAATAAGAAATAAACTAAACACTCGCAGAAAATACATAATAAATAATATTTATTAAATTTTTAATACACTATTGTTAATGCCAGCGATTCTTCGAAGTTGAAAATATTCAAAAATAAATGGTTTCGTCTCCAACAATTTAATATTTGTTTCCGTATTAATTACGTTTATCAACTGTTTGACGAATTTGATGACATCTGATTTATCAAAGCCCAACGTTTTCGATATCCTGGCAAGTGAGAATCAAACCATCTGGTTTGGTGCTATCGAAATTGACTTGGAAGTTGATAACTGCGAAGGAGAGTGTATCACTAAGCAGAATGATAGCTTTTAAAGTCTGCTTGAGGTGACCAGGATCTAGAAGGGGATAAAGCGCTACACGGGAAAAATAAAATTAAGCTGTGACTTTTTATAAAGTGATTTCTGTTAAATATTACGTTGCATAGCAATAACATTGTTTCGTGTTGTATATTATGTTGTAAGGCAATGGTTCCAAACAAATACTACATTAATATACACTTATATTATAATGTATAAATGTTAAAAATAAGTAAATTAGTATTTCACACCAAAGAGAAGCACATTTATTTATTTATTTAAGAAAATAAAAGATTGTGCATATAATAAATCTAAATTCAAGATGTTCACAATATGAGATTTTCATTATAATAAAATATTACCTTCACAAGAGAAGAAGAGAATATAATAATAATAAAAAACATAAGTAAAATTTTATACAGAAAAATAAAGTTTCAAATACATTGAAGAGCGCATTGATTGGTCTCGCACCACTCACTAATCGTGCCTGATAGGCTTGACACGGGGAAACTGTTTAGCTCCAGAATAAATCATGGCTGCGACCACGTAGGTAAATGACAGGCGCGTGTAAATTTCAATTCTTTCGGACACCAGTATTGAAAACCACCCCTCCCGATAATAGGCAAAAATGTTTCAAGAGCAGAAGTGACCTACGAGATTCAAGAGAGTAAAAAGTAGGCGTGCCTTGTAGAAAGGCAGTCGGAAAATAATCATTTCACGAATTATTGAAAGGAAAATAGTTATATGTCTTACAATAAAGACATCGAAAAAATTTCTTCTGGACGCGTTCTAAAATAAGCTTATGGGAAACCCCACAAGGACACCAGATAATCGACCTTAATTTAAGAATGCTAGGTCTCCATGGAGAGGAGGATACATTAACAAATTTAACTTTCCGGTACATTTGCAGTGGCCATTTGTCCAACCAATTGGATCCATATTATGGATTAAAAACACTTAATAACACTTAATTTTAGTTAACCGCATAGATGGCGTCAGTGATAATCGATCAACCATGCCATGATCAGATTATTATAACGTAATCAGCTATGATTCACTAACGGCTTGCGACCGATCATTAATGATAGAAATTTAAAAGCTGCCTAACATAAAACATATTGAAATCTATTTTTGCAAAAAATGTATGTTTAAATGTCATTAAAAATGTATTCATCAATTTTTTTGTTTGCTTTTTGATTTTATATAATAATTTAATATGCCACGTACTATAAAATATAATCTTCTTTTATTATCTCTTCTATTATGTTTAATGCCTCATACATTCATGGAATATTTGCTACGGTATGGGGGAAAAAGAAATATATATACGGGATATTATCACACCTCTGGAGGATAAAACGTATACATCTAAAGGTTGACATTGAGAAGACTAAGTATTTAAGTGTATTTAGGAACAATAGACACACAGGAAACATTTTGGTAAGTAATACGAAATTCAAAAGGACTCTCAGAAGATCAAAGAGTGGAAGTGCAGCATTCTTAGCAATGAAGAATCTAATCTATTCAGGTACTAGATTCTGTCCAAAAAGACAAAAATCCAAAAAGGTATACAACGTGACTGTAAAAACAATCGCTCTGTATGTGTGTGAAACCTGGAGCCTAACGGAGAAATAGAGAAGGCTATCTGAGTATTCAAAAACAAAATTCTTGGATGGATATTAAATTTGTACCAGTTAAAGAAAACCAAACGTTGTGCATCCGTATGAATGCTGAGGTCTGCAAACCATTTAAGCCTAGTTTATTCAAAGTCATGAGGACACGAAACTTCAGATGGTCGGAACGTTGTTAGATGCGATGGGTCTAGAGCTCTCCATAAAGATTATTAAGGAATCTCTGTGGACACTCGTTCCCTGGGCTGCTCTTCGAGGAGATGGGCAGATAACGTCAAGAGAGACGCAGAAAGGCTGAACGCGATCGACATGAGATAGAGAGAGAGCTCGGGTTAAAGAACTCTGGAGGACGATTGCGCAGTCGGGCATGGACTTAAATGGTCTATAGCGGTAAGTAAGTTTATATGAGACATGGAGAGTCGTAAACGTTACCTGATTTAGAGACCAAGATTAGCATACCGTTATATGGAACGGCGTATGTTGGGCATAACACAATAAAAAAACCAATGGGCATAGAAGCAAATAAAATGTATTATAAATATAATATAATATATTATTATGTATAAATAATAAGGTAGTCTGTAAATTTTGTCAAAATTTTTAAATGCATTATCATACTACCTAGTTATTTATAGTGTAGTGTTTGAAATAGGGTTGAAAATGAAACTATTTTTATTTAAACTAGTGAGGTTTTTTAAAATTAGTTAAATGTTGTTGTTTCACTTATAAATAGGTAGGAGTCGTCGATATGAGGGTAAATGGTGTTGTATATGAAAGACGATCGTGGTTATTCGTGATGATGAAGGACTGAGAGTTTATATTTTATGGTTACATAAGCATGAGGCTATAATCGGTACAATAATATAAATTAACTGACTGTACATAGACTGAGATAGTAACTGACTAGGTACTTAGATTCGAGTGACATGTCCGATGAATTATTATTCGCTATTTATACATATCAAAATAATATCTATCCACTATAATTATTTAGGAAATAACTATATTATTCGAGTCAGCTACTTACTGTCATATGCGTCAATGGACATACGAGTAGCTGACTATTGTATAAAATACAAATATTCCGGAAATAACCTTTGCCGTAAGCTATTTACTTATTGTACTATAATTTGACACTACGGAAATGCATATTAAAGAATTTTTAATTGCGTTACAGTATTTAAAATCGCCGATCAATCTGCTGACACAGTCCCAGGATTCGGCCCACGAAATTATAAGTCTGCACTCAGACTCTAGGGTGAAAATGATGTAATATATTCTAAAAATATTTTTTCCACATATTATTATATATTTATTTATTTATTGCTACATATCATTTTAATTCAAACAAATATCATATGATATAATTTTACGCTAGGTACAGACAAAGAGGCGTATCAGTGTAGTAAAAAATGAAAAGTTATGAAGCGTATAGGTACTCTTAACAGCTTGGCCATCGTAGCCTTTGAATCCATATTATTAATTAATACAAAAATAAATGTATTCATTTCAGACATACAGATTGACAACCGTTGGAATTTACCTGTGGAAAATTTATCAAAAAATACAACATGTTTTCAAACATACATATAATGTTTACACTTAAAACATAGAAAATATGTCAGTTATCACGAGAGTTGTTAATTCATTATTAATATTCTTTCTAAAGTCAAAACGATGTATTTAACATAATAACATGTACCAACAAAGTGCGTAATTTATTATGTTTACAATAAAACGTGTTTTTAGTTTGTTGATACAATCAAATACATATTTTTTAAAACCATTTCATACTTTGTTGGAGTGATAATTTTACAATGCAGTACAATGTTACATTGTTCCCGTTTATTTTAGTAGTTATAGGTACATGTTGATATTTTTGTTAGATAGCAGACAATAAAAATCAATACATATAAATTACACAGAAGTCAAATCGCTAATCAGTTTTCATTATAAATTAACGAAAGTGTTTGTTTACCATTGATTGCAGAAGGGAACTTTACAAACTAAATTTAACAGGAAAAATATAATTATGAAAGTGAAAAAGAAGCTAATTTAGTAATTATAATATAAATAATTTTTGTTTGGGAATAATATGCTATTGTATATATGCTGGCACCAGGGAACATATAAATAATGGGAACTGAAATACCTAACGGGTGTGGAGTATCAGGCAACCGATCTCGAGTGTGGAAGAACGTGAAATAAACTTAAACGCGTGTCAAGAACATGTCATTCTAAGCTTGTCCTTCGTTCTATCAACTACTCTCAGTTTATGCACTGACGCTTATTCAATATTGGTGTATTTGAAGGTTGCAACACATACTATCGCATTCTATAATGTATGTTTCATTTTCATATGACACTCACACATTCAAAACCCTGCCTTAAAATGTTGTGTATTAATTGGGGGTATAGCCTATCTGAATTCTATTTATTAATCTGTTCTGTGGCTCATACTTATTCTGTAATATGTAGTATTTTTCTTAATTGGCTCTACAATCCACAAAGAGGTTTCATTGACTAGTAGCCAAATGCTCAACCTATTCAAAATCCACGATCTGGATCCAAAGACACATTGAAATAATAATATGTGAATTTGCCAGATTGGGAGTTAAACCCGAAGTCCATGACTTTATACGCCGATATGTTACCGATCCGCCATCAGAATTCATAATCTGTCATAATTTGTGACCATCATTGAAGTTAAGGCCCCAACAAACCACACCCAGTATTAATCGGGCGTATCACGGGACGCTACGTTTGGATATGAAGCATGATTTTTTAATGTCGGGGAATGTATCAGGAGCAGCTAACCAAGACTAAGGTCGCCATGTACTCAGGTGTGCTTTAACTGAATTTACATGATGATTAAGTTAAGAGTACGCATGGAAGAGAGGACTAGGTAGAGGCAAAATTAATTTTTTTAGTAACAATACAAAACTGCCGAACAATCTTAGTGAAGAGATCTTCACGTTGGCAATATGACACTGTAAGTTTTCTAAATGCAACGGTCCGATGGGCCCATCAGCTGGTTGAACCGACTTGAGCATCTCTTCCCTTTCCGTACACATTTTAAGACATTCCCAGAAGATGGTGGATAGTGGCCGTCAACTTAAAATGTGCAGTAGTCATCTCTTTTCTATCAGTTTATTTGGTACAGTTCGGTTATCAGGAATACAGCGGAAAATACATTTTGAAAATACCCGATATACTGGATTTTTTGTTAGGTTAACCTAACCAAACCTAACCTAACCTAACCCAACCTAACCCAACCTAAACTAACCCAAACTAACAAATAATTTAGTATATCGGGTATTTTAAAAATGTGTTTTCCGCTGTATTCCTCATAACCGAAATGTACCGTTTATTTTTATAGATTAAAAAAGTAATTTTGTAAAAAGCGAATACAGCGCTGTTGATTTTTAAAACTGATTTGAATATATTTGGTAAAATTTGGAAATCTATAAAATATTTTTATTACAATTATTGATGAAATTCCAATACTTTCTACGTCACGCATGTACATGGGTTTGCCATCGCTTTACTATAAATAGTATCATTTTATTTTTAAAGATGATTTGCAGGATGTAATCATCATTAAAGAATGCATATTGGCAGGTGTAAGAAATTGACTAACGTTGTTAATTCACAAAGGTAAAGTTTTTTTTTCTTTTATTACATATATATTTTTTACAATAATATATTAAAACCTCCATAATAAAAACAACAATGCATGTCAAGTAACCGATCGTTAACAACAAAAACGCTCCAAGCACGTGTTCTATGCCAAGAGGAACCATATCACTGGCTATAAGTCTATTCATATGCGTGAATACTTCATTGTTCCATTTCCAAATCAGACCGTTTTCAGAGACACTCCTCATATATCTATTAAATCTAGTGGTCAGAGGAAACCACTTTCTAAATATAACAACAACACCATATTTATAAATTCCAGTAGCTTCTGGAAAGCAATACATCAACGAAGTTCCATTCCCTAAGAATTGTTCTTGATACATAGCTTGTCTTTTTGATCCAGCTACAGCGAAATTCTTGTCAAAAGAAACGCGTTTGATACAATTTTGAAAAGAACTACAAGTCTCGTAGTAATTGTATAAATAGTTACTAATAACATCTGGATTTTTAAAGTTTCCTTTTAAAGCCTCCTTACCACCCACTTTGTAACGAGCATTAGCTATTTCAACATCAGACTCAACTTGTTTATCATACTTCGGATGAATTAGAAAACTCCTTAAAAGACTTTGGTAAGAGGTGTTCAAATTGATTGCAAATAATAACCAAGACATGAGTAATATTCTAAATGAAATTCGTTGAGGCTTAAATAATCCACCCCACCCTAATATCATTCCATATGTCATAAGTATAGATTTAGTAGGCCATTTAGTGGTTTTTGGGGTTTCGTTATAAGTAAACCAGTGTAGAATAAATGACACAATAATTACCGCTGCAAATGTTGTCAACCACGTTGACCAGGTGAATATTGTAATCAAATTAGACCAGGTAGATGCTGCTCCGGCTTTGGGTACGCACCACGTAATTTCATCTTGCATATAACTGCTTGAAGCGTCAAACCATTTTCTGATATCTTTGTTCACTTCCATATTACCCATGATAACGTCGACATCATCGTTTCTGAGTTTTCCAAAGAGTCCAGTAGCCGTACCATCACTTTCTAGATTCCCCCAATCTCCTGAAACGTTTGACATTCTAATGATAAGTGTCATATTGGCGAACTGAGATAAAGTCTTCATAATATTAACATCTATACCCAAATCAAATTTGTACTCATCGTTATAAATGGAATTTTTCTTCTTCCTTGAAGGTGGCATTACGTACGGTTCACTTATAACAGTATAAACTGTTAATGGACACCTTTTCATGTCCATTGGTATAACAAAACTCGAATGTTCAATTTCAGTAATCGTATCGTTCTGACATGTATCCATCAAATATATAGCATCACAAGGCCCTCCACAGTTTGTATCACTGAAGGGTTTCCACGTATAAGCACGTAGCTCTTTTAATTCAGGAAAATTTACAAAAACAGTTGTTTGCAGAAACTTATATTTCCTCAAAACATTAATGATTTCTTTCACCAAAGAATCAACTTCATATTTTGGTTGTAATTCTATATAAATACCAGCTTTTGCTAATGGATTCCATGATGGAAGCTTATTGAGTTGTAGTATATTTCGTTCTAATTCTTCCTTCTCCTCCAGAATCATCATGTAATTCTTGGCCTTTTCAGGAAAATGGGAAGCGTTTTTATGACGATTTGCTGAGTCTTTAACCATAACTGTCAGTTTATATCCATGGTGTATAGTTTCTAGTAGGGTTTGTTGTGTTGTTGAAACGTAAGAGTTGATATTTACAATGACGATGCTTCCACTAAGAGCAATTTTATCAACGAAATACTTTGAGCAAAATCTTAAAACGCACTTAGCAGTGTCTTCGTGTTCACCTTTCTTGCTCAATAGCAACGGATTGAGTCCAAAATCCTGAGCGTACGTAACGGTCAACAAATGTATAATTGCAAAATAGATAAACATTTTGAATTGTTTGAATGATACGCTGGACTAGTTTGTACACTATTGTTTGGTTTCAGGCAATAGCATGTCACCAATTATTTGACTGATTTCATTTAGATACATCAGTCAATTTTCTATATTTGATGTTTTTGATTAGTGATGTGACAAAAAATAAAACTATATTTTAATGTTCATTATGTAGGTTATTATTATTTTAAGCACACTACTGTAGTTAGATGGTAGATTAAACTTTTATGCCACAACATTCAAGAGAAAAATATCTGTTTTTTATCACTGACTTATATAATATATTCATTCAAATGTTAGTTACGATTATCGACCCAACAATATCATTGTATTTAAAGATGTCGCTGTTTCTAACGTTGTAATTTTGTTGATAACGAAAAAAATAATAAACAAAGTCTCACAATTTGCGACGGCTTTTTCTGTATATATTATGTTTAGAAAAGTAAAGGTATCTGTCAAATAATCGCTCAATACCTACAGTAACAACGCATATTATTTAATATGTCATTTTTATTAAAGTTATATTGTTATATAATTCACTTCACTGTAAGAATATCGTATTTTATTAATTATCAACAACCTGTTCGATGAGACACTAGCCAAACTTAACAACCGGTTTCACAATGCGTAATCTTGTTCAACAGCCGGTACGCATAGATTCACGGGAGCCCCCAACAGATGCACGTCACTGATACTATCTAATAATGTCAATGGTATATCTAAACCAAGAACACAATGCCGGCCGGGAAATCAATGTCCGCCTCGTCCGGGATGTTTCTCCCCCGCTGAATTGTACCTGGCCTCCAATCCAATTGTCTAGTTCTAGCGTCTATCATAGAAATTAGCTAATATTGGATGGTACACGCGGAGTGGACAATTATTGTGCAGTGGGCAAATCAGATTTGTTAGGTATTGTACTCTCGGGAAAAGGCACGATGTACTAACTGAATTCTATATTGTACACTGGACGCGAGCTTTGGTTGTCTATGGTACGCGATTGTGTGATATTCGATTCCGTGAAAGTGGATAATGATAGTGATTTGTTTACGGTCGCGATGGGAAATCAGCGGCGGCCGGTGAAATGGGAAATATATTTTGTTTTTGTTTTTTTTACATTATTATTTTTGAAGTTATACTTCTTTATGCGCGTTTGGAAAATCAGATCAGAGTGTATTTTTGGCGTGTAACATATAACACATAATTTTTTCACACGAAAAAATTTGCACTCGGTTGGATTCGAACCACGATTGTTCGATTATCAGCGGAACGCACTGCCTTTACGCCACAGTATGATAATGCAATCGTGACGATTATATAGTATACTATTATAGTTTATTCCGTTGCCTAGGCAGCGAATTTACTATTATATTTATGAAGAATTGTTCTGTTGCCTAGGAAACGAATTTATTATTGTTGGCCAAAATAAAATAAAAACTTCTTTTTATATATGATTAGCTGTCAAAACTAAGCTTAATATTTTTAAGCGTGATAGGTACGTTACTTTTGTTTGGTATTACATATTTAGTTTATGTGAAAACTATTTTCTAATTATTTGAATATTTTTGGTTGATATGAATTTTGACTAACGCGGTGTGCGATTATTTTATTTTGTTACGCCAAAGAAATATATCTTCTAACGCGCGTACATAATAATATGTACACACACCGATTTTTTAAAAATACAATACTGAATATACACATGGTCTAAGAATTTTAGATTATTTATTATAGAAAAAACACAATTTTGAAATCATTGCGAACATAGATCCGTCCATGATTCATGTAAATTGTTTCTTATATTTACATTATTTAATCTGAGATATTTCATATTCTACCAATCAGGAAGCTAGAAATTCTTTCTCTTCATTCTTGAACCTTATGTATATTATTCAGTAAATATATATTTTTTCATTAATAATCAGTACAAGAACGCCGGCAATCAAATTTGGCTGGCGTCAGACGTCTGTTAAGATATAGTTAGTAGTGTAATTTACCTTAATTGATCATAAAGAAGATTATCTAATTGGTGGAATTTAAAGTACCTCGGGTTAAACGTAAATTTTGTTTATATTCACCAAGAGTTTTCAGTAATACTGAGACCATTTAATTCAGGAATTTAACGGGATTGATATCCTTATTAATAACGGTTGCAATTCTTAACTGTATTTAAATCAAGATCATTGTATTGCTATCCTTCGCTTAGCGTTATTTTGTCTTGTTTCGTGTCAAAATTATCGTCAATCTAAACTGACAATGAAAAAATTTGATGAAAGAAAAAAACCGCACTTCTTGAAGACATCAAATCAATAATTATCGACGCTTAGGAATAGGAGTCACCTGAAATTTATCCGCCTAACAAAATAGTCATCATATTTTTCAAACTGCCTCCAATAATATTTGAATTGTTTTAATAATAAAAGTTAGGTATCGAATTAAACGTTGTTAGGGATGCTAAATTCCCTCAATTAAAAAAAAGTTCTCGCATCTCATGTCTGGAGATTTTCTTTCGTGGACGATCCCGATGTTCCAAGAAGAATGTATCTCTGCATTCGTTAAACTTGATAGACCAATAGGTGGGCCATGTAGCAAGAATGAAAAGTGCTCAATCGCTGAGGGGAATCCTGGATATCAGACCGGATGGTCGGATATCAATTGATAGGCCCAGACTGGTGATACTAGCATAGAGTAGAGGGAGATGGAGGAAGTCCTTGGAAGAGGCTAGGTCCCGCCTCAGGTTGTTAGGCCACGAATGATGATGATACAGATAGAAAAGCTGGTGTCATGGAAAGATTTCTGTGACGTAACGCTAAAGGGTTTGTAGTGTTCCTGTATTGTCATAATCATGGCCCCCACAAGGTGGGGGGCTGACAGGGCTCCAGCCTGGGGGCCCTGGCTTAAGGGGGGCCCGGCCTGGCAAATTGACCAGCCAAATGAGATAAACACACATCAGAAAATTGCACTAATATTAAAAAAATGTCGCCTGTGGGGCTATTTCACTTAAAGCAAAATTAAAAGCAAATGGTTGTGCGATGCAATTTTTGATTATTGTTTGTCAATATTCGATAACTCCATAATAATTCAAGTAGGTGTATTAGAGATACAAAAAAATCGATAAAAATACCCTAATTATTACCTCGAACACTATTGGAATACATTACTGTAGATAGTCACACTGCCTTCACCTTTAGCGATAGGTAGGGGGGCCCGCCAAAGATTCTAGCCTGGGAACCCGCTTCAGAATGTGGGGGTCATGGTTATAATATACTCCTGTAGTGCACTGTGATAGTGTCTATGCGCATCTTTTGCACAAAAGAAGAAAAGTAAACCTGGGGCAAAGAAGCATTCTGACAACCATCTAAAAAATATTTTATTCGAGTTAATTTTAAATAAATTTATTAGATATTTTATCAAAAAGATGTATTCTTTTTGAACTGTTTAGTTTCTGTTAAAATTAATTTTATGAATAGGTACGGCGGTTTTCTTTCTCCCCTTCAGTGGATAATGGGTAAAAAAAGTTAATCACTCAAAAATAATAATATGTTAACCGTTCGTTACTACATGCTAAATTATTTGTCACACATACTTAGATTTCAATTAAACAAATTGGAATATTTCTCGTACTATTTCACAGTATTAATTTACCCGCTTTGGTCTACACATACATGACAATAAGCGTTTAGCCTAAAAGCTTTTTATAGATCCCTTGTGATAATGCTCGAATGAACCGAAGGCACGGGTAAGTGATATATATATATATATATATATATATAATGTTATATTATTTTAAATATTTATCTGTACACGGTGAGATACCCTTATTGACTTGGGTGGTAGGTATTCCACGACAAAATACTATATTATATCATGGAATATACTATAGCTATATTATAGCAAAACATTGATGTTTTAAATTGTTCTTCTTCTTCTTCGATAGCGATACAGCTCAAATTAGGCCACGTCAATCTTCAGCCGACTGCCTCCACGGTACTTGTTTTTCTGCTGCTATTATCTGGTCGTCCACCAGCAATTCTCTGACGTCTCTAACCACATTGGTTGTCCAATTAAGTTCGGTATATAACCCTGGGAATCTATCGAGTATCTTCTTCATCCGCTGCAGGTGTTTCGCCCATGTAAGTTGAAGTAGTTAAATATGCATGAAAAGTTGCGGATGCTCAAAGAGATTAAGTATACTATTCATCATTGTACTCTATTGTCTCTAGTTGGTTTCGGGAATTTCCCGACGGGAATTCTCGAGAAACTTTCGAGATTTTCAATCCCGAATCTCGAGAATTTAAATTTTTAACATTTCGGGAAATCCCGGATCTCGAGAATCTTTTCTCAGGAATCAGGATTTCTTTATTATCAAATATTAATGGAACAATTGATTTTTCTATATGAAAAAAAGTAGACAGAAAACATAAAACGTTCACAGACTGATCGGGGCATTTAACACAATTTAGCCAACTTTGACTCAAAACGAGCGCAATTTTTCAACGTCAGGGAATTTCGTGTCTCAAAAACGTACGCGATTGTCAGACTCAGCAATTGAGAGTCTGTGTTTTTTGAAATTCCATTTTAATAAGTAATGTTTTAATTATTTTTGTTTTCCTACTTCTATTTGTTTGTCTTCTAACATAAATAAAAAACAAATTTTTTTGGAATTTGTGTTTTTAGGATTTTTTACAGTTTTTTTTTAAAATTTCCCGATATTTCGAGAATTCTTTTTTGGAAATCCCGAATCTCGAGAATGAGATTTTCTCGGGAAATACCCAACTCTAATTGTACCTACTAAATTTTTCATACGCTTACATTATTTACAGTTCATTTATGTTAGTTACATGTAAATTGCACGTATTACATTTCGCCATATCACAGTTCACCGTGAACTATCGTATGGAAAAGGGAGATCGTATAACATTCAGATAAAAATGTCTTCTTCGTAGAGCATTGCAGAGAGTAATGCTCCAATTCTATTAGATTCAATAAGAACATTAATTTTAAATTTATTCGTATCAAATATCTGATAATAACGCTGTCATTATTATGAAATATTTGATATGTACTTGCTAACCAACTTTTTGATTCATTCAGCATTTTATATAATTATATACCATATGATTGTATTTCTAATTTACTTATCTATCTATTTTCTTATGTCATTCCATTGTACTCCTGTTGTTTTTATTACATATTTTTTTTAAATTGTTTATATATGTATGAACTCGATCTCAATGACATACGGCGACCTGTTTTCAGTAAAACAGGTTACGGTAAACTGTGATACATTATTAAATATAATATGAAATGATTACAAGATAAAAAGAACTTTTTATATACGTTTTTAAATTTTCTGTTGAATTATTATGCTCAATATGCTCAAACTTGTACTTGATATGAAGTAAATAAAAAACAAACAAACAAACAAATATAGAGTACTAAAATGTAATTTTGATTTCCATAGTAACGCATGTATATATTAATAATTTAGTTGCTAGGATCACCACCTTAGCAACCAATAATCGTCTTTTACTTTTTACGGATTTTTATGAAATAACTTTCCATACAAAACAGAATTAACTGAAAATGAATTCAATTCTGCTTAAAGATGGCTAAACGTATTAAAAGAATGCATTGACATCGTGTTCTGATATATCCTAAAAGGTTAAAATGTCTAGCTAGTCGGGAAGTTAGTTAAAATCCATTGCAAGATTTGTACTGGACAAACAAGAATACGACCTAATAAAAACGTTGTAAAATACTTCCAAAATTTAAAAAATAAGACAGCAATCAAATGGCTGTAAAGACGTGTGGAAAGCAATCCATGCCTTCAAAATGTGATATTGGCGCGCAATGGTTCGTATTTCTTGGAATGCTTCGTATTTCCAGAGATCCCAGATAAAGAAACGGCTCTGCACAATATGTCGGAGACGCATTATGCAGTTTTTTCGACATATTATTTGACGTGGATCAGATATCCTAAGGAGACTGGTAGTTTTGGGCAGCCTTCGGCGAAGAAAAAGAAGAGCTTGGGCGTACTGGAGTAATCGAATGAAGGCGTTTACTAGGGATAGCCTTTACAGTCGTCTAAGAGAAACAGAGGGAGCCAAGAATACGAGTTAATATCAACGTTGTTACGATCCTCGGCCATGATAGACTGACCAAGAAGAGAAGAAAGGAATGAGAAAATAAGGTATACATAATTGTTTATCATAATTATTTTCCTATACCTGTAGTTGTTCGTTATTTCAATTATATTTTTATTTGGTTTTACGTTTAACTACAAAGTTTATTTTTTACACAAATACATATTATTTAATTAATTAACACATAACTGTTTTTATGGTTGTTTATTGTTTCATGTTTATTTGAATATAACATAATAATATGTATAATATTTTGGTTGTTTTATGTCTATTGCGGACAAACGTCGTATGCGAAGATTAACTTTTTGATTGATAGGTTTGATACCGACTACTACTTAATAATTAATATAATATACAATATGATAGGTTCAGTTAATGCCAGTTTATGTCAACTGTTTTTGTGAAGAGTACTTAATTATCCACTGAGATCGTTAGTTCCACGTTATGTCGATAGATGTATACTATATATTTTTTACTTAAATGTATCTTTGAGTTGAGTGAAATGTATAATATATTGAGAAACTAAGAATTATTATTTTATTCACTGATATTTCTAGACGGAAACACATTGCATAGAATTACGATATAGTAAATTCTTTTCTAAAATATTAGTATTTTCTTTGTCTACATTTTTTTATTTATCCTGCACTTTTTTGTGGACTGTATCAGACGGTGTAATGGGTGATGTGGATGATGGAGGGGGTTATACCAAGTATGCTAGGCACTGACCTTTTCTGATGCTGAAGCTGGCTCCGTGGTCTTGGTAGTCACTCACTCGCACTACCACTCTCGCGCGTTACTGTTTATTTTGAGTCACTCCGTAGTTTTTTGCTATGTTGTTTTGGACTTACGGTGCTTTCCATAGCACTGTGAAATTCGATAGTTCGTAAGCAAATTGTTTCTTTAATGCACGTCTAATCGCGTTATTGGTTTAGGTTTAGAGGTAACTAAATTTGTTTATACTATGCCTGAAAGCGGTGTGGTTGGTTTAAGAATTTGGTTAGGTTTGCGTTACCACAATTATTGGCCCAAATATACCCCATGGCTGGTTTTGTCTTTAATAAATTAAAAGCCGGACAATGACTAGGTAATTAAAAAAATAAAGGAATATAACAAACAATAAACTGTGATAACTAACAAGATTATATAGTGTGTGTGTTATCATTTCTCAAAACTAACAATCGTTCACGTTATTTCAGACGAAAATCCGGTAAAAGCTAATACTAGAATTCTGGGATTGCAGTCTAGTATATCGATGGTCTAATGTTCATTTTTACAAATTGTGCAGGAAGCTTAAAAAACTAAATATTTAATATCCCGTATCTACACATGCTGTAACTACATAGCATGCAAATAATCCGTCACGTAAAAAGTGGTAAAGCAAAGCATATAACGCCTAATATAATGATAACATCCAATAAAATGTGATATATATTATATAAAGATAAACATCCAAATTTGTTATAGTACCTACTTAATGTTTTTCCTTTTAAATAATTCGAAAGTGACATTTTGAAGCTGAATTCAACACATGACATGCAACACGCTTGACAGCTTAGAGGCAAGATAGATAATATATTCCTGCAATGTTTTGATATGGGAAATGACTAAACTGACTGTACCATTTTTGTTAAAATAACAACCTAAAGATATGGGAGTTTTGCAGTCGATGGGCAGTATTTTTGTTGTTTTTAGTACATCGAAAAGTCAATTTCGTCATATAGGTCAGATAGTTCCATGATAAAACAGAACAGCCAGAGGAAAAATAAAATATTAATTTTGTGGAATCTATTTATTATTTAAATACTTAAAAAACTTAAGTTTATAAACGAAATATAAATATTTTTTTTTTTATATTTTTAAGTGAAATCATCAACTGTTTATTAGGTTTATATACCTATAGGTACTTTTTTTTTACAAAACCGTTATTTTGAAAATAATGCATTTTTTTATATTTAGAGTAAGACATAAACTTTTGCATGATACGGAAGCTGACGACCCAGAAACAATATTTGCAATTGGGAATGATCTGCTATCAGAATTAAACAAAGATGTCATTTATGGGGATGGAACATTTTGATAAAGCACCCAGCATGTTTTATCAGCTGAATACCTACATAGCATGCCAAGATTGAAAATTCATATCTTCCATTTTTCAAAATAACGGTTTTGCAAAAAAATGTATTTCTACCTTATCAACAGTTGATGATTTCACTTTAAAAAAATATTAAATATTTATAAGTACTTATATATTTTGTTTATATAGATTCCATAAAAATGAATGTTTTATTTTTCACCTGGCTGTTCTGTTTTGTCGCGGTTCTGTTTTGACACTGTTCTGTTTTGTCACTGTTTTGTTTTGTCACTGTTCTGTTTTGTCCGGTTACCGACGTCATGTCGACCGGGCAACTTCAACTCGCAAGTTACAACATAAGGCCCCTGTGCGCCACAACTTGCGTCAAATATGACAAAATGTTTTTAGTGAAGAAAATTTAGAACTTCACTGGCGTAATCTTAACATCGCGTTTTTATAATATGTAAATCTGTTAACGGAACGTTTTGGCATATATAAGGTTAGTAGATACGTGTTTTCCATAAAACATTCATATTCTTAGAATCATATTTTCCAAGCAAAAGGTTACTGGAGCAAATAATGCAGAACAGTTGCCCTGTTTTCGATCGACATGCAACAATTATAATAATAATGCACTATTTGCACCGATTGTACGTACGAGGTATATATTGTATTCAACTATACTGTGTTTTTTAGACGCTAATAAATCTGTGATGTCATACAACTAGAGACGTGATACCTTTTTGATATTCGTCCATACAACATACTTTATATAATTGATTTCAAGTATAATAATTGTGATTTTAAGTAAATGAAATAATTGATACAATGTTGCAAAGTTATAGAAAAACAATTTAACCTTGAACGAGCGTAGATCTCAGAGTTATAATATAAAGAGAGTGGGTATTGTTCCGCAAAATAAAACCGTGTTTCTTGCGTTTAACGCACAGTAGAACCTCAATTTTATTATTATTCTAACTCAACTATGAAACGTTGTACCATCATGTTGTTTCTCAGTACGGATAACAAAATTTTAACACAACATAGTTAACCATATGAAATTAACTAAACATAATTACCACTTACTTTATATTTAACACAAAACAATAAATTTCAGCAACACGTGCTCGCAGTTTTTAAATGATAGTCAACTAAATCAATATTTATCATATATAAGTAGAAAGTCTATCTTACTCTAACGCATATTGCGGAGATATAAGCGTGCCAAATGCTTTCTCGCTCGCACTTATGGTTCGTTTTTGTTGAGGCCTTGGCGTAGATGTAATATATTCTACAGCGCAGGAATTATTCACGGCGAATATGATTATCGCTACGGTTGCTATTCTCGACGGCATTTACATTAAACCTGCGATGTTCATGTACGACTGATTGACTAGGTACATTGATGGTTTGTCATGCACAATATTCTATACGAATGCGTCATTGCTAAAAAGCTATGTTTCTATAGTCAAAGTCAGTGGCTGCTTGGGCAACAGTCACTAACTTTTATGCGATTGCAACAAGAGGGTTAGAGCGAACCCCTTTTGAGTTGCTCCACTCAAGCTCCGCTCCAGAACCTAATATTTGTTTGACCTCTGCTCTGGGTAAAAAGTTTATAAACTAAACAGTGGCGAAGACTCCATACTAGGCTATTATTTAAAGCCTACGTTCGTAAGAAAAATAATTTTAACCGCATATTACGTATTTAAATAATAACTTGATTATTTTATATTCTACAAAAATAGTTTAATTTGCCAACGACAGCAGACAATTCTGTCATATTTGTATAATGTATTATTACAAATATCTACATAGCCATCTGTCAAAGGTTAAAAATGCAACAGCGCCATCTCTCTTCAACTATTGTATGTATCGGATTATTGTGCGATGAATGTCAGATTTTTTTGTATGTACTTTACCTCACGGACCTCAGCCCAGTGTACGGTAATGTATACAACACGTTAGGCTCGAGAGGTGAAGCCTAAAATCTTTGCGCATAGTATTATTGTCGAAAATAATTAATAATAAGATAAATTAATCACAAATAAATATAGATTGTTTTTAAAAATAACAATTTAAATGATTTTTGATGTTTAGAAAAATACATAATTTTAACAGAACGCTCAATTTTATATCGTCAGCAAGCCATTACAATTTCGACGATGCAGTGTGTCTAGGTCATTAGTGTGTACCTATTCATCAGTATACTATCGTATTATTTTCTTATTTCCCGTAACTATACCTGACAAGTGTGCTATTTTTTTTTATTAAATTTGATGTCCACAGCATACCTCTTCCCAAAAATCACCCTTTGCCACTGGTATTAATTATTATAGGTACAAATGTAAAAAAATAAGTATTTTTGAAATAATGTTTATTTTTCCGTCCTTTTCATTATTAATTCTATGAAAAAAAATTCCGAGAGCAAATCGTTTTTCATTATCTGCCTCTTCTGTCAAAAAAGTGAGGTTATTTATCACTCGGTAGTGTTGCCGTATTTCAAATAATTCCAGTGTTGCGAAGTGTCAAATATAATATTTCCATTGGATTTTAGGATGAGAATTTAATAATAAAACATCTGGAGCAGTGGAGCACTACAAATTTTCGGTGCTTCCGTGCCTCTGCTCCTGCTCCGGGTAAAACCCCATTGCTCCACTGCTTCGTGGTCCTGCTCCAACCCTCTGATTGCAACATACAATTTCATTACGTCATAAGCAAGTTTCATGATTCATGACTTGATGATATGATTATTTCTTTGAGTAGGAATACTGAGACGTCATGTATGATGACGATAATAAAACAGACTCGCGTGTTAAAATGTTATTGCGCAATACGTTCAACTGACTCAAATACTTAATGACTCAAATAAAGTAACCAGTCGGAACGGATCATTACTTCGCTAATTAACATCAATCCTATTTTATTTCCTGTCAAAAAACGCTAATGAGGTACTTATATTAACTATAGGTAAAACTTTTGATACTTAAAAAATATATTTAACCAACATGATTGATTAGTGTTTATTATTTTCTTTCAACTGAAATTTAGACCAATCATTTTTTTTTGATATTAAATATAAACAATATTTAAAAAATTAATTTATTGAAAATATATAAGTACTTAAAACAAACATAATATTTATTTTAAGGAAAAAAGTTGGACCGAGCGAAATTCAACTTCAAATCATTCATAAATTTGGATAACCACTGGTCCGATATAATAATATATAAACCATGCTAGTAATATCATTCATTATCTTGATATCAATTATAAAGTTAGTTGCAATTCTTACACGTGGTTATACACACAATTACGTATTTAAGCTATAGAATTATGGTCATAAACAACTCAATCCGTGTCAGCATATTCATCGGCGATATTCAATATATTACCGGAATTACAAATTCTTTCCAATTATTGTAAACTCACTAAATGGCTTACTGCAGATTATTTCTCAGTTCTCAGTTTTTTCCATATAGTCAGCTATATCCGATGACGCAAAATCCATAGTAGCTGACTCAATTACAATAATTATTTCCTAAATATTCTTTTCAAGGTATTTTGATTGTGAGTACCTACATCAATAAATAGCGGATCATAATTTATTGGACATGTCACTCGAATATAAGTTCCCGGTCTGTTAGCATCTCAGTCTCGGAATCGCTCCACACAACATCTCATTCTACCAAGATCGGACCTCGAAACAGTATCATAAGTATTGTAACACTCTTGTACCGACTGTTTACGCTGGAAATAAAACTCGCTGCTCCATCCAACGGAGCAACCACCAATTCTCGACTTCTCATCTCTCCTTTTGAAGACCTTCTTCATCCACAACACCATAACCCACAGCGATGACTTCCACAGTATGAATGATATTTGGAACCATAATTAGAAATAATGGAGAAGACGCACGCGGAAGTTTTCTTTTTTTGAGACGAAAAGTTTATTGTATTGTGCCATTCGTCCAATCTATTAGTCAAATGCTTTGAATCTGAGCATACACCATAAAACATCACGAATTTGGCAATTAATATCTTTACATACAAAACATATTAACACTTTTTCAACTATTACGTATAATTATAACGCTGAGTATTTCTTGTACGTTAGGTGCACTAATATAAAACATTCATAGCATGTGCCTTAATATATTGGATTCAGCAGAAACTGGGAGGAGCGAAAAGTTTAACGCAATTAATGTAGCCACAGGTTTGCAGTTGGCAAATTCAAAGTTTATAAAACAGCCGCTAATTGTAAATTACATAAAAAAACAGTCGAATAAAAGGTTGTTTGAAAACCTGTCTGAAAATATGGAAACTAATTTTATAATACCTCACATGTATACTATTGTAAAGCGTTCTGGCTATCTCGTGAAAAAATGAAATAAAAGGGTCAAATCATAATGTTAAAATTTGAGGCAAATTTGTTTAGGAACGATAATTTTGTTGTTAAACTTGTCTATTTGGTTGAAATTTAAAAAAGTGAATAAATCAATGCAAGGACCACTAATGCATTCACTGATTTAAAAAGACAAAATGGTGGCATTCATAAAAAATGGAGCTTTGGAAATCAAAATTACAAAAAAATAAGTTCGCAATGTTTCCACTTAAATGACTTCTGCGCCAGATATCATGAAGCAAATAAAAATTTATTTACTGAGTTCTTGATTAATTTGCTAATGAACTTTTCACATTATTTTATTAATAGTAAAAAAAGTCGCCTGCGGAACTACTTTGTTTCAATGCCAATGAATATTTTAAATATGTGCTTGTGCGTTGCAATTTGATGTGATACCTAAATGATGATTGATATACTTAAATGATGACTCCAGTGTATAATTTAGGAAACACTACATTAGAGCAACTCACTGCCCTTAACCTCAGTGATAGGTAGGTGGGCCCGCCAAAGAACCTGGCTTAGAGGCCCGCTTTAGGATGTGGGGCTCATGATAGAATCCATTTGTCAATGAACGAGGATTGACTACTATTGAAATTGATTGTGCAAATAAACAAGCATATTCATCGCATGGAAAACAAATTAATTTAAAAATGAATATAATAAGTAGTAAAACTTTGTTTATTTTTTTCATTTTGTATTAGTATATTGTTGATTATTTAAAAAGGTGTCTGTATTATTTAATGATATAAGAGGGGGGGGGGGGGGAGGCGCCAAGATTAGATTTTTTTATAAAGGGAGGTGTAGTAACATAAAGTTTGGAGACCACTGGGATACAGTACCATCCAATTTCAAGATGCTCCACTCACCAGCTGTTATAGCCAGTTAATTTCCGCCATGGCAATAAAAGAAACTACCCAAGATAAGGCGTGATACATCGAATGTCTTCTTTCAGATTTATATGCACCGAGAATACCTGGTAAGATGTTTCATTTATAATGTAGAGTACATTTTTATACGAAATAACATATAACATTAGAACAAAGAAAATAAAAATAGGTAAAATAGATAGATAATAATTTTATAAACTATTTCTTTTATTTAAGGTGATGTCTTTACCTACCAGAGGCACCTAGCGGAAAAATACGAAGCTTGCAATTTGAGACATTTTTTTGATAATTTATAATTTAAACTATATTAATTAATACAATATATTATGTATCAGCTGAAAACATTAAAAAATATATTTTTTATTTTAAGTCAAAGATGATATGCTATAAACGTGTCAGAATGAAAAGATTTTAGTGCCATACTTCCTTGTCCCGAAGCGATGCTGCACGGGACTGATGTAGCAACCATGCACCGTAGTGCTTATATTAGTTAATACAGTTGAAATTGTAAATTATCAAGAAAATGTTTCAAATTGCAAGTTTTGTCTTTTTCCGCTGGGTTCTTCTGGTAGGTCTTACCAATAATTCTGAATGCTTAAAAATATAACATTCTTTACATTGAACATACATAATTTGAAAACACCACAGGTACCTATATCTACTAGAAAAAAAAACTTTTTCGCAGGTAGGTAGAAGTATGTCTACAACTTGAATGATCCAGGCGTCGGTAAAGCCGCGTTGACACGGTCCAAGTACGATCCAAGTAGACTTGGATAGGAATAATTAGTATGAAGATGTCTCATCCAAGTGACAGCTTCATACTATTTATTCCTATCCAAGTTAACTTCGATGACACTCGATCCAAGTACACATGGACCGAGTGCCATCCAAGTGCACTCGTATGTGACATCTTCATACTAATTATTCCTATCCAAGCTACTTGGACCGCGTCTTACTCACCCAAGTTAACTTGGATAGGAATAAATAGTATGGAGCAGTCACTTGGATAGGAATAAATAGTATGAAGCTGTCACTTCGATGAGACATCTTCATACTAATTATTCCTATCCAAGTCTACTTGGATCGTACTTAGATCGTACTTGGACCGTGTCAACGCGGCTTAAGTAATTTGGATACTTAATAATAATTATTGATTTTTTTTCCCGACCATGTCCGATCCTAATAGGATCATATGGGCCTCCACAGAGTAGAGGTTTGTATTAACAGATTTTGTTTTTTACAAGAAATGAATATTAGCCACTTGCTCAACCTATTAGGTCCATACCCTGACACACAAATTGAAAAACAATATGTGTACTTGCCAGACCCAGGATACGAACCTGGGACCCATGACGTGATAGTCCAACGCTTAAGCCGCGCGGCCACCGTAGGTATTATTATTATATTGTTGTTATTATATTGTGTGATTGTTGATTACCTTGATTTAAAAAACACAACCAATAGAAAAAAAGTATTTAATGTAAAATCTACTAGTTACAGTGATGTCCCGTGTGGGTTGGAAAGTCATGCTTTGCTTGAAAGGGCGGTAAATAAAGGAACTAACACGAATTTTACAACTTTTGACAGCAGCGGCGATTTTCCATGAAGCAAACAATGCGTCGATTCATTAAAAAGTGCCGACATCTTAGTATAAAAAATGATCGTAGCATTAAAAATTCTGGTAGCCTATCAGTATAATAATATATATATGAATTTAATCACAGTGATATACGGCCATTTAATCCCGGTACAGCAGCTCACGGCAGTGCTGCCCTTAAGCGAAGTGCCACCCTTACGCAGACTTAGAATGTCATCCAATTTCATTTTTAGTTTCAATTTGTGTGCAGCATTCTTTATTTTGAACATACATAATTATTTAAAAACATCTCAGATTGTGTTTGTTTGAAAACGTCTACTTTATTGAAAAAATACAACACTCGGTGGGACTTGAACCTGTATTCAGTAGATTCGCGCAAATACTCATTACTAAATAAGATACGGGTTTCCTATTTAGTTATGACGAAATTAACTAAGCAGTGACATCCCTAGGCAAATTGCCACCCTTAGGCAGACTTGAGATGTTACCCCCTTTCTTTTTACAACGTTTTTCTTAGCTCGTATTCTTATTTAACTAACTTCCCGACAAGCTAGACATTTGAAACTTTTAGAATATATCAGAACACGAGGCCAATGCATTTTTTTAAATACTTTTAGCCATCTTTAAGTGGAATTGAATTCATTTTCAGTTAATTCTGATTTGCATGAAAAGTTATTTTGACACCATTATTGGTTGCTAAGTGGATGGTCCTAGCAACTAAATTATTAATATATACGTGCGTTACTATGGAAATCAATATGAATGTCAAAATTACATTTCAGTATTATTTCTATAAAGTACAATTTTTTTTGATCGTTTAGGCCAGTGCTCCGCAACCGGCGTGCCGCCAGACGATGCTAGGTGTACCGCGGTGCAATAGCCAAATTTTCATACATGGCTGGTAATATATTTGAGCACCTGCATGAACTTAATAAAACAATGCAAGGTCAGAATGAAAATATATTGACGTGCTCTAAGAAATTAGAAGAAGTCAAAAATAAAATGGAACTTTGGCAGAAGGAGTTAAGACAAGGATCTCTACAAATGTCCCAGAGGAACTACCAGACCACCATTGAAAATACGCAATTCATTTTATATCCGTCTCAAAAACATTTAACTTTGCTGCAAAAGAAATTTCATTAGTACTTTCATACAATAAATGCGACAGGATACGAAACCCCTTTGCAACCAATGCCGAAAATTCTATAGAAGCGCTTTTCCTATAAATTCGAGAGGAATTTGTTGAATTGATAAACGACGGGACGCTAAAACTGAAGTTCACCGATGTTCCATTGGCTATTTTCTGGATTTCGGTTAATAAAAAATATCCTCGGATTTCTGACAAGGCTATCGCAGTTCAGCTTCCATTTTCGAGTCAAAAGTTAGATTTTCATTCTATGGCCTATCTAGCTCAGACGGTCAAAATATTTTTTCCACGAGACGGAGCGATAATATTACAAATTTCACAAGCCGGAACGGCGCTCCAGTGCGCTCCGGTTCATTTTGAGCCCTGGGCTAATGTATTATACAGCTATTTCCTCACATTTTTTCATTCACTATACTTATTCAGTTTTCAAAACCATACTAGGTATGTTCATTAGGTAGGTACTATTATATTTCGCAAATCTCCATTGTTTTTCTTCTTCCATTTTCTGAGGGTTCGTATTTATACTGCAAATAAATAAACAAGTGACAAGGGGTTCACGCGAACGACACGCAGCGCACACGGCTAGGTATGCTAACTGCCCGAATCTATCACCAGAGGGTCTGCGGGACAGGAGGAGAATGTGTTTGGTCAGCGCGGAGTGCGGACCGTTTAAAAATGGAATGGGGCGCTTTTATTTTGAGCGGGAAAGCGGGCGTACGCAAAATGGCGGACGGTGAGAGGTAATGGCCGCGTGTGAACGGAATATGGGTATATTATTTTTATTGTACGTAAAATTTTACGATGTCCATCGGATTGCAAAGTATGTTTATGTTATATTCATTCACTATGTATTATTTCGGACTTCGGCGTGTGTAGTTTTCTGTTTCAACTAGACACTTTGCCTGAAATGAAAGTACTTTTTATCGGTTTATATTGCTATGGTTTTCAACAACTGCTTTTATGCTTTCTTTCTACATCAAAACTGTATAAATTGTCCTAGTAAAAATATATTTTGGTTGTAAAGTAAGTAAATAACTAGGGACGTAAACCTTTTATTATATGGACAAGTATATAGTTTTTTAAAACTAAAATACTCATCATTACCAACCCAAACATGTACTAGTATATCCCAAGGCTCAAACACAATAGTTGGGTATGATTTTGAGGATTTGTAGGTATACTTAGATGCTCTGACTTCGTTCTATATTATGCCTGCAACGCGTAGAATCTAAAGTAAGTAAACTAAACTGAACTAAAGAGGTAAGGTTTTCGCGTAAAATCGGTACAGCTGTCTCACAAGAACGCAGTATATCAATTTTTTAAGCGGAATCTGGAGTATGTCCATTGTCTACGTACCAGTTACTGGAGGCATCTCTCATCATATCAGCTACCAAGGAGTGAAACGAACTCGAGGCATCATGACGTGAGTATACTAGTGCACATCTAAACCTAAAAAAAACTGACTTACTTAAGTTGGCGCTAAAGTATATTCAACTGCAATTCCGCACAATCAATCTATGTGGATTTTTCATTGATATTATCTGCCCATTTATCTTGGGTAGAATAAAGGACAGTTGGGATTCATTATCAGTCCCTAGTTCTTTGCTGCCGCGTACATCCATCGAAGTTTATGAGTTTGTCTATCCAACGGGTTTTAGGATGTCCCTGTGGGCGTATAGTGCTCTTTAGACACCACTGTATAACGGCATTTATCCAGCGGTTGTACACTCGCTGAGCGACACGTCCAAATCATTTCCATACTGTTTAACGACCTCTATCACATCGCGTACTCGTATCTGCTTCCTTATCCATTTATATCTCAAATGGGATTTTATGGTTAGAATATATGCATTAATCATCGGCACTTTAACCTACAGAAAATATCTCCACTTCTTTCTGTCTGCTAAAATCACCCTTTAAACATAAGAAATATTATTTTTCCGTTATATACAATCCAACTACCGCAGTTTAGATTTCCATAGCTTCATTTTCCCTTATGATATATTGAAGAAGAACCATACTTGAAATATGACCAACGGAATCACCAATAGTCGCCAAGGATAGAATTTATTTCATAAAACAGTAGCTCGGCACGTTTTTCAACATGAAAAGTGTATGCAGGGCTGCAATTCAGTAATTCATTCGCAATAGCCACTTTGGGCAAACAACAGTAAGAGATAGGTACGCAACAAACGGGAAGATAAAGAAGAAAAGAGAGAGAGAGAAGAAGCGCCGAAAGACTAGTCCGGGCCTCGCTTGTTTCGCAGGGTCGGCGTGAAGTGATATATTTTTTGCCTAACGCACCCATTTGTTTATTTATTGCTTACTTATTTACGCGGTTCTTGTGCGGAGACGCGCGTACCGCAAGGAATAATATCTGAGGCATTTTTTGCCACCCATTTAACTTCCCTGAATCCAAATTTTTCTATAAATTCATGGTAAATTATTTTAGTTTTGAAAACATTATATTTATACTGCTAAAATAAAGAGAACATCTACTGCATGTGCATGCTTTATAAAGTTTTTTGTGGTGTTACATCCAGCTATATACACTTCTCCATTTCGTTCGTGTGTCTTTCATTTTCTCCACCTGATGACTTACGTCACAGTGCGCGCTTTCCGTGTGTCATCAAGTCACGGAAGTCACGATATTCCTGCACTCCATTTTAAATGTAATTCACAAAAGGTGAGGTGATTCGCTTTGAATTTGATTGATTCGAAGTGAAGCGATACTTGACCATTGAAGGCTTAACCAACCCCATTGAAATTACGATGTAGGAATATCTAAAATCTTCCAGAAATCCAACCCAGATATCGACCGTGGACAGAATGAGGTCCATTAATATTCAAATTTTCAGTCTCATTACTTGTAAAGGAAATAATCAAGGTTAACTTAACAGGTTCTATGCATTCAGCAAGTTGCGGCCGTGATCTACAGGCCGCACATACAAATTTCGCGAGTTATCTCGTCCGACTTTTAACTCAAATTACTAGCTACTGTCGATTGATTTGCATATTCTAAAAAAATAAACACACAGTGACATCTGTTTGAATAATTATGAAATACTAAGCTACAAATTATCAGTATTACAGTAATTGAAGCAGGAGCTTCGCTCTACATTCGACGTGTATCATTAAAAATCAGATACTGCCAGACAAGAAAAGATGGGTGAGACAATCAGAGGTAGGGATTTGGTGCTTATGATAGGCCAATATGGATAATTTTAAAGGTGTCTTCTTCATCATGCAAATTTTGGTTTAATGTCCACATTACCACAATATGTCCACATTACAAAAGTTACACAGTTGCAAGATATCTTTAAATTTTATTTTAGTGTAAATCCCATTGATTGAATTTTGACACACTCGCAAGCATGGTCATCATGCGACCTCCTTTTTCACCATGATATTGTATTGGGTGTGCCTTAATACAGCTTTTAGTTTATTGATGGTTTTCCATGATCGGTTCTTGAGACTGGCTCCGCTGAGATACCCTGTCATTCTACCAGACCTTCAGAGACTAGATTCGCTACACCTGGGCACAAAGATAAATAATGTAATTAAGGTTATACCTCAGTTGAGGCATGGTCTAAAAAGATCGTGGCTAAGCGATGCGCAGATTGTGCAAATGACGCGTGCCGAACGAAATATAATTTGTCATATAAATCCAACATGCGTCCATTTAATGTTCTGTTTATTGTTCTATTAGTAACAATAATAATATATTCATTGACATGTTTTCTTTTTCAAGTAAATGGGTAACGTTTTTTAGTCATCTTTACACGATTTAAGAATTATTACCCCCGTCGCCATCACGAAACAAATTGACGTGTTCACAGCTCGACGTTCGCTCTCCGATTGCCAGCGAGACCAAAATTTCGTCGCACCTATAGTTGAAAATTATTTTCTGTTTCACGGAAGTACCGTCTAGTTTATTTCAGGTTACTAACACAAAGGAACTATTTTCCTGCCCATCATTTCTTACAGAAATGATTTCAAAAACAATATAAATACCATATTAAATTAATAACCAAACAATAATAATATTACATCGTAAAGTATGGACCTCGATAGGATAAGAATAAAATTATTTGCCCGTGTCTTTTTTTGCATGGGACGTTTTATTTTATTCGCGCGTTTCGTGTTTTATTAATATTTTATTGCTCTCCAGATATTCAACATGGACATAGACTGTTTTTATATAGTACCAGTATGATTTTAATGATATATATTTTTAGATGAAGTTATTATCATCAGAGACATTCATTTTCATGCATTTATATAGTGTAGGTATATTATGTAGCAAATATCGATAGGAATTATTTCCTGATTAAAGCTTGATTTCACTATTTTGAAAGATTTCCCCATTCGCCTACGTAAAAATGAGACGTATATTACATATTAAAAATTTTGCTTTGTAACAATGCCTGAACTTGAAAGTAACATGTTAATACTTAGAGGGCTCGCACATCAGAACTCGCCGCATGCGTCTTACGACGAATTCGTCGATGTGACGTCATCGTAAACCAAGAAACAAACGTTATCAAATGGAGCTTCGCAGATTGGCCGATGCAACTCGACGCTGCGACGATCCTGCATGCAACATGTCGCATTCTGCTACAGCCTGCATTTTGTATCCAAAAAAATTCGACTCCGCGCAAGCGCACAGCCCGCGGCCATCGGCCATTTCTGTCTCTATCTCTGTCTACACTGTCATTGCTCGCTCATCGCTGGTCACCGCGTTTGACGTTTGTTCATACAATCAACACAATAAAAATGGCAGACGAGAGACTCTCCTTTTTCGCGTTTGACGTTTGCCGCTAGGCAGATGTGCGAGGTTGTAGCATGCAACATTCATCGGCGGTCTCAGAAAATTTGATTTATGGCCGTCAGGCACACAAGGCGAGTTGTGATGTGCGAGCCGGCTTACACCCAGAAGCGGTTTTCTTTGACGCAGATGACGCGATCGATTCGTCAGAAGAATTAAAAAGGGTATTCAAAAGATTTTGAATTAGTAAATAATAAGTATTATTAAATTATATCCAAATTTTAAATGTTATCAATAAGTACATCAGGGCTCAATTTTACTAAATACAAAGAAAGTATTCCCTAACGGACCACGTGCGCCACGTAGGTCAAATGGAGATTTTATGGTATTTTCAGAGCATAAGCCTGGACATTCCTTAAACGTTGTAGAAAATCTATTTATATAATTTTGAAGCCTTATTATCCTTTTATTTTACACATTTGATGACTGCATAAAGTATTTTTATTACATAAAATAGTATTCTTTTAAACCTCTCGATCTAATGTTTTAGAATAAAGTCATATTTCAGTACATCCGTGTGCAGTGATGTGGAGATTTTTTAGATTTATTAATTTTAAGCGCATTTATAAAACCATTATAAATATTGTTTTTTTTATCATTATATAGTGAAATATTTACCATAAAAAAATATATTTATAATCTCTGTGATCCCAAATTTGATAAGAATTAGGCATTTTATTATTCAAAAAATGGACAAGATTAACACATTTGAAGATAATTCTAAAGATACTGATCATAAGCTATGTCGTTGACCATTTAAATGTGATAAAACATCCTATGAATAATGATTGTTTTATAAAAATTATTGACCTAAGAATAAGGTAGTATTTTTTTGAAATACGCCATTTCCCAGTGGTTAAGCCATAACATACGGCCGTAGTCATAAATTGACAAACGATAACTGGAGTAGGGAGTAAGATCATGTTAACGCGCGTGTTCGAATATGTACCTAACCGAAAAAAATCCTTTATTTTACTGAGTTTCATGTTTCGGATATATCTGCAGTGCTGAAGTGAATGTGGTTGAAGACTTTATATTTTAGGCACAGTGGAAGGTCACCAATGATATACTAAGTTCGTAGACGTGGACATTAGCTTTGTGATTACCTGAGGTTACAGGTATTTTAGTAACACATCTTATGCAATGTCGCAAGCCTCTACTGTGTGGATGGCTTCTAGCTACGCCGCTACAATCATGGTGTTAATAAGTTCTTTGTATGATAAAGCCAATGATATTATTAATGGACGACGCACTCAATACAGTAGCTAGCAAGTAAATTCGCGCATTCGCATGTATAGGTAGACGTCACGCAATTTCCATTATGCGGTATCACGCATCGGGAATTTATAGCAATATGACCTTTATTATAATGGCGTTAGAGCAGTGTTTCTAATGTCAATGTTCATTTGAGCGAACCCATAAAAAAGCATCAGAAATTTATAGCAATATCACCTTTATTGTAATGGCGTTAGAACAGATTATGCCATTCGGCAGACCCGACAATAAAGTGAGTGTCATTTTTTCCAGATGATTCGTCCATATTAATGTCATTGGATAAAGCATATTTTTGTTGGCCAGGAGGAGAAGGCGAGAAGATTTAAACTTTGGTGGCTTGGTGGCTGGAGAAGGAGAGTGGAAAGTTGACAAAAGTGGAGGAGGTTATTATAGACGGCCAACGTTTACCCGGGGCTGTTGCGCCATGAAAGAAGAAGAAAAGCCTCTTTGAAGACAGTATAAAGACGGGTTTCGTAATGTATCGAAGTTTATTCTTATTCTTTATTGCAATAATTCTCCAATAACTCACAAAACTCTCACATAATTCACAAATCGAAGCGGCGGTTGTACTGGAAGATTATCTCCCATACAAAAGTTACGGGACTTCCCCTCGCATGTAGCGCTTTTTTGCACGACCTGAGGGAAATGTTTCAGAATAAATATAATCGCTGGGAGAAAATTTTTCATTCCGGTCCCGGCCCGCCGTTTTTCTTACAATAACCCACGAATAAATTTGGAAAACTCCCACCCCTACGCGCCATCGCCCCGTAACCGCGCGACCCCTCTCCGGTCGGTAAATTCACCTCCTTTATTCCGAATTTTATTCATTTCGTCAATTTACGGCCCAGGTAAAGCATACATACATACATAACTTATGCGGTAATGACGGGATATCCCTTATCGGGATTTCTTTTTTATTATACGTTGGTTATCCGCAATACGCGCTTGTTTGAATATGCGAATGTTTGAACGCACCGAGAGTAATATATTTTACAGCGGGTTGTTAAATCAGAAATCAATGGTAATATTAAATTTATGTTACCCACGTTAAAATGGCAGGTATATAGTCTCACCTCTACATACTTAACGTTGGTATTAAAGGTGTTGGTCTATATTACTTAGTATAGTATAGTAATATATCTTGATCCTGCATCATCTAACTATTTAATTACCAAATTGCTACGGGATGCTGGTTTGACCTGGAACGATGCAAGAAGACTGGCGAGGGGCAGGGATTCTTGGAGGCGCCGCGTGGTGTCCATATTTTAGAATTTTGGCTGCACAATGAAGAATACATAAATAAATATTGTTACCTTGTTGTTTAATTTAATAAAACGCAATTTTTTGTAGAACTTATTCCACTTTTAATCAATAAATTAGGACCGGTTTCGTCCGCCTCAGAGGGACATTTTCAACTGAATACATTTAAAAAAAAAAACAATATTTATCAAACAAAATCCGAAGCGACAGAAATATTATAACAATAAGTACATAAATTATCCGTCCAATAATACCTTCCCAATAACAAATTAATTTTAAATTAATGAGGTTGGACATTAATATTTCATACTGCAGGGGGAATAAGCAAATTATTTAAAAATATTAACAAAACACAAAATATGAAACAATCAACACTTAAAATAACATTAATATCAACAAATATTTATGATTAGTCAAAATTTACAATAAAAAATATATAAAAAATAAAATAAACAATATTATCAATTGAAGTAAGATCGAATACAAAAACAAATACAACCAAAATTAAATAAAAATAAAAATAATAAATAATGCACAATATATAAAGTTATGTTATAACAATCCCAAATATTAAATAGGGTATAATAACGGAGAAGACACAAAATATAATTGATCATTTAACAAATTAGAATTGGGCAAAAATTTATACGTATCAATTTCTAGGATTTCCTGTTTATCCAATTTTATAGATTTCTCATTCAAATGCAGGATTTTAAAATTTTTAATTATATTAAAAAAGTGGAATAAGTACTAAAAAAAAATGCGTTTTATTAAATTAAACAACAATACGATGCAGTTCCACCATGAATAATTGACAGTTAACAAAATAAAAAAATATTGTTACCAATCAAATAATGTGTCGTCAGGCCCACGTAAGTCGACAAAGTTATTATTAGGCTTGGACGACATACAATCTTGGGAAAGCAACGTTTAAAAAAATATCAATAGACGCCACCCTAACTGCAGATGATCGAATTGATTCTATACTTTTACTCAAGCACACTTTCAAAAAAGTTTTTACGAACCCGTAGTTAAAATTGGGGGTTTTTTTTTTAATAACTGCATTCGTGATATTTATAGTGCAATGTAAATTCTTTGTTTCAAAAATATTATATAGCGTAAAAAAATAGAAAAATATATTTTAATTCTGAGCGTCTAGTGCAAGCACTAGCGAAATAGTCTATGGTCTCGAACATCTGTATACGAATGCGTTCGCTCCGCCACAAACCAAATGCACGGCACGCAGCGTCATTTAGCAATGCAATGGGTTGCGTGGCGTCTAGATGTATCTATAGTCTAAGGCAGGGGTTCCCAACCTTTTTGTACTCTAGAGCACATTCTAAAATATCGGTAGGGTGGCGGGCACCACCTATTTTTAATCGACAAACTCCTTCCATAACTTCTCATTTTCCCATAATTTATTTTCTTATATTCATAATTTATTAATAAATAATAAACAAAAATGTTTCAAAATAATAAAACTATTATTCAAATTGCATACATACAGAGAAATGTATTTACAAAACGTAAACAAAGTAAACAAAAAACACAAATACAAAGAAAACATTTTATAAATAAATAGAATATCAATATGTCAATGTGATCTTTGGCATTGCATATCATTGGCCAGTGCCTCATAATTAGTAGAGTATGACGATAATCATGTTAGCAAACAATCATGAAGATGCTCATCGGTGAGTCGAGATCTATATCTTGATTTTATTAAGTTCATGTTTGAAAACAATGATTCGCATAAATATGTCAAACCGAAAAATGATTCAATTTTATATGCCGCTTTTTTCAAAAATGGGAACTTTTATCTGTCCACTGTATTCCAAAAGTCCTCTGGTATTAAGGATTTAAGCAAAATATCATTTTTAAGCTCCAAAATTTCTAACTCTAGTTCTTCTGTCTTACCTTGAAATAAATCTGCAATACATGCGGCCATTTCCATTACATTTATTTGGCAAGTAAAACGATTGATACAGAAGGAAACAATTGGCTCGATATCTGTAAACTGCAAAAATCTCTCATCAAATTATTTTTTTAACACTTGAAGATGCCTAATAAATAATGACCCGTTTAATTCATTGTTACCTACCATTTTATTCATATGTGGGAAATGCACGAGAGAATTGATCTGCAGATGGGATACCAACAAATCCAATTTAGCTTTAAATGACTTTATAGAGCTTATCATTCAGCAATGTTTTTGTCTTTCCCCTGCAACTCCAAATTTAAAGAATTCAATTTTTCCATGATGTCTGTGAGAAATCCCAAATCAATCAGTCAGCAAGAGTCAGCTAGTTCATCATAATTTTCCTTTTTATCGTTTATAAATGTTTTTATTTCTTCAATTAAACTCACAAATATTGTAAGAACCTTTTCCTTTACTGAGCCAACGTACTTCAGTATGCAGAATAAGATCATGTATTTTATTTTCAGTATCTTCTCACAGGGCCTTGAAAAGTTGGTGTTGCAAAGGAGCTGCTCGAATAGAATTGATTATTTTTGTAACTATTTTCATAACGTGTTCAAATGGCAATATTTTACAACACAGAGCTTCCTGGTGGATAATACAGTGGTAGGACATAAACTTTGAAAATGATTCATCCTTCTTGCAGAGGGCAATAAATCCTTTGTTTTTATCTACCATTGCTGGTGCCCCATCGGTGGTTATCGCAGACAGCTTGTGCAAAGGCATATTTATTGACTTGGCGTATGTTCTGAATGTATTATAAATATCCTCAAACAAGGGTCCGTCCTTTCATAGGTAATATTTGCAACATATCCTCTTTTACTGTGAAGTTACTAAATACCATTCTCACCAAAACTGCTATCTGTGCGGTATCTGATATATCTGTTGACTCGTCAAATTGTAGCAAGAACCAGTCACATATTTCCAAGGCAGTCTTTAACTGAGTTTGTATGTTTGTTGAAATTGCATGTATTCTTCTTGTGACGGTGTTATTTGACAACTGTAAGTCTTGTATTGCTGAAACAATTTCACGTTTGTTAGAAAATCCATCAAACAAACAATCGGCACCAGTCAAAAATAATTTTTTAAACAACTCACCATCAATGAAAGGTTTCTTCATTTTTGCGAACATGTGAGAAATTTTGGAAGAAGCAATGGTGGCCTTTTTAGAATTTTCCACATGTCTAGTGAAAACAGTCTGTTGTGCAGTTAGACTTGATTTTACTTGACATATTTTTTTCTTTCTTACTTCAGATTTAAGTGGATAATTCACATCAAAATTAGAATGAATTGTCTGAAAATGTCGTTCAACATTATGTTTTTTCGGCACTGCAATACTACTACCACACAACAAACAGACGCATTTATTTTTCACATTAAAGAAACCATATGGTTCCTCCAAGTCAGTGTTAAAATTATAGGTTCGTTGTCTTCTACTCGGTCCACTCATTTTAGAACTATATAGAAGCAATATCCAAATTCCTAATTCGTGTTTCGTCAGACGAAGATGTCTCCTAGCTAACTGTCACGACCCGAACAAGGCAGCAATCGCAATCACAATGACAACAACGCGGTTCCAGGCGGGGAATGCTATTTGCACATCCACTCCTTGTACACGCCGAAAACCTGAACTGAGCCGATGATCGCCGAAACAATCGGGATGCTACGAGCACGTGACTACTGTCACGTGCTTCGGCGTTCATCGGCTCAGTTCGTGGCGTTCGTTCACTTCGGGTTTTCTGCCTGTGTCAGGCTAGCGTGAAAATTCTGTCTCTGTCGAATAGTGGCGGGCACACACGAATCGTTCCGCGGGCGCCATAGTGCCCCTGGTCTAAGGGATTAATCATGCAAATGGATGTTAATACATTATCTGTTAGCCTCTGCGATGAGTCCAAAATGTCAAGGAAAAAAAGAGGAATAACACCCCCGGCGACAACCCAAAAACTTATTACAATCATCCAAAAAAGTAAATCAATTCTGTTCCGCATATTGATTTGATAAAATTTCCACAGTTTTTTTGCGTAATTCGACGAATTATTAACACAAGATAACAGTTAGGAACTGAATAAAAATGCCACAGCCGAATAACATGTTTAGTATACACTGATCCAGGTTTCAAGGAAACAACAGTTATGTCATGAGAAGGCTTTTATGAGTTAAGTACAGAACGTTGTTTTAGTTTAAAACGTTATCGTGTCGTGTATATAAAATAATATATTGATTTGAAGTATGGCGATCAACGCGTCATGTGAAAACAAGCATTGTCAACAAAATCCGTGACATACGAAGCGATCGCGAAAATATTATTTATTTATTTTTATATAAATTTCCATAAACTGTTAGTGGGTATCGATTAGTGTTTACTCAGTGGGAAACACTGAATTTTACAGTCGCTTGGAGTGATAACTCACATATTGCAATTTTGACATTTTTAAGTTAAATGTGCCAAGTGATTCTAAATGCATTAATCTATAATACAGAAAAATAGTTGGGTATCAAAAGTCACTTTAAACCGTGTGAAAATCGTTGACAAAGTTCACTGTTGGTGTTAAACTCAAAAAAATAATGTGAGTTTTTTCATCAAGATCTTTCTAACCAATCAGGGAGCTTTATTTCTCATAGTATGCTGTATGTATGCAGCGTTATAAATTATATCTATATATTTAAAAAAAAAATGTAAATCGACTCATTCATTAATATTCAAAGGAGTTCAATACTTTTCTTCAAATTACAACATAAATGCTCTGGTGGTTTATTGCAATTATCTCAAAACTGAACAAAAGGAATATGTGAGTTATGATTCTAAGCGACTCTGATGGCGAAAAATAATATTGTTTAGTACACACATTTTTAACATAGAAATTTCACACGAATCTAATTACAAATTGCAAATAATAACTTTTACATCAGTTACCTATATTTATTAATATTATTTTATTATGTTAAAATGCATTTCTTACTGAAGGCATAGGATACTCAGTGTCAGCATTATTCAATCGTGAGAAAGAATATCGCACTCCGCTTTTATTTTGACCATGAAACAGTCACTCAGTATCGTCAAGCCTCGGGCTACATATCTCACTCGCTTTGTTATATCTCATTTTGCACCTATATAAACTGCACTGGTCCATGAATGTCGATGTGAACAAGACTCTTCACATCTCACATCATCAATTCTCATCTCCACACACACTTCCCACTGAAGAAGAAATATTTCCCCCCGCCCCGATTTAAGTAATATTAATACAAAGTATTATCTATTACAAAGCGATTATCTGTATCAATGGCACCCAACTCGAGCAAGTCAGCAGCTACGTCTATCTCGGACAGCAGGTGCCCATAGACGGAAGCACGCACGATTAAATTTCTCGCAGAACAAAGCTGGGATGGAGTGCTTTCGAACGTCTGAATAGTATCTTCAAGAATGACCTACCAGTATGTATTAAGCGTAGGGTGTTCCACCAATGTGTGCTGCCCGTGCTCACGTATGGCTGCGAGACGTGGACACTCAACACGAGAGATGTCCAAAGGCTAAGAGTCGCACAGCAAGGCATGGAGAGGTGTATGTTGGGCGGGACAGGACTGTATGAGAAGCGAATAAGTTAGGAAGCAGACATGAGTACGCGATCTAATATACGTTGCCAAACAGCTGAAATGGAGATGGGCGGGGCACATTGCTCGCCGAAAGGACGGCCGCTCTACAAATGCCGTCATCCAATGGTACCCAAGGGGCACGAAACGGCCACAGGGTCGCCCTAAAGCCGCTGGATTGACGAACTGATAAAGTTCGGCGGAAATACGTGGCAGCGAACGACACAGGACCGAGAGAGTTGGAAGAAGCTTGGGGAGGCCTTCATCCAGCAGTGGATTGACCCCGGCTGATGATGATGAATACAAAGTAGTTATTTCATAACATTTTTATTTATCGATCTCTCCGTACGAAATTGAATTTTGAGATAAAGATAATTTGGGCATGTTATCTTATAAGGCAAATTTTGATTCCATTCCTTTCCTTTGATAAAATTCTTCATATACCTAACCCCATGCCTCCCTACTCTCATAGCCATCAACTGAGTTTCCGGAGTTTTCCTATAACCCACCCTTTCAATTTTTATTCATTTTGTCAATTTATAGTACAGGTAGAGCATTATGGAAAATTCCACAATACGCTTAAGGCGAGGCAGAGAGGAAAGATTCGTTTTGATCGGTCTTGTCTTGTTTTAGATTTATTTATACGCCAACGTAGTGATAAGAAACATTTTCATAGTTTTGGCACATTCAATTTTTGAAAGTATACTTCTTTTGGCGCGTTTGGGAAATCAGATCAGAGTGTATTTTCGGCGTGTGACATGTAACACATAATTTATTTTTTCATACGAAAAAAAAACGCACTCGATTGAATTCGAACCACAGATTGTTCGGTTATCAGCCGAACGCACTACCTTTACCCCACAGTATGATACTGCAATCGTGACGATTATGCAGTATAATATTATAGTTTAGAATTGTTCCGTTGCCTAGGCAGCGAATTTATTATTGTCAACCATTTGCAATTCCTTACGTTAACAAACGATTAAACGTCATTGTGGCAGTTGTTACTTTAAAAATAAAAACAACGATAAATAATTATATAATTTAGTAATATAAGTTAAAATTTATAGAAATAAACCAACGGCGCTTCAAAAAGCGGCCGGTTTTCTTACGTGTGTAATTTAACAAGATAATTAAGAGCTAGTGGAAGAATCTAGGTTATCACAAGTTTTGTTTTTGTTTTGTTACTCCAAAGAAGTATAACTTCTAACGCGCGTACATAAGTACACACACCGATTTTTTTACACGACTCGTTCAGTAAAATTTATGTAAATATATAATGCGTTCAATATTCATAGTTTTGAAAACACTTCTGAGAAAATATATTATAACCAATAGAAAAATTCTTTTTGATAAAAGTAAGACACCGCAATAAACGAACCTGCATCTCTCGGGTATCGCGCCCATGCACATTGACCACAATGCTAAAAAAGTCATACTTAATTACGACAAATTTTAACTAATGGCTTTTAATACTCAATTAAGTGCTTTCTAAATAGAGCTACTTATTGGCGATCGGCTTTAGTATTTTAAATCAAAGTAGGTATTACTTTAATAACTAACCGACGTCACTGATCACCTCCAAGATTTTTTTGTTGTAACTTACTTGAACTTGCTAATAATTTTGAATTAACTATTTTTTTATTCAACGAATAATTCACAAGATTTAAGAATGCAACAATTCTGAGAAAATGTATTATAACCGTGAGGTATTTGTTCAATAAAAAAAATAGTTAATATAATGACGTGTTATTTGGAAATAATATTTAAATATTTTTTTGTCGAGCCTAAACACAACTGAAAGTAGAGATTTTTTTCATATTTTACACACCTTCTGCATGGTTACGTCATCTTCTCAAAATTATGAAAGCATAATATAATATACCAGTGGCAAGGGGTGTGGGTAGGTTGTTAAGATTCGACATAAATAGTGCACACTAAATTATTTGTCATACTTATTTGCTTTCATTGAACGAAGAATACAATTATTTGCAGATTGTGCTTGTTAGTTTTTAAAATTCAATTAAACACTGCCTAAACCAAACTATTATATATTAACATTTACTGGCGTATGCATATAACTCAGCAAACTGCATTCAAGCTATTTGATGCAAATTTGCTTGCATAAACCTAAACAGAGTCCGTTGAATAGTGACGTCACGTCGCTGACGTAATACGCGTCATGCCGTGACTAATGCTACCAACTTTTAAATTTTGATTCCGCAATAATTAATTTAATTTTTTTTGAAATTGCGAATAGGTGTAAAAATGTGCAAACGGAACCATATAAATTTAATAATTATCATGAACTTTAAATAATTTATTTGTTATAATATCATATTATAATATCATATAATTATTTGGTATACCCAGTAAACATTTTCATAATATGGCAATACAGCTTCGCGGACTCATTGACAATATTGACATTTCCATCGATCCTCGATATGTGTATACATTTTTACAATTTTAGCATGTTTACCATCATGTATCCATCTATAGCCCAACGACGACGGGCAGTTAACTTCAATCAAGACGAACTAAACCTACTAAACGCTTGTTGTAATGACCTCATTTTAGACGTATATTAAAGTGACACTGACAGATCGCGCAGATCGCCGCAATTTTAAGTTTGGTGCGCATTCCTGTACGCATCTTCGTGACGTATGCATTTCTTATAGTTTTCTTATTCGGCCGATGAACCACTAACTGCGTTGAGTGCGGTTCAAGACTGTATGAATACAGCTGTAGTTAAGCTATGGGTGATCCGACAAAAATAGTACATACTTTTTCAGTCATGCTTATTTGTTTTCGCTGAATTATTTTTTTTGTATTCAAAATTTAATATTACGTAGCATTATTATTATTTTTATTGTAAAACGTGTAGCAGATGTAATGTCTAATCATATGCAATATATATATGGTAGATAAATTTGGGGTAGCAAATAGTTAAAACTATAAAGTGATAGATTATAATATTGCAATGCCTACTGAAAACAGATCAAAGCTGCACACATAAATGACACACTTCTTGAAGCAATTTCAAAAAGCAATTTATCACCGACATCTTGTAAGAAACGGGGTGGAGACATACAAATTTGTGCCATTATAATTGTATTTCAGATTTATTAAAAATTCCACAATAAATAATTTTGTGTGCAATTTCTATTCTGCGCACAGTTCACAACATTGTTGCTACATTGATACATCTGAGCAGATTGGCGACACCAATGAAGATTATAATATCGCATTCTTCATTTGATTGGTCCAACGAGTGGATGTTATTCTTCTTCATATTGCGATAATCATGACTAGTCTCTCAAAGCTATTACCCTCCGAGCTCATGGACAGATTACTAAATACCTTCTTCATCTCAAAAAGATGGTTGAAAGTGTGTCCCTTATCCTTCTCAAGGCTCTTAAAGGAAGTATTCCTTGGTACTTATTTGTTTCAGATCTCTCATAATCTTTCACGCAGGGCTGTATTTACCATAGGGCCAAATAGGCTATAGCCTATGGGTCCTGAATTGGTAGAGTAGATGCTTTCATTACAATAAAACATACGGCGTCGGAAGATATATGTACAGTGCATAAATATATCAAATAATATCTCTGTAATATATCTCGTAATAACATGGTACGAGTATATTGAAGAAATCTTGTATTGCATTCACTACAAATACCTATAATATGTCAACTGCGTTCAAGTTTCATTAATTTCATGTTTGAATACGAAAGCTTCTTTCTTGTAGGACAAAGAGAATTAAAGAACATACTTTTTGCTAAATTATTATTTTATATACGCGGAGATTCGGAATAAGATACAAAAACATTAAATAATGCATGACATTGTTTAATAGTGTTTTATTTTTCACTAAAATAGGTACCGACCTACCTACATTAAGTATCTGATAGTCATTAATTTGATGCGCATGAAAATAAATAAACTAAATATCTAGCGTTTTTTCACATTTAAAGCTTTTGGAGGCTTCAAAAAATGCTGGTTAAAAGGCCACAAACCAGATGTGTTTTTTTGCAAGCTAGATGCTTATCGAAAAATGCCAGATCTGGCAAGATAAACGCAAGATTGGCAACGCTTTGTATAGTACCACGCGTTTTGGTTGCGTTCAACTGCTTCATGAAGAATCTACATATTGCATAAACAAAGCGTTACCTATACGCGCTTAACGTATTTTATGTTTGGGCATCTTATATTCAAATATTTGTAATAAACTGCCAAAGTTTGCGAAGCTTTAAATCGTACATATGAAACGGGGGGATTTATTTTCATAACGTTATGTCGGAAAACGTAGTCAAGTTCACCTTTAAAAGAGGCTGTTTGAGAATAGTTATTAGTTAAAACAAGCACAATGTTAAACATTCGTGGATTGGGGCGTAAAGAGAATTTGTATTAAATAATGTGTATCTAGTAGAACAGGGTTTCTCAAACTTTTTCTGCAATGGAACGCTTCGCAAACCCGGAAATTATAACGCAACACTTAGTTTATTTTGTAGGCTATTTATTAGCGCAGCTAACCGTTCTGCCAATTTTGGCAACTGTCGTCAAACTGACAAGACTTGTCAGCCGGTCAGTTAAAAAACAATATACCGCATATTTTTCATGCGCATGATGTGAGAAAAGATGGTCCTCCGCCTGTACCTAGATCATGGCCCCCACATCCCGAAGCGGGCCCCCAGGCTAGGATATTTGGCGGTTCCTTACTTATCGCCAAGGTTAAAGGCAATGTGACGATCTACTGTTGCATATTCCAAATGGTGTTCGACGTAAAATTAAGGGTATTTTTAGCGATTTTTTGTATTTTTAATACACCCACTTTTATGTTGATATGCACAATTATGGACATGTCAAGACATTTTTTTACTATTACTGCATGTTTGTGATGTGTGTTTATCTCACCTGCTGGTCGATCTCTCACGCCGCCCCCCCCCCGTAAGCCCAGGCCTCCAGGCTAGAGGCCTGTCAGCCCCCCGTTGTGGGAGCCATGACCTATCTAGACACTTGACGTCATAAACATCAGTGGAGATTGATCATCACTCGCCTTTCAATATGAAGTAGATTCTTTAATTATTTTAGTTTACTTATTTTACTTCTACTTAGTAGAAGATCATTAAATGTGTTGCAGTGTATAAAACCTTTCCAAATGGTCACGGAACACCTGTTCAGGTTCGGTGGAACATAGTTTGGGAAATCCTCTACTAGAATATGCAATATTTATAATAATTCACTTTATACGTAGTTTTTCTTTAACATCTACTATGTTTCCATTAATTCCATGAATAAACAGAACGGTGACAAAACGGAACAAAATTAGAAATTATAAAACACAGGCTTTATCAGAGTTATTAAAAATACCCGTTGCTTCAGACATCGAGTTCTCTCTGAAAGGCCTTGGCAGAATTTGAACAATAACTAGGGAAGTTTAAATTATAAACAACACATAATATATTATATATATATATTGTATTACCACGTCATATCGATATGCTATGATATACGACATTATAAGCCGACGTGGTGACTATCGTGTAAAATAAATCTACAATAAGAAATTATTTTCAGCCTATTTAATAATAAGCGTTAGTAACATTTTTTCAGTTTCGCTTTGATATATTTCGGCTCTGGAAACAGAGGTAAAAAGCCTCAAATGAAAATTTCAAAATATGTAAATTTTGGAAAAGTCTCTATGAAAAATACAAACGTCTCTACAATAAATAATTACAAGATAAAATAACTTTTTATATAAAACGTTTTTAAATTTTCTATTGAATTATTATGCTCAATATGCTCAAACTTGTATTTGATATGAAGTAAATAAAAAACAAACAAACAAACAAATATAGAATACTGAAATGTCATTTTGACATTTCATATTGATTTCCATAGTAACGCACGTATATATTAATAATTTAGTTGCTAGAACCACCCCCTTAGCAATCAATAATAGTGTTTTTACTTTTTACGGATTTTGAAATAACTTTCCATACAAAACAGAATTAACTGAAAATGAATTCAATTCTGCTTAAAGATGGCTAAAAGTATTAAAAGAATGCATTGGCATCGTGTTCTAATAATATATTCTAAAAGTTTCAAATATCTAGCTAGTCGGGAAGTTAGTTGAAATCGATTGCAAGATTTGTACTGGACAAACACCCACCGGACAAACAAGAAAACGAGCTAATAAAACGTTGTAAAATACAGAATAATTACTATAAAGTTTAGTTTAGTAGAAGGTTTACCAATTTGACCAACGTGGTGTATACCAGTTCTATATAATATAACAGTGGCGAAGGGTGGAAGTAGGCTGTTAAGATCCGCCGTAAATAGTGCACGTTAAACTTTGTTAGTCATTATTTGTGTTTTATTGAACTAAGATTACAATTTACAGATGTTGTTAAAAATCAATTAAACCATGCCTAAATCAAACCATAACAGTTTTGGAATATTATTATTTGGTATATATACAAAATTGTGCACACTTTTTTATTCATATTTATCTGTTTTCATTAGATTAAGAATACATATTACCCATATTGTTGGTTCATGTATTTAAAATTAATTAAGGCTTACCGAAACCAAACTATAATGAAAACAAAATGTTATTCTGTCTATAAAATAATTACAAGATAAAAAGAACTTTTTAAATACAACGTTTTTAAATTTTCTGTTGAATCATATAAATTTGACTTGACTAGCTTAAACGATCAAAAAAATTTTTACTTCGTAGGAATACTGAATAATGAAATGTCATTTCATATTGATCTCCATAGTAACGCACGTATATATTATTTATTTAATAATTTAGTTGCTAGGAGCCCCTAGCAACCAATAATGGTATCGAAATAACTTTTCATACAAATAGAATTAACTAAAAATGAATTCAATTCTACTTAAAGATGGCTTAAAAGTATTAAAAGATGCATTGGCATCGTGTTCTGATATATTCTAAAAGTTTCAAATGTCTAGCTAGTCGGGAAGTTAGTTAAAAATCGATTGCAAGATTTGTACCGTGCAAATAAGAATACGACCTAAGAAAAACGTTGTAATATCCGTTGTAATAAGTTATGTATGATTTATTTGTTGCATAATTTAAGATATTTTATAGATATACGAGTATTTTTTGACTATTATCTATTATGGCTTAGTTTTCTCAGGGTTTAGTTGAATTTTAAAATCTAACCAACACCATCTATAAATTGTAGTCTTATATAAATGAAAAAAATAAGTATGACTGACAAAATTTTATGTGCACTATTTATGGCGGATCTTGACAGCCTACCTCCAACCATGTCAACTGATATATAATAATATGTTATCACATAACATAAAAAAATAGTTATATTCACGATTTGTGATGCAAATGTGATCTACAATTTTTTGCCCGGGTGTCGTGAGACAAAACACTCCATACGTAAGCAGTTTATGGCCAGCGGCACAAACGTTATGTTTCATTTCATAAACTTTTATTCTCGTATCTCTTTCGTTTCGGGAGGGAATCATGTAACAGTAACGGGACCAGAAAAGGTACCATTGCAGTGGTTGAAATGGAAAAATAAGCTTTTTTTTAGAATTCCGATTTTTTTGATGTCATTATATTGTGAAAAATGTAGTTCTTTTACAACAGTCGGGCGGACAGACGCACAGTTTAAGCAAATTTAGGACATTATGTAAATAGATTTGTTATATACTTTATGAGAGAACGAAATAAAACTATGGCAATGCGTACACATTTTAAATGTGTACGCATTGCCATTTTCAAAAAAACAATGTAGAATTAAACCATGTATTTAGCCTGAATTTAAGGTCATTCATCAGTGAAACGGCAAATAATTTTCAACCATAGGCGCGACGAAATTTTGAACTCGCTCCCATTCGGAGAGAGAATGTAGAGCTAGAAACACGTCATTTTGCTTCGTGACGGCCGTAATAATTCTTAAATCGTGAAAAGATGACTTAAAACGTTAACCATTTACTTTAAAAAGAACACACGTCAGTGAATATATTATTATTGTTACTGATAAAACAATAAACAGAACATTAAATGGACACATGATGGATTTATAAGACAAATTATATTTGGTTTGACATGCCTCATTTGCACCCGCGACCCGCAATCCGCGCATCGCCTAGCGACGATCTTTTTAGACCGTGTCTCAACTGAGGTATGGCCTTAAGAATGCAGCATTATTCATTAAAATTGCACGATTTGAAAATGTCTCAGAAAAATTGAGGAAACAAATTTTTAGGTCTAGAAATCAGACGTTGTTTCTGTTGATTTAAAATACGTGATTATTAATGGAGTATCTCGAGACAGTAAAGTTGTTATTAGGTTACTCGTATCTACAAGGTGAGTTGGTAAATTTTTTACAACATAATTATAATATAAATTAGTATTGTTTATCACTCTACCTTCACAATAAAGTCCATAGCATGCTATTGTTGAGATATTAGGAAAACAGGAGAATGGAGAAAAAATGATATTAAGTCATATCTGTGGGCAGGGGCGGATTGACCAGTACTGTCGAGGGGCCACCAAGCAAAGCAAAAAATGAAAAAAATATATTAAACGTAGCAATGCTGTTTTTACAATATTATGGAACCGTTTGTAAAGAAAGAATGGAAAAGGTAAATATCTTTAGCAAATTTAGAAATATATTTTATGGTATTGAGTGAAATGCATGGCCTTTAACGGAGTTGAAAAAAATCGACAAATTTGAGAAAAGAAATCATTAAATTAATATAATTATAGAAATTATTAATTGAAAAAATTATGAGTTTCCATGTGTTTCGCCAAGTTTGATAGATATATTTTTTTTAAACCATATCCGATTCTAATAGGATTACATGGGCCTCCACAGAGTAGAGGTTTGTATTAACAGATTTTGTTTTTACGAGAAATGGATGTCAGCCACTTGCTCAACCTATTAGGTCCATACCCTGACTTAGACAAATTGAAAAACAATATGTGTACTTGCCAGACCCAGGATTCGAACCTGGGACCCACGGCGTGATAGTCCAACGCTTAAGCCGCGCGGCCACCGTGGCCAATAGGGTGTCCTAATCAGTACTGTGAGTAGGTCCTATGACTAGGTAAATCTGCACCTGCGTGAGTTGGGGAATGGGATAGAGAGCGATGTAAGCCGGGTCGCACATATAAACTCGTCTATACCGCAACATGTCAAATATATCGATATGATTTTCATGGTATTCACAACATACATTATAACCTAATGTACTTCGCACACTGCCCGAATGCAAAATTTTAATTTGACAAAAGTATCTAGTGTCACAAGCCACAAATTTCACTCGACATTTGTGGCGCAGGTATAGTACCAAAATTTGCACGTTGTCATTCATTTTGATTAATGACAAGTCAGACTAGGGATTCAATGTCAATAACTGAAGAATGACTACAGAGCTTTGCGCCGGGTAGAAGAACACAAGATTAGAAAGTTATAGTAGAAGGAGCAGAATTTTCAGTAATATGAAGCTCCTAGTTTCAAAACCCCCTAAAACGATTTTAGGTAGGTTTGAGTTTAGTTTAATGTGAAAAAACTGATATCTATTAAATCTGTGAACTTAATGTATTTATTATTTAATTCGTACATTTTAAAGAGTATTTTGGCTTATCCATTTTAGGGGTATTTGAAAAACACATCCAACCATTTTAGCGGGTTTTGAAATTTACCCTAATTATTGATCTAAAACGTATTGTTGGTTTTTGGCGTTTTTTTAAGTTTAATATTTAGCCATTATTCAGTAACAAAAATATCCATCTAAATACTCAAAAATTTTCAAAAACCGTTTTAGGGGATTTGAAACTAGGCGCTTCATATGTAAATAATATTTGATAAAAAAGAAACATTTCAATCACTGATTGTCAGCTACAAACAATTGAAATTTCCAGCTCGCTACTTGGGTGAGATGATGCGACGGTGAAAGGACAAGTAAGAGAACAAGATACAATTACGAAGAATAGACAGAGATATCTCGAGCAAAAAAGGTTGACAGCAAGGCCTGAACAAAAACGATGCATGAGTGCGAGTGAGAAAGTATTCGGCACCCTTACAATTTCTGCGACACGCGCTAGAGTAAGATAAAAGGTCTACTAGCTACAAGCCAGTTTCCAAAAGTATCGCCATCAAATCGGGGCGAAACGCTTCACATAGCGTCGATAACTTGCGAGCTCATGTTGCTAAAATTGATATTTTTTGTGTTAAACATAAAGTCAGTGGTAAATATTTTTGGTTAATTAAGTAGAAAATATGGTTCTGTGTGTTGTCTTAAAATGTGGTAGCCGTACTGATAAGCAAGAAGATGGTATTACGTTTCATAAGTAAGTTGATACATGTTCGTGATAATTTATTTGTATTTTATTATATATTTAAATATCAGTGACCTAGTATATCTTTAAAATAACTTAAATTATGGATATTTTTATCGAATGGTTGCATTTTGACCGCTTAAAAATACTATATAACGTAACAAAATAGAAAATTATATTTTAATTCTGAGCGTCTAGTGCGAGCACTTTGGGCGAGCACTAGCGAAATGGTCTATGGTCTCGAACATTTGTACACGAATGCGTTCGATCGCTCACAAACCAAACGCAAGGCACGCGGCTTCATTTAGCAATGCAACGGGTGGCGTCTATATGTATCTATAGTCTAAGGTTGACAGCAACTTTAGTTTAGTGCCGTGGTGCTCGGCAATATTGTTTTTCGAGTGCAATCAGACGAGACATGCGCTCAAGTGGCGGTGGAGTGTTATTATTTTGCACAAAAATGTGTACCGAGGTCCTGAATGATCTCGGAAGAAAACGTATCATTCTTTTATAGCTTGTCTGACTCCATCTTACATCAGAACATAAAAATACCCTAAAACACTGCTCACACTGCACTGATTTTTAGAAGAAATAAAATTAGGGGTGTCATTTTATTTTTCTTAGAACTGGCTCGTATAAGTCAGACAAACCAACTTGTTAAATCAGCGCAGCTGGGCGGTTGTCTCTTAAGGCCGGTTCGGACCGGTCGAGTGATTAAGTAGAGTGGCGAGTGATTTAGTGAATTAGTAACTGAAAAGTGTCCAACCACAGTGCATTAGTGAGTGACGTGTCAAAAAGAACAAAGCGACGGATATTTCAAAACGGACACCATTCGCGCGACACGAGAATGCTGCTGTCTGTCAGATAAAATTGTAACTTCAGAAAGAATTCGGATGTCTTTATGCTCCATGGTCTTTACTGAATATACAAAATAAACGGAATGATAAATGAATGTAACTTATAATAAATTATTCTTATGAACACTAAGATAACGTGTACCTACCTTTTTACCTATTCTCAATAACAACACATTTTCTGTGAAATATTGCCATTATTATTAATTATAAACGTATTAATCAACAAATTATCCACACTACCTACCGACATGACATAATATTCTTCATACTGAATATACAAAGTAAACGGAATAATAAATGAATATAACTTGTCTTATAAGATAATTTACCTATTCTCAATAACAACAAGCTTTTTGTAAAATATTGGAATTTATCTACGGATCTATCAACACACGTTTGCGACGGTTATCTTAATGTTTGTCATATTGAAGTATAATTATAAGTTATATTATTTCGAGTAGCATCTTCGCTCCAACGCTGTGTCATTTCTACGGCAGTCGGCGGCTAATGAACTCGCCTGTTCAAACTTGTTTCGTGGGTTATTTAGTATTTAGTGAGAGGTGGTGGGGGTCGCTACTCGGCCGAAATAATAGAATAATATGGATCGACTGGATTGACGATTTTACTAAACTACTCGACTAAATTTGTTTGTTCAGACACGTTTATTTACCAAATCACTCGCTACTCGACTAAATCACTGGAACAGTCCGAACAAGCCTTTAAGGATGACAACGGCGGTTCCATGAATAAACCGAACATAACACCAATAAACAGAACTTTGGCATTTCGGGAAAAATATAATATTTAATATTTAAATGGTCGTATCTCCATTGTTGTATAGTTTTTTAATAACACAGCTTTTCAATACACCGTAAAAAAATCAATTTAAATAATTTATGCATTCCCAATCGCTGTAAAGCCTCAATTAAACGGGACTCAACTCGGTGTTGCTGGAAAGCTAGATATATCATGTCTTATTCGATATAATATGTTTAAAATGCATGGGTGACTAGGTACAACGAAATAATGAGTTTAATAATTCTTTGGAGTTATGTATGATTATCAAAATCAAGCAGATAAATTGAGGTTTTTACGACGAATAGCTTAACATGCAGTAATTATCTATATTAAATATTTATTCATATTTATCTTATAAACTTAAGTTTTATAAATATTTAATTAATAAATACGACAACAATTTATGTTTTATTTATCCACTGGCTGTTCTGTTTTGTCACTGTTCTTTTTCTTCATGTTCTGTTTTGTCACCGTTCTGTTTCTTCATGTTCTGTTTTGTCTGGTTATCGACAATATCGCATGCTTGGTAGGAGTTTAGAATATAATATATAGTTAACACCAGTGATGTCTCGTGTGGGTCAGCAGATTGAGCGTCACTTGGGGGCGGCATTTACTTGAAGGGCGGCAAATCGAGGAGAATCATTAGATATATATTATAGAAATAGGTAAGTACCTAAGCTCAATAATATTGGAAATATCTTTACGTTAAAAAAATCAGCTCACTGGTTGGAAACAAAATGTATTAATTAACATAAAAGGTCGAACAGGATTTAAATTTTTTGTCGGGTTCGCGATGTCTAGTTGACTTCCGTTGTTACATTCGAATTATATATATTTGAATTATAGGAAGGTACATAAATACTCAAGTAATTACCTAAGTAATTAATTTATCCAAATATTCTTGCCAGTCATTCGCAAGTTTTAAATGTTGTCAGGTGTATTTTTAAATGTACCTGAAACCGTGGACTCGCAATATTGTCTATCGAAGTAGGATAGCATTTAAATTAGATTTAGTGGTATATATATTTTTCTAATAATGTATCCATACAACACATTTCTTAGATATTGTAATCATAAAAGGATGATAAAAACTACTGTATAAAAAATGTGTGCTATTTTAGCGCAGCCTAAGGGCGGCATTTTGTCTAGGGACGTTACTGGTTAACACTAGACGAAAGACAAGTTGAAATGATAATATGTAATAATTTTAGTATCATTATAATAATGGTTATATATTCGATTAAAAGTAGCTCTATCCATAAGTCAATCATAATAAGAGATTTTTTAAAAGTAATTTGCGTGAAGAAATATTATTACAATTTCAAATTAGCCCTATTTCGTGGAATTTTGATCGTGTGATAGGTCATAAAAAAATAACGGATCATCAAAACGGGTCTAAGAACATTCTTCACGTACAAAATATTCGACCACAGTTCTTTACGAATAAATATTTACCGCATAGGTACGAGTATATTGAAAAAAATATTTCTGATAAATCTATAGACAATTGTTATTTATACTTATCCACATTTATAAAGAAGAGTTTTACTGAAGTGTGGTATCATGAAATAAAATATCTATGCATAAAACATGGTTCAAGTAGCGTCCTGGCTCACGTCAATCCGTAACAGGCCTCGGTACTGTCAACAACACAGCCACAAGTTGTTGCAAGATAAACTTTCATAATTTTTAACCAACCCAAATAAATGGAAATGTTAAATGAATTTATTAAGAAAGTCGTGTAGGTTTTCATTAATTGAGCACAGCTTTGAATAAATGTAAGCCAAACACAAAAATGCCGTTATAAATAAAACCTGTCACATTTATCAAAAATACTTTTCAAGTAAATACGAAGAATTTTCTGAACATCACTAAAACGTACGAAATTATTATTTTCTTTATACGCTCTTGATATTGTATTATGGATAGTTCTACATTTTTTATTCTATACAACTCAATTATTATCTACCGAACGTTTTACTGTCTAGCATGAAAATTTTTGATATTATTTTGGAATATTTAAAAATAAACCACTTTTCTTCAATCATAACGAAGTGCCTTTGGGGAAAAACGTTGGGAGATTAGCATTTAAGGCAGTCTTGGTGTCTCATTTTTTACGTGTTTCCGTTTAAGCCACGATTTTTTAAAAATTGTACATTATTTTTTTATTCATAAAACCTACACATCCCCTCACTTGATGACCATTTTTTTCTATTCCGTTTTTCTCAATTCGTATTTACAAAAGAGCACACTTAAAAAAGGTTAATTAATATAATATTAAAATACGGATAAAAAAATACCTATAAGTACATGTATACTTCTGCCCGTTTACACATGCGTGAATTTACTGCTAACAATACGCATTATCGCGGCCATAACAAAAATGCACGCGTAAACACGTATTATTGTGCAAATTCCAAGGTTTTATGTTTAGATTAAAAAAGTTCAGAAGCTTCTGAATTTTCACGCGACAATTGGACTGCAACAGTTGATGTTTTTTTTAACTAAAAAGTCGCATTTGACCAATCTGCGGAGTTCCATTTGGCAACGTGTGTTTTGTGAATAATGATTACGTCCCATCGACGTATTCGACACGTTGCAGACGGGACGAGTTTTAATGTGAGAGCCGGCTAAACGAAACGCAAACATAATATTATTATTATTTAAGGACACAACCGTCATTAAGTCATAAACTAAAAGCCTTAGTTTATGGCGACTGACTTTAGCATTTCTATCTTACTACTCTGTACTGTGGGTATAAATACAGTAAGTATATCTAGGTGGGCGGCTTAAGCGTTGAACTATCACGCCGTGGGTCTCAGGTTCGAATCCTGGATCTGGCAAGTACATATATTGTTTTTCAATTTGTGTGTGAGTCAGGGTATGGACATAATAGGTTGAGCAAGTAAGTGGCTGACATCCATTTCTCGTAAAAAACAAAATCTGTTAATACAAACCTCTACTCTGTGGAGGCCCATATGATCCTATTAGGATGGTCGAAAAAAAATACCGCACGGTGTAGAATATGTTGCACGTCGCAATTAAAATTTATTATCCCATAAATTTAAGTTACTTTGGCTTGACAGGCTAAAAATAGGCTGATTTTGTAAAGTCATAATATATCTAAATCTAACTGGCAATTAAATTTTTGTTACTTATTAAAGTTATTACTTAAAATTTTAAAGTTACAGCTAGGGAGACATTCTATAATTAAAACTCATGAGGGTTTACTAATAAGCTATTAGTGTTGTAGTGGTTATCAACCCCTAAGAACGTTCACCCTCATATGGAGACGTCATTGATCGATTGGTAGTTATTTTTTTTTCTTGACGTGGCGGGAAAAATAAATTTTAGAAATATCTCGTCTCGGGCAATTACGGTGGTTTAACTCAGGCATGCAATGCATGAATTTCGTTTTGCATTTTGGTACAAGAGATAATTACCTAAGCCTGTGATATTCATTATTTCGAACCATATGTCTATAATCCTGTGCTCCCTGCATTTATAACCGATTTATGTAAACTATCTAGATTGTCTTCTATTGAATTAGCGATATTGAAATATCAAAAAATCGTATAATATAAATCACACATTTCTTTAAAAAACTACATAGCAATAAAATAAATGGAATGATGCTATAAAAAAAATGGGCCAAAGTATGTGGATAGATTTTCACTATAGGGCATCATTAGAAAAGGGGAAATGAAGTCTATTCTACCATCACCACGAGAGGTACCCTGGTTTATAGAGTCTACTTTGACGATGAATGAGCTTAAGTCAATACTGAGGATAAGAACAGGGCACATAATGGGCAAACGATTTGATGTACTCATGGGAAGAAGCAAATCGCCACTCTGCGATGGATGTCATGTTTTAGAGGACATTGTACATATAGCACTACAATACCCTAAATATGAACTTTACAAAGTACAGCTGCGAATTGGGGATATCTATGAGAATGTCGATGAATCGAAGGGTGTACTGGCGGTGGGTTTAGAGCTAGGCAAAATTGTAAAGTCATTTAACAGAATAGGAGTGAGGACCTGATCGACGGATCCCATTCTAGAACAGAAGAGGCGATATGACAGCGAGTCGCAGTCAAAGCCTCGGTAAAATCATGAAAAAATAATAAAAATAAAATGAATAGATCCAAATAGTGAGAAATTTTAAATTGAGATACTTAATAGTTGGGTACCTTCTTAAAAAACGTAAAAAGTAATTACTAATTATGCATTTACTTCGTAGAATTTGATTTTGTAAACAGTTTTATGTAAACACTTATTTATTTTGAAATTGATGACTGGATTACTGAGGATTTACGAATGTAACATTCTTTGATATAGCCTCGAAAATATATCTCGTAAAGCCAACCAACCAATCAATTTAAGCCATTTCCTATAATAGCGGCTTATTTAAGACTGGTTAAAATATTTGTTGAATCATTACTTTTGTGCCACCGTCGTATTTTTTACAACGTTTTTATTAGTCGTATACTTATTTGTCCGGTGGTTGTTTGTCCGGTACAAATTTTGCAATCGATTTTTAATCAACTTCCCGACTAGCTGGACATTTAAAACTTTTAGAATAAATCAGAACACGATGCCAATAATTTTGGCCATCTTTTAGTAGAATTAAATTCATTTTCAGTTAATTCTGTTTTGTATGAAAAGTTATTTCGCAAGAAATCCGTAATCCAATCCACTATTATTAGTTGCTAGGAAATTATTAATATATACGTGCGTTACTATAGAAATCAATAAGAGTGTCAAAATGATATTTCAGTATTATTTCTATCAAATACAATATTTTTTGATCGTTTAAGCTAGTCAAGTCAAGTTTTTATGATTCAACAGAAAATTTAAAAACGTTTTATATAAAAAGATCTTTTTATCTTGTAATTATTAAAAGATTATTTCTAGTAGGTATGTTTCTGATGTATTTTCATGTCAGTTTTGTATAATTTAATTATTTTTTATTATTTTATTCAAAGAATAATTCACAATATTTAAGAATGTAACATTCTGTATGTTGAACATACTCTATACATACACCCACTTATTATTAACGCAATTTTATAAGCATTTCATGTAAGAAATACCAGTTAAATTCGTCGTATTTAAATAGGATGCCCGTAGCTTAATTGAAAAAGTATATTGGCGCTTATCCAGAGTTAACAAGTTCAAGTCGCGTTGGGTGTCTTATTTTGTTGGTATAGTTGGTATACCTACTAATAATTATGCATGAAATGTTTTCAAATTATGTATGTTCAATAAATGGTGTGACATTCTCAAATCTTGTTAATTATTCGTTGAATAAAAAAGTAACTTATTAAATTATCATCAACAAAGTAAGTACGTACCTACCTATTATTGGTACCTACCTTGAATCAAACCATAAAAGCCGATTACCATTTTGATAAGCGCTTCAGCAGTATGAATACTAGTCAATTTTGTTGTAGACGCAGGTGGCTCAATTGGTGAAGGATATTGACCGGAATCCGACGGATGTTGGTTCTGTCTCGCTCGGTGTCGTTTTTTAAGTCGGTATGTACGAGTATGTTCAATATTGTCTTTTTTCAGACAATTAAATTATCTTTCTAAATAGGGATTGAAATACCTGTATTTAAAAACCGGTATTCAATTATTTATCGATACTAAAATCCAGAAGAAATGAAAAAATCCAAAATACCGATATTTTCAGTACACAATGCTTACGGGCCCTTTTAATTAATTTTGTAATTACCGTGTTATTTGCATTTGAAAAGTAATTAGCAAAAACACAATTTTGTGCGGCCCGTAAGCTATGGGTTGAGGAAACATACGCGTTTATATTTTTCGAAAATGAATTAAATGTTATTTTTTATTATTTCTGTATATACTTGTATATTCAATTTAGAATATAAGATTAATGCTGCCAAAACGCAATTATATTGACTGAAGTTGAAAAGTTAAATATTAATAAAACAAAATCCCTCAAATGTACTTATAGAATTGTCGCGATGAATTAAATAAATTAAAATATTTCGAAAAAGAAAACATTCATGGCAAATATTTCCAATCATTTTATAATAATTATTGATTCAACGTTGATAGTACATCTAACAACTCTGCCATTCTGGGCAGTGTTGACCTGTGTGTCCTTGATAACTATCTTGGAAATAGAGGACATCAGTTGTTTATTCTCCCAAGGTGCAGAACCAACCTGCCACTGGTAATGCCAATTGGGAGGGCGATAACTATGTTCAACGAAATTGCTTCGGGTGTTGATATATTCCACCTACGTGATGATGAGTATAGGTGGACGTTGTTTTATAAATTCTTAAAAAAGGGTCTGCTTAACTCATCCGGTGTACTTCCTTGTACCTATCTAATTTATATTTTTTGTATGTACATATTTCTACTGTTTAATAACATACTATCTATCTCTATACTGATCTATCTCTTTTTTTATGTAATACTGTTTTATATTTATTTGTTTCTAAATGTCATGTTATGAACGTCTTAAATTTATAATTTGTAATGTCCACAATATGTTAAAAATAAATAAATTGAAATTGAAATTGAACAAATATTGAATTTGAGAGAGATTTTTCTGTACCCGGTTGTACAAATTATCAATTCTAAAATATTATGATCTATACATACTATTTTAGATCAATATATTACATGATATATATGTAGGCACTTTAGGTTGCTATAAAATAGTGTATTAAATAGATTTTAATATCCATAATTATTGATATTTATGTTCTTCTTTTTTTCTTCAATATATTTTTAAGAATACCGGTATTCAATAATAAATACCGAAATACCGGTTATGATATATTCATTCGGTATTGCAATCCCTATAATATCTAACATTTGGAGTGATTATTACATACCTACTGAATATTTTTATTGAATATCTTTTCGTTAGGCAAATTGAATTACATTCGGAATACAATGAACAACGAGCGCATAACGGGCGACAGATATTCGTATTTTTGGAAACAGAATTTGTTTTGTCTCGGTGCATTTGAAAATTTTCGAACCGGAGACAAAAAAGGAATTTCACAAAAGTCTCCCGAAAGTCTTACAAAATTATTGTCGATGTCGCAAGGATTTATTGAGTTTTACCAATTTTCCTAAAATAGTAGCATTCTTTGTAAAATAAGAGAAAGTATGTTTTTTCAAGACTGCTTCATGTTTAAACTATTAAATGCGCCATAGTGTTCTGTCCCCTCGAATTTGAAGACAGGCAGTCAATCTTTCAGAGTAAAAATAGTTGAGAAACGAAAAGATTTTTCCTTCGAAATATATTTGTATGTCAACGACCTACGTGTAAAGACAGTCGTAGTAATTTATGATACACTTATATTAATTTGTAATACATTCAATTAATATTTATGGTTGTTGTTTATTTAAAAATGTGAATGTGAATATTAAATTCCCACTCAAATATATTTCTATGATTTAGTTTTTAGCACGAGATAGATGAAGTGGAACAATTTAACATTGAATAAGCGCAGAAATGACTTCTAAGCTGGAATAATGGGTTACATGTAAATTGTACGTAGAACATTTCGCCTTGAGCTTTCTTATCGGAAAGAGATGACCGTAGATATAGTATACGGTCTCCAATTTTATTAGATTCAATACGGACATTAAATCAATTTTCATAGCTGATTTGGGCAAAATTCATGAATTCAAGAATAAAAACCTAACCTAACCTTACACATAATCCAGTATATAGGCTATTTTCAGAAATTGTTTGCTGCTGGATTCCTGTAAAGTGTAAACCAACATGAACCGTGTTTTATTTAGACATAAGTTTTATACCAGTAGGTATTATACGAGGTTGGTAGGTATTATACGAGATAGGAAAGTTATAATATACATGCGAAGCAGTAGGTAGAGATACATTGACTCAAAGTATCGCTCAATAGCTGTTTAGGTGGACTAAAAACGTAGCTTCTTACTATTTGTAGTCTCAAAGCAAATACATTAGTGTTACATATAAGTACATAATAATATATTTATACTGACACACGTCTTGTCCAAAACTATTCGACAGGATAGGTAAGTATAGTGATAAATCAATATTGTGTAATAACTACAACGTTATCATGTAACATTTAAAAACGTCGACAGAAACAAAATGAACAGTGCGTAGTAGGTGGTGATATTCAATACTGACAACTGGTTTTCTCAATGTTTACTTTAAACTTAAAAATACTTATTTGTAGTACTTATTCCACTTTAATAAATAAATTTAGACCGGTTTCGTTCATCCCTCATACCTCAAATCTCCAGTTATAGTCGCAGGACCAGGCGACCAGCAATATTTGAGTGGTTCACAAGCATAGTCAACCAAGTCCATTATGGTTATTTTTGAGTAAGCTAAGTTCAAACATAATATTTGAGTACTTCTTATTCTGTATGGGTATACTTTTCATTACATAATAACTTAACTGTACTCAAAATAACACTTCTGAATTACAATAATCCCCTACAGAATTAGAAATACCCAAATATTATGTTTGAACATAGCTTACTCAAAAATAACCAGAATGGACTTAGTACACTATGCTTGTGAATCACTCAATTATGAGTTTATCAGCTGACCGTGATGGAATAATATTTAGTTACCTCAAGACAACGGGCGCGTTTAGGCTTGTTACAGCTAAACCGACATTATTTAACGATTAATTCGATTATACCGACTGTTAAGTGCATACCACGAGCGTGTTCAATGCAACCTCCATGGAAACCTTAATTCTATCCAAGTCTCCATGCAAACTCCGTTAATCAAATCACCTGTGTCCGTGTTACCAGCACAGTCTCCTCATTAATCAAAAGTGTACCGTGGAAGTGCCTACTACAACGTGAGGGCATGCCCCAGTGACCAGCTTCAGCCAGACATTATAAAACATTATAAAAGGTCAGTGCCTGGCATCTTACGTGTAACCACCCCGCAGCATCCACATCCACCTTTAGTCACAAAATGACAGTCCAATATGAAAATCGCGACTAGTCACGAAACTTTTCTTTCTCTATTACCAAATTTGTTTTAGGTTTTCAAATTCTCGCGGTACGCCCATTGGTAATCACTGAGTTAGAAGATATTAATATGTAATATGTATTTAATAATCTCCAGAGTGCGTTGTTATTTTTTTCCATATGGGATGATATAATTAAAGTTTACAGAGTTGACTTCAATATGTTTATAATTAAGCAACCATCTTTTTGAAAATTACTTTATACAAAAAATAATAAAAATATATACAGGGGACTACAACATTTGCAGGGAGGAGTTCGTACGCCAATTGAACCGTCAAATTTAAATGATGTATTCGTCAGCGGCGCTGTTTAAATGATGTAATTAAAGCCCACCAACAAACACGACTACCACAATTACCACACGCCCAAATCTTTCACAGCAGGACCGTAATGTGTTTGCAGTGATAGCGAACATTTATAAATAAACGTTTTTTTAAATATCCTACATAGACACTAATAAAGAACTTTTTTTTACACTCAATGACTTATAATATAATATATATGTTACGCCGAATGTGCGAAATTGACTATTTCATGAAATGGGAAAAATTTAATCTAATTTATGTAATAGTTAAGCCTGTTGCCTTATTCATGAATTAGATAAATTATCTGCCGAGTGTGTGAATTCGCCAGGGTATGGAATTCTTAAACTGTCAACATGACAGTAGAAAAAGTAAATTTAATACGGATGGTTTTATTAGTTATAATTGGACATAATATATTATTATTATTATTAGGTTAGGTTAGGTTTTGTAATTCTGAATTCAGCGGAATGTCTAATTTGAGGTTAGCTAACAAGTGTCAACAGACTATCAAATATATCATACTATCACAAACAAACAATCAACCATTGCACGATTGATACCCAAGTACGAATCAAATCGCGAAAATACCTTTTAATAAAATTATTCCGTTATCATATTATAGTTCTAGATTATTTTTGGACATAGTAAATGGATATGAACGTCATTATAGTTATTGATTGGTATATTTTTATATAATCAATGACATTTGATACATTTGGTTAGTTTGATTAGTTGCAAAAAACACCAACGGAGCGCGACCATCTATTTTGACCAATGCATGAGCATTTGACACATTTGGTTTAGTTGCAAAAACACCACCGTAGCGCTACTATCTAATCTGCCCAATGCATGAACTAGGCAGAAAAATTACTGCCGAATTCACGCACTCGGCAGATATTTTGCCTTATTCATGAATAAGGCAACTAGCTTGCATTTTCCATGATTTAGGCAAAATATATAGATAGCAATGCGATATTATTGAATGTATGTGAATGGTGATACCAAGAAGAATGAAAGGAACTCACATGTGGACTGGCGGGGTTCTTCGTCAGCGTCATTTCAGTTAGGGGTGTGGACATCACGGGATATAATATCGATAAAACACATTGTTTTGATTTGACAATTTCCCCGCGCAGGGACGTTTTATTTCACTAAATTATACAGACATCGGTTGATATTATATTATTGGTTACATTGTAGGTTACAACAGAGAAGACACATTATTATTACGGGCCATTGTCGTAACACTTTTAATTTATTCGGCGCTGACACTGGGGCGAATTAATTTATTTGGGCACATTGCCGGAGTTAACACCGAAACCCTTTGTCGGACACGTGATTCGTTTTAAGGGTGGTTATATGGATCACTATTGACGTAATAATGGTAACAGGGGTTCACAGAATTGAAAAAAACTAGGAACAAGCGCAGCCTGCATTATTGTATTGAGGAAAGCCGCGCGAGCCACGCGGCACGAAGCGCGCGGCACTCGGTACCTTCTTCCACTTTTGCCGGAGAATTTGCACTGTCTCACAATTATCTAAGTCACAGGTCTAAGGGATCAGCGCCCTTTCGTGCTCGGAAGGCGCGGTATCCGAGGGGTGCGGGGCGGGTTATTCGTCGCCGCTTCGAACTGTAAATTTTATGCGCGAATAGGCCCTTAGAAATTATCGGTCAAGCGAGGACGCCATCTCGCACGGCAGGGATGCTAAACTTTTGGTCGGGGCCCTCCTAGTGAGGACTTTATTAGATTGTGGATTTGGAATTTGAAACTGTCGCGCCGGGGTCTTTTTTTTGTCTGGTAACAATGGGAATGCGTATGTGCAGGATAATGGAGGTGTTGCTTGATGTTTGGAGGAGAAAGTTATCGATACAAGAATATAATATACACCTACAATAACAAAGATGACAGCATGCGATTATAATCGCAGATAATGATGTACAGGTAAAATCAATGTGATCAAGAGATTGATTATATTGATGAACTAAGAGACTTGATTCGAGTGGAATCTCGGCTGACTACGTCAAGTGAAGAGCTCGTGACGATAGTGACGGACTCGATGAGTGAGTGAAGATTCATACATTGGACTTCTAATTTATAGAAATGCAGTACATACATTCTAAGAGATATTGTCGCAAGTAGCAAATCATAACAGACCCTACTGATCTAGTTATGATTGAGGAAATGCTGATAATTATTATCGCTATATTGTTTTGTTTTGACGACAAAACATACATATTAATGTCTGTCACTCATTTGAATGCTTAGTAGTATGATTGCTACATTTTTAAAATTATTATATTATATGAACGCATCGAAGATATTTTTGAATACTGGGGTAAATATTCACAAGAATTTTATACAAACTTACTATACAAAGAATTTTGTATTTTTTTTACAAAAGGGGCTCGTAGTTTTCATGTTTTTATCAAATATTTGTTGGGTTACCAAAGTTGATAAAGGCATGAGGCCCCCTTGAGCAGTGGTTTCCAAACTTTACGTTACTACGCCTTCCTTTTAAAACAATCTAATATTGGTGCCCCCCCCTATATTTCATTAAATACATTTTTACATTAAAGTGTTTTTTTCTACTAAACCGGCTCGATATATGGATTTCATTGCATATAATGCAGAAAATTCCGTTTCGCATAAATATGATGTTGCAAATGGTAGCAGTACCTACTTGCATTGCTTTTCTTGACAAAGTATTGTATTATTCTTCAGTTCGATTCAACCAAAATTGAACAAAGGTTATTGTTCCCATATAGCCATTTTTATCAGTCTGGAAATACATTACAAATAATTATAAAATAATATTCTACATGTGAATTATCATCAATCACACACACCACACAATCACATCAAATTCTATCACAAAGACACATATATTATAAAATGTCAATAACCTGCAACCAAAACAGCGCCTTTTTTAATAATATAATGAATTTTTAGCGTATCTCACTTAACTGGTCAACCCGCAACGCCGGGCCCCCAGGCTGGAGCCTTATCAGCCCTCCTCTTGTGAAGGCCATGCACAATATTATAGAAATGAGGTATACTTAATTAAATTGGTCTCCATATCTGCATACATGTTTGCAAACAACCTAACTTTTATAGGAATGTTTTTTTATGTAGTTTATAATTAGCTGCCGTTTTATAAACTATGCACTTGAAAACTGCAAACTTGTGGGCCCTGTGGCTACATTATTGTGTTAAGCTTTTCAGGCCTCCCTTTAAAACAGTCCACGCCTAGAGCACGTGGAATGATAATGAATTAGCAGTGGATTTTACAGCTGCAGTAAATTACCTAGTGATACATATTTATCCACCTGGATGCAACAATGAATATACTAATATATTATATGTATCTTAAGGGGGGCATGCTCAGCGTAGGTCAAAATGGAGCTTTTGTTCTATTTTAAAAGCATGATCCTGGACATACCTTAAACGTTGTAGATAATCTATTTATATAATTTTGAAGCCTTAGTATCTTTTTTATTTATTTTAAACATTTGATGACTGCATTAAGTATTTTTATTACATAAAATAGTATCCTTTCAAACCTCTCGCTCAAATGTTTTAGAATAAAGTCATATTTCGGTACATAACTGTGCAGTGGTGTAAAGACTTTTTACATTTATTAATTTTTAAACGCATTTATAAAACTATTAGTATAATTTATGACGAGATAATTTTAGTAAAATATTTACGATAAAAAATTATATTGATAATCTCTGTGATCCCAAATTTGACAAGAATTAGGCATTTTATTATTCAAAAAATCGGCAAGATTAACACATTTGAAGATAGTTCTAAAGATACTAATTATGAGCTATGTCTTTGACCATTCAAGTTTGATAAACATCCTATGAATAATGATTGCTTTATAATAATTATTGACCTAAGAATAAGGTAGTGCTTTTTTGAAATACGCCATTTCTTTTGTCATCCCCCAGAGGTTAAGCTACAACATACGGTCGTAGCCATAAATTGACAAACTAAAATTGAAGTAAAGAGTAAAATGATGTTAATAAATAGAAAATAGAAAAAAGCTCTATTTTGACCCACGCTGAGCACGTCCGCCCTTAAGGCAAGGGATGGATTACGATATTTTGAAAATTTTAATGAGATGATTGGCATGGACAGACATCTGGTTAAATTTATTTCGGTAAGCGTCACGCATGCCGGTAATTCCGCCTTACTGTATATCAACTATGGCGTGTATGTCTGCTTATTGTTTCAGTATGTAATACGAAAACGATGACGAATCACTGAAACAAGGACAGAAAAAAATATTTTTAAATCAAGTTCATTGATATGGACTATCAGAGGAATAACAATTATTATAATCCTGCTTCTCCTACTATAGGAAAAAAGGTCACTAAGAAATGATTTTGTGGCTTTATAATATTTTGAATAAAGCAAGGGTTTTCCATTTTCCACCACTCACTGAGTTATAGGTGTTAAAGAAATATTGCAATATTATCATGTTGGAAAACTGTACCCACACGCAATTATTAGTCACAATGCGGTAAAAATGATTAAAATGGATTATAGACGATATCTTCTAATTTACTCGGTGGTTCTTTCGTACAAATCTTGCAATCGATTTTTAACTAAACGAAACTTTTAGAATATATCAGAACACAATGCCAATGTATTTTTTTTAATACTTTTAGCCATCTTTAAGTAGAATTGAATTAATTTTCAGTTAATTCTGTTTTGTATGAAAAGTTATTTCGACACCGTTATTGGTTGCTTAGCGGATGGTCCTAGCAACTAAATTATTAATATATACGTGCGTCACTATGGAAATCAATATGAATCTCAAAATATCATATCAATATTATTCCTATCAGGTACAAATTTTTTGGTCGTTTAAGCTAGTCAAGTCAAGTTTTATATGATTCAACAGAAAATTTAAAAACGTTGTATTTAAAAAGTTCTTTTTATCTTTTAATTATTTATAACATAATTTTTTTTAAAGAATGTTGAATTTTTATATAAGCAGGTAATTATATTATGTTAAAAAATGTTGTGAAGAGTTTTCAAAAGTATTTTGTTGCTTTTAACAACCACTTTTAAGGGCGTAAATATTAAACAAGCACATACTTGAAAATAACCGAAGTATCTAAGTTTTTAGTGTTTAACGTAATATTTCCCTCGTCATATTATATAGGTAATTGTGCAAATTTATGTGCCAGTTTGCACTACATTAAAAAGTCGAATTGAATGCAAAATGACACTGCATAACTTATGTTGTTTTTGTTGTTTATTTTAATTTATTAACGATTCAATGTATCTTATCTCACATATAAATGAATATATTATATAACTAGCATCATGCGGTGTTATTGCACCGCATTTTACGTATTATAGTTTATCATTTGAAATAGATGAAATATTATAATATTAAGCTTGTCGTGTTGGGTAATTTGTACGAAGGAAACTAACTGACCGAAACCATAGTGCCGATTCACAAAGTACAGAAGAACATTAATTACCAAACGGATATTTAATCGATCAGTTCTTTCATTATGCGGCCGTTATTTAGGATTTAAATATACATGGGACATAATAAATATTGTCATACAAGTTTTATTTGAAAATAATGAAAATGAAAAATTACTACATTTTAGTCGCCCACAAGAAACATTAAAGTACCACATCTGCTATGATATCGTCGCTATAGGATTGGTTTGTCGAATGTCCGTTTTTGTCAAAATCGACCTTTTTGTGCAAAATGATTTTTTATATCTAAATGGACCAGAACCATCCTTTTATTTAAATTACATTGTAATGAATACAGCATTCATATGATGTAAAAACAACAATTTAAATACCTCCATGTATTTAAATATAGGATAATGAGATTTGGTTTTTGTCTCCTGAACATTTGACATTTGGTCAAACCACAAGAAGCATTAAAGTACCACCTCTGCTATATTATGTAGCCTTTAATTTTATGTAAAATCATTATATACTACATTTTATTATTTCTGTGTGTCTCTCTTAAGCCGAATACATATTTAAATTTTTTTTATTTATAAATTCATAATTATTATCTATAGCCTATTAACGCAGTAGGTGATACAAATTATCTCTGCGGAATCTAATCTCAAAATTTGTGATATCCGTATTTGTTTTTTCTAAATTTCCGACGCTTTAAAACTTGCCTCTCATAAACAACGCATGATCTATCCACATATGATGTTACTGGCATTAGAAATGAGTAATTAGAAGTAGATTACTACTTATTATTGTTTAATTAAAACATATTAAAATAATATCATCTTAATTTACTATTTGGATACACATCTTCGTATATATTTCGATACATTTTTTCGCAAGTTCTTGTGAATTCTCACGAAAGTACATTGTTGATATTCACTGCCTTATAATATCATAGTTATTATAAGCAACGTTCCCTCTAATTTTTCTATTTTGTGTGAGGATCATCAACGCATCTGAGCAGTGGCGTAACTACTAGGGTTGGTGTCACTCGTCAGTGACGGGCCATCACCCAGTGCGGTAAATTTACAACCCCTCCCCCACAAACACACAGATACAATTTTTCATTAAAACTTATATTTTAAAGATATTTATTAATTAACTTGCTCGCGTTAGTCGCACTTGACCTTCGCCTTCCGAGAAATGAGTCGAAGAATTGTGCATATTGTGATGGTTTCGTGCGTTCGAGCAAAACTAAATCTGGCAAAGGAAAGTTTATTTTAGAATATTTTTGTGAGGACTGTACGGGGGATGAAAACATGTGTGCGGACACATTTTGGTAAGTGTGCGCGCGCACATGCGCACACCTTGCAGGGAACATTGATTATAAGTATTAATTTTTTAATGCATTTCCAATTCTCTAAATTAATTCTCATAATATATCTAGAAACTTTGTTTTAAAGTGGACGTATAATCTCAAATAAATGTAATTTTAAAATTCGAACAAATTACCTACCATGTCTGCAACCAGCTGACTCTAGAATGTTAAAATTTGATCATTTGTTTTGTGATCTTTAAGGCATAAAGTCCACTAAAGCAGGCTTGCGGGGCGCTCGCGCATTTTCTATGTGAATCATGGAAAACACAACGTAATCAAATACGCGAGCGCACACTGGATTTGACGACGCATTGTGCCCGCCTGCCCCATGAGTCACCGTTTTTTGGCTTCTCAGCGATACGAATTAACGAAAATACAACGTAGTCCATTCATTGAACACGGCAAGCAAAATCACGCTCCTCGAAGCGTCGTCGATAGACGGGCGAGAAGCCATTATTTAAGAACAGTGAACTCTTTGTTTAGTTATTGCGTGTCCGATATTAATTACAAGCCCCGAAAAATTTAATAATATTTTTATTGCTTTGTTATGAGAGACGCTGATAATAATAATTATTTTGTGCTCCTTGAGCCCCTTATTACATATGTGAAGGGTAATGCGCGGGTGGGAGGGGGCCTACTCAGTAGTGAGCGCACCGAACGCTTTTTTGGTGGGCTTTATGCCTAAGACTTCAGGCGTTAAAACATGTATCTATATAATGCGTGTCTGCGTGTATAATAATTAATACACTATGGTCACAGAATTATCTATTAATTTTAATAACCAGTATCGTTGTCAACTTTTTAGAGTACAGTGTGACACGCGACTCTTGACCTTATGTAACAATTATAGAACAGAATGGGCCGTTTAAATTTGGGGAGGGTCATGAGAGATGAGCATCATTGTACAATCTGTATTATTATTAAACCATTATTAGTTTGAGTACAAGCTGCTGTATATTTAAAATATTAACACTTACGAAGAATTACGTTTGAGTAAAATTATTATAATATACTATTACCTATTGGTATACCTAAGTAGATTAGGTATAATATAATAATAAAAACATATTTACAAAAAGCAAGTTCTGTACAGTGAATCTGAATCAACAGCAGGAAAACAAAACAATATAAAAGTCGTACACTAGTGTTACAAGCGTAAAAAAGGTTTTTAATACAATTACCATTTTTTAGAATGGTTAAGTCGCCAACGACGGCGGCTATAAATACGAGTTTAATAAACTATTTCTTTTATTCAACGAATAATTCACAATATTTGATAATGTAACATTATAATATATTGAATATACATAATTTGAAAATATATGTAGGTACCTACTTGAAATTATGTAAAGATACGACGCCTGACGGGATTTAAACTCGTTACCACTGTATTCGCGCCAATATGTTTTAACCAGTGAACATACGGGCATCCTATTTCATTACGACGAATTTAACTAGCAGTTCTCACATGAAATGCCTATAATAAAATCCTAGTGGTGACAGGTTCGATTCATATCGAACATAGTATTTTACAACGTTTTTATTAGCTCGTATTCTTGTTTGTCCAGTACAAATCTTGCAATCGATTTTTAACTAACTTCCCGACTAGCTAGACATTTGAAACTTTTAGAATATATCAGAACACGATGCCAATGCATTCTTTTAATACTTTTAGCCATATTTAAGCAGAATTGAATTCATTTTCAGTTAATTTTGTTTTGTATGGAAAGTTATTTCAGAAAAATCCGTAAAAAGTAAAAGACTATTATTGGTTGCTAATAGAGGTCCTAGCAACTAAATTATTAATATATACGTGCGTTACTATGGAGATCAAAATGAAATGTCGAAATGACATTTCAGTATTCTATATTAATTGTTTGTTTGTTTACTTCATATCAAGTACAAGTTTGAGCATATTGAGCATAATAATTCAACAGAAAAATATTAACATAAAAAAACGAAATCTGTCAATACAAACTTCCACTCTGTGGAGGCCCATATGATCCTATCAGGATTGGACATGGTAAAAAAAAATAAAAATAAAATAATAAAAAAAGGTTCTTTTTATCTTGTATTTTTTTTTAAATTTTTTTTAGTAGGTAAGTATATATCTGAGATGTATTCAATTTTCAATGTCTACGAATTCAATCACACTAATGACGTAATAACATTTCAAAATGAAGACTTGGTTCAACAGCTCTTTTGGATGAGTCTTACAAAGCCAACAATACGACTGTCTGTCCCCTGGGTTTCGAGAAATTTGGACCCTGGAGACCGTCTGCTCTGATAACGGTGGCTGATATCGGTCGTCGCTTGATTGATAAGACAGGTGAGTGTCGTTCAACTGAGTAGGTAGCGAATAAGCATATAAATTCAAAGAGGTAAAATGCAGTCGCTGTTTTAGATACTCTTGAGGTATTCAGGGGACTGGTAGGTATTTTATATACTTGAGAAAACCTAGTATATCAATAATTTTATAATTATTATTTTATTGGTTTTATATATGTGTTTTAGTTCTCTATAGGTACCTATAATTATTCTCAATGTAATATAGTACTATGTAGGTAAATGTTTGTTTGCAATATTAAAATTGACTTTTAAAGTTGTCTATAAAAAGTTTATGTGACTTCCTTCAATTATTGTGTAAGCTTAGACCAATGATTGTTCCCTTGAAAGAGCTTTCGATTAAGTTATATTGTGTAGTTTTTTTTTTAAATCTAAATAAAATTATGTAAGTGTCGTGAATATGTCGCGAGATCTAAAAAACACATCATATTCTTAGTAAACATAATAATGTCCGATGATGTTATGGCAGCTGGTATACTATATGTATATAATATGTATAAATATAATTTATTCAGTCATCGATTGTCTTATGAGAAAAATTAGCATACTTTTGGCAATACAATTCATTCTTTAGTGACTTTAGAAACGTATTTCATGAAAAGAAAACTTGCAATTCATTTCGTTGATTTGTCATTTAAAACACGTACGAAAACTACTTTGTTCAATAGAAAACATTTAGAAATACCACAAACAAAAAAATCACTAGTAAATACTGTATTGAACCATTATACTTCAAGGATTTTATGTGTTAACTTCTTATGTAGATATATTGGTATTTCTTTGATACTATAACACCTGCATTATGTAAATTATGTTATATTTCTCTTGTAAGTAACTTTTTTGGTCTATACGTAAAATATCATGTATGTAAGTGACAATTTTTGTTTCTTTATTTAGCATTTTAAATGCTATGACAGTTGTAAATACAGATATATTATACTTACATGACACAGCGCATTATAGTACATATTCGATATTAATTTAGAGTATTTAGACGATGTTATCAGAATGAACAATATTCGGTACTGTTCGGTTATGAGGAATACAGCGGAAAACACATTTTTAAAATACCCGATATACTGGATTATTTGTTAGTTTGAGTTAGTTTAGGTAAGGTTAGGTTAGAGTAGATTAGGTTAGGTTAGGTTAACCTAACAAATAATCCAGTATATCGGGTATTTTAAAAATCTGTATTCCGCTGTATTCCTTATAACCGAACAGTACCCAATATTCTTTTAATAATATGGCATGGAGGAGAAGCACGGGGGACATGAACAATATTAATATTATACAACTCACTAACATTAACCACAAATCCGTACCACTGATTATATAATTAGTATTCTGCACGTCAGTCGTTAATTTTTAAACAACCAGAGTTTTACATGTTCAAAATTGACGGCTTAGCGACAGAAAGGTTGGTTGGCACTGCATAATTTTAAATGTTCTGTTTTTATGTAGGTATCTTTAGGTATTCAAATTGAATGCCTCCCATTTTGTCGATCTGCCAGTGTCATAATCTCATCTTAAAGACTAAAAAAGACTCGTTTTCAACATATTATAAAGTCAGGGACACCCCTAAACATGTATTGTAATTAAATGTTGCATTACTAATAAACGCTCACTGGGCTGTTATAATAGATAAAAAAATATGTTTTAAAACAGGAAAATGGCGTATTTTTTACTGAATGAAGGTTTTGAAAAAAAGGGTGACATTACACATTTTTACTCCACAAGCATTGCTAAAGGAAGCAACAGAGGAATTCACTGCAAAACCAAGAGCCAGGTGGAACACCAGAAGCGTTCGATCCAAACGCTAGTTGGCTTGCAAAACCTTCAAACCTGTGAACAGTAGATCATGTAAGATGTTCTGTTATGAGTTAATACTCTAATCCCATTTTATCACCGATTTATCATGGTACAAACTGAATAATTTTTTTTCAAGTGTCTATTATTATCAGATGCCGAACGAAAGCCTTGTCTAGCTCTATTCACTCTTCACGGACATATTAATAAATATAAATTTGAAGCCAGTCGCCATATACCAAGGCTTAGAAGCCAATTTTGGGTAAGTAAATGATGACAGTCATACCATAAAATGCAAGAAATACAAAGTTTACACAGTGTCTTCAAATATTACCAATATTGAATAAGCGTTTCGTTTACGTGACAAAATTTAATGCATGTTATAATACGGATGAAACTTTTGAAAATGATATATTCCTTCTTCTTATTCTTTGTCATTTCCTCATGACCGAAGATCGTCGCTATCTTTGAATTTTGTCATCTTTTGAATGACCAAGACTTTCCACCCATATCGATCCTCTGTTTTTCTCAGGGAAGAGTGAACGCTGCTCCCAGTTAAGTCTTTCACTTCGTCGCTCCAGCGCGCCGACGCTCATACTCTGCTTCGCCTTCTCTGGACGCCACCCAAAACCACCAGTCTCTCCAGGTTGTCCGGTCCGCACCGAACAATATATCCAAAAAACTGCAGTGTGAGAATATTCCTTAACACATATTTAAGCTTATCCCATATTACTTCACACTCAAGAAATAAACCTTGTTTCAGCTCAGAAGACAACCCACTTCCCATTACTTCCTGGTATCACTCTGTATGACTGCATTTATCCAAACAAATATAATATCCCGTTTACACTTGCATGGATTTACTGCTGACAGACCTACGTATTATCGCACCATAATAAGAAAATCTACGTATAAACATGTTTTATCCTGCAGTTTCAAGATGGCATGCATGAATCAAAAAAGTTCGGAAGCTTTTGATTTTTATGCGACAGTTGAGAATTTTTCGATCCGTGCCTGCGCAGTTGAACGATATTGGGGAACCTGCCGGCAAAACGATCTACGAACGAATTTTGAGGTTAACCGATTTTCACTTCCTGTTAAATAATAGTATCTACCATCGAATGACAACATCGCGTCTCGCTCACTCTTGAAGAATGAGATTGGAGAGACAGTCAGCAATAATAATTATTATTTATTATTGTTTATTCAATTGAATATTTTCCAATTATTCAATTATTAGTGCTGTATAATTAATAGTATAGTCAACTTAGTTATTTAATATTTTGTACAGGTTTGTGCATACGGCGCGTGTTACAGAGTAAACGACGCAATATTTTATGTTGTATTTCGTCAAAAAATCGATATGCAGCATCCCGTTTAGGCTTAATTATCATCACCGTGTCTCACATCCGGTAGCGCGACACATCTCGCTGGATTATTTCGGGTCGGAACGCCGCATTTCTGTATACCAAAACTGAAAATACGACGTCGAGATTATCGCAAAGCTGCTCCGGCGCACGACGATCAGTCCGCGACGCGGCCTCCCTGCGCACGCGTCGATCTCGATCTGCGCTTACGAATTCGAAAAAACGTCAAAAACAAATTATTCGGAAGGAAAATCGATAACAGAACCCTGCGTAATAATTTATTATTAAACTTAATGTCAGTACTCATTACACCGTGTGTGCACTCTACCAAAGAAAATAAATGTTTATTGTGTTTTGAAATTTTGAATTTGGAATGCATGTCAGTGTTATTTTTCTTTTCTTCATCGTATAAAAGTGACATAAATAATCACACACCGGTATTAAAAAAATAAATTTAAAAAGTTGTTTTATAATAAATATTTCTAAAAGTTTTATCATTAATAAATAAACGAATAATAAAAACAATGCATCAATATATAAATCGCGTTTTTTTTTATGTTTGAAAAGAATGTGTTGATTTATTTTCATGGAAATGAACAAGTGAAAAAAAACATTCAGTGGAATTTTATTAACGTGAATGATAATAATTATGCCATAGTTATTTCAAGAAACTGTTTTGTGGAATATTTATACAGATACCTGTATCGAGTGAAAGAAAACATCAAAAACTATTCTGGGAAATGTTTCGCATAGGTAAATAGTATAATCTTGTTTTAAAGATCAATTAGTTTAATAGGCATGTCTATGTAAATATCTGTAGAAAATTACACATGAATTTGATCTAAATTTAGTAAACTAAATGATATTTTCAACATGTGCTAAAATTCTTAGCGTGGGAGTTACGTATAAAAAAATATTAAAAAAAACATCATAGGCCAAGTGTATTTATTAACTGACACGTCTTTTATTTTAATACCATTTTTACTGATACACGATTTTGAGAGCACTATTTAAAATTATTTACGTATTCATCTTTATACCTATGACGTCTTCAAAAGTTCTATATCTACTTATGATTTCACTCATAAGTTTTAAATTTATGGGATTTAATCGTACAGGTCCTTGCTCTGGATCAAACACATATAAAGTGTTTTTCCTTAATACGGTACTCGAACCCACACTTACGGGTTCAGTGGGTCTTTTCTATAAACTAGGCAGCTATCGGTGGCCATTGACGTTAGTTCATCATATTTATGTATTGTGGTGGTTAATTGTTTTTTTCGATCATGTTTGATCCTAATAAGATCAGATCGTTAACAGATTATGTGTTTACGAGAAATGGATGTCAGCCACTTGCTCAACCTATTAGGTCCATACTCTGACAAAAATTGACAATAAGTGTACTTGCCAGACCCAAAATTCGAACCTGGGACCCACGGCGCGATAGACCAAAGCTTAAGCCGCGCGGTCATCGTGGGTGTTGTGTTAATTGTTACAATAAGTTAACCGTCTAAATTAGTAAAAAGTGCATTGTAGTGCAGTGTTATTGTAACAATTATAATACCTTAATGCATACATATGATAAACTACCGCCGATAGCCGCTGATAGCCGCCGTGTGTATAAAATATACTCACAGTGACGTCCTGCCTGTCACTTCTATATTGTGGACACAACGTAACATAATTACGATATTCTAAGTCATTAATGATTGATATTACAGAAGTAGTCTTATTATGTTTATTTACCTGGTTGACAAAAACCGATTATAGTCAAACCGTGGCAATGAATTGAGAACTGTGATGGTAGTGCTAGTTATTGATTATCTTAGAATACAATGCAGTAACCCATGGCCCCACATCCTGAACCGGCCCCCCATGCTAGGATCTTTGGCGGGCCCCCCTACCTATCTCTAAGGACAAAAGGCAGTGTGATGCTCTACAGTAGGGTTTTCCAAATGGTGTACGCGTTAAAATTGATGTGTATATGTAGTGTTTTCTGTTGTGTATTTTAATACATCCATTTGAATTCAGGAGTTGTCGAGTGTCGATACACAATTAAATTTTTATTGTACAACCATATAATTTAAAGTAATAACATTATTGACGGAAAATAGCGCCGCGACTTTTTTTTACTATTAAAGCAAATTTGTGCTGTGTGTTTATCTCACTTATCTGGTCGGCTGGCCTCGCCGGGCCCCTCCTGAGCGCGGCCCCCCAGGCTAGAGCTCTGTCAGCCCCCCCCCCCCCTTCTCCTTGTGGGGGCCATGCAGTAACCTGTTTGCAATAAATGAATATTTTAGTTTGCCTATTTCGTATATTATATATTATACAATAATCATCATTTTCGACAAACAGTTAACCATATTATTATTTGCATTTGAAGTATGAGCAATAATTACTGTAGTGGAACAACCTAACCTTGAAATTGTACAAATTGCAATTTCATCTACTGCGGACGAATACTATAGGGTATATTTTATTGCTGTTACCATTATTATTTCCGACTGCTCTTACATGAAGCCTATTGCATCGTTTTCTCTGACTCTGCGTCGCTCTAACTGCATCATATTTTCCGTCAAAACTATCGAACTTCACGCTTATGTGGAATGTTTATAGCAACACATAATCGAAGTTTATAGTTTCATGTCACGCGCTGACTATAGTGTGCCTTGTTTGTAGACAGATACGGTAGTAAAAGAAATAATAAGCTTAGATTTTGATACATTTAAAAATTTTTGGCAATTTTTATGATGATTTTGTTTGTAGTACAATAAAAATCGCAGGTGGAATGAATCCGGTTGAAGTGTAACAAATAGTATTATAGACCATTATAAAAATGACAGAACTTGCCAGGGTAGGCTCGAACCGCTAACTTTTCTATTTGTAGTCGAATACACTACCAATGAGCTACATCCCCAGATTTATGCTGATGACAATATAATACATGAAACCGCGGAGAAATTTTGGTGAAACGTATTATTATATGTTTATATTATTATTAATACTATCGACCAAGGGTACTTGATGGAATTTTAATTTAAATTCTAATGGCTTTAAGTTTTATATTATTCAATTTGTGTCGTTTTTTGCGACCCGGGATTTGCTTTTCGGCATCTTCAGGCAACATGCACGCTCACCAATGGCAAATTCACACTGACTATGAATACAGTTAATTCTATCTTATATAATAAATTAATACTAAAAACTTTATCACCTATCTATTGAGTCAAGGATCAAAATAAAAATACAACAAACAAATTATTAATTATTTGAAGTATTTGTAGTGTAAATCAGTGTGTATTTGCCATTGTTGAGGGTGCATGGTGCCCGAAGATGCCGAAAGGAAAAACTCGGGTCGCAAAAAACGACTCAAATGAAATTGCTCAAAACTTAAGAATTTAAGTTGATGTTACTTTGCAAGGTCGTTTATTGTATTATTACAACGTTTTTCTTAGCTCGTATTCTTATTTGTCCGGTACAAATCTTGCAATCGATTTGACTTCCCGACTAGCTAGACATTTGAAACTTTTAGAATATATCAGAACACGATGCCAATCCATTTTTTAATACTTTTAGCCATCTTTGAGTAGAATTGAATTCATTTTCAGTTAATTCAGTTCTGTATGAAAAGTTATTTCGACACCATTATTGGTTGCTATCTAGCTACTAAATTATTAATATATACGTGCGTTACTATAGAAATTAATATGACATGTCAAAATGACATTTCAGTATTATTTCTATCAAGTACAAATTATTTTGATCGTTTAGGCTAGTTAAGTCAAGTTTATATGATTCAACAGAAAATTTAAAAACGTTGTATTTAAAAGTTCTTTTTAATATCTTGTAATTATTTTTTTATATTATTAAGTAATTTTTTTATTGTGTTAACTGTCAATAATTCATAGTGGAAATGCATTGTATTATTATTTTAATTTAATAAAACGCAAATTTTTTTTAGTACTTATTCCACTTCTAGTAAATAAATCTGGATTGGTTTCTTCCGCCTCAGAGGGACATTTTCAACTGAATATGTAATCTTTATGAAACAGGCATTTATCAAAGCAAATTCAAAAGGTGACACAAATAATCTACCAAGATATTGAATTATCCGTCCAAAAATACTTTGCCAATAACAATTGAATTTAATTAATAATACTCTAGTAATTGATACATTTTAAATAACAAGATTATTAAAAATTTCGGTAAAATACCGTTTATTTTATTGTATTGGTCATATTATAATCCTGACCATGTCCGATTCTAATATGATCATATGGGCCTCCACAGAGTATAGGTTTGTATTAACAGATTTTGATTCTATAGCATTGGAATCTCCACAGAATAGACGTTATAGTATATTATATTAAGTACTACATTATCACTCTAAGCAATGGGATAATGCAGCACCATCTTTAGATTAATAAAGCCTGAGCATATCTTTTTGCGTAAGCAACGAGTGGTCTACTGTTCACATGTCAAAATCAGATCCCAGATTGTTTGACATATTGATTCGCTCTTCCTCGTTTCAAATTGAATTATAAAAAATTCTCAAATCAAACATATATAAATAAATTATAAATAATATACATTCCTGTTATTCATCAGCTGTCAAAGTCAGACTAGACCGTCACATAAACCGGTGGTTATATCGATTTCCAAAAAAATATGTAGCATTGATCTATGCATTACATTTGTAGAAGGTGTGTTAATTCTGGTGTATTATTTATCATGTAACTTATCTATTCAAATCAAACCATTCCTTGTGTGAACACAACAAACGCGTCAGTATGAGCACTCTGTAGAAAAATGACAGGCAATGACAGGTCATCCTTAGACAACAATGGGAGGGGCGAAAAAAGTAGGGACCAGTCGTTGTGAATGTATCGGCTTTCTACTCGAGTCGGCAGTGGATAATGTCGTAAGACGATACCGGTTTTAGGATTACATAAAATTCTAAAGACCTAAAAATAAACAACACATTAACGAACATAATTGGTGTTTGTGATTTTTTAACTGATCTCTAGAACCTCTTTGTAAAAATATATTTTAATCGATTCCACATAATTGATGTATATCGGTTAAATACTATGGCTTGTAATTTAAATAATAATTCAATTTATTGTAAATAACATGTTTTGTAAAAATAACTTGGATATCTACTTAATATTTATGTATACGGTTTTCTTATCCAAACCGCAAGACGACTGATTCTGACGGCCATTTAAGTAATGAATTTAAGTGTTTCTTTATGAAAATTGATGTCGAAATTGCATGCGAAACGAAATATTTCCTGAACAAACACGTTTTAAAATGAAACTGTCAAAATGCATTTGCTTATTAAAAACGTGTCATTTTTTATTTTGTATTAGTTCAGTTACCTTACTCAGGTTTTTATTTTCGTATCCATAATTAATTATTAACAAAACAATTTGGAATATTAGAAACACTGTTTGGATTATGACCCCTTTTGAGAGTATCTTATTTTTCTGTAGCATCCAACAGTAATAGTTGCTTGGGTCAATAAAAATAAAATAATTACAAGATAAAAAGAACTTCTTATATACCTACAACGTTTTTAAAATTTCTGTTGAATTATTATGCTCAATATGCTCAAACGTGTACTTGATATGAAGTAAATAAAAAACAAACAAACAAACAAGAATACTGAAATGTCATTTTGACATTTCATTTTGATCTCCATAGTAACGCACGTATATATTAATAATTTAGTTACTAGAACCACCCCCTTAGCAACCAATAATAGTCTTTTACTTTTTACGGATTTTTCTGAAATAACTTTCCATACAATACAGAATTAACTGAAAATGAATTCAATATTTCATTTTGATTCCCATAGTAACGCACGTATATATTAATAATTTAGTTGCTAGAACTACCCCCTTAGCAACCAATAATAGTTATTTTGCTTTTTATGGATTTTTCTGAAATAACTTTCCATACAATACAGAATTAACTGAAAATGAATTCAATTCTGCTTAAAGATGGCTAAAAGTATTAAAAGAATGCATTGGCATCGTGTTTTGATATATTCTAAAAGTTTCAAATGTCTAGCTAGTCGGGAAGTTAACTAAAAATCGATTGCAAGATTTGTACTGGACAAACAAGAATGCAAGCTAATAAAAACTTTGTAAAAAATAAACAGTTATCGACGTAGTTATAAAGTTGTTATTTTTTGTATGTAATAATATTATTTAGTATGCTCTTTGTGACTAGATGAAACTAGATGAAAACTAGCAAGTTTTTAGTATCTGGTTCCAATGATGTCAGTGAGAAACAAAGATCGCCTCTATTCGCGATATGATGATAGTTACAACATTTTGATAATATATGAATAACTCGACTATAGTGGAAAAATTTAACCTTGAATACGCATAAACGTGTTTATTTTCTATTATTATTATTCTAGTGAGTAGCAGTTAGGCAGGGCAAATGTGATTATTACTACGGTTGCTACAACAATATTGCATCGTTTTCTATCGCTCGGCTTCCATATGCCTATTGCTAATTTTTTAAATCAGAACTATCAATCCAAACGCTAATGTAGTACGTTTATAAATCCAGATTCAACAAGAGTGAAAAATACAATACAATATAAAACACCCCTCTTAAAGAAGATGCCGACTACATTTAGGCCATGGCACTGAATTGCGAATTACGGTGGTAATGTTAGTTATTGATTATCTTCGAACGCAATGTGGTAATCTGTTTGCAATAAATGAAGATGTTCGATTGCATATTTCGTTCACATTATTATCATTAATCTCAATATGAAACGATCATCATTTATACAAACAATTTATTATATTGCATTCGAAAAATGAAGAATAACTGGCACTACCATCAAAGTTTACAATTTCCTGTCACGACCTGATTATAGTAGGCCCCTTGATTTAGCTCTTATACTAGTTTGCTATTGGATTCACTTTCATAAACTTCTAGACTCTAATATGAAGTTTTAATATATTTTATTTTCATTATTCTTGTTGTAGACGTTTGGTCTATTTTATTCAGTTTTTTTTTCAATTTATGTAATTGCTGTTTAAAATCAATAATTGGTCACGACAATTGGCTTGGATATTTGAACCTGGTTAGGTTTAAAATTTTGCTAAATAGAACTTTCCAACTACTTACTACATATTATATAATATTTAGTAGGAAGTCAATCCATAACGCGCGATTGTAGTATCATAAGAGGATCATCACACCAGTGGAGATTATAATGCCTGAACTGTTCCTCAAAACTCGGAATACCTATATAGGTATATAGGTAGGCGGGATAGGCTCGATGTTCATTCCGCCTATGCATTCCCCAGCTTAGTTATCTATGGATGTTCTAAATTTAAAGATACGCTATGACAAAGGAGATTTGAGGCCAAATAAATAAATATATTACTTTTTACAGAGTTTCGACAGTATTGCTATTTTTGGTTTAAAAATATCTATCAAGAAAGACATTAAAATGAAACCTTCTTATATAAAGATGGAGCCAAACAACATAGATTGGTTTTGTGATTGTGTATCTAAATTTAATAATCCACGATTGTCCAACTACACCAGTGTTGCTCAAAGGATCTGGGGGTGGGAAATTTCTGGCTTCATGGGTATTAGGGGCTTGGAGGAGTAAGTGGCCAATATAACAAATATATCATAATCTAAAAAAATGGTTTCAACTATTTATTTTTAATTTTTCTGGTACAATTTCTAATAATGGTCTGAAATAGAGTGTAGATACACTTTAATATGCGCAATTATATCTTTATTATATTGTTTAGTAAATATACTTCATATAATATTACGATTTCAGTTAAAACTCATTTAATTACAACGTTGTTATTAGGCTGTATTCTTATTTTTCCGGTGGTCCAGTACAAATCTTGCAATGGATTTTTAACTACCTTCCCGACTAGCTAGACATTTGAAACTTTTAGAATATATCAGAACACGATGCCAATGCATTTTTTAAATACTTTTAACCAACTTTAAGTAGAATTGAATTAATATTCAGTTAATTCTGTTTTGCATGAAAAGTTATTTCGGAAGAAATCCGTAATCCAATCCACTATTATTGGTTGCTGAGGGTCTGGGGTCCTAGCAACTAAATTATTAATATATACGTGCGTTACTATGGAAATCAATATGAAATGTCAAAATGACATTTCAGTATTATTTATATCAAGTAGAATTTTTTTTGATCGTTTAAGCTAGTCAAGTCAAGTTTATATGATTCAACAGAAAATTTGATAACGTTGTTGGTATATAAAAAGTTCTTTTTATCTTGTAATTATTCTTAAACTAGCTTTTTTAAATTCTTAGACTACACGTACCTAATTATTTTGGTAAAATTTAAAAACTAACAATTTTATTATTTACTTGTCATATAGAAAGAGAACTTTCCAAAAGGGGCGGTAAACTGAAAACATTTGAGAAACTATAATAACGGATCACCATTTAATAAATTAAAGTTTATTTTTGTTATGGCAATATCTAAATCACAGAACAGATTAGTAAATAGAATTCGGATAGACTATATTCAATATACTACATTTTGACGCAGGGTTTTAAATGTGTAAGTGTCCTATGAAAATGGACAACGCATTATGGACAACGCATTATGGACAACGCATTATGGACGTGCAATAGTGTGTGTAATACATAGATATAAAATGAGCGTCAATGCATAAACCGAGAGCAGTTGTCAGTATTCGACGAATGACGTATTATTCACACGTGTTTAAGTTTATCCCGTATTCGTAGGCACTCGAGATCGGTTGCCTGCTACTCCTTACCTTTAGTTATTTCACTTCCCATTACTTTTGAGTTACCTGATCTAAATAAGTCGTGGAATAATATATACAGTTCTTCATAAATGCACATGATAACTAGGGTGTAAAATAAATGTGCTACATAAAATAAAAATTAAGCCAAAATAAGCTAAATTATCATTCGTCTGACCCTTTTTCCAGCTTCATTTTCACATATTTATTACACAATTTTTCTTCAATGTCAATGATCAAGCGTTTCTCTTTGTTAAAAGTGAACCGGCGCATCCGCACATTCTACCGGAAGTAAATACAGCCTGCACGTTCGGCGCCGTGACGCCTCCGCGGGCACACTGCGCGGCGTCGCCTTGCGTTTTCCCCCGTGATAATTTTGACTGACCACTGCTGCCTCTGTTTTGATACGTGCCGCATGCCTGATGCAAATTCCACCCATCAATAATACGTACACCACAAATCCTCGATTTGTGGAAACTGCCTCTAGGTATTGGCGATACTGTAGGGTGGTTTGTTAAGGAATTCATTAATGGAGACTTCATGTACAACTATGGTTTTAACTATGTTGGCATTATTATATCCCTATTATGAAATATTTACTTCTGACATCAGTCACCACAGTTAAGTGATTTCCGTGAATGTAGTAACCATGTTTAATATACGACTTAAGCGCGAAATATATTATGGTGCATGTCGCGGACTATCATGTGACGTGACAGTAAGCTACCGTTTCGGGAAAAAAACTGTGTAATGTCGTTTTTCTTGGTGCTTAAAATGATATCAGATTGATGGTTCCATCCCGTAGCACATTTTGAACCTTTAAACGAACATTGTCTGTTGGCAATATCTGCCGGAATCACGAAAACAACAATGAGGTCACCTCGCGTTGAACCGCACTGCATCGACACCTGCATCATATTTTGAACGTTTTTATCATTTTCTAGATGTCTACACTTTTTCGAATCATGTCAAAATCACGTTTTTTGTTTTTAGTGGTTGGCACTACCTATGTATTTTCTATAAGAATATTGTCTATTATCTATGGTATGTAAGTTGGGTTCTGTTCAAAATATTATCTATGGATATCATTATGCAAGTAATTTTAACGTACGCACACGTAGATACTGTTAAAATAAATTGAAATTAGCATGAATAATTATTAATAATTCAAACTAATTAAATAAACTAATCAAAATAATTCACTCTCTATAATTGATTTTAGAGAGGTGGTGATCGTTCAAAATATTCTGCAAAATGACGAAACCATAGACTAAATTTCTCGCCGTGACAGTGACGTGACATGCATCTTAATTTTAACACAACTTAAGTCACCTATTTTTAAATTCACCTTGTCCATTTTGTTTTGTTTTGAGATATTTACAAAAAACGAGCATGGAACCTCTACATAACTAACTACTAAATAATCATTTTTTTCTTGAGCCATTAGGCGGGTGTTTTTAATATTTTAACTACAGAGCTTTTCCAATCAAACACTTGAAGGTTTTGCGGAACATGATATACTTTGACGTATTGAGCGAAAGTTTCACAATGCTCACTCTGTAATAATGGAAAAGATGATATATGAAAATTACCACCAGACAGACAAGATGCATTTTTAAATTTTATGTTATTTTTCACCATTATACTGACTGCAAAATACTAGTTTTTGAAATGTTTATTGAACACGTGTGTGCCACTTTGAATAAGGAATACAATTATTGCTTAATTAGTCAATTTTTGGTCAAAACTGGTCTAGATGATTTTTGGAAATGAGCGACTTAGTCATATTTTCATGATTATGACAGTTTTTTTTCTGACTATCGCAGCGATCAAACTAGTATGTGAGATTACTTAACCAGATCCAAGCCCTCGCATTACGAAAATCTTCCATTGAATAATACTATTTAGTGTATGTATGCTAACTATCTAGTTTTGATTTTTTTGATTATTTTTACAACGTTTTTATTAGCTCGTATTCTTGTTTTTCCGGTGGTTGTTTGTCCAGTACAAATCTTGCAATCGATTTTTAACTAACTCTCGACCATCTAGACATTTGAAACTTTTAGAATATACCAGAACACGATGCCGATGCATACTTTTAGCCATCTTTAAGCAGAATTGAATTCATTTTCAGTTAATTCTGTTTTGTATGGAAAGTTATTTCAGAAAAATTCATAAAAAGTAATAGACTATTATTGGTTGCTAAGGTGGTGATCCTAGCAACAAAATTATTAATATATACGTGCGTTACTATGGAAATCAAAAAAGTCAAAATGTCATTTCAGTATATTTGTTTGATTGTTTTTTATTTACTTCATATTATCAAGTACAAGTTTGAGCATATTGAGCATAATAATTCAACAGAAAATTTAAAAACGTTGTATATAAAAAGTTCTTTTTATCTTGTAATTATTTTGTTTTAATTAAAATAAACATACGATTATGACGTAGTAGTAGAGTTTCACTTATTTTAATACCAGTATTATATAGTTTATCATAATAATTATAGTGTATTGAGGTATTATTCTTGTTAGAGTTGAGAATTGACAGATTTTTTTTTGTTCTTTTTCATAATGTTTCATAATGTTCTTTCCAATTTTTACGGAAAACGAAGTATCCGTAGGTACGTCTATATTTCAAAAGCTTCAATCATCACGCTTCCCTTAAGTGCAGTACCACCGAAAGGATAGCATTTTATCATTTTAATTATGATTTCCATGGCATTGTTATGACCGCATAGTATGTTTCCATATATTATACAAAAAACTTAAAAAAATATATATAATATGACAGTTGACATAATTATGATGCCATACCGAACAAAAACATATAGGTAATTTTGATATAGTATCAGTTAAACCACGTATAATTATGTATATTAATTCTAGTCTGAGTAATGAGCAATTACAAGATCGTTTCAAGACTTCTTTAAATTAAATAATCATTTTGTCTCCTGAATAAAGATTCCAGGAATATGATGATTTACATAATTATAGCTTGTGGCAATAGTATGTAGTACCAGTTGGTGCAAGGCGTATTTGTTTCATTCCATGTAAAATGTAATTGGCTTAAATATCTTAATTTTTTCCACACTTCAACACTTAAAAATGCATTTTTTGGGTTAAGATTTCTGATTCTTTATAATATTAATTCATTCATAATTTCTAGTACATACTTTAATACCTACTTTTTAGTTATTTTTTGGCATACAAAGCATTTAACTCAACTCCAAAAACAGCTATAACAGTTGCTTGAAATTAAACTAATTATTATATAAGATGATGCACTTATTCATATAATTAGAAATAAATATTCGTAAACTTGATTAGGTACAGTTTTTTTTCGAAATTCAAATTATTATGACAAATTATAAATTATAAAAATACAGTGTTAATATGAGTAAATAATAGAAATAAAAGTACCTACATGGAAGCACAATGTGTGAACTAGGTAGAATCTATCTTAAAAACTCATAAAACAATGTCCACCTAAACCACTCTCTCGTAAGTGGAATCTATCAATATCCGAAGCGATTTCATTGAATATAGTTAGTTATTGTCCTCCCAATTGGCACTACTAATGGCATGTACGTTTTGCACCATGGGAGAACAAACAACAGATGCTCCCGATTCCTAAGATACATTATTAGATATAATACACACAAATCAATACTACAAAAAATGGTAGAGTTATTTACGTCGCGTATAAGTCGAAAAAAATATGTAACTAAAAAAAAATTTTTCTAAACTTTAAACTACAGCATGTAAGCGTATATACTATAATATATAAGACAATACAATATTTCAATATTAAAATAGGTAGCTATTTTATTAAGTTTTTGAGAATATATGAAACCAAGTAAAATTTGCGTGCCTTGGTCGGGAAGAACGGGTTCCAAAAAAACAAGAAGTTATCGCGGAGAACTGAGTTTTTTTGTAAAAATTACGATTATTGTATGATACAATCAGGTATTGACAGATCGAGAGTTAAAATCTGATTGACTCAGCCTAGGCAACTGGCCGGGTCTGAATTGCGATCGAAGGTACAGCCTGCCTTCTCGAAATTTGGCGGCCTCATTCTTGGCGGCTAATTTTGGTTACAATTCTAACAGCTAATTTTTACATATAATACATAGAATACATATAAAATATTATTATAGCTGTCCCAGGTAATCCGCTAATCCGTCAAATGTAGGTATTGGCATATTTTCAAAGGCCGCTGACAATATAGGTATCAGTAAGTAAGCACCTGTAAGATATTAGATAATTAAACATATATAATTTTAAAAAACACTTTCTGAGAGAATATACGAGTATTATTACCAATAGAAAAAATCTTTTTTGAAAAAAAAAAGTAAGCCAATCCCGTATCTCCCAGGTTTACGCCCTGATCCGTGCATTACCACTATGTTACGAGGTGACATACTAATTGCGACAAATTTTAACCATTGGTCAATTTTAATACCTACTCATCAGTACTCTTCCAAATCAAGCTACTTTATTAAATTACTCCCAAATTAAATTATATATTATGTTCAATAATCAGAATGATATATTCTTAAATCTTGTGAATTATTCGTTGAATAAAAGAAATAGTTAATTATATATTAGATAATATTCGATTCAACCAAAATATATAATACAATATTATTAATTTTGTTTGATAATATTTGAGTAAAGCAATGTTGTGTGGTGACATACAAAATAACATCACAAGTTGTCTAACCAAAAGGAAAAATATAATATTCTGTGGTTATGTATCACAATTTCTAGTAGGTACTCGTAGAGCGGCATGTTTAATAGAATAGTTAAAAAAAACATCTATGACTCTTATTTGGATGCGTCGGTACCATATTGAATAGAATACCCATCGTCATAATAAAAAAAATTTGACTGGTTGCTAATATAACGTGAGAATTTTTCGAAGGAATGGCGGCCCTCGTACGTAAGGCACTGGTTTCTCATCCGGGGGCTCCTGGTACGATTCTCGGGAATACATTTATATAATTTTTTCTTGTGTGGTTGTTTTATTTCTGCTACTTCAGTACTGTTTCACTATACAAATGTAATAGGGCGGCATGGTTTGCTGTAATGTTAAAAAATACAATAATTTCATTTACAAAGATTAATTACTATTGTAAATAAGTTGAGGGCAGTCGAACTTGGAATCAACCACCGCGCTGTCTCTGGGTATTTACTGTGGCACCCCCCCGTATGGACCCCATTTGAGGATGTCTCTGTGTATCTGGAGAGGCCCGAATCGGTTTCAAACCCAACAAATAGTAAAGCACTGATTACGAAAATAAATAATAATAACAGAGCCGAGCCGGCAATGCCGTAGATTATGACCGTTGAAATATTGCAACGTCGCCGTCTTTCGACAACGGCTCTCGTTGAAAAGCGAAAACACAAGATGGCGCGAAGAACGCTACAAACAGCTAAATCGCGAACACGCCAATTTCGTCCTCCGTAAAATTAATTTATTAAAAATGTAACTATTATATAATATTAACTTAAATATACCTTGCCGTTTCCAAAAAAATTCCGGTGTGTTATTTGTTCATCTCCAAATCCTAAAATCTAGACGAAAAACCATACTAAAAATAAAAGTGACAGTTTGCTATTCACATACCAAAATGGAGGGAAATGACACTACCTAACCTACTACTACTACTTTTGGAAATAAACAGGCTCTGGATATTAGACAAAAAGAGCAAACTTGTCAGGTATACTTACGGGAAACTAATGACGACACACTGAATCGATGAAATTTCAATAGACCACTGATGATATAAAATTGAGCGATGAGTTTAATTAACTCATTTAATGCTAACACCGCGACTGGCGCATTTTGAGTCGTTGGCCATTAGTTATAATTAGCGTGTTATTTAAATATAGTAATTAATTTGATAATCATTGTTAACCTTCTAATAACACGTTAATTATATCTAATGGCCAACGACTCCAAACGCGCCAGTCGCGGTGTTAGCACTAAATGAGTTAAATTATGTATTTTCCTAAAAATGTATACAAATCATTAGATAAAAATAATATATATTTAAAAAAATTACTATATTTATAATATGTGATTGAATGTAATCTAAATCATTAATCAAATCATTTTAAAGTTAAATCTTATTATTAATTATTTTTGACAGAGTTGCACTCATAGTCAATAATATTATGCGAAAAGGTTTTAGACTTCGTCTTTCGAGCCTACTGTATTGCATGCATTTCGGTAGACGGGGCTAAGAACATGTGACCTGACGGTCACGTAACAAAACATAACCAAATAATTGTATAAATACAATACTTGAAGAAAATTCGCGCTGTCATATATTTTTAACCTTTGATACAAATTCTAAATTCAATACTTTAAGATTCTGACGACCGACGCGTCGGTCGTCGTCGCAACGGGTCGGTTTATTTTCATTATAATATAATGTCTTTAATATATTGTTGGTACTGGTATGTATATTTTAATTTCTACTAGCGATGGCATGCGATTTTCTCCACGAAATAAAGAAATAAAAAGTAGAAAGATATACATAATTAAAATATAAACGGATTATATTTTATCAACCCATGTATAACGACGATTAGATAAAGGTTCGCAACACCCTTTTCGCACCTCACTTTCCTACTTTATCGCTGTTATCTGATAATTTTACCTACCTAATCATGATACATTTTTGCAAGTGTGTTATTCGACGACAGTTGGATGTAGGTACATACCCCCCTCCCCGCACCTCACCGCCTTCCTTCACTGCTACTACCAGACTAATTTACCTAGAGTATATGCTTCATAACTTTGCACTCAAGTTCTAGGATGAAAATGATGTAATATATTATTCTAAAAATACTTTTTGTTTTAAATATATTATCTATTTATTAAATTTTTACTACATATTATATTAATATAAATTAATATAATAAGTTATAAAACGTATACTCTACTAGTGATGAATTGTTACATGTGTATTATTTTTAATTAATTCGTCTATAGGCTGTGTAAATTTCAATAATATATTTTATCGAATAGTTTTTGAGTTACCTATGTGGTTATAGATGAGTCTAGAAATTCGTTTGCCTAACAAAGACCTGAAATGAAACTTGGCAATCGCTCGCTTAGTTAATGAAATAAAATGGCGGAGGGATTTTTTAGCAGTTCAGCTATCAATATGTCATTTATCAAACTGTCTTATTTGATTACATTCGCAATAAAATATTTACAGCTTACAAATACCATTGTGATATATCTTCGACGCTTTCTATTTTCAATCATTACCCATTCCACTAAAACTACGGTAGTAAAATAATCATCAGATGATCGTAAATTTTATTATTTTAGCATGGAAATTCATCTTCACACTATTTAAATTCTGCGACTTTGTCTTTGAAACTAATTTCAAATAGTAAGCAAGGCTTACTGAGAATTTTGGCATACGTAGTAATTGACGTGAGACAGTGAGCGAGCGTTGACACATCTATGTGCAGGAGATGACATTCAGAAATGCTGTACGGTTTTAGTTTGAAGAAAAAATTGTTATATGCAAAGAATTTGGACTCTAAATAGAATGAGTCTTATTATACACTTATTAGGAAATTTGAAGATAGTTCGATTTTCAAATCGAACGTATATACGTGTGGTTGTATTTTTTACAACGTTTTTCTTAGCTCATATTCTTATTTGTCCGGTGGTTCTTTGTCCGGTACAAATCTTGCAATCGATTTTTAACTAACTTCCCGACTAGCTAGACATTTGAAACTTTTAGAATATATCGAAACACGATGCCAATGCATTTTTTAAATACTTTAAGCCTTCTTTAAGTAGAATTGAATTCATTTTCAGTTAATTCTGTTTTGTATGAAAAGTTATTTCGGAAGAAATCCGTAATCCAATTCACTATTATTGGTTGCTAGAGGAGTCTGGGGTCCTAGCAACTAAATTATTAATATATACGTGCGTTACTATGGAAATCAATATGACATGTCAAGTACAATTTTTTTTGATCGTTTAAGCTAGTCTAGTCAAGTTTATATGGTTCAACAGAAAATTTAAAAACGTTGTATTTAAAAAGTTATTTTTATTTTGTAATTATTATCAAATTCATTGTTTTTCTTCTTCTATTGACAGCTCTAAAAACAAAATGACGGTTTAAGGCGTGATAAGGTTTGAAGTATTTTGCTTTGTTATCATAAAATACATTATTTATCTTTAACATAATTTCGTTTGATAGAACATCGGCCTGAATGCAGGTGTGGGCATGACCATTAAGACGCTGAACATATCTTCTGAAACCTGTCCGCTGATGGGATCCGACTGAAAGAAGCTGTTCGCCAGGATCCGTCCACACACGGGCCCGATTGGCCACGCCGATATGATATCAACCAAGGCCAACTTTGAGGCATTTGAAAAATTTGCTGCGTCATATGGAGAACGGAATAATTCTGATCCCTCCTTAGATTCACCACTTTCAACTCCTGACTTCTCTATGTCGGCATAGTGTCAGTACACGGTCACAGAGGACATTTTATGTCATTAAAGATAAATGATGGGAGAGCAAGTCAAGATTATTTTATTTTCTAAAACTCTTTTTTTCTGCACCAACGTATATGGTTGCTACATCAGTCCCGTGCAGATTCATTTCGGGACAAGAAAGTGTGGCACTAAAATCTTTTCATTGTGACACGTTTATAGCACCATGAAAGGCAACCGTGCACAAATCGCGGTTGCATATTCATGGCGGGTGGAGATGGGGTAATTTAAATCAAGGTCCATGTATTAATTTTGGCTCCATATATAAAACTGATGACAAATTATCTTTCGCCCACGTGAGATGCGCGAAATGTCAAATTTAATTATATACATTGAAATCGTACAAATTTAAGTATTCGATGTATATTTTGGCAATCTCTGCACATATAATCATGTGTGTAATTAACTAATTGGGTGAATCTCTAATTATAATGTAATTTCATAGTAGAAGTATGAAATTCTCTTCAAACGAAATTATATAAAATTTGATGATATTAATTTTATTGTAGAAAATAAAGATTTTTTTCCATCATTATAGTAACAGTATCCTTCGATTGAACAGAACTTCGTTCATCCTATCACTATTTGCTTTAGAAAATGAATTTTCTTTTAGGCGGATTGGGTTGTAAATTAAGAAAAACTCCTTTTCTATTAGTATAATTTGGTGAAATACCTGGATAAGTATTTCGTCTGTTTGTGTATAATCCAGTAAGGGTATGCCATGCAAAAATCGTCAAATCAGATGGCGTAACCAAGGATGTCCAATCTCAGATTGTAGAATAATTAATAGTGGAATTTAGATCCGAATGGTGACGATAAATAAAGGAGGTTTGGTTAAAACCAAATATATTGACAGCAATCCTTCAAATTTGGACTATTGATGTAATAGGACGAATAAGAAAATAATATGAATATCATACTTGCCAGTGTAGAACTTACCCTTTCTTATAATTCTATAAACGAAGACTATTATTCAAAATACTGCGACTAAAAACTTGTATACGGTTATTTTATTTTAAAACAAACATAAATGATTATTATTTATCAGCATTTTACACGTATCCGGAAATTTGTACGTAAACAGTTCACCGCAGGACACTTATTCGTGGGCCGCAGTACGGAAAACATGAGTTCGTGTATCATTCAATCAAATGACGAGTTCTTCGTTGAACATCTCACCGTGGAGTATATTTGTACGTATGCTACAACTTATGGCGAATTTTATGAAATGTCTTTACTAGGTTATGGTTAATCTAATTGGAATAGTACTATTTGCAAACTATCGCCATATTTTGTAAGATACGTACAAATGTATTCCACGGTGAAATGTTCAACGAAGAACTCGTCATTTGATAACATGTTATACGAATTCATGTTTCACGTACTGCGGCGCACGAATAAGTGTCCCACGATGAACTGCATACGTACAACTTACATGTAACCCATTTTACAATGATATAACTTAATAGGTACTATATATTATTATAGGGGGAGATAGGGTACATTGATACACGGGGCACATTGATTCACATGTAATATATCGAGTTATGGCATTGCTATGAGATTGAAATTTTTACTAATATATGACAATACTGGTACTGATTTTACCATTCAAATTTTAAATTTAACTGCCATCAAATTATCATAATAATCACATTATAAAAATAAACTAGCCTAGGTGTATCAATCTGTCCCTTTAAGTGTATCAATGTGCCCCGTCACCGGGGTACTTTGATGCAAATACCAAATTTCGTTTAAATTAAATTAGGTTTTAAAATTATTAATTAAGTTATTATTAATTAAGTTATTATTAATTAAGTTTAAAAAATATATAAATTGCAATGATAATTTTTCTTAAAATCATGACGTATGAAAAACCATACTTAACACTTTTAAGTAGATAATGTTTGAAACACTTAATAAAAATATTGTATTTAGGGAGATATTATAGCAAAAAAAAAATCGTATCATTGTGCCACGTCTTTCCCCAACCCTAATAATAGTTTTCAATATTGATTGCTGTAAATAAATTATTGGTATTCATTACTGTTAGACTTTATGATTTCCACATAAAATACTTAAATATCATTGGTAGAATTCAAGATAATAATATTCTAGCGAAATATTTTAAAATAAAATTATGCGTAATTAAAAGAAAATACGTCCGACATTATGACGGGATAAAAATATCAGTATCGCTAATCAATCATTCTGAAATATAAATCATTTTAAAAATCGCTTGATTTTCATTTAGATAATTGATATATTTATATTAACAAACAAAAATGTAACGGCTTAAATGTTTTTTTTATACACCGCCACTTTTGCAAATAAGACCACACATACCAGAGCAAAAAAATGAAGTGAAAATGATCTTAGTTGAAAGATTTTCATTTGTTTTCTATGAGGTAACTTACCTACGCAAATACGTACATTGAACTCAAATAACTGCCAATGAATAATAATTGTAAAAGTAATATTCGTAAAGTAGTAGATATTACAAAGGAATTACGTGTGCTTATTTAGTGTTTATAATTACTATTTTTTCTTGAGTTGCCGGTTAACTTTGGTTTGAGACAGTTTATGACTTGTGGATTATAGTTTGATCAGAATCTAAAGTTTGCTGATAGTTTAAATGTTACTCTATAGAAGATTGTCAAAATCGTTGCTGACATCTGTTAATGGTTATGGCACATGAAAAAGAAGTTTCTTAAGTAATTGAAAGTGATTTTAATAGGGTGTTTTATTTCTCCAGAAAGATGAATATTTTGTTATGAATAACTACCTGACTGAATTAAAATGCAAAAAATTCTAACGGATTTAAGTTTTGTATTATACCATTTGAGTAGTAGTATTTTTGGGACCCGGGTATCACCTTTCGGCATCTTCACGCACTATGTGCACACACCAAAAGGTGAATACACACTGACAACTAATACAGTTAATTCTAACTTATATAATACATTAATACAATAAAGTAGGTAAAAACTGTATCACCTGCCTATTAAGTCAAGGGCCACAATAAAAATATAACAAATAAATTATGAATAGTTGAAGTGTTTGTAATAAACCCCTACCTTATCACTAATAATACAATAAATAGGCGTATAAATAGTCAAAACCTTAATAATAGATCATTAGATAATAATTAATAATAATACTACATTCAACAAGTGTAAAATCGTCAATTCTGGGAAAACAGTTTTCAAATGAAATAGTAAAAAATTAAATTCCATCAAGTACCCTCGGTCGATGGTAATAATATTAAAATGCAATATTGAAGTCGTTTCGTGCGAGTGAGAAAACATTCGACACGCGTATAATCTCCGCAATTATAATGAAATATGAGAAGTATGAATAAAGGAGTTAGATTTTATAACGTGAAGCCGATAAATAACAATTTGATAGATGCACTTAGGGTAAACACTGCGGGTACGTGTTGCAAAAATCCTCTGGAAAGCGATAGCTGTGTTTTATAATCATAATTGGTCCAAGTTTTATTTTCTATAATTAAAAAAATAGGGATGTTACAAAGAATTTATTATGTACTGTAGGATGTATTGCGACTTTCTGGACTTTAGGCTTCAACAGAAATAAAATGACTTGTGTCTGGAGCAAACCTAATGTGGGTATTGCAGATTTGCTTGTATTATGTTTAAAGAGTTCCAACTTTGTGAGTGTAGTGGGATTGTGACCACAAAGCACATCACGGAGTCATGCAGCATGAATGTCTTCACCGGATGAGTTTTAGCCGTACACCAGGCCAAATCAGAGGCTATTACGTGGATTGATACGTTGCCAGTTTCAATGTGACTGTGACTTGTTATGTGATTAGTTCTGTGATTTTGTTTTCGTAATTTTATTTTAAAACAAATTTTTACAATTATCTTTTAATGAAGAATGTAAGGTTTTTTTTTTAACTTGTATACTTACCTGTATTCAGTCGTGAATAAATAATAATTAATTTAAAAAGTTTAGAAACATTTACACATGTAACTAAGGGAAAAGTAAAAGCTATATGAAAAGAAAAAGAGACATTACAATACAAAAAATGAGAAAAAAGTAAATTTACCTATATAAGTAACCCATCGCGCTCTATCGGCGCCAATTTGGCGCCGGTGTTACAGAATGCAGGACATGATGAAAATCAAAAAAAAATAATCATATTTTGATTTTTTTAAAAGTTGAAATTACTTAATAATATATGTAGCTATCATTTTATGATGTTAGTTATGAACAATTTAATATTTTTTTAAAGAAATATTTGATTTATATAAAATCTATTTTTATTTAAATTTGTCAAAATAATGATCAGTTCACTAAGTATGAGGTGTTTGAGACAGTAATAAACATTAAACAGCCCTCCATCTTTTAAATATCTTGAAGAGTATTATATTTAGCTCCAGTTTTAATATATCTTTTTTTTATTATTTACTTCTATCATGGACTTTATATCTATGTCATTTTGTATAAAAAAGGCTAAAAAAACCCAAAAACTATATTTGACAAGTTTTATTCATTCCACTTATACACAAAGTTTACTTAAAATATAAATACTTAATAGAAAAATTCAAAACCCATAAATATTTAAAAGATTTATTTGAATTGAATAAATAATACATGAGTTAAATCAATTTTAGTAATCAGTGTGCCTTTTTAAGTGATCCTGAAAAATTAATTCTGTCTGCAATGGGCAATAAATAACTATCTACTTTTTTTATTTTTATTATACGCAAGTATATTAAGGTATCTACTCAATATGCCTAATTTATAAGTTTATTTAACAATCGTTTGGCAATAGTCCCTATTTAAAACTATTAAGAATGGGGCATCAGAGTAATTTTGAAAGATTTAAATCAATAATCACTTCATCGGTATTTATTTTGACAGTGTCGTGTGGGTCAGCCAAAAGACTCGTCAGGGCGATGTTGTAAAATCATTTATTTGGGGAAAACTGTTGAAAGAGTAGAAAGAAGGATCCATTGGTATGCGGATTCTTTCGGTGAACATTTTACACTGCGGTAACATCTCTAATAGATTCTAGTTTGTCTCGAAAATGCGATGTATTAATATTTTAAAGCTATATGAATCGCTTGTCTGACAAAAATTAGAAATGGGCCGTTCCAATAATAAGGAATGTCATGTATAGCGATTTGTATAATCGTGAATGCCAAATGGGCGTAAATGAAGATTTGCAACTTTAAATTTTTAAGTATTTTAATGGTTTCGTCACTTTTTTTCAGAAACTAACCTATTAAGAGCGTACTTCAGTGAAACGGCAAATAATTTTCGACAGTAGGTGCGACGAAATTTCGCACTGGTCGCCAATCGGAGACAGATAGAGGTGTGCGTACGTCGATTTGTTTTGTCATGGCGTCGAATGAAAATATTCTTAAATCGTGTAAAGATACGTATGAACTTAAAAAAGAAAACATGCAATGAATATACTATTATTATTCGTACCTAATATAACAATAAACATAACATTAAATGGACAAATGTTGGATTTTTATGACAAATTATATTTCGTTCGACACGCGTCATTTGCACAATTCGCGCATCGCCTAGCCACGATCTTTTTAGACCATGCCTCAACTGAAGTATAGCCTTAATAAATAGTTTTTAATTAATTATTTTTTTTATTCAACGAATATTTCATTATATTTAAGAATGTAACATTCTAATTATTAAACATACATAATTTTGAAACACTTCTGAAAAAATATATTATAACCAACAGAAAAAATCTTTTTGAAAGAAGTAAGACACCCCGCAGGAATCGAACCTGCATCTCTCGGGTATCGCGCCCACGCACATAGTCCAGTATGCTAAAGGAGTCATACTTACGACAAATTTTAATTATTGGCCTTTTTATACTCACTGAGGCGCTTTCTAAATTGAGCTACTATATTCGCGATTGTGTTACTTTAATTACTACAAACCGACGTCACTGATCACTCCATACAAACAAAATATAAAAGCCTACAACACCATCTATACTAAAAATTAGTACGTTTAACTACGAGTATCTAATGTTTTGAACAACTCCACAACCACAGAGAATAAAAAAGCGTGGTATCTACAAAAGAAGATTAATAAATGGAACATGACTAAAATTTGTAAAATCGGTTTTTAAAAATGTGTTTACGAGAAATTATTTTTAGCCATTTGAATGAAACATCAAAAGATATATTTTTTTTGATGCGATCTCAGATATCATTTTTATTTTTGGCATTGCTATGAATTCTTCGCGCAATGAAAACATAAACTCTGGTTTTCATCGATTGGTTAACGGCTATTACGAATGGAAAAATCATCTATATACAAATGCGTTTTCACAGATAGTTAACGTTAAAACATATAACATAAGTCTAGCCTAATCGGACTAGCACAACTATATAAATATTGTGGTAGATAATTCGTTATTCGATTGAATAATCAGTGTTGGTTTTAAAAACGTGCAAAGCTCAGATTTTGAGCCATTCCAACGATTCGTGATCAGTAGGGTTAGCATTTTTTGGCAGGTGTAGATATAGATAACATTATTATTTAAAATTATATAAATATATATCAGATATTCGGGTAACTACATCATACATACTGTCACTGTACAGGCCAATTAAGTAATTTACTTTTCACAGAAGTGACATTTTGATGGCAATGGACTTAGTGCATACTCTTACACGAACTGGCCAAATATCATAAATATCGTAAATCCCAAAAATTATTTCATATCAAAGAACTTCATAACAAAATTTTAATCCATTTGTAACTTGACACAAAATATTCAGCTAAATGCAGTAACTGTAATGATGTTAACCACTTGCTTGCCACTATTAGGTCGATATTCTGGGTCGAAACACACGTTGGAAAAAAAATGTGAATTTGCAAGTCCCGGAATTCTATCACGAGATATTTATTTGAGATAGATAAAATAATATAATTATGATACTGTAGGCCAGTGATCGCCAAACGGTCGCTCGCGAGCTACCGGTAGCTCGCTTATGATATTTTATCATATTTATAAATTTGCGGTTTAGTGACTTTAAAAAAGTTGAGCTGCTTGGACAATTGGTTTCAGCTCTCTTAATTAATTTCAAATTATTGCGCTCAAAAAGAAGGCACTGTTTTGTTCTAAATATTATGTGAATCAACGTTTTCCACTATAAAGGTGGTTAAAAGTAAATACATATAGAAACAGACTCACACATGTACATCTTGATAAGTGCATTAGGATGGGAGTGACAAGGTACTCACTGACAATTTAAAAAAATGTGAAGGAAGGTGAATGCCATTCTTTTCATAAATTATATTTACTTTTACTCACACTTTATTCTAGATATTTTTTAATTAATATTTTGTTTATAAATAAATAATTAAAGTATGCATTTTATGTTTTATTGGAAATCCGATGTCCTAATTTATTTTAAGTAATATAATAATATTATTGAATGCTGCGATAAAGGACAATGATAAAAAAATATAAAGAAGGAATCTGTATAAGTAGCTAACCAGAAAATTTCAATTTCTGAAGGTAGCTCACATCCATATTGAGTTTGGAGACCACTGCTGTAGGCCGTAGAGCTATGGTACTTTACTGGAAACTCGATATGATTTAGATTCGAAAGGTAGGTAATTGATAATAGGTAGAGTTGGGTTTCGGGAATTCTCGAGAATTTTTCGAGTTTTTCCATCCCGAATCTCGAGAATTGAAATTTTTAACATTTTGGGAAATCCCGGATCTCGAGAATCTTTTCTCGGGATTCGGGATTTCTTTATTGTCAAATATTAATTGAATAAACGATTTTCCACATGAAAAAAGTAGACAGAAACACAAAACGTTCAAAGAAATATCGAGACATTTAACACAATTAAGCCAACGTCGACTCAAAATGAGCTGAATTTTTGCAACATCAGGGAATTTTGTGTTTCAAAAGTGTACGCGATTGTCAGACGCAGCGATTGACAGTCTGTGTTTTTAAATTCTATTTTAATAAGTAATGATTTGAATTATTTTTGTTTTCCTACTTCTATTTTGTTTGCCTTCTTACATAATTTAAAAAAAAAATATATTTTTTTGAAATTTGTCTGTTTTTACACCGATTTTAGGATTTTTACAGGTTTTTTTTTTAAATTTCCCGATATCTCGAGAATTCTCGAGAATTATTTTCTGGAAATCCCGAATCTCGAGAATTCAAAATTTCATCATTTCGGGAAATCCCGAATCTCGAGATTGAGATTTTCTCGGGAAATACCTAACTCTAATAATAGGTACTTACTTAAGTTATAGTGTTTCATTTAATTTAAAGTAAATTTGACTAGAAATAAAATATATCGTCAATATACGATTTCCAATCATATTACAATAAATTGAATTATACTTTTATTTAAACGTGTGTTAATAATGAGTGTTAATCGATTTTATCCTACAATTTTCTGATTGATACCATACATCTTTCTGTATTGAATAATGCAGATGTATGATTTATACAATATATTCGGCGGATGCACAGGTATATCCAGTTTATTATGATTGTTGCTATTTCATACCATTATGTGTGTCAAAGAGACCAGTTTATATTATAGTATAAAACAAGACGTTTCTGTTAGACTACTCCATTTATTAATAACACCAAGCTTATTTCTCAATGACAATAAATTAAAATATTCGTATGTTTTAGACATAAAACAACGTTCATGAAAAATTTTAGACATTGAATAATTAAATGAATTATGATGAATTTAATGAATAATGATTACAAATTATATAATTAGAAAAGATTTAATAAAATAGCCTTATAGTAAATAAATAAAAAAAAGCCTTTTTATTTCTTACAAACAAAAAAAGTAAATGACAGTGAATTGACTATATCTAATGTATATATAACCTATGATTTTATCTATTATGTATATATATATATCTCTCTATCTATGATTGTATTATCTACTTAGTATCTAGTTTATATAATATTAATTGTTATTATTTTTATATTTTTGTATAATAGATATATATATTAAGATTTTTATTTTGTATATAGTACTGATAAATATTGTTTATATATCAAACAGTTCTATGTAACGTTTATATTAGTATATATTTTTCTATTTGTAACTTAAATTGCTAAGATACTAGTTTTTTTGGTTTGTAAGAACCAATCTTCGGATGAAGGCTTCCTCTAAAGAAAGAAACCCCACAGCGTTTCCCTTTTGTTCTATTGTAGGTTAATATGTAAAGCTTGGTTGATGGGATAGATGCAAGGTTTGTTGGCGTGGTTGTATTTTTATTAAGAGGGTTATGATCAAGATCTTCCTCGGTGACCAGCCGTATTGGAAGATGGTTTTTGTTTCTTGTTATAATATGTTCATGTATGAGATCTTCGTAGGAGGGGTGGGTTGGTTGCTATGTGTTCTTGTCTATAGCCTTATAACGTTATAATAAACATGTTGCCGGGCGGGAGTCGAACCCGCATCTATCGGATTCCAATCAATGTGATTTACAAAATTAGCCACCTGCACCCTCTCTAATTACGATAAAATTAACTAACCACCACACAAATGAGGCTCTTGATACAGTGTAAGGCACGTTATTAATCAGAATACTGATTATAGTAATGCATTATAATATTTTTTTGATCTACATAAATTCGAAACGTACTCCTGGACAAAGTCGTACATTATCTGTTTTTGAATAGATTATTTCATTATTTTACACAAATAAGACAGTAATTATAATATTTATTCTTATATTCAATTAATTGACCAGTGTCCTTTCCATCTACAAGCAGCTCCAACCAAACTATTTCAGATGACAGCGGCAGATAGTCAGAAGAAAATAAATTGCTAAGAACAGTAGCGTAGCAATTAATATTAGGCCCCTATGAAAAAAATATGAAAGGCCGCCTCAGTTTTTATTTAATTTGAGAGCTTTTTATCTTATCGACTTGTTCCTTGATTTCCATGCTATTTATTATTATAATAACAATCGGAGCTTGTCCTAGCAATGTGAGACCTAATTGGAGCGTGCCTGTGAGGTCTCTAGGTAGGGGTAAACATATTATTAAATAATCCTTCAAAAATGGCTAGTACCTACAGGATACTAAAATAACATATATATTATTATTAATTTAACTCTCAATAAGTTGTTTGTGCCACGAGCTGTATAACATATTATACCTATTGTTGAAACCACATATCGTGCAGATCAAAATCATCTAATTCATGCCAGAAAAAAAAAGTAATCATGTTTCTGTAGCGTTCTCAATTTAAATGCCATTTTAGTTTTTAAAAAAAGTTCAATTACACCCCTAGACTATTATAAACCACAAACTGTTTATTTTTGTGGATGTAAATGTGTTTCAAGAATAGAATGTGGGTTTTCATAACTCAAAATGTGCTTATTTACGAAGTCGTTCAATAAAAATGAGCTTCATCGCTAAAAATGATTTTTTCGTGAAATAATGTGTCTGATTCAAGTTGCTCTAAAGGCCAATCAGCAAAATCCAGACCATAAACCACCCCAAACTGTTAATTTTTGTAGATTTGTTTTCATTACTCTAAATGTGATATTTGTTTTTATTTACGAAGCCTATAGACTATATAAAAATGAGTTTAATTGCTGAAGACGATTTTTTTATGAAATAATGAGTCTGTTTCAAGTTGATCTAAAGGCCAATCAGCAAAATTTCTTCGCACTAAATGGTCATTCGGCTTATGCAAATCCTAAGAAAGTCCAAGTTCTTGAGAACGACATGTGATTTTCATTTATATTTTGAATCACAACATTGAAATTTTAAACAGTGCGTTTTGCTGGTTGTACGTTGGATTCGTATCATTCACACACATTATCATTTGACTCAAAATTTTCAATCATACGAATAGTAAGGCCCTGTAGGTCGATTATTTTGACTATAAATTCTACATAGTGCCCGAAACGTAGCTTGAATAGGTTCATTATGGTTTTAATAAATTTTAACAATTTGTGTACCGTGTACAACTGCGTATCTTTCCATGATAATTTGCCAAACAATACTGAACACATGTAAATTTTGGTGGGAATCAGAAAAAAATGGCTGCTATGATGTTTTAAAAATCTACAATACCAATTTTATAACACTTTACCTTTAAGGACATGACAAGAAATAAATAAAATGCAAGATAGCAAAGTGTTTTCACACTTTTATTCGCCCAACAATATTGCTTTGTCATGCATCTTCCATGATGCCAATAAGCTAATTTTGGATGTGTTTTCCAATATAGTGGTCCTGAATATCTTTATTAGATATATGTTGTCTTCGAATTTCATAATACTATTCACCCTTAAAATGTTTATGTTTATTTTTATATTTTTGTATTTGTCTATTTTTATTGCGGTACCTACTGTCAAACAAGATGTTCTTGGCTATGTGTTAAAACTATAAACTAACAAGCTCCTCCAATTTTTAACCGCACTTCCATTGAAGCGCCTTTCGGTTAGCGATGAGTTGTCCACGTGTTAAAACTGCAAACTAATAAGCTCCTCCTACTTTTAACCGCACTGGCGACTTCTGGTCGTTGCCTAGATTATAGGTTTTATTATAGATTATAGGTCACGCTGTTCACATAGCGTGAAGTTAGATTGTGTCTAACAACCATAAGACTGGGCATCTGAAATGTAAACTATTAAATACAAATAAAATCATTAAACTCCTTTGGACTAAGATTTAGGGCCCCTTGTCTGACTGGGCCCCAATGCTTTGCATTTTCTTGCGACGAGGTATCTACGCTGCTGGGTGAGAGTATTCAGAGAGATTTCAGCAGTAGTTTGTTCGCAGATATTATAAATGGGAGTTCGTTCATAGCTTGGCCACATCAGCTATTCCTGTCACCCACGCGACTACTTACCACTCTGTACCGAAATAACCGCGCGATAATTTATGTCGCTCTCTATCGACGGCCACTCTACACTTGCACTTAGGCCAGTGAAATATGTAGCACTGTTTATGTATCATTCGTAATGCAGTCAAATTTATACACACGAATACGTTCGTACAGTTTTTCAGAGTACAGTTTAAGAATTGCGAATAAATTTCTGTATGTAGGTAACCGTGGCGAAGGGTGGAGCTAGGCTATTAAGATTCGACATAAATAATGCACACTAAACTTTATCAGTCAAACGTATTTGTTTTCATTGAAATAATACTACAGTGTGAAGATTATGTAGGTTAGTTTTTAAAATTTAATTAAACCTTGCGTAACCAGGCCATAATAGATAATAGTCTAGATAGAAGAATATTTTTTATTTATAATGGTTTGGTTTTTTCAGGGCTTAACCAATAAAAACCATGATTACTGAAAAGTATGATTGAAAAATGTAGCACTATTTTTGGCGGATCGCCAATAACATACCAAAACTATTATGGTTTGGTTTAGGCAGGGTTTAATGGATTTTTAAAAACTAACCTACAGTGTCTGCGCATTGTAGTCTTAGTTCAAAGAAAACAAATACGTATGAGTGAGAAACTTTAGTGTACACTATTTCTGTCGGATCTTAACTCCCTAGATCCACCCTTCGCCACTAGTAGGTGTGTACAGTTACAGTGGAGAGGTATTTGTGGGGTTCGATGTGGGTTACCACTGTGGAAGTCGTCGACGTGTCGTAAATCATGATGTTGTGGATGATGATGAAGTCATCATTAGGAGAGATGAAAAGTCAAAGATGGATGCAGGAGCGAGTTTCATTTGCGGCGTAATGTTCATTACAATAGTATGTTACAGTAGTTATGTTACAATACTTATATGATAATGTTCCGAGGTCCAAATCTCGGTACAATGAGATGTTGTGTGAAGCGATATAGAGAATGATATTTTAACAGACCGGGAACTTATATTCGAGTGACATCTCCGATGAATTATTATTCGTTATTTATACATCAAAATAATATCTACCAATTATAGTTTAGGAAGTAACTAGGTATATTAATCGAGTAAGCTACTTATTGTTATTTGCGACAATGGACATCCGAGTAGCTGATGATACCAAATATCATAATGCCTAAACCCCCCATCAAAAATCCTCCAATCGACAGAGTTGGGAATATAATGATAATATTATTGTAACTGTAAATGAATCAAGGCTAGACCAGGATGCACAGCGAAACAAACAAAAAGAAAGTTACCGTTATCTGTTTCTGGGTGGACGAAGGATCGAGAGTAGGTACGGTCGGTCGGTAACCTACCCCGAGCCTTGAACGTCGCTTCTAAATACGATTTGCCTCCTTTTCGCGCCAAAGCGTGCGTTTACAAATGTTTCTAATAATTAATTGTTACTTGTCAAGCGAAATATACTCACGTAATACTTAATGTCCGTCCCTGAATCCGTGTTTTTAATAAGTGGAAAAGTATAAATCAACACCCTACGTAAACCCATACCTATCACTGACTATTGTATAAAATATAGATATCGCGGAAATAACTATTGTTATATGATTTGACACTACGGAAATGCATATTAAAGAATTTGTAATTGTGGTACAGTATTTAATATCGCCGAATAATCTGCTGAAACGTAATGAGTTGTTTTATCGCCATATATTTATTAAAAAAAACAGGGTAGTCAATATCAATAAATCAGAGGATTATCTGACGTGAGCCGTGATACCCGACTACCAGGTATCGAAACGTATTCGACATTGGCGACAAACTAAATCAGATATAGGGTTACTGCATAACATAATCTCAACTTTCCGTATGTACTGTGATACAGGGGCTTATTGTCATTTAAAGGGGATGACATGAAACTGGACGTAATCACGATTTGAAGGGTAGTTATCGACGATTGGCACTTCCTTAGAAGTCAGGTTCGACCAAATACGTTTATTTTGATACTAATTTTCATAAAAGCATATTTATATGGTATTATACCTATAGGTTATTAAATTGATTTTTTAACCTTGGCCGAGATTTTGACATGCTCTCACAGCAAGCCTCGGGAAGTTACATTTATTTTTTGGATTGGCAGGTAGCAACTACTTAACACTTTTTCAGGTGCCTGCCTGAAATCCAAGCGTTTGTATTAAGTATCACTTTCGCAGAAAGAAAATGGGTCTTGTAAAAAAACGCGCTAATTTTAATTAAAATCAACTGGGTGTGCTTTGGTTAATCACTCATAATTACAATAATACATCGATTCACACGTACTATCGTTATTTACCTCTTTTTTATTGAATTAGTCAAATGATAACACCATTCTCATTGAATCAATCGATTAAAGAGTGTGACTTTTTAAAATATAAATGTATACATCACTTTTTCCAGGTATTTCGCTCATAGTATAAGCTTTATCAAGTTATACGTGTATCCTATTTCTATTTCATAGGTATACCTACTTCGTAATCAGAATTGAGATTTTGGAAGCTTTTTATGAACTGTAAATTGAATATTTCTCCGTCGTCTAAATCAAAATCAAAGCTTTTTTTTTTAAATTTAATAAAATAAATACGTACACAAAGTTTCAAGATAGAAGATTCTTTATTAAACTCCCATATCAATATTTATAACAATATTACCACTTTTTTGGCTTTTCTATATTTTTAGTATTCTTACACTTTAAATACCACTGATTTATTGAACATGAATTTAGTGGTTAATAGTCAGTAAAATTGTTACAAGTCTGTCAGTTACCAGTAACCATAATTCCCTTAATGTTTGAGGGGAGTTGAAAGAAATATTGTCTACTTAAAAGGGGGTGTGAACGGAAATCTGTAAGCCGCTGGTATTAAGTATGTGGCTAGCAAATAACACCCTAATTTATGTTCACGTACTTGACTGTACATAGGGTTGTTTTGTAAATTAATGTATAATTTTCCCATTGGATTTATAATTCGATGTGAATTTTGACTACCTCCCGAAGAAATTTTTCAGATTCCTATCATTTATGAGAAACTGTCGATAGCATTAATCTTATCCTCTAAGGTTAACTAAGTTTAAGGTAACTAGAGAGTTTGTGGAAACCAGGATCCACATTCGGTTGTAGCACTCCTGGTGATGATGGGCACTCAATTTAACATCTTCCAATGAAAATTCCAACATTGTATTTATAGTTTGAATAGATTTTCCTACAAAACACTGGTGTGGGAAAACGATAGGACTGTTTTTAAATGGCAAAGTGAATTTTAATAATTGTTTCATCAAGTAGGTTTTGTTTTTTCTCTTTGTCTCTCTCTTGTTATTCCGCGCAAGGCTGCTGTAGTAATATCCGTTTTGAAATTCAAATTCAGAACGTCTTCCAGGGCGCTGTCTATGCGCACTTCCGGTTTTCAATGGATACCTACACACAATCGCAAAATATTCAACAGTTCATATTATAATATACTCGTTTATTTTATTGTTGGCGATAAAAAACAATATGGCAATATTGTCCTAATGAAAGTAATATAATCTAATGTGTGTTGGAATATTTCATACCTAAAAGATACGGATCCTACATTCAGGATATTAATCTTGTAGATTTTTGGTTGTATATAATTTATTATGTTTGTATACATAATACAACATAATTGTATTATTTATTTTATTCAGACAATACTAATATTTTGCTTTATCGTAATTGCTGCTTGCATTTCTATACAAAATCCATAAAATTTAAAAAAAGGTTATTTAGTTGAAATCACTGCATTTTATATAGTATTTAAAAATTGTATTACAGCAATAAATGCGTTCTTTATCGGGATGAATAAATTTGAAGTTATTATTTAAATTCCTTGTTCTTTTGATAAATCCTTCAAGGTTAACTGTTTGTCGAGTAGTTTTTGTCACCTGTCGTTAAGTTAGTCGAATTTTATGATGCAGAGTGTTCATGACTTATTATTTTACGTAGGGTCGATCTATTAAATCACCAATAGTTTATTGTTATTATCTCAAAATATTATGCATATGTCTTGGACCCTGAAGGCAAGAGAACGGAAGGTAATTGATGCCTTTGAGATGTGGTGTTGGCGCCGAATGCTTCGTATTTCTAGGACGGAGAACAGGACGAACCAGTCAATCATCTTGACACTGCATATATAGGAACGGCTCTCAACAATATGTCTAAGATGAATTCTGCAGTTTTTTGGACATATTGTCCGGCGCGAACTGGACAACCTGGAGAGACAGGTGGTTTTGGGTGGCCTCCAGAGAAGGCGAAGCAGATCAAGAGCGTCTGCACGCTGGAGCGACCAAGTGAAAGAGCTGACTGGGGGGGGGGGGGTATAATGATTGTAAGTAAATAAATGTGTTATCTACAAGAAAAATTGCTGTGCGGATACATAGGAATTGTACAATATGCAATATGCAACTCTGCAATATTTTATAACGTAAACATATTAAGTAAATGTTTAGTATATATCTACTCAATTTAATGATTCTTTAAAAAATGTGGACCAAAAATTTAAATATTTGATGAATTCTATTATAAATATTAATATAGCATAGCAGTCCCAATTGTTATTATTACTGTCAGTGTCCGTTTGTGCCATTCGCGCCGCATCCTCGTCTTTTGAACATGCTGCATGACAACATTAATAGCAAACAATTCTTCCAATATCATTGTGGTATTTTTTCATTTCTAGTGGGGGTGTCTTAAGCCCCTTTCCCCTCTTTGTGTATTTCCTATTAGCTTATATTATTGTACCGACAAATAAACCGCACAATAAATTTAGTGTCAACAGGTAAGAATATTAATTAGATATATTGCAGTGTTCTTTAAACTTATAAAGATTTGATGAAAAATCTTTGAAATAAAACTCGCCAATTGACAATCTCCTTCGTAAATATTCGGCGATGTTCGTCTGCGTTCGGTGTGTCGGTATGACGCCGTGAAACAGAGTTTGTTTATTTATTTTGATAGCACGGTTAACTTTGTCGGTTATTTTCGTTCGCGCCATCTTTTATTTGATTTTTTTTTAAATTAAGAAAAAGTCCAAGACGCCCGCTTCACTCAACGGTTTAAAATATATTATGCGCGAGCGGCCATTTTGTCAAAACGATGCTTTTGTCTATTTGCATTCTAGTATACATACTTAATGATGTTTACACACTAATGTGTAGATCTAATGATGAAAATGCATAGGTACTAGTAAACAATAAGTTATAGGTTAAAGTAAATTGATTCTAAACTAACTAACTACAACCACTACTAATTGTTTGAGAGTGGGTTTCGTAAAAATTGTATAATTTTCAGTAGACGGCGTGTATGTTAATTTAAGATTTTTGGTGTATTTGTCTATTTGAGATAGCCGAAAAAATAAAATAAAATATGTATGTCGTACCTGCCTAAAAAAATAAAAATGATTTACGCAGGAGAATAGAATATTAATTCTTCTTCTTCATCAGGAACTCATGGCTGAGGGTTATCTAATTATAATTATGTAAGATGAACTTATAACTAATTATTCATTTTATGTGTATGCATGTATGTCTGGGTTCCATGAATAAACTGAACATGATATAACAGAATATGAAGAAACAGAACAGTGATAAATAGAACTATAACATTTCAGGAAAAATATAACATTTAATATTGAAATTGTCGTATTTATAACACAAATTTTCAATACGCGGTAAAAAAAATCACAATATTATTTAATTTCTGTATTCCTAATCGCTGGAAGCCACAATATTAAACAGGACTCAACTCGGTGTTGCCGGCAAGCTAGTTATATCTCGTCTTAATTAATATAATATTTTCAAAATTCTTAGATGACTAGGTACAACGAAATAATGAGTTTAATAATTCTGTAGAGTTGTAGATGATTATCAAAATCATTCTGATAAATTTAGGTGTTTACGCCGAATGACCAACATGCAGTGATTATTTATTATAATATATTAAATATCTACATATATATCGTTTATAAACTTAAATTTTATATCATCATGTTCATTATCATGTTCTGTTTTGTCACCGTTCTCTTTCTTCATGGTCTGTTTTGTAAGGTTACCGTATATTATTTAGATATATTTAGTGACTCATTTATTCCTTAAAATTGGTAGGTCATTATTAACTATTTTTTTAATATGTCGCTCGCAATAACAACGAAGTTGAACATCTCTGCTGTACATAGTATTATTATTATTGTTATTATTATTTGACATCTGTTCACGGATGAATACTGGTATAACATTTCATAATAATAGATTCATTGAGTAGCTGTGTGTTTATTATGATTGAGTAAACTGAGGGCTAAAGTTAAGGATTGCGTGATGCAGTAGCCACTTTACTACAGCTGCATGACAAATGACAATTTGTTTATTATTACTACCAGTTGTCTAAGGCCAAGACCATATCCTGTAATAATTTTTGAGTGGGCGAGGATGTTACGTGGACCTGATTGCCTTGCGGATAGTAAATACACAGATAAATAAAACGATCCATACCAAAGGGGACCTTATCTTCTGTGATGAAATTGTTTAGTAGAGCTGAACAAATCTTTTTGATACGAAATAATGTACTGTTTCTTTATGGTTTATGGTAAATGTCTCATCATTTGTCTGATAATGAAAATGAAATTGTATAATAAAAACATGAAAAATGTGTAGATTAACACTGACAATATTAATGGTGATGATTTTAAAGTCGTAGGGGTTAACACACGTCAAATAAATGTCTTTAATTGTTTTAACTATCAATTATTCTTTGTGGAAAGATATACTCTATTCATTACAATAAAACACAATAGTATGTTGCAATTATTCCACTTAGTTTAATAATAATTAGGACCGATTTCGTCCATCTCTAAGATAACAAGATACAAGATGTTTATTAAAACAAATTTTAAAGGTAAAATTATTAATAGGGATAATATAGACAATATATAAATAAAATTCTGAAAAAAAAATTAAATAAAATTTATCTAATTTTACAGACTAAACGGGTTTTAATTATTATCAAACCAAGTAGGATAAGTAGTTATATTACAAGGAAAACGCAATGAATGGGAACTGACTCGGGTGTGGAAAAATATGGGATAAACTTAAACACGTGTTAAAGAATATTGTTACGGAACAGCGGGATCAACTTCATATAAACACCTTTCAATATTTAAACTGGCTTTATTAGAAGGTAATATAATAGATTATGTTTTAGACAATTACTTGTTAACAGTCTTATTTGATACAGTGATTGAATGCAGTCGATGAGTCCTTCTTTAAGGTTTAGTTAAAACTGAATTTAAAAGCTATTTTGATTCTATATAAAAAAAACTTCATTAATATCACTTATGGCATACTCGGACGTTTTAGTTTAATAAGAAAAGTAGATACATATAAAACAATATCCGTTATGAGGAATTTTGATACAATGAGCGATAAAGATGCATTGCATTCAGTCGTTTAGATTTGATAAGAAAAATGGTGCGATAAAGCAAATCTTTATCAAACGCATTCTAGACATTCATTATGCTGCTTATTAATACTTGATAAGAATACAACGTTAGGCTCAAAGCTGCGGGGCTATAACAATATGTTGGTTTTCTCATCCATTATAATAATTAGTCACGTAAATACGCGAAAAGAAAAATAATGTTGAGTCAAACAGTATAAATACCAAGATATTTCATCTCGGATGACTAATTAATTATAGGTAATTGACTAAAATATATTCACAGTGTGTATTCAATGTACTACGGTATTTTTAAAGACTTCCAAAGGCTTCGAATATCCAACACTAGATTTGATACAAATGCTTCTTTATTTATTATTGTTTGTTAATGTTTGTATGTTTTTTTGTTGCATTCATTTGTTGTACAAAACATAAATTAATTAGAATTTAATTCATTTATTTACATGATATTTATACTGAACTTTACATTCAATAATGACATGAAAAAACTAAGAAATAAAAGCAATATTTGTTAAAGAGTAAATACAAACATATGAAGTAGATAAAAGTACCTACGCCAAGCCTATGAGCTAAGTATACCTACTCTATTATAAGAATTGATTCACGTACCCTTAAGGCTATACCGCAGTTGAGGCATCGTGGCTAGGCGATGCGCGGATTGCGGGTCGCGGGTGGAAATGACGCATGCCGAACGAAATAAAATTTGTCATATAAATCCAACATGCGTCCATTTAATGTTCTGTTTCACGCAACTCTACAAAGAATGCATGAGTAGTGGTATATTCCCTGATTGCTGGAAGAAGGGCCACCTCACGGTGATCCCCAAAGCCGGCAGTCACCCTCCTTGTGACCCGAAAGTGTATAGACCGATTACGCTCCTTCCCGTCTTCGAGAAGATATTGGAAAGATTGATAAACAGCAAGATTGAGTCCCACCTGTCGGAAAACTGTCCAATCTCGCAAAGACAATTTGGGTTTAGACCCGGAAAGTCCACCGAGGATGCGATTCGCTTTGTGATCAATTCTGTGGAGAGCTCTGGCATGGACCTCGTTGCCGGGATTTTTATCGACATCGCGGGCGCGTTCGATACTGCGTGGTAGCCCTTGGTTCTGGCAAAGCTTCGGCTGAGACAGATCCCCGGGGACCTCTTTGCCTTGGTTCAAAGTTACTTCAGCAATAGGGAGATAACCTACGACTCCGGCCCCAGTCTGATTCACAGGGCTCCGTCCTGGGACCTCTTTTGTGGAACATACTGTTTGATGACGTTCTGTCCCTGCCACTGCCTCCGGGCTGCACTCTCGTTGCGTACGCCGATGACTTGCTCCTGCTTGTTGGGGCGACGAGCAGCCGACCGGCAGTGCAGCCACGGACGCCTTGGGCAGAATCCTTAATTGGGGGTTGCTGAACAAGCCGACCTTTGCCCCGAGCAAGACGGAAGCTGTCCTCGTCAGGGGTAGTTCTCGGGTCAACATAACTCGACGGACGCCCACGGTTCGTTTTGGCCAGACCTCTGTATTGCATTTTGTGACGTTGTCGTCTACATTCTGTTGACTGTCGACATACGACTGAAATAATTATTACACCGACCACTTACGTTTTTTTATTATTAAGTCATTCATCGATGTTATATTACCTATTAGCCGGGACGTAACAGGTTTAGTCAAAAGCGTTTTGTGAATCGATCCAATATTATAATTTCTCATTTTATCCGCCAGAGCACTTAGCAAGTGAGAAGTAAGTGTATATTATATTTGTATTAAACTGTTGTTAAGAAGTCGCTACTTCCTGCCAAAAGCTCAATGGAATTGTATAATTATCAAAAAGGAGCTTTTAATGCGTAATAATTCTTACGAAATAACGGTGAATTAGCGTCGTTAAGTTATGCCAGATGGCTCAACACCCTACCCTTAACACATCCAAACCGGTAGCTGTTTATCTCATCTTATTTTTAATAATAATTAATGATAGCAAAACAATCGAGGGTTCTTTTGTTATTGGGATTTAGATTCATTTGTTATTTATCATTATCAACGCATGTTAACGATACATTAATTTGAATTACTTAGGGCCTCACGACTGTAGTCGGTTAAAACCGATTTTTATCAAGGTTCAGATCAACTGTATACTGTGTTTTGAAAATAGGTGTTTACGGCGGTGGTATAACTTGAGGTGTACCTAATGAGAAGATAAGAGAGCAGACGAAGCAGTCTTTCATCATGCTGAGAGTGAAGAGACATTGTTGTACCTGGCTTGGCCACATACTGCGGATAACTTAAGAGAATTTCAACCTTACTTGCCTATTATTCGAAGAGTGGCGGTATGCTGTTAAGATTCGACATAAATAGTGCACACTAAAATTTGTTAGTCATATTATTATTGGTTTTCATTAAACTAAGAATACGATTTGTAGATAGTGCTGGTAAGTTTTTAAATTCATAAATAAACCAAACCATAATAGTTTAGGTATGCTATGGGCGATCTGTCAAAAATAGTGCACACTTTTCAGTCATACTTATTTATTTTAGTTCAATAAAGAATATATAATTATTACAAATGGTTTTTGTTAGTTTTTTCGAATTCATTAAGCCTTGCCTAAGTCAAACCTAAAATTGTATAGATTAGCGAATATTTTTTGACCATTATCTACTACGGCTTGGATTAGGCAGGGTTTAATTGAATTTTAAAAACCAGCAAATATTATTAACACATTGCAGTCTTAGTTCAATGAAAACAAATACGTTTGGCTGAAAAAAATTTGTGTGCACTATTTATGTCGGATATTAACGGCCTACCTCCACCCTTCAACACTGATATTTTCTGTCAAGAATTGTCTGGTAATACCATTGAATGTTCTAAATATATATATGGCTACTTCAAAGCGACAGTGAGATAAAGTGAAAAAAGTCGATTTTGTTATAAGTATGACAGTCGATTGCTGAAAACTATACCTACGTAATGAATAACAGAGATTAAAAAAAAACAAATTTTAATGCTTATCCAATTTAAAAAAAATTACAAGATAAAAAGAAATTTTTAAATACAACGTTTTTAAATTTTCTGTTGAATTATTATGCTCAATATGCTCAAACTTGTACTTGATATGAAGTAAATAAAATACAATACTGAAATGTCATTTTGACATTTCATTTTGATTTCCATAGTAACGCACGTATATATTAATATCACCACCCCACCCCCTTAGCAACAAATAATAGTCTTTTACTTTTTACGGATTTTTCTGAAATAACTTTCCATACAAAACAGAATTAACTGAAAATGAATTCAATTCTGCTTAAAGAAGGCTAAAAGTATTAAAAGAATGCATTGGCATCGTGTTCTGATGTATTTTAAAAGTTTCAAAAAATGTCTAGCTAGCCGGAAAGTTAGTTAAAAATCGATTGCAAGATTTGTACTGGACAAACAGCCACCGGACAAACAAGAATACGAGCTAATAAAAACGTTGTAACGTTGTAAAATGCCGCTGTTGCATTAATTAATATTATTCTGTAACTTCAAAGCAACATTGGGATAACTGAGATACCCCACTGTTAATAATGACAATACCATTATCATCTATTTTATAAACAAAATAAAAATAATTTATTAACTATTTTATTTATATGACACAACACTAAACCTCAATTAATTATTTCAAAAATTTCATATTTCATTTATCCCACTGTTGATTTCAGAGAGCGATATGTTTAATGATTACATCATTTCCTTAGCGAAGCGTTTTCCAAACTGCGTTCTACCCTAAGTATTCGCTATGCATAAATCGTTAATTATTATGAAAATAAGCTTTCTACTACACCTCATTTTTCTCATATTTTAATTCAATGTGATAACTTTGCCTTTAATTTAAAAAAAGCTTAGTCAATGGTATTAATGCAAAGTGATTATATTTTGTGGACTTAGTGTAGTGTGCAATATTTCATGGAAAGGGTAGATTTGATATATTTAAACACTGCATTTAGCACGTGGAAACACTTTTATTCTTGCAGGCAAGTAAGTTACATTTGGGTATAATATTACACACTCTGCGAATAAATGCTACTTTGGCATGTTAAGACATTTTAAGTCCCGCATACTATCTCGCCGAACTAAAAGCACTCTTTACAAGACACTTGTAAAGCCAGCGCTCACCTACGCATCGGAAACCTGGACATTAACTCTGCGAAATGAACAAGCTCTGAACATCTTTGAAAGAAAAATTCTCCGCCGTATATATGGACCGATCAAGGACGGCACCAATTGGAGAAGAAGATAATTTATAATGATGAGCTCTACGGGCTGTACGAAGATTGCAGCTCAGTTCAATCAATTAAGATTGAGAGACTGCGATGGCTAGATCATGTGCACCGTATGAATGACAATGAACCGGTAAAGAGAGTGATATCCAGCAATCCAATAGGACGTAGAAGAAGAGGGAGGCCAAAGATTCGCTGGTTGGATAGAGCTGCCAGTGACTGCCGTATTCTGGGGGTACCAAATTGGAAAGCGGCCACACTGGATAGGGACAAGTAGAGGGAGCTGTTGGAGGAGGCCAGGACCCACACCGGTTTGTCGCGCCCCTGATGATGATGATGAGTGTAGTGTGATCGAAACAGTGTGTCACAGAAATTTTCATTACACGTAAACTATTATAATATGTTATTAAATTTTGTGTTTCTGCTTCGAGCAAATAAAAGCATGAGTAGTTTGTATTACAAATATAAAATTCGTCGGCGCCAGGAACGCAAAAATAATAGGAAGTCGGTTGCCTTCTGGGTAAGGCTGAAACAAGGGTTAGGTAATTCCCGAGAGTAGAAACATATCTCCTATATTATAGGAGAAACTGTCAAATGTGTTTAAGAATAAATGTTATTTTAAATGGTTATGCCTGTAATCATAATTTGCATTAAAGGTTCGTCACGTAAACTAAACGTTCATTCAATATTAATAATTTAAATTATAGGTATTATATTCTACAGGTTGTAGCTATTTCGGTTGTAACACCATTATGCTAGTCTTGATAAACGTCCTGTGGAATTGGATATAATTAATATTATCATTTGTAAAGTAGAGTTCTACCAAGTAAATGCTGATTCTATTAATATTGATACTACTTGAGGACCTTCTGGAGGTTTTGTATTTTTTTGGGTTTTATAATATGACTATCGTGAAGTCATAAAGGAAATCTCTTTTAATATTCTTGTTCTATTCGCATTAAATGTATTAATTTGTTCTGTGGTCGCCGTCCTTAGTGTATAAATTTTTTTCACGGCGTCGGAAATTATCAATATATTATTATGTAATGGATAAAGTCATTGCTATAGATTCGCTGTAATATAATATATGTTATATTATATGAATGCTGTCAGAAAAAGAATGAGATGCAACTATTGCGAGGAAATGAACTGAAACCAGTTTAATGTTAATTTAATAGCTAAATATATAGTTAATATAAATATAAATAGTTTCTGAGTTGAAAATCTGCATGAAAGGAAGAGCAGTATGTTATATATATTATAGAAAACAATCACCGAAGCATACAATAAATATATTATAATATTTTGTTTTTTTTTAAATCAATTACCTCCACGAATATTTATTTCAAGATAATCTCAAAAAGCGTGAAGTACATTTAGAGCCACTAATTTTTTAAATGTCGGCTGAGTGATATAGCCGACTTTGAACCAATCTCCCATTTTAATACGATTTTACTTGCAAAGGAGCTAGATTAATAATTGAATGTTTATTTATTTACACTCGTTATAATAGTAAAGACCTATAAACTTATCTGAAGAATGGGATGGAGGAGCCACTGTCGAAAACTACCCAACCAAGACTCGTAACTGGACAAAATCTGACATTCTAATGATATTTTCAAAATGGCGTCTTATGATAGTTCATAGTTCCATTTTTGGCCATTCTACAGATAAGTTTGTAGATCTGTTCTTAGAAAACCAGAAGCATGTAAAACGGAAATGAATAATCGTGATTCGTAGATTATTATAAAAACAATTATTCGTATATCGAAAATTACACTTTTGACCATGTCCGATCCTAATAGATTGTATAGGCCTCCACAGAGTGGAGGTTTTGTATTAACAGATTTTGTTTTTGCGAGAAATGGAGGTTAGCCACTTGCTCAACCTATTAGGTCCATAATCTGCTTGATACACAAATTGAAAAACAATATGTGTACTTGCCAGACCCAGGATTCGAACCTGGGACCCAGGTCCCGCGCGGCCATCGTGGGTTAGTCAGAAATAAAACATTATTAACTAATTTCAGTAGTAATTTTCTGGTAGATCTCCCTTATTTTTTACATAAAGTTATCGATGAATCGTTCTCGAGATGGATCTGTAAACCGAAGCCCCTGTCAACGTCAATAACTCAAAAAAGTAGAATTCAAATCAACTTTGTTTCAAAACCATTATTGCTCCGATAAAACTTAAATTTGATGTCTTTTTGTTCGTGATAGGTAAAATATTATATTATTTTAAAACGAGTATCTACAGTGACAGGTGTTTAATATGTTTTCAAGAATCGTTAAACATTTTTGGTTTTCAAAACCATACTGCCATGTCAAAACAAAAACATGAATTAAAATTTGACTTAAGGATAACTTAAAATAACACGGTTCTAACGGGCATTTTTTATAATAATCGGTTTAACGTATCAAAATATATTTTTTGGCATTTAATTGAAATTTAATAATAGTATAAATACCGACTCTGTATTGTCATTAGAATTCTAGTTACCATATAACTAACATCGATGGAGCTAACTACTACTAATTATTAACCCTAAGATTACAAATAAAAAAATATCCCTGTAGGTTTGATGATACGCATCAACGGAGACGATATATTTTTTAAGGACTTTTAGTTAATATTATTTTTTATCGCCTGTCAAAGCTTTTACGTTATGGTGTTTGTTATCTTGTATATACTATAACAGTATAACGTCTACATGTGTAAGTATCTATATAAGATAAAAACTCTACTATTATAATTAATATTGATCTGTATGCGTCTGATAATTTTTCTAAAATTTCAGGAGTATCTTTTATTTGTTTTCCTAAAGTGCAATAATAACCTGCCATTGATGGTGCCAATTGGGAGGATAATATCTTCAATATCTCATTTTAAGAATTTTAAAATATCTCAGGATTTCAGAAATATCTCATATTATAAAATATGTATTATATTATTATAAGGAATAAAACGTTTGTTGGAAAATATTTTACGTTATGTATCTACATTAAATTTATAAATATTGCGAATTATTCATTGAACAAAACAAATACTTTAAATAATTACAAGATAAAAAGAACTTTTTATATACAAAGTTTTTAAATTTTCTGTTGAATCATATAAACTTGACTTGAACAGCTTAAACGATCAAAAAAAATGTACTTGATAGAAATAATACTGAAATTTTGACATTCATATTGATTTCCATAGTAACCATAGTACCATATGTGTATCAAAGACATCAGTTTATATTATAATATAAAAGAGGACGTTTCTGTTAGACTACTCCATTTATTATTAACACTAAGCTTGTTTCTCAATGACAATAAATTATAATATTCGTATGTTTTAGACATAAAACAACGTTCATGAAAAATTTAAGACACTGAATAATTAAATGAATTATAATGAATTTAATAAATAATAATTAAATATTAATATATAATTAGAAAACAATTAAAAATAATTACTAGATAAAAAGAACTTTTTATATACAACGTTTTTAAATTTTCTGTTGAATTATTATGTTCGATATGCTAAAACTTGTACTTGATATGAAGTAAATAAAAAACCAACACACAAACAAATATAGAATACTGAAATGTCATTTTGACATTTCATTTTGATTTCCATAGTAACGCACGTATATATTAATAATTTAGTTGCTAGGATAACCCCCTTACCACTTAACACCAATAAATAATCGAAATAACTTTTCATGCAAAACAGAATTAACTGAAAATTAATTCAATTCTACTTATATTACAAAAGTTTCAAATGTCTAGCTAGTCGGGAAGTTAGTTAAAATTCGATTGCAAGATTTTTACTGGACAAAGAACCACCGGACAAATAAGAATACGAGTTAAGAAAAACGTTGTAAAATAGCTGTGTATATTGAGATCGTTTCGGGTATTGATATATTCCAGTTGTGTCAGTCGAGTTTAGATGTACGTTGTTTTATAAACACTACTTCTTTAAGTGCCGTCTTCTATCCAAAGGTTAGCTATAATTTTTATTAAACTGCTTCCTATTCATTGTGGCTCTGAAGATTTATTCTGTGCTTTGGTAGTGTCACTAATGCAGATTATTTAGGCAAACATACGTTTTTTCTTGATCTTCCTTTGTCCACTATCTTCCTTTGAACGATTAACTAAAGCAGTGTATACGTTTCCGTGTCCTCACTATGAATAAGATGATGTCTCTGTTATTAAATCGAATCTTTGGAGTGCTGTGTTGTTCCGAATTTTTATCTCCATGATATTGTTAGGATCCTTTGGTAAACCCACACCTCAAAAGACACCATTTTTACGGTAACCGGACAAAACAGAACATGAAGTAACAGAACAGTGACAAAATAGAACAGCCAGTGGAAAAATAATATTTTGTCGTATCTATTTATTAATTACATACTTACAAACCAAGTTTATAAAAGAAATATATTTATAAATAAATGTTTATTATATAATTAATCACTGCGTGTTGGCCATTTAGCGTAAAAACTTCAATAATTCATCTGCTTGATTTTGATAATCATGCCCAACTCCACAGAATCATTATTAACGCATTCGCTGCTGAGTAGATAATGATTTTTTAATTGGCACCTTTAAAATGCACGTTATTTACATCGATCGGCCGCCTGGTCATTACGCGCATGTGCGTCTTCAGCGTCCAAAGTATTAAACTCATTATTTCGTTGTACCTAGTCACCCAAGCATTTTGAACATATTACATTGATTAAGACGAGATATACCTAGCTTGCTGGCTATACCGAATTGAGTCCCATTTAATTGAGGCTTTTCAGCGATGCTTTCACAAATGCAGAAATTATATAATTTGATTTTTTTCGACGTATTGAAAATCTGTGATATTAAAAATCTAAACAACATGTAGAAACACGACGATTTTAATATTAAATGTAATATTTTTCTTGAAATGTCATAGTTCTGTTTATCAGTGTTCTGTTTTGTCACGGTTTGGTTTCTTCATGTTCTGCTTATTCGTGGTACCATTTCTTAATCGAGAGTCCATGTCGCCATTAAGGTGAATAAAGAAACCACACCAACTAGCTAATCGTGTCCTTAATACCAGGTGTAATCACGATTGGACAGAATTTAGTTAAACTTACTTCCATGTTTTGGTTGCAATTTCGATTCAATCATTAACAGATAAATTATTAAGATATAGTATTTAGTTCACTCGTTGTTGATTTTTTTTTCTTATTTTGCTGTGTATTGTTTAAATCTCGTCATGATGGCCAAGCTGTAACGCCGACAGCTTATAATGTCATGAGTTTGAATCCCAGGCCTGGAAAAGTTTACTTGTTGTTTTTCAATGTATTTAGGGACAGACTATATACCTAAGGATTGCAATACCGGTATTTCAAAACCGGTATCCCTGTATTTTTCGACATCGAAATACCGGTTTTAAAAATCAGACAATACCGATACATTCGGTATTGACAGTGGAAATAAAATGTATTAATTAACATAACATGCTTAACATAACTGTATTTTTTTATTGGATTACGCGATGTCTGGTTTACTTTCATCGCCTTTAATCATCCATGGCGACCAGCAATAACATATGCTATAAAATATTAATATTTTAAAGATATTTTTATTAGTAGATACCTACTTCTGTTTTTTTTTTTTTTTTAATTATTTTACGAATACCGGTATTGATATTTTCATTCGGTATTGCAATCCCTATATGGTCCTACTAAGAGATGAAAAAGAGGTTAATATCTATTTCTTGCAAAAAAGAACATCTGTTAATACAACTTTCACTCTATGTAGGCTTAGTATTGAACATGGTGATGTAATTTAAAGTAATATAATAAAATTATTTATTTTCTTAAATTTATAATTTTGGATATTTTCTACTCAAACTGGGCTGTAGTACCATTGACAATAATAATATTTTTCTCTTCTCAAAAGTTTAAAGCTCATTATCGTGCTTTCAAAATACAAACAATGCGCCATGGAACCTTGTTGTTCTGAAATCAGAATATTACCGCGAGATTAGTAGGTACCTTTGACAAAACTCTTGTTTTATGACAGTTTATAAAATAAATTTACTTTCCGTAGAACAACAATATCGTGAAGACGGCGGCGGTTGATGAAAGTGTCAAACTGTTCTCAGATAAGTCTCCCAGTTTCAAAAGCAACTATCTTGATTTGTGCCACTGAAAAGGACTCGAGTTAATTACACAAAATAATATTACAATAAAACGATAATGTCTAATTTTGACCTTGTATCTCTCTCCCTTTCTCTCTCTCTCTCGTATTAAAGTCATAAAGTCACTTAACTCTGGCAAAGTAAGTGAAAGGCGTATTAAATTTTATTTCACTCTCAAAAATTAAATGAATTTTTCGTAAGTATTGCTTTCTTTTTCTTTGTAACGACCTAATGTTATTAAAGTGTTTTATTATAATACAGCCTTTGTTCTTATAAAAAAATGCAATTTTAAAGAAATTAATATTAAAAAAAAAAAATGTCATAAGTTCATAAATATGGATCTCGTAAAGTATTCAGTGGTGTCCCTAGATAAAATGCCGCCCATAGGCAGCGCCAAATGCCGCCCCATATTTTTATACAGTATTTTTATCATCCTTTCATGAGTCCAATATCTAAGAAATGTGTTGTCTTTTGGTTACATTACTAATAAAATATCAGACTGTAATTATTCGCAAATCTGCACGTGTCGTTTCTGGTCACTAAAGACGTCGAAGAGCAACGGAAGTAAACTACACATCGCGAACCCGACAACACGAGTGAGCTGAGTTTTTTAATGGAAAGATAATTTCGTTATTATTAAGTTTGGGTAGCTATTTCTATATATTGCAAATGATTCTCCTCGATTTTTCACCCTTCAAGTAACTGCCGCCCCCAAGCGACGCTCGATCCACGGGACGTCACTGGATATATTGCTAGATGAAGGGTTCCACGGTTTTTGCTCTTATCGGTATAATTTCCAAACGTATAGTGTTATTCTAACATATCAATTAATTCCAAAATCAATAATATTGCGGCTTAAGCGTCGGCCTACTAACATAAATTTTCTCGTAAAAACAGAAATCTGTTAATACAAACCTCCACTCTGTGGAGGTCCATGATCTTAATAGGATCGTACATGATGATAAAAATGATAAGTCGTATTCAAAGATTTTTTCCTACCTTTCTTAACTATCTTCTCCGATTCACTGCAGATAATTTAATTACTTTTTGATTACCACATTTAAATAACATGCTAATTATATCTAATGCCCCCCCCAATCAGGATACACTAAGCACTACGGTGTATATGGTTGTAGCATCGGTCCCGTGCAGCTCCGTTTCGGGACGGAATGAGCACTTAAAATCAGTTCTTTCAGACACGTTTATAGCGTCATGGAAGGCGGCCTTGCATATCCACGGCTGTACATACATGACGGGTGGTGGTGGGAAAACAAAGTAGTCAATTATTAACCCGGGAAGTTAACTATCAGGCTTGATATTTTTAGGCCACCCATAACACCGTTAACCGCGAGTTGGCAAATGCCATTGAGTAACACAGTTAACACATCTTACTTTATTCCAAATGCATCCAATAGTAATATCTAATTGGAAGATTTGATTTTTCATCTAAATTATCATGGTGAATAACCAGTCAAACATCCAGAGACTGTAGATAAAGGAACAGGTCTCGAAAATATGGCTGAGAAGCATCCTGCAGTTTTTTGGATATATTGTCCGGCCACTCTAGGACTATTGAACCGGGCACTCTAGAGAGATTGGTGGTTTTGGGTAGCCTTCAGGAAAGGAAAAGCAGAGAAAGAGCGTTGGTGCGCTGGAGCGACTAAATGAAGGAGTTGACTGGAGGCACCATTCATTCTGCCCTAAGCAAAGCGGAAGATAGAGAGGGATTGAAATTCTTGGTCGCTCAAAGAATGACAAAATTCAAATGTGACGATCCACATCTATGAGGGTACGGCCAAGAAGAAGATCATGATGAATAATATATAGGTGTCGTGAAGAAACTATTTTATTCCATTACCATTCTTTCACTACTGAATATCATTCATACTACCAAGTATCCTGCCCATAATATTCTCATAAGTCGAGACATTTTGATGCCAGTATATAACAAATTATTAAAAGTTTTTTTGAACATTTATTATTGTTTGCTTCATTAATCACATCCTCTTTACAAAATTAAATGATGGATTTTTTCTAATTGCCATGAGGTTGAATGACACTTGAACACAATATTTATATGAAGCGAAAAACAGCCCACCTAACCGTATAATAAACAAAACTGAGTGAATGGAAAACACTTTGCTACATATTATTAGCATACTTTGTAAGCAAACGCTCGATTCTCTATTCACTGAGACAGGGGTAAACAAATTTATTATTCCTTTATTAATATCATCGATTGAAGTATAGGATGTCACTAATAATGTTACCTCTTTTTTTTCTAAATGAGATCGCAATCTAAACCAGTAACTATGGTTTGTTTTTATATCCCCCCTAATTATTTTATAACATATATGACATGATGGTAATACTGCAATCATTTTATAAAAGACGAGAAGGGATACTACACTGCGTTAAAGTGAAGCTTGCACAACGGACAAAAAATGTATATTGGCTCGTACGTTTATGTTGGCTGTATATTGTTTGTAATAAGGGTGGCAATTATTATCATTTAGTATTACATATTTTTTTTTATTCTACAATCAATAATTTTGTTAGTTAATTTATGTACGCCTTCCATTTTGTTTTTTGTAGTTAGCTGTCAAAACAACACTGGACTGAAAAAACTTTATATGCTATACTTATCTTGGGCTTCGTACTTCCCGGGTCTTTTCAGATGTTACGGTATTAAAACTTTTATTTAATTCTTTAGTTCGAAGCAGACTTGAGAGTGGGTCTATTGTTTGGGCACCGCATCAGTTGAAGTATGGCCTTATGGCGGAGAGTGTACAGAAGAAATTCTTGAAACTCCTTTACTTGAGGTTGTATGGATACTATCCGTGGCTTTATCCAACCGACTTTCTCTTAAGCATGCTTACATACTGCAGTCTGCAATTTAGAAGAAATCTTTATATAGCTACGTATTTTTTTTGACTTATACGAGGTATAAATGAGAACTCTGCCATTCTGGACAGTGCTGACCTGTGTGTCCCTGATAACTATCTTAGAAATAGAGACCATCAGTTGTTTATTCTCCCAAGGTGCAGAACCAACCTGCCACTGGTAATGCCGATTGGGAGGGTGATAACTATGATAACTAACGAAATTGCTTCGGGTGTTGATATATTCCACCTACGTGAGAATGAGTTTAGGTGGACGTTGTTTTATAAATTCTTAAAATAGGGTCTGCTTAACTCATCCTGTGAACTTACTTGTACCTATCGAATTTATCTACTGATCTAACTGTTTTTATATGTAATACTATTTTATATTTCTTTGTTTCTAAGTGTCATGTTGTGAACGTCTTAAACTTATAATTTTTAATGTCTACAATATCTTAAAAAATAAATAAATTCAATTGAAAACGTAATGTCGTTAAAATATGTAAAAGATTTTATTAAATATTATTCATAAAAGATATTTGTCAAAGATCTTTGATAGTTTTATAACACAGACCAGATTATTAATTAGAATTCTGATAAACTATACCCCAATACACTACATTTTGACACATGACTTATAATGTGTGAGTATCCTACGAAAATGAACCACATATTATAGACGTGTAATAGTATGTGTTGCATCCTTCGAATATACAAATATTGAACGCGCGTCAGTGCACAAACCGAGAGCAGTTGTCAGAACAAAGAACAGGTGTATTTTTGATACGTGTTTAAGTTTATCCAATATTCTTCCACACTCGAGATCGGTTGCCTGTTACTCCACACCCGTTAGGTATTTCAGTTCCCATTATCTCTGAGTTCCCTATCTAATAACGACCTAATACATAAGGAAGACAGGTAAATATCACGGAAAGTTAAGTCCTTTAGAGATGAACTTAGCTGTAACAATGTTCAAAATCCATAAAAATAATGATAATACTTAAAACCAGATTACAATTACAATTTCGGTGATTATCACAAGTACAGCTCCATTAAACTGATCTGGGCATCAGACAATAAAGTGATTACTGCCTTGCCGGTCACCAGCACATGCTAAAGAAGAATTTGTTATAAAAAATAGTTCAAGTTACCATACATTCTCTATAATTCAAATCTTTTCTATAGACTAAATTCGGGTTTGGGTCGAAATCCTGAAGGCCGGAATCACGAAGGCCGAAATTCCGAATGCTGAAATCCCGAATGGCCGAAATTCCAAATGGCCGAAATCCCGAATGGCCGAAATCCCGAATAGTCGGAATCCCGAAAAAAAAATACAAACAGTAATATTTGCGCAATCTTAACAATTATCTTGAATTGCGCAAATTTTACAAGAGAGACAAAAACCATTTCTATGGGAAAATGTTGTAAAATTTTCACAATTCAATATACGTGTTAAAATTGCGCAATTATTAATGTTTGTATTTTTTTTATTTTTCGTGATTCGGGATTCCGGCCATTCGGGATTTCAGCATTCGGGATTTCGGCTTTCGGGATTTAGGCTTTCGGGATTTCGGCCATTCGGGATTTCAGCATTCGTGATTTTGGCCTTCGGGATTTCGTCCGGCATCCACTAAATTCATCTAATATTATGACAACTCTTGTTCTTGGAAATACCTCATCATACTGTAGCATTCCACGTTGTCCCCATCTAATGATTATACTTTCTTGTTGCTACCAATACTCGGGTACCTTATGTTGTGCAGTGAAATTTTCGTCTCGCTTTAAAGCTAAACATATTAAAGTTAAATACACCAAATTTAAATTTTGTAGTCTAATTTCTGTATAATGAATTTCTATTGTATTCAATAAAACTATCGACACGGACAAAAACTTGTCCAGGCCGTGTATTTTGTATTTTTTTCTGTTAAATTTTTGCCTCTTTTTATTTCTAGCCATTCCGGCTGAAAGAGACACCATAAATTAATTTCTTCTTCCAAAAGACTATACACTATATATTATCATACAAAAATATATATCCTACATAAATCTATAATGATTCCCGATACCAAAAATGCAGCCTATTGTATATGTATACCTAGTATTTTTGTACATATTGATGATTTTAATTATTCTTCATATACTAATCTTATCACTACTAATTATTTTTTACTATGTAGACATGTGTAGGCAAGCTATTTTTGGAATTAAATAAATCCTTTAAAAAATAAGAAATGAGTACAGAATTATAAATATATGTGAAATTTACCAAATCAACATGTTTCTCGAGTTTATCGTGACTATTTTCACAGTAAAATGATATATATATATTGTTTAGAAAATATATACAAACAGTTTATTCAGAAATTATGATGTTTATGACTCGTCCATAGCCTGATGTGACATAAGTAGATACTTTGACAAGTTAACTCGACTCTAGGATCAGGTTAAGACATATAAAAATGTAGAAATAAACTCCTAAATATGGATAAAATTTAATTACTAAACTAACTAATTAAGTAGACCATATCTGCTACATTTTACAAAATATACGTATTCATTCAATATGTTTATACTAAACAATTAATTTCATGTATACAATAACTCATTATTGTTTTACAGGTTACTTCTAGTACCTACCTTTAAATTGACACAAGTATTTATACAGAAGAATACCAAAGCTTTTTTTAAGTTTAAAAGCTCTGTATTAAGTCGGCAGCGCTTGTTACTTAACGACTGTTCGGTCGTGGAATTTCCAATCTGGTACAACATTGCATAAACGAAAAAGCTCAGTGCGCTACATTTTTTGACTTTATTTATCGAGCTTTGCGAGAGCTTTTTTGTTAACATAGAATATCAGTATACAGTGATATCAATCGTATTTATTTTCAACGGAAAATGTATTGCTATGTATTTTTATTTGAATAGTTATAAATTTGTAATTCTTCGGAAAACAACCAACTAGTAACATAATGGAAATTTGTATATATTTAATATTTGCCCATACCATACATAATATAATTATTGTATATTATCAAGGATGCTTAGTGAAATATATGCCGAGAACCATGCTGTTTCATAAAATAGTATTTTTTTTTTAAATTGTCGATATATAAAAATACAAAACTTTGAAGAAGCCCAGAAACAAACCTACCCATTAGAAAAAAGGGTACTGTTCGGTTATCAGGAATACAGCGGAAAACACATTTTGAAAATACCCGATATACTGGGTTATTTGTTAGTTTGGGTAAGTTTAGGTTAGGTTTGGTTGGGTTAGGTTACGTTAGGTTAGGTTTGGTTTGGTTAGGTTAACCTAACAAATAATCCAGTTTATCGGCTATTTTCAAAATGTGTTTTCCGTTGTATTCCTGATAACCGAACAGTACCGAAAAAATCTTAGAAAAAAATATTATATACATTTTACTTTGCAAACGTCATTCGGTCACTCTTGAACAATGAAACCAGCTGACGATATATTAAAATTTAATATTTCCGTTAATTCCAACTATATCTCATGACTTTTATCACCAACTGCCTTCCAGAAACATACCTGATATTCATCCAGATTTAGTGGAAACATGAAAACTATAAAAAATATAAATTATATTTAATTTTCAATGATGTATGTATTTTTTGGTGTTTCATTTGTATCTTGGTGAATTTTTGAAGTAAAATTTTGTTTTTTATGTCTCCTGGTTCTTTTTTCTCTCTCATTCTTTATAAAAGATTAGGTTCCTCTTTGTAATAATCAATTATATTCAATAAATCTGGTATTCCTTGATAAAAATCAAATGTTTTCATTATTAATATGATTTTTTTTAATGTTCTAATAATTGGCCATAATCACATATGTCAGCCAAAAAAGAAAAAAACTCATGTGTATATACACATAAGTCAGTTATTTACTTTATTTTAAATATTTCATACTGTCTTATGAATTTATTACATATAAAATAACTATAAACTGAAAAAAAATTAATTGAATAGCAAAGTTTTCTTGAAAAAAAAGAAGATATTCACAAAAAACACTCTCCTGAAAAATGTTGTTTTTTGACTTATGTAGTTTTACACCCCGGCCACAGAAATATCAGAGAATTTAAAGTGAGAACCGTTTCCCTTATTCGAAATTTTTAAAATCATATAATTATTTCCTCATAATATATTTCCGAAAGTCTATTATATATAAGCGATTTTATGAGTAGGTACTTATATAGTAAGAAAGGGTTACCCCATTATTTTTTTTATTTAGACCTAAATTTCCCTATAGAATAATATGTTACCATTACAGCTTTCCATACAGTATAAATATAATACAAAACTGTGAAAAGCATGATCTCCGTGAGAAATTCTATAAATATCATCCGATTAAACATGGTTTAAAGAAATGATTGCCACAGTGCATATAATTTTTTAACTACTTGCCTATCAATCAGTATACACTAGAGTCAAGTGACTAGACCATATTTCACAGGACAGTGGAATTTTAAAAAAACTCACTTCATCAAATCTTAAAGTCAATTTTTCCTCAAATTTCTTCCTTTTTACCCACAAACCACACGCTTAAGTGATTAAATGACAAAATATAGGCTATTAAGTTGAAAATGTTCCACTCAGGCGGACGAAACCGGTCCTAATCTATTGATTAAAAGTGGAATAAATACTACAAAAAAAAATGCGTTTTATTAAATAAAAACAACAAGATTAACATTAAGATTAACCTTACATATTTATAATATTTATCTGTAAGGGAGTGACCAAGAAATAGGAAAATAAGGAAAGTGGGTGTGGCTGTGAGAAAGTACAATAATTCTCAAATGTTTAGAAATGTGGGATAAACTTAAACGCAGTGTGTTAAATAATAAGTTGGTTTCAATAATGACGGCTATATTAATTATAATATGCATTAAAGTTTGCCACATAAACGAAACGCGTGTTCAATTCGTCTGTGTTTTTAACTTCGTTTTTCTTTCGTCATAAACCAAAATTGTCTTTAAAGTCATAGCCTACGGCGACTGTCCAGTGTATAAAGTATTTACTGGCTTCTCATCCATGGGGTACAGGTTCGATTCCCAGTCCGTTAAATTATATTTATGTGATTTTCTCAAAGGTTATACGTGTTTATGTCATTGTTTCCCTTATACTACTATATTAATATTTTACTAAACTACTCTTATTGGGCTGTATGGCCTGTTATAGTGTTAAGACGAATATAATATAATATACATAGTAATAATATTTATTTTATTTATATGTTATATAGGGGGTACCATAGTGGGCATAGCCTCTATGCCACCCGCCTTTGTCACAGAACAATATTAACAGAATAATTATTGAAAATACATAATTTTGAAAACACTTCTGAGAAAATATATTATAACGAATAGAAAAATCATTTTGAAAAAGGTAAGACACCCCGCAGGAATCGAACCTGCATCTTTCGGGTATCGCGCCCACGCACATATACCACTATGCTAAAGGAGTCACACTTAATTGCAAAAATTTTTAACTAATGTCTTTTAATACTCTCTGAAGCGTTTTCCAAATTGAGCTACTATTCGCGATCGGCTTTTGTATTTGAAATCAAAGTAGGTATTACTTTAATAACAAAACGACAACCTACTTGAACTTGTGAATTATTCATTGAATATGAAAAATAGTTAATTAAGAATAATTATTATTATTTATTTATTTATTTAAGAATACAAAAAATTGTGGGCAAAACAAATCTAAATTCAAGACGTATACAACATGAGATTTACATTTTAACAAATGATACCCTCACAAGATAGAGGAAGACAATATAGAATATGATAATAATAATAACAGAAAAACAAATTAAATCAAAGCATACTTAAGTAATATTTAATACAGAGAAATAGAATTTTTAAAACAATAAACATACAATTTTACACAGAAACTCTTTGCTATTTATAATAGTGAAAGAGGTACATAGCTGAATAATGGAAAAACAACAAATTAACAGGTAGATAAATTTAACGATAACCTCCCCCTTTTGTAATTATCTGAATGTGACATTGATTAAATCTAATAATTGCTCCACGAATTTCTCACGAATGTGCTCATTAAAATAGCGGATATAATCTTGGCGCCATGCAATTGATAATATGACAGATTCACATGTGTTGAGCAGGCTGCGTCAGCCTGTCACGTGTCAGAGCGATGTCAAAGAGGAGCCTGTCAACATGGGGAGGGGGCGAAGTTGACTGGCGCGGTTTCCCCTGCTGAAGCACTAAAGCTCCCGTGGGATTAAGCCGTGATCTCGTTTTTATTTTTTGTGCGCTATCTGGTTCGATGATCTAGTTTTGTGGGTTAGTCATGTTATATGATTGTTTATGTAGTGAAAATTTTTGGGTTTGCTGTTTCATTTTCAATTCACAAGTTAAGCTGGTAAAATATTCGGGAAGTTTGATTAAAAAAAGTATTCGGTTGAGTTCGTGTTCTATTTTTAAATTAGGGGTGGTATATATTTTTTTCACATTAAAAAAAAGAGTACTTAATATCGTAAGCTGGACATAGAAATACTATTTTTCATTTTCAAATGGATCATTTCAATATAAAACTGGTATTATATACCTATCAACAACTTATATTTAAGTTATATTAATATCGAAAAGAACTATTCAAACATACATAATTTGAAAACACTTCTGAGAAATATATAATCACTGAAAAGATCTTTTTTAGACCTAGAAGCATTCAAACTTGCGACCTCCGGATTTGTGCCAATGTGCACTGACCACTAAGCTATACGTGACCTATCTAATTGCGACGAAGTTATCTAGTGTTTTTACAATACTCTCTGAAGCGCTTTCTCAATTGCGATACACTAATTGGCAATCGGCTTTTGTATTTTAAATCAAAGTATTGATTTATCTTAATTACTAACCGGTGTTAGGATCACTGCAATTTTTTTTTATAACGTACTTGCATTTATAATATTTAACTCAATAAGAAAAAAAAATAAGACCTGTATAAATTTAGCGATTTTTAATTACAACAATTATATCTATATAACATATAACTTCTCCTTTCTGTTCTTCTTGGGGCTACAGCCCTGTGTGAGTATTGGCTTTCTCCAGCATCTGCCTCTATCCAGATCTGTCCAAAGTAGCTTCTCTCCAGTTTAGAACGTCCAAAGTCTTCGTTTGCCTTCCGGTTTCCCGAAAGTCAGTTTCTTTGTCACGCGTCACTTGATATCTTATGCATATGCCCAATAATTTGTTGGACTGTACAATGTGCGTGCCCCAGTATAAACCGTACAGAATTTAATTGTAACTTCATCTCTATCCTAACTGTGTATTATTGATGTGTTCAAAGATACCACGCAGTTAGTTCAACTCAAATGAGCCCAACACTCTTTCGATACTTTTAGTCATGTATTATTAATGTTTTCTACAAGAGACATTTCAAGTAAAGCTTCAATGCATTGGAACGTAGCACCTCCATTAGACCAAAACGGCATTATTGTTATCTAGAACAATTCTTCTTTAATTTAGATTTATAGGTGACTCTCACTATTAATAATTGAGAACCCCATGTACACAAAATTGTTAACCCTCTCAAAATCACTGTTGTGTGTTTTGAAATTATCACAAGGTCTATCGGGCACTTGGTATAACCATATTTGGTTTTAACATTTATAATAGTGTGTCCTAGAGTGCTGGCACTTTCTTCAAAGTCCATAAATACTTCTCTGACAGTATTTTTGTTCTGGCCTATGGTATCTATAACAGCTGGATTCTACTGTGTATAGTATCATCATCATCAGCCTGAATATATCCACTGCTGGATCCACTTTTCTTGGACATGTGCGTTGCGTTTCCACGTACTTCCGCAGCACCTAATCATTTCATCAATCTAGTGGCCTTTAGGTCTACTTTGTGGACGTTTTGTGCCTTTTACCACTGGATAACTAGATTTGTCCAACGATTGTCCCTTCTTCGAGCTATGTGTCCAGCCCATTTCCACTTTAGGCTATTAGCGAATTCTATTACATCGCAAACCCTTATCTGTTTTCTTATCCACTCATTCCTCTTTTCGCCCTTTCGCGTTATGCCTAGCATGCACCTCTCCATACCACGTTGTGCTATTATTAGTTTCTGGATCTCTCTTTTACTTAGTTTCCATGTTTCACACACATGTGTGAAAGAACAGACTGTTTGAACACTTTGCGCTTTAGGCACAGTGAGAGGTCACTTTTCAGGCAGCAAAACTTACTATTTGTTAGTTCAATAATTTATTATTGTCTATGAAAATACAATATTGTAGTTTTTAAGAGATTCAACGTATTTTACTTGATTGTCATTTATTATAATTTATTATATTATAAACAAAAATATTGTGGGTACTAATTTAGTTTTTATCTTGAAGATCATAATATTGTATTAATAATATCATATTGTTGTTTGATATAATGAAAGATACTAATATGTTTTTTTTTAAATTTGTTTCAGATCATAAAATTCAACGATGAAGTGAGTGCAACATGTGAAAAAAAAGATCACACGATTTTCTCTACAAGAGCTTAAAAATAAAAATAAAAGCTTCAGTACCGATGTGTACAGTAATAATATAGTCAAATAAAATCAGAATAAATGTAAGCAGTATGCTTTTATGATGCAGTGATTACGAAATAACGGAGTAAAAACATTATTATAAAATATGTTTGTGACGATTTGTGAGTGTGTAAAAGCTAATAAGAAAAGAGCTTTTGCTAAAGTGTGTAATTGTGATGTAATAATGAAAGCTCGTTCAAAACACTTGAACATGATTTTCCTTTTGTGGTTAGTGATTTTGTGTCGATTTTCCGAAGCCGCCATCAACGATTCGGGAGAATTCGAAAAAGAAGGTAAGCTAGCAAATTATTTTGTTTTTTTTATTATAAATGAAAAAAAATCTATGGACAAAGGATTACTTACATAATACTTGCAATATTTCTTTATTCATGGCTCAACATCGTTATACCTATACATGTTTATAGAACCAATTAAATTTCTGCCAAATATTATAAAATGGCATATCAATTACGTTTTTTCGGATGTTACGGCTTAAAAATTCTTTATAACTCCTTAGTTAGAAGATGGTTTGAGAGTGTGTCGATTGTTTGGGCCCCGCATTAATTGAAATACGATCTTATGGTAGAGCGAGTTCAAAAGAAATTTTTGAGACTCCATTACTTGCGGTTGTGTGGATTCTATCCGTGGCTTTATCCAACTGACTTCTTATTAGGTATGCTTACCTACTGTAATTTAGACACTAGACGATATATATACTTGGCCATGTATTTTTTCCGACTTACACTCGGTGAAAATGAGAACTCTGCCTTTCTTGGTAGTATTGACCTGTGTGTCCATGATCACTATCTTGGAAATCGGGAGCATCAATTGTTTGTTCTCCAATGTGCAGAACTAACCTGCCATTGGTCATCCCAATTGGGAGGGAAATAACTTTGTTCAACCAAATCACTTCAGATATTGACATACCACCTGCGTGAGGATGAGTGTTCAGGTGGAAATTGTTTAAAAATTCATAAAATAGAGTCTGCTTTGCTCATTCGGTGTACCTACCTCCTTGTATCTTATTTATATTTTTCTGTATTTATACTTTTCTACTTACTACTATTAATACTGTTTTAATAATAATTTTTGTTTCCAAATATCATGTGAACGTCTTAAATTAACAATTTGTAGTGTTCACTATATTTATGTAAAAAAGAATTTTTAATTATATTTGATTAAAAAATGAATCTGTTACATTGCCCACTTTTAATATTTTAATTGATAGCTATTTCGTAGATATTTCTAAAAATACTTTTGTTGGAGACGGCCCCACGATGGTCGAACGGTAATGCACCGGCGTATAATTTCGTAGGTTTCGGGTTTGAATTCAGGGCCTGAGAAAATCAAATTTATTCTACTTATCTCGTGCCAAACTTTAACGAAGGTTGGCCACCATCAGAGCGATCCTTGCTTTATCATATTATTATACTGCCCGGAACAGTTCGGTGGAGTTGCACTCGTACAAACCACGGAGGTTCTGTAGCCACGAAATGCGGCGTCGTCCTTTGCTGTGCTTATCATTGATCTTCACTTGGATGTTGTGAAAATCAGTACTTTTGTCATCTCACAATATGGCCGAGGTACTGTAGTTTTCTGGTTTTGATACTACGCAGAACTTTTCGATCCTTTCCCATTCAATTGAGAACGTCAATATTAAATTTGTCACCATGTCAGTCCAAGGAATTTTAAGGAGGCGTCTATCCAGCTACATCTCGAAAGTCTCAATTATTCGTGAGGTCTTGTCGTACCTATTGCTTAAAAAAATAATTGTTGAAATAATTAAATATTAATTATGTTGGTTAAATTTATTATTTTTTGCACTTTTTTCAAATTTCTTTAAACCCACTATCCGTGCCGTTTTTCGATATTATCAAGTTATTTTCATATAAATGTGGAAACAGAACTGAAAATCATGGCCCCCACAAGGGGGGGGGCTGACAGGGCTCAGGAGGGGCCCGGCGTGGCGAGGCTCGACCAAATAAGTGGGATGAACATACATCATAGTGCTCTTATAGTAAAAAAAAGTTGCCTGCGGCGCTATTTGCCTTCAATCATATTATTTAAAATTATGTGGTTGTACGACACAATTTTTAATTGTATATTGATACACGACATCTCCATAATTCAAATGGATGTTTTAATATATACTACAAAACACTAAATATACCTACACATTAATTTTACCCCAAGTGGAAAACGCTACACTGTAGAGCGTCACACTGCCTTTATCCTTAGTGATAAGCAGGGGGGCCCGCCAAAGATCCTAGCCTGGGGGCCCGCTTTAGGATGTGGAAGCCATGCTGAAAATAATATTTTATTAAAATACAACCCAATTAGTATATGTTATTCCTATTTTTATTTAAAAATGATAAATGTCATAGTCGTGGATTTATGTTACAGAAAATTTTTTAATCTTTGAAGCTTGAAATATCACAAAGTTTGTCTAGCCATCTCGATAAAGAGTATATTATTTGGTTTTTCCACATTTACAGAGAATCCTAGTGTACTATCATTCTCCGCAATGTACACAAATACTTTTCTGACAGTTATTCATAATAGCTGATACCAGTTTCAATAAACCAATATATACAATCGTATCAAATATTAGCATATGCGGATGATATTAGTGTACCTAACATTAATGTAGAATTCCATTTTAACTGTAACACGAACAAAATCATTTTCCGACTCAATTCATTACTTGAGTTATATATACATACATTTCAACTTTTCCAAAAATCTTTCAAGACTCGTAGTTGAAATAAAATTATTTTTCTGGAAACAACGTAATAAGCAAATTGTAGAAATTCAGTTTTGAAATAATTATATTTAAGTAAAAGAAACGAGTTCTTTAAGTCTATTTCAAAGAGAGAAATAAAATTATTAAGTTTTTCATAAAAATTAGTTACATATTTCAATATATTATGTATACGTTGTGGAAACTGCTCCTAACTCATTTCATTACTTATATGTTACAGTCACAGTCAATGACGGCAGGCCCTTTAGATCAAATGGTCATTGACCCTCCAAAAATATCTATACAATGTAAAATTATAATTATTACTAGCGAAACAGGCTGGCGAAGATCAGCTAGTAATAAATTATTACCTATCGGCTACGCTAAAGCGTCAACGTTATATGCACGCTAATGTATATTATATACGTGTATGTAGTTACAATACTCGTCTCGTACAAGTCTCGCACAAGTCTCGCACGCAACGTCCAACTGCTCGTCTCAGCGCGCTTGGGTCAATTTACAATCTGCCGGAAATATTTTATATTTCTTTCTCTCTCTTTTTCATATGTGAGACGGAGAGTAAGCTCAAAGCATTTTTTTCTTCATATTATTTTGCCGCACTATTAGGCTTCGTTTCGTTCATTGCCGAAAATGAAAGACATACATATTTTATATCGTTGTACACACAGAAAATAATTATTTTTGAGTTCCCTGGTCATACAGTAGGTACCTACTACAGTACGCGATGACGACTTGCACTTCTGACAGTTGAAACAGTTGTTTTAATCGTATTAATAAAGTATAAATCGTATTTGGTACAGTTATTATAATAAATAGACACACAAAGTTTGGTTTTTAGTGATTTACTTTTGTGAAGTTTTGTGGCATTGGCGACATGGCAAGTGGACCTAATTTACAAAAAATTATAACGTGTTGTGTGCAATTTTGGTTAACGATGGTTGGCGGTGTGAAAAATGTAAATGTATGTAAGTATTTACTTATAACAATTTCTAGCAGTTCTTCTATAATGTATAAAAAGCCAATTTGCAATACGTCTTTTAAGTATACAACGAAAAGGCAAATTAAAATAATATAATCAAAATTGACCTACTACTTTTTTGGGCCTAAGGCCGCCAATGGTCACAATAATATTATGTAATCCTTTAATCCTTAAACGCTAAATTCATTTATATTTGCATTGTAAAACGTACGCTAATTAACGTGTTAACCACAATAATTATTACTCAGTCAGTTAAAAGTTATAGCGTTTGTCATTCTGATATAGTAATTAATTAAACAATCGCATTTAACCAGTATACTTTTAAATATCAAGTAAACATTTTGATGTACACAATTTTTATCTCTTCTATGGAAATGAAGCTAAACAAATTCTCACAAATTGGAGTCACTGTGACTCAGTGCAATTTAAGTCAATTGGCAGTGATTAAAAATTGTTTTTTTGGCGCCTAGCCACATTTGACTTATTACTTTAATAAGCGTTCATATTTTTTCAAATCAAAATATTATTTTCACGCTACGCTTGGTAATTTCTTCGTAGGTTTCTCTGAATTGAGAAAGTGTCATTTTTTTGGCAAGACGTATTGAATGTTGTGTCATTATAAAATATTTATAGAAATACGTATACACAGGAGCGGTCTATGGAAGTGCGAGGCTCAGTTATATTATGTGCGCGAGCACGTTAATTAACAATTTTAATAATTTAATCGACTTTGATATTTAAAAAAAAATCTACTTGAATTGTCGGCACTCAGTATCATAATATTATGATCATGGGCCCCACATCCTGAAGTGGGCCCCCAGGCTAGGATCTTTGGCGGGCCCCCTTACCCATCGCTAAGGATAAAGGCAGTGTGACGCTCTACAGTAGTGTTTTATAAATGGTGTACTCGGTAAAATGTTGTATTCTACATAATTTAAAATTATAACGCTGTCGAATGAAAATAGCGCTGCAGGCGACTTTTTTTGTTATTAAAGCAAATTTGTGATGTGTATTTATTTCACTTATTTGGTCGACTCGCCACGCCAGGCCCCTTCTTAGCCCGGGTCCCCAGGCTAGAGCCCTGTCAGTCGCTCCTTATGGGGGGCGTGATTATGATGCACTGATCACGACCCCCCTTTCGAAAGCCAAGTAACATGCGACCCTTCGCTCTATTGGATTAATATACATTTTCATTAATCAGGAAACAGTAGATAACAATAATTATAAACTAAAAACCTACACGTGAAATAGCGCTTTTATTTATCTCACTTGCCTGATCGACCCGCACTGCCAGCTCCCTCTTAAGCCCGGGCCCCCAGGCTAGAGGCTTGTCAGCCACCTCCCTTGTGGGGGGCTATGTTTAGTGTATCGTAAACTCGTGGCTAACGTCTTTATATAATATACTACTATTTTTTTTTTAATTCCTCGCTTGCCACTTATAAAGAAGTTGTGAATTGGAAGAAATCAGGGGAATAATAAAAATATGTATGCAAAGATAATAATAATATTAAAACGGTCAATAGAAATAAATTTAATACCTACATTAAAATAGTATAAAGAAAAAATGTTTCCGCAAAAAATATTACAGATATTTTGTCATACTACTTGGTTATCAATTATTATTGGAGTACAGTGACAGGTTTGCTTTGCAAGCTCTTCATCTACCTATAAATAATTCAGTGATCCTTTGATGGCCCTTAGAGGTCATAACACGAAGTGATATCAGTCACGTTCGATACATTATTACAGAGAGGCCCGAAAGCCTCCTCAACACGTGTCATCCTCACTTACCACGTGTGCCAATGACTGTCTTCGCGTGTACGGGGTGTTTGTAATAAATTATCCGGTATATTGTACATTTTATCAGTATTATCGTCAACACTATAACTCAACGTGGCTCATAACCATCACCAAGATACATCTTCAATTCTTCTGATGCTGCAAGTTCCATACTTTAATTATTATTCTACATGTTAATCCAACAGTCGCAGTCTAGGTTTTCCGACCTCATTTTTTAGGTACACATATTATAATATATTGAAAAATTTCCTCTTGAGTTATCAAAATTGAACGTAGTTAAAAATTTAAAAAAAGAAAAATAAATGTCAAAAATATTACATGTACAAAAAAAAAATACACGGAAGCACACTGACTGAACTAAGTCGGCTCTATCTTCAAAACTTATAAAACAGCGTCCACTTAAACTTATTTACACGTAAGTGGAATACAACGGAATTTGATTAAACAGTCATTGTTCTCTCAATTGGCATTGCCAATGGTACGTTAGTTCTGCACACTGGGATAACAAATGGTTCCGATTTCTAAAATGAGTAAAGTTAAGTTGCCATTTGCACTACGTTTCGCAAGAATGTATAGTAAAATATAAGTTTTTTTCTAACTTTATATAACAGATAATGGGGTGTCTTCTATCTATGAGAGATAACTTTCCCAATGGAGTCGCCCTGATTTTACTTATGAGACGAATGCGCCACCCTTTGTCGAATATGGCTCCGAAAACTTTTGTCGCTATTTACCTTTCAAAAGTATTTAGATTCCTCTCACTGTTTTGTTCACTCCTACCTATAGATCAATATACTCTTAATGAAGATTCCTTCGAGAATTATTTTATTTTTCTATGGTAATAAACTTGATCTAAACTCTAAAGTGTCTTCGAGTCCGTCAACCGTAGTAGAATTTGTACACTTTAATTTTTTCTACTTGATTCCATAACTGATGTCCTCTTGATGAATGATGTATAATCCCAATTAATATATGATGAAAGTGCGCCCTAAACATATTATTAATCCTATTCTCACAGAAAACATCAGTGCAGTATTCCCAGATAGTGAAAAATGAGACTTTTGAAAAATATTTCATCACCCAAATGGTGGAATATTATTTAGGGTTCGATGGGGTAGAGGTGATGACTCGAGAGGAAGAAAGTGAGTTGATTGAGGCGGCAGTAGTGGAGAGGATCATGTCGGCTTTGTTTAATCATGTCGTGGTCACCACTTTGGGACTCAATGAGGTGATGTGGTGATAAAGGCAGTGTTACTGGAAATGGATGTAAATGTTTATTGTCTTGATGCAGAATACAGAGAGTTACAATTGCCGGAGATTAACGGTAATTGCGTTGAGCTCCTCCTCAGACCATGCCATTATCCGGTAGTGACAATTAACGATTTTACTGTTATTAATTAAGGTTGACTCTATCGAGTGACCGGACTCGAGATATGTGGTAACGAGTGATGGATCTTCCTTGCTGTTTATACAAATGAAATCAATACATTACAAGTGTCATTGTCGCAATTAAATACATCATAATATACACTGTTGATCTAGGTTATGATTGAAGAAATGCTGATCTCGCATCCGACATATGATTTGTTTTGACAACAAATCATAAATATTGAAGTGTGTCATACTTGTAATGCTAAGTGATATAATTGCTACACAAATCTGATTAATTATGATTTAAATCAATATTTTTAGATACTTTCTCACATTATATTGTGTATTAGTAAAAAATGTAAAAAAGCAAAGGATTTCACGGTGTTGCTAAATGCGACGTTATTGTAAGGCAGTTCTAGCCAGAGGTTGGAGCGGATGCCTTTTTGAGTTGCTTCATTTTAATGGGTTTTATATTATTATGTATATGTTATAAAATTAAAAAATAAGTAGTTTTAAAATAAGGTTTATTATTCATAATTTTCATTATTAATTCTAATTAACAAAACGACAGCAAATCGTCTTTCATTATCTGCCTCTTCTGTCAAAAAATAGAGATAATATTTTCATTGTATTTTAGGACGACAATTTAATAATCATAAAAAAATATACGGAGCAGTGGAGCACTACAAATTTTTGGTGCTCCAGCTCCTGGTAAAACCCCATTGCTCCACTACTCCGTGCTCCTGGTCCGAGCTCCGCTACAATGCTCTGGTTCTAGCAATAACTCAAAGACAAATTCCATGGGTACAAAAGATTTTACAGATACAAAACTATTCGATCGCCCTGTAGATATCCGTATTTCATCTATGTGTTTAGTCAGCAGTGTATCAAACCGGTCCCTTGTACCACGTGACGCATTAGATTAAATATACTTTTTCCCATATAAATTATGTGACCCTCTTGCGCCACACTTGTGTATGTACGGTGGATAGCCAACTATACTTCACTCACTCTTAATCTCTTCGTTTGCGCTTTCTTTCTTTGCCCCTAGCTCATCGCGTACGGACAAGCGCAAGGAGGAATTGACAAAATAAACATGTTCAAAAAACTATAAGGACTTACAAATAACGAATCCATTTTTTGACGCAGATGACGCAATCGATTTGTCAGAAGATTTGAAAGGGGATCGCGAAACGGTTCAAAATAGTCATGCAAATATTGAATGCAAACACCGAATTCTTAAGGGGGAACATGCTCAGCGTACGTCAAAATGGAGCTTTTATGCTATTTTCAAAGCATGATCCTGGACATTCATTAAACGTTGTAGATAATCTATTTACATAATTTTGAGGCCTTATTATTCTTCATAAATATCCTGCATAAAGTATTTTTATTACATAAAATAATATTCTTTTAAACCTCACGCTCTAATGTTTTAGAATATAGTCATATTTCAGTACGTCCATGTGAAGTGGTGTTAAGATTTTTTATATTTATTAATTATTAAAAGCATTTATAAAACCATTACCAAAATTTATGTGGACATTATTATAGTGAAATATTTACAATAAAAAATTATATTGATAATCTCTGCGATAAATGAAGTAGGGAGTAAGATCGTGGTAACGCGCGTTTTTGAACATGTACCGTTTAAAAAAAATCATCTTCAATAATTCCTATATTTAGAAAAAATGTGATTCTAAGATAGAGTATATTGATATTTTTACTAGATATCAATATTAGAACGTATGAAGTCACGAAAATAGTTTTTATTGTGGAGTAGCTTAAAATCAGTCAATGCGTCGGATTTCCATGTCCTTGAGCCTGACACTGATTAAGTAATATATAATATTAATATTTAAGCAAGGGGTTCTCAACATGTGCATGGAACCTCTAGTAAATGTTTGGTCAATGCTGGCACCTACTACATAATCATTTTTTTTTCTATTATTAGTTTTTCCGCTCAAAAAATCAGAATACAAACCGAGAGCTTTTTAAAATTCTGCTTCGCATTTTCCTTCTAATTCCAAGTCTACTTTCACAAAAAATCAAGAATTTTTCTTCGACAAATTCTTTTCCACATTTTTGCACCCCATGGACTGGCATCTCACTGTCTTTGCGAAAACGTGTATTTTCCAAGTACATAATATTATACATAAGCAAACTGGTATAAAATTAATGACTTGCTTTCTTTAAACGCACTTTTACCAATTTTTCCCTACTCAAAAATCTCTTACACCGAAATGTATAAATTTCAAAAATACCTTAATATCAATGTTCCCTTTGTGTTCCTTAATAAAAATTGATTTTGTTTGATTCATATTTCAACACTGCCGCAGGAGTGACAGAAGAAGGATAAGTGAATTCCCGCGCTTTGAACGGAGTCGTAATTATTATCCTTACTCCACCAGTAGACTCTTTGCACAATAGGATAATAGTTTGAATTTGAGTGCAATGAGTGTCTAGGTTCGAATCCTGGATCTGGCAAATACACATATTGTTTTTCAATTCGTGTGTGAGTCAAGGGGTATGGACCTAATAGGTTGAGCAAGTGGCTGACACCCATTTCTCGTTAAAAACAAAATCTGTTAATACAAACCTCTAATCTATGGAGGCCCATATGATCCTATTAGGGTCGGAGTGTCGAAAAGAAGACTAAAGATTACGGCAAATAAGACAATGAGTATTTCTTTGTGATTATGAGAGACAAACGTTTTCTTATATTTAAAATGCTTCAGTGTCCAAATATAAAACGTTTTTTTCAAGTTGAAGAATGTCAATGGTGAAATGTAGTAAATCACTGTCAGTTTTGCCTCTGGGTAGTAGAACACAGCTTATTAGAAGTTGGACATGCCCGGAATGCTTCTCATACCTATATAAATGTATGTTTAGCGGATTGTATAAGAGCAAAAAGACGTGACATATTGTTCTTGTACTGGAAAAAGTTTATTTGATTTGTACACATGAATTTTGTATTTACAATTTTCAAGAATTCTACTACCCTCCTTGTTTGTCCAATTCTTTATTGGGATAACATGCGAAGAGCATGCATTGCATACTGAAAAATATATTGAAACTATTTTTTCCGAAATGGATTACTGAGGGGATGGAATATTTTTGCAAGTGAAATATACATATTTTTACAGTATCAAAACTTACAATGCAATCCACCATTATTTAAAACATTGATATGCAGCCTTTTGGTCAATATTTTAATTGCTCGCTGACTGCACGTTGTACAAATGCCATTGACGAGTTCCTGGTATTCAAACTATGTCATCTTAGAAGTGGAAAGTAAGTGATAAATAATTTTTTTTTAACATACATAATTTTGAATTCATAGATAATTTTGAATCCTCTCGGGATTCGCGCCCACGCACACCGACTACAATGCTATAGGTTTCCTATCTAATTGTGGAAAACTTTAACTAATGGCTCTTACATTACTCTCTGAAGCGTTTTACAAACTGAGTTACTATCAGGAATGGGCTTTTGTATTTTAAATCGATGTAGGTATTAATTACTTTAATTACTAACCGACGTGACGGATCTCTCCAAGATTTTGTAACTTGAACTTGCGAATAATTTAAATAACTATTTTTTTTTATTCAACGAATAATAATTGACAAGATTTAGAATTAGATTAGAATGTAAAATTATTTATACTGAGCATACATAATTTAAAAAATACATCATACATTCTTAAATCTTGTGAATTATTCGTTAATTAAAAAAAATAGTTAATTTAATTTTTTAAAGTCACGGTGTCACTCATTATTCTCATTTACCTCACCTACTATGTACTGACCATAGACTATTGATACATCTAGACGCCACCCGTTGCATTGCTAAATGAAGCTACGTGCCGTGCGTTTGGTTTGTGGGCGAGCGAACGCATTCGTCTACAAATGTTCGAGACCATAGACCATTTCGCTAGTGCTCGCACTAGACGCTCAGAATTAAAATATAATATAATATAATTTTCTATTTTTTTACGTTATATAGTATTTTTAAGCGGTCAAAATGCAACCATTAGGTAAAGATATCCATAATTTAAGTTATTTTAAAGAAACACTTGGTCACTGATATTAAAATATATAATAATATACAAATAAATTATCACGAACATATTGTATCAACTTACCTATGAAACGTAATACCATCTTCTTGCTTATCAGTACGTTTCCATATTTTAATACAACACACAGAACCATCTTTCATACTTAATTAACTAAAAATATTTACCACTGACTTAATGTTTAACACAAAAAATAGCAATTTTAGCAACACGAGCTCGCAGGTTATCGACGCTACGTGAAGCAATTCACCACGATTTGCCGGCGATACTTTTGGAAACTAACTCACACATAATATAATAGACCTTTTATTTTGCTCTAGCGCGTGTCGCAGAGATTAAAAAGGTGCCGAATACTTTCTCACTCGCACTCATGAATCGTTTTTGTTCAGGCCTTGGTACTGACAGTTTATCATCGCTTCAACCGCAATTTCCCGTAATACATTCCTCATACTCAGACACGTTGAATCTAGCTATGGAAACCTAGATGCTTGCATCAATTTACTTATGCGTGACACTGACACAGGACTCGTGTAGTAGAGAGGAGTGACACCGACCCGTTCTCACTGTTCGATGGTCAAATCATCCGGGTCATAATCCTCAGTTCTGGGTCCTGACAATGTAAAAATCTGACCGGGCTCGAAACCCACCCCACGAAAAGAAACCCCTTTGTGCGCACGTCTGTTTTCTTCAGTTTTACTTCACCGAATATATGTATATTTTTAAAATTCAGATCGTAGAACCAACGTGCAATAATTAAAAATATTAGCGTTTTTTTTGATTTTTACAACGTTTTTCTTAGCTCGTATTCTTATTTGTTCGGTAAAAATCTTGCAATCGATTTTTAACTAACTTCCCGACTAGCTAGACATTTAAAACTCTTAGAATATATCAGAACACGATGCCAATGCATTTTTTTAATGCCTATTTTATAAAAAATATTCAGTTGAAAATGTCTCTCTGATGCGGACGAAACCGGTCCAGATTTATTTATTAAAAGTGGAATAAGTACGAAAAAAAATCGCGTTTTATTAAATTAAATTATTAATACAATGCATTTCCACCATGCATTGATAGTTAACAGGTTAAAAATAATTATTTATTTTACAACGTTTTTATTAGGTCGTATTCTTATTTGTCCGGTAGTTGTTTATTATCCGGTACAAATTTTGCAATCGATTTTTTACTAACTTCCCAACTAGCTAGACATTTGAAACTTTTAGAATATATCAGAACATGAGGCCAATGCATTTTTTAAATACTTTTAGCCATCTTTAAGTAGAATTGGATTCATTTTCAGTTAATTCTGTTTTGTATGAAAAGTTATTTCGACACCATTATCGGTTGTTAGGGGTCTGGGCTCCTAGCAACTAAATTATTAATATATACGTGTGTCACTATGGAAATCAATATGACATGTCAAGTACAATTTTTTTGATCGTTTAAGCTAGTCAAGTCAAGTTTATGTGGTTCAACAGAATTTAAAAATGTTATATTTATAAAAAATTCTTTTTATCTTGTAATTATTTAAAAATATTTTGCATGAAAGTTGCTTGTGACAATAGTAATAATTACAAACTATTTATTTTGTAGCTACAGCAGAAATGCGGAAGATATTGCATTTATTGCTTAATCTTATTTAATTTAATATTGAGCTTAGAGCTTAAACTCTAAAAAAGTAAAGTAGTCAAAAATGTCTTTTAGTACATATTTCAGGACATATTTTATAGAGCATATTATAGGAAGAATCAATGTGTCTTACTGAAGAGATAACACACAAAATCTTAAAACCTGGATAACGATGTAGTGCGTTGTCTGAACCTAGTCTATATAACCCCAGTTAAGGAAAAACGTATGTAAGTAATTTATAAAAGTATTTATAAGTACATTCACAATTTCTACGTAAATATTTTACTGTGCAACAAGGCGTGACTGAAACGGAAGGACGTACGAGAAAAAGCGCAAAACTTACAAACGAAATGTTTCACGCGATTCTTAGAAAAATAATTTTGAAAGACGTGACGATTTATTTGTGTCAACTAGCGACAAGGAAAAATGTCCAGTAAGTAGATTATTTTATAAATCCATAGTCATTAACTACTGTATCAGTATGAGTATGAGTTTATGTAATTTCAAGGATTTATATTATCTACCCACTCATTTTTAATTCAATTTCAATATCAATTTCAATTTAATTTATTTATTTTTACATATTGTGGACATTACAAATTATAAGTTTAAGACGTTCACAACATTATATAAAAAAAGAGATAGATAGTATGTTATTAAACAGTAGAAATATGTACATACAAAAATATTAATTATATAGGTACATGGAAATACACCGGATGAGTTAAGCAGACCCCATTTTTAAAATTTATAAAATAAGTCCACCTATACTCATCCTCACGTAGGTGGAATATATCAACACCCGAAGCAATTTCGTTGAACACAGTTATCGCCCTCCCAATTGGCATTACCAGTGGCAGGTTGGTTCTGCACCTTGGGAGAATAAACAACTGATGTTCTCTATTTCTAAGATAGTTATCAGGGACACACAGGTTAACACTGCCCAGAATGGCAGAGTTCTCATTTATACCTCGTATAAGTCGAAAAAAATACATAGCTAAAGATTTCTTCTAAATTGAAAACTGCAGTATGTAAGCATGCCTAAGAGAAAGTCAGTTGGATAAAGCCACGGATAGTATCCGTACAACCTCAAATAAAGGAGTCTCAAGAATTTCTTCTGAACCCTCTCCACCATAAGACCAAACTTCAACTGATGCGGTGCCCAAACAATAGACCCACTCTCAAGTCTGCTTCGAACTAAAGAATTAAATAAAAGTTTTAATACCGTAACATCCGAAAAGACCCGGAAGTACGCATGACGAAGCCCAACATTTTAAGCGCCTTGTTACAAATGGTAACTATATGGCTAATAAATGTCAGTTTACTCTCAAACGTAATGCCAAGATCCCTTACAGATGACATTCGTGACAGAACTCTGCCATGCATCGAGTATTGGAAAAACAACACTTTTGAGGCTCTGGTAAACGACAAAAGATTGCATTTATCAATATTGAATTCTAGTTTGTTACGCCTGCCCCAATCTAATATATTATCTATATCAAGTTGGAGCTGACGACAATCGTCCAAGGTGACAATTTCCAAAAAGAGTTTCAAGTCATCAGCAAACAACAAAAACATAGCATTTTTTATTACCAATGCTATGTCATTTATAAAAATCGTGAACAGCAACGGCCCTAAGTTTGAGCCCTGAGGGACACCAGAAAATGTGTAAAATGTCTGTGACTGATAAAGGCCGTACAATACGTATTGTTGACGGTTCCTAAAATAACTCCCGAATAGCTTCAAAAATCGATCAGACAATCTAATAAGTTGGAGTTTTTCGATCAGGACATCATGATCGACTTTGTGAAATGCTTTAGAGAAGTCATTGTAAGAACAGTCAACCTGGTGGCCTCTATCCAGGGCCGATCACACATAATTGGTAAATACCATCAGGTTAGTTTCCGTTGATCGGCCTGCTCTAAATCCATGCTGTTCATTTATTATAAATGACTCAATTTTTGGAGAAATCATGTTGTGCATGATCATCTCAAGAACTTTTGCTGGTGCAGAGAGAACAGCTACCGGCCTGTAATTTTCCACTGATGACTCTGTACCACTCTTATGGATTGGAGTAACCTTCGACATCTTCCACGTTTCCGGAAAGATACCTGTCTCCATTGTAAGATTATATATATATGCAAGTGGGCCTTTGACAAAATCCACACACCCCTTTAAAAAAAATGTAAGGACGTTATCAGGTCCCGAAAAGTGAGTATTTTTTAGTTTTTTAATAAATTTTAACACATTACTCTCATCAACTGGAAAAATATCAATGGACTGGGCACCGCATGATGGCTGTCTCTACCGGCACTATAATCCAATGTAGGTCTTTACGCCGGCATGCATATCTAAACTGCATCTGCAACGTGTCGAATACGTCGATGTGACGTTATAGTTATTCATAAAACACACATTGCCAAATAATGGAGTTCGGCACATTGGTGCAATGCGACTTTTTTGTTTGAAAAAAAACATCTATTGTTTATAGCGACAAATCGCATGCGTCTCAAGCTGCGAGTCGAATTCACCAGTACGCATACATACGCACACGCTATGAATTGGTCATCCCTGTTTAAACGTGTCACTATAGGCGCCCATGTGCGCGGTCTTCATATGCGACATCGGTGCAACGTTCCTAGAAGGTTTGATTAATGGCTGTGCGGCAGATGAGGCGAGTTTAGATGTGCGACGCGGCTGCCATCTACAGGACTCCCTTCTATCACACTTACTTACTACACAGTCTAACCATCACATTATATGACTCCAAGTAATCCAGTCTATTGAAAAAGACCCTTTTAGTGGTTAGGTGTTTTTAATAGTTGACACAATATGACCTGCCTTATAGAGTCACCTTACTTTAACAAGAATACAGGTATATCAATGTACAATTACTCATATAGAATGTCACAAACAATTGTGAAGAACCTTGTCTATTGAAATATAATATTTTTAAAGATATACAGTTATTTTCCATATTTTTCTTTCTAAGATAAAGCATTTTGATCTATAAATCAATTTCTGCATGATGACAATTTTATAGTGATTTATTTTAGTTTATTTGGGGAGAAGTCTTGATCGGAGTTCCTTGGGCAGTGTAATTCTTCTACATATTGTTGTTTTAATTAAATAAAACGCATTTTTTTGTAGTACTTATTCCACTTGTAATCAATAAATTAGGACTGGTTTCGTCCGCCTCAGAGGGACATTTCAACATTTATTTATTGAATAAAAGTGGAATAAGTAGTTACTACAAAAAAAAATGCGTTATATTAAATTAAAACAACGATACAATGCAGTTTCACCACGAATTATTGACAGTTAACAAAATAAAAGAAATTTTTCTACTTGCATCTTGATTGATGTTTTTTTGATTATATAAAAGTGTATTATGGTATTTAAGAGATTGGCCAATGCGTATATACAAGTTATAAAAATGATATAATTACTAATAATAACCAATATAACAAGAAAGAAGAAGGGAAAGTGTGTTATTATGTAAATATTTGAGTAAAATGATTAAAAAAATAATAAATGTAACCTATTTAAAACGTTAATCGCATGATACACACCATCATGAAATATCACATCCGTCATGCAACAGGGTATCACGAAGACTGCAAGGTTACGAGTGATATTGATGGGAACATGAAGATTAATATTTGCCATTATGAACAGATCGTAAATGAATCCACGAATAAGTAAAAAAAAATGCTTTAAAAGTCACTCGTCGGGTGGACAGGGATTGCATTGATAGTATACCCAGAAGGAAATGAGTCGATTTTTGTTTTATTATCATTATCATAAGGAAAGAATCCGCATGTCCTTAATTGGAGATATCTAAGAAATATATCGTGGACTCAATCCAACTTCATTATGATGATTCGAGCAGTGATGTGTGGTACAGATGCCATTGATTATGAATGTAGGAGTTATGTTACCATGAAATTACGTTTGTATTATTTTTCTGTATTGTTGAAAGTCGTGACGTGTAATCTAGTCATCACCGTCGATGGTTCTTCGTTTTTTTTTATATTCCTAAACTATTTATTAAATAAGGAAAAAACTGTGGTGTCGTTCAACTTCCGATAAGGGGAGAGTAAACAATACGTAAGGAGAATATGTAAAAGAAGAAAGAGGAAAAAAATCAGTCTAGCCAACTATAAAATGAGAATATCCTCTTGCTCGTCCCATGTCAGATTAAAAAAATACCAAACGTCAAATTGGCGTTTGTATCATCAGATGGACCGGTGAGTTCAACAGCTGGTTGGTTCGTCTCCTTTGATACACATTTCAAGACATTCCTAAAGAGTATGGTTAGCATAATTTGGGTAATCTAAAAGTCCATACTATATTCAATATCAGATAAGTGCGGGATAAATAAAAAAATATTTTATAGCTAGACTCAGTAGAGATTCCCAAATCTGTTTGGCCCACTTCAGAAAAAAATACTCAACCTGGAAATCTACCTTCTTTCAGCGAACGAACAGAAGGATTCGGATATTTCTATCTAAGGAACATAGTAAAGAAAAATGTTATTGTAAATAACAAGTCGTGGTGCCTATAATAATATAAAATTATGAATATATGTACACCAACCGTAGTTACATTTGCATTAAACAACAATTAAGATACCAAAACATTAATTAATAAGGGTACACTGTATTAATGTTTGGCTCTATTTTTGTCAGCACCATTCTTAAATTACCGCGTTTAGTTATTTTTTTAATTAAGACATTAAATTTGTGAGTAGGTACATGTTTTGCAAAATATGATGAAGGAAATGAAATTAAAATTTCTCTACTATATTGCCAATAATCCAGGATACATTATTATATGTGCAATAATTGCAGCCAGATTCTTTTGTAGCTGTCTCTAAAGTAATTTGCATTTTTCCGACCATGTCCGATCCTAATAGGATCATATGGGCCTCCACAGAGTAGAGGTTTGTATTAATAGATTTTTTTGTTTATGAGACATGGATGTCAGCCACTTGCTCAACCTATTAGGTCCATACCCTGACTCACACACAAATTGAAAAACAATATGTGTACTTGCCATACCCAGCATTCGAACCTGGGGTCCACGGCGTGATAGTCCAACGCTTAAGCCGCGCGGCCACCGTGGGTGTTTGCATATACTGCCCTTTTATTTATATTCAACGCCCCCAATTGCTTCCTAAGCTACTACCGCCCTCCTAGATCATTGCAGCGCCCTCTTAGGGACGGAACTGCCAAATTTGGGAAACTGCTAGAGATACATAAAATTGTCTCATCCCTCATGATAGAGTACACCCAAATTGCTCATTTCTGAAGTAGTAAGTGTGGGATAGATGCAGTTGTGTAGTTTTTCAACTTATGTTTGATTAAGAGAAATCACGCAATTGCACGAATGGTTGACAATAATTCATGATAACAAAGCTTAGGTATGTTAATATACCTTATTTTGTAAATAGTAATTTGCAGTGACGTCCCTAGACAAAATGCCGCCCCTAGGCAGCGCCAAAATGCCGTCCCATTTTTTTATACAGTATGTTTTATCATCCTTTCATGACTCCAATATCGAATAAATGTGTGAACGAATTTGTATGGATTACTAAAAACATGGCTGAGGATCGTGACCACATTTAAATTTCGCCATCCTATGAGCGACCAAGACTTTCCATCCTTCTCGATCTTCCGCTTCTCTCAGGGCAGAATGGATGGTGCCCCCAGTCAGCTCTTTCACTTGGTCGCTCCATCGCGCAGACGCTCTTCCTCTGCTTCGCCTTTCCTGGAGGCTACCCAAAACTACCACTATACAACAAAATATATACCACTACCAAATTAAATTTAGATATAAAAAGCGAATAAATAAGATAAGTATGTTAGACACTTACCCAAACCATCAGAGTCTGAGGTACCAATTGGTTGCTTGTTCTGACACATTTGGTTTGTACCATTTAGCAATATAAAGATTTATTATTTTCACACCATTTTTACTATGCTATTATTGTACAACATGTAAACAAAATAAGTTTAGTTATTTCTATACATACCAAATGATTTTCCTCGATTTGCCGTCCTTCGAGTAACTGCCGCCCCCAAGCGACGCTCAATCTGCCTACCCCCACGGGACGTCACTCGTAATTTGCAATTAACATTTTTACGATCAGAAAGCTCGGTGTATAACCAAAATAAATACCGACGAATTAAGTCATGCTTTAAATTTAATAAATGGGTAGGCGTGGAAAAGCTTTCATTCAGCAGTGAAGCGAAAATATTTGCCAATGATGTTGTAATAGGAAAATTCGACGGATATATTTCAGTGATACGCCAGGTTTTTATTTTTTCCAATTTTATCAAAAAAAAAATGCTGTTCACAATTTTCTGAGCTATTCAATCGTAAATCTCAGGAAGATTTTCATATTTTGATTTTTTCGTGTTAACAAGGCAAAAAATGCGGTGGGACCACCGTAAGAGAAATGAGTATTTTTAATGCTAAACTGATGTGACGCAAAGATGTCTGCCATGATTAAGTACATACTACATACTCAAATAGTTTATTTTATTGCGGTATGTTAAAAATAAATCATTTAACTTTATATAGACCAGAATAAAAATAAACTTTTGGATGCTTTGACCTGAACAAAAATAAGATTAAAAAAGTAAGGCAGTCACGACTCACGAGTAATTATGTTATTTAATGCAATTTAAATTTATCTTAAAAATCATCACCTGGAAAGCATGAATGAAAACGTTATATGAAAGGCAAATCCTAAATTTGAAAAATAATTACAAGATAAAAAGAACTTTATATATACAACATTTTTAAATTTTCTGTTCAATTATTATGCTCAATATGCTACAACTTGTACTTGATATGAAGTAAATAAAAAACAAACAAATATAGAATACAGAAATGTCATTTTGATTTCCATAATAACGCAAGTATATATTAATAATTTAGTTGTTAGGACCACCCACTTAGCAACCAATAATAGTGGATTGGATTATGGATTTCTTCCGAAATAACTTTTCATATAAAACAGAATTAACTGAAAATGAATTCAATTCTACTGAAAGATGGCTAAAGTATTAAAAGAATGCATTGACATCGTGTTACGAGTATGATAATATATTCTAAAAGTTTCAAATGTCTAGCTAGTCAGGAAGTTTGTTAAAAATCTATTGCATGATTTGTACTGGATAAACAACCACCGGACAAATAAGAATACGAGCTAATAAAAACGTTGTAATATAGGAATAAAGTAATCATGTCGTAAAAGAAAACAAAATATGATTTTCTCATAATAGTATTATCTCATAATTATTGACAGATGCTTAAATTGTGGAAATGGTATATATCAGTAGCGAAAGGTGGAAGTAGGGTGTGAAAATCCACCATAAATAATAGTGCATATTAAACTTTGTTGGTCATAAGCATTGGTTTTTCTTCAACCAAGACTACAATTTGCAGATGGTGTTGGTTAGTTTATAAAAATCAATTATACCCTGTCTAAACCAATAATATAATGGATGATCTTAAGCATATACATCCACCCTTCGCCACTGACTGGTGTAGTTTATCATATTTATGTATTGAGGTATTATAATGTTACAATAAGTTAGCCGTCTAAACTGTCAAAACTGTCTATCTCACTCTAAAAGTTAACACAGCCAAGAGAAGGGCTATTAAAATATAACACTTTTTTTTCATATGAACTTAAAAAGAATTAAAAATATACCCATTATAGGTACACCTGGCCCTTAGGTTACTTTCTAAGGACAGAAGAGGGTCAAGTCGGAATGTCATCTTGGGGAGTGATGTTGCAATAATTGATAAGAGGTATTTTATCTACTCTATCTGAGATCCCATCAAACACATTAATTTTTGTTATGAAAATTATTCGACAAAGTAGATTTATAAGAACTTGTCTCGGTCAAACAATTATTTTTTTTAACATACTGGAAGGGGCTCGAGAGTAAAATATGAATGATGTCAGATTTTAAATATTACGTTTTTTTAAAAAATATTTTTTTTTCATATTTAAATTACGAAAATTTGGATTTATGATACGTCATAAATATTAATTAGTTTCGTATTCACGAACCGGAATGCTATTTTTAGATTTTACACAAGACGGAGCTGCACTCTGATGCGTTCCGGTTAATTTCTAACCTTGGGTTTTCTAATTGTATTAGATTGGAATAGGATCGAAAAGTTGGAAAACCGGAGAACCAAATCTTGCAAAGGAACGTTGAACCGAGGAAAAACATAACCAAAATATTGAATACAAAATATATTACACCACTAGAAGGCAAGTAAATATTATTGTTATTAATTTTCTCATGGTTTTATCTGACCACATTCCGTGTGAAAACTGACAGTAAAACAAATTAACAGCTTTTCGTGAATCACTGCAGAGGCGCTGCTCACCACACGTGTTCGTTCATCACAGAATTAAATAATAAACTAAACAGCATGTGAATATTCATTTTTTCTCATACAATACACCGCGAGGAGAGTGAGTGAGTTTAGAAGTGACTGTTGTATATCTTTTCCGAGAAAAAAAACATATCGGCTCCTTTTGTGAATCAGATCGCTAGCGGTTAGATGCGTTGTTTTATTTTTGTATGTGGTAATTTACGAGGGATCTTGATGCAGTTAATGAATGTGTATATAATATATTATATTAAAACAAGATTATTACAATCAAACGATTGAAATAGAGATTTCTCTACGCTGAACTGAATTGGAACTATTTGGTAAAATCGTGCAATAAAATATAAAGAAACTAGTACTTTCAATGCCCCGCATGGTACCACATATATTGACAAAACAGCTGGAGGAACTGAGGATTATTCACCTCCTGAACCTCTAATTCAAAAATAAGTCATCCCTACAATAAAAACAGCACCCGTATTTATTGCAAACACCATAAATTGTGACTTTGAAAAATTCAATGACATTATTAATGGACGACGCACTCAATACAGTAGCTAGCAAGTAAATTCGCGCATTCGCATGTATAGGTAGACGTCACGCAATTCAATTATGCGATATCACGCATCAGGAATTTATAGCAATATGACCTTTATTGTAATGGTGTTAGAGCAGTGTTTCTAATGTCAATGTTCATTTGAGCGAACCCGTTCGAACCGAACCATTCGACAGACCCAACAAAAAGCATCAGGTATTTATAGCAATATCACCTTTATTGTAATGGCGTTAGAACAGATTATGCCATTCGGCAGACACGACAATAAAGTGAGTGTCATTTTCTTTTCCAGATGATTCGTCCATATTAATGTCATTGGAAAAATTAGACAAATAATTATTGTTCTGTTGTTACTTATTTAACTATTATGGGGGCCACCAACAAATAACAGTATTCTTCTTTTTCGTCGAGACTTCATGACTGAGGATCATGGGTCAGATGATTTAGCCGCTTTAGCCTTCTTCACAGCTTTGCTTTATCCCTCTCGGCATTCAGCGGGAATATCTTGGGGCAGGGGCGGCAGAGCATTCGTTAATGTGAAACCTGTGGCACTCTTTCACCGATTTTAAGCTCTCTACTAAAAATCTAACCAAGCCATATTGACTGCGGAATCTGCAAACCAGCTAACTGCACTTTTGAGCAACATTGAGATTTTATGGTAATTTGTTATCAAGAATGTTTCATATTACTCACACAAAAATTTTAACTACTAAAACCTATAAATAAATGCGTTATCGTTCTTCACACACAACTTACTGCCAACTGCAGGTGCAAAATTTCTAATATCGTTAAGGCTATACATGAGTTGAGGCACGGTCTAAAAAGATCGATTGAAAAGCGACGATTTTGCGTAAACAAATATCACGTGGTCTGTACGTGTGCGGCAAACTTCGAATGTGTTTGTAATTTTGTGTATTTTATGTTTGTGTATCACGCATTGTCGGCCATATATGCCGGCCTTTCTGATTGCCGTGATTTGTTTGTTCCTGTCTTTTTTTATTCGTATAAACAAACAGTATTTTTTATTAGTTATATGAAGTTGGCCTTGAATCTGTAATAAAATAATACACAATTAAAAGATTTTGAAATAGAAAAAAACACATTTCCAAGCTTTAAGCCGTGCTCACTCATGAATGTCATTCGTCATTTAGATAAGTATATAGACATTTTGATGTTATCTTGCAAAGTGCGAATGTAATGTTTTCAAATAATTGATATGGATTAATTATACCATCGTATTATTTTCTCGAAATCATAAACATACTATAATAGTATTTGAGTATCAACCTATGTTCAATTTGAATTGGGTTATAATAATAATATACCCGTATATATATCAATAGTATGTTTGCTACAAAATCCACCCAAGTTATCAGTACGTACTTGCACAGGTTTGATTAAAAACTATGATGAAATTAACATTTAAAAAATATTAATTCTTAATATTATTTTGACAGCCCTGTTTTCTGATCGGCGTAAATCTTGCAGGTGTTTATAAAATAATAATAATGTTCAGCGGCAGACAATATCAATAATAATAATAATGTTTCTTAAAATAAAATCTCCGATGATTAGTGATTTTTGCGAAAAGATCGATTTAAATTAACGTACTTACGACGCCGAGGTCTTTTTTATACTAAATTATATTTGAATGTCGAGCTCTTCAGCCCCCCCTTAAGCACTACGGTGCATGGTTGCAGCATCAGTCCCGTGCGGTTCCATCTCGGGACGGAATGAGCACTTAAAATCACTTCTTTCAGACACGTTTAAAGTGTCATAGAAAGCGGTCGTGCATATCCACGGTTGTGCATATATGACGGGTGGTGGTGGGAACTTTACGTATGTTATATTAGTAACAATAATAATAGATTCATTGACATGTTTTCTTTTTCAAGTAAATGGGTAACGTTTATTGTCATCTTTACACGATTTAAAAATTAATACCCCCGTTGCCATCACGAAACAAATTGACGTGTTCCCAGCTTGACGTTCTCTCTCCGAATGCCAGCGAGTCCAAAATTTCGTCGCGCCTATATTTGAAAATTATTTGCCGTTTCACTGATGTATCGTCTTAATGGAACAACTCCGCTCTTTATATAAATTTTCTTTATACACAAAAGAGAAGGCAGCTTATTTGTAAAAAAATAGTTTTTCAAGTGTATTTTTGATATTGTTGAATTCCGGTCGATATTTAAATTATTAAGGTTTTTCACATTCCTGAACAATTTTCCCAAATGGAGTTAGCCGGTTTGCAGACTAAGCAGTCGTTATACGAAAATAATTTTCAAAAAATAAATTCGGTACCAAAACATCTTTTGCAAGTTTTCGTTTTTTATTTTAAAATATTTAATTCAGTTTAGGATAAATAAATTATAAAGACCGCGTTTCGATTTATGCCTTTCTGCACCGAGCTATCTAATTAATAGACCAAAGTGGCATCAACTATAAATGTCGCATCACAATCAAAATAATATGAAGACATATTTTAATCGGCATGACACCATTATGCCAGCCATGCTAATGCTAAACAGATACAGACAGAGGTTAAAACTTTATAGTGTTTTTATGGTTCGGATTTTTCTTTGTTCTATTTACAGAGATAGTAAATTTATTTCGTTGGAGAATTTCTTTTGTTTTTTTTAACCGAGGCTTTCACCACAACCTGCTGTCATATCGTTTTTTTCCTCATAGTAAAATCTAGTTGATCAGGTCCTCCCTGAAGAACCTTACACCTCCGCCGAGACCTTTCATCCTTCTCGATGTCAGGGTACATTTCAGTCTATGTACGATAGCTTCCTTTAAAATAATATTACATTTTTGTCACATAGTTGTGATTTACTCCTCCCAAAAAGAACGTATGTTTTTACTCATAGTATTAATATTATTTTTAACTAATTTCTACTCGAAAGAAGAACAAGGAATAGGGTAGATAAAATTTAACTCATTTACTCATTTTCTATAAACAGTAGATTACTAATTAACTAAATTGAATTCATAATTTTGTTTTAAAAAATAAATTGGACCGAGTAGGATTCAAATTAACAGCGTTCACTTCCAGGGTGAGTGCTCTTAACTTTACTTAACTTAACTTTAGCACAAGAGCATTTATTGGGACAGTAAAATAGGGGAGCCAGAGTCCCACTCGGTCCAAGTTTATTTTTAGAAATTCTATGTGGTTTTCAAAATAACTTATTTTTCTACAATAAAGAATCTAACATCTAATCTTGTATGTATTTTAGAATTATATACATATATTATTAAATTTGACGAATTAGTATTTTAATAGATATATATTTCGGCGATTACACCATTATCTAACTAAACTAAATGATTCTTCTGTACTGATTTATGTACAGATATAGGCGTATCTTCTACTTTGTTTTATTTGTCCCAAAGCGCTGACTAGACGCTCATGCTTTACCACAAGCTTACCTGCGCAAACCGGTTTGTATCGAGAAGCCCGTGTCTATGGAGGGGAAAACTGTAGCTCGCGCAAACCGAAAAGCGCTGTAAAAGTGTTTTGCACAAACTGTACCGCGCAGGCAAGTCACTACCGTCTAGCCGGCGCATAATAATTATTTCAGAAAAAATAGCGCAAAAACAATAAAATTAGGCATATATACATAAAAATACGTTTTTAATTGTTAGCCGAAATTGTTGAGCATAAAATTGGAACCTTTTTTGATAACTTAATGTCATAACAGTTAGTTCTTGGTGAAGAGGTATGATTATTTATTTAAAAATATGACCTATTGAGTACTTACTTCTTTTTCTTAGTTGTTCACTAATTCTTGAGGATCGTGGCTATTCTGAAATCCAGTCTTTTTTGAGCAACCAAAACACTCCATCCTCATGATTCTCTCAGTGTGAAGTGAATGGTGCATCCAGTAAGCTCATTTCTTCTGCTCTGCTGAAAGTATAATAATGTATTTTTATCAATATAACCATTTTTTTTAACTTTTAGGGCGAGTATATTATGCGACTTCAAAGTTAGTTAATTTTTTTTTTAATTTTATTTATTAAGGAAAACAAACAGTCACATATTGATTACAGAAATTTAAAATATAATAATAAAAAGTTATTGCAACCAGCAAAGTTTCCATATATACACTATAATATAGTTAAGCCTAACAAGATAGAGAGTACAAATAACATAAATATAAAGAAATTACATAAGAAGATTACATGAGAAAAATGAGGAAAAATAAAAAAATAACATAAAAAATAAAAGAATATAAATATAATATATATGTATAAGTAAATACATTATTTATCTATTTATACAAACTTTTGGAGATAGCATGTTTAAATGAAACAGGTGAATTATTAAAAGGATCAACGGTGGAGAAATACGTATTATAATTTAAACAAGAACGCCGAATAAAGGGTTTTGTGCATAATTAGAACCATTAGGTAACCCGTAGTTATTTCGAGATAATTGCAAAACTCCGTTAAACATATTGGAAAAAATCAATGGTGATATAAAATTACCCGAAAGTCTTTCAAGTTAATAGAAAATCATGTTTAAACTTACTGTGATAGGTGGATCTAATCGAATTTGCAACCAATCTTCGGTTTAATACTATTATACTGACACACAGAGTTGAGGTAGATAGTTTATGGATAGTACGATGGAAAAGTATTTATCCAACCAGAATCAAGACAAATATAAAACAAATAATGGAGGTAACCGACTGTTATCAGAAACCGATATCTTTACTCTGTCTCTTAACTGTTTTTGGCTGCTGAAATAGTATTATCTATTGATTTTATTTGAATTAATATAATTTCCAATATTGGCATATTACTTATATCGTCTATAAAAAAGTTTTGATTAGGCATATATTATATTTGTTTAATTTTCAAAGTACTTTTTCACATCGACATTATATTATAAAAAACTAAAATTATATCAAGACTTCTTATATAATTTATTTTTATTTATTTACAAAATTCTAGTTTTACTATAAATTATCAAATAATATTATTACTAAAGCACATATTATAACGTGTAACAAAGAAAATTTGAGTACTCTACGTGTAAAGTTTACGTTATGTGTTACTTTTGCTTAACCCGGATTATCTGAATATTTCTCCATGATACAATCTATGAATAGTTAAACTTACACCCCCTACGTATCATTTGTATTGCAATATTTTTTTTATAACAACAATATTTTAAACACATATTGATGTCTCCAAAACTAAATTATTATATAGATATAGGTAGGTACTATTAAGGATTACTCTATTATCTTATGGTGGCGCTTTTAGCAGTGGACTGTAATTTTAGGAATGCTGGTTGGTGGATTGATGATGAAAAGTTCAGGATGGATGATAGACGCGACGTTCGCTCGAACCGTATCGGATTTAGCGCAACGAAGGTCAAACAGATGCATTTTGTATGAAGCACTCTGTAATTAACGCGCCTCATTCGTATCGTATCAGATAAAGCGCGATAGTTTTAACAAACCTACGCACCCGGCTGTCTTCGAGTAACTAAACTTAACTTTCATCGCGGTGGATCTTGACCCGTGACTGGTGGTCTCGTGACAATAATTGGGGATTTGAGGTCGATGGAAAGAAAGGATGAATGCGAATAAAATTGGCCAATCATCTTATTTTATATATTTATTTTTTAATAGTTCCCGATATTTATTCAGGGTTAGAAAACAACAAGAAACCAGAATTCATATGTCGATAAGCAGGGCTCAATTTACACTTGGAAAGCCTTGTGCTAAGCTTATTGGGGCACCCGCAAACACAAAAACCTATAAATTAAAACGTATTTTAAAAGGAAAATTCAATTATTATAATATATTATATGCTAAAGATGTACAGAAAGATGCCCAAACTACAAAAAGAATAACTGATAATATGCAACACGAGACTTCCTCAATATATTTGTTAAATTAAATAATGGAATTTTCAATTTATGTTTTAGGCACTGAGGCCCGTAATAATTTTTAGGCCCATGAGTTATATATACGTAGCTCCTTTAGTCCTATGGTAACTCCTGCCTTGTTAATAATTAATAAAACACTACATTTAGTGAATATCAATTTATTTATTTATTGTCCTGTTGAAAGGATTGCTCGTTATCACATCGAAAACAGAAGTTACAGAACCACTGTAACTTTCTAAAAGATACCACATGCCAACATAGCCCATGTGGTCTAGCTCAACCAATACATTTGCTAGTGATGATTGTTTGCATCGTTGTTTTACGATCGGCTGGAATAAAAGTATACATTGTGATTTTACGACTTCAATCAGACTGATTAGCGAAAGCTTTTTGAAGTTTTTTTTTGTGATTTCTTGACAGGGCCACTTTATTTGAAATTATACTCACTGCTCCAAAATTTTGATACGTCAAAAATGACGCAATGTTGACTGGCAAGCTTCATATTAGATGACAGAATTTCATACACATGTTTGATGTTTTAAACATAACGCCATGACAACGAATTACTTAACACGATACAAGTAGTTGTATAAATCATTTTGTATAATTTAACAATATAATAGTCACTTGGTATTTAATCATTGTTATCAGTTGATAGTCAGAGAGTCAGATAGATATCACTGATATCAGTCAGTCTCTTGGTTGGCTGATGATAATGATATATATATATTAAACATACATAGCTCTGAAAACACTTCTGAGAATATATATTACAACCAATAGAAAAAATCTTTTTGAAAAAATATGACAACCCGCTGGATTGAACCTGCATCTCTCGGGTTTCGCGCCCATGCACATATACCACTATGCTAAAGGCGCCTTTGCTAATTGCGACAAATTTTAACTAATGGCTCTTAAAACTCTCTGAAGCGCTTTCCAAATTATGTATGTTCAATAATTAGAATGTTACATTCATAAATCTTGTGAATTATTCGTTGAATAATAAAAAGAGTTAATTAAAAATATATTTGTGTATTATAACGAATTTTAAAAACTAGCCAGCATCATCTGCAAATTGGATTCTTAGTTCAATGAAAACAAATAAGTGTATTATGACTTATGACTGTCAAAGTTTAGTGTGCATTATTTATATCAGATATTAACTGCCTAACACCACCCTTCGTCACTGATGTATGCCTATATGCCTATGTTATAATTAAATATATGGACATACGTGGCACCTTCGTCAATTTTCTTATAGAAAAAGGCACTAAATTTACACTTTAGTGCCTTTTTATTAGGGCTATACCTCAGTTGAGGCATGGTCTAAAAATATCGTGGTTAGGCGATGCGTGGATTGCGGGTCGCCGGTGCAAATGACGCATACCGAACGAAATATAATTTGTCTTATAAATCCAACATGCGTACATTTAATGTTCTGTTTTTAGCCAGTTCCTCACCGGCCATGGAAACTTCGCCGCCAGACTCCACGAGTTTGGCTTGATAGTAGATGGGCCGGGTTGTACCTGCGGGCATGATCACCAAGATGTTGAACATATCCTCTGGGATTGCGCGCTTATGGAACACGAATGAGCGGAGCTGTTTGCCAGGGTCCGTCCTCACATGGGCCCAATTGGTCATGGAGATCTGATAGTAACCGAGGCCAACTTTGCGGCATTCGAGAAATTTGCAGCGTCGTATGGGGAGCGGGATAGTCCCGACTAATCTGTAGAATCATCCATTTCAATTCGTGACACTCAGTATGCGGGTACACAAAGTGCTTAACGTCAGCGGACAGCAAAGCCAGTCCAAAAAACAAAAAAAAATCTTTCTTAACTTTCTTCTTTAAGCACTACGGTGCATGGTTGCAGCATCAGTCCCGTGCGGCTCCGTCTCGGGACGGAATGAGCACTTTAAATCACTTCTTTCAGACACGTTTAAAGCGTCATGGAAAGCGGCCGTGCATATGACGGGTGGTGGTGGGAACTTTAACGTTAACGTATGTTCTATTAGTAACAATAATAATATATTCAGTGACATGTTTTCTTTTTAAAGTAAATGGGTAACGTTTTTATTCATCTTTACACGATTTAAGAATTAATTCCCCCGTCGCCATTACGAAACAAATTGACGTATTCACACCTCGACGTTCGGTCTCCGAGTGCCAGCGAGTCTAAAATTTCGTCGCGCCTATAGTTGAAAATTATTTGCCGTTTCACTGAAGCATCGCCGTAAGCCAAAATCTGGTTGACTTGAAGAAAGGTATGTCAGAAAGAGACTCTTGAGGCATCTATAGCAGAGACAGTTTTAAAGCCTCATCTCAACCTTATATATTATGAGTAAATGATTTAATTATTAGATCAGTAAGAATATTTTAAAATTGTTTGATTCATCTCCGAACGCTGATAAATTGAACCACAAGTGTTATTTTTTTATCCTTAATTCTACATCAAAACATTAAACAAAACTAATTAAAAAAGGGTTTATTGACAAGATGTCTGCTCGAAGAATTTCCCTTAAATTTAGACAGTTAAACTTAATCAAATTTAATGAGGCGTGACTTTGAGCGACATTATTTCTTACCCTCATAGTTTATTATTGTTATTCCCTGAAAGACAGTTTTTTTATGTTTAAGGTAATAAAATGAATTACAATGAGTGGGAGACTCGAATGGTCATATTAAATTACAAGGGGAAGCTTTAATTAACGTCTGCCCGTAAAATGCTTTGTCTTTTGTCCAAATTGCATTACAAAAATAAAGAATGCAGTAGTTTTGTATACACAGGTTTAAATGTATGCATCGCAACTGTAGAGTATTTTAAATATTTTGTTGAGACATGGATGCGATTGTTAACGGGGGCTAACTGCAAATACTTCAGAGAGTTACAGAAATACTCACAACTTGATCACAGATATTATTTGAATAATTACAAGATAAAAAGAACTTTCTATATACCACGTTTTTAAATTTTCTGTTGAATTATAATATAAACTTGACAATTCTATGTATTAATAATTTAGGACAAATCAGTTTTTTGCTATTTTGCAACAAAGAAACAAATATAGAATACTGAAATGTCATTTTGATTTCCATAGTAACGCACGTATATATTAATAATTTGGTTGCTAGGACCACCCACTTAGCAACCAATAATAGTGGATTGGATTACGGATTTCTTCCGAAATAACTTTTCATATAAAACAGAATTAACTGAAAATGAATTCAATTCTACTTAAAGATGGCTAAACGTATTAAAAGAATGCATTGGCATCGTGTTCTGATATATTCTAAAAGTTTGAAATATCTAGCTAGTCGGGAAGTTAGTTAACAATTGATTGCAAGATTTGTACTGGACAAACAACCACCGGATAAACAAGAATACAATCTAAAAAACGTGGTAAAAATAAATACAAAAATAATATAAGTAAAATAAATAACAAATAAAGTTGAGTGAATCGATTTCTAAGTTAAGTTGTGCGGTCGTAAATTCCAGTATTAGGCTCATTTGAGCGGGGCGTGTTGCATGGTATCTTCGGACCGATCCGTCTCCACCCAAACACAATTTATTGGGGTGTGCGAGCTGTACGATTTGTACGGGATCCGCACTTTGTACAGTCCATCAAATTGAGATGCCTTAGACAGCTATGCCATACACAAGATGGACGAGTCACATATGAAAAAGAAACTGACATTCGAAAGGCCAGAATGCAAATAAAGACCTGGTCGACCTCGTCCAATATGAAGGGTTGAATTTAAAGATCTCGGGTGTCCTAAACTGAAACCGGCCTTGTACAGGCTTGAATGGAGGTAGATGCTGGAGAAGGCCATTACATTATGATATGAAGTTTGATATATGTAGTTAAATGATAATTCAGGTGTAGAATTTCATTTTATAATTACTTTTGGTGTGTTTCCTGACTATAAAAATGGCTATTTATCCAATATGTCAAAGGGTCGCATATTATATATAACTCAATAAATAAACTGAATTTATATATAAACTGAAAAATAGAAAAATCGCTAAGAATACGAGAAACACCTTTAATTTGACCTCAGAGAACCCTGGGGTTTCGCGGAATACCATTTGGGGAACACTAATGTAAAAAAATCACACTGCCCTTCACCTTAGCGATAGGTAGGGGGGCCCACCAAACATCCTGGTCTGGGGGCCCGCTTCCGGATGTGAGGGCCATTCATTATATTATTTATAATATACCGAGATCCGATAAAAGTCGTGTACACTTTGTCAGTCATACTTAATGGTTTTCATTGAATTAAGAGTACAAATTGGAGAAGATCATTTTTTAAAATTCATGTTACCCCTGCCGAACCAAAAGATAATATATACAAATATTTTTGACTATTATCTATTATATATTGGTTTACGGATAGTTTAATTGAAAAACACTATCTGCAATTTGTAGTTTTAGTTCAATGACAACAAATACGTATGGCTAACAAAATTTACTGTGTACACGTGGCAGTGGCGAAGACTCCATACTAGGCGATTATTTAAAGCCTACCTTCTTAAGAAAAATATTTTTTAATTGCATATTGACATATTTATATACTTAATCACTTCATTATTTTATTAAATTTAGTATTAGTTTTAGTAAATTAAATAATAAACGCCGCGACGTCTCGGCGTAAATAAATTTCCGATTATGTGTGAAATAATTCTGAATTTTTTTCGTATGGACTTTACGTCTCGTAACCTCAGCAAGTCTGCTGATTTGTACGAAATAAGGTAAGCTCCTATCGCAGAGCCTAAAACATTCGCGCATAATATTGTTGTCATGACTGCGCACTTTGTCCAAAATCATTAATAATTAGATAATTAAAAAAATAATTTCAACGGCGTTTAATCGAATATTAATAAATAAATAAGTATAGATTGTTTATAAAAGTAAAAATAAATTTTATCTAATGATTTTTGATGGGTATACATCTTTTGAAAAATACGCAATTTAAACACATCGCTCATTTTTATGTCGTCAATGAGTTTTTGAAGTTTCATTGAATAAGTGTGTCGTTGTCATTTATTAGTGTGTACCTATTCATTAGTAGTAAATATCATACTATTCTCGTAATTATACCTGACAAGTGTGCTCTTTTTGTCAGATCTCCACAGCCTACCTCTTTCCAAAAGTCACCCTTCGCCACTGACACGTGGAATCCTTCGCCACTGTCCTATTCTGATATAGGTCTAAAAATGGTCTGACCAAGTGAAGAATATTACAGTTTTAATCATACTTCTGTAAAAGTAGACAGACGAATGCGGAGATCGCTAAATATCGGAGAGTGAAACTTTTGAATATCATGATTTTTTGTATAAAAACTGACGTTTATTTGATTTTTTCGTATCCCCATCGCACCTATACCAGTGGTGAAGACTCTGTTTTAAATGTAAGTAAACGATGATCATAATAAAGGAGGGATTTGTCGACGGAGAAGAAACTTGTTATCGAGAATGTGTCCGAAAGTCTACTATAAATAATTCAGTGTCAATTAATTACACTACAAGAATAAATTGTCACATCAGTACGGTGACCATATTTTCTTATAAACAATAAAGGTTATGTTTACGTGATAAACTTTAATGCATATTATTATGAGACTAGGGAGCACAACATTAATGGAAACTTGCTTACCCCATGCGGCGTGGTAGTGGTTTTAAGGCAGGGTCTACTTTATTATTTTAAGCCATAAAACCAAGCTGACTATCCGCAAATATTGAATGGGAACTATGTTCAAGTGAAAAATTTAAATGCATATTATGAGACAGACGTACCTATCCATTGAAAATAATAAATTCTTTAACACGTGCTTAAGTTTATCCCATATTTTTCCATATCCGATAAGATAAGCCAGATTCCATTAAATTTATGTTTCCTGTATGAGAGAGACAAAAATAGTAATTACTAAGACGTTTTCCGATACGTGTTTAAGTTTATCCCACACTCGAGATTTGTACCTTGTTATACCACAACTGATAGAATAAGACAGTTTCGCCAGTTCCCATTTATTTATTCCCTGGTGACCTTGGATTCGAGTTCAATCCCGGTAAGGTCACAATATATTTATGTGATTTTCTCAAAGCCTAGGTGTGTGTGATGGTTTTACTTATATTACTGATAACACAACTGTTTCCACTACACTACTGTGTTTGGGCTTCACGGCCTGTTGTAACGTTAAAAAGAATATATATATTTTAATATGTAAAAGTATATAATTTATAAATATATAATAATATTCGACTGTGGGAAGGAAAAAGGACGTAACCCTCAGTTTTTTTAAAATAGATTTTATTGGATATTAACGTTATACACGACTAAATACACGTTGTGTTCAAAGGATGTGAGTATCAAATGTCAATTTATTATCTAAATTTAAATAAAAAAAATGAAATGAAGTGGGAAAAAACGACTTATCCATAATTTTTTTTAGATTATGGATATAAAAACCAAATTAATAATTATCGTGCACTTCATGGTTGTCTATTTTACAACGTTTTTATTAGGTCGTATTCTTATTTGTCCGGTGGTTGTTTATCCAGTACAAATCTTGCAATCGATTTTTAGCTAACTTCCCGACTAGATAGACATTTGAAACTTTTAGAATATATCAGAACACGATGCCAATGCATGCCATCTTTAAGTAGAATTGAATTCATTTTCAGTTAATTCTGTTTTGTATGAAAAGTTATTTCGGAAAATATCCGTAATCCAATCAACTGTTATTGATTGCTAGGGATCTGGGGTCCTACCAACCAAATTATTAATATATACGTGCGTTACTATGGAAATCAATATGAAATATTAAAATGACATTTCAGTATTATTTCTATCAAGTACAAATTTTTTGATCGTTTAAGCTAGTCAAGTCAAGTTTATATGATTCAACAGAAAATTTAAAAACGTTGTATATAAAAAGTTCTTTTTATCTTGTAATTATTATTGTATTTTAACTTTGACCGAAAACCATAACAAAAAACGTTTTTGTGCCTCCTGCATTTTTTTCTCTTTTTACAGTCCAATTATATACCTATGAATGAGCAAACAAGATATGAAGGACTAAAGTGGGTTTGTCATAAAAAAAAATAAAGGGCACCAATCTGTAAGAGAGGACTGACCTCTATAATATAAGATGCATGGTCACCGTACACATAGCTCAACATTGCCTACGTTGTCTGTCAATATCACGCGTAGCACGTCGCGTTTGACTCACATTAATTAACAGGACTTGCGAATTAATTACGACTAATAAACATTAATAAGCCCTTATGTTGAAATGCGCGGCGAACGGTGACGTATCATCGCTCAAATTCCTGGATGATGGGACTTGATGTGAACCCGCTTATTGCGCTAAAAATACCGCGGCATTTAGGCGAAATATGTTTGCGTCGTGCAATATTGCGGTCACGCTGAACAATTTAGACCAGTGATGTAAAACCTTTTTTACTTGACGGAAACTTTCAACCATTTTGTAAAATCTCAGGAAACCCATACTTGGATGACACACATTAACTACAAATCGTAACTTAATCTACTGTTGATGTTGCCCTCTTAAAATATCTTACACTAAGGAACGCATGACCTGTCTACCTTAAAATTACTGGCGGTAGGGTTAGTAAACAATAATGTTTTTTTATTGAACATACATAATTTAAAAACACTTTTGGGAAATATATAACCACAAAAAAAATGATTTTGAAAAAAATGCAGTAGGTATTCGAACCTGCGCCCATGTGGACTGTCCACTATGATTATACTTGTCCCATGTAATTACAACATGTTAAAAAATGCGTGGGGATTCACACCTTCTCTTTCTCTCACTCCTATGTATGATTACTAATCAAGTGATAAGACGATGTCACGCGGGTTTTCTCATGATTAATTACATAAGCTAGTGAAATGAATGGACACTTACCTACGTCCCCTTCAAAATCTGAATGAAATCGTATTATAATAGAGTAATAGTTTGGAATGATCTAAGCTAAAAACCTTTTTTACGTTCATAATTCAGATATCCTTGTTCTGACTCTATACCTATAGTGAATCAAAAAAGGATTTTTTTTATTACAATAAAAGTATTTTCACAAAAAATCAGTTAGGCTAGTTCTGTTCTAAGGGGACGAAATATTCTATTGAGTTGATAAAATCGGAATTATTTGTTCAATTCAACATGATAATAATATACCTACTCATGTGCTAAATTTTACCGATACATTAAGCAGCAGAAAAAAACTCTTCAGGAAGTAAAGTATTCAGCCAAGCACAAATAGGCAAGTTTGGCCTGTTAAGACATTTTAAGTCCCGCATACTATCTCGCCGAACTAAAAGCACTCTTTACAAGACACTTGTAAAGCCAGTGCTCACCTATGCATCGGAAACCTGGACATTAGCTCTGCGAAATGAACGAGCCCTGAACATCTTTGAAAGAAAAATTCTCCGCCGTATATATAGACCGATCAGGGATGGCACCAATTGGAGGAGGAGATATAATGCTGAGCTCTACGGGCTGTACGAAGATTACAGCGCAGTTCAATCAATTAAGATTGGGAGACTGCGATGGCTAGATCATGTGCACCGTATGAATGACAATAAACCGGTAAAGAGAGTGATGTCCAGCAATCCAATAGGACGTAGAAGAAGAAGGAGGCCAAAGATTCGCTGGTTGGATGGAGCTGCCAGTAACTGCCGTATTCTGCGTGTACCAAATTGGAAAGCGGCCACACTAGATAGGGACAGGTGGAGGAGGCCAAAACCCACACCGGGTTGTCGCGCCTCTGATGATTATGATGACAAATAGGCAAGTGGTGTCGGGAAAAAAATCTGCTTAATATTATAATTTTGATAATTAAAGAGTTTTAGTGTCAGTGTCATGTATGATTGATATTATAGAAAAATTAAACTGTGGGCAGTGATCTATGTGGTTTTTTGGTTGTCCTGCTTTTTGCTCCTAAATCCCAACGATCCCAAATGGCAATTCTGGGTGTTTCAGACGCGTTAGACACACATGTCATAACTTTATCAAGGTATCTATCAGTGGCGAAGGGTGGAGGTGGGCTGTTAAGATCCGACATAAATAGTCCACAATAAACTTTGACAGTCATACGTATTTGTTGTACATTGAACTAAGTCTTTAATTTAGAGATGGTGTTGGTTTTTTTTTTTAAATTTTAATTAAACACTGCGAAAACCAAGCCATAATAGATGATTGTCAAAAAAATAATCATCTATCTTTAAAATATCTTTAAGTATGCGATTAAACCATACATAATTTTGGATATTTTATAGATATAATAATATTGTTTATTTACTATGGTTTGATTTAGGCAGGGCTTAATGAATTAAAAAGAAATTAACCAACAACATGTGTAATAATATGTATTTGTATAACATACAAAACTATTATGGATTGCTTTAGGCAAGCTTTAATTAATTTTTAAAAACTAACTAACATCATCTGTAAATTGTAGTCTTACTCCAATAAAAACAAATACGAATGACTGACAAAGTTTAATGTGCACTATTTATATCGGATTTTAACAGCCTACCTCCACCCTTCGCCACTGGTATCTATTATCATACTGGTAATACTTATCATTGAAATTTATATATGTACCTATAAGCAAGCAAGAAATTGACGACTAATTTAGGGTAACTCTTACAGAAGATGTTACCATGTAGATATTATGACGTACATATATATGCAGTACGCTGCAAACCCAATCCCTGGGCATCCAAACTTGATAATGGATATTGCGGAGATAATATCACAGGTAGCCAAGGTGGCGTTTTAAAGTTTCAATCGGTAATTGCGCCTCGCGTGTGGCCTCCCTCATCCGTCTTCATTGCAGGTAGCCTGTCGGTCTCCCTCAAGTACATTATGCTAATTAAAATCAATCCCATGTAGATATATCTACCTGTGCGACGGGAGTGTGATTTGATACGTGCTAGGTTTGGTTAGGAACGAGTTGAATATTTTCATGACGGACGTTTATTGCAATGACATACGGAAATCGGAAATAATTTTTTTATAATATAAGTTATCACTATATTAGGAAGTATGGTAGGTACCATACAAAGAGATTGGTGTAACTAAAAGAAGTCGTATGATTTTTTTTGTATTACAGTGTGATTATAAAGGGTTATCAAATTAGTACGCCATTATATCTATCTTTAAAAAGCCATAGCAGCCAATTTTTTTCTGATTCCCACCAAAATTGACAAATCTGTTCAGTATTGTTTGGAAAATCATCACGGAAAGAAACACCGTTGTACACCGTATACAAGTTGATAAAATTTATTACAACAATAATGAATCTATGGGTATGACGTGAAATTTATGGTCAAGATAATTGACCCACAGAGCTTACTACTACTTAATTAAAAAAACTCGTGTCAAATAGTAATATTTATAATATTAAGAATACAATCCATTAAAAAACGTAAACATGGTGGTGAAAATATCGATGTTGTGAATCAAAATCTAAAAAAAAAATAATTACATGTCGTTCTCCAAGAACTTGGACTTTCTTATGGCACTACATGGAATATTTTTCAGAAAGATTTGCATTTGAAGGCGTATACAATATACCTAATACGAGAACGTAAACCGAATGATCATTTAATGGGAAGAAATTTTGCTGATTGGGCTTTAGAGCAACTCGAAACAGACCCAGCATTTCATGAAAACATCGTCTTCAGCGACGAAGCTCATTTAAGTGCTTCGTAAATAAACACAATTGTCACATTTGGAGTCATGAAAACACACCTATAAAATTAACAGTTTGGGTTGGTTTATGGTCTGGAGGTGTAATTGGAATGTATTTTTTTGAAAACGAAAATGGCAATGGAATTACTATCAATGAAGAACGCTACAGAAACAGAATTACTATTATTTTCTGGCTTGAATCAGATGATTTTGGTCATAAAGATATGTGATTTCAACAAGATAGTGTAACATGACATATAACAACTCATGACACAATTAACTTGAGAGAAAAGTTTCTGCTATAGGTATAAGTACAAGTAAATTCTTCTTTAAAACTGACTTATAATATTGGAAATAATGACGATTCGGTTATTTGGGTGCCTATGTATTTATAACACTTGCCCACGATCTGTCTTTTCACATTCAGTATAGCTTCTTATTAGTCGTACCCTAATGGTTGAGTTGATTGCTCTAACACGCTCTTCTGCTTAGCCTTCCCTCGAGGCTGCCCTAAAATACTAGTCTCTGTAGCAGAGCATCCAATTAACCGGGGTAAAATACTACCCGGTTTTCGATTTATTTATGAATAAATAACCGGTTAACCGGGTTAGACCATCCGATTGTTTAATTATGAGTTCTTATTTTTATAGTGCATTTGCATACAACAAAAAGGACAGTCGTTAATTTTTTTTATTACACTTTCAGAAATTTAACTTCTCTGCAGCAAGGGTCAGATGCAACAAAACTGACCTAGAATATTGACCTGGATAATAAATAAGGACTTATCTGTCCTTATCGTAAAATTTATTTATTGCAAATCTATCCTAGAGTCTATTTCTTCAAATACCTACTAAGACTTTGGCTGGTCAGCCGAGTAAAACTACAAGGTTCTCAGTAATTTAAAAACGGTTATCCAATTTCCGATTTCGAATTAACCCGGTTTGGAAGCTCTGCTTGGCACTTTTATTAAATTACGTCTTTCAGTAAACTCAGTCAAAGCTCACTTGAGAGCGTGGCGACCTCAGTCTTGGATATCTGCTACTCAGACATTCCCAGGTGTAAACAACTGCTGATACTTCTCAATCAAACGTAGGTTCTCGTGATATGCACAATTAAGACCGAGTGTGGTGCGGGGCGGGAGGGTTGGTTTGGAGGGTCTATCTTTGCGTTGGAAGCTCTGCTCTCCAGGTTATCTGGTCCGCACCGAATAAAACAGCATAATGCGTCTCAGACATATTATTGTCGAGAGACCGACTCTATGAGCATTTATTTTTATCCGGACGGTGAATAATGTGGGTTAAAATAATTATAATTATTCAGAATTAAAAAAAAAAAAGGCAATGGCTTTTACCTCTTAGCTTCCTAGACAGTTTTCTCATATATATTTACAGGCTCATACAATTTATTAATAGGTATAATAATCGAAGTCATTTCAAATTCTGTCTTTAGATGATCACCATATTTATCTTAAATCAAGATAGTAATCATTACTGAATTTGGTATCTTCATTACTCAATAATAATACAAAACATATATTTATCATGACACTCTGTCGTCATACAAGTGAATGAATTTTAACCAACGATTTACTTAGCTACTTTAATAAGCCCAAAATAGTTCAAGCAGTAGTCACTGTAGCCATAATAAATGAGTGCATTAAAGAAATTCACAGTGCAAGAAGCAGAGTCTGTCACTCGCGCGCAGTTGAAAAAACAAACAGGACTTCCCCCAAAAGCGGAATCTATTTCGGCCAACGGCATCGATTCCCGCCTTATTCGAACAAGGAATTAATTTTTATTTTATTTTCCCACGTCTCGGATGCACATGCATTTCTGTCGCTCGAGGTGATGCAGCTTTGTAGATAGCGACGGAGATGGCTGGTTTTATGCAGTTTGGAACCCGACATAACAGGAATATCGTACATAGTATTCTTTCTAATGGATTCCAGCTCTGTACTATTCCATTTAAGTCGTTTTTTGCGACCCGGGTTTCGCCTTTCGGCATCTTCAGGCGTCGTGTACACTCACCAAAGGCAAACACACACTGACAACGAACACCCTTAACTCTACCTTATATAGTAAAACAATACAATAAAGTAGGTAAAAACTCCATTACCTAAATGGAATAGTACAGAGCTTGAATCCATTAGAATTTAAATTCAAATTCCATCAAGTACCTTCGGTCGAAAGTATTAATATTATAGTATTCTTTACTTAACGGCTCACATGCTCAGCGTAGGTTAAAATGGAGCTTTTATGGAATTTTCAGAGCATAACCCTGGACATTACACTGGACTTAAACGTTTTAGATAATCTATTTATATAATTTTGAAGCCTTATTATCCTTTATATTTATTTTAAACATTTGATGACTGCATAAAGTATTTTTATTATATAAAATAGTATTCTTTTAAACCTCTCGCTCGAATGTTTTATAATATAGTCATAATTCGGTACATCCATGTGCAGTGGTGTTAATGTTTTTTAGATGTATTAATTTTTAAACGCATTTACAAAACCATTTGTAAAATTAATGTTAGCATTATATAGTGACATATTTACGATAAAATATTATATTTAATAATCTTTGTGATCCCAAATTTGACAAAAATTAGGCATTTTATTATTAAATAATGGGCTTGATTAACACATTTGAAGATAATTCTAAAGATACTAATTATAAGCTATGTCTTTGACCATTCAAATGTGATAAACATCCTACGAATAATATTTGCTTTATAATAATTATTGACCTAAGAATAAGGTAGTATTTTTTTGAAATACGCCATTTCTATTGGCATTTCCCAGTGGTTAAGCTACAACATACGGCCATAGCCATAAATTGAAAAACGATAAATGAAGTAGGGAGTAAGATCATGGAAACGCGTGTGTTTGAATATAGACTGTTTTTAAAAAAAAAAATTTTTTTTACGGTTAGGTTAGGACTCGAAACCAGATCAATCGAATTTCAGCTAATGCATTTTACCAATACTCTAATTACGACGAAATTAACCAAAAGTAATTTTTATTTATGGTAATTCTTACGACTATTGATATTATCATTATCAGCCGGGGACGATCCACTGCTGGATGAATGCCTCTCTTAGCTCCCTCCATTCTTCTCGGTCCTTAGTTCTTCGCTGCCACGTTATCCACTGAACTTTCTGAGTTTGTCTATTCAGCAGGTTTTAGAGCGTACTTCTGGACGTTTATTGCTCCTTGGGTATCAATGTATGACGGTATTTATCCAGCGGTTATCCAATCACCGAGCGACAGGCGGCTCTCGTGGTGCAGTTGGTAAGGCGCTCGCCTTCCACCCGAGAGTTCCTGGGTTCGATTCCCAGTCATGACAAAAACATTATGTGTTTTTCTCAAAGCCTGGGTGTTTGTGATTGTTCAAAATTACTAACTTGTACGAAAAAGCAAGGACATGGTTATTAATAATTAAAAAAAAAAAAAAAAAATCACCGAGCGACATGTCCAGCAAAACATTGATTTATTTGATTGATGATATTATGATATTTATGATATTGTTTTATTATATAAAACAAAACAAAGGTAAAAGTATACTTAACGGCCCACATGCTCAGCGTACGTCAAAATGGAGCTTTTATGCTATTTTCAAAGCATGATCCTGGACATTCCTTAAACGTTGTAGATAATCTATTTACATAATTTTAAAGCCTTATTATCCTTTATATTTATTTTAAACATTTGATGACTGCATAAAATATTTTTATTACATAAAATAGAATTCTTTTAAACCTCTCGCTCTAATGTTTTAGAATATAGTCATATTTCAGTACGTCCATGTGAAGTGGTGTTAAGATTTTTTATATTTATTAATTTTTAAAAGCATTTATAAAACTATTACCAAAATTTATGTCGACATTATTATGGTGAAATATTTACAATAAAAAAATATATTGATAATCTCTGTGATCCCAAATTTGATAAGAATTAGGCATTTTATTATTCAAAAAATGGGCAAGATTTACACATTTAAAGATAATTCTAAAGATACTGATTATTAGCTATATCTTTATCCATTCAAATGTGATAAACATTCTACGAATAATATTTGCTTTATAATAATTATTGACCTAAGAATAAGGTAGTATTTTTTTATGCAATAAAAATACTTTATGCAGTCATCAAATGTTTAAAATAAATATAAAGGATAATAAGGCTTCAAAATTATGTAAATAGATTATCTATAAAGTTTAAGGAATGTCCAGGATCATGCTTTGAAAATAGAATACAAGCTCCATTTTGACGTACGCTGAGCATGTCCCCCCTTAATACACAGTACCTTCATATTATTTTAAACCATTTTCATTAACATCTATTTGGGTAATATGGAAAAATTGGGGTTGCTTGTCATCTTAATAGATTTTTGGGTTTCCACCACGTGTTCTTTCTTCTTCGGCGTTTCGGGTTTGTTCTCATTCATCGATATTACAGTACTCTTCATCAACATAATATCTTTCAAAAATTGCCTCTACAACAGGCCCAAAACGTCAATGAAAGAAAGAGGAAGAACACGCGGTGAAAACCCAAAAATTTGTAATGATGCTACTACCTATTTATTACAAAGAAGTTAAAATTGTTAACGTATCAGTTAAATTTAGACCGATAAATTTAGTTACCCAAATGGATTATATTATGAAATAGCATCCCTTCATCGATATGTTATTTACAGTTTATCGCAAAACGACAAACACATCATCCCTAATGCACGAATTCCAAATAATATAACAATCGCAGCCAATTTCATGCCGTGGGTAATTTTCACAAGTAGTAATATGTACACATGAATGCCCACAATGGCGGAAAAATACGTTTTTTTTTCTGAAGGCACAGAATATTATATCCCCCTGAAAAGAGAATAATATATTCCTTGAAAATAGAATATAATATTTGAAATGCGTCAGGGCTGATACGGTCTGGTTGTCACATATAACGAAAATCGATATGATTTTTGACAAGCGTTTGTAGTCCCAAGAACTCTTATTATAAAATTGATGGGTAAAACATGACAAGGTTGAAGGGTGACCTATATTATGGCTATATTACACAACACGATTCGAATCTAAATTCTTATAATTCCTCACATATCGGATGATAGTATTTTACAACGTTTTTATTAGCTCGTATTTTTATTTTTCCGGTGGTTGTTTATCCGGTACCAACCATGCAATCGATTTTTAACTAACTTCCCGACTAGCTAGATATTTGAAACTTTTAGAATATATCAGAACACGATGACAATGCATTCTTTTATTACTTTTAACCATATTTAAGTGGACTGAATTCATTTTCAGTTAATTCTGTTTTATATAGAAAATTATTTCGGAAGAAATCCGTAATCCAATCCACCATCATTGGTTGCTAAGTGGGTGGTCCTAGGAACTAAATTATTAATATATAAGTGCGTTACTATGGAAATCAAAATGACAATTCAGTATTCAGTATTTCTATATTTGTTTGTTTGTTTTTTATTTACTATCACGTACAAGTTTGAGCATATTGAGCATAATAATTCAACAGAAAATTTAAAAACGTTAAATATAAAAAGCTCTTTTTATCTTGTAATTATTTCATTTACATGCATATACAGTTTAATCGAGACAATAATTAATTGTTTATTCTATTTCAATTTTGGTTTCACATTTAAGATTTTTTTGCAGTTATTGAAAACTGTCTGACTTAAATCATATCAACACTCTTGTTTTTCAGTAAATGGCGAAGGGTGGAGGTAAGCTGTTAAGATCCGACATAAATAGTGCACATTAAACTTTGTCAGAAATTTGTATTTGTTTTCAATGAACTGAGACTTCAATTTATAGATGTTGCTACTCGTAGTAAGTTTTTAAAAATCAATTAAACCATGCCTAAACCAACCCATAAGAGTTTTGGCATGTTATGGGCGATTCGACATAATAGTGCACACTTTTTCATTCATACTTAGTTGTTTTCGTTGAATTAAGAATACATAATATTACATAATATGTTGTTGGTTACTTTTTTTAAATTCATTAAGCCTTGCCTAAACCAAACCATAGTAGATAAAAATATTATTTTATTTATGAAATATCGAAAACTATGTATGGTTTATTGGCATAATTTTAGATATTTTATAGATAGACGATTGTTTTTTAACTATTATCTATTATGGCTTGGTTTTTGCAGTGTTTTATTGAAGTACTAACTAACATCATCTGTAAAATTGTGGACTTAGTTCAATGAAAACAAATACGTGTGACTGACAAAGTTTATTGTAGACTATTAATGTTGCATCTTCAGTCTACTTCCACCCTTCGCCACTGATGTTAGTAGAGCTAGCCAGTTTATTCACTACACGTAAATGTTTGCAGACTGCCACCCTGCTCATTAAATTTATTATTTGCTTATACATTTTTAACCGTGTTCGATCCTATTATCATAATAATTCCCCCCCCCCCCCCCCCCACAGAGTGAAGACTGTATTATCAGATTTTTGTTTTTTTTGGAGAAATTGATGTTATACACGTGGTCTACTAATTAGGTATATATTATGGGTCCAAACACACATTGAAGGTGAATTTGCCAGACCCGGGATTTGAATTCGGAATACACATCATTATTAGCGGGTATGTTATCGCTCAGTAATCAATAATATAGACATTGTTAACTTTCTTTTATTTTGTGTATAATAATTTTGTAGATACTAAATTATAGTGACGTTAAATAATTTTTACACGTTACAAGACATATTAGTTAGTGGATTAATTTACTATTGAACATGTGCAGATGCAATTTTTATATTGCGAATGAATTAAGTATCGTGAATGCGATTATTATTACGGTTGCTATTCTCAACACCCACGGTGGCCGCGCGGCTTAAGCATTGGACTATCACGCCTTGGGTCCCAGGTTTGAATCCTGGGTCTGGCAAGTACACATATTGTTTTTAAATTTGTGTGTGAGTCAGGGTATGGACCTAATAGGTTGAGCAAGTGGGTGAAATCCATTTCTCGTAAAAACAAAATCTGTTAATACAAACCTCTACTCTGTGGAGGCCCATATGATCCTATTAGGATCGGACATGGTCGAAAAAAAAAATAATTCTCAACTGCCTATTGCATCTTTTGTTTCTTAGACTGAGGCTTATTTAGCTGTACATTAATTGTAAACTGTTGTTCTTTTACATTTATACAGGATTAATGATTAACTTATATTTAAAATATAGAAGTATTATTCATAATGGGTGGATTAATTAATAAATGATTACATGTTAACTTCAACCATGTGGTATTATAACTGCTTACAGATAATTATATTACCTAAGACACATTTGGAGACAAAAAGCGCTTTGATGTTTGGCTGAGTTATAAACATCTCTAAATTAAGTGGTAATTTATAATATTGACTTAAAATTTCAATGAACTTTCATGAATGAATCATACAGCGATCATTGCCAAATATCGTAATTAATATTTTCATTGTCGTTTCCGCATTGACACTTAGGATCATTTTTTATACCTAAGTAAGCTAGGAATACTGAAATATTGTGTTGATATTTTTCATTAATAAATTATATTAAATGTATTGCATCTCTTTCCCTCGTTTGTTGTACCTATATTGTTGATTTTAATGATATCAAGATCATTTTTTTTCTAACGTATTGTAATTCTAATTTCTAAAAAGTATGCTAATTTTTATTAGGCAATAAATACTGAATTTTCATTAATGTAGGAAGAATAAAATTCTGACCAATTTTAATTTATTGGTTTCCGTAAGTCCATATTTGTACACATTTTATTAATATATCACACTTTTGGTAGGTTTCGAAAAATATACATAAGTCACATGTCGTAGATAATTATTATTTAAAATTATACATAGAATACTACGTATACCTACATAGTATTAATAATAATATATGGTATTATTTGCTGACCGAATATTTTTATTTTTTAAGAATAATATTTATATCGCCTGAAGACGAGACGTAACGATTTATTCATACGACACAAAACTGTCGGTCGTGTCTTTGGGTTCGGTTAACAAGATATAAGTCTTGTGTTGTAGTACTGATTGCTCGAGTTGTATGCTATCTCGATACTTTCATTTTTTATTTGTCTCAAAGAGATTCCGTTCGAGATTTATCTTACAATTATTTTTCGATTTTTTCCCGTTGTTATTATTTATTTTGTGCTTCTGAATAATTTATTGAAACATTCTTGTAATTGGATATAAAATAAAGGTTCACATTTATATTTTATTGTTAATTTTGTTTTTGTTAAGATAACTTTCTTTGTGTTTGAATGAAGACAGCTAATGGCGAGAGCATGGGACAATAGCTTGATGGGCAAACCGGAAATTGTGAAAAGAGTTTTTAAGTAAATAGGTAATACTGTGTTGGAGATAGTAGTATTTTGAGAATGAGTTAGGAATCCGTAAGGGTATGGCGGGTTCTGTTGTCTACCAACTTATAATAGCATGAAAGCGTTGTATTCAATGTAGCTATATTAGCTGTACCTACTTGACATCTAATGATAGAATTAAGATACATACAATTAAATACAACATAACAGGCAAGTCCAACTTCAAGTAGGTTATGCTTAGGGAATCCAATCCCGAGCCAAAATTCTGATCCCGGGATTTCGGGATTACAATTTGACAATCCCGGGATCCCGGAACTGGTCCCGGGATTGGGATTTTTTTCCATTGTTGATATGAAATTTTTATATTTACAAATAACATTGATAAAATCGGTCAAAAATAAATCTAGTATAATTTATACTATTTAAGACATTTATTGTTAATATTGTATACGTTAAATCTTGGAAATACACAAGTTTAATGGAGTAAATAATATTGTAATATAAATAATTATGTAAATTTATTTTGAGATTGCTATTTCTGATAGTAAAGACATAATGAATAGATCAGCGAGATTTAAAATAGTAAAGCAAATAATCATGGCGTACTTATGGCCTTTCCGCTTCATAAATCTAATAAGTCAGCCAAATATGAAACTGCCGTAAAACGTATGATATCATGGTGGAATTACTTTGTTAAAAGTGCGAAGCATTGTTTTTTTACCAATCATTCTCATTTTTAATAATCTATGTGAAAAAATAAAATGAATCGGCAACCTACACATCAAACTTCATTCAAACTCAGTTTATTTCTAATGTAGTTATTTTGTATTAAAAGTATTTTTTCTGTTAATTTCCATAAAAATTGATAAAAAAATCAATCCCGAAATCCCGGGATTATGTTTATCAATCCCGGGATTCATAGGTATCGAAAATAGCTCGGAATCCCGGGATCCTGGGATTCGGGATCCCGGGATTGGATTCCCTAGTTATGGTCTATATATGATCAAAACTGGCAGTATTGTTCTTTAAATGAAACAAATAAATTTGTGGCGCTTTTAGCAGTGGACTGTAATTTGAAGGTGATGGTGGATTACGAATCTAGAAGGGGGAGAGGGAGGGGGGTAACAGGACAACCGCGACCGTCTTTCATCTGCATCACCTATCCACGGCCGAAGTAGATACATACACATGCGCCTCCAGATGTTTTTTTCAAACTGCAATGTGTTATTCCAGCAGTGTGCGATGGTCCATAAGATAACGCGTGTTTTGTAAATAACGATGACGTCACATCGAAGTTTTAAACACGTTTTAGACAAGACGAGTTTAAATGTGAGAGCCGGCTAAGGAGTTTGTGTGTAGATAAAAATGATTCTCCTTCTTCGGCCATATTCGCCCCGTAGTTGGAGCATATGTACATCACGAGGGGAATCCATTAATCCCTGTCGCTCGTTAGTCTTCTTGCATCATTCCATGTAAACCAGCATCCCGTAGCTACGCCGTATATACTCTATAGATAGTATTTAGCGGTCTTCCAGGACGCCGGAATCCGGTCAGCTTGAAGAACAGGCAAGCAAGGTTAAAATTCTCTTCTGGCATCCGCAGCACGTGGCCGAGCCAGGTCCAACGTCGCTTCTTCACTCTAAGCGTAATGAGAGGCTGCTTGGTGCGCTCTCTTATCTCCTCGTTGCCCCTAAAGTCATCACCGCACAACCAGTATCCGTCGCAAACATCTGTTTTCAAAGCTCTGTATACGGTTGCTCTCAGCCTTCGTAAAGTGCCATGATTCACTACCGTAAAGTAGCACCGTCAGAATGTAAGCGTCAATCGTCAAGCGTTTTGACCAAGTACAATCGTGAGTCCCAGATACTCCGCATTGAGTTGAACGTTGCTCCAGCCATTCCCATTCGGATAGCGAGCTCACTCTGCAAAATGCCATCTTCCGTGATGTGTACCCCCAGGTATTTGAAGCTGTCGACGCTCTCGATGCATTGCCCTTCGCTAATCATATGGACATCTGGATTGGGACAGGTGCTGGTGTATAAAACGTTGGTTTTCATCGGGTTGATTTTCAAAACAACGCGAGACGAGTTGTCATGCAACCTAAAAGCATGCAAGATAAAAATGATTACGTCGAAATAAATATTATTGTATTGTTTTATGTAAATTTTGCGCTAATATTTACATCAACACGGGTGTTTTGTATTTATTATATTGCTCTCGTGGGTTTGCCGTAAAGTTTTCCCAGTAATTATTACTTTGCATGTTCGTCGCAAAATAAGCGGACGTCTAGATGACTGTGCAACACTTTGGTCGCCAAATGTTTTGAAAAGTTTTAATGGCTAAAACTAACCTGCAAATTAAGCGAATAAGCACTTTGACTGAAACGTGATTTAAACGTCCATGATAAATTATTTGACGTAACTACTTCTTGTCAATAGCTGTTCTTGGAAGTTGTGAAAAAACATAAATTTTCTACTTTATTCTTATTTAAATTTATTCTGTACACCAAAGGTCGAATGTCGGATAACCGTTTTTTACAAAACTGAGTTAAGTATAAATAATGTATCATTTTTTATCTATATATTGGTGTCCTACTACGGATGATATGTAAATATATATATTTTTAAATTGTAAACCATTCTCTTGATTTTTCGTATACGTTGATTATATTATTACATAGAGAGGTTAAAAATAGTACAAATTATCTAAAGTGAAGTTTGTAGTGAGTTATAAGTGCCACTTTTTTGAATGAAAAAATTTTGATAATAATTCGCACCGTGAGTGTAAAACCAAAGTATCTGCAAAAGACATATTTTAGATATATTACTGTTTGAAGTATTCGTTTTATTAGGAGAAATAGAGTTTCTAAAAAAAACCATATTATTTGGTTTATACCTACATTATATTGCATATTCTTTCAGTTACTTCACTTTTACATTATCAAGTTCACGACTTTTGCAGTTGTTTTGCATTTAATATCTAAATTGAAAAATTTGCAGATGCCTTGGTTTTACACTCACGGTGCGAATTATGTTGTGTAGTGTTTGTATTTTTTATTATTGTTTAGAATTTTGTTATTTATTTATTTGTTTTTAGGACGATACCTAGGTACTCTAGATTTAAACGGATATTGAAAAAACACTATATGATTTTTTCAGACCGTGAATTAGAACTCGAAACCTACGACTATTTATAAGCAGATGTGTTACCGCACGGCCATCGTGGGCATACAAAATTAAGAGCACAATAATATGAAGAAAAAATATTTGTTTATTTATTTATTTAAGATAACAAAACATAACAAATACAATTTCAGGACGTTCACATGAGATGACGATGATAACATGAGATTTAAATTATAACAAATATTACTCTCACAAGAGAGAAGAAGTAAATACCTAATAATAATAATAATAAACATAAACAATTTTATACAATAAAATAAAGTTTCAAAAACAAAATTCAAAGAACATCATTGAAAATTTCTGTCTTTTGGGAGCGCATTTACTAGTCTTGCACCCCTCGCTAATGGTGCTTTATAAGCTTGACTCGAGGAAATTGTTCTGACCCAGAATAGGTCATGGCTGCGACCATGTAGGGAATTGACAGGCGCGTATAAATTTTAATTCTTTATGATGACAGGATTAGAAACCATCCCTCGTGATAGTAACAATGAGAAACACAATACGTAATAATATTAAGTAGGTTACATTATTTTAAGTTGCAGAATTTTTAATAAATGACAGAATGACGGTATAAAACATTGTCTATATCGTTGTTAATTATTTTCTACAAACACGTATCTCAAAAAATACAACTTTTCAGGAGAGGCAAATAACAACTTTATTCTCTCGGTTTTTAATTTAGAAATAAATTGTCTTCTATAAAATATCCATTTAGTATAGTTACACATATTTTCATGAAAAAACTGCAATGATTCTTCAATTTATCGCATTATACTTTCGACCGATCAGTCATATTGTCGAAGATACGAGAATGCGTTGCAACTTTACTGTGAATATTACTGCAGTAAACACAAATCTTGACTTTCAAGAAAGAGCTTGAGTATAATCATCTCTCGGAGTTCAGTATTGTGTATAATAAACACGTAACTCAAATACGAGTTTATATTATTTAGAAAAGTCTTTTATTCTGATACGAGTTTTTGTAATTACTTAAATCTATTATGTTATAAAGTATGTTTTGAGATACGTGTTAGTGGAATATGTGCGTATTCAAATTCTGAATTCATTACATCAAACAACTCAAAACTGACAAAAATTGAGATACGTGTTTGTAGAAATTATCGACGATATCAGAAAACTACTCAGAACAAAACATGAAAAATATTCACGTACAAAAAACTAGAAAAGCATACATGGTGTAGAATTTGTGGTATTTCAGGTATTGTGTCAAAATTAAAAATCTATATGATGAATTATTTGTCATTTTTCTTAAAATATGTTAAGACAGTAAGTAAGCATGCGAAAATTAAATACATATCAAGAGTGCGACATCTTTTGACTGTGCTTTCGGGAAAAGAATTCACAATTTTGTACCGAATGCGAAAATATTATATAAGCCGTCGCCGCGGCGGGTGGGTATTTTTTTAATCATCTCAAACGGTTCCTGCTTTGTTCTTCTTCCATCTCCGTTCGTTTAATTTCCGCTTCCGCCGTTATAGAGCCTTCGCGTTGAGCAGGGACTCGAACCATAAAATAATTAGCGAAACTCTACCGCGATTAGAATTGATCGCGAGATTTCATCACTAAATGAAAATGTCAAAACCACGTTATCTTTTATCATTCACTTAAAGATTATTTAAATACGCCTCCTCAAATCCGCCACGTACGTCAATAGAAGCCTTCAACATGCGACCATAGCTACTTCCTGTTATAGCCGATTTCTTGTTGTCAGACAATAGTAACAAGTATTCAGGGTAGTGCATTTAGTGGGATTCGGATCGTCCACAAAACTTTAACATCAAGGTTACTGCCCATGGCCTAACACTTCCGCCATGAAAACCGACCCATCCATACAGTCCACTTAAAATGAAATCAAATGGATTGAAATATATTCGTAATCTAGTGCAGGGTTTCCCAAACTATGTTCCACGGAAAACCATTGTTCCGCCGAACTTGAATAGGTATTCCGCGACCATTTAGAAAGGTTTTATACACTGCAACACATTTAAAGATCTTCCACTAAGTAGAAGTAAAATTAGTAAAACTAAAATAATTAAAGAATCTACTTCATATTGAAAGGCGAGTGACGTCAAGTATCTAGATAGGTCATGGCTCCCAAAAGAGAGGGGCTAACAGGCCTCTAGCCTGGGGGCCTGGACTTGATACGTGAGAGATCGACCAGCCAAGTGAGATAAACACACATCACAAACATGCACTAATAGTAAAAAAATGTTTCACAGCAAACGTTTAATAATATGTGGTTTTACCATATTTACAATTTTTGATTATTGTCGATATTTGACATGTCCATAATTGTGCATATCAACATAAAAGTGTAAAAGTGTGTATCTTAAAAATACTAAAAATCACTAAAAATACCCTTAATTTTACCTCGAACACCATTGAGAAATATGCAACTGTAGATCGTCACACTGCCTTTAACCTTAGCGGTAAGTAGGCGCCCGCCAAAGATTCTAGCCTGGGGGCCCGCTTCGGGATGTGGGGGTCATGATCTAGGTACAGACGGAGGACCATCTTTTCTCACACGGTGCGCATGAAAAAGATGGGTTATATTGTTTTTAACTGACCGGCTGACAAGTCTTGTCAGTTTAACGACAGTTGCCAAAATTGGCAGAACGGTTAGCTGCGCTAATAAATAACCTACAAAATAAACTAAGAAGTGTTCCTTTAAAATTTCAAGGTTTGCGAAGTATTCCATTGCAGAAAAAGTTTGGGAAACTCTGATCTAGTCAATGATAGTCAATTGTGTAAACGTCATTTTGTGATGTTTTTAGTGTAATTGCATTTCGATATAATATATTTATTATGTACTATCAAGGTCCACTATAGTAATGCCGCGACATAAAACTGTAAACTTTGATGATAGTGTTAGTTATTCCTCATACTTGAGAATACAATATGGTAAACTGTTTGTAAATATTAAGATTGTTGCATATTGAAATAAATAGTAATAATTTGAACGAAAAATTAAATGGAAAATCTTTATTTATTGCGAATAAAGCTGTGATTATATTGAGATGCACGTCGCGTACTATCACGCTATCACGGCGACCAATTTAGTCTATGGTTTCGTCATATTTCAGAATATTTTGAACGATCACCACCTCTGTAAATTCAATGATGGAGAGTGACAACTCTTATGTATTAATATTTTGAATTATTATTCATTATTCATATTAATTTTAACAGTTTCTATGTGTGCGCACGTTAAAATTACTTGCGATATTATATCCATAGACAATATTTTTGTACTGAACCCAATCTGCAGACCGTAGATAATAGACAACATTCTTATAGAAAATACATAGTGCCAACCGCTAAAAACAAAAAACACGCGATTTTGACATGAATCAAAAATGTGTAAGCATGTAGAAAATGATAAACGTTCATTGAGTTATGCAGGTGTTGATGCAGTGCGGTACAGCGTGAGGTCACCTCATTGTTGTTTTGGTGATTTCGGCAGATTTTAGCAAAATCTGCCAACTGACAATGTTCGTTTAAATGTGCTACATGATGGGAGCATCAGTCAGATAACATTTTTAACACCAAGAAAAACGACATTCCACACTTTTTTTTCTTTAGCGGCAGCTTAGTGTGACGTCACGTGATAGTACGAGACGTGCATCTCAATATAATCACAACTTAAGTTTCCATACTGCATTAAAAAAATAATCAATAAAAAGCATTACCATCGCAATACGTAATACAGTTCGACGGCCCGAATATAGTCGGCATTGACGTATTAGATATAATATAAATACCCTTGACAATAAATTATTTGTTTATTATAAAATCTGCGTTTAATACATTCATGCAATCAATTTTCATAACCCTATTCGGAAACAAATCAGGCGTGAAAGACTGACTCCTTGTATAAAACTCAGATACTTACTCTTTGAACTTTAGTGTGTTTAATATGAAGTCAGTAGATAATGAAAACTGTAGTTTTCCATTTAAATAATGCAGAAAATAGTAAAAGCTTTTTCATATTTTCATCATAAAATACAGGCTTCGGAGAAGGGAAATGAAAATGACATATGATTGGTTTGATTAATTTACTGTAATTCCATATTTTATTTTTACCACTCATTACGTATCAACATCTTTGCAAGTGTGTAACAATCGAAAAACATTCTTCAACGTTGTACTGGAACCATGGCCCCCACATTCTGAGACAGCCCCCCCAGGCCAGGATTTTTGGCATTTCCCCCTACCAATTCTGAAGGGTGATGTGATATAACAGTGGCGAAGGGTGGAGGTAGGCTGTGGAGAAAATAATGCACCCTAAACTTTGTCAATCAAAGTATCTAAATAATTTTAAAGCTATATGAATATTTCTATTCTATAATGGTTTGGTTTCTTTTTTTGACCATGTCCGATCCGAATCATATGGGCCTCTACAGAGTAGATGTTTGTAGATATATTTTTTACGAGAAATTGATGTTTGCCACTTGTTCAACCGATTACGTTCATACTCTGATTCCATACAAAAATTGAAAAATAATATGTATTTGCCGGACCCAGAATTCGATCCTGAGACCCACGACATTATAAGTCGATGCGTAAGCCACTCGGACATCGTGGGCGTATAAATGGTTTGGTTTAGGCGGGGTATAATTGAATTTTAAAAAGATCTACAATAATTTGTATTCTTAGTTCAATGAAAACAAATAAGTATGACTGATAGTGTGCATTGTTTATGTCAGATCTCAACAGTCTACCTCCACCCTTTGCCACTGCTATAGAAATGTTGCACAACTGGTATTCCACGGAACCCTAGGGATTATCTTAATGTTTTCGAAAATCGAAGAATATGTACACAATACACGTTGCGCGGCTACGTAAATTTTATACACGTACAATTATTTACTTTCATGGTAATGTATGTAATGTATATATACAACAGTAATGTATGAAAATGTTACTTGTCTTATTATGTAGAATGTGTGTTATTGTTAACATTGCTGAAACTAGGATATCAAATAAACTTGATTTGTCATTATTTTGCATTGTTTATGATGATAATAATAATAAATTAGATGGACTTAGGACCTTTTTTTTACAATTAGAATTTTTTGATGGTCAAAGGGTGTAAATGACATGTGGGTAAAAATTATTATTTTATGGTACCTATTCGATTGTTTAGCTTAGGCTTAGACTATTGTAATATTGATCAATTTATTATTGGTAACATTGCCGAAACTAGAATACTTTTATTATACGAATAATTTTCGGTCTCACTATTTTGCGATGTTTATGATACTAATAATAATAATAATACTATAATAGAGATGGACTTGTGACTTTTTTATATTTAGGGTCAAAGGGTGTAAGTGACATATTGAAAAATATTAATTGTTTATGGTGTTTGATTGTTCAGCTTAGCTTAGACTATTATAATATTGATGCAGTCATAATAAATGAGTCTTATTTCGTGAAGAAATTATTTTTTGGTTGAATAGAGAAAAATATTTTTCATATTGGATTTTATTAATATGTGCTACTATATATATAGTAAAATACAAAGCGTACTATTATAATAGTTATTAAGACGGTACTTCAGTGAAACGGCAAATAATTTTCAACTATAGGTGCGACGAAATTTTGGACTCGCTGGTAATCGAAGAGCGAACGTCGAGCTGTGAACACGTCAGTTTGTTTCGTGATGGCGACGGGGGTATTAATTCTTAAATCGTGTAAAGATGACTAAAAAACGTTACCCATTTACTTGAAAAAGAAAACATGTCAATGAATATATTATTATTGGTTCTAATAGAATAATAAACAGAACATTAAATGGACGCATGTTGGATTCAGTTGGTGTTGGTTTTCGGCATGCGTCATTTTTACAATCCGCGCGTCGCCTAGCCACGATCTTTTTAGACCATACCTCAACTGAGGTATAGCCTTAAATATAAATTAATATAATTAATATGTGGAAAATTGTTAATTTTTTTTAAAAATTATTGTTCTCCCGTGGTATTGAAAATTTTATTGTCACTTACGTCGTTTTGCATTAAAATACTTAAACAAATATAACGTGGTATTTTACGGAGTTATTTCCAAAAATAGAAATATACGTCAAAATCAAGTGTTTTTCCATTCAGACTTGGATTTGAAGGCAGACAAAAATCATATTTAAAATTAATTCCCACACGGCAATTCAGCTCGGATGATAAAAAATACATTTAATTTCAGAAGAATAAAGCTATAAAAAAAAATCTGGTGGTTTTCCTTTCACGAGGATCCGGCGGCCCGCGAAAGCCTCTTTTCAGGGAATTTTTTTCACCCACGAAAAGAAGAAAAAAGCGAGTGATTTCCCAGTGGATTTTCCGAGCCCCCGACCCACGCGTTGGCGCACTCTGCGGAAAATGTCACAATACGCAACGCCGCCGAGTATAAAACGACTCGAGAAAATGCCTCTAAGAGTCTATTGATAGATTCAATGTTATTGTAAGTAAAAAAATATAAAACATCAGAAAATCGATTGGATAAGATAGCTCTGTATTTTTTTCATGTATCTACAGAACACTGTATTAATTTTACAACGTTACAACGTTTTCTTAGCTCGTATTCCTATTTGTCAGATGGTTGTTTGTCCGGTAAAAATCTTGCAATCGATTTTTAACTAACTTCCCGACTAGCTAGACATTTGAAACTTTTAGAATATATCAGAACACAATGCCAATGCATTTTTTAAATAATTTCAGCCATCTTTAAGTAGAATTGATTTCATTTTCAGTTAATTCTGTTTTGTATGAAAAGTTATTTCGGAAGAAATCCGTAAAAAGTTAAATTATTATTGGTTGCTAAGTGGGTCCTAACAACTAAATTATTAATATTTATATATACATGCGTTACTATGGAAATCAATATGACATTTCAGTATTATTTCTATCAAGTACAATTTTTTTTGATCGTTTAAGCTAGTCAAGTCAAGTTTATATGATTCAACAGAAAATTTAAAAACGTTGTATATAAAAAGTTATTTTTATCTTGTAATTATTAATACTACTGTATATTATTATGACTGTGTATGATTTCAAAAATCTACGAAAATACTTTGTAATAATTAACACACGTCAAGTGGGTTCACTGTGATAATTTTGTTGCTATCGTATCTTTTTTTTAATTGGATATTAGAAAAAGCACAAATAACAGTACGTGTTAAATAAAAATTAGTGACTTTAGGTTAACTCTATTAGTACGGTTTCTAAAATATTTATTATAAGTAATATTATGTATTATTTATGAAATAGTTGGTATTATATAGGAATATTTATGTGTTATTTAGCTATTATTAATAAGGATGATGCAGTCTCTTTCTGTGCAATTTTGATAATGGCGTTACCACTGAACTTTTGACTAATATACTCATTTTTGGAATTAGAAAAAGGAATTTAATATTAACTTAATTGTTTACTAATATAACGTATTTTTAAACATAACAAATAACAATTTAAAGCCACTTCTTAAGGTTCTAAATTTTAAAGTATATATGAATATAATTATGTATTTTCACGCATTATAAATTGGTTTTGTGATATATTATGTATATATGAAAATTGCATGTACGTTTTTATATATTAATCAGTTGATTATTTTAATAGGTCTGACTTGTGAGTATCTATAATTAAATTGCTGGTTATTTTGCAGTTTTTTTAAATCTATTTAGGCCAATCAACAGGATCAATCACAGAAAATAAGTACAATGAGAATAAATAATAAAATAATATCACGTGATGGTCTCAATAACAGGCGGACACAAAAAGCATTATAAATCAAATATTAAACACAAGTTATAATAATTTATGATTGTTAATATATTATTAGTTTTCGAAAATGTTAAAAAAGTAAAATAAATTAAGTAGACGTAAGAAAAATATAAATAAGTATATTATATGAAGAGAAGACAGGTAGTATAATAAATGAAAAATACAATAAAATATCAAATAAGCAGTCGTCCAGATACAATTAGTTTTTAAAGAGGCAATAGAACAAAACAGATCCACTCGATTACTGTGAAGATTCATGGTTCTGCAGAGTCGAGCACACAAAATCACTTATAAAATATAATTTATTAAAGTTTTTTTGGTACAATATTATTTATAGTTACTCTTTAAAAAGTAATAAATGTGGCATACCTATAGTCTTTATTAATATTAAAATGATTTTTTTAGCTTTACACTAAGAAGTCTTTCTATCATAGAAATACAATTTCGTCTCTATACGTAAGATATTCCATACATGTTTCCTTTTCACCACAATCACAATGACGATATTGCTATATTATATTCTCAATTATTCTAATTGTATTTTTTGTTTCGTATGTAGGTATATTTAGTGATATTTCTCATAAACTAATTTTATTATTCTACTTAATGACTTTTATACCATCGTTTTCTGTATTAATCTATATATATAAAAATTAATGTTTGTTTGTCTGTCTGTCTGTCCCGTATACGTTCCTATACCATTCATCCGATGGCGATGATAATTTGGTGAACTGTTGTGTGCACACCCGTAAAGGTTTCTGAATTAGAAAAACCATCTGCTTTTTCTTCTTATTCATTCTATTTTCATTTATTCGTATGGTTCCTATACCATTCATCCGATTACAATGAAACTTTCGTCAGTTGTTGTGCGTACACCCGCAAAGATTTCTGAAATAGTACAACCATATTCTTTTTCTTCTATTCGTATGCGTTTTTATACCATTCATCCAATTGCAATGAAACTTTTCTGAGTTGTTGTACGCACGCTCGCGAAGGTTTCTGAATCAGTACAACCATCTTGTTTTTCTATTATATCTTTTTCTATTCGTATGCGTTCCTATACCATTCATCTGATTGCGATGAAATTTTGGTTAGTTCTTGTGTGCTCATAAGTAGTAGGTATAGCCATATTCTTCTTCGTCTTCTTCTATTCGTGTGCGTTCTTATACCATTCATCCGATTGCAATGAAACTTTGGTGAGTTGTTGTGCGCACGCCCTTGAAGGTTTCTGAATTAGTACAACTATTGTCCTCTTCGTCTATTCGTATGCGTTCCTATACCAAAATTGGTATAGGAACGTGTACGCACCATATGACAAAACAAAAAATATTGTGTATCCAAAAGCACTTCAATAAACAGAATTAAAACACTTTCTTTCTTTGAGTGGCATTGCAACGAATGCCGGGTACTCGCTAGTTTATTATATAAGTAAGAATTAACATTATATTCGTTGTCAGTGTGTATTTACCATTGGTGAGTAAGCATAGTGCCCGAAGGTGCCAAAATATTGAAGATGACAGATGGAGTACAGAGCTTAAAACATTTTTTTTATAAAAAGAACTTTAAATTCAAATTCCATCAAAAAATACGCTCGCTCGAAAGTGTTATTTTTTTTACATGTACCTATACTAATTATTAAGTAACTGTATTCTAATAAACCACAATAACCACAATACGTTATCTGTATGGAATTAAAGTTAAGAATTGAACAAGCTATTGATTGATATTCAATTCAAATTATTATCAATGACTGAGGTGTTTTATACATAAAATTATAAAAAAGGCATTGTCGCTGAAAAAACATACTCGAATGAACAACGTATTTGTATCACCGATTCAATTTACTTCAGCAAAGAAAAGCACTGAAAATAAAAACTGCATCGGAAAAATTGCTCAACAAGAAACTGTGCAAATATTCAAAGCAAAGCAAACAAGTTTTTCGTGCGGCGAATTCTGACAGAAAGCTCGAGCCACCAATGCAGGGATTCATCAAAAAATTGGTTTGTTGATAAGTATATTATTTTGCAATGTGTTAAAAAACACACTGACTTATAAAATACCAGTTTGAGAAAAGCGTTGAATTGATACTTAAAAACGGCCTCGTTTAATATTTATTTGGGGCATAAAAACCGAACTAACTAAAATGTACAAAAATAAATAAATCATATTAAATTCTACAAGATTATTTTTTAACATCATTATCACGACTACAAAAATGAACGACTTGTATACGTTTAAGTGTAAAATTCATAGAAACAGACGAAATGATCTCTCTCTCTCACACTCTGTGACTATTCAAGAATAATACCTAACTTGAAAACCATATTATAAGTTTAAAACAATTAATTTACTTTCATGCAGGCGATTAAGAATATTGTTTGTGCGAATCTGAGCTATTCCTTGGTGTAGACAAGTCGTTTATTTTTGTAATCATGACAATGGTGTTACAACCGAAATAGTTATCGACTTAAAAACATTGTGTAGAATTTGATATAATTTAAATTGTCATTTGTAAAATGTAGTTTTATCAAGCTGTCTCAAACAATAAATTAAAACGTGTAGAGGTTTTACCCAACTCTACGACTGACATATCTATGCTCTTAAAATGAGCATAGACAAAAAGCAAACGGAAAAGTCAAAAACGTCAGTTGTCTAGAAATATAAAGATAACGAGGCACCCGTCCTTTTCTATAATATCAAGTTAAAAGTATCATTATAAACCTGTACGTGTGCATCATAGATTAATATAGGTACTAATTTTGTAGATTCTGCCATGTAATATTACCAGAAGTGTAGTTATTGTACTTTATATAAAATACAAAACGATATAAATACTCACGCGCGTTTCCTTTTGTAAGGACCCACATTATAATATCACATCGACCAGGGGCAGCTCTACCTCAAGGGTTCGTAGGGACCATCCCCACATCGTTATCATGTCAAAAATATACGTCCGATATTTTTATCATTGTCATAATATACCTATTTAATTACACGTTTAATTGAACGTTTAATTTTATTTTATCCATCTAAACTCGTCACGATTTTATGGAGATATTAAAATAATTAATTCAATTAAATACGCCCTATTTCATGGCGATGCCATGTACAAATTAAGAAAGCTATATCGTCTATTTTTGGCTGACCGGGGGTCACTCAGTCCCATCCCGTCGCCGCGGTACAAATCTCGTTCTACAAAGGATGTGAATGCATTAGCGTTAGTATGCGCATACTGAGGAGCGAATCAAATGACCCCTGAGTGAGTAAAAACGCTCGCTCTATGTCGTTGTTCGAAACTGATAATGGTAAGTCTATAATTATTTGATACGGTCACAAATTGTATCTGTTTGATCGTATTTCGCGATGTAATAGTAGAATTATTGAATTAATACTTCTTTTGGCGTGCTTAGTAGAGGGTAAAATTGAGAACTGCACGCGCACACCGTTACGAAAGTGCGACATGATGAAGTTAGCCGTAATCGCGGTATACCCAACGCGGATGTGCGAATCAGTCAGCTGTATACAAACGCAACGTAGGTACTTAGCATAACATCATTGTTAAAATCCATAGTGAAGCAGTTCATGTATTACATTTTATTTATATTTAATAATTTTCTATTTTGTTGAAGTTATACTTCTTTTGGGGCATTTGATAAAGAGTGAAATTGAGAGCTACGCACGCAAACACCGTCACGAAAGTGCGCATCAGTATGAAGTTAGCTGCGAATCAGTCTGCTGTAGACAAACGCAAGTTTGATAGTAGAATTGTTCCGTTGCGTAGGCAAAGAATTTATTATTGTCGGTCATTTGCAATTCCTTACGTAAGCAAACGATTAAAAGTCAGAGTGACAATCTGTAATTTTCTACAAACACGTATCTCAAAAAACACACCTCTTCAGGAGAGGCAAAAAAACTTTATTCTCTCAGTTTTTAATTTAGAAATAAATTTTCTTCTATGAAATATCCATTTAGTATAGTTATATTATATACTATATTATATTTTTATGAAAAAACATGTTATGTTTCTTCAATGTATCGTACTATACTTTCAACCGATCAGTCATATTGTCGGAGATACGAGAATGCGTTACAATTTTACTGTGAATATTAATGCAGCAAACACGTATCTTGTCTTACGAGAAAGAGCTTCAGTACAATCATCTGTCGGAGTTCAGTATTCTGTGTACTTACAAACACGTAACTCAAGATACGAGCTTTTGATATTTATAAAAGTCTTTTATTGTGATTTGAGTTTTTGTTATTGCTTAAATCCATTATGTTGTAAAACATGTTTTGAGATACGTGTTAGTGGAATATATGCGTATTCAAATTCTGAATTCATTACATCAAACAACTCAAAACTGACAAAAAATTAAATACGTGTTTGTAGAAAATTAGTGACGAGTTGTTACTTTAAAAATAAAAACAACGAGAAATAATTATATAATTTAGTAATATAAGTTAAAGTGTATAGAAATAAACCAACGGCGCTCCAATAAGCGGCTCTTTTCCTTGAGTGTGTAATATAACAAAATAATTAAAAGCCAGTCTAAGAATCTAGGTTATCAAGTTTTTTGTTTGTTACACCAAAGAAGTATAACTTCAAACGTGCGTACATAAGTACACACACCGATTTTTTTAGAAGCATGTCAATAGTACAGTGAACCCCCACAGCAGATTGCTTCATGTATGCCGAAACTTTCAGCATGTCTCTGCTGCGGATAAGAGATTTCTCCCATCCTGTTTGTTTATTGGGACATTCATTATTTGATCAGAGCGATGCATCTGTTCCGCATCAACATGCAAGTAAATCGATAATCGGAACTCGCGAACGTATTGACTGCTAAGGTTATTTCAAAAGTGTATACTTGTATGTGATAAAATATACCAGATAGTGTGAGAAATCGGCAGATTTTTTTTTTTCTAATAAATTTTTTTTTTTATTCACCGACTAAAGCGCAAAATATATTATGGTGCATGTCGCGGACTATCACGTGACGTCACAGTAAGCTGCCGCTACGGATAAATAAGTGTGTAATGTAGTTTTTCTTGGTGTTTAAAATGTAATTAGGCTAATGGTCCCATCCCGTAGCACATTTTGAACATTTAAACGAATTTTATCGTTTACCAGAGCCTCAAGAGTATTGTTTTTCCAATACTCGATGCATGGCAGAGTTCTGTCACGAATATCATCTGTAAGGGATCTTGGCATTACGTTTGAGAGTAAACTGACGTTTATTAGCCATATAGTTACCATTTGTAACAAGGTGCTCAAAATGTTGGGCTTCGTCATGCGTATTTCCCGGGTCTTTTCGGATGTTACGGTATTAAAATTTTTATTTAATTCTTTAGTTCGAAGCAGACTTGAGAGTGGGTCTATTGTTTGGGCACCGCATCAGTTGAAGTATGGCCTTATGGTGGAGAGGGTTCAGAAGAAATTCTTGAGACTCCTTTATTTGAGGTTGTACGGATACTATCCGTGGCTCTATCCAACTGACTTTCTTTTAGGCATGCTTACATACTGCAGTTTGCAATTTAGAAGAAATCTTTATTAAGCTACGTATTTTTTTCGACCTATACGAGGTATAAATGAGAACTCTGCCATTCTGGGCAGTGTTGACCTGTGTGTACCTGATAACTATCTTAGAAATAGAGGACATCAGTTGTTTATTCTCCCAAGGTGCAGAACCAACCTGCCACTAGTAATGCCAATTGGAAGGGCGATAACTATGTTCAACGAAATTGCTTCGGATGTTGATATATTCCACCTACGTGAGGATGAGTATAGGTAGACGTTGTTTTATAAATTCTTAAAATATGGACTGCTTAACTCATCCGGTGTACTTCCTTGTACCTATCTAATTTATATTTTTTCTATGTACATATTTCTACTGTTTAATAACATACTATATATCTCTATAAATACTGATCTATCTCTTTTTTTATGTAATACTGTTTTATATTTCTTTGTTTCTAAATGTCATGTTGTGAACGTCTTAAACTTATAATTTGTAATGTCTACAATATGTTAAAAATAAATAAATTGAAAAATAAATGAATTGAAATTGAATTGTCAGTTAGAAAAATCTGCCGAAATCACCAAAACAACCGTGAGGTCACCTCACGTTGTACCGCACTGCATCGACACCTGCATGACGCAATGAACGTTTATCATTTTCTACATCCCTACATATTTTTGATTCATGTCAAAATCACGTGTTTTTCTTTTTAGCGGTTGGCACAATGTATTTTCTATAAGAATATTGTCTATTATCTACGGTCTGCAGGTTGGGTTCAGTACAAAATATTGTCTATGGATATAATATCGCAAGTAATTTTAACGTGCGCACACGTAGAAACTGTTAAAATAATATGATTAATACTTTTAAACCTTTAAACCAGTGCTCCGCAACCTTTACACACCCACGGCACACCGTTGGATTCTGCAGCACACCACACGTAAAACAATGTAGGTATACACCAAAACATGAACTCCGCACCCTGAAGGGGGATCCCACGTCAGGATCTTTGGCAAGCCCCCTATCTACCGCTGAGGTTAAAGACAGTGTGAAACTCTAAAATAGTTAGAGTTCGTGAGAAGACACGGTAGCCTTCAGTGATAATAATCACGAAGAGACGTTTTACATGGCTGGGACATGTGTTCCAGATGCCGCCAAAGAGTGCGAGACTTCGTCATCATCCTCCATCGGTGCTATAAAAGCGATTTACGCGCTGCATGTCTGGGATGGCAGGAGGCGCAAGAGTTGACGATGGATCGAAGGAAGTGTTGCAAACTTGTGCTTGCCCTATTCCCCAATGCTAGGTCGTGACAGGGTGAAAGAAGAAGAAGGTTAAGCTACATTTCAAAAAGGCTCATTAATGCAAATTTTGCATTTGGCATATTCTGCGAACCCGTACGCTTAGATATTATAGTGGTTTTACATGAAAAAAAAAATCGGTACAGTTCGGTTATGAGGAATACAGCGGCAAACACGTTTTGAAAATAGCCGATATACTGAATTATTTATTAGGTTAACATAACCAAACCTAATCTAACCCAACCTAACCTAACCTAAACCAAACTAACAAATAATTCAGTATATCGGATATTTTAAAAATGTGTTTTTTGCTGTATTCCTCATACCGAACTGTACCAAAAAACCTTATAATAAGTAATAAACAACAAGGAAATCAGAGAAAATATTTACTCAAATAAAAATCACTTTATATATCTCACTAAACTGACAGCCCGTAAGAGAATCTGTTTCATAATATTATGACAGAATAATATACTCGTACGTAGGTGGTTCATTGGCCAATCTCTATCGTCAAATATACTCGTATTTATAATAATTATCGTTGTCACTATTATCACTTAAAAGACAGACCAATCATCTTATCCAACAATAATTGGGCTTCACTTATTCTTACTTACTAATAATCCTTCATGTCGCCGAGTAGGGATGAATATAGGGGGTTGACGGGCTGGAGGGAGGGTGAGAAATAGTGGGTTCTAGGGGTTGACGAAACTCATCTAGCAGGATGAAAGGTAGGTGGATTTGGATTGTCACCCTAGTTGGAATTACACATATTAAATTCGACGAACCAGGCAAATGAGCTCGCGGTGTTCGTTATCAAAATAGTATAATCCAGGGATACATAAATAATAGAAACATATTAGTAAATTTTCAAGTGTTGTAAGTAGCTATTTAGTAAATTCTCTTTTTGGAAAAATCGCAAAAAGAGATCTTCGTCAATGGCACTTAGCTCGAACACGTGAAAAGCTACATCTATTTGGAATAATAAGTGCCTATAGATGGATGTATATTAATGATAAAATTGTTCGCAGAGTAAAGCTATGCTGGAGTGCTTTTGGCCGCCTGAATAATGTCTTCAAAAGTGACCTTCCACTGTGCCTAAAGCGCAAAGCGTTCAGCCAGTTTGTGTTTCCCGTGATCACATATGCGTGCAAAACATGGACCCTTAGTAAAAGAGAGATCCAGAAACTTAGAGTAGCACAACGTGGTATGGAGAGGTGCATACTGGGCATAACGCGAAAGGACAAAAAAAGGAATGAGTGGATAAGGAAGCAGCCAGGGCTTGCGATGTAATAGAGTTTATTAAAAGCCTTAAATGGAGATGGACTGGACACATAGCTCGAAGAAGACACAATCGTTCGACAAATCTAGTCATCCAGTGGTATCCAAGAAGTACGAAACGTCCGCAAGGTAGACCTAGAGGCCGCTGGATCAATGAAATGATAAAGTTCTGCGAAAGTACGCGGCAACGCAATTCACAGGACCGAGAGAAGTGGAAGCAGCTTGAAGAGGCCTTCATCCAGCAGTGGATAGATTCAGGCTGATGATGAAATTGTTGAAAATTGATGAAAGGTTATCAGAAAAAGCTATACCAATAATTCCAAATACAGTGGAACCTCGAGTTAAAATTATATTATAAATAAATAATATTTAAATTATAAATAGTTGTTATCAATATAACAATGAAATTTTATTGCATATGCTCAAATTTTATGAAAAGATGGTTAATTCTATTCATATTTATAGCAATTACTATATAAATAGTGGTTGTGGTTTTTGCAGTGGACTGTTATTTGGAGATGCTAGATTAGCTAAGATTACGGATCTAGGGGTGGGGGGGGGGGAGTTAAACAGGATGTGAGACACTGAACTTTTATGTTGAGGGGGCTGACGTGCGCTGTAAGCTGGTTCGGTGCTCGTACTGGTAAACGGACGGCTTGGAATGTCATTCTCACAATTTCAATTGGGTTTTGGGATAAATGATAATGACGAGTTCGGGTTGGACGATAGACGCGACGTTCGCTCAAACCGTATCAGATATAGCACAGCGAAGGTCGAACAGTTGCGTCTTGGATGAGTCACTCTGTCGTTAACGACGGCTTTACTCTAACAAGCCTAGACGCGTCCGCTGTCTTGAAGTAACTCCATGTAACTATAACCACAGTCGAATAATGGCCAGTAAATGCTGGTTGTCCTGACTTACGAAAATAGCTGGGATCTTGGGGAAAAAATGAGGGCTATTATAATTTGCCCAACCAAATAGGTTGGTGTAAACTAATATCTTCACCTTTAAGGTAAACCACAGGTATAATTATATTTATTTATTTATTTATCAGAAAAAACAAAGTGGAGGAAAAAAAAAAAGCAAAAATAGTTTTATACAAAAGAAATAAAATTTAAAAAAAACAACAATGATTCAAAAAGTACAAATTAAACAATAAAATAGAATTTAAAAAACAGAATATATAATGGATCGCCAAACATATCTACATCTCTAGGGAGTGCATTGACCAACCGCACAGCCCTCGCTACTGGTGCCTGGTGAGCCTGACATGAGGAAACAGCTTTCACCCAAAATAGGTCATGGATGCGACCACGCATGTAATTGACGGGTGTGTAAAAATTTAAATTTTCTAGAATATCGGGATTGAAAATGATACCACGTGAGAGCAGGGAAAAATGCTTTAAGAGCAGAAGTGCTTCAAGAGAATGAAAGGCGAGCATGCTTTGAAGAAAGTTAGTCGGAAAATACTCGTTTGAGAAGGTGTCAAAAGGAAAATAATTATAAACTTTAAAATAGAGATGACGAAGAAATTTTTTCTGAACACGCTCTAAAACAAGCTTATAGGAAACTTCATAAGGACTCCAGATGATGGAGCCATACTCAAGAATACTCCGTACTAACGACACATAGAGTGTACGTAAAACACTATATGTACCTATACCTATACCTACATGGAGCCTAATATTTTGTACCACATTTGATGTATTCGCTTTCCATAATATGGATTATAATTTTTCCTTAATCCTTACAGCGCGAACGCCACAGCTGTTGAGTCATGATTAGGAGGCCATTAGATCTAATTAGCATGCTATTTAAATGTTTTAATTAAAAAGTAATGAAATGCTCCGAAGTAAATCGGTTATTTATTTAATTTAGTAAAATGTCTCATAACATATTATTTATATTAAGTGTTAAACACTTTACCGAGATCCATTGTTTATATTATAAGTCGTTTTAATGGGCTTGCTAAATGTATTAACAGTGGTTATCTAATGTACTACGCCCACGGTGTCCGAGTGGCTTACGCGTCGGCTTATAATGTTGTGGGTCCCAGGTTAGAGCCCTGGATCTAGAAAATATATAATATATTGTTTTTAAATTTGTATTCGAGCCCAGAGTATATGCAACTAATAGGTTGAGCAAGTGGCTAACATCTTCTCGTAAAAACAAAAATCTGTTAATACAAACCTCTACTATGTGGAGGCCCATATTATGATCTTATTAGGATCGGATATGGTCTAAAAAATCTAATGTACTACCTACGCCATTCTAAAATACTTTAAATTTCCAACAGTAGATGTTGAAATTTGCTTCTTTCATAGTAATTATTTTTTCATGTTTTTTTATTGAATTAATTTGATATTATATAAACAAAAAATACGTCTCAAATTTCTATTATCGTCACTATACAGGCCAATTGACGTAACCTTCACTTTTCACCGAAGTGATATTTTAATTTTAATGGACTTATTGCATACTCTTACACGAACTGGCCAAGTATCATAAATCCAAAAAAATATTCCATATCAAAATAATTCAAAATAATTTTGAAGCCATTTGTTACTTGACAAAAAATAGTCCAGCAAAATGCTGTTACCCTCTAAACGCAAGCCACTGGTGTGTCAATAAAAGAAAATTCTCAGTTTGCAAATCCAATTGGCGTACAGTTTTTTTTTCACTTCCTGAATAATTTGATATTTGAGGGTTATGCCAATTGGCCAGAACAATGACGTTAACTATTTATTGTGACGCATTTGGTTAAGAGCATACTTCAGTGAAACGACAAGTAATTTTCAACTATAGGTGCGACGAAATTTCGGACTCGCTGGCAATCGGAGAGCGAAAGTCGAGCTGTGAACGCGTCAATTTGTTTTGTAATGGCGACGGGGGAATTAATTCTTAAATCGTGTAAATATGACTAAAAACGTTACCCATTTACTTGAAAAAGAAAACATGTCAATGAATATATTATTATTATTATTAATAGAATAATAAACATAACATTAAATGGACAGTTGACTTTTTATTACAAATTATGTTTTGTTCTCCACGCGCGTTTGCACAATCGTCACGATCGTTTTAGACCGTGCCCCAGCTGTAGTATAGCCTTAATCATTTTAATGTCAATATTATTTTATCTAAAAATAATATAAATAACGAAATATTGAAAGTTTTTATTTACAACATTGATAGCGTTTCGAAATTTACTGCCCCTGAAATACTAAGCGGGATATAATAAGGGATGCTGTCAATTAATTAGGATATTCGCAGAGCGTTGAAGAGCGTCCCACACCGTGGGTTCCAGGTTCTCATCTATCTGCTTATTTCCTACTTTGTCATTCTGTTGTGTTGTAACAAAACAGAGACACTCCTATATGTAATTAATGTTATTCGCTCGAGAGTGCTTGATAGGTAGCTACATTTGCAAAGACACATTATTACTATTATGAAAATGGCTTATGTGAAATTCGTTTGATTATAATACGTGCCTATAAAATAACATGTTTTCAACGAGCCTGACATGTCTATGGAATTTAATACCGAGTCACTTAGTATTTTAGTTTCTAATGTGACATGATATAGTGGAATTATTTAATATGAATAACCATTCATCAAAAGCACTGAAGAAAACATTGTTCTATAGAGCCGGGGTGCATATTACCTAGGTATATGTGAAATTGAAACTGAAATAATTACAAGATAACAAGAACTTTTTATATACCACGTTTTTAAATTTTCTGTTGAATCATATAAACTTGAAAATTCTATGTATTAATAAATATAGAATACTAATATGTCATTCTGACATTTCATATTGACTTCCATAGTAACGCACGTATACATTAATAATTTAGTTGCTAGAACCCCCTTAGCAACCAATAATAGTGTTTTACTTTTTACGATTTTTTTTCCGAAATAACATTCCACACAAAACAGAATTAACTGAAAATGAATTCAATTCTGCTTAAAGATGGCTAAAAGTATTAAAAGAATGCATTGGCATCGTGTTATGATATATTCTAAAAGTTTCAAATGTCTAGTTAGTTAAAAATAGATTGCAAGATTTGTACTGGACAAAAAACTACCGGACAAATAAGAATACGACATAAGAAAAACGTTGTAATATACCTAATTATGCAGATAATGCAAGCAATAAAAGAAATCGCCGAAACAACCGATGATAGTCATCGGGTGTTATTTTGATCTCAAAATAATGCCATCTCAAAGAAAAACAAAACAAAACAATTCTCGTGGGTTTAAGGATACCCAGCCACAGTAATTGCAACTTATGATCATTGTGGATCAAGTTTTTGAAGAATGTCACAACCGGTTAAGGGTTGCAGTGACGAAATTGTGATAAATGAGAGAATATTAAAATAGTCTATTTAGAGTTTATTGTAATAAACAAAACAATTTCTATCAGTAATTCCAGTTTACTCAAGGAGGGTTGAAATTTTTTTCTGTCGAATTTCTGTATGTAAATCAAGAAGTATATACTTAATAAATTACTAATATGAAACATGTATATATTAGAGGAAAAACATATCGAAATAAAACTGGTGAAATCAATAATTACATGCCTACTAATAAATAACAATAATTTTAATGATTGAATTAGTTATTTACTCTAAAATGTGTTTGCACTTGCATAATAATGTTTTACATTGACGAAAGAAAATGCGCAAAGTCTAGTTAGTAAGTTGTAGTTAAAATTCTAAAAAAACTAGTGTGGCTGATGCATTTTGGTGTAACTTAGTGGCATTAGGGATTGCAATATCGGTATTAAATTATTTATCGATACCGAAATACCGATTTATAAAATCCAAAATACCGGTATTTTCGGTATTTAGAAAGCATACACGCATGTTGTTCAAAAATGAATTTGCTATTTTTTCATTATTTACTACTATAATGTATATTATTAAATTTATTGTATAAGTTTTTTGCTACCAAAATGGAAATATATTGACTGAAACCAACAAAAGTTACGAGTAAATAAGATTAAAAGAAAATCTCTCAAATACACTTATAGATTTGTCGCGATGAAGTAACGTATTTCGAAAAAGAAAAAATCGTGGCAAATATTTCCAATTAATCTATAACAGTTATTGATCCACAGTTGATAGTACATCCACCAAACGTTGAATTTCAGAGAGATTTTTTTTCTGTACCCGGACTTTTATACTATTTGTAAAAAATTCTAGATTTAAAAATTTTCTTAAAAATTAGCGTTCTAAAGTATTATTATCTATACATATTATTAAGGTCAACGTAATAAATGTAAGTAGGTATTTTAGGTTGCTATAAAATAGTTTGTTAAATAGATTTTAATTTATGTTTTGACGAATACCGGTATTCAATAAGAAGTATCGAAATACCAGTATTGATATATTCATTCGGTATTGCAATCCCGAAGTGGCATGTCACCACAAAGAATAAATAGAGGTTTGAAATGCATATAAGAGAGTCATGAATAGGTTAGGGCAGTGGTAGGCAAATCGCGGCTCTTTGGCCCCTTGAGTGCGGCTCTACCACAAATGCCCTCTGCTTATTTTACATGGCTACAAAGAAGAAGAAAACGGAAGATGAAAACAGTGAATTTAAAGTTGAATAGACCGAGACTTTCGCGTTTATTCAAAACTTATTATTATATCAAAACCTGTATTATTTGTTGGGAAAAATTAGCGCATAACAAGAAGTCAAATTTGGAGGGACAATTTACAACTAAACACGCGTCATTTAGTACTAAATATTCTGTCGGTGATGCAAGGAAGAAAACAGTTGAGGAACTTTAGAAGAGTCAAGAAAAGTCAAGTTCTGTATTGAATTACTGAATATAATCTTCCAAAAATATTAACATTGCATGCTTTGTGGTTAGAAAAGAAATTTTTAAGAGAGGAAATCAAGAGTAAATTATTGAGAAGTCGTCTTATTGATGAGAACTTAGAACTATCAATAAGACTTAAAATTAACATACAAACCTGACTTACCCAAACTTTCCAAGGAGATGGAAGGCCGTAATTTACATTGAGTGTGTTTGTCAGTCATTGTCATGATTTAATTTTATGGACACCTTACTTACAATTTAATTTTTATCAATAAATAAGGTCATTATTAAGTATGATACTCGTATCAAGTTTTATTCAGTGTACGTATAGTTTAAATAAGACTTACATCTTTAACTAAAGTTTATTAAGTTATTAACAGTATACCTATATAGGTATATAATTTCAGTTTAAGAAATTTGGCTCTCAAAAGAAATCTCAATTGTTGAACTGTTGATATTTGGCTCTGTTGACTAATGAGTTTGCCGACCACTGGGTTAGGAGGATAATGTGAAAATGATTCCACCGAATAGGATATTTAAAAACTGTGGTAGCTGAATATCGTATGAGCTGTTAGTGGTTTTCGTCGTTTACCTATTTTATATAACAATATTACACTTTTAGTACATAATATGTTATTAGATTTATTTTTGTAGACTGTAGACTATTTGAGTTACTTCCAATATTACATAATAAATTCTGGTTTAAACATGAATATTACATTTATTTGATAATGACTTTATCTCTCACTCTAATAGTTTCTCCGAAATTATAAGAAACACATATTATGAAGGGAATATTAGATATGTCTGTGTTTAGCGAGTAAAATGTATCAGAATGAGAAAGTTATTTATACGTACTAATACTAAAGACAAGTTTTAGTCTAATTGTAAATAGGAAGAGCTTTTAAGTTGGTTTGATCCTAGGTTGGACGGGTTAGTCATTTCGGCTTAGTATTTACGAGGGAATTTTTTTAGCTTTTCAAAAGTCACTATTTGGAGTTATTAAAAGGATTGGCCGTTGTAGATATCATTACAATATGACGTACATCCAAGCTTTTGAGAAGTTGCTCCTGGACACTCCCAGCACATATTTGAAGGGCGCCTAACGTTCGTTCCGTCACTGTTTATGTGGGCATAACGTATGTGTAGACGTGGAAGGTCGTGGAGAGAAAATCAAGTATAATTGTGAATAATTGAACTTTTACTCTTTGATTAATTATTTAAAAAAGCAATTCTTTTCTAATTCAAGTGGTGATATTTTATGTATTGATGTTTCTAGTGAAATTTGTTATAAATGTCGTAATGGCTTGTATCAAACAGTTAATTCTTCAACTCAATATTGGGATGATATTTCAATTATTATATTTTTACAATTTTAAATTATTTATTTAAAACCTTAGAATGATATAAATTTAAACAAATCTTAAAACAAAAGGTTAGACTAAGATCAAACACAGTGACCGAATATGTGAATTGCATTGGTCCAATTTATTCTAGTCTTTTTTTTAAATGAGTATATTAAATTTAGTAGGATATTATACAAAAAAAGCCTCATTCCATATACGCCCTTTATATTTTGAATGTATTTAGTCGTTTTGTTCATACTTTCAATAACTACTAAGACTCTGTACCTTTCATCCTACTTTTGGCGTGAAAACTGCCCTCAGTTACAAATAATATTGTTTGTAAAAGTAAGTACCAATAATATTATAACAGTGGTTTATAAATCTCCAATTAATTTTATTTGTATAAAATAGTTTATACCTACGAATTGCAATCTTGTATAGAACTTTCAATACCTACTTGATTTGGAAATAATAAATGGCGTAAATTGATTTTTGCGTAAAAATCTATGCTTTGTGTCGAAGAAAAAGTTTTATATAAAAAAGCATTCAACCTATAGCATCAATTATTGCATGACATTTTCTCATGTTTATCATCATCACCAGTCGCAGTCGATCCACTGCTGGATAAAGACTCCTCTGGCTTCCTACACTCTTTTCGGTCCATTGTTATTCACTGCTACGCACATCTACCGAACTTTATGAGTTCGTCTATCCAGCTGCTTTTAGCGTTTCGTGCGCCTTGAGTACCATGGCATTTGTCCACTCGCCGAGCGACATGTCCAATCCATTGCCATATTGTCTGCTTAGCGACCTCTTTCACAACATGTACTCTTGCTTGCTTCCTCATTAATTGGTTTATTTTGTGATCTTTCCGCGTTATGACCAAAAGTCCATGTTTCACAGACTGTTGTGTCCATGTTGTGTTGGTAGCACACATTGGTTGAAAACTTTACGCTCAAGACACAGTCGGACGTCACTTTTGAAGATACTATTCAAGCGCCCAAACGCACTCCATGACAGTTTGGTTCTGCGATATCATCTGTAAGGGATCTTGGCATTACGTTTGAGAGTAAACTGACATTTATAAGCCATATAGTTACCATTTGTAACAAGGCGCTTAAAATGTTGGGCTTCGTCATGCGTACTTCCCGGGTCTTTTCGGATGTTACGGTATTAAAACTTTTATTTAATTCTTTAGTTCGAAGCAGACTTGAGAGTGGGTCTATTGTTTGGGCACCGCATCAGTTGAAGTATGGCCTTATGGTGGAGAGGGTTCAGAAGAAATTCTTGAGACTCCTTTATTTGAGGTTGTACGGATACTATCCGTGGCTTTATCCAACTGACTTTCTCTTATTGTATGCTTACCTACTGCAGGTTGCAATTTAGAAGAAATCTTTATTTAGCTACGTATTTTTTTCGACCTATACGAGGTATAAATGAGAACTCTGCCATTCTGGGCAGTGTTGACCTGCGTGTCCCTGATAACTATCTTAGAAATAGAGAACATCAGTTGTTTATTCTCCCAAGGTGCAGAACCAACCTGCCACTGGTAATGCCAATTGGGAGGGCGATAACTATGTTCAACGAAATTGCTTCGGGTGTTGATATATTCCGCCTACGTGAAGATGAGTACAGGTGGACGTTATTTTTTAAATTTTTAAAATAGGGTCTGTTTAACTCATCCGGTGTATTTCCATGTACCTATATAATTAATATTTTTGTATGTACATATTTCTACTGTTTAATAACATACTATCTATCTCTTTTTTTTTATGTCATGTTGTGAACGTCTTAAACTTATAATTTGTAATGTCCACAATATGTAAAAATAAATAAATTGAATTGAATTACTTACATATCACTGTCATTTATAAATTATACTAAAATAAATAAAATAAAATATTTAATTGACTAAAACACATTTCTATACATTTTATTCTAATCCCGAAATTTCAGAATCCCAGAATATTATTAATCCTGTGGTTTCAGGATTAGAAATTGTATGATATTCTTGTAAATAGGTATAGTTAATACTATATACTAATAGGATGCCAATTTACAAAGAGCGTTTACTATTTGAATAGGAATGGATAGATCAGTGTTCAATAATTTAATGCGGAATATTGTCCCAACTTCGTCTATATTTTCTTAAAGCCAATCGGATTCTGGAATTCTGACGGATTGCTTTATGTGAATATTTCAATGCTGTCGCCAGATAAGTGAATGCATCCACATAATTTAATTTATTAGATATATAAAGAAGAATACTGTGTAATATCTAAATAATTGTATCTATATGACCTGGGAAGATGAAGGAAAACTAACGAAAGACGGGGATTCTTGGAGATTACTTGTGGTGTCTGCCTAAGGAATGGATATGTGCAAAAATAATAAAAATACAAGATTAATTTCTAGATGAAAAAAAACAACCACATGTTAACTATACATTTAAAGTAAGAGTAGGTACCTAATATTCTAACTTCTAACAGGCGAAAATTCTTGGAAGTGACTAGTCGACGTGGTGTATATAATATGTTGCAACTAACGAACGGAATTATTTTATACATACAAAGAAAATTTAAATTCAAACTGATAATTTTTTCAGATGAAAATAAGCACAAGTCCAATCTAACTAAGCACTTTGCGTACTATCCTAAGAGGCCACTTACGGGGGAGCTCGAGTCAGACTAACAATTTCGAATGCAAATAGTTAGTAATGCCAGCAATTCCCCTATCGTCAAGGTTATCCAGGCTTTGCTAGTCACATTATTTTCTCATGTCTATCTCTCTGTATGAGGAGGGCATACTTGTGAGTATACGAACATGTCGAATTGTAATGCGATTACATATGGACGTTTAGTCGAACATGGAGCTGACTTAATGTTGTATTCTTTATAAATGTTACAAAAAAATACACCTCTTTAACGGTAATAAGTGAGGATTTTTTGTAATAAAATAAAACACAGTGTGTTGTAAATGCTTACTTATTTTATATTATAACTAGTTTCGTCCACTTAATATGACATTTTCAATTGTTGGGCATCTAGATTCACCAGTTGATTTGATGTATCAGTTGAGAATGTCAAATTGAATCGGATATAACGATCGTTATTAAAATATGTGGAATAACTACACAATACTGTGTTTTATAATAATTTATAAATATTATATAATATAATATTATGTCACTAAACATGTACCTTACTGTACGACCAGTCGTTATAATATAGGTTTTAACTTTAATGGTATGTTTAATTATAGAAAATTTTTGATTTACAGCCCAATTGTTTTTCGATATAGGTACTGTCATAAAATATTATACATATATTATTTTTTCAAGATCGCGCAAAATATTGTATGTAATGTGGATAAACGGTAACACGTCGGTTTATAAAGTCGTGGGTCTCGAGTTTGTTTTCCGGGTATGGCAAAGTCACATGTTGTTTTTACTACATGTGTTTATACTCAGAGTATGGACTGTAGTAGAGTAGGTTGAGTAAGTCCAAGATCCACAAGATAGATCCACATAGGAATGTTATGGTAATTAAAAAAAGGATCTAAAACTGGAGCAAATTAATAATTAGAAATAGTAATATTTGGTGTGTATGCAGAACAATAGAAAGTCCGGAATATCTGAATTATAAATTTCGACAAATAGACGTGACAGGAGCTATATACTTTGAAGAATTTATCAACAACGCTTTATCATCGTCCGCTATTTTACAAGATGGCGACCCATAGAACAGCATATAAGAGCATTGATTTTTGGTATGTTATAATATATTATAATCTTTTTAGCATTTCAATAGGCCATGCGGCCTAATAACAGTAGTTAGACAGTTAGTAGATAGTGAAACAATCAGAAACACACAGGCTTTGAGAATATCACGGCCATGGCAACTTCGCCGCCAGACTCCACGAGTTTGGCTTGATAGTAGATGGGCCGGGTTGTATCTGCAGGCATGACCACCAAGATGTTGAACACATCTTCTGGGATTGCCCGCTGGGAGCTGTTTGCCAGGGTCCGTCCTCACGGCTCAATTGGTCATGGAGATCTGATAGCAACCGAGGCCAACTTTGCGGCATTCGAGAAATTTGCAGCGTCGTATGGGGAGCGGGATAGTCCCGACTCTTCTGTAGACTCATCCATTTCAATTCGTGACACTCAGTATGCGGGTACACAAAGCGCTTAACGTCAGCGAACAGCAAAGCCAGTCCAAACAACAAAAAAAAAAATCTATCTAACTAGAACTCTATATAAACTTTCTTCTTTAAGCACTACGGTGCATGGTTGCAGCATCAGTCTCGTGCGGCTCCGTCTCGGAATGGAATGAGCACTTAAAATCACTTCTTTCAGACACGTTTAAAGCGTCATAGAAAGCGGCCGTGCATATCCACGGCTGTGCATATATGACGGGTGGTGGTGGGAACTTTAACGTATGACCTTACCGGGATCGAACCCGGAGCCCCGGAACTGAACTACGAGGAGCTACGGGATGTTGTTTCTGGGTATGTTCTTGTACTATTAATATATATGATTTCCAGGTAAGGGGTAATTTTGACCTAATATGCATGGAGTTATAATATATGGAAAAGGTTATAACCAGTAGCAACGAAAACCGCTAAGTGTTCAAACAATATCTTATACTTAATAGTAATAATATTGATTGCAATTTGTAATATATTATGTATTCCACGGTTGTTAGATCTAAAAATATATTTCTCCTACGATTCAAGTTAATTGTTTACATGTAAACATATTCGAGATATAGACTTTCGTTGCTTCTCATAGAAACGTTATAGCAATTATAATTATATCACTAGAAGCTTACCGAACCGAAGTATTTAATAATTTATTTCTATTGTGGATTTCAATGAAAATTATCCGCGACAGGGCCCTGAACATGTCTAATATTAATGAAATGGATACGAGAAAATTTTATGTTAATGAAATTAATATTGAAGAAATTGAGTAGGTACATTACTGAATCGCGCGAGCGTGAGTAAATACGTACTGGAAAACTCAACTTTGGATTAGTATGTTTGAGGATACTAGATGCAAAATCAGTTATTCCGAGATACTCAGAAGATAGTCATCTATCATAGTAGGAGTTCCAGAATAAATATTTGTTTATATCTACAAATTCATTTTCATTTACTGACTTTATAATATTAATTACTAATATTACTTACTTGCAAATTGTTTAGTATAAGATGTACACAATAAAACTATAAACAATAAAATTATTGTGGAAATAGTTCTTTCAAAAAATTAACAAAATTAGTCGTTTAGATGTTAGAATCACATTATAATACATCATAATAAATCAAAAATTAAAAGATTTTTTCGACTTAACGGCCCACATGCTCAGCGTAGGTCAAAATAGAGCTTTTATGCTATATTCAGGGCATAACCCTGGACATTCCTTAAACGTTTTAGATAATCTATTTATATAATTTTGAAGCCTTATTATCCTTTATATTTATTTTAAACATTTGATGACTGCATACAGTATTTTTATTCCATAAAACAGCATTCTTTTAAACCTCTCAATCTAATGTTTTAGAATATAGTACATCCATCTGCAGTGGTGTTAAGATTTTTTAGATCTATTAATTTTTAAACGCATTTACAAAACCATTAGTAAAATTAATTTTAACATTATATAGTGACATATTTACGATAAAAAATTATTACCATAAAAATGGAAATACAAAGGAAAATATCATAAAAGCTCTATTTTGACCTACGCTTAGCATGTGGGCCCTTAAGTCTAATTAATGTTAACATTATATAGTGACATATTAACGATTTTTTTTTTTATATAATCTTTGTGATCCCAAATTTGACAAGAATTAGGCATTTAATGTACAGGATCATGCTTTGAAAATAGCATAATATCTCCATTTTGACCTACGCGTTGCACGTCTTCCCTTAAGTTATTTATTAGTTATATCTTATATCTTTATATTTTTTGATAGCATATGACAAAATCTGTGATACAAAATTTCAATTTCGTCAAAATGTAACCATGTAGCTACAAAATTTAATGTTTTACATAAAAATTAATTAATAAATTCAAACATAAAAATGATTACGTAATAATATGTAGTTAATTGATAATAATAATATGTCGGGTTTTTGTATAGGTATTAATATTACCGATAAATTGTATAGGAAAATAATTGTGTTTTGTTGTTAACTCGATATAAACGACTGCCCATAAATAGCGCAGCTTTTTATGATAATTTAATAGTAAATAAGCCCCAAAAATAAATTTAATAATGACAGTTAAACGAAATATTACATTAAATATTTAATTAGATTAAATTTAATTCGGATCGAAGGTTATCAAAAAAGGCACCCAGGCCACTCACCCACTCCCCCCGGATTATGGCCCTGTTTTCAGTGCCCCCCCCTCAGGGCTAATCCCCAAATGCGACAACAATTCTAATTAAGATGATTAGGGGCGCATGATAAACGCGTTTAACGCGTGACGCAGCTCCTGTAATTGCCGAAAATTCGAGGAGGGGCGAAGGGGGGGTTAGATTGCTCCCCTATTTTAACCCCAGGTAGACCCTTATTAAGAGACATGCCGTATACTTCCCTAGATTTTAATATATTGACCACACACTACTAAATTACAACCATCATCAGTATTCTACCAACATGGCTGCGATTTCGTAGTGATGTATGTAGTGTAAAGATCAAATGTGTTTTTTGGAGGTATAGATATATTATATTTACTTTAGAGCTATTTGGTGATAAATAATGTCGTGGGTCCCAAGTTCGAATCCTAGGTCTGGCAAATACACGTCATATTGTTTTTCAAGTTGTGTTTGCAGTATATACCCAATATTTTAAGCAGTGGCCAACATCCATTTTTTATAAAAACAAAAAAGAAATCTGTTGATACAAACCTCTACTCTGTAGTGGCCGATATGATCTTATTGGGATCGGACAAGGTCAAAAGAAAGAAAAAAGAAATTTATTTATTTCACATAATATAATGAACAAAGTGTTCATGAAATGACATAAATACGTGTTAACAATATTTAAATAAAATATATGATTGAGTTAAAAAGTACATGGAAGATCGTGAGTAAACTAAATTGATATTATCTTGAAAACCTGTAAAACAACGTCCACATAAATCCACGTAAGTGGAATATATTAATATCTGAATATCCAATTGACATTACTAATGGCGGATTAGTTCTGCACTTTTTGAGAAAAAAACAACGGATGCTCCCGATTTCCTAGTTATCAGGGACATACAATTCAATACTGACCAAGAATGACAGAGTTTCCATTTACTAAGTCGGAAAAATAAAAGCTAAATATAGATCTCTTCTGAACTTTAAATTATAGCAGGTACATACGAATACAGAAGAGAAAGTCAGTCGGATAGAGTTACAGATAGAATCCATATAGACAGACAATTTAGTAAACTACCAAATATAGAAGAAAGTATTTCCAGCATGCTGTCTTCAAATAAAACAATTTGCTTGAAAAAAACGGGACACTCTGGTGACCACATAAAAGTATGAGACAATAATTTTTTTAATTATTTTTCTATTAGAGATATTTTTTCATTTTATTATAGCCCAAAGTGAATGAGTCTCAAAATTGTCTTCTGAACACTCTCCGCTACAGGACCATATTTCTACTGATGCGAGACCAAAATAATAAATATATCCACTTTCCAGCCTACTACGAAATAAGGAATTATAAAGAACTGTTAATACGGTAACATCTGATAAGACCCAAGAAGTACGCAAAATGTACCGTAGCAAGTGCATTTGAGGATATCAGTTTTCTCATACATCATAATGTAGAAGACGATGGCTTATTTCGCTTGCCAGTGGCTTACGGATTATAATCCTACACCTACATGCTTGGTGAAATTCACGTGTTGTCTTTAATAAATAAAAAAAATGACGACACTATGCCCGCATCATGAAATCCCGCTTTATGCATCCTGTAATATGAATAATATACTAATAGAGTACGTATTTAAGGCAGCTAACATATTAAGATGACGGAATATATTTTGATTTTGATATCTGCCTCAAAATTAATCCATAGACTAAGCTAAGAAAAATAAAATATTTATTTATTTAAAAATGACACGTTGAGCACATAACAAATTATTAATTCAAGACGTTCACAACATGACATTTCGAATAAAAAGTACAAGTAAATCAATTAGAGAAAAAAGAAGATAGTGAAAAAAGCCAATGTAAAAATAATTTCATAGAAAACAAATAAAATAAAAAAACAACAATAATTAAAAAAAATACAAATTAAACAATAAAATCAAATTTCAGAAACAGAATACAGTTCGCTAAAAAGTCTATATCTCTAGGAAGTGCATTGACCAGACGCATAGCCCTCGCTATTGGTGCTTGGTGAGCCCAATGACATTATAAATGGACAACGCACTCAATACAGTAGCTAGTAAGTAAATTCACGCATAGCGACATTTGCACATGTATAGGTAGACGTCACGTAATTTCCATTGTACGATATCACGCATCGAGAATTTATAGCAATATCACCTTTATTGTAATGGCGTTAGAACAGTGTTTCTTGTTTCAATGTTCATTTGAGCGAACCCGTTCGAACCGAACCATTCGGCAGAACCGACGAAAAACATCGGGAATTTATAGCAATATCACCTTTATTGTAATGGCGTTAGAGCAGATAATGCCATTCGGCAGACCCGACTAAAAAGTGAGTGTCATTTTTTTCCAGATGCTTCGTCCATATTATTGTCATTGGGTGAGCCTGACATAAGGACACAGCTTTCAACCAAGATAGGTCATGGCTGCGATCACGCATGTAATTAACGACTGCATAAAAATTCAAATTTTCTAGAATATCGGGATTAGAAACTATAGCACGTGAGAGCAGGGAAAAATGCTTTAAGAGCAAAAGTGACGTACGAGCTTCATAAGAATGATAGGCGAGCATGCCTTGAAGAAAATTGGTCGGAAAATACTCGTTTGAGAAGCTGTCAAAATGAAAATAATTATATACATTAAAATAAGAAATAATTTCTGAACACGCTATAAGACAGCTCTAAATATATTATAAGTATCAACAAAACTGTATGTTTGAAGTTTTTTGAATTTCGTACTTTCGGGGGTGTAAATAGATATATATATATATAAAATCATTCGTATGTCCGGCATCCGGAGTGTCAAAAACGATTACATACACTTAGTCCGCATAACGTAAGGGTTGTTCGAGATGCCTTTGTGGGAGGGCGCGTCCTCGCATGAAAGCGCCCTGAAGGGTGTCATCAAATGAATTAAATGCTATATACGCTCAAACCAGAATAAAAACCTACCCCTCGGAGACACATTTGCAATATTCGTTTTATTAGAGCCATCTTGGCTTGGGGGGGGGGTAGGTATATGGAAAGGTTTTGGTTGGCAGGCATAGGAAATGAAACTCATATTGAAAAGCGTGTTTGTTATTTGATAGTGAATGCTTTTGATAGTTTTTGCAAAGTACGGTTTATACAGTCACATATAAATGAATCATATCATCGAACAATTTATGCATTATTATCTATATTGTATTAAATGGTTAGATAGTATTATAGTTGTTACACTTATTCAGGCAACTTGATAGGAATGACAAAGGGATCCCCATAAATGGAGAATACCTGAGTCATCTGCGCTTTGACATAGACATTGACGCGATGACATAGTAATTTTCTCGCAAGACTCAGAAGACCTCCAAAGCAGAATGCAGGAACTTGCTGAAGTAAGTCAGCTAAAGTAGGCTTGAAAATAAATGTGTAGCTGCAGAATAATAGCATATATCTATTGTTTATAAAAATATCAAATTACTTTGCAGTAATATATTCCCAACGAATCCATTTCCAGTAAACAACTCAGCTAGACCAGCAAGTCGATTGGCAAAATTAGAGACGGTGTATTATTACATCATATCACAGCACATTATACCATTACGATGTATTAGCCGAATAATCATTTTTCATAGTATTATATTTTCTTACGACTGCAATAACAGATAATATTTGAAGATCTTGGCATAAAAACAGCAAATGTCACAAAGGTCATTTTTTTCAGGAGAGGGTAAAAACATAATATCTTGGTTGTCAAACACATTTTTAATAATTTGACAATGAAGATTCATGGAGGAGCCTTATATGCACTGCATGTATGTAAATAAAATATCAAATTGATGTTTGTTAAATAGATATTTAAAAAGAAATGAATGTGACATTTGCTGTTTTTACACAATTTTTGGACCTTTGTCGTTTTTATAACAAAATTGAAAACATGGAAAAGCAAATAGTATGAATAAAATTATAATTTTATTAAATAAAACAAAAAATATATATTTCTGTTATTTTTTAATCATAATACTACATTTAAGAAGGTTTTGACACATCATAACCAATTATTAAGCTACATACTTACATGTTTTAAAAAAATCTTCAATTAAATATTTAAAATAAATCAATCATGTGCATATTACTACTGATTAGTCTTGATCACTCACACCTTCACTGTCTTCTTCAACGTTATCATTTGTATCATTGTCACACGGCAAATTTTCATAAAATGATGCATTTATTGGATTTTGTAAATACTTAGTTAATTTTAAAATATCTTTTTTCTTTGCGCCTTTCAATGGAATTAAGCCATCATATGCTGGCTTAAACGCAATCGTGACTGGCATTTGATGTCTTTTCACTATATTGAATCTATCCCACAGTCCAGAGAAACTGAGATGTTTGCAAAGCACTTCTCCCTTACAATCCTTGTCTATTTTGTACATTCTAACTTGCCTAAGATGAAAATCTCTGCCGAAGGATGACTTAAAGTAAGGCTTTAACGTATCTTTAATATTTAAAAAATCTTTTTGCTCCGGTTTCTCCAAAATAAAGGGCCCAGGAGTTTTTCTGGCATCCAATACAACTTTATCCCAATCCTCTGGCACGTCTGCAAGGATTGTTTTCCTTGCACTGCTGAACAAATGAAAGTCAGCGTCATTTGGTAAAAATGTGTGCCCTCTGATAGGAAATATATGGATGACTCGTTCAATTTTTTTTAATACATGTACCACCATATACCAAAACCAAATCATAACAAAATTTTTGTTTTGTCCAGCACATCCGTCACTCAAAATATACAATGTTTTCGTGCCTGCTGGCAGATGGTGGTTTATGTAATGTAGTAACAAAGATGTTACATCATTTTGACCTCGTTTGGCGAATCCTTCATGATACGTGTACATATATACATCATTTCTGGCCAAGCCATGTATCCCAAAAATGTAATACCATAGCTGTCTGGAATAAAATACCGCATTTGTTACCATATTCGGTAAAGGCAAATTTTGCATAAAATCAAACGATATGACTGTGGTATCACTTGAACCACTTGCGAGTTCTTTTAATCTTCGCTTCGTTGTAGTAAACTGTTGTGCTTTAGCCAGGTGAAGTTGATAATCTATCTCAATCTTACGTTTTTCATCTTCAGAGAGATCGGGTAATTTCAGTTTGGTTGTAACTGAATCACAGTATGAACACGTATCGCTTCGAGGAGCTCCAAATGACAAATTATATCTAGTTGTAAATACTCTGTAGTATGTGTCATAGTTTAGTTGAAGCCTGTATTTACTTAAAAACATCTCGTGCATTTTCATAATAGTCAAATTTTCCGGAAGATACCTAACATTCTTATTTTTCGCGAAAGAATAATGACTTTGACGTGCCTTAAATGATTGTATATGAATGTGAATCAACTGAATCACTGATTCAGGCACTGCTCTTGGGAGATTTGGATGCTTTCCTCGTTTGTCCATAGGAGCCGAACCCGAAAATGTGATGTTGTCTTGAATACGTCGCAGCCGGGAATGCGTAATACCATGTATTGCCACAAATGCCTTCATACAGACTTCTTCGTTAATACCATCAGATGTAGATCGTATCTAAAGTAAATAAAGAGAAAAAATAATTAATTTTTCAAACACATTATCATTAGGTATAATAGGTGTAATGCCTAATTTGAATGTACATTTTTTATTAATTCAATGAATACTCACTTTATATTTATATGATGCTGAATGCTTGAATATACCATGATCATTGACATCATTTATTATTATCGGAGTATTTTTTCTGGGACGTCTTCTCTTGATCGGTACCTACTACTTCTATACATCCAGATATATAGCCATCTTGTTGATTTTTAGAATCCATTTCATAAAAATTCTCAAATATTTCTTTCCGTAAATCTTCATTTATTTTTGTAAAACAATGAAACCTCTTGCACCTGGAAACATAATAATCAATTAAATACAATCCTACATAATATACTTTATTACAATCATACATACATTTACATAAAACAACATAGTAAATACAATGCTTTGCATTCGAAAGAAGTCATAACTTCAAAGTAATCACAGCCATTGTGAACTAAATTTAATCACACAAACTATTCAGCATAGTAAATATTTTAGTACGTATTAATAATGTATAAGTTTTTAATTGAATATATGTTATGAATACATAATTATTCCTACCTGCAATCTTCACCGATAACTTTTTTTGAGAGTCGTTTCCCAACATGATTGACATGATCACTTCCCTTTATTTTGGCGGTTTTTATTAATGTTTGCTTGGTTTTATTAACTTTTCTCTTACGAGGCGTTTCGGATGTCTGTATCCTATTACATTCCATGATAAAATATACAAACAATCGTTAAGGAACTTCATAAAATGGCAATGCCAATGACTGAACGAATGAAAGATAATTTTGACAGGTCAGGCACTAACAAGTATGGAATGTATACTAACGCCTAACGCCGCCTGGTGATAAAAGTGTGGAACTACTGGACCTTTGTTGTTTTCAAACAAAATTCCTTGGACTATTGCTGTTTTTAGAAAAGTGGCATATTTTTGAGAGCGGATTTGAGGGACTTATGATTTTTTTTAAAAATATATCTTTGCACAGTTGTATGTAACCATACATAGGGAATATAGAAATGCAATAAAATGAAAATGGAAAAAAGTGGACATTTGATTTCTTTTCGCTACTTCGCTACTCAATTTAAAACGCTGATTCTATAATTAGTCTAATATGATTATCTACCAGAATTTTATGTTAATGTGTTAATTTTTATTGTATAAATAACGAATAATAATTTATCTCAATGTCACTCAAACCCGAGTACTTAGCTCGTAACTATCATGTATAATATACTATTGTACCGATACGCTGCTAATAAATCTCACCCTGCTACATCGTAGACTTCATCATTATCATCATCCTCAACTTACACATCGAACACCACACTAGCGACCCAACAAATGTAAAAAAAGAAAAAAGTGATGTTCAACTGCTTTGTGGACCAAAAAGAGATCCTTAACCATGGTATCTATCTGGGACAACAAGTGTATATAGATGGATGTATATTTTGATGAAATTGTTCGTAGAGAAAAGCGAGGCTGGAGTGCTTTTGGTCACCTGAATAATGTCTTCAAAAGTGACCTCCCACTGTGCCTAAAGCGCAAAGTGTTCAACCAGTGTGTGCTTCTTCTGCGGAAGTACGTGGTAACGCAACGCACATGACCGAGAGAAGTGAAATCAGCTTGAAGAGGCCTTCATCCAATAGTGGATAGATTCAGGGTGATGATGACTAATATTAAAAATCACTACAAACTTGCAGCATCTTAGCTCGATTATGTATAACAAATGATCCTAAATGTCAACGCGTAAGCAACGATGAAGATATAAATCACGTTGCTTAACAATTTTCGCTTTATGATAGTCAATAACGAAAGCTCATTGAAAAAACTAAAATAATTGAGATCGCAAGGAGTGCCTTTCCCAAAATGAGATGCCTCTTTAGCAATCGCTTAATGCTCCGTATGATTTGTTGTTATGTTCTCTCAATTCTTTTATGTAGTGTGAACACTATGAACGCTAAATCAAGAGATGTCTCGGAGAGTTGAGGGTTTCAAGATGCGGCTGACAAATTATGATGTTCTCAAACGAAAGGGACATGGTCTAGAAGTTCTGCGTTTTATCAAAATCAGAAACCCAAAGTACCTCAGCCACATTATGAGAAGTACGCCATCCAGCATCTAACTTCTAATATAATATAATATAATGGTATGAATGTTAAATCTGGAGATGTCTCGGAGAGTTGAGGGTTTCGAGATGCGGCTGACAAAAATGTTGACGTTCTCAAACGAAAGGGACATGGCCTAGAAGTTCTGCATAGTACCAAAGCCAGAAAATAACAGTACCTCGGCCACATTATGAGAAGTATGCCATCCAACATCCAACAAACAGCATCCAATACGTTGATACATCATCCTATACGATTTATTCATCCATCCAATACGATGATACGTCATCTAAGTAAACGGTAAGCGTAGCAGAGGACGGCGTCGTATTTCATGGCTTAAGAACCTCCGTGATTAGTACGAGTGCAGCTCCACTGAACTGTTATCAATTAAAAATTAATCTTGAGATGTTTATAATTCAATAAAATATCTCAAGATTGATAAATGTTGATTTAGTGTGCTAATTTTCTCTATTTAAAGTTCTATCGGGCTTTAAAAACATCCGTTAACTATATTATGTTTTGTAATTAATTTCACTATTGATTGTGATTCACCTCACATGATATGATTTTTGCTATAAGAAAGCTCCGAGTCTTAAATCTAGCATAGCCTTTATATTACGAAGAAACATAAAATATTACATAGTAGGATACTTTAATTCCGTTGCATTTAAAAAATGCAATTCACAGCAGATTTATTACGTGCACGGCGAAAAGTCACATACGTCCGCTCTATGTCATCCGCCCCCTTTTTCCCACACTCGCCACCCTTGCATTTTGTGCATTTTTCACAGACGGCACAGTAAAAACGCTAAAAACCCGCACTGCCTTTTTTAGTTGCATGCCAGTGTCTCGTTGCGAGCGACTCGCCCATTTGCAAGACCACCCGAATAAACAGGAGGATGCCAGGGAAATTGCACTCAGTCATTCGCCAGCCAAATGCAGTCTATTTAATTGGTTTAGTTGGGTCGATCGCCAATTATGCTTTCCAAGAAATCTAATAAATTATCACTTAATATAAAGATATATTTTTCCATGGCGCTGTGAATTACGCCGATGACCTAATTAGGGTATTTTTTTATTTAATTTACCTATTTAGCAGCTAATTGATTTAACAATGTAATAGTATTTTTGCTTGCCAAGATACCGATCACATCATCATTACCACATCCAATACGTCAGTTAAAAAGATAGAGCAACTCAATTCTGATCTTTTGTTAAGCTGATCGGCTTTTGCGACCTGGTTTCCACGGTAATGGGACAACTGGGCGCTGCACTGTCGAATGAATTAAATAGACGTTCGATACGATTTATATACAAAGTACGAGTAGATAAGAATTTTTTATCAGTTTCTATCTACTACTTAGTAGTTAAAATTTATTTTGCTCTTAACATAATGTTTTTTATTGGGGATTGAGAATTATCATGCCTGACACTATATAATATAAAGAAAAAAGCTCTCTTCTTGTTGGAACTTAAAAATATGCAGAATTAAATCATTATTTACGTGTGCATATTTAAATTCTCACCAACTATTATATAATATTATAATAATTTAAATACATATTTTAAAAGTAGGTATATTTATAATTCATTTCATTCGATTGCGTGGTGCCTACATGTCCCGGCGTCGAATCGTCCTAGACCCATTTTGACAAATGTGTAGTGTAGCGACATTTATGATAAGAGAGAAAATTCATCCCCATCTTAAATCAACGAAAATAATAATATAAATATTCATATTATATAATGCCACACTCTGCAATACACGTTATTCATAACCAGAATCTTGTTAATATTTTACTGGGTCACTATCAGTATAGCTTTTAATGCGCCGGATAGATGGCAGCAACTTGCCTGCGCGGTATAGTTTGTGCAAAAAATACGGAATACGTTTGCGCGAGCTACAGTTTTCCCGTCCATACACACGGCCTTCTCGATACAAACCGGTTTACGCAGATAAGCTTGTGGTAAAGCATGAGCGTCTAGCCGGCGCTTTATAATAGTATTTTCATTCGTTACGCGATGATAATACTATTATATATGTACTTACCTGAAAGTATGTGTACACATGGGGGTAAGTTAAGTTACACCATGTAACCTATTTGATAGCACCATTGAGATTTATCTGTTTTTATAAATTATTTACATAGGTAATAGTTTTATTTTTCTAGATGCCTTTATGGATACCTCGCATTTACTATCAAGGTTTCTTAAAGGACTTTGGAATGCAAACTACTCTACTTGATGCATAGTAGCATAATAGCCCGTGTGCACGTGAAACTGCTGACAGTATACATTATCGTGGCCATAACATGAAAATGCGCGTGTAAACACGTATTATCGTAAGTTCCAAGATTGATCAAAAGCAGCGGCTTCTAAATTTTCACGTAGTAGCTGGTTGGGTCAACCGTTTATTTGCGCCAAATATCAAGAAACAGTAATTTGCATCACTCAATTGGGACAGTACATTTCAGAACGATGTGAGGGTCGATGGTGTTTGTTGATGAAAGACGATCGTGGTTATACGTCATGATGGAGAAGTGAAAGTTTATCTATGGTTACATACGTACAAGGGTACAATCGGTACAATAATATAAATAAACAGACAGTACATATACTGAGATAGTAATAAGCCAGGTACTTGGATTCGAGTGACATCTCCGATGAATTATTATTCGCTATTTATACAATCAAAATAATATTCTTTTTATTGAAATAATCGAGTCAGCTATTATCTGGCATTTGCGTCATTGGATAAAGTGAAAAACGGATATGCAGAGTTTATTATTGAGGTTAGCTCCTTACCGAGTTTGCTATAATTTGACACTACAAAAGATAGATATATTTAAATTGTAATTCTATATCTCTATACATATTATATTACACATTACATAATCTAATGTGTATATCAAAAATGAGATACAGAAGATGATTATGATTACCAGAAAATTATAACCGCCTTACAGCGTTATTTTATGCAAGAAGGCAATGAAGGGAGCCCTTAATCTGTGCTGAATACCTGAGGTGATTTTATAATAATTACAAGATAAAAAGAACTTTTTATATGCCATGTTTTTAAATTTCCTGTCGAATCAAATAAACTTGACAATTCTATGTATTAAGAAATACCTTTTTTGTATTAGATATAAATACTGAATAAATATAGAATACTGAAATGTCATTTTGACATTTCATATTGATTTCCATATTAACGCACGTATATATAATAATAATTTAGTTGCTAGGACCCCCTTAGTGACTAATAATAGTGTTTTACTTTTTACGATTTCTTTCCGAAATAACTTTCCATACAAAACAGAATTAACTGAAAATGAATTCATTTCTGCTTAAAGATGACCGAAAGTATTAAAAGAATGCATTGTCATCGTGTTTTGATATATTCTAAAAGTTTCAACTGTCTATCTAGTCGATAAGTTAGTTAAAAATTGATTGCAAGATTTGGACAAACAAGAAAAAATTGTACGGGACAAACAAGAAAACGAGCTAATAAAAACGTGGTAACAATGGAAACTTACAAAAACATTTTGCGGAATTAAATTGATTGTACATACTATTATTTAAATTTAGAATTTATTATTCTCCAGGCTATAGTATAATAAACTATTTTAAGTGAAATTCGTTTTATTAGGGCAACTGCTTAATTGGCAAAAATGACTTAGCTACCGATATGTTCCAATTAAGCGGAATCGACGTATAAGTAAAAGTAAATAGGTACTTTCACTACCTAATAACTATCCAATGCGGTGTTCTTGAAGATATTTTATAATATCAGTTTTTTTCCTAAATTACGTTTTAACTTAACAGCTTATTTTTATCAATGGCTTCATTGAAGAGTAATTTCAAAATAAGTCTATCACAAAATATTACAATAAAGATAACGAGGCAGCTCTCGTGGTGAAGTGGGTAAGGCGCTGGCCTTCCGCCCGAGAGTTCTGGGTTCGATCCTGGTGAGGACACAACAGGTATTTATGTGTTTTTCTCAAACCTGGGTGTTTGTAATTGTTCAAAATAATATAACAAAGCAAGGACATGGTTATTAATAATTCTGAAAAAAAAATGAAGATAACGAATTAGATACTTACAAACTTTATTTATAAAGCTTAGTTGGCTTTTCTTTCAATTGATATCAGACATCTTAATTATTTCGTGGTGAAATTAATAAAAATGCAATATAATGTGTTAAGTAGTTGAACAATTTTATTAATATGAATCACAAATTTAAAAAATACCTATATTTAACTTTTACAATATAAAAATAGCTAAAGAATTAACTGAAATTTACCTAAACATTATTTCCAAGAATTTTCTCAAAATATTTTATTTTCTGATGGAGTTATTTTTAAATTATACCTAGTTGTTGTTTTATCAATAAAAAATATTTTTGTTTTGTTTTGTTTTTATATTTGACAATTTAAAAAAAAAACATTAACAATTCTCGTGTAACACACATTAAAAAATCAAAGTGTTTTTATTTTGTAGAGACGGATTTAAGTTTTATCGTATTCGATCATTATTTGTAATAAAATCGTAGCTTTACAGATTTTATTTTACAGTCAGTACTAACCTGTTCGGCAATGGCGTAAAATAATTCGCAGGATTAATTTACACTATCATGATTACTTTGGAAATAATGTTCAGATTGACACTAAAAATGTACACAAATATATTACAATATATTTGTAGCTGTCAGTATATTAGCGATCAAATGTATATTTTTAATGTATCAAATTATTCGACCGCAATAATAATTTCTCAGCGACTGTTTACTGTTTAGCTGGATCAGCAGATTGATTGGCGATATGAAATACGGTATCGCAATGGAAAATTAGTCGAATAATCCTTTCCCATAGTATCATATTATATTATGACTGTAATAATAAATAAAATTTACAACCTACTCGTATTTAAACCGCTGACTCGTTCAAAATAATTATGTACTAGAATATAATGTTTATGTATTACTTTCGACTGTATAAATTACGAAGAAAGATTTTTCAAAATGTCACTCGAAGATACGTTTTCAGTCTGTTACCATCGCAGTCTCAATATCGCTTCGCCCAACATCTGATTGTACCGAGGTACGGAGCCGAGGTCCGCACCATTTAGTATTGTAACATAACTGAGGTAATATACTATTGTACCAACCATTACGCTGCCAATAAAACTCGCTCCTGCATACTTCTTTGACTTCTGCATCATTCGAACCCCAAATATTTAATATTGTAATATATTTGTATACATTTGTATATATAGATTCTCCAATTCTTTACATACCAACAATGGTTTTTCTGTTTTTTTTTTTTGTAATATATTAGTTTAGTATATAATCAGTAAGTAACTGTATTCTCAGTTATAATGCTATATAAGAATGTGCATAATATATTATATTGAGAATGCCAAAACGTGATTCAAATAGAATACCTCAAACAACACTTAAGTCTATTTTAATGAATTAGTGTATTTTTTGTGTAATTATTTCGAATTAGTATTTTTATGTTATCAGTAACGTTTAAGCTAAAACTAATGAATGGTAACTAAACTCCAAAGAGGTGCACTTTCTGTTAAAAAAACCAACATGCAAAGAATATGCTCCGCCTGGAAGTTGGGATGAATAACAATAATGCTTTCATCGGGAATCTTTACAGTATAAAGCGATGTCTAAAATCACAAGCCTCCTCTGGAAGATATCACCAGGACCGTTTATTAGAGTTATTTGTTGAGAAAGCTATAAATAAAAGGCAGGGAACAATTTCTGCCCACCAAAGCACGTTTCCTACATAATTTTACTTGCTTCTATAACTACCCTATGTTGGAAGGTTATTGGCCAGAACACAGTCTCGACTGGGAAATGCATCGATTGTTCATTCAAAATACCACTTGAAGCAATTTTACACGACATGAACAGCCTCAGACGTCATAATTATAGCCAATAATATCAAAATTCATACTATTGACTACGGGTATTTGAATATTTTTTTGCGGTTCGAGCTCTTGCTGTATGTAATTTGGTTTTCAATAATTATACTCTGTATTTGAATGTAACAGTTATTTTCTTAGGATTATCACAAAACAGTTAATAAGTAATTCGTAATTTAGTGTTCCACGGGTATGATACTAAGGTACAAAAGATTAGTCTGATGGTTATCAAGCAAACCTAGTGTAATATTCCAGCTTTTTATGAGGTGTTTTAACCAGCGGATTTTATATAACGCAAATGATGCAATAAATTCATAATAAAATTTAAAAGAGGGCCTCCAACATAGAATTAATTATTGATGTACCTATACCAAAACCTGCAAGTAACCTGTAAATAACATGAATTTCGATTTCACTGTTAAATCATGTTAAAATCAGTGACATCCCGTCGTACTAAGCAGGCCTTCCGCTGCCTAGGGACAGAAAATTCAGGTAGATAGTTCCAATATTAAATTATACATCTTTGATAGTAGAATCCTTGGAAATGATTCTTTTCGCCCGCGGTGCTTATGATGCGATCTGAAGTGGAAGTATATAAACTTACAAGCCATCCATAGACTGAAACCGCATGTGGTTTTGAACCGTGTGCCATACTAAACTTATGATTTCAGGTCATATAAATATATTTTCATAAAGTATAAGCATCTGATCGTATCCATTTTTACCGTACACTTACACTTACAAACTTAGTGAAAATATATTTTCATAAACAGAAATCATACGTTTAGTATGGCACACAGTTCTAAACCGCATACAGTTTCAGTCTATGGATGGCCTCTTACATTAAATATTTTCATTAATAGTTGTAGGTACGAGTATACTTAAAAAAAACCCCGTTTGAACGTACGGATATATTTGTGGAAAAATAAAATTTGCTTGCTTGCCCCAAAATCAGTCATTACGTTGGGCCTCTACGTCGCTAAACATGCCACTGTATTTGCGTTGTTTTAAAACGTTACATTTAATTCCATAAGCTGGAAGCTTAATAAAAATGAAATTGGTATTTGACAGAAGAAAATAATAATAACTTGCTAACGTTTATAAATGAGTATTTTTCTTTCAATGCAACTTGTCAACAAAAAATTAATTCAGTTTGAATAATTCATCACTGGTGATAATCCAAAGTAAACCTTGTAAGATTTTGATTAAAAGGATTTTTATAGTTTCAGGCTTACACTGGTATTATTTGCTCTTACTGACTACGTTTACTATCCAGCTAGGACGAGTTTCTGTTACGACAGCTTTTTATACTTCCTATAACTTGCTATATTTAGAAAAGACTGACAACGCAGTGAAAAACAATATTAATGATCTCAAAATGCTTCACATTAATCACAGTTATGTACTGAAGTTTGTAATAATATAGATAATTAATACAAACAGCAGTCATTATTTTGATGATTAGTAGTGAGAATATTTATATTGACAGCTAAATGTGACTATCTTTTTAGCAGAATTTATTATGTTATAGGTATTATATGAAAAATTGTTTAAATTCTAATTGTTTGAAGTGTGGGAGACGTGTAGGTCAAAAAGTGAAAAATGAACAATATGTTGACATGTTTCATTTTTAATCTGAAAAATAAATTAATTAAACTCCGGCTATCGAATCTTAATACACTAAAAATGTTCTAGAAAATCTATAATTAGTGTTTTAATAATAACATAGTTTTCATGTTATATATTATCAAACTCTGGGTTGAACACTACGCTTTAAGTTTAGGGATAGTGGGCATGACTGTTGTAAGTTATACTATTTCTTGGAAAATTATTGTGAAAAGTCAATAATGATTTTAATTATAATATCATAAAAAAATAATTGCATACAATATATTATTATTCAGCTCAGCTCGGCTCGAACAGGTGAAAAGCTACATCTATCTGGGACAACAAGTGTCTATATATGTATGTATATTTGATGAAATTGTTCGCAGAGTAAAGCTAGGCTGGAGTGCTTTTGGCCACCTGAATAATGTCTTCAAAAGTGACCTTCCACTGTGCCTAAAGCGCAAAGTGTTCAACCAGTGTGTGCTTCCCGTGATCACATGTGCGTATGAAACATGGACCCTAAGTAAAAGAGAGATCCAGAAACTTAGAGTAGCACAACGTGGTATGGAGAGGTGCATGCTGGGCATAACGCGAAAGGACAGAAAGAGGAATGAGTGGATAGGGAAGCAGACAAGGATTTGCGATGTAATAGAGTTTATTAAAAGCTTTAAATGGAGATGGGCTGGACACATAGCTCGAAAAAGAGATAATCGTTGGACAAATCTAGTCATCCAGTGGTATACAAGAAGTACAAAACGTCCGCAAGTTAGACTTAGAGGCCGCTGGATCGATGAAATGATAAAGTTCTGTGGAAGTACGTGGCAACGCAATGCACAGGACCGAAAGAAGTGGAAGCAGCTTGAAGAGGCCTTCATCCAGCAGTGGATAGATTCAGGCTGACGATGATGATATTATTATTATTATGAATAACAATTGTCGAATTTTACGCATTTTAATTGCCTGTTGATTCAGGGTGTTTTTTGGTTCATACTTTTTTTTACTCCACTTTGTAATTAACATTTTATTGTAAAGTGATATTCACACTTTGTTTAATGCATAATACACTCGTTAATTATTTTCACAGTCAAAATAATGTCGCAACACGAATTTTTACGCATTTTCCGGAACACGGTAACATGATTAAATATTCATATTTTTCAAAAATACTTTTTGGCAAGTATCCACATTGCATAAACAAGTCAAAGAGATTATTTGTTAATGTATATGAAAAAAGTATATTATATTAAAATTTACCAGACATTTCAATGACTTTTTCTATGTTGGTGTTGACATAATTAATTTTACATGCGTAAGTATTTATTCGCTTATTTATTTATTTTTATGTGAAAGAAAGAGTTACAAGAAGATTAAATAGAATATCATTCAGTAAAATAATATAATTTGCTAGATCTTGGAAGGAAAAGGAACGTACCACTGAACTATAACTTACTGGTATGCAGACGCTTTATTGACGATCCAAGAGTCTGAGAAAAATGAGTCGTTCGATTTGCCTATGCTCTGCTACTGACTAACGAATGAGTAAAAAAGTTGAACTTTGACAGTTGGAATAGTTAACAATATCATAATATCTTCCAATAATTGCGAAATATTGTGTTATTTACATGCATATTTTTACAAAATAATATAAGAGTGTAAAATAACAGAAATTTTACGTTTTCTTTAAGAATTTCATAAATTAAAATAAAAAAATAATTGATAAATCTAATATGTAAATTAATCAATAAAACGTTCAGAACAATTACAGGTATTTTCAGTCCGAATGACTGCGTATTAAGGGGGACATGCTCAGCGTAGGTAAAAATGGAGCTTTTATGGCATTTTCAAAGCATGATCCTGGACATTCCTTAAACGGTGTAGATAATCTATTTATATAATTTTGAAGTCTTATTATCCTTTATATTTATTTTAAACATTTGATGACTGCATAAAGTATTTTTATTACATAAAATAGTATTCTTTTAAACTCTCGCTCTAATGTTTTAGAATATAGTCATATTTCAGTACATGCATGTACAGTGGTGTTAAGATTTTTTACATTTATTAATTTTTAAACGCATTTATAAAACCATTAGTATAATAATTTATGTGGACATTATTATAGTGAAATATTTACGATAAAAAATTATATTGATAATCTCTGTGATCCCAAATTTGACAAGAATTAGGCATTTTATGACAAATAGAATTTACTCAAATTCAAATATTCAAAGAGAATATTTTAATATTTTTCCAAATACATTTATTAGTAAACGATTCGGAAAAGGGGATAGCATTAGTGAAAAATGTTTATACGTATACAAATAAAATACTCAACGTCGGTAAAATGAATAAAATCGTGTGTTTCACGGTAGCCACGCGGCTTAAGCGTTGGACTATCACCCCGTGGGTCCCAGGTTCAAATCCTGGGTCTGGCAGTCTGGCAAGTACACATATTGTTTTTCAATTTGTATCTGAGTCAGGGTATGGACCTAATAGGTTGAGTAAGTGGCTGACATTCATTTCTCGTAAAAAATAAAATCTGTTAATACAAACCTCTACTCTGTGAAGGCCCATATGATCCTATTAGGATCGGACATGGTCGGGAAAAAAAGATAGTACATATTTTGAAAATACCTCAGAGAAATATATGATTAAAAGAACCCTTTTATGAAAAATATGCGACGCCTATCTAATCACGACGAAATTAACTGCTTATGTCAAATTATGGACGTTCAATAAAGAATGTTATAATCTCAAATCTTCTAAAAGTTCTCAGTGGTTTGTTTGTTTGTTTGTAAATTGTATTAATGTTTTCATAAAATAAAATGTTATCCCTTCAATATTAAGGCTATACCTCCGCTGAGGCATGGTCTAAAAGATCGTGACTAGACGATGCGCGGATTGTGCAAATGACGCGAGCCAAACGAAATATAATTTGTCATATAAATTCAAAATGCGCCTTTTTTATGTTATGCTTATTAATATATTCATAATAATAATAGTATATTCATTGAGATGTTTTCGTTTTCAAGTACATACTGAACGTTTTTTAGTCATTTTTACACGAAGAATATATTCCCCCGACGCTATCACAAAACAAATTGATGTGCAAACAGGTCGACTAATGGCAACGCGGCCGAAATTTCATTCCATATACAGTTGAAAATTATTTGCCGTTTCACTTATGTATGCTCTTAAACAAAGTTTAATGCATTTTACGGTCACTTGAGCATACACATTATACATAGAATACTAATTATACAAAAATCATGATTGCACCTCTGAAGCTAACCTGAAACATTGTAGAACATATAATTAGGCGAAAGGGTGTGCAATTAAATCGCAATTAATGTGATGCAAATATGAAGCGCATGCCTCTCCTAAGCACTCGTGTCGAATGGCGTGCACTTATGTCAAATCCTTAACCGGCCGGCGTTTTCCTGAGTACGCCACTGATGTTGTGGGATGGTCCACTGTAAAGCTTACCGTACACATGATGAGACAACTAACTGTCAATAATTTTTTAAAAAATCTGCATTTTTACTAATCCTTAAAAAATAGGGAACGAATTAAACTTTCTCTTCTAGACGGAGCTTAAATAATATAATGGGATAGAAGATGAAAAAAAAGTCTCGTGTACCTACTAACGCTTAAACTATCTGCACGTAATTTTGAATCGTAGATTCGTTTGTAGCAGACTTAAGATTAATATCGTCCCCATCTGTCGAAAATCGCAGCACAATGTTAGATTATCACACATAGATGATATTGTTTTATACTATAAACGTGACCACTTTGACACGTTTGAATTGTGCCTCAACTAAAATGTATGCATTATAATGTATATGTTGAATATTATTTAATTATTTATACATATACTTCTTTTTAACACTAAAACAGGCTATGGAGCTTAATGACAGTAGTGTAGTGAAACAGTAGTTTAAATAATAATAGAAGAGAAACAATTACCAACACCCAAGCTTTGAGATAATCACATTAACTCATTCACTGCATACCTTTTAATTACTAATTCAAATACACAATTAAATAACATGCTAATTATATCTAATGGGCGACGCAATAGTTGCGTTGGTCGCACGTAATTAGTCAATATATTGTGATCTCATCGAGAATCGAACCTGGAAATGAATATCCAAAGACAGACTTCGTACATAGATATAATATAAGAGCAGCCAAATATACGTTTATTACTATACTATAATTATTAAGAATATTTGTATGAACTGTCACAAAAAAATTGTTATACTTATATTACTAAAATGTCAACTGCCATCTGTTTTAATACACGATGTTTTCCTCATTGGAAATTAGAAAATAATGTGTTGTCATATTATCTCTTTAGGTTTATAAATATAATAAAAAATGAGATGTCTGAATAAACGTAGGCTAGCAAGACACTTTTTGTGTTTTTACTTTTGAATAATTTATATCTTAAGGGCGGACGTGCTCAGCGTGGGTCAAAATGGAGCTTTTTTTCTATTTTCAAACCATGATCCTGGAAATACCCTAAAAGTTGTAGATAATCTATTTATATAATTTTACAGCCTTATTATCATTTATATTTATTTTAAACATTTGATGACTGCATAAAGTATTTTTATTACATTATTCTTTTAAACCTCTCGCTCTAATGTTTTAGAATATAGTCATATTTTGGTACATAAGGTGGTGTTAAAATTTTTTACATTTATTAATTTTTAAACGCATTTATAAAACCATTAGTATAATTTATGATGAGATAATTTTAGTAAAATATTAACGATAACAAATTATATTGATAATCTCTGTGATCCCAAATTTGACAAGAATTAGGCATTTTATTATTCAAAAAATGGGCAAGATTAACACATTTTAAGATAATTCTAAGGATACTCATTATAAGCTATGTGTTTGACCATTTAAGTGTGATAAACATCCTACGAATAATGATTGCTTTATAATAATTATTGACCTAAGAATAAGGTAGTGATTTTTTGAAATACGCCATTTCTTTTGGCATTCCCCAGTGCTACAGCTACAACATACGGCCGTAGTCATAAATTGACAAACTAAAATTGAAGTAGGGGGTAAGATCATGTTAACGCGCGTGTTTGAACATGTACCTAACCGAAAAAAAAAATTTTTTTTGGAGGTGGTAACAATATCTATAGATAGGTACCTATTTTACCATGTTTTTATTAGCTCGTATTCTTGTTTGTCCAGTACAGAGTTTTCTTGTGTGTCCGGTACAAATATGTTCTTGTTTGTCCCAAGATTTGTAACTTACTTCTCGACTAGATATTTGAAACTTTTAGAATATATCAGAACACGACGACAATGCATTCTTTTAATACTTTTGGCCATCTTTAAGCAGAATTGAAATTTATTTTCAGTTAATTCTGTTTTGTATGTTTCGGAAAAAAATAGTTAAAAGTAATATTTACCACTCACTATTATTGGTTGCTAAGGGGTCCTAGCAACTAAATTATTAAAATATACGTGCGTTACTATGGAAATCAATATGAAATGTAAAAATGACATTTCAGTATTCTATAATATTTATTCAGTATTTTTATCAAGTACAAAAAAAGTATTTATTAATACAAAGAATTGTCAAGTTCATATGATTCAACAGAAAATTTAAAAACGTAGTATATAAAAAGTTTGCTTAATCTTTTCAAGATATTCACGGTCGATTGATAGATCATAAACTATTTGCCGAACCCTGCTGTAGTGTTGAAATTTTATAATGGTTTCTCGTAGTAAATATTTGTGTAATACGTCCGTATACGGCTGGCATTATGGCAAGCTCTGTTACATTTTAATTGCCCGTTGTTGACAGAAAAATGTTTGCTAATTATAATGCATAGTGTTGAATTTTATTGTCTATGCTCGAAGCAATTTCTCTATTTTAATAAAAATATGCGCTGTGTGAGTTTTTTTTCGCAGGAAGCGTTTAAAAACATTTGCACAACTTTATATATTACCATGATCCATTTAAAGTCGGATTTTACACTTCATACTTTATAGCTTAGTTGAGTAGTTTGCGTAATAATTTTTTAACACACATTTAAAAATTTACAGAGTAGGGTAAGTATCCAAGGCGAATCAAGACAATGGTATACTACTGCTAAATATAAACACGATTTTTTGGGAAATATACAGAGGTACGCATTCTGATCGCGAAGGGTGGAGGTAGGCTGTGAAGATCCGACATAAATAGTGCACACTGTTTCAGTCGTACTTATTTGTTTTCGTTGAATTTAGAATACATACTATCTATAATATATGTATGTGCAATATTATGCTGTGTATTATGCGATTACCCTTTTTGGTGCCACCACAAACGTTTATATTATATTAATAATCTAATTTTATATTACATAATTACTTAATTTTTGTCAGTTATTATATTGTTTTAAGTTTATTAATTGTTATGATTGGTAAATACGTATATTGTAGTCTATAGTATATTTAATTTTTATAATTGAAGGGTCTGGAAAGAAAAGCAGTAATTTCGATTTACGAAAAATGTTGTATTATGCGATTACCCTATTTGGTGCCACCACAAACGTTTATATTATATTATATTCTAATTTCCTATTACATAATAACTTAATTTCTGTCTGTTATTATATTGTTTTACTTTTATTAATTGTTACTATCGGTAATTACGTGTTGTTATCTATAGTATGTTTAATTTTTATAATTGAAGGGTCTGGAAACAAAAGCAGCAGTTTCCATTTACGAAAAATGTTGTATAGTATTTAATATAAATGTCTTATTTTTTCTTGTGTGTATAATGTTTGAATAAAATATTATATTATTATGTTATTAGTATACAAAGAATATTTAAGAATTTTTTTAAGAAATCTTATCTTAAAATAGAGAAACGACATTTTTATTCACATGGAATTAATATTTTATGACAATGGAAACGTCCGTTTTTGTTTCCAGAGAACTTATTGTATTTTATCTATTTTGTATTATGATATGTATTATAGCGCATTTATTAATAACTGCTATAGTACATAAATAAGATTCGTTTATTATGTATTTTCTTTTAAAATTATGATGCTTTTCTACTAATTAGAGTGTATACCAGATGTTGACATCTTGTCCAGACCTGGCTTACACTAATAAACTTGCATATTATAATGTAACCTAATAATATTTCTCCAATGTCCACAATGTACCTATGCTAACCCAATCCCATAATTATTCTTGATAGTTCTCAATATATATTTTGTGTCAAATATTATAATTTCATAATTTGTTTGTTTTGTTATTTTCAGGGGAGATAGTATGGGCTAAAGCTGGCGGTGAGGCAATATTGCCTTGCGACGTCAGCGTGAGAACGCCTGGAGATGCTGTCAGCATGGTTCTTTGGTTTAAAGATTCCACCGGAATGCCACTCTACAGGTAATTTATTAATATATATATATAGGTATATTTTTATATTGATAATTTTAAATTTGCAATTTTACACAGTGACACGATAGGTATATGTGTAAAACGCACTGCGTATTAGTGTATTAGTAAAATAAATGCCAGGCGCCTGATTGGCTGATTTCATCAAATAAGTAGTTCAAAAAAATCTATTCCAAATTGCAAGGTTACGTGGAGGGTAGTATAAGTCGAGCGAAATGTTAAGGCTATAGGTACTTCAGCTGAGGCATGGTCTAAAAAGATCGTGACTAGGCGATGCGCGGATTGTGCAAATGACGCGAGCCGAACGAACTATAATTTGTCATAAAAAATCGTGCCGATACGTTGCGTTACCGGACTTACCTTTTGTATCAATTTCATGTGAGTATTTTAAAATAGAAATACCAATTTTCGATTTTGAATATAAATATATAAATTTATATATTTTATATATTTGATTTTAGTAATAGCTGAACAGTAAAGTGCGTGATGTGAAATATGACACATGTAAACATATATTTTGTAATACGTCTTGAAGTCACAGAACATTAAACGTTGATTTTAATAACTGGCAACATTTTTTTTGTAATATATCTTTTCATTTATTTTATTTTCAAGATTTTCACTGATATTTTAAATTGATTTATTTTTAAAAAATATAATAAATAATAGTGTTAAACGCTGTCAAACGTTTATTTTTAAAGGTCACTTGCTTTATAAAACTTTTCTAGGTATAACTAATTTTACTGCACATGTATGCCGCATGTAGTCAGCTTATATGTTTAAGGTTTTGGGTATATATATATATTATCTATTAAGATATAAGGATGCGGGTTCTGGGGTCAATTTCCGGGTCTGGCGAAAAATCACTGTGTGTTTGGACCCAGAGTATAGGCCTTATAGGTAAAGCAAGTGGCTAAAATTCATTTCTCGTAAAAGAAGGCCTATTTTATGATCTTCTTAAGATTTGACATGGTAAAAAATACAGGTATTAAAACTTTTTTACATTTCTTTATTTAAAGAATTTTTTAAAACAATTGAAGTCATATTTTACGTTAGAGGTAAAAGGATGTTTAAACTACTCTCTAAATGTACAAAATGATTTCCAGATCACAAGCAATCAGTTAAATTATACTACAAGCATTCGAAATATTTTTTTTAATACACAACAAATGAAAAACATGTGTTACGGTGAAGTTTTATAATAAAACTGGAATAATGCTCAGTTGTGAATATATTGGTAACATATAATTAGTTGGTAAATATTATATCTGGCGTGTAGGTTAGCCTATTATTATTTCACCCAATCTTTGGTGCTCCTGTTCTTGGATCACTGCGTACATATGTTCGTACACACGTCAGCAATACTTCTTTATGCCTGAGGTGACAATCGACCCGGAACTCGCCATACATTAAGGGTACTGATATTACTCCATCGAATACATAGTTCTTAATGTCGAAAATACCCTTTGAATAAGAAAAAAATCCTTGGTTTATATAATTTTTATAATACACATATCAAAAATTTTATTTTGTATTACCATATTCAACTGAATTAATTTTTTTTTACGATAATATTAATAATCCTATAAGTTATAAAGCTCAAAAGCTAACGTTAAGATTTTTGAAATTCATACTGAATGAAAGCTTGAAATCATAAACAAAGAGATTATGTTTAAAATCGATAGTTTTTTAAATTAATAAAAAAATACATTAAAATATGAATTATTCAAAAATCTCTATGTTATCTTAGAACGAACTAATTAAACTACATTTTAATGATGTAACTATCCTAAAATATGATAGAGATACTACTAAAACTGCGATTAATGTATTAAATTGCAGTTTTATGATTTTCCTGCAGATAAATTAAAATAGTAATCTTCCTTTTCATTGGAACCTTATCGTCGCTGTAGGATTGGTTTGTCGAATATACCAAAGGTCAAATGTTCAGGAGACGAAAAACAAATATCATTATCCTATATTTAAATACAAAGAGGTATTTAAATTGTTGGTTTTATAGCATATGACTACTGTTTTTATTACAAAGCAATTTTATGAAAATGATGGTTCTGGTCCATCTAGATCAGTGATACTCAACCTGCGGCCCGCGGGCCTCATGCGGCCATTTAAGCTTTTATGTGCGGCCCGAAACACATTTATTATCGGGAATTTCGTATACGAGTATCTTGAGATTCGTTCCGACTTTGACGCACAGATAGTGATACCCGAAGAGGATTGTAATTATGGTTCAAATCAAATCTGGTATAAGAGTGTTGCTGTTGAACATGATTTATTTAAAAAACACGCATAATTTTTAAAATTTCAAAAATTTTTTGTAAAAAAGGGGGGGTTTCATGATTTTTTTCGTTACACCAGTAGTGATGCGGCCCGCGTTACTTTACAAATATATGTATTTGGCCCAAAGAAAAAAAAGGTTAAGTATCATTGATTTAGATACAAAAAAAATATTTTGCATTGAAACGTCGATTTCGACAAAAACGGATATTTTCGACAAAACAATCCTATAGCGACGTTATGACGTAGGATCGCGGCCGGGATGATTTGGCCAGCGCGCAATCTTCTTCACAATATGCCTATCTTCTCCCGGATTCAGTCATGTTCAGTGGCAAATATTATATAAGGCTTGCTTGATTTAGTCTCTCAATCTGCAATCTACCGATTTCATCCACGAGTTTTTCCAGGTTGTTTTTATACTATAGAATGTCAAGTGATAGTATGTTACACACTAATTACCGTCCTAACCGGGCATGTTTGCGAGTCTGAGTATTCCGTTAAAATTAGCACGAAACTTTCTTTCCCGTACTTCATGAAAAATTCGCAAGCATCAGTTCCGTACATATCCAAAAAATGCGGCTTCCAGCCTCCGTCTCCCCATTTTGCAAAAGATAGATTTACCTAAAAGTATAAATTTCTTATCACTCAATATAACTCGGTGATATGTATCGCTACATTTCAAAATAAACCACGTCCACCTTTAGGTATTTTTGACTTTTTTGTGAATTGCTGAAGAACTACTGCTTTCTAACATTTCTGCATTATCAATATGTGGAATTTATTAATTTTAAATAATCTATACTCGAAATAATATAAACTTTCACCCGTGTGACTGTGTATTTGAGAAAACAAAAAGCTGTTTTTCTCGTATTCATCTATTATGGACTTGGCTGATTTTGAAATCTAGCGACACTTATATTGTGGTTACTCTGTTAACTGCAAAATGTTGAATTTACAGGAGTGCAGTTTTAAGCTTTGAATTGTCCACATAAATCTCGGTTCATTTTTTTAAAAATCTAATATTGAGAAAACATTATTTTATAATAAATAACTGAAGAAGAATATGATAATAATTAGATTGTCAATTATTCTACTAATTAGGAAAATAATCTCACTTAACAGTGATCAAACTATGATAAGGTCTTTAGTCATGTTTTGACCAAACTAAACGTTGTGTTTGTTCATATACCATCATATTATTACCATAGAATTTTGAGCATTTCAAACGAAATATAGATATCGGGTTATTACCAAAATGGAAAATAATAATATAGTGACCAAATTTTTACTCTTAACATAAAATGATCAAAAAATAGTTGTCAGGTTATGCCCAAACAACACCAAACTGAATATAGGTTTTGGTCTCATTCTTCATCTCTATCTATTCAGGTTTATCCATAGTCACTTCCTTACATTTTTTACGCTCGAAGTCTTTTTATCCGACTCGAAAATATCCCTCCATCTTGTTTGAGGACAACCAAGTCTTTATTTGTCTTTCGGCTTAAAACTAACAGTTGTCATAAGTTAATACAATGAATTTAAATGTAATATATATGGTTATTATAATACTTACTTCGAATAAAACATAAAAACAAATGCGCGATACTATATACGCACAATGCCGATATTATTACTAGCATTGATAATTATTTTTACTTTGTTTCTACAAAAACGGTCTAATGTTAATATTGATTGTTATAATAGATACTATTTAGACAGAGAGATTTGTGTATCCTCAATTCCATTATTAGTCGCATTAATTCAGTAAATTAGGTTGACTATTTGAAAGTCGCTTGGTAATTTTTTACAGAACACCACCATATTGCCTTGTGACAATACGTTTACGCTAAGCGTTGAAAAATTACGTCCTTGTCGCTCATCGGTGAGTCGATTACTAACTTTTTTTTTTTAGAATTATTAATAACCATGTCCTTGCATTTTCGTAAAAGGTGGTTGTAAGTACTTTGAACAATCACAAACACCCAGGCTTTGAGAAAAACATATAAATATTGTGTCCTGACCGGGAATCGAACCCAGAACTCTCGAGTGGAATGCAAGCGCCTTACGCACTGCACCACGAGAGCCGCCGATTATTAACTATTGAGATATATAAAATACATTATTTTGAAAAATATTTGTAGAAAAATTCTAGAAAAATAACCAATACCTTGGATAGCATAGAAATTATTGGCAAGAGTGATCATCAGTTTAGGTCCTAAGCGGTGTTCCTAAAAAGTGTTTCCCAACCGTTGATCCTTGGACCGGCGCTGGTTTGCAAATAGTTCTCTAATTTAAAAATGCGTAATATATTTTCAATTTCAAGCAAATCCTCATTCAAAAAACTAATCCTTCCATGGAAAACATCAATCGATACGCTATAAATTGATAGTCAAGAATAAGGAAAACTATTCGAGTTTTGATGTCTCTATACATTTCTATGTATTAAAAAGCCATTCAATTATTGCCCAAATTTTTGACTAGATACGTAATAAGTGACTATCCACGTAATAAGACTTTTTTTCACTATGTCAGTAAAAAAAATCGAAACATAAACCGAATAGATGAAAATGTGTTACTTCATCTCTCACTGGTGCCATCTCTATCAACAATTCTAGCAAATATGCAGCTACCGATTTTGCATAATTTTTAAAACAAAGTTTCTCAAACCTCCAGGAGTACTATTATTTACAAACTATTTACTGATCGGTTTTGATTATCGTTTGTTATTTGTCTTTTATGTATATATAATGTTAGCGATAGTGCCCACAGAACGCGTCGGGCGCGCGAAGTCCGCGTATGCAGTGTTTATTCATAACCATAATCACACGTCTCTCGCCGCGCATTACTTTTCACCTATGTAGTAAGCGGCTGAAGCAGCACAAAATAAATATTATTACAGCGCCTCTCATAACAAAGCAATAAAAATATTATATTATTTCGGGGCTTGTAATTAAAATTTACGACGACATTCTTCAACCAGCGATAAACTGAACACGAAATAAAATAAAACAATGACTTTTCTGTAATCAAATAATTGCTTTCCGGCCGTCGATCGACGATGCCTCGCGCAGCGTGTTTTTGCTCACTGTGTTCAATGAATGGACTCCATTGTATTTTCTTTCATTCGTATCGCCGAGAAGCGGTGATTCGCGAAAAAACGATGATTCATGCGGCGCGCGCGTATAATGCGTCGCCATATCCAGTGGGCGCTGGCGTATTTGATTACGTTGTATTTTCAATGATTTATGCGCCACTTGTAGAAATTTTGCGCGAGTGTGGCGCCTGACGCGTTCTGTGGGCACCATCGCTTAGATTTAAAAACCAATTAACAATATACTGTATTAATTTTTTCCGTGTTAACGGTCTTCGCAGTATTTCTCTTATGTTTACCAGCCCACAAGTGTAAAAAACGTTGTCTTAGAGCACTCCTGCGGGAAATGTAAGATGCACATTAAAACCAATTCTGTCCATTTTTCGATTTTTTTAGATTGGTGTGTTTCTGAGATTCTTCAAAATTATGTATATTTCATAGAAAGAGTCTTTTTACATTGCTGAATCTTGTATACGTAGGTATATTCAACATTATATTAAAAAATAAATATATAATAATGATAATATGTACTTGAACGTTATTTCCAAATTCCACTGGGTTCTCAACGTATACGTTGATCCCTTGGTGTGTTCTGTTTACTTTGTTAATTGAAATGTTGAAGACTACCCCAGGTCCATCATCACCACATTTTTCCATTCGCAATATTTGAATTTTCGCTGGACCCTAAAAACATATATTATGTTAGTAAACATTATTGCATAAAAAGTTTCATGATTATAGTAGATTTCTATTCTTTGGACCCAAGCATATAGACTTACACATAGTGGAGGTAACCTTAATATTTTTATATTAAAAGTATAAATACTGCATTAGGTAAATAAATTGAATAATTAAAAATTAAAAGTTAATGCCTACTAATAAACTTTTAATAACAAAACGGTTGCTTTATCACTGGTTAAATCTGAGCAAATGGATGCATCGCGGGTAAAGTATACTTACAGTGTTTTTATTATTTGTATATTTGTTTATTAACATAGCAAAGAAATTCATATGATATTAAGGGGGGCATGCTCAGCGTACGTCAAAATGGAGTTTTTATGCTATTTTCAAAGCATGATCCTGGACATTCCTTAAACGTTGAAGATAATCTATTTACATGATTATGATAACCAGAAAATTATATCCGCTTTACAGCGTTATTTTATGAAAGGAGGCAATGAAGGGAGCCCTAAATCTGTGGTGAATACCTGAGCTGATTTTATAAAAATGGTAACTAACAAAAGACTGGTTACACCTCATGCATTTTGCGGAATTATATTGATTGTACATGACTAGTATTATGTTAATTTAGAATTTATTATTCTCCAGGATATTATATAGTATAATAAACTATTTTAAGTGAAATTCGTTTAATTAGGGCAGCTGCTTAAGTGGGGACATGCTCAGCGTATCGTCGCTATAGGATTTGTTTCCCGAATAGACCAAATGTCAATTTTACAGGAGACGAAAAACAAATTTCATTGTCGTATATTTTAATATCAGTAGATGTATCAATCATTCTTTCTACACTGTAAGATTGCAACATTATCTAAAAATAGATTCCAAGAATAATATACTGGTATAAATCATTAAATGCACAGAAAATGCGTTTTATTTACAAGTACTCACTGTGGATATTCGGGAAATTTTTAGCGCTCTCTCAGAATAATGGATATTCGGGACAAAACATGGACGTTCGGGATTTAAAACCGTAGCGTATTGCTGCACGGCCCACAGATTACTGAGTGGTCAAAAAGTACGCGCCTCAAATGTTATATTTATTTACACGATAATTGTTAATAATTACCTCTACTATTTAAATACTTAATGATCGTAATTACCCAAGTTCGTATGTAATAATAACATGCGGCAATCGCTTTTTCGATTTTTTTCGGATTAAGTAATTAAATAGTTATTAAGTTTTCTTTCAAATGTATAGATTTCTGAAGTTGTGTCATAATACATAATATATATAATAAACTATTTTTTTATTGAACGAATAATTCACAAGATTTAAGAATGTACCATTCTAATAATTGAACATACTTACATATTTTTTTAAAATCACTTCTGAGAAAAAATATTATAAGGTATCTACTACTTCAATTACTAGCCGACGTCACGGTCATTTCTCCAATATTTTATGATGGTACTTACTCGTACTTGCTAACAATTTTATATTAATACTTTTTCAAAAAAAAAAAAAACTATTTTTTATATATCTGTAAGATTATTATATCTATATATTTCTATAATTGACAATTAAACTTATTACAAACCACCAAATAAATATTATATATTTACTATTAATTGTAAGGAATAACAACACAAAATAATAGCATGTATAAATTAATTACCATTGGCTGCTAATATTAGGTAGGTACCAATATCCTAAGTATATAATATCCACCAAATAAATAGTTACTAACATACATATTAAATTAAATTAACTATCAGCGCATTCAAAAATAAATAATAGCATCGCCTTTATTTTCATAGAAATACCTAGATTAAAACTAAAATAAAGACAAACAATGTTTGATTAAAAATAATTTGAAATAATAATTATTTTTTACGTCATAGTAGTTGCCGGGTCATACTGTAGAATTCATATAACCGTTGGGATTTTGTGTCATTTATCAAAACAAAATGCAGTTATTTAGGTTAAAATACTCACTTCCACAACTCTACTGTAAGTTCAGGGCAAACTAGAGATGTATCAGCTATGAATAATCTCTTAAAATTTGATGAATTCACTATTAAAACAATAGTAACGTTAAAAACAATATCAATAAGACGAAATTTGAAAGAAGTCTCCGGACGGCCAAAAAATATAAAAGTGGGCGTGATTGTTTTAGAGCTAGACAGCGTGAATGTGGGAGCGAGATGCACGGCGTGAGCGCAGTTTGATTGGCTAAAGTCGTATTCGGGAAATAAACACTCAGCCAAAGATATATTTCGACCGAAATTAACTTGGATATTCAAGTACGAATAGTTGGACATTCGGGAGAACACCACGGAGTAATTGTAACTTAACATGGCGTATTCGGGTTTTTTTAAAAAAATATCTCTGTTCCTAGATAAAAATATATTATTTTTATAAATGATTTCGGTAGAGTTCGATAAAAGAAATTGAACTGCATTAAAATGTCGATTTCGACAAAAATGGATATTCGGGAAACAAATCCTATAGCGACGGTATATCACCTCATACTACCTTATACTTAGGTCAATAATTACTATAAATTGATTATTATTCGTAGAATTTTTATCACATTTGAATTGTCAAAGACATAACTTATAATCAGTATCTTTAAATGTGTAAATTTTGCCCATTTTTTGAATAATAAAATGCCTAATTTTTGTCAAATTCTGTGATACCAACAGAGATTATCAATATAATTTTTTATTGTAAATATTTCACTATAATAATGTCGATGAGAATGAGATGGGCTGACGCCGTAGAAATGGACTGGCTTCATATAGGAAGATCCGGTAACTGGAGAAGTGTGGCGAGAGACCGGAGTGAGTGGAGAGCGGTTGTGGAGGAGGCCAAATCCCACCCCGGGATGTAGCGCCGTGGAAGAAGAAGAGAAGAATGTCGACATAAATTTTACTAATGGTTTTATAAATGCTTTAAAAATTAATAAATATAAAAAATCCTAACACCACTTCACATGGACTTACTGAAATAAGACTATATTCCAAAACATTAGAGCGAGAGGTTTAAAAGAATACTATTTTATGTAATAAAAATACTTTGTGCAGTCATCAAATGTTTAAAATAAATATAAAGGATAATAATGCTTTAAAATTATTTAAATAGATTATCTACAACGTTTAAGGAATATCCAGGATCATGCTTTGAAAATAGCATACAAGCTCCATTTTGACGCACGCTGAGCATGTGGGCCGTTACGTTGGTGTATGTTTACACATTATGATATGTTCATCTAATGTGGATACTAATATTATAATAAAGCGTAAGTATTTGATACTGATAGTCTTTCGTGTTCGTGTATATAATTGGTGCTGAAAACAAATTTGCTTTATTGGAAAGAATTAAACGGAATTGAAAAATAATTTTAAAATGTGACAGTTTTCTTTCACATTTTTTTCATTTTAATAACTTTCATCTCCTTCACTCAATTATGAGAATTATACTTTAGTTACCCACCTCCTTTTCTATATAGTATTGATAATAATAATTATAATATATACAACAACATCAAAATCAAAATTTCGGTAGCCATAATGGAAAAATGTTACCATATCGTAGAAACACGGGAATGGGACGATTTGGCACCGCGAACTGGCCTCCGCCGATTGGTCTCCGGTAATTGGCCGCCGGTACAATCGGACGCCGGCCCAATTGGACGCCGACCCAATTTGACGCCGACCCAACTAGCCTCCGGGAGATTGGACGCCGCACAGTTGAATTAAATGCGCAAAGGAATAGACGTACGTTACGATTTGTTGGAGTAAATAAGCAAGTCAGTTTAATATGCTTCTATCTTCTCAGTAGGTGTACCTTATAAATTTCGCGCTTGACACATTTTTAATATAGATTGAGAAAAATTATTATGCCTGATGATGTTTATTAAAAGAAAATAATTCTTCCCTCGCTAAAACCTAAAGATGTGCATAATCAATTAATTTATTGTCTATACATGGGTACTTATTTATATTTACAAAAAATATTTAAAATAATGTTAGATGTTAGAATGAAAATTACATTATATTTCAGCGTTTTATCGACTTAATATTATAATAAAGCTTAAATATGTATATTATTATGCATAAATGCGTATTTTAAGATAGTATGAAATTACAAACAAAATATTAAGTAAGTTATCTGCTAAGTATAAATGTTTAAGTAGTTTGATTGATAAACTACTTAGGTACTGGATGCCGGATGAAATCCCGAAGGCCGAAATCCCGAATGCTGAAATCCCGAATGGCCGAAATCCCGAAAAATGAAAAAATACAAACATCAATAATTGCGCAATCGTGCGCGCAATTTTTGTAAGAGAGACAAATTCCATTTTTTCTGATTGCGCAATTTTTTTTCAGGAGAGACCATTTTGTAGAACGAATGGATTTTGTGCATCTTATAAAAATTGTGCAATTCACGATTGCGCAATTATTTATGTTTGTATTTTACATTTTTTTTATATTTCCACAAAAAATGGGTTTTTGTGTCTCTTGCAAAAATTGCGCAATTATTGATGTTTGTATTTTTTTTTATTTTTCGGGATTTCGGCCTTCGGGATTCCGGCCATTCGGGATTTCAGCGTTCGGGATTTCGATATTCGGGATTTCGGCTTTCGGGATTTAGGCTTTCGGGATTTCGGCCTTCGAGATTTCGTCTGGCACCCAGTACCTAAGTAGTTTATCAATCAAACTACTAAAACATTTATACTTAGCAGATAACTTACTTAATATTTTGTTTGTAATTTCATACTATCTTAAAATACGCATTTATGCATAATAATATACATGTTTAAGCTTTATTATAATATTAAGTTAATAAAACGCTGAAATATAATGTAATTTTCATTCTAACATCTAACACTATTTTTAATATTTGTTGTAAATATAAATAAGTATCCATGTATAGACAATAAATTAATTGATTATGCACATCTTTAAGTTTTAGCGAGGGAAGAATTATTTTCTTTTAATAAACATCATAAGGCATAATAATTTTTCTCAATCTATTTTAAAAATGTGTCAAGCGCGAAATATATAAGGTACGACTACTGAGAAGATAGAAGCATATTAAACTGACTTGCTTATTTACTCCAACAAATCGTAACGTACGTCTATTCCTTTGCGCATTTAATTCAACTGTGCGGCGTCCAATCTCCCGGAGGCCAGTTGGGTCGGCGTCGAATTTGGTTGGCGTCCAATTGGGCCGGCGTCCGATTGTACCGGCGGCCAATTACCGGAGGCCAATCGGCGGAGGCCAGTTCGCGGTGCCAAATCGTCCTAGACCCTAGAAACACTATCTAAATATGATAAATGATGACTTGTTTTATAAAATATATGTACTTTAGTTAAATCAATAAAATTATTAGAGCACGATAATATAATATAATATTTTATTATGATTAAAACAAGTCAAATTATGTACTTACGAGAAATTGCGATAGACACACAGCAGGGACTATTAAGGCTAACATCAACCGGTACATGTCGAATATGTATGTAAAATGATTTTGTTGAGGGAGCAATTCGTAGTAAGTATAATTTGCAATAGGTAGTAATTAAGTAAATAATAACGGCTATAAAACAATTGTTTTTGTTTTGTTGTTTTAATTGAATCGTTTGTTTTAATTGTTTTAATTAATTGATTGTTTTAATTGAAATCAATCTAAATTTTGGTATTTGATAACCCTGCGTGTACACATCGAATTCATTTAAAATATTTATCTCATAATACTAATAATTAACACGTGTATAATTGCAAAATTTAGGTGTTGCACTTTTTACTAGATCAGAGCTGAACACACCGAGCACAACATATTGCGGATATCAAAAAAACCGACTGCAATAAGTTGGAACTGTTTCAAATACTTTACGCACAGCTGCATTTGCTTTAATATATTATTCTGTTGCTCAATCTTGTGCCACCGCCTTGTCCTGTAGACACAAGAGTTAATGCAGCTATCAGTAGCATTAGTGGTACTTTATCTTCTACGTTGCTTTTATAGCTGCCCGTGTTGTCAAGGATAATTCCACCGAAGATAAGGTCAAATATGTGGGTACTCATGGTGTTAAGGATGATGATGACGAAGTCGAAGATGGATGCAGGAGCGAGTTTTATTTGCAGCGTAAACAACCGGTACAATAGTATGTTAAAATACTAATGATAATGTTCCGAGGTCCAAATTTCGGTACAATGAGATGTTGTGCTGGACGATACGGAGATAAAGATAGTAACAGACCGGAAACGTATATTCGAGTGACATTTCCGATGAATTATTATTCGCTATTTATACATCCAAAATAATATTCTTTTTATTGAAATAATCGAGCCAGCTATTATCTGGCGTTTGCGTCAATGGATGACTGACTAAGTGAAAAACGGATATGCAGAATTTATTATTGCGGTCAGCTCCTTACCGAGTTTGCTGTAATTTGACACTACGGAAAATAGATATTTAATTATATTCTCTATAAATATGACAACATTAAGAAAGCATAATATTTTTTTAAACAGCGCAAAACTTCCGCTATGTGCTGATATAACGTCTCCACCGACGAAACGTCCTTCGTTGGAGGAATCCTTTCTTGGATGCAGGAGAGGACCAGCTTTAAGCTGAGAGCAAGCAGGAGGATGCCTGGCAACGCGACTTACATCTAATAATTGTGGATCTGCCAGATTAACTATCTTGGTATACTTATTTATTTTTTACTATTGCCATATTATGATCATAATATATCTGTCAATAACATAAAAGCACTTGGTATTAAATTTATTAGCTTAATTAAAACTGATTCCAATCCATTTTATAAGTGAGTCTTAGTTTATTTATTTATTTATTTAAGAATACAAAACATTGTGGACATAACAAATCTAAATTCAAGACGTACACAACATGAGATTTACATTATAAGTCAAACATTACCCTCACAAGAGAGAAGAGAATATAGAAAAAGAAATATATATAAAATAACAATAATAATAACAAAAAAAAAAAAATTAAAACATACTTAAGTATAATTTAATACAGAAAAATATAATTTTTGAGAACGGAAAATATACAATTTTATACAGAAAAATACAGTTTCAAAAATAAAATGCAAAGTACATCATTGAAAATGTCTATGTCTTTAGGGAGCGCATTTACTAGTCTTGCACCCCTCGCTAATGGTGCCTGATAGGCTTGACACGAGGAAACGGTTCTAATCCAGAATAAATCATGACTGCGACCACGTAGGTAATTGACAGGCGCATGGAAATTCAAATTCATTAGGACACCAGGATTGGAAACCATCCCTCGCGATAACAGGCAAAAGTGTTTCAACAGCAGAAGAGACCGACGAGATTCAAGAGAGTGAAAAGTAAGCATGCCTTGTAGAAAGGCAGTCGGAAAATAATCATCTGACGAATTATCGAAAGGAAAATAGTTAAATGTTTTAAAATAAAGACATCGAAGAAATTTCTTCTGGATGCGTTCTAAAATAAGCTTATAGGAAACCTCATAAGGACACCAGATAATCGACCCATATTCAAGAATGCTACGCACTAATGAGACGTAGAGTGTACGTAATACATTAGGATTCTTGAATGGTTTGGATTGTCGCATGATGAATCCTAGAAGCTTACTCGCACGTAGAGCCGTGGAAGTTATATGCGAGTGAAAGGATAATGAAGAATCAAAAATTATCTCAAGATCTTTCGCCTCAGATTGACGTTTTAAAGAATTTTTTGACATAATATAATTGTATTTAATCGGAGTTCTTGACCTATAAAAAGGAAAACAAAAGCATTTGTCAGTATTAAATTCTAATTTATTCTTTTTTGACCAACTTTCAATTGAACAGAGATTTCTCTGTAACATGCAACAGTCCAACTCATTGCGAATTGGTGCATATAATTTCAAATCATCCGCAAAAAGTAAAAATTCTACTCCATCCATGGCTTTAACTATATCATTGACAAATATGAGGATCATAATTGGTCCAAGATTTGATCCTTGGGGAACACCTGAAAGAGTTTGAAAGACTTCAGATGCACACCCAGCGTACTCGACATATTGACAACGATGCGAAAAATAAGATTTGAAAAAATTTACAAAATTAATAGATCCGCCTACTGCACTCAGTTTAGTTAAAAGAATATCATGATCAACTCGATCGAAAGCCTTTGACATATTCGTATAAATTGCATCAACTTGACAATGATTGTCTAGTGAACGAGATATGTATTCAGTGTACTCCATGAGGTTGGTAACTGTTGATCGAGTAGATCGAAAACCATGTTGAGCGTCAGTCAGCTGACCATCCACATGTGTATATATATATTTATGTAAAATGGACTCAAATAGTTTGACCGGTGCAGAGAGAACAGCCACTGGTCGGAAGTTAGTTATTTCAGATACCGAGCCTTTTTATACACCGGTCGTATACGAGTTAAGCTCCAACATTCAGGGAAGGTAGATTTACTTAAACATAGATTGAAAATATACAACAAAGGATCGCTTAAAAGTTTTTTGCATCCTTTTCATAGCCATGGAGGAATGCCATCTGGACCTACTGAGGATTTCGGATATAGTCTAGAAAAAGCATATTTCATATCTGACTCATCCAGAAGACCAATATTTAGTATGGGCCAAGAAGACGAAAAGTATTCAGGTTGAGGTTGAAGTTTTGGTAGAATCGTGGAATAAACTGACCTAAAATATTCAGCAAAACCGTCAGCGATGGATTTATAGCCATTCAATACACTACCCCCAAAAGACATAGACGATAGCTGTGCAGAAGAGTTACGTAAGCTCCTAACATACGTCCAAAAAGTTTTCGGGTCTGAGGTTAAATTCAAGGAAATTTTCTCAATGTACGCTTTGTGAGCAGCGTCAATGGCGCGATGAACTCTTCTGCGCATATCGGAGAAAGCACCATAATCATTCAGCCACTTCGAGCGCTTCCATCGTTTATGACAGATGGCTTTCAAGTAAATGGATTTAATAATGCTATGAGTGAACTATTTAGGGTAGCTGCGCGAAGTACCCGAAGACTTCTTAATGGGAAAAGACTTGGAAAATACACTATAAATATTTACATAGAAAACATCAATTGCACTATTAATATCATCGTTACTATATAAAGCATTCCAATCAATACTCTGCATTTCATAATACATTTGTAATAGGTCGCCTTTGAAGAAATTCCATTTATTAAAAAAGAAAGTTTCCGAGCTAACAGAATTGAAATTATTGCTATCGATAAGACGACTATTGGAAAAATTATGATAATTGATTGGCAACTCAAATAATAGAGCAGGATGGTAAGCGTCTTCCTGCACAAGGGGATCAACGCAAGCATTCACCTGTGCATTACAATCTGTATCCGCCAAGACCAAGTCCAATATGCGTGATTTCACATTTTTAATTTGAGAAAACTGTTTAAAGTGCATACAGCTCAGAAAGTGCGCAAATTCCAAATCAACATTGGCGGATGCCGAATAAAGATTGAAGTCACCGATGATTGCAATTGAGCTGCCAATAGACAAATTTTCAAAATATGAGAAAAACATATTATAAGTATTACACGATGATTGAGGCGGAAAATAAACACAGCTAATAATAAAAGGCGACCCATTACACAGCAATTTGACAATAATTACATCGATACCAGTAAATATATGGTCAATCACAGATACACTATCTACCCGATCAGAGCGAACGGCAATTAACACACCGCCACCCCTTTGACCAAATGAACGATCACAACGAAATACAATATATCTACTATCGAAAAGTTCACCATCACAAATCGAGTCATTGAGCCAGGTTTCAGTCAAGCATATGACAGAAATGTCACTTATCAGGAGAGTATTACGCATCTCGATTGTCTTCGTCCTGAGACCACGAACGTTCTGATAATAAACGTCAATGTATTTAGGTGACCGTCACGAGCTTTTGCTTGTAGTATGGGGTGAAGCTGACTTATTCCAACGCCATTCATTGACTATCGAGTCAACCGGCCAAATTTCAGGAACAAGAAAATGGCCAATAGAGGACTCTGAAACTGTTATCCTGAATGAAGAATATTTATTCTTTGTATTTAATTTAATTACTTCAAATTTTATATCACCTACACTCTCCTTCACATAATCAGTTAGGCCGCTTACTGTAGTGTTTGGGTGTAATGACCAAATATGTAGACTTCTGCGTTTTTTAACGCCAGAACACGATTTGGAACCAGGTTTGGAACCACATATTTTTTTGAGGGTAGAAGTTTGCAGTCTAGGTCGCTTAGATTCATTTCCAGTGGATAAATTACGATGACTCATTGGGCTCATTTTTTTACCGTTGACCATTCGCCAATGCTTGTAGATTGTGACTGAATGACGGTAATCTGTTCAGCAAATAGTGGCTCAATTTGTTTGTTTTTATCTTTCACAGCCGTAGATATGGACACCGGTGGTGACGGAGCTACAATAACTTCGTCAGGCAAAACGTCTAAGGGCGAAACCGAAACACTCTGTGCGTGTATGTCCTTGTACTCCTTGCTTGTACTCCTCAGGGTCTCGTTTTCAACCGTTAATTCAGCAACTGCAGCAATCAAATCATTCGAAGCAATAGCCAGTCGCCCTTGCAGTTCTTTTTTGACTTTAGATTTCACTTCAGCCAAAACTTTGAGGATATAGTTTAAAGAGTTTTTGCACGAAATCACTTGTTTGCACGCCATTTTTTATAAAATTATTTAATTCGTGAATGTAAACAAACACAATAATTATAACAGTAAATATCAGTAATCACAAGAATTAAATATATACTTAATGACCGGTAATTACGTTTCAGCCAGCTTGGCAATAGAGTCTAACGGTATAAGTGAAATTAATTAGTGGATTATGATTACTTATTAACAATTAAATACCTCTGATCGCTTTGAATGCAGTAGGTCAACAGCGATACCCTCAAGAATCCCTGTCAATTGTTAGTATCCAGGTCATGGCAGCACCTATAGGTATAATATAGATGATATTTAGCTGCCTTCCCGGATAGAAATGCGGTTGGATTGAAAAACAGGAAAGCCAGGTTAAAATTATCTTGGGGTATCCGCTGCACGTGACCAAGCCAGGCCCAACACCTCTTAGCTCTTAACGAGATGAGAGGCTGCTTGATCGTTTCTCTTATCTCCTCGTTTATCCCAAAGTTATAACACCGCATACCCAGTATAAGCTGTAAACATTTTCAAGCTTAGCATATGGTTATTCTGAGCTGTTATAGGTGCAAATAACCTCCAGAGTGCAAGCGTTGCATAGACGGGATTTGGTTTTAGCCAAGTTCAGTCGTGAATCCCAGACATTCCGAATCGAGTTGCTGCCAATCTCTCAATGATTTGAGTTACTCCATCTCTACCCGCCATGTATATGCAGTCGCGATTTGTGCACGGCCGCCTTTCATGACGCTATAAACGTATCAAAATGAAAAGATTCCAGTGTTACACTTCCTTATCTTGAAACGAAGCTGCAAGGGACTGATGTAGTCGTAGCAACCGTGGACCTTGGTGCTTACAGAAACAGTTTTAGAAGACAAAAAAATAATCTTGACTTTTATTTTTAATAACATGATGTGTACCAGTGTACTGAAACTCTGCCGAAACAGAGGAGTCACGAGTTGAAAGTGATGAATCTAAAGAGGGGTCGAAATTATTTCGTCCTCCATATGACGCAGAAAATTTTTTAAATGACTTAAAGTTGGCCTTGGTTGATATCAAGTCGGAGTCAAGTTTTTGAAAAGTTAGTCTCCCGCGATGTGGAGCTATGTGTATACAGAGCTGTTTCACTCATCATAATATTTTGTGCATTGCTAATCAGGAGGAAACGTGGATTTAGATTTAGTACCTATATTTCACAATATACTATCCGTCAAAGTTAAAGAACCATATTTTTGTAATTTTAAATCAAGGTTGGACTTAATAATATTTAAAACATTGATGTATTATATGGCGTCGGGAGATCTCCAAATCAACTTGTAGGTACTTGTTAATAAGTTAAAACTGTGTACCATATCAGTCGTAGCGGTTCTAATTATGCACAAAACTCCTTTATTCGGCGCTCTTGTTTAAATTATAATATGTATTTCTCCACCGTTGATCCTTTTAATAACTCACCTGTTTCATTTAAACATGCTATCTCCAAAATGTTGTATAAATAGATATATAATGTATTTACTTATACATAAATATATATATTATTATCTTTTATTTTTTATGTTACTTTTATATTTTACTTTTTTTCTTTTGTATATCATTTAATTATGCATTATTCTTCCTCATTTTTTTCATGTTATCTTCTTGTGTAATTTCTTTATATTTATGTTATTCGTACTCTCTTTCTTGTTAGTCTTAACTATATTATAATGTATATATGGAAACTTTGCTGGTTGCAATAAATTTTTATTATTATATTTAAAATTTATGTAATCAATATGTAACTGTTTGTTTTCCTTAATAAATAAAATTAAAATTTTTTTTTTTTAATTTAAATTATCTTTTATTGAATTTTGAACACACAAGGTCTAAGATTTTTTAAAAAAAGATTTTTCTTTAATTATTGTTCCTGATTCAGTTCCAAGTTATGTATTTTCAACGAAGAATGACACATTCTAAAATCCTGTGCATGATTTGGATTTGAATAAAAAAAATATTTAATTAAAATTATTAAACTAATGAAGCAATATTTTCAGTTAATCCGAGGGTTATTGTCAATTCCTGTATTTGCCGACATTGATGTGCACTTAGGCAAGTGATTGTCATTGGACATGCAATTTATTTGTGAAACAATAGCAAAAATCAGTTCTCGCAACGTTTTTGTAGTCTATTATATTAATTAAATATTTATAATTGTATCACATAATGTGCATTATTGCAGAACGCGTTTTTATCAAACTCAAGGTTATGTCAATATTATCGTTATTATGGTAATATTTGTTAATCACTATTGTTACAGAGATGATTCTATTATAAATTAAAACGCTGTTAAGTGGGATTGTAAAATTCATTAAGTACTTAATTATTTTATATATTAAGACAGACCCGAACGACTAGACGTTCATGTTTCACGACAAGCTTACCTGCGCAAACCGGTTTGTATCGGGAAGCCGGTGTATATGGAAGGGAAACTGTAGCTCGTGCAAACCGAAAAGTGCTGTAAAAGTGTTCCATATTTTTTGCACAAACTATATAGGTAGGTACCGCGCAGGCAAGATGCTGCCATCTAGCTAGCGTATTAAAAGTGAAATTGAACATAGTTATGCAGAATGTAGCTAGTCCACAATAATATCGAGCTGAGATAATGGCACTTTAGCAACAACATGATATTAAAAATGTATGTAAAATGTAAAATTGTAAATAGTATTTTATTTCAATAATAATTCGTTTGCGGCTTGGCTATTTTCAGCAGAACGTAGAGAAAACCTTCTCGCATCTGATCTATATCATATCTCACTTTTTTATTTTTTGTGGACTGGCTACTTTCTGCATAACTATGTCCAATTATTGTACAGGAAGAAACTACCAAGAAAATGGATGACTCGAGACAAAATACACACTTACGAGTGGCTTCAATCGTGCATCTTTGAACAGGGCTGGTGAACTTTTTTATGTTGAGGTGCCGAATATGGGTTTCATTCCATGTCAATATGTTTTGAAAAATATATTTTCTTATATTTAGTAGGTTTCTGAGGTATTCCAAATTAATGCTCTGTATTATGATATTGATGATAATATTTCTCTCCATTTAATTAAATATCAGTAGATTCTAGTTGAGCCAACGTTATGGAGTTATGTAATTTTTTTTTTTTTTTTGTAGCATGCCTTTTTCCACAATTTGGAAAATTTTGATTTATTATCTTGTACCCAGAACAGTTTGGTGATGGTGAACTCGCATTATACATGGATGATCTTAAACCACGAAATGTGTTGTTGTCATCTGTTAAACTTACAGTTGATTCTTCCTTGGGGTATGCTTTGCTACACATTTGTTCTCTATTTGGTTTTGGTTCTATAGTTTCATGGCCATAATAACACAGCTGAACTTTTGTAATTCTTAATTGTCCTCCAACGATGACCGAGCCCCTTAAGCGTCGGCTTATAATGTCGTGGGTCCCAGGTTCAAATTCTGGGTCTGGAAAATATACAAATTGTTTTTCAATTTGTGTTTGGAGTCAGAGTATGGACCAAATAGGTTAAGCAAGCGGCTAACATCCATTTCTCGTTAAAATAAAAAAAATCTGTTAATACAAACCTCCACTCTTTAGAGACCCATATGATCTTATTAGAATCAGACATGGTCAAAAAAAGCAAGAAAGAAATTGTATTAGGTATCCATGCCAGTTGGAAAAAGGCATTGCCTTGGTTTGGTCCCAGTAGACATTTTAATATACCTAGTGATAACTAAATTTCAAATATCATACTGGAGTATGCGAATTAGGATTTTAAAAGAATAATAGTATTCAGGAATAGCTAAATTCATCTTCATGATAAAATGGTTGAGCATTATGATATACCTATACACTTTAGATAAAACATCCTCTCAAAGAAACTAAGCCCATAGTAAGGTATGGGTCAGGATGCAGGACCTCATAAGAAAGATAACGGTAGTTGGACACCTATATAAGGAATGTGACCCGAAGCTGTAAGTATTTAAGCCTAATGGACCCTCCGGTCCATTTAGGATGTATTTTTTGTAAAAATATACTTTCTTGCCATGCTTGCACATTTTTCTGCCCGAGTTCGAATTGCGGTCGGGTACTACTTTTATTTAATATCTATTTGAGTGCTTATAATCTTTTTGTCATGCACTATTGGTTATAAAAAGGTAAAATATAATATTTTTTGTTCAGTAAAATACTGAAGATCAATAAAAAAAAAATAAAGTCAGTATGTACTGTAAATAATATGGCTGTCATGAAACTTTTTTCAGTTATCTATCCACAGCATACCTACTTACTTACTTACTTACGTCGGCAACTTTTTAAGAGACTATATTTTGTTAGTGGGTAAAAGTTTGAAACAAATTTTTATTTTAAAAAAATAAATATATATAAATATATATATATTAATACGGGGAAGAATGGGTGGAGAACTCACATGTATGCTGGCAGCATTCTTCACGAGTATCACTTTGATTGAGGGTTGTGTGGACATCAGGACATATAATTCAAGATAAAACACGTCTTTGATTTGACAATTTCCCTGCGCAGGGACGTTTAATTACATTAGGTTATACAAGTTTGGAGCACAAGGGTTCAGCATGAGCGGGATAAAGAAACATTAAATTGAAGAAGTTACGCAACGCATGTCGATGGCTGACGTGTACACGGCATTCCACTGGGGCACACTTCACTTTACTTGACTTGACTTTGGATATTCCTAGGTTATGGGGTTCCCGCACTTTCGTAGCTGATCCCCTTCATCTCTGGGATTTCATCTCTAGTATAGGTTTAGCTGAGTTTACGTGTGCGATTTTAGTTCGGATCTTGAGGAGATCTTTGTGAGGTTTTTTTTTGTCCTCATGAATGCAATTGGTGTTGTTGTAAGTAGTTTTTTTACGTAAAAGTAAAGTAGAAAGAGTTTATGATTTAAAATAAGTTAAGTGCTTTTAAGTAAAGCAGAGAAGATTTTATGATTTTAAGTAAATTAAGGGCTTTTAAGTAAAGCAAAAAGAAAAAATCTTAGAATTTCCCCCCGACATCCCCACTCGAGCCACCGCCCGGGCCACCTGGACCCTCCCTCGTGACGCTCTTCCACCCGCCAATCATCCGCCGCCGCAGACCCTCCGGTACCCAGACTTCTAATCCGGTGACTTCAGGGGAGGAGGAGTTTTGAGTTGGCTTCAGGGCGTTGTTCCAGACATCGGAAATCCTCCAGACATCGGGAAATTTTCGGCCGGGCCCATTCCATGCCAGCCCGCCTATCAGCCGGTTTTCAAAGGCGATCACCACACCAGCTCCAAGCGAAGCTCCAAGTGAATTCGAAGAAGAGAGGAAACCCAGTAAAAACCTCTGAATGATATTGAATCATTCGTGACTTTACGTCGTTTGTGCGCTCATCAAAATTTGAGCCGCGGTGGGGTGAAAAACTCCGATAGTGTGTGTGAGACACTCCCGGCCAAAAACCCTGCCGCTGTGATTTTCATCTGAAAGCTTTATTGTCAAAAAGAACAGATTAGTGTTTAAGGAAATACATGTATGGTTATGGTTATCGTCTGAGTTGTGGGTTCTTTGGTGGATCTTTGGTTGCTCCTCTCTGGTCTTCTGGTCGCTAAAGAGGCCCTTGCGCGCTCGACTCTGGTATTGAGGGCGGCTTTGGGCGGGTGACTTTTGGCAGCTTGGTGCTGAGAACAGAGGGGCTGTTAATGATCTGGAATCAAAATGGTCTATTAGTTTTATTTTATTGTTCGTCGCCGTGTTTGTTTCTTTTTGGTGGTTAAGTCCTTGTATCTCTTGAGTATCATTCTGGGTCTATCGTAATCCATTATGGCGTTTTCATCGTAGTCATTTAAGTTTTTTATCGTTGGGTTCGGATGGTTATCCAACGAGGCAAAGAATTTTGTGGCCAGTTTCTTAATATGCTCTTCTAGCGTTTCTATTTCAAAGTCTCTCTGCAGGGTTGTGTCTCTGACGTAGTTCGGTGCGCCTGTAATTGTTCTTAGAACTACGTTTTGTACTCTTTGCAATTTCTTAGTGAGATTTGGACTACTATGTGCCCATATGGAGCACGCGTAAGACATTATTGGTCTGATTATAGCTGTGAGTAGCAGCAGTTTGCCTCTCGTTGAGACTTTGCTGCGGCTACCTAACATTGGAAGTAATCTAGCTCTGACTATTCTAGCTTCTCTATCTTTTTCGTTGATATGTTTGAAAAATGAAAGCTCTTTATCTAAATGTAATCCTAGGTATTTAACTGTTTTTGACCACGGTATTGTCTTATTATTCATGACTATGCTTTGCCTGCTTTTGCAGAGTCTATCTGATCTGTGGCAGAATATGATTGCTGCGATTTTTTCTGTATTTATTTTGATGCGCCACTTGTCGCACCATTTGGCTATTTCGTTCGCGGCTAACTGGACTAGTTTAGTGGCCTGGTTATGTTGAATTGATCTAGATAGTATCGCGGTATCGTCTGCGTACTGTGCGACTATGCAGGATCTTGCGGATGTGTTTGTAGGAATGGTGATGTCTCTAGTATATAGGTTATATAAAATGGGCGCTAATACTGATCCTTGAGGGACTCCTGCTCTGGTGAACCTAATGGAAGATTTGGTTCCATGGTACTTAACTGAGAATTGTCTTCTGGTTAGGAAATAGTTTAGGATTTTAATCATTGGCAGGTCTACTTCTGCTCTGGAGAGTTTGACGATCAATCCCTCGATCCAAACCTTGTCGAAGGCCTTCGCTATGTCTAGGAACAGTCCTATAGTGAATTGTCTGTGGTTGAGTGCATCTTTAATGTACTCTGTGGTGCGTAACAGCTGGTGTATCGTAGAGTGGCCTTTTCTAAAACCATGCTGTTCGTCTGGTATGAGTTTTTTCTCATCTATAATGATTTGTAATCTTGATTTTATAGCTCTCTCTAGTATTTTACTCATCGTTGGGAGTAAACTAATTGGCCTGTGGTTCTCTGGGAGCTTTAAGTTCTTGCCGGGTTTTGGCAAGAGGATAATATCGGAAATTTTCCAGGAATCAGGGAAGTATTGCTGTTCTAAGCAGGCGTTGAGTATGTTGGTTAGATACTCAACGCCCGTGTCTGGGAGCTTTTTTAGGGTAAGGTTACTTATCCCGTCGATGCCAGGCGCTTTGCGGTTTTTAAGTCGCTTGATTAAGTGACCACTAGTAAATTGTGGTTGTTACGCAAAACTACTAAATTTTGATTTTGGAAAGGCACATATATTAACACAATTATATTTTTATGTTGACGAGTTGTACTAACTTTGGTAATAGTTTGGTGACGTGTTTTGTGTGATTTTTATTATCGACCGAGATAGTTAGTATTATTTTATTCCTATATAATTATGTTATTATGAGTTGATTATAAATATAGCTGTCGTTTCTACTAAAGAGTAATGGATGTTAGATCCTGTCTTGCATTCTTACTGTGTCTTTTTGGGAAAATAATGATACTAATGCCATATTTAAAAAAACTATAAAATGAGATGAATATTTTTCCAAGTTTAGAGATATTATGTGCAAAACAAAATTGCACTTGTCTTCTGACAGAAAGCTCCAGCTCTGCGTTGGGGTGTAATAGATGAATGCAAAATAATTAAAAACATTTAATAATTATTTATTTGCATGCAAAGAAAATTGTATTTTTTTAGTTAAATACGTTGAAAGTATGACATGAAAACATTAATATAGTAAGTTATTGACACTCTTATATTTAATAATATAAGTAGAACAAATAACAAGAAAGACGATTATTAACATAATTATATAACTGTAATGGAAGGCAGGTACTTATAAATACAATCAATTTATTCTTGATAAAAAGATGTTATATTAATTAAAATTATATTATAATGGAACATGAAATAAGAAATTGAAATTTCCCAGATTTCGATTTCTTCTAATGTGCACGAATTACAGTATATTTAATTTTTGTTACCGTTATTTCTTCCGACTGTTCTTACATGAATCCTATTGCATCGTTTTCTCTCGCTCGACGTCACTCTAATTACGTCACTCTAATTACGTCATATTTTCTGTCAAAACCATCGAACTTTACGCGTATGTGGTATATTATTGGTTTTACCTTTGAAGGACACATGTTGGTGTAAAATAAATACCCTTTTACATAAATATAAAATAATCCTTTTTTAGCAAACAAAAATGGTCCTGATAGTAATATGGGTCAATGAGAAATGGGACAAGTCTCAGAAAATAAAAACCAGAATTAATAAACCAATAGGTGGGTTTTTCAAAATATAATACCTCTTTAGTAGATTTGAAACTGTGTAGGTATGGTTTGCTGTTCTCTAAATCCTTTTATGTGTACAGGTAGACTTGGGAATTTCACGAGGAAATCTCAATCTCGAGATTCGGGATTTCCAGAAAAGAATTCTCGAGAATTCTCAAGATATCAGGAAATTTAAAAAAGAAACCTGTAAAAATCTTAAAATCAGTGTAAAAACAGACACATTGCAAAAAATATGATTTTTTTTATTTATGTAAGAAGACAAAACAAAAAAGAAGTAGAAAAACAAAAATAATTCAAAACATCACTTTTAAAATAAAATTTCAAAAAACACAGACTGCCAATCGCTGTGTCTGACAATTGCGTATGCTTTTTAGACCAAAATTCCCTGATGTTGCAAAAATTATGCTCATTTTGAGTCGACGTTTGCTTGATTGTGCTAAATGCCCCGAACAGTCTTTGAACGTTTTGTGTTTTTTATCCACTTTTTTCATGTAGAAAATCGTTTTTTCATTTAATATTTGATAATAAAGAAATCCTGAATCCCGAGAAAAGATTCTCGAGATCCGGGATTTCCTGAAATGTTAAAAATTTCAATTCTCGAGATTCGGGATGGAAAATCTCGACAATTTCTCGAAAATTCCCGTCGGCAAATTCTCGGAACCCAACTCTAGGTACAGGTATTAGGTATAGACTCTAAACCAGCAGATATCACGAAACATTGAGGCCAGTACAGTACCAGGAGTAAAGATCGTCAGTCGTCATCAGTGTTTCACCTCCGTTAGAAAATGTCACGGTAAGAATGAGATGTAGGTACTATTATATTGTGCTTGTTTTTATTATGTATGTATGGAAGGTAGTCCATTGATTGAGTTGCTTATGGGACGCAGAAATTTGTGTTTTTGCTAATCGCTTTTCAAATGCAAATAAAACGTTTATTATAAAATCTGTGGGAACTACATGGATCTCCAATCATAATTTTTTTACGTACCTTAGAACCTATGTTACTTTGTAAGAAAGCTAGTTGTTAGGTATGTCTTTTAATATCAGTTATAAATCACTTGTCAACGGCACGCTCTGCGGTCAGTGAACTCGGATGAGTAAAGCCACCTTGACGATGATTTCATAATAACACATAATATTTTTCTTGCTAAATTAACTGTTTATAATAATTCAGAATGCGAACATGATAATATCGAGTCATTGTTATTGTAAGTAAATACTTGCATCGATTGTGGAAGAATGCAAGTAGTGCAACTTTGTATCACAAAATATATTATTAATTATTTTATAATGCGATTTTGCAAAGAGTAATTTTTCCATGAATTGTTTACCAGGGCATGAACTCTGCATCGGTCATGCAGTAAACAATGACATGCATCTCCAGGTCGTTCGCCTTAAGCTAACATAGCATTTACTTTGTCTCAAATTACTATAAAAACCAAGGGAGCGAGAGACCTAATAACACAAGTCGTCAAATCATTCTAACATCCAGTCGAATCCACGATCTAACAATTGAAGATCTTGGCATAAAAACAGCAAATGTCACAAAGGTCATTTTTTTCAGGAGAGGGTAAAAACATAATATCTTGGTTGTCAAACACATTTTTTAATAATTTGACAATGAAGATTCATGGAGGAGCCTTATATGCACTGTATGTATGTAAATAAAATATCAAATTGATGTTTGTTAAATAGATATTTAAAAAGAAATGAATGTGACATTTGCTGTTTTTACACAATTTTTGGACCTTTGTCGTTTTTATAACAAAATTGAAAACATGGAAAAGCAAATAGTATGAATAAAATTATAATTTTATTAAATAAAACAAAAAATATATATTTCTGTTATTTTTTAATCATAATACTACATTTAAGAAGGTTTTGACACATCATAACCAATTATTAAGCTACGTACTTACATGTTTTAAAAAAATCTTCAATTAAATATTTAAAATAAAATCAATCATGTGCATATTACTACTGATTAGTCTTGATCACTCACACCTTCACTGTCTTCTTCAACGTTATCATTTGTATCATTGTCACACGGCAAATTTTCATAAAATGATGCATTTATTGGATTTTGTAAATACTTAGTTAATTTTAAAATATCTTTTTTCTTTGCGCCTTTCAATGGAATTAAGCCATCATATGCTGGCTTAAATGCAATCGTGACTGGCATTTGATGTCTTTTCACTATATTGAATCTATCCCACAGTCCAGAGAAACTGAGATGTTTGCAAAGCACTTCTCCCTTACAATCCTTGTCTATTTTGTACATTCTAACTTGCCTAAGATGAAAATCTCTGCCGAAGGATGACTTAAAGTAAGGCTTTAACGTATCTTTAATATTTAAAAAATCTTTTTGCTCCCGTTTCTCCAGAATAAAGGGCCCAGGAGTTTTTCTGGCATCCAATACAACTTTATCCCAATCCTCTGGCACGTCTGCAAGGATTGTTTTAATTTGTAATACATGTACCACCATATACCAAAACCAAATCATAACAAAATTTTTGTTTTGTCCAGCACATCCGTCACTCAAAATATACAATGTTTTCGTGCCTGCTGGCAGATGGTGGTTTATGTAATGTAGTAACAAAGATGTTACATCATTTTGACCTCGTTTGGCGAATCCTTCATGATACGTGTACATATATACATCATTTCTGGCTAGGTCATGTATCCCAAAAATGTAATACCATAGCTGTCTGGAATAAAATACCGCATTTGTTACCATATTCGGTAAAGGCAAATTTTGCATAAAATCAAACGATATGACTGTGGTATCACTTGAACCACTTGCGAGTTCTTTTAATCTTCGCTTCGTTGTAGTAAACTGTTGTGCTTTAGCCAGGTGAAGTTGATAATCTATCTCAATCTTACGTTTTTCATCTTCAGAGAGATCGGGTAATTTCAGTTTGGTTGTAACTGAATCACAGTATGAACACGTATCGCTTCGAGGAGCTCCAAATGACAAATTATATCTAGTTGTAAATACTCTGTAGTATGTGTCATAGTTTAGTTGAAGCCTGTATTTACTTAAAAACATCTCGTGCATTTTCATAATAGTCAAATTTTCCGGAAGATACCTTACATTCTTATTTTTCGCGAAAGAATAATGACTTTGACGTGCCTTAAATGATTGTATATGAATGTGAATCAACTGAATCACTGATTCAGGCACTGCTCTTGGGCGATTTGGATGCTTTCCTCGTTTGTCCATAGGAGCCGAACCTGAAAATGTGATGTTGTCTTGAATACGTCGCAGCCGGGAATTCGTAATACCATGTATTGCCACAAATGCCTTCATACAGACTTCTTCGTTAATACCATCAGATGTAGATCGTATCTAAAGTAAATAAAGAGAAAAAATAATTAGTTTTTCAAACACATTATCATTAGGTATAATAGGTGTAATGCCTAATTTGAATGCACATTTTTTATTAATTCAATGAATACTCACTTTATATTTATATGATGCTGAATGCTTGAATATACCATGATCATTGACATCATTTATTATTATCGGAGTATTTTTTCTCGGACGTCTTCTCTTGATCGGTACTACTTTTATACATCCAGATATATAGCCATCTTGTTGATTTTTAGAATCCATTTCATAAAAATTCTCAAATATTTCTTTCCGTAAATCTTCATTTATTTTTGTAAAACAATGAAACCTCTTGCACCTGGAAACATAATAATCATTTAAATACAATCCTACATAATATACTTTATTACAAGCATACATACATTTACATAAAACAACATAGTAAATACAATGCTTTGCATTCGAAAGAAGTCATAACTTCAAAGTAATCACAGCATTGTGAACTAAATTTAATCACACAAACTATTCAGCATGGTAAATATTTTAGTACGTATTAATAATGTATAAGTTTTTAATTGAATATATGTTATGAATACATAATTATTCCTACCTGCAATCTTCACCGATAACTTTTTTTGAGAGTCGTTTCCCAACATGATTGACATGATCACTTCCCTTTATTTTGGCGGTTTTTATTAATGTTTGCTTGGTTTTATTAACTTTTCTCTTACGAGGCGTTTCGGATGTCTGTATCCTATTACATTCCATGATAAAATATACACACAATCGTTAAGGAACTTCATAAAATGGCAATGCCAATGACTGAACGAATGAAAGATAATTTTGACAGGTCAGGCACTAACAAGTATGGAATGTATACTAACGCCTAACGCCGCCTGGTGATAAAAGTGTGGAACTACTGGACCTTTGTTGTTTTCAAACAAAATTCCTTGGACTATTGCTGTTTTTAGAAAAGTGGCATATTTTTGAGAGCGGATTTGAGGGACTTATGATTTTAAAAAAAAATATATCTTTGCACAGTTGTATGTAACCATACACAGGGAATATAGAAATGCAATATAATGAAAATGGAAAAAAGTGGACATTTGATGTTTTTATGCCAAGATCTTCGATTATCTACAGCGTTTAAGGAATGTCCAGGATCATGCTTTTAAAATAGCATAAAAGCTCCATTTTGACATACGCTGAGCATGTGGGTCGTTAAGGGAAATATGTTGGGTCTTTACCATAAATCAATTAAAAGTGATCGTAGCCATGATAATTGGGAACCGAAATTGATTCAGAATACTGGCGTCCACAGCAGTACTATAATAATAAAATACTACAATGGATCAATGCCTGCCTACCGAAAAGAAATCAACAGGTACATTAATTATTGTTTTGACATAGACAAGATTTGTGATATATTGTTGACACAAAAAACCGTTTAATCAATATTGAATGATATAATTATATTAAATTTAGGTGCTGAGACGTTCTTCATAAATGAGTTTAATAACATTAATCATCCTAAAATAAAGTTTCGTGGGTCGTTGTGAATGTAAATTTTCACACAAACCATTTGCACTCCATCTTGCTTGAGATTCATTTCGATCATAAAGTCGCCGTACATTACCGGAAAGTCTACGAGTCCATCAAAGACGTAGTTGGTCACTTCGTATGTTCCCTGAAAAGAAAAAGTTTTTTTAACAGTTACGAGTATTATTTTATTTTCAGGAGAGTGGTGAGCGCCGTGTGCAATGCGCCAAATTCACAAACTCCTCTATCGCAGCCAAGCTTAGCGGAAGTGGTTAGGAATTCCATAAAGTATACGATACTTCACTAACAATACACTAAGAAAGGTATCGATACTTTCTTATCGATATTTCGATATCTAATTGGATATTAACACTCTCTTACTGTAATGTCACAATTACTCAGACCATTAAACTGCAAATATTACCACATTTTTATTAGATCGTATTCTTGTTTGTACAGTACACATTTTTTCTTGTTTGTCCAATACAAATCTTGCAATCGATTTTTAACTAATTTCCTGACTAGCTAAATATTGGAAACTTTTAGAATATACCAGAACACAATGACAATGCATTCTTTGAATAATTTTAGCCATCTTTAAGCATCATTGAATTCATTTAATTCTGTTTTGTATGGAAAGTTATTTCGGAAAAAATTCGTAAAAAGTAAAACGCTATTATTGGTTGCTAAGGAGGTCCTCAGAGTCTCAGGTCTCTTCTACTTCCGCTCCTCGGTCCCTGTTCTTTGTTGTTACGTACATGCATCCTTAATCATTGGTTTATTTTCTGTTCTTTCCGTGTTATGCCCAACATTCACTTTCCATACCATTTTGCGCTACTCGTAGTTTTGAATTTCTCTTACATTAAGCGTCCATGTTTGATATATATACGTGTGCAGCGTTTTTGATTGGATACTTCACTATAATATATATTTATAAAAAAACGTAGGTATTGTGTACCGAAATTACTGATGTCTGGTATTTTTTTTTAAATTCCGTTCATATATATATTCTTATTGGTCATTATCTCGTGGTTGAGGATCGTGACCCCTTTAAAATTCGATCGTCTTTTGAGCAACCAAGACTCTTTTCTGCTTTCGGTCCATAATCTCTCTCAAAATAGAGTGAAGACTGCCCCCAGAAAGCTCCTTAACTTGGTCGCTTCAGCGCACCGGCTTCTGCTTCTTCTGCTTTGCTTTTCCTATAGGGTACCCAAAACCACCAGTCTCAGACATATTGTCAAAAGTTGTTCTATTATCGGTAGTCTCTGGATGATTGATCGGTTCATCCTGAGCTCTATCCAAGTAATACGAAGCATTTGATGGTAACACCACATTTTGAAGGCATCAGTTGTCTTCCGCACCCTTATCCTCAAGGTCTTTGAGTCAAAACCATATAAATATATCAAAAATACTAATATCTGAACAAGTATAATGTCTGTGGCAATAACACATATGGTTACAGTCTTTATATTTAAATTTGAATTCTAAATATTGTATACCTACCTTTATTCAGTATTTATTAATAATAAAATAAGTGAAAATTATTTACCTTGCTAACAGGACAAAGCTCTGGTAGACCACGCTCTTTCAGAAACGCTATGAATCTGTCTTTTGCGTACTTCATTCCCAATTCGCAAGCATTATTATCGACATAATCAAAAACGTGTGGTTTCCATCCACCATCTGCCCATTTGGAAATAGTGGCGTTTACCTAAAACAATATTAAAATATAATATTATTACTAAATTATTGTATGTCACTTAGAAATATCAAGGCCTAAGTCCCGAGTGAGCTTTCGGGGGGACATGCTCGTCGTAGGTCAAAATTGAGTTTTTATTGTATTTTCAAACCATGATCCAGAACACTCCTCTATTTATATAATTTTGAAGCCTTATCATCCTTTATATTTATTTTAAGCATTTAATGACTGCATAAAGTATTTTTGTTACATAAAATAGTATTCTTTTAAACCTCTCGCTCTAATGTTTTAGAATATAGTCGTATTTCGGTACATGAATGTGCAGTGGTGTTAAGATTTTTTACAATTATTAATTTTTAAACGCATTTATAAAACCATTAGTATAATTTATGACGAGATAATTTTAGTAAAATATTCACGATAAAAAATTATATTGATAATCTCTGTGATCCCAAATTTGACAAGAATTAGGCATTTTATTATTCAAAAAATCGGCAAGATTAACACATTTGAAGATAATTCTAAAGATATTTATTATAAGCTATGTCTTTGACCATTCAAGTGTGATAAACATCCTACGAATAATGATTGCTTTATAATAATTATTGACCTAAGAATAAGGTAGTGTTTTTTTGAAATACGCCATTTCTTTTGGCATTTCCCACTGGTTAAGCTACAACATACAGCCGTAGCCATAAATTGACAAACTATAATTAAAGTAGGAAGTAAAATTATGTTAACGCGCGTGCAAAAAAACACTACCTTATTATTAGGTCAATATTTATTATAAAGCAATCATTATTCATAAGATGTTTATCACACTTGAATGGTCAAAGACATAGCTTATAATAAGTATCTTTAGAATCATCTTCAAATGTGTTAATCTTGCCGATTTTTTGAATAATAAAATGCCTAATTCTTGTCAAATTTGGGATCACAGAGATTATCAATATAATTTTTTATCGTAAATATTTTACTAAAATTATCTCGTTATAAATTATACTAATGGTTTCATAAATGCGTTTAGAAATTAATAAATGTAAAAAATCTTAACACCACTGCACATTCATGTACCGAAATACGACTATATTCTAAAACTTTAGAGCGAGAGGTTTGAAAGAATACTATTTTATGTAATAAAAATACTCAGTCATCAAATGTTTAAAATAAATATAAAGGATAAAAAGGCTTCAAAATTATATAAATAGATTATCTACAACGTTTAAGGAGTGTCCAGGATCATGGTTTGAAAATGCAATAAAAACTCAATTTCGACCTACGACGAGCATGTGGGCCGTTAAGACGACGGATGGAAGTAACTGTCTCATAGAAAAGAGTCGCACCCAAAAATGGAAAAAAGAAATACACTAATACCAATCTGGATATAACTAACAGAGAAACTCTCCTCAGGATACTGAGTGTCTTCGATATTTGGAAGATAGACAAGGCGGACATGAACAGGTAGGTGATGTTATTTGGTGAGGATGTTTCATGTACGTATGGTAGTTGTGGATTATTAGCGCAGCTAACCGTTCTGCCAGTTTTGGCAACTGTCGTTAAACTGACAAGACTTGTCAGCCGGTCCGTTAAAAACAATATAGGTCCCTCTACTCATCGTTAAGGTTAAAGGCAATGTGACGATCTACAGTTGCATATTCCAAATGGTGTTCGAGGTAAAATTAATGGTAGTTTTTATTATGTTTATATGCACAATTACGGACATGTCAAATATCGTATATATAAGTAAGTATGGCAAAACCACATATTATTAAATGTTAGTATGCTTGAAGTGAAACAGCGCCGCAGTCGACATTTTTTTTTTACTATGAGTGCATGTTTGTGATGTGTGCTTATCTCACGTGGCTGGTCGATCTCTCACGCCGGGCCTTACGTAATCCCAGGCCCCCAGGCTAGAGGCTTATCAGCCCCCCCTTGCTGGAGCCATGACTTATCTGGATACTTGACGTCATAAACATTAGTGGAGATTGATCATCACTCGCCTTTCAATATGAAGTAGATTCTTTAATTATTTTAGTTTTACTTATTTTACTTCTACTTAGTTGAAGATCATTAAATGTGTTGCTAAAACCTTTGAAAAAGGTCGCGGAACATCTATTCAGGTTCGGCGGAAAGAAAATAACTTCTTTTTCTTACCTCTGTGCCCTCTCCGAAATCTTGCGAAGTTACAACATATACGCTTATTCCTTGATGGGTTCTATTCATCTTTCTAACGGTGAAGTTAACAAAAGTACCTAGTCCTTCTTCACCGCATTTCTCTACTCGTTGCAATTTTATCAAAGCGGGCCCCTATAACACAATTATTTAATTTATTGTTTTGTAGTAAGTGTCATACGAGAGATAAGACAAAGTTGTCCATTCCACGCCTTGTTCACTGTTATAGCCACGTCACCTACACGCGTATTACTGGCAACCAACCAGGGCCATCAAACAGAAACATGGATTAATAATAAGAAGTCTGTCTAGACAAAATTTTTGACGGCGTTTTTTGGCAGCAGGATTTGTACCTGCATCCTTCGGGAATCGCACACATGTGCATTGAGCAATATGCTATAGGTATCTTATATAATTGCGACAAATTGAAATAACGGTTTTTACAATATTCTCTGAACTGTTTTTTTTAATTAAGTTACTTATTACTTTGTGAAAAGCCAATGTAACATTTTTACTCGACTGTGAATAAGTTAATCTTTTTTGAACATTATATTATTTAGAAGAACACTAACTGAGAGAGTATATCACAACCAATAGAAAAAAAACTTTCTTTGAAAAAAGTAAGCCAACCGGTCGGGAATCGAACCCGGCATCTTTTAATTTATTGAAAATCTAATCTAAAATCTAAGCATTTTTTAATTTATTGAATACGTTATGAAGTCACCATCTTGCGAAATATACGTCATGATCTACAATTCTACACATATATATTGAAAGCAATGATCGGGCTTACTAAATATAATATTAATAATAATATCTACTAATTAAGAAACAAAGTTATTAAGGCTTTATAAAAACTGTTGTTAACGGAGTCGTTAAAAAACGAATTTCAATAAGAAGGTACTATAAGAGGTAGTTAATAGAAAACTAAAAAAAACTTACAAAGAAATCTGTGCCATATATCACCGGAGTCGAAATAATAAAAATAATTAGATACATTTTCAAGAGCATGGTGCTTTTTTTAATTCCGAAATTAAATGTTCACTAAATGGAATGCAATGTTCATCTGATAGAAAAAAATATTTAACTTTATTATATTTTGTCAAGAACAAATGACAATATTGTAATATTGTTGGGTATGCATGTTAGATTGTTATCGACAACCTTTCGTGTAAGGTCGTGTTATGTAAAAATATTTTTTTTAAAGCATAAATCACGTTTTAGCAACATGATAATCTATAGCAGGGGTCGACATCGTCAGATCTTTCATACGTCAGTATTTGGGAATCCAATCCCGAGCCAAAGTTCTGATCCCGGAATTTCGGTATTACAATTTGACAATGTCGGGATTGGCATTTTTTTCCATTGTTAATATAAAATTTTATATTTACAAATAACATTGCTAAAATCGGTTAAAAATAAATTTAGTATAATTTATACTATTTAAGACATTTATTGTTAATATTGTATACGTTCAATCTTGGAAATACATAAGTTTAACGGAGTAAATAATATTGTAATATAAATAATAATGTGAATTTAATATGAGATTGCTGTTTCTGATAGTAAAGACTTAACGAATAGGTTATCGAGATTTAAAATAGTAAAGCAAATCATGGTGTACTTATGGCCTTTCCGCTTCAAAAATCTTATTAGTCAGCCAAATATGAAACTGCCGTAAAACGTATGAGATCATGGTGGAATTACTTTGTTAATAGTGCGAAGCATTGTTTTTTTCCAATTTTTCTCATTTTTTATTAATTTATGTGAAAAAATAAAATGAATCGGCAACTTACACATGGTTTAAATCAAACTTTATTCAAACTCAGTTTATTTCTAATGTAGTTATTTGTTATTCGTAATTCGTATAATATTAGAAATAAATAGAGCACAGCTGCAAAGCTTACCTATATTGAACGATCAACTTAGCTTTCCTAGTAGTCCTTTGTTATATTCTATATGATGTTTTACATATGAGACTACATTATGGTCAATTGTATTGACACAAAATTTATATATGTTTGTATGAGAGTCTATGGATGAGGATTTAGGTATGTATAGTTGTATAATATATATATATATATATATTATATTAGGTGAGTAATATATTATATTATATTAAGCGAGTTTATATGTGTATATAAAGGCGGGCAAATGGTTGGCTAGGGCCTCAATAAAATGCACTAATGCCGATAGGTACATTTCTATAACACGAGAGATGTCCAAAGGCTAAGAGTCACACAGCGAGGCATGGAGAGGTGCAAGTTGGGCATCACGCGAAAGGACCGTAAGAGGAACGAATGGGTTAGGAAGCAGACAAGAGTACGCGATGTAATAGACGTTGCCAAACAGCTAAGATGGAGATGGGCGGGGCACATTGCTCGCCAAAAGGACGGCCGCTGGACAAATGCCGTCATCCAGTGGTACCCAAGGGGTACGAAACGGCCACAGGGTCGCCCTAAAAGCCGCTGGATTGACGAACTGGTAAAGTTCGGCGGAAATACGTGGCAGCGAACGACACAGGACCGAGAGAGTTGGAGAAAGCCTGGGGAGGCCTTCATCCAGCAGTGGATTGACCCCAGCTGATGATGATGATGATGATATGTATAATTTTGTTTTTGTTAAAAAATAATGTTATAAAAGTAGGTACCTTGTAAGAGTATTATTAAAGACTAATATCTCATTAGTTAACTCGATTAATTATTTTTCTTAGAATTGATGATTTACACCTCTTGAGTGTAGTATTTTTATTGTTATAAAGAATTTTGACCTATTATTAGGTTTGACGATTTATTATAATAATATGCTGTCCAGTGTATTGTTATTAATAAGATAGGGTTTTTACTAATTAGGTTTTTTACTGACACTTCAGCTATTCATAATTTGTTTATTGTATTTTTTGTTGTAATTTCTGACTAAAAAGGTAGGTAATGGAGTTTTTACCTACTTTATTGTATTGATTTATTATATAAGGCAGAGTTAAGGGTGTTCGTTGTCAGTGTGTGTTTGCCTTTGGTGAGTGTACACGACGCCTGAAGATGCCGAAAGGCGAAACCCGGGTCGCAAAAAACGACTTAAATGGAATAGTACAGAGCTTGAATCCATTAGAATATATTTTTTATGTGTATGTGTATTTTTTGCGGGTTGTTTTGTCTAGGCGGATTTTTCCGGGCGGTATTGATGAGCACTGGTACGAGCGGATTTGGTTTGGTGGTAATGTCTGGGCGGCAATGGCCGGGGGGTTTTGTCGGGTTACCATGTACTACCGCTGATGTATTCGTGTAAAATATTGAGCAAGATAAATCCAAATATTACGAGTAGCGCAATATGCTATGTGAATGGTAATATTGGACATAACGTGGAAAGACAACAAAATGGACAAAGAAGCAGACAAGATTACGCGATGTGATAATAGATGAACAGGTGAAATACCAATGAGCTGGATAAATCGATTGACGATTGGACAACCCTTGGTAAAAGGCCGTTATTCAGTGGTACCAAAGGGGTGTATTCTAGATGCTCTAAAACCCGCTAGATAGACGAAGTCATAAAGTTTGCTGGATGTATGTAGCAGCAAAGAACTATGCACCGGACCAGGTGGGCCTTCATCCAGCATTTGATCGATCAAGTAATACAATTAGGTAACAAACAAATACGTTTCATGTTTATTATTCAAGAATAAAATCAGATAATTCAATGACATTTTAATGATATAGTCGTTATTCGGTGGACCTTAATCATTGAGTAAATTAATAATCCTGGTATAAAGTTTTGCGGATCGCTAAACCCAACTTAACCTAACCTTACACAATTTATTTATGTTATTTAGTTTATTTAATCACAATACGGTAAACTCTATTTATGAGAAATTATACATACTTGGTTCTGGTTTACGTCTGATACAATTGAAATGATTGGACAGTCACCGTTCTATCCCTTTTCAAGCTCAGTCTTGTTGAATTTTAGACTTCATTTCAATGCATGTTGCCATAATGATATTGATATATATTAATATCGGATGCTTTTCATCGCACATTGGAGTATTATGAATAATTATGATATACAATTAGCTAAGTAGATTAAACGAGTACAACATAGTCAGTGTGTTGTGTGTAAAGTGTTATATCTCACTTATATCATATCTCTCAGAGTTAATTAACCTTTTAAGCCCCGGTTAGACGGCAGTGACTTGCCTGCGCGGTATAGTTTATGCAAAAAATACGGAACACTTACAGTGCTTTTCGGTTCGCGCGAGATACAGTTTTCCTATCCATACACACGGGCTTCCCGATACAAACCGGTTTGTGTAAGTTTGTGGTAAAACGTGAGCGTCTAGCAAGTATATTCTTAATATAATTTCCTAAAACAAGAAAAGCTGTAAGTCCATAGACATCAAGTGGATAAAAATCGTTAATTGCGTTTTACAGAAAGTCACTTTTTTTAAATAAGGTTAAACTAGCTCTCAGGTATAGAAATATAGATACAAATTATGCAGTTAAAGCCCCATGAAATATTTATGTGCGACACTGTATCTTTATCATAAATTATCTCATAAGTATATTTTTACCAATGGATTATATTACTATATTTAGAGGAAGGGCAGATTCTTCTGGCATTGCGGCTACGATGAAATCACTTTGGAATAGTTGTAATGTCATTATTGAAAGTAATGATCCTGACACCTGAATCTGAGACCATTCTACCTACTGAAAATTTATGCTTAAAACTTTGCAGACAACTGTTTCGGATAAGGCCTTAATTATTTTAGCAAAGATCATCAACGGTCACTAGTAGCTCACTTCTGTTAGAGGATAGTAGGGTAAGAAGAAGACGTAGGTAGGTACTATTATTATGTTTGATATTATTACGTTTTTTTATGAAAGGTTACATATCAATTTAGTTAGGATTTATTAGTTTTGTGGTACATAATCGAGAAATGGAATTGAATCTAAATACTGCGTATAAAAGAGTACAGTGGATCAAATTATAGCAATGTATACTGAAAAGAAATCAATACTTACATTTTTTTACAAAAAAGATTTTTTCTGCTGGTTATAATATTATATTCTCTCAGAAAAAGTTTTTCAAAATTACGTATGTCCAATAATTAGAATGATACATTCTTAAATTACGTGAATTATTCGTTGAATAAAAGAAATATTATAAATTATTAGCAAGTTCAAGTAAGTTACATCATAAAAAATATTGGAGAAATCCACGACGTCGGTTAGTAATCGGAGTAATAGGTATCTATCTACTTTGATTTAATAAACAAAAATTGATTGCCAAAGTAGCTTGATTTGGAAGAGCGCTGATGAGTGGGTATTAAAATTGGCTAATAGTTAAAATTTATCGCAATTAGTATGTCACTGCGTAGCATAGAGGTAATGCGCGGATGGGGCGTAAACCCGGAAGATGCAAGGCTCGATTCCCTGCCGGGGTGGCTTACTTTTTTCAAAAAAGATTTTTTCTATTGGTTATAATATGTTCTCTCAAAAAGTGTTTTTCAAAATTATGTACTTACTTACATTTTTGTATTGACAAAAATAGAGTTTATAATAATTGTTGACATAAAAAAAAGAATTTCCCTTATGATAAGTTAAAACTGGTTTAATCAATATTGCATCATAACAATTATAATAATATTAATTTTAGGTGATGAGACTTTTTTCATAAATGAGTTAATTAAAATTAATTATCCAAGCATTTGGTTTCGCGGGTCGCTGTGAATAAAAACTTTTATACAAGTCATATGCACTCCATCTTGCTTGAGATTCATTTCGATCATGAAGTCTCCATACATTATCGGAAAGTCCACGAGTCCATCGAAGAAGTAGTTGGTTATTTTATATGTTCCCTGAAAAGAAAAAGTTTTTTTTAACAATTATCATTTTATTTTTCATGAGAGTGGTGAGAGCCGTGTGCAACACATCAAATTCGCAAACCCCCCTATCGCGGCCAAGCTTAGTGGCCGTGACTAGGAATTCCATACTGTTGATTCTTAAAAAAAAAGTGTATCGATATTTCAATATCTAATTTGATCCACTCTCGTTACTATAATGTCACTTAGTTTATTCGGCTCATTAAACTGTTAGTTTGAATAGTTTCAGGGCAGACATGCTCAGCGTAGGTCACCGTTTAAAAAAAAAAAATCGGTTACGTACATGTTCAAACACGCGCGTTAACATCATTTTATTTCCTACTTCAATTATAGTTCGTCACTTTATGGCTACGGCCGTATGTTGTAGCTTAATCACTGGAGAATGCCAAAAGAAATGGCGTATTTCAAAAAAACACTACCTTATTCTTATGTCAATAATTATTATAAAGCAATCATTATTCGTAAGATGTTTATCACATTTGAATGGTCAAAAACATAGCTTATAATCAATATCTTTAGAAGTATCTTCAAATGTGTTAATCTTGCCCATTTTTTGAATAATAAAATGCCTAATTCTTGTCAAATTTGGGATCACAGAGATTATCAAAATATTTTTTAACGTAAATATTTCACTATAATATTGTCGACCTAAATTATACTCATGGCTTTATATATGCGTTTAAAAATTAATAAATGTAAAAAATCTTAACACCACTCCACATGCATATACTTAAATATGACTGTATTCTAAAACATTAGAGCGAGAGGTTTAAAAGAATACTATTTTATGTAATAAAAATACTTTACGCAGTCATCAAATGTTTAAAATAAATATAAATAATAATTATGCTTCAAAATGATATAAATAGATTATCTACAACGTTTAAGGAATGTCCAGGATCACGCTTTGAAAATGCAATAAAAGCTCCATTTTGACCTACGCTGAGCATGTCCCGCCTTAAGTGTTTGTATTAAACCCCCTACCTGATCAATATAATAATACACGCGATAAGCATAATATATAACTGGGATGGCCAGTGCGTCGATCGCAAACATAAAATATAATATTAAATATTGTACTATTTCTTGTTCAAACGAGTCAAAACTACTCTATGTTCCAGCTATAAAAATCCGCTAGTCCTTATCTCTTCTCTTCTATATCATCATCATCAGCCGGGGTCAATCCACTGCTGGATGAAGGCCTCCCCAAACTTCTTCCAACTCTATTGGTCCTGTGTAGTTTGATGCCACGTATTTTCGCCGAACTTTAGCAGTTCGTCAATCCAGCGGCTTTTAGGGCGACCCTATGGCCATTTCGTGCCACTTGGGTACCATTGGATGACGGCATTTGTCCAGCGGCCGTCCTTTCGGCGAGCAATGTGCCCCGCCCATCTCCATCTTAGCTGTTTGGCAACGTCTATTACATCGCGTACTCCTGTCTGCTTCCTAACCCATTCGTTTCTCTTACGGTCCTTTCGCGTGATGCCCAACATACACCTCTCCGTGCCTCGCTGTGCGACTCTTAGCCTTTGGACACCTCTCGTGTTGAGGGTCCACGTCTCGCAGCTATACGTGAGCACGGGCAGCACACATTTTTTGAACACCCTACGCTTAAGACATAATGGCTTAAGACATAATTAACATATCTTACATATTATATTTATCAAGAAATACAATCATGCGAAGAACACAAGTGATGAGCTTAAACTTGAAAGAAATTCTATAGGAAAACATTAATAAAATAAATGTAAATTCCTATCCTTGCAATTTGACGAGTCGGTAGATTACACGAATATTGTACGAGTACAACAATGCGTTATTACTCTATTGGTTTTTAAATACATGTCTGCTTCAGAAGAATTATTTTACCGATTTTATATTGAAAAATCGTTTTAAAAACAGTTTTACCAATGAAGGAACGATCCAAAAGAGAAGATATATTTAAGTCGTATATAAATCGTACTCGATATCCTATTCATAAACTAGTATTTGTAACGACTGATGTAGCTCCTGCTATGGTTGGGGATCATGTTAGGTTTATTACTTTATGTAAAAATGAGGAAGCAATGCCCACATTTATCAGCTATCATTGCATTATACACCAGCAGGCATGGCTCTTACAAGGGGGTCTGACAGCGCTCTAGCCTGAGGGGGGCCCGGTGTAGAGGGTCGACCTTGAAAGAGGTGTAAAATTGTCAGTCTCTGTCAGGATATATTGGAGACTGCCCCCAGCAAGCTTCTTCAGATGGTCACGTGGTCTGCTTCGCTTTTCTTAGAAGGTACCCAAAACCACTAGTCTCTAGTCTCTCCAGGTTATCCAGTCTGCGTTAAATTATGTGTTAAAGAACTGCAGAATGCGCCTCAGACATATTGTCGATAGCCGTTTCATTATGTGTAGTCTTTGAATAATTGATTGGTTCGTCCTGTACTCCGTTCAAGATAATATACGACACCGTATAAAAATATAAAAAAAAAACACTAATATCTGCACAAGCATAGTGTTTGCGGTAATTACACATACGGCTACGGTTTTTGTATTTAAATTCTAAATCTTGTATACCTACCTAAATGCAGTATTTATTAATAATAAAATAACTGAAAATTATTAACCTCGCTAACAGGACAATGCTCTGGTACACCAAGATCTTTCAGAAGCGCTATGAATCTGTCTTTTGCGTACTTCATTGCCACTTCGCAAGCATTATTATCGGCAAAATCAAAAACGTGTGGTTTCCATCCACCATCTGCCCATTTGGAAATAGTGACGTTCATCTAAAATAATGTTACAATAAATTGTATGTCACTTGGAAATCTCAAGGAGCAAGCCCAGAGACAGTTTTCATGTTTTTATGTGTGACAAATGTGCTCTTTTTCTCAGATCTCCACAGCCTACCTCTATCGAAAAGTCACTCTTCGCCACTGAATTATATTAATTATAAAAAATAGTAAATTTTATTTCTCAGTGCGACTGGGCAGAGTGGTGAGTAGGGAATCCAATCCCGAGCCAAAATTCTGATCCCTGGATTTCGGCATTACAATTCGACAATCCCGGGATTGGCATTTTTTCCATTGTTAATATAAAAAACATTATATTAACAAATAACATTGATAAAATCGGTCAAAAATAAATCTAGTATAATTTATACTATTTAAGACATTTATTGTTAATATTGTATACTTTCAATCTTGGAAATACATAACGTCGCTATAGGATTGGTATGTCGAATATCCGTTTTTGTCAAAATCGACTTTTTAATGCAGAATGATTTTTTGTATCTAAATGGACCAGAAACATCCTTTTCTTCAAATTACATTGTAATGAATACAGCATTCATATGCTGTAAAAAACAACAATTTAAATACCTCCATGCATTTAAATATTGGATAATGAAATTTCTTTTTTGTCTCCTGAACATTTGACATTTGGTCTATTCGACAAACCAATCCTACAGCGACGATAAGTTGAATGGAGTAAATAATATTGTAATATAAATAATAATGTGAATTTAATATGAGATTGCTGTTTCTGATAGTGAAGACTTAATGAATGGGTTAGCGAGATTTAAAATAGTAAAGCAAATCATGGTGTATGGCTTTTTCGCTTTATAAATCGAATTAGTCAGCCAAATATGAAACTGTCGTAAAACGTATGAGATCATGGTGGAATTACTTTGTTAAAAGTGCGAAGCATTTTTTTTTTCAAACTTTCTCATTTTTAATAATTTATGCGAAAACATAAAATGAATCGCCAACTTACACATGTGTATAAATCAAACTACATTCAAACTCAGTTTATTTCTAATGTAGATTTGTTATTAAAAGTATTTTTTCTGTTATATTTTCGTTTTTATTTTATTTTCCATAAAATTGATAAACCAAATCAATCCCGAAAGTTTCGGAATTATGTTTATCAATCCCGGGATTCATATGTATCGAAAATAGCTCGGGATCCCGGGATCTCGGAATTGGAATCCTTAGTGGTGAATGAGTGGTCTCTTGTAAATGGCATTGGCGTAGTGAGTGAGGCTTTATTTTCACCATAGATAAGGTCTGAAAGAATTGTTTCCTTGTATGGCCTAGAAAAGCTGTCTAAATCAATACCTTGATCACACCCCATTTTTTTTAAAGTTTACAACGTTATTATAAGAAAATAACATTTTTTTCTTACCTCAGTACCCTCTCCGAAAACTATCGAACTTACAATATATACGTTTATTCCTTGATGTGTTCTATTCACCTTACTAACGGTGAAGTTAATAAAAGCGCCTATTCCTTCTTCGCCGCATTTCTCTACGCGTTGCAATTTTATCAAAGCAGGCCCCTATAACACAATTATTTATTTAATTAAGTTATTGTTTTATAGTGTCGTACGAGAGATAGGACAAAGTTGTCCATTCCACGACTTGTTTACTATTATAGCCACGTCATCCACACGCGTCTTACCGGCAACCCACCCGGGCCTTATTAAGGGCCCACATGCTCAGCGTAGGTCAAAATGGAGCTTTCATGGTATTTTCAGAGCTTAACCCTGGACATTCCTTAAACTTTGTAGAAAATCTATTTATATAATTTTGAAGCCTTATTATCCTTTATGATTATTTTAAACATTTGATGACTATATAAAGTATTTTTATTACATAAAATAGTATTCTTTTAAACTTCTCGATCTAATGTTTTAGAATAAAGTCATATTTCAGTACGTCCATGTGCAGTGGTGTTAAGATTTTTTAGGTTTATTAATTTTAAATGAATTTACAAAACCATCAGTAGATCTTACTCCCTAATTCATTTATCGTTTGTCAATAATTTATGGCTACGGCCGTATGTTGTAGCTTAGCCACTGGGAAATGACAATAGAAATGGCGTATTTCAAAAAAATACTACCTTATTGTTAGGTCAATAATTATTATAAATCAATCATTATTCATAGGATGTTTATCATATTTGAATATTCAAAGACATAGCTTATAATCTGTATCTTTAGAATTATCTTCATATGTGTTAATCGTGCCCATTATTTGAATGATAAAATGCCTAATTCTTGTCAAATTTGGGATCACAAAGATTATAAAATATAATTTTTTGTCGTAAATATGTCACTTTATAATGTTAACATTAATTTTATTATTGGGTTTGTTAATGCGTATAAAAATTAATATATCTAAAAAATCATAACATTACTGCACATGGACGTACTGAAATATGACTATATTCTAAAACATTAGATCGATAGGTTTAAAAAATACTAGTTTATGTAATAAAAATACTTTACAAAGTCATTAAATGTTTAAAATAAATATAAAGGATAAAAAGGCTTCAAAATGATATAAATAGATTATCTACAACGTTTAAGGAATGTCCAGGGTTATGCTCTGAAAATACCATAAAGCTCCATTTTGACCTACGCTGAGCATGTGGGCCCTTAAGGCTTTATTAAAACAGTTGTTAACGAAGTAAAAAAGTATTATAGAGGTAGTTAATAGAAAACTAAAAAAACTTACAATGAAATCTGAGCCATATATCACCGGAGTCAAAATAATAAAAATAAGTAAATACATTTTCAAGAGCATGGTGCTTTATTTAATACTGAAATTAAATGTTCACTGAATAGAATCCAATGTTCATCTGATAGAAAAAAAATATTTTTTAGATTTCGTCAAGAACAAATAATGAAAATATCATAATATTGTTATGCATGCATTTTAGATTTTTATCGACAACCTTTTGTTTAAGATCGTGTTATGTCCAAATTAATCTTTTAAAGCATAAATCATATTTAAAAAACATGATAATGTATAGCAGGGGTCGACATCGTCAGGATTTTGATTCGTCAGTGTATATATTTCCATTTTAATTAATGACTTTCAGTGGTCGTTTATTTAATTTTAACCTAATGCGATTTAAGCAGGCAGGTATGGTTAATGATGAAATTATGTAATTATTTTTAAATGTTCTCATCTTGGCCCATTTTTGACAGTTTATTTCGATTTAAATAATTGATTGGTGAGGTGTAACAAATTGAATGTCATTATTGTTACTAGACCCTCAAGAGAATTTCTTTTTTGATCTTCAATAGATGGCCGGGTTCCAAAATAGGTAACCGGACAAAATAGAACCTGACAAAATAGAACAGCCAGAAGAAAAATGAAACATTATTTTTTGTAGAATCTATTCAGCTTAGGTTATGTTGGGTCATTATTTCGTTGTACCTAGTGTCACCTCCGAAAGGGGGAGGGGTGAAGGATGATGCGCTGGATCCCCTCTGATGATGTAAGGTCACGGTGATATCGTCTGCTGGCGTCTTCCTCCGGGGACATACTTATGTTGATTGACAACGCGAAAACAGGGTGTTAATTTGTCGGAATACATTTACAGTAAATTTACAGCTTAGAAAATATTTAACAAAAATATTAAAAAAAAAAAAAAATTTAAATGGCGGTGACGTCGGCGAGCGTGGCGCCGGCCGACGTCACCCTCGAGAGTTCGAAAACCGAATGAATCTTCTAGGGGCTGGGGTAGTATCAAAGTAGGTAATCATAATACACAACAAATAATTCACAATTCTATCACTGAAAAATGACAATAGGAAAGCCTTTACACCCTATGTACCTGGCTTGTAGGTACATTGGGTGTCATATTTCTGAGAATTTCTGGTCACAGAAACAGACCTTTTCCAGGTACATGCTTTGAAAGGGACTGTGCTGGGATTATCATTACTGCATTTCTTTGCTTGATAGGTACATATTTTGAAATCCCTACCACTAAAATACCTCCAAAATGAACACAGACATATTCTTATAAATAAAATCTTAATATACATAATTTTAAACTGAATACATTAGACATTGAATGGCTTGGAATTAATGGTTTTATAGGTATTTAATTATTATTATGCATGACTTTAATATAAGTAGGTAAGTGCCTTTAGGATGCTCTTTTTTTACGCTAGGTCAATGATTTTTTTTTATGCTAGGGACGAATTTAATGGCAAGGCTTCTGATAAAATTATTAATGCTGAGAAAGTAATTATTCTAAATACCTACGTATTCATGGAATAATACTTATTTAGTTTAGACTTTGTTGGCTATGTTTCTAAAGGGTGACTATACATTTTTATACGTCTAAGCTTACGGGCTAGAAATTTGTCTCGCAGTCGATCTGCTCATGTTTGCATGAATCCGCCCAATGATGATTCAGGCCTCATGGCCTTGGATCCTCTGAAGATGCCATGGTTTAGGCGGTAACACTAGTCACTCAATCATTTTTAACATATTATATTGATTAAGATGAGATATCCTAAGCTTGCCAGCAAAGTTCCGTTTATTTAAGTCTTTCTAGCGATTAGAAATGCAAAAATTAGGTATATAATTTGATTTATTATGGCGTATTGAAAATCTGTGCTATTAAAAATCTATCAACATAATAGAGATAGGACAATTTTCAATATTGAAATTAAAATTTTTCCTGAAAGGTCATAATTTATTTATCGTTGTTCTGTTTTGTCACTGTTATGTTTTGTCATGTTCCGTTTTGTCATGTTCTGTTTTGTCACTATTCTGTTTTGTCATGTTCTATTTTGTCACTGTTCTATTTTATCATGGAACCCGAAAATACTGTGTGAAAGACGTAAAGCCAACGGGAATCGGGTGTTGCAATAGCGCATGCATCATTTTGTCGAGCGATGTGGCCACTTATACAAAATACTTCTTATCAAAGTATAGTTACCACTCCAAGTATCGTTAAGAAGAATATGATGAGGCATAAGTATGCGAAAGGTTTTCTATTATTATAACTGTCAGTAACTATTGAAGTAGGTACGCAGATTGTGGTTGCTCCGTAAATATTATTTTTTTGCTAATAAACTTAACGGAGTGCCGCTCATGTTTTAAACTACCTAGTATTTTTATCCAGCTATTCTTCATGTCTAAATAGTTCATGTAATAAGCAGACTTGAGAGTGGGTCTATTGTTTGGGCTACGCATCAGTTGAAGTACGGCCTTTTGGTGGAGAGGGTCCAGAAGAAATTTTTGAGACTACTTTACTTTCGGCTGTATGGATATTATCCGTGGCTCTATCCCACTGACTTTCTCTCAGGTATGCTTACATATTGTAGCTTTAAATTTAGAAGGGATCTTTATTTATCTACATATTTTTTTGGACTTATACCTACGTGGCGTAAATGGAAACTCTGCCATTCTCAGTGGTATTGGCTTGTGTGTCTCTTGATACTTATCTTAGAAATTGAGGCCATCTGTTTTTTGTTCTTCCAAGGTGCAGCCTGCCATTGGTAATGCCAATGGGAGGGGGGCAATAACCATATTAAAAACAAAAGCTATCTGTTTGGACAACACTCGTGATCATTCAAAATATGGGTATATTAGCTTGACGATTGTCAACGTCAATATATCGACCAGTAAGAGATTTGCGTAAGTTTACAACTTTATTTTATAAAATAAAACACTTTTTTCCTTACCTCTGTGTCCTTTCTGATAATCATCGGACTAACTTTGAATACGTTGATTATTTGGTGGTTTCTGTTCACCTTATTAATTGTGAAGTTAACAAAAGCACAATGTCCTTCTTCACTTTTAATTAATAACGTCTATTTCGGTGGTCTCTGTACGAGGGATGAGATGAAACTGCCCATCCTCGTGCCATGCTCATTGTATAGCATAGTGGTGACAGTACCACCCTCTTTTCCCTCCACCACCCGCCACGTCTCCATACCCGTCATGCAAGCGTATACCTTGGCGTAACGAACGTTAGGCGCTCTTCAAATTTTTGTAGAAAGTGTCCCAGAAGCAAATTCCGAAGATCTTGGTTGGCGTGCACTAAATAATATTACGGTCAATTCTCGATGAGAAAATACCTTCTCGCTCGCCGTAAAATGTCACAATCTTTTGAAAAGCTGAGAAATTATTTTACCTCGTAGATACCAAGTCGCAATGACCGATCGGTCCAACTGAGGGTCGGACCGACTTGAGAAGCCCTTTCAACCGATATATGGGGACACTCCCAGAGGATGTGATCGGCATCCTGCAATTCGTCACATAAGTAAGTCGAAGATTCTATTAAACCAAGCTGATAGAGCTTGGAGGCAAAACCACCGTGTCCGGTTAAGAACTGAGAAGTCCAATGGTCTGGAGTCAATCTGGTTATTTCCATGCGCCACTTTATATTAGGAAAAAAGCAAATGCGTTTGTCTGCCCTTGGAAGAGGTGGTCTATTGCCCCTGCCATGCATGCAGCGCGGTGTCATACGCCAGTACAATAACTTTTTGAGCCCACCGGCCCATGGAACCAAGACTTGAAGGCGGCCATATTAAGATACCACCAACCTCCACTCCCAGACCTCCAAGCAAGGCGGTCGTGGCACCACGGACTTAAATGTGCAGGCCTTAGCCCGATAGTACCACTAGAATTCTAATGGATTCAAGCTCTGTACTTATTCCATTTAAGTCGATTTTTGCGACCCGGGTTTCGCCTTTCAGCATCTTCAGGCGCCGTGTACACTCGCCAAAGATGAACACACACTGAGTGTGTGTTTAAGGCAAATCCCGGATTGCAAAAAACGACTTCAATGAAAAAGTACAGAGCTTGAATCCATTAGAATTTAAATTCAAATTCTATCAAGTACCACTAAAAGCTTACAGATTGTCTGCACGTGGTTTGCGATTTCCTTAGTGGCACAGTCATACATAATATATGATTGGGATTATTAAATTTGAGTACCTAACATAATTTATTTACAATTTATTTGGTAATTACAATACTGTAAACTCCTTTTTTGAGAAATTATACATATTTGGTTCTGGTTTCTGTCTGGTACAATTGAAATGATTAGACAATCACCGTTCTATCCCTTTTCAAGCTCTATCTGGTTGAAGTTTAGACTTATTTCGAGGCATGTTGCCATAATATAGATAGCGGATGCCTTTCATCGCACATTGTAGTATTACGATTTATGAAATATAGCCAGTATTTTGGGTGTAAGGTGTCATATTTATATTGCAGAGCTAATCGTCTATTAAGTATATTCTTAACATAAATTGCTAAAACAAAAAATCTCTAAGTCCATAGACATCAAGTGGCTAAAAATCGTTAATTGCATTTTACAGAAAGTCACCTATTTGAAGCGCCTAGTTTCAAAACCTCCCAAAATGGTTTTAGTTAGGAAGTTTTGAGAAAGACGAGAGAAACGATTTTAGGTAGTTTTGGTAAAAATGAGAAACATCACATCTATTAAATCTGTGAACTTTATATTGTATTCATTATTTAATTCGTACATTCTAAAGAGTATTTTAGTTTATCCATTTTAGGGGTATTTGAAAAGCACAGCCAACCACTATAGCTGGTTTTGAAATTTACCCTAATTTTTGATCATACGTATTGACGGTTTTTGGTCATCATACGTATTTCATCTAAATACATATATAACTACAAAAATTTCAGAAACGTTTTTAGGGGGATTTGAAAATAAGCGATTCATATTTTGATCATACGATAAACTATCTTTGAGGTATAGAAATATAGATAAATACATGCAGTCCCATGGAATATGTACGTGCGACACAGAATAAGTATCTTTTTACCAATGGATTATACGAGGGTGGGTCAATAATTCCTTAGAAAAAAGCATTAAAACAGGTTTTATTTTTGTATTTTTTTTTTATTTCTCAACATAATTTCCTTGGAGCTCAATACACTTGGTTAGACGTTTCTCAATTTTTTTTAAACCGTCAGAAAAATAAGTTTTCGGAAGGTCCTCAAAATAAGCATTTGTCCGATCGATGACTTCTTCATTTGAAAAAAAACGTTGTCCACTTAGCCATTTTTTTAAGTTTGGGAAAAGTAAAAAGTCACTGGAGGCTAAATCTGGCGAATACGGTGGGTGGTCGACCAATTCGAACTTCAATTCTTCAATTTTAGCCATTGATCGTAAACATGTGTGAACACGGGCATTGTCCTGATGAAAGAGGATTTTTTTCCTGTTTAAATGAGGCCGTTTTTCTTCAATTTTGTTTTTTAGCTGGTCCAATAAAGATGCATAATAATCCCCTGTTATTGTTTTTCCTTTTTCCAAATAGTCAACGAAAATAATTTCACGTGCATCCCAAAATACAGTAGCCATAACCTTACCAGCTGATTTTACGGTTTTCGCCTTCTTTGGACATGGTTTGCCTTCGCAATCCACTGCTTTGACTGTTCTTTCGTCTCGGGAGTATAGTGGTGTATCCATGTTTCATCTACAGTCACAAAGCGACGAAAAAATTCATCCGGATTGCGTTGCATGAGCGACAACAGGGCTTTAGAGGCCACCACCCTACTGCGTTTATTGTCGACTGTGAGCAAACGCGGCACCCATCTTGCAGAAATATTTTTCATGCCCAATTTGTCATGTAAAATAGAAATGACGCTACCTTTTGAGATCCCTGTAACCTCAATTATCTCACTCAACTTTAATCTTCGGTCACTTAACACCATATCGTGGATTTTATTGATCATTTCTGGTGTAGTCACCTCTACAGGACGTCCTGAGCGTGGTTCATCCTTTGTTGATGTACGACCACGTTTAAATTCATTTAACCAGTTATAAATAGTTGCAAGTGAAGGAGCAGATATGCCGTGAACTAAATCCAACTCATTTTTTATTTCCTTTGCTGTTAACCCTTTTATATTAAAATGTTTAATAACAACTCTAAACTCAATTTTCTCCATTTTCCATTTTTCCATTTTCCACAAGCAATTTTTTTTTTTAAATGTACGAGAAACACACAACAACCCGACCAATCTGATTGAAACTTCGCAGCATACTGAATCGGTAGTGCCGCTGCATGAAAACAAACCGCTTGCAGTACTAGTCGCGCCACCTGTCGGTTTTTCTAAGGACTTATTGACCCACCTTCGTATAATATAGAGGAATGACAGATTCTTCTGGCATTGTGGCCACGAGGAAATCACTTTGGAATAGTTCAAATAGTTATTATTGAAAGTAATGATCTCGACACCTAAATCTGATACCATTCTACCTACTGAAAATCTATGCTTAAAACTTTGCAGACAACTGTTTCGGATAAGGCCTTAATTACTTCAGCAAAGATAATCAATGATCATAGCCGACCTCCGTTAAGGGGATACACGATAAGAAGAAGCGTAGGTACTATTATTATGTTTGATATTATTATGTGTGTATGGAAGGTAACATATCGTTTAAGTTGCGATTTATTCGATTTGTAGTAATCGAGAAAGGGAATTGAATCTAAATAATGTCCACGGCAGAGTTAAAAGTAGGTATGCGTATAAAAGAGTACCTACAACGCATCAAATTATAGCAATGTCTACTGAAAAGAACTAAGAACGACAATATGTCTGAGAAGAATTCTGAAGTTTTTTGGACATATTATCAGGCGCGGACTGGATAACCTGGAGAGACTGGTAGTTTTGGGTGGCTTCCAGGGAAGGCAAAGGATGGCGAAATTCCAATGTGGTCACGATTCTCAGCCATGAGTGCACGATCAAGAAGAGAGAGAAGAGAGACTGAAAAGAAATCAATACTTACATTTTCGTTTTGACAAGAACAGAATTTGTGATAGTACCTATTGTTGATATAAAAAAAATCCCTTATGTTTAATTAGAAACTGGTTAAATCAGGATTGAATCATTACAATTATTATATTATTAAATTTAGGTGCTGAGACTTTTTTTATAAATGAGTTAATTAAAATTAATTATCCAAGAATTTGCTTTCGCGGGTCGCTGTGAATAAAAAGTTTCACACTAGTCATGTGCACCCTTTTTTGCTTGAGATTCATTTCGATCATGAAGTCTCCGTACATTATCGGAAAGTCCACGAGTCCATCGAAGAAGGTCACTTGATATGGGCCAGTTGGTCACTTGATATGTTCCCTGAAAAGAAAAAGTTTTTTTTTTAAACAATTGTTATTATTTTATTTTTCAGGATAGGGGTGAGAGCCGTGCGCAATGCGCCAAAGTCACAAACCCCTTTATCGCCAAGTTTACCGGCCGTGACTAGGAATTCCATAGAGTGCTGATTCTTAAAAAAATGTATCAATATTTGAAGCACCTAGTTTCAAAAGCCCCTAAAACGGTTTTTGAAAATTTTTGAGTTAAATTTATTTATAGTTAGAGGGATATTTTTGTGACATACCTATATGATGGCCAAAGATTGAACTTTAAAAAACAAATTCGTCAATACATAGGATCAAAAATTAGGGTAATTTACAAAACCCGCTAAAATCGTTGGGTATGCTTTTCAAATACCACTTAAATGGAAAGCCAAAATACTCTAGAATGTAACAAATTAAATAATAAATACATAAAGTTCACAGATTTAATAGATATGATTTTTTCTCATTTTTCTCAAAACTACCTAAAATTGTTTTTCTTATTTTTCTCTGAACTACCTAAAATCGTTTTAGGGGCTTTTGAAACTAGGCGCTTCATTTCAATATCAAATTTGATATTAACACTCTCGTTACAATAAAGTCACTTAACTTATTCAGCCCATTAAACTGAAAATATTTCAACCTCAGATTTAAGCTAACTTTGTCATCTTCATATTTCAACTATTCCTAGAATCATAAATATAACATCTAATTAAAATTGTATCATTTAAAAAGTCCAATAAATACATATTATAATTGATAGAAATACATTAGATTTAATTTACGTGTTATATATAAATTATGAATGGACATTGCAAATAGAGCATCGCAGTCTATTACAAACAAATGAGATAGTGAGATAGATAAGTGATGAGATCAAGATAGTGTTTTTTTTTTAAATAATTAATAAACATGTCCTTGTCTTTTCGAACAAGGTGGTTGTTAGTAATTTTGTACAATCACAAATACCTTTGAGAAAAACACCACGAATTCTTGACTTCTGGTATTTTTTTAATTCCGTCAATATACTTGGTCACTTCAGCGTACCGGCGATTTACCTCTGCCTACCTCCTGAAGAGTACCCAAAACTACCAGTATCTATTCTCTCAGGTTATCCGGTCCGCGTCGAATATTATGTTCAAATACTGCAGAATGCGCCTCAGATATATTGTCGAAAGCTGTTCCATTATATTATGTAGTCTTTGGATTTCTAGTTTGTCGTGTGCTCTGTTCAAGAATTATGAAGCATTCGGCGGCAACACCACTATATGAAGGCATCAATGCTCTCCATGCCATTCCTCTCAGAGTCGATGGGTTGACACATGGCCCCCACAAGGGAGGGAGGCTGACAGGGCTCTATCCTGGGGGCCCGGCGTAGCGGACCGACCACACATCAGAAAATTTCACTAATAATAAAAAATGTCGCCTGCGGAACTATTTCACGAGTATACTAACATTGATTATTGTTTGTCTATATTCCACAACTCCACAATTCAAGTGGGTGCATTAAAATACAAAAAATCGCTATAAAATACCCTAAATTACACTATTTGTATTACACAACTGTAGATCGTTACACTCATTTTAACCTTAGCGATAAGTAGGGGGGCCCGCCGAAGATTCTAGCCTGGGGGCCCGCTTCAAGATTTGGGGGCTATGGGTTGACACCGTATACAAATATGAAAAACAGTAATATTTGCACAAACATAATGTTTATGGCAATTGCATACACGACTACGGTCTTTGTATTTAAATTTAAACTATAAATCTTGCATACCTATCTATATTCAGAATTTATTCATAATAAAATAAGTAACCATTATTTACCTTGCTAACAAGACAATGCCCTGGTAGACCAAGATCTTTCAGAATCGCTATATATCTGTCCTTTGCGTACTTCATTGCCACTTCGCAAGGGTTATTATCGGCAAAATCAAAAACGTGTGGTTTCCATCCACCATCTGCCCATTTGGAAATAGTAGCGTTCATCTAAAACAATGTTAGAATATAATATTATTGTTACCAAATTGTATGTCACTTGAAAGCCTCAAGGCCCAGTCTAGAGATAGTTTTCTTAAGATGACGATGAAAGTAAACTGTACCATAGAAATGAGTCGCACCCAAAAACGGAAAAATAGGAATATGGATAGAACTAACAGAGAAACTCTCATCGGGATACTGGGTGTCTTCGATATTTGTAAGATATTTAATAGATGTCCCAAACTGAACATAAATACGTAGTGCATTTTAATCGGTCAGGATGTTTCATATTAAGTGTTGCCTCTGCCTTCGTTTTATGGTCATATGCAAATTGGCTTACTAATAAATGATGCAATAATTTGATGCTTTGTAAGTAGACGAGTCGAGTGATATTATTTCAGACACGCTGCGTAATTATGCCACTTTGATTGATTATCTTATTATTCGGTTACTTTTGGTACAACTAGTAGCAATTTTATTAATTTTACTGGTATGTGAGCGATAGAACCTTGTGAATGGCTTGAAACCATTTTAGAACTTTTTATGTTGACAGAAGCTATTGTTTCTGGCATCAAATCCATCTCCAACACGTTTTAGCGATACTCAAGATAGATCAAGACTCTATAATAGGCGATTTTTTAAAGCCTTAAGAAAAATATTTTTTAATTGCACATTGACATATTTATAATATAATCACTTGATTATTTTATATTCTATATAAATAATTTAATTTATCAACGACAGATGTCGTATGATAATATGTTGGAATATAATCAAATCATAAACAGCAGGGTTTCCCAAACTTTTTCTGCAATGGAACACTTCGTAAACCCGGAAATTTTAACGGAACATTTAGTTTATTTTGTAGGTTATTTATTAGCGCAGCTAACCGTTCTGCCAGTTTTGGCAACTGTTTTTAAACTGACAAGACTTGTCAGCCAGTCGGTTAAAAACAATATACCTAGGTACCTGATCTTTTTCATGCGCACGGTGTGAGAAAAGGTCCTCCGCCTGTACCTAGATCATGAACCCACATCCCGAAGCGGCCCCCTAGGCTAGGATCTTTGTCGGGCCCTCTACTTATCGTTAAAGTTAAAGGCAATGTGATGATCTACAGTTGCATATTCCAAATGGTGTTCGAGGTAAAATTAATGGTATTTTTGTTATGTTGATATGCACAATTACGGACATGTCAAATATCGACAATAATCAAAAATTGTAAGTATGGCAAAACCACATATTATTAAACGTTAGTATGCTTGAAGTGAAACAGCGCCGCAGTCGACATTTTTTTTTTACTATTAGTGCATGTTTGTGATGTGTTCTTATTCTCTGTTTTCATTTGGCTGGTCGATCTCTCACGCCGGGCCTTACGTAATCCCGGGGCCTCAGGCTAGAGGCTTGTCAGCCCCCCCTTGCGGGAGCCATGACCTATCTGGATACTTGACGTCATAAACATCAGTGGAGATTGATCATCACTCGCCTTTCATATGAAGTAGATTCTTTAATTATTTTAGTTATACTTATTTTACTTCTACTTAGTGGAAGATCTTTTAATGTGTTGCAGTGTATAAAACCTTTCCAATCGCGGAACACCTATTCAGGTTCGGCGGAACACTGGTGTTCCGTGGAACATAGTTTGGGAAACCCTGATATACAGGCTCCTATCAGTCCTATCGCTAATCTTTAATAAAATAACTTTTATTTCTTACCTCTGAGCCCTCTCCTAAATCTGTTGAAGTTACAACATATACGTTTATTCCTTGATGAGTTCTATTCACCTTTCTGATGGTGAAGTTAATAAACATGCCTATTCCATCTTCACCACATTTCTCTGCGTGTTGCAATTTTATCAAAGCGGGTCCCTATAACACAATTACTTATTTAATTAATTTCTTGTTATTGTAGTCTCATACGAGAGATAGGTCAAAAATATCTATATCTACGCCTTGTTCACTGTTTTAGCCGCGTCATCTAACGCTATACGCTCGCTTAACACTACATATATACGGTTTTTTCCATCATGGCTAAAAATTTAACCGCAATATTCCATTAGTGGCGCGAAGAAATGACTAGCCCTTTTCACATTACACGGCTATTAACCGTCGCCGTGTAATGTGAAAAGGGCTAGTCATTTCTTCGCGCCACTAATAGAATATTACCGTTCGGTTTTCTGTCGTGGCGGCAAAAACCGTATAGTGTGAAAGGAGGGTAACGCTATAAGAGTTTTGACGTCGTTCGGAAAGCGGGCGGTAGTCGGAATAAATCGGGAGGCGTTAGCGAGCGGTTGCCTACTGTACCGGTTAGTCGATTATATCGCCTCGTGCCACGGTCAAGGCCACAGTGTTTTTCGCACTCAAATTAGCCATGTTTTGACGGTCGCGGGTCGCATGTGGTTGCAAAATGAAGAGGCATTCGGTATCCGTTACCCGCGGCTTACGTGGCGTTTTACGTGGTACTTATTGTCATATTATTCAGCGTTTCTACAACGTGCAGCCATTTAGTTCTGGTCAATTTGGTTATCGTATCTTTTCGTCTAACTTAATATAAATACATATGCAGCTATTTCTTTCCGTTGCAAATAGTTCCACAAGCTGCTCACCGTAAAGAACATCTTTCTAAATTTGAGATTTGATTATAGAGATTTGACACACATTATACTATTATCATAAACTAGATATGGCTAATAAGTCAATCATAAAGTATTTTTGGTCGACCATGGCTGTATTAGTAAACTGCGTCAAGTTTTTAAATGTTTTATGACACAAGTTACCAACAGATTTTACAAAAATAGAGCTTTATGAATTGAAAACTGAATCGAACAAATAACGCAATAATATTATTATGTACGTAACATGATTGTTTATAAAAAAAATAGATGCAAATAAATTTTAAACAAATGTTTTTTACAATATTGAATGACACATACTGGTGAAAAACCATATCAATGCGAAGTATGCTCATTTAAATTCTTCCATATGCACCTGTATAGGTTAATTTAAAAGACATAGAATATCTCAATGGCTCAAGTTAAAGGGCATTTTATTGAGACCATTACTCATTTATTTTGCGACGAAGTATTTAAGCAAAAATCGATAACAACAACCCGGTATTTGGTCACTTCTGTTATATTATACAATTAATCAAAAACTACACATTAAATAATATTTATAGACTTAATTTACCGGAGCATATTATATGATTTCGAAATACTTCTGTGAAGTATATAACTTCTTTCGACCATGTCCGATCCTAATAGGATCATATGGGTCTCCACAGAGTAGAGGTTTGTATCGTCAGATTTTGTTCTTTACGAGAAATGGATGTCAGCCACTTGCTCAACCTATTAGGTCCATATCCTGACACACACAAATTGAAAAACAAAATGTGTACTTGCCAGACCCAGGATTCGAACCTGGGACCCACGGCGCTATAGTCCAACGCAAAGCTGCGCGGCCACCGAAGAAAGAAGAATATAACTAGAATTAAAAAAAAAAAAAACAACGCCCAGGAGGATTCGTATTCGCATCCTTCTATATACTATAGGCAGTGGCGCACCCAGGAGGGGGGAGCAAGGGGCCCTGGCACCCCTCAAAAATGAAAATTATTAGAATGATTTTAAACATTGAAATTGAAAGCCAATAAACTATACATTTGGGATTAGACACATAAAGTCACGGCAAAAAAATGATTTGTAATAATTCTCCAGCACCCTTTTTAGAAATATTTTTTAGATTTTAATTTCTAACACAAAAATTTCGAAACAGGTTTTATTAAAAACACAATCCTTAATGGAACTGTCAAAAAATTCTCGGTGTCCACCCGAATTCCAGAGTGGTGTAGGTTATGGTTGGGGAGGGCTGACAGAGCTCTAGCCTGGGGGCCCGGCGTGTCGGGTTGACCTGATAAGTGAGATAAACACACATCAAAATTAGCTTTAATATTTAAAAAAGTCGCCTGCGGCGCTATTATACTTCATGGCCATGAACATTTTCAATTACTTATATAATTGTGCAATATATTTTTTGATTATTATGTGTCGATACTCGACAGCAGCTCCATTATTAAAGTATGTGTATTAAAAATCGTCAATAATTCACTGTACCTATAAGTACCCATAATTTGAACTGAAACACAATTTGAAGAACGTTAATGTTTCACACTGCCTTTAATCTTAGCGGTAGGTAGGGGTCCCGTAAAATATCGTAGCCTGAGGGCCCGTTTCAGGATGTGGGGACCATGGTGTAGGTACACCGAGTGCAATAGACAAAAGACCGATAAACGAGAAATTAGGCTGTGAAGAAGAAAAAGATCCTATGGAACTAATTAACATTCTCCTCCTTGTCCCCCCCCCAATATTAAATCCTGGGTGCGCCACTGACTATAGGTATCTATCTTATCTAATTACAACAAAATGAACTAACGGTTTTAACGGTCTAAATTGCGTTACTTATTATTATGTAACAATGCCATGGAACATTTTCACTCGACTCTGAATAAGTTTCTGACAATTTTTGCGGCCCACCCAAAAATCTTTGCGGACCATCGGTTAAGAAACTATGTTGTAGAAGTAGAGGATAGGGAGTAAACTTTTTGGACGATAATTTGCTAGGTCTTCTCTGTCACCTTTTTGTGAAGAATGATATTGCTGGCATTTTCCCATGCCTCTGAGATATCCTCCGTGCGCATGCAGGCTCTGAAAAATAATTGTACAAGTACTTCGTTTGCATCTTTTTCCGCTTTTTTGAAGATATCTGTCGTTAGACTATCGTCCCCCGGAGCTTTCCCACTTTTCATGTAATTTAAAGCATGGTTTAATTCCCAGGATGTGATTTCGAGAGTATAGTCTTCCACATTTCCATTTCTCTGAAGAACACTGAGTATATAGTCGTATTTTTAGTGTCGTCGCCATGGGCCCCACAAGGGGGGGCTGACAGGGCTCTTGCTTGGGAGCCTGGGCTTAGAAGGGGCCCGGCGTGGCTCAGTTAAGTGAGATAAACACATACGACAAGGTTGCTCTGATAGTAAAAAAAGTCGTCTGCGCTATTTTATTTGAAGAATATTAACATTTACAAATATGTGGCTATATGATGCAATGCGATGTGATATGATGATTGATATAATTAAATGATACTTCACGAGTAGAAAATTATTTTAATTATTTTTATTGTGTTTCCTGAAATCGCTATTTAACAAAAAATATATTGAAGGGTCGATACTTAACTATCATGAAAGGGGGTCGCGATCAGTGCTTCATAATTGAATACCGAGTGGCGACAACTCTATAATTCAAGTGGGTTTTTATAAAAATACGAAAAAATGTTAAAAATACACAGAACGTCCATAATTTTACTTTGCGGAATGCTAGGGTTCTATTGGGGGTACCATTTAGAGCAGTGCTCCGCAACCTTTTCCCACCCAAGGCACACCAAAAGTCTTCCCAGAATTTTGCGGCACACCACACGTAAAACAATTTATACACCAAAACATAGAATCCACATCCTGAATGGGGGACAGGCAAGGATCTTTCGCGGTCCCCTTACCTATCGCTAAGGTTAAGACAGTGTGATAAAATAGCCTTATTTAAGGTAAAGCTTTTGAGGTAAAATTAATGGTATTGATTGTATGTTTAGCAATTTTTTGTATTTATTAATACATCCACTTGAATTTATGGTTTGTTGTTGGGCTTAGAATAATTTTATTATTTGTCTAGAAATGACATAATAATACAAAATTGTATCCTACAATCGCATGTTTTAAGATATTAATACCTGCGTAGTAAAAATGGCGCCTTTTTTACTATTAGAGCATATTCGTGTTTATCTTACTTATCTGGTTGAACTGTCACGCCGTCCCCCCTGAGCTTGGCTCCCCCCTTGTCGAGGCCATGTTACAAAATTACATTAATTTATGTTTTTTATTTGATAAATAATTTAATATACAAACAACACATCACAAGACGAAGAACTACATGTATAATATATTTCCATGTATTTGTATTATCGATATAATAACTAATTAATGTGATAAATGAGCTTGTTTCAATGAACGTAAAAGTTTTATATACTATTTTGACTTGACATTTGAAAGAGAAACCCGAAATTCTCGGTCAAGACCCTTCAACTAAGACTGCTTATTATTTTTAATTATAATTTGACTTGAAAAAATTTGCTCACCTAGATTTATGTCGTAAAAAATGGGAGCTGGACTGCGATAGCCTTGACGGAAATCCAATGATATTGTTTGTTAATCGAAATGGAGAAAATAACCAACGGAACATCGGCGAAGTTCGGTTTTAGCGTCCCGAGGTTTTTCAATTCAACCAATTCCTCTCGTAATTATAGAAAAAGTGCTTCAATAGAATTTTTGGAATTGGTTGTAAAATGGTTTCGAATCCAGTCGTATTGATTGTATGAAAGTTATGATGAAATTTCTTTTGCTGCAAAGTTAAATGTTTTTGAGACGGATTCAAAATTAATTGTTTGTTTTTAATGGTGGTCTGGTAGGTCCTTTGGTACATTTGTAGAGATCCATGTCTTAATTTCTTCTAATTTATCAGAGCACGTTAATATATTTTTATTCTGCCCTTGCATTGTTTTATTAAGTTCATGCAGGTGCTCAAATATGTTACTATCCATGTACGCAAACTTGGATATTAAGTAATTATTGTATAATATACAAAATTATTTGTTTTTTTTGAGCGCACCTCGGCACACCTAGCATCGTCTCACGCCACATCGGTTGCGGATCACTGATTTAGATAACACTAAAGTGAACAGCATCACACCGCCCTTAACTTTAGGGATAGGTATGGGGGCCCGATTCAGGATGTGGGGGCCGTGGTCATTTATAAGAGATCGATATAATAGATCTCTTCAACTCGGCTTAATAATTTCTGATGATAGAACCATCGTTTGCTTTTAGTGCTGTGATTTACTGTTACCTATTGACAAGCGTTGTTGCTTTCGTTTAAATTTCTCGCTGCTTTTTTTGTTTTTTGCTTGTTTTGCTGTATTTGGTTGCTTGTATGAGGTTCACATGAATTTACGAAGGTCTTCTTTTATATCAAAACTTGCTCCTCCATGTACCACAGCAACCACCGATCCGACTTATCCTCAACTTCTGGTCACTATCCTACAGCGGCCTCAACCCTTTACAACGTGACTGCCAAACATAGTATATTAAATATTTATATATATATATAATATCTTCTATAAACCTAACGGCCCACATGCTCAGCATAGGTCAAAATGGAGCTTTCATGGAATTTTCAGAGCATAAACCTGGACATTCCTTAAACGTTGTAGATAATCTATTTATATAATTTGGACGCCTTATTATTCTTAATATTTATTTTAAACATTTGATGACTGCATAAAGTATTCTTTTAAACCTCTCGCTCCAATCTTTTAGAATATAGTCATATTTCAGTACATCCATGTGCAGTGGTGTGAAGATTTTTTAGATTCATTCATTTTTATACGCATTTACAAAACCATTAGTAAAATTAATGTTAACATTATATATTGACATATTTGCGATAAAAAATTATATTTTATAATCTTTTTGATCCCAAATTTGACAAGAATTAGGCATTTTATTATTCAAAAATGGGCACGATTAAGAGATTTGAAGATAATTATAAAATTACTGATTATAAGCTATGTCTTCAAATGTGATAAACATCCTATGAATAATGTTTGCTTTATAATAATTATTGACCTAAGAATAAGGTAGTATTTTTTTGAAATACGCCATTTCTATTGGCATTTCCCAGTGGCTAAGCTACAACATACGGCTGTAGCCATAAATTGACAAACGATAAATGAAGTAGGGAGCAAGCTCATGGTAACGCGCGTGTTTGAACATGTACCGCTCCATTTTGACCTACGATGAGCATGTGGATCCTTAAGTTTTTTAAGTATTTAATGAAACGAAAAATTTATGTTTTATTTCTCCCCTGGCTGTTCTGTTTTGTCATCGGTCTGTTGCTTCGTATTATGTTTATTAATGTTCTGTTATATCATATTCTGTTAATTCATGTTTTGTTATATCACAATATTCTGCTTATTGATGGAACCTACAGAAACATATACTCACCGCAGAATCTTTCTCTCAGAGATGTCGACCAATCCAGCTGATTTTGTTATCATTAAGCGTAAGAAAATTTGTATATAGTTTATATCTGTAGCAGGGAGCCGATATATTTGAAGTATTGGCGGCTCTCGTGGTGCAGTGCGTAAGGCGCTGGTATTCCATCCCGGAGTTCTGGGTTCGATTCCCGGTGAGGTCAAAATATATTTACACAATCTAGTTATGTAAATTCCTCAAGCCTGGGAGTTTTACCACTATTATTGGGCTTCACGGTCTGTCGTGGTGATAATAATAAAGGAACAAATAATAAATAACAAAATTACACACAGTATTTTTTTATTCAACGAAAAAATACAAGATTTTTAGAACGTGACATTCTTATATTGAATATAAATTATTTGAAAACACTTCTGAGAAATTATAATATAACAACTAGAATAAATCTTTTTGAACAATCATTAATTAAATTTGTCGCAATTAGATAAGAAACGTATAGCCAATGACATTATTAATGGACAACGCACTCAATACAGTAGCTAGCAAGTAAATTCGCGCATAGCGACATTCGCACATGTACAGGTAGACATCACGCAATTTCGATTATGCGATATCACGCATCGGGAATTTATAGCAATATCATCTTTATTGAAAGGGCGTTAGAACAGTGTTTCTAGTGTCAATGTTCATTTGAGCGTACCTGTTCGAACCGAACCATTCGGCAGACCGGACAAAAAGCATCGGGAATTTATAGCAATATCACCTTTATTGTAATGGCGTTTAACCAGATTATGTCATTCGGCAGACCCGACAAAAAAGTGAGTGTAATTTTTTTTCCAGATGCTTCGTCCATATTAATGTTATTGCTTATATCATAGTAGTTGGTGTACATGGAGGCGATTAACGAAAGACGAAAGTTTGGTTTGAAGGTTCGAAACCTTGCTGGATGTCGTATTTTTCTAAAAAGATTTTTTCCAGTGGTTATATATTTATTGGTATATTTATTATTGGTTATATATATATTTTTCAAATTATAGAATTACCTATACACGTCTTTCGTGATAATGCACTAACGGTTTTATTATTCTAAGAATTTCAATTTTCTGTTATGACAGTAAGTACCAAAGTACTAATATAAAATAAATGATTAAAACAATAAATAAAATAAACGCAACTGGTAAAGGCATTGGTAGGCAACAGAAAGAAAGCTTTCTTTTTGACACGTCTTATGAGCATGTCGTTCAGAATATAGATTATATACCAAAATAGCTGTCAATACAAATAACTTAAAATACATCGTAGATTTACCAAAAAACTTAGTTTTAAATAAATCCAAAATCTGAATTTAACTCATTTTCAGTAAAATCAGACTTGGAATTTACCGGTTCTTAAATTGTGTACTTATATATCACGGTGACATGTGAAAAGAGCGAACGCAGCCTGGCTGTCTTCGTGAAAAAAACCGACATAATATAACGTGAGTATGCGTAAACTTGTTCTGAGTGTGTTCTCGATACCGTATAATATACTTCCACGCATGCCGTAGCGCATTCTCGGCTCGTCTAATTCTCGCAGGTTTGTACGCGGCATAAGTAGTGATAACATTATTTAATGTTAGTTGTAAAATGTACAAAAATTGAAATAACCCAATAGCAATTTATTATAGCAATAGAAAATAACAATCCACAAATTAAAACAAAAAAAAAAAACAATAACTATTTTCTCTCATGTGCCACTGTAGGGTATCTTGACTTAGTATATTTATCCTGATCCAGGTAATTTGTTCTTCGGGTCACTACGGAAAAAGACCTTGGCACAAGTAAGCTGTACACCATCTTGATTTAAAGTCACATCTACCATGAATTCTCCAAACATAATTGGTACATCAAGTAGTCCGTCAAACACGTAATCCGATAAGTCGAATGTTCCCTATAACAAATAGAAAATACAGGAATAGTTCATAAAAACTGAGACCGAACATAATACAGAGAAAAATTTTGAAACTGCACCCAAAGATACGATCAGTTAAATTCAAATATCTTCTCTGTTATCTTGTAGTATGGAGTAATGGAAAGCTGTCAATTTGAGGATTTACTGAAAAACTATATGGTGTTACAAGAATACAGAACACATAATTATTAGTACCTCTTCAAATAATGTATTTAAAATAATACAAAATTTATTTATTTATTTGGCAATATTTCGTAAAAGGATGAGCATTGCAACTGAGGAAAATGAAGGGCAAACAGATATGAAGAAGTTTTGAATTATTTAAGTTTAACCAATTCAGAAAAATATTTGTATTTAGACAGAATTAAAAAAAATACTAAAAAATCTATGTTAATCAATGCTTACAGCGCGAGCGCCATGGCTGTAGTTGTGTCCTGATTAAGGGGCCATTAGATATAATTAGCATGTTATTTAAATTTGATAATTAAATGCTATGCAATGAATCGGTTAAGACCAAGAAAAATATCTGTACCTACCCAGAGCCAGATTGTCTTATCTCCATAAACAATTTTCGGAAAAATGCCATTTAGAATTTTCATGAATGTTAATTTATTTTGGTAGTATTGTTTTAAGAATTTCTGTTATGATTAGACTCAAATTGTGAATTAGATCTGATAGAGTGATAGGTACTTCATATACGTCGAAATTGGGCTTTCCACCAGCTACCTACTTATTGAAATATTTAATATCATCTCGCGTCTTCTGCTGTATATGCTGGTACGAAATGGGGTAGTCCATTTATTGTTTCACGTCACTCGCATGTATTTTCGTTATAGATCTTATCGATCTCAAACGATTCTTGGTGATCGGTTTTCAGAGAGAAATGTAAAAATAATTATTCCGTCGATCTGTTTTCCGAGTTAATAAAAGACTAACCTATCACGATTACGCTATTAAACTGCGAAGTGTGGTGAGTAGTTTCCTGCAATGTGCGTTGAGAATGCCACATAAGTCCCAGTCGAATCCCACACACTTGCAATTGAGCATGAGCTTTGAGCTCTGCATACTGATATCAAGGTGGTGTGGTTTTTCTTTTGTTAATTCTTCACACTATAGCATTAAGTTAAAATCAATATTGTATTTTATTTTAAACTTACTTTAGCAACTGGACATCGTTCCGGTAATCCACGTTCTTTTAGAAGAGCGTTAAACTTATCTTTAACATATTTCATGAAAAATTCACATGCATTTGTTTCGAAGATGTCGAAAATGTGCGGTTTCCATCCCCCGTCTCCCCATTTTGAGACCGTAGCATTCATCTAAATATTAATATAAAAATAAAATCCATTATCACAGTTTTTTGTCATTTAACTGGGTATACAATTAACGGCAAAGGTGGGTATGCAATTGACGGCTCTCGTGGTTCATTGTGTAAAGCACTGGGCTCTCACCCGTGGGCTCCGGGTTTCTATTCCCGGTGAGGTCACAATGAATTTATGTAATTTTCCCAAAGCCTTGATGCTTATGTGATCGTTTCACTTCTATTACTTCACAACTGTCATTGGGACTCATGTTCTGTTGTGTTAAACAGAGTAGATATGTATTTTTTGACCATGTCTGATGTCCACAGAGTGAAAGTTTATATAAACATATTTTTATCTACAAAACATGATTGTTAGCCACTTGCTCAACCTATTAGGTCCATACTCTGACTCCAAACACAAATTGAAAAGCAATATGTGTATTTGCCAGACCCGGGATTTGAGCATGGGACCCACGATATTATAAGCCGACGTATTTTAAATAATGTAACAAAAAATATCTTAAACGATAGTTTGTTTTTTAGCTGACAAGATAAATAAACAAAAGAAGCAACGTTCTGTTTATTAATAATTATATCTTATTATAGTGGAATAATTTAGCATTGAAATTGCGCAGATTGCGATTTATTCTAGTGCGTACAAATTACTAGGGTGCATATTATTATCGTAGCCCCAACTACGTAATTATTTTTGTCAAAACTATCGAACTTCACGCTTATGTTCCATTCGAATCAAAAAAAAAATAGCACTCATCTTGGTGTTTTATGTTTTTAAAATTACAAAGTATCTAGTTTATCTGGAAAATAGTATTAAGCACCATGTACCATGATATTAAAAAAATGAGAATTAAGCCACCAGCTTGTATTTTTATAGATTTCCAATCGCACAATATCATAATTTACTTAAAATTTGTATTCAGCACTATAAAATACATGTTAAAACTGAAAGTCAATCAAATTAAACTTTCATTATTAAAATTGATTTTTTTCCAATATTTTCAAATGTAGAGGCTCCAGGATAAATTTTCAAACAGCTTAACTCATTAGTGGCAGAGGTGTCCATATGGATACATCAATTTTGTTGATGGTGTCACATGAATTTTTATTTGTTTTAAAAAGAGTTTATTTACATTTTTTATGTATCTGTAATATAACAGAGAATGAATAGTGAAAATAAAATTTTCATATCGTTTTTGAGTTTTGAGATAATAGCCGTGTCCATATGGACACGCGTGACATTTATGTTATCAATTATTTTTTGGATTGTATAGTTTATTAGTAGAATTATTATAAAGTATGATAGTTTTCAAGACACATTACACACAAGCTTATATTGCATTTTCTTCACTGCGTTCTGATTTCAGATGTTTCCTTTTCTTTCAAAAATCAGTCACAGCGTTAATTTTTTTCTATTTTTTGAATAAAATAATTTAACCCAATAAATTGTATATCTGCTAGAACCATTGATTTTGATGTACATAGTTTTGCATATCCATCATATCAAGATCCATCAGCGTTCTTGTTTTCCACATTTTTCCCGTAAAATTGATATTTTGTGCAGCTAGGTGTAATTGCATGTAGAATCTCTAGTTATAGTATAAAATATCAAATTGGTCTATCAATGTTCTTGCATTCCTAGATTTCACTTGTGTATCTGCTTTTAATTGTCTATGATTTAAATTATCGATTGTTCCACCACCATCCTCATCTGTTAAAACCGCAGGATCTGGTCGGTGGTGAGATAAATAATAATATTATATTCGTCGACATTATCATCATCACTAGCTTCATAAAGTGCATTCAATGCATTATTTGCCAGCATTTCTCTTTCTTCAATCTTAGACATATCCCAGAAACTAAATACTTTGACAAAATGAGAATAATATATTTTATAAAAAATATAGTGATAACACTGATAACAAATCATAATTTAAATTTGTAGTGTTAAGTGGCACGCGTGTCCATATGGACACGCATTAATTTATTATGCAATAACACCACATAAACAAAAATAATTCCCTTTCGTAATTACATTTCATGAAACTGAACACGTTTATAATGCATTCAATGACAGAAATATTATTCTTTGAAACAATATAATCAGAAAACCACGGTTACCTTTAACATAAGTCCATCATTTTATGATTATTAAATGAATGGCCACTTTGACACTTGATATTAATTTTATTATGTCAGCTAGATCATTCAAATGACGAACAATTGAAGCAGTGTACTTATTTCAACTGATTAACGTTTATAAACCAAATTATTATTTTAAAATAACAATTAGCCAAAGTAAACTGTACTACAATAATTGCGTGTCCATATGGACACGGGTGACACTAACGTGAGCAATTGGGTCTGGCACTAAAGAGTTATTATCTTTGATTACTTAATTGAATATCTCGATATAAAAACCATTTACCTCTGTGCGTTCTCCAAATTCTATCGGACTAACTATATACACGCTGATTCCTTGGTGGGTTCTGTTCAAACTTCTAATTGAAAAATTAACATATGCTCCTGGACCATCCTCTCCACATTTTTCTATGCGCTGTATTTTCATAATTGCTGGGCCCTGTAATAAAGAGTCATTTATAATTAGTAAAGGTACGAGGGTGGGTCAATATGTCCTTAGAAAAGCCGACAGGTGGCGCGACTAGTACTGCAAGCGGTTTGTTTTCATGCAGCGGCACTACCGATTCAGTATGCTGCGAAGTTTCAATCAGATTGGTCGGGTTGTTGTGTGTTTCTCGTACATTTAAAAAAAAATTTGCTTGTGGAAAATGGAAAAATGGAAAATGGAGAAAATTGAGTTTAGAGTTGTTATTAAACATTTTAATATAAAAGGGTTAACAGCAAAGGAAATAAAAAATGAGTTGGATTTAGTTCACGGCATATCTGCTCCTTCACTTGCAACTATTTATAACTGGTTAAATGAATTTAAACGTGGTCGTACATCAACAAAGGATGAACCACGCTCAGGACGTCCTGTAGAGGTGACTACACCAGAAATGATCAGTAAAATCCACGATATGGTGTTAAGTGACCGAAGATTAAAGTTGAGTGAGATAATTGAGGTTACAGGGATCTCAAAAGGTAGCGTCATTTCTATTTTACATGACAAATTGGGCATGAAAAAAATTTCTGCAAGATGGGTGCCGCGTTTGCTCACAGTCGACAATAAACGCAGTAGGGTGGTGGCCTCTAAAGCCTTGTTGTCGCTCATGCAACGCAATCCGGATGAATTTTTTCGTCGCTTTGTGACTGTAGATGAAACATGGATACACCACTATACTCCCGAGACGAAAGAACAGTCAAAGCAGTGGATTGCGAAGGCAAACCATGTCCAAAGAAGGCGAAAACCGTAAAATCAGCTGGTAAGGTTATGGCTACTGTATTTTGGGATGCACGTGAAATTATTTTCGTTGACTATTTGGAAAAAGGAAAAACAATAACAGGGGATTATTATGCATCTTTATTGGACCAGCTAAAAAACAAAATTGAAGAAAAACGGCCTCATTTAAACAGGAAAAAAATCCTCTTTCATCAGGACAATGCCCGTGTTCACACATGTTTACGATCAATGGCTAAAATTGAAGAATTGAAGTTCGAATTGGTCGACCACCCACCGTATTCGCCAGATTTAGCCCCCAGTGACTTTTTCCTTTTCCCAAACTTAAAAAAATGGCTAAGTGGACAACGTTTTTTTTCAAATGAAGAAGTCATCGATCGGACAAATGCTTATTTTGAGGACCTTCCGAAAACTTATTTTTCTGACGGCTTAAAAAAAATTGAGAAACGTCTAACCAAGTGTATTGAGCTCCAAGGAAATTATGTTGAGAAATAAAAAAAAAATACAAAAATAAAACCTGTTTTAATGCTTTTTTCTAAGGAATTATTGACCCACCCTCGTATCTATACTATTATATTTGTAACGAAATTAATTCTTTTCGAATAATCGTGAGTTTTTTTAAGTTTCGGCTTCAACTCTCTCAATATTTATTAATTGTTATTCTGATAAACGATTTTGTCTATAGATCTATAGGGCGCCGGGACAACTGGACGCCACGCAATCCAAAAATAAATAGACGTTAGGTACTAATACGTACATTTAAATATGAACATAAATAAATATTTTATTTAGTATATTTAAATTATTATATTATTATGATTTAATTGTTGACGAGAATTTAAATATACACACGTAAATAATGATTTAATCGTGGATACGTTTAAGTTCCAACGAAAAAAGAGTTTTTTTTATTTTTATATAAAGCCTTTGGCATGGTAGTTCTTAATCCGCAATAAAAAAAAACATTATAAAGCTACTAAGTAGTAGATATTAACTGATTAAATTTCATCGTCTACGTTCTGTTTGCGTGTCTACGACAGTGCGACATCCAATTGTCCTGGCGTCCAGTTGTCCCATTCCCAGATCTGTATGTAGTTCTTTCTCGTCTACTTGGATACTTGAAAACATCAAATACCATGAAGTTGTAGAATTGTTTGACTTGCTGGTTATTATGGCAAAAGAACAAACAGCAACTCGGATAAATCGTGAAAATGACTCGTTCATTCACATGGTCGTCCATTATGTTTTGAGCGATTGATTTACTATTTAAATTTACAAAGTTTTGAAATACCTACGTACCTAGCTTATAGTGTCGGCTGATAAGTAGGTTACAGGTTATAAAGGATACAGGTGAAGCCAAACTGAACGTTAACTTTGTACAATTTTCGCTTGTTAGGGCGTCTCCATGAGTGCAGTTTTTGAATTCATTGTCGACTTAGCAGATTCCTTACCACTCGGCCATCGTGGACCAAACCCATCAAGCAAACAAATTGGTTTATAGAATTTATTTAGTAAAACTAGAAATATCTAAATAATTATAAATTATTTCGCAATGATTACAGATAAAAAAATAACGATTTATTAATTAAAAACAAACTGATAAATAGTATTTTATGTAATATTTTATTTTTATGATTATAAAAAAATTAGGTAAGAATAATGTATTAATAAATTATAATTTAGTATTTTTTTTCTTTAATTATGTTAACTGACAACAAATTCTTGCTAGAAAAACAACTTAAGTAAACTTAATTGATCTATTTTACGAACAGAGAATATCTTAAAATCGATGTCCATAATTATCTTTAACACTTAAATAATTTTGGCTTTAGTGTAAATAGCTGTAGGTAATATTATAATATATTTTGTATACGTAAAGTTAACAATGTTCTTTTGAAGCAGATGAAGCCGGTAACTGACTTTAATTAAGTTACGTGGAATAAGTACTATAATTTATTGTGTAATAATAATAATTTAGGACTTACAAGAAAATTCGACGTACAGATCGCAGGAATAATCGTTAAAAATAATAAAAAATACATCTTTACTGCTTGTTAACCAAGCGTCAAATCACTGCAAGTTACATGAATGTTTCTGTATGCATCCGGCACAGAACAATGATACAGTATGAAGCCATTATTTTATACCACGTGAACTATATAAAGTGAAATCTAATAGGTGATCCACATGCGAACATTTAAAACAATAACGGTGCACTGCCAACTATGGAATGATAATTGAACTATTCACAAAGAGATTGCCATCCTGATAAAATAAAACTTGCATTTGATTATAGTTTTATGAAAATATAGTTTTATCTAGTGATAATGATTTTATACGATACTAACGAGTACCCGGTATGCGTTGCAATGTCATTGAAAGAAAAAAATTGTTTGTGTTTTAATTCTGTTTATTGAAGTGCTTTTGGATAGACAATAATTTGTTTTTCCGTCTGGTGCGTACACGAATAATTCAGAAGGTTTTCCAACGCGTGAGCAGGCCACATCCAGCTGTCCATGTAAAAAGCATGGATTTTTCAAATTTAATCCACACACTTGTAGCGATTGTCTCTGTGCTTTGTTGATGGTCATTGCAAATGCGAGTCGTACCGGTAACTGCAGATGTTTGAATTCAATTTATTTAATTTCAATTTTTTTCAATTTATTTATTTAACATATTGTGGACATTACAAATTAAGTTTAAGACGTTCACAACATGACATTTTGAAACAAAGAAATATAAAATAGTATTACATAAAAAAAGAGATAGATCAGTAGATAAATTAGATAAGTACAAGGAAGTACACCGGATGAGTTAAGCAGATCCTATTTTAAGAATTCATGAAACAATGTCCACCTAAAATCATTCTCACGTAGGTGGAATATATCAACACCTGAAGCAATTTCGTTGAACATAGTTATCGCCCTCCCAATTGGCATTACCAGTGACAGGTTGGTTCTGCACCTTGGGAGAATAAACAAATGATGGTCTCTATTTCTAAGATAATTATCAGGGACACACAGGTCAACACTGCCCAGAATGGCAAAGTTCTCATTTATACCTCGTATAAGTTGAAAAAAATACGTAGCTAAATAAAGATTTCTTCTAAATTGCAGACTGCAGTATGTAAGCATGCCTAAGAGAAAGTCAGTTGGATTGTTGTGGTGGAGTTATGTTTCGGAGAAGAATGATAAGTACGCCAATTTTCAATGTTAAAACATGAGGCGGCATTCCTGGCAAATCAAGTGAATTCAAGAATTCAGTTAATTCAGATAATTGACAACTTCGCCTTGATTCATTACAGTATCGATGTACTAATACATTATCGCTTCACCTGGTATTTTGTTTTGAACGCTGACATTGATGACATTGACATAGTTGTTTTTGGCTTCTAGTATTATAGCACACGCACTGAGCCACTGATGATTTTTGTAATTATGTGCGATATTTGGGAAAACTTTGTGAATCAATTTGTCCGTGGCTGCTGTGATTTCACAGAAGTTTGTTGGCAATGTGATACATTGTGTAGATTCATCGATTACCATTTTCCCATTCCGAATATCATTTGATTTAATTCAATCCTGTCGTGCATGCGCACCCATACACCAGAATCTATATTATGAAAAAACAGTTGAAATGATTCGCGCGCCATAAAATGGTTGTACTAATTCAGAAACCTCGGGCGTGTGCATAACAACTCACAAAAGTTTCATTGCTATTAAATGAATGGTATAGGAACGCGAATAGAAGAAGATAGTATAGAAGAAGAAGAAGCTGGTTGTACTAATTCAGAAATCTTCGCGGCGTGCGCTTCTAATGATTTTTTTTGCCATAGTATATTCGTCCCATATAATCACTTGACATGATTGGAGTACTTTACCCATTCCAGAATATTAGATTTTTTTTTGAAACCTTCATTGCAATGCCACTCAAAGAAATAAAGTGTTTGTGTTTTAATTCTGTTTATTGAAGTGCTTTTGGATACACACTATCTTTTGTTTTTCCTTTCGAGTACTTTTTTTTTGTTTGCTCAAGCCCGTTCGTCTGAAATCGATGATCAACGGGAAGCAAGACTGGAAACCACTTTTTAGATTTAAAACATTTTTTTCTTTTCGTTCAGCTCGTGCCTCTTGTGATTGAGATGCACGCAATTGCGACATGCTCACACGCACGTTTTTGTTATCTTGTTGGATTTGTTCATCTGTTTTTTCTGCTCTACTATTTCGCATGTTTGTTGCATTATTCATTCGACGGCCCAAATGGCCCCCCTTGCGTCTTCCTGGCATTGTGCACTGTAATAAACGCACACAAAAATAGATAAATTAAAATAAATCGTAAAAAAATTTGCACGCACTGCGTTGTGATATGCCGAATGAAATGTCAAAATGACGCGACGCTTCTCTTGAATTCTTCTCGGAATCTAGCGCCATCAACATTACAACATAAATAATTTCGCTCTATTTGAAATACGAACGACGGTTAAATTTGTTCCTACAAAAATAATAAAATCACGATTAAAAATGGGGGGGTGGGGGTAGGAAAGTAAAAATTTGGGGTTATAGGTATTTTTTGATGCCAAATAATAAAAAAAATTAAAAATGTCAAAAAAATAAAAGAATTTTTTTTCTGGATAGAGAAACCCTAATCACCTAGCGCAGGGGTCGGCAAACTCTTGGACCAAAAGAGCCAAATATTAGAATCACAACGGTTAAAAAAATTTTCGAGAGCCATACATATATTTTTATAAAATATGATTTATTTCAGTGAATGCTATTGTTTATTTATCAAGTGAAGAAGATTTTGCGAGTAAAACTAACGCAAATAATATAAGTTTTTTATTGTTAAAATCTAAATGTATTTTTTTACAGAAAATGAGTTACATACAATTTTCACGCATTCCTTAGAACTAATGTGAACAATAACCTTGATTGCATTTCTTTGAAGAGTGTCCTATATGTTTGGTATGTAACTTGTAGTTTTCAATTTTAGGCGCGACTCCAAATTCTCATCGGTTATTTGGCTTCTCTAAATGCTATTTATATTGTTCATGTTTGAAAATGATTGTTCACATACATATTATTATGTAGACTCGAATATGAGCTCGGATAGCTATACAATGTATTAAAAATCATAGTATCTACCTTATTATGTAGATCTTTTAGAGCGCTCCGCTGTGTTGTGAAATTAAATTGCATTTTTCTCTCTCAAAATCCTCAATTTTGATGGCAAGATGTACAAATGAGTCGCTTAGAATCATAACTCACATATTCCAAAAATCAAGTTTTGAGATAATCGCTAAAAACCAACAGAGCACTATTTTTTGTAATTAGAAGAACAGTATTGAACTCCCTAGAATATTAATGAGTGAGAGAGTCGAATAACTTTTTTTTTTTTTTTTTTTTTTTTTAAATATATATACCTAATACTCCTAACGTTGCAGACATACAGCATACTATGAGAAATAGAGCTCCACGATTGGTTAGGAAGGCGTTGGTGACAAAACTCTATTCTTTGAAATATACGACATATTACACCAACAATGAACTTTGTCAACGATTTTCACATGGTTTAAATTGACTTTTAATACTCAACTATTTTTTGGTATATAGATTAATTCATTTAGAATCACTTGGCATATTTAACTAAAAAACGACAAAATTGCAATATGTGAGTTATGATTCTAAGCGACTCAAATTTGGAGCTACATAACTCTTTGCTTGTTAAATCAACAAAAAAAATATTTTTTCAAAAGTGATTGTGTCAATATGAAATGGAGAAAAATTTTATTTGTCGACTTTTGCAATGGGCGGATTTAAAACGACAACAATTATACATTTTTTGTTAAAAATGTGAAATGGGAATTTGGCAAAGAGCCGAACGCCAATACCCAAAGAGCCGCATTTGGCTCTCGAGCCGCAGTTTGCCGACCCCTGACCTAGCGGTATGAAATATACTTGTTGACCTATTCTCATACCTAACAAATATACATAAAAAAATCATAAAAATCGGTCGAGCCATTTCGGAGGAGTGCGACCACCGTGACACGAGATTTTTATATATATATAGATATATTATTTTGTTTTATTAATGCAAAATTACTTTCATACCTACCTATAGTTAAGTTCTTATGAAAGCATTTTCAAAAGATTGAGAAAGATCAACTTACATTTTAAAAATCATTCTTTCGTCTTTCTTTTCTTTCGACCATGTCCGATCCTAATAGGATCATATGGGCCTCCACAGAGTAGAGGTTTGTATTTACAGATTTTGTTTTTTACGAGAAATGGATGTCAGCCATTTGCTCAACCTATTAGGTCCATACCCTGACACATACAAATTGAAATACAATATGTGTACTTGCTAGCCCCAGGATTCGAACCTGGGACCCACGGCGTTATAGTCCAACGCTTAAGCCGCGCGGTCACCTAATCGGAAAATCATTACCAAATGGTAATTCGTTCAAATTTAAAGATCCCATCTTACTATAATAAAATTATATTTATTATTTTGTGGTCATGTTTATTAATAAAATTGAGTTTATTAAGTTTTCTATATAACGAACAGAAAATATTTGTGATAAACACACAGTTTTAAGTTTTTTTATATTTATTTAAAAAAAAATCGATTTTTATATTGAAAAAATGTGTATTATTTAAGTATTCGTCTTAATTTCTTAATTTAGTTAATTTATACTCAATGTGACTAAACACCCTATTTTCCTGTAACACAGTTATTTATTATGTTATTTCATTCGAGAGATAGGTCAAAGTTGTTCATCTACGCCTTGTTTACTATTTTAGCCACGTTTGAAAATGCGAAGAAGACATGGATGACACACAATTTGGCTTCAGAAGTGATTTGAGCACTCGCAAAGCACTTTTTTGCTTGAATGTTCTAGTGCAAAGATGCCTCGATTACAATGTTGATGTTTATGTATTTCATCGATTACGAGAAAGCATTAGATATTGTTAAGCATCCTAAACTTCTCGAATTCTTACAGGTGAAAGGCATCGATGCTAGAGATATTCAACTGATATAACTTATATTGGAAACAAACAGCAAATATTAAGATCTAAAATGAAATCAGTGGAGAGGTAAAAACTCGTCGCGGTGTACGACAGGGGTGTATATTGTCACCTCTGCTATTTAAGCCTATTGAAGCCTTACAAGGTGAATCGGTGGGTATTTTGGTTAATGGGAAACATGTTTCTACTCGGTATAAGTAGTGATATTATAATTTAATGCTAGTTTTAACTCATTATGTGCGTCCAACGCAACTGGTCGATATAATTTGCATGTTATTTAAATGTGGTAATTAAATATTAATTCAAATGTATAAAAATTGAAATAACCCAATAGCAATTTATTATAGCAATAGAAATAATTTAATTATTAACAATCCATAATATATTAAAACTAAAAAAAAACTATTTTCTCTTATGTGCCACTGTAAATATCTTGACTTGCTGTTGCTATGATTTTACAGAAGTTTGTTGGCAATGTGATACATTGTGTGGATTCATCGATTTCTATTTTCCCATTCCCAATATCATTTGATTAAATTCAATCCTGTCATGCATGCGCACCCATAAACCGAAAGAACACGAACATTACATATGACACGAACTGCCGCTAAACTATATTATGAAAAATACAGTTAAAACGATTCGCGCGCCATAAAATGGTTGGACTAATTCAGAAACCTCGGGTGTGCGCACAACAACTCACCAAAGTTTCATTACAATTGAATGAATCGTATAGGAACGCATAAAAATAGAAGAAGAAGAAGAAGAAAAAGAAGATGGTTGTACTAATTTAGAAACCTTCGCGGCGTGCGCTCTGATGATTTGTTGTGCGCCATAGTATATTCATCCCATATAATGAGTTGAGTACTTTACCCATTCCAGAATATTAGATTTTTTGGTCCTGTTCGGTTAAAGCGGATACAGAGGAAAACGCATTTTAAAAAAAGCCGATAAACTGGATTATTTGTTAGGTTAACCTAACCAAACCTAATCTAACCTAACCTAACCTAACCTAACCCAACCTAACCTAACCTAAACTAACCCAAACTAACAAATAATCCAGTTTATCGGCTATTTTCAAAATGCGTTTTCCGCTGTATCCGCTTTAACCGAACAGTACCGATTTTTTTTTCAGAAACCTTCGTTGCAATGCCACTCAAAGAAATAAAGTGTTTGTGTTTTAATTCTGTTTATTGAATTATTTAATTATTTACAATCCATAATGAATACTAAAACTACTAAAAACTATTTTCTCTCATGTGCCACTGTAAATATCTTGACTTAGTATTTTTATTCTGGTCCAGGCATTTTGTCCTTTGGGTCACTGCGGACAAAGATCTTGGCACACATCAGCTGCACACCATTTTGATTCAACATCATATCTATCATGAATTCTCCGAACATAACTGGTACATCAATTTGTCCGTCATACACGTAATCTGTTACTATGTATGTTCCCTATAAAAAACATAAAATACAAGTGCAGGTTATAAGAACTGGATCCGAACATAGTATAATTAAGATTTTTGAAACTTGCTCCCAAAGATGCGATTAACTAATTTAAAATAGCTTCTCTATTATCTTGTATTGTGGAGTAATGGAATTAAATCTGTCAATTTGGGGGTTTACCGGAAAACTTTATGGATGTAATAGGAAAACAGAACACATAATTTTATACCATTTCAAAGAATGGGTTTAAAAATACAGGACATGTATTAATTCATTTGGCAATAGCATGTAAAAGGTTGAGCACTACCACTGGTAAAGATGGAAGGCAAACACACATGAAAAATATACAAATTTAGGCTGTACCCAAGAGACAGACTATCTCATCTCTAAAAAACACTTTCGGAAAAACGTCATTTAGAATTTTCATGCGCTTAATGTTAATTTTTACTTTAGCATTATTGTTTTAAAATTATCTTTTTCCGTTATAATTAGACTCAAACTGTGAATTAGGCCTGACATAGTGACAGGTACTCATTTACGTTGAAATTGTACTTAAAGCAATCCGGCTCTAAGGTCACCTACCTACTTATTGAAATAGTTAATATGCATCTCGCGTCTTTTGCTGTATATGATGATACGGAATGGGGTAGTCCATTTATTGTTTCACGCCACTCGCATATATTTTCGTTATAGGTCTTAACGATCTCAAACAATTCTCAGTGATCGGTTTTCAGAGAGAAATGTAAAAATAAGTATTCCGTCGATCTAATTTCCGAGTTAATTAATGACTCACGTATCACGATTACGCTATTAAACTGCGAAGTGTGGTGAGTTGAGAATGCCACATAAGTCCCCGTCGAATCCCACACACTTGCAATTCCTTTCTTTGAGCTCTGCATACTGATTTCAAGGTGGTGTGGTTTTTTTTTGTTAATTCTTCACACTGTAGCACTATGCTTAAATCAATATTGTATTTTATTTTAAACTTACTTTAGCAACTGGACATTGTTCCGGTAATCCACGTTCTTTTAGAATATCTATAAATCTATTTTTAGCATATTTCATGAAAAATTCACATGCATTTGTTTCGAAGACGTCTAAAACGTGCGGTTTCCATCCCCCGTCTCCCCATTTTGCGACCGTAGCATTCATCTAAATATGAATATAAAAATAAAACTCATTATCACAGTTTTTTGTCATTTGACTGGGTATACAATTAGCGGCAAAGGTGGGCATGCAATTGGTGGCTATCGTGGTCTATTGTGTAAAGCACTGGGCTCTCACCCGGGGGCTCCGGGTTTATATTCCCGGTGAGTTTACAATAAATTTATGTGATATTCCCAAAGCCTTGGTGTTTATGTGATCGCTTCACTTCTACTACTTCACTACTATCATTGGGACTCATCTTCTGTTGTGTTAAACAGAGTAGATATGTATTTTTTGTCCATGTCTAATATCCACAGAGTGAAGGTTTATATAAACAGATTTTTATCTACAAGAAATGGGTATTAGCCACTTGCTCAACCTATTAGGTCCATACATTCACTCCAAACACAAATTGAAAAACAATATGTGTATTTGCCAGACCCAGGATTTGAACCTGGGACCCAGGATATTATAGGCCGACGTATTTTAAATAATGTAATAAAAATATCTTAATTGATAGTTTTTTTATAACTGACAAGATAAACAAAGGAAACAACGTTCTGTTTATTAATATATATTTGTATAGTGGAATAATTTGGCATTGAAATTGCGCAGATTATGATTTATTCTAGTGCGCACGAATTACTAGGGTGAATTTTATTATCGTAGCTCCAACTATGTCATTATTTTTGTAAAAACTATCGAACTTCACGCTTATGTTACATTCGAATCAAAAAAAAAATGACACTCATCTTGGTGTTTTATGTTTTTTAAATTACAAAGTATCTACTTTATCTGGAAAATAGTATTCAGCACCATATTATGTTGATACTATAAAATTGAAAATTAAGCCACCTCTTTGTATTTTTATAGATTTCCAATCGCAAAATGTCATAATTTACTTTCAGCACTATAAAATACATGTCCAAACTGAAAGTCAATCTAATCAAACCTCGATTATTAAAATTGAATTTTTCTCCAATATTTTAAAATTCAGGGACTCCAGGATAAATTTTGAAGCGGCTAAATATCTTTGTTTACTTAATTTAATATTTCGATATCAAAACCATTTACCTCTGTGCCTTCTCCAAATTCTATCGGACTTATTATATACGTGCTGATTCCTTGGTGGGTTCTGTTCAAACTTCCAATTGAAAAATTAACATATGCTCCTGGACCATCGTCTCCACATTTTTCAATGCGCAGTACTTTGATAATTGCTGGGCCCTTCAATAAAGAATCATTGATTAGTAAAGGTATTTAAAATATTATATTTGTGACGGAATTAATTCTTTTTGAAGAATCGTGAGTTCTCTCAAGTTTCGCCTTCAACTCTCTCAGTATTTATTAATTGTTATTCTAATACAAAATTTTGTCTATAGATCTGTAGGGTTTGTAGGACGATTTGGCGCCGGAACAACTGGACGCCTCGCAATTCAAAAATAAATAGATGTTAGATACCTATTTACACGTACTTTTTAAAAAAGTATTTATTATTATTATTTATATTTAAATTATTATATTATGATTTAATTGTTGGTGAGAATTTAAATATGCACACGTAAATATTGATTTAATCGTGTAAACGTTTAAGTTACAACGACAAAAGAGTTTTTTATTTTTATATAATGCCTTAGGTATACGGTAATTATCAATCCGCAATAAAAAACATTATGTTAAGAGTAAAATGAATTAAAACTACTAAGTAGTAGATGAAAACTGATTAAAATTCATCGTCTACCTTCTATTTGAGTGACTACGACAGTGCGGCGTCCAATTGTCCTGGCGTCCAGTTGTCCCATTCCCAGATCTGTATGTAGTTCTTTCTCGTCTACTCCGATACTCGAACAGATAAAATACCATGAAGTTGTAGAATTGTTTGACTTGTTGGTTATTATGGCAAAAAAACAAACAGCAACTCGGGTAAATCGTGAAAGTGACTCTTCTATTATATTTTGAGCCATTGATTTACTATTTAAATTTACAAAGTTTTGAAGCGTACACAATTTTTGACAGTTCATAAGACAAGCGGGGGGCCATTTGTTGGTCGGCCTATTTGTTTTAAGAGGTACGTAACTAGCTATTCAGTGACGTCCCGTGAGGGTAGGCAGATTGAGCGTCGCTTGGGGGCGGCAGTTATTCGAAGGGCGGCAAATCGAGGCCAATCATTAGGTATATGTGAACATAGCTACCTAAACTTAGTATGTAATAACGGAAATATCTTTCCATTAAAAAAATTAGCTCACTGGTTGGAAACAAAATGTATTAATTAACATAAAAGGTTTAACAGGACTGTAACTTTTTTCAGGTTCGCGATGTCTAGCGTACTTCCGTTTATTTTACTTCTTTTTTATCCAAAAATATTTTTGCCAGTCACTTGAAAGTGAAGGTGTATTTTTAAATGCATCTGAAACCATGGACTCGCAATATTGTCTATTGAAGCAGAGATGACATTTAAATAAAATCAACTTTAGTGGTAATTATATTTTGTTAGTAATGTATCCATACAACACATTTTTAAGATATTGGAGTCATGACAGAATGATAATAAACACTTTATAAAAATGGGGTGGATTTTGACCCTGCCTGGGGGCGGAATTTTATCTAGGGAAGTCACTGTAGCTAATAGAGTGTCGGCTGATAAGTAGGTTACAGGTAATACAGGATACAGGTGAGGCCAAACGGAACGTGAGCTTTGTACAATTTTCGCGAGTTAGGGCGTCTCCATGAGTGCAGTTCTTGAATTCATTGTCGATTTACCAAGCAGATTTCTTACCACTCGGCCATCGTGGACGAAACCCATCAAGCAAACAAATTAGTTTATAGAATTTATTAAGTAAAACTAGAAATATCTAAATAATTATAAATTATTTTGCAATGATTACAGATAAAAAATAACGATTTATTAAGTTAAAACAATCTGACGAATAGTATTTTATGTAGTATTTTATTTTTATGATTATAAAAAAATTAGGTAAGAATAATGTATAATAAATTATAATTTAGTATTTTTTTTTCTTTAATTATGTTAACTGACAACAAATTCTTGCTAGAAAAACAACTTAAGTAAACTTAATTGATCTATTTTACGAACAGAAAATATCTTAAAATCGATGTCCATAATTATCTTTAATACTTAAATAATTTTTTCTTTAGTGTAAATAGCTGTAGGTAATGTTATAATATATTTTGTATCCGTAAAGTTAACAATGTTCTTTTGAAGCAAATGAAGCCGGTAACTGACTTTGATTAAGTTACGTGGAATAAATACTATATTTATTGAGTAATAATAATAATTTAGGACTTACAATAAAATTTGAAGCACAGATCGCAGGAATAATCGTTAAAAATAATAAAAAATACATCTTTACTGCTTGTTAACCAAGCGTCAAATCACTGCAAGTTACATGAATTTTTCTGTATGCATCCGGCACAGAACAATGATAAAGTATGAAGCCATTGTTTTATACCACGTAAACTATATATAGTGAAATCTAATAGATGATCCACATGCAAAAATTTAAAATAATAACGGTTCACTGCTAACTATGGATTGATAATTAAACTACTAAATAAAGAGATTGCTTGCGAGATAAAATAAAACATGCATTCAATTTTATTATTGTTTTATGAAAATATATTTTTCTCTAATGATAATGATTTATTACGATACTAACGAATACCCTGCATGCGTTGCAATGTCATTGAAAGAAAGAAATTGTTTTAATTCTGTTTATTGAAGTGCTTTTGGATAGACAATATTTTTTGTTTTTCGTTAGAGTACGTACTGCTTAAACCCGTTCGTCTGAAATTGATGATCAACGGGAAGCATGACTGGAAACCGTTTTTTAGATTTTTTTTTTAATTTTTTGATTTTTATTTCAGAAACCTTCGCGGGTATACGCACAAAGACTCACCAAAGTTTTATCGCAATCGGATGAATGGTATAGGAACGCATACGGGATAGACAGACAAGCAAACAAAGATGTATTTATATATATATATATATTATAATATTTTGTTTTATTAGCGCAAAACAACTTATATACTTTCCTATATTGAAGTTCTTATGAGAGCATTTTCTATAAAAATAAGCAACTTTTAAGTATCCTTGTAAGATGCTATTAATTTTCATATACATACAACTAAACGAAATACATCTGTATTCATATAAAACGTTTAAGATGAATTCTCCACCTATCAGAGGCACCTCGCGGAAACATTATTTGTGATAAACACACAGTTTTAAGTTTTTTTTATATTTATTTGAAAAAAAAAGATTTTTATATTGAAAAAAAATGTGTATTATTTTATGGAGGTGAAGTATTCGCCTTAATTTCTTAATTTAGTCGATTTATACTCAATTTGACTAAACACCCTCTTTCCCTATAACACAATTATTATTTATTATGTTGTTTCATTCGAGAGATAGGACAAAGTTGTCCATAATCTACGCCTTGTTTACTATTTTAGCCACGTTTGAAAATGCGAAGAAGACATGGATGACACACAATTATTTGGCTTCAGAAGTGGTTTGAGCACTCGTAAAGCACTTTTCAGCTTGAATGTTCTGGTGCAAGGATGCCTAGATAGCAATGTTGATGTTTATTTGTGTTTCATCGATTACGAGAAAGCATTCGATACTGTTAAGCATCCTAAACTTCTCGAATTCTTACAGGAGAAAGGCATCGATGCAAGAGACATTCAACTGATAGCTAACTTATATTAGAAACAAACAGCAAATATTAAAATCAAAAACGAAATCAATGGAGAGGTAAAAATTCGTCGCGGTGTAAGACAAGGGTGTATATTGTCACCTCTGCTATTTAACCTATAGAAGCTATTTTCAAGGAAACCTTACAAGGTGAATTGGTGGGTATTTTAGTTAATGGGAAACATGTTTCTACGCTGTATAAGTAGTGATATCATAATTTAATGCTAGTTTTTACTCATTACGTGCGTCCAACGCAACTGGTGCGTTGCCTATTAGAGGGCCATTAGATATAATTAGCATGTTGCTGTCTAGCATTGTCTCTCATGTGCTACTGTAAATATCTTGACTTAGTATTTTTATTCTGGTCCAGGCATTTTGTTCTTCGGGTCACTGCGGACAAAGATCTTGGTACACATAAGCTGTACACCATTTTGATTCAACATCATATCTATCATGAATTCTCCGAACATAACTGGTACATCAATTTGTCCGTCATACACGTAATCTGTTACTATGTATGTTCCCTATAAAAAACATAAAATGCAAGTGCAGGTTATAAAAACTGGATCCGAACATAGTATAATTAAGATTTTTGAAACTTGCTCCCAAAGATGCGATTAAGTAATTTAAAATAGCTTCTCTATTATCTTGTATTGTGGAGTAATGGAATTAAATCTGTCAATTTGGGGTTTACCGGAAAACTTGCGCTACTTCTAATTTTTGGATTTCTCTTACATTAAGAGTCCATGTTTCACAATATGCAAAGATACGTGAACGTTGGTAGCACATATTGGTTGAACAACAAGACACAATTGGGTGGTCACTTTTGATATCATAATTCGTATTTTGTAAATAATTTTAAAATTTGTGTTCATTTGTATGAATGCAGTATCCAGACACCTGTGTGTCGTGTGAAACGGTTCTTATGGTACAGTTCGGTTATGAGGAATACAGCGGAAAACGCATTTTGAAAACACCCGATATACTGGATTATTTGTTCGTTTGGGTTAGTTTAGGTTAGGTTAGGTTGGGTTAGGTGATGTTAAGTTAGGTTAGGTTAGGTTAGGTTTGGTTAGGTTAACCTAACAAATAATCCAGTATATCGGCTATTTTCAAAATGCGTATGCCGCTGGATTCCTCATGACCGAACTGTACATAACAGAACTGTGTTCTTATTTTCTGGGTTGCCGTTGTGAAAGGTGTGGATCGACTATTTTCCATTTAGAAGTAAGTTTATAACCGATTTCAACTGCGTGCAGCATGTCTGCAATAAATTAATAGCAGTAGGTATGGCAATTTAAAAAAATATTATTGTCAGAAAAAAAAATATTAGATGCCTACCTATTGTGCGTTCTCGCAAAATCTTGCGGGAGTCAGTTTCAAATATATGTTTAATTTGTAAATTGCAACGTGCATTATTCATGCAAATGAATAAAGCATGCCGCTCATTAAAAGCCCGCCATAATGAGAATCCGCTATTCCGTGGCAGCAGAGAAACGGACGGCCATTTTATGAGATCACCGTTCACCACGTACAGGGTGAGGCGTAAAACGCGCTCCTGTTTAGTGCTAATAAAAATCCACGTTTCGACTGTTCACCGTATGGATACATCAAACATTGGCTCCGAACTTTCCTCCGTGGCTCACTTTTATGGTCGAGGCATGATCAGGTGCCGAGAGGTGCTCGCAGCTCTAGTAATTGATATCGTGAGTAGAGTTTATGAAGCTTATTACGGACGCCGGCGGCGAACGTTCATGATGGTATATTACCAATTGAAACATCATAATATCGCCGACGAATATTAGGATAACGTGATCATGCTCGAATTGCACTAGGAACATTGATATGGCCTCTCATTTTTATAATGGTAACAAATTTTATAATAATATTGGGGATTATGGAATATTTCTACAGAACAATTAAAACCAGATAAGTGATATAAACACATGCATCGTAAATTGGCTTTAATAATAAAAGTAATAATAAAAAAGTCGCTTTTTTGCCTACAACTTTTGATTATTGTTTGTCGATAGCCGATAACTACATAATTCAAGTGAATGTATTAGGAGCGTACATACGTGAAATGGCAAATAATTTTCAACTGTATGTAGAACGAAATTACGGCCGCGTTGCCATTCGGAGAGCGATAGTCGAGGCGTCTGCACGTAGTTTCGTTTTGTCATGGCGTCGGGCGAAAATATTCCTAAATCGTATAAAGATGACTAAAAAACTTTACGTATGTACCTCAAAAGAAAACATGTATTTAATTATTTACCGTTTCACTTATGTTTGCTCTTAAAAATATAAAAATCGCTAAAATTACACTGTACCTATAACCTTAATTTTACATCGAACAACATTTTTGGAAAACACTTCTGTAGGCCTCTAGGGCATCACACTTCCTTTAATCTTGGCGAAAAGTAAGGAGGCCTGCCATAGATCCTAGCCAAGGGGCCCACTTTCGGATGTGGGGGGCATGGCTGAGATCTAATCAGTCTCTGAGAATCTTGTGCAAGAACGTTTTTTTTCTTCCAAGGGCTATGTTTACTGGAAATATTCCCTTGAATGATAAGAAGCAAAAGGTTGATATCTCTTAGGGTGCCGCATGGTTTGCCAAGCTTTCTAGTTTTAAATTATTTGATTATGTTGCTGTCGTACGTCTATCCAGTTAATACAAAGCATGCATCCGCACACCCATATTTCGGGTGCTCAATTTTATTGAGAGTTATCTCTGTGAGTGTCCACGCCTCCACTCAGTATAGTAGTGTTTACCTTGTCGTTATTTAGTAGGTATATATGTTACGCCTAATGTGCGAAATTGACTATAACATGAAATGGGCACAATTTTGGCTAATTTATGTAATAGTCAACCCCGTTGCCTTATTCATGAATTAGGTAAATTATCTGCCGAGTGCGTAAATCGCAAGGGTATGGAATTCTTAAACTGTCAATATGACAGTAGAAAAGGTAAATTTAATACGGATGGTTTTATTAGTTATAATTGGACATAATATAATAATATTATTATTAGGTTAGGTTAGGTTTTGTAATTCTGAATTCAACTGAATGTCCATTTTGAGGTTAGCTAACAAGTGTCAACAAACTATCAAATCATACTATCACAAACAAATAATCGACCATTGCACGATTGATACCCAAGCACGAAAATACCTTTTAATAAAATTCTTCCGTTATCATATTATAGTTATAGATTTTTTTGCGCATAGTAATTGGATATGAAAGTCATTGTAGCTATTGATTGGTATATTTTTATATAATCAATGACATTTGACACATTTTGATTAGTTTGATTAGTTGCAAAAAACACCAGCGGAGCGCGACCATCTATTTTGACCAATGCATGAGCACAATGAATAAAAATATCTTACAGGTGCAACGGGGCTGAAGATTTTATTGGTATTTTTGGCATATGCATTTGTACGCCAAAAAATTGCAGACCACCGGTTGAGAAACACTGATTAATATATAAGCGAGAATTAACTGTATTCGTTGTCAGTGTGCATTTACCATTGGTGATGGCGCCCGAAGATACCACAAGGCGAAACCCGAATTGCAAAAACCAATTCAAATAGAATAGTTCAACAATTAAATCGATTACCTTACTCTAGTAGTTAGATATATATTTATAGTATTTAGTAATATTACTTTAAAATAATAATGTGTAAGTAATGTGTGAAATACCTATTTTTCATATAAATAAAATACAAAAGGGTTTAAAAAGCTAACTGATGTTAGCGCCACCTGAATCATTAGCGGAATGTCCGACTCATTTGGCGCAACAGGATATCCGGCGCGTCACTTGAATCCACTGCGCGTGCGCAAAGCTTACAGGAAGCTTTCGGCGGAACAAAGTGACGACTGGCACGTGCGAAAGCTCGCCACGTCATACACGTCCCCTTTTTAAACTGATGGCAGCCAGAGTAAAGGTGACTGAATTTGCGAAGCTTTAAACCTCTGCGATTGTTGAGTCGCGGTGAAAAAATTGAATTTATTTTTAAAGTATTTAAAAGTTTACAAAGATGATACACATACTCCAACTAATAAAAGATAAAAGCTAACCGCAATGTAGTTTAAAATTCTACAATACTTTTATTATCATCAATTCTTTAGTTTAATTAATATAATCCACTATCAATAACAATACATCACAGTTCTTTCATATGTTTCTATGTAATGAATAATAATTATATACGTTTTAAGAATGTACAATTATGGACGATAGATCTGTGTATTGTAGGTTGTAGGATCCAACATCTATTATTTGTACGCAGAAGGTTGCTTCATGTGTGTGATAATATAATGTTTCGGGGGGGGGGGGGGGCACAATTGAAATGAGACACATAATTGATATGGACTGTTTTATATTGTCATAAAAACATTTAAGATTTACACGGCACTAAAATAAGACTGTCACATTGTTTTTATACTTTGTTACTGTAGGTTACATTATGATTTTGAATTTGATATCGAAACTTTATACGGAGTTGCTCGCATGATTGACTGTATTGTTGGAGGCCCAAATTGCAACTGAATTGTTGACTCATTTCATTATTATTGTCTATGGTCGATCAATGACCATAGGAAACAACTTGACGTTTGTAGAGTTAAAATATAAAACCTCTACACAATGCACAATTTGATAATAAATGGTTATCAAATTAGTACTATGGATTTTTAAAACGTCATAGCAACCATTTTTTTTTCAGATTTCCACCAAAATTGACATTTGTGTTCAGTATTGTTTGGAAAATCATCATGGAGCGATACACAGTTGTAAAACGTATACAAATTGTTTAAATTTATTAATAAACAGTCAAAATAAACGAACTACAGATTACTGATACTAATTCGAGTCACTTGGTAATTTCTGTGATGTTTAGAATCCAACCCGTCAAAAACATGAACGTACTGCTGAAAATAACGATGCTGTGAATCAAAGTGTGGATACAATCCAGGACAATCAATTGACGTCATTCACGAAAACTTGGACTTTTTAAATTAATAAAAATTGTATTTGAATGCGTTTAAAATACAGTTAACACAAAAAAACCGAATGACCATTTGGTGCATCGAAATTTTACTGATTAGACTTTAAAGCAACTTGAAAAAGATCCATTATTTCAGCGATGAAGCTCATTTTTGGTTAAATAGCTCCGCAAATAAGCACAATTTTTGTTGCATTTTGGGTAATTAAAACATGCATGCTATTCTTGAAACACCTTAAGGGGGGACATGCTCTATATGGACAAAAAAATCTTTTTTTTTTAAACGGTACATGTTCAAACACGGGCGTTATCATGATCTTACTCCCTACTTCAGTTTTAGTTTGTTAATTTATGGCTACGGCCGTATGTTGTAGCTTAACCACTGGGGAATGCCAAAAGAAATGCCGTATTTCAAAAAAACATTACCTTATTCTTAGGTCAATAATTATTATAAAGCAATCATTATTCGTAGGATTTTTATCACATTTGAATGGTCAAAGACATAGCTTATAATCAACATCTTTAGAAGTATCTTCAAATGTGTTAATCTTGTCCATTTTTTGAATAATAAAATGCCTAATTCTTGTCAAATTTGGGATCACAGAGATTATCAATATAAATTTTTATCGTAAATATTTCACTATAATAAAGTCAACATAAATTATACTGATGGTTTTATAAATGCGTTTAAAAATTAATAAATGTAAAAAATTTTAACGCCACTGCACATTTATGTACTGAAATATGACTATATTCTAAAACATTAGAGCGAGAGGTTTAAAAGATTACTATTTTATGTAACCAAAATACTTTATGCAGTCATCAAATGTTTAAAATAAATATAAAAGATAATAAGGCTTCAAAATTATATAAATAGATTATCTACAACGTTTAAGGAATGTCCAGGATCATTCTTTGAAAATAGAATAAAAGCTCCATTTTGACCCACGCTGAGCACGTCCGCCCTTAAGAGCGTAACTTCAGTGAAACGGCAAATAATTTTCAACAGTAGGTGCGACGAAATTTGGCACTCGTTGCCAATCGAAGACGGATAGTCGAAGTGTGCGCACGTCGATTTGTTTTGTCATGGCGTCGGATGAATATATTCTTAAATCGTGGAAAGATGGCTAAAAAACTTTACGTATGTCCTTGAAAAAGAAAACATGTCAATGAATATACTATTATTATTAGTATTATAATAATACACATAACATTAAATTGACGCATGTTGGATTTTTATGACAAATTATATTTCGTTCGGCACGCGTCATTTTCACAATCCACGCATCGCCTACCCACGATCTTTTTAGACCATGCCTCAACTGAAGTATATAGCCTTAACATCTACAAAAATTAACAGTTTGGTTTGCTTTATGGTCTGGAAATGTAATTGTACCGCATTTTTTTGAAAACAAAAAATGGCACTAGAGTCACTGTCAACAGAGAACACTAAGTACGGAATTATGATAACTGATTTTTTCAGGTATGAATTAGATGATTAAAAATTGATCTGTGCGATATGTGGGTTCCAACAAGATGGTACAATATGTTATACAGCTCGTGACACAATAAACTTATTGAGAGAAATTTACAAGATAAAAAGAACTTTTTATATACCAGGTTTTTAAATTTTCTGTTGAATCATAATTGACTTGACAATTCTATGTATTAATAAATACTTTTTTTGTTCTTGATAGAAATACTGAATAAATATTATAGAATACTGAATAATAATTATTATAAGAATAAATATTATGGAATTTTGACATTTCATATTTATTTCCATAGTAACGCACATATGTAATAATTTAGTTGCTAGGACCACCCACTTAGCAACCAATGATAGTGGATTGGATTACGGATTTCTTCCGAAATAACTTTTCATATAAAACAGAATTAACTGAAAATGAATTCAGTTCCACTTAAAGATGGTTAAAAGTATTAAAAGAATGCATTGTCATCGTGTTCTGATATATTCTAAAAGTTTCAAATGTCTAGTTAGTCGGGAAGTTAGTTGAAAATCTTCAATCGTCCAATACAAATCTTGGACAAACAAGAAAAAATTTGTACTGGATACACAAGAAAAAATCTGTACCGGACAAACAAGAATACGAGCTAATAAAAATGTTATAAAAATTAAAAATATATATCTTATTTGATAATCATCATATTTATACCTACATTATGTATCACCATTATTATCAGCCAGGTCGGTTCAATCCACAGCCCCCTCTACCACCCTTCTCTCTTATAGGTTCCTAAATCTTCGATGGCACATTAATGCTTTTACTAATCCATTGGTTGTCTACTCGTCCAGTTCTAGTTAAATTCAATTTCTCGTCTGATGACAAGCTTATTAATTCGAATCAACGGCTGAGACCAGATACCGGCTTTAGCATCTACAAGAATATGTCGCTACAAGGGGATATCCCGATCAAGGATGGAGGGTATTTATGAATAAATTTCAATGCGGAAATTGTGTATACGATTGGTCATACGCTGGCTGAGCGGGTAATGCGCTAGCTTATAACATTGTGGGTCCGACAAACACAGAATAATAATATGTAGTCTTTTAATATGTTTTTGGAGTCAGAATATGAATCCAATAGGCCGAGAAAGTGTTTAACATCTATTTCTCGTAAAAAAAATAACAATTAATATTGTTTAATATAACCTGGAATTTGCGTAGGCCAATATTATGATCAAAAATGAAAATATTACAACTGTCTATGGCGCGCGCAGGTGAGACCATGGTGGAATAGTCACGCGACTAGTCAAAACGAATTAAAAAGAAGCTTCTGCACATGCGCCGATACAATATTGTACTATTCTACAGAAAAAAACTACAAAGTCACATCAGCCAAATATTATAATATGATAAACTCTCGTGTGATACTTTGCTTGCAGTGCCAAAACAATAAAATATTAAAACGGTCCTTTAGTGGAACGGTAAATAGTTTTCAACTATAGGTGCGACAAAATTTCGGACTGGCTGGCAATCGGAGAGTGAAAGTCGAGCTGTGAACATGTCAATTTGTTTTGTGATGGCGACGGGGGAATTAATTCTTAAATTGCGTAAAGATGACTAAAAAACGTTACCCATTTACTTGAAAAAGAAAACATGTCAATGAATATATTATTATTATTAGTAATAGAACAATAAACATAACATTACATGGACGCATGTTGACTTTTTATGACAAATTATGTTTTGTTCTGCAAGCGTCATTTGCACAATCTTCGCGTCGCGTAGTCACGATCGTTTTATTTTCAATTTCAATTTCAATTTATTTATTTTTACATATTGTGGACATTACAAATTATAAGTTTAAGACGTTCACAACATGACATAAAAAAGAGATAGATAATATGTTATTAAACAGTAGAAATATGTACATACAAAAATATTAATTATATAGGTACATGGAAATACACCGGATGAGTTAAGCAGACCCTATTTTAAAAATTTATAAAATAACGTCCACCTATACTCATCCTCACGTAGGTGGAATATATCAACACCCGAAGCAATTTCGTTGAACATAGTTATCGCCCTCCCAATTGGCATTACTAGTGGCAGGTTGGTTCTGCACCTTGGGAGAATAAACAACTGATGTTCTCTATTTCTAAGATAGTTATCAGGGACACACAGGTCAACACTGCCCAGAATGGCAGAGTTCTCATTTATACCTCGTATAAGTCGAAAAAAATACATAGCTAAATAAAGATTTCTTCTAAATTGCAAACTGCAGTATGTAAGCATGCCTAAAAGAAAGTCAGTTAGATAAAGCCACGGATAGTATCCGTACAACCTCAAATAAAGGAGTCTCAAGAATTTCTTCTGAACCCTCTCCACCATAAGGCCATACTTCAACTGATGCGGTGCCCAAACAATAGACCCACTCTCAAGTCTGCTTCGAACTAAAGAATTAAATAAAAGTTTTAATACCGTAACATCCGAAAAGACCCGGGAAGTACGCATGACGAAGCCCAACATTTTAAGCGCCTTGTTACAAATGGTAACTATATGGCTAATAAATGTCAGTTTACTCTCAAACGTAATGCCAAGATCCCTTACAGACGATATTCGTGACAGAACTCTGCCATGCATCGAGTATTGGAAAAACAACACTTTTGAGGCTCTGGTAAACGACAAAAGATTGCATTTATCAATATTGAATTCTAGTTTGTTACGCCCGCCCCAATCTAATATATTATCTATATCAAGTTGGAGCTGACGACAATCGTCCAAGGTGACAACTTCCAAAAAGAGTTTCAAGTCATCAGCGAACAACAAAAACATAGCATTTTTTATTACCAATGCTATGCCATTTATAAAAATCGTGAACAGCAACGGCCCTAAGTTTGAGCCCTGAGGGACACCAGAAAATGTGTTAAAGGTCTGTGACTGATAAAGGCCGTACGATACGTATTGTTGACGGTTCCTAAAATAACTCCCGAATAGCTTCAAAAATCGATCAGACAATCCAATAAGTTGGAGTTTTTCCATCAGGACATCATGATCGACTTTGTCAAATGCTTTCGAGAAGTCATTGTAATGGTGACCTGGTGACCTCTATCCAGGGCCGATGACACATAATTGGTAAATACCATCAGGTTAGTTTTCGTTGATCGGCCTGCTCTAAATCCATGCTGTTCATTTATTATAAATGACTCAATTTTTGGAGAAATCATGTTGTGCATGACTCTGTACCACTCTTATGGATTGGAGTAACCTTCGACATCTTCCACGTTTCCGGAAAGATACCTGTCTCCATTGTAAGATTATAAATATATGCAAGTGGGCCTTTGACAAAATCAACACACCCCTTTAAAAAAAATGTAGGGACGTTATCAGGTCCCAAAGAGTGAGTATTTTTTAGTTTTTTAATAAATTTTAACACATCACTCTCATCAACTGGAAAAATATCAATGGACTGGGCACCGCATGATGGCTGTTTTGACGCAGAGGCAACATCCAAATAAGGAATACTACTTGCGTAGACAGACCTGAAGTGACCAGCAAATGCTTCTGCCACTCCATGTCCGGTCACCTTTTCGCCTTTCCAACTCATCGAATCGGCATACCCGCCATCCCTTCTTAATGATTTAATATAATCCCAAAACGATTTGGGATTTTCACGAATGCAATCTTCTACCGATTCCATATATGTTCGATAGGCCACTCGAACAGATTGCCTCACTCTCAAGCGATAAAGGCTAAACATTTCATAGTCGCGTTGACCATGCTCAGCCTTCCAAGCTTTGTGATAGCAATGCTTGATCTGAATGTCCCCAATAATCTCTCGAGAAAACCACCTCGGGTATCGCCTTCCACCACGACATGGCGACTTCCTTGAAAAACATTCATCAAACACATTATATACAGTATTATAAAAGAATTGTACCGCCTCATTTACATCACAAATCCCGAGCAACTCACTCCAATCTACTTCACTCATTAATGAGTAAAGTAGCTCGAAGTTTCCACCTTCAAACTTCCATCCCCTGCACCGATCGGTTTCATGTGAGGGTATGTCAGTTCGCAGCGGGCGAATCGACTGAAACCTGAGCACAAAAACCAAAGTAGGATGATAGTCATCCTCCCGTACAAGAGGGGACATGCATCGGGAAACTGACAAATTGATGTTGCTGAATACCCTATCCAGAAGCCCATTACTAGAGTTAGAAATATCATTGTGCTGAGAAAATCCAAAAACAGCGCACATAAATTCCAGGTCACTATTGACCCTTTCACCGTTGCGCGCTGAAGTTAAATTAAAGTCTCCCAACACAATAATACTTCTGTCTCCAATCAAGTTGACACTAGATAGCATATTCTCAACAAAACATTTATACACCTCCACGTCACTGGCTGGAGGAAAATATACAACACAAACGTAAATAGTGACTCCATCACAGGTTAGTTTCACCCAAAGGTCCTCATTTGGAGTCTCTAAAGCATGGACACGTTCGGCCTTTAACCCCTCCATGCTTCTAACCCCCAAAAGACAGCCTCCACCCTGCCTGTGGCCTGCGCCGGAATCTCGATCCCTCCTAAAGACTAAGTACTCACTTCCAAAATATTCGCGATTAAAAACACTGTCATTAAGCCATGTTTCAGTTAACCCTATGACATCATAGTCGTCAGCCAAAACATTTCTCAAAAAATCGACAGCTTTTGTCTTTAAGCCACGTACATTTTGGTAGTAGAACAATAATTGCCTTGGGCAATTATTATTTTCATTGTTAAGTCAGCTGGTTGGCAGCCGTGGTGTTTCAATTTTTGACACCCATTCTTTAATGAATGAGTAACGTGGCCAATTATCGGGCTTTAGAATCAACGTACTCAGTTTAACAGGGATCCCTATCTTAAAAGATGCGTAGTCCCCTTTTGACTTTAGCTTTGCAATTGTAAATTCGGCGTTACAATTTGCAAGTTTTTTTAAATAATTAGACATATCCGCAGCAGACGTCTCTGGGTGAAATGGGTAGAAGTGGTAGTTTTTAACTACATCGCTCCCCTTCACTCCTCCGCCTAAGATGCCACGGACAGCCGCTGGTCGCTTCTTCTTCGCTACTGTAGACCATTTTCCGTCTTCAGTAGATTGTCCAACAGCCGAAATGTCTATGACGTCACGCTCTGGATTAGAAGTACTTTCCCGCGTTTTTGGGATCTCGGTCGTAGACTTTTTAGATTAGACCGTGCCCCAGCTGAAGTATAGCCTTAACAATCTTCGGACCTATTTTTTTGGCATTTATTTATAGTTTATTGAATGACCAATTAGTAGTCGCTGTTTTTAGCACTACAATAGGCCATGAGGTCCAATCGTCTAATGAACGTTGTATTGGACAAGTAGTGTAGTAATAGCAGTAAAACACTCACAGTAACACCCAGTCTTTGAGAAATTCATAATATAGATTTATTGTGACCTCACCGAGAATTCAACCTGGAGTCCCCCGGTGAGAAGCCGGTACTTTATACAATATACTACATTGACCGCCGGATAATAGATTAAACACCAAATTTCCTGTACCTATTATTCCTTGATAATGGTCTCTACTTATAAATGCTCCACTAATACACCAATCTAAATTTAATGTATATTTAAAGAACATACATAATTTTGAAAAACACTTTCTGAGAAAATATATTATAACCAATAAAAAAAATCTTTTTTGAAAAAAGTAAGCTACCCCGGCAGGGATCGAACCCTGCATCTCCCGGGTTTACGCCCCATCCGCGCATTACCTCTATGTTACGAAGTGACATACTAATTGGGACAAATTTTAGCTATTGGTCATTTTTAATACCCACTCATCAGCGCTCTTCCAAATCAAGCTACTTTGGCAAACGATTTTTGTTTATTAAATCAAAGTAGATACCTATTACTACAATTACTAACCGACGTCGTGGATTTCTCCAATATTTTTTTATGATGTAACTTACTTGAACTTGCTAATAATTTATAATTAACTATTTCTTTTATTCAACAAATAATTCACAAGATTTAAAATGTAACATTCTAATTATTGAACATACATCATTTTGAAAAACTCTTTCTGAGAAAAACACTTTCCGGGGTGGCTTACTTTTTTTAAAAAGATTTTTTCTATTGGTTCTAATATATTTTCTCAAAAAGTTTTTTTCAGAATTATGTAAGTATGTTCAATAATAAGAATGTTAATTCTTAAATCTTGTGAATTATTCGTTGAATAAAAGAAATAGTTAAGTATATTTAAAGATTTTATGCACTGTAGTTGGCAACCATGGATGTTAGAGACCATTTCTCCAAGTACCCACTCGAGTAATGTGTCAAGTCTGCGCGATACTATTTTCGGAGCGCAAACTTGTTTTGATTTACCTGCGCGTTGATTGAAATAAGTGCGCAGAAGCCAATAAATCGATCCATCATGCCCCATATAGGTTTCCGCCTGATCTAAATTTGGAATGTAATAATGCACAGAATTGGCATAACAGTATTGTTATTGATCCAGTGGTAAACACTCAAGTTATTAATAGTGGAGTTGTATATTTGCATTGCGGAATACCGAAATACTAAAAGAAAAAAACATAATTACAAGATAAAAAGAACTTTTTCTTCTGAATCATATAAACTTTACAATTCTATGTATTAATAATTTAGGACAAATAAGGCAATTGTCAACAAATCATTTTTTTTGCTATTTTGCAACTAACAAACACACAAATATTGAATACTGAAATGTCATTTTGATTTCCATAGTAACGCACGTATATATTAATAATTTAGTTGCTAGGACCACCCCTATAGCAACCGATAATAGTGGATTGGATTACGGATTTCTTCCGAAATAACTTTTCATACAAAACAGAATTAACTGAAAATGAATTCAATTCTACTTAAACATTGCTAAAAGAATGCATTGGCATCGTGTTCTGGTATATTTTAAAAGTTTTAAATGTCTAGCTAGTCGAGAAGTCAGTTAAAAATTGATTGCAAGATTTGTACTAGATAAACAACGACCGGACAAACAAGAATACGAGCTAATAAAAACGTGGTAATAAGTAAATATGCCGCCTATACAATCGTATTATAATAGGTTTTTGGGTTATATCCGCGGGTTCTTCTTCCTTCTTTTATGAATGTGTGATAATGGACTCACATTATGTAGTAATCGTTTTTATCAAATAAAGTGACGCAGGTGATATTGTGTGTTTAATTGACAAATTATATAGTTCTGTGTCCTGGCCAGGATTCTCCCTCTTGACCTGTACGTACAGGTACGCGGTGCATCTACGATGCTCCTCAAAGGTGAGAAGGCTGTTGTTTGTGATTTTCACCTTGCCCAGCCTCCAAGCCTATATTCTGAAAAGTATCACTGATGAAGCGGACACTTGGCGCCAAATGATGCTGGATGCGGCGTTGAAGACCTAGCATTCTAACAACGAAAGTGAGATACCTCCACCAAAGGCAGGCAGGCAGACATAAATATTTGTTATTTCCTAATATATAATGGTAAATGGAGATAACCAATCTGATTTATGACCACTAATGACATAATTTTAATGGAGTAAATAACATTTTAATATAAATAATAATGTGAATTTAATATAAGATTGCTGTTTCTGATAGTAAAGATTTAATGAATGGGTTAGCGAGATTTAAAATAGTAAAGCAAATAATGGTATACTTATGGCCTTTCCACTTTATAAATCTAATTAGTTAGCCAAATATGAAACTGCCGTAAAACGTATGAGATCATGGTGGAATTACTTTGTTAATAGTGCGAAGCATTGTTTTTTTCCAATCTGTCTCATTTTTATTAATTTATGTGAAAAAATAAAATGAATCGGCAACTTACACATGGGTATAAATCAAACTTCATTCACACTCAGTTTATTTCTTATGTAGTTATTTGTTATTAAAAGTATTTTTTCTGTTATATTTTCGTTTTTATTTTATTTTCCATAAAAATTGATAAAAAAATCAATCCCTAAAGTTTAGGGATTATGTTTATCAATCCCGGGATTCATAGGTATCAAAAATAGCTCGGGATCCCGGGATTGGCATCCCTAGTAACAAAGACCTGCCTAAAATATTATCCACTTGTTTATATTTAAGAAAAAATACCAATGTTTCTGTTGTGTAAGGTTCGCCAAACTCTAAATGGAAATTCTGTTTACGAAAACAACTCAATTTTTTCGGCGAGGCACCGCCAGTTAATTTAAATTATTTTTTTCACTTAGTTTCCCGCGCTGGTTGGTACCTTTTTTGAGATATTTCTGAGATAGGTAGTCGTTATCTCTGAAGATGGCGGAAACCGGACGCATCAGGAATGTTTTGGATTCGCCCGCGCGGAAAAACAAATGAAAAACAAATTACATCGTACTTGGAATGCTAATGAGAAACACATACAAATAAATAGAGCGGGCGTTCTTAACTACTACCTGCGGGTCTTGTTTTTTTTGACTACTACATTTCCATTTTAAGGAAACAATAACAATATATTTGTTTAAGAATTTTCCGTCATTTTTATTACAAGATATATTCGGTTTCCTGTGACAAGTAGAGCTAAGCTTTATAAGGGCTATGATAGAATTTAAATTTCGAGTCTAATCGAGCCATTGCGACCTAAGCAGCAAGCATTATAAAACAACGAATATTTCTACAACCGTGAATTAAGGCGATACCTCTACCTACCAGAGGCACCTAGTGGGAAAATATGAAGCTTGGAATTTGAGACATTTTTTTTTTTGATTATTTACAATGTAGTAATCTGTTAAAGATAAACTTACAATAATAATAAATATTTTAAAAAAATGTTACAAAATGTGAATTTGTTATAGGATCCCATCTTATTATCTCCTATATATTATTATCCTAAGAGATTTTGGAAAATACGTCAACTTTTTTATTTAAATACCACTTTGTTGATTATTAAAGGAATTCACTTCAATTTTTGGAGTCCCGAATCTACTTCCATTTGAATCGGGCACAATCTAATAAAACTCGACACAATCACAAATAAAATCATTTTTAAATCGCGTTTTATATCCGTCACCATACATTTTCGCATCTTGCCTTTCGTCTACCGCAAATTGATTATAATGTCGCTTAATTCTTTCTATATAATCAATATTGCAAAATATCTAAATTAATATTCCACAAAATTATTCAAATCTGTAAGTAGCACATTGGCGTGCTACAAGAAATAAATACATCTTTCCTCACTAATTACTACGAAAATATAATCTAAAACCATGTCACTGCTTTTTATCTGTCAAACTAATAGTCTTAGATTGTCATTTGTTTTCTTTCGCAAAACAAGTTCATTTGACGTGTCAGAATTCAAATTTAGAATTCGCAGAATTAATCGAAAAAATGTGAGATTTCTATTAGCATGTTAAATAATCAATATCAATCAAGATGAGTTTTCTATTAATTAATAACAAATTTGATTTTTTTTTAAGGGGGGACATGCTCGTCGAAGGTCAAAATTGAGTTTTTATTGTATTTTCAAACCATGATCCTGGACACTCCTTAAACGTTGTAGATAATCTATTTATATAATTTTGAAGCCATATTATCCTTTATAGTTATTTTATACATTTGATGACTGCATGAAGTATTTTTGTTACATAAAATAGTATTCTTTTAAACCTCTCGCTCTAATGTTTTAGAATATAGTCATATTTCGGTACATAACTGTGCAGTGGTGTTAAGATTTTTTACATTTATTAATTTTTAAACGCATTTATAAAACCATTAGTATAATTTATTACGAGATAATTTTTGTAAAATATTCACGATAAAAAAATATTTTGATAATCTCTGTGATCCCAAATTTGACAAGAATTAGGCATTTTATTATTCAAAAAATGGACAAGATTAACACATTTGAAGATACTTCTAAAGATGTTGATTATAAGCTATGTCTTTGACCATTCAAATGTGATAAAAATCCTACGAATAATGATTGCTTTATAATAATTATTGACCTAAGAATAAGGTAATGTTTTTTTGAAATACGGCATTTCTTTTGGCATTCCCCAGTGGTTAAGATACAACATACGGCCGTAGCCATAAAATGACAAACTATAATTAAAGTAGGGAGTAAAATTATGTTAACGCGCGTGTTTGAACATGTACCTAACAGAATTTTTTTTTATTTTTTTTTAAACGGTACATGTTAAAACACGCGCGTCAATATCATTTTACTCCCTACTTTAATTATAGTACGTAATTATAGTAGTAATATATACTACGGCCGTATGTTGTAGCTTAACCACTGGGGAATGACAAAAGAAATGGCGTATTTCAAAAAAACACTACCTTATTCTTAGGTCAATAATGATTATAAAGCAATCATTATTCATAAGATGTTTATCACACTTGAATGGTCAAAGACATAGCTTATAATAAATATCTTTAGAATTATCTTCAAATGTGTTAATCTTGCCGATTTTTTGAATAATAAAATGCCTAATTCTTGTCAAATTTGGGATCACAGAGATTATCAATATAATTTTTTATCGTGAATATTTTACAAAAATTATCTCGTAATAAATTATCCTAATGGTTTTATAAATGCGTTTAAAAATTAATAAATGTAAAAAATATTAACATCACTGCACAGTTATGTACCGAAATATGACTATATTCTAAAACATTAGAGCGAGAGGTTTAAAAGAATACTATTTTATGTAACAAAAATACTTTATGCAGTCATCAAATGTTTAAAATAACTATAAAGGATAATAAGGCTTCAAAATTATATAAATAGATCATCTACAACGTTTAAGGAGTGTTCAAGATCATGGTTTGAAAATACAATAAAAACTCAATTTTGACCTTCGACGAGCATGTCCCCCCTTAATTTGTGGCTGTTTACGCACTGTTTTTTATTGAATAATTACCTAGGCTACTAATTTCTATAGATATAGTCATATTAAGTTGTCATTGCAAACAATGAAATAAATTAATACGAATTGTTATAGTTGACAAAATTTGTGATATTGTATAATATCTACCTATTTTTACCATCCTTATCATCATCAATCTGGACCTATCCACTGCTGGATGAAAGCCTCCTCAGCCTTATTCTACTCCTTACTTACACATGAATTGTTATATTTATCAAAATCAGTGATATTATATTATTATCTACCTATCTATATATTATAATGCCATTATTATCACGAGCCTTATTCTACACATGAAACTCAGTGATATTATACTATCTATATTTATAATGCCATTTTTATCACGAGCCTTAATAAATCCACTGCTGGATGACGGCCTCTCTACGTTGATTGTATTCTTAATAGTCTTGAATTTCATCATCATCATCATCATCAATCCACTGCTGGACGAAGGGTTCCGCAACGTGATTCTACGACTATCGGTTTAACGAATTTGTGATATTATACCTATTTCTATCATCCTTATCATCATCGACCTGAACCAATCCAATGCTGGATAAAGGCCTCCCATAGCCTGATTATACTCCTTGCTGTCATATGAATTGCTGTATTTATCAAAATCGGTGATATTATATTTATCGACATATTCATATCTTCACCATCATCAACCACAATCAATCCACTGCTGGATGAAGGGTTCTGCTACCTGATTCTACTACTATAGGTTTAACGAATTTGTGATATTATACCTATTACTATCATCCGTATCATCATCGACCTGAACCAATTCACTGCTGGATAAAGGCCTACCTAGCCTGATTCTACTCCTTTATGTCATTTGAATTAATGTATGTATCAAAATTGGTGATATTATATTATATCTATTTATATTGCCATTAGCATCATGAGCCTGAATCAATCCACTGATAGATGAAGGCCTTTCTAATTTGTTTGTATTTCTGTCGATCATATGAATTGCTATATTTATCAAAATTGCTGATATTATATTTACCCATTCATAATATCGTCATTATCATCATCAACCAAGATCAATCCACTGCTGGATGAAGTTTATCCCAACCTAATTCTACTCTTCTTAGTCACATAAACTGCCATTTTTTTTTAATTTTTGATTTTATATACCTACCTATTTATATCGTCATCAACCTGTATCAATCCACTGCTGAATGAAGGCCTCTTTAAGCTGATTCCACATTTTTAGGTTTTATAAATTCCTGTTTTTATCAGAATTGGTCTATTCCTCCCAGATATAATATGTATTGCTTTATTATTTATTAACATTTGTCTCAATATGAATGTCCCGCACCGGGAAACTATATTGGCTAAGGTTAATTTTGAATTCAAAATTTGATTTGTAAATATTATTCTATTTTTTACATACATTTATTTTTTATAGACAATGAAACAAAACAATGTTTAAATTTGTTTTTTATGCTGCTAACCTTTTTCTATTACCTATGTAAATAGGACCCGAAAGAAATTAATATTTGGATATAATGGGTCGCTTTTTATGATAATCACATAATATTGCTGTATATTCGAATGAATGAGATGTATAATTATTTATCATATTTAAATGCACATACCTACACATATATTGTATTAAAATTAATATGTCATTGGTAGCAATCGGCGATTGTCAGCTGTTCTGCTAGGCCTAGCAGCCTAAAGTGGTGTCAGGTGATATTGTGAAGGCCTGACTCCAGAATAGACTACGCATATGACTCCAAATTTGGATTGGCAGTGACGAGATGCAAATCGTAAAACTGACAAATCAGCGAAATGTCAAAATGTCTGACGTAAATGAAAATCCATCCCGAAGGGAAAACTATGGCGCCGTTTATGCATACTTCACAATTATATTAATATACAATACCGCCAAGCCGTCTGCAAGACCTAGCGAGACAGACTGGCGAGAGCCAGCTGGCTCAGCTAGTCTCCTATATATTATTATCCTAAGAAATTTTGGAAAATACGTCAACTTTTTTATTTAAACACCACTTTGTTGATTATTAAAGGAATTCACTTAAATTTTTGGAGTCCCGAATCTACTTCAATTTGAATCCGGCACAATCTGATAAAACTCGACACAATCACAGATAATATCATTTTTAAATCGCGTTTTATATCCGTCACCATACATTTTCGCATTTTGCCTTTCGTCTACCGCAAATCGATTATAATGTCGCTTAATTCTTTCTATATAATCAATATTGCAAAATATCTAAATTAATATTCCACAAAATTATTAAAATCTGTAAGTAGCACATTGGCGTATTCTTGAGTTTTAACCCAAAATAAATACATATTTCCTCACTAATTACTACGAAAATATAATCTAAAACCATGTCACTGCTTTTTATCTGTCAAACTAATAGACTTAGATTGTCATTTGTTTTCTTTCGCAAAACATTATCTATAATATGTTATTGTATGGTCATATTTATTATTAAAATTTAGATTATTAAGTTTTCTATTTTTATTTATTTAAAAAGACACGTTGAAAAATATTAATTCAAGACGTTCACAACACGACATTACTTAGAATAAAAAGTACAGGTAAATCAACTTAGTAGAGAAAAAACCAAAGCGAAAAATAATTTTATAGGAAAAAAAAAACAATAATCTTGTATTTAAGAGATTTTTGACTAATTCAGAGTTTTAATATTTTTTATATTTATTTAAAAAAAAACATCATTTTTTATAAAAATATAAATGTGTAAGTATAACTTGAAATAATTTTTATTTTTCATTTCATACCTATTACTACGTAAATATATTATAGTTTATTTTCACATTATATATACTGATATATTATTATATCAATGATGACAAACACCCAGATTTGCAAGGAAATATTACCTTTCTATTTTATAAAAAATGAGGTTTAAAAAATCTCCAGATCGGGTTATGCGACTCTACAGCCCATTTAAAAATACTAATATTTATATTAGTTCAGTTGTGTTGGTATCAGTAAGTTTTGCAAGTAATTTGAATATATAAGACTTCTTTCTGCACTTAAAAAGAAAGTGAATGTAGGTACATACACATGCATAATTACTTAGGATGCGTATTTTTTATTATGGTTTAAAAAGATGACGAAGAAAGATACTACGTGATTAATTACTTTAAAAAACTTCATAACGAGAATATCTCAAATTAAGACACAGGCTTTATCAAAATTTATTGTCTTAGAGTGCAAGGTTATTTTAAAAATACAAGACGACTTTGTACGAAAGAAATCCCAGCAATATATTATACTATTTAAAATTTTCTGATTTAAGTAAGTTTATTTTTTTGTGTTAATTATTGTCAATTGGTGGAAATGCATTGTTCAATTTGTAGTACTCGTTCCATTTATTTTAATATTAGTCAGGACCGGTTTCGTCTGTTTCAGTGACAATGTCAACTGGTAAAGAATATACAATAAAACATTTTATAATAATAATTTTTAAATATTCCGACCATATCCGATCCTAATAAGATCATATGGGCCTCCACAGGGTGGAGGTTTGTATTAATTGATTATGATTTTACGAGAAATGGATGTCAGCCATTTGCTAAACCTATTAGGTCCATACTCTGACTGATACACAAATTGAAATACAATATGTGTACCTACTTACCAGACCCAGGATTGGAACCTGGGACCCACGACGCTTTAGGCCGACGCTTAAACCGCGCGGCCATCATCAACACTGTGGCGGCCATCGTGGGTGTGAAAAAAAAAGTTTCTCTTTCGGTGTTAATTGTCAATTGGTGAAAATGCATTGTACAATTTATTTTGTAGTACATTGTACCATTTATTTTAATATTAGTCAGGATCGGTTTCGTCTGCTTCAAATAGACAGTATTAACTGGTCAGTGGCGCACCCAGGGGGGGGGGGGGCAAGGGTCCCTGGCACCCCCCAAACATGAAAATTATCAGAATTTTAAACATTGAAATTGAAAGTCAATAAACTATACCTTTGGGCTTAGACAAATAAAAACACGGCAAAAAAATGATTTGTAATTCTCCAACACCCTTTTTAGAAAAATTTCTTAGATTTTAATTTCTAACACAAAAATTTCGAAACACTAATGTCGGGTTTTTTTAGAAACCCAATTCCTAATGGAACTGTCAAAAAATTCTCCTTATCCACCCGAATTCCGAAGTGATGTAGGTCATGGCTGGGGTGGGCTGACAGGGCTCTAGCCTTGGGCCCGGGCTGTGGGGGGCCCTGCGTGTCGGGTTGACCAGATAATTGAGATAAACACACATTATCTTTAAGCATCATCAGCTTTAATAGTAAAAAAAGTCGCCTGCGGTGCTATTATACCTTATGGCTATGAACATTTTCAATGATATAATTATTTGTGCAATATATTTTTTGATTATTATGTGTCGATACTCGACAGCTTTATTATTAAAGTAGATGTATTAAAATCGCCAATAATTCACTGTATAAGTACCCTTAATTTGAACTAAATACAATTTGAAAAACGTTAATTTAGTGTTTCACACTGCCTTTAATCTTAGCGGTAGGTAGGGGCCCCGCCAAATAGCCTACCCCGAAGGAGGTACACCGAGTGCAATAGACAAAAGACCGATAAACGAGAAATTAGGCTGTGAAGAAGAAAAAGAGCCTATGGGACTAATTTACACTCTCCTCCTTGGGATTCCCCCAAAATTAAATCCTGAGTGCGCCATTGCAACTAGTAAAGATTGTATAATAATATATTTTAAAAGGCAACATTATTTATTTAAGATATAAATACTGTGAAACGTTTAATTTTAGAGAAAATATATGTCATGGGAAAATGCACAGGTAATATTGTCATTGCGCTGTCAAAACCGGTTATATGTTTTATGCAACACTAATATGAAAGGCAAAGGCCTTAATAATTGCGTTATAGTAAATGGATTTCTTAAATAAATTAAAGGACATTAAAAAAATTTAACAATACTATATGACACAGTTATTTACGTTTTCTGTATAGTTTTGCAAATACATAGCTGGTTTTGAAAGTGCAATGACGGTATTAGGCATAACGCGCATGCACCATAAGAGAAAGCAATGCTTATTATGATGTCAGACACTACCAATGATAATATTTTTTTGTATTTATAAAACATATAATACTATCTGAGCGAAAATCGCCAGGGCCCTACAAGTGTTTACAATGCCCATGCGACGTGCGCGTGATGCGAGCGCCGGTACCAGTGGGCGCTCTTAAAACCGGTCTTGCTTTGTAGCCGCGTTACGCTGCGGGAATGCCGATTGGGTGATAAATCGACGGGGCGGGACGCGAGGGTGACGGGGGTGGTGGCTTCTAGCCTTATCGGAAATGGTGATGTATTGGTAGTTTTTGAAAAGAAATTTCTGACATATTTATGTGTTATTTATATATTATAATTTTAATAAGTAACCAACACATATATTCCCGACCCCCGTATATTATATTTAATGCCAGAAAGAGTTAAGTATTTAATTTTATGACACATTTTTGTCAAGAATAATTTATTGAAGACCAAATTTTTGATCAACATCAACTTTACTCAAAGTTATATTTTGAATTATTTTCGAATCTTTACAGCGTTTTTAAATCTTTTTATATTTGGGTGCTGAAAAACTAAATAAATATTAACTACCTTGTTTAGGAAAAAGGACGTCACCCTCACTGAACAAATTTTACAGGAGAGGAAATACGTTTTTTGAGAATTTTTAGTTTATAATTTTTTTTAAATGGGCACAGACATTGGGTGCATGATGGTTGGTGATTTGTTGTAATATATTTTCGATCTAATAATAATTTAAAGAAGTTATTACAGAAAAATCATTAAAATTGAGAATAAATGCTTTTTTCCATAAATTAAAAATTAAGTAATCTCAATTAAAACCTAAATTTAGATAATAATTCAGCATTTGCGTCTTAATTTCTTTTTATAGGACGTGTATTTAGTTGTATACATTGTTATTATCTAATAAAGAACTTTTCGAAAAATCGAGGGTTACGCCCTTTTTCCTAAACATAGTCGTATGTAATAATACATGTAAATTTAATATTAATACTATCGACAGAAGGTACTTGATGGAATTTGAATTTAAATTCTAATGGATTTAAGTTTTGTACTATAAATGGAATAGTAAAAAACTTAAATCCATTAGAATATATGTAATTATAGCAGGGTGAATTATTAGGAGAAAATATTTTTAAAAACTCCGACATAAATCTGAGTCGAGATTTTTTGAAAGCTTTCTTCACATTATTTTTTTCCGTACGAATAGTTTTCACTTCAATAACAAAGTTCCTTCGAGAATTTGCGTCGGAACCTATTTTTAGCTCATATTCCATGTCGTAGCACTCCAAATACTTTCTTCATAAAAATATACATTTTGTCAATAAACGATTTCATTTTGATTTTCTACGTATTTAGTTTTTTTCGGGAAACTTTCCCCGTTTCGATTTTCCTCTCAGGGTCTTACCTGTCAAATTCCTTACCTGTTAGAGGTGCCAGGTGCTAGTCCAAATTGCCTTTTAAAAAAATCCGTACCGTGCTTTTTAAAGTTCGAGATTTAACTGGCGTTCAACTAGGATCAGGGACAGGGAATTGATTTCCAGCACAATACCACTTTTATATAATTTATTCTTTCGCATGTCAGCAGAATTACGATATTATATACCAGAAGTGCCACGAGTTTTTTGAATTACATACACTTTGTGTATAACAGTCTTAGGTAACTTGTCATTCGAGTCTTTCATATTATTGTACTATGAGTTCGTTTGGTAGACTTATATTTTAGTCATGAAGTCTATTTATTATATATCGTCTTCGGGCACCGCTGTGTATTCAACATTAACATACGAATAAATGCAAAAAAAATATAACGGCATCCATCGGGTGGCTATGTAAGTTCGTCCCTGTTCTAGGACACTTTTGTTCAGTGACTTTCGAATGTATTTTCATTATTGTCCACTACAATGATTTTTGATATTTTGTAACGAGGGTTGGTGAAAATCGATGGAAAAAAAATTACCAAGATGTTTTCTTTGGTAATTAATTGCAATGTCATTAATTTGGTAGAATTCTGTTAAACAAAAAAAACAATAAATAAATTGTATTGAATACTTCAACTATGCTATATTTTTATTAAAATTTTTTCATCTGTGAAACATGCACCGGAGTGGAAGGCCCATAAAATTAGTCGTGAGAAATATTATTATGATGTGATCTTTTAAAAACGGAAGAAAACGATTCTCAGTTTGACACACATGTTTAAGAAAATTCATTCAAAAATATATTCAAGGATCTATCGCTTCAATAATTTTATTTTTGTAATAATGGAGTTGATTTAAATAGTTTACTAGAATTCGTCGGATTTTTTAACAAACAAATTAGCGAATTATTATATTATAATCATTTTATTTTATTTGAAGGGTAAAAAATAGATATTTAAAATTTTGTCATAAATACAAATTATATATTTACGTCATGAAAAGTTTTTATAATTTGATTTATTATGTTATCATTGCCAGACTTGATAAATGAAAAAAATGTGCCACTCTCAAAAAAACAATCTGCATATTAGTAATGCTAGATCAAACGTTTCCTCGCTTTAACTTGGGTATTAATCATAATTATTGAAGTCTAAATATATCGTGACATATTTCTGGGGGAAATTTTCTCCAAGTTGTATCTTCTCAGCTGGGAAGTCAGGACACACGTCGTAGAGAGAGATTAAATTTACCTTGGCGCCAGGAAAGAAATTCTTGACTAAGTGCCAAAGAAAACATAATATCATTGGATAAGTTAAAAATTGACATGTTTTCTGGAGAAGATAAAAATATACCCTTATAAAAGTAATACAGATATATGTATGTATGTACGTATATACATATTAAAATAATTCTATCGACTTCGGTTACTGAATAATACATTGTTGATCTTTCATAAATTATTCAAAGTACCGACGTATTTTAATATATCTACCGTAGAAATAATATTATACATTGTTCAATTTTAATACGCAGAAAAGCAATTTTATCAGTATGCACGAAAGCAATTTATTATGAAAATATTTCCACTAAAATAAAGATAAGTTAAGTTATGATCCACAAAAGTTTATTGTCTTGGCTCTGTGTCTTTAATCGATAGAATGCAGGTGAAATAAAATTTGTTTGTGCAATTATGGGGTGGTAAACGTGCTTGGTTTATCTAATATACATGGCGCTGTATTTGTGAACGTATTAAATAACTGCAAAGCCGTTTACTTTGCTTTGACGTACAACCTTTTTATTAGGAGGGACAATTTTAATTATTCATTTTTTTAATGTTGGCACGCCGTACATGATGCAAGCGTCGCGGATAATGACATTTTATTAATCTTTCCCGAGTTTAGTTATTATATTGTTATTTTTAATTACATTGGTAGGTAAATGCGGATTTTACGGTCACTTTATAGTGTACGTTATTCCAGTGGCGAGGGATGGAGGTAGGCTGTTCCAACATAAATAGTGCACACTAAACTTTGTCAGTCATATGTATTTGTTTTCATTGAACTAAGACTACAATGTGTCGATAGTGTTTAGCCGGCTCGCACATCACAACTCGCCTTGTGTGCCTGACGGCCATAAATTAAAACCTTTGAGACTGCCGGCGAATGTTGCACGATCACAACCTCGCACATCTGCCTAGCGCTGCTAGCTCTAGCTCTACCAAACGCAGCGACAGTCTGGAGAGAAATGGCCGATTCGCCCGATTCTGCAGCTGTGTGCATGCGCGGAGTCGATATTGGCCGGACATCGACATGCAGGTTTTGGCCAATGCAACTAGACGAATGTCGCAGGGTTGCAGAGTTGCAGTTGCATCGGCCAATCTGCGAAGCTCCATTTGATAACGTTTGTTTCTTGGTTTACGATGACGTCACATCGACGAATTCGTCGTAAGACGCATGCGGCGAGTTCTGGTGTGCGAGCCCTCTTAGTTTTTAAAATTCAATTAAGCCTTGCCGAATCCTAGCCATAGTAAATACGAGTCAAAAAATATTCGTTTATCTATACCAGGGATGGCGAACCTATGGCACGCGAATGTTTTATTTTGAAGAGAACAAAAAAGACAAGAGCTTTACAAATAAAATAAAAAATAATGACGACATAGCCATGCGTATTTTCTTCGGTTTTTAATATTATTTTTACGAAACATATTTACCTATCGAAACAACGAAATGCATAATAATGATAAATCGCATTGTACAAAAAATAACATGCAAATACTACAAATTTCAAGAATAAGAATTACGTTTGTAAAATTAATGTAAATATATAATTTTATAGATCGGTCCTTTGGATTGCGTCACACATAATATTATCGCACTGACCTTATCAGGCGGCGGGAGAAGCCGTGTCGTGAATCTCTGCTTTTTATCGATTTACAATGCTTGAGACCAATCAGGTAATTATAAATGAAAATAGACAATCAATAAACCTGATGAAATTTATCGACAGTCATTCAAATACAAACAGCTGATTGTTATTTAGCCTCAACATAATCGCTTACAATGGAAGAGAAAAAGACGAATATATGAAAGAAGCGTGGGTAAAATGCTTCCACGATCTCTTAGGATATGGAAAAAATTATTCAAAGAATAAAATATATAAAAGGCTTGAAACACGGCGACAGATAGAATCTCAAGAACTCAATTGTATTTTTTTGGATTTCTTCTCTTATATTTCAATTAATCATTGTGCCGAAAAATTGCATGAAAAGCAACGTGGTATACGCCGATGACTTAAATTGACAAGTAAATTAATAAACATACTACTTAAAATGAGACATTCGTGTGCTTTGGTGATTCCAAAGTGTTGCTTAATTTTCAGTACTTAGTGTCCTTAGGGACTAATCTTTCGTGTAGCACATTTCAATTATTAGTCTTTCTTCTTCTTAAGGTTCTATATTATTAGCATTTAAAGGGAATAGAAAAACTAAATGGGAGGCTTTATTATTAAGGAGTTGAAGTAGGAATTATACCTAAATTTTACATCTGATCTATATTGAATTATACTTTGTTACCTCGTGGTCTCAATACTCTCAATACTATTAAAAGATTGGAGGCGTTATCGATAGTATTAATAGGTAATGCTAGTTAATTTGACATATTCAACTTATTTCCCATTTTATTCAGACTTGTCTCCTTAGAACACATAATACATAAGCCGGCTCGCACATCACAACTCGCCTTGTGTGCCTGACGGCCATAAATAAAATTTTATGAGACTGCCGATGAATGTTGCATGCTACAACCTCGCACATCTGCCTAGCGGCAAACGTCAAACGCGAAAAAAGAGAAGTCTCTCGTCTGCCATTTTTATTGTGTTGATTGTATGAACAAACGTCAAACGCGGTGACCAGCGATTAACGAGCAATGACAGTGTTGATAGAGACAGATACAGAAATGGCCGATGGCCGCAGGCTGTGGGCTTGCGCGGAGCTGACATTTTTCGAGATCAACATGCAGGCTTTGGCCAATGCAACTCGAGGCATGCCGCAGGGTCGCAGAGTTGCAGTTGCATCGGCCAATCTGCGAAGCTCCATTTGATAACGTTTGTTTCTTGGTTTACGACGACGTCGACGAATTCGTCGTAAGACGCATGCGGCGAGTTCTGATGTGCGAGCCCACTAAGACTTACGCGTGTTTTAATTGAGCAATCCTACCAGAAATAAGTACAGTCCGTCCGCTTTAAGATTCGCATAAACCAATGAAGTATCAAAATCGCAAAGCACAGGACCGGATAATAAATTAAGCAACGTTTTAAAATAATTACAGGGCCCCCCTTTACGTTCATTTAACTAAGCCGTCAGTCTTTCTCCGCTTTATCTCCAACTGGAGTTTTTGTTTATGGGCCGAGCCATAAAGATCAAAGCACCTCGATAACTGCTTCAAAGCGCGCTTTTTGGCATCAAAGTCACAACACGGCCGAGGCTGCTATGGGCCGATCTTGTACTTTAAAATTATCGGTTGACATCTTTATTCCGTCCGGTGATATGATTGAACTTTTGTACGTTTTGTTTTGTAGAGTTACGAGTGATATTAGTGGGAACATGAAAATTAATATTTGCCAATATATACGGATTGTAAATGAACCCACGAAGAAGTAAAAAGAAATGCTTTAAAAGAGCAATCACTCTTCGGGTGGACAGTAATTGCATTGATAGCATACCCAGAAGAAAACGAGTCGGAAAATTCATTTTATTATCATTGTCATAAGGAAAGAACCCGTATGTTCTTAAGTAGAGAAATAATTGTGTAGATGGACTTATTAGGACTTCAAATAATGCTGGAATATTCAAGAATACTCAACACAAATGATCTTATTAGTATATATGGATTTTTGGCGTAAGCTGTAAAAAGTTTGAGAGACTGTGTAGTGAATAGAAGATTCACTTATCTCATTAATTGATATTTTAGAGCGGCGTGTGAAAGCTTTGTGCACGAAAAAGTTTTAAAACCACTGCTACAGTTGATGCGCTGAAATCTTTTTGCACTTGTGAAGCATCGAAACTTTTCTGTTTAAAATTTGAAAAAAATACGTTAGTTGGGTTACGTTACGACCAAAGATTTTGAACTATATCTAAAATGAATCGCCTCTTTGACTATGAGAATGATGAAGGATAGGTAGGTACATATTGTATTATATCATTTACCAAAACAATATGGTATTATCGGTAACTATATGTAGAATAAATATTTTATACTCTCTATATAGACAAATTTTTAAGACATTAAAAAAGCTAAATGGCGGTACGCATTGTTTTGGTAACCTACTTATTTATTATGTACCTACTATTTTTCCGTAATGTATTTATGTATTTTTTCATAAAATCCTGTGCTTTCCTGTCCTGTTCTGTTCTGTTCTGTTTTGTTTTGTTTTGTTATAAATTATGTTATATTCTATTATTCTATTCCATTCCATTATATTTTATCCTAAAATAAAGGGGGCTATATGGTAATCAGGACTCGAAATGGACCAGAGCGCACCGGAGCGCCGTTCCGGTTCATACAATCCATAAACTTATCGCTCCATCTCGCGAAAAAAAATATTTGACTGTCTGAGCTAGATATGTCTATTATAATATTTTAAGTATTTATAGCATATTATAACAAAAAGATAACACACTTTTTTCATGAATCACACACATTATCGCTAACATTTAATTAACATTGGATAGCTATGTTAATATTTTCGTTAACTTATCAAGCGGTCCGGTTCGTAAAATTTTCCATTTAGAGCGCTGATGGTAATAAAATAAACATTGAAATTGAAGAGTGACATTCCAAACCTGCCTAAGTCTAAAAACCTGATTTTGAGATAATCATATTTTTGTGATTTGCAATTTACCTCTTAATTTTTCGGTACTATAATGTTTGGCAATTTCATAGAAAATTCAAAGACTCGAAAACATGAAATATAAATAACATTAAAAAGTATAGTAAAACTTCGTTCAAAAACTGACTTTTTTTTCAAAATGGCCCTAAGTCTGTACTAAGTACAGTTTGGAACACAATAAAGTAAAGTTGAGTATCTTTTGTGTGTACAATTATGATTGTGTAATAGAATGTGATCACGGACAGGTCTGTTGGGATGATTAATGAATAAAAATAATATTAAATTTCTTTCACTTTATTGCATTTTTTGATAAAAGGGTAAAAATTTTAACCTTTACAATATAATAATATATTATATAATTATACTACAATGTAGGGATCATCTTCAATAAAAAAAACTTATACAACACAAATTCTCAAATATTTCGTCTGACATTTCTAATCTGACGTGTTACAATATTATATTATGGCCGCTTGGAGCGTAAATGTAGCAAAAAGAGTTGAACTGCGAATGCGCATATATCCTTAGGTGAGTATGGAAAGAATCAACCGTTACCTTATTAGTGCTGTTTTGAAAAAAAGGCACATTTCGACATCAAATTGAAGAGACTTTTTTGTAAAATATAAGTTTTAGTGAGACTATAGATCTCACCGCACTCTATCGGATTCCATCAAAACATGAAAATTTGTAATTTTGGACTAAGGCTGGTTTGGAATGTCACACTTCAATTATACAGAATCGGACATCGTCCGAATATTAAAATCTATATTAACGGATTTAGGTAAGAACACCAATAATATAGGTAAATGTGACATTTTATAAATAAAACGAAACACTTTGATTGTCTTATTTAAGCATTTCTCAGTATGGAAAAACTAATTAATTGCTGACGGGTGGTTATGTTAGAAATTAAATGAGAGAAAACAAATATTTTTCCATCGCTCTTTCGTGTCCGAATAAAGTGAAAATTCAGCGTTCTCGTGTTTTGTATAAAAAAAAAAACAAAATTGAAAATATACAACACCGACAAAAAAAAAACAGTAAAAGTGTCCATGAAAATCAATTGTTATTTATTTTGCAAATCCAATCAATATTCGCGGTCTGCTGAAAATAAAACAGAGTGTTTCAATAAAGAGCTCAAGTCTGCATTTGGGTTAACAAAACCAAATTAAATGGAAAATAATGCAAAAGGGGGGAAAACCCGAAACCTATTTCGTATCAAAACGAATAAGGTAATATCGCAGTGTGAAAAAATCTCGCCGGCCTGACCGCGCGGGAGTCAGCGGAAAATGCTACTTGATGCGATTACGGTGTAAGTATCATTTTCGCTTGAAAAGTAACGGTGTTTTTCTTACTGTTTGGTTATGGTGCGTTATGTTTTTTATGGTAGCTATTTTACGAGCGATATTTGGCGCTATTGGTGAGACTCGTATTATGTAGAACAAGGATGCTTGAATAAGACTCCTGCGTTGACAACGACAAAACTGAATAATATAATAAAATAAGTTTTTAATTTAATACTAGCCACACTGTACTGGTTCGTTACAGCGGTAGAGTATAGTTACTAGTGTCACTTCCCTCCATTTTCGAAAGTGGAAAGCACGCTGTCACTTTGTTTCTTTGTATGGATTTTCGTCTGGATTCAGGACTTGGAGGTGGACAAATAACACACCGGAATTGTGGTGGAAACGGCGAGGCTTATTTGGGTTAATAATATGTACTAATGGTTTCATTCTTATAATTTCTTTAATGCGTAACGCGAGTGAACAATTTTTACTGTCTGGCAGTCGGCCGCGTATTACCCGCCATTTTTTGTTTTGCTTTCAGCGAGAAGCGTTGTCGAAAACGGTGACAATAGCGACGTTGCAGATATTTTTAAACGGCCGGGCTTTACAGTATTGCCGGCTTTATTATTATTTATTTTCGTAATCAACCCTTACTATTTGTTGGTTTGATACCGATTTGGGCCTCTCCAGATTCACAGAGATATCCCCAAATGGGGACCATTGGGAATGTAACACTAGCGTACTTACTGTCCAAATTACTAAATTCGACCGAATTTACTAGAGTACCTGGTAATTACGAAGAAACGTTTTAGGTGGCTGGGATATGTTTCTCCATGCCGCTTAATGAGCTTAAATATTGGGAACATACCTTAATAAGATTTCATATAAATAATAAGGAATTCAAGTTATACATATTTAATTTTTTTATAAAAATCGATGTTTTTTTTAAATATATATAAAAAATTCTAAATGGCGAAAATTTGAAAAATCAATAAACTAAATTTTAATAATAAATATAACCATAAAAATAATGTAATAATAACGAAAGCTATGTACCAAATATGTGAAAAGTAAGTTAGTAAGTAAGTTTATCTTTGACTTAAAAAAAAAATCTTTTTAATGTTTTCAGAGAAGTAGATATTTATTAATTAATACAGTTGAAATTGTAAATTATCAATAAAAATTCTCAAATTGAAAGTTTCGTATTTTTCCGCTAGGTTCTCTTTTGCCATATAATATGATCACCCTTAACGTATGTCGATTAAGCCGTGTTATACTGAAGCATTAATATCAAAAAACGTGATTGTTCGAAAATTTGAATTCATTTTTTTGTGATTAATTATTATTATTATCAATCTCTCGACGCAGGCATCTATTGCGGTAAAATAAAAAAAATACACACAGCAGACTAAATATCCGTCGGCCAGAGTCGGCGGAGTGTGCGCGGAAACATCAATGGGGTGGAAAAAAAATGAGAGGGAAAAGGCGAAAAAAGCGGGAGGAGACCGGTTTTTTAAAAAAATGTACCGACACACGCCCGCTAACACTTCCGAGACCGTGCGCTACTACGAAAATAGTGATTTTTCATTGAAAGAGATTGAGGTTTTAATTTATCGCTATAAACCAACAAATATGTCTTCAATGGTAAATTTTCATGATCGAATTTCAATAATTTAGTTTGATAAAAAGAAACAGCTCACAAAACTTAAACTTAATATGCAGCAGTGCCATGTGGTCATTTTGTTAAGTGGGTATGTTAACAAAAAATGCATAATTATATTATAGATTACCTACTATAGTACTATTGTCTATTTAGCCACTTTTTGAGTTTGGGGAATACTTTACGTTTATCCTCTAATTATTTGGAGCGATGTAATGTAGTGTCAACATTAAATTTGTCACTATAGTGATATGCCTGCGAAATGAACGAGCCCTGAACATTTTTGAAAGAAAAATTCTCCGCCGTATATATGGACCGATCAGGGACGGCACTAATTGGAGGAGAATATAATGCTGAGCTCTACGGGCTATACAAAGATTGCAGCGCAGTTCAATTAATTAATATTGGGAGACTGCGATGGATAGGTTATGTGCACCGTAAGAATGACAATGAACCGGCAAAGAGAGTGATGCCCGGCAATCCAATGGGGCGTAGAAGAAGAGGCAAGCCAAAGATTCGCTGGTTGGATGGAGCTGCCAGTGACTGCCGTGTTCAAGAGGTACCGAATTGGAAAGCCACCACACTGGATAAGGACAGGTGGAGGGAGCTGTTGGAGGAGGCCAAGACCCACGTCGGATTGTCGCGCCCCTGATGATGATGAGTGATATTCCAGTCGAAGAGATTTTCCGTAGATATGTAGAACTAACTATGCAGGTATAAATTGAGTTAAAACAATTTTATTTAAAAAAAAGTTTCTCCACGTTTTTTTTTGTTTCATTAATATAATTTATATATAAAAAATCTATCTACTGATAGTGTTATGTCGATGGATTAGTGAACGTAATATTAGTTTGTACCCACAGTTAGTTAGTTTGATAGTTAAGCTGGCGCTTTAGACCATTCGAGTCCATGGTCGACTCCACAACTGTCCTCCAGTCATCTTTATCCCAAACTATCTCTCCTTTCTGTTGGGCATACTAAGCCCGTATGCATCCTTCTTGACTCTTGAGTCTTGACGATATCCGCTCATCTCTTCCGATCCAATCCAGAGGCCGAGCATATTATATTATATTGTCCAGTTTTTACCAAAATTGTTTTATTTTACACAAAATTCTCTCATGTAATACCTTAATGTATTGTAAAAATATTGCAATGGCGAAGGGTGGAGGTAGACTGTTAAGATCTGACATAAATAGTGCATACTAAACTTTGTTAGTCAAACGTATTTGTTTTCATTGAACTAACAGTGTGTGAAAAGAGTGTTTATTAGTTTTTAAAATTCAAATAAACCCTACCTAATCTAAGCCATAGTAGATAATAGTCAAAACATATTCATTTATCTATACAATATTTAAAATTAATCTATTAAACTATGCATAATTTTAGATGTTTTTTAGATAGAAGAATATTTTTTATCGATTGTACTCGTAGTTTGGTTTGGCAGGGTTTAATTAGTTAAAACTAACCATCTGTAATAAGTATGTATTTTTAATTCAACAAAAACAAATAAGTACGAATGAAAAAGTAAGCACTATTTATCATTATGTCGGATCGCTTATAGCATACCTAAATATGGTTTGGTTTCGGCAGAGTTTAATTGAATTTTAAAAACTAACCAGCACCATCTGCAAATTGTATTCTTAGTTCAATGACAACAAATAATAATATGAATAACAATTTTTAGCGTGCATTGTTTATGTCGAATCTTAACAGCCTACCTCCACCCTTCCTACATGTCTGCTTATACTGCCCCATTTCGCCATCTATTTTCAATTGCTTCGAATCTTTAAAAAACACAAAATTATTGAATATAGGATCTATGGAATAGAGTAGGCTATCGATATTTTTGGTGTTTACCTACAACAGTATTTTTTAACAAATATTTCGACTTAGCTAATTTAAGAATATATTTCAGTCAAAACATTAAAAAGAATATAAATGATTAATTCGTCTTTGCTTTATTTGTTAAAGAAATCGACGTTAAAACTAATTTTGCTAAAGACAAACGACGCATAACAACGAAAATGTCAAAAGTACCGAAGTCTTTGATTATGTTACGAGATTCAAATTACTTTCAAAGTATTGGGTTTCAAGAACACAGCGATTTCTTAATAAAGACATTTAAGCTTTCTTATTTAGGTAATGTAAATAATGTTTTCATCTATTAATTAATAAGTAGGTTTTACCTACTATTACTCCTATAGTATTTTCAGGCAAAATTTTAAGAAGTAAGTCCACAGAAGGCGGCGTGGTGATGTGTGAAATTTACGAATCGTGGCATGTTACCACACAAAAAGATGCGGTATCCCAATATTTTTCAATACCGAAATACCGGTTTTAAAAATCAGACAATACCGATATATTATAATATGTACAATATGTTAGTGGCGAAGGGCGGAGGTGGGCTCTTAAGATTCGACATAAATAGTGCTCACGAAACTTTGTCAGTCACACTTATTTGTTTCATTGAACTAAGAATAAAATTTGCAGATGGTACTGGTTAGTTTTTAAAATTCAATTAAACCCTGCCTACATCAAGCCATAATAGTGTAGGTATGTTATGGACGATCCGAAAAAAATAGTGCACACTTTTTCAATCATACTTATTTGTTTTCGTTGAATTAAGAATACATAATATCACAGATGGTGTTGGTTACACTATCTACACATTGTAAGTTTAATGAAAACAAACATAATATGACGACTAACAGAGTTTAGTGTGCACTATTTATGTTGAATCTTAACAGCCTACTTCCACCCTTTGCACTGAAATTTGTTTTTTATGATTCGTGTATTATGTTAGTGGCAAATACTGTCTAATTAATAGAGGGAAATGATTAAAACAAACTAGAGAATAATAATTTACACACTTATATACCTGAAGCGTACTCTCATTTTATAGTATGTTACTATTAGGAATGCATTCTCTCATAATCTCCGCAACTTCAACATTTCAGAATTAATGGAATATTATATTAATCAGTTTATTTAAGATATAAATATTTTTGTTTATTTAATGTTTTTTCTTAATGCTCCGAAGCGCAGTACTTATCATATTATAAGGTTCGTAAAGATATTATTAGTTACGATTACAGACATAATAATTGCATGGTATTAAAAAGTGTTGCTAGTGTTTCATAAAGTAATTTCGTTACTGATAGATGAATATATTATGATATATCAATTTGCGACATTTGTGGCCACGTAGGTTTTTAGAAAATTATGGTTATTGAATTATTTTTACGATTCAAGATAAACAATAAAATATAATCGCTCAGAGTTTGCCACTGATTTCTAACTTGCAATACCGACCATGCCACAAATCTGCCACTAATATCCATATACGCGAGGACAAAATATTTTCATGCCAAACCAAATAAAGTACTAAAGAACAAAATATAATGCAATCCGAATAAACATGTCGGCGTGGCGCTTTGCAGCGGTAATTTTCCGGATATACTATTTTCATTTTTCCCCACTGCGCTGTTGGCACACGGCTTTTGGTGTTTTCGGACACCTTATCTTTGCCGCCCCTTCAAACTCGTCCCACTTTTGCCAAATTCGCGTCTCATTTGGACGGCATGCCAGCAATTCGTGCAATTATATTATATTAAGATGTATTATTTTTCTTAGAAAATGTCCGCTCCTTAAATGGAGCATATGGAAACCACGCTGCGCCTTTAAGAACCCATATCGTGGGTACCCTTATGCTGGTATCCCGAAACCCCGTTGTTTACAGCATTTGTCAAAAACTTATTTGACGAGGAACAGAATCGGAAGGAGCGTCTATATAACGGATCCTAGCTCAGAGAAGAAAAGAGGTTACAATAGGAAATTGCAGTCATAGCCTAGTTAAAAAAAAAATCGGTGTGTGTACTTATGTACGCGCATTAGGAGTTATACTTTTTTGGCGTAACAAAACAAAAACAAAACTTGTGATAACCTAGATTCTTCGACAAGCTCTTAATTATCTTCTTAAATTACACACTTAAGAAAAGGGACCGCTTATTGGAACGCCGTTGGTTTATTTCTATACACTTTAATTTATATTAGGTACTAAATTATATAATTATTTATCGTTGCTTTTATTTTTAAAGTAACAACTGCCACTATGACGTTTAATAGTTTGTTTACGTAAGGAATTGAAAATGGTCGACAATAAAAACAATTATAAATATGTGTAGGGCAGGGCTCGAAGTGGACCGGAATGCACCGGAGCGCCGTTCCGGTACATAAATCCACAAAATTATCGCTCCGTCTCGTGGAAATATTAATTTGACCGTCTGAGCTAGATATTTCATATACGAGTACTAAAAAAAATAACACACTTATTTTTATAAATCATATTTACAATTAATGTAGTATAGGATAATATAGTTGATATTTTCGTAAAATTATCCAACGCTCCGGTTCGTAAAATTTTCCATTTCGAGCGCTGGTTTAGGGTCGTCAGTTGTTGGATGTATAAACCTTACTAAGTTACACATAATATGAAAACATCTCAGATATAATTATATACCCACTAGAAAAAATCTTTGAGTCAGGATTCGAACACGCATCCAATGGATTTGCGCCAATTTGCTTTACCAATTAACCCACGTGTCTCCTATCTAATTATCAAAGATCTTAAAATATTGCGTTCATTTTAGCAATTGGCTTTGCGATTAAATTAGTGTTTTCCAATCGCCGGTCCGCAAAATTTTCTACCGATTCAAAAAAAAAGAAATCTATTCATCTCTAAGTTATAAAACTATTAAATTATGATCTACATCTTCAATTCATGCGACATCCCATTCAGCCATTCCTCTCCAAAACAAAACTGATGCCACGATTATCAACTATTCTAGTAAACTATTTTTTTTATTCAACGAATAATACACAAGATTTAAAAATGTAACATTCTAATTATTGAACATGCTTAATTTTGAAAACACTATTTTGCGAAGACGCAGAAAATGCTATAGGTGCCATAACCATAGTGGTCTATGTGCATGGGCGCGAAACCCGAAAGATGCATGTCCGATTCCTGCGTGGTGTCTAACTTTTTTCTATTGATTATAATATATTATTTTCTGAGAAGTATTTTCAAAATTATGTATATTCTAGTAAATATGAAGCAGTAGATTTCGAACTTTTCTTTCTCAATTAAATATTGCTTTCACGAATTCCAAAATATATAGTACTTATCACAAATTTATTTATTGATCAGTTTCTGATTATTTCAATTGAAAATGGAGTTATATTTTTTTGTATTCGCAATCATACTGCTATGTCTGTTATAATATACGATTTAAAAACTAATAAAGAAAATACTATATAAATAATATTTGTTATTTTTATGATAGCGGTCTGCGTAATATTTCTTTTATTTTTACCGGTCCGCAGGTATAAAAAGGTTACGAAGCACTGGCTTAAATCAATGCATCAATTCTAGTATTTTAATTACTAGCCGACGTCAGGGCCTAAATTAACTTATAACCAATGATGGAATTGTTTTTAAAATGTGGTCGAATTATCAGGATTTAATTTAAACGCAGTACCTACTGGTACGGCGATTGCATGGAAGGTTTTCTGGACGCTTTCCAGGACGTCGGACGTTCCTGGACTGGCGATCAAGTCGCTCTAGAATTTGGCCGAATTTTTCAGCTTCGGGCCACGTCTGGAAAAATGCATACGCTGCATCGTTCGCAATAACAAGCCGTACAAGCTTTAGAATCCTACACCAACAATAATATAATACTGAAAAAACTTATGTATTGCTAATATATATTTTCGTGTGCAAAATGTTAGCTTGCTTTCCCTTCTTACAACAGTATCAATTATTGTATTACTAATAATTAATCTCAGAAAAATATAACGAAACATCGATAGAAAATAATATGTCATGCACAAGAAAAACGTCACGTGCGTCAGCTAAGTTGGGAATGGATAGTTGTATTTATCCGTGGAGTGATCGTGTGGAAACAGTGACAAAATCTTCTGCGCGCTTCCATGCTGTCGCTCGATGCAACATAATAATATGTGGGCGGCTTTTTTACATCCATGTCATGCATTAGTATCTTTATAATTATCTTCAAATGTGTTAATCTTGTCCATTTTTTGAATAATAAAATGCCTAATTCTTGTCAAATTTGGGATCACAGAGATTATCAATATAATTTTTTATCGTAAATATTTCACTATAATAATGTCGACATAAATTATACTAATGGTTTTATAAATGCGTTTAAAAATTAATAAATGTAAAAAATCTTAACACCACTGCACATGTATGTACTGAAATATGACTATATTCTAAAACATTAGAGCGAAAGGTTTAAAAGAATACTATTTTATATAATCAAAATACTTTATGCAGTCATCAAATGTTTAAAATAAATATAAAGGATAATAAGGCTTCAAAATTATATAAATAGATTATCTATAACGTTTAAGGAATTTCTAGGATCATGCTTTGAAAATACAATAAAAGCTCCACTTTGACCAACGCTGAGCATGTCCGCCCTTAAGGGTCGGTATAAAAAACTCTCTAGTGTTTTTTGTTACGAGTGTACGGTTCTTCAAAATTATCGAAAATTAAAATATTTATTTCCAAAATTGATTGAAATACCGCTGACAAAACGATGCCACCGTTTTCATGGACAGCCATTCTAAACATGTGGGAATCTTTTCTATGACGGATTCCAGAATGCATGAATAGTGAAGTTTTTAAGCTTTTTAATAATTCTAATGAATTCCTCTCAAATGTCAACCATTTATTTTGTGTTTGATCTCCAAATTTATACGTCTTGGTACTGGATATGAATATCTGAAAAAATAAAAAAGCAATCTGTATTTACAACGCCAATGAGGTACTATGAAGGATCTACAGATTGCAGTCACAACTAGTTTCTATAGGAGGCTGTTTTTATTATTCCTCTTAAATCGTTACACCAATAATCAAGCTGTTAATCATTGTTGTTCTCAATTACAAAAGTATACCTAATATTACGTACTTGCATGTTCATATTGATATTATATTACAAACATTTAATGACCCACGATGGCCTCGCGGCATAAGCGTCGGCCTATAGCGGACTCCAGGTTTGAATCCAGGGTCTGGCAAGTACACATATTGTTTTTCAATTTGTGTATAAGTCACAGCAGGGTTTTCCAAACTGCTTCTGCAATGGAACACTTCGCAAACCCGGAAATTATAACGGAACACTTAGTTTATTTTGTACGTTATTTATTAGCGCAGGTAACCGTTCTGCCAATTTTGGCAACTGTCGTTAAACTGGCAAGACTTGTCAGCCGGTTAGTTAAAAACAATATACCTCATCTTTTTCATGTGCATGGTGTGAGAAAAGATGGTCCTCCGTCTGTACCTAGATCACGGCCCCCACATCCCGAAGTGAGCCCCCAGGCTAGGATCTTTGGCGGGCCTCCTACCTATCGCCTATGTTAAAAACAATCTGACGATCTGCAGTTGCATATTCCAAATGGTGTTCGAGCTAAAATTAAGGGTATTTTTTAGCGATTTTTTGTATTTTTAATACACCCACTTTTATGTAATATGCACAACTATGGACATGTCAAATATCGACAATAATATTTTTTTTAACTATTAGTGTATGTTTGAGATGTGTGTTTATCTCACTTGGCTGGTCGATCTCTAATGCCGGACCCCCCGTAAGCCCAGACTCCCAGCCTAGAGGCCTGTTAGCCCCCCCTTGTGGGAGCCATGGCCTATCTCGATACTTGACGTCATAAACATCAGTGGAGATTGAACATCACTCGTCTTTCAATATGAAGTAGATTCTTTAATTATTTTAGTTTTACGTATTTTACTTATACTTAGTAGAAGATATTTAAATGTGTTGTAGTGTATAAAACCTTTCCAAATGGTCGAGGAACACCTATTCAGGTTCAGCGGAACACTGGTGTTCCGCGGAACATAGTTTGGGAAACCCTGAGTCAGAGAATGGACCTAATAGGTTGAGCAAGTGGTTGACATCCATTTCTCGTAAAAACGACTCAGCTGAACAGGAACAAGGTCATTCATAGTTTAGTCAGAAATAAACCTCAGCGTTGAAAGGACGTCATTTTAATTCAGTCTAACCTCAAAAACCTCTAACCATCGGGGATTTATTTTAAGAAACGCAATAATTATTAATTACAATTCTCGGTCGAACGAATATCATTATTATTATTCCCTTCAAACATAACATGTATGCGACGTAACCTGAAGCCCGCCGAACGAATACAGGGCTGTCAAAAAATTTAAAGTTAAAAATAGCTTACTGTACAGATGGAATAATTACATACTTCCAAGCGTCAAACGGCATACAACATTCATCTAAAATAATTATGAAAAGACTAGCTGATAATGTTATGTTATTTTTGTATTGTTCTTATTTTTTTGCTTATCAAAATATTTCACACATTATCTGATGATGTGTATTTTGGATATATCGTAATATGTATCTGGTCTCATTAAAATTGCTATTAAGTTGATATAACATAGGAAAATCTGTAAATCATTAAAATGTTAATTTCGTTATAGTTTTTAATTAAACCGGTGCAATTACATATTAGATTTAAACACTGTTGTACTGTGTGACTTTTATAATATCAGATAAAACTGTAGGATGTCAGCAAAAGAGTAAACAAAACCCAGCTCATGGGATAACCGAATGGTAAGCAACTGTATATATTATATTTTCCCGCCAAATTGCACACAATTAAAAACAATTTATCATAAAAACAAGTAAGACGTCTTCGACAGCCCTGGGTGATTGATTCGATAAAGTCGGCAGTTTTTTTTGTCTTGTTCTCTGCGATCGCTAGCTTTGAATAAAAAAAATCTATGGGTGACCATTTTTTATGAGTATAAATTATTTCTTGCATTGGCTTTTATTAATTAATAATTATTGTACCTACCAACTAAAAGTAAAGTTGCGTTACTTGTTTGTAAAAGTGTCAGACTAAATTAATTAAACTAATCGGGTAAGTAATAAAAAGTCATTAATTGAGTTAGCATTTACTTGGTAGAATTCCATTTTAAAAGAAATGAAAATATAATTAATTATATTTTCATTTCTTTTAATAAAAAGTCACTTTCTTTTATAATAAACAGACATCACTATATTAATTTTTTTTTAAATATGCATTAGAATTAAACAATATGTACCCATTTTTTTTTTTTAAATAGTTATGTAATAGGTCTTACATATTATTCAAAATAAATACTATTCATTAATAATGTTTTTTGGATAGCACATGAAATAAAGATGTAGGTAGATATGTATTTCAACATCCTCTCGGACAATTTCAGGTTAAAACGTTATTAATATATTATTATTAGGTTTATATCGTGGCTATCCATCATATTGGTTGCAATGTTTTCCACCAAACACCTGATTAACAAATTGAATTTAGTAACATTTACGTATATTAGAAGATATCATTTTTTGGTCACCCCATATTTTATACACTTTGACAGTGTTATGATTTAAATTAAATAAGAGATCATTATTATTACTTTAGACCAAAGCATTGTCGGCGACCTTTGCATATTACCAGTAGAGCAACAATTCCGGACCACATGTAAAAAAATCATATTTTCAATTCTCAAGGGCAATTCTGTAGAGCGTCCCCTTAATACAAACCACTATTATGTGAAGGCCCATATGATCTTATTAGGATCGGACACGGTATACATTTTATTATAATGTAGTTGTCTACTTTCTGTGTTCTTCAATATAATCACGGTTATCGCCAACTATGCTATAAATATGACGAATACAAAGTGCGTAGTGACTACCTACATTACTTAATATGGAAAGCTCTTGTTTTCGTAAATAAAGCCGTATTCTCTTTCATATTACGTAGGTAATATAATATTTAAACAATGTTTGCAGATAAAACATCCGGAAAACTATTCTGTTTGAATGATTTTCTATTACTCGTATTTACATGAACGTAAAATATTTTCATGCACCGGAAAGAGGAAGTTAGCAAATTTTCAATAATAATCCTAGATATCTATATTTGCTTCTCAATTTGGTGTAGGTAATACTTTAACCATATCGCATATACGAAATTCTTTACATTTAAAACAATTCCACGTGTTACTTAGATTAGAAATATCTAGCTGTTTTCTAGTTTTTTATTGTAATAAAACATATAGAATATAGAGAATGATAAAATGTTTTATAGATTGTGTTACTTTTTAGCAATCGGCTTTTGTATTTAAAATTAAGGTAATAAAATTACCCTAATTACTAACCAGTGTCAGGCTTATTCAAAATTTTTATTATAACGTACATACTTGCATTTGCTAATAATTTAATACACCGATTTGTAAAAACCATTACTTAACTTCGTCGCAATTAGATATTATGATTCACATAGCTTACTGGCCAGGCACATGAGTGCGAATTCCAGGGGGCGCAGGTTCAAATCCTGCTGGGTGCGTATTTTTTTCAAAAAGATTTTTTCTACTGGTTATATATATCTCAGAAGTGTTTTAAAATTGCGTATGTTCAATAAAAGAATATTATATTCTTAAATATTGTGAATTATTCGTTGAATAAAAAAAGTTTGTTTTATGATAGCAGGCAACGACCTCGTGCCTTGTCAATTTTATTTCGATAACGTAAGAATCAGCAAGTCATTTAACTATCACACAATCGTTGCATCTACAATCTGCATATTCAACAGGTGTGACATTTTGATGGGGTTTGACTACTTCGGGCTTGGTCATCAAAATGCCTCGAAATTGCAACAATGCAGCGGCTAGAAGATTTTAAAATATTCGTGTATATAAATAGCAAGTCATAGCTGATGGGTTCCCTAAGTCTTTTAGTGTCAGTCAGATATCCATCGCAGTCAAGTTTCAGTCTTAGTATAACACCGCACAGCATCTATTTCACTGAGCCTCGGTCCAGCGCACTCTCTCGTCACGTTTTTCTTTGAAGCATTCACTCACCGTGTCTAATACTACGGCATCACTTCCACCGAGCCTCGGATCGCTAACATAACTCCTGTATCATTTTCTCTTGCACCAACTGTATACCGTTTTGCAGCAATAAACTCTTGCTCATCAATACATCTGAGCAACCTACAATCCGACTTTCATCTCTACATTTGTCACCCCTAAAGTGGGTCTGGTCCCTTTACAACGAGACGAATAATATTTTACTAGCTATAGTTAGTACCTATCTGATATTCCTTAGTGTCTTTAACACAAAAAATACTCAAATATCACTAGTTTTTGAGAGGAAACACTTAATTAAAATGTCGTCCCTACGAGTACTTTGGAGTGATCCTTTGGAGTGAAGCGAAAAATTCCTTCACATTTTTGGTGTCGTATTGTTAATAAGATATTTCGCTGTTAAAATACGATATGTACATCAATGAAGTTGAATCATTTAGGTTAACGTTTTATAATAGTCTCTACTAATTTTATTTTTTTTATTTTCATATTATCTATATTAAATGATTGGATAAAAATAATTATCTAATGGTAATAAAACAAACCACAATATTTTTTCATCAAGAATAATCATTTACAACATACCATTAAAGAAAATAATGGTAAAGAATAGTGGTTGAGCTTTTTAAGTGGACTATAATTATTTTGTGGGAAGATGAGGAGGTCGGATCTAGGGGTGGGGGCGATGGAATAGAATGTCAGACACTGACCTTTGCGATAAAGTATGATGGCTTCGTGGTCTGGTTTCAACTTTCGCTCGCGTGATATTGTTGTTTTGGGTCACCCGGTTCGTACACTCACGCACTTTGTGACACAGTTTTATGGATTATATGTTAGGGTGTATAAATGATGGTGATAGATTCTGAATGAGTCTGTATCTATTGAGTCAATCACTTAAGCGACGGAAAGCTATTAGAAGCCCGCTCACGCCCGCTATCGAGATGCAACTGAATGTTCTTTCTAACACCGTCTCTCATCACCCGTAATTGCTTATTGATTGTCTGGTGACAATAACACTGGGGATTAGGAGGTGGGTGAGGAGATAAGGAGTGCAATGAGAACATAAATGACCCAACCAAATAGTTTCATTCTAAATATGGTGCTGCAGTTAAATGCAAATCTTGACGAGGGGTTCACAAACTTTTTCATCAAAGGGATAATAATAAAATAATAAAAAAATTTGTCGGGCCGCCTTTTGTTTTGTAAATATGTTCCGTTTTTAAAAACATAAGGCAGAAAAAAAATATTTCATTGTGTAAGCATTTTTCATTAAATATACAGTATTTATTACTCTTCTCTATTCTATTATTCTACAAAATAATATTTAAATTTCTTCACCATGTGATCTATGCAATTGTTTGTTTGAAACTAAATCCTGCAATTCAGGCTCAGATTTTGTGGTGTGAATACGTAAAACAGATTCGATATGGTTGTCTGTTAATTTTGATCTTAAGTTTGATGACTGACAAAGTGTACAGTGCACTATTTATATCAAACCTCCACAGTCAAACTCCACCCTTCGTCACTTGTAGTTAGAGGTAGAGTTATATAGGTAAGTCCCTAACTATTTTAAATTAAGAATACTAAATTCCTAAATCTTTTATATGTGTATTCAGTCTGGAATATAATATATGAATACAATTTAAATACTTAATATAAATATTCTAATAATTATAAGGTGAATTAGGGATTGTTTTATTACAGTTGCCAAAGGGGTGGTTATACTTATTTATGCATTCGAGTATTATACAAAAATATTTCATAAAAAGTGACGAATGGGCTACGATCAATCTCTGAAATAAAATTAATATTCCCTCTGCGAAAACACCTACATACAAAAATACATAACTCCATTTATAATAGCAGAGTTCATCCATATAGGTATACATAATTAATCTTTTTTTTTCGCTCATCAATCAAGTCCACAGAGTTGATAGTTGCAGATCGCTAATTGAGAGATTTCGGGAGGCTGTTGTTTAATATATTTTTTTGTTTTGTTAAAAAAACACATAAACACATTGAAGACTGTTTAATATAATAATTATCGACTGAAGAAGAAAGTTTACTTGTCATACATTACCATACCAGAAGAAATTTCTTCGATGTTTTTATTTTAAGGCATTTAACTATTTTCCTTTCGATAATTCGTCAAATGATTATTTTCCGACTGCCTTTCTACAAGGCATGCTTACTTTCCACTCTCTTGAATCTCATCGGTCTCTTCTGCTCTTGAAACACTTTTGCTTGTTAGCGCGAGGGATGGTTTCCAATCCTGGTGTCGTAATGAATTTGAATTAACATGCGCTTGTCAATTACCTACGTGGTCGCAGACATGATTTATTCTGGATCGGAACCGTTTCCTCGTGGCAAGCCTATCAGGCACCATTAGCGAGGGGTGCAAGATTAGAAAATGCGCTCCCTTAGGACAATGATGTACTTGCATTTTGTTTTTGAAACTTTATATATTTTCTGTATAAAACTGAATATTTTTTGCTTTCAAAATTTTATTTTTTTGCATTGAATTTTACTTAAGTATGTTTTCATAAATTTTTTTTCTGTTATTATTAATATATTCTGCATTTTCTTCTTCTCTCTTGTGAGGGTAATATTTGTTATAATGTAAATCGTGTAAATTGTGTACGTCTTGAATTTAGATTTGTTATGTCTACAATGTTTTGTATTCTTAAATAAATAAATAAATAATTATTCTTATAATAAATGAAAGATACGAAAGAAAGCAACGTATCAATACACGGTATCCGTACAGTATCAGAATAAAAGAATCGATCTTTTTTTACATTACTCGTCGTGTTACGTCTAGCTTAATTGCAGGATATTAATTGCATCACATTGTTTTGTAATAATCTTATTTTATCGTAATAATTATAGTTTTGACATTATAAAACCTGACTAAAGAAAACAATCTATGGATAGATTTAGTGGACGAATGATCATAATACCCCGTTTACACGTGCATATATTTACTACTGATCAGTGGTGAAGTGTGGAGGTAGGCTGTTAAGATCCGCTCTAAATAGTGCACATTAAAGTTTGTTAGTCATACGTATTTACTTTTATTGACAGATGGTGTTGGTGAGTATTTAAAAATCAATTAAACCCTGCCTAAGCCAAACCATAATAATTTTGGTATATTTTGGGCGATACGACAAAATTGTGCACACTTTTTCATTCATATATCTTTGCTTTCGTTCGATTAAAAATTATACATATTACACGTATTGGTTCATTTTTTAAATTCATTAAGCCCTGTCTAACCAAACTATAATAGATAAACAAGTATTCTATCTATAAAATATTCTAAGTTATGTATGCTTTATATGCATAATTTCAGATATTTTATAGATAGACGAGTATTTTTTTTACTATTATCTATGACTGACAAAGTTTAGTGTGCACTATTTATAGCGGATCTTAACAGCCTACCTCCACCTTTTGCCAATGCTACTGATAGTACGTATTATCACGGCCATAACAAGAAAATGCACTTGTCAACATGTATTATCACGAAAGTGGCAAGATTGCATGCAAGTATGTAAAAAAGTTCAGAAGCTTTTGAATTTTCACGCAATAATATTACTATTGCATAGCGGTGCGTATGCGCAGTATACCGATAGTGGCAAACCTGCTGGAAAAAATACGAACTACACCGCACAGAATATTTTGACGTCTACCGATAATCAACAAACTTGTCCGAACCTGTTTGAATTTTTCAAATAGAACCAATACAATGACAACATCGCGTCTCGCTTATGCTTGAAGAATGGGATTGGAGGGACAGTCAGCACTTTTACTTGTAAACAGTTACTATCGCGATAGTTTAAAATACATAAAATATACAAATATTATTTATTGGTGCAAGTAAATCCATGCACGTGTACATGCGCTATACTATTTATGAAACCGTATTATGTGTGATATCGCGATTTTTTTATTCATACATTTTCATTGCTGGGTAATTACAAATCATTTTGCAACTGGTGGGTTGCCTTCTGATGACACCTGTTGAAAATTTCTGAAAGAAGTAAAAAAACAATAAATGTTGTAGTTTATTAACGACAGCCAAATGTTTAAATAGCAAAAAATACTTAAACCTATTCAGAATATTGTTAGAGCGATTCCGTCTTGAATAAAATACGTTGCTGGTCTCGAAAACTATCCCATCAATATAATATTTTCTTGTGTTTTTTTCCAGCATTCAGCGACGCAGGATATATTTTTTCCTCACAATGGCTACACGCCGACTTGTTGATGGGCAATACAAATGAATTGTCTTGTTTCGCAGCAAATTACTTCGAAATGACAAATGACACTCGAGGTTCCACACAATGCCCTGTAACACAATATGCTGCGAGGTTAAAGATGTGTCTACACGGCAGCAATGGGCTTTATAATATGTCGCGGAAAAATGTTATAGATAGTATCAACATCATGATGATTATAAGTGGCCCAATAATAACCCATAGCAGGTTTTAGTCTCGTCTCCAAAAACTTCATCCTTCTTCCCCAATACTGGGTCAGTGTTATCCAGGTATTCGCTCTGGCATATAAGTTGACCCTGTCCAACCACTAGAATTTGGGCCTGCCAATCAACCCCCGATCGTCTGGTATAGTATAGTACTGTCTATTCTTGCTACATTGCTCGCCCATTGGTGCCTATCAAGCTTAATGAATGTAGACATTCACTCTTCTTAGAAGAAGTAGTAGAGCTCCATGTAATGCCGAATACGACATTCTTCTCCTTTTAGTATTGGTACATAATATAACATACTTACCACCTTCCTCTAGAATATTCATCGACCTTGGTGAAAGTACAACACTCTGACTCGTAGATTAGTATTGGTCAAATCATACATCTGGATTATTGTACGATGGGAGAGAATGAGAGACTATTACCCCATCCACCCATAATTTTCGAATGCGATTTTACGCCAGATGGCGTGCGAAACGTATAATTATTGCGTTCATGGAGATTTTGTATATAAGCATCTCGCCGAATCTGAGCACAGAATACCCCTCTACCATAAGTTTAGCGAACCGATTCCTAAATTTGGCAGAGTCGATGTTTGACAAATTGCAACTGACAGCTTGCGTTTGTTGATAATTGTCATAGGTACTTGTTTTCTTCCGTATTTCATTATGATTCAGTGAATTATTTTGATTATTGCCTAATGGTATTATTTATTTTACAATTGATCCTATAATTGGAGCTTTATTTTATTCAATCATGACTGCTTTATTTATACTAAACTTTCCTTCCATGAAGCTAACCTACAATGCCGCAAATTTCGTAAAAGCGGCGACGCTTTCGAATTCAAAAAGATGTTAATACACATCAGATGCTGGTTCATGAAAATCTAATAAATATAATATAATATTTTTAACAACTCAATTCACATGATGTGCTGGAATCGATTTATGCATACTAATTATACGGTATACTATCACGATAACTATTTATTTTTATTTGTTTACCTTCCACGTTAAGAGATTTCCTATAAATAAATATTGTAATGATTATATTTATTCAATAACGTTTATTCGGCATTCGGATTATCCGGCCATAATGTAATATTAAATCGAAAAATAAAAAAAATATGAAAGTATGTAATAGCGAGTTCAACATATAGGGACTACTAGGGATATCTAGCGGCAAAATGCAAAAAATTATCGTTTATTTGACAGTTAAGCGCCCATAGACATCAAAAAGTGACCATAGAGAAAAATAATTTTCTGTTTTTATATAAAGAATACTTGTTTCGTTTACGTTCGACTAGTTAGTAAATGATTGTAAACGGAAACAGCGTAAGGTTATAGGGTAACAAACGATTCGGTTTGGCCTATTTCGATGGACGGCCGATTTAACTGATTTTGTAGACCACAGTGTTTGGTGATATGACTCTCCATTTTATTTAATAATCACTTGTGATATTCTTGTTGGTTGCCAAGGAATCAAGTTGAAAAAAATTGTCGATACACTCGAAGAGGTAGTCATTGATTTGAAGGTCCGAGGCGTTATGTAGTTGGTTAATCAGTACGGGCATAGGTATAATTTATTTTTGTCTCATTGATTTTCAAACCCGTGTTTTTCAGAGCAGTGAAAGCTTTAACTAGCGTATATCTGGATCTAACAATTATGTATATGTCATCCGCATTGGCATCAATTTGCACTGGTTTACAAAATATATTTCCATTTTGTCTAGACTTTTGAATCCCGTACGGCCTTCCCTAGGGCAATGTTAAACAATAATACTACATGCCAAGGCACCACCCTGTTAAAAACAATTTGTAGTGTATAATTTGTAGTGGCCTGGATAGGTCGGACTGCAATTTTACTGTACAATCTACATTTTTAATGATGGGCTGTATCATTGCAATAAGTTTTGTAGATACCTCATAGCTCACTCATGGCTCTATATTATATAGTATACATGCCATTTGATATATTATAGGTGCTTGAGTTATTTTAATGTCTCTCGTTAAATTTTTAAGGGATCTCTGCATTCCACCATTTGCTTAGCAGCTTAGCTAAAGGTATTAAGAAACCCATACTGTTCATTACTTCGTCGGTCCATCGTATAAGCGACATCCTTATGCCCGTTTTAGATGGGACACCGGTGTCGCGTTCGTATATAATAAGGAGACCTTTGTATTCGAATTAATGAGCCTTTGTAATGTTTATGAACGCGCCAGAGCTAATGAGTGAATGCGTGTCCGGTACACATTTCCGTTGGCCGCTGCATTCTCAAGCCTCCGATACACTTGTTTTTATTACCGCAGCCAGTTTTAAGTTCTAATTTATAACGCAAAATTATGCATTGAATCATTATCTCTGGGCGTTCATAAACATAATACAAAAGCCCGTTTATTCGAATACAAAGGCTTCCTATATTATATCGAGCGCGACACCGGTGTCCCGTCTGAAACGGGCCTTATTATATGTCGATTCTTGATGTGTCTGCTGACAATGAGTCTTTAAGTTATTGATTTCCATTTTGGCTATTTGGACCAATGACTGTATTTCTGGCGGTAACGTATAATAAGATGGATGAAGTGTGCTTTTAATTGAAAACAATAACATGGGATTAAGACTTAAGAACCAGATAGTTTGCCCGTGAATGGAATAAAGTAAATAATGCTTTAAAATAATATTAGATTATTGTGAAAAAACCCCTTAATATTGTGTCAATGAAAACGCTACACAAGGGGAACCAGGGGTAAGAGGCAACAGGGACAAAACAATACGGCCCGAGGAGAAATGTGAAAAATAAACAAGTGTATCTGTTACCATTCATTCCGCTGTTTCATTATTATCGGATTCCATTAGTATTTTCAAGAAAAAAAATCAAATCTTGTTTACATTCGCAAAATTTGAATTAATGATATTATATTGTAATAAAGCAAATATCTTGTATTCGGATGGATCCTATTGTTATATCTATAGAGTGTTATTAATCTTAGACTTATCCATTATAACGAGAAGCTTGCCTACTTGAGGCGGTCCATAACATTTTGAACTCAACCAATTTATATTTATTAATAATTTTAAGCGATATAATAATAATAATGTCAAATATTTTTCCACAAGTGAATCAAATGCCAAAATTTTAGAGGAAACACACACAACGTTGGAAATTGCCAAGTTTGCGCCAGCGTTTCAGTGCGTCGTGTGGGTCTTAGTCTCTAAATACATGTCACAGGATTAATAAAAATACACCTAACTGGAAAATAATTAAACTTACAAGAGCTTAAATAATATAAAATATTGTGTTTTTTATTGGTTTTAAGTCTTTCTTGTTTTTTTAAATTAAAATAATTAAAAAAATATGATATATTGTTCAATGTTCAATAAAAAACAATCACAGGTGAATTTGACGTTCTGAAAAAGACTCTTGTAAATAGATATTCAAGATAAGTAAGAATATTTTTTTTTAATTTGAGAAGTACACTCAATGGTTAAGATCTTTGGAGAGCTTTGGGTCCATATCAATTTAGGACCTAGATGGGATTATACGTAGAAAAATTAGGATCCTAACATATCGGGCCAACCGCCAAAAGACGTAACCATACTGGATAAGAATGAAAAAAATGTAATATATTAAAAATGAAAGTATTGGTTTCAAATTAGGTTATCTCCACTATTGTTGTTGATATTTTTTTATGATCTGATACTATTCCATTGTGTGAAAGTGCATTAACTACTATCACATCGAGGTTGGTTGATGGTGAAATAGAATTTGATTTCACCAATAGCTAATAATAATTATTAACTAATATTATTGAAAAATAAATAAAATATTCTATTTAAAATCCCATTAAATAAATATTTACGACGGTGACCAAAGACGCGGCAAATATATTATAGAATTAGGTATATATGAGTAATTTTTTGGTATGAAATAAAATGGTCACATTTTGTATGTTTTTCTATAAATTAATGCAAATAATAAATTTTAACGATTAATTTTTTTACGATGTAAAATATGGATCTATGCCAAAATACTTAGACGCATTCTGACCATACTCCAATCGATTACTTAAACTTTTCTTTGTGCAAATAGAAAACGGCTCCGGGAGTAGAAATTTATACCGTTCTTATTTCCGAAGCAATGCACTTAAGGTCTTTCATATTAGTCTTGCGGATGTGCATTCGCCGAGCGTTCAGCCTTGCTCCACCCTACTCGGTAAATTGCCTAAACTTTTGGACGCAATACATTAGCAACTAAGAAAGATACGGAGTTTATACCAACAAACACCACCTTACCCTTTTGATTCGTGTTAAAAAAAAAAAACAATTTTATTTTTTGAGAAAATTTAAGGCTATACTTCAGTTGAGGCATGGTCTAAAAAGATCGTGGCTAGGCGATGCGCGGATTGTGCAAATGACGCGTGCCGAACGAAATATAATTTGTCATAAAAATCCAACATGCGTCCATTTAATGTTATGTTTATTGTTATATTAGTAATAATAATAATATATTCATTGATATGTTTTCTTTTTTGAGTACATGCGTAACGTTTTCTAGTCATCTTTACACGATATAAGAGTATATTCCTCCGACACCATCACAAAACAAACTTACGTGATCACACCTCGACTACCGCTCTCCGATTGGCGATGAGTACGCAATTTCGTCCCACCTTTTGTTGAAGTTTATTTGCCGTTTCACTTATGTATGCTCTTAAACCTCTTTGTTTGCGGTTGCGTAGGTAGAATCGCCCAATAAAAAGAAATTTTATGCCATGGTTCACAGTGTCAGTGTAGAATTATATGCGAATAAAATTTGATTTTAATCGAATGCTGTGAGTCAAATCAGCAATTAACGTCGCGAATTCAAATGCATTTTGAAGTTAGTTTCTGTCGTTTAGCCTTTTTCGACACCGTTTTTTTCCGACCATGTCCGATCTTAATAAGATAATATGAGCCTCCATAGAGTGGCGGTTTGTATTAGCAGATTTCGTTTTTACGAGAAATGGATGTCAGCCACTTGCTCAACCTATTAGGTCTATAATACTCTTGACTTGTACACAAATTGAAAAACAATATGTATACTTGCCAGACCCAAGATTCGAGCCCGGGACCAACGACGCTAATCAGCTTAAAATTTCTCATAATAAAGTTAACAAATTATACCGGATTTGCTTGAAATTAATATACCGGTATTTTTAACCGTATACTTAATAAAGGTAAAAATAATTAATATTACCAAATACAAAAAATAATTTATTACTACATGTGTTAAATTTAATTTTATGACTTATTTTATTAGTTGTAAAACACGAAAGTCTTCTCCAATATTTATTCTTGTAAAATAAAACGTTATTAATTTATTGACATTTTTTGAATTTTGAGAAAATCTAGTATTTTTTACAGACATCTATATTATTTTCTTACCCTATTTGGGATATTTTTGTAAATAGTAGTTGGCAACACTGATCCTAATTATGGATTAAAACTCAATAAATTATAACATTAATACACTTTGTAAACTACAATAAGGTAATTTTTTTAAAAATCAAAACTCACACAGGGTTTACGATCATTTTATTGTTTAATATGGAAATATTTTAACTACCCACCAATACATAATTTTAAAACGTTTTTATTAGCTCGTATTCTTGTTTGTGCGGTGGTTGTTTGTCCAGTACGAATCTTGCAATTAATTTTTAACTAACTTTCCGACTAACTAGACATTTGAAAGTTTTACAATATATTATCAGAACACGATGCCAATGCAATCTTTTAATACTTTTAGCCATCTTTAAGTAGAATTGAATTCATTTTCAGTTAATTCTGTTTTATATGGAAAGTTATTTCAGAAAAATCCGTAAAAAGTAAAAGACTATTATTGGTTGCTAAGGAGGTGGTCCTAGCAACTAAACAATTAATATATGCGTTACTATGGAAATCAAAATGAAATGTCAAATTGACATTTCATTATTCTATATTATTTGTTTGTTTGTTTTTTTTTTATTTACTGCATAATTATCAAGCACATACAAGTTTGAGCATATTGAGCATAATAAATAATTCAACAGAAAATTTAAAAACATTGTATATGAAAAGTTATTTTTATCTTGTAAGTATTTACAATTATTACAACTGCAAACCTCAAAATGTGGTATTAAGTTGGAAGGCAAATCAGTATGACACATTCGTCTTTTTGCCAAAACATATTCCTTTTTTGCAGTCGTCCAAATTTCTTTAATAGCAATCTATATTTTTATACACGTTCAACGTTTTTCCAAGATAACTATTTTGCTCTTTTACCAAAATAGGGACGACATTCTCCTTAAAATATTGGAAATAATTTTAAAATTAAGAATGTTTCTTGTAACATTGAAAATTTAATAAAAAATCTCTATAGAATGTTCATGAAAAATAAATAAATACCAATACACCAAATATTATGTAAGTAAAAATTTATAAGATTCTCATAATCTTGGAATTGCTTTACTTACGAAGGTATTTTTTTTGTTTTTTTATTATGTATCCTGATATATTAATAGATATAATATTGTCAACACGCGTCGCAGAGATTGTAAACTCTGATACGCAAAGACAGAGATAGAGGGAGCTGGTATATTTATTGTATGTACAGCTGTTATGATTTATTTTCTACCTTTAGAGAGAGGGGTGCATTCGCTGCGGGAAGCTGATACAGCGAAAGCCCTTATTGAGATTCAAACCCCGGGGTTGTAAATCAGAGATGAAAATTGGAAATGCATACATTATTAGACAGTCCTGCGTGTCGCTAGGGGCTGCGATATCGGCTTTTGGCAATGGATTGTTCGGTTTTCACACAATCACTAATAAATAATATAGTTGCAACATTTTAAAATAATACACATTTAGAGTAGTATAATTAATATAATAAACAAACCATTATCATTATCAGCTTGGATCTAAATTCTATTTGATTTAAGCCTCTTTCTAGTTGCCTCTATCCAACCATCAAAACTCGCAATGAATTACCACACTCTCATATTATTGTCATTATTAAATTATTCAAACAAATATATTATATTTGGCTAGGGGAAATGAAGCGTTACAAATTATATGATAATACTAATTGTCTTACATAATCAAAAAACTCCCAATTTTCCATTCAGAGTGAAAATTGATAATTTTGGTTTTCTTTTGGGCACTCATTGCACTCATAGTAAAACTATTCTACAACTGTAAAACGAGCTTATTCCTAGATGAAACTGCATCTCAACTTAAAACACAGAGATTCATAATATAATCTTCTCTTTTTCTCACTCCTGTGGCAGTCCGTAAGTGAGTCCTAGTTAAAGAAATAAAAACAATATTATACTTATGTTATGGTGTTGAGGATGATGATGAAGAAGTCGAAGATGTATGCAGGAGCGAGTTTTATTAGGCGTAACGGTTGGTACAATAGCATGTTACAGCAGTTATGTTACAATACTAAACTTATGATAGGTACGGATCCGAGGTCCGCATCTCGGTATAATCAGATGTTGGGCGAAGCGATATAGAGACTGCGATGGTAACAGACTGGAAACGTATATTCGAGTGACATTTTGATAAATCATTATTCGTAATTTATACAGTCGAAAGTGATACCTAAACATTATATTATGGTATATAATTATATTAAACGAGTCAGCGGTTTAAATACGAGTAGCTGTAAATTTAATTTATTAGTACAGTTATAATATAAAATGATACTATAGGAATGGATATTAGACTAATTATCCATTGCGATACCGTATTTAATATCGCCAATCAATCACACGCTCCTTTCCCTGGCTGCTCCTCTCCAGTCTCCAGCCCTCCACATCTTTCTCCAGTCCTCTTCGATACAGTCAGCCCACCTCTGCTTTGGTCTGCTCCTAGACCGTTTCCACTGTGGGATCCACTTGGTCATGATTTTTGGCGTCCTGTGCTCAGGCATTCTCTCAACGTGTCCAGCCCACCTTAGTCTTTGGGATCGACAGAATTTCACCACCGTTTCATGTTTTATTAACTCTTCTAACTCGTGGAGTTTATCATTGCGGTCGAATAATTTGATGCATTAAAAATAGATATTTGATCAATAATATACTGACAGCTACACTTAATATAACTTCAGAATATACACGTTTTTACATATTCACGTCTCTCTCAATCTTTATGTGATTATGGTGTGATCGACCAAAATCCATCTCGCGATCGATGTTTTGAACATTCTTGACGTAGAATAATGACAACAACTTGGATAGATATTCATTCAGGCTGATAAGATAAACTAAATATAATACCACCATATTACCGAGACTCTTAGAATGAAAATTTGACGTGGTCTCGTAGATAAAAAGTTTCGCGTATCTATCAATACGAAAACAAGAACTTTTGTTAAATATAACTATAACTGTGTTCTGGATACATTAACCCTTATCATACCGGACCCGAAAATTTCCGTGATTAATGTTTATTCCTTTTAATACCGGACCCGGAAATTTCCGGTTTTTTTCCTGGCCGTAATTAATTTAATATTTTAAGCTATCTATAGAATTTGTCGAAAAAAATTGCTTTCTGAAAAATTCGGAGAATTCCGAATCAGAGATATTGGAGACAGTTGGCGAAAGTTGGGGACAGTTGGAGCCAGTTGACAAGAGATGAAGACAGTTGACGTGAGTTGTAGACAGTTGAAGACAGTTTTAGACAATTGGAGACAGTTAAAGACAATTGGAAACATTTGGAGACAGTTGGTGAGAGTTATAGACAGTTGACGAGAGTTAAAGACAGCTGGAGACAGTTTTAGACAATTGGAGACAGTTGAAGACAGTTGGAAACATTTGGAGATAGTTGGCGAGAGTTGGGGACAGTTGGAGACAGTTGAAGACAGTTGGAGACAGTTGGCGAGAGTCGGGGACAGTCGGAGACAGTTGGCAAGAGTTGGAGACAGTTGACAAAAGTTGGAGACAGTTGAAGACAGTTGGAAACATTTGGAGACAGTTGGCGAGAGTTGGGGACAGTTGGAGACAGTTGACGAGAGTTGGAGACAGTTGAAGATAGTTGGAAACAGTTTTAGACAATTGGAGACAGATGGCGAGAGTTGGAGACATTTGAAGACAGTTGAAAACATTTGGATACAGTTGGCGAGAGTTGGGGACAGTTGGAGACAGGTGACGAAAGTTGTAGAGAGTTGAAGACAATTGGAGACAGTTAACGAGAGTTGGAGACAGTTGGCGAGAGTTGAAGACACTTGGAGAAAAAAATGAATTCACCGGCAATAATAGATTGTCTCGAATAATGTCCAGACATACTCTGAAGGTGATTCCACAGATTGCAAAAAAACAGTATCCATCGCGAGTCTGCCAAGCATGTGCTGCGCATAAGAGGCGAGGAGAGACCAGATACCTTTGTCAAGAGTGCAATGTGCCTCTTCACAAAGGATCATGCTGGCAAAAATACCACACAATAAATAAATATTGATTGCATTGTCAAAAAATCTGAGTTTTATTCCAATGTCTCCATAAATATATCTTTTGTAAGCATTTTAGTACAACACTATGTAATGAAAGATTTTTCTGAAATCATGCCGGTGTGGGAGGGTTTTCTATTTATTTTTTGCCGGTATTGAAAAGGTTAAGATCATCTAGGTTTACTATTAATAAAATGGTTCACTGTATTCAAGTGCATATAAAACCGGATACTTAAAACCGATAGTGGTTTCAAAACGTATTTGTAGAAATAACCGGTATAGGGATTTTGTTGAAGTACCTATGTATAGCAATCCTCGTGTTGCATTGCTAGTTATTCGTGTATGATGCTGCACACATTTTAATATCTGTATCAACAAGATAGTGAAACGGAAAAACGTATTGGAAAACATGTGCAGATTACAAAAGATTTTTTAATGTAATATATTACATTCGTGTTTATGTTATTATTATTTCAACATAGTTATTCGGTTTTAGGGCATTACGTAAATAAATCATATAACCATCTGGACAAATTAAAAAAATAATACTTGACATTTGCTGAACAGTGTGTAAGATAATATATATTTAGTAGGTAAGTACTTACATCTTCTTCTTTTTCCTTGTGCTACAAACCTATGTGGGACTCATGCAGCATCTGCCTCCATCCAAAGCCGCTTACCTCCAGTTTAGGACGCCCAACATCGTTAAAGTCAACTCGACACTATTCCTCCATCTTGTATAAAGTTGACCAAGTCTTCGTTTGCCTTCCGGCTTCCAGAAGAAAGTTTTTTTTGTCATGCGTGACTCGTCCATCCTGTATACATGACCCAGCCATATAACTGTGAACAGTATATAGCTCGTAATTTTAGTATCGTCTCCACCCCAACTGTGTGTTGTCATTGATGGGTCCGAAGATACCACGCAGTACGCTCCGCTCAATTGAACCTAATGCCCGGTCCACACCGAAAACAAGTCGCGCGACAACTCGTTAAATTTTACGATAAGCATGATAATCATCGTAAAATTTCTTAAGCAATTATGATAATTATCGTAAAATTTAACGAGTTGTCGCGCGACTTGTTGCCGGTGTGGACCAGGCATAATATACTTTCCATGTTTTTAGTCATGCAACAGGTCTTCTAGCTTAATCTTCGGTCTTATTGGTATTTTGTACAAGATTCATTTTAAGTGTTGGTTCAATGCCCTATAATGTAGCGTAGCACCTTCATTAGACCAAAGCAACATTTATTACTTAGTAGTATTCTTCTTTTAATTTGGATTTCAGTGGTTTACTTTCAAAACTGGACATGTCCCATATGTGCCGAAAATGAGTTATTATCGGAATATCATTCTATGACCTCATACACACTTTGTTGATTTTCAAAAATAGCCACAAAACCCCAATTTAATATTGAAAAGAGGTTTCAAAAAGTAGGGTTGACATTATTTATTTCAATATTTTCATCATTATTTCATTAAAACTTATTTCCACTGCATATATTCTATCTTAGAATTGTTATTAACGTTTATAATGTGAAGATTATATATATGAAATATTTTTTTATCTTTATCATTGTGGACAAATTAATCTAGTTACAGAAATGTTCATTTATCTCTGAGGAGTGAATAGTGGTCATGTCCAGTTTTGAAAAATAACCACTGATTTCTAGGCTGCTCTCACTGTCATAGAAGATCCCGGGTACACGAAATTATGACCCTCTCAAAAACACTGTTGTGCATCTTCAACAAGGTCTGTATGGTCCTCTTGATATAACCTTACTTAAGATACTCCAGGTACCCGCATACATGGACCTAATTTGTACTTCTTTCTTATGTCTGTAAAATATCAATTTTCGGACGTATACGATGATTGTGGCCATCTTTTACCTGTACCTATATCGCTGCTTTGGACAGGGATGAGTTCAAACTAATCTCTAAGAATCTGGCGCAACTACGTTGCTCTTCTGCATGGACCTGGTTTACCAGAAAATTTCCATTGAATGATAGAATGCAGAAATTGATATTTCTCTTAATGCCACACGAGGTAATTTATCTTACACTTGACATTGTCTGATATTGTGTGAAAGTGTTTATTATAAAAATGTCATGTTAATCATAAAAAAACAAACATAAATTGTACATAATAACAATATTATAATATTGGTTTTACTCCAATACAACATAAAAATAAATAATAAATCAATAGTCATAATAAATAATATAAAGGTAAAGAAAACTATACCTTTTATGATCTCTGACAAAACATAATATTATATTATTATTATATTCAGATACTTCTTTGAAATCTTTGGACTACATACATATTAGAGTAGAAAAGTAATTTATGTATTTCTTAAGTTTAGTAGGTTTTTTTTATTTATTAAAATATGTGTATTATGTAGCCATATCATATCGGTCATTTTCAAGATATTGAGCTTTTTCAAAATTTAGCCAGGAGCCCCTAAATTCCAAAATGGCGGATAAAAATTTAATATCCTATATTTACCGTCTCGTTTGGTTGAGAGAGCTTCAGACATAACATATCTCATCCTTATAAATAGGCCATAGATCTTTCAAAAGATTCTATATTTAAATATTTGTAACTTCTGGGAATAACTGAAAGTTAATATCTACGTACAACAATATGTTAATATATATATATTTTGATTGTCCTTTTCCATCCAAAAGTCTTGCAATTATGTCAAAGAAATGGATATGTAATAATAATGTAAGTATATGTACATTTATTTCTTTTTTAGACCGTGTCTGATCCTAATAGGATCATGTGGGCCTCCACAGAGTGGTAGTTTGTATTAACAGATTTTTATTTTTACGAGAAATGGATGTCAGCCACTTGCTCAACCTATTAGGTCCATACTCTGACTCATACATAAATTGAAAAATATGTGTACTTGCCAGACGCAAGATTCGAGCCTGGGACCCTCGACACGAGAGGCCAGCGCTTAAGCCACGCGGCCATCGTGGGTGTATTATGTATAGGTACATTATGTATTGAATATTATGGTAGTTGATACTTACAAGGACTCTTGAAGTCTTTGTCTGTCATATATTTTAAAGTGGATATATCCTATGGAATACACCACCACCGAATAGGTACAATATGAGAACAATTTATTTATTCATTCCACGAACTAAAACAATTCAAATTAATTTACAAACATCTGCCGCCATTGAGTTCGAGGAAAACGTTTATATAGGGTAAATTTGATAAATCAACAAGGAATCCATTCCACTATCGAAACAAACCCTATAACTGGCACAAATCATTTGCATTTTCCACAGCCCGGAAAACCCCTCTTCCGCGAAAGCGTAGTTGTAAAACTTGAGAAAAACACTGAAGGTATCTTTTATATAATTTAATTCAAGTATATCCTTTTTAACAGATATTTTTCATTTACTTGAAACTATTGAACCATTTTTATAATAAGAGTAGAAAAATAATTGATTGTGTTTGTACATACTGTATTATTTATATTACATACTATTATTAATATATACATATTTAATATGTATATGTCATACAGGGAACTCAGAAATAATGGGAACTGAAATACATAATGGGTAAGGCGATAGCAGGTAACCGACTCGAGTAAGAAAGAATTCGTGTTAAACTTACACAAGTGTCAAGAATACGTTTTACGTCGAATACTGAAAACTGCTCTCGGTTTATGCATTTACGCTCATTTAATGTTGGTGTATTACACACACCATTGGAAGTGCATAATGCGTGCTTCATTTTCGTAGGACACTCACACATTCAAAACCCTGCATCAAGATGCGGCATATTGAATATAGCCTATCGGTATTCTATTTATTATCTGTTCTGTGATGTCATATTAAATACCATGAAAGATCGAATAGCCATTTTAGCACTACAACAGGCATTGGGCTCAATGATAGGAGTATAGTGAATAATAATAAATAAATAAGTAGTATAGTAATATCAGAGAAATAATGACTGAGAGTTAGGATATTGTCAGGTTATATGAATCCATTTTCTTTGCTTATGGCAAACAATAGAACTTCAATTTTATTATTATTAACTTACTGATAATCTTTCTTCTTAGTACGGTTACTAAATTTAAACATAACACAGCAAAACAATGTTTCTACTAAATTAACTAAAAATATTGACCACTAACTTTATATTTCGCATACAAAAACTAGTTATTCCAGCAACACGAACTTCCGGTTTTGCCCTAAGCACATAAGCCAAACCAATATTTTAACTGGCTTCACTTCTAGCTTTACAAGTCAATTAGTCATATAATCTTCTATCTTACTTTAACGAATATTGATGAGATTATACGCATGCCAAATGATTTCTCACTCGTACTTATGGATAGTTTTGGTTCAGGTCTTGGTAGTAATAAAAGTGAATTAATTACGAACACCGAGGCGTTGTGAAAATTACATAAAAACATTGTGACCTCATTAAGAATCGAACCCAGGACCCCGGATGAGAGGCCAGCGATTCACGCACTAGACTACGAGGGCTTCAGATAAAGGTGAAAATCTTATATAACTGATTAGGTAACTGCAAAATAAAATATGGAATACTTATGTTTTAACTCCCATGCAGTTTAGGTAAACTAAATTGAATTATTTTTCAATGCTGTTGTGTTGAAATCCTTGCTTGAAAATTTGTTTGAAAAAACATTTTAAAATCCTTATTCGATTGTGTGGAATGAATATTATATATAATTTTCATTAGAATTATAATGATAAAATAATTCAGGATAAACAATAAGTTAAAGTAGGAGAATTAATTCAGAATATTAACTGCATTGGTTATGGATATTTAAGTAATCGACTACGGTGCTGATATCACGAAAATATTTTTCGATCGTAATACTTACTCCAATAAGTTTGTGCGAGTTTTTATTCCAAAGTTTTGGGGCTGTCGCTCTGGACACAGGGCTAGCAAGATTTACATACACCGCGGTCTCGCGTTGCATATTGAAATTACGAGCATGGCCTGCGAGCCGAAGCCGCCAACTCTAAATCTAAAAGATATATTCAAATTGCGTTGCGATTTGTGGATGCGGTCTTTTAAGACGTATGCGCAAAGAAAAAGATTAGACGCCGCATGCATTTCATGCCAGTAAGCTTGGCAGGCGGTTGAGTGGTGTGACGCCACAAAATAAATGAAAAACAAATAATAAAAATCTATATTTTCATATATAATCAAAGCTTTTGATATGTGATTCAGTGCTTTTGTTAAATTTAAGATTCTTCCGTCAATAAAAGCTTCATATTTCTGTTTTTATACTCTCTATATCAGGAGGGGGAGGTAAATTGCGGCCCGTGGATGTGGCCCACCGGGTATTTTTTTGCGGCCCGCCATCATTAATTGTACTTCTGATAACGAATAACTTTTTTTTTAATTCTTAAAAAAATATTGACAATAGATTAAAATTTGAAGAATTTGTTGTTTCGTAAATGTATTATCTCAGTACGTCTTCCTTGCGTCTCGTCTCACACTATGTAACCACTATTTTCTACGTTGAATATTGTCACACATTTAAATACTTTTAACTCCGCGTTGAAATGAAAAAAAATATATGCCCATGATATCGTAAAAAGTTTGAATGGATTTCAATTAAAACTCAAGTTATTCCTTCGACAAATATCGAATAACAACGTGGACCACTTTCCAACTTTGAAGTTGCTGAATATATCAGAATATAAATTTGAAGAATACGGTAAAATTATTAAAGCTCTGAATGACGATTTTTCACAAAGATTTGGTGACTTCCGAAAAATTGAGACAAGTTTAGCAATAGTACGCGATCCATTTTCAATATATATTGATAGTGTACCGACGGAGCTACAACTTGAGATTATTGATCTGCAGTGTGACACTGACTTAAGAAAATTGCATCGTCGTGAAGAAATCTCCAAATTTTACAATGCCCTTAATTCAGACAAATTCGACCAACTTAAAGATTATACAAGAAAAATGTTCATTATTTTTGAATCAACCTATGTATGTGAACAAACACTTTCGATCATGAACCTCAATAAAAATTCTTTACGATCAAATATCTCCGATGCCCATTTACAAAGAGCTTTGAGAATATTAACTACAAAATTAACACCAGAATATTAAAAAAATGTTAGAAAATGTACAACAGTTTCATTCTTATCATTAGTTTTTTTGTAATGTTTATTTGTCGTGATAATAAATAGTATATAATATCTAAAAATGGTATTTTACTTACGGCCCGCCACTCATTTTGAATTCTTGAATTTGGCCCTCCATCCAAAAAGTTTGCCCCCCTCTGCTCTATATCTTATAAAGGCTCGCATTGAGTCAGTTTACAAGCTGCTTGTCGGCGAATTTAAAAGCGGGGGAGTCAGCTAGTGCGATTGTGATGATGACACACAAAACTTTCCACTCGCTCAGAAGCCAACAAGCTAGCGAGTTGAAACCATAATATGTTGTTTTTTTAATTTGCGGTGACGGAAATGTAAATAAAAGTTTATTGGGATTTACGCCGGACCCCAATATTGAAAGTGTACATAGGATATACTTTATGTATCTTAAACGTCATTTTTGGTACTATTTGACAGGACGTATTGAGTAGTTCGTTTTTTTTAGCGGCAGGTTCGCCACTATCGCTCTACTGGGCAGACACAGATCGGCCCACACGCCAGTGAGTAGCGAGTAAAGTAGTCCGGCTTTCAACTTTTCTCGTAGATTGTTTACAATCTGCTTATTAGCTAGTTAGATGATGACATTGGGCGAGTTTACTAGCAGATAGTAAATTAGCCGGCTAGTAGCTTGAATCTCGCTCAATGTCATTGAGCCTTAACTAACTTGTAACTAACATGACAGTAGAAAATCGGGAAAACCTCCCACAACTTATCAAGCTACGGGAAAAGCGATCTTTGCAGCAGAAAACGAATAAAATCTATTAATGGAATTTTTGATTAGGTGGTAAATAATTTTGTTAATATTCTATGATATTAAAGTTAATAATGTTGACAGCTGTTTCTGTTATTGTAAATAAATAAATGAATAAATAATTAGACCTACGCCACTGTTGTCAACGAGAAGGAAAGCAGATATTATCATACAGTGGCGAAGGGTGGCTTTTGGAAAGAGGTAGGCTGTGGAGTAACCACGCTTGTCAGAATATATATTTACGGAAAATAGGAAGATATCCCAATATTACTACTGATGAATAGGTACACTAAATCGATAAAATTTCAAAAGCTCAATAAGTTTGATATAATTAGTTTATAATTAAGCAATTGGTTTGAATTATGTATTTTCCTAAACATTTATAAACTTAACATACCTACGGTCAAAATACATTACCTATCATGTTTGAAAATATCCGTTGTTGTGTATAATAATATGTTCCAAAACAATTTATAATTTAACCCGTAAAACTAGACATTTTAAAATACTTCTATATTTAAAACACAGACTTTAGTATAAATAACTGATAAATAAAAATTGCGAGATAACTTATTTTATATTTTTAACAACAATCAATATTTATATGTGATTGAATCCCATTGAAATTATTTTTTAAATTATCGTATTAACAATTATTTTGAATAAATGTGCCCTAGCGATGTAAGCGCTAACTAAACAACTTATGATTTCGAAATAAAAAGCCAGACAGTGATCGGCGCCAAGAGACCGAAGTTATACAAAACAGATCTGGAGAAGGGATCAAATTAATTCATAATATAGTTGAATCCAGGCGGCGCTAGTATAGGTATATGATTATAAACCTTACTAAATAAAATAAAACTTATAAATTCGGACGATAGATGACTCTCAATTGGATGGATTTTTCAGTGTATTTATTTATTTTTTAAATTAAACTATTTACTTGAAGATCTATTTTTCTTAGAAGGTAGGCTTTAAATAATCGCCTACTATGGAGCATTCGCCACTGTTATCATATAGGTATACCATCTCGCTATCATATGACTATCTGCGTATGAAGGCTTGTCGTTTGAATTTTTAGGATTAGTAAGTTATCGTAGACCATTCTGAGGACGTGTTTATAGCCCAAAACGTTTTTCAACACGAGTTACTAAAATATCACAAGGATTAATAAAAAAAATACTGTTTCAAAACTACGAATGTGGTGATTATCTACGGACATATTTGTATAAGAGGTTATCGCGCACGCGTCGTATAATAGTTCGTAATTACTTAAGGCTATACTTTAGCTGGGGCACGATCTAAAACGATCGTGACTACGCGACGCGAAGTTTGTGCAAATAACACGTGCAGAACAAAACATAATTTGTCATAAAAAGTCAACATGCATCCATTTAATTTTATCTTTATTGTTCTATTACTAATACTTATAATATATTCACTGACATGTTTTCTTTTTCAAGTAAATGGGTAACATTTTTTAGTCATCTTTACACGATTTAAGAATTAATCCCCCCGTCGCCATCACAAAACAAATTGACGTGTTCACAGCTCGACTTTCGCTCTCCGATTGCCAGCCAGTCTGAAATTTCGTCGCACATTTAGTGGAAAACTATTTGTCGTTTCACTGAAGGACCGTCTTAATACTAGGTACAGTAAGAATTTGATTAAAATGAAGATTAAATTAATCCAAGTACATCTATTATAGCAGAGTGAGTTAAATTTTAGACTTACATACGCGATTGTTAAATGTATGATTAGAGTTATTTGACATAACTGTTTTCTACTTTTTGTAATAAATTATTCGTATGCTAATGGTTATTTATCTATGTTGATAAGTGTTTTCTCAATATATTGAAAGTGTATAAGAAATACCAAAACCTTCATATAATAACTATTTTGGGTAGACGAAGGGTGTATTATTGAAGAGACAGGGGTAGAATAGTTCATTTTAATTTATTGAAATGTAAAGTGTATGTTAAACTGTTCGTAATATTGTAATAGTTTTCAAGTTATAAACTATTTAAAAATATATTATTTCCTGCAAGCACACATATATTTCGATTTGCGTAGGAAGAGTGTATTTATTCTGAGAAAATAAAGTTATTTTTAAATAAAATACGTATTTTAGAGATTGTTAGTTTTAGTGAAAATTATTATTATTTAATTTTCTCAGCGAAGGATCGCAAAATTAATATTTGGCAACGAAATAGGAAGTCCCACTAAAAATGAAACAAAAAATTATTTGTATAGATAGTAAAAAAATATATTTTAATAACTGAAAGTAAAGTGGACGTGAAAAAATATTAAAATCGAAATGTTTTTTGACTTTCACTGCCAATAAGTTAGTCACTTTATTGTAAATAAGCTTTTTAGAAATGACTCTTAATACATTAAGCTTAGTGGTAATGCTCAGTGAACGGCCATTATAGAGTAAAAGTAAACAGATATATATCACACAAAAATATTTAACACATCATTAAAGAGGTCAATTATCACGTGGAGAAAAATACTAATGTATAGAAATATTTTTTTAAATCGTTAAAACCTATATTGCATTTATCGTTGTTACTAAACGTAGTATTGGTTGAATGATTGTAAATATATTTCCTGGAAGAATAAGGACGAATTTAATTCAACGATGCTAAATACATTATATATTTGTCTTGATTTATCTGTCTGTCTATCTGTAGTGCAGAGGAGAAGAAAATAATCACAGAATACGGAAATGTGCGGGAGAAAGTGATATAGAGAAAAGAAATATTGATAGGGGTAAGGTGAGAGAAACTATACGTAAATGTGTGTGAAAGAGTGTAATTTAGTACTATTTTGACTTGCTTCACAAAGAATACATTTCTTTAAATATGCCACTGCCCTTAAGGCGTAGTCTTCACTGAGCCTTTTTTAAAGAGGCACCTAGCGGATAAATACGAAGCTTGCAATTTGAGATATTTTTTTGATAATTTACAATTTCAACCGTATTAATGAATAAATATGTATCTGAAAACATTAAAAAGAAAAATATTTTTTATTTTTAGTCAAAGATAAACTTAAAATTGTAAAAAATGTAATAAAACATGAATTTGTTGAATCGGACCGCACCCTATTATTACATATATTTAAATATAAAATTTTTATTAAGTTTTCTATGCATCACCTAAGAGATTTTTGACTAATTCATAGTTTTAATATGTTTGTATGTATTTTAAAAAACATCGATTTTTATAAAAAATATAAATGTGTAGGTATAACTTGAAATCCTTTTTATTTATATCAAATTTTATTTACGTATGGTCCTAATATTGAAGTTTAAAGCAGTGAAGACTTCGCCTTAACCACTTCTGCCACCCCTGCCAGTATGCATACAAAAAGCAAATGAAATAGTAAAAATGTTCAAAAAAATATGCCACAACCTTTCTTCAAAATATACTGTAACCAACTACAACATTAGACAACATACACAATCAACCAGAACGGCAAGAAGAATTGCCACCTTGTAATTTGCTAATTAATAATAAAGAAGACAGGTAGATTCTTTATCAATAATTGACGGTGTTTTCTTGTCGATTTTCTGCTAGTTGGATACGTAGTACCAAATATGTGGGTATTAAAGTGTGTTTTTCCAACGCGTACGTGTTACTTGTGGTCCCATATGACTGTGACACGTTGCATCTTCCAAGACCTAAAGGTATCGATTTTTAAAATTTGAGAATTGATATAGCTGCCAAATCTTAAGGATATATTGGAACACTCGAGTTTGTAAGCTGATACGTAAGTATTTGGTAACAGAAATAATCACAAATAGGCATTTCAAGTAGCTTAGACATATGCTCCAGTGAGTGTGACACTGCGTGCGGATTCGTTGCAGCGACTGACTCTCCCTCATAAAAGGAACGTCGCTACAAAAGAGAGCGCCGCATGTGTCACATATCGGGAAGTGTGGTATGTGACAGTATACAACCATGTGATTGTTCTGTGATCTGATACTTGAGTAAGAAAGGATGTCGTAAGATATATCCCGGTCCCAAATACAAAAATTAAATCTCTAAATATGCTAGCATGATAATAGATTCCAAGTATTTTGATGCCTCAAAAATGTGAAATAATTTATTGACATTTCCGACCATGTCCGATCCTAATAGGATCATGTGGAGGGCCTGGTTCTTCATTCGATACAACAGTTCAATAGGGGAACAACTCAAAATTAAAGATTTTTAGTTAAGAATGCCATTCCATGTAGAATAATCTTCTCTTTATAATTCGATAAAAAAAATAATCAAAAATTTCTTTAATATGTCATAAAATCGAATAACCCTTTCCGAGATTAATCAGTAATTCCGTTATTTAATCAAATTTATTGGTTAATTCTTTAATAAAATGTACAATTTCATTGTGGATTGATGAATTCCACTAAATTAAATATAAAAAAAACATACATTTTCATCGAAATCAAGGCTTTAAAATTAAAATGAGAATTACTGCAAAAAATTCAAACGCCATTATCTTGGAAGAAGGTTTTATGAGTTGTTCCCCTATTGAACTGAGGTATAGACTAATATAGCGCCTGTTGCAGATGTTGATTCCGCGATTTATTTCACTACATGGGCCTTCAAAGAGTGGAAAGAGGTTTGTATTAATAGATTTTGTTTTTACGAGAAATGGTGTTATTGACAATATATTGCCATCTTTACATTTTTAACGTCATCAGAGCCATTCAATATTCGACAATAAGATTCATGCAACTGTCATGTTAATAAGTATTTTCTTTTATAAATATAAATTTAAATTTAAAAAGTCGATCTGGATGGAAGTATGCTGTTTGCTGGCAAATCCTATAGGCAAAGGGTAACAACAAAACTAAGTACACGGGAGTTAATTTATGATTGTGACTCCAGGCAGTAAAACACGTCGCAATTAGGTACTAGAGCAGCTACACGTTGTTCGTCGCGACGTCTTTTGGCGCAAAGCTTACAGCGTCGTTTTCGGACGCCTGTCCCCCGCGCTAGAAAGGGGACAGGAAGCTGGAATTTTTTCGGCACCGCGCCAACTCCGTCCGAAAGCAGTCTCTTCCGAAATAAGTTAAAACATAAATAGCGTGACGCGATAGGGATATTCAGGGGGGGTTCCTCCACGAGGTGTGTTTTGCTTTCAACGACTCACGTGCCAGTTAAATTCAATTCAAATTAATATACCTTTAACTTACGGTGAATTGAAATAGGTAATTGAAACAATACTATTAGTGATAGATTTCTACAACCACAATTTTTACCAAACCTGTGCAGTGATACCATATCAGTGATGAAAAATGCATTCTAAGATCTAAAAACATCGGCCTAAAGAGTGACAAATAATCGCCATGGAAAACTGCAATTAAATTGATTTCAATACATGTGACTACGGCCTTCTAAAATATATCGACACTTTTCTTTAAATATATTTGTCCTACATGTGACAATTTCGAATATTTTAGATGTCTCCAATATAGTGATAGCATAAAGGAGATTAACGTCATAATAATTACTATGTCAGTAAATATTTGCCACATCGGTGGGTATATTTTATATCTCGCCAAACTCAATCACGCTTTAAAAGACGTAGTAATCTACTCCTCGGAAAACTGTACAAAAACTGACGACGGTTGGATTTATATGAATATTCAGTACTTTTTGACGCGTAGATCAGTATCACACTCGACTAAGTCCGCGTGATCGACAACTATTGGATGTAGATGCGCATCCTTATACCATAGCCCCATCTCACCACGGCACCGATGTTATAATATACCTAGTAATTGTGATATTTTCAAAAACATGTATTTTATAACTAAGGAAGGTAAAGAAAATTGGTAACAACAGTGCAGTTTGCAAGTTTCATCAATAATGCTTTAGAAGTTTTAGGGTTATAATGAAACAACAGACAAAGCAATCAAATAATTTATTTTTTATTAATAACCTTAATAGCCAAAATCCAACGTAAACCCAAAAATCAACGACGAAAGGAAAATATTATGCCATAATATATTATTATGTTTTAAATATATAATATTTAATCTGGAATTGTAAAATTACTGTGTGTATTGTCTAATGTTTTCATTTTGTTTTATATATTTGTATGGCTTCTTTACAAGTCTAAGTGTAATGAAAAATGGTTTATATTATTTAATTTTCTTTCTGTATAAAAAAATTACAATAATTTTTGATAATATTGCTGGGAACTATACGTGTTAATATTTGAATCGAAGTTTTGAATGATTTATCTTGCAAGTTTCCTCGGTTTAAAATTTTCCTCTCATATATTACGAAATATATGGTCTTGTATTTTAATATATTCAATACGCGTGTTTCTCCGAGAAAGAAAACCAAAAAGATATTACTTTGCTTTGTATTATCAGAGCGGATACACAGATTATTAAATTTTCCACTGTACGACATGATATACATTTTAATACATTTAAAAAATATAGTTATTACATTATCAAATTCATATACTATATTAATATTTCAGAATGATTTGACGACGCGCAATATGGCAGTAGAAACAAGTAGTTTCCTATATTGCCGTCTTAAATGCTTATGAAATAATTGAAGTTAGACAATTATCGACATAAAATGGTTATATTTCTGCAATCGAAATTTAAAAATTGGTGAAACACAATATACTTATATACTAATATAAAAATAAAACGTAAATACAGGAAACTTTCCACCAAACAATATGAGTAATACAGACGCCATATTAATACATCAAATTTAGCGACAATTATTATATTCTGGTGGTATATTAAAACATCCTTATTTCATCAACATCATCATCACCAGCTGGGGCCAATCTACTGCTGGACGAAGGCTTCCTCTAGCTCTTTTCACTCTCCTCGGTCCCTAGTTCATTGCTGCCTCGTACATCTACCGATCTTCTATCCAGCGGGTTATAGGGCGTCTCTGTGGGAATTTATTTTCCCTTGGATTCCATGGTATGACGGCATTTGCCCAGCGGTAATCCACTTGCCGAGCAACATGCCAGCCCGTTGCCATTTCATATGCTTAACGATCTCTTTCACATCGCGTACTCTTGTCTGCTTCCTTATCCATTGGTTTCTTTTGTGATCTTTACGTGTTATGCCCAACATGTTCCTTTCCATGCCACGTTGCGCTACTTGTAACTGTTGAATTTCTCTTACATTAAGAGTTAATGTTTCACGCGCATATTATATTATGAGCAAGATTTTTTCTAACGCATACTTTTCTGAGGTGTTTCCAAATTATGTGTGTTATATAAAGAATGTTGCATTCTGATATCCTTACACATTGTGAATTATTGGTTTAATAAATAATAGTTTATTAAATTATTGGAAAGTTGCGATATTGATTAAAAAGATGCCGACTTCTTTTCTTCTTCTTTGGCCATATCCGCCCCTTAACTGAAACATGTATACACCACACGGCGCCTCTAAGAATCCCTGTCGCTCGCCAGTCTTCTTGCTTCATTCCAGGTCAAACCAGCATCCCGTAGCTCCGCCGTATACACTCTGTAGATTGTATTTAGCGGCCTTCCAGGACGCCGGAATCCGGTCGGCTTGAAGAACAGGCAAGCCAGGTCGAAGTTCTCTTCTGGCATCCGTAGCACGTGGTCAAGCCAGATCCATCGTCGCCTCTTCACTTTCAACGTGATGAGAGGCTGCTTGGTGCGTTCTCTTATCTCCTCGTTGCTCCTAAAGTCATACCACCGCACACCCAGTATTCGTCGCAAACATCTGTTTTCGAAGCTCAGTATACGGTTGCTTTGAGCCTTCGTAAGGTGCCATGATTCGCTACCGTAAAGCAGCACCGTCAGAATGCAAGCATCGAATAGGCGGCATTTGGCTTTGACCGAGTACAATCGTGAGTCCCAGACATTCCGCATCGAGTTGAATGTTGCTCCAGCCATTACCATTCGGATAGCGAGCACTTTCTGCAAAATGCCATCTCCCGTGATGTGTACCCCCAGGTACTTGAAGCTGTCGACGCTTTCGATGTTTTGTCCGTCGCTAATCAGAGGGAAATCTGGATCAGGACAGGTGCTATTACACAAAGCCGGCTTAGTCATCAATAAATTATTAAACAACAAAAGAGTGGCATGGAAGTTGATTAATTTCGTCATAATTAGATATGATGTAGGTGGCTTAATTATTAGGAGGCCATGTTTCACACGCATACGTCAGCATTGCTAAAACACATTGGTTGAACATTCTACGCGTAAGACACAATGAAACGAGACTTCTTAAGTTACCTACTGTATACTTAAAATAAAAATATTGTCTGATATATTCACAGAACAGATAATAAATAGAATACCGATTGGCTATATTCAACACGCCGCACGTTGAAGCAGGGTTTTTGAATGTGTGAGTGTCTTACGAAAATGAAGCACGCATTATGCACGTGCAATAGTATGTGTAATTCACCAACATTAAATGAGCGTAAATGCATAAACTGAGAGCAGTTTTCAGTATTAGACGTACAACGTATTCTTGACACGTGTGTAAGTTTAACCCGGATTCTTCCTTACCCGAGACGGTTACCTGCTATCGCTTTACCCGTTGGGTATTTCAGTTCCTATTATTTCTGAGTTCCCTGGATATATTATATTGTAAATTGTAATTTATTATTTATTCTGAAATCCTTATACATTGTGAATTATTAATGGTGTAATAAATAATATTTTAATATGTTATTAAGAAGTGTTAGCATATTACAACACTGAATGTTTGTGAGATCTGGATGACGGCTAGTATTCAATAAATTATTTATTAGAACCTTGATTCAAACCACAAAAGAGTGATATGAAAATTGGTTAATCTGTACATAATATTTTGTAAATTAGTAAATCATATTTGCCAGAATCAAATATATGAAAATTAGAGTCCTATTTGGCATCATATTTTTCTAATTGTAATTTATCTGAGGTGTTTTTGGTTATCAATGTGCAAGATGTATGTTTTTGAAGTTTATCAAGTAAATAAAAAAACGGTGCGTGTACTTATGTACGCGCGTTAGAAGTTATACGTATTTGGCGTAACAAAACAAAAACAAGACTTGTGATAAACTAGATTCTTTGATTAGCTCTTAATTATCTTGTTAAATTATATACTCAAGAAAAATGACCGCTTATTGGAACGCCATTGGTTTATTTCTATACATTTTAACTTATATTACAAAATTATATAATTATTTATCGTTTTTTTTATTTTTAAAGTAGGTAACAACTCTATGACGTTTAATAGTTTGTTTACGTAAGGAATTGCAAATGGCCGTCAGTAATAAATTCGCTGCCTAGGCAACGGAACAATTCTAAACTATAATATTATACTGTATAATCGTCACGATTGCAGTATCATACTGTGGCGTAAAGGTAGTGCGTTCGGCTGATAACCGAACAATCGGTGGTTCGAATCCAATCGAGTGCGTTTTTTTTTGTTTCGTGTGAAAAAATAAATTATGTTGTCACACGCAAAAAATACACTCTGATATGATTTCCCAAACGCGCCAAAAGAAGTATAACTTCAAAAAAATGTTTTACATTATAAGTCCTGTAAGTATATTATATTATATTTAGTCTTGAATAAAAAAATAATAATAAATTACATTAACAAAGTATTCGCGAAATCTGTCAAAAGTGCAAATTGACGAAGTAAAGTTAACGAAAACGCGTGATTGATTGATGACGGTCATTAACCGTTCACAAAATTCTGATGCTTTATTATTATATCTTTATGCTTTTTTCGCTTCGATTTTAATAAAAGGAAAACTTGAAAAATTGTGTTCATGTTTATTATGAGAAAAACTCACCTTGTTAAAAAAAGACAACTTTAATAATAATGTGATTATCGGAACAAAATTTAGGTTTTTTTGGAATCGAATATTACAATGAAAAGTTTAGAAAAAATATATTTAAAACTAGCTTACTTTTTTTGAAGTTATACTTCTTTAGGCGCGTTTGGAAAATCAGATCGGAGTGTATTTTTGGCGTGTGATACATGTAACACATAATTTATTTTTTCACACAAAAATAAACGCACTCGATTGGATTGGAACCACGGATTGTTCGATGACGATTATATAGTATAATATTATAGTTTAGAATTGTTCCGTTGCCTAGGCAGCGAATTTATTATTGACGGCCACTTGCAATTCCTTACGTAAACAAACTATTAAACGTCATAGTGGCAGTTGTTACTTTAAAAATAAAATATTTATATAATTTAGTAATATGAGTTAAAGTGTATAGAAATAAACCAACGGCGTTCCAATAAGCGGTCCTTTTTCTTGAGTGTATAATTTAAGACGATAATTAAGAGCTAGTCGGAGAATCTAGATTATCACAAGTTTTGTTTTTGTTTTGTTATGCCAAAGAACCATTACTTCTAACGCGCGTACATAAGTACACACACCGATTTTTTTTATTTATTGGTACTAGATTCCAGAGCGGTAGGTTTATGGAGAATTGTTTGAATGGTTATTAACTTACATCTACTCTGCCCTTTTAAGGAAGAAGGCAGTAACTGACTCTCACACACTTTCGAGATAAATGACGTAATGTGGTTTTTTCCAACTTTAGTACTGTGAATTAATAAAGAGCGGTGATAATTTTTATTAATAGGATTTAAAAATACAAATAAAGTAATAATAAACAAGCAGTGACAGCAATAGGTACATAGTTGCAATTACTGGCTTTTTGCTAAGAAATTTGTATTATTTTAGCAGATGTCCATTTTTTCACTAAGGATTTTAACGGTATTTTAGTGATAATTCTGATTTTAAAGTGAACAGAGTATATAGCTTTCAAAATTATCTAACGTATGGCATTCATAACTCAATTTCACAAATTTTGCGAGTTACTGCCTTCTTTCTTGGAAGGGCAGATTACTGGTGTCATTCATATATTATTCCAGTATTTTTCTAAACCGATAATTTCTGCCGGCCTGCAATAACAGTATTGTCGCCCATTTTAAAATGCATAATATATACATACCTACAAAAATTTTCAAGCAAATCGTCGTTCAAAAAATTTAATTAGGTATACAAATATTATTATCCCTCTAATGCCTATCAGCAAGTCTTTTCTTAGCGGTTATTAGTTTAGCATGTTTCCGTTATTTCCATCGGTCAAAGTTAATACGGAAGGCATTCTATTACAGCGCTTGAAATGGACTGGAACGCACCGGAGCGCAGCTCCTGCTCGTGAAATCCCTGAAATTATCACTCCGTCTCGTAGAAAAATTATATATTACATTTTTGAATTAATTTACTTTTTATATAATATGTTTTAAAGTTTATACGAAACTTGTCGGAATCATAGTAAAAAAATATATATATTTGACGTGACGTAACGTAACGCCTCGATTTTCATCTACGGGCGCTGACAGCGTTATGCCACATGTTTAAAGAAAGTTACTCCATTTGACCATCTGATCTTGGCAGGTGTATTTCCATATAATACATACAACTACTACGTAAATATATAGTTTCGGGAAATTATCGAACCATCCGGTTGGGAAAATCTTCCATTTCGAGCGCTGATTCTATACACTAAATGATTATCGGCGGCTATCTCCAATTCGTAATACGTACATACAATATGAACAACAATTGCGAATCTAAACCTCAGCAATATTTCAATGATATTATGAGTTTAAGCCAGAAAATAAGTTCATAAGTTTAATAAGTGCTTAAAAGATCATATTGTGAAACGTGGCTCCTAAAGGAGTTGTCAAGAAACAAATAATTATTAAACTACGCTTAGTTTGGTATCTACTCGATCCAAACACATATTGGAAACATAACATGTAAAACCAATGTGTTCACTGAGAACTTCAATGGTATAGGGTAAATCTAATTAAATTAATTAATTAATCTTCATGCTACTTTAATGGCAATAATTATAATGCAAAATAATACAGTAACTTTACTGTACTATGGTGAATTCAATTAATGTACAGAATAACATAGCAAAAAATGAGATGAATAACTGGCAATTCCGATTTTTGAAGCCATATTTTTCACTTATGCAAAAGCTCACTATATTTTTTAAGAATCATTTATTGTTAAAAAATATAATAAAACTACGAAAATAATTTTGAATATTTAAATCATACATTAATCATTTGATTCTGACGATTCATAACATTGAAAAACTTCAATATTACTTTAGAACCAGACGTTTTGAAAATCATAGTATTAAATAAAAGAGATGTCAAACACAAAACATTTTCTTTGATAACATCGTTTTTACACTTTCTGGCGATGACTGACATAAAAATAACAATATTGCACACAATTCGTATAAAATTATGACGTTCTCCATCTATAAAATAATGGTAATAATCTTTTCTAAATATATAGTTTTAAAAAAAGTACAATAGATGGCGATTTATTGATCTTTCACAAAGAGGCTGGACGAGCCTTCAATCTCTTTGATCTCTCCTATCGTACCATTTTATTGATTTCAAAATTCCCGCGTTTCTGGAAAACATTAAAAAACATACCAATTTAGGCGTTGCTTGTTGCCTGAAATTTACACTAGACTTCTACCTGAAAGGAAGACGGGACCAGGAGTAAGTATTATGTACGCCACTTTTTTCTAATTTGCCCAGAACAGCCAAATATGTAATCAATTAATTTTGGTATCGGGCAGCACTGCTCCCATTCCATAGTGATATAAAATAATATTACCATGTTTAAGTAAACCCAATGTAAAGGTCTTTGATTTAAATAATAAAAACAAAACACACGTGGTAAATACAATTTTTTAATACATCAAACCCACCTTCGCTAAGAAATCTTGCTCTGTCGGCTTGTGTGTTTTATTAAATTGACCGAAAATCATGAGTTTATACCAGGGAACTCAGAAATAATGGGAACTGAAATACATAACGGGTAAGGCGAAGCAGGTAACCGACTCGAGTAAGGAAGAATCCGGGTTAAACTTACACACGTGTTAAGAATACGTTTTATGCATTTACGCTCATTTAATGTTGGTGTATTACAGACACTATTGCACGTGCATAATGCGTGCTCCATTTTCGTAGGATACTCACACATTCAAAACCCTGCATCAAGATGCGGCGTATTGAATATAGACTATCGGTATTCTATTTATTATCTGTTCTGTGGTTTATACATTATAAGCTGAGACAAATAATAAATCGGTCAAATCGGGTATAGTATAGTAAACCTACTTATAGAACGAATCTGTTTGCATACGAAGAAGATGCCGACACGAAAAATAATTAAATTTTTAGTATACAAATAACGTTCTGAGTGAACCATAATTTTAATTTGCATATTTGAATATTAAACCTTCAATTAGCATTCGCGCACTTTACATTTTACGCGGAACCCAATAAAAGCTGCAAATATTGTGCAGCGAGCCAGGTGCACTTAAGAGATACTCACTATCGGCGAGGTAGAATATTACGCCTTGCCTACTTTTATGCAGCCCGTGATCAATACCTGCGACGTATCACATTTCTTACTCACTGTGACATATTATAAGTGCTCTAAGCCTGCAGAGAAGATATATACGAGATGACATACATACCTATACAAAAAATATGCATTGATCAAAGTGAATTCATTTAGTGCTATCGTTACTATGAGTAAGCATAGCGTATGGGGATATTATCAGGTTATTTCATGGTTCAATTTAGTTGAGTAAAATTTAAATTAAACCGCAAATTTAATGTAGAGCATAACGCTGACAAGTTGAATGTTGACGATCTGTTTAGAAGACTATAGTTAGGTGGTTTTAACATGGCCGTACATTTTTGAGTAGATTTTTCGGTGTTTTTATTAAACGTGTAGGTAGAAAAAATCCTTACCGTTTGATGCCGGTTACTGTGGACAAAATGTAGTTTACGCGAAAGTCAAACACCGCGAGCGCGTTAAAAAGTTTATGAACCAATTTGTATAATACTTCTTAAAATATCTCATAACCGTAAATAACGATGTAAAAATATAATATGTTGTAAACGTTGTAAATGACAGGGGCCTTTACTAAAGTATACGCATAATATAGGTCATTCGGGATCTTGTCGCTATTTCCACGCGATCACTCCACGATATTTCTGTAGCGGAGAAAGTCTAAAAGGCACACGTGACTAGAGTTGGGTATTTTCCGAGAAAATCTCAATCTCGAGATTCGAGATTTCCCGAAATGATGTAATTTTGAATTCTCGAGATTCAGGATTTCCAGAAAAGAATTCTCGAGAATTCCCGAGATATCGTGAAGTTTAAAAAAAAATCTGTAAAAATCCTAAAACCAGTGCAAAAACAGACAAATTCCAAAAAAAAAATGTTTTTTTTCATTCATGTTAGAAGACAAACAAAAATAGAAGTAGGAAAACAAAAATAATTCAAAACATTACTTTTTAAAATGGAAATTCAAAAAACACAGACTGTATCGATGCGTCTGACAATCGCGTATGCTTTTGAGACACAAAATTTCCTGATGTTGAAAAATTGCGCTCACTTTGAGTCGACGTTGACATAATTGTGTTAAATACCCCTTTCAGTCATTGAACGTTTTGTATTTTCTGTCAACTTTTTTCATAAAGGAAAATCGTTTTTTCAATTAATATTTGATAATAAAGAAATCCCGAATCCCGAGAAAAGATTCTCGAGATCCGGGATTTCCCGAAAATCTCGAAAATTTCTCGAGAATTCCCGAAACCCAACTCTACACGTGACCGTCGGCTTTCATCAAGACCGAACCTTAGTACTCGTTCAACTGCATACATTTTCGTTTTTTTTTTTTTTTATTAAATACGTAGTAGAATTTCAACCAACGCTAGAGACAAACCGCTAGGTATGAAAGAGATAAAATGCACAAGCCTAAGTACCACACAAAACATGGATTTTCCAAAGAAGACGTATTAATAAGAAAAAAGCTTATACCTAATTTGTTATCACACGTATAAAGCAGCCAACGAGCATACGAATCTATTATTGTTATTGTGCATCAGCGCATTGTATTAAATTTGTATTATGTTTTTAAACAATTTGCAGCATCCAAGGTGCTGTAGGGCAAACTGTGAATAACACTGCATTATAAGTTTACTTCATGAAGTGCTTCAAAACTTCAAACGTTTTACATTGCGATTTATTGAGGCTCCCTCTACATTTTCGATTGTTTTCAACAAAGAATAATATACTATGGTATTAGTCTTATTAGTTATCAGGATTTAATTTTAATTAGTAATATTTTATTGTGCTTAAATAGCTATGTATATTGTATTTTTTATCTGTTGACAATTTCCATACAAAAATCTGATAATATTTTAAATATTATAAAAGCTTAAGTAAAGCTTTCTTAAATAATATTTTCTGCCTCCGATGTGTCGAGTTTTATAATCATAGCGTAGGAGGGGAGCTCAAGAAAAGTTTAGCTCGTTCTCAAGTTGGACTTTTATTGGGAGACGGCCCTCCTGAGTGTCGTCATCTGCAAGTTTAAAATGCGCGCGAGTTATGGACGTGAGCCGCGAAGCCTTGAATTTTCCCGCGAAGCCTTACTTGACGAGGCGGTGAAATCATAATTCTTGTTTTCGCACGATTCAGAAGCCCACTTTCATATGTACCTATGTATTGTTAAAATTACGAGGGTAAGCAAGGCTGAATATTTTTGAGTAGGTAAGAATAGCATTTTTTTTAAATGACGTCGTCAGTAGACTGTTTTCAGTAGGTATAGATTTATTTTCATGAAACCAAACATTAGTTACACATGGTATCTTGTTATATTCAGAACTTTATTATGTTATAAATATAGGTACCATAATCTTAATCACGTTATTTAGTATACACTGATGCAATGAACAAATAATGAAGGTCTTCAAAATAATATTATAACGATGATGCATTTATTATGGATAATCATTGTTTAACAATTTAAAATTATTTAATCAATATTTATACTTACCTAGTAATTAAGACATTAATTGGGGCATAGTAATTACAAGCAGATCCAAACAGAGGATGATCGACCATGGTGGCACTATGAAAATAAAAGCAGAAAACGCTGGGCTGCAAATAAACCAGACAAAAACTAAGTATATGGTCAGCACACGCGATCAGGCACTGTTGCAGAATATATACATAGGACAGCATGCATATGAAGGGGTGGACAAGTTCACGTATCTCGGATCCAGCCTAAATGCCCAAAATAAGACAGCAGAGGAGATAAAAATCCGCCTTATCTCCGAAAATAAATGCTGGCATACCTTCAAGCGACTGGTGGGGTCGAAAATTCTAGGCCGAAGAAGTAAACTTATAATTTATAAGTTTAATTCCGCCAATATATAAGTATATAAATAGTAAATAATTTATAAGTTTACTTACGCCAGTGGTCACTTATGGCTGTGAGACTTGGTGCTTAACTCAAAACAAGGAAAACAAATTAGCATTCTTCGAGCGCAAAATACTCCGCAAAATCTTTGGACCCACGTTGGAAAATGGGAACTACAGAATAAAAATGAACCACGAGTTGGAAGAGCTAATTGAACAACAAACAATCATAAGATACTGTAAGTCCCAAAGACTACGATGGGCGGGACATGTGGAGAGAATGCCTGAAGTTAGAGCGCCAAGGATCATGACGAAGTGGCTACCCCAACGGAAGAGACCCAGAGGCCGTCCAAGAAGGAGATGGGCTGACGCCGTAGAAGTGGACTTCATATAGGAAGACCCAGTAGAGACCGGAGTGAGTGGAGACAGGTTGTGGAGAAGGCCAAATCCCACCCCGGGATGTAGCGCCGTAGAAGAAGAAGAAGAAGAATTTACCTATTTTAACTTATTCAAAAATCATATTCATTGTTTTTATAATTAATTAATAATCGTTTATTTACGTAAATTCCCATTACCAAATCTTAATATAATATACCTCCAATATATGCATGTATCCTACAAACTTTTTAATGACGATTCTTTTTTTTATGTAATCATACTGATACTTTGACTATTATCAGCAGTCATATCGCCTTTTTTCTTCTCAATAGGAATCCATTGTTTAATGAGGATATTATTAGTGATCAAAATACATAAATAATGCTTTAAAAAAGATTTAATTAAGTTGCAGAAATCTAACTTGGAACGTACTGCTCAGTAATCAATTGTGCTACTCGTGAGTATATCCAACTTGGTATATATAAATTACATTATTTATTAAATAAAACCAAAGTTCCACAAATTAGTAAAATCCATCATACAAAAACGCTTTTAAAACTGAGAATCGTGATTTGGATCAATTTAATTGATTTTTTCATATCCACTGCAAGCCTTGTGGTGGATGCTATTGGTTTTTTAATGCTTTCCTTCATTTGGTAACTCCATCACATCATGGTTCACCTTATGCACCTTTTACCTGGCACATAGTTAAAATAATTAACTATTCGAGGTTTTATCGACCAGGGTAATTAAAGAATTATCTTAATGTTAAAATACTATTCGAGAGATCGAGAAATGTACAATATTACTATATCGATAATTAATATCTAAATCAGTACAAATTTTATAACACTGTGTTATATCATCTCAAGTTGACACTGAAGCATTTAGTAAAGAAACAACATTAATCTATGACAATAACGTATTTACAATGGGTTTTTTTCAATGCTTAAGATTTTTTTTAATGTTCCTCAATCTTCATTTCAGTTTTATTAAATATTTATTAAATGTATTAATATAAATATCTCCTGACGTCTCTTTATGATTTTTGTTATGAGTTGATGAACAACTGAACAAAATATATGGAGTTTATAAACACAGTAAAATTTACAATAGATAATAAATGTCGTAGAAAAACCTATGCTAGAAATATTCGATAGTTTGGGTAAAAAACAAGAGATAATGGGAGAGGCACCAAAATAAGACAGGGTGATACAACGGCGATCTTAACAAAGTCAGTGCTATGAACCACAGATAATAAATACTTTCTTCTTTCGCAACTACGCATATTTATGGTTAAATGGACCCGCTGTAAATGAAGTCTTTGTATTATTTTTATGACCTTAAAGCTGAAAAAAAGTTCATAAGGGGAATGATTGAGTTTATAGACATTTGATATTGCAGATTCATTCAAAGAAATATCACACGGATGTTCTTAAATGTATTGATATGGATTATTACCTGTAGATAGTATTGCACTGAGGAAAAATCGTTTTATTACAATAATCAATCAATAGTTAAATAAACAACCAAAGCAGAGACACAGAGAATATTATTTTTCTTAAATACAGACAAATATAGAATACTGAAATGTCATTTTGACATTTCATTTTGATTTCCATAGTAACGCACGTATATATTACTATTTTAATTGCTAGGACCACCCCCTTAGCAAACAATAATAGTCTTTTACTTTTTACGGATTTTTCTGAAATAACTTTCCATACAAAACAGAATTAACTGAAAATTAATTCAATTCTGCTTAAAGATGCCTAAAAGTATTAAAAGAATGCATTGGCATCGTGTTCTGATATATTCTAAAAGTTTCAAATGTCTAGCTAGTCGGGAAGTTAGTTAAAAATCGATTGCAAGATTTGTACTGGATAAACAACCACCGGACAAACAAGAATACGAGCTAAGAAAAACGTTGTAAAATAGTGGTTTTCTGGAGAATTCACAATATTGATTTAATTTACACTCATTTATAGTTTGTGGAATAATATCTTTATTACACAATGCAAAGCTTCGAGAAGCTTTGAAACACTTACTTACATAGGAACAGTAAAATAATTGATTTAAAAAATGACAGGCGTTTAATCTAAATATTAATAAAAATTACTTTAGACGTACTTGAAATTAGATTCAGTATTAATATTATTATGGAAGCAGACACATTTGTAAAGATTAAAATAGTTGGCATGAATATTAAAAGTTCTCATAATAACATTGTGATAGTAAACATTGATCAGTGTGTTCAAGATAACTTTTGAAAAAAAATCTATATGCTTCAATTAAAATCAATTCTGTACCTCAGAGCCAGTCTCTCAGAGAAAATGAATTGTGTAGATTTTTTAACAAAATTATTATATTCTACAAAATCAGTCATATTTTTGAGTCTATTTATTATTAGAAACTTATTTTTATAGAAGCATATAGTCGTAAGTTCATTATCGTTATTAAAGCGCTTGGAAAAATATAAATTGCGTTTTATTTTCGTTTTGGACTTAATATAATACCTACACTGAATCCCTGGTATAGCATTAAAAAAATATTGTTACGTCTTGAAGTAGGTACATATTTATAATATTAATTTAATAAATCAACCTAAAAATATCAATGATTTAAAATGGTTTAAATTCTTCTCTGTGAATTTCCATAGGTATTGAAGATACATAATTTTTTTTTTGGAAAAAGTAAGACTCGAAAGAAAGTAAGGATCGAACCTGCATCTCTCGGGTTTTGCGCCCATGCACATATACCACTATGCTATAGGCGTCTTACTCAATTGCGACAAATTTAACTAATGGCTCTTAATACTCGCTGAAGTGCTTTGATTGAGTTACTATTGGCGATCGGATTTTGTATTTTAAATCAAAGTAGGCATTAATTTAATTACTAACCGACGTCACGGATCACTTCAAGATTTTTTGTTGTAACTTACTTGAACTTGCTAATAATTTTTAATTAACTATTTTTTTTATTCAACGAATAATTTACAAGATTTAAGAATGTAACATTTTAATTATTGAACATACATAATTTTGAAAACACTTCTGAGAAAATATATTACAACCAATAGAAAATAGGCATGGTGCGCTTAGGAATAAAAATGATATGTTAGCTTTTTGAATATTAATACAAGATATAAATGACAGAAGTGTCAAAATAAATTTCGTAATACATAACTTAGGGTGTTATGATGTTTGAAGTACTTTACGTACACATCGAAATCATTTTAAAAACTACACAGCGGCAACAAACTAATCTTTCCTTTCGCAGTACCTCTGCGTCGTTGGGCCAGGTCTCTAAGTAAAACGTGTACACTAAATTTTCCTGAAAGTGGCAACTGCGAATTGGAATTTGCTACGTGATCCCGCATACTTGCACAATTCGCACATACTGAACACCTACCAACACAACGAGGTGAATATGGGCTCGTTTCGATAGAAAAATACAGAGATTAGGTAATACGCAGACGTGTATAAATAAATATTAAGCATTTCAATTTCACACCGACAGCATTTTGTTAATGGTGTTGGAATTGGATTATAAACAGATTTTTTATTGTTGACAGTGATCTCAGAAGTAACATAAGCTTTTAAAAGTAATATTCAAAGAGATGCCACAAGCACAAGACAATCTTGGTTCAATATGCTAGCCAACAATCGCGGTGATAGATTTGTATGGTTCGGTGCTTAGACTATAGTTACATCTAGACGCCACTCATTGCATTGCTAAATGAAGCTGCGTACCGTGCGTTTGGTTTGTGGGCGAGCAAACGCATTCGTATACAAATGCTAGTGCTAGTGCTCGCACTAGACGCTCAGAATTAAAATATACTTTTCTATTTTTTTTTACGTGATATAGTATTTTTAAGCGGTCAAAATGCAACCATTAGGTAAAGATATCAATAATTTAAGTTATTTTAAAGAAACACTAGGTCACTTGATATTAAAATACATATTAATATACAAATAAATTGTCACGAACATGTATCCACTTACCTATGAAACGTAATACCATCTTCTTGCTTATCAGTACGGCTACCAAATACTAATGGCTAATACAACACGCAGAACCATCTTTTCTACTTAATTAATTAAAAATATTTACCACTGAGTTTATGTTTAACACAAAAAATAGAAATTTTGGCTACACGGTTATCGACGCTTAGTTAAGTAACAAACTAAGATTTGGCCTTGGTTCGGTGGGTATTTTTTTAAGGCGATAATTGAATTTACACTGCGTTTTTCTTTTCGCAAGTATTATGTATGCAGTGGTCTCCAAGCAAAAATACCTTGTACCCCCAATACAATAATATATACGTAAATCAATATATGTACTTAATATACAAGGAGATAACACTAGGTACACACAGTAAAAATTTAATATTGTAAAGAAAAAATAGGCATTAGCGTAATCATATTATAATAAACCAACCATTATTGCATATTATTTATCTTTCAAATTATATTTAGTAATGGGATTGGATTATTTATTTATTAATATCTAGAAGTTAGGGTCTCATGCTTTCTGATACTAATATACGATGGTCATGTAGTCATCGCGGAAAATGATACTTCATATAGGTATCTACGAAGCTAAGCCGGCTCGCACATCACAACTCGCCTCGTGTGCCTGAGAGCCATAAATCAAAACTTCCGAGACCGGCTGGCCAGTGATGCATGGCACAATCTCGCACATCTATCTAGCGACGGTCACGCGTAGCCTTCGAAACGTATTGATATTTCAATGCGGTGATCGGCGAGCCGGTATAAGAATGACCAATTCGTATGTGTTTTGTTGTGACTTCGACCCTCCGACTCGATGCTCGAGAAGGATGCAACGTGTCGAATGCAACAGCCATGTGTTTTTTTTCAGACGAAACAGTTGTATTCGATCAATCTGCGAATTAACGCGTGTTAGCCGGCTCGCACATCACAACTCGCTTTGTGTGCCTGACGGCCATAAATCAAAACCTCCGAAACTGCCGGCGAATGTTGCGTGATGACAACTTCGCACATTGCCTAGCGCTGCTAGCTCTAGCTCTGCCAAACGTGGCGACAGTCTGGAGAGAAATGGCCGATTCTGCAGCTGTGTGCATGCGTGGAGTCAATATTGGCCGGACATCGACATGCAGGCTTTGGCCAATGAAACTCGACGCATGTCGCAGCGTCGCAGAGTCGCAGTTGCATCGGCCAATCTGCGAAGCTCCATTTGATAACGTTTGTTTTTTGGTTTACGATGACGTCACATCGACGAATTCGTCGTAAGACGCATGCGGCGAGTTCTGATGTGCGAGCCCACTTATGTTGTTTCGTTAACTAACGATGACGTCACATCGACGTATTCGACGCGTTTTTAGGCGAGACGAGTTCCGATGTGCGAGCCAACTAAACGGTAGGAGTGCATCGGTTGTTGTGTAAACTAAATTGCGAAATTCGGTTTTAAGTCATATCCACCAATAATGGATTATAAAGAGTTTTTTGTAGAAATTATTATCGTAATGTTGTATTGTATGTGGGAATAATTAATTGATCTATCACTCTATCTAATAATTAATACTATCTATGTGTTTAATGTTTAATCAACGTAAGAATTTTTTTTCCAATCAGTTTTTAATATGTATCCTATTATGTTTAATATGTATATATGATACTAATTGTTTTATTGCGTATGCCTACGGATAAACTGGCGTTCCTACCCCTATGGATTAAACTGTGTAGCTTACTTTGGAGACCAATAATGTATATAGGTAAGTACTCAAAGTTAGATATCATTTTACTTCTGATTTACAAATACATTTACGTTTTATCAAAAGCTACAAAATGTCCCAAATCTGATTCTAATAGAAATATTCAATTGACAGTTCATAAATGAACATATATCTTTTATGGGGGCATAAAAAATCATTATACAGTTAGACGTGACACGTAAAAGTTTATGTTATAAATTTTAACAGTTATTTATCAGTGAACATCCACTTACTTACGTATCGCGGATCGCCTAAAAGTTTATAAACCATTGGAATCGATTCTTATTAAAGTTTGTATATATTTTATATACTACCAATATCTATACAATTTGTTATGTTATTTTCCACACTATATATAATATCTACCTAAATATTACCTGGTAAATAAATATCTACCAGGAATTTGCAAGTTAATACAACTATAATAATAATACTTAATTTGTAATTTATAGTGTTGTATAGATTTCATCTGCTCAACGCTATTCTCCATAATTGTGCTCTCTAAATAGGACGGGAACATGTGGGATGAACAGACGTTTTATTGCCAATTTTTGTTATCATCCAATTGCTAAAATTAAAATATTAAACTACTACATATGTGTCGCTAGATTTCAAAATCAGCCAAGTCCATAATAGATGAATAGGAGAAAAACAGCTTCTTTTTCGCCCTCAAATACACAGTCACAAGGGTGAAAGTTTATAATATTTCGAGTATAGAATATTTAAAATGAATAAATTCCACATTTTAATAATGCAGAAATGTTAGAAAGCAGTAGTTCTTCAGCAATTCACAAAAAAGTCAAAAATACCTAAAGGTGGACTTGGCTGATTTTGAAATGTAGCGACACATATAATCATAGAGAGTAGGATAAGTTTTAGTATCGTTGAATCTTGGTATGTAACCATAGAGAACACAATATTCTTACGCTCACAGCATTGACTGCATTATTGGTTGCAAGCAGGTTTTCGATATCTTGGTTTGGTTACTTAATGACGTGTAGTTAACAAAACACCACATAAGCTGTCAAATTATATGTTATTAAAAAATAAAGATATAAACGGAATGACACAGTACTTAAGGGCCCACATGCCCAACAAAGGTCAAAATAGAGATTTTTATGGTATTTTCAAAGCATTAGCCTGAAAATTCCTTAAACGTTGTAGATAATCTATTTATATAATTTTGAAGCCTTATTATTATTTATATTTATTTTAATCATTTGATGACTGCATAAAGTATTTTTATTACATAAAATAGTATTCTTTTAAACCTCTCGATCTAATGTTTTAGAATTTAGTCATATTTCAGTACATCCATGTGCAGTGGTGTTAAGATTTTTTAGGTTTATTAATTTTTAAACGCATTTATAAAGCCATTAGTAAAATTAATGTTAACATTATATAGTGAAATATTTATCGATAAAAAATATATTTTATAATCTCTGTGATCCCAAATTTGACAAGAATTAGGCATTTTATTATTCAAAAATTGGGCAAAATTACCTCATTTGAAGATAATTCTAAAAATAGTAATTATAAGCCATGTCTTTGACCATTCAAATGTGATAAAACATCCTAGGAATAATGATCCTTCGAAAATCTCTATGAAATAAGAGAATCACTTTGTGCAAAAAAGCAAAGGTATGGTATATAATGAATTCAATAAACTTTCTTTTATTTAGACGTAATCTAAAAAACCCCATGTCTACTATTTTTTTTATAAAAAAGTAAATTGGAAATGATAATGAAAAAATTGCATTTACGATAGACTGAAAATTACTTCAGAGAAATTATAGAGAAAATACAGAAAGGTCTACTGGATATGAAAGACGGTTCTACGATGTCATTAAATTAATCTACAGAAAAAACTTTTAACCTTGTAACGTTGGTAGGTACGATTTATCAAGCGTATAGCTAGAAAATAAAATCACAAGTGCAAATATTATAACAATATGCATAATTATTATTATCTTGAGGATACTTTAATGTAATCATTTTCATCATTGTTTTGATTTAGATCAGCTGTGTTATCGCTTCATATATTCTGTGTGTATTGCTCGGCCCTGCTTTCAATACAATTCTATTAGTAACCCTATATCAGTTTCAAGTTTATATTTCATATTTTAATAATATGACAGATTTGATTATCACCCACAAAAATTACATAATATCTGGCGTTGGCCTAAACAGTAAAGAAAATCCTGTATCACATTAAAAATAAACAGACTACCGTATCCTAATTTTTCACACGCTGCCGTGTTTAAATATATGTCTACATATAATAATATAGGCCCACACGGAGGAATGCAAATAAGCCAGGAATGTTATTTGCTTTTTGAAGTACTGGCATATGAACCATAAGAGATCATGTAGGTGTATATTTTCATGTGTGGATTATGTTTAATGTTGCCATTCGTAATGTGTTTTTTTAAACGGCAATTTTTTACGTGTGAACGATGGGCTGTTTCGAAACGTATATTTTTTTTTTTCAGTTTCCTTGGAAATAACAATGTAAGCTTATTATCGCAAAACCTTTAGTAAGGTATTTATATGTAAATATTCTATATTATGCTATGTAAAGATGTTAAACGCAACCTTATTATATGAATTATGTGTGTAACCTAAATATAAATCAGTCATATTATATTGAATATTCATTTGTAGCAAACTTCATACTTATTTGTGTTTTCAGAGAAATATTCATGGTGATAAAAAGTTTCATGCTATTATTATTATGTACATGCCTAGATTGCGATGCAGGGGCCTTATGTTAGAACTTGCGAGTTGAAATCGCCCGGTCGACATGACGTCATATGACATCATTGTGACGTACTACCGGAGTGATAATAGCATTCGAGAAAATAACGTTATTCAAATACTGGCGTTATTCATTGTCCCCATACAAAAAAAGGTGTTTCATCATAATAATATCTATGGTGAGCAGTGTGTGTTGGGCGGCTTGCCTCGAGCGTGTATTGGCTTACGTCACAAATACGTCATGTCGTCGGTTGACACACGAGTCGATAGTTAGGAAATCGCAGGCCAGAACCATTCTTAGGTGTCTAAGTCTCCAAGATACGCGCCTAACTTTAAGAGTCCAATTTCAGCGACATATTATATTAATCTTATTAGAATGCCCAAGTGGAAGAGAGAAAGAACATGTACCGTGTTTCCTAATATTATTATTTTTAAAACGGCTGCTTAACATTGAAATGCATTACGCCTCTAGTACTGCAAACAGTATGCTGCCCTCGTAGAATATCGGGTATTGCACTGGTTTCTCATCCAGGGACCCTGGGTTGAATTCCTGATCAGAATACATTTAAGTACTTATGTAATTTTTTCAAGGTCTGTGTTTCTTGTTAATATCACATGGATATTATTAAACTAATGTCTTAGTAACACTAAACTGTATTTAGGAGCCATGGCCTGTTGTAGTGTTTAAAAATAAAGTACCACCAACCACCAAAGCAAAATAAAAAAAAATGCTGACATTTATTACCTATAAACAAAGTTGTGATGTAGAGACTATTAATTTTTCTATATTTACCAATAAGAAAGACCATAGGTACTGATTTTTCTCTGGAATCGCTTTTAAATAATACCATACAAAAAGTTTATACGATTCCCTCTAGGTATGTACATAGAGTATTTTAAATATTACAGCGCTTGAAATGGAATATTTTACGAACCAGAGCGCTCAATATTTTTACGAAAATATTAAGATAGTTATTTAATTGCATGTGTATTTTATAAAAATAAGTGTGTTAGATTTTTACATTATATGGGAAATCTATCCGAGATGGTCAAATAATATATCCACGGACGGAGCGATAATTTTGGGGATTTTACGAACCGGAACGGCGCTCCGGTGCGCTCCGGTCCATTTCGAGCCCTGAATATAGTATTTATAAGGAAAGGAATCTATTATGTCTATCTCGTTAGAGAGTATTGACATCGTGCTTTAAGAAAATCATAAGGGTGCCTCCAAGCTTGTCAATGCCTTAAACCTTCACGTAGTTAAAACCATTTTTGTTTGAGAGTAGTTTTTGTAGAAATGTTCTAATCATCAGTGGATGATATTGTGTACTTACATTTTTATTTTTTAAATTGTTGTTGCAATTGTCAGGCCAATGTAGCAAAATAGGTAAAACAATCTTGCATATAATTTAAGAATAAAATGAAAGGGGACGGCATTCTGGATTTGCCTAAGCAACACTTTGTCTAGGGAAGGCACTGTTGCCAGTTAGTGATATCTATTCACACATCTATATTATTGTATTGAAAATTACGATATTTAGGAAGCAGTCAAAATTTAAAAAGTGTGTAGGTCATGCAATGCAATGCCTCCCTTCTTTAAACATCTCAGACAGTGAAATATTTCCTCTGATTCTCTCGAGTCTTTAATTTTCCACTAATCATGATACTGACCTGGATGGTACTCACATTTTTAAATATAATTAATAATTATACATACAATATTTGTTTCATTATCATTGAAGACGGTACCATTAAAAATAACATTGGGTGGGAATGAGGTAAATATGAATAAATTAGAGAAACAAAAAAAAATATTTAATAGTGTGATATTTAAGCTATTCTTTACATTTATTATTAATTTATTGTCCCTTTCTATTAATCAGGAATATTACTTAAAATAGTAATTCTCAAAGTTACAATACGCCAGTACCACATTTCATTTGCTCTACAATCAGTATCAATCGTTGTGTATCTTGGCTGCCTCACAAAAATGTATGTTTTTATTATAAATGTATGTTAGCCACTTGCTTATCGGTCAGATCTCTGAGTTAAAATAAATACCAAAAAACAAGGTCTAGAATTCACGACTTTGGGAAAAGACATGTTACTAGTCAATGTCATCAATCATGGGTGCTTAAAATGAGGTTTTCCGAGCTCCCAAAAGAGAAACATCACAACCATTTTACAGCGTTTTAATTTTCTTGTATTCTTGTTTGTCCGGCGGTCGTTTATCCAGTACAAATCTTGCAATCGATTTTTAACTAGCTAGACGTTTGAAACTTTTAGAATATATCAGAACACGATGCCAAAGTATTCTTTTAATACTTTTAGCCATCTTTAAGTAGAATTGAATTCATTTTCAGTTAATTCTGATTTGTATGAAAAGTTATTTTTGAAGAAATCCGTAATCCAAACCACTATTATTGGTTGCTTAGGGGGTGGTTCTAGCTACAAAATTATTAATATATACATGCATTACTATGGAAATCAAAATGACATTTCAGTATTCTATATTTATTTGTTTGTTTTTTATTTACTTCATATCAAGTACAAGTTTGAGCATATTGAGCATAATAATTCAACAGAAAATTTAAAAACGTTGTATATAAAAAGTTCTTTTAATCTTGTAATTATTTTTATTCATATGCAAGGGATTTTTTTGTCTCAATGGAATTTATACGAAATATTACTTTTCCGATTTCCAATATGCGGAACACGGTTTGAAAAATACTGATATTATAATTTATAAAATTGCATTTACGCAATTGTTGAATGACGTTGAAATACTTTATCAGTAAATTTTAATATAAATTATTAGGTTAATAAAATATGGAATATTAATTTTATTCTCGAAATTATTCATGCTCTTAAATTTCACAAGAGAGACTTTAGACACATAATATGATATTTTATAGAAGCGTGGCAGATATATGATACTCGTAGTATGTTATAATATAATATGTCAGAGTTGAGAGCTGTGAACAAGTTCGACGTATCTTTGACTCCGGGCCATAAATTTTCGCATTAAATGTTTGGTGGCGGTTTCTTGAGACATCGGGGAGTAATCTTCAATAAGCCATGAGTGCACTTGGATTTAAACTAACTGCGCAGTTTGCGTAGGCCATGGGCCGGTAACCATTGATGTCATACAATAAAAGTAGATCTAATTAAGATTTTCCATGCAAGGAGAGGATATCGTCGAGCGCAGGTATATATTGAACTAATATTCGAATCCTGCCGAATGGCTGAAACTCATATATTTTTTTAATCAATATTTTGCATTTGGATACAAAACACGTGGATTTTCTGATGTCCATTATTTGATAAAATAAGTGCTGGTTTGAGTTTGGCACCAACTTAATAAAGCTCAAATCGATATAAATAAAAATGATGTCAAGTTATACATTTTTTTTCCCTAAACAAAACGATGTCATTTTAATTAAAAAAATACAATCATAAGGACTGGGAAGTATTAACAAAATATTTGTTTATTATTCGAGATACCTTTTTTAGAGACCACCTACATTTAAATTATAAAAAAAATCATAAAACAAAATGAATTTATTCAACAAATCTTCATTTAATAATATTTTTTAATTGAAAGTATTTTATGATTTAAAAAATATTCATTATGTAATGTTTTTAGATATGTATTGATTATTTTAAAATGTACATTACTAGCAAAATGCATAATATAGTACCATATTATAACGTACAGAGGCCCATATCAGAAAAATACGAAGCTTGCAATTTGAGACAATTTTTTAATAATTTACAGTGTTTTAATTGAACAATATAATTTGCTATCGTTTGTTTATGAATAATTTCGGTATGTTTCGGTACTACTGCAGCTCGATTTCATATAAATAATAGAAAAGACTTATTTTATAAATAAATATAATTCATTAAATCTATGAATTATTATTCTAAAAGAGTTTCGCTGCATTAAGGAAAACCTAATAAACTGATTCATAATGATAAGCATCGGTAGGCACATACCCTATAAAATATTATGAGATAATAATATATAATAATATGAAATCCTAATGAGATAAATATTTTTAAGATTGTGAGCGGTAAGAGATTCTTCTATTATAGTCTTCATAGTCCCCCCCCCCGACCATGTCCGATCCTGATAGGATCATATGGGCCTCCACAGAGTAGAGGTTTGTATTAACAGATTTTGTTTTTACGAGAAATACATGTCAGCCATTTACTCAACCTGTTAGGTCCATACCCTAACTCACACACAAATTGAAAAACAATATGTGTACTTGCCAGACCCAGGATTTGAACCTGAGACTCACGGCGTTATAGTCCAACGCTTAAGCCGCGCGGCCACCGTTGGTGAAACACTAAATTAACGTTTTTCAAATTGTGTTTTAGTTCAAATTAAGGTTACTTATAGAGTGAATTATTAGCGATTTTTAATACACCTACTTTAATAATGGAGCTGTCGAGTATCATAATAATCAGAAAATATATTACACAATTATATAATTTAAAATGTTCGTGGCCATGAAGTATAATAGTGCCGCAGTTAAGTGATATAAAACATAGTTATATATATATATATATATATATATATATATATTAATAAAGCAAAACTTTGCTTTCGTATAAAACAAACCCCGCAGTAAAATTCTAGTGTTAGTTATTAGTCTGAATTAATAGTATTATGTTAAACGAGTAGCAAGCAAACAATATTTTATAGTAAAAAGTAAAAACACTGCTAAGAAATGTCTTCGAAAGGCAGTCAAGACCCACATCAGACAGTAGATAGACAGATCATAGATGTATTAAAAGTAGAGATAGGCAACGATTTGGCTTCTTCATACAACTCAATGAAACATGCCGACATCAGCCGATAACTCACGAGAAATGGCGACGCGATAAAAAAAAATGCAGAGCATCACGGAGGATTATCTTTGATCTTTATATCGCACCCATATAATATAATGTTAACGTGGAAATTTTGCCGCAAATTGATTACCAACCTGTTTCACCATACTTTTTTACCATACTTGCCGGCTTCACCATACTTTCATATACAATGCCGTCCCTAGGTACAGATAATGAAAAAAAAATGCACAATGACCCATATTCATGACATAGAATTTATTAATATACCTACATAATTGATTGAAGAATAAGTAACAATAATTAAAAGATAAAAAGAACTTTTTATATACAACGTTTTTAAATTTTCTTTAAATTATATAAACTTTACTTGACTAGCCTAAACGATCAAAAAAAATTGTATTTGATAGAAATAATACTAAAATGTCATTTTGACACTCATATTGATTTCCATAGTAACGCACGTATATATTAATAATTTAGTTGTTAGGACCCTAGCAGCCAATAATAGTGGATTGGATTACGGATTTCTTCCGAAATAATATTCATACAAAACAGAATTTATTGAAAATGAATTTAATTCTACTTAAAAATCGCTAAAAGTATTAAAAAAATGCATTAGCATCGTGTTCTGATATATTCTTAAAGTTTTAAATGTCTAGCTGTATATTATTATAGCTGATTTGTACCGGACAAACAACCACCGGACAAATAAGAATACGACCTAATAAAAACGTTGTAATAAAAAATAATATGACTCTGCGGATGGTATAACATATTATTTATTTTGAAATTAATTTTAGTTTGAAAAATGTTTTCAATTTCTGTAAAATGGTAATCCCAAGATTTTATTTGGCTATGCAGAGCGTTAATTTTACTGCGCGATTGTCGACATTTTCCAAGATTTGCAAAATTTACTGAACTGTCAACAGTAAGTACCTACTTTATATACTTTACTGTCTCAAAAAAAATTGATTGCCAGAATATTATTATTTTATTTTATGCGTTTGTTGAACGACTATTTTTATATTCTATATAAGAATTACGAGCACATAATAATATACTGTGAATATAGAAAAATAAATAATAACTACCAAGTTGTAGGTATTCAATATACTCTCTCTATTGTAATATGTTGTACTGAGCAGTAGATTTTGTATAAAAAATGTATGTGCGAATATTCACCATTTTATTGCGTAGACAGATTTCATTTGAGTATGTCAGTACGAGTAATAGTCCATATCCGAAAATTTGTACGTAAAAAGTTCACCGCAGTACACTTATTCGTGCACCTCAGTATGTGAAACATGAGTTCATGTAACATTTAATCAAATGACGAGTTATTCGTTGAACATTTCACCGTGGAGTATATTTGTACGTATGCTACAACATGTGGCAAATTTTATGAGATGTATTTACTATGTTAGGTTAGGTTAGGTTAGGGTTAATCTAATTAGAACAGTACTATTTGCAAACTATCGCCGCATTTTGTAAGATACGTTCAAATGTATTCCACGGTGAAATGTTCAACGAAGAACTAGCCATTTGATAAAATGTTATACGAACTCATATTTCACGTACTGCGGCGCACGAATAAGTATCCCTCGATGAACTGCATACGTACAACTTACATGTAACCCGAATATTCACCATGTTATTGCGTAAATAAATTTCATTTGATTATGTCAGTAATGGTCCTGTGTCTTTTAATGCAACGTTTAAAAAAATAACTGTAAATTATTTTTGTTAATAATTAATGTGTTCACATATTAATTACATATTCAATTTCTTTGTTGACAGTTTGGACTTCCGAAACGGCCCCCTAGTCCATTGGGCGATGACTGACGATCTTGGAAGTCGGACGCACTTCGTCCTTGAAGAGTCCCGACCGGAAAGTGCTCACCTGGCTGTTAAAGGCGTCAGCCTGATGGACGAAGGAGTCTTCAGATGTAGAGTGGATTTTATGGATTCACCAACTAGGAACCAGAAAGTGAATCTGTCAATACTCGGTAAGACAAACTGTTTAATTATATCTTTAAATCCATGTCCGACCTTAAGAAGATCTACCTACAGGATGGAGGTTATATTAACAGATTTTTGTTTTTACGAGAAATGTATGTTAGCCAATTACTCAACCTAATAGGTTCACACTCTTGGCCCAAACACACATTGAAAAAAAAATGTTTTTTTGTTGCCAGACCTTGGATTCGAACTCGGGACCCACAAGAGTATAGGCAGTTATCTTTGGTTTACTAAAAACCTTTAAATTTTAAAGGATTTAAGTTTTGTACTGTTTTTGCGACCCGAAAAATCGACTCAAATGGAATACTCAGTACAAAATTTAAATCTGTTAGAATTTAAAGTCAAATTCCATCAAGTACCTTTGGTCGATAATATTAATAGCTTTAGTTAAAAATGAGCTTCATGACGTTATTTACGTAAAATTCAAAACCCAAGGATTATGTATTACAAAATGTTCCTCGACGGTAATTTTGAAATAGTATTGCTTCCATTACGGTAACATATTTTCGAATTTGATACCGGCTACTAAACTGGCCACCCAATCATTATCATCATCATCAGCCGGGATCTACCCACTGCTGAGTGAAGGCCTCTTTAGCTTCCTCTACTCTTCTCGGTTCTTAGTTAGTGCTGCTATTTACATCCATTAAACATTTTTTTAATTCGCTACAATCCTTTGTAAGTAGACCTGGAGTGCCTCACGAAGTTTCTTAACTGATTTTTGATTTTATACATGGATGTTATTCACTTGTTTAACCTATTAGGTCCATACTTAAGATTCAAACACACCTTGAAAAACAATATTTAAAATTTTTCCAGACCCGAAATTCGAACCTGAGACCCACAACATTATTAAGCTTGACGCATAACTGCTCGGCCATTGTGGGTGTGTTTAGGGCATCCTTGTGGCTATTTGTGTCCCTTGGGTACCACTATAGTCGTACATGACAGCATTAATAATTGTCCAGCGGTTGTCTACCCGCCAAGTGACATATCTCGTCCATTTTATCTTCTTAACGACATCTATTAATTACCTACATCGCGTACTCTTATGTGCTTCATTGTTAATTCATTTATTTTGTGGTCCTTCCGCGTTATGCCCAACATGCGTTTTTCTATGCCACGTTGCAGTACTTGCAATTTTTTGATTTCTATTACATTATGAGGCCATATTTCAAACGCACAAGTGAGCGTTTGTTACACACATTGATTGAACACTTAACGCTTAATACACAGTGGGAGGTTACTTTTGAAGATACTATTCAGGCACTATTTTAATTATTCACCCACGCCGAGGTCACTGTTGTAGGAGTCGTCTGTATGGTCATCGAGTGAATACTTATTCTTTATCTTTTTATTTGTGTTGATTATAATATTGGTAAGATGTTAACTTATTAACGTATGCGTTTTGACTGTGCCGAGATCCGCAGTGAGCTCATGAGTCGATAACGCGAAATAATTATTATATATTTTATTTTATTTTTTCCAGTGTCGCCAAATGAGCCAAGAATTTTCGATGGACAAGGAAGAGAGATCGCGGGCGTTGCTGGACCATTCAGAGAAGAGTACGATCTCTACTTATCGTGTCAAGTTACTGGAGGTATGTATACTAATATATCCTTTTTATTACACGATAATTATTCTCAAATATTTTTAAAATAGAAAAGATAAACCAGACAGTATCTTTTAGGGATAAGATCGGGCATAATTCTCAAATCATCAGATATTCGGGATTATTATCCCATCCTAATTATTCCGTTCTCAAGAATACGGAATTGGTCAGAACGGATTATGAAATTGTGCTAGATTTTTTTGCAGTGTTGAATGAATATAGTTTTTTGGTTGTGAAAAAAAAACATTATAATATACTTATTTATGTATTCATTTGTTGATTGTTTATGTTATGATATAGCAGATAAAGATAGTATTTAATTTATTATTGTAAGGTTAGCATTAAAATTAAGTTTATAACGTTTTCTTTATGCATAGTTTTGATGTCTGTATTTATGTTAATTTAAAAAAATATAGATAAAAAAATAAAATGTGTAAAACTTGAAATTCTTTTAATTTGTATCAAATCGAGTTTTAATATTATGCCTATATGTACCTACTGGAAATAGATTCGATATAAACAAAATGGATTTCAATTTAAGTATTTGCATTTAAAACATATTTAACCATAACATAAGACGAAAAGTATGTTGTGTATCTTTGACATCAAATACAAAACAAATATTTTTCTTGTACTCTTAGATTCATATTGACTTTAAAATTAATGTAAATTGTCTCAAATCGCAATCGTCGTATTTTTCCGCTTGGTGTCTCTCGTTGGCGGAGCATTTTCATTAAGATGAGCCTTTAGTTATTATGACAAAAATAAGTACCTCATTTATACGATATTTATAATAAAAAATAATGATATTTCAAAAATAACGAAAAACAGTCCACGTGTAAGAGTTTTTGAATACTTATATTAGGAGTTATAGTGTATTGTTTAATTTTTACATATTGTAGATTTATTGAGACCTTAGTCATTTTATGTAAGGAATATATTCTTCATTTACAATATTTGTTAAACTTGTATAAAATATAGGTCGCCCGCCTCCGGAAGTAACCTGGTGGCACAACACCTCAATGCTGGAGAGCATTGACGACACGACCAGCCCAACAGGTACTGTAACCAGCCAACTCTTCATTGGAACTGTCACCAGGAAGCTGTATGCGGCCAGGCTCCAATGCAGAGCCAAGGTGTCAGACCAGTTGCCGCCTGTGGCGAAGGAGGTCCAGTTACAAGTTTATTGTAAGTACTGTTTTTTTGTATAGGTACCTACTAGAAAAATATACCGTTTTTTAAAAGTTTACTATATGTTTAGCTTCATTCTGTAGAGGCTGTGCTTAAAAGCAAAATGGTGATTAAAAAAATCTAATAATAATAGTCGATCACTTAGCAAATTTATATCAGAATCACGAGGACAATTAAATTATCAGGTTCAAAAGAAGTATTTTTGTCTACATAGTAAAATTTTGGATAGCAGTACATTTCACAACTTTAGTTTAATTGTCGATAGCTATTTTGGTTGTAACACCGTTATCTAAACTAGTATTTATATGGTTTTACAACCGTAATGTTGACTAATAAATGTGTAATTAAATATCATTGATAGTATAATATCATTAATTGAAATTCTACCAAGTAAACGGTATTTTCACTAATTTTATTATAAGATTTTTTTTTATTTTTTTACCACGGATAATCGTTGGTCCAATGAAAACGACCCAGATAAATCGAGAGTCAACTGAGATTAGAATACAAAATAAATTATACATAATAATATATATTAAATGTATAATACGTCATTTAGTAATAATTAAACTAGGTAATACCTACCTACTTTGATTTAAAATACAAAAGCCGATCGCCAATAGTAGCTCAATTTAGAAAGCGCTTCAGTGAATATTAAAAGCCATAAGTTATAATTTGTCACAATTGAGTATAAATCCTTTAGCATGGTAGACTATGTGCATGGGCGCGATACCCGAGAGATGCAGGTTAAATTCCTGCGGGGTTTTTCAAAAAGATTTTTTATATTGGTTATAATATACTTTCTCAGAAGTGTTTTCAGAATTATGTATGTTCAAATATATCCGAGCTTATCTACTCTTTCTCATATTATGTTTTTTTAAATAAGGGCCCTATGTAACGGGTTGTACGGGCCCTATGTAACCCTATGTAAACAGCTGATGGAGTTTATAAAATAAAAATTATATTATGTAATGAACTATTTCTTTTATTCAAACGAATAATTCACAAGATTTAAAAATATATCATTCTGATTATTGAACATTATATAATTTAGAAAAACGCTAACTGATAGAGTATATCACAACCAATAGAAAAAACTTTTTTGAAAAAAGTAAGCCAACCGGCGGCTGAGTGGTAGGTATTTAATAACCAATAGCTAAAATATTTGTCGTTATTAGTATGTCTTACCGTAGCATAATGGTTGAATGCGACGTGTTTGGGGCGTTTACCCGTTGTAGATATCGGGTTCGATTCCCGACCGGTTGGCTTACTTTTTTCAAAAAAGTTTTTTCTATTGGTTGTGATATACTCTCTCAGTTAGCGTTTTTCTAAATTATATAATGTTATATTATGTACCCATATCAATAAGAATGAACTTATTTGGATAGTAAGATATTATACTATGCGGTTGAAAATGTGTAGATTGGGTACAGCACCCACACAAGTGAAGTTGGTAGCAAGTTGGTAATGCGGTCTGTAAAATTATTGGCAAGGTGTGTTTGCCGAGCTTATTTGCGCTTGTAACTCAAAGGTGAGTAATGAGCTAAGCATCAAAACCTACCCCCGAACAAGTGCTTACAATAAGGGATGTGAAATCACAGTATTATAAAAGCTTCATCATACAATAACTCTTTCATAATATTGCAGGTTTGGAAACTAAATTAGAAAAATTGACTCAATTAATTGTTTTTTTTTTTTAAATTGTGATTGCATCTTAACAAAAATAATTATTTATTCTTCTAGTTATAAATGAGAAATATATAAAATCGTAATAAAAATATTAGTTAAAGATATATTAATTTGAAACAAATAATACAGATAACTAAATAAAATGAACATGAATTCTTGATATTGAATATTGAATAATTCATTCAAAAGTTTGATATATTATTCCTGAAATAACGGGATTGATAATATTTATGTCCGAGATTGCAATAAAAGAAAAAGATAAATGATTTATCTATTTTACAAATAATTTTTCAAAGTCAGTAATCTCCATATTCCGCCATTTTAATATTTTTGCATAAAACCGTCAATAATAATATAGGTATAACATATTTTTATGTTTGAAAATTAGTAAATAACTAGAAAAAGCGTAATAAAATCTCTTTAACGTTATTACATTTAATAAAAATCATGTTTAAAGTTAGGTTAGTCTTAAAATATAAAAAAATAGAAGCTGATGAATATAGCCAACTTTTCAATTCACCCCCGTTTAATACTATTTTACTATGCATGGAGTAGGGTTTGGTAGTTTCAAGGTACCAACTTGGAAATTAGGAAAAATATCAAAATAATTACTATAGATTTTACTGACTTTGAAACCAATAGCCTCATTAAATGTTATTCTTTTGCTAAAGTATCAAATATGCGTATGTTTAATTTTACATAATACTGACTTCTTTGTTTTGTTTTTTACCGTTAGATAGTTGATATATGTGGCATACATATTGTTATTCATTTCGTATACCCACATATGTACACCCACGATGGGCGCCGGGCTTAAACGTCGGCCAATAACGTCGCAGGGTCTGTAGTCATGGGTCTGACAAGTACACATATTGTGTTTCAATTTGTGTATGAGTCATAGTATGGACCTAATAGGTTGAGCAAGTGGCTGACATCCATTTCTCGTAAGAACAAAATCTGTTAATAAAAACCTCCAATCTGTGGAGGCCCATATGATCCTATTAGGATCGGACATGGTCGAGATGCCGAGTATGATACATTTAGCATACATGTTTTACATTTCGTATATAGATCCTACATAATACATAATATTATTAAGAAAGTAAAGCCAACTAAAAACAATGGAAATTCGCACTCTTTCTGATACATTATTGCGATAAAATGGGAGGATTTTAAAGCCCTTTGTGTCAGCCCTGCTTGAGAAGTGCCCATCCGTGTTGAGACGTGAATCAGTCAAAAGTGAGTCAGGGTTTTTGGTCAGCTGCGAGCTTCCGACCGACCGGACAACCCCATAGTTTGACCAGGAGGTGGACAAAGACAAACAGAATGCACCGGAAAATGCGCACTGTGCGACCGCTCCGGTGAGCAAGTTTGCATTTACTTTGCCGGGAAATTGCGGGCTTTCGAAAGTTTACTATTGGGACGGCCATCGCACTGTGGGTGCACTATGCGAAAATCTGAGCATCAGACGATTTTCACTGTGTTTGTATCGGGCTTGAGGACAGGTGTTGGATCTTAGGACTAGAGGTTGTATTTGGAATATGAGTGTTCCACAAGCATAGTGAACCAAGTTCATTCTGGTTATTTTTGGGTAAGCTAGGTTCAAACATAATATTTGAGTATTTCTAAATGTATAATGGTGTAATTGCAATTCTGAAGTGTTATTAAAGTTATCGTGTAAGGGAAATCATACCATTACAGAATAAGAAATACTCAAAAATTATGTTTGAACCTAGGGGCGGCAGGTTATATGAAAGTATGGCGAATCAGGCTAGTATGGCGAAAAAGTATGGTGGGGCGGGCTGGTAATCAATTTGTGGCAAAATATGAACGTTAACATTATATTATATGGGTACGTTATAATGAACAAAGTAAATCCTCTGTGATGCCCTGAATTTTTTTTTATCGCGTCGCTATTTTTCGTCAGTTATCGGCTATTGTTGGCCTGCTTCATTCAGCTGTATGAGAAAGCCGATTCTTTGCCCCTCTTTTAATTTAATACCTTTAGGTTTGAACCTAGCTTACTCAAAAATAGCCAGAATGGACTTGGTTCACTATGCTTGTGAACCACTAATATAATGTCCGTATGATATCTAATGAATAGTACAATATATCGTGAGGCATAGTGGCAGATGTTGATTTACATTACACAGAGTGGTGGTTATAGATCTTTTTAAATGTTGGCATCTGATATTAAGAACTAGTATTTTTTTTAAATTAACGTAAGTTCTCTGCATCTGCAGCTTTCGAACAAATACATTCAAACATTAATGAGCGGACATGCTCAGCGTATATCAAAATGGAGCTTTTATTGCATTTTCAAAGCATGATCCTGGACTTTCCTTAAACGTTGTAGATAATCAATTTATATAATTTTGAAGCCTTATTACCCTTTATATTTATTTTAAACATTTGACGACTTCATAAAGTATTTTTATTACATAAAACAGTATTCTTTTAAACCTCTCGCTTTAATGTTTTAGAATATAGTCATATTTCAGTACACGGATGTGCGGTGGTGTTAAGATTTTTTACATTTATTAATTTTTAAACGCATTTACAAAACCATTAGTATAATTTATGTCGACATTATTATAGTGAAATATTTACGATAAAAAATTTTATTGATAATATCTGTGTTCCCAAATTTGACAAGAATTAGGCATTTTATTATTTAAAAAATGGGCAAAAGCTCCATTTTGACTGACGCTGAGCATGTCCCCCCTTAGCATTGCAAATTCGTATGTTGGTAAAATTACCGGCGCTGAGCGTTGATTGTATAGGAGAGCCGAAAGTCGTGCCCAATTGATATGGGATTAAAAAAATAATACGGATAGCTGAATAAAATAGGATTAGTTTTTTAATTGTCTCTATAATATGAATCTTAGCCGCCTTAAAAATAGGTTTCCTAACAGAGTTTCAAAGATCTTAGGGGGAATTAAAATGTTTAAAAATCAGGTAATCAAAATTAAAAAAAAATACAGTTTCACTAAAAAATTAAATAAATTATTATTTTGCATTGAGCGTATTTTACAACGTTTTTCTTAGGTCGTATTCTTATTTGTCCGGTGGCTGTTTGTCCGGTACAAATCTTGCAATCGATTTTTAACTAACTTGCCGACTAGCTAGACATTTGAAACCTTTAGAATATACCAGAACACGATGCCAATGCATTTTTTGAAATACTTTTAGCCATCTTTAAGTAGAATTGAATTCATTTTGAGTTGATTCTGTTTTGTATGAAAAGTTATTTCGATACCATTATTGGTTGCTAGGGGGTCCTAGCAACTCAATTATTAAATAATATATACGTGCGTTACTATGGAAATCAATATGAAATGACATTTCATTATTCAGTATTTCTATCAAATACAATTTTTTTTATCGTTTAAGCTAGTCACGTCAAGTTTATATGATTCAACAGAAAATTTAAAAACGTTGTATATAAAAAGTTCTTTTTATCTTGTAATTATTTGTTTTCATTTCGTTTCATTCAATAGTTTTATAACATTTTAACTCGCCCTGTCAAACATATTGAATGTCAGATACGAGGTGTCAGGGTTAGACCATCGATTTGGTTTTAAGAGAAACGGATGCCGCTTATTCAACTAAGGTAGATCCACCGAATGAGTGTACTCCTTTAAATTTCGGATATATTTCGTTTGCTCTTTTGAGTCATTCTTAAAGGGGGATGTTGTACTACATGGGTCATTTAAAGACAATAAAAATTATTTATAACTGTACATTTTAAAGTCTTTGAATATATTGAATTCGTATGTAGGAATAATATCGAAGCTCAACTCGAAGAAAATACTTGTACTAATGATGTTGAGTTGAGCCCATTTTTTTCTTGAGACAATGATGTATTTTAAACTAAATACATATTAAAATGAAAATATATATAAAAAAATATCTCTTTATGCCGCCTATTGATAAAAGAAATGAATATAATAGAGCCAATACATTAATTTTGAATACAAAAATGTATTTTATATAAATATAGTTACTAGGTACTGTAAAGCGTCGAAAATTCAATTTTTAATATTGCCAAGTGAAAAGGTTCATGCTTAAAAATCCCGTATTTTTTTCATTTGTCCAAAAATAAAGAGTAATTATTCATCGTCAATTAAACCCAAACAAAACACATTTCATTCGCCCCATTCCACTTGCTTTAATGGCAAGAAGGCAGCATTTCCGGTTGGAAAAATGTGACAGAAAATCCGAGCAAAAAAAACCCACAATTTTCATTACCAATTTCCAGGAAACTGACAACCGAGAACATTCTATAACTCAGGTATATAGGTATGTAATTAATTATACAATTATTTTCAATTTATGTAAATAATTAAGTGTGTTGTAAATTCGCCATTATCATCAAATACAAATCGATGTGCCTATCCACCTACTAGCTAAGTTGTAAAATATTAACCTTCAAATGCATGGTTATTTATAGTTATAATAAAAAAATATTCATTTGTATGTAATATACATGTGATACAGGAAACATAATTTAAATAACATTTAATATAGTGTGTTTCATGGTCCCTACAAGGGGGGACTGACAGGGCTCTAGACTGGGGTCAGGTCTCTGGGGGAGCTTGGCGTGACGGGTCGACCTGATAAGTGCGATAAATACACATCACAAATTGGCTCTAATGGGAAAAAAATCTATGAAGTTGTGTGATGCGATTTTTGATTATTATTTGTGGATATTCGACAACTCCATAATTGAAGTGGACTTATTCGACAATACAAAAAAATCACTTAATAATTACAAGATAAAAAGAACTTTTTATATACAACGTTTTTAAATTTTCTGTTGAATATCAATATGCTCAAACTTGTACTTGATATGAAGTAAATAAAAAACAAATAAACAAACAAACAAACACATATAGAATACTGAAATGTCATTTTGACAGTTCATTTTGATTTCCATAGTAACGCACGTATATATTAATAATTTAGTTGCTAGAACCACCTCCTTAGCAACCAATAATAGTATTTTACTTTTTACGGATTTTGAAATAACTTTACATACAAAACAGAAGTAACTGAAAATGAATTCAATTCTGCTTAAAGATGGCTAAAAGTATTAGAAGGATGCATTGGCATCGTGTTCTGAAATATTCTAAAAGTTTCAAATGTCCAGCTAGTTGGGAAGTTAGTTAAAAATCGATTGCAAGATTTTTACCTGATAAACAACCACTGGACAAATAAGAATACGACCTTATAAAAACGTTGTAATAAAATACTTGAACACCTTTAATTTTACATGAAATAGCATTTAGAAAACTATTCTGTAAAGCATCCCACTGCCTTTAACCCTAGCGATGGGTAGGTGGGTCCGCTTCAAGATGTAAGGGGCCATGGTGTGTCTATACAGTCATATTTGAATAAAAGCAGTTTATATTTACCACCATGCATTAGGGACTTAAAATGTAATACGTTAAAACTTTACTTACTTACTACAAAAACAAATATTTTTAATTTTTAATAGTGCAGGTAGGTACGTAGATTTATTTTTATTATAAAAAAGAATTTCGCACCGTTGTACCTGTTCTGGATGTCTGAGCATTTAGGTCAATATTAATAATTATCATCTTGCATATTATATTTTACTGAAAATACATCAGGTTTCCATTTTTAGTCGTTTTGAAAAATGTTTGATTTCAAAGTAACTGATTGAATCCTTCCACGCTTAATATTTTGTGATCATGTTTGTTATTAACATTGGGTTTTCTAAGTTTTCTCTAACGAATTGAAAAGATTTTTGACTTTGTTTTAAAGTTTTTAAATATTAATTTTAAAAAAATAAGTGTAACTTGAAATCCTTGTGATTGATAATAATTATAAAGTATTGATCACAATACGAATAATTGAAAGTAATTGTTTGATAAGAAACTATAAGAAATTTAACATTTTTAAGAAGAATAAATTGTAACAGTGGTTCTTGAATTTGAGCAACACACTTCCGGCTTCCGTTTTTTTGTATTATGATAACAACTTTCAACTCAATTAAACGCGGAGCAAGCCTGGATCCTGGAGTTAATAAAGAACGTCTAATGGAGGCACTCCGCTATCTCTGACTAATCAGGAAACTTCGGCGAAAGGGATGAATCCACCCCTTCCCTCCACTTCTTTGCTTTCTCACCCCGTGGTGCTGTCCCAGATTGGACTGCCGAGAAAGTCAACTTTTTATTGTATTTAAAAACTAACGCGGAGGTGTGCTGCAATGCGTTTCGCTGAAAAGGTAATTAATTTAAACGCCACTTTGTGTACTTATATATAAATATCGTATTATACAATATATATATATATAAGCATATAATTCATGGTAGACGTGTAACACAGTGATTTCGCTATAAGGTAATGCGAAAAAATATAGGTACATATTTTGTTCGGTTTTGCGACAAAGAGCAGCGTAATCTCAGCGTAAATCATAAATTATATTTATTTACTATCCTTTACTCTACAAATTCTGCGTAGGTAGATATCATTTAGATTAAAAAGATAAGATGAACCTTTTATATATTATAATATATATATATAAATATAATCGTCATGTAGAAAAGCACCAGTGGCGAGTTTGGAGGCTCGGGGTACAGATTAGTGGTGAGTTGGAAATACTGTCACCAGTTTGTGTAGTCAAGTTTCGGATGAAACTACCCAAACTCAGTATGTGTGGCCCAATAAACTTATTCCAAAAAACTTGTGATGATATCATCGTGAGTTGCTGTTCTGTGAACTATTGACATTAAATGCGCGCGAACGAGATAGCACTTGAATATAGGTATATTTTAATTTATTAGTCTATTGCGTTCGAATGTATGAATAATAGGTCATAAATTTTCTGTCGCAGCACAGTGGTGAGATGACGCACAGGCCTAGGCTTGTTATATAACCGCTCAAAACATGTTAAAATTTAAAAAAATCACTCAATCAAATCAAAATCACAACTTTTTTTTATATACAACGTTTTTAAATTCTGTTGGACCATAACCACTAAACGATCAAAAAAAAATTGTACTTGACATGTCATACTGATTTCCATAGTAACGCACGTATATATTAATAATTTTGTTGCTAGAACCCCAGACCCCTAGCAACCAATAATGGTGTCGAAATAACTTTTCATACAAAACAGAATTAACTGAAAATGAATTCAATTCTACTTGAAAACGGCTAAAAGTATTAAAAAATGCATTGGGATCGTGTTCTGATATATTCTAAAAGTTTTAAATGTCTAGCTATTTGGGAAGTTAGTTAAAAATCGATTGCAAGATTTGTACTGGACAAAGAACCACCGGACAAATAAGAATACGAGCTAAGAAAACGTTGTAAAAATGAATAGTATCTTTACTATATTGTGACAACGCCAATCAAACTAAAATAGATAATATACGCCAGTTTATTAGTGTTTAATATCAAAAGTTTGATTGTGTTATTCTAACTTTTCATAATAGCGTCTGTACACGTGCATGGATTCACTCGCACCAATAGTGAATAAATTAAACAATCGCGATAACTGTTTACACGCAAAAGTGCTGACTATTTCGCCAATCTCATTCTTCAAGTGTTAGGCCCGTTTCAGAAGGGACACCGGTGTCGCGCTCGTATATAATAGGAGGCATTTGTATTCGAATAAAAGGGCCTTTGTATTATGTTTATGAACGCTCCAGAGCTAATGAGTCAACGCGTATCCGGTACACTTTTCCGTCGGCCGCTACATTCTCAAGCCGCCGATACACTTGTTTTTATTACCGCAGCCAGTTTTATGTTCTAATTTATAACGCGAAATTATGCGTTGACTCATTAGCTCTGGGGCGTTCATAAACATAATACAAAAGCCCGTTTATTCGAATACAAAGACCTTCTATATTATATCGAGCGCGACACCGGTGTCCCATCTGAAACGGGCCTAAGCGAGACGCGTTGTTCTCATTGTACGGTGCCATTGAACAGGCTGTGAAAATGGCTAAGCATCAAAATGCACTACGAGGTGTAATTCGTATCTTTGCCGGCATGTTTACCACTATCGTTTTACTACGCATGCGCATACGTCATGTAAGTTGAAGTTTTCGGGTGACAATTCAGAAATCGTCAAACTTTTTTGATCCATGCATGCAGTTTTGCAACATGCACAATAATACATTTTTAATTGCATTTTGTCTTTATTGTCGCGACAATACGTACTGCTGCCAGCAAATCCATGCACGTGTAAACGGGCTATTACTAAATACCCTTTAACATTCACAATTATAAACATTCAAGGAAAATTGATTGGCACGAGCACTTGAGCTGATACGAAAAACATTACCCAGTTACGTCAAAAATAATCAAAGAAAATTGCATTCAATACTGCCAATCTTGAAAATAATGATTATACTATTAATTGTTACCCATTTTAGCATACTAAAAACGTTCAGGTATCTCTATCAAACGCTCTTTCTATTATAATAATAGTTCAATCTCCTTAAATATTAACAACAAAATACTTAGTTATAGTTAACCTAAAGATATAAAAATAAAATTATAAAATATATTTTTCTTACTCAGTTTAAACAGCGCTGCTAAAACTTGCGTTACATAATTCCCGTCGCTTTGCTTGTAATTAATGTTTTTTGTCTCGAGAAAAAGTTGCTTTTTTTGTTTGATTAGGGGAAATTCGTAGACGGACGAGCCGAGGAAAGGGGTGGGGTGGGTATGGGGTAGATTTCAGGTTGGCTCACTTCAAGGGATGAAATTTACGCTCCGATGATTTATGATAAGTCACCTTTTGCTAAAAATTCTACTCCAAACTATATTTTTATGAAAATAAATGATACACGAATTAATTTGATGAAGATTTTCCTAAGTGATAAAAAACGAGAAAAAACTTAATTTTATTTCAAGAAAAATATTATTTCACTTTATTTTTAATACAGCATTTCACTGTTATTAAACTAAATTTTATGGGTAAGTAAGTTTATGCACCCACGGCATCGTAGTTGGTAAAGCGCCCATCCTTGAAGCCGTGAGTGCAGATTCGAACCCACGTCTGGACAAAAGGACAATTTTCAATTCGTATTTGGTGGACAGAACATGTGGCACCCCTACTTGTAGACTATGAGAAGTCAAAAAATAGCATTTGAAGATAATTTATTTGATTCAAAGAATAATTATAATATAATATATATTATTATGTATACAGATAGTATGGTTTTGATGTTTTGATTTGGTTACTTACTTTCGTACTGTTATTTGTAATTTATATGGGTTACGATAATTAAATAATAAACTTATTTTGAAACACTTATATAAGATGGTTCTATCTTAATTATACATTATATTACTTTTAACACACCAGCAGGTTATAATTTCCAATTACATTAATGCAGTAGTAGAAGTGAGATAATCACAGTTAGCGTCTTGGACTGTGCAATATGACTTCTTTTACTAACAAATTTTATCATTAGCATTGGTTAGTTTTTTTTACTCCCATATATGAGCAGCACATAGAGGTATTAAATTAAAAGAGGGGCAAGGAATCGGCTTTCTCATACAGCTGGATGAAGCAGGCCAACAATAGCCGATAAATTCAGATTCAGAAATTCAAATAAAATTCAGGGCATCACAGAGGATTTACTTTGGTCATTATAATGTACCCATATAATATAATGTTAATATTCAAATTTTGCCACAAATTGATTACCAGCCCGCCCCACCATACTTTTTCGCCATACTAGCCGGCTTCACCACACTTTCAAATAACCTGCCGCCCCTAGGGGCAGCACTTCTAGTCCAGTGCGTAATCCGCTGGCCTTTTATTCGTCCGGTCCGAGTTTGTATCTCAGTGAGTTCACAATATAATATTATGTAGGTATGCTATTTTCTCAAAGCTTGGGTAGGTGTCTATGATTGTTTCTCTTCTATTACTAAATGCACTACTATTATTGGGCCTCATAATCACAATTTGACATGGGCTCCAACTTCATTGAACAAGCTTTCTTAAATATATTCGGGTTTATTATGTTGGTAACTAATTATGTATTTGGTTATACGTTATATGGCTCAATATGCATATATTAGACTTCATTTTATTATTAAAGTTACTTTTACATTGATATGGCAAACGCTTAAACTATATCATTTATTTACAATAGTATACATTATGTATATTTACCATGAGAGCAATAATAAAGCTCATCAGAACAGTATAAGAATTATTATTATATAATTTCTATGGTTGCAGGTTGCAGGGTAAAAGTTTACGTTTTTACATAATTAAGATTTTATTGACGTGTCCAAAGAATTATTGTGCTCTTTTTGTGTATATTTTGTCAATCGTAAGCAAACTAAACAGATATTTTAATTTGTAGAAATAGGTTAAATTGAGAAAACCATGTTTAACTCAAAGTAAAAATACTTATTCAAAACAGTGAATATAACACAATATCAGAAAATTAATTAGGTACATAAATAATGTAAGATGATTAAAAAAGATACGGCAATTAACTTCTAAGCAATAGTATTTTGAAAACTGTGATTTATTTCAAAAGTGATTATCTCAGCTGCAAAGGAACTGACTCAAATACTTTTCCCCCAAAAACTACAGATTTAATAATAATATTATGTTGTTGGTTGTCACTACGTAATTATTATTTGTTGAAGCGCCTAATTCATATTGAATGCAAACCGTATTACATTTCTGTATCAAGTGACGTGCATTTTTATTAGGCGCATTCTCAGATACAGTGGTTTCTTATTCACAATAAACATACTACCATGGCTCTATAATAATTATTACAATAAAATAGTATACTTAATTCTATCTCTCTTTATATTTTGTATTATAAGCTACCTTATCCGAACAATTGCATACGCGTACACATTCATAGGGTTATTAAAAATACATATCAACAATTCACTGTGTTAGGTATTATAAATAGATATAACCTCCAGTGACGCCCCGTGAGGGTAGGCAGATTGAGCGTCGCTTGGGGGCGGCAGTTACTCGAAGGGCGGTAAATCGAGGAGAATCATTAGGTATAATATATAAATAGGTACCAAAACTTAGTAATAACAGAAATATCTTTCCATTAAAAAATTTAGCTGACTGTTTTTGAAATAAAATATATAAATTAACATAGAAGGTTTAACAGGACTGTAATTTTTTACGGGTTAACGATGTCTAGTTTACTTCAGTTGTCCTTGATCACCAGCAATGACACCTGTAGATTTGCGAATTATAGGTAGGTACATACTTAGATACCTAATTAATTTATCCAAATATTTTTGCCGGTCACTCGCGTGTTTTGAAAGTTGTCAGGTGTATTTTTAAATGTATTTGAAACCGTGGACTCTGTCTATTCTGAATACTGTCTGTTGAAGAGATGGCATTTAAATTAGATTTAGTGATATATTATGTTTTGTTAGTAATGTATCCATACTACACATTTCTTGGATATTGAATTCATGAAAGGATGATAAAAAATATTGTACTTATAAAAAATGGGGCGGCATTTTGGCGCTGCCTAGAGGCGGCATTTTATCTAGGGACGTCACGGATAACCTCTACTCTGTATGGGGTTACAATAAACTGACAGGTTGGCAATCCTATATTAAAATATATTATACATTGATGTTCCTTTTCCCATTAACTTGATACAGGGGTTATCAATGTTTTAAAACTATTAATGCGGGCAATAATGTGCATATTGAAATGACGAGTGAAAATATACCGATTAAAGTAGTTAAATTTATTGTTGTGAATAATTCATTGTTTTTTTTTATATTACAGTAAAACCGCTGATGGTACATATCGTGTCTCCAAGTGACCTGGTGGCGGCTTCTAAACCACACGCCTTCCGATGCGAGACCATAGGTTCTCACCCAGTCGCCAGACTTTCGTGGCTCTTGGATGGAGAGGTTATAAGATCACACCCCGTTACGGTAAGAAATTTGAACAAGTTATAGTTAGAGGACTCTTCACAAAATTTTATTTTTGTATTCTCTTATACTACCTATTTGTTTTTTTTTTTCTTGTAAACGTTTTACGTATCTTCCCTACTATATGCGATTTTTCTTATCTGTGTTTAACGTTTGATTCAAGTATGCTTTCAGTCCCCGCCTATTAATTGTTGGGACCGCCAATTATTCATTTACATTATAATATCCTATACTAATCAATATTATATTATTATACTTCTGGGATTGGTCCTATTGACAGATATGGATGTGATTACAAATAGATATTAATATTATGTTATAGGATTTCATTTAAATAATATTTAGGTATTGACCATCACTGTTTTTGCATTCAACTTTACGTGCGTTCAAGAGAGACAGCTTATGAATTATATATATCGACCATATTTGATCTTAATAAGATTATATTATGGGTCTCCACGGAGTGGAGGTTTTTGTATTAACAGATTTTTGCTTTTACAAGAAAAGGATGTTAGCCACTTCTTGCTCAACCTATTAGGACCATACTCTGACTCTACACAAATTGAAAAACAATTCTTGCCTGACCCAGGATTCGAACCTGGGACCCATGACGTTATAGGCCGACGCTTAAGTCGCGCAGCCGTCGTAAGTGTAGAGTTACAGATAGATAAATCAAGATAATATATTATAATATAATGTAAAATAATTATTAACAATTATACAACATTTATGGTTTTGAAATTATAAATATAATCTTGATATTTTATTCTTGATGTAGCTTCCTAGGGGTTGCTGTGCTCCCTCAAAAGTTTATTTCTGGAGAAACGTTGTAATAGTGTACGTTCAACAGATGGCTCAATAATCTCAATTACAATTTCTTTCTATCTTCTTAATAATTATAGACATCCATTAAAAACCTACACTAAACCAATCTTTAATCAAATTAAAAAAACTAGAAAGGTTAGGTACGCGTAAATTAATAATTGGGTACATAAAGTCAGAGAACAAAATTTTTAGTTTCAAACACTCCTGTCAAGATTTTTTCAATAGATATTATGAAACTTTTTAAAATTTCGTTTGAAAACTAACTAGATAATTATGCTTGAATAATCTTCAATTAATATCAATAAAAAAGGAGCATCTGAGAAAAAACCCGGTAGATAGGTACACTGAAACTTATCAAGAAGAATAATATTGAACTTTCTTTGAAATTTTAATGTTTTTTTGTGTTTATGGAAGTTATTATTATAAAACGATGAGCGTTCATCTTTTAGTATTATATTAGAATAAACGTTGTTGAAGAAATTCTTCATTTGCCGGATATAGTCTTCTGTGATGTTTATATTATAATAAAGCTGAAATAAATTTCAGTTTGTTGTAAGTGCCATTTTTTGATACCAAGTCACATTGAGCCCTATCTTTATAAATTAAGATTTTCTTTACCATCTTTGATTTGAATGAAAAATGTTTCAATTTTAAAATTTTTTTAAATTTTTTTTTCAATTTCAATTTATTTATTTTACATATTGTGGACATTACAAATTATAAGTTTAAGACGTTCACAACATGACATTTAGAAACAAAGAAATATTATTAAAACAGTTTTATGTACATAACACAAGAGATAGATCAGTATTAAGTTATTCTACAGTATAAATGTGTAAATACAAAAAATATTAAGTATATAGGTACAAGGAACTACACCGGATGAGTTAAGCAGACCCTATTTTAAGAATTTAAAAAACAACGTCCATCTAAATTCACCCTCACGTAAGTGGAATATATCAATATCCGAAGCGATTTCATTAAACATGGTTATTGCCCTCCTAATTGGTATTACCAATGGCAGGTTAGTTCTGCACCGTGGGAGAACAAACAACGGATGCCCTCGATTCCTAAGGTAATTATCAGAGACACACAAGCCAACACCATCAAGAATGGCAGAGTTTATATTTACGCCGCGTATAAGTCTGAAAAAATATGTAGCTAAATAAAGATCCCTTCTAAATTTTAAGCTACAGTATGTAAGCATCCCTAAGAGAAAATCAGTCGGATAGAGCCACCGATAATATCCATACAGCCGAAAGTAAAGGAGTCCTTTCCTATAATAATGTCTATATTGGGTGTCAGTAAGCATTATCACATGGGCAAACTGCGTTGGAATTAATGTCGGATTTAAAACATAACACATAACATTTTATTTCGATTGATAGACATTTTCAATGTTTTTTTTATATTTTGTGTTTCAATTCATTACCTAAATGGCGATGTATCAAATGGCTATCAATCAATTCTCAAAAAGCGTGTTCGGATTCAAGAATCTCTCTTTTAATAGTACCTATTTATAAAGATCCAATATTAATTTTGACATATTTTAAAATATAATATATCAATAATTCTGTATGCGACAAGAAAAGGGTGAAACGTATAAAAGATAATATACTTAAAAGAAAGACAATTTTTTGTGTGAATATTTTTGTGGAGAAATATCTAATTCAAAGGTGTTGATTCAACTTGTCATCTTTATCCTTTATGCATATTTAGCCATAATGCATATTATATTCAACTCATTTTTCAATGTTCAGTCTTATCTCCATTTTTCTTTCGCATACATTTATATTAGGAAGATGAATAGACAAAAAATACCTATTATAATTTTGTAGAGTGTAGAGTCACAATAATATGATGATTGTGACATCATGACGACTATTTAGGTAACTAAAAATCCTTCTTTTTTATATTACATATTAAAGAACACATACACAAAAGAGATACAAAAATAGAAATAGTACATAATTGTAATAATTTCATCATTGTAATATTTTTTCTATAGGTGAAAACCACTGGCAACACCACTTCAAGTATTGTTACCTTAGTACTGGCCGCATCTGATGATGGCAAAGGTCTAACCTGCAGAGCCACTAACCCTTGGTTTCCTGGAGGCATCATGGAAGATACCAGGACTATAAATGTTGCGTGTAAGTAAAAATTAATAACTTGTTTCTAAGTTTGTTCGAATTGTATTCTCGCATTTCTTCCGATAGAGCAGGTAATAAGTGTTAACCTATAAAAAACCTCTCCTAAGCATTATACGGTGTAAATTATGTGAATTAAATTTTATCAGTTAATACAACATCCTCTCTGTGGAGACCCATATAATCTTCTTAATAGTGCAGGATCCCATGGACTTTTCGTATAAATAATATGCGGAACGCTTTCTGACTATTAGAAAGTTTCTAGGGGTCACAAAGATATATAACATCGATGTTGCCAGGCGATATTAGTGGTAATTTTTTTTTTATTGAGGTTTTAATTTTTTTTCTTATAACCCACCAAAAATTGTTCTGAGTTCTTTAATAAAACCAAGATCGAATCAGGGATTGATTGAACATGCAATAATTGTACCATGCCATCGGCATGGTCGTAGAACGGTTCGTCCCGTTTGAAAAAATAAAAATAGCGGGTAGTGCAATGTGTTCAAAATTATCGATTCTTAGGATCCTCTTTGGCTTAAATTATTTTATTTAGTAGTATTTTTGTATATAATCACCCAGATTGGTTTCTTCACTATATCTATGCATATGACATTAGTTTTAGTATTATGGTTAATCCAGAAACAGTGTAGGTTGCATATATAGGTAGGTGAATAAATGAAATAACGATAACCACTAACCACACTAAATACACATTTATTAAAAAAAAGGAACAACAAGTCAAGTGTTCAAACTGCTTTAAGTATCATGATCACAGTTTTTATAAACACAACTTACACATTTGCACAATGATATATATGTCAAAGCCGATTTCTTATAACTACATGATAATGTCGCCTGGCTACATCGACATTATATATTATCTTTGTGACCCCTAGAACCTATTCCAATTGTCAGAATGCGTTCCGCTTATTATGTATACGAAAGGTCTATGGGATCCTGGACTATAAGATCAGATACGATTAAAAAAAGGCACTCTGTAATATTGTGTTTTATTTTAAATATAATAAAAAAAATGTTACCATCAATCAACTATTTGCAGAAATATTAACATATTCTATTATTTAAAACTTTCGAGCCATTAATCTCCTAATCACCTAATCTGGAGTAAGGGTTGTTTAATTTAGGACAGTATGGGTGTGAAATCAATTATTTTCGATATTAATACTATTAAAACAATAAAATGATTATTATCAGTGATGATAATAAACAATATTATAATTTAATATTGATATTAATATTGGTCGGGAAACAATGGATTTGTAAAATATTGCTTTAGAAATTTCTAATTAAATTTGCCACTCTGTAATAAATGTCGTCTGAATCACTAAACGATTGTTTTTGTGTAAACGCACGATTTTGTTCGTACAGGAAGGAGTTGACGGGTAGTACAACACAGGTGTGCATAACCTTTGGAATAGCTACTGAAATAATATATAATACACATTTCTTAATAATAAGTGGAAAGTTAAATGCAATACAAAATAATTACAAGATAAAAAGAACTTTTTATATACAACGTTTTTAAATTTTCTTTTGAATTATTATGCTTAATATGCTCAAACTTGTACTTGATATGAAGTAAATAAAAAAACAAACAAACAAACAAATATAGAATACTGAAATGTCATTTTGACATTTCATTTTGATTTCTATGGTAACGCACGTATATATTAATAATTTAGGTGCTAGAACCACCTCCTTAGCAACCAATAATAGTCTTTTACTTTTTACGGATTTTTATGAAATAACTTTCTATACAAAACAGAAGTAACTGAAAATGAATTCAATTTTACTTAAAGATGGTTAAAAGTATTAAAAGAATGCATTGGCATCGTGTTCTGATATATTCTAAAAGTTTCAAATGTCTAGCTAGTCGGGAAGTTAGTTAAAAATCGATTGCAAGATCTGTACTGGATAAACAACCACCGGACAAAAAAGAATAAGATCTAAGAAAAATGTGGTAAAATAGTTAAGTCTAACAAGATAGAGAGTAAGAATAACATAAATATAAAGAAATTACATAAGAAATGTATCTCAAATATATCTCAAAATATCCTTTATCTATTTCAGTTACTTATAATATGATTATACTACTTCTAATATGTAAGTTTTTCAAGTATATTGTATCAGTATGAATCATTGATATACTACTAGATGAGCAGTTCCCATACAAATGTAATTTTAAAAATGTACCACAAAAGAAAATACTACGAATATCGTCTTATAATATTTCCTTGTAAGTATAATGCGTTAAGACCGTTAACATGGATTCCCGAATGTCACCCGTATTGCCCTGGCTGTAAAACTAAATTTGCGTTCTTGGAATAGTGACCCTAAGGGTGTATGCAACCCAAAGCTTGCAAGATACCTAAAATTCATGTCTGAGCAGACAGAGCAAGTCGTCATGCGCTGACTATTAGTTAGAGTAAGATGCAAGCTAGATCGGGCTTACTCATAATTATTGCCAGGTCGTTTTCGAGACAAATATTAAGTGAGCTTATATCGAGTTGAGTCCGCTGATATTAAAATAGTAAGTTTTAATACTGGCCGAGTCACTGAAAATCGGGCGTCATTTTAAGAAGCATATGATTCATCCAGTACTTAGTATATCAATGGTATGAATAGATAATATACTATTTTGTCTTATTTTTTGACATCTCGTCATGTCGCATACCGATGGTTTCCTTTTGCTTTCAAACAGGGCGATGGTTGTCAAGTGGTAGGGGTCGGGTAGGCTAAGCGGAAGAAGAGAGGGGGGGAGAGTCTTGGAGAGTTTGCGACTTTTGAGGCGCAAACAATAACGTACAAAGACGTGCGCAATACACCGCAATTAGGAAAATCAGGGCTGACACAAACGTTTTTTGACGCATACTAAGTTTAATAATAAGATATTTTAAGCAGGTGAATTATTTTTTATGAATTTATTTTAAATGAATATAATGCATAGAACGTAGTATTAAATTTGATACGTATTTGAAATACAAGTCAGTGACTATTTAATTTTAATAGGAATATTTAAGGTGCATCACATCTTCGTTTGCAGGTGAAGAGTTTAGACCAAGCAATTTAACAACCATTTGTGTTGTTAATCATTCGTTAATCCCAAACCGACGAGGCTATTATAATACATACAATTATCCCAATATATTTTAGTAGTAGTGTAAACAAAAAAAAAAGAAAATTGCGACCAACTATTGATGTCATGGTTTTGTTATTTACTGAAGAACTGGTTATTTCTAGTTTTCACATAATTTAGGAACCAAAAAAGGTGGAATGAGCTAAAAGAGGCCTTCGTCTATCAATGTATTGACCCCGGCTAAAATGTTGATGTATTTTTTTTGTACATACAACTTAGTTTTAATTGAATGCGGCGCAGGAAAATAAATCTCAGAGCACACATACCAAACTTAAAATGGTTTTGATCTATTTTAACTGTTAGGTAACCCAAGTTTTGCTTTGTTAAACATCAATAATTATACCAAACACAATATATCCATGCTTTATATAATATAAGGATTATGTTCAACACATTTGGTTAAACCATTATTTTGGTATTAACATTCACTATTTTAACTCCAATACCGGCCATGTTTCCACATCGTTTTGGTCGTATACATGGGACACAGAAAAATAAATGGCCTTCAAAACTTTGCTGAAACTATCCCAAGGAGAACTCTTCATGACTCTAGTTGTGAATGACACCGTGTCCGGAAACTTGTACGTATGCAGTTCGCCGTAACACATTTCACCGTGAAATGTTGTATCGGAAATATATGACCGTATATTAAAGACTGTCCAACCTCTTTGGGTCGTGTAGTACTGACATAAAAATCAAGTCTAAATAAAATACGGTTCATGTCGGTTTACACTTCACAGGAAGCCAGCAGCAAACAAGTTTTGAAAATAGCCGATATACTGGATTATCTGTAAGATTAGGTAAGGTTAGGTTTTCATTCTTGAATTCATGAATGTTACCAAAATCAGCTATGAAAATTGGATTTATGTTCATATTGAATCTAATAAAATTGTAGACCGTATAGTAAACGGTGATCTCTTTCCGATAGAAAGCTCACGGCGAACTGTGCCACGGTGAAATGTTTTACGTACAATTTACATGTAACCGAATGACACGCATTAGAGTGTAGGGAATTTCTAATGTAACATAGATAAGACAAAGCCTCTTTTGTAGCTGCATATAACTGTACATTTACTTAAATTTGAATAAAACCAGAACGTAAGAATACATTATTACTGAGTTACTGCATAAACGAGTAACCATTTAACTTACTTATTTTTGCACCTTGCCATGCTCAGTATTGGGGCAGAGGGCGAGTACATGGACACAGTACCAGAGTTCACCGATGGGGCTGCCACCTTAATCACACATCCGAGTATGACAAAACTTATTTGCAATGTCACAATATCACATCTCTCAGAATAATAGCGCACTTGTGCTATCACGAATGTTCAACTTACTGAATTACCCTTACTAAATTTAAATAATATTTTTAAGCTATGAGTAAAAATATTTGTATATTGAATGGGCTATTGATAATTATTGAATGACGTTCAACACCCTGGCGGGTAAACCTCTTTTCTTAAGCAGGTCTCGTACAGAGCTAACTGAATTTCGCTTTTCCCAGACAAAATGCCGGCCTCACAACGTTGCCTCTCCTCCTAACTACTGCCCTGCTTTATAGCTTATGCCAAGTATAACAAGATGCCTGTAGTCGTACTGAAAAATCTTTTGTTATGACTTGGTGGAGAATTAAATTAACATATTCATCGGATTGCTATACAACAAAACAATGCAATTTATAGTATTGACAATGTCATAATACTAAAGGTCGGAAACACTTTTCAGTTTTATAGAAAAAATCAATCGATTTTCATAAAAAGAACATAAGTACAGGAAATGTATGAACAATTAAAAATTATTTTAAATCATATTGTTCCACTGCATTCTAATTGATTTAAGTTTTGTACTGTTCCATTATTTGAAAGATAATAGTTAGAGTGTTATACAATATCTAACTTCTTAAAGCCTGACAATTGTACTAATTTATTTGTTTTTATTTTCATTTATGTTATATGTATTACTGATTTTTATTCAGTTTCCAACAGTTCCATTGTTTATGAGTAACGGTATTTAATCGGCTTGCTCAGTATATTAACAGTGGGTATCTAATATACTACGGTATTTCCAATACTAGTTTTAATACATTTTACTAAGTTATTTTTATTATATTATTTTTTTATACAAACGATAATTAACCATGTTAATGTGCATTTGCTAACGGTGAGTGTGAATGGTGCCGAAAGGTAAAACTAGGGTCGCAAAAATTACTCAAATGAAATAATACAAATTGAAATTGAAATTCTATATTACAGTACCCTCAGTTCATATTATTAAAAGATACTTATTTCACTAGATTTTGATAATTTTTTTATAATAGTAACAAAGTTAAAAATCAATTAAAAATGATAAAAAATATGTTAGTTTTCTAACAGTTTATGAAATCAAATATTTTTATAAAACATTTTTTTAAATCGTAATTTGGTCACTAGTGTGGTTTTAGTAGTACTAAAATACCCCCCTTAAATTGATTTTAGCACTCGAAAATCTGTCAACGTCATTTTTACATATTTCCTATAGAAAAAAAACAGCAATAAATATAATATGTTAAAATAATGATGTTGATTTTTATGGACACACTGGACTTTGGTCTTTAATTATTATTCTTAAATGGATTAGCTTGACCCTATATGAATCATATAAACATGTAGGTAAAGCTGCATATGTGGTATAAGAAGGAAACGATAAAGCCGAGTCAAAAATTATGCCAAGATCTTCAATTCAAATTGTCGCTTTAACCATCTATTTGAATGTTAAATGTAAAATGTAATTGAATACGGAAAGAAAGTTTTATTCATTAACATTGTTTATAACGCATCACTTTGATAGCGAATGAGTGAATAGGTGTACTTCCTACATTATACATAGCGTATCTTTCCGTAAATCGACTATGCATATTTCAGCGAGATGCTCCGCATTGTTCCTGGGTAAAGTGAACGCTAGGTTATGTAATGAGAAAAAGTGTTTATCACGACGTGTTAACTCTTGTTCAAGTTACGTCGCATTTATATGTCCTCTTTGAAGTTACGACAAGATAGCGAGACTGCTTATAACTTTATCAAATTTAAACAAAGAAAAATGTAACCGAATTTTGTTATCTCTGTATACAAAAATAATTGTTTATAGTAGAAATGGGTCACCACTTCAAGAAAATAAACTATATTTCCAATATACTTACTACAAAAAATAGCGGATGTCAGTTCCACTTGTCGACATTATTGGATGTGACTGAGTTCTTTAATGTAAATTATTTCAATCAACTATTCCTTTTATTCAACGAATAAGACACAAGATTTCAAAATGTAACATTCCAATGTCATCCCTAGACAAATTGCCGCCCCAATTTTTATACAGTATTTTTATCGGGTGCCGGACGAAATCCCGAAGGCGGAAATCCCGAATACTGAAATCCCGAATGGCCGAAATCCCGAACGACCTTCGGGATTCCGGCCATTCGGGATTTTAGCGTTCGGGATTTCAGCGTTCGGGATTTCAGCGTTCGGGATTTTGGTATTCGGGATTTCGGCTTTCGGGATTTCGGCCATTCGGGATTTCAGCATTCGGGATTTCGGTCTTCGGGATTCCGGCCTTCGGGATTTTGACCCAAACCCTTTTTTATCATCCTTTCATGACTCCTATATCTAAGAAATGTGTTGTATGGATACATTATGTACTAACATTTACCATTAAAACATTCAAAATTAAATTTAGATATAAAAAGCGAATACGTAATATCGTCTATGTAAGTTAAATACCGCGTATGACCCAATATGTTCAAAATAAGTTTTTTTTCGCTCTCGCTTAAACGGCACTAGCCGCATTGATTGGTGCATTAAATGGATGACCAATAGACTACTTGCACTCGGTTAAAATTAATACCAAGTATGAATTATCTATACTAAAGAAGCAAGCAAGACCGCGTATATCCCTGATCCAATACAGCGGACGAACGGAGAGTTGCGGCAGTACCGCGTAAGGTCCAACTGATTTACAGAATAATCATATGGCAATTAATTTTCACAGACGCATACGATAGTAAAAATATATTTATATAATATAAAACAGGAAGACACAATAAACTGCATTTAATTTTATTTTTTTATCTTTTTTTATTAACGAAATTGCAATTCCATCCTTCCCGAAATTCCCTCCTGAACATTTTGACAAATGGTTCTTCCGCGGTAATAAACTTACATAGACGATATTATATAAAGTTAGACACTTAACCAAATCGCTAGAGTCTGAGATATTGGTTTATATTTCTAACACATTGGTTTGTACCATTTAGCAATACACAGATTCATTATTTTTCCACCATTTTTATATGCTATTATAGTATGGCATGTAAACAAAATAATTTTTCTTATTATTTATTTAATATAATATTTATCTAATTTTAATTATAAATACACTATTAATTAATAGACTAAACACTCATCACTCACTCAATGAAAATGTCAATACAGGTTTTTCGGTATTTCTTATTGAATACCGGTATTGATTCCGGTATTTCTTAAAAATTAAAAAAACAGAAGTAGGTACTAATCAATAAATATAGCTATTAAAAGCTTTTTAAAATATTATTTTATAGCAAAAACCTACATACCTACATTTATTATGTTGACATTTAAAAATATGTATTGATCATATTTAATTGTAGAACTAGAGAGTTTTTACGAATAATTTGAATATATTGATACTTTTAACTAAAGCTCTGAAAAGTTCATCAAGTGAAATTAAGTCTCGGCTGCAGGAAAAGCTTCTTAAATTCAACGCTTGTACAGTCATCAATAATTATTATAGAATAATTGAACATTTTTGTCACAGATGTTTTCTATTTTGAAATAATATTATGATAATTCATCGAGACAATTACTTATAGAAATATAATTGATGAAATTTGTTTTATTATTTTTTCACATCTGTTGGATTCACTCAATATATTTGTATTTTAGCATCACATCACTTATAATTCATTTTCAAAAACGTAAACGAGCGTGATTTCTTAATACCGAAAATTACGGTATTTTGGATTTTTAAAACCGGTATTTCGGTATTGATAAATACTAGAATACCGGTTTTGAAATACCGGTATTGCAATCCCTATACCAAAACACTACAAGAGAGCCTTTAAATGCGTTGTATTTAAGAACATTTACGTTTGCCAGATGGACATGGCAGCGAATGACCGGAAGCTGTGAAGAGTGGAAAGAGTTAGGGGTGGTTTTCATCCAGAATTGAATCGACTCCAGCAGATGATGATAATAAATAAAGCTGGAATATTTTGTATAAGGAGGTATTCAGTAACATAACTGACCTACTTATACCCCTGACAATTTGTAAGAATTGATAACAGCAAATCGTCAGCAAACGTATGATATTGTAATTATGTGTAAATTATTAGTAATTCATATCATATATTCTATTGTATTAACATCATTATAATCGAAAAACTAATTTATTACAAGTAAGAACGCTTAAATAGGCAAAATTATTTAATATCACTTTTTACTATTATAAGAATTTATTCAATTTATTCTGCGTACCTACAAAATTTTTAATTATTTTAAGCCGTAATACACGCGTTTTAAATTACCAATGCCAGTAAATTGTAGCATGATCTGGATATTTTCACCAATTTATAATTTGACAGCAATTCACTGAATGTTTTTCATCCGAATACGAGCTTTATTTGATTTGCAAAACTAATAAATGGTATGAAATTAGTGACACAGTGCAGTAGAAAAAAACTTATATAATATTTATAATTGGAATAAATGTGTTGCTTCTCTACCACCAAACATTTTTTAGTTTATACATAGAATATGTATTCTTTAAAGAAGTGTATAGGTTATACCTGGATACAACTCAAAAAACCTTGGAAAGTGTGCACTAGAGTATGCATGCACGATGTCCATTTTAAATAACGTATTTGGTTATAATAGACGTTGATAGTATCCATTACTGCAGTAGCAACATTGAAGTCGCGCGCACGAAGAAAAAGTTTACTCTGAAACTATTAGGTACATCCAATCTAGTGAAGTATGATACATCAGTGTGTGCATGTCGAACTCCTATGGGCTCAGAGTGAGAGGCTTTCTTTGCTTACAAACAACTTAAAGTTAGTGCTCATGATTCCTTATTTCCGTCATCCTATCCAGATCAATACAGTTCATTAAATTACCACCACAGTACATTTTATTACCGTAAAAAGGTCAACATAAAAAAAATGAAAAGTCGACTATATAATGAGATTGGCTTGTCCGAACTATCCGAAGTCCGACTGTTGGACTTGCAAACACCGGAAAATTATTAAGGTAAAAATATTATTATCACCAGCTTGGGGTCAATTCATATCTGAATGAAGCCATCCCTTAGCTTAGCTTAGCTTAGCTTGAGTATCAATGTATGGCTGCATTACATTTGTAGAGTGGTTATCCATTCGCCGAGTAATATTTCCGGCTAGCTGCTATTTGGTTTGACGATTTCAATCATATCCCTTCACTGCATGATTTTTTTTTTTTGAAAATTTTTATATTTCTCGGTGTCAAAATGCCTTGTGAATGAAGGAAAAATAATATTTTTTTTTTTGAAAATTACATTAAATTTTGTATGTTACAGCGTGGTGTCGCAAATTTACGACATTAGGAAATCTTACATTTCAGTATGACAAAATACAAAACCAAATGATAACAATCATAAAAACACTAATGTACACACCTTATTTGATGTGTAGATATTTTTATTCGACCAATTTCAATCTTCTGTACATTTTTTTTTATTTGTTTACAAATGCGCATTTTCACGTACATACGAATTCATCAACTGTCAAAGCAGAAATGCAAGGACTATAATGCAGAAATGCTTTATTTCTTGAAATGTCCAAACAAAATCGGTAAAGTAGGATGTTTATGGTAAAACAGTTTTCTAGGCATCGAAAAAGGATATTATTTGATAATTTACACAGATGGCATTGGCTATATCGAAATTGTTTGAAATGTCGTAAATTTGCGACACTATGCAGTAAAGGGATATTGTGTTGTCTTTCCTGACTCTTGATCGATTTTATAGACTTTACGCGTTATATCTAACATGCACCTTTCCATGGCACGTGCCGCTACTGTGTTTATTGTCTTATATTCAAGGTGCATATTATTATTTACGTTAATACTATACAATAGGACACTTGTTTAAAATTTTACGCTTTATGCAAAGTGTGAGTTTACGTCATAATACGTTCGGTTGTATGAGCAATCTCTCCATATTAATTATACATCCTGTCATGATAGATGCTGTTGATCTACTTAATTTAAGTACCATTGATGACGATCTATTTTACTGGAGGACAGTAGTTGGTCAATACATTTGCTTTCGAGATAACTGTCTTTTAAACTTACTTTACAGTTTTTATTTGCTAGGTGACGCATCTTATCCTGGAGATCGTTCGAATACTTCAATGATTACTGTCATAATCATTATATAGATTTGATGAACGTCGATGAAAAAAACTCAAATAAAATTTAATCTATTCAATATTTTTTTACCTCCTGCCTCTGGAAACCAACTAAAACATCGAAGGCCGACATTTATTTCCACGGCGGGATTGCAAAAACCGCAAAAATATCATTGAAACAACCTGTTTTTAACGAATTTCCAGTTTCGCCAGTGGAAACTAGTGAATTGGGAAATTAATTCATTTCCTGTCTAATCACGTATTTCATTAAAAAACACATTGAAAAGTTACAACCGGTTTGAATGGTATCGGAAAATGTGGTACGTTTAATAGAAAATTTGAGGTAAAATTATTTGTAGTACCTACCTATGTATGTTATAAATGGTTTCGTAGTTTAGTTTTCCGTTTTCAATTTGTAGTACAAATAATTGAGAATTTTTGTAGTTACATAATAGTACTATATCATCATCATCAGCCGGGATAAATCCACTGCTAAATGAAGGCCTCCCCAAGCTTCTTCCAACTTTCTCGGTCCTGTGTCTTTTGCTGCCACGTATTTCCGCCGAACTTTACCAGTTCGTCAATCCAGCGGCTTTTAGGGCGGCCCTGTAGCCGTTTCGTGCCCCTTGGGTACCACTGGATGTCCAGCATATTTAGCCCAGCTATTTGTCCAGCGGCCGTCCTTTCGGCGAGCAATGTGTCTATGAGCAATGAGCGTAGTACCTACTATATAAATCAAAATAAAATATTGACATATCAAAATAAGGTGAGTTTAATAATTTATTATATACAATTCTTATGAATGCCTTAAAAACGGATTATTAATTCTCTACAAATGCATTACAATTTATAATATACTAGCATTTGTACCTAGTTTTGCTTCGGGGTTTTCCTTGGGGTATGTGAATTTTTCTGTTCCTGTTATATTTTACGAAAAATAAAATAATGAATGAGCTGTTAGTTATTTGGTCCTGAGTGTCAATGCTTTATATTATATTAATGATTATATTTGCAATATTATTAATCAATAATTAATACCTAACTACAAACAATGAAAGAAAGAAAATTATCATACATACTTTAAATTAAACAAATTTAATTAAAATCAACTGGAAAAAACGAGCCATTGAAAATAAAATTACGCATAGATCCTTTTTTAATTTAAATTATTAATATTTTGTTAATTTAAAAAACATTGAATTTTTTATAAAACAAAAATAATAAATTTTTAAGATAAAATTATTTTTGCGTTACTTTCTGTTGAACAGCTAGGTTAGGGAACTCAGCTTAATTAGGTTATGTATACAAAAAGTAAAGATGAAAAGTTTATTATTATAAATATAACCTAACTTAACCGAGTTTCACCCCCAAAATACCGCGGTTAAACATATTGGAATCTTCAAATTTTTAAAGTAGTTTTTATATGAGTTGTGACAAATAAATTTGAATATAAGTAATAATATGTATAATAAAAATAATTCATTACTACAAATTGTGAAATTAAAATATACATTGTTATTCATAAAACGATGTACAGATGAAATGTAATCAGCGAAAGGTACTAAATTTATTGTTGTGATTGTTGGCGTAAACTGATATTATGTTTTGCAAATTTCTTTGGGAAATTTTTGTTTTTTTCAAATTGAAAATATTCGCAAGTTTAAAAATTCTATTCAGGTTGCAGACACTAATTAATTTGTACGCATACTTGCCTCAATATGGGAAAATGTATAATTGTATAAATATAATATAGTAATATTGCAAATTTACGTTGAATGAAGTATACAATCAAATACGAAACATGAAATCCAAAAAGCCGAGACAAACTTTTGCATTCATAAAATTTATCGAAAATTGTTTTCTGATATTACAAATTATTTTGTTTGGGCTGAATATAATTTATCGAGTTCTCCATTGATTCCTCCCTCACGGTCCAATGGGCAATACTTTTTGATTGGAAATCATTTGACATTTTTAATGTTTATTAAAAACATCAAAGTCTGAGAATACGTCTAATCAAAAACACAATAAAAACTTTTTTTTATTAACTCAACGAAAAAAAACTCTCTCGATTGATTGATTTTATTTTGACGACAGAACGGATAACAAAATCGTTGAGTTCCTAAGGACTATGAATAACAATATACAGATGTAGAATTAATCGAATTTTGTTAGAATATTTTATAATCAATTTATTCAGTATAACAACACGAATATTTATTAATCATATCTGTGTTAAAGTTTTGACAATAAGACAAGTACAATTAGTGATATAATATTATAAATAAAAATGTTAGGACAACTTTTCACATTTATTTATGCGACAGGATTCAACCATGTAAATACATTAAATTTATGTTTTAATTTTTTAATATGCCAGTATTCTCAAGTAAGTTCTCAAAGTCCTGTTCACATAATAAAGCTGGATTGGGCACATAATACATTTCTCCAATTTATGTATTTAGGCAAGTATAGATTCTTTTTCTAAATGTAAGTCAAAAGAATTATTATCATCCACGTTTTCTTATACGTATAGGTACCTACTGTCAATAATATAAACCATGTCCATCCGAAGAGAATTTTTCATTTCAAAACATTTTGTTCTACTTCTTCATGGGTTCATTGACAATCAATATTTACTAGCAAGTTTTATTTTTCATATTTCCACCAATGTCGCTGGTAAATTTGAGGTCTTCAAGATATCATATCACAGGACGGAGGTAATGTTTAATGATGCTTTATATCGTGAGGTTAACCTATTTATTAAAATTGATAATTTTTTTTCATTATTCTCAAGATAAATTGTGTTTTCAATTATATTATAATTTATTAATTTCTTCGGTACTGTTCGGTTATACGGAATACAGCGGAAAACGCATTTTGAAAATAGCCGATAAACTGGATTATTTGTTAGTTTGGGTTAGTTTAGGTAAGGTTGGGTTAGGTTAGGTTAGGTTAACCTAACAAATAATCCAGTTTATCTTCTATTTTCAAAATGCGTTTTCCGCTGTATTACGTATAACCGAACAGTACCATTTCTTCTTCTTCTTGGTAGGTACTAAAATACTATGTAGATCGTAGACTCCTCCCATATGACACTATCCATCCATATTGTACGAGGTCGACCCGGACCCATCCTGTGTAAATGTGGCATCCCGTCATTAAATTAAACGATTTATGCGATGTGTGGGCCTCCGTACACAGCCTACAGTTCGTAGTTGTATCTTCATCTCCACCCAAACTGTGTGTCATTGATGAGTCAGAAGATACCACGCAGCACGCTACGCTCAAATGAGTCCAACACTCTTTCCATGATTTAGCCATGCACCAGGTTTCCGAGTCACACATGACAACTGGTCTTATAGTGTTTTGAAATTTCTTATTATTAGGCATATTATTGATTTATTTTATGTTATTAGTAATTCGGTAATTTTTTGCATAATATTTTCATTGTTATTTATAATTGTGCCCACGGTGGCCGAGCGGCCGAGCGGGTTTCGCGTCAGCTAATAATGTCATGGGTCTCAGGTTAGAATTTCTGTTTTTCAATTTTGTGTTTGGAGTCTAAGCATGGACCTAATACAGGCTGAGCAAGTGTCTACCATCCATTTCTCGTAAAAACAAAAATCACTTTGTGGAGGCCCATATTATGACTTTATTAAGGTCGGACGTGGAAAAAAATATAATTATTGTTAATTTTGTATCTTCACTATAATTTAATTATGGCTCATTGACCTATCTCTGCTCTGATTATACTGTTTTTATACACTTAATAAACCATTGACAATTTATTTTTGATGATGACCTTGTCGTATTTTTTTTTCGTTGTTTTATATTTCTTATTTTTGAGGTAGTTCCAAATTATGTTTGTAAATTAATGCACACATCTTAAATTAATTTTATAACCATTTAATTCTTAACACTGAATTATTACAATCCGTTAATTAATGATTTTCCACGATTTTAGATCCACCACGTGTGACGATAACCGTTGGTTCCAGCGAAGATCCTGAGACACTGAAGGAAGATGGTGATGTCCAGCTCATCTGCAATGCAGAAGGCAGACCAGTCGTTGACAAATATGCATGGTTTAGAGGGGTAAGTCATAATAAATTGTATGGCAATATCAATGGAAAATACGATTTAACTAGGCTATAATTATAGATATGAATAGGAGATTAATAATCGTATTTAAAAAGACATTTAGACGTGACACGTAACATAGTATAATTTAATGTGTTGAATTTTAGCAGGTTATGTTGGATTACAAAAATATCAGTACCTATTAATGTAGAAAAAAGTCCTTTAATTTTTTTAACAGTGTTTTTTTGCGGAAGTGCAAACCCTGCATCCGTAGAAGGTAAGAAGTGATTAAAACTACCCTTTCTGAATTGTACGCAGTAGCTTATTTCAGATATCTTCTTTTCCGCTTTAACCCCTTCGACTTGGAGTTGAAAATGATCAAGACAAAACGCAATCGCTGACCTTTGTCGCCTTATAATTCAACCCCTTCGGGCAGATGCCGAGCAATTTATCAACCCCCTGCGGCGGCGCGCAACCCTGCGGTCGATCCACGAATTGATTGCCGTCTCGAAAGGGCTGTTTTTCCATATTGATCCATTTTGTGGATTCAATTACGTTGGGAGAGAGATATTCCAAGAAGGTTTTTTTTAGCCAGTGATCTAGTTTTTATATTCATTTTTGAAGCTGTAGAAAGTCGCGTCTCGATTGGTTAAATTTGTATTTTAACAAACAAGTCCAAAATATTATAGACAACCTCCACAATTATTCATCACATCTCCACATATCTTTTTAAAAACCCTAATGTCTCGATATTATTGTTGGGGTACAAAAGAACGGAGGCACATTTATACGATTCTTTCCGTTACCTACTCAGTACCTACCTTTTCTAAAAGTTATATCTTTAATGTGTTGGCTACCTTCACTTGTAAAGTAGTAATATAATATATTTTTATATGTAGCTGAGGAACTGATAATGTTATTCTAAATATATTCTGTATTAATGTGCCCCAGTATCGGAGGACTTTGACGCGGATTGATGGGATATTGATAGTTTTATTAAAATTGTAATTTTCGAAAATATGTCCTGTAATTATTATAGTTGTTTTTACGCGTATATTTTTGTTGTTCTACTGTCTTTTGAATTACGGGAGTAAGTTAAGTGGGAGCTACATTTTAATACAATTGATCAACGTGTAAGTTGAGTTGAATAAAATTGAGGTTCTTTACATTATTTAGGTCGAAATTAAATCGATCTGCGGAAATAACTTATTTCCATTTTGATATGATTGGTTGACTGTCGTGAGTCACAAGAGTGCGTTTGCCTAAGTATATGAATTAAATGAGCCATCTTCTTCCAAAATTTTTTTGAAGTGATCTGGTGAAGTGATGTTAACGAATTAATAAACTCGCAATGATGCCATCGTTAGAACGACTCTATAATTCAACTTAAACTAGTATGTGAAAATATTCATAATATCAATGTATTTTTCAGCATTTAACAGAGCGTAGAACAATAAAAGTTAATATATGAAAACGCGGCATTAGTGATATAGGTATACACGAGTCAAATTTCAAACTAATTTTGTTCTAAATTTATTGTAGTAAAACCACATTTATCAAGATCACTCATACCCTAGATCAGGGTTTCCCAAACTATGTTCCGCGGAACACCAGTATTATGCCAAACCTGAATAGGTGTTCCGCGACCATTTGGAAAGGTTTTATACACTGCAAGACATTTAAAGATCTTCTACTAAGTAGAAGCAAAATAAGTTAAACTAAAATAATTAAAGAATCTACTTCATATTGAAAGGCGAGTGATGATCAATCTTCACTGATGTTTATGACGTCAAGTATCTAGATAGATCATGGCTCCCACGAAGGGGGGGGGGGCTGACAGGCCTCTAGCCTGGGGGCCTGGGCTTATGGGGGCTTGGCGTGAGAGATTGACAAGTCAAATGAGATAAACACACATCACAAACATGCAATAATAGTAAAAAAATGTCACCTGCGGCGCTGTTTCACTTTAAGCATACTTACATTAAATAATACGTGGTTTTGCCTTACTTACAATTTTTGATTATTGTCAATATTTGACATGTCCATAATTGTGCATATCAACATAAAAGTGGGTGTATTAAAAATACAAAAATTGCTAAAATACCCTTAATTTTACCTCGAACACCATTTGGAATATGCAACTGTAGATCGTTACGTCTCCTTTAACCTTAGCGATAAGTAGGGGGCCCGCTTCGAGATGTAGGAACCATGATCTAGGTACAGGCGTAGAACCATCTTTTCTCACACCGTGCGCATGAAATATTGTTTTTAACTGACCGGCTGACAAGTCTTGTCAGTTTAACGACAGTTGCCAAAATTGGCAGAACGGTCAGCTGCGCTAATAAATAACCTACAAAATAAACTAAGTGTTCCGTTAAAATTTCTGGATTTGCGAAGTGTTCCATTGAATAATTTAAGTTGTGTGCTACTTACTAATATTTTATTGGTAAATTTTTCAACTTCGTAGACGTTACAATACTCAGGAAAATAACCCCTGTGTTAATCCGTCATCATTTTCCCTACTAAAATCTCAGCTGTTAAATAAGTAATTTTACTATGGTAAATAAATTCAAATCTTTCCTCTCTAACTTATTCATAAATCCAATATCACAACCTTGAAACAATATTATTATTGACTTTCTTAATACATAATCAATAACTTTGGGTAGCTGGGTAGGGCTGATTCGTTTGACATCATTTCGAATTATCATTGTGACTGTGTCCATATTATTGTTACTACTTAAAGTATCACTCAGTATCAAGGACAAAGAATATCGTGAGATATAATAATAATCATTGTGGATAATGTCATCTTAAATTAAGATATTTTTATTATAAATTATTGAACCTTCAGGGTACTGTTCAGTTATACGGAATACAGAGGACAACGCATTTTGAAAATAGCCGATAAACTAAATTATTTGTTAGGTTAACCTAAAAAAACCTAACCTAACCTAACCTAATCTAACCTAACTTAACCCAACCTAACCTAACCTAAACTAACCCAAACTAACAAATAATCCAGTTTATCGGCTATTATCAAAATGCGTTTTCCGCTGTATTCCGTATAACCGAAAAGTACCAAAATTTCAAGTGGTAGTTTCTTGGCTGTCGCTTAGTTCTCCAACAAAAATGTTTTCAATCTATTTAATTTGAATCGTAAATATTTAAAAAAAAAAAAAATGACGATTTCAGGGATACATCATTTTCAAAATCATGTTTCCTATCGGGAACCATACTCCTTTATTATTTTTGTTACATATTTAATATGTTCAATATAACACTCGATACGTTAGTAATGTACTATAATCATCTGTCAAACTATCATGAGATTTTTGATCATTTTGATGAGAACCATTTAGTTTATTTCGTGACTCGATTAAAATACGATTCCTTTATTTGTGTCAGTTTATTTTACCACGTTTTTTTTAGCTCCTATTCTTGTTTGTCTGGTACAGATTTTTTCTTGTGTCAAGTACAATTTTTTCCTTGTTTTTTCAAGATTTGTATTGGACAATTGAAGATTTTTAACTAACTTCCCGACTAGCTAGACATTTGAAACTTTTACAATATATCAGAACACGACGACAATGCATCCTTTTAATAGGTTTTTATTTTACTGGCTTTTAATTAACTTTTGGCCATCTTTAAGCGGAATTGAATTCATTTTCAGTTAATTCTGTTTTGTATGTTTTGGAAAAAAATCGTTAAAAGTAATATTTACTACTCACTATTATTGGTTGCTTAGGGGGTCCTAGTAACTAAATTATTAATATGTATACGTGCGTTACTATGGAAATCAATAAAAAAATGTCAAAATGACATTTCAGTATTCTATAATATTTATTCAGTATTTGTATCAAGTACAAAAAAAGTATTTATTAATACGTAGAATTGTCAAGTTTATATGATTCAACAGAGAATTTAAAAACGTGGTATATAAAAAGTTCTTTTTATCTTGTAATTATTTAAAATTTAGAATTGGCGTTTGTGTATTTAATACATGTCAATCTCTCTTATACATTTACGCTTTTTATGCATTGCAGATAGGCAGATAGATAGATCAAGACAAAATAAATATATAATGTTATAAAAAATATTCAGCAAATAATTCATAAGATTATTTAAGAATCATACATTCTTTATTTAAAAACCCTTAGACTCAAACCTGTATCCATCGAATTTTGACGAATGTGCTTTATCAACTTTTCTAATATGTACATTCCGGAAGTATTTTACAATTATATAATATTATGTTCAATACACATTTGTCTTCTCTTCGCTAACGCCACATCGTCATATCCTTTCAGGCGCATACCGTGACGTGAAAAACAAGAGACGCTCTTCAAAATTGTGCTGGGAGCATCCCAGGAAGAAATTTCCTGGACCATAGTAATTTTTTTCATCGGTCGAGCGACATGAGAAGAGACCTTCTCTCACACTGTGTGATGCCGAAAGCTTACTAAAAGCTTATTAGTTACACTTTGTGGAAACCTGGTTTAAATTAAAAGTTCACTGAATGTCCTCAAATATTACCAATATTGAACGCACGTTTAACGTTATAAACTTTAATGCATAATATTATGATTTTTTCAATTTATTTATTTTCAATTTATTTATTTTTAACATATTGTGGACATTACAAATTATAAGTTTAAGACATTCACAACATGACATTTAGAAACAAAGAAATATAAAACAGTATTACATAAAAAAGAGATAGATAGTATTAGTATGTTATTAGTAGAAAATAATAGTAGTAAAATTAATAGTAGAAATGTGTAAATACAAAAAATATTAATTAAATACAAGGAAGTACACCGGATGAGTTAAGCAGACCCCATTTTAAAAATTTATAAAACAACGTCCAAATATACTCATCGTCACGTAGGTGTAATATATCAACACCCGAAGCAATTTCGTTGAACATAGTTATCGCCCTCCCAATTGGTATTACCAGTGGCAGGTTGGTTCTGCACCTTGGGAGAATAAACAACGGATGCCGTCGATTCCTAAGGTAATTATCAGAGACACACAAGCCAACACCACCAAGAATGGCAGAGTTCACATTTACGCGGCGTATAAGTAGTAGTTAAATAACATGTAGCTAAATAAAGATCCCTTCTAAGTTTTAAGCTACAGTATGTAAGCATACCTAAGAGAAAGTCAGTCGGATAGAGCCACGGGTAATATCCATACAGCCGAAAGTAAAGGAATCTCAAAAATTTCTTTTGGACTCTCTCCACCATAAGGCCGTACTTCAACTGATGCGGGGCCCAAACGATAGACCCACTCTGAAGTCTGCTTCTAACTAAAGAGTTATAGAGAATTTTCAGTACCGCATGCATATTATGATGCAGGCGTAATTATTGAATCTATAACAAAAGTTTATTGTATAATTATTATTGTACCTGAAATGAAAATATAAATAATATTAAAATCTACAGGTTTTTTAAAAAAGGTTTTATCGATAGCTATTTCGGTTGTAACACCATTATCAAGACTATTCAGATAAGCCGTTTGCCTTTTCTTAAATACTATGCGTATAGATAGAGACAAAATACATTTTCTTATTCTTTCCAACAATATTATGACTGTGTAACATCTTTGAAAACCCTGAGTGGGTTTTTTAATGGATATCAAAATTTACAAAATTTCTCGAAAGTACACTGTTCGAGTGCTTTGGTTATTATTATTCTTCTTGACATTATTAATCAATGAAAATATTATTAGTATGATTGTATTAATCATGTGCTTAAATTATATTTAATAGTGGCGACGAATGCATTTTTAAAAAACCTGTAGAATTTAATATTATTTATATTTTCTTGTAAAATGGAAATCTACTAACTATGCTTACTCAATTAATTATTGTACCTTATTACAGTCACCCTTATATTTGTGTTTCCTGTATCCAACTTTATGTTCGACAAACTTGAGAATTTCTTTCGTTGAAATTGAAATATGGTAATACTCAAAGGGGTTGTGATTAGCATTTGTCATGATTCAACACATAATCTTGTGCGGGATTCAATAAAGCTCAACTGATAAAGCTCTCTGCGAAACCACCTTGACCGGCAAAGTGCAATTATCTGATATGTAGATGTTTATTGTATTAATTATTTTATTCCACAAAAGCCCCACGAATTTCATGGTTATGCTAAACCCCCCTCACCTTGCAATCATTCTACAGGAACAATCTTTGCACTGCAGTGTGGACACAGAAAGATGCGCGGGACGTGATAATATAATTCTACACGCGTTTCCTATAATATATCACTTGGGAATGCCATTATAGTACTTATTATTATGTGGGTTGAAAGGGAAATGCGTTTGAAATCTGTCCAACCTTCAGTTCGCCTTGTGACTTGGTTACAAGTCTAATTATTCCATAATACATCACAGATTAAGTTAAATAAACAGATGGATAGCTTGTCAGAGAATTTAAGCCAATTTAAAAAATTAGGCTATTTGTTTCAAAATCGGTTACTTACCCCCATTTTAATTTAAAAAAATATTTTTCTTGATTATGGTTCTCCGAGTTATTTCAATTACGCTGCTTACGCGTTGGCTTATAATGTCGTGGTTTCCAGGTTCGGATCCTGGGTCTGTCAAATACTCATATTGCTTTTTAATTTAAACCTTATAGGTTGATAAAATGAAAAACAACTATTTCTGGTAAAAACATTTTTTTTAATGAAAACCTCCACTCTGTGGTGCCCCATATGATCCTATTGGAATCAGACATGGTCAAAAGGAAAAAAGAAGAAAAAATAAAATTCAGCTTAGTTTGTTAGTAAATAGAATAATTGATTCGTAGATTGATAACAGAGTCGGTTATTTTTTACAACGTTTTTCTTAGGTCGTATTCTCATTTGTTCGGTGGTTGTTTGTCCGGTATAAATCTTGCAATCGATTTTTAACTAACTTCCCGACTAGCTAGACATTTGAAACTTTTAGAATATATCAGAATACAATGCCAATACATTTTTTAAATAATTTTAGCCATCTTTAAGTAGAATTGAATTCATTTTTAGTTAATTCTGTTTTGTATGAAAAATTATTTCGATACCATTATTGGTTGCTACGGGGTTCTAGCAACTAAATTATTATAAATCTCTATATATATAAAAATCTCGTGTCACGATGTTTGTGGTCGAACTCCTCCGAAATGGCTTAACCGATTTTTATGAATTTTTTTATGTATATTTGTTAGGTATGAGAATAGGTCAACAAGTATATTTCATACCGCTAGGTGATTAGGGTATCTCTATCCAGAATTTTTTTTCTTTTATTTTTTTTGCAAATTTCTTTTTGTATTTTTTTTATTATTTTGCATTAAAAAATATCTATAACCCCAAATTTTCACCCTCCTGCCCCCACCCTCCTATTTTTTAATCGCGATTTTATTATTTTTGTATGAACAAATTTTACCGTCGTTCGTATTTCAAACAGAACGAAATTATTTATGTTGTTAAATGACAGATGGCGCTACGTCCGAGAAGAATTCAAAAGAAGTGTCGCGTCATTTTGACATTTCATTCGGCATATCACAACGCAGTGCGTGCAAAATTTTATACGATTTATTTTAATTTATCTATTTATATGTGCGTGTATTACAGTGCACAATACCATCAAGACGCAAGGGGGGCCATTTGGGCCGTCGAACGAATAAAGCAACAAACATGCGAAATAGTAGAGCAGAAAGAACAGACGAACAAATCCAACAAGATAACAAAAACGTGCGTGTAAGTCGTGTTTTGCGTGTAATTGTGTCGCAATTGTGTGCATCCCAATCACAAGAGGCACGAGCTGAACGAAATCAACAACGACAATTGGAACGGAGCCAAGCGCGCCGGTTCGTAGTTAACACACGCAGAGCAAATGACCGACAACGCCAACAAGTACATCGAACATTTACATCCGCTTCGTTCCTTCGTCTCGCATTCGAGTACGAGCCAGATATTGAATATTCCGCTCATCCGAAAGTACTGATTGGTGCTATGGACAAAGAATGTCCCCATTGTCATGTGCTCAAATTCAAACATGAGTCAGCCGGGATGTGTTGCGCATCAGGAAAAGTGCAACTACCAGAAATTGAGATACCACCAGAACCATTGAACGGCTTGCTCATCGGCACGGTTCCAGATTCAAACCTGTTCCTGAAGTCCATTCGCACATTCAATTCATGCTTCCAAATGACTTCGTTCGGAGCAACAGAAATAGTTCACAATACTGCGGCAAATGGTCAACAATTCCATTCTACGTTCAAAATCAAAGGCCAAGTATAAATACCACAAAGTAGGCTCATTGCTGCCAATGCCAAACGAACCACATAAATTTTTACAAATCTACTTCATGGGCGGTGAGGACATCAAACATGTGGATGCACGTTGCGGCTACAATAGCCTCAATTTGCCCAATGCCAGCCGCATCGTCGGCGAACTGGACGCTCTGTTGAATGAGCACAATGAATTATTAAAATTCTTCAAAGCACACATGCACGAATTTCAAAGTGACAATCACGCTATTGTCATCAATCCTGATAAAACACCAGCTGGAGAGCACGTGCTTCGATTCAATGCGCCTGTTGTTGACGACATTGCTGGAATCATGGTTGGCGACCGCACATCGACGCGAGAAATCGTGATTCGAAGAAGAAACAATAATCTGGAGTTCATCGCTGACACACACCGTTCATACGACGCTCTCCAATATCCGCTAATTTTCTCGAAGGGACAAGACGGATCAATATTGCATAAACATTAAACAACGAGATCCTGTCACAGGTAATTCATTCATTATGAACATCATTACTCATTTTGAATTGAGAAAATGAATGGTTGATGTTTTTTTGTTTTTATCGGCGGTCATCGTCTGCAGCGCTCTATTCCTCTTTCTGTCATATATCCCATCCCCACACACTTACGATACATTCGTTATTTTTTATTTAACAACCAAAATATTCACTAGAAATAATTTATATGGCAGAACAACGTTTGCCGTGTCAGCTAGTAATATAATATTATACGTGCGTTACTATGGGAATCAATATGCAATAACATTTCATTATTCAGTATTTTTATCAAGTACATTTTTTTTTGATCGTTTAGGCTACTCAAGTCAAGTTTATATGATACAACAGAAAATTTAAAAACGTTGTATATAAAAAGTTCTTTTTATCTTGTAACTATTATTATTTTTGTTTCTTTGTTAAACACCACAACAGGCCGTGAAGCCCAATTACTGTAGCAAAACTCCCAAGCTTGAAGAATTAACATATAAGATTATGTAAATATTCTGTGATCTTACTGGGAATTGAACCCAGAGCTCCCGGATACGCACTATATGATTATGATATTAATCGACCGCCATTTTTTATATTTTTAAATAACATTTATTTAAATTAATTTGAATGATGTTTACATAATTTTATTTCACCATTCGCTTTGCCCCATTGATAAAAGACTATATTCTATTTGTAGTGATAACTCCGCTACACGGTTTTTGGTACATTTGCAGCTTCATTATGAGCACATTGTATTTCCTGCCATTTTCAATTCTTAATGGGACCATCCGTCATACTACCATGCCAATGGCATGGTAGTAGTTAACGTATATTTTATTGCTTCCGACTTGTATTTCATGTATAAGGCTTGTACATACCTTTATATAACAGCATATTGACCTTCAATGTATCTCATCCTTACGTAACTATCGGCCGCATTCATAATGAGGGAATTATTCAGCGGGGCGAAGTTTTAGCGTAAAAGCAAAGTTTCGCCCATTCCAAGCGCGCGTCCCTACCGATCGACCTCTCGCCCCGCGCGTGGAATGGGAGCGGACTTATAAATCTCGACGAGAAAAAAAGTAATCACGGCCCCCACTAACACAATTTAAACTTTCCTTCGAGCCGAAGATGCAATATTAAGACTATGCGAATATATGTATATTTTTTTTTCGAATTTCGTTTCCGGTAATTTTTTCTCCTTTTTCAATATGGCTTATAAATTATATTATACCAAAGATTCTGAAAAAAAAATTCTTCACTTAATAGTCTAAAATGTATAATGCGAGTGAAGTTAGAAAAAAATAGTACAGTCAATAATAATTGATTAAAATTGCTACGGTTCATTACTGTCTAATGTCGCAAAGACCGTATTGTATTAAACTATTGTAACAAGCATGGCCCCCACATCCCGAAGCGGGCCCCAAGGCTAGAATGTTTGGCGGGGCCCCCTACCTATCGCTAAGTCAGTGTGACGCGCTACAGTAGCGTTATTCAAATTAAATGGTATATTTTTAACAATTTTTAATATGTATATACATCCATTTGAATTATGGAGTTGTTGAGTATCGGCACACAGTAAAAAATTGTATCGTACCTACAACCAAATAGTCTTAATTATTAATAACATCAAAATAAAATGCGACTTTTTTACCAATAGAGCAAATTTGTGATCTGTGTTTATCTCGGTATGGTCGGCTCGACACGCCGGACCCTTCTTGAGCCCGGGCCCCGAGGCTAGAGCCCCGTCAGCCCCCCCCCTGTGGGGGCCATGGTAACAAGCATTGGCGGTCTAAGGCCCGCAAAAGCAGTAGGTCAATTTTGAATATATATATATATATATATACAATGAAATATTTTTTTGCCTTATGTTTTCTAAAAACAGAAATATTTACAAAAGAAAGGACGGTCCGCCAAAGATTTTTGATTTCGAAATTGTCCCTTTGACGAAAAAGTTTGTGAACCCCTGATCTAAACATTGCAAATATATTTTATAACTATAGGTAAAATGCGATTTTGTCCTGATAAGCGCACGCAGGTAAAATATATATGGATGCTTCTTATCATTGTGCGTCCGATGCGTGAATGTTCGATGCGATTTTGTCAGGGTAGCATTTTTAATCTATCTCAAAGACAAAATTTTACCCATTCGCAGGTAAGTTCAATATGTAATACGTAGTATGACGTAAATCATCGAGATTCATACACCGAGCAGGTAAAAAAAAAACTCAAGAATTCGATCGTAGATTTCCGAACACAGCCAATCGTGACGTGGATAGTTCCCGGGCCGGCAGTTATGGGGAACCTTATCGGTTTAAGCACTAAGCAGTGGTCGGCACGCGCCAGACATTCATCTTTTCCGCGCCATAGAAGTCCGTTTGATTTTGCCCATATATCACGCAGGGGTCGAAAACTTCTTGTCTGGTATAAGGAAAGCTTTTACTTCATATTTTATAGTTTTTTTGTATTGCAGTGCAGTAAGTATATTATTACATCTTATGATATGAATAAGTATATTTGAAGAGTTGAGGATTAAAAGAATTGAAGTGCTTATAGATCAGTTGAGTAAATTGATTTCAAAGCGATTATTTTATAGATTTAACATAACTGTTTTCAACATTTTGTAAATAAGGTTTTTTTCTCAAATGATCTGTTATTAATACTAAAAAAAATCTGTTTAACTGGAGAGTCACTGTCAAGTAAACAAAAATCTAATTTTGTCACGTAGGTGTAAAAGAAAATATTTTATACATACGAATTTAGTGTGAATGGGAAAATTGGGTGCCAGGACAATTGGGTGCCGGACTATTGAATGAAATAATTATTATACGTTTTATACAGAAACTAGTCGAGCAATTTTAATCAGTTTCTATCTATATTACTTAGTAGTTTTAATAATTTTGCTCCATAATGTTTTTTTTATTCAGGATTGAGAATTATCATGCCTGAGGCTTTATATAATAATAAATGAATTCTCGCTTCATTTGAACTTAAACATAAGCACACATAAATCATTATTTAAGTGTGCATATTTAAATTCTCATCAAGTATTAAATAATAATAATTTAAATATAAATAATAATACTAAATATATATTTTAAAAGTACCTATAATTCACGAACGTCAATTTATTTTCGAATATCATTCGATTGCTTGGCGCCCAGTTGTCCCGGCGCCGAATTGTCTTAGACTCAATTCAGTGTACCTAATTGTTATTATTATTTCTCTTACAAAACTATTATATGCTTGAATTCGTTTCCCATATTATGTTGATGTCTTAATTATTTATATATCACATGAACTCTTTTTAAATCCAGAACCTATCATAAAGATCAGATCAATCTATCTTAACGAAGTTTGATATCTTTTGGGCTTCACTGGATGACAATATTAATTGTCCATCAGTTGTTATTTCTTCCAGCCCATTTCTATTTGAGGTTTCTAACGAACTATATTACATCCAGGGAACACAAAAATAGAAAAGTGGGTTACCTTCTGATTGTGGCTGTAAGAAGGTCCAATTCTCGAGTGTAGAGAAATATGAGACACACATGAACACGGGTTACAGAATATAACGTTATTTACAATATTTACGTCTGTGATATAATATGCAATAAACATTAAAGTTTGATATGTAAACGAAACATGACATATTCAACTAGCCAAAATAACACCATCCCAGCATTATTTTGCAAACAATTTCATAAAATATACATCCATGTAATCGAGATATTTTCCTTGCATATTGGGGTATTTATCAGCATTGTTGGGTCAGAATAAAATTATTTGTTTGGATGTAGTAGGTATGAAGTGAAAACCAATTTATGTGATTTTTCCTTTAAAATTTCCAGAGATGGTTTTGTGTCTCGATGACACCACTTGCTGTCCCTGCGCTATGTAGTTTTTTATCTATTTGAACTGAAGTGCCATTAATAAAGATATCTAAGAGGAAGAAGAAAGTTAAAAATAACCATATTACATTTTAAATGCTATTAATTTCAAAGTCGGTAACCTCCATTTTTACTAATATGATATTTTTCTTGATTCTGAAGTACTTTTCCACCGTATATAAAATATCAAATTTAAAATCGTTTGCAGAGTCGCTTATGTTTATCAGCCGTCATTTTTAATATTGATAACTTAAATATGATTTTTTAATAAGTACCTAATGTTAATGACATTTTAATTCGATATTTACTTTTTTTAATTTTTTCATAATAGGTATATAAAAAAAATATATCCTACTTGCAGTCGACAATCTGCTTGACGGTTTTATGCGATTATCTCAAAATCGTTATTTTAAGCCTACTTTGCTATTTACTTCAGCAGGTTTCTGTATTCTTGTTTGGACGTTTTTTATATATATTAATTTGGTATGTTATCGGCAAAGAGCAAGCTGAATCAGATTCTCTTAATTTTTGGAGATTTTTTTGTTGATATTGTATCACCTTGTCGGACGCCTTTTCTGATACCATGTAGTAGTGAAAGGGACAACTGGACGCCAGGACAATTGGACACCGCACTATCGTAGATACGTAAACAGAGCGTAGACGATGAATTTTAACATAATGATTTTTTTATTGCGGATTATAAATTATCATGCCTAAGGCTTTATATAAAAATAAAAAAAATCGTTTTTCATTAGAACTTAAACATTATGTACGATTTAATCATTATATACGTGTGTATATTTAAATTCTCAACAACTATTAAATCATAATAAAAAATAATATTAAATATTTATTTTAAAACTACGTATAAGTACCTAACGTCTATTTATTTTTGAATTGCGTGGCGTCCAGTTGTCCGGCGCCAAATAGTCCTAGACCCATGTAGTATTATGTTTTTTTATTTTTATTAAGCTACGAAGTCTCAATTAAGTCTTATTTAGCCTTACTTTTTAACATACACTATTAATACATATTGTTACAATAATTACTAATACAGTTATTACAATACAAATTTACAGGAGAGGAAAAAAAAAGAAAAATAACAAACAGTTTAAACTTGTAGGCCACACTCACTCAGAAACATTTGGACACACACACACTGGAACGCCTTGATATTTGGCCGAGCCAAAATTATCGTGAGATCCAGTGGCAATTGGTACTTTTGTTAACTTAAATCTTTAAGAAGCCGCTGTCTTCGGGTGTCATACAGAGAACATTGCCAAACAACGTGGTTAACATCTTCAGTCTCACTTCAGTCGCACCGGCACCCAGGGTCATTTATTATACCCAAGCGAGCCAGGGATGAGGCAAGATTATTATGGTCCGCTCTGCATCGATTGATTGTGACGATTGTTTCCCTCTTTAGCATTTTATTGGTATACCATTTTGTAGTAGTTTAATTAGAAAATTTTATTATTGCTATATTATCTACCAATAAGTGCAGTCTATTATAACGGCGATTAAACGATTATAGCTTAACATGACAGGTGTCAAACAGGATGAATAGTTAACGTCAGAACAATATCAATAAATTATTTATCGCCGGTATTCCCCAGACTGTATTATCAAATTTAATACGTCATATTATTCTCTGCCGGCGAGGGAAGTTTCGTAACATTGTTGGAGTTCCACACATTTGTAACACAGTCGAAACTGTCGAACGAATACCGTTTTCGGGCAAAACTCACACCACTATCTCTTGGATTATATGACTTATTACCTTTCCTTGCAATCTTACTGTGGTAGCTTGCTTGCTTACATATGATAATAGAACACAGTCTGAGTAATAAATTAACGTTTAATTTGGAATGCAAATGTTTACATCAAATTATAAAATAAACGAAAATGTTTATCTTCAAAGTAATTTATTGATATTTTAAAAGTGCAAAAAATGTTTTTTGTTATTATAATAATAAAATTGAAAAAAGTATAATATTTTTTCTTTACTTATAGATTATTTCACTGTTATTATTCTACTCTAAAAGCTGGAGTATAAAAAATAGTCTATTATTAAAAACATAAATAATTTTATATTTTGTTTATTCGCTGCTAGACTTTCGAAGGCATTTTTATTGAAATAGATAACGTGAAAAAAACTCAAAAGCTTAACTTTTACAAAAAATCTTCAAAAAATATCATAGACCGGGTTGTGATTCGCGGAATTTGTCTATCTGGGGATTTTAAAAATCTTGTGTATCTAAAAATATAGTCATGAATAAAAATTTTAACTAAATTTTAAATTATTCTCAATTATTTATAAGAAAGTCAAATTATATTTTGATGTTATTCAAACGCCCTGTATTAATCAGATTTCTTCTTCTTTTGGTACTACTGTCTTCTAACGAAGATTAGTGAACAATTATCGTGAACCAGTCGTATCAAATCCCCAACGCCCTAAATATTTAGCCATTTACAGACGTTGTCAAAAAAAAAATCTTTTACTTAAGTTTCTGGTGTCCTTTACCTACCCTTGCATCATGAGTTGGAGTAAATTAAAAAAAAAAGCTATTCTGTACTTGATAGTAGCTATAAGTTATCATGTCTCATTGGTCGTGATGATAGTGTTGAGTTTATTGACTTAATGACAGCTAAAAATATTTTTTTTATTTTGTCAGGAATATGAATTAATAAAAAATAAAACCAGCCTCAAGAAATAACAAGAAAGAGAGTATCATTCTCAATATGAGACGCCTCGTTTGCACACATCTGAGACTGTGTATGATTCTTTATTATGTCCTCTCAATTATTTTATATTATGTACGGATGGCTGAACCATAATGTATTTAATTAGAATTATAAATAAATTAAAGCGATTAAATATTTGACTTATATACATTGTAAGATATCTTGTATTTCCAATCTGCATTCTGCATTTAATACTTGGACGATATTATGTGCAAGAGAAGAATAAAGCTATTATTAGTTTTTTGAAATGTGGCGCAGAAGTCTAGACTAGTGGAGGGCACAGTGATTCAATCATTCGAGAAAGTTTTTCCTTGTTTTTTTATTGGCGGAATCTTTAAGCTCTGTGTAACGCTGAATATCGAAATTGGTAGAGTCAAGTCATGGAGAGGGCTATCAATGGATAAATCATTAGCTCACGGTTCTCAGTAATTAGGTACCGGTGATTGAGAATTCTGTTAATCGGTCATTGAAGAATGCAAATAAGATTTTAACTTGTAGGGGTGAATACCCTACCATCTAGCATGACTTGGCAGGAAACCATAAATTTATAATTACAATGTATCTTGCAACATATTATTGTTAAAATTGCAAAACAAGCAATTTATGTGAGTCAATCAAATTTCAACAGAAAGCTAATTTAGCAAAATAATATAATAATTCAATTAATCAACAATATCGCAAATTAAGAAATAATGCAATGTAAGTTTACCATGATATGCACAAAAGTTGTTTGTATGAAAATCAATCTTGCTCAATTAATAAAACTGCATAACTGTTCAAATTAAAATCAATTGTTTATAATTTACAAAACGAATCATGCATTGCACAATAAACCTCATAAGCATGATTATCAAAAATATTCAAGTAGCCGATGGCAGCATTTTATATTGTATCGAATCAATATAAAACATTCAGTAGAAGAAAGCAATATTGTCATTCAGTTATCAAAGATTTAACCATAAAGTTATCGTTTTCGCTTCGCCCGATCCACTCGCTTTTCATCAGAACGCATACTCGTGATTTCACCCAGCTAAATTTTAATCTGTAAACTTATCTGTAATAATTAAATTGATATTTATTTGGAAAGAGATAATAAAACCAGGGTCCATTTTATTCACGAACCAGTTATTCATTCAGGAGTCAAACCAACCTACTCGTACCTTGCCTGTTCCTTATTTAATCTTCTAACGAAAAACTCTAAAATACGCGAAATATTGGTAATCTTAAATAAATTGTATAATTAAATTAAAATTTAATGTTAACGTTTTAAAATACATATTATTTAAGACAAAGCGTTATCACCTACTTAAAAATGCAAATGCAAAAGCAAAAAAAAACCAATACCAAATAAACGCTCAAACTTTCAAGATATCCGTTACGAGATTTCGTTTCAACGATTTTTTTTTTGAGAATATTAAATTCTCTCAAAGAAATCCGTGAAAAGTTTTGATACTTGTAATTAATTTTCTAGGGGAAAGTTTTCTGTTTACTTTAATAATTATTAAAATCCTTCTTGGGAATTAGGCAAACAAAAGTTTGAATACAAACATTCGCTCGACAAATGAACGGTATATTGTAAAAAAATATATATTAAGAGAGGACTGTGTGCGGATTATTGTACTTATCTGGGTATTTTTGAAATTATAAAATTAAATGAATACTTGAGGTATCTTAAATTAAATTTAGAAACTTTAATAAAAATACACAGATTGTTGAATTTTTATATTTTAAATTTGGAATGCATTTTAAATTAAACTACCCCAATTAGAAATAGTTTACAGTGTAAATACGAGAACCTTCTCAGAATCTTTGGGCACAATCGACTTTCAATTTAAATAATAAGGCTGGGAGTGATAAATATAAAGTAATAGATAATGTAAAAAAATAGCGTAAATATCAATTTTTATTATAAAAGCTTTAAAAATGCTATGTGGGTACAGACATAGTTATCTACATATTTATGATAAATGAAACGAAAATGATTTATTAATCATTACAATTAAAACGATTTAAAGCACGTGTTTGTCGATGATTTTATAAAATGAAAATTTTTACACAAACATAGACCCACCAAACAAATTTACTCTTAATCTAACGTAAATTATCAATGATATCATCGAAAGTGCCTTTATGTTTTTATGGTCACATAATTATGCAACTCGCAGGGTATCGGTTACTGACAACTGGCTTATAATATAACTAGACGATATTTTTCGAATTTGAATACATAGAAAAAATAATATTATATAAATGTTATGTTTGCGCATTTTTTTTTCGACCATGTCCGATCCTAATAGGATCGTATGGGCCTCCACAGAGTAGAGGTTTGTATTAACAGATTTTGTTTTTACGAGAAATGAGTTATGTATGTAGTAATAAACTATATCTATTGTAATAAACCGAGTCCATTCATTTATAACTAATTAAAGTTTCACTGTTTATTTTGATAATATCCGTAGATTTATTAATAAAGCCCATATAAGATAGTATTAAAATGCTTGCAGTTTTTGATATATTCAGTGACGTCCCGTGGGGGTAGGCAGATTGAGCGTCGCTTGGGGACGGCAGTTACTCAATGGGCGGCAAATCGAGGAGAATCATTAGGTATATATAGAAAGCTACCGAAACTTAGTAATAACGGAAATAATATCTTTTTAATTAAAAATTCATCTCAATGGTTGGAAACAAAATATACCTATCTATTTATTAAGTAAGTACTATACAATTTTCAACAGGACTTTATTTTTTGGACGAGTTCGCGATGTCTAGTTTACTTCCGTTGTCCTTGGACGTCACATTCTTCATAGTCACTCGCTAGTTATGGAAGTTGCCAGGTGTATTTATAAATGTGCCTATCTGAAACCGTAGACTCACAAAATTGTCTATTGAAGCAGAGATGGCATTTAAGTTAGATTTAGTAGTATTAATAGGTACCTATATCTTGTTAGTAATGAATCCATACAACACAATTCTTAGATATTGGAGTTATGAAAGGATGATAAAGTACTGTATAAAAAATGAGGCGGCATTTTGGCACTGGCTAGGGGCGGCATTTTGTCTAGGGACGTCACTGGATATATTCGTCCAATACTACTGTGGCATTTACTGCAAATGGAAGTAAATTAATGATTAATCTTATTTTTTTAGCATAACATGTAACATTCATATTTTCTTATTGGATTAGATTATAATATTCAATAATTTATATATTATATTCATTATTTTTATTCGAGATCATATTATCAGATGATAACGATCTACTCTAGCATAACTGCTCTCGGTCCTTTACTCTTTACTGTAACGTATTTCTGCTGGACTTAATCGATTTGTCAGTCCAGATAGACTAGTTTTTATCATGGACTATCATGGAAATTTATCATTTCCCATGAAATATCATTATTTTAAATTTAAATATTTTAAACAAATGATTGCTTAAATGCAATTTTTATATTGTTAACATAAACAATGAGAATGTAATAAGTTAAATATAAAAGGAGCAAATAAAATAATACATAATATTATTTTTAATGAGTTAAAGAACAGAATTATTTAAAATTTTACACATTATTGTACACCAGACGCAAAAAAAATAATGTCGTTTGTAGGCTTTGTTATTTTTTTATTCTAAAAAATAAAACGCTATGAAACAAAATAAAAATCCCAAGACGTTTCAACTTTTCGTATTACCAATACGTGGGGAGAAAAGAATAAATAAAATAAAACAAGGCACAGCCTCTTTCTCTATGCGTTAGGCGATTGAATTAAAACGAAGGCTTCGACGGTTGCGTATTGGCTGCGGGGTGGGGGGTGAGTTTTTCAAAGTGCTTCGCAAGCTTTTCGCGGGCTTTTCGGGGGAAACTTTTCAGGATTATCTAATTATTTGTTATAACAACACGCCGAATCGAGAAGGCTTTACTGCCACTAGAATCGTTAACCACGTACTACGGCTAACACCGCGTAACAGATAGCAGAAAATAACCATTCTCTTCTGGATGTAGCAACAGAATAGGTGTGTGTAGGTAAAAATAATACATCTTTAAATGTTATAAAACAACATGACTTTTTTATTATTATCCTGGATTTTAACTTTCATTGACACAGTCAACATACTTTCACGGTGCATCTAAAGCTTATTATTATATTTGCAACCCTTTCCCAGTCGTGAGATTAATTCAAAATTTTAAAATCGCTAGGGCTAAATAATTAATATCGTCTTTAAACCCGTTAAAAGCTCAAACTTAGTGTAATTTTAAACGTATAAAGTTGATAAGATATTTTTTTAAAGAAAAAAAAACCTAAAAAACTAAAACTAAAACAAAAAATATTTATAATACTTGTTTTAAAATGCGTATTGATTATTTAAAATGAAAGATATCAGTAAAATGTATTAATTTGCAGTTTTTGCTAAAACCTCTACTCCCTACACCCTTAAGCATTCAACTGTTAATAATTGTGATGCATTGTATTAATTTTAGCTAGCGTTTACGTAGTACATAGAATTCAATTAAGTATAATAAAATTCTATGGGATTACAGTATTTATTATTATACTGATAGTTCTATCAAGAAAAATATAATTATTATGTGCCTTACATGATTGATTGTGCCCTTAGTATAAATAAGTTTTCTAATAGATACTGTGATAACATAACGTCTATTAGGATTTACCCAAAACCGGCTTTTACTGTAGTGGTCAAAAAGCTCAGGCCTTGACAACGCAAGAATCAGCGAGTCATTCAACTATCGCACAATCACCGCACCTACGATCAGCATATTCTACAGGTATAACGTACTTTAATGAGGATCGACAACCTCAGGATTTGTCATAGAAATGCATCGAAGTTGCAACGATGCGGCTGTCAGCAGATTTTTCAGTTGTGAACTACCACAACAATGACTCTCGCAATTTACAAAATATTCTTTTATATAAATAGCGAGTTATAGTTGATAGGTTATAGAATATTTAGTCTCAGTATCACACCGTACAATACTTACTTCCACCTAGCCTCGGACTAGCGCACTGTCTCGATACGCCTCGCCCGGAAGCATTCTCTTACCATGCCTGAGACTCGAGCATCCTTTCCACCGAGCATCGGACCGCTAACATCTTTCCTGCGTTATTTATTAATCATTGTAACACCTTTATACTGTCAACGCAGCAATAAACTCTCGCTCCTTCATTCATCCGAGCAACCTCCAACCAGTCTCTTTCCATCTCTACTCATGTCATCCCCAAAGTACCGTGACAGTAGTAGTGATTCTAATTTTACAAGAAACGCCTTTATTCGACGCTCTTGTTTAATTTATGATACATATTATTATATATGTCTCCACCGTTGATCCATTCAAAGATTCACCATTCCCCGAAATTTTTTATAATTGACACAATGTCACCGAAATATATACCTTTTCTCTTTCCTTATTATTCTCTTTTCTGTTCTATCTTAGATAACTCATATGCGAAGATTTCAATAATTCTTAGCACACATAATAATAATATTAACATGTTTTTTCCTTCTACCCTTTCGTGAATATAATAGTTTTTTTTATTTTTGAAGTTATACTTATTGAGGCGCGTTTGGAAAATCAGATCAGAATGTATTTTTGGCGTGTGACATGTAACACATAATTTATTTTATCACACAAAAAAAAACGCACTCGATTGGATTCGAACCACCGATTGTTCGGTTATCAGCCAAACGTACTACCATTACACCACAGTATTATACTCCAATCGTGATGATTATACAGTATAATATTATAGTTTAGAATTGTTCCGTTGCCTAGGCAGCGAATTTATTACTGTCGGCCATTTGAAATTCCTTACTTTAACAAACTACTCGTATTAAACGTCATAGTGGCAGTTGTTACTTTTAAAATGAAAACAACGATAAATAATTATATAATTTAGTATTATAAGTTAAAGTGTATAGAGATAAACCAACGGCGTTCGAATAAGCGGCTCTTTTTCTTGAGTGTGTAATTTAACAAGATAATTAAGAGCTAGTCGAAGAATCTAGGTTATCACAAGTTTTGTTTTTGTTTTGTTACGCCAAAGAAGTATAACTTCTAACGCGCGTACATAAGTACAAACACCGATATTTTTTATATAATTTCTTTCTATTTTATAATATTTTTTTTAGTTTCCATCGTGTTAAGCTTTACTATAAAATAATTATTTATATATGGAAACTTTTCTGGTTACAATATTATCTAATCTCTAATATATTTTTATACATATTTATAATTTTATCTAAGTGTTTGTTTTTCTTAATAAATAAAATAAAAATAATTACATGATAAAAATAACTTTTTATATACAACGTTTTTAAATTTTTGTTGAATCATATAAACTTGACAATCCTAATAAATAAAATAAATAAATACCTTTTTTTGTACTTGATAGAAATACTGATAGAAGTAAAACACTATTATGTTTTACTTTTTTACGATTTTTTTCCGAAATAACTTTCCATACAAAACAGAATTAATTGTTAATCAATTCAATTCTGCTTAAAGAATGTATTGCCATCGTGTTCTGATATATTCTAAAAGTTTCAAATGTCTATCTAACGGAAAGTTAGTTGAAAATCGATTGCAAGATTTGGACAAACAAGAATACGAGCTAATAAAAACGTGGTAATAAGATAGGTGCGCAATAAATAAAAGTGATTGGGAACTCACAATAATATTTTTAATTAGAACAAACGCCTTATGCTGTTAGATAGTTTTATGTTATGATACCAAATCTTTTACAACGTCTTAAATCTATTAACATCGTCGTTATAATGGCCAGGGACCTACAATAATAATTCGAAGATGACGTCAATCGGAACAAAGGCCTAGAGGGGTACTGGCGTCTTTTTCAAATTAGCTTCGCCAGGATCTGAATCGTAACTCAATTAAAAAGATAAATTAACAATTCCTCAGTAATCCCGGCTCAACCATAATAGCGGAGCTTTTAAACAAGCGCAGGACCGTATCTACGACAGGAAAATTATTATTTTTTAATTTCATAGTACCTACGTACTTACTATTGTCAAACAATAACTTCTGGTCCGCGTGTTAAAATAATGAACTAACATACCCAGCGAACTCAGAAATAATGGGAACTGAAATACATAACGGGTAAGGCGATAGCAGGGTAAGGAAGAATCCGTGTTAAACTTACACACGTGTCAAGAATACGTTTAACGTCGAATTCTAAAAACTGCTCTCGGTTTATGCTTTTACGCTCATTTAATGTTGGTGTATTACACACAATATTGCACGTGCATAATGCGTACTTCATTTTCGTAGGACACTCACACAATCAAAAGCCTGCATCAACATGCGGTGTATTGAATATAGCCTATCGGTATTCTATTTATTATCTGTTCTGTGAACATACCCCTCCTTTGCAATTTATTGCACTTCCGTTTCAATTATCATTACACTTCATACTTCCTTGGTGTACGGATCTATCAATTTACGTAATTTGATAAAAAAATATATATAAAGCTATCAGGAGTGATATTAAAATTATTATTAGTAAACTTTTGGTTTATTTCGAAGAAGAGAAAGAGTCACATCTAACAAGAGAGCTGATACATTATTCAAATACGCGTTGCTGCCATGACAGGTACGCCACTTAAAAGTATTATATATGCGACTACAGAGACTTCCGGCTATCACAAGATCTTGTTGGATAGTAGACATCGCTGTTAATGCCCCCACCAAAACGAAGAAAAATATCAAATACCAGTAAAATTAGACGGACAGTCCGCTTTCTTGTGAATAGTTTTCAGCCATCGAGACGCGGAGGCGGCATAAGATGAAAGTCACAGACGATCACCTCCTCGCCTGAGAAGCATCGTGAATTCGCGACGTAGGTACTTGGTAGACTGTTAATGCCCCCACCAAACCACACCCGGTCTTCATCGGGTGTATCATGGGACCCTACATTTAAGTGTGAAGCATATGTTTTTTAGGACTGGGAATGTCTCAGGAGCAGTTACCTAAGAATGAGGTCACCGTGCACTCAAATGTGGTTTGACTTAATTTACAATATTACTGTTAACAGTGCCCATGGTAGAGAGGAGTACGTAGAAATAAAATTAAAATTGTAGTAAATATACTGAAATAGTGTTCTCTACCCTCATTTCATAATTATTATGCTGTACTAAACAAGAGGCGTTTCCTGGTTAGACAGCCAAGTACATGTATTGGGTTGTGATACCTGAATGTGGTAACGTCAGCCTCACCAAAGAGCTTATAAAGCTCATTACTATGGTGGTGTTCTAAAGTACCATCAAGATTACTTTAAAATACTGTGATACTTGGGGATAGGCTATTTTTCGGGAAATTACAAGTAATTGATAATCGGCAATTTCAAACGAATATATTATTTATTATGGTACTAATCAATTTAACATTTTTGACAAAGCACAATATTCATATAAATTAATGATAATTATACAATATATACACAGTTATGGAATTGATTTTTATTTTCTTATTGAAAGATAATACATTGTCTCGCCCCGAAAAAAACAAGCCCAGGTAAGATACTTTTTAAATGAAATGCTTGTTCGTGTTCGCAAAGGTGGCGGTCTACTGACCCTTTTACAGGTAGATACTTATCTCAAACAATGCCGGATATCAAAGACTATGATATTATTTTGTTTTCGCAACAACGAACGCACGTCGTGGTAAAAACGTGGCAATTTCAAATAAAAAAAAACCGGCTTTGCTATGGTCAATCGATCACAATAATAATAATAATAATGTTTATATCAATTTACACGTGTCGTGGATATATTGTATTGGACGATTGAAGATTTTTAACTAACTTACCGACTAGCTAGACATTTGAAACTTTTAGAATATATCAGAACACGACGACAATGCATTCTTTTATTATTTTTAGCCATCTTTAAGCAGAATTGAATTCATTTTCAGTTAATTCTGTTTTGTATGGAAAGTTATATCGAAAAAAAATCGTAAAAAGTAAAACACTATTATTGGTTGTTAAGGGGGTCCTAGCAACTAAATTAATAATATTTACGTGCGTTACTATAAAAATCAATATGAAATGTCAAAATGACATTTCAGTATTCTATATTTATTCAGTATTTCTATCAAATACAAAAAAAGGTATTTATTAATACATAGAATAATTTTCAAGTTTATATGATTCAACAGAAAATTTAAAAACGTGGTATATACAAAGTTCTTTTTATCTTGTAATTATTAAATACTAAGTGAACGATTGATATGTTGAGATAGGACTATTGATTGCCATTGGATTATTGCTAGCTTCAATTAATTACCAGTTCGGCCCAGTCCGGAGTACTTACAGGCCCCCAGCTTTGCCAGGGCCGGAGTGGCCCCCGTATAAATATTCGCTAATCCGCTTTTGTTATACGAGAAGCGACCATGCCTCGCTTTAAAGTTAGTCAATATTTCACCCGGGAAAGCTTAGAACAACCAATTTTACGAATGCCTTGCATTGCAACCAACTACAGAGAAATTAAAACGACCACTATTTATTTTTTAAACGTTTATACTTTCACGAAATTTTATTTTACATATACAAGGTACCTAATAATAATCACGTCTATGTACATAGAAAAAATATAATAATCATGTTTAATAATACCTACTAATACGAGGATACACTAGAGCAGGGATTGCGAATCTATTGCACGCGAGATGATTTTGAATGGCACGCGAATGATGGAAAAGAAATTACTTACTATTTTATAAAAAGGATTTACAAATAAATATATAAGTAGTTACTTACATTATAGGCAATATTAAAAATAATGACGACATAGCCATGCGTATTTTCTTACCAATCAAAATGACGAAATTCATGCATAAATGACAAATCGCATTGTATAAAAAATAGTAGGCAAATCGTTTTCAAGAATAATCATTACGTTTAATGTAAATATACAATTGCATAGGTCGGTCCTTAGGATTGGGCAATTAAAGATAAAAATATTCTTTTCTATAAACAAACCCTATCAAATTAATTATCGGTAGTCATTCAATTAATATAATTGATTTTTATTTTGCCTCAATCATAATCTCTAAAAATGGAAAAACCTTGAGTGAAGGAGAATATAATATGAACGAAGAATGGTTTAAATGCCTCCACGATCTCTTTAAGAATTTTGAAAAAAAGGTAAAAAATATTCAATGAATAAAAGATATGCCTTCGGCTAGAAATACGGAGAAAGAAAGAATATCAAAACGTCAATTGTAAATTTTAAACTTTATTTTATTGGTATTCTTAAAAAATATTTTTTTACAAAATTTTAAAAAATCTTCCGCCATGAAAAACTGCTTGGCACGCCAGACAGTATTATTTGGGAAATTTTGGCAGGCGTACGTAAAAAGGTTCGCTAACCCTGCACTAGAGTTTACCAAACTTAATGGCTGTCGATTTCAAAGTCAGTAACCTCTATAGCTATAGATAATCGCAAAAAACTTCGTTAAATAATTAATTATTAATTAACTTTATAAAAAATATGATTTTACATAATATTTATATTTTGCACTCCGCGGTAAGTTAACGTTAGTTTGGTGAAAAACTAGGTGAAATGGTTTACACAATATAAAATAATCATAGTTTTTAAAGTCCATAGGTACACTTTCATTTGAAAAATGTAGGTATTGTCTCTTATCCAGAGTTGTTGGAACTCCAATTTTTTGGTTCGATTGCGGGCCCGATTCTTGTAAAAAAATAAAATAATGAGTTCAGTTGCGACTCTAAAACTTCAACCTACCTATCTTAGTATAAGTGTGTTATGAATATTTTATTTTAATTTAAAAATGGAAAAAAATACGTCTAAGTGTATAACATTGTTTGCTAGTTTTTGAAATAACTGATTCTAGGATGAATGAATGATTGATACACAATGGAATAATGAAAACTTCTAAATCGGTTCCAGTTCCTTTTTTAGTTCATAATTCACAATATTTGGAATCAAGGGATTCGGTTTTAAAATAATTAATTGGTTCATAGGGTTCTGGTCTCGGTTTTAGTTCCAACTCTGATTTTAACAATAATTAATACTCAAAATAACTGAAATATTCATCGCTAAATACGTAAACGAACCGTGCAGGAAAAACACAATCTAGGTTTTATGGGATTGAAAAAGGTGCGTTCTGTTAATAACTTGCCTTACCTCTTGGGCTCTAGAAAAATAAAAAATAAATGACTAGAATTAAAAAAACGGTCTTTATTAATAATACCTAGACAAATAAAACTAATAATGCAAGTAGAACACGTAGAGATATGAAGGAAAAAGTTCTTAGATGAAAAGGAAAACCATAAAAGAGCTCAAAATACGTGCAAAAGAAAAGGAAGACATTAGTCAATCCCACGACCAATCATGTGGGAGCGTTTACTTAGTTTTTTTTCGCACCCGAACCTTCGTTTTTATTTTCTTTTTCACTTTTCATTATTTTCCGACTGCCTTTGTCTGAACTCTTCTGCGAGAAACTTTCCCACAATGACTGAGGCTCCTTTGATGGATAAAGGTATTTTTTATATCAATATATTTGTGTATATTATAGATGTATCATTTTCTGACGTGAAAGTTGGTGGACTGCTAAAAGTTGCATCAAACAAAACTTATAATCTAATGAGTCTTAAGTGATTTTTGTACGGCGTGATATTTTTAGCAGACATATTATTATTATGTAATATAAAATAAGGAATGTATTTATATTATTGGTTAGGTAGCTACCTCTTTCTTCTTGTAGCATCTTCAGTGGGTGGCAGCTGATACATTTAGTTTATACTCTATACCAATACCTGATCATACCTTTGGAGAGAATAATAAATTTGTGGACAGAAGATATAAAATAGTTTATATTTTAGAGAAAACTACTGGTTATAACTTCTGACCTCTTTCAGAACCAACGGCATAATATAGTGTATGTGGTCACATATTTAACCATTATTTTTTACACGCGTTTGAATGAGTAGGGGGTCCATAAAATGTCGAGTAACGTTAAATCGAAGTAACATCAAAATGCCATGCATGTTATATCAAAATAGAATGACAACTGGGAAAACAAAAAAAGTAGTTAGACAACGTCGGGTTCCGCAATCAGAATTGTTGCTGTTTAATTATTTTTTTAATTAACATACAATGGGCTAATTTATAAATATAGAATGAGTAACAAATCATATTATGTTAATGGTTATTTAATTCGTAGTAAATTATATAAATTGACACATTCGTGGGTACAATATACGTACCGACAATGTAATATTTTTGTATATTTTCATTCGTATATTTTTATTGTTATGACAATAACTTTTAGTACAACATATCAAGATGGCGTCTATTTCCATAAGTAAAATCAACACTGTTGATAATAATTATTATTTAATTCTGCTGGTCTTTCATTTTTGCGTGTATAATTTATTGATACAAAAAAAATCCCTTATATGAAACAATTGCACGACATTAAAAACTATTTATTTAATTTATGATTTTAAATGGTTATTTTATTCGTAGTCAATAATATAAATTGACACATTCGTGGATACAATATACGTACCGACAATGTAATATTTTTGTTTATTTTCATTCGTATATTTTTATTGTTATGACAATAACTTTTAGTATAACATATCAAGATGGCGTCTGTTTACATATTAAGTAAAATCAACACTTTTTATAATACTTATTATTTAATTCTGCTGGTGTTTCGTTTTTGCGTGTATAATTGATATGAAAAACATTGCTTATATGAAACAATTGCACGACATTAAAAACTATTTATTTAATTTCTGATTTTAAATGATAGATTTTCAGTTTATTCGTCTTGCACGCAAACTCTGTAAACGATAATCATCCGAATAACTGGTAATCAGTGTTTAGTGATATTCTATGTATCTCGGTGACATTCTTTCTAAAATACCTAATATTTTCTTAGTGACATTCTATCTAAAATACCTAATATGGATTCAATGTGATGAGATGTATTTTAGAAACAATGTAATCATTGACGACATGGTTACTCCGTATGGAATATTTATTGAAGTAGAGTATTCGTTCAATTTCCGCTGTTTCCCGCAACATAATATTGATATTGACGATACCACTGTAGTCCGGGATGGAAAATTTAATAAGCAAAGACGCTAAATTCCACGCTGTACTTCATAGTACGGCCATCATACATAATACATCATACACAATACAAAAATAAATCATTGTCGTCTCATCAGCTGGGATCTTCCTCTAGATCAAAAACACATTAAATAATAAAAGGTTACCTATGGCTAGTGCAGTTTTTGAACCTGCACCCATAACTTAAGAGACGATTGCTTTACCAGCTACTTCACCACAGAGCTTCTACAGAGCGGAGGTAATATTATTATTAACTTGCTATTTTAAGAAGAATGGCTGCCAATTATTTGCTAATTATTTATTTATTACACGCCGCATAAAAAAATATTCGGAATTTGAAACGGCATCATATGGCTCTAGATACGGGTACATAACTCTCCTTTTACATTAAACGGTTTTGATCGCACGGCATAAAGTCCAATCGCGACATTCTTTTACTGGCATGAAAAAGAGCATGGCACTTTTCACATTACATGGCGACGGTTAAAAACCGAAACGGCGCCGTATAGCAGCCGTCTATTGCCACTATATTCACAGTACCCGGACGATCACCGACGACTTAGTGGTGTTAGTACGTGACTTAATACACGCTTTTACATTAGACCGTTTAAAATCGTACGGTCAGTAAGTCATTATAACCAAACAGCACAATGCTCAACCATAAACTGAACTTGTGACGGAAAAAAAAAACTGTGCATAAACCGTATAGTGTGAATTTGTTGCAGATTCGGATTTTTATCGTTCGTTTTTTTCCGTACGCTTAAAACCGTATAGTGTGAAATAACCCTTACCCACCACCCTAGCGCAAGGTCTCTACAGATCGGTGTTTACCCCTACCTCTGCTTGGATAAAATAATTATTGTCAATCATTATATCAATTAATTATTAGAATCTTTGGCGTAGATCAAATTTAAATACATGTAAAAAAATAATATTTGAATTCACGAGATGCGGATTTTGAAACCGCAGGCTACGATTCGGCAGGCCCGACGCGGGCGTTCTATCATACTCGCGTACCAAAAATAGAGTCTATGTTACCTGTGATATCAATACAATATGAAACATGTAAGATTAATTATTTTTATGATGGATCAGAGTTTCCAGAGAAGACAATAATGAGTTTCCTGGAAATTGTTTTTCTACGTAAAGAAATTCTTTTGTCTCTTTTCGATTCATTACGTAGTATCTCGAACGTGTCGGTTTTAATAAAAGCAGGTGTAACATGTAAATGATTGAAGAGACATGCCTGCCGAATGTCGAATTCATTTTTCCATATGATCAGTTAGAGAAATCTCGTATTCATATTATTTTCATTATTTTATCAACGGGGAATTTGCTGAAAGAAAATCGCCGAAACAACGTGTGCTTTTTTGCGCGTTTGTCACAATAAAAGTTTTAAAAATAATTTTTCAGACAGTGTTTCCTTTTTTGAAAAAAAACACATATTGCTTTTTATATTTTTAGAATAAAATCTATCTCCTGTAAAAGGAACAGTTTTTATATTTTGTAAAATCTCAACATCGAAATTAAATAATATATTATGAAAAATAGGTGGGTAGTAATATTTTATAGTATCACTTTGTCTTCATTACATTTGAAGTCATATACTTACAGTAATATTTTATAGGTACGGTAAGTGTTTTGTTTACATTGTTGACAATATCAAGTACAAATTTTGTTATTTTATTATTTACGTACTTGTAATTAATTGCAAATAATTGCTTTACTATATACAAATTAAATGACTTAAAACAGTATTCGAAAAAAACTATTAAGAAAAATAAATGAAAAAAATTCATGGGTATGATAACGTTTACACACCTAAAGAATTTTTATAATGTTATAAACATTTTAAAGATGTGTAAGTATTTATTCATTCATTTCTATTTGACTGATTATATTAATTCATTAATATTTTAGTTGGGTTTTAAAATTTTCCTAATACTTTTCGATAGTATGCAGGTACAGGCACTAAGCCGCAAAATGTCACAGAAAGTTGAAGCTTCCAAGAAGTGGTTATATTGACGTATTCTGAAAATTCATTGGAGTAATGGTTTTGCTTGCAAATATTGCTGTACTCATGGAAAATGACAAAGAAGATCTGCATAGTATCACATTATGAAAGTATAAAAGTACAATATTCCTCAACTTTTTAACCAAGGAAATAGTAAACATACCAGAAGACGACGCCGTATTTGTAGCTTATTAGCTCCGTAATTGGTACGAGAGCTGCTTTATCAAACTGTTTTGGAGTTGAAAATGATAAAGGAAATGTTGTCCTTGTGGTGACCGACTTCTGTTAGGGGTTGGTACACTAAGAGAAGAAGTTACGATAGATTAAGTACTGGCTAGACGCTCATGCTTTACCACAAGCTTGCCTGCGTAAACCAGTTTGTATCGGGAAGCCCGTGTGTATGGACGGGAAAACTGTAGCTCGCGCAAACGGAAAAGTGTTCCGTATTCGTCTAGCCAGCGCATTAGGAAAAGATTTAGGGGATAATAAAGAATCAAAAGAAAATAAGTTTAAGCGCTCTTCGCACCTGGTGTCACTTACTTGCCTTTATTCAATACCTGTTAAATAGCATACAACATTTACAAATAACGCCTCATCGTTTACAGTGAGAAGATATATTTACAGATATGTTTTGTAAAAGCTAAATTATGCGGGAATCCTTCGAACACTTGCAAGTTTTTCCATCAGAGTCTAAAGCTTTCTACCGATGCAAATGTGCTTTACCCCGGGCCTCCGCTGTCTTTCATTTCTATAACCGTGCGAGCTGTTTTCAGGCGGACCGAAAACTTTTTACTCGGATGATATATCAGAACCATTTATATCAAAATGATATTCAATTTATCACGAGTGGTATTTTTTGAAATGTGTGGAAAAATGCAAAGTGCGCGAGAAATTTTCATGGCTTTCATGATTTTCCAGTAAGTACCTACGCGTGGCGTTATCCGATTTAATTTTTCTAAAGATACCAATATGCCTACCTAAGTATATATTATTAGTAGTCCTTATACTATATAATATGTTTAATACGTTAAAGGTGTCCACTTACTAATTTCACTGCAACACATTGACACCGCAAAAAGGTGTCATTTGTAGAGGTTTTATCAAACTCAACAACTGTCATACTATTGTCCATGCTCATGTCTGGAGCATAGACAATAGTAGAAACGGATACGCTCGAATCTGACAGTTCGCTGGTAACTGCCTTTCCAGTAGACCGAGTTACTAGGGCGCTCCTGTCCACTAAAATGTCAAGTTAAAAGGTCTTCATGTAAAAGCTTACAGCTCAATATGTCACACATACGCGCAAATGCAACCTTCTGTTTAAATAATAACTGATGTATCCTTAACACCGAGTAACATAGGAACATCACTTTTTATACATTCATCCCTTCAAAACCTGATTCCCATAGAACCTGAAGTTGTCCTGGACTAGTAACGGGCTACTTGTAATATAATCAACCCAATGACAGTAGTGTAGTGAAACAGTCATGTAGTAGTAGAAATGAAACAATCAAATACACAGACATTGAGAGCATTACATAAATATATTGAACCCAGAGCCCCCGGTTGAAAGGCACAGGATTAGGAGGGCCAAAATGAAAATCTATGACGGTAACAATGCATAATAAACTCCTAAAAAGTCCTAAAACTTTGATTTTTCGTCTAGTAAATTGAAACTAAACACAGTTTCTTATCGTTACTTTTAGTTTGCTAGGACAAATATACATAGACATCTTTTCTTTTGAATTGCTAAGATAGTAATTGGTAATTCTAGTAATAAAACCATACTATTTTTAAATATTAATATTATCAACCGAAGGTACTTGATGGTATTTGAATTTAAATTCTAATTAATTTAAATTTTTTACTATTCTGCGACCACATTTTTTGCGACCCGAGTCTCGCCTTTCGGCATCTTCAGGCACTATAGTGCAATTGAATACTATTTTTTATTCAGAAGTCTTCATTTTTTGGTGGCATATTCTATCGAAGGTTGGCGATCCAAGTGCAGTAAGCATCCCTATTATGGGTTGTATCATATCCCTATTGAGCCACTTACAGAGGTTGCGTAACCAAGAAAATTAACTTCCGCCCACGCGTATGTTGTCCTCTACCATCCCCTGCATTTTGATTTGGAGTAAATCATACTTATCATTGCAAACATTATGACTCAAATATTTAATATTTTTGTGCTTGATAATAGCTATAATCACAGTTATCTTGTCCTAATTAATGGTTCGTCTTAATTAAAACCTCCTCGTTGGTAATGTGGTCATTTCAAGAAATCAACATGATATGCCAATACAGCCATATCTCGTAAGTCTCTAGTTTCCTTATTGTCATTTTTTTTATTGTATTAAAATGTACAATGTAAATGGACAATATTTGAAATAATGTGGCAATCTATATTGTTAAAGTCCAATTTTATTGATGGTTCAAGTTCCATTCGGTATAATTTTTTCACGGATTTTAAAAAATAGATAAAATAATATATTTGTAAGGTTGCTTCAAATTATCTATAATTAATATTAAAGAATGCTGTGTTCTTAAATCTGGTTAAGTATTCATTATTTAATAAAACCGGCGTCTATTTGAAATCAGTTAAAGTAAATATTAATAAAAAGAAATTGTTTTGTTATGCGCAGTAGCCATTAAGTTGACATCATATCACATCAGCGCTGGTAAGCAGGTATATTATGAATCATAGTTTCCCTGCTATGAACGATGGCTGAGTCGTTTTCGGTTCGTTTGCAATGATTAATGATCCCTACTGAAGTCCTCGCGTCACCTAAACCTCATCGAGTCTCATACGCGCGAGTTAGGCAGGCACCTATGAAATTGGCCACTGTCATGACGTCACGTGACAGGTGACAGATTTAAAAAAAAATCTTGACGGAAAATTATGCCACCTTTGCTGTTTTGATTTGGGTAGCGACCTTGTTTTTGTGTTATTAACGAAAATGCTATATTGGCTTTTACAAGTCTTTTTTTCTTTCACTAAATATAATATATTACGTCTTATCTACGAGTATACCGCGTCTAGGACGATTTGGCGCCGGAAAAACTGGACGCCACGAAATTCGAAAATAAATAGACGTTACGTACTTATACGTACCTTTATAAAAATATATTTAATATTATTATTTATATTTAAATTATTATATTATGGTTTAATAGTTGGTGAGAATTTAAATATGCACTCGTAAATAATGATTTAATCGTCCATATGCATAAGTTCCAACGAAAAAAGAGTTTTTACTTTTATATAAAGCCTTCGGCATGATAATTCTCAATCCGCAATAAAAAAACATTATTTTAAGAGTGAAATGAATTAAAACTACGAAGTAGTAGATAGAAACTGATTAAAATTCATCGTCTACGTTCTGTTTACGTGTCTACGACAGTGCGGCTTCCAATTGTTCTGGCATCCAGTTGTCTCATTCCCAGTATACACATTTACCAGTGACTTGTGGTAACTTTTGTATGTTGAAAAAATAAATAATTTCTTTTTTCTTCTTCGGCCATATCCGCCCCTTAGTTGTAGCATATGGATACCACGCGGCGCCTCCAAAAATCTCTGTCGTTCGCCAGTCTTCTTAAATCATTGCAGGTCCATACCATAATTCCGTAACTCCGCCGTATATACTTTATAAATAGTATTTTGCGGTCTTCCAGGACGCCTGAATCCGGATGATTTTCTCTTCAGGTATCCACAGCACTTGGCCGAGCCAGTTTCAACGTCGCTTCTTCACTCTCAGCGTTATGAGAGGTTGCTTTATGGGTTCTCTAATCTCCTCGTTACTCCTTAAGTGATACCATTGCACGCTCGGTATCCGTCGCAAATATCTTTTTTCAAAACTTCTCTCTCCCATGGGAAGTTTTCAATATAAAGTCTCTGTAAAATCAATCAAAGCTCACTTGAATCCGTGGTAATTTCAGTCTTGGGTGCTTCTGAGACATTCCCATGTGTAAAAAACTGCTAATGCTTCACATTCAAATGTAGGGTCTATGTTTGTGTTGACGCAATAATTTTAATATGGATAAGAATTACGTACACTTTAGAGAGCGCCAACCAAAGTTTAAGAAGGCAGCTTATGGGACCATATCTTTTTAGGGCGTGTAGCGTTGTTGTGTGGATGCATGGCGAAGAATGGTGGGCGGAAAACTATGTATGTATAGCTTATAAAATGATCCAATTAAAAAACTATTTCTCTATGCTCTGTTTTGAAACTGAAATGGTCATTTATTTATGACTTTGGCTTAAAATTGGGAAAAATGGCTGGGAACCAAAACGGTAGTATACGGATCTAAAAATCCTCGCGCTCTTTAGTTTACGTCATAATACTACCCAGACTCCGCTTCCGTTATCAATCTAAATTGAATATGATTATTGTATATGGTGCAAACTAATTGTTTATAAAGGTAGTAAGTACTGTTAAAATATAAGCTTATGTCCGAAACTGTTTTAGTATCAATTTAAACTATCCAAGTAACTCTGTTTCAAGTTGCACAAGGTGTTTGTTGCATAGTTGTGTCTAGTGGAACGCGACCGGAACAACATTCCGCCCGACGTAACACATCCGGGACCGCAAATCGGCAGACCTAGCCACATCAGATCCGTGCTATGTTAGTATGTTCGCACCTTTGCAGGAGAACAATTTGCGCACACAATAACAAAAACTAATGTATATTTAAAAATAATGTTTATTGTATACAGAGACTTTGACTACATCTAACACGGAGGAGCCTTATGAAATGTTTTAATAATATGTGTTATTATAATATGATAGATTTGGTACATAGCCAATACAAACTTAATATTTTGAACAGCTTTCTCAGTTATGATAATAATATAAAGTCGTTCATATAATTATTTTTTTTTTTACTATTAATTGTCTAAAGAATGTCACAGTATCTACATAGGTCTATAAACAAAATCCCCGTTTTAACACAAATTAGTAAACATTATATAATTTAGAAAAACACTTTCTGAGAGAGTATATCATAACCAATAGAAAAAATCTTTTTTGAAAAAAGTAAGCCACTCGGCCGGGAATCGAACCCTGCATCTTTTTTTCTATTGGTTATGATATACTCTCCCAGAAAGTGTTTTTCTAAATTATATAATGTTCAATAATCAGAATGATATATTCTTAAATCTTGTGAATTATTCGTTTGAATAAAAGAAATAGTTAATTACAAATTAGTAAATTCATATTTTTTTAAAATAAATATGGTCAATGTAGGTATGTATGAATATAATTTTTAATAAAAATATAACAGATTAAAATATTATGTGTTCCATTTGTAGCAACCAAATATATTTGAAAGCGACATAATATTATAATATAAAATATTTTTTTCTTGCAATACAAACCCTGTAGTGTAGATGCCGCATTCTTATTTAGGATAAAAGAACGGTATCTTATCTACCATTAGTGCCAAAATAAACTTAAAAACTAAAAAAAATAAAAGAAGATAATATAAAAAAATATTTGAAAATGTCAAATTAAAACTTGTTTATAAAATCAACTATTCAACATAAGTTCATAATTTAAAAAAAAATCTCAGGTATATACCTACTACAAAAAAAATACAACACCCAGCAGGATTTGAACCCAAATACAATGGATTTGCGCCAATTCGCTGTAGCCCTTGAGCCACGTACGTTCTATGTAATTAACGACAAAATAACTAGTAGATTTGTCACACCTTGAAACGTTTTACAAGTTGCGTTAAATTTTGGCAGTCGACTTTTGTGCTTTAAATTAAAGTATCAATTACCTTAATTACTTATCGGTTTTAGGATCTCGCCAAATTTAAGTCTAACGTACCTGCACTTTTTTTAAATTTAATTATATTGGACATAATATGTGCTTATATTAAACAAATGTTCAATATAAATATGTTACATTATCAAATCTTGTGAATTAGTCGATGAATTAAAAAGATAGTTTATCATAATACCTGAATTTACAGCACTACAAAATTTTGAAAAAAATATATTTATTGTGTCTTAAATATCATTATTTGCAGGTATTACGGACTGTTATGGATTCTGGCTTCCTCTAGACCAGTGTTTCCCAAACTTTTTACACATGACGTGTACCCCTTATATAATTTTTGTAACACTAAAAAAAACTGCATATACTTTAATAACAATTAAAATATTTTTTTCCTTTTTTAGTACCTACCTACATAACAAAATAAGAATAAACGAAAAATAAAATTCATTTATAATAAAATATACTTAAATAAAATAAATAAAAGTTATATTATAAATAACATTCATTATCATCAATGAAAAGGATGACATTATTTATGTTGAGACAGATCATCATCATTTGGTTCCCTGGTTGTTAATTATTATATTATGAGATGCGGTTCCACATCTAAAAGCTTGTTCCTAAATACTGAAAAAGCAACTTCACATAGAATGTGATATGAAGTTGGAAAAGGCAAGATGTATTTCAGGACTTTCTCTGTTAAAACTGGATACACAATATGTTTCATTTGCAACCTGAATGATGTTAAAGTACACTCCTTATATTTATTTTTCAAGAATCCGTCTGTAGCTGATTCCAACAATAATTTCTCTTCTTCCGCATGCGATAAACCTCCTAATATGGATGTTGTATTGATACCTCCACCAAACTCTTCCCGTACCTCAGGGGGTACGCGTACCACACTTTGAGAATAACTGCTCTAGACGCTTCCGTTAGTTAGATTAATATACCCACTACGTTTTTAGACTATAGGTACATCGATAAATTATAAAAGACGTCTGTAACTTATATAATAAAAGACTTATCCGAGTATGATGGAAGAAAAAAAACTTTTATTCTTATAGAAAAGATTTTCATGACGATTTTCCCGCCCTACCATTTTTGTCGCCCGTCAGCGAGGCTCAGCTTGGGCCACAAAGACAGACGGACAAATGCGGCCCATTTATTTGCGATACGCTAAACAATGGTAGCGTCACGAAAAATCCACTAGAGATAGTACCGTTATAAAGGACTGGCATAATGTTTATTCAACTCGTGCTCCAATGGTTCATTGTCTCTGCAGAGGATTGAATGTGGTAATTAATATTATCGTTTTTAAGATAAATTCCGTTCTAAGCCGTTGGGAAGAGTGATTATAAAAGGCATTATTTAAGAAATTCTGTAACGTTTCTAATCGTTTCTACTAAAGACTTAGGTACATACAATTTGAAAATCTAAGTATTTCATTACGACTTATAATATCTGTGGTTTTTGTGTTATATTGTGTTTGCATTACTTTTGTATGCCTTCAAATTTCTTACGGTAAAACATTATTCTATAGAAAGTGAGTCTAAACATATAATAATTACAAGATAAAAAGAACTTTTTAAATACAACGTTTTTAAATTTTCTCTTGAATCATATAAACTTGACTTGACTAGCTTAAACGATCAAAAAAATGTGTACTTGATGGAAATAATACTGAAATGTCATTTTGACATTTCATATTGATTTCCATAGTAACGCACGTATATATTAATAATTTAGTTGTTAGGACCCCAGACCTCTAGCAACCAATAACAGTGAATTGGATTACGGATTTCTTCCGAAATAATTTTTCATGCAAAACAGAATTAATTGAAAATGAATTCAATTCTACTTAAAGATTGCCAAAACGTATTAAAAGAATGCATTAGCATCGTGTTCTGATATATTTTAAAAGTTTCAAATGTTTTGCTAGTCGGGAAGTTAGTTAAAAATCGATTGTAATATTTTTACTGGATAAACAACCACCGGACAAATAAGAATACAACCTAATAAAAACGTTGTAAAAAATTAAGCATATCAAAGATCTCTAGGACCTCTAATATTGAAGGCGTGAAAAAACTTAATTGTACAGGAAAGACGAAAAACATGCAATACTATAATTAACTTAGTGTTTTATAGTTAGATAGTTATATTAAGCAAATGTCTATGTATTACTTACTATATAATATATATTAAAAATAAGACATATTATGTCAAATATTTTTGAATATTATGAACCTTATTTATTGAAGTAAATACCTAGTGAAACTTTACTATCCATGATAGATATAGCAAATTTGCAATTTGAGCAAATCAAGCTGTGCCAGCACAAAGTATCACAGCCGGCCAATGACATTAATATGGACGAAGCATCTGGAAAAAAAATGACACTCACTTTTTTGTCGGGTCTGCCGAATGGCATAATCTGTTCTAACGCCATTACAATAAAGGTGATATTGCTATAAATTCCCGATACTTTTTGTCGGGTCTGCCGAATGGTTCGATTCAAACGGGTTCGCTTAAATGAACATTGATACTAGAAACACTGTTCTAACGCCATTACAATAAAGGTCATATTGCTATAAATTCCCGATGCGTGATATCGCATAATGGAAATTGCGTAACGTCTACCTATAGATACACGTGCGAATGTCGCTATGCGCGAATTTACTTGCTAGCTACCGTATTGAGTGCGTTTTCCATTAATAATGTTATAGCAGCCGGCTCAAAAAGCAAAAAACTAACAATCACCCCTGGGTGGACTCGAACCACTTACCCTTTTATTTGGTATTGAACGCTCTACTATTGAGCTATACCTGCAAGCTCAAATCGACGTACACATTATATTCTGTTATTCTTGATATAGGCATACTATTTTATACGAAACGTGAAAAGAATAATGCCCATTATTACACCATAACTAACAACCTTCCTATTTGCACTCGAGCTCCTGAGATGCAAATTGGCAAAAATATCCCATATTTTACATCATTATAATATTTTATTTGACACAAAAAATATGTTTAAAAAAATATCTCCCGATTAGTTTAGACTTCAAATTTTACTTTTAGCGCGTATCCTACTACACTTACTCTCTTTTTAATACCTTCAATAGTGTGTGATTTTAGTGATTTTATTAATAATGTTATGAAGTGAAATCAAGGCTTTTTATTGTATATTTAAGGCTGTGGTTGAGTGATGTCTATGAAAATGTTTAATTCAGCATATTTGTTGCTGAGACCCACCGTTCTGCTCATGTTCTCTGGTACTCTTGTATTTCTTGTATCTGTGGTATTTAGGATAAAAGACGGAAGACAAAACAACGTGCAATTGAGTTATGGGGGTTAACTGTCATTTGAAGCTATTATAAGCAAGGCAACAAAGTGAAAAAAACAAGCAATAGTAGGTTATGGTCTGTTTTAAATACCCAATTATTTATATTTAAGAAATGATTATTTCATGTTTTGGAAAAAAATTGAAAATCGACTAGATGTCAATTTAATTTGAAAATATTAAACTTTGCTGTATTTGTCACACAGTCACAAAGTCAGTAATCTGAATATTTATAAAAATCTTTGATATTTTAATATTCAGTCTATTAACGTATAGTATCAGTGTGTAAAGATTGATTATTAATGATTGATAGTAACAAATATAATAAAAATATAAGAAGAGTCTTTTGTTGTTTGTTAATAGTGAAACTTTGCATACTGTCTTTGCGTCTAATAGTTTCTTTTTTTTTATAGAAAATAAAACAGTTCATCAAATTAGGCCGCCTTTGATGGGTGGATAATACATACAAAGTGGACGAGTCACGCATTATCCTGCATTGAGATAATCTTCGCATTTTTCATTGCTTACATAATATTATAAGATAGATATTAATTTCTTTTATTTTGTTAACTGTCAATTCATGGTGTAACTGCATTGTATTGTTGTTTTTATTTAATACTATTACTACTAATAATAAGTACTGCAAAAAAATTGCGTTTTATTAAATAAAAACAACAATAGATATTAATATTAATAATATAATTAAACCATAACTATGTAATATACAACGAAGTATTTTAATAAGGGCATAGGGTGAAGGTAGGCTGTTAAGATCAGACATAAATAGTGGACACTAAACTTTGTTAGTCATACGTATTTGTTATCATTGTAAGACTGCAAATTGCAAATGGTGCTGGTTAGTTTTTAAAATTCAATTAAAATAAACTGCCTAAACCAAACAATAATAGTTTAGGTACGCTATGGGCGATCCGATAAAAATAAAATAGTGCATACTTTTTCAGTCCTACTTATTTGATTTCGTTGAATTAAGAATACATATTAACGATAGTGTTGGTTAGTTTTTAAAATTCAATTAAACCCTACGTAAATCAAGCCATCTAATATATAAAAAATAATATTTGTTTGTGTGTTTGTTTGTTCGTATTGAATGCGCAGCCATACCGTTCAACCGATTGCAATAAAACTTTGTCAACTTATTGCTTGCACTTGCGCGAAGAGTATAGGCTATACTAATATATAAAAATGAATGTCTGTATGTCTGTCCCGTATGCGTTCCTATACCATTCATCCGATTGCGATGAAACTTTCGTCAGTGGTTGTATGCACACCCATGAAGGTTTCTAAATTAGAAAAATTATCATCTTCTTCTTCTTCTTCTTCATCATTCTATTTTCTTTTATTCGTATGGTTCCTATACCATTCATCCGATTGCGATGAAACCTTCGTCAGTCGTTGTGGTTACACCCGTAAAGGTTTCTGAATTAGTACAACCATCTTCTTATTTTTCTTCATTTTATCTTCTTTTATTCGTATGCTCCCTATATCATTCATCCGATTGCAATGAAACTTTCGTCAGTAGTTGTGCCAACACCCGCGAAGGTTTCTGAATTTGTACAACCATTTTCTTCTTCTTCTTCATTATATCTTCTTTTATTCGTATGGTTCCTATACCATTCACCCGATTGCGATGAAACCTTCAGCAGTTGTTGTGGTAACACCCGCAAAGGTTTCTGAATTATTTCAACTATCTTCTTCTATTCGTATGCGTTCCTATACCATTCATCTGATTGCAATGAAATTTTGATCAAGTATTGTGCTCACGCCCGCAAAGGTTTATGAATTGATACAACCATGTCTTCTTCTTTTTCATCTATTCTATCTTCCTCTATTCGTATGCGTTCTTATACTCTTCATCCGATTACGATGACATTTTGACCAGTTGTTTTGCGCACGCCCGCAAAGTTTCTGAATTAGTACAACCGTCTTCTTCTATTTGTATGCGTTCCTATACCATTAATCCGATTGCAATAAATTTTGATAAAGTATTATGCTCACGCCCGCAAAGGTTTCTGAATTGCTACAACCATGTCTTCTTCTTTTTCATCTATTCTATCTTCTTCTATTCGTATGCGTTCTTATACCATTCATCTGATTGCGATGAAATTTTGACAAGTTGATGTGCACACGCCCGCAAAGGTTTATGAATTGATACAACCATGTCTTCTTCTTTTTCATCTATTCTATCTTCCTCTATTCGTATGCGTTCTTATACTCTTCATCCGATTACGATGACATTTTGACCAGTTGTTTTGCGCACGCCCGCAAAGTTTCTGAATTAGTACAACCGTCTTCTTCTATTTGTATGCGTTCCTATACCATTAATCCGATTGCAATAAATTTTGATTAAGTATTATGCTCACGCCCGCAAAGGTTTCTGAATTGCTACAACCATGTCTTCTTCTTTTTCATCTATTCTATCTTCTTCTATTCGTATGCGTTCTTATACCATTCATCTGATTGCGATGAAATTTTGACAAGTTGATGTGCACACGCCCGCAAAGGTTTCTGAATTAGTACAACCATCTTATTCTATTCGTATACGTTCCTATACCATTCATCCGTTTACAATGAAACTTTGGTGAGTTGTTGTGCGCATGCCCACAACGATTTCTGAATTAGAAAATCATCATCTTCTTCTATTCGTATGAGTTCCTATACCATTCATCCGATTGCGATGAAACTTTTGTCAGAAGTTGTGCGCACACCTGAAAAAGTTTCTAAATTAGTATTATATAAAATACAAAGTTTTTTGTTTGTTTGTTCCATCTAATTTTGGTTTTTTACTGCATATTAATAACATTAATAACGTTTGCATATTTTGGATTCGATTTTAATTTAGTGTTCTTTTGTTCGACCTTTACTCCTATTAGAATTATTTTTATATTGCCATATTGTATTACACAGATATTTTAATATTAAAAAATAATTACCTCTTATTATTTTTTAAATATTCAAAATAAATATAACCACGAAGCGATCCTGTGCGAAGCCGGGTACTTCATTTAGTAATAGATAATAATTAAAAAAATATTTGTCTATCTGTAAAATATCTAAAAGTATGCCAATAAATCATTCATAATAAAATAATATTTTTAATATATTATGGTATGCCTTAAGAAGGGTTTAATGAATTAAAAAAAATATCCAACACTATCTGTAATGTACGTATTCTTAATTCAATGAAATCAAAAAAGAATGACTGAAAAGGTATGCATTATTTTATTTTTATCGGTTACATATAAGTTGTACGTATGCAGTTCATCGTGGGACACTTATTCGTGCGCCGCAGTACGTGAAACATGAGTTCGTATAACATTGTATCAAATGACGAGTTCTTCGTTGAACATTTCACCGTGGAATACATTTGTACGTATCTTACAAAATGCGGCGATAGTTTACAAATAGTACTGTTCCAATTAAATTAACCCTAACTTTACCTAACCTAGTAAAGACATCTTATGAAATTCGCCACTTGTTGTAGCATATGTACAAATACGGTGAAATGTTCAACGAAGAACTCGTCATTTGATTAAATGTTACACGAACTCATGTTTCACGTACTTGGGCACACGAATAGGTGTCCTGCGGTGAATTATTTATGTACAAATTTCCGGATACGATTTTTATCGGAGTGGTAAACCTTAAAACTTAACTGGTTGGCATAGCTTCAAACCTTGCATACTATGATTGTATTTTTGTGCATGTATGTTAAATTCTAAGTTATATATAACTATCTATAAATACAGACTTGAATAAAAGAAGTAACTCTGGTTGATATACTTTATTTATTACATAAATAGATTTATGACGTATTATGGTATTATCAGTGGATCGTAAACAAAGTGACGCCTTAGCTTTCCAGTGAATGGCCATTATAAAAATAACAATGAATCTCGGTTGAATGGAAGTAAAAAAAGGCGACACCTTGAAATAACTTTATTGACGTGATGATAGGCACTTCGCTTCTTTTGTATAGAATTAATGAAATAGAAACAATAGGAAGGGATAGCCGTGGATAATCACAAATTATAGACATTTTTTTTTATATATGCCTGTTATATTATTATAAAGGTTTCACATTTTTGATTTTTTATGGTATATTTTTTGTTCTGTCTTAGTTACCCGATAGAACAATGAATTAGATTAGTAGTCGTAGAGAGTTATAACAATCTTCTTATTCTATTTTGTTTTGTGTAGCATTACACTTATACGCGTGCTACATAACTTGTCATATCTATCGATATCATTTATGTATAAGTCAAATATGTTTGTTTGATTTCCTTTTCTCAACTGACATAATATAATATATATATATATATAATAATTGCAAGATAAAAAGAACTTTTTATAAAATACCTACAACGTTTTTAGATTTTCTGTTGAATTATTATCCTCAATATGCTCAAAATGGAACTTGATATTAAATAAATAAAAAACAAACAAATATAGAATACTGAAATGTCATTTTGATTTCCATAGTAACGCACGTATATATTAATAATTTAGATGCTAGGACCCCAGACCCCTAGCAACCAATAATAGCCTTTTACTTTTTACGGATTTTTCTGAAATAACTTTACATACAAAACAGAATAATTAACTGAAAATGAATTCAATTCTGCTTAAAGGTAGCTGAAAGTATTAAAAGAATGCATTGACATCGTGTTCTGTTATATTCTAAAAGTTTCAAATCTCTATCTAGTCGGAAAGTTAGTTAAAAATCGATTGCATGATTTGTACTGGACAAACAACCACCGGCCAAACAAGAATACGAGCTAATAAAAAACGTTGTAAAATACAAAGTTTGGTTCTTCAAATTACTTTTTCTGCTAATTACAATTTCGAATTATCACGACAGATATACATACTCTAGGCCCAGATTGAGAATGTAAGTAGAATCGAGCTCAGCCGCAAAAATTGTAGTGTATCATTGACTCTCAAACCATGAGCCAAGCGTAATAATATTTAAAATATCGCACGCTGAGTACACGATTATAATTAATATAATATATCATTTTTAGTGGGTGATAAAAGCAATCCAATTATTGTTTTCCGTTAGTGCTTACGACTTGCAAATCATTTTTATATGGCAATTTGTTATTGTTTAAAAAAGACCAAAATTATTTTTTGCGTTATAATTTTGCATTGCGATATAAAAATCCCTTACATCACTAAAAAATATTGTTTATAAAATGTCTAGATTCTTTGATTTTTATTAAAAACTTTAAAGTCATTTTCATATTTAATATGTACTCAGCTTGAGGACTATGCTGGGTAGTTTTTTTTAATGTGCTCTGCAAATCGATTTTTATTTTGGCAACCTCATGAAAATTTATTTGACGAATATTTATGTTGGCCACTTGCTCAACTTATTAAATCAATGGCTCTAAACACGCTGAAAATTAATAAACTTATGATTTTGCTGTATTCGGTATTCGATCCCGAGACCCACGACGGACACCAAACCACTCGTCCTATCACCAGTGCTGATACTCATCTCTATCTGATAAATTATTTAATATGATTATCATATCAAAGTAGTTTATAAACATGTGATCCTGTACAGTATAATTTTATACTAACATATGGTATGTAAGTATGTACCTACTAGTGCTTGAATATTAATATGTCTAATATTTAACTTGGAAACTGTGTACATCCACGTTTTTGTGCACCCCTCGCCATTTCCGCTCAAACCACTTCCGCCCATTGACCGTTCCGCTGTACACCTTTACCGCCAATAAATAATGAGACTACGTCATCATCCCTCATCCTTTTATCGCTGTATTGCGATTGGCCGAGCCGAGGGATGATTGAAGTGCCTAATATTTTTGTAATTCATACCTTGACGCGTGGGGTTACCCACACACAATAGAGTGAAAGGTTTGCGTCTTTGCTGTGAATGGAATAGCGTTGGTTCGTTGACACGCCGTAAGATGGAGTGTGAGCACGTCTGAATTATATTACAAAGGTGACACAGCACCTTAAATGCATTACCGATTTAAAAGTTGTACCCACACCCCTTTCTTATTCATCATAATATATAATAAAAAAAAACAACTTTGTGCATTAATCAATAAAATTTTAAGTAAAATGTTTGTAAAAAGTTAAATGTTACGATTCTTAAATAAATTAAATATCCTAGAAATGAAAAAAACATATTTTTTATTAAAAAAAAAAAAATACCGTTATTGTTATAAAATACTAAGGTTTACTTATATTAAAAGTTTACAAATTTTTATCGAACATTTAATACTAGTAAATATGGATTGTCATTAGTATCCGAACCATCCATTGATGTATGAGTACCTAATGGATGGCGACCCTTACGGTCCAGTGTGTAAGACACTTGGCACCCACTCGGGGCCTCAGCGTTCAATTCACGGTGAGGTCGCAATATTATGTTTATGTGGTTTTATGAAAGCATTTATGTGCTTATGTGATCGTTTTGCTTCTACTACTGCATTATTGTTTCACTATACTGCTGCGATTGACCTTGTGGCGTGGTGTAGTGTTAAACAAAAATATTATATGTACATAAATATATGTAAATACCACAAATTAAAATACGGATTATAATCTTCCCTTGACCCAATCATGTCAAAAGGTGTAGTATTAAATCCAAAAAATGATTATTGTCAATTTTTGTCAATCAAACAATTATGTATTACAAGATTAAAGTATTTCTATTTAGTAGAAAAATATGTTTTATCAAAATAAATAAAACAACTGATGATTACCTTCCCCGTCGTTTTAACGCTTTTGAAACCGCATAATATAGGCGCTTCCAAATTCGTATACCTACAATGAAAAGATCAGTTTCACTCTTGCTAACATGAACAAGATTCCATTAAAAATGATACTTCCCTAAGCTTATTTTTTATGGCCGAGAGACCGTGTTGTTATCTCGAGCCCCGCCAATAAGTTAAAAATCAATTTCATAACCGTGTATAATTACCGCACCTACTATCTAAATCTGATGATCTAAATTAGTAACAAAATTAATATGTTTGGTCGGACCCGACCGTAAATAATGAAGTACTTATTATCAATTATAATCATAACGTCAAGTTTCCTTCTATTCCCCGTAAAGTACCGAAAAAGCCAAGTGTCACAGTACCTTCTTAGATCCAATAGTTGGATTAAATAATTGGGAATGGGACAACTGGACGCCAGGACAATTGGACGGCGCACTGTCTTAGACACGTAAACAGTATGTAGACGAGGAATTTTAATCAGTTTCTATCTACTATTTAGTAGTTTTAATTCATTTTACTCTTAACATAATGTTTTTTTTTTATTGCAGATTGACAATTACCATGCTTAAGGCTTTATATAAAAATAAAAAAACTCTTTTTTCGTTGGAAGTGAAACATATGCACGATTAAATCATTATTTACGTATGCATATTTAAATTCTCACTAACTATTAAATCATAATAAATAATAATTTAAATATAACTATTTTTTTTTTTGAAAGCACCTATGAATACTTAACGTCTATATATTTTTGAATTGCGTGGCGTCCAGTTGTCCCGGCGCCAAATCGTCATAGACCCAAATAATTAACTTAAAAGTTAGGTATATATTGCGCTTCGAAGATGTTAGAACTGGGTTAAGTTAATGTAAACATGTGAACAGATAAATATAATACTATAAAAACTCTTGTTAAATAAACAGAAAATAATAACAACCTTTTGTTTTTACGCGAATATTCTATTTCAGTCCACCTTTTGTCTTAAGCCGAGATCTGAAATCAGAATACATTTACGTTTCTAAATGTAAAAGCAAACAAGGAAGTACGTAACATAATATTATATTTTCAGTTAGGTACGTGTACGTTTTGGCAAACACGTACTACGCTGAGAGGCTATACTCGCCAGACTAGTATAACACACGCAGAGATGTACGTTAGGCAAATAACACGTCGTCTAAGAGCGACGCATTCGATGGGGCGGTTAAATTGCGAGGATTTTTTTCACCATGCACAATAATAATATAATATGAAGTGGTTAGTTTTAGAGTTATGTTATGAAATGGAACTTGAATTTATTTATTCAGAAAAAAAACAGTCGTATAACAGTGATTTAGCTTAAAGGTAGGCTTGATTAAGACAGATTCCGCGCCTATTGAACCGCGATGAAATTAATAGTTGTTCAGAAAGATGCTTTCCGTGCGGAAACTGACCTCAGAGCTTCAGTGTTAAGAAGAAAGTCGAAGAAGCAATATGTTTATATGGCTACTAACAAATACTACAGAATTAAAAAAACAAGGCAGGATTTTGTTTAACCGATATTAAGAGATAACCTTATTATCCCAAATTGAGATATTATATTGACCCAAAATTCTTTAATTATATCAGAATGTTAATAAAATCATTCGACGATTTAGTTGCTATAATTTAAGAAGAAATTTTTAGTTCTGATACTCTAATAAAGGATAGTGACTCCTCTCCATCCGCAAATAATTCCTCTAATTTCTTCCAAGTTCGCTTTTTCATTATTTTATTGGAATAATCAGAACTCTGGATATTTCAATATTTATTTCTTTTATCCACTTCATCAATGGACAATTGTGTCCAAGCGCTCCATTATTATGACACGTCAGGATCGCGCGGTTTCCATCATAGATAAATAAATATATTATATAAAGTTTCCATGCCCCAATTATTGAACACTCTGTAGGCATTCCGAGCGGGTCAATTTTTTGGCAGTTGACTAGCGGATTCCTGTTCCGAGAGGACAAGTGTGAACGAATATTATATTCTATATAATATTTGTAGATGCCAGTACAAATTGAAAAACGTGTAGGTACATCCATTATTTTTGAAAACACTTCTGACAAAATATATTATAAACAATAGGAAAAATCTTTTTGAAAAGAGTAAGACACCCCGCAAGAATCGAGCCTGCATCTCTCGGGTTTCGCGCCTACGCACATAGACCACTATGCTAAAGGTACCATACTTAATTACGACAAATTGTAACTAATGGCTCTTATAATACTCTCTGAAGCGCTTTATAAATTGAGCTACTATTGGCTATCGGCTTTTGTATTTTAAATCAAAGTGGGTATTACTTTAATTACTAACCGACGTCACGGATTACTCCAAGATATTTTAGTGCTGTAGCTTCCTTGAATTTGCTAATACTTTTTAATTAATTACCTACTTTTATTTATTCAATTAATTAAATTATTTGAATTACCGCTTTACCAACTTTTGGCAGCAACATCACAATATTTATATAAAGGTTCATGCATTCAATTAAACAGTTTTTTTAATGTGGAAATGGGCGTAATTGTCGCTAGTGCCGTCACTGCATGCGAGAATACTTGCGCAAGTGCGCCGTGAATAGGAAGGAGTCTAAGGATATGGCGTTTGCAAGACCTCATTTATTTAGAACTTCCTCCACATCTCTCTTATCCCATTCGAATCAATTGTCTATGGGCAGACCTGTGAAACTGGAAACAGGCATTATTATAATAATATTATGTCAACTTCGGGACTGATCGCGTTTTTTAAATGATAATGCAATCGATTAAAAAAGATCTTGAATGATCAACTTAGCTTTACTAGTAGCCCTTTGTATTATCCTATAATATGACGTTTTACATATGAGACTATATTATTATGATCAATGTTATTGATACAAAATTTATATATTGTATGTATGAGAATGTATGGATGAGGATTTAGTTATGTATAGGTGTGTATAGACATATATATTATATTAGGTGAGTTTATATGTATGGTTTTTCCAAATAATGTTATAAAAAAGTAGGTACCATGTAAGAGTATTAGTTAATTCCATTAATTAATTTCCAATATATGACTATTTTTCTTATAATTGACGATTTACACTTCTTGAGTGTAGTATTTTTATTGTTTATTAACGATAATGATCTATTATTAGATTTTGACGATTTATTATAATATGCTATCGAGTGTATTGTTATTATACGATAGGGTTTTTACTAATTAGGTTTTTTACTGACACTTTGACTTGATAGGTAGGTAATTGAGTTTTTACCTACTTTATTGTATTGATTTATTATATAAGCTAGAGTTAAGAATGCAGTATGTGTTTACCTTTGGTGAATCTACACGGCGCCTGAAGATACCGAAAGGCGAAACCCGGGTCGCAAAAAACGACTTAAATGGAATAGTACAAAGCTTAAATCCATTAGGTTAAAAAAGAGTTTTTCTTGTGGTACTCAAAGACAGATCAGCTAAGGAGTATTTTGATGCTATCAAGTGGCGTAATACTGCTAATAGCATGGTTAAAAAAAATAATAACTGGAGGAAAAATTACACAAAATATTTGTGAAAAAATTTTGCGACATTTTCAAAATTATGATGCAATTGAAAATTCTAAAATAATGTTTTACCAAATATTTTTAAGAGAAAATCATTTTTCAAAAATGTGTAATGGGCGTATAAAATAACAGAAAAAGATTGCATAAAGTCCCTTAATGTTGGTACATAATCCCATCGTCATTATTTTACCACTACCAAGAAGAAGTTGTGCGTATATAAAAGTATTGTGTGCTCTAAAACCTTCCAAAAAATCTTTTTTAATATGATTTACAAACAGTTCCCCATTATGTTAAGGAACCACCACAATACAATATCATATGCACGTATAATTTACTTAATACATAACATTTTTTTCAATGCATAATGCGAAAGGGAGCAACGCTATTTTCATCTGTTTTGTTCATCTGTCATCGACTTCAAAAAAATGTTTTTAATTATTTGGAGCTACGCGTAAACCCCATGCGCATTTATTTTTTATTTATTTAATACATTTATAGGTATTATTAAATATATAGGTACTATATAAGACTGTAAAAAAACTTTACTCTATACTTACGGATTAGTCATTCCGGAAATTAATCCTCAAACCCTATTTTTACCACGTTTTTATTAGCTCGTATTCTTGTTTGTCCGGTATAGATTTTTTCTTGTGAGTCCAGTACCTACAATTTTTTTCTTGTTTGTCCAAGATTTGTATTGGACGATTGAAGATTTTTAACTAACTTCCCGACTAGCTAGACATTTGAAACTTTTGGAATATATCAGAACACGACGACAAAGCATACTTTGATTACTTTTGGCCATCTTTGAGCAGAATTGAATTCATGAATAATTCTGTTTTGTATCTGTCGAAAAAAATGTGTTAAAAGTAATATTATTGGTTGCTAAGGGGGTCCTAGCAACTAAATTATTAATATATACGTGCGTTATTATGGAAATCAATATGAAATGTCAAAATGACATTTCAGTATTCTATATTTATTCAGTATTTCTATCAAGTACAAAAAAAGTATTCATTAATACATAGAATTGTCAAGTTTATATGATTCAAGAGAAAATTTAAAAACGGTGGCCGCGCGGCTTAAGCGTTTGACTATAAAGCCGTGGGTCCCAGGTTCGAATCCTGGGTCTGGCAAGTATAAATATTGTTTTTCAATTTGTGTGTGTCAGGGTATGGAGCTAATAGGTTGAGCAAGTGGCTGACATCCATTTCTCGTAAAAAACAAAATCTGTCAATACAAACCTCTACTCTGTGGAGGCCCATATGATCCTATTAGGATCGGACATGGTCGAAAAAAATATAAAAGTTCATTTTATCTTCTAATTATTACTTTATAAGAATTTATTTGATTTGTTTCCTTTGATGAAAACCTGGTATGTTCCTAGAATTATGGTCAGATAAATTGTCTTTGAGTGATTTTGGAAAACATGTCCAATTGAGCGTTCAATAATTGTATAATTTATAATGGCGTATCCTGTCTTTCAGGCATATCCTACTTCAAGTAGGTTGTGATCTACTATCCAGTATAAAAACTGGCAGTGATCTCCCAAAATCTTCCATTGCCATTCTTCAACTTTAAAAAACGTAGCTATGGATACTGAGCCATATCAAAAAACAGTAATACGTCTGTCACCATAGCAAAAAACTCAATATTCATTATTATTTTGGACACTCATCGTCAAACTATTCTCTCATTGTGAAAAGAGCCTACTGTGCGACGGTAATCGGAACTACGCCACAGTTTAAAGCGTGAGGTTTACATCTTTTTCTTTCTATTACTTCTGTGGCAAGCCTTGAGTGATGCAATACGAGTAATCACGCGGACTTTCTTACAGTAATTAATTAGAACGAGTTTAATGAAAACTGGTTAAGGAAATATAAATATACATAATAAAATAGTTGAGGGGAAGTTAAAAAAACAACAGTTAACATGAATTAAATTAATTTTATGTCTTACTACGAGTCAGTGGCGAAGGGTGGAGTAAATAGTGCACACTAAACTTCGTCACCTGTACGTATTTGCTTTCATTGAACTAAGACTACAATTTACAGATGGTGTTGGCTAGTTTTTAAAATTCAGTTTAACGCTGCTCAAACCAAGCCATAACAGATAATAGTCAAAAAATACTCATCTGTCTATAAAATATCTATAATCATGATATTAAATCATGCATAATTTTGGATGTTTTATAAATATAACTATACTTTTATATATTATAGCTTGGTTAAAGCTATAATAAATATAAAATAGTATTATAGCTTGGTTTAACAGGCCTCAATGAATTTAAGAAACTGACCAACAACATGTTTTATATTATGTATTCTTAATTCAATGAAAACAAATCAGTATGAATTAAAAAGAGTGTTAAATTTTGCCGGATTGCCCAAAGAATACCAACATTATTATTGTTTGGTTTAGGCAGGGTTAAATTGTTTTTTTTTTTTAATTAACCATCTCCATCCGTAAATTGTAGTCTTAGTTACATACAAGCAAATACGTATGATTGATAAAAGTTTAATGTGCACTATTTATGTAGAATCTTAACAGCCCACCTCCACTCTTCGCCACTGCTATGAGTCCGTTATTAAGTATTTTTGAATTGATGCTATTATTATCGATCTACGATATTTCCAGCATCCGTCGATATATTAACATTTTAAAAGTATGCAGTTGCTGTTTCAATATTTATTTACTATTGCAAGATCTCTCACTCAATATCCCTGACCTTTCAGCTAGTATGCATATTTCTCTTGAATTTGCTAGTATCGGAAACGCATCTACCAAGGTATTGTTATGGACGACTGTACCTAACGATATCTACGGAGAATCTAACTTGCATACAGAAGCATCATACTTGAATACGAAATAAAGGTTGAAATAGCCTTATAACAGATTTACACACTTACTTAATTAATATATGAACATACATATTTTGCATATCAAATATATGTCGCAATTAAATATGACACATTTAGCATAGTGGTATATATGCATGGGCTCAATACTCGAGAGATGCAGGTTCGATTCCTGTATCGGGGTGTGTTACTTTTTTCAAAAGATATTTTCAATTGGTTATAATATATTTTCTCAGAAGTGTTTTCAAAATTATGTAGTATGTTCAATAATTAGAATATTACATTTTTAAATCTTGTGAATTATTCTTTGAATAAAAAAGATAATTAATAAAATATTTTTGTGCAAACATTAGTTTTCCCAATATTTGACATGGAACCTGAAGACAAGGGAGCGGAAGGCAATTGATGCCTTCGATATGTGGTGTTGGCACCAAATGCTTCGTTTTTCTTGGACACAGAATGAATCACTCAATCATCCAGAGACTGCGAATAAAGGGACAGCTTTTGACAATATGTATGAGACACATTCTGCAATATTTTGTAGATATTTCCCGGCGCGGACCGGATAACCAGGAGGGTGTGGTGGTTTTGGATAGCTTCAAGGCAAAGCAAAGCAGATGAAGAGCATCGCTGTAGCGATCAAGTGAATGATCTGACTGGGGGCACCATTCATTCTGCCTTGAGAGAAGTGGAAGATCGAGAGGGATGGAAAGTGTTAGTCGCTCAACGAATGATAAAAGTAAAAGGTAGTCACGATCCCCAGTCATGAGGGTACGACCAAGAAGAATTATTTCATTCCGTTGTAGGTATCATCTTGGGGAATGAAGAAAATGTCAATGATTTTTTCAATAGCAAAATTTCATTCTATAATATCTAATATTAATGTACAACTATCAACACGTTCAATACCTCCATTCAAGCATTACAAGCATTTTTTTTCAAATAATGGAGTTAAGTGGGAAAAAAGATTTTAAGAAAGAAGAAATTTTATTGGTTTTTCTTTAATTACCTAAATACCTAAATTAGGAGAATAAAATACTCAATTAACAATCACAGTGCATTTTATGCCTATTTTGTATTTTAAATTTCACCATAAACCATAACAAAAACGTTTTTGTGCCTGCTGTAAAATTTTATTTGTGTGGGTTAAGTCCTTTTGCCTTTCAAAAGTCGAAATATGTAATCACAAGACTATCTGTGCTGCGTATTGGAATTGGCTGTCTCATATATTGGCAGCTTTTAGCAATTAGGATGTTTTTATTTTTCCAAATTAATCTTATTTCTAACATGACTTTAAAAATATATTAGAGTAGAATACTCTGTTATTATAGTTGTACCTATATCATAATATTATACTGGGTGAGCGTGTATCATGGTATTAGAAATACGTGTCTGTTAACTCCTATTTTCAGATTTCTTTTTACACGATCTGTATACGGATTGAGTGATAAGTTAATATTGAAATCTCATAAATTAGTAACACTAGAAATTATTTAGGTTAAATAAATGCTTCTGAAGAATGTGTCATCTTCTTCTTTAACCACCTGGTGAAGCGTAGGGCGGACCTCGAAGACACCACACAAACCTTTAAAAAGCATATTTCTCACAGAATACTTTTCAGTTAACTTATTATTGTATAAGAAAAATTAATAATAAATAGAAGACCGGTGAAAACCTTCCTTTTGTTACACGATAGAAGGGTGTATTATGTAAAAATACGATAGCGACGCTGTAAGGGTGGCAGTAGGTAAGTGTTACAGTGTTGGAAAGCGCATCAGGTGTACTGTGCACCCCCTCCCTTTGCCGGAGGCTGGGTGCAACAAATTGCATGGCATCGCGAAGCTCTTCGTAAAGTGTCAAAGCTTTCTTGCCCCGCCGTTGCAGCGTCGGTGTCGCCGTCGACAGATAATCCCGAGAAGTGAGACGCCTGCCGTATTGAAAATAATGCAGAACAATACTGGCTTTCTATTAAGCTTTCACTTTGCTATATTGTTGTAATATTTCAAATCGTTTTTAACAAGAAACAACGATAATTATTATCACAAGACGTTGTTTGCTAACGACCGTTTCTCATTCCGGACTTGTAGTTGAGCATTGTATCGATTTATTTTATCAACACTGTAATTAATGTAGATAGTTTTTTAGATCGCAAGATACAAAAAAACAAAACCCTTTATTTAGAATTTAATAGTATTTTTTTTCATGGATTATTATTTTTATCATACGGTGATTTTTTGGCGGACAGCTGATATTATATTCAACGAATGAAAACAATGTTGGGTTATTTATTTTATTTTTTAGCACAATACATTCGTCCCTTTTACCGAAGATTAAAAAAAATAGTGAATATACATATTTTTGGAAGACCGGTCCATTTAATTTGACACAATACATACGTCTTTTTTGCCGACAAAGGATTTTAAAACTATAATACCTAGTAATATTATAAGCTTTAAGCTCGAGCAAAAAATATAAGCTGCATACTTCAGCCATATATTCCGCAATGAGAAATGTATTTACTGATTACTCCTACACATAACACAGGGTAATATAGACAACAACAACAAATTAGAAGAAAATCTTAGTTACGTAATCGGTTTAATATTTAGAAGTGTTGAATCTGATATGATAGACCCTTACCGATTGATGTTTACGAGGAAATAGATAATACGTTTAAAGTTCTGGCACTCCTGGCAGAGAAAATGGAATGCTTCCATCGAGGGCAGGCACACTTATTTGCTTTTACTTAATCTGCAATGGTGATTTAAAATATCCGCATTGACTCCTAACTAGTACACCAGTCATTTTCTATGATTTCAAGTTCTATGAGTTATAGACTACTAATATGCCTGACTAATATGCCCATATAGTGGAAAAATACAAGATTCAAACACATCTTCTTAGAATGCCTTGAAATGTGTTCTGAAAGGAAAGAATTACTCGATTCGATCCAATCAATTGTTGGACCCATAGGGCGGGGGCGGGCCATTCGACTTGGTCGCCACAAAGGCTAATTTTATTCATTTAAAAAATCGGCCTCATACTGCAAACGTAAAGATCTCTTTACTAATTTACTTAGATCGTTTCAATTTTATCATTAATTTCTCTATTCTATTCTTTGTGCTATTATTCCCCATGGATTTTTTAATTTAAAGTCACATAAACTCAGCCAAAGCACACTTGAGTGTGTGGTGATTTTAGTATTCGGTAACTTCTCCCAAGAAATTTCCATGTGTAAACAACTTACTGGTAATGCTTCACACCAAACGCCTGATGAGGCCAAATTAATGTATTCCGAGACGAATACGTTTTGAGGGGTCTATGTTTGTGATGGACGTTGGCCGAGAACAGATAGGTATATCTACTACAAGTTTGTCGCTATCTTTAGATAAAAAACGGCACATAAAAAAGAAAAAGTAGTAGATATTTAAAATAATGTTTGGTGATAACTTAAATAAATATATCCACATAAGAAATAATACGTGAATTAAAAATAAATACACACACGGAATTAAAATTGAAATTATATAATTTTGTCTTAAATAAATGTCACCTTTAGGGAGGAATACAAAGCACAAGTTTTCCTTTTATAACATCGCTGTGTAAAATAATAATGGCAAAAAATAGTATTTTCTGTAATAACGAGTCGAGGGAAAGTTTGTAGTCACTCGAATAGTAAGTTTCTTTTAACAATATTCGAAAACAGATGAAAACTAGTAGTTAGTGACTACATGAAACTAATGGCTAATTATATTACGAACACTTACAACAACTAGCAGTTAGCACAAGCGACTGTTGTGAGCAATTTTAAATCATACATAATGATTCAGATACCAGTGAGATCATTTCAGTCATGTTTGTAATGCACATATTATTAAAAGTTTGTGCAATATATTAAACCAATTGAAGTTTAATGAAATACATTACGGACTAGGTACTTACGAATATGTATTTTGCTCATGGTTGCTAAGGCTTAGTGCACATCATCGACACGAGTCTTGAAAACCTGGATTTATTACAGGGAAATTTATGGCTGGATGGTTGCGAATTTAATAAATAATAACTTGTTTAGAAACGGTGTACATCTTACAGAACAAGACAAACAGCGTACAGTATTCAGATAGATTAAACTAGATGAGTGTTAACGTTACTATGATGTCTCCGGCAAAAATTATCCAGAAATCGATACCTATTGCTTATGACGGCTCACGTAGTCCAGTGAGTAAGGTGCTGGCATATCATCTGGCAGCTCCTGGTTCGATCCGGCAAGGTCACAGCATTATATACATGATTTTTTGTCTCTTTGGTATTTGTGATTATTTCATTTATACTAACGACAGCACATTCATTATGCCACATGGCCTTTTGTAGTGTTAAAAATAATATGTATATATATATATTATTGTATTAAATAAAAAATATTGATCCCTGTACCTTTAGTTCTAAAAAACGGGACCAAGTAAAAGGTTTATTACACAATGTCTAATGCCTATTTTAGATATTTATTTTGTAATACTATTCAATCAAAACATGATATTATGTTTATCTAAGTAGCAGCCAACTCCTTGTTAAAAAACCATCAAAAGCCGGTTTCGGCCTAATCCCCGAAGATGTTTATTGTGGTGAATGTTAGTACATAGGTACTTTACATTAGTTACTTGCTAGTTGTTGTAGCTTACAAGTATTTACACACACCACAAATTCGCTCTAATAGTAAAAAAAGCCTGCGGCGCTATTTTCCATTTAGGATTTTATTTTATAAAATTTTTTAGTGTGTTTCCTGACTAAATGACTATTTTTATCCATTATAGCGAAGGGTTGTATGTTACCTGGCTATCACAAAAGGGGGTGGCGATCAGTGCTTCATAATATTCATATCAAATCAAATCAAATTGATTTATTTTACATATAATGAACATAACAAATTATAAATTCAAAGCGTTCACGACATGACATAAAATAAGTGTTAATAATTTTTAAAAAATAAAATACAGAGAGTAAGTAATACAATAAGAAAATAAATAAAATAAGTAACAAAATAAAAGCAGATGGAAGCACACAGAGTGAACTTTGATAGACCCTTTCTTAAAAACTTATAAAACAAAGTCCACCTAAATTCACCCTCACGTAAGTGGAATATATCAATACCCGAAGCGATTTCATTAAACACAGTTACTGCCCTCCCAATTGGCATTACTAATGCCAGGTTAGTTCTGCACCGTGGGAGAACAAATAACGGATGCCCTCGATTCCTAAGGTAATTATCAGAGACACACAAGCCAACACTACCAAGAATGGCAGAGTTCACATTTACGCCGCGTATAAGCCTGAAAAAATATGTAGCTAAATAAAGATCAGTTCTAAATTTTAAGCTACAGTATGTAAGCATCCCTAAGAGAAAATCAGTCGGATAGAGCCACGGATAATATCCATACAGCCGAAAGTAAAGGAGTCTTAAAAAATTCTTTTGGACTCTCTCCACCATAAGGCCATACTTCAACTGATGCGGGGCCCAAACGATAGACCCACTTTCAAGTCTGCCTCTAACTAAGGAGTTATAGAGAATTTTTAGTCTTATATTATGATACCGAGTGCTGACAATTCAAGTGGATTTATTTAATAATCTTGAAAAATACTCGGAATACCCTTTATTTTACACGGAATCCTGGAGTTCATGTTGTAGAACATTACACTGCAATTAACCTTAGCGACAGGTTGGGAGGCCCGCCAAACATTGTGGCCTGGGGTTGTTGCTATCGCTTCAGATTGTGGAGGTCATGCGGTGAGTATAACGGGCTGATGAAGAACGAATTCTGGAGACCAATGCCCATTTGGTAGTGGAATGGGCATGGCCCCCACAAAGGGGGGGGGGGCTGTCAGAGTTCTAGCCTAGGGCCCGAACTTAGGAGTGGCCCGGCGTGGCAAATCAACCAGTTAAGTGAGATAAACACCGTAAATTTATAAGACTAATAGTAAAAAAGTCGCCTGCGGTGCTATAAGGCATATATAATTTTATTTTAGAATTATTTTTAGTGTGTTTCCAACTAATAAAAATACTATTTATCCAACATGGCGAAGGGTCACATGTAACTTGTTTATCACAAAAGAGAGTCGCGATCAGTGCTTCATAGTATGATGCTAAGTGCCGAAAATTTAAGCTGTTTTATTTAAAAATATCAAAAATTGCTAAAAAAATACACAGAATACCCTTTATTTTACACGGAGCCTTGGAGTTCCGCGGAATATAATTTGGGAAACACTACTATAGAACATAACACTGACCTTAACCTTATCGATAAGTTGGGGGCCCGCCAAATATCGTCACCTAGGGGCCCGCTTCAGGATGTGGGGGCCATGGGAATGGGTGATATGATAAAAAAAAACATGAGTAGGTATGCGGTACGAAAGGTCACAAAGAAATAAATGGATTTTATGAATATTAAAAAACATTGAAAATTGTATAAAAAACGAATATAATAGTAATAATAATACACGTAAGTATCATATTTCTTTGTCAAAAATAGAAAATAATGAATATTTTTTTAATGTACTGAATAATAATAATTCATCTTTGAAAATGTCAAACTTCCCATCTGTTTTCATTTCACATTGTATTAACGACAACAGAAACCTTGTGCGTACATAGGTATCTGTATACCTTTATTGTTATTTTAGTCAATCATACTAGAAGCTTTTAGCGCCGGTTTATCAATAAGGTGATTTTTTTCTATTGTAATATTATTTCAAACGCGATGATGGATCAAAAAGATGTAAGAGCAGAAAAACGTTTTTTTCTGCAAGTATTAAAAAATACTTAGGTATATTATATAACTACCATTATTTTGTATCTTATCTAATATGACAAATAATAATAAAATATTTTTCATTACTTAATACACATTGATTACTGACTTTAATGTTTGTCACTAATACATAAAGTTCAGAGCGAATTTATAAAAGAAAACACTTGTTATTTTAATAAATACAAATATCGTATTGATAATCTCTAACGAATTCGTCATTGTTTGGTTGACAAAACAGGTGATTGCCGCTCAGATGAGTATCTACCTGAGATAAAAAAAATAAGCAAATAAATGCAAACAGGTGTTATTCTATTATATATTATAATGTCACGTATTTTCAACTGTTTTTTGTGAATAGATAAATATTTTTAGGGATAAATTATTATTCAGTTATTAACATAAATAATTTGGAACACTTCAGATACATACCTACTTCATATTAAAATATATTGGTGTCGGACGAGACTCGAATGCGGGTTCCATCGTTTTTCAACCAATATGCTTTACGAATATTTTAGCCTCTTCGCCACCTTTTATGCTATGTTTTTGAGATATTTATATTTATTTCTGTTCAAAATTAATACTTCATATTATTTTAATTATGCGTAATATTTATTGTAAAAAAATAATAGGGTTCATAAATTAAATTAAATTTAATATTTCAAAATATTATACACAGCTAGGTGTGAAACATATAAAAAACCAACCCAATGAAAATAGTAAGAAAATAATACAAATATTAATAAAGTTTAATCTATATATTAATCTTACTTGCGTATTGGTAAAAGATTTTTTTTCTTTAGGAGGCTAACAAGAAAAAATATTGTACCCGAGATCGATAAGTTATAAGGGGAAAATAAGAGAGAAAGTGCAGTAAGTTGAAGTCATGAGTATATTATTTTTAAAGTACATTAAAATATATATTTATATCAGTGGCGAGGTGGTGGAGGTAGGCTGTTAATATTTGACATAAATAGTGCACACTAAAAAAATATAATGCACTGTGAACGTCATTTAGTTTTCATATAAAAACTAAGCCTGTTGGTTTTTATTTTGAAAAATAAATTATAATTCAAGACATATGTGTCGATACATTTCAAAATCAGCCAAGTCCACCTTTAGGTATTTTTGACTTGTTTATGAATTGCTGTAAAACTACTGCTTTCTAACATTTCTGCTTTATCAAAATGTGGAATTTATTAATTTTAAATATTCTATACTCGAAATAATATAAACTTTCACCCTTGTGACTGTGTATTTGAGAAAACAAAAAGCTGTTTTTCTCCTATTTATCTATTATGGACTTGGCTGATTTTGAAATCTAGCGACACATATTGTATCAGTGTTGCATAGAGCAGTGTTGCTTCAATTGCAATGCCTAATTGCCCTTAGATTACGCTCTGCAAGCAATTTATGCCATAGGAACTAAATTAGATCTGAGATTAAACAGATACATCCTAATACGTAAGTGGTATACTATTTCCAAACTTATTTTATTATAATACTAAATATTGGTCCTCAGTCAGGCATTTGGTTTTAAGTGAATCCCAGATATTCTGCAGTCGAATGTTATTACAGCCATTTCCATTCAGTTAGCGAGTTTTTTGTGAAATGCTATTTCCCGTTATGTGTATCCCTAGCTGCTTAAAACTGAACTGTGTCATATTGTAATAGGGAGAAGATAGCAATGCTGGCTTATTATAATTAACACGTTCGTTACTGAGCATGATTTATAATTTTTCCTCCATCTTCCTTCTTTTCTGATGCATAACACTCAATATTCTAAATACAAGATAGGTCAACTTAAAATTATTATTGTGATATAAAAACGGTCATTATTTGTTACCGTTATATACTTAATGTGTGCTACAAAGCCAAGAATGACGTTGTTACATAATCGTGACAGTGTGTGTGTGAGAGTGACTGGGAGCCAAGAGTACAGAATTTCTTCTACTGACTATAAACTAAAGCTTTGTGCCCGAAGTTACCCAGTTCACCCTAGCCATTCGAACAACCCAAATTACAGTCCACTTAAATTATCGCCAAACAGAAAATATCCGAGAAAATCTGAAACAACAAAATCTATAATGTAGATAATTTAATAATGTACCTACGTAACAATTTATATTTTCAAAATTTAATATGTAAGTAATGTACGAATCCAATATAATATATTTATTTGATTGTAGGTACTTATTAAGTGACTTTAGCAATTGTTAACCCACAGTTTTAAATTTTAATAGCCAATCCATGCGATCTCCGATAGATTAACCTTTGCACGTGTATTCCAACATCTTGGACACGTGCCTTTGACCGAGCGCCAGGTGAGAAAATGGTCGTCTTCTCTGCCTCCAATTAGACACCTTCTGCTACTGACCTCTGTGAACACGTATCAGCAATTGATGCCATTTAATCGATTCGGTATATGTTGCAAAAGCTCAACTTGTAATATATTGCCTACGTATAAGAATCGACGTAGAGTGTGACTTTACGAAACATAAAGTAATACACATACTAATATAAAATAAAATATATAATAATACATTTTTCTTTCACTTTGTAAACCGATAGAGTTGTCAGTTGACTTTGGTTGAGTCAATTTCAACTAATATGTGTGTATAACTTAAATATGATTATAATATTTGCTTAGATATTATCACCACAAGCAATGAATAATATTCAATTTTAGGCTTGCTTACAAGCAGCATACCTAATCAATAATTATCTGTGAAAAATAAGTAATTTATATATTATTGGTCGGCTACCTTCAGTGATTTAACTCATCACTAGAGGGTTTTGTCTCTGACCTCCATTATCTACCCGCCTAGACCCCCTGTTAGACTTCTGATCCTTCATTCACTATACGTTAAAAAAGGAACGCTCACGAATGCAATGATTACGTTTCATTATTTCGGAAAGTAGATCAATGAAACCCATGTTTTTAATGTGATAATTATTGATAACGGTTCAGAAAAATCACTTTACTTTAATGCTATTAAAGAAAACCGTTTCATATAGAGATGGAGTCTAGAAATGGTAAAATGAGGTAAAAAAATATTTATGAGGCCACTAATTAATAATTATCATACAAACTCTTTAATGAGAAGTTTCTCATATATTTTGTTGCATATACAAATGGCACATAAAGGTTCTATCTTACTGTTTTCGTTTTCACTCATTTGCCTGTGAACTGCTGCATGAGACCGACCAAAATAATTTGATATTTATTTTTAAAAAACCGTTTTGTAACTAAAAGAAAATAAATAATTACAAGATAAAAAGAACTTTTTATTAACCACGTTTTTAAATTTTCTGTTGAATCATATAAACTTGACAATTCTATGTATTAATAAAAACTTTTTATTGTACATAATAGAAATACTGAATAATAATATTATATAATACAGAAATGTCATTTTGACATTTCATATTGATTTCCATAGTAACACACTATTACATATTATTAGTTGCTAAGACCTATTTAGCAACCAATAATAGTGAGTAGTAGGTACCTATATATTACTTTCAACGATTTTTTTCCGAAACATACAAAACAGAATTCAATTCTGCTTAAAGATGGCCAAAAGTATTAAAAGAATGCATTGTCGTCGTGTTCTGATGTATTCTAAAAGTTTCCAAATGTCTAGCTAGTCGGAAAGTTAGTTAAAAATCTTGTACAAACAAGAAAACAATTGTACTGCACAAGAAAAAATCTGTACCGGACAAACAGGAATACGAGCTAATAAAAACGTGGTAAAAATTAGATTATTTCTCATTATTTGATTATTAGACTAGCAGAATGCATTTACGTTACATCTCATAATAAAATCCAATGTATTAACAAGACGATGTTAGTTATTCGTAAGGAGTATCCAAGCGAGATCCTTTCTGGCAGAAATTGTTAAATTGGAAAACCGTAATAAGGGAGAGGTAGTTTTGTAGAGGTAATTAGGACGTCTTTATTGCCTATGTGAAATCAACACATCTGCTATAGTCATAACACTGACACTTTGCCATGATAATAATAATATAATGTAGGTAAAACAGTGCGACCATTATACCAAGTCGAAAACTATGGTATCAACTTACTATACATTATTATAATTAATATTTTTTGCAATTTTCGCTCTTAAGGGCGGACGTGCTCAGCGTGGGTCAAAATTGAGCTTTTTTCTATTTTCAAAGCATGATACTGGACATACTTTAAGCGTTGTAGATAATATATTTATGTAATTTTGAAGCCTTATTATCCTTAATATTTATTTCAAACATTTGATGACTGCATAAAGTATTTTTATTACATAAAATGGTATTCTATTAAACCTCTCTCTCTAATGTTTTGGAATAAAGTCATATTTCAGTACATAAATATGTAGTGATGTTAAGATTTTTTACGTTTATTAATTTTTAAACGCATTTATAAAATCATCAGTATAAGTTATGTCGACATTATTATAGTGAAATATTTACGATAAAAAATTATATTAATAATCTCTGTGATCCCAAATTTGACAAGAATTAGGCATTTTATTATTCAAAAAATGGGCAAAATTAACACATTTGAAAATAATTCTGAAGATACTAATTATAAGCTATGTCTTTGACCATTCAAGTGTGATAAACATCCTACGAATAATGATTGCTTTATAATAATTATTGACCTAAGAATAAGGTAGTGTTTTTTTAAAATACGCCATTTCTTTTGGTATTCCCCAGTGGTTAAGCTACAACATACGGCCGCAGTCATAAATTGACAAACTATAATTGAAATAGGGAGTAAAATGATGTTAACGCGCGTGTTTGAACATATACCGTTTAAAAAAATTCGGTTAGGTTCATGCTTTGAAAATAGAAAAAAAGCTCCATTTTGACCCACGCTGAGCACGTCCGCCCTTAAACAAAGAAAATGTGCCTCGTTAGAGTATATTTTATTTTTTGTTATAAATAAATGTTTTATAAAGTAAAAAGTGATGCGATAGTGTAACAGTGGCGAATACTCCATACTAGGCGATTATTTGAAGCCTACATCCTTAAGAAAAATATTATTTTTAAATTTCAAATTGACTTATTTATATAATCACTTGATTTATATTATATTCTATAAAATAATTTATTTTACCAACGAGAGATGCCGTATGTGTAGGAATGTATTATACAGATACTTCAAAGGTTTTAATAAATATAGCACAGCGCGCCATCTGTCTTGACGTAAATAAAGGTCGGATTATGTTTCAAATAATTCTCAATTTTTTTCATATGGACTTTACGTCACGTAGCCCCAGTCTATCGAATTGTATGAACTAAGGTAAACTCCGATCTCAGAGCCTAAAACTAAATATTTAATAATTAGATAGATAATTAATTTAAAAATATTTTATATGGTGTTTAATCGAATATTAATAAATATAAACTGTTTTTAAAAATAAAAAGAACTTTTATCTAATGATTTTTGATGTGTATAAATGTTTTGGAAAATACGTAATTTAAACTGATTGCTTAATTTTATGTCGAGTGTGAGTTTTTGAAGTTTCATTAAATTAGTGTGTCGTTGTCATTTAGTGTGTATTCATTAGTAGTAATTCAATTCAATTCAATTCAATTTATTTATTTTTACATATTGTAGACATTACAAATTATAAGTTTAAGACGTTCACAACATGACATAAAAAAGAGATATATAGTATGTTATTAAACAAATATGTACATACACAAATATTAATTATATAGGTACATGGAAATACACCGGATGAGTTAAGCAGACCCTATTTTAAAAATTTATAAAATAACATCCACCTATACTCATCCTCACGTAGGTGGAATATATCAACAACCGAAGCAATTTCGTTGAACATAGTTATCGCCCTCCCAATTGGCATTACCAGTGGCAGGTTGGTTCTGCACCTTGGGAGAATAAACAACTGATGTTCTCTATTTCTAAGATAGTTATCAGGGACACACAGGTCAACACTGCCCAAAATGGCAGAGTTCTCATTTATACCTCGTATAAGTCGAAAAAAATACATAGCTAAATAAAGATTTCTTCTAAATTGCAAACTGCAGTATGTGAGCATACCTAAGAGAAAGTCAGTTGGATAAAGCCACGGATAGTTTCCGTACAACCTCAAATAAAGGAGTCTCAAGAATTTCTTCTGAACCCTCTCCACCGTAAGGCCATACTTCAACTGATGCGGTGCCCAAACAATAGACCCACTCTCAAGTCTGCTTCGAACTAAAGAATTAAATAAAAGTTTTAATACCGTAACATCCGAAAAGACCCGGGAAGTACGCATGATGAAGCCCAACATTTTAAGCGCCTTGTTACAAATGGTAACTATATTATGGCTAATAAATGTCAGTTTACTCTCAAACGTAATGCCAACATCCCTTACAGATGATATTCGTGACAGAACTCTGCCATGCATCGAGTATTGGAAAAACAACACTTTTGAGGCTCTGGTAAACGACAAAAGATTGCATTTATCAATATTGAATTTTAGTTTGTTACGCCTGCCCCAATCTTATATAATATTATCTATATCAAGTTGGAGCTGACGACAATCGTCCAAGGTGACAACTTCCAAAAAGAGTTTTAAGTCATCAGCGAACAACAAAAACATAGCATTTTTTATTACCAATGCTATGTCATTTATAAAAATCGTGAACAGCAACGGCCCTAAGTTTGAGCCCTGAGGGACACCAGAAAATGTGTAAAAGGTCTGTGACTGATAAAGGCCGTACGATACGTATTGTTGACGGTTCCTAAAATAACTCCCGAATAGCTTCAAAAATCGATCAGACAATCCAATAAGTTGGAGTTTTTCCATCAGGACATCATGATCGACTTTGTCAAATGCTTTCGAGAAGTCATTGTAAGAACAGTCAACCTGGTGGCCTCTATCCAGGACCGATGACACATAATTGGTAAATACCATCAGGTTAGTTTCCGTTGATCGGCCTGCTCTAAATCCATGCTGTTCATTTATCATAAATGACTCAATTTTTGGAGAAATCATGTTGTGCATGATCATCTCAAGAACTTTTGCTGGTGCAGAAAGAACAGCTACCGGTCTGTAATTTTCCACTGATGACTCTGTACCACTCTTATGGATTGGAGTAACCTTCGACATCTTCCACGTTTCCGGAAAGATACCTGTCTCCATTGTAAGATTATAAATATATGCAAGTAGGCCTTTGACAAAATCAACACACACCTTTAAAAAAAATGTAGGGATGTTATCAGGTCCCAAAGAGCGAGTATTTTTTAGTTTTTTAATAAATTTTAACACATCACTCTCATCAACTGGGAAAATATCAATGGACTGGGCACCGCATGATGGCTGTCTCGACGCAGAGGCAACATCCAAATAAGGAATACTACTTGCGTAGACAGACCTGAAGTGACCAGCAAATGCTTCTGCCACTCCATGTCCGGTCACCTTTTCGCCTTTCCAACTCATCGAATCGGCATACCCGCCATCCCTTCTTAATGATTTAATATAATCCCAAAACGATTTGGGATTTTCACGAATGCAATCTTCTACCGATTCCATATATGTTCGATAGGCCATTCGAACAGCTTGCCTCACTTTCAAGCGATAAAGGCTAAACATTTCATAGTCGCGTTGACCATGCGCAGCCTTCCAAGCTTTGTGATAACAATGCTTGATCTGAATGTCCCCAATAATCTCTCGAGAAAACCACCTCGGGTATCGCCTTCCACCACGACATGGCGACCTCCTTGAAAAACATTCATCAAACACATTATATACAGTATTATAAAAGAATTGTACCGCCTCATTTACATCACAAATCCCGAGCAACTCACTCCAATCTACTTCACTCATTAATGAGTAAAGTAGCTCGAAGTTTCCACCTTCAAACTTCCATCCCCTGCACCGATCGGTTTCATGTGAGGCTATTTCAGTTCGCAGCGGGCGAATCGACCGAAACCTGAGCACAAAAACCAAAGCAGGATGATAGTCATCCTCCCATACAAGAGGGGACATGCATCGGGAAACTGACAAATTGATGTTGCTGAATACCCTATCCAGAAGCCCATTACTAGAGTTAGAAATATCATTGTACTGAGAAAATCCAAAAACAGCGCACATAAATTCCAGGTCACTATTGACCCTTTCACCGTTGCGCGCTGAAGTTAGATTAAAGTCTCCCATCACAATAATACTTCTGTCTCCAATCAAGTTGACACTAGATAGCATATTCTCAACAAAACATTTATACACCTCCACGTCACTGGCTGGAGGAAAATATACAACACAAACGTAAATAGTGACTCCATCACAGGTTAGTTTCACCCAAAGGTCCTCATTTGGAGTCTCTAAAGCATGGACACGTTCGGCCTTTAACCCCTCCATGCTTCTAACCCCCAAAAGACAGCCTCCACCCTGCCTGTGGCCTGCGCCGGAATCTCGATCCCTCCTAAAGACTAAGTACTCACTTCCAAAATATTCGCGATTAAAAACACTGTCATTAAGCCATGTTTCAGTTAACCCTATGACATCATAGTCGTCAGCCAAAACATTTCTCAAAAAATCGACAGCTTTTGTCTTTAAGCCACGTACATTTTGGTAGTAGAACAATAATTGCCTTATGCAATTATTATTTTCATTGTTAAGTCAGCTGGTTGGCAGCCGTGGTGTTTCAATTTTTGACACCCATTCTTTAATGAATGAGTAACGTGGCCAATTATCAGGCTTTAGAATCAACGTACTCAGTTTAACAGGGATCCCTATCTTAAAAGATGCGTAGTCCCCTTTTGACTTTAGCTTTGCAATTGTAAATTCGGCGTTACAATTTGCAAGTTTTTTTTTTAAATAATTAGACATATCCGCAGCAGACGTCTCTGGGTGAAATGGGTAGAAGTGGTAGTTTTTAACTACATCGCTCCCCTTCACTCCTCCGCCTAAGATGCCACGGACAGCCGCTGGTCGCTTCTTCTTCGCTACTGTAGACCATTTTCCGTCTTCAGTAGATTGTCCAACAGCCGAAATGTCTATGACGTCACGCTCTGGATTAGAAGTACTTTTCCGCGTTTTTGGGATCTCGGTCGTAGACTTTTTATTGATGTTATCCAAAACCTTCTGTGATCTGGTTATTCGGGACGTCATCGTATTAGATAGAGTCGCAGTTGTTGTTGTTGATTTCTGTTTGACACTCGCTTCCTTAATTGGCGCATTACCGCTAATTACCAATTTGGATTTTGACTTGCACGGTAAAGCGGCGGGCGGTGCATCGCGCGGGGCCGGAGGGGGGCACACCATTTGACAGGTACACGTTTTATTCAACAGTTCTTCTAATTTTTCAACTTTTTTTAGCAATAACTCCACAATCACTAACGTATTATGTTCTTATTTCTCGTAAGTACCTATACCTGACAAGTGTATTCTTTTTATCAGATCTCCATGGCCTACCTCTTTCCAAAAGTCATCCTTCGCCACTGTAGTGTAATATCATCTGAAAGAAAGGGATGCGAGAGAGAAATTATTTGGACTAATAATTGGTATAAAATTTCTATTCTAACTAGTTAACTCCATAACACCTGTTCGTTATTTTTATTTATCCGAGATAAATCTGATAATTTCTTCATTATTTCTGCATATAAGGCGGTTTAAAGTTAACGCATAAGATTAAGGACAGTAAAATGTTCTACAACAGTGTTATTTTCATAGTAATCCGTGGAACTCCAGGGTTTCGCAAAGTAAAATTTAGAGTATTCTATGTATTTTTACGGATTTTTTTGTATATTTAAGTAAATATATTTTAATTATTGTGTTGTCTGCACTCAGCATCATAATATGAAGCATTGCTCGCGACCCTTGAAGCTGAACCGAAAACCTAAAACTGGAAAAACCGTTATTTTTTTCGGAACGAAAACCGAAACCGAACTAATATAATATATTTTTCCACTTGAACCGAAACGAAAAAAAATAACGGTTCAAAGCCCTGATTATATAGTCTAAAAATAATACAATATTTCTCTCAATTTATATTATTTACTTTCACCTTTATAATGTTATTTGAAACGTATAATATAGGCAAGTCCCAAATGTATTCTAATTATTATGATTCCGACGTTCAAGGGCGTACAGTGGGAGGAGGCTTAGAAATGGTCCGCGTAGGGACCTTTTGAAAATATTCAAAACAGCTTGGCATCTAGTGTCCCTTTATAAATTATACACGCGTCAGGTGCTATAGCAATAAACTAAGTACACAAAACTCGTGTATTTTAGTATCACACCCCACCGCTGGGAGTTTAATGTATCATACAATAACTTGTGTAGGTTTTCATTCTAGAAAACAGAAATTATTTATTAAACAACAACACAGGTAGTCTATGTTTACAGTGCCCATGTAAGTGCTTATGAGGAGATTATATTATTAGATTTAGGTACACATAAAAACATATTATGTATAAATTGTTTTTTTTAAATTACATTAGGTACCTATGTATTATTTGAAAAGTTAGTTAGATTCACTGTAAATTTTATTATTCGATAATTATTTGTTAAGAATTCTAGTCCTAGAATCCTGAAAAGATCATAATTATTATGAACTTCCACAGAGTGGAGGTTTGTATGAACAGATTTTTTTTTTACGAGAAATGGATATTAGCCATATCTGCCTCCGAACATAAAATGAAAAATAATATGTATATTTATCAGACCCTGGATTCGAACCTGGGACCTATGAGATTAAAAACGCGTAAGCCGCTCGCATATCATAGGCGTTCTATGTAATCTAAACTAATAATAAATCTGAAACTGTTATCTATCATACATATCGAAATATTTGCATTTCGATTAGTGTTTTGATAATATTAATAATTAATTTTTTTTTTGTTTGATCCGTTATAACACAAAAATTACTATTACCAATTTAGTAATTTTTAATCTTTAAATCTAAAAAATAAACTCCGAAGTTACAAAATAAAAATAATCAAACATAATACTAAGTATAACGGTGAAGTGGTGAGGTGAGGTGCGGGTATAAAGCGTGCACATATTATATGCAACCGTTGTTGAATAGCGAATTATTTGAAACAATTCATCACGAGTGTATAAAGTGGTCAAGTAGCAGATGTGAGGTGGTGTGAGGTGAGGTACGTGTAGAGAAACGCGCACATAATATATTGAACTGCTGTATATATAGGTAGACAAATTATATTTTAATCGAATAAGTCAATTTTTTGGACATTTTCGTATTTTACATGGACGATGTCGCAAGTCATCGCTTATTGGGGAATACAAGTTTATGGAGATAACTGACTTTGAGAGAGCTGTGCACCTTGAAGATTTATCATCGGGTTTTGTGGCCTCATGGGAGATCCTCAGCACAGACCAGGACATCAGACTTCAACGTCTCGTTTATGTAGACTGACAAAGTGCCTTGCATAGGGTGCTTTAGAACCCCGTGCGCATTTCAGGGTTAATTTTTTGGAAAATGAATTATTTTATATTTAACAAAAAAATGTAGGATGACCGTATTCATTTATTCGCTATTTCGACCAACATAATATTTATTCTGACACTGTTTTTCAAAAAGCATTTTGTAACTCAAAGAAAATAAATAATTACATGATAAAAATAACTTTTTATATACCACGTTTTTAAATTTTCTGTTGAATCATATAAACTTGACAAATCTATGTACATATTAATAAAAACTTTTTATTGTACTTGATAGAAATACTGAATAAATATTATAGAATTCAATATTCATTTTCACATTCATATTTCATATTCATATCACAATTGGGAGGGCGATAACTATGTTTAACGAAATTGCTTCGGGTGTTGATATATTCCACCTACATGAGGATGAATATAGGTGGACGTTGTTATATAAATTCTTAAAATAGGGTCTGCTTAACTCATCCGGTGTACTTCCTTGTAACTATATTATTTATAGTTTTTGTATGTACATATTTCTACTGTTTAATAACATACTATCTATCTCTATACTGATATATCTCTTTTTTTATGTAATACTGTTTTATATTTTTTTGTTTCTAAATGGCATGTTGTGAACGTCTTAAACTTATAATTTGTAATGTCCACAATATGTTAAAAATAAATAAATTGAAATTGAATTGAAATTGAAATATTGATTTCCATAGTAACGCACGTAGGTATATATTAATAATTTAGTTGCAAGGACCCACTTAGCAACCAATAATTTAGTGAGTAGTAAATATTACTTTTAACGAATTTTTTCCGAAACATACAAAACAGAATTAACGGAAAATGAATTCAATTCTGCTTAAAGATAGCCAAAAGTATTAAAAGAATGCATTGTCGTCGTGTTCTGATATATTCTAAAAGTTTCAAATGTCTAGCTAGTCGGGAAATTAGTTAAAAATCTCAGACAAACAAAAAAATATCTGTACGAGACAAACAATAATACGAGCTAATAAAAACGTGGTAAAGTAGCTACTTACCACGAAAAAAAATAATGGCTATCAAAAGAATCATATTATTTGGTTTCATCCGTTTGTCGTTTGGGTGCGCTTTATTAAAATTTACTTTTATACACGTAGGTTAGCATAGGTATATGTCTGGGACTGGGTAATAACCAACGTATGTATATTATAATACATGTATGTAGATTGACAAAGCATCTTGCTTGGGGTGTAACCGCGAAAACCACGAGAGACACCGGTGACTCTAGGACTTTACCCAAATAATCCTTATCCCGGCGTTAAGGATTGACATATTCCATATCCTTAGAGACTGCCATTGTCTTGTTACTTAATGTATTAAATACAGTATGATATGTTAGGGGTGTTTATTATTGACCGGAAAATGGCTTCTACCTATTAGTGATTGATATAAACCAATAGTTGTAAGAAGCGAATAGTTTACTTTGACATCACAGGCACTAGTATTATGCTTAAGTATAAAACTTGTAGAATGAGACAAAACAATCTCTCTCCCTCACCTTGTGACTATTTGAGGATAATAAATATACTTACTGGAAAATAGTATTAATTTAAAACAATTAATTTCCTTTTATGTACACCATTATAATAATAGTATGATTGTTTATGAGTCGATGGTATATAGAACATTCATATTGTATTTAACCCATTTTGAGACAATAGGCGCCAATTTGATGGCCGCTTAAAAATATTATATTTATTATTTTAAAACATTTCCTAAAACCTTAAAAAAATACCTATATATTTATTAAAACAATGATTAATTGAAGTGTTTCAATGCCTACAAAAGATTTGTTTTTAAAAGTTTAAATTAAACTTAATATTATAAAAGAGTTGCAGCAGTTTTATTAAACTCCTATAAAAATTACCCGGTTGCTGGTCCACTTTTTTATTCTATTAAATCTGTTCTTAATGGATTAATATATAATAATTTTGTCAAATATAGAATTCTTAATTAATAATAAGTAAAGTATCAGAAAGAAAAAAAGTTAGACCGAATGCAATTCAAGCAAACTTGATTTAAATTTAAAATATAACATTATTGACAAATTTTGAAAATGAATTGACTTAAGACACTTAGGTGATAATATTTAAGGTAAATAATAGTGTCGTTGGGATACATATTGATTAAATTTCTTAGTACTAATCAAAATATGTGTTTTTTGTTTAAATCATATCAATGGAAGTAGATGGTGGGTTATATTATATTAGGTAATATTCTGATAGTCCATTCCTTCAATGACCATTTTATAATTAATATTTTAATATTATGTTATATAATTCGCGCCTTAAAAAATGATACATCTTCAAGATAACAACTTTACAGGAGAAAGAAAAAAAACTTAATATTTGATATCAAAATGTTTTGTGTTTTGTCTATAGTTAATGTATGTAGTATAATATTATATTGTAGTATGAGGATTACTTAAATGCATTTGACTGGTGGCTGGCGGCAAATAAAATGATGCATTTACGAGTTATCATTAGTTTCATAGTAGATACGAAATATCACTTCAAAACATTTTTAGGAGCTAAATGTTTCTTTTAAGAATTTTCAGCTTTCGCTCGTAGATGTCGATACTACGAATATGTTTAATAATGCTAAAACGTATTTTGAACAAATTTCATTTTCTAGGTGTCATTTCTTAACTCTTGAATTATATTTATAATGTTCTACTACGTAATATTCAAAGTACAGTAGGTAGTGTGTACCAGTAAGTACATTATCATCATCAGCCGGGGCCAATCCACTGCTGGATGAAGGCCTCCCCAAGCTTTTTCCAACTCTCTCGGTCCAGTGTCGTTTGCTGCCACGTACTTCCGCCGAACTTTACCAGTTCGTCAATCCAGCGGCTTTTAGGGCGACCCTGTGGCCGTTTCGAGCCACTTGGGTACCACTGCCCATCTCCATTTCAGCTGTTTGGCAACGTCTATTACATCGCGTACTCCTGTCTGCTTCCTAACCCATTCGTTTTTCTTACGATCCTTTCACGTGATGCCCAACATACACCTTTACATGCATCGCTGTGCAACTCTCAGTCTTTGGACATCTTTTGTGTTGAGGGTCCACGTCTCGTAGCCATACGTGAGCATGGGTAGCACGCATTGGTTGAACACCATACGCTTAAGACATAATGGTAGGTACATTATAATGCTATCAATCCGTATTGTACTAGGAATGCTAATAATGAAGGCAAGTCGTTAGTTAAATTAATGAATATTTTATACGTGATCAAAGTGCCATTCTCGTAAACTAAGTAATAACATAACATAACAAGCCCTCTGTTTTCTTGCACCGTCGGCCGCTCCTAAGATAGTGTGAATTCAATAAAGCGCCCACCCGAGCCGCACTTTGAGTTATTCTCTTTGCCCTGTACAGTTTTGGCGGGAGTAGAGTAAAGTCTGTCGGTTACGGGAATCCCCAGGTGCCGGACCTTGTGGAAGCGGAAACGTGGGGAATTTTGAATTTCACCGTGTATAATACAGTGGATACGTATACGTTTATTTTAAGTTTTCTTTGATTCGAAAAAATATAATTTAATTATGCGACACAACGCGATGCATGTGCGATGAATAAAGCTTTATATTTCCGTAATTATTAGGCACAACAGTAGAATATATATATGTTATGGAATAGTTTCACTAGTGACTTCAACCTCAAAACATACATACATATTAGAAAAAAAGTTAAACCGAGTGGGACTAGAATTCACGTCTTTCACTTTCTGGGTGAGTGATTTCGCCTCTAAGCTATCGATTAGTCTATGATTCGTGCGAATTATTTCTAATAAGGACGTTTTAACTGAGGATTTCAAAGTACACTAATCATGAGGCAATCTGCTGTGTGATCAATTAAGGTAGATATAATTACTAATTTATTACTGACTTTTTTCTACCCATGAATAATGAACTTATTGTTTTTTTTGTTTAATACTTAATATACATACACAAGGGTTTAAGAACGTTAGATTCTTTAGTATAGAAACAATATTTAAAAAAAAATAAATATTCAATTATTTAAAAAAAAAATAATTACTTAGATAAAGTTTGTCAAACAATAATTATTATATAATCGAATTTCAATAAAAACCTGAACGGAAATTTGCCACAAATATTTTGAATGTCAACAGCGCTTTCAACGATACAATCGTCACCTGCTGTATTCTTTGGGTTTCATTTGAAGAAGGAGGAAAAAGATGACAATTATTATGCCTGGAAGTCTCGCTGTGCCTCATTAAAGAGGCGATAACGATAGCCTTGAAGTTTCTTAGCAGCATCACAAAGCGTATTCAACGACACATTTTTACAGGGAATTTAACGTATGAAATGTGGCGGACCGTTTTCTTATTAATATTGGCATAGTACATTTTATTTCATTATCTCTCTCTAATAGGTTTTTTTTAACATATCTATAGAATTGGTGACCTGTGAAAAACGAATAGATGCTGAACACCTTTCCTCGCGACTGTTATTTTTCCAATATTTATCGCACGGCAGAGTTCTTTTGCGAATACCATCTCTAACGGATCTTGGTATTACGTTTGACAGTAAACTGTCTTTAAGTGGCCATATGGCTATTGTTTATAAAAATGTGCTACACAATATGTTAGTCTTGTAAACTTCGCGGGATTTTTTTTAAATTAACATTAAGAGTATAATAATTTGTGCCAAAGTCATTAAAAGGGAGAGGCATGCCAGCAGAGGTACCTAGCGAAAAAATACAAATCTTGCAATTTAGACATTGTTTTTGATAATTTACAATTTCAACTGTATTAATTAATAAACATATATCTGAAAACATTAAAAAGATTTTTTTTAAGACAAAGACAAAGTTACAATTATTGTAAAAAATGTGATAAAATGTGAATTTGTTGCAGGGTCCCATCTTATTATTAAATTATATTTTATGGTCATATTTATTATTAAAATATAGTTTATTAAGTTTACAATTTTAAACATTTAGATTTTTGACTAATTCATCGTTTTAATATGGTTTTTATTTATTTAAAAAAATATCGATTTTTTTAAAAATATAAATGTGTATAACTTGAAATCCTTTTTATTTATATAGCTTCATATTTTTCCGCTAGGTGCCTCTGTTGGTATAAGGATCCCCCTTAATAAAACCTCAATAGTGTTTTATGTACCTCCTCGGATGAAATCATTATTATTATAATATTTAAATCGAAGAACAAAATATGTCTATAGAAATGCAACATAAACATAATATTAGAGTACAGCAAGAAAAAGACACATTGTCTACTAATTTTAATGGTACAAAATCTTAAAAGAGGAAAATAGAGGTACTCATAGTATGCGACATGGAAATAATATTCTAATTCATTTAAGTTTAGTATTTTTGAATTTAAGTAATTTTCACGACGCAGGTTTCATATTTTGGCATCATTAGGCACAATGTAAGCTCATCAATGGAAAATAAATTTCTGACAAGTCAGGCAAATGGAAAAAAACATAAATTTATTGGAATTTTAATTAAATTATAATCCTTAGTTGATTTGATTGTATTCATTTTGGATAAAAATATGCTGACATAATTCGATTCATAAATATCTAAATAATAAAAAATAAAAACATCTTGAAATAAAAAAAGTTGTTCAGTTTATATCGCAAAACACGTGACCTTATTCTCTTAGATTCTTTGGAAGAGTTTTTGTTGTTTTATCGGTAGCTTGATAAAGCAGTTGACAAACGCAAACACTCGAGTATCGATAACAATATCGTTTCTATGGGGTAGTAGGTGAGGCGATGATTCGAGGAGGCTCCACGGTAAGAGGGTGGCAGGTAAAGTCACCTTTGTGACAAGTGTCCAACTCTCTGCTCGTTAGCTTTAAATCTATGGCCAAAATAAGGGAACGAACAATCGTTAGTTTGCTGGCAGTATGTATTATCCTTGTCATCGTTCAGTTGTTAAACTTACAATGTGACAAAATTTAAATTATGCAAGACAGACAATTTTTTTTATAAGTTGAAAAACTAGGATATACTTTCATTATTTTTGTAAATCTTTAAATAATTTTCGGTAGGTAATCTACGGCTTTCGGGTCAAATACGGCCCTCGTACCGTCTGGAAACTAACAATTTACCCTTTTAAAGTCATGATTGCCGAATTAGGTACTTAAAAGTTTTAGATTAAGTTTACACTTGCGGACCACGCAGAATCAAAACTATTATTTATATATTTTGAAAACATTTCAGAGAAATATTATATTATAACCACTAGAAAACATACGATACTCCTCCGGGATTCGCGCCCATGTGTCATGACCATGGTCCCCACATCCCAAAGCGGCCCCAATGCTAGGCTCTTTGTCGCCCCCCCCCTACCTATCACCAAAGTTAAAGGCAGTGCGACGCTCTACAGTAACGTTTTCCAAATCGCGTTCACGGTATCAAGATAGGTATTTAGTGTATCTGTATACTTGAATTACCTATGGAGTTATCTATATATAAAATATAACCTTTACTAAAGGATAATAGTGACTTAGACATTTTTTTACTATTAGAGCAAATTCGTGATGTGTGTTTATCTCACTTATTTGGTCGACTCGCCACGCCGGGCCCCAAGGCTAGAGCCTGGTCAGCTCCCCCTTTGTGGGGCCATGGTCATGACTACTAAGCTATACGTGTCCTATCTAATTGCTACGAAATTAAGTAATGTTTTTTGTAACAATATTCTCTGAAACGCTGTCTAAATTGCGTTACTTATTGGCAATCGGCTTTTATATTTTAAATCAAAATATTCAGTTGCCTTAATTAACTTAATCGGTGTCACGATCACTCCAAAATTTTGTTACAACGTACTTGCATTTGCTAATAATTTAAAAAACTATTTTTTTATTCATCAAATAATTCACAAGATTCAAGAATGTAACATTATTTTGCATACTTTTTTTTCGTATTCTTTTACGTAATTGTAAATTATGTATGTTTAATAAAAGAATGTCACATTCTTAAATTCGTTGAATTCAAAAATAGTACCTACGTTAAATTTTGAAATCGTTTCGAAGAAAACTTACATATCTACGAATTAACAATATTATCAGAATGTTCTTACGATCAAAAATATTTTTCAGTATGTAATTATTGTTTAGTCAATTTCTTCGTAAAATTAACTGTTCGGCAATTATTGGAAATCTTTATATATTATTTTAAGTCCCTCGGGCAATTGTACTAAGAGAGATAAGATACTAATTACTCATTGATTAATAAAAATACTTTCGAAATAGTTCTACTGTATTTTAGTTTACAATAATAAATACTCAAAGAACTTTATTAACTTTGGATAAGTAAGAGTAAGTAATATGTACATACATTTACATCATAATTTATTATGATTTTCAACGTAAATAAGAAGATTAATATTAAAACAGAAAAATATATTATTGATCAACGTGAGAGAGTTTACAGAAGGCAATATCTATGTTTAACCGATCATATAAGATAGTTAGTTATACATTCCGTTTCCGTGGACTGAGAACTGGAAGATTTTTTTATTGATTCATAAAATAGGGTCTACCGTTACTGTACTTTCAGTACTATTTTGTGAGGACGTATGAAATTTGCATTAAGTCATGTACACACTGGGCTTGGTAACAAAATGGAGGTCTATGTAGTACAATGTTTAAAGTACTGATTTATCACCCAACATATCCGAGAACGATTCCTGGTGAGGTCATATTGGATCTATGTGATTCTCAGTTGTGTGGCATGCCCATCGAATTGTGTTATTTTACTTTATAAAAACATGATGTTTAGCGAAATTTAAAAAAAATGTGTTTTTTTTGCCTTAGAATTACAAAATACCATGTTTAATTTCAAAATAATATTCAGCATCATAAAATACATGTCCAAAATGAAAATCAATTAAATCAGACGGTAATTATCGAGAATTATTTTTTTTAAAGAAGAAATTTGCATAAAGTAATTAATATACGCATTGAAGCAATAGCAACATAGTCTAAAATCGAAGGTACTGTATTCTTTAACAAGAGGTATGTGAGTAATTTCCAGTAAGTTTTCAATACATCTAGGTGATTTTCTCAAAGCGTACTAAGTTTAGTGAGACGGGAAAGCTCGGAAAATTCAAGTTGTGCACTATTGTGCACTATATTAAAGCACGAACTTAAGCACAGTGAATAGGCAACATCTTAGTATTTATAAGCTTACAACTTTTAAATATCACGTTTAACTTCTAATTAGTATTCAGCAATATTAAATATATTATGCAAAGTAAAAATCAATCAAATCAGATGGAAAAAAATATTAATTAAAATTTTGCCAATTAAGAATTTAGAGGTTCCTAACGGCTCATTATCTTAACCTGTTTACTGCCGGTAGGTGTATGTATGGCGGTACCTTGCAGGCCGCAAATTTTAATGCAAACCTAAAATCAATTTACGCTTCAAGTGGTAAAAACGAATTATGTTTCAATTCTCAGTATGTGACGACATTCCCAATATTTGTTGTTCTGTGTTCAACATATTTGTATGTTTAAAATAATTGGTTTATCCCCCGATTTACCACCCGTTTCCCGTTTAAAGCGGGACGTCCAAAGACGTCATTTTTGTATGAGCGGTGTTCACGGAAAAGTTTGCGTCTTAAGACGTCATTGGCAGCCATCCGGTTAAAAATGAAATAAAATAATGCTTTTATAATATAAAAGCACACATTGTTTTAGCTCTGTCGATAAACAAGTATTTTTTAATACTACTGTTGTACTAAAGTGTCATCGGATGTAATTTGCTTGCATAGTGTACAAAAATAAAAATAAATTAAAATTTGGCTCAACTTATGCGTAGAAAAAAATGATAAAAATACAGTTGTTATCAGCAATAGAACCCATTAAAACTATATTTTAACATATTATTATGGTGATTATACCTAATAATATACTTAATGATATTATCAAATTTGGACGTATTTCTGCAAACAAGATTCAACCCACACGTGTAAGATTCTGAGAAAATTTAATATTTGAGAGAAGATTTACTAAAAAAACATGATGTGTGATTATTTAATTTAAAAATTTGATGGAATACTTTAATAAAAATAAATAATCACACATATTGAATTTGATGTGTGTGTACATGGCTTAATACTGGCAGTAAATATCACTATTAGATCATAAAACTAACGTTTACATATTTTTATTTAAATCTTTGGGTAACCATACAATTCCAGAAAAATACAGAGAGATAAACCATAGGTACTGATTAGTTATTTTTTTATTCATTTCAGGGTGAGCAGCTCTTTCATAATCCTGGAGAAGGTCTAGTCGTCTTAGGAAGGACGATGCGAATCAGAAACTTGACTAGAGAGGACACCGGAAATTATTCTTGCAAGGCAGCCAACTCCGAAGGAAGCACTAGGAGTCAAGTTTTGGCGCTTAAAATATTATGTGAGTACAAAACAATAATAAGTAACACTTGATTTTGTTGGATTTTTAAAAATGTTTTTATTACCTCCCTGACATTCGTCACATATTTTATAAATTATTATAAAGTAAATGTTGAATCTATTGGAAAGATTCCAGAATGTTTACACATTGACTGCTGACTAGATAATTACTTTTTAATCACCAAATTTAAATAGCATGTTAATTATATCAATTGACCACCTAATCGTCTTATCGCTAGGTGCGTCTTTAGCGTCCAATATATTAAGTATGAAATATTAATTAGTTTTCCACCACTTTCTACTGAAAAATATTCAACCTTATCATGTTTACCGAATGAAATAAAAATTATAAATACTATCTAATGTAATGTTCATTTTATTACGATGAATAAAAGTTACCCGTTTGTTCAACCCAATGGCTCCTTGAACTGCATTACAGACAACTCGAAAATAACAACATGCATTTTTGTACGTCGTGGGGGTGAAATCTGCGAATAAAATTATCATCCATAATATTATTATTTCATTTTTTATTTGTTTCTTTATTAAACACCACAACAGGCCGTGAAGCCCAATAATAGTGGTAAAACACCCAGGCTTTAGGAATTTACATATTAGATTAGGTAAATATATTTTGACCTCACTGGGAATCGAACCCAGAACTCCGTGACGGAAGGCCAGCGCCTTGCGCACTGCACCACGGTAGTATTGGGCGTAGGGGAGTTTTATCAATAGTTGTTTGTATTTTATGATAAGATATTGTGCTTACCCTGATATTTATTTTGTTTATAAAGGTCAGTCTACCAAATTATATTTTAGCAGCAGAGAGTAATTTGTACATATCATAAAGGGCGGACGTTCCTTTAGAATTCTAAAATATGTTAACCTGAATGTTTTGATTAATTATTATTAATATATTTTAAGCATTCCATATTTTTATTGTTTATATATTTATAAAATTATTTATTGTAGATAAATTTAAAGAATATTTTTTGCTTTTTAAAATATAACATGGTATGATTTATGTAAAATTATAGCAAGAGTAAAAATTATTTTGCTTTGATGTATTTTTTATATCACAGAAAAAAACTGTTGAAAAAACAAACACAATACGCTGTGTAGCTACTAGTAAGTCTTTAGAAGCGTAAATACGGTATTTTTTTAAAATCCTTGTAACACAGTCGAACATAACAATTAGCGCACATTTTCCGCGTGAAAATTTCCAAGTTTTCCTCTTGTTAATAGCCTCGCGCAGTCTATATTATGTATATTTGATACGGGGGCGCGAAGAAAAACGCGCCCCCTGCTAAAATTTTCCGGCCGACTTCACAATTACGAAGGCTCACTTTTTTTGCGCGAAACAATACGAATTTTTCAAAGTTAACCAAAAAGAAGTCATAATTTTTCAGCTGTCTAGAGCAATCCGAAACGCTTTCGAAGTTTATTCTTAAGGGGGGTCTAGTGATGTTAAGACCGGGAGGTTTAGATGTTAAATTTTCTGCCCAGGGTGCGTGAGTGTGACTACCTAGCGAGCCGAGGGTGTAATATTCGTGTTTTTTTACGGAGGCAATTTGGACTGTTCGCTTTTTAGAAGTATGAATTTGACTTGTGTGGGTACTAAAGGTGACTAATAGGTTTTATACTTTAATATTATTGAATCAAAGAAGTGAATTCTCTTGCTTAAATATATTTTTTCTTTCCCTTTGATTTATTTCAATTGTTAGATTTATGTAGAATGTGCAGCATTATTAACGTAATATTTATAATAATTTTAACAAAATATTAACACGGCCGATCCAAGTTATATTATACTTAGGTACTATGTTTCGATGTTTTCATTAAAAAAAGAAATTATGTATGTTCAATGAAAAATGTTACTTTCTCAAATCTTGTGAATTATTCATTGAATAAAAACAATAATTTATTAAATAATTAGCATTGCATGTACAAATAATAAGAAATATTGATAAGTAGACAAAGTATGGCATATAATTATTGCAATGGCTAAGGATGGGTGTAGGTTATTAATATCCGATATAATAATGGTGCACACTCAACATTTTCAGTCAAACGTATTTGTTTTCATTGAACTAAGATTACAATGTGTAGATAGTGATTGTTAGTTTTTTTTAAATTCAACTAAACACCGTCTAATCTAAACCGTAGAAGAGATTAAAAAGTCCATAAATTTTCGTTCATCTATGAAATATATAAAATTATGCCATTAAACCATACAATATTTTGAATATTTTATAGATAAAACATTATTTTTAACGATTATGGTTTGGTTTAGGCAAGGCTTACTGAATTAAAAAAAAAACTAACAAACACCATCTGTAATATGTATTCTTAATTCAACGAAAACAAATAAGCACGCCTAAAATAGTGTGCACTGTTTTTGACAGATTGCATACCTAAATATTACGGTTTGATTTAGGCAGGGTTTAATTGAATTTTAAGACTAACCAGTATAATCTGTAAATTAATTTTATTGTATTCGCAGTCCAGTGAAAACAAATAATTATAACTGATAACGTTTAGTGTGCACTATTCATGTATGTCGAATATTAACAGCCTACCTCCACTCCTCGTCATTGAATTTGATTAAAATCACAATTAATGTGAGTCGCTAATATTAGCGAAATTTGTGTACCTAGTGCTACAATTGCATGATTACTGGTTAATTAATTTTGTTGTAATTAAGTAGTAAGCAGATGCGTCAATTGATAAAGTTGAAAACATGTTCGTCTTGTGGCCGGCGCACTATTTTAAAAAGATTTTTTGTAATATTAGGTATGTTATCGTAGTATATTCTTGGATTTCCACCGTGTCTCCTTCTTTCTTCTTTACTCGACGTTTCGGGCTCGTTGCAGAGGTCATTATCAAGAGATGATATGTTCTATGAGCATGTTTTATGATTTTACGAGCACTCGATGGATACAAGATACAAATTTGACTTTGAAACCAAGATATTGGGTCGGAATAAAGGATATTTTGCACGATTGGTAAAGAAGGCCATTGAAATCCATAGAAACCCTGAAAATATTAATAGGGATGATGGATTACGGTTGAAAATGTCATGGCTTCCGGCCTTATCAGCAAAATCTATTATTAGAGTCGATATCCCTGGTCGTAACGATTGACAGATTACTCTGAGCAACGTTTGCTCTTAGCTAATCGGATTCCTTATAACATTATTAGAGCAACGTTTACATTCACATACCTACACTACATTTTCATCATAAAACATATCATCTCTTGATAATGGCCTCTGCAACGAGCCCGAAACGTCGAGTAAAGAAGGAAGAAGGAGACACGGTGGAAACCCAAGAATATACTACGATAAAAAACAACCGTGAAAGCCTCAAACATTATATTAGGTATGTTTTTGAGATATTTTAAAATTAAGTAAAATATTTATTAATTAATGGTTGCAAGACAATATAAGTGTCGGGAATAAAAGTTGACTTTCAGATGAAATTATTGTAACTAAGTCTCACATTCGCAGTTGGGAGTTAGATAGTAGTAGTTAGCAGTGGAGCGCATACTATGGGCACCGCGAGATAAGGCTAATATGAGAAATGACTATGGCCCGCAACCCCTTCAAGCTGTGTCAGTAAATTTAAGCGAAGCCCAGACAAACCTTTGTCGCAAGACACGGTTTCTTGCCAGACGCAATTTAATTTTAGATGAAATTAGAGTTATCGTAAAATTTTAATACAAAATGTATAGTACTATCACTTTATTTTCATTTTCAAAACGTTTTTATTAGGTTGTAATATTATTGGTCCGGTGGTTGTTTGTCCAGTAGAAATCTTGCAATCGATTTTTAACTAACTTTTAGAATATATCAGAACACGATGCCAATACTTTTAGCCATTTTTAAGTAGAATTAAATTCATTTTCAGTTAATTCTGTTTTGTATGAAAAGTTATTTCGGAAGAAATCCGTAATCAAATCCACTATTATTGGTTGCTAGGGCCCTAACAACTAAATTATTAATATATACGTGCGTTACTATGGAAATCAATATGAGTGTCAAAATGACATTTCAGTATTATTTCTATCAAATACAATTTTTTTTGATCGTTTAAGCTAGTCAAGCTATGATTCAACAGAAAATTTAAAAACGTTGTATATAAAAAGTTCTTTTTATATTGTAATTATAACATTTTACCTACAAAAATAGTGATGCCTCTGTTATATTCTTATTGTTTTACAATATAATTTAACGAACACTTAAATATCTAAGTAAACCTCCGTTTTCATTAAAATTGAGTTGAATATTCTATCTACGAAAATCGCCTTTAACTGTTATTCTTTTGGAATACATTTATAATCTTGTGGTGCAGTGCGTAAGACGCTGAACTTTCATCCGAGAGTTCCGGGATGGATCCCGATGAGGTCTCAATATATTTGTGTGATTTTCTGAATGCCTGGGTGTTTGTTTGTGATTGTTTCACTTCTATTACTGAATACACTACTGTTCATGGCCTCCACAAGGGGGGGCTGACAGGGTTCTAGCCTAGGGGCCCGGACTGAGAAGGGGCCCGGCGTGGCGGGTCAACCACTTAAGTGAGATAAACATATATTTCAAATTCGCTCTAATAGTACAAAAATGTCGCTATTTCACGAGTGAGATTTTATTTTATAATTATTTTTAGTGTGTTATTTGACTAATAAAATGACTATCCGATATGGCGAAGGGTCGCATGTTACTTAGCTATCACAAAAGGGGGTCGCGAGCAGTGTTTCATAATATGATACCGAGTGCCGACAATTTAATGAGCTTTATTTAAAAATGCCAAATTTTTAGAAAAGTACACGCAATACCCTTTATTTTACAAGAAACCCTGGAGTTCCTGTTGTTGAACATTACACTGCCCTCAACCTTAGCATTAGGTTGGGGGGGCCGCCAAATATCGTGGCCTGGGGGCCCTCTTCAGGATGTGGGGGCCATGCTACTATTTCACGACACTACTGTCATTGGGCCTTTTGGCCTGTTGTAGTGTTATAAAAAAATATATGTCAATAAAGAGTGTCAACCATAAATTATCGGTAGTGCATAATATGTAAATAATTCGGAAATACTTGAAGATAGTCGAGAAATGTATAACCACTAGAAAAATATTTTTTAAGAAAATATGACGCTTAGCAGGGTTTTAATCTGCGCCCACTGAATTCGATACAATATGATAATTAATTAAGCTACATGCATCCTACTTATTGCGACGAAATTAACTAGTAGTTTTATACACCTCTCTGAAGCGCTTTATAATTTGTGTTAAGTTAGTAGGTACCTATTATTTACCTTAATAATTACAATGCCAGGATCTCTCCAAATTCGCGAATGTTATTTGTTGAATAAAAATAGTTTATTATCGGTAAAATCCCTGTAACTCGTTCTTGCATTGTCCAACCCTTGACTTGTCTTGATATAAACATAACTTAAACTTTTTTTTTAAAACACAGTTGTTCTTTACATAGTTTTATACCGGATTTTTATTTTCATATTCGTCACAAAAACATATTTCTTAGTGAATTGCTTGAGACTTGATAATTATTGTTCTTGCAATAAAAATCGAATAACCAAAACATACTGTTACATGGACCAAATTTTTCACTAAATATGTATTAATATAGTTCAGTTATTTTATTTGAATTGACTGGAAGCAATATCTGATGAATGAAATTACTATAAAATATATTAACATATTATAATATATTATACAATTTTTAGACTTTGTATAAAATAAATATTTTTTTTCAGATGTGCCAGTCTGTTTGGGAGACATGACACCCAAAGAAACTGCGGCAATTCGTCACTCTCCACTATCACTACGTTGCGAGATCGACTCACCACCTGAAGCCGGACCTGTCAAATTTTCATGGACTTACAACAGGACTAGAGATGTTTTACCTGTGAGTATAATATACTCGTTTAGGTGTTGGTACCGTGACTTTCAAATGGCACTATACCATTGCACAGTGATTTTGTCTTGGCTGCAATGCTAGAAGAAACTGTTTTTCCTATAATTATCTCACTCTATCATGGTCAAGAAGGCATGCACAATGTTGCGTTACTTCACATCGAGGGTATACTGACAGAGCGCATTATTTCAGTTTTTGCTGTTTTTCTGTTTTAAATGCCAAAATGTATACAGTTTTACGCTCTACGTCCTGGTAAAACGCACAAAGGCATAGGATATAATGGTGAGAAAATATAAACATTATTAAATCATATTGTTATTTTTTTATTCTGGTAGAAAGCATGATAATGACCTAATGCGTTCTGCGTAGACAAAATACAGGACTTGTAACATGTCGTATATTGTGTTTGCCATTAAGGTTAGTCTTTATAATGTAGACAACATGTTTTTATATCATAAAAAAATCTACGTGGGAGAACGCTTTGAAAAAAAATGAAAGTCCTTTTTGCGATTATCTCAGAACTTATTTTAATGAGTTAACGCTTTCTGTCAGTATACCCTCGACATGATCCAGCGCAATATCGAGCACCTAATGTCATATTATCATACCTGCATCACATATACTGTAGACATCCTGCAGAGCAAGGGAGAGTGTTTTTACGTGTCTGCTCACAACTCTAATATTTGTGATGAACTCGTACTAGTGTTAGTACAACACAGGTACTCAACAATAATATTTTATAACATCTATACTACCGTAATAGCCCTACCTCTTAGATTTCTTCATAAATTGAGTACAATTGGATGACTACAATACTATAAAACGATTTTCTCATCTTTGAGCTATGTATCCTATCCATCCAATAAAATGAATTTCCCGACTCGTTTTCTTCTGGGTATGCTATCAACGCAATCCCTGTCTACCCGAAGAGTGATTGTTATTTTAAAGCATTTCTTTTTACTACTTCGTGGGTTCATTTACAATCCGTATATACTGGCAAATATTAATTTTCATGTTCCCACCAATATCACTCGTAGCTCCACGGTCTTCAAGATACCTCGTCGCAGGACAGATGTTATGTTTCATGATGCTTTGTATCGTGCAATTAGCTTATTTGTTTTTTATTAACTATATAATGTTTGTGGACGTATTAAATAGGTTAAATTTATAATTGTATATATTATCATATTTCTTTAAAATTTACACATGCTGTCTTTTCCACTTTCTTGTTATATTAGTTGTTATTTGTAATTAAGATATTTTTTATATATTTGTAATTATTATGTATTATGGCGCATTGGCCAATAGCTGTAATGCCGTAATACTCTTTTTTTATAAATAAATAAATTTGCATTTGTAGGTTTCAGCAGTCTACTAACCTAAAAATAATTACTTACTCGAAATATTAAATACTGGATAGTTCTTTTTTTAATTATATAGGTACATCACAAATATTTTGTTGTTAAACGTAGCTTAGCGAATGAATAAACTATTTTTATTTGACTAAATAACTTAGTATAGGTACTAAAATAATATTATATAGTCGAAAATTAAAGCACTTGTAATAGTTCATCAATTATTATAATGTACAGTATGTAATAGAAAAATATTCAATATTATTAATTGTTTTACAGATTCCCGCTACGCTCGTGACTAGTGAGGGTACAGTCAGTGATTTGGTTTATACTCCAAGATCGTCAGGAGACTTTGGAACATTAGCTTGCTGGGCAACTAATGCAGCTGGACATCAACGACACCCCTGTCTCTTCAGCATCGTACCCGCAAGTGAGTAAAATTTACAAACTGGCAAGATTTTTAATGAACTCAGTATTTGGATGTTGAGTTTTATGGGTAATTCGAGACGCCGAGCACTAACTTTTAGAGTTTGGTGAGAAGATGAAGTCTTCCTGGACTCTTGAAGCACTCCTGAATCCCGGGTCACTCACTCGCACACTTTTTATATTATATAATTGGGTTACTTATTCAGTCGCGTACATACCAACTTGTGTTATTGTTGGTTAGTGATTTGTAATTGACGTTTTTTTGTCTGGTGGCGGTCGGTTCTCGGGAAATATATAAGCTTAGAAGGTGGGGTCGGAATAGGGATATAAATAGTAAGAAACCAATTTGTTATAATTTTATTAAATTACTTAACTTACTTTTGGAATTTAAAAAAAGTTAGAAAACTTCTGCTTCATTGTTGCTAGAATAGTTGATAATTGTAGTAATACTGCCGTATTCATACACTTTTGAACTGCATTTAACGGAGTAAGCGGTTTATCGGCCAAATAAGAAAACTATAAAAAATGCACACATCACGAAGATGCGTACAGGAATGCGCACCAAACTTAAAATGGCGGCGATCTGCGCGAGCTGTCAGTATCACTTTAATATACGTCTAAAATGAGTTCATCACAACAAGCATTTAGTAGGAGACTTGAAACGTGCCGTTGGCTATAATCGGATTCATGGTGATCCTAAATGATGCTAAATGCTTGTAAAAATGTATACAGATCGTGGATCGATGGAGATGAATGTAATATTGTCAATGAGTCCGCGAAGCTGTATTGCCATATTATGGAAATATTTACTGGGTATACTTTATCATTTTGTGCATTAAGAAGTATAAAATAAATATGATTTTATAACAAATAACTTATTTAAAGTTCATAATAATTATTCATTTATAATTATTAGATTTATATGGTACCGTTTGCACATTTTTACACCTATTCACAATTTCAAAATTTTAAATTATTTATCAGGAAATTTAAATTTAAAAGTTGGTAACATTAGCCACGGTATGACACGTATTACGTCAGCGACGTGACTTTACTATTCGACAGATTCGAATTAGGTTTATGCATGCAAATTTGCAGTAAATAGCTTGAATGCAGTTTGTTGTTATATGCATACGCCAGTCAGTGTTGTTTCGAGTAGCTTTATTTCGACATCAATTCGGTTTCTTTATTTCGTTTTTAATTCTAAAATGTCCGAAAAAGTCTTCTTGCATAAATGTGGATAATAATTTAATGGATTTGTAACTTAGAAATAGGCAGTTTTCTTCTTTTTAAAACAGGCGACAACCATTTTTGGACCAGCAGAAAAAAATTGCTGACCTGCGGTTGGAAAACACTGCACTAGTTCATCTCAATACGTACTATTTTGTACTGCTCTTAAGGGCCCACATGCTCAGCGTAGGTCAAAATGGCGCTTTTATAGTATTTTCAGAGCATAACCCTGGATATTCCTTAAACGTTGTAGATTATCTATTTATATAATTTTGAAGCCTTATTATCCTTTATATTTATTTTAAACATTTGATGAGTGCATAAAGTATTTTTATTACATAAAATAGTATTATTTTAAACCTCTCGCTATAATGTTTTAGAATATAGTCATATTTCAGTACACCAATGTGCAGTGGTGTTAAGATTTTTTACATTTATTAATTTTGAAACGCATTTAAAAAACCATTAGTATAATTAATTTTAACATTATATAGTGACATATTTACAATAAAAAAATATATTTTATAATCTTTTTGATCCCAAATTTGACAAGAATTAGACATTTTATTACTCAAAAATGGGCACGATTAACACATTTGAAAATAATTCTAAAGATACTGATTATAAGCTATATCTTTGACCGTTCGAATGTGATAAAACATCCTACGAAATAATGATTTTTTTTTTAATAATTATTGACTTAAGAATAAGGTAGTATCTTTTTGCTATTTCTATTGGCATTTCCCAGTGGTTAAGCTACAACATACGGCCATAGACGTGACAAACGATACATGAAGAAGGCAGTAAGATCATGGTAATGCGCGTCTTTGAACATGTACCGTTAAAAAAATTCGGTTAGGTCTACAACGTTTAAGGAATGTCCAAGGTTATGCTCTGAAAATACTATAAAAGCTCCATTTGATCTACGGGCCATTAAAGTTAGCTTCATTATTTTCTTAAAATGTACGTGCATACAATGTATGTTTACAAAGAAAATTTTAAACCATTAAACAAAACGAACACATTATCTGTTTATTCTTTTCTTAAATACTCTCTGAGCCAAGTACGTAAATCTTCGGACTTATGCGCAATTATCCAACATAAAAGCCATTCCGCCACTAAAGATTGTGTTATTTCGCAAAGAAAGAAGCACAAAGTCACATTAAAACTGTTGAAAGTTTCCGATAACAGTCGTCTTCGCTGGCCCAAGCCAAGTGGAAATTATTCGCGGTTTTTAAACCGTTCCCCCTCCCTACCTCTGCCCCAATCAGTCTCTAAAGCATTCAAAATAGTGGTGCATAAACTGAGGTCTTTTGCGCCATACGATTAAATGAAACTATCAATAGTTTCAAAGTCGGTTACTTCCATATTCCACCATTTTGACATAATAGTAAAAAAGCAAGCATATTTAGCATTATTTTGAAATATTAATATTGTGAAATAAAATTATCTAAGATTCTTGAAAATTAATAAAAAAAAACCATGTTTAAAGTTCATTAAGAAATAATATAAAAAAATGGTGGCTTCTACTTCCAGCTTCCAATAAATTGAAGTGAATTTGATAGTATATGAATAAACATTACAGTGAAAAAGTGCATATAAAACACGAATCAAGGAAAATATCAAAAAACGAAAATGAAGGTAACTTCGTTTAAAATCAATAGCATAAAATTAAAGTATGTGAAAAATCATATAATAACAATAATCACAAAGACTATATTATTGTTTTCAATGAAATATGTTAAATTGGTTTCGTCCCTTATAGTTTTTGGAGTTTAATGTTCTGGGACCGATCTGGCATATAAGTGCGAAAAACTTGGTGACATAAATATTACGAGTTAGAGTATAATGCAATAAACTAGAACGTAAGCGTTAGATTCACTGCAGCGAAGCCACTTTTTATGATTTTACCGAGGCTTTGACTGCGACTCGCTGTCATGTAGCCTCTTCTCATCTGGAAGAGGATCCGCCGATCAGCCTCTAACTCCAATTCTGTTAAAAAGCTTTATAATCTCGCCAAGCTCTTCCGTCTTACCCACCGCCAGGGCACCTTTCAATTCACCGAACGATATCCGCAATTTGCAGCTAGTGAAGCTACCTTATTTGCCCTTACATTATGTGGTGTATTTTACTTAAACATTTGGTTTTGCCTAAAAATGAAGGAGCTGTTAATAATTATTCTTTAATAGACGATTTATAGATATAGTTCGCTGATTGGTATCAAGTTGAGTAACTCATTTGAGAAAAACGATTACGGTATAATGCTTTAATATAGTAAAACCTCAAAAATGCATAGTTCAAATGTTCAAATTGTTGATTATACAATAGTTTTCACTAATATTATCGATTTAACTTTTGTTTATGTCAACAATGAATGTATGATTTAAAAAATTCGCTATTGTCGAAGAATAAGTTTTATTTTAAGAGAGATTTAACAGAATATTATTGATATGCACTGTATTATACAATTATATTGAATTCATTATAACTTAGTAGAAAAAAAAACGTTACGTAACGTAACCTACATAACGATTAATATGTATTAAATTTTGAATAGTAATTTCTAATGGATTAAGTCTTTTAGTAAGAAAATAGTATCTAGACTTATTAGAAAGTGTATTATTATCCGCGACAGTTGTTCCCTGTGCAGGGTGGGAAAAAATAGAAAAAGAATAATCTTTCCCTAATTTTATAGTTGGCACGAATAATTCCATTGGTGATAATTTTGAGATGTTGAAGAGTCTTCAGATCTCTATGTGACATAGATGGCACGTGTCGTCTCACACGTGAAAGTAGGGTGACTATGACACCCATCTCATATCCCAAGAGGCTCATTTTTTCTATACTTACTTCTAGAAAATTTTATTTTTAAGAGATTTCAAAGAGACTTGTTCACCGTAATGCTCTATTAAAATTCATTTTATTTCGTAGCAAAAATACACTTTGTTCTCAATTATTTGCCAATTCTGTACCTACTTGTTGGTCTTATTGTCCTAATAAAAAAAACTATCTTCAGTATAATATTGTAGCATACTTAGTTGAAAAATTCATTTATAACTTTTTAAACCCCTCTTAAAAGGACATGCTTTATTGAAAGAACGAACAATTAATATTTACTGTCATATATATTATTCTGATTTATTGTTGAGTGGTATATAATATTTTTTATTCGTCGTCAACATAAAAGGATTTTAAAATTCATAATATTGCGAGTCAAATTAAAACATTTTTATCAAACTAAATTAACAATGTAGCCGTCTTAAATAATTTTATACAATTTTTAGATTAGTGCTTTGCAACCTTTTGGCGACACGGAACACTTTTCAAAAAACATAACTATTGTATTATTTTTCCCATTTATTTCCACTGCAAAACAATTAGATTCAATTACAGTTTTTCATAAAAACATATTATTTTACATATATAATTTTGAAAAACACTTTCTGAGAGAGTATATTATAACCAATAGAAAAAAATCTCTTTTGAAAAAAAGTAAGTCACCCCTACGGGAAATCGAACCCTGTATCTCCCGAGTTTACGCCTCATCCGTCGCATTTAACCAATATGCTACGGCATGACATACTAATAGCGACAAATTTTAACTATTGGTCAATTTTAATACCTACTCATCAGCGTTCTTCCAAATCAAGCTACTTTGGCAATCGATTTTTGTTTCTTAAATCAAAGTAGGTATATTACTATTACTTTGATTACTAACCGACGTCGTGAAATTTCTCCAATATTTTTTATATGTAACTACTTGCTAATAATTTATAATTAACTATTTTTTTTATTCAACGAATAATTGAAAAGATTTAAGAATATTATTGTTGGTATTATTGGTAATACATCTTTAAAATGTTATTATTGCAGAAAATAATATGCAAGCATATTCCATAAAATGTAATAATTTTATTGGATACCAAACATAAAACAATTACATTGATTGATAAAAGTGATATTATATTATTAGGTAGGTATGTAATACTTTTTTTACCAGGACCTACGTATGTAGAATTATTATAAGTTTAGTTAAACATGTTGTAGGTAAATATACTTTTTATTATGATACATTGACATAGCGTCAGTTTACTATATTACGTTTATATGTAGATAATTAAAGAAGTCTTTAGAGATAAGTTTTCAAAATTGTAAAAATTAATTTAATTTCTGTAAGAGTTACTTTTATATTAGAAGTAACTTTAAGTAGGCAACCCGACTGCATGTCTCAGAATGGCAAATTTAATTCTAGTAATCATCTTCTTAACTAAAAGTACATCTTGCAGCTTACAATGCTAACTTGGGTCGTTCTAAAAGTTCTGTGTTAAAATAACAAACATAAAAAGATTTAATGTAGGTTAGTCAATAGTTTCAAACAAATTTCTTTTGGAAATAATTATATTTCAGTTAACTATATATTATAATATAACAACGTATTATTTTTCATCGTGCTTCTTACCGTTGAGGATCATGACTTCTTTTTTATGTCCTCAGTATCACCTGGAAATATATTTTAAATAGCCGATTTTTTATGTCTTTCAAAGCTGGTATATTATTTGTCCATAGAGTTTGTACACGCGCTTCTATAACAATATCTAGACGGCATTAATCTTGCTTCTTTCTTTTTGCTTTATGATTCAAGTCTGAAGACAAAAAGTAAGATGTGATATAACTAGGTAACCTTTGTTCCATTTTGATAATGATTCTTACTGGTGTTATGTACTTTGAATTACATTTTTCTTATATACACTGTATATTAAATTTGTATATTATGTATCTGTACTGTTGATTTTTTCTTTCATATGTAATAAAATAATTTATCAATATCTAATATAACAAAACCAAAAAATAGTAAATATAAGAACACTCATTGAACGTAAGATTAAATATTTATATTTCTCATTGATATAAATATATAGAGTTAAGATAACAAAGAGTGCCCTTCTCAAGACTGACCTCAGAAAATAGTAGGTTGGTTGATGCATTTGAGATGGGGTTGTATACAGCTGTAACTTAAAAAATCCTTAGAATTACTGAATGACAAATATTGACGTCGCCAAACAAGTAGGAAAGGAGCAAGAACTTTTGCGTAGTATCAATGAATGGTTATTAGTTGTAGGATACCATCAAGTATGCCAAGATCCTTGGATTGTTGGACCAATAATAATTAATATGATTTCTAGAGACTGAACAGTATAACAGGATTGGTTCCCGGTGGACCGGTTTACTAGCGACAAACAAGAAAACGTAAAATTAAGAAATAATACAATTAATTTTTTGAAACATAATGCAATAAGTAACTGCATTATGTTTCAATATATATAGAATATGCGAATATTTTATATTATTTAAACTTCTGCAGATAAATGTGAAGTAACTGAGAATTATCTATGAACTACAGTACTGAGACTTATAAATCATCCCTTAGATTTTCTTAGTCTTAGTCATATTTTTTAGTTTGCATTCAGATAAACCAAAAGTTTTCGTCGCTTGCAAGTTTTTCCGGACTGTCCTCTTCGAAGTTTGAAAAAGGAAAACGGAGGATCACGTAGTAGCAGGCTTTATAAACTTACCCCCATAATTTCAATATAATGAGATTGATATAAAAAGTATTGTGGTCGAAGATTGATACTGAATAATATTATTTGAGTCCCTTTCCGGAAAAGTAACGTTATCATTAAATCATTGTTTTAAGATAATATTGTTTAAGCATGACACACTTGCAGAGTTATTCCAATATAACAAACACTTAATGGTATTACACGTTTAACATGTTAGTTATCTTAACGTAGAACTGTCAAATAATATTATCTTTTTACTACCACCCTTGGTAGTCGCGCTAGGTAGGTAAATAATTTCAACAAATTTAATTGCAGTAGGTACTGTACTTGCATTTAAGAATTTAGAATATTAAAAAATGTAATATATATTATAAATATGATAAAAAAACCAAAATAATATCTTGTATCGATAAAGCGGAAAAATAATTTAAATTAAACCATATATTTATAGGTTAACCAAATATCAAAGTGATATAAATTCTAATGGATTCAAGCTCTGTACTATTCCATTTAAGTTGTTTTTTGCAACCCGGGTTTCGCCTTTCGGCATCTTCACGCGTCGTGTACACTCACCAAAGGTAAACACGTCAGTGTGTGTTGTACAGAACAGAACTTGAATCCATTAGAATTTAAATTCAAATTCCATCAAGTACCTTCGGTCGATAGTATTAATATTCAAAGTGATATAATTAAAAAAATGTCAGCGGTATTGAGTAGCACATCGCGCAGCATATTGTGTTATGGGTTAACTTTAGATAATGTCCTTGTGTACAGAATTGATTTGAGAGTTGAAGGAATTATGTCGAATCAAGGAAAATAACGGAAAAATAGCATGGTGCTAACAATAATAAGCTTGTAAGTCAAAAATCATTTAATACTAACAGCTCGACAAAACTTGAATGTTAAGAATGTTGTCTGTTGTAGAAATTATGATTTTTGCTGGTATGTATATGTATTGTTTATGATTTAAATTGATTTACTGAAAACTAGCGTTAGTGCGATAACGAATTTTTTTTCTGGAAAAGGCTCAGTTATTATTGGGTCATATTTTAAATGATTACCTAAGATTGTAAAGATATTATAAATGTAGGTAAGCATTATAACAAAAAATGCATACAAAAAATCATAAACAAACTTCTTTTACAGTGATTGATGAGGAAAAAAGTTTAGTATGTAGTTATGTTAAAAAACTTGTTTACTCTGTAATCCTAAAAACATAACTTTGTACACTTTAATATTTTTTTTTGTAAAAATCTTTTAGCAAAAATCTAAAATACATTTTTATTTTAAAATACATGGAATTACTGTCGGTTATTATTGTGCTTATTTTAAATTGTTATGACAATAACTGTTTACACGTAAAAGTGCTGACTGTCTCTCCAATTTCATTCTTCAAGAGTAAGCGAGACGCGAGGTTGTCATTTTATACTACCATCTGACAGGTTGTATTGAAAATCGGAGCTCAAAATGTGTAGTTCGTTTTTTTACCGCCATGTTCTCTATCGCTCTACTGCTCAGGCGCAGATCGAAAATAATCTTACTGTCGCGTTAAATTTGGAACCTTCCAAATTTGTTTGATTGATGCACGCAATTTTGCCAACTGCAGGATAATACATGTTTGCCCATACATTTTATTACTGTGCACAGTAAATCTATCCACGTGTAAACAGGGTATTAGTATTTTTAAAAGTGTAGTGACTGGTAATACTGACAAATATCATTGTCCGCAGAAAAAAATATTAAAAATCCTATTTATCACTTCTGGTTCGTAAATATAGTCACTCTTGTTAGATAAGCCATCGAATACAGACGTCTTTCAAAACGTTCTATCAGAATTACTCTAAATTCTATATAATAAAATCTAATGTTTCGTATTTTATTATAAATCATTAATTAACTCCTTCGAGAATATGCGCAATGTCACATTCACAATATTTTGGCGATGTAAATAATATTATTATATTAATACTATCGACTAAAGGTACTTGATGGAATATGAATTTAAATTCTAATAGATTTAAGCTTGTACTATTCCATTTAAGTCGTTTTTTGCGACGCGAGTTTCGCTTTTCGGCATCTTCAGGCGCCGTGTACACTCACCAAACACACACTGACAACATACGCTCTTAACTCTACCTTATATAAAAAATCAATACAATAAAGTAGGTAAAAACTCTATTATCTACCTATTAAGTCAAATGTCACAAAAAATACAACAAACAAATTATGAATTCTTGAAGTGTTAGTAAAAATCCTAATTAGTAAAAACCCTATCTTATTAATAACAATACACTCGATAGCATATTATAATAAATCGTCAAAGCCTAATAATAGATCATTAATCACGAAACCCGGGTCGCAAAAAACGACTTAAATGGAATAGTACAAAGCTTAAATCCATTAGAATTTAATATTATTATGTATGAAGCTATTAATGACCATATTGACAATGTTGGCATATAATTTATAAAGGATAAAGCAAATATTGTTAATACTGGACTGTTAAAATAATGCAGTGATCACAATCCAGAATAATAACTAAATAATATTAATACTAGAAATATTTACTATTTACTTATAAACATGCCTGCGATGCGTTCTATAATACTGTTTAGCAAACAATAATATAATATAATATATATATTTTTTTAAATAAAAGCAAAGTTGTGTAAGTGGTAACAATATTCACAGCTAACGAACGCGTTGATTTGAAGAGTAATATAGATGTGTAGATATCTATTTTGATAAAGCCGGTGTATATTATATGGCCAAACGTAATGCATAAAATACGTGACAATTAACTGCAGCGCGCATGAGAGGGATGAGAGAGCGCAACAAAGATGCAAACTCTTACGCATGCAATTTTTTGTGAGAGAGACAGCTAATTATTGTTAGCCGTGCATACTTTCAGTTAGTAGACAAATATTTATAGTGTATTTGTGTTATGTGTATATGTGTAATGCTACGTTACAGCAGACATGAAAAATTAAGACAATATGTGTATACTTAATGTAATTCTACCTTACTGTTGCCATATGCAGAAGATTGATAATTAAACTTCTACATTTATTATTTTGGTTGAAATACATCTGTCATAAGAAAACTTGTTACGGGCGACAGAATCGCTATCTCTATTCAGGGAGCTACTGGGAGCTTAATCAAATTAAATTTTATAAGTGCAACGAAGCGGCAGGCAGAATTCTTTAGTAACAACTGTTTTTTGCGAGAAAAAAACATCCGCCAAATAACTCCTAAGACTTACGGAGTTAATTTTGTTTCATTATTTCTAGTGATATAATATTATAAAGTTACCTTTTGACATTATTTTTTTTAGTTACTGATGTTATGAGCTATTGCTATAAACTTACTTTTAGAAGAATCCACGTAGGTACTACCAACGTAAAATACCTCAACATTATTTATTATTTTCGGTTTCAATACCATATTGAAATGAATACCGAATGGAGCGAGGGTGTTGACCACCTCACTAAGAGGTTTTAAAATAGATTTGATGTTGCGAGAAATAAATAGAGTCAACACCAAATGAAAAATAACAAGTGAGTTTTGCCAAATTCGAGATTCGAATCCGTGATCCATGACTTTATAAGTATTTTTAAGACTTTATAAGATTTTATCACGTGTCAAACGTTTTACTAATTTTGGAAAATGTTTTACGAAATTACGAAACGCATAAACAATATGCCCATTAGGAAAATCCTGAAATATAATATAATGTCCAGACAGTTTCTGTTCACTTAAGAATGTTACAGTTTTAAATCTTGTAAATTATTTTTCAATATAAAATAATTAATTAAATAATAATTAACAAAAGGATGTACGATAAGAAAAAAAAATAGAGAGACCCTGATGATGGCTAAGAATATAATAAAGTATTTGGTACTTTGATTCAAAGCACAAAAGCTAGTCAGTCGCCAATATTAGTGGAATTTGAGATGGGCTTTAGTTGGATGACTTTTGGTTGTGTATCAGTATCAGTGGCGAAGACTCTATATTAGGCGATTATTTGAAGCCTACCTTCTTAAGAAAAATATTTTTTAATTTCATGTTGACTTATTTATATAATCACTTGATTTATATATTCTATAAAATAATTTATTTTGCCAACGAGAGATGCCGTATGTGTAGGAATGTATTACAAAGATAATAACAAAACAATCTGCAAAGGTTTTAAAAAATATACCACAGCGCGCCATCTGTCTTGACGTAAATTAAGGTCGGATTATGTTTCAAATAATTCTCAATTTTTTCTTATGGACTTTACGTCACGTAGCCCCGCCCAGTCTATTGAATTGTATGAACTGAGGTAAGCTCCGATCGCAGAGCCTAAAACTAAATAATTAATAATTAGATAATTTAAAAAATATATTTCTATGGTTTTTAATCGAATATTAATAAATACCTATAGACTGTTTTTTTTTTAAATAAAAAGAACTTTTATCTAATGATTTTTGATGTGTATAAATGTTTTGAAATTTGAAACTTCGTAATTTAAACTGATCACTTTTTTTGTCGTCAGTGAGTTTTTGAAGTTTCATTAAATTAGTGTGTCGTTGTCATTAGTGCGTACCTATTCATTAGTAGTAATATGGTATTATCTTCTTATTTCTCGTAAGTATGTCTGACAAGTGTGTTCTTTTTATCAGATCTCCATAGTCTACCTCTTTCCAAAAGTCACCCTTCGCCACTGATCAGTACCTATTGATATACTTAGTATGACAGTCGAAAAAGCTATCTGCCAAAAATAACTATTTTAAAAGATTTTTAACAGCAATAAAACTGGTTTACTTATTATGAAAACTGAAATTCCATTGTTAATTTAGTGTTAAATTCTTGCGAATCTTTTAAAATAATATATACGAGTTATTAGCAAATTTTCCACTCCAATGAAATATCTATTATAATCTTACACACATTTCTTAAAGCTTGTTCAAATCAAACATGTTTATTTATTCATAATGTCAAGAGAAAGTTTCCCTTTCGCACAAAATCTTCTAGTATGTTCAGAAAACAAGTTTATGGTATGAATTCATTTATAAAACAAAGTACACGTATAAAGTTTTCCTCTTGAAGTTTGCCTTAAACGAGTCGTAAGTGGGTAGTCAAAAATGAGGCGCTTAAATTTATGAATAATTTACTTTAGAACAGTTATAAAAAACTTAATCGAGATTAATTATTATTTTATCTAGAATACCATAAATAACTAAATAATTGAGGATTTGGTGATTAAAGAGTTTCAAGTACATAGGTAAATAGTTTTACGTTAAGTAAATCAAATTTGAATTTAAGTAAATAAAAATGTGTGTAAATTTTACATAATACGACTGCTTTCAAAATTCTGTAAGCGATTACTGTAAAATTAGAGCTTCGGATTTGCCAACTTTTTTCAATTCTTGAGATTTGAGAATTCTCGATCGAATAATTTTATTAATAATCTACCTGAGATCTCAAGATTTTTTTAGAAAAAAAAATGTTTAGATTTTACCCGAACAGGTATAATAATAAATTCCATCCGGATTTTAAATTTAAGTTTTCTTGGCAAAAATATAACTCCATCCTTCGGAATCAAGGTCGACAGCTTTATTTTAAAATTAGCCGAAAAATAATTCAATCCTGACTACGAAGTCTCAATATTATTTTAATAATAATATTATATTCCTGATGAAAAAATCTCATTGACGATTATTTGAGAAATGAGTATCTCTAAAATTCCGACAAAAATATCGGGGAATAAGAATAAACGTTTTTTATAATTTCTTGAGGAATCTCGATCACTACTTATAATAAATATGTAAAACAAATAAATCAACATAGAGAACCTACTATAGGTAATAATAATTATTGGTACCATCGAGTGCAGGAAGGTTACGTATCTCGATTATGTTTTCCACAGTTTGATTTCTTTAGTTCGAAGCAGACTTGAGAGTGGGTCTATTGTTTGGGCACCGCATCAGTTGAAGTATGGCCTTATGGTGGAGAGGGTTCAAAAAAAAATCTTGAGACTCATTTACTTGAGATTGTATTGTTGCTATCCGTGGCTCTATCCAACTGACTTTCTTTTAGGCATGCTTACATACTGCAGTCTGCAATTTAGAAGAAATCTTTATTTAGCTACGTATTTTTTTCGACTTATACGAGATATAAATGAGAACTCTGCCATTCTGGGCGGTGTTGACCTGTGTGTCCCTGATAACTATCTTAGAAATAGAAACCATCAGTTGTTTATTCTCCCAAGGTGCAGAACCAACCTGCCACTGGTAATGCCAATTGGGAGGAATAGTAGAGGGTAGCAGAGGCAGATTTACTTGTCTACGAAACTTCTAATCAATTACCTAATACGACGTGCCTGCGATAGATAGATACTATAGAATAGAATGTGATCGCTAGTGCTTAAATTAAGTTAGGTACACGTTCTTTCTAAATCTTTTATAATTGCGAATACACAAGACTGCCTACTTAAAGTTTCTATTGCTAAAGATTATCAATCATGTTTGGCCGGAATAGCATACTTGGCAGCATGTAAGCTTGCTAATTGAAAACTCTATGGATTAAGCTTAACTGCTATCAATACTTTATTTTTTCGGATTTTGACTCAGTTGTGATACTTTTTACAACGTTTTTCTTAGCTCGTATTCTTGTTTGTCCGGTGGTTGTTTATCCAGTACAAATCTTGCAATCGATTTTTAACTAACCTCCCAACTAGATAGACATTTGAAACTTTTAGAATATATCAGAACACGATGCCGATGTATTCTTTTAATACTTTTAGCTATCTTTAAGTAGAATTGAATTCATTTTCAGTTAATTCTGTTTTGTATGAAAAGTTATTTCGGAAGAAATCCGTAATCCAATCCACTATTATTGGTTGCTAGGGGTCTGGGGTTCTAGCATCTAAATTATTAATATATACGTGCGTTACTCTGGAAATCAATATGAAATGTCAAAATGACATTTCAGTATTATTTCTATCAAGTACCAATTTTTTTGATCGTTTAACCTATTCAACTCAAGTTTATATGATTCAACAAAAAAAAATAAAAACGTTGTATATAAAAAGTTCTTTTTATCTTGTAATTATTAGTTATTCACTCTACTGGCATTTTTCGTATTTCGCAAGCAAAAAAGATTTATTTCATAATCGTTATGAGCTCCCATATTCAGTTAATTATCCATGGGAGAGTATAAGATAAAAAAAAAGGTCAGAAAGGCGAGACTATTATTAGCCGGAAAATCTGCGTCAGTAATTCAAATAAAGAAGACATTTTTGGAGGTACCTACAATGAATGAATTGCTAGGTGATAGGAGACATAGAGAATAATATTTACGATTGTTGCATAATATAACGAACGATCCTTCAAAATTTCCTGTCGACAGGTTATGAGGGTGTAAAAAGGCACTATAATAATTGGCGGAATGTTTCCCGGGGAACCAGGAGACGGCTGGCGGGGTTCCCCGTTTTCCATTCTCAGTTAGTTGCGATTGTAATCCATGTTAAACATCCAGTTTATATTTATTGCGCCATTCTGGATCTCGGGTGATTATCCACATTTCTGAAGTGTTTTCACGTTCGCTCTTTTTCTCGCTGGAAAATGCGCCAGTTCCGTGCATAGCGTTTCACCGAAAGCTTTGGCTTTAAAACGATTTTTAATTTATTTAATCATAATAATGTAACTATTGACGGGTGCAGCATATGACCTCAATATTGTGTCGAGATATTTTACAACGTTTTCCTTAGCTCGTATTCTTATTTGTCCAGTGGTTCTTTGCCAGGTACAAATCTTGCAATCGATTTTTAACTAACTTCCCGACTAGCTAGACATTTGAAACTTTTAGAATACATCAGAAGACGATGTCAATGCATTTTTAATACTTTTAGCCATCTTTAAGTATAACTGAATTCATTTTCAGTTAATTCTGTTTTGTATGAAAAGTTATTTCGACACCATTATTGGTTGCTAGGGATCTGGGGTGCTTGCAACTAAATTAATAATATATACATGCGTTACTATGGAAATTAATATGACATGTTGTCAAAATGACATTTCAGTACTATTTCTTTCAAATACAATTTTTTTTGATCGTTTAAGCTAGTCAAGTCAAGTTTATATGATTCAACAGAAAATTTAAAAACGTTGTATATAAAAAGTTCTTTTTATCTTGTAATTAGTTAATAGCTAATGCTTGCTCAGTTATTAACAGATTGAATATAACAACGATCTCTTTAAATAAACTAAAATAAAACAATAATTGAAGGTATAATTTGCGTAGTCAGTTCCCTCCATAAATTTGTTTTACGAGATATTTTCTATAAAACGGAAGGATTGCATATTTTCTGTACCAAAAATATTATTAAACGATTAGGAAGATAAGGGAAATAGGATACGCTAAAAATATAATATTCAAATTTTAATAAACTATTTCTTTTATTCAACGAATAAGACACAAGATTTCAGAATGTACCATTCTATATAATACTGATTATACATAATTTAGCACACGACGGAACTTGAACTTGTATCTGCTGGATTTGCGCCTGTATATTTTACCGATTAAACTACGGGCGCCTTAGATAATTACGACGATTTTAACTAGTAGTTGTTACATGAGATAATGCTTATCGAATTGCATTAAAATGTTAGCTATTGGTTTTAGTATATTACATTAAGGTAGGTATCAATTAATTCCTTTATTACTTACTACTATTTTTTTGTAACCGACGTTGCAACTAACTTTCGATTTGAATACAATTTTGGGTACTGTTCGGTTATCAGGAATACAGCGGAAAACACATTTTGAAAATACCCGATATACTGGATTATTTGTTAGTTTGGGTTAGTTTAGGTTAGGTTAGGTTGGGTTTGGTTATATTAGGTTAGGTTAGGTTAAGATTGGCTAGGTTAACCTAACAAATAATCCAGTTTATCGGGTATTTTCAAAATGTGTTTTCCGCTCTATTCCTGATAACCAAACAGTACCCAATTTTGTTACTGAAATGAGCTATAGTCGACAATTCCGTGAATAAACGAATAACACATTGAATAAATATTATTCATTAACAAAAATTTAGTTATGTTTAAAAGTGGATGTAATTGACTTTGCAACTAATATCCTCTAATTATCTCTGAGTATACGCCAGGGGGTTCATGAAGTTTATAATAAAATTACTCTCTGTCGCTCCGGTAGATATTTATTTATATATATTATTAGAAATACTATATTAGATATTGATTTATAAGTTGTAAGGAAATATTTGGAGAACTTCCATTCCATGTTACGATTTATTAATAAAAATGTCCTGTAGGATTCTAGTAATTCTATAATATTTCTGTCATTAATACGTATATACTGGTTGATTTAAGCTTTCGTTAATTGTGGTTATCATCATCATCAGCCTGAATCTATCCACTGCTGGATGAAAGCCTCTCCAAGCTGATTCCACTTCTCTCGGTTCTGTACTTTCCGCTGCCACGTACTTCCACAGAACTTAATCATTTCATTGATCTAGCGACCTCTAAGTCTACCTTGGAGACGTTTTGTACCTCTTGGGTACCACTGGATGACTAGATTTGTTGTGCTACTCTAAGTTTCTCAATCTCTCTTTTACTAACGGTCAATGTTTCACACGCATTTGTGATTACGGGAAGCACTCACTGGTTGAACACTTTACACTTTAGGTACAGTGGGAGGTCACTTTTGAAGACAATATATTCAGGCAGCCAGATTGTGGTATATATTGAATAATAGGTAGTTCTATGTTTGCTTCTATATTATAACTAAATATATAATTTTTAGAAAAATATTTTAATTATTATGCTATCATTTATATTGGATAATATATAATGATTAATTATACAATTTACCGTACATTTGTTGTAAGGTGTATATATTACATTGCCTTGCTTTAGCAAATAAATTTAATATATTAAAATCATATTCTAATACGGAAACCCTTTGATAAGAACTTCCCTGGTAAGAAAACCGTGCAACATTATCACCATCCCTTTCTTTCATGTGCACGAGTATATGAGATAGTTGGTGACAAATACGGCTGAGAGGAGAAAGAAAACCGAGAAAATATGCAATGTTCTATGAAAATGTATGGGACTCGTAATAACATGACACTCAAAACATTTTCTGAGTCAAGAAAGTTAAAATACAATTTGTTTTAGAGTAGTACTTAGGAAACAAGTATTCTTAATTTTACAATATATTATAATTTTTGGAATTGAATACAATTAAATCTATAGTTTGTTATAAAATTAAATATTACCAGATATCTCAATTAAAGCATTTTATTTTATTTAAAAGATTCTGAATCCTATATAAATAAAAAAAAAAAAAAATCCTTTTTATTTCTTAAGATTTCTTCTTCAAAAGTAAATGACAGTTAATTGACTATATCTAATGAATATATCTATTATGTATAAATATCTATCTATGATTGTATTATCTACTTATTTTATAGTTTATATAATATTAATTATTATTTTTTTTGTATTTTTGTGTAATACATATATATCATCATCATCATCATCATCAGCCTGAATCTAAACACTGCTGGATGAAGGCCTCTTCAAGTTGCTTCCACTTCTCTCGGTCCTGTGCATTGCGTTGCCACGTACTTCCGCAGAACTTTATCATTTCATCGATCCAGCGGCCTCTAGGTCTACCTTGTGGACGTTTTGTACTTCTTGGATACCACTGGATGACTAGATTTGTCCAACGATTGTCTCTTCTTCGAGCTATGTGTCCAGCCCATCTCCATTTAAGGCTTTTAATAAACTCTATTACATCGCAAACCCTTGTCTGCTTCCTTATCCACTCATTCCTCTTTTTTTAGAAGATTTTTTATTTTGTATATAATAGTATAAGATAATGTTTATAAATTAAACAGTGATATGTAATCAGTTTGTTTGGCTTGTAAGAACCCCTCTTCGGGTGAAAGCCTCCTCCATCGAGTCCCAGTGGACTCTGTTTTTGGCTATTTGTAGCCAATTTGGGCCCGCTGTCTTTATGATGTCGTCGTCTTGCCATCTTGCATGGGGTCTTTCTCTATAGCGTTTCCCTTTTGGGCCGTTCCATGAAGTAATTATGTTTGTCCATCTTTCATCTTGTAGTCGCGCTACATGATCCGCCAATTTCCATTTAAGTCTTTGAGCATGGATTTGAGCGTATCTGAATCCTATATAAGTCGATAAAGAAAATACCTTGGTTTCATAAACAGAATAGAGAGTTGAAATTTTGTACACTTGTGGAATTTTACTTGCCCAAGTGTCTGCTAGCTCCAAGCTACGCAAGATTGTGTCAAAAATGTCGATTTTTCCATATTAATGAAATTTAATAATTATTTTTTATTATATTTTTTTTCTATCTTTTTCTTACATAAAATTTCAAAGCGTTTTTTAACACAATAAGCCTCAAAGACCTACCATAGAATTTAAGTATATTAGAGACCTAATATCGCAAAAACTACGAAAGTACTTATATAATTATGTTTTTTTTTTAAATTATTAATAACAATGTCTTAGATTTTTCATACAAGATGGTTGTTAGTAATTTTGAGCAATCAAAAACACCCAGTCCTCACCAGAAATCGAAAGCTAGCGCCTTCCTTACACATTGTACCACGAATGCCACCCCTATACAAGAATCGAAGTTGGCACCCTCAATATTAGAAGCCAGTGCCTGATGCATTGGACTTCAATGGTGATCAAATGAATAAAACGCAAAATAAAAATCATATTAATTTGGATTTTATGGTACTTTTATATTGTATACTCGTGTATCGATAACCTCTGGAACAAATCTCATTAATCACCAATTATCCGGACAGCATCCAAGAGGGTTGTTATAAAATTTAATGCTTGGGGATTGATCCAAATACTGGCCTAAGATATAGTGAAGAGAAAAATAAATGTCATCAGAAGGTACTATTTGCAAAGCCAGTTATCTCCAAAAGCTGTTATTCAAAAAAAAATCTGTCAGATTAAATTAAGACTTGCAACGTATTGCTTATTAAACTAATTTTAATGTAGAAATTAACCGAATTTGTTAGCTAGTGAAGTAATACGTGGAATTAAAGTATTTATTTTAAAAACAAGATACTAATAAAATTATTAACTAAAATGTAAAAAAGTGGAGCTAACCAACTTTGCAAGTGATACCCTCAAACAAAACCGTATTAATTGAATCACAGAATAATAATTAATTTCAATAATTGGATTGGCAGCGACTTTATAAATAGTGGAAAATATTTTCAGTTGACATGTTACTGGAATACTTAAAACAGTCATTGATAATAATGTACTGCTTTGATATTATTGACAATATCAACTATTCACCATTATAACAACACTCAATATAAATTTCGAGGAATGTTTTAATATACTCTTGTATTATTTTTTTAATAATAATGTATTTTGTTAAGTAATTGCACGGCAATTTTTCTCATGCCGGAAATATGATGTTTTATTTTAATTTATATAAGGCACTGAAAAATTAAATTATCGTAGCCAAAATTTAAAATGTTGGTTTTAGTCTAATTTATTACACAATAAGAAGATAAGTTGAACTCCAGAACGTTTGTCTGCCCCAAAAACTTTCTTGTTAATAACACTGTGATGGACGGTTTCTAGAAATGTAAAAAAAATGGATATCGTACGTTTTCTTTTCGAGATAATCAAACTTTTACCGTACAATGGACATTTACGGAATACCTGGCTTTGCAATCAGTAAGTACCTTTGCATGGCATTTTCTAATGTTCCAATATCTATTTCTTCACTTCTGTACTATAATATCTTAGGTCAGGATTTGGACTCACCCGCTACTTTCCACCAAATCTTGTTTCTATCCCAGTTCACAAGTGTTCCCATTTTAAATGAATCCCTAAGATGCTGTAAATCGACATCTTTATATATTTTTTTCTGACATTGGTTAGTTCCAGATAGAAACTTTGCTGATTGCAAAATCTTCTCTCTAATCAATTTTTATACATATTTATAATCAACTGTTTATTTTCCTTTAAAGTATACATTATATAATATATTGTTATCATTATACATTTTGCGCTTATCGTAAAGATAGGGTAATGATTCCAATGGGCATATAAGTGGGGTGGGGTAAAGATGGGTAGTTGCGTGGTATCCTTCTAATAATATATTATTATCATAAAGCACTATAAAAACTAATTTGTAAATAGGTTACCGTACCTACCTACAGTACATACAATTTATATTTTATTACAAAAAAACTTATATATAATGCACTGGTGAGGGCTGGGCGTAGGCTGTTGAGATCCGACATTAATAATGCACACTAAATTTCGTCAGTCATACGTATTTGTTTTCATTGAACTACGGATACAATTTGCAGATGATGCTAGTTAGTTTTTTAAATTCAATTAAACCCTGCATAAACCAAAACATAATAGTTTATGTATGCTATTTCACACTTTTCACTCATAGTTATTATTGTTTTCGTTGATTTAAGAATACATATTACAGTCATCACTATTCTGGCAGAAGACACTAATATTGAGTTAGTTATACCAAAATTTTCCTTATTTCAAACTTTACCGTCTGGAAACCTTCTTAATAAATAAGCAGTCTTTATTTTAAAGTCATCCTTTTTACGATTACTTAATAAACTCACATGATAGACCATTCTAACCAACTAGTATTCTCCAGTTAGTGTGTTCTGCCAGAACAGAGACGAGATGATGTTGGTTTTTCTAAGCCCCATCTGAATCAACCCAAAAGGGACAAAAATATTCATCTATCTATAAAATATTTTAAATCATTATTTTACATGTCTTATAGATAGACGAATATTTTTTGACTATGATATATTAATAAGTATGGCTTGGCTTACGCTGGATTTAATTGAATTTAAAAAAATTAACCAACGCTATCCGTAATTTGTAGTAGGCTTAGTTCAGTGAAAACAAATACTTATGACTCACAAGGTTTAGTCTACACTATTATTTATGACAGATTTCAACAGCATACCCTCCACCCTTCACCACTGAATAATGAGTATCGTAATAATTAATTTCAAAATACGAATTGCCGAATCAATGAATAAATTCCAAATTTTAAAATTGTAGCATTTTTCAATGAATTCATTATTTTTTTACAACGTTTTTACTAGCTCGTATTCTTGTTTGTCCGTTGGTTGTTTGTCGAGTACAATTCTTGCAATCGATTTTTAACTAACTTCCCGACTAGCTAGACATTTGAAATTTTTAGAATCTATCAGAACATGGTGCCAATGCATTCTTTTAATACTTTTAGCCATCTTTGAGCAGAATTGAATTCATTATCAGTTAATTCTGTTTTGTATGGAAAGTTATTTCAGAAAAATCCGTAAAGAGTAAAAGACTATTACTGGTTGCTAAGGGGGTGGTCCTAGCAACTAAATTATTAATATATACGTGCGTTACTATGGAAATCAAAATGACATTTCGGTATTATATAATTGTTTGTTTTTTATTTACACAATAACAGAAAATTTAAAAACGATGTTTATAAAAAGCTCTTTTTATCTTGTAATTATTACATTTATATATGATTTCTGAAGTGTTCCAAATGTATATTAACTAAACATATTATATTTTAATATAGCTATTTTTACGATTTTAATAATTATATAATATTTGATTAAAAAAATACAAAGATAACTTTTAGTATATTCCTGTCGCATTGATTCCAACAATCAACCCGCTGATGACGTGTATTCTAGCACGTAATTTGCATTTCATTATCTGCCATTATACAAATGACAAGAGGCATTTTATGGAACAAAAGCTTTTACCAATGCACCGTTTTACACAATTGAATGCCCGATGTATTATTATCTTGCATTGAGAGGGTTCACAAATAATAATACGTTGTTGACAATAATGTGGGTGACCTGAAAAAACCTGAATGGACACTTTTAACGTAAAATATTTACAAGGATCGTAACTAAAAATTGAGATTCTGAGGACTAAACTGAGTGTATTGGTGACTAGAGTTGGGTTTCGGGAATTTCCCGACGGGAAATTTTCGAGATTTTCCATCCCGAATCTCGAGAATTGAAATTTTTAACAAATCTTTTCTCGGGATTCGGGATTTTTTTATTATGAAATATTAATTGAATAAACGATTTTCAAAAAAATGGACAGAAAACACAAAACGTTTAAAGATTGATCGGGACATGTAACACAATTAAGCCAACGTCAACATCAGGGAATTTTGTGTCTCAAAAGCGTACACGATTGTCAGACGCAGCGATTGACAGTCTTTTTAAATTCTATTTTAATAAGTAATGTTTTGAATTATTTTTGTTTCCCTACTTCTGTTTTGTTTGTCGTACATAAATAAAAAAATCGTATTTTTTTGGAATTTGTCTGTTTTTACAATGGTTTTAGAATTTTTACAGCTTTTTTTTTAATATCCCGATATCTCGAGAATTCTCGAGAATTCTTTTCTGGAAATTCAGAATCTCAATAATTCAAAATTTTATCATTTTGGGAAATTCCGAATCTCGAAATTGAGATTTTCTCGGGAAATACCCAACTCTATGGTGACCAAGTGACTACTCGCACTGATAGCGCCACATGTAAACAGGTCGAATTAGTAATAAGCATTAGTATTCGATTTGATTAGTGCGAGTAGCGAGTATTAATGATTAGCACTAAGCCCGTGTAAACAAACCCTTATTCAACTCAATTTAAATATGTGATTTTAAATTCTAGCTAACTGTTTATAAAATTATAAAAAATGGGTTTGATCGAGTACCTAGGTAATGGATTTCATTCATTTAAAAGTATATCCTGAAATAATATTCCTTTTTATATTCACATTGATAATAAAATAAAGGTACTTATTGTAGGTATTTATTACAATCGTATTGTAAATTTTAAGTATATAAAATTCTCGTAGTATCGATGGCTGTATAGTATTGAGATCAAATTCATGTCTCAATAAAATACTTAAAATATACATATTAAAAACCATTGGAATACAAGGGAAAGATAAAATAATAATTACAAGATAAAAAGAACTTTTTATATACAACGTTTTTAAATTTTCTGTTGAATCATATAAACTTGAATTGACTAGCTTAAATGATAAAAAGAAATTGTACTTGATAGAAATAATACTGAAATGTCATTTTGACATTTCATATTGATTTTCATAGTAACGCACGTATATATTAATAATTTAGCTGCTAGGATCCCAGTCTCCTAGCAACCAATAATAGTGAAGTGGATTACAGATTTCTTCCAAAATAATTTTTCATACAAAACAAAATTAACTAAAAATGAATTCAATTCTTCTTAAAGATGACTAAAACAACCAGCAGACAAATAAGAATACGACCTAATAAAAACGTTGTAAAATAGGTATGCAGGTATGTAAATTAGAAATATGTAGGTACGAGGGTGGGTCAATAATTCCTTAGAAAAAAGCATTAAAACAGTTTTTATTTTTGTATTTTTTTTTTATTTCTCAACATAATCTCCTTGGAGCTCAATACACTTGGTTAGACGTTTCTCAATTTTTTTTAAACCGTCAGAAAAATAAGTTTTCGGAAGGTCCTCAAAATAAGCATTTGTCCGATCGATGACTTCTTCATTTGAAAAAAAAACGTTGTCCACTTAGCCATTTTTTTAAGTTTGGGAAAAGGAAAAAGTCACTGGGGGCTAAATCTGGCGAATACGGTGGGTGGTCGACCAATTCGAACTTCAATTCTTCAATTTTAGCCATTGATTGTAAACATGTGTGAACACGGGCATTGTCCTGATGAAAGAGGATTTTTTTCCTGTTTAAATGAGGCCGTTTTTCTTCAATTTTGTTTTTTAGCTGGTCCAATAAAGATGCATAATAATCCCCTGTTATTGTTTTTCCTTTTTCCAAATAGTCAACGAAAATAATTTCACGTGCATCCCAAAATACAGTAGCCATAACCTTACCAGCTGATTTTACGGTTTTCGCCTTCTTTGGACATGGTTTGCCTTCGCAATCCACTGCTTTGACTGTTCTTTCGTCTCGGGAGTATAGTGGTGTATCCATGTTTCATCTACAGTCACAAAGCGATGAAAAAATTCATCCGAATTGCGTTGCATGAGCGACAACAGGGCTTTAGAGGCCACCACCCTATTGCGTTTATTGTCGACTGTGAGCAAACGCGGCACCCATCTTGCAGAAATATTTTTCATGCCCAATTTGTCATGTAAAATAGAAATGACGCTACCTTTTGAGATCCCTGTAACCTCAATTATCTCACTCAACTTTAATCTTCGGTCACTTAACACCATATCGTGGATTTTATTGATCATTTCTGGTGTAGTCACCTCTACAGGACGTCCTGAGCGTGGTTCATCCTTTGTTGATGTACGACCACGTTTAAATTCATTTAACCAGTTATAAATAGTTGCAAGTGAAGGAGCAGATATGCCGTGAACTAAATCCAACTCATTTTTTATTTCCTTTGCTGTTAACCCTTTTATATTAAAATGTTTAATAACAGCTCTAAACTCAATTTTCTCCATTTTCCATTTTTCCATTTTCCACAATTTTTAAATGTACGAGAAACGCACAACAACCCGACCAATCTGATTGAAACTTCGCAGCATACTGAATCGGTAGTGCCGTTGCATGAAAACAAACCGCTTACAGTACTAGTCGCGCCACCTGTCGGCTTTTCTAAGGACTTATTGACCCACCCTCGTATCATAGGTATCATATCATATCGCAAAAAGTAGGTTAGGAATTAGGTGCTCGTAAGTATCAAGTCGTACCTCTTAAAATAAATATCTGATAATAACGACAGTGTTATTATAAGATATTTGATACCAGTCAATATCAAATACATACATAAATGTTCTTATTAAATTTATTATAATTGGTGTATCCAATACTGTAAGAGTTTGTTATTTTTTATTTCAATGCTATACAGCCATCTCTTACGGGTATAGCTCAAGGTGAAATATAATAGAAAATATTTTTTTATATAAAACTGGATCCATCTCATGTTATAACATCCTGTCGGTTATTTTAATATATATATTTCTAAACGTTTCTATGATAAACATTATTGAGTAGGTACTATAGCTTTTTAACGAAATTGAAGTTTTAAATCAATCTGCGTCTTATCAATACTCTAGATTTAAGATTTGTCTATTATTAGATACAATTTAATAGAATTTTACATCAATAGGTATTTAACATAATATAGAGTTAATTCACCCACGCGCTATATTGAAAGGCGATGGAGCATACTATTGGAACAAAACACGTCGAGATGTTTAACATTATCCATAGCTAGAATAATGCCATGTTATTAATTATTATTTGAATAGGTAGCAAATTTCAGGAAGGAACCTATCTTCAAATAATGGTGAACCATTGGAAAATAATAGCAGTGTGGTATTAGTAAAGCTGGAGTTATACTAAAATATATTATTCAGAATCTTGTGATGTTGTAATGGTAGATATTAACGGTTCTTATTTATTGACTCAATAAAAGTGATTCCCAACCTTTTTATATATCGACTGTGTTTAGGAAAAAAAGCGTAAACCTCAATTTTTAGGTATTCATAATGTTTACAACTAAATGTACGTTCTGTAAAAAGAAAGTAAGCCGCAAATGCCGAATTATCATCTAAATCCAGATTTTAATTAAGCTTTAATTAAGTTTTAATTGAAGAAAAAAAGCATTTACCCTCAATTTTAATATTGTTTCTTTAATAACTTCTTTAATTATTATTAGATCGAAAATGTATTACACCAATGTTTGAGGCTTTCACGGTTGTTTTTTTATCGTAGTATATTCTTGGGTTTTCACCGTGTCTCCTTCTTCCTTCTTTACTCGACGTTTCGGGCTCGTTGCAGAGGCCATTATCAAGAGATATATCTAGAGATTATATAGAGATTATATATATATAGATTATATATATATAGATTATATATATATATATATACTATATAGAGATTATCTCTTGATAATGGCCTCTGCAACGAGCCCGAAACGTCGAGTAAAGAAGGAAGAAGGAGACACGGTGAAAACCCAAGAATATACTACGGTATTACACCAAATCATCAATCACCATGCAACCAATGTCAATGTAATTTTTTTTATACTCGTATTCAACCAAAATCATTCAAAAAACGTTTTTTGCCCCTCCTGTAAAATTTCTGCTGTGAAGGTTACGCTCTGTTTCCTAAACACGCTCGATATGGTGGAACCGATCCAGACTATATACTATTCCAGTTATTAATTATCTTCAAACTTTGTTCGAAATAAATGAAGATTTTACGATTGCATATTTCGTTTAAATCAGGCGCACATACAAGGGGGAGGGGAAGGTTCTCGCTCCAAGTTCTGCGGAACCTTGGTTGAGAATCACTACCTTTATTTATAATATAAATAATATGTAATACAATATAATATGGTTCTATTGTTCTGGTATATTGTGGACTTTGTGCACCTCAGCAGACTCCTCTACTCTACAAAGCCTTGTGTTCTTCTTTAGCAGTCGATCATTTTTAGCATTCGCAAGTCTCTTTCAAGACCATCAAGCCATTAAAGTCGTGGTGTTGTTTACTCCGTTTTCCTTCTGGAACATTAAATATGAGGCAGTTTGTAAGTGCTGTTTATCCAAATATCTCATGAAGAAGACGCATTGCAGGCAATGGATTTTATAATTTATTCTCTTTCATACTGAAACAGGCCACGATGCCCAATGACAGTAGTGTAGTAATAGAAGTGAAACAATCACAAACTCACAGGCTTTCAAAAGTCTAATAAATATATTGTGACCTCACTGGGGATCGAACACGGTCAGCACCTCTGGAATATGGGGTCGCAAAAATATAAAGTCGTAATTATTATAGCGATAGTGCGTCATCAGATGCCATTATCGCATATTGGGCGAAAGACATATCATATCGTCATTGTTCTGCCAGAAAACACTAATTCGAAAAAAATACATATTGAGTTAGTATCAAAATGTTCCTTATTTCAAACTTTACCGTCTGGAAACCTTCTTAATAAATAAACAGTCTTTATTTTAAAGTCATCCTTTTTACGATTACCACTCACATGATAGACCATTTCAAACATTTTAACAACTCCAAAGTCAAATTACTCAAAACTAGTATTCTCCAGTTAGTGTGTTCTGCCAGAACAGAGACGAATATAGACACACTTCGCTACTCTATCCTGAAACACGTGTAGTTTCTGGGAATCACTGACAGTAAAGGTAATATCCACATCTCTGATCGGTAGAATAATAGATGCGATGCGATGTATTATGTATTGTGTTTGGGAGTAATTTGTTGTTGGTAAGGTAGTGAATTAAAAATAAATTCACAGTTCGATTTAAACTTTATCTTTGAGATTATAATATTAAGAATTTATGGTAAAGGTACATACTTATTAATCGAATCAAACTTCATTAACGAAGATATAAACTCTTTTTAATATACCGTAGAAAAAAATAAAAAATATATAGTCTAAATTTATTCTTCTAGATTCTAGAATGTATTAGATACATTCTGAATGTGGTTCCTTGATCATGAATTTACATTCAACTAACTTTACATTTAATGGATTAGGTAATTTCACATAGTCAGTATAACGGATTCTCTTCTAATCGATCCACGATACGACAACAAATGTAAACATTAACGATTTGTAATTATTGTAAGCTATATTTAGATTTAAATAAGACGTAGTGATTAGACAAAATGGCTAGATTCAATTCATGCGCGTTCTACTCATTGTCTTCAGTAAATGGCTAAAGTGCCTAATATGTACTATGAATAGAGCATTAATTTGCTTTGTTAATTCAATTAAATAGTATATTATATTGTTGGACTTTAAGGTTGTCATTAAATAAAAAGTCAGAGATACAAGGCTACATATTGAGGGTAGGTCAGTAATGAATTTGGATCATCTAAAATATCTAGGGTGCTGTCTATACGATGACTGGTACTGGCACGTCTGAAACGTAGATCTAAAGACAGTTTGATAGAGGACATAGTTAAGTTCTGCAGATGTACCTGGTAGTAAAATAGAAAGAGCCGAGAGGAATAGAATCCCTTAGAAGAGGCCTTTATTCAGTAATTGAAAGATTTGAGGTAATGATGACACTATTGAAATAATATTGATGATTACAATTAATATGCGTCTTGTGTCTTAGTGTCTTAAGCGTTAAGTGTTCAACCAACGTGTGCTACCCGTGCTCACGTATAGTTGCGAGACGTGGACCCTCAACACAAGAGTTGTCCAAAGGCTAAGAGTCGCACAGCGAGGCATGGAGAGGTGTATGTTGGGCATCACGCGAAAGGACCCTAAGAGAATCGAATGGGTTAGGAAGCAGACAGGAGTACACGATGTAATAGACGTTGTCAAACAGCTGAAATGGAGATGGGGCACATTGCTCGCCGAAAAGACGGCCGCTGGACAAATGCCGTCATCCAGTGGTACCCAAGGGGCACGAAACGGCCACAGGGTTGCTCTAAAAGCCGCTGGATAGACGAACTAGTCAAGTTCGGCGGAAATACGTGGCAGTGAATGACACAGGACCGATAGAGTTGGAGAAAGCTTGGTGAGGCCTTCATCCAGCAGTGGATTGACCCCGGCTGTTGATGATGATGATGACAATTAATATAGTGTTCATGTTTTTATGGAAGTGTTGTCATATTATGCTAACGTATCTGCAGGTATTCCATATTGTGTTATACATATTACATTCCTTTTAACATTATAGCAGGCTATGATGCACAATGAACATAGTGTAGTGAAACAGTAGTGTAATTAGTAATAAAATAAAACCAATAAGAAATACACGGGCTTTGAGGAAATCACATAAATATATTATTGTGACGTCACCGAGAATTAAAGTCGGAGCTCCCGGATGAAAGGCTAGCGCCTTACGCACTGTTCTATGATGGCCGTATTAAGTTAACCTGTTCTATGTCTCACGATATTACTATCTGATAGGCTGCAGATTTTTTACGACTCACGTTGAATATAGATCAAAGCTCTTACTACAATAATTGCTATAATACCGATATTTTTTGGCTTAGTATGTCATGATTATTCAAACAGATGTCATTGTGTGTTTAATTTTTTAGATTATACAAATCAACCGACAGTGGCTAGTAATTTATGTTTAAAGTCGGACGATATAACTCGCGAAGTTTGTATATGCGGCTTGCCAATCATGGCCTCATATAGTGAGGTAACTTGCTGAAGGCATAGAACCGGTTAAGTTTTTTCTTAATTCTACTTTAAGTCATTTACGTAGACAGCTGTTTCGGGCTGTACACTTATTTTCTGAGTTATAGCCAACCGTTTAGAATGTGGGAAACAGCTGCAACGTAAATGACTCAATTAAAGTAGAATTAATATACTCGTAAATATCATTGTTTCAAACCCATAATAAATGTAATCATTGCAAAATTCGTTTACGTTGTTGACTCTATCTAATAATAATGGTATGTTCTATGGCCTGAGTTCAACGTTCTGGAATGTGAACAACTCCGTAAAATCATAGCATTTGTTACTACGCAATAATTATTATTCTATACAAAATAATACAAAAAACACTTTTAGATAGTGTATTAAAAAGTTATTAAGATATTGCTATGGTTATCATATTCTATTACTAGTTTTTATACGGTTTCCATATAGAGGTACAACAATTAAACCACTACCAAACGCATTATATGCATCAGTATTAACATATTAATCCGTGAAGAATTTATATTTTTAATTGATTATACCAAATACGTAAAATTTTATCTACCATTCTGCTATAGAAGATTCCAAGAATTGCAATTCAAATAAGAAACGTATAATTGAGAATAATAAATTAGCAAACGTATTAAATTATAGTTTGTTTTACAGTGATGTTGGTAGGTATAAATCATCACACGAAATCTATAGAATCGAAGGCTCAAAATATCAGCAATCGTCCACAATACTTAACATTCAAGTTTCTAAGCCCTATTCGGTAGAGTGGCCATTTTACCACGTTTTTCTTAGCACGTATTCTTGTTTGTCCGGTGGTTGTTTGTCCAGTACAAATCTTGCAATCGATTTTTAACTAATTTTCCGACTAGCTAGACATTTGAAACTTTTAGAATATATCAGAACACGATGCCAATGCAATCTTTTATTATTGCGAATACACAAGACTGCCCACTTAAAATTATGAGTTTCTATTGCTAAAGATTATCAATCATGTTTGGCCGGAATGGCATACTAGGCAGCATGTACGCTTGCTAATTGAAAAGTCTATGGATTGAGCTTAACTGCTGTCAATACTTTATTTTTTTGGATTTTGACTCAGTTATGACACTTTTTGCCACGTTTTTCTTAGCTCGTATTCTTATTTGTCCAGTGGTTGTTTATCCAGTACAAATCTTGCAATCGATTTTTAACTAATTTTCCGACTAGCTAGACATTTGAAACTTTTAGAATATATCAGAACACGATACCAATGCATTCCTTTAATACTTTTAGCAATCTTTAAGTAGAATTGAATTCATTTTCAGTTATTTCTATTTTGTATGAAAAGTTATTTAGGAAGAAACCCGTAATCCAATCCGCTATTATTGGTTGCTAAGGGGGTGGTCCTAGCAACTAAATTATTAATATATTATACGTGCGTTACTATAGAAATCAAAATGACATTTCAGTATTCTATATTTGTTTGTTAGTTGCAAAATAGCAAAAAAATGATTTGTTGACAATTGCCTTAATCATCCTAAATTATTAATACATAGAATTGTTAAGTTTATATGATTCAACAGAAAGTTTAGAAACGTGGTATATAAAAAGTTCTTTTTATCTTTAATTATTTGTATATTATGTTATATACAATGTCGGGGTCATGGTTTTACTCACGCGACTGGTCAAAAAAAGATCTAATGTAGTGTTTGATTCAATGGTCGAATGGGTTGGGCGAATGGCTTATGACTATCCCACATAAAAAGTATAATGTAACGTAATATAACATGAAAGAGTTTATTATGGTTTATACATAGTATCAAAAAATACCCAGTGCAAAATCATAATCACGCATATACGAGTGATACAAATTAATTGTTTTTTTTTTGTATTTTTTTTCAGAGGTCCCAGAAACTCCACAAGAATGCGTCTTAGTGAACGGAAGTCTGGTTTTAGAAGTTTCTTGCAGAGCTGGTGCTGATGGCGGAATTCCCCAACATTTCGTCCTCGAGGTTTTACCTGGTAGTATTCCAGTCACCACTGTGGAGCCACCATTGGATATTGAGAATGAAATCTCTACTATGAATGATCAGGTAAAAAATAGTATACGTGCTTACAAAATATATTTATAATACTGTGTGATTTTAATATATTTTTATACGTTTGCCAATGTATACGTATAATTTTTAAACGATTGTCAGATAATATCGCACATAAGTATAGTTTTGATTTCTCTACTATCTTACCCCCTTCGTGCCATTTTCTTTCAAGGGTAGGTGATAAAAATTACAGTATAATATCTCCCTACCATGAGCCATACAAATCAGGTGACCAATATTTTGGAAATTGACACCAATTACAGAGGTTTGTTGCCATATCTTACACCTTCCCAGTGGTGACATGATTTGATTATGATAATCGGTACAGTTCGGTTATGAGGAATACAGCGGCAAGCACATTTTGAAAATAGCCGATATACTGGATTATTTGTTAGGTTAACCTAACCTAACCTAACCTAACCTAACCTAACCTAACCTAACTTATCCTAACCTAACCTAACCCAACCTAAACTAACAAATAATCCAGTATATCGGGTATTTTCAAAATGTGTTTTCCGCTGTATTCCTCATAACCGAACTGTACCTGATAATCCTTACCTTAACATACATCCATTTGTCAAAAGTCTCCAGTCTTCAGAAATCTATTATATTATTTATTTGTATCATTGGGTTTCAACTCAGTAGGGATAATGATATTATGTTGTTATAAATTCTGACCACCTCCTCTCTTTTATTTTAATCTCGTAATGTTGACTTCAGTCTTCTTGAAGATTATAATAAATTATATATTTTACCCGGTACCCCATTTTTAGCAGAATGCTCTATAGTATATACAGTGTAATAACTATATAACAAGGAATATATTTGCAAAGCTTATGTTTGGCATACGGTAGACTTGTCCTGCCCACCTGAACCGTAATAACTAAGAATGTATGTCCATGCTGTCCAGCATGGGTTTATTGGGAAAGCAAATTATAAAACAGCTGTTTATTATATTATATTTGCCAGGCTCAGCCTTCACACTTAAATGGGATGATTAGGGATTCCAATCCCAGGATCCCGAGCTATTTTCGATGCCTATGAATCCCGGGATTGATAAAGATAATCCCGAAACTTTCGGGATTGATTTTTTTATCATTTTTTATGGATAATAAAATAAAAACAAAAATATAACAGAAAAAATACTTTTAATAACAAATAACTACATTAGAAATAAACTGAGTTTGAATGAAGTTTGATTTATACTCATGTGTAAGTTGCCGATTCATGAGAAAGATTGGAGAAAACAATGCTTCGCACTGTTAAAAAAGTAATTCTACCATGATCTCATACGTTTTATGGCAGTTTAATTTTGGCTGACTAAATAGATTTATGTAGCGGAAAGGCCATAAGTACACCATGATTTGCTTTACTATTTTAAATCTCGCTAGCCCATTCATAAGTCTTTACTATCAGAAACAGCAATCTCATAATAAATTTATATTATTATTTATATTACAATACTATTTACTCCATTAAATTTATGTATCTCCAAGATTGAAATGTCTTAAATAGTATAAATTATACTAGATTTATTTTTGACCGATTTTATCAATGTTATTTTTAAATATAATTTTTTTATATTAACATTGGAAAAAATGACAATCCCGGGATTGTCAAATTGTAATCCCGAAATCCCGGGATCAGAATTTTAGCTCGGGATTGGATTCCATATGGATGATCATATTAGCAGTTATTATCAATATAACATTTGGTTTTTTTAATTTGTTTTTTTTTTAATATTAAATACAAGGTCAAAATATTATTCTATAGGGTACTGGACCAGAGATACGCCCTCTTTACCGCGAATCTGGAGGTACACCGCATTTCTCGCTACGAGGGCTACGACCGGGGCGCCGCTACGGAGTTTTGGTCTACGCTGTAAACGCTAGAGGACGTTCATCGCCTGCCATGCTTAGAGATATTGCTGTACCGGAGCACTATGCATCTGCTGGTTAGCTTAAATTCATTATTACTTACTGATTTCATAATGTAAGGCTGAATATGACATTTGTTTACACTTGATTATATTTAGTATCAAAAATAGCGACACTAGACACCAACACAAATTTTGATATTAACAGCGAACCAATCGAACGTGTGATCCATTGTACGTATTTAGGTACATGGGTCAATGAGAAATGGGACCAGTCTCAGGAAATAAAAACTAGAATTGAAATCGCAAGGTGCGCCTTTCTCAAAATGAGACGCCTCCTTAGCAATCGAGATCCTAACCTAGGTATGAGACTGCGTATGGTACGTTGTTAATATGTTCTCTCAATTCTTTTCTATGGTATGGAAGTATGGACGCTAAACCAAGAGATTTCACGGAGATTTGAAGTTTTAGAGATGTGGTTGTATAGATGCATCCTCAAAATTCCTTGGAATGACCGGGTGACAAATGTTGAAGTTCTCAATCGAATGAGGAAGGACCGAGAAGTTCTATGTAGTATCAAAACCAGGAAACTAGAGGTACTGTAGTTTCCTGCCACATTATGAGAGGACAAAAATAAAGCATTCCCCAACTTGTCATTCAAGGAAAGATCAATGGGAAGCATAACAGAGGACAGCGCCGCATTTCATAGCTTAAGAACTTCCGTGATTGGTACGAGTGCAGCTCCACTGAACTGTTCCGGGTAGCAGACGACAAAGATAAGATCGCCTTGATGGTGGCCGACCTCCGCTAGGGGATGGCACAATAAGAAGATTATATTTATTAATTGCACACATTTTCTCCCAACAGGTCATGATGTAATATAAAGACAGTACCTAGTCATATTATTATATTTAGAGTAATCATAATAGTATGTCAGTGGTATTCAAAAAATGTACCGCAAGATGAAAGAAACTAATACTTAATCGTAGAATAAATAATGAATTAAAGTGTTATTCGAGCTCACGTCTTTCAATACATGAATGTAAGTGCTATGATCCTCTAACCAACATACGGCCGTAGCCATAAATTGACAAACTATAATTGAAGTAGGGAGTAAAATGATATTGACGCGCGTGTTTGAACATGTATCGTTAAAAAAAAAAAAAAAAAATCGGTTAGGTACATGTTCAAACACGCACGTTAACATAATTTTACTCCTTATTTTAATTATAGTTTGTCAATTTATGGCTACGGCCGTATGTTGTGGCTTAACCACTGGGGAATGCCAAAAGAAATGGCGTATTTCAAAAAAATACTACCTTAATCTTAGGTCAATAATTATTATAAAGCAATCATTATCCATAAGATGTTTATCACACTTGAATGGTCAAAGACATAGCTTATAATAAGTATCTTTAGAATCATCTTCAAATGTGTTAATCTTGCCGATTTTTTGAATAATAAAATGCCTAATTCTTGTCAAATTTAGGATCACAGAGATTATCAATATAATTTTTTATCGTGAATATTTTTCAAAAATTATCTCGTAATAAATTATACTAATGGTTTTATAAATGCGTTTAAAAATTAATAAATGTAAAAAATCTTATCACCACTGCACAGTTATGTACCGAAATATGACTATATTCTAAAACATTAGAGCGAGAGGTTTAAAAGAATACTATTTTATGTAACAAAAATACTTTATGCAGTCATCAAATGTTTAAAATAACTATAAAAGATAATAAGGCTTCAAAATTATATAAATAGATTATCTACAACGCTTAAGGAGTGTCCAGTATCATGGTTTGAAAATACAATAAAAACTCAATTTTGACCTTCGACGAGCATGTCCCCCCTTAATATTGATAATAAAATTAATAAGTATTCTAGGTATTATTCACACAATGACAGACAAAATATATGATAATATGATATAGTCTTAAATAATTATATTATAATTATATACCTCTCAAAATTCCTTGTTAAAGCTTTCTCCTACCTGCAACAATGTAGGACACATTTAAAACATTGATTCGGTAAGTATTTTTAATGAAAGAATATAGCATATTTTTGCGGAAAGGTTAATTCATACAAACAAAAAGTTCATTAAAGTTCAAAAAAATGTATCCCATTTTGATATTATAAAATTAATAGAAGTACTATTTATATTAAACTATACAGCTAAATATTATTTTATTGACAAAATTTGATATATAGAATTTCACACTGTCAGATTGCAAATGTGAGATATCAAAACAAATATCATTATTTTTTTTAAATAAATTACTGAGTATAATTTTTTCGTCTCATAGAATTAATATAGTAGAAATAAATACGGAGAATTTCTTTTTCTTGAGAAACTATCAATGAGAATCTTGAGAAATCGGGAAATTGCTACTAAGGAACTCAAATGGAAACCTTTCAATTCCCTGAGGACGAAAAAAATCACCTCACATACTGAGATATAAAGGCACCCTGTATAACCCTCCGCCTCCTCCCCCTAGTTCCGCAATCCACCAACCAGCATCACTCTTAAATTACAGTCCACTGCAAAAACGCCACCAGCTTTTTATTATATTATATTGAAAATGCACACTGAGGTCTATAGGGTCTGCAAAAAACCCAAAAATGACTTATGAATGCACTTCAATAGAAAATAAAATCTATTTTTAATGCTATATGGCATTAACTGCTACTTGAAAACAGTGGCCTCCTACACAATTGTGACCATGGTTATTTTATATTTAAAATTTTAATTTAGAGCAATATAGAGGCATTATGTTACATGAGACCCTTTGCCTAAAAAATATTTTATCTTTGGTACAATATTATTATTGTGCTAGACCAGCGTATTTTTAAGCAGTCTACTGCAATTAATTAAATCGTAGTTAATTATTTAAGATTCAAACTCAAATTACTTATGATCATGTTATTTGCAGTTATAACCCTATAGATCTCAGTGTGCAACTTCAACTTGGAAATTTGCAAAAAAAAAAAGAAAAATAAAATTTTGAGGAGACAATTATTTTTCTAAATTCGTCAGTGAAGATAAATGAGTTAAAAAACTTTAAAAATCGGTGCCAAATTTGATCTCAAACGGATTCAGCAGGCAGACAAAAGAAAGAAAGCTATTTTTTGAAAATGATCGAGAATCTAGATAAAGTCGACAAATCACAAGCTCTACATTATGACAGATTTTACTTTAATTTATCTGAAAACCTATTCAAAACTCTCAAATTAGCACGATTGCGTATGATTTGCGAATATTAAAAAAACCCGCGCCCGCAGGCGTTTCTGCTAACAATTATGATGATATATTTGGAATACAATATCGAAAATTAAGTGAAAAGTAATATATTTATAGAATACCCTGTAACTTAGTGGGAGTTACAAATGGACTTTCTTTTCATAGAATGCTAAAAATACTATCATTCATAATAATTTATCGGCAGGTATCTTTTTCCATAAGATTATTTTTTTTCACAAAAAAAAGAATTATATTGTAGTGAAGTAAGTGGGCATACAAAAGTTAATTATTATATTACGTAATACAATGCTTAGTGCGTAGGTTACTATTTGTCATGATTTTATTTCGAGAGATTAATTAGTACGTTTGAAAGGCAATATAAGTTTTCACGTGGTTACTACATATTTTTACAACGTTTTTATTACCTCGTATTCTTATTATATTCAGTATATTCATACAAATCTTGCAATCGATTTTTAACTATTTTCCCCACTAGCTAGACATTTGAAACTTTTAGAATATATCTGAACACGATGCCAATGCATTATTTTAATACTTTTAGCCATCTTTAAGGGGACGTTCTACAGAATTGGCCTTGAGAATTGAAAATATGATTTTTTAACATGTGGTCCGTAATATCTGGTCTACTAGTTAATATAAAAAGGTCGTGTCAAAGTTGTTTGTGTCAATAAATTTGCTCTATGACTCGATCCGACTCATATTTCATCAGGGCTGTCGAAGACATAAATCGTAAATATTTAAAATTTTAATTTTTTATTTATTATACATATTATTTAAGTTTTGTGCATCTAATGCCGGGTCCAGACTGGCAACAAGTTAAGTTGCTGGCAACCTAGTTAGATTTTACGATAATTATGATGATTATCGTAAAATTTCTTAAGCAATTATGGTAAGTATCGTAAAATTTAATGAGGTTGCTAGCAACTTGTTGCCAGTGTGGAAATGGCTTAATATCCACTGTGGTTCACGTAGTGGCATGGACCTGGGGTCAACACCCATGATAGAATTTTTTCCAGTTTTGGTTGCATTATATTCCAAAACTCTTCTGTAAAAATCGTTTCCGATTATATAAATGGAAATTTCTCGGTGTACATAGAAGAAGGAACATACTGATTCATCGCAGTAAAATCTGGCAATCAAATTTGCTATTTTGAAAAGCGACGATTTTGCGTAAACAAATATCACGTGGTCTGTACGTGTGCGGCAAACTTCGAATGTGTTTGTAATTTTGTGTATCACGCATTGTCGGCCATATTTGCCGGCCTTTCTGATTTCCGTGATTTGTACACATCTTCCTTCCTGTCTTTTTTTATTCGTAGAAACAAACAGTATTTTTAATTAGTTATATAAAGTTGGCCTTGAATCTGTAATAAAATAATACGCAATTAAAAGATTTTAAAATAGAAAAAACCAAATTTTCAAGCATTCAGCCGTGCTCACTCCAGATAAGTATATACACATTTTGATGTTATCTTGCAAAGTGCGAATGTAATGTTTTCAAATAATTGATATGGATTAATTATGCCATCGTATTATTTTCTTGAAATCATAAACATACTAAAATAGTATTTGAGTATCAACCTATGTTCAATTTTAATTGGGGTATAATAATAATATACCCGTATATATATCAATAGTATGTTTGCTACAAAATCCACCCAAGTTATCAGTACGTACTTGTACAGGTTTGATTAAAAACTATGATGAAATTAACATTTAAAAAATATTATATTACATAATATTATTTTGACAGGCCTGTTTTCTGATCGGCGTATATCTTGCAAGTGTTTATAAAATAATAATTATGTTCAGCGGCAGACAATATCAAAAATAATAATAATGTTTCTTGAAATAAAATCTCCGATGATTAGTGATTTTTGCGAAAAGGTCGATTTAAATTAACGTACTTACGACGCCGAGGTCATTTTTATACTAAATTATATTTGAATGTGGAGAATTCATTTTCAGTTAATTCTGTTTTGTATGGAAAATTTATTTCAGAAAAATCCGTAAAAAGTAAAAGACTATTATTGGTTGCTTAGGGTGTGGTCCTAGCAACTAAATTATTAATATATACCTGCGTTACTATGGATATCAAAATGAAATTTCAGTATTCTATATTTGTTTGTTTGTTTGTTTGTTTTTTATTTACTTCATATCAAGTACAAGTTCGAGCATATTGAGCATAATAATTCAACAGATAATTTAAAAACGTTGTATATAAAAAGTTATTTTTATCTTGTAATTACTTGTACCTAACCGATTTTTTTTAAACGGTACATGTTCAAACACTCGCGTTAACATCATTTTACTCCCTACTTCAATTATAGTTTGTCAATTTATGGCTACGGCCGTATGTTGTAGCTTAACCACTGGGGAATGACAAAAGAAATGGCGTATTTCAAAAAAACACTACCTTATTCTTAGGTCAATAATTATTATAAAGCAATCATTATTCGTAGGATGTTTATCACACTTGAATGAACAAAAACATAGCTTATAATGAGTATCTTTAGAATTATCTTCAAATGTGTTAATCTTGCCCATTTTTTGAATAATAAAATGCCCAATTCTTGTCAAATTTGGGATCACAGAGATTATCAATATAATTTTTTATCGTAAATATTTCACTATAATAATGTCAATATAAATTATACTGATGGTTTTATAAATGCGTTAAAAAATTAATAAATGTAAAAATTCTTAACACCACTGCACATTTATGTACTGAAATATGACTATATTCTAAAACATTAGAGCGAAAAGTTTAAAAGAATACTATTTTATGTAATAAAAATACGTTATGCAGTCGTAAAATGTTTAAATAAATACTATAAAGGTTAAAAAGGCTTCAAAATTATATAAATAAATTATCTACAACGTTTAAGGTATGTCCAGGATAATGCTTTGAAAATAGAACAAAAGCTCCATTTTGACCTACGCTGAGCATGTCCTCCTTTAGGTGTATATTTTTTTAATATTTTTTTATTATCTATAATATGATTGGTTGCATTTTTTTTCATAAGCAGTATGGATTGGTTCAAAAGTGATGCATTACATCACTATTCAAATGTCAAAAAAGTCTCGCCGCTCGATCAAGTGATTATCGGGCGTGCCTACAAAGGGCAGTCACCATTTTAATAAATCACATCTTTGGTGAATACTCTGTACTCTTACCATAATAATTGATAGATCGATATTTCATCGATTCGGATAATTTTGGTAACCGGCCTGACTTTGACCCTCTTTTGATGTAATTTGGTAAAAGCATCATAGCCAAAGAATTTAACTGGAGAGAAATAATGTTAATATCTTTCTGTAACACAAAGTAAAAAACCGTTAATAGGAGAACCGTTTTAGATAAAATATATAAAAAGAAATCACTAAAACACAATTATATTGTTTTTTTTTCACTATGTCCGATCCTAATATCTCCCGCATCAGTTGGAGTACGAGCTTATGGTGGAGCCAGTTTAAAAGAAATTTTTGAGACTTCTTTATTTGAGGTTATATGGATACTATCCATAGCTTTATCCAACTGGCTTTCTCTTAGGTATGCTTAAATACTGTAGATTAAATGCTAGAATATTTGGCTATGTATTTTTTTCGACTTATACGTGGTGCAAATGAGAACTGTGCCATTCTTGGTAGTATTGACTTGTGTGTCTCTGATAACTATGTTAGAAATCGAAACTATCAGTTGTTGGTTCGCCCAAGGAGCAGAACTAACCTGCCATTGGTGATGGCAATTAGGAGGGCATAAACCAAATCGCTTCGGATGTTGATATATTATTCCACCTACGTGAGGATGAGTATTTATAGGTGGACGTTGTTTTAAAAATTCTTAAAATAGGATCTGCTAAGCTCATTCGGTGCACTTCTTTGCATTCAATTTATATTTTTTTTACATTTTTTTTTACTATTTAATAACTAAATACCTACTGGTCTATTTCTTTTTTTATAAATAATACTGTTTTAATATTATTTCTTTGTTTCTAAATGTCATGTTGTGGACGTCTTAAATTAATAGTTTGTAATGTACACCTCTACAGATTGGAATGTTGACTTGGTACTTTACGAGCATTCGATGTCATCACTAGTGCAGTATTTACAAAATAATATAATACTAGCTGAGCCAGCTGGCTCTCGCCAGTCTGTCTCGCTAGGTCTTGCAGACGGCTTGGCGGTATTGGGTATTAATGTAATTGTGAAGTATGCATAGGCGGCGCCATAATTTTCCCTTCGTCATAGATTTTCATTCACCTCAGACAGTTTGATATTTCGCTGATTTGTCAGTTTTACGATTTGCAAGTCGTCACTGCCAATATAAATTCGGGGTCATATGCGTAATCTATTCTGGAGTCTGGCCTTTACAATATCGTCTGACACCACTTCAGACTGATAGGCCTAGCAGAACAGCTGGCAATCGCCGATTGCTACTACTGATATTTTAATAGAATATACCTAATATGTTTATATATTGAACTTTCTCATTCATTCTTGTTTATTTTCGTTAAACTAAGAACATACATTACACGTCATGTTGTTGGTTACCTTTTTATAATTCATTAAACCCTGCCTAAACCAAACAATAGTAGTTAAAATATTATTCTATCTATTAAATATCCAAAATGATGTATGATTTAATGGCATAATTTTAAATATTTTATAGACAGATGCGTATTATGGCTTGGTTTCCCAGGATTTAAGTGAATTTAAAAAACTAACCAACAGCATGACGTGTAATGTATGTTCATAGTTTAACGAAAATAAATATGAATGAATGAGAACACTATCTGTAAATTGTAGTCTTAGTTCAATGTAAATAAATACGTATAACTAACAACGTTTAGTCTGTTCTATCTATGGTGGATCCACCCTACCTCCACCCATCGCCACTGCAGGATAGTCTTATTTTTCATACATTTAGATTATTGCGATATAATACGTTTTATTTATTCAATGGGATCACCTTAGATTGCACCCACTATTTCTTATAATAAGTCTTTTAAGATACTCGTAACTACCACTCTGAAGGGGTGTGTCCATATGCTTTGCTTAGGAGCAAAAATGGTACTTTATTTTAAAATTCGTAAGTTCTTAATATACTAATGAATAAATATCAACATGCTAAAATTATTATTTAACAAATTATCTTTGTGGGGAAATAAAAAAAATATTATTTTTATCATGTACAAAAATGGAAAAAGAAACAGGTAGGTACTTACTTATTGTACCTAATTGTGTCGTATAAAGGTCATAATCGACTATATTTGACTATAAGTATATATTTCACTTAGAAGAAATAAAAGATGAAATAGCAAACAACATGCATAATATCATTATCAAAAGAAACATTATTGCAATTTAATTTTTATTAATATTAATAGTTACTAATGATATAAAAGAAGAAGAAAAGTTACTGTAATTTTATATGTAATTATTATTATAAAATATATACCTTAACATTATTAATGTTTAATATGAATTTCATTTACCAACGAAATGTAAAAATAATACAATAATTACTGAATCACGATAACTACCTATCTATTTTATATGGAAGTGTGTGATACTTCAACGTTGATCTGACAATAGTATCTATCTGACATTTATAGTCAATTTTTCAGGGGGTTCAAAAAACTGTTTTTGTCGGTATCAGTATTATGTTTATTTTTCAAGAGAAATGATTTAATATTAGTACTAAAACAGTCATTTAAAGATGTATGAAAATTGTAATGTCATAATAAAATAAATCACGCAGATAGATAATATTTCTTTTTAGTTTCTAGACACTTCAATGCAGATAGACACTATTTTTCACGTCAAATTTGAGCATTTTAGGATTTTTTTCGTAGAACAATAATATTTCCATTCGATCCGTCACCATTTTGTACAAAATACACCAATAACCTAGAATTTGCCAAAACTGCAGATAGATACTATTGTCAGATCACAGTCGACTTACTATAATATTGAGAAGAGCGTAATATGTACCTATATAATGTAGTTTCTTATTTATTAAGTCTGAAATTATTCAATTTATTGATGGAATTATTAAAATTATCTTCATCTTACAATAAATGTCTTGATTGAAATTGATTATTTATGGGTGCTAATAGAAATGTCACATTTTTTCGATTACTTATTCCTGCAAATTCTAAATTTGAAATCTGATACGTCAAATGAATTTGTTTTGCGAAAGAAAACAAATGACAGTCTAAGTCTTTTAGTTTGACAGATAAAAAGCAGTGACATGGTTTTAGATTATATTTTCGTAGTAATTAGTGAGGAAATATGTATTGATTTTGTGTTAAAACTCAAGAATACGCCAATGTGCTACTTACAGATTTGAATAATTTTGTGGAATATTAATTTAGATATTTTGCAATATTGATTATATAAAAAGTATTAAACGACATTATAATCAATTTGAGGTACACGGACTGCAAGATGCGAAAATGTATGGTGACGGATATAAAACGCGATTTAAAAATGATAGTATCTGTGATTGTGTCGAGTTTTATCAGATTGTGCCCGATTCAAATGGAAGTAGATTCGGGACTCTTAAAATTGAAGTGAATTCCTTTAATAATCAACAAAGTGGTATTTAAATAAAAAAGTTGACGTATTTTCCAAAATCTCTTAGGATAATAATATATAGGAGATTGATATTTTGCCGGAATCCCGAAGGTCGAAATCCCGAATGGCCGTAACCCCCAAAGCTTAAATCCCGAAAGCCGAAATCCCAAATACGAAAATCCCGAACGCTAAAATCCCGAATGGACGAAATCCCGAAAAATAAAAAAAAAATGGTTTTTTTTCTCTTTTGTAAAAATTGTGCAATTTAAAATTGCGCAATTATTGATGTTTGTATTTTTTTATTTTTCGGGTTTCTGGCCATTCGGGATTTTGGCCATTCGAGATTTCAGCATTCGGGATTTCGGCCTTCGGGATTTCGTCCGGCACCCTAATATTTTAATTGGAGTGGTCTTTATCCAGAAGTACATTGGTTCAGGATGATGATGCTATTATTCACTTATTTATTAAACTCAAGAGCGTTTTCCATAATACCATTGCATTATTTATTACAATAGAAAATCAATAGACATTGTACTAAAAATAAACAAAAATAAAAATATTTCCACTAAGATGTCAATGAAAATTCGCCTGTCCAATATGTTTCGCCTTGTTGTTTTTCTGTGATAACAGTATTTCAATAGACATTTTTCCCTTCGCAGAATATGAAAATAGCGTGCTTTTACCTTTTCCAGACGTTTTCGAGCTTTGATGTGAAAAGTGATTGATTTTGCGTCGGTATTTCAGATTTTCGCAAATATTTTTTCGCTAAAAGGACTTCAAAGAGGGCTGAAATTTTATACATAGTATTTTTGCAGATCTATCACGCAACGCAACTTTTTTCGTCTTAAAGGCATAACTTAGATTTTTTCGCTCAAACAGAACTAACATTGTTACTTAACGTGGTCCCACGCAAAAGAGAATCTCGAATATATATCCGACATCTTTCATATTTTCAACGCAAAGCGGTGGTCTAATGTAATGGGCTAAAAAAATTCAAATAAAAATACTAGATATACACATTAATTTTACCGCGTACACCATTTGGAAAACGTTACTGTGGAGCGTCAAACCGCCTTTATCTTTAGCGATAGGTAGGTGGCCCGCTACAGGATGTGGGGGCCATGATCGATACTATAATATAAAATAAATAATCCTTACTCCTTATAAGATATTTTGACATAAAATACTTAGGTATTATCATGGTAGAGAGGATAATAATCCAGAAAAGACAAAATGAGACTGTGATACGTCTAATAAAATCTGTTGTCTTTGAAATTTGTATTATAATTATATGCCTCTAAGATTTGAACGCCACGGTAAGAGAAAGGCCGAGGCTAGACGTTTTTCAATTATGGTATTGAAGGTGAAGCCGAGAATTTTGTGGATAGTCAAACAAACTAATAATTCTATAATCAGTATTTTTATCACAAATCACACAAGAAGGATAACAATCTAGAAGAGATCGTGATATTTTGTCAGGTCAATGGTCAAAGAGGACGATGAAGTGGTCATTTGAAATGGACAGGACAAATCAAGAATGTCACAGTTTTTTTACTGCCATAGTATGATGCCACTGAAAGCTTATATGGATGGAGCCCGTAAAGGCTGATTAACGTCCAAATCATACACTATTCTCAGTCATATTATGGTCCCGATAATAAATGAATAAATTATTGATACAATAAGTTTAAATAAATATGACAATAATATTTTGAGGTTTTTAGATACTTAATTACTCCTACGGAAGCCAAGTTACAGTAGTTGACTTGTCAAAAAAGTAGATACACTTGTGTAGCTCTGTCTTTTCAAGCGATGTATGTAGACATTCTTAGATAATTGTGGCTGACATTCTATTAGGTCACGATGAGAGATGTTAACATTATTATGACGATTATTAAAAGTTCTAATTATTCGGGTTATCTTGTAGGTTTATATTATATTATTACTAGCTGACCAGGCAAACGTTGTTCTGCCATATAAATTATTTCTAGTGAATATTTTGGTTGTTAAATAAAAAATAACGAATGTACCGTAAGTGTGTGGGGATGGGATCTATGACAGAAAGAGGAATAGAGCGCTGTAGATGATGACCGCCGATAAAAACAAAAAAACATCAACCATTCATTTTCTCAATTCAAAATGAGTAATGATGTTCATAATGAATGAATTACCTGTGACAGGATCTCGTTGTTTAATGTTTATGCAATATCCGTCTTGTCCCTTCCAGAAAATTAGTGGATATTGGAGAGCGTCGTATGAACGGTGTGTGTCAGCGACGAACTCCAGATTATTGTTTCTTCTTCGAATCACGATTTCTCGCGTCGATGTGCGGTCGCCAACCATGATTCCAGCAATGTCGTCAACAACAGGCGCATTGAATCGACGCACGTGCTCTCCAGCTGGTGTTTTATCAGGATTGATGACAATAGCGTGATTGTCACTTTGCAATTCGTGCATGTGTGCTTTGAAGAATTTCAATAATTCATTGTGCTCATTCAACAGGGCGTCCAGTTCGCTGACGATGCGCCTGGCATTAGGCGAATTGAGGCTATTGTAGCCGCAACGTGCATCCACATGATTGATGTCCTCACCGCCGCCCATGAAGTAGATTTGTAAAAATGTATGTGGTTCGCTTGGCATTGGCAGCAATGAGCCTACTTTGTGGTATACTTGGCCTTTGATTTTGAACGTAGAATGGAATTGTTGACCATTTGCCGCAGTATTGTGAACTATTTCTGTTGCTCCGGACGAAGTAATTTGGAAGCATGAATTGAATGTGCGAATGGACTTCAGGAACAGGTTTGAATCTGGAACCGTGCCGATGAGCAAGCCGTTCAATGGTTCTGGTGGTATCTCAATTTCTGGTAGTTGCACTTTTCCTGATGCGCAACACATCCCGGCTGACTCATGTTTGAATTTGAGCGCATTTTTTGTCCATAGCACCAATCAGCACTTTCGGATGAGCGGAATATTCAATATCTGGCTCGTACTCGAATGCGAGACGAAGGAACGAAGCGGATGTAAATGTTCGATGTACTTGTTGGCGTTGTCGGTCATTTGCTCTGCGTGTGTTAACTACGAATCGGCGCGCTTGGCTCCGTTCCAATTGTCGTTGTTGATTTCGTTCAGCTCGTGCCTCTTGTGATTGAGATGCACGCAATTGCGACATGCTTACACGCACGTTTTTGTTATCTTGTTGGATTTGTTCGGCTGTTCTTTCTGCTCTACTATTTTGCATGTTTGTTGCTTTATTCGTTCGACGACCCAAATGGCCCCCCTTGGGTCTTGCTGGCATTGTGCACTGTAATACACGCACATAAAAATAGATAAATTAAAATAAATCGTACAAAATTTTGCACGCACTGCGTTGTGATAATGCCGAATGAAATGTCAAAATGACGCGACGCTTTTCTTGAATTCTTCTCGGACGTAGCGCCATCTGTCATTCAACAACATAAATATTTTTGTTCTTTTTGAAATACGAACGACGGTTAAATTTGTTCATACAAAAATAATATAATCGCGATTAAAAAATGGGAGGGTGTAGGTAAGAGGGTGAAAATTTGGGGTTATAGGTATTTTTTTATGCCAAATAATAAAAAAATACAAAAAAAAAATTTTAAAAAAAATAAAAGAATTTTTTTCTGGATAGAGATACCCTAATCACCTAGCGGTATGAAATATACTTGTTGACCTATTCTCATACCTAACAAATATACATAAAAAAAATCATAAAAATCAGTCGAGCCATTTCGGAGGAGTTCGACCACAAACATCGTGACACGAGATTTTTATATATATAGAGATGTATCCAAATGATCTGCAAACAGTATCATTCTATAATAAATGATGGTCTAAACGTTTTTAAAAATGCTTATCAACGCAATTAAGATGGCATCGTAGCCTTTTATAATTGTTTAGCACTTTAGAGGTAAAACTACATAAACCGAAGCACGTGACAACTTTTTGATCAGCGCGACTACTCAAAAACAATATAATGCGTTCTGATACTTACAGAAGACGAATGAGCGTACGGGTGGCGCGTCGTTAATTTTACGCCACCGGTGGAGCGATGCTGCCCTGGCTAAATGCCTGTCTTTTTATTATTGTTTCTATCGGTCGACAACTTTCGTCAATCGATTCTTTGAGATTGATTTTCAGATCACTTCGGATATTCAAATATTCCACTTGCGTGAGATGAGTTTAATTTGACGTTGTTTTTTTTTAATAGCAACTTACATACCACCTCATTCGTTATATTATCTATTTTTTTAATGTTTTTATTTACTCTGCATAATATTGTTACTACACGTTCCTTCATTTTTTTCTTCCATGTCATAATATTGTGAACGTCTTGAATTTATAAGTTCTAAAGCAAGAATATGATACAAATAGAAATTTAAAACAATTATTAGGTATGCCGTTGATCTACTTTCAGAGATAATGATGGGATCTCTACTTCGTTACTAATATAGATAGCGAAAGAGTGTCTCCGTAAAGAATTGATTCGCAAACCCTCGCGAAGTGCACACTTTGGCACGCCGTCTTCTGTGGTCATTTTCACTTAGATCCTGGTTGTTGCCAGAAAGCTCTAATTGTGTTATTATCATTAATTATTATGTTCTTTTAATGCACAACGTGGTCGAATTGATAATATAACTGTCATTTAAAAAATAATAAAGTTTATTTACTATGTTTAAACCAAATTGTAATAAATATTACATCATATTATATAGAGAAGCCACTTGCATAATTATGTTCTGATATTTTTGTTTCCAGATCACTACGCTATCCATGAAGGGAAATCACACTCCGATACCGATTTGATAACACTGACAGGTAGTCAATCAATGGCAATGATAATTGGAGCTCTTGGAGCTGCAGCACTGCTCATTCTGCTGGCCATCATCAGCGCAACTGCCGTAGTCATCTGCAAGAGGAGAATCAACAATAGTGGCGGTTCGGGACTAGGGTGTACGAGCAGGAAGGATAAACGGGAATCCACGTACGTTTTTATAAAAATATATTTTAGCGTCGATATTAAATTTTATATGTGCGGCATACTAGCGATTAGGGAATCAAATCCCGAGCCAATATTCTGATCCCGGGATTTCGGGATTACAATTTGACAATCCCGGGATTGGCATTTTTTTCCATTGTTAATATAACATTTTTATATATACAAATAACATTGATAAAATCGGTCAAAAATAAATTTAGTATAATTATAATTAACTATTTCTTTTATTCAACGAATAATTCACAAGATTTAAGAATATATCATTCTGATTATTGAACATATATTATTTTGAAAAAACACTTTCTGATATAGTATATAATAACCAATAGAAAAAATCTTTTTTTGAAAAAAGTAAGTCACCCCGACGGGGAATCGAACCCTGTATCTCCCGAGTATGCGCTCATCCGTCGCATTACCATTATGCTACGGCGTGACATACTAATAGCGAACAAATTTTAACTATTGGTCAATTACTATACCTACCCATCAGCGTTCCTTCCAAATCAGCTACTTTGGCAATCGATTTTTGTTTCTTAAATCAAAGTAGGTATATATTACTATTACTTTTGATTACTAACCGACGTCGTGGAATTTCTCCAATATTTTTATAGATGTAGCTACTTGCACTTGCTAATAATTTATAATTAACTATTTCTTTTATTCAACGAATAATTCACAAGATTTAAGAATATATCATTCTGATTATTGAACATATATTATTTTGAAAAAACACTTTCTGATATAGTATATAATAACCAATAGAAAAAATCTTTTTTTGAAAAAAGTAAGTCACCCCGACGGGGAATCGAAATTTTTTCAAAAAAAGATTTTTTCTATTGGTTATTATATACTATATCAGAAAGTGTTTTTTTCAAAATAATATATGTTCAATAATCAGAATGATATATTCTTAAATCTTGTGAATTATTCGTTGAATAAAAGAAATAGTTAATTATAAATTATTAGCAAGTGCAAGTAGCTACATCTATAAAAATATTGGAGAAATTCCACGACGTCGGTTAGTAATCAAAAGTAATAGTAATATATACCTACTTTGATTTAAGAAACAAAAATCGATTGCCAAAGTAGCTGATTTGGAAGGAACGCTGATGGGTAGGTATAGTAATTGACCAATAGTTAAAATTTGTTCGCTATTAGTATGTCACGCCGTAGCATAATGGTAATGCGACGGATGAGGCGCATACTCGGGAGATACAGGGTTCAATTCCCCGTCGGGGTGACTTACTTTTTTCAAAAAAAGATTTTTTCTATTGGTTATTATATACTATATCAGAAAGTGTTTTTTTCAAAATAATATATGTTTAGTATAATTAATACTATTTAAAACATTTATTGTTAATATTGTATGAGTTTAATCTTGGAAATACAAAAGTTTTAATGGTGTAAATAATAATAAAATATAAATAATAATATGAATTTAATATGAGATTGCTGTTTCTGATAGTAAAGACTTAATGAATAGGTCAGCGAGACTTAAAATAGTAAAGCAAATCATGGTGTACTTATGGCCTTTCCGCTTCATAAATCTAATTAGTCAGCCAAATATGAAACTGCCGTAAAACGTATGAGATCATGGTGGAATTACTTTGTATATTTTACAATATTTTTATTTTTTATTAATTTATGTGAAAAAATAAAATGAATTTACTTAAAATGTAATTACACATGGGTACAAAACAAACAAATATTTGTTATTAAAAATATTTTTTCTGTTATATTTTCGTTTTCATTTTATTTTCCTTACAAATTGATGAAAAAATCAATCCCGAAAGCTTCGAGATTATGTTAATAATCCCGGGATTCATAGGTATAGCTCGGGATCCCGGGATTGGAATCCCTACTAGCGATAGACATAGACAAGTCTAGTATCGAATTGAGTATGTCTACGAGCTATGCTTACTAAGTATTACTTATTCAAACGTTTATTATTTTTATGTAAATAAATAAGCGTACCTACGCATTGTGTAGCCGATTTTCGGAGGTAAAATATAAAACACAATATAAACACATTGAAGTGACAGAATCTGTCAAACATCTCTCAAACAAATTCATTTTGTAAACAGACATAATGTAAAAAATATAATATTTATTATACTTGTTTCCGGCCTAGTATTATTTTTATTCGTTTCCGACATAGTGCTTACTCGTTCCTGATAAAGAAAATTTGTGTTGACTACTGATTATCGACGCAAACAGAAAATACTAGCGGTTTTAAAAATGTTGTATTATATTAGTCATCTTGAAATATGTTTGACATTTTTGTATGCATGCGTAAATCGATGTAGTATACTTTAAATTATAGGGAAAATGAAATAAAAATCGTTTTCAATCGCAAAGGGTGACTTATTTTTTGAATTAAATTATAAAATTATAATAAAATAAATAACATTGTAAAAGCGAAACTTACGCAAATTTTTGGAAGTTAACCATCAAGAGCAACAGTTTAATCAAAGGTTTGCATCACTCTTCTATGCATGCGGTAGATTAAACTGTGACCTAGTATTTGAGGTGTTTATTAAGAAAATCAATATGGTAAAAATCTATATATATAATCTATAAATCCATGGCCCCCACAAAGGGGGCTGACAGGGCTCTAGCCTGGGGGCCCAGGCTCAGGAAGGGCCCGGCGTGGTGAGTTGACCAGATAAGTGATATAAAATACACATCACAAATTCTCTCTAATAGTAAAAAAAGTCGCCTGCGGCGCTGCTAATGTTATTATTTAAAAGTATGTGTTTATACGATACAATTTTTATTTGTGTATCGATACTTGACAACTCCATAATTCAAATAAATGTATTAAAATATAAAAAAAAACACTAAACATATACACATTAATTCTACCGCGTACACCATTTGGAAACGCTACTGTGGAGCGCTACACCGCCTTTATCATTAGCGATAGATAGGGGGGGTGCCAAAGTTCCTAGCCTGGGAGCCCGCTTCAGGATTTGGGGGCCATGTATAAATGTATAATAATATAAAGCAATACCAAGATAATGAATCACTGAAATTAAAAAAAAAGTGTTATACCTTATTTGAAAGAAAAAAATTCCGCTGCTGTATTTATTAAAATTGTCCCATAACTTCAAAGTGACAGTATGATAATCCACCCCATTGTTAATAATGTTATACATACTAATATGTAGTACATAACATACGAGTACATAATAATATTATCCTGCCATTATCATCTTTTTATAAACAGCAGAAAAACAAAATGCACATAAATATTTAACTATTTAATTTCTATGACAAACAATAAAGTTCAGTAATCTCGAAAGTAGTATTTTTTACTTATTTCACTCTTGCTTTCAGATAGCGATATTATGCTTTGTAAATATATTTTAACACAGTGATAAGAACTGTCCTAATAACTCGTTTTTGTCTTTTATTATAAAAATCATACTTTTTGGATTAAATGGATGTGTTAATGCATTGGTGTTTGTCTTTGCTTAACTACTATTACTAACTACATTACTTTTTCACTACTCTATTATCACTAAGCCTCGTGGTTTGTAGTAGTTTTAAAATGTACAAAGATAGTTTTAATAAGGAAAAATGTTTAAAAACTTAATGATTTAAAACTGATTAATAAAATAATATTATAAAGAAATGCCGGTGTTGTGAAAAATCTTTTTTTTGCTTATAGCTGCTTATTGCAATTATTGACTGGTAGAATGGAAATCTCGTTTAATTTATCCTTCAGCGGGCCACGCATCATTTATCGTCGCGCCAAAACTTTAAGTTAAAACTCTTCGTGTATGACGTGCTATTGCAGATTTCCCATGGTTTACAGCGGACGTAATATGTTTGTATTGCAGACAAATAGACCTATTCTAGAGACGTAGGACCGTTCAAAAGGGCATGATGGCCGCAAGCCACAAGTATCCCACCTCACGCCCAAGATATTCTAATGCGAATTGACTATGTCAGCGGTTCCAATTAAATAACCGCCGTAAATTTAATTTGTAAATGATATTATTGAAATAATATTATTTTTAATAAACTCGATTAAAACTATAATATTTTTTGTTATTTTGTTGAGACCTTCGAGATCTGGTTACATAAACGCATCCTCAAAATTCCTTGGATTGGCACAGTGATAAAAATATATATTGACGTCTTCAAATGAATATGAAAAGACAGAGAATTTTTACCAGTGGTGAACGGTGTTGTAGGTTATAAAGATCTGACATAATAGTGCAAACAAAACTTTGTCAGTCATACTCATTTGTTTTAATTAAATTAAGAATGTAATTATTATTGCAGATGGTATTGGTTAGTTTTTAAAATTCACCAAACCCACCGCCCCGCACCATACCCGGTCTTAATCGCGCTTATCACGGGACATTTTTACATAAAATTTTGATGTGAAACATCATTTTTTTTTTAAATGATATTTCTCAAGAGCAGTTACCCAAGACTAAGGTCGCCATGCACTCAAATGTGTTTTAACTGAATATACATGACTTTAAGTTGAGAGTACCCATGGGAGAGATGAGCACGTAGAGGCCATATTAAAATTTTTGATAAATAAGAAAATCTAATAACTGCCAAAAATTCTAAGTGAAAAGATGTTCACGTTGGCAGTGTGACGCCGCAAATTTTCTGAAGCATTTTTTCCGCAGCTCTTCCTTTTCCGTACACATTTTGGGACATTTACAGAGGATGTGGTTTGCATCCTGTATTTCTCCGTCACATGGACATGTTGATCGGGGGACAAGATAATGATAGTTATATAGTTTAATTAGACAATTAATACCTGGCATGTCCAACTTTAAGTAGGCTATAATCTACTCTCCAGCATCAAAACTGGCAGTTTTCCCATTCGCATTCATTCCACTGTCATAGTTTGAACTTAAATATAACTATATTGGGGCAAGGAGACTGAGTCATAATACATTAAACAACAATTAAAACTTGTCTAACGATCATAATAATTAAGAAATATTTAATTTTCCATAAAAATTTCCAAATGGAAACAATATTTGAGGCGCCCAGTATTTAAGTAGACCAAAGGCACTTTTCAGCGTTTTTAACATTTTATTTCCAAAAAATTCTTTATATCAATATCTACCATAATAATTTTCGTGCATCAAAAACGGCCAGAACTTATGATAAATCGACTTTTAAAATGTGCATGAATATAAAAAACGGCCAAAAGATTGACGAGCCAATCACAGGCCTAAAAATATTCTTCTTCTTCCACCCTGTCACGTCCCAACATTGGGGCATAGGGCAAGCACAAGTTGGCGCTACTCTCCTCGGTCCATCGCCAACTCTTGTGCCTCCCGCCATGTCAAACCTGCAGTACGTAGGTCGCTCTTGTAACACCGCTGCAGGGTGCGGGAGGGCCAGCCACGGCGACGGAACCCTTGAGGCTGTACTACAAGGTTACGAAGTATCGCATTCTTTGGCGGCATCCGGAATACTTGTCCCGGCCACGTAAAGCGTCTCTTCTCCTAAAAATATACAAAATTTAATATGGCCGCCATAACACATCTTTCGTCTGCAAGACCTGTCATGTTTCAAAAATTGAAAATGAAAATTATTTTTAACCGTGTTTTATTCAAGTTTTTAATAAAAAAAAATATGAATACTCCAATAAGTTTCGGTAAAAAAAATACGGCCATCTGCATAATATTAGTTTCAAACTTGGCCAAAAGATCATAACTTATCAAAAATGGCCAAACTGTCATCAGTATCAAAAGTGGCCGAGAGCATATTTTATTTTAGATGTCAAATTGAGCTTTGTTATTAAAGTTAAATTTAATTTTACTATTTAAAAATATTCAGGAAAGGTTGTATATTACAAAAAATGTGTCGCTAGATTTCAAAATCAGCCAAGTGCATAATAGATGAATATGAGAAAAACAGCTTTTTGTTTTCTCAAATACACAGTCACAAAAGTGAAAGTTGATATTATTTCGAGATAGAATATTTAAAATTAACAAATTCAACATTTTGATAATGCAGAAATGTTAGAAAGCAGTAGTTCTTCAGCAATTCACAAACAAGTCAAAAATACCTAAAGGTGGACTTGGCTGATTTTGAAATGTAGCGACACAAATAATATACATTGTCAATAGTATAACTGTATATAGTTAATATATCAGTATAAAAGTTTTGCCGACTTTGATGCTGGGCGCCTCATTTATTGAAGACACGAACAACAATGAAATAAAAGTCTAAAAATTCCAAGTTCAAAAATAAATTAATTTAATTTACCTAATTTTACAGAAAATATTTATCATTGCTCCTTGAAAGTCAAATTTCTATTATTTATTTCATAGAATATGTTAAATAGAATATGGTAGAATAATATCATATAATATATCGAATCAAGCTTTTAGTATACTTTTGAGAAACACTTAACCAAACTATTTCCTCGACACAGTGGTATCCGAACGAAGACTGCTGTGTCAACAACAATATTCAAATAATAATATAGTATTGCAAAATTTATTGCCCAAATTTTCCGACCCAAAATAGTTATGTGGACCGACAACTTACAGTGCTCAATGCTAAATATATCATTTGCACAATTCAATTTCGTTTAACGAGAATTCCATAAACTTCATTTCAATGGGAGCAAGTTTGGATGTAAATGTTTCGTTCAATTGCTGAACTTTTGCCTTAAAAAATTCCCATGAAATTTAATGACAATGGAGCCCTGTGACACTATCTGCTGAGAAATAATAACTATAATTCAGTTACGTGACGGAAATAAACGCTTTCTGAATATTACGTATGCATTAGAGTAGTGATAAAACGTTCGTTTCTAGATCTTTAAATCAATAAGTAACGGGTTAATATTGCATAGTGATGTCCCTAGGCAAAGTGCTGTCCTCTTTCATGTTTAGTTTCAAACTGTCTGAAAATTTGTTAGATACCTGCTTACTTATCTTATTATTTATTTTCATTCATCAAACTGACAAAAATATACAAAAAATCTTTATATACACAGCAAGAATTAAAGCATTTTCAAGAAGCCTACTCTCAAGTAACGATAGTTTTAGGTACGCGTGGCGCTGATAAGTTTGAATGCACCTTGTCAAAATTTTACCTTTGCGATAAACCACAATTGCAATGTATATTATAATGGGTCATCATCATCAGACGGGGTTTACCCACGGCATCCCCTATCTTCTTCTATTCTTCTCGGTTCTTAGTTTCTTCGCTGTCACGTACATCCACCGAATCTTATGAGTTCGTCCATCCAGCGGGTTTTAGAGTGTCCCTGTGGACGTTTAAGTCCCCTTGGGTACTGTATGACTACTTTCCATTTACTGAGAGATATTTCCAGATAATTGCCATTTCATTTGTTTAGCGACCTCTATCACATTAAGTTCTTTATATGCTTTGCTATCCATTGGTTATCTATACAACATACACCTTTCTATACCACGTTGCGCTACTTAACTATTTAACTATGTTGTCAAAAATTATTACGCTTCGATTTTTTTAAAATAAAATGTAGATAGGTGCTTTGTAAAAAGCGACCGCAATGTTTGCTTCATTGAAAACCACCACTGCTCTTAAAAGTTATAATATTTATATTTGGTCATTCATTCGCCGCTCTTTATAAAATACTGCCTCTGTGCAATGTATCACCTGCCTACTTTCACGGGACGTTACTGATCATGCGTTTGAAAAGTTTGTTTGTTGTATATTTTTGTCCAGAGCATATTGTTAAGTGATTGACTGACTATATTTATTGTCAAAATATCAGGAGTCAGAAAATATCAGTATTTTTGGCATAATATATGAGCGGCTCACCAAAAATTTTGTGTGTTTTCATTGGCAACAGGTACATTGGCATATTTTATGTAGATTCTGAATTATTTATTTTTCTTTAATAATATCCAATGGAATTACCACTTGCCCTGAGTAATAAAAAAACATATTTACTATGTTGTGAAAAATTCTATTGCTAGGGTTTTAAATTAAAATTAATGATATATTATATTACATTATAAATCTTTTTTAACATTAACTTAAAAAATCACCGGAAAATTTAGGCAATTCCGTTCAGAATCAATATTGAGAGGTTTTTTTTAGCTCTTTCGGATAAACAATATTTCAACGGAAATTTTGAAACGATTTTTTTTGCGTTATTTTTTAAAGTGAGACTCACATCGGTGATTTCTCGAAAGATGAAAATGTTCGACATTACAAAAAAATGGTTTCTTTTTCTAAAATTCCGGGATATTTATTATACGTCCCGGGTAAGTTTCAACTGCGATTTTAGATAACACACCAATAACGAGACGATCTTGGTCAATCCAGGACAGTTGTAAGCCCAAGTGTCATAGATTTTCATCCAAAATATTATCTTAAATACTATCAAATAGTTAAATAATTTGACAAAAATAATGTGTTAAATAAGTTACATAATAAGATACAATACTATTAATCTATTATAATAGTTACTAGTGGTAGTACACTGACTATAAAAATACTAATAATAATAATTGTGTTATCCCGTATATTGCCATGTTAAATGGTCGCAATGAAAAATATTTGTGTATAAGGCACACACAAAACGACAATATTTCACGACGCGCCATCGTCTTGGCAATTTGGCCTTATATGGATCCTTTTTCATCAGCCGAATGCATCCCGTTGGGAATAGTTGACAGTCAATATTATGACGTATTGTGTTTGGAAAACAATATTTGAATTGCTAATACCTATATATACCTAGTAAGCAATCTACATTTTACCCTAATGTAATATTACTGGCAACAAATGTGTTGTGTTTATAATACTGCCTTTATTAGTAATTGGTTTGTGTAATGAATTTCCGACTTAGGTAGTTATCAACAGAATTATATTTTTTCATACATACTATAATATATATCATTTGTGTCGCTATATTTCAAAATCAGCCAAATCCACCTTTAGGTCTTTTTGACTTTTTTATGAATTGCTAAATAACTACTGCTTTGAGGCTTTCACGGTTGTTTTTTATCGTAGTATATTCTTGGGTTTTCACCGTGTCTCCTTCTTCCTTCTTTACTCGACGTTTCGGGCTCGTTGCAGAGGCCTCTTGATAATGGCCTCTGCAACGAACCCGAAACGTCGAGTAAAGAAGGAGACACGGTGAAAACCCAAGAATATACTACGATAACTACTGCTTTGTAACATTTCTGCATTATCAAAATGTGGAATTTATTAATTTTAAATATTCTATACTCGAAATAATATAAACTTTCACCCTTGTGACTGTGTATTTGAGAAAACAAAAAGCTGTTTTTCTCCTATTCATCTATTATGGAATTAACTGATTTTGAAATCTAGCGACACATTTGGGCATGCTATTAAATTATATAAAGTTCTTTTTTTAGTTATTCATTTAAATACTTATACATTTTATTAAATTAACAACACCGATTTATATAATTTCATCTTAGCGTGGATATATTTTAATAAAAACGTTCATTTTATACGATTTTAAACAAATATTCGTTTTATGTAGGTACCTTACTGTTAAGAATCGTGACTTCTATCAATAAATTTAAATGTCTAAGTAACATCTCTCAAGAGATCATTAAATTTCATTATCTGCATACCTGTAGGTATTGATAGACTTATAGCGTCCTTTATGTAATTGATATGATAATAAGACTTGTCAAATTAGCGTTTTCTCATCTTGATAGATTTTTGTCACCGCGCGTTCTTCCTCCTTCCTTTAAGAAATCATGTCTGTTTCTGATGATGATTTCTATGATCTGAGATTCATCTCTTGATTAATGTGCAATGAGCTCGAAACATCGAGGAAGGAAGGACGAAGAACACGCAGTGAGAACCAAAGACTCTCAAACATTAATATATATTGTAAGAAATATAGATCTCTTTACAAGTATTATTTAAAGATATATTTTTTTACAATTTATTTCTTTAGGAACGGATGTACATTATAATTAAATTTTACAGATCTGGTCCTTCAATGTATGCAGCACCCGATGATGAAAACGGTTTTGGAACCCACTTCGGAGCACCAAACGTCATGATAAGACCATGCGCCGACATCAGACGTGATGGAAGACGAGCATCAAGAGCAATATCTACTTTGGAAGCACAAGAATTAGACTCTCAAGTTCTTAAATCAGAAAGGGACGAAGAAATTGCTATGGGAACATTGACCAGACCAGTTGGTCCATATGAAATTATTGATCCAGCACAGTATGAAGAAGAAGCAAATTTCTTACCACAGAGAATAAACGTACGCCCACAAGACATGGACATTTATGCTCAAATTAATAAGAACTATCTGAATGCCCAACAACCATCATTTAGGATAAATAGAGGTCCTTTAAATAATTACTCTGAGATGTTGCAAAATTATCAAGATAATATAGTGTACCCAGGGATTAATAATTACAGACAATTGGGACCTCTACCTCCAATACCCAGAATGCAGCCACAAGAAGTGATGGTGCATTCTCAGGGAATGAGAACTGAACCAATGTCGATGAATGATTATGAAGTGATGATGTCGCATGCTGGACTACACCCTCTCAGAAGAGATTCCAGAGAAGTTTATATAGACGATTCGAGAAGAAGTTCTTTGGACCAAAGACTAAGAGGAAGCATTGATAACGGCGTATGTTATCGAGGAATGGGTGTTGCTTTACAAGGTTTGGATATATTGAAAGGAGGTGCGGATTACTCTGGAAGTAATATGGCTAATATTGGAGTTAATGCGAAAGACATGGAATTCCAAAATAGAGCAGCTGATGTGACACGACCTTTACTTGAGAATCAAAATGGCGCTATGCCAGGAACTTCGAGTCCGTCTCCAAGAGAAATTGTTCAAGATAAAGCTACGGCAGCGCATCCCGTGGTTCGGTTTGAATTAGACAGTGAGTAATAAATGTTTAATATATATTTTTTTTAGATTATAAAGCTCTCAGGTCATATTAATTTATATAATATTTTGATACTTTCGCGAAATTTACTTATTAAGTATAGGTATTGTGTTTTTTTATCACTTCACATCAAATCTCGACTCGCGCTTGAAATTGACAATTTCACAAACCGGAGCGCTCGATAGTTTTCAGAAAATATTGACATATTTATTTAGTTTTACGTACTTATATTATTTTATAAAAATAAGTATTTTAGTTTTTTTGTTATATAGCTTACATATCTCAGTTAAATTATTATTATTTTTACAAGACGGAACGATAATCTCGGGGATTTTATGAAACGGAGCTGCAGACGGTGCATTCCGATCCATGTTGAGCCCTGAATCTCGTTTTAAATTTTATTGGAAAGAAATCATAAAAATATTGTACTGTATAACTAAATTGAAGTCAACAGGTCTACTAAGCTACATGCGCAATGCACCATACCCAGTCTTAATCGGGCGTGTCATATAACAATGTTTATCCATTTGCTGATTTTGTGTGCCAGAGCACTCGTCTTAGAAGTTATTGGTCTGGGTTTGAATCCTGCATCTGGAAAAAATCACATGTTATTTTTTCAATGTAAAACGGAGTAAAGTCTCAATGAATTTGACGAATCATCTTATTTTTTTAATCCATGTTTGCTCTTAAGTAGAGTTTACGGATATACCATAGGTCTCCAAGAATTCCTGTTGATTGCCTGTACCTTATTATGTCATATATTTGCTGTACATATTTACCTAATTTGGTAAATAGCTAATATAAATACCCAGTGTAAAATGCTATAAATAAAACCTGTCCTGATTGGCTATTTATTAATTCCGCTGAGGAGGAGAAATATTATAATATACATAATATCTTAGTGGTGATTGTAAAGGTCAATTAGCATTTTCGCCCTTAGGGGCATAGTGACTTCTACGGAGTGGATGTTATACAGACATTTTTTTTAATATTACAAATGGTTATTAGTTATCTGCATGATCTAATTCCTAATTTCTTGGATTTTCTTGGAATAACCGGGTGACAAATAATGTTTAAGTTTTCAATTAAATGGGAATGTATCGATAAGTTCCGCCTAGTATCAAAACCATAGTAACCTCAGCCACATTATGAGAGGACAAAAGTACAGCATTCCCCAACTTGTCATCGAAAGAAATATCAACAGTAAGCGTAGTCAGGACGACGATGCATTTCACGGCTTGCAGTGGAGTCCAGCTCCATGGAACTGTTCCAGGTAGAAGATGATGAAGCTAAGATCGCCTTGATGGTGGCCAATCTCCGCCAGGCAATGGCACGATAAGAAGAGTATAATCTATTGGGTTTTTACTTTGTATCAAAATAAATACACATTAAAAACGATAAATGATTTTTTACCGATGCGGGACCTTAACCCACATCCAACGCATGAGAGATATCAATATTTGGCCACGTATTTTTATCGACTTATACGTGATGTAAATGAGAACTCTGCCATTCTTGGTAGTATTGACTTGTGTGTCCCTGATAACTATCTTAGAAATAGAGACCATCAGTTGTTTATTCTTCCAAGGTGTAAAACCAGCCTGCCACTGGTAATGCCAATTGGGAGAGCAATAACTCTGTTCAACCAAATCGTTTCAAATGTTGATATATTCCACCTACGTGAGGATGAGTATAGGTGGACGTTGTTTTATAAATTCTTAAAATAGGGTCTGCTTAGCTCATTCGGTGTACTTCCTTGTATCTTTTTTTTTTTTTTTTTTTTTTTTGTATTTACAGTTTTCTACTGTTTAATAATTTAATTCTGATCTATTTCTTTTTTATATACTATTGTTTTAATAATATTTCTTTGTTTATAAATGGGATATTGTGAATGTCTTAAATTAATAATTTGTAATGTAATATGTAAAAAAAATTTTTTTTTGAATTTTACATGCGAGTGAGTAAGTACTACTCCATTGTAAGACAGTGATACTAGACATTTATCAACTACATTGTTTTTTTTATTCATAACAATAAATGTTAAAGACTTATTTACTGCGTATAATATATACATATATACTGATTATATAAGTAATTTTGAATGTAGTGCCATCTATAAGTTATGTAGTATAGTTATTGATAGGTATTTATATTACTACATATTTTAAACTGTGTTTTGTTTTCTGTTTCCAGAACCGGATCTTATAATATCTCAACCAGGGCAAGACGATATAACAATTGATAATACTTAAGAATGGTGAATTACTTATGTAAGTAATGACCTAAAAAATGAAACACAATCGCAGTTCGTAGGGTGGTTTTTATTATTTTGATTACATAAGAAAGAAACTAAGTTAACGAATATTTGTTTTTTATTGAGGACTATTAAATAAAAATTAACAACGTCAAAGCAACTGTGTACCAAAGTATCTACTTTATTAATAATATGATTCATTTTATTGGTTAATCATCACTTACGAAACAGTTGATATCTTAACTATCTCTACTAAATTAAAACATTGTATGATAATGAAAAAAAAAACGATTTTTTGTAACGATGTTTCCTTATGTACTAAAAATAAGCTGTCACTTAATTTTATTTGTAATAAAATACTGCAAGATTGATGGAAACTGTAGACTGTAGAGTTTTGAGCCTGAAATTGAAAGAGTCTGGATCCGGCTTTGGGCGATGACGGATGAAGGAAATTCGAGAGTTGGCCGAAATTTGATACAATAAATCTTTTAAAGTATGAAATCAATGTACTATTAATTTATGCTATTTACTTGTATTATGTATAATTATATATTATTATATACATCTACTATATTATTAGATAAGACAACTTCATTAATTTTATCAAATCAATATACGAGGGTGGGTCAATAAGTCCTTAGAAAAGCCGACAGGTGGCGCGACTAGTACTGTAAGCGGTTTGTTTTCATGCAGCGGCACTACCGATTCAGTATGCTGCGAAGTTTCAATCAGATTGGTCGGGTTGTTGTGTGTTTCTCGTACATTTAAAAAAAGAAATTGCTTGTGGAAAATGGAAAAATGGAAAATGGAGAAAATTGAGTTTAGAGCTGTTATTAAACATTTTAATATAAAAGGGTTAACAGCAAAGGAAATAAAAAATGAGTTGGATTTAGTTCACGGCATATCTGCTCCTTCACTTGCAACTATTTATAACTGGTTAAATGAATTTAAACGTGGTCGTACATCAACAAAGGATGAACCACGCTCAGGACGTCTTGTAGAGGTGACTACACCAGAAATGATCAATAAAATCCACGATATGGTGTTAAGTGACCAAAGATTAAAGTTGAGTGAGATAATTGAGGTTACAGGGATCTCAAAAAGTAGCGTCATTTCTATTTTACATGACAAATTGGGCATGAAAAATATTTCTGCAAGATGGGTGCCGCGTTTGCTCACAGTCGACAATAAACGCAATAGGTTGGTGGCCTCTAAAGCCCTGTTGTCGCTCATGCAACGCAATCCGGATGAATTTTTTCGTCGCTTTGTGACTGTAGATGAAACATGGATACACCACTATACTCCCGAGACGAAAGAACAGTCAAAGCAGTGGATTGCGAAGGCAAACCATGACCAAAGAAGGCGAAAACCGTAAAATCAGCTGGTAAGGTTATGGCTACTGTATTTTGGGATGCACGTGAAATTATTTTCGTTGACTATTTGGAAAAAGGAAAAACAATAACAGGGGATTATTATGCATCTTTATTGGACCAGCTAAAAAACAAAATTGAAGAAAAACGGCCTCATTTAAACAGGAAAAAAATCCTCTTTCATCAGGACAATGCCCGTGTTCACACATGTTTACGATCAATGGCTAAAATTGAAGAATTGAAGTTCGAATTGGTCGACCACCCACCGTATTCGCCAGATTTAGCCCCCAGTGACTTTTTCCTTTTCCCAAACTTAAAAAAATGGCTAAGTGGACAACGTTTTTTTTCAAATGAAGAAGTCATCGATCGGACAAATGCTTATTTTGAGGACCTTCCGAAAACTTATTTTTCTGACGGTTTAAAAAAAACTGAGAAACGTCTTACCAAGTGTATTGAGCTCCAAGAAGATTATGTTGAGAAATAAAAAAAAAATACAAAAATAAAAACTGTTTTAATGCTTTTTTCTAAGGAATTATTGACCCACCCTCGTACCTCATATTATTTTATTTAAACTATGTACATAGTGATTGCAAAAATAAATATGTTTGGAACAAAAATTTCATTAACTGCTATATTTAAAAAAATATATAAAATGTACGTAAGAAAAAGTATCTCAAATGAATTATATTTTTTTTTGCAGTTTTATTGTTAGGTAGTAACTGTAAGCACTATCAGTTTGTATTTTGTGGAACTAACTATTACTGTTACAACTATTTTATAAATAGTGAAAAAAGTACAAGATATTATTAGTTCTAACATGTAGATGATATATAAAATAAATAAAAGTGGTTTATATGGACTTGAAAGAGTCAGAGTATTGTAATATGTCCATACATAATACATTTATGTTAGTACCTACCTCAATTTAAGATTTTTCAGTCACTTGTTGTCTATGAATGGACATTCGGCGTTTTCGTTTTCATATTATGAATAGTCCCAACAAATAAATTGGCTCTGAAAGATGTTATGATATATTAGGTAGAAAATATGTAAGTTATTTTCTTCATAATCGGACGTACGGTACACTGGCTCTGAAGTTCTGAAAAGTATGAAAGTATTATTATAAACGTAACCTATACTTACATGTATAATATGGTGACAAACGTCGAATCTATACAATTAATTGTAATGCTATAAAAATAAGATATTCGTATGTATAGATAGATGTTCTTGTTATTAAAATCAGTAAGATAAAACGATGCTTGAGACAGCTTCATAAATTTACTTAATAGAAAAATCCTAAAAAAAATAACTAGGATTCGAATACACAATTTACATTTTTCATTAATTAATTCACCGACATACTAAGTCAAGATTATATAATTAGTTTAATATATATTCTATATTAACGGCCCATATGCTCAGCGTAGGTCAAAATGGAGCTTTTATGCTATTTTCAGAGCATGATCCTGGATATTCCTTAAACGTTGTAGATAATCTATTTATATGATTTATTTTGAAGCCATATTATCTTTTATATTTAATTTAAACATTTGATAACTGCATAAAGTATTTTTATTACATAAAATAGTATTATTTTAAATCTCTCGCTCTAATGTTTTAGTATATTCGTCTTTATCGTATATATCATATTTCGGTACATCCATGTGCAGTGGTGTTAATATTTTTTTAGGTTTATTAATTTTTAAACGCATTTACAAAACCATTAGTAAAATTAATGTTAACATTATATAGTGACATATTTACGATAAAAAATATATTTTTTAATCTTTGTGATCCCGAATTTGACAAGAATTAGCATTTTATTATTCAAAAATAACACATATGAAGATAATTCTAAAGATACTGATTATAAGCTATGTTTTTTTTCCATTCAAATATGATAAACATCCTATGAATAATGATTGCTTTATAATAATTATTGACCTAAGAATAAGGTAGTATTATTTTGAAATACGCCATTTCTATTGGCATTTCCCAGTGGTTAAGCTACAACATACGGCCGTAGCCATAAATTGACAAACGATAAATGAAGTAGGCAGTAAGATCATGGTGACGCGCGTGTTTGAACATGGTACATCCATACCGAAATATGACTATATTCTAAAGCATTAGAGCGAGAGGTTTAAAAGAATACTATTTTATGTAATAAAAATACTTTATCAAATGTTTAAAATAAATATATAGGACAATAAGGCTTCAAAATTATATAAATAAATTATCTACAACGTTTAAGGAATGTACTGGATCATGCTTGAAAATAGCATAAAATCTCCATTTTGACCTACGCACGTCTTTGAGCACGTCCCTCCTTAACTACAATCTTATGTATATACAGTTTTGAAATATAACAAATATTAAACATAAAAATTATAAAGTATTGTTAATAATTAGTAGTCAGATTTACAGAGATGATTTATTTTATACAATTTATCATAGAATATAAGAAGAGCTATTTTTGTACAATGTATTCCATAAAGTTTGTGTTTAGTAACTTTTAATAGGTATAGATTATTGGTATTAATAATTTGAAAAATATTATCGACGACGATTGAATAATAATTCTAAAAAAATGTTATACTTATTTAAAATATTTTACTTCTCATATTAAAATTTCATATTGACTGTAGAATGTATTTTATTATCAGAAATAAGTAATTTATTTAAAATAAGTATACAAAAATACATAAAAAAAACTCCAATCAATTCACAGTACTGTAAGAATATGAATTGCTTAATTAAGCAGGTATTAAATATTATGTTATAATATATCTAGTACGTACTTTAAAAAGTAGTAATTATATTTCAATAATAAAATTTTTCTAAAAGTCTCCTTAATAGATAGTAAGTAAGATTATCCACTGTATTAGTATAACTTTATTCTATTAATATTATTATTTTCCACACATTTTTTCCATATAAGGATTCAAAAATACCTCATTTTCATAGAATAACTGCTATTAAAGATAAGTATTTATATTGTAGTTATAATAAAAACGTTCAGCTCTCTATAAGTGATATTGTAGAATTTATAATATTATTTAAATTTCAATAATATTCATAATATTTTTTTTAAATCTATCAAAATAAGTTACAAAAATAACTTATCATATTTTAGATAGTTTTTATTGATGGGCGGGCGAAAGAATAAAAAAGGACGGTTCAGACATGGCGGATTCCGCGCGGATGCAAACCGTGCGGTCTGATCCGTACAGAGCCAATTTCTCACGATTCGCTTGAAACAGCAATCCGCTAGTCGACCGCAAAAATAATGAATCCCACCCGGAATCCGCATGGCTACAGAGCGCGTTCATTAAAGGCATGAAAACTGCGCGGGCTCTTATAAGAGTATATTACTATTGCAACTAATTCGTAAATTATTGATTTTATCAAAATTCTGTAATAATTAAAGAATTTTGGTTAATATTTTCGCAATTTGAGATATAAATCAGTAAAACGGCCATCTCTTAATGTCGAGATGCTTTTCATTGATTTTTTAAAATATTTTTTTTTGTAAGGCACAAAACACAGATTGATTCTTCGACTTACCTACCTACGTCGTGTTAACGTACTGAATCCGCCATGTCTAAACCGAGTTTTAGTTTTCTCATTATTTTAATTTGACTGCACACGATTATTACAATGTTTTCTTTTCAATCATGTCGGAGTTTTCTGTGAGAAAATTGATTTTTTCCATGTTACCAAAAATAATATAATAATTATTCTCTCCCATATATTTGGATATTATATATTTGACTCGATTGTTAACAAAATACAATGCAAATAATTTAATAAACTAAAATATAATTGATATTTCAAATAAATATACTTTTGCATCATTTAATTTATCGAAAGTTAAAAAATGCCTCTAATCAAATTAGTTTGGCTTTGTGAATTATTATTATAAATTAATAATATTACTATTGAAGAGTATCCTGTAAACAATACTTAGAATTTTACACTTAGACCCATTTACCTTCAATAATTGAAAACAAAATTAGTAAACAAGCTATTTAACTTTCACAGTAGAATCCAAATATAGTATACCTTAGTTTCCATATAAACAGGAATGATAATATGTTTAAATATTCTGTAGATTTAGTATATGAACAACTATTTTTGATTGTAAATATTGAATAAATTTATATACAATAAACAATTAAAAAATATATACATGTATGTCTTTTACTTCATCGATGTAAGTCATTAGTATTAGATTTATATTAAATATAAACAGTTCACCGTAGGACACTAATAATTGACATTGTCAATAATGTTCAACTAATAATCAATAGAAAATACTTTTTCACTTTAACTAATTTAAGATTACTTTAATCATTTTTAAGTCAGTTTTAAGTTTGTCTTTCTCTTTTATAAGCCAATAATACCATCTACATGTTGTAGTTTTTAGAGTTACATGTAAGTTGTACGTATGCAGTTCATCGTGGGACACTTATTCGTACGCCGCAGTACGTGAAACATGAGTTCGTATAACATTTTATCAAATGACGAGTACTTCGTTGAATATTTCACCGTGGAGTATATTTGTACGTATGCTATAACATGTGGCGAATTTATGAGATGTCTTTACTAGGTTAGGTTGGGGTTAATCTAATTCGAACAGTACTATTTGCAAACTATCGCCGCATTTTGTAAGATACGTACAAATGTATTCCACGGTGAAATGTTCAACGAAGAACTCGTCATTTGATAAAATGTTATACGAACTCATGTTTCACGTACTGCGGTGTACGAATAAGTGTCCAACGATGAACTGCATACGTACAACTTACATGTAACTCTAAAAACTACGACATGTAGATGGTATTATTGGCTTACAAATCGAGTGCTTAAAGTCAGACAACGTTATCTACAAAAAAGTGTTTTTTTTTTGAGATAACGTTATTTTACATTTACGGTTACATGATAGTCAAACAACGTTATGTCAATCTTTTCTAATTTCTTATTAAATCGTCAGTAAAGTTTAACGCTAATTACATAAGTTATCCTTGTTTTCATATTTTTTTTAAACTATCCCTATAAATTTTAACATCATCATAAGCAAGATAAATGTACAATACACAATTAATTATAAAATATTAACATTAGGTTTTAAATAAACATTTCCCTTGTTAAGTTACAAGAATCTAAAATAACGATTTTTGGCTCTCCTGTAAAGTTGCACTTTTGTAGATAGTGTCGTTTGACACTAAGCCCTCGAAATGAGAAAGACAAACTTAAAACTGTCGTAAAAAAGATTAAAGTAATCTTAAATTAATTAAAGTAAAAATGTATTTTTTATATTATTAGTTGAACATTATTGACAATGTTAATTGATTATATATCACGTCATGGTTATCGCCGTATATAAAATGCGGTTCTTATAATATCATTGAACCATTTATTGCAATGAATGAATACAGTAAGTAAATCACTAGTCAAAAATAAAAAATAAAAATCGTCATTTCGTAATGGGTGTAGAATAATAATTATCTACTCATAAAGCTTTTATTTTCGAACTATGAAAATAATTATTATTCGAGAAAAAATTCTGATGTGAAATCGACGTTATTCCACGTAGTGAGGCATCGTCTATCTTAGGGGTAGTCAACCTGGTTCCTACCGCCTATTAGTGGGCGTTCTAGCTTTCATGGTGGGCGGTAGGGGTTATAAAAAGATTTCCATTATGATTATTTTCTTTATAAATCACCATAACTGTGGAACCGGTGGGCGGTTAGAAAATTTGACTACTAACAGAGATACAAAAGTGGGTGGTAGGTATAAAAAGGTTGACTACCCCTGGAGTCTACCTGATAAGGCTGACATTCGAATGGACAGTCGTCTTGCCGAGTAATATTTTTTTGCAAATCATCCCGGTATGTGCAATTATTTATGTTTTAGTAATCTAATTTCAATGTTAATAAAAAAAAGAAATAGATTATCAATATTTCAATATTATAACGATATCATAGATATAAAAACATAGGCGGTAATGGCTTAATTTTTCGATATTTCGATGCAAACTCTTGATTTTTTTTACCATGTTTTTATTATCTCGTATTCTTGTTTGTCCCGTAGAGATTTTTTCTTGTTTGTCCAAAAAATTTAACTAACGTCCCGACTAGCTAGACATTTGAAACTTTTAGAATATATCAGAACACGACGACAATGCATTCTTTAATACTTTTGGCCATCTAGGATACATATATATATACAGGATGCTAGACACTGATCTTTATGTTAAAAGGGCTGGCGCGCGCTGAAACCGGTTCGGTGTTTACGCACTCACATGCTGGTAAGCGGACGGTACAATTTTGATGAATGATATATCATAAAGTTGATGAATAGTGATGATAAGTTCAGGATAGATGATATAGACGTGACGTTCACTCAGACCGTAATAGATTTAGTGCAATGAAGGTCGAACAGATACGTTTTGTATGAGTATCGCTGTAGTTAGCGCGGCCTCGTTCATATCGTATCAGATATAGCTCGATAACTTTAACAAGCCTACGCTCTAGGCTGTCTTGGAGTAACTAAATTTAAATTGCAATCACGGTCTACTCATTACCCGTAACTGCCGGTCGTGCTGGTCTGGCGACAATATTACATATTAGGGATTCGCGGGTAGATGGGAAGAAAGAATTAAGGCTAGCATATTTGGCCCAACCAATATCTATAAGTATATAAAATACTTTATATTCTGAAAAAGTTCGAAAGTATCACATTAAGTAATTCATATGAGGTTTATTTATGAAAAAAAGTGTCTCGAATTTTTGTGTTTCACTCATGTACGTACCCTGTTAACAAAATATGTCGACGAATATAATTAATAGTGGAAGTAACTAACTCAGGTAACAATAATATACAATACGTATATGATACTTCTTATATATCAGAGGTTAGTAGGCACTTGTCTCATATAAGCGTTCAAAATCGGCTCATACCACCCTCTCACGCAAGAGGTACCATCTCCACGTGGAGATTCAGTCTACACTAGGATTAAGCGCCGCTTAGGAAGCCTCTCGTCACATTCACCTTAATTTAAATCCTGGCAAAAGCCTTCCCTCTAAGGCCGCGCTGCGACCACCCCGTAGCAATTTGCTAGACCCCTTTGATTCACTTAGCTGCTCACTACACGGGGTGTCATTGTGTTTTTGAAAGTTTAACCCCTATTACTCCGCAATATTATATATAACATATAGTACAATCACCATAACAACTAGTATAATATTACAATCTATACCACTTACTTAAAAATGCACTGTCTGTATTTTCGTTTATTTTATTGTAAAAACTACTGCAAAGATAAACTCATAAAGTTCGATTGATGTACATGGCAGCTAAGAATAAGGGACTGAGAAGAGTAGAATGAGCTATAGGATGACTTCATCTAATAGTCCCAGCTTATTAACGAGTAGCTTATTTATAACTCAATGAGTTTTTATAATAAATATTTTATGCCCACGATAGCCGAGCGGTTAGCTATTATCCATTACTCGTAAAAACAAAAATTTGTTAACAAAACCTCCCAGTGGTGGCAAATATTATCTTTTTAGAACCAACATAAATATATAGGGAATGGGACGACTGGCCTCCGGACAATTGGACGCCGCACTGTCGTAGACACGTGTAGACGAGGTATTTTAATCAGTTTCTATCTACTACTAAGTAGTTTGAATTCATTTTACTCTTAACATAATGTATTCTTTATCGCGGATTGAGAATTACAATGCCTAAGGCTTTATATTAAATAAAAAACTCTTTTTTCGTTGGAACTTAAACATATGCACGATTAAATCATTGTTTACGTCTGCATATTTACATTCTTACCAACAATTAACCGGTTAAGTGCCCAAAGCGTCTTTGGACGCCCTAATTACACCAATTCTTATGTTAATTACTATCAATTAACTTATTGCGGCATAGAAAGGATTAAATCATAATAATATAATCATTGAAGTATAAATAATAATATTGAATATTTTTTTTAAAATACCTATAAGTACCTAACGTCTATTTATTTTCGAATTTTGTGGCATCCAGTTGTCCGGTGCCAAATCGTCCTAGACCCAATATATAATATTTGAATAAAATACCAGGTGGCAGTGTCATTTTTGTCGATGCGCTCAATGCGTTCTTTGTCTTAAATGCTCAAATAGAGAGTGTGAGGCTGTGATTTGTTACGCAGCGTTACAGACAGATAAATCAAGGTAAATATATAATGTAATTTATGTACAGTTTTAATAATTATTATTTTTTATGTCATTTTAGTTACAATATAAAAGGTTTTCGTTTATTATATTATTACTTATTTGTGAACGTACATTATATCCGATTTCATGTTCGATCCTAATAAGATTTTATGGGCGTCCACAGGGTGGAGGTTTGAATTGAAAGAGTTTGTTTTTACGAGAAATGGATTTTAGCCACTTTCTCAACCTAATAGTTCCATACTCTGACTCAAACACAAATTGAAAAACGATATGTGTATTTTGCAGACCTATAAATCAAACTTGGGATCCACGACACTGTAAGGTAAGCCAACGCTTTAGCTGTTCAGCCATTGTGGATTATATACTGCAGATAAAAAAATGCTCTCGGTTATTACAATAAATGTGTTATAATATAACGATTGTACTTTATCCATTTTAATAAACATTAGCATTGGTTTCATCCACTCATTTGGGCATTATTAAGTGATAATAAAAATATAATTAAAACAATTAGTAATACATAGAGACACTTAGTTACAAGTTATTAAAGAACACATCAAAAGTAATTAGTTGATTATAAATATGACAACATAATAATATAATTTATATGTTTATTTTATGTTGTGTTTAATGACTTGGCTACTTTAAAATACTCACATAAATATTTCGGTTCCTGTGTGTAGATTCTCCCTTAAATATTAAATCTGTACAGTCGGTATATATTGTGTATATATATATATATATATTACGTATATGATAGAATTACTGCACTGATTACGATATAATGTAATGCGTTCCCAATATTTATTACACCAAACAAGTATCGTTAGATAAAGGGTTAAAATGTTATTTATACTCTTCGATTAAAATCTTTATGAAAACTGCTTCCCAAGTAGGGGAGCTTAACTCAAATATAATTGGGATACGTCCATTATAATATGGTTAACGCAACCTAACTAAGTTAACCCTTTCGCTGAATGGAAGGTCGTCTTTATTCATGGAAAAATAATTTTCTTAGTACACTGGGGACACTGATCCGCAAACAATGTTTACGAAATTTTAAATACTTTAATGTAAACAATACGTGTTTATTTAATGAAATCATTTTAAGTCAAGGCTAAAATAATAATATTTACACAAGATTAAAGAAAAAAATATTATTTTCCATTGAATGTATATTATAAGTAGGTATCATCTATCGACTGAAAATAAAACTAACAATCTCAGACGATAATTATTAAGTAATCACTACTCTAAATTATATTATTATACTTAGTATTAGTCGATATCAAACCTTTCAATCATTCATTTCAAGCATTCAAAAAATAATCTTTTGATGGAATAGTCGTTACACAAAATTACCGTGTTTGTCCGAAAATGACGTAAAACTATTAAATACTAAATTAATATTATTATTATCCAAATATAAACTGTAATATAAAATGTAATACAGTGTAAGAGTGCGTACTATGTACATGTTTTATAAAAAGGTTATGAAATGAACTATTAAAATAATTATATGTGGATATATAATAATATATATATATATATATATATATATAATAATGTGGATATATATATAATTAAACTTAGTAGTTAGACATCATACCAATTAATTTAAATAATAAACAACTACAAAATGGTGATCCCGACGGAAAGTGACAATCACACCATTCGGATGAATATAACTACTTGCTATTAATGTCTGGTTAGGTTCTGACTTAATTACGTATTGTTTTTTGCAATTTTATGAGATTTTTCATCTAAATATTGATAGTTTTGTTAAAAATTATTTAGATATTATGAATTATTATTACGGTCCTGATAAATAAATCTTCGGCTACAAATGAATTTATAATATAAAGTGATTAATGCTTAATTTACTAATGAGCTTTAGTAATATTTTCTTTTTAAGACTACATCAGGTCATGTGGCCGAATGACAGTAGTATAGTGAAATAGTAGTGTAATTGGTAATATAAGAGAACTCAATAGATACACAACTATACACATACTGAATTGATATGATTTTTTTAAAATCAATGAGATAGATAACGATTTAATTTAGGCACTTGCCCCAATACCCCAATTTCAACTCACCATTCCACGGCTGTCATCTGACTTTATCTAAAGAATTATTTTGAAAAAAAAAAATTTTGTATCTTTACAATTTGTTGACATAATTATAATTGAGATATTATTATACATATGGAGATAAAACTAAACTAAAGTGTTATCTATGTAAGTTTTATAGATATAAGTTTAGTAGCTTTTGAGCTATTATAACGGAATAGACAGACAAACTGACATATTATAATACTATGTAGGTGTAGATATTTTATCTAGTCTCCTTGGGAGGCTTGAGCAAACAAGCGCTGAATTCGGCCTCAGCATTAACGAATCTAAAATTATGCGCTGTTCACACCTAGACCTTCAGAGAATCCGATAGGAAAAGAATTATCGCCTTCCAGATATGTCTCTGTACTGGAAGAGTTTGCCATCAAAGAACGTGTCCTGGCTAACTGGAAGAGACGAGTTTTTCAATTCTTCAGACACGCGATAAGAAAAGATCCAAGTAGCCTGGAGAGAAGAATGGTGGCGTCGAAAGGAGGAAGTCGCTAGGGAGTATACCTTCCAGGTGGAGTATCACTGTTAATAAAACCACTCTAAATGAATGGAAATTGTTGACAATCCTTATAAATTCACTGATCGCCATCCTTAGTAACGAGGCAAACGATATTAGGTCATTTAGTGCTAACACCGCAACTGGCGCGGTTGTAGTACTTGGCCATTAGATATAATTAACGTGTTATTCAAATGTGGTAATTAAAAGGTAATTAAAATTTTAGCAGTGATTGTGTTAAGAGAGATAAATGAAGATTGGATTCAATACTGATTGCTTTTATTGTTAATATGTATATTATAAAAGGTACGGTAGATTGAAAGATAATATTATTATAAAAAAGATAGGTAACTTTATTTAAGGATGTTCTTATCTTATTGCAAAACAATATAGAGAAAGGTTACAATCGTCAGCGGTGAAAAATCGGCGAAAAAAGCACAATATGTGGTGATTGCCCTTATCTAAAACTTTTTGCAAGAACCACTTTGATACATCAATCGGTTTCACAATATTAGAAATCAGAGCGACTTTCGACGTTCGGTGCGTTTCCGGCGTAATGGCCCGGAAGAAGGCTTTCGAGGAAAATGTTTTGCCTCACCGCCGGCTGGGGTTGTGTCAATGGATACACGTGCAAGGAGGGAGGGGAATTTCACGAGAGAAGAAACACTCACTTGTCAGCAATATTGGGGAAAAAATATGCTCTACCTATACGTTGATGATACGAGTATGAATGTAAGCTTAGTACTTAAAATATTTCCTTTATAATATCGTTAAAAAAAATCACTTAAGTGTTTTAACACCCACCATTAAATTAATGCAGAGATCTACTCGTCTCATTATTATTATTATTATTATCATCATCATCATCATCATCATCATCATCATCATCATCATTATGATTATTATTATATTGTCATCTTTATAGATTATTAATCTGAAAGTTAAGCCTTGAAATGTTTAGCTCTAGCGAAATATTAATTAAATCATAAATGGAGGTAAACGATAGTAAACAAAATAGTATGCACATGGAAAGAATATTTTTCGGGACATAAGTATGTGCCACGATGGCTGATCGATAATGTGTCGAGTTATATAGACTCGCAAACCTCGATTTCGAATCTCGGAGCTGGCAAATCCACATGTCATGTTATGTTCAAAATGAACATAACCAACATTCATACCTCTGGCAACCTCGACGATGATCTATGGTAACGTCGATGGAGCAACGCGATTAATAACAGATGTCGCTGTTGGAATTTCCGGCCGCAACGGAGGTCACAAGGTGCGAACGCAGCAACCAGGCTTTTTGATTCTGTCTGTCATCCAGTATAGTCGTGCTCTGCTTTGGTTTTACCCAACATTTATAATGGACGTCACTTAAAGCAGCACGATTGCAGCCGCAGTGCTTGAGGCCTCTGTGTCGTTCCAAGTTTGGTATTTTAAAACTATTATTATTTGATTCACTTATTTTCCAATGTTTCTTTTAAAACTTAGCTTCTTGCCTTTATTATAGTATTTCCTTAATAACCTTTTAATGTAATATTCTTGTTTTTGCTATAATATAGTTTCGGTCAAGTACATAAATTGCTCTTTCATTTATTATTCCCCCTTTCTTCCTCACTGCAATATAATTATAATCTTTCACGGTATCAAGACCGTGTGGCGTCCAGGATTTTAATAAGTACATCTTTTGACCATAGATTGCACGTGCCTTCAGCCGTGCAATTCCTTTTTGTATTCTAATTTAATTTTTACAGTTGTCAGTTGCGAGGTTACGGAAGTAATTATTGTTCAGCTTGAAAAGGATGCATGTAACCCATGGCCCTTGCTTATGTCTCATGTCTCTCTTTAACTTTATACTTTATTTTCCATCCTATCTGTCGATTTTCTCTTTGATTTTGTAGTTGTGACGATAAGGATCACAACTACAAAATATTAATATATCAGTCATTATTTTAATATGACGTGTTTGTACCCAGATAACAGTCCTATTAGGTTTCGCACGTAGCTAACACCCATTTTTCGTAAAAACAAAACGTTGCTAACATATTATTATGATCGAACTTATTAATTTACTTTCTTTTTTTATACTATATGTGGTTGTAATATAGTATTAATATAGACGGATATGTATCACACCAATGATAATGACATACAAAATTATTATGGATCAGTCAGAAAGTTTCAGGCAATTTTATAATAAGTTTAAGGGGGGACGTGCGCCGCGTAGGTCAAAATGGAAATTTTATGCTATTTTCAAAGCATGATCCTGGACATTCCTTAAACGTTGTAGATTAAATATTTATATAATTTTGAAGCGTTATTATCCTTTATATTTATTTTAATCATTTGATGACTGCATAAAGTATTTTTATTACATAAAATAGTATTAATTTAAACCTCTCGATCCAATGTTTTAGAATATAATCATATTTCAGTACATCCATGTGCAGTGGTGTTAAGATATTTTAGATTTATTAATTTTTAAAAGCATTTATAAAACCATTAGTAAAATTTATGTTGACATTATTATAGTGAAATATTTACGATAAAAAAATATATTGATAATCCTAACCTAACTGTCTAAGTAACTCCCTAACTGCAAGGCTGTCATCTACTATCCAGTATCAAAACTGCTAGTGGTGTACCGTACTCTCTCAGTGTTATTCTTCGACTAAAAACAGGTATGTATTTAGTTAAGGACGCTAATGGGTTACAAATTAAACAACACTTTTTTTCACCACAACTCGATTTCCCATTCGTTATAAAAATGAGTTTTGGTTTTATTTTGTGCACTCGTTACATTTATCGTCAAATTATTCTCCTGCTGCGCGACGGTAGGAATCCTAAGTTTAAAGCGGGTCAATTCAAATATTCTCTTTCTCTCACTCCTGCAGCAGATCATTAATGACGCCGTGTGAATTAAATGATACGAGCGAGGATATGCGGGTTTTCTCATGGTTAATTTAGAAACGACTTTTACGTAAACTGGTTAAGGAAATTAATATAAATCGGATTGTTAATTTTTTTCAATTATAACAGATTATAATATTGTACAGCATTTAAAAATTTCCACACTTTATTCGTATGAGTCTGTGGTTCGATTGAATAAACGCGTTCATAGAATGTGGATACGTTTTCCCTAGAAATGCGGAGTAGTAAAATGCTTTAATAATCTTCCACTAGATGGTGTCGTCGACACAAAACATGATATTAAACAAAATATCGATTAATGTTTAATATTTAGAGTTAATCAATATTCGCAATTTATAATAATTGAATGCTTAAATTTGGTGCGACACGTAGAAAGAATTAATGAAAAATTCTTACAATACACCATACACAATGTCAAAAAATAACGATAAGGAGGTAAGAAGACCACGACAAAGATATCTGGACGAAATATAAGAGGATCTATTGACTCTACTGATGATCTAATTAAGCCATAAGAGAAAAGCTTGTAAAGAACGAAGTTGGAGTAGACCAAGGTGATAATAATAATAATCTTACATTTACTACAAATTACATAATATAATAGGTATATATGTTGTATATAATATATATATATACATTTTATAATATGTTGCATAATGGAAAAAGGGCGTAACCCACACAGAACAAATTTTACAGGAGAGGCAAAAAACGTTTTTTTGAATGATTTTGGTTTAATATTAATAAAAAAATATGCATAGACATTGGGTGCATGAAGATTTATGACTTGGTGTAATATCTTTTCGATTTACTAACTATTAAAGAAGTTATTACAGAAAATCATTAAAATTGAGGGTAAATGGTTTTTTCCTTCAAATAAAACTTAATTAAAGCTCAATTAAAACCTGAATTTAGATAATAAATCGGCATTTGTGGCTTACTTTCTTTTTACAGAACGTGTATTTAGTTGTATACATTGTTAATATCTAATAAAAGCACTTTTCGAAAAATCGAGGGTTACGCCCTTTTTCCTAAACACAGTCGAATATTATTGCGGTGATTTAAAACACATATCATAATAATTAATATAAACAGTATTTTTAACCACACTAATGTAATACATACTTGCGAATTCAGTCAAAAATATAATGTTCGTAAACAAATATTTTTTATGTAATTTAGTCATTCACTGGTATTTATTTATGCGTCTGAAAGTAATACGTATACTTAAAAATAAATATGTTATTATAATACGAATTTAATATTAATCTAAAATTCTTCAAGAAGAGCTCAAATTCGATAAACACATCAAGCGAATAAATTATTACTGAAGTAAAAATATCCTATCATATCGTTTGAAAGTCATTGATGTGTATAATAAAATTTCTCCGGTACTAAAGTCAAAAGCAGAGATCTGATATAAATTAATACGCCCAAGTTGGAAAGCTCCCGCCGCTAAGGATTTCCTTGATTAATAAGATGATTTTCCGCAAGTATTGGAAAAGCGTAGGAGCTCGGGAAATGTACCGGAACAAATTAACTGCAAAAGGATGAACGGATGTCCAATTTTACGAGAATTTTCTTACTTTCTTAAGCGAGCATGTATTTTTTAGCGCACGCAAAGATATGTTTTTATATATAAGATAACAATACATATAATATATTCAAATTAAATGGCAAGTTAATACAGTTGTAGCCACTTTAGGCTATCTACCAGACAATACGTCATATAAAAACAAAGATACAAGCGAAGGCAGCTGAATTCAAAACAGCCTTGTGACCAATTCCAGACCAAGAACAAACACTAGTCTAATCTAATTGCATATTGCAAAGCCTAAACGTGAATAAACACTAATGCCTTACAGTTGGATACATCAGAGATTAAAATAAGAAATTAATGTTTTTCATAAATATGTGAATTCGATGATGTAGTTAGATGTATGATACGACAATTGGAATATATACTGAAAATGATATGCGAAACTAGAACTCCATACAACGTAATGCATAAAAGATCAGCAAGTGTTTCGTTATTTACCTAGCAGACTTTTATAAAAATATAATGTTTTCTGGGACTCAAATATGCAAAAATCTAAATAAAATAAAAATATTAAGAAATGGGAATAAGTGAATAGACATGGAGATAATAATAATGATAATAGATAATTTGAAAACTCCTCAGAGAATTTACAACCGTGTAAGCAATAAGCGTTTTAGATAGAATTGAAAAAGACACTGTTGACAAGACAAATTTCGTCTCAATTGTATAGAATATACGAGTACCTAGCTTAGTTGGTAGAGCACATGAGAGCGAAGCCAACGGCGCGGGTTTTATAATATATTATTTCTGGTGTTTTAAAATTTGTATGTTCAATAAAGAATGTTACATTCTTAAATCATCAAAGTGTTAATATATTAAATACAAAAAAACATGGGTCATTCGAAGAAGTCATGAGTTGAGGGTTTACTTTTATAAGAATTATCGGTTCGCTTTCAACCCCGCTGTACAGAAATATGTAATAATGTTTAACAGTCAAAAAATTTGATCAGTATTGAGTTATATTATTACTCACATGATTTATATTAAACTATACATTATCTTACGTTCATATATCATGACGTATTGAAATATGTTAGTTTTGTCTGTTAGTAATAATTTTTTTTTTTTTAATAAGAAACATGTTTCAAGTTTTCAAGAAAAATATTTTTAAAAAAGTTTTAATAAATAATTATATCAAGAAGTTTATATTTCCTATCATGATTTTAATTGGACTTCTTGTAAGAAATTTATAAGAAAAAACTGTACGTAACTTATAAAAATATTATTCCAAGTAATGAAAATAAAATAAAAAGCCTGTAAACACCTTTTACGAAATAAAATGTTAAACTAAATAATTATATAGGTCCACAAAACTTTCATTCTCTACTGATTTTATGAATAAATAAATTTTCAATGCTAGTTGCAAAATTGGTAAGGATTTTTGTGGTGTTATTTACACAATATTTTATCAAATATATCATATTTTTATTATTCCAATATACAATATTAAAACTGAATTAACCAAATGATTACATTAAAAACTAAACTAAATAATATAATACTATCATAGTGCTACTCAAACGTTATTTTTTTTTTACATAGAATCTCCGCGTTAGTATTAATAAAATTATTAAAGTGTAATAGTGTTTTAATTGAGGTACGTAAACACAGTTCGAAAAATGTAAAATGATCATCGTCTAAAAAGATTGAACTATCATCTATCTCTTCAGTGATAACCGATAACATACTATATAATGATCAGATGTAATTAATTTTATCTACCCGTTAGATGTAATTTTATTTCTTCGCTTTATATGGACGCCATGAGTGTATTTGTTTTTTTATGTATAAATAATTGCAGTGCTTATTCTTAATATTATGAAAAGAACCATTGGCCCCACATCCTGAAGCGGGCCCCCAGGCTGGGATCTTTGGCGGACCCCCCTACTTATCGCTAAGTATAAAGGCAGTGTGACGCTCTACAGTAGTGTTTTCCAATTGATATACGCGGTAAAATTAATGTGTATATTTAGTGTGTTTTGTATATTTTAATGCATCCATTTGAATTAATATAGAGTTGTCGACTATCGATACATAATTAAAAATTATATCGAGCAACAACATAATTTAAAATATTAACATTATGGAAGGAAAATAGCTCCGCAAGCGACTTTTTTTCTATTAAAGAAAATTTGTGATGTGTGTTTATCTCACTTATCTGGTCGACTCGCCACGCTGGGCCCCTCCTTAGCCCGGGCCCCCAGGCTAGAGCCCTGTCAGCCCCCCCTTGTGGGGGCCATGAAAGTAACCCACCGGTGAGCTAGTCAATTCACGTGTGAGTTTTTTTATAAAATTGTTAATAATTTATGAATGAGTAATATAATAAATTTTGCCGTCGTTACATCGTTGCCAACCGTCGTTGACTGTAATCCAGACAGGGTAAGAAAATAACCCGGTCAGCAAATATTGGATTTTCTCAAAATCTAAAAAAAATAGTCGTATTTTTATGAACATTGTAATTTAATTTTTTTTTTAAATAAATCCAATGTTTCGCAAATTAAGCAGATTATGGTAGTAAAATATATATGATTTCATGATATATTCAGATAAATATTTTGAAAGCTATATTTTTTGGAAAAAAGAGCTATAAATTGCGAACATTGCACGTAAATATATTGCCACCTGTCCATTCGGTGATAGATAATAATATTATGTAAATTCTTAAATTCACACATTACTCAGCCAATCTCCAATTGAAATATAAAGTCATATCTCGTGATTCTTTGTTTGAAATAAAACCGAAAAGGTTTGAATGTGTAGCATATTATCATATAACAGTATTTTCAAGAGATTACTTAGGTGGCAAAAATTGATGATAATTTGGTTAAAGTTCGCTTTGTGAGCAAAACACTTGTCGTAGAAATAATATCTATAATAATATGTTGTAAATACCCATAAAAACTTCTATTACAACATAAGAAAACATAATAATTAATATTAATGTAGACTAATTATCACAGATTATTTGTCTTTATTATAGAAAAGCATTTATTTTTATGATGTAGTTAATAAGAGTGTATAATTTTACAACGTTTTTCTTAGCTCGTATTTTTGTTTGTCCGGTGGTTGTTTATCCAGTACAAATCTTGCAATCAATTTTTAACTAACTTCCCGACTGGTTGCACATTTAAAACTTTTAGAATATATCAGAACACGCTGCCAATGCATTCTTTTAATACTTTTAGCCATCTTTAAGCAGAATTGAATTCATTTTTAATTAATTCTGTTTTGTATGGAAAGTTATTTGAGAAAAATCCGTAAAAAGTGAAAGACTATTATTGGTTGCTAAGGGGGTGGTCCTAGCAACTAAATTATTAATATATACGTGCGTTACTATGAAAATCAAAATGAAATGTCAAAATGACATTTCGGTTTTCTATATTTGTTTGTTTGTTTTTCATTTACTTCATATTAAGTACAAGTTTGAGCGTATCGAGCATAATAATTCAACAGAAAATTTAAAAATGTTGTATATAAAAATTTCTTTTTATCTTGTTATTATTTAAATCTCAGAGTTCTATCTTTGACTTTTGATACTTTGGAACCTCAATTTTTCATCAGTGATATATTTTATGGAAATCGTATCATTATTATCACAAGTTAGAATATAAGAAACATTTAAAAAGTTTGTATTTGTTGCTTCAGAATGTTTTAAAAATCTGATAGAAAATGTTATCTGTTCATAATATGTGAGTACAAAATAAATACTCTAGCATGCATTAATAGGACATGCAGATGAAAAGACAAATTTTAAGTACAATTTTGAGCACGACACATGCAGAAACAGAGAAGTATTTATACTTTGTGTCTAAGGTAAACTGTATATTAAACTAACTTTACAATATTAAAAGCTACCATATTTGTACCTTAACCCTGACAATGTATTGTTTAACTACAATCAAATTAAGACGTATAAAATAAATAATTTTTGTATCCTATTCTAAATAAGTCGGTTTTATAATGCATCTAGGTCTATCTTTTGAAATTTCAACGTCGGAATGTATACCTATTATAAACGATTGATTTCTAGGCACGTCAATAAAAATAAATATACAGATTTTCCAGAGAGGATATGGAGTATTCAAACACCCAATTTACCACGTGGGCACACCCAATTATTTTATTTTTTATTAAAACAAAATAAACTTAAATTTAATATAATCTTAAATACAGTTACATAGAGTAAGTGATCTGTATATGAAATGGGGATGTAATAATTGTATTATAATTATTTTAAAGAAAAAGTACAGAGAGTGTGGAGAAACAATTAGATGATGAGCTAGCACTGATCTTGGTGCTGTCTAAAGGATCCTGTAGATGGCGATCATATGCCTAAGACCTAGGATATGTATCCAAACTTAAACTTATTACGCGGAATATATATTTAATATTACCGGTCGTAGGTCTTTCATTTTAAGCTTTTAAATCGAATCGTTTTTAGTGAACGTTTTGTTTTAGACTGTTTAAATATCTAAATTACACTGATCCGTCTCAAGTGTCTGAGTTACTGCTGTATGCCTATGGACCAGGATAATAATTGGTTCAAACAAACACATCATAACAAATAGCTTTTATTTATATTCATCCTTTTATTGGTATATGGATATTTCAAACATAAATATATTAAAAACGTGTATAATAAATGTATATTTTTGACAAGCAGTATTGTAAAATTATAGAAAGCATTCAACTTTAATTATGTACTCCAGAGTATAAAATTCAGGACTCAAATGTTTGATTTTTTTTCTGGAATGAGCAAAATATAAAACAATGTAACTGTTTTGGTTCATACTTATGATTAAATTCATAAATTTTTCCTCCTGTTTTTCTATTTTTCAGAATATTATCGTTCTATTATAATGTCATATTTTATGATTTTTAGTTTCATTTTACCACGTTTTTCTTAGCTCGTATTCTTGTTTGTCCGGTGGTTGTTGATCCAGTACAAATCTTGCAATTGATTTTTAACTGACTTCCCGACTAGCTAAACATTTGAAACTTTTAGAATATATCAGAACACGATGCCAATGCATTCTTTTAATACTTTTAGCCATCTTTAAGTAGAATTGAATTCATTTTCAGTTAATTTTGTTTTGTATGAAAAGTTATTTAGGAAGAAATACGTGCGTTACTCTGGAAATCAAAATGACATTACAGTATTTTGTTTGTTTGTTTGCAAAATAGCAAAAAAAATGATTTGTTGACAATTGCCTTATTTATCCTAAATTATTAATACATAGAATTGTCAAGTTTATATGATTCAACAGAAAATTAAAAAACGTGGTATATAAAAAGTACTCTTTATTTTGTTATTATTTAGTATATGGACACTGGTTATTTTACATCTGATATAATACAGAACATTATTTTGAAAAACTGTGACTTAAAATAATTTATTTTATAAGGGCACTATTATACAAGGGTTAACATGTGTGATTTTAAAACATGTAAGACACAGGTTGCAGCTTGTAAAAGACATTTCATGCACCAACATTCATAATTAACTCAGTTTTAGTTTCTATAACAGAAAATAGCATGTTAAGAGGTCGGTTCTATTATGAATTGAAATCATTTTCACGTATATGTGGTTGCACTACTTTCACCTTGTGTATTTTCCACATGCAATCTAAAATACTATTTGTGCCAAATTGCTTTTAAACAGTATAATATCAAAGTTTGCGGTTAGTCTCCTGGTAAGACTGCATTTCTGGAAATTCGAGAAATACTTTGTCATGAATGTTACTTGCAAACTATCATAATTATTTTAATTGAATTCAGTTATGTTATTTTCTTGCATAACAATTTTATATATTATATTTTACAAAACTATTTACAACTTCCAGTGCTACGCCGTTTTCAAGGAAAGCTATTAAAATAAGAAGTACTTCCAATGAAATAAGTAGACCCTATTTTACGAATTTATAACACAATATCCACCTAAACTTATCCTTACGTAGGTAGAATATATCAATAACCGAAGCGATTTTGTTAAACATAGTAGTTTGGCTGCGCATATTTAGTGGACTGTATTAAGACGGGATGATTCAGATATTGGGGGGGATTATACCAAGGATTCTAGCACTGATGTTAATGATAATGAGGCTGGCTCCTGGTCTGGAAATTTGCATTAGTGAGTGCACAATTAACTCACTGCAGTGGCAAAAGTTGGAGGTAGGCTGTTAAGATTCGATACAAATAGTGCAGATTAAACTTTGACAGTCACACTAAGAATACAATTTGCAGATGGTGGTGGTTAGTTTTTATAATTCAGTTAAACCCTGCTGAAACCAATCTATAATATGTGTGATATGGGGCGATCTGACAAAAATTCATTAAGCCCTACCTAACCAAACCATACTCGACAAAAATATTATATCTATAAAATATCTAGTATAATGTATGGTTTAATGGCATGCTTTTAGATATTTCATAGATAAACGAATATTTTTTGACTATGATCTACTACGGCTTGGATTAGGTAGTGTTTAATTGAATTTTAAAAACTAACAAATACTATCTACTCATTATCATTATAGTCTTAGTTCAATGAAAACAAATGCGTATGGCTGACAAAGCTTATTGTACACTATTTATGTTCGATCTTAACAGCCTACCTCCGCCCTTCGCTACTACAATATATTGAATGAAGATGCCGAAACGCAAAACGCGAGTCGAAAAAAATGACTAAAACGGAATAGTACAAAACTTAAATCAATTAAAATACAAAGATCACACTTATACTTATTACAAAATAATTAAAATATGTATACATCATTTTGAAAAACAATAACCAATAGAAAAAATCTTTTTTTGAAAAAAGTAAGCCACCCCGGCGGGGAATCGAACCCTGCATCTTCCGGGTTTACGCCCCATCCGTGCATTACCACTATGCTACGTAGTGACATACTAATTACCACAAATTTTACCTAATGGTCAATTTTAATACCTACTCATCAGCGCTCTTCCAAATCAAGCACTTTGGCAATCGATTTTTGTTTCTTAAATCAAAGTAGGTACCTATTACTTCGATTACTAACCGACGTCGTGGATTTCTCCAATATTTTTTTTAATGTAACTTGCACTTGCTAATAATTTATAATTAACTATTTCTTTTATTCAACGAATAATTCACAAGATTAAAGATAAGAACTAGTTAATTATAAAATATGTATGTTCAAGAAATAAAATTTTAAAATTTATTTTGAATACATTCTGATTATTAAGTGTTAGTCCTGGATAACCTTGAATAGAAATTTCTTAAGTAGAAGCGGGTTAGTAAAATTATAATTGTGTGACACTATTTATTTTTGAAGCGCGCAATAATTTCGTATGTTTGTTTGCTTTGCTAAGCATTTTACTAATTTAGAAAGTGCTGCGTATTCTTAACACGTTGAGATACTTATTCTAAAAGTATTATTAGAAAAAATTATCTACGTGATAATTTCGTAGTCAAGAAGAGACCTGACAAACATGAAGAATATTAAAAATATTAGATTTTGATTAGATCTATCAGTATGCGTAACTAGCATTCACACATTATAAGGAGTGTACATGTTAATTTTCTCACACGTGGTATCGTTGACCTGTCTATCTCTGATAATCTTATAAATCGGGAACATTAGTTGATTATTCTCCTAAGTTGTAGAAATAACTTGCCATTAGTAATGTCAATTGGGCGGGTAATAGCTGTGAATACTTTGGACGCGGAAGACGCACACGGCGCGTAATGACCAGGCGGCCGATCAATGTAATTAACGTGCATTTTAAAGGGGGCAATTAAAATTTCATTATCTATTCAGCAGCAAATGCGTTAACCAAATCGCTTAGGATAATATTTCACATATTATGTAAGAATGTGGACGTTGTTTTAAAACTATTTATTAATAATTACAAGATAAAAAGAACTTTTTATATACAACGTTTACAACGTTTTTAAATTTTCTGTTAAATCATATAAACTTGACTTGACTAGCTTAAACTGTCAAAAAAAAAATGTTCTTAGAATAGAAATACTGAATAATGAAATGTCATTCCATATTGATTTCCATAGTAACGCACGTATATATTATTATTTAATAATTTAGTTGCTAGGACCCCGTAGCAACCAATGATGGTATTGAAATAACTTTTCATACAAAACAGAATTAATTAAAAATGAATTCAATTCTACTTAGAGATGGCTAAAAGTATTAAAAAAAATGCATTGGCATCGTGTTCTGATATATTCTAAAAGTTTCAAATGTCAAGCTAGTCGGGAAGTTAGTTAAAAATCGATTGCAAGATTTGTACCGGACAAACAACCACCGGACAAATAAGAATATTAGAAGACGAGCTAATAAAAACGTTGTAAAATAGGTCTTCTTAGCTCATTCGGTGTTTATATTTATATGTCATTAATACTGTTATGAACGTCTTAAATTTATAATTTGTAAAGTTATATTTAAATAAATAAATTTGAAAATTTAATTAAAAATAAAATTATATTGTCGATTTAAATGTCATATTGTGGAAGTCTTGAAATCCGATACGTTACGCACGGAATATTTTGCTTTTAAATAAAAAAATAAATTTATGAGCATAATTTATTTATAATTTCCATACCACTTGCTATGCTTATAAACTAATTATGCAGGCGTATACCATTAGATGCCCTACAAAGTTCCGTACAGTGTGTCCCACGAGCAACTTCCCAGTACCTCGGTTGGAGCGCACTAGCGACTAGAGTGTGTGTTAGATCTATTCTGATTTAATATAGATATTAAAGTCAAGCCTTCATGTGAAGAAAGCTCTTCTAGCTTGCCATATTAAATGTAGCAAGCTTTCGAAAACCTGATAATTTTCCCCCTAAAGATACCGTGTCCAAATGACTGATCGGTCCATCTGAGAAGATCTTCACATTCAACCGACATAGTGGAAACACTCTCAGAGGATATGATTGGCATTCTTCACTGTGTCACTTAATAGGCATGTGTAGAATTGATTCCATGACAAAACAGAACATGATAAAACAGAACATGACAAAACAGAACAGTGATAAAACAGAACAACGATAAATATAACTATGACCTTTCAGAAAAAATATAATTTTAATATTGAAATTGTGCTATCTATATTACGTTGATAGATTTTTAATAGCACAGATTTTCATTACGCTATAATAAATCAAATTATATATCATATTTCTGCATTCCTAATCGCAAGAAAGCCTCAAATAAACGCGACTTAACTTGGTGTTGCCGGCAAGCTTAGGATATCTCATCCTAATCAATATAATATATTCAAAAATATTGGGTGACTAGGTACAACGAAATAATGACCTAACCCAACCTAAATAGATTCCACAAAAATTAATGTTTCATTTTTCCCCTGTTCTGTTTTGTCATTTTCCGTTTTGTCATGTTCTTTTTTGCCATGTTTTGTTTTGTCACTGTTCTGTTTTGTCACGTTCTGTTTGGTCACCGTAGAATTACAGGCTGACCGATTTTGCCGGCAGAACCACTGTGACCATGGGTCTGGACACAGTCTAGTTATCTCTATTCATCAGTATAAGGACATAATATATATTTTCCGAGTATCTATAATTTACAAAAGAACGAAAAATGTAATTAAGTTTTGGTATATTTCAGAAAAAAATATATTAATTCTTTCTTCTAAGAGCTTAAAGCTTCGTGTGTAAAGCCGGAGCCAACTGTTTCAAATTAAAGCTCGCTTCAAATGTTTATCCTGTTACAACTGCCGAGTGATGTCAGCTCCAGGACACGTGCACTGGTGCCTAAATAATTTCATTATTTTAACATATTCTAATGCCTCCTTACGGCACATATTCTATGCATGAGACTCTAACCTATGTCCCTGCAAACTCTCTGTACCTACTTACCAGTTGAAAATTATTATCATTAAGGCTAAGTTACGACGTTATCATTGCGATGGCTCAGTTATCATTACGAACAATATACAGAGTTTCGAGAACAAATGTCTACGGTGAATTCTCAGTATGACTTTGACAGATATATTTACTTGACCTAATTGTAATAAACAGCCATAAATCCACAATAATTATTATTGCGGTATTTTATCAGATCCATTCGCGTAAAAACTAGACGTTTAACAATTTTTTTAAAAAGTAAACTAACTAATCATTTCAAAAAGAGTATTCAAATTATGTATGTTCAATAAAAAATGTTACTTTCATAAATGTTGTGAAGTGCAAGTACGTTATAACAAAAATTTGGAGAGATGCTGACATCGGTTACTAATTAAGGTAGTAATACTTCGATTTAAAATACAAAAGTCGACTGCCAACAATAACGAAATTTGAAAATCGCTTCAGTGAGAACTGTAAAAACCACTAATTAACTTAGTTGAAATTAGCTAGGATACAGCCTAATGGTTAATTCAGATGAGCACAAATCCTAGGAGGCGCGGGTTTGAATCGCGCTGGATATCGTATATTTTTCAAAAAGTTTTTTCTAGTGGTTATTTATATAATTTATCTCAGGTGTTTTCAAATTATGTATGTATTAACAAAGTGTCTTTACAAATAATTATTGGTAATGTAAACTAACACCACAATAGTTTGCTGGATGCTAATAAAATATATATAACTCCTTATTTGTATTTTTTAAAGAAAAAGAAATACGGGTAGATAGAGCGTGTATAGTAGTTTGAATTTATCAGTCATGGTGGTATAACCTTTTATATATTGGGATATATAGTTGAAAAAAATATCACAATTATTAAAATAAGCAAATGATAAATATAGTTTTCTCGGAACTGCAAAAACCAAAGTGTGCTTAAAAAAAAATTTTTATTCACATGTGCCACTGTTAATTTATAATAATTATTGATTATTTTTAGTAGACTGTAGGAAGTTTTAGAAGCTGGGGGAGGGCGTTTATACAAGGATTTAGTTTAGGCACTAACCTTTGATATTGAGATGGCTGGAGCTGGTTCCGTATTCATGCACTCACACAACTACTACGACCACTCGTACGGTTAAACTGTAGGTACTTGTGGAGAATGTGTGGGTAATGAGTTTATGATTGTTTATGAATTACTGCTTTGATGATGCTATGGTGGTCAAATTAGTGCAAGTGTTGACGCTCACATGGTCTACAGGAGAGGTGAGTTGGAAATACTGTCACCACTTTGTGTACTCAAATATCAGATGAAACTACCCATACTCAGTACGTGTGGCCCAATAAACTTGTTCTAAAAAACTTGTGATGATTATCATCGCGAGTCGCTGGCTAGTTGGTAGACTTTCAATTCTATTGACATTAAATGCACGTGAGAGAGATAGACTTGAATACAATTATATTTTTATTAATTAGTCTATGCATGCGAATGACATCATTTTATGTATGAACAGCATATTATTCCCTCAGAAATGTGGTGAAGTGACTGAGGTGAAGCAGTTTACAATAAAAAAATCATTGTTATTCATTTTATGTTAACAAGAATATTATAACATAACATGAAAACAACTCATAAATTTAAAATGTGTTTAAAATTTTATAATAAATGGGTCATTTCAAAAAGCCCAGCTCAGTGTATTTTTAGCGATTCTATTGAAACCAATATTTCAAATACATACTAACATGGAGTTAAGTAAGTTTTAGTTCCAGTTTAGTATGAGACTTATGTCGTATACATACGCACGCCAACCGCTCTATATAGTATTCCAAATACTAGTAAGTATTTTGGAACAAGTTTTGTTACTAAGTATTTTTTTATACTGGTAGTAAGTATACTTAGTCTTCAAAATCGACCGGTTTTCCTACCTCTAGTCTACAGGTAACTACCATTTTGCAAACATGGTTGAACAGACACTCGTTAATTGATTAAAGTATCTGGATAACAACAATAAGTGTAGTAGGTAGGATGGAAATATGGGTTGGGATTTACGCCATGATAATTGGCGTCAACAATAATATAAACATGAAAAGTAATGTTATTGATTAGAAAAGTATTATATTCATTAAAGGATTGCCATAATGGATTTAAGGGCTAAGGCGATAGTATTTTGATATGTACTTCATTCTCTAAATGAAAAATAAGTATCATTTCCTACATTATAAAAATATTAGATAGTAGTTGGTAATAGCATTCATCCATTGGAGTCCAGATTTATAAACATAATATATTATTTCTGTATACAACTTCCCATCGGATGTTTCATATTATCTCTGTAATATCCGCATGCATAATAAGCTCGTTTCGGCACACTTGCTTAAAAATTACTTATCTCGGGACTCTGAGCCGAAGTACCTACTATCCGACAGAGAATAACTTAAAAATTCCGCGCCGCCTTGCAAAATGAGACGAAACTTCTCGAAAGTTAATGACGGCAAACCTACTCTGACACCCTGCCTGTGACAGTCCTGTCTGGAATCATTATTCAAAAGTACCCACTATATTGTGCGCGCAAGAAGAGAATAATGTTATATTATGTGATTTCATTGAGAAAAAGTGAAATAAATTAGGGAGGCATCAAGGAATTTGTTATTGAGAAATGTACTTTTTGCTGGAGAATAAAAGTTCTTTATTTGTCGTTTTCAAAAATTGAAAGAAAAAATTTTTGTAGGTAAACAGTAATTATTTTAACTGTATTCTTGACTGTCAATTTTATTATTGGAAGAAAATTAATATTCTTTTTTCTTGCTTCTCAGCTTCTCAATTCAAGAGCCAGTCATATCAGATCATAAGGTTGCTTATAAAAAAAAATCTACTTTTGAGTGGGCAAGAAAGAAAATGCCTTTTCTCTAATTTTTAAACACACAACACTCTTCAAAATTCTTAAATTAAACCAAATAACTTTATTATTTTTTGTTTAAATAATAGTTGAATGAGCTCAATATACTCTATTAATATACTTAAACTTATTATTTATACATAAAATTACCTCAAATCTGTGTCATTAGTCATGTGTAAGTGAAAATTTCTTTTTCTGTATCTACGTATTCATATGTTTTTTACTTTTACTAGCTATGGTAGTCGGAGTAAATCGTATTTATTTTATGAATATTATAATACTGTCATATTATCTGTAAGCTTATGGTGCTTTACGATTAATGGCAAAAATCTCAATGTGATTTCGATTCGAGGGGATGAATTGGTATGAAATTTTATTGATATTACGGTCATTTCTAAACAAGCATATTTATATGATTAATAAGTTATAAATTGACTTTGTAGTTTAATGAAAGGGCCTCGAGATTACAACATAACATTTTGAATCGGATGGTCGTGAAGACAACTAATTATTTTTTCTCTTGTATTATAATGTAAAAGTGCTCATTTCGCTGGAGGGTAGCGCGTTTAGCTTAAGGGCGAGAATTTCAAACAAAAATAAAATGGGCTATGTTTCGGTCAATAATTACCGTTTACACGTGCATGAATTTAGTGTTGACAGCAAGTATTATCGCGGCTATAACATGAAAATACATAGCTAAACATGTATTATCCTGCAGTTACAAGCTTGCATGCATGAATCAAAAAAGTTTAGAAGCTTCTTAATTTTCATACGGCAGTAGGGATTTTTTCGATCTGCGCCTGCCCAGTAGAACGATAATGGCAAACCTCGGCAAAAAACGAACTATACTCATTTTGAGGTTAACTGCTTTTCACTACCTGTCAAATAGTATCATAAAATGACAACATCGCGTCTCGCTTACTCATTATACAGTTATTGTTACGATAGTTTAAAATACGCACTATTGCTACCAATAAATCCATGCACGTGTACACTGTACAGGCGTTATAATTACGATTACAATAATAATACATCGGTTCACACGTCATGTTACCGATGTATCATTAGGATTAGGGAATCCAATCCCGAGCCAAAATTCTGATCCCGGGATTTCGGGATTACAATTTGACAATCCCGGGATTGGCATTTTTTTCCATTGTTAATATAAAAGTTTTATATTTACAAATAACATTAATAAAATCGGTCCAAAATAGATCTAGTATAATTTATACTATTTAAGACATTTATTGTTAATATTGTATACGTTCAATCTTGGAAATACATGAGTTTAATGGAGTAAATAATATTGTAATATAAATAATTATGTGAAATTAATATGAGATTGCTGTTTCCGATAGTAAAGACTTAATGAATGGGTTAGCGAGTTTTAAAATAGTAAAGCAAATCATGGTGCACTTATGGCCTTTCCGCTTCATAAATCTAATTAGTCAGCCAAATATGAAACTGCCGTAAAACGTATGAGATCATGGTGGAATGACTTTGGTGATAGTGCAAAGCATTGTTTTTTTTCCAATCTTTCTTATTTTTATTAATTTATGTGAAAAAATAAAATGAATCGGCAACTTACACATGGGTATAAATCAAATTTCATTTAAACTCAGTTTATTTCTAATGTAGTTATTTGTTTTTGAAATTATTTTTTCTGTAATATTTTTGTTTTTATTTTATTTTTATGGTAACAATTCCTATAATACCTGAAGAGAGAACAACGTCGGAGTATGATACATAAATTTACTAGTTTGTCACTTGTTAAAGCTAAAGCATCAGTAGCAATACAAATATTTTTATACCAATCAATCACTTGACACCTTGCGAGACTGTTTTTTATTTCAGCTCGCTATTATTTCGGATGACATCGACAGTGATCAATCAATTTTCCCTAACAAAGTGATCGAGGATGCCTGGAAGCTCTATCGAAAAAAATATTTTAAATATGCTTACTTTTCGGTAGAAAATTTGAGCGCGAAAAATAATAATGTTACCAGCGATTTTTTATTTTATTTATGGAATGGTAAATTACGAAATTTTCTCATTATTCATCGCGAGATAAAATCATATACAAAAAAAACTCTTTATTTTTTGTCGTGTTAATATTGAAAAGAAAACAACCCTTGTTTGAAATGGGTAGGTAGTTTATTAATCATAATTATCCTTGTTTAGTATATTATTTATCACTCTAGTTAGCTTAAAATATTGACTAAAGTAATATTTTCAAAATTATTTGGGATTAAAACAGTAAATTAAATATTATAATATAATTTTCCATCATTTGATTATTATTATACTTTATTACTGCCCACGATAACCACGCGACTTAAGCGTCGTGAGTCCCAGGTTTGAATCCTTGATCTGGCAAGTAGGTATACATATTATTTTTCAATTTGTATATGAGTCAGAGTATGGACCTAATAGGTTGAGCAAGTAGCTGACATCCATTTCTCGTAAAAACAAAATATGTTAAAACAAACCTTCGCTCTGTGGAGGCCCATATGATCATTTTTGGATCGTACATGCTACTGTCCATGTTATTATTATTGGAGAGTATCATTATTAATTAATAGTATATTATAATATAATGGTTGGGCCATTTATGTTCCCATTCCACTCTTTATCTCCTCACTCACCTCCCAATCCCCAGTGTTATTGTTACCAGACAATCAATAAGCAATTACGGATCATGAGAGATGGTGTTACAAAAAACATTCAGTTTCATCTCGACAGCGGGCGTGTGCGGGGTTTTAATAGCTTTCCGTCACTTAAGTGATTGACTCATTCATAATCTATCATCATCATTCATACACTCTCACATATAATTCACGAAACTGTGTCACAGAGTGCGTAAGTTCACGAACCGGGTGACCCAAAACAACAACACTGCGCGAGCGAAAGTTGAAACCAGACCACGGAGCCATCATACATCATCACAAAGGTCAGTGTCTGGAATTCTGTTCCATCGCCCCCACCCCTAGATCCGACCTCCTCATCTTCCCACAAAATAATTACAGTCCACTTAAAAAGCTCAACCATATAATTCATTATCACTATCTCATCTGCTGATAAAATACTTATTCTAGCTTCTAATACTCCAGTGTTTGCTATTATGTAAGAATTAGGTACTGATCTTTTAATATATATATAACGGCTATAAAATACAACAAAATTAAACTAGGTCTTTATAAAATGGTATAAATAGGTATGTAACAATCATACTACTCAGCATTAAATGAGTGACATACTTTAATATATATTTTTTGTTGTCAAAACAAAACAATAGTGCGATAATATTCGTCAGCATTTCCTCATAACTAGATCAGTAGAGTCTGTTATGATCGGTAATTGCGACAATATCTCTTATAATATACGTACTGCATTTGTATAAATTTGAAGGAAAATTCAGAACTTAACTCATTTATTCCAACGCGAGACGCACTACTATTGTTACGAGTCCTTCACTCGACATAGTCAACCGTCATTCCACTCGAATCAAGTCTCTCAGTTCATTAATATAATCAATCCTTTGATCTCATCGATCTCACCAGTACATCATTACTCACAATTATAATCTCACGTTATCATTATTATTATTGTATTTAGTATATTAATTCTTGTAACGACCAATAAACTCTCCTCCACATATCCACTTAACAACGACCTTTTATATCTACATCATCCACTTCCAAAGGTATTTCATTATTTGGAACATTTTTTTTTTGTAAAACATATTATTATTTATATTATATTTACAAAGATATGATGTCAAATGCCAATAGTGCACTATAATATTAGTGTAGTTAGTAATAGAAATAATAAAAATACTCAGATTTTGAGAAAATCACATACGTTTATCATATTTACCACACCGGGATCAAGCGCGGGTCCCCCAGATGAAAAACCAGTGCTTTACGCACTGGATTACGAGGGCTGTATCAAATAACGGATAACATCTGTAAATAATGCCAGAAGATCAAGGTGAAAATTTTAGATACTTATATCAAAATAAAATTTATGACATATTATAAGTTTCCACATAAGCTATATACTATTTTTTTAGAATACGTACCTAGTTATTTACTAGAAAATCATAATGGATAATAATATTATTAAACATAACGTCCTAATCGAATCTAGTAAAAAAGTGAAAAACTAAAGTCAGGATACCAAAAAACTTAACCACGTAAGTACTTACACTTCCAGAAACGACCTTAATGGAAGCTAAGAATGAGACGACTGTTTGAATCAGAATAGGAACGTGGACGTCAGTGAAGGGTGCTTGTAGAAGAGGCTAAATCTCACCCTGAGATGTAACGCTAAGGAAATAAATATAATCAAAAATAGTTTTCTACTCTATTCTAGAATTTTTAACTCTGGCGTCGATCAAAATTCCGAAACCCAAATTGCCAAAAGTCTCGACGTGTTAAAATCCTGAAATATCGGCTAGGTTTAATAAGTAAACTTTTTTCCAATATAATTTGGTTCACTGAAGAGTGAAGAGAGAGTTTAAATACAAAGTCATTCCTTAAAAAACATATAATGAATAATAAAATTTGATACAAAACACTATGTATAATATGATTAACTATTTTTTTTATTCAACGAATAATTCACAAGATTTAAGAATGTACCATTCTGATTATTGAACATACATAATTTTGAAAAACACTTTCTGAGAGAACATATTGTAACCAATAGAAAAAATCTTTTTTGAAAAAAGTAAGCCACCCCGGCCGGGAATCGAACCCTGCATCTCCCGGGTTTACGCCCCGTCCGTCGGATTTACCAATATGCGATGCAGGGTTCTATTCCTGGCCGGAGTGGCTTACTTTTTTCAAAAAAGATTTTTTTTATTGGTTTTAATATATTATTCTCTCAGAAAGTGTTTTTCAAAATTATGTATGTACTATGCATAATAATATAAACTGCCATATCATAATTATATCTGGATATTTAGCAAAGTCTCGTTGTTGAAGTACGAGACCTATGTATTTGGGGATGGACCAGGAGATGTAGATGAAGAGTTGTCAGGAGGAGAGGTGAGATTTGGTGGTAGTTGCGCCGATGGATGCAGTAACGAGTTTTATTTGCAGCGTAAACAGTTTGCACAAGAGTATATTGTTATAAGAGCGTTATGTTTAGGGAATCCAATCCTGAGCCAAAATTCTGATCCTGGGATTTCGGGATTACAATTTGACCATCCCGGGATCCCGGGACTGGTCCCGGGATTGGCATCTTTTCAATTGTTAATATAAAATTTTTATATTTACAAATAACATTGATACAATCGGTCAAAAATAAATCTAGTATAATTTATACTATTTAAGACATTTATTATTTACGTTCAATCTTGGAAATACACAAGTTTATTGGAGTAAATAATATTGTAATATAAATAATAATTTAAATTTAATAGGAGATTGCTGTTTCTGATAGTAAAGACTTAATGAATGGATTAGCGAGATTTAAAATAGTAAAGGAAATAATCATGGCGTACTTATGGCCTTTCCGCTTCATAAATCTAATTAGTCAGCCAAATATGAAACTGCTGTAAAACGTATGATATCATGGTGGAATTACTTTGTTAAAAGTGCAAAGCATTGTTTTTTTCCAATCTTTCCATTTTGAATAATTTATGTGAAAAAATAAAATGAATCGGCAACCTACACATGGGTATAAATCAAACTTCATTCAAACTCAGTTTATTTCTAATGTAGTTATTTTTTATCAAAAGTATTTTTTCTGTTATATTTCGCTTTTATTTTATTTTCCATAAAAATTGATCAATCAATCAATCAATCAAGACAAAAATCAATCCCGAAATCCCGGGATTATGTTTACCAATCCCGGGATTCATAGGTATCGAAAATAGCTCGGGATCCCGGGATTGGATTCCCTAGTTATGTTACAATACTTATGTTATATTGTCATGATGTCCAAACTCGTGGGACAGGAGCGACTTACACGAAGCTTACTGATCGGACCGAGATTATGATTGATACTTATAGGTATTTAGACTGAGCAACGAATCAACTTACTATAACCTTCTAATTATATACATGAATATAGGCAAAATCGCGAATCATTGTTGATGAAGTTTGCTATTGAAAAATCTGCTGGCCTTTGCATTATTGCACTTCTATTTCACGAGTGTAGAATATGGTGACTATAGATGCGACTATTGTGCGATAGTTTAAATGATTTGCTAATTATTACAATGTTTAAATAACAATGTCCGAGGTCATTGACCACTACAGATATTATACTATGTTTACTGACCATTTATTTAAATTTACTTATAAATAGAGGGTTAGAATTTGCACAAAGATACCGACAAAATGTATTTTCAGTAATAAGCGTAAACAGAGAGGCGAAATAAATCAAATATCATTGCGGTGGTGTTTATAAAAAGAGAAACTTTCTTATCGCCATTTTCCGGCGGAAATTATTCAAAATCAATTGAGGCCGGCTCTAAATTTTTCGCACAGTAAATACTCCCGCCGCTAAAAATTTCCCTTATCTCAGTACAACAGACCGGGGATGGCCCGACTTGAAGCGGGAAAAAAGCTTAATATTTAAACCGCAGGTAGTCCCCCAAGTGGTTATGTATCTGGACCATGGCCCGGGAAATACGATTGCGAATAATATTATGGACTGCAGTCGATTTGGCCCGTGAATGAAATGGAAGGAAAATAAATTTAGAATTGTTTATTTTATTACTCTTCACTAGCCAACGTACCAGATTCACTTACCTATATTATTATTATTCATAATCACTTCATTCATGGTTTTTGGATCCGTTGACTATGAAGTAATTCATTTGCGGTACCTAATTAATAGCATTTGGAAAAGTTTAGATGATCTGTATGCATACTTTTTTATTTTTATTCACATAATAATGTAGAATAAATTATTTTGTCGATTTGTTTTACATTATCGTCATCAGTGTTTATTGACATTGAATTTATCAAAAAAAGGCCACTTGAAACGTGAATCCATATCAAGTTATTGGATTTCATGACATACATCATGTTTTTCTCTGTTTTTATTATCTATTGACTTTTATTTTGCAGGTACTTGATTTTTTGCAGCATTAATTCGGACAAACTCTTCATCCTGGCCGAGGTAATAATTTGTCCACATATTGTTAACTATTTATATTTTTGTATTGTGTACTTTTTAATAATAATAAATATGTCTAAATTACCGTGTGCTATACAGTCACTTTATATTATTGAGTTTTCAATTTCTTCGAATCTTCAAGAACTACAAGGAAGAGTAAGGTAGCAGCCGTTGTTTAATAAAACAAAAAATGTGAATTTCTATAAATTTATTTATCAAACAATAATCAGTTTTGAAAAACCTAATCAATACTAATATATCTTACAACTGCATATTAAACTTTTATTTTGTTTATTTACGAGTACGTTTAAATCAGATAACTAAAAACGTTAAAACAATTGAGATATTTTTTAAAGTGCACTTTTAACAGTTTTTCTCGAAAGTGATTATTTGTTAGTGGAAATTTTCACTACCATAGAACATGCTATAGATTGTTCAACTGAAGAATTCCGTTAGTCTGGTATTTATTTCCATTTCAGGTAACGATGCGTACAGCACTTTAATATTTCTTTATTATCAGATACCACGACGTTATGTTTTGCGTTATTATCTGAATTTGAACCACAATTAACGAAACATAGGCGAAGTATATTACACCTGTCGATATTAGACAACTAAGTCGAGACTAGGGAATCCAATCCCGAGCCAAAATTCTGGGATTTCGGGATAACAATTTGACAATCCCGGGATTGGCATTTTTTCCATTGTTAATATAACATTTTTATATTTACAAATAACATTGATAAAATCGGTCAAAAATAAATCTAGTATAATTTATACAATTTAAGACATTTATTGTTAATATTGTATACGTTCAATCTTGGAAATACACAATCTTAACGGAGTAAATAATATTGTATAATACTGTTTCTGATAGTAAAGACTTAATGAATGGATTAGCGAGATTTAAAATATTAAAACAAATGAATACGTGTATTAAATAAGGCTCTAAGTACCAAAAAGTAGTATTGCCTGTAGTTACAAAATACCGAGTCATTGCAGTAAAATTTCATGAAGCAGACCTTTTGAAAAATGTAGTTTTACAGTGTGAAGCAATCACGGCAGCTTCTATAATTTTATGTATTAAGAACTCGCAAGTATCAACACACCATCGTCAGCTATTTTATATTGAATGGCGTTGACCACTGCAGTGTTACTTACACCATTATAAATAAAACACGCCAACGGACTTACAACGTCGACAGGTTTAATTATTTTGCTGTATTTTTTTGACTTGCTTGAGGCACTTAGACTATAGTTGAAGTTATTGGCGTTGGTATGTAGAACATTTTTCTATAAAAATGTCAGTTTTTATTATTTTGGTACTTAGCGCCTTAATTAATACACGTATTCAAATAATCATGGCGTACTTATGGCCTTTCCGCTTCATAAATCTAATTAGTCAGCCAAATATGAAACTGCCGTAAAACGTATGATATCATGGTGAAATTACTTTGTTAAAAGTGCGAAGCATTGTTTTTTCCAATCTTTCCATTTTTAATAATTTACGTGAAAAAATAAAATGAATCGGCAACCATGGGTATAAATCAAACTTCATTCAAACTCAGTTTATTTCTAATGTAGTTATTTTTTATTAAAAGTATTTTTTCTGATATATTTGAGCTTTTATTTTATTTTCCATAAAATTGATTAAAAAAATCAATCCCGAAATCCCGGGATTATGTTTATCAATCCCGGGATTCATAGTTATCGAAAATAGCTCGGAATCCCGGGATTGGAATCCCTAGTCGAGACTCACAGTGTAAAAATTTCTACTTACTATCTGATTATGAACGATTTTAACAGAGCATCGAGTAATTAGTAAATAGTTCAAGAGAGCACAGAGTATCGGACTAGAGATTGCAATACCGAATGAAAATAACAATACCGGTATTTCGGTATTTCCTATTTAATACCGGTATTCGTGAAATAGATGAAAAAACAGAAGTATCTGCCAATAAATAACATAAATACGGTAGGTATAGGTACTGATGTTTACAAATACCTAGTAGTTGAACTATTGGTTACTTTCTTCATCGAATGATCTTTCATTAAATTTATATTATGAAGTATTCTTAGAGCGCGATGCTCAATTCGTACTTACCATAAAATAACAGTAAAAATTGTAAGTAGCCGAAATCCATCTGTTAACTATAGATTATAGAGATAAGGAATCCTTAACCATAGACTACTTTTGTTATGAACTCGCCCCCTTGCCCCCCTTCCGTATTGCCATTTACCACTGATAGCTGCTGTCGAAATAAATTGACGTGTCTTTAAAACGGCCAATACACTCAAATTCATTTAACAATTGATCTCAATATGGGTATTGAACAACTATTAAATATCCGTGACATTTAATACGACATATTTTCCTTGACTTTCTTGATTCTGTACATGTCTTAATTTATTTAAACCGATTATCGAATTGAAATGTCAGTGTCAATGAATTATGAATTAACTTTTCTTATTCAGATTTAGATATTTATGTAATATTAAACCAATAAATAGGTAGTTGAAATATATAAGTACTTAGTGACCTACACACCAACATGGTAATATTAGTTTTAATCACTCTATATAATTATTCACATCATGGCATATATTTGTAATAATTGTAAATGACAAAATCTGACATTTCAACGGCAAGTGTTACCGTATCGGGAAAAACATGGTCAAAAAATAACTTATATTATTCACTAATTGCGGAGACATTTAATCATTTTCATTAAATATTAATTGTGTATTATTTATAGTTATTGAATTTATTTTGTATATTTTTTCATATTTTTGTCATCGTTTAACAATTACAAAATAATTTACCTTAATTATGAAAAAGAGAATTTTTATATATGGTAATATTTTCAATAGAAAAACAGAACGAAGCTATTGCAGATTTGGTGGACCATAGACAACTCGATCATAACTATGAAAGGCTTTCTGGATAGTGCTTTGTTGTAATTTTGTTGTAATTATGACAGACGATTGTGCATAGGGCTCTTAGATGTATAGGTGCCTCACTGGTAATTCCACCTAATGTTTTATTAGTTTATTGTACTTTTTACACTTAGCAATTTCTTTACTTTTATCCTGTAAAAAGTGAACCAAACACAATGTTGTTCAACATAATTATATTTATTCATTATTATAATATAAGCTAATCTTTAGTTAGTAGATAAATATTTAAAAAAAATAGGTGCAGGTAAGTCCATTGTAGTGTATAATTATTATTTCATCATGAAATATTCGCCACTAAGGCTGAGGTTACTAACGGATTATACAAACGAATGACGTAATCCGACAAAAATAATACACTACTCTTAGGCGTAAAACCCACTTAACGCAGCAAGTGTGGCTCTCGCGCAAAATTTCACAAGTGGCGCGTAAATCAACGAAAATACAACGTAATCAAATACGCCAGCGCCCACTGGATTTGACGACGCATTATGCGCGCCCGCCCCATGAGTCATCGTTTTTTGGCTTCTCGGCGATACGAATGAACGAAAATACAATGCAGTCCATTCATTGAACGCGGCGAGCAAAATCACGCTCTGGAAGCGTCGTCGATCGACGGGCGAGAAGCCATTATTTAATAACAGAGAACTCATTGTTTAATTTTATTGCGTGTCCTATATTTCGCTGGTAGAATAATGTCGTCGTGAATATTAATTACTAGCCCCGAAATAATATAATATTTTTATTGCTTTGTTATGAGAGACGCTGTAATAATAATTATTTTGTGCTTCTTGGGCCGCATATTACTAGGTGAAGGGTAATGCGCGGCAAGAGGCGTGTGATTATGGTTATGAATATACGCTTCTCACGCCGACTTCGCCCGCTTGTCCGTCTTGGTGGGCTTTATGCCTTAAACCATTCACGTTAGTACAATTTTTTTTCCATTTTTGGTATTGCCTGATTTTTAAAACTGGTATTTCGGTATCGAAAAATACTGGAATTCCGGTTTTCAAATACCGGTATTGCAATCTCTATATCGGACTAATCAGATAATTTTATAAAGGTCTTATAAAGCGCATCTGATATCTTTAATAAAGAAAATGCAGAAAATTAATATAACTAAAACTAGTACTAGTACTTTTTTAGTATAACATATAATCTTTTTTAAGTATTGTTCAACCCAATTCGGAAGACTGCAATGGGACAGAAACCAAAACAGCTGTAGAATAATCTACATGTTAAGCTTCGGTGGACGATGTCAAAAAATATTCCAGGGTAGCCGGTGCAGCCAATTAAATGAAACTTTTGCATAATAACAGAGAATGTTCTTATACAATGCTAGGACCGATATTGGGTTGTCATGCCACTGGCATCCAACAGGCGTTCTCTTAGTTATGTATACATACTAACTGTAATTTAAATGCTAGAAGATATCAATATTTGGCTACGTATTTTTTTCGACTTATACTTGGTGTGAATGAGAACGATGCAATTCTTGGTAGTACCTGTTGACTTGTGTGTCCCTGATAACTATCTTAGAAATTGGGAGCATCAGTTGCTTGTTCTCCCGAGGAGCAGAACTAACCTGCCATCGGTGATGCCAATTGGAAGGGCAATAACTCTGCTCAACCAAATCGTGAGAATCATACGTGAGAATGAGTATAGGTGGACGTTGTTTTATAAATTCTTAACTTAACTTAACTTAGCTCATTAGGTATGCTTCCATGCTTGATAATTTATATATTTTTTTTATAATTTTTGTACCCTTTACTGTACCATACTGTTTTTGTGATACTGCATATTATATTTATTTCTTCTTTATACTGTTTCTTTGTTTTAAAATGTCATGTCGTGAATGTCTTAAATTTATAATTTGCAATGTTCACGGTATGTAAAAATAAATAAATTTAAATTTGAATGATGATGAGTTAAAAGTTATAATTACCGGAACCACTTGATGAAATTGAACGTTCACACGGAAGGACTTTTCAAAGCTTTGAATTCACGAGGAAAGAGCAGGAAGATCACCATTTATCGAAGAGACATATCTGTAGAAGTCTTTCGAAAGACAAAGGACCAAAACTTTATTCCAAAATTCACTTAGACAACTTTGCATAAGAGTCTTGTAATAATAATTAATAATAGAAAACTTTTAATGACTTCAAAATCTATGTATAGTAAAGTATGGTGTCATAATATTAGACTAATTTGTGATATATACCTATGTGATAAAATTTTGAATATGCTTTTTACATTGAACTAACCTTCTAATACTCTAAAAACTATGTAAATAATCATTTTTGCTTATCTAATCGATATGACGTATACTTATTAATATGATCTCGGAATATGTCAAACTAGTTTTGAGTATGTGTGTACATGTATGTGTGTACATGAAAAAAAAATGAATTAATTTTAAATACGACATCGTTATAGATTAAGACTTGCGCATCGCATTAGTGTCAACTAAAATACGATAATGTGGTTGTGACAATTGAGTCGCTTATATTCATGACTCACATTTACTAATTTTGTCATTTTTGAGTTAAATATACTAAGTGATTTTAAATGTATTAATCTATATAAAGACAAATAGATGGTTAAATTCTAATGGATTCAAGTTCTGTATTATTCCATTTAAGTCGTTTTTGCGACCCGGGTTTCGCCTTTTGGCATCTTCAGGCGTCGTGTACACTCACAAAGTTAAATACACACTGACAACGAACATTCCTAACTCTAGCTTATATAATAAATCAATACAATAAAGTAGGTAGAAACTCCATTACCTACCTATCAAGTCAAAGGTCACAAAAAATACAATAAACAAATTATGAATAGTTGAAGTGTCAGTAAAAAACCTAATTAGTAAAAACCCTATATTATTAATAACAATACATTCGATAGCATATTATAATAAATCGTCAAAACCTAATAATAGATCATTATTCTTTATAAACAATAAAAATACTACACTCAAGAGGTGTAAATCGTCAATTCTAAGAAAAATCTTTAATGGAGTTAACTAATGAGATATTAGTCTTTAATAATACTCTTACATGGTACCTACTTTTTATAACATTATTAAAAAATATATATACGTATAAACTCGCCTAATATAATATCAAAAAACGACTTAAATATAATAGTACAGAGCTTGAATCCATTAGAATTTAAATTAAAATTCCATCAAGTACCTTCAGTCGATAGTATTAATATTATAAATAGTTGGTTATCAAAAGTTATGTCATCAAGGCCTTTCTAACCAATCAGAGAGTTCTATTTCTTTAATGTGCTGTGTGTATGTAGTTTTAGGATACATAGTATTTAAAAAAAATGTAAATCGACTCACTCACTCATAAATATTCAAGTTCAATAAAATTCTTCTAATTACAAAAAAACTGTGCTTTGGTGGTTTTTTACGATTATCTCAAAACACTATTTTTGGAATATAGCTATGAGTTATGACTCTAGGCAACTCATTTATTGAAACTTAGTCGCACGGTAGCTAATACAAATTGGCTGCATTACAATAATGATTTACTCTACGTTCGACAATCTCAATTAAATAAAACAGATTATTAATTTATAAGGAAATAGTATGGGTAGTTATTATTTCCTACTGAGGTTCATTTACCTCTCTGAATTCTAACGAAGGCTTATAAATAAAAGTAAGGCTAAAGCTTACACTAAGGAAATGAGTTGCAGGGGTGAGCCAAGTGTATTACCTGCTTATGTTGTATGATACCAATATAATAATTACAAACATTTAACTTTGTATATATGAATTAATACTAATTGCAATCATTGTATTTTATTGTTAATAATCCTGTATTTCACTTCATTCAGTAGTGAATTACTCTAGACAGAAGAGTGGCGCTTTTAAACTAAAAGCCCATAGGATATAGCGAAGCCAGGCGTGACTTGTAGAGGTTTTACACAACTCTATAACTGACATGTTATTGTCTATGGTCATTTATAGAGCATAGACAGTACCGCAACGGAAACGTACACAGTTGTCAATTAGAGTTTCTAAAATGTAGACATTCCGAGCAGCTCATCCATTCCATTAAAATATCTAAATTTAAAAGTATTATTATAAACCTTCACACTCAAAACATAGTTTAATATACTATCATTTTATCTTGCCGTGTAATCCGCATTTGTGCTTCATACTAAATTATAAATAATATATATCACACACAACGCAACCCTCTGGGACTGTCGGGGAGTGTTGATTGGCGAAACCTTCAGATCGATAGAACCATTAATAAAAAATATTTGCGAGTGGCGTAGTTACCTGAGCAACCCACGCCTCCCTTTCGCCCCGTCACATCTAGATTGCACTATGATGTATTTTGATTTAGTGGTCGTAGCGTTCAAACAATTGACGCCTTGCCGCCTCCTGTGCAATTTTGACGCATTAGAGTAATCGAAACTAGGTGTGACTCTCTGCAATGGCTACCTCTTAATTCGGCAGTTATTTTATTGATTAATTCTGATAGTTAAATAATCATGGATAATCACAGAACAGCTTATTAAAAACGTAAAACAAAAGCCAGTAACTATAGATCAAGACTTTGATGCCAGTTTTAGTTGATGATGGTCAGGTCATGAAACTCAAGAAATAAAAAGCCCTGAGAATGTCATCAAATATTAGCAATATTGAATGCGCGTTTTGTTTGCGTACCAATTTGTAATGAATGCATAAAATGACACAAACGTCACTATTGAAGATGATAGATTTTTTTAACACGTGTTTAAGTTTTCTTTAGATTTGTCCACAATTGATAATTGTACATTTTTACAGTCACACCCAGAATGTAACCCACTTTCTTTATTATTGAAGTTATACTTCTTTAGGCGCGTTTGGAAAATCAGATCAAAGTGTATTTTTGGCGTGTGACATGCAACACATAATTAATTTTTTTACACGAAAAAAATCGATTGGATTCGAACCACAATTGTTCGGTTATCAGTCGAACGCACTACCTTTACGCCACAGTATGATAAAGCAATCATGACAATTATACAGTATAATATTATAGTTCAGAATTTTTCCGTTGCCTAGGCAGCGAATTTATTATTGTCGGCCATTTGCAATTCCTTACGTAAACAAACTATTAAACGTCATAGTGGCAGTTGTTACTTTGAAAACAAAAACAACGATACATAATTATTTAATTTAGTAATATAAGTTAAAGTGTATAGAAATAAACCAACGGCGTTTCAATAAGCAGTCCTTTTTCTTGAGTGTGTAATTTAACAAGATGATTAAGAGTTAGTCGAAGAATCTAGGTTATTGTTTTTGTTTTGTTACGCGAAATAAGTATAACTTCTAATGCGCGTACATAAGTACACACACCGATTTTTTTTTTCTAAATAAACGTAAAAAAATAATGTAAACTAAAGCTTTTAAGTGAAATTTTATTTATTTTAACTCCTAATGCGCTTTTATGTAGTTATATTATTAGTCGTATTATACAGTAGTGAGGTTATTTATTTTCGTGAAACGATGCTTTGTAATATTTATGTTTTTTTGATTTATGAAAGCTTTTTAATTTATGAAAACTTTCAGTATACTCATACGTGGGTGTAAAAATTTCGGTATTTCTACCTACAAGCTAATGTTTATGTTAATTATACAATGTATCAGTTTATTAAAAATCAAATACAGGTTTTTCCGTTACTAAAATTGGGTTAAAAGCGGAGATTACTTGCAAAGGTGATGTGTGGAAAACTTGCCACCAGTGACGGAGGGTGGAGGTAGGCTATTAAGATCCGACATAAATAGTGCACACTAAACTTTGTCAGTCATAAGTATTTGTTTTCATTGAATTAAGACCATAATTTCCAGATGGTGTTGGTTAGTTTTCAGAATTTAATTGAAACCTGCGAAAACCAAACCATAATCATAGATAATCGTCAAAAATACTCTATCTATTGAATGTCTAAAATTATAGAATAATAATTTCTATCATTTTATAGTTTGGTTTAGGCAGAGCTTAATGGATTAAAAAAACAACAGGATGTGTAAAAGTATGTATTTCTAATTCAACGAAAACAAAAAAATAAATATGAATGAAAAAGTGTGCATAATTTTGTCGGATCGCTCAAAATATACCGAATCTTTTATGATTTGGATTAGGCAGGGTTTAATTGATTTTTAAAAATAAATCAACACCACCTGTAAATTTAAGTCTTAGTTCAATAAAAACAAATACTAATGACAAAACAAACAAAGTTTAAATTGCACTATTTATGTCAGATCTTAACAGCCTAGATATCTCCACTCTTCGCCACTGCTTGCCATTGTGGATAAATAAAATAGTGCGCAGTGGTTTGCCAATCCCACAACAGGCGTCCAAGATCTATATCGGATAATATAATATTATCAGAGTCTATAATAATGATTATGACACTTTCCTGAATCTTGTCATCTGAGCGCAAATATTTCGCTTGGCACTTCCCTACCTGGGGCGAAGGCCACCCCTTTCCACTGCCAACGGCCTGATTAGATATCAATTACCGATTGATAAGACAGGTATTCACGTTGCTTTAAACAAAGCCTCGCACCCTAGGGCACCAGAGTCTACGCCCACTCCTTAAACTTCTACATGAAAATGATACAATCTATAGTTTATTATCAAAAATATTTTCTCTTGATGAATAAGACTATCCACTCATCGAAAAATGATTCATAATAATTATACACCCCCATCAGAAATTTATGAAAGGAAGAATTGGGCAGTTGTTATCATGACGTGTGAATGATAATTATTTTTGATGTACTAAATCTAAACTAATCGTATTTTTTTGTATTTTGATCGTCATAATTTATATTTTGAATGCCATCATTATAGTTTTTTTAGTAGCTACCTAATATTTTTAAAATTTATAATTATCAAGCACTGTACAACCATACCAATGGTTTATTTGTTTTTTACACAATGGGTAGGGGAGGGGTATTTAGTGAGAATTCTCATTAGCTAATTTCATTAATTTCCCAACACATTACCTACTTTTATTGTCTACAAGTAATGTATATTTTATTATGCCTACCTACTTAATGTATTCGTAGTATATAAGTTGTTTACTTTTGTTTTGTTTTTTACAAACACTTAAAATATTTAAAATATTTAAAAAATGTTTTTAAATAATTACAATCTTCTTCCACGGCGCTACATCCCGGGGTGGGATTTGGCCTCCTCCACAACCGCTCTCCACTCATTCCGGTTTCTCGCCACACTTCTCCAGTTACCGGGTCTTCTTATATGAAGCCAGTCCACTTCTACGGCGTCAGCCCATCTCCTTCTTGGATGGCCTCTGGGTCTCTTCCGTTGGGGTAGCCACTTCGTCATGATCCTTGGCGCTCTAACTACAATAAAATAATTACAATATAAACAATAATTAACTTGATTCGCATTTGCCATTGGTGAAACTTGGGTCACAAAAATGATTCAAATTGAATGCTACAAAACTCAAATCAATTAGAATTTAAATTAAAATTACATCAAGTAGGTACCCTCAGTCGATTTAATGAAAACTGAATTATTTAAAATGTTTTGCCAGAAAGAATTTATTTGCATATTAATTAAAAGTAAGCCAATAAACATTTTAATTAATAAAAAATCTTTCAAACAATAATACGGGAACATAAATAACTTATCTCATAACGTTGTACTGAGAAATGTGTGGGAATTGTTAGAATATCAAAGTGCAAGTTGAACCTATATTATATATAATTATCGCGTAGCTTTTTCGAGCTTCTGAGTGATTATATTACATTGGATGGTCCAACATATTTAAACCCGATCAGGAGGCGTATTATAATATCAGCCAGAGTATTCTATGAGAAGTTCACGTTCTGCCAAAGTACATATCCACGATTGGCATGATAATATTCAAAGCAGTGAGTATTATCAGAAGGGAGGGGAGGGAACGTTTGGTAATTCCTCATGCATGGTGGGTTGGCTGATGACGTCGTCTGCTGTTAGGTAACTCTGGAGAGATAAAGAAAACATTGGATGGTTGTAGAGGACGACTTTTTGTTCAAAAGAGATTACAGTAGTTGTTACATTATAATTACAGCGATATAAAAAGTACAAAAAAATACGGTTAGAACGATCACCGTGAAGTAAGTAGTTTCTGAAAGGCTCTCCTTGCCTCACAAATAGTTTGTATCACCGAAATCGAAAATTTAGCCGGTGAATATTTATTTTTATTTAACTGATAATGATTTACGATTAATGATAACTTAGAGAATTGTTATTTGGTAAATGTCTTCAATTAATTATAGCTTATAATAATACAAAGTTTTGGTATGCTTGCTCAAAACTTATTGAATGGCAAAAAGGTAGGAATTGTTAGTCATTAAGGGTTGAATACGATTATATGCAACTTGTAAAAATGTAAAAGTTATCAAAGGGTAACTAAAAAAAATATTTCAGTGCTAGAAAATTGCTATACCTCGTAATATCAACCCTGCTCATATATCTATGAGTCGGTTCAATAATAATTTTGAATCTTTTCTGGTGGAGATTTCCGTAAGTAATGACACTTTTGAAGGTATTAATGTCTGGTCCACCATCGACAGTGCACACGAAAAATTTAAGTGTTCTTAAAAGTAGTCAACCTGCCAGTGTACATGAATATCAAGGGTGCTATCCGTGTCCACACACATCTGCCGTTCCATCCCGTATTCCATACAGTCCACTATTATTTACAACCAATATTACAAAATATCAGAGCTACAAACATTAATTACCCATCAACATAAAAGTCAAAAGTTTATTGATCCTTTAATATGACTGTTATTGTAGAATTATTAATATTTTATCATAATTTAAAAAAATATATCACATTAATTTTAAAACTGATTGTACCTAGGAGTTTGTATATAATAATATAAATTAATAAAATAATGTATGGTACTCGTACATTACCGTATTAGTCTATTTCATTTGTCTTATTATTAACTAATAGTTTTAATTTAAAACAATGCAGTACATGTACTACTCAATTGACATTGTATCTCATAACTCCAGTAGAACTATTCTAATACATTCCTTAACTCAAAAATCTTTTGTTAGTATCATTATTAACTTACCGGTTTCTATATGTCATTAAGTTTTTTTTTGTTTGATTTTTGAAGTTATGAATAATTACATATTGTGTAAAATTATATATCACACTGCAAAATTTTTACTACAATATGCGAACTGCTCGCTTCTTAAAAAATGAGCGTCTAAATAATTAGTAAAACTGTCGGAATGTCAGAAACACATCTCTCAGTGTAAAATTGCCTTCTTATTCTCATAATACGTAGGCTGTATCGTTATTTTTGCCACCCCACACCCCTTCTTTTCAACCCCCGTCTCATGTTTTCATGGCGCTAAGGGTGTCGGGTGTCAAAATAAAAGAGAGACGTCGCCAGGGATACCTGTCGATCAAGCAGGTAGAACCTTGGATGGGAGGCCACTCAGTAAATCTCAATGAAGCAGGAAGGCAATTCATTACTCATTTCTATACTTACGCAATTATAACAATATTGATTTTATTATTATGTACCTATTACGGTGAATAGTTAACAATATATTATAAATAGGACCTATATATGACTTCTATTCATTCGTTGTTTGATGGTAATAATTAAACATTTATTATGTATGTATTCAAAAATATTAGTTTATAGTTGATGATATGCGACCGACGAAGAATAATAGACTACATTTAATAATTATAAATTATTGGTGACGATTTTCAGTGGACTGTAGGAAAGGGGTTTTGCATGATGGGAGAGGGTGGTTACACAGGGATTCAGTCCACGCACTAACCTTTGATGTTGAGATAACTGCAGCTGGTTCTGGGTTCACGCACTCTCACAACTAGTATTATTACGGTTCGGCTTATCACTCTCACGGTTATACTGTACTTGTTTGGGAAGAAGATCGTACTGAATTTATGATAGACGCCACGTTTGCTCAAATCATGGAAAATGTAGGGGCAACGACGGTTGAAAGATAACTGATTGATGGAAGAGTCACCCTGTACACGCGACGTTTGACGGTAAAAGTAGTGACGCTCTCGTGGTGTACACTTAACAGATGTTTACGCAAACACGGTGGAATACTACTGGTGGTAGACTAATTGTTTATAACTTGCCTAGACGCACAATAATGGTTGTGGGAAGTAGGTTAGGAATTTGTATGGGATTAGGGCCACCATAATTGGCTTAAATAATTATTTTTTTATTTAATTGGCTGTAAAATGCGCTGTAGATCTTGGCCGTCCAATGAAGAGGATATTTTGTAACAGATTTTTATTTAAGAGAAATGGATGTTAGTCACTTACTAAAGCTTTTATGATCGCGCGCTGGGCTTTAAAATATATTGAAAAACAATGTGTAATTTTACAATAATGTCAGATCCAAGAATCGAATCCACGACTCACTACTTTTATTCAGACATTTTATTGCTCGGCCATTGCGGCTATAAATACAAGTGAGTCAAAATCAAAAGGGCTACTTACTATCAATCATTTATACATTGAGGTATACGTATAAAATAGTGACACAGTTTTAGTAAGTTTTTGAACAGCATTTCCGATACATAATATGATGAGACTCCTTTTGCTTCTGTATCATAACTAATTACCAAAATTATAAAGTTAGTCTTGTGGCGAGTCGGGAAGATTTAATTTCCATGTTGGCATCACTAAAAGACTGAGCGACGCACCAATGCATAAACCCTCCTTTTATAAAACATCTCCAAAAATTTTATATTGAATTTTAGAAAAATATATAAGATCAATTTATTATTATAATGGTGATATATTTAACAAGTTAACTGCACGATAGGCAGTACCATGAAATATCACACCATTTCTAGGATGTGATTGTATACATAGCGCAAAGTTACGATATGAGTTTTAATAATTGCTTGTGAGTGGTACATATTATAAATGAGAATTTATGAAAAAATAAATAATTTGAAAAAATATCGTGTTTCGGGTAGAAAATGATTGTATTAATAGCATACCCAAAAAGAAAACGAGTGGGAAAATTCTTTAGTCTTTCATTGTTAGAAAGAAAAAATCCATACGCAATATAAAATCGAAGAAATTCACCCTGGAACCAATCCCGCTCCATTATATGGATTCCAATTAAAACTGACATACGTCATAGGTATTCGAGAATACAATTGTATTTAAGCTCTGCCGTTATATAAAAACATCATTGAAGTATAAATAAAACGATATTAATATACTTTTGAAGAGAATGTTATTTCATCATCATCATCATCAGGGGCGCGACAACCCAGTGTGGGTCTTGGCCTCCTCCAACAGCTCCCTCCACCTGTTCCTATCCAGTGTGGCCGCTTTCCAATTCGGTACCTCCAGAACACGGCAGTCACTGACAGCTCCATCCAACCAGCGAATCTTTGGCCTGCCTCTTCTTCTACGCCCTATTGGATAACTGGAGTGGAGTGCACATGACCTAGCCATCGCAGTCTCCCAATCTTAATCTCAAACCTCCATCTCCCCCTTCTTCTCTTCCAATTGGTGCCGTCCCTGATCGGTCCATATATACGGCGGAGAATTTTTCTTTCAAAAATGTTCAGGGCTTGTTCATTTCGCAGAGTTAATGTCCAGGTTTCCGATGCGTAGGTGAGTACTGGCTTTACAAGTGTCCTGTAAAGAATGCTTTTAGTTCGGCGAGATAGTATGCGGGAGAATGTTATTTAGGTATATGCAAGCGGGGCGGTTATCGTGGATTATTTTATAGAATTGAGAGAAAAGCTTGTAAATACATTTTGGAAAATATTTCAAACCTTTAAAGAGAATGTTATTTAAAGGCTTGAAATATTTTCCAAAATCTATTTACAAGCTTTTCTCTCAATCCTATAAAATAATCCACGATAACCTCCCCGCTTGCATGTACCTAATATTATGGAAGGTGCAGTTTACGTTTCGCAAAACGTGATTGGCCAAATTGCCCTTTAGGCATACATTGAGGGAGGACAAAGGAATCTTTCGAGAATGCTTTTTCCCCAATCGGTTTGATATTGGAGAGCTTTTTGTTAGTACGGAAGCTCGCATGAAAGAAAGCTCAGCCACTTCGCGAATGAAACAAAACGTTTACCCGTCTAAACACACGATAGCTTGAAATCGACCGATGAGCATTTTATTTTTAAAGCGTTTTTTCGTTGTTAATTTATTTTTACTATAAATAAAAATATTTTGAAAATTAATATTATCGATTGCTGGAATTTGAAGTAAAATTGTAATTGATTTAAGTTTTATACTATTAGATAATTTGGGCTATTTTTTGTGACCTGGGCTTCGACACTAAATGTTTTGTGAGAGTGAATTTGCCATTAGTGTTATTATACATAAGACTCGATGGAGGGCGATCGGGTGCTACATGATTTCCGTATTGTTATTCAGAGTAGAAGGCTGGACGAGAAGTGTATAATAAGAAAATGGAGGTTTTTGAGATGTGCAAGTATTGGCGTACCACGAATATAATATCGTCACCTCAACACTACAACTAGATAGCTCTGATTTAGTTATTTTTGGGAAAATGAAATTTAAACTTTACTTGATTAACATAAATCTAGGCTATAATTATTTTATAAAATAAAAATGAATAATTACAAGATAAAAAGAACTTTTTATATACAACGTTTTTAAATTTTCTGTTGAATCATATAAACTTGACTTGACTAGCTTAAACGATCAAAAAAAGTTGTATTTGATAGAAATAATACTGAAATGTCATTTTGACATTTCATATTATATTTCCATAGTAACGCACGTATATATTAATAATTTAGTTGCTAGGACACCAGATGACAATCAATATTGGTGTCTAAATAACTTTTCATACAAAACAGAATTAACTGAAAATGAATTCAATTCTACTTAAAGAAGGCTAAAAGTATTAAAAAATGCATTGACATCGTGTTCTGATCGGAAAGTTAGTTAAAATCGATTGCAAGATTTGTACCGGACAAAGAACCACCGGACAAATAAGAATACGAGCTAAGAAAACCGTTGTAAAAATAGTGCGTGTCTAATTGGGAACAATTAAATAATATTCAATTGTATGCAAAAATATTGTAGATAATATATTGTTTTATTTATTGAATGCATTTATGATTTTAATGTTATCTGATATAATTATTTAAACTCAAAATTAATACAGTTCCCATTAACGTCTGACTTACTTAGTTGTGTCATTTTGTAGAGAAGAAACTGTAGAAACATATTCAATAGCTACCTAAAAAATAGCAAAAATCAAGTTATCAAGTTGCAGTATTGAGGTGACAATATATTATATAATATCTAAGCTAATCATATTACCAATGAAGAGTTTTGATGCTAACCAATAGAGAACTTATTTATAGCTAGGCACTAAAAGCTGCATACTTCAGTCATTTTTTTCACAACAAGAAGTGTGATTTAATCTAACTAACTCTAAATGCAGGATAAGGTAGACAGAGGATAGCAGAAATATAGGCAGAATATATTGACTTGACTACGTAACTTCTATAAGTGGCTCAATGATAAATACCTCATTACATCTCATGGGCTTTCTTATTTTTGAATAAATTGATTTTATTGTACCTCAATATTTTTGAGCTTTTTTTCAATATTTTAAAGCGATAATAGCTTAGTACCTACAGGTTTTCTTAAGTTATTTCGGTACAGTTTTCGGAACAAGGTTACGCGCTGGTAAAATAGATAGTTTTTTTAATGTGTAAACCAATATTAATGTGAAGATACGGCACGAACTTGGAAACTTTACACGAAAACGATAGATACAGAAAGAGATAAATAATAAACACTGTATATTTATTATACGTCGGGTTTTAAAAAAATATTGTAATGGTAGGTGTTTATATATTATAAAGATAGTAAAAATATTTTATGGTAAAAGTAACCCTACGTATTATACCGCGGTAAAGACTCCTTACTAAGCTATTATTGAAAGCCTGAATAATGCAGATATATTTTAGATTACAATATATTAGTAACATACCGTCAGATGCATCGATAATATCAATATGTAATAATATAATAATTGAATACGTGTATTAATTAAGGCGCTAAGTACCAAAAAAATTAAATTGACATTTTTATAGAAAAATGTGCTACATACCAACGCCAATAATGTCAAATATGGTTTAAGTGCCTCAAACAAGTCAAAAAAATACAGCAAAATATTTAAATCCGGCGACGTTGTAAGTCCGTTGGCGTGTTTTATTTATAATGGTGTAAGTACCACTGCAGTGGTCAACGGCATTCAATATAAAATGGCTGACGACGGTATGGAAGCTGCCGAGATTGCTTCACACTGTGAAAACACATTTTTCAAAAGGTCTGCTTCATGTAATTTTACTGCAATAACTCAGTATTTTGTAACCACAAGCAATACTACTTTTTGGTACTTAGAGCCTTAATTTTAATACACGTATTCAATGTCGCAATATACTACCTACAGGTACGCTACATAGTATATTTTATTTCAATTTTTTTTAAACATATTGTGGACATTACAGATTTAAGTTTAAGACGTTCAAAACATGACATGAAACATTATTATAAAGAAAAAAGTAAGAAAAACGATAAAAATGAAAATGTAAAAAGAGAATATAACATAAACATTCAAAAGCAGTGAAAATACAATTATATATATATATAAGTTCAAAGAAGTACACCGAGTTTGCTAAGGAAACCCTATTTTAAGAATTTATAAAATAGCGTCTACTTAAACTCACGCTCACGCAAGTGGAATTTATCAACACCTGAAGCAATGTTAACCGCCTCCCCCCAGCATCCACATCCACCATCACAATCATTTCACCAATCAACAATTACAGTCTACTATGAAAAACGTAATCAGTTTCTTTATGATGATTTTTAACTAGCCAGACAAGATCATGACGTAAATATTAATATATGGCACAAAAAGTCCCGTAATACTCGGATCTATGCAGGCCTTTTGTGATTAATAAGACAATTTCATAATACGAATGAACAATTTTACCATTCTAAATTATTATTAATATTAATAGCAGGTATATAAAACATCCACGCCAAATACGAATATTGTAATTGACTGACAGGTCGTGGAAAGTGTAACCCAATACAAATAGGTACATATTTAGGATATAGGTAAATGAGAAGTGGGATCTCTCTAACAAACAAACATAAAACAGATATAATAGAGCATTTATCAAAATCATCCTTAGTAAGAGAAACCAGACATAGATATTCAAAACAATAGATTATTTTCCATGGTTTAGAGATACCAACGTAAAATAAAAGAAATTTCCCAGAACGTTGAGTCTTGGTTTCGTTGTATCCCCATTGTTTGACTTGTGGTTGTTATTGACATCATCAAACAAAATAAGACCAAAATATACTGCATATCGTCATAAGTACGAAACTGCAGTATTTCGTATCTAACAGAGATGGACGTCATATTTCATGATTTAAGACATTGGTAATTATTGATCCAATTTAATTTCCACTAAACTATTCCCGGTAGTAAACATTTAAAATATCACTCTGATGATGAGTGATAAGGCATGGTATTCATTGAAGATTGATCATCGGTCCAATATCGACTAGATTATTCATTATTACCATGGCGTTATGCAGCATGAGACTTCTCGATTTGCTAGACTAGCATGTTAATAAATTCCAATAGTCGCGGTATGTGAAGAATTTGCATATTGTTATTGAAACTATGCCTTTCAAAGCTCAAACTTTCAAGTTAATAAAATGAACTTTGTTCGTTACAAGAAAACTTTCGGCGCTGCATCATCAAAAAGCTCCTACTAGAAATGCTTGTTACTTTCCGCGCATATTGGAAATAATTCAGCATTATGTATAGAAGAAAGCTTTTAAATCAGGATTTTTAAAATATAAAACTGTAAATTAAAATTAACTTCACTCATGCACTATACATATAAATTCTTTTGCATATATATTCCAACTACTTTATTCTTGAATATGCCAGCCTTATTTGGTGTCTTAACAGTTTTGTCCACGCAATTAAGTTGGATTGAGTCCACAATAGATTTCTTAGATATCTCCGCTTAAGGACATACTGATTCTTACCATATGATAATGATAATAAAATGAATTTTCCGACTAGTTTTCTTCTAGGTATGCTATCAATGCAATCCTTGTCCACCCAAAGAGTGATTGCTCTTTTAAAGCATTTATTTTTTATTTTTTCGTAGGTTCATTTATACTTACTTAACTGGCAAATAATAATTTTCATGTTCCCACCAATATCACTAGCAACTTTACGGTCTTACACTGGTTTCAAGTTATGTAAAATACTTTAATGTAAAATACTTTAATGTAATATTTATAGGAAGTAATGGTACATTTAAGTTAATGGCCCCACTAAACCAGTCTGTCCCGCACCAAACCCTGTATTGATCGGGCGTATCACGGGAATATCTCAGGCACCTACTCAAGACCGTCACCATGCATTTGAATGTGCTCACAGAATTTACATGGCATTATGTTAAAATGACCCGTTGGAGAAAAGATTACGTAGAGGCAAAATTAAAAATTGTAAAAAAAGTAATAAACAAAAGCTAAAACAAAACTGCCGAAAAAAATCTCTGAAGAAATCTTCACGTTGGCATTATGACAAAGCAAATGTTCTAAATGCAACAAAATTAGTTTTTCTAGCAACCAGGTCGGATGCTCTGATGTGCCAACAGCTGTTTGAACCGATTTGAGCAGCTTTTTCTTTTCCACATAGATTTAGAATATTCTCAGACGATTTGGTTTGCATCCTGTATTTCTCCGCCGCACCACATTTCTACGCCATGTAGTATCGGTGCATAGTAATAAGTCTTGTATCAAGTAAAGAGAATTTTTTTATTACTACCCCAGTTGCCAAAACATTTTGTCACGTCTATGCTTGTAGGGTATTCAGAGACAAAGAATTTGGTATCTACATAATGGTTACGCAAGGTATTAGGTAGTGATATATACATAATCACTACCTAAAGCTTTCTGCACCTTAAAGTCAATGTAAGCCAGTAAATGACTAAATCAACATTAAAACTGACCACCTACTTCAAATGTAATGGAATCTATTCACACTTATAGGTTAACAGCAAATGCAGACTGTGTGAGTGCACCCTACCATATCTCTTCAGCTAACAGATATAGTAGTAAATGAACATCAACGCGAAATGAGAAGGTTCAATGAAGTATGTTTAGGGGATTCGTGAAGGGGTAGAATGAAGCACTAGTAGCCACTAGGTGCACATTAATTTTATAGTTGAACACAATTAATACGAGTATTATTTCCACAATTGTTTTATGTAGGTAGGTATTAGATTAAACTATTTCAAATTCTTTATACTCAATGATATTTTATCAAATATTTTGTAGCATTTCTTTTAAGTGCATTATTTTAAATATAATAAGGTGTTTATAAAAAATATTGTTCTACGATCAATATTTTTGTTGTTTTTTATTTATTGCCGTCTTTGATATTAAACGAGCTGTCATAATAGTTACTTAACTTAACTTAACTTAACACAGAAAATCGAGTCTTAGGGGAACATTGGTCCGACCGCGTTACAAACACTGGAGACGCTTCACGTGGGTGGGACGTATGTTCCGAATGCCGCCAGAGAGTGCGGCGCTCCACACCTTTGTGGCTATTCCTCATTCTGTAGTGGTGCTACAAAAACGATCTACGCACTGTAGGTCTGATAAGGCGAAAGGAGCGAAATTTGACGATGGACCGAGGGGAATGACGCGATCTTGCATTTACCCTATGCCCTAATACTAGGGTTGTGGCATGGTGAAGTAAGTATGTAATGCCGTATCTTTTATGAAATATATATTTTATAAAATATGGACTACACTGTAAAAGATTTTATAAAAGATATTTGTCAAAAATATTTTATAGTTGTATAAACACCAGTATTAAGACTGCATTACTATTTAACGAAGCTGCTTATGTATTGTTATTTAAAAAGTGTCGAGCTTATTCAGTTGAGTAATAATTAATATTGTGAGCATACCGAAAACAGTTTTGATATAACACTTATAAATAAAATTGATTTCAAGTTATACACATTTTTTGAAAGAATTAGTCATAAATATTTTCAATTCGTGATTTTTTTTAATAATAAGATAGAATATTTTAACGAATTTACATTATATAACATTTTTTTCAATTTGTAAGTTTATCTTTGACTTTGAATTACATATTTATATAAAAATGACTCAAATTGCAAAATTCGTATTTTTTCGCTAGGAGTCTTTGGTAGGTGGAAGTATCCACCTTAAAGTGAGGGTTTCTGAATTTGTGGGATATTCCGTAACTAATATTATCATGAAGGGTGCGTATAAGCTTTGGAAAGATATCATGGATAGTGCGCCCATTCAATGGACAACGTGAATAGCGTACTTCCTGTTAACAAATTATTTACTTCAACGGGTATACTCTGTCACATTGATATCCACTGCAAGCTATATTTCCCTTAATACTACAGGTAGGTAACTGACATGCTGGGCATAACGCGAAAAAACAAAAAAAGGAATGAGTGGATAAGGAAGCAGACAAGTGTTTGCGATGTAGGTAATAGAGTTCATTAAAAGCCTCAAGTGGGCTGGACACATAACTCGAAGAAGAAACAATCGTTGGATAAATCAAGTCATCCAGTGGTATCCAAGAGGTACAAAACGTCCGCAAGGTAGACCTAAAGGTCGCTGGATCGATGAAATGATAAAGTTATGCGGAAGTACGTGGCAGCGCAACGCACAGGACCGAGAGAAGTGGAAGCAGCTTGAAGAGGCCTTCATCTAGCAGTGGATAGATTCAGGCTAAAGATGATGATGATGATATAGTTTTAACGTCCTTTTTTATGTGTTGAAGATAATATTATTAGATATTGCCTTTTTGAAGTAAAATGGATGGATAAGTAATATTTTAGTAGTCACGTTTTGAAGATACTTTAAAGATATTATGTTAGCAGAATAATACAACATCGACATTAGTTTGATCGTACTCACTGCATATTTATTATAGATATTAAGGGCCCACATGCTCAGCGTAGGTCAAAATGGAGCTTTCATGGTATTTTCAGAGCATAACCCCCTGGACATTTCTTAAACGTAGATAATCTATTTATATAATTTTGAAGCCTTATTATCCTTTATTTTTATTTTAAACATTTGATGACTGCATAAAGTAATGTTATTACATACAATAGTATTCTTTTAAACCTCTCGCTCTAATGTTTTAGAATATAGTCATATTTCATTACATCCATGAGCAGTAGTGTAAAGATTTTTTAGACTCATTATTTTTTAAACGCATTTACAAAACCATTAGTAAAATTAATGTTAACATTATATAGTGACATATTTACGATAAAAAAATATATTTTATAATCTTTCCCAAATTTGACAAGAATTAGGCATTTTATTATTCAAAATATTACGATTGCACATTGCACGCACTATTAACACATTTGAAGATAATTCTAAAGATACTGATTATAAGCTATGTATTTGACCATTCAAATGTGATAAACATCCTACGAATAATGATTGCTTTATAATAATTATTGATCTAAGAATAAGATAGTATTTTTTTGAAATACGCAATTTCTATTGGCATTTCCCAGTGGTTAAGCTACAATATACGGCCGTCGCCATAAATTGACAAACGATAAATGAAGTAGGGAGTAAGATCATGGTAACACGCGTGTTTGAACACGTACCGTTTAAAAAAAATCGGTTAGGTATCTTCATCTATTCATCACTTTGGCACTATTGAAAGGAGATAAAAGATGTCTTCTCTCTTCATCCTCCTCATAATAATTATATCTATATTCAAAATAATGCTCTTCGTCTGCCTCTGTAAAGGTTTAGGAATTTTAATGTGATACACTGAATTATGAACATGTGGAATATAGTAGCTGGAAAGTAAATGTTGCGGGAAGGTTTTAGTTCTAGAAGCGACCGTGGTGACGTAGAAGACATCTTGATATAGAAGTTGCAATGTATATACAGTTATTTATGATATTTTAACTTCATTGTATATGGTCAACGTCGGCTACATGCTACGAATGCCAGAAGAGAACCTCAACCTTGCTTGCGTGTTCGTCAAGCCAACTGGATTCCAGCGTCCTGTATAGCCGCTAAATACTATCTACAGAGTGTATACGGCGGAGCTACGGGATGCTGGTATGCCCTGGAACGATGCAAGAAGACTGGCGAGCGACAGGGAATCTTGAAGGCGCCGCGTCGTGTCCACATTGACTAGCATACTTTTACCACGTTTTTATTAGCTCGTATTCTTGTTTGTCCGGTACAGATTTTTTCTTGTGTGTCCAGTACATTTTTTTTCTCGTTTGTATTGGACGATTGAAGATTTTTAACTAACTTCCCGACTAGCTAGACATTTGTAACCTTTAGAATATATCAGAAGACGTCGACAAAGCATTCTTTTAATATTTTTAGCCATTTTTAAGCAGAATTTAATTCATTTTCAGTTAATTATATTTTGTATAGAAAGTTATTATTGTCGGTTGCTAAGGGGGTCCTAGCAACTAAATTATTAATATATACGTGCGTTACTATGGAAATCAATATGAAATGTCAAAATGACATTTCAATATTCTATAATATTTATTCAGTATTTCTATCAAGAACAATAAAAAGTTTTTATTAATACATATTATAATTGTCAAGTTTATATGATTCAACATAAAATTTTAAAACGTGGTGTATAAAAAGTTCTTTCAATTTTGTAATTATTTAACTCTACAATAGGTCGTGAGGCCGAATGACATTAGTGTAGCTTAATACGATAAGTAAATTAATCGCAAACACCCAGACTTTGAGAAAATTACACCATAAGCGTAGAGGAAAAGCAGCTAGAAGAGACATTCACCAGGTAACGGATCAACCCGGATGATGAAGATGGCGATATCGATGATTTATTTTATTTGCCGTTTAATAAAACGAAACGACAGTAAAAAAAAAGTGTAATTATGAATTGTATGACAGAGCATCTGTTATAGCTAAACATGAATCATTCAACCCTAGCTTACAGATGTACTCAGAGCTTTCGTATATAAATACAGCGAGGCTGTCGTCCCGAGACAAATTGATATGTCACCGTATGCATTGTATTCCTGGCTATATCTACCCATGCCTTCTGCGTCGTGCAGGATTTGTATTGAATGATAATATCACAGAAAATGTGATGAGAAAAATTTGTAAGGTCGTGCTTGCGAAACGTATGAACATATGGGAATAACTGACAAGAAAATGCATAGTTTTGAGTAGGTGACTTATATACCTGCATACAGTATCACTAGTTTAGTTTGACAGGTTTTCTTTTAATTTCTTTAAGATTGGGTCACAATTAATAAATTAAAGACACTGCTGGCAAGTGTAAGTCTTCAAATGACGTATGACAGCTATTTGAATCGTACACTTTCGCATTTGTGGGAATAGTTTTATTTGAAAAAAATAATAGTAGCACATTATCAAAGCCGAGTTAGATGAAGCTCACGAGATTGCACTAGCGTTAAGTACTAAAAATGACCAACTGAAATCTATGTAAAAATATAAGTCGTGTACAAAGAAAATTAGTAGGGGAAAATACAAATTTCGAGAAAATATGAGAAATAATATCATTTATAATAATTGAGTTCTTTCTACGTAGGGAGGATTATATAATATATATGTATTTTTTTTACCATTTCCGATCCTAATAAGATGATATGGGTCTCCACAGAGTGGCGGTTTGTATTCACAGATTTTACAACGTTTTTATTAGGTCGTATTCTTATTTGTCCGGTGGTTGTTTATCCAGTACAAATCTTGCAATCGATTTTTAACTAATTTCCCGACTAGCTAGACATTTGAAACTTTTATAATATATCAGAACACGATGCTAATGTATTTTTTTAATACTTTTAGCCATCTTTCAGTAGAATTGAATTCATTTTTAGTTAATTCTGTTTTGTATGGAAAGCTGTTTCGGAAGAAATCCGTAATCTAATCCACTATTTTTTTTTTGATCGTCTAAGCTTGTTTAAACGGATGTTAACCTCTTGCCCAATATAATAAGTCCATACTCTGACTCGAACACAAATTGAAAAACAATAAGTGTATTTACCAGACCCAGGATTTGTTATGATATACCTTGATTTTTACTAAAATAGCTGGTGACCAATATTACCGAAATTTGATATGACTTGATTATTGAAACATATAGTTATTACTTAATTTCGTCATATGAGTAGGTATGGCACGGGTGGTTTAAATAGATTACGTTGGTCGAAAACAATGGATGCAGATTGGAGTCGCTGTTTCCGATTCCTATCAATATTTTACCTTATCCGTTGAAAATAAAAAGGTTTAATTAATAATAAGTTACTGAATGGTAAATATTGGATATTGGTAAAATTTAGAGATGGAGAGGTTTTTAGCAGGAATCTCAAAAGTTTTCAGTTTATGACTAATATTTTTGATCAGTTCCCAAGTTTCATTCTCATAAATCAGGATGGAAGGTATGTAATATAATATAATTTAATGCCAAACTACTCTCGTCTTGGCGTAACTCTAATCTCTATTACATGTAATAACCGAGCATTCTCATTCCAAGTTCATATATGATTCGAGAATTTCTTTTGTGATTTTTAGATTATATTAAGCAAGACGATAAGTTCAACTGTGTAGGTATGTAATTTGTTCGAAAGACAAGCAGATATTTTTCTTTGGATCAAGTACAAAATATAATATTTAAAATACGCGGGGTTATATCTGCACCCACGGCTTCAGAATAAATTATCTATATTATAACCTAATTACTCATTCGTAATGCATCACTATTTATACCTACCTACATAATATTATTAATATATTTGTAAAATATTTGCCTGATTCGTTATCAACCAATATTTTTATATATTATTATAAACCATACAGTACAGTTTTATCAAATACCAGATGAGTTGTTATTTTAAGCCTGGTTTTCCATATAATTATTATATTGATTGACGATTTTCCATTTTATATCTAATTATAGATGCTGTGGTATTATAGGTAATAGCCGAAATAATGCATCTTGCAAAAATGTGTCTTAACCACATATTGTGTGGACATAATTACGTAATGTAAGATTGTAATGCCATAAGTGTCATATCCATCTACCTAGGGTAAATAATATATACAAGTTAACATGAAACAAAGTTTATTGAAGCTATTTCGCATTGCAAATTCATTTGCAGAGAGTTAATACGTAATACGTTTGGCAAGCATTAATTTATTATATTGAAAAAAAAATAGATAAGACTATACATACATATTAAATATTTTTTATAACACTACAACAGGCCAATAGGTTCAATGACAGTGAAACAGTAGTGTATTTAGTAGTAGAACTAAAACAATCACAAACACCTAAGCTTTGAGTAAAACGAAATGATGAAAGCTGGCATATTGTCCAGGATTATCAAGGTAATGAAATACGGTTACAAGCGTAAATTAGTTTCTAAAAAGAATGAAAAGTCGTTAATTTAAAACAATATTACATGCAAAATCACAAATAATGTTATCTGATGTATTACCCCAGTATTGTAAAAACGCTGCTGTCTATTATATAATTATATTTTTTCTACGGCTGTCAATTCAATTACATCTAAAATGTTTTATAATCACGACAGATTGTTATATTGATGACTATATTCTATTCAAATGAAGAATACCCAATATTTAAGAATGTAGCGAAATGAATGTAAGAGTGCATAAGGAAGCAGATAGATGTTTGCAAAGTAATAGAATACATTAAAAGCCTCAAATCGAGATGGGCTGGACACGTAGCTCAAAGAAGAGACAATCGTTGGATAAATTTAGTCATCCAGTGGTATCCATGAGATACACAACGTCCGCAAGGTAGACCTAGAGGCCGCTGGATCGATGAAATGATAAAGTTCTGCGGAAGTACATGGCAATGCAACGCACAGGACCAAGAGAAGTGGAAGCAGCTTGAAGAGGCCTTCATCCAGCAATGGATAGATTCGGGCTGATGATGATGATGATATACTTATTGGAAAAAGCATATCATTCAGAATGCAATTGTTGTGGTTTGTCGTCCCATTCAGTGTAAATATTTTTACAAGTAGTATTTCGTGTTCTAAGAATTTTAAAATTCAACAATAAATGATTTTTCTTAAATGTCCTATTTTACTCTTGGGGAAAATGGAAAATAGATAAGACAAGATTTGATCAACATTTTTAACTGAGAATTTATTGTAATAATAATATAATTGACGTAAATAATATGTAAACACGTTTTTAAAGAAAAACTGTACCAACCCAGCTGTAAAATACTAGACAGATTTTTTACCGCCAAGGTCGAAGTTGATTCAATGCTAAACTCTTTTATATGTTCAAACATAAGGCTTTTCAACGCCACCCTTTCAGTCAGGCTTTACAAGTTAGTATTACGTCTGTTTAAAATTACGCGGGAAACTCGTTTAGCAATCCGCGTTATCTTATTCGTATAGAAGAGGCTGAGTGTGCCAATAAGGCACGGCGATAGATCGAGACTCCCGCGCTTTTTTCCCGCCAAAATCGAATGAATTTTTCATCCCCGTTTGGTTTTTGCGCGTCGCTCCTTTGTGCGATTGAGTTTCCCGCGCGCGGCGCCAGATAAAAGGCTTTCGTGGTTTTCTTTGACGTTTATTTGTTTTCGGCTGTGTGTTTGTGTTTTTTTTTGCGACGTGGTTTATTTTAAAAAGTGAATCCATATGAAATCTCCTCACTGATAGAGTCATTTAATTTTGCTTTGCAGACTGAAGTATAATATTAATGTAACACATGTCCACAACGGTGTTTTTAACAGCCCCTATAATATTTTATTGATACTTTGCAAACATTAGTATTCTCTATAGTATTTATATAGTATTGCGTCATAGGTTCTGGAAGTGGAAAGAACCTGATATCTGTAAAATGTGTCATTGGTGGCAAATGTTTAGTATATCATGGATAAACCATATAATAAACCAGCCGATCATCCAGAGACACAAAATAAAGGGATAGCTATATTATAATATAATATTATATAATATGAAAGCTTTCTGCATTTCTTCAAATACATTGTGGATCAAATAATCTGGAGAGATTGGTAGTTTAGAGTAGCCTCCATAGAAGGCGAAGCAAAGGAAGAGCGCTGGAGTGACCAACTGCAGGGGGTTTTTATGCCATGAGAGACGCACAGGATTTTGACGTTTAGAGAATCTTGATCGTATATAGGGATTGCAATACCGAATAAAAATATCAATACCGGTTTTTCGGTATCTCTTATTGAATATCGGTATTTGTTAAAACATTAAAAAAACAGAAGGTGCTTATCAATAAATGTAGCTATTGAAATCTATTTAAAACATAATTTTATAGCACAATCCTACCTACATACATAATTTATTATTTTGACATTTAAAAATATGTATTGATCACAATAATTTGTAGAACTGGTGATTTTTAGAAATAATTTTAACTAAAGCCCTCAAAAAGACTAGTTCATCAAGTGCAATTAAGTCCGGCTGCAGGAAAGGCTTATTAAATTCAACGCTTGTAGAGTCATCAATAATTATATAATAATCGAACATATGTCACGGATGTTTTCTATTTCGAAATAAAGTTATGATAATTCATCGCGAATCAAATAAATATATTTGATGAATTTGGTTTTATTATTTTTTCACCTTTGTTGGATTCAGTCAATAAATTTGCATTTTAGCAGCACATAACTCATAATTAAATAGGTATTAAACACGTAAACGAGTGTGCTTTTTTAATATCAAAAATTCCGGTATTTTGGATTCTTAAAACCGGTATTGCAATCCCTAGTCATATGGAAACTGGTTGCATTTAATTGTGGTGATGCTGGAACGACTGAAAATAGAAAAATAAGATCTTTCGCTCATATTTAACGCAGGTACCTATATTACATGGCACATCAAAGAATACTTGTCGTTAGCCAATGTAATTATGTATTTTCATGTGATACTAGTTCATCTATTGGAATTATTAAATGTTGTTTTAAAGAGGGCGATAACGGGTGCTTGGAGAGAACATATTATATTGTATACTTAAGTTGCACTCTGGATGATAACTGGAACCATACCATTGCTCTAAAATTCCCAGTCGGGAAAGCCATGAATGAGGAAGATACTGTAAAGCCGCGACGAAAAACTGGGGCTCAGAATAAGAAAGGTTAGACACAATACTTTTTCAGTAGAATCATACAAAATGAAGGCGTGGACACTACGCTCAGAAAACCTGTATGTAGCTTTCATCAGCTAGAATTATTTAATTTTTGAATTGAATTTATTGAATTATTGGAAGCATTTAAAATTACTGGTTAAATTTGGCGTCATTAGATAAGATGGCTGAGGCTTAAATGAAAAAATACGTTCGCGCGTATCCAGTAGATATAGGTTCAATTACTGTCGGGTGTCGTATTTTTTTCAAAAGATTTCTTCTACAGGATATATAATATACCTGAGGTGTTTTCAAATTATGTAGATTTAAAACATAATATTACCTACCTACATAAAACCAAACGTAAATCTATGTACTCATACTGGAATTGTACTATACGACTATTTATTTTAACTCATACTAATATTATCATTATGCTTTGAAACGAGATAAAAAAAAATGGCATACGCTGTCTGGCTGTAGGTATATACTCTATTTTTCGTATAAAAATGCGATCAGGACAAACAGTCTAAAAAACACAAACTGAAAACATTTCAACACGTTTTTCACACCACCTCCCCTCCTTTCAGCCCCCTTTCTAGCATAAGCAAATGAGCATTTCCATCTTTCCATGCTGGGAAATAGGGTTGGCTCACCTTTTAAGTAATGAATTCAATAAAAGAACGAAATTCTAAACAAAAGGATTTGATTTAGCCATCAATGGGATTGTTTATTTTTCAGTCTCTTGTTCACATTTAAAAAGTATAAATTCTATTACCAACATAACAATGTACCAGTAAAGGAAGTCGACTCGATATTGTATTATTATGAATATTTTTTTAAAAAGTACGTTTCATTAAATTTTATTTATATATTTTTTTTATTTAAATACCATATATTCGTTGGATAGTTACATGTAAATTATACGTATTACATTTTTCCGTAGCACAGCTTACCTTGTGCTGTCTTACCGGAAAGAATTAATCGTACAGCATTGAGATAAAAAAAACCCGTTGTTCATGGAGCATTGCAGACAGTAGGTACTATTCAATTTTTATTATTATATTCAATAAGAACATAAATTTGATATTGATTGGCATCAGATGTTTAATAATTACGCAAATATTATAATCAGAAATTGATACAATAACCTACCAGATATTTTATGAATTATACGAGATATCATAATTGAATTTCTAATTTACTTACCTACCTATTTTTCTGTCTTTCCCTTGTATTCCGGTGGCGTGCAGGCATTTGATTAGGGCACTGATCTTGGGAGGGATCTCGTATGCCCCCAGTATCCACCAATGCAGACTGTCGAAAGCCTTGTCATAATCCACAAAGTACCAGACCAACGGAGTATTCAGCTCATGACTCTGGTGGAGAAGACATCGAAGTTATAACTACTACTGCTAGGTGGTATCTACTACTAACTAATTAATATTGTCGTATTTAGATATGACGCACCTATTAACTCCAGTGGAGAAGTCCCGTCGAGCGTCGTATTTTTTCTCAAATATGACGTGGAAAATAGTGTCTATCTGCATCGAAGTGTCTAGAAACTAAAAAGAAATATTATCTATCTGCTTGATTTATTTTATCATGACAGAACAATTTACATACATCTTTAAACCACTGCTTTAGTACTAATATTAAATCATTTTACTTAAAAAATAAAAATAATACTGATACCGACAAAAAAACAGTTTTTTGAACCTCTGAAAAATTTACAATATTATGTCAGATAGATACTATTGTCAGATCACCATCGATTTACTACTCACTATTATTGGTTGCTGAGTGGGTCCTAGCAACTAAATTATTAATATATACATGCGTTACTATGGAAATCAATATGAAATGTCAAAATGACATTTCTTCATTCTATAATATTTATTCAGTATTTCTATCAAGTGCAATAAATTTTTTTTATTAATGCATAGAATTGTCAAGTTTATATGCTTCAACAGAAAATTTAAAAACGTAGTATATAAAAAGTTCTTTTTATCTTGTAATTATTTATTAAATATATTGTTTAATAAAAAAATGTTTCATTATCGTAATATCATTTGAAAAATAAAAAAACCAGTTTAATATAATGTTATAATTATCATTTATGGGGTGTGAATTTTTTTTTTTTTTTTTTTAAATATTTTGACATAAATACATAATAATAATATAGTCGTTCTTCTGTGATCAACTTCAGTTTCTACTCAAGGAAGTCGCTTCACTTAATGCTTTCTTAGAATTTAGTCGGTTAAGTGCAATTTTGTCATAAACCGTACATTTTTGGGGGGTGCAGAATTTTCATTAATATAGTGTTATCGGTATTATTGGTGCTATAAGTGTTATCAAGTAATTTTAACTGTCCAATAATTGTACGTAATATGTTCTCCTATGTTTTTGTATTTATTTAATAAATAAGCCAATCATCTTTAAAACCTTACTGGTTGGTTCTTTAGCCTGCATATTGGTAAGCATACATAGAAGAAGAGCTTAACCTTCTCATTATATTATGATAAGTCTATAAGAATATATTATTATATTGTGAATTGAAGATAATGGTATATAAATATCATTATTATATACTTATTTAACATTGTAAAAAATGGGGTTTTCAATACTAGGGGGTTTTAGTATTTATGATTTAAAATATTACTTATAACCAATGTAAAAGGGTTTTAATTGTTAATTATGTTAGCATTTACTTGGGCAGAATTCCATTTTACAAGAAATAAAAATATAATTAATATTAAATTCTACAGGTTTTTAAAAGGTTTTGTCGATAGCTATTTCGGTTGTAACACCATAGTAACCTGTAGAATTTAATATTAATTATATTTTCATTCCTTGGGGTTTAATTGATTTAGGGGTTTATTGACACACTGTTTACATAAGATAGTTTGTAGATTAATCGATCAAGAAAACAATGATCAAAACTACGCCATTGTAGTAAACGAATTGTAAAATAGATAGTTATAATAATATACAACATAGTGTATACACTGTATACCGTCTCGTTTTAATATGTCGACTATCCGAGCAACAGAGGTTGTTCAAATCACTAACGTTAATTATTATCGTATGGGTTTGTAGTTCGAAACAGCAGTCGACACAAATATCGTAGAATCAACAAACAAAAACTTTTACAATGACAATTTTAACTTCTTTAAAGTCTGACTTTCTCACCAATTATGGATTATAATAACCCTTCTTTATCTATTATCAGTACATAGGTATATTTTATACTATTATTATTATTTAATTATAACGTTTTTATTAGCTCGTATTCTTGTTTGTCCGGTGGTTGTTTATCCAGTACAAATCTTGCAATCGATTTTTAACTAACTTCCCGACTAGCTAGACATTCGAAACTTTTAGAATATATCAGAGCACGATGCCAATGCATTCTTTTAATACTTTTAACCATCTTTAAGTAGAATTGAATTCATTTTCAGTTAATTCTGTTTTGTATGAAAAGTTATTTCAGAAGAAATCCGTAATCCAATCCACTATTATTGGTTGCTAAAGAGGTGGTCCTGGCAACTAAATAATTAATATATACGTGCGTTACTATCGAAAACAAAATGACATTTTAGTATCGTATATTTGTTTGTTTGTTTTTTATTTACTTCATATCGAGTACAAGTTTGAGCATATTTATAATTGAACAGAAAATTTAAAAACGTGTAATATAAAAAGTTCTTTTTATCTTGTAATTATTTCTTTAGTAAGCTATATTAAATTCTCAAAACGTTACCTAATAATTACGATTTTACGCATATTGATTGTGTTCTTAATTGTGAGTAGTTATCCAATGATCTATTATTTAGGGTTTTAACGATTTATACGTCTATTGATTGAATTAAGTATTAGTCATTAGGTAGGGTTTTTTTTTAATACCTAAAATATTTATAATTTGTTTGTTAGGTATATTGTTTAATGTGATCCATGACTTGATAGGTAGGTGATAAAGTTTTTACCTAATTTTTGTATTAATTTATTGGTGAGTGTGTAGGTGCCTGAAGATGCCAAAAAGCGAAACCCGGATCGCAAAAATGACTCAATTGAAATGGTACTAAATTAAAATCCGTTAGAATTCAAATTTAATTATTTTTACTTAATAGTGAACTTTACAAGTTATAAATTAAAAATCTTCACAGTAAGACGTTTAAAAACAAGAAATAGTAATAAAAAAGTATAAAAATAATGAAGAAATATAATATGCGTTATTAGAAAAAAGACAGAATAAAAAGGGAATAATTAGGTACAGAAATAATTATAAAGTTGATACATGGAAGTACACTGAATGATCTAAGAGAAACCTCCTTTACGCATTTCACGTAATTGTGTCGCTAGATTTTAAAATCAGCCAAGTCCATAATAGATGAATAGGAGAAAAGCTTTTTGTTTTCTCAAATACACAGTCATAAGGGTAAAAGTTTAAATTATTTCAAGTATAGAATATCTAAAATTAATAAAATCCACATTTTAATAATGCAGAAATGTTAGAAAGGAGTAGTTATTGAGCAATTTACAAAAAAGTAAAAAATACCTGAAGGTGGACCCGGCTGATTTTGAAATGTAGCGATACGTATGTGGAATATTCCAACAATGGAGTTCTACTACATGAACGCTAGATCAATTAATAAATTTTGTAAATCATGATGAATTTACCACTAAGAACCACCAAAATGCTTGAAAACGTCTCTTGCATTATTGGATACTATAACAGTTGGCCGATGTCGATTCCAGCGTTACATTGTCACCTATTGACTCATAGTATACGAAGCCCTGTCATAATGTTTGGCGGAAATAATAATATCAACCCCCTCCCCCCGTAAAAATGATCCTGGCTGCGTGTGACGTGAACAATGTCGGTTCATCACCCCTCTATTTGCAAAGCGGGCGAACAAATCAAATCGGCAAAAGAGAAGTGCAAAAAAATCCAGTCACTCACTTGCACGAGGATGATTTTGCTCCGCTGGATTTCCTGTCCGTTTATCTCAGTGTTTTCCAACACTGATAAATCTACCGCCCACTCAGTATATTAAAATAGCTTTTACCCAGTCTGTTATTATTTTAGACATAATATTAATATTAATAATATTAATGCAGTGTACCTGAAAACTCTAAATTTCTTTCTAACATAATTTGACCACCAATAAACCAAAAAGTATCGAATCTTCTACTCATGATTATTAATGAATTAATATTATTATTAAAATTATAATGACATTAAGATATTTGGCAAACAATATTTTCAATCATATTACAGTGTAGTATTTTTTGAGAAATTTCATAATAATAAAGACAATCATAAAGCCAATCATAGTAATATTGTTATAATGTTAAATACTAATTTTTAAGTTGGTAGTATGTTATTAACATTACTTTTAGGTAGAGTATAATGTGTAAATATTATGTTATCGTTATGCCATCATCATCATCAGCCGGGGTAAATCCACTGCTGGATGAAGGCCTTTCCAAGCTTCTTCCAACTCTCTCGATCCTGTGTCATTCGCTGCTACATATTTCCGCTGAACTTTACCAGTTCGTCAATCCAACTACTTTTAGGGCGACCCTGTGGCCGTTTTGTGCCCCTTGGGTACCACTGGATGACGGCATTTGTCCAGCGGCCATCCTTTCGGTGAGCAATGTGCTCCGTCAAGCTCCATTTCAGCTGTTTGGCAACGTTTGGTAGTATGTTATTAACATTACCTTTAGGTAGAGTATAATGTGTAAATATTATGTTATCGTTATGCCATCATCATCATCATCCGGGGTAAATCCACTGCTGGATGAAGGCCTTCCCAAGCTTCTTCCAACTCTCTCAATCCTGTGTCATTCGCTGCTACATATTTCCGCCGAACTTTACCAGTTCGTCAATCCAACGACTTTTAGGGCAACCCTGTGGCCGTTTTGTGCCCCTTGGGTACCACTGGATGACGGCATTTGTCCAGCGGCCATCCTTTTGGTGAGCAATGTGCTCCGCCCAGCTCCATTTCAGCTGTTTGGCAACGTATATTACATCGCGTACTCCTGTCGGCTTCCTAATCCATTCGTTTCTCTTACGGTCCTTTCGCCTGATGCCCAACATACACTTCTCCATGCCTCGCTGTGCGACTCTCAGCCTTTGGACATCTCTCGTGTTGAGGGTCTACGTCTCGCAGCCATACGTGAGTACGGGTAGCACACATTGGTCGAACACCCTACGCTTAAGACACCATGGTAGGTCACTCTTGAAGATACTATTCAGAGGTCCGAAAGGACTCCATCCCAGCTTTGTTCTTCGAGCAATTTCATCGTGCATGCTTCCGCCTATGGACACCTGCTGTCCAAGATAGACGTAGCTGGTGATTTGGTCGAGTTTCGTTATGTATTACTATTTATTTCTTAATTTTGAATGGACAGTGCCTAATAAATGTAATATTATATTGTGTTATATTTTGTGTACTATTTAGAGAAGTTTTTAAGGGTTAATTTTATAATAACTATACTAAGTATTATCTCTACAAAGCTCCTAGAGCCCATTCCTTCCTTCCTAGTATTTGTCAATTAATTTTAATATGATATTGATTGGGAGGTGTTGCCGTTACAAGTATATTGTTCTAGCACGTAAATATGACTATTTTTTCAGGCCCTCTATAATATTTTCTGTGTATAGTTTTGTTTGAAAGTTAATTTCATAACCGAGGAAAATTATTTCACTGCAAATTCCTTCCAGCTTGGTAAATTGGTAGAAACACCACATTGTCAATGCATCAATATTCTTTTGCACATAAACAATTAATAAAAAATATGTTATTTTACAGTTTGTTGATAAATGAATGCATCGCCTAAAATGACAAAGGTGGCAAAAGAAGGAAAGAAAATCCAAACTTAAAAATATACTTCATAACCAAATACAATATTTTCTATTTTATTATTTAGTAATTTTGAAAGGAATAGTTACTTAGGTCAGTTAAACTGATCACTATACCACCCCAATAGACGAAACGGAATAAAGTTCTAAATACCCAAATAGAAAACAAACGCTGCATGTTGAGAGCCGCTGGCTTTGCCAAACACAAAGCAGTAGTGCCACTCTGGCGGGAGATTTATTTGTTCCGCGACAGTGGCAGCCTGCGTTTATAGCCGTGAAGTGAGCGTCATTTTGATGTGGACGGTGGTAACCATTACGTCAAAATGCATCGTTTTTTTAAATATTGCAAATGGGATGCAAAGTTTCTTTATTGAGCGGCTAAGCCTTAATTTATTATTGTGTTTTTTTCCTATGACACACAACCCAAATAGAAAATAATATGGATACTTAGTAATTTAATTATTCATTTTACATATCATCAAATACGCTACTATTAATCGACACTAATGCAGTGGCAAATAAACAACCCTTATAATTGTGTTAAACTAATGAAAATGTAGACTTTTTTTTAATTGTTGGGTCACTAGTGTAGTGTCGATGTGTAGGTAGAGGATGATGATAATGAAGTCTTCGATGTAGCAGGGTGAGATTTATTAGCAGCGTATCGGTACAATAGTATATTATACATGATAGTTACGAGCTAAGTACTTGGATTCGAGTGACCTCTAGATAAATTATTCTTCGTTATTTATACAATATAAAGTAACACATTAACATTAAATTCTGGTACATAATCATATTGGACTAATTATAGAATCAGCGTTTTAAATCGAGTAGCGAAATGAAATATTATTTGTTATTACAGTTGTAAGAAAATATGATATTATGAAAAATGATTATTCGGCTAATACACCGTAATGGTATAATGTGCTGTGATATGATGTAATAACACACCGTCTCTAATTTCGCCAATCGACTTACTGGTCTGGCTAAGTTGTTTACTGGAAATGGATTCGCTGGGAATATATTACTGCAGAGTAATTTGATATCTTAAACAATAGATATTTGATCGCTTATTATTCTGCAGCTACAAAATAATGTGTTGATGTGTACCGGGTATCGAATTGAGTAAATCAACTCATAATAAATTGATATCATATTGTAAAAATAGATTTACTTTCAATTTACCCATTATTACTAAATTTCTACTCTTAAAAATATTATTGATATTATTTATTTATGTTTAAAAATGGATTTTAAGTTTTTCGGAGGATAAATCAGACCAAAGTATATACGTTAATAATATGTAAAAATAAAAATATTTTATCCGGAAGAGTCCATGTAATATAATTCAATGTATGAACCAAAATATTAAAATATACGTAAGTAGATAAATTGATAATAAAAAATAAGAAACGCCTAGTTTTAAATCCCACTAAAATGGTTTATAAATGTTTTTGAGTTCGATAATATGAATTTAAATAGATATGTTTGTTACAAAATATTGTTGGCCAAAGATTGAACTTAAAAAGACGCCAGAAACCGTCAATACGTAAGATCAAAAATTACCGTAAATTTCAAAACCTGCTAAAATGGTTGGGTGTGCTTTTCAAATATCCCTAAAATGGAAAGCCAAAATACTCTTTAGAATGTAACGAATTAAAAAATAAAAACATAAAGTTCACAGATTTAATAGAAATGAGTTATCATTTTTCTCAAAACTACCTAAAATCGTTTTAGGAGCTTTCGAAACTAGGCGCTTTAATAATTATAATACGCCTAATATTTTTTTTTTGTTTTTAAATAACACCTATATCTGGCACTGGGACGACTGGACGCCAAGACAAGTGGGCACCGCACTATCCAATGAAATAAGGTTCATTAACCAAATAAAGAGACGTTCGTTATGATTTGATACAGAAAGTAGACTAGGAAGTTTAATAAGTTTATATCTATTAATTGATTTTGCTCTTAAAACAATGCTTACGGGCCCTTTTAATTAATTTTGTAATTAACGTGTTAATTTGCATTTGAAAAGTAATTAGCAAAAACACAATTTTGTGCGGCTCGTAAGCTATGGGTTAATAAAATAAAAAACTCTCTTATCGTAGGAACTTAAACATATTATGCATAATTAAATCATTATTTACATTGCATATTATTTAAATTCCCACCAAGTAATAAACAATACAATAATTATATAGATATTAAATATATATTTTATAAGTATCCTATAATTCACGAACGTCTATTAATTATTTTCGAATTTTATTATTTGAGTAGCGCCCACTTGTCCTGGCGCCAAATCGCATTAGACTCCTAATATAGATTTTATCATGACGTGATAAAACCAAATCGTAGACACATTTTTAAATTACTTCACCTGTATCAGTCTAATGCTAGATGAAGACTTCCCCAGGATGATTGCCATTCGTCCCAGTTCTGTATGCTGCTATTTTTAATAATTATCATGCATGAATAATTGTGTTTTTTTATACCATATTGTCTGATCTTAATACGATGATAATAATATGGGCTTCCACGAAGTGAAGAAATATGTGTTGGCCACTCTCTCAACCTATTAGGCCCATACTCTGAATCAAACACAAATTGAAAAACAATGTGTATTTACCAGACCCAGAATTTAAACCTGGGGTCCACGATGTTATAGGCCAGCGTTGTCGCATAATGGATAATTGATATATAATTTGGATGGTGATAATTATCGGATATGTTGCAATATTTTGCAAAGTAAACGCAATATAATTATGAAGTAATATGTCTTTATTATCGGTGTCATGATTAGGGAATCCAATCCCGAGCCAAAATTCTGATCCCGGGATTTCGGGATTACAATTTGACAATCCCGGGATCCCGGGATTTTTCCATTGCTAACATAATTTTTTTATATTTACAAATAACATCGATCAAAAATAAATCTTGTATAATTTATAGTATTTAAGACATTTGTATACGTTCAATATTGGAAATACCTAAGTTTATTGGAGTAAATAATATTGTAATATAAATAATAATGTGAATTTAATATGATATTACTGTTCTGATAGTAAAGACTTAATGAATGGGTAAGCGAGATTTAAAATAGTAAAGCAAATCATGGTATACTTATGGCCTTTCCGCTTCATAAATCTAATAATACTTTGGACGCGGAAGACGCACACGGTGCGTAATGACCAGGCGGCCGATCGATGTAATTAACGTGCATTTTAAAGGGGGCAATTAAAATCTCATTATCTCTTCAGCAGCGAAAGCGTTAATTAGTCAGCCAAATATGAAACTGTCATACAACGTATGAGATCATGGTGGAATTACTTTGTTAATAGTGCGAAGCATTGTTTTTTCCAATCTTTTTCATTTTTATTAATTTATGTGAAAAAATAAAATGAATCGGCAACTTACACATGGATATAAATCAAACTTTATTCAAACTCAGTTTATTTCTAATGTAGCTATTTGTTATTAAAAGTATTTTTTCTGTTATATTTTCGTTTTTATTTTATTTTCCATAAAAATTGATAAAACAATCGATCCCGAAAATTTCGAGATTATGTTTATCAATCCCGGGATTTATAGGTATCAAAAATAGCTCGAGATCCCGGGATTGGAATCCCTAGTCATGATATATGGTTACCAGTATAAGATAGTAATATTAATATTTATTAGATGCACGGTAAAAATAAATCATGAAGAGAATTTGTCAAAATCAACGTCTGATCTGTCTTTAAAATAGTACTTCTATTGAAAACCAGACAGAGCTATAAATCTTTGAAAGAAAATGCAACGCAGCGAATATAAAATAAAATAAAAATACTATAGGAATCCCGCTGATGCAATCAGAATTATTCGATTGCATTAGTAAGTTCGTGGAAACATTGTTTTTTCTCCTCCGGTCGCGGACTTCATAAATATGTATGACTACTATATTATTATATAGAGCCAAGTAACGGCCTCACCGCCTAAGGGCACTGTACTCAGCATGCGAACAATTCATTGTGAGTTATAAGCATTTTTGTAAAATGAACTTTTTTTACACACGTATAAGTTCAGTTGATAAGTAACGAAAACTCATCATATTCAAAAATCGTAAAACTGAAAAAGCTCACGGTAGGCTACAGTCAGATTTGAACTAGCAACCTTTCGATTCACATCTATCGCGCTATCAAATGCATCACTGAGGCCGTGGAATTTTTGATTTCATATTTGACTAAATATCTTTATTTTACACATCACATAGGTTATTTCAACCTCGTTGATCTTGATCTGCAAAATATTTCTTCAAGATACAATATACTGAATTAATGTTTAGAGTCATGATATCAATGAGTTATATGGATATAATAAATGCCGTCTGGTCCAATGGGGTGATTCTAAAATTGGTTGTGAAAATGAAAACAGGCGTGTACATTGTTAAAAAGAAGCTCTAACTATTTTTTAGTTGAAAGCTGTTTAAAATTAATCATGAAAAAGGTTGTGTTACCTTATCGCATCATTTGATTCGTATAACATGACTCACGGTTTGCTTTAACGCTTTCGCTGCTGAAGAGATAATGAGATTTTAATTGCCCCCTTTAAAATGCACGTTAATTACATCGATCGGCCGCCTGGTCATTACGCGCCGTGTGCGTCTTCCGCGTCCAAAGTATTAATGGTAAAAGAAAAAGAATATGTGAATCCCCATGCTTTTAACTGAGACGTAGCTCTCCCTTACCATTGCGTAGTTTGCTCTCTACACAGTCGGAAAATATTTTGTGCCAATGAGTGCCCAAAAAAGACCAAAACTTATAATCTTTATGACTAATGGGAATTTTCGTGTTTCTTTGTAATAGTGAAAAACAATTATAATTATTATTGTTGTTAAATATACGTTTATTTAAGCATGCCAATGGGGTAGTATATTGGATCACAGCCTTCTTGAATTTAGATATGCCTGCACTTAAGGATATATAATACATGTAAATTTTTACGATATGAACATTGAAGACAAATATACATGTTACAAAAAACTAAAATTAATGATTATGCGTAATATCTTCCAAATTTCATGAACTGCCAAGTATCTGATTTTAATAGATTTTTTCCATATTGTCTACGAGAGTGCCGACTATCGAAAGAGGATGTTAGTCAACGAAATATTATAATATGAAGAAGACGAAAAAGGATATATCACTGGGGTTATCAGAAAAATGATGATTTGATATACCAATGATTACCAGAGTTGAGGAGTATCGTTGAAGATAAAGGAGCGATTTCGGTTAATAAAGGTCGCTATTCACAGCCATGAGCTTAACGGAAACTACTTCAAAGATGAATCAACGAGTTACTTCAATCATCATAGCTCTTTTGAAGATAGATCAAGCCCACTCTTTCTGCGTATTTCAGCTTATTAAAAGCTCAGTATTATTTGGATAAATTTATATGTAAACACAACACTTCAAACATTGTTTGCTTTAAGCTTTGTTGACTAGATGAGCTTTCTACTATATCGAGCTTTTAATATCAATACAACTTTACTGGCAAAGTATGGATTAGTTCAACGAATTGTCCGTAAAATACGTAGTATTGGTACGAACTGTCCGTAGAGCAACGAACCTTCTACCGCAATTTCACAAAGCGCACACCTAAACTGTTTGGCCGGCATCCAATAATGCATCGCTTCGGATATATTTTGCTCCCCCATCTTGCACAATGAGGTTGTAATACCGTGCGGATAGACGTGCTCTGGAAAATGCATTTCATAATGTTGTAATACGAGAAGGAAAATTTATCGATAATTTATAATAATATTATCTATGCTAATTACACTAAGAACAATGGGATAATTATCTCTCAACTCTACTATATTAGTTCCTGTTATGTTTAGCTAGTATTTGGTATTTTAAGTTCTTCCCAAAATACGGACAACTTTTGAAAAGTCTACAGACAATTAATTTATTATGCTATTAAAATTGTCTAATGAAATATTATTCATTTTGAAAGATAAAACTAATAATGTAAATTATTTTTACCACAAAGTTAATAATACATTTCCTGGTTGGGCCAATTATGGCCGCCTTCCCCCCAATAGTCCAGGCGCAACTCAGTTACGGGTCATAAATCGACCGTGATTGAAAAACATTTAGTTACATCAAGATAACGAGCGCGTCTAGGCTTGTTACAGTTTGGCCATCGTTACCGAGTAATTCAAAGCGCATAAGGAATGATTCAAACGGTTAAGTGCAGAATATGAGCGTGTACAGTGTAACTGTCGTGAAAATAATAATTCTTTTTGAGTCTCCTTGCAAAATCAGTTAATCAAAACACTTGCCACGCCTTGTTACCGACACAGGGTGTCTCCACTTTTATCATATAAACCCAAGTGTATGGTACGAGTGCCTATTAGGACGTGAGGGCATGCACCAGGAACCAGTTTCAGCGAGACAGCTGAATATCAATAAGGTTTGTGCCTGGACTAACTCTCGAATAACTGCCCCCCAGTATCCACATCCACCATCACAATCATACAAAAAATACAGTCCACTATAAAAATCGCCGCCAGTTCCTATTCAAAATTCTAAAGTAACTACAATATTTGAAATTAAATCAAAATATTGATCGATTTTTCATGGTTATTAAGATTTTCTTTCATTAATGGTATCATAATTTTATTCTCAATTATGTATAGTTTTATCAATTATTGACAATTTCCCATTGAAATTGATGAAACTCAGTAAAATAAGCGATATAATGTACATATAAAACACGTACATAAGAATATGTAGTTCGAATTGTATTTTACTTTATGAAATGGAGGATGAAACTCATGATAAGTGAGGGTTGATCTATTGCTGGATTAAAACTTATCCCAGTTCTCTCCGCTCTTTTATATCACAAGTTATTATTTGTTCTAAATATTTAACTATTTTGTATACAATTTATTTCAATTAAATTTTCTTTATCATTATTTTTTGATGGAAGGTTAAATAATAGGTAGGTACTAATAAAAATATAGCTGTTAAAAATACAAAGTAAAAATAATAAATTACAAATAACTATTAATTGTTATGTTATTTATTTAAAATACAAACTTTATTCGCAAAAGTAAAAGCAGAAATAAATTACAAGATATTTAATTAAAATATTTTTGATTCGTTGTCATAAATATTCACAAATTAAATTGAATTGAGTATTACTAAGAAAATTTTGTTTATTATTTTTGATAAAAAATACGTAGTAGGTATATATTTTATAATATACTTTTTTAAATATATATTAATATTTGAATTGCTAAACAAGATACAATTGCAAATTGCATTCAAAGCTTTCTGTATAGTTACGTAAAACGTTATTCACCTATTGTGTATTGAATGGTTTTCACTCATGCATTTTCTTTTTATTAGTAATACAATCAGATGTGTATCTTGGCCGACTCACAAAGATTCTTCCAAACAGATTTTTAAGAGAAACAACACACACATTGGCCCTCCAACCCAACTTACCCGCACCACACTCTGTTTCAATCGAGCGTATCACGAGGCCGTACGTTTGGATGTGAAGGATAATTAGTTTTTTACGCATGGGTTGTATCAGGAGCAGATACCCGATACTGAGGTCACCATACTCTCAAGTGAGCTTTTTAACCTAGTTTAATGAAAAACATAATTAAGTAAAAGCATCACGGAAGAGAAAGCTACAAAAAATATATAAGATACAAAAAAACAAAGCAAAAACAATATGGAAAAGAAACTATGTGAAGAGATCTTTTTGTCCGCAATAAGATGCCGCAAATTTTGAAATGTAATATAATTGGCCTTTATGGCGACCAGGTCGGACGACCCGATGGGCCCAATAGCTGGTGGACCGATTTAAGCATCTCTTCCCTCTCGGAGCACATTCTTGGACAATCTCAAAGGATGTGTTTTGCATCCTGTAATTAATATGCAAATAATATGTAATAATGCCACATGGACATGTTGATCGGGTTACAAAGTTATCAAAGGTTATCAAAGAGAAATAGTTTCTAACCACTAGATCAACTTATTAGGTTAATGATCTGGGCTAAACACACATTAAAAATCAATACCTACGTAAATTTGTCAAGCCACGGCTTCATACGCTATATGCATGATTCAATATGCGGACATATCTTACAGTTTAGATTATAGTTATTAAATTTATTATAATTGAAGGGTTGAAATTTTATAATATGATCTAAGTGCCAAAGAAATTTGAAACAAGTTTTTTACTTCAATATAATCAAGTATAACATGCCAAGCCTAATCATATTTTGAAGGGTCTAAGTTCCTAACTCTACCATTTTTGTCACACAAATACATTGGAATATGGGCGGAGTCTATGTGCCCCTACATGCCCTTCTACATAATATAACGTTTCAATATTGTCAATGTTTAAATATTTTATTCTTCCTTTGTTTATTTTATCTATATAATTATGTAAACTTATCATATTATTATACTGATGTTCTTCTGTAAATTTGTAGAAATATAAATGTAAGTTTTTATATAGGTATGTATGGTTTTATTATTTTTTTCGTTATTTCTCAGATTAAAATTTTTGGCACTTACTTGGCATAGACTTTAGACACTTCAATTATTTAAAAAAATCTTTCTATTAAAATATTTGGTATTTTTTATTAAGTTTTCTCAAAAGAAAATGGTTAAAACGTTTTCAGTATTTGAGAATCCTTATATAAGGTGAAAACTCGACGAGTTATCGGGTGGTTTGCGGAAAACTTAGCACACTTACGATAATATATGCAACTGCCATATAATGTAAGAAATGGTTCTGTTTACAACTCTTGCAGTTATCGTCACAATGAATATTCGTGCAGTCATATCATTCGGTTGATATCCTTCAAAAGAAAAACTAATATTATATTGTGTTGTAACTGCATCAAAAAAGTTTCTTAATATGATTTATTTTAAAACGATTTTCGCTTTACAATCCGAAATGACTCTCGATCACTATATTATACATTCCAACATTTGTGCGGCTTAAAAAAACAATCGATTAATAATTTTTTCTCTAAAGTGCAGTCCAGCTATCTTATGCCGCGTTCCCATTTGTTCATTTCTATCGATCAACTGTGTATTGAAAGACAGTTGAAACTAAATTGATAATTACTGACCACATTTCAAAGTTGATCAACAAGTTAAATTGAATGAAGTTGTGCTCTCTTCTATTGTTAGTCGATTCAACTGTGAATTCCTATTAGACTCGAAAATGCATCGATGTACGAAAACAAGTAACTTCCATATAATATGATGATGGGCAGATAACGTCAAGAGAAACTTATGGTCAATACATAATATGAAAATACTTCTAAAAATATATATAACCACTACAGCAAATCTTTTTGAATAAAATACGATACCTTGCGGGATAAGTAAGAACTTGCACCTCCCGGGTTCCATGCCCATATTATGCTCTGACCACTATGCTATTTATACATGTCCTGTCTAATTGCAATAAAGTTAACTAGTATTTTACAAATCTCTCCGAAACGCTTTCTAATTTTCGCTATTTTTAAGAAATCATCTTTTGTATTCTATTATTAATTTTTGACTACTTATCACAGACAAAATACACAAAATATCTTTAAATTGTCATAGATACACACTGTTTTCCACGAAATCTACTTTCAAACAGTGGTGGTTTTAGGTACATATATGTCTATGGCACAGGTTTTGAGGCTTATGTTGTCAGGATTTTTTAGGCTTCAATTATTTTTTAAACTAAGATTTTAAGACTTAATTCAGACTCACTTCAGACTCAAAGAATACTTTCTAACAAAGTGATCGCATCCTCTGCTTCATTGAAAACAGCCACTGCTTTTAAAATGTATAATATTTGTATTCATTTCTTTATTCGCCACCCTTTGTAATGTGCTATCCCCATACAACGCATGGCTTGCCTATCCATATAAGATGATACTGTTTACTACATTGTATCATTTTTTTTTTATTTCGAATAAATACCTCTTTTTGAATAAAATTTTTGTTAATAATTACTATTGGATTTGCAACTCCTAGTTGTAACAATCTCTTAGACCTTTTAGCCGGATCTCATATCTTAACTCGCCTTGTCTGCCGCACGGCCGTAAATCAAACCTTCTAAGAACGTCGCTGCAATGTTGAATATGAAGACCGCGTACATAGATACCTCTCTAACCTCTCGAAACATGGATATATTGGGATGCGGATGATAGGGATGACCAATTTGTAGGTATGCGTATGCGTTCTGGCAGCTTCGACTCACAGCCCAAGACGCAAACGATTTGTTGCTAGCAGCACTAGATGTTTTTTTTTCAAACTAAAAAGTCGTATTCCACCAATGTGCGGAATTCCATTTGTCACATGAGTCACATCGACGTATTCGACACGTTGCAGACTGTGAGTTTTGATGTGCGAACCGGCTTAGTATCGGGTAGCGCATGCGATGTATATAGTTATGATCGATCTTTCAAGCATTACATATTACATATTAGTAGCGAAGGGTTGAGGTAGGCTATACACCATAAATAGTGCACATTAAACTTATCAGTCTCTAGGCATACGTGTTTCTATTTATTGACCTATGACTACAATTTACAGACGGTGTTGGTTAGTTTTTAAAAATCAAATAAACCCTGCCTAAACCAAACCATGTTAGTTTTTGTATATCTAGGGTGATACGACAACATTTTGCACACTTATTCATTCATTCTTTTTTTTTCGTTGGATTTAGAATGCATATCATACATAAATTATTGTTAGTTATATTTTAGAATTCATGAAACCCTGCCTAAACCAAACTATAATAGATTAAAATATTATTTTATCTATGAAATTTATTTGCATAATTTTAGATATTTTAGAGGTATACTATACTATTAAGTACGGGTATTTTTGACTGTTATCTATTATGGCTTGGTTTTCGCAGAGTTAAATTAATTGAATTTAAAAAAACTACCCAACAGCATCTGTAAATAATAGTTGTCTTATTCCAATGAAAAAAATACGTATGAGTGACCAAGTTTAATGTGTACTATTTATGGCGGATCTTAACAGCCTATCTCTACTCTTCGCCACTTTTACATAATGTAGCAACAACATATTATTATGAATGCATTTTAATCTGGTTTATTTTTCAGATTTTGACTCTAAAATAGTGCTTAAACTGCAGTCAAACTTTTGGTGGTTATTAGAGCCTTGTGTATATTATTATGATGTTTCCCCGCCACGACGACACGAAAATATAATAAAGAGATGATTTATTATTGCATGCAGTTTTCTTGAAAATTAACACACTGGCTTATAAGTTTTCTAAGTCATAAGGCAGATGATAAATAAACTTTTCATTTTAACTACTTATTTACTGCACAGTAAAATTTTGATACTACGCTCAACGTGGCACGTAATATTATAATAATACTATAAGCTTATTTTCAATATACAGAATTATGCCATACTAAGGCTGTTAAATATATTAGATTTTTTGAACAACTTTAAGTACTTTATGGTGTGACGTATAAAAGCTAATCCAAATATAATAAAAGGAGGATGCTGATCAAATATCAAGTAGAATCCCTGAATGAAAAACCCCAATCTATACAACACTAAAAATATAGAAAATTATGATTATAACAAATATCAAACGTATAAGTTGTATTTTCCGATATAATGAGTTTAGTTAGATGAGATCATTCTAAATTGAAAACACAATATTTTGATAGTTACGCATTTTATACAGAATTAAAAAAAAAAAGAACGAAGGTCGTAAATTCTGTCACTCGCAAACTACATTTATATGACATTTTAATATTGTCTCGATTTGATATAGAGAAAAAGGATTTCAAATTATTTTATATTTTATATACACATTTATATTTTTTATAAAAATCGATGTTTTTTAAAATAAATATAAAAAATATTAAATCAATGAAATAGTCAAAAATATATACGAAAAAAAATAGAAAACCTAATAAACTAAATTTTAATAATACATATGACTATAAAATATAATGTAATAATAAGATGTAGACCTGTGACAAATTTTATATTTTTTTTACAATTTTGTTTACCTTTCCTTTAAAAAATAAATCTTAATGTTTTCAGATACATGTTAATTAATTAATACAGTTGAAATTGTAAATTATCAAAAAAAAATCACAAATTGCAAGCTTCGTATTTTTCCGCTAAGTGGCTGTGCTGGCATGCCTCTCCTTCTTAAACATCAGTGATTAAGCTACAACATACGGCCGTAGCCATAAATTAACAAACTATAATTGAAGTAGGGAGTAAAATGATGTTAACACGCGTGTTAAAATTCGGTTAGGTACATGTTCAAATAAGCGCGTTAACATCATTTTACTCCCTACTTCAATTATAGTTTGTCAATTTATGGCTACGGTCGTGTGTTGTAGCTTAAGCACTGGGGAATGCCAAAAAAAAGACGTATTTCAAAAAAATACTACCTTATTCTTAGGTCAATAATTATTATAAAGCAATCATTATTCGTAGGATGTTTATCACACTTGAATGGTCAAAGATATAGCTTATAATTAGTATCTTTAGAATTATCTTCAAATGTGTAAATCTTGTTCATTTTTTGAATAATAAAATGCCTAATTCTTGTCAAATTTGGGATCACAGAGATTATCAATATAATTTTTTATCGTAAATATTTCACTATAATAATATCGATATAAATAGTATAGTGATAGTTTTATAAATGCGTTTAAAAATTAATAAATGTAAAAATCTTAAGGGGGGACATGCTCGTCGAAGGTCAAAATTGAGTGTTTATTGTATTTTCAAACCATGATCCTGGACACTCCTTAAACGTTGTAGATAATCTATTTATATAATTTTGAAGCCTTATTATCTTTTATAGTTATTTTAAACATTTGATGACTGCATGAAGTACTTTTGTTACATAAAATAGTATTCTTTTAAACCTCTCGCTCTAATGTTTTAGAATATAGTCATATTTCGGTACAGAACTGTGCAGTGGTGTTAAAATTTTTTACATTTATTAATTTTTAAACGCATTTATAAAACAATTAGTATAATTTATTACGAGATAATTTTTGTAAAATATTCACGATAAAAAATTATTTTGATAATCTCTGTGATCCCAAATTTGACAAGAATTAGGCATTTTATTATTCAAAAAATCGGCAAGATTAACACATTTCAAGATGATTCTAAAGATATTTATTATAAGCTATGTCTTTGACCATTCAAGTGTGATAAAAATCATATGAATAATGATTGCTTTATAATAATTATTGACCTAAGAATAAGGTAGTGTTTTTTTGAAATACGCCATTTCTTTTATCATTCCCTAGTGGTTAAGCTACAACATACGGCCGTAGCCATAAAATGACAAACTATAATTAAAGTAGGGAGTAAAATTATGTTAACGCGCGTGTTTGAACATGTACCTAACCGAATTTTTTTTAATTTTTTTTTAAACGGTACATGTTCAAACACGCGCGTTAATATCATTTTACTCCCTACTTCAATTATAGTTTGTTAATTTATGGCTACGGCCGTATGTTGTAGCTTAACTACTGGGGAATGACAAAATAAATGGCGTATTTCAAAAAAACACTACCTTATTCTTAGGTCAATAATTATTATAAAGCAATCATTATTCATAAGATGTTTATCACACTTGAATGGTCAAAGACATAGCTTATAATAAATATCTTTATAATTATCTTGAAATGTGTTATTCTTGCCGATTTTTTGAATAATAAAATGCCTAATTCTTGTCAAATTTGGGATCACAGAGATTATCAATATAATTTTTTATCGTGAATATTTTACAAAAATTATCTCGTAATAAATTATGCTAATGAGTTATAAATACGTTTAAAAATTAATACATGTAAAAAATCTTAACATCACTGCACAGTTATGTACCGAAATATGACTATATTCTAAAACATTAGAGCGAGAGGTTTAAAAGAATACTATTTTATGTAACAAAAATACTTCATGCAGTCATCAAATGTTTAAAATAACTATAAAGGATAATAAGGCTTTAAAATTATATAAATAGATCATCTACAACGTTTAAGGAGTGTCCAGGATCATGGTTTGAATATACAATAAAAACTCAATTTTGACCTTCGACGAGCATGTCCCCCCTTAACACCACCGCACATTTATGTACTGAAATATGACTATATTCTAAAACATTAGAGCGAGAGGTTTAAAAGAATACTATTTTATGCAATAAAAATACTTTATGCAGTCATCAAATGTTTAAAATAAATATAAAGGATAATAATGCTTCAAAATTATATAAATAGATTATCAACAACGTTTCAGGTATGTCCAGGATCATGCTTTGAAAATAGAAAAAATGCTCCATTTTGACCCACGCTGAGCACGTCCGCCCTTAAGGTTATTAATATTCATTGATTTAAAACACAAAAACCGATAGTCAATAGTATTTCATGTTGAACTTACTAGTTTAAATTATCACAATTAGGTAGGAGGCTCGTAGCTTAATTGGTTAAAGCATATTGGCGCGATACCAGTGGATGTACGGGTTCATATCCCATCGAGAATCGTATTTTTTCAAATATGATTTTTTATAGTAGGTATACTTATATGTGAGGTGTTTTCGAGTTATGTATGTTAAATTAATATTGGTTTGTTGGGAAAATAGCTCCAATCTAGGGATACTATTCTGGCCTTAGTAAGTATTTTGTGATAAATTTTGGGTCCTAGATTTTTCAATCAATCTATCTAACGCCAAAATAGGTTTTTTTTTTACAATGCATAATAGGGAATTGTATATATTGTTTGGTATAATAATCATATAATGTAGGCCTTAAAAGTAAATAATACTGCAATAATAGCAAATAATCAATGTAAATAAATACCTCAGTATTAATAATTTTATTATATATATCGTTCTAAAAAGGCCTTCAACATAATAATATTATATATTATACTCTGTGGTAAAGTCTACTTTTGTGATTAGCAAGAATTTTAATCTATTTCGTCAAACATGCTAAATACACGTATCCCAGGACGCAAAATTTAATTATGTGTCGATAATTGAACTCTTGGTTAAAAGCAAAATTATAACTATACAAACAAATCCATTCCTAATGAGTTAGTTTCAGTCATATTGTGCATACATTAATCAGTAAAGTTTGTCATTGTGTGGGTATACAGTATTATACAACAGTATTGTTAATAATTATTATTATTATTGTATGCATATTATGGTGCATAACTGATTATATATTTATAATATACGTGATGTTTATTTTAATTGCACGTGGGATGGAGCATGTGGACACCATTTTACGCCGAAGATTTTCAATTATATATCAAACTCTATCTATGATTTGAGAGAAATTTACGGTGCAAGTCTGTTTACTAGAAACCAGGCAGGAACAGTAGCAATTTTTATAGGCGATTTCGGCAAACTTCATGAATTCAAGAATGATAACCTAACGTAATTTTACCTTATCTAACCTAACCTAACCTAACCAACGCGAACCTGACAAATAATCCAGTATATCGACTATTGTAAAAAAATATTTTCCACTGGCTTCTACTAAGGAAACGAGAACTAAATTTAATATTATTATACTCTGTAATAATATTAACACGTTTTTCTTAGCTCGTAAGTATTCTTGTTTGTCCGGTGGTTATTTATCCAGTACAAATCTTGCAATCGATTTTTAACTAACTTCCCGACTAGTTAGACATTTGTAACTTTTATAATATGTCATAACACGATGCCAATGTATTATTTTAATACTTTTAGCGATATTTAAGTAGAATTGAATGCATTTTCAGTTAATTCTGTTTGTATGAAAAGTTATTTCGGAAAAGATCCGTTAAAAGTAAAATACTATTTTTGTTTGCTTAGAGGATGGTCCTAGCAACTAAATTATTAATATATACGTGCGTTACTATGAAAATCAATATGAAATGTCAAAATGACATTTCGGTATTCTATAATATTTATTCAGTACCTATTTCTATCAAGTACAAAAAAAAAGTATTTATTAAGGTATAGAATTGTCAAGTTTATATGATTCAACAGAAAATTAAAAAATGTGATTTATAAAAAGTCCTTTTTTATATTAAACTTTGTAAGGCTCTATTAAATTTCTCAGTTCGTTTTCCGGTCATGATAATCTTTCGTCTATTTTCAATATACCCAGAAACTTGTTACATTCAGTAAATAGATGCTAATGCTGTAACAATATGTAATTATATTATTGGGGGCGGTTCGGTACTCTAATATGATATTTAATAAACATTATTAAAAACACTAACTTTTACTTCTTAAAGATTCTGTCAATAATTTGTCAATAGGCCACCACTTTTATATTACATGCAGATTTTAATAACGTTATGATATTGTATTATTTGGTTATTTGATTTTTTAAAAATTAATTAATTCATATCTTTGTTAAAAAAAAATTATATGTAATTTGCAGTCCTAAATGTGGTTACATACGGTTTTTCGCGATGGCGCTCAAAATGGTTGAATGTTACTGACTTTAAAACTAAGCCAGGTCGCACATACCAACACATTTCAATTGCAATACGTCCAGTATGCCGCCCCTAGGCAGCGCCAAAATGCCGCTTCATTTTTTAGTGTTTTTTATCATACTTTCATAACTCCAATATCTAAGAAATATGTTGTATGGATACATTAGGTAGGTACTTACAAAATATATACCTACCACTAAAACATAATACAAATAAAAAATTAAATTAAAAAATATTGTTTCCGCTAAAGTGGGATTTTTTTGACGTTGGTAATAAAGTGCCTTCTTACACATCGCGTACCCGATAAAAAAAAATACAGTCCTGTTAAACCTTTTATATGAATTAATACATTTTGTTTAATCCAACCGGTGAGCTGATTTTTTTAAATGGAAAGATATTTTTGTTATTACTTAGTTTAGGTACCCATTTCTTATATACAAAATGATTCTCCTCAATTTGCCGCCCTTTTAGTAACATCCGCCCCCAAGTGATGCTCAATCTGCCTATCCCCACGGGACGTCACTGAATATGTCGAATGTCATTTTCCTGGTTTTCACAATACACATGTAACTTATTTCACCTATGCGCAGAATGTCAATGTTATAGTTGCTGTTGAAAAAAAAACGCATTATATTTGGAAGCACACAGCATGAATGTCTCTTGTGTCCAGTTCAAAAAGTCATGGCTACCACTCCGCATGGAATCCGTAATATTTTACAGCGCGTCAGCCACTTTCAACACACGATCGTTGCGCCACTTCGGCGGGCCTATCAGTGTTAGATCACGACTGAGCAAAACTGTCAAATGGCCGAGAACACAATGAAATGACATTTACAGGTTACGATATATCCTTCTATCTGCAATGTCGTGTATTTGTATCTAAATAATAATAATAATTAATATAACAAATAATATCCCCGCTTTATTATTTTTTAAATGCCAATACAATATCGCCATTTTATCGGACGTACAATGATATTTTTATCCGTTTTGACAATGGACTACTCGTCGCTGTAGGATTGGTTTGTCGAATTGACCAAATGTCAAATGTTCAGGAGACGAAAAACAAATTTCATTATCCTATATTTCAATACATGGAGGTATTGAAATGATTGTTATTTTTACAGCATATGAATGATGTTTTCATTATAAAGCAATTTAAAGAAAATGATGGTGCTGGTCCATTTAGATACAAAAAATCATTTTGCATTAAAAGGTCGATTTCGACAAAAACGAATATTCGAAAAACCAATCTATAGCGACGTACTGTCGCGACTGTATGCGCGGGAGAGACTTGCAATATGGCTGGCAGTTATGGTTTATGACTATGTTGATGTAGAGTTGAATTTCAGTGTGCATTGCATTTGGCAAAATGCAGCCTCAATTGTTTGTACACATATTTTATGATTTGTATATAATAATTTATATTATAATGACAAGAGGCAATTTAAAATATTTAAAATAAAATTTATGATTTCAATAATAATATTTGACATCTCTTCGGACATTAGGTTTCAGTAAAATTTCATTGTCAGTACAGTATAATATTTATTTTAATGTTTTATAAATACAATAATTTTTCACAGTTATTATCATAGCATTAGTTTTTTTTTTTAAAGATTACAGAGCAAAAAGAAAAAGATTATCGTCCACGTTTCGCAGCTATCATTTTATTCACAATATTCTTCACTTCCAAGCATTCTTTGGTTGGAGTCTTTGTGCTAGGACAGCCGCCCTTGAAGAAGGAGTTAAATGGTATATCCTCGTCACTTTTTCCAACTCCTATTTTTTCACCTTTTTTTCCTATCACAAGCATTACGCAAATTGTCATAAAAAACAAGATCCTCAAAAAGTTAGTTTTCATTTTGCTACTAAAGAAACTTGTGATTGCTTTCACTGAATAAAATAAAATAACATTCTAAATTTGAAAACGATCACGCTTTTTAATCTTTGTCAAATCATAGACCAGGGGTTCTTAAACTTTTTATGCCACGACATGATTAGATTACGCGACCTAAGAAAAGATTAATAAAGAAACACAAAAAATAACAAATTAATAAATTATGTACGTTAACAAAAGATATTTTTTTACCGACTTAAATTGGGTTTAATGAATACAACAACAATACATGTTATGATAATATTGTCATATAATGCGAACCAACGCTTTCAATAAAATATTTAAAGCTTTTGTCGAATATTGATAAGAAATACATTATATTATATTAGATAGGCTGTATTTGAATTATTAACATTTTTCGGCTGCATTCTCTAATGCCGGTTACTCATTAGCGAGCCGTAACTGTATACCTACAGTAACCAGTATGGACGCCAAATAATTAGTTCGCGAACCTAATAAATAATTATTTCGTACCTAGGGTTGGTCTGCAACGGTTACAGTTACGGCTCGCTAATGAGAACCCAGCTTTATGTGACCTTTTTATCGTATTATTGAAATATATAAATATAGTATGTGGGTAGTTGCCACAATATACTGTAATGAAATCTAAATACCAAGAACTAATCTTATTATTTTTGATGTGTAGCGGCTTGAAAGATGTTTTAAACGATTTTTGTATATTCATAACGGAGCATAATATATTAGTATCTCCAGAATATTGACATTGTTTAAACTGTTTCAAGACATACTCAATATGGCAATTAAAATAATGTTGGGTCACGAGCCAAATTTCAAGAAGCTCTGCAGTAAAGTATAATAAATTATAATTCGACGTAAAGCATTGAAAATTGTAAAGCATTTAAAATTTATAATAAAATTATCCGTAACAACGATATAATTTTTCACAGTAGCATGAGATTATTTTATAAAATAATGCAATGTTTTCAACATTATACCTACTCCGACTATAAAATTTACGAGACGAGGTTGATAAATTATTATGAAACTAGAAAAAAAAATATCTGGTGACAGTGCCACCTGTCAACACTATCAGTTATCTATCAAACTATTATGAAAGTATTCTATTATTTGTTTTATTTTACGACCCGATTAAAATAAACGATTTCTTTATTTTCGTGTCAGCTAATTTTTCAAATTAAGAATTGGCGTTACGTGTATGCTTTCTTTTATCTTACCCTATTTAATACGTGTTATTCTAATCTCGTTGTCTCCTATACATTATCATAATAATATATTCTGTCCTCTTCAGCAGACCAGAAAGAAAAATCAGGGTCGGAAGGACTAGACCTAGACTGTGGTAGTAGGAATGTGCACAAAGAGATACAGCATCCCTGAGGCTTAAGTATTAGAAGCAGATTGCGACAGATTAGAGATGAGTAGAGATGTTTTTTGGAGATGTCCAAGGCTCACATTGCGTTGTAGTACCGACGACGACGATTATGATGATAACAATTTTAAAAGATAAGCTAAGATAAGATCTATAACTTTTTTATTTGGCTCAACTTTCATATATTTTCCATATATATATAGAGACTTTGTTAGGCAGGTGATAATACATTATATTATTGGGGGCGGTCCAATACTTCAAACACAGGGTCTCCATACAACGTTCTTAAAAAAATTTTTTTTTTTTTGTAAATCATTGTATTGATCAAATTGTAGAGGTTTTACCTAACTCCATAGAATTGACATATCAATGCTCTAAAAATGAGCAGAGACAAAACCAGAACGGAAACAAAAATTTGATCACTTTAATATATACGCGACTTTTGCATACAAACATTACTACGTAATGTACATATACCTACGAGTAGGGAATCCAATCTCGGGCCTAAATTCTGATCCCGGGACTTCGGGATAACAATTTGACAATTCCGGGATCCCGGGACTGGTCCCAGGATTGGCATTTTTTTCCATTGTTAAAATAACATTTTTAAATTTACAAATAACATTGATAAAATCGGTCAAAAATAAATCTAGTATAATTTATACAATTCAGGACATTTATTGTTAATATTGTATACGTTAAATCACAATCTTGGAAATACATAAGATTAATGGAGTAAATAATATTGTAATATAAATAATAATGTGTCATCGATCTACCTTTTGAGATAATAAAAATTAAATATTGCGTCGTTTTGCGTAGTATCGAAGGAAGGGTGGGGGTGATGGAATCGGGGGGGGGGGGGGGTGGAGCCCTTCTAGTATTATAATAATGTGATTGAAATTGTTGTTATATTACAATTTCGACCAATTTTAGAACAGATTACTCAGTTTTTCTTTTAGTATTGTTTCAATACTGTCACTGGTGCAATTATTTAAATAATTATTCGAGAACATGCTTTATATTGTAAATGGCGATATATCGTCACTAATTTAATAAAAAACGATATGAATAATGATGTTTTGAGATATTTATTGTCTAAAATAAATTAATATTATAATTTTTTAAAAATGAGACTTCTATAAAAAAAATGTAACATAATACTGTCAAATATTGTATTAATCATTAATGGTTACTCGTTTTCAGTATGTGTTTAAATTTTTATTTTATAATATACTAGCTGAAGTATCAGGCTTCGCAGAGGGTCGCTTCGTGGTTATATTTATCTTAGATATTTAAAAAATAATAAGAGGCAATTATTTTTTTAATATTAAAATATCTGTGTAATACAATATGGCAATATGAAAATAATTCTAATAGGAGTAAAGGTCAAAAAAAAGAACACTAAATTAAAATCGAATCCAAAATATGAAAACGTTATAAATGTTATTAATATGTAGTAAAAAAAAAATCAAAATTGAATGGAACAAACAAACAACAAACTTTGTATTTTATATAATACTAATTTAGAAACCTTCGCATGTGTGCGCACAACAACTGACAAAAGTTTTGTCGCACTCGGATGAATGGAATAGGAACGAAGACGAAAAAGATGGTTGTTTTAATTTAGAAACCTTTGCGGGTTTGCGTACAATAATTGACGAAAGTTTCGTCGCAATCAGATGAATGGTACATGAACTATACGAATAAAAGAAAATAGAATGAAGAAGGAGAAAAATATGATAATTTTTCTAATTCAGAAAGCTTTGCGGGTGTGCATACAACCACTTACCAAAATTTCATCGCAATCGGTTGAATGGTAAAGGAACGCATGCGGGACAGACAGACAGACAAACAGACAGACAGGCATTTATTTTTATATTTAAGATATAGCCTATACTCTTCACGCAAATGCAAGCATTAAGTTCACAAAGTTTTATCGCAACCGGATGAAGGGTATGGCAGCGCATAAAATATGAACAAACAAACAAACAAATCAACAAACAAAAAAATATTAATTTTATATATTAGATTATATTCCTTCAGATATTAGATAATTTTATAAAACGATGGAGTAAATAAACAATATCAGTTTTATAATAATATTTCATTTATTGTTTTATTAACATAATTCTTTCCACAAATAATTAATGACATTTTAAGAGTAGCCAAATTTAAGAAATTAATATATCAAACGAAAAATAAAACGCTTATCATCTCTGATTTTATACGATCATTTTTTAATTCATAGTATCCTACACAGGCCAGCAAGCTTTTGTTGGAGAATCAGGGCAGCCACCAACGAGGTTTTTAATAGAACAACCACCCTTAAAGAATAAGTTTAATGGTATATCTTCATCGAATTCTTCATTCCCTACCACAACCATTGCGTAGATAGTAATTAAAAACAACACTCTTAAAAAGATGGCCATCATTCTGCTACTAACAAAAATCTGATTATTTCTACTGAATAAATAACGTTGTATATTTGAATACGTGCGAATTTTTAAAATCTTTGTTAACCAGAGTTTATTAATCTTTTTTAGTCAAAAGAATGATTAGGTTTTAGTTTTGGTTGAAACTTTTTATGAACTAATACAAAAAATAGCAATTTAATATATTATTATTATAATATTTTTAATACTGTTGTGAAAGTTGCCTTTGAATAAATATTAAATTGAAAGCTCGTCAAATTATGATGGGTATTACATATTTATTTTATTAGATGGCCTATGCCTTAAGTTGTGATTATATTGGGATGCACGTCGCGTACTATCAAGTTACGTGACAGTAAGCTGACGCTACGGGGAAAGTTTTGTAATGTCGTTTTTCTTGGTGTTAAAAATGTTATCAGACAGACCCGTAGCACATTTTGAACCTTTAAACCAACATTAGCAGTTAAAAAAATCTGCCAAAATCACTAAAACAACAATGAGGTCACCTCACGTTGTACCGTACTGTATCGACACCTGCATGACTCAATGAACATTTTATACATGCCTACACATTTTCGATTCGTGTCAAAATCGCGTGTTTATTATTTTCAGCGGTTGGCACTATGTATTTTATATAAGAATGTTGTCTATTATCTATGATCTGCAGGTTGGGTTCTGTTCAAAATTTTATCTATGGATATAATATCGCAAGTAATTTTTGACGTACGCACACGTAGAAACTGTTAAAATTAATTGAAATTAGCATGAATAATAATTCAAAATCCTAATACGTTAGAGTTAGCACTCTCCGTCATTGAATTTACAGGAGTGAAGATCATTCAAAATATTCTGCAAAATGACGAAATCATAGACTAAATTTGTCGCCGTGACAGCGTGACATAATAATCACAACTTTAGATTATCTTCAGGCAGTAGTCTACATACATAATTAATATAGTATGTGGGTAGTTACCACCATATATTTCTTCTTTTTTTTTCTTCTTTGCCCATATCCGCCCCTTAACTGGAGCATATGGACACCACGCGGCGCCTCCAAGAATCCCTGTCGCTCGCCAGTCTTCTTGCTTCGTTCCAGGTCAAACCAGCATCCCGTAGCTCCGCCGTATACACTCTGTAGATTGTATTTAGCGGCCTTCCAGGACGCCGGAATCCGGTCGGCTTGAAGAACAGGCAAGCCAGGTTAAAGTTCTCTTCTGGCATCCGCAGCACGTGGCCGAGCCAGGTCCAACGTCGCCTCTTCACTTTCAGCGTGATGAGAGGCTGCTTGGTACGTTCTCTTATCTCCTCGTTGCTCCTAAAGTCATACCACCGCACACCCAGTATTCGTCGCAAACATCTGTTTTCGAAGCTCAGTATACGGTTGCTCTGAGCCTTCGTAAGGTGCCATGATTCGCTACCGTAAAGCAGCACCGTCAGAATGCAAGCGTCGAATAGGCGGCATTTGGTTTTGACCGAGTACAATCGTGAGTCCCAGACATTTCGCATCGAGTTGAATGTTGCTCCAGCCATTCCCATTCGGATAGCGAGCTCTTTCTGCAAAATGCCATCTCCCGTGATGTGTACCCCCAGGTACTTGAAGCTGTCGACGCTCTCGATGCTCTGTCCATCGCTAATCAGAGGGAAATCTGGATCAGGACAGGTGCTATTGCACAAGACGTTGGTTTTCTTCGCGTTGATTTTCAAACCAACGCGAGAGGAGTAGTTGTTATGCAACCTGTCGATTGTCTCTTGAATGCCCTCGATATTTCTATGATATCTAAATTCCAAGAACCGATTTTAATACATTCATAACATAGTATAATATTATACTACGAGTAGGTATCTCCAGAATATTGTTATTGTTCAAACTATTTCACGACCCACTTAATGTAGCAATCAACCTAATTTTGAGTCGCGAAACATATGTCAAGAATCCTTGGAGTAAAGTATAATAATTTTTAATTCAAAGTGAAGCATCACAAATTACAAATGAATTGAAACTGTGATATATATTTTTACAGTAGCATGGAAATCATATTATAAAATAGTACATTAGCATTACAAAATATATTATATTCAGGTAGGTGACTAAATAAATAGTTAGGTACTATTAATTCGTTGAGATATATATTATAGTGATACCAAATATCATAATGCCTAAATCCCCCATCAAAAATTCTCCAATCGACAGAGTTGGGAATATAATGATATTATTGTAAATGAGTCAAGGCTAGACTAGGATGCACAGCGAAACAAAGAAAAAGAAAGTTACCGTTATCTGTTTCTGGGCTGACGAAGGATCGAGACTCGAGAGTAGGTACGGTCAGTCGGTAACCTACCCTCGAGCCTTGAATGTCGCCTCTAAATACGATTTGACACATTTTTGCGCCAAAGCGTGCGTTTACAAAATAAATGTTATTAATAATTAATTGTTACTTGTCAAGCGAAATATAGTTAATGTCCCTGAATCCATGTTTTTAATAAGTACCCCATACCTATCAATAGATATACTATATATTTTTATTAATACTACAACATGCTATGCTGGCCAATGACAATAATGCAGTAAAACAGTAATATAATTAAAAATAGTGGAGAAACAATGACAAACACTCGGGCTTTGAGAAAATCACATAAATATATTGTGACCTCTGTTATAAAAAATATTATTAGATAATAAGACATGAATCAATAAGTAGATTTTTATTACTGACCGAATACTCACAGTATTATGTTATATTGTGAAATATTATAGCAAGGGTGTTTTATACATATAAATAAGAGATGCTCTTAGATTAGTAGGTACTGATTATACTAGATTTATTGTGTAATTTTAAAAACTAGCTTTATTCCCACAATATTGAACAGGTTTGAGCAATATTAATTGTAATTGTTCACATCATAAAATGGATAGTTTATGATGTTTTTTGTGGAAGATCTGCTATATCTCCTATACAGATTATTATGGTCCTAAATATTCTCACAGTGACTTTAGCCCGTGATAATAGACGTATCCGGAAATTTGTACGTTAACAGTTTACCGTATGACACTTATTCGTGCGCCGCAGTACGTGAAACATGAGTTCGTGTAACATTTAATCAAATGACGAGTTCTTCGTTGAACATTTCACCGTGGAGTATATTTGTACGTATGCTACAACATGTGGAGATATCTTTACTTTTAGGTTAGGGTTTATCTAATTGGAACAGTACTATTTGTAAACTATCGCCGCATTTTGTAAGATACGTATAAATGTATTCCACGCTGAAATGTTCAACGAAGAACACGTCATTTGATAAAATGTTATACAAACTCATGTTTCACGTACTGCGGCGCACGAATAAGTGTCCCGCGATGAACTGCAGTACAACTTACGTGTAACCGTGGATTACAGTGCGCTTACGCGAGTAACCGATAATATAGATGCATGTGCAGTTTTTTACCTATATATTAAGCATATTATATTGATGACTCTTGTTTCAGACGTCATACTGATAAGTTATGTTTAATATCTGATTTTACAATTGTCAATTAATTGAATCGAATAAAGTATTTTAATAAGATAAAATCATTAATTACTAATTTTGGATGATTACAGTAGGCTGGCAAAACCAGAGAATCAAATCCAGAGTCATATCGCAACTAGGGAATCTAATCTCGAGCCAAAATTCTGATCCCGGGATTTCGGGATTACAATTTGACAATCACGGGATTGGCATTTTATTCCATTGTTAATATGAAATTTTTATATTTACAAATAACATTATTTAAGACATTTATTGTTCATATTGTATACGTTCAATCTAGGAAATACATAAGTTTAATGAAGTAAATAATATTTTAATATAAATAATATTGTGAATTTAATATGAGATTGCTGTTGCTGACAGTAAATACTTAATGAATGGGTTAGCGAGATTTAAAATAGTAAAGAAAATCATGGTGTATTTATGGCCTTTCCGCATCATACATCTAATTAGGCAGCCAAATATGAAACTGCCGTAAAACGTATGAGATCATGGTAGAATTACTTTGTTAAAAGTGCGAAGCATTGTTTTTTTCCAACCATTTTCTCATTTTTATTAATTTATTTGAAAAAATAAAATAAATCGGCAACTTACACATGGGTATAAATCAAACTTCATTCAAAATCGGTTTATTTCTAATGTAGTTATTTGTTATTAAAAGTATTTTTTCCGTTATATTTTCGTTTTTATTTTATTTTTCATAAAAATTGATAAAAAATCAATCCCGAAAGTTTCGGGATTATGTTTATCAATCCCGGGATTCATAGGTATCGAAAATAGCTCGGGATCCCTAATCGCATCATCTCCTCTGATCGAGAATCCGTTATTTATAGTCTTTCTATTAAAAAAACTATAATATAATCGTACCGAGCTCTTCCGTATTTTTCATGCATTGATAGATAATTGATAAAGTGCATCGGCATTTATGATTCTCGTCAGGTGGAGAACGACCGTCAGGCATGGAATTTACTGCGCGAGTCTAGCTAGACCTACAAATTATAGCTGTAAAATGTAATTTTGTTTATTTAACAATGTACCTCTAAATCACAGTTTCAAAACCCAACTGTCGCAATCCTCAGGGAGTTGCAAAGTATTTCCTAGGGAGTCACCAACTACTTTTAAATTCTAATAAAAAATAATATTTTTGTTCTTGTAAATTTGTTCCATGAATTCTCGATTTGCAGCACTATTTCGGTTCACGTTTATTTATATTTTTAAATAATATGTGGGTGTATGATGGTTTATACTTATTTTTTAAAACATCTGATTAATATTATCGTGTCAAGATTTCAATTTAATTAATATTTTATGCTGAAAAAACACGGTAATTGTAAGCTATCGTCAATTTTGTCTAAACGAAAAATTTCGGCTTTAATCTAAATAAACTCTAAAAAACACTAAATATAATATATAAATTGGGATTGATTTAAAGTTGAATTTTCCATTATTGTTATATATTTCCATTATTATTATATTATACAGGTATAGAACCTACCATACCGGTCAATGCTAATAATTGGTGAAGATTAAGTTACATAGGTAAAACCAGTGAAAAAGTAAAAAAAAACATATTTCTAAAAATAATGTCAAATTGGCATTTTATGGTAAAAACACAGTTGGTAGATTATTGATAAACAATACAGTCTCCACAGAAATTAAAAATAAATCCGGTATTTACAAATTAAAGTGTAACAACTACCCCAAATTTTACGTTGGTAAAACTACGAGGAAACTAAATACTAGAATTTCAGAACATTCAGCAGTCCAAAGATTGGAAAAGGATACTTCAACATTTGCAAACCACTTATTAAATGAAAAACACACGTTTGACATTAAAAAGGGTGCAAAACTACTTCACAGTCATACGGGTGATTATAAATTATTCTACCAAGAAATATTAGAAATAAATAGAGCACAGTTACAGAGCTTACCTATCTTGAATGATTAACTTAGCTTTCCTAGTAGCCCTTTGTTATATCCTATATGATATTTTACATATTATGAGACTATAATTATTATGGTCAATGTTATTGACACAAATTTATATAATATGTATGTATGAAAATGTATCGATGAGGATCAAGGCATGTATAGGTGTGTATATACATATATATTGTATTATGTGAGTTTATATATATAATATTAGGCGAGTTTATATTTATAGTTTTTTTTTTAAATATTGTTATAAAAAAGTAGGTATCATGTAAGAGTATTATTAAAGACTAATATCTCATTAGTTAACTCCATTAATTATTTTTCTTAGAATTGACGATTTACACCTCTCGAGTGTAGTATTTTTATTGTTTATAAAGAATAATGATCTATTATTAGGTTTTGACGATTTATTAAAATATGCTATCGAGTGTATTGTTATTAATAAGATAGGGTTTTTACTAATTAGGTTTTTTATTGACACTTCAACTATTCATAAATTGTTTATTGTATTTTTGTGACCTTTGACTTGATAGGTAGGTAATGAAGTTTTTACCTACTTTATTGAATTGATTTATAATATTAGCTAGAGTTAAGAGTGTTCGTTTTAAATTCAAATTCCATCAAGTACCTTCAGTCGATAGTATTAATATTAGAATCTTGATAGATAATAAATGCCTTTTTCAATATTCAATTGATGGCAAAACTCTCCTGCGAGTATTGTCTGTAAGTGATCTCGGCATTATATTTAAAGCCATGTATTTATCATTTTATAACATGGGTTTGTCTAGCGTACTTATTAGGTTTTCAGATATTGCAATGATAAAAGTTCTTTATTATTCATTAGTTCTAAGCTGGTTTAAGAATAGAATATCGTGTGTGCCCCGTTTCAGTTAAAATATGACGTTGTGAAAGAATACAAAAGAATTCTTTGTTTCAGATACTATCCAATCTTCCATAATTCATGGTTATTTATTGTATATTTACCATTTTATTCATTTTTTATTATTAATAACCGTGTCTTTGCTTTTTCGTACATGGTCATCATCATCATCAGGGCCGCGACAACCCGGTGTGGGTCCTGGCCTCCTCCAACATCTCCCTCCACCTGTTTCTATTCAGTGTGGCCGCTTTCCAATTTGGTACTCCCAGAATACGGCAGTCACTGGCAGCTCCATCCAACCAGATAATCTTTGGCCTCTCTTTTCTTCTACGTCCTATTGGATCGCTGGACATCCCTCTCTTTGCCGGTTCATTGTCATTCATATGGTGCGCATGACCTAGCCATCGCAGTCTCCCAATTTTAATTGACTGAACTGCGCTGCAATTTTCATACAGCCCGTAGAGCTTAGCATTATATCTTCTTCTCCAATTGGTGCCGTCCCTGTATATATACGGCGGAAAATTTTCTTTCAAAGATATTCAGGGCTCGTTCATTTCGCAGAGTTATTGTCCAGGTTTACGATGCGTAGATGAGCACTGGCTTTACAAGTGTCTTGTAAAGAGTGCTTTTAGTTCGGCGAGATAGTATGCGGGACTTAAAATGTCTTAACAGGACAAAGTAGTATTTATTCGCAGACATGATTCTCTTGTTGATTTCTTGCGTAATATCATTATGTCGAGTTACGAGAGAACCAAGGTATATGAAACTGTCGACCGTATCAAACTTGTATGCACCAATATCTAACTTTGGTGCACCTTCTCGTGGTGGTACTTATTAGTTTACATATTTTATTATAATATTATACATCCGGCAATAGGTTAATCCGGGCTAATGACGATGCTACATATTGAGTCCAAGTGGTGTTAATATTATATAAGATAAAAGAAGTTAAAAAAGTATGTCTCGACGAAACACGTTAAACGTAATGTGACTTACCGCAAAATAAGTAGTTTCTCTAACGAGATAAAACAAAGCGCTGATGGAACATTCGTCGTGCGTAAAAAAAGCCGTACGCTAGTTCAAAAGAACTCCAGTTAAAAGTTTACCGTAATGACTCTTTCTCTGTTCGCTGCTATGGGTGGAAAAGGAAAACGGCGTGTGACGTCACAGATGGAAACGGAATTTTCTCAATGGCTCGCGTTAGTAAAAAACGCAGTCTCAATGGCGGAATTTATGTCTGTTCCTGAAGCTATTAAATGACATACTTGCGTTGATATTTGAGAAGATTACTTTTAACAGTAAGAACCTTTTGAGTAAGTATTTTTACAGGTAGATATCAACAGGTGTACATGTATTTTGATAATTTTATTATATTACCAACGAGTTCTTTTTTTAATTTTTTAGTAAATAAGTCGCCTAGAGTCAAAACTCACATTTTGCAATTCTGTTATTTTTGAGTATTCTTGTTTTTCCGGTGGTTGTTTGTCCAGTAAAAATCTTGCAATCGATTTTTAACTAACTTCCTGACTAGCTAGACATTTGAAACTTTTAGAATAATATATCAGAACACGATGCCGATGCATTCATTTAATACTTTTACCCGTCTTTAAGCAGAATTGAATTCATTATCAGTTAATTCTGTTTTGTATGGTAAGTTATTTCAGAAAAATCCGTAAAAAGTAAAAGACTATTATTGGTTGCTAAGTGGGTGGCCCTAGCAACTGAATTATTAATATATACGTGCGTTACTATGGAAATCAAAATGAAATGTCAAAATGTCATTTCAGTATTCTTTATTTGTTTGTTTGATTGTTCGTAAGTACAAGTTTGAGCATATTGAGCATAATAATTCAACAGAAAATTTAAAAACGTTGTATATAAAAAGTTCTTTTTATCTTGTAATTATTATATAACTAACCTTCTAATACTCTGAAAACCATGTAAATAATGATTTTTGCTTATCTAATCGATATGAAGTATAATTATTATGATCTCGGAATATGTCAAACTAAGTTTTGAATATGTATGTACACGTTAGAGGAAAAAAATTAAATTATTTAAAATACGACATCATTATAGATTAAGACTTGCGCATTGCATCAGTGTCAACTAAAATACGATAACGGTGTTGTGACAATTGAGTCGCCTAGATTCATGACTCACATTTACTAATCTTGTCATTTTTGAGTTAAATATACCAAGTGATTCTAAAGGTATTAATATATATAAAGAAAAATAGTTGGCTATCAAAAGTCATGTAAAAATTGTTGTTATTGTTATTTATTGATGTCATAACTCACATTTTTAATGAGTAATATGAGTTCTTTAATCAATACCATTCTAACCAATGAGGGAGATCTATTTCTCATAGTTTGCTGTATGTCTTCAGCCTTAGAGTATTATATATTTTTTTCAAAAATAATGTTAATCGACTCACTCACTCATTCATATTCAAGGGAGTTTAATAAATTTCTTCTAATTACAAGAAAACAGCACTCTGGTGGTAGTTTTTTTTTTTGCAATTATCTCAAAACTTGATTTTTGGAATATGTGAGTTATGACTTTAGGCAACTCAAATATAAAGTATTTGGACAATATAAAAAAAAAAAAATATTTAACAACATGAATTATATACATGGCACAGTAGTCGAGTTAAACATCATCAATAATTAATTATCACATACAGTATAACGTTATATTGCATCACCGTTTTCGATCATAAGATGATCATAATATTAATATGGGCCTCCACATAGTAAATGTTGTATTAACAGATTTTTATTTCTACGATAAATGGATATTAGCTAGTTGCTCAACCTATTTGATCGATACGCTGGGTTAAAAAAAAACAATAAAAAACAACTTAATTTGTCAGATCCTGGTTTCAATAACCATATCCTTGCTTTTTCATAAAAGGTAGTTAGTAATTTTGAACAATCACAATTACCCAGGCTTTGAGAAAATCACATAAATATAGTGTCCTCACCGGGAATCGAACCCAGAACTCTCGGGTGGAAGGCCAGCACCTTACGCGCTGCACCACGAGAGCTGCCTTGAACTCACAATATTATAAGATAATAATATGTTACCGCTCAGTCATCCTATAGTCATTATTATTATTATTTATTTAATTGTTAAAAAATAATAATGACTTCAGAATCCGATGTAGATCTTGGTCGTTTCATGAAGAGGATTTTTTTTTTTAATATAAGTATATGTCGGTTTCACGAGAAAAGATATGTTAGCCGCCTGCTCCATAATATTATTAGATCCACGTTCTGGGTCTAAACACACGTTAAAATATAAATTATTGATATCCTCATCAGTCGGACAGTGTATAAAGAAATATCAGAATAATTATTACTTATGAAATACAATAATAATCAAATCAAATTTAATTATTTTACATATAATGAACATAACAAATTACAAATTCAAAACGTTCACGACATGACATAAAATAAGTGTTAACAATTTTTAAAATAAAAATACAGAGAGATGTGACTTAATAATACAATAAGTAATAAAATAAGAAACAAAATAAGAAAAGAAATAAAATTAAAAGTAGATGGAAGCACACAGGGTGAACTATCGATAGACCCTATCTTAAAAACTTACAAAACAACGTACACCTAAATTCACACTCACGCCAGTGGAATATATCAATATCTTTAACGATTTTATTAAACATGGTTAATGCCCACCCAATTGGCATCACTAATGGCAGATTAGTTCTGCACCTTGGGAGAACAAACAACGCATGTCCTCGATTCCTAAGGTAATCAGGTATCAGATACACACAAGCCAATACCACCAAGAATGGCAGAGTTCACATTTACGCCGCGTATAAGTCTGAAAAAATATGTAGCTAAATAAAGATCTCTTCTAAATATTAAGCTACTGAATGTCACCATGCCTCAAGACAAAGACATAAAGTCAGTCGGATAGAGCAACGGATAATATCCATACAGCCGAAAGTAAAGGAGTCTCAAAAATGTATTTTGGACTCTTTCCACCAAAAGGCCGTACTTCTACAGATACGGGGCCCAAACGGTAGACCCACTCTCAAGTCTGCTTCTAACTAAGGAGTTATAAAGAATTTTTAGTACCGTAACATCCGAAAAGACCCGGGAAGTACGCAAGACAAAGCCCAACATTTTTTGCGCCTTTTTACAAATGGCAATGACGTATTAAATGGACAACTCATTTCATATCGGCGAGCACGAGAAATAGTGCACGAAACTTATTCACAGATGTATAGGTAGACGTCACGTGATCATATGACGTTGCATTTCCATTATACGATATCGAGCTTCGAGAATTTTAGAGTAATATAGCCTTTATTGTAATGGTGTATTAATGTCATCGCGTTAGAAATAGATTCTCGGGTTACTTACGTCTTCCGGAGATTCAGCAAAACGCTTCGAGGCATTCAGCGAAACGCTTCCAGGCGCAAACTGGGAATTCTGCCCTTAATTAATAACTTTAAATATTTTTGTAACTCGTTATTTATATAATTATTCTTTTTGTTGTGTGTATAATAAATACATGCCTTTATCAATTAATAACACAGTTTCGAAGTATGAATACAGAAGAAAGTAGGTACCTATGATAATAATACAAGAGAACGGAGGTAGATAAATATAACAAAAAAAAATAGTCAAGCAGAATTAAATTTTTATTGAACGCCATTTATTCGAGATAAAAACAAGTTATAAAAATATATTATTATTGTATGTTTGACGTATGTACCTTCGTACATTTATTTTCAAACAGGCGATACAAGTTTCATAATTACGACATTTTCAACTGAAAGTTGATCCGTGGAAAATGTTATAACAACGATACCCGTATATTATCAAATCATGGTAATGATAACAATGGTATTGTTAATTTAATTATTATGACATAAACAATGAAAACAAAAAATATCAAGAAACAAGTTATAAAAAATACACGATAAGCAGACCAAACGTTGCTTAAGGGCGCCACATTATGAGGGGCGGCAAATTATGGAAGAAATACGAATATTACGTAGTTTTGAGAATTTAGTTTTGAGTTGTTTGTCTAAACAAAATATTCTTTGCTACGGCGCTAACAAACCATACAGTGTGCAAATAAATATCAACGAATATGTAATTAGATTTTCACGTTTTGATCATATTGCTTTGCTTAAGATGTTTGAGATTAAACAATAACATATTATGATGGTTATTGAATTGCAATATAATAATTTGGTATAATTTGAAGCGGCGTTTAATAAGAATATTTTGAAACTGAAAATTGATCCGTTGAAAATGTTTTAATGACAAAACCAGTATCAGTTTATTGGAGAAAATATTATTTCAGCATGAAAATGATAACAATTCTATTACTATTTATTTAAATATTATAGAATTACAACAAGAAATGACAATTAAATCAAGAATGAAGTTATAAAAAATACACGATTAACGTTATATTATAGGTGCATGTTTTAATAATTCAGAGAGCAAGCAAACAGAGAAAACAACAGAAAGTAAATAGAAATATTCATAAAAAGTAAATGGAGCACATGATATGAGATTATTATCTTTTGTTAATCGACGAAGTCCATTCCTTGTCGTGATGAAATGTTTTCTATCAAAATGATCAGAACATATTACACATTCATCCGATGGTGTCCAACATGGATCGCATCTTAATACTCTAAGTATATATGTCTAATGTAATTGCCTTTCTGCTTTGCGAGGAACTCTAAAATTTAATGAGAGATAATAATGACAATAAAACCGCTAAATCCATTGACATAATACTACTATTCTCCCTTCTTCATTATTTCACTTTTTAATTTGTAGCGATTCAATTATAAAAATATATACTTCACAATACATTTATCGATTTCGCGACAAAAAGTATTTTAAATTAAACAAACGATGTCAAAAAATATGTTTAATTACATATAATAAATTGAAAATAATATTACCAGTCCGTTCATGCAAATCAATTAGCTGAAGTACGGTGCAAACAGTACTACCATATTTGAAAAATTGAACGAATATATACCTTACTGTCAATACAATACGGACCAAATTTATAAATCACCATTTGTGCGTTGAGCCCTTATAGGAACGGAGAAATCATCGCTGCCTGCGTAAAAATGTTCGGCCATTTCTGTCAAATTGTTCTGTCATTGAATTGCATCGATATTTTGTATGGGCAGACCCAGCGGTGTCGCCAGACCGCTTGCAAGCGGAATGTTCATTTGAGCGAAGGATACCGATATTAAAATATGAATTTCGCCATCCGGCAGACCCAACACAAAGTGAGTGTCATTTTATTTTCCACATGATTCGTCCATATAAATGTCATTGACAAATGGTATCTATATGACCACGTCAGTTTACTGTCAAATGTAATCCCAAGATCTCTTACAGATGATATTCGCAAGTAATGAGACACATCGGTTAATAGAAGCTACCTACCGTGATTTTTAGTGTTATTCATTTATATTATCATCGAAAAATTTTCTACGTACTTCTATATACAATCAACTCTCTCCACTGATGTGATACTGCGTTTCTCTCTACACCATTGACATACTAATGTCATTGCTCTACACAGTCCAACTGCCGCAGTTTAGGTCCATTGAAGACAAGGCTCTTGGATGGTTGGGTATTTTGCATCCGTGAGATATGGCCCACCCAAATACATAAATTGTCGAGGATCTACATCTGAGATGATGGGAGGATCATTTTGTACGTGGGTATATAGTTTATGGTTGTATATTCCTTACCACGCGCCAGTTTTATTCGAATACCCATCTCAACTATTATTCTAGTTTAAAGGTTAATATTATGGAATTATTGAGATATTCACATTGATTTATTTTAGATTTTTTCGTGAGGAGTTCTGAGAAAAATAATAATCAAATGATTAAACTAAATTAAATTATTAAGCCATGGGGGATGGTTATTTCCTTAAAATATCAATTAGGTACAATTGTTTGATACGTTTAATAAATGTCACACTTATAGACCACATTTCCGTTTATGGAAATGTGGGGTAATATTAACGAAATCTATTTTTTAGACAAAGGATATTTTTTTAGGTTTTATTAATTATACAAGTACTTACTCAATAAAACATTTTTTATTCATCTAAATATGTGCGCTATTATCGTCAAAAAGTTTTATAATGAGTTACCTATAATGTGTCTTTTTATTGCAATTTTATTAGCAAGTGTCAATAATTCGCCCTACTTCTATTATTACATAACTAAAAAATACCAGGTGGCAGTGCCACCTATCAACATTCTTGAAGATGGCTTTGTTCCGCAATATAAATAATTTGATTTAGAATGATTTAGACATTTAAATCATAATATTAAGACATTATTAATCCGTCAATCTGTTACAAACTAATTTTAATGTCGTTTAATACTTTCTGTATACTCTATATGCTAGTACTGCATTGCCAAAGAAATTATAAGAGAATCATATAATTTTCTTCCTTTCACGATCCGATTAAATAAATAAGTTAGTATATTATTCAAATTTAGAATTTGTGTACCTTTTCTTTCACCTTACCCCATTGAATACATATTTCCTGTTTCGCTCTCCCCTACAAATTTACATATTTATCTTCTCTTCTGCGTTACAGATGAATCAAGACAAATACCTATAATAATATAAGATAATAAAGCCATTCTAGCATAAAAATAAAAACTTATTTATTTCAAATTTTATATAGTTTAGATCTCAATATTTAAGCTCGATTTGATATAAATAAAAAGAATTTCAAGTTATACAAATTTATATTTTTATAAAAATTGATGATTTTAAAAATAAATATAAAAAATATTAAAACTATGAATTAGTCAAAAATCTGCACGAGACAAAATAGAAAACTTAATAAACTAAATTTTAATAATAGATATGACCATAAAATATATGCAATAATAATGTGGGGTCCAAATCAACAAATTCACATTTTTTACAATTGTCAATCTATGACTAAAAATAAAAAATATTTTTCTTTTTAATGTTTTCAGATACGCAGAAGACTACAAATACTGGGTGTGCGGTGGGGTGGTATGACTTTAGGAGCAACGAGGAGATAAGAGAACGCCACAAGCAGCCTCTCATCACGCTAAAAGTGAAGAGGCGATGTTGGACCTGGCTCAGCCATGTGCTGCGGATGCCAGAAGAGAACTTCAACCTGGCTTGCCTGTTCTTTAAGCCGACCGGATTCCGGCGTCCTGGAAGGCCGCTAAATACAATCTACAGACTGTATACGGTGGAGCTACGGGATGCTGGTTTGACCAGGAACGAAGCAAGAAGACTGGCGAGCGACAGGGATTCTTGGAGGCGCCGCGTGGTGTCCATATGCTCCAGTTAAGGGGCGGATATGGCAAAAGAAGAAAAAGAAGAAGATTTATTAATTAATATAGTTGAAATTGTAAATTATCAAAAAAATGTCTCAAATTGAAAGCTTCGTATTTTTCCGCTAGGTGCCTCTGCTGGTATAAGGATCCCTCTTTCGTTTCTTTGCTAATAATTTTATTTATAAATCTCATTTTTTAAATTTATATCGATTAATTCTTCTATTCACTCAAAACTTTAAATTTTGTTCCCATATATAGTACTATGGCATCGACATATTGAAGGTATTAAAGGGCGTCGTTCGATTATTTTGCAGCCTCCATAAGGATGTGAAAACTTGGCTGTGCTATATGAAAATATTGTGAGAGTTACCGTATGTCTATAATGTATCTCTAAATTACAGACAAAACGTTTACATCACACGCAATCATTTAATCGCCCTAAGCTTATTTTTAACAGTATTATAAAATAAATTATGAAAGCCAGAGTAATCTCTTACTTTGCTCAAAGGAAGTTCTAACAGAGATATCAATTTATTTAATATTATAATGAAAGCATACATTGCGTACTGCACGTGTTGAAATCTAAACGTACTTAATTATGGAAGATAATTACTCTTCGCCTGCTTTTGAGAAATATTAGTGTCCTTTGAAGGAACGCCTCTCAAACGCTCTGCGAGAGAATTTCGCTAACTTCTCATCACATTTTTCGTGTTAATTTTATTTAATGTAAATATTATGGCATTACTGAGGAGACTGGACAATTTTTATAATAAAATACCTCAATACGTAGGTGATTATGAGATAAGCGACTTAGTTTTATGGCCAAATGCAGAGATATTGCTGTTAAATAAAACTAAATTGGTCGTTCTTATTATTAATAAACACATTTCACGTTTTTATTATTGTTATTAAGGTCCATTCTTAATGAATATGTAAAATACCATGGTTTTTCCACTGTCAACCGCGCCATAAAACATTACCCTACTTAAACGTTTTACCGGTCGTGAAAGGAAGCGTTTGGAACGCATCGGGAGGCCGTTGTATCGTGTATGTCCAGTCACATTATTTATATTCTGCGCGTTTACTCGCGTAAGCGCACTGTAATCCACGGTTACACGTAAGTTGTACTGCAGTTCATCGCGGGACACTTATTCGTGCGCCCCAGTACGTGAGACATGAGTTCGTATAACATTTTATCAAATGACGAGTTCTTCGTTGAACATTTCACCGTGAAATAAATTTATACGTATCTTACAAAATGCGGCGATAGTTTGCAAATAGTACTGTTCTAATTAGATTAATCCTTACCTAACCTAACCTAGTAAAGACATCTCCACATATTGTAGCATACATACAAATGTATTCCACGGTGAAATTTTCAACGAAGAACTCGTCATTTGATTAAATAATACACGAACTCATGTTTCACGTACTGCGGCGCACGAATAAGTGTCTTTCGGTGAACTGTTTACGTACAAAATCCACGGGGGTTTGGTCACGTAGACCGACCATAAGTCGTTAAAGTAAAAGCTTTGCTTAAGATCAATCAAACATGCCTATGCATTTGGTCTGTAGAAATAACATTGCTCATACTTATGTAAATACATACCAATTAACCATGTCACACTCTAGTGATAAGGCATAAGGCAAGCACAAGTTCATGCTACATCTGGTGCCTCCCACCATGTGAGATCGGAAGCACGTAAATCGCTTTTGTATCACCGCTGCGGTGTAAGGGGTTGTCGAGGGCTGTCATGTCCGCTTACAAACTAAAGTGTCTGTAATACGGTCGTACCAATGTACCCATAAACTTCGACTAACAACCAAAAACTCCCGTGATAATAGTAATTTTAGCTACCACCATGTTTTACCATTTTGAAAATAGAATACCTACATAATCTGTACCATAATATAACATAATAATTTATTATATCTCGGATAAGTAACTATAACGAAATAGTATATTATTCTGATGCTACGTACCTGGTTGGAATAGTATTGCAAGTCATATTTTAGTATTGTTAAGTTAGAAACAATACAAATGTCAGTATTTAGGTATAGGTATTAGCAATTTACTGAATACATTATTTGATAGCTTTCTGTTGACGACATGCAAATGAAACGACTATATTGGTACATAATATGATATTACGCGATTTTTTATTTCCATAATTCTCTCACTAAGGCCTTGTCCATATGACTCGTGTTCCACCGCGAGTAGATGTGGACACCTCAATGAGGTTACATGTACCTGGAGAACGCACCACGTGGACAAGGCCGAAGTAACTAAGGCTGTTGTATGAATGTATGAATTGTATATGAGTTGTATGAATATATACTAATTAATGAAAATAATGCTAGAAAATGGCTTCTTCTTCTTTTTCCATGGCGCTACAGTTAAAGTCGAGCCCTAGGCCCTCCTTTACCGCCGTCCTCTAGCTGGAACGGTCCTGCGCACGTCTTTTCCAGTTCATGATTTTTAGCAGTTCGTTGGCATCTTTTGTAATGTTGTCACCCCATCGTATATGTAGCTTTCCCACTGGCCTTTTCCCCCCTGGATTTCCTTCGAGGATCTTCTTAGGTGTCTGTGACTCAGGCATGCGCTGGACATGGCCTGCCCAGTTCAACCTCTGGAGTTTTATGAAGGTAGAAAGTTTTGAATCTTGATATAAGCGGTATAGTTCCGTATTGTACCTAATTCTCCACTCCCCACCATCATTCATGGGTCCGTATATTCGCCTCAGGAGCTTTCTCTCAAAGCAATCCACCATTTCAGCTGCTTTCACATTTAGCGTCCATGACGCGCACCTGTATGCAACGACTGTGCGTATGACGGTTTTATAGAGCCGGGTCTTAGTTTTTCTGCGGACATTTCTGGATTTGAATATGGGCAGCAATGAGAAGTACGATTTATTTTCAGCGGTTTTACGGGCTTTTATGTCTTCCAGTTCCTCGTTCTCTTTTGTAATATTGAAACCCAGGTATGTGAACCGGTTGACAACCTCAAATTGATGGTTTCCAAAACTGGAACTTTGGCCCAGCTTACTCTGATTTTGTCGGCTTTTTGTACCATGAAAATAGAAAATCCATAGAAAAAAGCTACTTACACTAATTATTAAATATTTATCACGCGTGTGCTTTGATATTTATTTTCCAGGATTGGAAAGAGATAAAATGTATTTTGAAAGCCTAAAATGAGAACTTATTTTATATTATAAACAGAATATACTTAATAGAATCCTCCACCAAATTCAACCTATTATTCCATAGTAGACAAACACATCGCTTTAATGGTGATGATTATGTTTGTAGCTACAAAAAATGATCATATTACTTGATAATATTTCTTCAGTAACCAAGTCTGAGAATCATGTCGTAATTCCAAAATTTATACATTGTAAGGAAGCCTTATCAAAGCCTCCGCTACTTTGGAGTTTTACGAACTCTATGGGGGTATAATTCTCTATATATACGGTTATTAAACGAAGAGGGAGGGAAACAATGCCTCGGGGCAGAGAGGGTAAAACTTTATGTGGTAGGTGGGTAATAAGGACAATCGAAATGCTTACCTTGACCCGTTGTATGCCAAAAAATGTAGTGTTGTTTTTTTATAATATTATTTTACTAGCAAGTACCTTTATTTCTTTAAAGAATTTGTTTCACGGTTTTAATGTCAAATTCGAAATTTATACTAAGGTTGTATTCGTTGTGTTAGTTATTTATTTATTTACACACACTATAATACCAGCATATTATAGTTTACCCAAAGATGACATTAGTTGTATAATATAAATAAAAAACTAGTAAGTTCCGCATATTTACATGCGAAAAACATTACATCAATATTTTTTTATACATTAACATTGGGTAGTGCGTTGATTCAGTGACGTCTCTAGACAAAATGCCGCCACATTTTTTGTGAAGTATTTTTTATCATATTTTCATGACTCCAATATATAAGACATGACGTGTTGTATGGATACATTACTAACAGGATGTATACCACTAAATCTAATTTAAATCCCATCTCTCCTTCAATAGACAATATTGCAAGTCAACGGTTTCAGATAGGTACATTTTAAAATACACCTGACAACTTCCAAAACTCGCGAATGACTGACAAAAATATTTGGATATATTTTAAATTAGGTAATTATGTACCTACCTATAATTCAAATATATTGCTGGTCACCAAGGACGTAACGTCCAAGAACAACGAAACTAAACTGGAGATCCCAAACCCGACAAAAAAAAATTACATTTCTATTAAACCTATTATTATAGTAATTAAAACATTTCGTTTCTAAATACTGTATTCAAAAACATTAAGTGTTTAAGCAATAGGTCTTAATGTATGCATGTCAAACAGACTATAATTAATGTAAGAGAAAAATAAAAAGAGATGTCTAACGTGACATGGAAATGCGCATGTTGGGTATAACGCAAAAAAGAATATTAAATAAACCAATGGATAGAGAATCAGACAATAGTGCGCTATGTGATAGCGGTTGCCAATCTCACAGTACTACATATGTACGTGGCTGCAAAGCTCCAGGACCAAGAACTGTGGAAAAAAGGGATTCGGGCCTCAGATTCGGAAAAGACTGCATTTAGCAGGTGATAAAATTGTGGAAAATTATGATGACAAATAAATAGATACCTGGTCAGAAAGGAGATAATTACTTATATTTTACAACGTTTTTATTAGCTCGTATTCTTGTATGTCCGATGGTTGTTTATCCAGTACAAATCTTGCAATCGATTTTTAACTAACTTCCCGACTAGCTAGACATTTGAAACTTTTGGAATATATCAGAACACGATGCCAATCAAGGCCTGAACAAAAACGATGCATGAGTGCGAGTGAGAAAGTATTCGGCACCCTTATAATCTCTGCGACACGCGCTAGAGTAAGATAAAAGATCTACATATTTTTGAGTCAGTTTCCAAAAGTATCGCTGGCAAATCGTGGTGAATCGCTTCATGTAGCATCGATAATCTGCAAGTTCGTGTTGCTAAATTTGCTATTTTTTGTGTTAAACAAAAAGTCAGTGGTATATATTTTTAGTTAATTAAGTAGGAAAGGTGGTTCTGCGTATTGTATTAAAATATGGTAGCCGTACTGATAAGCAAGAAGTTGGTATTACGTTTCATAGGTAAGTTGATACATGTTTGTGACAATTTATTTGTATATTATTATTTATTTTAATATCAGTGACCTAGTGTTTCTTTAAAATAACTTAAATTATGGATATCTTTACCTAATGGTTGCATTTTGACCGCTTAAAAATACTATATAACGTAAAAAAATATAAAATTATATTTTAATTCTGAGCATCTAGTGCGAGCACTTTGGGCGAGCACTAGCGAAATGGTCTAAGGTCTCGAACATTTGTAGGCGAATGCGTTCGCTCGCCCTCAAACCAAACGCACGGCACGTAGCTTCATTTAGCAATGCAACGGGTGGCGTCTAGATGTATCTATAGTCTATGATGCCAATGCATTTTTTTTAAATACTTTTAGCCATCTTTAAGTAGAATTGAATTAAAATTCAGTTAATTCTGTTTTGTATGAAAAGTTATTTCGGAAGAAATCCGTAATCCAATCCACTATTATTGGTTGCTAAGGGGGTAGTCCTAGCAACTGAATTATTAATATATACGTGCGTTACTATGGAAATAAAAATGGCATGTCAGTAGTCTATATTTGTTTGTTTGTTTGTTTTTTATTTACATTATATATCAAATACAAGTTTGAGCATATTGAGCATAATAATTGAACGGAAAATTTAAAAAAGTTATATATAAAGAATTCTTTTTATCTTGTAATTATTTTAAATTAATGTGGTATGGGTACTCCATAACGTCCCACAAGTTATAATAGAATATAATTATTATTATTATGGACAGTAAGGCAAAAAGTTCATTGCCGATTTAATAACAGATACTACGTAATATAATAATATACGAGTAGAGTCCAAACAATGCTGATATGCTTAGACAGCTTAGTTTTAAAGTTAGAAATGAATATTATTTGACATTACATTTGAGTTTTTAGAGATCGGGCATATCAGGTGTTTGCCCTATTTAGGAGTTGTCAATTAGTAGGGCAATCGTTGAATTGGTGAGTTATACTGGCGTCCAGTTATAGCCGAATCGTAGTATTTCTAATTTAACGGATAATATATCAGCTAAAACTGTGCTTAAATGATAATTTACGCTGGTTTTTGAAATTGACAATATTAAGTTATGCCGGTTTGCTTTTTTAAGTCTAAAATAAACCGTGATGTATTTTAAGAGTTGAGGTGTGAAGAGGATCTTTACCTGAGACACTAAAAAGAAAACGTTCCTACAGAAAACACAGTTTAGATAATAACAAGGGTGTAACGGACCGTAACGGCTGAATATCTCGAGGAAATGTTTAGCGAACATTTTACCGAAATTACAAGAGAATTATTATTAATAAAATCACTGCGGTGGATATTACATTATTTAAGTATGTTTTACTTTGATTGTCTGTTTTAGTAGGAGGAATTATTAAATTATAATAATATTGGAATTAGTAGGTAGATTGAGAATTGCTTGGGGGCGGCAGTTATTCGAAGGGCGGAAAATTGAGAAGAATCATTAGATATACGTAGAAATAGCTACCAAAACTTAGTAATAAAGGAAATATCTTCTTTCCATTCAAAAAATCAACTCACTGGTTGGGAACAAAATGTAAAAATTAACATAAAAGGTTTAACAGGTCTGTATTTCAGGTTCGCGATGTCTGGTTTACTTCCGTTGTCCTTGACGTAACATCCTTGATAACCAGTAATGACAGGTGTAAATTTGCGAATTATGTTTGAATTATACGTAGGTAGTGTAGGTACATACTTACCTAATTTTAAATATATATATCCAAAGTTAGTTAGTCAGTTACTCACGAGTATTGAAAGTTATCAGGTGTATTTTTAAATGCATCTGAAACCGTGGACTCGCAATATTGTCTATTGAAGCGGAGATGGCATTTAAATAAAATTAGATTTAGTGATAATTATGTTTTGTTAGTAATGTATCCATATAACATACAACACATTTCTTTGATTTTTGAGTCATTGAAGGATGATAAAAAATGGGGCGGCATTTTGTCTAGAGACGTCATTGCCTATATAGATGTAATAAAAAGGAGCTACTTAGTTTTAAGTTAGTTGCCTTCATATTTGTTAAGAGTTTTGTTCTTTACGGTAATTGCTATCCCATGTTAGTTCATTAAATATGAAATTCATCAATCCTTTTTCGATAATGAAATATTTATAACTTTTAATTTTTTTTTTTTACGATTTCCGATCCTAATAAGATCAAATTATGTGCATCCATAGTGTGGAGGTTTATATTAACAAATTTTTTTCGTGAACTAGATATTAGACCTATAGGGTCTATAGTCTGACTCAAACAAAAATTCAAAAATGTTACGTGTAGGTACTTGCCAGATTCGAACCTGGGATCCACAATTTTATATGCCGACGCTCAAGCCGCTCGGCCATCGTGAGCGTTATGCCATTAATTATAAACTAGATGTAAATGGTCAAACGAAACGGCGAAAAAAGGCTATATTTTCGAGACCAAAATAATACCAACATGCTGGCAAGATTTATAAGGTACCTTATTGATATTATTTCAGACTGTCTATGTATTACAAAATATTTTTCATGAAGAATACATGGACTGGTTAAAGAAAAGCAAAGGTGCCACATTCACGAAAATGCTGAGCTCTTCGAGAAATTTATGACCAATATAGTTAATATTTTCAGGGCACGAATAGTCAGATGGATCAGACACATTGTTAGGTACAGTCTCTACAAGATATGATGACGAACAGAACATGTTAAGGAATACAGAGAGGCTGACTGTAATTAATTTGCGTTAGTGAGAGAGGTTCAGAACAGAAATACCTGGAGGACGGGTATGCTGTCAGGCATAGAGATTAGAGGTCTATATTACATTATAATATTACCAGCATAAAATAATAACTTATATAGTCGTAAAGAGAGACCTAAGTAAAGTTTTTAATGAGATGTGAGGGTTTTTATGTTGGAATATCAGTTTATGGAGATAATGCACATCACTACTAGTTCCCTATAATAATATATATATATAATATTACAAAATTTGTCACTGTTCTGGCAGAAGATACTAATTTGAAAAAAATGACATATTGGGTTAGTTATACCAAAATGTTCCTTATTTCAAATTTTACCGTCTGGAAACCTTCTTAATAAATAAACAGTCTTTATTTTAAAGTCATCCTTTTTACGATTACCTAATAAACTCACATGATAGACCATTTCAAACATTTTAACAACTTCAAAGTCAAATTACTCAAAACGAGTATTCTCCAGTTAGTGTGTTCTGCCAGAACAGATACGAAATAATATATATAATACGCCTCAAAGAAAAAAGTTGTTGTCAAAGTTGTAGTAAAGATGTAGTCAGATCTTAACAAAATTTAATAACAATGTCATGCACTTGTAAATTATTATTTATTATTAACTACTTTTTTAGTATTTCTTCTACAATGTATGTTTCTGAGGTTTTTCAAAATTACATATTTTTAATATTATGTGGTGTGTTTTGTCATTACATATAAAACATATTAATTATAATTAATAATTATTATATTATTACAATCTGGTGCAGATCTTAGTTGCTTTGCGAAAAGGATTCTAAACTTATTTTTCTGCAGAAATTGTCATTTTGGTACTCAAACCTATTAAATGTGTGATCTGGATTAAAGACACATTTAAAAAACATGATGTAAATTTTTCATTTCCAGAGATTCGAACTCTTATTTTGAGGATGCTAGGTATATTACATTTAAACAAATAATATATCATTAAGTTAATATATTTAAATATATATATATATATATGTATATATATGTATATATATATATATATGTATATATATGTATATATGTATATATCTGTCGTGCATAATTAATACGTTTTTACGTTCAATTATCGCTTACTTTTCGTATACTCAAAGGGTCTGGTAGGTACTCGAAACATCAAGGACTCCTTCTCCAAGGTCAATAGTTAAGGATATTAACTACCTTGGAATGCAGTCATATTCTGATCTATGTTACTCCCCAGCTCACAGTCATTTGCTTTTATCAGGTCAGAGTGAAGACCGACTCAGTAAGCTTCTTTACTTGGTTGCTGCAGCGTTATTATTTTTTTTATACTTCCTGGAGGTTACTCAAAACCACTAGTTTGGACTCGACCAACATGACAATTGTCCTTGTGGCGGAGAATTAGAGGATGCAAGTCACATCCTCCGGGAATGCCCGAGAATGTGGTACGAGAGGGAAGAGATGCCCAAGTCCATCCAACCAGCTGTTGGTTTTCTCATAGAGGGTTTCAAGATAGAAATGTAAAAAATACGGTTGACGTTGCTCAACTTTACGAGACAATTTAAGTTAAAAAATTTAATTTTTAAATACAATGTTTTTCAAAAAATAACTAAGAATAATTGTTTCATTAATGACGCTATAAATCTGAAACCTTCACTGATAGATGTTGAGGAATCGGCGAGGTTAGGCCGAAGGCGACCAGGGGACGAAGCCTCTTGGTAGAGGCTCAAGCCAGGAGGGAGTCCACTAGTATTATGTATATATATATATATATATATATATACACTTGTTCAATAATTATTGATAGTTTTACCCCCCAGGTCATATTCAATACAAAAATAAAGATAAAGTTATGGGTAGCAAACATCATCATTGTTGTGTTTGACCTTCGATAGAGGGTCACTTGGAAAGAATGTTATTTATTATCAATAACTGTTCAGTTAGTATGATTACTTATTTATTATACCTATAAAATAAACTTTATTAATTGTATTTAATGTCAATTCATGATGAAAATACATGTATTAATAATTTTATGATACACACATTTTTTTTCTCATTATTTTATTAAATAATTGTATTAGTATAATCCACCTCAGAGTGATATTTTCAACTCTCACCCAACCTCAATTCAACTCAACTTAGTTGCAAATGTCTGTCTCAGGTAGATGGAATTGATACAATAATTTAATAAAAAAGTGGAATTAGTACAAGAAAAATGTGTATATTAAAATTATTAATAATAAATAAATGATACATTTTTTTAAAACTTTTATACTTAAGATTTAATCAAGGAATCAACTATTTTCTCGAAAGGTTTTGTTTGCCGGAAAACATGTGTTATAAATTGAAATGACCTGCAAAGCTAGAGTAAGAAAGTTCTCCTATCTATAATATGGATGAAAATCCTTTGAAAATTTCGTTTGCATTATTACGAGTTTTCTTTAAAAAACTCATACTGCCGGCGTACGAAACCATTCTTTAAAAGAGTTATAACTTCATTATTAGAGAGTTTTTTCTTATAATGAAATTATTATGCAAACAATCCCCTCTCAGCCACAAGGGTTGGCGAAAAGTTATTTTATCTGGAGAGCCAATTTTGAAAGTATCTGCTTGCTTCGGCCTCTTATGTAAACTCAGCAAAATTGTTTGAAGAAAATTAACAAATACTTCAGTTTTTCATATTATAATAGAGTGTAATATAACTGTGTATTTAGAATCGATATATATTTGTCAGTATTGCTAATTTTCTACTAACTTTATAACAACTTTATAGAGAATGGTTTTATAACAAAAATATATTATAATAAATATATCTGGGACATATAAAAAAGGGGTTATAAGGCGCAGCTACTAAGGCCCTCAATTTTCAACTCTGTTAGAAAAAAAAACCATCACTTATACGTATCGTACACTCATCTATAATATAGCTTCATTTACTACGTGGTGTTCTTTTTATGATTTTGATTTGGAAATTTTTACCGTGTCTGTGAGTAAGTATAGTAGTCTCTGGCCCTCGTAGTGTAATGAGTAAGATTTTGTCCTTTCATCCGGAGCTCCGTGTTTGATTTACGGTTAGGTCACTATATAGTTATGTCATTTTATCAAAGTTTGGGTATTTGTGATTGTTTCACTTATATTACTAACTACACTACTGTTATTGGTTAGCCTGATCTGTTGTGGTTTTAAAAAAATATATTTTATATATTATAATATATTTACGAATAATATTATATGATATAAGGAGATAAGTAAACAACTGAAAAGCATTTCTTTCTAATGCATTAAGAACAACGAAATGAAAAAATAAACTTTTAAGTAATATAAAACGTAGGAAGTTTTTATTATTATAAAATATTAACCAAATAATAAATTATTATTATATAAATGGTAGGTATACCATGAAGAGTAATTTTGTATTTTGAAGGGTGTTGGAGTGCTCTAAATATTGTTTGTACTGCTTTCGATAAAATAATAATATAGAAACAGAGGTTACTGAATCAATAGTTACATTTTCCAAAAGCGTATAGCAACACAACGTATAGGACCGAAAGGAAAGAAATTATCCTGTAGAAGTCTTTGTCCAATAGTCGATTCCAGCTAGGTGATTATGATATCATATCAAAATAAACTGTCTAATTTCACATGCCAGAACGCTTGATATATTATTATTTTAAACAAATTTATTAAAAAAAAAAAATGTGCTTTTAGCCAGTCCTGAACGTGCACTCAAAAATAAAGTTTTAGATGAAGTATGCCTTATTTTTAAAAGTTATTCTTTACAAGAAAATATATATTATAATACTTGTATACAATATAAAGTATAATGCACAGCGATGACTAAATAATATTCATCTTAATGTAGAGTTCTTAACAATATATAGGAATACAAATTGAATTATAAAAACTGTAAAAAAAATCAATTAAGCTTTTAAATTTGACCTATTATAACTTTTTACTCTACGTTTTTTACAACGTTTTTATTAGCTCGTATTCTTGTTTGTCCGGTGATTGTTTGTCCAGTACAAATCTTGCAATCGATTTTTATCTAACTTCCCGACTAGCTAGACATTTTAAACTTTTAGAATATACCTATAGAACACGATGCCAATGCATACTTTTAGCCATCTTTAAACAAAATTGAATTCATTGTCAGTTAATTCTGTTTTGTATGGAAAGTTATTTCAGAAAAATCAAATAAAAAAAAACGGGTGTTCCTAGCAATTAAATTATTAATATATAAGTGCGTTACTATGGAAATCAAAATGAAATGTCAAAATGATATCTCAGTATTCTATATATTTTGTATGTTGGTTTTTTTATTTACTTCATATCAAGTACGAGTTTGAGCATATTGAGCGTAATAATTCAACAGAAAATTTAAAAACTTTGTATATAAAAAGTTCTTTTTATCTTGTAATTATTCATATTTACATTATGTAATAATTAGTACTAACACTGTGGGTCAGCTTTTTTTCAATATTATCTTTTCATAATATAAAGCTTTGATCTAAATAACTTTTTTGATATTTTTTTTTATTATCTATAAAAAAAGTTATCGTAAAATTCAATGCAAAATTAACACCTCTTAATATCTTTTAGTACAATATTCCGAGCCTGCAATTAGTTTGCGGGTAATTAGTCCATTTGTATACCTATAACTAGGAATTCCAATCCCGGGATTCCGGGATTAATAAACATAATCCCGGGATTTCGGGATTGATTATTTTTATCAATTTTTATGGAAAATAAAATAAAAGCGAAAATAAAACAGAAAAAATACTTTTAATAAAAAATTACTACATTACAAATAAACTGAGTTTGAATGAAGTTTGATTTATACCCATGTGTAGGTTGCCGATTCATTTTATTTTTTCACATGAATTATTAAAAATGAGAAAGATTGCAAAAAAACAATGCTTCGCACTTTTAACAAAGTAATTCCACCATGATATCATACGTTTAACGGCAGTTTCATATTTGGCTGACTAATTAGATTTTGCAGGTTGAGCAAGTGGCTGACATCCATTTCTCGTAAAAAAAAAAATCTATTAATTTAAACCTCTACTCTGTGGAGGCCCATATGATCCTATTAGGATCGGACATGGTCGAAAAATTAGATTTATGATGCGGAAAGGCCATAAGTACGCCATGATTATTTGCTTTACTATTTTAAATCTCGCTAATCCATTCATTATGTCTTTACTATCAGAAACAGCAATCTCATATTAAATTCACATTATTATTTATATTACAATACTATTTACTCCATTAAACTTGTGTATTTCCAAGATTTTACGTATACAATATTAACAATAAATGTCTTAAATAGTATAAATTATACTAGATTTATTTTTGACCGATTTTATCAATGTTATTTGTAAATATAAAATTTTTATATTAACAATGGAAAATAATGCCAATCCCGGGATCCCGGGATTGTCAAATTGTAATCCCGAAATCCCGGGATCAGAATTTTGGCTCGGGATTGGATTCCCTACCTACAACCAAAACATGTGGCTAAATTATGTTTGTTTAATAAATAATGGTACAATCTCAGATGAGAGTATTTATTATTATTAATATTATTATAATATAGTATATAAGAAAGTGCAAGTGCGCGACAACTGACATTTTGAAATATTCTGACGTCAGCTGGAAATTATGCTCAGTGTAAGTACTTTGATTCAAATCGCAAAAGCCGATTGCCTAAGTTAATGTAATTTGTGAAACGCTTCTGATGTATGCATACGTGTTTTTCTCTCCACCATCCACCACGTCTTGACACACATTATGTAGGCGTATACTGTGGTATAACGAACGTTATGCGCTCTTCAAAGTTGTGTTGAAAGTGTCCCAGGAGCAACTTCCCATTGGATGGCGTTTACTAGGTTTCCCGAACTGTGTTCCGCGGAACACCAGTATTCCGCTGTTGGAAAAATTTAATACTTTGCAACACATTTAAAGATCTTCTACGAAGTAGAAGTAAAATAAGTAAAACTAAAATAATTAAAGAATCTACTTCATATTGAAAGGCGAATGATAATCAATATCCACTGATGTTTATGACGTCAAGTATCTAGATGGGTCATGACTCCCACAAGGGAGGGAGGGACTGACAGGCCTCTGGACTAGAGGCCTGGACTTACGGGAGGCCCGGCGTGAAAGATCGACCAGCCAAGTGAGAAAACACATATCACAAACATGCACTAATAGTAAAAAAATGTCGCCTGCTGTTTCACTTCAAACATACTAACATTTAATAATATGTGGTTTGCCATACTTACAATTTTTAGATATTGTCGATATTTGACATGTCCATAATTGTGCATATCAAACATAAAAGTGAGTGTAATAAAAATACAAAAATCGCTAAAATACCCTTAATTTTACTTCGAACACCATTTGGAATATGCAGCTGTAGATCGTCACATTACCTTTAACTTTAGCGATAAGTAAGGAGGGTGCTTTGGGATGTGGGGGCTATGATCTAGTTACAGGCGGAGGACCATCTTTTCTCACACCGTACGCATGAAAAAGATGGGGTATATTGTTTTTAACTGACCGGCTGACAAGTCTTGTCAGTTTAAAAACAGTTGCCATAATTGGCAGAACGGTTAGCTGCGCTAATAAATAACCTACAAAATAAACTAAGTGTTTCGTTAAATTTCCGGGTTTTCCACTGCAGAAAGAGTTTGGGAATCCTTGCACTAGAGTGTGCGTGATTCCTATTTTGATATAATATTGTATTCTCGATAAAAAAAATACCTTCTCGCTCACCGTGAAATGCCGCATACTTTTTAAAGGCTAAGTGATTATCCCTCATAGATACCAAGTCGCAATTGCCGACCGGTTCAACTGAGGGTCGGATCGACTTGTAAAGCTCTTCTTTCAACTTTCAACCGACATATGGGGACAGAGTATGTGCAGATACCAAAGGATGTGATCGGCATCCTGCAAATTCAAGTTGACAGAGCAGTAGCAATAGTAGATTCGTTATAATTAGGTAGGAGACAGGTGATTTAATTGGTAATGCATATTAACGCGAATCCAATGAATGCGGATTCAAGTCCTGCCCGACGTCGTATTTTTTTTTACATTAGTATCTATCTACCTAAAGCGTCAATTACATTGAGCTACTTTACGAGCTGTTTGTTGGCGAGTTTAATAGTGGGCGATTCAGCTATTGCGATTGTGATGATGACACACAAAACTTTCCATTCGCTGAGAAGCCACAAGCCAGCGACTATTTTAACAGAACGTAGTTCGTTTTTTTACCGGAAGGTTGCTACTACGCTCTACGCGCAGTATGTCCACCTACCTACGACGGTAGCCTACCTACGACGGTAGCCTACCTACACGGTACCTACGACGCAGTAGACCCACACGCCGGCGTGTAGCGTGTAAAGTTAACCGGCTTTCAACTTTTCTCGGTAGATTGTTTACAATCTGCTTGTTAGCTTGTTCGATGATGACACTGGGCGACTTTACAGGAAGATTGTAAATTCACCAACAAGCAGCTCGTAAAGTAGCTCAATGTAATTGACGCACAAGGTGTTTTAAAATCAGGTATGTGTACATATAGTCAAATAGCTCATTGTCGAATTAATTGGGGATGAAGGGAGGCAGTTGGGTAGTTTATTCAATAATAAATGATCGTAACAAGTTTATCGAACTAAATACAATATGGATGTATTCAATTTAAATTGGCAGGAAGGTATAGCTAATTTTAGAATTTTGTTTGCTGTTTGTTTACGTACTTATTTATCATTCTATGTGAAATATTGTAGTCACTAAAAGGTTCGTAGCCCCAAAAATGTTCATAGCCCCTAGGCACTTGGCCTATTGTGCCATATGAATAAGTGTACCGTGACTACTTGTTATCAACAATTATAAATTTAATATTGAAATATAAATTGAGAAGCGTAAATAAATTATAAATACTATTTGCATGTATATTTTTTGTAAATATAAACAAATATACATTAAAAATAATAATTGCGTTTGGACAAGTGAGCAATATTCAAATCGATAATAAGCGTTTACAATTAAATAATTTATATTCACCATACCCACCTCGTTCCACATTCAATTTTAATTGGGAATATTCAAAGACAGAAAGATGCTGGTGGTGCTTTTAGCAGTGGATTGTAATTTGAAGATGCTGGTGTGTCGATTACGGATCTAGGGGGGATTAACAGGATACACTGACCTTTACGGTTCGGTACTCTCACGGTTTCACTTGGTTTTGAGATGAATGATGACAAGTTCAGGATGGATGACAGATGCAACGTTCGCTCAAACCATATCAGATTTAGCGCAACGAATGTCAAAATATTCGTTTTGAGTCACTCTGTAGGTAACGACGGCTTAACTTTAACAAGCCTACACGTGTCCGCTATCTAGATGTAACTCCTTGTGACGCACGCTACTCGATGGACGAATCACTCTATACGCACAACGGTTTACGAACTATTTACAAGTGCCAAATAGCAACGGCTAAGCTATAACAAGCCTGCACGCGTCCGCTTTCTTGATATCACTTGAGCTAACTGAGTGTAATTTAATCACGGGCTACTGATGACCCGTAACTCCTGGTCGCCCAGGTTTTGCGACCATAAATAATAAGGACGTAAGGTAGGTGGAGAAATTAGAAATGACGACCACCACAATTGGCCCGACCAGTTACTGTTTTTCATCTGAAGTTGTTGAGGCATGGAAATATTTTGTAATATTTTGTAATGAATTTTTTATAAAATAACTCGTATGACAACATTAAAGAATTAAACAACAAAACAACAAATAATAGAAATAATGAAAAGCTGTCGAGTTAACTAAATCTGCGCGTATATTAGTCAGCGATCCAGTGAAATTCTATTCAACGGCTCACCAACGGAAAATGCACAGTGTTTGCGTTTTATCCCCGTGTGTTCTTTACCTAGCATTATAAATTCCACAACGATACTCCCGATTCATCCCACTTCCTCTCTCTTCATACAGTAAACAATATATACGGACTGCATGTGATTATGTTCACGCATAGGCCGTCGGGTTGAGTTGCACCATTACTAAATGGGCGCGCAGGTTAAAGCTACCAGCAAACACAAACTAATAGATATATCGTTTCACCACGCTACGTGCCTGTCATCCCTTCGTCCATAAGAAGTAAATCCTCAGAGGAAAACGCAATGTCTAATGGTTCTGTCAGTGGAGAGATTAATAAATGAAATCCTTTCACTAATTTTTGACGTTGATTTTTTTTAATGCAGTAAAATGTCCCTACGTACAACCAAGTAAGAGAGTCTGATGTGACTAGTCGTCACAGAGGCTAACTATACTGCTTTTAAAAGATGCAGGGTCTTATTGCGGTCGTGAAGACCTCTTCACACACTTTAGTATGTACGTATTATTTTAGCTTTGTTATATGTGAATTATATACAATTTTTTTTTTTTGTTAATATTCTTCGTATTCCTCTTTCCCATGGGAACTCGTATTAGAAAGTCTCTGTAAACTCAGTTACTTCATACTTGAGTGCTTGGTGACCTCAGACTTGGGCATCTGCTCCTGAGACTTTACCAGACGTAAAAAACTGCTGATGCTTCACATCAAAACACAGGGCCTCGTGATACGCTCGATTAAAACCGGGTGTGGTGCGTGACAGCTTGGTTTGGAGGTAACTATTAGGTAGTCTGATGGACCTTAACTTTAATCGTGTAAAAGTATATGGTAGAAATTATGGCGGTATATGTTTAAAAAAAATCAGTGTAGGATCAATATAGTGGATGCCGCAGGTTGAAACCGCAATCCATTTTGGCGAACGGGTCGTGCAAATATGAGGATTTGTGTCTAAGCCAAAGGTAGGGTCCGTTTTATGGAGGCATTCCCATGTTGGTGTGCAAACTTAAACTAAGTATTGCATCACCTAGACACGAGTAATATATAGATAATTATAAATAAAATATCCTCCCACAATGCAAATAAGTAAACATGTATAATTATTAATTTAGGTATATTTTATTTTTAAACTTGAATAAACAAACGTAATATTATAATTGACTGAGGACACTGATGTTTTACAAATAAAATAATAACATTTTTCACCATTCACCATAACCATTACGAGGGGATTTTCATTTTTTTCATTCGCCGTGAAAATTATAAGTTTAGGTCTTATTTTGGGCACTCATAGTCAATGAGGATGTAAGGAAAACTACATCACAGTTTAAAATGCAGGGATTCACACTTTCTCTTGCTATTTATTACTCTTACAGTGGGCGGTATCTCTACAAATACGGGTGGTTAATGCTTGCCCCTCAAAGTCTTGAATTTATAATAATATGTTACGAATGAAAATTTGCACTTTTTAGACCTTCACGACACAATTCCTGTAGGCCTATGGAGGGAGCATGGTCGACTAGTGAGACATTTGTGTATAGCATATCGTTAGAATAATATAATATAAAACTATTATTCAGTTTTATAGTTTAATTAACATATTATTTGATCTTAATATTATCACAGATATTGTCAGTGATCGGAAACCTTAGACTAACCAACCTCTATCTACGTTCCACATCTGGCACCTAGATTATCCTTCAGTGGAACAGTTTGGATTACTATTCAATCAGACTTGCAAAAGTGCATTTACCATTTTTGATCCTGTTTGTCTATGTACTATTTTTATTTTGTTTTACAAGAGTTATTTATATTTGTTGTAACTTAAAAAGTACTAGGTACATAATTTATCTAACAAAAAAAAGCTTGTTTATATATTTATATTATTTTATTGTATGCATGTTGCTTTTAAAAAGCTTTGAAAGCTTTTGGCAGCGAATCCACGGTGGCGAATCAAGAATTGACTGGTATAGTGGTCAGGAGTCAAATTAAACATGGAAAGCACAAATATTTATGCCTGCCCTTAGTTCAGGCATCTCATAGGTATAATATAAAAAAATTACAATATTTTCATTGAATTGAAAATAAACAAAATGACTTTTGGCATTGTATTATGTCAAACCGAGAACCGCGGACCGCCAGCAGAACTGACACGTGTGCTGTATTACTGATCCCTGGTTTGTGACAATGCAAACTGTAGCAGGCAGCACATAAGCTGGGTTTGTTAATAATAGAATGAGCATTAAAAAAGTCGGCATTGAATAATTATATGTCTTTTTAAAACTATATTAAAAAGAGTTTTGATAAAAGATGTTTTATATAATATGAGCTATGAATGTTAAATAAAGAAAAATGATGGGTAACCAGAAAGAATAATGCATACTTGTAGATCACAAAGATATTACTGTGATATCGAACTGATATAAGATATAATCTTAAGTGCATTAGTGCATTATATAGGAAACAATTATTGATTAATTAAAAATTACACTATATAATTACTTTTATATTATGTATCTATATTATCACAATACATTACATACATTTATTTGAAAACACATCAGGTATACCTATACCTACTTACCAGAAAAAAACGTTTTTTGAAAAAATACGACGCCCAACGGGAATTGAACCTATATTCATTAGATTGGCGCCACTATGCTTTACCAATTATTAAGCTATGGGCGTCCTATCTTATTACGATGAAATGATTAACTAGTAGTTTTTACATGAAATGTTTATCGGGTATCGGTGGTTGTGTTCTAAATCAATTAAGTGCCCTAATTACTAGCGCTATACCAAGATAATTCCAATTTTTGCACTTTTATTATGTTTATCTTGAGTTATGCAATTGAAAATTACCTTTCTCGCTGGATGGTGTTTTCAAGATGTATTTTTGACTATCTTTCGATAATTACACATATTCGACAGAAAGATTTTGAATGATTAGTGATAATAGCTGTACCTAATATAAAATTCATTAAAGAGATTGGTTAAAGCTTAAAACTTAACTAACTATTTCTTTTACTCAACGAATAATTCACAAGATTTAAGAATGTACCATTATAATTATTGAATCTACATAATTTTGAAAAACACTTTCTGAGAGAATATATAAAAACCAATAGAAAAAATCTTTTTTGAAAATCCACGATGTCGGTTAGTAATTGAAGTAATAGGTATTTACTTTGATTTAATAAAACAAAAACCGATTGCAAATAGTTAAAGTTTGTCGCAATTAATACGTCACATTGTAGCATAGAGGTAATGCACGGACGGGGCGTAAGCCCAGAAGATGCAGGGTTCGATTCCCTGCCGGGGTGGCTTACTTTTTTCAAAAAATATTTTTTCTATTGGTTTTAATATATTCTCTCGGAAAGTGTTTTTCAAAAATATATAAGTTTAAAACTTAACAATATGATATAAAAATATTATTATAACAACCATTTCAGTTTCACCAATCAATTAACAGCTTGGGTGTTATGTAAAAAGTGTTCGTAATTTAAAAATATTTTCATCACATCGCAAATAGTACCTACATATTACTGTGCTTACCATAAAAAATAATCAAAAATACAATATAGGTAAGTATTTAATTATAGTTTTGGAACATACATAATTTTGATTAACATCAGTAACTCACAAATAATCTGATTGGGAGTCAAACTCACATATTTTACTTTCCGGGTGAGTGCTTTGGCTGTATTCTATCTATATTTAAATGATTTTTTCTACTCGGTATATTTCTGAGGTTTTTAAAAATCATATATTTTCTTTGATGAATAATCTAATATTATGTTGTGTAAGTATATTTAGTATGTATCGAATGAAACTACAAATTGCTTCTACACTACTGCTTCAACAATTTCATACTTTGTAAGTACTATTATCTGATAAAAATCTTGGCAGCCTCACGAAAAGATATTTAAAAGATTATTTTTTGAAGAAATGTTTGATACTCATCTTTTAAAATTAAACCTACTGTTTAGTCCATGCTCTGAATCTTAACACATATTGAGAAACAGCATAATATTAAAAATAATTACAAGTTACAAAGAACTTTTTATATACAACGTTTTTAAATTTTCTGTTGAACTATTATGCTCAATAATTATGCTCAAACTTGTACTTGATATGAAGTAAATAAAAAAACAAACAAACAAACAATTATTATAGAATACTGAAATGGTCATTTTGATATTTCATTTTGATTTCCATAGTAACGCACGTATATATTAATAATTTAGTTGCTAGGACCACCCCCTTAGCAACCAATAATAGTTTTTTACTTTTTACGGATTTTTCTGAAAAACCTTTCCATACAAAACAGAATTAACTGAAAATGAATAAAATTCAATTCTGACTAAAGATGGCTAAAAGTATTAAAAGAATGCATTGGCATCGTGTTCTGATATATTCCAAAAGTTTCAAATGTCTAGCTACTCGGGAAGTTAGTTAAAAATCGATTGCATGATTTATACTGGACAAACAACCTCCGGACAAACAAGAATACGAGCTAATAAAAACGTTGTAAAATAGAAGTAATTATCTCCTTTCTGACCAGGTATCTATTTATTTGTCATCATAATTTTCCACAATTTTATCACCTGCTAAATGCAGTCTTTTCCGAATCTGAGGCCCGAATCCCTTTTTTCCACAGTTCTTGGTCCTGGAGCCTTGCAGCCACGTACAGATGTGGTACTGTGAGATTGGCAACCGCTATCACATAGCGCACTATTGTCTGATTCTCTATCCATTGGTTTATTTAATATTCTTTTTTGCGTTATACCCAATATGCGCATTTCCATGTCACGTTAGACATCTCTTTTTATTTTTCTCTTACATTAATTATAGTCTATTTGACATGCATACATTAAGACCTATTGCTTAAACACTTATTGTTTTTGAATGCAGTATTTAGAAACAAAATGTTTTAATTACTATAATAATAGGTTTAATAGAAATGTAATTTTTTTTTGTCGGGTTTGGGATCTCCAGTTTACTTTCGTTGTTTTTAGACGTTACGTCCTTGGTGACCAGCAATATATTTGAATTATAGGTAGGTACATAATTACTTAATTTAAAATATATCCAAATATTTTTGTCAGTCATTCGCGAGTTTTGGAAGTTGTCAGGTGTATTTTAAAATGTACCTATCTGAAACCGTTGCCTTGCAATATTGTCTGCAATACAAACCTGCAGTTTCAGAAGCGGACATTTTGTCACCCGACTATATTGTAGGCGCCGTTTTTTTCCTCTTTTAATAATATTTGTATGTAGTAATAAAAATTGTTAAAATTTCAAAATGATTACTTAATTTGAAATATAAACTATCAAGCAGTGATATTCAACAATAATAAGTTGATGTTGGTAATAAATAGTATGCGATATCGTCAAATTATTTTTCACACGAGCGCAACCGAAAACCCGCTACTGTCGTTTGCACCTGCCATTTTATTTATTCATTCGCTGCCACTGCGTAATGACACATTGATTGCTTTTCAAAATCATTAGCACAAGTTAGAATAATATGTATTCATAAATGCCATTACATAATATAATGCTTATGTGGATATTTTCATAGAATAGACTTGTTTGTCGGTCGACTGTTGTGGTTTATTTAAAATAGCTTTATGTATATCCTGTGTTGAATTACCACCAAACAATTTCCATAATAATACTTTGACTTTATATTCAACTAATTTAACTTTAATTTTATTCAATTATTGTATTTTATTTCATATTCATCGAATTTAAAACATATTCAAGATGAACGTGTTGATCAAAAACTTAGTAGTATGAATATAAACTGTTAAAGCATTCGGTGGCAAATTTAAAAAACGACAATTTGACAGAGAGAACGATTTAGATTTTAAAGATCAAAACAGAAAGCATTAGTTTTACAATAATTATTTTATAAATCAAAGAAGAAAATCATCACGGCCTACCCAGCAAGAAGTGGGCATAATTCTCAGGTAACACCAATAATTAACAATACTACAAGTATTTAATTATTGTTTCCTCTTAGTTTCAAGCGACAACGTGACTTTCTCGGAACTGATTTACTGGCAGAACATTCGTGAAAAGTTGTGTGATAATATGACAACTAATCAAATTTATACAGATACATAAAATACAACTAAATTCTAATATTACATTTATTATTTTACTTTAAGCAAGATCCTAGTTATAAGCCTGCCAGAAGTTGGTTCCGCCCTAATCCAATAGCGAGGTTATTTTAGTAGTAACGTAGTATACATGATAGCTATGCACTTCTTATATGAAATCGGAAGTATTCATTGTTCATCCTACCAATGTGCAGAAATCATCAGCCAATCCAACATCGACCGTAGGCATCTTCATGAAACTATTTTACATCCCTATATTTGTCCCAAGCTCCTTCTGCTACCTTAATGTTAGTGTTACTGTGGTTCGTTCTATATTATATTCCACTAACTGCAGTTTTAAACCTTTCAGGCTACTGAAGAGAAGTCTTTCGCGTAGGTGGGTGTCTTCCACTCTTGAGTCATGGACTCTCTAACGGAGTCGCCTCACTTTAGAGAGTAATAATTATTTTCCAAAACTTTTTTAATATATTACTTTTAATGGTATCTAAAAGTCCAATACTCGAATCGATCTACAGGTAAATATGGGCCTGATAAAGTTTTTAATGAGCTTTATTTTTGAGCTTTTTCAAATTACCTATGAACGTCTCTTACTCAAAATTCTTAATTATTAATTTTTATATTTATTATCCTGTCAGTCGATAATCTCAATATTGCAAACTTAATCCTACATTTTGAGCAATCTGAATGAAAAATATATTATAAGTTTATAAGTATAATAAAAAGTTTAATTGAAGAAGATTATTGAAGTTGTATAGAAGAAGAAGACAAATTCTTATGTATAATAATATTAGATAATATATACTTACACAAAATAACAATAAATACTTGCATATAAGTGAAAAATACTTTCTAATAAAAACAAAACTTTTATTTTTTTATCAATAGCTTTTTTTGATTACACTGAAAGTTACCAACGGAGTGCTTTTATTCTAGTATTTTTCTACCATTACAAAACAATTGGTTCAATTCAATTTTCCACGATGATTCTTTTTCCCTTGTCGCATTTCTATGCACCCTTAATTTCCATCCCCTACTGTCTATAGTGAGTAGGGGTTTGGTTGATTTTGATTTGATTCTAACACAATTGTTGTTCCGGTGTTTTTATTCAATTTAAAAATGGAACATCTTTTCTATTTTTCCCTCTTTGCCACTACAATTTGGCAGTATATAATATACTCTCTTGTTTTTTTGTATAAGAATAAGTAACTAAACAGAGTATTTTTTACTATACCTAATAATACCAACTACTTGTGATTGGAAGAAAACGGCTTGTTATTGAAAAAAATTCGCCGCTTTCGGTCATAAAACCAAGTGAATAGATATCGCTCTGCGTGGGAATGCAACGAAATTCATTCCCCAAACAAACGTAAAATGTTATTATATTTCAGTGTTTGCTTACTAAATTTAATATCTAATTTAGAAGTGTTTTAAAATTATATACCTTAATACTCGGTCTTACACGCAATAAAGGAATTAAGAAAACCCATTTTGCTTTGACGCATTGAGATTTCTAATAATATTATGTATATTTCAATAAATCAGTTATGTAATAATGAATTATAATAATATAATATAAAACTGATGATATTACCGCAATCCTAAACAAATATTCAATTTATTCACTTTACCTTTTCCCTCTCCCTCACCTCATATTCGGCCGTTAGCCAGAAGATGGTTTGTTAGTACCTACCTATTGTTATATTAAAAATTGCCTCTTTATTTTAGTGTGGACCTTGACCGCCTCACAAAGAGGTTTCTTTACAGTTTTTTTTCTCAATATATCAGGTACATGGTCTGGTTCCACACACACTAAAAACAATATGTGAATTTAAAGATACTGGATTCAAATACACAAATCCTGGATATTATATTGACACTGTATAATGCCGGGTGTATTATAATATATATATAAAATATTAATCAAATGCAAGTATATTATAATATGTCAATACAACTGATCATTTGAGTCTTTAAATAACCAGTATTTTTTTAATAATCATTAGGAAGTACAAAACGATGGAATGGGTTAAATTGAAATATGAAAATTTGTATTATATAATATTATTTCAATTATTCCAACTACTATTAGAGCAATGGGCAACTCGCGTCGTGCTTTTAGCTAATCACGTGATTATTGCCATAGATTTTCAAATATTTACCTATCGTCACATCGAACAGTATAGTACGAGTATTATAGTATTTGACTGTGGTTGCAATTATAAAACGTTAATTAGATATGTCACTTATGATATTTTACAAAATGTGATAATTTTATAAATTAGAATAATTTTATTAATCATAAAACACAATTATTATTGTATATCATAATAAATATATGTAACACTTTGTCGAAAAATAGTCATAACTTTCCCGGAAAAAAATATACAAGTTCCCGATACCCCGGTTTAATAAGCCCTAGCGAGAGTGCGACAAAAACAAGCAGTTCCTTTCCAACCCTTTCGAAATAGCCCTTAAACTCCGGTCATGCACGGGTATATGTTTCCGCTCATTTCAAATACATTTTCCGGGGAATAACCGTCTATGCCTTGCCGTTGTTTTATATTGTCGTGTATTTTGTTTACGTGGTATTTTGCAACGGACTTTACGCCCGATAAGCTTCTTTACAGGGATGTGAAAATATTTATGGTACGAGTTTGAAAATAAATTTAAATAGTATTTCTAAATATTTATTGAGATGGTTTCAAGAATTTTTAGCAGTTAGTTACATATTGTATTTTTAAATTGAAGTTTAACGATGGCTTTGTATTCGGTAGGGTTACCAATCTTTTTTCTTTTCTTTCGACCATGTCCGATCCTAATAGGATCATATGGGCCTCCACAGAGTAGAGGTTTGTATTGGCAGATTTTGTTTTTTACGAGAAATGGATGTCAGCCACTTGCTAAACCTATTAGGTCTATAAATACCCTGACACCTACAAATTGGAAAACAATATGTTTACTTGCCAGACCCAGGATTCGAACCTGGGACCCACGGCATTATAGTACAACGCTTAAGCCGCGCGGCCACCGTGGGCCAATCACTCAATGATTAATTGTGTTCAAAAAAAGTTTTATATTACAATTTTTGAAAAATAAATATTGAAAATCAAATAATATCACTGCGTAGAAAAAAGATTGGCAAATTCGAACCGATTAGTTCCTTAAAAAAACGGGTGGGGGAAAACAGGTTTAGATAACTGCGTTCCGGGCAGCCATTTTATTCCATTAATTTATGTTGAACTTTGTAAACCATTCATTTATTCAATAAGTAAAACAAATTTAAATCCGGAACCGCCTTCTCTCACAAGACGTGTAGTTTTACGTAACTCGTTAGTTCACTTGGATAATGAGCCACTCGTTTTTTTAAAGCACTTTAACTCTTCAATTCTATACAAAGCCCTCAAATATCCACCAGCAAAATCTTTATGGCGTCCAAGGTACCTTTTCCCTACTGGAGATCCATCGAGCACCGTTCTAAAGATTCAGGAGTCATTTGTAGATGTCCACTCATTTTAGTCAAATCATTCTACATTGTGTGTTGTAGAGTCTAGTATTCTTGTATAGATTATAATTTATTTGCCATAATTAATAACATTAGACGATCTACCCTTCTCCATTCACAAATCGATAATTTTATCGCAGATTCTTCATTTTGAATACAGGCAATATATCGGCAGCTGTCAACAATATAGTCCAGAATTTACAACTGTGATATTATATTAAAGTAGAGAATGTGAAGAATAGTAGATAATTATTACAACCTATTTGTTTGCTATGTATATTCATAAATATTATAATATGCAATCAGTAAAAGTGAGAATTATTAATTTTTATTCTCACTCGGCTATTCATTAAGTGAAACATTGATCGATTTTTCATTGTATATCGTAATGTTACATCTGAAGTATGTAACCAACTAAAATGTGATATATCATGTACTTGGTTTCCTTCCTAATATTAGTTTTCCATCGATAATTTTTAGAATAATATCAATTGTAATGGATTTCTCAGAGTCGTTTATTCACACCAGTATTACTCGTAATTCAGCGATATTCCTGCTACTCTATTGCAAGACTGATATGATGTTTTCATAATAATGTTTAGTTCACATATTATGTGATATTATAATGATCAAGATTAAAATATTTATAATTTCTTTTTTAATTTAATTTTCACATTAAGCTGAACTTTTAAGTGCTATGTTATTATTGGTAACCGGACAACAAAGAACATGACAAAACAGAACAGCTAGGGGAAAAATGAAACATTAATTTTTGTGGAATCTATTTAGGTTAGGTTAGGTTAGGTCATTATTTAGTTGTACCTACCTGGCCGCCCAAGCATTTTGAACATATTATATTGATTAAGATGAGATATCCTAAGCTTGCCGGTAACACCGAGTTAAGTCCCGTTTATTTGAGGCTTTCTAGCGATTAGGAATGCAGAAGTTAGGTATATAATTTGATTTATTATGGCGTATTGAAAATCTATCAACATAATAGAGATAGGACAACTTCAATATTAAATTTACATTTTTCATGAAAGGTCATAGTTATATTTATCGTTGTTCTGTTTTGCACTGTTCTGTTTCGTCATTTTCTGTTTTGTCATGTTCTGTTTTGTCAAGTTCTATTTTGTCATTGTTTCTTTCCATTTGTTAATTTTTGTGTTCTCTATATTGCATTTAATTTTGATTTGTAGTGCATTGGAATATCATATAAATATTAATTATATAATATTAAGATGGTAAATTAGCTATAATAATAAGTTAGAGGGTACAATAAACTGAGGTTACTTTACCCGAATGGAGGTAACTTTACTCCACTAAAAAAAATGTTTCAACGCCATCTGTCAATAATATACTTACTAATCCAATATTAGCAACTAATTTTTATTCAAAAGTGACTCTACTGGTTTAAGTAGCACCAATGTAATATTAAAATAGATTCATTTTGTTTTTAGTTAAAATTTATAGTTAGTGTAGTATTTTCGTCTTGAAAAAAGTCACAAATTAATCTATCTCCAACTCAGACATCTTCTAACAGAATCGGATAAAAATCCTCAGATATAAATATACTATACATATAACGCATTTAATATAGTTTGGATCAATATCATAACCATGGCCCCCACAAGGGGGGGGGGGGCTGACAGGGTTCTAGCCTTGGGGCCTGGGCTCAGGGGGGGCCCGGCGTGACGGGTCGACCAGATAAATGAGATAAATACACATCTTAATTATGCTCCAAAAGCAAAAAAGTCGCCTGCGGCGCTAGTTTACTTCGGACTTATTCCCATTTTGAAACATATGGTTGTTCGCTTAATTTCGCAAAATCGCTAAATTACACTGAATTTTATTTGACCTCGAACAACATTTGAAAAACAATACTGGAGAGCTTCAGACTGGCTTTAACCATAGCGATAGGTAAGGGGCCCGCCTTAGACCCTGGCATGGGGGCCCGCTTCAAGATGTGGGGGCCATGATTATAACAGAGGTTTAGATAACTTATATTATTCTGCTTTACGTTATTTTATACACTATGAAGGAGTTAACGGCCAAAGACACTATGGCAGCTTTCATCCAGCAGTGAATTAGCCCTGACTGTTGATGTTTATCACTATACAGTTTATATATGTTACTGTACTGTTATATTATGCATAAAAATATAATACCTACGGTATATATTATGTATGCTTACATGGTCTGGCGTTGAATAATTTTAGAGAAATATTTTTAGTGGTATACGAGGGGAGGCGTTTTGGAAAAAAGCATTGATTTTATATTTACTTGTGAAAAAATGACACTCACTTTTTTGTCGGGTCTGCCGAATGGTTCGGTTCGAACGGATTCGCTCAAATGAACATCGATACTAGAAACACTGTTCTAACGCCATTACAATAAAGATCATATTGCTATAAATTCCCGATGCGTGATATCGCATAATGGAAATAGCGCGACGTCTACTTATAAATGTGCAAATGTTGCTATGCGCGAATTTACTTGCCAGCTACTGTATTGAGTGCGTTGTCCATTAATAATTGTTGTAACTTATAATATTTAATATATATAATGTAGAAGACCTTCGAAACATACCAACCTGAAAAATATGTGTACTGGGCGGGACTTGCACCCGCATCCATCCTATTCCCGGCAAAGCGATTAAATAATTAGGCTAAATAGATTAAATAGTCTGTGTAATACTATCTGACTTTGATTTTTAAATTGCTTCAAGATCTCCTTCAAACACTTCCTACATCCTGTGATAAAATCTCACGTGGCTTAGTCCAGCCATCTAGCCAGCCCATACAGATCGTCTCTTGCTTTTATAGGATACGTATATACCCTCTATTACTGATAACCTCTCCAGAATTATACGCACAAGGCCAATTATTTTCATATTCCATGTGATCTTTTCCACATTGATTCAACTTTATTTTATATTATAAATAAAAATTAAGAATGTAACATTCGTTATTTAATATACATAATTTATAATGCATTCAAATTTGGGTTGCGTTAAGTATTGAATTGGTGGCATAATGACATAATTGATAAATCACATTGTTCGGAATATCATAGATACGGGTTCAAGTCCTGCTCGGTGCATTTATCTTTGAAACGTATATTTTTTATTTCTACTACGATGGCCAAGCGGTAATGTTGCAGTATTTAAAGTTGTGTGTCAATAACAAAAGATCTGTTAATATTATCTGTAGAGGCTATAATATTTTGATCTTTTTAATATCGAACATGGTAAAAAAGAGTGTTATGTATATTATGTCCAATAATTCCTGTTATGCTTATTATTAATATTCAATTGCATCTAATTTTAAATTTATAATACAGAATACAGTCCTTATTTATATATTAGGTACCTAGATAATAATTCCTCTTTTATTATCGTATGAGTCTGTATTGAAACTGAGTGACGTCCCCACGTTCAGCTATCGTTCAGTTGATGTCCTCGTGAGAAAAGAGCTTAAAGCGCTGAAAGCTTTCGCGCATAAAGCTCGCCGTTAGAGAGCCGCGCCGTTTCAGCAGTGTGACGCGCCGTTACACCAGAGAGGTAACGAATATTCGCTCACAGCCGTACAATTTTGTAATGCTCAAAGCGAAAAATGTAATATTGGATAAGTTTATTAGATGTTCCTACTATTATGGCAATTATTATTATTCATCCATATTTTCGACGGTTTGGCGAGTTGGGAAGAAGTAGTTTCTAGTGCGATCAGTATAGAAATTACTTTTTCTCAACTTGTCAGACTGATTTTAATTAGTTTTAATAAATCAAGCTTTGTTTATCAAACTAGTGACTAAGCTCAAATACGTACGTTCAATAATTGCCAACGATACTATTTAACTGAATTTGAAAAATCTTCTTGGGTATAAGGAAAACTGCTTTTCTTAACAACGGTTACAGTTACAGTGTTATAATAAGAGATAATTTTAAATTTTTTTGCAATTCAATTGTTTTATGTATGGTTAATTTATTGTTAAATATTCGTAGCTTTTTTGTACATTTTTACGGAACCCACTTCATTAAATTTAAAGCTGCCTCTTCTGGTTGCTTGTATGGATGTGAGATTTAGTGTTTTATGTCCAATATACAAGGGTATTTTTGAGGCGTCTAATTCCAAAAAGCGAGTCATAAAAAAGTCCACATTTGGTCAAAATCGAGAAAAAAAATACGCATGTATTCTTTGTATATTACACAATATGTATTGATCTATAAATTCCAAAACGTGACATAACCCTGCGAAAAAAAAATTAAGTCTTGATTTATTAAAAAAAGCGCCAAGTCCGTGTTTCATATTATTTAAAGCTTGGTTGATTTCGCGCGTACTTAAATCAACGAATAAGGGCACTTTCAATATTGAAAAGGGCGTCTCCCATGCTGTAGCATCTGGTAAACTCATGACAGTGCCACGGAAATATGTGTCTTATGCGGAGTAAATTAAAAAGTGAGGTACAAATAGCGATACGTCCAATTTTATGTTGCCTATATTTATTACATTTAAGAGTTTATTGGCTGAAACAAATTGCCATTTGGTTCTAATTTTGACACAGAACACAACAGAAAAAATAATCTCACGTTAAAACAAACAATTGAAGCTTGAAACATAAAAACGTCGTTCCCCGAAAATATTGAATTGTGGACTTGTCGCTTTTGTAATTAGACCCCTCATTTATTTTCGCAGCTTTTAAAATCGATGTCCCCGTCGCATCTAATGGATAAACTGATTTGACCTGACATATCAGGCATTGCTGATGGATGTGGCAATTAAAGATGAGGCATGTGTTCAGGTTGCCATCTAAAAATGCTACACTCATTATATGCACCGATACTGTAAATTATGTAAGGTATAAATGGTTGAAAACATTTTGCATTTTTATCTTTTGCATTAGGTAAGCATTATTATCTTCGTTAATAAAACAAAGTACACCATTATTGTAAAATTTACAGTCGAAATTTTTAAAAACTTAATCGCGCATAGAATTTTATCGGACGAAAAAATAAGTAGATCATTAAACACTTGCAAATATTTTCATAGCTGGTCATTATAATTCAATGTCAGAAATGATAAAACAAAACAAAAAGTGTAACATCTCCGCGCATAAAAACGCTATTAAATTCCGTTCATTGCGCCGTTACAATATAACGATTGTCGTTATCTTTATGCCTTTCGTTATTCCGCCGAAAACTTTTTCTAAGTGTTCGTTACTGTTTGCAAAGTTATTGCTCAGAGATTGTCAAAAACTTTAAATCGAGACCAATCACAGACTCGAGACGGATATCATTATTGTATTGATTGAAATCAAAACTTTTTGGTCGTTGAATTATTAGCTATGGACTGATACTAGACTATTATTTTGAACAAGGGTTGTTAACCAGTTGTGACGAAATTCGTCATAAATAATATTGAAAAAAAAAAAAAAGTTTAGATTAAGGCAAATACTCTACCTAACAGAGGCGTATAGTGAAAAAATACGAACCTTGGAATTAATGACATTATTAAGTATCTAAAATATATTTTTTAATTAAAATCAAAAATAAACTTACAAAAGAAGCTTTATAAAATGTGAATTGGTTCAAGGATGCCATCTTATTATAACATTGTGGGCATGTTTATTTTTAAAATTTACTTTATATAACATGGTTAGAAATAACGCACACAAAAGATTTTTTACAAATTCAAAGTTTCAATGTTTTTTTACAAAATGCAAACCACATTCTTTTGGAATTTTCTTACATGTGCATGGAATGGAAAGAGCAGCTCAAGTCAGTTCAACCAGCTGTTGGGCTCTTCGGACTGTCCGACTTGGTCACCAAAAAGGCCAATTTGTTGCATTCAGAAAATTTGCGGCGTCATATTGCTAACGTGAAGATCTCTTCGCACTTAGAATGTTCGGCACATAACGGCAATACAACACGTATTAGCTTTGTTACTCATTACACTTTTAATTTTACCTGTACAAAAGCAGTCATGGTGACCTCAGCCTTGTGTAACTGCTCCTGATATATTACCAGTCAAAGAATAATGATGCTTTTTTATGAAATTCGGGAGTAGTTTGATGGGGCATTAACTTTTTTCTTTTTTCTTTCGACCATGTCCGATCCTAATATGATCATTTATGGGCCTCGATAGAGTAGAAGTTTGTATTGACAGATTTTGTTTTTACGAGAAATGGATGTTAGACACTTGCTCAATCTATTAGGTCAATAATCTGACTAACTAACTAAAATAAATTGAATAACAGTATGTGTGCTTGCCAGACCCAGGATTTGAACCTGGGACCCATGATGCAATAAGCCAACACTTAAACTGCGCGGCCTTTATGACATCAACTTCAATATGATATCACAAATATTCCAAAAAATACTTATACTGAAATGTCATTTTTGTCGGTTGTTGTTGAATTATTAGTTCTGTTAAAAGGCTTAAAAGTAGTTATATAAAAAGTATTATACGTAATGTGTGTATAGTAAGAGGGTTGACAACACACTATTTTTGTCATTGTGATTTGATATCGCAAGCTTTTTCGCTGAAAGCTCGCGTAGGCTGCGGTCGCGCGACCTAGCTTTAATGCCGTAATGAAAATTTTACTGTACAAAAGGCTCATTACTGGAGGCTGTTTGCGGTACACGGCAATCTATCACTATTGTTTTAATTGTTTTTGAGCGCCCGTTGGCTGGTTGATTAATGCGCGAAATTAACAGCGCTCGTGGCGTAAAAATGTATTTCGCGCGCGTGCTAAAAATCCCGCCATTGTTGTGACCGTATCACGACGGACGATGCAATTATGGCTGTTCGATAACGATAAAGACTTATTTAATTCGCATGTAATTTTATCACTTTTATCACTCTACAATGGATATTATTTTGTCAGTCACTGTCAAGTAGGTCTCTTCACTCCATTAAATATACGCAGGCCCGGCAGCGTATTGATATCTAATTACTTATCAGAAAGCAAAGTGGGCCCAATTTTAGCGCATACATCGATGTAGTTTTTCAACGTCACCCATACAGATTACATGTTAAAATCCTATTTATCTCAAATAAGTAGATTTTAGTAACTTTTGATGGAAACAGAGTTAACCGAGATCAGTGACGTCTCTAGATAAAATGCCGTCCCTAGGCAGTGCCAAAATGCTGCCACATTTTTTTATACAGTACTTTTTATTATCCTTTCATGATTCCAATATCTAAGAAATGTGTTGTATAGATACATTACTTACAATATATATGTATACCACTAAATCTAATTTAAATGCCATCTCTGCTTCAATAGACAATATAGCGAGTCTACGGTTTCAGATAGTTAGATACATTTAAAAATACACCTGACAACTTCCAAAACTCACGAGTGACTGGCAAACATATTTGGATAAATTTTAAATTAGGTATGCACGTGTCATTGCTGTTCACCAAGAACGTGACGTCCAAGGACAACGGAATTAAATTAGACATTGCAAACCCGACAAAAAAATAAAGTCCTGTTAAAACTATTATAGTAGGTACCTAATTAATATATTTCGTTACTAACCAGTGAGCTGATTTTTTTAATGGAAATATATTTCCGTTATAACTAAGTTTATGTAGCTTTCTATTTATACCTAATGATTCTCCTAGATTTGTCGCCCTTTGGGAAACTGCCGCCCCCAAGCGACGCTCAATCTGCCTACCCCCACGGGACGTTACTGGCTGAGACTACTTGGAAGACTAAAACTGAGATAACTGGACTGCACCATATTATATTTGAGAATAGTATTTAATTATTTATAAAGCACTAAATTATTTTCTGTTTTTTTTTTTATTATATTGCGTATATTGTTTTTTTATTTTAATATGGTGTCGTCCAAAACGTGAATATCCTTTATCGACTACTTAAATTGCAAACCGGCTAACTCCATTTGGGAAAATTGTTCAGGAAGGAGAAAAAACATAATAATCTATCTATCGAGCGGAATTATTTAACTATTCTAAAAATACACTTGGATTTTTTTTACAAATAAGTTACAATATCAATTATTAAAATACTATGTTAGCTTCCCTTTTATATATAAAGAAAAATTATATAAAAAGCGGAATTAGTCCATATACAATGTCGGAAATTTGGCACCTGCAGTTGGGTGTTTTGTGTGAAGAACAATAACTCATTTATTTATATGTTTAGTAGTTTGAAATTTTGTGTGAGTATAGAAAATATACTTTATAACAAAATACCATCAAATTCTTATTTTTGGTCAAAGGTGCAGTTAGCTGGTTTGTAGATTACACAGTCTTTATATTAGCTGGTTCGTGGTCTTCTCTCCCATGGGTCGAGAAAGGACAGATTCTTCTGGCATCGCTGCCACGATGAAATCACTTTGGAACGGTGTTAGTGTCATTTAAAAGTAACGATACTAATACATAAATGAGTCACCTGTACTAACAGACGACTTTGACACCATTCTACTCTTCACATAATATTGGTCAAATAACACTTGAGAGCAAGGTGACCTCATTGTTTGTTAACTGCTCTTGAGACATTCCACAGGCATAAAAAACTGGTGATGCTTTACATTCAAATATAGGGCCTATTGATACATCTGATGAGGAGGGATTCTTGTTTGTGTTGTCCGGAATGAAGAAAGTTTCTGAAGAAGTCCAATAGCTGCTAATAGTAAAGTTGTATTGCCAACTAAAATTTAAATTTAGCTTTCATCAGGTTTAGTAGTGTCCGGTCTAGTTTAATCGAATTGAATTATCCCATGTAATATTACAATAATTAATGCGGTTTTATGTGTTGGGATAAACGGACGGAGGGTGGTGTAGAAGGCATTAATGCGAGTCCAGCAAGTGTTTATGGTGTAAATAATGATTGCGGTGTCTGTTTTACTGTTTTTATTCGAATAATGCGCTAATTCGGGCCTGTATTTGATGCCGTTTTAACGTATCCACCCCAAGGCTGATGGGCCGTTAATTTATTAATAAAATTGTAATTTTACTTACGTATATGGTATGATAATATTTTAATTTCCTACCAATTAATATGAATGGAAAAAAAATATATTATTATTTATTATCTACTATTCTTGTAATAAGAAATTTTGGTACAGTTTGGTTATGAGGAATAAGCGGAAAACACATTTTGAAAATAGCCGATATACTGAACTATTTGTTAGGTTAACCTAACCAAACCTAAACCAACCTAACCTTACCTAACCTAAACTAACAAATAATCCAGTATATCGGGTATTTTCAAAATGTGTTTTCCGCTGTATTCCTCATAACCGAACTGTACCGAAATTTTATTAAGTAAGCCTAATTTTTACTTTGACGGATTACTTATTGTAAAATAATATATGTATTAATAAAAACATATTTATATTAGAAAAAAACTGGGTTATAATATTAAGCAGCAATACTATTAAAAAATTAACTGGAAAAATATAAAAACTTTAAAAATTAAAAATTCAATCTTCCTCCACTTTGTCAGGGGAAGATGCCACAAACTAAAAAAAAACTACAAGTAACTGCCGCCCCTAAGTGACGCTCAATCTGCCTATCCCCACGAGACGTCACTAATTAAGTAATTTTTAATAAAGTTAAATGTTAGAGAGTTCTTGTTACGTTTACTGTTGCCAAGATGGCAATTGCCCAGGTGGTAGGCATATAGTATGTGGATGCACCAAATCGTTTTAAATTGTATGAGTACTAGTGTGTTGTAAACAAACATATTATAAGTACTATTTTTTATTAATACAGTCTTATCCAGCGAAAGGGTGTATATTAAGAAAGAGAAAACACGTTCTCAGGTTATATGGTTAAAGCATTAATTATTTGAGTCTTGATTACATCTAGAAATATAAAGACTTGCGTTAACTTTCCAAGATTATAATAATATGAAGAGGTCACATTTCGGTTAGCTCATTAAACTTGTATGTAATTCGGATCCACAGTATGGCATCCAAAAGGTGAATAAACTTTTTGCGAAACTTTCTTCAAATCCTTAAACTCGACTCGGAGGAGCAATTTTAAGTAATGTCTTTTTGTTACACGATGTACTTAATTTTATTTTCTCGGGCAAGATGGAGAAATTAAGAATTAACTTAGGTGAATTTTGGGCATTCCCCATGTGTCTAGAATTTAAAACACTTTTGAAATTTTTGATATTTGGGTGAGAGAATTTTTGAATTTGCTTGTAAACAATCCAAAGAAACGTCACTGAGGTACTATTTTTTTTAAAGTATTATTATTTTATCATGTCATTTAAATATTAATATTGATGGCCTGCTTATAAGACATCTTTATTAATTTGTTGAAATTGAAAAATGAATACGCTCGATTACGATCGGGTGTGGTGTAGGGTAGTTGGGGTTTGGTAGAAACATAACATAGGTATACCTGTTACCCCTACGGTGAAACTATACGACCTGGAATACGCCGATGATGCTGTCTTATTCGATAACTCAATCGAGGGCATTCAAGAGACAATCGACAGGTTGCATAACAACTCTTCTCGCGTTGGTTTGAAAATCAACGCGAAGAAAACCAACGTCTTGTGCAATAGCACCTGTCCTGATCCAGATTTCCCTCTGATTAGCGATGGACAAAACATCGAGAGCGTCGACAGCTTCAAGTACCTGGGGGTACACATCACGGGAGATAGCATTTTTCAGAAAAAGCTCACTATCCGAATGAAAATGGCTGGAGCAACATTCAACTCGATGCAAAATGTCTGGGACTCACGATTGTACTCGGTCAAAACCAAATGCCGCCTATTCGACGCTTGCATTCTGACAGTGCTTCTTTACGGTAGCGAATCATGGCACCTTACGAAGGCTCAGAGAAACCGTATACTGAGCTTCGAAAACAGATGTTTGCGACGAATACTGGATACTAACTTTAGGAGCAACGAGGAGATAAGAGAACGCACCAAGCAGCCTCTCATCACGCTGAAAGTGAAGAGGCGACGCTGGACCTGGCTCGGCCACGTGCTGCGGATGCCAGAAGAGAACTTTAACCTGGCTTGCCTGTTCTTCAAGCCGACCGGATTCCGGCGACCTGGAAGGCCGCTAAATACAATCTACAGAGTGTATACGGCGGAGCTACGGGATGCTGGTTTGACGTGGAACGAAGTAAGAAAACTGGCGAGCGACAGGGATTCTTGGAGGCGCCATGTGGTGTCCATATACTCCAGCTAAGGGGCAGATATGGCCAAAGAAAGAAGAAGAAGAAACATTAATTTTAATGATTTGCCATATTGTGATGTAACTGACTTCAAAAGTAGTAGCCTCAGTTGATATTCTTTTCATTCATTCTTTTTTTCAACACTTCAGCAAACCGTGAGGCCTAATGACAATAGTGTAGAAAACCAGTTAAATAGGTAATAGAAGAAGTAAAATAATCACACTCAGACTTTGAGAAAAATACATAAATATATTGTGACCAAGGCCTGAACAAAACTGAACTATAGTGGGAGAGAGAAAGGATTCGGCACGCTTATAAATCCGCGACATGCGTTAGAGTAAGATAGAATTTATACGGATGACTACAATCATTTAAAAACTGCAAGCACGTGTTGCTGAAGTTTATTTTTTTTGTGTTAAATATAAATTTAGTGGTAATTATTTTTAGTTAATTTAGTAGAAAATATGGTTAAATATGCTGTGTTTAAATTTGGTCCTGAGAAATAACATGATGATACAACATAACGTTTCATAGTTAAGTTAATAATAATAAAATTGAAGTTCTACTGTGCGCAAGAAACATTGTTTAATATTGCCGAACAATACCCACTCTTTTTATATTATTACTTTAAGATTGTAATCTTACCGAAAATTCAACAGCATGGATGAAAATTTAACTCCTCACGCACTAGCCTACGAGAGTTGTGAATGCTCTCTTTAATTTATAAGTATCTGACGTTGTAACAACTGTCTTAATTTAGTATTAGAATAATACAGTTTATATTATGTATATCGAATTTGCAAACTGAATTACACATGATGAAGGGAATTAAATAATCCCCCCAGTTTGGTGCACTGTACATTCACCCAAAAACCGCCGAAACAGTATGAAAGTCAGACTGCAGTATAATTCTTGGCCGACTGCTTAATAATAACGTACGGACCACCATGCCAGTGAGCTCCGCCGTAGCTCGCACGAGCCTTATAAATTATTACCCCCTATTAGGAGCTATTGCTACTTGTAATTACTCCTTACAGCCCCTCTTAAACAGAGGGGTGGATAACTTAAGAACTTCGCTTAGCCGCATCTTAGGCTCTACAATGGGGCTTAAGTAGAACGACACCTGAGGGAGACGGAGGCATTGTGCCCTCGCATTCTCGCGATTGCATGGGAATATCGCAATTGGTTGACCTATATCAATACCCTCTTGACACAAGATAGATGGCTAGACGCCAGACAATAGGTAGGTACATATAAATCTTTATCTTCTTTACATTATTAATGACTAACGAAGTTGGCCAGCTGGTAACTTTCGTATAAGTGACTGAAAAAATGAACGTCTACATTAGGCTTAATATAATATTTTCTACAAACCTACTTACTTTATTTTTCGTTATTCTTGAAATTATTTTTACAAGTTTCAGTTTTTTTTTTAACTAAAACATTTTCAAGTGGGACTTCTGCCGAGGTTTAAAGGGGATGTATTACAACTAGGAACGTGTGGTACCTACTTAAAACGTTCTTCTATAAAAATTAATGAGTTTTACTTGAGATTCTTGTTACTTATATCTTATTGAGTATTCAAAAATTTACTCTACAAAAAGACGTTGAAGATAATATTTTATTTTAAATATTACATTATGAAAGTAAGCTTAACTCGTTCAACGCGGATGACACAGCCGCCATGTCCCCGTTAAACGGCCATTATATGCAGTTAGTGTGTTATTTAAATGTGGTAATTAAAAAATAATTAAAAGGTATGCAGTGACCGTGTTATGCAGATGAAATGGCAATATGCTGGATATTCCGCTCGGCGAATGGACAACCGCTGGACAAAATGTAGTCATATAGTAGTACCCAAGGGATGTTAAACAACCACAGGGATGCTCTTTAACCCGCTGGATAGTTTAGTAGTAGAGATCGATAAAAGCGGAACAAACTAGGGATGACCTTCATCCAACAGTGAATCGACTTTTATGATGATATTATAAAAATGAAGCTGAAAAAATGAGTCCTGGTTTACTGCTTCAAGTAGCTAAAATTCATTTTGCAGTGTTTTCATTCTTGACAGTTGCAAACTTGCAACCAATAAAACTACAAGAATAATTACAAGAATAAAAATAATTTTGGATTTATTGGAAAACAGTCAATTCCACAAAAAAAAATATTTTTATGGTTATAATTCACGAAATTCAAATCGTGTAGTTTTTTTTTTACTTGTAATTGACATAATATTATAAAATATGACTTTAGGCGGCAATATGGTGGGTGGTGGCAAGTGACCATGAAAAACAGGCTCTCCTTAGAGTTGAATAGTCAAATAGGTCCTCAATATAGAAATCAATCGAAATTACCTACTAACGTATTATACAAGTTCACGGATTCAACAAAATAAATTTATTGTGCTAATATTACCGGAGTATTAAGATTACGACATCAAAACAAAAAGTAAAAACATAGTCAAAACCTGTAAACTTATGAACATAATTATTGTGTTAATAATTCTAATGTATTAAGTTTAAAGTTATAAATTTTGCTCTGGCTCTCAAAACTACCACACTTTAGTGAAAAAAAATCACAAGGATCCATCTTTTTATAATATGTAATAGTGAAGCTATACGTTTCTACAACTTAGATATGACTTAGTGAGCTGTAAATAAATTTGACAATACATAAAAGTAATACCAAATTATATTATTTGAAAAAATACGAGGCTACCTACTTTTATAATATTTCTTACCTGACAAAGACGTGATGTTGCACTTGGTGAGTTCTACTATTAAACCGATAATATTATATCAGTCAACGTTGACAGAAACTTGACGGTGATAGATAGAACACCCGGAAAAACTACTTCAGAAAGTCTAATATATCTCAACAATTTTCATTCAATTTGCTAATCAAGCCTCGCTATCTGTGAATAAAACCATCTGCCTGAGATAAGAAACTCCGGGGATGAAAAATATACCTGATTCAAGCTTTATGTGCAAAGTTTTCAGGCGATCACGAGGATCGGTGGTCGGTGGAGGTTGTAAAACGAGGCATAACGCTTGCCTTTCCGCTGCGTTTTATTTTTCGCAGCGTTATCTTGCCGGATATGACGCCCGCTCGATCCGGCGTCGTTATTTCACTTCCGGCGCGTCGCAAACTCGTGATGCTCAATGCGAGGTGTCGTCGCGATGTCATTCTTCATCCGTCGAAGCCTCCGCGATTTTTTATCTGATGCCCAGGAAATCCCATGGCGCACTTGTTTTTTTTTTATTTCGATTGTTGTTCGTATTTACCGAAAGTATACGTACCGTAATTATTGTATGTTGTTTTTGGAAAAATAAGTAATATATAAAATTGGAACCATTCTTATAAATCCCCAGAGTATCTACGGGAAGATAAAATTTTCAACTTTCTTCTGAGTTTTAAAATCTTTTCTTATATTGGGTACACAAGTTTCATTACGCGAGTTTTAGTAGGATGCTAAGAACATCGCAAGAGAAATCATATCTTATATGTGCACGTACTAGGTACTATTGGAAGATTCTGAACAATAGAAATTATCTACATTTCCCTCATTGTACATTTAATTTTTATTTAATCGTGTATAATTAAATTACTTTTATTGTTTATTTCTAAGAAAACAGTATTTACCACTTTTGGCCAGATACAAAGTTGTTATCGTGAAGTTAATCTAACAAACGTCCTTATCTTACATTATAAAATAGTATAAGGATTCCAAAGCTTGGTACCGATTTCATTGCCAACAGTGCTTTATTGATAAAATACTAAACATACTAGATCAGTGATGACGAACCTATATGGCACGCGATTGTTTTATATTGAAGAGAAAATGTAGATAAGTAATAATAATTTAAAAAAAAATATTTTTTTACAATATAATCTTACAAATTAATATATATTAAAGTATAATAATATTAAGAAATAATGATGACATCGCCATGCGTATTTTTTTCGATTTTTAATAATAGCTTTACCAATTAATAATATTTACCAATCGATGCGCAAACGGAAACGACAAAATTATGACAAGTATTATTGTATAAAAAATAGCATGCAGATATTCTCCAAGAATAAGCATTACGTTTAACCTAAATTGCATAAATCGGTCCTTAGGTTTTATGAGACACACACAATATTATCACACTGACTTCATCAGGTGGCGGGCGAAGCCGCGTCGCGAACCTCTGATTTTGATCAATTTACAATCATTTTACAATGCTTGAGACCACTGTAGCGAGAGAATGCCTTATTTATTCGGAAAAATTTAGTATTTAATCATTAATTAGTTACGTTAATAAAAATATTGTAACTGATTTCCATAAGTTTTAAACCTCTATGTTTCTAAATTTAATAAATAAAAAAATAATTAACAAATAATTGTGATGGTATGCAAGTAACCTATAGAAAAAGCAAAGTTTTCATCTTATATACAGTTATATAGACCTTTTAACCTAATTCGCATACAGTAATGATGCCCAAATAATTATGCAGTATTTTTTAATGTTTGCAGTCTAATAATATTTTTAATGATTCTAACTTCCTCTCCAAAGTAATCACCGCGAAGCTTTTTGATTCTTTTAATAATTCAAGAGAATAGCAACACACATTTTCAGATATTTTCTTATCTTATTTTAACTGGCAATCAAAAATACTTTACGAGTCAATTAAACTTTCGTTAGTATCTAGAACGGCTTTATTACAACGATTCGATGACCGTATACTGTTATCGTAAAGATTTCACTCAGAAGGAAATAAATACTAAAAATATTTCGAAGAATAAACAAAGACTATAATCGAATCATTTCCTGATTCATCTGAAAGTATTTACTGAACTAAGATGTTTTGTCAATTACATTTCATAATTCTTTCGTGACTGATTAGGTCATTAGAGTCATGGGTAAATACGAACAAAACTACTCCTCTCATTCTCCCTTATCATGCTTCTGAATTTGAATAAATACTATATTTTGTTAATCAATGAGTTTTAATCTTGTTCCTTTGTTCTAAAAAGGTCACTTTTACTGATCTTTTTAAAACAAATCTTCAAATGCTTTTGATAGACGCGACGTACTAATTTGATATATATAATATATCAGGAGAAAGCCAAAGCTTAATTCTGACATCCTTGTTTTTAAAATTCCATTTTACGATTTTTTCTTCTTCTAGGATTATTGATTTTGAAAATTTTATTCCATTGTATATTTTTTTCTTTAAAATTATTTTACAACGTTAGGTCGTATTCTTATTTGTCCGGTGGTTCTTTGTCCGGTACAAATCTTGCAATCAATTTTTAACTAACTTTCCGACTAGCCAGACATTTTAAACTTTTAGAAAATATCAGAACACGATGCCAATGCATTTTTTTAATACTTTTAGCTATCTTTAAGTAGAATTGAATTCATTTTCAGTTAATTCTATTTTGTATGAAAAGTTATTTCGACACCATTATTGGTTGCTAGAGGTCTGGGGTCCTAGCAACTAAGTTATTAATATATACGTGCGTTACTATGGAAATCAATATCACATGTCAAGTATAAATTTTTTTGATCGTTTAAGCTAGTCAAGTCAAGTTTATATGGTTCATCAGAAAATTTAAGAACGGTGTATATAAAAAGTTCTTTTTATCTCGTAATTATTTTCTTTAAAATTATTTTTATAACTTCATATTATTTAATTATTTTACTCTAAATTTAATATTGTGAAATAATAAATTGTTATGTAGTACGCAATATATTTTTTTTAAATAAAAAATAAATACTTTTTGTGATTTTATTTTTATTTAAGAGACTGAATATAGATACTACCCACAAAGTGAAAGATATGTGTGTGTGTGTGTTTGACACTTGGTGCAAGATTCCATCTAGGATTTTACTAATGTGACGTATGTTTCTGAGACTTTTCAAAACCATAGGTACCTATATGAGAATGTTTGTTTTTGATTGGCAATACAATAATAGTATTATCAAATAATTATATGAACAGCCAAAACCAATAAATCGTTTGTTTTCTGTTGAGTATTATTGCTTCAACTACTAGATATAGAAGGCTTTTATATACAGAAAACACGATAATCATTGCAAGCGTTGTTTTCTCTCTGACCATATGAATTCTACAAAAGCTATTCTATATTGGTTATAGTTTAACTCGTGAAGGTTGAGTAATCGAACATAATAATTTATAAAAATAGTAATAAAAAACAAGCATAAAAATTTATTCTGAGATTATAATCTATGTACCTATTCAATTTTTTCATAATAGGTATAATCTAAGATCTTAACTTAATATCATTTATTTTTAACACCACATGACCAACTAGACGAAATTTATAAATGTAATCATTTGTCGCTTACTAGAACCTTAAGAGTTTTTTTTCCAATATTCGATGCATGGCAGAGTTGCATACTTTCTAGGTCTTTTCAAATACTACAGTCACAGAACAGATTAATAAATAATATAAATGTAAAAGCCACCGTCGCGGACCAATATTTTGAAGCAGGGTATTTTATGGCGGTCAAGCCATAAAACTCAAATATAACAAAGCATGCCGGCGGTACTCAATAGTGAATGTACGTTACATTTACGTAAAAAACTTTAATGCATACTATTATCGTACAGACGTAACTATTAAAAATAACATCTAATACTCAAGATCCGTTGCCTGTTATTTATACCACACCCAGTAGATTAGGCCAGTTCCCATTATTTTGGTTTTCCCTGTCTATAGTTTTACAATTATTTCTATATAATCTCTTGGTTCGAAGAATTTAGACTTAAGAGTGGGTCCTTTATTTGAACCCTGCATCAGTTGACGTACGGTCTTATGGTGAAGAGGGTTAAAAATATTGAAGCTGTATGGTTACAATTTATATACTATAATATAATATTTACTTGAGAGTGGGTCTGTTGTTTGGAACGCGTATTTGTTGAAGTATTGTATTATGGTTGCTAAGATAATTTTTAAGATTTATTTATTTATGCTGTATGGATATAATATTATGTAACTATATCCAACTGACTTTCTCTAAAGTAGGTACGTTTACTTATCTAGTGCAATCAAGGTAGCATGTAGAGCGGCTATTTCTTAAGTTGTGTGTAGCAGATTCTATGTTGTTTACATTTCTGTATTGTGATACAGGTCGACTAATTCTATATTCTCGACGCTGTGGAGAATTTATAATATAGCACTTGGTAATGTCTTTATTAGGCTTATCTAGTTATTGTAGATTTAAATTTTATTAGTAATGTTTTAATGACTTATAACTGAGGATGCCACGATTGTGGTGATAATATGTATATTTCTGACAAGTATCTCAAAAAATAATTATTGAAGAATTAAAGACATTTGTTATAATTTATTTCTCTCTAAGGAGTAATAATTAGTGTATATCTATTTTTAAAAAATATGCAAAAAAATATCTGCTCACTCTATTTTTTATCATTTCGTTGATTTTTTTACACATATTCTTATATTATAGTATAATATAATTACGTAATATTTCACTGCTTTCATAGTACCACTTCTTTATGTTCCATATTATGTTGTAAATGTATTGATCTTGTAATTTTTAATGTTCATTAATGTTATAAAATAAATATTTTAAACAGTTCACTATTAAAATACTCTCTTTAGAATAGCCTCTCCAACGAGTCTGAAACACGTCGAGAAAGGAAAGTGAAGGAACAACACAAGGTTAAAAAGAGTAAGTAATCTATCATTTTCCGTGTATAATATTATACTATAAGATGGGGCTTGTAAGTGAGTTTTTATTTTTATTTTCCAGAGAGCTCATATCTCACAAACTTTCCTATGAATAAGGCTAACGTAAAGGGGATGATATAGGGGCAATGTTTATTTAGACGACAATTATTCGCGACGCAGTGCATTAACGCGTGGCTCTGTTAATTTACGACGACAAATATGTAAGCGCAAAATTTGTTCGGCCTATTATCATGTAGGTATTTATAACGTAGTAGTTGTTTATAGTTGAATTAATATTATCAATAAATATAAAATTATTATACTAAACTTAGTGATACCGATAAACGTATTAAATCCCTAAACACTCCATCAAAAGTTCTGTAATAATCAGAATTTAAAGAAACATATTATATTCTAGCCAAATGTTGTAACCCTCTTAACCTAAATGTAAGCCACTTGTATGTCAATAAAAGAAAATTCTTAATTTTATTAAATCCAATGCCCATAGTTTTTTCACTTCCTGGACAATTTGATATTTGAGGGTTACGCCAATTGGCCTGTACAGTGACGTTGTAATAATGGCACATGGTAGATATTAAATGCGAAGGATCTTCTATTTATCATACATTTTTTTATGTCACAAGATGAAGTACCCGGCTTCGCACAGGGTCGCTTCGTGTATACATTTATCTTAGATATTATTTAAAAAATAATAATAAGTAATTATCTTTTTAATATTAAAATATCTATGTAATACAATATGGCAATATGAAAATAATATGACAGGAGTAAAGGTCAAACTAAAAACACTAAATTAAAATCGAATCCAAAATATGCAAACGTTATTAATAGTATTAATATGTAGTAAAAAAATTAAAATTGGATGGAACAAAGAAACAACAAACTTTGTATTTTATATAATACTAATTTAGAAACCTTCGCGGGTGTGCGCACACCACATGACAAAAGGTTCATCGCAATCGGATGAATGGTATAGCAGCGCATACGAATAGAAGAAGAAGATGGTTTTTCTAACTTTTACGAGCGTGCGCACAACAACTCACCAAAGATTCATTGCAATCGGATGAATAGTATAGGAACCATACGAATAAAAGAAGATAGAATGAAGAAGAAGAAGATGGTTGTACTAATTCAGAAACTTTTGCGGGTGTTATCACAATAACTGACGAAGGTTTCATCGCAATCGGATGAATGGTATAGGAACCATACAAATAAAAGAAGATATAATGAATGAGAAGAAGAAGAAGGTTTTTCTAATTCAGAAACCTTTGCGGGTGTGCACACAACAACTGACCAAAGTTTCATCGCAATCGGCCGAATGGTATAGGAATGCGTACGGGACATTCATTTTTATATATAAAATTATAGCCTATAACCTTTGCGCAACTGCAAGCAATAAGTTGACAAAGTTTCATCTCAATCGGATGAACGGTATGGCAGCGCATCAAATACGAACAAACAAACAAACAAATATTGATTTTTATATTATAATAATAATATTAGATTACATCAATTATTCCAGCTGATTTAATGTTACGTATATTAGAGACAATTTAGTATATACAGAAGATTTTTCAACGTCTTAAAATAATCCCATATTGAAATAACGAAATACTTCGTGATTTATTTCTTTGCACATACAACACTGTATAGCTACATAAGATGTATTCGTAGAATTAAAATAATCCCTATGAGTACATTGTGGATCGGTTGAATTATTTATGAGAGTTTCCGGAATAAAAGTAAAAATAGTCTATTTATGTGCATGCATACTAAAAATACCGATAAATCAAGAAACGACGACCTCTGGTTTTCGTGGACTCGATTTTCTTCTGAATCTGTCTCAGCGGCAAACGCGTAAAGTAAATTATTATCTCTGAAATAGGGGAGTAAAACAATGAATTCTGTTAGCTACCACGTATAACACAGGACTATTCATTATCAATAATAGAATACGTAATTGTCAAAGACAAATCACCATTTCCGCTTTAGAAGTTGCGTTATCATCATCATATTATAAGCTTGGGTCATTCTATTATTGAATGAAAGCCTTCTTGTAAATAAGGTCCACTTAGATTATTCGGTGTGCTTCCATGCTTTATAATTTATATTATGTTTTTTATAATTGAAGATCTGAGAATAAAAACTGGACAAAGACCAAATAGTGAATTTTACAGGAGAGCCTATAAACTAATTTTAAAAATATGTGTGATTCTATCATTAAAAAAGAATGTTAAAATGGTTTTAAACATGTTATAATATTTGCAGATACATATAATTTTTTTATCAATTAAATTGTGTTTGGTCTTTATCCTGTTTTCAATATCTATATTATAAATGAATATTAATTCCGTTTTTTGACTTTTTTATTTTCATAACCGTTTTTTTATTATTTATAAGTAAAAGTGTTACAAAATATGAGAGTGTCAAATATAGTTTACATTGATTTTAGAGATCAACATCTCAACATCTCATATCTCGTTCTCAAACTCATCGTTAGATGTTTTTTTTAATATGAAATCACCGAAAAACGTTTTTAGACTTTTTGGTCTTTGTCCAGTTTTCATTCTCAGGTCTTCAATTTCTGTACTTTTTACTTTACTTTTCTTGCCGTTTTTGTGATACTGCATACATATTTATTTCTTCTTTACTCTGTTTCTTCGTTTTTAAATGTAATGTTGTGAATGTCTTAAATTTATAATTTGTAATCTTCACGGTATGTAAAAAATAAATAAACTTTAATTGGAATTTAAAGCTTTACTGAAATAAGGGAATGACATAATGATTCACGATAGTTACTATATTGTCTTGCTAAGTAAGAGGTGTTTGGTTTTAGTGAAATGAGAACCCAAGTTTTAAACTACCTTTCCTCTTTTGGTGTTGAAGTGGATGAGCGGTGAAGGAGTGCAGTCTGAGGATGACAATACGAAATTACAAAAAATTTAAGTGATCCTGGTTAGTAATTAAGGTAATTTAATACTTTGATTTCCGATACAAAAGCAGATTGCCAATAATCAGTAACGCAATTTAGAAAGCGCTTCATAAAATATTGTATTAGACAATACACGTATAACATGGTGGCCAGTGCATATGGGACCAAATCCCGAGGGGCGCAGGCTCAAATTCTACAGGACGTCCTATTTTTTTCAAAAAGATTTTTTCTAGTGGTTACCTATTTATAATTTGAAATTATATTGTTAATTATAGTGTTTATAAATTATGTAAATTTTGTGTACTTATGTTTTTTTATATAATAAGCACCACGAATTTCGCTGAATATTATGTTATACAACATAATATTTAATGTGTACCTATACACAGTTTTCAATTTCTTCTTTTGCTTTATTTTGAGCTTTTCATTCCGAGATATGGAAATGTAATGCAAGCCTGTAGCCAACATTCGATAGAAGACAGGATTACAATATAAAGTAGTTGTCGATTCAGAGCTGCATAAATGACGTCAAGTTTTATTAATTTTCATTTACTTGCCAACTTTATCACAATGCATACACCCCTAGCCTCCACGCGGCGTCCCCAGATAATGCAGGTAACAAGAAGTCGTATGAATAAACAATCTATGTGTCTGTATCTAATAGAGAGGGGTAAAAGGTGAAATTCTGGCGACTAAAAAGACAATCTGCTAGGCAACGGGACGGGCAACCCCCGGAGTGAAAATAGCATGGTGTGTTATGAGTAATGTGATCAGATGTCCCGTTTTCAGGCGGCGTGTCCTAGTGTCTCTGAACACAGCTTCAGGACGCCAAAATGTCCCGTTTTTTGAAAAAAAAGAAACTTGTGACCAATATACTGAAATATTCGATGAGTATTCACTTTTTTTTTAATTACATTACACCACAAAAAGTGTCTGCATAGAACACTGGGAATGTTTCAACAGAAAGTCGTTCAAACACTTTCGCGCCAATAATTTGGATAACAAAAATTAATGAATATATTTTATGTCTGCCCGGCACTAATGCACCAGTAGAAAGGGTCTTCTCTCTTATGAATAAGTTGTAGACGAGTGAAATAACACAGTTGAAAGAAGATGTCCTTAGAGCAATGTTAATTACAAAAGTAAATTCAAAAAAAATCTGCCAAGAATTTCATTCGTTTTTGAAATCAACACCAGATATACTAAATTTGTTCTTCGGAAAAATATAACATCAGATAAATTTTCATATATTTAATACCTGTGTGTGCTTTTCATTAATACATAATGTATTTCATACCCGTGTGTACATTTCATTAATAAATAAAATAATATGTATATACTATTATGTAGTATGTAAAGTGTCAGGCGCCTAAAATGGATAAGTAGGTACCTACTTTTTTAGGTGTCCTGGTTTGGGGGAAAAAATAAATGGTCACGTTAGTTATGAGTGACTGTTTACTTTTCTAAATATCGATTTTCTTCTCTTGGTACCATTTCATTACCATTAGGATCGGACATGGTCAAAAGAAAAGAAGAAGGGTCGAAACTTATTTTTTTAATGGCGGCTGTTGAATATAACCGACATTGAAAATGAACCTTCGGGTCAATACTATACAATGTACCATCAAACGGAGTTAGATTTGATATTTAATGAATGTATACATTCTAATGGATTCAAGCTCTGTACTGACACACTGACAACGAACACTCTTAACTCTAGCTTATATAATAAAACAATACAATAAAGTAGGTGAAAACTCCATTATCTACCTATCAAGTCAAACCTCACAAAAAATACAATACACAGATTATGTATAGTTGAAGTGTCAGTAAAAACCTAATTTGTAAAAACCCTATCTTATTAATAACAATACACTCGATAGCATATTATAATACATCGTCAAAACCTAATAATAGGTCATTGTTCTTTATAAACAATAAAAATACTACACTCAAGAAGTGTAAATCGTCAATTTTAAGAAAAATAATTAATGTGAACGATTTAACTAATGAGATATTAGTCTTTATTAATACTCTTACATCCTACCTACTTTTTATGAAATTATTTAAAAAAAAATATACATGTAAACTCGCCTAATATAATCTTCTCTATATATATAAAAATCTCGTGTCACGATGTTTGTGGTCGAACTCCTCCGAAATGGCTCGACCGATTTTTATGATTTTTTTTATGTATATTTTTTAGGTATGAGCATAGGTCAACAAGTATATTTCATACCGCTTGGTGATTAGGGTATCTCTATCCAGAAAAATTTTCTTTTATTTTTTTGACAATTTTGTTTTTGTATTTTTTTTATTATTTGGCATAAAAAAATACTTATAACCTCAAATTTTTATCTTCCTACCCCCACCCTCCCATTTTTTAATCGCGATTTTATTATTTTTGTATGAAAAAATTTTACCGTCGTTCGTATTTCAAACAGAACGAAATTATTTATGTTGTTGAATGACAGATGGCGCTACGTCCGAGAAGAATTCAAGAGAATCGTCGCGTCATTTTGACATTTCATTCGGCATATCACAACGCAGTGCGTGCAAAATTTTGTACGATTTATTTTATTTTATCTATTTTTATGTGCGTGTATTACAGTACACAATGCCAGCAAGGCGCAAGGGGGGCCATTTGGGCCGTCAAACGATTAAAGTAACAGACATGCGAAATAGTAGAGCAGAAAGAAGAGACGAGCAAGTCCAACAAGATAACAAAAACGTGCGTTTAAGCATGTCGCAATTGCGTGCATCTCAAAAACAAGAGGCACGAGCTGAACGAAATCAACAACGACAATTGGAACGGAGCCAAACGCGCCGGTTCGTAGTTAACACACGCAGAGCAAATGACCGACAACGCCAACAAATACATCGAACATTTACATATGCTTCGTTCCTTCGTCTCGCATTCGAGTACGAGCCAGATATTGAATATTCCGCTCATCCAAAAGTGCTGATTGGTGCTATGGACAAAGAATGTCCCCATTGTCATGCGCTCAAATTCAAACATGAGTCAGCCGGGATGTGTTGCGCATCAGGAAAAGTGCAACTACCAGAAATTGAGATACCACCAGAACCATTGAACGGCTTGCTCATCGGCATGGTTCCAGATTCAAACCTGATCCTGAAGTCCATTCGCACATTCAATTCATGCTTCCAAATGACTTCGTCCGGAGCAACAGAAGTAGTTCACAATACTGCGGCAAATGGTCAACAATTCCATTCTACGTTCAAAATCAAAGGCCAAGTATACCACAAAGTAGGCTCATTGCTGCCAATGCTAAACGAACCACATACATTTTTACAAATCTACTTCATGGGCGTGGCGGTGAGGACATCAATCATGTGGATGCACGTTGCGGCTACAATAGCCTCAATTCGCCTAATGCCAGGCGCATCGTCGGCGAACTGGACGCCCTGTTGAATGAGCACAATGAATTATTGAAATTGTTCAAAGCACACATGCACGAATTGCAAAGTGACAATTACGCTATTGTCATCAATCCTGATAAAACACTAGCTGGAGAGCACGTACGTCGATTCAATGCAACTGTTGTTGACGACATTGCTGGAATCATGGTTGGCGACTGCACATCGACGCGAGAAATCGTGATTCAAAGAAGAAACAATAATCTGGAGTTCATCGCTGACACACACCGTTCATACGACGCTCTCCAATATTCGCTAATTTTGTGGAAGGGACAAGACGGATATTGCATAAACAGTAAACAACGAGATCCTGTCACAGGTAATTCATTCATTATGAACATCATTACTCATTTTAAATTGAGAAAATGAATGGTTGATGTTTTTTTGTTTTTATCGGCGGTCATCGTCTACAGCGCTCTATTCCTCTTTCTGTCATAGATCCCATCCCCACACACTTACGATACATTCGTTATTTTTTATTTAACAACCAAAATATTCACTAGAAATAATTTATATGGCAGAACAACGTTTGCCGGGTCAGCTAGTATATTATATAAACTCACCTTATATAATATATATGTATATAATATACACATATCCATACCTAAATCCTCATACATACATATATGAATTTTATGTCAATAACATTGACCATACTAATATATAGTCTCATATGTAAAACATCATATATGATATAACAAAGGGCTACTAGGAAGTTGATCATTCAAGATAGGTAAGCTCTGCAACTGTGCTCTATTTATTTCTAATATTTCTTGGTAGAATAATTTATAATCACCCATATGACTGCGAAGTAGTTTGACTTGAAGTGTTCGTGACTGTGAAGTAGTGAAGTAGTAATGTATAAATAATATTATGATAAAAAAGTACTTGCAGAGTTATTATAGTAAAGAAAATAATAAAAAACGACCTAAAATGGAGGTAACTGACTATAAAACTAATATCATCAAGTTAAAAACAATCGTATGTTTTTGGTGTATCTTATTTTTTTATTGATGGCCGTGTAAAATAACATCTACTATTTAAAATTATAATAAGTAGTTGAATATTATCTATTTTAAATTCTAATGTTTGTTTTTTAATCGATTCGTATATCGGTTGTCCCATCATTATCGGTATATTATTATTAAATAAAAAGAAAGATACAGAAATCGATCAAAATCAATCGCCTTTTCCTTTCATTTGCCTACCTACCGTAAGAATGTGTACATTACGTAGGTATTGGACAGGTAGATAAATAGGTAAGTATGTATGTCTTTCGATTTTGGATTATGTTAGGCGATACAATGTTTACTCGGTCCAACGTCTTTGGAAGCTGGTAACAACTTTCAACGCCACATAAATTCTCCATGGGCAACTAGACTACTGCGTTGATGTAATTTAAAATAATCGTTTATATTAATAATGTAAAAATAACTTGCTAACATGATTTTAAAAAGCTTTACACATTCATATCTTAAAATATTATAAAAAATAATCTGAGAGAATTGACTGAAATCAATAAAAGTTAAATAACAATAAAATAAAATGCCTCAAAAATACTTACATACATCATGATGAATTAACATATCGATGGTCTAACATTGACACTTCGTATCTGACATCCAATATTTTTGATAGGGGGTAGTTAAAATTAATGCTATAAATAAACTTTTAAATGATAATAAATAAAAACAAAAATATAGCTATATTAAAAATAAATTAAATCATTTTTGCGCTAAGCGTTTTTTGTTTTTATTTAAAATCATTTATTAGTTTTTCTATAACATCTTAACTACCCCCTGTCAAAAATATTGAATGTCAGATACGAGGTGTCAATGTTTGAACATCGATATTTCAAAAAAAAAACCAATCGTGGCAAGTATTTCTAATTATTCTATAATTATTTCATTCAACGATGATAGTACATCCATTTGAGAGAGATTTTCTTGTAGCCAGAATTATAGTATTTGTAAAAATTTGCAGTTTTAAAATATTATTATCTATACATATAATCTATAAAGGTTAACATATTAAATGTACGTACGTTTTAAATGTAAAATATTTTTTTTTTATATTTTAATAGTTATGTATATTTATTGATAGGTACTTTTTCGATAATTTTTTGACGAATACCAGTTTTCAATAATAAACATCGGTATTAATTTATTCATTTGGTATTGCAATCCTCGCAGGTTTTAACAGCATGATCAATGATTTTGATTTCTTCAAACTCACATAAAGGAAATGGTGTTCATCCCAACGTATGCATTATATATTCAAATATAGAATTAATTAATAAACAATAATTAATTTCGTTGTTTATCGGCGCACACTTATTCGGTGCAGACAGGCAGATGCATTTTGTTACTAAAGCGAGACATCACCAGACAAAATGGATCGACACATTCCAGTGCACCTTTAATCACTGCCTCAGTACCCAGCTACATCATCTTGCTGATGTTCCGATATAGATTCATGTTCGATATTCGACTGTAATGAATGACTCCGGGGTATTTTTTTATTGTCTTAGATTTATTCATACCTAATAGATCTTTTTTTCCAGGTGCATTTTTTATAATAACAATATGATATGAAATAAATTTGACGGTTCTCTTAAGGGCGGACGTGCTCAGTGTGGGTCAAAATGGAGCTTTTTTTCTACCGTTAAAAAAAATTTGGTTAGGTACATGTTCAAACACGCACGTTAACATCATTTTACTCCCTACTTCAATTATAGTTTGTCAATTCATGGCTACGGCCGTATGTTGTAGCTTAACTGCTGGGGAATGCCAAAAGAAATGGCGTATTTCAAAAAAACACTACCTTATTCTTAGGTCAATAATTATTATAAAGCAATCATTATTCGTAGGATGTTTATTACACTTGAATGTTCAAAGACATAGCTTATAATTAGTATCTTTAGAATTATCTTCAAATGTGTTAATCTTGCCCATTTTTTGCATAATAAAATGCCTAATTCTTGTCAAATTTAGGATCACAGAGATTATCAATATAATTTTTTATCGTAAATATTTCACTATAATAATGTCGACATAAATTATACTGATGGTTTTATAAATGCGTTTAAAAATTAATAAATGTCAAAAATCTTAACACCACTGCACATTTATGTACTGAAATATGACTATATTCTAAAACATTAGAGCGAGAGGTTTAAAAGAATACTATTTTATGTAATAAAAATACTTTATGCAGTCATAAAATGTTTAAAATAAATATAAAGGATAATAATACTTCAAAATTATATAAATAGATTATCTACAACGTTTAAGAAATGTCCAGGATCATGCTTTGAAAATAAAACAAAAGCAGCTCCATTTTGACCTACTCTGAGCATGTCCCCCCTTAAATACATGACAGAAAATGCCTGGGGCCTCCCATAAATAATTTTGACAAGCAATAATAATATAATAACCTAATATTTAAAAGTAAATTATTACGTTTCTATTATACGGGTGCTATACTTTAACTGTTTACTATTGTGAATAAGAAAAAAATATGTAAAATTATCTAATATTTCTAGTTGGAAAAAAATAATATGCAAGGACAGATCATTAATTTATTCTTCTAGTATTGATAGTCATTTATTACAGCCAACATCAGCTAGCTATTGACTAAATTTCATTGTTGCACAATACCATTTTGCAACGATAATCGCAATTTTATGTAATTGATTAAATATTAAAAATATTGATTGTTATTTTGTCATTTTATAATTATTATAATATATCAATTTAACATAATATATAAAATATGTAGATACGTATATAATTTTATTATGGTAAAAACAAAATGCAAAATTTTGCAATTAAAGTCAATAAAATTACTAACTCTATTGGAAAGTTTACCTAATGCTAATATATAAAGCTATTTAAGAGCATACTTCATAGGTGCAACAAAATTTTGGACTCGCTGGCAATCGGAGAGCGAAGGTCGAGCTGTGAACACGCCAAACTCTTTCGTGATGGCGACGGGGGTATTACATCTTAAATCGCGTAAAGATGACTAAAAAACGTTACCCATTTAATTGAAAAAGAAAACATGTCAATGAATATATTATTATTGTTACTAATAAAATAATAAACAGAACATTTAATGGACGCATGTTGAATTTTTATGATAAATTATGTTTTGTTCTGCAGGCGTCGTTTGCACAATATTTGCGTCGCGTAGTTACGATCTTTTTAGACCATGCCCCAAGCTGAGGTATAGCCTTAACATTCAACATAATTGAAGATCTTATTTTTTTTTATTCATTTGTTTCTTTGTTCAACACCGCAACAGGCCGTGAAGCCCAATTACAGTAGCATAACTCCCAGACTTGAGGAATTTACATATAAGATTATGTAAATTAATATATTTTGACCTCACCGGGATCGAACCCGGAGCTCCCTGATGAAAGGCCAGTGACTTACGCACTGCACTATGTCTTCACAAAATAATAATTTATTAAATCTTTCATATAAAATTCTACATACTATTCAGACTAAGTTTCATCAGTTTCATTTTCTACCTTTAATTGACACGTTAACTAGAGTGATTATAGTGTGATATTTGCTACAGCATAAATATACCCCTCCAAACCAATGCGCAACGCATCACTTGGTTTAGAAAGAGCTTATCATGAAGCCCTGCGTTAAGAATGAAGCATCACCCGTTTTTTACGCCTGGGAATGTCTCAGAAGCAGATGAAATGAAGACGATTTTTACATTTTCACGATTCAATTCCTATAGGCCTAAGGTGTGATTAGCCAAAATCTATTTCACGATAGACGCATTGGACATACTTTATATATAAATGATGATTCTAAAATTGTGTTTAAATACTTGTAAAAATTGTAACGACATATTATGTGATGTTTTCTACAAACAAATTTAATATAAAACACAAAATCCAGAAAATTTAATCAGAAGTCTTAATAACCGCCTATTCTATATTATAATTAATTATGCTCCGTATTATATACAGGTACGGCTTACTAATTCAACGTCTTTTGTAGACACCTGTATTAGAAAAACTTTAGTAGGTACCTAGTGTTTTTATTATTAATTTGATTAACCACACCCGTCCAATTTAACAAAGCAATACAAATGGTGGACTCTATTTAAACATTATTTGTCTATGACAGGTGCCTTTAATTACTTTACAAAAGAGAATATTAGGTTTGCCTAATGTGTCTGTTTATAAAATAATTTATTACAAGTATTACTGCCTTGATGCATGTCTAAGGAGGTGGGTATGTAATAATAATATTATTTAAGGCTACAATAGGAAGACAATAATATTTAAAATATTTTTCGTGACTGAGAACTGATTTATTTTTTATTCTGTGTTAATGACAATTTTATCATTAACGAAAAATAATTACAAGATAAAAAGAACTTTTTATATACAAAGTTTTTAAATTTTCTGTTGAATTATTATGCTCAATATGCTCAAACTTGTACTTGATAATATAAAGTAAATAAAAACAAACAAGCAAACAAATATAGAATACTGAAATGTCATTTTGATTTCCATAATAACGCACGTATATATTAATAATTTAGTTGCTGGGACCACCCCCTTAGCAACCAATAATAATCATTTTACGGATTTTTCTGAAATAACTTTCCATACAAAACAGAATTAACTGAAAATGAATTCAATTCTGCTTAAAGATGGCTAAAAGTATTAAGAGAATGTATTGGCATCGTGTTCTGATATATTCTAAATTTTCAAATGTCTAACTAGTCGGGAAGTTAGTTAAAAATCGATTGCAAGATTTGTACTGGACAAACAAGTATACGAGCTAATAAAAACGTTGTAAAATATATAGCATTCTGCATTATCTAATTTTATTGATATTTAAAATTATTCTTTTATAGACATTTATAGAATTAATACATATTGTTTTAGTTTTCAAATACAAATTTGCATTTTTTTAAATATGAAATTAACGTCCACCAAATCAGTTTGCTATCACTTATTTTATATAAATATAGAAGATTTATGAATAGCTCATACGTTTAAAAGTATTTCAAGTTGTACACATTTTTTTTTTTTTTAAATATGTTTTTTTAATAAAACTATGAACCATTAAAAAATATTTTCGTTGTGAAAGAAAAAACTTATTAAACTAAATTACGATGATAAACATATCCATAAAATAATGTGTAAAAAAATGAGGGGATTCTCCAGGGAACTAAAATATCTAACGGGCGTGGAGAAACAGGTAACTGATCTTGAGTTTAGAAGAACATGGGACAAACTTAAAGACGTGTGAAAAATACGCTTGTATTTCATTCTGACAACTGCTATCTTTTTTTATGTACTTACGTTAATTCAATATTGGCTGCAACACACACTATTGCACGTCTATTATGCGTAGTTAATTTTTGTATGATACTCACACATTCAAAACCATGCGTCGAAGTGTATTGGGATATAACTTATCGGAATTATATTAAATTTATTAATCTGTTCTGTGGGATCCTCTAACGAATTCCTATTTTATATCGATGTTTTAAAATTGTCAGTAACTTTGACTTACTTTCTTAAATACAATATATTTTTCATTTAAATTTTTCTGTATACCTATTGATTAATTAAAACAATTTAAAATTGACAATAAATGGTCTCAAATTCTAAGTTTACCGCTAGGTGTAGGATTATTTTTTAGCATTATATCAGTAACAGACTAATCACTAATATATAGGCGAAATATAATTTAATATTTATCGCAATATATCTATCTATAAACGCCCTGCGTTCAAGGGTTGTATAAATCAATTTTGTATGATGTATATCTTAACAAACTGTAAATAATTGATAATAATTTATAGTGGAAATGCATTGTATTATTAATTTTAATAAAAACGAAAATTTTATGCTAATTGTGAATGTTTCTGTGTCTTTTTGAATAATTTATCTATTATAAATGTCTGTTTTATTTTATATTAGCTTAGTTAAAAATGTCCCTTTGACGTGGATGAAGCCGTCCCAATTATTTAACAAAAAGTTGAATTAGTACTATAAATTTTGCGTTTTTATTAAAATTAATAACCAATTATTATGAACCATACCTACAATATTTAAAAAACAACATTTAACTTGTATCTCTTAAAGTTTTTTGTTCATGTTTTAATTGAATTTAAAAAAAATACAAATTATATATGAGTTTATTATATTATTTCTCCTATTTTATGCAACGTTGACTTAGTGTGTACCTATTTATCATTATTTACTAATATCATAACGTCACTGTTCTGGCAGAAGTCACTAATTCGAAAAAATGACATATTGAGTTAGTTATACCTAAATGTTCGTTATTTCAAACTTTACCGTCTGAAAACCTTCTTAATAAATAAAAAGTCTTTATTTTAAAGTCATCCTTTTTACGATTACTTAATAAACTCACAAGATAGACCATTTCAAACATTTTAACAACTCCAAAGTCAAATTACTCAAAACTAGTATTCTCCAGTTAGTGTGTTCTGCCAGAACAAAGACGATAATATATTAGGGGTAGGGGTTACTGCCAAAAGTCTCAAAATCTTATTATGGCGTAATTGAAATATGAAGTTTGACATCCACTCTGATATTATATAAATATTATTTCCTATTTTTTAATTTAGTCCCGTTTAATTGACTTTATTTGACTAAATTGAAATTAATAAAACTAATAAATGGTAAACTAGTATTATATAGAACAAAAGATCGATTTTTATGTACCTAACATAAGTAATTGAATCCGTGACCTTTGCATAGATTTCCGGTGGCTAACACCACCTCTATGTTACGGGGGTCTTTATGTAGTGTATGTTAGGGCCTAATAATTAATGATCACTCTACAAATGATGCATGGATACCCTTTCATCTTTACCCAAAAGCTCTGCCTGTTTTAACTCACAACTAAACTTAAACAAAACATATCCAAACGTAGAACTTGCACATACTGTTTAGTACAGATAATAAACAAACTATTCCGGGTTAAACTTTTTGTAACTACTAACTCCTTTTTTGTTAAAAGTTAAATTTGACTAAAGCGCTAGATAAACACGCATGCGACTTGCTCTATGCATGAGTATATTGCAGCTGCCAGTACCGAATCCCATAATGTTGCCGGTAAATGGCTGCTCTGCAGAAATCATGGCATTGGAAAACATTATAGTACCTTTAACAAACACTAACTATATACTAATTGCAGACAGCAGTTAAAATTGGATTAATAATAAATATTGGTCTTTTTTCGGCCATTATTATATATGAAAATACTAGCATTGTAAAGGGAATTAAAATGATAAAGGATAAGAAACGTAATTTAAAAAAAAAAATAAGCTAATATTGACCACTATTTTGTAAATTATTATTGAAGACTGATTTGTAAATAGATTCAGCAGAATATACTACTATGTACCTAGTGTTTATTTTTGAAAATGCATATGTAACTTGTAAAGGTTGCAGAAACAACAGTTTCTACGATATTTAAAATAATATTGTCTATTTTGACAATAATTTTGGGCTACGATTCTAAAGTCTTAACCGGCTTTCACATCTAAATCCATCTCGTCTGCAACGTGTCGAATACGTACGAATGTGCATCGTTATTTACAAATATTTTACAATACATCGTTATTTACAAAACACACTTTGCCAAATGGAGCTTCGCAGATCTGTAGAATACGACTTTTAAGTTTGAAAAAAAAACATCTAGTGCTCAACGACGTTAATAGCTATGAACGTTACTAGACTCAAAGTGCGGAGTATCTGGATATGTGGAATATACCCGGAAAAGTGGGAGAGACCGCGGTTGAAGCGACGAGATCTTTTAATTAATAGGCGGAAATTGCTGAAACCAGCACCCCTCACAACCTTAATCACTGCGTACATTTTAAATAATTTTTAATTACCACATTTAAATAACATGCTAATTGCAACTATTGGCCGTTTAACGGGGATACAGTAGCCGTGTCGTTCGCGTCCAATGAGTTAATAATAAAATTATTATGGATATTCTTTCAAATATACCTACCCCCATGTCATTTTTCTGTATGCAAAGCCGGCATAGTAATAATAATTACATTATATTATTATTAAACTGGCGCTAGGGGCCGTTCAGGTCCATGGCCGACTGCACAACGTTTCTCCAGGCATCTCTGTCCAGCGCTCTCTCTTCCCAGTTGACTATCCCCAGCCTTTCCGCATCCCTTTGAATGTTGTCCGCCCATCTCCGTCGAGGGCGGCCAAGAGGTCGAGTGCCAGCTGGTGTGCCTTTGTAAATCTTATAGAGAGTTCTAGATCTTTTAGATCGTGCAACGTGGCCCGTAATAATAATTACATGAATTACTATATTTATATTCTATATGTAATAATATATTATGCTAGTTACCAATTTACAGAGTCATCGCTACTAGCATGCTTTTCACTGGCGTGTGTATTATCCGCATAAACGAGTTAAGTACGCACTAACTTATTGCTGGCTATTGTATTCCTCAATTGGTAGGTCTTTGGATGCACACAATGGGAAATATTATACTTATTTATAATATAAAAAAATACTTTTGTTGAAATCTTATTATTTATGATTTCACTTCAATTGTCATATTTATTATTCTGTATTTATTTTTAGTCGAGATGCTTTTAAAACAATATTCTAAATAATTTAAAACCCTTTAACGTTTTTTAATAACCATCATCAGGAGTCGTCGTCGATCCAAAGCTATATGAAGGACTCCCGAGTTTTCTCCATCTTCCTCCATCCATAGTCTCATATTTCATACAATCTTTATCATTCCACTATTTATTACACCCGACTCCAGTCATTTATACTACTTGATTTCCAGAGAATGTCTATATTTGCCAATTGATAATCTCGTTTCCATGTTATTGGATATACTATGTGAATTTCACTGTACAGTGAGCTATTCTACCAAAAAGAGATGACTATATAGTATTGTGATAAAAAATAACGTGTTGTTTGTGGAGCAAAATATTAATTTGATATTTGATAGGTACGAATCGATACTAAGGTATTAGACCCTATTAGAATTTTATATAAACATATACAATAAGATAAGTATTTCTAATTTACTTACCTACCTATTTTCTTCTGTCTTTTCCTTATATTCCATAGGTTTTATTACGTATTTTGAAGTGTTTTATATAGACATGAATTTGATCTCAATACTATACGGCCATCTATTTCTAATAAAACAGGCCACGATGGACTATGATACGACCAATTGCATATGTACGAATTTTCAGAGCCCATTCCTATTGCATTACTTATTACGCGAATTTTATTACATATAATACTATTGTGCATTCATATTCTCATTGCCTCTTTTTCGTGTCCTTACGCGTTATGCCCAATATGCACATTTCCATTCCACTTCGCGCTAGTTGAGTTCTTGTTTTGTATTTAATGATAAGTTGATTAGTTCAAGTATATTATTTGAAAAATCGATACTTTAGTAATGTGTCAATGAATGTCAAGATATTGGGTTAAAGCGTGGATAATAGTGTGCGCCCACTGGAACGTCGAGCTGTTGCATTTTGATCCCGCTATACTCCATACAAAGATTGACTTTAGTCAGGCCGTGACAAGGAACTATAAACTTCGACTGTAGTGCCAGTTATTCCTCATACTTCGAATGAAATATGGTAAACTGTGAACTTGAACGAAATATACAATTGAAAATATTCATTTATTATGAACAGGTCACCGTATTGTATTTCGAGATAATAAAAAGCAGTACCATAATAATTGTCAATTCACTGCAACAGTCGGCCTTGACTCCTTACAGATCTCACACGGAGGAAGTTTGGGAGGCGATTGACGAGTGAGGTCTATGGTATTATAGTGAGGTCAAGACGCAACGTCCTGTGGTTCTAGTGGACGTGCGCTGTTAGTCTGTTCTTCAGGGGACAAATCTTCCAAGTAACCACCCTCATTGAATGAAATTCCATTGAAAGACGAATAAGTACCATTTCGATGCATTTTATGTTTTTTTATGAATAAACATTTTACTTAGGGCAGATTATTAATATTTGTAACAATATTATTATTCCAGTAACTTAATTATAACAAACTATAAATTATTATAAGATGGCCAGTACGATATTGCTAAGCAAATATTTCTCTTAAATGTGTGTAACTACCAACACTAAGTAAAATTCCTAAAATTCCACTCACAATACTTTGGTAAGCAAACACAAACTAAAACTTATACGAAAAGCAACTGATATTATAGAACGTAGATTATTAATAATAGGTAGTGTTGCCTAGTCAAAATTTTAAATTTCAGTAGATTTTGACAAAAAAATTCAGTAGATTCTAATATCTGTAGATTTTGGAAAATGCACTTATATTAGATATGATTTTAAAATATGGAGAGAACTCACATTGTGCAGATAACGACTTTCATGCACTTCATAATATTATGCTCGTATAATAAATTATGAAAAATAACAATAATAAAACTATTCAGTAGACATGAAACCATTGAACAATGCCACTTGTTATAATTGTTCAACGTCGATAAATTTTATTTATTTATTATTGTCGTAGATAAGTAGGTATATTGTTATATGTAAAAATAATTACAAGATAAAAAGAACTTTTTATATACCACGTTTTTAAATTTTCTGTGGAATCATATAAACTTGACAATTCTATGTATTAATAATTTACGACAAATCATCACTGTTCTGGCAGAATACACTAATTCGAAAAAATGACATATTGAGTTAGTTATACAAAAAAGTTCCTTATAAATAAACAGTCTTTATTTTAAAATCGTCCTTTTTACGATTAATTAATAAACTCACATGATAGACCATTTCAAACATTTTAACAACTTCAAGGTCAAACTTCTCAAAAATAGTATTCTCCAGTTAGTGTGTTCTGCCAGAACAGAGACGAAATAAGGCAATTAATGTCAATAAATCATTTTTTTTTGCTATTTTGCAACAAACAATAATATAGAATACTGAAATGTCATTTTGGTTTCCATAGTAATGCACGTATATATTATTAATTTAGTTGCTAGGACCACCTCCTTAGCAACCAATAATAGTGGATTGGATTACGGATTTCTTCCGAAATAACTTTTCATACAAAACAGAATTAACTGAAAATGAATTCAATTCTACTTAAAGATGGCTAAAAGTATTAAAAGAATGCATTGGCATAGTAACGCACGTATATATTAATAATTTAGTTGCTAGGACCACCCCCTTAGCAACCAATAATAGTGGATTAGATTACGGATTTCTTCCGAAATAACTTTTCATACAAAACAGAATTATCTGAAAATGAATTCAATTCTACCTAAAGATGGCTAAAAGTATTAAAATAATGCATTGGCATCGTGTTCTGATATATTCTAAAAGTTTCAAATATCTAACTAGTCGAGAAGTTAGTTAAAAATCGATTTCAAGATTTGTACTGGATAAACAACCACCGGACAAACAAGAATACGAGCTAAGAAAAACGTGGTAAAATAACATAATTTTATTATAAACAATGATGATGTCGGTGGGTAAAATGGCACCCTTGAGTTGAGTTGCAATGCCTTCTTTGTCAATTTGGAAGCATCATACATAAAAAAGGCGTGCGTTAAACATTTTTTAAGTTTATTATTAAAATAATCATCAGTTAACTTACAAATATGGAAAAACAAAAAATATCAATAGATTCCTTGAATTTCGAAAAAAAAATCAAAAATTCAGTATATTGGCAAAAATATCAGTAGACCTTGCAACGCTGATAATGGACAATGATAAATATATTATTCTAATATTAACATAATATTAGCACAACATAGATTCAATTTAAAAACTAGCAACGCTGTTGCGTAAATAATTATGAAAATACTACGTTCCGTTTCATTCCGGTTCATTTGCCTACTTTACTGACCTCTGGATATTATACAATATGCATTTGAGTACCTAGATATAGGCGGTATGCTGTTGTTATCTGTTACAAGAATATTTTATGAATTTAAATTTTTATCTATTTATTATTAAAAAAAGGTACGTACAGCGTAATAAATAAAAAAAATCCCACCACAGTTTTGACTGGCTTGAACAATTTTCAGGTTTTACTGCCATTGTTGTCCCAAGATTAAGCTTAATAAATTTAGTTTTAAGAAACAGTGGGTGTATGGAATTTAGTGAACAGGAAATAATTGGTTATAGAGAATAGGGCTGCCACTAACATTTTTTTATTATGTATATAAAATAATTTTAACAAATTGAAAATGAAATTATATAAGAAGATAGATAAATAGATAGACCCTCCGAGTCATTTTATATTCGATAATTTGATTCATTCAGGTTGATGCTACTGGATTGTTTTTTTTTTAAATTTTATTATTTTAACCTACTTATGTTTTAGTGTGAATTGAGATTTTTTTAAAATAATTAATGTAGATTCCATAACTTTGTGGTTGTTTTGTCTGATTATAATTAAATGTAATGCCAGCAACTTTTTAAACTCGTGTTATTTTATTAAACTTAAGTTAATACATAATAATATTATAACAGTGTGATTTATTGTAACAAGGTACAAACCAACGTATGTATGTAGAAAATTGTGATACAGAGTGTATACGGTGGAGCTACGGGATCCTGGTTTGACCTGGAACGAAACAAGAAGACTGGCGAGCGACAGGGATTCTTGGAGGCGCTGCGTGGTGTCCATATGCTCCAGTTAAGGGGCGGATATGGCAAAAAAAGAAAGATAAAATGAAAAATAAAATTATTCGATGTTAGTAGGTACCTACTATTCAAAATATGTCTTATTTATTAATAGGGCAGCAGTAATTTTTTATAAAATATATAGGTACAAAACCTAATATTATATAAAATAATATCATTGACTTTTTGACTTTGACGAAATGAATTATGTATTTTATACCATTACATTGCATAAAACCTCATTATGTATGTGTTTACGTTGGAAGAATAGGATAAAAAGTTATTTTATTATTGTCTTATTTAGGGGTAATCTTTACGTAATGTAAATATAATAATATGAATTCGAGTTTATAATAATCACCCTTATTACATAAACATATAGTATCCATTTGTGATTTGTCGGGAGGGTCATTGTTTATTGTAAGAACCTTACATAAATCAAATGTTTAAACCGTTATTTATTTATTTAATACTTTTTTTCTTTTAGAAATACGGAATATATAATTGTTAATCTGGGCCTGATTGCAAGGAGTTAAAATTTAATTTTTGTATAAAAAAAATAGCCAACCCTGTATGTATAAAATTCTATAAAAAATATATTACTTCAATCGAAACTAGTAGTTTCATAAGAGTACGTATTATTATTAGTCGAAATACGATTTTTTTACTGCCCTGTTCTATGCCATGTTAGGAATATGTTTGGAATTCTCAATCGCTTCTCGGGTTGTTATTTTTGAGACTTTATTACAGCTCTTTTGTTGCTAAGCATGTGATATTGTGAGCAGGTTCAAAGGGGTATGGCTTCCAACTGTTAAATTGTAACACATTTTCTTGTTATTTTTTAACTACCATCGAATGGGTGAGATCTGTACATTTTTTATCATGTGTATTCTCGGGCATTAAAATAATAAAATAGTGCTCTTGCACTCCCTACATGTACAAAGTAATATAAATATATTACATATTTCATGTTACGTAAACAATCATCATCATTATCATAAGGGTCGATTTACGAATAAAAAATGACCTACCCTTACTTCTTATATTCTAATCGGTCCCTAGTACTAGTTCCATACGACATACTTGAGTAGCCTTGTGTTTTTTAGTGTTTTAGTAGTAGTTTAAATACCACTATATGATTGCATTTCTCTGTTGAAGCACGGTTTAACCAGGCTGCTGTAATTAGCTAAAAATAGTAATAAACGTTTTTTCCTTATTAAAATAACTTATTGGATTCAATTAATTGACAATTAATTGTATAATTATGGGTAATTTATCAGTGCGTCTGAAATAAAAGTCATCCTACATTCACCAGATGCTTAATAATAAGGTTAGATAATGAATAGGGATTTATTGTATTTTCGATCTGTTTCCACGGACAAAGATCAATAAAGGGAAGAATATCTAGGGATATATAATAATCTGTATAGGAGATACGCCACAAAAAAATCATAAACTATCGATTTAATGATACTAACTACACCCTTTAAAGAATTGTGAAAATATAGCTAATTCTTAAAATAATTACACAATAAATAGGTATAGTTCTTAACCTTAAAAGTATCCGTTATTTATTTATATCAAAACGTTTCTTTCTATAATATCTAACATTATAACATAATACTGTGGAACTTCGGTCAGGCATATATTTACTTGATTAACTATTTTTTTTATTCAACCTATAATTAACATTCTTTTCATTGAATATACATAATTTTAAAACACTTCTGAGAAATATAATATAACCAATAGAAGAAATCTTTTTGAAAACAATATACGACACCCAGCAGGATTCTAACTTCGGTCTCTTGGTATTCGCGCCCACGTTCACTGACTGCTGTGCTATAGGTATCTTATCTAATTGCGAAGAATTTTAGCTAATGGTTCTAACAGTATTCTCTGAAACGTTTTCTAAATTGCATTACTATTGTCAATCGGCTTTTGTATTTATTTTTTAAATCAATGTACGTGTATATTATATAGATTACCTTAATTACTAACCAAAGTCACGGATCACTTGAAGATTTTTTGTAGTTGTAACATAATACTTGTACTTGCTAATAACTTAATTACCTCTCAGGTGGGTCTCAGATTTGAATCCCGGGTCTGGCAGATTTATAATGTATGTTTAGACTTTTAGACCCAGATAGGTTGAGTAAGGTGTCTAAAATCAGTCAACAAAAACAAAACCATCTTTTAATATAACCTCCAGTGTGGAGGCCCATTATAATATTATGATCTTCTTGGATGGAACATGGTAAAATAAAATAATGGAAAAAAGGTCATTATTCATGTAGGATTGTAGATATAATAAAAACAAATTTATTATAATATTTATTTGTGTAGGCACATACTGTTTTTTTATAGATTTCCCATCAAATAATCTTGATGTTATTTTATTTATTAGTGCCAAGTATTTTTTATAATAAGAATTTTATTTTCCAATGTAGAAGTAAGATTAAGAATAAAAAAGTTTTATTCTCATCTACAATAATTTTAAAGTTACATTTATTATATTATAGTATTTATCGTAGTATGGCATTATATTTGAGTCAGATAGCCGAGCTTAGAAAGAAACATCACTTACAATTGTATTACCTTTTTTATAACAATGGTTATATATTATCATTCTATTCTTTGTAGCTTAAAATAAAATAAAAAGTAAATAAATACAATCTTGTATCTATCCTTTGTGTCCATGCATTAGTTGTGGGAATATTTCGTTCAAGACAACTAACTTTTGACAATGCATCATTTCGTTGGATAATGACAATAACGATTATCGTGAAATGCAATTGAACATTCCTGGTTTTCCTCTATAACTTAACATGGAATGAATAAAATTTTGTATTTTACGGTATCGTTTGTTCCAAGTTCAAAATTAACCAATTTTGTTTCTATTTTTTACCTAATAAATAATATGTTACAAGATATTAGAATATAGCAATAATTGTTTTTCCTCAGAAACACCTTTTAGAAAAATATTTTTCAAAAATTATTAGTACAGAGACGGACTCAAACTCACATTTATTAGATTCCAGCTAACGTACTTTACCAATTAAGCCATCCGTGCCATACCTAATTACCATGAAATTAAACAATATAACCGATTTAACCAATGTCAAAAAATATCGTAAATATTGGCGACCGAATTTTGGGGTTTGAATGAAAGATCTCCTGATCTCTCAAAATTTTGGTTATAACTTGCTTAAATTTTGAGATAATTTTATTTTATTCAATGGATAAATCACAAGATTTTATAAGGTCGTACCTATTCATTATTAAATAATATAAATAGCTTGTAACTTTCAGAAACATACTTGTTAGAAAAATATGTTTTCTAATCTATTTTGTATTCCGGTCGTAATAACGCCGAAACTAACCAATTTAAATACAATTAAATTTATTTATTTTTAACATATTGTGGACATTACAAATTATAAGTTTAGGACGTTCACAACATGATATTTAGAAACAAAGAAATATAAAACAGTATTACATAAAAAAAATAGACAGATCAGTATAGAGATATATAGTAAGTTATTAAACAGTAGAAATAATGTGAATACAACAAAATATAAATTAGATAAGTACAAGGAAGTACACCGAATGAGTTAGGCAGACCCTATTTTAAGAATTTATAAAACAACGTCCACGTATACTCATCCTCTCGTAGGTGGAATATATCAACACCCGAAGCGATTTCGATGAACATAGTTATCGCCCTCCCAATATGTGATAGAGGTCGTCAAATAGTTGAAATGACAAATGCCGTCATACAGTGGTACCCAAGGGGCACTAAACGTCCACATAGACGCCCTAAAATTAATTCATAAAGTTCGTCTTTCCAGCGTGACAGCAAAGATATAGGGACTAAAAAGTATGGAGGAAGCTAGAGGAAGCCTTCACCCAGCAGTTTATTGATGATGATGATGATGATGATGATGATGATGATGATGATGATGATGATGATGATGATGATGATGATGATGATGATGATGATGATGATGATGATGATGATGATGATGATGATGATGAAAAAATATTATAAAATATATATTTTTGAGGTGTTCTAAATAATGCAGTCATTAAGATTTATTTACAGATTATTACGGAATCGAGTCGTGGACCCTGAAGGCAAGAGAACGGAAGGCAATTGATGCCTTTGAGATGTGGTGTTGGCGCCGAATGCTTCGCATTTCTTGGACGGAGCACAGGACGAACCAGTCAATCATCCAGAGACTGAAGATAAAGGAACTGAGAGAGTCTGAGAAGAATTCTGCAGTTTTTTGAACATAATTTCAGGCGCGGACCGGACAACCTGGAGAGACTGGTAGTTTTGGGTAGCCTCCAGGGAAGGCGAAGCAGAGGAAGAGCGGCTGCTCGATGGAGCGACCAAGTGAAAGAGCTGGCTGGGGGCACCATCCATTCTGCCCTGAGAGAAGCGGAAGATCGAGAAGGATGGAAAGTCTTGGTCGCTCAAAGGATGGCGAAATTTCAATGTGGTCACGATCCTCAGCCATGAGTGCACGACCAAGAAGAGATACTAACTTACTAATATTAAAATTAATGCATAATATAGCATAAACTTCTAAAAGTGATATTTATCTTACAAAGATTTTGTAGGTATAACCTCTTCTTTATAATAATATTATGTACCAACCTAACTTCCATTCTAATAATTGTTGTATGTTGGTATCAGTGGTTTCGCGGTCGAATAATAAAACTAGGCTCTATTTAATTAAACATATTCATGTATACCGGGCTTTATAAGGTAAAAGCTTTTAATGGTTTATTGTTTTATTATACATTATTTGTATATTGTAGCACTTTTAGTAATAAGAGCAATTGAATTGCCTCTATATAGATTTAATCTAGAAAAAATACTATACTTTCCATACTTTTAATTCAATATAAAATTTGTAGTTAACCACCTAATCTAATCACGAGACTAATTTATTATATTAGTGGATTTTTACCATTGTTTTTGTGTTGATAAAACTGATTGTAAATGTATTAATTCCCTGGGTCAATTAACATAAAAATGGGTATGTAACTAATTATTTATGCAATGCTGACAATCTGTATAGATTTTTTTTTAAATTAAGTACATATTTTTAAGCCTGTAAGACACACGAAATAATTCCTAGTAGATTTGAGACAGGAAAATAATATGGAACATTGTGATAGATATGCCTAAGTATCAGGAGAGTCAGTATTGTATATATGGATTCCAATAATATATTTGTATAAAATTTTCTGTATTATCAGCGATATTGATTCGATTTGTCCCTTTTCTTCTATCTAAGTTTTACATGTATAACTAAGTGTAGATAGAAACACGAGTGAAGATACCTTGTTGTAGTTGATTTTTGGGTTTTTACCATGTGTACTTCTTTCTTCTTTCTTCGACGTGTTATAATATAATTATTATGTTTGATTATGATATCTCTTGATAATGGCCTCTGTAAATAGCCCGAAACATCGAAGAAAGATGGAAAAAGTCCAGGCGGCGAAAACCCAAAAATCAATTTCGATGGCAAGCAACCGTGAAAGTCTCAAACAGCAGATACCTTAGTAAAACCAAAACACATGCTTCTTTATTCAATGCTCTGATTTTTAGTAAATTGGATTGATAAAACTATTTTTTCATCAAATCAAAATCCAACATGTACTAAAAAGCAAGAGCATCAACCATTCACTGCAGAAGTTTTAATTTCATTTTTATTAGCACATTTAAATAACACGTTGATTATATCCATATAATATATCCATTATAGCCAACTGCTCCAAACCGCGCCAGTCGCGGTGTAAGCACTAAATGAGTTAATTAAAGTATTATTTATTATAGTAGATATCACCTAGTTTTTAGACTTTTTTCTTTCACATACAGATATTTGATTTGACATACCTGTTAGAATGTTAATAATAAGAATGCACGCGTTGAAATAGGTTACAGGTAGAAATACATTACAATAAATAAAACTAGAACACCAAACACCTAGATAGATTTTGCTTAGAGAATTTAATTAAAATCAATACCTAATTTTTCTACATGAGATTCGATAAATCTTATTCTCTTTCATTGAGTGACTTCTGCAAACGGAGGTTGGCCGTGATCCCTTGTAGTCCGTTTCTTAATGCGCTGGACAAGAATTTCAGTTTGATTATCTGTAAGATCACAATATTTATACGACTGTATCACTAATTGCACTACTGAAATTGGGCCTCATAACAAATATTGTAGTGTTAATAAAAATAACAAAAAATAATATCTTCTTCTTCCTGATTTATCGCTTCATCTAGATCTGTCCAAAGATTCTTCCCTCCAGTTTAAGATGCCCAAGGTATATAAATTCGATTTTACACTATCTCTTCATCTTCTACGAGGTCTATCAGGTCTCTGTTTACCTTCTGGTTTACTGAATGTCAGTTTATTTGTAATAATATGTGACTCATCATCTAAGGTGGCATCTAAGGTGGCATCTAAGGCATATCCCGACTGTATATCATTGATGGGTCCGAAGATACCACACGGTACACTCTGCTAAAATGAGCCCAACACTCTTTTTATACTTTTAGTAATGCAACAGATCTCCGAGCCGTACATGAAAACGTGTTATTAGTGTTTTGTACAAGATGCATTTCAATTGTTGAATACTTCAGAACGTAGCAATTTCATTACGCCGAAGCGATATTTGATGTTTGCATGATTTTTCTTTTAATATCGATTTATACCCCAGGTCATGACCCCCACAAGAGGGGGGCTGACAGGGCTCCTAGCCTGGGGGCCCGGGCTCAGAAACGGTCCGGCATGACGAGTCGACTAGATAAGTGAGATAAACACAGATCACAAATTTGCTCTAATACTAAAAAAAAGTCGCCTTCGGTGCTATTTTACTTCAGTGATATTATTAATTAAATATTTTTAGTTGTACGATGCAATTTTTAACTCTGTGCTGACACCCGACAACTCCATAATTTAAATGGATGTACAAAAATACAAAAAATTGCTAAAAATACACTTTTACCGCGTACACCATTTGGAAAACGCTACTGCAGCGTGTCAAACCGCCTTTACCCTTAGCGATAGGTAGGGGGGGCCGCCAAACATCCTAGCCTGGGGGCCCACTTCAGGATGTGGGGGGCCATGCCCCAGGTACACGAAATTCCTGACCCTCTCAAAGAATGCACAATTCAAATTAGATCTGGTCTTGTTTACCTATTTTTTTGTTATGCAAGATGCATGAAAGTAACAAACTTGTACTAATAGTACATAGGCTTTACCAGCGTTTCATGTCGAGCATGCCGCTATTTAGTATTAACACAGCCCTAATTATCGAAAAGCGATATTACATAATAACACTATATTAATCAATCTATAAATAAGCTTTTAAATTTTTTAGGTAATTTTAATAGATTTAGCACATAATAAGTTTCTAATACTATCAGTATCAATATTTATTTTTTTCTTTGTTTGCTAGCTACAGCAGGTTCAATACAAATGTATTAAGTACCTAATTATTATTAAAAAAACGACCAATAAGTAAATATTTTGGTAAACAGTAATACACATACATAACTTGAAAACACCTTAGATACATAGCGCAATTTGATAAGCATTTCATGTATGACCTACTAGTTTAAATTGTCGTAATTGGATAAGAAGCTCGTAGCAAAATTGGTTGATGCACAGTTGGCTCGATACCAGTGGTTATAAGGGTTCAAATCCCGTCAAACATCGTATTTTTGTATGTTCAATATATGGAATTTTGCATTCTCAAAATCTTGTGAATTATTCGTTGAATAAAAAAAATGGTTTATTAAAACGGTCCTGTGATTATGGTCCATACTTTGAAGATACTTTCTATTGTTATAAACCATATTGAGTTTTTAATAAGAATTTAGATAAACTATCTTTTTCAACGAATAATTAATAGGATTTGAGTCAGTACCTAATATTGTTTTATTGAAAATGCAACATTTGAGAGAATCTACTATAAATCTTTGGAAATCAGAAAAATGGTAATCTACTAGATTTGCGCTAACGTGCTTTACAAATTATTGGGTTGTGTCGTCCTGTCTAATTTCCCATTACGTATATTGCAATAGTCAAAATCACACCGATCGAATATTCTTAACAATTCTTGTAGATAATTAGTAACTTTGGGTATCGATGTATCAAACAAAAGACAATTTATTGTCATTGGAGAGATATCATAGAGAGGGGAGTTACAGATCCATAACAAGTACTTAGATTATTCATTCATTCCATTATAAATAATGCGGAGTTCTTCATACTGGCACCACGTATTCTGCAACTGAGAAGTCATTGGACGCTGAAGACGCACCTGGCGCGTAACGACCAGGCGGCCGATCGATGTAATTAGCATGCATTTTAAATGTGATGATTAAAAAATAATTATCTACTCAGCAGTCAATGTGAATGCAGATGTGCGTATGGTGTTCGGTTCTTTAAAATACCGTTCATATTGCAGACTTTATAATATGTTCCCGGCAACTTGATCTTCGAACAAACGCTAGTGTGCAAGTGGCATAAATGAAGGCTCATAGCCTCCACATAGTGACGATTATGATTAGGTAAACTTTCCTATTGTAAATTTTGTTCTCAAATATTATGGAATGGATACATATTAATGGAAATATAGTGAGTATGTACATAATAATATATAATAATCACGGCCATTAAGTTATCCGGTACAGTTACCCATTATGGTGTTCATGTATCATAATATTATCATGCTCGATATGCAAGATTATACTATGGTTAGTATATTTTTTGTAAATGCGATATTTTGATTACAGTGTAATTTGCTGTAACGGATATAGCAAGTCGTTTAAACTTGATGCAGCGTGCATACATCAATAGGCTCGACAAGCAAGTTGCGTTCCTATACACAAAACGATTACGCATTCGAAAAGAGTATCTGTTGTTAACGTAAACATTACCCGAAATGCAGTAGAGAATATCCACTTGCATGGAGACTAAATCATTAAATAAATAAATATTATTGTGACTAATAATATTAACTTGACAAAATTACTTAACGTTTCCATGAAGTTTTCAATTCAAGTTCAATTAATTAAATAAAAACATGAATTAGGAACCACTGTCAGTTTTAAAAAAAAAATCTCTTTGTAACCCGATAGTTTTTTTTTTTAACGTTTTACACAATATCTTCTATCATTATATATTATATACTAGCAGAGCAAGCTGGCGGTCGCCAGTCTGTCTCGCTAGGTCTTGCAGATGGCTTGGCGGTGTTGGATTTTAATATAATTGTGAAGTATGCATATATGGCGGCATAGTTTTCCCTTCGGGATGGGATTTTTGTTCTCGTCAGACAGTTTGACATTTCGTTGATTTGTCAGTTTTACGATTTAGTTCATTCGTGGGGTTACCACTGAGTTGATAAGTCTCGAAATCATGTTTTTTTTTTTTTTTTTAGAATTATTAATAACCATGTCCTTGCTTTTTTGTACAAGGTGGTTAGTAATTTTGAACAATCACAAACACCCAGGCTTTGAGAAAAACACATAAATATTGTGTGTCCTGCAGAGAATCGAACCCAGGAACTCTCGGGTGAAAGGCAAGCGTCGTACGCACTGCACCACGAGAGCCGCATCTCGAAATCATGTTATGGAGTAATTGCAATTTAAAGTTTGACATGCCCTCTAAAATCAGGCATAATGCCAATTTCTTCATGCTTTAGGTATGTGCATGTTCCATAATGTCATATTACCTTGATTTTTTTTTGCATACAGATTTTTTATAATTATAGATACATAATCCGTTTTTAACTCTAAATACCTAAATTATCGACTTACTACTTGGACAGAAAAAAAATGTGTATTTGATTAATATCTATTATTTAAATATTATTAGTACTAGTGAACTCACAAATAATGGGAACTGAAATACCTAACGGGTGTGGAGTAACACACAAGCGATCTCGAGTGTGGAAGAATATGGGATAAACTTAAACACGTGTCAAAAATACGCTTATCCTTCGTTCTGACAACTACTGTCAGTATAAGCACTGACGTTCATTCAATATTGGTGTATTTGAAATTTGCACACACACACACTATTGCACGTCTATAATGTGTGGTTCATTTTCGTAGGACACTTTCACATTCAAAATCCTGCGTCAAAATGTAGTGTAGCCTATCGTATTTATCGTATATAAAATGTAGTAGGTATAGCCTATCGGAATTCTATTTATTAATCTGTTCTGTGAGTATTACCTTTAAAACATTAATTTAAATGAAACTTTACTAAATAATTAATATTCCACAACTATTTTATAGATTGATATTTCATTTGTTTATTCGTTTTTTTTTTTTAATTTTGAATAATATGAAACTGAAAGGAAGTTTTTTATTGCCGGAATAAATAAATGCATTACTGTTATCTCTGTTTGCCATATAATTAAATTATTCTTAATTTAAAATCAATTTTTAGATAATACATAATATAAGTCTATATAATTATTTGCTAACATATTACAATTTGTATGAATGATAATATTATAGTGTTTAACATGAGAGATTATCAACTTACTATTGTATTTATTTGTATTAAAATTAGCATCAAAAATCTTAATATAAAATAATATTTATTCATGAAATTTAATATAGTGTACTAATAAAGCAATATTATTTATTTTGCGTCCATGGGCAATAACGTGTTGCGCGTACTCTTTTCAAAAGCTCACCGTATTTAAACAACTTGATTGAAAGCATTCACCGTCGAAAGGCATATTTTTCACTTCACACATTCATTATTCAATACAAAGTTAGTCAAGATTTGTTTTTCAAAGAACAGTCGTTCAAACGATCAGCTGTCCTAATATGCAATATGTTGAAGGCAGATGTCTCGATGACTGATGATGATTGCTTGAAAGAAAAATGCTTAGTAAATACTTAAGTAGATATTATAATTAAGTAAGTAGTGTATGTCCACGGTAGCATAGTTGATAAAGCGCCCATCTCTGAATCATAGGATGCGGGTTGGATTCCATAATCTATACTTTGGACTTCATTAACTGAAATGCCGTGGGTCCCAGGTTCGAATCCTGGGTGTGGCAAGTACACATATTGTTTTTCAATTTGTGTGTGAGTCAGAGTATGGACCTAATAGGTTGAACAAGTGGCTGACATCCATTTCTCGTAAAAAACAAAATCTGTTAATACAAACCTCTACTCTGTGGAGGCCCATACGATCCTATTAGGATCGGACATGGTCGAATAATAAATAATAATAATAAGTTTACTAACCTCCATTGATGAAAGTATTTAGTACTAGGTAAAAGATAAAAAAATCTAATGATTAATATGAGACCTTTTTGAAAATTACTTGTTCATTTAATGATATTAATATAAAAATTAATCATGCATAATTCGGAAATAGGTACCTCAGAAACACATATAATATTAGATAGAATTTTGAAAAACTATAGGTGCCGAGAGGGACTCGATGCCTTACAAATTTAGCCACTTATTTTCATACCTAATTACGACGAAAATGTATCAATATACATGCGTCTGGAGGATTTTTCAAATTTCTTTAATATTAACGATCGGATTTTGTTGTTTGAATCAAGGTAACAATAATAACTACCTACCTACTTACCTTCCAGAATCTCTCTAAATTTTAGTTATAACGTACTTGGACTTGTTAATAATTGTATCTACATTGAACTATTTTTTATACGACGAATAACACAACATTTAAGAATGTAACATTCCTTATTGAACATAATATATTATTTGGAAACATATCATTAATATATATAGTACTTAATAGAAAAGTATTAAAGAATGTTGCATTGTTAACTCTTGTAAATTATTCGTTGAATATGAAACTAATTTAATATAAACCCTTCCACACAGAAATTAAAAAATACAAACAATTTACGTGACTGGAATATTTCTTCTTCTTCTTCGTCAGGATTCCATGACTCGGAAGTTTGGTTATCGAATATCCTTCTCAAAAGGTTGGCCCCACTCCTCTCTGTATTATCTTCTACGGCGCTACATCCCGGGGTGAGATTTGGCCTCCTCCACAACCGCTCTCCACTCACTCGGTTTCTCGTCACACTTCTCCAGTTACCGGGTCTTCCTATATGAAGCCAGTCCACTTCTACGGCGTCAGCCCACCTCCTTCTTGGGCGGCCTCTGGGTCTCTTCCGTTGGGGTAGCCACTTCGTCATGATCCTTGGCACTCTAACTTCAGGCATTCTCTCCACATGTCCCGCCCATCGTAGTCTTTGGGACTTACAGTATCTTATGATTGTTTGCTGTTCAATCAGCTCTTCCAACTCGTGGTTCATTTTTATTCTGTAGTTCCCATTTCCTCTCTGTATTATATAACCCACAAAAAACCTATGTCAGTAGAAGACTGGCACTTATGAATTAATGCAATCATCTAAGGCATCCGGTATTTACCTTAATAATGACATGTACGTATGCCTTAGAAAGCAAATACGTATGACTTACAAAGTTTAATGTGCACTATTTATGGCGGATCTTAACAGCCTACCTCCACTCTTCGCCACTGATCTACATGCACTTAATTAATATTAAAAAAATAAATTACTTGAAACTATAATCTAAATGTATTTCAATTCCCACGATGGAGTCGCATAATTTAAAAAAGCAATTTAAGATTCATTTGAACCGTAAAAATCTGTTTATTGGTCTAATCTCCACCAATCATTCCACGGCCATACACATCGTCACATTCTTGTAATCATTTTCTGGTGCATCTTATTAAAGAAATACTTAATACAATCTACTGCACACAGAACCTTTGACTTCAGCCGCCCGTTTTTTTTGTATACCTTGTGTGCTACGTGTACCTTACTAAACTGTATTTTACAACGGATGGGAGACGGGGTGTAGTCTAGTTTAAAATGAATATTTTTTATTCAATATTCAATTTCAACCATCCAGCAGGTACGTTTAAATTAATATATTTGTACAAAAGGGATATTTAATAAATCATTTCTTTTATTCAACGAATAATTCATATGATTTGAGAATGTAACATTCCATAATATAAGTATTGAATATACATAAATTGAAGATATATTATACCTAGTAGGAAAAATTACATTTGAAAAAATACGACGCCTAAGATAATTTGAACCCGTATATCCACTGGTATCGCGCCAATATGCTTTAACTAATTAAGCTACATGCCTCCTACCTAATTACGATGATTTATACTAGTAGGCCTTACTCGAAATGTTTGTCAAATTGCGTTATTATTGATTATCGGTTTTTGTGTTTTTACTCAAGGAATATTAATTGCCTTAAATACTAACCAACGCCCGGCTCTTTTCTAGTAAGCAGGTAAGTATTTTCAAGTTATGTATGTTCAATAGTGATATTTTTATAAAACATATACTTAAATAAATAGTGCCTTTTTACTAATTATCGTAAAACTCAAATATTTTCTATATCAACCCACCCGCATACGCTTGATAGTAACCAAGCTGGATGTCCTACGTTTGTTGTAAAGTATCAGCAGTTTTTGCCTAGAAATGTTTCAGGAACAGATTCCCAAAACTGAGGTCACCATGCACTCAAGTGCGCTTCGACTGAGTTTATAGAGATTTTCTAATAAAACTTGCCCATGAGAGAGAGGTTCGCATAGAAGCAAAATATTATTTATAAAAATTATAGTAAACAACAAAAAATAATACAAAACTGATGAACAATATAAATAAAGACATCTTCAAAATGACAGTTACAGGATGTCGACACGAATTTTTTAAATGAAACTAAACCATTATTTATACCAAATTATTGCTTTTTTCATAATTCCTTGTCAACAACTTGATGAGTCCGTTCAAAATGGTGACCATAACGCAGCTTGTACGATTGTTTATTTTATATATATTATTACAAGATACTTACATCTACTGGGATTGTCCTAACATGTGTATGCAGCGCTCGAAATGGAAAAGTTTACAAACCGGAGCGCTAAAGGATTTTCTGAAGATATTATAATATAGTTTATTAATATTTTATAAAAATAAATTATTTTTTCCATGATACGGAGCAATAATTTTATCGATTTTACGAACAGGAACGGAGCTTCGGTGCGCTTCAATCCATTTCGAGCCCTGTGTGTATGGGAAGGGAAGAGCTACTCAAATCGGTTTAACCAGCTGTTGGGTCTATCTTAGTCGCCCTTTTCTTTTTTGGGCTAAAAATATGCATCTGATTACAAATCAGTTAGATATCCATATCGTAAACTAACAATGGACATATGAAATGAAGTGCGATTATTAAGAAAAATAATAAAAGTTATTAGTTACAATGTGGATATTACTTAATTTTAAGATAATCGCAAATATATAATATTATTTATACAAGCACACATGTGATTGCAAACTATATACTTACTAAATAATTAATAATTACAAGACAAAAAGAACTTTTTATGTACAACGTTTTTAAATTTTCTGTTAAATTATTATGCTCAGTATGCTCAAACTTGTACTCGATATGAAGTAAATAAAAAACAAACAAACAATATAGAATACCTACTGAAATATCATTTTGACATTTCATTTTGATTTCCATGGTAACGCACGTATATATAAATAATTTTGTTGCTAGGACCACCCTTTTAGCAACCAATAATAGTCTTTTACTTTTTACGAATTTTTCTGTAATAACTTTCCATACAAAACAGAATTAACTGAAAATGAATTCAATTCTGTTTAAAGATGGCTAAAAGTATTAAAAGAATGCATTGGCATCGTGTTCTGATATATTCTAAAAGTTTCAAATGCCTAACTACTCAGGAAGTTAGTTAAAAATCGATTTCAAGATTTGTACTGGACAAACAACCACCGGACAAACAAGAATACGAGCTAATAAAAACGCTGTAAAAAAAGAATAGTGTCATTAAATTTAATGAAAAAAAAACTATGTTTACAGTTGGTTTACAAAATATAAAAATGTCGGCTGACAACTATAAACGACTTTGTAATCCATCTCTGGCTTAATACTATTTTATCAATAGATGAAGCTGGATATGATTGTTTATACATATACATACTATGGAAAAGTACTAAGAGAAGCAGGACATAAAAAATATATATGAAGTAACCGGCTATAAAACTAACATCCTCAAAATACTGTGGTTTTAATATTACTGGTGCGGTATTCACATATATGAGATCGTATGTCTAATTCAGCTTTATGCATTGTTTTACACAAGTAGGGATGAAATATTTAATTATAATTTTTTTGTTCTTTTACAACGGGCTGCACCCCTTTTTGAAGTGCATAACATAACATAACGTGACCCACGGCAGTGTAAACACAAGAAGTTACACGCGACCGCGCTACTGAAGCGACCTCTCGCAAGCTACATACTAACCTAACATACAATATCATTATTTCATAAGTTTTGTGAGAACACTTTTAAGCAACTTTGGAGTTAGGAGCTCTGACGATTTTGCAACCAAATAAAATGTTAAATAATTATGGAGAAGATAACAAAGAACCCACATGTTTTATAATGAACGTGTATTATAATGTTTATATAGACGAAAATGTAATTGTAATTACTTGGACCTCATTCCCACACACGACAATCATGTCTGGAAACTTGTACGTATGCAGTTCGTCGTGAAATGTTGTATCGGAAATATATAATAAGTCCATATTATATTAAAAACCGTCCAACCTCTTTGAGTCGTATAGTACCTACTGACATAAAATTCATGTCAAAACAATATACGGTTCTTGTCGGTTTACGCTTTACAGGAAACCGGCAGCAAACAATTTTTTTAAATACCCAATATACTGGATTACTTCTTAGTTTAGGTAAGGTTAGGTTAGGTTTTCATTCTTGAATTCATGCATTTTGATAAAATCAGCTATGAAAATTGAATTTAATAAAATTGGAGTCCGTATAGTATACGGCCATTTCTTTCTGATAAGAAAGCCCACGGCGAACTGTGCCACGGTGAAATGTTTTACGTACAATTTACATGTAACCCACGACAATCACCAGACGTTATCAGAAATAGTAGGAAGTCTCAATGCATGGGTGGCTTGGACACGGGTACATCATGCGTGGCATCTCATACCCCTCAGTCCAGCAGAGAAAGGACTCGCTTGGGAATTGGGGGGGGGGGGTAAACTATACACATATTATTATAATACAGTGTTGACAACTATAATGACAACTTAATTATTATAATATGTTGTACGATAATAATTTAGATATTGATTAACGAAAGAGTTAAAACAAAAACTTTCGGTTTTGTGGAAGTTTTTAAATTTTCTGGGTGAAACATTTTAGTTGTTTGACTTTTGACTTTGTTTCCAAAACATTATTTTTTTTCAATCTTTGTTTTTGTGAAGGTAATTTATTATTATGAGTTTTTATTTTGAAATACTAATTAATTACACATATTTTCTATACTTTGAGAAAATCTAGCGTTTTTTTCTGTCACTTAGCCTATTTATTTTTATAACTTTATCTGTCATATTATTTTGTAAATGACAGTTGGCAACACTCAGGAAACACTCGAGACTCCCTTTTCTACCAGCGTGCGACACCCGCGCATTACCCGAATGATATCCCCATGTTCAAACCGTCCCTGTTTTGTACACGAAACTTGTGATTTCCTTCAACTTATGGTAACGTGTAGTGGTTATCGATCAATGGTATTCGGCAGATTGGGCTAAGATCGTTGATATAATTATACACTAAAATCTATATTTACTAGTAGCAGTCACTAACAGTACTTAGCAGTAGCACAAATTTGACCTCAAAATTTTTTACATGGGTATAATTATCACTATAATATTTATAAATATAATGTACTATTTTTTTTTAGAATTATTAATAACCATGTCCACCATAACAAGGTGGTTGTTAGTATTTTTGAACCATCACAAACACCCAGGTTTTCAGAAAAACACATATATTGTGCCCTCACCGGGAATCGATCCTTGAACTCTTAGGTGGAAGGCCAGCGCCTTACGCACTGCACCACGAGAGCCGCCAATATTTATAGTATTATTAATATTATCGACCGAGAATGCTCGATGGAATTTGTATTTAAATTACTATTCCATTTGAGTAGTACTACAACACTTAAATGCTTTATAATCGTCACTCTTCTGGCAGAAGACACTAATTCGAAAAAATTAAATATTGAGTTAGTACCAAAATGTTCCTTATTTCAAACTTTACCATCTGGAAACCATCTCAATAAATAAACAGTCTTTATTTTAAAGTCATCCTTTTTACAATTACTTAATAAACTCACATGATAGACCATTATTTCAAACATTTTAACAACTTCAAAGTCAAATTACTCAAAACTAGTATTTTCCAGTTAGTGTGTTCTGCCAAAACAGAGACGAAATTTTATTGTAATATTTTACATTAATTATGTAAGTACCTATACAATTAATAATTTCATGCATTTGACATCAATTTTAAAATTGGTTTAGGTCGGTTATGGGGGAGCCAGGTGGGAACCGCGCTAATTGTTAAGAATGAAAACCTAACCTTACTAAACTTAACCTAAACTAATCCAACCTAACAAATAATCCAGTATATCGGCTATTTTTAAAATGTGTTTGCCGATAACCCCATAACCGACTTTTACCTTAAAATTTTTAATCTGTATAAAAAAAGTTAGGTTAGGTTTAGCTATGAATTAAATAAAATATTATGTAGTGGTTAACTTTAGTAAATTGTCCATTTTTAAATGCATTTGTGAGAATCATTACGTCGTGATAATCATAACGCGTGAGGAATTCACACCACGTTTTCGGGAAAAGATTACTCAAAATTGATACCTATTAATGGACGTATTGAAAGCCATAATGGCATCGCAGTATAGCAATTATCGCCCGTTATGGACACTGGATTCGACACCCGGTATAAATATACCTACAATTAAATTGTTCGGCAGGTGTTTTTGAGCGAATAATTCAGTGTTATGGCTTCCTGATATCCTTGCACTCGTCAATGACATTGACCAATAAGACTGCGAGAAAAAACATATAATAATATAATATTATAATATGCGATGTACTCATATTATATAATTGTGTTAGTCTCTATTATTATTGTATCCATTATAAATCGGTATAATAAAACATGTCTCCCGTCTAGGGATAGTAACAATGATAGTAATAACGAATAAAAATATTAATACCAGTTTTTCGGTATTTATTATTAAATACCGGTATTTCTTAAAACCAGGGTTTTCAACCGTTATTTTTTTTCGTTCCGGTTCAAGTACAAAAAATATAATACATAAGTTCGGTTCAGATTTTCGTTCCGAAAAAATAACGGTTTTTGCAGTTTTCTGTTATATATTATCACTATTCACTACTTATTAAAAAGTATTTTGCAAAAACGATAATAATATTTAGATTTTCTATACGATACCAGTTATCGTAATTAATGTAAATGTTATATTATTTTTTTAAATCTTCTATCATCTGGTAAAGCTTAAATAATTTATTAAAAATAATGTGAGACAATACATTAAGTACGTAATACTATTTAATATAGTGTTACAACTGAAAATATTCCATATTATGCTTCGAATATACGTGATAATAAATTTAATGTTCTATTCGTGGGTTTGCTGCCAAAAGTTGTTAAGTCGATAATTTAGGTATTTAGACTTAAAGACGGATTATGTGTCTATATAATATAAATATTATGTATGTTAGAAAAAAATCAAGGTCATCTGATATATAGAACATGCACATAAAGCACAAAGACATTACCATCATGCCTAATTTTTGAGGGCATGTCAAACTTCAAATTCCAATTACTCCGTAACATGATTTTGAGACTTAGCAACATAATATAATATATTAAATTATCTACAAAAATTTACATAGTTAAAATACATATTATTAAAAGAAATGAGTTATTCTAAGAAGTTTTAATTACTCTGAATGGTCTACGTCAGTAATTTGATCACCCAATATGACATTTATTAAAAAATTGGGATATATTTTTTATGGAATAACTGCGGAAACCTGAAACATTAAATCATCATTTTAATAAACGTAATTAATTACAAAAGAAACAATCAGAACAGTTTCGGGGCTAAATTGACTAATTACCCCTCCCCAACCCTATCCAGAGCGATGAATTATCGGCAATTAAAGTTGTCATGTTACCGACTCTGGCAAAGGAAGTCGCTTTTTATCGTCAACAAACTAACCCTAATTGAGCCCCGAAAGGACTGCCCCAAATTGATAACAGGGCAAAAGGCAAACGGCGGGGGAATATTGTAAAATTTCTCCGCCGCCGTTTTGCTGCAACCGTTTCAGAGTCGCCATTTGTGCGCAGGCCGTTTCGGCGTTAATTTATAATAACAATTATAACTACTCAATAATTGAATACTAACATCCTCCATGATTGATGTAAGAATATAAATATTATAAATTATTTTATATTGTAATTTTTGCGAACAGTTAGACAAAGAACATTTTTGTCCAGTGACGCCGCTATCAATGTAAAATCCCTCATATTTATATGAGTATGGAGAAATACAAATCACTGAACATATTGTTAAGACTTGCGTTCTATATGCTATTCCCAGAAGATCAGATTATAAGCTAACATGCATTTAGTAACTATTTAACTTCTTCTTTTCCCACCCTATCACGTCCCAACATTGGGGCATAGGGCAAGCACAAGTTGGCGCCACTTCCCTCGGTCCATCGCCAACTCCTGCGCCTCCCGCCATGTCAGACCTGTAGCACGTAGGTCGCTTTTGTAGCACCGCTGCAGGGTGAGGGAAGGCCGGCCACGGTGACGGAACCCCTGAGGCTGTGCCACGAGGGTACAAAGTGCCGCACTCTTTGGCGGCATCCGGAATCGTGTCCCAGCCACGTAAATTTAACTAGTGCATATATTATCAAGTATGTAACAGATATTATTATTGACAATGTGATTTTGTTTTTTGTGGATATTTCTATATCGTTATCTACATTCTGCCGCCATACGAGTGAGTGAATGAATAATTTTATTATACAAAGAAGAATTATTGAATCTCTATGCTAACTCAATAAATATTTCTATGTAATACAGATTAGTTCGCAACTTAGGGGCCCGCTGAAGAGCCCGCCGTTCAAATATAATTCAGTATAAAAAGGACCTCGGCGTCGTAACTACATCAATTTAAATCGATCTTTTCGCAAAAATCACTAATCATCGGAGATTTTATTTCAAGAAATATTATTATTATTACTGATAATTTCTGCCGCGCGGAGAATTATTATTATTTTATGAACACCTGCGAGATGAAGCCGATCAGAAAACAGGGCTGTCAAAATAATATTAAGCATTCATATTTTTTAAATGTTAATTTCATCATGGTTTTTAATCAAACCTGTGCAAGTACGTACTGATAACTTGGGTGGATTTTGTAGCAAACATACTATTGATATATATACGGGTATATTATTATTATAACCCAATTCAAATTGAACATAGGTTGATACTCAAATACTATTATAGTATGTTTATGATTTCGAGAAAATAATACGATGGTATAATTAATCCATATCAATTATTTGAAAACATTACATTCGCACTTTGCACAAAATTACAAACACATTCGAAGTTTGCCGCACACGTACAGACCACGTGATATTTGTTTACGCAATATCGTCGCTTTTCAAAATGGCGAATTTGATTACCAGATTTTACTGCGATGAATCAGTATGTTCCTTTTTGTCTTTTTTTATTCGTAGGTTTGTTTACTATGTACACCGATAAATTTCCATTTATAAACTCGGAAACGATTTTTACAGAAGAGTTTTGGAATATAATGCAACCAAAACTGGAAAAAAATTCTATCATGGGTGTTGACTTCCTGAATTAGCTAACCCCAGGTCCATGCCACTACGTGAACCACAGTGGATATTAAGCCATTTCCACACTGGCAACAAGTTGCTGGCAACCTCATTAAATTTTACGATACTTACCATAATTGCTTAAGAAATTTTACAATAATTATCGTAAAATCTAACGAGGTTGCCAGCAAATTAACTTGTTGCCAGTGTGGACCCGGCATTAGATGCACAAAACTTAAATAATATATATTATAAATAAAAATTTAAAATTATAAATATATATTATGATTTATGTCTTCGACAGCCCTGATGAAATAAATGTGAAATATGAGTCGGATCAGTCACAGAGCAAATTTATTAACACAAACAACTTTGACACGACCTTTTTATATTAACTAGTAGACCAGATATTATGGACCACATGTTAAAAAATCATATTTTCAATTCTCAAGGCCAATTCTGTAGAACGTCCTCTTAAGTGGACAAAATAAGTACTTTTCAGTACTTAATACTACTAACACGATGCCAAACTACAGTTAAGTAATAATAATAGTCATATAAGTGTGAAGCTTGATAAAATCTCATAAATATATTGTAATCCCACCAGAACCCTCGATATGAGGATCCCTTACCTTACTTATTTAACTTCATGGAGAAACTAGCGAATTATTACAACAAAAATGTCTTAAACCAATAATTTATATTTGGTTTGCACTACCTATCTTCTTTCTAAAATTTAATATGATAAAAGATTATACTTTTAAAAATACATCAAAAGAGAATTTGATGAGTTGTATTGCTGTACTTATGGTGTTGGTTTCTATTTTACCGTGTTTTTATTAGCTCGTATTCTTGTTTGTCCCGTACAGATTTTTTCTTGTCTGTCCAAGATTTTTAACTAACTTTCCGACTAGCTAGACATTTGAAACTTTTAGAATATAACAGAACACGACGGGAATGCATTTTTTTAAATACTTTTGGACATCTTTAAACAGAATTGAATTATTTTCAGTTAATTCGGTTTTGTAATATGTTTCGGAAAAAAATCGTTAAAAGTAATATTTACTACTCACTATTATTGGTTGCTAAATGGGTCCTAGCAACTAAATTACTAATATATATGTGCGTTACTATAGAAATCAATATGAAATGTCAAAATGACATTTCAGTATTCTATATTTATTAATACATTGAATTGTCAAGTTTATATGATTCAACATAAAATTTAAAAACGTGGTATATATATATAACAAGTTCTTTTTATCTTGTAATTTATTTAAATATTTATTAGGTGTGTAAGATTATCTATAGTTTTGATATATAGATTTTAGCATTACTTGTGTACGGTCCATGGATGCTGGGCATCTGGAGCATACCCATCCTCAAATTATGGACACAATACTACGTAATGACATTAAATAGGTAGATATTCATTGTTCAATCGTATCGAATTTTTTTCTCTTTTCACGTATAAAGTTTCTTCTACGTAAATATTTATATAATATTTCAGAGCTATCATACTGCAAAATTACAAACTATACTACTTCAATGGCGAAATACCAATATTCAATGACCTAAGATGACAAAATATTTACAGCGAAACATTGTTATACGTATAAGCAGAAATCACCGCACGCTACTGTTTAGTACCTTTCTAAATTATTATTATCATTTTAGATAATGTTATAAAATGGAAAAATCATTTTTAAAAACCTATATTCTATATTATTTTTGCAAAGGTTTATTTTACTCTAATGTAAAGTTGTCAAAACGGCCGCGCTGGAATGTACTAGTAGACAACCGACGAATAAAAAAAAGTTTCAAAATAAATACGCGGGGGCCGCAGCACAAATGCTAGACAGCAAAGGGTTAAATTTCACACCGGTACTAAAAAAATTGAACGAATGTGAGAAATAGTTTCAATTTTTTACCATTCCATGGGCGGTAGTTTATCAAACAGAAATTTTGGGAGATGCTCAAATACTTCGAGCTACCTACGATCTGTTACAAAATGTTATAAAACTTTTTCTAGGTTTGCAGAGTAGTGAGTAAAGATTACATAACGAAACCAATGAACCTCCTTTTTGAAATTGCCGTTGATCATCATCATTTATATTGTGTACTTTGCTGGGTCTTGTCCGTTTCAGAAACCTCCATCTTGGACGATTCAACAACAACGTTATTCATGTACTTTGTCCGAGAATTCTTAAACATTCTTTGGTGCAGTTCAGCCATCTCAGTTTTAGTTGTCCAGGTTTTCTATTACCCTCAAGAGATATGTACATAATCCACCTTACTAGTAAATCCTTCGAAATTATATACATGTGGTCGATCAGCGGTCGAAACGGATTCTTTACAAACCGGATTGCTCGATAATTTTTCGAAAATGATTACATATTTCTCGAATTTTATGTATCTAATATATAAAAATTAATATTTGTGTGTTTGTTTGTTCGTATTTAATGCGCAGCCATACCGTTCATCCGATTGCAATAAAACTTTGTTAACTTATTGCTTGCACTTGCGGGAAGAGTATAGGCTATACTATTATATAAAAATGAATGTCTGTCTGTCTGTGTGTCTGTCCCGTATGCGTTCCTATACCATTCATCCGATTGCAATGAAATTTTGGTAAGTGGTTGCATGCACACCCATGAAGGTTTCTGAATTAGAAAAATCATCATCTTCTTCTTCTTCTTCATTATATTTTCTTTTATTCGTATGGTTCCTATACCATTCATCCGATTGCAATGACATTTTGGTAAGTGGTTGTATGTACACCTATAAAGGTTTCTAAATTAGAAAAATCATCATCTTCTTCTTCTTCATTCTATCTTCTTTTATTCGTATGGTCCCTATACCATTCATCCGATTGCAATGAAACCTTCGTCAGTTGTTGTGGTAACACCCTCAATGGTTTTTGAATTAGTACAACCATCTTCTTCTTCTTCTTCTATTCTATATTCTTCTATTCGTATGCGTTCCTATTCCATTCATCCGATTGCAATAAAATTTTCGTCAGTAATTGTGCCAACACCCGCGAAGGTTTCTGAATTAGTACAACCATCTTCTTCTTCTTCTTTTTCTTCTTCTTCATTCTATCTTCTTTTATTCGTATGGTCCCTATACCATTCATCCGATTGCGATGAAACCTTCGTCAGTTGTTGTGGTAACACCCGCAATGGTTTTTGAATTAGTACAATTATCTTCTTTTTCTTCTTCTTCTATTCGTATGCGTTTCTATTCCATTCATCCGATTGCAATAAAATTTTCGTCAGTAATTGTGTCAACACCCGCGAAGGTTTCTGAATTAGTACAACCATCTTCTTCTTCTATTCTATCTTCTATTCGTATGCGTTTCTATACCATTCATCCGATTGCAATGAAATTTTGATCAAGTGTTGTGCTCACGCCGCAAAGGTTTCTGAATTGTTACAACTATTTTCTTTTTCTTCTATTCTATCTTCTTCTATTTGTATGCGTTCTTATATCATTCATCCAATTGCGATGAAATTTTGACCAGTTGTTGTGAGTACGCCCGCAAAGAGTTCTGAATTAGTACAACCATCATCTTCTACTTCTATTCGTATGCGTTCCTATACCATTCATCCGATTGCAATGACATTTTGATCAAGTGTTGTGCCCTTGCCCGCGAAGGTTTTTGAATTAGTACAACCATCTTCTTCTTCTTCTATTCGTATGCGTTCCTATACCATTAATCCGAATGCAATGAAACTTTGGTGAGTTGTCATGCGCGTGCCCACGAAGATTTCTGATTTAGAAAATCATCTTCTTCTACTATTCGTATGCGTTCCTATACCATTCATCCGATTGCGATGAAACTTTTGTCAGTTGTTGTGCGCACACCTGCGAAGGTGTCTAAATTATTATTATATAAAATACAAAGTTTGTTGTTTGTTTGTTCCATCCAATTTTGATTTTTTTTTTACTACATATTAATAACATTAATAACGTTTTCATATTTTGGATTCGATTTTAATTTAGTGTTCTTATGTTTGACCTTTACTCCTATTAGAATTATTTTCATATTGCCATATTGTATTACAAAGATATTTTAATATTAAAAAAATAATTACCTATTATTATTTTTCAAATATCTAAGATAAATATAACCACGAAGCGACCCTGTGCGAAGCCGGGTACTTCAGCTAGTATTTTATAAAAGTAAGAGTGTTGGATTTTTTTAAAATTATATTTATAGCCTACCTTGCTCAAACAGTCAACTTAATTTTTCTACCAGACGGAGCAATAATCTCTGGGATTTCATGAACCGGAACTGCGCTCCGGTCGATTTTGAAGCCTATGACCGATTTTAAAATATCACGTGATAATATAAATTATGTAAAATCCGCATTATATTATCTCGTCTTCCAAATGCCACCTTCCTAAAGTTTCTCTTCACGACTCTCCTGTCAACGATATCCTGTTACCAATTACCCAGCATTCTGGTCCATACGTTAATAATGGACTCAAGAGAGTTGTATATAGAGTTGTTTCGTGTTTGTATTATTTGGAGACCAAAATAGCATATTATCATTTGTTGATGAAAATATTCGATATTAATAAAATCACTGCTGACTTGCTAATTAATATTTAATTACCACATTTAAATATCATGTTAATTATATCGAATGGTCAGGTAATGCAAATGCGCTAGTCGCGTTGTCAGCAGCACTAATTGAGTTAATGCAAAATCTGTGTGCTAAGGAAGTATTACAATTAAAATATTTTGAATTTTATTTAACTTTCCCGTCGTAAGGAAAAACTAATTTTTAACGTTGTCATAATCACACAGTTAACTAACAATATTAAGTTTGAGAAGAAAATATTCCAGAAGAAGTATTACTAGGTGTATATTTAAAGTTATGATAACGTAATAACCACTTAGTGGAGTAGTTAAACTTTAACATGCGTTGCTTCTCGTTATAATTTTTTGTGCGTGGGAGAGTATGATTAATTTGTTTAATTTTGTAACAATTTGTCGATGATAAATAGAACTAGAATTTCAAGATGTAATAATTTACATTGTGCATCTGGTATAGTCAGTCAAACGGATTTATTTTTATTGCCTTACTGAATATGTTTAAACATTAACATGATAACCGTGTGATTTTGAATGAATATAATAAATTAGTTTGCCTATGTATAATGGGTAAGTATTTTTTAATCTCATTTAGTATAATTACACCAACTCCACTCAATGCCGTTACAAAGTTAACCCCATTACGTTTTTATATCAATACTATGATAGCTATCCATTTCGTGATATAAGTCAACAAAAAAACTGGAGAAGGAGGTCTGGGAACTTACTGGCAGCAGGGTATCAGCATTGTCTTCTGGGACACTAGCAGATAATGTGAAACCTACAATTTATTATCTGGGTCACGAATCACGATCATTGATGATGGAGAAGAGAGATTATTATTTAGGCCAATCAAAAAGAAGTACATATACTTACTTTTTCAACGTTTTCGTATCCCTCACTAATGATGATCATTCTTATTTTGATCATGTCCGATCCTAATAGGATCATAATAATATTGTAGGCCTCTACAGGATGGAGGTTTATATTAACAGGTTTTGTTTTTACGAGAAATGAATGTTAGCCACATGTTCAACTTACTAGATCCATACTCTGACTCATAAACAAATTGAAAAACAATATGTGTACTTGCCAAACCCAGGATTCAACACTGAGCCCCACGACGTTATAGGAAGATACTTAAGTCGCGCGGCTATCATGGGTCATTGATGATCATGACTCCTTTAAAATATCCTAGTTATGTCTCTTCACCTTTCCTTGGTTTCCATTGACCGCGTAGTTGAAGTTATTGAGAGGTATGTGGTGTCCTTAACTTTGTAGGATGAACGCGACCAATTTCATCTGGGTTTACCATTAATGTTTCCTCTTCTTCTTTTCTGTCGTGTCTTAACCTAACCTAACCAAGTCATGGCCACCGTAGTAAAAGTGTTATTAGATTTAAACATCATTTGTCATCAATGGTTTATCTGGATGCACAGGGCGAATGGACAAAAAATTATGCAGTTACCTCGGCGCCACATTCACATTTGAATCGTCATCGGTGCATCCTTACTTCTTCGTATTGGTTGTAATTATGGTTACTCCGGGTCTCCTAGAAACCAGAGCATACGTCCTAGCCACGTGAAGCATCTATTTGCGTTTATATTCATCAGTAAGAATTTATTGACGTGTCAGTTCATAAAATCGTGTATTTGTAATGTGGTCATAACAGTGTAACTCGGGTAAGATACGGTGGAGACATCGATTATAAAAGCTCAATATTTCAGAAACCTAATTCTTGGTAAGATGCTATGTCGCAGTATCATATTAATATAAGGTCACCCGATGTAATGCGGTAATCAACCGGGAGGTATTTTCCATTTGGTCCCAACAGAATATATCGGTGACGTACATGTGAATCTAGAGATGGTTAAATTTAAACCCCATCACAAATATACAAATCCCGTGTGCTGTAAAGTTTAATGAGTTTGACTTAGTTTAATAGGTCCAACTTTGTTACCAAAACTTTTTATGGATAGGTATTATGGCTCCGAATTTATAAATTATATATTTTCATTAATGATTATAATCCGATATTCTTAAATCTAGCCTATATTTATTGCGTATTGAATAAAATAATAATAATTTCATTAGTAATTATTACTATTTACAAGTTAAAAAGAGACACAAACAAGTTAATTTAATTATCACTGGACGATATAATATATAATCATCTTAGTAGGTACCTGATAACGTGAAAACATTACTATGATTAATTACAAAGTTGGTTGCCCTTCCATTGGCGGTATTTGAACGTATTATGTGATAGTATTATGCTTATTAGAATTAATTCGCCTGACTCATAGACGGATCGGTACTAGTTTAAAGGATTAGAAACAGGGAACATAGAATTAATGGGAACTGAAATACCTAACTGGTATGGAGTAACAACCGATATCGAGTGGGGAAGAACATGGGATAAACTATAATGCGTGTAAATAATACGTCATTCTAACCTTGTCCTTCATTCTGACAACTGCTCTTGGTTTATGCAGTGTTGTTCATTCAATATTTGTGTACTTGAAGGTATTGCACGTCTATAATGTGTATTTCATTTTCGTAGGAAACTCACATATTCAAAACGCTGCTTAAAAATGTAGGGTATTATAACCTATCGGAATTATATTTATTAATCTGTTGTGTGATTAGAACACTCATTTGGGCAGTGTAAGATGAAAGTTTGAACCCCATTCAGTCATTTTTTTACTAAGGTTTTTTTCTAATATGGATATAACTGAAGTTTATCCAAATTATGTAATATGCTTACTTATATTCATTAGGTAGGTAGGTACACTTAAATTATTTTTCCACTTACTAAGAAAGTTGTATGCAGAGCGTTGGAGCGGACCCTTTTTTGAGTTGCTCCGCATCCAACTACGCTCCGGGACCTAATACTTGCTCCGACTCCGCTCCAGGGTCTGCTCCGCTCCGTATTATAAGTATAAAAATAATTAAATAAGTGGTTTTAAAATAATCGTCATTTTCATTATAATTCTATTACTTAAACAAAATTATCGGCAGCAAATCGTCTCTCATTATTTGCCTCTTCTGTCCAAAAAGTGAGGTTATTTATCACTCGGCAGTGTTTTCATATTTCAAATAATTCCAGTGTTGCAGTGTCAAAATATACTATTCTCATTGGATTTTAGGACGAAACTTTAATAACAAAAAAAAATATCCGGAGCAGTGGAGCACTACAAATTTTTGGTGCTCTGGCTCTGCTCCTGCTCCGGGTAAAATCCCATTGCTCCAGTGCTTTGTGCTCTTGCTCCGAGCTCCGCTCCAACGCTCTGATTATAAATGTAGATTAAAAAAATAAATAATAGGTACAACTGGTATTTACATACTTAAAAATAATTATTTTCATAAACGAGCATCAACGGATGCCATAACATATCCAGAAACTAGTTCTTTATCATTATTGAAAACGTAGTTCCAAACATTGCCAGTAAAATTATTTTAATTTGCATATTAAAGTATCATGATTTATTACTAACTCAACACTGGATCCCTTTAAACAAGACTTGCATTAAATTTACCTATGCTATAAACATAATAATACGAACTCCCGGTGTATTCCAGTTTGGAAGTTTAGAATATATCAGGGGTCGTCAAATTATTATTTGAACGCGGAGTAATTAGTTAGTTTAATTTTCAAATGCATACTATGGAGTAGGGAATGCAATCCCGAGCCAAATTTCTGATACCGGGATTTCGGGATTACAATTTGACAATCCCGGAACTGGTTCCGGGATTGGCATTTTTTTCCATTGTTAAAATAAAAAAAAAATTATTTACAAATAACATTGATAAAATCGGTCAAAAATAAATCTAGTATAATTTATACTATTTAAGACATTTATTGTTAATATTGTATATGTTCAATCTTGTAAAAACATAAGTTTAATGGAGTAAATAATATTGTAATATAAATAATAATGTGAATTTAATATGAGATTGCTGTTTCTGATAGTAAAGACTTAATGAATGGGTTAGCGAGATTTGAAATAGTAAAGTAAATCAAGGTGTACTTATGGCCTTTCCGCTTCATAAATCTAATTAGTCATTCAAATATGAAACTGCCGTAAAACGTATGAGATCATGGTGGAATTACTTTGTTAATAGTGCGAAGCATTGTTTTGTTCCAATCTTTCTCATTTTTATTAATTTATGTGAAAAAATAAAATGAATCGGCAACTTACACATGGGTGTAAATCAAGCTTCATTCAAACTCAGTTTATTTCTAATGTTGTTATTTGTTATTAAAAGTATTTTTTCTCTTATATTTTCGTTTTTATTTTATTTTCCATAAAAATTGATAAAAAAATCAATCCCGGGATGCATATGTATCGAAAATAGCTCGGGATCCCGGCATCCCGGGATTGGAATCCCTACTATGGAGTGATATATTTTGATTATTATAATATCTCGGACAGATTTTTTTCAATCAGACAAAAACTGTTAAATATATGGTAAGTATATTTTTTTCTTCCACTTAACGCAAATTCAATGAAACAATCAACTATTGATGTATTTATCTATTTTGTTCGTTCTTTTTATGCAAATATGAGATCAATAATAATTACACTTACATAACATTTATATTTATGTTTTCCACCGTCACTAAAATTTCGTACCCTTTTCCACATTTTATGATTTCACATAAAATCAGTTTAACTAGATCTAATGGATATTTTTAGTTAGTAAATACCACCTACACAGCATATTAGTATTTTTTATAACACATCTCTTGTCTACAACAATACGTACATTTTATTATTATATTTTATTCTTGATCTATTTTGAATTAGGTAGGTATAGATGTGATAAAGGCAGACGCTGGAAACTAATTTACTTTTTTTCTGCATTGGATATATTATTATAAATAATTAATTGTAATAGTAAAATTATAAAAACATATCTGAAAAACTCTATACTTGCACTGGAAAAAGAAAAGAAAATATTTCAACGAAGCGATAGCTTTAAATTTAGGATACAAAAATGAAGATTTAAGAAACTATATTTTGTCGGTTGTACACGTTATTGATCAAGCAAACAGTTGACGACTAATTTGTTAAAATAACTCTTTACTATGGGAAACACTTCAATATCACCACGAGAAGTAAAATAGTGGCTGTGTAGACTGTAGAATAATGATCACCATGTAAATAATATGATAGAATAAACTTTTTTTTTTTTTTAAGAATGTATAAGAATTATGAGAAAATACCTCAGAAACATACATAATAGAAAAATAGCCTGATAAAAATTATAAAGCTGGGCCCAACTCGAACCTGCATCCATCGGATTCTGAGGACTTGATAAAATAATAAAAAGATTTAAATTAATTAAAAAAAAATTAAAAAAAAAATAAAAAGCACCTATAGTAGTGTAGTAGAACGCCAATAAACCAGAATTAATAGTACATAATATTATTACACTAAACTTTATTATTTTAATATATACACTATTTTTGTCTGATACTGCTCCATTTGGCATCGAAATGTCTGATCTAAAGTGAGTTTTGCTATTTAATAGTATTTTTTTCAATTTGAGTACCTACCATTATCTATAATATGTATGCTGAACGAAACTAGGAACAGCACGATGATATTTTGTTTAGGTATAGTAAAAAAAAAACTATAAAATACAATGGAGCTAATTTTTAGGTAAACTGAGTGTTATCGGGTGTCGACCGTAACTCGCTCACGTACCTGTGGTTGTCAATATTTGTTATTTACATATACATAGGTAGATCGTAGCGTAGGCAAAGGCATGTTTTGTTTCATAGCTCAGATTAAAGAGTTTATAATTTCAACTCTGTTTAAGTCACGTGTCTTAATACTTCACTAATTTATGGGAGTTTATTTTTATAAGCATAAATTAAGAGTGCCTGTTCCCTAATCATGTGTAAGGGGATTTACATAAATAATTACGGACCCAGGAACAATTTAAAGTTGTACGCTACTAATCACAATAAACTTTTCTCAGTTTTGTTTTAAATCGCTTTCAAATTAGTCCGCTTTGATATTCATATCGTTATGAAACAGCATGTTTAACTTTTGATTATTATTCACAAATGCTAACTGTCTATTAAATAGTTAAAGTATACATGTTATCTACATATTAAATTAAAAGGGTAGACATCTAATTAAAATTCAAATGTTTACTACAATCTTTAAATTATTAACTCTATGGCCAGTCAAGATACTTTGCAATTCAAAATAAAATATTTTATTATCATGTATGTAAGGATTGCAATACCGGTATTCAATAATTTATCAATATCGAAATACTGATTTCAAAAATCCAAAATACTAGTATTTTCGGTATCAAGAAAGCATACATGTTTGTATTTTTCGAAAATGAATTTAATGTTATTTTTTCATTATTTAATACTACTTACCTAAGTATGTACTTACTAATTGTATATTTTAGTGTAAGTATAAGTTTTACGCTGCCAAAACGAAAATATATTGACTGAAATCAACAAAAGTTAAATAATATTAAAACAAAATCCCTAGAATATACTTATAGAATTGTCGCTATGAATTAATATAATATTTCGAAAAAGAAAATATTCTTCGCAAATATTTTTAATTATTCTATAATTATTGATTAAACATTAATACGTAGGTATATCCAACAAATGTTGAATTTGCAAGAGCCTTTTCTGTACCCAGATCTATATTAGCAGGCATAAAGGTCAATATAATTAGGTACTTTAGGTTGCTATAAAACAGTGTTTGAAATAGATTTTAAAAGTTATATTTATTTATAGGTATCTACTTATTTTTTTTCTATAATATGATTTAACGAATACCGGTATTGATATTATATAATATTCATTCGGTATTGCAATCCCTACATGCATGTACTCCCTATAAATAATTAATATAAATAAATAACACTAGTTATTATTATTGTTCATTTTCCCACTTTGAATAATGTTGGTTTTAATGTCATTGAATGTTTGTAATTCATTGGAGTAGACCAATAATTTAACGTATATTAGGTACCTAACCCCAGAGAAAAAAAACTCAAATGGAGTTATATCGTATGTATGATCTTAGTGCCCAGTTCACATCGGCATTTCTTGAGATTACACGGTAACTGAACTTTTCAATCAATAAGTTGGTTGTGTCACGAGTTGAATGCCAGTTGAACCACATATCGTCCAGATCAAAATCATCTAATTCATGCTAGAAAAAATCAGTAATCATGTTTCTGTTTTTTGTTTCCATTGACAGTAACTGCATTGCCATTGTCTCACACCCATACAGAAATACCTAAAGGAAATAATAATCGTTTTATTTGTTTATCTGAATATTGGAATCCTATGCAGCCTAGAGAATAATATAGGAGCTTATTTTTTTGTTACCTATTTAAGTATAAACTCATTAAGTATTTTGTTGTTTGGTAATAAAAATAAATTCGAAGTAGCAGGCTTCAATGAAATCAAAAATAAATTAAATATAACTTAACTAAGAAGCTGTCCAACTTATAAAATAAAACGAATTTCTTCTCCGAGTAGATTACTATTTCTAGTGGTAGTAATCTGTTGTTCGGTGGATCGGAATAAATCCCCTGCGGTTGATATTTAACGAGCTAATGGTGCTCGATGTCACTAAGTTTGATTGCAAGCAACGGGATCATATTATTCAGCAGTTGTTTTCAAATAGTATTCAATTTAAGAACATAGTTTGATTAAAAAATATATATCTTGTAAATTGCACTAAAACACTTGTAAGTGTACAGTACAACTGAAAACATTTAGGTATATCCATTACAGATGACAGGAGAGCTAGTGCAGGATCCCATAGACTTGTCGTATACATAATATGCGGAACGCATTCTGACAATTGGAATAGGTTTAAGGGGTCACCAAGATATATAATGTCGATGTTGCCAGGCGATATTAGTGGTCAATTTTTTTTATTGAGGTTTTATTTTTTTTTTCTTATAACCCACCAAAAATTGTTCTGAGTTCTTCAATAAAACCAATACGGGATCAGGGATTGATTGAAAATGCAATAATTTTACCATGCCATCGGCATGGTCGTAGAACGGTCCGTCCCGTTTGAAAAAATAAAAATAGCGGGTAGTGAAATGTGTTCAAAATTATCGATTCTTAGGACCCTTCTTGGCTTAAATTATTTTATTTAGTAGCATTTTTGTATATAATCACCTAAATTGGTTTCTTTACTATATTTATGCATATGACATTCGTTTTAGTATTATGGTTAATCCAGAAACAGTGTAGGTTGCATATATAGGTAGGTGAATAAATGAAATAACGATAACCACTAACCACACTAAGTACCTACACATTTATAAAAAAAAAAAGAAACAACAAGTCAAGTGTTCAAACTCCTTTAAGTAGCATGATCACAGTTTTTACAAACACTACTTACACATTTATACAATGATATACATGTCAAAGCCGATTTCTTATAACTACGTGATAATGTACGGCAGTTAGAATTAGATTTGCATGGTTTAATTAAATAATTTGGTAGAGGTTCATTCGTCATTTGTCTTGGATACGAATTATTTTCTCGTAACTCATAGTCAAGTTGTAGGACATCAAGAGGCTCAAATAGTGGAACATATGAGCTTTCCTGTAAATAAACTTATGCTGAAGGCTTTAAACAGTGTAAATACAATGAATCATATGTGCATATCACTCTTGACAAATTTAAACTAAATTCAATATTTTGGGAAATAAATTTATGCCGAAGCTCATTCGCTATTGGTTTTTGTTTATATAATAAGTAAGTGCAAACTTTTTCCAGGTCTTGAAACTGCTGTGGTCTCCAATAAACCATTTCCTAAAGCTGAAAGTGCATCCTGAACAAAACTCGTTGACGAGATGGTTAAAGCTTGTTTCTTTGTACATATGCAGTCACTAGTGGTGTCGCAGCCGGTTAAACAATGTAATGCTGGTATAATATTACAAATATTTTCGCCAAGAGATTCAGCTGCCAAATGGCATTCTAAAACATGGAATTTCTTCTGAGATCCTTCAAACCATAATCCATGGCAACCAATCGTTGCAAGTTTATTCCAGAAATGAATGCCTAAAATTAAAACATCTGTATCGGGACTGTGATAATCTCCAAATTTGCATTTTTATAGCATGAAATATATGACAGAACATTCTAGACTCCAGAGTCTGCTTCTAAATGATTTTGATTTTAAATCAATGGCGTCAGTGAAAATTGATCCCTGCAATTTAAACCATTGTGTGGGGTCGTCAAATCCACCACAATGTACAGCCCACTTTTTCCGTTGATTTTTGCAAATGTGGGAGCATTTTTGCAAATACATTTAACAAGCTGTAATTTATTTTGAGGGCTCACAAAAAAATCTTTGCAATTAATCCACCACATACCTACTACATACACTAAGGGACAATCTCCAAGGCTTAGATATTATAAGCATTTACACTGTTTAAGGGCTTCAGCACAAGTTTATTTATGGAAAAGCTCATCTGATCCACTATTGAGCCTATTGATTTCCTACAACTTCTAACAATTATAAGAAAATAATTTGTATCCAAGACAAATGACGAATGAACCTCTGCCAAATTATTTGGTTAAACCATGCAAATGTAATTCTGACTGCCGTACATTATCACGTAGTTATAAGAAATCGGCTTTGACACGAATATCATTGTGCAAATGTGTAAGTATTGTTTGTAAAAACTGTGATCATGATACCTAAAGCAGTTTGAACACTTGACTTCTTGTTTCTTTTTTTTAATAAATGTGTAGGTACTTAGTGTGGTTAGTGGTTATCGTTATTTCATTTATTCACCTACCTATATATGCAACCTACACTGTTTCTGAATTAACCATAATACTAAAACGAATGTCATATGCATAGATATAGTAAAGAAACCAATTTAGGTGATTATATACAAAAATGCTGCTAAATAAAATAATTTAAGTCAAGAAGGGTCCTAAGAATCGATAATTTTGAACACATTTCACTACCCGCTATTTTTATTTTTTCAAACGGGACGGACCGTTCTACGACCATGCCGATGGCATGGTACAATTATTGCATTTTCAATCAATCCCTGATCCCGTCTTGGTTTTATTGAAGAACTCAGAACAATTTTTGGTGGGTTATAAGAAAAAAAATTAAAACCTCAAAAAAAAAAAATAACCCTAATATCGCCTGGCAACATCGACATTATATATCTTGGTGACCCCTAAAACCTATTCCAATTGTCAGAATGCGTTCCGCATATTATGTATACGAAAAGTCTATGGGATCCTGCACTAAGCATTGAGAGCAATAATTATTGGCGAAGAGTATTTAAAGTGCTTAAAATCAAATAACGTTATCTCTAAAAAGTGTTTTTTTTAGATAACGTTATTTTACATTCTCGGCTAGATGATAGAAGAAAACAACTTTATGTTAATCTTTTCTAGTTTCTTCTTAAATCGTCATTAGAGTTTAATGTTAACTACATAAAGTTACCTTTGGTTTCATATTTTTTTAAAACTATACCTATAAATTTTAACATCACTATAAGCAAGATAACTGTATAATACACAATAAATTATAAAAAAAATCGGTGTGTGTAGTTATGTACGCGCGTTAGAAGTTATACCTCTTTGACGTAACAAAACAAAAACAAAACTTGTGATAAGCTAGATTCTTTGACTAGCTCTTAATTATCTTGTTAAATTACACACCCAAGAAAAAGGACCGCTTATTGGAACGCCGTTGGTTTATTTACATACACTTTAACTTATATTACTACATTATATAATGGTTTCTCGTTGTTTTTATTACCTAATATCAATCTGACGTTTAATCGTTTGTTTACGTAAGGAATTGCAAATGGCCGACAATAATAAATTCGCTGCTTAGGAAAAGGAACAATTCTAAACTATAATACTATTCTGTATAATCGTCACGATTGCAATATCATACTGTGGCGTAAAGGTAGTGCGTTCGGCTAATAACCGAACAATCGGTGGTTCGAATCCAATCGAGAGCGTTTTTTTTTGTGTGAAAAAATAAATTATGTGTTACGTCATGTCACACGCCAAAAATACACTCTGATCTGATTTCCCAAACGCGCCAAAAGAAATATAACTTCAATATGAACAGTAGGTTTTAAATAAACATCTCCTACGTTGAGTTACAAGAAACTACAAAAAACGTTTTTTGCCTCTCCTGTAAAGTTGCACTTTTGTAAATAGTGTTATTTGACATTAAGACCTCGATTTTACCTAGCCAAACGTGATAAATTAATTTCAAATTAAGTTAAATTAGAAAATTTTATATTGATTTGTAACAGATATTTATCTTCCAATTTAATAGCTGTTTTGGAGTATCTACATAATAGTAGACTTTCGTATCCCAATAAGCTTCCAATATACAACAGAGAGCAATGAGTTTTGATTTCATTATAAAGGCAGTAAATCGTATATAGTTGAGATTTTACTGGATGTTTACATGTGAATGTGTACAAAAATATGAAAATTACTGTAAAAAAATGTGATATTGTTAATGCTGATATGTTATGGGTTAAGCACACGTTAATTACTGAATTAATTTAATTATAAAATTTCCAGACAGTATAATATTGTCCATATTCCAAACATATGACATAAACTCGAAATAAAGTCGTCGGAAGTTTTAGTAAATAAGTCTACCAGACAATAATATCTCCTAATATTATTATTAGAATAAAGGAAGAGCAGGGTTCCGTGTCTATTTGTATTTTCTGTCTGAAAGTAAATAATAATACCTACTCATGTTTATTACGTAAGTTATATAGATTTGCGTTACAAATCAAGCAATCGTTAAACTAAATATTATTATGTGGCGATCAACGAGTCTTGTGAGAATAAATTAATATTGTCAGCAAAAATTCGTGATATAAGGAGACTTCTCATATTAATATCTTTTAATTATTTTTACATTCATTTTTCACAGACCATCAGCGTGTTGGTTAGTACTTACTCAGTGAGAAATGCAGATAGACAAAAATAAGATCCATTTAAAACATACATTTTAAACATACAAATTTCACACGAATCTAATTATTACTAGTTGTAAATAAGAACTTGTACCTCGGTAACATTATTAATATTAATTATTATGTTAAAAAGATGGGATACTCAATTTTAGCGATATTCAATCATAATTGAACGAATATCTCACTCTACATTTTATCTTGGTAGAGAACTGTCACCCTGTATCATTGTGCCTTGTGCCAAAAATATTTACCTCGCTGTTTTCTTTCACCAAAACTAAATTATAGTTAGTAAAAATAGATAACTTTAGAAACCCTAAGACTATAAAAAATATTGAAATGAGTTATAGACCAACAACTATAACTTGAGGTATTGGCAGTTTATGATAATGTTAGCTCACGATACACATAATATACAGCGATATTCACATCGCGACACTAGCGCCAAGGTCGTGCCTCAAGTTATAGTTGTCGATCTACAAATTGTCTTTCGTGCAAACTTTGTCCAATATATAATATGTGATAATATGAGGTGAGTTATTTCAAAATACGTATAGGTTAAATCGTAAGCTCTTTCGGGTTATGTATTTTCAATAAAAATAATGCTACTTACATTCTTCAAATTTGTGTATACTTCACCTTACATAAAAAAATATTCAAATTATTACGGGATAACAAAAACATTAATTTATACGTTGGTATAAAATTTTAAACTTTTAAAGCTCCATAATATGGAGCTTTATATTATAATAAAATTAAGTTGAATCAATGGTTTTTTCATTTTTTTGTTTTTGTGTCGTGTTCAATTTACAATATTATCACCACTGGCGGCTCCCTCTATAGGTCATTCGGTCATTGACCTGCCAAAATAAATATCTAAAAGTGCGGCCACACCGGCAACAAGTCGCGCGACAACTCGTTAAATTTTACGATAATTATCATAATCGCTTAAGAAATTTTACGATAATTATCATGCTTATCGTAAAATTTAACGAGTTGTCGCGCGACTTGTTTTCGGTGTGGACCCGGCATTACAATCGACATAATAATATTAATAATATGTGCAATGTCATATATAATAATATTAATAATAATCGGTGGATTTGAAATTATAGGGCGCGCGATATTGTGTCAACCCAGTCTATTGGGCTTTTTTTGTTTGGGCGATAATTCCCCGAACAAAAATATTGTGTTCGCCGGCAGTCTGAAAATTGACCCAAATTGAATATTTTTATAAAATTTTCTCTCTCGTTTCTCATACATAAGACAGAGATCGATATAACACAAAATACGAGATCGAAGCTTGTAACGGTGCGTGAATTACTGTAATATCGGCAATGCCCGAGTGTGAGACAAAAGATTTTTTCACCTAATTAAATGAAACAGAATGATAACACTGACTAGATAATTGGTCTCAAGACGCAACTGTGTATGCGGTTCGGATTCATTGACAGGTTTTGACGAATGCCTTTGGTTATTTTAATAATATATAAGGAGTTTTTGGTGATTTATAACATTTTTGTTTAGCAGTTAGTACGCACGCAGTAGCAATTGAAGTATGTGATACAATTATAATGGAAATGGAAGCACGATTTGCATCCAACGATCATCTCATTATATCCGATTTGTTCAATAAAGAAAATTACACTGATTTTAAAAATAATTTTCCCACACGTCAAGTAAATTTGGTAAAACTGTAAGAAGAAATAAACATAATCAAGTTAAAAAATGAATTATTGGTGTTTTATCAACGAGATGATTTGCATGGCGCTATTAGTGCAGTTTCTCTTCTACATTTTTTACTCAGCAATAATTTCAACGAAACATTTTCCGAGTCGATCAAAGTTCTCCAATTTATTTGCGTCATACCAATGACAACAGTTGAAAGTGAAAGATGTTTTTCCACTCTCAAAAGAATAAAAACCTTTCTACGCAATATGGCCAGGATAGACTGACCGCTCTTGCAATGCTCAGTATTGAAAAAAAATATGTGGGAAAAATAGACAATTTTTATAATCGTGATGATTTTTCAAAAAGCAAAGAAAGAAAAGTGGACCTGATTTACAAAAAATTATAACGCGTTGTGTGCAATTTCGGTTAACGATGGGTTGGCGTTATGAAAAACGGACATTTCTTGAAGGGTTAGTAGGTACCGACCTATAACAATTTCTAGCACTTATTCTATAATGTATAAAAAGTCAATTTGCAATACGTCTTTTCAGTATACAACGAAAAGGCAAATTAAAATAATATATTCAAAATTGACCTGCTAGGTTTTTCCGGATTAAGCCGCCAATGATTATCACAATTTTTTGATCCAAAAAATATGATGCTATGAGCCTTCACGATATGGAGGTTATAATAACAGACTTTATTTCTATGAGAAATGGATGTTAGGCACTTTTTAAACCTATTAGATTCATATTCTTGGTTTGAACACACACTGTAAAACAAAACATGATTTTGCCACATCCGGAACTCAAACCTAGAACCCATGACATTATAAGTCAACACGGTGCCGCTCAGGCATCGTGTTTCAATTACTTAGTTTGAAATAAAATTAATAATACCTATGCACTTTTTCATTAAGTTTGTAGTACAAAGTTGAAAGCCCAGATCGAAGCAAATAAAAACAAAGCGAAAGCTCAATGTTTTTTGTCGAGCTTAAAGTCTTCGACTCACCGGCTATGTGATACCAGAGGGGGGCTTAATTTCGCCTTCGGGCCTTATCTCTGTACACCGCGCACTAATCCCCCCAGATTGATTCGTGGTGCCAACATCTTTGTACAAACTGTCGTCATTAAATGGTGTGCATCGCGACGGAACAAATGAGATATCGATGCACGATAGGAGGATGTTTTATAACGAGTATCCTTGGAAAGCCGCAGAAATATACATATTTGAAAAATCCTGGAAACGATCTTGGATCAAATAAGATTTCGTCAGTAGAGAGACAAGTTACAAAATAATTTTCCAAATAGCACTTTCTTACTAAAATATCAGCTATAAAGCAAATTACTTACTTCATTCTGTCACGCCTCAGTACTGGAGCATAGGGCAAGTCCACGTACACAAGTTCGTGCCACTTCCATTGGTCCATCGCTAAATTTTGCGCTTCCCTCCACGTAGCAGATTTGCAGTGCGTAGATCGCTTTTGTAACACCGCTACAGGGTGAGAGAGGACCGGAACGACGGAATCCTTAAGCCAAAGGTTGGTATGACTATGTCGACTATCCATAATAGCTCTGCCAACAAATCCTACTTTTTATCTCTCCATGGGGGTCTCTAGGCAATGCAGGACATTGTAACAGATAGCGTTTCCGGAAATTTGTACATAAAAAGTTCACCGCAGAACACTTATTCGTGCGCCGCAGTACGTGAAACATAAGTTTGTGTAACATTTAATCGAATGACAAGTTCTTCGTTGAACATTTCACCGTGGAATACATTTTTACGTATGCTACAACATGTGGAGATGTCTTTACTAGGTTAAGTAAGGTTAGGTTAGGTTAAGTTAGGGTTAATCTAATTGGAACAGTACTATTTGCAAACTATCGCCGCATTTTGTAAGATACGTACAAATGTATTCCACGGTGAAATGTTCAACGAAGAACTGTCATTTGTTAAAATGTTATACAAACTCATGTTTTACGTACTGCGGCGCACGAATAAGTGTCCCACGATGTACTGCATACGTACAACTTACATGTAACCAACAGATAGAGAGGCCCTTGCAGAAAACCAGGGCATGATTACGGGACCTAAGGTGGCAGTCCCACCATTGAGCTCGGGTGCTGTAAGTCGATCATCTAGATACCTAAAAATCAAACAGATTAACACAAGCACAGTCATAAGGTAAATTACTTAAATACTACCCATTGAAATTATTCTTTTATCAATAAGCATACTATATCTTTAATTTTAACTATTAATAACATTATTATAATAATATATTATATCCGTGTTTGACATGCCTTCTAAAATCAGGCATAATGCTAATTTCTTTGTACTTTGTGTGCATGTTCTATATATCGAATGAACTTAAATTTTTTTGCTACTCGTAGCTTAGATATTTATATAATATAGATATACTATAATCCGTTGTTAACTCTAAATACCAAAATGATCAACTCACCAACTTGAGGGGTTATTGTCAAAATCAAGTGAGTCTCGAAATCATGCTTTTTTTTTTTTAATAATCTACGAAGTCTCAATTGAGTCTTATTTAGCTTATCTTTAAAACATATACTGTTAAAAATTCTTTCTTTCGACCATGTCCGATCCTAATAGGATCATATGGGCCTCCACAGAGTGGAGGTTTGTATTAACAGATTTTATTTTTACGAGAAATGGATGTCAGCCACTTGCTCAACCTATTAGGTCCATACTCTGACTCATACACAAATTGAAAAACAATATGTGTACTTGCCAGACCCAGGATTCGAACCTGGGACCCTCGACTCTATAGGCCGGCATTTAAGCCACGCGGCCATCGTGGGTGTTACATTTATAAGAGATCGAAAAATTTTGAACACAGAATTTAAGGCTATTCAAGCGTGAGTCAATTAAAATCATCAAAACCATAGCACTTTGAGACCAAATATTATAAATTACATGTCGTCAGTCTAGCTTAAAAATCTCATAAATCCTATTTTGGTAAAAAATTAAATTTTTATTAAATCGTCATTGAAACTAGAAAAATGTGTAACTCCGTTTCAATCGAAAATTTACTTTGAATGCCATCTAGTGGCCGTTGTTAATATCTTACGTCTTGCAAATGATATAATTCAAAAAAAATTGTAACATTGTCAAATCATGGATGTTTTAACTCTATAACCATACCATGAAATCAAACTGTTTTTTGTCTCTCCTGTAAAGTAGCGTTTTTGAAGTTACACAATTTTCTAGTTTCAACGCCGAATTATGCTACATTTGTGGTAAGATTCTTGCATCCATAAGCAGTTGGAAATTGAACGGATTCTTCATTATTTTGGAACTGGAACCCTTGATTCTGAAAATCTTGAGAATCCCGAACAGGAAACACATAAAATGAATGTGAATAACTCACATATGGTTTGAAAATCAATGTTTAGTGCAATAGCACAATGTCCTGATATAGGTTTTCCCCTGATTAGCAATGGGCAAAACATCGAGTATCTACAGTTTTGAATGGGAACGACCGGAGCAACATTCATCTCGATGCAGAATGTCTGAGAATTCGCGACTGTACTCTGTGATAATCAAATATGAATACTCAGTTTTACGGTATGAGTTTTGAGAACAGATTCATGCAATAGTATAAATTTAGATGTAATGAGGGGATAAGAGACCAGACCATGCAGCCTTTCATCACGCTGAGAGTGAAGAAGCATCGTTCGACCTGGCTCGGCCACGTGGTGCGGATACCTCAAGAATATTTCAACCTAACTTTTCTTCAAGCCAACTGGATTCTGGCAAGACCAGAGAAGATGCAAGAAGACTGACGAGCAACAGGGATGCTTGGAGGCGCCGGGTGGTAACCATATGCTTTAAATGAGGAGCAGATATTAAAATCACTCATGCTGGAACGGGTTACATGTAAATTGTACGTAAAACATTTCACCGTGGCACAGTTCGCCGTGAGCTTTTTTATCAGAAAGAGATGACCGTTTACTATACGGTCTCTAATTTTATTAGATTCAATATGAACATTAATTTAATTTTTATAGCTGATTTTGGCAAAATTCATGAATTCAAGAATGAAATCCTAATCTAACCTAACAAATAATTCAGTATATCAGATATTTTCAAAATTTGTTTGCTGCTAGCTTCCTGTAAAGTGTAAACCGACAAGAACTGTGTTTTATTTAGATATGAATTTTATATCAGTACTATACAACCCGAAGAAGTTGGACGGTCTTTAATATACAGCCATTTCACAGTGAAGTGTGATACGGTGAACTGCATACATACGAGTTTCCGGACATGGCTGGAACTAGTTATTCCAAAAAATTGTAATTAATATTTGATTACGTATTCCGGCGTAATGTTTTACAATTTTTTTTTACTAATAGAGCTGCCTAAAAATTGTGGTACATACACAAAGGAATGCGGAGATGCCCTGATAATAGATTTGTAAACCAAATTGATCACATATTAATAGATTCAAAATACAAGCACGACATAACAGATGTACATGGATTCAAAGCACAAAATGTTTACTCTGACCACCATCTGCTCAGATCACAAAAATAAAAGCTAAATGCTCAAACACAGCTAACATAGCGAAACACAATACTGGTATCAAAAATGTTTTATATAATCAATGGCACTACAGCTATTGTATGGGCTGCGGAGTCTCCAACATCTCCTTTCTCTTGAACATCAGTTGGATATGCTGAAATTCTAAAGGATCTTTTACACTCCGTCTAGCCACCAAAACTACTCATACAGTTATTACAATACAAATTTACAAGAGAGGAAAAAAAACAAAAACAATTTAAACTTGTAGGCCACACTCACTCAGAAACACTTGGATACACTGGAACGCCTTGATATTCGGCCGAGCCAGAAATATTGCATGATTCAGTGGCAATTGGAGCTTCTGTTTACTGAGATATTTTAGAAGCCGCTGTCTCTGGGTATCATACCGAGGATATTGCGAAACAACGTGGTTAACATCTTCAATCTCACTTCCGCACTGACACCCAGGGTCATTTATTATACCCAAGCAAGCCAGGGATGAGGCAAGATTATAATGGTCCGCTCTACAGCGATTGTGACAATTGTTTCCCTATTTAACATTTTATTGGTATACCATGGTTTGGTTTCAGAATTTTAATAACTTTAAAAGTACTTTTTCCCTTTTGTTAGACCTTGTTCTTTTAATAAATTGTCTGTTTCAGTTTTGGCTATTTTCTTGAACGTTTCAAAAGAGTCTGTACTTATATGATATGGGGAGTTTATTAATGCTTCTCTAAAGAATTGCTGTTTTTGCAAGGCTATCTGCGTTCTCGTTCCCCAGAATTCCAATGTGTGAAGGAATCCAGTAGAATGTAATTGTGCTGTTATTTGTATAAATTTTTTAATCTTTTTTTTAATCTCCAGTATATATAAATTGGTTTTTACGCCAAATTTTAGATAAAGTAGACATTGGAAAGCACTGAGTGAATCCGTGAAAATGATTATATTTTTGTCGACGTGTTTGAGCGCTATGTCAAGTGCATCGTTCAGAGCGATACATTCCGCAGTAAATACAGATGCATTTTGATTAATGCTTCTTTTTATTTGAATATCCAATTCCGGACAGTAATTGGTAGAGTAATTTGACATTTCCTCTAAAATCAGGCTCAATGCTATTTTTTGTATTTTATGTGCATGTTACATAATATATATTTATATATATCGGATGACCTTGATTTTTTTTAGCATACATAATATTTACATATGACACATAATCCGTTATTAACTCTAAATACCTAAATTATCGACTTACCAACTTTTGGTAAAAACCTAACGATATTATATAACATACTTACATAATAATATTCAGTCAATTTAACGTTGGAGTTGTGAAGCCTTAAAAACATATCTTGAGTAAACAGTAAAGTAAAGAAAATTATATTCTTCCTACTACAATTAAAAAGTATTGCAATACAACGAACGAATAACTTTTACTTGAATGCTCATGAAACTGATTTATTTTGTTTTTCCCGACAGCACTTGTGATAAATTAAAAAAGTAATTTGCTTATCAAACTCTCGAAAACGAAAAAATAAACACAACCGTCCGAAACGGTTCTCATCTTAAAAAAATGTAATCTCGCAGAGTATTTAAAAACTCACAAGTTTTCCGTCGGCAGTCCGGCGCGTTATCTCGATTTTTTCATAATAATATTCAAATTTTACGTTGCCATGGTGACAGGTTAATTAAGAAGTCTTTACTTACGGTAATCAATAATTAAATTCTTTGAATATTTACCGGCGCGATAATTAAATTTCACTTTATTACAAGACGGACCCGGTTTTATAATATGTCTTATAAGACCGAAGTCTATGTAAAATAAATTGATATGAGAAGATTTATGTATGTTAATATTCAGTGTTACTTACGATTTAATGCAGTTACAAATAGTCATTTTATCCACACGGTGACATTTTATTCGTACAATGTTTGGAATGGTTAAATTATTAGAACTTCGGAACACAATTATATTTACTAGTTTAATTATATTGTCTATTGGGTGACCACTATTACACGATTTAAAAAGATGTTACCATTGTTGAATGAAGCAAGTTGGGACTTGAATTTGATTGTGATGTATGAATATAGTGAAAAATCTAAAATGGCGATCTTAAGTAGTATTGTTTGTTGTAGTTACCGTGCTTACCGTAGTATTATCAGTAAAATGTACAGACCTACAAACTTATCTATAGAATGGATGGGGGAGCCACTGTCTAAAACTACACAATCAAGACTCACAACTGGACAGAATCTGATATTCAAATGACGTTTTAAAAATGGCGTCCATTCGGTAGTTCGTAGTTCCATTTTTTACCGTTCTTTAGATGTTTGTAAGACTGTATATTATATTCCCGACAAACTACATCTCTACGTTTAACATTAGTAGGTATGTATTTTACAACGTTTTTCTTAGCTCGTATTCTTATTTGTCCTTGGTGGTTGTTTGTCCGGTACAAATCTTGCAATCGATTTTTAACTAACTTCCCAACTAAATAGATATTTTAAGCTTTTAAAATATATCAGAACACGATGCCAGTGCATTTTTTAATACTTTTAGCCATCTTTAAATAGAATTGAATTCATTTTCAGTTAATTCTGTTTTGTATGAAAAGTTATGTCGACACCATTATCGGTTGCTAAGCGAATGGTCATAGCAACAAAATTATTAATATATACGTGCGTTACTATGGAAATCAAAATGACATTTCAGTATTATTTCTATCAAGTACAAATTTTTTTGATCATTTAAGCTAGCAAGTTAAGTTTATATGATTCAACAGAAAATTTAAAAACGTTGTATATAAAAAGCTCTTTTTATCTTGTAATGATTTTGTTCTTTGTTCAGTACATTTATAGTTATTTACAGCACATGAATTGCACACGACAATTCCAAGAATCCTTACTACTCAACAGTTTTCTTGAATGATTTCAGACTGTGACGTGATCCCATAGCTATACACCATGTTAATATATTAAGCGACCTTTCAAAATGCTGCGATCCTGTTGACTTAAACAAAATACTGGTCAGTTTTAGACGGTAAAAAACATATGAACAAGCGAGGGTGAATGTCACATCTTTACCATAGATGTGACGAAAGGCTGCACTGTCACCCTTCTTTTCGTCTTAGTACTTCTTATGTATCATATCGGTGCATATGGATTTGAAGCTCAGTATACGTTCGAAAGGTAACATAACTCACCATCGTAAATAAACACCGTCAGAACACAAGTATTGAAAAGGGGCCATTTGCTTTTAATAGAAGATTTTTCTTCCCAGTGCCTAGACTTTACAACTGTCCGCCTTCAGGACACATAGTCCTGCGTTGCTCTTCTTCAATTATTGTCTACCCCACATTGTCTTTATCTTTCTACGAATGTCTTCCTACCCGGAAATCCGTCTACCATCATTAGAATGCAGGAGTTGTTGATCCATTACAGGTGTCCCGACCACCTAAGTTAAAATATTTATATATGCACATACGTATGGAGAATCGCACTTAAACAGTTTATCATTGTACGATATGCAGTATTCATTTGTTAACAATCCCGTATTTCAAAGATTATAAATATTCATTTTTATCTAGATAGTGAGATTCAGTTACTAAACCTAAATAATTTCCTACTAAACAGTCTATCTTCTGGACAACTACTGATAATGTGGGTGGCATTTGATCCACTGATTACTAAATAATCCAAGAATATCTGATCTGATTATGTATGAACTCTGTGATGTATTGTTCCAGTATCTTATATAATTGATAACCACACACTTTTTGAATTCCGATAATAAATTATAGGGTTCCTAATTTTACTTTGCAATATGTTAATTACGTAATGTGTTTGTTAATCCAATATTAAGTTAGGTAACTACTGATTTTAAAATAATAATATAATTAGGTACACGCTAACTAACTGATTATACTTGTTTTTGTTAATAAATTTAATTTCATGTTCAATAAAACAAAACAGCGTCAAAATAAATCCATCACTGGCTACACTGTAAACTGTAAAGAATTCGAAGCATTTAAAACAGGCAGTTAACGTTCTGATCACGGCATACCTACTGAAAATAGGTATGCAGTTATATACAAAACTATAAAGGTTTATAGTTTATCTAAAATATTGTATTGGAGATAAAGCTATATGTCTACTTTTTAACTATGATATTGTGAATAATCAATAAAAATAATAGTTTTTCTACCATCGATTTTTACTTAAACAATATTTATATTAGTTGAACGGTGTCAGATTCTTTTAACAATGTAGGCGATATATTTAGGTGTTGGTATCGTTATTTTCAAAATTACACTAACACTAATGATTTCATCATGGTCGCAATTCCAGAAGAATCTCTCCTTCTTCTACACATTAATATTTTACTTATACAGTATAATTTTTTTTCCAATACATTCTTTCCCCCTTCAAAGATTAGGCTGGAACCAACTTTTGGTGGTTTTATAACTAGGAGTTAGTTTAATATGAATAATGTATTATAATATTAAGATATTGTTTAACATACTCACGATGGCCGAGCGGTAATGTATCGGCTTATAATAACGTGGATTCCGGATTTGAGTCCTGTGTCTGGCAAATTCAAATGTTGTTTTTTTCATTTTGTACATATTTGAAGCATAATATAGTTTGGACCTAATAATCCGTTAATACAATTACTAGTATGTGGACCAGTGACGTCCCGTGGGGGTAGGCAGATTGATCGTCGCTTGGGGGCGGCGGTTACTCGAAGGGCAGTAAATCGAGGAGAATCATTTCGAATATATAGAAATAGCTACCTTATAACTCATTGCGTGCTGACAAGGCGACCGGCGCGTTTGTATTAGTTGGCCATTAGATATAATTAACATGATATTTAAATGTGGTAATTAATTATTAATTATTTGGTCACCAGTAAATGTGTTCTAACTTAGTCATAACGAAAATATATTTTCATTAACAAATTCAGCTCACTGGTTTTTTCGGGTTCGCGATATCTGGTTTACTACCGTTGCCCTTCGACATCCTTAATGACCAGAAACGACACGGGCAGATTTGCGAATAATTAGTCTGATATTTTGTTAGTAATGGATCCATACAGCACATTTCTTAGATACTGCACTCATGAAAGGATGATAAAAATACTGTATAAAAATGGGGCGGCATTTTATCTAGGGACGTCACTGATGTGGACGTTCATATACTCTGCTTAGGATCGAATATAGTAATTTACTTACGTACTTACTTCTTATTGAAAAATTTTGGATACACATATACAGATAACAATATAACCTACGAATTATCTTTACATATAGATATATTTTAATGGATGTTGAAACACTATATTTTTGCTCGATTACCAGTTTCATGTTTTAGTTTTTAGCAATCTTTTGAATTTTTTTATGTTTCACTTTGTTGAAACCTACCTGCCTTAATTTATTTATATAACGTAGACGAGCCGTGTACAAAAATAAACTCCACCTAATAAACACGTTTAAAAAATGATGATGAATCTGTTTTTGGTTCATCCCCCATTAAGAGTGTATTTTTGTATTTTTGTTTGTAAAATTATTTTATAGAAAAGCAGTCACGTCAACCTGGCGAAGCTATGTCAAAATTTGACCGGTAAATTGACAACAGCTTTAGGGGCGGATGGGGTTGCCTGCAACATCAAACGATTTTTGTTTAGAAATTGTGACACAAAGTACCATTTTTTTCTGAATTATTTTTTTATACAGAGAAACCCTTTTATAAAATAATACCATGTAAATGTAAAAATGCATATTATTATTCTTAGCAATTTTAGAGCAAATGTATTCATTTTGAGGAGAGCGCAAAGTATTTTTCAAGACTCCTTTTTAACGCTATTTTTCATATATTTTTCCTTTTGAAAATAACGGTAATCTGATGCAAAAATATGAAGTTAAATATTCAACAAAATGCGTACGTCTCTCTTTTTCCGGCGGCCGAGCGTGAAGCGGGAGCGAGACGCGAGACCGCGGCCCGAGGCTTGAAAGCCTTTTTCGATCTGCATATCATTTGCAAATTTAGTAACATTTTTTTTCTTGTTCACAACCAGCGAACGAGTGAATATAATGTTGAAAATGAAACCATTAAATATATTATCTGTTCGGGTAACACTGGCCTATTAACCTATACCCTTTAAGTTCCCCAGAAGAAGTTGAAAATCTTGTGAAATATAGGAGGAATCTAGCTATATAAAAGTGAAGCTGAATAAATGTTAATCGCGTTTACATGGTTCACTTTTGATGAACATCGCGGAGGAATCATCCGCAATGACCAGTGTAAACGCACATTCATTAACGGATCATCGGAAGTGAAAATGATTACGCGCATGCCCATGCGCCACGGATGCGCACTGCGCTCCTGAGTACTGTCATAATATTTATATATGTAGGTACGTGAACTGTCATTTTGAATAATTGAAAACCAATCGGTTAAATAGATGTTCCTACAGTCCACAGACGTGGCGGGTGGTGGAGGGAAAAGCAAGTCCACATCATATTAATTTGATAGTATATATGTACTGATTGTAATAAACAAAGTGTTGTTTTATGATTCTTTGTTGCTGTTTCTATGAATTCTGTGTTCGCTATTTCACTTGACGCAATTTTGGAATGAATCGAGTATTTCACTTTCGATGACACGTGTAAACAAAAAGCGAATGACTGAATCCAATTCCCTGCGGAGGATCATCCGCAGTGACTCGTGTAAATGAACCTTAGGTCTTCAATCTCTGTAATGTATTTGCTAGAGCTACACTGGGATAAAAATGCTTTGAATAAGTCTTACAAGCACAAATCAAATTATTTTTATATACCTATTAGAATATGCCCACAATGGTCGAGCGGTTACCGTGTCGGCTTATAATTTTGAGGGCGCTGACTGCCGGGTTCGATTTCCGAATCAGGAAGAATTCACATGTTGTTTTTTAATGTGTTTGGACCGGGAATATTGATCTAATAATTTACGAAAATCTACACACGATCATCCTAGGATCGAACATGGTAAAAAATGAATATTTGAGATGAACAATCGCAAAAATTTTCGTCATTAAGTGGGATTCCCGTAACATAATTGGAAAAGTACACTGAATCCAGCGGTTATTGGTTCAATCTCAGTCGAGTGTCTTATTATCATCTGACATTAGAGAAGACGGAAGAACTCGGTAAGATTATGATGTTTTTTTTAGAGAATAAAATTGAAGAGACGACTTAAAAAGGGAGCTTCAGGATCACTCAGAGGTGTAAATTTATTTAATTTCAATATTATTGTATGTACCAATATTAAAATGAATAGGTACTCAATATTTTACAACGTTTTTATTAGGTCGTAATCTTGTTTGTCCGGTGGTTGTTTATCCAGTACAAATCTTGCAATCAATTTTTAACAAACTTCCCGACTAGTTAGACATTTTTGAAACTTTTTGAATATATCAGAACACGATGCCAATGCATTCTTGTAATACTTTTAGCCATCTTTAAGTAGAATTGAATTCATTTTCAGTTAATTTTGTTTTGTATGAAAAGTTATTTCGGAAGAAATCCGTAAAAAGTAAAACACTATTATTGTTTGGTAGGGGATCTGGGGTCCTAGTAACTAAGTTATTAATATATACGTGAGTTACTATGGAAATCAATATGAAATGTCAAAATGACATTTCGACATTCTATATTTATTCAGTATTTCTATCAAGTACAATTTTTTTTGATCGTTTAAGCTAGTCAAGTCAAGTTTATAGGATTCAATACAAAATTTAAAAACATTGTATATAAAAAGCTTTTTTTATCTTGTAATTATTTATGATAACTACATAGCATCGTAACTTGTTAAATTAAACGAAAAACAAACGCAACGAAAACTAGTTCTATAAATTTAAAAAAATAATGCCTCAAACATTATAGTATAAATCATCTTAATTGAGAAAATGCAATGATATTTATGGTTTCCGTTTTATCAATATATCAGACACCAATATTTTTTTATGAATTGTTCTTTAATTTTCCCTATATAAACGAATAAGTTATTGATTCAACATAATTCTATTCACGTTATGAATATTATGAATTTACATTAATTAAAAACTATATGAAGGGCATGCAAAGGTTCTTTTCACTCATCTTGCTTCGTCTTAGATGGTGCCAGATTATTGGATGTCCTGTACGTCCTAGTGGTAATGTTTTGTATTATATAGTCAGTCATATGGCAAATAATAAGAAAAATATAAATTGTCTATGAGATTTTGAATGAAGAAATTTAATGACTACCTGAGGTAGGTACATTTCTTATTTACTCTATGAACATGGCGTACAGAATGTTTTATTTGAAATCGTGGCAGGTGACATATTCTATGACGTTTTGAATCCAATATGGTGGTCGCTCTAGATATTGAAAAAAAAAATTAACTCCTTTCAATTAAAAAAAAAATCAATTTATGAATCGACCGCCATCTTGGAGTCAAGATGCCATACATACCACCCACGACGATTTGTAAGTTATGATTGTAGAGTACATTAATGAATGTAGGTATATCATGTATTGGCCCCCACATCCTGAAGTGGGCCCTTAGGCTAGGATCTTTGGCGGGACCCCTACCCATCGCTAAGGTTAAAAGCAATTACGTACTACATTAAAATTTTTCAAATAATTGTGTTTTAGGTCAAATTAAGGGTACTTATACAGTGTATTATTAACGATTTTTAATATACGTATCTACTTTAATTATGGAGTAGTCGAGTATCAACACACATTAATCATATAATTTAAAATATTAATAGTCATGAAGTATATTAGCGCCGCAAGCGACTTTTTTACTATTAAAGCTAGTTTATGATGTGTGTTTATCTCACTTATCCGGTCAACCCGCCACGCCGCTCCCATTTTGTGGGAGCCATGATGTATCCATTCAATTTATTAAAATATTATAAAAATAATGTGTTCTCGATTTCCTCAACAATATAATTATTTGAAATTTACCTCGAATTGTGTTAAAAATTAAATATTCAAAAATGTACATAAATGCAAGCGCTTTCGAGGTCCAGAAAAACAACATTTGAGTAAGGGAAGAAAAAGATAATTCCAATGTAAGCTTTGTAGTTGTTGTTCCGTATGCCGTTTCCTCAAGGATTCCGTCACCGTAGCCAAACCTCTTTCACCCTGCCTCAGTGCTACAGAAGTGATCTATGCTATATGTCTCACATGGCAGGAGACGAGGCGATAGACCAAGAGAAGTGGCCTAACCTTGCGTTTTCCCTATGCCCCAGCAGTAGGGCTTGACATAGTGAAATACGTAATTAATTTAGTAACTTTTGGCGATTTATATGTGTATATAATTATATATATCATTGTAACTCTTTATTGTTCTCAATATTATCAATCTTCCAATTGCATTACAAGCCTTCCCGATTCTCGTCACCCATCTCCCTAAATAATATGTTTGGCTATAGGTGAAGGCGAAGGAGAGATAAGTTGGTTATAGTACAGTTTTCAAGAAGATTTTATTGGTCGATACAAGAATATAATAATAGTTTAATAAAGATGACAACGTGAGATTAAAATTGCGGATAATGCTGTACTGGTGAGATCGATGTGATCGAGAGATTGATTATATTAATGAACTGAGAGGCTTGATTCGAATGGAATGACGGTTGACTATATCGAGTGAAGGACTCGTGAAAATAATCCGTCTAGTGACGGACTCGATGAGTTGAGTGAGGATTCATGCATTGTCATTCCAATTTATACAAATGCAGTACATACCTATAATAAATATTACAAGAAATATTGCCGCAATTACTAATCATAATATACCCTACAGCGCATCTATTCTACACATAAGACAGCTATCAGCCGCTATCGGCAGCTATAGAAGTTAGGTTTTCATTTTTTGTATCGAAGTATTAGCACTGTCGATCTCGCTCTAAAATTTAGCACAGCCAAGAGAGGTGCTGTTAAAACATAGCACTCATTGTAATTGTTACAATAACTGCTATTACTTAGATTCTAAAAATGAAAAACTACCTTACATAGCTGCCGGTAGCGGCTAATAGCTATCTTGTGTATAGAATAGGTGCGCTGTAGGGTATATTATGATTAGTAATTGCGGCAATATTTCTTGTAATATTTATTATAGGTACCTATGTACTGCATTTGTATAAATTGGAATGACAGTGCATTATACCTCATTAAACTCATCGAGTCCGTCACGAGACGTACTATTGTCACGAGTCCTTCACTTGGTATAGTCAATCGTCATTCCACTCAATAAAGTCTCTCAGTCTCACAGTTCAGTTCAATTCACCCTCGATAGCTGCCGAAAGTAGTCTTGTGTATAGAATAGATGCGCTGATCTAGTTATGATTGAGGAAATTCTGACCCTTATTATCGCTCTATTGTTTTGTTTTGACAACAAAACATACATAATATTATTTAAGTGTGCGACTCATTTAAAGCTGAGTAGTATGATTTCTACATAATGTATTAATTGTATGTATAAATTCAAAGTCAAAAGTGTAGTAATTTTAAATACTATGTTCGCATAGCGAAGACAAGACAGACATGCAACCTACACAAACATATACCATGTACCTCTGAGTTTTCCGTATTTTATTTTCATAAAGACGAATTTCCCCTCTTAGTTTATCAGATCTTTGTCCTTTTTTCCTTTTGTTTCCCAAACAAAACTACAAACATCCTGCTTGTTGCTGATTCAGATTAAGATATGATTAAAATATGAGCTGCTTAAAACGTTACATAAATTTTAAACGGGCCCTAAAAAGGGATTTATTTACCAACCGTATTTTATACTAAATGACAATGAATTCTATTAGTATTTATTTGGTATTTATCTTCATATTATTATTATTGCCCTTAACTTATAGAAAATACCAGTGTGACAAAATTTAACAAGATAAATAAAAAAAAACTGCTTTTTTTACTTTTAACTTTCAGTTTTTATTTGTCAGTCTGCCAATAACATAATTAAATTAATCCATATAACACATAATAATAATGAAAGTACGTGGTTCGTCATCACCAAGTGTTTATTATAATACTATGTTGTGATTACATAAATATTGGGAGTTTTTATAATTCTATTATAAAAGTTGTGTATAAGCTAAAACTTAACTCTACAGAGAGGAAAAATAAATATTTACATTAGTTTTAAGGTGTTATATAATTTGCAAGTTGAGCAAATGTCTGCATAATACACATTATTGTTATCTAATATTAGTGCTTTTCATTTTCTCATGTAAAATGTTGGTTTTTACATAATATCTCTAATAGTTTCGGGCACCCAATTTACTGGGTGAAATATTATACCCAGTTGGCGGTTTTCTACGAATAAATTGCCTAACCTAACCGGTTATCAAGTATAAACCGTCAGATTTTAAAAATATACTAAAAAAATGTTCACATATTATTTTGAACAGGAATAAGTAATTACGTCAAAAAATATTTTTGATTTTTTTTAATATTTAAAATTATTTTTCATTATAAGACGGAGGTAGAAGAAATATCTTGATTTGGTGTTAATCATTCTATGTTTATGTTCGTACAAATACATCTAACAATTCTGTTGGTTAACCTTTTAAATTTATCCGGTTTTCGGTTACCCAATAAACTAGTTTCGATGCTCTAACCCTAATCTAATTGACCGCATTTATAGGGATTTCTTTAATAAGTTATTTTTTTATATAAAATACAATATTATATAATATTGAGGGTTAAATGAAAAAAACATTTAAACTAAATTAGTATATAAGGGGTTTTATAATATATTATATTAATTTATATCTAGACAATAATTAATCTGAAACTGTAATTAATCTGGAAATATTTGTATCATTATTTTGTATCGGCCAAGTCCATGGAATATCGGAGGAGCTACTGATAAGGCGGATTACGTATGTATCACCTTAGAGCTAGAGAAGACATGGAGGGCCAAAACTGAGATGGTTAGACTGCGCCATGAAGGATTTATCCGCCAATGCAACTGGAAAGCTGTGTTGGATCCTGTTATGATGTTAAACGTTTTTGTGAGAAACCAATACCAAGTTTAGTACCAAAAATACCGATGCCAAAAGTAGGTACCCCATATTAATAATATGAACTGATACATGGGGAAGTTTTAACCAGGCTGGTGGTAGGGTGGTCACTTTTTTGTATTTACAAATATATTAGATATATATAATCTTTTTAAAAAGAAAAAATGAACAGAAATAATTAGGTCCAAAAAGTGATTGAAGGTTTGTTAAGTACCTATATGAAAAATGTCTTGAGATATTACAGTATCAAGAAAAAACATCTTTGTAGATTTAAAAATAAGTTTCTTATATAATTTTGATAAATAGATTATTGACGATTATGTGCCTTCTTCGATCGGAAGTACACAAAAACTCCATAAGAGACAGTGAACCCCGCGTCACGATACAACCTTCAGAGGCTGGCCAGGTGCCCAATCGATTGGACCCTTTTTGAGGAGATCGACAGTAAAGTTTCTCTCCCGCGTCACTGTAAATTATATAACTTTGTAAGAGAGGAAGGCTATATCTCCACTTTTCGTCAATATTCTATAACAAAACCATTAATATAATTATGTCGTTATTCTAGATGTGGAAAATACAAGTATATTTAAATTTAAATTCGTGAAATAGATAAGCTGGCAATAAGGTGTCATATTTTTTGCACCATTTATCTACTATCTTTATAATGAGATCTCATCTCCCAAGAGTTCTGTTATCAATTTTGAAAGTAACCACAAGGCCCACAAGTCATTAGGTTAGACTACTTACTTATAAATTCCTGATATCCATAAGGAATTATTTTATAGGTAGGTACCTAAGTTTTAAATAATTTTCAATTCAATATTTATATTTTATGAGTATATAGGGCAAAACACAATTTAACCATGTTCAATGTTGAAGTACGCGTGAAACGTGAAGGGAATAGACGTTTTTTATTGTTATTATAAATTATTATAGTCACGCTTTATATGTCTGGAGGTGAAATTTTATTGGACACGGTCAGGGTGCAAGTTTTTCAAAGTGGCCGAATGCCAGAAAAAGTTTTGATAACAGTTGGCACCCTCCAAACCTTTTTTTGCTAATAAAACACAAATAATAACTTCAGATTTTTATACAAATAAAAACTCACTATTTTCAATATTATTATAAATATTTTTTTTCTGGATAGGGCAGGTCGTAGGTTGCTAAATTATTGCTAATGTATGCAGTTTCGAGTCCTGTCCAGCACCAAATATTTTTCCAAGATTCTCTATAATATGTATATTTCTGAGGTGTTCCAAATTATGTTCTGTGATTTGGCTGGAAATAATGCACACATTTTAAAATTAGGCTTACTTATTGGCTATAATTTTATTATTAGGATTGTCTACGTTCTGATTTAAATTGAGGTGATGTTTGTGAGATAAAATTACAACCCAAATATTAGGTATACCTACGTTATCTTATGTAAATCAATAAAACAAAGTTTCACTTCTACCATGCGTCTTCTACACAAACACCATTTTCTCAAATAATGTCAGAGAATTGGTTCGTTTTCAGTTATTTTAGTCCATTGATCTTCGATCAAGAATATAGTCACTATACTATAGATATATCTTCTTCTTCTTCCCAGAGCTAGAACTGTATGTGGGAATTGGCCTCCTCCATCATTTACCTTCATCAAAGTCTGTTCAAAGCTGTTTCTCTCCAATTTAGGATGCCCAAGGACTTTAAATACAACTAGAAACAGTCCCTTTTACGAGGTCGACCAGGATTTCGTTCACCATCTGGCTTCTCGAATGACAATTTTATGTTATGTGTGACACGTTCATTCTGTGTGCATGGTCCAGCCATTTAAATTAGCCCAATTTGATGGACAGTACAGTGTAAAGACCCTCATATAAAGCGTACGGCTCGTAATTGTATTTTAGGCTCCACTCCAACTGTGTATCATTGATGGGTACAAATATACCACGCAGCACACTCTGCTCAAATGAGCCCAATACTATTTCATACTTTTAGTAATGCACCCAATGACATTATCAATGGACAACGCATTCAATACAGTAGCTAGTAAGTAAATTCACGCACAGTGACATTCGCACATGTATAGGTAGACGTCACGCAATTTCCATTATACGACATCACGCATCGGGAATTTATATCAATATCACCTTTATTGTAATGGCGTTAGAACAGTGTTTCTAGTGTCAATGTTCATTTGAGCGAACCCGTTCGAACCGAACCGTCCGGCAGACCCAACAAAAAGCATTGGGAACTTATAGCAATATCACCTTTATTGTAATGGCGTTAGAACAGATTATGCCATTCGGCAGACCCGACAAAAAAGTGAGTTTCATTTTTATTCCCAGATACTTCGTCCATATTAATGTCATTGAATGCACCAGGTCACCGAGCCATATTATATAATAACTAATCTTATAAGTGTTTTGTACAAGATATAATATATAAGATATAAATACATACTTCTATCAAAATGTTCATTTTAGATTAAATTGAAGACGAGATACATAGATGTATTGACATTATGCTCTGAATGTCAACAAGCATACTAGATTATTTATTAATTTTGTTGTGGTAGCTCCTAAATAAAGCAATACAGGAAACCATTATTGAACACGTCGATTTAAAATGGTATCTTTAAAAACTACTCATGATGTTCATTTGTATTTAAAAATGTTAATTTACCATAAACGTACGTGTTTCTCTTGGAATCGTGAGCTGTAAACAAATCTATGCATCTAGCCACACAGAAATGCTGCACAGGAAAGTTAGGTTATTTTTAAAATGCTTTCATACATAATTAATTCGATGCCTGAAGGAATAGAGAATTAATTTAGAATAATAATGCTTACATACATACCAACATCATATGGAATATTCAGAAACATTCATAATTGTTGTTTTTATTTAATAAAACGCAATTTTTTATAGTACTTATTCCACTTTAATTAATATATTAGGACCGGTTTCGTCCACCTCAGTGGGATATTTTCAACTGAATACATTTTTTTTAAAACAATATTTATCAAACAAAATTCAAAGCGATAGAAATAATATAACAATAGGTACATACTAGTTATCCGTCCAATTGCCCCTGACGTAGTATGAAATATTAATGTCCAACCTCATTAGTTTTAAATTAGTCTGTTATTGGGAAGGTATTATTGGACGGATAATTATTATGTACCTATTGTTTTGTTATTTCTATCGCTTTGAATTTTGTTTGATAAATATTGTTTTAAAAAAAATGTATTCAGTTGAAAATGTCCCATTGAGGCGGACGAAACCGGTCCTAATATATTAATTAAAGTGGAATAAGTACTATAAAAAATTGCGTTTTATTAAATAAAAACAACAATACAATGCAGTTCCACCATGAAATGACAGTTAACAAAATAAAAGAAATTAACATTCATAATATCAGAAGAAATGTTTGAAACGTATCCGTCGATAATCGAATCCTAGGTCTGGTAAATACACATATTGTTTTATAATTTGTATTTAAGTCAAACTATGGACGTAATAGGTTGAGCAAGTGACTAACATACATTTCACGTAAAAACAAAAAAAACTTTTAATACAAACCTCCACTCTGTGTGACAGCGACTCTCGTAGGTCTCGCACTGGCCTTCCGTTCGGGAGCTCTGGGTTTGATTCCCGTGTGATTTTCTCAAAGCATGGATGTTTGTGATTGTTTGTAATGAACATACTAATTACAAGATAAAAATAACTTTTTATATACAACGTTTTTAAATTTTCTGTTGAACCATATAAACTTGATTTGACTAGCTTAAAAGATCAAAAAAAATGTACTTGATAATATTATGTCATATTGATTTTCATAGTAACGCACGTATATATTAATAATTTAGTTGCTAGGACCATCCGCTTAGCAACCAATAATGGTGTCGAAATAACTTTTCATACAAAACAGAATTAACTGAAAATGAATTCAATTCTACTTAAAGATGGCTAAAAGTATTAAAAAATGCATTGGCATCGTGTTCTGATATATTCTAAAAGTTTCAAATGTCTAGCTAGTCGGTAAGTTAGTTAAAAATTGATTACAAGATTTGTACCGGACAAAGAACCACCTGACAAATAAGAATACGATATAAGAAAAACGTTGTAAAAATGGCCGTCATTGCTTACGTAATTAAATCCAATTGGTAACTAAGTTATCTTAATATTTGTGGAGTTCACTAACTTAACCATGATCCGTGCCCTTGCAAAATTATTTCAAATGCCTAAATAGAAATAGCGTAGAAGACTCCTTATATTTCTACTCAAAATTCTTTGGATACACCAATAACTAACTGTACTAATCACCCCAAAACTTAGTAATATCTCGTCACCGAATGTTACTTTAAATGTTATATTATTATGTAAGTAAGCGAATGCCTAATTCAACTAAGTAATACTACTTAAAAACAGATGGCTCTGTCGGTATTTTTTTTTTTTACTTTTTCTATCTTCCTTCTTCTTATAATGCCATCCTCGAACAAAGGTCGGACACCATCAGGGCGATATTTGCTTTATCATCTGCTCCCCGGAACAGTATGGTGTAGTTGCACTTGTGCCAATCACTGACGTTCTTAAGTCACGAAATGCGACGTCGTCCTCTGCTACGCTTACCGTTGATCTTTTCTTGGATGATAAGTTGGGGAAATGCTTTACTATTGTCATCTCACTCTGTGGACGACTTACTGTAGTTTTTTGGTTTTGATACTATGCAAAACATCTCACTCATTTCCCATTTCTTTTGAGAATATCAAAATTTATCACCCGAACATTCCGAAAATTTTTGAGGATGCGTCTATACAGCCACACATCGAAATATGCATTTCTAGTGACATATCCTGGTTTAAGTGGTTTAGCATACATACATACATAGAAAGGATTTTGAGAACATAACAACGAACTATACGCAGTCTTGACTTGAGTAAGGTTTTGTTTGTTAATGAGGCGTCTCATTTTGAGAAAAGCACTCATTATGATCATAAGTCTATCTGGTCTCATTTTTATTGGCCCATATTTATAAATATTTATAGTGGGTCACTTATCAAATCGGGTTGATGTTAACACTTGTGTTAATATTTTGGCGTTGCTAGTTTTCACAATGATAATAATTGTGTTTTCTTGACGTTCATTTGCAAATCATAAGAATTGCTAAACTTATTAAGAGCATATTTCAGTGAAACGGCAAATAATTTTCAACTATAGGTGCGACGAAATTTTGGACTCGCTGGCAATCGGAGAGCGAAAGTCAAGCTGTGAACACGTCAATTTGTTTTGTGATGGCGACGGGGGTATTAATTCTTAAATCGTCTAAAGATGACTAAAAAAGTTACCCATTTACTTGAAAAAGAAAACATGTCAATGAATATATTATTATTATTGTTACTAATAGAACAATAAACAGAACATTAAATGGACGTTTGTTGAATTTATATGGCAAATTATATTTCATTCAGCACGCGTCATTTGCACAATCCGCGCATCGCCTAGCCACGATCTTTTTAGAACATGCCTCAACTGAGGTATAGCCTTAAGCATTTCTACCATTTTATGTAAGCTTTTCAAGGTATCAACACTGTGTTATCAGCATGCCATATATTTTTTTAGGTTTCCCTTGTCTATAAAATCTATTTTTCTTCAAAAAGTATGTTTTAAATACTCGCCTTTTATGGAGTCTTTTTTACTGGTAGTTTGTGCATTGAGGACATATTTCTTTTAGAGGATATGAAGATATATAATTTTATGATGTCGAACTTCCTATCAGAATGAAAACATTGAAAAAAAAGGAAAGAGATTAAAGTTGTAATTGAACAATGCACGTAGGAATTAGTTATTTGAAAACCTTGATTTAAATGAATAATACAAATATTTTATCTTCAAGGCTGTAGTATTAAACAAAGTAAATGTTGAATAAACAGTAAAATTGTTCAGCACTGAATGGTTAAAACAATGCAAAGAATAATGTTATTTTATTAATAATGAGTATGTCATTGAATTATTTGTCCTTTGGTTTAATTGTTATTTATGTCGTGACAATGCAATAAATCAAGTAACAGCCACAGCGAACTGTTTCATTTGCATATTATTTAAACTGAAAGGATTTAAAAAATACTAAAATGTATTTTTTATTACCAACTATTTTTAAGCAACATTCAATATTTGATTTTAATAATATTGTGATTGATGATTTATGGCGAACAAAAATACCTCCGATGTTTTAACATTCCAATAATGTAAAAAATGCAGACAGCCAGTGATAAGACGTCTTTGATGCGATTGTCTTAGAATAATTAATTTAATTTTAATATGTTCTTTACCATTTAAGACTGCCCCAAGCTCGTGAACTATAAAGTTAGATCGCTTTCATTTTTTTTTTAGAAATCAAACTTCACAATTCATTATTTTTTTATGATTTTGCCGAGGCTTTGACTTCGACTCGCTGTCATATTATCGCCTCTTCTCATCTAGAAGAGGATTCGTCGGTCAGGCCCTCACTCCAATTGTGTTTAAGAACTTTACACTTCTGCCAAGCCTACCCACTACCAGGGCACCTTTCAATTCGTCGACATTCTCAAAGATATCCGCAATTTGCAGCTGTATTCTGTGTCGTTCATATTTAGGGCGTTGTACTACTATATGTACAATGTCCTCCAAAATATCTCATTCATCGCATAGCTGCGAATCACTTTTTCCTAATCCATCCAAATAGTACATCTATTGACATATTCAATACCTTCGTTCAGGCACTCGAGCATTATAGTGCACAAACTTGTTTTTGTTGTGTCTCCACTTGTCTTTTAAAATTTATTAAATATTCATTTTTTTTCAAATGTTAACTTTAGAAGTATTTTGTTAAAAAATATTAAAAATAAATTTCACAAGTTTTGTAATTACTTCCTATGTTATTTTTCAATGTGTATTTGGACCAAGAGTGTAAAAATACTAGATTGAGTAGGTGGCTAACATTAATGTATCGTAAAAACAAAAAAAAAACAACCTTCACTCCGTGGATGTCCATGGTAAAATTTAAAGTACCAAGTAGTTTTGTAATTATTAAACAAGAAAACTAATATTAATTACCTAATTACAAGCGTAATTTGAAGTACCTCAGATAGCGTAGATTTTAGTAATAATTTGTTTGAATTATAATAATTATGGATCAATAGCTCAAATAATAGGATCATTTTTACACGTACAATAAAAGGTGTGATAAATTCTTGGGTCTCAACCGCGTGTACTTCTTCCTTCTTTCCTCAAAGTTTCGGGCTCGTTGCAGAGGCCAATATAAAGACATTTGTTTTATGATGAAGAGTATGAATGCAAACGCTGCTCTAAGAATGCCAAAAGAAATTCGATTAGCTAAGACTGAATAGCGTATTGTATCTACGTATGTTTCTGAGGTTTTTATACATAATATATATTTTTATATGTATTATTGGAACGAAAAATTACATTCAAAATTATTGGAGATGGTTTTTTTTTTTTTTTAGAATTATTAATAACCATGTCCTTGCTTTTTCGTACAAGGTGGTTGTTAGTAATTTTGAACAATCACAAACACCCAGGCTTTGAGAAAAACACATAAATGTTTTTGTCATGACCGGGAATCGAACCCAGGAACTCTCGGGTGGAAGGCGAGCGCCTTACCCACTGCACCACGAGAGCCGCCCTATTGGAGATGGTTGTAATGTACATTTTAATATTTATGTAGGTAGGTACCCGCTCAATTCCATTATCACAAAGTCTCGTAAAAGATGTATGGAGGCTGACAAGAATGGTGACATAGTATTAATAATTGCTTATTATTAAATATTATGTACTATTGATATAACATACAGGTACACTTTGGTGGTCTTCATTAACAATAAATTCACGTTATTTAAAGCCCGCGGCTTGATTTATTTAAAAGGATCATACAATCCTTTAAACTAGCAGTGGTGTGGTATAAAAATGTTTTTAATATAACTTTATAGTTTTCAAGTCTAAAACTATGAAAAAATGTGATACTAGTGTTACAAACTTATAGATATTTTAGACTGATTACATAAATTAGAAAATCAACATGCTCTGTCAGACTACGAGAAGTATCATCTTTTAAATGATAAATTGTTCTATTGTCAGATCTAATGTACTCAAAAGACTGAGTGTTTATTGTTTTTAGAAATGTATGTGATATCAAGCTTTATAGGAAGCAAATCAGTTGAATTTTTAATTTACGAGTTTTCAGTAGGTAATAATACATGAAATGTAGATTAGATATGAGGCGTGTACTTTCAAAGTGAACTTATTCCACTTCAAAAAAATTATGGCAAAAGCCAAAAAACTGTTGTTTGTATTGAAATAAGTTACTTTTGTAACTAACACCGATTTTAAAGATGATTTTTCTACTGGATTGAATATTATTAGCTTCTTCTACACTTGTTCAAATTTTTATCCTTTAAATTCTGGCATTCATAGCTCATTTTTGTTAAGTAGTGGAATAAGTTCACTTTGAAAATAGACCCCTCATATTAGTTATAGAAAATGAGCTTAAGATTTCGCATCAATTATACTTTACATCTCGTTTTATTGATTAGGTCATTCGAGTCATGAATAACAAAAATTATCACCGAACATAATTATTCACGAAGAACGTTTGGACTTCAGAACATTCACTATGTAGTCTGACTCGCTAATGCTTTCAAAGCGTTCACGCAAGACGTTAGCTGGATCTTAACGTAGTTTTTAGCCATGATGCTATCTGAATCAATCAGTCCGCATGCGAATAAAACTTGGAGTACGACTCATGTTATTAATCAGTTGTACATGAACAATGCAATCATAATATGTCTAGTGGATACCTGTAAATGACCTGCCAAATAATGATCATTTAATTGCGTCTGGCTAGTTTCATATTATTATATTATGTCGATTGTTTGAAGGTTTTATATTACGGCGTTATGCAACTTATACGTAGATAAAACTTAAGAAAAATTTAAATTAAAAAAAACGACATACCAGTTTGAAAAATACTGCGCTATCGTTTTATGGTCTTCGCCATTACTTGGTGTGCGGCATTTATTATAACAATAAATGGTCGTCAAAAATTGTATTTTTCACATCATTTTAATTATTAATATAAATTCAATATATTATTATTATCCATGACACTCTGTAGGCACTGTGTGCGGCGACTTGCAAAAAATTAAAAAAATATACTTACATAATATTATTTACCCTATTGATAAAATGTTCGCGCATCTCTGCCTTAAAGCAATTGAATAAAAAATTACCGATTAAATAGTTTCCTACGCCACTGATTATTAAATTTATATAAATACATAATATGAATGGCAATGTTTTCATGAAGCTCAAATCAAAATGGGTGGCCCAAGCTCTGAAGTGAGTAACAGCTGGTTTACTAGTGCTCAAGTAATATAAATTATTCGCCTCAGTCACTCACGAGTAATTGCAAAAGCATCTACGTACAACTATTATAATAGCTATAATATTACAAGGCAAAGCCTGGTTTTATTTTCTCGCAAACGACGACAAAATTGTGTTATCAAAATAGAGTTTTTTTTAAATAAATAAATATTACAATATTTTAATAAATTGGGTCATAGAAATGAGAGTCCTGTAAATCAATGAATTTCATTACACATATTACATAAATAAATCTGGACTCGATAAGTAAGATAAGATAAGAGAGAAACTCAACCTTGTCAGAACATAACAAATGAAATAAACTGAGTTAAAATTTTATTTTGCAGTATAATATAGTGTATTTTAATAAGATACAAATTTCAAAATAATAAACTTTTCCCTGTTGCTAGTTCCGATTGTGTCGACACAGCATTTTTTTTTTAAATATTACTAAGGATGTAGGAATGTAAATAAAAAGGATCTTATTTCTCTGAGAGACGGAACTAGGTAACTTAATCTTTACGCTTTTTTTACTTTTGGAATCATCCAAATGTCTGCATCTAAAACCGTGGTTAGCAGATTTTAATAAGGCGTCACAATAATTCACATTTAAAATATGGTTCAAAAGCCCAAGCCAAAATTTTAGTATCAATTTTCTTTTTATGATTCAAAATTGATAATTGAGTTTAGATTAATTCGCATGAATCTTGAAGTGTAATACTGCCGCAAGACACGCACGGCATGTGCGATATGAATTGTCAATTTGATGCAACGTGATAGCGGCGCATGAGTTGTGGATATTATTCGCTTTATTATATTGTTAAAATATAAATTGAGAATGTCAGAATTTAACATCAAAGTCAAGATGGTGGATAAAATATTAAACTACACCGTGGACAACACTACGAGTAGATAGTCATGATGAAAGTACTTTTAAGGGTGAACTTTAAATAAAATAATTCAGTAAAAGATAAAAATACGTAATAAAATTTGTCTATCTTGTTATAAAATGAACTCATATAATATTATAGTAAGTATAAAATTATGATACTGGTGGTTTTCCATGAAGTCAATAAGGCCGTCACTTCGTCATAAAGTATCAACGTCTTTAAAATTAACCGTAGAAACTTATATACTACTATCATTCTGAAATTATGATACATTATTATGGTCTAATTAAATAATTTTTCGATCCAAATTCCCGCGATTTTTCGGCAAAATTTAAAAATATACTAATAGAGGCGTTGTTTGTCGCCCGGTAGCAATATTGCTAGAGTATACACTTTGCTTTAACTTTGCACTTTTTACTACACTGATATGCCTTTTTGCCTAATTACTACGCATAAAACAAGATGAAAATAAACGATATTCACTTGTGTTGGAGGTGGAGGTTGTATATTAATAGATTTTTTTTACCAGAAATGGATGTTAGCCACTTGCTTAACCTATAAGGTCCATACTCTGACTACAAACACAAATGTATTGCCATACCCATGATTTTTTGATACATTGATGACATTATAAGCCGACGCTTAAGCCGCTCGGATATCGTAGTCGTATATATATATATATATATATATATATATATGTAGTAATATTAAAAATTAAAAGATAATAATATATGTAATTTTTTTTTAATAAATTAGATCATTTCCATCCTAGAGCCAGAGTGCTAAGTTATAAAATGGCAACCCTACTTGCAAGGAAGTCTTTTTTAGAAAAGACGATAACATTGAGAAAAGACTGGAATTAAATACGCAACTTTTATATAATCTCTCCAGAACGTAAATTCATATTTAAACCAAAAGGTACCTAATCAATTAATTTGGCTACGAGGCAATAATGCTCCGACGCCCATTTCATGGTGGTGTGTATTATTTAATCATGTTTAAGATTGTATATATAATGTAATTTCTTTGTTTTAAATAATAAAAACAAAAACCACGTGGATAATGCAGTTTTTTTTAAATATATATTAAACACACCCTCTCTATGAAATCTCTCTCGATTATCTGCTGTGTTTCAAATTAAGATGACCTAAAGCCATTAATTTACAACACACATTATTAGAAAAATCACTGACTGACTTGATTTTTAACATGCGTCTTTCGCACCATGGTTTAATCTTAACCAATCAAACTACGGATGTTTGACCGGATTAAAAAGATTATAGAAAATAGATTAATGTTTGTAGCTATAAAATTACTTATAATCCGATACAGTTGTTACTAGTAATATCTACTATGCAATTATTTTCATTGGTTACTTCCGTATGTATTCATCTTATTGCAATTATTTACAACCTGCAATCACAGTCCATAATAATTTAGACACAGTTGTGATGAGTGACGACAAGCACTAAATAATTATCAACAATGTATAATCCGTTCATAAAAATATATATTATTATCTTGAAGTTAATCCGATTAAGCGGAAATTCAAATATAATATTTTTATTAATTTTAGTACTTCACAATTCTCAATTATTAATTCTTTCGACCATGTCCGATCCTAAAATGATCATATGGGCATCCATAGAGTGGAGGTTTGTATTGACAGATTTCGTTTTTACGAGAAATGGATGTCAGCCACTCGCTCAACCTATTAGGTCCATACTCTGACTCATACACAAATTGAAAAACAATTTATTGTATACTTGTTAGACACAAGATTTTAACCCGAGACCCACGACGCAATAGGCCAACGCTTAAGCCGCGCGGCCATCGTGGGTGTACATTATTAATACTTAGTATTAAAACATTCTTTGATACTAGTAAAAGTAACATGGTGAAAAACATAACCTTACCTAACAAATAATCAAATATATCGGCTATTTTCAAAATTCGTTTGCTGCTGGCTTCTTGCAAAGTGTAATTCGTCAAGATTCGTGTTTTATTTAGACATGAATTTTATGTCAGTACTATACGACCCAAAGAGGTTGGACGGTCTTTAATATATGGCCATATATTTCCGATACAATATTTCACGGTGAAGTGTGATACGGTGAACTGTACACGTACAAGTTTCCGGATACGTTCAAAATGTGGATGTAAAGATGTCTGATCCGTATCAGCTGGAAAGACAAAGTTACTAATATCAAGACCAAAGAAATAGTCGGAGAAATAAAAACGGCAAAGTTCCCATACTTTGGTCACATGATGCGATATTCTATGAAATATAAACTTCTGCGTCTAATCATTCAATGTAAGATCTCCTGTAAGCGAGGCGCTGATACAAGAAGAACGTCCTGGCTTAATAACCTCAGACACTGTTTTAAGCTCAGCACACCATCCCTATTTCGAGTCTACGGACAAGGAAAAAATATCATAACCCATTCTTCTTCTTTGATAGCGCTACAGCTCAAGTCGAGCCCTGGCCTCTTCCACTGCCGTCCTCGACCGGAACTAGCCGGAACGGTCCACCGTACGTCTTTTCCAGTTCCTGATTTTTAGCAGCTGGTTGGCATCTTTTGTAAGTTATCACCACATCGTGTGCGTGGCTTTCCCACTGGCCTTTTCCCCCCTGGGTTTCCTTCGAAGAGTTCGGTATCCGTGACTCAGGCATGCGCTGGACATGGCCTGCCCAGTTTAGCCTCTGGAGTTTTATGAAGGTGGAGAGTTTTAAATCTTGGTATGAGCGGTATAGTTCTGTGTTGTACCTAATTCTCCACTCCCCACCATCATTCATGGGTCCGTATATCCACCTCACGATCTTTCTCTCAAAGCAGTCCACCATTTCAGCTGCTTTTATATTTAACATCCATGACTCGCACCCGTATGCAACGATTGTGCGTATGACAGTTTTATAGAGCCGGGTCTTAGTTTTTCTGTGGAAATTTCTGGATTTGAATATGGGCAGCAATGAGATGTACGATTTATTTGTAGCTGTTATTCGGGCTTTTATTTCTTCCAGTTCCTCGTTCTCTTTTATAATATTGGAACCTAGGTATCTGAACCGGTTGAATATCTCAAAATTATGGTTTCCAAAACTGGAACTTTGGCCCAGTCTACTCGGATTTTGTCGGTTTTGACTCATTAACGAATCATATTAAAAATTGTTGCTTGGTTACTGTGCGAGGGATCTAACTACTTTATAATCGATCTAGGTTTATGTCTTGTGGAAGTGAGAAATTTCATTAAATTAACAGATGGAAATATTATCTTTACCTTAAATAAAATTAAGTTACTATTATATTAATTAAGTGCGAATTTGATTCTTAAAAGTGTCTGGATTATTTAAAACTTTAAATATTGAAATATATAACACGGAAAAACAACATAAATATAATATGATATTATAACAGTCTTTTAAAACCAATACTAATAGATTAAAAAAAATCTTTGCATTATAAAAGTTTTCTCAAGATGTATAATAAAATATAAAATCTAAGTACCTATCTATGTAAGTTGTACGAAAGGTTTGGGAAATGCTAAGCTAGCCGAGTGAATATTCACATTGGTCCTGAATGCAATCAAGGATAGCGGATGATCTTTGAGGGCGTTGAATCAATTTTTAAAGTAAATATGTGACTATATTATTAAATTTATATACAATATAATATTATATCGTTCTTATTTCAAATATTGTAATAATAAATAGATATTTGGATATATCCAACTTCGAAAAATGAATTCAAGGTACCTATCATTTACTATTTAATATACCTACCATTTTCCAAAGAAACGAAAAAAGGATGTCAGCCACTTGCTCAACCTACTAGATCCATACTCTGACTCATACACAAATTGAAAAACAGTATGTGTACTTGCCAGACCCCTGATTCAAAACTGGGACCCATGACGGTATAGGCCGACGCTTATGCCGCGCGGCTATCGTGGGCATATATTATGACCAATAAAATAAAAACATTTTTTTATTTAAAGCCCTAAAAATGATGATTAGAAAATGCTTGACATGTAAGTATTTTTATTTGTATATTTTTATTGGGTTAAATATTATTTTAATTTCGACTTTTTAATTCTTCTCACCAAAAATTTAGACATACCTACTTATTAATAAAGAAGGAATATTTTATAATATCTGATATTATATTATAACTAACGCTAAGCTACTCACAATATACTTTGAGCGATACTGACTAAACATACTATACACGGATAATCAGCAAAATTAATTACATTTATTGTGCAAAGTAGCAATGACTCTGATTGCAAGCGTGTGTTTTCAACAAAGATAGTTAGTAGGTTGTTATCAAATGCACGACTTTAAAGGGAGTTAAATGCATTTAGTTGAATTATTGTTTACAATTATAGATTACAGGTAATTGGGATTGAAATTATCTGTTCTCGATCAAATCACGATGCAAATTGTAACTCAAGTTATCTCGTTGCTTATAAATCGTCAGTAGAAAACAAGCACAACTCCAATTAACTCTTTATTTACTGAGAAAAGCACACTGTTGCTTAATGTTCAACGTTAAAGTTTCGTAAAACCGCTCATCTGAAGCTAGGTCTTCTTATGGAGCATTAAACTTAAAACATCCAAGATACAAGGCTGGATAGTAATGTTGCAAAGTTTTATGATAAGATAATATACCTATATAATGTATGTTTTTTTGTTTATTAATTTACTGGGATAGTCTCATTTGTAATTAAAAATGAAAACGTTATTTAGACCATCCATGCAATCATCAAAAGTAGTTTGAAAAAAAAATACTTAACATTAAATTTGGTTTCTCTATTTCGGTGTTATGACTGGAATGGCTTTAAAAATCTTCTCAAATGAATAGAGGGGGTATAATATATGGACTGTTATTATATAACGGCTTTATAGTAATGTTGAAAATGTATTATATGTCTGGATACCAGAGTGGCAACTCAATAAATAAAGGTGGATTCCTTATTCTCGCATATTAATTATTGTGCATGTAATATTTTCCACGCCCACGTTGGTCGAGTGGCTATACGTCAGGCTTATAATGTCATGAGTCCCGGCATAGAATCTCAGGTCCAGCAAAAAATCACATATTGTTTTCAAGGCATGTTTCGACCCAGAGTATGGACCTTATAGGTTGAGGAAGTGGCTAACATCAATTTCTCGGTAAAAACAAAAATCTGTTTAGATACCTTTTCATGAGGCGGCCTAGTGCATCTATTCTATACACAAGACTGCTTTCAGCCGCTACAGCAGATATCTAGGGTAGGTTTGTATCGAAGTCTTAGCAATTATTGTAACAATTACAATAATGTAGCTGGCTAAACAGTCAAAACTGTCTATCTCGCTCTAAAATTTAACATAGCCAAGAAAAGTGCTGTTAAAACATAGCACTTATTGTAACAATAAGTGCTGATACTTCAATACAAACCTACCCTAGATAGCTGCCGTAGCAGCCGAAAGCAGTCTTGTGTATAACGGCATAAATGCGCTTGGCCGCCTCACGAAAAGGTATTTAAACAGATTTTTATTTTTTACGAGAAATGGATGTTAGCCACTTACACGAGTTATAAGTTCCATACTCTCGGTCCAAAAACACCTTGAAAATAATATGTGATCTTTTTGCCAGACTACAATTAAAATTTAATTAAGAACCAATAATAAAAAATGTTTTCAATGATGGGATATGAATGAGGATTTGTTTGGAATTTTTATCATGTGCATTTTTAAATGGGAAACAAGTATTAGCGGATTGTCGGTTGGAAAACAGTGATTTAGATCAAACACATAATAAAAAAAATTAATCAATTTACTAGTTTCGCTAGTGTCATTAATATTCCGTCAATGTATTAAATATTTTCACCTATTAATTTTAAATTATTAATATTTTTTCAATAAATATTATTAATTCTCGGTTATTTATACGTTATGAGTATTGCATGAACTCTTTGAACTTGTTGAAAATGATTTAGAGAACAAATGAATAAATTCCTTCGCGATGTTTTCCTTTGTGCATAATTAGAGATAAGATACTGGTGAACAAACACATTCGTTAATGTGCAAATTTATTGTCTTTGTTTGGTTATTCCAAACAAGTTTTCCAATATGTACAGTGTCAAAGTGTCTATTTTGCTTTATCGCTTGTGTATTAAACAGTTACACACATACATCATTTTTGATTGGCTGCTATACTGTTTGGTCGTGTCATACGATTTGTTGTGATCTTATCTTACAAAACTAACTAAATAATGATATTGTTGATTGCAAAAATATTGTATGACTAATTCCGTGTATATATACACAGTATTTATATATCAGGATAGGAAAACCTAAACTTGAAATATATCGATGGAAAATTCAACATTCAAAATTAATTTTCTTTTTATGTATCGGAATCAACATAATATCCGAAAAGTAGAAAAAACACCTGGAGTTTGTCAGCAGACAAAGAGTGAAAATGCAGCTTCACGCTGAAGAGCAGGTCCAAGTTACTATACGGCAGTGGTGAAGAGTGACCTTTGTGTAGTGACGAAAGTGTTTTCAAAATTATCTATGTTCAATAATAATTAGAATGTCACATTCTGAAGACTTAAGAAACTGAAAATAATTTTCAACTATAGGCGCGACGAAATTTTGGACTCGCGGGAAAGAACGTCGAGCTGGGAACACATCAATTTGTTTTGTGATGGCAACGGGGGTATTAATTCTTAAATCGTATAAAGGTGACTAAAAACGTTACCCATTTACTTTAAAAAGAAAACATGTCAATGAATATATTATTATTGTTACTAATAGAATAAAAAAAAGAACATTAAATAGATGCATGTTGGATTTATATGACAAATTATATTTCGATATGCGTCATTTGCACCCGCGACCCGCAATTCGCGCATCGTCTATCCACGATCTTTTCAAACCATGCCTCAACTGAGGTATTTAAGACTTGTGAATTTATTATTCGTTAAAGTTAATGAGGATGGCACTTGAAATTCTCATTCAGGTGTCCAAAATCCACTATATCCCAGCTTAGGAACGATAAACTTTTTGTTTTTCTTCCTAGTGCTACAACCCTGTTTGCCTCCGTCCAGATCTATACAAAACAGCTTCTCTCCAAGTCTTTGTTTACCTTCCAGTTTCCCGAATGTCAATTTATTTATATGCGTGTCTTGTCCATCCTGTATTTAACGCTCAGCCATCTAAGAATGGACACTACAATGTGCGGGCCCCCTTACAAATCATACAGTTTGTAATTGTAACTTCGTATCCACCCCAACTGTGTGTCATTGATGGGGTTGAAAATACTACGCGGCACCCTCCGCTCAAATCAGCCCAACACTATTTCCATGCTTTTAGTCATGCACCAAGTCACTGATCCATACATTACAACTGGTTATATTAATACTCTGTACAAGATAATATACCGATACACACGTCATTGCAATTCGACGCAGATAGGTCTTGCTTGATTCCAAAAAGAATAAATTAAAATCAAGTAACAACCACTACAGTTTGCATTGATTTTTAAGTAAATTGCAGCGCTGAATTTGCTCTTAGATCTCAGGAAAATTCGTCTATAATTCAGATAAAAAAAATATTAAAAGTTTTCGTATAATCTAAACTCTAAAGGAATGTTTTAACAAAAGTTCTCGCAAAGAATACAGCATTGAAACTGGATGATAATAATGATACAACAATTTGCATGGCTTTGAAATAGTATAACAAAGCTGTCCTTTTATACAGGGGATGGACTTTGTGAAAATAAAATAAGTTTAAAAAAAATAACAAAATACTATCGCATAAAGACCTTTCCTCTTTGATATTTACATTCTCTTTAAAGTCTTTTCCTTCACCTGGTTCATATCCCCGTTCGGCATGTACGGGCTAGCTCAGTACTTATCAATGAAGGGCCGAAAACTAAAATAATTATAAATGGTGTCAATATAATTGTATTATTATTTCAATTTGAATTCCACTGTGGAAGAGGGAAGATACTGGTAAGAGCAACATGCGTCCGTTTACTATGCATATCGATGCAATTAAATTAATATGACACACAGTACAACTTATAACTTAAATGAAAGTATTCCACATACATAATTTGAAAAGATCTAATGCATAATATTCCCCACTAGAATAGTACTACACATAATCTGGTTAATCGTCGTCTCCATACTACAGAATCTACCGCATTAAAGCATTAATTATATTATTTTCAGCATCAGGTCAAGGTATGACGAAGAATTGTATACATTCAACGAGGGAAAAAAGGTCACGTGGTATATTCAAATGTAGACTGCAAAGGATTGACCATGTGTATATAATGTCGGAGGGTATACCAGCAAGGCGGGCTATGTATGCAACCCTTGAGGACAGGAGAATACCTGGAGCACCGAAATTGGTATAGCTGGACTGCGCCACGGGAGAATTAAAAATGCTCAGTCAAAGCAACTGGATAGTGTCGGCGCTGGATTGTCCAGGATGGAGGAAATTTGTCCAAGAACCGCCAAGGGTTGCAGTGACATAAATGAAGATAAACGATTGTTTTCAGCATATCGAATGGAAATGGCTATTTGACTTTTTGTGCTAATATAAACAAATAAAAAATATGCTTTCAAACTAATAATGATGTATTCAGATCAAATACTAGATTTAAAAAAAAATATGATGAAGTTATAGAACGTTTTCATTCAATTTCGTATGGATTTTTCTCTCCGACCATGTCTGATCCTAATAGGATCATATATGCCTCCACAGAGTAGAGGTTTGTCCTTATTGTTATCCTTAACGGTTTACTCCATTGATATACTACTGGATGAATCATATGCTTCTTAAAATGACGCCCGATTTTCAGCGAGTTGGCCTTTGTTAAAACTTACTGAGTAAGCCCGGTCTAGCTTGCATCTTACTCTAACTAATAGTCAGCGCATGACGACTTGCTCTGTCTGTTTTGCGTTGCAGCTACCCTTAGGTTCACTATTCCAAGAACGCAAATTTAGTTTTACAGCCAGGGCAATACGGGTGAAATTCGGGAATCCATGTTAACGGTCTTAACGCATTATACCTACAAGGAAATATTATAAGACGATATTCGTTATATCTTTTGTGGTACATTTTTAAAATGACACTTGTATGGGAACTGCTCATCTAGTAGTATATCAATGGTTTACTCATAACCTTAACTCATAAGGCTGCAGACACACTGCATTGCATTTGACATGCGTCGATGCAGGTCCTATTTGATTCCAATTACATCCGATTAGAATCACCAATTAGGTAAAACAAATCCAACTGGTGATTCTAGTCGAATGCAATTGGAATCAAATAAGACCCTGCGTCGACGCACGTCTACTGCAATGTCCTGTGTCTGCAGCCTAACCGGTTTTGAAAGCGCAACAAAAAGAATTATTATAATTACATAGTAATATTAATATGTAATGTTATTCCAAAGTCATCTATAATAAGCCTAGATTAAATAGGCACTGGAATATTTTTATAGATATATACTATAACCCCTATTAGAAAGTAGAAAAATAGGAAGAAAGAATGTAATAGGTAGTTACTATGTATAAAATGACCATTGTTGATTCTGACTCAGACGGTATGATTATACACATTGAAATAAAAGCATAAAAAATAAAATTGTAAATTGTTGTTAAATTCAAACCTATATTTACGAACAGCAGAAGTGTGACTGGCTTTTAATAGATTTAAAATATTGTAGGTATTACATAAAGTTCATAATATTAAGATTCCAGCTAGGTATAGTTCAAACCGTTTACTAAATACAGTCTAGTCAAAGTTTATAGAAAAGCTTAACATACATAATTTGGAAAACACTTCTGAGAAAATATATTATAAATATTATGTAACCAATAGAAAAAATCTAAAAAAATAAGTCACCCCGCAGGAATCGAACATGTATCTCTCGGGTATCGCACCCATGTATGTATAAAAACCACCATGCTAAAAAAGTCATATTTAATTGCGACAAATGCAAATGGCTTTTTATACTCACTGAAGCGCATTCCAAATTGATCTACTATAATTGGCGATCGGTTTTGTATTTTAAATCAAATTAGGTATTCTTTAATTATTAACAGACGTCACGGATCACTCCAAGATTTTTTGTTGTAACTTACTTGAACTAACCAATAATTTTTATTTTATTCAACGAATAATTCATAAGATTTAAGAGTGAGTATTTAAAATATTTAAAAAAAAATGTGTACGCATTCCCGTGCAGAGAGAACAATACATTACAATAGGACGATTCTATGTACGGGAGAGCGTAGACTCAGGTCACCTTTCTTTTAAATTACTTGATAATATTACGATTTTTGTACAAGATCTAAGTGTAATTGTTGATACAGTAAACATAAAAAATGTTTCAAAAAAGGAGAAAAGAGGATAAAGAAATAATTTCCCGTTCTAATCATGTTTTAAGTTTTCTGGTATTATATATTGAAGATCCCTGCTTTGGCCTTTACATTAGAGGCAGAACCTCTGTGAATAAGTAATCAGAGGACAGCGTAAGCCAGCAATGAGGATTGCGCTGTATATTTGTTTCAGTGTAACTTACTTAAATGGACTTCAAGGTCCGGATGAAAGACAAATTGCTCGACTGGCAATAAACACAAATTGCCTGGTCCGAGATGCAAATAACGACCGCTAGCGATCTCAATATCGCGTCTAGAATAGCATTCAAGCAGCTTTGTTTTAATCAATGGGACACGTTAGGGCCAGACTACACGCCCCGTAATATACGACAATAACGCAGAATCCTGCAACAGTTTATGGTCATATTTAATTGGGCTTTCAGAGGGACGTTTTTGATGAATTAAATTTTATAATATTTCACTTTATCGACTCAAAACTGAATATGATAACAAAAATATAATATGTTATCATTCTCATCTTGTCGGATCGTAATTTTTTAGCAGTATTTTGCATGTCGCAAGTTAAAATTACCGTAAAACTCCTTGCGATGCGTGAGATGAAAGGAATTTGGTTATTGTATTGTTGACCATTCTTGCATATGTTGCATTCACCGCAGGATACTTATAGTAACTGCATATTATTATCTCAAATTACTGGAAGCTTGTCGTAACTGATAGTACGTGTGCGCTTACCCTATTAGATGGCAAAGAACAGTGGAAATTTATAAAATTCTTACGGTACAGTTTCGACTGCTTTGAGAAATAATTATTATTTATGGCTATTTTTACTATTTTTAACATTAATATGTATTTAATAAAATAAAAGTTATTGCATATTTTATAATGAAATTATTTCATGTAAAAGTTTCTTAGAACTACTGGAAATACGGATTATTATAATATGTATTTATAATTAAACTTAAAATATTACTAGTTTTTTTTAATTTCTATTTTATATAGATTTGTCAGAGTGCCAACTCAAATTCGTACTGGTTTAAGTTTTTTTTTTATAATATTATGAGTGATTACTATATTTTAAATAATTGCACATTGAACAAACTGCTCGATTAAAATAGACATTGAATTCATAAGTTATTATACATAAGTAGGTACATAATATTTTAATGGAAAAATATAAGTTAACATTTTTATTCAACGAATATTTCACAAAATTTGAGAATGTAACAATATTTATTGGATATACATGAGCTCATCGAGCTAAATTAGCAAAACACATTGGTACAACTCTAATAAAAATGGACCTCGTATTTTTTTCAACGATTTTTTCTGATAGCTATACTTATATCTGAGGTGTTTTGAAATTGTAGATATATGAAAATATAATATAAAACTTATTTTGGATTTAATTTTCAGATATTTTAATAAAAGCAGTACATAACCGAGTTAAGTATTCTACTGAAAGGAGTAATGAAAAAAAGTGCGCTTCCTACACAATTAAAGTTACGCATCTTTACAGCAACTTTAAAGGCGGACGTGCTCAGCGTGGGTCAAAATGGAGCTTTTTTTCTATTTTCAAAGCATGATCCTGGACATACCTTAAACGTTGTAGATAATCTATTTATATAATTTTGAAGCCTTATTATCCTTTATATTTATTTTAAACATTTGATGACTGCATAAAGTATTTTTATTACATAAAATAGTATTCTTTTGAACCTCTCGCTCTAATGCTCTAGAATATAGTCATATTTCAGTACAAAAATGTGTAGTGGTGTTAAGATTTTTTACATTTATTAATTTTTAAATGCATTTATAAAACCATCAGTATAATTTATATTGACATAATTATAGTGAAATATTTACGATAAAAAAATATATTGATAATCTCTGTGATCCCAAATTTGACAAGAATTGGGCATTATATTATTCTAAAAATGGGCATAATTAACACATTTGAAGATAATTCTAAAAATGCCCATTATAAGCTATGTCTTTGACCATTCAAGTGTGATAAACATCTTACGAATAATGATCGCTTTATAATAATTATTGACCTAAGAATAAGGTAGTGTTTTTTTGAAATACGCCATTTTTTTGGCATTCCCCAGTGGTTAAGCTACAACATACGGCCGTAGCCATAAATTAATTAAAGTATGGAGTAAAATGATGTTAACGCGCGTGTTTGAACATGTACTGTTAAAAAAATCGGTTAGGTTAATACAAATGTACAAATGGAAACATACCAAGTTCAGCAGTTCTTGGTTAGTATTCATTAATATATTATAGGTGCAGAATGAAAAATGATATAAAAAATAAATATTACAAAATATAAAACACTTTTTTTAATTTACCCTCCACCATCTTTTGTTTTTGTTTTCCATATTGTTTTTCAATTTGTGTCTGTCAGGGTATGAACCTAATAGGTTGAGCAAGTGGCTGACATCCATTTCTCGTAAAAAACAATATCTGTTAATACAAACCTCTACTCTGTGGAGGTCCATATGATCGTATTAGGATCGGACATGGTCGAAAGAAGAAGAAAAGAATCCGCCACATCTCCACACCAGTTTAAGTAAAGAACGTAGGTGCCCTTCAAAGATGTGCATGGCCCAGGATTACACTTAGTTCACTAATTGACTTTCCGAGCTTTAAAATTAGCAAAAATAATTTTATCGAATGAGAATTCTATTGATAATAAACATAAATCCGATAGATGCTCTTTTTTCATAATATGTAATATAATGTAATTTTAATAAACCATTTTTTTATTCAACGAACAATTATTGACAATATTTAAGAATTTAACATTCTATATATTGAACATACATAACTTAAAACACCTCAGTTATACACCCACTTAAAATAATCACATTTGAAAAAATAATTAAGGCACTAATGATTTCTCAATTTAAAACACAAAAACCAATAGTCAAAAATAACGCAGTACTAGATAAAATTATCGTAATTAAATAGGAGCCCCGTAGTTTAATTAGTTTAAGTATATTGGCACGCTACCAGTGGATATACGGGTTTAAATCCCGTCGGGCGTCGTATTTTTTCTAGTATATATATATATGAGGTGTTTTTAAGTTATGTATGTTTAATGTAGTTTAAATTAATTTAAATTTCCTAAAACTGTGTAAAGCCGAAACTACTAAAACCATTCGTAAACCAATGGTCCTGATCACTAAGTTTTTTTTTAATACTCGACATAAAAAAACTGTCAATAATTATTAATTATAATACATTCAACAAAGCTCCGGTTCTGTGCGAAAGGCGACTGCGTACCCTTTGTTTCAGCGATAGGCATTTATTGAAATAGCAAAAAGCGAATTCAGATTTGATATAATTAAGCATAGAACTTAAATGTATACCTCGTTTAGTTAAAAACAAAATAACAGTATGTGTCACTATATGTATTTTCTTTCATTTTATACATTTTTATCGTCTTATTGTTGAACCCCTGAATGTAAGATGTCAATAAAGGTATTATATTTAAAATTCAATAGATGGAGCTTCAAGTATAATAATAATTTTTTGTTTAATTTTAGAAAGCTCCTCAATGTATTATTGTACAACACTGATTTCAATAATGTTTAGTGCTTAGATAACATGCTCGAATATGTCAAAACACCTTGTCGACTTGTAAATTTTAGAGGAATTTTTAATACATACACGAGCTCAAATTTAATTAAGTTCTCCACACAGGTAAAAAGGTTTCTTGTTACAAATAATGTCTTTATAAGTCTGATGCATTTAACACTGACATGCTAACATAAAAGATAATTTAATTAAATGAACCTGCATTCAAATAGCCCAAGCATTCGTGAAATACAATATAGAAAGAGCTGTATTATAAAAAATCTATTTTATTACCCTCTATCGAATTTATTTAGCACCTTTCTTTGATGTCCACTTAGCTTAGGAGTTTAAATTCAAAAATTTGATTGTTTAGTTTAGTAATTTTAACATGTAGATGTGTAATCAATCAGTATATTTCACTGAATTTTATTGATTATAAATGAATAATTTATTATTAAACATAATAAAATTATTATACTGAGTAGGTATTCTAGAAAAATTACATAAAATATTATTATGTAGAGACCTACAAACTTATCTTAAGAATGGATGGGGGAGCCACAGTCAAAAACTACCCAATCAAGACTTGCAACTGGACAGAATCTGACATTCGAATGACGTTTCCAATATGGCGTCCATATGGTAGTTCGTAGATCCATTTTTGACCGTTCTTCAGATAAGTTTGTAGGATTGTACTAAATTTATTTAAAGCTATATTAAATATTTTTTTATTTATTAATTTATAATTATTGTGTTTGATCATTTTTGTTGTGCATGTAAATATACGCAAACTCATGGTGTAGAATAATACATATAAGACAGTGGCAAAAGGTGGAGGTACGCTGTTAGGATCAGCCATAAACAGTCCACACTAAACTTTGTCAGTCATACGTATTTGTTTTTATTGAAATCAGACTACAATTTACAGATGATGTTGGTGAGTTTTTAAAATTTAATTAAACCCTGAGAAAACCAAGCCATAATAGATAATATTAGAAAAATACTCGAATATCTATAAAATATCTTAAATGATGCAATTAAATAATACATAACTTTGGATATCTTATTGATATAATAATATTATTTTATCTATTAAAATTTGGTTTTGGGAGGGCTAAATGAATTAAAAAAATAATAATCAATATATTGTGTCATAGTATGTATTATTAATCCAACAAATAAGTATAAATGAAAAAGTGTGCACAATTTTGTTGTATAGCCCAAAATATACCAAAACTATTATGGTTTGATTTAGGCAAGGTTTAATTGATTTTTAAAAACTAACCAATACCATCTGTAAATAATTATTGTAGTCTTAGTTAAAAAAAAAAACAAATATGTATGATGTGCACTATTAAATTTGGTTCAATAACAAAACAGAACAACGATAAATATAAGTATGACCTTTCAGGAGAAATATAAATTTAATATTGAAATTGCCCTATCTCTATTATGTTGATAGATTTTTAATAGCACAGATTTTCAATATGCCATAACAAATCAAATTATATACCTAATTTCTGCATTCCTAAACGCTAGGAAGCCTCAAATAAACGGGACTTAACTCGGTGTTGCCGGCAAGCTTAGGATATCTCATCTTAATCAATATAATATTATGTTCAAAATGATTAGGTGACTAGGTACAACGAAATAATGACCTAACCTAACCTAAATAGATTCCACAAAAATTAATGTTTCATTTTTCCCCTGGCTGTTCTGTTTTGTCACTGTTCTGTTTTGTCATTTTCTGTTTTGTCATATTCAGTTTAGTCATGTTCTCTTTTGTCCGGTTACCGCACTATCTATGGCGGATCTTAACAGCCTACTTCCACCCTTCGCTACTGATATGAGGCGTATATTTCTAAAAACCGATAAGCTGACATAAATTTTCAAAATATAACAAAGTATAACATGTAACTACCGGCGGCTCTCGTGGTGCAGTGGGTAAGGCACTGGCCTTCCACCCGAGAGTTCTGGGTTCAATTCCCGGTCTTGAAAAAAAACGTTTATGTGTTTTTCTCAAAGCCTGGACGTTTGTGATTGTTCAAAATTACTAACAACCACCTTGTACGAAAAAGCAAGGACATGGTTATTAATAATTCTAAAAAAAAATGTAACTATCAACCCAATAATATTATAATAGTAGGTATAATATTCGATATTATGTATGTAATTTCATACATTAATTTTAAGACCAATAATTTCTAAAATTTGTCAAAAGCATACAATAAACCGGTTATTAGAATGATACAAATAAATGTCGATATATTGGTTGATTTTATTTTGCTTATACAATATATTGAATGCTATGCATTTAATATCAGATAAAAAACATGTGTATATTATTATAATTTAAATATTTAATACGATTGAAAAAATAAACCAACCACTTTTGTTTGACAATTAAAAACTTTGCTTACAATAAATATAATATTATTGAATGGTGGGTTTATTGATTTAAAAAAAAGATGGTGGATATTTTAACAATGAATTAATGATAATAGTTAAATATGAAAATAGTATTTAAGTCAAAATTCAATTAAAACCTGGTTATTATCAATGAAACATATTACTACAACTATCTACATAAAGATTTGTGGGACACGAAGACTTGAGTAAAACAAAGCTTCAATTGAATTCTCGACCGGAACTTCATAGATGAAGGAAAATGGCGGAATCGCGAAGTGTGAGAAATGTTGGTACAGTGTTTTGTGAAAGGAAGTCTCGAGCTTTGAAAGCTTTAGATTCTTTAGAAGTTCTACAATGCTATAATGCAAAATATTACTATTCATTTACTATAAATTGATATTTTTTTAAACATTTATGAAGAAAAAAATAATGGTAGTGTATGATAGTGTAAATTGACAGACACTGTGGAATGTAATGGATTCCTTTCAAATCTTTTATGATTAACTAGACTCGCCCTAACCAATGTGCAGTGTTAGGTTTGAATTCAAAATGTGACGTTGACGACATTTAAAATCCACTGACCACATTGGCTTTCAGTATAACGTTGGAAAGGGCAGAGGGCATGACCGACATCAATGTCAATATGCCTTTATAATAATATATACAATCGCGTCAAATATTTGTAAATATAGACGAATTTAACATGATAACCTAGAACGAAAATGTTTTCAAAGAAATAATTGTGTACCATGAAAATAACATCATAGAACTAATAGTTAATGTAAAGAACATCCAATATTATTAATTTAGTGGTATTTAGTGAGCCATAATAGATATTGTGATACTCTCTGGGTTGGATAACATTACTTTTGAAAATGTTAACAATTTCGTGTACCTAGAGACCTTCATTAATAGTGCGATTAGCTTAAAAATCGAAGTTAAAGTATGACTTGTGCTAGACAACAAAATAACATCGCTTCGGTTTAATGATGGTGCCATGTTCCAAGGCAGTCAATCGATCGAATCGAATACTAATAGAACCAGTTGTTATGTATGACTTAGAAATATGATGAAACATATCTACACCCTGCAAGAAACAATTATTGTGAAATTAATATCAGCTCTCTAAAATAAGTCACCAAAAAATCTACAGTTATTTGCTACATAATCAAAAGGAAAAACGATCGTTTGGAAAGGTTCATTGTTAGCGGAAACATTAAGTACAAAGAGGGTTACAAGAAGTTTAAAATAAATTTTGAGACATTTTTACTTGAGGTTATATAGATACTATCCGTCGTTTTATTCAACTGGCTTTTTTTAGGTATTCTGACATACTGTAATTTGAATACCAGAGATATCTATATTTGGCCAGGTATTTTTTCTGATTTATATGCGGTGTAAATGAGAACTCTGCCATTATTGGAAGTATTGGCCTGTGTGTCCCTGATAACTATCTTACTTTTACTCTCGTGGTGCAGTGCGAAAGGCGCTAGTCTTTCATCCGGGAGTTCCGAGCTCGATCCCGGTGAGTTCACAATATATTTTTGTGATTTTCTCAAAGCCTGGGTGTTTTCGATTGTTTGACTTGTATTACTTAATATAGTACTGTTTCACTACACTACTATCATTGGTCCTCTTGGCATGTTGTAAAGAGTTTGTTCTGCCATTGTGTAAAACTAGCCTACCATTGGTGATGCCGATTGATAGGACAATAACCTGTTAAACCAAATCACTTTGGATGTTGATGTATTCCACCTACGTGAGAATAGGTATAGGCGGGCATTGTTTTATAATTTTTTCAAATAGGGTGCACTTAGCTCATTCGGTGTACTTTCATATATCTACTTTATAATTTTTGTACCGATTTACTCTTTATACCAGAGCGTTGGAGCGAAGCTTGGAACAAGAGCACGGAGCAGAGGAGAAATGGGTTTTTACCCGGAGCACCGAACATTTTTAGGGCACCGCTGCCCCGGATATTTTTTTTATTATTAAAATTTCGTCCTAAAATCCAATGAAAATGTAATATTAAATTTGACACTTTTCTGCATTGGAATTATTTTAAATGCGGCAACACTGCTGTATGATAAATAATCTCACCTTTTTTGACAAAAGAGGCAAATAATGAAAAACGATTTGCTGTCAGGATGTTGTTAAATATAATTTATAATGAAAATGACGATTATTTTAAAATATTTACCCGGAGCAGAGCAGACCCTGAAGTGGAGCTGGAGCAAGTATTAGGTACCGGAGCGGAGCAACTCAAAAAATGGTCCTCTCCAACCCTCTGCTTTATACTGTACTGTTTTAGTACTATTTCTTTGATTTTAAATGTCATGGTGTGAACGTTATACGTTTATAATGTGTATAGTTGACTTAATGTAAAAATAAATAAATTTGGGTATGGATTTGAAATACTTACCTACAATAATAATTGAATCGAAATATTGTTAATAATACGCCATCTAGTGATGATAATATTACGTAGATATTCCGTTCACGTTTAATGTATATTGCTATGAGCTTAGTTTAACATTACAGTCGTATAGAACGACTATTACCAAGAGAATAGAACATAGAATAGTATTTTCACTCAGTGCAGGTTAAAACAAACTTCTTAATTGAAGCAGTTCAATTACATACAAACTGCCCAACTTAGGCCGTTCGAAGGTTTGTATTTACAGGTGAGTATACTTTGTAACTTACACGTAACATATTATATAATTTACTATCAGAACCAAACTGGCATGGAGTGCATTATGGCGCCTGAATAATATCTTCAAAAGTGATCTCCCATTGTGTCTGTAGCAGGCGTGCATACAGGGGTGACTATTTTTGGGTCCGGACCTCCCCCAGAAACGAAAAAAATACGGATTATTTAAAGCGATACTTCAGTGAAACGGCAAACAATTTTAAACTATAGGCGCGACGAAATTTTGAACTCGCTGGCATTCTGAGAGCGAGCGTCGAGGTGTCAATACGTCATTTTGTTTTGTGATGGCGACGGGGGTATTAATTCTTAAATCGTCTAAAGATGACTAAAAACGTTACCCATTTACTTTAAAAAGAAAACATATCAATGAATATATTATTATTGTTACTAATAGAACAATAAACAGAACATTAAATGGACGCATATTGGATTAAATGACAGATTAAATTTCGGTCGGCATGCGTCATTTGCACCGGCGACGCGCAATCCGCGCATCTCCTAGCCACGATCTTTTTAGACCATGCCTCAACTGAGGTATAGCCTTAAGTGAATTCATTATCATTTCTTCTTATTCTTCCTCAGGACCTCAAGGCTGAGAATTTCTAATTCGAATAATATGGTGAATAGTTTTCTCAACAGGTTGTCAACCTTCTACCGGTATTCTACGATAAGTGGAAGACCCGTGGAACTCATGAATTGCTGCTCCATATGGGGCCTACAATGTTTTTTTTTTATAGTGACGTGGCATTTTTTTTTTTACTTATTTAGGCCTAAATGAATGAATAGGAAATAAATTTAGTTCTACACCAAGGCCTGAACAAAAACGAACCATACGTGCGAGTGAGTGAGCATTCGGCACGGTTATATCTCCGCACTATGCGTTAGAGTAAGATAGAATTTTTACTTTTTCACTTACAACTCACCGGGCAATATGTACAGCCCATGACTTCTAAATTACACTACGTACTTTTGAATACGCCCATATTTATCAGTATATCAATCTTTCCGCGTTATGACCAACATGTACCTTCTAATGCTAAATGCCACATTACGTAATATGAAGAGGTATTTAGTTAGCTAGGCCCTAGGGTTTATTATATTAAATTATTGAGGAAATGAATTAAATACAATTGTTACAGATATATTCTTTCAGTAAAGTTTGACACTCATATCAGCGCTCAAAGTGGAAAAGTTTACAAATAGGAGCGCTCGAAATTTTTCTGAAAATATTAACATAATTATCAAATGCTATGTGTATTTTATAAAAATAAGTAAGTTAGATCTTTTTTTATATAGCCTATCTACCTCAGACGGTCAAATTATTTTTTTCACGAGACGGAGTAATAATTTTATCAATTTCACAAACCGGAACAGCGATCCGGTGTGCTCCGGTCATTTTGAGCCCTGACTCATGTGAAATAGGTCTTAATATAATATGGCAAATATTATAAAATGTTTTATTAAAGTATATTCTGTAACCAAAAATAGCTAATATAGTAATGGGTTCTTTTACACTGAGCAATAAATTATTACATTTAAGGGATCACACATTATTGCAAAATTAGGGGAAAGTTGCCAAAAATAGAGAACGACCCCCGAGATCTCCCTAGTTTAAGTCAGTAACAAATGAGTGCATTTAGCAAATTTTGTGCCTAACCCAAGCAAAAATAATAAATTTTAACTTTGAAATGACTTTACGCATCGTTTAGTTTAAAGTTTGCATATCGAGGTGAAAATGATCCTTTTCATAATTCTGACATAGATACCGAAGTAAAATATTATTTCCATTCATGATTGTGTTGATTTAACAAAATAGCAACGTAATTGTTTTAATTTGGCTGCATTTAAATGTTTGTATTTTGGCAAGCTAATTGTGTTATAATATTCTTAAAAAAATATTGTTCACGAGGAGTTGGAGTGGAATGCTAAAGAAATCCCCACAAATGAGAAGCATCTGATCCATCTGCGTTTCATCAGAAAAAAATAGTACTCTTCTCGCGAGACTCAGAGACGCAATTATGCAGAAACTCCCTGAATTAAGTAGCAAAGTAGGTTTAAATGAAAGTAATGTTTGATTGTTTTATTAACTGAAAATGTACTCAGATCCACAAAAACTACATCTATTATGAGATAACAAGTGTTTATATATGGATGTTTCTTTGATGAGGATGTTTACATGGCAAACCTGGACTAAAGTGATTTTTATCGCTTGGTATTGAAAGCAGTGCGTACTTGTTGTGTCAGATATTGATATATTCCACTTACGTGAGAATAAGTTTTGATGGACATTTTTGTATGATTTTTTTAAATTGTGGTCTTATTACTCCAGTCGATAACCCTCCTAAGGAAAAAACAACCACGCTAACAAACCTTGCATCTATCCCACCAACCAAGCTTTACATATTATCAACCTACAATAAAACAGAAGGGAAACGCTACAGAAGAAGACCCCATGCAAGATAGCAAGACGACATCAAAAAAACAGCGGGCACAGACAGAGTCCAGTAGGATTTCTTTCTATGAAGGAGGCCTTCACCCAAAGAGGGGTTCTTACAAACCAAACAAACTAGTATCTTAGCATTAAAAATATTATTTAAGTTACAAATACAAAAATATAAACTATATAAACGTAATATATCACTGTTTAATATATAAACATTATTTATCAGTATTATATACAAAATAAAAATCCTAATAAATATAATTTATGTATTATACAAAACTATTAAAATCTAGATAAAATATAAAAAAAATCATAGATATATTATAAACATAATAGATATGATCATAGGTTATATATACATTCGATATAGTCAATTCACTGTCATTTACTTTTTTGTTTGTAAGAAATAAAAAGGCTTTTTTTATTTTAATTTTTATTTATTATTACTCCTGTCGATGTAGGGTACTTCAATGAACTTTTTGTGATTTTTCTATTTACTCTTCTAATTTTTGGCAATGTCATTTTTTGAATTTATGCTTTGTTAAGTTTAGTTAACTATTTGAAAATATATTTATTTGAATATGAATTTATAGCCTAGTAGCTATATATTTTAGAACCATATCGATTGTCAAAACTCACTTTTTTTTCATTTTAATATAATGTTTCTTAAAAATAATTTTGTTTACACTATTTTTAAAAAGATCCTAAGGATAACGGTAGATAAATCTGAAATAATCAACCAAATATAACATTGCTATTTTTAATGTATTATCAGCAAAATAACGCCAATAATTTATAATAAATAAATAGAATGACAAAAATATATTTCAGAAAGTTATATTTTTTATTTTTAAAATAACATCGTATAGCCGGTAATAGACACCCCTAAAGAATACGTCCGTATCATCCCCATCGAAGACACGTTAAGGGTTGCAAAAAAGTGTGTAAACAAGGTAGCGACTAGCGAGCAAACACAACACCCCCGGCGGTTGTCGGTCACTTGAAACTCGTCGAAGCAACACTCCTGCAGTGCCAGAACTCCGTCCCCTTGCCCTTCATTCGAAAGCTCGTTCTGAGCAGCTTTTGAACTTTGATTCGCAGGAAATGCGTAGAGCGAGTCGAAGGCATTGGAAAACTTTTTTGCGAAACTTTCATTTTAAATATTGGCTTAGTGATCACTACCAATTTCTGTGTTTCAACGTCAATTTACAACAATATTAATTATTTATAATTAAACTGTTTTTTTTCAATAAATAATATAAAAATAATTACAAGATAAAAAGAACTTTTTATATACAACGTTTTTAAATTTTCTGTTGAATTATTATGTTTAATATGCTCACACTTGTGTATGAAGTAAATAAAAGACAAACAAACAAACAAATTTAGAATACTGAAATGTTATTTTGACATTTCATTTTGATTTCCATAGTAACGCACGTATATATAAATAATTTAGTTGTTAAGACCACCCCCTTAGCAACCAAAAATAGTCTTTTACTTTTTACGGATTTTTCTGAAATAATTTTTCATACAAAACAGAATTAACTGAGTATACATTGGCATCGTGTTATGTATATTCTAAAAGTTTCAAATGTGTAGCTAGTCGGGAAGTTAGTTAAAAATCGATTGCAAGATTTCAACTGGACAAACAACCACCGGACAAATAAGAATACGAGCTAATAAAAACGGTGTAATAAAATATAGTATTCGTTATTGAGTATACATAATTTGAATTTGTAAAATATTGGCGCTGAGCACGTCTCGTATCCGCATCCGGTGCATTTTTTCTTCATTGAGTCAAAGTCTAGTAAATAATCTTACTAATATCAATGCGGAAGTAACGATGGAGATATAAATCATACTGTTTTGCAATGTCCACTTCATAATGTCTAATCTCCAAAGCCTTTTTCCACTATGGTGGGTTAGTTTAAGTAGGGTTTAAGTGAATAAAACACGAACCAACACTATTTTCAATGTATTAGTATTAGTTTAATGAAAACAAATATGTATTACTGACAACTGGTACTCAAAATTGTACTCAATCAAAACCCAATGCCGACTATTCGACGCTTTAATTTTGTTAGTACTGTTTTATGGTAGCAAATCATTGTACCTTACGAAGACCTAGAGAAACCGTATACTGAGTTTCGAGAACAGATTTTTTCGACACTGGGTGATGACTTTAGGAGTAATAAAGAGTTAAATGAACCCATCAAGCAGCCTCTCATCACGGTGAGAATGAAGAGGTGACGTTGGACCTGGCTCGGCCACGTGAGAACATCAACCTGGTTTGTCTGTTCTTCAAGCCAACTAGATTCCGGCGTCCTGAAAGGCAACTAAATACTGCATTATTATATAGAGTGTATATGGCAGAGCTAAAGATGCTAGTATGACCTGGAATGGTGTAAGAAGACTGGCGACAGGGATTCTTGGAGGAGTCGCATCGTATTCATATGCTGTAACTAAGTGACGGATATGGCTGAAAAAGAAAAAGAAAAAGTTGAGTGACAAAGTTTAGTGTGCACTATGTATGTCGAAAGGACAAAAAGAGGAATGAATGGATAAGGAAGCAGACAAGGGTTTGCGATATGGTAGAGTTCATTAAAGGCCTCAAATGGAGTTGGGCTGGACGCTCGAAAAAGAGACAATCTTTGTACAAATTTAGTCATCCAGGATAATTTAGGTATCCAAGAGGTAGAAAACGTACGCAAGGTAGACCTAGAGGCCGCTGGATTGAAGAAATGATAAAGTTCTTCGTAAGTGCGTGGAAACTCAACACACAGGACCAAGATAAGTAGAATTAGCTTGGAGAAGCCTTCATTCAGCAGTGGAGAGATTCAGGCTGATGATGATGATGATGTATGTCGTATTCTAACCGCCTACCGTCACCCTTTGCCACTGGTAGGTATTTCAACGCCTACAGGTATGCGGGTAGCGGAACGCGCGGAATCGCTAAAAAGAGGACATTTAAAAAAAACGGTTGCTTCTCAACAAAACATAATAATCCTTGACGTATAATTTTAAACTCGTCGATTCAAGCACCATAAGCCCGTCACCAATGTTAACGCAACCCTGCAGTGGAGTATAACAACCCTCTAAGCCGGATAGCGGAGATCTTACCCTCAAAACACTTGCTCCCGTTGATGCAGTACATGTTTTTTCAATTGTGAAATGCTAATAGCATTTGGTATGTAAGTAAACAACGTAAATTAAGCTTTACGTGAATATATCTTCAGAAACTTTTTAGGGGAGCTTTTTAGCAGATGTAAACTTTATATTTATAACATTTTCAAACATATTTATGTTTAGGTAAATAACTAAAACTTATTTTTTGCCTTTGCATTATAATAACATTGGTATTGGGGTATTATTAATTGCTATATAATAATAATTATTATGTTGTTTGTCGTCTTCAGGCGCGGTCGAGCTTCGAGGCCGGACACCCCCCAAAAACAAAAATAAAAGAAGATTATTTAGGTAAATGTCATATTAGTTGTCTTTCTTCTTCGTTAGTACTTCATGACTGAGGATCGAGACCAGGGTGATTTGATTATCAAACAGTATCTCAACTGTTTGGTCTCATTACTTCCAGCATTCTACTATACGCAAGTCCTGTCACCACTTGAAGACCAGTAGCCCTCATAAATTGGTGCAACTGTTTCCGCATACAATGTTTGTTTTAATATTCCAATGCGGCATGTCTAAATAACAAGAAAGCGAGGATGACATAAATGGATTGTAACGATACGAACCTAATAATAATGCAGGATCCCATATATATACATCCCATTCGTATAAATAATATGCGGAACGCATTCTGATAATTGGAATAGGTTCTAGGGGTCGCAAAGATATAAAATGTCAATGTTGCCAGGCGATATTAGTGGTCATTTTTTTAAATTTAGGTTTTTGGCTTTGACATGTATATCATTGTGCAAATGTGTAACAAGTGTTTGTAAAAACTGTGATCTTAAAGCAGTTTGAATACTAATTGACTTGTTGTTTCTTTTTTTTAATAAGTATACTTAGTGTGGTTAGTGGTTATCGATATTTCATTTATTCACCTACCTATATATGCAACCTACACTGTTTCTGGATTAACCATAACACTAAAACTAATGTCATATGCATATATATAGTAAAGAAACCAATCTGGGTTCTTAATTCTACAAAAATGCTACTAAATAAAATAATTTAAGCCAAGGAAGATCCTAAGAATTGATAATTTTGAATACATTGCACTACCCACTATTTTTATTTTTTCAAATGGGACGAACCGTTCTACGACCATCCCGAAAATAGAATAACCGTACAATTATTCCATTTTCAATCAATCCCTGATTCTGTCTTGGTTTTATTGAATAAAATAAATAAAATAAATTAAAAAAAAAAAAAAAATTGAAAAAAAATAAAACCTCAATAAAAAAAATGACCACTAATATCGCCTGGTAACATCGACATTATATATCTTTATGACCCCTAGAACCTAATCCAATTGTCAGAATGCGTTCCGCATATTATGTATACGAAAAGTCTATGGGATTCTGCACTTAATTAGGTTCGTATCGTTAAAATCCTTTTATGTCATCCTCGCTTTCTTGTTATTTAGACACGCCACATTGGAATATTAAAATAAACATTGTATGCGGAAATAGTTGCACCAATTTATGAGGGCTACTGGTTTTCAAGTGGTGACAGGACTTGCGTATATTAATTCCATGCGCATTAAATAGCTTCGTGTGGATGCCACAGCTCGTAATAACACGTAGGTGAACACCCTTAGTTATACCTGCAGGCCAGGTGGGTATGAAAAATGTACACGGAAAAGTGTGGTATTTGGGATAGGAATTTGGAAATCAGTAGCACTCACTACATTTTGTTAAGCTCGTCGTCTATCGCCACCTTAAAACAAAAAAAATATTATGGATAATTTTTCAAAATGGACCACCCTAAATCATTTTTATGTGTCGAATATGTAATTTGTAATGTTTGCTCATGTAAATAAATGATTTTAAATGTAGTTATCATCATCATCATCAGCCGGGGTCAATTTACTGCTGGATAAAGGCCTCCCCAAGCTTCTTCCAACTCTTTTGCTCCTGTGTCATTCGCTGCCACGTATTTCCGCCGAACTTTACCAGTTCGTCAATTCAGCGGCTTTTAGGGCAACCCTGTGGCCGTTTCGTGCCCCTTGGGTACCACTGAATAACGGCATTTGTCCAGCAGCCGTCTTTTTGGCGAGTAATGTGCCCCGCACATCTCCATTTCAGCTGTTTGGCAACGTCTATTACATCACGTACTCCTGTCTGCTTCCTAACCCCTTCGTTTCTGTTACGGTCCTTTCACGTGATGCCCAACATACACCTCTCCATGCCTCGCTGTGCGAATCTTAGCCTTTGGAAATCTCTCGTGTTGAGGGTCCACGTCTCGCAGCCATACGTGAGCATGGGTAGCATACATTGGTTGAACACCCAAATGTAGTTATAAATAGCATAATATACAATATGAAAGACAATATGAAAGGTTTAATTGATTATTTCACAATGTTAATAAAAACATATTATCTACCTATATTATTATATTACATATTTTCTACTATGATTACCAAAATAATTTGGTCTACATTTTGTGATAGTTGATAAAAAATAAAATTTATTTTATACTGGAAATGGTAATAATAATAAATAATAATATGATTAGTGTGGTTTTATACTATGGTTCTTAACGTTTTAGAATGTTTACACCGTATAAAAGTACATATTACTCATAATATAATAATATTGCTGTACTAGTCAATTATGGTACCATGGTTGAGAAACTATGCACTTTATATTATTCAAAGTTTTTTATATGAATAAAAAAAACTCTTTGGTGACACCTTCAAACCTGGTTACATTATTTTTTGAATATTTTATGTTGATACGCATGGGTTACTATAATATACTTTGTATCAAACATTATAATTGATTTTTGTGGTTTTGATGTAACATTTCACCGAAGGTGTGGCGTTTGAACGTAAAAAATATATATATCAAAAAATAAACTGGACAACTACCACGATATTTTATAACCATAATTAATTTTAGGTGGGTATTTAATTTTTTGGAGTGTTTAGATATAATTTTATTTATCGTGAGATCGAAAGGCGCCGAGATAAACAAGATATATAATGCTATGATTGAAAACATCTACCTGACAAAGATTTAACTTGAAATTAGCCCTTGAGAAACTGTTTCGGATATCATAAGACCGGGGTACGATCTGAAAGGTGATCAGAAACATCCAGGAGACAAAACAAAGTATGCAAAAAAGATGAAGATTAGTATATTTTTTTATGTTTTTATGCAATACCTAAGTTCATACGTAATTATTTATGATAAAACTGTAAAGTCTCGACCTAAGAGCAGTGTTTCTCAATATTTTCAGATTACGCCCCCTAAAAATTGAAAATAATAATCTTCAGCCCTCCTCTGTTGATAAATAAATAATTTTAGTTATCAAAAGCTTGGTTTGGCATTGATTGAGTAATTCACAAGCCAAGCAAACCAAGTCCATTCTGGTTAGTTTTTAGTAAACTAGGTTCAAACATAATATTTGAGTATTTCTAATTATGTAAGGGCATGATTGTGTTATGTTGAGTACATTTAAGTTATACTGTAAATTATATATATTAAATTCCACTTCAAGCGAATTATTCGTTCTGATATCGATAAATAATTATTCTTCTTGAGCTGCCCACAATATGATCATATTTGAAGTATTTAGCAAATTACGTTATTATCAAAATGTATGTATCAACATTACGATAATAACATTACGTTATTATCAAAATGTAACAATATATTTTCTTCTGATGTATGAAGCTGTCAGAGAGCTGGGTTAGTACTTTCTAATCAATTGACAATCATGGTCCATGGAATCAGGGTTAAGATAGTCGATCGATCCAACTGTAGGTAAGACAGACTCTAGGAACTTCAACGTATTGATTATACTCAAAAATCGAGTAAGGGGGCTTCGGGTTTGATTTATGGTGAGATCACAAAACATTTAAATGTTTTTATTAAAGCATGGGTATTAGCTTAGCTTACACATAGCTCTATGAAAGAACAATTGTTGGACACATTTAATCATTCAGTGGTATCCAAGATGTACAAAGCGTCCGCAAGATAGACCTAGAGGCCGCTGGATCGATGAAATGATAGAATTCTGCGGAAGTACGTGGCAAAGCAAAGCACATGACCGAGAGGAGTGGAATCAACTTAGAGAGGCCTTCATCCAGTAGTGGATAGTTTCAGGCTGGTGATGATGATGATTAGTTTACTGCTACTAGGGAATCCAATCCCGAGCTAAAATTCTGATCCCGGGATTTCGGGATTACAATTTGACAATCCCAGGATCCCGGGACTGGTCCCGGGATTGGCATTTTTTCCATTGTCATTATAAAAAAAAATTATTTACAAATAACATTGATAAAATCGGTCAAAAATAAATATAGTATAATTTATACTATGTAAGACATTTATTGTTAATATTGTATACGTTCAATCTTGGAAATACACAAGTTTAACGGAGTAAATAATATTGTAATATAAATAATAATGTGAATTTAATAGGAGATTGTTGTTTCAGATAGTAAAGACTTAATGAATGGATTAGCGAGATTTAAAATAGTAAATCAAATTATCATGGCGTACTTATGGCCTTTCCGCTTCAAAAATCTAATTAGTCAGCCAAATATGAAACTGCCGTAAAACGTATGATATCATGGTTGATTTACTTTGTTAAAAGTGCGAAGCATTGTTTTTTTTCAATCTTTCCATTTTTAATAATTTATGTGAAAAAATAAAATGAATCGGCAACCTACACATGGGTATAAATCAAGCTTCATTCAAACTCAGTTTATTTCTAATGTAGTTATTTTATATTAAAAGTATTTTTTCTGTTATATTTTCGCTTTTATTTTATTTTCCATAAAAATTGATAAAAAAGTCAATCCCGAAATCCCAGGATTATGTTTATCAATCCCGGGATTCATAGATATCGAAAATAGCTCGGAATCCCGGGATTGGAATCCTTAACTACTACTACCCTACTCTACTGTAATCGGGCCTCATTGCGTGTTGTAGTGATAAAAAGTAAAAAAAAATATATAAAGAATGAAGAAATATCTTATATTATAATAATATAAGTCGGTGTGTGTGTCTTTTTCGTTTGACAGTCAGTCTAAAACTCGATTCATAACTGAAATAAAAAAAAAACTCTGTCATCTTAATGTAACCAAATCATCTTTAGATTTGCGACCAAGTTGGACAAACTTGCAGTCGAGTCGTGCAAATGGGGCTTTAATTGCACTTGGCTTGCACTTTAAACTTTGAATCAAATCTGAATTAAGTCATCAATTTGCCATATTTTCTCACGCGTCCCTTCAACTTTAAAGTTTCCAAAGACGCCTTACAGCATTCAGCTTGGTACAGGGTGGCGCAAATATAATCATTGTGTCCATTTTTCATCTATCATTCTAATGATGACAGTTGGTAACAGAGTAATGCAAGACTGAAGGTATTGTATATCGAGATATTTTATTCTTCATAATAATTGTAATAAATTGTGTGATTTTTGTTATAAATAAATTCGAGGTCTTCATGTCAAACAACACTATCTACCTAAAAAGGTGCAACTTTACAGGAGAGCCAAAATACGTTTTTTTTTTGTTTCTTGTAACTCAACAAAGGAGATATTTATTTAAAACTCAATGTTCATATTTTTACAACGTTTTTCTTAGCTAGTATTCTTATTTGTCCGGTGGTTCTTTGTCCGGTAAAAATCTTGTAATCGATTTTTAACTAACTTTCCGACAAGCTAGACATTTGAAACTTTTACAATATATCATAACACGCATTTTTTTAATACTTTTAGCCATCTTTAAGTAGAATTGAATTCATTTTCAGTTAATTCTGTTTTGTATAAAAAGTTATTTTGGCACCATTATTGGTTGCTAAGCGGATGGTCCTAGCAACTAAATTATTAATATATACGTACGTAACTATGGAACTCAAAATGACATTTCAGTATTATTTCTATCAAGTACAAATTTTATTGATCGTTTAAGCTAGCAAGACAAGTTTATATGATTCAACAGAAAGTTTAAAAACGTTGTGTATATAAAGTATTTTTTTATCTTGTAATTATTATAATTTACTGTGAATTGTACATTTATCTTGGTTATGGTGATGTTAAAATGTATAGGTATGAATTTAAACAAATATAATTATAAACAAGGGTAGGTAACTTTATGTGGTTAACGTTAAATTTTACTGACTATTTAAGAATAAACTAGAAAAGATTGACATAAAGTTACTATCATGTAGCCAAGAATGTAAAATAACGTAATCTAAAAAAAACACTTTTTTGTAGATAACGTTGTTTGATTTTAAGCATTCGAATTGATATAAGTATAGATTTTTATTAAAACTATTGTCGCTGATATAGATGCGTCCTTCTTAAACCGAGACATAACTCATATTCTTGCAAGTGCGTTATCTTCGTAATGCAAACTATAAGATATTTGACACTCACGGTTTATTTTGTTATCATGATTGATTTTTGGGTTGCCATCGCGTGTTCATCCTCTTTCTTTTCTTGATATTACAAGCTTATTGCAGAGACTATTTTCAAGAAAAAACGTCAAGGAACGTTTAGAAAATAAAAAGCGAGAACATGTTGTAACCCAAAAATCTAATACCTATGCAATCTTGAATCTATAAAGTTATACAGTTTTTGGTTATAACCAAATAAACAGTTGGACACACAGACAATCCAATTTTATTATTATGGTAAATTGGTGTTGCCAATAGAAAAAAGCTGGTTAAAAATATTAAACATAATGAAAAAAAAGAAAAAAGAATATAGCGTTAGCCTAGAAAAAAGAATAATATTACATAATAATTATTGCATCGGCTACATTTTGGTAGCCATTTTGGATATCTCATCCTATGGACGTCCAACAACGTTTTTTTAATTTAGCACCTAAATTTTAGGTGGTTCTTATTCCTAGATGTTGACAATGGGTGTAAATCTGATATACCTATATAAAAGATTGGTTCTCTTCTTAAAATGTGAAGTTTTCCGCTAAAAATATTGGTTGCAACGTCAAATATGGGTACCTATATAACTTGGGTTTTTTATTTTTTTAAATTAATTATTACCTTTATTATATTATTATATTTTAATAGAATGTCATCTCAAATTAAAATAATAATAATAATTATTATGGTAACAGGGTTATCGATGCATTTAAGAAACAAATAACATAAATTAATATCCAGTGACGTGAATGAACTTTTCCACCGATATCAAAAGGGCAGCAATATTATTCCATCTGGGTCACGGTTTATAACTAATTGCTCCGTCATAAATCCCTAAACGACTGGCCATGCAGTCACATATTATTATCATTCGATATGGTTTATGGGACAATTAATCAAACAATTTAATCGTGGCTTAGAATTTTACTGCACGCCAATGGAATCTTCCTGTCTATCACGTAATGCGTATGTACCATCATTATTTTAATAGATACTCAATTTGTCAATGATAAATAATTCGAGTACACTGATTTACAAAGTATTATTTATGTGGGAATATCATGTGGCTTATATATTTAAAATATTATATTGTAGTACCTAATACATGTAATGTATTATATTAATGTTATAGTTTTTTTAACTTATTTTAAAAGAAAAAATCGTTTAGATGTAGGTACCTTCTGAATTTATCAACTTTATTTATTTATAAAGGGCGCATACACCTAGGTATATAAAATAATACAGTAAAACAGAATAAGTAGATAATTATATCCCTGCCTCAGTACAAGGGTACACTATTTAATATAAACCCGTTGGGAGAAAATAGATCTCAAAGTTTTTGAATACCAATAAGAGAGTAATTAGATATTTTTATTAAGTATTAAATTTATATATTATTATTATTTATTTATTTATTTAAGAATACAAAACATTGTGGACATAACAAATCTAAATTCAAGACGTACACAACATGAGATTTACATTATAAGTCAAACATTACCCTCACAAGAGAGAAGAGAATATAGAAAAAGAAATATATATATATAATAACAATAATAATAACAAAAAAATAATCAAAACATACTTAAGTACAACTTACACCCACGGTGGCCGCGCGGCATAAGCGTTGGACTATCACGCCGTGGGTCTCAGGTTCGAATCCTGGGTCTGGCAAGTACACATATTGTTTTTCAATTTGTGTGTGAGTCAGGGTATGGACCTAATAGGTTGAGAAAGTGGCTGACATCCATTTCTCGTAAAAAACAAAATCTTTTAATACAAACCTCTACTCTGTGGAGGCCCATATGATCCTATTAGGATCGGACATGGTCGGGAAAAAACTTTAAAATAAAAATGCCGATCTTCATTCATTGTTAATTTTATGATCTCTTTTATTAGTTGTAAAATACAAAATTGACTGCTTAATTTGCAAACCAGCTAACTGCACTTATGACCAAAAATGAGATTTTGATGCCATTTTTTGTTATAAAGCATGTTTTCAATGATAAAAAAAAAATAAAACTCCTAAACCTATAACTCACTCACGATAGCCGTGCAGCTTAAGCGTTTTGGGTCCCAGGTTCGAATCCTGGTTCTGACAAGTACACATATTGTTTTTCAATTTGTGTATGAGTCAGAGTATGGACCTAATAGGTTAAGCAAGTGGTTTACATCCATTTGTAGTAAAAATAAAATATTTTAATAAAAACCTTCAACTTGTAGAGGCCCATATGATCTTACATGGTCGATGGTCAACATGGTCGGTTAGGATCGGACATCGGTCAAAAAAAAAATAATAAACCAATAAATAAATGCTTTATCGTTCTTTAAACAAAACAGCCAACTAAAGGTGTTAAACTTCCAATATCGTTATTAAATAACTCCGTTCTTTATATGAATAATTGTCTTTATTTATATATATATATAAATAATATATAAAAGGGAAGCTTAAATAGTATATTAATAATTAATTCAAAGTGAAGCTTATTTGTAAAAAAAAACGAAGTGAATTTTTGGAATTATTAAATTCCGCTCGACATGTAAAGTTATTATGTTTTTTCTCCTTCCTGGACAATTTTACCGAATGGAGTTAGCCGATTTGCAAATTAAGCAGTAAAAATTCTTCTTTGTGATTATAACATACATTTCTTTGAAATACTGGTTTCTAGACACTTTAAATTTTGAGAAAATCTAACATTTTTTCGTCTTGCTAGTTAACTTTCTTATTTTATCTGGCATATTATTTTGTGGATGTCAGTTGGTAACACTGAGTGTTGTATGTCTGAATATTGTTTGGCACGCCGAAATCTTTTCAGTAAAAAGAGGTCACACCTATTTCTACAGTCATAAGGACAAACCGATTTAAAATGCTATCAACATAAATAAAATATGATAGAATAAAAACCCTTATTTAATGTATGCCGAGAAATCTCTGGGAAAGGTTTACAGTGTATACAACATTATCTTTGACTTATCACGTCTTGATGCTTTATCAAAAGATTTGCACCTCAAACAACCAGTTAGCGCTGGGATATAATATTTATAAAGTGGCCCAACTCCAAGTAGCAAAGTCGACTTCTATCCTTTAATCGTAGTCCGCCCTTACATAGAGTTATAGCCGCATTAAACCGAAAGACCCAACTCCATTTCATCCGACCCGAGGACCCGAGATGTCATTTTTTGTTATCGTTGACGAATCATACGGTTATCTGAACGCAGTTCAAAAATACTTTTTTTCTTTCAAGAGATCCATCGTTTATCTTGTCGCAATTCATTGTAATTTCAAAAATCAGTTTATCTCGTGGTATTCACAATAAATAAACATATATTCACATTATAAACTTTATTATGTATAAGAACCAAATTTCACCTTCAAGTATATGCAATGCTATAATTTTATTATTGTCTATAATTATGATAAGTGAAATTTCATATATTTATAAAATAATATCATAACAAACGTTTATTTTGGAGGTTTTGAAACATATTAATTTGTAAAAATACAAAATTTTGAAAACATATATAGAGAAAATATATATATATTTTAATATTAATAACCATGCTCTTGCTTTTTCGTACAAGGTGGTTGGGTGGGTTAGTTGCATTGATGTGGGGCTAATTAGGTTCCTCCATTTTTATCTTTAATATTCATTATGGCCAGGATTAAATATTTTGTGTAGCGTTCTTGTGTTGTTCTATTGCTTAGTACTTCGTGAGGCTTTTGGAGGTAAATTTCATGATTATGCTGTCTACACCGAGATAAACCGAGATATAATATATTATAAACAATAGAATAAATCTTTTTGAAAAAAGTAAGCCGCAGGAATCGAACTTCCATCTCTCGGGTATAGTGCCCACTCACATAGTCCACTATGCTAAAAGAGTCATACTTAATTACGATTAATTTTAACTATTGGCCTTTTTAATACTCACTGAAGCGTTTTCTAAATTGAACTACTATATTGTGGCTATTGGCTTTTGTATTTGAAATCAAAGTTGGTATTACTTTAATTACTAACCGACGTCACGGATCACTCCAAGATTTTTTATTGTAACTTACTTAAACTTGCTAATAATTTTTAATAAACTATTTTTTTTATTCAACGAATAGTTCGCAAGATTTAAAAATGTACCATTATTATTGAACGTACATACTAATGAAAAAACTTTTAAGAAAATAATATAATATAACCAATAGAAAAAATCTTTTTTAATTAATTGAATTGGTATGGCGCGAAGCCCGAGAGAAGCAGGTTCAATTTCTGCGGGGTGTTTTACTTTTTTCAAAAAAGATTTTATCTATTGGTTTTAATATATTTTCTCGGAAGTGTTTTCAAAATTATGTATGTTCTATGGCAAGTTTTTATGGAAGCTTTGTATTTTTTTTCAGAATCTAAAATCATATCTTCCGGTGTAATACGGCTGTAAAACCTTCCCTTTACCACCCACCGCGGGTTGAGAATTCCCTGACTAAATTATAATGGCACCAATAAGGATGGAGTTGTCTTTGACCTCCGCTCTGCCAAATGTACTGCTCCCTTTGATTATTTATATACAGTAAAGGCGCTAATAACAACCGTGAAGTCAGTCTTACACCCCAGTTTATCGCTAATGCTTTTGAGGGGTTATTGCTTCCAGGAATAATCTAGTCTGGTTATACGCTGTCGTCGTATGTCAGCCGGAAAGAGTGCCTCTCTTCATACACTATATCTATAATAAACATATTATATGTGTCGATACATTTCAAAATCAGCCAAGTCCACCTTTAGGTATTTTTGACTTTTTGTGAATTGCTGAAGAATTACTGCTTTCTAACATTTCTGCATTATCAAAATGTGAAATTTATTAGTTTTAAATATTCTATACTCGAAATAATATAAACTTTCACCCTTGTGACTGTATTTGAGAAAACAAAAAGCTGTTTTTCTGCTATTCATATATTATGGACTTGGCTGATTTTGAAATTTAGCGGCACATAAAACCTCGTAAGTCCGATATTATGGAAAAAAGAAGTTTGTACGACAAACTTAAAACAAAAATACAATTTAAATCATATAAAAAACCTCGGTTCTCTAGACTTGGTTCTCTAGGTTTTCTATGCTGTCCATCTATCGACAAATTTTAAAAACTAGTAGATCTCGTGGTTTCAAACATGGAATTAAAACAGGGTATCCTGGGTATCACAAATTTGATGCGCATGAAAATAAATAAACTAAATATCTAGCGTATTTTCAGCACATTTCAAGCTGTTGGAGGTATCAACAAATGCTAGGTAGTAAAAACGCCACAAGCTAGATGCCTATCAAAAAGTACTAGATCCGGCAAGAAAAACGCTCAATTGGCAACGCTGATTCTATATATTACACAAGTAATGTTAAAATATATTACACTTAGGGAATCCAATCTCGAGCCAAAAGTCTGATCCCGGGATTTCGGGATTACAATTTGACAATCCCGGGATCCCGGGACTGGTCCCGGAATTGGCATTTTTTTCCATTGTCAATATAAAAATTTTATATTTACAAATAACATTGATAAAATCGTTCAAAAATAAATCTAGTATAATTTATACTATTTAAGACATTTATTGTTAATATTGTATACGTTCAATCTTGGAAATTCATAAATTTAATAGAGTAAATAATATTGTAATATAAATAATTATGTGAATTTAATATGAGATTGCTGTTTCTGATAGTAAAGATTTAAAGATGGGTTAGCGAGATTTAAAATAGTAAAGCAAATCAAGGTGTACTTATGGCCGCTTCATAAATCTAATAAGTCAGCCAAATATGAAACTACCGTAACACGCATGAGATCATGGAGGAATTACTTTGTTAAAAGTGCGAAGCATTGTTTTTTTCAATCTTTCTCATTTTTATTGATTTACGTGAAAAAATAAAATGAATCAGCAACTTACACATGGGTATAAATCAAACTTCATTCAAACTCAGTTTATTTCTCATGTAGTTATTTGTTATTAAAAGTATTTTTTCTGTTATATTTTAGTTTTTATTTTATTTTAAAATTTCAAAATTGATAAAAAATCAATCCAGAAGGTATCGAAAATAGCCCGACATTAAAGATCTACCATCGTAAGTTGGCAGCCGGTCGAATTTGAAACTAAAATTGTCTATCGAGGATAAATTTGTCACAAATGCCATTTAATTTTACAACATGTTTCTTGAATTATGGATTGCGCTTGCGTTTATTTAGCTCTCATGGCGTCAAAATATCAAAAACACATTATATTTAGTGTTGATAAATAAAATATACCGACCTATTAAAAAAAGAGATCAACAAGTAAAAAAAGCATTTCCTTTTAAATAAGCAATGTACCTAATACATAATTTTATATTTGATATAGTATTTTATAATCGAATGAGTGTTTGTTGCTAATTTAGGTAGGTACGCTGTTTTTCTTGCTCGCAAGATTTTTATTGTTTGTACATTTGAAAACATAAAGAGCATTTTAGATTATTAATAAACGAATGTGACCTTTCAATATTTGACATTATTCGATAGCTACTTAGCACCAATTATTTGGTAAGTATTTAAAGTAAGCTATATTTTAATATAATCAACAATGAATTATGTCTCCGCAGACGACGCGCAAGCCGAAAATAACTTTGCAGTAAGTAGTGTTTACTGATTGGGCGTTATGACAAATTTATTTCAGACTGAGTCAAATGTTTACATTTTGAAACGTCAGCGTGCAGAATTCGGGATATATATTGTGTTATTGAAAATACAGAAGAAAAAAGTATAGTGCATAATGGCAAGTAGTTCTAAAACAGTTTGTGGGAATGCCAGAGACATCATTTTAAAAGTATGGCAATTCTGCGATGATGAAAAAGGACAAAAATAATTGATTATTTATATCGATAATGGAATACAACGGCCAGTGGCCATGACAGTTGAAGATTTATTTTCAGTGTTACCAAGTTGCATTTATATTACAACGTAAGTAATTTCTTGTTTTCTTAGTTTTGTTCAAAGTTATGATATAAATAAAAATCTATGTCGGATAGCAATATAAATGAATACTTACTTATTATTTGTGTATGTAAACGGATTTATAAAGAAATTTAGTATGTTAATTAAACTGACATTTACAAGTTTGAATTCCATAATATGACCTCGACTGGTTTTATTTTTACCGTAAATGGTCCTGAGAGTGACACAGAATCGGATGATAGTCTATCTGGAATTGAAACATTATGGTAGTTATATAATTTCTACATTGTTTGTGTAATTTATAGTTATCGTGTTTCATTTAAAATTCCATTTATGTTGATACTATTTAACTGTCTTTAGAGTTTAATTTATTTTCGTTTTTTTTTATTATGTTTTTTTCCATGACTAAAATATACACAATACTACTTTATATTTTCCAATTTCTGATTTTTCCAACTATGCATTTCTTCCTCGTGGTTATAAAAAAGTAACACGTTTTTATTTTGATTGTGTTAATTTTTTATTTTAATATTATTTGTACAGAAATCTACTACCAATAAAAAATTATAAATTACCATTTTTTTGTTAGTTATGGCAACATTCTCAATGTCATACTAGCGCCCTCGCTGAAATGCCAATTTATGATGGTAGATCTATAGAATCCCTAATTACACTATATAGCCATACTTTTCGCAAAAACTTTATTTGCGAAAATATTATAAATGACGCAAGATATTCAACAATGTCAGTGCGGTTTGCCAAATAAGCATGTCAGCACGTCAAACCGACAATCACATTAGCTGGCAATTGACTTGACAACTTGCAAATTCTCAAGGTACGATCGTTATCAAATTAAATGCCGTGGAGCATATTTTGAGCGTGGAAAATTCGATTACGCAAGAAGGAGGGGGAATAATAATTTAGATTAGACGCTGAACGTATTTAACTGCTAGAATAGGTCAATGTGGATCGACAGAGTCGAGTGATCTTGTATGGAGACGCGTTTAAGCCCTGTTTTCAATTTGAATTTTATCACCGCTAATACTCAAGCATAGATAGAGAGCAACATAATATAAAATAAGGGAGTATAATGCACTTACTATCATATAGTCACCTGTATACTACAACAACTAGTTAACTTTGATTTGGTCATTGTTAGGAAATGAAATTTAAACATTATTTATTAACATAAATCTAGGCTATAATTATAATTTAAAATAAATAATTACAAAATAAAAAGAACTTTTTATATACAACGTTTTTAAATTTTCTGTTGAATCATAAACTTGACTTGTCTAGCTTAATCGATCAAAAAAAAATTGTGCTTGATAGAAATAATACTGAATAATGTAATTTTGACATTTCATATTGATTTCCAGAGTAACGCACGTATATATTATTAATTTAGTTGCTAGGACCCCAGACCCCTAGCAACCAATAATAGTGGATTGGATTACAGATTTTTTCGAAAATACCTTTTCATACAACACAGAATGAACTGAAAATGAATTCAATTCTACTTAAAGATGGCTATAAGTGTTAAAAAAATGCATTGGCACCGTGTTCTGATATATTCAAAAAGTTTTAAATGTCTAGCTAGTCGGGAAGTTAGTTAAAAGTTGATTGTAAGATTTGTACTGGATAAACAACTACCGGACAAATAATAATACGACCTCATAAAAACTTTGTAATAAAAATGGAAAATTTTGCTTGTCTAATTATTGGGACCAATTAAATAATATTTAAATTATAATGGATTTAAGTTTTGTACTATTCCATTTGAGTCGTTTTTTGCGACCCGGGTTTCGCCTTTTGGCATCTTCAGGCGCTGTGTATACTCACTTAAAGGCAAACACACATTGACAATGAACATTTACTGTAAATTATATAATAAAGTATGTAAAAACTTATCACCTCCCTGTTAAGTGAAGGATCCAATAAAAAATTAAAAAAAAACAAACAAATTATGAATAGTTGAAGTGTTTATAAAAAAATCCATCCCGAACCATATAGAAATTAAAAATAAATCTGCTCTTCATAGATTACAATGTAACAATTGCCCTACATTTAACGTTGGTAAAACTACGAGGAAACTTAATATTAGAATTGCAGAACACTTAGCAGCCCAAATATTTAAAGTTGTAAAGTTATCTAATATTTTCAATACAAAATTAATACAGTTCCCATTAACTTCTGAGTTACTTAGTTTAATAATTTTGTGGAGAAGGAAATGTAGAATCATATTATTTAATAGGTATCTCATAAATAGCGAAAATCAAGGTTATGCAGTTGTAGTATTGACGTGACGATATGGTTAGTGAAAAAAGAAGTCCTCAGTTTAATTATTTAGTTAGTTGTATAATTATATGTCATTTGTTACAAAACGAGAAACCCCATAAAATACGTGCCTTGACACATGGATCACGAATTTAAGCTTCTCTAATTTAAATTTTTAATAATAATTGTATATCTATAGTTTGTATTTAAATTATCATTTTTATTGATTATACATAATTATTTAAGACATCCTCAGATCCTATTAGAATATACGACGCCCCACATGATTCTAACTGTATCCACGGGGCTCACGCCGATATTATTTATCAATTTATCAATTGAATCTCGTGTATACTATCTAATTATGGCGAAATTAATCAGTAGTATGTACATAGTGACTCGCTTAACGAGTTGTGTTAATTTTTGTCAATCTTTTGTGTTTAAATCAAGGTAATAATATTACCTTAATTACTAATCGGTCTCAGGATCTTTCCAAATTCTATTTATAATGTACTTGCACTTGCACCAACGAATAATTTCACGAATACGAATAATAAAGAACGTAATAATATTTCATTAAACATACGTAATTTGATAACAACCCATATACATATTATATAACCATTAAAAAATCTTTTTGAAAAAAATATGAACTTCAGCGGGATTCGAATCCGTGCCCCTGGAATTTGCAACCTTGTACTATATCAACTAAGATGTGTGCGTCTTATCGAATTTTGACGAAATTATAATATGGGTTTCAAATACTGCAGGGGGTCGTATTTTCTTTAATTAGTTGTTCTAGTGTTTTCAAAGTATGTATGTATGTATCATTATATGTTTTTGAGGTGAATAATTACAATTTAGTTCAATTTAATTAAGTAAAATATAAGTACATCATTTTATTTTGATGATTTAATTTTGGTACCAAGTACGAAATTCATAACTACCTATACCCAAAAAAATTTTAATTTTATAAATATTTACGTGAAAACTCAAGCCCACAAAATATGAAATAATGTGATAATTGATTGAAAATTCATAAAAGCTCTCGACTTATTGAAAGGCGAGCTTTTGTTAAAATATCTGTTTAACGTTTTCAACAGTATTAAATGTATATACTATTGAAACGATTACAAAAGTATCCAATGGATAAGGAACCAGAGAAAAGTATGCGATATGATACAAGTTGTTTATCAGATGAAATGTGTATAACCGCTGAACAAATGCCGTCATACAGTGGTACTCATGGGGCACTAAATGTCCACAGAAGGCCCTAAAACCCGATAGATGGACGAACTCATAAAATACTGTACATGAGCATGGTAGCAAATAATTAAGGAGTAAAAAAAGTGGCGTGAGCTAGGGGAAGCCTTCATACAGCAGTAGATCCACCCCCGTTGATGACGATGATACTATTGAGAAAGTAGACATCAATAATAGTGGCTGTACCTGTAGCTTAAAGTCTGGAAGTCACATTTCTATATTTTTTAGAAGAGCAGTTTTAACATAGTTTATCTAATTTAGTTAAAATATTCACTCGCGTTCGGACTAAAACTCCGTATGTTGGATTTCCGCATTTTGTAATTAATCTTTTTGCTATATGGCTTAAAGAGAAAATGTCTTAGATGAGACATCCACTCTTTCAGTTATAAAGTATATTAAATAAACTACTGTCATTCTAGAAGTATTTTCAAAATCATGTGACATTAGACTCCCAAATTTTTAGCATTAAGAGAACGTGAATACACATTTAAATCTGCATACTTAACTGAAAAATGATAAAATTGTGGGCTCTAACGTAGATGTGCTTTACTAATAAAAAGCTCCTTATAATTTTCAGCACCTGGTATTATGTACTTCAAGTAAGCTTAAAAGTGAGAATGACTAACGTTGTTTTATATATTATGTGGTCAACAACCGTAGCGTTTGTTTAGTGTGTCAGTGGTATTAAGATCGTATAGTAAAAGAGATTCGACCATAGATGAAAACGAGAGTGCCTTATTACGTCCGTACAGCCTCCTGGTCGTGAGTGAAGTATTTGCCCGTAACAAAATATGGAGCCTATCGCGCAGCTATGCCGAGTTCTTATTGGTTCTACCCAGTCAGTATACGCAGCAACGCCGCGTGGTGAAGACGCGTTTGGTGACGCCGGTCGAAGCCTTGTTACGATCTACGTGATACCGCGACGTATTATTTCGATCGCTTTTCGCCGAAATTGCACTCCACTGTCAGGCCTAAAAAGCACCGGGATGATCGATGTTTTGATTGATTTCAAGTGAAGCATACGTAAATTATACACAAGTGAAAAAAACGAATCAGTTAAAATATATACACGCAACATACAGTGTAATTTATTATTTAATATATGTTATTTTATTATTTTTATTATAACAATAAAACTTGTAAATGAGTGATATCAATAATAATAATTGTTAATACACATTTTAATATTATATAAATAATAGTAAAATATATTCAAAATTCGTGTAATATAAAGTGATTATTAATGTGAAATTTACGTTAATTTTCATAGCGTAAATTTTTTAAGTTTTTAAACAGTTTATTATAAAAAACAAATTAGGTGAAATTCGATAAGCTTCTCGAAATAACAATAAATTAATTTTAATTATCAATGTGATGATAATTATTATATTCCGCGTAATTTAAAAGTGTCTTTTTTACACTTTTGGTAAAACCAACAATAAATTATGACAGTTCCAAGTGAATAATTAAGTAAAAAATAACTTTGTTCAACTGTGACAAATTTGTTTTGATACAGTTCCTTCAATACAGCTTTTTACGAGCCCAACGTTGAGGCATTAATCAAAATCTAACAATTGGAAATTCAAATTTAAAAACTGTTTTAAAATTTTCACTAAAAAAAATTAATTAACTATATATTAAAATTATTTACTTACGTATTTTTATGTGTTGATTAAGTATTCAGTGTGAAAAAAATTTGAATGCTTACAAAACCAGTGTTCAATACAAAATACACTACGTGATAGGAATACTTGATGTTATGTTTATACTGTCCCTACATTTCAATGAGGCATAATGAGCGTGAAATGTGTTTGATAAAATCTCAAAGTGAAAAGTAAAAAAGTAAAAACTACCACGTCCTATCAAATGCAATCAATTGTCGATTAGACGGGAAATAAATTAATACAACACTATCGATTTGTGAGAAGTCTCCGCCTAAAAGTGGAACAGTGATTTATCAGTAGTTTATCTGGAAAATATCAGTTTATATTGAAGTGTCAAAATTGTGTATATATTATAATATATACAGAACAGCAGAGAATCTACGGAAGAAACAATTTCACGCAATATCAAATTGATCTGGCAATATATTGCTAGTTTGATATTTTGTTTGACAATAAGGTATGCAATCGTTTTTTTTATGTCTACGGTATAAAATAAAATACTCTTGATGTTTTCCACCGTATTTTATTATATTTTAAGTGAACTAGGTAACTATAATTAATTAAAATACATAATTAGTCATCTATTGAAAGTTAGTACGTATCTTGTGATTTAACTATATATTATAATATTAATACTCATATATTCTAATCATAACGTATTATAACATTCCAAAATGTTTTTTGTAGACTATACGTATAACGAGTATCTACTACCATATTATATTATTTATATATTCTATTCTACGAATGTTTTCTTAGTCAGGAGATAAAAAATAATATTCATTCCATATACTGTTAAAAAATACATATTATTATTATATACATAGAGAAATAACGTAGGTATCTATGTTATTTCACCAAGCGAAGAAAAGAAATCGTATTTCAGGAAAATGTAGGTACATAATGCAATCACGTAAAAGCCTATAACTGTAGCAGAATTTTCCTTTCTGTAGTTTTGTCTTTATAAAAGATTTCCTATATTATTTAGTAACGTATATTTTACGAAAAAAAATACATTCCTTATAATATTTTCTTTCGAAACATTTTAAAAATAAATATTCATATTTGAGAGTCAGTATATTCTAAGTCCAAATAGAACATTTAACATTAATTCTTTATGATTAAAAACAATTTAACATTTTACATTAATAATAATGGACTTACAACTTTATGGTTGTAAATTTTTAAAATAAATACGTATAATCAAAAAGTGAATTACCCTTAAACGTGATGTTAATTAATTAGACAGGCATAAAATCCGAACTTTGCTTATTTAAAAAAAAAATCTGACTTGAGTCACACTGACTCTGAAGTACCTATTAATATTATTTTTTATCAATGTAGGTGTAATAATATAATAATATGATTTTCGGTACTGTTCGGTTAAAGCGGATACAGCGGAAAACGCATTTTGAAAATAGCCGATAAACTGGATTATTTGTTAGGTTAATCTAACCAAACCTAACCTAACCCAACCTAACCTAACCTAACCTAAACTAACCCAAACTAACAAATAATCCAGTTTATCGGCTATTTTCAAAATGCGTTTTCCGCTGTATCCGCTTTAACCGAACAGTACCTGATTTTCTTATTTGAGTTAGGTACTACACCTCAATCATTATTGTAAGACCGTCATTGAGTCGTAGCCCTCAATAATAAACACATACTTCTACATATTATTATTATAAACGATACAAATACAAAATGTAATTACATAATAATATGTAAGTAAGTACTTACATCAGAGCCAGTTTGTCATAAATCCGATTTTATCGAAAATGAGTAAAGTACATATTATTCTGTAGGTACTAGGCAAATCTCAATATTGAGCGCGTTTAACCTTTTCGGTCTATTCATAATAGATACCAGAAATTCTTAAAACCATAAAACTATTAGCAATTTCAGATTGTATTAAATTAATTGCGTTATTGAAGAATTATTTTTTGACTTAAAATACCGATATATTTACCTTCTTTTTATGGTTTCGATGGTATCTTAGTAAATTATAGTTTCTTGCATATAGTTACTTAGTTATAATACAGTCATATTATGGGAGTCTGGATCAATTTTCACCAACTGGGTGGAATTTAAAATTTGATATTTATATTTTCATCTTCATACACGAAATGATCGTTAAATTAATATTCTGCCATTTGATTTTTATATTCCTAATCCACAAATAGAAAGAAAAAAAAGAATTGGCCAATAATTTTACTAATCTTTTTTTTCAATTTTATCATCACTGTAGGGCGTAGGCTATGGTACATGGAATAGTTAGTTGTACGTAACACTAGTGAAACAAACGTCTATTTTGTATTATAACATCACCGAGAAACGAACATGAGCCTTCAGATACGAAGCCAGTGAGTGCCTTACGCGTTGGACTATTAGAGGTGTTTTGTAAAACTGTATAACGTAAATCACAAATACTATGGTGTGGATACGTATTATGGTTTGATTCTATATAAGGTAGCAATTCGAGGGCTTAGTGTCAAACAACACTATCTACAAAAGTGCAACTTTACAGGAGAGCCAAAAATCGTTATTTTAGATTCTTGTAACTCAACAGGGGAAATGTTTATTTAAAACCTAATGTTAATATTTTATAATTTATTGTGTATTGTACATTTATCTTGCTTATAATGATGTTAAAATTTATAGGGATAGTTTTAAAAAAATATGAAAACAAGGGTAACTTATGTTGTTAGCGTTAAACTTTACTGACGATTTAATAAGAAATTAGAAAAGATTGACATAACGTTGTTTGACTATCATGTAGCCGTAAATGTAAAATAACGTTATCTCAAAAAAAAAAAAAAAAAACACTTTTTTGTAGATAACGTTGTCTGACTTTAAGCACTCAAATTTACCTTGCAACTTTTGATTTATATACAATTCAAATTCATTTATAAAACCATAAGTATATTCTTTTTGTAAAATCGCTAAACACTAATAAAAATGTCGTAAATTTGTTTTTCTTGTTTTAATGGCAGGTAGATATCAAAGAGTATTCTGATTAGATTTAAGATACTATTAATAATCATCACACGATAGGGTATACAATTTGTTCAGCACCAGATGAGTATCAAATAAATCCAACATAGAAAGCCGGCTTAAACTAGAATGCTAATTTTCTTTCATAGCCAAATTAGCATTTCACAAAATCGTTAAAATAACCCAAAAAATGTACATATATAAAACCAATATAGCTAAAACCAGAATTGGCAAGGACGTTGAATATATTTAAAAACCGGAAAAAGTAAGTATTCTTGAAGTTTTTATACAAGAAATGAAATTTATGTTGAATAATTTTAAATTCACGACACGTAAAAATTATGAAATTATAAGCGGATGCTTTAATACAAATAAGTATATTTTAAAGATTTTAAAACCTCATGAGATTATATATTTTCTGAAGTATTTTTTATTTATCTTTCTAATTAATATTACGTTTTGTAAAAGTATCTACGATTTTTTGAGTAAACACGTTTTTACAATAATAATTAATACTTAGGTAAATATAAACTTAGTTACTTAATTAAGCTGATGCTGTAGGTCATTCAGGTTCATGGCCAATTGTACAACCATCATCCTGGTGTCTTAATCCTGTGCCCTCTATTTTTTCAGTCATTACACTTAGCCTCTATGCATCTAAACTAATCATTAAGTCTTAGTTGAAATATAGTACCAATATAAATATTTGTTAACAGGCCACAACAGATAAAAGACCTTCAACCTACACACACTTTCCTCTAAGTTACGTAAAACAAAAATAAACGAAGACAAAATAGAGTTATGTAACCACAGGTACACAATATCCGTGACAGGATCAATAACGCAGAAATTTATTCCAAAAATAAACTCTGCCATCACTCTTGCCAGGAACATAAAAATATCACACGGACTCACACAGATACTACGGAGCGGTGCGAGTTTATTTAAAAAGATTTAAATTGAGGGATGATGACTGTTGTCCATGTGACGGCAACACATATCAAACTGTGTGGCATGTCATCAACGACTGCCTAATAGTAGAAAGGGAGCGATGGACTCTCAGGACTCGGTGTAGACAGCATAATCATGAAATTGACCTCCAAAAGTCTCAAGAAGTACTAAGCAATAGAATAACACAAGAAAACTACACATAATATTTTAATACTGGCCATAAAGAAAATTAAAGATATAAATGGAGGAACCTAATTAGCCCCACATCAACGCAACTATGCACGATGGAAAAAGTCACAACATGCTCAAAATTTTAGGTTAAGTTGTTCCACTATTGTAGTTAATTCTGTTGTAATTAAGTAAGATGCCGGTGGTAAAATAGTTAAAGCATATTGTCCGGAATCCTTTGCATATAGTTTTGAATCTTTGAGGTGATGGAGGAGTTTTGATGATTTTTTTCTAATGGTTATATTTTTGAGGTGTAATCAAATTAAAAAAGGGATGAAATCTAATAATTTAAAATTTAAAAATCGAATATATTGAAATAGCATTCATTTAGTAAAGTTACATTTACAGCAGAATATAAATAATAGAGATATTAAATTCCGTAAAACAGTTGTTTAAAAATATTAATACGTCTACGTAAGGTACTAAAAGTACAATAATAACAGCAGGTTTCGGGAAAGCTATGTCAAACCTAATGCTGTGATTATTTATAAATATCGGGTCATATAAATTAAAGAAATAAATTTGGTGTTTTTACTATTATGGAATCATTTATTCTTAAGTCTTGTGTATTATTAGTATTGAATAAAATAAACGCCATTTCATTATATTAAAAAAAACTGCTTACTTAAAGGGAGCTTAATCTGATTTGTCAATATAATTAATGGCAAAACTAAGTAACTGAAGATAGTCAAGCTTTGTTATAATGATTGAGATTTATATTGTAATAAAATACAATGGTGAGAATTAATCGTATTAAAAGATTGTGTCTCAAATGTTACAAAATGATACAAAATATTATATTAGTATTTTATTTATAATCTTTTTTTGCTGATACATTGAATGATACATGTATTATTCTCATATATAACAACCGATTTTAATAAATCAATAATAATGTTTTGTTTATCTCTATAAATAAAATATCGTTACTTGTTATAGTGTTGACAATATGAAAAATAAATATTGATTATGAAGCTAAAAAGATAACGTAATTTTATAAATAAAAATAATTTGTCGACTATATTTTTTTTTAATTGTTAAATACTTTTCATTGTCAAAAATATGAACACAAATGAAATTCAAAAAAACTGACTACTTAACACACTAGTTAGAAGCAAGGTGTTTTCAAATCGTTTCAATAATACAAATAATTAGTAATATCATAAAATATATTTGGGTAATTTCCGTTTATTTACATATATTTACAAAATCAAGTTAATAAGTCTGCTCTGTAAATTATCGAACGATACCACTTGCTGTTTTTAAGCATTAATTTTATTCAGGTTTCGAGTTTCAAATCAGTGATTTGATTAAAATGCTGTGACCTTTGTGATAAAAACACACACACCAGGTATTAATTGAATAAAACTAGCTTAATCATGATAAATCTCAGGAAAACGTCGGAAATCTTCAAAAAAAGAATATGTTTGATGAGATTTTTTTTCCACAGTAATTAAAATTTTGTTTTTTTTATTAATATAAATAATATGAAACGTATTGGATCAACACCATTTTCAAAGTAACATAATTATTTGGATCAAGCTCAGAAATATTATATCGAAGCATTACAAAAATACGAATTTAAAATAGTACTTCAAAACTACAGAATTTCGACGTTGGAAATATATATACACATTATATCGGTAACCTAATCAACAGAAAAAAAACCCAGGATTGTTTTTGAATAGTATATCAACTCAGGTTATTTCAAACCGTCCCCTTAGAACAAACAGGACAAGCTTAACTGTTTTTTTTTTGTAAAAATACTTTTACTAAAAAAATCCTTTTTTGATGTAAAAAGCATATCTGAATTGTGAACATAAAAAACTTTATAAGCTTAGATCATTCCTAGTTTAATTTCAATCTTAAAAACATTTTGTAGAAAAAATTAACCTATCTGACGTTATCTGATCTGATCTTTTCACATAAACAATGCTTTTAACTAATATATTATCATATATTTAAATCAATATTCTTATATTTACAGTTTTCAAATCAATGACAAAAAAAGTTTAAACGTGCTCTCCTGTAAAATGTCAAAAAATCAGTTAGACTTGTTATGTTTTGAGAAGATGAAACGATGTGTATTAAAGAAATTGTTATCCATTACTTACTTATGTGTATCATTAAAAAGCGTAAAAAAAATCATCGTCAAAGCTGAAAAATCTATATACTTCAAAAGTGAATTACGATTCCAAGCTGAATAATAATAAAATATGGACACACAAAAATATATAAATATGTCAATATTACTATTTTTAAGTTAGTTTTATTTTATTAGCATGATTTAAAAAATCATTATAATCCTTACTACAAAATAACAATATTTTTTAATAAATCAGCTTGTGTAAATTAGTGTGTGGTTATTTGAAGTAACACCATTGATTTTGTGTATACATCCGCTAAATGGTGCGTAATGTTTATTTAGTATTAAATAATTATTGTAATTTCCAATACACTTTTGATATTATAATAAGTATAATTTAATAAAAATATCGTATCAAAAAAAAATATTAACCTTTTATTTAATTGGTATTATAATACATTTTTAATTTTTCAAAAATCTGTCAGCAAGAATTATTCCGTGGCAAAGTTGTTGTTTTTCTTTGACAGGGTAGTTAATAAAAATATAAAGTTTCACTAAAAATTTATTTTGGTAGGATATCATAAAAAAACTGCCCAATTTATTAATGCCATAAAGATATTATATTAAATAATCATTTGTTCAACACTCTGTCATCTCTACAATTTCATTTTTGGCAACAACTCTAACGAGTTAAGAGTACTTGGAGCTTTTCTGACTGTATCAATTAATCATAAATATCAAGCTTCCAATAAAACTAATCTCCATGATACTCTGGCGCGTAGAAAAACACGAAAGCTTTAAGTGGACAAGGGTAAATTATAACGTGATTATCTGAAGCTTTATTTACTATGTATTTTAGTAAAGTCTGACTTAAGATTATTTTAAGCACAAAGAGTTTTGGTTTATATTAATTATAACTAGGTATTTTTTATTTGTCTAATAATAATACTTAAATAATTGTAATATGGTCAGTATTGAGTTTCATACAATAAACTAACGTATCCTAACACTGAAATAAGAAAATATTAATTTTTAATTAAATTATTTCTTACACTTCATCATGAACATACATAATAATATAGTATGTAGAGTATTTATACATTTTATAACTTTGCACTTTTGCAGTCTTTACTATTATACTGATACGCATATTTGCCTGATTACCTCGTATAAAATTAGATTAAATGATATTTAACATACATAATTTTGAAAAACAATTTCTGAGAAAATATATTATAACCAATAGAAAAAGTCTTTTTGAAAAAAGTAAGCCACTCCGGCAGGGAATCGAACCATGCATCTCCTATGTTTACGCCCCGTCCGTGCATAACCTCTATGCTACAAGGTGACGTACTAATTGCGACAACTATTGGCCTTTTTAATACCCACTCATCAGCGTTCTTCTAATATCAATACTTTTAAACGTCCGAATATACAATATCCTAGATGTGATTATTAATTTCATGTATTTTTTTAATATAAATTCATTAATTTTGAATAAAATCATTTTCAAAATGAATCCATAATATACGTGTCATGCTAATTGTAAAAATGAAGAGAAACATCCTTTTTAAATTTTCAATTTTCAAAAAGTATTTTCAATACACTTTTATGTTTTCTTTAATCAAAAAAGTTTTCTCTTCGTTTTGTCATTTCAAAAAAGTAAGATTTCTTGTATAACCGTAATAGTTTTTTATAAACACTCATTTCATTTATTTATTTCGTTATCTACTAGTTTTTCAATATATAACTTATCCAATCTTGTTCAAAGATTTTATTCTCAATAAATATTGTAAGTAAAGTTTACACACGCCATGTTGTTTATATAGGAAACAATTTCCAATTGAATATATTATTATGCTAGAATTATTAAATTTAGGAAGTTTGAAAATTCATTGTTGTTTTGAATACTGGATAGTGTTGGTTATGTTGAAAAAAAATTTAAAACAGTTTTCATTTAACTAGGAAGGTATTAATATTTAAGCAAATTTTAGAGATAAAAAATACGCACAACTTTAATGTGCAATGATATATTTTCATCATGAATATACATTAAAATGTATTGAAAGGATAATGAAGAAAAATCAAAAATATAAAATATGTGATTTGCTTTTATAAAAAAATGATGTTTGGAAATGAAATCGAGTTTTGCTAATAGTTGCAAATGGTTTATAATAAAATATTAATCGATTTAAAAACATCAAAATTTAATTAATTAGGTACTGTGTTTTAACAATAGTATTTTTTTTTGTTGCTTAAAATCAATAAAAATCAAATAATTTATTGTTATAATATCGTCGTTATAGGATTGGTTTATCGAATATCCGTTTTTGTCGAAATCGACCTTTGAATGCAGAATGATTTTTTGTATCTAAATGGACCAGAACCATCCTTTTCTTTAAATTGCTTTGTAATGAAAACAACATTCATATGCTGTAAAAACAGCAATTTAAATACCTTCATGTATTTAAATATAGGATAATCAAATTAGTTTTTCGTCTCCTGAACATTTGACATTTGGTCTATTCGACAAACCAATCCTACAGCGACAATATGTTATAGAGGGGACATTCTAAGGCATTCAAATTTTCCATCTTTATAAAGAAAGAATTATCGTCTATTTAATTATAAACTATCCTAAACGCCAATTTTTCGAAATACGTTTTTCTTACATCAATCGATTCTCTATGAAATTTCCAACATTTCTGTATAAACTTAAATGGATAGGACTATATTGAATTTAAGAAACAATTATTTTTATGCCAATTCTTAAGTATCGGTAGTGACATTATTTGCAGTGTATTGAAATTTTCATAAATTTGAAATTGGAAAAAAATTTCCCAAAATAATTGTAATTTTTTGAAACACAAAAAAATGTTTTTTTAATTTTTCGATATTACATAACCAAAAACAAATTAAGTAGGTATAGGTTCGTAATTCCTTAATTTCGCTTTCCTGCATGATAATATGTTATAGTTTGACATTTAGGATAGTTCAATTTAGATATTTCTTTGGTAAATGTGCCACATAGGTGGCATGAGATTTTACAACTTTCTTTTTAGACCAAATCAAACCTAACCTAACCTAACCTAATATTACTTCATATAAATATAGTTTGTGATAATGGTGCATCAAAATAGATGAAAATTTCAAATTTTCAATTAACGATTATTGGATCGAAAAGTCGATGCGCCGACAGAAAAGGGTATTTATTATAATTGTCTACAGGAAATAAACTGTTTTCGTAAAAAAAAAATATAAAAGCTCATGGCCAGCTCTGCGGCACAGTTACCATTTCTTTTCTTTCCTTCACTTTATAAAAGTAGTTCCCAATAGGTTGAAAGTAATTATTATATTATTTAATATTAAGTAAGTACCTATATGTTTCTAAAATGCCATTTATTCCTAAAGCGCTAAGTTATATTAGTCGAAAACTTTACCTTAAAATTCAAAAGAAGTCTTTCACTCTACGTGTGATGACTCTTATTCATTAAGCGACTGCCTCAACTATCACTCTTGCGAATAATTGCTAATTAAGCTATCTGAGTTGTTTAGAATTTAGAACTCTAACTATCAACCAACTTTGTAATTTAAATCAAGAAAATGAAACCACAAACGTGATTGTTCGTAATTCCATTTGTAAATTAGAAAAGTGTTTTTCATTTTTTAGTACTTGCGAGCTTGCAGTTTGTAACAATTATTAATTCAATTATTTTATAATAAATAGTGTGTATGATAAAATAAGATACTATTATAGGTATTACTATTTATTGAAAATACAAAATTATTATTTAGCAATGAAAACAACTTTATCCCTTTCAGACTATAGACCCATAACAATGATAGTCACTTTAGAATTGGTATAAATAAGTAAGTCAGGTATGATTTTAACAAATTCTTGTATTTTTTTCTTATATCACTTGGCCCTATTTTATAGACAAGGTGGCTATCAGCGGATATCGACGCCAGTTTATCATATCTTTTGTGTATTCTGGTAATATAATTGTGACAATAAGTTAGCCATCTAAACTGTCAAAACTATCCATCTCATTTTAAAAATTAACACAGCCTAGATAGATGCTGTGTTAATTAAAGTATAGCACTTTTTACAGTTAAGAGGCGATTAAATTAGTGTTAGAATACACCCACTGGTGTATGAATAATAACAGATATTTAATTAATCTTAAAATGAATTGGTTATGTTGCATACTGAAAAATTATATACATACACACATAGTCACATACAATTAAACAATATTGTATACTTATTATGTACGTTTTAATTTAATATTATCGGTTTATAAAGTTTTGGTTTTGGAATCAGTTAGAAAAACATCAGTTATTATTTTATTAATGTACATTACAATTTTTAATTCGGCTATCTTTTTAATACAATAATATGGTTGACTGGCAATAGTTATTCTTGTAGAAAATGAGTTGTATTTAATTGAAAAAATCATCTGTTGAGAATATCTTATTGAAGCGAAAGAAATCGATTTTGATCGTTAACAATATATATGAGAAAGTACCCAATAAAAATATTAACATATTGTCCATATTATGTTTTCTTTTAAATAATTAACGCTACGTTTGAAATGTTACCTGGATTTGAGTAACCTAACCAGTGTAACATGGAGCACTAATAAGTATAGAGTGTTTGGGAAAATGTGGCGTAATATATCATAAATTTTCCATTAGGTATAATAATGTAGAATGTGGATCATGATAATATGTAAATGTTGATACAAATTATATTTTGAAACATTTTTCAAACAAATTTTTACATTTTTAAGTAGGGATATAATTAATAAATGTCGCCTGCAAAAATTTAAAAAAATCTTTGGGGTTATTTTCAAAAATAGTGCGATAGGTGTTACACATTTTTACAATGTTTTTCTTAGCTCGTATTCTTGTTTGTCCAGTGGTTGTTTGTTCAGTATAAATCTTGCAATCGATTTTTAACCAACTTCCCGACTAGCTAGACATTTGAAACTTTTAGAATATATCAGAACACGATGCCAATGCAGTCTTTTAATACTTTTAGCCATCTTTAAGCGAAATTGAATTCATTTTCAGTTAATTCTGTTTTGTTTGAAAAGTTATTTCAGGAAAATCCGTAAAAAGTAAAAGACTATTATTGGTTGCTAAGCGGATGGTCCTAGTAACTTAATCATTAATATATACGTGCGGTGCGTTACTATGGAAATCAAAATGCAATGTCAAAATGACATTTCAGTATTCTATATTTGTTTGTTTTTTATTTACGTCATATCAAGTACAAGTTTGAGCATGTTGAGCATAATAATTCAACAGAAAATTTAAAAACGTTGTGTATAAAAAGTTCTTTTTATCTTGTAATTATTAAGTTATCAGATTATGTTTATTGACAGTTAAGTACATATTGAAATGAATACAAATACTTTTCACATTTAATAAAAAACGTAATTTTTGATTACACAACATGACGTGTTATATAAAAAATATAATAACCTCTAGTATTGTCAAAAATATTTAATCTATTATTTTTTTTAAAATAAGCCTAATATACTTTAAATTTTTAATTAAGGCTATACTTCAGCTGGGGCACGGTGTAAAACGATCGTGACTTTGCGATGCAAAGATTGTGCAAACTACGCCTGCAGAACAAAACATAATTTGTCATAAAAATTCAACATGCGTCCCTGTTTATTATTCTATTAATAACAATAATAATATATTCATTGACATGTTTTCTTTTTCAAGTAAATGGGTAACGTTTTTTAGTCATCTTTACATGATTTAAGAATTAATAGCCCCGTCGCCATCACGAAACAAATTGACGTGTTCACAGTTTGACTTGACTCTCTCCGATTGCCAGCGAGTCCAAAATTTTGTCGCGCCTATAGTTGAAAATTATTTGCCGTTTCACTGAAGTATGCTCTTAAAGTAATGCTGTATTTAATACGTAGGTATTCTTTGATGTATCTACCTTGAAAATTGTAAAATTTAAATTGTGTGGCTTTGAAGTGAAAAAGGTACGAAAGCACAAGCTTACATAAAACATACACAATTTTTTTATGCCTACTGTTAGTAAAGAATTGGTGAACTTTATGAATTGATCTGATCAGCTGAATTATTCTTATTAAATTCGTTAATTTTAAACAACAAAAATTATTAAAATATAATTAAACAAAATTAGTCGTTATTTATATAATCTTTTGAATAAAAACAATCAAACCACAGTATTCCCATAACCTTTCACTCTAACAAATACTTTGATATCATTTGACACACTATCCCAACGTATAAAATGCTTCCTCTTTATAAATCGGAATATCTTACCTTCCATATGTTGTGAAAAAATTTTCAGATATTCAATTCATACGTAGACATTTCCTTCGATGTGTTACCCACTTTCTCGCGTATAAAACGCAATAATCCAATCTGTTCCCGTTGAAATTTTGCCATGCATATTTACAGGGCTTCGATTTTCCATATGGAGGATTGTATTGATAGGGTACTCTACTAGTAAGCTACGCCGGCACGCAGACCCACAAAATAATATTTCATTGGGCATTGATTTTATTCTTAGAAACCTAAAACCGATTTTAATTTTTTTAAGAATACTTGTATATAAAACACGTTTTGTAAATATAAATTTTGTTTATTTGGATGGGTATTATTAAATGACAACTTTGTCATTCTTATTGTTGAAATAGATATCCATGATAGCTGGCTGTCTATAAGTCAGGCTGCCTATTTTCGATGGTAATTAGGAAAACAATAGCAATGTTCCATCAAATTGCTTGAAATACATTTTTTGTATCACTTGTATGAATTCAGAACATTTTGTATGAGTAGGTTATGAAAATATAAAAAAAAATACCTTGATTTAATCGATATTTATTTATTTTTTGGTTCTCTATTAAAACCTATTAAATTGAATTGAATTAACAATATTGTTTAATAAAAAAATAAACAAACTTTTTTTATAGACTCGATTTTTTTTATTAAATTGAATCAATTTATAACCTAAAAAAATGGTCAAACATAACACAGATTTGCTGTTTCAATATATTTTCATCTAGGTTAGTACCTATTTTTTTATATTGTTCGTGAATTATGTGTGTACTTATTTTATATTGAATATCATATTGTGGACGTCTTAAGCTTGTAATCTGGATAACAATAAATTTATTGCAATAAAGGAATATTAATATTTTATTCAATATCTATCTTTTTAATTTCATATATTATATTTTAGAGTGAATTGATTTTTATTATTGCAAACAAACAGTTACATAAATTATATTGTATTGTGAACTACATAGAAAATTAATAAATTATATAACAGAGTTAAACTAAATAAGTGGCAAAAGGTGTAACATTAAAAGATACAAGTAATATAATATATATAAACCAATTAAATAATAATTATAAAACTATTCATATAGGTACTAGGTTTCCTCAAATTTATAAATTACCTTTTCCCGTTCCCTGGGTACCTTAAGTGTACCCAAACATCGACTTTATTACTTGTACAGGTTATTAATGTCTCGAAACACAGGGAACAGACAATATAATTAGAGAACTGCAGACAGTTGTATTTTTTGACTTTAATAAACTGAGCCAAAAGAGCTGCTGAACCTGACGATTGATCTGATTTTTCAGGTGAGATTCAACGAATATGTACACCACATTGGCATTTCAAACCAATTTAGGTGAATAAATAAGTATTAATTGCCTATTCAAAATTAGTTAGTGTCATTATTTAAAACTTGCAAATAGAATTTTACTTCTCTAAAAATTAGGTACAGATTCAATATTTTTTATTGTTAACCATATTATTTAATACGTGAATCAAAGTATTTTTAATCCACTTATTAATTCCCCTTGATAATATATAAACTTACTGTATGAATATTATCGATTAAATATGAATTAAAACACGAAGAAATATTTAAATATAAAAAAGGCCATAAGATAACATTTCGCCCCATTGTGCGTAGTGAAATCTCGGTGAGACTTTTTCTGTGAACAAAAAAATACATAGAACCTCTACAGCCCCTCAATCTATGCCCAGGCGAACAACTGCTGAATTTGATATGAAAGACAAAGTTTTGAGATAAATTCTCTCGTGTCAATTGCACTCACCGAGGTCTTCTCTGATTCTCTTTTCCGAATACGCAGCGTAAGGAAAATATCTGGAGAATTTCATAGATTTATCTGAATTGTGGGAGAGGATTTTTTGCGTCCGTTTTTCGTATTTCCAAAACTGCGTCAGGACAGATGAGTGATGGGAGGAAGCGGTTTGAAAACGAGAGGTCCTTAGGCATTAAAATGAAATCGTATTTCAATTTTCCAGTATAATGTTTAACACAGTAAAGTCAAATAAAAAAAGAACAAAAAAGCTCACTTTTTCATGGGATTATTTTTGTCGTCTTACTTTTGCATATAATTGTAAAAAATGTCAAAGAAAAATATTCTATATAGCTGATAGTCCTTAAAACTTGTATACATATATCAAACATCCAGTTCCATAGAGATATCTACACATATAAATTACCTATTAGTAGTTTAAAGAAAATTCTAACGAAAATTTATACTCATCTATACTGACTTGTAATAAAGTTACAGCTAATTATTTGTATCATATTTTTAGTCAATTATCCAAGTACTTAATAGTTTTTAATTTTATTTTAATATATTTATTAATGTGAATTCTCGCAATATTTTAATTGCTTAAATTTTGCTTCCCAAACTTTTTCATAGCAAGGTCACAAAAATCTGAAAAAAAATATTTTCTGCCCCCCTCCGCCGAAAAAATTTTCGACAGAAAAGCAAATTATCATACAGTGAATCATACTAAAATCAACACTATTACGTAATTTGTAATGTCAGTAGATTTGAAAAAAAAAACACATAAAATCATATTTCTACTTTTATTTTCCAGCTAATTTGAGTAAATTACATTATTGTAATATTATTAGCTATTTCCGGTATTTTTAAATAATCTGGTGAATGATTTGGATAAGTGGAAAATAAAATAGATTGCTTAGCTAAGAAAATACTTTCAGAATAGTTACATCATATATTTTGTATTGATTTAGCTATCTGTCTATCTATATCATATGAAAGGAAACATAATAAAAATATGTAAATGTATTTAAGAGAGTGAGACTGAGGTATAAAAGGGGTATAATAAGAGAAATGTACACGTAAATGCAAATTCTAAATTTAAAAATTAAACTGACATGCAAATAAATAAATGGTATATTATTCTAATCCGTTTATCTAGTATATTATATAAATTATTCACAATTACTTTGTGATAAATTAAAGAAAAAGTGTAAAGACGTATATAGTCGGATAGGAAACACAATTTTCAAAATGATATGAAAACTCTGAAAATATCAAGATCTGTAAGAATATGCTTGATTAGATGAAGAGATTTTTTGAGTGGATAAATTAAAGTGAAAGTATTAAAAAATCAACAATATGGCATTTAGATAATAAATTAGTGTGTTATCCAATACAGAACCAATCAAAAAATAGTAACATGATTGACAAGGAAGAAGCGATCAGCTAAGCGTCGCTGCTTGACAAATAAACGAGTTTGAGTCACATTCAAGAATGTTGACAGGTTGCACCGCTAGTGGTTTTATCTAGTTAATAAATATGATAATGTAAATAGTAAATGTAAATAAAATATGGATCAATAAATGTTTGCGAATACATACGCATTACATTTTATGGGAATATAAAAAAAAATGCAAAAAAAGCTTCGATTGTATTTAATTTATGTATTATAAAAATAATATTCGGTTTTCCCAGTCGTAACGTCAGTCAGTAGTTTTACAATGGTATTTTTTTAAATGACATTAGTGCAATAATTGAATATAAAAAAGCAATAATAATTATTATTGTTCTGTAAATCTTAGCGAAATGAATGCTATTGTTATTGCATCTATTATTTATGGCATAACAACTGGTTAACATGTGATTATGATCTGAATTTATAATATTTATTACTTCTTTATAGATATAAAATAAAAAGTTTACATACTTACAAATAACAATTTATATTCGATTACGTTATATTGTTTTTTGGATAGTGTTTTACGTTTAATAATATTATATACAAAATAATTTAAAAATGTATTCGCATTCCCGTGTAATAATACATAAAAATAAGACGAATCTCTATACGGTAGAGGATATAGACTCGGGTAACTTTTATTTTAAATTACTCGATGATATCATGATTTTTGTATAAGATCTAAGTGTAATAATAATTGTTAAGCACAGTAACCGAAAAATTCATGAGAAAGTGAAAAGAGGGCAACGATATAGTTTGATAACTGAATAGAAGAATAAAAGATACTCATAATCATGGCCCCCACAAGGGAGGGCTGACGGGGCTCTAGCCTAGGGGCTCGGGTTCTGGGGGGCCCGCGTTGCGCGTCTACATTATAAGTGAGATAAACATACATCATAAATTTTCTCCAATGGCAATTTTACTTTAAGAATATTACCATTTTAAAATAGGTATGTGATTGCCTGATGTAAATTTTGAATATTGTGAGTCGATATTCGAAAACTTCATAACACAAATGAATTTATTGAAAAATATAAAAAATCGTTAAAGATACACTGAATATCCTTAATTTTACCTGGAACACCATTTGGGAAACGTTTCTTTAGAGCGTCTATTTTTAACCCTAGGGATAGGTATGGGGGCCGACAATGACCCTGGCCTAGAGGCCCGCTTCAGGATGTGGGGGCCATGCTCATAATAGTAGTATTATACAACAGTAGTACTATAATATATAATTTTATGTATTTTTTTTCTACATTGAGACTATTTAGAGCCTATTTGAAAATTAAAAATAAATATATATACATATATATGGTTTTACATCATTGTATTGCCATTATTATTGTGATTTCAAACATTTTTTTTATTAAGTTTTGTACAACTATTTAAAATTTAATATACATCCAGAAAAATATGTAGATAATTAGATAATTTTGATGTATGATAAGTGATATTAAAATCATTTTCTTCAACAAAATACCAATAGATTTTCCGAACAAAGATGGTCGCCTATTTTTAACTTATTATAAGGGTTTTGTTAATCGAGATTGAGTCAAAATATTTTCCATTTTGGTTGTATACAGCAATTGGGATATCTGAGACTTGATCAAATATGGCATTGTAGACTGAAGGGTGATTGCAACTGCAAACATTTAATAACTCTATAACGCGGTGACTATTTTATCATTAATTGAAATATAATAGGTGTGTAACAATTATTTGGTAATGTATTCATGCAAAATATTAATTAGGACAAAAATATCACAAGTATTCTATAAAAATCATGTAATACAATATTATATTTTTAACATTATTGTAGTGAAACCAAATAATAACAAGATAAAAAACTTTTTATATACGTTTTCAAATTTTCTGTTGAATCATATTATAAAACTTGACAATTCTATGTATTAATAAATATAGAATTCTGAAATATCATTTTGACATTTCATATTGATTTCCATAGTAACAAAAGTACATATTAATAATTTAGTTGCTAGGACCCACTTAGCAACCAATAATAATAGTGAGTAGTAAATATTACTTTTAACGACTTTTTTTCGAAACATACAAAACGGAACTAACTGTAAATTAATTCAATTCGGCTTAAAGATGGCCAAAAGTAATAAAAAAATGCATTCCCGCCGTGTTTTGATATATTCTAAAAGTTTCAAGTGTCTCGGTAGTCGGAAAGTTAGTTAAAAATCTTCGACAAACAAGAGAAAATCTTTACGGGACAAACAAGAATACGAGCTACTAAAAACATGGTAAAATACGTATGTATGTCTACTGTGGAGTGTTCTAATTTTTAAATAAAATATTTATAGCAAAAACAAAATGACAAATTTACAAAACAAAAGATTGTAGTTTTACTGTCATTAAACTAATTTTGATTCAAAATTGGTTTATGTGTGTAGGTATTATTGCACGTGCTAGGGTGGAGTGGGGTTCCCAGATAATTTACAATAAACTGGGCATTTGTGTATTATTATTAATGAATAATAAACTTTATTTATAAATTTATTTTCCACTATACGTAACATGAAGATAATGTATTATATATTATATAACTGTCTCGAAGTGATATAGCTGATGGTACTTACCCTAAATCTAGCGATATTACGACGTCAATTCGCTTAATATTTGGCTAACGTCAACGTCTCCATGCCTGTCAATTCTGTCAAATTAACAAACGGATATCGTAGCGGCGTTAGCTTTAAGCTCAAAACGCTTCGAAAGCTTAGCCTACTCTTTGCCTGAATATTGATTTGACCTTATAAATATTTCAAGGGACGTTGATAGCCATCAACTTATTCTATCTGCTTTCGAATGGAATGGTATAATTTTTGGATTGCGGAAATGGATAATAATATTATGGAGCACAAATTCCTACAGCAGTATTTAACTGAGATAGAAATTTTCCCTACCCTAAATAAAATACTATACAACGTCTTGTAAATGCGGTAAATTCACTATAATACATATCAAAATCAACTAAACAGGATATTTACCTTACGGGTGATCCTTGTGCCTGCAGAGAACCTAGCGGAAAAAATACGAAGCTTGCAATTTGAGATTTTTTTTGATAATTTACAATTAAAACTGTATTTTAAGTTATTATTATATTATTTCTATAGTCAAATTTATTATAAAAATTTAGATTATTAAGTTTTCTACTTTTTCTCGTGTAGATATTTAACTTATTCATCGTTTTAATATTTTTTATATTTATTTAAAAAAAAATAACGATTTTTATAAAATTATAAATGTGTATAATTTAAAATCCTTTTTATTTATATGAAATCTTATTTAGGTATGGTCCCAATATTTAAGCTCGATTTAGAAATGTAATCATACTATTAACATTATAGAATTAGAAATAGATACTGGAATATTATGTTTGACCTCACTTTACTAAAAACTAACCAGAATGGACTTGGTTCACTAGGCTTATGAACAAAACACTAATCGCGTATTCATACAATTTTCATCAAAAAATATCATAAAATTTCTAATGAAGATTACAGCTGACATAACATTGCTATATAAAATTAAATTTGAGTAAGTATATATTATTATATTTAATATATATATATATATAATATTATGCAGACATACTTTGATACATAATATCTAGTTAGTCTCGTGACCTAAATAAAAAAAACTTACTTATAATAATTTCAGTAAACTTCAATACGCCCCTCAAACCGGACGTTTTCCCACAAGTTTGTTGCCAATTAGATAGATGTCGGATTATACTAACAACAGAACTTGCTAGATAGTTACAAGTTAACTTTCTGTTTGAATGTCCATTATATCAATTTGATTGTAAAATTTAATGGATTCGAAGCATTTCATGAAGAAACTTTTCAATATGCCACAGCCATGTCTATGTATTTAGGGATTGCAATACCATAAATGAAAATACCAATACCGGTATTTCCCATTAAAAACCGGTATTTGTGAAATATATGGAAAAATCAGTATCTCTACCAATAAATAAGTATATCAAATATAAAAAAAATCTTTAAAACATTGATATATTATAAAACATACATAATTTTGAAAAACATATTATATAATACTAGCTGACCTGGCAAACGTTGTTCTGCCATATAAATTATTTTAGTGAATATTTTGGTTGTTAAATAAAAAAATAACGAATGTATCGTAAGTGTGTGGGGTTGGGATCTATGACAGAAAGAGGAATAGAGCGCTGTAGACGATGACCGCCGATAAAAACAAAAAAACATCAACCATTCATTTTCTCAATTCAAAATGAGTAATGATGTTCATAATGAATGAATTACCTGTGACAGGATCTCGTTGTTTAATATTTATGCAATATCCGTCTTGTCCCTTCCAGAAAATTAGCGGATATTGGAGAGCGTCGTATGAACGGTGTGTGTCAGCGATGAACTCCAAATTATTATTTCTTCTTCGAATCACGATTTCTCGCGTCGATGTGCGGTCGCCAACCATGATTCCAGCAATGTCGTCAACAACAGGCGCATTGAATTGACGCACGTGCTCTCCAGCTGGTGTTTTATCAGGATTGATGATAATAGCATGATTGTCACTTTGAAATTCGTGCATGTGTGCTTTGAAGAATTTCAATAATTCATTGTGCTCATTCAACAGGGCGTCCAGTTCACCGACGATGCGCCTGGTATTAGGCAAATTGAGGCTTTTGTAGCCGCAACGTGCATCCACATGATTGATGTCCTCACCGCCCATGAAGTAGATTTGTAAAAAATTATGTGGTTCGTTTGGCATTGGCAGCAATGAGCCTACTTTGTTGTATACTTGGCCTTTGATTTTGAACGTAGAATGGAATTGTTGACCATTTGCCGCAGTATTGTGAACTATTTCTGTTGCTCCGAACGAAGTCATTTGGAAGCATGAATTGAATGTGCGAATAGACTTCAGGAACAGGTTTGAATCTGGAACCGTGCCGATGAGCAAGCCATTCAATGGTTCTGGTGGTATCTCAATTTCTGGTAGTTGCACTTTTCTGATGCGCAACACATCCCGGCTGACTCATGTTTGAATTTGAGCGCATGACAATGGGGACATTCTTTGTCCATAGCACCAGTCAGCACTTTCGGATGAGCGGAATATTCAATATCTGGCTCGTGCTCGAATGCGAAACGAAGGAACGAAGCGGATGTAAATGTTCGATGTACTTGTTGGCGTTGTCGGTCATTTGCTCTGCGTGTGTTAACTACGAACCGGCGCGCTTGGTTCCGTTCCAATTGTCGTTGTTGGTTTCGTTCAGCTCGTGCCTCTTGTGATTGAGATGCACGCAATTGCGACATGCTTACACGCACGTTTTTGTTATCTTGTTGGATTTGTTCGTCTGTTCTTTCTGCTCTACTATTTTGCATGTTTGTTGCTTTATTGATTCGATGGCCCAAATGGCCTCCCTTGCGTCTTGCTGGCATTGTGCACTGTAACACACGCACATAAAAATAGATAAATTAAAATAAATCGTACAAAATTTTGCACGTACTGCGTTGTGATATGCCGAATGAAATGTCAAAATGACGCGACGCTTCTCTTGAATTCTTCTCGGACGTAGCGCCTTCTGTCATTCAACAACATAAATAATTTCGTTCTGTTTGAAATACGAACGACGGTTAAATTTGTTCATACAAAAATAATAAAATCGCGATTAAAAAATGGGAGGGTGGGGGTAGGACGGTCAAAATTTTGGGTTATAGGTATTTTTTGATGCCAAATAATAAAAAAAATACAAAAAAAAAATTGTCAAAAACATAAAAGAAAAATTTTCTGGATAGAGATACCCTAATCACATAGCGGTATGAAATATACTTGTTGACCTATTCTCATAGCTAACAAATATACATAAAAAAAATCATAAAAATCGGTCGAGCCATTTCGGAGGAGTTCGACCACAAACATCGTGACACGAGATTTTTACATATATAGAGATATTATAACCAACAGAAAAAATCTTTTTTTTTTTTAAAAAAGTAAGCCACCCCGGCAGGGAATCGAACTCTGCATCTGCCATCCGCGAAATTACCTCTATGGTACGCGGTGAGATACTAATTGCGACAAATTTTAACTATTGACCACTTTTAATACCCACTCATCAGCGCTCTTCTAAATCAAGCTACTTTGGCAATCGATTTTTGTTTATTAAATCAAAGTTGATACTTATTACTTCAATAACTAACCGACGTCGTGAATTTCTCCAATATTTATTTATCCAAGATTTAAGAATGTACCATTCTAATTATTGAACATACATAATTTTGAAAAACACTTTCTGAGAAAATATATTATAACCAATAGAAAAAATCTTTTTTTTTTTTCAAAGTAAGCCACCCCGGCAGGGGTTATAATATTAGTCTATTAGGTAGGGGTTATAATACATTTTCTCAGAAAGTGATTTTCAAAATTATGTTTGTTCAATAATTAGAATGGTACATTCTTAAATCTTGTGAATTATTCGTTGAATAAAAGAAATAGTTAATGATAATATATTATAGAAAAAAATATCTAAATAGTTACATTATGTACATACACCTTCAAAAATAGGTAAATATAAGATATTGTAGTAATGCTGATGCTGCTCAACAACTCCTTAGTAATTAATATGATAAACTACCGTCGCTAGCCACCGATAGCGGCTGATAGTAGTCTTGTGTATAGAATAGATGCGCTGAAACGCTTTAAAATTTGCATTAATTTTGACAGTCGGATTTTGTGTTTTAAATAGATTTGTCAATAATTATCTTAATTACTAACCTATTATAGTTAGTTTTTGTTGACATTTTTTTAAGTGTCGATAGTTGAATAAACTAATATAAACTGTATAATGTTTTGCTAATATTAACATACTATGGACAGTTTTTTGACCAGGTGTTTTATTGTAATGCAAAATTTACCGGTTTTCTTGCTAATTTATACTAAATTTACTACCTGAAAACCGGTTATAGTAATTATAGAGAGTTATTATTCGACACATCGCATCTCCGGGCAAGGTTGTTTGGTTTTCCACATCAAAACATAATTTTAATGAACTTTTTTTGTATAATAATGACGTCTTTCACAAGAACTGTGTTAGTATATATTAAAACGTGTTTTATTACAAGACGACATAATATTTATTTGTTTTTGCTTCACCAAGAAACTAATGTCCCTACATATGTTTTTTATGTCGTTATTTGTCGGTTAAATGTAGTTTGTAGTTTTCATGTTATAAAAAATACCATTTTTTTAAAATTAATTTCAAAGTAAACTTAAAACAAAAAAAACATGTCAAATGGATAATTAATTCCAACAAATAATCTCAAAAACAAAATTAATATTGTTTCAAGTATTTTGAAGGTAATTCTCTGATGTTCATTTATAAGTTTCTAAGTCATACTATTCATTATGGGTTTTTTGGATATTTTTTGATAAACAAAGACATACTTAGTCTGTACAGTGATGTGATTGACATTCATACAGTCTTCCATAATTTATGCTCATAATTTATTTATCATTTAATTGATGTAAATTAAAAAAAAACGCATTTTTCCTTAAAACAAGTTACAAACTGGATAACAGTGTATAAAAATTGCATATATTTTAAATTAAGCTTGATAATATTTCTGAAAAGTACAAATTTTGATTTTCAATTTGTATGTGAGTCAGGGTACGGACTTAATAGGTTGAGCAAGTGGCTGACAACCATTTCTCGTAAAAAAAAAACTGTGAATACAAACCTCTACTCTGTGGAGACCCATATGATGCTATTAGGATTGGACAAGGTCGAAAAAAATAAATATATTTTTTAACTTATTTAATAAACTAACTATTTTTTTTCATTTAACGAATAATTAATAACATTTGAGAATGTCACATTCAATATATTACATACATAAATGTTTGCATTATAAAAAAATGTTTCTTTCGTGATTTTAATAAATAATCAATTGTTGAGTAAAAAAAATAGTTTATGAAATTGTTAACAAGTTAATGCAGGCGCTCCATTGACGAGCCAAAAGTCCGAGGACAATTTTAATAAGTCGTCCGTTTTGTCTATTATCTGCTACTGACCAACGAACGAGTACCAAAGTCGAGCTTTGACAGTTGTGATAATTAACCATATCGTAATGTCTTCCGATAATCTTAAAGTTTGTATTGTTTACTTAAAATAATATAGGAATGAAAAAAACAAAAAATTAATGTTGTTTTTAAGAATTTTATAAATTCAAATAAAAAAATAATTGTTAAATCTCTCATATTTTAATATTAAATTTAAAAATCAATTCAATAAAAAAACAATCACTTACACGTTTTTTGGGTTTAATTAATGTCAGTTCGAATACACATAATGGTTAACATTAAAGTAATACTCGTATCAAACATGTTTTTGAAATCCAATGATCCTGGGAAAATTCCAAATACTGTAATCATCTGACTTGAGTGCCAATAGAGCAGGTAATAAAAATTTGGAAAGATTCTAGTCGGCTAGGAATCAGGAAATCACATTTACCTATATATAATTATTGATATCTTGATTCAAATAAAAATCCAATTGCCTATATTAACAAAATTCAGTTATATGAATACTAATTAACTTAATCGTAATTATGTAAGACAGATTAGGTAAATCAGATTGGTCGAAGTTTCATGGATGTAGTTTCGAGTTCCGCCCGGCGTCGTACTTTTATTCAAATGATGTATTTAATTTTATTAATCACAGTATGTCAGTACTAGTACGTTGGTATTTTAACAAGAAAGTAAAATTAAAATAATACTTATTTGTATTTAAAGAAATAGAAAATGTATTTAAATAATATATATGTATGCATATTATGATGCTATCAATACTATACCTTATTGATTATATCTTAAGGTATCCCTTACAAAAACTACCCTTTCAAAAAAAGCAAGTGTCGCTTGATTCGATTTGTGTGTTGTAAATAATTTATCATCTTACCTTAGATAATATTTCTATTGGTGGAACGATGAATGAAATCATTTTCTTTGATGGGAAAAGCATGTGTCAATATTTTTCTATTAAATATTTTACGTGGCAATAGTCATGTTTATTATGATGTTTCTTTTATTCGATGTTATTTATGTAATGTGACCAATCAGAACATTAATATTACGTATCAAAATTTACTGGGCATAATATGTGTTGAAAGAGTAATTTTAGTCTATCTTTATATTGAATGGGATAGTAATACCGTTAACGGAATTCGTAACTGTAATAATTTGTTATTCATTGTTCTATCATAATAATATATATTTAATTTATAACTTTTTACGGTATATTCTCCGATATATCTTTATATTATGTAACCATTCCAAATTTTAAAACAACTAAGCTTACATAATATTATTACCTAGTAACGAAAAATTAAAATAAAAATAAATAATTACAAGATAAAAAGATTTTTTTATATACAACGTTTTTAAATTTTCTGTTGAATCAAATAAACTTGACTTGACTAGCTTAAACGATCAAAAAAATTTGTACTTGATAGAAATAATACTGAAATGTCATTGATTTCCATAGTAATGTACGTATATATTAATATTAATAATTAAGTTGCTAGGACCCACTTAGCAACCAATAATAGTTTTACTTTTTACGGATTTCTTCCGAAATAACTTTTCATACAAAACAGAATTAACTAAAAATGAAATCAATTCTACTTTAACGATGGCTAAAAGAATTAAAAAATGCATTGGCATCGTGTTCTGATATATTCTAAAAGTTTCAAATATCTAACTAGTCGGGAAGTTAGTTAAAAATCGATTGCAAGATTTGTACCGGACAAATAAGAATACGAGCTAAGAAAAACGTTGTAATAATAACGCGTCATGATAAAATAATTAATAATAGGTAACACAGATGGTAAAAAATGCGATGACACGTCTTACGTGTAATATGGAAGAATCTGGGAATTTCGATATCCACAAAAATGATGCTTGTGCAAACATTAGTGTTCTTTATATTTTTATACGGAGTCGAATCATGGACCCTGAAGGCAAGGGAGCGGAAGGAAATAGATGCCTTTAAAATCTGGTGTTGTTGCCGACTGCTTCGAATTTCTTGGACAGAACACAGGACGAACCAGCCAATCGTCCAGAGACTGAAGATAAAAGAACGGTTCTCGATAATATGTCTGAGACGCACTCTGCAGAGACTGGTAGTTTTGGGTAGCCTCCATGGAAGGTGAAGCAGACTAAAAGCGTGGAGCGACCAAGTGAAGGAGCTGACTGGCGGCACCATTCATTCTGCCTTGAGATTAATGGAAGATCGAGAAGGATGGAAAATCTTGGTTGCTCAAAAGATGGCAAAATTAAAAAGTGGTCACGAACCTGAGAGTATGACCAAAAAGAAGTTATAATAAAAAGATTCTGACAATACGCCGTATAAAACGTACACCTAATTACATTTTTATAATTATTGTATTAAGGTGACAGACTTAGGAGGAGGTAGAAAAAATATAATTGTACTGTTATGATAATATCATAATATTTTAATCGATTACAAATTCACTGATAATTATTATTATTTAGGACTTTTTAAATAGTTTGATAAGTACGAAAAGTTGTAAGTAAGTTAGTGGTCTAAAATATTGTACTCTGTCTATTTTATGAAATGTGTTTTTTCTGTCAATGACCTCAGTAATAAAATAAATAAATTTGAAGATCTACTAGGGTGGCATGTCCCGAGAGGAGGTAAATAAAATACAAATGCGTGTAGCGAACGTCATGTTTGCTTATGGCCGCACTACCTACTTGAACAGTATATAGTATGCTGCGTTGTGGAATCACGTGTGTAGGGAAAATATATCAACTAGGTTCCATAAACAATTCAGGCACTATCTGTCCTTATGCAGTAAGATAGAAAGCGCCGGCGGAACCTTCTTACTGGAAAACCTTTATGTTTTTCCTTGCGCCCAGGCCTCGGGTAATGTCCGAGAGTATATCAATCTATTATCTGACCAGCTAAATGTATAACTTCTTCTTAGTTAGCTAATGAATTTTCTTGGCTAATGCAATAAGGATGTATTACCTACTGCTAATAGAACCTTGTACCTATATATTTTATTTTTAACAAGCTACTTATATCCTTTTAATTGACTATTTGAGTTATTATCATATTATTCTAACACTATAATATACATACTTATTATAAGTAATAGTAAATCTTTAAAATCTCATGGATTTAAGTTTTGTACTAATACATTTGCGTCAGTGGGTTTTGGCACTAAACAGGAACAGGCCGGTCGCTGCATCACATACATATTCACATTTCGGAAGGTTACGCGCGACTGTATCTAGGCGCCTATGTGCGAGTTCTTCATATGCAACAATGGTGCGACGTTCCTAGAAGGTTTGATTTCAGACGAGGCGAGTTTAGATGTTCGAACCGGCTTAGTATCATTTAGCTCATTTGGTTCCACATACAATTTTGACGTTAATTTTGTTACCAAAGTCAACTATTAGTAAAATAAATCAAGATGTATATACATTGATATCAGTTGACAAAGTTTATTTATGAAACTGGTCTTATGTAAGTAGTATATTATATTTTTTTCTTATCAAATCTTTCCACCAATAATATTGACTGATAATGTGATTAAAATTAATACATATATTTTTTTAAATATACATTTCTAAAACATTTTATAAAATATTATGCTGAATCTATTAAAAAACAAACACATTTTTAATGGCCAATAATAATAAATATTGAATAAAAAGAAAATTAATTAATTCATCAAAAGTGTTAAAATTTATAAATAGCCCCCATGAATTGATAAATTTAACTGACTCTGTTACTGGGGTTGCTTACACAAATGAGTTGCAACTTCCAACTTCCTTACCTTTGCATTCAATATTGGTAATGAGGCGACTCTTGTGGTGCAGTGGATAAGACACTGGCCTTCCGCCCGAGAGTTCTGGGTTCGATTCCCGGTGAGGATATATTTATATGTTTTTCTCAATGCCTGGGTGTTTGTGATTGTCCAAAATTACTAACAACCACCTTGTATGAAAAAGGACATGGTTATTATTAATTCTAAAAAAAAAATTGGTAATGAACAATACTCAGATATTTAATATTATTTTCTTTCTTGTATAGCAGGACATAAACGTCTGTAAAATTGATTAGGTAGTAAAAATCAGATGATTATATATCGATTCTTCGGTATTAAATTTGAAAAAAGTGGTTTTCACACCGATCTTATACATTGGCGTACTCGTTTAGATTTTACGGGTTTCTCCAAAGTTGATAATCGTTAATATGCAATATGTTAAAGCAGGTGAACTTTTATAAAATGAGTAGGTACCCACCTGTTTGAAGCGAGACAATTAATGTTATATCATTCTGTTTTATTAAGTTTATTAACATACATATTTTGTATTAATTTTGCTGGAAAAGCACAAAGGAATTGTACCAATTAAAGGATAGGTTTTTAATACACTATAAGTCCATTGTAATTACTTAGCTTTATGGAGAAATGGGAAATGTCATCTGGTAAGGAATATATATCACGCCTATGTAGTACGAGGTAATAAACACGACTTGAGCTAGCAAAGATACTATAGTTTTCTAGTTATAATATTACTCAGAATATTCAGATCCTTTCGAATTCATTGGAAGACGTCATCATAGAAAAGGATTCAGGGAGTACATAACAACGAACTATTCCAGTCTCGCGTCTAAGATCTCATTTGCCAAGGATGCGTCCAAGGTCGATTATAAATATTTATGCCGTAGCAATAAAAAGCAAATTACTATGGTAGTCTTAGTTATTGATTACATTCAAATGCAATGGGGTAACTTTTTCTCAATAAAAGAAGATTTTCGATTGTATATAATTATTTTCATACAAATTATTACCAATTATTTCAACATGAAATAAACATAATTTTCTACAAACAGTTTACCATAGTATTGTATTCTATGTATGTGCAATAACTAGCACCACTATTGAAGTCTACAGTTTCGTTTTTGTAAACTTGATCCCGTTTATCATTAATACATGTCTCTAAATATTTTTATTGGGTGACGCCTTTAAGAGCCTTCAGTGAAACGGCAAATAATTGGCTGGCAATCGGAGAGCGAAAGTCGAGCTGTGAACACATCAATTTGTTTTGTGATGGCGTCGGGGTATTAATTCTTAAATCGTGTAAAGATGAGTAAAAAACGTTACCCATTTACTTGAAAAAGATAATATGTCAATGAATATATTATTATTATTATTACTAATAGAACAAAACATTAAATGTATGCACGTTAAATTTTGATGACAAATTATGTTTTGTTCTGCACGCGTCGTTTGCACAATTTTCGCGTCGCGTAGTCACAATCGTTTTAGACCGTGCCCCAGCTGAAGTATAGCTTTAAGGCTATACCTCAGCTGAGGCATGGTCTAAAAATATCGTGACTAGGCGCTGCATGGATTGCGGGTCGCGGGTGCAAATGATGCCAACCGAACGAAATATAATTTGTAATAAAAATTCAACATGCGTCATTTTTTTGTTATGTTTATTATTATATTCGTAATAATAATAGTATATTCATTGACATGTTTTCTTTTTCAAGTACATGCGGAACGTTTTTTAGTCATCTGTACACGATTTAAGAATATATTCATCCGACTCCATCACGAAAGAAATTGACATGCGAACAGGTCGACTAAACTCTCCCAATGGCAACGCGGCCAAAATTTCGTTCCACATAGTACTGAAAATTATTTGCCGTTTCACTTATTTACGCTCAAGCTATATGTATGCTAAAGTGATTATCTGTTAATTTTAAAATCTTTATTAATTAGTATCAATATTTTGAATATTTCTAATAAGTAATACCATATTATATTATTTTGATTCTATACTATAATTTATTTAAAAAAAATGTTCTTATTTTATAAGTCACTAATAATTATAAATAATTCAACTATTTAATTAAAATGTATACTTAGATTGCAAAGTAAGTTTATTACTCTTAAGCGTGTAATTACTAAGTATTATTATGGCGGCAAGGTCTAGCGCGCTTTTGGAAATTTATGAATTTAATCAGGGGTCCTTACATCCCTGACTGCGGTGGATATTATTACGCTGTTTACCCACCCAACCCCTTCAGAAATGGCGAGAGTTAATGATTTTTTGTATTATCATAAAGCTCCAGTTTTACTGCCGCACTGCGAGCTCGGAAGATGGCACTTAAAACGTTTCGAATGGGTCATATTAGCGGTTATACTGCCTAACTAGAGTGGTTATTTTTTTCACATAAAACTTTTGAAGAAAAATGTAAGAGTGAAGATAATGTTTTCAATATACTGTGCCATAACCATCGATGCAACCCTTTTGTGTTATTATTTTTATTTAAAAACTACTTCGGCTAGTAATTATAATATTATGAATATTCAATATGATATATTATTACAATATGAAGTCTGGCAATGACATTAATATGGACGAAGCATCTGGAAAAAAAATGACACTCACTTTTTTGTCGGGTCTGCCGAATGGCATAATCTGTTCTAACGCCATTACAATAAAGGTGACATTGCTATACATTCTCGTTGCTTCTTGTCGAGTCTGTCGAATGGTTCGGTTTGAACGGGTTCGCTCAAACGAACATTGATACTAGAAACACTGTTCTAACGCCATTACAATAAAGGTGATATTGCTATAAATTCCCGATGCATGATATCGCATAATGGATATTGCGTAACGTCTACCTATGCACGTGCGAATGTTACGTTTGAATTTACTTGCTAGCTTCTGTACTGAGTGCGTTGTCCATTAATAATGTCATTGGAGTCTGGTATCTGACTTCTTTATTTTGCATGAAGAATATTATTGAAATGTAATTGGTGTTAACATATATGCGAATTATTTTATTAATATGATTAAATTCAGTTTTCGGTGTTCATTTTAACAATAATGTTGAAACCCTTATTCTGCCATATGAAACCTTTTATGGTTTCCCTATAAGAATTTTTGACCAATTAAAGTTCCGGTTTGACGCCACTGCCATTATTAAAATATGCCGCATTAAGGTGAAGCCTTTACTGAGCCTTTTTTAAAGAGGCACCTAGCAGAAAAATACGAAGCTTGCAAAAGGATTTCAAGTTATACACATTTATAGTTTTTATAAAAGTCGATGTTTTTTAAAATAGATATGAAAAATAATAAAACTATGAATTAGTCAAAAATCTCTTAGGCGATGCTTAGAAAACTTAATACACTAAATTTTAATAATAAATATGACCATAAAATATATGTAATAATAGGGTGCGGTGCGATTCAACAAATTCACATTTTATTACATTTTTTACAATTGTAAGTTTATCTTTGACCTAAAATAAAAAATATTTTTCTTTTTAATGTTTTCAGATACATTTTTATTAATTAATACAGTTGAAATTGTAAATTATCGGAAAAAAATCTCAAATTGCAAGCTTCGTATTTTTCCGCTAAGTGCCTCTTTAAAAACGGCTCAGTAAAGGCTTCACGTTAACCAAAAACCCTTATTTCTTTAAGGTTTAAATAAAAATTACTAATTTAGGGTCACTTATTTTATCCTTACTTTCTTATGACGTGTATAAGAATGGCCATATTTAAAGTTGTGTTTCGAGTGTTTGATCCCGTGATTGAGTACAACAACTGTAGTTATATTATTTTTCAATCTAAGGAAGTATTGACATTTTGAAAATTCTTAGAATGAATCTCTGGGGGTGCACTCTATGTTCCTCTTAGGCACGTTTCAGATGAGACACCGGTGCGGTGTCGCGCTCGATAAAATATAGGATGCCTTTGTATTCGAATTAAAGGGTTTTTGTATTATGTTTATGAACGCCCCAGAGCTAATGAGTCAATACATGTCCGGTACACTTTTCCGTCGGCGGCTACATTCTCAAGCCGCCGATACACTTGTTTTTATAACCGCAGCCAGTTTTATGTTCTAATTTATAACGCGAAATTATGCGTTGACTCATTAGCTCATGGGCGTTCATAAACATAATACAAAGGCCCCTTTATTCGAATACGACAGGCTCCGATATTATATTGAGCGCGAAACTGGTTTCCCGTCTAAAACGGGCCAGGATCGAATATAATATCTACACTCATGTCTCGGAGCATAAGGCAAATATTAGATTTCACCATTATTAATTATTATCTTTTATGAAGAATATTTTTTAATAAGATATTTTCAGTGTAATTGTCTGTATTTTATAAAATATTTATTTTATAAAATGTTTCAGCACAACATAACCTTTTATCACAAATATATCTATCCTAATATAGAATGTTTTGAAATGTTGACAGATGAAAATTCAGTATATTGAAAAATCAATGATTTTATTTCACGAAAATAAGAATATTGACCTTTAAACCGAGCTTTTATTATAATTATTTCACAAGTACTTTAAAAATCACGTAACTGTGACCTTTAATCTATAAAAGTAATGTCAGTAGATTTACTGAAATTTTAGTACTCAATCGTGACAACACTGTGTCATTGTTTTGACTGCTCGTTTCAAAATGGAGGACTTCAAAAAATAAGTAATTAACGAACTAAAAATAAATAACTGTATACGTCATGTAAACGTACAATCTAACATACGTTAGGTTGTTCATATTTTACAACGTTTTCCTTAGCTCGTATTCTTATTTGTCCGGTGGTTCTTTATCTTGTACAAATCTCGCAATCGATTTTTAACTAACTTCCCGACTAGCTAGACATTTGAAACTTTTAGAATATATCAGAACACGTTGCCAATGCATTTTTTTAATACTTTAAGCCATCTTTAAGTAGAATCGTTTTCAGTTAATTTTGTTTTGTATGAAAAGTTATTTCGACAACATTATTGGTAATAAATTAATAATATATACGTGCGTTACTATGGAAATCAATATTACATGTCAAGATGATATTTCCGTATTATTTCTATCAAGTACAATTTTTTTTGATCGTTTAAACTTGTCAAGTCAAGTTTATATGATTCAACGGAAAATTTTAAAACGTTGTATATAAAAAGTTCTTTTTATCTTGTAATTATTTTAAGTTAACTTTTATAAAATATTTTACGAAGTGTTTTGTAAAAGGATGTGCAATAAATGCTATAAAACATTTGATAAAAGATCTTTATCATGATCTTTAAGTTTATAGTCGAATACTGGCTAAAGTGTGATTTATTAATTTTTAGTTGATCTAGTTTAAAGATTGAATCTAAATAAGTATATATAAAATGGTAGAGTAAAATTCTGAGTAGCAAATACTGAAGCGAGTCAAAAAAATAATATCTCAATGCCTTCTAAAAATATTTCAAATGGTTTGTTAATTATTATGATATATTATTTTTAGTATAATTATTAATGTTTATAATTATTTTAATGTAGGTATAAATAAAAACTGCGCCAAATTTACGTTCAAAGAGGCATCAAAACAATCCAATAAGGCTCTCATAAACTACTATAAAATATAAATATGTTGTGAGCCTTTTGTTCATGGATTGATATCCGGGTGGCAAAGGCGGGACCGTCTGTCTGCCGGAGCTTCCGTGATGATTGTCGATTTCCGTAATGCCGTATAATTCAATATCTAATTACATTACCGATTGTAAACGATGATAAAATAACTCCGATTAAATAGTACGAAACAATATGTGATTGCGGTACATTATTGCTGCGGTTGTCGCAATGTTGCCAACTGTCAAAAAAACTATAACTACAACTGTAAAAAATCAAGGCAGTAAAAAATGCTAGTTTTTTTTTTTTCAAAATTGAAAAAGTATCTCGAATCTAGCATTTCAAAAAAATGTGTCACAATTTACTAAGTTTACTATAAAACATCGTTTTTAAAAGAAAAAAGATTGAACTAGTAGAATAGGTCATAAAATATAAAATTTTAGCAGGTAAGAAATTAAGTCGTTTGTATGTAATAATTAGTGTATTAATTATTATAAGCTGTCTTGATTTATCTGTCTGTAACGCAGCAAAAGGCACACACAGATGCTAACAAATACTTTCTATTTGTCTGAGCATTGATCTTAAACGCATTGAGTAAATTGATGAGAAAGTAGACAGGTGAACAGTCACCCGGTATTTTATCGTAGTAAAATAATTAATTAAATACGAGTACATAATACCAGCATGTTGATTTTTAAGCCAATCTGGTATAGTATTCTAGCTTTATTATGAGAAGTTTTAAGCTGTTTGCGGTGTACACTAGATTTAATGGCATATGCCAGATGGAAATTTTGCAATCTAGATGCATATTTAAAAATTCTATATCTGGCAAGAAAAACACTAAATTAGTCGTTGGCATCCGGCGCTCCCTCCACTTTTGCGATGCAGCGTTGGGCTAAGGTTTCCCGATGAAGTCGTTCCTTAACATAACGTATTGTTTGTTGCATGGTTGCAAATAAAATCGGTTCCGTGCGGCTCCGTTCGGGACGAAATGTGAGCAATTAAATATTCATTATGTCGCAATACAGCGCTGTGGAAGGCGGCCGTGTATAAGCCACGGCTGCATAGGCACGGCGAGTGGAGGAGGATATATTGTTTACTTAATCCACTAAGTCTAAATACTTGATCTAATTCGATTGAAAAAATAATACACAAATTTGACCAAGCCAAGGGATTCAAACTTATGACGTATCGGAAAACGTGCTTTTGTATTAATTGTTACCCACCTACTACTGTACTAAAACAGATTAACTGAAATTTGATTTCGTTACCCATTAAAGACAATCGGAGCCAATTTGACGATGCTTGTCCTAGGTAAAAATGTTCCTATAATGTGTAAACCGAGCAGAACCGTGTTTTATTTAGACATACATTTTGTCAGTACAATACGACCCAAAGAGTCTGGACCATAGACTATAGATACATATAGACGCCACCCGTTGCATTGATAAATGAAGCTACGTGCCGTGCGTTTGGTTTGTGGGCGAGCGAACGCATTCGCCTATAAATTTTCGAGACCATAGACCATTTCGCTAGTGCTCCCCCAAAGTGCTCGCACTAGACGCTCAGAATTAAAATATATTTTTCTGTTTTTTTACGTTATATTGTATTTTTAAGCGGTCAAAATGCAACCAATTAGGTAAATCTATCCATAATTTAAGTTATTTTAAAGAAACACTAGGTCACTGATATTAAAATAAATAATAATATACAAATAAATTGTCACGAACATGTATCAACTTACCTATGAAACGTAATACCATCTTCTTGTTTATCAGTACGGCTACCATATTTTAATACAACATGCAGAACCACCTTTCCTACTTAATTAACTAAAAATATTTACCACTGACTATGTTTAACACAAAAAATAGCAAATTTAGCAACACGAACAACACGCTGCGTGAAGCGATTCAGCACGATTTGCCGGCGATATTTTTGGAAACCAACTTAAAAATATGTAGACCTTTTATCTTACTCTAGCGCGTGTCGCAGAGATTATAAGGGTGCCGAATACTTTCTCACTCGCACTCATGCATCGTTTTTGTTCAGGCCTTGGTCTGGACGGTCTTTAATATATGGCCATATTTTTCCGATAAAACATTTACGGACGAACTGCTTACGTACAAGTTTTCAAACACGCATTTAAATTGGCTGTTCATCCACTTTTTTCTCCTTTTCTATCTATATCCAATGAGTTAATAAAAAAATTTCAACAATTCAATTAATTCACAACAAAATAATATATTGTTATTCTTAATCGTATTGTCTTTGTTAGGGAGTTTCCAATGTTTATAAGTCAGTGAAATGAAACAAAAGATCGTTGACTAGTAAGTGTTTGTACAATGGCCATGATTTATATCGCTCTAAATTACGGAGGCTTATAATGACAGTACACAGAATGATGGCTGTAAATACAATCTGCTGAATTAAATTCATCTCCCGATAAGCAAAAGTGCTTCACTCGTGAAATCTTGTAAATTCGGTTAATGTCTCACTCTGGATAGCACCACAATGAGTAGTTTCTATAAAGCATAGACAAGCTGTAAACTCTGTTTTAAATGCGGTCCTTACAATAGAATTTAGAAACATAACAACACCATTAAAATTAATGATATCTATCCAACTAGAAATTGAAAGTTGTTATTACTACGCATTGTTCCTTTTTCGAAAATTGATTTCAATATAACTTACAATCAAAATGATAAAATTAATATTTTAATTTATAACCCTGTTTTGTGACGTCTATTCTGACCTAACGTCTGTAGAATTACATTATATATTTTATTTTTCATGATTTATCTGTCTATCTGTAACGCAAGTAAATTTTTATGGGATAAAGATTGCGCCTTTGTTGCGCGATCATATAAATAGATCACCTAAGTAGTATTCCTCTCGTGCGCACTGCACTTAATCGCTCAGTATTATTATGAATTTAGCCAGTGACGTCCCTTGGGGGTATGCAGATTGAGCGTCGCTTGGGGGCGGCAGTTACTAGAACGGCGGCAAATCGAGAAGAATCATTAGGTATATATAGAAATATGTACCTACGTAAACTTAGTAATCACGGAAATATCTCTACATTAAAAACTGTTTGGAAACAAAATGTATTAATTAACATATTAGAATGTTTAACCGGAGTCTATTTTTTGTCGTGTTTGCGATGTGTAGTTTACTTCCGTTCTCTTTGGACGTCACATCCTTGATGACCAGCAATGACACGTGCAGATTTGAGAATTATATTTGAATTATAGGTAGGTACATACTTACCTAATTAATTTTCCAAATATTTTTGCCAGTCACTCGCGAGTTTTGAAAGTTATCAGCTGGTGTATATTTAAATGTATCTGAAAAACGTGGACTCACAATATTGTCTATTGAAAAGTAGAGATGGCATTTAAATTAGATTTAATGGTAAGTATATATTTTGTTAGTAATGTATCCATGTAGCACATTTCTTAGATATTGGAGTCATGGAAGGATGATACAAAAATACTGTATAAAAAAATGGGGTGGCATTTTGGCGCTGCCTAGGGGTGGCATTTTGTCTAGGGACGTCACTGAATTTAGCTCATATGTTTCTTAACTCAATCTTTGCATTAAAATGGACGCATTCTTTAGTTATGAATATTGTTTCCATATATAGCTTTGTTTATGATAAAAAAATATATTGTTGAGCGTATGGAAAGAACTTTGACTGGTGGTACTACCACTTAATATTTTTTTCTAGTTATTATAATAGTAAAATATAATATATAAGAATTATCAATAAATAGATCTCTTAAAAGAAACTTCTCCAAAATAATTCTCGTAGAAACAGACAAAATTTCAGGTCAATAATTTGTGACAATATAGGGTGAGGTGTAAGTAGATAAGCATGTTTACCGAAAATGTGGTCACGTGTGCAATTCCCATATCTGACAAAAAGTCACATGTTATTTCTCAATATGTGTTTGCAGCCACAGTATGGATCTAATACCTACTATGTTAACCAAGTGGCCAACATCTATTTCTTATACAATTAGGCATCTGTTTATATAACTTCTTCTGGAGGCGCATAGTATGATTTTTTAGGATCGAACATGCTGAACAAAATTTAACATTTAAAATTAGTCGATTTCCTAATTGTGTTCGCCGTATACTTTTTTCTCCGTATTTTACGTGGGCGAAAACGAGTAAACCCTAAAAATCTGATATAATTTGGTCACAGATAATATTATAGTATATAGAAATAATTAATTTATATAGGTGGTTATTAACAATGAATCTTTTGGTTATTTTCATAACGCGTTACGTCTGCACATCCGTTAGCTATCCATTCTTTACAATTTTATTAAAATCCAACACCATGTCATTAAAACGCTAAGCTGTCTACAAGACCTAGCGAGACAGACTGGCTCTACTAGTATAAATAAATATTGTAATTTATATAGGTACTTTATTAACAATGAATATTTCCATAACGATTTATGTCTGCATATCCGTTATCTAAGCATAATGAACATTAAGTTAGGTTAGGTTATAGTTAACCGTTAGACCCTTCAAAGTTATGCAAACAGTATCATAGGAACAAACTCTCTCAGTACTTTAGAATGCACGTGAGTGTGTTTAATTTTCATTCCGATTTAATCTATTGATGGCCTTAGCGTTTGATACAGCGTACAGAAGTTAGGGTTTATCTTACGTAATTCCAAGATAACTTACTTTATAATAAGTATATACAATTTAATTGTTTCAAGCACACTATCAAATGGGTCGATTATTTGAAGGCACTATTAATTGAAGAATGATTTAACTTTAGAAGAGTTTTTTTAGACTTTCATGGGGATAAAAAACTCAATCCTTGTCAGCATATTGATCAGCGATATTAAATATCCATTTCCCGTAGTGTCCAATTATGGAAAACTCAGTAGATTGCAATGATTGTTTCCGCGATATCCATTTTTCCACATAGTCAGCTATATCCGATGACGCAAACTCCATATAGTAGGTGACTCAATTATTTCCTAAATATTCTTTTCAAGATATTATTTTGATTGTGAGTACATCAATAAATAGCGGATCGTAATTATTCATTGGACATGCACTCGAATATAATTTCTTGGTCTGTTAGTATCTCAGTCTCTGTATTGCTCCGCACAACATCTTATTCTACCGAGATTCGGACATCAGAATAGTATCATAAGTAGTATAACATAACTACTGTAACATATTCTTGTACTAAATGTTTACGCTGCAAATGAAACTCGCTCGTCCATTCATCGGAGCAACCACTAAAATCTCGACTTCATCATCCACCCATTCATGACCCCCACACTTCTTTTCTTCAGCCATGTGGATAATATCTATGGCTATATTCAACCGATAAGTTTATTGACCTACTGCATCTTAAAAGTTAAGTTTTTTATCATAATATAAATGTGATGTAATTAAGACTCTGATATTTACTGCTAGTAATTACATTTTTTGATCGGCATTGCGTTAATACCCAACTATTTACGAAATCTAAAGCATTATTTACTGTTTTTTTTAACCAAGAAATGAGACTAAACCGTAATGCAGGAGGTAATTTTCAAATTTGGTCAAATCCACTTTCTCGTTGGCTCTTTGATCACATTCATAATGTATGGTATTTAGCAAAAGTACGTCTACTTTTTCGACGGTGTGAATGGGCAAATAATGGATTTGGCACTGTTTGAAAATAAACCTGCTACATTTATTTAGTTTTGAAAATTACATTCTGCGCATCTATTCTATACACAAGGCCGCTATTGACAGCTATCAGCGGCTATTGAGGGTAGTTTATTATCATATTTATGTATTTAGGCGAGTAATTGTTTCAATAAGTTATCCATCTGAACTGTCAAAAAGTGCTAGTTTTAACACAACTCTCTTGACTGTGTTAACTTTTAGAGCAAGATAGACAGTTTTGATGGCTAACTTATTGCAACAATTATAATAATACCTCAATACATACAATAAATTACACTTAATAGCCGCCGATAGCTGTCAATGACGGCCTTGTGTATGGAATAGATGCGCTGATTGGGAATGCCGATTAAAAGAGTAATAGACAAATTGCTTAATATGTCAATATATTCTACCAATATTCCATCAAATTCAGAGGATTAACGTGGAATGGAAGAGCTAGTGACATATAAGTGTAGAAGAATATGTATGTGGGAGGCACAATGGATTAACCTGGAATGATGATGATATAGAAAATAAATACTTTAACACAATATTTATGACATTAAACGGTTGTTATACGTAGTTTGTAGATAGATAGCATCAGTAAATTACCCAAAAAATGGGTTTCGTTTAGAAAAAAATTAGTGTTAAAGTTTAGAACCGACATAATACTCGATTTCGTCTTGCATAAATTTGTCATAGTCACACTGCGTAATATTTTACAAGCAATTAAATATTGAGCCAACCTGGTGTAACCGTTTCGCTTACATATTACAGTGACCGGTGCTTTCCAAAGTTTTACAATTGACGACCCCTCTTTTAATTCATATTTTTGAAATAGTCAAATAAATTATACTAATCATATTGACAATTTTCTCAAAGATGTACCAACATTACTAAAGCCTAGTCTGTAAAAAATTTCAATGTTGAATACTCTATTATATTGATACAGTTTTGATGTTTTATCTCTAAGTCATGTTTTTCTTAAATATTAAACATTGATAGGTTAGATTAGGTTGTGTTATGTAAATTAAAGTTGATATTATATTTTTGTATTATTATTTCAATAGGAACTGTAAATCGATCAGATCAAAACAAGGTTTCCTTTAAATATAATGCAGTTACGAATTTGTATTTTGTATAAATATCTATTTTTAATGTTTAACACTTTTGTAATTATCTAAGTTGATGTAATGAAAATTTATAATAATAATATTGACATACTATCACTTTATTAACAAACAAATGTGTGAGGAAAAACTCATTTTTTGGTTCCTAATATGTATTTTCAGAGAATAATCAGATTCTATGAAAATACATATTAGGAACATAAAAAAATGCCTTGCATTTTTATTCCACACTTTATGTAATGGACTTTTTACTATAAATAGCATATTCATTTTAGATTCTTTATACTACCTATCTGATTTAAAAAAAATAGTTACATTACTAACTACCTATTATATTAGGTATTAAAGTGTGTTGTTTTAGAAAATTACACTAATTTAAATAATACAATGTGTATTATTTTTATACAAACATTAGTTAAATAGTTAACACACTTTTTTGACTTGGTGTGTTATTCCATGAGAACGTTAAAATATTTATATGTATTTTCCTAAAGATTTTTACAGTTTAGAATACGCTGGGGTAACACGGTAGTCGAGTGGTATAGCCGTTCGCTCGATTGAGCAAATGACACGTAAGAGGGTGTTCTCACTAACGACAATCTTTCGACAGATGTCCCACAAACAAATGGGACGTGTTTTACGTTCCCTGGAGGTACTTATTTCTCACTGACATCAAATTCCTCTCTGCTACCTTTCCCAGTTCGCATGCCTCCGTGGCGGAATTCGACTTCATTCATGTGCGGTTGGATGGAGCGCCTTAAAAAAACTTCGATCGGATTAGAGAGTTGAGATATCGGTGCGCCTAATGGGAAGGTATTTTCTTAAAATATCATTCCGGTTCAGCGAATATTGATTTCGAATCTAATCCAGCGGAAGGAGTTTTATAAACTATCATAGCATGAAAACCCAATACAGTTTTTTAGCTATCATAACTCCAGAATATTTTAACTAATACGTATACACATAAGTAATTTTATACCTTTTTATATATTATTATTTATATAGACTAGCGCTTTTGGAAGTTGACGAGCTTTGTGGGTAACAGTGTATACTACTATGTAGGCACTTATGAATTATTATACTTCCCGGTAAATGCATGAAACAAACTGTATTAAGTACATATTTTTGTATGAATGAAATTTTATTTTAAAACTAGAAGTTTTCTGGTGTGGATAAAATGTACTGGTAAAATAGTTGTAGTTTTTATTCACAGGTGCCACTGTTAATTTATAATAGAATAAAATATTGACTGTGATTGATTAGAAAGGTAATAGTATTATACATTAAAGTGTTGCAATAATGCACTTAAGGGTTATGAATATAATTTAGGTATTTATAGTTAACAGTGGATATGCGTATATATAATTATGTAGAAAAAATGTTTCAGGTCATCCGATATACCTAATATTATTATATAACATGCATTTATAAAGCACAAAGAAATTAGCATTATGCTAGATTTTAGAGGGCGTGTCAAACTTCAAATTGAAATTACTCCAAATCATGATTTCGAGACTTACCAACTTTTGGCAGCAAACACACGTATGATAATAATTATTACTACTGACAAATAGGTGCATACAAAATAAATATCAATGTAGAACAATTCTGGCAATTATAATGTGGCTTTAATATTTTATTTATTGTGGAACTAAAACTTATAAATAATAATCAAAACATGATTCTTGGAAATGGTAAATGATCATAACATTAGGTGGGTAACAACTTTATAAGGTGACATTAAAAGATTATTACAAAAATAACAATATTTTTTTACATACTTACTTAGACAAGGTTTCTGTGATGATTAAATTAAGTTAATATTAACTTAATCGACGTAATTACTTATACATTTTAATAATATTAAGTGATATTATAAACTACTGTTTTTGAGAAAAGGCAAAATTTGAATATTTGATGGCAAATATTATTGAAAAAAGATTATAATTACTATTACAAATGATTGCGGTGGATAATAATTAGTTTTTCAATTTGTCACTTATGAATTTATTACAAATGGCTTTTCTACAAATAATGGTGGTTTTTCGGTAAACCCGTTTTACCTACTGAAGAAGTATTATTCAGCAAATCGCATGTCTACTCGATAACTATTTAAGCTATTTGAACATTAATCAAGGTTACTTGTAAAATCAACGCAAAAACTATTTAAAGACTCGACAACTAGCCCGTTAAATCAATATATTTGAATGGAATTACTCACCGCCATCTTTAGATTAATAAAACCTGAGCATAACTTTTTGCACAAGCAATGAGTGGTCCACTTTTCAGCTGTCAAAATCAGATCCCAGATTGCTTGATATATTGATTCGCCCTTTCTCGTTTCAAATTGAATTATAAAAAATCTCAAATCAAATATATTAACTATCAGTGTTATTTATAAATAATATACATTCCTGTTATTGATCAGCTGTCAAAGTCATACTAGTCCTTCACACAAAAACCGGTGGTAATATCGATTTCCAAAAAACATGTAGCATTGATCTATGCATTACATTTGTAGAACGTGTATTAAGGCTAGTGTATTATTTATCATTTAACTCATCTCTATAAATGATCACGAGAGACGCGTCAGTATGAGCACTCTATAGATAGACAATGACAGGCAATCATAGGTCATCCATAGACAACGGGAGGGACGGAAAGGTAAGACTAGTCGTGAATGTATCGGCTTTATCTTCAGTCGGCAATGAATTACTATAATCACAGGACTTTTTGTAGGCATCAAATTTAATTATCTAATTCAAATTTATATCTACCACATAATGAACTTTACAAATTATAAATTCAAAGTGTTTGCAAAATGACATAAATAAATAGGTAACAGTTTTACTCATTTTAAAATAGTATAGGTAATAATTATAATGGTAAAATATAAAAATAGTGAGATTTTTAGAGAATTATTATAAAACAACGTCCACCTAAACTCACACTTGCATAAGTAATTGTTATTCCAAATGGCATTTCTAATTGTAGATTTTTTTTAGAATTATTAATAACTATGTCCTTGCTTTTTTGTACAAGGTGGTTGTTATTTATTTTGGACAATCACGAACATCCAGGCTTTGATATTATGACAAATGACAAATATTGTGTCCTCACCGGGAATGCCTTACGCACTGCATCACGAGAGCCGCCTTGCTGATTGTAGGTTAGTTCTGCGCGGTGCAAGGAAAAAAAATAACTGATTTTTCCCTGCGGGTTAAATAATAACACATTGGAGATTACGGCGGCAAGCCTAGGAGAAATGGTCAGTCAAAACACATTTGAGTGCATGGCGACCTTAGTCTTAGTTAAATACTCCTGAGACATTCTCATTCATAAAAAAAAATATGCTTCACATTCAAACGTAGGGTGCCGTGATGCGCCCGATTAAGACCGTGTGTGGTGCGGGGCGGTTGTGGTTTGGTTGGGCTTTTAACTTCAATGTCATTCATCGGGCGGGAAGACGAAGAGACCACGCGACCAATCGTCGACCTATCGTCGCTGTAGATTGGTTTCCCGAATAGACCAAATATTCAGGAGACGAAAAACAAATTTCATAATCCTATATTTAAATACATGGAGATATTTAAATTGTTGTTTTTACAGCATATGAATGATGTATTCATTACCATTACTAAGTAATTTAAATAAAAGAATGTTTCTGGTTCATTTAGATACAAAAAAACATGTTGCATTAAAAGGTCGATTTCGACAAAACGGATATTCGACAAACGAATCCTATAGCGACGCTATGCCAATTGACAGGATGTCTGGAATATAGAGTCATCTGATGATGGAATTGATTTTTTGTTTGGTCATCCATGAGACTCTCGACATTCGTCTCCAGCCACATATTTAAAATGTGTATATATATTTCTCTTGTCTTTATCGTCCGTGTATATTTTGAATTATACATATTTTTTGTTGGATATTTTTTTTGACCATGTCCGATTCTAATAAGATCATATATGAGCTTTCACAGAGTGGAGGTTTGTATCAACAGATTTTGTTTTCACGAGAAATGGATGTTAGCCAATTGCTCAACCTATTAGGTCCATAGACAAATTGAAAAACAATATATTAGTATGTACTTGTCAGACCCAGGATTCGAATCTGAGACCCACGACGCTGTAGGCGCTATTATTGCATTATTGTATATAATATTATAAAAATATATTATGGAAAAGATATAATATTATTCGACCAGGAAACTGTGTTTTCTATTTGACCGAGTTTACCAATACACGCGCCGTTCGTTTTATTATCCCGCGCACACCTGAGGCCAGAGTCGAAGCGGGATCCTAGACGTTCGCCTGACGCGGGTGGCCGCAAACTACTAAACTCACCAACTTGAAATCTCATAATAAATCATTGGTCGCTGGTGCTCATCATACACGTGGGTGTATTACACGGGACAATCTGATTCGATATCATGACTTTGGATGTCGTCAAAAAGTTACCTTGCATGAATAGAGTGAAAGTGGATCTGCAGTGAAACATTTTTATTTTTTTTTTGTATTTTTATTATCACATCATAATTTAATATTCACAATTATTCACATACGAGAGAAATTTTATGTATTATTTTCCAATACTTCTTTATTACATTAAAAAAAAGAGTGGTACAAATCGGTTATGTGGAATACAGCGGCAAACACATTTTGAAAATACCCGATATACTGGATTTTTTGTTAGTTTGGGTTAGTTTAGGTTAGGTTAGGTTAGATTAGGTTTGGTTAGGTTAACTTAACAAATCGTCCAGTATATCGGCTATTTTCAAAATGTGTTTGCCTCTGTATTCCACATAACGATCAGTCACAGATGTTCAATACATTTTCTGGTGTCCCTCAGGGCTCAAACTTGGGGCCATTGCTGTTTACGATTTTTATAAATGACATAGCAATGGTCATTAAAAATGCTATGTTTTTGTTGTTCGCTGATGACCTGAAACTCTTCATGGAAGTTGTCACCTTGGACGATTGTCGTCAACTCCAACTTGCTATAGACAATATATTAGATTGGGGCAGGCGTAACAAACTGGACTTCAATATTGAAAAATGCAATATTTTATCATTTTCCAGAGCCTCGCGAGTATTATTTTTCCAATATTCGATGAATGGCAGAGTTCTTTCGCGAATACCATCTGTAAGGGATCTTGGCATTACGTTTGACAGTAAGCTGTCATTTAGTGGTCATATAGCTATCATTTGTAAAAAGGCGCTACAAATGTTGGGCTTCGTCTTGCGTACTTCCCGGGTCTTTTCGGATGTTACTGTATTAAAAATTCTTTATAATTCCTTAGTGAGAAGCCGGCTTGAGAGTGGGTCGATTGTTTGGGCCCCGCATCAGTTGAAATATGACCTTATGGTGGAGCGAGTTCAAAAAAAATTTTTGAGACTCCTTTATTTGAGGTTATATGGATATTATCCGTGGCTTTATCCAACTGACTTTCTCTTAGGTATGCTAACATACTGTAGTTTAAGTGCTAGAAGATATCAATATTTGGCCACGTATTTTTTTCGACTAATACGTGGTGTGAATGAGAACTCTGCCATTCTTGGTAATATTGACTTGTGTGTCCCTGATAACTATCTTAGAAATCGGGAGCATCAGTTGTTTGTTCTCCCGAGGAACAGAACTAACCTGCCATTGGTGATGCCAATTGGTAGAGCAATAACTCTGTTCAACCAAATTGCTTCGGATGTTGATATATTCCATCTACGTGAGAATGAGTATAGGTGGACGTTATTTTAAAAATTCTTAAAATAGGGTCTGCTTAACTCATCCGGTGTACTTCCTTGTACCTATATACTTCATATTTTTTGTATTTACACATTTATACTATAGAATAACTTAATATTGCATAATTACAATATTACATAATACTTTTTTAATAATATTTATTTGTTGCTAAATGTCATGTTGTGAACGTCTTAAACTTATAATTTGTAATGTCCACAATATGTAAAATAAATTAAAATTGAAATTAAAATTGAATAACCGACTTGTACCGAAAGAGTTTTATGTTAAGTATGTGATGTTTTCAATACATCGGTATTTAAATGAGCACAAGTCAAGCCAAAACTAGCATTATTATAATAATAACTAACTAAAATACTATTTTAAAAAAATAATAGAATACACTACAACGAGTCTATAGGATAATAATATAATCCAATATTAAAAATAAAAAGCTTACAATAATACATGTATCATACAATGCGAGCCGTAACATCTCAGCTTATAATGTCGTGTGTCCCGAGTTCAAATCCAGGATCTGCTAAAAGAATACTGTTCGTGTCATCGTGGTGTTCAATGTGTGGGTTATGGTGTTGAGGATGATGATGAAGAAGTCGAAGATGTATGCAGGAGCGAGTTTTATTTCGACACCTCCTACGTAGAGTATTGTAACTTCAAAATCGCAACTTTACAGGAGAGCGGTTTAAAGACACAAAAGCTTGGTGTAAGTCGACCTTTTGAATGTTTTGCACCAAATTTGAGATGTCCATTCTCAATTATAAATAGATTTGTTTTGCATTAAAGGATATCTAATATTTTCTGTGGTTTATCAGAAATTGCAGTTACAATATTACACTGCGGAAAAGAATTTGTTCGAAATATTGTATAAAGTACATACAATAGTTTACGGCGGAACCTCTTACATGCATTTAGTTGTATGTGATACTTATTATAGTTTACGTCGCCATGGTTTTGGTGAAATATATTGTATATGCTAGATACAATTCTTCACCTAGGATTTTTTGCGTATTTAAAATCATAATTCGGTAATAACAATAATTAAAAGTTATGGTATGGGTCATCAGGTAGGTTAGAAAAAATATTCTCTATATAAAATTGCTTTTATTGTCATTTCATAAAACATAAAATAAATTTAAGACTTTCATGACGTGATAAAAATTAAACATACAGGGAAAAATCCAATTCAAGGAAGTATGTAAATATTGAAATAAAATTAAAAGAAAAATTACAATCACTTACAGACAAGGGAATAACAATGGGTGATTAGGTGGAAGGGTGTAAGGCTGGTAAGGTGAAAGGCTTCAGGTTAGAATATACGTGAACCGAAAAAAAATCATTTTGCAACTATATTTTTAGTTTGGAATTAATTTTCAATCATATGATGCAAAAAAAGAAACATGCAAAATTTAAAACATACAACCGAAAATAGATTTTTTACACTGACATATTAATTATTAAACTGATTTTATTTTCATCCTACAATAACACAATTTGCTATAGGTGTTCGTATTCACAAATAATAAAATCAATCTACCTCAGAAACTGCTGGTGGAATTTCAGTGGTAGGTATTAACAGGTATAAAATTACTGAAAAACTCAGGATAATGCTCAGGAATTATTCCACTGTTGCACATACGCAGTAAATCATCTGTATTAGCTTTTGGAATTGGCAATATTTGTGAATAAAGAACCTTTACCGAAAATGAAGTTTCTCGTTGCGTGTGCTAGGTGTTACTTTTCCGGCCATGGTCGAGTAGACAGTCCTGGACAAGTCGCACTTGTAATTAATCCTTAACGGATCATTGTGATTTATATTAATTTGTATTAGTCCATTATATTATATTTTAATAGAGCTTTAAAATCAAACATGTCTACGTGATTTATCTCTACCACATCCTCTGGTTTTCCTTCTTGTTTTGCCCACCCAACTAAACAGTACCGTTCTGGAGGTGCAAACATTTGTTTGTTTTTCGAACATCTTTCAATCTGGGCTTGAACGTAGTCCTCTTCATTTTCCGTATGTCCCCTTTCCAAAAATTTATGCTTTACATTAACATTGTATTTATGGATCACATACAGTCATGTTAAAGTCATAAACAATGCGATTTCTGTTCTGGCCTATATGTTAGAACAAAACCTGAATTCTTTTGCTCATTGAGCACAATATTTGGTTACAAAATTAAGTAAACAACTCGAGTCCTCATTTGCACCTCGTTTGCCTTCAGCCTCCTGCCATATGTATCATGTAGCCACCTTTTGTGTGAATTGAAAAACTGTGAAAATGAAAAATGATAATTTACGTTTATATTAAAATATACTCAAATTTCCGTGAAGGGCATTCAAAACTTTTTGGAAGTCAAAATTCACAGATACAATTTTGCCGTGTGATGATTGAACATCATGTTTATCAAATAATTTTAACTGATGAGCAAGGTTCTTGCCATAAACTGGGAGTTGCTCCGTGGATGCTACTCGTACTTGTAAGTTTTTGAAAAAATGACATTGGTCACACTAGTCCTTTTTAGGGACATAGTGATACAACACAATTTAAACTTTTCATTGTTTATAAATAATTGAGACTGTCTTTCTGTTTGAGCTTTATGTGTGTATATTATGGGTTCATACCATTCATTATATACTTTAAACATAGGGGTAAAATTCAGGTCGCCATCTAAGTAAAGTTTGCTTGATCGCTGTCGAACATAATCTGATTCGACCGGTTGGATGGACTTAACATAGTCGGAAACACTGGTATTCATATCATCAGTTAATACAACATTGTAATTTTTGTGTCGACTTCGTTGATCAGGTGTTAAAACGCCAGTTTCAATATCCACCTTGTCCAAAGCTGTGATTACGAATTGGTCACAAATAGAGAATGTGGCTAGAAACTTTTTTTTGCAGACCTTAACCAGCTCTATGTTATTTTCATTTTGATATTTCGTCAGATGATATTTAAACTTCGCCACGACTGAGTTTCAGTAAAAACTGCGTTGCTTTTCATTTATCGCCAATTTAGCAACATATTACCACTTTTATTTCGATCACCCGAAATCTTAACCATTAAAATTGAGTTTTTTTTTTTAACAAAATGATTATAAAGCATTATAAATCTCATAGTTTATAGTAACAGTACCTCTTGAGGTGATTTTTCACAAAAACAGCTCTATATTTTATAATATATCCAATTACTTTTACTGTTAATCTTTTCGAGAGAATATATCAGCAACGCGGGCATTAGTCTCATCATCGTCACAAATAATGTCTAAAAGTTTCATTATCATATTTTAATCAGCACCAGTGGGTCTATTCTATACTTATCGAACACTAAAGTGATAAATAGTATCAAACTTAGGGTAGGTTTGTATCAAAATATTAGCACTTATTGTAACAATTACACGAAGCTGGTTTTTATTGTTGCAATAAGTGCCATATTTTAACAGCAGCAAGATAGGTGCTGTTAAAATATAGCACTTATTGCAACAATAAAAACCAGCTTCGTGTAATTGTTACAATAAGTGCTAATATTTTGATACAAACCTACCCTAAGTTTGATAATATTTATCACTTTATCACTTTAGCGGTCGATAAGTATAGAATAGACCCACTGGAGGCAGTGGTAACTCTGTAAAAAGCAAAACAACTAAATAAACATGAATTTAAAAAAGTTCTCACGCGTATAATATTGCAACTAAAATTGTATGTCGCCGTATAATATGATAAGTACTACATACAATTTATTTTACTAAAATAAGTACGACGTAAATTACCATAAGTGATAGATACAATATTTTTTTTCAGTTTTTTCCGACGTAAAATATGGTGAATAGTGGTATAGTGAAAAACGTCATTTTGTTAGTTACAATACTATACGTAGGAGGTGTCGATTTGCAGCGTAACGATCGGTACAATAGTATAAATACAATGACAGTACATATAATCTACTGAGATAGCTACGAGCCAGGTACTTAGATTCGAGTGACATTTTGATAAATTATTATTCGTTATTTATACAGTCAAAAGCAATACATAAACATTATATTCTAGTACATAATTATATTGAACGAGTCAGCGATTTAAATACGAGTATCTTGTGAATTGTATTTATTATTACAGTCATAATATAATATGATACTATGGGAATGGATATTAGATTAATTTTTCATTACGATACCGTATTTAATATCGCTAATTAATCTGCTGATACAGGTAATAAGTTGTTTACCGGAATATGAGTCGCTGAGAAATTATTATTGTCGAATAATTTGATACATTAAAAAATAAATATTTCATCGCTAATATACTGACAGCTACAATACTATATGTATTTTTACTCAGAGAATGGACCTAATAGGTTGAGCAAGTGACTAATATAATTATATATCTTATAAAATGCAACTTCCACTCTGTAGCCATCCGTTTGATCTCATGAACATGGTATAGGTATTATAGATTATAACAATATCATAAAAAGTAGTTTAAATCATGTTTCACGCATAAATAGGTAGTATGTTAAAATTACCAATAACTACATACTTATTTTCAATAAAACATTACGTTTTACTTGTAAATACTGAACTGGTTAAATCATTATTATTACGACATTTATTATATGTAACTTGACATTTATTCAAACAAGATTTTAATAGTTTTTCATTATTTTTATATTCTTTTCATATCAACTTACGCCATAGAATTCTGCGTATGATAAGTATGTAATTATTTTCATAAATTCGATATTTTTTAAAGAATTTTAATAGTAGGTTAGGTATTTAAAAAAATGTTTACATGCAAATTGTACGTATTTCACTGTAACACAGTTCGCCGTGAGCTTTCTTATCGGAAAGAGATGACCGTGTACTATACGGTCATCTCCATAGCATAGAGATAAAAAAATATGCGTTGTTCGTGAAGCATTGCAGACAATAATCTTCCAATTTAAACCTAACCTAACCTTACCAAACAAATAATCTAGTATATCGGCTATTTTCAAAAAAAATTTGCCGCTGGCTTCCTGTAAACCGACAAGAACCGTGTTTTATTTAGACATGAATTTTATCTCAGTACTGTATGACCCAAAGAGGTTGGATGGTCTTTAATATACGACCATAAATATTTCCGATAAAACATTTCACGATAAAGTGTGATACAGCAAACTGCATACGCACAAATTTCCGGACACGGAAAAAAATATCTTACTCATAGAATGTTGAAAAGAGTTATGTGAAATGTACATACGTTAAAGTTCCCACCACCAGCCGTGGAAACGTGTCTGAAAGAAGTGATTTTAAGAACTCATTCCGTCCCGAGACGGAGCCGCATGGGACTGATGCTGCAACCATGCACCGTAGTGCTTAAAGAAGAAAGTTAAGAAAGATTTTTTTTTGTTTTTTGACTGGTTTTGCTGTCCGCTGACGTTAAGCGCCCTGTGTACCCGCGTACGAGTATCACGAATTGAAATGGATGAGTCTACAGAGGAGTCGAGACTATCCCGCTCCCCATATGACGCTGCAAATTTCTTGAATGTCGCAAAGTTGGCCTCGGTTGCTATCAGATCTCCATGTCCAATTGGGCCCATGTGAGGACGGACCCTGGCAAACAGCTCCGCTCGTTCGAGTTCCCTTAGCGGGCAATCCCAGATGACGTGTTCAACATGTTAGTGGTCATGCCCGCAGGTAAAACCCGGCCCATCTACTAACTATCTATCTACAAACTCGTGGAGTCATCGCTTACTAATTCACTTCGATGTCGATTTAGCCAACTTGGTCATCGGTGCACTTGTATACGTTCAATCTACACAACTCAATTAGCCAATCGGTCTTTCAGAAACTAGCATGGCATCCTTCCGTCTAATAGGATCTCCGGCCTCCAACACTAAGATGAAATTAAAAACTTTTGTTTTGCATACTCCCATAAATCATTTTCGCCGAATTGAAGTTTATTTTGAGGCGAATCTGTTTTTCGCGTTTGTTCAGTTTGCAAAATTTTAGCGTGGATTATCGTTGTCTCTCGGATGAGCGAGGAATATTTTAATATTGCCTTCATTATTTCTAAATTATCTAATCTATTTATCAACGCAATAAACCTTTGCTATTTTATTTTTTCCGTGCCATGTTTTGTACTAATTGCATTATAATACTCGTTCTTGTCATCGTTTATTTAGCAAATTTTTGGCATATTATTAATTTTCAAATATTTCACTTAATGCTATATACCTCAGTTGAGGCATGGTATAAAAAGATCGTGGCTAAAAAGGCGATACGCGGCATGTGAAAATTACGCGTGCCGAACGAAATATAATATGTCATATAAATCCAAAATGCGTCGATTTAATGTTCTGTTTATTGTTCTATTAGTAACAATAATAATATATTCATCATACATAATTTTGAAAAACACTTTCTGAGAGAATATATCGGCACTCTTCTGGCAGAAGACACTTATTCGAAAAAATGACATATTGAGTTAGTTATACCAAAATGTTCCTTGTTTCAAAATTTACCGTCTGAAAACCTTCTTAATAAATAAACAGTCTTTATTTTAAAGTCATTCTTTTTACTATTACTTAATAAACTCACATGATACACCATTTCAAACATTTTAACAACTTCAAAGTCAAATTACTCAAAACTAGTATTCTCCAGTTAGTGTGTTCTGCCAGAACAGAGACGATATTATAACCAATAGAAAAAATCTTTTTTTGAAAAAAGTAAGCCACCCGCCGGGGTGCTCTCTCAGAAAGTATTTTTCAAAATTATGAATGATAAATAATTAGAATGATACATTCTTAAATCTTGTGAATTATTCGTTGAATAAAAGAAATAGTTAATTATAAATAATATATTCATTGACATGTTTTCTTTTTCAAGTAAACAGGTAACGCTTTTTAGTCATCTTTACACGATTTAAGAATTAATACCCCCGTCGCCATCACGAAACAAATTGACGTGATCACAGCTCGACGTTCGCTCTCCGATTGCCAGCGAGTCCAAAATTTCGTCGCAGCTATAGTTGAAATTTATTTGCCGTTTCACTGAAGAACCGTTTTAAATATAATTATGCGATAACAACATTTTGAGTGACCGTTTAAAACAAGCCAAAAGCAGCATTTGGCGGTCAAATAAACAAAGTTTAATGTAAATGTAACTAACTTTTGTAATAATTATTGTATGCACAACACGTCAGGCATATAATATTATCGGTCTCGTGTTCGAATCCCGGATGTGATAAATTTACATGTTATTTTTCAATGTGTGATGTTTGATCCAGTGTCTGGACCTAATAGATTGATAAAGTGGCTAACACATCCATGTCTCCTAAAAATCTGTTAATATAACTACCACTCTGTGGAGACCCATATTATTATCTTCTTAGGGTCTAACATTGTATACAAAATGTGTAATTATATGCTTTAAGACTCGTAAAAAATTAGATACCTAGAGTGTTGGAAAAGGTCTTCCCTGTGATTATGAAAAATCATGGAATTGAGGTACATAGCTGTGAGAGGACATAGCGCTATATAATTAAAAAACAGATCAATACTTGGAATCTGTCACTTGACCTGTAGATACGAGGTGGACTTTATTATAACAACTGTGTACTAGAGTTAGTTATACCCTTCTATGGACTTCAATAAAAAACCGTTCTCCGCAACCACTCTTGATTATTAATTGGAACTCGGTCGTTGACCAATGCACATTTCCACATTCGCACACAGTTTCCATATTGCGTATTTTTACCACGTTTTTAATAGCTTGTATTATTGTTTGTCCAGTACAATTTTTTTTTGTTTGTCCATTACAAATGTTACAATCGATTTTTAACTAACTTCCCGCTTAGATAGACATTTGAAATTTTTAGAATATAATTATCAGACAATGTATTCTTTTAATACTTTTTGCCATCTTTAAGCAGAATTGAATTCATTTTCAGTTAATTCTGTTTTGTATGGAAAGTTGTTTCGGAAAAAATTCGTAAAAAGTAAAACACTATTAGTTACTATATGCGTTACTATGGAAATCAATATGAAATGTCAAAATGACATTTCAGTATTCTATATTTATTCAGCATTTCTATCAAGTACAAAAAAAAGTATTTATTTATACATAGAATTGTCAAGTTTATAATAAAAAAGTGGTATAATATAAAAAGTTATTTTTATCTTGTAATTATTAATGAATAATGTTATATAACATTATATCAGATATCTATCTATTCCTAAAGTTTAATCTGAAGTCCACATTATTATGGCTAGGAGTAAAGACGACATGTAGTGAATCCATCTATAGTTTTTATAAGCCGCCAAGAACAATCTTATAAACTTCATTCACATTTACATCTTATAAACTTAAAATACTTAACTCAAATCTTAATGACCTTAATTTTAATTACAAAAACAAATCCCAATATCTTAATAAATTGTATTTAAAACAATTCGCGTTTCGCCTTTCGGCATCTTCAATCAATATGCACACTGACAATGAATACCTACCTACAGTTAATTCTCGCAAGTGAATAATATCTACGAAGTGTATTTACAAATAGGTACTTCAAATATTCAAAATTTGTTTTTATATACGTTCTGTTTATGATAATATAATAATGTTGTTAACTTCTTTTTTTGAAAAAAATTATTACCTATATAAGCAAGAATTAACTGGCATATTGTTCTTATTTTAAAAGAAGTTGACGTTTATCCACTTATCATTATCAACACAAAAACGTCGTTTACTACAAATACTTTTTAATAATAGACATATCGATATTTGAAAATAGATGTTTCATAATATATACTCATAGTATAATATATAAAAACCACTTTTCCAACAAGGTAGACTGTTAGTACTTAACAACCGCATATTATTTGATTGAAACATTGATCATTAATCATCTGATTATGTGTGTAATTACTAAAAAATAATAGCACGTCGTGCTCGATTAAGACATCAAAGTGGCTGGCACAAGTCGAATGTGTACACTATGGTTCGTTTATATTCATCGAACATATTGTAACGACTTGTTAGATATTCGTAAATATTTGAACCGACTTCCATAACGAGGCGTGATCACGCGATTTCGATTAGCATACCCTGTGGATTTAATAATCAATATATTAAGAATACTAAGATTTTTATGAGATAAATTGAATTTAATTGCTTGGTTAAATTATATAAGATTTATTATTTATAGTAAATAGTGAGTGTCACTATCTGAAATATTACTATGCATACCCCCTAGAATAGTAAAATTTATGTTTTTCTTTTCACCACATACCATCGATTTATAATCAAAAGTTTAAGGTTTTTTTTATATTTAAATCAAATGCTTAAAGTCAGACAACGTTATCTACAAAAAAGTGTTTTTGAGATAACGTTATTTTACATTTACGGCTACATGATAGTCAAGCAACGTTATGTCAATTTTTTCTATTTTCTTATTAAATCGTCAGTAAAGTTTAACACTAACTACATAAGTTACCCTTGTTTTCATATATTTTTAAAACTATCCCTATTAATTTTAACATCATCATAAGCAAGATAAATGTACAATACACAATAAATTATAAAATATTAACATTAGGTCTTATATAAACATTTCCCTTGTTGAGTTACATGAATCTAAAATAACGATTTTTGCCTCTCCTGTAAAGTTGCACTTTTGTAGATAGTGTTGTTTGACACTAAGCCCTCGAAATGCTTATCGCCATACTGACCTTGCAACGAATCTAAAACGCTTAAAAAGCTCTATTTTTAGTACTTCTTTTAAAATTACGATCAGGAAATTTAGTAAGAGATTTAGGACAAAATTATAGGGCTTCTAAACCCCACATCCTTGAATAGCAGTTTACACCTCTGTCAAAAATGCTGCTGCGGAATGTTGTTCTAAAATAGAAGAGCACCTGATGTATGCTTTTCATAGTGTTTGTCTTTAATAAGAGACCAGCAAATACCATCATACTGCCAGTGTTACTTTTTTCTATTATCTTTTTATTGTATGGCATATACTTTCAGAGTAAAATCCATTCTTTATCCGAAAAGACAGTAGGACCTAATTATCATCAGATTCTTTCAACTTGAAGATTTAAATGGTATGAACGGTTTTGTACTTCAATTTATTGTCCAGGCTCTATTTTTTACTGATAATGTCTACACAATACCTATCGCCAGCTTAATCTGCAAACCGACTAACTTCATTTGGAAAATTGTTCAAGAAGGCAAAAAAGCATAATAATTTAACTACAGATCGGACATAAACAATTTAAAAAAAAAACTCAATACAATTAATATACTTTTTTAACTTCACTTTTATATACCTATATAAAGAAATTTTCTTTAAAGAGCGAAGTAATTCGATTTACAATCTTGGAAATTTGCACCTGCAGTTAGCTGTTTTGTGTGAAGAACAATAATTACGCATTTAGTTATTGGTTAAGGATTTTAAAATTTTCTGTTAGCATAGAAAACATCTTATTTTTGGTCAAAAGTGCAGTTAGCTGGTTTACAGTCACAGCATTATACATTAAATTTATCATTATACATCTACTAGATATAACTGAATTTAATATTATACTGAACTAAGCACGCTTATAAAAAAAATATTAACACATAGGTAGGAAGATATTTGTTAGTAGGTATTCGTTTATGGAAGCCAAATTAGCTAAAATAATAAGTTTATAATTAAATGAAGTACCTACCTAAAAATACTTCACGTATATATTTTTTTATAATATTAAATTTTTAGTGCTTGATTAAACTGTCTGCCTCAGTAAAAATAAATGAATTACTTTGAGAGACAGGTACAGTACCCACATAATAAAATTTCGGTAGACTTTTTCTCAAACAATTTTACAAGCTTTCTATTTTAGTTTTAAGCGGGATGGAATAATTTCTCAGCCGGGATTTGTTTTAATTTACCAAAATAAATTTATTTAAGGCGTAATGTCGACAAATTAATTGCGCAAATCCATCAGAGGCGCGAGCGACGCGGAATCTCGACGTTAAAATAAACGCAAAAGTATTATCCTTTGGCACTAAATATTTATAATTAATATATTCGTATAACTTAAGCGCCTTAGCTCATAAAAGCGTGCATTTTTCAGACTTAGCGTAAAACTTGGAACGGGCGCCGTGACGCCGGCGCCTTGCGAAACGGAGCGACGCCGACGACTTCTTTACAAGTGAGAAAACTCAGCAAACTGAGCTTATAATGAGTGTCAGAACTATAAGGTTTTAAAGGATACTCAAATAAATCAAATTGATGTTCCATATTAATCAGTGTCCGTTTGTGTAATTTTTTCGCCACGTTCACTCCGGAACTTAGTATTTTATGATCACCTTGCTCTGGAAATATTACCTTAAACGTATTTTATTTTACAAATTTATTAGGTTTATTACTTTTTTTGGGTTATATTAATACTATTGATGGAATTTGAATTTAAATTATAATAAATTAAAGTTTTATACTCCATTTGAGTCATTTTTTGCGACCAGGGTTTCGCCTAACTATTAAGTTATGGATCACAATAAAAAATATTACAAACAAATTGTGAATAGTTGGAATGTTTGTAAAAAAACCCAACCTTTACTAATCACCAATAATATATTCGATAAGCATATAAATCCGCAGAACCTAATAATAGATCATTAGTAATTATTATAAACAATAAAAATACTACATGCATGAGGTCTAAAATCGTCCATGGGAACAATGGTAACGTATTGGGAATTTAATAGCATTAACTAATGAGATAAATATTTATGATATCAGTTTTCAAAAAGTTATTAGTTAAAAATTTTATATTTTATTACGATCACTCCGACTATTCATAATTTTGTTTGTTATATATTTTATTGTGATCCTTGACATAATATGTAGGTGATAAAGTTTTTACGTACTTTATTGAATTAATTTGTTATATAAGTTAGAGTTAACTGTATTCATTGTCAGTGTGTATTTACCTTTAGGTGAGTTCGCTCAGTGCATGAAGATGCTGAAAGTCGAAACTCGGGTTACAAAAAACGACTCGAATGGATTAGTACAAAACTTAAATCTATTAGAATTTAAATACTTTGTTGTTGGTTACCAGTAAAGTGCTCGATAGAATAAAGGCCTAAAAAAGACTGTTTAGTTTCAGAAGTTTAGAAGTCATAGTTTCTATTTCTTCTTTACCATGTTATCAAAATATTCCATCAGATAACTAACGACATGCGACGTTTAAGATTCAAATTGAAAAGTTGACAACAAATTTAAAAAAAATGCATTTTTTCTCTTAACTTTAGTTTTAAACACTAACGGATTTCGACTGCCCGGGGTCTTCTCCTACATTGAATAATGAGACATACTCATATATGTTTATTGGCGCACATTTAAAATTAAGTTTTTATGTAGTGTGTAAAGTGACCGTCTGTGTATAAATATGAAATCGTGGGTCGCGACTTTGAACCCAAGGCTGGATAAAAACAAATCACGCAATTTTTTTCAATGTACGTTCGAATTTATGAATTTATTCAGTAAAAAATCTGTCAAAACAACTTCCACACTCTTTGTAAAACCTTATAGGTATGTTTGAATCAGGATTGAATATGGGAATTTACTTTAACTTTAATGAATGCTGTAAAATGATCGTAATTATTTGTTATTTTATTCTGTTATGAAATCAAGCTATACCGAATAAAGAATATAAAATTAATAAAATATTTATATTAATAATTCATATAAAAGTTATATTTTTACTTATAATAATATTCATAACGTTAGTAGTAATAAAATATTGTTAATAAAAATTTGAATCAAAAAATAATATAATATCAGATAAGAACCTACTTAATAACGTGAATATAGTAAAATATTAAGATTTATTAAAAAATATATACTCACACAACGCTCGGATTTTCTTTAATAATTTTCTGCTTTATTTGAGAGGCATATGTATACGGTAAGTTTTGTGTATAATTTTAATGTGCCATAAAATTTTCATTATAAAATTCCGTTTCGCAGTATAAAATTTACATGCAAATTTTGCTATAGCGTTTTTATAAAGCTTTTGCCGTGCGCAAAGCTCTGTGCAGGAAACTTAAAACGAATGTACCAACCATCCACGGGTAGAAAAATAGCGCGTACAGCTATTTTGAAAGTTTGGAGTGCTGTAATTAACAGTAGGCGACCACGCACCTATTTTTAAAAGTTTCCCTATAATCTTTAAAGCTGTGGTAAAGCTTTACAAATACCAGCGGTTCGACGTTTATTGTGGAGAATATTTTAATTGAAATATGAGAGATTAACACTCTTTTTAGTTTTATTGTTACATTAAAATGTTATTATTATAGCGAAAAGTGCTTACTTTCGTAGAAATATATTTTAATATTTTACATCAACGGCAAATATTAAAGAGTTTCTATTAACATTCCCGTTACTGTAATGTCACCGTATATTAAACAGCAAATATTTCAGTTATTATGCACTTCGTCGCCTTTATATTTAGACAAACATTGTATCAAATTAAAATGTTATTATTTTAAAAATTCATAGCATTATCCAGTAAATACACATAATTGATATAATATATCCGTCAAATTTGTTTTACATGTCATAAATTATAAATAAATTCACATTGCATCTCATTTTATTGCGAACAAAAAAGATAAGTCTGAAAGTAGATGCGGTAAAGAGACGCATCGTTTCCTTTATTGTGTGGAACTGCATTGTTTTATTGATTAATTTAATAAAACGCAATTTTTTTTAGTACTTTTCACATTTAATAATACTAAAAAAAATTGCGTTCTATTGAACTCATCAATAATAAAAAGAGGCATACTCAATAATGAGAAAGAGATATGAAATTAAGTTGTAAGATTAAGATAGGATTATTATTATTAGGGAAAGCCTTAACAATTCCTATTTTAATTTCCATGACTAGCATAATTATTGATAGTTGTTTTAAACTTATCCATGAAAAAGACCGCTTGACTTGATGTATCAATTGATCCGTATTGCACACTTACGGCCTGCCGCAAGGGTAAAAGATAAATGATGTTTGAAGCCTCGTAATTTTCTAATAACAGAATAATTTGATGATGGATGCAATGAGTATCATTTTGAATATTTCTATGTGACAGTTGTTGTTTAATTTCTGTTGCCCCTATGTCCTCAGGCGAATATAGAACATACTAATGTGTTTTATATTTAACTTCAACAATGACAATGGTAGGTGGTTGATCACTAGCACTTTTAATACTGAATAGTAGCAGCTTACGTTATGTTTGACATACTTGATCTGTAGTCCAGTAATTCTTAACCTTTGTTGTTTGAAAATGAGATGAAAAATGTTATTTATTACTATATTATACGTGTATTGCAGTATACAGTGACATACCTAGGAAAAGTGTAGCTCTAGTATAGGGCCTGAGTGGATAGTGCTCAATGGCCGAGAGCGGCGTGCGCAACTCAAAAGTATAACAAAAAAAACATTGTCTACGATCATTTGACACACAGTTATACGTTTCATTGTGCACGCCGCTCACGCCACTCCGAACGCTGTCCACTCAGGCCGTACACTTATACGCTGGCTAGACGGCAGCGACTTGTCTGCACGGTATAGTTAGTGCAAAAAATACGGAACACTTTCTACAGCGCTTTTTGGTTTGCGCGAGGTACAGTTTTCCCGTCCATACACACGGGCTTCCAAATATAAACCGGTTTGCGCAGGTAAGCTTGTGGTTAAGCATGGGCATTTATCCGGCGCTTTAAGCAGACGTACGAGACGTCATATCATTTTTGTCTCAAATTATACAGAGTATTTATTTATTATCTCCTGTTCTAAAATAAACTCCCGTTCTCTGCAATATTACCATCCTTATTACTTCCTGACGCTTTATATTTTCTACTAACTCTAGAGGACTTGTCAACTGGTATATAAAATATATTATGTCTCATTGACTTGTTTTAATTTTGAAATATTCAAATGCTACGACCTCCATAATTCTCATTCCAAAATTCATGGCGCATTTGTTTTTATATTAATTTTTAAGTCAAATTAAGCAAAACAAAAAACACAATTTCATGAAACGTCACAAAGATTACCCGCCGAGTAAAATATAAACACTAAAATATTTTAACGCATTTGCTCGCAAACTTTTAATAAAGTCGCGAGGTTAAATGTCGAGATTTATTTTTTACGAGCAACGCACGCGGGGGCTCTCGGGATGGGGGTGCTGGGGTGTAATGCAACTAATAAACCCCGCGAAGATTTATAATATCCGTATAAAATAATGTAGTTTATAAGTCTTCGATATTTCAAGCGAGCTCTTAATAAAACGGGAGCCTTAGTGGAGTGGGGACACGATTGGGAGTATGGTTTATTAATATTTTTCAATTTTAAATAAGAGTGAACATTATTAAACCGTACTATATAAACCAACCATTTGGATTTTCTTTTCTTTTCAATACATTATAAAACTCTTTTGTCTTACGTTGAAAAAATTGTTATTATATATTATTTTAATATCTCATTAGAGTATCAAATATTCATATTTGTATAACACAACATTATATATATCAATATTTACCTACTGTACATGATATAATACAGTTCTTACGAGCTTTTATTTATGGACGTCTAGATCAGTGCTCCGGAACCGGTGTACCGCGGCACACTGGTGTGCCGCGAGACGATGTTAGGTGTGCCACAGAGAATTGCTTAAAAAAACACCAATAATTTTGTATATTATACAATACTTACTTAATAGCCAAATTTGCGTACATGACTGGGAATACATTTGAGCACCTGCATGAACTTCATAAAACAATACATGGTCAGAATGAAAATATATTGACGTGATCTGATAAATGAGAAGCAGTTAAGACAAGGATCTCTACAAATATACCGAAGGACCTACCAGACCACCAATGAAAACAAGCAATAAATTTTGGATCCGTCTCAAATTTGCTTCAAAAGAAATTTCATCGTTACTTTCATACAATCAATACGAATGGATTCGAAACCCTTTTGCAACCAATGCCGAAATTTTTATAGAAGCGCTTAATTATGCTATTTTCTGGATTTCGGTTAATAAAGAATATCCTCGTATTTCTGACAAGGCCATCAAACTAAGTAGTAGTAGTAGGTCTAAAAACTTTTACGTCCATTGGAACAAGCTCGGGTATCATATTATTAATTAGTTATTTTATTGATAATACAAATACATGGGAATATGTTTGGTTCTTCGTCGTGCGTTATGTATATTTAATTATTTATCAAATACGTATGTAATGTAATTTTGGTGCATGTCCCCCACATGGTGGGGGGCTCTAGCCTGGGGGCCTAAGCTGAGGGGGGGGGCGGCGTGGCAAGTCAAGCAGATGAGTGAGATAAACACAAATTACAAATTTGCTCTAATGGCGCTGATTTCTTCCAATTCGATTATGATATACAATTTATTATTATTGTGTCAATACTCGTCAAGTAATTTATTATTGTTAATCCGACAACTAACCATAATTCAAGTGTATGTATTAATAAATACAAAAAATCGCTAAACATAGAAGCAATACGATTAATTTTACCTATCACACTGTCTTTAACCTTAGCGATAGGTAAGGGGGCACCAAATATTCTGGCCTGGGGTCCATGTTTTGGTGTATAAATTGTTTTACGGGTGGTGTGCCGCGGAATTCTGGGAAGACCTTTAGTGTGCCGTGGGTGAGAAAAGGTTGCGGAGCACTGGTCTAGATAAATAACATTATTAGCTAACCAATTTACCTGAAAACACCATACATTATATACCAATGTTTACCTACTGTACATATTATTATAATAAAATTTTTACAAGCTTTTTTTTTTATATACGTCTAGGTAAATAACATCATTAGCTAACCAACTTATCTGCAAACACCTTAAATTATATAATTGAAAAACGTAATTTGATGTTAATGATAACTTCTTTCATAGTCTCTATTTTTAAATCAATTAATGAATGTGACATTTGACATGTGTTATTGAATCTATAAACAAAAATATTTATTATTTTCTACATTGTAAGGAAATGGAAGAAAATATAATAAATGAATGTAATTATATTATAAACACCTTATTAAGAGGCGAGTGAAATATTTTTTAATTAATAATATAATATTATAGTTATAGATTGAATCACAATGTTCACTAAGAGGACAGTAATTCACATAATTAACCCATAGCTTACGGGCCGCATAAAATTGTGTTTTTGTTAATTACTTTTCAAATGCAAATTAACACGTTAATTACAACATTAATTAAAAGGGCCTGTAAGCATTGTGTTAAGATAGTATTATCAGATTTTTTTTTTTTTTGAAAATGGAGCACATATTGAATAAAAATTATGCCCTGTAACAAATCCCCATTAGCTCCAGACGAATACTGGAAGGAATCGCACGATAGAGAGATGGGATGTTTTTGGTAACAATGAAAAAATTACAAAAATTGTATACAATATTGTATTTGTATAACGTGTGTGCGGAGAAAAATATATAAGTCGGTTCATGCGACGTCATGCGTCGGAACAATGAAGCACATATTATTATTGTTATTTCTATCATACAGTGCGTGCATATAAAAGGAGTATGATCAAAAGCGTAGCTGGATCTAGGTATGATAAATTCTAAAACACTTTCAAATTAAGAAGAACGAATTCTGTGAATCTGGCGTAGTCAATCAAATGTGTAGTAATACCCCCTATACACGTGTATGGATGTACTGTTGACAGTAAGTACTATCGCGGCCATGCATCAATCAAAAAAGTTTGGAAGCTTATGAATTTTCATTCGACAGTAGGATTTTTTCGATCTGCGTCTGCGCAGTAGAACGATAGGTAGTGGAAATAAAAAACGAACTACGAACGAATTTTCTGATTGAATGATTTTCACTACCTGGAAAATAGTACGAAATAGTATCATAAAATGACAACATCGCGTCTCGCTCACTCTTAAAGAATTGATTGGAGAGACAGTCCGCACTGTTACGTGTAAACAGTTATTGTCACGATAGTTTGAAATACTCAATATTGCTGCCAGTAAATGCATGCACGTGTACAGACGCTATACCTTGGTGTTGATGACAACGCACATGGGGGGAGCATCCAGATGAATGCAGTCAAAAAAGAGCGTATTTGAACCCAAAACCCATGTCATTGTAAATAGTCGGGTCATCGCTCAGACATCGTAGGTGTATATTATAATAATATAATTTATTTTACAGAACCGTCTGTAAAAAAATCTAAATAAATAAAATACTTTTCAGCGATTGTGGATAACCATTTATCAATATTGATTGTTTGGGTAGATAGGTGTACGTATATATCAGAATTTTATCGTAGGGAAAAGACACTTTCATAAAGATTTTGAAATATCTGGCAATAACGTGCCTCGGGCTCCTCTAGATACCTGTGCGGAGTATTTTATACTGGTGAATTAATTCAGCAGAAAGCAAAAATCCTTGCGTCTCGCGGCAAAGTTCAGAAGTGGCTAAGGGATGCTCAAACGGACACCCCTGAGTGGCACCCCTACTAACAAGAGACATAAAAAAGTAGGCGAAAAGGGAAACACATTTGAATAATGAATGCGATCGTAAAGTACACCGGGCACGGGTCCCGAAGCTTGGCGACACCTGACTCGTTTTGTGTGTAAGCGCGTATGAGCTATAGAGCTATCTAGTTGAAAGCTTCGTAGTTCAAAAGGTCAGACATTCTAAATTTGAATTTTAGCGAATAAATATTCGATATTATTTTTTTCATACATGATTGATAACAACGCTCGCACCATCTGTATTAAATGCATTTATTAAAAGAGTCTACATTTTTTTTTCATTTTTAGTTTAAATAAATTACAAAACTATGATTATTAATTCTTCTATTTAACAAATAGTATATTTTTATATCATTATATTCAACTGTACAATCCAAGGCACATATCGTCACCTTACTATTATTAAGACCTCGTCCGATATTATGGAAAAGTGAAGTATGTTCGACAAATTTTAAAAACTCGTAGGTCTCATGGTTTCAAACATGGAGTTAAAACATCGTATTTCACAAACAGTGTTAGTAGATTCATTGATTAGAGAGGTGTTTAAAGTATTGTTTTCATTATGTTTTTTCCTTCCCCTCAGCTGTTACTTTTTTTCTGAAACAGACTTACGAGGTTTTAATAGTAAGATGACGTTATAGGCTTCCTCGTGTGGTCTTTCGATAATCATGTATACCGATGCCAGCGTCAGCCTAATAAAGTCTCAAACGTTTAACTCCTCTTTATCTGCTTTTGAAAAATACTTGCTTGCAAATATCACCAATATTCACATAATGCATGTGTCTTACCTACCAAAATCGTTCAATTAAGACGTAATGTGAATTTGTCTTTTATATTATATTCCATAATAATTTTATTTATTATTTAAAAAAGTCACATTGAGCACATAACAAATTATTAACTCAAGACCTTCACAAAATGACATTTAGAATAAAAAAATACAAGTAAAACAACTTAGTATAGAAAAAACGAAGCAAAAAATAATTTTATAGAAAAGAAATAAAATACAAATTAAACAATAAAATAGAATTTTATCAAATACTTCACACTCCGACCACTAGATGGTTAATAGATTTTTCATATAACCGATTATTTAATTAATGTTTATGATTAAATATTCAGTTTCTTTGGAAATATATTTTATAAATACAGATTGCATAAAATTCTAAAAACGTCATAACTAACATTTTGTAAATAAACATATTACATAAGGTGATACGATGCTCTGAAATATACTTTTATTAGCAATAATTATAACTTTAAATTTGTATATTATCAAAATGTCATATTGTCAACGTACTGATATAATAATTCGTTTTCTATTTAATATAATAAAATAATTAAATTGTATAATCTGGTTATCTTGTCAAAGATCTGACATTTATTTTTCACTTAAAATAAATTCGTTTTTAACCTTCTCACAGCTATGATAAATTCTTGCATATTTATTTATTTAATCCTGTGCACGGGCAATAAGTAGATATTTAAATTAACGCTTTCGGAATGTGGGTTAATTGCAAAATTACAGGAAATAGTGAAAATAAAGAATTTATTTTAATTAGCCCAAGAATTGTATGTTTAGTACGAAGATTTCTTCGTCTTGGAAAGTGACAAAGATGCACTTTGTCTGTTAATCATATGGAGACAGATAGAAAAAATAAGACCAAAGAGAAGAGGCATTTCTTGGATGGTGATTTCGACAATCAGATAATATTCGTTTAGAAAATGGCATACAAAAAAGAAATGATCATAATATATTGCACGTAAATTTTAGCAAAACCGTAAGTCATAGATTTAGGAAGTTAGTTATTTAGCTTATTAAAGCTTTACAATAAATCAAGTACGATTATAATAATATACAAACCAACTATTAACGTTGATAGTAAAACATATACTTAAATTGAATTAAATGAAAAGAATAAACTGTTTCTTTTATTCAACGAATAATTCACGAGATTTGAAAATGTAACATTCTGTATATTGAACATACATACTTTAAAAACATCTCATGAATACACCCACTAGAAAAAAATCAATTAAATTAACACAATTTGATAAATGTTTCATGTAAGAACTACTGGTTATATTCGTCGTAATTAAGTAGGATGCCCGTAGCTTAATTGAAAAAGCACACTAGCGCAAATCTAGTTCTTATAGGTTCTTGTTTCGATGTTTGATAATTATGTAGGTATATTAAATGTAAAGAAGTAAATTCCGAAAATCATGAAATTTAATTTAATTTTTTAATGAAACAAAAGATTTCTGTGTATTTTTTATTAGTTTGAGAATGTCGTACGACTCATTGCCTCGTATAAAATTAAATCTGGATTATGAATTTTAAAGATGATTTTTTCAGAAAAATATAATTTACATAATAAAACTAAGTAGTTTTTTTTGTTTTGTTTATTCTTAACGATCTACACCTGTTTGTAAGTAAGTGGTATAAGCTGGTCAAAGTCGTTAAGGACATGCGTTATAATTTTAAATGTCACTTAGATGGTATAATAAATTATTAAAAAAAATACATGGCATTTTTTTTACAAATCGTGCATAAACACGTTAACATAGTATAACTTTGTTTTTATATCTAAAAATATGGAAAATAAAAAAAATATATTTATGATATTGTGTTTGAAGTATATTTGTAGTTTTAACACGTTACGGAAACATAAAAATTATCTTGCGATTAGAATAAAAGTTAATCATGTTCCCGTGTTTAGGAGTGGCATATATGACAAGTTGGACGAACGAAATTTTGTTCGTCCAAGATTTATTTTTATTAAGAATCGTGTTCTCACGATATTATGTGTGTATGAAACATTCACTCAACTAGGTTTTGAGTTGATTTGAATAAAAATATGGAAATCAGAACTGTTTTGTAAACAGACGTCAAACATGAAAAACAATTATGTTTTTCATTTTAGGAGTCGAGTAGTGTCAAATATTATTAAATGGGTAATAAAATTTACTGTCTGGTCAAGATCAATAAAATATAAAATGATATAAAAAATCATTCAATAAACCAACTCACAATTTATTGTTGTCCAGAAGAATATATATTTTTTTTGAATTATTAATAACCATGTCCTTGCTTTTTCGTACAAGGTGGTTGTTAGTAATTTTTGGACAATCACAAACACCCATGCTTTGAGAAAAACTCATAAATATTCTGTCCTCACCGGGATTGAACCGAGAATGCTCGGGCGGAAGGCCAGTACCTTACCCACTGCACCACGAGCGCCGCCTCTAGAAGAATATTAATATTTCTAATGATTTGAATAATATTATTATTATACTCGTATAAAATGAACTACGAGATAATAATTGAAGTACGGAAGATTCACTAATATAAACGCAACGGCGACCAGCTTAACTTCAAAGTGTAGAAAGCAGCCAGCCATTTAAGTAAATACCAATATATCTTAAACAATTAATTTCATATCCATATCCATTCAGAAACAAAAAATAGTACATTTAAATTGAGTAGAATTAAATAATCACGTCATGTGTATCACAAAAGTACTTATATCTCAGCTTGTGGTTTATGTGGACTGTCTGCTTTCAGCATAACTACTCTCAATTATGGCACAATATTACTATTTCAAGAAAACAATCAATTTCTATTGTACATTATTCGTAACGTGTTCAATCAATATGTACTACCAATTCAACTATATGCCTGTAAAAGCTGGACTCTTAATGATATGAAAATCTAAAAAATATGAGTAGCGTAATGTGGTACATTACATTAGACATAATGCGGAAAGACGACAAAAGAAACCAATGCATAAGAAAGCTAAAAATTAACGACCGCAGGGATGCCTTAAAATACAATAGTTAAAGTTTGGTGGATGTACATAGCATCGAAGAAGTAGGGAGAAAGAAACGTTTAGGGAGCTAGCAGAGGCATCCATTTATCAGTGAATCCTCCTCGGCTGATGATGATGATTCCTAATCATATTATATTATTCTTCACCAAAAATCTATGCACTGGTTAAGTGAATACTTTTAATAAAAATAAACTATTGAATATTTGGCTGAAATGATAATGTGGATTAATTCCAAAATTAAATTAGCTTTTATTGACTTAATTTTATGGCTGTTTATAAATTCGCACTTTATCATTCCATTTCTGTTATAAATATATTATTATATAATACATCACGGTATTTAAAAAATTGATATAATAATAAACCTAGTTTTATTTGCATTATTATTTGGAAATTTATTATTATTTTATTAATTTTCAATTTGTATTAATTAGGTGATAACATTGATTACAAAACAATTCACGGATTGGGTGAACTAATTTAACATTTTATAAGAGAAATGTTTTTATTATACGGATTAAAATAAATTACTCTTCCACAGTAATGAGATAGCAACAAACATCATACATATTATATTAGTATCAATTATTATCATTGTTTATATATGAAATTAAGATATTTTTGCCAAATAACAAATTATACCACAATCATACATTTTAATTATATAAGTTACATATAGGAATGCAATACTTGTTTTACACAATATAAAGCATGAATGTCATTGATTTTGTTAACTCTCATTTTTTTTAAATTTAAAAATATATTTAACAGAGACTAGAAATGTAACCTTTTCTAAACTGAGACACTTTTATTACAGTTTCACGTTGTTACCAGCCAAATCTGTATAAATTTGGTCATAATTCTAGATTCACACAATTATTTAATAAAAAAAAATACTTTATGCAGTCATCAAATGTTTAAAATAAATATAAAGGATAACAAGGCTTCAAAATTATATACATAGATTATCTACAACGCTTAAGGTATGTCCAGGATCATGCTTTGAAAATAGAACAAAAGCTCCATTTTGACGTACGCTGAGCATGTCCCCCCTTAAACAATGTTCGACTTTTGCCAGAACTGAAGCATTCACGTACCTATGAAAGGTAACAATGCGTTAATTATTGTCCACTAACATGTAGCTATATAAACCGAATCATTATTATTTAGACTATTTAGATGCAATGCATATTATTCTATCACTAGGATAAGATACCAGGTGGTAGTGCCACCAGTCAACATTATTACACGATACGCTCAATGTGTTCAATGCGCAGATAGAAAGTGTATGTGCGCTATGCACGAGAATGTGAATCGTGTATTGCGCTGAGTTAGACAGATATAATATCAATACAAATATCGTCGCTTTGGATTGGTTTGTCGAATATCAGTTTGTGTCGAAATCGACCTTTTAATGCAGAATGATTTTTTGTATCTAAATGGACCAGAAACGTCATTTTCTTTAAATTGCTTTGTAATGAATACAGCATGCATATGCTGTAAAAATAACAATTTAAATACCTCCATGTATTTTAATATAGGATAATGAAATTTGTTTTTCGTCTCTTGAACATTTGACATTTGATCTATTCGACAAACCAATCCCACAGCGATGATATATGACGTCATACGTACCTAATGTAATAAAAACATAATTGTATTATACGTCTAATTCAACCACTCTATTGCCGCCAAGTGTTCTAATACATAAGATTAATAAAATTCTCTCTATTGGACAGTCTAGTCATTTTATTATTTAGAATTTTAAAATTAACGTAAAAAAGAACTAAAAATATAGTTAAGTATGTAGGTACATTTAGTCAAAATTGTAAACATTGCACTGTCGAAAATTTAGCTAACAAGCATGTAAAAAAACTTCCTGTATCCAATAATTAGTGTTTTCTAGTTATTTTGTTTATTTTTAATTTTTTACCGATCGGCCAAAAACAAAATTACAAAATCACTTATGCGTGAATTAAAAACGTCGGTAAGAGACGGCGGTGACATTTACAAGTGGAAGCAATCGGTCACACCTGTCCTGTCTCGCAGCCTTGCTGGTAGATGACCACTCCAATCGCCAGGTGAACTGATCGCCTGGATTCCTTAGTAATTTCCTCACAAGTGATCCATCAAAGTTGTAACATGTTGTGGTGAAAAAAGAGCGGAAGAAAATTATTTTGGTTTATCTTAGCAGCTGTGAGTTATCAATGTATTGTATATCATACGGATATCCTTGTCTCTAAAATCTGGTATGGAATGGGTTATATCTCATATACATGGTGTATATAATTTTATTGTTTTAATGGCAACATATTAATTAATTCAAATGATTTGGTCTTGCTAAACAAAATCTCTAAAGAGAATTTTATAATATACAGCAACATAACATAATTAACATTTTGCATTTTAAAATTTTAATAAAGACACCGGTGTAAGTATTTATATGTATTCATTCAATCATCAGTACCTCAATACCATACCTTATTATTTATATATAGTACATTACTTACCTGTAAAAAATATAACAATAATTAATAACGACTAAATTAAAAATTATTCACTTATTACTGTCAACATTAGGGAACGTAATTTAAAATTTATAATCCAATAGATCTTAGTTATAATATAATATTTTATAATAATTATGTGAATATTTATATAAATACCTGAAGATCCTGAAAGGCGAAATTAGGGCCATGAAAAATGATTGACATAGTAAAAAAAATATTCAAATTAATCAGAATCATATTTAATTAATTAATATTATACATTTAAAATTTGTATGCCAAAAAATACGTCTTTGTTGCGCGATCGCATAAATAAAACATCCACGTTGCATGCTTATTGTGGGCGTTGCACTTAATCTTGTATGTATCTATATTATGCATTTCACTCACACGCCCATCGTATTCAAATCGACGTGCTCTTTATGCCATAATATGGTTATTCTATATTGCTTTGATTATAAATTATGATATAAAGTAGTAGTATTATTACTTAAATTGTGTTTTATAGACTCTAGAGCAATCACAAGAATGATGACTGGACGTAGTTTACATTACCTGGTAGTTTTTTTTGTTTATTAATATTTAAACAGGAACGTCAATTTATTGTGTTTCCAAAAAAGGACACTTTAGGGAAAACGTGATTTAATTTTTTTTTCACCAGTTTAGTTGTGAAGATTTTAGATGTTATAAATAATATCCGTGGGTTTACTGCAAAAAGTTGGTAAGTCTCCAAATCATGTTATGGAGTAATAATTGCAATTTGAAGTTGGACATGCCTCTAAAATCAGACATAGTGCTAATTTATTTGTGCTTTGTATGCATGTTGTATATTATATCGGTTGACCTTCAATTTTATAACAAACATAATATACATGTTACGCCGAATGTGCGAAATTGACCATTACATGAAATGGGCAAAATTTTGCCTAATTCATGTAATAGTCAAGCCCGTTGCCTTATTCATGAATTCTTAAACTGTCAACATGACAGTAGAAAAAGTAAATTTAATACGGATGGTTTTATTCGTTATAATTGGACATAATATAATTATTATTATTAGGTTAGGTGAGGTAAGGTTAGGTTAGGTTAGGTTTTTTGATTCTGAATTCAACTGAATGTCCATTTTGAGGTTAGCTAACAAGTGTCAACAAACTATCAAATCATATTATCACAAACAAACAATCGACCATTGCACGATTGATACCCAAACACGAATCAAATCGCAAAAATACCTTTTAATAAAATTCTTTCGTTATCATATTATAGTTCTAGATTTTTTGAGCGCTACTATCTAATTTGCCCAATGCATGAACTAGGCAGAAAAAATACTGTCGAATTCACGCACTCGGCAGATATTTTGCCTAATTCATGAATAAGGCAACGGGCTTGCATTTTTCATGAATTAGGCAAAATTTTGCCCATTTCATGTAATAGTCAATTTCGCACATTTGGCGTAAAATATATACATAATCTGTTTTTTACTCTAAATATCTAAATTATCACCTTACCAACTTTTGGCAACAACCCTATGATATTTTTAAAAGGTTAATATTGGCTCTTAAAGATATGGTATTTTAATATAAATAATATATATACCTAGACACTTAATTAATGACTAAATCTTACATTCCATATACTGGCTCTGACTAATATTATATATATATATATATATATATATATTTCGATAGTAGTTATCTTTAATATTGGTGCCCTAGATATGCTTGGATAAATTGACAATGAAAAAACTCTTCTTTTAACTATGTGGCGCACCGCGATATTTCGAAACTAACTCAAAAATATGATCTTCACACCAAAACACGTTCCAGCAGGTGATATTATTTACCTGCGTACCTTCATTTCTAGTGACAATCGCGGTGTCCAGTTTCAAGTTTGGCGGCTTGGTGTGACTAAACTAAGGGCCAACCTCGCGTGACGGTCATGGTTTAGAACTCTGGAAGACACGGATCACAATTTCATTTCTAGATTTCTAGCGCTTTGTCTTCTATCCCACGAAGCTTTATATAGGAATAGTGCAACACAAACAAATTATTATTAAAATAAACACACATAGGTATTATTTTAAAGTGCGTTATAACGTTTTTTTGTATACCAGAGGTGCACCGTTTTGAGGGGTTATTTTATGTTAGTAATAATGATACATGGTTTAAGAAGACTAACTATTAAAAACTTTCTGTTTAAATAATTTGCAACCATATAAGGTAGGGTAAATAAATTGACAAGCAAGTAAATACGAATCGGTTTATTTCCTCACTATATTTTATCTATTTACCTACTTATTCTTTCTGTATATTATATAGACAAAGTAATTGGCGAACGCTAGTAGATACTAATGAATTTTGATAAATAGTATGCACCATAATGCCATAATACATACAAATGAAATAACAATCGTATTATACCTAAATAACATGTTAACATTCGTAAGATTGCTGCCAGAAGTTGTTAAGTCTACAATTTAGGTATTTAGAGTTAACAACGGATAACGTGTCCATATTATATTTATATTTTTTAATGGTAGAAAAACACTCAAGTTCTGATATGTATATAATATACACATAAGAGACAAAAAATAGCATTATGCCTGATTTTAAAGGGCATTTCAAAATTCAAATTGCAATTATTCCATAACACGATTTCGAGACTTTCTATCTTTTGGCAGTCCCCACGATATTATCAATAATGAAACCCATACAATTATTTGGCGTCAAAAAGTAATATATTACATTAGTGTTTACAAAGATAAATAAAAATGATAAATATATACATTTTATTATAGAATATTATATGAATGAAAGAGTAGGTGAAATAATAAAAAAACAACTTTGATAATATCGTCACTGTTCTAGCAGAAGACACTAATTCGAAAAAATGACATATTGTTTTAGTTATACCAAAATGTTCCTTATTTCAAACTTTACCGCCTAGAAACCTTCTTAATAAATAAACAGTCTTTATTTTAAAGTCACCCTTTTTAGATTACTTAATAAATTCACATAATAGACCATTTCAAACATTATTACAACTTCAAAGTCAAATTACTCAAAACTAGTATTCTCCAGTTAGTGTGTTCTGCCAGAACAGAACACGATGTTATAATATGATTTTGATGTCTTATTGAAGACGTTGACATCTTTTGATAGTACATAGTTTAATCGTGCAGCATCTGAAACTGGCATCTTATTACAGGTCCAAAATACTATCACGAATTATGACATTATCTTAAAAATCGTACAATTATTGTATATATCTACTAATAAATATGACAATATTCATAAATATTAGTGAATTTATTGAGACATGATATCATAAACATTTCAAATAAATCATTTTTGAATTAAAAAAAATAAGATTTTATAGTAAAATATAGGTAATCATTACCAAATCTACATGTATTATGATATCACACTTAATACAACGTTAAAATCACAAAGATGGTTTCATAAGATAATAATGTAGCTAATTTCTCAGAACATATGAGTGAACCCACGCATTTCTCTATATAGAAAAATCACCTTCAACGCTCAATAAAGAATTTGTATAAATCTACGGGCAATAAGATTTTTTCGATTCTGAATAAGCAATAATGCTTGATCAACAATAGGTATAAATAAGATAGAAGACTTAATTTGTCTTTGAATTAAGTAAAAAAAAACTGTACGAATCCGCATAAAAATGACGGAAAACAAGACGAAAGGAAAAAACTCGTGTTTTTATCATTCTGTTATCAATATAACATCAATTTAAATACGCCCACTTGGTTTCCAAATTGATATTTTATTCTTTTGAGCTTGGATTCGGGGTTAATATTGTATACTTAATTCGATTTACAATACTGGTTAATGAAGCAATTTCTTATGTAATATAAAGTGGGAATAAAACAGGTAGATACATAAATATATCATAAAAATGATGATTTTGAAGAAGTAAGAGTACCTGCTTATTAATAATTTATCAATAATTATTTTCACATAACATAATGAATAAGCAGATGATACTATGCTAATTATTGTGCTTGAGAACTTATAGCGCTGCTACATTGGGTAGAATACGTTAAAGTTCCCACCACCATCCGTCATATTATATGCACAGCCGTGGTTGTGCACGGCCACTTTCCATGACGCTTTAAAGTGTCTAAAAAAAGTGATTTTAAGTGCTCATTCTGTCCCGAGACGGAGCCGCACGGAAATGATGCTGCAACCATGCACCGTCGTGCTTAAAGAAGAAAGTTACGAAAGATTTTTTTTTGTATTTTTGACTGGCTCTGCATACGAGTGTCACGAATTGAAATGGATGAGTCTACAGAGGAGTCGGGACTATCCCGCTCCCCATACGACGCTGAAAATTTCTCGAATCCCGCAAAGTTGGCCTCGGTTGTTATCAGATCTCCATGACCAATTGGGCCCGTGTGAGGAAGGGCCCTGGCAAACAGCTCAGAGTCACAAATACGGCTTCCTTATTAATAGGAATAAGATTAAGTTAATGGTTGTCGATAGGGCTAATCTTCTACCAACAGCAAATATACTCCAAAACCAAGGAACAGTGGACGAGTTTGTATATCTGAGATCGACTATTAGTGAGATAAGAAGCATATAGATTGCAAAAAAAATAGTGTATGGAAGGATCAGTGATGAGACAGAAGTGATACTTGTGCAAACATTACATAGTGTTTTCCATATTATTGTACGTTGTCGAGTCATGAATTCCAAAGGCAAGGAAGTCTTTAGGAGGAATTGACGGCTTCAAAATGTGGTGTTGACGCCGAATGCTTTGTATTTCTTGGACAGAGCACAGGGCGAACCATTCAATCATCTAGAAACGCATTTTGAAGTTTTTGGACATATTATTAGGCGTATATCGGATAACATGGGGAGATTGGTAGTTTTGGGTAGCCACCAGGGAAAAAGATGCAGATAAAAAGGATTGGTGCGCTGGAGCGATCGAGTGTGAAGAAACTGACGATTAAGAGGGGCGGAAAGTCTTGGTCGCTTAAAGATAAAAAAAATCCAAGGTGGTGACGATCTTTAGCCATGAAAAAACAACCAAGAAGAATATGGATAAATATTTTATGCAATGTAATGTACGCCCGTCCTAAATACACTACCTTCAAAAATGAAAGCTTTTCTTTAATGACTTAAGGTTGTGTCATTATTACTTAGGCGTAAAACCCACTTAACGGAGCGAGTGGGGCTCTCGCGCAAAATTTCACAAGTGGCGTGTAAATCACTGAAAATACAACGTAATCAAATACGCCAGCGCACACTGGATTTGACGACGCATTGTGCCCGCCTGCTCCATGAGTCACATTTGTGTGGCTTTTCAGCCGGACGAGTTAACGAAAATACAACGTAGTCCATTCAATGAACACGGCGAGCAAAATCACGCTCTGGAAGCGTCGTCGATAGACGGGCGAGAAGCCATTATTTAATAACAGTGAACTCTTTGTTTACTTATTGCGTAATTACAAGCCCCGAGAAATAATATAATATTTTTATTGCTTTGTTATGAGAGACGCTGATAATAATATTTATTTTGTGCTTCTAGGAGGGGGCTTACTCAGTAGTAAGCGCACCGAACGCTTTTTTAGTGAGCTTTATGTCTTACATTTATATTTTTTCTTTATTTTGTGATTGATGAGTTCAGAATGTAATTATTTTAATTAATAACTCAAGTTTTTATGGACTGAATACATTGCTCGAAGAAGGGGTAAAATAATTTTTAAGCAATGTAGTCATTTCTTTGTTACTCAATAGGTAAAAAACGTCTTAACGATAGATCTAGCGGTCGCTGAATCGACGAAATATTTAAATTAAATGCATAATATGACCGAGAGAAGTCGATTTACATTAGTGAGGCCTTCACTCAGCTATCGATTGATTCAGACTGATGGTGACGATGATAAAATGCGTTATATTTAAATATAGTTATAATATTTTATATAAAAAGTTTATTAGTTAACTATAGCTACAGTATCTACCATTGTTTATTTAATTACTAGGCTTGTAATACGTATACTAAAAGGAAGATTAATGTTTATTTTATGTTTGGAAAGTATCCAGACAACATTTGCCTAAACCATCTGCCATTAAAGCATTTTCTTTCCCCTAGAAACAGTGGGTGCTGCGAAACCGATTTTTATTTGGGGTATCAAACGGAATCCAGAATGGACGTATGGTGAAGCCACCCCATTGGATTTATGGGGAAACAGTAAATCAGCCGTTCAATCTTTTAGGGTGATACTGTTCACACATTATTCAGAGGAATTGGATTAACGCTGTGCGGCCTTCTATTATTAGAAGCCATTGATTTTATCCGATTCGTATTTACTGCTTTTTGTACGTGAAAACTGCTGAATGTCCCGAGCCTCTTGAAGAATACATTTAATTTACGTTTAATGAGAAAAATCTTTTAACTGTAATAAGCAATAGTCGCTTAAACTAACGTATACATCGATGATTATAAATGAATGTTATTTTTTATGCCCTAACTAATTTAACCTCAAATTCAATTATATATAAAATAGATATTAAAATTATCAAGGATAGTTTTGGACTTTTATAAATGTGTGGTGTTCAATGTGTGGGTTATGGTGTTGAGGATGATGATGAAGAAGTCGAAGATGTATGCAGGTGCGAGTTTTATTTGCAGCGTAACGGTCGGTATGATAGTATAAATACAGTGACAGTACATTTTATATACGGAGATAGTTATGAGCCAGGTACTTAGATTCAAGTGACATTTTGATAAATCATTATTCGTTATTTATACAGTCAAAAGTAATAACTAAACATTATATTCCACTACATAATTATATTGAACAAGTCAGCGGTTTAAATACGAGTAGCTGTGAATTTATTTATTATTACAGTCATAATATAATATGATACTATGGGAATGGATATTAGACTAATTTTCCATTACGATACCGTATTTAATATCGCCAATTAATCTGCTGATACAGGTAATAAGTTGTTTACCGGAATATGAGTCCTGGGAATTTATTATTGCGGTCGAATAATTTTATACATTAAAAATAGATATTTGATCAATAATATACTGACAGCTACAAATATTTGTAATATAATAAAATAAAATAAAATAAATGGATATTAATATTTTGAAACACACTATTTATACCTAAAAGTGCGGCCACACCGGCAACAAGTCGCGCGACAACTCGTTAAATTTTACGATAATTATCATAATTGCTTAAGAAATTTTACGATAATTATTATGCTTATCGTAAAATTTAACGAGTTGTCGCGCGACTTGTTTTCGGTGTGGACCCGGCATAATGCTCACATGATTTTCAAAACAATTGAATCAGTATTTTAGTGAAGCTTTTTTGGGCAAGCAAAATTTTATTAACACAATTAGACATTAGTTATTAGTAGTTATATTATTATAGTAGTATTCTATTAATATTTCTCAAGTATTAAAAATAGCATGTCCCCCACCACAACATGTTTGCTTACATATGAAGCAGTACAACAGGCAGCTAGTATATAGTATTATATATTTACATAATAATTGTTAAACTAAAATAATTATACTCTAGGTACTATGTGCGTAATTAGCGGAGAATACCGAATTATATCTACCACACTGTCGTACATCATCTAATACATAGCCATTTATTCAACCCTGTTATTTTACCAAATTAATTATTAACGAAATTTTAACTAGTCCTCCAGACGTTCTGATTTCATTGTATATTGTACCAAATTGGTTAACATAGGGACGTCTGTTGGCATGTCAGATGATTAACGATGTCATCAAAAATGACTGAGCCGTCCAGCTATTGTCAAACAATGTTTTAGCCAAATTAAATGTACGTACATCAGTGCGATTACGATAATATGTGTTAATACTTTATATTTTGTTCCATTGGCCATTACGTTTTTACACTGATAGTATGTTACGATAACGATTTATTTTTATTTTTATTTTTATTAATAAAATAAAAGGAAGAATCAACTAAGACATTTTTGGTGTCTGAAATCAATATCCGTATTAAACCATTTAAGTAATAAAATTTTATAATAACATGTTTTCATCATATCGTAACGTTAGAAGGCATTGGACACTTGAGTCGCCTAGAGTCATAACTCACATTTTGCAATAACCTATTGGGCATTAATCTATATAAATAAAAAAAGTTGGCTATCAAAAGTCACTTTAAACCTTGTGAAAATAGTTGACAAAAATGTCAACTCACATTTTTCAATTTTTAATTTCAATCTCCAACCAATTTCTCTCCAACAATTCAACCTAACCTAACCAATCAGAGAGCTCTATTTCTAATAGTGTGCTATATATTTGCAGCCCCAGGAGTAACTATATATTTAAAAAAAATATTCAAAAGCATGTATTTTCAAAGTGAATTCTTCCACTAATCCACTTCAACAATTTTTTGACAAAAGCCATAAAACTGTTTACATTGTTGATGTTATATATTATGCTTTTTATGTTGAAATAAGTTACTCTTATTTGTAACTAACACCTGTATTCAAGTTAATTTTTCTATGTACTGGATTGAATGCTATTAGGTTATTCTATACAAAAAATACCTATTCAAATTTTTTTCGTTTAAATTCTGGCATTCATAACTCATTTTTATCACGTAGTGGAATAAGTTCACTTTGAAAATACACCCCTCAATTCTGGTCATCTAATTACAAAAAAACAGTGTTCTGGTGATTTTTTACGATTATCTCAAAACTCGATTTTTTTCAATATGTGAGTAGTTATGACTCTAGGTAACTCACTTTACCAAGGCGGCTCTCGTGGTGCACTGCGTAAGGCCCTGGCTTTCCACCTGATAGTTCTGGATTCGATTACCGGTGAAGACACAATATTTATGTGATTTGTCTGAGTGTTTGTGATTGTTCAAAATTACTAACAACCACCTTGTACGAAAAAACAAGGGCATGGTTATTATTAATTCTAAAAAAAACTCACTTCACCATCCGACAAGTTACGGAAAGTATACAAGACTCTAACGAAAGATTCGATTATGTTAATCAGAATGTCTAATATCTTTATGGTTTTAGAATGTTTTTAAAACCTCTCATTTTGTATAATATAATTACGCAGATAACTACGTCAATATTAAATCAAGTTATAAAATAAAAAGTAATTCACGTTTTGGGGAAATTCACGAATTAAGCGCTCTTCATTATTCAAATATAACCTCTGATCTTTGGCGCAACCTGTAATTCAGAAAAATTTGAATACCGGAACGAGTTTTTATTTCACTAAAATGCGAAAGGCACGAGATTTGTTTTCAATATTCATCTCACAATAATATGCTATTACAACATCAAAATGTCTCATTCGGTTGGTTTTAAATTTGCTTTAGAGATATGCGTGAAGTCGTTACGCATCTGACCAAATAACGTGACCAAAATTACATGGATTCTTCGATAGAAATCAGACATTAGGGTTCAATTATCAAGAATAAGCACTATAAGCATTCTCACGCTATGCGCATTTTAATCACCTGTATAAACTTTTATCTCCAGCCAGTTTCTTCATACATGTATTTATAAAAAATATCTACAAAGCAAAACTAAAAGTAGTAAATGTAGTTAATTAAAGTGTGAAGTTGAAAAAATATTAACTTTTAGCAGTCATACCACTCAGAATTAAATAAGTGATACACTTTAATATTATGTATGTTTTGTTGTCATTACAAAACAATAGAGCGATAATATCTAGCATTACTGGTAAAGTTTGCAGTTTTACGACAAGACTTGACTATAGATATTATACACATAATAAAATTTAAGCCTCTGTTTTCGTGGTTTCAAATTATTTACTTTTGTATTAGTATTTTGACTATTTTATGTGATAACTAATCAGAAAATATAGTTTTAGAATTTATTATTTGTCTGGCCTGTTGTTCGCAGAGCTTATATATTATATCTACCTACTAAATTGTTGCCACAAATCTTGTAAAAATTCATTTCGATATCTCTGATGGTTCCGGAGTTAAATATAAGAATAACCCACTTACAACAACTGATCACAAGACTCTATAATGGTGAATAGCAGCGGTAGAGTGGTATGGGAAGATGTGATTAGACGGGTCCATTATTAAATCCGATCGCACGTGTCCCCTCGAACTCTCGGTCATATGTGATACTGGCATAGGTATTCACTGGCCGGTATATTTATCGAAATTACACTGATAAGTAGTAGGGGGGGGGGCGCCACGATCCAACCGTTGTATACATAATTTATTTGTGAAAAAATTATTCGAATCAGTCAATTTCTTTATACCGTATATTTGTCGACAATTTCTTTCCCTATTTCAGGCTGAATCTTATAAAATAAACTTGTGTTAATAAGAAAACACTCATATATGATAAAAGATTTTGGAGAGAAAAACCAAAACCAAGAACGTGGGCATAAAAAAATAGCTTTTAAATTAAATACGAATGCGTTTTATATGGTTGATTTTAGGACCCCAGATATTTATTAACAAATGGCCCCTTGAAGTGTAAATTGAACTATGTATTTCTAACATCGCATAAACCCGACTGAATCCACTTTGACCATTTAAAAACTGCATCGACCTACGTATACCATAAGTATACTAATTTATAGAAATGAATTTTATCAATGTGGGAACTAATACACAGTATAAATTAAGATATGTCTTGTTTAAATAAAATCGTTACAACACACTGACCTGGCATTCCAAGTTCGAACTAGTTGCATCTCTACCTTTTTTTGTCGACAGCCTCTTAATTTCCGCGCCTCTGGTGATTTCCTCAGTTTTCTCAACACGTTATCTTTTTAATTAAGGTGCGCCAAATATTATCAGGTGCCGACATGTATAATTCGAAAATCTAACAAAATAATTTTCTTTATTTGAGCATATCTTTGCATAATGAAAGTTTTTTTAATTAACCCATTAACGTCATCGGACAGTATTCTGTTACTCGGGTCACCGTTAACTTTATTACTTAACGTGAAAAAAAATGGCTTGTGAAATCAGTTTTAAAGTCATTAGTAATCTGTTTATCTTAAAAATTGAAAAATAACAGGTTATTTTTAAAGGTATTTAAATACCTATAATTATAATAAAAATATGAAATACTTAGTCATACATTTTTACATTTTAACATATTCGTGCAGAAAACATTCAACCCACAAATACGACAAACAAAACTTAATTCTAATTTACAGTTAAATAAAGAAACACGACTTTACACGTTTTTGGACACGTATAACTTTAATGTAGAGCACACAAACGTTAAAATCAAAATTTACAATTAATTTTATTTTTCTAAATACTCAATACTAAATACTCTAAGACGCACAATTGTACTCGGTCAAAACGCCTATTCGAGGCTTGCATTCTGACGGTGCTGCTTTACGGTAGCGAATCATGGCACCTTACGAAGGATCAGAGCAACCGTATACTGAACTTCGAAAACAGATGTTTACGACGAATACTGGGTGTGCGGTGGTATGACTTTAGGAGCAACGAGGAGATAAGAGAACGCACCAAGCAGCCTTTCATCACGCTGAAAGTGAAGAGGCGACGTTGGAACTGGCTCGGCCACGTGCTGCGGATGCCAGAAGAGAACTTTAAACTGGCTTGCCTGCTCTTCAAGCCGACCGGATTCCGGCGACCTGGAAGGCCGCTAAATACAATCTACAGAGTGTATACGGCGGAGCTACGGGATGCTGGTTTGACCTGGAACGAAGCAAGAAGACTGGCGAGCGACAAAGATTCTTGGAGGCGCCGCGTGGTGTCCATATGCTCCAGTTAAGGGGTGGATATGGTCAAAGAAGAGAAGAAATAACTATACAGATGCAGAAATTGAATAAATTAAAAACAAAAAGTATTCTCTCCATTTTTGAAATGCAAACCAGTCAATAGCTATAATATTAAAATTAGACACATACCAACCTTATTTTTCAGTTAAAATTAATAATAATTTAACATAATATTATATGTTAACAGGGTATACCTTGTATGCACCCAAAAACCTCTCATAACTATGTTATTATTTTTATGCATATATCGCAGTGTGTAAATTATGGACAGATTATCCCTTGTGATTTGAACCGACTCAGCTGAATTACTTCGATCATAATTTATTGTCTATATTGATTTAAATGAAACAACATACCTAATATAATATAATACTTGGTCCACATGATTTACGTAATAAACATACTCTTGTGCAGTAAATGCAAATAAACAGGCATTTTTATTAAGCTCCTACTGTTCATTTAATACATTTAATGACTTTTTACCAAGCATTAATAGTAAAAGATATAAATACAATTAAAGTAATCCCTTTGTATTGTAGAAACATCAATGATATCGTATTTAAATTGTGAATTACTGACAATTACATAATGTGGATATTGGCGTTATTACAAGTTAGCCACAACCGACTTATCGTTAATAAATTTGTGGGTTGATTGCTTTCAGTATAATATTATACCTATATGGTCACGTATTTTTATGTCATAAAATAATAAATGATATTATAGTATACTTATTTATAGATATTTACAATTAATCGTGCCCGACACGGAATTTTAAACACCTATCAAATGAATGACATAATAACATGGTTTAATCCAAAGTTATGTGGATTGATAATGTTATCCTTGAGATTGTTCGTGATTTTTAAACTGTTTGATAGCATGTTTTAATCAACGCATATTAAATCAGAACACAACTTCTATTTATAATCTCGTGTCATTTTATTAGTCTCTATTAGTGTCTGACTCACGACAATCATGACAAAAGGTGATCTTATAAAAATACATAACTTCATTATCAACAATATATTTTTATAGGCTGCCTTTACAACAAATTAATGTTAAATATTTTTACTACCTTGCAGTGGCAAAGGTTGGAGGTAGGCTGTTTAGATTCCACATAAATGGTGCCCACTAAACTTTGTCTGACATACTTTGTTTTCATTGAACAAGAACACATACATTGTTTTCATTGAACAAGAACACAATTTGCAGATGGTGTTAGTTAGTTTTTAAAATTCAATTAAACCCTGCCATAATAGTTTAGGTATTCTATAGGGAATCAGACAAAAATAGTGCACACTTTTTAAATATGCTTATTTGTTTTCGTTGAAGTAAAATTACTTATTATAGATGGTGTTGGTTAGTTTTTAAAAATTCATTAATATTTTTTTATATATTTTTCTCCCCTTTCAAAAATGTTGAATATCAGATACGAGGTGTCAACTGATGAACATCGATAGTTTATTCAATCATATTGTACTTGAAATTATACGAAAACCACTAAGCTTATTTTGGTACATATTTGAAAGCTTTAATAAGAGACTTGGGCCCCAAGATGGGTGAAGAATTAAAAATCGATTACAAGAAAAGTGAAAGCTGCATGCAATAGTATGCTAGTATCCCTTTATTTCGGGTAACAACCAATAAAGCCACTAATTCATATTTCACAGAATATAAGAATAAATTCGCTATAACTAAACAAACATTGACTAAGTAAATCCCTATCAAAAAATAATGATTCGATATATAATAAGATAAAATCTCGCTACAATAAAATTATTATTATGTTGTCCATACCTACGCGTGCATGTAGAAGTATCGTGAAATCAAATTGAGGTGTTGGTTAGTTTTAAAAAATCATTAAGCCCTGCCTGACCAAACCGTAATCGATAAAAAATATTCTTCTATCTATAAAATATCTAAAATTATATATTATTAATGGCATAATTTTAAATATTTTATAGATAAACGAAATTTTTTGACCATTATCTACTATGGCTTGGATACGGCAGGTTTAATTGAATTTAAAAAAAAAACTGAGAAACACTACTTACACAATATTGCAGTCTTATTTTAAAGAAAACAAAATATACGTTTGACTGACAAAGTTTAGTGTCCATTATTTATGTCGGAACTTAACAGCATACCTCCAACCTTCACCACTACTACTTACCATACAGTTATTGGATACAGTTAATTTGTGTACTTAATTCATTATCATCGACGATCTTGTGTGTAGAACTCGATCTTCTCCAGAATGTCTCTTTCCACTTGCCGATCCTAAGTTATAGTTCTCCAGTTTTAAAGACCCAGTATAATGGGATTACTAATAACGCAGTCTAGCATTTGAAATACATTGTTTATTCCAGTTTTTCTTCTCCTCTTCAGTTAATCTAGATAACGATATATTTCTATAATATTATATATCATCAAATTTCATCAAAATGTTTTTTCATGCAGGCATGTATCAACTATCCAAAATGAGTTTCCTCTTATTAATGATACATTAAATTCATTCGGCAGTATTTTACGCTCATTAATGGTAACATTTATGGAAAATTACATGATACTTAATCCTGATACATATCTACTGTTAGTTCAGTTTTATGGCACTGCTACATTTTTAAACGTTGCAACGAATAAAATGACCATATTAAAAGTCATATGGATTAGAAATAATCATAAAATTCGATATACAATTTTAAATTAAAAATACGGAATGACGTATAGAAAAGTTTTTTTAATTTAAATTTTACATCGCAAATCGTATTTTTATGATAATCAGATTATCACGAAATTGACATAAATTGACAAAGTTTTTCTTTTAGTTAATAGTGATCAAATATTTAAAAAAAAATACATAAGTAATATTATAGAAAAGAAGCAATAAAATTATTTTATGATAACTATCACAATAATTTAAAATAATTCATATTATTATACTTAACATCGTATTTTAAATAATATAGGTAATTGTAGTTATACATCAATTACCATTTATTTTATTTCAAAGCTTGATTGATTGATATTTTTTTTTATATACCATATTCGATCCTAAGATGAGAAATAGATGTTGGCCACTTGTTCAACCTATTAAGTTCATACTCTGGGTCCAAATACACATTGAAAAAATGTAATTTTTTGCCTGATCTGGGATTCAAACCCGGAACCCACGACATTATAGGCCAACTCGTTACCTTTCGACTACCGTGGACGTAAATTTAACGAACAATTTAACTTAAATAATTTATGACACTTTCCTTCACGACACACAATTCTTTAACGTGTAGGTTAATACATATTTTTTTATCTTCCGTTCTTTCTGTGTCATATTCGTTAATACTCGTCGGCGACAATTTTGGCCGAATTTTCCCAGTATGTCACGACTCTAAACAAGCATGGAGATCTGACTTAAATTCAATCGATGAACATATTGAGCCAGTGCATTTTTGGGTATATATTCATATGTCATGAATACCACTGAAACTATTTCCAGGATACTTAGGAAACACAAGATCAAAACTGTATATTTAATGTCGATGAAGGTTCGGAATATTTCAAGACCAATATAGGATTCGCAGCCTTTGGTTTTGGCAAGTACAAATAAGTTATCGCGGATACCCAAGAATTATATTTACCAAACCTCACGAACGGTAAAAAGGCATGTGAGTGAACACGAGAGGGCATGTTGATTAAAATACTACAAAGTGTCGGTGTTTGCCGAAAATACTGTGGACACAGGTCATAAATTGAGACTTTGAGACCAAGATAATATTCTTCATAAAGGAGTTAAATTGAATATTCATAGAAACCATGACTTGATCATCACAACTGATACAGTACAATTTTATCACCCACTTTTTTTACTTTAAACAAAATGTGATCTCGGCTAAACAGATCTTTTTTCGGTACACATATAACAAAATTTGTATTTGTACACTTAGAGTACACTAAAATACATTATATAACGACCTTTGCAACGAGCCCGTTATGTCAATAAAAAAAAAGGAAGAACACAATAATATGTTGACAACCGAAATATTTGTTACGATAAAAAAAACAACCATGAATGTCTCAAACTTAATTGATCATTTCAGTCAGTTTCTCACACTACATGATTATATTTTTAACATCTTACAGGTGTGACAATGATTGAAATACTATAATCATTTTGCAATTTTACTCAGGTAAAAAAGCTTACCGTGTGAGCAAAACATGTGTCGTATACTATTTTTTGTATGATGTGAATACCAAGTTATAAACATCATTAATACTGGTACGCGTTAAATCTAACGAAATCCTATCCATATCACGAGAGAGTCAGATAATGATTGTATGCCTCTCGAATTTTTATATTGTGATAGACATTGTGTAGAAGTGACAATGGTATTTTAGCGTAGGTGAATTATTTAAGTCTCAGGTATTAGCATGTGTGCCGTCCGGAGAATTCCAACGGTAAATTGAAATTTGTATTAGTATCAATGGCCTAACAACGTAGTCTCAATTTGATTTCACGATACTTTTAATTAAATTTAATGAGAGACATGCACGCGTAGGAATGGACAACATAATAATAATTTTATTGTAGCAAGGTTTTATCTTATAATATATCGAATCATTATTTTCTGATATTTACTTTGTCAATGTTTGTTTACTTATAGCGACTTTTTTTCTTATATTCTGTCAAATATAAACTAGTGGTATTATTAAGGTTATTACCCCAAAAAAAGGGAAACTACTATACTATCTGATGCAGCTTTCACTTTTATTTAAATCAATTTTAATTCTTCATCCATCTTGGGGCCCAAGACTTTTATTAAAGCTTTCAAATATTTACCAAAATAAGCTCGGTGGTTTTCGTATAATTTCAAATACAACATGACTGAATAAACTATCAATGTTCATCAGTTGATACCTCATATCTGACATTCAACATTTTTAAAAGGGGAGAAAAATATATAAAAAATATTAAATGAAATTAAGTAAAAACAAAAATGCGGTTAGTGCAAAAATAATAAAATTTAGATTTTTGCTAAATAACTGTATTTTTATTTAATTTGATTGCCAGATTTTTTATAACATTTTAATTCCCCCTATCGTAAATATTGAATATGTACCGACCTAGCTTATTAAGACAAGACAATCTAAAAAACTAGCAACAACCCCAAACTTCCAAAATCCAAAAAATCCTAAATACAAAGAATAATAATATAAATAAATTTAATCTTTCGTTTTTTGTAATGATAATAATATATCATTTAAAAATTATACCTTATTAAGCACATTTTACAATGCTTTGACTAAATATTTTTTTCGTGCAGGTATATTTACAAACTCCACAAACTATTATAAATCACAAAAAGACGTTTTATAATCCTTAGAATTTCTAATGTCCGCATAGAAAATTGTATAACTACCGAATAAACCACATTTTTTTATAAATTCTTAAAATAATATAAAACCTGTCTAATGATAAATCATAAAATATGTTAACATGAAGTTTTACTGTAAAATGTCAATAAAAAACATTTTTCTTATCCGTGATTCCAATAAACAATATTCTATATTACAACGTTCGCGACTGTCCGGCAAGTTTCTGTTTTAATATTAAAATTCAATAATAAATATTTGACGCGTCGCTTCTTGTGTGGTTTTACGAACATGTTCATGGGTATCGTGGTTTGCATACAAATAATACTCTTGGTCAGTAGTAATAATTAAATTAAATAATATAACCTAGCATGAAGCTGTAAAAATCAAGTCTCTTCAGAATCATCTCACCATAAAAATATACATTACAGTATTTTATGTTTTACTTGTCTTTAATGATAAAACATGAAATGGGAAGTGTTTTTCAATTTTGTATGCTTGTTACAAACCTAAGTAAAAGAAAATTTATGATAACAGTAGTATTATGATGTATTTAAACCGCGAAAAATAATACTAAAAAAACAATGTTAATATGAATACATTATAAAATATAGGGTTATTTAAATGTATTTATCGATACCCTATTTCAATAACTGAATAACTGAAATTTTCAAGGCTTTGTGTTAATATTGACATTCGATGTATAAAGGTCTTATCTTTATAATTCAGCAAAAAAGTGAGTCAACAACTTTTTCAATGTGTTATAAAATCGAATAACCCTTTCTGAGATTAATCATTAATTTAATTATATACTAGAATGTCTGTGTTAATTCATTATTAAACTATAAAATTTCATTATGCATTGCTGAGTTCTACTAAACTAAATTAAAAAGCATACATATTACTCAAAATCAAGACTTGAAAATTAAAATGAGAATTTTTGAAAAAAAATCAAATGCCATTATCTTGGAACAAGGTTTTTTGAGTTGTTTCCCTATTATAATAATATGGTATCGATATAATATATAAATTAATTCATTACATAATATGCTTTACCATTATCTAATGAATAAAAGTATCTCATGTTTTATATTAAAATAAAATTGATTGTGAAGTTGATTTTATAATTTATTACTTGCTTATCTTTACAAAAATATTTTTATAATAATATGTTTTATACCTAAGTTCAAATATTTATCTCCAAATAATATAATATTTCAATTTAAATAGAGCAGTATTAAGTTTTATTTAAATCTATTATAGGTAATTTACAATTGTTATTTTTTTCTTTCCACAGATCACTCGATAGAAAACGTGCCCATTAAGGTAACATAATATACATTTTAATAAAACATAAACTAATCAAAAACATAAATAATTGTTTTGAAAATTACGTAATATAATATATAGGCGTAAAGAATGGAATTAATTTAATGTTTTAAAAATCTTTTTCAGTAGAGTATATGCTTCATAACTTCACACCGGCTCTAGGATGAAAATGATATATTATATTATTTTTAAAATATTTATTCGTATATTTACTAATAATTGCTACATAATACATTAATACAAGTAAATATCATTTGATTTAATTTTATTCGAAGTAATCAGACAAAGAGACATATCAGTATAGTAAAGAGTGCAAAAAATTGCAAAGTTATAAAACGTATACTCTATTATAAATATATTAACACCAACTTAACTTTAAGTAACAATAAAATAATGCAAGTCTGAGACAGTCTAGTAATAAAATCCGTAAGTTATATTTAGTTAATCCACAGCAAGTTAAATATGTAGTATAAAGCTGTTTATTTGTTGTACCTTTTCTTAAACATTGTATTAAATTGTATATGGAATTGAATTACCGGGATTTTGTTTGCAATATAATAATCATGTACTTACCTACTAATCAATTTTACTGATCAGTTAATAAACACCTAAGTAATTTTATTTTACGTATTATAACATCGTTATAAAAAATGTGTACATTATTTAAACATATTAAAATGGTTCTGCACATGGCCCCCACATCCTGAAACGGAACACCAGGCTAGGATCTTTGGCGGGCCCCCCTACCTATCGCTAAGGATAAAGGCAGTGTGATGCTCCACAGTAGCGTTTTTCAAATTGTGTACGCGGTAAAATTAATGTGTATATTTTTATATTTTAATACGTACTCTATCTATTTGAATTATGGAGTTATCGAGGAGTGTCGATACACAAATAAAAATTGTATCGTACAAACACGTCATAATTCTGAATTATAACATTACTGAAGGAAAATAGCTTTTTAGAGCTAGAATTTTTTTATTAGAGAGAATTTGTGATGTGTATTTATATCACTTATCTGGTCGACTCGCCACGCTGGGCTCTTCCTGAGCCCGGGCCTCCAGGCTAGAGCCCTGTCAGCCCCCCCTTTGTGGGGGCCATGGTTCTGCATATAACATAAATAATTAAACTTTACATTTAACGTATTATAAAGCTACCCGTGGAAGATTCTACAGGCGAGTGGGAGGGTAAACTGGGAAATCGCAACCAACCGACGGCGTTAATGGGCAGATAACTTAAAATTCCATTATTTCTTACATCAATGATTTATTGATGTATCAAAAATTGTTCTCGTGATTATAGTCAATTAATTACTATGCAGCTATACATATTTTAAAATATACATAACCTCGCAATATTATGATAGGTGAAATTAATGTTATAAAAAATTTACATTTATTGTACAGATGCTACTAATAATATTATATTATATTATGAAGTATTTTCACGCCATGGCTATAGCTACGAACGAACGTAAAATATAATTGGTGAGATAAAAAAATCAATTTGATTATGCGAAATATAATATTTATTGATTTATTGAAAAAGGTCATCTATAAATATGTTACTATTAAGCTCACTTTAATTTTTTGCATGTAAGTATTCTGGAGGTTAATACAATTCACAGCAAATAATTATGTAATACATAATATATATCAGAAAATAAAGTAATGCTATAAAAAAAAATCAACCATTGACTGCAAAATAATGTTGGTATTATTTTTAATGCTGTCTGATCCAGAATCCCGAATCGCTAAAACCAATTCTTATGGAATAGTACAAAATCATTAAAATTTAAGTTGTCATAACCTACTTTGAGTTTAGAGCAATAACTTTGTAAATGAAGACGTTTTTTTAGTGGTGAGTGGGTATTGTTTATATCTATCAAACCATAATATTGATTTCTATACTTATTACAATTATTACCGAATGAACAATAAATAATATTATGTATTTTTAATCGCGTATATTATGTATTACGTATAATTAATCATTACATTAAGTATTGTCTTTACTGTCAATAATTCTAGGTATCAACATACCATATTATAATATTATTAATTATGAGATAATGAGTATGAAACTGGTCGTCATTATTATTAGTGTAATCGATTGAAATGTTATAAATTATTATTTAATATTTTCATTTATTCAATATAATATGGTCATTGTAAAAGTTTCCTTTATTACCAATGACAATAATATGGACGAATCATCTGGAAAAGAAAATGACACTCACTTTATTGTCTGGTCTGTCGAATGGCATAATCTGTTCTAACGCCATTACAATAAAGGTGATATTGCTATAAATTCCTGATGCTTTTTGTTGGGTCTGCCGAATGGTTTGGTTCGAACGGGTTCGCTCAAATGAACATTGACATTAGAAACACTGCTCTAACGCCATTACAATAAAGGTCATATTGCTATAAATTCCCGATGCGTGATATCGCATAATGGAAATTGCGGGACGTCTACCTATACATGCGAATGCGCGAATTTACTTGCTAGCTACTGTATTGAGTGCGTCGTCCATTAATAATGTCATTGTTTATTACTGTCATATCGACAGAACAGATTAATAAATATAAATCCGATAGGCACCCAAAGGGTTTTGAATGTGTGATTGTCCTACAAAAATGAAACACACACTATTATAGACGTGCAATAGTATGTGTTGCAACCTTCAAATACACCAATATTAAATGAGCGTCACTGCATAAACCGAGAGCAGTTGTCAAAACGAAGGACAGGCTTAGAATGACGTATTATTGATACGTGTTTAAGTTTATTCCATATTCTTCCACATTCGAGATCGGTTGCCTGTTATTCTACACCATTCGCGCGACACACATTTCAATAATTCTGTGTTCCCTGGTCATATCTAACACATTTATCGCGGTTACTGTTTAGTCACCGCAGTGGCCTTCGGGTCCATTTTTTGAACGTTTTTTGTCACTTGGTTACCACCGAATGACTAGATATATTCAATGATTGTTTCTTGTTTGTGCTATGTATTCTGCCTCCTTTATTTTTTTTACATTTTGGAAGAAATGAGATTTTTATTGAATATTTATTATAAAAGTATTACTGAAATAGATACATACTTTGCGAAAAAGTCTTGCATATATAACAGTCATTGGTGACCTTTCAAAATTCTGTCTAGTCAAGGGCTGAAACAAATTATTACATAAAATAAATTGATATTAAATTAATTAAAACAGATTTTTACTTAATATTTAATTTATTTATAATATAATGAACGACATAACATAAATCTTATATTCTCTGATTAGTGATTAAAGTTAAATTAGTGTGAATATTGGTCCTGTAATTAAACTACGAGAGTGTCAATGTATACGAGGCGTTGGTATTGCTTTAGGATAATAGCAATTTTGAAGTTTTCTTCCGTTACCTACCCTTGTATTTGAATGTTTCATAAAATGAATTAAATTTTAATGACGCTGAGATTAATCAGGGCCATACCAAAAGAAGTAGACGGTCGGGTCAGATCTATAGCCGGGAGTTGCCCATTTTTCATCTATAAAATTATGTGATCATTTAAAAATAATGCAGAATTTGCGAGGGTTACAAAAAAAACTGACGATATAATATAAAAGCAATAATGTTGACAGTGTCTTTTTGAGAAACAGAAGAAACCGATTTTGTGCAATATTACAAGAAATGAAACTAGTGTGTACCTACCACATAATATTGTTTTTATTTTAAAGAATTGACAGTTAACACCATAAAAGATATAAAAAAGAAAAGATGTGTGAAATTTTAAAAAGATTGATGTTCATTTATTTTTTAATAATACAATATAATATATAAAGCGAAATCCTTTCTTCATTCGCCGCCTATGGTTAGATTCCCATTTTTGCCACGCAGCAAAGTTATCAAACTGCGGCAAGTGGATTTAATTGACCGAACCGGTTTAAAGTTAAGTTATTCTCTTCAACAGGAGGCGTCCGACGTTAATTTGTATTTATAGATTAAACTAAACGTCTTTTAACTAGCTTCTTCTTCATTCTCGCTCGGTAAATCGCTCTTCGACTTGTGACTGTACGTTCATCGATACCCGGACTCGATTTAATTACGAGCGTGTTTTCGTAATTTATGATAACAGTGATAATTAGTGACTTAACTTAGCATAAATGCACAGTTTTATTAGCCATAATAATGTATTAAATAATTAGAGATGCAATTTTCATTAAAGTATATACGTTAAGTGGTAATTTAAGTGAATTGCACAAAAATGCCGAGCTTAAAGACGCACATAAAAAATATCTATTCCACGGGTTCCCAACTCACATACACTGGAATTAAGATATTTTTTTCAAATTTTCATAACAAAAAACAAAATGAAATATGAAAATTTGTGTATCGATTTAAACTGAGAGACGGTGACTGCTGTCTATGTGACAGCTACACATCTCAAACAGTGTGGCATCTCATCAACGACTGCCCAATATTAAGAAAGTAGTGATGGGCTCTCGTAGCTCTGTGCACACTTGCTTTTCCCTCCACCACCCGCCACGTCTCCACACCCGTTATGCAGGCGTATAGCGTGGCGTAACGAACGATAGGCGCTGTTCAAATTTATGCCGAAAGTGTCCCAAGAGCAACTTCCCAAGACCTTGGTTGGCATGCACTAGAGTGTGCGTGATCCCTACTTCCATATAATGTATTACGGTCAATTCTCGATGAGAAAGGACCTTCTCGCTCGCCGTATAATGCCGCAAACTTTTTAAAAGCTGAGAAATTTTTCCTCGTAGATACCAAGTCGCAATGGCAGACCGGTCCAACTGAGGGTCGGACCGACTTGAGAAGCTCTTCCCTTTCAACCGACATATGGGGACACTCCCAGAGGATGTGATCGGCATCCTGCAATTCGCCACATAAGCAAGTCGGAGATTCTATTAGGCCAAGCTGACAGAGCTTGGAGGCAAAACCACCGTGTCCAGTTAAGAACTGAGAATTCCAATGGTCTGGAGTCAATCTGGTTATCTCCATGCGCCATTTTATATTAGGAAAAAACAAATGCTCTGTGCACATAACATATACACTAAATTTACTTCCAAATACCTCGCAAAATACTAAACAACAAAACAGCACATTAATTATATATAATAATTCTGACCATTAAGAAAATTAAACAAATAATAATGGAGAAACACAACTTACCGCAAACTTTACCCAAAACTGTAGGATAAGATATAGTTTTTCAATGAATTTCAATAGAAAAACACATACTATTACACACTTTTTATATCTCATAGTTAAATAATAAAGGGTTATATAAACCAATAAGAGTAATAGCTTACCGTAAACACAAGCAACTAAATAAATTTATTTAAACATACAATACCAGCACTGACACTTGACTACTTTGTTCAAAATTAGCGAGAAATCTGTTCTTTTGATAGCTGTATTATTTTTCGTCTATGGTAGATAGTGCATTCATTAAAGTTACTAAAAATATTTGGATCTAGTATAATACCGTACCAGTTATTAGGGAAATAAAAAAATGTTCAACGAAATATTTAGATGTTGTTCAATGTTACCCAGACTGGCTGTATGTAAATAAATCTATGTAATTATTTGAAAAAATCGTGGGCATGATTAGTAAATATATAAATAAATGGGATTGAATTTACATAAGCGGCGAGCATTTGTTCTTTTATGATTAGTTTATTGTAATAATATCAAAGCACTTATTTATACAACTATTTTTTTGATTGGCATAAAAATTAAATCACTGCTGCATTACGAAATGCAATATAATAGCAGTATATTCACCTCCGCAGAAATTATTGTATAATCAGTAGTCTTATTACTGACTAAGTATGTGTCAAAGGTATCGCTAATATAATAGTAATCCTAGAGATGTAATATGATCATTAATGATGCATGTTATTTTAATACAGTTAGGTAGAGAGAAAGCACATTCATTTGAAAACTACATGCATTTTTTTTTACATTGTTTTAATATAATTGACATTGAGAATACGTAACTATAATATATTAAGTATTTTATTGTTTATGATGGGTACGAGATTTTAATATACTAGAACATTTTTAAATTATTTAGAAGTTAATTAAAATCATTTTGTTTACAATGTCAAATTAAAGTCACATCAATAATAATGCTGGCTGTTTATATGGTATTTTTTAATGCAATCTATGTAAAGATTTACTTACCTAGACTCAGTACAAATTTATAAGACAGTTTTGTGTAGAACGGCTCAAAAATAATAGTTTAAACTAAAAGATTAAATACAATAAAATTTAATTAAAATAACTGATAATACTGACTATTTATATCGGCCAATGTGAAGCCAGACTGGACATATACATATAAAGCAAATTCTATCGGATAATACATATTATGTTGGTATTATTGACCGTCTTAAATATTAAATTCACCTCTACCTGAAATTTTAATTATAATACAATATTATGACACGATTTAGTCAAGTACTATAATATTAAAGCATCTAGGCATATTATTATTTAAGGTCACATCAAAAACCACCATTTTAGCTAATAAATAATACTGAAGTGAACTTATAAATTTGAGCATTAATATTTTATATTAAAAACATCTTAAGAAAGATTTATTTGCATGTTACGCATTAGACACACGAGTTTGCATATTAATTTCGTATAATTATTAGTTACAATCATTTTTTTGGACATCCTTATACAGTGTTTTATGATTTATTTAATTTTTTATATATGCAGGTTGATTGATAGATCCAGAATCTATACATTCACAAAGCATTGAGCAATATCACGCCTATTTTCATTGAATTCACAATTGGGTTGAAACACGATCTTGAATAATCTTTAATGATACGGTTAGGTTACCAAACAAGCCCGGCTCCGTGGGCGGTTGACACGAGTATTCCGTATGGAATTTTTACTTTTGGGTTCATCTCGAGTATTTCCATATTTTATAATAATGTTTACACATTACTATCATCTCCATATGCAAGTTAAAATGCATGAAATACGTAAACACATTGCTATATAAAATTACGGTTTCCTTAGCAAAAGTACCTTCCTACGTAAAATTATATTGGTACCTATTGTAGATATGTTATTCCCATAAAATATTTTATGTATTAAACCAAAAACAATAATACATAACTGTAGTCATATAATGTACTAAAGCACCGTATGTTTTATAAATTAAGACAGTTAATGTCTTATTAATGTACGTAAATAGAAAAACAATAGGTAATAAAATTATCTACGGAGACAGAAATTATCAATGAAATTAGGAAACAAATGTGTCTGGCGAACACATGAGACAGATATTTTCATTATTTTTCTCTCTATTCTCAGATCTCCATTCTCATTATCTACATTCTCATTTTCTCCATTCTCACATATAAGTATCACAAAAACCGATTGCCAATATAACAGCTTGATTTAGAAAAGCGCTGATGAGCAGGTATTATTTATAAAAGACAAATCGTTAAAATTTGTCGTTATTATTAGTATGTCACCTAGTGGCATTGTGGACAATGCGCACGGGGCGTAAACCCAAGAGACGCAGGTTCGATTCCAGTGTAGTATCAACTCACACCCTCATATAAGTACCAACCATGGTGGAAAAAAAATATTCAAAGAATAATTCATAAGATTTGATAATGTAACAGTTTTTTATTAAATGTACATAATTTAAAAACACCTTAGATATAGTATACCTATCTACTAGAAGATATCTTTAAAAAATACGACATCCACTGGATTCACGCTAATATGCTTTAACAATTGAGCCACGTGAGTTATATCTAATTACGTTGAAATTAGCTAGTCGGTTTTTGTAGACCTGCGCATCTATTCTATACACAAGACTTCTATCAGCCGCTATCAGCGGTTATCGAGGGTTGTTTATCATATTATGTTTGTATTGAGGTGTTATAATTGTTACAATAACAAACGTCTGAACAGTCAAAATTGTGTATCTCGCTCTAAAAGTTAGCACAGCCAAGAGATTGTAACAATTACAACTAATTTATTGTAAAAATTTTAATACTTCAATGCAAAAATATGAAAAATTACCCTCGATAGCGGCCGATAGCAGTCTTGTGTGATGATGTGAATAGATGCGCTGAATCCAAAATAATTATTTTTCATTCGTTATCTTATTTACATAAAAACAAATACTTTTAAAAATCGATAATTCCTTGATTGCGTCTACAATAATTAATTGTATTATTTATTCTACATATTATATTTTATTATTTCATATACAATTAAAATGTCATTCATCAGATGACCGGAATGAGATAATCGGCAGCGTGCACGTTTGGTAATCGAAAAGTCTATGGATCGATCCCGCTGACTGCCTTTGATCTTTACTTTGCTTATCGACTAATCATAATGGGTCACAGATCAGCGGAATTTTTATGTACTTCTCATAAAATTGTTTCACCTAAAAACTAAATGCATTTAGATGGTACATTTTACAATAAATAATAATGGATACTTATAGACATAAATATAGTTTTTATTCAATGACATACCTACCTATAGAATTTTAAAAAAATCCGAAAATAAAATAAATAATAATAGATAAATAAAAAACTCAATATGTCAACAACTTAACACAGTCGATTAATAACATGGCATAATATTATTCTCTTAAATGTATTATTACTTATTATAAGAATAACTAAAATTTGCACAATAATTATCAAATATAAATGAAGTTTTAGTATATATCTCCATATTAATGTCAGTGTTTTGTAAAATGGGCGAATCAACCATTTTGGCGAAATTGAAATTTTAATGATAAAAGATGAAATGATAGAAGTATGGACGCTAAGCCAAGAGATGTCACGGAGACTTGAAGCTTTCGAGATGTGGCTGCATAGGCGCATCCTCAAAATTCCTTGGACTGACCGGGTGACAAATGTTGAAGTTCTCAATCGAATGGGGAAGGACCGAGAAGTTCTACGTAGTATCAAAACCAGGAAACTACAGTACCTCGGCCATATTATGAGAGGACAAAAATACAGCAACTTGTCATTCAAAGAAAGATCAATGGTAAGCGTAGCAGAGGACGGCGCTGCATTTCATGGCTTAAGAACCTCCGTGATTGGTACGAGTGCAGCTTCACTGAACTGTTCCGGGTAGCAAACGACAAAGATAAGAACGCGTTGATGGTGGCCGACCTTTGCTAGAGGATGGCACAATAAGAAGAAGAATGATAAAACAATACGTACCTCATTGTTGTGTAAACGTGGCGAATTTGTATCTCTACAGGAAAGTACTTAAAAACGATAATCGTAAGGGCGAATATCCACTGAGTGTTACGGATAAAAAGCGAATGTGACATATTATGCCTTTTAATTATAAAGACAGTACTCTTTCCAAACTTTATTATAAACTTGTTAGACACTTAAAATCATCCACAGGTAATTAATAAATAAATGTTAAAAGTTTAAAATCTTCCTCCTGTAAAATAGTATTTTGGTTAATTCGCCCTTTTTACAAAACACCGACGATTTATTATACCGTAATGAAAATGTGTAGTAGTAGATAAAAAAATACTATTTTTATAGATATTATAATATATTTTTTTTGCTATTACCAACTTGTGATTTTTTCAATGATTCATTGCAAATTTAATAATCATCTGTCTAAATGCGGAATTTAAAAACAATGATTGTCAATCCTGATAAAATTTGCATAATATATCAAGACCTTGTTATGATGAAAGCAAAACGATGTAATCAGCTCTTTGACACTAAACAATATGATTACAATAAAGGCAATTTGAATAATTTTATTTTCATTCGGTAAAATGAATACATGAAACATAAATTATTGCACCTCGATTCTTACCGAGTAACGTTCTCTGGTATAATATAACACAGCTGGAATTTATAAAACGTCTATTACAAAAATTATTGTTCACGGCTAAATAATTATTGTCATAAAAAGTATACAATTTTGGTTATGATTCACTTTTGAATTATGTCCGTAGAGAAATATCTTATTCACTCAATGCAGTTGAATTAATGTGGTTGTATCTAGTAAATGAACATACAATAAACGATCTTCTGATAAACTAAATTAAATAATTAAAACAAATGGATGAATTATATATATTCACTAAATTAAAATATAATAAAGCAGGTAGGTACCTAAGTTAAATTAACATATAAAAATTATATTATGTAATCCATTTTTTATTTGAATGGTGATAATTTCTCTAATAATGCAATAATTATTGATATATTGAGGGTGTACTGACAGAACGCATTAAGTCAGTCTTTGATGGTTTTCTGTTTTAAATGCTAAAATTGTATGCACTACGTTCTGGTAAAACATATTAAGTCATAAGTTATAAATATATTTTTTTTTCGACCATGTCCGATCCTGATAGGATCATATGGGCCTCCACAGAGTGGAGGTTTGTATTGACAGATTTTGTTTTTTACGAGAAATGGATGCCAGCCACTTGCTCAACCTATTAGGTCCATACCCTGACACACACAAATTGAAAAACAATATGTGTTCTTGCCAGCCCCAGGATTCGAACCTGGGACCCACGGCGTTATAGTCCAACGCTTAAGCCGCGCGGCCATCGTGGATGTCTATGCTTTTGCAAATAAAAACATTATTAAGTCATAAATTGTTTTTTTATTATGGTAGAAAGTATGATATGACTTAATGCGTTCTGCATGTACGAAATACAGTAATAATTAATATAAATAAGTTTATTGTAGTTTTTTAAAAATATACCTATATTTGAAGCAGGATTAAAACTGACGTGCATGAATACTTGTTATACCAGCATTACAATATTATATTGCATGACAATGGTTATGTTGTTAGAATTTTTCATGCTTATATTATAATTGTTATTGGAAACTGCTATTTCTCTTAAAACTTGTAATATTTGTATTAGCCCTTTATTATGTGCCGCCCATATAAAATGCATGACTTACCTTACCTACCTTAATGTCACTATAGACATCTAATATATTTGGGTACCTGTTATAATAAGTCTTACGTGAAATCTTTCATTTACTGTCTAACTAACGGCTTAATAGTCGTATTATAATAATGTTTGAATAGACTAACGTAAAGTTAGTTCCGATATTGGATTTTCAATAGTCATTTTCACTAGCCGCGTAATATCTTTATGATTCTCTTTATACTTTCACCGTTTCATATTTCCAGCCATCTGACTTTTATTGCTAATGAATATTTATATTTCTCTAATGAAATGAATTTATTACAAAATGTATTGGTTTTGAATAATTTTAAATGCATTTTAAGAGTAACAATAAATACTTAATGGTTTTTTTTTGCATAATATTCCAATGATATTAGGATCAGTGAGTAGTATTGGGATGATCGCCATTATTTTAAATGACATTATTATACATAATGGCATGCAATTTGGGGTAGCTTTAACATGGATGGATTTTTTCTTTAATGCTAACGAATGTTATTTATTTTGAAATTAATTTATGTATTCACATTATAATAGTATATTAAACCGTATGTAATAGCTTAATTAGTTTTGTATTATCTAATAATGATATTATCCTATGGCTTTTTCCGTTTTGGCGAGCGATTGCCGATTATGTGCCTTATTTGTTATGTCTAATAGGTTCAAAAAAAAATCCATTCCTTTAAATATCTTTATTCAAAAATTTAAGTGTGGAATTTGAAATATCAGTTGACCCCATAATTAATATATCTCCGTGTATTTGATGTTTTTACAATAGGTTTCCAATTCGACACGCGACTTTATTTACCACACACTCGATTGGGGACTTTATTGTATTTATTCATGTTCCCGAGAGATTTTAAATTCATAACATCGTCTCAAAACTTATATCCCCATAACCTAAAAATAAATGTAACGTCATCATAAAATTTATACATACATAGATAGTGTTTCTTTTTTTTGTATGGCTATTATACTCGTACTATTATTTTTGTTACCAGTGAAAATTATCTAATATAACCCAAAAATATTTAAAAACCATTCAACAATAAAATACCTACATATTTAAATACCTCAATTATTACTGATTACTAACGTCACGGATCACTCCAAGATTTTTTGTTGTAACTTACTTGATCTTGCTAATAATTTAATTAAGTATTTTTTTATTCAACGAATAATAATTATTGACAAGATGTAAGAATGTAAATCTTTTTTATCAAACTGTTTTAAAATTATGTATCTTGAATTAAAAGAATAGGACATTCTTAAATCTTGTGAATTATTCGTTAAATTAAAAAAAATAGTTAATTGGATATAATTATTGTGACTTTGAGTAAACACCTCCGGATGAACACAGTTCGGCGACTTCTTACATATTTTAGGAACATCATTTCAACGTCAAAAAGAAGCATTTATAAAATAGTGTAGTTCGTATTTTGAAACATTTTAGTAAATTTATTCCATTGCCCATAAACAAACTTCTGATTGATTCTACACTGAAAAATATGACAGATTTTTTAACGCGATGTTTATCTTCTAATCCTACGCGATTCGTTTTTAAAAGCATTAACAATGCCATTACTATTTTGTCCTTCCGAACGGCGGAGCAATTTTTCAATTTAAGTATCGCAGAGAGATTTTCCATTAGGTGTGTTTAGTATAATAAAATACACTTTATTAGAAATAGCGAGAATAATAAATTACGACTGCATAATATTAAAGGTGTTATGCTGGTTATTTATTGCGGGACATAATAATTCTGGTCCCAGCCATTTGTTTATAACAATAAATAGACATAGAATCCATATAAGGGTGATAGCTTTTCAAGTTCTTTATATTGATGGGTTGTATTTTGTAGTATATATAAATTAATAGCTGGTTATAAAATATTAGTTGTACTAGCTTTAGACTAGTAAGGCGTTGATGAATAATGTGATGAATAGTATACATGTTTTATCACTCTGTGATCGGTGTATTTTAGGAAGTTTTTTTTTTTTTTTTAATATTAATGTAGATATAAGTAATTTGATACGTATCAATGAATTTACTTGATTTTCCCTCCACCACCCGCCACGTCACCACACCCGTTATGCAGACGTATACCATAGCGTAACGAACGATAGGCGCTGTTCAAATTTGTGCCGAAAGGGTCCCAGGAGCAACTTTCCAAGACCTTGGTTGGCTAGTACGTGATCCCTTCTTCCATATACAATGTATTACGGTCAATTCTCGATGAGAAAAGACCTTCTCGCTCGCCGTATAATGCCGCAAACTTTTTAAAAGCTAAGAAATTTTCTCTCGTAGATACGAAGTCGCAATGGCCGACCGGTCCAACTGAGGGTAGGACCGGCTTGAGAAACTCTTCTTTTTCAACCGACATATTGGGACACTCCCAGAGGATGTGGTCGGTATCCTGCAATTCGCCACATAAGCAAGTCGGAGATTCTATTAGGCCAAGCTGACAGAGCTTGGAGGCAAAACCACTGTGTCCGGTTAAGAACTGAGAAGTCTAATGGTCTGGAGTCAATCTATTTATCTCCATGCGGTACTTTATATTCAGAATGAATTAACTCAGGTTTAATGAATACGAAGGTAAAGAGGATTTAATATTAGGTACTAGGATTACAATGGCTCGATGGCCTACATATAGACTTACGGGCGCTTGGTGTGGTTGACTGTTAAATGAAGTCGTTAGAATGAGAGAGGAGGAGTCTGTTTGATTTGGCCAAAATATACGTCATCAGGTTGAAATGCCAAAAAATAAAAACGTAATGACGTACTTACCTGAATATTTAAAAGATTTACTAAAAAGTTATTTCAAACTTACTGCATTTTTGATTAAGCTCTATCAACAAGACAGGTCACAAAAGCTTATAATTAATAGTACCTAATGACTATAAGAATATAAAATAAATACTTAAGTAAGTGACGGTCTCGATAATAGGCAGATACAAAAAGCATATTATACCTAGTTCAATCAATCAAGAGGGAGTTATTAAAAAAGATCACATTGCAAAAGAATGAAAAATATATATTATCTGATGACAAGATAATAAAAAAAATACTTATAATTTTGAAAATAATTAATACCTAATCAATAAAACAAAACAATACGTGTATAACTTATTACTCTAGTTCACTAAATAAAACATTAAATAATATATTATAAACGTAGTTCATAATGGTATCAATAATTATCATACGTATTTAATTTAATCAATTATAGGTTTCCTCTGGTTTTTTAAACTTATGAGCTGTAACCAAGATTACTGTAATAATATTGGTTTTATGTCCAATGACAAAAAAAAATATCCAATATCGAGAGCTTTTTTAAGTTTTTTTTTCCAAACAAACCTTAAAAAATCAAATTTTATACACAAATTAAAAATTACGGCCAGAGTTCAAAAGATTTTATAAGTTCTTCTTTACAAAAAGCTAAAAAAGTTTTTAAAATGATGTTTGTACATTATTTGTAATAAATCGTATCTATGCTATATTGTATTAAAATAAAATTTTAGCTAATATGACAACCCTGGCTTAAAAGAATAAAATATTAATAATACATTGTTTATTGAATTCTTTACTTTACAACATCCTTTCAACAAACTTTCAACAAATAAAAAGGGTATTTATTTTGTTTTCTAAATATTACATCCATTTTTTTTAACATTTAATACTAACATAATTTTACTGAAGTGGGTGTCCTGAAAAAAAGTGTTATTTTTAATGCTTTTTAGAGACAGAACGTGGAGCAACAAACCGCCTGAGTAATTTTAACGATAGCTCATCGCTTACCAGGAGTGGCTCATATCTCTTTAAATGTCAAAAATATGGAAATTCGAGCCATACAAAATACAAAATAATAAAAATGAAAAAAAAAATAACATACTTTTATTTTTATTATTACTTTTCTTACATTATGCAAAATGACCAGGTGTTCGGAATTTTTTCCTTGTGATAATCTTTTGGCGAGCAAATAATTTATTTTTATTGATTATATTATTGTTTATTATTATGTAAGTATGTAACTTTATTTTTATGAAGATGATTTAAGAATTTGTCGCTACTGATTTTTAAACCACTTAATTTGAGTTATTTTTATTGTCTATTGAATATTTTAAATTGATTATCACCAAATAATAAGCCAGTTTAGTGCCGATTTGCCGAAAATAATTGAACAAATAAAACACGAGAGATTTATTAAAATAATATTATCAATTTGACCATTTTAATATTTTAAAATATAATATCAAAATAAATTCCACAGTATATGACGAGATATCTTGCAAAAAAAATCTTCCATTGAGTACTTTCGGATGCTAGAATGACTGTGACGAAGACTGCCTGTTGTTATAATCTGCTTATAAGTTTTAAAACAAACTAAAAGAATAACAATATACAATTGTTAGACAGCACAAACATAGACCACTCCAAACCAACCTACCCCCCTCCATCACACTCAGTCTTAATCAAGCGTATCACGAGGCCCTACGTTTAGCTGTGAAACATCAGCAATTTTTTACGTCTGGTAATGTCCTAGGAGCAGATACTCGAGTCTGAGGTCGCTACGTTCTCAAGTGAGCTTTGACTGAGTTTACTGAGTTGACTAAACTAAAGTTAATACAAATGTCAAAAGCGAGAAAACCATGGAGAACTAACATAAAAGAAAAGTAATTTTGAGTGCATGCTGAAGGAAGGTAGACTATGGTAGATACATAATGGGTTGACGAGATGAGTGAGAAGTATGAATACTTGCAATTGCTGGCAGAGATGGCGAGCTTATTTCTGAATTTACAGATACAATGATAAAAGATAACAGCGAGGCAGGTATTTTAGTCCGAGGTACAATGATAATTAATGGCAGTTCTCTAACAAGGTAAAATACGGAGTGTGATACCAATTCGTTAATCAAAATGGACTTTTTTTATTGAAACCCAACATGTTTGAAAAATGCTAATACTTAGTGTCCCAGGCCCTCGGTAAGAAAACATATTTTTAACACATTAAATTATTAATATATTCCTTAATGATCATATTCCTGAGGTGAAAAGTACTTATTTGCAAGTAGTAATTCGATTTTCGGCGTTACTCACTGAGTCAGTATTATTGGAAACTGCCGACGATTTGTGAATAATGTATAAACAATAATTAAATTAATATTATCAATTTGATGATTAGCTGACACTGCTTATTCTCTCGAGACTCGTTAATTGCCACAAATAATAAGTAAAAAGTGTTGCTCATAAAAACCTCGTATGCCACATGACACTATTTGTACATGAGATAAAAAAAAATCTAAATAATCTCTATGATTCCATCAAATTTATCATATATTTTTCGTATTCTACTATTAATCTTAATAGTGAAACACAAAAAATTGAGAATTTTTATGCATTAATAGTGACTATAGAGAGTTTTATTCATCTCGTGTTGTGTGGCATACGAGGTAGGTATTGTTTTCTCATGAGCGTGATATTTTATTAAAAAATACAACGAGCACTTAAAATAGATATTTTACTTGAGATAACGAATGTCCAACCGGGAATTTAACTGATTAAAAAATCTACGACCTTTTTGTCCATTAGGACCGAGATATATTTTATTTTTATTTACAACGTTTTTATTAGCTCTTATTCTTATTTGTCTATCCAGTACAAATCTTGCAATCGATTTTTAACTAACTTCCCGACTAGCTAAACATTTGAAACTTTTAGAATATATCAGAACACGATGCCAATGCATTTTTTTGATACTTTTAGCCATATTTAAGTAGAATTGAATTCATTTTTAGTTAATTCTGTTTTGTATGAAAAGTTATTTCGGAAGAAATCCGTAATCCAATCCACTATTATTGGTTGGTAGGGAACTGGAGTTCTAGCAACTAAATTATTAATATATACGTGCATTACTATGGAAATCAATATGACATGTCAAAATAACATTCCAGTATTATTTCTATCAAGTACAAACTTTTTGATCGTTTAAGCTAGTCAAGTCAAGTTTATATGATTCAACAGAAAATTTGAAAACGTTGTACATAAAAAGTTCTTTTTATCTTGTAATTATATATGATATTTTATATTATAAGTATGCACCTAGAACTGTCAAAATGGAAAAAATTATTTGTGTACATAATGAAAGAAAGAAAAACTAATTAACGTGATTCTCATTTAAAATACATTTACACCCAACACAAGATTCGGAAAAGTTACTAAAATTCTGAAGTATGCTAAACAAGAACTTTCTCGTTTCGTTTCATTAATAACGGTAAATAATTTAATATTTCTTACGTCGGAATTGCGTTCTCTCGTGGAATCAACAAAATATGACTCGTGGATTTACATTTTACACAGATATATAATGCTTTATGTCAAAGAGTTAGCACCACAATAGCGTACCTAATTGTGCAGAGATTTCTTATGTTAATCACAATCAGTAGTTGACAGTCGATACCTTGAACTCTCGCTTACGACTTGTTGTAGTCGAAATTCTTAAAATCACTTGCGGCAAGGTCATCGCTATGTACATAATGATTGCAGTTTGTAGTTACTATACTCCGTTCGATTTAGGTTGATTATAAAGCGGTTATGTTAATACAACGTAGAATTTGTGTTACTATAAATCAACTTTAGGTCTATCCCGCATGGGTCATATTTTGCAGTCGGTACGTTTTACAAAATGCGTTTGCATCTTAGTAAATTATGTATTATCGTTTTTCAATTATTATGTAGGTGATATGATGTATGTGATGAAACCTATGATTTGATGGGCCGAGCAACTACACGTCAGTCATATAATGTCATGGGTCGTTTTAATCTGTGTTTGGACCCAGAGTATGGATCTAATAGATTGAACAAGTGACTAATATCCATATCTTTTAAAACAAAAATCTGTTACGTGGTGACCCAGATCCACATATTATGATTGTATAGCTCTAGGTATTGTTAAAATTCGTATTGTACTTGGTCGTGGGTAACTAGTAAAATTATGAAAAGGACGAAAATTATTATAAAGCACACGAGTGCAATATATACCAACAGAGAGAGAGAGAGAGAGGAGTAGGTAGGTATGTACTATTTTGTCTCATACCCTGGGTGAAGTCAGAGAAGATATTTATATTATAACAGCGTTGAGTCAATTAAGACCTTTGACCAATTTGCCAAAGAAGTCTGCTGATTTAAAGCACTATATTTTGGTTTCAACAGGCTTATACCGTTAAACGTAATGAATTGATTTATAGTAATAAAAATAATATATATATTTATTTGGAAACCATTTATTTTAATCATATTTTGTTGTTTATTACAATATTAATGTACACAATGTGCGCAGTTGCAATTAATTCAAGACTGTCTCAAAGTATCACAAATCAATATTTTCAACTGATTAAACTTTTATATTAACGTAGATTATTTTACTAGCTGGTAGAACTCATAAATCATCTTTGTAATATGTCGCGTGACTTATTAATGCAAAAAGACGTGAAATTCTGCCTATGTGCATAGATTTTTTAGTTATCAAAGCATTTCATCTCTGTATAGAAACTACAGTTATGACCAAAGTTTGTAGTCGACGAAACCGTAAAAAGCGACCAGTGTACGGTAGGCCTCTGGCTCAGGATACATTTTTATTATAAGCTTTACGATAAATACCTAACTACATGATAATAATATATCTTCTTATTTTTCTGGACATAATACAATCTAAAGACGAGTAATAAACACTCATACCATTTCTATTACCACGTTTTTATTAGCTCGTATTCTTGTTTGTCCGGTACAGATTTTTTCTTGTGAAGTACAATTATTTTCTTGTTTGTCGAAGATTTTTAACTAATTTCCCGACTAGCTAGACATTTGAAACTTTTAGAATATATCAGAGCACGACGATAATACATTTTTTTAATACTTTTGGCCACCTTTACGCAGAATTGAATTCATTTTCAGTTAATTCTGTTTTGTATGTTTTGGAAAAAATTCGTTAAAAGTAATATTTACTACTCACTATTATTGGTTGCTAAGTGGGTCCTAGCATCTAAATTATTAATATATACGTGCGTTACTATGGAAATCAATATGAAATGTCAAAATGACATTTCTGTATTCTATAAAACTTATTCAGTATTTCTATCAAGTACAATAAAAAGTTTTTATTAATACATAGAATTGACAAGTTTATAAATGATTCAACAGAAAATTTACAAACGTGGTATATAAAAAGTACTTTTTATCTTGTAATTAGTGATATTGTTTTTCTTCGATAAACATGCATTCATATTGGTATTAGGTTTAATATAATTGGACGCCTATTTTTGTGTACCTATATAATATTACAACTGGACTTAAATCAATCATTGACAAATTGAAACAATTAGTTTTTATTAAATTATTAAAATAATGTTTAAAGGAAGTAATTCATGTTCTCTATTGATAGCAAGATGTCACATTATGCCTAAGTAGATTATTTTTATAATATGTTTTACTATCTATTATAATAGTAATAAATATATTTAATCAGATGACGTGTTTTACTTTTGAATAGAGTCTAAATTGATATCTACTTACAAAAAAAAATTAACAATAAAGAATGTTCTTTACTGCTTCAGTATATAAAAAAAGCTGATTTCATTCATGATACATCTAGTATTCAATATTACTATACGCTGTAATCAAATACCTATGTTTTTTTTTATTTATAATAAACTTTTTAACGTGCTTCAAAGAAATGTTTATAAATTATTTATTTACTATCTACTAAGCAATTTAATAAAGTAAAAGTAACTTATTCTTATTGTGCCATCCCCTAGCGGAGGTCGGCCACCATCAAGGCGATCTTATCTTTGTCGTCTGCTACCCGGGACAGTTCGGTGGAGCTGCACTCGTACCAATCACGGAGGTTCTTAAGCCACGAAACGCGGCGCCGTCCTCTGCTACGCTTCCCATTGATCTTTCCTTGAATGACAAAAGTTGGGGAATGCTGTATTTTTGTCCTTTCATAATGTGGCCGAGGTATTGTAGTTTCCTGGTTTTGATAACTACGTAGAACTTCTCGGTTCTTCCCCATTCGATTGAGAACTTCAACATTTGTCGCCGGTCAGTCCAAGGAATTTTGAGGATGCGTCTATACAGCCACATCTCGAAAGCTTCAAGTCTCCGTGACATCTCTTGGTTTAGCGTCCATACTTCCATACCATAGAAAAGAATTGAGAGAACATTACAACGCACCTTTCGCAGTTTCAGACCTAGATTTCGATTGCTAAGAAGGTGTCTTATTTTGAGAAAGGCTCTCAATCTCAATTCAAATTCAAATCTCAATTCTAGTTTTTATTTCCTGAGACTGGTCCCATTTCTCAATGACCCATATACCTAAATATTTGTAATGGGTCACACGTTCGATTGGTTTGCTGTTAATGACAACTAACGACTAACATTTTTTAACTATAAATATAAGAGGTATTCACAAATGTTTTTATTTTTTTTTTCATTCTTTATGACCTTTACTCTATTACTATAATAACTCTATACTGCCTTGCTAAGTAAAAAGACAGTGTTTTCTGTTTTCGCGTAATTGTTGTAGGAGAACTCAGGTTTTAATCTACTTTTTATCGTTTATTATACGCAAAATTATTGGATTGTTTTGACATAGTTATGTCTAAGAAGGTAGTATAGCGATCCTTGCGTTCTGTTGTCCGCATAACTAAACGTATTCAGAGACTTGTGACAGTCGTTCGCTTGATAGGACCATCATTTGTATCCTCATCCACGACGACCCTCGATGGTTTCTCTGACTATAGATGGGCATTTTTTCTTCTAACGCCCGTTATTTACGTTTATTTCTTTCAAAATGAAGGAATACAATAATATCTACTTTATCGAACATACATAATTTTAAAAAACACTTGAGAAAATATATTATAACCAATAGAAAAAATCGGTACAGTTCGGTTATGATGAATACTGCGGCAAACACATTTTGAAAATAACCGATATACTGGATTATTTGTTAGGTTAACCTAACCTAACCTAACCCAACCTAACCCAACCTAAACTAACCCAAACTAACAAATAATCCAGTATATCGGGTATTTTCAAAATGTGTTTTCCGCTGTATTCCTCATTATCGAACTGTACCAAAAAGTCTTTTTGAAAAAAGTAAGACACTGCTTCTCTTGGGTTTACGCCCCGTGCACATTGTCCACTATGTTACTATGTGACATACTAACTACGACAGATTTTAACTATTGGCCTTTATAATACCTGCTCATCAGCGCTCTTCCAAATCAAGCTACTATTAATTGGCAATCGGTTTTTGTTTATTAAATCAAAGTAGGTACCTACTACTTTAATTACTAACCGACGTCATGGAGTTATCCTCAAACCGTAATCACCACCAACTTTAAAAGAATTGGTTTTTATTTTTGTAATATTTTTATTCAAATTTATTGACCACTGTTCAACTATGCAGAGATTAATAATTATGCCAAATATTTCAACGTAATGTTTAACAAAAGTATTTATTATTGTAGTATCTCCATGATCCACTTAATATCTTAAAATCATTGTAGGTATGGATACTTTTTAAATTAAAGTAAATATCCGTAATATTGTTTTTTTTAAGAACCAACCCTGAAACAGGGTATTGATTTTTGAGCTTCCGGAAATCCTCTATAACGGGGTTTTAATAGATTTAATTTAAAGCTATATTTACATACATGGTGTAACTGTAAGTTTTACATAAAATATATATTCACATATTATTATCTTAAATTAAGTGAATAATTAATACCGTATTCAAGTTAAAATAATATACAGCCAAAAGAATGTAAAATAATTTTACTCTCTTATTTTCTTAACAGTATTATTTATGCATACTTCAGTTACCTACCTAAAATATTTCATAAGTCCTTCTTTTGTTTGTTTGAAAATTTGAGGGTAGATGTGCATAAATGTGTGTATGCGAGTAATTTTTTATAAAGGCTTGTTTTTAGCCTTGTTATTCGCGGGAAAGAGTGAAATTAGTCATTGTGGCACAGAAATTCTGACCGCTACATTCTTTTGTTCGGTGATGAATGGTTTTTAGCTGGAAACGAGATCGGACGGAAAAATAGCCATTAAAAACACCTCGCCGTTTCAGGGGATGCCGGGGTAATACCCCTCCTGTGAAATATGGCGAATTACTTATCTTTGTTTTGAAAACCAACAAACCATGTAAGTGGGCTTTAAATTTCATATGTAATTAATCTGTGCTGAGTTTTGACGAATTTATCCTTTAAAAATATTATATAAAATTCATATGATAATACTTAATATAGACCACTTACCTTCAATAGAGTTTTGTTTTATTGTTCTTTAAACGTCAAGCCAAATGTTTTTTTTTAATTAAATAAAATAAATGATAAACTTCCCTGAGTTGTGTCCACTTTGGTCATAACACTAAAAGGCTGAAGAGCGCTAAGCTACTGAAAATGGACAAGTAATATATATTTTAATAAGGTAAATAACCGGAATAATTCGGTTTATATTATACATTTATGTAAAAGAAAAAATATTTGAACATATAATATAAAAACACCTAAGATTAAACCTACTAGACAAAATTATACTTGAAAAAAAATACGATTCTCGACGGGATTTGAATCCGTATAACCACTGGTATCACGCCAATATTTTTTTCTAGTCGGTAGGAATATATCGTCGGTGTTTTGTAAAAATGGCGAATCAACCATTTTGGCGAAATCGAGTTTTTAATGAAAATACAATATGTACCCCACTAGCTTTGTTGTGTAAAAACGGCGAATTTTTATCTCTACAGGAAAGTACTTAAAAACGATAATCGACTTAAACTAAATTAATTAAAATTAAGAAATAAAAAGCAAATTTGACATATTAGGCCATTTAAAATATTATATAATAATACCTATTATAATGAAAGTATTCTTTCTAAGCTTTATTATAAACTTGTTAGATATTTATAATCATCTACAGGTAAAAAACAAATAAATGTCAAAAGTTAAAAACCCTCCTCCTGTAAAGTAGCATTTTGGTTGATTCGCCCTTTTTACAAAACACCGACGATATCTGAGGTGTTTTCAAGTTATGTATGTTCAATATATTAATGGAATGTTACATTCTCAAAATATTGTGAATATTCGTTGAATAAAAGAAATTGTTTGTTAAAAATTGTTAGCATGTTCAAGTGGACGTTATAACTAAAATATTTGGCGAGAGCCGGGCATCGGTTAGTAATTAAGGTGATTAATATTCCTTGTTTAATTAGACAAAAACTGATAGTCAATAATAACTCAATTTGATAAGAATTTCATGTGTGACCTACTAGTTTAAATTGTTGCAATTAGATAGGAGGCTCGTAGCAATTGGTCAATGCACAGTTGGCACAATACCAGTTGAGTAGCTAGTAGCTAATAGCTATACGAGTTCAAATCCCGTCTAGCATTATATTTTTTCAAATGCGATTTTTTCTAGTGGATATAGCACTTATTGCAACAATTAAAACTACCTTATTGTAATTGTTACAATAAGTGCTAATACTTTGATACAAACCTACCCTAAGTTTGATAATATGTATCATATCATATTTATAATATCATTTTATTGGTCGATAAGTATAGAATAGACCCACAGGAAGGAGAAAAAAAATAATTATTTAACTATCAAGGGGATTTTAACATTTTTTTTTTACAAATAACCTCCACTATAAATTAATACATTAGCTTAGCTTCCCTTTTATTTATAAAAAAAATGTATAAAGAGCGGAGTTGTTCCGATTATTACGATATTAAAAATTTGGCACCTGGCTGTTTTGTGTCAACGCATTTATTTACAGGTTTAGGAGTTTGAAATTTTGTGTGAGCATAAAAAAATGCTTTATAACAAAATGCGATTAAAATCTATTTTTTGTTAAAAGTGCAGTCAGGTGATTTGCGGATTAAGCAGTGGAAATGTCAATTTTGGTGGGAATCAGAAAAAATTGCTGCTATGACGTTTTAAAAATCTATAGTACTAATTTGACAAAACAAAAAACATTGACAGTTTTAAAATTTTCAACCTACTTTAAAAATGTCATAAACTCGTTTATGTACGGGAATCTCGTAGTAATGTATTGTGTTCTATTAATAATCACTTAACTCGATGGCCTACTTTTTCCGTACCATAAATAGATAATAAGTTTTTCACTCGCACAGTCGCGCATTCGTTAATGACTTCGAAATCACCAACTGAAAAAAAAAAAACAAAAACACCTCCCATTCCGTGTTATATTTTGTCAAAATAAATGCTGGCCCGTGAAAACGATGGCATGATAAGACACACGGGCTAAATGATAAGCCGCCCAATCGAAAAAGTTGATTAAGCCAGTGCCTCATTTGCCCGGCGGTACCCCAGCAATTCTTTATCGGCCTGCCGTAATATTTCTTCTTGAAAATGGCATAAACAACAGGAAATGGCACGCGTTTCACAGGTTATTATCAAAAAACAAACACACGTGCGGTCGTATCACACAGGACGGTGCAACTCAATTACATAACCTTTTTCATTTTTTAAATAACCCAGCTCGCAAGTTCTTTTTTACATCTTTTGTGGGAAAATATTCTGTATTTTATTCGGACAGAGACAATACTTTTAAACCGTAAATAACAACAATAACAACTGAGACATTCGTATTAACGTTGGATTAATCTACAAAATACATTAAATTGAGTTAACCATACAAAAACTATTACTAAACAACAATGGCGAGAGATGGAGGTAGGCTGGCGTTGTTAGACATACTTATTTATTTTCATTAAACTAAGAATATGAATTACAGATGGTGCTGGTTAGTTTTTAAAATTCAATTAAACCCTCCCTAAATCTAACCATAATAGTATATTATGTATGCTTTGCGCAATCCGATCAGAATACTACACACTTTTTTAGTCATACTTATTTGTTTTTATTGAATTAAGAATACATAAATTACAGATAGTGCTGTTAGTTTCCTAAAATTTATTATTTACTACCTAAACCAAACGATAATCGAAATATATTTTTTTATCTATAAAATTATGTAAAACTATATAAGTATAATTTTATTGGCATACTTTTAGATAATTTATTAATATACGAATATTTTTTAACTATTATCTATTATGGCTTGGTTTATACAGGTTTTAAATGAATCTTAAAAACTAACCAACACACTCTGAAATTTGTAGTCTTAGTTCAGTGAAAAAAAATACGTATGACTGAGAAAGTTGATAGTACAATATTTATGTCAGATCTTGATAGCCTACTTCCATCCTTCGTCACTGCCGGATTAGACGACATTAAGTAAATAGTTATTGCATATTTTTTTCCACAAATTTAAGTTCAATATAGGAATGATTTGTATTACCACATCTCCACGTCTCTACACGTTATATATATTATATTATGCAGCATTCCATGAAGTTAAAATATACGTTTAGTGCCATAATTCCATGTCCAGAGACGAAGCCACATTAGAGTGATGTAGCAACCATACATATGGTGCTTAAAAAATAGATAATAAAATAAAAGATTAATCTTGACATGCTTCATTTATATTTTGTGAGATTGAGTATTGTTAATAATATTTAAGGGCGACTATAGTAAGGCCGTGGCATTAAATTGCGAGTTACCATGGTATGCTCATTGGACTTTAGGTAAATATCAGTAACAGTACATCATTACATTGACCCCGGCTGACAATTTCTTTTCTAGGCTTTCTTTTCTCTCCCTGAATAAAACAATATCAAAAGGGTTTATAGCCAATACCAATAAAATCTAGGTATCTGTCTAAGAAAGCTAAACAAACCCATTTATACAAAATGCTAATAGTGTGTGAATTAGGCCGAAGGACTGTAATCGCAGAGTTTATGTACCGTCGTTCAGAACATATAAATGCGTCGTCCGGTGTGATACGGACTATCACGCTAATATGTTTTATTTACACGTGTTCTAACTCACCGGACCTTAATCAAGTCGCGAAGAATTTTTCTGGCACTGTATTCACAATAATTATTATTAATCTACCGTACATTTGCAGAAATGTATTTTAAAACATTTCTTTTTATATGTAAATTATTTACGAGGTAACTTTTATAATATCAATCATTTTTCGCGTAGGTAACGGAACAACCAAATATAAGTATGTACAATAAGCTTCATAATACACGTTTTTAATGATGTTTCCATTGTGTACTGAATAATGATGTTTTTTTATCCATATTTACAATGTAAGTAAGGTACCCACAATTTATTACCCAAATAATAATGGATCATCAGTAAAGGGTGAAAAGTAATTTATTATAATAGTTTAATTTTTGCATTGGACTGTAATTTTAAGGTGATGGTGGATTACGGATCTAGTTGAGGAGGGTTTAACAGGATACCAGATACTGACATTTTAATGTTGAGAGGGGTGGCGCGGGCTGGAGCCAGTTCGGTGTTCATGCACTCACGCACTGGTAAATGCACGGTTCGGAATGTAACTCTCACAGTTTTACTTTGGTTTTGGGATGAATGATGATGAAAAGTTCAGGATGGAAGATAGACGCGACGTTCGCTCAAACCGTATCAGATTTAGCGAAACAAAGATCGAACATATACGTTTATAGTCACTCTGTGGTTAAAGACGGCTAAGATATAACAAGCCCGCACATGACCGCTTTCTTGATGTCACTCAAGCTAACTAAATTTTATTTGCAATCATGGTCAGCTCATGACCCGTAATTGCTGGTTGTCTGGTCTTGTGACAATAATAAATAAGGATGTGATGTATTTTTATATTATATAAGGTATATTTGATTATAAGTGGTAAAGTAATAAATCCGTTAATAACAGAAGAAATCCAAAATAGATAGTACATTATTTTCGTCCGAATAAGTCGCTTTGCCGAATGCTTCCTTTCAACATATTTTAAATTTGAAATCTTACCGGGTGAAATCTTTCCGATATATTTCCGGGAAAATACGTGTAAATTGTTACTGTTTTTAAAATAAGCCAATGGTAGTCTAGTTAGCACAGTGGGGGCGTCATTAAAGCAGTGGGTTATGGGTTCGGCTCCGCGGCTGAAAAAAATAGATTAATTCAATGAAACATCATATTGATTTAACTATACGTACAATAATATATAGAAAGCAGCGTTGAAAAATATAATAAATAATTACAAGATAAAAAGAACTTTTCATATAACACGTTTTAAAATTTTCTGCAGAATCATTAAAACTTGACAATTCTATGTATTAATAAAAACTTTTTATTGTACTTGATAGAAATACCTACTTAATAAATATAGAATACAGAAATGTCATTTTGACATTTCATATTGATGTCCATAGTAACGCACATATATATTAATAATTGAGTTGCTAGGGCCTCCTTAGCAACCAATAATAATAACTTTCCATACAAAACAGAATTAACTGAAAATGAATTCGATTTTGCATAAAAATGGCTAAAAGTATAAATAGAATGCATTGTCGTCGTGTTCTGATATACTCAAAGGTTTCAAATGTCTAGCTAGTCGGGAAGTTAGTTAAAAATCTTCAATTGTCCAATACAAATCTTGGATAAACAAGAAAAAAAATGAACTGGACACACAAGAAAAAATTAGTGCTGGACAAATAAGAATACGAGCTAATAAAAACGTGGTAAAATCATTCGCAATGCTATTTTAAATTAAAACAATCACATTTTTACTGTCAATTTTTTTTTTTTTTTTAAATATGTGACGATGAATTTAATAGTTAAATAATTGTGGTTAGTCATGCGAACTGAGTCACTTAAATTCAAACAAAAAGATTAGGTCATTCGAGTCGTGATTAAATAAAATTCTCATCGAACGCATTCACGAAGAACGCACTGGCTCGCTCCTGCTTTTACAGTATTCTGAAAAGACATTGGGTGGCTGGAAACATAGTTTTAACATCATGAATCAGTCATGAAGTATACGCATTATCGATGGCGTACAACTATTTCACGGGCATCCTTTGACTCGTGTCTCAAGTCAGTCGTATACGAACGATGTATGTCTAGTGGGGTAAGAATATTATTGCGCGCGAAGGATGTTTATACACCCGCACTTGAAGATCCGCTGACAGTTTGCTCTCAGCAGAACTTCCAAATTATGGAAGAATAGCTGGGAACCGGTTTCAACATAATTTAAAGATCAATCAAGCCACAGTCTATAACAGTGGCGAACACTACAATACTAGCAATTATTTAAAGCCTACCTTTTTAAGAAACATGTTTTTTATTGCATATTGACATGTTTATATAATCACTTGATTATTTTATATTCTTTAATAATAACAAGAAAAAAATAGCTTTTTATATACGAGTACAACGTTTTTAAATTTTCTGTTCGATCAAAAAAAAATGTACTTGATAGAAAAACTGAATAAATATATAATACTGAAATGTGAATGAAATGAAAATGAATTCAATTCTACTTAAAGATGACTAAAAGTATTAAAATAATGCATTGTCATCGTGTCCTGATATATTTGAAAAGTTTCAAATGTCTAGCTAGTTGGGAGGTTAGTTAAAAATCAATTGCAATATTTGTACTGAATAAACAAACAACCACCGGACAAACAAAAATACGACCTAATAAAAACGTTGTAAAAATAATTTAATTTACCAACGACATATGTCATATATGTAGGAGTGTATTAAATTATACAGATTACAAAACAATCTGACAAGGTTAAAAAAATATACCATAGCGCGTCAACTGTCTTGACGTAAATAAATGTCGGATTAATTGTCAAGGAATTGTGATATTTTTTCGTATAGACATTACATCACGTAATCTCAGTCAGTCTATCAAATTGTATGATATATGGTAGGCTCCTATCGCAGAGTGTAAAACCTACGCGCATAATATTGTCGTCATGACTGCACTTTGTCAAAAATAATTAATAATTAGATCATTTATAAAAAATATCTGTATGACTTTTAATCGCACATTGATAATATAGATTGTTTTTAGAAATACAAATAAATTTTGTTTAATGACTTTTGATTTGTATATATTATGTGTCGCTAGATTTCAAAATCAGCCAAGTCCACCTTTAGGTATTTTTGACTTTTTTTGTAAATTGCTGAAGAACTACTGCTTTCTAACATTTCTGCATTATCAAAATATGAAACGTATTATTTTTAAATAGTCAATACTCGAAATAATATAAACTTTCACCCTTGTGATTGTGTACTTGAGAAAACAAAAAGCTGATTTTCTTCTATTCATCTATTATGGACATGGCTGATTTTGAAATCTAGTGACACATATGTCTAAAGTTTCATTGAATTCGTGTGTACCTATTCACGAGTTATAATGTACGAGTAGTAACGACGTATTATCTTCTTATTTATCGATAGTTATACCTGAAAATGTGGTTTTTTTCTCAGATTTCCATAGCCCTCTCTTTCCAAAAGTCACCCTTCGGCACTGGTCTAAAATAATAAAAAGATTACGAGGAATCAAAAAAGAATAAGTAAATATTTTTATGTTGTAGCAAAATGATAGAATTAAATTAATGATAATGATAAATAGAATACTTACAACATATAGAACTAATTCGATTTCGTAATAAGACATTTTATTAATCTACGAGGGTGGGTCAATAAGTCCTTAGAAAAGCCGACAGGTGGCGCGACTAGTACTGCAAGCGGTTTGTTTTCATGCAGCGGCACTACCGATTCAGTATGCTGCGAAGTTTCAATCAGATTGGTCGGGTTGTTGTGTGTTTCTCGTACATTTAAAAAAAAAAATTGCTTGTGGAAAATGGAAAAATGGAAAATGGAGAAAATTGAGTTTAGAGTTGTTATTAAACATTTTAATATAAAAGGGTTAACAGCAAAGGAAATAAAAAATGAGTTGGATTTAGTTCACGGCATATCTGCTCCTTCACTTGCAACTATTTATAACTGGTTAAATGAATTTAAACGTGGTCGTACATCAACAAAGGATGAACCACGCTCAGGACGTCCTGTAGAGGTGACTACACCAGAAATGATCAATAAAATCCACGATATAGTGTTAAGTGACCGAAGATTAAAGTTGAGTGAGATAATTGAGGTTACAGGGATCTCAAAAGGTAGCGTCATTTCTATTTTACATGACAAATTGGGCATGAAAAATATTTCTGCAAGATGGGTGCCGCGTTTGCTCACAGTCGACAATAAACGCAGTAGGGTGGTGGCCTCTAAAGCCCTGTTGTCGCTCATGCAACGCAATCCGAATGAATTTTTTCGTCGCTTTGTGACTGTAGATGAAACATGGATACACCACTATACTCCCGAGACGAAAGAACAGTCAAAGCAGTGGATTGCGAAGGCAAACCATGTCCAAAGAAGGCGAAAACCGTAAAATCAGCTGGTAAGGTTATGGCTGCTGCATTTTGGGATGCACGTGAAATTATTTTCGTTGACTATTTGGAAAAAGGAAAAACAATAACAGGGGATTATTATGCATCTTTATTGGACCAGCTAAAAAACAAAATTGAAGAAAAACGGCCTCATTTAAACAGGAAAAAAATCCTCTTTCATCAGGACAATGCCCGTGTTCACACATGTTTACGATCAATGGCTAAAATTGAAGAATTGAAGTTCGAATTGGTCGACCACCCACTGTATTCGCCAGATTTAGCCCCCAGTGACTTTTTCCTTTTCCCAAACTTAAAAAAATGGCTAAGTGGACAACGTTTTTTTTCAAATGAAGAAGTCATCGATCGGACAAATGCTTATTTTGAGGACCTTCCGAAAACTTATTTTTCTGACGGTTTAAAAAAAATTGAGAAACGTCTAACCAAGTGTATTGAGCTCCAAGGAAATTATGTTGAGAAATAAAAAAAAAATACAAAAATAAAACCTGTTTTAATGCTTTTTTCTAAGGAATTATTGACCCACCCTCGTATCTTATTTTTCCTTCAAGAACTGGATCAGAAATCGATCAACGAGAAGTAATCTACTGGTAAAAATAATTAAATCGGTCCCTTAAACATCGCCTGGAAAGTAATTTATTAGCTATATCTCCTTAATTATTTTTGCCTTGGGGTAGTATATCATTTAGCCTTCCTTATTAGTGCCTATTTTCGGAAATGTTTTTTTTTTCTTTTGAAGTTTTTCCATGAAAGTAATGGTATATTTTTCCAACTTTTTCTATTATAGGAGTAAAATAAAATAATTTGTTATGTTTATTTTGTGGGTTATTATTTATTTTTATCAACGACTGTTTACTAATACTGATTACAAGTGGCGAAGGGTGGAGGTAGGCTGTTAAGATCCGACATAAATAGTGCACATTAAACTTTGTTAGTCATACGTATTTGTTTTTATTGAAATAAGACTACAATTTATAGATGATATTTGCTAGTTTTTAAAAATTAATCAAACTCTACCTAAACCAAACCATAATAATTTTGGTGTATTTTGGGCGATTCGACAAAATTGTGCACAATTTTTCATTCATACCTATTTGTTTTCATTGAATTAGATATACATATTAAACATTTTGATGGTTATTTTTTTTTTAATTCATTAGGCTCTGTCTAAACCAAACTATAACAGATAAAATTTCATTCTATCTGTAGAATATCCAAAATTATGTATGATTAAATGGTATAATTTTATAAATTTTATAGATAGACGACTGTTTTTGACCATTATCTATTATGATTTGGTTTCGCAGAGTTCAATTTAATTTTAAAAACTAACCAACACCAGCCAGCTGTAAATTATTGTAGTCTTAGTTCAATGAAAATAAATACGTATGACTGACAAAGTTTAGTCTGCACTATTTATGGCGGATCTTAACAGCCTACTTCCACCCTTCACCACTGCTGATTACATAATAATATAAATACCCTTTAAATATGTATTATTCCAATTTTATTTCTTGGTAATTATTTTCTGCAGAATTTATTTCAATCAAGTGCTTAGTTAAAGTACCTAGTTGTAAATTACATGCATTATCAGACATATAGTTTTACATTTTCCAAATTTTAAACCTTTTTTTTCACAGTTACTATTTCAAAACCAGTACTTTGAAGTCAAATGTTAACTTGACAGATGAACAAAAAAAATAATCGTTTAATTCGCATTACGCACCAAATAATTATTATTCTTTATTAAATCATACGTCGATATTATTATATTTAGTGGTGGTTCTTTAAAATAATAAGAATATTTTGCAAAGCATAAAAAAGATTTATCTGAAAGCTTTAGAAAATATTTTGGCCAACTATATGACTTCATTGATTATTAATTGTGACAAAAAATACTTTTATACACGAGACATTTTCCTTAGAAGTAGAAAAAATATAATGGAATTAAGTATCTACCATCTTTATAGGGGGCTCTTATTCTTTTAGAAGGGCTAAACTTATTTACTCAACCCTGACATTCGTTATTTCTGTCGAGGCCATTTTGAAAACTAAATTTAACCATTGAATTAGTTTCATTTATTTTGTTAACTGTCAATTCATGGTGGAACTGCATTGTACTGTTATTTTTATTAAATAAAACGCAATTTTTATGTAGTACATATTCCATTTTTAATCAAGAGATTAGGACCGGTTTCGTCCGCCTCAGAGGGACATTTTCAACTGAATACATTTTTTTTAAAACAATATTTATTAAACAAAATCCAAAGCGATAGAAATAATATAACAATAGGTACATACATAATTATCCGTCCAATAATACCTTCCCAATAACCGATTAATTTAAAACTAATGCGTAATGAGGTTGGACATTAATATTTCATACTACGTCAGGGGCATTAAACAAATTATTTAAAATATTAACAAACCACAAAATATGAAACAATCTACGCTAACAATAACATTAATATCAACAAATAATTATGATTAGTCAAAATTTACAATAAAAATTTATAAAAAAATAATAAAATAAACAATATTATCAATTGAAATGAGATCGAATACAAAAACAAATACAACCAAAATATGAGTCAAAATTAAATAAAAATTAAAATAATAAATAATGTACAATATATAAAGTTATGTTATAACAATCCCAAATATTAAATAGGGAAGACACAAAATATAATTGATCATTTAACAAATTAGAATTGGGCAAAAATTTATACCTGAAGGTATCCTTTCTAAAAATGCTAAATGTAATAATGTTGTTAATCCTGGGTTCGAATTCTGAGTCTAGAAAATTCACATCATCATCATCATCAGGGGCACGACAACCCGGTGTAGGTCTTGGCCTCCTCCAACAGCTGCCTCCACCTGTCCCTATCTAGTGTGACCGCTTTCCAATTTGGTACTTCCAGAATAAGGCAGTCACTGGCAGCTCCATCCAATCAGCGAATCTTTGACCTGCCTCTTCTTCTACGCCCTATTGGACGCTGGACATCACTCTCTTTGACGGTTCATTGTCATTCATACGGTGCACATGACCTAGCCATCGCAGTCTCCCGATCTTAATTGATTCAACTGCGCTGCAATCTTCGTACAGACCGTAGAGCTCAGCATTATATCTTCTCCTCCAATTGTTGCCGTCCCTGATCGGTCTATATATACGGCGGAGAATTTTTCTTTCAAAAATGTTCAGAGCTCGTTCATTTCGAAGAGTTAATGTCCAGGTTTCCGATGCGTAGGTGAGCACTGGCTTTACAAGTGTCTTGTAAAAAGTGCTTTTAGTTCAGCGAGATAATATGCGGGACAGGCCAAATAGCATTTATTCGCAGTCATGATTATCTTGTTGATTTCATCTGTAATATCATTATGTCGAGTTACAAAAGAACCAAGGTATATGAAACTGTCGACCGTATCAAACCTGTATGCACTTAAATCTAACTTTTGTGCGCTTTTTCGTGGTATGAAATAGACAGGCATGTATTTAGTTTTTGCCTTGTTTATTCATAGGCTTCTAGTGCTGTGGATTCACATACCTACCGACTATTATATTTTTTTTTAACTTATGGACCGTATAGATTGAGCATGTGCCAAATAATATCCATTTCTCGTAAAACCAAAAATCTGATAATATAATAGGACCTCCACTCTGTCCACGTCATGCAACATAATCTTCTTAGTATTGAATATGGTGTGGATGGATCAACCCCCATGTACACCCACAAAGTGAAATCTAAATTAGCGTTAAGGGTGTAGAACTACTATGATTAGTGACTACATTGTCCATTAATGTAATGTAATATGATAAAATAGGTTGAATATATATTAGGATATATATTAAATGTGAAACAGTTATTTATCTTATCCATTGTAATCTCACGATTAAGAGACGTAATCAGAATAATTTTGAGAAGCAGTCTTCTCCGCGGCTCGGTTTTCCTTTCCTCAGAATTCAGCGGCACGCACGAGACGATGGTGGTGGACAACCAGTGACGCTCTTGATTTGGTTCCTATATCTGAAGAGAGTGTCATTCCAATCTCTCTGATCATCGGCTTGACTAAATATTATAAGATTTTCAGGACGAAAAGGATACCTGCAGTCTATATGTTGAGAATCTGGTGGGAATCAAATTAGTGAGAAGAGTCTGTATTGATCTAGAGTTCGCTGATGATTGATTTATTCTTCTATTTGGTCGTTCACGTGAGTTTTAGTATAATATAATAATAATTAATAATAATAAGTTTCGTATATCCTCTGTCTTTATCTTGATTTAATTAACTTGACATAAATACAATAATTTGGGAAGACATGAAATTGTTATATAAGAATTTTCACTAAATTTCTGCGTATCCGGAAATTTGTACGTAAACAATTCACCGCAGACACTTATTCGTGCGCCGCAGTATGAGTTCGTGTAACATTTATTCAAATTACAAGTTCTTCGTTGAACATTTCACCGTGGAGTATATTTGTACGTATGCTACAACATCTGGAGATGTCGTTACTAGGTTAGGTCAGAGGTTACGGTTAATCTAATTGGAACAGTACTATTTGCAAACTATCGCCGCATTTTGTAAGATACGTACAAATGTATTCCACGGTGAAATGTTCAACGAAGAACCCGTCATTTGATAAAATGTTACACGAACTCACGTTTCACGTAATGCGGCGCACGAATAAGTGTCCCACGATTAACTGCATACATACAACTTACATGTAACCAAATTTTTGATCATGACATAAGTCTCTGTATGGGATCTTGGCATTACGTTTGAGAGTAAACTGACATATTGTATTAGCCATATAGTTACCATTTGTAACAAGGCGCTTAAAATGTTGGGCTTCGTCATGCGTACTTCCCGGGTCTTTTCGGATGTTACGGCATTAAAACTTTTATTTAATTCTTTAGTTCGAAACAGACTTGAGAGTGGGTCTATTCTGACCTTTGCCCCGAGCAAAACGGAAGCTGTCCTCCTCAGGGGTAGTTCTCGGGTCAACATAACTCGACGGCCGCCCACGGTTCGTTTTGGCCAGACCTCAGTGCGTTTCTCCGAAAGGGTTACGTATCTGGGAGTAATTCTTGATGACAAGCTGTCTTTCGTTCACCACGCCAAGACGGCCGTCTCTAAGGCCAATTCGGCCTATCAGAGAATGGCCCGAATGGCGGGCAGCAATTGGGGACTTAAGCCTAGAGCCCTTAAGGTTGCATACGGCGCAATTTTCATGGGAATTGCCGGTTACGCCTCCAGCATTTGGCATTCTCGAGTAAACTCCTTAACTCTCGTGAGACGCGCACTATTAAGCGGGCAGCGACTTGCGCTGATCTCGCTTACCAAAGCCTACCGCACAACTTCTACTGACGCGCTTGCCGTACTCGCGGGGGTGCTACCCCTCGATCTGCACGTCCAAGTCAGAGGATCGATCACCCTCCTCTTGAGGGGGATCAGCACAATACTCGCCGGTGTCCATCTGACACCACCGCAGAGATCCGAGGACGTTCCTTACAGGAAGACTGTAAGTGACATTGTGTACAAGACCGCATTTGCGGCATGGCAGGCGAGGTGGACCGCCTCCCCCAAGGGGCGGCACACTTACCGTTTTTTTCCAGACGTATTCTGCAGGCACCAAACTAGAAGACTCCAACCTTCGCACTGGATTAGCCAGTTCCTCACCGGCCATGGCAACTTCGCCGCCAGACTCCACGAGTTTGGCTTGATAGTAGATGGGCCGGGTTGTACCTGCGGGCATGACCACCAAGATGTTGAACACATCCTCTGGGATTGCCCGCTTATGGAATTCGAACGAGCGGAGCTGTTTGCCAGGGTCCGTCCTCACACGGGCCCAATTGGTCATGGAGATCTGGTAGCAACCGAGGCCAACTTTGCGGCATTTGAGAAATTTGCAGCGTCGTATGGGGAGCGGGATAGTCCCGACTCTTCTGTAGACTCATCCATTTCAATTCGTGACACTCAGTATGCGGGTACACAAAGCGCTTAACGTCAGCGGACAGCAGAGCCAGTCCAAAAACAAACATTTTCTTTCTTAACTTTCTTCTTTCAGCACTACGGTGCATGGTTGCAGCATCAGTCCCGTGCGGCTCCGTCTCGGGACGGAATGAGCACTTAAAATCACTTCTTTCAGACACGTTTAAAGCGTCATAGAAAGCGGCCGTGCATATCCACGGTTGTGCATATATGACGGGTGGTGGTGGGCACTTTAACGTATGTTTGGGCACCGCATCAGTTGAAGTATGGCCTAATGGTGGAGAGTGCTCAGAAGAAATTCTTGAGACTCCTTTACTTGAGGTTGTATGGATACTATCCGTGGCTTTATCCAACTGACTTTTTCTTAGGCATGCTTACATACTGCAGTCTGCAATTAAGAAGAAATCTTTATTTAGCTACGTATTTTTTTCAACTTATACGAGGTATAAATGAGAACTCTGCCATTCTGGCCAGTGTTGACCTGTGTGTCCCTGATAACTATCTTATAAATAGAGGACATAAGTTGTTTATTCTCCCAAGGTACCAACATAACCAACCTGCCACTGGTAATGCCAATTGGGAGGGCGATAACTATGCTCAACGAAATTGCTTCGGGTGTTGATATATTCCACCTACGTGAGGATGAGTATAGGTGGACGTTGTTTTATAAATTCTAAAAATATGGTCTGCTCAACTCATTTTGTGTACTTCATTGTACCTATCTAATTTATATTTTTTGTATGTACATATTTCTACTGTTTAATAACATACTATCTATCTCTATGATGATCTATCTCTTTTTTAATGTAATACGGTGTTATATTTCTTTGTTTTTTAAATGTCATGTTGTGAACGTCTTAAACTTATAATTTGTAATGTCCACAATATGTTAAAAATAAATAAATTGAAATTGAAAATAGGTACATAATAATATTATTAGTGCAAATAAATAATTAACAAATCTTTTAGAGATAAGACAATCAGCATTTCTTTAGTTCTGGGATAGATTTTTACAAGAGAATTTGGCTTATTTTCTATTCAATGAAAGTTACTGAATCGTTCATTAATAATAATGTGAAAAACAGAACTAGTTTCCATCTAACGACCCGATAAACACCTTTTTATCTTTGGCAAGATATTAAAAGAAGCGAACTGAGTTTTTATTGCCTCGTAGTTGATATTTGGCTCCGGTCCGAAATTCGGCCGGCCACAAAAACGTAATAAAATCCAATTATATTTTCTTCTCTGACCCTTTTATGCCAAACCGCCAAGACCGTTTATGTGTAGTTAATGATATTATATCGTCAAGGTGAAACTCACTAAGTACAAAAGTATTTTTGGTCACAATATTGACTGAAATGTTAAAAGGTTACATCGAAAAACCATTATTATTCCATCTCATTCCTATAAAATCCAACAGAAAATTTTAATTTAATATCCCACAAAATAAATAAATACCATAAGCAGGTTAATGAAGCTTTAGTTTGGCACACAAGTATACGAAAGTTTACACTAGCGCATCCATTATATACACAATACTATTATCAGCCGCCATCAGCGATTAACGAGGGTATTTTATCATATGTTTGTATTGAAGTATTATAATTGTTACAATAAATTATCCGTCTAAATAGTCAAATCTGTCTATCTCGCTCTAAAATTTAGCACAGCCAAGAGAGGTGCTATTAAAACATAGCACTTATTGTAATATTTACAACTAACTTATTGAAATTGTTACAAGTACTAATACTTCGATATAAAAATATGAAAAACTATCCTCGACAGCTGCCGATAGCAGTTTTATGTATAGATGCAAAGGAGTAGTTAAATCTAGTTATACTTACCTACGTAATTCATGAGAATAACACGGGGTTTTCTCTAACACCAATAAAGTCGAGGAGTTTTGTAATCAGACTCATTCTTTATGGTTGAGTATATATTTTATGGCATTCACAAAAATTGTTGGGAGAACCCTTCAAATATTTGAGAAGAGAATCCTGAGAAAAAATTTTGAAGTCATATTAGAAAATTACGTCTAGCGAAAACGGTTGGTACACAATCAGAACTCTATTAATAACAACTATTTACGTTACGAAGAATAGTATGTTGTTTTTAATTATCATGCGTTCAATGAATAGGTAGGCAATGTTGTGTAGATGAATTAAAAAAATTAGCTGTCAAAAATAATATGTATGACGATGAACGAGGAAGGTCGATGACAATTTAGAAATTAAAATCAAGTAACTATTGAATTGAAAATGTAGACGAAACTGGTCTTACTAATTTATAAATCTACTAAACAAAACAATAACACAGTTATTAAATTAGAAAGATCCTATTCTACGTATTTAACTGGCATTTATGTAGAATAACAGTGTTAACTGCAGTATGTTAATTATTTTAAAACAAGGTTTTTGTTAATAATAATCAAAACCAATGTTATTCCGTTTCAATTGGTATAAAATTTTACCGAGAAATATGTATGAATATAATTAAAATATTACAACAACTAGAATAGACCTTGACTGTGTCAATGGATACCCAATTACACTGTTTTTTTTAACTGGAAGACTACAGAATAAGAGAAGCATGCGTAGAGAAAAACTCCACAGGGGGATCAAAATCTATTTAATTTATATTATAATTATTTTTTAATCAATTATTCTATATAAAAACTTACATAACGTTTTAAAAAACTTAAATTCTTTCTTATAGATAAGATTATTTTGAAATTCCTCAAAAATATACGTATACCTATAAAAATCATAGAAAAAAATGAGAGCATTGATAGCTTTAAGGTGATTGCACTCACTTGTGAAGTGAATGATATGAGTTCGAGTTTCACCCAGTCAATTTTTTCTATGATTTTATTCTGTTTGTTTTGTTTCTGATTTTTTTTTTTAAATAATTATATTTCCTTTTATTTACATAATATCTATATTAAGTTTTAAAAGCAGCTGTCCACGTTATCGTTTCTACGCCTTTTAATACACTTGTCTTATATAGTATATATATAATAGGTATGCAAGTTTTAATTTCGCGAGAATTACCTGAAAGTTGTATCCAATAATTGTCCTCATTTGATATATTATATTATATAAAGAAGGTACGCATAAAAGTAATTAACTAAGTATATACTTTATATGCTATGCGAATTGTTAGTGCCGATTTACAAGCTAGGGTTTAATAACGTACGTTGATAAACCTTTTATAATGTGTCCAGGTACTTCAAATGCCTATCTTTGTCTTACAAGTCTTATAATATTTGTTATAATATTATTTTTTTTACATGTATTATTATATCTCAATTTCATAAAAATAATGCTGACAAACAGAATGCGCTTCACCTAAGAAAGATCACAAGACGTAATATGATGCGTCAGATAGCACAAATAGCGGTGGGCAGGTCACGTTTGTCAAAAACGGAAGATCTTAGAGAAAACCCTGCCACCTGGTGAATACTGAATAGGGGAAAACTAGAACACACGATCCCGGATGACATTTCTTTTGATGTTGGGGTTTTTCTGCAATATTTAATAGAGTCATTCATAAATAATATATATGTATAATAAATTAGTCGGAAACGTACAAATTTACATACCTACATATAAGTGGCGTACGGTGATTTTTTTGTAGGGATTCTATTAAAACATAAATGTAGTATACAATAATTATGCTCTTTGCCAGATTTATGATTATAATGGGTGTTTTTTTTAGAGGTATAGAACTTTGAAATGGAATAAAACAAAGATGACTTTTTATATTGAGATGAAATTTACTTTATTCGAAAGATGCTCTTCTGGCATTATAATTTAAATATCACTTCTGGCATATGACCGCCACGGCTGGCTCGGACGTAGTCTAATCTGGAGGTCCAATTTTCGATGACTTTTTCCAACATTTGTGGCCGTATATCGGCAATAACGCGGCAAATGTTGTCCTCCAAGTGGTCAATCGTTTCGGGCTTATTGGCGTAAACTAGCGATTTTACATATTCCTACAGAAAATAGTCAAGCGGCGTTAAATCGCACGATCTTGGAGGCCAATTCACGGGTCCGAAACGTGAAACTATGCGGTTACCAAACGTTTCCTTCAATAAATCAATTGTGACACGAGCTGTGTGACATGTTGCGCCGTCTTGTTGAAACCACAGCTCTTGCACATCATGGTTGTTCAATTGATTAACGAAAAAGTCAGTAATCATGGCTCTATAGCGGTCACCATTGACTGTAACGTTCTGGCCAGCATCGTTTTTAAAGAAGTACGGACCAATTATTCCACCAGCCCATAAAGCACACCAAACAGTAAATTTTTCTGGATGTAACGGTGTCTCAACATACACTTGAAGATTATCATCACTCCAAATATGGCAGTTTTGTTTATTGACGTATCCATTCAACCAAAAGTGAGCTTCATCGCTAAGCAAAATTCGCTTATGAAAATCGGGATCAACGGCAATCTTGTTTTAAAATAAATTTTCACAATTTGGAAGCGTTTTTCAGGCGTCAGTCTATTCATATTGAAATGCCAAACCAAACTAAACATAAATCACTTAACAGCTGACAAAATGGCCGCCAATTAAAAAAGTGCTGCTAGCTTAAAGTTCTACACCTCTAAAAAAAACACCCTTTATAACTTATTCAATCTTGGCGAGTGGCTATATAGTCGAGGGTTCCAGGTTCGAATCCTGGGTTTGGCAAGTACACATATTGTTTTTAAATTTGTGTATGAGTCAGATTATGGACCAAATAGGTTGAGCAAGTGGCTGACATCCATTTCTCGTAAAAATAAAAGTTGTTAATACAAACTTCCACTCTGTGGAGGCCTATGATCTTATTAGGATTGGAAAGAAAGAAAGAAGAATATACAAGGGGTATCAACTTTAATCATTTAAGCCAGGTTCCATTATTTAAAATGAGGTGATAAATTTGAATGGCAAGTAAAAAGTGTTTTGAAAGTATTTTAATAGTAAGAACATTTATTTGGACCATAGACAGGTGCACATACATGGGAGAGGAATTCTGGTAACTACATGAGATACATATTATTATTTTTGTAAATTATAAATGCCAGCATAAAGTTCCTAATATTTAAAAAAATGTTCGTAAATACTTAAGATTGGCTTTTCACCTAATGCATAAATAATTTCGAATCGGATTTTATTTCGAAAGAAACAAAATATCAAATCATTGATAAGTTTCATAATAATAATATCTTATATGGCGGTCTTTATAATCAATATATCAGTAAAGATACATGTCTAAAAATAATACATTTTTCGAAATCCTATTACGTGGCCAGATACTTTAACAAAAGTCCGAATAAAGTATACTAAATAAACGGAGGCAGAGAGAAACGATGGTAGCAAAAATCATAGAAGACTTCTATTCTAGTATCAAGAGAAAAAGCTCAAATCGGTAAACTTAATGCTTGCTCGTAAAAGACCACAGGAGAAACCTCTTTACAACGCCTTCAGCCGTCTTTACTCTTTTGTATAATCTACGTAACAAAAACTGGAAATATGTTACTATTGAAGTTAACGAAATTGTAAAAAAATTTTGCATAATGAAATTATGACATAATGTTTAATTTATCAGTTTCAAAGTCGGTTACCTCCATATTCTGCAAGATTGATTAATCGCAAAAAAATAAACAAGCACATTTAGGAATGTAAAATATTTTACAAACATATCAATTAATAAATAATAAAAAAACAAATACCTAGCTAAATATATGTTCGTAGTATTTAATGTGTGTGGGTTATCACTTTGGGACTTGTCGATGTGTCGTAGGTGAGGATGATGATGAATGAATCGAAGATGTATGCAGGAGCGAATTTTATTAGGCGTAACATTTGGTACAATATTATGTTACAGCAGTTATGTTACAATACTAAACTTATGATAGGTACGGATCCGAGGTCCGCATCTCGGTGCAATCAGATGATGGGCGACGCGATATAGAGACTGCCATGGTAACAGACTAGAAACGTATATTCGAGTGACATTTTGATGAATCATTATTCGTTATTTATACAGTCAAAAGTAATACCTGAACATTATATTCCAGTACATAATTATATTGAACGAGTCAGCTGTTTAAACACGAGGAGCTGTGAATTTTATTTATTATTACAGTCATAATATAATATGATACTATGGGAATGGATATTAGACTAATTTTCCATTGCGATACCGTATTTAATATTGCTAATCAATCTGCTGACACGTGTAAAGAGTTGTTTACCGGAATATGAGTCGCTGGAAATTTATTATTGCGGTCGAATAATTTGATACATTGAAAATAGATATTTGATCAATAATATACTGACAGCTACATGTTTGTTAAATATAATATGTTTAAAAATGATGACCAATGATAGCCTACATTAAAATCAACTTTTCAAAATATTTTTTACATAAAAGTAGTGAACATTACAAAATATTATATAAGGACGTTCACGATACGACATATAAAAATTATTAAACAGTAGAAAAGTGTACCTGAATACCAAAAAAAATAGATACAAGAAAGTACACCGAATGAGCTAAGTAGACCCTATTTTAAGTATTTATAAAGCAATGCCTACCTAAACTCATCCTCATGCAGATGGAATATGTGAATATCCGAAGTGATTTGGTTAAACAGAGTTATTGCACTCCCAATTGGCATTACCGATAGCAGGCTAATTCTGCACCTTGGGAGAAGAAATAACTGATGCAACTGATTTCCAAGATAGTTATCAGGGAAACACAGGTCAATACTATCAAGAATGGGAGAGTATGTATGTTTATGTTACTAACAAACGGAGACGGCTTTGATAGTTTATGAATGCACGTACGATATAAAAGTATTTCGAGAAATAGAATCAAGAAAAAAATATTTAAAACATGGAGGTAAGTAACCTACTTTAAATCCTACAGTCTAATTTTATTTATTTATTCATAAATAAAATTAAATACGTACATGACATGCCAGTTTTTGCCATTTATTTACATATATTTTACAATAATATAATATATATATATTTACTTTATATTATGGAAACTAGTATAAGCCAACTAATAATTTTCCAATTAACTATTTTTTTTTATTCAAACGAATAATTCACAAGATTTATGAATATATCATTCTGATTATTTTTTACTTTCATTATAAATATTATTTTTTATAGTCCGCTTACTGTGAAATTTTATTAGCTTCTCGAAGTTTTAAATAATGACTAATGTAAGTATATTTTTCTTCATATATCATTTATTATTATCAGTGTCAATATGACATGCATCGTGTTGTCCTGGCAACCAGATGTCGTCACTGAAACGATGGTGTAAATCTAATATAGGTATAAAATAATATATTATTAACATTATTGTAAAAGAACATTTTTAAAACCTAAATATTATGTTACAGCAAAAATCCAACGATTGAAATAATCTGCTGTAGACAACTTATGGGTGTATTATTATTATCTTGTTAATATATTTATTCAGTAGTTCCCAACAACGATCTTGCATGTGAAAAAGCGCCTCCGTCACTATTTGAGTACGGTCGTAGCAATAATTTATATTGATAAACTAAAAGAAATGAAAATTTAAGAATGCGCTTACGATGACCAAGCGGGTAACGTATCAGCCTATAATGTTCTGAGACCCGGCTTCGGATCACAGATCAGATTTAGATACAGAGTATGATCCTAATAGATTAAGCAAGTGGTTAAAACTATTGCTCGTATAAACAAAAAATTGTTAATAATACAACCTCCACTCTGTGGAGGCCCATTATATGATCTTATTAGGATCGGACATGGTAAAAAATTAGTATACAATATGTCATATAATAATTCGTAATATCTGTGAAATCCGATTAATATCTGACAAATCTATTAAAATATAATATAAATAATATGTGTATATTGACATGTAATTATATTTTTATTCGAATGTATTTTTAATTTACAATATTAAATTGAATATACTTTGTAATTATTAATCAAAATTAATCGTTTAGAGTTTATCATGTAAATTACGAATTTACTTTTAATGTTGATTACGAAAGAAATACCAAAAATACTGTACGTAATTTGGAAGGATTGAAGATAACAAATGTTTCTGTACTATAGTTATTTCTTTTAATACTAGGTAATGTGAACCTACATCTTCATAATATAATCAGCTTAGCAATACTGAATTTAGGTACGTTTTATTTAAAGTATGCACTGCTTCAGTCAATCATACAGTTGAAGATAGAGAGTAACAGAAGTGCAGGAAGAAGACGAATTTGTTGGCTGAAGAGTTTTTTTTCAATGTCGTAATGAATAAAAATAAATTTTTTAATTATAACAGCCAACGTGCGCTTAAATGACGGCTCATAACGAATAAAAGAAGAGTATTAATAATTATTAACTTAATCTAAAAAAAGATTAAGTCACGTTATATAATAATGTATTTCTACGGGTTTCATTGAATGAAAACATGATTTTATGTTTTGTTACAAAAGCTTTAAGCACACTATGTTATTGTTGCTCTACGGCTGCTTTGGGCTGCTTCCATCCAGTATATGAGCGAATTATTAAGGAACTATTAGAGAAACGGAGACGGAAGTGATGCGCGTACATCGTTTGACCCTTGCGCTTTTGCGATCAGCGGGGATTTCCGATCTGAGTAATTGAATCCGGGTTTACGATCCAATGGTTCATATTTGTTGTGTAATCTTTGATATACGAGTTTTTTATGGATTCCCACTGACAGAATCTACGGTTGTTATGTACAATATTACATAATTGTATAGTTTTGTTACGAAAACTTCAGTATTATGAGCATACTGATATTCTCCAATCAGTCCGTATATGATATTTGAATACGCAAATCATCTATAATTATTTTATTAAAAAAATGATACTTACTTCTTTTGAAATTACCGATAGATAAACAGTTTTTTACCTACCTATTTTTTATTTATTTAGTTTACGTCAGAATATTAATGCTGTAAGTAACACAATAATAATACATTAGGTGGTTAGTTTTATCATTAGAAACTAATCGAATATAATTTATAAAAATATATTTGTGATAAAATCTTTGTTCGATTATGCACAGTTTAAGATGAAATCTAATCAGATAAATTAATTCATTCCGTCAAGTTTCCAGGGCAAATAAATGCACTCCTTAGTCCCGTCAATTTTTTTTGTTAATTACGGTTATAAATTTGGTTTTTGGAGTATCACCGTGTGTACTTCTTTCTCTTTTCATCGATGTTATGACCTCACTGTATTGACTGTTATAATTGTTAAGCCTCTGAATTAATAGACAAACGATACCTATTTCCGGACCGACCTACCATTTAGATAAATGTGTTGTTCTTTTATGAATGCACTTATTAACTCTTTAAATTGAATTCTCACTTGGTAATCTCTCTCTTATGATTATTTAATAGTAAGTGGAACAGGTGTAGTTACACAACTTAAATAATTTTATTTTTTGTTTCAAATCTCTCACAAGTATTTATGTATTTTATTATTTACCTATTTAAAAAAAAAAACTGAAATATTACTACATACGAAATAACTACAACGACACCAAAAAATATATATTCCAATATATAATATAATATATAAAAAATATAATTTCATATCGACTGCTCAATCTGCAAACCGGCTAACTCCATTTCGGCAAATTGCTTAGGAAGGATAAAAAACATAATAATTTAACTATCGAGCGGAATTTAACAATTCCAAATATATACTTAGAATATTAATACTTTCGACCGAAGGTACTTGATGGAATTTGAATTTAAATTCTAATGGATTCAAGCTCTGTACTATTCCATTTAAGTCGTTTTTTGCGACCCGGGTTTCGCCTTTAGGCATCTTCAGGCGTCGTGTACACTCACCAAAGGCAAACACACACTGACAACGAACACCCTTAACTCTACCTTATATAGTAAAACAATACAATAAAGTAGGTAAAAACTCCATTACCTACCTATTTAGTCAGAAATTACAACAAAAAGTACAATAAACAAATTATGAATAGCTGAAGTGTCAGTAAAAAACCCAATTAGTAAAAACCCTATCTTATTAATAACAATACACTGGACAGCATATTATTATAATAAATCGTCAAACCTAATAATAGGTCAAAATTCTTTATAACAATAAAAAATACTACACTCAAGAGGTGTAAATCGTCAATTCTAAGAAAAATAATTAATCGAGTTAACTAATGAGATGTCTATAATAATACTACTTACAAGGTACCTACTTTTATTTTTATAACATTATTTTTTAACAAAAACAAAATTATACATATAAACTCGCTTAATATAATATAATATATAACTCACCTAATATAATATATATATATATATATATTATACAATTATGCATACCTAAATCCTCATCCCTAGACTCTCATACAAATATATATAATCTCATACAAACATATTATATAAATTGTGTGTCAATACAATTGACCATAATATAGTCTCATATGTAAAACATCATATTATAGGATATAACAAAGGGCTACTAGGAAAGCTGAGTTGATCGTTCAATATAGGTAAGCTCTGCAACTGTGCTCTATTTATTTCTAATATTTCTTGGTAGAATAATTTATAATCACCTGTATGACTGTGAAGTAGTTTTGCACCCTTTTCAATGTCAAACGTGTGTTTTTCATTTAATAAGTGGTTAGCAAACGTTGAAGTATCCTTCTCCAATCTTTGGGCTGCTAAATGTTCTGAAATTCGTTATTACACTAAATTTAATCCTAAATACAGCGTTAAAAATTCGATAGATTTAATTAGTAAAATAAATAATCATAATAATTGTAATATTCCTAGTAATTCCAAATTAATTTCTTTTGACGTAGTCAGTTTATTTACTAATGTACCCGTAGGTAAATGTAAAAATATTGTTCATGAAATGTTAACTAAACGCCGTGTGAATCCAGTGATTATCTCAGAGTTGATGAATATTTTAGACATATGTGTAGAACAAAATTATTTCCAATTTAACGGTAAATGTTATAAACAAATTTCAGGCCTGGCAATGGGTAATTGTCTGTCTCCTTTGTTAGCAGAGTTATATATGGACTTTTTAGAATCTATTATATTCGAAAACAAAACTAAAACCAGAGATATCATATATTGGTTTCGGTATGTAGATGATATACTTTATTTGTTTAATGGTACAGATAGACAACTGACCAAATTCCATAAGTTTTTAAATTCACTAGATGATAATATTAAATTTACATTAGAAGTAGGTGTTAAGAAAATTAATTTTCTAGACTTAAATATTAACATAGAAAAGAACATTAATGAGTTCAACATTTATAGAAAACCGACATATTCGGATTGCATTATACATAGTTCCTCGAATCATCCACCTGCATATAAACTAGCCGCATTTCATTCTAATATACATAGACTTGTAACTGTGCCCTTAAGTAAAACAAATTTTCAAAACGAACTTTCAACGATTAAACAAATTGCTATTAACAACGGTTATGAGGAGTCTCTTATAGACAAACTTTTAATAAAAAAGAAAATAAAATTAGTATCTAAATTATTATATAAAGGTATAGAACCTACCATACCGGTTATTGCTAATCATTGGTGTAGATTAAGTTATATAGGTAAAACCAGTGAAAAAGTTATAAAACATCTGTCCAAAAATAATGTCAAACCGGCATTTTATTGTAATAACACAGTTGGTAGATTATTAATAAATAATAAAAACTCCAAAGAGATTTAAAATAAATCCGGTATTTACAAATTAGACTGTAACAACTGTCCTAAATTTTACATTGGGAAAACTACGAGGAGCCTAAATATTAGAATTTCAGAACATTTAGCAGCCCAAAGATTGGAGAAGGATACTTTAACGTTTGCTAACCACTTATTAAATGAAAAACACAAGTTTGACATTGAAAAGGGTGCAAAACTACTTCACAGTCATACGGGTGATTATAAATTATTCTACCAAGAAATATTAGAAATAAATAGAGCACAGTTGCAGAGCTTACCTATATTGAACGATCAACTCAGCTTTCCTAGTAGCCCTTTGTTATATCCTATAATATGATGTTTTACATATGAGACTATATTATGGTCAATTGTATTGACACACAATTTATATAATATGTTTGTATGAGATTATATATATTTGTATGAGAGTCTAGGGATGAGGATTTAGGTATGCATAATTGTATAATATATATATATATATTATATTAGGTGAGTTATATATTATATTATATTAAGCGAGTTTATATGTATAATTTTGTTTTTGTTAAAAAATAATGTTATAAAAATAAAAGTAGGTACCTTGTAAGTAGTATTATTATAGACATCTCATTAGTTAACTCGATTAATTATTTTTCTTAGAATTGACGATTTACACCTCTTGAGTGTAGTATTTTTTATTGTTATAAAGAATTTTGACCTATTATTAGGTTTGACGATTTATTATAATAATATGCTGTCCAGTGTATTGTTATTAATAAGATAGGGTTTTTACTAATTGGGTTTTTTACTGACACTTCAGCTATTCATAATTTGTTTATTGTACTTTTTGTTGTAATTTCTGACTAAATAGGTAGGTAATGGAGTTTTTACCTACTTTATTGTATTGTTTTACTATATAAGGTAGAGTTAAGGGTGTTCGTTGTCAGTGTGTGTTTGCCTTTGGTGAGTGTACACGACGCCTGAAGATGCCGAAAGGCGAAACCCGGGTCGCAAAAAACGACTTAAATGGAATAGTACAGAGCTTGAATCCATTAGAATTTATATACTTAGAAAATTATTTTATAACAAATAAACTGCACTGTGAATTAATACACTATTTTAGTTTCCCTTTTATATATTATATGAAGCGCCTAGTTTCAAAAGCCCCTAAAACGGTTTTTGAAATTTTTTTAGTTATATATGCAATTAGATGGATATTTTTGTAACTTATATCATGGCCAAAGATTGAACTGTAATAAACGTCAAAAACCGTCAATACGTATGATCAAAAATTAGGGTAAATTTCAAAACCTGCTAAAATGGTTGGGTGTGCTTTTCAAATACCCCTATAATGGAAAGCCAAAATACTCCTTAGAATCTAACGAATTAAAAAATAAATACATAAAGTTCACAGATTTAATAGATATGATTATCTCTCATTTTTCTCGAAACTACCTAAAATAGTTTTTCTCATTTTTCTCAGAAATATCTAAAACCGTTTTAGGGGCTTTTGAAACTAGGCGCTTCATATAAAGATAATTTATATAAATAGCGGAGTTGTTCTATTTACGATATTGGAAATTTGACATCTGCAGTTGGGTGTATTGTGTGAAGAACAATAACACATTTATTTATAGGTTTAGATGTTTGAAATTTTGTGTGAATTTTCGGTAAAATGTGCAGTTGGCTCGTTTGTAGATTAAGCAGTTAGTGTTAATTGTATGACACCTCCGCGTTACGATTTTTCGAGGTAAGCCCTGTCAATAAATGTATTCTACCTGAAAAGTTCAATAACGATTTGTATAGAAGTTTCAACCATGTCCATTATAAAATCAATGGTAAAGGTTATAACGTTTTTTCATTGGCAAGTGTGATATTTTAAGTTAGGTATATGAACAATACTTAATTTGAAAATGAACTTACAAACTAAAGGTGAAAAAACTTAAGAAAACAATGGCACTGTATAATGGAAGTTAATAATATTCTTACTAAGAAAAACGCCAAACAAAGACTTCTATTTTAGGCGTGAGTAAGGTTTTCTTATCTTTTAACTTACAAATGAGGCTCTATATATTTGCGTATGGGAACAGAGGGCCTGCCCACAAGTCAGTTTTCCCGCTTTTTTTTTTTGGGTAATGACCCCGCTGAATTTATTTTAGTTTTTCTTTCTCTCTCAATAAAGCGGTGAGCGTAAATTATTTTCAATCGCGTGATTGATCGCCCATTTTGTGAGAATTTTTTTACAGTTCCGACCAGGGACCTTTTTATATTTCTACGTATGTGAATCATTTACTTATGCCAAGACACTCACTCCCACGTATGGAAAATCTCAATATTAAAGTGGATAGGTCATAACTACGAATTTACAATAGTTAATTCCATGGCCCCCACAAAGCTGACAGGGCTCTAGCCTGGGGGCCCAGTGTGTCGAGTCGACCAGATAAGTGATATAAATACACATCACAAATTTTCTTTAATAATAAAAAAAGTCGCCTGCGGCGCTATTTCCCTTCAATAGTGTTATTATTTTAAATTATCTAATTACATTCTGATGACAACTCTATAATTCAAATAGATGTAAGTATTAAAATAAAAAAAAAACACTAAAAATATACATATTAATTTTACCGCGTACACCATTTGGAAAACGCTACCGTAGAGCGTCACATTGTCTTTATCCTTAGCGATAGGTAAGGGGGTCAGCATTAGAAATACTCAAATATTATGTTTGAACCTAGCTTACTCAAAAAAAAACAGAATGGACTTGGTTCACTATGCTTGTGAACCACTCATATACAAGTATAAATTTCTTTATAATACTACAACAGGTCAAGAGCCCCAATGACAGTAATTTAGTGAAACACTAGTTTGTTTAGTAATAGAAGTGAAACTATCACAAATATCTTTGCTTTGAGAAAATCACATAAACATATTGTGACCTCGTCGGGAAACGAACCCGATTGCAAGGCCAGCGCCTTACGCACTGCACCACGAGAACCTGCATGTTTAACACAATATAACAACAATACAATACAACAGAAAAATATTGGCCAGTTTATAAAATAAAATTTCTTTCTTATAGGAATAATTAATGGATTAAACATTTTGAAATGTTTTATAATATAATTATTATACAAACATTATTTAAATATATCATAAATGTTGAATTTCTCAATCGCTTTTATTTCGAGATTTCGAGATATTTTTCAATTAACAATTTATTATCAGTATAATATTTATCAATTTGCGATAGAATGACATGTAGATGTTTAAATCCAGATGTATATGAGCATTATTTATTTCTTCAGATGCTACATATTATATTATACGTCAATGATATTGTGGTTCTTATAAATATATATTATATATTTAATATTCACAAGGCACTACTCACTCTATGTCTTACTGTATTTGTATTTAGTCACGTATTTTTTAGACTTAATACTTCCGGTACACACTATAGCTTTTCGATCTTCTAGTATTGATTTGGGTGTTTCTACCCTAGGAACAAGGGATAAGTATAGGCTGCTTCTTTTTCTCACAACATTTTTTTGAACTTAGTAACTGTACTCGTGTTGATTCTAATATGAAAAGCAATGAATGAATCTCTTTAACGAAATGGTTTCAGACGTAACTGTTATTAAATTATTTAATTTTAAATTTAACATATTCAAAGTAAATTAATTTATTAGATTATTTACATATTAATCATCATCATTATTAGTCGAAGTTGATCCACTGCTGAATGAAAGCCTCCCCTAGCGTCCTGCCTAGAGTTGGGTATTTCCCAAGAAAATCTCAATCTCTAGATTCGGGATTTCCCGAAATGATGAAATTTTGAATTCTCGAGATATCGGAAAATTTAAAAAAGCCTGTAAAAATCCTAAAATCAGTGTAAAAACAGACAAATTCCAAAAAAAAATTTGATTCATGTAAGAAGACAAACAAAATAGAAGACGGAAAACAAAAATAATTCAGAACATTACTTATTAAAATTGAATTTCAAAAAACATAGACTCAATCGCTGCGTCTGACAATCGCGTACGCTTTTGAGACACATAATTCCCCGATGTTGCAAAAATTGCGCTCATCTTGAATCGACGTTGGCTAATTGTGTTAAATCGGTCACTCTTTGAACTTTTTGTGTTTTCTATTCACTTTATTCATATAGAAAATCGTTTTTTCAAATAATATTTGATAATAAAGAAAACTCGAATCCCGAGAAAAGATTCTCGAGATCCGGCATTTTCCGAAATGTTAAAATTTTAAATTCTCGAGATTCGGGATAGAAAATCTTGAAAATTTCTCGAGAATTCCCGTCGGGAAATTCCCGAAACCCAACTCTAGTCCTGACCTCTTCTGAGTCCTTAGTTATTCGCTGCCTCTTACATTCAATGAACTTTATGAGTTTGTCTATCCAGCGGGTTTGATCTGAAGCTAAGACCAACAGACTGCTTATTAGGCTAATGATCTATATGTAAAGGTTCAAATATGTCGACTCGTGAGTTTAAAAGGCAGTATTTGGTTCACGACTGTGTCTGGTTAAAACTGTCTAAACGATGCGTGCACTGTGACGGTGTTACTTTATGAAACCAAGTCATTGTACCTTAAAAAGGCTTAGAATAAAGGTACATACTAAGTGTGCAGTAGTGTCCATAAGATCCAAATAAAGGACTGATATAGTAAGAAGATAACATTATCGCCTTGGATGACTCAATTGGGCAGGGCATTATGTCTCAAGATGGAAGACATCCAATAACCAAAGATACTCCTCGTGAACAGAAAAAACGAGAAAAATATGTTCAAAAGACTAAGAAGGCATAAAAAGAACCATGAGGTTGAGCCAATGAAAACAGCTTGTGGCAGAGAGAGAGATGTGTAGACGGTTTCTGGAGACTGCTAAGATCCAAATTTGGAAGTACCGATAAAAATGATAAATTTTCCATAAAATTGAATATAAAAAGACATAGTTAATAGAGAGAAATATTATGTTTGTAAGTCGTGTTTTGAATTAAAAGCTTGAATAATAATTTACGTTATTAAGTAAAAGCACGTTAAACAAATATGTTAATTATTTCCTAATAAAATAGTCTAGGAATTTTTCAGAAACCATTTTCTATAGTCAACTAACTCACTAAAGAAAATTTTATGTAGTCACTAAAATGTTTTATATGCATATTGAAAAAAAGAATTTTCCAAATTATTCGGCAATTTATTTCGTTAGAATTATTTGAATTTCTGTCTGGAAAAACTAATAGCGTCTGAGCCTTAGAATTTTAATTGTCCACTACACGACAATTTTCAATTAGACTTTCATTTCCAATTAGAATCCAATGGACTTAATTGAAGCAAATACGGTTGTATAAATTTCTTTAGAATAATAATAGTTCGGGATTGTAATAAAAAAGTTTGGACAATAAAAAAATAAATTCACATGATTACTTACATTTGTATTAGACACTTTGACAATAATAGCGCTGTACACGTGCAGGGATTTACTAGCAGAAATAGTGTGTATTTTATACTATCGTGACAACTGCAGATTATCTCTCCAATCACATTCTTTAAGAGTAAGCGAGATGCGATGTTATCATTATTATTTGATGGTACTATTAATTGACAGGTAGTAAAAATAGGTTAATCTCAAAATGAGTCTGCGCGTGTAGTTTATTTTTTTGCCGGCAGATTCGCCACTGTCGTTCTACTGCGCAGGCGAAAAAATCCCAACTGTCGCATTAAAATTCAGAAACTTCCTAACTTTTTTGATTCATGCATGCAATCTTGCAACTTGCATGACAATACGTGTTTACACGTGCATATTCTTGTTATATCCACAATAATACGTATTATCAGCAGTAAATCCATGCATGTGTAAACGGGGTATAATTTAAGAATATTATTTACTATTGTTGTATTGTTCAGTTGTTAGTTAATTGTCATACTCACTCAGTGGACAGCTGGACTAAGCAGCTAACATCCATTTCACGTAAAACCAAAAATTTGTTAATTCAACTTTCATTCTGTGGAGGCCCATATTATGATCCTCATGGAACATGGTGATGTGTGTGTATGTGTGTAATTACGTATGTATAGTACAGGTGGATGAATCAGTTAATCGCAATGGCGGTCCATCTCAGAAGTTAATTAAATGGTTGTGTAGGAAAATTGTAATGTAGTAAATTTAAAATACAAAATACAATATTCTTTTATCAAATAGAAGGTATTTTTTAAAATTAAAATTTGATTCAAATTAAAGAACGTTTTTAAAATGGATATACTGGAGTACTGGAGGATTTGTATTTTCTGTTATATGGTAACATTGTTTATAAATAAAATCAACGTTTATTCCCAATGTTACGTTATGCTTTGATTACTGACACGATTATTTTTATTTGCGATTTAACGATAATTAAATATTATAAGTATGGTTTATTGGATAAAAAAAAAACGTTTTAATATAGTAACAATGATTTATTATTAAATGCGTCTTTACCTCTCAATGGAATTTTTGATAGATTGATAAATATTAATATACCTGCAAAAACTTGCGACGTTTGCTACAAAAAAAATAGCAACACAAACATGGATCCTCCAAACTAACCGCCCCGCACCACACTCGTTCTTAATCGAGCGAATCACGAGACGCTACGTTTGGACGTCATGCTCTTAAGTGAGCTTTGACTGAGTTTACTGAGAGACGTTTTTTAATAAAAAGTGCCATGGGAGAGAAAGGGACTGAGGTTTAACAGACATAAATCAAAGCTAAACCAATACGAAAAATGATACTATTTGAAGAAATTTTCACATTCGCAATAAGCCGCCGAATTTTTTTTAAAAGCAATATAATTGGTCTCTGTGGCGACCAGGTTTGACGGCCAGATAGGCCCAACAGCTAGTTGGTCTGACCTTAGAATCTTTATGAAAAAAATAGCAATGCGAAATGACTTATTAACCGTAATTCAATTCACATTTCACTTGTGGTAAGTTTCGCACTCGAACTAAAATATTTATTTTTCAGGCCCAGGCATAAATAAGTATTTTTTTAAAAATATTTATTTAGTGGTATAATCAGATAAAATCACTAATAAAAAATAATTTTTTACTAGTAATTTATCGTTGTTTTTATTTAATAGAACGCAATTTTTTTTATAGTACTTATTCCACTTTAATTAATATATTAAGACTGGTTTTGTCCGCCTCAGTGGGACATTTTCAACTGAATACATTTTTTAAAACAATATCTATCAAACAAAATTCAAAGCGATATAAATAATATTTCAATTTTTTCAATTTCAATTTATTTATTTTTACATATTGTGGACATTACAAATTATAAGTTTAAGACGTTCACAACATGACATAAAAAAGAGATAGATAATATGTTATTAAACAGTAGAAATATGTACATACAAAAATATTAATTATATAGGTACATGGAAATACACCGGATGAGTTAAGCAGACCCTATTTTAAAAATTTATAAAATAACGTCCACCTATACTCATCCTCACGTAGGTGGAATATTTCAACACCCGAAGCAATTTCGTTGAACATAGTTATCGCCCTCCCAATTGGCATTACCAGTGGCAGGTTGGTTCTGCACCTTGGGAGAATAAACAACTGATGTTCTCTATTTCTAAGATAGTTATCAGGGACACACAGGTCAACACTGCCCAGAATGGCAGAGTTCTCATTTATACCTCGTATAAGTCGAAAAAAATACATAGCTAAACAAAGATTTCTTCTAAATTGCAAACTGCAGTATGTAAGCATGCCTAAGAGAAAGTCAGTTGGATAAAGCCACGGATAGTATCCGTACAACCTCAAATAAAGGAGTCTCAAGAATTTCTTCTGAACCCTCTCCACCATAAGGCCATACTTCAACTGATGCGGTGCCCAAACAATAGACCCACTCTCAAGTCTGCTTCGAACTAAAGAATTAAATAAAAGTTTTAATACCGTAACATCCGAAAAGACCCGGAAAGTACTCATGACGAAGCCCAACATTTTAAGCGCCTTGTTACAAATGGTAACTATATGGCTAATAAATGTCAGTTTACTCTCAAACGTAATGCCAAGATCCCTTACAGATGATATTCGTGACAGAACTCTGCCATGCATCGAGTATTGGAAAAACAACACTTTTGAGGCTCTGGTAAACGACAAAAGATTGCATTTATCAATATTGAATTCTAGTTTGTTACGCCTGCCCCAATCTAATATATTATCTATATCAAGTTGGAGCTGACGACAATCGTCCAAGGTGACAACTTCCAAAAAGAGTTTCAAGTCATCAGCGAACAACAAAAACATAGCATTTTTTATTACCAATGCTATGTCATTTATAAAAATCGTGAACAGCAACGGCCCTAAGTTTGAGCCCTGAGGGACACCAGAAAATGTGTTAAAGGTCTGTGACTGATAAAGGCCGTACGATACGTATTGTTGACGGTTCCTAAAATAACTCCCGAATAGTTTCAAAAATCGATCAGACAATCCAATAAGTTGGAGTTTTTCCATCAGGACATCATGATCGACTTTGTCAAATGCTTTCGAGAAGTCATTGTAAGAACAGTCAACCTGGTGACCTCTATCCAGGGCCGATGACACATAATTGGTAAATACCATCAGGTTAGTTTCCGTTGATCGGCCTGCTCTAAATCCATGCTGTTCATTTATTATAAATGACTCAATTTTAACAATAGGTACATAACTATAACAATAGGTACATAATAATTATCCGTCCAATAATACCTTCCCAATAACCGGTCCTAATATATTAATTAAAGTGGAATAAGTACTAAAAAAAATGCGTTTTATTAAATAAAAACATTAATGCAATGCAGTTCCACCATGAATTGACAGTTAACAAAATAAAAGAAATTAGTAATTTATCAATACCGTAAAAGCAGTGATTACATAATATATTTTTTTTTTCTATATTTTCTTTGCAACTCTCTTTTTTATAGTAGCTCTACTTATTATAAGTATAGTTAATATAATATAAATATTGAATTGTATACCATTATTTTTAATAATACCGTATTCCACCCTTATCATTGTTTATGTAACTACCTACTTACATTAAAATTACAAATAAATTACGTCAAACTGTTGCTTGCGAAATTTTTTATATCATTTTTCCATCAAAATAGCAATTCATTACGAAATTTTGATGCACAATAAAAGTGTATAAGCTGTTACATTTTTGAACGTAAAAATCAGCCGACTTAAGGCTCTGGCGCACCGAGTTATAATAGTAAATGAGGTATTCACGTGCCGGAGTTGTTCCACACCATGATGGATATTTTACATAAGAAAATTAGCGATGCCTGATAAGAGGGGGTGTGACTGGTTAAAAGAGGGTTTGAATTGGGAGGAAGGTGGTTAGATCGATTTCTGACACCTGAAAAAAGCTCCCGACGAAAATAATCCACTGAATGAACGCTTGATTTGTGTAGCTTTCGATACAAAGGCTGTTGTTACTTTGTTAGGCGTTACTTCGCTGCCAAGAAAAGCTTTTGTGAAATTAAAAGTCATATTTACTTGGATTATTATTAATACTAGTGTACCCATTTAACATACAGTTATGTTAGTTTTATAGTGAGTTATTTCTTCGGTTATATGTAAGAAAGAAGATATGATTACAAACTGTAAATCCGTATATTCGACTGTTTAATCTGCAAACCAGCCAACTGCACTTTTAACCAAAAATAAATTTTTGATGACATTTTCTTATAAAGCATGTTTTTTATGCTCACACAAATTTTAAATAATAAATAAATAAATTGCGTTATCGTTCTTCACACAAAACACCCAACTGCAGATGCCAAATTTCCAATATTGTAAATGGAACAACTCCGCTCGTTGTATAAATGTTCTTTATATATTAAAGGGAAGTTAAAATAGTGTATTAATTCATTGTGTTGTTTATTTGTAAAAAAAAAAATTCCGATTGTATTTTTGGAATTGTTAAATTTAGCTCGATAGTTAAATTATTATTTTTTTTCTCCTTCCTGAACAATTTGCCCAAATGGAGTTGGCCGGTTTGTAGATTAAGCATTCGTTTTGTTTTAATAACTTATAATGTTATATTAGGTATATTGAAGATACGATGCATGTCTGGCACAACCAAACTGACCTTACAACGTGAACGTGGCAACTTGTAGCACTGTGTGTCTTAGTTATTACTCTATCACGTATACCGTTGATCATTCCTTGGACAATAAACTGAGAAATGGTGAGGTTTTTTTCCCATTCATAATGACGTTGTAGAGTTACTATAATAATTAATACTATGTAAAGCTTCTCAGTTATTTCTCATTCATTCAAACTCATTTCGGAAGTCTCAGGAATTATTTACGCTTTGGTAAAACTGAATTTGAATAATTACCTATGTACCTAATATATATATATATATTAAAATAAAAAGGGGTATGTATTCTTGTGATAATATTCAAATGTAAAAAATGTCGAGTTGGGTTATCCAATTCTGAAAAACATTTATCTACATAGTCGATGACCAAAGATTTAAAAAATAAATGTAGCATTTTTGTTGCCATATTGCAACCATATTAACGTCTTAATTACAACTCCACACCATAGCAAATTTATTTATATCAGGAACAATAACGGGGGCTAGTGGCTAGATAACCTAGGAAATTTAATATGTCGCTATGCCATCTATCAAGTTTCTTCGATTTGGCTTAGTACTTCAACAGCTTATATACATGTAGCAATCATACTACTCAGCATTGGATGGGTAACACACTTTAATATGTATGTTTTGTTGTTAAAACAAAACAATAGAGCGATATTGATTGTCAGCATTTTCTCAATCATAACTAGATTAGTAGGGTATATTATGATTGGTTACTAGTGACAATTTCTCTCGTAATAATAATATATGCACTGCATTTCCATAAATAAGAAAGACAATACACAAATCCTGACTCACTCAACGCGTCCGTCACGCGACGCACTACTTTCGTTACTAGTACGTCATTTTACTCCTTATTCCGCCATATTCAACCGTCATTCCACTCGAGTCCAGTCTCTCAGTTCATTAATATAATCAATCTCATTAATATAAAAACCTCACACTGTCATCTTAATTCTTGTATCGACGAATATACTCGCACCCCGGAACTTCACACAGCCATGACCATCTCACTTCCCACACCTCATCATCCCCTAAATATATTTCATGTACTTACTTTAAATCTTCATTTATTAATTAATAGTGTATATATATATACGGAAAGGGAAACTAGATTGTGTACTTACAATAGAACAAAGTGTTAAATTAAAATGATATCTCTCATTATTTAGAGTGTCTGGAATATAACATTTCTATAAGTTGATTAAAGCAATCTAAAATGATGATTTTAACTTCTATATTTAGTGTAATGCCGTACATTTGTCACACGTAACAAAATAACACCTGTACCCGTAAGACTTAAGTTAATTAATGCCTCCAAGTCTAGTTGACAGGAATAATTACTTTAAGTAATTAATATATTCATCAAACAGCGAGTGCTTAGTGGCAAGTTTTAATGATAAAATCGTGTACACTTTTTTTCATTATATCACCAAATGGCACTGTCTGACTCAATATAGTTAATTAAATATTACCCTAGTGTTAAAAATATGATTACTAGACCACGCTGTATTTTGGCAAAACTATTTAATCATTTCATATACACACACACACATACAAATACATTGAAGGTAATTAACGGTAAAAATAAAACTAAAATATTCATACATTTTTAAACATTTACGTTATTAAAACTGCATACCTAGGTACTAACTTTTTTATGTTATATAATTTTTATTTTTTATAACAAACAATCAGTTAGGTACATAATATTATTACAACGTTTTTCTTAGCTATAGATCTACCATCGTAAGTTGGCGGCCGGTCGAATTTGAAACTAAAATTGTTTATCGAGGATAAATTTGTTACAAATGCCATTTAATTTTACAACATGTTTGGATTGCATAATATTTGTACAGAAATCTACTACCAATAAAAAATTATAAATTACCATTGTTTGTTAGTTATGGTAATATTCTCAATGTCATACTACCGCCCTCCCTGAAACGCCAATTTATGATGGTAGATCTATAGTATTCTTATTTGTCCGGTACATATCAAGCAATCAATTTTTAACTAAATTCCCGACTAGCTAGACATTTGAAATTTTTATAATATATAAGAACACAATGCCAATGCATTTTTTAAATACGTTTAGCCATCTTTAAGTAGAATCGAATTTATTTTCAGTTAATTCTGTTTTGTAAGAAAAGTTATTTCGACACCATTATCGGTTGCTAGGGGTCCTAGCAACTAAATTAATAATATATACGTGCGTTACTATGGAAATCAATATGACATGTCAAGTACAAATTTATTTGATCGTTTAAGCTAGTCAGGTCAAGTTTATATGGTTCAACAGGATTTAAAAACATTGTATATAAAAAGTTCTTTTTATCTTATACTTATTTAAATTATAGGTAGGTATAGATAATTATTTAATTATAATATAATTATAGTAATATTAATTAAAGAGTAAAACAAAAGTGGGAAAATGTGTACAATTAACGATAGAAGTACACAATATATGTATAAAATTATAAAATATTGATGATATACTAGGTTTCCCTAAGCATATAAAATACCTCCTCCAGTCTCCTGGATACCTCAAGAGTACTTAAAACAGCGACTGCATTACCTCTTTGGATTTCCATGTTTATTCATTGTCTCAGGTACTAAATTGAAAGGCACTCACCTGTTTTATTAATCAAGCGACGACCGATCTCAGTCACTGTCTTCAAAGCAGACGGTCTGCAAGGTCCAAATGTTTCGAAATTAGATGACACACAGTCGTATTCTTTGGCGGAACGTATTGCGTAAAATTATATTTTTGGAAAATTAAAAATTATAATACTTTACTATAATTATAACAATATGGTTGGCAACACTAAGACCATTACCATTTTTTCGATCTACTTAGCGACCTCAATTGTCTTGTCTGCTTTCTTATTCATTGGTTTATTTTGCGATCTTTCCGCGTTATGCCCAACATGAACCTTTCAATGCCACGTTGCGCTAATCATTTTTAAAAACATTTTTATTAGCTCGTATTATTATTTTTACGGTGGTTGTTTATACAGTACAAATCTTGCAATCGATTTGTAACTAACTTCCCGACTAGCTAGACTTTCGAAACTTTTAGAATATATCAGAACACGATGCCAATGAATTCTTTAAATACTTTTAGCCATTTTTAAGTAGAATTGAATTCATTTTCAGTTAATTCTGTTTTCTATAAAAAGTTATTTCGGAGGAAATCCGTAATCCAGTCCACTATTATTGGTTGCTAAGTGGGTGGTCCTAGCAACGAAATTATTAATATATACATGCGTTACTATGGAAATAAAAATGACATTTCTTTTTTCTAAATTTGTTTGTTTGTTTATTTTTTATTTACTTCATATCAAGTACAAGTTTGAGCACATTGAGCAAATTAATTCAACAGAAAATTTAAAAACGTTATATATTAGGTATAAAAAGCTATTTTTATCTTGTAATTATTGTTTCAAATGAATAAGACTGAGCGTTGGTAACATAGATAGGTGAAATACTTAACACTTAACTACTTAACAATGGGAGGTCACTTTTGAAGATACCATTCAGGCGCCCAAATGCACTCCATACCAGTTTCGTTCTGCGAGCATTCTTGTCATACATACCCACCACTAACTTATATGCATAGTAAAAACTATAAAAATTACTTTGAAATATCTATGTTAATATTTTTTGTTATCGTAATACTCGTATCTCCAAAACATTCGCATCGACTTCCTGGAATAGATGTTTTTCTTTAAGTATTTTTCTAATTGGATAATAATGCCGTACTTCTTATTAACCACGCTATTTATACAAGAGGGGGACAAATTTCCTAATGATGTTTTAATATGAAGAGAAAGGAAATTTTAATGGTAAAATCGTTAGGAGTAGGAAAATATTTGAAGTTAGTAAGTTGAATTAGTCTGCTGTATATAAAAATTCGAGGCATTTTTTTTACAAATTAAAAACGATATTCTATAAAAAAATATTGATTTTTTCATTTTATATTGAATAAATGTTTTATGGTTAAGATTTGTCTTCAATTTGTACACTTTCGTGTTATTTCGTGTGTTGTCTTTTGCGGTATCCATAAAAAGAAACAATAGTTGAATATACAAACAAATGTTTCTTTATTTCCGACGATGACCGCTTCAGTGAAACGGCAAACAATTTTCAACTATAGGTGCGACGAAATTTCGGACTGGCTAGCAATCGGAGAGCGAAAGTCGAGCTGTAAATACGTCAATTTGTTTTCTGATGGCGACGAGGGAAGTAATTCTTAAATCGTGTAAAGATGACTAAAAAACTTTACTCATTTACTTGAAAAAGAAAACATTTCAATGAATATATTATTATTATTAGTAATAGAACAATAAACATAACATTAAATGGACGCATGTTGACTTTTTATGACAAATTATGTTTTGTTCTGCACGCGTCATTTGCATTATCTTCGCTTCGCGTAGTCACGATCGTTTTAGACCGTGCCCCAGCTGAAATATAGCCTTAATAAGTACATAACTAGAGCATAATATACTACCTCAGTGTCTTTTGCCAAAAAGTTGTTTAGTATTTCGTGAGATATTTTGAGGTAAATTTCGTGATTATTATACATAGTTTCGAGAGTAAATTGCTTCTTTTATAATATTGGGTAGTCGTTGATGACATGCCCCACTGTTTGAAGCATGTAGCAATCATATGGGTAGGAATCATCGTCCGTCAATTTATTTAAATCTTTTTACATATACTCTCAGTGCTCCATGACCTGTTAGTAGATGTTTTTATATTTCTGGCAAAAGTGGTAGCATAGATTATGTTTGGAATTAATTTCCTCTGTTTTATAGCTCTGCTGTGTATTTGTGTAGTTTTTTCGGGGGAAGTGTGTGTAAGCTGAATATTTTTGTCTGCTATGGACTGTGGCTTGTTTAGCGTATTTATCAGCTTTCTCGTTTTCAGCTATCCCTGTATGAATTTCCCAGAAGAATCTAGGGCCCAACCCTATTGTGAAATTAAAATTTCTTAAATAAAACTTAAGTTAATATTATTATGTAGTATTTATTGTATTTTCTTTTGTAAAATAAATACTGTGATGGATATTTTAACGATAATATTAAATATTTTGTAAGATCTCTCAAGAAATAATTAATGTTTCTTCAATGAAATCATCAAAGACTTTATCAGTCGATCAAATTTAATTTCTCAATAAATATTATTAGCCCATTTAATTATGATTTATCAGACATTACTCTGTCTAAGAGAAAAACCATCAGTTACCATTATGCTATTATTATGAAGTGAGTTCTAGTAAGTCGCTGTCGGTGTTTGAAGTTCATTTAATCAAGATAAATCAAAGGGACGTGCCGCAATTTTCAATTTCAGATCAATTTGATAAGGAGGCCTCGAAGGTTGTGTTGTGGGAAGGCTCTATAAGGCATCCGACCAACCCTGTGGTTAGCGTGAAGCGTGTACTCCGAGGCGACAAGTTTCGAAAACAGGCATTCGAGTTGATTTATTTAGTACGACTACAAATTTATGCCACATCAACGATGAACTTGAATTAATCAAAATTACCAAGGAAATATATATATTTTTTTAAACACCTTCTTTACCTTTATGTTTATTTTTTATTTCTGTATTATATTTTTTATAATATCAAATTTATTATAACATGACACTTAATCGATTTTAATACTACAAATGTAGTGTATGGATATCTGAGTAATTTTTGAGGAGCGATTTTGATAGAGATTATACTAAAAATATTTGGGTATCAAAAGTCACTTTAAACCAAGTGAAAATCGTTGATAAAATTTACTGTTGGTGTCATAACTAATATTTGTCAATGAACAATGTGAGTTCTGTCATCAACGACTTTCTAACTAATCAGGTAGCTTTATTTCTCATGGTATACTATGTGTTTGAAGCCTTTTGAGTACTATGTATATTTAAAAAAAAATATATATATAAATCGACTCACTCACTCATTAATATATTTATATATTTAAGAGAGTTCAATTATTTTCTTCCAATAACAAAAAACAGTACTCTGGTGATTTTTTACGATTATCTCAAAACTCGATTTTTGGAATATGTGAGTTATGACTCAAGACAATTCATCTGTCCGTTTATTCAGTTTCACAAACTAATACATTTTAAAACCAATTACATTGGTGGGTTAAAAAGCGCATGCCTAAAAATTGAACAAATTCTGTGTCAATAATTTTTAACTATATGGTAGGATGTGTAGATAGAAAAGCACGGGCCTAGAAATTGAATAATTAATAATACGAATCAGTCTATTTATTCAATATATAAGTACAGTTAAGTACCTTTCTATAATAATTTACCTGTATCATAATCCATCAGAAAAATACTAATGAAATTTGAGCATGGAAATTAATAAATGAAGGTGTAAAAATTCAATGTTTGTTGTTTACGGGTCCAAGTCCCATTCGGTGCTAATAAATTTTTCAAAAAATACATATTATGTTTCCATGATGTTATGAAAAATTCATTATATTCAATAAAACATAATGTATAATTGTGAATATTTATAGATATTCAATTGAAAACAAAAATAATTTAACTGCAGTTAAATATTTTGATATTAGTTATTTATATTTTACAAACATGTAAGGTATGAGTTTTAAGAATTTTGAAATGATAAGATATATGAATACTTACTTATTTATTATTTGGCGCTACAGATCATCTAAATCCATGGCCGACTGCATAAGCATCCTTTAGGAATATCTATCTCGAGCTCTCTCTCTCCAGTTGGTCACACTCTGACTCTCTGCGTCCCTCGTCACGTTATTTTCCTATTTCCTCCGGAGTGATAGAAGAACAGAGTTTCTTCATAAACTTCATGCTGAGCTCTAAATTAATTACATCTAACAACGAGACCGGCCCATTTGAATTTTTGCACCCTCAAAAAATAATGAATAGATGATTATATTATAAAACTGTATTATCCGTAATATTGGTACACACATTAAATTATTTCATGTGTTTTAAAATGTTAAGGGAATGGGTAAACAATTATTGAAAGTATAAAGATAAAAAATGGCTGATATTGCAAACGCACGTCCTGTTTATATTTATTCCTTTGTGGTATGTTTCCTGTCACGGCAAGGGGTTGTTGTATAAGAAAGTGAGCCTTTTTGTGTTTTGCTCTTTCCGGTTTGAAAGAAAATCTCAAATTTGAAAACAGTCCAATACTGAAAATCGAAATGTCTATGAAGGCAAACCTTCAAGATGTTAAAAAGCCTGTTTGGTGAAAATTATCCAGTCTTTCATTATTGTTATTTGTGGTTTTATACAATTTGTATTCAGTATTTCTAGAGGTAATATAAAATGAATACAAATTTTCGCTTCTTAAATTAAATTGGTATAATAAATTTAACACGTACAAAGAGAGTAAAAATAATAAGCAATGATGTTAAAATAAGTAAACCAACATCAGAGTTTTTATTATTATTTTTAAAAACATCATAATATAATTTTAAACATTTTTTCAAAATACCTAATTAAATCCTAGACAACAAATTTAACTGAATAGGATTCGCAATCACATCTTTTACTCTCTGGGTGAGTACTATTATGATATAGATAGAGTTACCAGAATATTTAAAGAATAACAAAATATTTATAATTTATATTTTAATATAGTAAAAATATATATATTATATAAGTACACATATTATATCGATGGTTTAGTGCAAAAATGTTGTATGTCCAGTTTTGTATGTTTTGAAAAAATCGAATTTTAAGATTTGAGATGCAAGAAAATTGGACATATTGTGTATTTTTATAAATATCCAATTTGGTGGATCGCGATCGACACACTGGACATGTCTGATTTCATACATTACGTATATAAACAATCATGTAAAAAAGAAAGTTATTAAAGCAATATATCATTAGAGGCATGCAATTTTTTTACCGCAATTATTAACAATTTATAATTCAAAATATTTCATAATTTAATCAAAACGCGCAACAATTTTTTATTCATCAAAAACAGTTTTTAAAAAATTATTATATTAACATGATTTTACAATCGTCGTGTAGATTATTGATTTTTTATGAATAAATAATGGATATACATAAGTAATGACTGAAAAATTCATTCCATTTACGTAACAATCAATCGAGCCTACATTAGTAACCATCTAGGCTCGTATTATTGATTGTACATACTTAGAACGTTTTCAATGCAATTAATTACAGTAAATAAGATAAAAAAAACTTTTTATATACAAGGATTTAAAATTTTCTGTTGAATTATTATGCTCAATTTGCTCAAACTTGTACTTGATAATATGAAGTAAATAAAAAACAAACAAACAATAATATAGAATACTGAAATGTCATTTTGACATTTCATTTTGATTTTCATAGTAATGCACGTATATATCAACAATTTAGTTACTAGGACCATCCTCTTTGCAACCAATAATAGTTTTTTACTTTTTACGGATTTTTCTGAAATAATTTTTCATACAAAACAGAATTAATTGAAAATGAATTCAATTCTGCTTAAAGATGGATGAAAGTATTAAAATAATGCATTGGATTCGTGTTCTGATATATTCTAAAAGTTTTTAATGTCTAGCTAGTCGGGAAGTTAGTTAGATTTGTACTGGACAAAAAACCACTGGACAAACAAGAATACGAGCTAATAAAAACGTTGTAAAATGATCAAGGCTTAAAACAATATGAAACATTCATTTTTCCACGAAGTACCTCAAATAATTTGCTGTTTAAATATTAAGTAGATATAAATCAATATTTTTAAAGTATCTAGTATTGTAAATGACAGTCAAAAGGACGGTTATAAAAATATAATTATTATAATATTTTCAAACACATCCTTTTTCGTGGAGCAAGATTAAAGATTGCCACCCGATTTATTTAAACATCCAAGACATGGCTCTATCCATTGGCGATCAGCGGTACTCATGGTCTGCACCAGTAGAAAATTTGTTGTAGTCTTGACTTGGTCTAATCACATAGAAAACTCAGTTTTTACCAATAATTGTCATCTGCCTGCGGGTTAAATCCAGTGGTGTAGTGCAAATAAAATGATGCTGAGTTTCAGTATTTTACATCGTTATCACCTCCGTCTTTAAAAACTAACACTAAAGATCAATACATAATCGGTTAGATATTGAACCAACTAATCGCTGCATTTGCATTTTATATCCATTGTTTTCAAGTTAAAAATAACAGCGACATAGTATTCCTTATTTATTCAGGTGATTCAAAACGATTGTTAGTAAAATACTTTCTATAACAACTGTCTGGACAAGTTCCGGAGCGCTACTGCAGTGTGCTTTAACTATACTAAATCACTGGTTATAATATTATCAAAAAAATCTGCCGTTCAAAATCAAAAAAATGAGAAAAAAACAATTGATGCTAAAAACTATAATAAATATTTAATGATATTGTCATTTTTTTCTCTGTATACACTATTCACATGGTTTTCTTTATTTTAGTGTGGAAAAGACTTATATCCTAAGATACTAATAATAATAAATATAGGCCTGTAGATATAATATTTTTTATGAAAAAAAATATCCCCTCTGGCCCATTGAAGTCTTTGTATTTACGTCATAAAGAATCTACAGCTATATTCCTTGGGCGCTAGCTGTCCTATTGGTCAGTTATTTCTAGCTGGATGTCACATATAGGGTGATTTATTTTGCGATCACCTCTTCCTTGCCTCAAAACATTATTCATTTTAAAAGGGCTACTGGATTAGCCAGGATTTCTCAATAATTTTTAGTAAATAGCATCTCACAAATTAAGAATATAGCATTCTTTATTAGGATTAAGATTCATGATTATTCATAATCTGATATTAGAGACGTAACTATGTGTTAGATTTTTTTATTTTAAATATTATGTATTTAGACTGAATGAGTTATAAATCCATAATCATCGTATTTCTATAGCTGTATCCTGCTATGTGTACATAATTTAAAAACATCTAATGGGCTATGAATAATTAGATTTATAATACAAAATTATTTAATTTTCTTTTAGTCAATATTAAAAATTTTGAATTTAGTCAGTAATGATTTTTAGTATTGATATTTTAGATTCCTTAAACGTTGTAGATAATCTATTTATATAATTTGAAGCCTTATTATCTTTTATATTTATTTTAAACATTTGATGACTGCAAAAAATCTTAACACCACTTCACATAGACGTACTGAGATATATGACTTTATTCTAAAACATTAGAACGAGAGGTTTAAAAGAATACTATTTTATGTAATAAAAATACATTATGGAGTTATCAAACGTTTAAAATAAATACAAAGAATAATAAGGCTTCAAAATTATATAAATAGATTATCTACAACATTTAAGGAATGTTCAGGGTTATGCTCTGAAAATACCATAAAAGCTCCATTTTGACCTATGCTGAGCATGTGGGCCGTTAATAATTATGGGTAAAATTGGTTATATAACATTTGGTCATGGAGATCTGGTAGCAACCGAGGCCAACTTTGCGGCATTTGAGAAATTTGCAGCGTCGTATGGGGAGCGGGATAGTCCCGACTCTTCTGTAGACTCATCCATTTCAATTCGTGACACTCAGAATGCGGGTACACAAAGCGCTTAAGGCGAAGTCTTCATTGAGCCTTTTTTAAAGAGGCACCTAGCGGAAAAATACGAAGCTTGCAATTTGAGACATTTTTTTGGTAACTTACAATTTCAACTGTATTAATGAATAAATATGTATCTGAAAACATTAAAAATAAAAATATTTTTTATTTTAAGTCAAAGACAAACTTACAATTTGTAAAAAATGTAATAAAATGTGAATTTGTTCTATCGATCCGCACCCTATTATTACATATATTTTATGGTCATATTTATTATTAATATTTAGTTTATTAAGTTTTCTAAGCATCACCTAAGCGATTTTTGACAAATACATAGTTTTAATATTTTTTATATCTATTTTAAAAAACATCGATTTTTATAAAAAATATAAATGTGTATAACTTGAAATCCTTTTTATTTATATCAAATAAATTATTTTTATAAATATAAATAAAATATTTATATTAATATAAATAAAAAGGATTTCAAGTTATACACATTTATATTTTTTATAAAAATCGATGTTTTTTAAAATAGATATAAAAAATATTAAAACTATGAATTTGACAAAAATTGCTTAGGTGATGCTTAGAAAACTTAATAAACTAAATTTTAATAATAAATATGACCATAAAATACATGTAATAATAGGGTGGGGATCGATAGAACAAATTCACATTTTATTACATTTTTTACAATTGTAAGTTTGTCTTTGACTTAAAATAAAAAATATTTTTATTTTTAATGTTTTCAGATACATATTTATTCATTAATACAGTTGAAATTGTAAATTATCAAAAAAATGTCTCAAATTGCAAGCTTCGTATTTTTCCGCTAGGTGCCTCTTTAAAAAAGGCTCAGTGAAGACTTCGCCTTAACGTCAGCGGACAGCAGAGCCAGTCCAAAAACAAACATTTTATTTCTTAACTTTCTTCTTTAAGCACTACGGTGCATGGTTGCAGCATCAGTCCCGTGCGGCTCCGTCTCGGGACGGAATGAGCACTTAAAATCACTTCTTTCAGACACGTTTAAAGCGTCATAGAAAGCGGCCGTGCATATCCACGGTTGTGCATATATGACGGGTGGTGGTGGGCACTTTTTTTTTAGCTCGTTCATGTAAATTAATAAATTGTAACTTCCAGTTGGTTGTCACATTTACAGAATTCTAATATTACTTAATATATGTAAAATCTGGAACGTTGTCCATGTGAAAGCTGATCTAATATTTTTCTAATAGTGATTAGATTATATTCGATATTTGTGATGTTCCAAGTTATGAATTTGCAATATACATACCTACGTAGGCAAATGAACTCGTGTTCATGATTTGTCTTACTAAAAACTACTATACAATGCCAGTTTTTATTGTCAATATCGTTTTAAGAATAAATCTTTTTATTGACAATTTATACAAGTGTTAATTTAAAAAAAAAATAATTAAGAAAAATATAAAATTAGTTGACGGCCTAATTAAATATATTCGCATAGTCGTATTTGACACAGAGTCATAACGTATAATTTTAAAAGTAACTGAAGAATTTTAAAATATAATCTGTGAATTAATATTATAATATTTAGTCTTTTATACTATATCTTTGAGAAATGCTGGAGTGTACAACTTCATAGCACAATGGTATAAAGCGCCTCGGTGATAGCACCATAGAGTGAGCTATACGACGTCAAAGTGGTGACCTTCGTTTTCTCTCTTGCCTATAAACAAAATGGACTCATTCAACTGGTCAAAAACTAGATTGTAGGAGCTTTTATTCGTGTTACATTACCTGGTGCAATATGGCAAATTATTGTAAATATATGGAAGCATATTATGTAATAGCACAAATAAGTAATTTTGGTGTCATAATTTTTATTCTTGTTTTAGCAATCATTCCACTCAGTATTAAAAAGGAGACACACTTCGTGTAACGGGCGTAACAGGGTGAAGTACTATTTGATATTCATTTATGTTTTAAATTTTTGGTGGCGCTTTTAGCAGTAGACTGTAATTTGATGGTGATATTTAGATTCCGGATCTAAGGGGGGGGGGGGGTTAACAGAATGCCAGACATTGGCCTTCTATGATGTTGATGATGGCTTCGTAGTCTGGTTGTACTATCACTCGCGCGGTATGATTTTTTGGGTTACCCGGTGCGCGCTACTTGACGGTACACTGTTGATAGATGATATGAGGTTGATGAATGATGATGATAGGTTCTATAAATGATGATAGTCGGTATCTCAGCTTCCCAGGTAATCAAAAGTATCGCTTGAACGACAGTCACAATATATCAAGCTTACCCGTTCGTGCCCACGAACAACTTCAGAATCAGTTTGTTTAATTGAATTAATCAATAAACTATGGTTACAAACTGCACGCACCAGTTGTATTGAACTAACATAATAATATTTGCAATCATGGTCGTTTTATGACCCGTAATTGCGTGTCATCTTTTCTTGTGATAATAATAAATAAATATGTGAGGCAGGTGAGGTAATAAAGAATGACAGCCACTATATTTGGCCCAACCAATTTTGATTATGAGAAAAGATAGGGCATCATAAAAACATAAAATATATTATTATTTCTACAAAGTCTATAAAGTATTTAAACTTCCAAAGATACACTTAAGTGTTAATTGTCGACCGTTATACTGGGTCTGGGCTCTTAAGTAAATTTGGATAAAATTATAACTCACCAAAATAGTGAAAAGCCAGTTTAATAACGAAGTGAAGAGGAAAAAGATAACTCGTCAAGAGGTCGGCTCAGAGCAGAAAGGCACCAACAAAAATCATGAAACGATATGAAAGTCTTATGAAGCGATCAACTTAATCCCAAAGGTTTAACTGACAAAACTTTCGCGCAGACGAAGTAATAGTCTGAGAGTGGGGACAAACGACACTATTGTCCTACAAACCTGATTTATTTATGTACATATCGGGATGAAAAGTTTTACAAGTAGTTTGAAATGTTTGCGACGATGACTGTGCGGCTTAATGTCAAACTTACTTACCATAGAAAATTCGTGGATTAATAAATAACACATTTACCATTCAGACGTAGGTATATATTATTTAGAGTACGTACATAATTATTTTCGTATTTATCTTATTGATGTAGCTATGGTTCTATTCAGCGCTCGAAATGGAAAAATTTACGAACCGGAGCGCTCGACAGTTTTCTGAAGATTTTTACATAGTAAAGTTATCAAAGTTTATGTGTTTTTTTTTCATAAAAAGAAGTGTGTTAGATTTTTATATTATATGGCCTATCGAGCTCAGACGGTCAAATTATTTATTCCACAAGACGGAGCGATAATTTTAGCGATTTCACGAACAGGAACGGCGCTCCGGTGCGTTCCGGTTCATTTCGAGCCCAGGTTCTATTAGGACTAGGGCCTCGTACTCCAGTCCTTGATATTAGCCAGATTCTCTGCATCCTTGTCGACAGAGGATTCCTTAGCTTTCAGATTGGCCTCTTTCAGTATACATTTTTAAATCCTTGCTTAAATCTAAATAAAAAACAGCAAAGTTTTTAGATATGTTTAATACTATTAATTTAATTTGTGAATGCTCGAGCTGTAGCTTCGTGTTCCCACTGTTCAAACAAAAAATCTGACACATTTTCACGTCCATTTATATTAAATCAAACTTTGAAATCTTCTTCTTCAATACTAACCATTCTGTCCATTTTAATAGTTCGTACATTGATATGTTCAATACCTTCGTTTAAGTAGGTACTCAAAAGATAACAGTAAATGCACTTTAGGTGTCGTGTACTCGATCTAGCTCAGTTAATCATTTAAATTATTTTCAATCGCTAGTTTTATTTTATATCTACATGCCTACTAATGCTTATTTACCTTATTATATTTAATTTATCGAATAATTGTAATATGTAGTTTTTTTTATAAAATATTAATTTTTGTATAAATAAAATTGTTACGATGTTATATAAGTAAAAAAAATTTGGCAGTTTTTATGTGGAATAATATAATGTAATATTTTATTTTAGTTAATATAACATTGTGTTATGATCTTATTAATAAAAACTTTTATTAAAAAGAATTGCACCTGGATATTTATTTTTATAATTTTATTAATTTAATAGTTTAAAGCTAATATTACGTAGCTTTTGTATTTGTTCGTCACTTTCCGCCATAATCACCATTAAATTTGTAGTTGTTCGATAATTTACTAGGAAGTCCAATTACTAAATTTTGTTTTTTTATATGGGTAGGTACATAATAAATAATTAAGAAACACATAACTGTTGCTTTATTATTTTGGTATTTTTTGTCTATTGTAGACAAACATAGTAGGTACGTAAAGAATGATTGTTCAATTGAGAGATTATTTGTGGACACATTGATTGAAAGGTTTGATATCGACTACTCAATATATTTAACACAATAATATGATAAGTTTGAGTAAGTACTTCATTATCCACTGAGATTATTAATTCTATTATTTATTGTCGACAGATGTTACTATAATTCTAAATATTTTTCAATGAGTAGTATATAAATTTAATTTTAGTAGTGCGCCATGACATTAGTTATTGACTTTTGCTATTCAGTGCCGATATTCCTTCTCAAGCAGTGAATAATATTATTACACTTCACGTCGTATTAGGCGTGCGTGAAAAATAATGTATTATTATTTGTAGAGTTTCTGAAATATGTAAACACACATCGTACCCGCTGCCAGGTTAGCCCAATAAAAAATAAAGCACGCGAAGAAAGCGTATGTCTTTTATTTTCGCGGCCCAAAAAAGCCTCCACTCGATAAATAAAGCGCTCCGGAAGGGCGAAAAAAACTTAATTTATTAGAACTTTTTATTAATACCGTGGATGTGGAGGGTTTTTATGTGACATTCCGGCGCTAGGGTGGGAAAACTTTGTATGAAAAATATGATTTTATGGCTGGGAAAAAATCAAAGAGGGAATAACTTTTTATAAAGACAAAGTGTTCTTTAATCGGTAATAACAGTGACTGCCTTTCTTGGTAAATATCGTTTCGCCTAAAAATTCTATTCGTTCACAAATTTTCCCACATAACTATATAACCAAAAGTAGTTTTGAGCGCAAAAGAAGAGAGGAGATATCTCTAAAACCACTTCTTTTCTATTAAAGTAAGATTGAACACAGTTGCATGTTAATTTATTCATAGTTTCTGTTTCGACAAATTTTAATTTAGCGACATTGATTCGACTTATGTCTTTTATCTGTCTTCAAATTTGTTTTTAGATATAATCCCATTTATTTTTAAATATATTAGTATTATATGGTATTAAGGGAGAAACAACTTACCAATGTAATGGTGAGAAAATATCACAGTACTATTTTTCTCGATCTATATAAATAAGGCAGAAAAATACTATAGACTTTGACTCATTCCCATATCATTATTCATAACTATTACAAAGTGGTCTTTTTCAACGTATCAACTGTGTAATAACTACAAAGTGTCACTCAAGAAGTTTCCGAATGAAACACTAAATTATTCAGCTAATAGCATTTCATTAACTATTTTTTTTATTTAAACGAATAATTCACAAGATTTAAGAAAGTCACAATCTTTTTATTGAACGTACAATACCGATTGCCAACAGCCTTTAGAAAGCGCTTCAGGAGTATTGTAAGATAGATAAGATAAGATAAGATTCTTATAGCATAGTGGTTAATGCACTTGGGCGCGAATCACGAGAGACGCGGGTTCGAATCCTATTGTGTGTCGTATTTTTTTTCAAAAAAGATTTTTTTGTTGGTTATAAATTTCCCAAAAGTATTTTCAAATTAAATATGTTATAGCATCTCACTGAAATTATATGTTAGTAGGCATTATGACACATAAATGATAACAGATGTTATTACGCACTTAGCTCCCTCATCAAAAATACCCTAGTTCACCTATATTGTCCCCAGTAAAATGCTCTACCATATTAGCTAGTATTGTTAACTCGATTTTGCATTATGTTGACATATCTGTATATTTTTTGACGAAAGTCATTCGTAATACTGAAATACCCTATTTTAGGGTATTTCAACTTTACTGGTTGCAATAACTTTTCATTATTATATTTTAAATTTTTGTAATCAATATGTAACTGTTTGTTTCCTTAATAAATAAAACAAAATAAACAGTAATTGCATATTTATTATAATGCATCCTTTAAAGCAATATTTCTAGAGAGTTTTTAGACTTTTTTTTTTGTAGAAGTCTTAAAGTATTATTGCATTAATTACATTATTTATTGCAACATTTAATGGGATAGAATTGTTGAATCTTCATCGGAATCATTGCATGAATTGCGCTCCCACTCTATCGTTCGAGGTATGGTGTTTGGGTCTTTTTCGTTATAAGTATAAAACTGTTTTACGGCAGTAGTTAAAAAATAACACAGGTGTGACGAGAGCGGTTCGGTAAGTCTGAAGTTTGAGCGGTTCGGTAAGTCTGAAGTTTGTTTGTTTTCGTGAGTTGATCAAGTTTAATGTAATCGTAAATTAAAAAGCATAAGAAAATTGGAAGCTGTTCTGAATAAATTTGGACTGATTCTGTTAACACGTGTTTACGATTTTTCTTCATAATATATAAATAAACTTTATAATAGTTATATTCTCATAACAATACCGTTAATTTATGGGATAATAGGCCAATAGTTAAAATTTGTCGCAATTTGTATATCGCCTCGTAGCATAGAGGATAATGCGCGGACGGGGCGTTAACCCAAGAGATGCTGGTTCGATTCCAGCCAGGTGGCTTACTTTTTTAAAAAAGATTTTTTTTTATTGGTTATAATATATTTTCTCAGAAGTGTTTTGAAAATTACGCATGTTCAATAATAAGAATGGTACATTCTTAAATCTTGTGAATTATTCGTTGAATAAAAGAAATAATTAATTAAAAATTATTGGCAAGTTCAAGTAAGTTACATCATAAAAATATTGGCGTCGGTTAGTAATTGAAGTAGTAGGTACCTACTTTGATTTAATAAACAAAAACGGATTGCCAAAGTAGCTTGATTTAGAAGAGCGCTGATGAGTAGGTATTAAAAAGGCCAACAGTTAAAATTTGTCGCAATTAGTATGTCGCCTTGTAGCATGGAGGATAATGCGCGGACGGTACTTAAACCCAAGAGATACTGGTTCGATTCCAGCCAAGCGGCTTACTTTTTTCAAAAAGATTGTTTCTATTGGTTACAATATATTTTCTCAGAAGTATTTTGAAAATTATGTATGTTTAATAGATTTTTGTTTTTACGAGAAATGGATGTTGGCCATTAGCTCAACCTATTAAGTCCAAACATATTATATTGAATGTGATTTTTGTACGACACCCAGAACTTGAATCCGGAACCCAAGACGCTATTGTGAAAAAGATAATAAATACCTACATAGTAGGTTTATGGAAACAAAAGTATTTTACGTAATTTCTTTTGGACTTGGAAAATAATCTATTGAGTATGTAATTTAAATAAATTATAATATTAATATTAATAATCTGGCAGAACACACTAACTGGAGAATACTAGTTTTGAGTAATTTGACTTTGAAGTTGTTAAAATGTTTGAAATAATGGTCTATCATGTGAGTTTATTAAGTAATCGTAAAAAGGATGACTTTAAAATAAAGACTGTTTATTTATTAAGAAGGTTTCCGGACGGTAAAGTTTGAAATAAGGAACATTTTGGTATAACTAACTCAATATGTAATTTTTTCGAATTAGTGTCTTCTGCCAGAACAGTGACGGTATGTAGTACCTACATTCTAATTGTACCGATTTTGTCCGCTTCAAAGGGATGCTATCAACTGTTGACCATGCGAATGAAACCGATCCTGTTGAGGTTTGCATTGCTTTTCAATACAATATAGCTTGCAAGATAGACAATTTTATAATACATACCTATACTTATTATAATAGTTATAATATTATCAGAGATTGGCATTTTTTTTAGCATCTCCCGTTATCTGCAAGGGACAAACAGTTTTTGCAATTATACTTAAATGTATATTAAAGATGCGGTACTCTCTGGTACCTTTAACTTATCATTCATTGGTTAACCTATTTTTTTGGATATAAATACTTCAATCACTCTGATATGTTTCGAGATGAATCTAATAAAAGACATTATCTTAACACAATATTTTAAAGTTATCATTTCCATAAAACGTTATATTATCTAATTATTTGTCGTATGCATGCATAGGAGCCATTTCCATAAAGCGGTATATAAAATATTGTTCTAACTTAACTAGTAAAAACTATATGATAAATTATATAAACAACTTTAATCATTAAACGAGAAACTATTGAGCCATCAGTTACTCAAAATTACTAATTCCCAGTTGTAGCACTATGAAACTGAGCCATTGACATAGCAACATTATTTGTTGAGTGTTTAACGTTGATATTAAATTTAAATAGTATTAATTTAAATTTACTATTTAAATTTACATATATCGAGTCATCAGCTGTGACGTCCCGTGGGGATAGGCAGATTGAGCTTCGCTTGGGAGCGGCAGTTACTCGAAAGGCGGCAAATCTAGAAGAATCATTTGGAATATATAGAAATAGCTATCTAAACTTAGTAACAACGAAAATATATTTCCAATAAAATAATCAGCTCACTGGTTCTATTGAGTTCGCTATATCTAATTTAATTCCGTTGCTTTTCGACGTTCTTGGTGACCAGAAACAACACGAGCAGATCTGCGAATAATTAATCCGATATTTTGTTAGTAACGTATCGATACAACATATTTCTTAGATATTGGACTCATGAAAGGATATAAAAATACTGTATAAAAATAATTACAAGATAAAAAGAACTTTTAATATACAACGTTTTTAAATTTTCTATTGAATCATATAAACTTGACTTGACTAGCTTAAACTATCAAAAAAAAATGTACTTGATAGAAATAATACTGAAATGTAACGCACGTTTATATTAATAATTTAGTTGCTAGGACCCTAGACCCCTAGCAACCAATAATGGTGTCAAAATAACTTTTCATACAAAACAGAATTAATTGAAAATAAATTAAATTCTACTTAAAGATAGCTAATAGTGTTTAAAAAATGCATTGGCATCGTGTTCTGATATATTCTAAAAGTTTCAAATGTCTAGCTAGTCGGGAAGTTAGCTAAAAAGCGATTGCAAGATTTGTACCGGACAAAGAACCACCGGACAAATTAATAAGAATACGAGTTAAGAAAAATGTTGTAAAACTGTATGATAAATTATATAAACAACTTTACTCATTAAACGAGAAACTATTGAGCCATCAGTTACTCAAAACTACTAATTCCCAGTTGTAGCACTATGAAACTGAGCCATTGACATAGCAACATTATTTCATGAGTGTTTAACGTTGATATTAAAATTACTTCGTATTATTATTAAAATACACATTATCCACATATTTATAATGCCTGTGCCATAAAATTATAATCAAAAATTTCCCTTACGGGCCATTTTCTTGACTGTAAAAAAATTGAAAGCGGCCAAAAATTAGCGTTTTGGCCCAAGGGTTAACCGCCTAACACAAAGCAAATATTAAATTCCGCTGGAACATAAATGCTAATAGTCGCTCAGTATGAAGCTTGACGTCAGAAAATGTGTATACACCGGCAGACTCCAATTCACGGATAAATTCAATAAATATTCAAACAAAATACACAAATTTGACGTAATTACAAGTAATAATGTAATTTTTAAATAAAAAATAAAAATATTAAAGTATTTTTATTGCGATAATTACTTTTATAATAAAATAGTTTTTATAAAATATGTGAGTTATATGTAAGTGAATAGGTGTTTTACCAGAATCTTTGAATGAATTTATATCTATACATGTATATATTTTTTCATTGAATTCTACAGCAAAGCAATGGAAAATGCTCTTTAATCTGGATAAAGGGGTTGCGTAGTAAAAACTGAAAATGCGAAAAGTTTACTATAGGTCGAGTTTGATGTTTTGTGAACTGTAAACGGTTATGTTTTCGGTGTAGTAATAATAATCAATGAACATAGTTAATATAGGTAAATTGTTAATATATCGTCGCTGTATGATTGGTTTCCCGAATAGACCAAATTTTCAGGAGACGAAAAACAAATTTCATAATGCTATATTTAAATACATGGAGATATTTAAATTGTTATTTTTACAGCATATAAATGAAGTATTCATTACCATTACAAAGTAATTTAAAGAAAGGGATGGTTCTAGTCCAATTAGATACAAAAAAACACTCTGCAATAAAAGGTCGATTTCGACAAAAACGGATATTCGTGAAACCAATCCTATAGCGACGATATTATAATTACAAGCTTAAATAGTAATCCCTGATTAAAATTTTTAAGCCAAAGGTGGCACATTGTACCTAACTTTAAGTGTGAGTAATTTAGAAATGGAAAATAATTATTAGTTTTGTCATATATTTTTCACAAATTACCCTACAATAAAATAGCTGAAATTTTTTTATGGAATAACATAATTGCTAGAAAACTTTTAGTATGCTATATTCAGTGCTAACCAAACTTTTTTATAGCACGGCCCCCAAATCTGATTAGCTCGGAAAATCCAAAAGAATTGTGCTAGTTTGTATAAAAGCAAGATTCTTATTATTATTTAACATAATATAGGACCAGTTCAAAATTAATGCAGGAACCTCTAGATTCTAATTTGGCGGTAACAATTTCATTGATTTATTTACAGTAAGTTTAGATATGTTTTATAGTGTTAAATAATAATTTTAAGTAAACTTTAATATTTTTATTGAAATGGAATACCAAGATGGCCCAGAAAACCTATTTTTAATTTTTAATAAGCCATTTATTTTGTTCAATGAATAATTATTCACAACATTTAAGAATGTAACGTTCCATAATATTGACCATACATAACATGAAAACACCTCAAATATATACCTACCAGAAAAATTTCATTAAAAAAAATACAATGTCTGACAGGATTTGAACCCGTATATTCACTGGTATCACGCCAATTAAACTACAGGCCTCCTACTTAATTACGATAATTTAAATTAGTAGTTCCTATATGAAATGCTTATCAAATCGCGTTATTGCGTAAATATTAATTGCTTTAATTACTAACCGACGCCAGGTTTTTCTAGCAAGTATATATCTAGGTGTTTTCAAGTTATGTATATATATTATTTGATTGATTATTTTATACATTTAATCTTATGTAAATTTTAAAGTGCCTCTAATATCTCAATATCGTCATGATTACCCTTAAAATTCATGCTTTTATATAAAAGTGTACATTTTTTTGCTATGGTGCTGGACTAAAATAAATATAAACATAATTTATGGTTCCATATTAACTTTCAAATAATGGTTAATCATATTATTATCTGTTTAGTGTGTGTTTATGTTGTTATTTATTTCTTATTGCATAATTATTTTGGTAAATGGTTAGTAATATCTTTTTGGTATCCATGTCTAGACAGCTCGTTAATGTATCAAACAATCTATATTGATAATCATAATACGTATTGTATATCTCAAAGGAAATTTCGTTCATTAATAATGTAGTTTCACTCCTTATTGAAAAGGCTTTCGCTTACCTAGGAAAATTATTCGCAATTCGCAGAACCTAATTTCAAGGAGAATAAAAGATAAAACGGTGCACAGTGACTTAAATCACAAATCTACGTGTCATTTCGCTCATATTTTTTTTTAACTCTGCAGCTGTTGAAAAGTATTTAACTTGTCGTGGAGTTAATTTTAATTTAACGAGTCATGGCGTTCAAGGTAAAAAAATGAGATAAGTACCCTATTTTTTCAGGCATCGGACGCTTTTATAAAGTGAGATAAATTTGAATTTTATAATTACTTGTGTTATCAACTCAAAGCTACTTGTCACGACAAAAAGGGGAAGTAACATACAGAAAAAATAACAGAGTGGTTAAACGGAATCTTTGCTATATATTTTTATTAATTGAAGTCGAGATTTGCCAATTTAGGTAGGTAAGTATGTATTTACCTGGATTTTTTAAATTTTTAAAATTAAATATAATTTTCTGTTATAATATTATATAATATTTTGATTATTCATTTTTTGTATACTGATGAAGTATAATTATTAATAATATAAAGAATATTGGATACAAGTCTGTTTACTGGGAATTGGGCGGGAACAGCGGCAATTTTCGTGGCCGTTTTCGACAAAATTCATTGATTCAAGACCTGACTTAACCAAACCTAATAAATAATACAGTATATTGCCTATTTAAAAATAATGTTTGCCGCTGGCTTCCACTTAACAGACAAGAATCGAAAATTGTTATCATTAGATAAATTGATTTTTTGTTTTGGTAAAAATGATTTTTTAGCAAATACATAATGATGATTTCCTCGATGTTATTTTGGAGATAAAAGAACCGAATTTCAAATAATCATTTTTCAAATTACTTAAAAAATTTTTTTTTAAGGATTTTTTTCTTACTTTAGTTAATACTATTAAACCTTACGTCATGATGTATTCTTATTTTTATTACATAGTGAAATGTCAATTTAAATTTGATAAATACCCATAATATTTGAATTTTCAATTATGATGAATTCCATATTATGATTTAAAAATGTTTATTTTAAAGAATCGATAAATTTTAAAAGTTTTGGAAATAAAAATTTATGGCAATATTAAAAGGTACTTACGCTTTTGGTTGAATGGTTAAGTAATTGAACTACAGAATAAATAATATTACCTGCCTCGGTTGTATTGATTTAAATAAAAAGAAAGCTGTAGTAAGTATATTTGACATTTTAGTTTGGCTATTTACGACAATGTTATTTTGGTCACTATATAAAATAAACTTTTATTATGTTAGGCCTATCTAAGTTTAGCCTCCGTGAATAAGTATCGGAATTCAGTTATAACAATTGAAGAGTGGAATACAAAATCAACACATGTCAGTTTTTTTTTAAATATTTGAGATTGATATGTCATTCTGTTTCCAAAAATGTTATCTATATGACATGTCGAGTTAAATTGTGTTAAAGTTTCTTTGATTCCAGTAGAAAAATTATTTGACAAAAGAATATCTACAAATACGTAATACTAGTTATGTCAAATGATATCTGTATATTACGTATTTTTCACTACTTCAAAAGTTCTAATGATTATTTTTTTTTCGACCATGTCCGATCCTAAAAGGATCATATCGACCGTGTTTAGGAAAAAGGGCGTAACCCTCACAAAACAAATTTTACAGGAGAGGCAAAAAACGTTTTTTGAGAGATTTCAGTTTAATATTTTTTAAAAAATAGGCACATACATTGGATGCATGATGATTGATGATTTGGTGTAATATATTTTCGATCTAATAATAATTAAAGAAGTTAATACTGAAAAATCATTAAAATTGAGGATAAATGCCTTTTTCCATAAATTAAAAATTAATTAATCTCAATTAAAACCTGAATTTAGATAATAATTTGGAATTTGCGGCTTATTTCCTTTTTATAGAACGTGTATTTAGTTGTATACATTGCTAATATCTAATAAAAGCACTTTTCGAAAAATCGAGGGTTACGCCCTTTTTCCTAAACACAGTCGATATGGGCCTACACAGAGTAGAGGTTTGTATTAACAGATTTTGATTTTACGAGAAATGGATGTCAGCCACTTGCTCAACCTATTAGGTCCACACCCTGACTCACATACAAATTGAAAAACAATATGTGTACTTTCTAGACCCAGGATTTGAACCTGGGACCTACGGCGTTATAGTCCAACGCTTAAACCGCGTGGCCACCATATTACCGATTATTATTTCTTATTAAAAAAATTAGCGCATGTTGTGTAGTATCACATCAAAAAATTTAAATGATAATTGACAAGGAAGAGATTCTATGACGTTTTTTGCTCTCCTTTAAAATTGTTCAGTTCTGACATATTAGGTTCTTTTTGTAATCCACCCTTAAATTCATATAAATTAATCTGTTAAATGAAACGACTAAGTATCTTTTTTTTTAAATTTATCACAAATAATGATGAGATATCTATTTTTAAAAACCGATAAATCCACAAATATACACAATTTTACAAAAAAATACATAAGTAGATACTTATTCCATGTATAGTTTTACATAATATAAAATTATCCATAATTGTGAAAACTGATCAAAATAATGATTAACCAGTGTTATTGTTCTTTAGTTTATTGCAATAGAGGGTTTATTGGCTAGGAAAATAGACTTATTCTGATGAATTGTAAATATAATATGATAGCAAAAATAAGCTAATATTAAAACTACTCACTTACGTGCATGGATCAAAAAAGGCCTTTTGCCAAAAATATTGAATAAAATTGTGGACGTAGGTATCTGTTTATTTTTTTAAATAAACGCATCTTATAATAATATAGAGGTGCACTCTGCTTAATATAATAAGGATATTATTATTTAAAGTCATTCTTCTACACTTTAAAAATCGATATTAAGTCAACATATGTCATGAATCAATCACAGCGTGCAGCGTGTACAGAAAAAGCTTTTTAAAGACAAAAAAATCGAATCGAACCAATCACAAATCGGATGAGCGGTTTTATTATTTCAATTGTTGTTCTTTGTTCCCCTCTTTGCTTGTTTAAGCGGCACAGTATCGAACAAACAGTTCCACTGTAAGCCTTTTTCTTTTTTGCCCTTTGCTTCATTTTTTCTTCATCCCCATTGCCGATTTTCATCGTTAAAATGACCTAACCCTTCTACCTTTACGATTTTCCTATATTAGTTTCGTAATATGTATCTATTTTAAAAAAAATCTTATCAGTGTGTTGTTAATAAAAACGGTAGCTATTCATTGTATAATATGATGCAATTTTCTATGATACTTAAACAAATTAAGAATAAAGTTCACCTGCCGTATAAAGGTTAAAAGAAAAGAATTTTGCGTATCTTTGGATAATGTTTTAACAGACTTTGTTTAATATATAACTAGGTATGTCATTATAATACATTAAATCATCATTGAAACAATGGGAAAGCATGGAAATTGATATGATATTATATATTTCATATTATATTAACTTATATAATAATAAAATATTCTAATGGGTTTAGGTTTTCTACTATTCCATTTGAGTCATTTTCTACTACTCGAGATCCACCTTTCGGCATCTTTAGACAGTATGTGAACTCACCAATCATTGGTGTTATTACCATTATGGTAAGTACACACTGACAACTGCAAATACAATTATTTCTAATTTATATATTAAATTAATACAATAATTTAGGTAAAATCTTTATCATCTACCTATTAAGACAAGAAATATAAAATAAAAATATTTTAATAGTGTTTGTAAAAAAACCCTACCAAATAGTTATTATATAATAAATTAGTATGTATAGTACAAAACTTAAATCCATTAGAATTTAAATTCAAATTCTATCAAGTACCTACCGTTCGTTGATAGTATTAATATATAAGGTATATTTATTGAAATTTTACTAAAATAAAAAAATGATTTGAATGACATAAGTAGATTTTAAAAATATTGCGCATCTAATAAGCTTGCGTTCTCTCCTTTTATAAGTTTTGTTTATTTGTATTATTTCATCGGAAGTAGCAACGCGTGGTCTCATGGAATGATGTTAAAGTACTCAAATTTATATGAAGTACAATGCTCAAATCAGCCATATTATTAATTTGCAGGTAAGCTTTGAGTTTCTAAACTTTCAAATAGTGGACAGTGCTCAAACTTATGTTTTGGCATAGAATTTCACAGAATAATTATATAATTTGTATACGTTACATAACATAAAAATTCTAGAAGAAGTAATTTAGCCGTCTATATACACAAAAAGTAGAGAATTTTATTACAGTCTTTGCTGATGCTTTTATAAAAAAGAAATTCGTTCAAGCAAAACGATTGACCGATAAAATGAGAATAAACCTAAACATTACGGACTATTTATTTTGTATTCCTATATTTTACTTGTAGTAGAAAGCAGTTAGTCAGTACTATTATTTTATAGCTATATTTACTACGCATTTAATTTTTTATGGTCTCTTCAAGAGTCATTTATCCTCATTGCTAATAGTCACAATAACCAGTGAAAAGAACAGTTCGAAGATTTTAGATAAGTCAGCAAAAATTTCGTAATTTCTTTTTATACATATCATTTTGAACCTTCGTATTATGTCTAATCACTGATCAGTCACTGTCATTGATCGAGCATCAGTGGAAAGGGCGGATGCGAAGCGGAAATAAGAAGGCACACACAGATTGCAAAAAATGCAATGACACGCCTTACCACTATATGGAAGGATCGGGGAATTTCGATTGCCACAAAAATGATGCTTGTGCAAATATTAGTGTTCTCGATATTTCTATACGGAGTCGAGTCGTGAACCCTGAAGCCAAGGGAACGGAAGTCAATTGATGCCTTTGAGATGTGGTGTTGGCAAAGAATGCTTCGTATTTCTTGGACGGAGCACAGGACGAACCAGTCAATCATCCAAAGACTGAAGATAAAGGAACGGCTCACAACAATATGTTTGAGAAGAATTCTGCAGTTTTTGGACATATTATCAGGCGCGAATCGAGAAGGATAGAAAGTCTTGGTCGCTCAAAGGATGGCGAAATTCAAATGTGGTCACGATCCTCAGCCATGGGTGCACGACCAAGAAGAGAGATTATGTCTAATTATAACGTTCAACTAAAAATAATATGATGAAATGGGGATACTCTGATGATCCTCTAAACTGCGAAACTGTGGAACATAATATGAAGATCTGCCTGCTCGTTGCGACCAACTTCACCGTTGATAATATTATATTTTTAAAGCACGTAATGCGGTCATTACAATCGCCATAGCGTAATTGAAAAAAAGTACATGCAAATCTCTCGCATAGAGTTGAGTTTTGGGTTCAAATGCCAAGTCTGGAAAATTTTTCAACGCGTGTTTGGATCCAGCGAGGGAAATTCAGTAGCATTCATTAATTATCTTTCAAAAAAAATATTGTAAATAACGTCTTTGTGAACCTATCAATACAAACTCGTAAATAAGAATAATATTGTGACAATAATTTTCAAAAATATGAAATGAACTAGCAGTAGTCCGCTAACTAACCCTAACCTAACCCAACCAGCTGTCGAACGATGACACTAAAATGTTTCATAATCTTGAAAAGTAAATCGACGAAATTTATATGTGGAAATTGCCTTTAAGTTATAATATTATTAATAAAATAAAAAGCCTTTTTATTTCTTACAAACAAAAGTAAATGACAGTTATTTGACTATATGTAATGAATATATAATTATATAACCTATGAATATATCTTATATATATCTATCTATGATTGTATTATCTACTTATTTTCTAGTTTATATAATATTAATTATTATTATTTTTTAAGTATATTTTTGTGTAATACATATATATATTAAGATTTTTTATTTTGTATATTATACTATAAGATAATGTTTATAAATTAAACAGTGATATGTAATTAGTTTGTTTGGTTTGTAAGAACCCGTCTTCGGAGGAAGGCCTCCTCCAAAGAGACCCACCGGACTTTTGGCTATTTGTAGCCAATTTGGGCCTATAAGTTAACTATCTTTAAATATTTTGGATTGACAACATCATTAACAAAATAAATAGTTAGTTATTTTGTATGAAGATCTCATGTTTAAAATACCGAACCACTCAAATTTAAAAAAAAATCTATTGAATTTAAAATCTTTAATTATTCGAGAAATTGAAGAAAAGATGTTTAAAATGCGATAGAATAGCCTTTCTGACTCTAAAGCTTATCTTCCCATATCACAGATACTACATAATATATTGTAGATCAGTTATTATAAAATGAAATTAGGATTTAAGTTAATTTTTTTAAGACAAAATCATAGTAAGTAATATTATTATTGCTGACATATGAAAATTTTCCCGCGTTATTAATACCCACAGTGCAAATAAAAGGTGATCCGATAATAATATATTAGTGCAATGTGTAAAGACAGCTGATAAACTAAGTATGACTGGTACGGAACATAACTTCCTGATACTAAGCACATGCCAGGTTTCCTGTTTGAGGATTATTAAAGGATTATTGAAGCAATTGGTCATCAAACTTGAAAATTATGATTTTTAAATACATAATGGGTATATATTTTTAATAAGCCGTTATAAATAGGCACGATAGTAATATCTCTGTGCAATATTTATAAACTTAATCAGGCTATATCAATCCACTATAAAATAAGGGACTATTTAATCAGTTTATATTACTATTCATTATTTGCATTGTATTGGTATGTACGTAATTTTGCAGAATTTAATCCACTCATCAATCTAACAACCAGTTGGATCTCTTTGGATACTTTTGAACTGTGAACTTCGAACCCAAATATAAGGATTTGGTGACTTCCACCTTGCACTGCTTTTTTGTCTTGATGGTGAAAAAATAACTGTGAGGAAGTAGAAGTCCGAATAACCGCTGCAAATAAATCGTACTTCTCATTGCTGCCCATATTCAAATCAAGAAATGTCCACAGAAAAACTAAGACGCGGCTCTATAAAACCGTCATACGCACAGTCGCTACATACGGGTACGAGTCATGGACGCTAAATGTGAAAGCAGATGAAATGGTGGATTGCTTTGAGAGAAAGATCCTTAGGCGGATAAACGGACCCATGAATGATGGTGGGGAGTGGAGAATTAGGTACAACACGGAACTATACCGCTTATACCAAGATTCAAAACTCTCTAACTTCATAAAACTCCAGAGGCTAAACTGGGCAGGCCATGTCCAGCGCATGCCTGAGTCACGGATACCGAAGAAGATCCTCGAAGGAAACCCAGGAGGGAAAAGGCCAGTGGGAAAGCCACGCACACGATGGGGTGATAATGTTACAGAAGATGCCAACCAGATACTAAAAATCAGGAACTGGAAAAGACGTGCGGAGGACCGTTCCGGCTGGAGGACAGCGGTGGAGGAGGCCAAGGCTCGACTTGAGCTGTAGCGCCATCGAAGAAGAAGAAGAAGAGGAAGTAGACTTTCCGTCTTATGATGTTGGATGCGGTGTTAAAGATCTGGCAGAAAAAGTGGTCTTTTAAAAATACGTCCACCAAAAGCAGCATCACATAGCTGTTTTTTGTCAAAATATTAAATTTATAATTTAAATCATCATTACAGGCTATTTTTTTTACCAATAAAATTACGAAAATAGCATCACAAATTATTTATATACATTCTTACCATCTAAAGTCATAATACTATAATATTGATCTCATATATTATATTTCTATATCTATTTCTCACAATTGAGTGTCTCTTTTTGTCGCATATACTTTTAGATATGTATATCAGCTATATGATACTCTGTTTGCAACGTGCATTTTTACTTTATGACAGGTAAATGAAATCTAACTGACATCTATGAATTAGAATTATTTTGAAAATAACATTTAATTAGATGCAATATTGATGATTAACTGAAATATTAATAGTTGGGCTAGATAACCGTAATTAATATGGTAACATGCAAATCGTACGTAAAACATTTCACCGCAGTATAGTTCGCCATGAATTTTCTATCGGAAAGAGATGACCGTATACTATGCGGTCTCTAATTTTATTAGATTCAATATGAACATTATTAAATTTTCATAGCTGATTTTGGCAAAATTCATTATTTCAAGAGTAAAAACCTAACCTAACAAATAATCCAAAATATCGGCTATTTTTAACATTTGTTTGCTGCTGGCTTCCTGTAAACCGACAATAATTGTTTTTTATTTAGACATGAATTGAGTGGTTCACAATCATAGTGAACCAAGTCCATTCTGGTTATTTTGAGTAAGCTAGGTTCAAACATAAAATTTGAGTATTTCCAATGCTGTACGGGTATTATTTTTCTTACATAATAACTAAAATGTACTAAAAAAAACCACTTCAGAATTGCAATCATATCCTTACAGCATCTACTCAAATTTTATGTTTGAACCTAGCTTACTCAAAAATAACCAGAATGGACTTGATTTACTATGCTTGTGAAACGCTCAATTTTATGTTAGTACTATACGACCACAGAACAGATAATAAATATAATACTGATAGGCTATATTCAATACGCCGCATGGTAAAGCAGGCTTTTTAATGTGTGAGTGTCCTACGAAAATGAAGCACGCATTATGCACGTGCAATAGTGTGTGTAATACACCAATATTAAATGAGCGTAAATGCATAAACCGAGAACAGTTTTCAGTATTCGACGTAAAACGTATTCTAGACACGTGTGTAAGTTTAACCCGGATTCTTCCTTACTCGAGTCGGTTACCTGCTATCGCCTTACCCGTTGTGTATTTCAGTTCCCATTATTTCTTAGCTTTCTGTATACGACCCAAAGAGGTTGCGCGGTCTTTAATATTTGGCCGTATTATATTTCCGATGCAACATTTCACGGTGAAGTGTGTTACGGTGAACTGCATACGTAAAAGTTTCCGGACACAACGTTATATTACAGTAACAGGAGTGTTAAACAATCAATAATACAAAATAATGTCAACACTTAAAATTATTAGGACTGTCTAATGATAGTGATACAATTCGTAATATTCGCAAAGAAATTTCTTTTTCATGTCGAATATTATACAAATCGTAGACTTTTATTATATATCCCAATATAGTATTTCATTACAATTATAATATTAGGTGGGTAAAATAATTTTATTTACTCTCTTCTTTTTTTATTAAATTCGAACAAGAGACATTATATTTGATACCAGTGGGTATATGTGTGTGGGTACACACTGGGTAGTTTTGTGAAATAATATCTTTTTGTTTACTGTTTATTTAGTAAAATAAAACAGCGCTTTCGATTTCATACAATTTTCCGGAAACAATTTGAGAAAAAACTGTTTATATAGGATTTGAAAAGCAACAAAAACTGTTGGTTTACCAATTTCTTTTTTACTTGTCATTGTTTTCTACTTTATTTACAATCAATTTGGACAAAAAATAAGTACAATGTACTTTTAAAGAGGGTCAACAGTTTATTCTATTTTTTGTAAGAAATTATTGAGGTATTTATACACAATATATCCACTTTTGTCTTTTAGTATAGCCTCAAGAGAATTATTTTTCAAAAGTTTCTCAAGCGGTAGGTATTAATTTCGATTACGCCGGTATATTTTGCCTGACTTTCGTCAGCATTCTCTTAAACTGGGTTATGGAGTCTGTGAGCAAAATGCATATACGTGACTCGTGCATTAGATGAATGCAACATAAGTGTTCTATTTATGGAATAGCATCGTAATTTCACTCGTTAGCTCAGTCGCATATTGAAAATCTTGTCGACTGAGATGACCATAAATCAAAACTGAGCGCAATATGCAACTTTCTCATGTGCATTTAGCAAAGCCGTGCGAGGTTAATAACGTCACTCGGCAAGCCAAAATGAATGACAAAGTGCGAAATTTCGGGATTATACCTTAAAATAGTTGCATGTGCCTTCAGATGTTTTTTTTTTTCAAACTAAAATGTTTTCTTCCAGCAGTGTGCGACCGTCCATAAGATAACGTCTGTTTTGTGAATAACGATGACGTCATATCTGCGTATTCAACACGTTGCGGGTGAGATGAGTTTAAATGTGAGAGAAGGCTTAAAAAGAGACAGCTTTTGTGTTACATATAGAGTAACAGACATAAAAACAGATACATCAAATTAATGTAGTGACATTTATTATCAGTAAAATTGAACTTTTTAAATTCTGTCGTTATACGCATTACGCTCAACTTAACAAGCGACTAATCGCATTGCCATATCGTCTCTATATTATAAAAAGTTCTAATTAACTATTTTTTTTTTATTCATCTCTCGGGTTTCGCGCCCATGCACATATTATACCAATATGCAAAGAGCGTCATACTTATTTAGGATTTTTTTTAAATAATGGCTCTTAATGCTCTCTGAACCGTGACGTCGGTTAGTAATAATTGAAATAATATCTACTTTGATTAAAAATAAAAAAGCCGATCGCCAATTAATAGTAGGTCAATTTTGAAATCGTATAACTTCAGAGAGTTAAGATCCATTATTTAAAACTTGTCGTAATTAAGTATAACGACTTAAGCATGGTGGTCTATGTGCATGGGCTCGAAACCCAAGAGATGCTAGTTCGATTCCTGGTGTCTTACTTTTTTCATAAATATGTTTTCTATTGGTTATATAGAGAATCCAATCCTGAGCCAAAACCTTGATCCCGGGATTTCGGGATTACAATTTGACGATTCCGGCATCCCGGGACTGGTTCCGGGATTGGCATTTTTTCAATAGTTGGTATAAAATTTCTATATTATATACAAATAACGTTGATAAAATCGGTCAAAAATAAATTTAGTATAATAAATACTATTTAAGACATTTATTGTTAATATTGTGTACGTTCAATCTCGGAAATACATAGGTTTAATGGATTAAATAATATTGTCATATGTATAAATAATATTGTGAAAGTAAAACAGTTTTTTTTATGAAACGATAACAAATACAAGTTCGATTAAAATAAAAAAAATGACAAGTGCATTACAAAACATGTTGGAATAACTTTGTTAAATGTGCGAAGCATTATTTTTTCCAATCTTTCTCATTTTTATTAATTTATGTGATTACAAATGGGTAATAAACCAAACTTCATTCAAACTCAGTTTGTTTCTAATGTATTTGTATGTTATTAAAAATATTTTTTCTATTATATTTTCGTTTTTATTTTATTTTCCATAAAAATTGATAAAGAAAACTCAATCCCGAAAGTTTCGGGATTATGTTTACCAATCCCGGAATTCATAGGTATCGAAAATAGTTCAGGATCCTGGGATTGGAATCCCTAGTTACAATATTTATTTTCTCAGAAGTGTTTTCAAAATTATGTAAGTTCAATAAAAAAGTTCGTTTAATTGTAATACTATATTTTATTTATTTATATCACTCTTACGCTCTTACAATGCAATCGCTTCCATTCTAAATCAGGCGGAAATCTACATCTTATAAAAAACAAACAACTCCAAATCGTTTTGAAATGCTGTGAGAAAATTTAACTGGTAATAATTTGAACGTTCCATAATGATTTCTAGTAGGCGTTGACTGGCAGGTACAAGAGTGGTCAGAAAATAATATCTTCAGACAAACGAGTACTCTCGACGAGTACTTTGGGTTTTGTTTAAGATAAACAAATTCCTACATGCACTTCAACTTTTTTTGGATCTTAAAATATAACTCTTCAATGATTGGTACTCAATAGTTTATATCGCTATTATTGATTTTTTTTATACAATCAACACCAGCTGTTTTTTTGAGATTATAAAAAAACTTGTTTAGTTAGATTTTAATAATTTCAAACAACAGGGCCGATCATATAAGTGTACAATATTGATTAAAATAATATATAAAATAAAAAAATTAACAATAATAATTAATATACGATCCCAATAATATACGTAAAATAATGAAACAATTACAATGGAGAAACAAATTAATAATTAATTAAAAATAATTACAAGATAAAAAAAACTTTTTATAGACAATGTTTTTAAATTTTCTGTTGAATCATATAAACTTGACTTGACTAGGTTAAACGATCAAAAAAAATTGTACTTGATAGAAATAGTACTGAAATGCCATTTTGACATGTCATATTGATTTCCATAGTAACGCACGTATATATTAATAATTTAGTTGTTATGGTGGTAATAATGGTGTCGATATAACTTTTCATACAAAACAGAATTAACTGAAAATGAATTCAATTCTGCTTAAAGATGGCTAAAAATATTAAAAGAATGCATTGACATCGTGTTCTGATATATTCTAAAAGTTTCAATAATGTCTAGCTAGTTAGGAAGTTAGTTAAAAATCGATTGCAAGATTTGTAATGGACAAAGAACTACCGGACAAACAATAATACGAGCTAATAAAATAGAGAATTAACAATAAAAGTAAAAATACAAAAAAAACCGCCCAATAATAAAAGCGAATAATACAGTTAATAAAACGGTAATTACAAATGCAGCATTGGACCAACTTATTCTGAAAGAGGCAAGAGAGCAAAACATTTTCACTTTATTACTATGATAATTTGTTTTGTGTAGTCGAGTTACTGAACCATAGATTGGTTTTGTGTGAGTGCATAATAATGTAGGAATTACTCAGGTACCAAGTGAAGGCACATGTAACCTAACTCAAAAAGAGGGTACTTACATTATGAACCCCCCCCCCCGGATTGCAATTCTGAAATGTTTTAGTATGACAGTATTTTAATGTAATACTATAGGTATATAAAACGGTTGTATGTAAGCACACTATGACTGAATTGGTAGCCATAGTCAAAAATAAATTTGAGCACTGCATAAAACCACCGTCCATGACTAATTTAATGCATGTTTTATTAATATCACTGCTATAATCGACGTTTCGTATTGCATAATACGCGATTTTGATCGAAATATTGTGCATTATTTATACACAATCGATATGGTCTATCCTTTTACAGGAGTCATAGTAATTACATATGGCTATAGCGAAATTTTGTATTATGGCGTGCATATTATTACTTAGTACAAGTAAACTATGTATCTATCTATGTATATACTATCGTATTCAGACAGTTTCATTTAAGTTTTTTTATCATATTATTTTAAAAGTTATTAGATGAGAGATGGAGAAACAGCTAAATTTATAATAGACACTTAATATTATATTTTTTACACATAGTTCGGTCCAGCGCTAAGTTCTACGTCACTTGCCCTGTCATAGTAATACTGCAAGAAGTGGATCATTCTTTTATGTCATTGCATTTTCTACAATTTCAACGATACTAATAACATTGTTGAACATTATTAAAAAATATTTATTAAACATAGAAAAATGACAAAATCTGTCTAAAGTGAAATAAATCGTCACTATTCTGGCAGAAGACACTAATTCGAAAAAATGACATATTGAGTTAGTTATACCAAAATGTTCCTTATTTCAAACTTCTTAATAAATAAACAGTTTTTATTTTAATGTCATCCTTTTTACGATTACTTAGTAAACTCATATGATAGACCATTTAAAAGATATTAACAACTTCAAAGACAAAATTTTCTCAAAACTAGTATTCTCCAGTTAGTGTGTTCTGCCATAACAGAGACGAAATTTTGTAGTAATGATACAGTTCAGCATTACATGGGTGATACACTTTAATATGTGGTTACGCTTTTCATAGTGGACTGTAATTTTGTGACGGAATAATTGTGATGGTGGATAAGGATACTGGGAGGGGGGTTACGTTAGGATACCAGGCACTAATCTTATTGCTGTTGAAGTTAACTCCGTGGTCTGGTTGCACTATCAGTCGCGAGGTATTGTGTGTTGAGTTACCCGGTGCGTGGCACTTGACGGTACACTTTTGATGAATGTTAAGAGCCGGTGTCATGGCTTGCCAGGTATTAAAAAATATCGTTTGGATGACGGTCACACTATATCAAGCTGACACGGCCGTGGTCCATGAATAACTTCTGAAGCAGTAAGTACAATTAAATTAATCATTAAACGATGGCTTAGCTTTAACAAGCCTAAATACGTCCGCTGTCTTGAGGTAATTTGAGATAACTGGTCCTCTTTAATCAAGGTCGACTGATGCCCCGTAACCGCTGATCGCCCGCCCTGACTTGCGAGAACATCTGGGGTCGGGTAGTCGGGAAAAGTGACCATAATTGGCCCAACCAATAATGTATGTTTTGTTGTCAAAACAAAACAATAAATCAAAAGCGATGTTAGCATTTCCTCAATCATAACTAAATCAGTAGGGTCTGTTATGATTTATTAATTACGACAATATCTCTTGTGGTATATGTACTGCATTTGTATAAATAAGAAGGACAAGCCCTTACTCACTCATCGAGTCCGTCACTTAACATTGTCAACTATCATTCCACTTGATTCCAGTCTCTCAGTTCATTAATATAATCAATCTATCTATTGCACCAGTACATCCATACTCGCGATTATAACCTCATGCTGTCATCTTTATTATTGCATTTATTTATTGCTGTAACGATAAATAAACTTTTCTGTCCCAACATCTAAACAACAATGACTTATCTCTCCTCCACCTTATCTACCGCCAAAATTTAAAAAAGTCCGTTTCGATTCACGTAAATAATAATAATTAAAATTGATATTTACTCGGTCTCTGTTGATTCATTCCGATTATAATTGATATTAATATTATTATTGATGCAAAAAGCAATTTGCGCTCTTTATTTAGCAATTATGTCTATACAGTATGAAAACACTTTGAAACTGATTCTAATTTGATTTTGAATTCAAATAACAACGAGTGACTTATGCAAGAGAGCTTTCTTCGATTACTTAGTAATCAACTATTTCGGGAATCTTTGTCAATATATTAGTATGCTACAAAGCATTTAATAACCCTCGATTCAATTTATAAACCGATCTTACTATGCTGAATTATTATTATATCTGGCTGTATATTTATTAATATTAGAATTTATTGAAATTTTGGATTACATAATAATATGTATGTGTAGTGTCAGCACTGTGGTGTTCGATGTGTGGGTTATGGTGTTGAGGAGGATGATGAAGAAGTCGAAGATGTATGCAGGAGCGTGTTTTATTAATTTGCAGCGTAACGGTCAGTACGATAGTATAAATACAATGACAGTACATATTACATACTGAGATAGTTACGAACCAGGTACGAGTACATAGATTCGAGTGACATTTTGATAAATCAGTATTCGTAATTTATACAGTCAAAATTAATACCTAAACATTATATTCCAGTACCTAATTATATTGAACGAGTCAGCGGTTTAAATACGAGAAGCTGTGAAATTTATTTATTATTACAGTCATACTATAATATGCTACTATGGGAAAGGATTATTTGACTAATTTTTCCATTGCAATATCGTATTTCATATCGCCAATCAATCTGCTGATCCAGCTTAACAGTAAACTTGTTTACTGTTATATAAGTCGCTGAGAAATTATTATTGCGATCGAATAATTTGATACATTAAAAATATATATTTGATCAATAATATACTGACAGCTACATATGTAATATATTTACTTGTGATTTCCAAAGACATTAGACTAATAAAATAAAAGAGTATAATTATTATTTATTGTAGAACAATACTTGATATGGACTCCAGAACATTTTATGTATGCTTACATTAATAAAATTGTAGTTGTATGAAAAATAGTATTATTTGTATTGATTGTATCGACTATTGAAATACTGTGTATGAATAAAATAGGGTAGCCTTTCAGCTCTAGGCTTGCTCATTTATAACTCACTTATTAGACAGTTTTCACTTAACGTTTTTTTAAGTTTAACTTGAGATAAGTCTTGATCTTATAAATCAAAGTTGGACTAATTTGGTGATGTAATTTTACAACTACTTTCCCGGTTGATATTACTTAGATGAGTGATCATATCCTCATTATTTGAATTCATTAATTTTCATATTTTTTTAGAGATTGATCGTTAGCATTAGTATAAATCGTGCACATGTTAGTTCATGTAATATATTGAATTTGATTATGTAATTAGACTATGGATGACAAAATAATACCGAATGAAAATGTCAATACCAGTTTTTCGGTATTGCATATTATAGAATATGGGTATCAAAACCGGTATTAGTTAATAACATAATATCAAGACAATTATTTCACAACATCATTTTTTTCTATCAGTACTGTCAACCCTCTAATCTGATCAGAAATTGATAAGATTTTTTTAGGTCTTGTCAAATTACGTTCAAAACCAAAGTTGACAGGTTTTTAATTAACAAACTAATGTCTGGTGAATAATCAGTCATTTGAGATAGTGTAATTTTCATTTCGCTGCTTTCTTTATACTAAAAATACCGGTATTTTACAACGTTTTTCTTAGCTCGTATTCTTATTTGTCCGGTGCTTCTTTGTCCGGCACAAATCGTGCAATCGATTTTTAACTAATTTCCCGACTAGCTAGATATTTGAAACCTTTAGAATATATTAGAACACGATGCCAATTTTAGCCGTCTTTAAGTAGACTTGAATTCATTTTCAGTTAATTCTGTTTTGTATGAAAAGTTATTTCGACACCACAGAAAATTTAAAAACTTTGCATATAAAAAGTTCTTTTTATCTTGTAATTATTATAATTAAAATCGCGGGAATATATTTGACGGCAAAGACGCGCCCAGCGCGTAACGATTAGGTGGATATTCGATATAATTAGCATGATATTTAGATGTGGTAATTAAAAAGTATATATCTAGTCAGCAGTCGATGTGATATTAATTAATTAATTAATTATAAAATTATCCATGAATAGCGGGATCCCGGTTTTCAGAATACTGGTATTGCAATCCTTAATGTTACTTTATTTATTTGATTATGTGATTAATCATTTATTTTTATTAACAAAGAAGTCAATGTATAGTACAATAATTATGATGGCTCACGGAAACACACATATAATTAGGCGGCAAAACCGCTGAGATAATATTCTGAATAACCAAAAAAAACACACCAAATTAGACGGAACAAAGTGAAATAAAAAAGCAATTTTGTTGTGTTAGAAATTCTGACGTCTAATTCATTGAAAACCGCTCTCAGAGCAACGTGACTTGGGTACAATACAATATTTTTTGCCCCAAAGAGTAGAACAACACGTTTCAATAAAGTAGGAGATATGTTTGCCCTGTAACAAGTTAATGAATGGGCATCGACATGAGAGACTGCGGGCCGGGTCCATATATTATTATGGAGGAGTATCGGAAGCAATAATGGCTTGCTTACGAGTGGTGAAATACACCCATAAGATAATAATATCGTCTTAGGCTTTCTGCAATAATATAAATAAGCCTTGTGTTGTCTGAGGCTTTGAGAGAGAAATCCATTTAATATTTAAGGAATATTAATTTGAATTTATTGTTTATCTTGTAATACGTATGTACCTATATTAACAATATTATTAAAAATAGATCATATAAAGGATTCTAAGCTGTTATTTTTATTTACTCTCTTCTCGTCTTGGTCGTACAATCATGGGTGACGATCGTGACCAAATTTGAATTTCTTCATCCTTTGAGTGACAAAGACTTTCCATCCTTCTCGATATTCACCTTCTCGCAGGGCAGAATGGATGTCACCAGTCAGCTCTTTCGTCCAGCGCGCAGACGCTCTTCTTCTGATTCGCCTTCCCTGGAGGCCACCGAAAACCACCTGTCTCTCCAGGTTGTCCGGCCCGTGCCTGACAATATACCCAAAAAAACTGCAGAATTTATCTCAGACATATTGTCAAGAGCCGTTCCTTTATCTGCAGTCTCTGGATGATTGACTGGTTCGATCTGTGCTCCGTCCAAGAAATACGAAGCATTCGGCGCCAACATCACATCTCAAAGGCATCAATTGCCTTCCGTCCCCTTTTTATTTATTTACATGTAAATACATAACATTATCTTTAAGCTTATAAATTATATATTTTTTTTTATTCAACACATAATTTACAAGATCTAAAAATGTAACATTATTCTATTGAACACACATAATATAAAAAAACAACAGTTATTTAATTATCTGTTGAATACCATTTTATTAATAATTTATAAAGTAACTTACAAGTAAAAGCACGTTATAACTAAAAATTGAAGAGTTCCTCACGTCGTTTAATAATTAGGGTAATATTAATACTTTGATTAAAAATACAAAAACCGACAGCCAAAAATCACCTTAAAATTAAAATTAAGCCAAATTTAGCTTCAGAGAGTACTGTAAAAAGTACTTGTTACTTTCGTAAAAATTAGATAGGACGCACATACGAGTACCTTGATTTGCAGAGCACATGGGCGCGAATCTTAGGGATGCGGTTTCGTATCACGCTGGGGGTAGTATTTTTTGTATATTTCTCTAAGGTTTTTTTAAATTATGTATTATAAATTATTATTAATTAAATTGGTGACTTACAACTAAACAGTTTCTATAAAATCATACTATATCTAACGTATTTTTCTTTTATTTTCAGGTAAACCAGAGACCCATCAGAGGACAATCTATCAAAACGGATTTCTATGGTGTAATTTATAAATAAAGTGTTTTATGAGATCACGTTGGGAAAAGCTTTCGAGCTTTCCACGATGATAGTGAGGTTAAAGTGTTTAGTGAGAATCGGTAACGGAAGAAGAATGGCTACCAACATCATCTTGGCTTGCATTTTGGTGCTTTTGGCGCCTTCTATCGCCAAGGCGAAAGGATTTGTGGACGCCGAGGACTTTATCAGCGATCTAGATAAACCAAGTAAGAGATTATTTTTTATTAATAATTAACATCATAAATTAAATTATATGTTTATTAAAAGGACGAAATTTTCCCATTTCACTTGATCCATGCTACGCGATACATTCAGCTCATAGATCGGTTATAATATTATATCATTGCAGTAGGACGAATAAAAGGCTTGTACGATGCAAATTGATTATTCAAGATTTACCCAAGGACATAACAAATTATTAATTATTTATTTATTTAAGAAAATAAAACATTGTAGACATAACGTTCACAACATGAGATTTACATTTTAACAAATATTACTCTCACAAGAGAGAATAATAATAATAATAATAAATAAAAAATATTAACAATTTAATACAATAAAATAAAGTTTCAAAAACAAAATGCAGTACATCATTGAACATGTCAATGTCTTTAGGGAGCGCATTCACTTATCTTGTACCCCTCGCTAATGGTGCCTGATAGGCTTGACTCGAGGAAACAGTTCTGATCCAGAATAAGTCATGGCTGCGACCACGTGGGTAATTGACAGGCGCATATAAATGTCAATTCTTTAGGACGACAGGAATAGACACCAAAAGAAAAAATAATAAAAATAAATAATATACATACACATAATAAAAATACCGCTAGGGAAACCAGTGGGAAAACTACCAAATAAGTTTTACTCAAAAAAATACCTACTTAGAATAAATGAAAATAAAAGACTTTTATTTTTATTACTTAGTAATACATCAAAAAAAATCTGAATACCAATTCACTGTAAGGAGTAAAGAATAAGGCAGATAGTAACATGATTTACTATCTCAAATCTCATTCAGTTACGATAATCTGAATTTTTGGACCAATTATTTTAAATCGTTCTGAAGATGACGTGCTTATAGCTCGAAACAGTAATTGTCAATGTTATTAATTCAAATATCATGAAATTTACTTATTTGGTTACTTACTATTCGTCATAAAATGGACCGTCGTCATTCTGTATCGCCGATCCATTCCTAATGTTTATATTATTAAATTTGTTAATTGAGTGATCACGCCGCTCACAAAATTACCGCCCTTAGTCTCATCACACAATCTTCTGGGTAGGTTGTGCCTTTTGTGGTCAAAATTCTTTGGTTAATCTCATTCCCATAACTTGACCTAACCAATTAGAGAATACGTAGTGGCAGCTAACTAGTTATTGTATTGTTTCTACATTATGAAATAATTAAAAACGTTTTTGTTTTTTTTTTTTTTAAATAATTCAATTAAATAATATGCTAGTATTAAAAAAATATTCTACTCACAAGTACTATGCTAACGACGTTATTTTAATTAGTTTAAAATGCCATCGGTAAAAAATCAGGTGAGGCAATTACTCAGAAATACAAATATTACATAATAATGATTGATGATAAAATTACTTTAATACATGCTTTTTACTATGAAAGTTTCAACTTAATAAGAAACGTTAAAGTATTTATTACTTACAAAGACATTAGCTTGCAAAATACAAAAGTATTATTTTTTTAGAATAATAATAATAAAAGTAATTCAAACTATACTAAATTACTGTAATACATTCAAATAGGTTTCATTAAGGGCCCGGCCCACATGCCCTTCTTCTTCTTCGGTGGCGCTACAGCTCAAGTCGAGCCCTGGCCTCCTCCACCGTTGTTCTTCAGCCGGAACGGTCCTCCGCACGTCCTTTCCAGTTCCCGACCTTTAGCAGCTGGTTGGCATCCTTTGCAACACTATCACCCCATCGTGTGCGTGGCTTTCCCACTGGCCTTTTCCCCCCCTGGGTTTCTTTCGAGGATCTTCTTCGGTATCCGTGACTCAGGCATGCGCTGGACATGGCCTGCCCAGTTTAGCCTCTGGAGTTTTATGAAGTTGTAGAGTTTTGTATCTTGGTATAAGCGGTATAGTTCCGTGTTGTACCTAATTCTCCACTCCCCACCATCATTCATGAGTCCGTATATCCGCCTTAGGATCTTTCTCTCAAAGCAATCCACCATTTCAGCTGCTTTCACATTTAGCGTCCATGACTCGCACCCGTATGCAACGACTGTGCGTATGACGGTTTTGACATGCCCTACGTAGGTCAAATGGAAATTTATGGTATTTTCAGAGCATATGCTTGGACATTCCTTAAACGTCATAGATACTTTATTTATGTAATTTTGTAGCCTTATTATCCTTTAAATTTATTTTAAACATTTGATGACTGCATAAAGTATTTTTAGTACATAAAATAGTATTCTTTTAAACCTTTCGATCTAATGTTTTAGAATATAGTCATATTTCAGTACATCCATGTGCAGTAGTGTTAAGATTTTTTAGATTTATTATTTTTAAACGCATTTATAGAAACATTAGTAAAATTTATGTTGACATTATTATAGTGAAATATTTACGATAAAAAAAATATATTTATAATTTCTGTGATGCCAAATTTGACAAGAATTAGGCATGTTATTATTCAAAAAATCGGCACGATTAACACATTTGAAGTTAATTCTAAAGATTTTACTTGTTGACAGATCATTTATTATAAAAATTACTCGCTGCAATACATAAATATGATAAACTATCCCCGATAGCCGCCGATAGCTGCCAATAGCAGCCAATAGCAACCTTGCGTATATAATAAATCCGCATGAATAACTATGTCTACATTTAATCACTTCATCTTTCACTTTATTTCAACTTTTAAATTCTTAAACCCCAATCAGCAAAATTTCAAAGCTTCAAATAGTCATTCAGTTGCGGTTATGGTGTTAACTTTACTGTATTATGCCTAAAAATGCAAATCTTTATTAAGAATATTCCATGTTGTGCCATAAAAAGTTCTTCAACGTGTAATTAATTGTTCTGGATCTTCATCCGCTTTTTGATTCGCAACATCGATATTTTCAGCAGTACGTTTACGTTTATGACAAATTGGATACCATTTAACTTAATTTTCCTATTCAATTACGAATAATTAGCGCCGAAGGTCGATTATTTTGACCAATTTCACGTAATGCTAGAAACGTAGGTCAAATAGATTTCCATACGCTGTACAACTGTGTATCTTTCCATGATGATTTCCCAAACAATACTGAACACAAATGTCAATTTTGGTGGGAATTAGAAAAAAGATGGCTGCTATAATGCTTTAAAAATCTAGAGTACTAATTTGTTAACCAGCGCATCTATTCCATACACAAGACTGATATTGGTCGCTATCGGCATCTATCGAGGGTATTTTTGTATTGAAGTATTAGCACTTATTGTAACAATTTCAATAAGTTAGTTGTAATTGTTAGAATAAGTGCTATGTTTTAACAGCACCTCTCTTGGGTGTGCTACATATAGAGCGAGATAGACAGTTTGGATTGTTTGTTTGAACGGCTAACTTATTCTAACAATTGTAATACTTCGATACCTTCGATAGCTACCGATAGCAGTCTTGTATAAAGAATAGATGCGCAAAATATATATATTATATAAATTTGTGTAAGAATAAAATAATGTTAATTCATTCCGCCTTTATTTTCGGAAAATTCGCCCCCTCTTTTGTATGTAATTCAAATTAATATACTTAACAATAAATTCATATTTTATTTTAACTTTAAAATTTATATCTATCTGTGCATGTAAATCTCTTTTCGCGTCAGCTGATCACGTGGAAATATTTTTTTGTTTTTGAATAAAACAATCTGTGATTGAAATCTTGTCTTATAAGTGTAAGGTATTGATACAATGAGCTAGCTCAGAGGTCGGCAAACTGCGGCTCTTTGGACATCTTTGCCAAATTCCCAATTTCCAATTTTTACAAAAACTTTTGCAAAATTCACAATTTTTATTTTTTGTCATTGATTTGTACACTTATTATATTATTATATAATGACATCATCGCAAGCTTAATTTTTCCTCTATGATGGTTGATGCAAAACTGTATGATTGTTGTTGTTTTAAATCCTCCCATTGCAAAAGTCAACAAATTAAAATTTTCTCCATTTGACAATGACACGAGCACTTTTAAATTACAATGTTATTGGTGGATTTAACAAGCACAGAGTTATGGAGCTCAAAGTTTGTAGGTCTTGCCACCAAAATTGAGGATTTGGAGAGAAAAAAAATGCAATTTAATTTCACAACACAAGTGAAGCGCTTTAAAAGATCTACACAAGGTAGATACTACGATTTTAAATATCTCATATTCGAGTCTACATAATAATATGTATGTAAATAATAATTTTCAAACATGAACAATATAAATAGCATTTAGAGAAGCCAAATAACCGATGAGAATTTGGAGTTGCGCCTAAAATAAAAACTACAACTTACATACCAAACATACAGAAAATCTTCAAAGAAATTCAACGAAGGTCATTTGTTCACATTTGTTTTAAGGAATGCGAGAAAATTGTATGTTATTCATATTCTGTAAAAATTATATTTATAATTTCAACAATAAAAACATATATTTACGTTAGTTTTATTCGGGAAATCTTCATCACTTAATAAATAAATAATTATAAAATGTAATTAATTCATTTAAATAAACCATATTTTTTATAAAAATATACGTATAGCTCTCTAAAACTCTTAACCGTTGTGCCACTCATATTCGGCTCCTTTGGTCCAAAAGTTTGCCGACCCCTGAGCTAGGTTACACTACTTAGGTAAATTATTTGAAATATTATGTAAGTAGTAATACATACAACCGATATAATAAGAGTTGACTACATCTAGTTATATCGTCATCTGATAATAGTATGCTACTCGCGTCCATATTGTATATATACTTAGAGTAACTTTAGGTATTATGTATCACAGCTTGGTACTGGCACCAAGCGTTGGTCAATAAAGGAAACGAATTCCCAACGATCGCGCAATCAATATTGACATGAAGCATCGACAAGCTCGCGTGTTTGATATTTGAAAATAGACTCTGCTGCAACCCGAGCTGACGAGTGGAAGAGTTTATCGCTTTGCAAATAGAATTGCTGATTACTTACATGAATGTTAAAGGGGTTAAATTATACAAAGGTGTTTCAATAAAAATGTTGACATTCTAAAACTCTTCTATATAATATATACGAGCATATTCAGTATGCAATTAAATTAATTGTATACAAGAACGTCGCGCAATAACTAGTGTAAAATTGTGCAATAATAATTTTTGATTATTATTACATTGATTTAATATTAATATGGCAGTCATCTGATGACAGATTTAAAAAAAAATACTTAGTTATTATATTGGGAGGTAAACGTATGTGCTGTTTTTACCCCTGATGTTATTAATATCTGGTCTGGATTGAGTGTGCATGATATGGTAAATTCGAGTAGTGAGGAATAATAAAAACTGGTGGTATTTTCTTGGTTTTGTATTGTATATAATAAATTTGGATAGACACGGCACTAATACAGGACTATTACAATAGTTTTGATGTAGAGTTTAAAGGTTTACATTATGATTTGAATTTAGGTTGAACGTTACGTGGCATTGTGGGCGTAAATTGACTACACTGTTGAAAGGCCGAAATGCAACTGATTTATTGACTGTCATTTCTTTTCATTTTATTGTCTATGGTATATAAATGAGCAAAGACAATAATGAGTTAGTTGTAGTGTTAAGTAAACTTCTATTCTTGTACTACCAAACTCTGCTTGCAAGTACGTTATCAATAAATGGTATGGCAGTGGACCACTCGTTGCTTGTGCAAAAAGTTATGCTCAGGCTTTATTAATCTAAAGATGGCGGTGATCAAGCTAAACATTCTTAATTCCTAATTGTTTATTCAATAAAGGGGTGACATGTTAAAAAAAATGTTTTCTATATTCATGCTCATACGGATCATTGGTTGGATAATTACTCAAAGACACCATCAATTATCACTATCGTTATTAAATTTAATAATTATATGGATTCAGTACAATTTTCAATTACGTCAAATTGTTATCCATCAAGAATCAATTGTCAGAAATATTAAAGTAACAAACTATTATAAAATAATATGACTTGGAAAGTCTACAGTATATACCGAAGAAAGAGTTATGAAATTTTCCAAGTAGTAGATGAATAATTGAAATTTACTTTGCCGGGTGATATTATCATAACGACTTTATAATTATGTCTTTATTTTAATAATGTGAATTTTGGTATAAGTGCACGCAGTCCCCAGACTAATATGTGTAATTTAATAAGGCAATTTCCAAAATTTCAGTATTATTCTGGTGACCTTTGTGAATATTTTCCCGAATCAAATTGTTATGGCGAGACACGTGGCACTTAAGTTTATGTGGTCGTAATTTTATACAGACTCATATGGTTATATTACGCCAGAATACACAAGCATATTTAATCCAATAAGGAGATTGAATATACCAATCGTAATGCAATCGTTATACTTTCTATAACAGCATATATTAGTGATAAGTTAGGTGTATGCAAATTTCATTCAGGCTTGCTTTTTCTGTGGGTTCATTCTATATGTCATTTATTTAAGAATGTAAATAATGAATCTGTAGCAGTCAAAGACTTCGGGTTTTGTCAGCAATATTTCGACAGTATAAGCATTAGCAAGTCATTAGTTTGCACAATCATCGCATCTACGGTCAGCATACTCGTGACATTATTCGATGGGATCGAAACGTCCGAAGTGCAATAATGCAAAAGCCAGCAGATTTCTCAATTGTAAACTTTACCGATAGTGGCTTACAATAAGAAATATTCATGTATATAATTAGCAGGTCATACTTGATTAATTATTCAGTTTAAATGCCTATTAGTGTCAATCATAATCGATAATCATAACCGAGCTCGGACCTTGGAACAGTATCATAAGTATTGTAACGTAACGCTATTGTATCGACTGTTAAGCTTCAAATAGAACATGCTCCTCCATGCATCAGGAGCAACCACCAAATCTCGACTTCTCATCTCTCCTCCTGACGACTCTCCATCAGCTACACCTCCTCTTCATCCACCATACAAGACTCGCAAAAGATCCTTTAACTTTCCCTATAACCAAGCTATATATCGTGCAAACCTGTTGAAAGTGATCGCTAGATCAATCTTAATAATAACAAGATAAAAAAACCTTTTTATATACAACGTTTTTAAATTTTCTGTTGAATTATTATGCTCAATATGCTCCGACTTGTACTTGATATGAAGTAAATAAAAAACAGACAAATATAGAATACCTACTGAAATGTCATTTTGACATTTCATTTTAATTTCCATAGTAACGCACGTATATTATTAATAATTTAGTTGCTAGGACCACCCCCTTAGCAACCAATATTAGTCTTTTACTTTTTACGGATTTTTATAAAATAACTTTCTCTACAAAACAGACTTAACTGACAATGAATTCAATTCTGCTTAAAGATGGCTAAAAGTATTAGGAATGCATTGGCATCGTGTTCTGATTTATTCTAAAAGTTTCAAATGTCTAGCTAGTCGGGAAGTTAGTTAAAAATCGATTGCAAGATTTGTACCGGACAAACAAGCACCGGCCAAACAAGAATACGAGCTAATAAAAACGTTGTAAAATGACTCACGTATTCTTTCCTGTAGTAAGCTAATCTTAAATTATTTGACTACACTAGAATCTTCGTATAAATAGTAGAAGTATATAGTGTCATTTTGTACGATATAAACAAAATATCATTTTTAACCATGCTTAGCCTTTAGTATACTTATTTCTTTTTTCGTTGATGCAATAGTTCAACAAGGGCCTTCATCTTCTCAACTTACTGCTTTCCTCTGCAACCACTCTCCATCCATCGACGTTGAAAATTATTGTTCTTCTCTTCTCAGTGAATCTGCGGCATCCTTTCTCGTAGATTTTAAATGAGGACCATTTTTTATATACGTATCGCTTGCTCAGCATTAATAATAACCGTGTTTAATCAAGATTGAGTGTTTTGAATTCTGCATATTATGCAATATACATTGGCAATATACCTGATTCATTAATCTACAGCATATTCCACAGTAAAATCTTTCTTTAAGTAGTATTGATCAATCCAGCGGCTTTCATAGTGAGTAGTCATGATTAGAGTTGGGTATTTCCCGAGAACATCTAAATCTCAAGATTCGGAATTTGCCGAAATGATGAAATTTTGAATTCTCGAGATTCGGGATTTCCAGAAAAGAATTCTCGAGATATCAGGAAATTTAAAAAAAAACTGTAAAAATCCTAAAATCAGTGTAAAGACAGACAAATTCCAAAAAAATATGATTTTTTTTATGTAAGAAGACAAACAAAATAGAAGTAGGAAAACAAAAGTAATTCAAAACAACACTTATTAAAATAGAATTTCAAAAAAACGAACCATCGCGTACGCTTTTGAGGCACAAAATTCCCTGATATTGCAAAAAATGCGCTCATTTTGAGTCGACGTTGTGTTAAATGCCCCGATCAGTCTATGGACGTTTTGTCTTTTCTGTCCACTTTTTTCATATAGAAAATCGTTTTTTCAATAAATATTTGATAATAAAGAAATTTCGAATCCCGAGAAAAAATTCTTGAGATCCGGATTTCCCGAAATGTTAAAAATTTCAATTCTCGAGATTTGGGATTGAAGATCTCGAAAATTTATCGAGAATTCCCGTCGGGAAATTCCCGAAACCCAACTCTAGTGATGACTCGCTAGCGCCCAACCTTTTGACTTATCAGTTTACGGACAAGATCAAACTTACGCGACAATCTTGCAGTGAAAAAATCGATATAAAATAAAACGTCATTTGAAAATAATGGTAAAGGCAGAAAAAATGTAAGAAAATGCTTCAAATTATCGTATCACTTTTTTAGATGGAAATGGACTTTTTTACTGTCTACATCTTCAACAGCTTACGACAATGCGATTTTCGTAGCAATCGTAAATCGATGTTTCAGTTAATAAAAGATTTTTAAATAATCAATTTATTTAACAATAATTATAACTCATACAATTGAAATTATCTTTCGAGTATTTAATGTTAGAATTGCAGAATCACAATAATTATGGATCAAGTACAATTTTCATAAAATTCGAGTTTTTTTTGTTTTAGTGGCTAGATAACACAGATTTCTATTATTATTGTGTGTTAATATCACAATAGTAGCTCTATAATCTTCTGCATAAATGGCAATACCAGTATTGATAAGACATCAGATTGAATGTGAATCATGTCCATTTTGACAGTTCCTTCAGCAGTATTAAGAAGTATTCTCTAACATTAATTTGCTAATATTAACAAAGCTTGAATATACTTTATGTTTTGACTATTTATTTAAATTGATCCATCTACTATCAAAATATGGTAAGTATATACAGTGAAAATATTGCTAAATTTTACGAAAGGACTTTTTACTTTAGGTCCATTTATATCTCAGGATCCATTTTGATGGGCTTGATCTATAATTATTGTGAACCACCCAATTTTTACTTTATTATCTATACATTCGTCAATGAAACTGATGTGCCGGTATGATGTTACATGCGAAATTTGCCGTATTTTAGTTTAGTCTGTGTAGTTCTTATGCTAATATCGCGTACCTTACAACGCTCACATGAGACGTCGGTAAGCAACGCTATCTCCCACCTCTGCAACTTAATCTTTCTTATTAGGATACCGATTTTTAGTCTCACCACCGGAAGATAAAAAACACTGGACGTGTCTCATAAAACGTACTTTATCGATAGAATCAGGAATAGATAAAAAAATAAAATAAGGAAGTGGGAGCTAGATTCAGGATCCTGTGCGTAATATGGTCGTATTATTAAACTTGCCAATTCGGAAAAAATAAATCGAGTGACTTTTATTTGCGTCAAATGAAATTGCCTGCGTCCGCCAATTCATTTTCATCGGCTGCGGTCTCCGATTCAATGGATTTTCACGGGAATTTCTCTTTATGTAATTTTCCCCCGGGCAGAAAGTAATATCAGGAAAAATGGAATCATAACAATGCGACAAACCCATCCGCGATTGCCTCAAAAAAGTCATTTTGTCAAACGTTCTCGGGCCTCGGGGGCGATTGCTTCATGTAGCCAGCGTATGACTTCGGTAATGCTCCAGCTCTCTTATGATACATTTTATTTTCTCAGAACAAAACGTTTTTGTTGTGTTAAGTGTAAACAGGTTTTCAACGGCTTTGTTTTGAATTAATACCAACACCCTGTAAATAAAATAAAATTGATAGCCATGGAATATATTAGCATTTAATCATACCAAATCGTTTTATTATGTGTGTTCAATAAACATACATCTGTAGTAAGATGGCAATCCCCAATATGTCCCTTTTTCTAAAATGTTCAGGGGAGCAATTTTAAACTTTAACGGGCTCGGAAAAATCAGTTTTTTAATTTTGAAAGCCTTACTTTATTGTTAAATATGTATAAAATAGTTGTTAACAGAAGTATATTTTTTTAAATTAAGTTATCTATAGAAAAAATGCTGAAACTTTCCAAATATCTCCAGAACTTCATGAAATATCATATTTTACCATCTAATCCAGGTGGAAAAACATGATATGTCATGGCAATTGATCAAATTACAAAGTTGTTTATTGTATTTTTAAGTTGTTTTTTAAGGTTTTTTTTAAAGAAAGAAGACTGCATGTTCTGACAAACAACATATAATTTTATTGTAATCAAAAAATCACATTGTATAACGTGAAAAACACAAAGTTTACAATTGTTTTACATTAAACTCTCAAGCCTCAAAGCCTCTTCCGTTGTTGATTACTTTACAGGGTAGTGAGTACAGGCTTAGAGACATATCGTATTCTGCCAAATTGAGAATTACAAAAATGGTGACCAAATATGATATATTGTCATACATGTCATAAATTGCCTTTTTATCTGGGATAAAAGTGTAAAAATGTAGGAAGCCAAAATAAGTCACGTCATGACATATCATAGTTTTCCACCTTAAGAAATTCAAATAATGGAAAAATCACATATTAACACAGCTTATTTCTCCGAACATATAAGATCTAGACATACCATATGTTGACACTTGTAGATCTCACCTAGACGAGTCTGGTGGTATACATAACTCAATTTGCCAAAAAAAAAACGGACATATTGGGTATTGCCATCTTACTACAGACATTATACTTCCGTACTATACGTTGATAAGATCGTCTTTTATAATACTTTCTAACCACAACCAGATTGTTGATACCTTTTCCTTTAAGTGAAATAACCACACGATATAAAATAATAATGTCTAAGTTATATCTACGAATACAAAAAAAAAACATTGTAATATCTTGTGTCCTAATTATAAATTTATTAAACCTGGCTAAAAACAGTATTAAAACTTTGGAACTTGAACCAATATACATCTAATTCTAGGCGTTGTATTGATGGAATTAATCCAGGTGTGTAGAGTCAGATTTGTGATTTGTGTACCTGAGACGATCGAATACACAAAGTCATGGTGCCAGCCACGGAACTGGTCATTATCCAACTTCTCGCTTCCAATCTTGGTATTTTAAGAGCACCACGTGTTCCTTTCAATGTTACTATGCTTAATATTTTGCATTAGATAATATAATATTCTAAATTTTACTCTACAGTATTCATAGAGATTTAGTTATAGTTTGTTTAACTAATACTTACTCTTCATTTTTTTAATTGATTAAATTAAGATAGGTTCAAGTCAGAATCAAAATTGCTAAATACAGCAGAATAAAAAAAAACTTAAGTAGGCACCTATCTAGAAAATACTAGTAATTTTAAAAGAAATTGAGCTTTAAAATACAACAGTGGCTTTAGTGAAAACAATAAAAATAAACTATACTTACAGTTTAAATATGTTTAACTTATAACAATCTAAAAACACAGTAATGTATATATGGGATCTAATTCATGAATTTTAATATTCTAATGATTATATTATTATGTATAGCATAGTTATTAAAATTATAATTTAAATATTATATAAATAAGAAATAAATAATGCTCCTTTTTATATAGGTTGATTGTTTTTTTTAAACCTACATGACTGTCTTTTGAATACACGATACAATATTAGCATAGATTATTGAAAATTACTTATGAACAATTCAAACGACAGCTTGAAAAGGACGAAATGTGGTAGAAAGCAGTTTACTGTTTTATCTACATGCAAAGTATCATTATTTATGACACGTATTGTTATGGGTTTGTCATGGGATTCATTAATTGTAGTGTCATCACTAGGTAGAATAATGTAAATATATTAGGTATATTTTTTAAATTACTTACGAACAATTCAAACGACAGCTTGAAAAGGACGAAATGTGGTAGAAAGCAGTTACTGTTTTATCTACATGCATAGTATCATTATCTACGACACGTATTGTTATGGGTTTTTCATGGGATTCGTTAATTGTAGTGTCATCACTAGGTGGAATAATGTACATGTATTAGGTATATTTGACAAAACAGAACAGTGACAGAAAAGAACATGACAAAACAGAAAATGACAAAACAGAACAACGCTAAATATAACTATGACCTTTCAGGAAAAATATAAATTTAATATTGATATTGTCCTATCTCTATTATGTTGATAGATTTTTAATAGCATAGATTTTCAATAATACCATAATAAATCAAATTATCATAATATTACCTAATTTCTGCATTCCTAATCGCTAGAAAGCCTCAAATAATTGGGACTTAACTTGGGTTGCTGGCAAGCTAAAGATATCTCATCTTAAGGGGGGACATGCTCGTCGAAGGTCAAAATTGAGTTTTTATTGTATTTTCAAACCATGATCCTGGACACTCTTTAAACATTGTAGATAATCTATTTATATAATTTTAAAGCCTTATTATCCTTTATAGCTATTTTAAACATTTTATGACTGCATAAAGTATTTTTGTTACATAAAATAGTATTCTTTTAAACCTCTCGCTCTAATGTTTTGGAATATAGTCATATTTCGGTACATAACTGTGCAGTGGTGTTAAGATTTTTTACATTTATTAATTTTTAGACTCATTTATAAAACCATTAGTATAATTTATTACGAGATAATTTTTGTAAAATATTCACGATAAAAAATTATATTGATAATCCCTGTGATCCCAAATTTGACAAGAATTAGGCATTTTATTATTCAAAAAATCGGCAAGATTAACACATTTGAAGATGATTCTAAAGATACTTATTATAAGCTATGTTTTTGACCATTTAAGTGTGATAAACATCTTATGAATAATGATTGCTTTATAATAATTATTGACCTAAGAATAAGGTAGTGTTTTTTTGAAATACGCCATTTCTTTTGGCATTCCCCCATGGTTAAGCTACAACATACGGCCGTAGCCATAAATTGACAAATTATAATTGAAGTAGGGAGTAAAATTATGTTAACGCGCGTGTTTGAACATGTACCTAACCGAATTTTCTTTTATTTTTTTTTAAACGGTACATGTTCAAACACGCGCGTTAATATCATTTTACTCCCTACTTTAATTATAGTTTGTCAATTTATGGCTACGGCCGTATGTTGTAGCTTAGCTACTGGGGAATGACAAAAGAAATGGCGTATTTCAAAAACACACTACCTTATTCTTAGGTCAATAATTATTATAAAGCAATCATTATTCATAAGATGTTTATCACACTTGAATGGTCAAAGACATAGCTTATAATAAATATCTTTAAAATCATCTTCAAATGTGTGAATCTTGCCGATTTTTTGAATAATAAAATGCCTAATTCTTGTCAAATTTGGGATCACAGAGATTATCAATATAATTTTTTATCGTGAATATTTTACAAAAATTATCTTGTAAAAAATTATACTAATAGTTTTATAAATGCGTTTAAAAATTAATAAATGTAAAAAACCTTAACACCACTGCACAGTTATGTACCGAAATATGACTATATTCTAAAACATTAGAGCGAGAGGTTTAAAATAATACTATTTTATGTACAAAAATACTTTATGCAGTCATCAAATGTTTAAAAAAACTATAAAAAATAATAAGGCTTCAAAATTATATAAATAGATTATCTACAACGTTTAAGGAGTGTCCAGGATCATGGTTTGAAAATACAATAAAAACTCAATTTTGACCTGCGACGAGCACGTGGGCCGTTTATGTTCAAAATGAGTGACTAGGTACAACTAAATAATGACCTAACCTAACCTAACCTAAATAGGTTCCAAAAAAATTATTGTTTCATTTTTCCCCTGGCTGTTCTGTTTTGTCACTGTTATGTTTTGTCATGTTCTGTTTTGTCACTGTTTTGTTTTGTAATGTTCTGTTTTATCATGTTCTGCTTTGTCCGGTTACCTTTTTATGTAGCCACTATATAAATTTAAAAACCGAAATATCTATCAAACTAAAATGAATTTAATTTAGTATATTTAAGATAAATAACAACAATGCAGCGTGTATTTTTGTTGTACTAGTAGGTATAGCATAAATTTGATTGTAAAAAAGTAAATAAATGCATAAAATGGAGAATGTTCTCTTGGTTCTGCGCCCAAGTGAAACGGTTTGAATGAAAATGAGACGAATTGACGAAAAAACGTATTTTGACAAGCATACACTCACGAGGTCAAAGCATCACTACAAAGGGGAGATTTGAGTGCACTGCACGTACCCTACAAAAAAAAGGAATCAACCATGGCAACTCTTAGATAGAAATAACAAAAATAAAAATTCGATTTGAGTCTTTTATATAATATTTTATGATATTTTTGTATTATTTCGATATAAATCCTTCAAATGGTGAAAAAGTTTACCAATAATCCCAGCAATAAAAGTCAATTTTCTTCATATTTTTTTTTTATAATGAATTATTTAGAACTGCGTAAGTGGTTATAGTATTTTTTTTAATTTAAAAAAAAGATTATCGTTTATTTTTACATAATAATATCTATTTTACCACGTTTTTCTTAGCTCGTATTTTTGTTTGTCCGGTGGTTGTTTATCCAGTACAATTCTTGCAATCAATTTTTTACTAACTTACCGACTAACTAGACATTTAAAATTTTTAGAACATATCAGAACACGATACCAATGCATTCTTTTAATACTTTTAGCCATCTTTAAGTAGAATTGAATTCATTTTCAGTTAATTCTGTTTTGTATGAAAAGTTATTTCGGAAGAAATCCGTAATCCAATCCACTGTTATTGGTTGCTAAGGGGGTGGTCCTAGCAACTAAATTATTAATATATACGTGCGTTACTATGGAAATCAAAATGACATTTCAGTATTCTATATTATTTGTTTGTTTGTTGCAAAATAGCAAAAAAAATATTTGTTGACAATTGCCTTATTTGTCCTAAATTATTAATATATAGAATGCTCAAGTTTATATGATTCAACAGAAAATTTAAAAACGTGGTATATAAAAAGTTCTTTTTATCTTATAATTATTTAATGAAAATTCAAATAATGGTAATAGGTATATTATTAATAATGGTTAATTTTATATACCCATAATTTAAAAACTCTGAAAAAATCTTTTTTTTTAAGTTAATACAACGCCCAGCGAGATACAAACCCCTGCCCCGTGATTCTCGCCAATATGTACTACCAACTAAGCCATATGCGGCATATCGAGTTTATTCAATACTCACTGAAGCTTTTCTAAATTGTTTTAATTTTTGGCAGTTGGTTTTCGCATTTTAAATCAAAACATTAATAAATACCTTATTAAATACTAATTGGTAGCAGGATCTCTCCAAATTTTTGATATAACGTACGTGCACAGGCTAAAAATTTTGTGAATTATTATTTTTTATTCAACGAATAATTCACGAGATTTAAAAATGCAACATTATTTTATTGAAAATACATAATAATTTTAAAACACTTACACTTATACAATAATTTAATAATTTTATCATCTTTTAAAAAAAATGTACGTTCAATAAAATCATCATCATCATCAGGGGCGCAAAAACCCGGTGTGGGTCTTGGCCTCCTCCAACAGCTCCCTCCACCTGTCCCTATCCAGTGTGGCCGCTTTCCAATTCAGTACCCCCAGGATACGGCAGTCACTGGCAGCTCCATCCAACCCAGCAAACGTTTGGCCTGCCTACGTTCAATAAAATAATATTAAATTATTAAAATAGTTAAAAGTATACTGACGCGAATCCAGCAGATACAGGTTCAAGTCTCGACTGGTGTCGTATTTTTTTCTACAAAATGATTTTTTCTGGTGTGAATGTTACATTCTAAAATCTTGTGTCTTATTCGTTGAATAAAAAAAATAATTTATTAAATTATTAGCAAGTCTAAGTACGTTATTAAAACTAAATAATGGAATAATCCGCGACGTCAGTTAGTAATTAAGGAATTAATTGATACCTACATTAATTTAATATACTTAAATCGATAGCTAACATTGTAATGAAATTCGAAAAGCATTTCGTGTAATAAATACTAGTTTATTTTTGAATTGTGTGTTTGGACCACAGCGAGGACCAAAAAATAAGGTAAATGATATTCAAAGTGTCCATCGATGAGCCATGGGCTGACAAAAAATAATTGGATCGTATAATCTTAGCTTAAACCGGTGATGCATCATGATAGATTCGTATGCTTTAGTGACTGGCTTCTTCGGACAATAACAAACTTAATCAGCCCATCCTTTATTCACCATTTTTTCATTATTTTAAATGATTAATTTTTTATTTTAGTACTGTCTCACACTGTGTTCACACCTTTAATTTTTTTAGTTAGCTAAAACTACAAGGTATCTACTTTATTTTGACGTTTTGAGAAAAAATGTGATCATTAATAAACCTGTGGCATAATCACCCAAAACGGGCCCTGGCTTCTTTAGTAAGAGGTTGTTCTTGTGAAATTCCTCCACCTCCCTCTACCCTGGGCCAGTGTAATTCAGGCATCTGGACTGGCCGCCCTAGCATGTTTGTAAATACCATACAACTATGCACCGACGTCTGGTTCTGCCAGTTGACTTCCGACCATTGGGTTTGGTATGAAGAATTCCCCTCAGTGGAGAAAGTGTCTTTTCAAATAAAAATTATGTGCATATTATTGACTCTGACAACTTTTGATTGGCAGCTTTTGAAAGCTAAAAAAGGTTTGATTCTTATTCTTAAGGCGGGGAATTAAAAATGTCTGTTTCTAAGCTAAAAAATATGAATGTTCCAATATATATTTTTAAAATATCATGAAATATTTTTTATCCACTATAAACGCTCTGAAACGAAAATGTTTGTAAACTATTGGGTAAAAGAAATGGCTAACAATCATTAATCTTTAAAAAAAAGTTTAAGGTACTACTTTGACCATGAGCTTTACTTAGGAGCAAAAATAGTAATTTTTTATTTTGTATAATATGTTACTTACATAAATTACAAATTAGTAGCTTTATATATTTAATAATATAATAATAAATTTAAGTATATATATTTAATTTTTGAGATAAATAATATTAAGACGAATTAAATAAAAGCAACATGCTTTATTCAGATTATGTTTGAAAAGCTTCCTATTTAAACGTCTCTGAAAATTCCGAAAGCGACTTAGCTTTCAAAAATTTACAAGATTAATATTCAAATCACAAAATTCTTTACCAATAATAATAATAATAATTCAAAAGCTCTCCATCTCTCTCTCTTTTGGATGGTTTCGAAATCACAAATAAACAAACCAAAAAGGCCTCCAGTCCTTTCAGACGGAAAACATATTTTTATTTATAATCAATCACTCGCTACCCTATCCATCACCAGAAAAAAATCTTTCTGGTTCACAAAAGCAAATCGAATTCATCCTTTCCCGGAGGTTCGCGCTGAATAAACACTGCCTGAATTCTTCGACGAATTTCCCGAGACAAGCTTTTTCGACTCCGAGAAATGTTTACTTAACATTAAAGCTCGGTGATATGACAACATTGAGTAGTTTATAGAATCTGTGTTATTGCAAGCTTGCGTTTTAAGTTCAAATTTATTGCCATGTCATTATGACATCAATTGGGATTATTTAATTTTATATTATTAAATGCATAAGTTATGTCATTTTAACGCTATTTGTATCATAAAACAATTACTATTTGTTTTAATTTCCTGCCCTCGTAGTTTGCAAAGCGCTTGTCTTTTATCGGGAGATTCCGTGTTCCAATACCGAAGAAGTTACTGTAATTGTCTCAAAGCCTAGGTGTTTGGTTGCGCCACTTCTACTGCAACATAATTGTTCTTCTACACTACGGTCATTGGTGCTCATGGCATATTATAAAAAATAAATAATATACATAATATTAATATATACCTACATGTGCTTTGGAATAAAGAAACTCATATAAGTACGCGATATTTTCAGTGCGATGCGGCGAAATGAATACCCACATCTAATGGTTTACATTTACGGTACCAAGTATTTAAGAATGTCGTGAAAGAATAGACACACAGGAAACATTTTGGTGAGTATCTCGGCATTTGAAAGAACCGCTTAAGTAATTAGAAATAGGGATTCCAATCCCGGGATCACGAGCTATTTTTGATACCTATGAATCCCGGGATTCATAAACATAATCCCGAAACTTTTGATTTTGATATTTTTATCAATTTTTTTTGGAAAATAAAATAAAAACGAAAATATAATAGAAAATATACTTTTACTAACAAATAACTACAGTAGAAATAAACTGAGTTTGAATAAAATTTGATTTATACCCATGTGTAAGTTGCGGATTCATTTTATATTTTCACATAAATTAATAAAAATGAGAAAGATTGGAAAAATACAATGCTTCGCACTTTTAACAAAGTAATTCCACCATGATCTCATACGTTTTATGGCAGTTTCATATTTTAGGCTGACTAATTATTAGATTTATGAAGCGAAAACGCCATAAGTACACCATGATTATTTGCTTTACTATTTTAAATCTCGCTAACCCATTCATTAAGTCTTTACTATCAGAAACACCAATCTCATATAAAATTCACATTATTATTTACTCTATTGAACTTATGTATTTCCAATATTGAACATAGATATACAATATTAACAATAAATGTCTTAAATAGTATAAATTATAATATATTTATTTTTGACCGATTTTATCAATGTTATTTGTAAATATAAAATTTTTATATTAACAATGGAAAAAATACCAATCCCGGGATTGTCAAATTATAATCCCGAAATCCCGGGATCAGAATTTTGGCTCGGGATTGGATTCCCTACTTGGGAACTAATATCTCCCAAAATAACGAGATGAACATAAAACTTACCAGCAGAATGAAGAGTAGAAATACAGCATTCTTCGCATTGAAAAGTCTATTCAGGTCCAAGCTAATATCCGTAAAGACAATGTGCGTAATAATAATAACTTGATTGTGAAACCAATTACCTGGAGCTTAACGGATAAACCAGAGCAGGCTATCCAAATATTCAATAATAAATTTCTCCGAAAAATATTAGGACCTTAAAAAAAGCAAAGGTGGCGCAGCCGTAAAAATGTTGAGCTCTGAATACTTTTAAATTCCAATATAGTCAACGACTTGAGTAGCAAGAACTCAGATGAGCTTGCCACATTGTTAGATGTGATGCAGTGCCAACCCCTGTTGGCACTTGGGTCTTAGATCGCCCCCGAAAGAGATGGGCGAATTACGTCAAGAGGGATGCAGAGAGGCTGAGTATGACCGACTGAAGAGAGAGAGTTGCCTGGAGGACAGTTGTGCAGTTGGGCATGGATCTGAATGGTCTGTTGCACCCCAGTTAAAATAAGAAATGAAGTACGTGTATTCCGGGTAATCTTAATACGTACAAAATTATTATAAATAATAATATAATATACAAAATAAATTATAAAGAATATTTTTTCTGTCCTGTAAAATAACTATACAAGTAATGCTATGTAATGTTACATTGTATTAGGTGCCTATATCTGTATCTGTATATATTTAATTATGCAAATTTTCTTATGTCAGTGTTTTTCCGCAGTGGCGCACCCAACAAGCCATAACATAACACGAGCGGTAGGGTTACTGGATAAACGTAATTAGTGGCAAGTCAACACTCAAACACCGAGGCCCCTTTCAGATCTCCTTGTTTGCTTTTTTCGATTGCTAAGCCAATGGAGAGAGTTTTTTTTCTACATATCATTGCCTTGAATTCATTTAGATAAAGACTTTTTCCCGTGTAGCAATCAGCTTTATAAATTATATAGTCATTAATGCGGATAAGTATAATAAAGTTACTAATTAATTTCTTAAACAAACTGTATTAATTAGTACATATATTTTTCCATTATCACATTTATTTTATTAAATTCTATTTATTATAAATATTTATTCATGGCTAATGACCATTTAATGCACTTACTGAATATATAAATAATTGTGATTACCTAATGTATCTACTACGGGTGTTTACACATACTTTAATATTCAAAATTTCTTTGTACAACTTGATTCTTTACTTAGTATTATCACCTCCGGTCTAATGTGAGAGGGAGAAAGTCGTTCATCTTCTCACTCAGTTGGCTGACTGAGGGTAGCGTCTGTCGCTTGGTGAATTGGAGTGATAAAAAAACACATAGGATTGTAAAGAAAACGGCGAGATTTATTGCTGAATATGAATTATAGTTGATAAATTTTGAATAAAATTATAACTACATATATAAAAATAATATGCAAGTGACGGACCGTGCCAACAGTTATCTGACGAGACACTTAACAAAATTTCTCTCGAAAAATTAAAAAGCATCTGGCTGCCTCATGTGATGAAGAATCACAAGTATAATTATACGAAAATATGTATTAGAGTATTATTGATCTACTAACAATATCTGCCAGCAAAAACATCTGATATTTCCTTCCAAAGACCGGCGTATTAACATTAACTCATTATTATTAGTCTTAAATATTAAGTAAGAATGACTATTATTTAAAATGATAAGTTTTAATTATGTTGTCAAAGGGTGGCTATAAAATGTTCTTAAGTGCTAGAAATTGATTCGTTCGTAATCGACCTTGCTCGTATTACTATGAGTTAACCCGAAAATGGTTCCGATCTCTAAATAGGCCTCCAGAGGAGACCTTCCTAAATGGTCAAATTTGGGGGTGTGACAGTATAATATATTAAGCATTTTACATTATTAATTTTGATTGTAATACTTTATCATCTAATCGAGAATTATTAACTGTGGTTGAGCTTTTTAAGTGGACTGTAATTATTTTGAGAGAAGATGAGAAGGTCGGATTCAGGGGTGAGGGCGATGGAACAGAATGCCAGACACTGACCTTTGTGATGATGTATGATGGCTCCGTGGTCTGGTTTCAACTTTCGCTCACGCGGTGTTATTGTTTTGGGTCACCCGGTTCGTACACTCCCGCACTTTGTGACACAGTTTTATGGATTATATGTAAGCGTGTATGAATGATGATGATAGATTATGAATGAGTCTGTATCTATTGAGTCAATCACTTAAGCGACGGAAAGCTATTAAAAGCCGCTCACGCCCGCTGTCGAGATGCAACTGAATATTCTTTGTAACACCATCTCTCATGATCTGTAATTACTTATTAATTGTCTGGTAACAATAACACTGGGGATTAGGAGGTGGGTGAGAAGAAAATGAGTGGAATGGGAACATAAATGCCCCAACCATACTGTATTCATTGTCAGTATGCATTTACGAGTACCATTGGTGAGTGCGTATTGTGCCTGAAGATCCCAAAAAAGTTAAATCAATTAAAATTTAAATTACCTTTGATGAATAGTATTAATTTTCTAAATATTATTTAACTTTAATGGTGATGTCAAGTAGATTAAACACATGTTATAATAATAATTAATCATGATGAAACATCACAAATATCCCTTTTTAAATTTCAAACATAAGTGATTTAATATTAATGTAGGTACCGTTCTATGTTGGTACATTTTATACTTATACTAAATTATTGTGAAAGTTAAGGTCAATATATAAAAATATTCGTCTACAGTGTCTAAGTTTTCTTGTTGTGTAAAATTCACTAACGTTGTATCGAGAGTGTTAATACCTTACGATATAGTGTTAGAGACACAACATTGTTGACTTTAAAGTATGGCCCCCGTTTTAATTAAGACGCCATTTAAGGGTCAATATCTTTCGCAGTTTGCACTACACAAGACTTTACTCCGCATTCTCACGTTTTAACGCGCGTTGTACGAACGTCAACCTGCATTCCACGCTTGTATAATAATTATTCTGGCAGGGAAACATGCATCACACTGAACAAAATTTAGGTAATGGTCTGTCATTCAAACAGGTCAGAGCTTTCCAGTTGGATATCAGTGAGGACTTCATTTATTTATATTTAAACAAGGGGCGGTAATTTTACCCCCCTAATAAAATCAAATAAACCACGATACAATAGAAATTACATTTCAATAAAATGTCATTTGATTTTATCATTAGTCACACTACATAATAATATAAACATAAATATTAAAATTACTCGTACAACTAGTAATAAGATGCGAAATTTTACCACGTTTTTCTTAGCTCATATTCTTGTTTGTCCGGTGGTTGTTTATCCAATACAAATCTTGCGATCGATTTTTTACTAACTTCCCGACTAGCTAGACATTTGACATTTTTATAATATATCAGAACACGATGCCAATGCATTCTTTTAATACGTTTAGCCATCTTTAAGTAGAATTAAATTCATTTTCAGTTAATTCTGTTTTGTATGAAAAGTTATTTCGGAAGAAATCCGTAAAAAGTTCAACACTCTTATTGGTTGCAAAGGGGGTGGTCCTAGCAACTAAATTATTAATATATACGTGCGTTACTATGGAAATCAAAATGACATATCAGTATTCTATATTTGTTTGTTTGTTGCAAAATAGCAAAAAAAATGATTTGTTGATAATTAGTTGCCTTATTTGTCCTAAATTATTAATACATAGAATTGTCAAGTTTATAAGATTCAACAAAAAATTTAAAAACGTGGTATATTGTTATGTTCAAAATGAACATAACTAACTTTCATTCCTCTGGCAACTCCGACGATTATTTATGGTCACGTTGATGGAGCGTACGCGATTTGACAGATGTCGCTGATGGAATTTCCGGCCGCAACGGACGTCGCGAGGTGTGAAACAAGCAACTTCGCTTTTTGATTCTGACTGTCGTCTAGTATAGTCGTGCTCCGCTTTAGTTTTACCCAACATTTATAATGGACGTCACTTAACGGAGCACAATTGCAGCCGCAGTGCTTGAAGCCTCTGATCGTTCCAGTTTGGTATGATAAAACTATTATTATTTGATTCACTACTCTTCCAATGTTTCTTTTCAAACTTAGCTGCTTGCATTTATTTTAGTATTTACAAATTTTAATATCGAGCCGCTTAATAACCTTTTAATGTATTTCTAATCTCTTGCTTTAACGATAATATAGTTTCTGTCAAGTATATAAATTGCTCTTTTATTTATTGCTCCTACTTTATTCCACACTGTTAAATAATTATAATCTTTCACGGTCTCAAGATCGTGTGGCGCCCAGGACTTTATTATGTACATCTTTAACCGTAGATTGCACGTTCATCCAGCCGTGTAATCCCTTCTTGTTTTCTAATTAAATTTTACAGTTGTCAGTTGCTAGGTGGCAGAAGTAATTATTGTTCAGCTTGAAAAGATCAGGTAATCCACGGCAATTGCTTATGTCTAATGCTTTCTTTAACTTTACACTTTATTCTATTCTAATTCTATTTTAGAAACATTCTTTTATTTTGTGATTGTGATGACAATGATCACAATCACAAAATACTATAATATATCAATATTAAAAGTTTTTTTTATCTTGTAATTATTTTTTCATTATTTTTTAAACTAAATAGGTATCTAATGACTTTTGATTAATCTAAAATACACAACATGATTTTTTATGCAATATTATGATAGGAGCTATATATATTTTAATAAAAGTTGTCCTTTTTGAGAATCCAAGACGTGTTTAATGGAATATTGGTCCAGCGCACTTTGGATTTTAAGCAAATCACTTGAGTATATTATAATATAATTACAAGATAAAAATAACTTTTTATATACAACGTTTTTTAATTTTCTGTTGAAAACTTATGCTTAATATGCTCAAACTTGTACTTGATATGAAGTGAATAAAAAACAAACAAATATAGAATACCGAAATGTCATTTTGACATTTCATTTTGATTTCCATAGTAACGCACGTATATATTAATAATTAAGTTGTTAGGAATACCCTCTTAGCAACCAATAATAGTCTTTTACTTTTTACGGATTTTTCTGAAATAACTTTTCATACAAAACAGAATTAACTGGAAATGAATTCAATTCTACTCAAAGATTGCTAAAAGTATTAAAAGAATAAATTGGCATCGTGTTCTGATATATTCTAAAAGTTTCAAATGTCTAGCTAGTCGGGAAGTTAGTTAAAAATTGATTGCAAGATTTATACTGGATAAACAACCACCGGATAAATAAGAACCTAATAAAAACGCTGTAAAATAGGAATGTAGGTACCATAAAAAGGTTGCATAAAAATCGATTGTAATTATTATTGTCTAATAAAAATCATCCGTCACACATATATTATATTATGTAGAATTTTATTTAGTATAACATTTTGTCAGTACAATAAAGTTATATGATGAAAAAAATATAACGAATAAAATAATGATTTATATTTAAAAAAAAAAAAAAAGTAAGTTCAAGGTTTACACTAAAAGCGTCGTCTGCTTGTCTTATAACAAGGAATTAGCTGCAACGCATATAAATATTATTACGTTTTATTCAAGTAGTGTTCTACTTATTGTTAAAAACTATGAATAATATGGTAACTAACCTGGTACTTGAATGATCAGCCAATGAGCCATTTTCGAAAAGTTTACAAGGTTGGCACTGGAATGTAACGACGATCACATATTTTCGAATATTGAATATTGCAGGTAACGCCAGTTGCCAGGTACGTTGCTTAAAAGTAGTGTTAACTGTACAGTGTCTGTCTTGATCGAATATAAACCATTCCATCGTTGTTGTATATTAAACTTACAGGATTTCTATGATACATTGCTTGATTTATTATATCATGCCCTGTTCTGCAAAAAAAAACTATTTTTCTTACATTCAAACTTGAATGAAAAAGATAAAACAAAAAGTTACACGTACAAGATTTTATAGATAAAATAAATTATTACACTATTATTAATAATAATTAGAAGGTCTAGGATCATAAGGGCGAAACTACAAAAATGGCTGTTTTCAGTTAAATATTGCATTGTCTTGCTATAACGCAGTTCTATTATAATATGTACCAAGATGAAACTTGTACGTATAGCGGTTTTTCAGATATTACTCGGTGTATTTACAAATCCATATAAAGTCTTAAGGTCATATAGGCGAATATTCTCTTACGCTTGTGTGACTCTGACATTAATGCCGATTAATCAATGATACTTTGGGGTAAGCAGCGTTTCGCTTTTATGTCACTGACATAGAGTTTAGTTTATAGAAATTTCGTAATTTTTAGTTTGGCGTAAGTTGTCAATTTGATTTAAATAAATACTTTCTATCTGTTCATATTTGCATATCAACAATTTTTTGAAGAGGTAATGATTGTGGAGATGTTAAAACAGAACCAACGTACAAGCATGCGAAGTAAATAATTATTTATTTATGTTTATAAAAGTTTTATGGCAGTACTCTAGGCATTAATTTATGAATATGTTACAACAGCTTTAATTTATTATTTTTGTATTTTTACAGTGTAAAATGGTTTTTTTTAACAATGAAAACTATTTTACTATTTTTCTCACTACAGTGTTTTTGTAGTTTCGCCCTTATAATCCTAGAACCCCGAATTATGTATGTTATTAAGAAAATAAAACATTTTTAAATCGACTACAAAATTTAATTAAAACTGAACCGACTTGTATTACAGCTACGTTGTTTGAAACACATCGTGTACTTGACCGCTCATTTCAGGGGTATGGCTTAGTAGAAAAGCGGTCTTGCCTCTCTGTCGGTTATACATAGTACAAGCCAAACATTGCTATGACTTTGATCGATGGTTTCTAAATAGAACTTGGATTGTACAGACCCTCTTAAGTCCATTACACCGGTAAAAAAGGAAACATCCACTGAAAAAGTCCTTAATGATTACGGATAGTTCTTGTTACTTTGCAAACTTTCAAGTACCTAGCTACTTATATAAAAGATTTTAGTCGTGAGTAGCTATAATTGTTTGTAAATTAAGCCTATTTTCGATCTTGTTACGTAAAATGAATTTGTTTTTTGTAAAAAGATACCTAATTGATTAATTGGGTGTTTACGGATATTAATTTATTTAGGAGTATTGACACTTTTGTATATCTACGCATCATTAATTTTTACAATGTTTTTCTTAGCTCGTATTCTTATTTGTTATGTGGTTCTTTGTCCGGTACAAATCTTGCAATCGATTTTTAACTAATTTTCCGACTAGCTAAACATTTGAAACTTTTAAAATATATCAAAACACGATGCCAATGCATTTTTAAATACTTTTAGCCATCTTTAAATAGAATTAAATTCATTTTCAGGTAATTCTGTTTTGTATGAAAAGTTATTTCAACACCATTATTGATTGCTAGGAGTCTGGTGTCCCAGCAACTAAATTATTAATATATACGTACGTTACTATGGAAATCAATATGAAAATATGTCAAATACAATTTTTTTTGATCGTTTAAGTCAAGTTTATAGAGTTTAAAAACGTTGTATATAAAAAGTTCTTTTTATCTTGGAATTATTATGCATAACGTATTACCAAATTATATTATTATTTTTTATTTTAATCTCTTTTTGTTCATTTTCTCATAGGTGTGGATCGTGACAACCTTGGAATTCTGTCATCTTTTAAGCAATTTTCCAGCTTTCTTATTTCTTCTGGTTTTACATTCCTTCAAAACTTCCCAAAATCACGAGTTTCTTCAAATTATCCGGTCCGCGCCGAATAATATGGTAACATGTAAGTTGTACGTATGCAGTTCATTGTGGGACACTTATTCGTGCGCCGCAGTACGTGAAACACGAGTTCGAATAATATTTAATCAAATGACGAGTTGAACATTTCACCGTGGAATACATTTGTACGTATCTTACAAAATGCGACGATAGTTTTCAAATAGTACTGTTCCAATTAGATTAACCCTAACCTGACCTGACGCTGACGTAACCTAACATAGTAAAGACATCTCATAAAATTTGCCACATGTTGTAACATACGTACAAATACACTCCACTGTGAAATGTTCAACGAAGAACTCAATCATTTGTCATCATTTGTAAATCATTTGATTAAATGTTATACGAACTCATGTTTCACGTACTGCGGCAGACGAATAAGTGTCCCACGATGAACTGCATACGTACAACTTACATGTAACCATATTATTCGGCGCGGACCGGATAATCTGCGGCGCATGAATAAGTGTCCTGCGGTGAACTGTTTACATACAAATTTCCGGATATGGAATAATATGTAAAAAAAAAATCTCCAGAATGCGTCTTAAACATAATACTGCGAAGAGCCGTTTCTTTATCAGTAGTCTCTGGATGATTGATTGGCTCATCCTGTGCTCTGTCCAAGAAACAGTTAGCGACGACATCACATTTCGAAGGCATAATTCAATAAAATTGCCCTCCGCTCCCTGGTCCTCAAGATCCATGATTTGACACTATATACAAATGTAGAGAACACTAATATCAGCAAGTAGCTAACATTCATTTTTCATAAAATAAATCGATTTATACAACCTCTAGGTATTATTTTGTAGCATATTTTGTAGTGAATGTCACTATAAAAAAGCCAATACATACCATGCTATTTACATCATAATATTGTTATCTTTTGTGGAAATCTTTATTTTATTTAAATATTATGATAAGCAATATATTAAAACTTTATTTGCGTGTAAATAATAATTCCATTAAAATGATTACTTACTTAGAGCTTTTAGAGCGAAAGCTCTTCCGCCAGAGAAATATTAATATACGTCAAAATTTATTTAATGAATAACATTCCTTAATTTACTTTACGTAAGATTCTAAATATTATTTAAATATTATTATGATTAGGTATATAAATATTAAATTACTCTTGTTAATAATATTTGACTCAAGTGGTTTCTAGTTATGTTTCCTTAATTAAAGTTACCCCAGCAAAAGCTTCCGTTGCAAGTTTACGGCAATAAAACATATTTGAAAATAAAATCGGTGGAAGAATAATTTTCTTACTAAGTAAGCGGTGCTTTTTTCTTATACACAAGTCTTGTGTATAAGAAAAAAGCACCGACTGTGGATCAACAGCTTGGACTTAGTTTCACCACTAATATACAGACTTTTTGTTCTTTGGTTTGGCAAACGAAATAAATTGGCATTTAACCGTTCGGTATCTCGGTCTTCCTTGCTTAGATAGACGATATAGTGTCAAAACAATTTGCCGACAACTAATCGCAATAGATTAAAGAAACTGATAATATATAGACGGCTATAATATATTTATTGTATTTATTATATTATTATATAATAAATGACGTTGTATATTGAAAATGAAACAAATTGTCTAACTTTACTTAAAGAAGAAAGCGAAATGACACTTATATTATATTATTTTATATTATTAAAACACATTATATTATTAAAAATATAATAACGGGACAGGTTATGCAGTTTTAATTAATATCTGAAAAGATATACTCAGCTACCAAGAATTCAATACCTAGATAAAATCAAGTTATAAACATCTGAAAAATATACCAATATACGAATTTATAAAATACTAGGTGGAAAATCTGTCCCAGAATGAATGAAAAATGTTCTTAATTATTGTTAGGAATTTTATGTTGGTGTTTTTAATTTTTTGAACTAGTCATATATTGTAAAATAAAAAATAAGATTGCCTAACGTCACCATTTACCTAATCATATTCTGTCAAAGAAAAATTCGTATATGTACGGGTATAATATCCATCGTCAGTCATCCAAATAGCTAAAATATCTTTATTCCAATAAATCTTTTTCATGCTTTGCTGTGATTTATATTATTATATATACATATCAGCTTCTTCTTATAATACTAGCTCTTATTGGAGATTGGTTACCAACATGACAAAGTGTGTTATATCATTTGATGCTAAGAATTGTTTGGTTCAGTTGCACTTGTGCTAAGCACAGAGGCTTTGAAGCAATGAAATCCGGTATCGTCCCTTTCCACATATTATACAGTTGATATTTTCTGATACGTCCTACCTAAAAATTGAAGAATATTATACTTTTGGCATCTCATAATTAATTTTTTTTTTGTATGTTTTTTGGTTTTGTTAGTATGCAAAACTTGTCGGTATTTTTTCATATGTTTGAGAATATGTTGTTCATGTAAATCCATGGAATTCTTTTTTTTGTACGGCTATAACTACAGGTACAAGTTTCAACCCTCCATGATATCTTCTCGTTTATCGTTCATACATAATATATGGCATAACAACGAATCTGGAGAATCATACGTAGTTTTAGAGCTGGGTTAGAGTATTGACTGCTAAAGGACGCACCTTATTTTGAGGAAGGCTCTCATCTCTATTAATAATTATTAAGACTTGATATATTTTTTTTACGAAATTTTACAAAATTTAATAAATACATAATATTATTTATTCAACAGAAGAAATTTATAAAATTAATTCAAATCCGATTTATTATTTTTGAGATATTATAATTTGTTACCTAAGACTGTAAAATCGGTGAATAAAATCATTTCAAACAATAAACACAACCTTCTTCTTGAAAGTTTATTTGCCAAAATAATAATAATTATTTGAAAGCTCGCGTTTGGCCGTTTCAAAATATTTCTGTAGAGGCCAAAGCTCTTGCAGGACCATAAACAAAAAAGCGACTTTACTTTATTTAAAGAAACTCCGAAGTTTTCGCATAAACAATTTCTGGAAAACACTTGTCATATTATTCCGAAACGAATTGTTTTTACGAGCAGGCAGTCTAATCAAACGGTACTTGATTTTTTAAAATTAAGACTCAATTTAAGTACAGTCATAATTCAAAATCTTTGGAACAACTTTCATCTGGTGTTTTTTTGTGTTTAATATTATATAAACACGAACTGGCAGTTTCTCAATAATGACTCACTTCAAGGACAGGACATGGTTGACAGTTTTGTTTATCAAGATTGGTACATTACAATTTCCGAAAGTAATGAAAAGAAGATTAGGTAATCATTAAATGGATATCTCAAAAGTAGTAATGAGAAGTTTGAACATAATGTGGAAAATTAGTGACGTATCAGAGTGAATCGTAATTTAATGTAATCACCTGTTTCAGACTGTTCAAGTAAGACCGATGCCTTAGGTCAGGGTTGGCAAACCTTTTAATGTACGCCTGCCAAAATTTCCCAAACATTATTTTTCGACTGTCTGGCGTACTGAGCAGTTATTCAAGGGTAAAAGGGTTTTTTTTTTTGTTAATTCCAAAAATGATGGTATCATACCACTCACAAAACATACTACACTTAAGGGGGGACATGCTCAGGTACATGGTAGGTCAAATGGAGCTTTTATTCTATATTCAAAGCATGATCCTGGACATTCCTTATATAATTTTGAAGCCCTATTACCTAACCGAAAAAAAAATCTTTTTTTTAACGGTACATGTTCAAACACGCGCGTTAACATGATCTTACTCCCTACTTCAGTTTTAGTTGGTTAATTTATGGATACGGCCGTATGTTGTAGCTTAACCACTGGGGAATGCCAAAAGAAATGGCGTATTTCAAAAAAACACTACCTTATTCTTAGGTCAATAATTATTATAAAGCAATCATTATTCGTAGGATATTTATCACATTTGAATGGTAAAAAGATATAGCTTATAATCAATATCTTTTAAATTATCTTCAGAAGTGTTAATCTTGCCCATTTTTTGAATAATAAAATGCCTAATTCTTGTCAAATTTGAGATCACAGAGATTATCAATATAATTTTTATCGTAAATATTTCACTATAATAATGTCGACATAAATTATACTGATAGTTTCATAAATGCGTTTAAAAATTAATAAATGTAAAAAATTTAAACACCACTGCACATTTATGTACTGAAATATGACTATATTCTAAAACATTAGAGCGAGAGGTTTAAAAGAATACTATTTTATCTAAAAAAAATACTTTATGCAGTCATAAAATGTTTAAAATAAATATAAATGATAAATGGGCTTCAAAATTATATAAATAGATTATCTACAACGTTTAAGGAATGTCCAGGATCATGCTTTGAAAATAGAATAAAAGCTCCATTTTGACCCACGCTGAGCACGTCCGCCCTTAATATAGTTTTAAATCACGCCATACATTTCGGTCCACTAATTTTGAAACTGTCTGCCAGAATTACTACTACTAGCTCTACCAACTTTTTGTTTCTTATTTTATGGGTATAAATGAAATAATAATTATTGTATGTTACTGTATCATTGTTAAGTTATGTTAGTTCTGCACAAATTGACATAAGAATTCCTCCGATAAGATGAGGTATTTTCTCATTACAGTAGTTGAAATCATTGTAAATCGATCAAAATCAGAGGTTCGCAGCATGGGCTCCCCGCCACCTGATGAAGTAAGTGAGATACTATTATATGTGACGCATGAAGCCTAAAGACCGACTTATACAATTATATATTTGCATTAAAGGTATTGCTAATTATTGAAGACTATTTGCATGCTCTTTTTTATACAATGCAATCTGTCATTTTTATTACAGGTATGTCTTCTCTCTTCAAAATAAAACATTCCTGTGCCACTAGTGGCACACATAGTATAGGTTCGCTACCACTGCCTTAGATGTTAATGGTGTTGGAAATGCAATCTATTGTACTAAGTATTATTGTCAAGACATAATAGCCATAGAAAATAAATCCCAGAAAGATAAAATGCATTTTGATTTGTAACCAAAAATATTGAAAAAAACCTCTATTATAAATTATAATTCTTGATTTTCTAGAATACGCGTTCACTTTTGTCAAATTTATGGAGAATAGAATCATATTTTGTCTCATCCAATGGTTGGGTGGATATAAAGGCATCAATCATAATATCGACTTCACCATGTAATAATTCACTCTGTCAAAAAGTTTTTTCTATTTTATAAACTCATGTTTCATAATAACACACCTGATAAACTTTAAGAAAACAGCTGACACACTTTTTATGAGTACTCAGAGTCAGAACTACTGTACAACAATTAGGATTACGATTATATACAAAATAAAATTAAAAAAAAGATGGGTATTATCTAAAATCAAAAAAATATTATATTATGTTTAAAATCTAATGAAAATACGTATATACTTTCTGATGTAATTTTCTGTAACTTCTAAAATCCAGCAAAAGCACACAAAACATTTTTTTTAAATTTTAATGCTAACAGCAGTAGAATTTGTTTAAAGAATCCTTCATTCAAGCTGATAATTATTATACACAATATGTGTAATATGCAATTCAATTCAATTTATTTATTTTTAGCATATTGTAGACATTAAAAATTATAAGATTAATATGTTCACAACATGACATTTAGAAACAAAGAAATATAAAACAGTATTACATAAAAAAAGAGATAGATCAGTATAGAGATAGATAGTAAGTTATTAAACAGTAGAAATGTGTACATACACAAAATATTAATTGGATAGATACAAGGAAGTACACCGTATGAGTTAAGCAGACCCTATTTTAAGAATTTATAAAACAACGTCCACCTATACTCATCCTCACGTTGGTGGAATATATCAACACCCGAAGCAGTTTCGTTGAACATAGTTATCGCCCTCCCAATTGGCATTACCAGTGGCAGGTTGGTTCTGCACCTTGGGAGAATAAACAACTGGTTGTCTCTATTTCTAAGATAGTTATCAGGGACACACAGGTCAATACTGCCCAGAATGGCAGAGTTATCATTTATACCTCGTATAAGTCGAAAAAATACGTAGCTAAATAAAGATTTCTTCTAAATTGCAGAATGCAGTATGTAAGTATGCTTAAGAGAAAGTCAGTTGGATAAAGCCACGGATAGTATCCATACAACCTCAAGTAAAGGAGTCTCAAGATTTTTTTCTGAACCCTCTCCACCATAAGGCCATACTTTAACTGATGCGGTGCTCAAACAATAGACCCACTCTCAAGGCTGCTTCAAACTAAAGAATTAAATAATAATTAAATAAAAGTTTTAAATAAAAGTTTATATGAATGACGTTTCATCATCGGCCTGTTTCATTCTACTGAATTTAGTTACCCCATCTCCAGAAGTGGTATGTTTCATATAATGCATTTTTCATAATGACAACTTCAATATTATCAAAATATATTATGCGTCTTTTTATGTATATTTCAAACGTATGTATGCATTAAATAAATATAAATTTTGCAAAACCAAACATTTGGTAAATATTTTCTGAACGGTATAGGCACACCTGTGAAATATTATTTTGTGAATAAATATATTTTCTCATGCATTTAAAAAATGTATATTTGTATTCCCTGAACTATAAAATGTATATTTACATGCCGAGATTGTAATTCTGTGTGCTTAAAAATAAGAATACTGATAAAATGATTTTGTTTCAAGATGGCCGCTGTAGGAGGTAAACCTACGCCCCTAAGATCAGTGTGGTGTCAACATTTTCATGCCTAACTGTCTGACTGTAATAACAATACTATTGTAAATGACCTCTATTTAGTGATTAATACATCCATTAGGTATATATATTTTAAGGACAACTATGCATAATCGTATAATTACATACGGTTCGTCAGCATGTACAAGTATTAATTTACTGGTTATCATAACGTGGCTGAGTATAGAAATTATGTAGAATTACGTCGAATTATGTTACGTATTCGACATACTAACTGCTTAGCATGTTTCAAGAATGTCTTTGATTGTCAATCAGGTAAACATAGCTTCCTAGATATATAATTGGATATATTAGTCAAAGGTATTAATTTTAGCAGCGGGTATGGGAATCTCGTAATTTATTAGCCAGCACAGTGAGACATGACTATTTTTAAATAATATTATTATGTCATCCAACAATATCTTCTAGTATTTTAATACACTAACTAAATTAGGCACCTACATTGTTTTTGTAAAATATACACTAGGTATATTCAGATATATTTCAATAAGTACTATTATTGCTGCTTATAGATATCCAATAGTATATAATCGATATATAATAAATAAATATTAAAAAAAGATACTCAGTAAACATGATAACCAACAAAACTGAAATAAAATTATTAAATATTATTTATTGTTTATTATTATAATTATGTTTACAAATGATAATTATAAAATATGTAAACATCGTGAAAACTATTAATTTGTCACCTCAATACTACAACTAGATAACTTGATTTTCACTGCTTTTGAGATAACTTTTGAATATGACTCTGCATTTCTTTCTCTACAAAAATGATAAACTAGGTAAATCAGAAGTTAATGGAAACTGTATTAATTTTTTGTGTCGGAAAATATTGGATAAATTTAAAACCATAAAATCCTTAAATAAATAAAATAATATTAGGTATATCTATAGTTTTTTTTTTCATATAATTGAATATTTTTTAATTATTCCCGATTAGACAAGCACCATTTTTCATTATTATTTAAAATAATAATTAAAGCTTAGATTTATGTTAATCAAGTAAAGTTTAAATTTAATTTTCCCAACAATGACCAAATTAGAGTTATCTAGTAGTAGTATTGCGGTGACGAATTATTTTTTGGTTTCACAAATAAACTAATCATCAGACAGAAAACAAATCTCAATATAAATACATTTTTTAATTGAAATTTATTTTGTCGTGTTGTTTTGTCGTGACATTATGTACAAAATATTTAATTAAATAAAAAACGGACGTAATTTACCAGTGACGAGTCTTGTCGACTATACTAAAACTAGATTTTAAATTACCTAAGCCCCCTTATGCTCTGTCGACTGGTGTCAGGCAACCACGAGGCAGAAGAAAGGAAATTATCGTTTACACACGTGGTTGTGCCAAACGGCTGGTTGTCGAAAACTGAGAAAACAACAGCAACTCACCCCGCAACCAGAGTAGAAGGCAACTAGTTTGATAGCTTGTTTTTTATCATGCGTTCCGCACTGCACGAGCAACTAGCAATGGATTTAATTCAAAGTAACCAGTATTTTTTCTTCTTGGATGATGCATAGTCTTATTTTCAAATCATGGCATGTGAATGACGCATTAATGTTGAAATTCTTACATAATTAAAAAAATATTTTCATACTTTCTTATATTACTGGAAACACAAACATCTCTTTACTACGACGTTTTTGCAGTAAGGTCTGCACCCAATTCTTTTTCCTCTACTTCTTGATGTCTTCCACGTCCATCTCGAGACTCTTTCTCGAGACAAGATTTTTCGTATGTGGTTGCCCTAATAATCTCTCGTCTTTGGTCGCCCACTTGGCTTTCTGGCTAACCGTGATTACCGGAGACTAGTTTGTTGACAGTGCGTAAAGGGCCTAATAAACATTTTTATTTTTAAGAAAAATTAATGAATGACTTTTAAATTATAATTATTAGTGTAGAATACATATTACAAAAAAAACTCATTGCCACATATAAAAAAAAACTATATTTTTATAGTTGCACAGCTGATAACCATAAAATACTCACTGTGTGATAATTAGACGAAACCATTTAAAGGATAGAAAATAAAAAAAAATGTTTTTCGATAAAATTATTGATTGACTAGCAAATATTACAAGGTTCCCTATCACCCTTTCTCTCATACTATACTATATTTTATTTTAGTTAAAAATTAATGGGTTAGCGTAGGTTTTCAATCCTACACATTTTTAATACGAATACTTAGTAATGTTAAGTACGTAAACGAAACATGTGTCGTAAGAAATTATAACAATTTGACGTGGTAATATTCTGAATTTGTAAGAAATTGTTTAAATCAGTTTTCGACGTGCGAGTAAAATGATATTATAAAGATATATCAGAGTCAAAGTGTTTTAATATATTCGTAGGCGGCACGGTTGACACAACGAGCGCATTAACATATCCCGGAATCACCTTCGGCATCTCGAAACCCCACACATGAGACAGGCGCAGGCGTTTGCGTCACAGGAATTATGTTATACAGGTGATACAAAAGTTTATATAAGTCCCTTGTATAATAAATTTTAAGGGGTATTTTCCGATATAATATAACCATATTATAATATAACCAAATTCAAAAAGCATTATTAGAATTTTATATAAGAATAATTACAAGATGAAAATAACTTTTCATATAATACTTACCACGGCTTACAATTTTCTGTTGAATCATATAAACTTAACAATTCTATGTATTAATAATTTAGGACAAATAATAAGGCAATTAAAAAAACAAACAAATATAGAATACTGAAATCATTTTGATTTCAATATCGCACGTATATATTAATAATTTAGTTGACAGGACCACCCACTTAGCAACCAATAATAGTGGATTGGATTACGGATTTCTTCTGAAATAACTTTTCATTCAAAACAGAATTAACTGAAAATGAATTCAATTCTACTTAAAGATGGCTAAAAGAATGCATTGGCATCGTGTTCTGATACATTCTAAAAGTTTCAAATGTCTAGATAGTCAGGAAGTTAGTTAAAAATCGATTGCAAGAATTGTACTGGATAAACAACCACTGGACAAACAAAAATACGAGCTAATAAAAACGTGGTAAAATAGATAATATTATGTAAAAATGAACGATAATATTTTTTTTAAATTAAAAAAAATACCATAACCACTTACGCAGTTCTAAATAATTAATTATCAAAAAAATATATATGAAGAAAACAGAATTAGCTGAAAATGAATTCAATCCTACTCAAGGATTGCTAAAAGTATTAAAAGAATGCATTGGCATCGTGTTCTGATATATTCTAAAAGTTTTAAATGTCTAGCTAGTCGGGTTATTTAGAGTGAAATTATTTAAAAATCGATTGCAAGATTTCTACTGGACAAATATCCACCGGACACACAATAATACGAGCTAATAAAAACGTTGTAAAAATAAGGTAATAAATACCGTCACTTGCCTACTATTCACTCATTTTCAATAAGCTTAAAAAAACAAACGAATACAATATCCTATCATCTATAAATAACTTGCATACAAACGACATTTATATTTATTTAATCTATTATTTGATGTGAGACAACGTGGTTTTAAAACGTGTGTTTATTTATTGAATGCTATGAATTTAAAAAAATTGGGTTGGCATTCTCGGAATAATTTTTTTACTGTATTTTCTGTCAATTTTAATAAATTTTCATCCGTTTTGTTCTGAGCTTAGTCTAAGAATTATTGCTTATCTAATAAAAAATACATGTGAAGTGGGCAAGGTAAATAAGCTGCTTTAAAGAAATTAAAATACACTAAAGTACATAGCAATGGCGAAGGGTGGAGGTAGGCTGCTAAGATCCGCCATACATAGTGCACACTGAACTTTGTCAACCATACATATTTATTTTCATAGAAATTAAAATAATTTACAGCTGATAGTGTTGGTTAATTTTGAAAATTCAATTAAACCCTGCGAACACCAATCCATAAAAGATAATAGTAAAAAAAAAACTCGTCTACCTATAAAATATCTAAAATTATACAATTAAACAAACATAATAATTTTGAATATGTTATAGATATAATAATATTTTTATCTATTAAAATTTGGTTTAAGCAGGTTAATCTGCATTCTTAATTCAAGGAAGATAAATAATTAATATGAATTAAAAATTGTGCACAATTTTGTTGTATCACCCAAAGTATACCAAAACTATTGTGGTTTGGTTTAGGCAGGGTCTAATTGTGGTTTTACTGAACACGATGCCAAATCCCGTAAAACTCAATTGAAATATTGTATCATTAATAAATTTATTGTAAAGTCTTCTTTCTTTTTCTTTCGACCATGTCCGATCCTAATAGGATCATATTGGCTTCCACAGAGTGGAGGTTTGTATTGACAGATTTTTGTTTTTACGAGAACATGGATGTCAGCCACTTGCTCAACCTATTAGGTCCATACTCTGACTCATACATAAATTGAAAAACAATATGTGTACTTGTCAGCCCCAGGATTCGAACCTGGGACCGACAGCGTTTTAGTCCAACGCTTAAGCCGCGCGTCCACCGTGGGTGTATAGTAGTATAGTAGTAATGAAAAGTCTATTTATATCAAAATAGTGATCAGTGATTTTACAACCATTGACGACATTTTCCTTTCATTTAGTTAGAGCGACCCTTCGTTGACGTTTTTGTATCAGTTATTATTTATTATTCTCTTTCTTCACAGTGTCGCACCTTCTTGAAGATGCATGCCCTCGTGACTCTGTAATAATTGTAGTCTCATTTCAATGAAAACAAATCGCATAGTCAGTATGACTGACAAAGTTTAGTGTGCACTATTTATGGCAGATCCTAACAGCCTATCTCCACCCTTCGCCACTATTATTTATTTTCGTATCCGGAAATTTCTACGTAAACAGTTCACCGCAGGGCACTTATTCGTGCGCCGCAGTACGTGAAACATGAGTTCGTGTAACATTTAATCAAATGACGAGTTCTTCGTTGACCATTTCACCGCGGAGTATATTTGTAAGTATGCTACAACATGTGGCTAATGTTATGAGATGTCTTTACTAGGTTAGGTTAGGTTTGGTTAGGTTAGGGTTAATCTAACTGGAACATTACTTTTGCAAACTATCGCCGCATTTTGTAAGATACGTACAAATGTATTCCACGGTGAAATGTTCAACGAAGAACTCGTCATTTGATAAAATGTTATACGAACTCATGTTTCACGTACTGCGGCGCACGAATAAGTGTCCCACGATGAACTGCATAATTATGTACAACTTATATGTAACCATTTATTTTATATATTACATAGCTCAGACGCAAACCAAAATATTTATAATGATAATATAACTAAATACGTATTCTACGCATTTTGTTGTCATGAAAACAATTTTTTCTTCTTTGTGAAGCATATAATACTAATTTGGTCTTTCGATTCACACTGATAAATAACATTACGTGACACCGTCGACATATATTCTCAAATGAAGTGTATACTCTCGTTGTCCTTGCTGCGAACATATTTTTCTTGGAATACATTATTCCTTCCGTCTTCGAAATTCGCTGTATAAATCCCTATGCACGTAAGAAATCCTACTTAATAATTTTATGACGGGGTGCCATATGAAAGCATAAGGGTTGTAAATCGCTTCCCAGGGTGCGCTATAAATGTATAAACCGAGTTTCCCTGTTCCCACGCCGCCCGCCCTTCCTTCCCCGCCTCGGATTAACATATACTTAATTGCCTCTTAACATTTAACTACCCTTTGTAAGTCTGAGATTAAATAGAGGGTATGATCGTTTTAACATCCGGACAGCATTCAATTTTGTTGCTTGCTAACTTGCCAGTTTTCCTCTACAATGGTAATGCTGTAAAACCTTACGTATTGTAAAAAATGTGGTTACTAATAATTTACTCAGTTATAATATTATGACAATTTATTGCTTACTGTTATGATTTATATAATAACAAAAACGACACAGCAAATTCTATTTCGACCACTTATACTTTCATGGTAACGTTAATGTTCTCTATCACACCAGTATTTTATTTTCAAAATTATCAATGTTTTTTTTTTGAATCACTAAACCTACTTCAATTGGTGGGTTTCCGTTGTCCATCAAGATTTATGCAAATCCAAGATTTTTAATAATTAGTCGTAGTGATTTTGAAATTATTAACTCATTTATTCGACACTGTAGTTGAAATAATTATGATAGATTTATCTATACCGTTGTTTATCAATTCAATAATAATTCACCTGCCTCATTTAAACGCGCCATCTTCAAAATTTATATAATTTACACTAATCGAATTTCAAATGGATGTCTTTTCTTATTCTTTATTCAAACTGCGAAGTCCTGCAACATCCCAGTTGGCAGCTTCTCGTCAGGCACCATTGAAGGCTGCGTAGTCATATTTCTTGCTCCACCTCGCCATTCTTTCTACCAAAAGCGAGTCCAAAATCTACTTGACTGACCTAACGAAGTTTTTCATATATATGAAGCGTGATTGCGTCATATAATAGTAGAATTTTTCATAAGTTTTTTTTTTAATATTACCTATGGTTGTACCTTATCTACGAAGGTATATATTAAAGAGTGGAAATCTCAGCATATTATTTTATTAAAAAATCTCTCAATTTTATTTTAATTGTATATTGCATCTCGGCTCAATTTTATATAGAACGAATAAAATAGAGATCGCATTTAGTATACAGTATTTTTTCATTATCACTAAATTATTCAATAATAACTAAAAAATAAAATAGATAAATAAGTATATAAGAAATATATTTAAATAAAAAAATATTATCTATGTTCATAAATTTGGATTTTTTTCCTTGTAGAGTTGTTATTAGTGACTATGAATCTATAGAATAAATAATTTTTTCATCGGCTCTATAATCAAAAAATATGTGTATCCTGGTCGCTATAAGAAGAGGTTTCTTTAAATATTTATTTACATATTATGTGAATTTTGCCTGACCCGGGATTCAAACCCGAGACCGCAACTACTCGTAAATCGAATTCTATAATAATATGCTTAAATAATCTTTTTTCTTTTAAATTATACCTTCTCACAGGCAGGAATCGACAGATAAGTGATTATAATATTACATAGCGACTAATTAATTATAATAATTACAAAAATACAAAATCATTATGAAGGCAGTACAATCTAATATCATAAATTGTAAAAAATCTCTTTAATTTCATTTAACAATATCCCACTAAGTATGCTAATACTGTCTGGTTAATTTTACCGCCAAAGCCTATAAGTAACTATTACTGATTATTATTATTTGAAACCAAAGCATAGAATTATTGACTATCATTTAATATTGTTAATACCTATATCACTGCTTAATGAATGATTCTCAGAAGTATTGTTTCAAATGATTGTTAAAGCTACATAAATTATAGAACTCTTATTAATGATCATCATTAAGTGTAAAAGGTGGGGCATTTTATTAAATGATTTATGCAAAGGTCAAAGTAGACTCTGAAACTATGGGCTTGAGCTATGCAGTTTTTTGCGTACTAATGAATATATTATTAGGTAAAAAAGAGCTGGCGTGTGTTTTATACTAGCTAGCGAAAGGTAATGATATATTATATACGAAACAGAGGTTTTAAGAGAATTCTCTTAGTATCCGTATTAACTTATTTTATAACTGTCAATTAATGGTGGAAATGCATTGTATTATTAATTTAATTTATTAAAACGTAAAATATTTATTTCATTTTTATTAATTATATCTAGACCGGTTTCGTCAGCCTCAGAGGGACATTTTAAACTAATATATAACATGCATTTAGCAAAACAAATTCAAAAGGTGACACAAATAATCTGCCAATACATTGAATTATTCAACGAATAATATTTTTTCAATAACAATTTATATAAAATATTAATATCCAATTTCAATAATTTTAAGCAATGCTTGTAATTTCAGTGATCACTATCCTCAGAAGAGAGATTTTTATTTTTATTTTTCTTATATTCTGTCGTTCAGTATTTTTCATCGTCTTAAACGTTTTCATTTCTTAAATAGTAGTAATAACGTTAACGTTATGCTTCCTCTTCGGCCATATCCGCCCCTTAGTTGGAGCATAACATGGACACCACGCAGCGCCATCAAGAATCCCTGTCGCTTAACAGTCTTCTTGCATCGTTCCAGGTCTTACCAGCATCCCGTAACTCCGCCGTACACACTTGATAGATAGTATTTAGCAACCCCCCGGGACGCCGGAAGAACAGACGAGCCAGGTTCAGGTTATCTTCTGACATCCGCAGCACGAGGCCGAGCCAGGTCTAACGTCGCCTTTTCACTCCCAGTATGATCAGAGGCTGCTTGGTGTGTTCTCTTATCTCCTCGTTACTCCTAAAGTCACACCACCGCACACCCAGTATCCGTCACAAATATCTGTTATTACAACATTAAATATATGGAAGATACTATAAAAACTATTCCTTGAATGATGGGTTTGATTAGCTTTTAAGAGCTGCAGGAGGTTTATTCTAGAATTGAGACTTTCAACAATATTAGGTAGTTGTTTGTTAGTTGTCCAAAATGTTTTTTTTTTTAATTTTTACACTACAATGAAATGAATAGTCCATGAGTCCTAATATAAGTAGTGCAGTAACCGCAGTAAAATAATCATTGATTTAAACATCCAGATTTTGAGAAAATCACATAAATGTATTCTCACCGGGGTTAAAATTGGAGCCCCGGTTAAAAAAACTAATGCCAAACAGTTTATAATAGGAGGCCCCGATCGATCCTTGCATTAATGAAAAAACATAATAATTTTGAAAAGAATTTTTTTTTAAGTAAGTAAGGAATCGAACCTGCATCTCTCAGGTATCGCGCCCATGCATATAGACCACTATTCTAAAGGATTAATACTTAATTGTGACACATTTTAACTATTGGCTTTTAATACCCGCTGAAGCGCTTTCCAAACTGAGCTACTATTGGCGATCGGCTTTTGTATTTTAAATCAAAGTAGGTATTACGTAATTACTAACCGACGTCACGGATCACTCCAAGATATTTGTTGTCACTTACTTGAACTTGCTAATAACTTCTGTTTAACTATTTTTCTGTTCAATGAATAATTCACAAGATTTAAGAATGTAACATTCTGATTATTATATATAACATACATAATTTTGAAAACACTTCTGAGAAAATATATTATAACCAATAGAAAAAATAAATTATGTATGTTAACAATATTAGAAGCTATACATATTATTATGTAAATTCGTCGCAGAGATAGGATTTGAACCCCTAATCATTAGGTTATAAAGCGAGCGTATTAATATCTGTTGCACATTGGTAACGACTGTAAGAATTACGACTAATCTATTACAATTTTTTGAATGTGCCATTTATCAATTCTACTAGATGGCAGCCGATTTACATAATAAAACTATTTGATTTCATAAACATTTAAAATTCTCCCATGGCTGCATGATAAATCGTTGATGGTGGCGCTTGAAAACCGCTGCAGTAGAATGAACCATACCCTGTGCTATGGCCTGACCAACCTCTCGGCCAAATAAGGTACTTTAGAGCTTAGCATTTTTTCTCACCCGCTAAGTGCCGCTATTAAAACCCAAGAAAATGTAAAAACGCGGGATTTAATGGCGAATGCATTTATTTCTTAAACATTTTTCTTTCGCTCGCGACGAGGACAATAAAGGTATATTTCATGCTGCACTTTTACTTACAACAATGTCTTGTACCGTTTATGATCTAAAAAGCATTTTTTGTCATTTAAAGAAGACACTTAATTATTACAAGAACATTGTAATCTTCAAGTTTCTTTTGAAAGACCGTTTTGTTTTTTGCAAATATAAAAATGTTTTTAATTGTTTGGATTAATTAGATAGAGTCATATCATCACAATCTAACTCATTGTCTTTATTTGTTATAGTCTTTAGCTCCATGTAACCGTATCCGGAAACATATGTATGCAGTTTGCCGTATCACACTTCACCGTGAAATCTTTTATCGAAAATATATGGCCGTATATTAAAGACCGTCCAACTTCTTTGGGTCGTATAGTACTGACATAAAATACATGTCCAAATAAAACACGGTTCTTTTCACGAGAGCTTTTATTTGTGTTACTCAAGTACCTAAGTAGTTATTTCAGTAAGGGAGGGTTGTGTTTTTATTGCATGTATAAAGCATTCGGTCAACAATTCAAACGTATTACGGGTGTCAATAATCGATACCTAAGATATTCATAATACGGACATTCAGGTAGGAAATACATTGTATGAATAATCAAATGGCACTAAAAGCCTCGCTACTGATACAACATTGCCTTTACGATGTACTGACCTGCATGAAACACAAAGAGTATTACATCAATAGCCCAATGAACGTCAAAGTGTTTTAATATCTTTGTTTTCAGGACCTACCGAATGTCTTCGTTGTTTTTCGGTCTACCATCTACATATTTGAAAGGTCGAAAGTCTATAGGGTCTTAGTGCTAAAAAAATCTATAACAAGTTTTTTACTTGAGAACCATCTATATGCCAAGCCTAATGGTATTCTGAAGAGTCTAAGTTCCTAATTCTACCATTTTTGTCACACAAATACATTGAAATATGGGCAGGGTCTAAATGCCCCTACATACCCTTCTACATAGAACGTTTCGATATTGTCCATGTTTAAATATTATTTATTCATCCTTTGTTTATTTTATCTTTAGAAGTATGTAAACTTACCATTTTATATTGCTTTACTTCTGTAACTCTGTAAAAATAAAAATACAAGTTTTCATATAAATGTATAGTTTTATTAATTTTTTTGTTATATCTCAGTATCATATTTTTGGCACTTTGGCCTTATAGAATTTCAAACCTCCATTTTATGATTATTTTTTTGAAATATTTCCATTACTTATAATAAAAAAGGCTCTAATTGTAATGGTAAAATAATAAATCAAAGGCTGGCTATATTCAGGTCGTGATACTGAATTGCGAATTACGATGGTAGTGGTAGTTATTGATTATATTCCAATGCAAAACCGTAACCTGTTTGCAATATGTAAAGGTTTTTGATTGTATAATTCAGTAATAATTTAATTACTGTTTCTTTCGATATCCAATTTTTTTTCTTCGTCATGTCGGATTTTCAATAGTTACAACGTGTCGCTCCAGAAGATGACGAAAGCAACACCATTTTCATCGGCTTGTAGGATCTTATCAAAATTGCAGCTTACTGGGCAAGCCTTGCATAAAAATAGATGCAATGCTCCATGCTTTGCATATCACCGCACTTGTAGGTTTGGTCATCTGAGAACCGCCACTTCACCATGTTGTCTCGTTTGCGCCCTACCATGGTATATCCAATTAATAATCATCAAAGTTTTCTACAAACAATTTTCCATATTGCATTCTAAGTATGAAGTTTACAGCTTCGTATTACGATTTGAGCGTTCAATCCCCGGTGTTCCAACTCATAGATCAAATCAGATCGCTCCTGATGAGTTGTGACCAAAATTGAATAACTCATACTCTTTGCGTAGCTCAATCGGTGATGTAGTTTGGTCGATGGTTACCATTTGTTCACTTTAATTATCTGCCAGACAGGTTATTTATGTATCACAAAAATAATAATATATATAAAATACTGTGTGTATTTTTAATAGATTTAAAAAAAACCAATGTCATAGGAAATCACAATATATTAAGGTAACTCAGAAATAGGTAATTCGTTCGGATTGCTCACTGTCTTTATAAATATCTGTATCTCCATAGTAAAATAAAGTAATGATAATATGAAATTAAAATAATGGTACCATTTTACGCTTATTGTTACTAAATACAATGAATAGGTACCTCAGGTAAAGCACAATAGCCAAAACTCGATAGATTAGGTTCTAATTGGTATATTAATGATGTGTGTTTGTTAAATAACAAATACCAATTGTTTTGTGATTTTATTCGATGTATAAGAAATAGTTTAACCTTAATAATTAATAAACTTAAAAATTGTCAGTTTACTTTTTCAAAAGAGCTAAGCACAGATTACAGGTTTCGGAGTTGTAAAAAAATAAAGGATAAGTTCAAAAGCTTTTAAGCTCAGTCAAACCAGTTACAATTCAGTTATACTTTTTGTAATTAAGAGATAAGTATAATATAGGGGGGGTTTTGATTGCTTCTTGCCAGAGTGGGTACGCTGAATCTACAGATGTACATTAATTATCTCAGTTCATATTAAAACTTTCCTTTTTACCCAGAGACAAAAAAGAAGAAGAAAAAAGGAGCAATCGTAAAGTTTTCAGATGCAAAAACCTTTTTATAAATACATTTCGACATTCACAGTTTCATTTGGCAAGGGATGAGTTGGAGACGAGAAATTTTCTGACGAAATGCTGCGAGCCTTGTTTAATGTTTTTTTATTCTTCTCTGTTTTAAAATAAAAGTTTTTCCGACGCCCCCTCCACCTCCTGGTTTTTGAATTAATAATGAAATGATTGTTGTACATATTGTATCAGATTTAGGCTCAAAGAAAGAGAATTCTATGTAAATTTCATTCGATAATTTTGAATGTTTGCTTTCGAGAATTCCTTTGAAACTTTACTAATAAGGTCATGAAAGAATGGTTAAATATTCAATACCTTTTAGTAGTATTTTCTTCTTTGATTTTTGTACTGTTGGATTAAAATGAAGTTACACTCATCACACAAGATATTTTCTCATAAAATTTTCTTTTGGAGTTGTCTATTTGATAAAAACTACATAGTACTGATACATATGTGTGGATAGTGGAAAGAATATTTTCCAATAGCTTTCTTACTAGTAAGTAAAATAAAATAAAGTGTCTCTTAAATTAATACACAGTTTGCATTAAATAATAAAGATCATTTTTATTATGTACTTAACTATCATTTTGTGGTGAAAACACATTATATTAATTTAAATAAAACACGGTATAAACTTTAAAGTATATATCTTACACTTTTACAATACTAAATAAAACTGTGTGAATAAATAACGAAAGTTATAGACTTTTAGAGAAAACTATTGAAAAATATCTTACAAACCATACGTGGGAAAATTACGTAATATATCGTTACATTGTCTAATGTATGAAATTGTGATGACTCAATCGAGCAGAGCTTTACATATTATATAATTATTTATATATTCACATTATTTAATAATGTAATGTATGGGCGCGAATCCCAGGGGGCGCAGATTCGAGTACTGCCGGGTGTCGTATTTTTTAGAAAAGATTGTTTCTAGTAGATTCTATATTTCTCAGAATATTACATTAAATTACTTCTATAGTGTTTAATATAGTATCAATTATTATTCTTTGAATAAATTTTTTTTTTTTTTAATTATTAGCAAGTACAAGTATGTTATAACTAAATTTGCAGAGATCCTGATACCAGTTAGTAATTTAATTTACGATATTAATACTTTGTTTTAAAATACAAAAGCCGATTACCAAAAAGTAACGCAATTTAGAAAGCGCTTTACAGAGTATTATAAAAACTACTTTTTAACTTCGTAGTTATTAGATAGGTCACTGGTAATTGTAATTCAAATATTTGATAATATTATACCCTCTAAAATCAGACATAATGGTAATTTCTTTGTGCTTTATGTATATGTTCTATATATCTGATAAGGTTGATTTTTTTTCTAGCATACATATTTATATAATATAGACACCCAATCCATTGTTAACTTTAAATACATCAATTATCGACTTACCAACTTTTAGCAGCAACCCTACGATATATAATATAACGATATACACTATACCCTAACTATATAACTACTCATTTAGTGCTAACACCGCGACTGGCGCATTTGGAGTACTTGGCCATTAGATATAATTGACGTGTTATTTTAATGTGGTAATTAAAAGGTCAGCAGTGATTGTGTTAATTGTCACTGTTTTTAAGATAGCTTTTGAATATGATTCTACAGTTCCTTCTATACAAAATGATAAAACTAGGTAAGTCAGAAGGAAAGTGAATGGGAACTGTAATATTTTGAGTTCACAAATATTAGATAACTTTAAAACCATAAATAATAATGCATTAAATAAATAAAATAATATTAAATATAATATTTTTTATACAATAATCGAACATTATTTAATTATTCCCAATTCGACAAAGCATAAATTTCCACTTTGATTTATTTTAATCAAGTAAAGTTTGAATTTAATTTTCTTAACAATGACCAAATCAGAGTTATATAGTTGTAGTATTTAGGTGACGATATAATTTCTCATAGGGTCTAAGACGATTTGGCACCGGACAACTGGACGCCACGGAATTCTAAAATAAATAGACGTTAGGTACTTATAGGTACTGAAAAAAAATATATTCAATATTATTATTTATATTTAAATGATTATATTATGATTTAATAGTTGGTGAGAATGTAAATATGCAGACGTAAACAATGATTTAATCGTACATGTTTAAGTTCCAACGAAAAAAGAGTTTTTTATTTTATATAAAGCCATAGGCATGGTAATTCTCAATCCGCGATAAAGAATACATTATGTTAAGAGAAAAATGAATTCAAACTACTAAGTAGTAGATAGAAACTGATTAAAATATCTTGTCTACACGTGTCTACGACAGTGCGGCATCCAATTGTCCGGAGGCCAGTCGTCCCATTCCCTTCTCATATGTGTTCATATTTGTTTAAGTAGTAACTTATATGCATGTCAAAGATACCGTGGATATTGTCCAAACATTCAACACACCATATTATAATATAATGATTATCTTTATACTATTTGGTGACTATAATTAGCTATTATATTATATTAGCAATAACCATTTTTATACGTGTAGCCGTTGCAAAAATTTTCCACCTAAGTTTGTACTAACGCCTTTAAAATAACATTGGTTTTTCGCGTAAAGCTACGCCCTATATTGTGGAGTTTTCTTAGAGCTTGCTTCGGAATTACAAGGTCGGCGCGTGCGCCCAAGAACTTTTGGCCAACTTTTTGATTTAGTATAAGAATTAAATTACTCTGCGTATGCCTTTAAATGTTCTCGGGGCTGTTTCTTTAGCGCCACTCCTGTTTTCCCGAAATTTTCTCGAAAACTTTTCAAAATATATTATAAAGTTGGTCAGTCTACGCGGAAAAAACTTGTTATATTAAGGATCAAAAGAAAATTATTACTGTCATATATAGGGCAGATAAGTGGGGTTTGATTTAAGTGCTTTATTCTCATTATATAAATATTTTTCTCTTAATAAAAAATCAGCCCTTACTTTATTAAGTACCATATTATTAATATTCGCTAGTGTCCGTTTCAGAAGATATATTGCGTTATCGGCATGAATTTCGCATCTGACAACCAGTGATCAACAGTGATTTGAGTTACCCCATCATCACCCCCCATGTATATGCTGCCGCGATTTGTGCACGGCCGAATGAAAAGATTTTAGTGCCATACTTTCTTGTCCCAAAACGAAGCTGTCCAGGACTGGTGTAGAAACCATGCATCTTGGTGTTTAAAGAAAGTTTGACTTGACTTATTAATTATTATTCTACCGTCATTTATATTCAATGGCATGACGAGTGTCTTCTGTACCCGTGTATCAAAATTCTGCCGAAACAGAGTAGTCAGGAGTTGAAAATGACGAATCCAATGAAGGATCGGAATTATTCCATCCTCCATATTATGACGCAGAAGGTTTTACAAATGCCTCAAAGTTGACCTGGGTTGATATCAAATGTGTAGACGGATGCTGGAAAACAGCTCTGCTCGGTCAGATACCATCTTTTTACTACACTGATACACCTCTTTGCTTGATTACCTTGCATAGAATTAGATCAAATGATATTGACTTATTTTTTTAATTAACTATTTATTTTATTCAAACGAATAATTCACAAGATTTAAGAATATATCATTCTGATTATTGAACATTATATAATTTAGAAAAACACTAACTGAGAGAGTATATCACAACCAATAGAAAAAACTTTTTTGAAAAAAGTAAGCCAACCGGTCGGGAATCGAATCCGGCATCTCCAACGGGTAAACGCCCCAAACTCGTCGCATTCAGCCATTATGCTACGGAATACATACTAATGACGACAAATATTTATTGCTTAAAAAATATTGGAGAAATTTCTAGACGTCGGTTAGTAATCTTCGTAATAGTAAAATAGCTACCTACTTTGATTTAATAAACAAAAATCGATTGCCGAAGTAACATGATTTCGAAGAGCGCTGAGTGGTAGGTATTTAATAGCCAATAGCTTAAATATTTGTCGTCATTAGTATGTCTTCCGTAGCATAATGGCTGAATGCGACGAGTTTGGGGCGTTTACCCGTTGGAGATGCCGGGTTCGATTCCCGACCGGTTGGCTTACTTTTTTCAAAAAAGTTTTTTCTATTGGTTGTGATATACTCTCTCAGTTAGTGTTTTTCTAAATTATGTAATGTTCGATATTGACTTAATATTGTATTAATGATAATATTTGTAAAAAAAAAATATATTACATCATTTTCATCCTAGAGCCGGAGTGCAAAGTTATGAAGCGTATACTCTACCTGCAGGATCATTTATATTTCTGTTTGGTTCGAACGCATGGACTTAAACTCAAATTACGCTGGCAGGCTCTCGTGCAGATCGTCTTACCCCGATCACCCTCGATCGTGAAATGTTATTTTGGATAATTTGCTCACGACTCGGTTGACGATCGGTGATAGTTGGTTTAACGATTACCTATCTAGGTATGTATTGTAGGAATTATAAGTTAAGCTTTAGTGTATTGATTAGCTGGCGTAAGTTAATTACTTGTAAACAGAAGGTCTGCTTCATGAAATTTTACTGCAATGACTCGGTATTTTGTAACTACAGGCAATACTACTTTTTGGTACTTAGAGCCTTATTTAATACACGTATTCATTAATGTTTGTGGTATATTAAGACAAATTGCACCCTGGGTCTTCGTTAGGTTACAGACTGTTTTGAAATTTGGTTTTCATTATAGTTAATGTTGGAAACTGTGACTCGCAAAATGTGTATGTTGTTGCAGAGGACAGTTCATTCCAGTCGCAAGAGGCAGGCTTTAGGAGCGTTATATTATAATATACATATTTGTTAGTAGTGATGTTGGTAATAAACTAATAGACCGGAGGTTGTTGAGTGGATCAAGGAGAATTTATTGATGCGTAAATAGTATACAGGAAACGAAGGAGAGATGTTTGTAACGAGGATCGCTGGAAGGAATGCTTGAGTCTCAGGTACGGTAATAGAATACTTTTGGGTGAGGCGCGATGGTAGCCTGTACTGCTACTGAGATACTAAGACTGAATCTGATATTCCATCAATGATGACTCACTATTTATGTAAATCGATATTCAATAAATTAAGCAACCTAGGTCACTATTGGCAATCTGTTGATTGATGCAATCTTGCAACTTCGTGGCATTTTTTTTTAACCAGTCTTTGTTGTTTGACCGTCATCGAAATATATAACACTTGCAGAATGTGCTGACCGTAGCTGAAGTGATGTGCCACACTTATGTAATTCGCTGATTAGAGCATTATCGCAATTGCGCTGACATGGCCTGGGGTTAATGTTCGTATATGTTAAATAATATTTTTTTTTCAATATAAGTACTTGATTGTTTTAGTGTTGTTTTTGTTATTTCAACAAAATGTGATTTTTTTAAATATAAGTTATCAGTAATTCTAAGTTAGGTACTCATTATTTGTAGACCATGGTAGACAACTGTTCATTTTTACACCTAATAAATTATAAAAAAATATCTGCCATGAACCCTACCAAGTGATACATCAATTCTAGTTAATGTAATATTATAATTAAAATAGTTGTAACATAAAATTCTTCAAAGTACCTAAATGTTGTCCCAATTAATAATACATACGCAGTCTATTTATGTAACGCCACATCCTTAGAAATAATTGCCTACGTTCAAACGTGAGCTTAAAACTTTGTTCGCGAGAGTAAGAAAAGACAATTTTACACGTGCTGTGTGTTTGTTATCTTTACACTTCACACTTGACATAATTACAGCAACTCTTTGGAACTCAAACCGTAGCATCATGTTATTAAGACGTACTACATTATTTGCCTGACGGGATGTGTTAACTTATTCGCATGAGGAAGGAAACAAACGCAAAATCTTCATCTACATACAGTGCTATTTTCTTTATAATAATCAATTATTATGTCAGCTAATTTCGAAAGAGAATTCTTAAGAAATTAAATTAAATTTACCATCAATAATAGAAAGCTGAATTTTTTTAAAATAATTATTATTATCAGTCTATGCAATCATTGTTTTGCAATAAACTATACGTAGAATGAGACTTATACATTATTTTTGTTATAACATTTGAAATTATTTAGCAAGTTTGAGAAGGCACCCCGACAAAACCACCCTGACATTGCCGCCAAGACATTACCGCCAAGACGTTGCCGCCAAACCAAATGCGCTCGTACCTGTCCTTGTTAATACCACCCGGACAAATTCGCTTATATAAAACCGCCTGCAAAAAATACAAAAATATATAAAACAAGTGAATTTTTTGGTTTTTCGAATTGCGTATCGATAAAAATTTACATACTAACGATAATTAGTGTAATTTGAGATTTAACCCGTTGAAGCTGTTAGTAGAGTAATAACTTTAAATCATCAGCTTTCAACACTTAGTTAGTGCTCTTGTATTGTAGTATTTCTAATTTAGAATATTTAACAAACACACAATATTGTAATTTAATTTTAAATAATTTATATTTTTTATATCTTTATTCGTATGTGTTTTTTTTAATTTGTGTATCTAAAATATAATATTATGTAAAAATAAAAATTGTCCCATTTTTAAATTGTTTTGGCGGCATTGTCTGGGCGGTAATGTTCGGGCAGTTTTGGTTCGGGCGGTTTTGTCGGGACCCCGTTCGTGAAGCATGATTAAGTTGGTAAATTCCATACATATTAACATTGCGTCGATTTTTTTGTTTCTTGTGATTATTTACTCGAGTGCAGCTTTAAATGGTTTTTCATAAATTGTAAAGAATTGCTCAACTAAAATTTATACCGAAGTGTAGTTATTACTGGCTGTTTATGTACTCATCGTGAATTATTTTCTTTTTATACGCCATTAAAATTGGCATATAAATATCATAGCAATTAATGTGAAGTTATCTGAAAATGAACCTCCAATGCAAAGTGCCTTATAGCTTATTTCATGTCTGGATCAATGGTCCAATAATATGATTGTAATAATTGCCACAATAAGTACTAATACTTTGATACAAAAAAGGAAAAACTACTCTCGATAGTTGCCGATAGCGGCTGATAGTAGTCTTATGTATAGAATAGAAGTGACATAAGGGCTAGCGGGAGTGTATCCTTAGGAGTGACAACAAAATTTTTATTGATTACAACGCGACGGTCGTCACGGCGCGAGTACATGTGGATGGCTCAGTTAAGTCACAATAATATGTATATGGAGAACACGAAACTTGTTACACGCGAGTCAAAACCCGCCTTGTCGACAGGGCCTTATTAAGCTAGACTGAATTTGTTCCTAATACATTGTTTATTGTTTAAATACCGTCAGTATTAAGTGCACGGCCAAGACATTTTTATGCCAAAAACCTGCAATTAATATTCTTGAGTTTCGTGATAAACCCTACATAGACCACGTATCGTACATAGGGATTGCAATACCATATACCAATACAATGGTATTTCAAAACCGGTATTACAGTACTTATCAATACCGAAATACCGGTTTTAAAAATCCAAAATACCGGAATTTTCGTTTCGGTACTAAGAAAGCACACTCATTTACGTTTTTGAAAATGAATTATAAGTTATGTGCTGCTAAAATGAAAATGTATTGAGTGAATCCAACAGAGGTTAAAAAAAATACAACAAATTTCATCAAATATATTTATATAAATAACTGTCGCGATGAATTATCATAATATTATTTCGAAATAGAAAACATCCGTGACAAAAATGTTCAATTATTCTATAATTATTGACGACTGTACAAGCGTTGCATTAAACAAGCTTTTCCTGCAGCCGGACTTATTCGCACTTGATGAACTTTTAAGGGCTTTTGTTGAAATTATCAATATATTCAAATTATTTGTAAAAAATCACTAGTTCTACAATTATGATCAGTACATATTTTTAAATATCAACATAATAAATGTAGGTATGTAGGTTTTTGCTATACATTAATATTTTTAAATTATTTTAATAGCTATATTTTTATTGATAAGCACCTACTTCTGTTTTTTTATTTTTTAAGAAATACCGGTATTCAATAAGAAATACCGAAAAACCGGTATTGACATTTTCATTCGGTATTGCAATCCCTAGTCGTACAGGGTGATTAATATTATGTTATCTAGGTACTTAGTTATTCTTGATAGCGATTCTCTCACTAAACGCTTCCGTTCTCAATTTACCCGATGTACAATGAGTGATTATACCTAAATATTCGCGAGTCACGTGATCGATGTATGCAATACAGTCATTAAATTAAATGCACCCCCGCCGAGTAGCGATATCGGCTCGCCATTATGAAAGCGCCGAGCCACATAGCTGACGAAACCGATTCGTTCTATGTAATGAACGTATGAATAGCTCCAAATACGGCCGATACAGTGTATTACCTAGTGAACACTATTATAATGTAGCTATGGAACTGTGCTCCCTGGTACTGGGGCAAATTACAAACGTGGCTTTCATACCGAAGTATTAGGGTGACACCGTGCGCTGTAATAATTTTTATTCAGAAAAATATTTATTAAACATATTTCTAAGTTTGAATGCAATACCTAGCAAATTCATACATTGAATTTAGCGAATAGTTAATAAACATTAACACGATCACTGCCAGAGCCGAGTTAACTAGTAAAAGCATGTATGTCGCGTCAGACCATTCAAATTCAAAATTTTCAAATTCAAATTAAAATTTATTTATTTTTCATAATATAATGAACATGACAAATTATAATTTTAAAGCGTTCACGGCATGACATAAAATAAGTGTTAACATTTTTTTAAATATAAATATAAAGCATACAATAAGTAATACAATAAGAAAAGAAATACAATAACATAAATAAAAGTAGATGGAAGCATACAGAGTAAACTATTGATAGACCCTATCCTAAAAACTTATAAAACAACGTTCACCTAAATTTACCCTCACGTAAGTGGGATATATCAATCTCCGAAGCGATTTCAATAAACATGGGTATTGCCCTCCCAATTGGCATCACTAATGGCAGGTTAGTTCTGTACCTTGGAAGAACAAACTATGGATGCCATCGATTCCTAAGAGATTTATCAGAGACACCCAAGCCAACACCGCCAACAAAGGCAGAGTTTACATTTACACCGCGTATAAGTCGGAAAAATATGTAGCTAAATAAAGATCCCTTCTAAATTTTAAGCTGCAGTATGTAAGCATACCTTAGAGAAAGTCAGCCGGATAGAGCCACGGATAATATCCATATAGCCGAAAGTAAAGGAGTCTCAAAAATTTCTTCTGGACCCTCTCCACCATAAGGCCGTACTTCAACTGATGCGGGGCCCAAACGATAGACCCACTCTTAAATCTGCTTCTAACTAAGGAGTTATAAAGAATTTTTAGTACCGTAACATCCTAAAAGACCCGGGAAGTACGGAAGACAAAGCCCAACATCGAACGTCATACCTAGCAAATTTTTACATTGAATTTAGCGAATAGTTAAAAAATAATAACCTTATCACTGCCAGAGCCGAGTTAACTTGTCAAAGTATGTATATCGCGTCAGGCCATGAACAAGTTAACTCGTGCGTTCTTGTAAACACCCAAGATGGCTGCGCGGCTTAAGCGTCGGCATATAGCGTAGTGGATCCCAGGTTCGAATTCTGGGTCTGGTAAATCAAATTCAAATCAAATTTATTTATTTTACATATAATGAACATAACAAATTATAAATTCAAAGCGTAAGTACACATCGTCGGTGTTTTGTAAAAAGGGCGAATCAACCATTTTGGCGAAATCGAGATTCTAATGAAAATACAATATGTACCCCACTAGCTTTGTTGTGTAAAAACTGCGAATTTTTATCTCCACAGGAAAGTACTTAAAAACGATAATCGACTAAAATTAAATTAATTAAAATTACGAAATAAAAAGCAAATGTGACATATTAGGCCTTTTAAAATATTATATAATAATAACTATTATAATGACAGTATTCTTTCTAAGCTTTATTATAAACTTGTTAAATATTTATAATCATCTACAGGTAAAAAACAAATAAATGTCTAAAGTTAAAAACCCTCCTCCTGTAAAGTAGCATTTTGGTTAATTCGCCCTTTTTACAAAACACCGACGACATATTGTTTTTCAATTTGTGTATAAGTTAGAGCAATGATACTCAACCTTTTTTTTCTTCGGGCCAAATACATATATTTGTAAAGTAACGCGGGCCGCATCACTGGTGTGACGAAAAAAATCATGAAAACCCCCCCCCCCTTTTTAACAAAACATTTTTGAGATTTTAAAAAATATACGTGTTTTTTTAATTAATCGTATGCAATAGCAAAATAGCAACACTCTTATACCAGATCTGATGTGGACCATAATGTCAATCCTCTTCGGGTGTCACTATCTGTGCGTCAAAGTCGAAACGAATCTCAAGATATACGAAATTCCTGATAATAAATGTGTTTCGGGCCGCACATAAAAGCTTAAAGGGCCGCATGTGGCCCGCGGGCCGCAGGTTGAGTATCGCTGAGTTAGAGTATTCACCTAATATGTTGAGCAAGTGGCTGATATCCATTTCGAGTAAAAACAAAATCTGATAATACAAACCTCCACCCTGTGGAGGCCCATAATAATGATCCTATCAGGATCGCACATCTTCTGAATAAACGGTTTGTGTATATTTTTAAACAATATTTATCATTTTAGTGTGAAAATATTCACGATAATCTCGAGAAACATGTTGATTTGGTAAGTTATCATAAATATTTATCATTCTGTTCCTATTTCATATTTTTAACGGATTTATTTTATTCCAAAAATAGCTGTCCACTTGTATGCACAAAAGTGTCCAACTAGTAAAAATTGGCTGGCAGTTACTCATAGAGAGTTCAGCTTACGTACAAAAATGGTCATTTTATACAACATTGATAAGAAATTCTATAACGATCTTAGTATTTTTTAATTAGTAAATAAGATATCAAAAAAATATATATTTTCTTCGTAGGCAGCTGTCAGTTTATAAAATATTAACCTGACATTTCTAGTTTTCTTCCCGAAGGATAAGAATGATTTAATTGACACTAAATAATATCCCTTAATATTATTAAGTAATCCTACATCATTTCATAATAATGTTGATAAATTTAATATTGTCTATTAACTCCTTTACGAAACACCTTTTCTGTTAATGCGATTCAATTATTAAGATTGCGACATCCAAATGAAACGGTTAATTGACCGAATTTTGTGGAATTATGTCATTTTCTATTTTAATTATGTTTATGAATTTATATTATATTTCTTGTATTTATATTAAATATATTCAAGCAGTATTTTATTATATTTTAAGATTATTTGAGAGAGGGCACGAATAACGGATCTTCATTCGGAGAAGAGCCTATTATGAGAAAGGATTGCAGTCAAATCTTCAGTAAAATTGAGATATTTTTAATAAGTATACATAACATATTATTATAATATAATAACTTTCATTAAATTATTTATCTCCTAGATATTTCAAAATCATTCACCTTAGGCACGATTTTATCTCAGGAATACCGAATACTCACGACGAGCGGTAACGTATCGACTTATAATACTGAATTTGAATCTAGAGTCTAACAAATTCATATGTCGTTCTTTTAATTTGTGTTTGGACCCAGAGTATGGACCTAATAGTTTCACTAGATTTCAAAATCAGCCAAGTCCACCTTTATGTATTTTTTTACTTTTTTGTGAAATCCTGAAGAACTACTGCTTTCTAACATTTCTACACTATCGAAATGTGGAACCTATTAATTTTAAATATTCTATACTCGAAATAATATAAACTTTCACCCTTGTGATTGTCTACTTGAGAAAACAAAAAGCTGTTTTTTTCCTATTCCTCTATTATTGACTTGGCTGATTTTGAAATCTAGCGACACAATAAGTTTAACAAATGGATAATATAAATAACCCAGGAAAATATCTATCATTATAACTTTGACTCTGTGTAATAATATGATCCTTTTAAGATCGAACATGGTGATTAAATTATTATTAAATGATTCTCCTTTTTGGTCAATACTAAAAGTAAAGGACGTTAGTGTCACTTGGTGCTAGAGATAAATATGCTATATTAAACGTGTGTACGTGACCTAATGCACGCTTTCACATTAGACGGTTTTAAATCGCATGTTACAGCACAAGCTGAGCTTGTGACGGAAAAAACCGTGCATAACCCGTATAGTGTGAAAAGAGCGTGAACTCGTTGCCGATTCCGATTTTTATCGTACGGTTAAAACCGTATAGTGTGAAATAAGGGGTAAAAGTAATAATTTTATATTGTTTTCCAATTAACTTTTAAATCGGGCCTCATATGTTATATAATTATTACTACTAAACTAATGACCTTACTTTCCAAGTTTTTTATTAACCCAATCGTAAAATTAGTGTACATTGAAATAATAACTTAATTGAAAATGGTGGTCTCTATCATTTATTCACCTTGTCACACCCTTCTGCGTTGTGATATCTGCAAATGGAATCGAAATACAGAGGACATTTTGGCGTGGGTACAGTAATCGCAAATATTGGTGAAGTGTACCTGCCTACGATGTTTGTGCTACTGTGTGCTTACCTGGATGTTACGCCGCCAACATCGATTATTTATTCAGGGAAATTACAATACGCAAAACGTGTGTTGGTGACATGTAGTTAACACACATATCTAACGTAATTTTATGTGATATTATTGTAGTGTATATTATGTACAATATTTTTTACTTTCAAGGATAAGAAAAAATGAGTTGGTACCTACATACCGTTTAAAAGATAAATTAAATGACTTCAAATTGAAATCATATGAAGGGGTCATAGTGTTGTGGATGAAAAAGTCGAGATTTGGTGGTTGTTCCGATGGATGGAGGAGCAAGTTTTATTTGCAGCGTAAACAGTCGGTATAAGAGTATGTTACAATACTGATGATACTGTTCCGAGGTCCGAGTCTCGGTAGAATGAGATATTGTGTAGATCGATACAGAGACTGAGCTACTAATAAAACGGGAACTTATATTCGAGTGACATGTCCAATGAATTATAATCCGGTATTTATTGACGTACAACGAAAATAATATCTTGACAAGAATATTTATTATAATAAGTAATTATTATAATTGAGTCAGCTACTCTTTATGGAGTATACATCATACAAAAAACGGATATGCGGAAATTATCATTGCAGTCAGCTATTTACTGAGTTTGCCATAATTGGAAACTACGGAAAATGGATATTAAGGAATTTATAATTGCGGCCATTTATTTAATATCGACTTTATTATGCTGACACGGATTGAGTTGTTTATCCCCATACATATAATGAATATGACAAATTATAAATTCAAAGCGTTCACTATTATTCCTTGTCCGCTAGGCCGGCCATATAAAATGAGCTTGTGTACACGCTGTAATTCACAATCATTATTCTAGCTCTGGTCGATTGTTTTAAATAATTTATTGTATTGTACGTACACTGCCATCTCTTGGAATTATGGTGTAATACTTAATCGAAATACAAGGTTTCATGATTATACCAAAAAAGATGTATAAGGCAGTGGCGAAGAGTGGAGGTGAGTTGTTGAGATGCAACATAAATAGTGTACATTAAACTTTGTCACTCATTTATAATTGTTTTTAATGAACTAAGACTACAATTTACAGATGGTGTTGCTTTACCTTGCCTAAACCAAACCAAAATAGTTTTGGTATGTTATGGGCGATTCGACATAATAGTGCACACTTTTTCATAATACTTATTTGTTATCGATGAATTAAGAATACATATTATTACACATTATAATATTGATTAGTTTTTTAAAATTCATTAAGCCGTGCCTAAAGCAAACCATAGTAGTTACAAAATATTAATCTATCTATAAAATATCCAAAATAATTATGTATGATTTACTGGCGTAATTTTAGATATTTTATAGATATGTGTTTATTTTTTTGACTATTAATTATCTACTAAAGCTTTGTTTTCGCAATGTTTAATTGAATTTTAAAAAACTAACCAACACCATCTATAAAATTGTAGGATTAGTACAATGAAAACAAATAATATATTATGACCGACTAAGTTTATTGTGCACTAATTATGGCGTCTCTTAACAACCCACCTCCACCCTTCGCCGCTGGTATAAGGTTTTATTTTTCATATAAATTCGTGGCCTGCCGGATACCTCTCGGTATTTAATGTGTTTTAAAGGGTTTTAATTAAGTCAAAACTAATAAATCGTACCTGATGTTAAGTTAGGTCTGCGATAACTTAATCACCGGCTTATTTTATTCAGCAACAATACACTTAGAGTGAGTCTGGATGCCGGAACCGTAGACCTGCAGGCGAGAATGTTCCGGAAAAAGTTTGTTACCTCATTACACTACTTAGTGGGAAGCTTTATATGCAACTTGGGAGCTTTATTGCTTAATACCGGCCGTACGTCGAGCAAAATGCGGCAAAGTGTAGGGAAGGTACAATAGCAAGTAAACTGTGTATCGACATAAGATACGTCGTATTATTTGGTGTATGAGAAATTTAATAACTTGCAATGGGATATTATATCTTATCTTGCCCGCTGCCTAATATTGTGGTTTGAATGAGTTCTATCGAACGTAACTATCTGTTATTATTAATAAATACACATACTAATAATCTCCGGCCCATACAAACTTAATAAAATTTTAAATAAAAAACATCTATCTACAATTGAGGCGTCTAATTACAAAAAGCGACCAATATTTTCGGGAAACAATGTTTTTATGTTTCTAGCTTCAATTATTTGTTTTAACGTGGGATTTTTTTTCCGTTGTATTCTATGTCAAAATTAGAACCAAATGGCAATTTGTTTCAGCCGATAAACTCTTAAATGTAAAAAATATAGGCAAAATAAAATTGGACGTAGCGCTACTTGTACTTCACTTTTTAATTTATCCCGCATAAGGCACATATTTCCATGGCTCTGTCATAAGTTTACCAGAGGCTACAGCATGGGAGACGCCCTTTTCAATATTGAACGTTCCCTTATTGGTTGACTTAAATACGCGCGAAATTTAAATAATATGAAAAACGGACTTGGCGCCTTTTGTAATAAATTGAGACTTAAAATATTTTTTTTTGTAGGGTTATGTCGCGTTTTGGAATTTATAGATCAATACATATTGTGTAAAATTATACAAAGAACACGTGCGTATTTTTTTCGCGATTTTGACCAAGTGTGGACTTATCGCTTTTTGGAATTAGACGCCTCAATTATTAATACTAGGGTAGTTTTCATATTCAGAATCCACGCAGCGTTCGATATCACAAATATCTAGTTTGTCTCCAGATGAGGTCATAACACAAAATAATTATTTGTTAAGGTACTTGTAAATTGTATAACAAAATAAACGGTTGTTTATGTGGTATCTTACTGGATAGTAAGTTGTAGGTATTAAAAAAAACCATTTAGATGCAACGCTTATTTGCAGACAGTAATGCTAAAATTTTATTAGATTCAATAAGAACATTATTTATTTTATATCGATTGGTATGACATAATATCTGATGATTACGCTGTCATTATCGCACCCCCAGAACTACACTGACGTAAGTCTGAATTTTGCTGTTTAGAGTTATGAATGCAGTTCAATTACATTTATTTTCAGGTAAATACTGGCGTATCTCTAAAAAAAATATTTAACGATATATATGTCACTACATTTCAAAATCAGCCAAGTCCACCTTTAGGTATTTTTGACTTTTTTGTGAATTGCTGATGAACTACTGCTTTTTAACATTTCTGCATTATCAAAATGTGGAATTTATTAATTTTAAATATTCTATACTCGAAATAATATAAACTTTCATCCTTGTGACTGTGTATTTGAGAAAAAAGCTGTTTTCCTCCTATTCATCTATTATGGACCTGGCCGATTTTAAAATATAGCGACACATATACCCCTAACTCCAGTGTTATTTTAAATAAATTGAGTCAAATATCAAGAAAAACACTCCAGTAACTCTGATACTCTTAAATGAATGCCACTAGAAAGATATATTTTTTTCTAATTCTACAAAAAAATGGACATTGTTAAGCCATTAGACATTAAATCAAGTACCATAAACATGGTTCAAAAAGATTGTTTGGTCTGGGGGTGCGTTATAATCACATCTTTGATAGGTTTGATACTTATAAGAGCACATACTTGATAACCTACTTTTTAATTAAATAGGCTTCCACGAAGTGAAGGGGTTTAACAGATTTAGTTTTTACTAGAAATGGAACCACTTACTCATACGATTAGGTCTAAATATACAGAATTATAATTATATAACCTAACTAAAGCTTTTTTCTTCTGTATTTCCCTGGTGGTTTTTATTAGTCATTTTAAGTATTTTATTTAGACATACTGCCATAAAAAAGTGGGCACATATAAAATATATTGTTAATTATTTTTCAATCAGTATGCAACCAAACTCGCTTTGCTTTATATTATTTTATTAAATCACATTTTTTTTTATCGAAAAAAATGAGAAAATCAGAAACTCGTTAATAAAAAAAACATTGTTTACAGCTTTCGCATTGGAAAACTGTACACATGTGTGGGGGAAGTGTAATTTGTTAAACAGAGTTTATGTTTATACGGAATTCGCGAAACAAGAATATTTCTAAGTATTTTAAACTTTGAATTAGAATTCTTCATTACTGGATCATAAGCTAGCGTTCAAGAATTCGCAATAATAAACCCAGTTTAGCATAATTTTGCAAAAAATTACAGACTTTTTAAAACTTTAGCTTTGACATACTTAATATTATATTAATGGTATATTTAAGTCATATTTTTAGGAACGATCTTTAAAATAGCATTTTTTTATATCCGCATAATATGGGTATATAGTAATACGTACTCTGCTGTTATTTATTAAAATACCTGTATCATCTAGTGAACATCTTTTATTAATAATTTGTTGTGAACATTTATATTACTGACTTATAATGTTTTATTTTTGTTTCAGGTAAGTGAACGATTCCTGTAACGGTAATAAACTAGGGCGAAGCAATTTAAATAAAATCATGAGGTAAGTTGTATTTAGAAAGTATTATAATTTTTAAGTTATTATAAAAAACCAATTTGACGGCATTATGCAATAGAGAACCAACCTTCAACATATTAAAAATATATGAATTAGTGCTTGATATATTAATATTTTGTAATTGTGATCTTTGTCGTCACAACTATAAAATAAAAGAGTTTTAGATAGAATAAGTAAAGTAAAGTATAGTTAAAGCAAAGAGCATGAGACATGAGACACAAGGAAGGGCCGTGAATTACCTGATCTTTTTCAAGCCGAAATGCAAGCAGCTAAGTTTGAAAAGAAACATTGGAAGAGTAGTGAATCAAATAATAGTTTTAAATTACCAAACTGGAACGATCAGAGGCTTCAAACACTCCGGCTGCATCGTGCTCCGTTAAGTGACGTCCATGATAAATGTTGAGTAAAACTCAAGCGCAGCACGACTATACTAGACGACAGTCAGAATCAAAAAGCCTGGTTGCTTGTTCCACACCTCGCCACGTCCGTTGCGGCCGGAAATTCCATCAGCGACATCTGTCAAATCGCGTACGCTCCATCGACGTGACCATAGATAATCGTCGGGGTTGCCAGCGGTATGGAAGTTAGTTATGTTCATTTTGAACATAACATGCTATAATGTGGTTCCTATAAGAGTCAATTTGATAGGGATACAAAATGTCACTCTTATAAGTGAACGTTACTGCCATAAGCAATCGTTGTAAGAACCAACCAATGGACTGTTTCAATTTTGCAACAAATAACCAACTAACATTTTTGTTGTTTAAAAATGCATTCATTTCCTTAGATAAAGCAAAAGTTAGGTAGTCACAAAATATTTATTAACTTAATACTTAAAGGCATTATCTCAGAAGCAGATTTTTGTCGATTGGCTCTTTGCTGCATAATACCGTCCGATTAGAATCGGCATAATATTTTTCGTATTTCGTATTTCGGAAATAATACTCTATCCAAACAAATTTTGTCATTTATTTCAGTATTTTTGTAGTATTGATTTTATTATTATCATTATTCGAAGCGCACTAACTTAGGGTGGGCTATGAGTTCCTCAAGTTTTTATTCCTACCATCATCCACTTTGCTTGCGCATCCTGGGTTACTGGGTTTCTGATGACCAGATGATTTCAGATAATACAAAATCTGGGCGGATCCATTTTTCAATGATTACACACAACATTCGCGTAAAAACGTATTTTATATTTTACATAAAAAAAAAACTCAGGACTAATTTTATTTTGTCCTTTTAAAAGGAACATATTATTTTGACGGTACATTTACTAGTTGGCAATACCCCCCTGAAGCTGACGAAACCGATCCTGATTATTTTTAAGCTAGGTTGAATTGGTATTATATATTTTTTTATTGTGTTAACTGTCAATTCTTCGTGGAAATACACTGTGTTAAATAATATTTTAAAAAAATTACATGTTTCAATAGTTCCACTTTTTTTAAATTAGTCAGGAGAAGGTTAGTCTTCTTCAAAGGGTTATAAATTTAGACCATACATTCGCCAATTGATAATATCCCTTTGAACCTAACGAAGCCTTTATTGACTAATATTGAAAGTATAGTAACATCTATCGATATAAAATAGAACTAGCGGTATCAGTCGATAATGAAGCGCTCGTCAAAAAAAACAGTTGACATAACTGACATTAACTGAACTTGTCACTTTATATTATATTATAATGTGTAGTCGAGTCACACTAATAAAATAATAGACAACCGTAAAAGCAGTTCTGTCTTTATTAATCAATTAATAATATCTATCAATATTATAAAAAAAATTACACTTCATAGTTGCACGTAATACTTAATATTTTTTTTGTATTTAAAAATAGACACATTGAGCAGATAACAAATTATTAATTCAAGTTCAAGTTCACAACATCACATTTAGAATAAAAAGTACAAGTAAATCAATTAGAGAAAAAACAAAGTAAAGAAAAGAAATTTAAAAAAAAAACAACAATGATTAAGAAAAAAATACAAATTAAACAATAAAACAGAATTTTAAAAACAAAATATATAATGCATCGCTAAAAATATCAAAATCTCTAGGGAGTGCATTGATCAGCTGCACAGTCTTCGCTATTGGTGCCTGGTGAGCCTGACATGAGGAAACAGCCTTCACCCAAAATAGACGGGAGAATAAAAATTCAAATTTTCCAGAATATCGGGATTCGTGAGAGAGTTAAAATATAATTAAAATAACTACAAAATAAGTGAAACTAGTTTGTACATAATATTATTGTATTTTATTTTAATAAATACGATAGGTAGGTATTAAGATACATTTTGTAAGTAACATAAGTATAATAATATCAAAATCGCTATAAAATATTTTTCTGACAAAATAAATAGACATAGACCATTTTCATTTCTCTCAAAACCTTAGCAATGATTCATTCCGCTTTTTTCATGCGAAGAAAATCTTTATTGCCAGCATAAAAGAGCTCTTCTTCTCGATTACTTACAGGCCATACAAGATTTGTCCATTCGTACACGAGTCGTAGCACTCTCTTGATAAATTTAACTTAAGGATTCTTTCGTCACATCGCACTGGGCGCGAAACGCGCGCTGAAAAAAGCGCCAGATAGATTCTTGAGGGAATTGATAAATGTTTCACATGGGAATCCTCTGGACTAAGCGCCGTGAATACTAACCAATATGGACGTATCGGATCTTTACGAGGCACAGTGAGAAAGTGAGCACACTGATTTTTTACAGTAAAAAAATAAAATTACTACACATAACAAAGTTTAAAACCAATTTAATAAGTAACGATATAAAATTTAAAGAAATGGTTTGAGTGTAGTTGACGACATCGTAAAATCTGCTCTAAAAAATAATAAAGATAATGCTATTACAATTTATTTACGCGGAGCTATACAAAGTTAGGCAACAGATATATCCTAAACTCGAATCTGACATCGTTTACAGTCTTAAGCAGTAGCGAAGGGTAAAGGTAGGCTGTCAAGATCCGCTATAAGTAGTGCATATTAAGTTATATTTTTTTTTTTTAAACTAAGACTATAATTTACAGATGGTGTCGGTTAGTTTTTAAAAATCAATAAAACTCTGCCTTTGTTACATATTGTTTTGTTATTTGCTAATAGTTATGGTATATTCTAGGCGATACGACAAAATTGTGAATATTTATTTATTTTCGCTGGATTAAAAATACATTTTATTTAGCTTAGAAAATGATATCAGCATTAGATTTAATTTGCGTAAGCTGACAATAGCTGAAACGACAAGTCAACTCACCCGAACAGTGAATCTACTAAGAACACGGTAATTATTGGCTCTTTAAATAACAGAAACCCGAAATTCTTTAAATCATAAATACATTAACAGGCTATCCATAGACTTAAACCGAATAATATGGTTTTGAACCGTATGCCATACTAAACTTATGATTTCTGTTCATAGAAATATATTTTCACAAAGTAATTATTATTATAAGCATCTAATCGCATCTGTTTATACCATACACTTAGAAACTAGTGAACGAAATATTTTCATAAACAAAAAATCATAAGTTTAGTGTAGCATAGTACAGTTCTAAACCGCATACGGTTACAATATATGGATGGGCTCTAAGTAACTTTAAAAAATAGGAAAATATTGGTTTTCCCTGGGTTGAAGTTGTACAAACAGATTTTTGTTTTTACGAGAAATAGATGTTATCCACTTGCTCATACACATTGAAAAAATGACATATTGTGAATTTTCCAGAACCGGATTTGAACCCGACACCCGACACTATAAATAATCCGATACGTTACCACTCGGTCAAGGAATTAACAATAATAAGATGGAAATTAATATTTTTGGACTTAATTACAGTGGCCCTCAGTTACAAAATATAATATAATTATCTGTGTTAACAAAATTCTTATTGACATTTGAAATATAAATGTTATAAATAATTATTCTTTTTCAAAATTCTACTTTTCCGATACTGACTAGCTTATTGATCTCTAAAAAATAAGTCTTTGTTATATAGCTATTGCCTTCTGAAGACTTTTTGTGTACATTCACTTTAGATGTAAAAGCAACAAGGTAGTATATCATGAGACATGTAAAAAGTGGTGAACGTTCGCGGAATACAAAGAGATAGACGTCACTTACAGGGATACTAAATTTTATTTTATTGTCCCTGCTAATTGGTCTTTATTTTATATTCAAATTATTTGACTACATAAAGCGTCGTTTACACTTTACATAATAAATTATTACTAAATTTAGATTTTATTTGACTATAAGTATACCAATCATTACTACTTTAACAAATTAAATAATTATTATATTATTAAGCGGCGTGACTTCGAAAAGAGACTCATATATGGGGCTACCCATTGATTTGACGCCGCAAGCGCTATGTAGACAGATTAAGATTTAACTCTATGTTAACTCCATAATTTTTATCTCTCAGTGTCTTACAGCCAGTCAGCTTAGTCTGATTAGCTCTGACCCTTTTGATCATACAGATCCTCTATTTGAAACTAATCACCTTATACTGTCGAGATTTGTTTTTAGTGATAAGTGTGCTTTCTAGTTGTCAAATTTGATACCTATCTAAACTGAACTAATCCTTTGGCAAGTTCATCTGGTTATTTGGTCATGCGAGTCATCTTCTCTTGTTGATCTGTTTTCGTCTACCGTTTGAAGTATTCTCTGTTATTATTGATTAAATCTTAAATCTTTACTAAACCGGAAGTGTTTCTATTGTTAAAATAAAAAATACTTTACTAAGTTATTATTATTTATCAATACTAAATAATATATTACACAAAGTATTTAAGTATGTTTGATTCTTTATTGTAGAAAAAACACGATGTTGAAAAATTTCAGATACATATTATAGAAAAAAAAAACTGGACTGAGAGGGACTCGTTTATCACTTTATGGGTGTATGCTTTGGCCTCTAAGCTGTCGATCCGTTTGTGATTCATGCCAATTATTTCTTTATTTTTACGTTTAAACTGAAACCTTACAAATTCAACCGTGCCTACATTAATACTATTCCAGTAAAATATTATCGATAATTTGGCATACTGTGACAAAAATCTTTTATCAAAGTATATTTCACAAACATTTCCGATTTATTTTTCAGAACATATTCCTAAAACACGACAATCATTTTTGTTATTGTAGAGAATATATTTTATTCCTTAGTATTATCCACTTCCAATTTGGTTAAACAATTTCTTATTCCATTGTATTATGTACCTACTTATACAATATTCCGTGTGTATAAAGTAACGCAAAATCTACGGTCTACATCATGATATAAATGTTTATTATACTCGTTCATTCATGTAGTCGTAAAAATGATTACGGGATATAAACTGACCTTCACAGTTCTGAGAGCAACGTTGAATAGAATAGAATGGAAGATAAGCTCTGTGCTACGTAGCCATGGTGTGAAAGCTCAAAAGCTCTCATCTATCCACTTCGACGTCGTAAAAGTTGTGCAACATAGTTGGGCGTCGGTTCAAGTATCCTTTTTCTATCTTGCATACATTCTATGGATGAGTTATTAATTAACCTGAAAACTCATCGAGTTTTCACGGATTTTATAATGTTTCGCAATCTTACTAGACATTTTCACGTTGTTATTTTGACTTTGTATCAGACTTAGCATCGACTGTAAAGATAATATATTACAATACAAAATTTAAAAACCTAGTATTTAGCAAACTCTGGATAATTAATACTATAATACGATGTTGAAGTAAAAGTACATAATGCAGCTTAATTTGGTTAAGAAAACAGTACTTTTACAAACTTTATGTTAAAAATATAAGAAAGGAAAAATTATCTATTCATAAAATTAACAAGATATCATGTATGTAGTTCAGGTATCTTGATCACGCCATAGGTGTTGGAATTGAGCAGTGAAAATGAAAAAGCGTATATGTTAAATTGTAATTTAATATGATTACATTGACACTTTTAATAAGAAGCCTTTAACAATTCCTATTTTTTTATTTTCTTAACCAGATAAAAAGAGAGTTTTTTTCAAATTGACCATGGACCCGCGCGATCTCGTTGTATCACTTGATTTGCATTGCATTACTCACGGCCTGTCGCATGAATGAAAAAAAGAAAAATTGTATAACACTACGCTACTGAGACGTTGTTTAGTCCACCGTCACGCAGTAGGCTCTCTACATATTATGAGAATAGTTTAACAAAGAAGATCAAAATTTTTAAAACTAAGAATTTAATTACGTATTTATTTTAGATGATGATGGTGAGAGAAAATTATTGTTTAATTTTTAATACCCTACTAACTGTCCTCAACTAAATACCATGCTTTGTTAAATATATTTACAATGGGAGAGTATAGTAAAAAAAATATAGTCTACTTGAAGTTGGACATGCCTGATGAAGGTAGTTCATTGTTTCTCTTGACGTCAAGGTTCAATCTATAGATGACTAAATTGTGAAGAGAGCTATATTTGCAATAGTTGCCATTGTTGATTATAATAATAATATGTAATGTTGGCCACTTTTGATGCGTGTTGAAACACCGACACTGTGTCAACGTACGGTGAACATTTCCCGCCCACAAAACGCGAATGTCGCTTTCTTCACAATGGTGACAGTGTACATTCGCTTTGCTTAGGCGAATTGTGAAAGGATTAGCATTACTCATTAAAAATCAACAGTTTACATTTCTAATTTCATAATGATTTGTAGTATTCTTTGATAGGGCGGAAGATAGGTATTGAAGATTAAAGATGGTAGTACTTGCTCGTGATAATGGAGAAGGCAAGAATTTATTTACTATTTCAAGTAACTACAATGGTACAAACGGTGCAACAATTCAGTGCGATGTGTCTATAACGGAAACTTATAATCGAGTATGTCCAATCGATTCTGAACCGCTATTTATACATATTTACACTATGAAATAATATGTTGAAATTATTATGAAATAATATTAATTCAAAATATAATGAAATCGCAGATCTGCTGTCTCATAACATAACGAAATCATATTAGGTATATAAGTACTGATTGATTATACGTGAAAAATGAATATTTAATAAATAATATTATAATTGAGATCTAGGTTATAGGAATCCGATGATAGCCATAGATTTACTAATTTCTATGAAATTATAATATTATGCAAAGTATTAAAATGCAATCTTCAAATACATTTTCTTTCTATAAAATACGTGTGGTCAAAACATAAAAGACATTTTGCAAATGTTTTCAAAAAGGTCATCCTCTTTTAAAATAGTAAATTTAATTTTGTCTTGTAAAGCTACTGCGAATGTTTCATTTAATTGCTACTCCATGGTAACAACCTCTTTTATTTGGCTTGCCAGTATCTACACTGAAATAAGCCTTAAATTATATTAACTTTTGAAATGCAGCCGCCGACTGCAAGAAGAAAAGCTAAAGGAATAGTATTTCTTATTCTATTCGATGATTTTAAGAGCTTAACGACAAATTTGTTTCAATTTATTTAAAGCAATGAGCTTAAAGTTTACTTACAACTTCTCAATTATATAACAGAATGAAACTTTGTCAGTATGGTGGAATAAAATCGGGTACCTAATAATTGGATTCTTACTTTTTACTGAATCGTAACCCTGTGTGTATTGTTTTTATGTGAAAATCATTTACATCAGTATTGTCGACAGAGTAAACCCCGCTAATTATTTATGGGTAGGCGTGCGTCATGGTTAAAAGAGATAAATAATATTATTTGTCATGATCGAATCAAAAACTTATCAACGATCGAAATCGAACCTTAGACTATTCTATTAGCAGTCGCGCACGTTACCAATTACAATATTACGGTCATGTTTATTTTACTGTCATTTTCAATGTGGAAAATAAATATTAGTTTATTCGTTTATATTTATCTAAGAATTTCTTATTAGTGATATTCATATTATGTCATGAATCTTGTTTAATGAATTAGCACCACGAAACCTTGAAGTTAATAGCCTTACAAATCACACCTGCCCCTCACCATACTCGATTTTAATGGGGGGTATCACGGGACTCTACATTTGGTGTAAAGCATAATTTTTCCTTGTAATGTCTCAGGAGCAGTTACCGAAGACTAAGGTCGCCATGCAATCAATTGTGCATCACATAACATCTTAATAAGATAAATGTGAAACCCAGCCGCCATGGATCCAAGGCTTGAAGCAAATTTTGAGTTAAGATTTAATTACAGTCAGTCCATAAAACGCAATAAATACAAATCTCACTTGAAAATTCTCAAAATGTGATAGATATTGAATTCGTGTTCCGTTTACGCAATGACATTAATATGGACGAATCATCTGGAAAAAAAATGACACCCACTGTATTGTTGGGTCTGCCGAATGGCATAATCTGTTCTAACGCCATTACAATAAAGGTGATATTGCTATAAATTCCTGATGCTTTTTGTTGGGTCTGCTGGATGGTTCGGTTCGAACGGGTTCGCTCAAATGATCATTGACATTAGAAACACTGCTCTAACGCCATTACAATAAAGGTCATATTGCTATAAATTCCCGATGCGTGATAACGCATAATGGAAATTGCGTGACGTCTACCTATACATGCGAATTTACTTGCTAGCTACTGTATTGAGTGCGTCGTTCATTAATAATATCATTGCGTTTACGTGACAAAATTTCATACATTTTATAGAACAGACGTAACTATTGGAGAAAACATCTTATATAATTATTTTACACGTGTTTATCCACATTTGTGAATTAAAGCTTATTACATACTCACTCAGAAGGCACTCCATTTTCCACAGTTTTTTTTCCCTTTTTAGCAATCTAAACATTGAAACTATTGCGGTTACCAAATTCAGGTCTTGGTAGAACGAACGTACAATAAGGTTTTTTATAATTCGTAAATATTATAATGGATTCAGACGTTATCAAATAAAAAATATATGAAATGTATTATGTATGTCTGGTATTTATAATCTACGTGTCCCAAAATGACCATAAAAAGAAAAGTTTAATTTTCAAATCATGTTTTCTCCACGTACAGTATTTTTTTTTATCTTTTACTCATCATATTCTGTCTCATATGAAAGAAGGGGTAACCACAATAAGTAATAATATTCTTTTTTGATAAAGATAAAGCTTTGCTATTTCCTACGCAAAAAGAGAAAACGCCAAATGAGAGAGAGAATAACATCATAAAAACAATAATTAATGCCTGCGATACAAACACGCTGTATCAGTAATTAAAAGATCAATGATATAAATACACGCAATGCTACGTTCAACAGTGAACGTTTGAATCTACTTAGAAACTCTTAGAATTTTCGTTACAAATGTTCAATAACGAATAGAATATTGCCAAATCTTTTGCATTTTATACAATAAATAAAATTATTACAAATTAGATTTTTTTCATAGTATTCCAAAGCTATTATTCAGCTAGGTTTTGACCATTTTTACAATCGATTTTTTTTAAATAAAATAAACTCTTAAGACATTAAATGCTGGAATCCTCGGATTTCGAGAATAAATTTTATATAAAGCCACAATCACGTTACGTCAACTAATGAAGTATGTTTATAGAAACAGTGGTTTGCTAATATGTATATATGTTTTAACTATAAAACTTAATTGATTTGACAGTATTTTGAGGTATTTTTTAGTTTGACATAACAATAAGTTTAATTAAACAATTAACTGACTGAAGTATACGGCTTCGCATGAGGTTACTGAAATTTATCTTAAAAAAAAACAATACTAATTACATTATCGATATTATTTAAATATTTGTATCTTGGCAATACAGCACGTCAAAGTAAAAATAATTCTGACAGCTAAGTCAAAGAATAGAACATAACATTAAAATCGAATCCAAAATATGCAAACTTCATCTTGATTTGTCGTGAAAATTCAAAATTGGAATTGGCAAGAAAGGTGATTTGAACAAACAAACTTTGTATTTTTCATAATTTATGTAAATGTCAGTTGGGGCCAAGTAGGAAAAGAATATTAAACAAATTATTTTTTGTATATAAAAAGATATATCTAAATAACTATAATAGTTTTTACTACTAGAACAGAAAGTTAAAGTTTGTAGACATGTTTTGCTTATATACTTTAATTCAAATTACGATAATATAGTGATGAAAAATTAGTCACCATAATTCATTTTATTTAGACACGTTATCAGCTATCTTCATTTATTCTATGAAATGAGTTTAGTTCCTATTTTTTCTACCATTATTTAGCAATATTTAATATAATCTTTCATTATAATGCTTTCCACAGTAAAATTATTTAATAAATGACAGACTTTTTATTTTTATCATAATATATTAATAGTATAGTAATTTCTATTTCTTTAAATATTTTTTGAATGTGTAACACGTATCAGTTTTTTAACTATAATCTACTGAAACGACAATATATTACACATCTTATTTTATCTTTATAAATATCTACTGCGACATTTTTATTGATCTATGCATTTACAAATTTAAACAAAACCAGCGCATTTTTATTTCAATTCAAAAATGCGTCTTTGAAAGTGTTCGGAAAACTTTTCTTTATAAAGTTTCAAGGAAAACTATCAAAAGTTTTCCATTAAAAACCAAGAGAAAGCTTTTAATTTTTATTACTTTAAGTTGATACATTACATCATAAAAAACTTAGCTGCTTCTGAATTTCCGAAGTTTTTTTAATGCATCGCTAAAATACTCTTTTTTGAAGATAAATAATTATATTTATGTACCTACCGTGAATGTTTTCTCATGGATTTACTAACTAAAATATAATAAATGTATACCTCAAATATAATGTCAGTACTGCAAAAAAAATAATAATCAAAGCTCCAACTGTGTTTTTATAATTAAAATGGTACATAATTAATAGTAAATAAATTATATAGTATTACAATAAATTACTATAGGTAATTTCATAAGGTGTGAAATTTCAAGTACGATTATGATAATAAAATTGACATAAGTTACAAAAACATCTATAGTCTATGATTGGGCCAATTATGACCATCCTTATCTTTATATTTCCATACTACCTCAAATCCCCAGTTATTTTCCAGGTGCAACGCAGTTACTGGTCATCAGACGACCCTGATTGAAAAACCTTTAGTTATGTCAAGTCACCTCAAGACAACGGGCGCGTCTAGGCTCGCTACAGCTAGACAGTCGCGAGTACCTAATTCAAAACGCACACAGACTGATTCAAAATAATTACAAAATAAAAGAAATTTTTATATACAACGTTTATAAATTTCCTGTTGAATCATATAAACTTGACTTGACTAGCTTAAACGATCAAAAACATTTGTACTTGATAGAAATAATACTGAAATGTCATTTTGACATTTCATATTGATTTCCATAGTAACGCACGTATATATTAATAATTTATTTGCTAGGACCACAGACCCCTAGCAATCAATAATAGTGGATTGGATTACGGATTTCTTCCGAAATAACTTTTCATACAAAACAGAATTAAGTGAAAATGAATTCAATCCTACTTAAAGATGGCTAAAAGTATTAAACGAATGCATTGGCATCGTCTTCTGATATATTCTAAAAGTTTCAAATGTCTAGCTAATCAGGATGTTAATTAAAAATCGATTGCAAGGTTTTTACTGGATAAACAATCACCGAACAAATAAGAATACGACCTAATAAAAACGTTGTAAAAAATCGTAGACCACAGCTGGGTCAACTTGGTTTAGTGTGGCAAGTAGTCGGATGACCCAACAACTAATACCGCACTAGTGATAGTGCAGCCAGATTAAAGAGCCAGCTTCAACAGCATAAAAATTCAGTGCCTGGCATCATTACACAACCCCCCCTCCCCACCTATAAAATATATCCGCAATCATTATCATTCCTTCAAAATCAATTACAATACACTATAAAAAGCGCAACCAGTATACTGCCCTTCTAAGGAAGAAGGCAGTAACTGACTCTCACATACTTTCGAGATAAATGACATAATGTGTTTTTTTTCATACTTAAGTACTGTGAATTGATAAAAAACGGTGTTCATTTTTATTAGTAGGATGTTACAATACAAATAAAGAAATAATAAACAAGCAGTAACTGCAATAAATAGGTGCAATTACTGGCTTTTTGCTAAGAATATTAGTATTATTTTAGCAGGTTTCCATTTTTTCACTAAGGATTTTAACGGTATTTTAGTGATAATACTGATATTAAAGTGAACAGAATATATAGCTTTCAAAATTACCTAACGATTGGCATTAATAACTCAATTTCACAATTTTTGCGAGTTACTGCCTTCTTCCTTGGAAGGGCAGTATAGCAATAATTTTAATTATAGATAAATTATATATTTTAAATTACACCGTAAATATTATTGACATTTTGTAGATTCCGACAAAACACAAATGTTTTTATCTAATAGAAGTACTGCAGTATATTATTGTCTATCGATCGAATCGATAACTAGAGTTTCAAATGAGCTTTTAAATTTTCCGGAAAAGCACGTAGCGTTTTAATCGTCAACATAAAAACTTAACGATTCGCGTTACACTTAAAATGTTTCTGCTATTTTTATTAACCCTTACCTCATTTATTCATCCCTATTCAGTCTGTAATGTATGTTACTTTGTATCGAACAATAAACTTAAGCTAACTTACTATCTGATAAGAGCTTTATTTTTGTGTTTATTTACCGAATCATAATGTCAAAACCGACCCTAAATAATTTTTTTTATTTGAAAACAATTTTTTGGTTATCACATTATTGTATATTAATTATAAAATAAATAATATATTAAATAGACACAGCGTTATTTTAAGACATGACAAAAACTTTGCTAGTATGTACCTACTTATTTTTTTTTCTATTAACTATATGCATAATATGGCAGTTGGTGTAATATAATATTATGTATAGCTTCTTAAAGCCTGATATTTTGTACCTACCACAGTTGATGCATTATTTATTTTTTTATTAAAAAATATAAATGGTGAAATTTCTCATTAACTAATTTTAATAGGTAGTTTTTTAGTTTTCAAAATTCTATTGTTTGTCATGACATTATAATGGACCGGTGGGTGTATTAACAGTGGATACTTATCTAATGTACCCAATGACATTATTAATGGACGACGCACTCAATACAGTAGGTAGCAAGTAAATTCGCGCATTCGCATATATAAGTGGACATCACGCAATTTCCATTATGCGATATCACGCATCGGGAATTTATAGCAATATGATCTTTATTGTAATGGCGTTAGAGCAGTGCTTCTAATGTCAATGTTCATTTGAGCGAACCCGTTCGAACCGAACCATTCGGCAGACCCAACAAAAAGCATCAGGAATTTATAGCAATATCACCTTAAATGGAGATGGGCTGGACACATAGCTCGAAGAAGAGACAATCGTTGGACAAATCTAGTCATCCAGTGGTATCCAAGAAGTACAAAACGTCCACAAGGTAGACCTAGAGGCCGCTGGATCGATGAAATGATAAAGTTCTGCGGAAGTACGTGGCAACGCAATGCACAGGACCGAGAGAAGTGGAAGCAACTTGAAGAGGCCTTCATCCAGCAGTGGATAGATTCAGGCTGATGATGATGATGATGATCACCTTTATTGTAATGGCGTTAGAATAGATTATGCCATTCGGCAGACCCGACAATAAAGTGAGTGTCATTTTTTTTCCAGATGATTTGTCCATATTAATGTCATTGAATGTACCACAGTTTTTTTAAATACTTAAAATTTCAATCACTAGTTTTTGTACTTGTTTCTTTACTTAAAATAATACAATGTTCACGTTCTTTTATTGTATTTATTTGTTATACCTATAGACAAGAATAAATTGTATTTTGTGATAGTGTACATTTGTAAGTGCGCATAGTCTCTGAAGATCCCGAAAGACGAAACTTGGGTCGCAAAAAAATGACTGAAAAATGATGCAATAGTACAATAGTTAATAAACTATTTTTTTATTCAACGAATAATTGATCGTATTTAAGAATGTAACATTCTTTATTGAACGTAAATAATTTGAAAATGCCCCAGAGATTCGGACCTGGACCCTTGGGATTCACGTCCACGTGCTCTACCTTCCATTGAAATTGTTTGGCTTTTGTAATAATTTAATATCAAATCATACAAAAGAGGTGTTTTAAAATCATGTATGACAAAATATAATTAATATTGCATCTTATCCATATAGAGCACAGTAAAATAAATAATTAAATTAATAAATAGAAAAACTCTTTCTCTCTCGATAACAAAAAAAATCATAAACGATCCCTAATTCAAAACACGCGCAAAAACCTGCCACTAAACAGACGCAGAGTAATGCTTTGGAGTGTTATGTTTTTTTTTCAGAATTGAGTGTATAAACTTCTCCCATGTTTTGCTCTATCAATTGGTATGTGCCGCGGGGGAATCTTTTGTTTGCAACCGCGACCGCCCAATCAAGTGATCTCTTGAGAAAAGCCATAGGCCGACTCGCAGTGGCCCAAAGCCCGACCGTACGGGAGCCCAGGCCGGGTCTATCACAGACCTCGCCGTCCTATCTCTCTTGCCCGAGTAAAGGATTATTCCCTGGCGAACGCTCGTTGCGCACATTAAATCGCCCATTGAGGGGCAATTCATTGGTTTTATTACACAAGCTACGTGTGTTGTGCTTAAAAATTCCGGATAAACAAGTTTATTTAATTAGAAATTACTTTTGACGATTCTCTCACTTCGCGGTATTAACTAATTTTATAGACGCGATACAAGACCGTACAAATTGCTATCGACGCTGTTTTACTGGTGGATTATTTGAGAGAAATTATTATATTAAGTAGCACGAAACTAAAGTATTTTCAAAATTAATTTGTTCATTTATATTTGAGCTTTTTTATTAATGGTTCTACAATCATAATAATATATAAGCCTGGACCATCTCACCCTGAAGTTTATTAACATTTTTTTTTGTTTTACAGGAAATGAATGTTAGTCATTGTTAGTTATTTATTGAACATACGAGGCCGGAAGAATTGAGCTTTTTCATTTCTACAACATTCTATAATAAAAATAGTAAACGATGAAAAATAATTTATTCATTTATATGCTATAGTAGAAAATAATTTTGATATATTTGAGCTTTTTTTAATGGTTCTACAATCAAAATAATATGTGGGCCTGCATCACCTCATGAAAAGGTTTGTCAACATATTTTTCTTTTACAGGAAATGGGTGTTAGTCATTTATTCAACTTACGAGGCCGTAACAATAAAATTAAGCTTTTTAATTTCTACATTGATGTCATAAAAATATGTAATCTAAATACTAAACGATGACAAATAAAAATGATTCATGACTTACAGATCCTGTGAGTTCAGCCATATAAAGTTATTCAAATCTTAATTCTGAAGCATCACACGCTCAGAAATTCAATTGTATGCGACATTTCTTTCACGAGAAAACTACCAATAATGTGCCAATAAATATCACTGTTTTGTGAAAACAGTTCTCATTTTACAATTAATACTACAAAATATTCATCTGAATCATTATCGCCTACGCTATAAATAATATTTCCAGGATTTTTGCAATGCCAGCAATTGGTATGCAGTTATATGCAAAATTATTTTCAATAAAGCATTTATCTCAGCTAACACAAATTATCTTTAAATTAGCATAATGCATTTTACGTGTCAAAGTTCTTAGAAACCTTGAAGCATCTAAGAAAAAAAAACTATCAGGTTACTGTTTAAACTAGATCAACGCGTAAATTTGTCAGCCCCCGGATTCCATCTTAAGGTACGCGACTTTATAAGCCGAAATGTTACCACCCAGCTATCGCAGGTTGAGTTTTCATTTTATCATTTTGATGGTGCTACAACTAAAGAGTTGAACTAAAATGTGGTGTTTTTTCCCCTTGACTATCAATTCCACTGATATGATTTTTAATGAAGGATGGTGTTACGTTTTATTTATAAAAACTTTTTAAAAGTTTTAAAATTTTCTTTAACCATGTTCCACCGTAAGTAGATCGTGGACTTCCACAAGGTTGAGGTTGTATTAGCAGTTTTATGTATTTACGATGAATAGATGTTAACCAATTACTAGACTTATTAGATCCAAATATACATTGGAAAACAACATGTACAATTTTTACAGATACACGTCACTACCACTCGACCATCGTGGTTATACGAGCATGGAGTCATACTTAAGACAAATACATGCAATAATTTTGAAATGAGTGCCTACTTAAATTTAGTATTATTTTCAGAAAATCGAGGAAACATAATACGAAGAAAATAGACGGAAATGGTTTAAACCATTCCGTTGTATTTTAGCCAAGAGCACCTTATGGGGCAATAGTTAATCACACTCGTGCCCTGATGGCCAAATCATTTGCCATAAAACCATTAAAAAAGCCATGCGCCGAATATATGGCAACCAATACGAAAGGCCCAGTGAATTAGAAACTAATTATCCAAGAATTGGAAACGCCGTTTGGAGTTAGGCAGTTATTTCGAACGCTCTTCCGTTGGAAGGTTTTGTTTATAAATACCGGAAACGAATTTGGATGCCGGTGGTATGCGTGCGAAAATAATTTTAGAGTAAATTCAGAAATATTCTCGGAACCCATTTCCATATAGAATATCATACTAATAACCATTGGGTCGCTCGGTATATTTTATTTGAATAATGATACGTTATATATGGAAAAGACTTAATAATAATACATAGACGAAAATATAGCCTCGCACACATATTTTGTTAATGGAGAAATGTAACAAGAAAATAAATTTTAAAAAAAATCTTGATTAAAATAATATATTTTTATAATTAACTATTTCTTTTATTCAACGAATAATTCACAAGATTTAAGAATGTATCATTTTAATTATTGAACATACATAATTTTGAAAAACACTTTCAGAGAGAATATATTATAACCAATAGAAAAAATCTTTTTTTTGAAAAAAAGTCTTCTTTGATTTAAGAAACAAAAATCGATTGCCAAAGTAGCTTGATTTGGAAGAGCGCTGATGAGTGAGTATTAAAAGTAACCAATAGTTAAAATTTCTCGCAATTAGTATGTCACTGCGTAGCATAGAGGTAATGCGCGGATGTGGCGTAAACCTGGGAGATGCAGGGTTCGATTCCCTGCCGGGCTGGCTTACTTTTTTCAAAAAAAGATTTTTTCTATTGGTTATAATATTATATTCTCTCAGAAAGTGTTTTTCAAAATTATGTATATTCAATATATTTTTAAATGATAATTATTTAGAATAATAGGTCTTCGCAATACATGGTCTCCTCGCTGCACAGAATTGCGTTCTTTACTGACCGAACAACTCCGTTAAGTAATTATGTAACTTAAGCGCATCTATTCTGTACACAAGGTTGCTATCGGCCTTTATCGACGGCTATTGATGATAGTTTAACATATTTATGTATGGAAGTATTATGATTGTTACAATAAGTGCTATATTTTAATACAACCTCTCTTGACTGTATTAACTTTTAGAGCGAGATAGACAGTTTTGACAGTTTAAACGGCTAACTTATCATAACAATAATTATAATACCTCAATACATAAATATGATAAATTACCCTTGATAAATTAGCCTTTTGTATAGAATAGATGTGCAGGTTCCTCAAGTTTGACTGTTCTACTACTTTTCTCAGTTAATCTTATTTATTCCACATCTCTCTAATAGGCACATTTAAATACTGATATAGATAGTAGGTAATGGTAAATAAATTTCTCATTGTGTATTTTTTTCATCACCAGTTTGTATCAATTCACTGATGGATGAAGACTATTACGAGTTGATTTTGTTTCATTCAGTACTGTACACTGCGTTACCATTCATATGTATAATTTAACAATCTCATCACATTTTTTACTTCCTGGGTACTACGTTAAGGTTCCCACCACCACCCGTCATATATGCACAGCCGTGGATATGCACGGCCACTTTCCATGACGCCTTAAACGTGTCTGACAGAAATGATTTTAAGTGCTCATTCCATCCCGAGACGGAACCGCACGAGACTGCTACTGCAACCATGCACTGAGTAGTGCTTAAAGAAAAAAGTTAAGAAAGGTTTTTTTTCTTCCTGGGTACTACTGAATTAATTATCCAATGATTATCTTTACTTCGAGAAATATATACTCCCTTTTTCATCTAAGGGTTTGAGCAACTATCACGTCGCATACCCTTACGAGGCATGCACTCAATGTGGTCAATATCCACCATAGAGTTAAAATCGTATCTGTTTTTACCAGAGGTATCGTGCATGCTTCAGATAAGATAATTAAGACCAACAAACTGAGGAAGCCAGTTCCTAACTGAACATGGTTGTAGTCTGATAGAACATGTACTATAATGCACTTTGGTTTCCCAGTATCCGTCTACATACAAGTCCAATTGACCACACTGATTTGATATCAACCAAGGCCAACTTCGAGGCATTTATTTAAAAATAGTACACAGGTACAAATTAAACTTAACATCACTTGAATGCTATATACCTACTTTACAAGTCTTTATTTGTGTTTTAGTCAAAATAGTAAAAACAATCCTATATACAAATAAATAGTGAAAAGTTTTTAAGTAAAATATATTATTTTGTAGCAAGTGTTAACTTTTGTATTCAAAAAACTACAAAAAAATACCTTACATTTTATGTATTTAGGTAATTTGAAGATTTTTGCGACTTATGTCACTCTTTTTTAAAATGTGATATAGAACGTTTTCGAAATACAGCATTCACTTATTAAGAGCATACTTCAGTGAAACGGCAAATAATTTTCACCAATAGGTGGGACGTAATTTTGCATGCGATGCCAGCTAGACAGCGATAGTCGACCTGTTCGCACGTCAATTTGTTTTGTGATGGCGTCGGATGAATTAATTCTTAAATCGTGTAAAGATGACTAAAAAATGTTACGATTTTACTCGAAAAATAAAACATGTCAATGAATAATAATAAACATAACATTAAATGGACGCACGTTGAATTTTTATGACAAATTATGATTTGTTCGTCACGCGTCGTTTGCACAATCTGTGCGTTGCGTAGTCACGATCGTTTTAGACCGTGCCTCAGCTGAAGTATAGCCTTAAGACAAAAATAACGACAGACCAAGTAAAGATTCTTTTTTTTTATATTTAAAAAACTACGTTGTATAGTTGTTACATTAGTCCCGTGCGGCTTGATCTCAGAACAAGATAGTGAGAAATTAAAATCTTTTTATTCGGACTCGTTTATAGCGTCATGGAAGACGGCCGTTCACAAATCGTGGCTACATATAAATACATGATTAAGAGAACAGAAATCCGTATACGATATACCTAGCATGCACGTTTTCATATTATTATCTACTATTTAAGTGTTTACTGAGGAGACATATTTCGCACGTATTTTTTTTTATTAAAATTCTTTTAAGTTCCTTAACTAAGTATAAACCCAAATTACATGTATTTTCAAAGCGAGGGAAATCTTTGGCAAGATTTTCATTAATGTGGCGAGCATCTGAGTACGGTCCTGCATGATTCATTCACGACCACACGGGCCACTGAAAGGTTTTCAAAATTTGTTTGTTATTTGCACGGAAAGGGTCGGCGTCTCCCAGTTTGCTAATTTCCATGTTAATGTGCAGTTTGAGATCGACCCTCATTCCGGCGCTTAATTGTATGGTCAGATGCTTGCGAGATTAATCAAGAATATTTATATCGGTTTATAAAAGAGTTACTAAAAGGCTATTTTAAGTTAAAGAGAAGATTTGGCTTATCTGGCTTATTGGCCATCTAACTAATTTGAAGTTATCTTCAAAATATAAGTTCTGTATTTTTATACACGTATTTTACAAAGTTTTTAATAGCTCGTATTCTTGTTTGTCCGGTGGTTGTTTGTCCGATGCCAATGCATTATTTTAATACTTTTAGCCATCTTTAAGCAGAATTGAATTCATTTTAAGTTAATTCTACTTTGTATGGAAAGTTATTTCAGAAAAATCCGTAAAAAGTAAAAGACTATTATTGGTTACTAAGGGGGTGGTTCTAGCAACTAAATTATTAATATATACGTGCGTTACTATAGAAATCAAAATGAAATGTCAAAATGACATTTCAGTATTCTATATTTGTTTGTTTTTTATTTACTTCATATCAAGTACAAGTTTGAGCATATTGAGCATAATAATTTAACAGAAAGTTTAAAAACGTATATAAAAAGTTCTTTTTATCTTGTAATTATTATAATATAGGGTTATCAAATTAGTAGATACTATAGATTTTTAAAACGCCATTTTTTCTGATTCCAACCAAAATTCGACTGTGTGCCTACTATTCGTAATTTAATTGCAAAATTCGAGTCAAATAGTAATGTTTATAATGTTAAGACTCCAAACTGTCAAAAATGTATACGTACTGCTGAAAATATCGATGTTGTGAATCAAATTATGGATGAAAATTCAGAACACTCAATTACACGTCGTTCTCAAGAACTTTCTTATAGCACTCACTACATGGAGTATCCTTTATAAAGATTACGAGCACCTTTACGAGCTTATGTGAAAATAGTCCTAAAGAAGTTTGCGTGATCTTGTCGTATTACGTATAATCGATTCATATTGGATCACTCACGTCTGGTCGCAGGAATGAGAGAAATAAATATATGTAGGTATCCCCATGCTTTAACTTGAGACGTAGTTTTCTCCTCTCAGTCGCGCAGTAGCCTTTTTGCATAGTAGGAAAATATATTTGAATGATAGGGGGTGACAGCAAAAAAAATAAGATATTAGGTTAACTAGCCTTTGACATTAGACATTGCCTACAGTAATCAAAGTAATAACATTTCGATAATCGTGGCGGTGGGTGTACTGGAATAAATGTGCAGATGATTTGAAATACAACCCGTCTACGCATTTCTCCTTTTTAATTTCTGCAGTTATCATTATCTCGTGCCGTAAGTACATGCCAATAAATCAGTTGCAACACAAAATTGTATAGGTACTTACCAATTTAGCAAAACTGAAAAGAAGCGCATACCAATAAATTTTAGCGAATGACCTATTTGGTAGTGTAATAAAAGGTCATCTAATTAGCGAAAACCTATTAGTAAAATGCGCGGTTAGATTAGGGTAGATTTATATCCATTTACACTATCCTTGAACATACCCATCGCCGCGTAAAGGCAATCTATACACTAAAACTCGTTTAGCCAAGGGCAAAATAGCACTGATGGGGAGCACAGAAGTCACGAACTTACTCTGTAATGCAATGAAGACTATTATTATTTGTAAAGTTGAACGGTAGATACTTCTGTTAGGAATTGAAGTAGGTGCATTTATAATCATTTATTCGAACGCATACCTATTGATATAATTTATTTTGGGATGGCAGGTACCTATAATGATATGATACATCTGGAATCGCAAATTTTTAGATGTATTTAACATAGAAACTTGGTATACAGACAAAAACGCGGGAAATCATACAAGTGTAGAGTTATTTAAGTACATTGTAAAACTCTACCATATTATAAATAATAATTACAAGATAAAAAGAACTTTTAATATACCTACAACGTTTTAAAATTTTCTGTTGAATCATATAAACTTGATTTAACTAGCTTAAACGATCAAAAAAAATTTTACTTGACAGAAATAATACTGAAATGTCATATAGATTTCCATAGTAACTAGACAAATAAGAATGCGAGCTAAGACGTTATAATAATAAAAAAGTAAGTATCATGTAAGAATATTATTGAATATTAATTGTTTAATTAATAAATGTTAAAAACTGATATCATAGATATATCTTATTAGTTAACCCCATTAATTCCCAATACATACCATTGTTCCCGAAATAGACGATTTTACGCATCTTGAGAACTATTGAGTTATTATTAGGTTTTGACGATTTATTATACGCTTACCGAGTGAATTATTATTGATAATTTGTATGTTATATTTTTTTATTGGATCCTTGACTTGATAGATTGATGATAGGTTTTTACCTACCTTATTGTATTGATTTGTTATATAAGTTAAAATTAATGGTGTGTCAGTGTGTATTTGACTTTTGGTGAGTGTATACACTGTATACAGTGCCTTAAGATGCCGAAAGGCGGAACCCGGGTCGCAAGAAATGACTCAAATATAATAGTACAAATACATTAGAAAAGTATTTTGAAAATGTACTATTTTTATAAAATAAACATTTTGGGCCGACAAACAAAATCATTAGGAAACGTTACAACATGTTGTATTTTCTCCCAGAAACTATCGTCATTATGCATGTTAATACGTATATTATTATTGGGGTTTTTACAAATTCTTAAAAAAAAATAATAAAGAATCCGGATCAACGTTCCTACATAAATTAAAATAATAAAACACAGTAACTAATTAATGTGTTGTTTACTTGAAACAAAATAAATATAATATATTCTATAATATTAATCGTTATGGGTAGAGATTTTGCATATTAATACTAATATTATTCACTGAAAGATTGTACCTACTTAATGGATGTTGACACCAAATTCACAGAGAAAACACATATTATTACTTACATAATATTTTAAATGAATTATTAATGAAGAATCGAGAATTCAATAGTCTTATAACGCCTGTATTACATGGATTTACTTCCACTGATAGTGTGTATTTTAAACTATCGCGATAATAACTGTTTACACGTTAAAGTGTCGACTGTTTCTCCAATCTCATTCTTCAAACGTAAGCGAGATGCTATGTTGTCATCGTATGGTGCTATTTGACAGATTCGTCAAAATCGTTCTACTGCGCATGCGCACCGCCATGCAAGTAGCAATTTTTGTTCGAAAATTCAGAAGCTTTCGAACTTTTTTTGATACATGCATGCAATCTTGCAACTTGCACAATGATGCATGTTTACACGTTCATTTTTTGTTATGACCGCGATAATACGTATTGTCAGCAGTAAATCCATGCACGCGTAAACGGCGTAATATGTTACATTGTAATATATTCATTATAATAGTATAAACTGTCCAATCATTTATTTTCCCACGTCAACGATAGCCGAGCGGTAATGTGTTGGCTTATAATGTCATGAGTACCGGGTTTGAATCTCGGGTCTGTCAAATTAACATGATGTTTTTCGAAACTATGGTCCTAATTTATTGAAAAGTGGCTAAATGCTCGCAAAAATGAAATCCTGTTAATACAACATTCATTCAGTAGAGCCTCATATTATGGTCATCCTAAGATCGAATATGGTGATGTGTTGTAGTATAATTATTTTTTTGAACTGAGATACTTATTATATACCACAAAATTGAGTTTAATAAATCCTTTTGGCTGCTATGCTATTTTTCAAAATCTCAGCAAAAAATGCTACCATTTATAATAATTATTGTTGATAAAAAAAATGCAGTACCTGTTATATTTAAACACTACCTTTCTTATTGATTGTGCGACATCGCATTAATATTTTACACCGAGCGTGCGGGAGACTAATAACTACTCGCGGTAGGTTGAATTGAATAACGGTTAAATGGAATATAATTTTACCCGATTGCTTATAAACTTGCTGATTGAGCGTAAATGAATGTAAATTTCTTGTTCACACAATATATTCCATTAATATAACTTTCCACATAAGTACGCATTTTTTTTGTAAGACTTCGACAACTTATTTGATGGCAATTCTAATAGTTTTGTCAGCGAAACCAAATACAGTTGAACATAGTGTATACTTTTAATCTTTTAGGTAAAAATACAATATATTATTATAAAATCATTATCATGAGAACCAACATAATATTTTGTTTTATCTTTTCATATTATATCACTTAGTATAATGTATTAGAAATACCAGATATCATTCTAATTAAGCGTACTCAGAAACTCTAATTTTATTTAGTTTGAACATATTTAAACAATATTGCTAATAATAATATATTTTATTCTTCAAGAATAATTAATTATTAAAATAATTGTCATATATAAATAAAATAAAAGCCTTTTTATTTCTTACAAACAAAATTAAATGACAGTTAAATTACTATATCTAATGAATATATATATAACTTATGATTATATCTATTATGTATATAAATCTATCTATGGTTGTATTATCTACTTATTTTCTAGTTTGTATAATATTAATTATTATTATTTTTTTATATTTTTTGTATAATACATATATATAAATTAAGATTTTTTATTTTTGTATATAATACTATCAGATAATGTTTATAAATTGAACTATGGTATGTAATTAGTTTGTTTGGTTTGTAAGAACCCCTCTTCGGGTGAAGGCCTCCTCCAAAGTGTTAATCTCTGGCCTCTCTGATTTCTTTCTCCATACCCGTTTGATTTCGTAGCTGAGTATTCGTCTTGTCTGGGTTGGCTTATTTTTGCATTTAGGTCGCCCAATATTATAAAAGTTGTATGTGCTTGGTTAATAGCTTTGTTTACATTTTTGTATAAAATGTATCATTTTCTTCTTCTTTCGCTATTTCTGTGGGTGCGTATACTTGTATAAGAGATAATTCGTTTCCTTGTATTTTTCAATTTAATAGTGCTACTCTATCTGTTATATCTATGAAGTTTTCTATGTTGTTCTCTTGAGTTTTTATGTATTAATAATCCAATGCCATACTTTCCAGGTGTAAGTCCTATGTGACATAGAATATGATTGTCATATTCCTCTATCTTTGTTCCTTGACGTCTCACTTCAGATTCAGAATTGTCATATTAATATTTATTTATGAATAGCTGAAGTACCCAGCTTATATTTTTATATTACTTAACAAAACACACATAATCTATACATTCTTCAATATATCTGTTTTTAAGCATACTACAACATTTCAAAATGAAAATAGCTCTGACACATAAGTAACATCAAATTAAAATCGAATCCAAAATAAACAAACTTTATCTTGAATTGTCATTATGATAAAATCAAAATTGGAATTGGCAGGAAAGGTAATTTGAATAAACAAAGTTTGTAAGTATTTTTATATTTATTAAATAAATGTTAGTTGGGCCCGAGTAGAAAGAAGACATCAAACAAACATCTTTTTACTTTTATGTACTTATAAAGATAGATAATAATAATAAAACTTAATAGTGACATCTATTCGTTTTATTTGCTTTAAATAAACAGTTTGTACTAATGAACCTTTTAAAGGCATTAATTAAAATAAATCATATTGTGTATTCCCTGGGTTTTGAGACATTTGGAACCTGGGGACTGCTTGTTTTGGAAACGGTGGATGGGATCAGTCAGCGCTTGACTGAGTATCTGAAACAGCGAATAATCATACTTATCCAGAGGTAATGCAGCCGCTCTTTTAGGCACTCTTGTGGAATCCAGAGGACTGGAGGAGGAGGTATTTTATATACTTGGGGAAACTTAGTATATCAATAGTTTTGTGGCGAACAATGAGTCCGGTGGGAACCATACTTTGTCAGCAAAATCCGTGACATACGAATCGATCGCGAAGATATTATTTAATTATTTTAATATAAATTTTTCACAGACCATCAGCGGTATCGGTTAGTGCTTACTCAGTGATAAATGATAACGGCCAAAATAAGATTATTTGTTACATATATTTTCTTGGCAAACACATTTCATACGAATCTAAATACAAATTACAAATAAAAGCTTTTACCTCATTAATATATTATTTTTTCGACCATGTCCGATCCTAATAAAATCATATGGGCCTCCACAGAGTAGAAATTTGTATTACAATCACTGCTGACCTTTTAATTACCACATTTAAATAACACGTTAATTATATCTAATGGCCAAGTACTCCAAACACGCCGGTCGCGGTGTTAACACTAAATGAGTTAACAGATTTTGTTTTTACGAGAAATGGATGTCAGCCATTTTCTCAACCTATTAGGTTCATACTCTGACTCATACACAAATTGAAAAACAATATGTGTACTTGCAGACTCAGTGTTAGCATTATTCAATTGTGAGGGATTCAAAAAATAGTACCTATATCGCGATTGAATGAATGTCACTCTATATCGGTCACTATTGTACATAGTATCACTGAGCCTCGAGTTAAATAATATCATACTCGTTTTTATCTCTTGTAATATTAATTTGTCAATCTCTCACCAGCAACTACAAGTCTTAATACTCCGCTCATCTTACAACAGGATCCCTCATCTCCGCATACGATTCACACCAAAGTTTTATAATTATTGTTTTATTGGTTTTTAACAGTATATCATGTACCTATTTATATAGTTTTACTATTTTAATATTATTATTGTTTATGTAATGTTCGCAATAATAAAATCAACCCTATAGGTATATACAAAAATCTATCTATTTATTAAGAATATCTGCTTATGCATAATAAAATATTCAAATAATAATTTAATAATATATTTAATAGCTTAATGATCGTCACTTAGTAGTTCACAATATCTTATTATCATAAAATACAAAGTGTACGTACTAACGAACTTCGCGCATCTTTCCATAACGGGCTGGCGATGGTATTATGTTTCCAGTACCAACTGAACACTGCGCCAGAAATAATTTAACACTCCAAATAATAATTAATACTCACACGATGGAATATTTTAAAGCGATCCATATAACGTGACAGTAGCCGTGGGACTAAGAGGCTTATTTTAAATAACAGAATAATAATTTTATGCAAATAAACGGTTAAATATAACTAATAAGGTTCATCGTCAATGGAAACATCGAGAGGAAACGAAGAAGATGGAGGTCGATTACATGATGATTTTTCTTAACTTCTCTCAACTTTCTTATCTTTTCTTTAACTTATTTCGCGCGATATTAGAGTAGTATTTATTACAACTAGAGAACTGTATTACTTAGTACATGCACTACCGGTTACGGTTAACTCGTCAACCGGTAAATATATGATAATGTAATTACCGGTTAAAATATTTGCAAATACCAATATTTCGGTAAAATAAAAAAATATTTTTTACTGTTTAATCCAATCATATATGTATAGATATACCAACATAAATCGTCAGGTGTTTAAAACTAAGCTGATCACAGTATAAAAAGTATTGAATTATTATGTCAAATGCTAGTATGTGGCACCTCACTCAGCGGACAACATAATATACTGGTTGATCTATACCTACTTTCGTTTTAAAAGTATTATTAATTTATTGTAATGTACGTATTTGTAGTTTCAACGACAGAGTAAAAGAGTGTTTTTATAATACTTATCATAAAAAATTCTCTTATTTTCTTGTAATAAAAGAATATAACTATTATGTTAAAGATGAGTTCATGCCAAAACAATATTACCATCACAAGGTAATAGTCAATTTTGACCATTAACTAATAAAGCATTATATTAATCGAGTTAGCATTTGCTTGGTAGAATTCCATTTTACAAGAAATGAAAATATAATTAACATTAAACTCTACAGGATTTTAGAAAAGTTTTGTCGATAGCTATTTCGGTTGTAACACCATTATCAAAACTATTCAGATAAGCCATTTGCCTTTGCTTAAATACTATATGTATAGATAGAGACAGAATACATTTTCTTATTCGTTCCAACAATATTATGAATTTTTAAACTTATTATTAATTGTAATATTATTAATACTTTGAAAATCCTAAGTGGGTTTTTTAAAATGGATATAAAAATTTACAAAAATTTATCAAAAGTGCAATGTTCAAGTGCTTTGGTTATTTCTTGACATTAATAAACAATTAAAATATTATTAGTATAATTGTTTAAATTATATTTAATAGTGGCGACGAATGCATTACCAAATTTTCATTAATTATGTGATTACTTTTGGATAATTCGCGATTAATTTTCAACTGCTCGAGTAAATTTAATATTAGACCTTTGTTACATATATGCAAACATTCTGGCGTTATGTTATTACTGATGCTATCCGAATTTAATATCAAATGTTTAGCGAACTGAGAATCTGTTTTACCATTCCTGAAAGACCGGAAGTGTTCTTCGAACCGAGTTTTTATAGGCCTGCCAGATTGACCAATGTAGCATAGACTACATGTGCCACATGTTATTTTGTAAACTCCGCTTTTCTCCAGTTTGTTGACTTTATCTTTACTATTTTTTTTTAAATTTTAGTCCTTGATTATTATTAGTTTTGAATGCTACGTTGACGCTATGTTTAATTTCTTGATAAATTTTGTCTGAAATAATGCTGTGATAAGCAACGATTTCAATTAATCCGTGCCACCAATGATCACGTACGTATGTAAAAATAACGTAAAAAATACGTGTCCATGTTGTAAAACAAAGTAGTAGCAACATTATGCGGCACAATAAGTTACGCCACCGCCTCGCGGACGACGCGGAGGAAAATTTCCAGCCACATAAATTTGCACACTTACCCCCAGCCTCTTTTGGGTACCTCATTACCCACCCTTCCCCCTTCAACTTTAATCTATGTTCAATTTACACTTAGTTTCCGCCAAGTTAAATGGCTAGGCGTTTTCATTACTCACGTGTGTGGGTCTGTATGTGAACGCACTTTTTGTGATGATATTGTAGATATTTAAGTATGTATTTGTGTGTGTTTTTTGTGGAGGAAACGTGGGTAATAACGTAATCTGTATTTTTTTAAAGATAATGAATAATGATAAAATACTGTTCTTTCACCTTGTAAAGTTCTGAATAATAAATAACACCATTTTATTCGCTACTACTCTTTTTTTAAAATATTTTTTCATTTATGATCAACCAACAGTCTGACATACAAAACAAATAAATAAGTAATAGTAAAAGTAATAGTTAGATCTAAAATTAATTAGTTTCTAGTCAAATCAAGTAAAATAATCCATTACCTTTCTATTAAGGCTATACTTAGCTTAGCTGAATATTCTCAACTTATGTATTTAAATAATATAAAATAATATAAAATAATCAATATAATTTATATAAATACAGCACTATACACACATATATGTTAGAAAAGGTTCCAGAAAAAAGTTTGGCCCGAAGACTCAAACTTTACATTCAATTTAATTACAGATCTGGCCGGCCGCCCCACCTTGTTGAAATTTATTAAGGCTATACTTCAGCTGGGGCACAGTCTAAAACGATCGCGACTACGCGACGCAAAGATTGTGCAAATGACGCGTGCAGAACAAAACATAATGTGTCATAAAAAGTCAACATGCGTCCATTTTATGTTATTTTTATTGTTCTATTACTAATGATGTATGTAATGTTAATATGTTCATTGGCATGTTTTCTTTTTAAATTAAATAGGTAACGTTTTTTAGTCATCTTTACACGGTTTAAGAATTAATTCCCCCGTCGCCATCACAAAACAAATTGACGTGTTCACAGCTCGACTTTCGCTCTCCGATTGCCAGCCAGTCCAAAATTTCGTCGCACCTATAGTTGAAAATTATTTACTGTTTCACTGAAGTACCGTCTTAAAGCTAGCGGGCCCCGGCTGTAATAGACTAATAGCCTGGTGATTAGAATATCACAAATTGCTATTTGCTATATAATCGTGTAGTGACGTTTATGACTGTCTGGTTACCTAAAACTCAGATATCTCTCATTTTTTAAACAATTAATTAAATAAATAGTTTTCAATGTCATTTATTTATTCCCAACAAACACGAATCCTATTATTGAGTATCTATTTATTCAATACCAAAATTCAAAATACTAGCTGTAATTAATACCATTTTATATTGTATAATACTATTTTCACTGTGACTTGAAACAATATCATTTATTAATACAAAAGGTATACAGGATTTTGCATGATTTTCTACTGTTTAATATAAAAATAATATAATATACTCATATACATATTATAACATATAGGTGTGATTATGGGTAAAATTATAATAAAACATTTAATTGTTTTTTCTATATATTTTCAGCAAAAACACTTTGTACCTACTATAAAAATACTGTATTAATTTTTTTATGTTGAAATTAATTTTAACAATTATATTATCATAAATAATAATCAATCAATCCAAATAATAGAATCCAGTCATATTTTGTTCCCGATTAAAATCTTTTTTAAATTTATTTATTAAATAATTTTAAGTTTATATTATTTTTTACTGATGTGAACTTAAAAGTTTTTTAACTTCAAGGTCTTAAACCTATTTTAATAATTATGTGGAATATTTATTTTGATAGTTAAAAAACAGAGCCTAACAAATTTATACCAAATATAATATTTTCTGATTCGCATTAAATGCTGAAATAGGAAGCAGATGCAGTGTTCTTTTAAATCTTTGATAGTAAACATTTAACATACTAAGACTAGTGAAAACATTATAGCGAATGAAACTGTGGTGAATTGTAAATTCGCGTGAAACCTGGATAAAAATTTGATGTTTCAAATATATAATAATAAATCATCAACTCTATATAAAATTGCCTTTTTATGCCAATACAATGCGGTCGCATGTTATTTGGCAATACTTATGAAATGAGGCTGTCAATTAAAAAGGTTGAAAACCAGTGGTCTAAAGCATAAAATTTTTACCCATTATGTACCACAGGAGCCAACACATACATTTTAAATATTGACCATTAATTAGTTGCATGTTGTGCACAGCGCTAACGATAAAAAAAAATACAATAAGGCCCGTTTCATACGGGACACCGGTGTCGCTCGATATAATATAGGAGGCCTTTGTATTCGAATAAATGTACCTTTGTATTATGTTAATGAACGCCCCAGAGCTAACGAGTCAACGCATAATTTCGCGTTATAAATTAGAACATAAAACAGGCTGCGGTAATAAAAACAAGTGTATCGGCGACTTGAGAATTTAGCAGCCGACGTAAAAGTGTACCAGACACGCGTTGACTCATTAGTTCTGGGGCGTTCGTAAACATAATACAAAGGCCCTTTTATGCAAATACAACGGCTTACTTATTATATACGAGTGCGACACCGGTGTCCCGTCTGAAACGGGCCTAAGGCATATGAAAGCGATATATTTATGTCGCTAATCGATGACAAAAAGCCAGGTATATTGCTCGGTGAGTAAAGTTAATAATCATTGGACAAAAACAGTAAAATGCCCAACTTCTCGAGCAGACTCACAGGTTTGATGATTCTCATTGACCTTCTGGCTTGATTATAACATGTCATTTCAAATAAATAATTCTAAAATCCATGTACAAATAATGAGCCTTAATAATTATGAATGAACCTTCTCATTGCTATATAATTATGTAACTACATTACTTTTGTTAAGTTAAAAAATGTATATTAATTTATTGTCATGGAATATCAAATCATACATCATGTAACATTTGAATAATATGTCTCATATATATTAGAAGGTTAGTATGCCAGTGAGCAGTGTGTACACATATTACTTGGTAAACAATTGAGATGGGTATAAGCAGTCTCTATGTTAGGTTGAACGAATCCGCAAATTTTCCGTTTCAAGGTTGTTTCTTCGGCGCACAACCTTTATCTTTGCCCTTTTTCTAAATATACTTTTACCCACATCTCTTTTCGTTTTTCCTGTGTTAAGTGACTTTTCCCTCTTGTAGTTATTTCACGTTTTAATTAAAGGCTTTCAAATAACTGTAGTAAGTAAAATGTTACCCAGCGAAGCCCCGAACTATCATAAGGTACATAAAAAGGTCAGCAGTATGTGAACCGTAGATTTTAATTATTTTAAATGTCAGATACTACAGTAATAGTAGCTTTCCGTTGGTAATTGTATAGTGTAAAAAGAAACCTTTATTCCATTATATGAAAAGTGGAAACGAATTTTTGCAGAAAAAAGCCAACCGAAAATGTTGTTCGTAATATGAAATAATTCCCAAAGTAAATAATATACAATATACTTGATATATTATGATAATATATTTTATAATATACAATAAAAGGTAAAAATAATATTCAATCAACTCACAGTTTTTTTTTTTTTTAATTTATCGAATTTAATATTCGGCAACCATCTAGTTTGGTTGCATCCTGTTTTATTATGATATTAAAATATTTAGTATGACTATTAAAAAAATCACTAGCCTTGTCGGAGGCGGCGATTTTTTTGAAACTATCACTATTGCTTATTTTGGATACTTTGTCAATACACTAATAACTCAAGCTATCGCAAAACAGAATCGCTGATTCCAAGGGCTGCCGTACAGGCTTTTCTATGAGTAAAGGTTTCCTGCAAGGCAACACGCTCTTACCCAAACTATTCATTGCTACTTTATAAATATATTCAAGTGACTTAATTGGAAGAAGAGATAATTCATATTTATTGTTAAAGATAATTATAATTTCTTTTATTTTAACTGTCAATTCATGGTGGAACTGCATTGTATTGTTGTTTAATTTAATAAAACGCAATTTTTTTAGTACTTATTCTACTTTTAATCAATAAATTAGGACCGGTTTTGTCCGCCTCATAGGGACATTTTCAACTGAAACAAAACTGGTCGCAATTTATTGATTAACAGGGGAATAAGTACTACAAAAAACAAAAAAAATGCGTTTTAATAAATTAAAAAACAATTTAATTATAATTGTTTCTGCAAAAAACTTTAATAACAGTATGTAGAGATAATATGTAAATATCTCAAAGATAAAATATTGAAAAACTGTTTTGTTGATCCAAAAGTGATCCGATTCAATGGCATGCAAATTGAGCAGGCCAACAACTACGTCCATTTCAGACAACAACTGTCTTTTGAGAAAGGTATGTATGATGCGAAAATGGCATGAAAGAGATTTATTTACCCCAAAGACTGATATTAATCTACTATTACTGAAGTATGAACGTAACTGACCAAATCTAACATAAATTTAAAAATAAAAACTATATATATCGCAACGTGGTAAAGTGCATGCTGGATATAACGTGGATCCACTACAAAAAAAACAGTAGATAAGGAGGCAGACGGACTCAATTTTAAAAATGTCGCTAATTTTCTAATATGGTAATGGTCCGGATATGTCATTTGGCGTATGGGCGACCAGTGTATAATTAATACAGTGGTATTCAAAACGCACTAAACAGTAATTAATGAGTAGATGTTGTTTCAACAGACCTAAAGTCTGGTATATTGATAACTAACCAAGTTTAGTACGTCTATATAGAAGGGTACGGAAAGCTAGAAGAAGCCTTCGTTCAGGATTTTTTTAAATTATTAATAACCATGTGCTTACTTTTTTGAACAATTACAAACACCCAGGCTTTGAGAAAATCACAAATATATTGTGTCCTTACTGGGAATCGAATCCAGAGCTCCAGCGCCTTACATACTGCATCACGAGAGCCGCCTTCGTATAGTTCGTAAGTTTTGCAATGATCCCGGCTTATGATAAAGAAACAATCTCAAACAAAAATATTATTCTGATAAATAGTTGGAAACAAAAATTAAAAAAATGTATTTCGTGTAGCAGTGCAGATGTATCTTCCTACGCATTGGCGACCTTGTATTGTCAAGTATAATAGTAAATGACTGACTTTTTTTTGCATTTTTTAAATAATATATTTCCGTTGAAAAAATAATAAATTAATAATTCAATTTTAATAAGGAAAAAATGCATAAAAATATTTTACTGCTGACAATCAATTTTTAAAGGTCATAAAATTATCATATTAAACAAATCTAAAATAATAAAAACGATATCTTATTCACTGATCAATAACAAAAGTATTATTTGTTTCATAGAATTCATTCATTGTACAGAACTAGAAACTATAATGGTGTACATATTTATAATGTTTCAAATGGATAGCTATTGTTCCTTCTATCATTATGACAGTTGAAGGCAGGGAATAATAATATAGAATTAATTCAATAATAATTCTATCTATGCTCTGCATGATTGAATTTACTATACTCACCTAATCGAGCTAGTGCATGTTTTATAACCTACGCTTACGTGGAATATAATGATGTTTCATAATTTTATATTGTTTTACAGAAATCACCTATTGCACATTTTTTTTAAATTAAAGTGTAGGTATCTGCTACGGCGCTGGATAGGTGATGCAGATGAAAGACGGTCGTGGTTGTTCGTGACGATGGAGAAGCGAGTGTTTATTTACTGTTACATAAGTACAGGGGTACAAACGGTACTATATCTAATATATAAAAATCAATATTTGTTTGTTCGTATTTTATACGCTGCCATACCGTTCATCCGATTGCGATAAAACTTTGTCAACTTATTGCTTGCACTTGCGTGAAGGTTGTAGGCTATATCTTATATATAAAAATGAATGTCTGTCTGTCTGTCCCGCATGCGTTCCTATACCATTCATCCGATTGCTATGAAACTTTGGTAAGTTGTTGTGTGCACACCCGCAAAGGTTTCTGAATTAGAAAAATTATCTTCTTCTTCTTCATTCTATCTTCTTTTATTCGTATTATTCATATACCATTCATCTGATTGCAATGAAACTTTTGTCAGTTGTTATGCTCACACCCGTGAAGGTTTCTAAATCAGTACAACCATTTTCTTTTTCTTCTATTCTATCTTCTTCTATTCACATGCGTTCCTATACCATTTGTCCGATTGCAATGAAATTTTGATCAAGTGTTGTGCTCAAAACATAAAAACATAATTATATGCACTAATTACTAATTCTGTCTGTTTCGTAATTATTATTGTTTTACAAGCAAAACTGTATACAAAAAGTATTTTATTAGAGGTAAAAGGGTTTTAGGTCTACGTTTTTGATAATATAAACCCAAATTATAAGTTCTAGAAGAAAAAAGATCACGCGATTATCACTGGAAGCAAATAAATATCAAGAATTGTCGGTATGTATAAACCTATACTTTAAGATTCTGCTCAAGATAATGAAAATATTCTATCGACTGAGATAATAGGAAGGCATATCAATAATGTAAAGATAAACAAAAGCCAAGTGTATGGATACCTAATAATTGAATTGTTATTTATCTTGACTTTTAAATAAATAAACATATACTACCTACTGTATTTAGTAAATAATATAAAAAAATTGTCTTATTTTGAATACCTTTCGTTGAAATATTTATTCAAGTAATATTATTATCATAATATGTAGTGTTTCTATTGTATCATGAAAATATACACAGCGATCAATAGATACTTATTATTAACGTATTGAATATTCTTTCGTAGAAAATTGGATTACGTAAGATATACAATGTGATATCAATAACTCTACATACATTCTATATATTACAATGCAATGTTGAAACAGAAATATAATATCATAATATGTTATTATCTCTATAACACTGCTTAATATTTATATTGTCAGTATCATAATAGAGTTTCTATATAATACAAATATAATACAAGACTGTATTAATTAACAATAAATTATATTGATCAAAATATCGTATTTATCCAGTGGATATAATAATTTCCCTGAATATTTGACGAGAAGATAATAATAATTTTATCTGCCACTGTCATAATAGTAGGCAGTACTTTAAGAACTAACCGACGTCACGGATCACTCCAAAATGTTTTGTTGTAACTTACTTGAACTAATAATTAAATACTTAGCTAATAATTTGAGAATTAACTATTTTTTATTTAAGAATAAATCACAAGATTTAAGAATGTAATATTCCAATTATTGAACTTACATACTTAATTTACACACACGTATTACACATACATAACACTTCTGAGAAAATATATTATAACTAATGGAAAAATCTTTTTTGAAAAAAGTAAAAATTATTAGAATGGTACATTCTTAAATCTTGTGAATTATTCGTTCAATAAAAGAAATAGTTAATTAAAATATATTAGCAAGTTCAAGTAAGTTACAACAAAAATCTTGGAGTGATCCGTGACGTCGGTTACTAATTAAAGTAATACCTACTTTGATTTAAAACACAACAGCCGATTGTCAATTGTAACTCAATTTGGAAAGCGTTTCAGATAATATTAAGAGACATTAGCTAAAATGCATGGGCACTAAACCCGAGAAATGCAGGTTCGATTCCTACGGGGTGGGGTGGGTGTCTTACCTTTTTCAAAAAGAAAAATTCTATTGGTTATAATATATTTTCTCAAAATTGTTTTTAAAATTATGTATGTTCAATAATTAGAATGTCACATTCTTACATCTTGTGAATTATTAATTGCATAAAAATAGTTAATTAAAAAATGATTGTTTTATTTCGAAAAATATGGCAATTTGTTGATTAATGATAATAACCATATTAGGAATATTATTAAGCAATAACTAGCATTATCATCGGTACTATAATGTCGCGACCTGACTATAGACGGCCTTGCCAAATACCATAAAATCATTATTCATTGAAGAGTTTATACAGCAAAGTAGTTCTGAGACTTTGAGCAAAATAATACAGTAAACTTTTATATGCAACGTTATTGTGAAACGATCAATGTCCCGATGCACTCGACTGCGTTTATCTTATAGTATACATTATTTACAACTCGTAAAGTTTTCGTGGCTGGAAAGTTAAACCGAATTACGGTAGCAGTTTGCGAAGCCTGCCAAAAAATTCCAACAAAATAAAGTGCACGTGACTTGTGTAAATTGGCAAAAAGAAATATCGCCGCAAAAATGTTATGTTAAAATGTGCGAACTTTTTTTTTCGGCCAGAGAAAAATATTTTCCTTATTCAATTAAAAGTTTGTTTCTGCTTTCGAAAAGAAAATACCTAGGACGTCTTTGTGATACTTGAATTAGATGGGCTTGAAATGAAAACTGTTAAAGTATTTTTTAACAAATCCATAATATTATTATCGGCACCCCAATTCTAACTTGTTATTATATTATACACTTCAGTGGCAAAGGGTAGAGGTAGGCTGTTAAGATCCAATATAACTAGTGCACATTAAACTAAGAATACCGCCAAATAGTGCGACACTTCGTACCCTTGTGGCACAGCCTCAAGGGTTCCATCGTCGTGGCCGGCCCTTTCTCACCCTGCAGCGGTGCGACAAAAACAATCTACGCGCTGCAGGTCTGTGATGGCGGGAGGCGCAAAAATTGACGCTTGTGCTTGCCCTATGTTCCAATGCTGGGTCGTGCAGGGTGAAAGGAGAAGGAAGAAGAAGAAACTTTGTCAATCATTAGTATTTGTTTTTATAGAACCAAGATTACAATAATTATTTATAGATGGTGTTGGTTAGTTTTTAAAGATCAATTAAACCTTGCCTAAATAAAACCATAAGGTTGCTTGCGACACCAGATTTTTTTTTGAAATTAAAATTTTACATTTATTTGAGTAGTGTGTGGAGGTACATTAGGTTACATGTGTTTTATGAATACCAACAAAATTATATAGAGATATTCAACGTGTTGCAGTTGAGAGAAGTTTCGGTGTGCGATCCAGCTGAGAGATTAGACGAATGGCTGACAACCGATAACAATTTATCCTGTTAAGCGTGTATTTAGTGGAGACCAATATTTTCTGCACAATGTACTTTAATTTAGCAATAAATATTTTGAACAAATGCAGTGACTGAGTACCTATCTATATTCGTGGGGTTGCTGCCAAAAGTTGATAAGTCGATAATTTAGGTATTTAGAGTTAATAACGAATTATGTCTATAATATTATAGACATCTTTTTCTAGTATACATAATATTTATATATTATTTAAATATGTGTACTAGAAAAAATGCAAGGTCAACCGATTTACAACATGCACATATGGCATAAGAAATAAAATTAGTATTATGCCTGATTTTAGAGGGCATGTCAAACTTTTAATTGAAATGACATAAATTCGAGACATACTAACTTTTGGCAGTAACCCACGATATCATATGTTGAATTTAAGTAATAAATTTTATTTTCAAACTTTTCCGTTTAATCCGCATGGTTAAAACAAGATGCATGCACTTTTACTTGCAGCAAAAGTGCATCGGTCATCTTTCCAATATAAAAATGAAACGAGGAAAGCTTGCAATAGAGCCTTGGCGGAATTCTGGGGCTGGCTCACATGCTCTCGAATGTACTCGAAGCCACGAGGGGTAGAGAAAAGCTATACGTATAGAATCTAGCATTCGAGTCCAGTCAGATATTGCGAGTCCAGCTGTGCCCACGGTGCAGTTTTTAGACGATGGTAAAGTATTTCGACTTATTTTTTTTTTTAATATCTCATTTTTTATATAACATAATGTAAAGGCTACATAATATACTTATAATTATATATTTATTACAATACTTATATGTATATCTATAAACTTTAAAGGTAGGGGTTGATTGTTGACTCGATTTATTATCTCTGGAATTAATTTACATAAAAAATAATCATAGCCAAGTCGATTACTTTCACAATGTATAAACATTTTCATAATATGTAACACATAAATATACCTACTTTGGTAGTCAACGAAAAATATTGGTGCCGATCTGGACTCAAACCAGTATTTAATAATTGAGTCACCTTCACTACAGCTTATAACGACGAAATTATCAAAATCCTATTTCGTTATATTTAAAAAAAAACAACTTAAAATATATTGCATTGATAAACTAGATATGTCAAACAAAAGTCACTATAAGAATAATATTGTATAAGTATCTGATGTTTTATATATATTTTTTACTGAATGATAAATATCCAACATTTACTTTACATAATATATTATTTTTAACACTACAAAAGACCTAGAGCCCAATGATAGTAGTGTATTTAGTAATATAAGTGAAATAATCTCAAAGACACAAGCTTTGGGAAAATCGCATAAATATTTATTGTGTCCTCACCGTGAATCGAATCCGGAGTTTTCGGATGAAAGGCCAGCGCTTTAAGCCATTAAACCACGAGAGCCGCTTTTTACAATCTTTTATCAGAATTCTGATACGATCAGCACAATCTTCACTTCGTAGGTGAATTTTTTGTTCAATAACTATCATTATTCAACCATGAAATACAACTTCTCTCTCTGCCACGTATACTGTTGATTATTTTTCTATGATAATTATTATTTAAGGAATTAATACAAATACAATATTTAAAAGAATTTGAGGCTTTCAAAAAGCCTGTATAAATTCATACCGAAAACCCATTGGACCCATATGATTTAAAACAATTAGAAGATAAAAAGTACTTTTTATATACAACGTTTTTAAATTTTCTGTTGAATTATTATTCTCAATATGCTCAAACTTGTACTTGATATGAAGTAAATAAAAAACAAACAAACCAATATAGAATACTGAAATGTCATTTTGATTTCAATAGTAACGCACGTATATATTAATAATATAGTTGCTAGGACCACCGCCTTAGCAACAAATAATAGTCTTTTACTTTTACGGTTTTTTCTGAAATAACTTTCCATACAAAAGAGAATTAACTGAAAATGAATTCTATTTTGCTTAAAGATGGCTAAAAGATGCATTGGCATCGTGTTCTGATATATTCTAAAAGTATCAATAATGTCTAGCTAGTCGGGAAGTTAGTTACAAATCGATTGCAAGATTTTTACTGGATAAACATCCACCGGACAAATAAGAATACGAGCTAATATAAACGATGTAAAAATGACCTGTGAACGAAAAGTTCTGCGTATTATTAAATCTATAAATTTAAAATAACACGCATACTAGAGAGAATATAAGTCTCACAACTTTATTGGTGCCTATCTAACGTCGCATGTATTATTGGGAGTATTCCAAACACAAGTGGACTTTTAGTATTATGATCTGCAGCAGGCCATGCCCACGGCTAAGTGTGCTGGTACCATCGAAGCAGTCGCATTTTTTTATTGTGAAAAGTCGACAGCAATAATAATAATTCTTCTGCAGTAATATACTTATTATTTTAGGTTAATAAATGATTAGGCATAATTTTAACCTTTCTAAAAAGTATATGAGGTGTTCTCAAAGTATGTATATTCAATAAAAGACAATGTTACATTCTTAAGGGGCACGGTCTAAAAAGATCGTGACTAGGCGATGCGCGGATTGTGTAAATGACGCATGCCGAACGAAATTTAATTTGTCATAAAATTAAACATGCGTCCATTTAATGTTCTGTTTATTGTTCTATTAGTAACAATAATAATATATTCATTAACATGTTTTCTTTTTCAAGTAAATTGGTAACGTTTTTTACATTATTTAAGAATTAATACCCCCGTCACCATCACGAAACAAATTGACGTGTTTACAGCTCGACTTTCACTCTCCGATTGCCAGCGAGACCAAAATTTCGTTGCAACTATAGTTGAAAATTATTTGCCTTTCCACTGAAGTATGCTCTTATATTATATTGAATAAAAAATAGTGTTAAGTATGTATTAAATTATTATTAGCAAATGCAAGTATGTTATTACTAAAATTTGAATTGATCCTGATGTTGGTTAATAATTATTAAATTACCCACCTAATAATTTATGAAATAATAAACTATTTTTTTTATTCATAGAATAATTTACAATATTTGAGAATGTAATATTCTATATGTTGAATATAATTTGATAACATGTCATGCATATAACCACTAGAAAAAACCCATTTTAGAAAAAAAAAATACGACAACTGACGGGACTTGAACCTGTAACCGCTAGATTCGAGTCAGTATGCTTTTCCAATTAAGCTACGAGCATTCTACTTAATTGCCACAAATTTAAAAACTAGTTATTATATTAATATAATATAATGCTTGTCAAAGTGCGTTAATAATGGTGGCTACAGGTTTTTGTATATTAAATCAAAGCATTAATCAATTGAATGCATTAATTACTAACCGACACCAAATGCTCAAATTATTGGGTTCCATACCGCTCGGATGATTTAAGAATAGTACATTTTTATTGAAGTTATACGTCTTCTTTTGGCGCGTTTGGGAAATCAGATCAGAGTGTATTTTTGGCGTGTGACATGTAACACATAATTTATTTTTTCACACGAAAAAAAAAAGCGCACGCGATTGGATTCGAACCACCGATTGTTCGGTTATCAGCCGAACGCACTACCTTTACGCCACAGTATGATAATGTAATTGTGACGATTATACAGTATAATAGTATAGTTTAGAATTGTTCCGCTGCCTAGGAAGCGAATATATTATTGTCGGCCTTTTGCAATTCCTTACGTAAACAAACGATTAAACGTCAGAGGACAGTGGGTACTTTAAAAATTAAAACAACGAGAAACCATTGAGTATATTATAATTTAGTAATAGAAGTTAAAGTGTATAGAAATAAACCAACGGCGTTCCAATAAGCGGTCCTTTTTCTTGAGTGTGTAATTTAACAAGATAATTAAGAGCTAGTCAAAGAATCTAGTTTATCACAAGTTTTGTTATTGTTTTGTTACGCCAAAGAAGTATAACTTCTAACGCGCGTACTTAAGTATACACACCGATTTTTTTTATTGAAAATATATCGTATAGAAAAACCTTAGTAACACATTACATAAGTATTAGAAAAAATCCTATAATAAATAAAGTTGAACAAAGTGAAATTCTGAATCACATTGTTTACTAGAGTATACGTTTCATAACTTTTTCAACACTTTTCTACATTTTTTACTATGAGATGCATCTCTGCCTGATTACTTCACATCAAATTATATCAAATTCAATGATATTCACTTGTATTAATATATGTAGTAATAAATTATTAATAGATAATATATGTAAAAAATATATCGTCTCTTTTCTGGCAGAACGCACTAACTGGAGAATACTAGTTTTGAGTAATTTGACTTTGAAGTTGTTAAAATGTTTGACATGGTCTATCATGTGAGTTTATTAAGTAATCGTAAAAAGGATGACTTTAAAATAAAGACTGTTTATTTATTAAGAAGGTTTCCAGACGGTAAAGTTTGAAATAAGGAACATTTTGGTATAACTAACTCAATATGTCATTTTTTCGAATGAGTGTCTTCTGCCAGAACAGTGACGATATTTTCATAATGATATTTTATAACATCATTTTCATCCTGGAGCCGGAGTGCAAAGTTACGAAACGTATACTCTACCGGCTGAGTAGGTACTCTTATCTCTACCGTTTCCTTCTTTACTTTACTGGAATCAATATGTTCAATACGGTTTATCTACTAAATTGACATATTATAATTATGGATTATTCTTACAAAATATATTATACTTTACTCTCTATAAAAGCTCGTATAAAGTTATTATCGTGATAATTTAATTTAGACATTGGTACATGTACACTGCCAATAAATCCATGCACGTCTACATGCGCTATTATGTTAATTACCTTATAGTGTTCGATGTGTGGGTTATGGGTGTTGAGGATGATGATGAAGAAGTCGAAGATGTATGCAGGGTAACGGTCAGTACGATAGTATAAATACAATGGCAGTACAGATTACGTACTGAGATAGTTACGAGCCAGGTACTTAGATTCGAGTGACATATAAATCATTATTCGTTGTTTATACAGTCAAAAGTAATACCTAAACATTATATTCCAGTACATAATTATATTGAACGAGTCAACGGTTTAAATACGAGTAGCTGTGGATTTTATTTATTATTTCAGTCATAATATAATATGATACTATAGGAATGGATATTAGACTAATTTTCCATTGCGATACCGTATTTAATATCGCCATTCAATCTGCTGATACAGGTAAACAGTTTTTTACCGGTATATGAGTTCCTGGGAATTTATTATTGCGGTCGAATAATTTGATACATTAACAATAGATATTTGATCAATAATATACTGACAACTACAAACTAATTTAGTGCTAGAAACACGACCGGCGCGTTTGCAGTAGTTGGCCATTAGATATAAGTAACATGATATTTAAATGTGGAAATTAAAAAATCATTAACTGGTCAGCAGTGAATGTATCAAATCGATATTATACTTTGACAAAATAGCTGTATAACTATATTGTCAATGATCTAAAATATTGTAATAAAATAGCAAATCAAAAATAATTGATTGTTGTTTAAATACGATTGTTTTTTTTTCAAAAATTTATTATTGAAATAATATCACAAATTTTTTTTATGCTATCTGGATTAAAAATAATCAGCATAATTATATTATTCAATTAAATGAATCAAAATGGCATGACTTGCAAATAAAAATATTTTCAGAGGCTTTTATTTTTTTGACCTTTATTATGCAAAATTTAATTAAGTTTATTATCGAGATTCTGGCGATTCATTACGTGTTACTTTGCTAATATTGTTAGTAAAATATTGGTATCAATTTATTTTTTATATTTTTAGTTTTATCTGTTTATAATAGAACATCTTTATTAGTATGGCCTTTGCGGGTTTTTCCAACATCTCTATTTGGGTGACATAATTTAAAAATATATTTTATGTTTTTTTTATTAATAGATAAACAAATATTATTATAATATTATTATACAATTTCATATGAGTAAATATTTCATTAATTATTTACTTTTTATTATAACGTTATTAATTTTTGTTTCAGGTAAGTGGACGTTGCTGTGTTTATTTAAATTTAAAACAAACGTATTTCCTTGGTAAGTGTATAACAACTATTAACTGAGGGGTATATTTTCAAAGTGAACTTATTCCACTTCAACAAATTTTTGGCAAACGCAAAAAAACTGTTTTTGGTGTTGATGTTACTTAATATGTTTTAGTTATTGGAATAAGTTTATTTTGTAACTAACAACGAATTTGAAGTCGGTTTTTCTACTGGATTGAATGCTATTAGGTTCTTATATACAAAAAATACTCGTTGAAAATTGTTTTCTGTATATTTTGGCATTCATAAATCATTTTCGCCAAGTAGTGGAATAAGTCCTCCTTGAAAATACACCCCTTAACTATTAAACTATTAAACACCCAATAATTAAAGATACATATTTATACGTTATATTTGTAAATAATCATGTATAAAAACCCGTCAATATAACTTGAAAGGTCATTTTTCGTAAGCACTGTGTATGAGAATCCCATGATTAAACCAATAGACAACCCCGAAACTTTAAACAGATATATTGTCATACCATTAGTAACTAATGGTGTGACAATGTACGTAGAATTTTGTGATGTACCAAAATAAAAGTCCATACAGCATGGAAAATATACGTAAAAGCCGTTGACAGTTTAAATACAGATATCAGACATCGTCACCGTTCAGGTAAAAGTCACTGACGCTCAAAAAAGGTAGTTTTGAGTAAAGTATGTCACCTGAAGCGTAAAATTTTGTTTTTTTAGATACAAAGTCACCACGGTACATATTTAGTAAGATGTTGCTTAGATCCGATTTTTTTGATTTTCACTGAATGACTTTCAATAGAATCATAACATGAATAAGTCATTATAGATGGATATACATTATTGACAATATAAAAAATAAATCCTTCGTTATAAGTATAGAAGCAAAAGTTACGAAACTATAATATAATGTGGTGACTTAGGTACGGATTTTTTATTTAAATACTTTTAATACTTGTCTGAAACAGGTAGTAATAACCAAACAGGAATAGATAGGTACTTAAGCTTGTCATAATAAGATCGTTTTGGTCTAGATTATTAATAAACAAAAGTCACCAAACCACAGTTTAGTCACTTTGCCTCCTTCAAAACCTTACAGTGTATTATTTAGCAACAAAAAGTAAAAGTAGACTTGAAATTTTAAGAAATACGAGAAAATTATGACAATGTAATGTAAATTAAACCTTAAAAACATTAAAATCTAATTTTTCCTTCAAATTGCGATATCTCAAAATTATGTTTTTTGGGTTGGCGACTTTTGCCGAACGGTGACAACATAAATTTTTGTAAGTCAACATAAAATGGCAAAAAAATTAACAAAAAATAATTATATATAATATATATACATATATATATATATATATGTAGGTATATTATATATTATCGTCATCAGCTGGGATCAATCAACTACTGGATTGAGGCGTCTCCTAGCTTCTTTCACTCATATTGGTCCATATAGTTCTTTGATACTCGTACCACTTAGATCAACTGATAGTTTTATGAGGTATTCTTTCCGATGGATTTTAGGTCGTCTTAATGATCGTTTAGTGCCCTTTGGGTACCATTGTATGATGGAATTTGTCCAGAAGTTGTCCACTCGCCGAGCGACATATCTACTAAACGACTCTATTACATTGCATTTCTATGTCTGCATCCTTATTCATTGGTTTCATTTGTGGTCTTATGGCATTATCTCACGAGGGTTTACTACGATTTGGCACCGCGAACTGGCCTCCGCCGATTGGCCTCCGGTAATTGGCCGCCAGTACAATCGGACGCTGGCCCAATTGGACGCTGACCCAATTCGACGCCAACCCAATTGGCCTCCGGGAGGATTGGACGCCGCACAGTTGAATTAAATGCGCAAAGGAATAGACGTACGTTTCGATTTGTTGGAGTAAATAAGCAAGTCAGTTTAATATGCTTCTATCTTCTCAGTAGTCGTACCTTATACATTTTGCGCTTGACACATTTTTAATATAGATTGAGAATAATTATTATGCCTTATGATGTTTATTAAAAGAAAATAATTCTTCCCTCGTTAAAACTTAAAGATGTGCATAATCAATTAATTTATTGTCTATACATGGGTACTTATTTATATTTACAACAAATAAAAAAATACAAACATCAATAATTGCGCAATTTTTGCAAGAGACACAAAAACCCATTTTTTGTGGAAATATAAAAAAATGTAAAATACAAACATCAGTAATCGCGCAATCGTGAATTGCGCAATTATTGCAAGAGACACAAAATCCATTCGTTCTACAAAATGGTCTCCTGAAAAAAAATTGCGCAATCGGAAAAACCCATTTCCCGCAAAAATGGGATTTGTCTCTCTTACAAAAATTGCGCTCACGATTGCGCAATTATTGATGTTTGTATTTTTTTTTATTTTTCAGGATTTCGGCCTTTCGGGATTTCAGCGTTCGGGATTTCGGTATTCGGGTTTTAGGCTTTCGGTATTTAGGCTTTCGGGATTTCGGCCATTCGGGATTTCGGCCTTCGGGATTTCGTCCGGCAACCAGTACCTAAGTAGTTTATCAATCAAACTACTGAAACATTTATACTTAGCAGATAACTTACTTAATATTTTGTTTCATACTATCTTAAAATACGCATTTATGCATATGCATATACATGTTTAAGCTTTATTATAATATTAAGTCGATAAAACGCTGAAATATAATGTAATTTTCATTCTAACATCAAACATTATTTTTAATATTTGTTGTAAATATAAATAAGTACCCATGTATAGACAATAAATTAATTGATTATGCACATCTTTAAGTTTTAACGAGGGAAGAATTATTTTCTTTTAATAAACATCATAAGGTATAATAATTATTCTCAATCTATATTAAAAATTTGTCAAGCGCGAAATGTATAAGGTACGACTACTGAGAAGATAGAACCATATTAAACTGACTTGCTTATTTACTCCAACAAATCGTAATGTACGTCTATTCCTTTGCGCATTTAATTCAACTGTGCGGCGTCCAATCATCCCGGAGGCCAATTGGGTCGGCGTCGAATTGGGTCGGCGTCCAATTGGGCCGGCGTCCGATTGTACCGGCGGCCAATTACCGGAGGCCAATCGGCGGAGGCCAGTTCGCGGTGCCAAATCATCCCATTCCCATCCCACGATGCGCGCATAATGTAAAGTACATAATTATAATTTATATACTCGTACTAAAAAACTAATAATTATAACATTATTAATTGATCTACTAGGTTCCCCCAAGTATTCATATGAAATACCTCCTCCAGTTCCCTGGATACCACAGGAGTACCTAAAACAGTGACTGCTTTACCTCTTTTAAGTTCTATGTTTATTCGGACTTATCGGTATCTATAGACCCTAAGTGACGCATGTGTAAAATCAATTTTAATAATTTTAATATGTCTACTATGGTGACGTTAAAATGTTTTAATTTAAAGTTTTCGTGACAGGAAAGTCGAGTAATAAATTCATTATTATTACAATGCATGCAACTCGGGCTTGAAGCATGTAATGACGTCACATAAAGCACTCTGAACGAATTCAATTAAAACTTTTTAAAGGTGGGCAAAGAGTAAGTTGATAGCTTGATCGAGCTGACATTTCGAGCACTGGTTTTAACAGTCGAATTCAGTTCAGATTTACATTGTAGAACAAAATTGTTACATCGTGAAATTTAAGCTTTATTACTATGACCACTATCATCAGCAGGCATCGTCGACCCACTGCTGGATGAAGGCCTTCCTAAATGTTCGCCATTATTACTTAATTATCAATTCGTATTTCCTGCAAGCATAATAATTTAATTATTATAAACTCATTTCAGCGGACTTTTGGATGGCTTTTTATTGAAGTTATACTTCTTTTGGTGCATTTGGGAAAACAGATCAGAGTGTATTTTTGGCGTGTGACGAAGTTGCGCGCGCCGATGCAACACATAATTTATTATTATGATTATATTCATTTCGGTCTCAGAGATACATGAGCATGCGCATAGCGTCATGTAGTTAGTCGTTCAATACAACCACGTAAACAGCACGTGTTGTAAACATGACCAATATTGTGTTATAATAAATATATAAGTGTATATTTATTTTTCATTGTAAAGATTGTGAATTATGATTTGAGGCTATATTTATGTCAGTTTTATTTATGAGTAAAATTATATATCAATAAATAAATAAAATTTGTGAATGTTGAGTTGGTAAATAATTCAAAAATTTTATTAAAATTGGATTTTTTATTAATTCATCATGGGCACTTCTGAATCGATTATAACCGCTGTATGGCAAAGATGAGTTTTAGTCCAATACAATAATTAAATTACAATTATCATGTGCTATATGAGACACGGATGAATCGCATACGTTTTCATCAACCTAATCCACTGTAATATTAATAGACTCAGGTAACGGCTTATTTTGTTTTGTTACGCCAAAGAAGTATAACTTCTAACGCGCGTATATAAGTACACACACCGATTTTTTTTTATATCCCGATGATACAAACGAATGAAAAATATGATTAGCAATTTTTAGTAAACCATTTATTTTATTCAATGAATAATTCACAACATTTTGAGAATGTTACATTCCACATATTGAACATACATAACTTGAAAACACCTCAGAGACCCACTAGATAAGTATTTCATGTATGACCTACTAATTATCGTAATTATATCGGAGGCTCGTAGCATAATTGATTAATGCGCAGATTGGTTATACGGGCTCAAATCCCGTCGAGTTTTTATCGTATTTTTTTTTCAAATATGATTTTTTTCTAGTGGGTATACAGGTATATAAGGTGTTTTCAAGTTATGTATGATTAGCAATCATTTCGTCTTCTAGTGATAATTAAGTCAAGCACATTGTTCTTAAATATGTTCGACAATTTTTATCACATAGTATGCTAAAGACGTCTCGCACATCTAAGCTCATCTCGTCTGCAACGTGTCGACTACGTATATGTGACATCATTATTATTCCCAAAACACACGTTGCCAAATGGAACTCCGCACATTGGTCTAATGCGTCATTTTAATTAAAAATAAAAAAAACAGCCGGCCACATAGTCACATACAACTATTTTTACCCGACATGCAGGGCAGATCATGAAATGACTCACTTTATCATTCATTTTGGCTTGCCTTGTGAATTCACCATCTTTGTATGGTCTTGCCTATATGCACACAAGAAAGTAGGATGTTGCGCTCAGTTTTGATTTATGACTATTATCCAAGTCGTGGCAATTTTCAATGTGTGACTGGGCCTAAGGTCACTTACGTAAGACAGATCGACCGATCAGCTTCCGGCAAAATGATTGAGAGTGATCACGAAAAAGAATAATTAAAATCAGGGTTTATGTACATGGTTGCGGTAACTAACCACACTTTCTGTTTGTTGGAAACCATGGAAAGTTGACAGTGTGTAAGAGGCCTAATACATTTCCTCATACGTGTTATCTCTAAAATACAAGTCTCGAATAGGTGTCGTTTAGTTTTTCCTAAGTACAATCGTGAGACGTAGACATTCCAGATCGAGTTAAGTGTTGCTCCAGCCGTTGCCATTTGGAAAGTGAGCTTTCTTTGGTAAGTATCATTTCCTCTAATGTGTACACCGAGATACTTAAACCTACTGACACTCTCAGATTCCGGGTCTGAAAAATTCACATGTTGTTTTTTAATATGTGGTTGGACGACTATGGACCTTATAAATTGAGCAAGTATTTAAAATAATGTTTCTCGTAAAAACAAACATCTGTTAACACAAACTTCACTCCGTGAAGGCCCATATTGTGATCTTTTTAGGATCGAACATGGTTAAAAAAATGTATATTAGAGTATTGTTGCTATATGTATGCATCGAGTAATTAATCCGATTTTACTGTACCTACTTCCATTACCATTTTAGTGTACAAAAAAAAATTAAAAACAATCAGATAGTATTGAAGAAAAATAGATTTATAAATAAAATTGAAAATTCCATCTACAGTATCAATCAAAATTAAAAAAGGTCTCCGACCTTGCCTCTTTTTCAGTCCTGATCTCGCGCTGCGCGAACGAAAGGGACAAAAGTTTTTCCGCATTGCACCTGGATTTGTCGATTTTCCCTCTCTTTCCCGCCCACACGGCACTAAACGTAGATTTATGTAATTCGGGAGGGTTTTTTTTTTATTCCGAATCTGTGATACATGTGGAAAATTAACATTTTTATTTGAAAATCTTGATATGTCGCGTTTTACGGTTGCGCGGGTATGGTTCGAGTCTCTCTTTGCCTTCTGAAAACTAAAACATTTCTCTTATATTACGCACGGATTTTTTAAAACCTGGCTTACATTGTTTTATACAGAAGGTTTGAATCGATAGTTTCCCTTACATAGGTTTAACCGAAAGTTTTGAATCGAAGTTTATTTAACTATTTTGGTACTTTAGTAATATTATGTAGGGAGGAATCATTTTATTAATACAAAATACTTATAATCCAGATAATATTCTGTAGGAGATCTGTGTAAGTAATATTATGTCAATATGATATAATATCTTTTTTCAACCAATAAATTAATATTTTATGAACACATGTCATATAATACGATAATATAAATTGTAAAAACTGTAGAAAATTATTATAATTATTATCGTTGTTTTATAATTTAATATACAACTATTAGGTAGGTACCTACATAAGATATTATGTTATTATAGCAAACACTTTAAAATAACAATAAATTCAGTAAACTTTTTATTGGTGTTTGCGATTAACTCGTAATTTTAAGTTCTGTATTTAACATACATAATTTTTGAAAACACTTCTGAGAAAATAATATATAACCAATTAAAAAAATCTTTTTGAAAAAAGTGAGACACGCCACAGGAATCGAACCTGTTTCTCTCGGGTATGGCACCCACGCACATTGACCGCAATGATAAAGTAGTCATACTTTATTACGACAAATTTTAACTAATGGCTTTAAATACTCACTGGAGCGCTTTCTAAATTGAGCCACATTGGCGATCGGCTTTTGTATTTTAAATCAAAGTAGGTATTACTCCAATAACTAACCGACGTCACGGATGACTCCAAGATTTTTTGTTGTAACTTACTTGAACTTGCTAATAAATTTTAATGAACTATTTTTTTATTCAACGAATAATTCACAAGATTTAAGAATGTAACATTGTAATTTTTGAATAAATATTTTTTTGACATTTTCATAGTTTGAGGACATAAAATTATTATATTTTTTATAAATAATACCAGATATATACCTACTTTTGTACATATTTGAAAAAATCTTAAAGAAAAGATTGAATTGAGTGGGACTCGACTTCACATTATTCACTTTACGGGTGAGTGCTCTATCAATAAGGTACGTATCAATCCATCTGTGATTTAAGACAATTTTAGACATGATTATATTAAAATTTGACGTCTTAAATTCCGCCAATCACTTTGATATACATAATTATGTATTGTATTTTTATGAATACTAGTTTATTTGGGCAAGGGGCTGTGGAGATATTATGAAAATTGTATTGACTTTTAAAAATAACGAATACTATCTGCAATAATTTATATTCTTATATCAATGAAAATAAATATAGATATGACAGACAAAGTTTAGTGTGTACTATTTAAGCCGAATCTCAACATCAATTTTCAATTTTAATTTATTTATTTTTAACATATTATGGACATTACAAATTATAAGTTTATGACGTTCACAACATGACATTTAGAAACAAAGAAATATAAAACAGTATTACATAAAAAAGAGATAGATCAGTATAGAGATAGATAGTAAGTTATTAAACAGTAGAAATGTGTACATACAAAAAATATAAATTATATAGGAACAAGGAAGTACACCGAATGAGTTAAGCAGACCCTATTTTAAAATTTTATAAAACAACGTCTACCTGTACTCATCCACACGTAGATGGATTATATCAACACCCGAAGCAATTTCGTTGAACATAGTTATCGCCCTTCCAATTGGCATTACCAGTGGCAGGTTGGTTCCGCACCTTGGGAGAATTATAAACAACTGATGTTCTCTATTTCTAAGATAGTTATCAGGGACACACAAATGTAAACACTGTCCAGAATGGCATAGTTCTCATTTATATATCGTATAACATCCTACCTCCACCCATTGCCACTGTACGGTACATTAACTTCTCATTCATGCCTATATACTATTAAAAATTCTATTTAAATTCTAATACGTATTTCTATGCATTTTTAACATTCACATAAATTCAACGGCTTGATTCTAATATATTTGTTTTTCTTATCACAACGGCGTAAATTACATAAATACAGGGGTTAAATAATTAACACTAATTTAAGCCGCATTTAACCCCCACAGGGATGCAATTACTTGTATACGTACCTAAGGGGTGGTAAACCGAAGAGCTGTGTCGATCATACAATACAACTAGCGGACTCCTGCAAAGTGTCATGCCATACAGTGGTTGCGCAATCTTGGACTCGATCTTATCGCGACGCGGAGCTCAAAGGGTTGGCGTATTTCCTGAAAAACCCCGGCACTGAAACACGATGTATTTTTCCGCCCTGCGTGAATGACGCGATTAAAGAATGTTGTTTTTCGCAAAATTAAATCGTGCGGCAAGTGGATTTGCCTTGTGTAAGTCTGCAGACTGTCACATTTCGTGATGAATCAACCGAATACTAAAACTGCTGCTAAGTCAAAAAATGGTTGTTTTCGACAATCTACAAAATATCGTTACCTTACTTTGAAAAGGTTCTAACTGACATTTTGGCCTTAAATAAGTTTTTGGTGTGAAAAGGTTCCCTTATCCATATTCTATCATATACGTTCATTTCAGAGTCATCTATTGCCAAATATGGGAATTAACAGAATGCCGATAAATCCGTACAAAGTAAAACTATTATTGGTTGCTAAGTGGGTCCTAGCAACTAAATTATTAATATTAATATATACGTGCGTTACTATGGTATTCAATATTTATTTATTTATTTAGAAAAAAGAGTATTACGGCATTACAGAGATTGGCCAGTCCGCCATAATACATAATAAATACAAATATATAAAAATATCTCAATTACAATTAATAACAACCAATATAACAAGAAAGTAGAAAAGACAGCATGTATAAATATTAAATAAACATGATAATATAAACAATTATAAATCCAACATATTTAACACGTCTACAAACATTATATAGTTAATAAAAAACAAATCAAGCTTTTTCGTGCCATCAAATAAGCTAATTGCACGATACACAGCATTATGAAATATAACATCTGTCCTGCGACGAGGTATCTTGAAGACCGTGGAGCTACGAGTGATGAAGTGTCAAAATGACATTTCAGTATATTTATTAAGTATTTCTATCAAGTACAATTTTTTTTGATCGTTTAAGCTAGTCAAGTCAAGTTTATATGATTTAACAGAAAATTTAAAAACGTTGTATATAGTTCTTTTTATCTTGTAATTATTTATAAAATACTGTTTACGAAAAATATTTCTTGTAATTATATCGTGACAAAAATAATAATATGTTATAAAGTAAACAATTAATTAACTGCAAGTTTATAATTCTATTTCTAAATGCAATTACTACCTATTAAACTCCCCTTTAATGGTCAGTAAAACTAATTAACACTACTATTTATAAATAGAATAAATAAATGAATCAAACGATAATTGAGAATAATAAATCCTTACCACGTTTTTAATATTCAATTAAAAATACATCAGAGATCGAAGTGAACTTTTTTCCATCATTTTTGTTTCATCGACATGGTCGTTCTTTTTTTAAATTTATTCATGTTGCGACGGACAAATATAATGGAAAATTGTAATGAAAAACTTGGTGACTACATAACGACTTTAAGCTCCCAGTATTAATTTAAAAAGTGTGTGATAGACTAACAATAATGTATACTTAAATAAAATTTTCCACAAAATTATTTTTAATTATTGTAAAAAAAATATGTGGTTCTAAGAATGTTTTTAAAAATAAAAAAACTAGGTACAGAAGCTGAGCATGTATACTTTATTAAATGTACCTTTTTAATGATACCCAATCATCATGTATGGAACTACAATATTTCGTGGATATATATTATTTGTTTGACTTTTTATAATTATTAAGTTAATTAGAAAGCACCTCAGACGCGTAGTCAACAGGAAATATCTGCATGCATAGTACTCGAGTCTTAATTGATTAAAGCACTCATCTGGCAATCGAAAGACGTTCAAATCCCACTCGAAAACGATTTTTTCTAAGATTTTTCAGAGGGGTAAGTATGCTTTTGAGGATTTTCGATCTGGAATGCTACATTTTTAACACGGAAAATGCCACGGGCGAGTCAACTCGTCAAAATTTATATGTGCTGTTAAGCCACAAACGAGTTAACACGCGTCTAAACCTAAAATATTTGTATTATTTTAGTTGGTCACAAACAGCTTCTCTGAGACACTTTTTGCGTTATCCGCCCGTTTTTTTAAGGTTAGCCCAGGAGTTTCTCATAAAGTTTATGGACACCTCTAGATTCACGTGACCGGCTTATCTGAGTCTGCACACTTTCCATCCTGGACAAATCAGCGTCGTTGCCTTCCAGTTGCTTTGACAGAGCATTCAAGCCATTTCAGTTTCAGCAGTTCAGGTCCTCTCTTGCCTTAGGGGGATGTGTTTATAGTCCGATATGCTGGTTCTCTTCCAGAATTAGATGAACGTAACCAGCCCGGCGCAGTCACTGCATCTTCATTTGCAACATGATATTCACTCCCATAAGAGTGTGCAACTCCTTTTTATCAAGTTTTGAAGGTGAAATTTTCCAACCTTAATGATAAGAAGTTAAAGTAGAGAATAGTCAAGACAACACTGTTTAATGACTTGAAAATTTTCAATTTTTTAACTATGCATCCTGACCTTAAAATTTAGAAGCACTGTGTTATTAATACTAATTAATGTATTCATATTTAAGATATGTGCCATCTTTAAAATGTTATATTTTAAATGTTAAACCAAAATCCACTCAATTGAAAATATCAGTATACTATGTAAATAGTTGACACTGTTTCAAATTAACGTTAAACAGTGTGGATTTAAATTATTTAAAATAATATTATTTATTAATGTTTTAACTTCACTCCGGATTAAAACATCACGGCAAAAAGGTGATAATATGATATAAACTGTAATATCAATATCAAACTGGTAACGTACTTAGACGTCAAAGGATGCTCTTAATGACTTCGTTAGTCAAGCTCTCATCGGATAATTTTTAATCAAAGAAATGGCACAAAATTGCACAATAATAATTTAGAAAATCTTTTTATTTCGTAAGAGCACATCTTGATTTTTAAAATATTAAAAATACAATATATTATAAAATATCAATTATTAAAAATAATTAATCTTCTACTATTCGTGCAATATTCATTATGGGACATTTACTATTAATTGTTCTAGCAATTTTTTCCTGTCTACAGTTGCTCTAAGCAAAGTGCTGATTTCAAAGTAATATTTTAAATTCGGGGGGTCAGGATGTTTTTCTTCTACCAAAGACTCTTTTACTAAATCTTTTCCTGAATATTGACACACAGAAATTGAAACATAATATCACCAAATGAATACATCAAGTTGCTAGGACAGTATGATTTTAATCTTTACCACTTTAAACAGTAAAAATCATATATCAACGTATCTCAAATGGTTTAAAAAAAAAGGCGCGTATCTGTTTACGCGCTGTTTTCTTTTACTATAATACTCCATCTTTGTCTTTCGAAAAAGCTATCAGCCAGTGTGTTTTTAATTATTATAGTTATTAATTTGTCGTAATAATTTAATATTTAATGGATTACACATTAAAACAAAATGCTGCTTATTTACTACCAATAAAAGGTCATATGAAAATACATAAATTCAGGTGAATGATATTGATTATCTATGTATGAATCTTTTAAAAATGCTTATTGTTATAGCGGAATTACTGCTATTATTTATCTTTGTTTACTTATATAACCAAAGAAAAATCGTTAATTTTTGTATTTACTCTTGATAATGGTGTGATAACTAAAATAGCTAATAACTGAAAAAGTAAATTGTGGTCTTCGATATAAATAATTGTATACTGTTTTTACAATAATGTAAGTTTTTAATCCATTGAAATTATCTTAAGTATAGAAAAATCTGATAACCTATTACTCATATAAACAAAAGCAAATATTATAATGATATAAATTTTGACCCATAATGTCTCAAAATTAATGATCGTGGTATTAAATTTCGTAATAATTTCGATAAAGTAAAATTAATGCTTTTTTAAATTGGCTTTACAATGAATGCTACATGGATCTGAGCCGCCTCTTGGAGTGGTTTCTTAACAGATTTTTTTTACCGTGAAATATATGAGTACCACTTATTTAATATTATATTAGGTCTATGCTCTAGATCTAAACACAACACAGTTGAAAAACAACATTTTTTTCCAGACCCTGGATTCAAACCTGGAACTCAACGTAGTTATAAGCCTGACGCGTGACCATCTGAAAATTATTTGAATATCATACATATTATAGTTCTTTTGATAATAAAAAATTAACAATATCAGTAATTTAGTTACAACATTATCAATATGAACCAATATGAAAAGACAATCAACAATATAAATCCGTATCTGTGGGTCTATTCTATGCTTATCGACCGCTAAAGTGATAAAGTGATAAATATTATCAAACTTAGGGTAGGTTTGTATCAAAATATTAGCACTTATTATAATATTAACACGAAGTTGGTTTTTATTGTTGCAATAAGTGCTATATTTTAACAGCACCTATCTTGCTGCTGTTAAAATATCGCACTTATTGCGCCAATAAAAACCAGCTTCGTGTAATTGTTACAATAAGTGCTAATATTTTGATACAAACCTACCTTAAGTTTGATATTATTTATCAATTTAGTGTTCGATAAGTATAGAATAGACCCACTGAAGTTTAAATCATTATAAATAAGACGTTAAATATTCATCTCAATGGCATTCACATTTTGTTCTGTTGACCGAACGATAACTATAGTAAAATTATAATAAAATTTACCCCTACAGATAAATTAAGTTTATCAAAAAACGCACGTTTGTTATAGAGATAAAAAAAGCTACATTTTTTTGTTGTTCTCATCGACTACTAACTCAATTATTTAGCTATGAACATTTCGTATGTAACTTGTTACGGTACCTATAACAATATGATACGAATTTCGTTTTTTGCTTCGACTGAAAAAAGTTGCCATTTTCGATTAACCCAGTTTACCTCGGGTTCAGTGTATGGGATAAGTTTGCTGCTTAATAAAAAGTACTCCGGACAAATTTGTTTACGTTATTATTTGATATTTTGGGCTTTCATTAGACAAAAACAAAGTGAGATTTAAAGTTTATACATTTACCCCTACGGCCAATATAGTGGAAACACCTTTTCGACCTTTTTCATATTAATTTAATGTGTAAGGCCTAATCACAAAATAGCGTGTATAATTTTCCAGTCGGATAATTCATGGCCCTTGACTTGTACTGAATTAAGTTGTAGTAGGTGAAAGATTAGGTAGCTTTACACCTTGTATTTTGGTGATCGATTAACCAATATTAAAGTGATAAAATTTAAAACGAAGAATATTAAAAACATTTTTATACCTTATGCATTTCTTTTTCATTATAAAAAACGTGTTAATTTATTAATACTATTTTTTAACTTATTAACTTATTTTTACAATGTTTTTATTAGCTCGTATTCTTGTTTGTCCGGTGGTTGTTTGTCAAGTACAAATCTTGGAATCGATTTTTAACTAACTTCCCGACTAGTTAGACATTTGAAACTTTTAGAATATATTACCAGAACATGATGCCAATGAATTCTTTAACTTTATTACTTTTAGCCATCTTTAAGCAGAATTGAATTCATTTTCAGTTAATTCTGTTTTGTATAGAAAGTTATTTCGGAAAGATTTCGTAAAAAGTAAAATACTATCATTGGTTGCTAAGGGGGTGGTCCTAGCAACTAAATTATCAATATATACGTGCGTTACTATGGAAATCAAAATGACATTTCAGTATTTTATATTTGTTTGTTCGTTTGTTTTTTATTTACTTGATAGTACAAGTTTGAGCATATTGAGCATAATAATTCAACAGAAAACTTAAAAAAAGTTCTATATAAAAAGTTCTTTTATCTTGTAATTATTTCTAATAATACTATCGACCAAATGTACCAATTTGATGGAATTTAAATTTAAATTCTCATGAATTTAAGTTTTTTGCTAGTCCATTTATGTATTTGCTTTTTGGTGAGTGTAAACAGTGCCTGAAGATGCCAAAAGGCGAAAATCGGGTCACAAATAACGACTTAAATGGAATAGTAAAAACTTAAATCCATTAGAATTTTTATTATTTTCTATTGCTTAATCACAGTTTAGATTCTTAAAATGATGATATATCATAAAGGCATACATCTAATATATTTAGCGGTCTCATTGTAAGATAACGAGATCACTTTAGGGGTGACAGGTGTACAGATTAAAGTCATATTGGAGGTTGCTCATATGAATGGAGGAGCGAAAGTTTATTAGTGCGTAATGGTATGCAGTTGGTACAAGAGTAAATGGTACAGGAGTTACATTAGCGGTCCGAGGCTCGGTGGAAGTGATGCTATGCGGAGTGATACTGAGACTAAAATTTGACTGATACTAAGATTACGGAACTGACTGAGCTAACCCATAAACCATTATTCGATATTTATATACATGAATATTCGGTAAATTGAGTACTTGTTAAAGTAGTTCGCAATTGGTAAGTCTGCTAGCCACTGCATTGTTGCAACTTCGAGTGATTTTGATGATCAAGCCCAAGATAGATGAACCTCATTGAAGTATGTCACGCCCGTATAATATGCTGACTGTAGATACGACGATTGCTACATAACATCTCTTTCATATAATGTCTACAGATCGTTTAGACTTATCTTTCGAAATTCTTAAATTTCGACTTTATACAGTAAATGGGACTTTAAACCATGCTAACCTATTATCTTGTCCTGAGAGCCATATTACCTTCAATTCAAAAAGAAAACTCAATCTACGATTTTTCTTTCCCTTAATATTGGCGTATTTGCGAATTTAATATTATTTTTAAATTTTAGTTTCTGCTATGTCTGTGAATCGAAGTTTAGTTATCAGTAATTAATAAACATCACCGCCTACTATGCACTATTTATTTTATGTTTATCAAAGAATTTTTTACGTATGTTTTGTGATTTACCCTTGCATTGTAAGGTATGTTAGTCATACGGGTTTTTTGAGATTTTTGAAAATATTTCAAGGGTTCCGATAAAGAAATAAATATTGGAAATCATTAATTAGTCTAAAGATTTTACTATTTTACTGCTAAGAAAAAATTAATAGGACACCTGTGTTAGTAGGTCTGTATTTAAAAATATATTTAAAGAAACGCATGTTTATCGAGTTTTTCAGTAAACATTTTTTGACTTAAAAGATAAATATTGATAATTGAGTCTGAAATTATATTATTAGTAAGTCGGGGGAATATGTCTAATTTTTACTTTGACGGATTACTGATTGTAGAATAATATATTTATATTCAAAATAAAGATATAGTTATATTAGAAAAACAATTTATTATATCGGAAGTGAAATGGAATAAGGAATAGGCAGGGTAGGTTGGTTTGACTCCCAAATGAATAACTCAGAATTTGATGCGTGAATGAACCCTGGTTTTATTATCTCCTTCCAAATAAATATTAATTTAATTATTACAGGTACATTTACAAATTATAATTTAGATGAGTGAAATCACGATTATTCGTTCTGACGGATTTACGAAATCGATCGGGTGAAGCTGAACGATAACCTTACGGTTAAATCTTTGATAACTGACTGACAAATTGATTTCATGTAATGAGTATTTTTATAGTGATTCGATACAATAGAAAATGCTGCTATCACTACTTGAATATTTTGATAATCATGCTTAATAGGTTTATTGTGTTATGCATGGCTCGTTTATAAATAATTGATTTTAATTTGAACAATTAAGCAGTTTTTAATAATTAGGCAAGATTGATTTTCATATAAACAACTTTTGTGCATATCATGATAAATCGTTTTGTAAATTGTAAATAATTGATTAATATAATTATTGAATTATTTTTGCTAAATTAGCTTTGTTGAAATTTGATTGATTCACATACATCGCTTGATTTGCAATTTTAACAATTTTATACATTGTAGTTATAAATTGATGGTTTCCTGTCAAGTCATGTGGATGGTAGGGTATTCACCCTACAATTATAATATTTAGCAGCAATACTATTAAAAAATTAACTGGAACAATATAAAAAATATAAAAACTAAAAATGCCATCTTCCCCCACGTTATCGAAAGAAGATGCCACAAACTAAAAAAAAAAAAAATACTTCGTACACATGTCGCAAATGTCCGGATTGGACATGCTTGTTGCATGTAGGCATTGTTGGCATCTTACACGTGTAATCCAATCAACTGTAGGACCTTCTTTATCAAAGTAATATCCCTTGCAAATGGCGCAATAATTTTCTTCATCACTCAATTCACTCACATCAGAAAGGAAAATTACGCTAATTGTAGCGTAATTATTGTAGTATTGACTACAATATAGAATTGTTATATTATTTTTTTCAATGACAGACATACGTTTTATTATAATGCAATAATGATTAAAGGTGAGGCTTTGCAAAATACTAAAAACTGAGATATCGAAAGACCAAAAAATGGTCGAAATGGCATCTTCCCCCATTTATAGGGGTAAGATGCCAAGTACAGAAATAAAATAACGCAGATGTGCAAGATAACCTCAAATAGTAAAATGTGATGCCAAACATAGTGTATTATTCAATGAAACTCAACTTAATCATGAAACAAATCAAATATTTATGCTGACAATATTTTGAGTAAATTTTTAAATAAAGTACAACCAAAAAAAGGGTACTCCAGGTTTTATAAGCGTATTTTTTAAATTTAAATTTTAACAGGACCAACGCCTAGCATGTGTTCTCCGGTGCTAATGACCTATCCTAAAAATGGTTACTGCACCGATATCTAGCGATGGACGAATAAATTATTTAAGCTTTGGCGTCTTCCCCCATTAGGCATATTTCATCGTCTTACCCATTGATAATAATTACTTTTGTCTTGAAAACATACATTATTAGACAGACAATATACGTGATGTTGATAATGATATCACGAGTTATCTCGCTTGTGACTTGACAGTATATACAACATTTTGGCGAGTTAACTCGTCCATGGCATTCTCCAGGGTAAATAAATGGAAAAATCATCACAAGGGAATCTCGATCAATAATTTTTTTTTTTTTGACTAAGAAAATGATGTTACAAAAGAAAACATAATATTAATATTTTTGAATCAGATCTTAATCAGACTGTTAATACTTAAATAATTGATAATGAATAATTATTAATTATATTGCATACAGCAGAAACTAAATGAAATCATCTTTAGCGATCATATTTTTTCCTTCTAATATTTAGTCTTCTTGAAAAAAAAAACCCCATTGGTCATTTTGCTTCAGTAGGTAATAATTCAGTTCCTCGAGAGAAAGAGCACGATTGTACTTACGAGATTTAACAGGGGGAGGCTCATATTTTTTTCAACCCCGAAGCCTCCGACCTTATTAGTTAATCACGAAGTTTGAAACTTGTACCGGTGAGTTAGTCGACGAATTTATTCTTTTAGTTCCGAATAAACTTTTTTCTTGTGGAACACAAAAAAACACACGCCATTCTTCCATAACTTTAGTGATTTCGCCAAATGAATTGTGAGAACGTTATGGATTTTTTATACTTCAAGAAGAAATGTTAAATTCATATATTATTTTACTTACAGAACTTGAAAAACCTACAAAAACATTACTATTATACTAAACAAACTTGGACTGAGTGCTATTCGAACACACAAAGTTGACTTAAAAAATAAGTGCTCTCGTCACCGAGCTATCTGGTGTCTCTTGCAGTCCAATTCGTAAGGTACTAACATTTAATACGTAGGGTTCTGGGCCCAATTTTGGTGATGTCAGAATATATTTATGTAATAAACCATTTCTTTTTATTCAACAAATAAGACACAAGATTTGAGAATGTAACATTCTTTATACCGAATATTCATAATTTGAAAACATCTCATGCATACATATACTCGAAAAAATCGGTAAGATGCCCGTAGCTTAACTGGAAAAAACATACTGGCGTGAATCCAATAGATGCTGGTTCAACTCTCATCAGGTGTCATATTTTTTTCTGCAAAATGATTTTTTCTAGTGTGTATAATATGCATGCGATGTTTTCAAATTATGTATATTCAATATGTTTATGTGATTAAAAAAGTCTAGCTGTTGCAGTTGTTTCACTTCTATTTCTATAAACATACTACATAAATGTGAAGTACGATAGTTTTGATAGAAAATATGACATACCTAGTTAGAGCGAGCGACGTCGAACGAGAGAAAATGATTCAATAGGCTTCATGTAAGAGCAGTCGGAAGTAATAACGATAGGTAACACTAATTAAATTTACCTTGTGGAATTCGTGCGCAGTATAAGAAGAAAAAAAAAGAGTGCGACACTTCGTACCCTTGTGGCACAGCCTCAAGGTTTTCGTCACCGTGGCCAGCCTCTCTCACCCTGCAGCGGTGCTACAAGAGCGACCTACGTGCTGCAGGTCTGACATGGCGGGAGGCGCAAGAGTTGGCGATGCACCGAGGGAAGTGGCGCCAACTTGTGTTTGCCCTATCCCCCAATGTTTGGACGTGACAGGGTGGAAGAAGAAGAAGAAGAAGAAATAGTAATCTGCGAAATTTCAGTTTTAGGTAAATTTGTTCCACTATCCTCCAGTTACGTGCGTACTTATACTTACATGTTCTTTTTGTAAACATTCTTAATTTTCCCTGTAGGTACTGTTAGCGATTCATAATATATTGTGTAAACTATTTCATTTTATAATCGTTTCTGTGACCACTACTTGTTATCGTGACTATTATTTTGTATATTAAATTGATCAATAATATATAATTTTGTGATTCTATTGGTTGACCTAAATAATAATTTAAAAAAAAATATACACGTTTGACATCAAACATGTTTATATATTTCTATAGTTTTGGGTAGTTATGTTATTATATCACATAAAAATCGTGGTATAAAACAGTTAAGTACATATTCCGTATTATTTATAGTATACAAAAAAAAGTTCCGGCAGACCGAATGATTTAATATAATTATTCTGTCACAACGTTTACCTTAACTAATTCTAACACTAGCTCCGACGTTTCGCCGTGGAAAAAGTGTAAATAATGATGCTTTAAATATTTGACATGGAAACAAAATGTCAGTTTTTTTATAGAAGAAATTTACGTGAGAGGCCGAAATTTCGGTCGGCCCACGTTCGGGGCCCTGCTTAAAATCGTTTGCATGTTTTTGTCGCCCGTCACGCAAAAGTCATGTAACAATGTTTCAATGAGGAAGAACATTTGTGTTTTAACCCTTTTTGCAAAGTTCAACGCGAAGAGAAATGATTTTTCACTTTCAAAGGGAAGTTTTGAAAAAGCTTCATGTATTTTTTTGTACTACTTCATAATATAATAAAAACAATCTTTCTTTGCAACTCAAACAATAACCATTTTTAAGCTAGCTTTGAAAATTATTTCAATAAAAATCTTTTAAATTTTAAATCTGAAATTAAAAACTTCATTAGTTATAAATTTCCATTTTAATATCTTTCTATTTTTACTTCATTTTACACAAATTAAATGTAATAATAAAATCATGAATATTTTACTCAATAAAAAAATATACGTAATTTGAAAATATCTCATAAGTACATACCTAAAAATCTTTTAAAAAAAAATACGCCGACAGGCGGGAATCAAACCAGCGTCCATAAGATTCGCGTCAAAGTTCTTTACCATTGAGCCACCTACGTCTTACCTAAGTACGACAAAATTGGCGAATATTCATGCATCTGCAATACTTTGTAAATTATGTTAATTTGTTTTGGCAATCGGTGAACGAATAATTCACAAAATTCAAGAATGTAACATTCTTTATTAAACATAGACGTAACAAACCCTCAGATACAATCATATACGTAAAGGAAAAAATACAATGCCCGGCGGGGATCGAACCTACGTTCACTAGATTTGCACATATGTGATTTATGAATTGAGCAACCTGCAACATATCTAATTAGGACGAAATTAACTAATAGTATTAATATCTTGAACCGCTTAAAAATCTCAATAACTAACCAGAATCTCTTCAAATTTATTAAGTAAAGCACATTGATTCAAATCCAGTCGATACGGGTTCGAGTCTCACCGGGCTTCATCTTCTGATGTGTTTTTTAAATTATGTATGATAAACATTTTTTATTTTACAACGTTTTTATTAGCTCGTTTTCTTGTTTGTCCAGTGATTATTTGTCCAGTACCTATCTTGCAATCGATTTTTAACTAACTTCCCGACTAGCTAGACATTCGAAACTTTTAGAATATATCAGCACACGATGCAAATGCATTCTTTTAATACTTTTAGCCATGTTTTGTGTGGAAAGTTATTTCAAAAATCTGTAAAAAGTAAAAGACTATTATTTGTTGCTAAGGGGTGGTCCTAGAGACTAAATTAATAATATATACGTGCGTTACTATGTAAATCAAAATGAAATGTCAAAATGACATTTCAGTATTCTATATTTGTTTGTTTGTTTTTTATTTACTTCAAGTACAAGTTTGAGCATATTGAGCATAATAATTCAACAGAAAATTTAATAACGTTGTATATAAAAAATTATTTTTATCTTGTAATTATTATAATATAGGGTTATCAAATTAGAACTACAGATTTTTAAAACGTCATAGCCATTTTTTCTGACTCATATGACTTCAACCAAAATTGATATTTGTATTAGCAAGTAACAGTAGAAGCAAATCATCATGCACCACATATAAACAGTTTTACAGCGTATAAAAATTGCTAAAAGTTATTAAAATAATTAATGAATCTATTCTAATTCCATTGCAATACATGAAATTTATGGTCAAAATATTCGACTTACGGAGTATACCTACTATTCGTAATTTAATCAAAAAATTCGAGTCAAATAGTAATATGCATATAGTAAGAATCCAACCTGTCAAAAATGTATACGTACTGCTTAAAATATTGATGTTGTGAATCAAATTATGGATGAAAATCCAGAACACTCAATTACCCGTCGTTCTCAAGAACTTTCTTATAGCACTACATGGAGTATCCTTTATAAAGATTACGAGCACCTTTACGAATTGTGAATGTGAAAATAGTCCTAAAGAAGTTTGAGTATATAAAAAGTTTTTTTTATCTTGTAATTACTTACCTTAAAGTCTTCATTCTTCAAGACATTCCCAAACATGTTATTAGAATAGAGAGCAAGAAGAGAAAAAAAATGAAAATGTAATATTTTTCACTTTAAAACATTCGAAAGGGTTAAAATTATTTTCAAGGATGGAATCGCGTGGCAGCATTTCATAGTTTTCCGTCAGAATTGTGACAAAATGCAAACTGAAACAGGGCTATTAAATGACATCACAGCTAAAAACTTGTAGCGTGCAAAGTGTATTCGTTTCTGTGGCAAAAGTATGTGGGTCTAAAATTTATGTAAACAAAAATTCCTCAAATAATAACCCGGCCTGGCATTACATTCGACAAAAAGTATTCGAGTTGTGATAAAATATTTTTGTTGTTATTTAAATAGGTCATTCTACAGTAAAAAAAAAAAACTAAAATTACACTATGCATATTTAAGTAATAAAATATACGTTTAGTGAAGGCTCTGATTATGGTTTGAATAATTATTAATTAATAGTGGCTAATTGTATCACTGTTTTTTTATTGCAGGCATGAAATATTTTTTTCTAACCTGAAACGATATTTTTATGTGCTTTTATCGAAAATATTTTAACCAAAGAGAACGGACACAAGAAAAACGTCAAAAAATATGAGATTGAAAAATGGTGATTTGCACATAGTAGGTATAGTAGAACCATTATATCTTGGTTACGATTTTATGGCGTTGTATTTATAGTTGTCAATACTTTGCAAAGGTCGGAGCCGAAAAAATAGACCTGAAAGTACGTGGGGAAACGTAGTTCCGCAGTTCGCCACTAATACATCCGTAGCCATGATAATATAGTGGTTAGGCTATAGATATTTTCGAACAAGAACGTCGTGTCCACGTGTTAAAACTGTGAACTAACAAGCCCCTCCTATAAAGTTAAATGCACTTCCATTTTTGAATGCGGAACGCCCCCAAATTTATCATTAATTCATTTTACGCTTCCATGGTGAACGGATCTATCAACTTACGTAATTTGATGTTTTTATTATAAAAAATATGTCTAAAATAATTAGGAGTGATTTTAAAATTACTATTAGTAAAATTTTGATTTATTGAAAAGAAGAAAAGGAGTTGCATCGAAAAATCGTGGCGATACATTATTTAAACACGTGTTGCCACCTTGACAGGTACGTCAATGAAAAGTCTTATATATGCAGCTACAGCGACTTCCGGTTAAAGGCGTTCAGTGCGATAATCGCATGCGATTATTCATTTTTACTACGTTTTTCTTAGCGTATTTTTGTTTGTCCGGTGGTTGTTTATCCAGTACGAATCTTGCAGTTGATTTTTAACTAACTTCCCGACTAGCTAGACATTTGAAACTTTTAGAATATATTAGAACACGATGCCAATGCATTCTTTTAATACTTTTAGCCATTATTGGTTGCTAGGGGTCTAGGGTCCTAGCAACTAAATTATTAATATATATGTCCGTCACTATGGATATCGACATGACATTTCAGTATTATTTCTATCAAGTACATTTTTTGATCGTTTAAGCTAGTCAAATCAAGTATGTATGATTCAACAGAAAATTTTAAAACGTTGTATATAAAAAGTTCTTTTTATCTTGGAATTATTTTGTACTGAATTCACTTAAATACAATGAATTTCCATTTTGAATTGAAATTATTTAACACAATTAAAAACATTCAATTCTGTTGAGATCATCGCATAATCACACGATAACTCGTTGATCACCCAATGACGTTATAAGAGGGCGTATTTCTTGCGTTTTTTATGTTAGGACACAAAAATTTGTTGTCAAAATCGTCTTTGGTAATTTTATTTAGGTACTATAAATTGAACATAAATAATTTGAAAAAATCTCATGGATATGCATATTTGAGAATTAGGTACTAAAAAATGGTTACATATAAGTTGTACGTATGCAGTTCATCGTGGGACACTTACTCGTGCGCCGCAGTACGTGAAACATGAGTTCGTATAACATTTTATCAAATGACGAGTTCTTCGTTGAATATTTCACCGAGGAATACATTTGTGCGTATCTTAAAAAATGCGGCGATAGTTTGCAAATAGTACTGTTCCAATTAGATTAACCCTAACCTAACCTAACCTAACCTAGTAAAGACATCTCCACATGTTTTAGCATACGTACAAATATACTCTACGGTGAAATTTTCAACGAAGAACTCGTCATTTGATTAAATGTTACACAAACTCATGTTTCACGTACTGCAGCGCACGAATAAGTGTCCTGCGGTGAACTGTTTGTGTACAAATTGCCAAATACGCTCAAAAATACCGTGTCTTGTTTTTTTATTCGATTAGTATACTGAAATAACTATTATAATATCGATTAAAATTAGTTATTTAACTATCGTATCGATATAATATTAGCTTTTAACATATTTAACTATCTTTTTGCAAAACTGTTTTTGTATTATTAATTTAACAGTATAAGAAATAAGGTCCTTAGTGACATTATTTTACTACATTTTTAATTTTTAATTACTATACAAATATGCAGTATTGACAATAACATATGTACACATCATGAAAAGACATCTTCTGATATGTATGCTTATATTATGAGTATTATATAACACATAATACTTTAAGGAAATATATACATTTATGTCATTTTGACATGGTGTAAATACTTCAAATGCAGCCGACAAAGTATCACTTCCACCCAATATAACTCGAAATATTCTCCCTTTTACCTTTTCCGGCCATTAGGCATTCGCGCTATATTTTAGATGTCGTTTTTTTTCAGTTTTATCTCCCCGCGCAAAGATGTGACAGTCTTGCGTTTATACTGCGATATAATTACACAATAAAACAGCTGTAACTGCCGACGCTACTACGCGGGATCTTTACGATTTTGAAATGTAGGTACCGTCGCACCGCTGATAGCCTCGCTGTCATAACTGAAATTTTCAATTCATTTTATGGCGAATGAATATTTTTATTTTGAACGCATTAAGTTTTAAATGTTAAGATGTAGACCTGTTTTACAGAGACTTTTCGGTGTAAGTACAGGTTTAATACGTCAATCATTAATAAACCTAAGATAAAGAAAGGACCTTAATAATAATAAGTATACATAACTACATACATTTACATTATCAATATATATTATAAACATAATATATAGTAATCGATCGGGCTACCCTTCTACGCGCAGCAAGTACTTACACTCTGAAATGTAGGAACAGTGGACAAGTTTGTAAATTTGGAATCGACTATTAGTGGAAAGGCGGCTGTGAAGCAGAAATAAAACACATATTGTGAAAAATACGATGACACGAAGGATCGAGGCATTTTTTGACCCGAGGACCCAGAGGGCAAGGAAGTGGAAGATAATTGATAAAAATAACTATTTTTAAAGGCTTTTTGTTCGAAGAAAAGAACTTTAAAAAGGGGTTGGTCACGTACTGATAGATTTTTGGGTCGATTAAAATTTAATATGTATAATATAAAAGCGGATTTTTCTGTATTTTATTTGGCTAATGTGAAAAGAAAAGTTCGTCGTCACTGATTTAGTTAGAATAATATAAATAGGAAATACTATAGAACATAAATTCGAAATCTGTATTTATTTTTTTAATCTGTCTGTAACGTAGTACAAAACAGCACACACACAGATACATACACACACATTTTCATTCTGTCTGTTTAAAAGTCTGTCAATTTTAAAGCTTTCCGTTATGCTTTATCTAATTCTATTTCGACCAGTGCAATTTTTATGGTACCATCTTTGGAAAGTCGACGTTCTATTTCTGATCAAGATTTTCTTTTTAAAATTATCAATGGTTTTGTTGACTCGCTAAACCTACTCGAAAGGGTAGGTTTCCATTGTCCATCAAGATTTACGCGAAACCAAACTTTGTACCATATCGGTCGTAGCGGTTCTAATTATGCACAAAACTCTTTTATTCGGCACTCTTGTTTAAATTATAGTATGTATTTCTCCACCGTTGATCCTCTTAATAATTCACCTGTTTCATTTAAATGCGCTATCTCCAAAATTTTGTATAAATAGACATATATACTTATATATATATATATATATTTTTTTTTATGTTACTTTTTTATATAATATGATTTAGTTATTCATTATTCTTCCTCATTTTTCTCATGTAATTTTCTTATGTAATTTCTTTATATTTTATGTTATTCTCACTCTCTATCTTGTTAGGCTTAACTATATTATAATGTATACATGGAAACTTTGCTGATTGCAATAACTTTTCATTATTATATTTTAAATTTTTGTAATCAATATGTAACTGCTTGTTTCCTTAATAAATAAAATAAATAAAAAAAATGTAATGCTAGGTACAATAAGTATTTTGATACTTATAATTTTTTTCTTGATTTATCCATCTGTAATGCAGCATAACACATAACAGCACACATACACCCATATATAATGTACACCTCTCTGTCTTCACATTAATTTAATTAATTTAAAAAAGGAATTATTGAAATCACTGCATTTTATGTCCCGAGAAGAATCATTGGAGGTTTAAAATATGTGCAATAATAGAACCCATCATCGCGTTGTTTATAGATAGTCTGGACTATTTTCCTTTCACCAGGAGAGTACAGTTTGAATCCACTGTTCTACGAAATGAATAAAAAAACCCTATTTCATTACCTTATATGAACTTAAAACTTTCCACAATTTTTTTCTCATATTATATGGCTAACTGGTATTATTTTAAAATCGTCGAAAGCTTTTCAGCCAGTGTAATATGTATTGTGTAGGTACTTATTAAAATAGCAATTTTCTGTATTTATTTATTCATTTGAATAATAGTTGAATTATTCAAAATCCCCCCATTAAAATATTATTATGTTAACACCGCGAATTAAGAGTTATTAATCCGCACGTCTGGAAGTTTTATTTAAAGGTAGATTAGTTCCACTCGCTCATTTCCATGCTAAGTGCTGTTTACGAATTCATACGCGATTCTTAGTGTGCCATTAATTCGACGTCGTTGGACTTATTTTATCTTGCGAATGTAAAAGTGAAGAGTTGATGGATTTCTGTGGCATTCTGGTGTAATACATACCGATAAAAATATATCAAAGAGTTTGGGTTTGGATTCATCATCATTGAGATCAGAATTCACTGTGGATTTTGGGCGGCTTCAGGAGATGTCTCCGCCGCCAAGATTGGCAATTCTGAGTGGGCGGGCAACGATAGCTATGTTCGACTAGATTACTACAATTATTAATATATTACACTTGCGTGAGAATAACTTCGGTGAACGTAATTTAAAAAATATATACTATGCTCTGGTGTTCTCATTCAGAGTACTTCCACGGTGTATTATACTATTGTCCTAATACTGTTTTAGTTCGTTATTTTTTTGTTTAAAAACGTTTTCTTTTTCTTTCTCTACTTGTAACATTAAGAGAAAGCATTTATAGCTCAGTGCTATTGTATAAAATACGTATATGAATTGTGGTACGTCCATAAATGCGTCAACATCTCAGTGATTCCATCATAAAACTATTACGAGTGACAATTATATGGTCCGCCGCTCATATTAACTTTTTAACTCAATAAATTCCTAATACCTAGCTGCGATAATTACTAGTGTAACCCGTGAGAGTAATCGTACTAGCTGTGTGAGTATGGGAACACGGAGCCAACCCAGCGAGCCCGCCTTATCAACATCAAAGGTTACTGTCTGGACTGAATTCCTGTATTATGCCCCCTATCACCATCCAAATCATCCCTTTCCTACAGTCCACTAAAAATCGCCGTCATACAGTATATTATGTATAATATACTTTCGTATTGTATTTATAATATAATATAATATTAATAAAACATAATATCTAACAAAGATGTTGATTTAATAAAAACATGATAATTATACCATCCATCTCATTTTCTAGTGACATCTACCATTTATTGTTGTTTTCGTAGATTTTTTCTGCGCATATAATATAATATACTGATGTGTGCTTTCTTCTCACGTATTATGATTGTGTATTGTTTTTCCTAGGGGAGTTTGTTAGCGATAATTACATTGCGCCTAAAAAATATATGTATAAAAACAATATCGCATGCTTGGCAAACATATATTAGCCGGTATCATAAATAAAGAGGAGTCTCACCGCGTTTGCAACATTTGTAAAACAAATCGCGCTACAACGTATGAGAGGGTGGGCGTAAGTGAAACCCACCCTCCCCTTATCTGGGAGTAAAACTGCTAAATAAATTTTAAATATACAGGACGGCGTAAAAGTCGGGCGCGGATTTTCCCGCCAGAGAATATTTATCGCCGCGAATTTAGACTAAGTAATTGTGCGTTGTTTGTTTTTGGCGCATTTTTTTGTTTATATTATTTGTTTTTTTCCCGCGGAGGTGTGGCTGAAATTATTATCATTTTGTTTTGACGAACTAGTTCATTGTTGTATTATAATGACTCTAACTACTTGAACCGTATTGTAACTGCCGGCTCATTCATATTATAAAATTTATTATGTCACAAATTTTCAGTAAAAATTAATGTACAATGTTTTTTTAGTGCACACTATATAGACTATACATATTTTATTATTCATTCATAAAAATATGAAAGTAATTTCGTTCCACTCTTGAATTTTGGATATAAATTTCTTTTTAACCATTCTCACTGATTTTTAGGGGTAATTGTTTAATCCAGAAAAATATCAATAAGTTAGTTCACAAATTTAATGTTTTGCAAGGGTGAAATCATGAAGTGAAAAATAAAAAGCATCAGAATTCTCTAGTAATTTTAATTTTACTTACAACATCTACGAACTACAAAATAATATGATCTTCAATGATATGGAAACGGTACTAACTAAGCAATTCTTAAAATTACACGTAATATATTATTTGTACTTTAAACCATCTATGTAATAAGCAATATTATTATTATAATGCCTGGTTGGGCCAATTATGGTGGTACTCATTCCATTCTTCCCACCTTCCTAGAATCTCCAGGTATTGTTGCAAGTCAGCAGTTACGGGTCATGAGTCGACCGTAATTGCAAGTTAAGTTCAGTTACTTCAAGACAGCCAATGCGCATAGGCATGTTAAAGGTAAGATTCTATCGCGCCATATCTGATACGATACGATCGAGGCCGCGTTGAACATATTTAAAATGCATCTGTTCAACTTTCTTTGCACTAAATCGGATATGGTTTGAGCGAACGTCGCGTCTATCATCCATCCCAAACTTGTCATCATCATTAAACATCCCAAATCTTAAATGAAACCTTGAGAGTGACATTCCAAACTGTCCGTTTACCGGTGCGTGAGTGCGTGGACACCGAACCAGCTCCAGCGCGCGCTAACCCTCTCAAGATTACATTATTCAATTACAGTCCACTGCAAAAAGCGCTACCAATGTCTTTATTTTAATAAATAAATACAAAGATTTTTTTTATTCACGATTAATACTGGTTATTGATTTTAAGCTACTGCTTTCGATGTCGGTTACCTCATTTTTTAAGTACCAATACATCTTATGTAGATACAAGATTTGAATGAATTGGATATACGGATAACAATGATTCTTTATTTAGGTACTTTACTTATTATTTCAGTATTATAAAAAAACTGTATTTTAAATATAATTATTTGCTCATATTTATAATACTGCTGTTGTTGTCTTTTGACATCACAATGTATAATTTACTTATTTGACGTTTATCAGAAACAATTTTTAATGGCACAAAAAAGAAAAACCCTTCCAAATCAATAATTTATTCAAAGCATCTAAGTGCCCATTTAATACTTTTGGAAATTTTCTTTGAAGTCAAAACTTCAAGGAAAAGATTTTCTCGCCGGCTTTAAGTTCAATTCAATACCTAATCTCCACAAAACAACAGACTTCAATTATTGTACATAAGGCCAGACTGCCAATGTTTCGTTAAATATAAATAAATATATGAATGTAGTAGTCCTTAATAGTTTAATTAATAAACTATTCAAAACTGATATTATGTAATTATATTCATTATAAAACTTTACAATATTTTTTTATTTTCCCCTAAAAACTTAGAAAAGAAAATGCAATGGTAGGTAAACCAATAATTAACTAATATAATTATTTTAAGATATCTCAAAAAAATATACTTATGGTAAATTGACCAAATATCTAATATTTATTCGATTTTTCGAGTTTTAAACAATCAATTCCTTTTTTTTATACTTATAAATTATTAATTGTATTATTTTATTATTGAAATATTATATTTACCTATGCATTACTATTTATTTTTCAGTTTATGTTTGCATTCAAAAGTAATAATTTTATTAAATTACTTAATTTAGTACATTTTTGTAATTATAATTTCTTAATAATCTCAAAAGGGTTGATTTATGACATAATATAATTGCTCGGCCATCATTTAATTACTAAAAAAATATAGCGAAGCCTCGTTGTACTTTGCGGTTTTGAGTCGTAAAATTTATTTTCAAAGGCTTCGCGGCCGCAGCATTTCTACTCTGTTCCGTCACGTTATTCAAAAATTAAAATAAAAAAAAGTACTTTACAACATTGTCCCCCGCCAAACCCTGGGGGGGGCGAGCCCACATTTCGCCCGGCGCCCCCCCTGCGGAGAGATAAGACACCTGGTGTTAATTTGACAAATTGAATTAAGGAGTTAGCCCCTCCCCGCTCTCAGTGAGCCGGTAATTACACGTCAGGCCGCGGTCACGTGATGTGCATTTTAAAACAGTCACGTGATACAAAAAGTCGCGGGTTTTGTAATAATTATTGCGGGAAAAACGAATCGGGGCGATTTCGGTTTTCGCTAGTAGGTATTGTGGCGAGGTAACGCGTTTGAATTCGTTTGGCATTAATTACATTTTAATTGCAGTAAATTATTTTGATATTATCAATATTAATACTATATTACTTATTAATTATTATGTAAGCTTATTCCAATTACAAATTATTAAATTGTAATGAAAATATTATGTTGTAATATTTGTAGGAATCTGCAAAAAAGAACTCATGTTGTGGTTTTTCGATTTATCAATATAAATCAAGAGTTATTTTAAATATAAGTATATAATCTTAACACGGTTAAAATACTGTTATCGTAAAGACGTAAATGCTAACTAATAAAATATTTCATAATTATTATGATATACTTATACAATTAATTTGAAAATACCTCAACACAAACAAAGACCCCTCTAAACCAACCCGGCCCGCATCACACTCAGTTTTAATCGAGCGAATCATGAAGCCCTAGGTTTGATATGAAGCATCAGCTGTTATTTACACCTGATAATAACTCAGAAGAGATACCCAAGTTTGAGGTCACCATACTCTCAAGTGAGCTTTGACTGAGCTTACTAATTGACATAATGTAATAAATAGTGCCATGGGACAAAAAGGTATATAAAATATAAAATACAAAAAATACATTTAAAAACTATATGAAGACATCTTTAGATTGACAGTATGTAAAAAAAATGTTTTCTAAATGCAACAAAAGTGGCCTTTGTGGCGACTAAGTCGGACGGTCCGATTACCCCAACAACTCGTTGGACCGACGTGAGCATGTCGTCCCTCTCGGAGCACTTTTTCGGACATTCCCAGAGTATATTATTGTTGTTTGCATCCTGTTATATCTATTTTTACCACGTTTTTATTAGCTCGTATTCTTGTTTGTCCAGTACAAATTTTTTCTTGTTTGTCCAAGATTTATATTGGACGATTGAAAATTTTTAACTAACTTCCCGACTAGTTAGACATTTGAAACTTTTAACAAGACGACAATGCATTCTTTTAATACTTTTAGCCATCTTTAAGCAGAATTAAATTCATTTTCAGTTAATTCTGTCTTGTATAGAAAATTATTTCGGAAAAATTCGTAAAAAGTAAAATACTCTTATTGGTTGCTTAGGGGGTTCTTGCAACTAAATTACATATTAATATAAACGTGCGTTACTATGGAAATCAATATGAAATGTCAAAATGACATTTCTGTATTCTATATTTATCCAGTATTTATATCAAGTACAAAAAAAGTATTCATTAATACATAGAATTGTCAAGTTTATAATATGATTCAACAGAAAATTTAAAAACTTGGTGTATAAAAAGTTCTTTTTATCTTGTAATTATTACTCTTTAAACCGTATGTAGTCACTGTTGGATATAATTATGTCTTCCATTTGTTTTCATCGTATAGGGTCGTATGCATTCTATTTATCCGATAGACACTATTTAGTAAAAGGTCATCCAATATGCCACTATCTCATTTAAAAACATTTTATTTACTATAATGATGGGGCTAGCCTACTGTCACTTTGTTGAAATATATTCGTATCAAAATATTATTAAACTTCATTCTTTTTCAAATAATACGTATGTCGTAATGTATCAACTATCTCAACGTTGAAAATGTTGAAGGAATTTTCATTTCATATCTCTGAATAAAGTATAATTTGGAACATTTAGATTCACTCGTGGTTAGCAAGAAACATTCCACATTCTGGTAGCATTTTATATTACAACATCCAACTTTTCAAACCATTCTGAGCTTAATAATATAACATCATGAAACGCAACGGAAATGACCGGAGCTTTTAGCTAGGCAAGCTTTCTTAAATGACCTGGAAATGTCAATCCGGTAAGAAAGCTCTGTTATAACATAGAAAGTTTGCCAGTGAATTTCTCCTTTTGAATCAATCTTATTCGAGTTATTTGAATGACAATATTTCATTTATCAACATTGATTAATCGAGATGAATTTTATTTAAAATCAATGAACATTTTTAACTATTTCGACATACTTATGTTTGTTATTATATGTTATATCATCTTATTATGCGCAGTTTTGTTTTATATTTCTTGTATGTTCATAATAATTCATTAAATTTATTGATAATTCGTAAGTTACTTTTTTATAGTAAAAAAATAAGAGTAAATGGGATAATTTGTAGTTACTAAGTCAGATGTGTCTATGAAATTGTATTTATTTCGGAATTGTCACACGTAACGGTTTGCCATTAATTAAAATTCATATAATAAATAATGAAGTCAATCAATCGATGTGGAAATGATGAAAAAAATATTATTAATTATTTGTCTGTCTAGTGGAGACACGAAATGCAATTCTGCTCAATAGTTTGCGGCAGTCAATGATTGAATTTACAGTTTTAAATATAAAAGGTTAGCTATTTTACGTCGTTTTTATTAGCTCGTATTCTTGTTTGTCCAGTACAATTTTTTTCTTGTTTTTCCAAGATTTGTATTGGACGATTGAAGATTTTTAACTAACTTTCCGACTAGCTAGACATTTGAAACTTTTAGATTATATCAGAACAATACTTTTAGCCATTTTTAAGAAGAATTGAATTCATTTTCAGTTAATTCTGTTTTGTATGGAAGGTTATTTCGGAAAAAATCAGTAAAAAGTAAAACACTATTATTGGTTGCTAAGGGGGTCCTAGTAACTAAATTATTAATATATACGCGCGTTACTATGGAAATCAATATAAAATGTCAAAATGACACTTCAGTATTCTATATTTATATGATTCAACAATTTAAAAACGTGGTATATAAAAAAATCTTTTATTTCGTCTTGAATTTGACATTTTATACTAACTTAAAAATGTTTCTTTATTATTAAGAATTAATAAATTAGTACAAAATACTCTAGATGCACTTGATTTACTTTAACCCGAAAATGAATACCTTTATTTTCTGCGGGAACTTTTGATTTCTTTATTTATTCTTATTATTACTTACTTAAACAACAAAACGAGTGATATAAATTGATGTATTTTACGAAAACTATTTTTCTGCAGATTAAAATTTACTCCGATAGATGCTTCATAAATAAATAATGATTCTTATTATTATTGCGTTTGTTAAAAATACTTTATTATTTATTTGAAAGTAATTTTATTACAATACAGACGTTGCTTTGCTAATTGTCAATTAAAATTCTTTGCAGCAATCTTCTGAACTATATTGTATCACTATCATTTGATAAAACAGCTACTGCATAGTCGCGACGATTTTTTCTAAGTAAAATTTCTCAGTTAAATATTGTAACTTTTATAATTTAAAACCCTTTGATTCAATATAATTTTAAAATATTTTTTTCAATGACTATAAATTTTAACGTTTTTAAAATTGAATATTGTATTATTACATACTTTATGCATAAAATTATTTGACTGTAATATTACAAAAAAAGTAATCATATACAGGACAGTATTGATTAATTCATAATAATATTAGATTGATAATCATGTTAAATGTATACTAACATCTAGATAATTATATTATAGAAAAACGTATCTGCGCCCTAGCAAAACTTTGAGCTTTTATTTGAAGTAGATTTCGTACATGGTAATGCGGCTTGGTTACCATACATATGAAGCCTGACATTCATTTTACAAATTACAAAAAATTTAATCGACATACAAAAAAATAACAACACATTTGCTCACAGAACGTTTTGATGCCTTGCTAATTAAAAAAAATAAACACTGTATAAACCAAGCCAAAGTAGATAATTGTCATAAAATATTCGAATATTTTTTTATCTATAATGGCTCGATTTTTTATTAATTCAACAAAAACAAATAAGTTTGACTGAAAAAGTGTGCATTATTTTTGTCGGATTATCCATAACGTACCTAAATTGTTATGGTTTGGTTTAGGCAAGTTTTAATTGAGTTTTAACAACTAAACAGTAATCTGTAATTTCTACTATTAATACAATGAAAACAAATAAGTATGACTGAAAATATTTTAGTGTACACTATTTTTGTCAGATATTAACAGCTTACCCCCACCCCTCGCCACTGCAGCAATAAACTTTAAATAATGACAAATTCATGTGATCATAGTATGGCATGAAGCGGCATTGTAAAATCAGTATAAAAAGTAAACTACATGGGAGTACGTTGAATGATCTATGTAAGTAGACCCTATTTATTTTTAAGAGATTATAAAACTACGTCTACCTCTATTCATTCTAACGTGGGTGGAATATATAATATATATCTTAATACTTTGGACGCGAAAGACGCACACGGCGCGTAATGACCAGGCGGCCGATCGATGTAATTAACGTTCATTTTAAAGGGGGCAATTAAAATCTCATTATCTCTTCAGCAGCAAAAGCGTTAAGCGATTTGATTGAAGTTGCCTGCCAAATTGATATTATCAATGTCAGGTTAATCCCGCACATTGGGAGAATAAACAAGTAATGTTACCAATTCCTAAAATAGTTTTTAGCTTCTTTTACAGCAGTTTATCGATGATGCTGATGTAGCCACGATGTTAAGATTATCCTATTTAAAATGCTGCGTTGAGTGTCCGTGATATGGTAAATACGGGTAGTGTGGAATAATACACAATGATGGTATTTTCTTTATCTTTATTTTCTTTCGATAATAAGTTTTGATAAACCCGGCACTAATACAGGACTATCACATTAGTTTTTATGTTGAGATTGAAGGTTTACATTATGATTTGAATTTAAGTTGAACGTTACGCAGAGTTTCGCGCGTAAATTGACTACAATGTTGAAAGGCCGAAATGCAACTGATTTATTGACTGTCATTTCCTGTTCGTATTATTGTTTATGCTGTATAATTGAGCATAGACAATAATGAGATAGTTTTAGAGTTGAGTTAACTTCTATACAGCTCTCCACTGCCATTTTTTGTATTTCGCATGTACAGCCTATATAAGTCATAAAAAGTACATAGCTGATATATGCATATTTTTTCGACGTTAGTTAGATCTATGTAACTTCAACATTCTAAGAATCTGGATTTTACGTACAATTTTGCTGAAAAAAAATAAATACATTAATATATCGTAACATATCCAAGAGCTGCAGCTTAAAGCTCTAGCACTTCCGAGTTGTATCGTGCGAAAAGTCAAGCAGTTTTGTATGTACCTAACACTCGTAAAGTGTTCAACCGCAGTGCAGTGTGGCCGGCTAATTGAAAGCAATTTTTCTTCACAGGAGGCTTTAAATTAGGTTGTAATTGGTTTCATTCTGCATTCGGATACTGCACGTGTCAGAGGCTCGCGTGCTGCCGACGTCCTGCACGTGATTGCAGCAAACCTACCTAGCACATTACACGGCTTGCGCCCTTAACTTATTCATGACCGGAAGAACGTGGTACTTAAATCATTATTGCTCGTAATAATATAGTTCTTTTATGAGAAATTTAGATTTACAAATTCAATTTTTCTTTCTGTTTATTCAAACATTATTTATAATAGTATGCAAGACGTAATAGGTAACCAGAAAATGTCTACATTAGGTAAAGTACAGTTTTACTCTAGCTAAGGGTTATGTCATGTTACGTCAAGTTATTAAGCAGGACATTTTTTTTTTACTTAAACCTAAAATATGGCTAATTGATCTAAATTAAAAATAACAAATTATTAATATAAATGAAATAAGTCGATTATTATCAAAAATAAATTCTAATGGATTTAAGTTTTGTACTATTCCATTTGAGTCGGTTTTTACGACTTGGGATTCGCTTTTCGGCATCTTCGGGCACTATTTGCACTCACCAAAAAGCAAATACACACTGACAATGAATACAGTTAACTCTTACTTATATTAAAAATAAATACAATAAAGCAGGTAAATACTTTATCACCTACATATTACATCAAGGATCTCAATAAAAAAATATCACACACGAATTATGATTAGTTGAAGTGTTTGTAAAAAAAACCCGTACCTTATCACTAATAAATACACTCGATAAGCGTATAAATCGTCCAAACTTAATAATATTATATCATTAGTAATTATTATAAACAATAAAAATACTATACTAAAGATGTGTAAAATCGTCCATTCTGGGAACAATGGTAACATATTAGGAATTTAATGGAGTTCACTACTGAGATATGTCTGATATCAGTCTTTAAAAAGTTACGAGTTTAACAATTAATATACAACAATATTCCTACATGATACCTACTTTTTTATAATATATTTTTTTAAATTTAATATTAAATAATTACAAGATAAAAAGAACTTTATATAATATACAACGTTTTTAAATTTTCTGTTGAATTATTATGCTCAATATGCTCAAACTTGTACTTGATACGAAGTAAATAAAAAACAAACAAACAAACAAATTTAATATAGAATACTGAAATGTCATTTTGACATTTCATTTTTATTTCCATAGTAACGCACGTATATATTAATAATTTAGTTGCTAAGACCACCCCCTTAGCAACCAATAATAGTCTTTTACTTTTTACGGATTTTTCTGTAATATCTTTCCATACAAAACAGAATTAACTGAAAATGAATTCAATTCTGCCTAAAGATGGCTAAAAGTATTAAAAGAATGCATTGGGATCGTGTTCTGATATGTTCTAAAAGTTTCAAATGTCTAGCTAGTCGGAAAGTTAGTTAAAAATTGATTGCAAGATTTGTACTGGACAAACAACAACCGGATAAACAATAATACGAGCTAATAAAAACGTTGTAAAATACATACATACATACGTCCACATCAAATTTCATCAAGTATCTTCGGTCGATAGTATTAATATACAAAAATAAATTCTTAATAAAAAACTTACACCGCATTTTTATCTGTATATCTTTTTTTGTTTAAATCGATGTCATTTAGGTACATATTATTATCCTCTGCACTTATAAGTAAGTACGCGCTTTGTCTTGATTGAAGTTTTCTAAAATAATATTTTATTCTCTCTAATTTTTTTATAAATAATATTTTGCATTATTAACATTTTGTAAGCTTTAGCTCAAGTAGTTGTTATTTTGTATGAAAATGGTCGTTTAAAAAAATTAAAATGTTCTCCGAGGCGCAATTTTTTAAAAATATTTTTTAATTAAAAAGATTTTAATTGACGCTTGTTTTCGCTAAGCTGAAACGTCGCGAGATTAACAATGATCCTTTTTCTTTGTTTTAACTTTTCACTGCGTATAAAATTGTATGATAAATAATGCGCCCGGAGTGAAAGTGTTGAAGAATGTCTGAACTACCTGCGATTCATTCATTCAATGATGCTATGATAATTTTTGAATGTTGAACATTTTATAATTGAATTAGAAATTCGCTTTGATTAGACATCTTGTGAATTATTACTATTTTGCAACGTTTTTCTTAGCTTGTATTCTTATTTGTCCAGTGATTGTTTGTCCAGTACAAATCTTGCAATCGATTTTTAACTAACTTTCCGACTAGCAACACATATGAAACTTTTAGAATATATCAGAACACGATGTCAATGCATTTTTTAAATACTTTTAGCCATCTTTAAGTAGAATTTAATTCATTTTCAGTTAATTCTGTAAATGAAAAGTTATTTTGATACCATTATTGGTTGATAGGGGGTCCTAGTAACTAAATTATTAATATATACGTGCGTTACTATGGAAATCAATATGAAATGACATTTCATTATTCAGTATTTCTATCAAGTACATTTTTTTTGATCGTTTAAGTTAGTCAAGTCAAGTTTATATGATTCAACAGAAAATTATAAACGTTGTATATACAAAGTTCTTTTTATCTTGTAATTATTTATATAATACATTAAAAACAGTTTACCCAAAGATTTTGAAGTATAAATATAGTGCCTTAGTCAAATCTGTAGGCAAAAGGGAAAAGGTGATAAGTCTTAAAAATGGTCATCAACTACCGTCAGAAAGGTACCAATCAAATCAATGCCTCCAAATAATCTACACAATACCTACATTTTGCATTTCAAAGTTGTCGAAAACCAATTTTCTTTTGACTCTAGTATAAATTAGTTATTTTATACTAGTATATTATTCCACATACAAATTCATTAATATAAGTTGGTAATATAAATAAAAATTGATACTCCTATATACTTGTCAAATGCTAATTACAGAATAAGTTATAGACTCAACAATAATAATTATTGGTATGGGTTTTAAAACTACTTGGTACTTAAAGGATTTTTCAATAAAAATATTATTTCTGAGGCTCAGAATAAGTTGAACTATTAGGTGAAGTGCTTTTCTGTACACAAATACTACTAAACAATCTACTATGAACATTAAGCTTTTTCCAAGAATTGTAAATGTTTTTTCATTCCGCCATAATATATTATTTTTAACAAAGGGGACTAACTATAATACGACATTATAATATGGCATTAAAAATATAAAAAAAACACTATTATTGTTAATAAGCCCTTTAGAAGTATTTTAGACTCGGCGTTTACTAGCTGTGTTTATTGTTGTGTGTTTATTTGTAGGAACAAGACAAAATTATTAACAGTATCGGAAGTAACAGTGCTTTTCAAGTGAAGAGCTTCCCGGAAGCGAAATCTGCTTCCTGCTTCCGAGAAGTGGTCCACATTAATAACAAGCGTGTAAGAGGTGCCAGCCCAAACACTTTTCGTAAAATCTAACACTACAATAATACATAGAGAGAATCTCATCCGAAAACTATGTTGCAATAGGAAATAAACACGTTAGTACCTATTAATCTAAAGCCACTTTCACATTTGGTTAAACTCTGAAATTTTTTTGCCTATATAGTATGAGAGACATTAAAACCTATCTACTCAGATTATTTTAAAGGCTTTAAATTACACTTTAAATAGGCCTAAGGCCTTGTCCACATAGCGCGTTTTGACTTGCGCGCATTCCAGGTACATGTGATTTCATTGAGGTGTCTATACGTACTCACGCCGTGACGACTGTCGCACACGGTCGAGGTACATGTAACCTCATTGAGGTGTCCATGTGCACTCGCTGCGAATCGAGGCGAGACACGCGCCATTGCCTATTAATGTAAGTACGATATCAATATAAAAATAAGTTGAATATAAGGTTAATACTTTGGATGCTGAAGACGCACCTGGCGCGTAATGACCAGGCAGTCGATCGATGTAATTAACGAGCATTTTAAAGGTGGTAGTTATAAAATCATTATCTTGTCAGCAGCGAATGAGTTAATAAACAAATAGTAAACACGACATCGTCATAGATAACTACTTTTCTTTTGTCGATGTAGCAGTGTCGATTGAATATGATCAAAGTTGTAGCATTTATTATATTCGCAGAAACATCCGGCTGTTCTGCTAGGACTTGCAAACTGCGACCCATCTCTAGTTACTAAAATTTATTATATAACACAATCGGTATGAAACAAAATGTGTGAAAATGTAATTGACAATTTCAGTATAGATACAAAGATCGCAAGTGACGTTAATATAAATTTACATATTAAAAATAGTTTATATAATATGAACTATTTATTAGTTGCCATAAAACAAATAATATTGTCTGAATTAAAGCAGTGAAAGATGGCAGAATAAACAATATGGCAGCATTATAATTATAAATACGGATATTATATTAAAAACCTGTTTTTATTATACTCTCAGGGCGCAAAAATATAGTGTTTGCTAAATATAAATTTTTAATGCGAAATGGCGACTCATACAAAATACTCCGATTCATACAAATACATAGGACTCAAAACTGTGATAAATATAATTTTTAAACCAATGGTAAATAATGAAAAACACGTTCTCTAAATAACCTAAAAAAATATGATTTTCAATCAACCAAACCCAGTATTATACACTACGATAAAAGACCTTAATGTACATAATATTTTTAACTTCAGATATTGAAAAATATACGTACGTGTATAATATTAGAAAAAATTCCAGGTGGCTTAGCCACCTGTCAACATTCTTGAATGTGACTTAGTTCTTCAATATAAATTATTTTGATTAAAATCATATTTAGACTTAAAATTCAACTATCCTGTTATGGGAGTACCATATTATTTGTTTTCATTCACAACCCGATTAAAATAAACGATTGCATTAATTTCGTGTCAGTTTATACGTGTATCTCATTTTAATACGTCTTCTCTTTATCTCGCACTCTCCTACAGATTTACATATATGTTTTCTCACATGCGCGGGTCTAGGACGATTCGGCGCCGGGACAACTGGGCGCCACGCAATCGACTGCAATTCGGAAATAAATATACGTTCCTGAGTTATAGGTAGGTACCTTAAAATATATATATTTAATATTATTATTAAATACTTGATGAGATTTTAAATATGCACACGTAAATAATGATTCAATTGTGCACATGTTTAACTTCCAACGTAAAGATAGTTATTTTATGTATATACAAAGCCTTAGGCATGATAATTATCAATCCGCAATAAAAAACATTATCTTAAGAGCAAAATGAATTAAAACTTTTAAGTAGTGGATAAATTCCTCGTCTACTTTTCTGTATAAAATCGTAACAAACGTCTATTTATTTCATTAGACATTGCGGCGCCTAATTGTCCTGGCGTCCAGTTATCCCAGTCCCTCCTGCGTTAACCGTGCTATAAATAAAAAAAATCATAATTATATAGTCTTTAATTTTACAATCATTACTAGTTAATTATTAGTACTGTATGTTTATATCTAAATTAGTTACGACTCTTTAAACTGTAAAAAAAAAACAAAAAAATATTTTCATCTTGTAACATTTTAATTGAAAAAGATCTTCGTATTTTGTTACCTTATAAGATTTAAATTTCTCTCAAGCCGCGTTATTAAATCATACAACATGCTAAACAAAAAGTTATATCTCTCTCGTTTAAAAATGTAGAGGATTTAATATAACCGTCACGATTACATAAAGAAGTTTATGATAAACGGATGTATCCTGTGTTTTTTACAAGTTTGGAGCAAGGTACCCGGGAAAAGTCTAACGATAAAACTGCAAAACAAGGATGGAGTATATTGCAGTCGTTATCTGCAAGTATCTTAACTTCCTGTTGGCGCTGCTCTTAGAGCTTTCATAAAGTTCAAATTTCGTTTTGTCTTAGTTTTGCTTGTTATACTTTGTTTGTTAAATATAATAATATGTATTTACCAATGTCATTCATGTAGCGATATATGAAATTTAAAAAAAAAGTAAGACAACCATTTTCCCTCCTATTTGGAACACAATTATATTTGGGCCTCTGGAAAGTACATATTTGATTGAGTGCACATTTAATCGACAGAATTTTAAATGCCTGAGATACTTGTTATTACAAATAATTTGTATGAATATATACGGATCGATAGCTAATAGATTTGAGCACCCTCTCGTAAAATTAAAGATTTCAGTTAAAATTCCTGTCAATCTATTCTAATTGGTATGTTTCTGAGGTTTTACAATTGTACCTTTTTAGCAAAAGACTTAAAATAAATGATAAAACTAGAAACTTTCACACGTAATTTTAAAACTACAAAGTCAGGCTTTTCAATTTGTAGAAACTGGTTAAGAATCCACGAAAAGAAGAAAAACTAACCGTACCGGTGCAATAAAAGCTTCACAAATAGAATTTTCAGCTTGTCTGCCAAGCTGTCCTTTTCCACAATGGAAGTGTGGTCACCTCACCCGGCTAGAACGCCTCAGATGTTTGCACGGACCCTTTCTGGTGTTTGCCAGTAAATATATCTAAAGTGACCACACTTTTTGAACACTACGAGAATCGTTTTAAATGTAGTTGTTTTTGTCTTTACGATATTGTTTTAAATCAATCTCAACGTAGTACCTTGTTGTTTTTGAATGTTTATACAAATTATCCAAACTTTTTTCCAGATAGCAAAGATTAGTATATTAAAAGGTAAATTAAAGTGTACTGACATTAAAAAAACCACAATAATGTACATAATATTTGACATAACTACAGCAACAAAGGATCTTATGATTCTTTTATTACGAACAATCTATGACAATTCCTCAAAGTTTTATTACGAGTACGTAGCAATTATACCACTCAGCATTAAGAAGGTGACACACTTTAATATTTATCCATGTTTTGTGTCAAAACAAAACAATGTAGCGATAACGACCGTCAGAAATTCCTCAATCATAATCTAGATCAATTGGTTTTATTTTGATTTGTTAATTGCGACAATGTCTCTTGTAATGTATGAACTGCATTTTTATACATAGCAAGGATGATCCATAAATCTTCACTCCACTCGAGTCCATCACTCGGAGCACTACTCACGTCGAGTCCGTCACTCGGCGCACTACTCATCTTGAGTCCAGTCTCTCGGTTATATTCACATCTCGGTACATCAATCTTATCAGTACTTCCGTACCCGCGATTATAACGTCACTCTGTCATCTTTATTATTATATTTATTTTTATTCTTCTAACGATGAAAATAAACTCTCTCCTCATAACAACCAAGTTACAGCGACCTTCTCTCTTCACTTCTCAAGATAATAACCATGCTAATATGTTGTTTTTTTTCGTTTCAGGTAAGTTCTTTAATACAAGTGAGAATGTAATCAACTATACGCGGATACTTCACAAATATTCAAAATTCTCTTGATAAGGTGAGTCATATAAGTTTTTTTAATTTATTGTATTTTATTTCGACGTTTTTGTATCCTTCGATGTTATAAATCGTGACTCCTTTTGAATGTATGAACATAAATAGAGAAAACTGAATTTGCAACTCATTATGCAAATAACCTCTTCTGTTAATCAAACAACGCTGCCAACAGGTCATACAATAATAATAATGTATATTGAACCCACATCAATAAAAAATGTAATAATACAAACATATGCAACGAAAAATATAGTATAAATGTTCTTATGGTAGAGTTTTTTTTTACCAAAGTACAAATAATACACTTCAACAAATATTTTTTATTAAAAAAAAACTTAATATAGAAAAACTATTTTTTTCTATCCCATTACCATTCGAAAACAATAATAGATAAGAATAAAAGTGTATAAAACCTATTACACTTTCCAGTGGCAAAGGGTGACTTTTTTAAAGATGTAGGCTGTGGGAGTAACCATGCTTGTCAGTATATTTGCGGGAAATAAGAAGATAACCCAATATTACTACTGATGAATAGGTATGCTAAAACGAAGAAATTTCAAAAGCTTAATTGGTTTGTTATAATTAGTTGATAAAAATAAGCAATAAATTTGAATTACTTATATATTTTCCTAAACATTTATTAACGTAACATACGCTCAAAATATATTAACTATCATCTATGAAAATATCCGTTGTTGTATATATATTAATTATGTTCCATGACAATTTATAATTTAACCCGTAAAACTAGACATTTTAATATACTTCTATATTTAAAATACAGACTTAGATAGGTACAATATCAGATATCTAAATTGTCTAGTGAGTGAAAAATCACGAGATAAATTATTTTATATTTTTAACAATAATCAATACCTACATATTTATGTGATGGAATCCCATAGAAATTATTTTTTAAATTATCTTATTATTAGTTATTTTTAATAAATGTGCTCTCGCGACGTAAGCGCTAACGAAAAAGCTTGTACATTTGTTTGCGGGACGCCAGACATTTTGAAATAATGAGAAAAAAACTTCATATTGAAAAACACGTCGATTCACGTGAAAATAATCCTATAGGTACAATATGTGAAGCGAAGCGCGGTGTGTTCTATTTTTTTAAACTTTCGAGAGATGCCATAGATGGTGCTTATTGAAATATGAGAAAAGATCGTTAGATTATGACAATTATACGAAAGATGTCTTTGGGCATATTGAATATATTATTATTTGTGATTATATAAATACGTCAACATGAAAATAAAAAAATATTTTTCTTAAGAAGGTAGGCTTTAAATAATCGTCTAGTATGGAGTCTTCGCCACTGACACCTACAAAATAGCACATTATATAATCTGAAAACACCATTATATTTACTACCTACTGAAAAAAATACGACCCTTTTCGTATTTTAAATCAAGTGACCAATTACCTCAATTATTACTAACCGACCTCAAAATCTCTCCTAATTTAATTGGTAAAACACATTAGCTTAAATTCAATGGATACGCGCTAATGCACTCAACCAATTGAGCCACATCCATCCTATATCATAATCATCATCAGCTGGGTTCGCTATACTGCTGTATGAAGGCATCCCCTTGCTCTCTCTTCTCGGTTCCTAGTTTTTTGCTGCAATATACATCCACCGAACTTTATGAGGTCATATATTATGATTTCTACAAAATTAACTAGTAGTGTATAATATATTATATTGAAGCTAAGTTCGTATTTTCAATAATTTCGTAATAAGTTTATTGTTAATGCAATGGATGCCTGTTATATATTATAGTAGGTAGTTTATATTTGAAGTGTTTCCAAATTATGTATAAAAATGTGGTTGGGCCATTTATGTTCCCATTCCACTTCTTATCTCCTCACCCACCTCCTAATCCCCAGTGTTATTGTGACCAGACATTTAATAAGCAATTAGGGGTCATGAGAGATGGTGTAACAATGAACAATCAGTTGCATCTCGACAGCGGACGCGTGCGGGCTTCTTATAGCTTTCCGTCGCTTAAGTGATTGACTCAATAGATACAGACTCATTCATAAACTATCATCATCATTCATACACCCTCACATATAATCCATAAAACTGTCAAAAAGTGTGGGAGTGTACAAACCGGGTGACCTAAAATAACTATACCGCGCGAGCGAAAGTTGAAACCAGATCACGGAGCCATCATACATCATCACAAAGGTCAGTGTCTGCCACTCTGTTCCATCGCCCCCACCCCTAGATCCAACCTCCTCATCTTCCCTTAAAATAATTACAGTCCACTTAAAAAGCTCAACCAGAATGTTCAAATCTTGTGAATTACTCATTGAATAAAATAAATAGTTTATCAAATATTTTCTTCGTGTATTAAAAAAATGTTATCTTAAAAATGTTAAGCAACGTTGTCAAAATATGTATGAATAAAATACATTATTAACAGCTAGCGGGGATTATTTTGTTTATATATTTAGGGGTGAATATTTTCTTTTTCATTATGAGTAAATAACGCACCGCGATTATTTCTAACGACCCGCCACAATTTATATTAGAAGAATCCACCTACCTCCAAGTGAAAAAAGAAAACAAATTTATATGACACGAGTTGGCTCACACGCGAGCTTTGAGCTTGTAAAGAAATTTTACTTAACAATTTTTTTTCCGCAAAATGTTCGTTCGGAGGATTTATCTTGTATTCAAATTTCATATTTACTTCAAATATGTGTGATCAAAAGAACAATTTTTTGTTTACAATTTATATGGTAAAATATTACGCAGTACGAACGCATTTGAAAGGAAAACCTTTTTAAATTTTTTATGTCGCATCTTGTCGCAGACATGTATTTTTTTACATTGAACGTGTTTTGCTAATAATCCACCTAACTTAATAATAATTTATTGTCATTTTTGTTACATAAATAATATATTGTATGATTACACCGTGTATCTTATATCAACTGTCCACACCTGCATAAATTTACTGGCATTAATAGAGTGTAGATTAAACTACCGCGATAATGACTGTATACACGCAAAAGTGCTGACTGTTTCGCCAATCTCATTCTTCAAGTGAAACCGAGACGCGTTGTTTTCATTGTATGATGCTATTTGATAGATTGTGCAAATTGTTTAACATCAAAATACTCTGCATGGTGTAATTCGTATATTTTTCCGGAAAGTTTACCACTATCCTTCTACTGTGCGCACAAGTTCCAACTGTCGCGTGAAAATTCAGAAAATGCTGAACTTGTTTGGGCCATGCATGTAATCTGGCAACTTGCCAATAACGTTAATTCATTTTTTTGTAAATGCAATCAAATAGAATTTAGTACTCGGTGGCGAGGCCCCCCTTTCTCTTGTTTCCGTCGTTTATTTTATTGTGATATTATATGTTATGCAATCGTGTATAAAATTGTATTTGTAATGTTTAATAAGTAGCTATCTAATGCAAAATACTTTGTGTTCGTCTGCATTCAATTAAGTTGACCTAAAGTCACTCGGTTAGAGTGTACATTTTTCCGACCATGTCCGATCCTAATAGGATCATATGGGCCTCCATAGAGTAGATGGTTGTATTAACAGATTATGTTTTTTACGAGAAATGGATGTCAGCCACTTGCTCAACCTATTAGGTCCATATCCTGACTCACACACAAATTGAAAAACAATATGTGTGCTTGCCAGACCCAGGATTTGAACCCGAGACCCGCGGCGTGATAGTCCAGCGCTTAAGCCACGCGGCTACCGTGTACAATGTATTAATATACTTAAAGTTTGTAATTAAAATTAAAATTAAAATCTTAAAATTTACATGTATTAATATACTTAAAGTTTGTTATTTTAGTCACTGTAAAATATTTAATTTGTTCATTCTTTCATAGTTAAACATTTGACCACAGATAATACAAAATGTAACCTCATATTTCTTGATCCAACGCCACTTTCTGTGAATGCAACCATGTTAAAGTCTTAGTGAAATAGTTCCAAAAGATTGTCTATTTTATAATCATTATAATTGAGCATTTTATGTACCGGTATTTTAAGTCAAACGATCGAACTAGATCGTCGAATACTTGTAGATTCTGGAAATATTAAATTTATTTTAGATACATAAATACATACAATATGTTTTATATCGTGTATAAAAACCGTTATAGCAATCCTATAATTAGATTTAACTGTTTATATAACTTAAAATAAAAATAATATACTGATATATTAATATATCTCTCGTATTAAAATACATACGCACACATGGTATTAAGAATTCAATAGAAGAAATTTATAATAAATAACGCAACCGTCAACTAGAATTTAGTTGAAAGGCAAACATAAATACATCCAGTACCGCCAAAACATAATTTTAAGAATTATATCTGATCCCGTCTTTCAGATACGTAGCGTTCTCAAAGCTTTTGGGACTGCTATACCCCTAGAGTAAAGAATATTTTTCAACAGTGGCGCAAAGCATGCGCTAAAAATAGTGTGGTTTCAATCTTTCAAAGTGGAGTATAGTCCTACTAATTGTGTCATCTAAACCACCGAACATGCAATTAAATACAATTTAATTATAATGTGCATTTACATGCTTTTCCTTGGCCTTATAAGACCTATTTTGACCTAGGCATGGATTTTTCTATTTTTTTTAATGAGTGACGTGTGTCTTGACAAGAAAATTAAAAAAAAAACTAGCCACCCCAGACCCCTCACATCAGATTGTAGAGCCAATAAAAAAATCTATAACGTTTTGGGAGTCACCACTAAAAAACAACTTTATTTGCTATTTTATAGTAAACTGGAAATTTGGTACATACCTAGGTCCTAAATAGTGACAATGTGTTGTAATTAAAATTAAATTTAGGGGTTGTATGCGGCCAAGAGGCGAAGCACCCTTATTATTGGTGATAGGACTGCTGAAGGTTGACAAGAGTCAGAACGCCACTTGTTATATAAAATAATGTATGTTATAGTAATATGTTATTTATATTAAAATCTACTGATTTTTATTTTGGATAGGCACATATTGTTAAATTAAAATAATTACAAGATAAAAAGAACTTTTTATATACAACGTTTTACATTTTCTGTTGAATCATATAAACGTGACTTGACTAGCTTAAAAGATCAAAAAAAAATTGTACTTGATAGAAATACTGAATAATGAAATGTCATTTCATATTGATTTCCATAGTAACGCACGTATATATTATTTGATAATTTAGTTGCTAGGACCTCCCTAGCAACCAATAATGGTATCGAAATAACTTTTCATACAAAACGGCATTAACTAAAAATGAATTCAATTCTACTTAAAGATGGCTAAAAGTATTAAAAAAATGCATTGGCATCATGTTATGATAATATATTCTAAAAGTTTCAAATGTATAGCTAGTCGGAAAGTTAGTTAAAAATCAATTTCAAGATTTGTACCGGACAAATAAGAATACGACCAAAGAAAAACGTTGTAAAAATGAGAATTATTTTTTATGTTGACTTTATTTATATATACTATTCGTTGAAGACTCTTAATATTTTAACAAAATAAATTTAATTAGTTTTATATCACTTGCGAATGGACTACGTCTAGTTGCACTTACTGTTTGTTGACTATGTTTTTATTATAGACCCAGACAGATTTTTTAATAAAATGCTTGTTTATTAATTATAGTTTGGCAGATATTTTTCTTTAATATTACGATTTTGATGAACGTTTTAAAATCATTTTTTTCTGTCCATATAAAAACATGTTACTTGTCTACAATATAAAAATTATTTTTTAAAAAACTCATTATATATTAAGAGATTAAGGACATCTGAGAATATTGGAAACCACTGCCTCGGGAAAGCCGGGTAAAAGAACCAGCGCGAACAAGATTTGTGGAAATGTTAAAAAAAACTGAAGGCGAATGAAGAAAAAAAACTACAATGAAAGACAAATACAATACATCACAGTCTAGTCGCTTCCTCCAGTGGAACAAGAAGATAACAGTGGTGGCAAAACTTGGCTGCCGAAACGGGAATGAAGTTGGATTTTCGCGGAAATGGTGGTGGTTTTATTTCGTTTTATTATATAATAATAATAAAACTCTTACTCGTGAGAATGTAACCTGTATATTCCCATTATAGTGAGATGATTTTTAGTCGTTATTTTACTTATATCTACATTATTATATGGTTTACGATATCTGTGATTTTTGTTAGTGCATTTTTAGTACACATTCGATGCTTAAGCAATGTTATACAGAAAATCTCAAAAGGTTTTGCATTGACTATGAGATTTTAGATAGATGGAGTTTGTTATATTGTAATAATATTATGGTAACGGCTATATCTACATACTTTACCATAATAGTATGTAAAGGTGATTTTTAAGATTGATATACTTAAATTTTAATTGTAAAAAATTACACAAAAATTTTATTTAAAAAATATATATTATCCGAAAGATCAATACAATATGGCAATATCATTTGAAAATTATTGCAGGCATGTATTGCCACTATGGTAATCTTGTTGAAATCTATTTTTGTGCAACTTTTTTGAGACTATATATTACGAATAGCATGAACAATGTTGACTTACATGATCTCAATAATTGTAACTGGTTTATCAGCATAATCCATTTCATTTATATGGCAATACAATAAATAATACAGATGTGTCAAATCGCATGACCTTGGAGACCAAATGTCAGGTCTATTTACATTAACTTATCAACAAATTTTGATTTGAGTTAGTTGATGGTGACCATCGCTAAAAATGGCACATACCTCCTGTTGAATCCAATGTCATTCATATTTTCAAAAGAACAAAAATTATTGATCATTTTTCGAAGAAATAAGGGCCGGTGATACCACCAGTATGTAAACCACGCCAATCCGTGCATTTTTGAGGCTGTAATAGAGTCATCTAGATTGGTATGGACAAATTTTTCATATTAATAATCTCGTTAAGCCAAAAATGAGTCTCATCATTGAATGCAATTTTGGTAAATTGACTTCTATAAGTTGCGCTAATAGACTAATACACCGTCGCACGGCTTAAGCATCGGCCTATAGTGTCGTGGGTCCCAGGTTCAAATTCTGGGTCTGGCAAGTACCTACACATTGTTATTCAATTTGTGTAGAGTCAGAGTGTGGAACTAATAGGTTGAGCATGTGGCTGACATTCATTTCTCGTAAAAACAAAATCTGTTAATACAAACCTCAATTCTATGGAGGCCCATACGATCTTATTAGGATCGGACATGGTCGAAAAAAAATAGACGACTGATTTTTATAATATGTAGATTATATAATATGTATGTATATAATATATATGTAAATATGTTTAATTATTTGGTAACGTTGTTCAAGCATGACTTTATCCATGATCATTTTCCAGACTATACTGATTATAAATGTCAAAAAGTGAGCGCAATACCACAGTTCGGTTTAACAGTAATTAACTCTTTTGTAATTTATATCTAAGCAAAAAAAAACACCCGTTATTTGTTGTCATTGAAGGTAAGAGGCAAAAGATTGATTTCACACACACATAATACAGTGTATTAAAAGTATATTATAATCATATATTAAATAAAATACGTACATAAAGCTCTCTGGTTATATAATTTGTTTTATCATTTCATATACCCAATGTATTGTCATTTAATAATTATGTTCTGTACAATGCACTGACATCTCATCTGAAAGCTCTGAAACTCGATTTTTAGTGAGCTCACAATATGATATTAATGTAATTTTTTCAAACTCTGTATATTATGTGATGGTTACACTTATACCATACCACTATATGGAATTATATATTGTATTATAATAAATTGGTAAAGCAAAAAGTGGATGGAGAATAACTTTTAACACCGATATCCATCCGAAAGCTTTTTACTGTGCACCGCTTCTAGGAAAAATTTCAGCCCGAGGAGGAGTATTAAAAGCTTTATCTGAGCTTTTATAAATTGTCTACGGATTTATAGATTATTATAACAACGTGATTCTATATATTCAAAGGTTTTTTCTTCCCGATTCTGATATATGTGAACCTACTGAGTGAGTATAGTTTGAAATATATATTCCAATGAATAATAAATGTTAAAATAACAGAGTATGTTGAATAAAATTATCTTCAAATGAATGCTTGCTTGAACAAGAAAATCTATGAATAAATTAAAAATAATATTCACTTAAAATATCAGTTGATAGATGCTATAAGGATCGCAATATTTTTTCTCAATAATTAATGTTCTTAAGATCAGTAATGTCCAGTTATTACTACCGTTCCTTTGTTTTTTATAAACATCTTGAACCCATCCTATTATCCTGTGATTTTCCGATAATTTTAATATTACTGCCATAACCTCAGTTTTTATGCAGATGGTCAAGATCTACATAGGGCTGAAGTGCTACAAAAACAAAAATGCACTGTAATCAGTGCAATCAACAAACATATAAGAAGTCGGTAATCATGTCGGAGTGGCTCTAAAAAGATACATTTTTCAATAATAAAGAAATATGGATTAAACTTAAAAACGTGTTAAAGAATATGTTATTTTAAATAATATTTACATTATTATGCGTTACATTTGTCAAGTAAATGAAGCGAGTATTCTAAGACATTTAGTAGGCTTTGTGTTTCTTGCATTTGATAATCTGACTGTCATAAGTTATAAACTAAAACTGCCGGGAAATTCTTAGTCTATGACGACTGAATTTTGCAGTTCTGTCTTATTTTTTTGTTCAATGGTTGTAATGAATAATTTATTTTTCATCGTGGATATAAAACTCACTTTAATAGTATAGCGTATATTATACCTACTGCAGATTTTCGGTTGGATAATTATACATATTATTTAAATTAAAACAAAAATTATTATACCAGAGTATTTAAAACTATCATAACCAGTTTGAATGAATCATTTTTGATCATTGATTTCCTAGTATATTGTATTTCATTAGGGTTCATATTATCTTATTAAAATATTTTTATGTCGTTATTATAAATAATAATATCTATAAGATATCTTAACGTTTAAAAGGAGAAAAAAGTGCACAACCAACCAGATTACTAGTGTTTACTAAAACTGCTACAACTTTTTAGCATAAGTTTTATTTCAATATATTATTCTCTTTCAAAATAATATTATGTAGATACATGTTGTAGGGTTTTAAGAATTATCTAAAAATTCTGATTAAAATATTGTTACCAAAGACACCCATCGTCGAAATCAGTGCGATTTTTTCCAATAAATTAAAGTGAGCGAAACTAGTAATTGTAATTTATGTGGCATACATACTATTACAATTGAGTTTATCACTTGATATTCACTACAGAATAATAAAAATTGCTTCACCTCACATCTTTTGATTACCTATTATTTTCTGTAGTATACCTAATCAATTAAATTTAATCCTAAAATTCATTCTATAAAAAATATATTAATATTTTTTTCGACCATGTCCGATTCTAATAAGATCAAATGGGCCTCCACAGTGTGGAGGTTTGTATTAACAAATTTTGTTTTTACGAAAAATGGATATCAGCAAACTTGCTCAACCTATTAGATCCAATCTCTGACTCATACACAAATTGAAAAACAATATGACGTGTACTTGCCAGACCGAGGATTCGAACCTGGGACCCACGATGCTGTAGGCGTAAATTTATACTAACATTGCAACTAAATTGATGTTGAATCTTAAGAGGAAAAATGGATATTGTATTTTATTTTAATTATTTATTATGAAAAGTAATAATTTTATCATTGGACTATAGTTGAATCATTTTAATCATGCGGATTCTATAACACCATATGCCTAGAAATTAGGCAGGATAATAATTGTGAATGACGTTATGGTTTATATTGTTGAATCACGGTTTTATGGTATATTTACAATCCTAAAACCACCATATAGCTTTTCTAATGGTAAAGTGTTTAACTAAGCGCTATAATAATAATATCCAACAACTTCATTCAATTTTAAACCTACGCGTCGCCGAATCATACTATTTTTAACATAAAATTCTGTGAACGTAATATGTAATAAATTTTTGAAAACTATTTGCAAGGTTACTCCACGAGCTTAAAAAAGTTTGTAGCGAAAGCACGCGATCATTTTCAAACTCTACGAATTTAAAGTGAAGGGCATACAATATTTCAGTTTATAAAGGAAACTCTGTATACTTGCTTACCTACTCTTGATTTTGTACCTATGTTCACTTTACTAATGGATGAAGCGAGATATAGGTACATGAAAGGGTTGTTGAATATATTCTACACGCAATAACGAAAGTTAAAAAATTAATAGATTAAACAAAATTCATATTATTTAATTAATTTAAATTTAAAATGTATAGTAATGAATTTATTTTATTTTATTACCACATTTTACTTAGCTCGTATTTTTGTTTGTCCGGTGGTTGTTTATCCAGTACAAATCTTGCAATCAATTTTTAACTAACTTCCCAAGTAGCTAGACATTTGAAACTTTTAGAATATATCAGAACACGATGCCAATGCCTTATTTTAATACTTTTAGCCATCTTTAAGTAGAATTGAATTCATTTTCAGTAAATTCTGTTTTGTATGAAAAGTTAATTCGGAAGAAATCCGTAATCCAATCCATTATTATTGGTTGCTAAGAAGGTGGTCCTAGCAACTAAATTATTAATATATACGTGCGTTACTATGGAAATCAAAATGACATTTCAGTATTCTTTATTTGTTTGTTTGTTGCAAAATAGCTAAAATATGACTTGTTGACAATTGCCTTATTTGTCGTAAATTAATAATATACATAGAATTGTCAAGTTTATATGATTCAACAGAAAATTTTAAAACGTGGTATATAAAAAGTTCTTTTAATCTTGTAATTATTTTAAAATTTATTAGTATAAAAATTATACCAATCATTTGTATGTTGTATATTATTTACTAATTGAAAATATCCCTCTGAAGTGGACGGAATCAGTCCAGTTATATAGTATCAATTTAATTAGTACGATACGCAGTCAAAGCCTCGGTAAAATCACAAAAAAAAAAAAAAAAATTAGTACGATAACATTGCGTTTTATTTAAATTGGTAATATTATAATTCTCAAAAAAATAATGTCTTTGATAATTATAATTAAATTAGTGTATGCGACAGACGAAATCGGTTCTGGTCGTTTTTTTATATATTCGAGTATGTTAGTTTAACTAGTTTAATGATTTTATACCAAAAGTTACACAAATAACAATTAATAAAAAATCATTGTTTTAAAAGTATTATAACAGTTTAACTACGCCAGTGCCAGTTAAAAAAGTTAAACGTCTAAATAACATTTAATTTTGTCGTCAATTTGTTCGTCTTCGTAATAAGAATGAAGTAAACCATTTTAAACAATCCACAATAAAATTATATTAAATCGCTTATCTTGTTCATACTGTGACGCTTCCGTGTTCAGTGGCGTTCACAAAAGTGGGGGCATCCCGCATTAAACAAAATTCCTAAACTGATTTCCATAATTGTTGGCGCTGTCATTTTCGTAAAAGTCGCGCTGAGATAAGGCTGACAATGTAATTTCTCAAATAAAGTTGGCACGGCAATTTATCATTCCCTTATCGGCCGCCATTTCCTTGCCCCCTCTCCTTTTTTTGGTACCTAACGAACATTTTTATTTGTCACTTGAGTTTTGGAGATGCGCGGGTTTGTTATTTGTGACTCTTTGATGATTTTTATCTGCTTAATTCCAAAAGTATACCTTCTAAGCCCTGGTTTGGCAGTTAAAACGATGTTATAACTTACTTGCATGCGTGGCGTGACATTTGTCATGTAAACTTTTTGAATAATGGGTGGCAATAAATTATAACTTAATTCTGAAGAATTTTTAAACAATTTTCCTTAGCCTGTACTCATATACGTATGTGAAACATCTTCGTCACAGCTCATTCCTGGTCGAAATCATTCCACTTGATCTGCTTAAAGAACGCGTTGATTTGAATAGCAATATAGATTGTTAGGTATCTTTTTTGATAAAGCTGGTGTTTTTTACGCAACTGAACAATAATTAAATACGACCCGAACGAGAGGGATGTAACGTGGATACATTCTACTTATGCGATCACGCAACAAAAACGCAAACTTGTTCGCATGCAAATTTATGTGCTTCAGCTTACAGACATCAAGAAAAATTATCAGGGGATGACGATGATATTTTATTATCCCCGATAATAAGTTTAATGTTCTGAAGGTTGGTTGAATGTGTGTGTGACATAATATATTTGTCGTATACATTTTGGAAAGGCACGGTGACAACTGTTACATTTTCAATGCTTTATTGTCTATGGCCTATCAATGACCATAGACAACAAGAGCTATAATACAAAACCTCAAAATATATCATTTAATTTTTTTTAAATTTAACTTTAAAATTCAGATACAAATTTAACCACCTAATTTACAAATTATTAATTCCATGCGTTCCGACATGACTTGAAAATATAAAAAAAACAGTTTGATAAAAAACTAAATCGAAACTAAAATGTAATATAAAGTACTAAAATATACTAAATGGGCGCAGTAAACTTATTTTAGGGATTCATAAAACTACGCCCATACAATCACCTTCACTCAAGTGTAATATATAACAATATTCATAGCGATTTGGTTGAACAAAATTATTATCGTCCCAATTAGAATTACTAATTAAATAGTTAGTTCTGATCTTTGAGTGACCAACTGATGCTCTAAGATAGTAGTTATCAGGGACACAGGTTATTAATACCAAGAATAACGACAGAAAATTTTTAATTAGCAATCATTGAAACCTTTTTATATATTCCAAGGTCATTCATATCTTCCAGAATTTATTAAATCAGTGGTATACCTATTACGTTTATTATTAGAACGTGGTCAGATCTCTTTTGAAATTTTAACTAGGTCAAAATTTTAAATCATTTTTGTTTTCACATAATATTTACATTACGTAATTGGATATAGGTTTTTGAAGTGCCTATTTCAATTTTCAAATATAGGAATTTTGCAAATTGCTTTAAAAATTATATTTCTGTACCTATACTACGCCATCTGAAATAAAAAAAATTAATTTAGTATCTGACTATTTCTCTTTTTTCAAGTAACTTGACATTACAACTGCTTTATTTATTTTTTCGTTATATAATATAATATATAAATAATATGTTTAAACTATCGATTGCTTTATCGTCAATTTTTTCATATGGGTACTTACATATTATATACCTGAATTGCAGTACACTGATTTAATATGACAACAATACATTTTGATAAACACAAGTTCCTGTACAACGCTCTTCCTGATGTAGGTAATTTGTGTTGAATAATAACAAAATAACTGAAATGTTTCTATTAAGATCCATTGTCTTTCCGAGATATAACTCTAAGTGTACGGCCTGAGTGGACAGCGTTCGGCGGGGTGTGAGCGGCGTCTGCAACCCAAATCTACGTGCTTGCTGTATGCCAAAAGAGATAGAGACCTGGAAAAGGCTATCAAATGGCCAAATCATCTGGGTCAATATCCTCAATCATGTAGTCTTAACTATGAAAAAAGGCTATCAAATGGCCAAATCATCTGGGTCAATATCCTCAATCATGTAGTCTTAACTATGAAAAATGATTTGTTGAATTAAGATATCATAAACCTATCATAATTAAATCATATCATAGCATATTATGACATATATACACAAGTGCAATGCGAATATAATAGCTATAAGATATTACTATTTCGTATTTACATTTTAAAGAAAACTAAACTTTTAAGCTGAGGAATGATGTCAATTTATCCTCATATTCTCAGAAACTCATAGCTCTTGCAGTTTTCCGGATATATGCTTCATATCCAGATACTCCAAACTCTAAGTCTAGCGATCAACACAATATGGCCTACTGCTATAAGTACAGATACTCACCATTCCACAAGTGGTCATCGAATACACCTGGCTTATAAGATATAATTATTAGGATCATTAAAGTCCGTTTGTATCATCCGCGCTGTCTTGGCTTTTAGACATGCCGCGTCAGAATATTAATTATATAAATTGGATGCCCCTGATGATTACACCAATTTATAAGTGCCACGGATGTTCCACTGACAAAAGCCTTGCGTACCGTATAATATCGAGGAAAGTGAAGTCAACCCTCCTAATCACTGCCAGAGCCGAGTCAACGCGTGTATGTTGCGTCAGGCCATGGACGAGTTAACTCGTGCGTTCTTGTAAACTCCATAACTTCTGAATAAACTGTAGATATTTTCAAAACAATATTATTTATCATTTTAGTGTAAAAGTATTCACGAGACACGAGACATGAGAAAGATGTTGATTTGGTAAGTTTTCACAAATATTTATCAATCTGTTCCTATTTCATAATTTTCAAGCGATTTATTTTATTCCAAAAATAGATGGCCTACAAGACAGTATCCACCAAATAATTCATGTCACTATCTTCAAAGATGAAGTATTATTCCATTCATCTAAATCATTTATATTTTTATTCGTTTATAAAGAGGGTCCGGACCCGAAACGTAGTATGCGGGCGTTGTTTTTTCTAGAGATGAGTTGGAAATACTGTCACCAGTTTGTGTACTCAAGTATCGGATGAAACTACCCATACTCAGTACGTGTGGCCCAATAAACCTGTTCCAAAAACTTGTGATGATATCATCGCAAGTCGCTGGCTAGTTGGTAGACTTTTAATACTATTGACATTAAATGCGGGCGAGCGAGGTAGCACTTGAATACAATTATATTTTAATTTACTAGTCTATGCATGCGAATGAAATCATCTTATGTATAAACAAATAGGTCATAAATTTTCTGTATTCAAAAGCGTATATTTCGTAAAGCAGCATATTATTCCCTCGAAAATATGGTGAGGTGACTGAGATGACGCAGTTCATTTTATGGTAACAAGAATATTATATCTAAACATAAAACAACTCATAAATTAAAAAAGTGTTTAAAATTTTATAATAAATGGGACATTTCGAAAACCCCTGGTCAGTGTATTTTTAGCAATTCTATTGAAGCCGATATTTTAAATACTAAGGTTGGAATTGGTTTTAAGCATCAATTACATTGAGCTTCTTTACGAGGTGTTTATTGGCGAATTTACAATCTGCCTGTAAAGTCGCCCAGTGTAATCATCGAACAAGCTAATAAGCAGGTTGTAAACACTCTACCGAGAAAAGTTGAAAGCCGGTCAACTTTACACGCTACACGCCGGCATGTGGGCCTACTGCGTCTGCGTAGTAGGGCGCAGTAGCAACCTCCCGGTAAAAAAACGAACTTCGTTCTGTCAAAATAGTCGCTGGCTTGTGGCTTCTCAGTGAATGGAAAGTTTTGTGTGTAATCATCAAATCGCATTAGCTGAATCGACCGCTTTTAAATTCGCCAACAAACATCTCGTAAAGAAGCTAATTGTAATTGATGCTTTAGTTTCCGTTGAGTATGAAACTTTTGTCGCATACGTACGCCAAACGCTCTATATAGCATTCCAAATACTAGTATTTTGGAACAAGTTTATATACTAAGTATTTTTTTATACTGGTAGTAAGTATACTTAGTCTTCAAAATCGACCAGTTTTCCCATCTCTAGTTCTTTCCCATTCTTTCGAGGACTTTTGTTAACTAGCCACAGCTCATAGTCTACTCTATTATCAAGTAACATTATTGATTTTACGTCAAACTGTAAGTTTTCGTACATGTTTTTATTTTGTTTATATCCCAAAACGCAAAATGCTAAATCCAGCGGCTGTCAGCAATAACTCAAATATAAGCAGGGCATGACTTATTTGAAATCTCGTTATGGTGCGGATATGTTTGCTATTCGCCAACCACTCGCTCGGTGCCCGGGACGAACGGGATCGGGGAAATCCGGGCACGTAGGCTGAGTTTTCCCATCGGGAATATATGGGTATACGACGGCTCCAGAATCATTCTCTGCAATATTATGTTCAACTGTGATGTTTTTGGGTCATTCTCGATGGTGTTTTTATAACGATACGTTTCGTAAATCAAAAATATCTGGTAAATAGAGTGTTGCCTTTTTTGTTTAACATCGATCTACAAACCTTCTTGAAAGAATATTTATTTATATTTAGTCATATTAAATGTAAAAGAATACAATTAGGAATAAAAACAGTCTTAAATTCATAATAATTAGTATATCACTGTAAGTTATAAAACAACGTTAAAAATTACAAAAATTAAATCAATTTTTAAATATAATATGTTACGCCAAATGTGCGAAATTGATTACTACATGAAATGGCCAAAATTTTGTCTAAATCATGAACAATGCAAGCCCGTTGCCTTATTCATGAATTAAACAAAATATCTGCCAAGTGCGTAAATTCGGCAGTAATTTTTCAGCCTATTTCATGCATTGGACAAATTAGATAGTAGCGCTACGTTGGTGTTTTTTGCAACTAAACTAAATGTGTCAAATGCTCATGCATTGGTCAAAATTTGCGTATATTATCTATGGTCAAAATAGATGGTCGCGCTCCGGTGGTATTTTTTGCAAATAATCAAACTAACCAAATGTGTCAAATGTCATTGATTATAATATAAAAATATACCAATCAATAGCTACAATGACTTTCATATCCATTTACTATGCGCAAAAAAAATCTAGAACTATAATATGATAACGGCAGAATTTTATTAAAAGGTATTTTCGCGATTTGATTCGTGCTTGGGTATCAATCATGCAATGATCGATTGTATGTTTGTGATAGTTTGTTGATACTTGTTAGCTAACCTCAAAATGGACATTCAGTTGAATTCAGAATTAATAACCTAACCTAATAATTATAATATTATATTATGTCCAATTAATTATAACTAATAAAACCATCCGTATTAAATTTACTTTTTCTACTGTCATGTTGACAGTTTAAGAATTCCATACCCTGGCAAATTCACGTACTCGGCAGATAATTTACCTAATTCATGAATAAGGCAACGGGCTTGACTATTACATGAATTAGCCAAAATTTTGCCCATTTCATGTAATAGTCAACTTCGCACATTCGGCGTAACTGACTACCCTGTCTATGATATTTCTCCAATGACAATAATTTATCTTTTATTTAATTCATCGAAACCCTAAGTAAATTATTAAGTACCTACCTACCTATTGTTAAAAATATTCGATTAATATGATTTCGACTATTTTAATGTACCTAGTTAATATTATATTATTGATCCATCCCAATTATTTATCCACCTTATCTAACTATCATAATATATATTCATATTTATAACATTGTAGATAATTCTAATATCATTTAACTTGTTCAAACTTAACTTAGCTCTACCCTGCAGATCAAACTCTCTTGAGTTCTTTCCCTTTTATTTACACCATGTAACTAAACATTGAGATTAATTGACGAATAAACAACACTGGATATTAACAGAGTCTTATTACCGACATACAACTTCCACTGAACTACGTGAAGGATCTGGATCCGTTGTTAAGGATTTCCGTTGCCAAGCATATAAAACAATATAAAATCAATTCATTTAAAAAGTCTCAGCTGAGACTTATTGAGCTGTGAATTTTATTTATACAAGATTAATGATTATATTTATCATCATCGCCATTAGGGAATCCAATCCCGAGCCAAAATTCTGATCCCGGGATTTCGGGATTACAATTCGATAATCCCGTGACTGGTCCCGGGATTGGCATTTTTTCCATAGTTAATACTTTTTTTTTATTTTTACAAATAACATTAATAAAATCGGTCAAAAATAAATCTAGTATAATTTATACTATTTAAGACATTTTTATACAATGTTTTCATTAGCTCGTATTCTTATTTGTCCGGTGGTTGTTTGTCCGGTACAAAACTTGCAATCGCTTTTTAACTAACTACCCGGCTAGCTAGACATTTGAAACTTTTAGAATATATCAGAACACGATGCCAATGCATTCTTTTAATGCTTTTAGCCATCTTTAAGCAGAATCGAATTCATTTTCAATTAATCCTGTTTTGTATAGAAAGTTATTTCAGAAAAATTCGTATAAAGTTAAAGACTATTATTGGTTACTAAGGCGGTGGTCCTAGCAACTAAATTATTAATATATACGTGCGTTACTATGGAAATCAAAATGAAATGTCAAAATGACATTTCAGTAAGTATTTTATATTTGTTTGTTTGTTTTTTTATTTAATTCATATCAAGTACAAGTTTGATTATATTAAGTATAATAATTCAACAGAATATTTAAAATCGTTGTATGTAAAAAGTTATTTTTATCTTGTAATTATTATTGTTAATTATGTTAATTGTTCAATCTTGAAAATACATAAGTTTAATGGAGTAAATAATATTGTAATATAAATAATAATGTGAATTTAATATGAGATTGCTGTTTCTGGTACTAAAGACTTAATTAATGGGATAGCTAGATTTAAAATAGTAAAGCAAGTCGTGGTATATGGCCTTTCCGCTTCATAAATCTAATTAATCCGCCAAATATGAAACTGCCGTAAAACTTATGAGATCATGGTGGAATTACTTTGTTAAAAGTGCGAAGAATTGTTTTTTTTCCAGTCTTTCTCATTTTTATTGATTTATGTGAAAAAATAAAATGAATCGGCAACTTACATATGGGTATAAATCAAACTTCATTCAAACTCAGTTTATTTCTAATTTAGTTATTTGTTATTAAAAGTATTTTTTCTGTTATATTTTAGGTTTTATTTTATTTTCCATAAAAATTGATAAAAAATCAATCCCGAAATCCCGGGATTATGTTTACCAATCCCGGGATTCAAAGGTATCGAAAATAGCTCGGGATCCCGGGATTAGAATCCCTAATCGCCATGATCAGTTGGGGTCGAAATACTGCTAGATGAAAGCCTCCCCATAGCTACCTCTATTCTTCTCAGTATCTAGTTTTTCTCTACCATACATCCACTGAACTTTATGAGTCTATCTATCCAGCGGGTTAGGGCATCCCTGTAGACGCTTAATGCCCCTTAGATACCATTATGTGACGGCATTGCCAGTGGCACATTTCAGTCACATTCACTGAGTGACATGTTCAGTTCATTGCCATTTAATATGCTTAGCGACCTTTATCACATAGCGTACTCTTGCTTACTTCCTTTTCCATTCATTTTTTTTGTGATCATGAACAATAATAAACTCTTTATTTGTAATGATTAAAAAAAGGAGGTTGCGATGTGATAGAGGTCACTTAGCAGATGAAATGGCAATGTGATGTAATATCGCTCGGCGAGTGGACAGCCGCTTGATAAATAATGCCGTCATACAGTAAATGACCACAAGAACGCCCTAAAATTAACTGAATGAGTTAACTCATTAAACTTGGTGAGTGTACGCAGTAGCGAAAGGAGCACGCTGAGGCCTTCACCCAACAGTAAATCGACCCCGACTGATGATAATGACTTATTTGAAGATATAGCAGGCATAACATTGAAAGAAGACCCATAGATGGCGCTGCCCATTGACTGGACTTCGCAAGCACTTTGTAGACGGATTAAGATTTAACTCTATGTTGACTCTGTAATTGATACCTCTCACAAATCCTTTACAGATCTCTCACAGCCAGTCAGCTTAGTCTGATTAGCTCTGACCATTTTGATAATACAGATCCTCTGTTTTGATACTAAGCACTTTACACTATCGAGATTCATTTCTAGTGATAAGTGTGGTATCTAGTTTTCAAATATGATACCTACCTGAACTGAACTAATCCTTTGGCAAGTTAATCTGGTTATTTGGTCGAGCAAGTCATCTTATTAATCTAAATACGTGTACCGTTTGAAGTAATCTGTGTTATTGTTGATTAATCTCTGTGAATTCGGAATAAATACTAAAACCGGAAGTGTTTCTATTTTATAACTAAAACATATTATACCTAACTGGCGACCAACTTGGGCCCAAAGTGTTTCTAAGTTATATAAATAAAAACATATTATAAAGTGTCATTCAACATCGTATAAAATTGGGTTTGTACTTTCTTTTCATTTACTAATACAACATGATTTATACGATAATTCCCTATATTTATTTTTTGAGTTTACAAGAGTAATAATGATTTTATCACACAACCGTGTAAGTGCCGTAAACAAATTTCTGAAAATTTTCCCTAATGTAAACTATATGAGTAAGTACTGGGTGGTTTCTTATCTCCATATCTCTTTATTGGATTCGTTCACGCCCCCTTTATGTTTACTTGCACTACCAGTGGGCCATAAATTGCGTTCAAATATTTGGTTTACACATTCAGTGCAATTTTCTTGTACCATTATTCATTTTGAATGGGTTTACATGTAATCACAGCAGATTTAGTACTATAATTTTTAATAAATTATTTTTCTGTATTTATATATTTTGTCCTTCCTCTCCTTCTTCATCATGTTGACACTCGTTTATTAAGGCCATGCATTGGTTGAGGCACGGTCTAAAAAGATCGTTGCTAGGTGATGTGCGGATTGCGGGTCGCGGGTGAAAATGACGCCTGTCAAACGAAATATTATTTCTCATATAAATCCAACATACGTCCATTTTATGTTCTGTTTATTATTCTATTAGTATCAATAATAATATATTCATTGACATGTTTGCTTTTTAAAGTAAATGGGTAAAGTTTTTAGTCATCTTTACACGATTTTAGAATTAATTGGCCCGTCGCCATCACGCAGCAAAGTGACGTGCGTCCGACTCCACGTTCTCTCAGTGAATGCGAAGCAAGTACAAATTTTCGTCGCGCGTACAGTTGAACATTATTTGGCGTTTCACTGATGCGTCACCTTAAGGCTTGTAAAATAATAGTTATTTCATCCTCATTGGTACTAAAATCCAGTGTAGGTATTGGCTGCCGCCAAGAAACATCTGTACAACATGTACATATAAATAACTAAGATTTGCAAATAATCTATAAAATCCTAATCTCGCCATACTGCTTGATTTGTTTGTAGCGAGTCGGGAGCATTTCATTTCTACATATAGATATTTATATTTATTCAAAGTTCACAGGGATTGATCAAAAATAAAAGAGAATAGGTACTTCAAACGGTACATGGAAATAGATTGACAATACAAGATGACACGCTTGACCCAATGAGCAGATGAACCTGCCAAAGGATTAGTTCACTTCAGGTGTGTATCGCATTTGACAACTAGATAACCACACTTAGTAGTAGAAACAGATCTTAATAGTGTAAGGTGTTTAGTCTCAAAATATAGTACATATATGATCAAAAGGACCAGAGCTAACCAGACTAAGCTGAAACTGAGAGATTTTTGAGTGAAGATTACGAAGTGAACATAGGGTTAAATCCTATTCCGTTTGCATAATGCTTGCGGCTTCTAGGCAAGTGGGCAGTGCCAACTATGGGTCTCTTTTCAAAGTCATGGGCGCTACAGTATATCATTTTTTAAAAATTCAAAATGTATCCACAATATCCTTTATTTTAAGCTATTTGTCCTCCAATCGTAATTTTTCATTATAATATTCCAATGCTTTTGGTTGAAATTAGAAATACTCGAATAACTTAATGCATAAAACTATATCAATGAGTGAAAAATACTTATAAATATTTTGTTAACTGTAGTCATTCTGGATTGTTAAAAAATAATAAATTAATCATCAAAATATTTCAAAAAGAATTTTCTGAAAAAAACAGGCAATTAGCAAGGTTACTGATAACATAATTAATATTCAATTGCCGCATTGTAATCTCGTTTTAAGAAGAATTTTTTATTTTTAAGGCGCTGGCTTGAGAAAAAAAGCGGGAAACCGACTCAGTTCCCGAAACAATTTAAAATCACTTAGCAAATTATTTTAACGTGTACACTCTCTATTCTTATCTTTCCCCCGCAGAAATCGGTGGGCCACCCTCTCAAATATTTCAAAATGGATTTACGATAGAACCGGCTCGATAAATTATTATTTCTCTTCCTCAATATCGGTAAAATAAACACACTAAATCGCCTCAAATGCCTATACAGTATTATTTCTTTGCGAAATTTTAATGTGAAAAATTTTACTCAAATATATTAAGCCTCCATTATAAAACGTTTTTTTTGTATTTGAAGAAGGATTTTTTTGCATTTCAAGTATGTACGTAGCAATGCTATGAATTATGGATGATTTCAATTATGTTTTAAAACATAATCTACATAATGTAACTAAAATGTTCCTAATATTAAATATATAAAAATACATGATTAATAATATAATTTTTAATAAACACATTTTTTCTTTTATTCAACGAATAATTCACAAGATTTTGTAAATTTAACATTCTATATATAGAACATACATAACTTTAAAATACCAACTATAAAAGTCATCTTCGAAAAAAAATACGATGCTCGACGGGATTTGCACCCTTATAACGATTGGTATTGGGCCACTCTGCATTAACCAATAATTATACTATGAGCATCCTATCTAATTGCGACAATTAAGAGCATTATATTTTTTTTCAAATATGATTTTTTCTAGTGGGTATAGGCATATCTGAAGAGTTTCAAAATATGTATGTAGGTACATAATATTATATTTATTAATACGCATTTCTTATTATTTCCGCTAGATTTTCACATAAAATACTGTAGTAATAATAAAAAAAGACATATCGAAAAATATTCTATTGATATTTGTCGGTAATTATGCTTGTATAGTGAAAATCGACAATTTTTCGGGGTGGACGATCATGCCCACCTTGAAATTCTATCATTTTCTCAGCGACCAAAACCTTCTGCCCTTCTCAATTCTCTGCTTACTGCAGAATGAAAGCTGCCCGTAGTTATATGTCTAAAAACAGCTGTAAAATGCGTCTCAGACATATTATCGAGAGCCGTTCTTTTATCTGTAGTCTCTGAATGGTTGACTGGTAAATTTTTTATACAACATATTTAATTGTACAAATTTAATTTTTTATCACTGAAAAATTAAGTGAACATCAGCTATACGCTAAGCCGACATAACAAATTATCCCAATTATTAGTATTTTTGTATTAAATATTTTAATATGTTATAATAATTATCCCCAGTGCCTAGTAGTAACAGTGATTAACGTAACTTAAACATAAGTTTCAAGTCCCGCCTTTTGTCCACAACTTAATAATATACTATAGGTAGGTATATATTTTGAATTCAAGTAGTTGAGCGAATAGTAAAACAATATTCTTAAATTCCATGGTATTGTGGAGGTCCATAATATGCTGATTTTTGTAGCAATATTATAACCTAAAAATCAACACATAATCTAATAATATTATTAATATTATAGTGCCCACTGTGTCAAATCATAACTTAGTGGAGATCAAATTGTCTTTTTTTTTAATTTTCATAGCTAGTATTGTCTTACAATATAAATATATCGGTGTTGTTTGGGCATAATGAAAAGGATAAAAAACGGAATGATTGGATAAGAAAACAGACAAGGGTTTGCGTTGTAATATAGTTGCAATGCAATGGAAATGGGCTGGACACATAGCTTGAAGAAGGGATAATCGCTGAACAAATCTAGTCATCCAGTGGTACCCAAGAGGTACAGAACGTCCGCAAGGTATACCTAGAGGTCGCTGTATCGATGAAATGATTAAGTTTTGCGGAAATACGTGGCAACGCAACGCACAGGACCGAGTGAAGTCAAATCAGCTTAGAGAGGCCTTCATCCAGCAGTGGATAGATTCAGGCTGATGGTGATAATATTATTATGTAATCACTTTGATAACAAATTTATGGAAAAGAGATTATTATTTTTTATCAGCATTATGATAATATTATTATGTCGAAATTTTTGGATAAAAATTTATATATTAATCGCACCATAAGTTTATATAGTAAGTATTTTAATTAAGCGGACTACTGAATATATTGAGAATAATTAATAAAAATTTTCTCTTTAAGTCCTACAGTCATAGAATTACAGAGTATTTGTATTTAGTTGAATTATAATACCTACCAAGAGAATTAACAGCGAATTTATTTGACAATTGAAAGTTTAAAAACTTGTCATATTTTAATTAATTGTCTGTCGTATTTAATCTGTTTTAACGTTGTTAGGTTGCGCACACACCTACAAAAAATCGTTTACAGAAACATCTTTCTCTTCCACGCTACCCGGGTAACATGGCTAAAAATTACAATGCATACTTGATACCTATCCCTTGGAAACAGAAAGGGATAATGGCGATTATGGTAAAAGACCCTTTTTTGGCATTACCATAAAGTGTTTTTATTTGGGATTAAAACTGAACGACATCTAGTTCCGATGTCCGGTATCAGCCATATTGTAACATAAGAGGATATCAAATAAACTGCGAACAAAGTACGTTGAAAATCCTTTTCACTTTCATATAATATTATAGTAATTTCGTATTAACTTGAAAATTATGCCTAGCTATTATCTTCGGAAAACCTTATCTTTTTCTCACACGTTGTTATATTTTAGATAACAGTAGTCGATTATATTTCACCTAATTTTTAGTTAAGATATATTATCATTTTTATGATAATGGACAATATTGGTTTAACTGCTAAAATAAATATCATAATAATATGAAACTATTATAAGCATAGACAAAATATAATTAATATCCTACTTTTCTTCCCTATTTTTTTTATTCAACGAATAACTCACAAGTTTTAAGAATGTAACTTTCCTTTTATTGAACATACATATTAAATAATTAAATTAATTAAAAAATAGTTAATTAAATAATTAGTTCAAGTAAGTTACAACTGGGGTGATCCATGACGTCGGTTAGTAATTAAAAGTAATTAATACAATAATTTATAATACAAAAGTCGACGCTTCAGAGTGTATTACAATAGGCATTAATTAAATTGTATCGCAATTAGATAGGATACCTATAGCATTGTGGTCAATGTGTGTGGGCGCGAAACCCGAGAGATGCAGATTCGATTCCTGCTGGGTGTCGTTTTTTTCGTCTGTTGGTTATATATTTTCTCAGAAGTGTTTAAAAAATATGTATGTTCCTATCTTTCTGTTTTCCATAAAATGACTAAATACTTTTATATTATATAAGTAATTATATTATGTTTTAGTATTAACGGTTTTAGTCTCATCAATTTAGATATTGAATTATCAACTTTTTTAATCACTAATCATATTATATCCATATATTAAATCATCAACAATTATTTATTCAAAGAGCTAGTTTGTTTTCAATTTATGAACTTTGAAACTAATATATCTTAGCTTATTTGTCAAGTTAGTAAAATCGCATAGTAAAATAAAGAACTATATATTTTTATATATTATAACAGCAAGATTTTAAATGACGTTAGACTTTCTCGTATTTACGTTTAATATATTGAAATATCTCATACTTTCTTTGTTTATATTGATCTGTAATTAATAAATGTCACGATCAAAATCTTAATATAACTATCATAACTTTAAATAATTGTATCTTCTTATTGTCCACCATCAAGGTGATCTTAGATTTGTCATCTGCTACCCGGAACAGTTCAGTGGAGCTGCACTCATACCAATCACGGAGTTTCTTAAGCCACGAAATGCGACGCCGTCCTCTGCTACGCTTACCATTGATCTTTCCTTGATTTGTCAATCTGGAGAAAGCTGTACTTTTTTTTCCTCTCATAGTGTGGCCGAGGTGCTGTTTTTTCCTGATTTTGATACTACGCAGAACTCCTTTCAAATTCGATTGAGTACTTCAACATTTTTGTCACCCGATCAGCCCAAGGAATTTTAAGGATGCGTCTTCGTGACAACTCTTGGTTTAGCATCCATACTTCCATACCATAGAAAAGAATTGAGAATTAATTTTATATTAAAAATGTAATCGTACTTTGTAAATTAAGAGCGATTTAACGATTCTGCATACATACTAAAAATACATTGCACAAATTGACTGCTGACTAGATAATTACTTTTTAATTACCACATTTAATTAGCATGCTGATCGAATCGAATGTCCACCTAATCGCTACACGCTGGGCGCGTCTTTAGCATGTATTAAAATCGAAATAACAAAGCCTCCTTTTACTTAAGATTTATAGACCGATAATTATTGTCAAATAAACAATTATTTTTTTGTTAATAATGCGTCAATTACATTGACCTACTCTACAAGCTGTTTGTTGGCAAATTTAAAAGCGGGCAATTCAGCCACTGCTATTGTGATGATGACACACAAAACTTTCCATTCGCTGAGAAGCCACAAGCCAGCGACTATTTTGTTCGTTTTTTCACCGGGAGGTTGCTATTGCGCTCTACTGCGCAGATGCAATAGGCCCAAACGCCGGCGTGTAGCGTGTAAAGTTGACCGGCTTTCAACTTTTCTCGGTAGATTGTTTACAATTTGCTTGTTATAGCTTGTTCGATGATGACACTGGGTGACTTTACAGGCAGATTATAAATTCGCCAACAAGCAGCTCGTAAAGTAGCTCAATGTAATTGACGCATTATAGTACTTGTAAATTAAAATCTGTTAATCGTTAACCATTTTCATAATATTCAATGTAAGATCCAATTTTTAACTACACACTTTAAAAGTTTTACAACAAATAGTTTGAAGAATTATATTAGGAAAGTTATGTTTCAAAAATCATAGAATTTTCATGAACTCTAGCCATCAAATATTTTAGAATGTTTCTATATACCTATTGAATGTAGTTAAAATGTTGTTATATTGTTATATAGACGACGAAACTGAAGCTAGAACAAATTGTTTTAACACTTTTCGGGCATGTCAATAGACCATCCGATTTAACAAAGTCGTTATAAGCTCGTAAAGAGAGCTTTTTTATGTCCATACATGAATCAATCCAAAATCAATAGCGTTACGTACTTGTTTGATAAACACCAAGAAATATTCTAGAGTCATAAAATATTCTCGGAGCTTTTAATGTCGATGCAAAAGGCCCATGAATAACCCGATCGGTTCCGAAGTGCGCCGGAAAACCTTTTAAGGAAAGCTTAGGAGATCGTAAAAAATAAACTGCTACAAAAAATGTTGATTTATTTTATTACGCCGGGAAGGAGATACACACGTGTCTGTGGTAAGAAGGGTACACGGGAAGGGTGGGTCAAAATAACAACAAAATAGCCAGCGATAAAACTGTTAAGTGTTATCTCGAAAGCTCTTTTTAGTCACGTTCAATTGTTAATAGTTTTATTTTCATAGACGCTTACGCTTTTGAGTGGAGCGATATCGCCGTTTTAAATCCTTTTAAGTTAACTTTGTCCGATTTATCCGGTTAAATTAATTGTCAGTAACACTGATACTTGAAGTTACATACGTGTTCTCAAAGTAAGACTCTCCGAATGCCGCGATATAAAAAATCGCATGATGGATGGATATGAGATTATCACAGAATCGTCGCTGTAGGATTGATTTGTCGAATAGACCAAATGTCAAATTTTCAGGAGACAAAAACAAATTTCATTATCCTATATTTTAATACATGGAGGTATTTAAATTGTTGTTTTTACAGCATCTGCATGCTGTATTCATTACAAAGCAATTTAAAGAAAAAGATGGTTCTGATCCATTTAGATACAAAAAATCATTCTGCATTAAAAGGTCGAAACGGATATTCGACAAACCAAGTATATAGCGACGAAATATCGTTATGGTGTTGGTACAGCTTGATGTTCGAGAAAGTGTTCGACTTTTAAATTCGTCTTAAATGCATGTGTATGCTTCTGATACAGTGACGTCCCGTGGGGATAGGCAGATTGAGCGTCGCTTGGGGTCGGCAGTTACTCGAAAGGCGGCAAATCGAGATGAATCATTTGGTATACAGAGAAATAGCTACCTAACTCTACTAACCCTACTAAACTACTAAAATATCTTTCCATTAAAACATTCAACTCACTAGTTGGAAACAAAATAAGGTATTAATAAGCATAAAAGGTTTAACAAGACTGTATTTTTTGTCGGGTTCGCGACGTCTAGTTTACGTCCGTCGCCCTTCGACGTCTATTGTGAACATAATCGACACAAATGATAAAAAATACTGTATAAAAAATGGGGTAGCATTTTGGCGCTGCCCAGGGGCGGCATTTTGTCTAGGGACGTCACGGTTCTGATATATCATGTTATAGCATGGTTTGACCAGGCTGCTATAATTAGTTTAGAATAAGTAGTTAACGAATTTATCTTATTAAAATACTTTATTTGATTCATTTATTTGACAATAATTGTATTAACATACGTAAGTTCGGTATGAAATCTGTAATAAAAATATCCCCCGTAATGGCACGGCGTGCATCTTATATAGTAGTTTCACATTAGACATTTCATTTTACCTGTGATATATTAACACCGTCAATACTTCACTGGGTTCTACTGATCAATAGATTTTATTACACAATGCATCCTAAATATCGACCCCAGGATATAACATTACAAATTATTATTATATCTTACAATAAAACTTATGGGAACATGCCTACTCTTAAAAATCTCACACAATCTTAACTTATAATAGCTTAATGTAAAAGGAATCCCTTATTTTATTGATTGAAAAACATCCCTTGCGATATAGACAATATAACATACCTAATATTACTGTAGGAATCTGGTCAGTTATTGACTTATATTGTAGTAACAATTAAAAAATTATATTAGTTCACATCTTATACCTAATAATATTTCCTATCAATTATCTATAGTTGTATTAAAATCGTGTTTATTCAATTTTTTTTAATATCACAACCTAATTGTGTGGTAAACTAATATATAAAAACAATCCTCGCCATGAATTAAATATGATTCTGTCATTTCTTTATCAATATTCTTAATCAAAGCTTTATATTTTTTACTTGTCTAGGATATTCTCATTTTCTTGATTAACATAATATTTTATTTTATTGCTGTATAAAATAATGTTTATTTTAAAAAAAATTATAGGCAGAAGAAAAGTAAATAAATGGGAAAGCGCTGACTTAATAATATCCAGTCAAAACGTTTCATATAAGAAGACAGGCCCTTTACTCCAGAAATCACCTAGACGACAATTTGTCGCGAGTCGTCATACCGAGTGATATTTGATTCTCAGCCCACAGGCAGGAGCTGTCTAAATTAGACATCCGTCACTTTGAAATGTCACCTCGACCGGAAATCATTTTGCGTCACTATGGCCAGGCGGAGGAAATGAGAACTGTACGTAGGCTTTTCCGGAAATACGCATACATATATAAGCACAGTAACAGGAAGGAAATCATTAAACTATCTGTGATACAACAACCTATCGGTAAACTTCCTTGCTAAAATTAATATTTCATTTAATGTTAATTTATTATTTAGGAGGTAATCGATCGAGAAGTAACAATCGATTCATATAAAATGTCTGGCCAACTACTATAAATTGTCCTGGATACTCAGTTATTTAAAGTTATTAAAGCTATTTAAAAGGAACAGTATTAATAGTACATATTATTTGATTAAATTAAATTAAAAATCAAATGTAACACGGTAAAGTTGCATTCGCTAAAAAAGTAAGATTTTACTTGTACAATATAGGTATTAAGTAGTGCGCATTGTACCTAAAGTTTTCCAAAGGAAAAACTTGGGTTTCAAAATAATTCAATTGGAAAATTGCAACACTTAAATGAATTGAAATTAAATTCAAATTCGAGTAATTATTTATAATGGATAGTACTATTTATCTTGAAAAATTACAATAAAAATTAAATTCATGAAATGCCTTATTAATACTTTGGACGCGGAAGACGCACACGGTGCGTAATGACCAGGCGGCCGATCGATGTAATTAACGTGCATTTTAAAGGGGGCAATTAAAATCTCATTATCTATTCAGCAGCGAAAGCGTTAATCAAAATTAGTACACGTGTAATTTTTTTATTAAAATTTGTTTTAAAACATCCTCATATGTGCAGTGCAATATTTGAATGAACAGTATTTACTTAACTTAGGGGATTAATTGTGTGGATCAGCACCAGACTTTTCTGATCAACAAAAACGAAAAAACTGGGTTAAATATCTCATCGCTATTAAATATTTATTTTTTGTCAAGTTTAAATGTGACTATAACTAAAAATTGTCGTCTTATGACACTACTATCTATTTATTTCTTGCAATACAAGTCGGACATTAATGAAATTCTGGAAGAAACTGATGAAAATTTTTCAACAGATAACAAACAGTAAACACAAAAAGATATCAAAGAAACATTTTATAATAAAAAAAAATATTAAAACACTGAGTTTTTTTTCAATAAATCACCGGTATCAATTTTTTTTTGAAATGTAGCTGTCAGTATATTAGCGATCAAATATCTATTTTTTAATGTATCAAATTATTTGACCGCAATAATAATTTCTCAGCGACTCATATAACGGTGAACAAGTTTACCGTTTAGCTGGATCAGCAGATTGATTGACGATATGAAATACGGTATCGCAATGGAAAATTAGTAAAATAATCCTTTCCCATAGTATCATATTATAATATTATGACTGTAATAATAAATAAAATTCACAAGCTACTCGTATTTAAACCGCTGAATCGTCCAATATAATTATGTACGGGAATATAATGTTTATGTATTACTTTCGACTGTATAAATAACGAATAACGATTTATCAAAATGTCACTCGAATCTAAGTACCTGGCTCGTAACTATCTCAGTAGATAATATGTACTGTTATTGTATTTATACTATTGTACCGATTGTTGCGCTGCAAATAAAACTAGCTCCTGAATACATCTTCAACTTCTTCATCATCATCATCATCCTCAACACAATAACCCACACATCGAACACCACAGTAGTGACACCAACAGAAATAATAATTTAACAACAGCTTTATAACGATCTCAATCAAATACCTCATTTGTTAAATCATTATATTTATTTGTTTTAATAATATGTTGATAATACTGAATATAGTGAAGTTCTGGAGTGTCTTATTTTACCTTCATATATAATCATAGTCGTAAGAGCCTTCAATGTATTTCGGAGAAGAAAATCAGGCTGTGGCATTTTTGTTAGGAGGATTTCTACTTCACGAAAGTTTACCCTCAGTCAATATTTGTTTACTAGATGTAACACCTTCCTGTCGCCCTTTTGTCGAACAGCCGAGCGATGTTGGAAGTTTACTCACATGAAGCTTTTTGGCCAAGGTACTTTTAAATTGAATTTATTTTTGCACGTGTGGGCGGTAAATATTAATTTGTAAATAACTTATCTGGTCTTATAAATTAATTCATACAAAAGTGAATAGGAATAATATTTTAAATTTCCTGAATATAAACGAGGTACAATGTAAAAGAATTCTGATTGAAGAAGAAGACGGTGTCACAATCATGGCCCCCACATCCTGAAGCGGGCCCCCATGCTATGATATTTGGCAGGCCCTCTACCTATCGCCAAGGTTAAGGACAGTTTGATGTTCTATAGGAGAGTTCTCCAAAATGGTATTCCCCGGAACCCAATGGTTCTGCGGGGTATAATTATTAAGGGTGTTACATCATATTAAAAAGCACTGACCGCAACCCCCCTTTATGGTTGCTAAGGAACGTGTGACCATTCGCTTTATTGGATAAATATATTTTTTTTATTAGTCAAACACCACTCATCATTGCATCGCATAGTTGTCATATTTAAAAATACTAATACTCGTACGTAAAATAGCGCCGCAGGCGACTTTTTTCCTATTAGAGCAAATCTGTGATGTCTGTTATTCTCACTTAACTGGTCAAACCCCCACGCCGGGCCTTTCCTAAGCCCGGGCCCCCAGGCTAGAACCCTGTCAACCCCTCACCCCTTGTGGAGGCCATAGTCACAATAGATTTTCAGTAATTATTGATCAAATTAAAAGTATCAGCGCTGGACCGTCCAGTATGGAGTAAGTTTTTGAAGGGTGCCAAGACCCTTCGAAAATTTTGGTAACATAAATGATGAATAATATTAAAGTTTTTTTTAATTAGAAGTTAAAAAATGTACCCTTATAAAAATAAACTTCAATATTTCACGAGTACTAAGCAAGGCTTTGTATTACACAAGTACTTAGGTACTTGTAAGCTTCAAAAATATTTACGGAACTCTTCATTGCGAAAGCTTTGTTTACATGTCTACATGTCTTGTGGTATTTTAATTACGTCCTCCAATAGAGCCTTTTGTAAAAACAAGTAGTATTATTATACAATATAGGAGATCTTTTTTCGACCTTCAACTTTTTCTGAACAATATGATAAATTATTCTCGAAAACTTTGTCAAGCTTGAACAATATATTTAGCCATTTAATTAATATTATAGAGAAATACCTTTTATTCATTTATATATTTCATATAAATATTATAACCTAACTATTTACCGTAAAGTACCTACCTACTCATAAAAAAGAACATCAAAGCTTAATGGATGTATTTCAAATTGTAATGATAATACAAAAGAAATATTACTATGTATTTTAATTTACTTCTTTCTTCCTAAGAAAATTATTTTATATTATTATAAAATTTATCATAAATAATTGAACGAATTTTCCTTCATTGTATTTAATATATTTTTGCCGTTTTAAATATCTTTATGGCTAAAATATTTTTTCAGCGTACCTACGTCGTATCTTAAAGAGGCAATTTGATAGAGGTACTATGTGGTTTTATACTTTATAGTTTACAATGTAATTTTCTAGAAACGTATTTTCATTTTTTTTTTCTTGATTTAACTGACAAACGTGTAGGCACAAGCTACGATATATCTTGCGGGTATGAAGTATTTCTTGGTATATTCCTTTAAATAATAAAAATTATGTCATTTGAACTTGGTATAAAGGTCTTAAACCTTATTTTTTTATAAGTTGTATAACATTATATAATTAAGAAAAACACTAACTGAGAGAGTATGTCACAACCAATAGAAAAAACTTTTTTGAAAAAAGTAAGCCAACCGGTCGGGAATCGAACCCGGCATCTCCAACGGGTAAACGCCCCAAACTCGTCGCATTCAGCCATTATGCTACGGAAGACATACTAATAACGACAAATATTTTAGTTATTGGCTATTAAATACCTACCACTCAGCGCTCTTCGAAATCATGTTACTTCGGCAATCGATTTTTACTCTCTCAGTTAGTGTTTTTCTAAATTATATAATGTTCAATAATCAGAATGATATATTCTTAAATCTTGTGAATTATTCGTTTGAATAAAAGAAATAGTTAAGTTGTATAAGTACATGCAATATGCATGCAGATAATATAGAGCCTAAAGATGCTGACATATAAAATTATGCTTGCTTTAACCTTTAACCGATCTTATAAACTAGCACAAAACCTTTGTCTAATTAGAATTTAAAATTATTTTCAATCATGTCCCTTTAGTCGATAGTATTAACATCGCTTTTATGAATAATGCAAAAAACCCATGAATTTTTGGCTTACCTAACTACCATTTTTTTGATTGCATGACACGTTTACTTCGATTAATACACACCTGCGAGATCATTTAAAAATAAATTGACATTTTAAAAAGATATTGCATGTCACAATAATATAACGTTTGTACGCAATTGTTAATACTTTATCGAACATTTTTATAATTATGTGTCACAAATTCACTTCATAGTTGCTTACAATTTTTTAAATACTGCATAATTTAATACAATTCCACCAAATTTTTACCCAAAAAGGGTGCACAATAAGTTCTAACATTAAATTAAATACGTATGCATAATTATATTAGTAATTTACAATAATCGTTCGAACGCTCAATGTTTTTATATTTGATTATGTTACGCCGAATGTGCGAAATTGACTATTATATGAAATTGGCAAAATTTTGCCTAAATCATGAAAAATGCAAGCCCGTTGCCTTATTCATGAATTAGGCAAAATATCTGCCAAGTGCGTGAATTCGGCAGTAATTTTTCTGCCTAGTTCATGCATTGGTCAAAATAGATGGTCGCGCTCCGGTGGTGTTTTTTGCCAAATAACCAAATTTTTCAAATAAATGTCATTGATTCTATAAAAATATACCAATCAATAACTACAATGACGTTCATATCCATTTACTATGCCCAAAAAAATAAAAAACTATAATATGATAACGGAGGAATTTTATTAAAAGGTATTTTCGCGATTTGATTCGTGCTTGGGTATCAATCGTGCAATGGTCGATTGTTTGTTTATGATAGTTTGTTGACGCTTATTAGCTAACTTCAAAATGGACATTCAGTTCAATTCAGAATTACAAAACCTAACCTAACCTAATAATAATAATATTATATTGTCCAATTATAACTAATAAAACCATCCGTATTAAATTTACTTTGTCTACTGTCATGTTGACAGTTTAAGAATTCCATACCCTGGCGAATTTACGTACTCGGCAGATAATTTACCTAATTCATGAATAAGGCAACGGGCTTGACTATTACATGAATTAGTCAAAATTTTGCCCATTTCATATAATAGTCAATTTCGTACATTCGTAAATAATTCGTTACATGTTCATTGCGATCAGTCTTGTTATATAGTTGTTGATTTTGGTTGCTATGGTTTTCTAGTCTTATATTTTCCGCCTGTCGCCGATGTTGTCATCTCTGCTGCCACAGTATTATGACGTATTCTAATAACAATTCGCTATAACTGCAAAGACTAAAATGATATGTCTTTATTTTTTTGTCTTCATACATTTTAAATTTTGAATTCTTGATTTCATCGCTTCAATACGATGCATTTGGCTGTAATTAATATTTATATTTATGTATTCTCTAATAATTTATTTGTTACAGTAAAAGTTACATCAGATGATAATGCAATGATTGTATTATCATTGAAAACTATATAATAATTATCTGTCAGTCAACATAGTAATTTTTACCGCTCAACTGTATGTTGAATAAGAAATTGAAATTAATGGAATAGAAATATTCAAGATGGCGTTTAGTGAAATAAATGAGTTGTTATCACCTTGGTTACTATAAGTAACTTGCTGGGCAACTAGTTGACTAGTATGATTATTCACTGATGAGTCGACAAAAGTAGTAAGGACCTTAATTTCGATAAATTGAACTATGTTTAAAAATGGTTCCTATTTTATCAATTCACTTACAGGTTATCATTGAATATACATATATATTTTATGAACAAACACCATCGTGCGAGAACGTGGCATTATGTACTTAAATTTTTGATAAAAATATTTAATTTATATGAATGAAATGAATATTTTAATTTATGAAATAATCAAATTACATGCTACTAGTATTAAAATTGTAAATAGACAGCGAAATACTGACGTAATTATGACATATTTTAATACAGTTATTTCACATGGAATAATAAAATTTATTGTCTCTTCATATAAATAGTTTCTGAAGTTATACTTCTTTTGGGGCGTTTGGTAGAGAGTGAAATTGGGTGCGCAACAGTATGGAGTTAGCTGCGCATCAGTCAGTTCTATATAAACGCCAGTTTGATAGTAGAATTGTTTCGTTGCCTAGGCAACAAACTTATTATTGTCGGCCATTTGCAATTCCTTACGTAAACAAACGATTAAGCGTCACAGTGACAGTTGTTACTTTAAAAATAAAAACAACGATACATAATTACACAATATAGTAATATAAGTTAGAGTATTTAGAAATAAACCAGCGGCGCTCCAATAAGTGGCCCTTTTTCTTGAGTGTGTAATTTAACAAAATAATTAAAAGCTAGTCGAAGAATCTAGGTTATCACAAGTTTTGTTTTTGTTTTGTTACGCCAAATAAGTATAACTTGTAACGCACGTACATAAGTACACACACCGATTTTTTTCATAAAGGTTGAATTGATTGGCCATGTGTAAGTGAAAAGGAAGTTTCTGTACGGCAGTAGTCACTTGTTTTATTTTTTCAAATATGTACGTAATGTAATAAATAATAGATATTGTATTAAATATCCCAATTCATCTGGTCGGCTCGGCCTTCGCTAATGATAAATTTTTTTTGTTTCCTGTTCACTAAACATTAGGTAGGTGTAGTAGCATCCGCTATTTCTACACGCTTTCTCATTTGAGATACTCTGTTACCTAAAGTACCCACGCTTTGTGAAATATTACACCTATTATCACTAAAAATACATAGCCGAATGGATTTTTTTTGCTTACTGTCGCTGTTCAAGATATAACTTGAGAATTTAGGATGAAATTGTCTACAAAGGTTTTAAGAATAATCTATAACGAACCGTAAAAAACGCAGAGATCTAATGAAAGAGTTGCCATAAAATGTAACTAAATATTTTTCAAAATCAACGATAAATCTGTTTTATATGTAGGTATTTATTTATAAATAACGCAACACAGTTAAACAAAATACATTCAACAGTTAAAGCGATGTCTCTACCTACCGGAGGGACCTAGCGGAAAAATACGAAACTTGCAATTTGAGGCATTTTTTTGATAATAATTAACAATTTCAACTGTATGAATAATAATTGACAAATATGTATCTATAAATATTAGAAAGAAAGATATTATTTTATTTTTAGTCAAAGATAAGCTTACAATAATTATTGTAAAATAATTTGAATTTGTTAAAGAACCCCATCTTATTATTACATAATATATTTTATGGTCATATTTATTATTAAAATTTAGTTTATTAAGTTTTCTGTTTTGTGTAAGAGATTTTTGACTAAATCAAAGTTTTAATATTTATTTTGAAAAATCGATTTTTATAAAAATATAAATGTGTATAACTTGAAATTATTTTTATTTTATACTCGGATTTCAGCAGTACCTCGATCCCCAAATGCAAAAAAAAAAAATAAAACGCCCCCATTACGAAACACTAGTCTAAACTTTACTGATCACAAAAGTTTTATTATAGTTTTAAAATAATCGAAATACTAATAGGTAATCTCCTTTATTACTAATTCTCACAATGATTTGTTTTATATTCAATGAGGAAACATTTAATTAAAAAGAGCCTTTTATAAATTTAATGTGGTTACTATATTTATTTTGTATTTAAGTATATTAAAATATGCACAAGCAGCACTATATGGATATTGTAGATACTTACTTTTATCTTTTATAATACTATAAAAAAACGAAGCATTCACTATCTTTCAAAAAATATTATTTTGCATTTGTGCTCCCATATACAAGATTAAAATTTAAGTTAACTTTACTCTCATATTTACATCTCATTGCATATGCGTACAGCGGTGTGATATAATATTCACATGCGAGAATTTCGCCGCAAACGACGCAGTCACGCCTTAAGAAATTAGAATATTCTGATGCCGTGCAGAAGACATAGATTCCCTTGCGCTGATTTACAGGGAAGAGCTCCAACAAGTTTCCAGTAATTCAAGCAGTATCTTCTATCAGTAGTTACCATTAAGTCGTTATGGAAATGGGAGCTATTATGGGCTTCTGTATGGTGTGCCTTGACAAATAAACATGGAAACATGGGAATGGTTTTGTGGGCACTAGCCCATCCCGACATAATAACACATTAACGTTATATTATATCTTTGCCGCTAGATATTTTCTTGGGAAATTTCGCATAAAATGTTATCGAATTTTTCATACTCTGTTACACAATAGTATTCTTTTTCTTGCCGTGCTATCTTCTAACGGTGGTAAGCTATCATCAGAACAATCTTCGATTTATCATCTGCAACCCGGAACAGTTCGGGGGAGCTGGACAAGTTGAGGAATGCTGTACGTTTGTCTTCTCATGATGTGACCGAGGTACTGTAGTTATCTGGCTTGAAAATGATTAAGTAAACATAAAAACGAACCATACTCAGTTACAAATCTATTTCTTACAATAAAACCATATATTTTAAACACGTGAAAGAAAACCTTTCCAAATAATAATATTTAGACCACAACCAGACTTCTCCAACCCAAAATTTATCAGTTATGGGATAATTAGTGTTAAAATTATAAGTACATTGAAAAAAGAACTCAATATTATTTCGGCAAAATGCCAAATAATCACTTAAAGGCTTGTGTTTACTGTTATCTATTGAAAAATATTCATATGTTTCTTCCAGCATTTCACGAACGCCATTTTTATGTGGAATAGACAAATATGGCACTCATTATGAATTATTTTATGTAATTGCAAGAAATAATAATTACTGTAGATGGTAGTGAATTGGTGTAATCATCAGGGACTCTCGCAGTGATCAGGTTAAGTACGAGTATTTGCGGTTTTTACTAATGCAAATAAATAAATAAGTATAGCGTTAAATATGCTAATTGCAATATAAAATAAATAAGTAACGTTTTTTGGTCTCTAATTTCATTTATTATTATTTAAGGCTACCATTAAGTCGGTAACCTTAATTTTTACTTTTTCATATTTTTCTTATGTCCGATTCTGTAAGTATATTCCGTCATATTCGTAGGTATGTATATTTATAAAATGTCAAATTCAGCTTCATGATTGAATTTGCTAGCTAAGTAGATTTAAGCCGAGCTTGATTGCAAAGTCGTTTAATAAGTATATTCGCTATAATAATAAGACGCTATTTATTATATTTTACGACTGACTTTTAAACATTTAATTTAGGGAGTTTTTATTTTGCTATTCAATTTTTTCTAATTATTTACATGAATTAAATATCTTCTTCTTCTTTTACCCTGTCACGACCCAGCATTGGGGCATAGGGCAAGAACAAGTTTGCGCCACTTCCCTCGATCCATCGCCAATTCTTGCGCCTCCCGCTATCGCAGAGCTGCAGCACGTATATCGCTTTTGTAGCACCGCTGCAGGGTGAAGGAGGGCCGGCGACGACGAGAGAACGGAGTATCTTGGAGCTTTTGAGAGTCTTTTGAGCTTTGAGAATCGATGTTTCCGCCGAATCTTAGGAGTATATTGATACGATCGATTGAGCAGACACATCAGTCTTCGGTGATTGATGTAATCACGAAGAGAATTTTTTACGTGGCTGGGACATGTATTCCGGATCGGACCGTTAATGATTGCAACACAAATTAAATATACTTTCTGAACATACATTATATTGAAAAACACTTTCTGAGAAAATATATTATAACCAATAGAAAAAATCTTGTTTTGGAGAAATCAGAGAAATCGGAAATTGGAGAAATCCACGACGTCGGTTAGTAATTGAAGTAATAGGTATCTACTTTGATTAAATAAACAAAAATCGATTGTCATAGTAGCTTGAGTAAAAAAGCTTAAAAGAGCGCTGTTGAGTGGGTATTAAAAGTGGCCAAAAGCTAAAATTTATCACAATTAGTATGTCACTACGTAGCATAGAGGTAATGCGCGGATGGGGCGTAAACCCGGGAAAGCCGGGGTGGCTTACTTTTTTAAAAAAAGATTTTTTCTATTGGCTAGAATATATTTTTTTAGAAACTGTTTTTCAAAATTATGTATGTTCAATAATTAGAATGGTACATTTTTAAATCTTGTGAATTATTCGTTGAGTAAAAGAAATAGTTAAATATAAATATACTTACTATTAATAATAAATTGTAGTCTTAAAAATGTGCTTGGCGGTTTTTGCGATTATCTCAAAATAATATTATGGAAGTTACTACTTTTGAAACTAACACCGTCATTTAAGCTGTATGTAGTAATGTTTTTTTTATATTTTTAAATTCATGTTTAAAAATATACATGGGAAGAGAATATATTGAAAAGCTGAGAGTAGGTTAGCCAAATTGCAAATACAACTTGACACTCTTGTGCCAGACAAACACAAAGACTCGCGAAAGTCTTTTCCGCCACTCCTGGGCGGCTTCGCGTCAGCAGAAAATGTGCAAATTTCCACGAACCAGTTTTCAAACGAACGCGTCGCGTCGCTGGAGGGACGTAAAATATTTTAAATATGACACTTTCCTTGAACATATTGTCATAGTTCCGGGGAATCCCAGACGATGTTGCATAATGTCTCCAGCGAACAGAGTTTTTACGACCAATTTTAGGTTTCACGTACACAGCACCTAGAGCTAATAAATTTATGACGTTCTCTTGTCAACGGTATTGCCCACAGATGCGCATTTTTATGCACACTTTGAATAAAAGTGTTTTTTGTTTTTGTTTTTACAAGTAGTTTTCCGTGTTACGCGTACTCTGATATATTGCAGAAACGTTCCAAACGTAATGCTATTTTAATAGTTGTCAAGGTGATAGAACACTGTGTAAAAGTTTCAAAGAAATTTTCACAGCATCTGAATGTTACGTAATAATAATGTTTACATTAAACAATGATATTCATACTAGAGATAACATTTCATCATCATCATCGACAGGGGTCGACCCACTGCTGGATAAAAGTCACCCTGAGCTCCTTCCACTATTATTGGTCCATAACTCTTCGGTGTCCGCACACGTTGACTTTTCTGCCTCTGTACACGGTGCAATGCGCATTCCACCGTATGGATACTAAAATCGCTATGGTGGAAGGATCGAAAGGCATTCAGGGGGTTAAATGCAACGCGTGGTTATTGTATACGGGCAGCTTTCATTTACAGTGCTGTCTTTGGGTACCATGTGACGGTATATTTGTCCATTTACTCAGATTTCCATTATATTGCCATTTCATCTGTTTTTCTAATTACCCTTTGATTTATTTTGTGGTCTTCTGACGTTATGCCCGAAATGCACCTTTTTATGATACATTATAGTACTGTAATTTTTAAGATTTCTATTGATAAAAATCTATTTAAAATTCTAAATTATAATAATAACCTAATTACATAATATAAATATTAGTTTTCTTTTTCATAGAGACAGGAAAAATCCAAAATAACACTGCGTAGAATAAAGCTCTTATTTGAAATTTTGGTAAACTTGCTTATACTCTCTTAGGATCGCTGTGTCCCGCCTGAGCATGTATCTGATATTTAATCGAAAGCATGAACACTGCGGTTACAGACTGGGGCACAATATTCTGCCACTGCGTAAGCTAGGACAATCTAAGCAGTGCGAAGAGTATGTAGGTCACATTCTCAGCTTTTTATGCTTTGTTTTATATTAATTTACTTCTAGTTTTCCATTGTGTCTGCTTGAACCGGTCCTGGTAGGTCAGGCTCCCGTGATGATAATTTTTGATAATTAAAGTGTAAGTCAGTAATAAAGTGTAAGTTGCTGAACTAGTAAAGCCTATTGGCGGAAATCTGACGGATATGGGTTAGAGTCCCGCTTGGTACTAATATTTTTTTCTAATTGGTTTATTATGTCAAATCATGTCAATAAACGAATGATGCATTCTTAAGGCTCGTGCGTTATTCATTGATTAAAAATATTTAATATCAGTACCGGTATAATATTTGAGGCTTTTACGGTTATTTTTTATCGTACTTAGTAGATTTTTGGGTTTCTACGTGACATTCTAAATGATCCCGTGACATATTTTATCAATTGACTATTATCTTGCTAAGCAAGCATAGCTGGTCCTGATAATATTTTTTAAACAAGCCTAATTATTATGTTATCCTACAGTAGTGACAATAATCAACAATACCAACAACCAACCAAGAATAAATTGGAAAGATACCTGATATTTTCATCATACTTCTTGAATGCGTGTGGTATCAACTAAGATATATAATTGATTTTTTATGAAAAAAAATCGAATTACCACACTTCCTGTAGGATTATGTACGAATCGTGAATCTGTGAGCTTTTTTTGTTTATATCTACGTGTGAAATAATAAACAATAAAACATGTGCAGGCTGGGCTTTCTGGGGAAAAATAAATCGTATTTCTAAAATAGAACATCTTTAAAGGGTTTTCGGGAAACTGAAAAAAACTGTTGAAAAAATATACTTTCGTAAAAATGCGTGTTATTCCTACGCTTTTAGACAAAAGCTCTGATAATATCACTCAGGCCTTGTTGCATAATATTACAATATGGCTTTTATTTCTTCCACAAAAATGACGCAATTTCCTACAGCTTCTGTTGAAATATTTAAATGGTGAATAATATAATATTATAATATATAAAATAGTTTTACGTAGGTAAATAATTATAATGTGTACTGATTGTGTATTGATTGTTAATAATAATTAATAGGTGATAATATTTTTTTTATTTTATAGGAAAACAAACTTTTACGTTACTTTGATTATAAATATGTATAAAAATAGATTATAAGAAATTTGCAAGCAGTAAAGTTTCGATACAAAATCGTATAATAAAGACTAGTAAGATATAGAAAACTCCGTTATAGTAGTTAGAAATTACAGATTTTTTTTGAATAATTACAAATTAAATGTTACATTTTTATAATAATATAGATATATCGGTGACAGGTATTATTGAGATTTATAGGTACACATTAGTTTAAGAGATAACAGAGAAAAGAAAAAATAAATACTAAAGAAAGGAAAAATACATAGGTAATAATTTCTATTTTTTAGGTTTTATGAAAAGATTATTCCACTTAGAAAATGAAAATAATCTTTTAAAATGTAAATTATCATTTTATTTATTTTTCTATTCATTAAATCAGATTAATGAATATACATAAATATGTGGCGGTAGTGCGTAAGTGTGTAAGATGCCAGACTTTCACCCGGGGGCTATGTGTTCAATCCCGGTGAGGTCACTATTTATTTTTATGTTATTTTCTTAAAGCCTGGGTGTTTGTGATTATTTCATTTATACGGTTTACGCCGGTTAATCGGGTACTTATTCCTTAATAAAATGAATAGGTACCGCTTAGTATTTTTATCCCAGTACAGCGCTCAAAATGGAAAATTTACGCACCGGAGTGCTCAATAATTCTCCGAAAATATTAACATATAAATGTGTATTTTTATAAAAAAAAAATAAGTGTGTAAGAATTTTTTATTATATGGCCCTACCCAGCACAACAGTTAACTCAATTTTTTCACAATACGGAGCGGTAATCTCGGGGATTTCATGAAGCGGAACTGCGCTCCGGTGCGTGCCGGTTCATGTTGAGGCCTGTCCCGGTTAATTGGATACCCTAAGTATTTTGCGTGAAATAACAACTATGAGATTCCGGCATATCTATGCAATACAGATATCGCACCCATCGTGGTCAAACGCCAAATTAGTATCATATTTTTAAAAAAAAATCATATTGTTGCTTTTTAATCTATATTTTTAAAACCAGAGCATGGATCTAATGCGTTTGATGATTATCAAATCATTATTTCTTATTAAAAATAATGTTAAAATACTTTTCGGAAGGTACATATTCTAACCCAGTGCTTCTCAAACTATTTCATACCACGGCCCCGGAAATTAAAAAAGAAAATTCAAGGCTCCCCTCCCCAAAATTTTAGTCTTTAGTGACCAACAGTACTTTATTTACCATTAAATCATATTATTGGTAAGTACATGTTTATTTAAAATAATATAATATTATTTCATTTACTTGCATGAAAGCAAAAATTAAAAAAAAAAAACTTCAAATTTATTATAGCTACAGCCTATAAAAACAATTTAATAAGAGAGGTGTGATTGTATATTTTACATAATAAATCAATATCCGGTACAATGTTTGACATTCTAATTTGCAGGGTTTGCTCCAAAGCCTCCATTGATAGACATGACTTGCAGTGATCATGTTTTTATAATTTTTTTTTATACTTAAAATTTTGCGGCTCCCTAGCAGGAGCTCCAGGGCCCCCTAGGGGACCACGTTCCCCAGTTTGATAAGTACTAGTCTAACCGAACTAAATAGTCAACTAATTATTATAATGTATGATCATAATAATAATAATAGAGAAATAACTCGTTTTTACATAATAATAATACACCAAACTGACATAAATTAAATGAGCATATTCTTTTCACTACGCTCCGATACAAATTCCCATCAACTAACATTGTGCTTTTCCGTAAAAAAGCTCTGACAGTTCGGTACTAGAGCGATAATGTGCTTCTCGTCAAGGCAAGTCGCCCTGTCTAATATAACTGACACCAAGTGCAAATAACACTGTTTATTTTTGTGTATAAGATCCCTCACTTTACCAAAGCGTTACTTGAACAACAAAAAAACTCCGATCCGCCTCTGTTTATTTTTGCCGTTTTAGTGTTTGTTCGGTAGTATATTATACTTTTCAATATATTCAAGTGTGTGGGGTTTTTGAATAAAAAATACCTATTATTATTTATATTGTGTTATTCAGTGTTGAATGGCCAATAAGCTTATTCATTATTTAATCAATTCATCATCAGCCTAGTTATTCTCAGATACTTAATACACTGCCCTTCCAAGTAAGAAGGCAGTAACTCGCAAAGTTTGTGAAATTGAGTTATGAATCCCATCCATTAGATAATTTTAAAGGCTATATATTTTTAATTAACTATTTCTTTTATTCAAACGAATAATTCACAAGATTTAAGAATATATCATTCTGATTATTGAACATTATATAATTTAGAAAAACACTAAATTCGATGAGCTAAACTGATTTCGAAGAGCGCTGAGTGGTAGGTATTTAATAGCCAATAGCTTAAATATTTGTCGTCATTAGTATGTCTTCCGTAGCATAATGGCTGAATGCGACGAGTTTGGGGCGTTTACCCGTTGGAGATGCCGGCTTCGATTCCCGACCGGTTGGCTTACTTTTTTCAAAGAAGTTTTTTCTATTGGTTGTGATATACTCTCTCAGTTAGTGATTTTCTAAATTATATAATGTGCTATATATTCTGTTCACTTTAAAATCCGTATTATTACTAAAATACCGTTAAAATCGGAAAAATAATGAATATCTGCTAAACTGATAAATATAAATCTTAGCAAAAAGGCAGTCTTTGCACCTATTTATTGCAGTGTCAGCTTGTTTATTATTACTTTGTTTGTATTTTAATAACCTACAACCTACCTGAAGCTCAATGTTGTCAATATTTTAAGGATGCACAGACTCAGATGGGCCGGACACGTTGTTAAATGCGATGGATTTAAAGCTCTCCATAAAGTTTATGAAGAAAATCCTGGGCCGCCTCCGGAGGAGATGGGCGGATAACGTCAGGAAAGACACACAGAAGCTATGTGTGATCGACTGGAGAAAAAGATGTTGGGTCAGAGATTCTTGGGGGATGGTTGTGCAGTCGGCCTAAATGATCTTTATGCCAACTTAAGTAAGTACGTAATAAAAGAAGAATATATTCAGCCTAACTGGATGCACCACAGTCATATATAATAAATAAAATGTATGCACAATTATTAATTACATCACAATTATAAATACTAATTTCCGTAGTGTCAAATTATAGCAAACTCGGTAAGGATCTTACCGCATATCCATTTTTCACTTAGTCATCCATTGACGCAAACTCCAGATAATAGCTGACTCGATTATTTAAATAAAATGAATATTATTTTGATTGTATAAATACTGAATAACAATTCATCGGAAATTTCACTCGAATATACGTTTCCGGTATGTAACTATCTCAATTTCCGTATCGTCCTGCACAACATCTCATTGTACCGATATGCGGACCTCTGATCCGTATCATAAGTTTAGTATTGTAACATAACTACTGTAACCATGGCCCCCACATCCTGAAGCGGGCCCCCAGGCTATAATGTTATCGCCAAGGGTAAAGTCAGTATGACGCGCTGCAGTAGCGTTATTCAAATATAATGGTGTATTTTTAGCATTTATGTACTTACATCCATTTGAATTATGGAGTTGTTGAGTATCGGCACACAGTAAAAAATTGCATCGTACAACCAAATAGTCTTAATTATTATTATTATCAAAGGAAAACGCCCGGTCCCCCAGGCTAGAGCCCTGTCAGCCCCCCCCTTGTGGGGGCCATGATTGTAACATACTATTGTACCGACCGTTACGTCGCAAATAAAACTCGCTTCTGCACCCGTCTTCAACTTCTTCGGCGGCTCTCGTGGTGCAGTGCGTAAGGCGCTTGCCTTCCACCCGAGAGTCCTTGGGTTCGATTCCCGGTCAGGACACACAATATTTATGTGTTTGTCTCAAAGCCTGGGTGTTTGTGATTGTTCAAAATTACTAACAACTACCTTGTACGAAAAAGCAAGGACATGGTTATTAATAATTCTAAAAAAAAAAAAAAAACTTCTTCACCATCATCCTCAACACCATGACCTACGACACGTCGACGACTCCCACAGTAGTAACTCAAATCGAACCCCACATGTATTAAAAATCAATTTATGGATAGAATTCTTCAGACAATATTACCTATATTTTTTTTGATCGATTCTATCTTGCCAAGTTTGTCTCTGAAGACGTTATTTTACATTATTTTAACGTACAATATACATACAAAGTGATAACTACTCAAAAGACGACACCTGTTTATTTGGTCTGACGCTTTAGACAGTTGCTCCCATGTGGCGTTATAATATACATATACCAGTCTAGTACCCATATTACATGAAAGGATCCGATTCTAATTTTACGATACTAATTTTATTCCGAGACATTTACATAATACTGTCTGTTATACAATGGAGAAAAAAAAAATATTATTTCTCCTAATATGGATACATACAAGTCGTGAATTATAATGACTTAAGACGATACTTCGGTGAAACGGCAAATAATTTTCAACTATAGGCGCGACGAAATTTTGGACTCGCTGGCAGTCGGAGAGCGAACTTCGAGGTGTGAATACGTCAATTTGTTTCGTGATAGCGACGAGGGTATTAATTCTTAAATGGTGTAAATATGACTAAAAACTCTATCCATTTACTTGAAAAAGAAAACATGTCAATGAATATATTATTATTGTTACTAATAGAACATTAAATGGACGCATCTTGGATTAATATGACAAATTATATTTCTTTCGGCATGCGTCATTTGCACCCGCGACCCACAATCCGCGCATCGCCTAGCCACGATCTTTTTAGACCATGCCTCAACTGAGGTATAGCCTTAAAACGCATTTGAATTGTTGTAAAATGATTTGTTCTTTTTGGTCTAGAAATGCAATTAAAACCACGTTAGAAACCTGACACATTGAAAGCACCTCAATTATTTTGAAAGTGATTTCATCTTATTTAATGTAAGCATTTAATTTTATAATATTTATATTTTATTAAGTAATTTACCTCATTATTTATTCATGCTGGATCCGGTTAATAAAAAAATATAGGTACCTACGTAATAAATAAATTTTCCAGTCATGTTGATTATACAAAAATGTGGTGGTTATAATTTATAATTATAGTACTAGCGAGTACCCAGCATGCGTTGCAATGCCACCCAAAGAAAGAAAGTGTTTGTGTTTTAATTCTGTTTATTGAAGTGCTTATAGATACACAATATTTTTTGTTTTCCGTCTGATGAGTACACGAATAAATCAGAAGATTTTCCAACGGGTGAGTGGGCCACATACAGGATGTCCATGTGGGAAGCATGGATTTTCCAAATTTGGTTTAGGAACGCATACGAATAGAAAAAAAATAGAATAGAAGAAGAAGAAGAAAAAGATGGTTGTACTAATTCAGAAACCTTCGCGGGCGTGCGCACAAGAACTAACCAAAGTTTTATTCCAATAGGATGAATGGAATAGGAACGCACACGAGTAAGAAGAAGATAGAATGAAGAAGAAAATGATTTTTCTAATTCAGAAACCTTTACGGGTGTGCGTACAATAACTGACGAAAGTTTCGTTGCAATCAGATGAATGGTATAGGAACCATACGAATAAAAGAAGATAGAATGAAGAAGAAGAATTTGGTTTTTCTAATTCAGAAACCTTTACGGGTGTGCGCACAACAACTCACGAATGTAACTGTTCTGGCATAAGTGCATGTAAATATTCTTTAAAACTGCCAAAGATGAGATATCCGGGTGGATACAATCGAACTAAATGAAATTCTTTACATTAGGTAGTAATTTTTCTCACGACTTTGATGGAAACACGTGGTAGGTATTATAACACTCCAGTGCACATATTCTGTTATAATTTATTTATTGTACTTTTTCCACAACTAAATTAATAATTTTTACCACGATTTCATTGTGGCTTATATAGTGCCATGTATCCCAATGTCGAATCCTGGGTCTGGCAAATACACCATATTGTTTTACAATTTGTGTTTGCAGTCAGAGTATGAACCTAATAAGTTGAGCAAATGGCTAACATTCATTTATCGTAAAAACAAAAAGCTGTTAATACAAAGAAGTCCATATTATGATCTTTATAGGATCAACCATCGTTTTTAAAAAATGTATATTAGATTAAAACTGGTATTGTTCTAAAAAATATATCAATTACATATTTTAGTGATTTTTTAAAAATAAATAGTACTTGTGTGATAAATAAGATTTTAAATTCAATTTCCATCAAGTATATTCGTCAAGTACTATAGTTAGTATACATAAAGACATTCGGATGAAAATATTTTCAAGTACCCAGGTAGTATTTCATTGTATTTTTTAATTGCGTTTATTTTTGTTGGTTCTTTCAGTGTAGTATTACTACAGAACATATTGCAGTGCAGTGTTAGTACAGAGAGCTTTCGAGCGCTTGGCTCATTCCTGTGAAAGCTCTACCCAAACTTTGACTGGGAACTATTCAAAACAAACTTTACGAGTCGACAGCTTTAGTGAATTCACGCCGAAGCGATTCGGATTACGCGTTCCCGAAGTTAACTAATACAATTCTTTCCGAGTTATATGTATAAAGGTGGTGAAGTTACCAGACTACAACAATGTTGTTTTGCATTTTATTGGGCTAGCGGATGCAGGTTGTGTTCGTGGAAAACCTTTAATTCTTTTTCCAGCAAAAACAATTATTGTTAGATCGATGTATTGACCCTGCTTTCACACATACTGGTGTGTTGAAATCATGTGAAGTATGTGGATGAATAGTAAAAATAAAATATATTGTTTTATTGGAAATACCATGTGAGATGGAACGTAGTGACAGGTATATAAGAATTCAGTTGGTAGGACTAGTATCTATAAATAAATATATAATATCATAGAATAAATATTATTTTGCTATAATAAGCATTCGACGTACGATAGAATGTCTACGGCTGAATTAAATATTGCTAGTACACGTCGCCGGTAAATATTGATTTGGATGACTACAGTTATTTAAAAACTGCGAGCACGTGTTGGTGAAATGTATTGTTTTTTTGATAAACATAGAGGCCATCCATAGACTAAAACCGTATGCGGTTTAGAACCGTATACCATACGAAACTTATGATTTCTGTTCATGGAAATATATTTTCATAAGTATATTATACGCATATAATCGTATTTATTTATACCACACACTTACATTTACAAACTTAGTGAAAATATATTTTCATGAACATATATCATAAGTTTAATATGGCATACGGTTCTAAACTGCATACGGTTTCAGTCTATGGATGGCCAAATAAAGTTAGTGGTATTTTTTTTTTAGTTAATTTAGTAAAAAATATGGTTAATATTAAATTTATGTTGTGTTTAAATTTGGTACCCATACTGGGAAGCAACATGATGGTATAAAGTTTCATAGTTAAGTTAATAATAATGGAATTGAGGTTCTACTGTGCATTATACGCAAGAAATACGGCTTTATTTTACCGAACAATACCCACTCTCTTTATATTGTCACTCTGAGGTATCAATCTGTATCAATACAAACTCAACACTAAGATATTCATTTCAATAATATTGGAAAGATAATATACTTTATGAAAATATAGTACAACGTCTATACAATTGCATCAGTATTATTTCAAATTATTCCAATGGCAGATGCACTAAAAAGCCAGTCTCAACTTCGGATCGAACGTTGCGCCAAGCTAATAAAAGAAATTACCAAGTATTCGCGTGCGATTCCTATATCCGCGACATCCTATCATTTTACTATTCGATCAGAATATTATTTACACAAATAATCGTTATACGGAAGATGTTGACAAAGGCATTTTCTATAAATAATGGAGCATAATAATACTAAAATACAATAAATTAGCACATAAAACTTTTATAATAATGGGCGACCTAAATGCAAAAATAGGCCAACCCAGACAAGACGAATACTTAGCTACGAAATCAAACGGGTATGCAGAAAGAAACCAGAGAGGCCAGAGATTAACACTTTGGAGGAGGCCTTCACCCGAAGAGGGGTTCTTACAAACCAAACAAACTAATTACATACCATTGTTCAGTTTATAAACATTATCTAATAGTATGATATACAAAAATAAAAAAATCTAAATATATATATTTATTATACAAAAATATAAAAACTAATAATAATTAATATTATATAAACTAGAAAATAAGTAGATAATACAACCATAGATAGATATTACACATAATAGATATATTCATAGCTTATATATTATATATTCAATAGATGTAGTCATTTAACTGTCATTTACTGTTGTTTGTATGAAATAAAAAGGCTATTTATATTTTATTTATATATTAATAATAATACTATTATTCATAAAATAATGTTAAATACCTTTATATATTTATTATACAGACTGATTCAGAAGTTGTTTGTGGGCTACGACCGGGTCAACTTGATATAGTGTGACCGTCGCCCAAACAATACTTTTGAATACCTGGCAAGCCATGATACCAGCTCTCATTATTCATACAACCTAGCATCATCATTCATCAACCTCATATATCAACCATCAACAGTATACCATCACGTGCCGCGCACCGGGTAACCCAACAAAAAAACCAGACCACGGAGCCATCATCAACATCAAAAAATTAAAGATCAGTGTATGGCGTCGTGTTTTTTTCCATACGTCATAAAACTCAATAATCATCACAATTTTTGACATTATTTGGAAGTCATAAGTTTGAGTTCGAGGGTTGTTTGATTTTTGTGACCGTATTTACGTTACACCTCAGCAGAATTTACTCTACTGTGGGTAAAAAAGTTAAATTAAAAATGTTAAAAAACGTATTCTCATTAAATATTTATACCTTGTTTGAACTCTTTACATAATTAATTATTCTCTTTGAGATATACAATATTATCTAAAAGACTTTATTGTTTTGGAATATTATATAGCTATTTATGAAAACCAAAAAGCTCTTTCAATTTTTAATGGAAACTTATGTATAAGTAGGTTTCCCATAATTTTATTATTCCCTGTTACATAATATCTAATTAACTTTAATGATGATTACCCGGAATAATTCACTTCAATAATAACTTATTAATTTACTCAGAAAACATTTGCTTTATGATTAACGTTACAAGTAAACAGACTGACGTAGTTCCGAAAGCAAAAGTACAAAACAGATAATACCGAATAATTAATTCAGGGATGTCACAAACATTTCTTCGCCAAAAATATTTGGAATCTCAACAATTCTTCGCCGCATATAATATGGAAACAAAACATTGATAATATGACTGTTTTTATTTAATATAACGGCATTTTTGCGGATCGTCTGAGTCTGTTTTTAACTGTTAACATTGGTTTATCCAGTGTTTAATTGATTTTTAAAAATTAACCAACACCATCTGTAAATTATTGTAGTCTTAGTTCAAGAAAAACAAATACGTTTGACTTACAAAGTTTTTATATCAGATCTTCACATTCACTACTAACCAGTCAATTACTAATTAATTATCACATTTAATTGTCATGCTAATAGTATATAATGGTCACTCGCCAGTCGCGTTGTCAGCGCTAAGTGAGTTAACAGCCTACCTTTACCCTTCGCTACTGATTTTGACAACTGTCATTTATAAAAATATACCAGATGTATGAAAATAAGCAAGTTGGCAAAAAAAAATGCTAGATTTTCACAAAATGAAGACTATCATTTAAAAAGAATAATTATAATTATACACATTGTTCACATGAAACCTAAAATATTGATTCCTAACTAAAAACAATTAATATATTGAACTACAAATTAATGTCGGTAGAAAACTCGGACATCACATAAATATCTTAATAATATTATATTGCATTTATTTAATTGTCAAGTTAGGCTAATATTATGTTGATTTTTTAGCAACTACGGTGTAGTATTCTAGCTTTTTTGTAAAACTTTTAAAGCTGTTTATGGTGACGAAAAACAGTAGACTAACTGAACTAGATTCCGATTCAAAAATGGTAGATCTGGCAATAAAATCACTAATTTTCCAATGCTGTTAATAGGTACTTAGTGATATTTTGCTATTTTATTCACCATGCAAATGGATTTAATTAAATTATTGTCAAATAATGACTTATTAATAAGCCAGAAAGTAAGCTTTTAAAATATTACTCAATCAATTCATTTATTACAAAATATAAAACACCAATTATTTATTATATTCATAAGGACTTTATTTTATTTCTATTTATATAATCACATACTGTTGTATAACCTTTTTAAATTCATATAATATAAAAAGAATGATCAAACAATATATTATAATTTATATTATAATATAATTGCGGCGAAGAATTATTGGCAGAAATGGGTATTAATAAATCTATATTGATAAGCAGCTGATATATATTTTGCACGTTTTTCCACAGAAATGTTTCCATATAAAAATTATGACAAATAATACATAAAGAAAACATACAAATTTATTGACGATTGGAAAATATATTTTTATGACAAACGTAAGTATACAATTATTTTAAAGGCTTCGTTAAATTAATACCTTTTATGTATTATCCACCTTCTTAAGTAATTAATGGGCATTTTCGCCAAAGTTTGTACATGTTTGAAATTTGGGTAATATTATTTTTTCACTCAAATTAACCATTTTTATATAGCTAGCAGATTCCTTGTTCTATTGTTGAATTGGTGATAGCAATTTTTCAGCAAAATATTGATTAACACAATATTTATATCATTTTTTTTATGACATTGGGCATAATAAGTTTCCGTTCCGTGACTACGAAACTAAGCTTATAAAACATGAATGAGACCTTTTTTATCACGTAAAAGAGCCCTATTAGTTAAAAAAAAAACCATACACTTAAAAATAAAAGTACAAATAGTCAAAAAATATTATTGAATTTTATTTCTTGGGCACATTTTGTTCCACTCCATTACCCTATGTCTATAATGGCAGAGCATTTTTCCTTTAGTATTTGAAAAAACCAATCAATGTTCGTTCTGCTATTTTTTTAAAGACAGTAATCACTTTTACTAAATTTTATTGGAAAAATATATATGTTTCGTTATTTAATAATCAAATGAAAATTAGTTAACGTTCAACTTTTTTGGGGACATTTTCGGAATGGAACGAAATGGTAACGGAGTGTAATTTGTAAAGCTAAAGTTACATGTTACCATAAAAACAAATTTTTGTTTTATGAAATTTATTTGAATTTTTTGATAGTCAGATATATATTCAACGTGCGTCACAATAACAAAACAAATCAAAATTAATCACTAAAATAGACATATTTTATAATAAATTTCACAATACTAGTAAAATAAGGTAGGTAATAATTTTAACACACTATACATTACCATAACTTTTATTTGGCATTTATATTATTTGTAACTCAGATAAAAAATATTTTAAAGCAAATAATTAACAATATATGAAAAAAATTAAATCAGCAAGGGATTCGGACGCGAGTTTCTAGCGCGGCACGGAGTATATAACTTTTACGAAAATAATTACAGTCGAACTCGGTTATTACGATCTTGGACATAGCGAGATCTCGGATGTAATAAGGAAACATTTGTTAACATTTGGTTTATGATTTTCGCTTATACATTTAATTTATTAACTGTTATAACGAGCAACTTATCGGATATACCGAGCTAAAATACTGTTAATGTGTCGATCGTTTTAAAACATTTCGACCCTAAGCAATAAAATCCGATTGGACAGGATGCCACCGGGGTCGGATTACGTTTATGACACTAGCAAAGTGTCTAAGTACCTACCTTATTGGTGTTTCGCCGACAATAATAAAAAAGTATCCACGCATATGGTTGAAAAATCCAAGGTTTGTGAAGTTCGTAGGTACCTACCAGAGTTCATTACAATAAACAACTTCTTTTGTAGTTTATGAATGCCATGCTCGTTTCGGGGATTTTTACGATGGTTTCCAAATTTTTTATTTTCGACTTTTTGTGTAATGTGACATGCTCATTTAGAAATACCTATTCTCTGATAGAACGAGTAACGCTTATAACAAGCAAATTCAGTCGGTCCCATCTTCCTCGTAATAACCAAGTTCGACTGTATGTTATCTTGAAATTTACTTGTATTCATCAACATAAAATGTAGCTATACAGGTTGATTGTAATCAAGACGTACTTTTCTGACATTTCGCGAATACCTTCAGTTCCAGGTATTAAATCTAATAGGGTACACATTTCTGTTAAACGTGACAAAAAAATACTTTTTCATATATTTTTATAAATTTCTATGCCTAAAATATATGGAGAAGTTTTAAAATTTTGGTGGCGTATAACAGAAAGAGTATGACAGAGCAATCTTGCAATTATTTCAGTCTGGTGTTTTTTCTTTTTCTTCTGTTGTTTTTGTATCTCTCCATACTTTTATCTGCACTAGTTTTGCGTATTCAGACATATCACATACTTTTTTAATCTTTATTATATAGTCAGGTTATTTTCTATATTTTTTTATGAAAATATTTTTGTTTTTCATACAAACAGACAAAATAAAACTTTTTATAATCTATGAAGAACTAAACACACAATGTAAACCCAACTTTATGCATTCTATTTCGTTACTTTTACATTCCACATATACGTTACCACCAATATAGTTTCGGAGTGGAAGTAACGGATTCTGTTTTAGAAGTGGTTGAAGCCAAAATTTAGCTTAGTTTTATTGTTAAACCTGCGATATGTTTTATTATATCTGTAGTATGAAAGATAAGCTCCATATGTATAGTATGTGAAATAGAAATATGTGATTTCTTACCTTACAAATCGTGGTAACAGTAGTGGAACTTCTTAAATGACCAACCCAGAAAGCAACCTGTTCCGATATCGATACCGACACACACCAACAATTTAAATTGTAAATGACGGTCAGTGTTATACAAAAGTGTTGCTACATTATAAAAATACATATTTATAGTGGAAATTTTTCGCCTTTATGCTAAAATCATGGTAACGGAATGTGGAATTCCACTTTTTCAAATATCCTGGGACACACTTTAAACGTGATTTTTTTTCAATATTGCTCAAAATTTACGGAAAAACTGTATATTTTCCAAAAATATATAATGTAAGCTGTTGAAGACACTACAAATTTAATTTTACACACTCAGAATTAATGACGAAATCAGACTTTGTTTATTTAAATTTAGGAGTGGGACATGGTAAAAACACACTACCTTTCGATCTAAATAATCAATTAAAAATATATATAGGTCAGACAGTTGTATTTAACTGATCGAATAAAGTAAATTAATAAATTTGCATGTTAAAAATACATAACTTTCCAATATTCTATAATATAATAACTATGAAAAAATCAATCAAAGTCATGGGACATGCCAAAAATGCAATGTACAAACTTTGGCGAAAATGCCCTAATACTTTAAAATAAGCTATTGATTCACTACAACAACAATAAGATTTTGAAAATTGATATTGAATTGTAACACAAAAGAGTTACGTATATCAATCAACTACTCTGAAAGTGCCGATTTAAAACAATATTGTTATAATGATATTATACAAAAGGGCTTTCGTAATAATACAAGTCGAGCAAACCCCCGAGAAAGTTTTATTTCTGCGAATGGGAAATTATCGAAATGAGCAAAGTAAATTTTACTTCAATGAATTGAGAATTCGAACTTAAATCTATTTTTGTATCACACGCCATGATAATGACTGGAACACGCCACTGATGTGGTGACCATTTCTGCTTTATATTTTATTGAAGTGTTATAAGATTGTTTATTTAAAAAATATAAACACCTCGAGTTCACAGAGATTGATCAACAGTAAAACAGGATACCTAAAACGGTACACGGAAATATATTAACAAGATTCCCAATGACCAGATGAAATTGCTAAAGGATTAGTTCATATCAGGTGTGTATCGCATTGCATGACTAAATAACTACACTTAGCACTAAACACAGATCTCAATAGTATAAGGAACTTAGACTCAAAATAGAGGATCTGTATTATCAAAAGGGTCAGAGCTAATCAGACTAAGCTGAGGCGGAGAGATTTTGAGTGAAGATTACGAAGTGAACATAGAGTTAAATCCTATTCCGTCTGCATAACGCTTGCCACTTCCACGCAAGTCAGTAATTCCATCTGTGGGTCTCTTTTCGAAGTCGTGGCCGCTACAGTGTTTTATTTTTATGGGAGGAAAAGTATTGATAAAACATATTTAATGTTACGAAAATATGTATTGATAAGGATCTATAATAATGGTTACTCACACATGAGAACTACTGGTAAATACCTAGTAATGTGTTTTTAGGTGAGATTTATCGCGGCCATCTTCCATTACACTATTGATGTGTCTGAATGAAATGATTCTAGTGCCACACTTTCTTGTCCCGAGACGAAGTCCCAGTTTGGACATGTGGAGAAATGCGGGGGTCTCGAGAGGGCTGCAGAAACAATGAGGCGTGGTAAAGCAGAAAAGACTCTCGCCTGTGTCCATGTTTATTTCTGTATTCCGCTGTGGATATAAAACATTATTCTTCTATATATTTTTGGTCTGCAATATGCATAAACTTTGGTTGTAGGGTATTATGTAACATAGTAGAATGTAGAGTATTTTACTTACAATTCGTACGATTGTACTTAAACATTTGCCTATGATAATGACATCCACACCATGCCTCTTTTATAATAATATATATATAAAATTATATAACAAACAATTATTATTTTAATGTGACTTAATAGCCATAGATGTCTGCAAAAGGAATATTAATTCCCCTGACTATGTGATATGAAAACTTCATACTTATATATTTTTTAAAGTTATGATATGAGTTTAGTTAAATATGTGTGCATAATATTGTTTTGTATTAAATTAATTTGTTACATTTAAAAATATAAATATTTACATTTACTTTAACGATTTGTGGATGATTATGATGAAATGATTTTCTTAGCTCCTACCAATTGAATTATTTCTTTATTTTTTTAATAAAAATCCTATAGACTTTTCCAAAATGATAATGCTTCCATGTAATAAAGATTAAAAATAATAAAAATGTCCAATTATTATTATTTATATTCATATAGTTATTTAACTAATACAATAAACTACCATTCATGGACATTTCGCAATATATATATATATATATATACATATATCTCGTATAATCGTATGAATTAATTATTTTTGAACCCTAGTTGTATAAGTAGTTAATATTATTCCAAATTTAAATTATGTAAAAACGTGCGCAGTATAAATAAATGTTTTTGTTTTATGAAAATAAAAAAACAATATGGTCACACTGAGTTAACATTTCCCTTCCATTTTGTATTGATTCTATTCCATTGATTCAATCTCCATTAAAGTTATAAATGTTAAGCAGAGAGACCGGATCAAAATGGTGGGATAAGAAAAGGAAAGGTTTCAGTATTATCGTGGGTGGATTATTTAGGACTCGAGAAATTTTCGAGTAAAGGCAAATAATATAATATTAATATCTACTATCAATAAATTCACTCAGCTATTATTGACAAGTTCTCTGTGGGATTATAATAATATTCTGAGTTGTTTTCGAGTTCACTTTAAAATTCTGTAAATGTTTTTATAATATTACTCAAGGATGACAAGGGATCCCCGAAATTAAAATTAAAAAAAAATATTAAACAAACAGGCCAAATCATTAAAAATTCTCAAATTAAAAATAATATCGAAATTAAACCATTTGATGAACTGCAGTGCAATGAATTTTTATTAAAACTGGATGAGAATACCCTACTTGAGAATGAATCTCAACTACTTACGTAATATTCACGGCTGTATTTTACTAAATTTATTTATTTAAGAATACAAAATATTGTGGACATAACAAATCTAAATTCAAGACGTACACAACATGATATTTACATTATAAGTCAAACATTACCCTCACAAGAGAGAAGAGAATATAGAAAAAGAAATATATATATAATAACAATAATAATAACAAAAAAATTAATCAAAACATACTTAAGTGCAATTTAATACAGAAAAATATAATTTTTGAGAACGAAAAACATAAAATTTTATACAGAAAAATACAGTTTCAAAAACAAAATGCAAAGTACATCATTGAAAATGTCTATGTCTTTAGGGAGCGCATTTTCTAATCTTGCACCCTTCGCTAATGGTGCCTGATAGGCTTAACACGAGGAAATGGTTCCAATACAGAATAAATCATGGCTCCGACCACGTAGGTAATTGACAGGCGCATGGAAATTTAAATTCATTAGGACACCAGGATTGGAAACCATCCCTCGCGATAACAGGCAAAAGTGTTTCAACAGCAGAAGAGACCGACGAGATTCAAGAGAGTGAATAGTAAGCATGCCTTGTAGAAAGGCAGTCGGAAAATAATCATCTGATAAATTATCGAAAGGAAAATAGTTAAATGTTTTAAAATAAAGACATCGAAGAAATTTCTTCTGGACGCATTTTAAAATAAGCTTATAGGAAACCTCATAAGGACACTAGATAATCGACCCATATTCAAGAATGCTACGCACTAATGAGACGTAAGGTGTACGTAATACATTAGGATTCTTGAATGATTTGGATTGTCGCATGATGAATCCTAGAAGCTTATCGCACGAAATTAGAACCTTATATAATTAAACTAGCGTAGTCATATAAGGCTCAGGGATCTTGTTAAATATTTCTGTTGTTCTAATAAAATGTTTATATCTCCACTTGTATTTTTTATTTTTTTCTTCAGCAAATCCATTGCATGGAATATAATGTTGTTACTTAGAACTGTTGTTTTTACTTGAAAGGCGTTGGATTATAATTTCAATATAGCAAAAGGGACGATGAGTTCAATGTGGTTAGAAGACACTGGCCAAAAGTAATAAAACAAACCCCGGTTAAAAACTGCTACCACACCCGGTAGAGTAAGTCAGCTCCCATTTAGTATGTGTTCCCGTATCGTCCACTCCTGTTCGATGCATGCACTATTTATTTATTTTTTAATAACCGCTGCTTATGATAAATATAATATAATGTTAATCCATATTGCTGTTTGTAAATATTAGGACAAGATGCATGTTTTACTGTGGAAGAATTACAATAAATTATATAATATTTTTTTTTCATATTCCATAGTTGACAGATAAATATATTTTGTAATATAAAAGTTTTTACAAAAAAAATACTTCATGCATATTTGAAAGATGAAATTCTTAAGTAGGCACGAGTACGTAGCATTGAACAGTATGTAAGCGTTATGACTTAGTCGTTTCAAGCTCAATATGCTACAAAGTATTTGCTTCAAACATGAAATGTTTAAAGTAACATTCCGTTTCCAGATTTCCCATATGACCGCCTGTTGGAAAATTTTCTATTTATCGAATGGAAATATGAATAAAATTTCCGCTGAACGAAAAATTTATGTTATATTGGTTATTTTTATGTGGTGTATGCAACATGGAATTGCTAGGTTTTCAATGTAAATAAAATAATTATTTAAAATTTACATCACCATCGTTCTCACGATAAAATAACAATATACCTAGTAATAGTTTACTATTTTTTTCAATTATAAACAACTTACCATTTTATTTACACAGTGAAAAAAATAATATCACTATTTTACTTCATTTTACGTGCTAGTGCTGAATATAATTATTATAATATAATAATTCGTACTTATCGATTAGACTTTCAAGTTATTGAGGCTTTGTAAAAGCTCTGGGCATCCTTATTGTCAGTTTTTTATGCCATTTATGACAAATGTACATGCTATGTAAATGGCCCGACATCTAAGGCGGTCGAATTTGATAGAAAATTCGATGTATGGGCTGTCATACAACACGTAAACTAATTATTACATCTCCATCTCTACTCTGACTGTGTATTTGACAAATCCAAAGATACCGCGCAACATGTCTCGCTCAAATGACCTTGGAACTCTTGGACCTTGGAACTACATGTTTTTTTTTGCTATGCACTAAATATCCGAGATAATATCATGTTTCGTAAAATTATCTGTGTGTCTTACCAATGCCTTGGAAAGTAGCACCTTAAGTTTGTTTGAAGGAGGGTCTCACACAATTTTTATCGCATTAATTTAAAATAGTGAAATAAAAATTCTTACATTAAATATAATAATTCTTTAAATTTGTTTTTAAAGATTGACGGAACTATTAATTGTTTCATAGTATCACTGACGTAAACATATAAATTTAGATATTTTTAAAAAGCATGATTATATTAATATATTACAACATTATGATCTTAATATCAGCTGTCAGTGACGAAGATTGGATGTAGGCTGTTAAAACTCGACATAAATACTACACACTAAACTTTGTCAGACAAACTTATTTATTTTCATTGATGTAGGATTAGAATTTGCAGATGGTGCTGGTAAGTTTTTAAAATTTAATTAAAACCTGCCTCAACCAAACCATAATAAACATACATAATTTTGAAAAACACTGTCTGAGAGAGTATATTATAACCAACAGAAAAAATCTTTTTTGAAAAAAGTAAGCCACCCCGACGGAAATTGGACCCTGTATCTCCCCATCCGTCGCATTTACCAATATGCTACGCAGTGATATACTAATTGCGACAAATTTTAACTGTTGGTCAATTTTAATACCTACTCATCGGCGCTCTTCCATATTGGTAAATGCGACGGATGGGGCGTAAACCCAGAAGATACAGGTTTCGATTCCCCGTTGGGGTGGCTTACTTTTATCAAAAAAGATTTTTTCTCTTGGTTATAATATAATATACTCTCTCAGAAAGTGTTTTTCAAAATTATGTATGTTCAATAATTAGAATGATACATTCCTAAATCTTGTGAATTATTCGTTGAATAAAAGAAATAGTTGATTACAAACAATAATAGTTTAGGTACCTATGCTATGAGTGTACCTACAAAAATAGTACACACCTTTTCAGTAATATTTATTTGTTTTCATTGAATTAAGAATACATTATAAAGGATGGTGTTGAGTGAAAACAGATACTTTTGACTGACAAAGTTCAGTGACGTGCACTATATATGCCGAATTATAATAGTTTACTTCCACCCATCGCCACTGATAATATTATCTATTATTATACTTACTAGTCTTGTTAGATTTTACATACCTAATACATTTTAGAATTTAAAGATTCATTTATACGTTTGTAAATTTTTACAAGCACGCAAAATCTTTGTGATATTTAAAATATTCGATTTCTTTTCTGAAGTAAAATTACAAGTGAAATTAAATTGAGAGCGTAAGGTGTAAAATTCAAATCAGCCTAGTTCCTACTTGACCTAGTTTACAGATATCCGCGGGAATATCTAACGAGGTCTCTAATTAAAAATAGCACACTAAGAAATTTAATAATTAATACAACTACTCTACATAAAAGGGTTTAGTTGTCTTCATCAATTCTACTGATAAATTAATATATTTAATTAGTATGGCATTGGTGTGGAATTGAACTAGTCATTAAATTCTATTTTTATTAATTAAAATCAAATACAATATCGCGTAGTGGGTACTTAATCCACATAATTAAATATATATATATATAAATATACATCCGGATCGGTAAGTCATTAGTTGACAAAAATAATGACATTTATTTTGTGACCTTTTTGTGACATGTAAAATTTATGAAATTAAGGGGGGACATGCTCGTCGAAGGTCAAAATTGAGTTTTTATTGTATTTTCAAACCATGATCCTGGACACTCCTTAAACGTTGTAGATAATCTAATTGTATAATTTTGAAGCCTTATTATCCTTTATAGTTATTTTAAACATTTGATGACTGCATAAAGTATTTTTGTTACATAAAATAGTATTCTTTTAAACCTCTCGCTCTAATGTTTTAGAATATAGTCATATTTCGGTACATAACTGTGCAGTGGTGTTAAGATTATTTACATTTATTATTTTTAAACGCATTTATAAAACCATTAGTATAATTTATTACGAGATAATTTTTGTAAAATATTCACGAGAAAATTTTTTATTGATAATCTCTGTGATCCCAAATTTGACAAGAATTAGGCATTTTATTATTCAAAAAATCGGCAAGATTAACACATTTGAAGATGATTCTAAATATACTTATTATAAGCTTTGTTATTGACCATTCAAGTGTGATAAACATCTAATGAATAATGATTGCTTTATAATAATTATTAACCTAAGAATAAGGTAGTGTTTTTTTGAAATACGCCATTTCTTTTGTCATTCCCCAGTGGTTAAGCTACAACATACGGCCGTAGCCATAAATTGACAAACTATAACTGAAGTAGGAAGTAAAATGATATTGACATGCGTGTTTGAACATGTACCGTTTAAAAAAAAATAAAAAAAAATTCGGCTAGGTACATGTTCAAACACGCGCGTTAACATAATTTTACTCCCTACTTTAATTATAGTTTTTCAATTTATGGCTATGGCCGTATGTTGTAGCTTAACCACTAGGGAATGACAAAAGAAATGGCGTATTTCAAAAAAACACTACCTTATTCTTAGGTCAATAATTATTATAAAGCAATCATTATTCATAAGATGTTTATCACACTTAAATGGTCAATAACATAGCTTATAATAAATATCTTTAGAATCATCTTCAAATGTGTTAATTTTGCCGATTTTTCGAAAAATAAAATGCTTAATTCTTGTCAAAATTGGGATCACAGAGATTATCAATATAATTTTTTATCGTGAATATTTTACAAAAATTATCTCGTAATAAATTATACTAATGGTTTTATAAATGCGTTTAAAAATTAATAAATGTAAACAATCTTAACACCACTGCACAGTTATGTACCGAAATATGACTATATTCTAAAACATTAGAGCGAGAGGTTTAAAAGAATACTATTTTATGTAACAAAAATACTTTATGCAGTCATCAAATGTTTAAAATAACTATAAAGGATAATAAGGCTTCAAAATTATATAAAAAGATTATCTACAACGTTTAAGGAGTGTCCAGGATCATGGTTTGAAAATACAATAAAAACTCAATTTTGACCTACGACGAGCACGTGGGCCGTTAATATGACAATACCATCTTCAATGACTAATAATGGTACTAGGACAACTAGACGCTAGGACGATTGGGCCCCGCACTCTCGAATGACTCTTTATACAGAAACTAGACGAGGAATTTATCTACTACTCAAAAGTTTTAATTTATTTGCTATTAATATAATGTTTTTTTTATTTTGGATTGAAAATTATTATGCCTGAGACTTTATATAAAAATAAAAGAACTCTTCTCGTTGGAACTTAAACATAATAATATGTATAATAAAATCATTATTTGGGTGTGAATGTTTAAATTCTCACTAAGTATTAAATAATATTATAATAATTTAAATATAAATAATAATAATAATAAATATGTATTTTTAAAGTACCTATAATAATTCACGTACGTCTTTTAATTCTTGAATTTCATGCGATCGCGTGGCGTCCAGTTGTCCCACCGCCGAATCATTCTAGACCCCTAATAACCGTTTATTTTAATTATTAATTGTAATGTCATATGTAATTTTTTATTCAATTTATTATAATTGTTTTACTAAAACATGATACAGAATAAGTTTAGGTAGAAAAGGATACTTTGCTCGAAAATGACACCGCAGTGTAAAACTCCTCTAGCAAAATAATAATATACTTGAAGTCTGCTAATTATCGGATGTAATAATACGTTACATTTTAATGAGGTGTAATTATGCTTGTTCTGGGAAGTCCTTTATTATGTATTGTACCGTAGCACGCTACAAATTTGTATGGCGCTATTATTATTTACGAAATGTTGTCCTTAAAGCTTTCCACGACTTGTGTTTATTTATCCAACGAATTTAGTTTAGCAATGCTTGCAAATAACGAATTTAAAGAAAACAATTGATGCTACTATTTCGAAACCCGGCTCATTCCCAAAAATATTTTTTTACGGCAAAATGCAATAAACTATTATACTGACAATTAATATAACACTAAGTTGTATTATTTTTTAGTTAATTTTTTAGTGTAGCATATTTAAAATAGAAAACAAAGGGGATTTTATTCATTTAGTGCTAACACCGCGCCTGGCGCATTTGGAGTCGTTGGCCATTAGATATAATTACGTGTGATTTAAATGTGGTTATTGAAAGGTAATTAAAACGTCGACAGTGATTGTGTTTTAATAAAGAATCTATTTACGTGTAATGTCTGGAGTTTAAAAGTGACAATTGGAATGAGCCACTTTTGAACATAACAATTTGTATTAATCCGCCTACGAAGGTGTAATATAACATAAATAAATAATAACAAAAATAAAAAAAACTTTTATTTCTTACAAACAAAAAAGTAAATAGCAGTGAATTGACTAAATCTAATGTATATAATATAACCTATTATGTATATCTATTCTGTGTATCTAATATATAAAAATTAATATTTGTGTGTTTGTTTGTTCGTATTTAATGCGCAGCCATACCGTTCATCCGATTGCAATAAAACTTTGTAAACTTATTGCTTCCACTTGCGGAAAGAGTATAGGTTATACTAATATATAAAAATGAATGTCTGTCTGTCTGTATGTCTGTCTGTCTGTGTGTCTGTCCCGTATGCGTTCCTATACCATTCATCCGATTGCAATGAAATTTTGGTAAGTAGTTGCATGCACACCCATGAAGGTTTCTGAATTAGAAAAATCATCATCTTCTTCTTCTTCTTCATTATATTTTCTTTTATTCGTATGGTTCCTATACCATTCATCCGATTGCAATGAAATTTTGGTAAGTGGTTGTATGTACACCCATAAAGGTTTCTAAATTAGAAAAATTATCATCTTCTTCTTCTTCTTCATTCTATCTTCTTTTATTCGTATGGTCCCTATACCATTCATCCGATTGCAATGAAACCTTCGTCAGTTGTTGTGGTAACACCCGCAATGGTTTTTGAATTAGTACAACCATCTTCTTCTTCTATTCTATATTCTTCTATTCGTATGCGTTCCTATTCCATTCATCCGATTGCAATAAAATTTTCGTCAGTAATTGTGCCAACACCCGCGAAGGTTTCTGAATTAGTACAACCATCTTCTTCTTCTTCTTTTCTTCTTCTTCATTCTATCTTCTTTTCAATTCATTTCAATTCAATTCATTTATTTTTTTTAACATATTGTGGACATTACAAATTATAAGTTTAAGACGTTCACAACATGACATTTAGAAAGAAAGATATATAAATATAACAGTATTACATAAAAAAAGAGATATATCAGTAGATGAATTAGATAGGTACAAGGAAGTACACCGGATGAGTTAAGCAGACCCTATTTTAAGATTTTATAAAACAACATCCACCTAAACTCATTCTCACGTAGGTGGAATATATCAACACCCGAAGCAATTTCGTTGAACATAGTTATCACTCTCCCAATTGGCATTACCAGTGGCAGGTTGGTTCTGTACCTTGGGAGAATAAACAACTGGTGGTCTCTATTTCTAAGATAGTTATCAGGGACACACAGGTCAACACTGCCCAGAATGGCAGAGTTCTCATTTATACCTTGTATAAGTCGAAAAAAATACGTAGCTAAATAAATAAGTATGGTCCCTATACCATTCATCCGATTACGATGAAACCTTCGTCAGTTGTTGTGGTAACACCCGTAATGGTTTTTGAATTAGTACAACTATCTTCTTCTTCTTCTTCTATTCGTATGCGTTTCTATTCCATTCATCCGATTGCAATAAAATTTTTGTCAGTAATTGTGTCAACACCCGCGAAGGTTTCTGAATTAGTACAACCATCTTCTTCTTCTATTCTATCTTCTATTCGTATGCGTTCTTATATCATTCATCCGATTGCGATGAAATTTTGACCAGTTGTTGTGAGTACGCCCGCAAAGAGTTCTGAATTAGTACAACCATCTTCTTCTTCTTCTATTCGTATGCGTTCCTATATCATTCATCCGATTGCAATGAAAATTTGATTAAGTGTTGTGTTCACGCCCGCAAAGGTTTCTGAATTGATACAACCATTTTCTTCTTCTTTTTCTTCTATTCTATCTTCTTCTATTCGTATGCGTTCTTATACCATTCATCTAATTGCGATTAAATTTTGACCAGTTGTTGTGCGCAAGCCCGCAAAGGTTTTTGAATTAGTACAACTGCCTTCTTCTTCTTCTTCTATTCTTATGCGTTCCTATACCATTCATCCGATTGCGATGAAACTTTGGTGAGTTGTCGTGCGCACGCCTGCAAAGGTTTCTGAATTAGTACAACCATCATCTTCTTCTTCTATTCGAATGCCTACTTACACCATTCATCCGATTGCAATGAAACTTTGGTGAGTTATCGTGCGCATGCCCACGAAGATTTCTGAATTAGAAAATCATCTTCTACTTCTATTCGTATGCGTTCCTATACCATTCATCCGATTGCAATGACATTTTGATCAAGTGTTGTGCCCTTGCCCGTAAAGGTTTTTGAATTAGTACAATCATCTTTTTCTTCTTCTATTTGTATGCGTTCTTATGCCATTCATCCGATTGTGATGAAATTTTGACCAGTTGTTGTGCGCACGCCCGCGAAGGTTTTTGAATTAGTACAACCATCTTCTTCTTCTTCTATTCGTATGCGTTCCTATACCATTAATCCGAATGCAATGAAACTTTGGTGAGTTGTCATGCGCGTGCCCACGAAGATTTCTGATTTAGAAAATCATCTTCTTCTACTATTCGTATGCGTTCCTATACCATTCATCCGATTGCGATGAAACTTTTGTCAGTTGTTGTGCGCACACCTGCAAAGGTTTCTAAATTATTATTATATAAAATACAAAGTTTGTTGTTTGTTTGTTCCATCCAATTTTGATTCTTTTTTTACTACATATTAATAACATTAATAACGTTTTCATATTTTGGATTCGATTTTAATTTAGTGTTCTTATGTTTGACCTTTACTCCTATTAGAATTATTTTCATATTGCCATATTGTATTACAAAGATATTTTAATATTAAAAAAATAATTACCTATTATTATTTTTCAAATATCTAAGATAAATATAACCACGAAGCGACCCTGTGCGAAGCCGGGTACTTCAGCTAGTAATATATATAAATATATATATATGATTGTATTTTCTTCCTTTCTTTCTTTTTCTATCTAGTTTATATAATATTAATTCTAATTATTTAAATATTTTTGTATATAATATATATTTATATATATTAAGATTTTTATTTTGTAAGTATATAATATTATTAAATAATGTTTATATATTAAACAGTGACAGGTAACGTTTATATTAGCATATATTTTGTATTTGTAATTTAAATATTATTTTTAATGCTAAGATACTAGTTAGTTTGATTTGAAAGAACCCCTCCTCGGGTGAAGGCCTCCTCCAAAGAGTCCCACCGGGCTCTATTTTTGGCTATTTGTAGCCAAGTGTTTTTTTATGCCATCTCTCATCTTGTAGTCGCGCTACATGACCTGCCCATTTCCATGTAAGTCTTTGAGCATAGATTAGAGGTAATAAGGTAGTAAGGTAGTGAGGTAGTAAGGTATAATTTACTTATATATTATATTATAACCAAATAACACACCAATAAAATGTTACAAGCAATGTTTGGGTAGCAATTATAACCAGTTTAAATAATTCAAAACTCTCAATGAGAAAATATCATTAAATAAAATAATAAAATAAAAAAATTGTTGACATTCACTGTGACATTTAAATAAACGCTGCAGTTTTTTACTTCATTTTTTGCCATTTTTCTGGTTTCTAAATGAGACAGTAACGTCTAAGATAGTAAGTATGTTTATTTATACAAATAACTGCTCTTCAAATAATCAAAAAAACACCTTTAAACTTGAATTATATGAGGAGCGGTCACAACAAATTGTACCGGACACTATTAACCACGTGACCTCAAAGCTGAGCTCCCATTGGCTGACATGAAACGATCCGTCTTTTAAATTAAATGATTGTGTAATAAGCCACGTTTTAAACTTTCACGTTATTTTGGAATGATATTTTGTATGTAATGAAGCCAGGTTTGAAGTTGGTACCTAAAAATCCTTTAAAGTGTATTTTTCTTTACAAAATGACATTCAGGATTCATTGGAATGAACCTGATTTAGAAATAGTAGCCTTAATTATTCTATAAATACACTAGCACATATCCAAATTGCAATATTTTGTAAAACAATTTGACTGCGCAATATTTTAATTACTGTACTGTGGTTATCGTTCTACATTATAACCTTTTCTTTCCTTTGAATTACCAAGATTACACTGAAAGTCCCATTTTAGAAACTGCTCGAAGGGTACCGCCACCCGAAAAAGGTTGAAAATCACTGCGTGTATTAGCATACACAAATAATCTACGTACCTGTATTTTTATTTTCCGTCACATATTGTGTACATACGTATATTGAGGGCGTTTTAAAATATATGTTTTCACACCCTATCGGGAGCTTTCGCTGTGCAGCTTAATTTCGGAAGCTTTACTTACACAGGGGATCGATAAACGGAATAAAGGGTGTTTGTACAAACAGCCCGCATTTCCTGTCCGTCATTTTAATCAGGTTGATGAGCTGTTTGGGATGTTAGCCTCAAATTCGGGACCACATGATAAATGGTCAGATAGGTTTGTCAATTACCCATCACAATAGAATATTAAAACGGGATAAATAATACATTACAGATAAAATGATGTAATTTGCTTGATGTTAATTTAATGAGGAAAGTAGTTTCATGTATAGGTTTACCTACTTATGCATTTATCTGTGTATAATATGTATTATTGCTTAGGTATACATAATATCATAATTCTTATATCTAAACCTACATATTATTATAATGCCAGTTGCTTTTGGTAATATAAATAAAAAGTTAGGTATTTTCTAAAATATTATAATTTGAAAAATATGATTTTTTTTTATAATATAGGGCGGTTGCTATAATAGTAGTTTGAACAGACTGTTAATATAAGGTACTTATACTAATTTAAACATTCAAATATATAATTATACAATTAGGTACTTATCAAAAAATATCAAATCCATTTTAAACCTTTCTTTGTTCTGTTGTCTGTTTTTGTGAATAATAAATTCAGATTTTATTTATGTACGGCTTTTTTATTTAAGTACCTAAATTAATATAATATAATATCATTTAGTTTAATTAAGATGAAGTATCCAATAACTGTGTCACTACTGTCCACTTACTATAAAATAATTTCCATATTATTTTCCATAGTTTACAATTTTTTAATCTTATAACTATCTGATAACTATCTTAGAAATAGAGACCATCAGTTGTTTATTCTCCCAAGGTGCAGAACCAACCTGCCACTGGTAATGCCAACTGGGAGGGCGATAACTATGTTCAACGAAATTGCTTCGGGTGTTGATATATTCCACCTACGTGAGAATGAGTTTAGGTGAACTTTGAATAAATTGAATTAAAAAAAAATTGAATATACTTAAAAAACGGGTTGGCTTTTATGTTTCCTACATTCCTTTAAAGAAAATTCTCCTTATTCACGTATGTTATTTTTTTATTTAGAGCTACCCTGATGACGGAGGTACTTCCCTTATATGTTCAATAACTGTAGCGGTTACCTTATAAAAGTTAGTAAAAGATCACCATGTTTACATCTTATTATATAGCTTTTATTGATTTTTGAAAAAAAAACTTATATAATCTTATCCTATCTTGACACTATTCGTTGTTACTTCTTGATATATAATGATTCCAGGTAATATTATTCAAATTTCTTAGAAAAAAACGTAATACTAAGTATATTTGGTTTGAATGCATAGATAATCCTTTATTCCTCTCCTATCGGAGGACAGTCATCATCAGGTGCGATCCGGAAAAGTTCAGTGTAGTTACACTCATAATAATCACGGAGATCATAAGCCATGAAATGTGTCGACTTCAGTCACGAATATCAACCAAATTTTATGGATGATCGGTTGGGGATCGCTGTTTTTAGATAATGTGGTCGAGGTATGGAGTTTTCTAGTTTTGATGCTACGTAGAACTTCTCGGTCCTAAATCACTAAGTATCAAAAATTCACACGTTTTTGCAATCCCATACAAAACTACACCCACGCTATTTTATCCGTTCTGTTTGCTGTTGTGGTCTTTACAAGGTTTGCCCATTACGAACTGCTGTTATCAATTATTTCACTTCACTCTTTGCCTGATATGCCTATGTCAACATGGCGACACTAATGGATGTGTAAAATTTTATGAAATTCTAAAATGAGTATTGAAATTAAATTTTCCCTACATTTTAGACCTTTAACAAAATTATATATAAAATATATCTTCCGTAAATAATTATTTATTGCAATAAATTGCTCTGCTCTTACACATGATATTTTTTTATAAAATATATTACCACGTTTTTATTAGCTCGTATTCTTGTTTGTCCAGTACACATTTTTTCTTGTTTGTCCAAATCTTGCAATCGATTTTTAACTAACTTGCCGACTAGATAGACATTTGAAATTTTTAGAATATATCAGAACACGATGCCAATGCATTCGTTTAATACTTTTAGCCATCTTTAAGCAGACTTGAATTAATTTTCAGTTAATTCTATTTTGTATAGAAAGTTATTTCGGAAAAAAATCTTAAAAAGTAAAACACTATTATTGGGAGTCGTATCAACTAAATTATTAATATATACGTGCGTTACAATGAAAATCAATACGAAATATGAAAATCACATTGCAGTATTCTATGTTTATTCAGTATTTCTATCAAGTACAAAAAATGTATTTATCAATACATAGAAATGTCAAGTTTATATGATTCAACAGAAAATTTTAAAACGTGGTATATAAAAAGTTCTTTTTATCTTGTAATTATTTTCATTAATTATAATTAGAAATTATAAAGAATATTAGTAAAAGAGTAAATTTAATACAAAAAATATCATAGTACAGTAAAAACAAAACAATGATTCAGTTGGTTGATAGTGTGCGTGCGGATGTTTACCCCTATTAGTGCTACTAATTATCTGGCAGCCGATGTACTCGTAGCGCAGACGACAGTATACGTATTTGTACGCATACAATCCACGAACCGAATCATTGTTTTGTTTTTACTATACACGGAAGTGCGCTGAATGAGCTCAGTAGACCCTATTGGAAGAATATTATAAAACAACGTCAATAAAAATAAATACTAACATATTATGTTAAATATATCAATATCCTAAACGATTTGATTGGCATCGTCAATGGCAGGTTAGTTCTGCACCTTGGGAGAACAATCTGTTGATGCTACGGATTTTAAAAAAAATGTTTAGAGTCAGACAATGAAAAAACGTCACTTGGTCTACTTTTCTATATCTGAGGACATTCAATAACGTATATTTTCAAATATAATATATTTAATATAAAATACTTTTTAGTTATATCAAATCAACTCATATACGAGATAAAGAGGGCATTTGATAGAGTTGTAGTTTTCCCAATTTTACACGTAACAAACTAATTATTTTGCAAACTTTTATATGGCATCTTGTTGAAGGTTAAACTATTATTATAAACTCAAAAGAAAACAAGTGTATAATAATTGTATTATTAAAAAACAATTTAACAGCTTATAATATTTCTCTATATTTAAGTATCCACAGTAAATTAAATATAAAGTGACACTGGAGAAACTATAAAGTTACTTGACTTATTATTCAAGTATTGATACTAAATTTTATTGTAAATATGTATTTAAACCAATCATTTATAACAAAAGTAATTTCTTCGTGGACAGGTAAATATTCAAAGGTATCTTTTCATTAAACAGGTAAAAGGGGCAACGAATAAATGAATGGTACTCATCAAAAAAATGTTAAGTGTTTTCTTTGGGAAAGCTTTCATCACCATTTGTCTAACAATGCCAATTAATTAGTTAACCTAATCGAGTAATTCAGTCTCTACGAGATGACAAAGAAAATTTCTCCCTAGAGAGGGTAACAATAACCTCACCCCACAGTGTTTTGTTTTAAAAATTAGTGTTGTGTAATTTTAAATTAAAATGTGTTTAAATATTTTGAGTCTGTCCGCTTTGTGTTTGGATAATTATATTTTCTGCCGACTCGCCTGGTAAAAAAATCATTAATTTATTGTCTAAGTTTTTTCATAATTGAGTTATCGATATTCTGTAGTGATAAAATAATTAACGAAAAAATTCTTTCTTTTTCAGGTAAGTGCTAATCGGACATGGGCCCTTGATATTTACATTATTAAAAGTAAGTCTTTTACATTTTATGAGCTGAAGTACACCTATTGATGCGATTTGTGTTATATGTGATAGGGGCGCAATTTTATTTCATTCCTTTATAGCTGTTAGTATATTATTGACCAAATATCTATTTTTAATGTATCAAATTATTCAACCGCCATAATAAATTCTCAGCGACTCATATACCGGTAAACAACTATTTACCTGTATCAGCAGATTGATTGGCAATATTAAATACGCTATCGCAATGGAAAATTAGTCGAATATCCATTCCCATAGTATCATATTATATTATGACTGTAATAATAAATAAAATTCACAGCTACTCGTATTTAAACCGCTGACTTATTCAATATAATTATGTACTAGAATATAATGTTTATGTATTACTTTTGACTGTATAAATTACGAATAACGATTTATAAAAATGTCACTCGAATTTACGTTTCCAGTCTGTTACCATCGCAGTCTCTATGTCGCTTCGCCCAACATCTGATTGTACCGAGATGTGGACCTCGGATCCGTACATATCTTAAGTTTAGTATTGTAACATAACTACTGTAACATACTATTGTACCAACCGTTACATTACCGCATACATCTTTGACTTCTTCATCATCATCCTCAACACCACACCTTTTTTAAATCTATTTCGTTTCTATGGATATCATGAAGAATTAAAATAAATTATCTAGAAAAGTAAATCGCCCACATATTTTACATTTCTATGTAAAAACTGATTATTATAAAATCGAACTATATCAGTGAAGAAGATACTAGCGTCAGATAGATAGAAAAATATTAGTTGTTTTAGTAGTAGGTTATAATATAGGGACTCTAAGATTTGATCACTAAGTATACAAAGGTTAAATTACAATAAGTTTTATCAATATTGCAATGAGAAATTTGGAGTTATATATCGTATAGAAAGATAAATTATAGACTAGATTAATTAGTGGATTAATTACTATATAGATAGACAATTAAAGAAAAAAAATGTATTTTTTTATTAAAATCTCCATGCTTTGAAAGACCTTACTTAGAAAGAGACGGAGTGTGCGCATTGGAAAGAGGCAGAATATGCGTGTTAAAAAGAAGCAGAAAATGCATGTAAGAAAAGAATTGAAGATTTCAAAATAAAGCGCTACTATACTAAGGAAATTACATAAGCACAATTTTTATTTTTACTCGCGGCACCACCAGTGAGGTGCCGCGGAACACAGTCTGAAGACCACTGCTCTAATGTAATATCGGTATATGACAAATATGAAATCGATTATATAATTATACGGTAAGAAAAAAATGTTTGAAACTTTTTTAACTCATTAATACGGTTGTTTTAATAAATTATGCGAACTGTTTTGTCAAGACACGATAAGTGATACTAAATTCGGTTCGAAATTTATTTTATTTTATTAGATATCCAGTTATTTGGACGCTGTTAAAAAAACGTGAATTATGTCATAGAATTTGCTACTGGTGTTGTTTGATAATTAAACTTTGTAAAAATACTTAGTGTTTAATTAATCTCCCGCCAATCAAAGATCAATAAAAAATTTAAGCAACGATCTTGTTTTGACAACTCAAATGAATTAACTACTCCAATAGGCAAGTAACACGATCGTATAAAAAATGGATTAATCCACTGTCAAACTCGCTATAACTATAACACATATTTTTATTGGTTTTAAGTGTAGTAAAATAAATGGTCCAATTAAAAAGGCTGTATTGCTAATTAAATTATTTAGAATATATTACTAATAAAAATGTCATGATTTTTTTCTTGTGTATAATAAATAATAACGAAGCAAATAAGAAGAACATGTTAAGTATGTCAGTTTAAATGGGTACCTATGTAATGAAAAAATAATTTTAACATAATCATAGTTGTAAATAGTATAAAATAACGGAGTATAAGTTTCAAAGTCAATAAATTGGTTGGAATAGTCAGCCAACTGAATTATTAAATTAATGATATTTTAATATTAATTTCACAGAAAGAAAATCAGTAACATGTTTGATAATTTCATGTAGAATTTGCTAGAATTAATAATTCCCCGTAGTTGTTAGCAAATATTATATTATTTATTACCTCATCAATTTTTTTTGTAGTTCTTCGACAGTAAGAGTAATTATTTGGGATTTTTTTCTTATATTCAAATATTTATTAAATCCTTTTTTATTTATATTTAATATAAATAGGTACTAATTTATTCTTATTTTTTGACAAATTAAGGATAAGTAGGTAGTCGAATAACATACCCGAGGTATGGTGAATGCGACGCCTACCAGATGCGCCTAGCGAAATAATACGAGGCTTTGGTACATTTTTTCAGTTACATTTGATACATTTTCTATCTATAAACATCATTATAAATATATATTTTAAATAAATACATATTTTAAATCCAAATATAAACTTCAACTTTTAATTTAAATATTTCCACCTTAATATTACATAATATTTATAGCCTTATTTATAAAAAAAAAAAAACATTGATTATAAATTTGTATAATTCGACATCGAGAGCGTCAACAGCAGAGAGAGCTTGCTATCTAAATGGGAATGGCTGTAGCAACTCGACGTGGAGTATCTTGGATGAATTGTACTCGGTCAAAACCAAATGCCGCCTATTCGACGCTTGCATCATGGCACCTTACGAAGGCTAAGAGAAACCCTATACTGAGCTTCGAAAACAGATGTTTGCGACGGATACTGGGTGTGCGGTGGTATGACTTTAGAAGTAACGAGAAGATAGGAGAACGCTCCGACTAGCCTCTCATCACACTGAGAGTGAAGAGGTGATGTTAGACCTGGCTTGGCCACGTGTTACGGATGCCAGAGCTTCAACCTGGCTTGCCTGTTCTTTAAGTTGGCCGGATTACGACGTCCTGAAAGACCGCTAAATATCTACGGTTGAGCTACGGGATGCTGATTTATCTAGAACAAAGAAAGAAGACTGGCGAGCGACAGGGATTCTTATAGATGCCTCGCGGTGTCCATAATAATATGCTCCAACTAACGGGCGGATATGGCCAAAGAAGAATAATAGTTGGAAATCGTTTTTTATATCAAGTCGAACATTACTATTGTGACCATACCAAAGTTACTTCCAAAACAAGTGAAAGCATTATTGGAGGCGGCCAGTACCCACACCGTTATGTGGCATCGCAAAATATATAATAATATTTATATTTAGTATGGTTGTATGGTAATTGACAGCAGTCAAACCCTTATATTACGTACTCTTATACAATTTTCATTGTGCGTTTCTTGAAAATACAATTACCGAAATTTGCCTTATATTATAAATGAATTAAGACGTATTCATTGATTATTAATGATTTATTACAGCTTTCTCGTATATCCAAACATATTAACATGTAATCATAGTTTCGTATTGAAATTTATTATAAAACATTTATTATTATTGACCTAAATTTAAACGTCTAACGATCATACATTTATTCTAAAGATACCTAAGATATTTAATAATATATTGATGTAAATGGATTATCACTAATACCCGACGTGTGTTACAAAATATGAAACATAATTTTCATTACCATTAGCGTTCAATTTAATCGGATTAAAAATAGATAACTGGATGCGATCTGACTAAACGTGACCCATTTTATGTACGTAACGAGACATTGAGTGATTATTATGGCGAGAGGCTTTTTCAATTATGTGTTATATAAAATAATTAATTATGAATATTTTATTATTTTTTTTACGGAAAAATTTACGACTGTGAGAAAAAAATCTAAATTACGTAACTTAGGAAAACAGAACGTTTGTCCCATTATAAATATTTAGGTACATGGGTCAATGAGAAATGGGACCAGTCTCAGCGGCCCTATGTTAGAACTTGCGAGTGCGAGCTTCCCGGTCGACATGACGTCATATGACATCATTGTGACGTACTACCGGAGTGATAATAGCACTCGAGAAAATAACGCTACTCAGACAGCGGCGCTATTTATTGTCACCATACCCATATAGGTGTTTCATCGTAATAATATCTACGGTGAGCACTGCGCGCTGGGCGGCATGCCTCGAGCGTGTATTGGCTGACGTCACAATTACGTTATGTCGTCTGGTGCTACACGAGTCGATAGTTAGGAAATCGCGGTGCAGGAAATAAAAACTAGAATTGAGATCGCAAGGAGCGCCTTTCTCAAAATGAGACGCCTCCTTAGCAATCGAGATCTTAACCTCGGTCTGAGACTGCGTATGGTACGTTGTTATGTGCTCTCAATTCTTTTCTATGGTATGGGAGTATGGACGCCAAACCAAGAGATGTCACGGAGACTTGAAGCTTTCGAGATGTGGCTGTATAGCCGCATCCTCAAAATTCCGTGGACTGACCGGGTGAAAAATGTTGAATTTCTCAATCGAATGGGGAAGTTCTACGTAGTATCAAAACCAGGAAACTACAATACCTCGGCCACATTATGAGAGGACAAAAATACTGCATTCCCCAACTGGTCATTCAAGGAAAGATCAATGGGAAGCGTAGCAGAGGACGACGCCGCATTTCGTGGCTTAAGAACCTCCGTGATTGGTACGAGTGCAGCTCCACCGAACTGTTCCGGGTAGCAGACGACAAAGATAAGATCGCCTTGATGGTGGCCGACCTCCGCTAGGGGATGGCACAATAAGAAGAAGGAAAACAGAAGAACATCCTAAAAAAGACTTGGACCGAAAGGGACTTGATTTAAATTACGAATACAGTACCCATTTATTGATAAATACTACAATAATTATACAATAATATTAACTCAATGACAAAGTACTAAGTACCCGCTAACGAAAAATGTGTTATTCCTATCTATCCCATTATCATCATCACCATTTAGGATAGATTTATTACAATATTAATAATTTGTATTATTTATAGTTGACATCATTGGTTGTGATATGACAATTTCGTCGATGCAATGGGGTTTTTGGGTGGCCTTGTCGTCTAACGGTGCTATTCCAATATACACATTTATGTGTAACGTTGTGTAACTCGTGGATTTGTCTCATAATTAATAAAGAGCTATAATTATTTTTTTTCTATTTGAAGGTTCCACTCCAAGACCGTTGAATGTTACAAAATATTATTTTTTGAGTTACCTATGTACCTATGCCATTCGATAGCCTAGTTGCTCTAGTTCATAGAGCAACTTTCTGCATTTTTTTACTAGCCACAGTCTTGAGAAAATTGACTTTTTCTATAAGCGACACACGGTTAGATAGCTAAGAGTCATGCATCTACATAACTGAACTCAATGTCCCATAGAAAAAGTTTACCAGTCATTTTAGTTGTCAGTATTGTCAACACCTTTAAGGTTAGGTTAAATGCAACTGAATTCCAATTACCTGATTAAGCATACAAAAACAGACTATCAATATCAACTGCAAGAATATAATAACATGCAGTTTCTGAAAAAAAAATGCAGTCCTGAAACAGAGAGATATTATGATGATCTTCCTCATGCAGAAAATTTAAGAGACAGAAATGAATAAAAAAACAACAACAGGATAAGAAAGAGTTAAAATGGACAATCATCGTTCTTGAATGGACGTAAGTGTGGACAATCATTATTTTTGCAGTGGTATTTTTTTTGTACACAAAAATATCAACTACTATTGATATCAATTTTCTTATAATATATTATGTTCAACTATTATGTGTACATATTATAATGTGTACTTTAAAATTAAAAATACATTAAGGGGGGACATGCTCGTCGAAGGTCAAAATTGAGTTTTTATTGTATATTCAAACCATGATCCTGTACACTCCTTAAACGTTGTAGATAATCTATTTATATAATTTTGAAGCCTTATTATCCTTTATAGTTATTTTAAACATTTGATGACTGCATGAAGTATTTTTGTTACATAAAATAGTATTCTTTTAAACCTCTCGCTCTAATGTTTTAGAATATAGTCATATTTCGGTACATAACTGTGCAGTGGTGTTAAGATTTTTTACATTTATTAATTTTTAAACGCATTTATAAAACTATTAGCATAATTTATTACGAGATATTTTTTGTAAAATATTCACGATAAAAAATTATATTGATAATCTCTGTGATCCCAAATTTGACAAGAATTAGGCATTTTATTATTCAAAAAATCGGCAAGATTAACACATTTCAAGATGATTCTAAAGATAATTATTATAAACTATGTCTTTGACCATTCAAGTGTGATAAACATCTTATGAATAATGATTGCTTTATAATAATTATTGACCTAAGAATAAGGTAGTATTTTTTTGAAATACGCCATTTCTTTTGTCATTCCCCAGTGGTTAAGCTACAACATACGGCCGTAGCCATAAATTGACAAACTATAATTGAAGTAGGGAGTAAAATGATATTGACGCGCGTGTTTGAACATGTACCGTTTAAAAAAAAATAAAAAAAAATTCGGTTAGGTACATGTTCAAACACGCGCGTTAACATAATTTTATTCCCTACTTTAATTATAGTTTGTCATTTTATGGCTACGGCCGTATGTTGTAGCTTAACCACTAGGGAATGACAAAAGAAATGGCGTATTTCAAAAAAACACTACCTTATTCTTAGGTCAATAATTCTTATAAAGCAATCATTATTCATATAATTTTTATCACACTTGAATGCTCAAAGACATAGCTTATAATAAATATCTTTAGAATCATCTTCAAATGTGTTAATCTTGCCGATTTTTTGAATAATAAAATGCCTAATTCTTGTCAAATTTGGGATCACAGAGATTATCAAAATATTTTTTTATCGTGAATATTTTACAAAAATTATCTCGTAATAAATTATACTTATGGTTTTATAAATGCGTTTAAAAATTAATAAATGTAAAGAATTTTAACACCACTGCACAGTTCTGTACCGAAATATGACTATATTCTAAAACATTAGAGCGAGAGGTTTAAAAGAATACTATTTTATGTAACAAAAATACTTCATGCAGTCATCAAATGTTTAAAATAACTATATAGGATAATAAGGCTTCAAAATTATATAAATAGATTATCTACAACGTTTAAGGAGTGTCCAGGATCATGGTTTGAAAATACAATAAAAACTCAATTTTGACCTTCGACGAGCATGTCCCCCCTTAATTTATTTCTCAACAGTTGTCTTTTTTGCAACCGTTTTAAACCTTTAAATGCCAACATCTCAAAATCACTTAACTTGGACACTCTCTTGGATATTTCCAATAAAAAATGTTACATTATTATTTCTTTATGCACCTATAATATTAGCATTTATAAGATCCTTCCAGAATTTATTTCATTTACTTGTTTTGTACCTTGTTTTCAATCCATATATTCGTATTAATATAGACTTTTATGTAAGTATTGATTCATTATTAATGACAATAATCTACCAATCAATCAATCGAAATTTATTCACTTCTAAGTGTTTCTTCGTATTACCATTATGAAATGCTTTACAACCTATTAAACCATCGCAGGGAGGTCCTAATATATTTCTTGCTTTCTTTTATTTTTCGTTTTGTTAATATTACACTTCGAATCATTTGCAATTATGTACATGTATAATATTCATTCACATTTTTAAAATACATTTAAATAAAATGCATTGTTGGCGTATACACCTTATTTTTTTAGTTTTATAAAGTAAATTATAGCATTTTTACAATATATCTGTCATTTCAGTCTGTCTACAATTTCGGGAAAACTATATTTTTTCGACTGGTTGATATCGTGAATGGCATTTTGGTTTTAGGATTTAATTCTATATTTATACTGCATTTCACAAAATCTTATATACAACACAATAAATCTGACGTACAAAATGTGTTCTGTAAGTTTAGTTATAGAATATGATTATATAGTTGGTTTTTTTTATAATTAAATACCAGGTTTTCAGTATTTTTAAAGAAGTCATCAATCACTGAAAACACTTTATTCGATTTCCAAATTGATTTTTGCACATTATTATTCAATTTCTTGAAATGCACGCGTGTTAAATTTAAAAAAATCGGTTTTTACCCATTAGATCTTAATTAATATAAAATTCTACAAGTGCCTTCTCAGAAATCGTTTAAATTATGTGTACACTACTTGGGTACTTTAAATTTCTTACTATAGCAGCAAGGTGACCTGTGACTTAATTTAATAAAATTTGAATACTCAACTTCACTCCGTCTACCCACACAAATGCAAAAAAATACACAGTTTAACACAACCTTACAACAAAAGGTGGCCGACATTTACACTAATGTGTTTTAAATTAGCAAGAAAGCTCCGAGCGAGTTTTTTTGTTAAAGATTAACTTGTGCTAGCGAATAATTTGCTTTTTTCAGCGTCTCGGCATAGATGAAAGTATTAGCTTTAAGCTTCGAGCTATGCTGACATCGTGAAGGATACTGCAGGAAATTAGAATAAACTGCCTGAAGCTTACTTGCATACAACTATTTTGAACGTGCTTAATTGTTTTGGTTTCCCATTGGCATTTTATCTTAAATGTACATTTTTAGTTGTATACTAGGTGTATAATAGGTCATCGAGTCATTTATAAATATTCTATAAATCAGAAATTGCTTATATTGCAGAAATCAAATTAATCTCTTAATTTTCCTCTAATTAGAGAAAGTTTCTCAAAGTTGCAAACATATTACTGTCTAATCTACTACGTTAAATGTAATTTTCTTTTTAAGCAAAATATACACATTTTCCAAAGTAATTGAGCTTTCCGAGCTTCATTCGGCTTCCACGAAAAACAACATTATTGTTCACTGTGAATAATAAATGCCTACTTTAATATGAACATGTATTTAAAAATCGATGCCCATTCCCTTTACTAAGTAGACTCATTAGGAGTGGAAAGTTATTTGTTACACAGCGCGGAATAATTTGAATAAAGAGTCAGCGAATTTTCATACTAAGCGGAGAATAAAAATAATTATTATCCCAAAGCTTGATTTATGGGAATTTACCGTGGATATTTCATAAGGAAAAACATTAATAATGATTATTAATTAATAATGTTTTTAATAATAATATTATAATGATGAAAAAATTAAACAGTTGTCACTGTCAGTACAATTAGGCATGTGGTGACTTTTTAGATGAGAGATGCTCTACAAAATTACATACTTAAAATATAATTAATGCCTTGCTTTTTTTTACTTCAATAGGATCCGCTTTCAATATCCGGTAAAGTCATAGTACCTACATTATATATTATCACAAAGGTTAGGTATTATACCGCGTTTTTCTTAGCTCGTATTCTTGTTTGTCCGGTGGTTGTTTATTCAGGAAAAATCTTGCAATCGATTTTTAACTAACTTCCCGACTAGCTAGACATTTGAAACTTTTAGAATATATCAGAACACGATGCCAATGCATTCTTTTAATACTTTTAGCAATCTTTAAGCAGAATTGAATTCATTTTCAGTTAATTCTGTTTTGTATGAAAAGTTATTTCGGAAGAAATCCGTAATCCAATCCACTATTATTGGTTGCTAAGAGGGTGGACCTAGCAACTAAATTATCAATATATACGTGCGTTACTATGGAAATCAAAATGACATTTCAGTATTCTATATTTGTTTGTTGTTGCAAAATAGCAAAAAAATGATTTGTTGACAATTGCCTTTTTTGTCCTAAATTAATAATACAGAACAGAAAATTTAAAAACGTGGTATATAAAAAATTCTTTTTATCATGTATATATTTATAATAATTTTATTACTATTACGAGTAATGTGTATTATTGAAACAACTGCAATTGGGATTTATGTTACAACGAAGAAAAATAAAGAGTAAGTCTTTTGAAAAGTTTTTTTTTATATTTATTTATTATTTATATCCAAGAACGACTATGATTTTATATAACTTAGAGGTTTTTTTATTTCAAAAGTGCAGTATTGATCTTTTTTTAATTCGAAAAAAAATTATAATCATAAGCTGTTGATAGTACTTGTATGAAAAAAAAAGTTAGCTAACGACTGCCCTCAAGGCAACTTCTTAATTTAATAAGCGTAAGAATTTTTAAGCCCAACAAATTATAATCTCATTGCTAAACTTGTTAAACATAACAATGCTTTCGTAATTTTATTGACAGCTTATTTTTTCATAATATTATTATCGTGCCGAAGTAATATGGCACAAATAAACGAACGTCGGAAAGATTTAACAATTTAATTGCTTTTTTGAGATTTATTTTAAGATCTAATAAGTGATCTGTCATTCGTTACATTTTGGCATCGTGCTTATGTATAGTATAGCTAAGTAAAGCCTAACCTCCTTCTCCTGCCACGCAGCCAATAAAATTCAAATGAGTTAACAGTAAAGTTATTTCTCGTAAAATGAAAATCTTTTATTATTTAACATTCTTACAACTGTGGTGTAAAATTGTAAAAATGTAAAATTCATGATATTTTCCTTTGTAAACATTTTTCAAACAAGTTTTATATTTTTTTATGTATCCTTGACAATTATTTAATAATGCGAAAATTTGGATTATTAATTGATATCGTGAATTTAAATATATTTGATTAACAAAAAAAAAAGTTACGGATTAGTTGAATAAAATAAATGGTGTATTAAAAATTATAAGCAAGTTTATGTAGGCGTTATAACTAAATATTTGGCAAGAGCCGGGCGTTGGTTAGTAATTAAGGCAATAATTAATGATTCCTTAATTAAAAACAGAAAAACCGATAATCAAAAAACAGTGCAATTTGATAAGAACCATTTCATGTAAAATCTATTAGTTAAAATAATTGTGATTAAGTAGGTGGCCTATAGCTTAATTTATTCTCTATAACTCCTTAGTTAGAAGCAGACTTGAGAGTGGGTATATCGTTTGGTCCCCGCATCAGTTGAAGTACGGCCTTATGGTGGAGAGAGCTTAAAAGAAATTTTTGAGACTCCTTAAGGGGGGACATGCTCGTCGAAGATCAAAAATGAGTTTTTATTGTATTTTAAAACCATGATCCTGGACACTCTTTAAACGTTGTAGATAATCCATTTATATAATTTTGAAGCCTTATTATCTTATTAGTTAGTTATTTTAAACATTTGATGACTGCATAAAGTATTTTTGTTACATAAAATAGTATTCTTTTAAACCTCTCGCTCTAATGTTTTAGAATATAGTAATATTTCGGTACATAACTGTGCAGTGGTGTTAGGATTTTTTACATTTATTAATTCTTAAACGCATTTATAAAACCATTAGTATAATTTATTACGAGATAATTTTTGTAAAATATTTACGATAAAAAATTATATTGATAATCTCTGTGATCCCAAATTTGACAAGAATTAGGCATTTTATTATTCAAAAAATCGGCAAGATTAACACATTTGAAGATGTTTGTTCTCGCAAGGTGTAGAACTAACCTGCCATTAGTGATGCCAATTGGGAGGGCGATAACAATGTTTAATGAAATCGCTTTGGATATTGATATATTCTACTTACGTGAGGGTGAATTTAGGTGGACGCTGTTTTATAAATTTTTATGATAGGGTCTATCAATAGTTAACTATGTGTGCTTCCATCTACTTTTATTTTTATTTCTTGTCTTATTTTGATTCTTATTTTATTACTTATTGTATTATTATTACTTTGGACGCTGAAGACGCACTAGGCGAGTAATGACCAGGCGGCCGATCGATGTAATTAACGTGCATTTTAAAGGTGGTAATTAAAAATAACTATCTAGTCGGCAGCAAATATCACATCCCTCTGTTTTTTAAAATGTTATGTCGTGAACACTTTGAATTTGTAATGTGTTATGTTTATTATATGTAAAATAAATAAATTTGATTTCATTTCATTGGTGCGATCCCAGTGGAATTACGTGTTCGAGTCCTGTCGGACGTCGTATTTTATTGAAATATGATTTTTTTCTTGTAGGTATATAATATTATCTGAGCTGTTTTCAAGTTATGTATGTTCAATATAATATATTCAAATCATGTGAATTATTCGTTGAATAAAATAAATGGTTTATTTAAAAAAAAAAACAAACATGTAAGTTTATACGTCGTTTACCAAAAAATCGTGTATTTTGACGATCGTTATAATAATATCAAATTGTCATAATTATTAAATTGATTGCCTTCAATAAATTTGTCAAATTAATTCTAAATTCTTGACTCATTCATTCAGCATTGGAAAATGTTTAAACTTATATGCAGATTCATCATACTTTATCAAAGTTAACTTTTCGTTGTTCTTATGGTTACAAGTAGCTACGCTATTCATCGTTTACATTATTAAATAAATAACAAATTTGTCAAGTTAATGTAAAGAAATTTAAACGAAACTCTGTTCACTTGTTTTCTTGTTATATTAGTTCTGATGTGTTAATAATTTGATAACAATAATTATTATTATTACTCGACTTACAAATACGCCCACCGGAATTACAAGTAATAAACATCATTAATATTTTCCAGAGTTTTCGCCCACGTTCACACGTGTTAAAATTAATATTAAATAAAAATTAAAAAAATCATGGTTATTTTATAATTTGAACATTTAAAATAAATAATGACGTAGGTCACTGCCATACAACTAATTAAAATATTTATAAAAAAAATGTATTCTACAAACTTGTTAACATTCACATTACTTTACCTATGGCACAATATACTTTAATGAATTTTTCAAAGCATTTTCCTGTTGAGTACTTCAAGTTCATCCTATAAAAAATATTAATAAGACGAGTTATCATATCTTCACTGTTATGGCAGAAGACACTAATTCGAAAAAATGACATATTGAGTTAGTTACACCAAAATGTTCCTTATTTCAAACTATACCGTCTGGAAACCTTATTAATAAATAAACAGTCTTTATTTTAAAGTCATCCTTTTTACGATTACTTAATAAACTCACATGATAGACCATTTCAAACATTTTAACAACTTCGAAGTCAAATTACTCAAAACTAGTATTCTCTAGTTAGTGTGTTCTGCCAGAACAGAGACGATATACAGCTCGAAAAACTGGTAAATAACGCATGAAAAAAGTGCGTGGCTCATTTAAGCGTAAAGTGGTTGTTAAAACTAAAGACGTACTGTTGCCTGTTATCTGTGATAGTACGTACATAAATGTTGATTGAAGGTTCAAAAACATTATGATGCACGTCGCGTACTGTCACATGTTATTACGGCGACAAATTTTCGTATATGGTTTCGTCATTCCGCAGAATCATTTGATTGATCACTATCTCTATAAATTCAATGATGAAGAGTGCCAACATTCATATATTAGTGTTTTTAATTATTATTCATTATTCATGCAAATTTTAATTAATGTTAACAGTTTCTACGTATACGTAAGTTAAAATTACGTCTATTATATATTAATTATAATAATATACAGATAATATTGCATCTATAGATAATATTTTGAACAGAAACCAACCAGTAGACCATAGATAATATACAACATTCTTATAGAAAATACATAGTGCCAACCGCTAAAAAACCATGCGATTTTGACATGAGTGGAATATGTGTAAGCATGTAGAAAATGATAAAAAAACGTTCATTGAATCATACAGGTGTCGATGCAGCGCGGTACGCGTGAAGCGACCTCATTGTTGTTCTGAGGATTTCGGCAGTGTTTGCCAATTGACAATGTTCGTGTAAAGATTCAAACTATTGTGATATGGGATGGGAGAATCAGTCTGATAACATTTTAAAAACAAAAAACCACATTACACACCTTTTCCGTAGATGTAGCTTACTGTAATAATACGTGACAGCATGTTACGTGATGATAATGTAATTGAAGCACTAATCGCAAGTGAGCATTTAAATAATATATAACAACTAGTGGTTGAGAATTTCGCAAGTGGAATGTATTATTGGAAGGATGATGAGGAGTCTGGATCTAGGGGTAGAGGCAATTGAATAAAATGCCAGACACTGAATCTTATGATGATTTATGATGGCTCCGTGGTCTGGTTTACTGTCACTCGCGCGGTATTGTTTGTTTTTTGTCACCCGATTTGCGGCACTTGGTGATACACAGTTTATGGATGATAATGAGGTTGATGAATGATGATTGATTATATGATTGAAAAAGATGAGACCCGGTATCACGGATTATTCAGAAGTATCCGACGGTCTCACTATATCAAGCTGGCGAATTACTCCTGAATGAGTCTGTATTATTGAGTTTATTACTATGCGACGGAAAGCTATTAGAAGCCAGCTCATGTTAGCTATGTCGATCGAATCAAATGTCTCTTGCATTTACGCTCGAATTATCACCGTAACTCCCTGCTTGCCTGGTCTTGTGACAATACCAAGGAATTAGGAGGTGGGTGGGGAAATAAGGAATAAATGCGACTAAAAATGGCTTATCCAACAAGTGAATGAGTATCAAATGATCCGATCTGAAAATAGTGATACTTGTATCACATCAGAATCGATACATTTTGAAGGCTCACTTACAAGTAAACAAGACGTATAATAATGCAACGATAAAATCACGTTATCAAAAGAAGTGATATGCTAAAAGGGCTATGACGTCATCGGAGCGTAAACACTGTTCGATCAAAGTATGAAAATAATTATGTCTCGTTAGTCGAATACAATGTTACCCTGACACCCTGCAAGGATCATTATTAAAATACTCATCATTAGACTCAACTGGATGACGGCCATTTTGTTTTTACGCCAATCAAAATGGCATCACACCATTTTGTCCCGTGAAACATCAATCACTTTTTTTTTAAATGGAGTAAACATCCCCTCGCCAAGGACGTGTTATTCTCTTATACTCGTATGATTCTACAAGTAGGATACTTAAGTATAGCAAAAGTAAATGTTTGACAAGAAATAACGATCTTTAAACGCTTATTATTTGTTTGGCTTTTCCTTTGTAAAATATTATTTATACTTATCATACCTGTCGTGTGAATTTTATTTTTATATTAACCACAAAATTATTATTACTGACTAGCAGTGATACTTATGGAAAATCAAATTTTCAATTTAACTAGAGGAACAAATTTTAAGTGATATAAATGAATGTTGATTTATGTGTATAGTTTATTGTAAAATAAATGTTATCCGCTAGTAGAAATGACCATACTTATTGTTTTAATTTGAAAATAATAAAAGAATAAACTTACATTAAAACCATATAACTAGTCGTCATAAACTAATAGCTTAGAGCAGTGATGGCGAACATAATATGGCACGCAAATGTTTTATTTTGATGAGGAAAAAATATCTATAATAATTTATAAAATATTTTTTTTCAAAAAAAATACTTATTACCTGTAGGTATATAATATTAAAAAAATAAAGATAACATAGCCATGCGTATTTTTTTTAATATCAATGTTGCTATTAATATTTAACTACTGATGCGCAAACGGAAACAAATAATGAAACTCATGCATAAATGACAGATCGCATTGTAACAAAAATAGCAGGCAAATACTCTTCAAGAATAAGCATCACGTTTTAATGTAAATATTTAATTTCATAAGATGATCATTGGGCTTCATGCATCACATATAATATTATCTCACTGACCTCATCAGGCGGCGGATAAAGCCACGCTGCGGTAGTAAAAGATATTACGCCTTCGGCTAGAAACACGGCGAAAGATATTATAATCCCATGAACTCAATTGTAATTTTTAAACTTTTTCAATAGAATTCTTAAAAACTACTTTTTCATGTTTTCTCCATAAAATAAACTACTCGGTACGTCAGAGTCGAAAAATATTGTTTGGGAAATTTTGGCACGCGTACGAAAAAAGATTCGCTAACCCTGGTTTAGACCGAATATTGACTTAATAACTTTGTATCCGGAAATTTGTACGTAAACAGTTCACCGCAGGACACTTATTCGTGCGCCGCAGTACGTGAAACATGAGTTCGTGTAACATTTAATCAAATACAAGTTCTTCGTTGAACATTAATTTCACCGTGTAGTATATTTGTACGTATGCTACAATATGTGGAGATGTCTTTACTAGGTTAGGTTAGGTTAGGGTTTATCTAATTGGAACAGTGCTATTTGCAAACTATCCCCGCATTTTGTAAGATACGTACAAATGTATTCCACGGTGAAATGTTCAACAAAGAACTCGTCATTTAATAAAATATTATACGAACTCATATTTCACGTACTGTAGCGCACGAATAAATGTCTCACGATGAACTGAATACTTACAACTTACATGTAACCTAATAACTTATGGTGAGGCTATGAAACCTAAGAAAAATAAAGCTTCCAGAAAGTCTTCAATTAAAAGCATGTTTTGTTTACATGATAAACTTTAATAAATATTATTATGATACACACATAATTATTGAAAATAATTTATTCTATAATTATCTTCACTCGAAAGTGAAACCCAGAATGAAACTTCTCATTATGTTTGTATTCCCTGGTCAAAACCAAATATTTATTGTTTTAGACCGGTTAGCGTTAAACGAACAAAAACGTAATTATGTATTTATATTGAATATTATTTTGGAATTATCGGTTTTTGTAATTACATACATAATAATAATATATTGTATTGATTGATTTGGTCGTTATTTCCACAGTTTTCCAAAATGTTCTCTAAAATAGCACATTATTTGAATATGTAAATTTCTTTACTATGCCTATGTATATTTCGCGAACGTAAAAGTAATTAGATATTTTAGGTAGTTACGCTCGTATTGTGTTGGCACTTTTTACGAGGTAATTTATTTTTAAATTAATGTTTTTATGAAGCAAAAACATCCCATATACCTAGACGTCAACGCCGCTGGTTTAATATATCGTTGTAAACAGTTCATAAAAAAAAACCTTTATAAATTTTATAGATGTTTGATAACTCTCAGCGTTATAAATTTTTACAATTTATTTGATATCAGCACTCATGCCGCTTATTTTATAACCACTTTGCATTTATTTGCATTAAATATAACAACTATACAACTATAACAATATAACACACGTAAAACAGCGATTATTTCTATTTTTGTAAAAAAAACATTTTATTTTGTTTACGAAATTTTAAAGGGCATTGTACTTGTACAGTTAAAAGATCCAAGAATTCATTACTTATGAACAGATTGGATTGTATGTGACAGTGGCGAAGGGTGGAGATAGGCTGTTAAGATTCGACATAAATTGTACACAACTAAACTTTGTCAGTCGTACTTATGTTGTAATTTAAATATCAGATTATAGGGTATTTTATTAAAATTAAAAATAATAGCATCATTTAATTAAACCTTTCTCAAATAATATTTTTTTCTTGAAATTGAATGTCGCGTGTATGGGTTGGATTTTGTTTGCAGAAATATTGTTCAGTTATTCTTTTGATATGTAAGAATCGAAGCTATTAGTTTCAAAGTCAGTTATAAAATTCCGGCATTTTCAGATAATCAGGATTACGAATACCTAGAATAGAATATTTTATTTTTTCAAACAACAACAAACAAACAAAATATTACTGTCGACTAATGCTACTTAATTGAAATTTAATTTAGTTTCAGGTTGGTTTAAGTATTTTCTAATAATTCAATTCGGGTATTTTTTTGGGACCCAAATATCGGCTTTCAGTATCTTCAAGCGCTATGCACACTCACAAATAGTAAATGAACAATGAGAGTATATGTACCATTGGTGAGTATGCAAAGTGATTTTTTATAAGGAAACTACGGAAAGATCCATCTGACAGAAGAGTGGTATCCTAAATATCTTTGAGAACAACTTATCAGCGGATGCTTCTGCGACAAGCAGAAGACTATAATTATATATTATGTTTTATAAAGGAATTTTTAATATTTTATGTTAAAAACAATTTTATTTAATTACATGCCGTTTCGTAATTTTCTTTCAAATAATATCTACTACACTCTAACCTTAAACAAACGTTATTAAATATTTCTTACATCAAAAATACTACATCATTCTTTGCTTTTTTATATATGTTTTATTATTTAGATAACCTTTTATAACACTCCTACAAAAACTATATAATAACGTACGCTTTTTATGAAAAAAATAAATAATACGAGTTGTCTTTATTTAAGGAGAACTTTTGAAAAAATATGCCTAATGCGTGAATTTACTTCGAGTCAAATTCGACCTAAAAATTTAACTTCTCGTGAAAAACGCGGAATTTAGTTTTTTTTAAAGGCTCTTTCTGTTTTGTGTTCTGACGAAAGGGGGATGAAATAAAAAAAATGCCTGAAAAGAAAAAGAGATACTCGGAGCAGAACAGAAGCCAGCGAGGGTATATACCCTCACTGACAAATCGCACTGTTTTCGCCCAATTTTTCTCGCCGTTTAAGCTGCTGATTTAAATAGGGCAGAGCTTCCAAAAAGCTCACGCCTAAAAGCTTGGTTAGTGAATTGAAAATATTCCGGTCATTTTTCTTTATAAACAAAGTCATTTTATATTTTTGCGTAAGAAATAGGTTCATTTTGAATATTTTTAGCGAACTTTTAATATATCTTTGTAATATTATGTGATTAAACGAATAATATTCTATCACCTTATTTCCTAGTTTTTTAATAAAATTTATTTAAAAGTACCCCAATTTATACCTAGTTATTACCAAAATCCTTTTTTACTTATACGAACCTAATATATTGGAAAATTGTTCAGTCTAAAAGAAATATAAACAAACTGAATATCTTAGTATATTATGGTTGGCATACTATCTTCTTCTTCTTCCTCCACCCTGTCACGTCCCAACATTGGGGCATAGGGCAAGCATAAAGTTGCTGTAGGATTGGTTTCCCGAATAGACCAAATGTTCAGGAGACGAAAAACAAATTTCATAATCCTATATTGAAATACATGGAGATATTTGAATTGTTATTTTTACAGCATATGAATGATGTATTCATTACCATTACAAAGTAATTTAAAAAAAGGGATGGTTCTAGTCGAATAAGACACAAAAAAACATTCTGCATTAAAAGGTCGATTTCGACAAAAACAGATATTAGGGAAACCAATCCTATATCGACGACAAGTTGAAGCCACTTCCCTCGGTCCATCACCAACTCTTGCGCCTCCCGCCATGTCAGACTTGCAACACGTAGGTCGCTCTTGTAGTACCGCTGCAGGGTGAGGAAGGGCCGGCCACGGCGACGGAACCCTTACGGCTGTGCCACAAGGGTACGAAGTGCCGAACTCTTTGGCGGCATCCGGAATACGTGTCCCAGCCATGTAAAACGTCTCTTCGTATACATATTACTGTAGTAATTTTTTATTTTGAAATATATTAATACTATCCATAACTCTAATACTGCTGTTTTAGGATGTGAAGCGTCTTTAGATACCATAGTTTTTGTTGTAAAGTTTACTACTTACTGCGAGTCAACTTAAAATATGACGTGACAAGCAATCATTTATTCTATTTTTCTTAGTGTCGTATTCTATCGAAGTTTGATGTCTAAATACACATACATAGGTGGCTGACAGATTGGTTATGAATGACAATCAAGTAAATACCAAAAAAAAATTAAGCTTTTCAGATGTAGTTGTGCAGATAGATGTTTTTGGTATACTTAACAATAATATTATATATACAACAAAACAATAGTACAGAATTTCTCAGATCAATACAAGAGTATATTAGGTCTACTGAGTAATTGCGAATAGAAGACGATTAAGTGAAAATATCCCCGAAAACATACTGGTCGATTTTTGATATTGAATGAATCAAGAATAATAATCTAAGGTTGCGTAGTTTTTGCCGTAAGTATATCTCAATAATTGTGTTTAGAATTGATCCTTGATTAAGATTAAATTATATTTCTCTTGCCGAAAATTTAAAATATGCAAACCATCTGCTTTTGATTGTAGGTTTTTTTGGCTAATTGGATAGTTTTAAGTTTTCCTTGTTGTTGTTTATTGATCATCTTGACCTTATACAGCCACATCTTGAAACCACAGTAAACTGTAAATATATTATAATAGTTTTACAAGGCCATAATATTACTAAATATCTTAGTATCCAATACAATATTATTATTTATTTTATGCACCCATAAAAGATCTACTGACTGTTCAGTTAAAAAAGTAAGAACTCAAGGGAATAGTATGTTAGATGCAGTTTTCCAATTAAAATTACTTGCTAACTAAATAAATACTATTTACAGTATTACAACATTCTCAGAACTTTAATAAGAATTTATTACAAGGAATTATTTTATGTGCAATATAATTTACTTTGAATGTAAAACAATTTTATTAGTAATATGTTCAAAATATTGTGCATAATAGCAGTTTGTAACGTTGAAGGTAAATTTGTGGTGGGGAAATATGCGACAAGTTATATAGTGTTCGAGACTTTCACAGTTATTTGTTTTCGTTCACCTCTTCCTGTTTCTTTGGTATATGAATGCGAACGCCACTCTAAGTATGTCAAAAGGGATCTGATTAGCTGAGAGCAAACGTTGCTCAGAGTAAATATGAGAAACGAAGGCGTCCCTATAAAAAGGGTCTATATTATGCAAAAACAAAAAATTCGGGACCTTTCACTTGAAAACACTTTTAAAATAAATACCAACAATTGCATTGTTTAATATGTACTTATATTTTAAAATATAAGCATTTTTTTTATTTAAAAAATAATACTGATAACACGTAATACGGTAAAAAAAAAATGAAACTATCAAATTGTACATCGCATGTAAATCACTCTTCCACGTTATCCAACCTTTTCTAACAAATTTTTATAAGAAGTGTGGCGATGTCATGAAAATTAAAATCCTCACGCTGTGTATACTGCTATGTAGGCCTTTTAAATACAATAAGATTACTTTTGACACCAATCTGTATTAAATATACCTGTTTTATGTGGATTCCTTCATTAACGTCGAGGAAGAACACGCGGTGAAAACTCAAAAATCTATTACGATACGACAAGTTAGTTTTTCTTACTCTTCAATATTTAGTAGTATAAAAAAAATAGTTTGTTATTTTCTTTATAGGGATGGTACAAAACTTTTAAATTATTTCAAATAATAGGGAACAGGAGATCGCAACGGCGGAACCTACTGGAAGGCACTAATCGGTGAGGGAACATATGAAAGTCAACTGTCCGCAGTAATCAAATAGAATCAAGCAAACTATTTATGTTACAACATTTGAAAGTGATTCTGAATAGATTATAAATAAGTAGGTATAAAGGAATATTTTTTTGTTTGCGTTAGCGAAATTGTTTGTAAAAATAATTAAAATAGTCACCTGCTATTGACCCGCGTGCTTTATAATTTTTCATACTTGTAACACTATAACGCAAAGTGCATTTTTATGTGAATAGTGTGGCACCCAAAAGATAAATCCTAAAGCATAATCGTTGTAAACTTTGCCACAAATTAATCCGAAATGCAAACGTCTAATAACTTTAATGACTAACCATTAACCTATGTAGCTTAATCTTATTCTTTATTGAACTTAAAGGGAAGTGTAAATGCAAACTATGTTATTCTTGATAATAGTAATCTGGGTATCCTTGATAATTTTCTTAGAAATCGTGAATGGGAATACGTGTGAATGAATTTACTTAGATGTTAATAAATTATTAAAAAAGAGTCTACTTAGCTCATTCGATATGTACTTTTATTTATAATTTTATATAGCTTCTATTTATCTATAACTATTAAAAAAATATAAAGTGGCAATGCTACCTGTTAACATTCTAAGATGTGGCATAGTTCTGTAAAATAAATTCTTCAATTTGAATCGAGCATAATATTCTTATATAAATTGACATTTTTAGAAATATGTCATTTTGAAAATCGTATTTCCTATCTGACACCACACTTCTTTCCATATACCTTTCCGTCAATCTGTCACTGATTAATTAAAATATCGTTTAATACTTTATAATATAATATAGGTACTCGGTATGTTAGTACTACACTGTAAGTATCTGTCAAACCCAATCCAAATCCAATATATGATTTATTTCACGACCCGATTAAAAAATCGATTCTTTTATTTGCGTTTTAGTTTATTTTTCAAATTTATGATTTACGTTTGCATGCATGTTTTCTCTAACCTTACCTCTTTTAATACGTTCTCTCTTTGTCTCGCCCTCTCTTACACATTTACATTATAATATGTATTCTCACATGTGTTACAAACTATATATTTATTATTTAGATAATTCAAGAAATATATTAAAAGTATAAGGTAACATTATTATGTACTGTTTATATTACTTATTTGTGTTTTAATACTGTTTAATAATATTATTTCATTGTTTTTTCGTTATGTCATATTGTGAACGTCTTACATTTTAATTCTTAAAATTGATTACCAGTAATTAATAAAAAAAAATGAATTTAAATTTACATTATTTTTCGCATCACTTCTATACTATTAAGGTTCTATATTTATGTAAAAATGTTTTTCGTATACCTCTTTGTATAATTTTCTGTATTTAATTTTAAAAATATGTTTTGAATTAATTGTTTCATTCAAAAATGACTTGATATATAAAGGGAGATTATACGTATAACTTAACTGAAGAACTCAATCAAACGTAAACACCTCTCGCATTTTGAGTAACGTCGCTCCGTATAAAAGGGGAATAAAGAACCCAAAGTGTCATTCTTTCCATGTCAGCATGATTTGTTTTTAAGGGGCATCTTTTTAAGAATTTCCGTTATAAAAAGAATGAGCTACTAGAGATACTGATCTTGTTTTTGTGGGCAAGATTGAGAAAGGTCACGAACCTTTATAATTGGAATACGCTTCTAATGACCTTACTAGACGAAGGACGCAATTCCAATTTATAAACGATGTAATTTTTTTTTCTAAAGGTTTCGATACCCGATACAATATCATCATATCGGGTATATTAAATTAAACGAGTAGGGGGTGTTTTCCGATATATGTTTTTTTTATAATGTAACCATTCCAAATTCAAAACGCTTTATTCTGATATCCACTCATTTTATTCAATACTTAAAAAAATAAATAATAGAAGATCGCAAATACTGTCACTTGCATACTATCCAATCATTTTATATATGATTTAAAAAAAAAACGCACGAATACACGTCTCATCTTCTGCCTCTTAAATATAAGCTATTTTTATAATATAAAATGAATATTTATTCCCTAATGTGATTTTTAAAACGTTGTTTTATTTATTCACTACCACGAATTTTAAAATCTATCGAAACAACTTTATTCAGTTTTGTTTCTTAGTTAGATCTACGAATTATTGTTTATTTAACAAATTTATACGTAGGGTGGGAAGGTTAACAAGCGTATCAAAGCGTTAAATAATATCAACATAGTATTTATAATAAATTTTTTAACAAATAAATACCTATATGTTAATCTACTTTTCTATAATATTAAAACCCTTAAAGACTAGAAATTTCATTTTTATTAGCAAATCTCATACCACAACAGATTTTCTCCCAATGGGAGAATTGTTCTGGGCAGCTAGTACTATATTATATTATTTAAATCTATATTGTAAACTACTTGATATAACAATTCTTGAAAATAAACAAATATTATAACCTTGCAAAAAAACTCATTTATTTTAATGCTTGATTGCCTAAATAGAAGTATTGGACATTTTAATAGAATGACTATTAAAAATGTGTCATTTTTCCAGGATTCTTATACCAAAAAAAACCACAAAACTTGTATATTATGTACCTAATATCTATTAAAGCATAGTAAAACATCTCATCTCGCGTTGGTTTCAAAATCAACGCGAAGAAAACCAACGTTTTGTGTAATAGCACCTGTCCTGATCCAGGTTTCCCTCTGATTAATAACGGACAAAACATCGAGAGCGTCGACAGCTTCAAATACTTGGAGGTACACATCACGGGAGATGTCATTTTGCAGAAAGTGCTCGCTATCCGAATGTTAATGGCTGGAGCAACATTCATCTCGATGTGGAATATCCGGGACTCACGATTGTACTCGGTCAAAATCAAATGCCGCCTATTCGACGCTTGCATTCTGACGGTGCTGCTTTACGGTAGCGAATCATCGCACCTTACGAAAGCTCAGAGCAACCGTATATTGTATACTGAAATTCGAAAACAGATGTTTACGACGGATACTGGGTGTGCGGTGGTATGACTTTAGGGGCAACGAGGAGACAAGAGAACGCACCAAGCAGCCTCTCATCACGCTGAGAGTGACAAGTCGACGTTGGACCTGGCTCGGCCACGTGCTGCGGATGCCAGAAGAGAACCTCAACCTGGCTTGCCTGTTCTTCAAGCAGACCGGATTCCAGCGTCCTGGAAGGTCGGTAAATACTATCTACAGAGTGTATACGGCGGAGCTACGGGTTTCTGGTTTAACCTGAAACAAAGCAAGAAGACTGACGAGCGACAGGGATTCTTAGAGGCGCCGCGTGGTGTCGATATGCTCCAATTAAGGGGCGGATATGGCCGAAGAAGAATACATCTCATTAAATTTAAAATATTGTTATCAGTAATAAATAATGTTCATATTATTCAAACGTTAAAACACATAGATACATAAATATTAATACAATGTTCACGTAACTGGCAAGTAAAATTGTATTGTTAAAATTCGGTTTATATAATATGAATATTGTGTTTAAGCCCTATTTAAATTTGGCCAATTTTCAGAATCGATAATACGGAGTATTCCAATTTAAATTGCGTATACTTATTAAATATTATATCAAAACGTTGATTGATAAGGTGATAGGTCATATTATTATGAAACGCTGCAATAACAATGGAGGTGTTATATTTTACAGCTGAAAATAATATGATTATATAATAAATGAAAATTGATTTCCAGGCAAAGGTTTTCAAATTAATTTTTCAGAAGTGTTAATAACATGATATTTTAATTAAATATTGTTTTTCTGCGAAAATATTATGTAGTGTTGTCATCCAAGTAGAACAGATTGCAACCCGGAGAGAATTTTCAAAACCAAATGAAAATTTCTGGAAAATATTATGTTATTATACTTATTATATTAAGCAAAAAAATCGTGACAAAGTAGTAGATACGTGGTGACTGTAAGTTTATTGTGGTTTTTCTAGTCGAAAAATGAAATTGAGTTCATTTGAATTCATATTAATGTAATCTGAATTATCTCAGTTGCATATTATTATTACAAAAAAAAACCTGCACCATCTCCGGTAAAGCGTATTACCAAATAATTAGAAGATTAAAAGAAATTTTTATGTACCACGTTTTTAAATTTTCTGTTGAATCATATAAACTTGACAATTCTATGTATTAATAAAAACTTTTTTTGTACTTGATAGAAATACTGAATAAATATAGAATACTGAAATGTCATTTTGACATTTCACATTAATTTCCATAGTAACAATAGTGTTTTACTTTTGACGAATTTTTTCCGAAATAACTTTCCATACAAAACAGAATTTACTGAAAACGATTTCAATTCTGCTTAAAGATGGCTAAAAGTATTAATAAAATGCATTGTCATCGTGTTCTGATAATATATTCTAAAAATTTTAAATGTCTAGTAAAAATTTGTAAAAGTAAAAAGTGGTAAAATACGATATGTACATGTTTAAAGGTCGAAAAATTACATACATTCGATGCAAACTAATTAGACATACCTCAGAAACATACCCCTAAGATTATTTTTTAAATATTTGTAACGAGATACAAGTCTAACGTGGTCACAAAAGATGATCACTAATAATAAAAAAAGAATTAATAATATCTCGAACGTATTATTGTTAATAAACCATTTATTTTATTCAACGAATAATACACAAGATTTTTAGAATGTAATATTCTATAATATATTGAATATAAATAACTTGAAAACACCTCAGATATAATATACCTACCCACTAGAAAAAATCATATTTGAAAAAAAGACGATGCTCGACGTGATGGTTTTTTCGTGATGATTTTGTCTAATGGGTGTATAATATATCTCAGGTATTTTCAAGTTATGTATGTATAATTTATAGTCATCATCATCATCAGCCGGGGTCAATCCACTGCTGGATGAAGGCCTCCCCAAGCTTCTTCCAACTCTCTCGGTCCTATGTCATTCGCTGCCACGTATTTCCGCCGAACTTTATCACTTCGTCAATCCAGCGGCTTTTAGGGCGACCTTGTGGCCGTTTCGTACCCCTTGGGTACCATTGGATGACGGCATTTGTCTAGCGGCCGTCCTTTCGGCGAGCAATGTGCTGTGCTCATCTCCATTTCAGCTGTTTGGCAACGTCTATCACATCGCGTACTCCTGTCTGCTTCCTAACCCATTAGTTTCTCTTACGATTTGCTGCCCGTGCTCCAGATGTCCAAAGGCTAAGAGTCGCACAGCGAGGCATGGAGAGGTGTATGTTGGGCATCTCGCGAAAGGATAATTGATAGTTAATCACTTAAAGTTTGTACAGGTTGATTAGTTAGTTTTCACGGGTTCCGGTTTAACTCTGAAGAAATATTTTTCGAAAATGTTATTTCTAACAGGGGTGTCTCTGAGTTATATGAAACTATTTATGTTTAATAGCGTTAGTAATAACGTTAGTAATGAGTATGTATTAAGTATTTCAACATAAAAAATAGTTTAATTTTATTATTATCGCATATATTCGAATTTAATGTTGAAACTAGATTAACTTAAAAGTGAAATAATTACAAGATAAAAAGAACTGTTTATATACGAGTACAACGTTTTAAAATTTTCTGTTTAATCATATAAACTTGACTTGACTCGCTTAAATGATCAAAAAAATTTACTTGATAGAAATAATACTGAAATGTCATATTGATTTCCGTAATAACGCACGTATATATTAATAATTTAGTTGCTAGGACCCCAGACCCCTAGCAACCAATAATGGTGTCGAAATAACTTTTCATACAAAACAGAATTAACTGGAAATGAATTCAATTCTACTTAAAGATATAGGATATAAGATATTGGCTAAAAGTATTAAAAAATGCATTTGCATCGTGTTCTGGTATATTCTAAAAGTTTCAAATGTCTAGCTAGTCGGGAAGTTAGTTAAAAATCTGTTGCAAGATTTGTACCGGACAAATAAGAATACGAGCTAAGAAACACGTTTTATAAAGGGGGCGCCTATTTAGTATCGACTAAAAGTGTAACACTTTTAATCTGTTTTATAATATGATATTAACCAGTAATAAAAACCACAGAAAAATAACAGAAGAAAAATTCTGATTGTCTGAAATTTAAACACATTATTTTTACTTCGAGACTGGTCTAACTTAACCACTTAGGTTTTTTCTATTGATTCAAGTATCTCTTTGCAAATAATTGCCATAGCAAAAACAAGTTGTTATCGTTCTATTAAAAGAGTCAAACAAAATTTTAATGACTTTAAAACTAAAGCAATGAGTTCCCTACTTGATCGAGGAATAACAATGTTGATTCGGGAGAAAGTTTCGAGAAAAATAAACAAAAACTTAGTGAAGGCGTCTTTAAAAAGCACTCGCATCTCAGAACGTATCGAATCAAGCGTGCAAATCACAATCTCGACGTTTCATACAACTCTAGCTTTTACTTGCTTTCAATTATTATTGAAGCTTATTTCGCCGTACGGAAACTTTATTGGCAATAAACCTAACTTGATAGAAGATTTATATACCTTCATTGTTAATTTTCCGAGCGACTGCGGTCTCAAATTTGTGTACATTGTAATGCAGCGGAAATTTTCCTATACTGTGTATATATTATTCACATATAGTTAGTTTATTAGTATTATTAGTATCTATTTGAAAGTTTGGTTTGTATTTACTATTAGGATCACGAGCTTATTATAAGTGCATAGTCTGTGGTATAACAAACTAGTTACCCAGATAAGTAACCAAGGTAATAAAAATCGCATCGCCACGTCAAATTTGTATCGACTTGCCCATAATATTAATATTATAACTGGTTTGGTTTATAAACAACGTTTTTTATGCATTTTCAGCAATATTTTCAACAGTTTGTCACTTAAAAAATCAAATATTACGGTGACGCATGAACTAATAGATTTACTTGAAGTCACCTTCATTGCAACAAATAATTAAACTTATATAAATACGTGGGAACATTTCTTTAGATTTCTCATTTAACATTTTACATGTATTTGCACACATTAATGGTATTAGATCAGATAATAATATATCCTCACATTTTGAAAGAGGTATTGACTTTGTCAAAAGCCCACTCTCTTCTCTATAAATTATTTGGGTATACCCTGATGACTGATTTTTTGGTAATTTTAAAAACTGGGTAACTGTAGTATTATCTTCTATTTTATAATAACCTGATATCAGTAATTGCGACAAATTTTAACTATTGGCCACTTTTTTAATACTCACTCATCAGCGCTCTTCAAAATTAAGTTACTATTATAAAAAATATTGGAGAAATCCACAACATCGGTTGATAATCGAAGTAATAGGTATCTACTTTGATTTATTAAACAAAAATCAATTGCCAAAGTAGCTTGATTTGGAAGAGCGCTGATGAGTGGGTATTAAAAAAATGGCCAATAGTTAAAATTTGTCGCAATTAGTATGTCACTGCGTAGTATAGAGGTAATGCGCGGACGGGGCGTGGAGATGCAGGGTTCGATTCTCTGCCGGGTTAGCTTACTTTAAAAAAAAAAAAAGATTTTTTCTATTGGTTATAATATATTCTCTTAGAAAGTGTTTTTCAAAATTATGTATGTTCAATAATAAGAATGATAGATTCTTAAATCTTATTAATTATTCGTTGAATAAAAGAAATAGTTAATTAAAAACAATTGAGTATGACTGACAGAGTTTTGTATGCACTATTTATGTCGAATCTTAACAGCCTTCCTCTACCTTTAGCCACTGCCTGTGTGCATTTCATTTGAAAATGCTCAAAATGCTATAGATATATTATGATATATATACAAACACAACGGATAGTTTGGCATATTTTCTTTACTGATAAGTGACATTATTTTTCTAACTAGTGGAATAATCAAAGAACCTTATTATTGTCATATTATTATTATGTTATTTATTTTAATATGTATTTTCAATGTTAATATGTAACAAAGTTGAACTGATATTTATGTGGGCAATTCATTTCAAATTGTTCTCTTGTAACTCAACATTTTGCAGTTAACAGATTGTGCCCAAACTATACCGATTTAATATAATTATTATCTTAAAATGTAGATAGACATCTTTCCGAAAGCTTTGAAGATTCGAATGTTACTCTAATTCACAGGAGTCGTACAAAGTTATCAGTGAAGAACTACTCTGTAGTCCAGTAACTACTATTTTTGTATCATTAAAAATCTTCATTGCGGCATACTTAAAATGAGTGTAATCATAATAAATCTCATGGTTATTATCCATATTTTAATCACTAATGTTTAATAATTTAAAAAATATATTATTATGTTAACTAATAATATCTACGATAAAGCTGAAAACATGCTTTAAAAGTTATCAAAATCGACAGCGTAACGATAAATATACAGATCCGTTTACGATAACGCAAAACTCCAACTCACTGTAATGCCGAAACTTTTTAATCAACACATCTAATCCTAATACTTGTACCATAGCAAAGCTTAGGAACAAACTATTAAATGCATACCATTGCTTAAATTCAATTAACTCTCTGGGCCTTCAATTATCATTAAAGCTACTTTCGAAAGTGAAATTAATTTGTGTACCTACTAAAGATATAATCAAAACAAAATTTTAGGACATACAAAATAATAATTACAAGATAAAAAGAACTTTTCATATACCAAGTTTTTAAATTTTCTGTTGAATCATATAAATTTGACAATTCTATGTATTAACTCATTCGCTGCTGAGTAGATAATGATTTTTTAATTTGCATCTTTAAAATGCACGTTAATTACATCGATCGGCCGCCTGGTCATTACGCGCCGGGTGCGTCTTCCGCGTCCAAAGTATTAATAATTCAGAACAAATAGGGCAATTGTCAACAAATCATTTTTTTTGCTATTTTGCAACAAACAAACAAATATAAAATACTGAAATGTCATTTTGATTTCCATAGTAACGCACGTATATATTAATAATATTATGTATATTAAAAATCGATTGCAAGATTTGTACTGGATAAACAACCACCGGACAAACAAGTATACAAGCTAAGAAAAACGTGGTAAACATGTATTTTTCTTTAGTTATTACAGTGAAACTTTGTGTAGGATGAAAGTGGATTAAGCTCGCTTAAAGGAAAATAATGTAAGAAAAAAAAATAAGTAAATAAGATTCAAATCTTAATTCTTCATCATAATAATATATCCAGAAATTTAGTGCAAATGTGTTATTTCTTCCCGGGAATTATAGATAAATTATTATAGTTTGAAAAAAAAATAATTCTCTTTACCCGATAAATCATCATCAGCCGGGATCAATCCACTGCTGTATGAAGGCCTTCCCAAGCTTCTTACAACTCTCTCGGTCCTGTGTCTTTCGCTGCCACGCATTTCCGCCAAACTTTACCAGTTCGTCAATCCAGCGGCTTTTAGGGCGACCCCGTGGCCGTTTTATGCCCCTTGGGTACCACTGAATGACGGCATTTGTCCAGCGGCCGTCCTTTCGGCGAACAATGTGCCCCGCCCATATCCATTTCAGCTGTTTGCTAACGTCTTTTACATCGCGTATTCCTGTCTGCTTCCTAACCCATTCGTTTCTCTCACGGTCCTTTCGCGTGATTCCCAACATACACCTCTCCATGCCTCGTTGAGTGTCTCTTAGCTTTTGGACATCTCTCGTGGTGAAGGTCTACGTCTTGCAGCCATACGTGAGCACGGGTGGCACACATTGGTTGAACACCTTACGCTTCAGACATAATGTTAGTCAATTCAGATCTACTGGTGAACGGAGAATATGGAGATCCCCTTCCCAAGGTTACTACCACAGAGGTGGAATATGCTATAATGTTCATGAAGAGTAGGAAAGCCCTGGGAGAAGATGGGCTGACTATCGATGTTCTCAAACGGGCCTGGAGGATGGTGAGCGAAGTAGTCGCACGTCTGTTCACAGCTTGTCTGCACGAAGAGAATATCCCAGAATCATGGAAAAATGCCTCTATTATTATTCTCCATAAGAAAGGAGACACTGAAGATCTGAAAAACTATCGACCAATTAGTCTACTGCCAATTTATTCTGTATAAGGTTTTCACCCGATATATAGGTACGACAAAATAGATATAAATAATCAGAATCACCACCACCTTGCAAAAAAATCACCATGAACATTTTATAATTGCATTTTTATTGTAAAGAATTGTAATTACTACTACTGGACGATGTCCAATCCTAATAAGATCATAATAAATTTTTAATGAGGTTTTGTATCGACAAATTTTTGTTTTCACTTGAAATGGATGTTATCCACTTGCTCAAATTATTTGGTCCATACTTTGACTCCAAACACAAATTGAAAAACAATATGTGCATTTGCCTGACCTATGATTCGAACTACCCACAATATTATAAACATACGTTTAAGCCACTCTGGGTTAGTAAGTAATATTAAATAGCTAAATAAAATGACACACAACAGCTGATAATGTTATGTATATAATTGGTTGAAAAATATAATAAAATGGCGGCTGATGAAGACAACCGACTTTGCAATCATTCTCTAGTTTAAGAGCATACTTCAGTGAAACGGTAAATAATTTTCAACTATAGATGCGACGAAATTTTGGACTCGCTGGCAATCGGAGAGCGAAAGTCGAGCTGTGAACACGTCAATTTGTTTCGTGATGGCGACGGGGGTATTAATTCTTAAATCGTGTAAAAATTACTAAAAAACGATACCATTTACTTGACAAAGAAAACATGTCAATGAATATACTATTATTGTTACTAATACGAGTAGAACAATAAACAGAGCATTAAATGGATGCATGTTTAATTTTTACGACAAATTATATTTCGTTCGGCACGCGTCATTTACACAATCTGCGCATCGCCTAGTCATGATCTTTTTAGACCGTGCCCCAGCTGAGGTATAGCCCTAAGACTATAATAATTACTGGCAGAAATAGACATATTTTATAGTTAATCGCTGTGGCAGATTTAGGGACTTGGAAGCACGAGGTACTGTCTGACTTTGAGCCGAGCATGATTAGAAATAAAAACCACAATTTACAACTATCAATGTACTTAGTAAAAATATCTATGTATCTATTTCCTAGAATCACGACTGTAACAAAAATATTTACCGTTAAAGATAACACTGACGACTCATTATAATAATAGTAGTTTTTTGGATGTACAATTAAGTATCTGTTTGGGAATCTCTGATGGTAATTGCAGGGTTTTCGTTATGCTTTTGACAATCATACTTGTGCATAAATTTGTGACAAATACGCATAAGATTTTAGTAGAATTAAAAAATTGTATAACTTGTTTGAATAAATAAATAAACAACTTCTAAAACCCGCGAGCGACTGGCGAAGACATTTGGGAAAAAATTAAATTAGGGAAATACCTACCAAGAATTTAATAATGTATTTACAAATCTATACGTGTAATTATTGCTGGTCACTAAAGGCGTCGAAGGGCAACTGAAGAAAACCAGACAGCATGTAACTCGACAAAAAGTAAACAGTCCTAATAAACCTGTCATTTTAATAATAATTAATACATTTTGTTTCCATTTTCAATTCCGAATACATTAGTATTACGTTAAAGTTTCCACCACCACCCGTCATATATGAACAGCCGTGGATATGCACGGCCGCTTTCCATGACGCTTTAAACGTGTCTGAAAGAAGTTTAAGTCCTCATTCCGTCTCGAGACGGAGCCGCACGGGACTGATGCTGCAACCATGCACCGTAGTGCTGAAAGAAGAAAGTTAAAAAGATTTTTTTCTAATAAAGGGACTATCCCGCTCACCATACGATGCCGCAAAGTTGGCTTCGGTTGCTATCAGATCTCCATGACCAATTGGGCCCGTGTGAGGACGGACCCTAGCAAACAGCTTCGCTCGTTCGAGTTCCATAAGCGAGTAATCCCAGAGGATGTGTTCAACATCTTGGTGGTCATGCCTGCAGGCACAACGCGGCCCATCTACTACCAATCCAAACTCGTGGAGTCTGGCGGTGAAGTTGCCATGGCCGGTGAGGAACTGGCTAATCCAGTGCGAAGGTTGGAGTCTTCTAGTTTGGTGCCTGCAGAATTATTTTTTGATTTCTAAAACCGGTATTTTGGTATCTAAAAATACTTGAATACCGGTATTTCAAACTCTACTCAAAGCGTCTAAAAAATAAGGAGGAAGAATACGCGGTAAAAATCTAAAAATCTATTACAATAATAGCCTCAGTTACTATGTTAACAAATTATTCACATTCATATCGATTAATACAATACTTTGTATTAATCGTAGTCACATAATAATAATAAGATTTTGAGTCATTCGAGACTGGTGTAAATGTAAACTGTACTAATGCTAGGCTAAAAAAAGGCATAAGTAATAAACTGTATGCACAGGTGATTAAAGCTGCAATACAAAGTGGTTTTAATTTGGCGATGCAGTTTTCAATGTAATTCACAATGTACTGCCCGTCATCTACTTCAATGATACTTATGCAAGACACTGTTGCATTATTATGGAACGTTTGTTTACAACTTACTCAGGTACTCCTCCGCTCAGCATTAAAGCTACTTTATACTATATTACTACCAGAAAGTTGAGGTACAGTTAGAGTATTCGACTCATTAAAATAGTACAATAATTAAACAAACACACCTTTGTAAGGTGTCTCATTATATTTTAGTGTTATTTACAACATACAACGCGTATATAATATATATATATTAAGTGTTACATTTTCTTCTTTTAATAGTGATACAGCAAAATTCACTACCTGATTACGTCTTTTTAGGCCTATTCTAAACGAGAAGGTAAACGCAGCAGTTTATACCGTGCCATCAAACATAACCGTAAATAAATGTTTGGGAGGATGCGTTCGGAAAGTGGAAAGCGGTCAAAACGCCTTGGGAGGCGATAGCAAGCGGTTATCGTGCTGCACTAGTTATATCACAATATTAGCAAAATTTAGATGTGATCGGTTACCGGAGTTTTACCTCCTCGTATAGATGGCCTTAACACATTAACGTGTACACATTAACCTATACCGGCTACATACCTACGTTTAACTGTGATGCATATATTATGTCATAGTATCTGTTGGTTAGGCTAATTATGGTCGCATTCATTCTTTCTCTCCACCGACCTCGAATCCCCAATTATTGTCACAAGACCAGGCGACCACCAATTGCAGCGCATGATCGAGCGTCATGAAAGTTACAATCACTACCTTCAAGATAGCCGACGCGCCTAGGCTTGTTAAATCTAAGACTCTATTTGTTCATTTGTTCACGCATTTGTTCAACCTTCGTTTCGCCAAATTTGATACGGTTTGGGCGAACGTTGTATCTATCATGCATAAATCCTAAACTTATTCCTCATTTGACCCAAAACCCAAGTGAAACCGTGAGAATGATATTTCAAACCGTCCGTTTACCAGTGCGTGAGTGCGTGAACACCGAACCAGTACCAGCGCACGCCAGTCCTCTCAACATAATAGGTCAGTGTCTGGCATCATTTTTAAACCCTCTCCTCTATACCCGTAATCCACAATAATCTTCAAATTATAGTCCACTGCAAAATGCGCAACGAGCTGTTATTATTTCCATTGCAACATCAATGTAATTTTTAATATTTCGCCTGATTTGTAATCCTTCACAGATCAAAAATAGTAAATAATCCAAAAATATATCATCATTTTGTTAATAAAACCTCATTCATGAAATGTTGTAAACAGTGTTATGTAGAATCAACAGTCACTTACTCAACTTTGAAATTGGTTAACTCAACTTGTTCCCCGGTGTATTTACAGTCATTCCATTCCATACAGCCTTAATAATTATTATTATTGAAGCTTTGAAGCCATGGTAATATGTCTAGTTATTACTGTACAATTTTAATTGAATAAAAAAGTATTAAGTACAAAGGATAAAAAAACATTTTTTTAAGACTGATCGAATAGTCAAATTAATGGAGTTATGCAGAAAGCAGCCAGTCCATGAAATAATATAACATATTATGTTTTAACGTTCTGCATAAAACTACAGGTTCCTTTCATACAAAAATCTTAAATAAATCCATTTAATGAAAAATTTACTAATCGCAAAATATGTCTCCTTCGATTTGTAGATAACTATAATTACACTACATTAACATAGCATTAAAATTCTATGTATACGTCTTTTTCTTTTCTTTTTCTTATACGTTTACGAGTATTTTCTGACTTTGTTCTGGTGTTTCAATTATTATTTATCTGTGACCTGCTGCATCAGTCTCCTGACATTGCAAGTATGCCATCGCTGAATACATTCATCTTACTCTTATTATAATTGCCCTTAAATCTCTTGGATAAGGTACTAACTCGATGCTCTAATCACTCAATATACTATTAACGCACATTTTTTTTCTTTCACGATCCGATTAAAATAAACGATTTCTTTGATTTTTCAAATTTAAAATACGTGTATTTTTAATGCGTCTTATTCTTGACTCGCTTTTGTATGATATTTTCTCACATGTGTTAGGCATAAAGCCCATCAAGACGGACGAGCGGGCGCAGTCGGCGTAAGAAGCGTATATTCATAACCATAATCACACGCCTCTTGCCGCGCATTACCCTTCACCTATTTAATAAGGGGCCCAAGAAGCACAAAATAATTATTATTACAGCGTCTCTCATAACAATGTAATAAAAATATTATATTATTTCTCGGGGCTTGTAATTAAATATCGGACACGCAATAACTAAACAAAGCGTACACTATTCTTAATAATGGCTTCTCGCCCGTCTTATCGACGACGCTTCGAGGAGCGTGATTTTGCTTGCTGTGTTCAATGAATGGACTCCGTTGTATTTTCGTTAAATCGTATCGCTGAGGAGCGAAAAACGGTGACTTATGCGGCAGGCGGGGCACAAGGCATCGTCAAATCCAGTGTGCGCTGGCGTATTTGATTACGTTGTATTTTCGACGATTTACGCGCCACTTGTAGAAATTTCGCGCGAGCGCCTCACTCGCTGCGTCAATGGGCTTTATGCCTTAGCGATAGCGCTCACAGAACGCGTCGAGCGGGCGAAGTCGGCGAATGCAGTGTTTATTCATAACCATAATCACACGTCTCTTCCCGCGCATTACCCTTCACCTATGTAATATGCGGCCCAAGCAGCACAAAATAAATATTATTACAGCGCCTCTCATAACAAAGCAATAAAAATATTATATTATTTCGGGGCTTGTAATTAAAATTTACGACGACATTATTCAACCAGCGATAAACTGAACACGCAATAAAATTAAACAATGATTCTCTGTTATTAAATAATTGCTTTTCGCCCGTCAATCGACAACGCCTCTAGCAGCGTAATTTTGGTAGCCGTGTTCAATGAATGGACTCCATTGTATTTTCTTTCATTCGTATCGCCGAGAAGCGGTGATTCGCGAAAAAACGATGATTCATGCGGCGTGCGCGTATAATGCGTCGTGAAATCCAGTGGGCGCTGGCGTATTTGATTACGTTGTATTTTCGACGATTTACGCGCCACTTGTAGAAATTTCGCGCGAGCATCTCACTCGCTGCGTCAATGGGCTTTATGCCTTACAGTGAATACAACACAAATATAATATTATATAAGGTAATAAGTATGGTATATATCTTAAAAAAGCTAATATTATGTTGTAAAGTAAATGTTAAATGACACGTAACAAAAGAGTGGCTATTTTCCTGTTTACGTCCTGTATTGACTGTCAATTTCTGCATAAATACGTTCCGACATTATATAATAAGTAATAACAGTATAATGTTTATATCTTAACATAAAACTTGTTTTTTTAATATAATATAACATTTACGATCTTTTCATCTAAATATTCATAAATATGAATATTATGAACCAGCGTCAAATGAAAAAAAAATTGTAGTTGATAATTTTCCAACTATTATTTTATAATTATGGCCTATTTTTTTCTTACGCAAGTACTCACTATCTATGAGCCCATTCAATGCGATACAATATACAATAGAGAGATAGAATGAAGCCACTTCTATATAGAAAATATTCCAGTAGAGGGCAGAGCATACAAAATCTTCTAAGAAAAATATTGACACAGTTTGGCAGCACTTAGAAAAAGAGTTACAGCTTCTCAAATATTTGATCAATGCTTTGCTTTGACGACCTCTTCATGCACTATACCGAGTCGTAACTCGTTGGCGACTAACTAAAGCAATTAACACTTTGAGATACAATATTGTTATACAATATTCTTTTTTAACTTTATTATTATTATCGAGTAAGCTAAGGCAATGATGCAACTTTACGAAAAAACAAAATAATACGGAATACTTAATTAATTGTAGTTTCATCATGGAACAACTGTAGTTGATGCGGTTTTAGCTTTGAGGAACAACCTATAAATAACTCATCTAAGCCAAAGTATTGTCTTTTTTGTATGAGCAACCTTTTTATATTACAATATAATATAATAATTACTGAAAAAACACAATTTTGAAAAACCTCAGAAATATACAGAAGTATGTATAGTAAAAAATGTAGGAAAAAGTTTAGATAGAATAGGACTCAAACTCACGTCTTTTATTTTCGTTGTTTTCGCATCTAAGCTATCAATCCGTCTATGATTCGAGCAAATTATTTCTTATAACTACGTGTTTTTACTGAGGTGCTTACTAAGTTTTCTATAACAGTTAATCTAAACATTCTTTAACCTAAACAAGCTTTATATAATATATTTTGATTGAATAATAAATAGTATATCACTAAGCTATAGGGAAATATTCGTCTTAATATTGTATTATAATAATATGCTCATTTAACTTCATAGTAATTACCTAGTCAAAATATAGTTTAAGTAAAACCTTTTTTTATACAATACATTTTTAAATATAATTATGTTTACCTACTTTTAATTGAACTGTTTTTTATAATAAAAAATGTTCCGTTATTTGAAGTTCTTAACTAGTTTTCATATTGAAATATTTTAATAAAAATGCCAATATACCTACTTGATTTTTAGGCGTAGGTATACAATAATATACATTTAAAGTCGTACATATTATTATTATCATATAGTTTACAAGTATGCGTCGAAAATAAGCGCCAAACTTCGCACTATTCTCAGTTCTAGCAGACATGCGTGCCCATTATGCGTCCAATCGCTGAAACTTAAGGCTATATTTCAGCTGAGGCATGGTCTAAATATTGGGAATATAAGGATTGTACAAATGAAGCGAGCCGAACGAAATATAATTTGTCATAAAAATTCAACATTCGTCCTTTTAATGTTATGTTTATTATTATATTCGTAATAATAATAGTATATTCATTGACATGTTTTCTTTTTCAAATACATGCGAAACGTTTTTTTAGTCATCTTTACACGATTTAAGAATATATTCCTCCAACGCCATCACAAAACAAATTGACGTGCTCACACCTCTCCGATGATCTCTACTGATGAAAATTATTTGCCATTTCACTTATGTATGCTCTTAATGCAACGCGGCCAGTAGTCGGTCTAACCACTTAACTTTTTTGACGCACAGTGATCCCTTCTTTCCCTTTACCCAACCGGTATACAATCTACATTAATTGCGTGTAATAATACTCACCCATCGGTCGTTGCGTCAAGTTGCACTGTCTGGCCGTCGTAATGGATGGTGGTTCTTAGTTATAGGCTCAATTAAGTAGTATGCTAAATTTAATGTACAGTCAGGGTGTCATCTTATTAGTGATGTTCGTAAAAATAAGATTTTATGATACATTAGGTTAGGTCACCTTTGTTAGTGAATACACTATTAGTTAAAAATTTAATATTGACTTGGTTAATAAATATTTCGATTTTCTTATAAAAAATATTTAACCATCGGTTCTTTGGGCAGTCTTAACGGGTTGAAAGAAGACTTTTCATATTAAGACACTTTGATCGATCGTGCTTATCAATCATTTGTAACAAAAAGATGACATTGTTTATTTAGCAATGCCGGAGAAAATCCAACGTAGTTATTTTGTAATTTCAGAGAAAATTGCTAGCCTTTCGGTGGTAAATTTTTTTTGTATTGTTGAAATTATCACTGAATTTGTATGGATAAGTTTCATTCATATCACATATTTTGGAACAAATATACATCACTCTCACATACGTAAATCATAGTTATATAATACATACTGATATTCCGCGTACTTATATTCTTTTCGAATACAAAATAGAAATGCCACATCGCCTATGTCAGTTGACACTGTTGGGGCGCGGAAAATATATACTTACCTTTGACTATTACATAATTTCATAAATATTGACATCCACGAAAATAACACCATTTTAAGAATTAAGCCGGAACTGCCTTCTGGCAGTGACATAACTAAGTGTTAGCTTCAATTTAGTTATTAATAATATAAACCTTTAATTTATGTAGAAACTATATTAAAGAATCATACAAACATGTTACTTGCCGAGAGCGATCTGGCCAAATTCCCGAAAGGTAGACCATAGGTACCAGGCCTTGCCATCCCATAGCAAATAAACTCTCGGACCTATGTATCACACCATAATCAACTTTTTTTTTTTTTAAATAAAAACTGTTCTCCGCTACAACTGTTATCCATTGTACCCACCCTACACTGCGTCCTTATAATAAACACACGCTGACTCAGTTACATACCTATCAGTACATACATATTAATTATTATGATTTCTTTTATTTTGTTAATTGTCAATTCATGGTGGAACTGCATTGTATTTTGTTTTATTAAATGAAACAACAATAAATTATTATGATGGTTAACTTAAACTTTGCTGAATTTATTGTGTGCGCATATTATTGTCAATATTCAGTGAGTAACTATGATTAGGTACTATTTAATAACCATGATGTTTTGTTCCATTCATAATGGTTGTATTTTAAAAACGTGTTTAATCATTTTTAGATTGTTTGCTGTTATGTTAACACAAAAATTAAATACTTACTACATATTATATTATTTAAATTTGCTTGCCGCGGGGAACAATCACATAATTAAGTCAATATTGCATGTTTTTCAGGACGCAGCCTGGTGAATTTTTTTAAAGAAATCTTTCCCTGATTTTGAAAAATTATCATTTCAAAATAGGTCATTCATTGATTTATGCAACATATTTTTTTCAGAAATACAATATTAAAAAAAATCTTAAAATTTGACTTACGTGATTATTCCCCCGGCCAACGAATTATTTATGTGTAAGGCCCGTTTCAGACGGAACACCGGTGTTGAGCTCGATAAAATATAGGAGGTCTTTGTATTATGTTTATGTGTTTATGAACGCCCCAGAGCTAATGAGTCAACGCATAATTTCGCGTTATAAATTAGAACATAAAACTGGCTGCGGTAATAAAAACAAGTGTATCGGCGGCTTGAGAATGTAGCGGCCGACAGAAAAGTGTACCGGACACGCGTTGTCTCATTAGCTCTGGAGCGTTCATAAATATAATACAAAGGCCCCTTTATTCGAATACAAATGCCTCCTATATTATATCGAGCGCGACACCGGTGTCCCGTCTGAAACGGGCCTTAATGTCGTATAATAATCTTGGTGTTATCAGGTTATTTCGTTTTTTTTATCAAATTTGAGATACCTACTTACAATTTTCTATTCACACATTTTTAAACTTTATTTCTCAGAAATTAGCTTAGAATTTAATCATATCGTAAATCCAATGAGCAAGTCGACAGGTTTTTGAGAAATATGGTGATTTTATTTGCTTTTGTGGCTATTAACTGACGATAGCTAATAAAGCAATCACCATTAAAATAACAGTTAAGTGTTATTTTGAATTAATTCACGAAATAAATTCTTTTGTACACACTATCAAGATTGTTTTGTAATTATATAATATCTTCAACAGTTGTATTCTTTGCCGAGTTTCGACAGAGCTGTTTCATTACGTATGTTATTAACTATTTTGATAAGAACTAATGGACACTGCTTTTGTTGTGTAAATATATTTTATTTAATTAACTTATCCTAAATTTCTTTATAATGTTATCTTGTCAATTTAAAATACTATTAGAGATAATTTGGTGATAATAAAAGACAATGTTAGATGTTAATAGTTTTATCAAATTGAATTATTTAAAGAAAAATATTGCAGTTAAGTAAATCTAGTATATGCAAGCTATTATTACAATTAAGTATGTATTTGCTAGTGAATTTGTCCATCTTCTTCTTAATGTGACATCCCCTAGCAAAGGTCAGCTACCATCAAGGCAATCTTAGATTTGTCATCTGCTACCAATCACGGAGGTTCTTAAGCCACGAAATGCGGCGTCGTCCTCTTCTACGTTTACCATTGATCTTTTCTTGAATGACATGTTGGGAATGCTGTTATTTTGTCCTCTCATAATGTGGCCGAGGTACTGTAGTTTCCGAATTAGTCCATAATAACTATAAAATAATAATATACTACCTATAGCTTTTGTAATAATATATTAAAATCGCGAGAGGTATTTTCATATTACGTATAATTATTATCACCTCCGAAAGGAGGAAGGGAGCTTTAGGTACTCTCTCTCGTTTATTATTGCTGTCAAATGACATCGTATGTTGTTTGTGTACTTTGGCGTAACAAAAAGACGGATAGTTACTTGGAAACGGCGAGATTTATTTGCAGAACATAATAATTACTGTGGTTATATTAAGGCTATACTTTAGCTGGGGCACGGTCTAAAACGATTGCGACTACGCGACGCAAAGGTTGTGCAAATGACGCGTGCAGAACAAAACATAATTTGTCATAAAGAGTCAACATGCACCCATTTAAACTAATGTTTATTGTTTTATTACTAATAATAATAATATATTCATTGAAATGTTTTCTTTTTCAAGTAAATTGGTAACGTTTTTTAGTCATCTTTACACGATTTAAGAATTAATTCCCACGTCGCCATCACAAAACAAATTGATGCGTTCACAGCTCGACTTTCGCGCTGCGATTGCCAGCAAGTCCGAAATTTCGTCGCACCCAAGGCTTGAACAAAAACGATGCATGAGTGCGAGTGAGAAAGTATTCGGCACCCTTATAATCTCTGCGACACGCTAGAGTAAGATAAAAGGTCTACATATTTTTAAGTTAGTTTCCAAAAATATCGCCGGTAAATTGTGCTGAATCGCTTCACGTAGCGTGTTGTTCGTGTTGCTAAATTTGCTATTTTTTGTGTTAAACATAAAGTCAGTGGTAAATATTTTTAGTTAATTAAGTAGGAAAGGTAGCCATACTAATAAGCAAGAAGATGGTATTACGTTTCATAGGTAAGTTGATACATGTTCGTGACAATTTATTTGTATATTATTATTTATTTTAATATCAGTGACCTAGTGTTTCTTTAAAATAACTTAAATTATGGATATATTTACCTAATTGGTTGCATTTTGACCGCTTAAAAATACTATATAACGTAAAAAACAGAAAATTATATTTTAATTCTGAGCGTCTAGTGCGAACAGTTTGGGCGAGCACTAGCGAAATGGTCTATGGTCTCGAACATTTATAGGCGAATGCGTTCGCTCGCCCACAAACCAAACGCACGGCACGTAGCTTCATTTAGCAATGCAACGGGTGGCGTCTATATGTATCTATAGTCTATGGTCGCACCTATATATTGTTAGTAGTTACGTATCCGTGCAAAATCCGTTTGTATTCCAGGCAAACTTGACGCTTTCTAGGGGAGGAAAAATGTACTCAACTAAAAATAATACGATCTCGCCGCAGCCAATCGGCAACGAGGCGATCACGTGACTCATCAAATCTAAGAAAAAAATTACCTGACAGAGAATCACTCATTTTAAGACATTCTGTGATCGTTGTAAGTATCGCTCTACCAAACTATTCCAATCAGTAGTCAACAGAATTACCATTGCCCTTCTGATGATACGACCAATAATAATTCATGGTGAAGGAATAAAATACGATTTATTTTGTCATAAACTAGCTGCCCTGTAGGTTTAATAATTTTTAAAACAAAACTGCTTATTTTAGGTACAACACTAAATTTGTATACTAAAATAATTCGATTATAAAATAATATCTTTGATACATTTTGTGGGTAGTTATAATAAGTAGCAAACAATTTCTTTAAATAACTAATACAAACTTATTAGGTCTTTAATAACGTCCGTGAAATGTATCCTTAAAGTAAATTTTATTTCAGTAAAATTCATGAATTATTTATTAAAGTAAAATTAGTAATCTTGTCAGATCAAAGGTTACTTAGTAAATAAATTAGTAAAATATACAAATTATTATTAATATACTCAACTAAATTCTCAGTAATAATACTTTTTGCATTCTATAAACCGTTTGTTAAGCCTATTAAATAAAAAAAAAACAAGTCATTAGCTTAGGTCACGATCGATTTAAAACTTTTGAATAATTTTAAATTACGCATGTAAAGCCTCTATCAAAAAAATCTATCGGAAAATACTGTGACGTGTTCTTTTTATTATTCTATTATCAGATTACTACCGGATCTTTAATAGAATCACTATGTACATAATTATTATACACTAAAATGACGTATCAAATAGTAAGTATGGGTTTAGATAAATGTGGTATTATAATTGTTTGCAGTAGTCATGTAAATTTACATGTGTTTTATGGCAATAATTTTAAATTAACCAAAGGCTTCATATCAGAAAATATATTTTTACAAGACTCAAATACTGGTTGTTAATCATTTTAGAAGGTTTTTTTTTCACTTGAACGGATGTGGTTTGCGATGTCCGTTCATCGAGTGACTCGTAAGCATTCCTGTGAATCAAAGTTGTTACTAATAGTACCTATATGTTGATGACTTCATTCAGAAGAGTTCAACATATTATTTATTTTAATAATATAATCAAATAAATGTGCAAATTACATACCTACTCAATTATTATTTAATATTGAATTTGTGTGTAGGCTGCTTTAGTAAAATAAGGCGTTACACACTGCTTAATATAGTTATTAATATCCTTTTAAGAATATTCAATATTTTTACGTGATGAGTGGGCTTAATTTTGAAATCCGAATCATAGACCCCTCCAAACTAACTGCCACACTCCCATTAGACTTAGTCTTAATCGATCGTCACTAAGCCCGACGTTTGATGTGAAGCATCAGCAGTTTTTTACGTCTGGGAATGTCTCAGGGCAGATACCAAAAACGCCACGCACTCGAGTGTGCTTTGTCTGAATTTAGAGATACTTTCTAATAAAAGAGAATTCTAATGAAAAGAGGACTACCGGTAAGCTAACACAAAAAAATGATTCTAATTAATAAATATTATATCGTACAAAAAACAAAACTAAAACAATACAGATATTATACTAAACCCTGTGAAGAGATTTTCACGTCGTCAACAAGACACCCCATTTTGTTTAAACGCAACAAAATTGTCTTTTTTGGCGACCAAGTCTGACGGCCAGATGGGCCCAACAGCTGGTTGGACCGACGTAAGCATCTCTTGCTTTTCGGGGGACATTATTCATAATAATATTCTTAACAATATTTTATTCCATAAATCTTTAATTATTAATAGGATGGGTAATTATTATCGATAGTAGGTTGCTAGTAGGTTGAACAAGACGTGGCTAACAGTAATCTCTCGTTAAAAACTGTTAATACAACTTCATCTCTGTGGAGGCCATATTCAGATCGAACATGGTAAAAAAAATGGATAACCATATAAAGTAAACTTTATTTTTTTCTAGTTATTATTCTTTTACGTCTTAGCCACCATCAGGGAGTTGTTCATATTTGATGTCACGCACTAAGATAAAGGAGATTTTTTGATTTGTGATGAAGGGGTAAAAAATATGACATAATTTTAACATAAGGCTAAAAGAATTTGTAAAGAAGTGTGACTATGGAAGAGAGACTTAAATATACGAAAAATTACGTGTAAATATAGATAGCTTTCAAAATATCACAGCAAACGGATACAGGTTGTGTGTAGAGTTGGATATTTCCCGAGAAAATCTCAAGATTCGGGATTTCTCGAAATGATGAAATTTTGAATTCTCAAGATTCGGGATTTCCAGAAAAGAATTCTCGGGAATTCTCAAGATATCGGGAAATTTTAAAAAAAAACATGTAAAAATCATAAAATCAGTGTAAGTAGTTAAGACAAACAAAATAAAAGAAGGAAAACAAAAATAATTAAAAACTACTTAATAAAATGGAATTTCAAAAAACACAGACTGTCAATCGCTGCGTTTGCAAAAATAAATATTTTAATTTCAACTAAACCACAGTTTTGGGAATAAAACAATTACATTGTTCTTCAACATATATCGATTTCTTAGTTCAACTATATTTTTTTTTCTTTTTGACCATGTCCGATCCTAATATGATCATATGGGCCTCCATAGAGTAGAGGTTTGTATTAACAGATTTTATTTTTTACGAGAAATGGATGTCAGCCACTTGCGCAACCTATTAGGTCCGTACCCTGAATCACACACAAATTGAAAAACAATATGTGTACTTGCCAGACCCAGGATTCGAGCCTGGGACCCACAGTGTTATAGTCCAACGCTTAAGCCGCGCGGCCACCGTGGGTGTAAAACGTTGGCTTAATTGTGTTAAATGCCTCGACCAGTCTTTGAACGTTTTGTGTTTTCTGTATACTTTTTTCATATGGAAAATCGTTTTTTCAATTAATATTTGATAATAAAGAAATCCCGAATGCCGATAAAAGATTCTCGATATCCGGGATTTCCCGAAATGTTAAAAATTTTAATTCTCGAGATTCGGGATGGATAATCTCGAAAATTTCTCGAGAAGTCCCGTCGGGAAATTCCCGAAACCCAACTCTAGTTGTGTGATCATTGTAGTATGAATACTCTATTTTATTGTCGTTAGTTTGTTGTGCTGTCTCCAGCCCTTATGTGGTCTGTCATCCACAAAATTACAAAGTCATGAAAAATGTCATAATATTTGAAATTAAATAATATTATGCCAAATAAAAACAAATCTATTACACTACTTATACTTATAACTGAGATTATGTCATACATCTACATCGTCATCAAAATCTTTTAACGATGTATTTATTTAATAAAATTGAGTGGTAATTTATGTAGAAAAATATTAGTGATCAGATCATCTTGGTGATGTAAGAATTTAGTACCTATTTACATAATTTATTGACACCAAGTGGTAATTTCCACAATGACTAATTAATAGTAAAATTATTATTTATTTTAATGATGATTTTTTCATCGTAATTGGCTTTACAATACGGTGTAGATTGTAGCTGTCTCCAAATAATCAAAATATGCATGCCAACCTACTAACAAACTCCTCTCGTAGCTCCGGACGATGTGGAGTGTTTTCGATGACACGGGGTTGCTTCATGATGAAAACTGTTAGTGCAAACTGGTTTATTGTGGCAGTAGAAATTACAAAGTTGGTTTATAATATTTTGTTTGCACAACGTGTGTGCGGGTAAATTGTTTCGGAGTTTTCTTTCCCTGTAAAATACATGCACAGGAGAGGGGTATTGAGTTAAGGATGGCAAATACTGAATATTAAAACACAGCCTCAAAATAATAAAAAAGGGAAAATATTTTGATTATAAACTTAAAATTATATATATCATAACTGCTGAAATCTTAGCCGCAAATGTAGAGCTAAAAATTCTGCTGCTTTTACATATAATATCTACATAGCTATACTTTGATTTGATCCTTTATATTATTACATCCAATGCTATGAAATCAAAGTCAATGGTGCATTGGTTGTGGAATACCTAAGAGATCGATGTACCTATATTAATATTTTGAATTGATTTAAAGTTAAAATTCATTGTTATCGGTTATCTCACCAAGTAGACGTCATAATATTATACCTACCTAAGTATATTAAAAGAGTAAGAAAATTAGGTAACTTTAAAAATCCATTGCTAAGCCAGTCCAATAATTCCTTTAAAATAGTATGATATTATTGAACTTAAATAATTTGATTTTATTGATTTAATCAGATTCGTGTCCTGTTCGACCTCGTATTCTTTACATTATTTTCTAATATGTATGTTTCTGACGTATTTTCTTTAGTATGTAATAAATTATTATATTGGGGTTGCTGTCAAAAGTTGGTAAGTCGTTTAAGCTCGTAAGGTATTTAGAGTTAACAACGGATTATGTGTCTATATAGTATAATATATGAATATATCGCCAGTGTTTTGGCAGAAGACACTTATTCGAAAAAATGACATATTGAGTTAGTTATACCAAAATGTTCCTTATTTCAAACTTTACCGTCTGGAAACCTTCTTAATAAATAAACTCTTTATTTTAAAGACATCCTTTTTACGATTACTTAATAAACTCACATGATAGACCATTTCAAACATTTTAACAACTTCAAAGTCAAATTACTCAAAACTAGTATTCTCCAGTTAGTGTGTTCTGCCAGAACAGAGACGATATATGCTAGAAAAAAAAATTAAGGCCATCCGATATATAAAACATGCATTTAAAGCACAAAGAAATTAGCATTAGGCCTGATTTTAGAGGGCATGATTTCGAGACATACTAACTTTTGGCAGTAACTCCACTCTAATGTTGAATAAAAAATATTAAACTATCAAATCTTGAGAATTATTTGATAATTTAATAAAAAAATAGTTTTTTATAATATTACTAAATAACTTTGGCTCCTTTTTTGTAATATTGATTGAAAATGATTGACAAATTACGCAAACTGCGGCTCCGGAATTGAGACGGATCTTTCTGGAAAGTGTTGGCCATAACAGGATGTGCCGGCACATATTTTTTTACCCGCCAGTAATCGCCGGCCATTAGAGCAAAGTGCTGCACATTTGCCGAAGATTATGCCCCGTCATATATTTTGACAGCCAAATGACAGTTAACTCATTCACACACATTTCTATTTGACTTACAAGACGTAACTATTAGTGAACCTTTCACCTCTCAAAATATTAATTCTCTATGTGAGCCAAAGCAAACATTGTTCGAATTCTGCAAAAAATCTGTGTGACTTAGGGAATCTAATCGCGGGAAAAAATTTTAATCCCGAGATTTCGGGCTTACAATTTGACGATCCCGGGATCCCGGGACTGGTCCCGAGATTCGCATTTTTTCGGTAATTAATATTAATTTTTTATACTTCCAATAACGGTGAATAAATTCAGTCAAAAATGACTAGTAGGTATAATTTATACCTTATTTAAGACATTTATTGTTCATATTGTATTCGTTCAATTTTGGACATATATAGGTTTAATGGAGTAAATTATAATGCGAAATTCTCAGTTCTCATTCAGTTTTCTTTATTTATATTAAAATAAAAAATAACATATTGTATTGACAATAAATACAGTACAATATATTATAATAACATAAGAAAATTAAACAGTTAACGCTATACCTCAGTTAAGGCATGGTCTAAAAAGATCGTGGCTAGGCGATGCGCGGATGGCGGGTCAAGGGTTGCAAATGACGCATGCCGAACAAATTATAATTTGTCATATAAATCCAACATGCGTCCATTTAATGTTCTGTTTATTGTTATATTAGTAACGATACGCATATCCACGGCTGTGCGTATATGACGGGTGGTGGTGGAAACTTTAACGTGTTCTATCAGTAACAATAATAATATATTCATTGACATAATTAACTTATTATAGTTTTACTGAATAGGCAAATTTCAATAGGACCACTATGTTGTGACTAAAACTGTAGACCATTTATATAGATATTTGTGGGAAAATATTGTGAGAAAATTTCATGAATCTCGCGCTTCTGTGTGTATCTTCATTGACAAATAATACTGTTTTGCATGCTTATCACTCATATAATATTTTGCCTGCAATACCAATTGATTCTGATTGATAAAAAAATCAATCCCGAAAGTTTCGGGATTATGTTTACTAATCCCGGGATTCATATGTATCTAAAATTGTCCGGGATCCCGGGATTGGATCCCCTTGAGTTTGGCCTGTCAGTGAACTAGTTTTCAATGCATGCAGACGTTGATTAATAATCTGTTTATTTTTTGCAATTTTAAATTGGCGAATCTGTTTTGCGATCTTTTGAATTCTACATACAATACTGCAATTATGTTGATTTTTAATTGTCAGTATGCAAATAATAATATAAAATCCGGTTTATTCATTGATGATTATTAAATTTACAAGACGTGGCAATCTTTTTTTGGCATCCGGATGCAATAACGGACTATCGTACTGGCACAATAGGCGCACGCGCACTAGGAGCCCCGCGGCTTTGGGGTTCCCAAAAAATAAAAAATCCTAATATTATGTACATATTTAATAGATGTTTAAATCGGTATCTCTCAATGAAATCCTTATGAAATTCCGTTATAAATGCTTCAATCAAATTGTATTCTAAAATTGATTTTTTTCTAGTAGATACATGCACGCGATGTTTTCAAATTGTGTATGTTCAATATATTATAATATAGAATGTTTAATTAGCAGTGAATTTTTCGTTGAATAAAAGAAATGGTGTATTAAATTATTAGCAAGTGCAAGTACGTGATAAAAACTAAATGGAGTAATCCGTTACGTCGGTTAGTAATTAAGACATTTAATTTATACCTACATTAATTTAATATACAAAAACCGATAGCCAACATTAAAACGTAATTTGTAATTAAATAAAATGTCCATACTTTAATTAGACAAGCACACTAGCGCAAATCCAGCGGTTACATGTTCAAGTTCCGCCGAGTGTCATATTTTTTTCCAAAATTTTTTTTTTTTCCAGTAGGAAATGATGTATTTTAATTAATATTATTTGATTGGAAAGAATACGGAGACACCGAAATGTGGAAAGTGACATAATTCACTTTGATGCCTACATTGATTGATGGCCATTTATTCAATATATTTTTAAAGAGACAATATCTGTGCTAAATTCTTAATATTATTAATAATCGGCAGCTCTCGTAGTGCAGTACGTAAGGCGCTGTCCTTCCATCCGGGAGCTGTGGGTTCAATTCCTGGCGAGGACACAATATATTTATGTGATTTTCTCAGAGTAGGTCTTTGTGATTGTTCAAATTTACTAACAACCACCTTGTAGGAAAAAGCAAGGACATGGTTATTAATAATAATAAATAAATATTATTAATGATAGTATGTAGGTATCAAAATCATTCTGAAATAACTTAGGTTATTCCACATATCTAGTAAATGCCTTAAATTATTAATATCATTAATACACAATTGAATTAATATTAATAAATAAATCAACACCAATTCATTTATCATCTTTCCATGCATCAGAACAAAACCTCAATAGTTGAAACTGGATCAACTTCTAAAATGATCTGTACGATTCTACCAGTGGAGTCCTTGAAAATGAATATTATTAATGTAGTTGTTAATTTGATTTTTTTATTTCCGTGTAATAAATGTCTCAATTTAATTTAAATGCTCCAATGGCTATAAATAGTTATACGTTTCTGCGAATTATCGAAATCACTCAATCAAATTAATAGTGCCGAAAAAATTTAGTAGTCGAACAAAATTGCTGATTGTTTTTTTGTTGCCTAGATATCTAAAAATAAATTTACATCCGTGGTCATTTCATGACTATGCCCAAAAGTATTCCAAGATAATTATATATTACTACTACACATTCGACAGGTGTTGTCAACCTTATTTTATTCCTCTCAGTCTGTACATTATGCTACCCTGTACTTCGTCAGAACCTTTTCTTTAACCCAAGTCTACTAGTTCTCTTTTTAAATAAATGTCATTACCTATGACCCGCATTTTATTACAACGTTTTTATTAGGTCGTATTCTTATTTGTCCGGTGGTTGTTTATCCAGTACAAATCTTACAATTGATTTTAACTAACTTTCCGACTAGCTAGACATTTAAAACTTTTAGAATATATCAGAACACGATGCCGATGCATTTTTTTAATACTTTTAGCCATCTTTAAGTAGAATTGAATTAATTTTTAGTTAATTCTGTTTTGTATGAAAAGTTATTTTGATACCATTATTTGTTGCTAGGGGGTCCTAGCAACTAAATTATTAAATAATATATACGTGCGTTACTATGGAAATCAATATGAAATGACATTTCATTATTCAGTATTTCTATCAAGTACATTTTTTTAATCGTTTAAGCTAGTCAAGACAAGTTTATATGATTCAACAGAAAAAAAAGAAAAACGTTGTGTATAAAAAGTTCTTTTTATCTTGTAATTATTTCATAATTATATTATATAAAGACAGCGACCTGTTTTATACATTTAACCATACTGGTACTGCTACTGGTAAAAGTCACGTTGTTGTCAAGTAAAGGTGATCTACAGTATTCAGGTAGGGACTTTAATTGGTACCGGGTACTAGGCTATTTATTGTTGCCCACCACCAATATATATATATATTTATAGAAAATGGCGCGACCCCGTACTTACCCTATGCCTCAATACTGCGGCTTGGCAGGGTGAAGTAAGTAAGTAATAATATATCTGTCTTTGGTGCAGGCTTTCCACTCTTTCTGACACTTATTTAACGCCCTTGATATCAACCATGGCCAGCTTTGAGGCATTTGAAAAGATTGCTACGTGAACCACTGACTCATTTGTTTCGGCAGGGTTTCAATACACAGGGGTACAAAGAACACTTCGTGTCACTAAAGACAAATGACGGCAGAACAAGTAAAAATTCTTTTTTATTGTCAATTTTTTTTGTTTAGGCACCAAGGTACGTAGTTGCTACATCAACACAAACATAAACCACACAAAACCAAGTCGTTCCTCACCACACTCAGTCTGAATTGAGCGTATCACCCTACGTTTGGTGTAAAGCATCAGCAGTTTTTTGCGCCTAGGAATATCTCAGGAGGCGATAATCAATACCAAACTCGCCATGCACTTTATTGTGCTTTGACTGAGTTTACAAAGACTTTCTAATAAAATTACTTATGAGAGAAAGAAGCATCGTGAATACTTAATAATTAAATTTTATATAGTACAGAAAACAAAGCTTAAACACTTCGGATATACAAAACTATGTGAAGAGATTTTCACGTCTGGAATATGACGCCGCATTTTTTTTAAACGCAATAAAATTGGCCTTTGCGGCAACCAGTTTGGACAGCACGATATGCCCGACACCTGGTTGGACCAACTTAAGCATCTCTTCTCTTTCGGAGCTCATTTTTGGACATTCCCAAAGATTGTGGTTTGCATCATGTAGTACTCTACCACTATGCTACATCAGTCCCGTGCAGCTTCGTTTCGGGACAAGAGTAGCATTTTTTTTTATTCTGACATTTTTATACCGTTATGGAAGGCGGCCGTATACTAATCGTGGCTCCATATACATGGCTGGTGAAGATGGATTAACTCAAATCAAGTCTTTAAGCCACGTGTATTTTAACGTAACTCGAAATCCACGGTATGGCAATCCAGTACTTATTAGACTTTAAAAGCCGTTGTGTACCTAATATTGTAGCATCGTCAAAGTGAAATAATACAATATCAGTCTATTCTGAGCATAAAAGTTTCATATTAATCTATTTTCATTTGTTATATACCCAAATTAATTTAAAAATATGTGTGTTTTATAATAAAATATTATAAATATAGAACCACGAGCCGTTTGTGTACAAAATACTGCATAATAATCGAGCCCCCTAAAATCTGTGGGCCGGTCCAAAACACGAGCGTCGGGTTTTCAATCAACCTCTATTAATTTTTAATTAGTATTGAAATGGAATCAATTTTTTACTGTAATCAAGAATTTAAATCAGAATGAGCCACAGTAAGTGGCCGCCTAATCATTATATTACCGAGAACACGTTTATTATTTTATGATAAGTAAGTTTATTATTATCAAAAATGCCTAATAGTTTTTTTATAATATTAATTATTAGATACATACTCATCGTGACCAAATTTATACAATACACTTCTTTTGCATCACCGTTCAATTATATAATCATAATCATCATCAGCCTGAATCTATCCACTGCTGGATGAAGGGCTCTTCAAGCTGCTTCTACTTCTCTCTGTCCTGTGCATTGCGTTGCCACGTTCTTCCGCAGAATTTTATCATTTCATCGATCCAGCATCATGAATCAGCATGATGAATATGATATGAACGAAATATATGCGCTGTATTCAGATTTCGATTATTTTTAGTATACACAATTAAGTACAATACACTCTCAGTAATCCACCACTCGATTATGCGACAACTACTATAAATAATCTGCCGTTATTTTTATTAGTTTAAAAGCACAAAATCAAGATCTCTAATTCACTAGTATTCGATTGTCAAATTCAGTAGTCCACCGCGTACAAGTATAAAACGCAGATGAGATGGGCTTATTTTGGAAACTTCTCCTTTGTAAAACGTACGTTCATCACGAAGAAAGTAATATATCAGGGGGGAAAGTGCCTAAGAATCGCATTACAATATTATGCCGTGCTCCAATGCAACTAGGACACACAAAATTAAGCCTTTGGTCATAGGGAAAGTCAGGAATCCTAAGCCATTCAAGAATATCTGCCTCACTGAACAACTGGTTGTATCAAGCGATTTACTGTTAATAAACTTAGCTTATAAATATGTATAATTTAGTAAACATTTGATTTTAATTATAAATAAAACCGTAATTTTCTTGTACAAATTTCTCAAAAAAAAACGATTTTACAACGTTTTTCTTAGCTCGTTTTCTTGTTTGTCCGGTGGTTCTTTGCCCGGTTAAAATCTTGCAATCGATTTTTAACTAACTTCCCGACTAGCTAGACATTTGAATTGAATTCATTTTCAGTTAATTCTGTTTTGTATGAAAAGTTATTTCGACACCATTATTGGTTGCTAGGGGTCTGGGGTCCTAGCAACTAAATTATTAATATATACGTGCGTTACTATGGAACTCAATATGACATGTCAAGTACAATTTTTTTTTGTTCGTTTAAGCTAGTCAATTTTATAGTCAATAGTTTATATGGTTCAACAGAAAATTTAAAAATGTTATAAAAAGTTCTTTTTATCTTGTTTTATGAAGTACCTCTTTTAATTTTTACCATATTTTGTATGTATGCACTATTAATTATAATCCGCCGCTTTCACTAATTTGACACTTGTCTGGTTTTTGGGGAGGCGGATTACTGAGAGAGTACTGTATATTAATTTATAGATATCCTTATAGAATTTATGAATATTCAGTGGAAACTTTACTGTCATGAGTAAAATCATTCAGGGAGCGTGAAAGCCTTACACACGTGCACCGGAAAGCTTTCAACACGTCCTACTCCACGTGTCCATTGGCTGAACGTGATGATCGGTGACACGTGACTTCAAAACCAGCTGGTCAAAGGTATTGCATTTTGCCATTCAATTACTTGTGAGCCATTCATTACATACTAAGAATTTAGAGCGATATGAGGTAAAATATTATTAACAATATTATCTAACGACAGTAAAATTTATTATAAAGCAGATTCATTTTATAATTATTCATATACCAACTTCATAATATATACTTGCTTACTACATATACCTAGGTACTTCAAACAAAAAGATTTTCAAGTTTTTTAAGATAAATATAAAAAAATATTAAAACCGTAAATTAGTCAAAAATCTTTGACTTTAAATATAAAATATTTTCCTTTTTTATATTTTTCGATAGGTAGCAACGTATTTATTAATTAAAATCCTCTAATATATGTAAATTTGTTGTAAAAAAATGCTTCAAATTGCAAGTTTCATATTTTTCCGCTAGTTGCCGCTGGTAGGTAGAGTATTCAACTTAATATAATATTATAGTTATTGTAATGTAATGATTTTATAACAACTCACATCACATCACAACTACGTGTATAAATAATGAAATATATTATTATAGATGTAAAAGATATTCTCTTTGGTATATAGAAACCTTACAAAATAAGTTTACAAAAACACTATCAGGGATATTTTTTTAAATATGCATATATTATGTACGTAGTTGGAAAAACCACTCTAGAGAGGTCTTATAATGCCTTGTCCACGCTGGCAACCTCATTAAATTTCACGATAATTATCAAAATTTATTTTAATCGAAATTTAACGAGGTTGCCAGCAACTTGTTGCCAATGTGGACACGGCTTAAGAATACTCTTCGCCAACATACTCGTATCTTCGACAACAATTTTTCGCGCCTAATGTTTTTCCCAATAATTTTTCATCGCATATATTTAAAAAAAAAATACATAAATATGAATATGTCCATTATACTAATTACCTATGATTTTTATGAATTTATAAAAAATCTTTACATAACAGTGTGGTATATTATATAAAACGTACATTATATAAAATACAGTTAACACAAATAAATTTATAACAAAAAAACATAATTATACACCTACCTACACAGTTGCAAAGCCATGAGCATCTTAAAACAAAATATTTATGTGTGTAAAAAAATTTAATCATTGTCAAGGATAATTAAAGAAATATAGGTGGGTACGTGAAAAGGCGTAGGAAACATCTCAAATAATTCATTAATATGCCATTTTATGTAATTAATATTTGATATAAATATTTTTTTCTATACATGCGCGAAGAACTATGTGTACGAAAAACTGTGGACGAAGAACTTCAGGCTAAGAACTGTAGGCGAAGAATTATGGGCGAAAAAATGTGGGTGAATAAATCCGTGTATGGCGTGAATATGTTGATGTTTGGCTTTCTGTTGGAAATCAGATTATAATTATTTTTTTAAATTTTGGTACTTATGTATAATGTTTGTAAATTTTCAATAAATTGAAATTTAAAAACATCACTGATTTACCACATAGAAAACCAAACATATAAATATCTGCATTGAAAATTATTGATGTTTTAGACTTATCAAAATATTATTCAAACACGGAAATGTGGATGAAGAATTATTATGGACGAAGAACACGAGATGATGTTGGAAATCGATTTTTTTTCCTAGTCATGGTCTGTTAAGAATATAACTTGCCAGATTATCCTAAGAGTACATAGTAACAATAGTAAACTTGTCACAAAACCTGTGCACTTGCAAAAACATGCGTCTATCACATCCATTAAAGTGAAAGGAGATATTGAAGGCCTTTTACACTTGATATTTGATTTAGAATTAACTGATGATGATGGTGATAATAGAGACAAATTGTTTTCGGCAATTCTTGACTATGTAGTTCATAATTTCAATTGCCATCGGCGCCGATTGTTATTTTGAATTACAAGGTTACGACATGAATTCTTTGATGCCTCAATCGATTGTTTTAACATAGGTCATAAAACTAATAAAGTAATATTATGTTATAAGATTTTTTAAATCGATTTCACCTTATAGATTATTACATACCGATTATGTATAATCCATTCCAATATAACATTCTAACACCTGATAATAATATTGAACTATCAGTTTATTTAAGATGAGCGCCGACTTAACCACAAGACGTTGAGTTACCCTATATATGCCCTGCGTAGGTGTCTCCCGCATAGCGGTGCGAACTTGGCATTTTTCTTGCCAGATCTAGCATTTTTCGGTAGGCTAGATGCCTACTTGCAAAAAATGAATCTAGCTTATGGCATTTTTATTAGCGGTTTTTTGATTCCTTTAATAGCTTTAAATGTGCTGAAAATAAGCTAGATATTTAGTTTATTTATTCAGATATTTAATTAAGGTAGGTGGTCGGTACTTGAGAAATAAAACAACACAATGAAACACTATGAGCATTCTTGGCGTTATAGTAAAGTGTCGCTAGATTTCAAAATCAGCCAAATCCATAATAGATGAATAGGAGAAAAACAGCTTTTTGTTTTCTCAAATTCACAGTCACAAGGGTGAAAGTTTATATTATTTCGAGTATAGAATATTTAAAATTAATAAATTCTACATTTTGATAATGCAGAAATGTTAGAAAGCAGTTAGTAGTTCTTCAGCAATTCACAAACAAGTAAAAAATACCTAAAGGTGGACTTGGCTGATTTTGAAATGTAGCAACACATTATTTAATAATGGTATCAGATATTATAATTTATTGAGTGCTTAGGCATGCGGCATCGCATTGACGATTATTGGTGATGCCATTCTCTGGTATTACCTAATTATTACTAACCATTGGTTGTCAGACTAATTAATTATTTCTTGTCAATTTTGAAGAAAGTTTATGGGAAAATGTGGTGCGATATTTTTGCATTTTTTTCGATAGGTAAAAAAGGTATTTAAATTTTATTTTTACAACATCTGGCGTTTTTTCCTGTCAAATAGCTTGTTTTTGTACCCCGTCTGTCATGTTTTTGTCGACAACTGTTGGCAACACTTCTCCTGCCAGTTAGCTCCTGCACATCCTACGGGGAGAGTGTGTGCGGAATGTGGTGGGAAGGTGGTGGGAAGGTGGTGGGTCAAACAAAATGGCCTAGACATAGAAGTGGGCAGAGGCTGTTATTATAGCATAATACTCTCGTATTTTTAAAATAACATATAGTATTATATTTCATATATTATTTTGATCATGACCTTCTGATGGCTCAATGCTAACGGAGATTTAACAACAGTACAACTAAGAGTACGAGATTTCAACTAAAGGTTAGTCTTCATAGTTCCTCAATTTACCGTACCCATCCAAACAACCACCTAAATTGTCACCACCCTCAATCTTTCCCATCAATATCAATACCAGTAAATAAAATTGTATTTCAAGCTGCAGAAAATATTACCAAAGTACGTAGCTTATAAGAAGAAGAAAAATATAATAGTGTGCCTAGGGATTGCAATACCGAATGAATATTTCAATACCGGTATTTCTGTATTTTTTATTGAATACCGGTATTCGTCAAAACATATAGAAAAAAGACTATCAATAAATATAGTTATAAAAATCTATTAAAACACTATTTTATAGCAACCTAAAGTACCTACATACATTTATTATATTGACATTTATAAATATTTATAGATCATAATATTTTAGAACCGTTAGAATTTTTACAAATAATCAAATAATCAGTCCAGGTACAGGAAAATCTCTCTCAAATTCAACGTTTGTTGGATGTTGTATAAACGTTGAATCAATAGTTATAGAATAATTGGAAATCTTTTCCACTATTGTTTTCTTTTTCGAAATATTATGTTAATTCATCGAGACCATTCTATATTAAATATATATTTGAGGAATTTTGTTTTATTATTATTTAACTTTTGTTGGTTCCAGTCAATATATTTGCGTTTAGGCATTAATCTTATACACTAAATTTAATATTATACTTACAATATAGTAAGTAAGTAATGAAAAAATAACATTAAATACATTTTCGATATTCGAACGCGGATGCTTTCTTAATACCGAAAATACCGGTATTTTGGATTTTTGAAACCGGTTTTGCGGTATCGATAAATAATTTAATACCGGTATTGCAATCCCTAAGTGTGCCGATACAGTCATATCTCGAAAGTCTCTAGCATTTAGTGGTCTGTTTTTTAATCAATTCGTGAGACTTTCTTGATTACAAATTGATTGCAACATTATTTTTTCCTTTGTCTCGCATCTGTGACAATGTCGAGTAAATTTCTTTATAATATTATATGCCTATCATTATGAGCGACAAAGTTAATTTCATCAATCTACATTGTTACTTTTAATTTTGACCTGCGAGCCGATATCGTAAATAATGTTTACGGTTCAATTTGTTTTATTCAAAACCGCTTCTCGCCTTTCAGATTGCGTGAAGGGAAAGAAAAGAAAGAAAAAAAAACAACATCAACACAAGATTGACGCCCGTAATAAAGTCTTTCCTTTTGAGAGAGCTGGCGGCAAGGCAATATTGTCAGGAGGAGGCTTTTACGCCAGTCATGGCATGGGGGTTAAAATAAAAATTTCGAGGCATTCAACACTCAAGCCTGTAAGTCGCATGGGGTACCTATAGGATGCCAGTGGGCTCACTGAGATGGATGAGTATTTAAAAATACGCAGTCAAATATAAAATGTTTTGATAAATGCATGGGCTTTCATTACATAATATAAAAAGTTACATTATATTATATATCGGATTAAAATAGATAGGTATTCATTCCTATTGCATTATAAAATCAGATGTATTTAAAATAAATAAGTAAAAGACTTCGCTCATAATATTTATGTAATAGGTAGGTACTATAAGAGTGACTTTTTAGAAGGAAGTAAGTTATGGGGATCATAATATTATTAACAACGCAATATATTATATGACGTATACTTGTCACTTGTCAGTCATACTAACGAAGAATCTGCCCACACTAATGTTAACTTGGAATTAAGAAAATATATTATGGTGTTTTTAATTTTTTTAAATATAAATAAAACCTGTAAACAAAACCATAAGAGATATATTATTTTAATTAAAATTAAAAATAATTACAAGATAAAAAGAACTTTTTACATACAACGTTTTTTAAATATTCTGTTGAACCATATAAACTTGACTTGACTAGCTTAAACGATCAAAAAAATGTGTACTTGACATGTCATATTGATTTCCATAGTATCGCACGTATATATTAATACTTTAGTTGCTAGGACCCCAGAACCCTAGCAACCGATAATGGTGTCGAAATAACTTTTCATACAAAACAGAATCAACTGAAAATGAATTCAATTCTACTTAAAGATGGCTAAAAGTATTAAAAGAACGCATTGGCATTGTGTTCTGATATATTCTAAAAGTTTCAAATGCACAGTTAGTCGGGAAGTTAGTTAAAAATCAATTGCAAGATTTGTACGTAAGAAAAACGTTGTAATAAGTATAACGCTTTTTGTTGAAATGATCCCATTAAAAAAAATGAAAGCCCATAATGAAAACCTTTAATTTGCCGGTAAATGTCAGGATATTTTTTACAATAACCTGATATTATTATGTACCGATTATTACAACCTTTGAATGCATTCGTATTAATATTAGACACATGATATAAAGCGAAGGTAATGCGAAAATTACAACATATTACGCATAAATAACTCTGTTAGTCTGTAGTGTATACCTAATATATTGTCGTAATATAAAAAAATGTTTTTTTATTAAGGTAGGCTCTAAATTATCACCTTGTGAGGAGTGTTTTGCCACTGCTATCGAGTGAGAATATTTGATGTCATAAATTTTAATGTGTTCCGTTACTATTGAGTAGGTAATACCAAACGTGCATCGTTTATAATGCATATTATATTTATATGTTATCGATGTATGTGATGATTTAAAAAAATAAAATTGCCTTATTAATTACCTACATTGCTTATTTATGTTGATCATTCCCTTACCCTATTATTTAAATATAATGTAATGTGTAGTTACAGTGTTGCCAAGTCAAAATTTAAAATTTCAGTAGAATGTGACAAAAAAATTCAGTAGATTTGACAAAATATCAGTAGATTTCAGATTCTGAATACCTACTCATTGAATGACCAATTCTTTTCTGGATTTTCAAAAAATTACACGTAAAGTAATTAACGTCTCGTTTTTTTAGAGTAAAATACCGCGTAAGGTAATTAACGTCTCGTTTTTTTTAGAAAAAATTCAGAAAGTTCAAAAATAATTAGCGAGGGCTTCAAGAAATATTCCATTGCAAACTTATTTTCCAAATTTTCATTGCATTTCATTTCATTTCAGTGCATTAATCATGTCAAGTTTACTATTAACATAATCATGAATTTACTCACAAATATTATGGAAAACACAAATATATAGTAGATTTTAGAAAATGCAATAAGTATATCAGATAGGTATGATTTAAAAATAAGGAAAGAACTCACCTTGTGCAGATAACAAACGACCTTGATGCTACTTTAGAATATTATGGTCTTGTAATAATAATTATGAAATAAAATAACAATAATAAAACTATTCATCACCATCTATTTATTGTTTGATTTATTGTTTGTTTTCGTTATTATTGTTTTCTACACAAAATAATGTTAGTTTATAATACGATTTATCACTACACTTAAGTAGGCACCTAGTTATTTTTATATCACTGGTTTCACGATTACTACTAAGGACAATTGAAAATGTTTTCTGAATAACAAATGAATCAGGAAAAATATTTTAAGAAGTTCAAAAATAATAGGTATCAATATTAACGAACTTGTATTAATAATTTTAATATTGCTATAACTGCTGCTATCGGAGAATGCTAGAATAAAACTGATGAAAATTAAGGGCACAGTAGAAACCATTTTCGACTGTCTAAACTCTAAACAATCTGATGAAAACAAAACTATAAAAAGTAGGTACTAGGTAGGTACCCAGTTGTTCCTTGTTCGAGTTTCGAGATCCCATTGTTTGGTGTAATTAAAATAATTCCTGGTTATAGAAAGGAAATCTCTCCATTCGCGATGTTTTATTCAGTTTTATTTTCATTCTAAATATCATGAGAAAGTTTTAGTTATAGATATGCCACCATAAATTGTCCGGTTTTCGAATTTAGTACTAAGCTCACCACAGTATAAAAAATATTGAATGATATACCTATCAAAATCAGCATGTGGCGCTCTCACTAATCGGAAGACTTATAAATTGTTATATCATATAATTATGTACATTCACCTTTACTTGCTGAAAGGTTCTTGAGAAACCTGACCTAAAATTTAAAATTGCTATTCAGTAATTAATACCTAACCAAATTAAATGTTCAAATTTACTTTATGTACCTGAGCCGGATCCAAAAAGTATCATTCATTCGAACTTACGTGCATAAGAAAAATATTTGAAACCAGAAGAAAAAAGTTTTTTTGCGTTCTAAAAAAAATATTTGTGGACAAAAACCCTTTGTACTAACAATGATTGAAATGTTTGAATAATGTCTCTTGTTCTTCGGTTTTCTTCTTATCAGCTTATCACTTAACAATGATGCAATTGTTCATCCCCATTAAATTTTATTTTTGCTGGTCACACAGCATAGCATTAAAATATAATGATTATTGAGTCATGTTACGTTATGGTGTGACGTTTTACGTAATAAATAATAATAGGTAGGTATTAATTTATTATTTTCTAAGCAATGATGATGTCAGTGGGTTAAAATGCCGGTATTGGGTAGCGTAACAATGCATCCTTTGTTAATTTAGAAGCGTGTATCCAAATCAACAAAGGCGTGCGTAAATCTTTTCAACTTTATTAATAAATTCACCATCGTTGACTTAAAAATATGGGAAATAGCCAAATATCAGTAGATTTCATGAATTTCGAAAAAAAAATCAAAAATTCAGTATATTGGCAAAAAATATCAGTAGATCTACTGAAATTTCAGTAGACATGGCAACGCTGGTAGTTATATGATATTCCTACGTTCTTCTGTACCTACATGTGATAATATTGACGTTAATCATTTTTTAAGTTTTAGTTCATAAAGTAATATCGCCCCAATATACTATATTATAAAAGTATATATTATATTATCGCATCAGATAAAAAATACTTCTTTCACTATCGTTTTTTTATAAAAAAAATACAAGCTTACACACCACACGAAATAGAAAATTGTACGAACCGGAGGGCTAAATAATTTTCCGAAAATATTAATTTCAATATTATGAATATTTAAAAAAATATGTCGGTTCGATTTTTTTTCTTATAAGGCCTATCTAACTCGGAGCCCTGAACTTAAAATAAGTTTTATTGGTAGGGAATAACCGTTATATTAGTATCGTTATCTCAGCTACTTTCGATCTACTACTAAACCAACTTTAATACCTTTTGGGTACTACTTAACTAGTAACTAGATGATGAGATGTTTTACCAATGATCAGTTATACCAACTGTATTCGCCTAATCTATCTCCACTTCGATGAATTTTAATATTGTATTTTTCCAATAATTTATTAATATGTTTCCTTACCCATTGATTTTTTTTATCCCTGCGCGTTATTTCAAATATTATGCTTCTCTCTACACCACGTTGTTTTAATCTGTGTTAGTATATATATTAGGTATACCCAGTGTCATGCAGTGATATCTAATAATTACAAAATAAAAAGAACTTTTTATAAACCAGGTTTTTAAATTTTCTGTTGAATCATGATACTTGACGATTCTATGTATTAATAAATACTTTTTTTGTACTTGATAGAAATACTGAATAAATATAGAATACTGAAATGTCATTTTGACATTTCATATTGATTTCCATAGTAACGCACGTATATATTAATAATTTAGTTGCTAGGACCCCCTTAGCAACCAATAATAGTGTTTTACTTTTTACGATTTTTTTTCCGAAATAACTTTCCATACAAAAGAGAATTAACTGAAAATGAATTCAATTCTGCTTAAGGATGGCTAAAAGTATTAGAAGAATGCACTTTCATCGTGTTCTGATATATTCTAAAAGTTCTAAATGTCTATCTAGTCGGGAAGTTAGTTAAAAATCGATTGCAAGATTTGTATTGGACAAACAAGAAAAAAATTGTACCAAACAAACAAGAATCCGAGCTAATAAAAAGTGGTAATTAAATGACGGATGCTCTTCAAAATATGTGATTTCATTTATCAAAATACCTAGTAATTCGGGAATCACGTAGATATTTTTTTAAAAAATCTTGCCCAAATTTGATATTTATGTCCATACATAAGTACTTAGGTACAGGTGTAAAGTAAATTTTGTCGCTGAGTTTCAAAACCCGCTATAACACTTTTTCATTATGTTGAGAAAATCAACAAAAACTTTTTGAACTAAAAAGGTTTTTGAATGTTTCAGTAGTGTTATAGCGGGATTTGATAGACACATTGATTTTGTTTCATAGATGACAGTTAATCGTAGCGGATTTTGAAAGAGGCAATAAAATTTTCATGTAGAGATTTTAATAACGAATCCAACGATTATATATATAATATATATTAATTATTTCACAAAAGTGACACAAATATTAGATAAGATAAAAGTATGTAGGTGCCGACCAATAAGCAAGCAAATCATTGTAGATATGCTCAGATGTTTTATCATCCATACTGTGAGCTCGATAGCGTACCCAGTATATAGTAAGTATCACTATTCTTGCTATAAAAGCTTCAGAAGCGATCATATTGTACTGCCCTGCGAAGTAAAAGTAGTGTGTGGTTTTAGTGATATACAGTATCTATTTATAAATTATTTCAAAACAATCCAATAATTTTCCATACATAATATAAGATAAAGCTAAATCCAAAAACACAGTCTTTTTACTTAGCAGGGCAGTATATAGGGATTGCAATACCGAATGAAAATTTCAATACCGGTTTTTCGGTATTTCTTATTGAATACCGGTATTAATACTGGAATTCCTTAAACATTAAAAAAAATAGAAGTAGGTGCCTATCAATAAATATAGTTATTAAAATCTTTTTAAAATATTATTTTGTAGCATAAACCTATGTACCTACATTTATTATGTTGACATTTAAAAATATTTATTGATCGTAATAATTGTAGAACTAGTGATTTTTTACAAATAATTTGAATACATTGATAATTGTAAGTGCAAATATGTCCCAGCTGCAGGAAAAGCGTCTTTAATTCAACGCTTGTACAGTCATTTTTGTCACAGATGTTTTCTATTTCGAAATAATATTATGATAATTCATCGCGAATATATCGAATATTTGATGAAATTTGTTTTATTATTTTTTCACCATTGTTGGATTCACTCAATATATTTGTTTGTATTTTAGCAGCACATAACTTATAATTCATTTTCAAAAACGTAAACACACAACGTGCTTTCTTAATACCGAAAATTCCAGTATTTTGGATTTTTAAAAGCGGTATTTCGGTATTGATAAATACTGTAATACCGGTATTGCAATCTCTAGCAGTATACATAATATGTTATATATATATTATTATGTATATATATTATATTAATATGAGCTGAACGACGATAACATATTTTATTTTTAAATATAAGGAACATTTTACATTAATTGGGTCAGCATTTAGTTTTTTTTTTTTTGAATTACTTAATTTAGAATTTGAAGTTATTCTTAGTCTATTCCGCCAAGTAGCAAATGTATGATCTGTATATTATGATTATTTAAATTTGTCTTTGCCTTTAGTCTATAAAAATGATGATTCAATATATACATACTGAATGATTTCGTTGTTCATTCTTTCAACACCATCCACAACGCGCTGTGCCTTTTTTTGCTCAAGGAGTATTTTCAATGTTTTGATATAAGTAACACGTGCGTATAATATAACAAAATATAGTATATACTTACATAAAACAATATTGTGTAAGCTTACCAAAAGTATATTTGTAAAACATAGAAACGTACCTGCGCTGATTTTTCACTGGCCACCCCGTATTATTTATAAAGACCGCGCCTATATATCACTTCGGCGAAAGGGTAAAAGTCAATTTATTTAGACGTGGGGGGAATTTTCCTCTTATTTCTTTGCCATTTCGATCGAGTTTTATTGGGGCGAAACATTACTGCTGCCGGCCGATGAATGGTAACTGGCAACACTCCCCTCCTCTCTACTGAGTCCATTCCCGTTCACAGGGTGCTGCATTTTCTAAGAATCACTTCTATTCCGGACATTTGAAAACATAAAGCAGATTGCTTTCAAATATTACTGAAAGTATCTTAATTAAATTAAAATATAATATTATATATATATATACCGGTGTAGAGAGGTGGAGGTAAGCTGCTAAGATTCGGCATTAATAGTACACACCAAACTTTGTCAGTCATACTTTATTTCGTTTTGAGAATACAATAATTTGCAGATGGTACTGGTTAGTTTTTAAAATTCAATTAAACCCTGCCTAACCAAGCCATATTAGTTTAGGTACACTATGGTCGATTCAACAAAAATAGTGCACATTTTTTCAATCATACTACTAACTGATTGTTTGTTTTTGTTGAATAATTAAGAAAACATATTACGGATTGTATTGGTTAGTTTTTAAAATTCATTGAGCCTGAGTCTTGATACCAAATTATCATCTTCGTAAGCCTGAATCTATCCACTGCTAGATGAAGGCCTCTTCCACTTCTAAGGGTCCTGTGCATTACTTTGCCACATACTTCGACAAAACTTTATCATTTCATCGATTCAGCGGCCTCTAGGTCTACCTTGAGGACATTTTGTACCTCGATAAAAAATAGTCTTATTTTGTATAAAGGATCTAAAACTATGTTTGGTTAAATGGCATAGTTTTATATATTTTATTGATAAATATATATTGTTTGACTATAGTTATCTACTGTGGCTTCGATCAGGCAAGGTTTGTATGAATTTTAAAAACTAACAAACAGTATCAATACATTGTAGTCTTAGCTCAATGAAAACCAAAACGTCTGACTGAGAAAGTTTAATGTGCACGATTTGTGCCGGATCTTAAAAGGTGTTTACCTATTTTATTGTATTAATCTGTAATACAAGTTAGAGTTAACTGTATTCATTGTCAGTGTTTATTTTCTTTTTGGTGAGTGCACATAGTGCCTGAAGATGCCGAAAGGCGAAACCCGGGTCGCATAAAAATGGAAAAGTACAATACTTAAATCCATTAGAATGTACGTATTTATTGTTTGTGTATAAATATTTAAATGATGTCTTGAACTCACTCAAAGGATTCCTCTGAAAGAATGCAGAATATATTATCTCTTGTCTATCGGCCTCTTCTGCCTCTGGTTGCAGTACGGAATTTCACAAGTCTTCAACGAAAGAAAGCTAAAAGATTTATACAGGGGGTAAAATGATTTAAAATCCCGTTACACTGAAAGTGAGTAAGATGAAAGAAAATAAAACTAAAACCCGACGGTTCGAAGTGCAGCGTATACAAGTATGTACTAACTGATATGGAAACGGTATATTGATTTTCTTGGACCGGTATTAGTCTATCAAAGATATTTGATAAATATATTTTATCAAATGTTTTACAGCATTTCTTATAAAAGCATTATTAGTTATAAAACAAATGAAAGCATTCACTGTGTAAAATATTGTATAAGCATGTGTGTAAATAATTACAAGATAAAAAGAACTTTTTATATACCGCGATATTAAATTTTCTGTTGAATCATATAAACTTGACAATTAAATGTATTAATAAATACTTTTTTTTGTATTCGATAGAAATACTGAATAAATATACTGAAATGTCATCATATTGATTTCCATAGTAACGCACGTATATATTAATAATTTAGTTGCTAGGACCCACTTAGCAACCAGTAATGCCAATTGGGAGGGCAATAACCATGTTTAATGAAATCGCTTCGGATATTGATATATTCCACTTACGCGAGGGTGAATTTGGGTGGACGTTGTTTTATAAGTTTTTAAGATAGAGTCTATCAAAGTTCACTCTGTGTGCTTCCATCTACTTTTTCTTTGTTATTTTATTTTATTTCTTTTCTTATTTTATTACCTATTGTATTACTAACTCATACTTCTCGGTATTTTAATTTTTTAAATTATTAACACTTATTTTATGTCATGTCGTGAACTCTTTGAATGTATAATTTGTTATGTTCATTATATGTAAAATAAATAGTTGAGTAATTGAAATTGAAAAATAAGTGAGTAGTAAATATTACTTTTAACGATTTTTTTTCCGAAACATACAAAACAGAATTAACTGAAAATGAATTGAATTCTGCTTAAAGATGGCCAAAAGTAATAAAAGAATGTATTGTCGTCGTGTTCTGATATATTCTAAAAGTTTCAAATGTCTAGCTAGCCGGGAAGTTAGTTAAAAATTTTGGACAAACAAGAGAAAATTAATTATACTGCACAAGAAAAAATCTGTACCGGACAAACTAGAATACGAGCTAATAAAAACGTGGTAAAAATCAACAACGATTATACGTTCTTGTTTCTCACTACAAAGCATTTCATATTTTTCATATTCTGCAATCAATATTTTTTTGCATAATTTCTTGCTGTCTTCCGTTTTATAATGAATTGCCGAACCACAGAGACCGAGTGTTTCCATGTTAACTGAAAACTTAGTCGATCTACTGATAATAGTATAAACAATATATTATATTGTATTGAAGGTCATATTAACGTATTTTTGACAGTTTAGATTACTATATTACTAGACTATTGCTAGTCCACGATGGCCGAGCGGCTTAGTCGTCGGTTAAAAATGTCGTGCTGTCCCAGGCTCGAATCCTGGGTCTGGAAAATACAGATCTCGTTTTTCAAATTGTGTTTGAAGTCAGAGTATGTACCCAATAGGTTGAGCAAGTGGCAAGCATCCAGTTCTCGGAAAAACTAAAATATGTTAATACAAACCTTCATTTTGATTACGCACATATGATATTACTAGGATCGGGCACGGTTAAATTATAAAGAAAAAATAATTACTAATTTTATTATACTACTGTTTCACTACACTACTGTCATTGGGCCTCATCGGCCGTTGTAGTGTTAAAGAATATAATAATATATACCAGTACCTACTCTTAATTAATTCATACACGTCAAAATCTATATTGACATTTTAAATTAGAAGTGAAATAATTAAGAATTTTGTACAAACCACTTGCCTATGTAGGGAATGTATTATGCAAGGTGTGCAGATGAAACAGGAGTTATCTTTTAAAAGGGCACACATGCTTACCTAGAGTTTCTGTTTTTTCATTTAAAGTTGAGCTATGACATTGAATACTAGGTATAATTTTTAAAGTGAAAGTGATATTATGTTGCATCTCTTTTACGCATGCTAATATGATTAAAAGGTTAATCTTTCTCTTTCTGTCACATCTGAATTCGATAACAAATAATTAAACATTGGACATGCGTTTTACGTACGTGGCTGTGCTTTACGAATTAACAAAATAGATTTGTACATAATGAAATACGTAATACATTTGGTAAAATACACACATTTTTTGTTTCTCTATTAACATTAACACTATTTTATTTCAGGCATATTTAAAATGTTTATGCTATTTTTAAATTTATCATTTAACTGGCTAAATAATAAAGTGCACTTTAGCCTTTACGACTTGTGGCTAGCTTCAAGTGCATGTAAACCAGTGATGCCAACCGTACTATAATTATAGTACAATACTATAATTTTGATTTCGCGAAAAATGTAAAATACTATAATTTTACGCCAAATATACCAAAATACTATAATTTTAAAGGATTCAAGACGAAAAATGTTCCTATACTATATATTTTTTAGAAATACTATATATTTTTTAGAAATACTATAATTTTTACGCCTTTGTACTATAATCAGCATAGAAAAATATTGCAACACTGATGTAAACTATTGTAAACGTCACTTTTTATAATGGATTCTAAAATGATAATAATACCTTCTCATATAATGCGATATTTCAAAAAGTAAGTAAAACAAATAATTTTATGATTATTATAGTTGTATTTTGTGTAATACATTGTATCATTTATGCATTATTATCATCTATGTCTTATAATAGACATAGATGATAATTATTAAAATTTGATAATTTAGTGATTAGTCCATATCATTTTGAGGTTATGTGCATTGTTAATATTTGCGTTTTCGTCTCATAATGTCATTACTTTAAGATGTTTTTAACATTATACCTGTTATGATTACATTATTTTCAGAATACTTTTGCAGTAGAGACATCGAAGAATCAAATATTTAATCAAATAAATTACAAAAGCAAGATAAATCGCTGAGGCTGTAATTTTATTTGCCAGTTACCAAACAGCATCTGTTTAGAAACAGGTAACTAACCCGTAAATTAAATATTATTACACTAGCTATCTGATTCTATACAGTGATTCCCAACTGGGTTCTGCGAGCAGTGTAGTATATATCAGTTTTTTATGAATTTACTTGCATACGTCCATTGTAAAAATAAAATGCAATAGTAAATTACATTAATATTTTTTAATAAAAATCGTAAGGGCGAAAATGTCTGCTTGTAGGTGACAATTTTCTTCGGTGTGTCACTGCTTCCGCCAACCAGACGAGGTTAAAAATCACTGTTCTAAAAACTATGTACTTAATATTTTTTACAGATTCGGATAACATCATTACTGGTCAATGGGTTCATATGAATAAGACGGAACAAATGGAACAAAATAAATCTATACTAAGCAACCGATACACATGCGAGTAACTCGTAAGGGTCATCAGCTCTTTTCAACTGACTTTCCGGACATGGTGTAGGCCGTGTAGGGGCAGAGGAAATCACATGGCACAAGTCAACGGAATGCCAGAACATGCTCCATGAGCGTATTTTAGTAGCAGTGGCAAAAGGTGGAAGTAGGCTGTTAAAATCTGACATAAATAGTGTACACTAAACTTTGTCATTCAAACGTATTTGTTTTTATTTAACTAAGACTGCAATGTGTAGATAGCGTTCGTTAGTTTTTAAAATTCAATCAAACCTTGCATGATTCATGCCACTGTAGATAATAGTCAAAAAATATTCATTAATCTATAAAACATCATGCCGATGATATCGACATCATTGCCATATCAGAATTGGCGCTAAAAAAAGGCATTCACAGCACTAGAAGCCTCTGCCAAAAGAATGGGCTTACAAATAAACGAGAAACTGTCTATGTCACACCACGAGAAGGCGCACCAAAGTTAGATATTGGTGCATACAAGTTTGATACAGTCGACAGTTTCATATACCTTGGATCTCTTGTAACTCGACATAATGATATTACAGAAGAAATCAACAAGAGAATCATGTCTGCGAATAAATGCTACTTTGGCCTGTTAAGACATTTTAAGTCCCGCATATTATCTCGCCGAACTAAAAGCACTCTTTACAAGACACTTGTAAAGCCAGTGCTCACTTACGCATCGGAAACTTGGACATTAACTCTGCGAAATGAACGAGCCCTGAACATCTTTGAAAGAAAAATTCTCCGCCGTATATATGGACCGATCAGGGATGGCACCAATTGGAGGAGAAGATATAATGCTAAGCTCTACGGGCTATACGAAGATTGCAGCGCAGTTCAATCAATTAAGATTGGGAGACTGCGATGGCTAGGTCATGTGCACCGTATGAATGACAATGAACCGGCAAAGAAAGTGATGTCCAGCAATCCAATAGGACGTAGAAGAAGAGGGAGGCCAAAGATTCGCTGGTTGGATGGAGCTTTCAGTGACTGCCGTATTCTGGGGGTACCAAATTGGAAAGCTTCCACACTAGATAGGGACAGGTGGAGGGAGATGTTGGAGGAGGCCAGGACCCACACCGGGTTGTCGCGCCCCTGATGATGATGATAAAACATCTAAATGTATGCAATTAAACCATGGATAATTTTATAGTTCGAAGAATATTTTTAATCGATTATGGTGTAGGTAGGCCTGAATGAATTAAAAAAAAAACTAACCGACGCAATCTGTAATATGTATTCTCAATTAAATGAAAACAAAAAAGTATGACTGAAAAACTATTATGGTTTAGAGTTCGGATAGAGCGTCGACAGCTTCAAATACTTGGAGGTACACATCACGGGATGGAATATTGCAGAGAGAGCTTGCTATCCGAATGGGAATGTCTGGATCAACATTCAACTCGATGCGGAGTGTCTGGGATTCAAGATTGTACTCGCCAAATACCGCCTATTCGACGCTTGCATTCTGACGGTGCTGCTTTACGGTAGCGAATCATGGCACTTTATGAAGACTCAGAGCAAAATTATACTGAGCTTCGAAAACAGATGTTTGCGATGGATATTGGGTGTGCGGTGTATGACTTTAGGAGTAACGAGGAGATAAGAGAACGCACCAAGCAGCCTCACGTCACACTGAGAGTGAAGAAGCGACGTTGGACCCGGCTCGGTCACGTGCTGCGGATGCCAGAAGAGAACTTCAACCTGGCTTGCCTGTTCTTCAAGACAACCGGATTCCGGCGTCCTGGAAAGCCGCTAAATACTATCTATAGAGTGTATACGGCGGACTGGAATGCTGCAAGAAAACTAGCGAGCAACAGGGATTTTTGGAGGCGCCTTGTGGTGTCCATATGCTCCAACTAAGGGGCGGATATGGCCGAAGTAGAAGATGGAGTAGGCAGGGATTATTTGAATTTTATATACTAACCTGCACCATCTGCAAATTGTATTCTTAATTCAATAAAAACAAATAAGTATGGCTAACAAAGTTAAGTGTGCATTATTTATGTCGAATTTTAATAGCCTACCTCCATTTCTCGCCGCTGGTTAGTCGTATATTTTCTATATCGTATTACTAGCTAGAAAAGCGTTAAGCTAACATGTGTATACATAGTTACTTATCATCAAGCATCCGAGCTTCTCGCATGTGTATCTGAGCCTATACATACTTAATGTACTAGGTACCTATTCTTTGTTTATATGTTTTATAGACTTTTATTCAACATCACTCCATTTTTTGTCCATCCTATAACTATTTTGGACATAATTGTTTAATTTCTTGGCATTCAAATGTTTTAAATTCGTAATTTTAACTTTATTTAAAAAAAAAAAAAAGGCTTCAAGTTCTCTGAGAGTTGTATATTATTAACATAAAGCTATTTAGATATAAAAAATATCCAGTAGAATGATTACATTGTGCAAAGGGAATGATAATTGATCACAATCCATCTCAAGCTTAAGATATTAGTTCATATTATTTATGTGATACATCATTAATTAAATACCTACTCTACATGAAAATTGACATGTGTCTTCCCTACCTACAAATGACCATAATTATTATAAAAATACGCAAAATGTACTTTCGCGAGATAATTACCAAATGTAAACCAAACTTTTCTGTGAAATGTGGACTTTTCAAATATGTATGTTTTATGAATAATTGTGTCAAACTATAAATAATAATTTAGAACCTTTGTTTTATTAATATTTCCTTGTATTAATACATGGTATTAATATTTCCAATTTCTCTCCTTCTTGAAATTTCCAGCCATTGGATAATGAAAACGCGGCATTTTGTGTAAGTAGGTATAAATAAATGCATTAATATTGTTATATAAAGAACTAAAAAGGTTGAAAATTTCGCATTCCCGCTCAAATAAATTTACGTGAAATTTTCGAAATTAAATGGTTAGTTTTTTTCAAAAAAATATTAAATTGGAAAATATGTACGGGCATCCATTATTATGTCATTTGATGAAAGTATTCTTTAAAATCATCTCATCAATCAGTCAAAAAAAAAAAAAAAAAATATTAGTACCTAACCTAGGTAGATTCATAATTTGGGACAATACATCGCTAAGTAAAAAATATAGCTATTTTCACTTCGCGATGTGTTTGAGGTGTTCTAAATTATATAAGTATGTTTAATAACAAATGTGAAATTCGTAAAACCTCATGTGTATTATTTATTTAATAAAAAATAGTTAAACTAGTACCTACAGCTGGTGAAAAAACTCATTTTATCACCTATTTACTAAAATATCAATCCAATAATATTTTAGTAGATATGGCAACACATGACGACCCGATAAATTTCACTGAAATAAAAAATCTATCACAACTAAAAAAAACCTATCCTATTGTACAATCATAATAAATTAATTTTGAATATAGAGCAAGATAGTAATAGAAAGGGACAGAAAACCGATTGCTATGTTGCAATATTAGGGACAAATAGATTGCAACAGTGTAAAAATATAGATGGATATATGATTTAGTATGACATGACGTAGAATTGACGCAAATACAAATTTCTTCAGATGTTTTTTGCTATTGTCTTCTTCTGTCAAAATATGTTTTCCTTTTGAATAATATGTTCGAATTTGTGTTTGTTTCGCCTATTTTTGTGTTCAATTTGTAGCATTCACTTTTATAAACATATTTTTGTACAATACTTGTGTGTTGGCGTATTTTTTTGGTCATATAAAGTGAAAATAATACCAGCTAAAGATTCCATACATCTTACACCAATTCGCAGGCGGGTCTGACGGATATCAAGATGGTCGAATATTTCGTGGAAACAGTTGTTTTAAAAAGGTCTCTATTTAGTATTATAAATTTATAACTAACAAGATATTTCATCATTTATTCAATGATTAATGATAAACCTTCTGATACGTAGCTTTATATTATTTCGTATGTCTATAATTGTAGCATATTTAAATAACAAAATGTCCACTCGCTTCCATTAGATTTAGAACCAATAGAAACTGCAAATATTATAATTATACTGAATATATTTTACTACATTATGTTTTATAACATTACAACTATCTATAATAAATCGTTTGAGATAATAATCAGGGGAAAAATTTGTCATCATCACAGCCTATTAATGTCACAAAAATATGGCTTCGTTCTCAATTATCACGTTTCACGGTTTCAAAGAATATTATTTTACGTCATAAAAATACTTTATGTAGTTATCAAATGTTTTACATAAATATTTGACGATGAATAAGCTTCATAATTATATAAATAGTTTTTCTACAAATCTTACGTACTATTCAGGCTTAACCTCTGAAAATACCAGAAAATAGCTGACATGGAACACCTTCCCCCTTAATCAAACATTTATTATTCTACAGATTTTGCATATTATGTAAGTACCTACTTGATTATAATTTAATATGGTTAAGCCTAAATAAACAAAAAGCAATTTTGACAGCTGCGTTGTATTTTTTTGGCATTGATGTGATTAAAAATAATTATGAAACATTGCTCAAACTTCGAATGCTTTGGATTGCCACAATCAATCACAGAACTACATTTGTTAGACACATATATTTTTTTCTTAAAACAAAATAATATACAACTCTATTAGTTTCAACTGTTTAAATATTATTATCCCACACTGACTTCTCCCACAAAATATTATGTACATTATGTATTATTTAATTAAAATTACATATATTATTGCACGTATGTATATTATATTATAATGTTTGTGTCAGTGGGCTTTGTAATATTGTATGATTGAACTACTATATCGATAGGTACCCTAGTTATATAAAGAAATAATTAAAAATTTCAAGTTTTTGAGTTATTAAGGCTATATTTCAGTTGAGGCATGGTCTTAAAAGATCGTGGTTAGGCGATGCGCGAATTGTGCAAATGACGCGTGCCGAACGAAATATAATTTTGTCATATAAATCTAACATGCGTCCATTTAATGTTATGTTTATTGTTCTATTAGTAACAATAATAATATATTCATTGACATGTTTTCTTTTTCAAGTAAATGGGTAACGTTTTTTAGTCATCTTAACACGATTTAAAATTAATACCCCCGTCGCCATCACGAAACAAATTGACGTTTTCACAGCTCGACGTTCGCTCTCCGATAGCCAGCGAGTCCAAAATTTCGTCGCACCTATAGTTGAAAATTATTTGCCGTTTCACTAAAGTACCGTCTTAATGGAAAACCATTCAATGTAAAAAGGTCTTATCTTTAGAATTCAATAAAAAAAATAATCAAAAATCTCTTCAACGGGTCAAAAATCGAATAACCCCTTCTGGGATTAATCATTACTTCAATTATAAACGGGAATGTCTGAGTTAATTATTTGTTGAACTGTAAAATTTCATCTTGCATTGTTCATCTGAACTAAATTAAAAAATAAACACATTTACCTACTTCAAAAATCAAGGCTTGAACATTGAAATGAGAATCTGTGCAAGATTTTCAAACGCTATTATCTTAGAACAAGGTATTTTGAGTAGTTTCCTAGTAATATGATCATGTTAAATCGCGTGTTTGAACATGTACCGAACCAAAAACAACCAAAATTTTTTTTTGATTCGGTTCCGGTTTTTTTTCCGACAAAAATAACGTTTTTTTCCGGTTTTCGGTTCAGTTCCGGTCCGAAGCCCTGGTTATAATATTGTAAAGATTGTGTAAAATATTTATTATTTCAATATTATATTTTATCAGAAACTTTGAAATATTTTTGTAATTAATTGAAATCAACAGCAAAAATGTAATATTAAATTAATTTAACAGTAGGTCAGTAACATAATTATTTTCACCGTTAATCCATAGTGAAATAGTAACGTAAGTTATTTAAGTATGTGTTTATTAATGATTTAATTAAATTAATGCTAATATCATATTTTATTATTATCATGCCAATAATTATTAATATTAATCTTGCTTTATTTTTATAATAACAAAAAAAGCATTTAAAATTCTTGTTAGTATTACATTTTGATGTCCATATTAAATTCGCGCTTTGTTTGGTAAATTATTGGATGCCACTGCAATAAAACTGTATTGCCGTTTTGACAAGGCCTTTCATTATAACAGTAAAAAACGTTCATTAAAATATTTAAATATTGTTATAAATATATCCACTATATCATTTATATTTAGTCCAATCATAAATATTACACAATCAACTATGGAAGAACTTTAAGATCATTATATATTATATTATCGTGATGACTTTACTGCCTACTTTTTAAAATGTGATGCAAGAGCGACTTCATGTTCCCACCTATGTAGAATCAATATCTCAGGTAAATTTCTCCAAATAAACTTGCATGTCTGTCTGTTTCACTCAGATCGATACAATAAACCACTGTAAGAAACTCGAAAGGTCATGCCTAAAAGTCCACCACCCACTACATTATTTTGGTGCTTTAACGTTTTTTTAAAGTGATAATTTGTAAATCGATACGACGCTGTGTATGTTAATTTAATCTGGTTCAATGTTTGATTTTGAAACAAGGAAAAGCGAAATGTACCTGCTTTCATAAATATTGGACGAACAATTTTGTCAGTTTGTATTTTATAACTAGTGTCATTAATAGTGATGGTGAACTGATGCAATAATAAAACATTATTTTTTTTCAAATCAATAATAAATAAATACTACCTATTCAATTACTTTCATTCAGTTTTAAATCATCCACTAAACTCATAGATTTAATACTGATGAAGATAACAATACTTTTAATGCATGGTACTTTAGGTGTCTTATATAGCAGGACACAATATTTTCACACAGAGAATCTCAGTATTTAATTGGGCTAATTATCAGAATAGGGGAACAGCATGATTCTAAACTAATTACTTACAAAAATATAGACTTACAGATGGCCGTACCACATATCAACATTCTCATAAGTCTTCATATCTCTCATACGTTTTTGTATATGCTCTGTTTTACTGACTCTGTTACGGTGTCTTATATTAAATTATTTGTCTGGAAGCTGTTGCATCAGTTTTACGGAGTCTTTATAGTCTCCTAACTTTGCCAGTAGTTTGCTAGAATGCCATCGCTGCACTCGTTCATCTGTCAAACGGCGATGCTCAACTCGTTGGGCGTGGATGACACGGCTGCCGTGTCCCCGTTAAACGGTCATTAGATGCAATTAGCATTTTATTTAAATGTGGTAATTATTATTTTTCATTTTTCAATTTTATTAAATTCATTTACACGTATAATTTTTAATAAGTCTGTCTCACTTTCTCGCTGTCTCTTACACTTTACCTACGGGCCTATGAGCACGTTAGTAGATTAGGACTATAACGTTGTGAAAACATCAACAATATAATTATTATTTTAATATGGGTTCAGTAAGTTATTTTTTCAACCTTGTTCGTCTATTTCTATTATGTAAATAATGTTTACAAAATAATTAAATTTGTATAAGCAGAAGCCGATATTTTACTTGTTTGTTGTTACGATGTTTACGAGGTAAAAATGTCCCTCTGAGGCGGACGAAACCGGTCCTAATTTATTGATTAAAAGTGGAATAAGTACTACAAAAAAAATTGCGTTTTATTAAATTAAAACAACAATTATATTGTGAGTGTATTTACAGGGGACGTATTTTTTGAAAAATATTCTTAAGGCGATATTAAATATATAGCAATTTTAAAGTGGACTATCACGCCGTGGGTCCCTGGTGCAAATCCTGGGTCTGGCAGGTACACATATTGTTTTTCAATTTGTGTGTGAGTCAGGGTATGATGGACCTAATAGGTTGAGCAAGTGGCTGACATCCATTTCTCGTAAAAAGCAAAATCTGTTAATACAAACCTCTACTCTGTGGAGGTCCATATGATTATATTAGGATCGGACATGGTCAGAAAGAAAAAAAATATAGTTGAACCAAGAAATCGATCTATGTTGAAGAACAATGTAATTGTTTTATTCCCAAAACTGTGGTATGGTTAAAATTAAGATTGAATAAAAGAATTCAACACTGAAGAAGTATAATATATAAATAATACCTACCTGTCTTCAGTGAGATTTTTACAACGTTTTTTTAGCTCGTATTCTTACTTTTTCCGGTGGTTCTTTGTCCGGTACAAATCTTGCAATCGATTTTTAACTAACTTTCCGACTAGCTAGATATTTGTAACTTTTAGAAGATATCAGAACGCGATGCCAATGCATTTTTTAATACTTTTAGCCATATTTAAGTAGAATTGAATTTATTTTCAGTTAATTCTGTTTTGTATGAAAAGTTATTTCGACACCATTATTGGTTGCTTCTGGAGTTCTAGCAACTAAATTATTAATATACACGTGCGTTACTATGGAAATCAATATGACATGTCAAGTACAATTTTTTTTGATCGTTTAAGCTACTCAAGTCAAGCTTATATGGTTCAACAGAATTTAAAAACGTTGTATATAAAAAGTTCTTTTTATCTTGTAATTATTTTATTAATTTTATCTGACAATTAATTACGTCGTGTACTTAATAAGTTTTAAAAATGAGAAAGTAATTTTGAATTCCGCCAATCAAATTGAAATTTTATAATTATTATAATATACTATTCGCCATCCGAAAATGATCAAAAGGAACGCAAAATTAATGAGATGTATACATGGCCCGGTGTGAAAAAACCACAATCCATTATAAACATCAACGTCGCACGTATTTCTCGAATCTCGGATTATAAATCATCCTTGTGTTTTTTTTGGGCGGATATATTCATATAATATGTGTATTCACAAAATATACAATCATAATATTGTAAGACGTTACTTAGCTGAGATTTTCTGATATCCTGCTGAGATCGCGTCATACTGACATCTCGTAATTATTCCATTAAGACAATAATTGTTTATACACGATTTTTTTTTGCTACGCGTAACACATCGAGATTGAAAATTTTGATTAATTACTCTTCATTTTGAGTTGATATTAAAAATAGCTTCATAAAATTGGTATGACTACACCCACTGCTTTTTATAGGCAGATACTAAATTACAGGTAATTAAATATGTTTGATACTTGGTTATGAAACGGAATAATTAATTATTTCAAAAACAAAATTGACGTTACACAAATTCATCTCGGGGAGAATTGTATAATATATAAATATTTGACCATATTGCTTAATTTTTTTATTTATTAAGTCTTTTTCTGAGTTAGGCCCGTTTCAGACGGGACACCGGTGTTGCGCTCGTATATAATAAGGAGGCCATTGTATTCGAATAAAGGGGCATTTGTATTATGTTTATGAAAGCCCCAGAGATAATGAGTCCGTGTCCGGTACACTTTTCTGTCTGCCGCTACATTCTCAAGCCGCCGATACACTTGTTTTTATTACCGCAGCCAGTTTTATGTTCTAATTTATAACGCAAAATTATGCGTTGACTTATTAGCTTTGGGACGTTCATAAACATAATACAAAGGCCCGTTTATTCAAATACAAAGACCTCTTATATTATATCGAGCACGACACCGGTGTCCCGTCTGAAACGGGACTTAGTCGATAGTGGGGAGGTCAGAATAAAATTGCAGCGTTCTACTGGATTTTCATAACTTTCGATGCCTTATATTATACTAGAAAAAAACTAGGTGACAGTGCCACCTGTCAATATTATTGTCGATGCGCTCAATAATAATATTTTTTACACAATAAGCAAAGCAATTTAGGTTAACAATATTTATAGACAAAGAATGCGTCGATTTGAATGGCAATATAGATTTTTAGGTATGTATCTATTTCGATTGAGCTGGTGTCTTTAACATGAGTAAGCAAGGATGTGAGCGAAATGACTACAAAATTTAGTGCAGCGCGCGTGAGAGGGGTGCAATGTGGGTGTTCTATTAGTGCGATGGCGCAACAATGATGCAAACTCTTTCACATGCAAGAGAGAGACAGATTTTTTTTAGAATTATTATTAATAGCCATATCCTTGCTTTTTCGTACAAGGTGGTTGTTAGTAATTTTGAACAATTACAAATACCCCGGCTTTGAGAAAACACATAACTGTGTGTGTCCTGATCGGGCATCGAACCCAGGAACTCTCAGGTGGAAGGCAAGCGCCTTACGCACTTCACCACGAGAGCTGCCATGAGAGACAGATTATTGTTAGCTGCCCATACCTTTGGTAGACAGACAGAGTGTGTATGTGTTTGTGCTGTGCTACGTTACAGACAGACAAATAAATTAAGATAAATGTGGTAATACATGCTACCAAAAAACATTTGGACTCCATCAGGTTTCAAATATTTTTCGCTACACTGTGGAGAGCCTGCTACCTATAACAGTTCAGTAGTCTCGTACCTATCGAAATGTGAGCTCGTTCACGGTACATATCGTTGAATAATTGGGGACAGTAAAAGCATAAACCAGCACCTTAATTTATGAATAGTTTAGGTCTGCGCTGTTTCGAAAAAATAACTTAAGCAATTTTTAACCCGCTATTAAAAACTGCAGAAACAATTTTAAACTCTCTTACTGACTTCACTTAAAAATTACTTGACAAATATTAGAAAACGTATACATTATGAAAGTATAATAGAATTATCTTGTGGCAATACGCATCGTTTCTTTTCCACAGTAATCTCTTTCCAATAACTCACAAATAGTCGAGCAGTAAAGAAATCATCCGGGGCAGTCGATAACATAAAGAACATTTCGAATCAAAGCAATAACTCTTTTCGAGAAATACAACGCAGGTTTTTTATTAATGCTGACAAGATACAACACTTGTAATTTGTTGAATATGGGTTAAAATAACATCGAATAAACATTACGGTTAATTGCTATGAAACAAATTGGTATCGGGTGAGCTGGGAAATACCTACATTAATGCAATTTGATTTTTCGAAGTAATACTTCTTTAGGCGGGTTTGGAAAATCAGATCACAGTGTATTTTTGGCGTGTGACATGTAACACATAATTAATTTTTTCACACAAAAATAAACGCACTCGATTGGATTCGAACCACCGATTGTTCGGTTATCAGCCGAACGCACTACCTTTACGCCACAGTATGATACTCTAATCGTGACAATTATACAGTATAATATTATAGTTAAAAATTGTTCCGTTTCCTAGGCAGCGAATTAATTATTGTCGGCCATTTGCAACTCCATACGTAAACAAACTATTAAACGTCATAGTGGCAGTTGTTACTTTAAAAATAAAAACAACGATACATAATTATATATTTTTTTAATAATATAAGTTAAAGTGTATAGAAGTAAACCAACGGCGTTCCAATAAGTGGTCTTGAGTGTGTAATTTAACAAGATAATAATTAAGAGCTAGTCGAAGAATCTAGGTTATCACAAGTTTTGTTTTTGTTTTGTTACGCCAAAAAAGTATAACTTCTAACGCGCGTACATAAGTACACACCCCGTTTTTTTTTTATAACAATGGAAATAAATTTATTATTATTGCATCTTCTTCTTCTTACACCATGTCACGACCCAGCATTGGGACATAGGACAAGCACAAGTATGCGCCACTTCCCTCGATCCATCGCCAACTTTTGTGCCTCCCACCATTCCAGATCTGTAGCGCATATATCGCTTTTGTAGCAAAGCTGCAGGGTGACTTCGTTATCACCTCAATCACAGATGGCTGCTGTATCTGCTTACGAACTAGGGTGTTTGTAACGTCGATTCTCATAGCTCAAATCTGAAATCTTTGAAGCTTAGTAAAATGCCATGTGTCACAGCCACACAGGAGCACAAGTAGCACGCACGCGTTGAACAAACGTTTGGTCCTCACAGAATATAGCCTTGACTTTCATGCGACTCCAAGTTGACATAATGCAGACTCGCCATACCCATGTGGATTCCAAGCTCACTAGAACTACCACCATCGTCGGCAACCGTGGCATCCAAGTATTTGAACCTGGACACCAGCTCGACGGGCAAGCAGAAGAGTGTCGGCGTCAATGCATGCAGCACTGCACAAGGATTTGGTCTTAGCCGGATTCAGATGAAGACCCACACGTTTTGAGTTCGCTTAATAACAATCATATTTAGAAATCAAATAACACATCATTGTTTATAGGTGTATACTCAGAATTGTGATACAATCTATTATAAGTACTTATAGATATTATGTTAATATACCCGACTGTCAGAAACAACCACCCAACTACACTATTGTATGGTAACGTCTCAATTTAGTTGACACATTTGACAGCTAAATGACTCGGCCATCCTACGACTTACAATACATCTATTGATGTATTATTTATTAAATGAACGAATTGTGCAAAAAAATAAACTACATTAATATTTTTGTCTGCCATAAAGATAGTCTGTCAGAATCATCTCTAGTACAAATTTTATTCTTACAGATTAAAGTTACGGAAAAATAAACTGTACCTACATTGTACCTAATAAAGGTCAATTTATAAACTATGTTCATTTTTATACGCGATTGTTGCTTTTATTTCTCCCCAGCACGTTTGTATCTCAATGACAGATGTTCAGCTTATAAATACATAGTATATGTAGGTATGTAAAACTTAGCTCTACCTAATTTTCGATAAGGAATAAAATTGCAAAGTTATATCTATCAGTTTTCCTAGAAAACGTACCCGTTTCTGTGTATTATTAAATCCTGTATAATATATTATAAATATCAATGCATACGACGGAAAAACATTATCCGGTATTTTTCAAAATGCCCTGTAAGAACTAGCTATTCTTCATATCACTTAACTCAAAAATCAATAAAAACAGTGATAAATAATATGATAGTATGTCGTATACAGGCAGTTAATTATTTCGGGAAGTTAACTGTAAGACGTGATATTTTTTAACACTGCCACCCATGACAGCGTTACCCACGAGCTGTCAAGCAGTGTCGTTGAGTTTTTTTTCCAAATGCATCCCATTACAATCAAGTAAGTCGTGTTAACTATGCTTATAATTATTATAAACAATCGCCTTTTTTATGGAATTGCTCCGAGTGATATTCGTGTTATTTTGGAATAATAAAAATAACGGAAACGTGTTACTATGTTAACTATTTAGTTAGAATGAATGGAACGTTAACAGAACATTTAGGCGGAATATGAAAGGTTGGTTCAAATGTGAGGATATTTTTTTTAATACAGCCATTACAATTTGTATTATTAATTCTTGAGCGGAGGTTCGCGCATCGCGCCATGCCACGTTGTCTGTGTTCGGCTGATCGCTCGTTAATTTATCTCGCATTTAAATAAACCGCCCCGCGGCACTCACTCGCAACGGCCCGACCCGCTAATACGGCCCTGTGTTATTTATGACCTACGCTTGCCCACGCACCAGTGCAGCCCTATTATTAACACACAATAAAGAGCCGTTTGTTATTTAGTGTTTTTTTTGCGCCCATCGATACTTTTTGCGCGTTTGCACATTTTTTTTAGTTTTCCGAGTTGATAGAATGCGGGTAAAATAAACTGACATTTTATATATACAGTCGAACTTGGTCATTACGAAGAAGATGGGACCGACTGAATTTGCTCGTTATAAGCGTTACCCGTTATATCAGATAATAGGTATTTTTAAATGAGCGGTCACATTACAAAAAAAGTCGATAATAAAAAATCTGAAAATCATCGTAAAATCCCCGAAACAAGCATGGCCTTCATAAATTACAAAATGTTGTTTATTGTAATGAACGCTGGTAGGTACCTACGGACTTCATAAACCTTGGATTGTTTAACCATGTGCGTGAATACCGGAAACTTAAAAGGGTGTAAGTGCCATTTTTAAAAAAAGAAGTTAGAGGGAATTTAAAAATTCACTCAAACATTCAATTCGTACATCAACCATACAATTCGTACAAACAACGCCATCTTCTGGAATTTTTAATAATTATTTCCGGGCATCAGTGGCACGTCTTATACCCTTCTGTAGGACATTAGCCTTGGCATATGCTTTCCATTTCCCAAATAAAACCATTTTCATAATTTCTGGCACTTACAGCCTTTTAAGTTTCCGATGTTCACTTATTCATTATTGTCGGCGAAAACAACAATGAAATACTTAACTAGTGTCATAAACTTAATCCGTCCCAGGCGGCGTCCTGTCCGATCGGATTTTATGGCTTAGGGTCGAAATGTTTTTAAACGATCGATACATTAACAGTATTTTAGCTCGGTATATCCGATAAGTTGCTCGTTGTAACAGTGAATAAATGTATGGAGAAAATCATAAACCAAATGTCAACGAATGTTTCCTCATTACATCCGAGATCGTAATAACTGAGTTCGACTGTACTATATTCGTACAAAACATCCACTCCATGGATATTGTAGTAGAAACCACATGCCTTCATTAAGAGGACGACAAAAGCGAAGTGTTCGAAGATGGTTAGAAAAGAGTCACACACAATAACTACATTTAGAAGTCTGCGAGGCTATTCTAACATATCACTTAACACCCTAAAAGAGCTAATTGTGATAAATATATCACATTTATCACGTTATGTATCTAGGTAGTTAATTATTACAAGAAGTTAACAGTCAAAAGTGCTATCTTTTAACACCCCCTCTCTTGGCTGCATTTTTTTTTTTTTACATATTGTGGAAAATTGACTTTTTAAAAAATAATTTACGTCACGGATCACGGCCGCCGCTTTAATTTATAGTTCTCTGCGAGCTGTCAAATATAGAGTGGCGTGTAGTAACGTACTTTTTAAAATGCATACTTTAATGACATGACTAATACAATATTATAGGTTGTATTGATATGTTCAAATCTTGTTTGACGTTTCAATACAAAACTTCGGGTATTCCAAAGTTTGGGTGAAGCCCCCCCCCCCCCAGAAACGGCAAACAATATTAATTATTTAGTTAAATGTAATATAATTTTCTCGTATTCTTCGTTCTCATGATAGCATCATGTCCCGTATGATTTGGTTATCGGGTTGTCTCCATTCCTCTCAGCATTCTAAGACTGATGGCAATCATACATTGACGCAACTATCTGGGGCATGCAATTATTTCGATGCGGTGTGTCTAAAAGACAAGACAGCGCGGACGATACAAACGGACACTAACTATGACTCACTGTTAAGCCACGCGCGTGAACAACCTTAGTTATACATCTGCAGGTCAGGTGTTTATTGCTAGACTCAAATTGAAAAGTGTATGGGTATGGAGAATGTATCCGAAAAGTGCGTTATTCTGCGGTTGAAGCAATGTCGGGTTGTAAGTAGTGGGAGGGATAAATGGAAAAGTCAGTTAGTAACACCTGCTAAATTTTCTCAACCCCGCCCCTTTCCGAGCTTTAAAAAATAATAAAAAAATATTTAGGATATTTTTTTCAAAATGGCCCCCTCCCAAATATTTTTTTTCTGTATTTATGCCTTTATTTAAATAATACGATGATTCGGTATAGTAAATAAATTTTACTAAGTATATTATTATCAATAATTAGGTATAGAAGTGTTTAACCAATAAATCGAAAAAAACATGAAATTTTTTTCCTAGAAATAACTTAAGTCCGGTTCTTCATCTTCAATTACGTCCCACACATTTTATCGATTTTATATAATTATACAAAAAAGCCTATTATGAAAACTATAATAATCATTTTATAAAATAAGTTTAAATGGTTTATAAAAAAACATATACCACAGAATTATTATGTATAAAATATTATTGTATAGGTAGGTACCTACGTAAATAAATTTATAAAAAAATGCTTCGAAGCATTATTAAAAATATTGGTTTATCGCTTTTCAAAACGTAGTCACTATTATTAATGCCACGACTAAATTAGTGTATTAAATTTTGAATAAAAAAACGATTTATTTTATAATCATTATTATACCAAGTTATTGTTTGTTTTAACTATATCTATTGAGTGGGAGAGAAAATATTGATCATACTAAACCAAAAAGGCATTAGTGATATTTTTATTACGGCACAGTAATTTCAGAAACATGTAAATTGTACGTAAAACATTTCACCGTGAGCTTTCTTAGCGGAAAGACATGATCGTATACTATACGGTCTCCAGTTTTATTAGATTCAATATTGACATTTATTCAATTTTCATAGTTAATTTTGACAAAAATCATGAATTGAAGAATGAAAACCTAACATAACCTAACAAATAATGCAGTATGTCAGCTATTTTCAAAATTTGTTTGCTGCTGGCTTCCTGTAAAGTGAAAACCGACAAGAACCGTGTTTTATTTAGACATGAATTTTATGTCAGTACTGTACGACCCAAAGAGGTTGGACGGTCTTTAACATACGGCCATATATTCCCGATATAATATTTCACGGTGAAGTGTGTAATTTCACATACGAATTTTATTTGTTTTTTCATATATTTTTCACAACTCAACTACACTACTACAAGATAGTTATAATTTTGTTACGGAAAATTTTGTCAGACTACAGTTTGATCATTTAACTTGTAACTTATTATTATTGCTCACAAAAGGAGCTATGTGCTAGTGAGATTTTGAATTACAGTGGTTTGAATTGTAATAATTACAAGATAAAAATAACTTTTCTATATACAACGTTTTTAAATTTTCTGTCGAATCATATTATAACTTAACTTGATTAGCTTAAACGATCAAAAAAAATTGTACTTGATAGAAATAATACTGAAATGTCATTTTGACATTTCATATTGATATCCATTGTAACGCACGTATATATTAATAATTTCGTTGCTAGGACCCCAGACCCCTCTAGCAACCAATAATAGTGGATTGGATTACGGATTTCTTCCGAAATAACTTTTTATACAAAACAAAATTAACTGAAAATGAATTCAATTCTACTTAAAGATGGCTAAAAGTATTTGAAAATACATTGGCATCGTGTTATAATATATTCTAAAAGTTTCAAATGTCTAGCTAGTCGGGAAGTTAGTTAAAAATAGATTGCAAGATTTGTACTGGATAAACAACCACCGCACGAATAAGAATATGACCTAATAAAAACGTTTTAAAATGACGTTACGTTGACACAATTGAAATCTTCTGATACATTTAAAGAACATACTTTTTACGAGGAAGTGTTATTAGCTTTACCTCTTATCTATTGGGTTCTAACACTGGATCCAACAGATTAAAAATTCAACATGTATTTATTTTGACAACTTACTTACTTATTTTTTATATAAATTTATACTTACTTACTTACTTACCCACCACAACCTACCTACCATAGGCTCCCTTCTCCACTGACTTATAATTAATAACGGGTGTATGGTTTTAAGAGTTTCGGGTTTCCGTTATTTATAAATATACTCAAAATGTGTATTGGCTCGAATAATAATAATAATGGGGTTAAGTACAAACTCTGTACTTAACCCATTTATGACAAAATAGGACTTAAGGTACATTGAGTCTTATTTATAAAATAATTTTATTATGGCCTACCATTCTGTCATTATTATTTCGTTATTTTCTGTGTTATTATATTGTCCGCATTTAAATGTAAGGTTACATTTGTAATGAAGATAATAAGATTACAAAATCAAGAAGAACAATAATAAAATAAACTAATTTAAAATTAATATTTAACTTAATACGATTTATTATCATTAGGTACGGTATTATTTCTGAAATGTTTACTAGAGTATAGTACCTACGAAAACATAGAAGTAAAAAACATAAAGTTATTTATTTTTGATGTCTTAATACTAATAATTAAATTCACTACATCTAGTTAATTATATATTTATTTGCGATACCTAGTCCAGACTTAGATACCAGTGGCGTGCAGTCTATAGTTGCTTTAAATGCAAAGCATCCCCTGAGATAACCAAATAGTAGGTACTGTATAATTTATTATGCAATTTTGTGGCGAATTCCTCATAATTACACTTCTTTTATATATTATATTCTATATTATTAATATGACGTAATAATAAGTATATTATAGCAAATTGATATTTTTAACTGCATCTCTACTTGCGTTACTATCCGCATTCCACTGTGATGTATATATATGTATCCGCACACAAATTATACAATATTTTGTCATTTACTGCTACACGATTAGAATAATAAATTACAATATAATATCTTCTGTAGAAAATAAAAAGGACGTAATCCACACAAATAAAATTTTACAGGAGGCACAAAAACGTTTTTGTTATAGTTTTTGGTCAAAGTTAAAATATAAAATTGAGATAACCGTAAAAAGCATTATAATTAAAAATTATGATATTAATTATTGAGTTAATTCAAGAAACCCCAACGAAAATTTTTCCCACTTTACTTCCATATTTTTTTTTAAACTTGCCAGCTAAATTTAGATGATAATTCAGCATTTGCATCTTTTGAACATAACGTGTATTTAGTCGTGTACAATATTATTATCTAATAAAACCTATTTCGAAAAAGTGTGGGTTACTTCCTCTTTTCTTTTCTATAAATAGTCGACATGTAAAACAGTATAAAAATTGTATACGTGCATGATAATGAGACGTCAAAACAGGCCAAAGATGACTAGTATGTCCTACTACTCATGAATGCGCCAACATACTGAATATTTGTTTTGGATGTCCACCAATTCAACCACACTGAAAACATTTAGTAGACTACTTCGAATGAAAATTCAGACCTTTCAGGTCTATGAAATATCATGATACTCAGTTATTAAGATATCGTGATATTAAAAATGGTTTTTAATTATGATTCACTTCTATAAGATTTCAAATTCATTGGGTTTTAAAATAATATTAAATTTTGCTTGAACTTTTGAAAAATTCAGTCTCTCAACGTTAAAAGAGTAAAATTAAACATTCATCAAAATTAAAATTAACAAAGTGTCTTATTTAAGGCTTTCTAATTTTTACTGAAAATCTTTAAATATTCACAAGTTTTTATAATGCTCGGGATGTACATTACTTAGGAATAACAGATGTTCGTCTCAAGCAAAAGTTTGGTAACACAAAACAAAGTTATCTTTCAAAAGCTATATCGCCGAGCACTGTGAAATATTTCATATTTTTGTTAAACTGACAACTTTTGATTGTAATTTTCTCTTTATAACTTCGAATTTAATCATCCCCTTCTTTGAAAATTAAAAATGATTTTTTGCTGAACAACTGTAAAGTTGTATTTCTATCGTGATTTAAATTTTCGAAATAAAGAGTAAGTTAACTTCGTATATAAAAAACATCATTAAACTTTTTTGCATCACGATAATATTATTGGCCTCCACAGAGTGGAGATTTGTATTAACTTGTTTATACAAGAAATGGATGTTGGTCACATGCTCAACCTATTAGGTCCATACTCTGACTCCGACCCAGGATTTTAAATCTGAGACCCACAACACTATCAAACCGATGCGTTAGCCGCTCAGGCGTCGTGGAATGCACGTTTATTAAACCTGAATAAATCTGTATAATATCCATACAATGCTATTATTTGTAACAATTCAGAATAGTATTTAATGGCAACAAATACTTTGTGTATGAATAATGTAAGTATAATTATAGATCATAGAAAAAATTGGGTGCCAGGAGTGACCGAGTGACGGATAGATGATGGCCTGGAACTGAAATTGAAGATAACTGGTGACTATAACTGTGTATAGTAATCGAATGTTCAGAATTTTCACTCAGTTTTAACCTTGTTACTACTACTTCACCATGTTCGATCCTAAGATGATCACATGAGATTACACAGAGGGAAGGCTGTATTAACAAATTCTGTTTATACGTGAAATTAATGATACTAATAATAGCCACTTGTTCAATTGGTGTGTTCATAATCTGGGTACAGATACTTTTTAATTTTCCAAACGCGGGATTCGAACCCGGGCCACCATGGCCTTATTACGTGAACTTAATTTTATTGTACGTATTGAAATCTGATGTTGCTAAGTTAAGGTTATGTTTAATATTTAAGCAGGTGTTGTTTAGTTCACGTTCTGCAATTGCACTCGAGCAGATGTTTCTTAGTTAATATTCTATGTTACACGGCTGAATGTTTGAATTATTATATTTATTCACCAAACATCTGTTGCAGTGACGTCCCTGGACAAAATGCCGCTCCTAGGCAGCGCCAAAATGCCGCCCTATTTTTATACAGTATTTTTTATCATCCTTTCACGACTCCAATATCTAATAAATGTGTTGTATGGATACATTACTATCAAAATATTATACCACTAAAATATACAAAATTAAATTTAGTTATAAAAAGCGAATAAATATATCCAAATTATCAGAGTCTGAGGTTATATATGGTTGATATTCTGACACATTGGTTTGTACCATTTAGCAATACACAGATTTATTATTACCACACTATTTTTACTATGCTATTATTGAAAGTACAAGGTGTAAACAAAATAATTTTATATCCCAAATGATTCTCTTCGATTTGCCGCCCTTCGACTAACTGCCGCCCCCAAGCGACGCTCAATCTGCCTACCCCCACGGGACGTCACTGATCTGTTGTCACTGCACGGTGCCCACGATAAGGTGGGTTTAGGTTTAGAATGCCACAGTGGTGAATTGGCTGCAGACGTAATGACTATAATTCTTATAAACAATTATATTTTTTATGTTAGTATTGTAATGATGTGCTTTTCTCTTCCTGGCACTTTGAATTAAAATAGGCTCACTAAACTCAGTCAGAGCTCACTTTGAGCATAGCAACCTAAGTCTTGGGCATCTTCTCCCAGAACACTCCTAGTCAAATTGTTTCAGATGATGCTTCACATCACTAATTGTAGGGTCTCGCAATACGCTTGATTAAGACCGAGTGTGGTGCGGGGCGGGTTTGATGGAAGGCGCTTAACTTCAATGTAGGTAGAATCAAATGTTTAAAAAAATATCCCGTAAAATTCGTACCCATATCTATTACATGCTGGATAAGTACTTTATCAACAAAGCTACCGGAAGTGATGGATTGATATGGATATCCTAAGTTACAAGTATTTTCAATGAAGATTTTTATTTAAATCCTGTATATTTTTCAGTTTTGAATATAAATAATAGTGTGGCTGTCATCGGATTCCTGTAACCCAGATCTCAATTATAATATAATATATTACATAGGTATTTAATTTTCATGTACAATAAGTCAGTGTCTATATATAATATGTTTTCGTAATGGATCTGCGGATCTGCTATTCCATAACACTGCGAATTAATATTATTTCATAATAATTTCAAAATATTATTTCATAATGCGCCGATCAATAAATAGTAGGTCAGAATCGAGTAGACATCTCACTCGATTATAAGTTTCTGTTAAAGACACATCGTACCGAATTAACGTTATATTTATTAGTAGTTATTTGAAACAGTAAATAAATTCAAAATCTAAAACATGTGTTAAAATTTAAAAAGAAAGGCATCGTAAAACTAATTAAACAGTAGGTATATTAAATATAAATATTTTATTCTTTTACACTTGAGTTACCCCATTATGGGATTAGGTATCTTAGCTATTTACGTTGAGGGTTAAGTGAAATTTCTAAAGCCTCAATCTCACCCTTGAGAAATTCATCGTACCACCGACATACAATTCACCTGTGTTATTTTTTTGATGACGTGTGTCGTGTATATACATATTTCCGTGCCATATCAGTTCAGTGTCATAACCGACATAACAGTATCACTGATCAAAACCGTATGCCGATTGATTTAAATACAACTTATTCGTTTCCGGATAGTTTCAGTACCTATTATTGTGTCAACGCATAATATTTTAGTTTTAAGTATTACTCGTATTATCATAATTATTCCTAGATTATATAATATTTTTTAATTGGTTGGCTCTATAATCCTATTGGAATCTTAGCCGCCTCACAAAGAGGTATCGTAACATAATATTTTTTTAGGAGAAATATTAGTCACTCAGTCAATTAATTTACTTTATGCTCTGGGTATAAACATATAAAAAATACTTTTTTATATGTCAGACCCGAGATTCCAACCCAAGACCGACGAATTTATAAGCCAACACGTTATCGCACGCTATATTAAAACATAATGAATTTTTTAATCCACAACATTTAATGATAATAATTACGACTGGTTTTAGGTATCTATTTAGGACGAAGACCTTTCAAGACTAAAGAATGTACTTGAAGAACTTGAAAAAAATAAATAAATTAAAAATTATTAATACGTCCAGGGATTTCAATACCCGTATTTAAAAATCGGGATTCCAGTATTCATTCATACCCAAATACCGGTATTTTCGGAAAGCATGCGTTTACGTTCACGTATTGGTCGATAAAAATACACCATTAATCAATTAGATATTTCAAAAATTAAGGATACAAGAGAAGTGGATTGATATTTCAGATGTCTAACAATACTTCTTCAGTTTGAAAAAATATACATACTTTCCTAAATATTAATTCGATCACAAAATCATATTCAAGGTATTTGAAAAAATGAACAATTATTGTACGATTTTAATAAAAATGTTTTAAAGATCAACAGAATAATTTGTAGGTACATAGATAGTTTAATATAAAATACGAATATTTTAAATATAATTTTATAGGTATATCTATATTATATTGATAGATACTGCTGTTTTTTTCGTATATTTTTAACGAATACCGGTATTGATATTTTCATTTGGTATTGCAATCCCCAAATACGTCGTAAAGGTTCTGACGCTATCTATAAAAAAATAGTATCTAATAAAATAACCTAGATTAAAAATTATAACGGCTGTCATTGTTGACTAAATTTTAAAAATCCCTTTCGTTATATTACTTATTTGGAGAATTCTATTTGGACGTATTATATTATTTTATTTCGGTAAAAAAATATTTACAACGAGCTACTTTACGTCAAATTGTAATAATTGTCAATAAGCATCGGCTTATCTGCGTAGTCATACATTTTGCTAGTATAATAATTATGCATATAATATATTATGATAATAAAATCGCATAGACAAAACATCACGGATAGTATATATCACTGATACGGTACAGAGATGTATCGGTACACCTTTAAGCCCACCTATGTTATTTTTTAATAACGTTTGAAGGGGTTAGCGTTAAGCGTGCGCCACGGATACAATACGAAGGGCACGTTGTTTGGTCGGATGTAGGGCGGAAGTCGCTCTACAAAGGCGAATAACGTAACTTCCGGGGCAGGGCCGTTTGCCCTTGAGCGAAAGTCCCCCACCTGATCTCTCGCTCTCGGCTTTTGCTTCGCTACGCGATTTCCCGCCAGTGGAGTGTTCAAGATCTTCCATGGGATTAAATTCTGAACTGCTTAGCCATTTTACGACTCATGCCATGCAAAGAGTCAAGCATGTTTGTCAAATTTTACAAGACAACTGTATTATCACTGCAACAAAATCAATACATCACATTTCAATCTACCCAGACTATGGAATAATGACTAACTTGGACACATTTATTCAATTAAGACTTATTTGTTTCTTCCAGGCCTAATATTACATGAGATTTAATAACGTTTTAAGTGAATATAATTCAAGTGCAACTTCAGAAACATAATTATCAGAAATAACCTTTAAAAATCTTTAACCAAGTGGGATTAAACACATAAGGAGCGCGTTGGAACGACTTTGCAAGGACAGAACCAGTTGTTTTACTATCTGAGACAGCAAAAATAAACACGCCAAATATTATAAAAGTCAAACCTTGTATATTTAAAAAAAAATAACAATTTACGTATAATACCTGTGATATAAAAATAATAGGGATATGTGAACAAATTGCTCCAAGGTATAATTATTAATTTGTCTTACAATAAATATGTCGCATAGTTAGAGGAAACCAAAAATAATAATGAAAAAATTGTCATTTTCATTTATTTTTTATCGGGTACCATTCATTTGAGCTCCTAAGGTAAAGGCACGACTGTTTAATATTAACACACTTAGATAATCTTGAGTTTCTACCGCTTGTACTTCTTCCTTCTTTCCTCGACGTTTCGGGTTCGTTGCAGAGGCCGTTATCTCTTGATACTTTTGTGGCAGATATCCGAGAATACGCAGGGACCGTAGAAATATTTAATTCTTTTTATAATTCAGCACTTACTCTATTGACAATAATATTATATAATATATACATATTCATTGCTGATCTAAAATAGTTTTTATTAAAATATAATTTTCTACGGCTACGTAAAGTTGAAATCTTGGAAGTGGTTCCTAAACCAATGGTTCTGACCACTAAATTGTCACTTATTCTCGATATAAGAAAATTATCTATTATTTTTTTAACTGTAGGTACTATTTGTTATATCGTTTGATATTTCTTTATTCTTTGGAATAAAAATATCTAAACGTATTTACTCGACATATTCATAAAGTGTTAAAAATATCACTTAATTTAATTTAATTACCATTGCGTATAATATAGTACGCCTCTGCGCATTGCTTACCCTTAATGGATCCTCGATGAGGTGTCACTCCAGAAATCTTTTGATGTTTGCTTCAATTCTGTTTTATTTGTTTCCCAAAGCTCATCTGCAAGAACAAAGGATAGGCACGTCTTGCGGGTAAAATTATATATAGGTACTACTATTATATTAGTAAACCGATAATTAATATTTTTGTATCTATGTCATAAATACATTTTTTTACCATGTCCAATCCAAATAAGATCATTATGAGCCTCCGCGGAGTGTGGGTTGTAACGAGAAATGGATGTTAGCCACTGGACGAGTGGTACGTATCCGCCTATGAAGTCGTATGTTTCAGGTTCATTTACTGGAGCTTCAGAGTTTAAATAAAAATACTTATTGAATACATGAATAGTAATTAATAATTATTTATAATATCCTAAGAAATTAAATTACATGTTAGGTCCATAATAGGGTGTATCCTCCTGATCCTGATCATATTCAAATTAATTTGAATAAGTATAATAATATATTCTATCCTTCCTCCCTTCCTCCTGTCATACCCAAGCGTTGGGGAATAGGGCGCAAGCACAAGTTCTTGCTACTTCCCTCGGTCCAGTGCCAACTCACGCGCCTCCCACTATGCCAGACCAGCAGCTTGTAGGTCGTTTTTATAGCTGGAGGATGAGAGAAGGCCGGTCACGACAATGGAACCCTTAAGGCTATGCCACAAGGGTACGAAGTGTCGCACTCTCCGGCGGCATCCGGAATACATGTCCCAACCACAATAAGCGTCTCTTCTTGTTTATCTCAATCACTGAGGGCTGCCATGTCTACTCGAGCTGTTTATTACAATAACATTTATTATAATCAATAATAGCTATTATTTAATTAATAATAAATTAATTTATCAAAATCGTGAATGAGAATTTGAAGTCTTCGAATCAATTTTGCAATTTTAATATTAAGAATACATTCGTATAATATTTTATTATTTCCTTATTGGTAAATTTAATATCATGATAATATTTCTAAAATAAGGGCGCTCATGCTCGTGACAGCCGCAAACATATTGCAGCGTTCACAATGCTATTTGTTATGGTGAATAATTTCCCTCAAGTGTTTATTTTGAAAAGTGTTTTCATTATATCAATCCTGCGGGGATGTTTTTTCAAGACAACCTCATTCGCCGAAGAAACACACATATTAGCATCGAAGAAAAACACAAACAGAACCGACTCAATTGTGGAAAACCAAACTCGGGAAATTGTTTTATTTGGAAAGTGGGTTGCCCGTTTGTTCTGCTATTCTGTACTGTTCGCCACAAAATGAGTCAGTGATTTTGAATTGCATGACAATATTACCATTTTTTCATTAATTAAATCTTTTTTTATTCAATACTGAGTAAAGGCGGGTAAATGAATTAAAAAATGTACGATTTTATTTACTATTAATACCTACAAAGTGGGTTTTGAGCCCACTCTCATTTTTCGAATGAGTGGATAGTGGCGCTTTTGCAGAGGACTACAGTACACCCTCCACCACCCGCCGTGTCTGTATAGTCGTGGATTATGCACGGCCGCCTTCCACAGCGCTGTATTGCCACATAATGAATATTTCATTGCTCACAGTTCATCCCGAACGGAGCCTCACGGGACCGATTATTTGCAACCATGCACATCGGTGCTTAAGACTGACTACGAAAGTGAGGTCCTCAAGAGATGCTCAAGACTTTAATCTGATTCTACGGAGGAGTCAGGATTATCCCACTCCCCATACGACGGTGCAAATTTTTCAAATACCGAAAAATTGGCCTCTGTTGCAATCAGGTCCGCGTGGCCAATTGGGCCCGTGTGAGGATGGACCCTGGCAAACAGCTCCGCTCGTTTGGACTGTAATTTGAGTATCTTAGTGGATTACGAATCTAGATGGGGTGGTTTAACCAGGATGCCAAACACTGACCTTTTTTGTTGAGAGGGTTGGCGCGCGCTAGAGCCGGTTCAGTGTTCAAGCACTCGCGCACTAGGAAACGGTTCGGAATGTCACTTTAACTGTTTCACTTAGTTTCGGGATGAATGATGATGACAAGTTCAGGATGGACGATAGACGTGACGTTCGCTCAAACCGTATCAGACTTAGAGCCAAGAAGGTCGAACACATGCGTTTAGAATCACTCTGTTGTTAGCTACGGCTAAGCTGTAACAAGCCCGTACACGTCCACTTTCTTGATGTCACTAGAGTAAACTTTTGAATCAGTCTGTATAATTGAATTAATCAATAAACGGTAGTTTAGTGGTAACAGGCCTGCAAGCACCCGTTGTTTTGAGCTAACTGAATGTTATTCGCAATCACGGTCGTCTCATGACCCCGTTATTGCTGGTTGCCTGGTCTTGTGACAATAATAAATAAGGTATGACGGCCTCCATATTTGGCTCTACCAGTGGTCTTATTCATTGATCATGACTATTTTCACTATATCATATCTATATCATCATGACTATTGTCACTGTTATGAATATCGATCAATCTCGTGGAATCCTGCAACTCGTTGCTTTACCCTAATGTTATTCAGCCACATACCTACCTACTACGCCCAACTGGAGTTTATTTAGTGGATTGACAGTTTATCGTTTCTACTCTGACTTGTTATACTACTAGTTTTGTGATTTTGTAAAGTTTTTTGTTATGTTTATTTATTTTGTTTTTACATAATTATTGTCTTACCTTATTAGATAACCTCTGTGATTGGTACGAGTGCAGCTCTACTGAACCGTTCCGGGTAGCAGACGACAAATATAAGATCGCCTTGATGGTGGCCGACCTCCGCCAGGGGATGGCACAATAAGAAGATGATTATATATCGCCATTTATGCTAATATTATGTTACGATTAAACGTAGTGCTTAGTTAGCGTAAAAAATAGTCGTATTGCATTTTGGATGTTGTTGAGCAAGCAACGAAATCATCAGGTGCATATTTAATCAATCGAGGGTCCTGTTCGAACACCAATTTTTTTCATTCTCTTATTTCTATTAAATATATATTATGTATTTAAATTTAACACATAACATATTGTAGAAAGGTACATAAAAATATCACAAAACCCGCAAAATGTATTAAATGTACATTATCTACGCAATCAAAATGATTTGAGATCCTGCTCAATATTTTTAATAATTGTATTCGCGTTATCAATATGACAAATTAATTGGTATGAAATTGCTAAAATCGATTATTTTCTTCGCCTTGTTGCAGATTGTCACCACAATTTTTTTTCGCTTTTTTGAAACGTTTTTAATCAAACTATCTGGCATGTGATGAGTATTCTAGATTCTATAAAATTTGTTAAACATATTGCGTTTCCAATATTAACAAAATAAAATTTTCATGTTTTTCGAAAACCTTAAGGGGGGACATGCTCGTCGTAGGTCAATAGATTATCTACAACGTTTAAGGAGTGTCCAGGATCATGGTTTGAAAATACAATAAAAACTCAATTTTTACCTACGACGAGCATGTGGGCCGTTAAACGATTAGTTTTAATGATTTGTCAATTTTTACTAAATATTTTTTTGAAAATTAATTTGGTGGCTCTTTATCAGCGCAAGACCCTATTCCTGAGCACACTCGAAGTACCAGTAAATCCGCCCCAGGATAATATATACTTTTTTTTGATATTTCAATGAATTTTTATACCTAAAATATGGAATCATCATTATCAACATCAGCCTAAATCTATCCACCTGGATGAAGGCCTCTACAAGCTGATTCTACTTATATCGATCGTGTGCATCGCGTTTATTTATTTAGAAAAAAGAGTATTACGGCATTACAGCGATTGGCCAATGCGCCATAATACATAATAAATACAAAATTATAAAAATATCTTAATTACAAATATTAACTAATATAACAAGAAAGTAGAAAAGACAGCATGTGTATATGTAAATATTAAAGAAACTTGATAATATACAATTTTAAATTTAACCTATTTAATACGTCCACAAACATTATTTATAGTTAATAAAAAATAAATCAACCTTTATGGTGCCATCAAATAAGTTAATTGCACGATACACAGCATCGTGAAACATAACATCTGTCCTGCGACGAGGTATCTTGAAGACCGTAGAGTTAGGAGTGATATTGGTGGGAACATGAAAATTAATATTTGCCAGTATATACGGATTGTAAATGAATCCACGAAGAAGTAAAAAGAAATGCTTTAAAAGAAAAATCACTCTTCGGGTGGACAGGGATTGCATTGATAGCATACCCAGAAGAAAACGAGTCGGGACATTCATTTTATTATCATTATCATAAGGAAAGCCATGTACTTCCGCAGAACTTAACCATTTCATCAATCCAGTGACCTTTAGGTCTACTATGCGGTCGTTTTTTGCCTCTTAGGTACCACTGAATAACTAGATTTATCCGGTGATTGTCCTTTCTTCGAGCTTTGTGAGCAGCTCATAGTAGTATAGTGTAAAAAAATAGAAATATATATTATATTTTATTATTTTTAATACTATAACAGGTCATGAGGCCCAATGACAATGGTGTAGTAAAACAGTAATGTATTTAGTAATAAATTATAAACAATCACACATATCCAGGCTTTGAAAAAATCTCTTAAATATAAATTGTCACCTAACTTTGAAATGAACTGGAGGCCCCTTGATGAAAGGGGCCAGCGCCTTACGCACTATGAGGACAACTAGGAGAGGATTATTTATATTTACAATGTTATCTTCAGCGTATATATTTTAAATTGATTTGTAAGTATATTTATTAGTAAGTAGGGAACAAAATATATTATGTAACTTAATGATTTTTTTTTCAAACTGCCCTAAGGGCCGTTTCAGACGGGACACCGGTGTCGCGCTCGTATATAATAAGGAGGTCTTTGTATTCAAATAAAGGGGCGTTTGTATTATGTTTATGAACGCTCCAGAGCTAATGAGTCAACGCGTGTCCGGTACACTTTTCCGTCAGCCGCTACATTCTCAAGTCGCCGATACACTTGTTTTTATTACCACAGCCAGTTCTGTGTTCTAATTTATAACGCGAAATTATGCGTTGACTCATTAGCTCTGGGGCGTTCATAAACATAATACAAAGGCCTCAAATATTATATACGAACGCGACACCGGTGTCCCGTCTGAAACGGCTCTAATGCAAAATTGCAAACTATCACTGACGCCAAACTTACTAAGTAACTTAATATAAAATATAGAATTGTTTTTCTACAATATATTTTAACACAGTTGGTTCCGCTTCCATGTCTATCACTATTAGAGCAGTTGAGGGTTACATAGCGAGCTTTATATTGTCTTGATCGAACTGTTCTTTTACCACTCGGAGAGATGAATTATTAATGGGAGTCCTTGTGAAGAAGCGCCGCGTCCATGGCGAATGCGCAGTTCCCCAGTTGTACTTCTCAATTTATATCATTCTGAAGTTCGATACGAACAGTAAAATATCCCCTCCCGATAATCACTCGAGTTATATTGATGGTAAGAATCAATTTGGCTTATCGAATATTTCATGTATTTATGAAGTGATATAATGCAAACAATACATCACGCTCTAAGCGCCTAAGTAAGCGGGCACTGGTAGCTACTTAGGAAAATGGATCTAAATCTGTTGTATTTATCCAAGAACTGCTTTATTTTTGTCTCTTTTGTATGGAAAAAATCTGTAATAAATTTACGGCACGTGTTAGAAAAAAATATTTGTCTACTGAATGAGTTTAATAAAAAGTATTTGAATCCTTACACAAAATATTTTATTATAAAATATGTAGGTATATCGAAAGATATATTTTTAGTATTATTAAAAGAAAGTTTATTTATACATTTTTTTTAAATTATTGTTCTTTTACTTGAATGCTTTTGTTTTACTTATTTCGGCTTGTGGCATTTATATAGATTGAATACACATTTAAAGAACCTTTAAGCTTATTATAGAAAGGTGCTTGCTGAGCATAACGGGCAATGACATAAGTAAACAAAATAATCGGATGAGGGTACGTAATGTAATATAATTCTTGAAAAACTTTTTAATGGAAATATGCAGGGCACAGTATCCTGTAGTATCGAGTAGTATCCTGTTTAAATATTATAAAAAAATATTTTTTTTAATGTAATTAGCGGTAAGCTTATACCTATTATAATATAATAAATATTATAATATTTTAACATCATATTTTTCTGCCTATATTAATGTATTTTTTATTTATTTTCCAGGTAAGTGTCCATGTTCTCTGTGCAGATTTTTCTCTCAATTTGGGTAAGTAATAATTTTAATAATCAAAATAATTTATATTATTTCATGTTATGTTCATTATTAATTATCTATGACATTTTTTTAATTTAAAGTACTGTTGACTCCCATTTTTTCTGAAATTGGCGGAAATCTGGGATAATCGATTTTTAGCATAATTATTGCACATAGTTTCGCTGCACGTGTTGAACGTTTATAGATTACAATCGGTGAAGATACCTACATAATTCAGAAATACTTCGGAAAAAATACCTGTTAGAAATATCTTAGAGAAGGGTTATGTCAAGTGGACCTGAAACCAGTCCTGGTGACTGCTCTAGCTTCTGAGCTGTTGGAAAACCTATAATTAATGCGAATTAAATCTGATATATACCCGCTATTACTCGCCTAGGACCTACTCTTCTGCAGCATATTCTTGCCGACGCTTCTAGGCGCTGTTGTCTACTAAATGGGAGGAGCTTGTTAGTTTATAATAGAATGGGCTGAGCATGTTAGTTCACAGTTTTAACACGTAGCCAAGAAGATGTTGCTTATGAGTAGGTGAAGCGATAGAGTTTATGATTAAATCGATGTAATTAATTTTATTACTAAATGATTTACACACAGTATTTTTTTATGTATTAAATTTTAATTTTAATAATAAAATAAAATAATTACGGATTTGTATGAATAGACTCAAGGTGTGAATTGGTCCTGACAGATATTATGATAATTAATGGAGTAAGTACAAGATTTGTACCTAATTCGTTATCACAAAAACTCAGGAAAACAGACTTAAGACGCTGGCTCTGATGTATTTATAATCACCTAAAACTTCTCACTACTTCAAAAGATAAAAATAATAAGTAATAACATAATAACATTATGAACAGACCTACAAACTTATCTGAAGAATGGGATAGGGGAGCCACTGTCGAAAACTACCCAATGAAGACTCGTAACTGGACAAAATCTGACATTCGAATGACATTTTCAAAATAGCGTCACATGTTAGTTCGTAGTTCCATTTTTGGCCATTCTACAGATAAGTTTGTAGGTTTGTACTCCGAATGTAATCGTTCGAAATTCAAAAAAGTTGTTATGTATTTGTGTCCCCTTTTTTACATCATACTAAGTTCACAACCCGTTTAATATGATCCTGTTAGAATGAGAGGAAACTTTATACAAAAAGAAACTTTAATAATAAAACCTTTAAAAAGCAAATCTATCATGATTGTCCACATTATTTGCCATCTGCTACATGAAATGCAGTAAAAATAAAATCCAATGCCAAAAAAATTCGTCGAAAAAACGAGAAAAAAATCTCCACACTGCATTTACCTAGTTGGACAAATAATAATTCATCATTCAAAAAAGATGACGTCACAAAACAACATCTCCCGCCCTCGTGTCATTTTAGCAAAACGTTCCGAAGCGATAAAAAATATGGTAATCGCAATGTCCGTATTAGCTCTGTCCCTATCACAGTTTGGGGCAAATAAACGGGCGAGAGCGAGACGACAGAAGTGGCCGCATTGAAAATTATTGGCATCGAGTGTTTTTATTTGTGAGGATCCTCGTGCATCCAGTAGGGTGAGCTTTCATTTTTTTTTCGGGATACATTTTTCACTGTTATACCATTTGAATGGCTGGAATCAAAGAGAAATATTTATAAAAAACGTTAAAAGTATGCAGTCGGTAGAATGTAAGTTTGTACGCGTACAAAATATACGAAATACTTAACTAGAATACTCAAAATTATATATATTTTTTTAAACCTTGAAAAAATAACTATTACCTGATTTTAAAAAAATACAAGATAAAAAGAACTTTTTATATACAACGTTTTTAAATTTTTTGTTTAATTATTATACTCAATATGCTCAAACTTGTACTTGATATGAAGAAAATAAAAAACAAACAAACAAATACAGAAATACTGAAATGTCATTTTGATTTCCATAGTAACTCACGTAATGTAATTGATAAGACCACCTATAGCAACCAATATCTAATAGTGGATTGTATTACGAATTTCTTCCGAAATAACTTTTCATACAAAACAGAATCAACTGAAAATGAATTCAATTCTACTTAAAGATGGCTAAAAGTATTAAAAGAATGCATTTGCATTGTGTTCTGATATATTCTAAAAGTTTCAAATATCTAGCTAGTCGGAAAGTTAGTTAAAAATTGATTGCAAGGTTTGTACCGGACAAATATGAATACGAGCTAATAAAAACGTTGTAATTAGACCAAGTAGGGCTTGAACTGACATTTTTTACATTCCGGGTGAATGCTCTACCTTTACCAAAATGAACTTGTTAGCAAAAAATTGCAAAAAATATGCTTAAAGGTAAAAGGGCAAGATCTAACTTTCTTCGGTTCCATGAATGATAAAATAGAACAGCGATATAAAGAACTATGAGCTTTTAAGAAAAATACAACATCTATGTATATATTAAAATTGTCGTATCTCTATTATGCTGTACAGATTTTTATGATTATCGACATAATATTGTAAGCAGCTTCCAACATTTTGCCACCAATATACTGCTAGATGAAGGCCCATCTTCTTCTAAGCTGCTCATTTTCTTCGTATTGGACCTGTCCATTATGTTACCACGGTGTTTCATCAAATTTATATGTATTACACATAATTACTAATATATTATATCACCTTTGTTTTCTTTTTATATCAGATACTTACCCTTATTTGATCCCTTAACAAATTATATCGTTTTTGTATAGAATTTGTATGTTTTTTTTTTTATATTTTTTTACATTTTCTCTTTACCTGAATGATGTCGCTGGCTCACGTCCTTGTAACATTTCTTGCAAATGGTTTACTGGCAGACATTAGTTACTACATTTTTTATTATATATTAAATTTAAGCTCCCAGTTATAACATTAGCAAAAGTCGGTTCCAGGCTAATCAATATAATGTATATTAGTAGACAGTGAATTCATAAAGTAGCATGAGTAGTATATAACAATCACAGAAATACACAGAGACTTATATACATTGCCCTCTAAGAATCGAACTCAGAACCCCTCGATGTGATAATCCAGTCTATAACGCATTGTACTACAAGGGTTGTCCGTACTCATTGAAATATTTTATCATAAGTAAATTGCTGATAAAGTAGCTGGAGATAATTTATGTAAACTTTTCGTTTCTATCATCAATGGTGTTTATTTGCACCGCTCCTCTTGTATCGGGTTATCTCTCTCGGTCTCTCCCTTGCATCTTTTGTTTCACATTCGAATTAAAGAACTTTATTTAGAGAGCCTATAAATTTAAATGAATTGGTTTAGATAAATTAATAAAAATACTGATATTCAAAACTATATTTACATATGAAATTAACAACCCCTTAAGCTGGTGTAGTAATTTCCCGTCACTCGTGATAAGAGTAAGCGATTCTGTTTTCACTTTGGATTTTCCGGTACCACAACGTCAAAAACGAATTCAAAAATAGGACGACATCGTTTTTCCCGCGCGGCGCCATCTTGCGCGGTCTCCGGCTCAAAATGGCGGACGGCCCGCTGGTGTCACATGATTAATGACGTGTAGGGTCCTCTCAGGGAATTATTATCTATCATCCGTTCATATTTACCTAAGGGTGAAGCAGGTTTTGTGTGTGATGGTATCCAGCTTAGCATAACGCATAGGACACGCCGATTACTAACACATTATTATACTGTATTGTAACCATTGACGTATTGTAATATATTATATGAATGAAGTGTACAATAATACTAAATACCAGTGGAGAACCGCCATAAATAGTGCACACTAAACTTTGTCATTCATACGTACCTATTACTTTTCATTGAAATAAGACTACAGTTTACAGATGGTTTTGGTTAGTTTTTAAAATTCAATTAAGCCCTGCAAAAACCAAGCCATAATAATTAATAGAAAATAGTCAAAAATTACTCGTCTATCTATAAAAAATCTAAAATTATGCAATACAATCATACATAACTTTGAATATTTTATAGATAGAATAATATGTTTTATCTATTATAGTTTGGTTAGGCAGAGCTTAATGAGTTTAAAAAAAATGAACCAACAATATGTGTAATATATAAATATTCTTAATCCAATGTAAACAAATAAGTATGAATGCAAAAGTGTGCATAATTTTGTCGTATCGCCCAAAGTATCTATACCAAAACTATTATAGTTTGGTTAGGCAGGGTTTAATTGATTTTAAAAATCGAACCAATACAATATGTAAATGTCTTGGTTACATAAAAATAAATACGTATGATTGGCCAGATTTTACTGTGTACTATTTATGGCGAATCTTAACAGCCTACGTCCACCCTTTGCTACTAATCAATACTACATAATTTTAATAGGCCAACCAGTATTGCTAACCGTACAATAATTGTACTATACAATACAATCATTTTTATTCTGCGAGCAATAATTTTGCGCCAAATATAATAAAAATGATACCTAATATAAAATAGTTTTTTCAAAAATACTATAATCTTTATACTATTACAGTCATCATAGAAAATATGGCAGCCGTGGTCTTTCCTGAAGTTTAGACTGCAGAATCATTCCATGTTTTTTTTTATAATATTATATCGTAATAAGCATATAAATACAGATGAAAACTACAAAAACAGCTCTATCTCTAAACCTGGGTCAATTTCCAAACAGCAATAATGTTTATATGAAAATTTTATTTTTACTTTAATTTATGAGATATTAAGTACACATTTTTAATCATTTGAATTCAAATTGCACGTATTCTAAGTACATATCTTTAGTCGATGTTATTAAGCTTCTAATGTTTATTGATGTTTTTGATTACTTTTCAATGTATCCAATATCGAGCATGATAGCCTTTTTTAAATAATTATATTTTTTATTGCAAGCAAGCAATTAAGTACATAATGTCTATCCTCAATACTACAACTACATAACTTGATTTTCACTATTTTTGAGTTAGCTATTGAATATTTTTCTACATTTCTTTCTCTACAATATGATAAACCTAGGAAAATCAGAAGTTAATGGGAACTCTATTAATTTTAGGATTGAAAATTGTAGATAATTCTAAAACCATAAATAAATGCATTAAATAAATAAAATAATAAATCTACAATATTTTTTTAAACGATTGAACATTATTTAATTGTTCCCAATTAGACGTTTACAATTTTTCATTTTTATTTAATATAATAATTTTAGCGTAGATTTAAGTTAATCAAGTTAAGTTTAAATTTCATTTTCCCAACAATGACCAAACCAAAGTTATCTAGTTGTAGTATTGAGGTGACGATATAAAAGAGAACTACAAATTATATAGAGTAACAATATTAATAATAATAAAAGAGTGAAACAAAATAAATGACAAAAAATCTAAAATTAAACCATATAAGTACCTACCCACATACATATATATATATATTATAATATAGACAAACAAAATAATAATTATTATAAAACCACTAATATACCTACTAATTTTCTCCAAGTAAATAAAATACCTCCTCCAGTCCCCTGGATACGTCACGAGTACTTAAAATAGCAACAGCATTACCTCTTTGGATTTCTATGCTTATTCGCCATTTCAGATACTTCGATGAATGGCACTCTCCTGTTTTACCAGTCAAATCAAAGTAAAGTTAATTTTAATTGTCATATTTTACCCACAACTTTCCAAATACCAGTTAAATACTTTATTCAACAAATCACAGATGGAAACCAATTTGACTATTTTATTGAGGCTTGCCATGTCAGGTGGTTAACGATATATAGGGTCCTCTCAGAGAATTGTTATCTATCATCCGTTTATATTTACCCCAGAGTAGGGCAGCTTTTGTGTATAGTACCTCGCTTAACATAAAGCATAAACAAGGCGATGGAAAGGGCTTGAAAAGGGACATTACAAACACTGAAACACCCGGCCTTCCCTTGCGTGTATCTGCTACATTAGATTAATTTAACGCCATTTTTTTGTTTTGTTTTTATTGACAGCTGGGTGCTTTTAATAAATTACGTTATATATATTACCGCCAAATTGAATAAGTGCCTAATAATGATTATGTAACAACGTTTAACGGTAAAATGGTGACTGATTTTCTGATTATATAAAACAAACCGTATATTCAACTATTTAAAATTAATAAATATCGTAAACCCATAATTTTGAAAACATTTATAAACTATAGATACTAAGTTACTCTTTGCCCAATATTTTTTCTTGATTGTTCCTAGTACTGTATAATATAATGTAATAATATGTACCCAGATGATCTAATTCTAAATATGAATCAGAAAATTCTAAAAAAAACAAGAAAAATTCTATTGAGCCACTCATGTAATAATATCTAGTTTGTTTACTCAGTAATTACTCTCTCCTATTTTTTTTTAAGTATGATAAGCTTTTCCGCTTCCATTTTTTTTCCATCCGCCCAAAAATAGTTTCTTCCAAACACGATGGTTAGTTTTTTGGATTTCAAACTAATAGAAAACCGGACACATGCTCACATAAAGAACATATGCTAATTTTTTTTTCTATTCACTTAGTCGGGCCGCAAGCAGCCCTCGGACCGTGGATTGGACGCGTCCGCAGTAATGTAACTTTAAAATCTACCTACTTATTACAAAGTTTAGACCACAGAACAATAAAGCAAACGATAATATGTTGTATTCTTAAAATTAATATACATACAGCAAAAGTTTTACTTTGAAATTACGAAACCGCTTTCAGCCAATCACAGCAAGACGAAAATGGCTTTCCAAACTTTACAATGCTATTATTAATACTTCCGATGCACTTTTCCATGGCACGATAGTATTATTATTTTCTCTCGAAGCTTCGAACGGAATAATACTTTGCACGAACGTCGCTGGCTTCCACTACAATTGGCTACTTAACAAATTAAATTTATTTTCGTGTTCAAACAAAATCCCGAAATGAAAATATATGTACACTACTTACAAAACCCGTTCTCAGAAAAAAAAACAATGAATTTCTTCTTATGCTTTTGTATACCACAAAGTGACTTAAATATTATACAAAATTAAAAGTTTTCTTCCAAGGAGAGTTGCAAATGTATTCTTTTTAGTGAATATTTTAAAATGCTCGACTTTTTTGTTATTTCCAAGAAAAGATATCAGATTGTTTATACAAAAACATTATTATGAATATGGATAATAATAATATTATAGTTTGATCGAAAGTACTTGATAGAATTTTAATTTTAATTGTAATGGATTAAGTTTTGTACCATTCTATTTGACGAATTCTCATATATTACTGAAATGGAATAGTACAAAACTTAAATCCATTAAAATTATTTTATATTTCTACTTAGACATTTATAAGAGTTTGTTATCAATTAATTAATTAATTTAGTAGGTATATTATAACAGTTATATACTTTATTTTTTGTCAGAAGGTAGTTGTATGTATATAGCGATCAACAGTTCCATGAGAACCAAGTAGTATCAGAAGAATCCATGACATATGACTCATTCTCAAATTAATATTATTTATTTAAATATTGTTTAGCACGTTCATTTTCCTTGCATATATTTTCAAACAATAGAATTACGACTTAGTAAGCACATTTTCACCATAGCAACAATTATTAATTTTTATTATATTAAAAATATATTTTCTCACCGAGGCCTGAGATACTCAGTGCTAGCATTTTCCATCATGATGGATTCAATAAAAAGGCTATCACTCTGTGTCGTCGCACCGAAGGCTTAGCTATCTCACTATTCATGTTACCCCAATCATATCTATGTACACTCGCCATCTCCATCAGCAACTACCAGTCTTCATACTTCACACATCTCCTCATACATAATATATTTAATCCACCTCGCATACATCCAAATGTATAAGAAGCTCTGTTTATTACAAACATTTTTAATAACGTAAGAATGTTTTCAATTAGAACTTAAAATCGAAGTCTATTAATTACATTTTATTGGTAATATTTCATCGATGTAATTATTTTGATCTATCTTTCTTTATATTAAAAAAATTATGTGCAAAGTACACCAGTTTTTACTCTCATATATTTTAATACCTATACTTAATATGTTAAATAAATATCATTGTTTTAGAAAATACAAATTTATTTAATATACTTAGATAAAATACAACAAAATTCAAGTCAATTGAAAGTAGGTTTTTGCTAAACTGGATGAAAGTTCATTATTTTTACTAGGTTTTGAATGAAAGATACCTTCAACTATTGTCCGGCAACTTGATCTTGGCTACGTGGCAAAACTGTGAACTACAATCGAACTTCCGGTTTCAAATTAGGAACGCCCCTAAATTATTCATTACATTTTTGACATTTGTATTTGACGCATCTATTTTTTACGTAATTTGAAGCTTATTATATTCAAAAGATGTCCAAAACTATACGAAGTGATGTTTGAAATATTATTAGTAAACTTTTGATGTATTGTGAAGAAGAAAAAGAGTCGCATTTAAAAGGCGAGGCTATACAATACTTAAACAAGCCCATATCACGAGTGGCGGCCATGTCTGGTATGTCAAAATTCAGTGTTGTAATACTAGAAATATTTCCCCAATTACTGGAAATTATGTTTGTTTATTATATAGTTGTGTGTATCGTAATATGTTTTATTCATATTTTTAGACGTATAATAATTAAGTATAAATGATCATTTAAGTACACTGGCAGTGTAATAATAAATTGGCAAGAAGAATATTTTCAAGAATAGACATTATTGTAATTAAATCAATTATTACAGAGATGTAAAATTTACAAAAATGCTTAAAATTATATAGATACTTACAGGAAGTGTATCATTAATTTACAGGAATATCCCCAAGGACAGTTTCGAGAATTAAAATAAGAATGAGGTGAAATTATTTTTCTATTGATACTTTTCAAACAATAATTAGATTTATAAATTAATTACTTGTTGAGAATAGAATTGTTATAAATTAAAAACTTAATTTCGCGGGATTTGTTTTCTCAAAAAATGACAACATTGAGAAATATTCTATAAGTGACACCGTCGACTTCCTGTTGTCGCCTAAATAATGTTGTCGTACAGTAAATAGGATGCGTTGCAAAAAAATCGCAATATAGTACGAGAGTATTATATGTATTGTAGAGATATGACTGTTAGACGTATACCCCATAATCTGAATGAATGATAATTATTTAAACAATCCATTAATAAACAGATAAAGAGTAATTATATTTGAATTGATTAACAGTAGTTAGCAAACATTTATTACAAGAAAGTTTTTTTTTGTCATTTTCCGATAAATAGTAAGGGAATGGGACAACTGAACGATAGTAAATTGGGCACCGCACTCTCGAATGAAATAAAAATAGACGTTCCTTACGCTTTTATACAGAAAGCAAATAGAATTTTAATCAGTTTCTATCTACAACTTAGTAATTTCTAATAGATTCAAGCTCTATACTATTCCATTTCAGTCGTTTTTTTCCATTAATTATTTTTCTTAGAATTGACGATTTACACCTCTTGAATGTAGTATTTTTATTGTTAGTGTGTGTTTACCTTTGGTAAGTGTACACGACGCCTGAAGATGCCGAAAGGCGAAACCCGGGTCGCAAAAAACGACTTAAATGGAATAGTACAGAGCTTGAATCCATTAGATTTTAAATTCAAATTCCATCAAGTACCTTCGGTCGATAGTATTAATATTACTACTTAATAGTTCTAATTTATAGAATCGAAATAAAAAATGTTTTTAATAATGTCGTAAGGACACTGTTTTATTCGTTGGTTACTTCGATGCCATATTTTAGACTCCTGCCGGTTATGTATCAACCAACACATTATAATATAACTTTGTTACAATATTTCAATATACCACGTACAATTCATTTTACTTGTGGTGTGAGAAATGGAATTAAGTCACTTATGTTTAATGTCGACTTATGTAAAAACAATTACCTAGACCCAATATTAAACGGTATTCTATTCAATTTTCATCTAATATCTTAATTCATTGGCTATAACTCAGTATAAAATAAAATAATACAGTAAATAGGTATACCTTATACAGGTATAACGAAAAGATTTCCCCTATTTTTAACTAACGCCTAAAATAAGCTAAACTACTAATTGATTAAAAACATGACCTTTAGTACTTAACATTCTGTAAGGCATAAAAATCTATTACAATATTATTATTTTTCTATGTAAATCAGTCTATTGAAACGATTACACGTGTTTTTTTCACGCGCGTCGCCGAAAATCACCTAATTCCACATAATAATGTAAGCCTGCCATTTCCAGCGCGCTTTTCTGTGTAAATCCTCATAAGAAACACGCTGGAAATTACGGCGCGATAAAATTATCGAGATATCGGTCGCCCCCGAAAGGAAAACTGCCCGGGAAAGCGGCGCTCCGCGTGAACGGGGAAAATTGGAACTTAATCATAAAAAAGGTTATACATGAATATGTAATGAGATACGTTTTCCAGATTAGACTATTCCCGGTATCGGTGTGAATTTTCCGCGCGTGGAATTTCCCTCCGCTATGCATATCCGGTGCAAGGCTTTTGTGTGTATGTGTATTTTTTCTTTTTTTCCCGCTCTATAGTATAATCTGCGCTATTTGGAAGTAAAGTAGGTCATTTATAAAAGCATTGAGGCTCATCATTACATATTATTTGTAAATAATCATTTAATAATAATATTTTTATTATTATAGCCATTTTTTTAAAATTAAATATACATACTGCTAAAATAAATATACATACATATTAAATACATTTAATATTAATATTGTTATTATTATAGTCGTTTTTTAAATAAATGTAAAAATCTAGACAAGAAAACGCCTATGTTGATCTCAATATCCATATTTTGAGAGTGCTGATAAAAAAGGGAGGTTATACTCTTATAAAACCATAGAGAATTTATTTTGTCCATGATATGTATATAGATTTTGCCGACACCTCTTTTTCTTGGAGTCTAATAATTCTGTATCATAAGAAAGTTGTGGGAGGTACCTTGTATTATTAATTTGTACTGTAAAATTACGTGTCAAAAATACTATAGGTACCAAGTCACGAGTGCGATGATCCATTTTATGATACACTTCATACTTAGACTCTTTAAAAATCGATGTGTTATGTGACTTTAGATCACATAGAAATCAAACCCGGAGCCCTCGGTATGAGCAGATATTGCCTTATGCATTTAATGATTAACCCTTAAGTGCATCATATAGCATATTATAATGCTACAGATTGTATTTTAATTTTCTACTTTTAGTGACATCTTTTTTTTAAGAAGTTAGATTTTTAATTTAATAATTTATTAATAATATTATTAGAAAATTTAGTTAAATTTTAAAAACTAACGAAGATGTTACTCGACCCGAATTATGTTACCTAGTTTAAATTTAACATATCGTGTGAAATTTTAATTTTTGACAGAATAAATCATTTTTATTTTCATTATTATAATATTAATTTCAGCAAAAAAACATTTTTTTTCCATTATCATATTATTAAAAAGGTATATTTCCACGAAATATATTTTTAAGACCTGTAAAATCCACAATGTATCATAATGTGAAACGATTTTTTTTTCTTAATTCTTTTACTATTGTTAAAATACCAATTGGAATGACAAAATAATATGCATTATACGTAAAAACAAAAAATCATGCATTCAAGGGATAACAGTTCTTTTCCGACCATTTCCGATCCTAATAAGATCATTTTTTTGGGCCTCCACAGAGTAGAGGTTTATATTAACAGGGTTTTTTTTTACGAGAAATGGATTTCAACCATTTGCTCAATCTATTAGGTCCATACCCTGACTTATACTCAAATTGAAAAGCAATATATCGTCACTGTTCTGGCAGAAGACACTAATTCGAAAAAATGACATATTAAGTTAGTTTTACCAAAATGTTTCTTATTTCAAACTTTACCGTCGAAAACCTTCCTAATAAATAAACAGTCTTTATTTTAAAGTCATCCTTTTTACGATTACTTAATAAACTCGCATGGTGGACCATTTCAAACATTTTAACAACTTCAAAGTCAAATTACTCAAAACTAGTATTCTCCAGTTAGTGTATTCTGCCAGAACAGAGACGATATTGTGTACTTGCCTGACCCAGGATTCGATCCTGGGACCCACGGCGTCATAGGCCGACGCTTAACTGCATGTTAATTTTCAATGTTATTTCTTACCTTTCCACAATATAACGATTCGTACATTACCCCTTAAGTAAAAATATGTTTCATATTACATATAATATGTAAATAGAAACCTGATACGTACTGATCACTATTGGAAATGTGAAAGCCTGCAAAGTGCAGCCAATAAAGGACACGCTATGTGGTCCGCAAAAATAAACAGGGCCGAAGCATGCCGCACGAATAATAATGCCTTCTGAAAATTTCACAAAAGGCGCGGACATTTCGGTAGGTATAAAAACATTTTATCCGTATGGTCTTCAATCAATAGCGTACATGAGGGTCCATGTCCGACAGTGGCGGCGAGTGCCAACAAGAAAGAGGTAAACGATGAAGCACCTAATAATATTCTAAAGTGGGTAAAATAAAAGTGGACACTTCATACTTACGGGACATGAATGGTTTATTATACTGAAATTTTATTTATTAGCTACATTTTGAGTAAAGGAATCCATAGTACATACTAGAACATAGAACTTATTGGGGCATTTAATCGCAAATACTAAATTGCTAAAACCTCTCGCGTGCTACTTTTTTAAAACTCAATCAGTATTTTATGTAACGACAAGTCCTGGGTTTCGGGTTCAAATCCTGGGTCTGGAAAATTCGCACGTTATTTTTTTTTCAAATTTATGTTTGAACCAAGAGCATGGAGCTTATAGATTGAGAGAGTGTCTAACATCCATTTCTCGTGCTCACCAGCTTAAAATCTCTCCGACCATGTCCGATCCTATTAGGATCATAATATGGAGCTCCACACAGTAGAGGTTTTTATTAACAGATTTTTTTGTTTTTTTACGAGAAATGGATGTCAGCCACTTGCTCAACATATTAGGCCCATACTCTGACTCATACACAAATTGAAAAACAATATGTGTACTTTCCAGACCCAGGATTCGAACCTGGGACCCACGGCGTGATAGTCCAACGCTTAAGCTGCGCAGCCACCGTGGGTGTTAAAGGTGCCAGTTTAGAATGTACCTTGGTAATTTAATTTTCCTTTTTACTACGAGAAATCATTTTCTAAGGCATAGTGTTATAATAATATAAGATAGTGTTTTGAAAATTTGTGTTTTTATTATTATAAATTTCATGTCGCGAATGTGTTTTATTAATAATTAATAAAGTATATTGATGATAAATGTTAACATAATTAAATTGAGTTTTAAAATTGAGGCTATCAGAGCAGGTGTGACCTCTTCCAATGATTAACTACGTTTAGACATTTTTGGGGTTACGCCACTTCTGTTTTGACCGTAACCGTAAAGTAAGTTATCATGTCTCATCCTAAACTATGCGTAATATAGGCCTCCAGGTGGTGGAGGTTTGCATAAAAAGTTTGTTTTTTTTTTACAACAAATTGATATTAGCCACTTGCTTAACCTATTAAATTCATACTCTGGCTCCAAATAGATTTTATTCTTATCTGTCTATGCGAGAGATGGACGTAGACTTCCCAACCATGCATTGTCTACCGAGATGGTCGCCCCACTAGTTTTAAACAATATATTATCATCGATATTGCAGCTCGCTGCAATGAGCGAACATCACATCTGAACATCACAGCACATTCCGCTGTTTCTTCAGGCCACATTCACAGTCTGAAGGATCATCAGTTGTTAATCATTCGAATTCATATTCTCTTTAGTTTTAGATACTCTGAGATTCATTCTATTTCAAACTGCTCAGTTGGAGCACCATTAAGAAGAGGCTACGTAGTTGCATTTCTCTCACCACCTCACCATTATTTCCATTGCTGGCGACTCCGAAATCTTTTTGGATGACCTAAAAAAGCTTAACTCATCCGGTGAACTTCCTTTACCTATCTAATTTATATATTTTGTATGTACACATTTGTACTATTTAATAACTTACTATCTATTTCTATTATACTGATTTATCTCTTTTTTATGTAATACTGTTTTATATTTCTTTGTTTCTAAATGTCATGTTGTGAACGTCTTAAACTTTTAATTTGTAATGTGCACACTATGTTAAAAATAAAATAATTGAAATTGAAAATTTTCTTTGATTTTAGACGTAATTATGACGATCTACATATTACATTGAAAAAAAGATTCAGTACCTAATCAAATCACGGCGACCATCATGGAGTTAAAATAAATTATTACTTTCCATAAACACATTTTACTATTTAAAAAATAATATTTCCAATATTATTATCAAAACCTTGTCTACGTCAATGGATTGGACATTTTTGGCGAATGCTAGAATATTTTAGCGCAGAGTTGGGACGTCGTTTTGTCATTTTCCATTCGGCGGGACGAAAATGTGTTTGAAATAACAAATCAAAGAAAGACGAAAAAAGATAATAAAACAATCGAATTCGTGTAAATAATGAAAAGTAGCTTTTCTTCGGCATTATTGTTATTGCAGCGAAAGCTTTCGGAGTAGTTTTTTTTATTATTACCATTATACTACTCCCATTTTCGACTAGACAAAGAATCTTTTATAACTTAATTGGACTGGCAATAGAAAATTGTGTCTTTTTCTTGTTTCCAGCTAACTAATATATTTTTTTTTCTCCTTCATATTTCCATCTGCTACAGTGAATGCTTTTATTATCGAAATATTACTCTCCCCTCTGATAAAGTCTTTACTCTTTTATCGCAGTTTCCACAATTCACTTTATTTATAGTATAATGTAGAGATCCAGAAACTTAGAGTAGCACAACGTGGTATGGAGAGGTGCATGCTGGGCATAACGCGAAAGGACAAAAAGAGGAATGAGTGGATAAGGAAGCAGACAAGGGTTTGCGATGTAATAGAGTTTATTAAAAGCCTTAAATGGAGATGAGCTGGACACATAGCTCGAAGAAGAGACAATCGTTGGACAAATCTAGTCATCCAGTGGTATCCAAGAAGTACAAAACGTTCGCAAGGTAGACCTAGAGGCCGCTGGATCGATGAAATGATAAAGTTCTGCAGAAGTACCTGGCAACGCAATGCACAGGACTGAGAGCAGTGGAAGCAGCTTGAAGAGGCCTTCATCAAGCAGTGGATAGATTTAGGCTGATGATGATGATGATGATAGTATAATGTTACACTGTAATTGATTGAGTACCTTCTAAGAATATATATTATATATGTCAGCATACGTTTATTTGATATCCTTCTTTTACGGCCCCAAACGACATCAGCTAATTATATAGAAAAATTGTTTCTTCAAATTTTTCTGCCAATTCCAAATTCAAATTTTCGCAACAGATCAAAGGTTTGAATATTTTGGATTCGATTTTAATTTGACATTCTTTTATTTTTAACTACGATTCCACACATTCTATCGACATAAAATATAACTAACGATTTTAGTCGATAATGAAGTACTCGCCACAAAAAAACAGTTTATAATAATAAGTAGTCGATATCAAACTTTTCAATCAAGCAGTTCACAAATAATCTCTCAAATGAATAATCATTCATCGCATACAATATTTTCCCGCAATATATATATATATATAATATAATTACCCATAGAGATCCTAAAAGAAAATATACCTGAAACAATAAACCATAAAAACAGTTCTGCATAAAAAGAATTCCTAGTAGTAGGGCGTATTATCAAATTAAAATATAATTTGTAATAACAATTAATTATTGTAATACTTACTAGTTAATTTCGTCGTATTTAGGTATAACGCAGGTGAATGGAAATTTTTAATTTGCTTAAAAAATAATGAATGTTCAATATTTTAATAATTTATTTTCATGTTTCCACATTAATTCGACATGAAAATACAGTGAAAATGTGTGCGGTGTTGCATCTAAAATAAATTTATCTTTGCTGCAATGCAGTGCCATGAAAAAGCAATTACTTAAATAATTATAAGATACGAGCATACGTATTCATTTTCAATTTGTATTTCAAGAGATATGAATTATTAATTATTGAAATACATCTGCGCTATTATAAGAGCCCTTACCCAAAAAGAGACAGTCGGTGGAATGGCGCAGAGATATGACGGTAGGCGCACTTGCCCCAGTGTCCTCTATCCTCGGCCGACCGTTCGTTTTGAAGCAACACCAGACATGTTTAATGACAAATTACCCTTCAAGATAGCGTTTCAAAAGCTTCTGCTCTTTCCATTGCCCCGCGTGTAATCATTGCGCCCGTCTCCCCGCTCGGCCACCTACCCGCTGCCCGTTTTTGTGATTTATTTTTTTCCACAATGGGGTAAAACGGGGTAAAACTTGCCGCGGCTAAAAATGATTTGTTTCAGAATGGGATTTCACAATGCTTTTTGTGAGGATCAAAAATGTTTGCGGTGTACTATATGAATTTCGATTTGCGTTATTATCATTCTGTCCCATTATGCTGCCGGCGGAAAGTTTTTGTTTTGAATTAGTTTTGTCTTTTCGTGCAAAGTTTTTTGTGCTTATTAAAGGAAAACTTGAACGTATTATTTGTATTTATATCACAATGCTTCTAGTGAATTTCGAGTTAATATTGTGAACCATACGTATTATATGAAAATAATTGCTTTTAAATATTTTCTTAATAAACTTTCTTTAATACCTACTCAAAAAAATAATGTGAGGCCAAAATTTATATAAATTATCGGAAAAGTAGGTATAATATATTATGAGAAGGTGAAAGTATGAAAGACGTAATAAAAATGTTCTTAGAAATATTCTAAACAAGCAAAATGAATTTTCCACCTAGTGCAATGCACAAATCGATACCATATTTCAATAAAAAGACAATTCAAAAAACCTTGTTCTGAGAATATCAATTTTCAAATCCTAATTTTTTGGATAAAGGTTTTTCTTTGTTATTTAGTCTAATAAAATCTAGCAAAGCATAATAAAATTTAGTAGTTTAACAAAGAATCGACACAGAAATTCCTGTACATAATTAACGATTAATCTCAGAAATTATTATTCGATTTTATGAGAATTCTAGATATTTCTGATTTTTTTGCTAAATTATAAAAAAATATAGCTTTCTACATCGAATGGAATTACTTAACTGAAAACCTAAAAAAATGAATTGTTTCTCTGTAAAAAACTAAGGCATGAAGTGTTAAACGGTTAATTTACAATTTAATGAGTATTATAATAACAATATTTTATATCGACCGCATGTAGAGGTTGTACAGAATGTTGATTTTCTAATTTATTTTACGTTGCACATCTATAATCCTGAATCAACGCATATTATAGCGGTTAAAAAGTTGCAAAATTTCTTGCATTGGAGACATATTGTGGCACATATATCACGTATATATAAACGGAATCTTCCCACTATGCTACAAGGATACAGAAGATTTCGAAACACATAATATCAATCACATAAAGTACATTTTTGTGACAGCTAATTAACCCGAATGTTTTTACCGTAGCCGTACCAGTGTAGCCGTAAAATTCAGCGGATATATCGATTCTTAAAGTTTTAAAGTCGATACTCTAGAATATTAATTTTCTTCGTACTAAATTTGTATTTATTTCACTTGATTGCATTCTTTTAAACTGGCTATAGCTTTGTAATAATTTTATCTTGTAACTATTCTGATATCTACTTTTAATTATTTACTCAATTGACAATAAATTCATCGTAATGAAATTTGGTAACGGTCTGGTGGTTCAACTTTTTTCAGATATAGTTGAGCAACTTTTAAGTTAACAGTCTAAGCAATGTAAATCTGGACTGATGAGAATAGAATTTTAAATCGAATAAAACTCATCTCAATGAGCTAAGAAAATTGTATTAGGCTAGAAAGTTTTTTAGTCTCCATTTTGTAGGGTTATTTTTTTTGATCACTTGTGATTAAATTACTTAATATTTAAAGTTGGTACGCTATTTAAGTACTGGTATTTACTTTATTACTGTACTAAGTACTGTATTAAGTACTGGTATTTATTAACTTTACTTAATTTGGCTATCTAAAAATATAAAATATTACTAAATTATACATTATATTATTAAAATCTATTAATGGCCAACCGAAACTTAGGTTAACATTATTACTAGGTACCTAAATTAGTTTATAATTTATATCCTCTAGGTATGCCAGCAACCTGTTCAACAATATCAATATCCACCCACTTACTCTTAATTAAAATAAAACACAATATTCTGTAGTACCTACTTATTCCGTTTAGTTTAATTATAAAGAGTACCGGTTTTGTCTGCTTCAATGAGATACTTTTCATTGGTAAAGAGTATACAAAAATATAGATATTTATATTAACAAATAATTTGCCAAGCCAAAATTAATTATTAAATATAAGAACAAAATTTAAATAATATTCTAAGAATTTCTCTGTTTAACAATAAAATTTACTTGGCTTTTCAGAAACCATTATTTAGTCTAATGACTCGTATAGGTACCTATATAAGTGGCATTCCGTAAATATTTCAATAATGAATAGTTATGAGAGATTAAATAAAATAAAAAATAAGCCTTTAAGTAATTCTTCTACATCCTATCATTGATGTGAAGATCTCCGGTAAACAAGACCCCGGTAGAAGAAAAAAGTCCTGGCTCAAGATTCTCAGAGAATGGTTTGAGCTTAATACTCCATTCCTTCCATACCTAATTAGAGCAGCGATGGACAGGAAGAGAATAACTGAAATCATCACCGACGTCCGATGATGGATATGTCACCAGAATAAGAAGATAATAAATTAATTCAGATTTTTAAATTATTTTAGTGTGAAATATAATATCTGTATGATTGTATTGTCACCGTTCAGGCAAAAGTCACAAACTAAAAAAACATCATATCGAGATATCGCAATTTGAAAGTTTGGAGATGAACGAAAAATCAGATTTAATGTTTTTAATATTTTATCTACATTACATAATTTTCTCATGTCTTCTTAAATGATTTAATTTACTTTTACCTTTTAATGCTAATTTATACATCTGAAAGGTTTTGAAGGAGGCAGGGCTACTAAAATGTGGTTATGTGACTTCTGCTTATTCTGGTCTAAAGTGGTCTTATTATGTCAAGCTAAAGGAACTATTCCTGTTTAAGTAGTTATTGTTGCCTGTTTCAGACAAGTATTAGTTACAAGTTATCGAATGAGAAATCAGTACAAGTCATCATACACACTTTTATAACTTCTATTTCTATATTTTCTAAAACGAAGGATTTCTTTTTTATAGTGTCAATAATGTGTATCCGCGTATAATGACTTATGCTTGTTAAGATTTTATCGAAAGTTATTTAGTGTAAATCAAATAATTCGGATTTAAGCAACATTTTAGTAATTATTGTATCGTGGTGCCTTTTGGATCTCAAAGAACATATTGTTACGCTTTGGGTGACACACTCAACTCAACATCGCCTTTTTGAGGGTTGATGACTCTTGCCTGAACGGTAATGGTATATTCTCTACCAGTTAAAAATTTCCTTTTGAAGCGTACATAACTGGTCGGATTTATTATTAAACTAAGTGGGATTAGTATAACATAATATTGTGTTATATTTTAATTAAAACAATGTATTTATACAAATAATTTACAGTTAACACATAAAATAAATTAATGTACTTACTACTGTTTTTTAAAATGTGTTAAAATTGTGAGTTTATGTTTATATCATATAGGTATTATGATTGATCAACGCGTAAATAAAAAGCAATGTATAATTACCTACTTAAATAATATTAGAATTATGCAGCTAATTCTGAATGATAGTTAGGGATACTATATTACCCCAGTGTTTCACTGCGAAGGATTTGAAATTAATCATAATGATAGTCATCAAAGTGCGTCACTTATAGGACGTAGGTATAGTAATGATTCACCGGTAGTAAATCCCTTGGAGTAGGGATCTTGTCACGTTTGCCTTCAACTATTATTATTGACGATGACAACCTCCCATAACAGTACTACAAGTACTATCAAAGGGATTGCAATTCATTTCTGAGAAACTAGGTAGATCGGATGTTCATAAAGAGTTTGGGTTAGTATATTATAAAATAAGTCCATCCAACATAGACTAATTAACCTAAGAAAAGACTGCATACTTGTGAAGTTATTTTAGACAGGGTTGAACTTAGGTAATATTAATACTATGACAGTACTTTAGATGAAATTTAGCAATTAACGCAATTTAGCTGTAGGTATTTTCATAAAAATATTAATCTTTGGGATGAGTGAACATGTTCTTTACTACACAGTTTTTTAAATCAATATAAGAGGGCTAGCACATCAGAACTCGCCGCATGCGTCTTACGACAAATTCGTCGATGTGACGTCATCGTAAACCAAGAAACAAACGTTATCAAATGGAGGTTCGCAGATTGGCCGATGCAACTGCAACGCTGCAACGCTCCTGCATGCGACGAATTGCGTTTGCTAAAGCCTGCATGTCGATTTCAAATAATGTCGACTCCACGCATGCGCACAGCCACACAATCGGCCATTTCTGTCTCTGTCTCTGTCTACACTGTCATTGCTCGCTCATCGCTGGTCACCGCGTTTGACGTTTGTTCATACAATCAACACAATAAAAATGGCAGACGAGAGACTTCTCCTTTTTCGCGTTTGACGTTTACCGCTAAGCAGATGTGCGAGGTTGTAGCATGCAACATTCGGTGACGGTCTCGGAAGTTGTGATTTATGGCCGTCAGGCACACAAGGCGAGTTGTGATGTGCGAGCCGGCTAAATGAAGCTATATTCATACCCTCAATTTTCCTTGCTCCACGTTGAATTTTTACCATTATTTTTTTGATTTTGACAATAGCGCGTGAACGAAGACACACAAATAGTTTTTAAATTAATATCATTTATTTATTTAATGGTTCACAGGCCATTATCAGTTTTGTAACAGCTATATTAAAATGTTTTTCTCACTAAAAGCCTGGGATACTTATATAAGCATTTATTTTAACCGTGTTGGGTTAAATATAAAAACTAAAACAATCAAATAAAATAGCTCATTCCATATTCTCACTTTGGAAACTATAACTCCACATTGTATCTTGCTAGAGAACTATCACTCTATTACCTCGTTGTTGTCTTTTACCATTGTAGTGGGTCACACTTTCAATCGGTTTGCTGCTAATAACACAACTTGCATTGGTAATTGGTGTCGCTATCTTTGATACAGCAATACGATTGCCAGTATTAATATTTTAATTCAGAATTTTTGCAGCGTCACAGGTTTCTGAATGGCACAGTTACCAATTCATTATTTTATTTTTAAAAAAATATTTTATTTCTTCTATGCATACCGAACTGGTCCTGATCGTTTTTTTTAAATTATGTTAATTTAGGACTATGTAGGTGCCTATCTTTTTATTAATATATACATTATATTTTAAGCCAGTGTTTAGCGAGAAGCAAATTGTCAGCTTCTTATTAATTCGTGTGTACCATTTTTCAATCCACGCATGGAAACTTATCACGTTGTTATTTTTTTTTCAATATAATAAATATTGGTCTAAAATGTTATGCTAATGGTTAGCATTTTCTCATAAAAAAATTTTGTAAGTATCCTCATCGAAAGGCAGAAAATATATTAATATAATATTGGATAATATAGTCAATGATAGTGACTATTATTATTCTTAATTTTACGAACGCACTGTGTTTTCATTTTCACTGAGGTAATATTAAATTTGCAGTTGAGTATATTATTTTGCTTATATATAGCTGTTATTTACATTTTGATTATCATAAATGCAGACTCACAGAACTACTAAGAATTTGCTTCTAGCGGAAATGCCAGAGCATTCTATCTACAGGTTAACAATAATGTGTAATCTTCGAGGGTTGTTCATTGTAGAACGGATAAATCAATACCAATACAATCATTTTATAAGGAATGAATATTATATTATTTAAGGTGACGCATCAGTGAAACGCCAAATAATTTTCAACTGTACGCGCGACGAAATTTTGGACTCGCTGCCATTCTCTGAGAGAATGTTGACCCGGGAACACGTCACTTTGCTGCGTGATGGCGACGGGTCAATTAATTCTAAAATCGTGTAAAGATGACTAAAAACGTTACCCATTTACTTTAAAAAGAAAACATGTCAATGAATATATTATTATTGTTACCAATAGAACAATAAACAGAACATAAAATGGACGTATGTTGGATTTATATGACAATTAATATTTCGTTTGACAGGCGTCATTTTCACCCGCCACCCGCAATCCGCGCATCGCCTAGCGACGATCTTTTTAGACCGTGCCTCAACTAATGCATGGCCTTAACAATTCATGATAATTCACGTACTTATAATAAGAGTAGATTTTTGCAATAAGATTTGTGAGGTCATCGATGTGGGTATATACTTCGGCGGTGGATAGGTGATGCAGATGAAAGACGGTCGTTCGTGATGATGGAGAAGAGAGTTTTTTTTGCAGCGTAAACAGATGGTACAAGAGTATGTTACAGTAGTTATGTTACAATACTTATGATACTATTCCTAGGTCAAAATCTCGGTAGAATGAGATTTTGTGCGGAGCGATAATAGAGACTGAGATTCCAACAGACCGGGAACTTATATTCGAGTGACATATCCAATGAATTATGATCCGCTATTTATTGACGTATTTACAATCAAAATAATATATTGAAAAGAATATTTAGAAAATAATTATTATAATTGAGTCAGCTACTATATGGATTTTGCGTAATCGGATATATAGCTGACTGTGTGTAAAAATGGATATCGCGGAAATTAGCATTGCAGTCAGTTATTTACTGAGTTCGTCATAATTGGACACTACGGGAAATGGACGTTTAATATCACCGACAATATGCTGATACGGATTGAGTTGTTTATCCCCGTAGATTTTATTGTAGCAATGTTTTTTGTATATGGATAATAATTTTTACTGGTGATAATAATACAACTCTGAATCGAAAATGCATATTGGCCATAACAACAAACAAAAACCTAAAACATAAATGAATGTGTGTAATGTATTAGTCCAGCGGGTCTATTCTATACACAAGGAGACTATCAACCGGTAAAGTGATAAAGTAATAGTATTTATTACATATTTGTATTGAGGTATTACAATTGTTACATTAAGTTAGTCGTCTAAGCACTCTAAGCAGTCAAAACTGTCTATCTCGCTCTAAATTTTATCACCGCCAAGAAAGGTGCTGTTAAAATAATATAGCACTTATTGCAACAATTACAACTAACTTATTGTTATAATTATTACAATAAGTGCTAATAATGTTATACAAACCTACCCTAGTAAGCCGTCGTATTTATCACTTTTATCGATAAGTAGATAATAGACCCGCAGGTCAAGATACATATGATACATACGGTTTATGATACAATGAGGATTTTGTAAAACTGTTTAAATTAGCATATTTAAAATGGAAAAAGGACGTAACACCAAGTTTTTAAAAACTAAGTTTTATTGGATAATAACTTTGTTAACGATCAAATACACATTGTATTCGAAGGATGTAAGCTGCACATGCCGATTTATTATTTAAATTTAGCTAGTAATTTAAAAAAAAGTGAACTAAGTGAAGCGGGGAAAATAAATTAACCATCATTTTTCTTGTTTTTTCTTTAATTATATTTATAATATAATAATTAACATCAGATTAGAAATATAATAACCAAACTATTAATAGTTATCATGCACTTCACGGTTATGTCTATTTTTTATTTTAACTTTGACTGGAAACCATAACAAAAAGTTTTTGTGTCTCCTGTAAAATTTTACTCGTGTGGATTCCGTAGTTTTTCTTTTTACCATCGATATCATTCAATTAAACAATACGTACACCTCGGAAGTGGAGGTAGTGAAGTTAAATTACTGGAGTAATGGCTCTCAATTCTTTTCTATGGTATGGAAGTATGGACGCTAAACCAAGAGATGTCACGGAGAGTTGAAGCTTTCGAGATGTGGCTCTATAGACGCATCCGCAAAATTCCTTGGGCTGACCGGGTAACAAATGTTGAAGTTCTCAATCGAATGAGGAAGTACCGAGAAGTTCTACGTAGTATTAAAACCAGGAAACTACAGTACCTCGGCCACATTATGAGAGGACAAAAGTACAGCATTCCCCAACTTGTCATTGAAAGAAAGATCAACGGTAAGCGTAGCAGAAGACGGCGCCACATTTCGAGTGCAGCTCCACTGAACCGTTCCGGGTAGCAGATGACAAAGATAAGATCGCCTTGATGGTGGCCGACCTCCGCCAGGGGATGGCACAATAAGAATAAGAATGGTGTTGAACAAATCACATCTTCTTGTAGTGGTACTCGAGAGATATTTAACGTTCTTAACGCCTTCCACAAGTCGGTTGGATCAATATGATAATCACGACATTAGTATAGTGGACGTATGTGGTAACGAAATACTAAGAACTGAGAATAGTAAAGACAGTTTGATGGAGGCAATATTCCGAGGTTTATTGTAAGATGCTGATACTACCTACATGTACCTATAGATGGATAGTTGTTATCAATGCATAAGCGTTTTGTACTGTAATGCAACAATATTAACGTATTTTTTTTAAATAATATATGAGACTTTCACTGTTTTTGTTATAGTAATAGTAATAATTTTTAGGTTTTCACCGCATGTTCTCTCTCCTTCAGAAATCATTCTCTACTAATGATAATTGGTACGACCGCGTTACAAACACCTGAGTTCGTGAGCAGACGCAACAGCCTTCGGTGATTGAAGTTATCACGAAGAGACGCTTTACGTGGCTGGGACATGTATTCCGGATGCTGCAGAAAGTGCGCCACTTTGTACCCTTGTAGCATAGCCTCAAGAGTTCTGTCGCCGTGGATGGCCTTCCCTCACCCTGCAGCGGTACTACAAGAGCGACCTACGTGATGCAGGTCTGACATGGCAGGAGGCGCAAGAGTTGGCGATGGACCGAGGGGTGTGGCGCCAACTTGTGCTTGCCCTATGCTCCAATGTACGAATATGAATAGAATATGTACGAACACTGCTCTAAGAATGTCAAAAAGGATCTGATTAGCTGAGAGCAAAGGTTGCTCGGTCTTTTTCTTAATACAAAATTCTACTGCACTTTCAAAAGATATTGATTCAATTTAAGTATGCAGTATATTTAAAACGATATGTGTAATGATTATTAATAAAATATATCCACCTGATTAGTAAGTATCTAATTTAACCGAAAGTAAAATCACCAATACCCAATAAGCCAATATTTACTGACTATTAAAGTAAGTCTCCATTGAAGCTTTTTGTATTAGTCTATAAACAATGTCAGTAATCAGTCTATTTGAACTGTTTATAGTACATTAATAGCTTATCTACTGCATAATTTATCATTAATTATTAGTGCGGTAGATTTTGATTGTCTCTTTGTGTTTACCTTTGAACCGTGTTGCAATTAGGAATATTCATACCGGTTTTAATCAATTCCATCATAATATCGGTTTTATAAAGTACGATTTTTGGTTAGTAAATTCTATGCATAATTATATTCAAGTAGCAACATATTATTATGTTACACATGAATCTGTGCGATTCCCACCAACGACCTGGCCCGATTATATGCGTCACATCTATCTTGCCCGATACGCCTCGATGACAATTATTGTCAGAGATGGTCTTCAAACACGTTATCACAAACTATGCATTACATTACATGGTATTTCTTATTTGAATAAAACATAATAATACAAAATAATCAATATTGCTTACTCATCCAAACATCAGTTGCAGTTGTTCTTCTTCTTCCACGGCGCTACATCCCGGGGTGGGATTTGGCCTCCTCCGCAACCGCTCTCCACTCACTCCGGTCTCTCGCCACACTTCTCCAGTTACCGGGTCTTCCTGTATGAAGCCAGTCCACTTCTACGGTGTCAGCCCATCTCCTTCTTGGATGGCCTCTGGGTCTCTTCCGTTTGGGTAGCCACTTCGTCATGATCCTTGGCGCTCTAACTTCAGGCATTCTCTCCACATGTCCCGCCCATCGTAGTCTTTGGGACTTACAGTATCTTATGATTGTTTGCTGTTCAATCAGCTCTTACAACTCGTGGTTCATTTTTATTCTGTAGTTCCCATTTTCCAACGTGGGTCCAAAGATTTTTCGGAGTATTTTGCGCTCGAAGACAGCTAATCTGTTTTCCTCGTTTTGAGTTAAGTACCAAGTCTCACAGCCATAAGTGACCACTGGCCTTATAATTGTTTTATAAATTAGAATTCTCGACCCCACCAGTCGCTTGCAGGCGTGGCAGCATTTATTCCCGGAGATAAGGCGGATTTTTATCTCCACTGCTGTCTTGTTTTGGGTATTTAGGCTAGATCCAAGATTCGTGAACTTATCCATCCCTTCATATGCATGCTGTCCTATGTCTATATTCTGCAGTTTGCAGTTGAATTTTTTATAATTATAAAATATAGCGAAAGACTTTTTAGTCGTAAAATTATGTTAAGACGATTAATTGGTACGAGGGTGGGTCAATAAGTCCTTAGAAAAGCCGACAGGTGGCGCGACTAGTACTGCAAGCGGTTTGTTTTCATGCAGCGGCACTATCGATTCAGTATGCTGCGAAGTTTCAATCAGATTGGTCGGGTTGTTGTGTGTTTCTCGTACATTTAAAAAAAAATTTGCTTGTGGAAAATGGAAAAATGGAAAATGGAGAAAATTGAGTTTAGAGTTGTTATTAAACATTTTAATATAAAAGGGTTAACAGCAAAGGAAATAAAAAATGAGTTGGATTTAGTTCACGGCATATCTGCTCCTTCACTTGCAACTATTTATAACTGGTTAAATGAATTTAAACGTGGTCGTACATCAACAAAGGATGAACCACGCTCAGGACGTCCTGTAGAGGTGACTACACCAGAAATGATCAATAAAATCCACGATATGGTGTTAAGTGACCGAAGATTAAAGTTGAGTGATATAATTGAGGTTACAGGGATCTCAAAAGGTAGCGTCATTTCTATTTTACATGACAAATTGGGCATGAAAAATATTTCTGCAAGATGGGTGCCGCGTTTGCTCACAGTCAACAATAAACGCAGTAGGGTGGTGGCCTCTAAAGCCCTGTTGTCGCTCATGCAACGCAATCCGGATGAATTTTTTCGTCGCTTTGTGACTGTAGATAAAACATGGATACAACACTATACTCCCGATACGAAAGAATAGTCAAAGCAGTGGATTGCGAAGGCAAACCATGTCCAAAGAAGGCGAAAACCGTAAAATCAGCTGGTAAGGTTATGGCTACTGTATTTCGGGATGCACGTGAAATTATTTTCGTTGACTATTTGGAAAAAGGAAAAACAATAACAGGGGATTATTATGCATCTTTATTGGACCAGCTAAAAAACAAAATTGAAGAAAAACGGCCTCATTTAAGCAGGAAAAAAATCCTCTTTCATCAGGACAATGCCCGTGTTCACACATGTTTACGATCAATGGCTAAAATTGAAGAATTGAAGTTCGAATTGGTCGACCACCCACCGTATTCGCCAGATTTAGCCCCCAGTGACTTTTTCCTTTTCCCAAACTTAAAAAAATGGCTAAGTGGACAACGTTTTTTTTCAAATGAAGAAGTCATCGATCGGACAAATGCTTATTTTGAGGACCTTCCGAAAACTTATTTTTCTGACGGTTTAAAAAAAAATGAGAAACGTCTAACCAAGTGTATTGAGCTCCAAGGAGATTATGTTGAGAAATAAAAAAAAAATACAAAAATAAAGCCTGTTTTAATGCTTTTTTCTAAGGAATTATTGACCCACCCTCGTATCTGAATCATTGTGAAGACCCGTGATTTAAGCAAGTTCAAGTAGACGTTATAACTAAATATTTGGCGAGAGCCGTGCATCGGTTAGTAATTAAGGAAATTAATAATTCCTTGATTCAAAACACAAAAACCGATAGTCGAAAATAACGCAATTTGATAAGCATTTCATGCAGGACCTACTTGTTTAAATTATCGAAATTAAGTAGGAGGCCCGTAGCTAAATTGGTTAAAGCATATTGACGCGATACCGGTAGATATACGGGCTAAAATCCCCTTGGGCGTTTTCCTTGTAGGTACATACCTTTATTTAGTATTTAGGATTTTATAATTTTTGCTCCCATTTTAGGTGCTTATTTAAAATTTGACTAACATGAAATTACTACTAATATAAATACTTAACATGAAATTACTACTAACAAAAATAATACAATTAATATACTTACAACAGTAACCGTGCCTAAACAATTATTGATACTGCTGTTTAATATTTTTTTACCGGTTTTTATTTGTTGTAAACCGATAAGTTTGTCAATAACCGGTATCACAGTAAAACCTTTACTGCCAAAATACCGGTAAGTATTATTATTACTTAACCACAAAGATATTGCAATCCCGCGTCCCGATGATTATTAACAATGTTTATATTCGACTCACACCACTACCTGAGGCTATAAACACGGCTCCTATTAAACAACCTTCGCCGGCAATCATATACACAACCCTTCCTGTAAGAAATTATTTCGAATTAATGTAATCAAAACACTCACGAAATTACTTGCCGCTTGATTTTGCCTGTTTTCGTTATATTATAACTGAAGTGTATTGAAGACGTTGTTCTGGAATCTTCTCAGATGTTTTTTGGCGTAACAGACTTCCTGATACGAGTAGTATAATAATTTCGTTAGGTAACAGTAGATAGGCTTAGTATACACATAACTAAAATCAAAACAAATGTAAGTAGTAAGTAATTTTCGAAGTCAGTTAATCTTTTTTACGTGCAATAAACGAACAATTCAAAAAATCATAACTTAGTCAAGGTAATACGTGTGGTAGACGTCTGAGTTGGAGAACAGAAATTTAACCCTCAATATCCTATTGACAAATATCTCCAGCAATCCAATTGGCGCGGGGCTTTAATGGGGCAGTCCAGATCCTTATTATGATATTTACAAATTTTTACCTTTCTTAGCTTGTAATTATTACTCTATATACCTACTCACAGTCGATACATTAAATAAAACCTAAAAAACAACCAACATTACTGAACTTCATAAGAGTAAAAATAATTACCTACTCAACTTGCAACATATTAATTTTAGCAATGAAGTACCAACCCAAAAACTGAATGTTTACTAGACCTACAAAGTAAACAACTAAATATACAGTAGCTTGAATCAATCTTATCTATTTTTTTATTAACTCGCGCGTACACTGCTGATAACGCTATTCCGGCCAACTTTGTAGTAAAGTTTCTTGCTTTTGAAGTAGTGGATTGCGAGTTCAAACCACACATCTGACAAATTCAGATGTTGTTCTTTCAGTGTCGTCTTGGATCAACAGCGTGGACTTAATGTGTTGAGTAAGTGGCTAATACTAACTTCTCGTCTTCAGCAGGTGAAAACAATCTAGATCAGGTGACAATGACATTTTAATGTTTACCATTAAACTATAACCGATTTGGTCCGTTATGATATTTTTGAACAAACTGTTTTTCTCATGTATTCGTCATTTTATTTAATTAGAAAAAGAGTATTACGTCATTACAGCGATTGGCCAATGGCCAAATACAAAATTATAAAAATATCTTAATTACAAATAACAACTAATATAACAAGAAAGTAGAAAAGACAGCATGTGTATAATATGTAAATATGAAAGACACATGATAATATATACAATTATAAATTAAACCTATTTAACACCTCTACAAACATTATAATAGTTAATAAAAAATAAATCAACCTTTATGGTGCCATCAAATAAGTTATTTGCACGATACACAGCATCATGAAACATAACATCTGTCCTGCGATGAGGTATCTTGAAGACCGTAGAGTTAGGAGTGATATTGGTGGGAATATGAAAATTAATATTTGCCAGTATATACGGATTGTAAATGAACCCACGAAGAAGTAAAAAGAAATGCTTTAAAAGAACAATCACTCTTCGGGTGGACAGGGATTGCATTGATAGCATACCCAGAAGAAAACGAGTCATAATTTGTAATTATTCATTTATTGATGATACCCAACGCCCATGTTTAAAAATTTATAATGTCATACAAGCATACTAGGCGTTTGTACAAAGGTATAATAACACGCTATAGGATAATTTAAATATTTTATTTTTATAAATGTCACTAAGTATATAATTATAAATCCGTAAAAACATTCCAAACACTAGATACTTAATGGAATATTATAGGTGTTTTATCTTCCCAAAACCTTATGTTTCTTAGCACGTGGCCAAACTTGGTACAAAGTCGTTCGTCAAGTTTACTTCAGGTTTTAAAGACAATGACGTCTCTAGACAAAATGCCGCACCTAGTCAGCGCCAAAATGCCCCCTATTTTTATACAGTATTTTTTATCATCCTTTCATTACACCTAAATCTAAGAAATGTGTTGTGTGTATACATTAGTAACAAAATATATACCACTAAATCTAATTTAAATACCATCTCTACTTCAATAGACAATATTACGAGTCCACGGTTTCAGATAGGTACATTAAAAAATACACCTGACAACTTTCAAAACACGCGAGTGACTGGCAAAAATATTCGGATAAATTAATTAGGTAAGTATGTATCTACCTATAATTAAAATATAATTCGCAATTCAGCATGTGTCATTGCTGGTCATCAAGGACGTTACGTCCAAGGAAAACGGAAGTAAACTAGATATCGCAAACCCGACAAAAAATACAGCCCTGTTACTAAGTTTAGGAACCTATTTCTATATTATATACCTAATGATTCTTATCGATTTGCCACCCTTCGAGTAACTGCTGCCCCCAAGCGATGCTCAATCTGCCTACCCCCACGGGACGTCACTGTTTAAATATTATGAAAGGTTGCAACTTTAATATTATATTATAATATATTAGGATATTATTATACTCTAGTAAAATAGTAAATACATTGCTAATCTTTGAAAATTCATACCCCTTATAACGCTAGGTATATTATGCTTCTACCATAACACTGATGTAATAATTAACAAAGAGGGTCTACAAATGATTTCTCCTACCAAAACAATCCCCGAATGGTTTGAAATAATAACTAAGATTAAATCAAAATATCCATATATTACATAAGCAACTAGCTATCTTAAGTAGAATTAAATCCATCTTTAATAATAATTATTATTATTGACGTACTATGGTAGGCTTAGGAAGGTATTATACACTTCAATGATAAGTTTCTAGTTTAAAAAATAGAATTGATAATAATTAATAATTATTATTCAGTGGTAAAGATAGTCTATTGGATGAGGATTCACAATTAGCAAACAATAAAATATGGTAATCACTACTACTTGTAAACACTATAGTTGAATAATGCAGCAATTCGACCTGACAAATTTATTGAATATAAAAAAGTCATAAAACATTACATCGATTTGTTAGGTTCATCAAATAAATGAATAAAATAATATTATTGTGCAAGTATTGTATGTATATTTGGCGGTCTCTTTGTAAAGGGACGATATTGTTTTAGGGGTGACAGGTGAAGAGATGAAAGTCAGATTGAAGAATGCTCAGATAAATGGAGGAGCAAGAGTTAATTGCTGTTATATTATATTAGCTGTATACAGTTGGTAGAAGAGTCAATGATAAAGGAGTAGTTATGATAGCGGTCCGAGGTTCGGTGGACGTGAGAAACTAACGTTACGGAACTGACTCAACTATGACTTGCTATTTATATACATGAATATTCGGTCAATTGCGACATTCCTTGTTGATGTATTTGGCAATTTGGAAATCTGCTGGCCACTGCATTGTTGCAACTTCGAAGTGTTTCGATGACCAAGCCTGAGGTATTCGAACCCAATAAAAGTATGTGACGCCTCTAGAATAAACCGAAACCCTAAAGTCTTAAAAAAATAAAAGACGTAATTTTTCAAAAAAAGGATTTTTCTGAAAGTATTAAATTTGGGAATAAGACACTGGCTTTCAGTACATGAATAGTTTTTACCAGTCACCACTTTACCACTGTTAGTAATTAATTAATAAATATCCTTACAATTTTGTAAATTTGAGATATGGTGTGATATTATGTTAAAAATACATTATGTGGCAAGTCGGGAGGATTAAACTTCAACGTCGTCCACACTAGAAGATTGCAAGTTCAAGCAACGCGTTTGTGTATAGCTTCCGCCTCTCAACATGGCTGCATCCAAATTTTTTTTTCATGAGATTTTTAAGTTCCATTATCTTAAAAAAAAAATGGACGACATCCATGTTTTTTTTTTACATTTCAATCGAAAAGTCGTCACGAGAGATATTCATTGCCCAGTGAATTTTTTAGATCGATTGAATCGTAAGATAATAAAATAGGTAATGAACGTTAAATGGAGTCCAGTATTAAGAATAACAGACCACCTTTTAATTTTAATATAATGTATTATCATTGGCTATCGCATCGAATTTCAAGTGTGTTGGAAAAGATTTTTTGAATAGTTCAGAAAAGCGTACCAGAAAACTTTCTATGTGTGACTATAATATTTTATTTCATGTTATTACAAGAACACAATATACTATCACTACGAAAATATTATAGTCAAGTAGTAGAAAATAATCCAAGATGGATGTGAATAAATAATAATATAGAATACGATTTTTACGATAGAGTTTACGATAAAAAAATGTGCGAATATTTTTACACCATTGCTGAGTGATAAATAAAAGCATATGCATTTAATATGACTCACATAATGTGCAATGAATTGTTCGTTTATAGTATTTCGCGGGCATTTCTCTTTTCAGCGCGAAACATTTTGAATGCAAATCGGGCATGATAGGAATATATTTTTTTAAATCGCCCATCCCTTATCGATAGTAAAACATTTCATCCCCTTTCCGTTTTCGATGACTGAGTACAAGAATAAAACAAGTGATTTTCAATAGTAATACAATTTACTGTTAGAGGCGTTTAAGGCTATGCATAGTGCATTCACGCGCCCAAGTGTCATTCATTTGCATACATTATCAACAATGTTATCTCTATGAACATAATATTTTCATTAGATAATAAAAAAAGATTTCACAAAATAAAATATATACAGCGTAAGCGGCGGGGATATAAATTATATCCCGCAAATTATTTTGTATATTAATGTGGTCACTACTGCCGGCAGTGTTCACACTGTTGTCGTGTTTGCGGGATGCAAAACATATCCTCTGGGAATGTCCGAAAATGTGCTCCGAGAGGAGAGAGATGCTTAAGTCGTTCCATCCAGCTGTTGGGTCCATTGGGCCGTACGACCTGGTCGCCACAAAGACCAATTATATTCCATTTTAAAAAATTGTGTCAAAAACTCAAGTCAACTCAGTCAAAGCTCACCTGAGAGCGTAGCGATCTTAGTCTTGGGCATCTGCTCCTGAGACATTCCCGGGCGTAAAAAACTGCTGATGCTTCACTACCAAATGTAGGATCTCGTGATATGCTCGATTAAGACTGAGTGTGGTGCGGGGCCGGTTGGTCTGGAGGTTTCTTTGTTTATATTGTCGTATTTGTTTGGTTATGCCGATTGAGAGGGCAATAACTGTTTTCATTTAAGTCGCTGCGGATTTTGATATACTTATTCCACTTGCGTGAAAGTGAGATAGGTGAATTTTGTTTTATAATTTATTAACATAATATGGTCCATTTAGCTCTCTTGGTGTAGGTAGGTAGGTACTTTCATTTATTTTTAATACGATTTAATTGTTATTTCGTATGCTGTCATTTATTTTTAAATATTCTTATATCTCATAAGGTGTAACTACAGACTGTTTGCTATATTATATAATACACTATATTGTGAACGTCAATTAATTTGTAATGTTAGGTTTTTTTAATAAATAATTTTTATTTGAATTTAAATTTTACACTACTTCCATTTACTCTTACCCTCCCGAACCATCAACTTTTTCTCAATGCCGTACATATTTTATACTAGTAGGATGCCACGATAATGATAATCTTGATAATAAAGACTGTTACATTCTTTAGAACATGAAACCGCTGATTACAGACTCTGTCGGTATTTTTTTGCAAACTTTTTAAGTGCGCAGTTTGATTATCGCTGAGAAGTTTGTGGGAAAACGCGCGAAAAACCTGCGAATCCAAGATGGATGACAGCCATAAAGCGCCGTTTTGAATTCATGAATTATGCGGAGTTGCTCGTATATTTTTATCTTCTCGCGGAAAGATGTGAGCCCCCGTCGAGGGGGGCCATTGCCAATGCTATCGCTGCGGAGGGTTTATTTAGTTTTTATTTAGATGGAGATTGTTTTATTGAAATAACCGCGTAAATACAACTGATGAAACCGCGATAAAAAATACACATCCTATAGTAAAACGAATCAACTCGGTAATTTAACGTTATTAAGATTTATTCTATAAAAAAAACTTGTTACAACATAAACTTCGGTATTCACTTGTTGCGTCTCCCCGTATGTTATCATCGTTGCATATAATTCTGTAATTCGCTGGTATGCAGTATCCCCAATAAGGCGTGACGATTTCTACTAATTCAGCAGAGCATGCACGCACACAAAGAAAAGTAATCACAACCGCTTTTCAAACTCGGGCTAGAAAATTGAGCTATAACGACCGCCGGGCGTTTAGACTGTGAGGCTATCAGGATATGTCCGGCGAGCCGGAATGAAATTATATTTTATTAAGCTGGAGGGCTCATTAGGCTTAAATAACTACAGCCTCGTCACGTAGCAGTATGACACTGGTTTTAACATTATATTTATGTTTTTTTTACAATAGGTACGTAGTACGTATGTGTTGTTTGCGTGAAATATAGCTTTTGTTAGTGACGTTAGTGTAATAGCTGCATACGTATTAGTGCCAATAGCTCAATACATATGTCTATTTAAGCTAACCAGCGGTAAATTTATAATATATATATATATATAGATACTGAAGAGTAGATGTTTGCGTAGGGTGTTGATTTACACTTTTCCACTTTAAAAACACTGATTCAGGAACATTAGGTATATTTCGCTCGACAAGTAACAATTAATTACTGACAACATTTGTAAACGCACGCTTTGGCGCGAAAAAGGTAGCAAATCGTATTTAGAGGCGACATTCAAGGCTCAAGGGTAGGTAACCGACTGACAGTACCTACTTTCGATCTGTCGTCCGCCCAGAAAACAGATAACGGTAACTTTCTTTTTGTTTGTTTCGCTGTGCATCCTGGTCTAGCCTTGATTCATTTACAGTTACAATAATATCATTATATTCCCAACTCGGTATTGTCGATTGGTACTTTTTTGATGGGGGATTTAGGCATTATGATATTTGGTATCAATATAGAAGTTGTTGGTGAATTATATCATTTTTGTAGAATATAAAATAATGAAGATATTATTATCAGTGGCTTAGTTTGCAGACTTCGCTACTTAGGTAATGAATTATTACAGTATTAAGAATGGATTAAAATTAAATTAAATGGTGTACCTAGATAATTAGATTGACTGTAACCACATTTAATTTTAAAGTATAACTCAAATGTCGATATTCTTATTCTTAAAAAACATTTAGATTCGTATCAGTGAGTCGCTGCAAGTATTTTGAAAAAATGATTCCTTGTGCACACGCAATTATTGGGAATCCCTGTTATAACATATAGCATCACAATTTAATAAAATACAAGGCCGTTCGAACGTTAAAATATTTATTTTACTTTTTTATATAAAAAAACGGTAGTGCTCTGTTTCGACGGTAGCCTCCATTTATAATTTATTACACAACATTATAGTAAAAAAAAGCTAAATCAATCATTTATTTTTGGCTAATATAAAATATACAGTAACGTGTAAAATATTATTATAGCTTTTGGCCAGTCATAAAAATGCCATCATTTTGAAATACATTTGACCTACAAATTAGTATTTAAAACAGTTTATTTTTGACGAAATTTATAACTATTTCAATATAAAGTTTGTAATACTAATTAAGTTGCCACGATGCTGGAAAATTTACAATTAGCCTCGAGCAATCTGTCTTTTTCATTGTGAATATATTTTTTTTAATTTACTGTGTTTAGTTTCTTATAATTTTAAAAGAAATATAAATATAACTAAGTTAGGCATTTCAATTTTCTACATTATTTTATTTAATTTACCTAATAAATACGTCGATTTTAAGAATGTTAAGATAGGTACACACATTGTATTATAAAATACGCTTTTATCGATAAAGGTAAATATCAATATACGTGAGATATAAAAAGATCATTATTTGACGCCTGCAAGTTCTGGAAGCAATTACATTAATAATTTATGCATGTGACCTGTCAAACTGTCAGAGGCCAGCGAGTGCACTGTATGTAAACAATTTAAGGTACGCATATTTTCAATGTAAAATGGATTTATAACATTATTTCAGGGAACTCATTTTACATATTACTGCATACAGTATGTCGCATTTCATTACGGACAAAGGAGATAGTTTTGAAAGTTTATGCAACAATATGAGACATGCTCAATTTTTTGAGAAAGATATATTATGAAATTAAGACATGAGATCAAAATCGTAATATGATTTTTAGGCTTTAAGAATGTATAATAATACTTGTTTGATTATACCTAATTAAGTTTTGATGCACTTTTGATAATTTTATTAATAAAAGAATCAATAAAAATAATAATGAAATTTATTTGACCTAAGTATATTTCCTATTTACCTATTGTAATATTATCAATCTCGTATGGTTACCCAAGGTGACATCGGAATGGATGGAAATTATTAGCATCGTAAAAAAAGGTTAAACCAAAATTTACATAAGTCGACATTAAACATAAGCGACTTAATTCCATTTCACACACCACAAGTAAAATGAAACGTACGTGGTATATTGAATTATTGTAACACAGTTATATTATAATGCGTTGATACAGAACAGGCAGGAGTCTAAAATATGGCATCGAAGCAACCAAAGAATAAAACAGTGTCCTTACGGCATTATTAAAAAAACAATTTTTATTTCGATTCTACAATAGTTTAGTTACGGGCACATTACATATTATGGTTGCGGTTATTGCCGACTCAAGTAGAAAGCCAATACATTCACAATGACTGGTCCTACTTTTTCCGCCCCTCACGTTGTTCTATATTTGTATGAACTGTCATTGCCTGTCATTGTTTTATTGAATGCTCATACTGATGCGTCTGTCGTATTCAAACAGGGAATGGTTTGATTTGAATAGATAAGTTACATGATAAATAATACACTAGGATTAACACACCTTGTACAAAAATGTAATGCATAGATCAATGCTACATACTTTTTGGAAATCGATATTACCACCGGTTTTTGTGTGACTTTGACAGCTGATGAATAATAGGAATGTATATTATTTATTAATAACACTGATAGTTAATATATTTGATGTGAGAATTTTTTATAATTCAATTTGAAACGAAAAAGGGCGAATCAATATGTCAAGCACTATGGGATCTGATTTTGACAGCTGAAAAGTGGACCACTCGTTATGTAAAAAGTTATGCTCAGGCTTTATTAATCTGAAGATGGCGGTGGTGCGGTACTTCAACGATACTTAATATGGAGCCGAGTCGACTATCTGCAATTAGGGTGACGCGAGCACATGGCGTGACTTTTAGAATGAAAAAAATAGAGAGCCTGTTTTAGCCAACAAACATAGAATATAATTGCAGTAGTAACAACATTTTCTTATATTTTTTTTCTCGAATGAAGAGTCTAAAAATTGAAAGTACCTAAATAATTATTATTATGTGGTTACCCGACCATGCATTTGCAAAATATTCAATGTGACAGCATCCATGTTAGCTAAGTGCATAAGCCCACTCGTCCGGTAAAATGTTGATATCCAACGAATTGTTTATTTAAATTACTTGTATGCCAATCACTGTGAAGTGTAAAAACAGAATTCTATACAATTTATAATAACCAGTTTTACTCGGGTCATGTAAATATCTGGATTTGAAATTAATATAGGTAGGTACTGTGACCAACATATTATTAATGCAATCAGTAAGGCGTGTGAATTGTGAACCGATGTATTATGCATTATATTTGGAATTTATTTAAGCAAAATGGGCATTATGATTTTATATGCCATTCGTATTTCACGTTTGTTTTTTTATAACTAATATCGCCAGCTGTAAACGTGCATGGATTTACTTGCACCAATGTAAGAGCTGATAGTGCGGAAGTTACATTTTTATCATTTTTTAGTTAAGTATGCAGATTTAAATGTGTATTCACGTTCTTTTAATGCTGAAAATTTAGAAGTCCAATCTCAAATGTTTTTCAAAACACTTTCTTCTAAAACGACAGTAGGCTAAACTATTAATTAAACTATTAATATTAGCGATAATAACTGTTTACACGTAAAAGTACTGACTGTCTCTCCTATCTCATTCTTCAAGCATGCGAGACGCGATGTTGTCATTGTATGCTGCTATTTGACAGGTTCGTAGATAATCGGTAAATGTCAAAATATTCTGTGTGTTTTAGTTCGTATTGCTTGAAAATTCAGAAGCTTCTGAACTTTTTTGATCCATGCATACAATTTTACAACTTGCACGTTAATACTTACTGTAAGCAGTCAATCCATATACGTGTAAACGGGTATAACTACCTAAGCAAACAGTTTATAAGTCAACTGTTGGAATTTCCCATCATATTGCTTTGTCTTTTTTGTCTTGTATTGCTTTCACCCCATATATATATATAATATAAAGTAAATATATATAGTTGTGTATGTATATAATTACAATCTCTCTTAACACTCTGCCCATTGGACGATAACCCTAATCATAAAAGTTGCAATACGTACTAATTTATTTATTAATAAAAAATACATATTGTCTCATCACATATTAAATATTGTAATAAATTTATTTATACATATTTGAGTACATAATAATGTGTTTAAAAATTTAACCATGACAATAATAATTATGTAACATTTATAGCATTTGTCAAAATAATGAAGTGAGTGCATAATAAATTACTTAAAAATGTGGGATTTTCTAAAAATATTTCTTCATCTTATGATAACACAATATTATGCCAGTTACATTCTTTAAAATATTACCTGAAATAAGTACCCACCTGATATTTTTAGATTTACTGCACGTAGGTAGGATTTAGGAAATGTTATGAAAGGTCAAAATAAATTACTTAACAACAAATACTTAAATGAAGTTTTGGAAATAGTATGGTATAGGTATGAACACTCAAAGAAACATGTTCAGCTTGAGGTAGGTATTTCAATCGATAACGCTATTCAAACCAGTGTTCTTCAACCTTTTAATACCTTCGGCCCGGTGAATATGGGAGAAATATTTCGGTATCAGCCAAAAATAAAAACCAATATAGATATGATTTTATTTTTTAAATATATAGTGCTATATCTGCTGCTGCTTCTCTGTACCTAAGTAAATTTGGTATACGTTGATGTAACATTGTTTCTGCATGAAGCACAAAGCGCTGCATTGAAATTCATTCAATTTTAGTTTTTATTACTGACATAGATATAACAGTCTTTTCACACAAATAGGAAGTCGAAAAATGACCAATGATCTCAAAGATGGATGCTCAAAAGTAAGACAATCATTGCATTTTATGTTTGGACATAAAAGTAACATCAGATGATAGATCGATTAGCTTTTATTTCTCACGAAGATCAAGTGTGCATGATTTAATATCGTAAAAAAGGGATTACTAAGCCAGATGCTACTTTTACGTAGATCTACATTTTCGAGGAATTACTTATGAGAGTTTTCAGCTAACGCTTTCAAATGTTGTGGCTTATGATGTTGAATATGACTTAAGGGGGGACATGCTCGTCGAAGGTCAAAATTGAGTTTTTATTGTATTTTCAAACCATGATCCTGGACACTCCTTAAACGTTGTAGATAATCTATTTATATAATTTTGAAGCCTTATTATCCTTTATAGTTATTTTAAACATTTGATGACTGTATAAAGTATTTTTGTTACATAAAATAGTATTCTTTTAAACCTCTCGCTCTAATGTTTTAGAATATAGTCATATTTCGGTACATAACTGTGCAGTGGTGTTAAGATTTTTTACATTTATTAATTTTTAAACGCATTTATAAAACCATTAGCATAATTTATTACGAGATAATTTTTGTAAAATATTCACGATAAAAAATTATATTGATAATCTCTGTGATCCCAAATTTGACAAGAATTAGGCATTTTATTATTAAAAAAATCGGCAAGATTAACACATTTGAAGATGATTCTAAAGGTATTTATTATAAGCTATGTCCTTGACCATTCAAGTGTGATAAACATCTTATGAATAATGATTGCTTTATAATAATTATTGACCTAAGAATAAGGTAGTGTTTTTTTGAAATACGCTATTTTTTTTGTCATTCCCCAGTAGTTAAGCTACAACATACGGCCGTAGCCATAAATTGACAAACTATAATTGAAGTAGGGAGTAAAATGATATTAACGCGCGTGTTTGAACATGTACCGTTTAAAAAAAAATAAAAAAAAATTCGGTTAGGTACATGTTCAAACACGCGCGTTAATATCATTTTACTCCCTACTTCAATTATAGTTTGTCAATTTATGGCTACGGCCGTATGTTGTAGCTTAACCACTGGGGAATGACAAAAGAAATGGCGTATTTCAAAAAAACACTACCTTATTCTTAGGTCATTAATTATTATAAAGCAATCATTATTCATAAGATGTTTATCACACTTGAATGGTCAAGGACATAGCTTATAATAAATACCTTTAGAATCATCTTCAAATGTGTTAATCTTGCCGATTTTTTTAATAATAAAATGCCTAATTCTTGTCAAATTTGGGATCACAGAGATTATCAATATAATTTTTTATCGTGAATATTTTACAAAAATTATCTCGCAATAAATTATGCTAATGGTTTTATAAATGCGTTTAAAAATTAATAAATGTAAAAAATTTTAACACCACTGCACAGTTATGTACCGAAATATGACTATATTCTAAAACATTAGAGCGAGAGGTTTAAAAGAATACTATTTTATGTAACAAAAATACTTTATGCAGTCATCAAATGTTTAAAATAACTATAAAGGATAATAAGGCTTCAAAATTATATAAATAGATTATCTACAACGTTTAAGGAGTGTCCAGGATCATGGTTTGAAAATACAATAAAAACTCAATTTTGACCTTCGACGAGCATGTCCCCCCTTAAGCGGTTGGCTTTTCATCTAATTGAAATTCCTTAAATCGTGTAGCGGTATAGTCGGTCGAAAGCATGGTGAAAGCTTTCGCGGACCGACAATAAGTTCTTGTGGAGGGTTGAAAAACACTGATTTAAGCTGTTTGCCTGTTTTTTTGTTACTGACCTTATCGCTATTTCATTATTCGTAGTCTATTTCATGATATAAATTTAAAACATATATAGCTATGTATATACTGTCAATCTAATTTTCATGATAATGGAGGGAACATAATTAATTATTATTTAATTACTTCGATATTAAAAAGGACAGTACAGAAACGTCTGATGTTTATGTACTTTGAGAAATGGCTCGTAAGCCTGTTTACACAATGTCTCATCACATCGCTTCCACTGGGCTTTCTAATTAAGAGTGCATTACAAAGTGTATAGGTACTCAACCGAAATGAATGTGTGAATTCTTTTGTTGAGTAAATCAATGCAAACTTTCCTAAAAAATGTGACTGCATAAAAATATATTCAATCACAACCATTAAATATTATCAAACAAATTTGACCATTTAGGGAGATATTCTCTGGGTACCTATAGAGGCTGGAACTATTTTCGGGCGGACTTATAGTAGCATGAGCAGGGTCGATTACGAACGGATCAAGTTCTAGCACATTAGACAATTTTATAGCCACCTTTTGACAACTTAATTTATACTTATAATTTTAAAATAATTTAATAGTCATCTTCATATTTGAGACTAATAATGATTAAATGTTTCTACGCTGATCTTAGAAAGGAAATATCAGATGTCCCTACCGGTAAATATTGTTAGTAGATCAATACTCTAATAGATAATTTTCTAATATCCATATATTATACTTGTGATTCTTGATTGCACGGGGCAGCCAGATGCTGTTCGATTTTTCGAGAAAGTTTTTGGGAAGTGTCTCGTCAGACACCCCCGGTTATTCAAACTGTCAGCATGCTCCGTTCCTTGCATATTTTTATATATAATTTTATTAAAAACATAACAACCGTAATTGTATTCAGTAATAAACTTCGCCGTTTTCTTGAAACCATCATCCGTGTTTTTTATCGCTTCGAAGACTACCAAGCCACAGGCGATGTCTACTAACTGACGCCCATACAATCGGGAGGCAGTACCTACACGTTATATTTAATCTATGACCTGCACATCATGTCTCCGTCTCAAAATCGACCGAAAGTCAATTAGGTTAAGTTTAATTCTTTCATTCGTGATTTTTGCCGAAATGAAAATTACTGCTGGTTCCGCCTGACTTTCAGTACACAGACTTGTATCAATATTATTTGGCATCAAAGATAATATCATCTCTGTTCTGGCAGAACACACTAACTGGAGAATACTAGTTTTGAGCAATTTGACTTTGAAGTTGTTAAAATGTTTGAAATGGTCTATCACGTGAGTTTATTAAGTAATCGTAAAAAGGATGACTTTAAAATAAAGACTGTTTATTTATTAAGAAGGTTTCCAGACGGTAAAGTTTGAAATAAGGAACATTTTGGTATAAGTAACTCAATATGTCGTTTTTTAGAATTAGTGTCTTCTGCCAGAACAGTGACGATATGTTTGTGGTGGTCAATGACTTTTCGGCCCTTGTCAGCATTATTTCGACAGTATAAAAATTAGCAAGTCCTTTAAACTATCGCACAATCGACGTATCTACAGTCAGGATATTCTATACGCGTGACATTATTCGATGGGATCGAAACGTTCGAAGTGCAATAATGCAGAGGCCAGCAGATTTCTCGATTGCAAACTTCATCAACAATGCTCAGTCTAAATATCTATTAGTATCAATTTTAATTTCGATCCGCTTAGTATTCGATTCCACCAAGTTCGGACTTCGAAACATTATCATAAGTATTATAACATAACGCTCCTGTAACATACTCTTGTACCAACTGTTTAGGCTGCAAATAAAACTCGCTCCTCCATCCATCGGAGCAATCACCAAATCTCGACTTCTCATCTCTCCTCCTGACGACTCTCCTCTCCATCTACACCTCCTGGTCATCCCCAATAATAGCGGTCACGTCCCTTAATAACGAGAGACCGACCAACATATTTTATATTAAATTTATAAAAAAGATCATGTAAAGAACGGTCTTCTAATAATCTTGTTTTCCGCTGTGCCACATAACTCAAATCAACACGGGTTATAAAAAAGTTTTAACTTCAGATATCCACGACGATGTTCATCTAGCACAATAATATTTATTTTTATTGCCGCTTTATTGCATACAACGATTTGTATTCCAAAAAGATCACGCAACACTGCTGTAAACATCAAAAAATACCTTCGCCAAATTCGTATCGTTTATTGGGATATTATTTTCGTAGTGTTGAAAATTATTGCAGCCATAAATCTCTTCCGTGCACAATGAATTTAACAAGATTTATGCTGATATGTGAAACAATATATCAAAAACCTACCGCCGATTAACTAATGACGATACATCAAATTTTAATAATACCCGCCGGCATTTATCTTTAGTTGCGTAAAACATTAAAATTTATAATGAAAATATTATTAATTCTGTGCTCTCATCGCGTTGAAAATGATAATGTAAAAATAACTACATTTCAATTCCAAGAAATATTTATATATTTTACAAAAACTACTACTATACGTAACACGAAAAATAAAAAATGTTAAATTTTTTTGAATTAAAAAAAATAATTTAATAATAATTTGTCGGCACATTCGTTTCGAGTACATAGTTAAATTTATTATTAATAGTACTAGCAAAGCTTAAAACCAGAGCGTTGGAGCAAAGCTCGGAGCACGGAGCACTGGAGCAATGGGATTTTATTTTAGGAGCGGAGCCGTACCACCGAAAATTTGTAGTGCTCTACTGCTCCGGATGTTTTTTTATTATTAAATTTTCGTCCTAAAATCCAATGAAAATAGTATATTTTGACAATTTGCAACACTGGAATTATTTGAAATATAGCAACAATGCCGAGTGATAAATAACCTCACTTTTTTGACAGAAAAGGCAAATAATGAGAGACGATTTGCTGATGAAAATATTGTTTAATAGAATTAATAATGAAAATTAACGATTATTTTTTTAAAACTACTTATTTTTTTAATATTTGTATGCATATAATACTTTTTCCCGGAGTGGAGCAGACCCTAGAGTGGAGCCGGAGCAAGTATTAGGTCTCGGAGCAGAGCTGGAGCGGAGCAACTCAAAAAAGGGTCCGCTCCAACGCTCTGCTTAAAACAAAAAGATTTTTTTTCTGTAGGTAATAAATAATATTGTGCCATTACAGTGTGGTTGTAAATGTGAGTAGACTGTATCGGTGGGGTAGTTAATGAACGACGATGGACTCACGGCACTGACGTTAATGTTGTCTGTTAGCTGATTGACGAACATCAAAACTCGTCTCGTCTGCAACGTGTCGAATACGTCGATGTGACGTCATCGTTATTCACAAGCTTGAAAAAAATATCTGCTGTTGCAATCGACAAGTTTTACGTTTCTCGGGCTGAGAGTCGATGCGCTCAGTTATTGAAGGCTTTTAAAGATTACTCATTACACGTCAAGTACTTTATATTGTTTTGGCATTTATTACTTCAATTGGTATCATCATCCAACATAATTTAAAACTTGTATATCATTAACTTAGGCCTTTCGCTCATGGAGAAACTAAAATCCGATGAACTGGTTGCTGACTGAACTCATAAGCTGGCCAATGACTGATACTTCGCACACGGCGCCACTGAACCCCACTTGAAATAACAAACTCAAACTATCAAAATATAATATATAAAGTATTATATTGTATACAAAAAATATAAACGGGTATATTCTGCCTGTAGATACCTACTTAGTCTTACTTACCTACCTACCTAGGCAGGGGTATTTCTCAACCTCTTCCAAAAATTTTAAATTAAAAATCCGTTCGTCCATTTTTAACTACTTGTTATTGCTTGTTCATTTCAGTTAAGTTCAGTGCTACCAATTTTGGTAAGAAAATATGATTTTTCATCGAATATACTGATATTGGCATCACTGTTTTATAGGGGACTGGAAACTGAGAGACCGGGAGACTAGAATGTCGCGTCTCTTCAGTTTAGTAGTGAACGTTTTAAAACTCAGAGATTTCAGTCTTGAAATACATTAGCTAGATACTGGTTGGAATTTTAGTTTCAGTTTCGTCATTTTTGAGTATTCTCGTGAGCGGAACGCCGAACTCATTGAATTTAAAACATTAATTTAATTTTTTTCAATTTTGGGATGTAATATAAAATCCCTACCCATTTTTACTTGCCTTTTTCTTAGCTAGTATTCTTATTTGTCCGGTGGTTCTTAACCCGGTGGTTCTTTGTCCGGTACAAGTCTTGCAATCGATTGTTAACTAACTTCCCGACTAGCTAGACATTTGAAGCTTTTAGAATATATCAGAACACGATGCCAATGCATTTTTAATACTTTTAGCCATCTTTATGTAGAATTAAATTCATTTTCAGACTTTCAGTTAATTCTGTTTTGTATGAAAAGTTATTTGGGAAGAAATCCGTAATCCAATCCACTATTATTGGTTGCTAGGGGTCTGGGGTCCGAGCAACTTAATTATTAATAAATATACATGTATTACTATGGAAATCAATATGAATGTCAAAATGACATTTCAGTATTATTTTTATCAAGTACAAATTTTTTTGATCGTTTAAGCTAGTCAAGTGAAATTTATATTATGATTCAACAGAAAATTTAAAAACGTTGTAAGGATAATATAAAAAGTTCTTTTTATCTTAAAATTATTTTGTATTCATTTCTCTTTACACCTTCTTCATGTTCTAGTGGAGAGTTCCGGTTTCAGTAAAAATGCTAATAGTCGAACTTGGTTATTACGATCATGGAAATAGCGAGATCTCGGATGTAATGAGGAAACATTCCTTGAAATTTAGTTTATGATTTTCTTCATACATTTATTCACTTTTATAACGAGCTACTTCTCAGGTATACCGAGCAAAACTGTTAATGTGTCGATCGTTTAAAAACAACATTTTTGACCCTAAGCAATAAAATCCGACCGGGAAGTTAACTTGACCGATACCGCCGGGATCGGATTACGTTTATGACACTAGTTAAGTGTCTATGTACCTAATTCGTGTTTTCGCCGACAATATTGAAAAAGTATCCACGAATATGGTTGAAATTGCTTGTAAGAAATTCAAGCTTTGTGAAGTCAGTAGGTACGTAGCAGCGCCGGCGGTTCAGCACTTCATTAAAATAAACAAATTCTTTTGTAGTTTATGAATGCCATATTTGTTTCGGGGATTTTTATGAAGGTTTTCAGATTTTTTATGTTCTATGCTTAAATAGAACGTGGCGCGAAAAATGTTATATAACGATATAACGAGTAATGCTTGTAACGAGCAAATTCAGTCGGTCCCATCTTCCTCATAATAATCAAGTTCGACATTTACCATATTGTGGAGACCCCATCTCAAAATAGTCTGACGCGTTGTTAATAATATATTAAATTATCAGATAATTTGCATTTTTAATTAGCATTTCTGAAATTTCCTATTTGAAATAGTTTTCTTCTTGTGCCGTAACAACAATATTCGTAATGTAATAATGTATAGGAATTCATATTATTTGATGAGCGGGGAGTATTTAAATAATTCGAAGCATAGAGGCGAGGCAGTCGCGAGATAAAACCGCTCGTTTCCCGCGCATTCTCGGTTAGGTAAATTACAAAATTGAAATTCTCTTGAAGTTTGATGTGCCCTTGACGTCACACGACGCCGTGCACGCGCCATTTTGTATTAAACCCCGCCATCTTGTCGTGTCAACATAACCGCGATGACAAAGTGGGTAATTATAATACATAGTTTATTAGAGTAACGTGTAGATACTTGGAAGACCTAATAAAATATGCAACATGAATTATTAGGTGTTTACAATTTATTCAAACTAAAAGGCGAAGTATTCACTAACATTACTAATGTATTATTTATATACTAATGCTGTGCTCTCCAACCTTTTGCGCGCAACAGTATTATTTTAAACATTTTATTAAGTTAATGTCTTTAATTAACATATTATTCTGCATAGTTATCTTCCAAAGGTTTTATCAATAATAGATCAGTTAATCTTCTATTTCAATTTCAATTTATTTTTTAACATATTATGGACATTACCTACAAATTATAAGTTTAAAATGTTCACAAGATGACATATAATATATGACATATATTATAAAGGAAAAAATGATAAAAATGAAAATATAAAAAGAGAACATAATATAAACATACAAAGCAATGAAAATATAATTATACATCTATAGTTCAGAGAAGTACACCGAGTTTTCTAAGGAGAACCTATTTTAAGAATTTATAACCACCTAAACCTAAACTCACCCTCACGCAAGTGGAATATATCAGCACCCGAAGCAATTTGGTTGAACATAGTTATCGCCCTCCCAATTAGCATTACCAGTGGCGGGTTGTTTCTGCACCTTGGGAGAATAAACAACTGATGCTCCCTATTATTTCAAGGACTAAGCCTTAGTCAATAGGACCTATTTATTGCTTATATACATATCTACCTAATCGATAATTCATTTCTAGTTAGAGTAGCTACATTAAGTATTGACATACGGCAATTTTCGTCAATGTTCGGTTATCTTCGGCATTGGCTACTGAGCAGGGTACGAAAAAAAACTGAATCTAACCTAACCTAACACAAAAATGAAGCCAATAAAATTATTAATGGCTGGTAACCGAATGCTTCTACGGTTTCTAAATAATGCGGACACCATGGTTAATCGTTGGTAAGTATATGCTCTACCAGTGCAATTTACGTAGGTACAAGGACTTAATAAAAAGTTAAATATACTACCATAGTAAGTATCAGTGGTATGGATGGTGTGTATGACGCGCATGCCTTAATTATCCTGAGGATATACCTACAATATAATTGATAGTATAAAAGTATCTATAAAATCAATAAATATATTTAATGATATAGGAGTTGCCTGGTATTACACAATCAACCGTGTTTAGGAAAAAGGGCGTAACCCTTGATTTTCAAAAAGTACTTTTATTAGATATTAACAATGGATACAACTAAATACACGTTCTGTAAAAAAAAAGGAAGCTGCAAATACCAAATTATTATCTAAATTTAGGTTTTAATTGAGCTTTAATTAAGTTTTAATTTAAGGAAAAAAGCATTAACTCTCAATTTTAATGATTTTTCAGTATTAACTTCTTTAATTATTGTTAGATCGAAAAGATATTATAACAAATCATCAATCATCATGCACCCAATGTATGTGCCTATTTTTTTTTTAATAATGAAGCAAAATCATTCAAAAAATGTTTTTGCCCCTCCTGTAAAATTTGTTCTGTGAGGGTTACGCCCTTTTCCTAAACACGGTCGACATTATGGATGTAAATATTGTGCGTTATGAGATTTTACTATTGGGTGTTATCTTTTCCACTGTTCCCTATTATTTTAAGACTGCCGTCAACGTTTAATTTAATTTAAAAACAAAAATATTACAAGTACATTAATTTTATTTTATGCTAGGAGTGCTTTTGAAGTCTTTTTTCCGAAAGAATTATGTATGATTATGTTTTGTTTTGTTTTTGGTGCATCATATTGCCGGTAATGATAAGATTGGTCAAAAGATCATTCTTACTATGCCCAACGATGATGTCCGATGAGAAGCTTCAAGCCACCAATTTATTATGTATCCTAAGAGCTTGAAGTTTTGAGCACAATGAATCGGATACGAACCGAAGGGGAATGGGACGATTTGACACCGCGAACTGGCCTCCGCCGATTGGCCTCCGGTAATTGGCCGCCGGTACAATTGGACGCCGGCCCAATTGGACGCCGACCCAATTGGCCTTCGGGAGGATTGGACGCCGCATAGTTGAATTAAATGCGCAAAGGAATCAAATTTATTTATTCAAATTTTTTTTTTTTTTTTTACATACCGTGAACATTACAAATTTAAGACGTTCACAACATGACATTTAAAATCAAAGATACAGTGTAGAGAAGAAATAAACATATGCAAGATCACAAGTATCACAAAAACAGTATGAAAAGAAAAGTAAAGGGTACAAAATTATAAAAAAATATATACAGTCTCAAATTCAATTCAATTAGATTCAATATATTGCATACCTGATTTTGGCAAAATTCATGAATTGAATAATGAAAACATAACCTAACTTAACCTAACAAATAATCCAGTATATCGGCTATTTTCAAAATTTGGTTTTCTGCTGGCTTCCTGTAAAGTGTAAAACGACAAGAACCGTGATTTATTTAGACATGAATTTTGTGTCAGTACTATTTATACGACCCAAAGAGGTTGGACGGTTTTTAATATTTGGTCATATATTTCCAATACAAAATTTCACGGTGAAGTGTGGATCGGCGAACTATATACGTACAAGTTTCCGGACACGATCTTTTACAGGGATACGACAGAAGAAGACGTTTGTTTATATGAAAACCTAGAATGGAATCAAAAGATTTGTCTCTTATCTTAAATCATCTTAGAAATGACTTTGGCATCACACAATAAAAGTTAAGAAATAAATTTATTAGCTGCGTATTCCTAAATGATTTTAATTAAAACAAAAACATAATTCGAAGCAAACAATTCGAAGTATCAAACAACCCCTTTCCTCGCATCTACCCTATAAACGATGTCTGAAATGACATATCAGTATACTGCCCCTCTAAGGAAGAAGGCAGTAACTGACTCTCACACACTTTCGAGATAAATGACATAATGTGGTTTTTTTTCCAACTTTAGTACTGTGAATTAATAAAAAACGGTGAATTTTTATTTGTAGGATGTTAAAATACAAATAGCGTAATAATAAACAAGCAGTTACTGCAATATATAGGTGCAATTACTGGCTTTTTGCTAAGAGATTTCTATTATTTTAGCAGATGTCTATTTTTTCACTAAGGATTTTAACGGTATTTTAGTGATAATTCAGATTTTAAAGTGAACAGAATATAAAGCTTTCAAAATTACCTAACGGATGTCATTCATAACTAAATTTTACAAATTTTGCGAGTTACTGCCTTCTTCCTTGGAAGGGCAGTATATAGGTACCAACTGATTTCCAGGCTCAAGTCATGGCTATACTGTAATAATTATCATACGTGTAAATACTGCTCTGGCCTTCATAACTCGACACGGCATAGGTATATAATAATATTAACAAAAAAATGGTTATATACAAACATATATTTTTTTATTAATATTTACAGCATATTTAATGAGAATGTCACTTTATTTACGTGAGACTGGTTAAATAAGAATTTTATTATTTTTTTAGAAAGCTTGGACTTGGTAAAAATAATATATCTAACGTAATTGCAGAAAAACACGCAAAGAAATACTGGGTAGGTACGAAAGGAAGTTGGTACCGTTTACTACACAAAATGTAACGCAGGGAGAACAAATCATTTCGATTAAAAACGTCTTTTGTTCGCGTTTTTGATGGAGCGGTGGTACATTCTCGGAATGAATCTTAAAGAGAAAAGGTTTTCTCCCCTTTTCAGCATCTGTCGTTTTTCAAACTGTGTTTACTTAAGGGTTTCGTATCGCCAGTAATTGTTTTGACGTAAATAATAGATAAAATTAATACCCGAAACCTTTTGTTCTCTTGATTTTTATTTAAAACTATCATCGTGTATTTTTTATCATACCTACATTAACTCTTCACTGCATGATTTTTTTTTTTTTTAAATTTTTTTTCTTTGTGTCGGCAAGAAAATTCCATTAAATTTTGTATGTTACTGCGTGGTGTCGCAGATTTACGACATTAGAAAATCTTAAATTTCAGTATGACAAAATACAAAACCAAATGATAATAATTATAAAAAAACTAATGTACATACCTTATTTGATGTGTAGATATTTTTATTCAACCAATTTTCTTCAATCTTCTGTACATTTTTTTAAATTTATTTCTAAATGTGGATTTTCGCGTACAGAAACGCAGAGACTATAATGCAGAAATGCTTTATTTCTTGAAATGTCCAAACAAAATTGGTAAAGTAGGATGTTTATGGTAAAACAGTTTTCTAGGCATCGAAATTTGATAATTTACACAGATGGCATTGACTATATTGAAATAGTTTGAAATGTCGCAAATTTGCGACACTATGCAGTAAAGGGTTAAAAATAAATAATAGAAATTGTAAAGATTTAACAAATACAATTCATTAGGTAGGTACCTAAATGCAGAACTTTTTTTAATATTTTCGAATAGAGTTTTTTGAAACTGCCTACTTTAGTTGAGGCTATTTATATCCGTACCCGGAAATTTGTACGTAAAGAATTCACCGCAAAACACTTATTCGTGCGCCGCAGTACGTGAAACATGAGTTCGTGTAACATTTAATCAAATGACGAGTTCTTCGTTGAACATTTCACCGTGGAATATATTTGTACGTATCTTACAAAATGCGGCGATGGTTTGCAAATAGTACTGTTCCAATTAGATTAACCCTAACCTAACCCAACCTAAACTAGTAAAGACATCTCATAAAATTCGCCACATGTAGCATACGTACAAATATACTCCACGGTGAAATGTTCAACGAAGAACTCGTCATTTGATAAAATGTTATTTGAACTCATGTTTCACGTACTGCGGTGCACGAATAAGTATCCCACGATGAACTGCATACGTACAACCACAGAACAGATAATAAATAGAATACCGATAGTCTATATTCAATACGCCGCATGTTGATGCAGGCTTTTGAATGTGTGAGTGTCCTACGAAAATGAAGCACGCATTATGCACGTGCAATAATGTTTCTAATACACCAACATTAAATGAGCGTAAATGCATAAACCGAGAGCAGTTTTTAGTACTCGATGTAAAACGTATTCTTGACACGTGTGTAAGTTTAACACGGATTCCTACTTACTCGAGTCGGTTACCTGCTATCGCCTTACCCGTTATGTATTTCAGTTCCCATTATTTCTGGGTTCCCTGCGTACAACTTACATGTAACCATTTATATTAGTTTCAAATTCGGAAACCTACATTTTCGTTTTTTTTATATTTTTTTTGATTCTGATTTTATAAATACTTTTATAATATTATGTAGGTATAAGATATAAAAAATTGTACCTATTTTCTCACGACTGCTCACCACTCCAGGAAACGACTCAAAAGTGACTTTTCACGATTGGATGCGATCGTGGAAGACGACTGGCCTAGACGGTTGGCCTGAGAATTGTCTGACAGAGCTTTAAGATAAAATCACCGTGTCTGGTTAAGAACTGAGAGAACTCCAATGGTTTGTACTCGATCTGGTTATTTTCATGTGCCACTATAGGTAATATTATACTACTAATAAATGGAATTTGTCCTAATTTATTTTAATAATATATAATATTACTATGTAGATTAGCTTTTAAATTTAACCCTATCTCCTTAGCTCTAATTTAAATGCTATAACCATATTATAGTTTATTAATTATTCAGATAACGTTATAAATTGTATGTAACAAAATTTATGTGTTGGGTATGCGTTTTCTGTTTGAGAATCGACGACATTCTTGTAATAATTGCCTCCTCTTAAGCGAATAAAAGGAAAATGGAATAATTAATTGGGTTTTACAATAAATATTTATAATCAAAGAGGACTCGCTTACGCCAGTGATTATTATAAATTTGTATTTAAATCTGCTTGAAATGAATTTTTTTTATGTACAGATTTCACCGGTAGGTATTTACCATATAAATAGGCTAACAATGATTTATGAAAATGAAAAATGTTGAAAAATCATGAAACAGAAAATATTGTCGTGAAAAATTCTGCATTTGATTTTACACTCATAAAAGAAAAAAAATAACTTAGATATCAGCAACTGCTTGAAGAGTGGTAATGACACTGAAGTGTATACCAAGCATATCATCTAGTGCCGATTTACATAAAAACAAAAATACGGAGTGGCAGAAGCAGGATATTATAGAGATTCAGGAGAAGGCATGTTGCCGCCATACCCAGGAATATTATTTAAAATCTTATAACGTTTTATTTGATGGGAAATCTTCCGTCCACGATTTTGTTATTAAAATCAAAGCTAGCAAGCTAGACATGGCAAATTAACTAAAATCGGTATGTCTTAAAAAAAACTCTATGCTTGTACTCGAAAAAACATTCCTGTAAAATGTAGGTAGGTATTAGTCGCATTTCAAAATTGCAATTTTATTAGATGACCAGATAAAAATTAACTAAATCATAATAATATAGTATCAAATAATATAGTTGATTTGCATTTCCGAGGATGATTGAGTCGATTTAAGCAACGCCTAACTTAATTTGGAATTTAGTGGCTGAAAAAAAAAACAATTGACGTAATTATTAGATATGTATCTGCATTCGGCCTTAAGTCAAAATATACACCTGCTTACATAAATGTTACACAACTGAAGATATAAAATAAAAAAGTTAATCTGTAATGAACGAAGACTATTGTGTAATTTTCAACAGGTGTTATTTTTTTAATATGCATTTTTTTGAGGACAAATACATTTATATTTTAATAATAATGCAATTTTTATTGTAATTGTTTATTTTTTGTTTTACTTCCGAAAAAACATTATAATTAGGATTTTTTACAAATTGACACGAATTTTTTATTCATTTACAAATACTATTCAAATTTTATGTTTTTTTTTAATAAAATTTTCAACACGTGCATCGATTTCAATATAATTACAAATATTCTCATAATAATTTGATAATTATCATCAATTTACTAGTAATACGTCACACTTAAATCATTCTGTTTATTTTTATTGTATAAAAATGACATTAAAATCAATTAATAAAGTAAAGACATATTCGATAAAAATGTTTTAACACTAATGTACCAACCTATCATGCCTTTGAATAAATTATTCGTACCCAATATGAAATCAAATCAATTGGCCAGTAAAACAAAAAATCAAAAACAGTTAGATATAATCATCTCTAATATGTGCCTGAATGATTTACTGAAATAGAAAAATAAAGATATTTCAGTATTATAACACTGACATACGGGGCTGACACATGGACCTAGCACTCTACTCTCTACTCACTGAATGAAATCTCTAGCACATTGCCATTTCTTCTACTTCGTGGCCTTAACCACATCGCGTACTTTTATCTGCTTTCTCATCTATTGGTTTATTTTGTGGTGTTTTCACGTTATTCCAAGCTTCGCTAATCATACATTTTAGATTTTTCTTACATTAACGGTCCATGTTGGCAGTGATAGCACACATTGGTTGAATACTTTATGCTTAAGACACAATGGGATGTCAATTTTGAAGATACTATTCAGGCGACTGTATTCGCGACATGCCAGTGTGGTTCTGTTTATTAACATTTTGTTGTTCAATATAAACGTAATTATTGACCCGCTCGATTGGTTTTGATTCAGCAAAGCAGTTCATCATAATTTTTGTCTTCAAAACTTTTATCTTTAAACCTACCTTACAGGTTTAATTTGTAAGCTTCTATATCCTATTCTGAAGGTCATATGGGTCATTTGTAAAGACAACACTCTCGTCTGCAAAATACAGGTGACTGAATTATTCGCCGGTGCTGGCGATTCCACTATTAATTTTCTTAGTCAAGTCGCCCGAATCACTCAATCATTATTTACTGATTGAATATTTATTTTTTTCTCCGACCATGTCCGATCCTAATAGGATCATATGGGCCTCCACAGAGTAGAGGTTTGTATTATCAGATTTTGTGGTACTGTTCGGTTATCAGGAATACAGCGGAAAACACATTTTGAAAATAGCCGATAAACTGGATTATTTGTTAGGTTAACCTAACCAAACCTAACCTAACCTAACCCAACCTAACCTAAGCTAACCCAAACTAAAAAATAATCCAGTAGGTATATCGGGTATTTTCAAAATGTGTTTTCCGCTGTATTCCTGATAACCGAACAGTAGGTACCGATTTTGTTTTTACGAGAAATGGATGTCAGCCACTTGCTCAACCTATTGGGTCCATACGCTGACTCACACACATATTGAAAACAATATGTGTACTTGCCACACCCAGGATTCGGACATGGGACCCACGGCGTGATTTCTAACGCTCAAGCTGCGCGGCCATCGTGGGTGTCAATATATGCGTCGCAAAATCTAACAGTAGTTATTTTACATTTATTAATAACCATTCTGCATAACGCAAATAACATAAATAATATAATATACTACTGAATATAGGTATCCATTAAGCCCTAGGTCGTGGCTATGGCTATGATAATCTCTTTAAAGCAATAGGCGGTCTAATAAGATATGTCAGTAAGGATTAAAGCGTTATCATGGCAATACATCATGAGAAGAGTAGCATTTAAAATAAGCCGCGGCAAACTAAAGTAGGATGTTGCCATAAATCCTTAGCAATTACGAATGTTTGTAGCCACAACTTCTGCAACAGATATTAAAGAGAGCAATCCAATGAGGCAATTTTCATCCCGTACGAATGGCGCTACAAAATATCTGCATAAAATTAACTTGAGCAAATGCCCATCTCTCTTTTTACTCATAAGTAAAATGAGATAGTACAGAAAACGCTTTTATTTGTGCGAGTAAAATGTTTCAGTGCTCCGAGATTGTGGACGCACTTTGAAACGAGAAGATTGTGAGGCTGATTCAACTTATGTAACGTTCATTTATAGTACGTTCGCAATCTCTTGACAGTAAGCCGTTATTTAAATGGCTGTTTTATTACACCGTAAACGTTTTAGTAATGAAACGTTTGCCGTTCGAATGGGATTAAATCTTATACGTCAAAATGATATTAATTACGGAGTTACTACATCAAAGATTGCACGCTTGAAATATTTGCAATAAAAACATTTAAATTTATTCCTCTATCGATCCTTGTGGCATAAACAAACGATATATTAATATCATGATAGGTTTTTAATTATGACGGTGTTTCTAGGCATTAATTACATAATATACTACCATGTTTTGTTTGTATGATTATATAATGTTTGTTATTCGATGATTATGATTTATTGCTATCAAAAAAATGTCTGTTTGAATCTCATGTAAAAAAATAATCCCTTAATATTATTAATATAGGTACAATGTTTTTTTTTAATTCAACGATTTCAAAACTGTCTTCAAAATAAATTTTTTATTCAACTTTTGACTAGAGTGTAACTTTATTAATTATTTTCTAAAATTTTCATAAAATTATTGACGTTAAGTATAATAGAAAAATTAATACAAACTTCTCCTATGAAGATGGAGCCTATGTCAAATTAGTAAAATGAGTCTATTTAATCTTTTACTGTTGGCCATACGAAAATGTTTTTCCCTCACGTAGTGAGCTTTGCCTTATATTTGCTATACCTATCACTATAAGCAGCTACATACTAATCATATTTATTTATTGGGGATACACTAGGAGATGAAGTTTTTAAAAGTATAATTCTATTTAAAAATAAAACCATCATTATTTAGACGAATAATCACGTATAATTTAAACAAAATAGCAGAAAAGTATGTGTGATGTTTTCTTTTTTTTGATTATTAAGATAATATTTTTTCTATGGTTAACGAATCAACCGTACAAAACGTTTCATGAATGAATTGTAGAGTACATTACAAAAACAACATAATATGTCAGAACTGAACAATTTTAGAGAAGAGCAAAATAACCTAATAGAATCTCTTTAAAAAAACTTTAACACCTTTTAACTTATGTTGTGTGCTGTTTTCGATCGAACGGAAAATGAGAGCATAAAGACAACATTTAAAAAAAAAAAAAAAAAAGACATTATAAAGTTGGATCGAGTACACAAAAGATTTCTTAGATTTCTCTACTTAAGAACATACAGGTAAGTTCCTTATGATAATGACAATAAAATGAATTTCCCGACTCGTTTCCTTCTGAGTATGCTATCAATGCAATCCCTGTCTACCCGAAGAGTGATTGTTCTTTCAAAGCATTTATTTTTACTTCTTCGTGGGTTCATTTACAATCCGTATATACTGGCAAATATTAATTTTCATGTTCCCACCAATATCACTCGTAGCTCTACGGTCTTCAAGATACCTCGTCGCAGGACAGATGCTATGTTTCATGATGCTGTGTATCGTGCAATTAGCTTATTTGATGGCACCATAAAGGTTGATTTGTTTTTTATTAACTATATAATGTTTGTGGACGTATTAAATAGGTTAAATTTATAATTGTATAAATTATCATATTTCAATAATATTAACACATGCTGTCTTTTTATTGTTATTTGTAATTAAGATATTTTTATTTATTTGTATTTATTATGTATTATGGCGCATTGGCCAATAGCTGTAATGCCGTAATACTCTTTTTATAAATAAATAAATCTCAAATATGAAAAAAATGACATAAAGTATGTTGTTTTTGTAATCCAACCTTCAATTGGTATAATACATCAATCAATATCTTAGGTCTAGCTAGGTTGGAATTATGATGTAATTATAATAAGTTTACTAATGTGTTTATTTTACAAATTACGAAAAATATTTAGGATACAAATTTGTAACAGTATCAACCTCTGGAAAATAATTGTGTCAAAAAAATAATTCTCTTTATTTTTTTAAATAGAATTTATCAGAACAATTCTGTTTCAAAAAATGTTGCATGAATCCACTTTCTTTCAAAATAAAAATCTTTGTATCTAGGTACCTCAGATTTTTCCGGAATGAATACAATATTTTATCTGAAGAACACAAAAAAAGAAAACATTTCTGGACGCGGCCCAAATTAAGCGCCTTGCATTTATTTTTTTGGAAAGATATTTTTCCTAGATATATATTATAATATGAAAATCCGACAAAACGTAAGCCGATTACAGAGATGAAAAAGTGTATAAACGCGGGAAAAATAAGCACCCTACTTCCGGTCGCTTCACATTTAAAATATACACTTGTCTTAATAACCCGGCTTCTTTCCGGTTCCGGCGCAGGAAGGGGATACGACCAAAGGAGGCTGCATCGGTTAGTAATTAAAGCCTTCAAGATAATACTCGACGTCTCTTATTATTAGGATGCAGTCTCTCTTCTCTGTCAGTATTACGTCGTGGCACGCAATTTATGTATTTTGATAACGATGAAGAAAATTGACACGTTCAAATTTGCGGTGATAGGTGATTACTTCATGATTTATCACTTCATAAATATACTTTTTTTACGTTTTTTAGTATTTTTATATTTTTCATTTTCTAAAACAATACATTTTTGTGTGTCTATCTTTTAATAATAATTTAATCTCTCTCCAATATTATATTTTTTTAACTCTAATGGTTGGGCCATTTATATTCCTATTCCATTCCTTATTTCCCCACCCACCTCCTTATCCCCAGTGTTATTGTCACCAGACAATGAATTAGCAGTTGAGGGTCATGAAAGACCGTGTTGCAAAAAGACATTCAGATACATCTCTATACTGCCCTTCTTAGGAAGAAGGCAATAACTGACTCTCACACACTTTCGAGATAAATGACATAATGTGTTTTTTTCTCAAACTTTAGTACTGTGAATTAATAAAAAACGGTGGTAATTTTTATTAGTAGGATGTTAAAATACAAACAAAGTAATAATAAATAAGCAGTAACTGCAATAAATAGGTGCAATTACTGCCTTTTTGCAAAAAAAAATGTATTATTTTAGAAGATGTCAATTTTTCCACTTAGGATTTTAACGGTATTTTAGTGATAATACTGATTTTTAAGTGAACACAATATATAGCTTTCAAAATTACCTAACGGATGGCATTCATAACTCAATTTCACAAATTTTTGCGAGTTACTGCCTTCTTCCTTAGAACGGCAGTATAGCGAGCGTGAGCGGGCCTCTAAAAGCTTTCCGTCGCTTAGTGATTGACTCAAAAATACAGACTCATTCAGAAGTAGTTCGCCAGCTTGATATAGTAAGACCGTCGGATACTTCTGAATAAGCCGTGATATCGGCTCTCATCCTTTTCAATTATTCTATCATCATAATTCATACACCCTCACATATAATCCATAAAACTGTCACCAAGTGCCGCAAACCGGGTGACCCAAAACAACAATTCCTCGCAAGTGACAGTTGAAACCAGACCACGAAGCCATCATAAAGGTCAGTGTCTGGCATTCTGTTTAATTGCCCCCACCCCTAGATCCGAACATCTCATCATCCTTCCAAATTATACAGTCCACTTGCAAAAATCTCAACCACTTTAGTTATTTTATTATGCTTTTCCTTCCTGTTATTGGGACCATCAGATAATTCTTTTACTTTATATATGTACTTAAATGCTCTGGAAACAATAACGGCGGTCTACATTTTTGCAATAGGTATATTGGCGAGTCATTAAAAACGTCTTACATCTTTCTTATAAGTATAATTTCTTAATTAAAAAGTAACTACCACTTACTAAAGGTAAACTCTTCTTGTACCCAAGATATTCAATTTATTGACAAAAAAATCAGTTTAAAATACATAAAAAAAATATAGAGAATACGCTGGAACAATAATAAAAACAGATAAAATATTCAATTATTACATAATTAGGTATATAAAAAATATTTATAAATATTTCAAATATAACCTAGATGCCCCTTAATATATAAAATATTTCCCTGAATACTTATATTACGGTAATTATACCCGAAGTAGTAACCGCATTACCTTTTTGGATGTATTTATTATACTTTGCTGTCTCGGAGTGCTTAGCTCAGTGGCACTAATCTATTTTACACAGAAGGTAACGTTTTTATTTATATAAATTAAATAACTTTAACAACCACGAAAATTTTAATTAAGTTGCAGTTGAATTCGATTGGATTGTCTAGTGTAATGTGACCACCGCAGAAGATGTTCCTTTGGTTTTAATAATCACATGGATTCACGAACGGTTATAGCAACTCTGCGCGGAGATTTATAATAATTCTGTCTTTATTATGCCTTATTAGCGTAATTGAAGAATACATTAAGATATTCTCATGTTTCCTAATACGTAGATGTATAACTTCTTAATAACTTGCGTGTTTTTTTGTAATATTATAAGAAATTATATCATACTCTATCACACAATGCTTTCTTGATATTACATAAATATGTACACATCTCCAATAAATAGTATAACGTTACAGAGACTGTTTCTAATGTAATATACTAAGAGCAAAATATAGATAACGATTCCCGTTCATTTTTTAAATTTGATTTTTTTCGCGGGATACCGCCCGGAAAAAAAGTTTATATTGAAATCAAATCAAAAATAAAAATGAAAATTTAGGTTGGTAGACATGTCGGTCAAATCTGGATATGTTCGTGCTGCCGAATCTAAGCGGATAATGCCAAACACAAACGGATAAAGCCAAAACAGTGCCATCTAGCCGGTAATGAGCCGAATACAAGAATTTTGTATTGACAGGTCAGACATATCAACATAAACTACACTTTTATTAGTCATGTCATTGCGAATGTAGTACAACAGTTGAATCTCAATGCTCAAATTATGTAAAATTGACGCACTATAATATCTAGTTCTCAAAGTTAGCACGGCCAATAGGGCCTGTTAAATCATATCACCTTTTGACAGTTCAGACTGTTAACTTTTAAAAATAATTAACCGCCAGAATACGTAAAGTGTTAAATGTAAATATATATCACAATTAGCTCTTTTTGAATGTTAAGTGATATGTTTGAATGGAGTATTTCTGTAAAGAAAACTACAGAATTGTTTACCAGAAAATTTCAGTAAATTCCAAGAATCGAAATGCATAGTGTGCTTCGACCTATTTTCATTATTGATTTTTAAATGAGACTATTCGTTCTACTTGTACACCCACGGTGGCCGCGCGGTTTAAGCGTTGGACTAAACGCCATGGGTCTCAGGTTCTAATCTTGGAGTTGGCAAGTACACATATTGTTTTTCAATTTGTCAGGGTATGGACCTAATAGGTCGAGCAAGTGCTTGACATCCATTTCTCGTAAAAAACAAAATCTGTTAATACAAACCTCTACTCTGTAGAGGCCCATATGATCATATTAGGATCGGACATGGTCGAAAGAATTTGTCCTACAACCATGACAATGGCATCATAAAAATCATAACGTTTTTAATCAGTTTACGTGTTCACACGATAAAATTTAGTAAAATATCAAATACGGTATAGGTACCTACTTACTACGGTCTAACATTATCATAATTTCGCAAACTAATCCATGTAAACTAATTCCCTGAAGCAGGCCGCTTAAGTTTAACGACCAATAACATTTACTAGGCGTAAATATTTACAATATTACATAGTTTGATCTGAAACGAGTTGCCGTCCAACCGGTGAAATATTATTTAAGGTCATGGCCGACTGGTACCCATTGTGACACCAGCGCCAAGAAAGGTCGAGCGTTCAATCAACTTGATAAATACATTTCCAATTGCTTATTAATAACACTCAATAAAACTATCTGGTAAACACAACATAGTGTTTTGTGTCCACTCTTGACCCGTAAATAAAATTCATCTTAGAACTTATTCATAGTGTAATGGAGGTACAATAATCCCATTCAATATTTTTTTGGTATATCACGTTTTCTTTTAATTTTCAATTCAAGTGTGATAAATTAATAATAAAATACACAATGAAAGATCCTTGTAGTGGTCGGTTTTCAAGTGCCATTACCTACTATACGAATATTTAATTGAATACTAATTAAAATACACACTATATAAGTGATTTTCTAGATTATGTGTGCTGGTATTATACTATATTATAAAATAGTTATTTGTTTATCTACACAAGACTTTCTAAGGAAAACAATCTAATTCAGGCGTAATTAGTAAAGTACATTTTTAAAAAGTCAACAAAAATATGAGTTCACTCCTTTAAACCCATTCACTGCGAACCTTTTAATTAATATTTAATTACCACATTTAAATAATGGCCTCCTGGTGGGCAACGCACCAGTTGCGTTGGACGCATTTAAATTTCATTTAACTACCTATTTGATAAAATTTTGAAAGGAATACAATGTCCAAATTACAGTTTTCCTGTATTTTTTAAAAATGTGGGTGAATGGTGCTTGCAGATAATAATATTTTTAATCATGATAAAATACATTGAATGATAAAATACAGAACGTAGAAATATGCCATTTTTTTAAAATTACAACCTCCAATATAAAGTTTGCTAAATACCTATATTATGATATTATTTTTTAATAGAATTAAATGCATATTGCAGGGATGGACATATTATATGAAGTCAACGAGAGCTACATTCTGGATTTTCATATATTATAAATATAGAGAACCACGCTATAGTCACGTTCTCACGTAGTATTAAACACAAAAATTCACATTTAATTACATTTCTACACAAATATTAATTGCTATATAAAGTTTAAAAACATATATAAGAAAATAAAAAATGAGAAAGAAAACATAAAATAATTAGTTCAAAATGTATTTCATAATTATTACAATAAACTATTTTTTTATTCAACGAATAAGACACGATTTCAGAATGTAATATTCTATATATATACTGAATATACATCATTTTTGAAAACATTTCATGCATATACATAATTATACTAGAAAAAATCGTTTATGTTTAAACATACTGACGCAAATACAGCAGATACAGGTTCAAGTCCCGTCGGGCGTCGTATTTTTTTTCTACATAAATGATTTTTTATAGTGTGTTAGACGTTTTTATATTATGTATATTCAGTATATAATAAAAATAAATAATTTTAAGTATAATGGGGAAAAAATACCTATATTTTTATCAATGGGAGCCGCACTTAACCCAACGAAGAGCCGCATTTGCCCACGTCTGGCATATTGTATGTATTAATAGCGTACATAAGTGAAACGGCAAATAATTTTCAACAGTATGTGGACCGAAATTTCAGCCGCGTTGAGGCGCGTTGTCATTCGGAGAGATTAGTCGACCTGTTTGCACATCAATTTCTTTTGTGATGGAGTCGGATGGATATATTCTTAAATCGTGTAAAGAAGAGTTAAAAACGTTCCGCATGTACTTGAAAAAGAAAACATGGCAATGAAAATACTATTATTATTATGAATATATTAATAAACATAACATAAAAAGGAGTTCAATTTTTATGACAAATTATATTATCGTTCGGTTCGGGTCATTTGCACCCGTGACCCGCAATCCGCGCATCGCCTAGTCACGATCTTTTTAGACCATGCTTCAACTGAGGTATAGCCTTAACAATTTCCAGTGTACATATTGTTCAGGTTTAACTTTCAAACAAACTCTTTATGTTTGACTGTTATAATATTATAGCACATAGTAATCCGAAATATTTTTCGATTGTTTACAGATATTTTTATTTGTTAACAGGTAGGTAGTTAAAAAAATATTAATATATTCCTAGAGGGGTAATTAATATTAAAGGTTTTTGGAATACTTATTATTTTTTTACGCTAAAAACGGAGAAAAGTGTACTAAAAATGCCGATAAGAATCCGAATCGGCGTTCGTTAAACAGGTTTAAAGGTATTTTTTAGTATCACACCGTTTTGCCTAAACCGAAATGTTTTCGCCCCATCTCCTCGCTTTGCCTGCTAAAAATACTTAATTATTTGGAAAGCAATAAAAAGATCGTAAAATTCACGAGATCGCGTTCGAGAGAGGAATTTCTTTTCAATTACTACTGCCAGAAATCTATCTGTTCTTAAAATATACCGGGGAAACTTAATTATTATTCCGAGATTGAAGATTCAAGCCATACTTGTTGAGAGTCCTTATAAAATAAAAATTGGTTAAAACGTTGATAATGTATATGAATATAAATTAGATAAACTCATTTTTTTCGTTATCACTGTTCTTCGTCTTCAATTCAATTTAATTTAATTCATTTTATTTATTAAACTTTACAAAGTACAAGAGCTATGAGCTGAATAGTCCGATGGCTTGCTGCTTTGTGGATTATGAGAAGGTCCTCCCTCTGGATGATACTGGGAGCAAAGGGGTCCCTCTCAAGATCATTGCCGTAATCAAAAGCCTGCACGAGAATAGCGAATGCTGTGTCAGAATTGGAGACACTGTCACGGAATGGTTCGGGGTCACGACCGGAGTCAGACAGGGTTGTGTCCTTGCACCGTTTCTCTTCATCATTCTCTTTGACTTCATACTACGGAAGTCAATACCACCCGACCGAGGCATACCTGTTACCCACGGGGAAGCTATGCGATCTGGAATACGCCAATGACGCTGTCCTATTCGACAACTCAATCGAGGGCATTTTAGAGACAATCGACAAGTTGCATAACAACTCTTCTCCCGTTGGTTTGAAAATCAACGAGAGAAAAACCAACGTCTTGTTTAATAGCACCTGTCCTGATTCAGATTTCCCTCTGATTAGTGACGGACAAAACATCGAGAGCATCGACAGCTTCAAGTACCTGGGGGTACACATCACGGGAAATGGCATTTTGCAGAAAGAGCTCGCTATCCGAATGGGAATGGCTGGAGCAACATTCAACTCGATGTGGAATGTCTGGGACTCATGATTGTTCTCGGTCAAAACCAAATGCCGCCTATTCGACGCTTGCATTCTGACGGTTCTGCTTTACGGTAGTGAATCAAGGTACCTTACGAAGGCTCAGAGCAACCGTATACTGAGCTTCGAAAACAGATGTTTGCGACGAATACTGGGTGTGCGGTGGGTGAAGTGAAGAGGCGACGTTGGACCCGGCTCGGCCAAGTGCTGCGGACGCCAGAAGAGAACTTCAACCTGTGTGTCCCTGATAACTATCTTAGAAATAGAGACCATCAGTTGTTTATTCTCCCAAGGTGCAGAACCAACCTGCCACTGGTAATGCCAATTGGGAGAGTGATAACCATGTTCAACGAAATTGCTTCGGGTGTTAATATATTCCACCTACGTGAGAATGAGTTTAGGTGGATGTTGTTTTATAAATTCTTAAAATAGGGTCTGTTTAACTTATCCGGTGTACTTCCTTGTACCTATCTAATTCATCTACTGATATATCTCTTTTTTATGTAATACTGTTATATTTATATATCTTTGTTTCTAAATGTCATGCTGTGAACGTCTTAAACTTATAATTTGTAATGTCCACAATATGTTAAAAAAATAAATGAATTAAAATGAATTGAAAAATGAATTGGCTTGCCTATTCTTCAAGCCGACTGGATTCCGGCGTCTTGGAAGGCCACTAAATACAATCTACAGAGTGTATACGGCGGAGCTACGGGATGCTGGTTTGACCTGGAACGAAGCAAGAAGACTGGCAAGCGACAGGGATTCTTGGAGGCGCTGCGTATTGTCAATATGCCCCAGTTAAGGGGTGGATATGGCAAAAAAAGAAGAAGATAAATAAATAGTTATATATTTTGAGACCGTCAACGGATCCGTATGACCCTGTTATCAAATTAATATCATTTACTTATTTATAATATTAATACTATCGACCGAAGATACTCGTACTTGATTGTATAATATGAATTAACATTCTAATAGATTTAAGCTTTCTAACTCCATTAGTTACCATTGTTCCCAGAACGAACGATTTTACACCCCTTGGTCTTCAGTGTAGTATTTTTATTGTTTATAATTATTAGGAAGAATGATCTATTATTAGGTTTATCGAGTGTATTATTATTGATAAGGTAAGGGGTTTTTTACAAACACTTCAACAATACGTAATTTATTTATTTTGTTTGTTATATATATATATATATTTTTTTTTATTGTCACTTAATAGGTATGTGATAAGTTTTTACCTACAATTATTGTATTGATATGTTATATAAGTTAGAGTTAATATTATTCGGTGTCAGTGTTTATTTTCCTTTTGGTGAGTGCACACAGTGCCTGAAGATGCCAAAAGGCGAAACCCGGTCGTAAAAAAACGACTCAAATGGAATAGTACAAAGCTTAAATCCATTATAATTTATTTACTTATTTAATTGTCGTTTATTTATGAAATGATTCACAGGCCGTCAGCAGTTTTGAATAACGCTGACTCGGTGAGAAAGGAAAAAAAATACTAAATGTTTATTATTACTTTTCTTCTTCGCTGGGATATCATCACTGATGATCGTGATCTGGATGATTTCTCCGTCGAGCATCAACTATGAGTCTTATGAATTTATTGGTGTGTTCTTTCTACCAGGGCCAATTAATATATTAGAAAGTTATCTTATTTCGTCTCTAAAAAAAATAGAAGATTTTTCAGATGTGCAAAGTATCTAGACATAGTGAATGTACCCGGAGGTCTAGATTTTATTTAAGCTCCGCCCCCTTCGACTGCAATAAAAACTAATAATAAAATACCATATTATAGATTTTTTTTTCGTTATGAACGCACTCCCCCATATCATTTTTCTGTGTGCGTGCCTGCAGTTCATAGAGAAGTTTAAGTAGTTTGATGTTACTTTGAAAGTCGATGCCATTAAAGTTATTACAACCATACTGTCAGTTATCTAAATGTAAGCTGTACTGAAGTCCATCGTCTCCAGCTTATATAACTAATAGTAATTTGCGGCGTCTTATTGCGGACGTGAAGATTTATTCAAATAGTTTAGTATAACCATATTATTTTAGCTTTGTTTTATAAATTAATTACAATCATTTATTTTTGATAATTCTCCGAACTCCTCTCTCCCATGTGCACTTACTTTCATTAAAATAAATCTCAGTTAATTCAGTCAAAACACACTTGAGTATGTGGTGACCTCAGTTTTAGGTATCTGCTCCAGAGATATTCCCAGGCGTAAATAAAAACTCGTCATGCGCTCGATTGAGACCGAGTGTAGTGCGGGGCGGATTGGATGGGATATAACTATTGGATAGTAATTGCTGCTACCATTATCAGGAATATTTATTGATTTCCCACTCTAGTTCCCCTATGTTCTGTTACATCAAGGTCACATCTAAGAGGATGTGGTGGTTGCAATAGGCACATTCGGTCTCGGTAAGGATTTATTTGGCACATCCAATTTCCTTGTAAAACAGTTAAAATAATTAGTGCCTGGTTTACACAGCGCAAAATTGCAGTCCCACTTAACCCGAATATTCGCAATATCATTAATGGACATTGATAAACTTTAAAGCCCATAGTTATCTATGAACTAGTTTCATAAATTATAATAAACACATTGCATTATAATAATAAAAGTAATATCTGACGTTCAATCACTTTATATTATAAGAAAATCAAATAGGTAAGTATAATATTATAATTCATGATGTGTAATAAAGGCCTTGATAATAAAGGGGCTTAGTGCATATTACACACATGACACAATAATAATTAAAACATCAATATATTACATATTCTTAAGATTTAAAAATCGTTGTTTGTATATAATTTCTTTGTTTATGAATGACGTCATTATATTGATACGAGTAGCAAAGTAATATAATTTTTCTGACTGTTATTCATTCTATTTCACAAAAGAGTGTCATCCCCGGGATTAACATATTTTTTAAGCCGAAGAAAATAAACTGTCCACACGGAAAGGTATTAATTTTAGTCTCTATAAGTCTCAAAAAATGATTACGGTTAGAGAAAAATATCTCCATTTATGTACCAGACATAGAAAATTTCTCACCAGACTGCAATCCGTGGTAAGGCGTACTCAATATCATAGGTATAGTAAAATCATTGATCCCTGATATGGGATAAAATGAAATGAAATACACCAAGTGCAATTTTAATCATCCTACTAACTGTGTAAACTGTCATACATAATAGGGTTATAATAATATATAATTATGTGCTAGTTGTTCAGGTAACGGTAAACTTTACTGTGATACGGCGAACTCCATACGTATAATTTACTTGTAACCGGACGAATTATCTAAAAAATTAAATGACGCTAAGTTAACTAAACCACTTACATCTTAGGCTGCCAGAATTAGATCATTTAAATGTTTTTGTTTCGTACTAAATATATAAATACAGATGGAACTGATGGAACAATGCACTCTACATGTTTTGTAATTTTGTATACGATATTATATTTTTTTTCTCCCGAAGCATTTGTATTTAAATGCCAGGTGTTCATCTTATAATTTGTGATTATGTATGTTGTGCTCAAAACTGAACTCCACCTAGATTGAAATGAAGGTGATTTTTACATATTTTTCTGTTCAAATTTATATTGAATTTTATAATATATTATTGTAAATACTTTGTACTTTCTATATCTCATATATTATACCATATCTCATATATAATATACCTTGTTAAGCATTTTTATATTTTAGTATTATTAATACGCCCACTATATTTGAGCGGTTAACGCGTCAGCCTATAATGCCGTGGGTCCAGGCTTTAAATTCTGGGTCTGGCAAAATAATCACAATATGTTGTTTTTCAATGTGTATTTTGACATAATAGGTTGAGCATGTAACTAACATCAATTTCTCGTAAAAACCGAGCCCTTAATAATAATATTATGATCTTGTTAGGATCGGGCACGGTTTAAAAAATAGTAAATTTACTCGTATCTTAATACTTATATTATGTAAACATATGTCAGAATATTTAATATTCTTAATATATTTAACAGATTTGTTAAATTATTAATACGACATGCCGAATTATTATAATAAATATTCCACTTTCAGTTTCCACTTTTAGTCCCTTCGATCTCTTGTATTCTTAGCACCTCAATTAAAATCATTACACCGTAAACGTATTAGTGTTATATAAAAAAATACTTCAGACAAGTTTTATTTCTAGATATCAATATCTAATCCAACTTGCAAAAACAGCATGGTCATACAGTATATCAGTGACATGATCACATGTCTAATCCGATTATAATAATTACCATAATATACAATTAATATACCAGTTGACCCATTGACGAACACGCTACTGACTTATCTCTAGTATAGCTAAAGTTATCCTTTGAGGATAAAGTGATATAATATAGTGTCGTATGGAACCCATACCAATTACGGTGAGCTGATAAGTGATAAGCGAAGCTCGCTTTCATGTCTCAAATATGTAAATCGGCGTTTAACATTGTGGTTGACAATGGGTTATTTAACCCTTGAATGCATTGCAATACAGTCTTTAAGTATAATTATATACATCTTTCACTCTATTTTTAAACATTTTTTTATTCTCGATAAATAAAATACACTCTGACGTATTTATTATAAGAAATTTATTTGTTGTCAATTTATATAAACTGCAATTTTGGTACCTTGCAATTTTTTTTATAAAATTCGATATACGGAAAAGTTTTCATGCAATTATCATTATTTATGAGAACAAAATCTTGGCATTACGTTTGACATAAGGATTGCAATACCGGTATTTCAAAACCGGTATCCCAGTATTTTTCGATACCGAAATACCGGCTTAAAAATTCAGACCATACCGATATAATATCCTTTACTGAAAATGGAAACAATATGTGAAGCGCATAGTTTCAAAAGCCCCTAAAACGGCTTTTGACATTTTTTGAGTTTTGATAATAATATATTGTATTTAGATGAATATTTTTGTTACCAATTATGATGGCCAAAGAATGAACTTTAAAAAACGCCAAAAACCGTCAATTCATATGATCAAAAATTAGGGTGAATTTCAAAACCCGTTAAAATAGTTGGGTGTGTTTTTCAAATACCCCTAAAATGGAAAGCTAAAATACTCTTTACAATGTAACGAATTAATGTAATAAATATGATTTTTTCTCATTTTTCTCAAATATACCTAAAATCGTTTTAGAGGCTTTTGAAACTAGGCGGTTCATGTATTAATTAGCATAAAATATTTTAAAGGTACGAACATCAGCATCTCTACCATATCTTAGATTTACATATTTTTAAATGTATGTCTCTATTTAGATGTTTTTGCTATAAAATATCAGTATTTAAAATAAATTTCTTTATCTATATTTATTGGTAGTTCGGTTTTTTCCATAATATATTTCACGAATATCGGTATTAATAGGAAATACCGGTATTGGTATTTTCATTAGTTATTGCAATTCCTAGTTTGACAGTAATTTGTTATGATTTTTGTATTACGGTACTATGATGGCAGACGGTTATAACTGCAGTTTTTCTAACTTTTTAAGTTTTCTTTTATAATATGTTCCAAATTGTACATTTTTTGATGTACGAGTATATATTAGAGCTGCAAACTCTATTGGTCACAAAAAATATTAAAAGATAACTGCATATTTGACCAAATGTGAAAAAAGTTGATATGCTAAAAGATAAATCTTTCAATCATTCGCTGCTGACTAGATAATGATTTTTTTATTACCACCTTTAAAATGCACGTTAATTACATCGATCGGCTGCCTGGTCATTACGCGCCAGGTGCGACTTCAGCGTCCAAAGTATTATAATAAAAGATAACAATAAAACTTCAATCTTTTTAAATGAACTGATTTGAATTAAGATGTTAATTCCTCGTATTTTGATATAAATTACTTCAAAATATCTTATAAACTAACTAACTTGTCAGAATGATTTTAAAACTTTGTTTATGATCTCCTGTAAAATTAGGTAAACAGCAGTTACCTAAACCCGTGTTCATGATCACAGTACCGATTTACTCTTTTTATTTTCTTTGTGTTTTGCTATGCTGTCAACATCTATAATTCGTAATTTGTAGTGCCTTTTTTGATGATACTGTCATATTACACATTATTATGCTGCAATTAATAGCCTTGAATGTTATTTTATGAAGATATTGCATTTTATCTGACACATAAATTGAAAAATTCTTTAGACAATTTATTATTTTATTTAAACCACAATAAAACGTACGAATAAATCAAGGTTTATTAGTCATTAATAACGACATAATCCCAAATTGATAACATTATTACTTACCACTATTCTCTGAAGGTCGGAAATGCTTGACATTTTTGATTTTTGATTTTGTAAAACAGTTTTTAATTATATTCAAAATAAGTAATATTATGTCGGTACTTACTTATTTTAATAGTGTGTTTTTTTAAATAATTTAGATTTAAAAATAAATGATTTTCGTATTTTTAAATATTACATGCCGTAAAATATGACTTTATTATTAATAAAAACTTTTTTCAGTTTTTAATTAAATATCTACAACGGAGCGGAGCGGAGGGTGTTATATTCTCGTTTTTTATCAATCGGCCGGATTTCTGTGGGTGTCAGTAGATTCCTTTGTACGAAGATAATATTAGGTAATCCCCTTTTCTAAAATGCCACGATATTATTTGTTTGGTGTTTTTAATAAGCCCGCCGGACCACCATGTGTGAAACGGCCCTAATGTATGTATATCACAAAATGAGCTTAGACATGACCCAAGGTTCACCCGTGGTGGGATATTATCGCATTTAGGCATTGTCGTATTATTAATAATATAATATTGTGACCGTCCTATAATAACTAATATTATTATTCATTAAAATGAAAATTTGTTGCTCTATGGTTTGAAGGAATCTAAATATTACTCGAGATGACTTTTATTTTTACCACATTGCATTAGTCTTAAACTTTTGTTAATCTCTCTTATATCAAAACCCTACCCCGTATTAGTATACTAGTAGCAAATATTGATTAAACACTTTACGCTTTTGTAAATATCAGCTACAGGATATAGTTAAATAAACAGATATAGCATGGTCATAATGTATTGAAACGAACATAACACGTCACCTTGTTCGTTTAAAAAAATAGGATACCTGCATACAGACCTACAAACTTATATGAAGAATCGATGGGGGAGCCACAGTCGACAACTACCCAATCAAGACTCGTAACTGGACAGATTCTGACATTCGAATGACGTTTTCAAAATGGCGTCCATATGGTAGTTCGTAGTTCTATTTTTGACCGTTCTTCAGATAAGTTTGTAGGACTGTATCTATGTATTTTGTTGGAAACACTTGCTTTAGAATGGAACAGCCGGCAGCAGGTTCACAACGTAACACTAGAACATATTATGTATATAGTAAGTTATCACAGTTTTCTTTGAATGGAATATAATATAATGAACATAAATAATTTGAAAATATCTTATGCTACAAAACACGCTACAAAAATTCATTTTGAAGAAGAAAAAAAAATACGACATCGAGACATGACGTAACAACTACTAGTTTAAATCGTCGTAATTTAGTAAGATGCCAGTAGCTTAATTGAGAAACCATACTAGCGCGAATCCAGCAAATACAGGTTCAAGGCCTGTCGTCTGTCTTTTTTCTACAAAATGGTTTTTTATAGTGTGTACCTATATGCATGAGATGTTTTCAAATTATGCATGTTCAATAAAATAATATAATGTTACATTCTCAAATCTTGTGTCTTATTCGTTGAATAAAAGACATAGTTCATTGGAATATAAAAAAAAAAAAAAAAATATTCTGAAAAATATATAAAACGCTAAAATATTAGATACTAATATAATTCTCAAAACTTAGTTTCTGCTAACTGTGACCTATATCTAAATGTCAGAGTTATATTAATTTATATTTGAATTAAAATCAAATTCAAGTAGGTATAATACAATTTCTATGTTTTATTATTTCAACCAAATCGCTTTGTATATTTATGTATTCCACCTACTTGAGGTTGAGTTTGAGTAGGCGTTGTTTTTTAAGTTCTTAACATAGAGCTCATTCGGCGTACTTCCGTGTACTTCATAATTTTTGTATTTACTCTTTTACTAATATTGGGTAATTTCTTAAATTTTATTTCTTTGTTTTTGCATGTCATGTGAACGTCTTAAATTTGTAATTTGTAAATTTCACTAAATGTAAATAAATAAATTTGATTTATTGACAAAACCATAGTCGACCAAGTGAAGTTGAAAGTCGAATGAAATATTATAATATAAAGGTGAGGTAATTTTATAACAAAACTTCTTTTATAAAATCTAAAATATTAAATATAATAGACGTAATCCAATGATTTAAAGTAAAAAAAAACGGCAAAAACATCAGTGTTATAAAAAAAACAACTTATTTTATTTACGGCGTGTTAAAAAAATGCAAATATTATTATAAATTTAATTATAAAACCGTCAGAATGGAAAATGTATGTAGGATGTATAAAAGAGAAAAATGTTGTTTATTATTATTTCAAATTAATATTTGGACCACCCTTGATGTTCCGCATTATTTTCAAGTACCTTCTCATGGACGTTCATTATCATTAAAAACATGATTCAAAATATTCGTGATGATTTTCATTAAACAGAAGAGAATAAACTTTATTGATGCCCATTAAATTGATACTTTAAACAGACATAACTCAAAATAACTAATGTTTCGCCATTAACCATTCACGTTGTGATTGTATGTACTTCTTTGTACATTTTTTAATTTGTACGCATGTTTTAGTATTGTATCCAGAATTTGGTTTTACAAAGATAGAGCCCTATTAAAAATTAGTATTAAAACAAAAATATACCTCAGAGAGTATTTACCTATAGAGAGTAAAATAACTAATTAATTCCGTCACAATTATATAAGACGCACATAGCTTACTTGATTAAGCACATGGGCGCGCGTTAAAATCCCACTTCGTCTCGTATGTTTCATTATGGTCATTCTAATATACAAATACCATGAATACAGTATTCAAATAAATTTCTGTAAACTTTGCATGGAAACGGTGGTTTATCAAATTTAAATTAGGTAGGTGTTTTAAAACAATACAAATTTTAATATATTGATGGTTACATAATATTATTATATTATGCCTGTAGAATTGTTTAAACAGCCGTTGGATCAACAATACAGTACGTATATATTATGGATTTAATAGCTAGAGCAATTTGTAATTTTTCGAATAAATTGGAATTAAAACATGGCTAATAATTATTCATATACCTATATTCAACTTTCGATGCGAGTGACATGCAATTATTGATGTATATAATATAATTGGTTATATTGTCATACATTAAATGTATTTTATTTATTTATATTATTATATCTGCAATATCCAATAATAACTTTTTGGAAGTTACTAAGCAAAATAAATTCAACATGCTGGTCACAAAAAGTGAACAATGAAACTAATTCTTAAATTTGTTTAATCATTGTAATACCTACATCATGGCCCCCACAAGGGGAGCTGACAGGGCTCTAGCCTGGAGGCCCGGGCTAAGGAAGGGCCTGGTGAGGCCAGTCGACCAGATAAGTGAGATAAACACACAACACAAATTTGCTTTAATAGGAAAAAAAGTCGCCTGCGGCGCTATTTTCCTTAAATAGTGTTATTACTTAAAATTATATGGTTGTACGATAAAATTTTTTATTGTGTCTCGACACTAACTTGTCAACTCCTAAATTCTAATAAATGTGTTAAAATATACAACACAAAACATTAAATTTACACATTAATTTTACCGCGTACACCATTTGGAAAATGCTACTGTAGAGCATCACACTGCCTTTATCCTTAGAGATAGGTAGGGGGACCCGCTAAATATCCCAGCATGGGGGCACGGTTCAGGATGTGGGGGACATGACCTATATACGTGTAGGTACCTATATAATTATAAAAATAAAATCTCAAAATTAGTCACATAAAAAGTCACAATTGAACTGGTAAATCAATTCGTGTAAAGCAGACGAGTTGTACAACTACATTATGTTTTCGTGTTTTGAATTATTTCACCACACTCGTAAAAAAGGTACTCTTGAAGGCCCCACTTAATGCATCATATAAGTCTATTTGAGATGTTACACCAGATTTAGCTCAGATATATATAATATATATTTGCGTGGAAGCCTAAAGCAAGAAAGCTCGCCCTGTAGATCTGCGATGATGAACTAGTTCCTCATAATAACTAAATACTAACTAGTCGCGTCACCAGACATATTACTGCTTGCTTAAGTTAAGATGAGCTTATTTTCTCCATATTCAGAAAGTATTTCTTAAGATATTTTGATAGTGTACCCATTAGTGGAAAATGTCTTTATTGGACATTGGTATACTACTAGCTGAGAAGTTCCCATACAAGACTTGTATGGGCTTACACTTAGTGTCATTTTAAAAATGTACCACAAAAGAAGATATTACGAATATCGTCTTATAATATTTCCTTGCAGGTATAATGCGTTAAGACCGTTAATATGGATTCCCGAATTTCACCCGTATTGCCCTGGCTGTAAAACTAAATTTGCGTTCTTGGAATAGTGACCCTAAAGGCCGGTCCGGACCGGGTGAGTGATTTAGTAGAGTGGCGAGTGATTTAGTGAATTAGTAACTGAAAAGTGTCCGAACACAGTTCATTAGTGAGTGACGTGTCAAAATGAACAGAGCGTCGAGAGCGACGGTATTTCAAAACGGACACAATTCACGCGACACGAGATTGCTGCCGTCTGTCGCAACTTCAAAAATAATTCAAATGACACTATACAAAAACGGCGTCGTTGAATTGAATCGATTTTTGCTCCAATTTCCTATTGATGAATACTAATTTACATAGGATACCTACCTATTATATTTTCGTAGTTTCGTAAATTTTTGTATGCTTACCTATGTATTTTTGTAGTTTCTTTAGATAATAAATAGGTACTTAATGCATAATATTAAAACCACTCCAGACATCCGATCGTTTTCTGTTTTAAAGCGTGTAAAAATTATTTGAGAAGTACTATGGGAGAAGAAAGATTTAGTAGTATGGCCATTTTGTATATAGAGCAAGAAATTTTAAACCGAATTGACACTGTCAAAATAATTGACGAATTTGCAAGATAAAATTTATTTAAAACATATTTTTTTTATTTTATTTCTATTACCTTTGTTATATTTTATGTTAATCAATTAATGAGAGTTTCTACGTATACAACTTTTTTTCTAACTTGGGGGGGGGGGGCGAAATTTTTACTGCTCAGGGCCTCCGCTTGACTTGATCCGCCCCTGATTTTATGCTCCATTGTCTTTACTGACTATAAAATATAAACAAATGATAAATGAATATAACTTATAATTATTATTCTTATGAACACTACGATAATGTGTGCCTACCTCTTTACCTACTGTCAATAACAACAAGTTTTCTGAGAAATATTGCCATTATTATTAATTATAAACGTATTAATCAACAAATTATCCACACTACCTACCGACATGACATAATATCCTTCATACTGAGTATACAGAATAAACGAAATAATAAATGAATATAACTTATAAGATGATGGTACACATCTTTACCTATCCTCAATAACAACAAGCTTTCTGTGAAATATTGCCATTTTTTTATCAACACACGGTTCGAGACGGTTTGTCGCGTTAAAGTATAATAATTATAAGTTATATTATTCAAAATAATATCTTCGTTCCAACGCTGTGTCATTCCTACGGCAGTCGACAAACTAATGCAATCGCCTGCGCTCGCCTGTTCAGACTTGTTTCGTGGCTTGTTTAGTATATAGTGAGAGGTGGTGGGGATCGCTACTCGCCCGAAATAATAGAATAAAATGGATCGGATTGACTGACCATTTTACTAAACTACCCGACTAAATTTGTCTGTTCAGACACGGTTTTTTACCAAATCACTCGCTACTTTACTAAATCACTGGCACAGTCCTAAAAAGGCATAAGGGTGTCTGCAACCCAAAGCTTGCAAGCTACCAAAAATTCATGCGCTGACTATTAGTTAGTGTAAGATGCAAGCTAGATCGGGCTCACTCATAATTATTGCCAGGTCGTTTTCGAGACAAATATTAAGTGAGCTTATATCGAGTTAAGTCCGTTGATATTAAAACAGTAAGTTTTAACACTGGCCGAGTCGCTGAAAATTGGGCGTCATGTTAAGAAGCATATGATTCATCCAGTAGTATATCAATGGTATTGGACATTGATTTTTGGTTTCATCTCCGTGACTGGTTCAAAATATCAAATTCAGGACCAGATAGTTTGAAAAAAATGTAAATAGCCACCATTTAGTCATACACGTCTGTTAAGATAATGCCACCATGACAAGTATACTTACATATGTACCTAAAAACCAGTATCTTAAGTACAAAAATAACACTTAGGGATACCTAACGTAATTTAAGATATTCCATTACATTAATGTTAATGTTCCTATCTACTAAAGATTCTTATTTTAATTTAGATATAAAATCTGTACTTAACTGTATTGATATTATTACTTACCACTTTGCGATGAAAATCTACGTCAGTTTTAAATATGAATAAAATAGTTGATTCAATTAATAGTAACGTACCGTTGAGTGGTTTCGCAAAACATTATCAATAATTTTACTATTCAATAAAATGGAGAATGGATTTTTTAATGTGTGAAATATGTATTGCCCATGCTTAAAACATTTTAATGTGTTTTATTGCTCTTTTATGGTATATAATAGATATTATGGAAACTATGTCTGCCTACTCCAAAATCTAGGAGGATAAATCATTTTGTTACAAAAAGATAATGGTATATAACCATGTTAATCTTTTTTCAAATCGATTATAGCCCACCATAAAACAACATTCTTATCTCATTCTGAATTTATTTTTAATCAATAACCATTAGTCAAAAGCTTCCGTTACTTCATATAATGATTATCAAAATCTAGAATATTGTATTTTACGATAGAAGCATCTTTTTTTTTACCTTGAAATATAAATTATTTACCTGCTCATTAAAACTATTTATAATATATTAAATAAGTTTTACACTGAATAATATTTGACAGTGGCAAAGAGTGTCCGTACGTAAGAAGGCTGTGTTAACTAACTGAATACTAGAAGTCGTTTTTCGTCTTCGGTATTAGACTAAATATTTTTTTTTGTATTTTACCTTTTTATAATATAATGTGAGAGTCACAAGACCCGAAAGACCTCCAAGGTAGAATGCAAGAACTCGCGGATGTCAGTCAAACGGTCGGTCTAAAGATAAATGTCTCAAAGACAAAAGTGATGAGGAACTGTTTTTCGGACCCTGCGATTATCTGTATTTCTGGCACCCAACTCGAGCAAGTCAGCAGCTACATCTATCTCGGACAGCAGGTGTCCATAGACGGAAGCATGCACGATGAAATTTCTCGAAGAACAAAGCTGGGATGGAGTGCTTTCGGATGTCTGAATAGTATCTTCAAGAGTGACCTACCATTATGTCTTAAGCGTAGGGTGTTCAACCAATGTGTGCTACCCGTGCTCATGTATAGCTGCGAGACGTGGACCCTCAACACGAGAGATGTCCAAAAGTTAAGAGTCACACAGCGAGGCATGGAGAGGTGCATGTTGGGCATAACGCGAAAGGACCGTAAGAGAAACGAATGGGTTAGGAAGCAGACAAGAGTACGCGAGCGATGTAATAGACGTTGCCAAACAGCTGAAATGGAGATGGACGGGGCACATTGCTCGCCGAAAGGACGGCCGCTGGACAAATGCCGTCATCCAATGGTACCCAAGGGGTACGAAACGGCCACAGGGTCGCCCTAAAAGCCGCTGGATTGACGAACTGGTAAAGTTCGGCGGAAATACGTGGCAGCGAACGACACAGGACCAAGAGAGTTGGAGAAAGCTTGGGGAGGCCTTCATCCAGCAGTGGATTGACCCCGGCTGATGATGATGATGATGATGATAATATAATAATAATATATAACATGAAAAAAAGACAATATGCACCAAAATACCTATTTTAGAAAAGTAATACTCTCCCGCGATTTGAACTAAAACTAAAAAGTGTCACATTAATCGGGTGTTTAGATAGTGAAACTATTTCAGTATCGGCCCAGTGCGCCGAAATATATATTGTATATTTTTCAAAAAATCATATACTTGTGTGAATCTTAGGGTCCATTAGGCTTAAATATCTACACCCTCAGGTTACGTGATAGTATGATACTGGTATTGACATTGTGTGTGGGTATTTTTTACAATACGTGTATAATCGTGTGTATGTGTTGTTTTTGTGAATTTTATCAAATTAATTGAAGCCTTTGTTGAATTGTGTTAGTGACGTTGGTACAATAGCTGCATACGTATTGGTGCGAATAGCTTCATGACGGTCTAGTTGAGCTAGCTGGCAGTAAATTTATAATTCTTTCAATTTATAATTCTATAATTAATGTTGACAAATTATATATTTTTTCTAGAATATAAAATAATTTAGTTATTATTTAAATAATATGTACGTTAATAGGCAATTTAAATTTACTTTTATTTATAAATTAGGCTTCGCCACTGATATTTTAAAAGATGTAGAAAATATTTTTTAAATCGTAACAATTTCCTGCATTAATAGATTTGCACAAATCTAATATTTATTTTGATTTCCTCGTATTCAAGAATTTATCAATCAATCCATCAATCGTTAATACGTAAAATCTATAGTAAGAAATTTATCTTGCAGAGTGAGTATTGGCTGGAGGATTTTTAAACAATAATATTGGACATGCTCACATACTACAAGTCAATATATTATAGGAAAGATAATATATTTTATTTAGAGAGCTATGCATTTTTTTTACTAGCACTTGTTATTAATGAGAAGAATTATTGCACTCTTGCAAGTGGTGATTTATATGTTATTGATAACAATCTAATACATCGACAGTATAGGTTATTAAAATTTATTCGCTGAACCCGAAATTTCTATTCCAATTATTGGAAGCACAATAGCTGTTTTTAATCGAATTACTTTAGGTATCGATTCGTATGAACATTGATTAAAATATTGCATTTTATACTAGATTCCTTAACCTGTTTACATCTACGTACCGGTAAAAATATAGCATTTTATTTATTAATTTTTAAATCTTATATTATATGAGATATACAAAACAGACATAATATTATAGGAGTCTGACTAAAAATATAAAAACATATAAAATGGAAATTTTATTGTTATTTGAAATAATCAAAAAGTAGGTAAATTGTTAGTAACAAAAATTTTAAGGGGGGACATGCTCAGCGTAGGTCAAAATGAAGCCTTTGTTCTATTTTCAAAGCATGATCCTGGACATATCTTAAACGTTGTAGATAATCTATTTATATAATTTTGAAGCCTTATTATCCTTTATATTTATTTTAAACATGTGATGACTGCATAAAGTATTTTTATTACATAAAATAGTATTCTTTTAAACCTCTCGCTCTAGTGTTTTAGAATATAGTCATATTTCAGTACATAAATGGGCAGTCGTGTTAAGATTTTTTACAGTTATTAATTTTTAAACGCTTAAAAAAAACCATCAGTATAATTTATATCGACATTATATAGTGAAATATCTACGATAAAAATTATATTGATAATCTCTGTGATCCCAAATTTGACAAGAATTGGGCATTTTATTATTCAAAAAATGGTCAAGATTAACACATTTGAAGATAAATCTATATATACTACTTATAACCTATATATTTGACCATTCAAGTGTGATAAACATCCAACGAATAGTGATTGCTTTATAATAATTATTGACCTAAGAATAATGTAGTGTTTTTTTGTACGCCACTTCTTTTGGCATTCCCAAGTGGTTAAGCTACAACATACGGCCGTAGCCATAAATTGACTAACAATAATTGAAGTACGGAGTAAAATGATGTTAACGCGCGTGTTTGAACATGTACCGTTTTAAAAAAAAACGGTTAGGCATAAAAAACGACTCAAATGGAATAGTACAAAACTTAAATCCATTAGAATTTAAATTCAAATTCCACCAAGTACCTTCGGTCGATAGTATTAATAATATTATAATAAAGCAATATATATTTTTAAATAGTGCGATATCTGCTGCTACATCTTTGCTACAATAGTTGATTGCCATGGCATCAAAGTAGTTTCTGAGAGACGAACCACTTTATTAACATCCTTTCGGTTTCTCTGTGTTATTTTTATTACAGCCATGGCCGAAGAAGGCTTCTCACGTGAATAGTTAGTCAAAAATGTGGACGAGAAATTAATGGTTATGTAAGTAACTATGTTTGTATGTTAAGGCCATGCATTAGTTGAGGCACGGTCTAAAAAGATCGTTGCTAGGCGATGCGCGGACTGCGGGTCGCGGGTGCAAATGACACCTGTCAAACGAAATATTATTTTTCATATAAATCCAACATACGTTCATTTTATGTTCTGTTTATTGTTCTATTACTAACAATAATAATATATTCATTGACATGTTTTCTTTTTAAAGTAAATGGGTAACGTTTTTAGTCATCTTTACACGATTTTAGAATTAATTGACCCGTCGCCATCACGCAGCAAAGTGACGTGCTTACGACTCGAGATTCTCTCAGTGAATGGCAGCGAGTCCAAAATTTCGTCGCGCCTACAGTTGGAAATTATTTGGCGTTTCACTGATGCGTCACCTTAATGTCTGGATATCAAAGTGGTATCTTAAGGGGGGACATGCTCAGCGTAGGTCAAAATGGAGCTTATGTTATATTTTCAAAGCATGATTCTGGACATACCTTCAACGTTATAGATAATCTATTTATATAATTTTGAAGCCTTATTATCCTTTATATTTATTTTAAACATTTGATGACTGCATAAAGTATTTTTATTACATAAAATAGTATTCTTTTAAACCTCTCGCTCTAATGTTTTAGAATATAGTCATATTTCAGTACATAACTGTGCAGTAGTGTTATGATTTTCTACATTTATTACATTTTAAACGCATTTATAAAACCATCAGTATAATTTATGTCGAAATTATTATAGTGAAATATTTACGGTAAAAAATTATATTGATAATCTCTGTGATCCCAAATTTGACAAGAATTAGGCATTTTATTATTCAAAAAATGGGCAAGATTAACACATTTGAAGATAATTCTAAAGATATTAATTATAAGATATGTCTTTGACCATTCAAGTGTCAAACCTCCTACGAATAATGATTGCTTTATAATTATTATTGACCTAAGAATAAGGTAGTGTATTTTTGAAATACGCCATTTCTTTTGTCATCCCCCAGTGGTTAAGCTACAACATACGGCCGTAGCCATAAATTGACAAACTAAAATTGAAGTAGGAAGTAAAATGATGTTATCGCGCGTGTTTGAACATGTACCTAACCGGAAAAAAAAATCTTAAACCAAATGTTTAAACAAATATAAAGGATAACAAGGCTTCAAATTATATGAATAGATTATCTACAACGTTTAAGGTATGTCCAGGATCATGCTTTGAAAATAGAAAAAAAGCTCCATTTTGACCAACTCTAATCTAATAAAATTGGAGACCGTTTACTATATGGTCATGTCTTTCTGATAAGAAAGCTCATGGCAAACTATGCTACGGTGAAATGTTTTACGTACAATTTACATGTAACCATGAGAGAAAACTATACATTTACGTACAGATAGAAAAATTCTTAGAAAATATTGCTTTACATGGCCTGTATATAATATGTGAGTAACGCTTTTAGCAAAAACTGAAATGTAATCCATTTAAGTTATTATTTTAATTTTTAAAAATTAAAAGATACGTAATGATAGTATTATCTACAACCTGGTTACTATTGAGAGAGAAAAATACATGAATACAATCATCCTTTAATTCTACGATTACTAATCAAATAAACCTTTAAACACGACTACCTACTTAACTAACGCAATAAAAAATAACTTTATTTTAATATTTACAGCTGTTTATCGCCAATTAACATAGTCGGTATCATTAAAAAAATATTGAACGCGAAAAAAATACTTCAGGAAAGGTCACCAAAGTAAAATAAGATAAACAGTAATTATTTAATCTAAAATTCATTTTGGCTAACCTCGAAGCTAGTATTTTTCGTGGTTATTCAAATAAGTCAGCGGTTCCCAACCTGTGGTACGCGTACCACCGGTGTTACGCGAGTGGATAGTTGGTGGTACGCGAAAAATAATCAGTAATGGCGGGCATAAAAAGTTAAAAAAAATCAGTCATAAAAATTACATTTAAACTATCGTATTTTTTCTATAATTCATAATTTTAATTAATAATATACAGTACAGTTGTTAATAATATGTACAGTCGATGATCGAAAATCCAACTTATAACTTATAACTTGATAACAATGTATTATAATCTTAAGCAACACTTTCATAACTAATATTTTCTATTAATATCGGTAATTTTTGGGAAAAAATATATATACAAATAATTTAATTTATTTCTATGTAATTTTTTTTAATAAAAATTAGTTGTTAAAAAAAACTTCTTTAAATGTCCTGGTTTTGAGTTTCGACAAGAAATGAGCTTCGGCACCTTTTATTAAAAAAAAACATTGTGATAATGTAAAGTTCAAATGTCTCATTTTTATCAGAAAAAATAAAACCTTTGGTATTTTTTTTTAAACTTAAATAAATTGTGTTCTGGGAAATATAGTCACCCTATAAAATTTATAATGCAAATAAAATAACAAATTTCTCGAAATCATTTTTACGAAGTGGTACTATTAAGCGTGATGTACTACCAAGTGGTACGCGAGCCAAAAAAGGTTGGGAAACGCTGAAATAAGTAGTAGTAGATTCTATGCTCGGATTGCGTTATGCTAGAAAGACCTATCCCAAAAACAAATTAGGTAACTAGGTACTTATCGACTTGATTTTTTTCTTTTTTTTAACACTACAACAAGCTATAAGTTTTAATAAGAGTAGTTAAAGTTCCCACCACCGCCCGCCATATATGCACAGCCGCTTTCCATGACGCTTTAACTCATTCGCTGTTGACTATATAATGAGATTTTAATTAGCACCTTTAAAATGCACGTTAATTACATCGATCGGCCGCCTGGTCATTACGCGCATGTGCGTCTTCAGCGTCCAAAGTATTAAACGTGTCTGAAAGAAGTGATTTTAAGTGCTCATTCTGTCCCGAGACGGAGCCGCACGGAACTGACGCTGCAACCATACACCGTAGTGCTTAAAGAAGAAAGTTAAGAAAGGTAGTGTAGTACTGAAAAAAAACACCCAGGTTATGAGACAATTACCTACCGGTGGCGAAGGCTCCATACTAAGCGATTATTTAAAGCTTACCTTCTATTTTCAAGTATTTAATTTATATAAATAAATATCTATATTGTATGACATTGTAGGTTATAATAAAAATATTGATTGCCATCTATCGTCGTTATTTATAAGTAGAGCTTTTAATTTAGTCATGTTTCGAATCAAAAATAAATAACGGAACGTCCAACGTGAGTGCTATTTTTAGAATTATTTCAACGATAATCCAAGCCGAATTTTCTACCAAAATTCAGTTGCCAACTTCATGCATGTCTGGGTTTTTGTTCGAGACTCAGAAGCGTTAACAGACAAGCTTATTCGAAATGTTGATTTGTTTATTGTCTTTGCTTATCTTTAAAAGCAAATAATAAATAATAAGGATAATTAAAAAAATAATAACTATTGTGTTCGATCACATTTATAATTTATAAATTGTTATTAAAAATAAATATTGTATTAATTCGCGATTATTATTTAGGTTACTTCAGTCATAGACAAACATAACATGCTATTCACAGTTTATGTCATTTTGACATGTCAAAGCGGTGGTAAAGGTTTATTTTATAATACAAAATTCATTGTGTTACTGTGAATGTGGATAAATTATCTCATATTGTACCGAAATCATTCGCCAGTGCTTTAAATATATAAGTATTTATTAAATTGTGTAGTGTCCCGGTAGAAAATGTGCGAACGTTTGCATTTAAAAATTATCAAAGCTTGACCTTCCAAGGGTTCATTTAGATTTGAATACAGCAAAAAAACTTATATTAGACATTTTCACAACAATTTATAAATGATAAATATTTGTTTTTAACTGGCAGTTATACATTAAACAAACTTTTTTGTTGGCGATGCGTATTGTTTGGTAAAGAAAGTATGCGTGGAATTCTACTGCCATAAGTGATTTAAATAATTTGACAAATTCAGCGGTGAAACCTATGACCAGTGTGTCGTTGTCATTAGTGTGCACCTATTCATCAGTAGTAATATCGTAAGTATTATCTTCTTATTTCCCGTAAGTTACCTGACAAGTGTGCTCTTTTTCTCTGATCTCCACAGCTTACCTCTTTCCAAAAGTCACCCTTCGCCACTGTTACCTACTATCCATGTGATTCATTGTGACTTGGCCTGAAATTAAACCCGCATTGAACTACAAGGATCGCAGAATGTATTGCACAATAATTAATATTCCCTCACATAATATCTTAATACTGCATCTATTCTACTCGTACATACTGTTTTAATACTATTGCTTTATTTTAAATGTGTGAAAGTCTTAAATTAATAATTTGTAAAGTTTGCTATATTATGTAAAATAAATAAAATGATTTTATCCTAATAATTACGACCGTTAAGACGTGCACATTTAATAACCACCTATGGATTTGACAGCTCGCAATAACTCGTGGGAGAACACCCTTCGTATAATTAGTCTTATAATACAGATCAGGTGTTTATTGCTAGACTCGAAGTGAGGAGTGGATGGGTATTAGGAATGTACCCGGAAAGTGCATTATTCCGAGGTTGAAATAACGAAAAGCGAATAAATAACTTTATATTCGGTTTAATAAAGAATTCTTGAATGTAGTTTTTTTGCTGAGCCTAACCACAGAACAGAGATTAATAAATAGAATTCCGTTAGGCAATAATATATCCCAATACAGTACATTTTGACGCAGGGTTTTGAATGTTGAATGTCCTACGAATATGTGGAATAGTGTGTGTTGCAACCTTCAATACGCCAATATTAAATAAGCGTCCTTGCATAAACCGAGAGCAGTTGTCACTATTCGACGTATGACTTATTCTTGATATGTGTTTAAGTATATCCCGTATTCTTTCACACTCAAAATCAGTTGCCTGCTTCTCTACATCTGTTAGGTATTCCAGTTCCCATTATTTCTGAGTTCCCTGAGCGTAACTCATTCCCTCACTAAAGCGTAAAAAATATGTAATTCTGTTATTTTTTTCAACCATTTAGATCGAAGTATTAGAATACTTAGGCATGGCTTTCTTAAAGATTTTCTCTTTTTAATTAGGTAATATGATATTATGTGACAATGAATTAATTAACCACCAATCCTACTTATCAATCCAATTTCTGCTATTATAATATGGCCGGTTTTAAAAGGTTATAAAATTTTAAAAGCTTTAAATATTTTCGCATTATTTTATTAAAATAGTATATCTACCAATATTCCATCCTCCTTTACTATTATAAAATGAATATGCTATGTTATTTTACCACGTTTTTTTTAGCTCGTATTCTTGTTTTTCCGGTGGTTGTTTATCCATTACAAATCTTGCAATCGATTTTTAACAAACTTCCCTTTAACTTTCAGCCATCTTAAAGTAGAATTGAATTCATTTTCAGTTAATTCTGTTTTGTATGAAAAGTTATTTCGGAAAAAATCCGTAATCCCAATGCACTATTATTGGTTGCTAAGTAGGTGGTCCTAGCAACTAAATTAATAATATATACGTGCGTTACTATGGAAATCAAAATCACATTTCAGTATTCTATATTTGTTTGTTTGTTGCAAAATAGCAAAAAAAAGAATTGTTGACAATTGCCTTATTTGTCCTAAATTATTAATACATAGAATTGTCAAGTTTATATGATTCAACAGAAAATTTAAAAACGTGGTATATAAAAAGTTCTTTTTATCTTGTAATTATTAATGTATATATTTTAACTAATTTCGTGATAAAATGTGGGATAACTTCGTTCTGTATAACAACATCCAAGTATTGTTATTGAATAACAAATTCAAAATGCCTTCTTAAATAATCGTGGTTTATGCCACACCATAATATTCTTGTGTATCGCAATCATCAGGTGTTCCTTGTAAAATGAAATCATATTCTAATTTACGTTCACACACCTGACAAATCTTTTTTGACCCTTTGTGTCACCTGGAATTATTAATCTTCAAATTATTTATCGTTTTTTTTTCAAACCGGTTTGAACGAATGGTTTTCACATTGAGTATTAGAAATTCTTTTGGTATTACCGATTGCTATCCCGGACAGAATTAATTGCCAATCCCAGAATTTTAAAAAGGGATTTTTTTTAAATTCCTGGATGCCGGAATTCAACAAAATCCAGTGGAATTTTTGCCGTTTTTTTACCGATTGGATACGATAAAACAATTGCGTAATCGTAATATATATATATATACATACGTGTGCTACTTGTGCTCGTGTATGGCTGTGAGACATGGCATCTTACTAAGTTTTAAGAGTCTCAGCTTTTGAGCTTTGAGAATCGATATCTCCGCCGAATCTTAGGGGTACATTGGTACGACCGTGTTACAAATACCCGAGTTCGTGAGCAGACACAACAGCCTACAGTGATTGAAGTTATCACGAAGAGACGCTTTACATGGCTGGGACACGTATTCCGGATGCCGCCGAAAAGTGCGGCACTTCGTACCCTTGTGATACAGCCTCAAGGGTTCCGTCGCTGTGGCCGGCCCTCCCTCACGCTGCAGCGGTGCGACAAGAGTGACGTTCGTGCTGCAGGTCTGACATGGCGGGAGGCGCAAGAGTTGGTGATAGACCGAGGGAAGTGGCGCCAACTTGTGCTTGTCCTATGCCCCAATGTTGGGACGTGACAGGGCGGAAGAAGAAGAATATACGTACATACTTTAGAAATACGTATCTCGTGCATATACCGACTAGAAAAAAATCTTTTTTTCGAAAAAACATATGATACGCGGAAGGAATTGAACCTGCAACCGCCTGCTTTATAACGATGATTTTAACCAGTGGCTCTTACATGAAGTGCTTATCTAATTCCGATTGAATTGAATTAAAAAATAGTTTATTATATTATGAGCAAGTTCAAGTATGTTATATAAACAAATAATTATTGAATGACTCCGTGACGTCGGTTAGTAATTAAGGTACTTAATGGATACCTGCATTTATTTAATACATAAAAACCGTTAACCAGAATTATAAAGTAATTCGATGAACATTATTTCATGTAAGAACCACTAGTTAAAATCACACTGGCACAAATCCAGCGGTTACACGTTCAAGTCCTGTTGAGTGACGAATTTGTGTCTAATAAAAGATTTTTACAACGTTTTTATTAGCTCGCATTCTTGTTTGTCCGGTAGTTGTTTGTCCAGTACAAATCTTGCAATCGATTTTTTACTAACTTCCCGACTAGCTAGACATTTGAAACTTTTAGAATATATCAGGACACGATGCCAATGCATTCTTTTAGCCATCTTTAAGCAGAATTGAATTCATTTTCAGTTAATTCTGTTTTATATGGAAAGTTATTTCAGAAAAATTCGTAAAAAGTAAAAGACTATTATTGGTTGTTAAGGGGGTGGTCCTAGCAACTAAATTATTAATATATACGTGCGTTATTATGGAAATCAAAATGAAATGTCAAAATGATATTTCAGCATTCTATATATTTGTTTGTTTCCGATATGTCCGATCCTAATAGGATCATATTATGGGCCTCCACAGAGTAGAGCTTTCTATAAACAGATTTTGTATTTTACGAGAAATGGATGTCAGCCACTTGCATCAACCTATTAGGTCCATACCCTGACTCAAACACAAATTGAAAAACAATATGTGTATTTGCCAGACCCAGGATTCGAACTTGGGACCCACGGCGTTATAGTGCCACTGTGGGTGTAATTATTAACTAACCGTTATAATATTTAAATTACACTTAATAAAATAAATTAAAACTAATTCTCGGGATTCCAATATCTTCCTTTCCGGGCTTATGAAATCAAGAAAACTTTCTGGATCTTAGGATTGTAAACTATTCATGTTATAAAACAAATTTATTAGGTATTACGAAAGAAAATTAAAAACACGTTTTTAATTTATTTTGTATTGTACTAAAAAATATTAAGTATTTTTTGAATATCTATTGGAGTTATTTACCGCGTCCCCGTAGTGATAATTACACTTTAACCGATTTTCTTAATTTTACAATAAATATTCAAATTATCGATGTTGACAGCAATTTTGGCTTCCGATCTTCAGAGCGATCTAACGATAACCGCATTCTTATTAAAATTTTGCGTTGTCAAATCAAACCATGTTTATTGAAAGAAGGTAGGTATTTTGATGTTTTATGAATCTACATACATAGTATTTTTTCAATATTAAATATATACTTTTTAAATAATATAATATACTGTATAATGCCACATAAGCTAGTGCCTGTATCGAGTCAAGGTGTTTGGCCATTAGTGGTATTATTAATGTGCGGGATTATAATAGAGCCAAGAAGCTGCCTTGAGCTTTAATTTATTATATATATTTATTTAAACGTGTAATATTTTTAATGTTTTCATACAAGGAAGGAATCATATTAAAAATATATTATTTTCCAATCAATCAAATGGACAACTAAGTGAAGGAATACATTGCTTCAAAGACTTTTCGATTGTAAAGCTTTACAGTATGATTAAATTGTTCAAATGAGATCATAGTAATTTTGGTTATTGGTATTGAACAAACTCTATGTATAAATTGCTGAGGTACAACATATTATTATGAAATATTAATTAATAAAGCCTAGAATAAAATTTGCTTTATTAATTGAGGTTGTTGACTATTTAGTGAAAGCCAGTGGCAAACAAATTATGAAAATAGCCGATATACTGGATTATTTGTTAGGTTAGGTTAGTCTTGAATTCTCTCTTATTAATACTCTTATTAATACCTATACTAAAAACATTTTTTTTCACCATGCGATTTAGGTATGCAATTGTTTGTTTAAAACTAAATCCGGAAATCTATGCTCAAATTTTGGTGGTGTGAATATGCAAATCACGTGATTATGGTTGTCCGTTACTTTTTGATCTTAAGTTAGATTTATTAATAATTGTTCATTGTAGAAAATGTTTTTTCACAAATATAGGTATGTACTTCCAAATAAAGAGGCCATTTGATGAGCATGTTTAATAATATATTTGGATATACTTCAAGTGAAAGTCTTTTGTAGAATTCAATTAAATTATCACGATAAGATGCTTTTGCTTCCACGTTCTCTTGCAAATCTATTAATTGAGGAACACATCAAAAAGTCACGCGATACGCACTTTGTGAACTCCTGGTTTAGACGGTTTAAGTTCTATTACCGCGTTCTCTAGCGCTAGATTTTTAAAAAATGGGCGCTAAAAAGTCACGCTGCTTCACTCGAGTTGTCAGTTCTAAACATTCTTAATATTATATGTTATATATATATTAAATTTATCCTATAATATTTTACTACTCCCCACTAAAGTGAACTCAAAACTTATAGCTATCTTTGCATCATTGAAAATTATACCACAGCCTAAATGTTATAGCATCAGTACAAGTAATAGACAAACAATCGTAAACTTTATTATATTGACTTCTCTGCAGTATATATGTGTTACATAATCTATCAGAGTCGAAAGCGTAAATATGAGATGATTTCCAATCGACATCTAAATTATTACCTTTAAAAATAATATCATTGCAGGCATCTCGTAATCCCAGCGCTGTAATAAAAACGTAACGCTAAACGCGCTGTCATAAAACAACACACATAACTTAAATTATGGTCGTTTGCGCACAACGTGAATATAATTTGTTAAGTTGTGACGCTTTGACCCAAATCCTGCCCAAATTTTAATACCAAATTAATTATTATAATCATTAACACTATTTCTAAACTTTGTGTTGCCGGGTACGTTTGTTGGTGATTAATTTATTAATAGATGCGTGAACAGTCCTCTTTGATAAATAATATATTAAACCCGCACATCGATTGATTATAAGTATATTTTTTATTTTAATTAAAATAATTATTTATCGGTTTTATTTAAAACCTTTTTTGATTACCTATAAAATTGTTATTACAGGATCTATGATTTTGTCAAGTGTGCAACCATATAAAATATTTCGGCTATCGTCTACGATTCTAAGTCTACATGAAGACTGGAGATTAATATCAGTAAAGCCTTGCTGCTACTACTAGCAAGTCTAGCTAGCTAAAACTAGCCTATTTTTTGACCGAAAGTGAACTGACTCGCCACAAAAGCCGAATAGAGAAAAATACGTATAAATACTCTCTCGGCCTAGTGGTATTTTGCTGTCTCGCCACTGTACTCGTTACGTGTAGTCAAGGCATAAGAGTTAAAACGTTGCTTTTCAATACGGTGTTAAAGCGAACGACGCGAATTGGCGGATTCGAGGTGTAGTGCCTGGCATTATATAACATATCTCGACTAACTGCATGAAACGAAATCTCCAATTCTTCGACCAAGTAGTAAGAAGAGATCCAAGCAGCCTGATGAGAAGAGATATTATAGGTGATGTCAAAGAGTCACCATCAAAAAGCGACTGAATCAAAAATTACTCAAGCAACATGATCATCGCAAGATCGCTTTATATAGAAAAAAAAATGCTGCAAACGCTTGTAATTTCAGTTATTATCATCCACAATAATGAGGCAAAAGATATGAATTAGTTTAGACCCAATGATTTGAGTTATCTCATCTCCACCCGTCATGTAAATGCAAACGCGATTTGTGCACAACGACATAAACATGTCAGAATGAAAAGATTTTTGTGCCACACTTTCTAGCCCCAAAACGAAGCTGCACGAGACTGATATGACAAATAGCAACCATGCACCTTGGTGCTTAAAGAAAGAGTGTATAAAATATAAAAAAAACACTCTTGACTTGCTTTGTCGTTATTTATCTCAAGTAACAAGAGTGTCCTCTGAACACTGTGAAGCAAATCATCGAAATTGACCTGCGAAGACCCAGCCCGTCATATTCGAAAGCTTTTCATGAGGCGGTCAAGATCCACATCGGATTGTACAGTTATTTAAAAAAAAAGTCATTTGGGTATGGTCCGCGTGCCACGTGTAAGCAAACTCTGCATTATTATTCTAGCAATACAAATTTCCAAAGAAACGACATTTTCATATAGTTTTGTTTTATCCAAATTTAATTATTGCGTAGTTTTATTTCTTGTGTTTTTCTCGGAATGTTACGTGAATATATTTATGCGCAGAATAAAAAAATATACATCTCGATGAATAAATTAAAAATAAAACATTTTCGGTATGGTAAGGTTTAAATAGAATATTGTTTATTTATACAGAATCCTTAAATAAAGTGATAAAATGAAAAAGGTCACGAACTTGTAGATAATATACACGTGAGTATTTAAATTGTTAAATTAATTTAACTGCCATAATAATAATTACATTTTGATGGGTAGATATGTGTTTAAATTATTTCTGCCCAACATGATTTTTATTTTACTTTTGCCAATGTAGACCGTTGGATCTAATTTTTACCTCAGACACAAATACAGAAATTAGTGGCAGCCACCTGGTGTGGACTGCGTTTATCAAATAATTAATTTAAAGGTAATAGTCGTATATGTTGCGAAAACCGAGAAGTCCCCAGTTACCCTTATTTCACACTATACGGTTTAAGTCGTATGGAAAAAATGGTAAAAATCCGAACCGGCAACAAGTTTAATCGGGACGTTCGATCGTATCGCATCACTGACCGATTTCGCTCATACAAATAATTACTACCTCAATCCCAGACACTCATTTTACTTGTGTTTAAAAAATATAATATTTTCATCACTATAAGCATTAGTAAGTTTTTAATATTATTCTTTTGTATAAATCTGAGAAACAGTATATCTGAAGTAAAAGATTTTTCATTCAATATTGATTAATATTTTTACAACATACTTAAGTAAATAGTTTTAAAAATTTCGTATTTCCGATAGTGATAGTGATTTGTGATAGTCTCGAAAGTTGAATTTAAGGTACTTATAGTTGTTTTTATTTAATAAAACGCAATTTTTATGTAGTACTTATTCCACTTTTAATCAAGAGATTAAGACCGGTTTCGTCCGCCTCAGAGGGACATTTTGAGTTGAAAATGTCCCTCTGAGGCGGACGAAACCGGTCCTAATCTCTTGATTAAAAGTAGAATAAGTACTACATAAAAATTGCGTTTTATTAAATAAAAACAACAATGCAATGCAGTTCCACTATGAATTGACAGTTCGTCGGTACATATACAATTATGTATACGTTTAATCTTATCTTCGGTAAAATCTTACTTGAAACACAGACTCTGACGCACAAATTATATTATATACATTTTTTTTCGACCATGTCCGATCCTAATAGGATTATATATTGGCCTCCACAGAGTAGAGGTTTGTATTAACAGATTTTGTATTTTACGAGAAATGGATGTCAGCCACTTGCTCAACCTATTAGGTCCATACCATGACTCACACAAAAATTGAAAAACAATATGTGTACTTGCCAGACACAGGATTTGAACCTGAGACCCACGGCGTGATAGTCCAGCGCTTAAGCCGCGCGGCCACCGTGGGTGTCTATTATATACATACCTACTATAATAATTAACTTTACTATTGATAGAAGATACACAATATTAATTTCTATGCATATAATATTCTATAAATGAAACATACATCTAACAGATACTTATTTTCCGGAATGCTTCCGTTGAAAAGTTGAGAAAATTGAGCTTTTCCTGTATCCGCTCACCTGCGGGCCAATGGGTATCAGCTTTTGTGAGCTTTATTGGTCTACCGGAGCATTATAAACTTTTGCTTCGATGTACACAGAGCAATTTCGTACTATTTATCTAACTTTGTTTGTACATATGTATACGTGCAATAATAATTCTGTGTACGGATCCTTACGGGTTTTTCGATTCATTCCATATTCTTGTGCCTGGCAAATGAGGAGTACGATGAAACTCTATCCGCAGTTTGCGAAACCTAGAATAACTAAACTAGTAAGTTGGTATGCTATACTTTTATTACACTGCTGTTTCACTTTAATACTGTCATTGAACCTCATGGTCTGTTATTAGTAGTGTTAAAAAGAATATCTATATGAATATATTGCATTATCTATTATCAATGATAACAGTAGTAAAGTAAATATCCATGTAAACTAATAATTTTTATATAGCATCGTCATCGCCTGGGGTCAGTCATCTGCTGGATGAAGACTATCACCAGTTTCATCCACTTATCTCGGTTCCCAGTTCTTAGCTGCCACGTTCTTATACCGAATTTTGCCAGCGGATTTTATCCATCCGTTTGAATGAAACTTTAGTTTGATAGTTTGAATTTTTTTTCGACCATGTCCGATTCTAATAATATCATAATGGGCCTTCACAGCGTGGAGGTTTTGTATTAACAGATTGTCTTCCAATTGTGTTTCAAGCGTAAAGTGTTCTATAAAGTGTGCTACCAGTAGTGACGTATGCATGCGAAATATGGACCCTCAATATAAAAAAATCTAATAATTACGAGTAACGCATCTTGGCATGGAAATGTACATGTTGGACATAGCTCAGATAGACATCAAAATAAACCAATGGACTTGATCCACTGGTGAAACAAGAGTACGCACTGTGAAAGAGGTCGACTAATAGATAAGATATAGTTGACAAATACCTATATACAGTGATACCAATCGTGCCCCTGGATAAACACAAACATGGATCCTCCAAACAAACCCACCCTGCACCACACTTGGCCTTAATCGAGCATGTCACGAAGCCCTACGCTTGATTTGAAGCATCAACAGTTGTTTACGCCTGGGAATGTCTCTGGAGTAGATACCCAGATTCTGTCGCTCTCAAGTGAACTTTGCGCTGGGTTAATTAAAATACGTAATTTAATAAAAAGTTCACGGAGGAAATCCACGGAGACTTAACTAAAATAAATGAATTTAATGATATATAATATATATAAAACAATGATTAAACAATACGGACAAATTAAAATATGTGAAAAGATCTTCACGTCTAAAATAATAATTTTAGGTTAAACTGACTTTAGCATAATTATCAGAGCACATTCTCGGACATTCCCAGATTATGTGGTTTGCATCATGCAGTTCTCCGCTAACCCTCCAGATAACTCACAAAGTTTGGTGGATGTACGTGGAAGTAAAAAACTGAGTAGGTAGCGAGAAGAGTGGAAAGAGCTAGGGATCGACACCGGCTGATGATTATGATAAATATTAATACTATCAACCGAGGTTACTTGATGGAATTTAAATTTAAATTAAGTAAATTAAAAAAGATTACAATATTAAACACTCATAAATTGATATGATATTAGTAATCGGTCAATGTTTTTTTTATAAGTTTTAAATTCTATATAATAATATAGTACTTAACAGACTTACAATACGATTCCTGATGTTGTAAGTTAGGAAATTATTACTATGGTTATACTAACTATTCGTACGTATACCTGCATTTATAACGTCAACACAACTTAATTGCATGTTTGTTCTGTCAAATTACTTCACGAGATTTATCTGTTGTCTCAGATAATACGTAGTTATGTTAACTGATTTCGTAAATTAAATATTCTTCTCTGAACGAATAATTGGTTTATTTTAATCACATGATAGTCATGATAATATTTCTACTTCATTATTAATCATTGTTTATTTTGACGAAGAAACATAATATAAAATATACATTATTGAAACTATCAAACAGAGCGTTGGAGCAGAGCTCGGAGCAGGAGCACGGAGTAGTGAAGTAATGGGACTTTACCCGGAGCATGGACAATTTTTACTGCTCCATTGCTCCGGATATTTTTTACAACGTTTTTCTTAGCTCGTATTCTTATTTGTCCGGTGGTTTTTTGTCCGGTACAAATCTTGCAATCGATTTTTAACTAACTTCCCCACTAGCTATTTGAAACTTTTAGAATATATCAGAACACGATTCCAATGCATTCATTTAATACTTTTAGCCATCAAGTAGAATTAAATTAATTTTGAGTTAATTCTGTATTGTATGAAAAGTTATTTCGGAAGAAATCCGTAATCCAATCCACTATTATTGGTTGCTAAGGTTCTGGGGTCTTAGCAACTAAATTATTAATACATACGTGCGTTACTATGGAAATCAATATGAGTGTCAAAATGACATTTCAGTATTATTTCTATCAAATACAACTTTTTTTGATCGTTTTTAGCTAGTCAAGTCAAGTTTATATTATGATTCAACAGAAAATTTAAAAACGTTGTAGGTATATAAAAAGTTCTTTTTATCTTGTAATTATTTTATTATTAAATTTTCGCCCTAAAATCAAATAAACATATTATTATATTTGACACTGGAATAATTTGAAATACTGCAACACTGCCGAGTGCTAAATAACCTCACTTTTTTCGATAGAGGAGGCAGATAATGAAAGACGATTTGCTGTTGAAATTTTGTTTTATAGAATTAATAATGAAAAAGACAAATAATAAACCTTATTTCAAAACTATAGTATATACATATTAAAACTTTTTACCCGAAGCGGAGCAGATCCTGGAACGTATCTAGAGCAAATATTAGGACCCGGAACGGAGCTGGAGTGTAGCAATTCAAAAAAGGGTCCGTTCAACCCTCTGCTATCAAATTAATAGATAACTTTTATTTTAAAACTGTGTCAAAAATATTATACAATACTAAAAACCTAAAACAAATTTGAATTAATTAATCTAGTAATAGTACCAATTGGATAAATCGTGCACTATACTAATGTATTGTATATTTTTCTTTTCAGGTAAGTTTCATGGAGTATTAAAAATGAGAATTTCATAAATCTTCAGTGGAGACTAAAGAAATATCTACAATTTTTTGTCATTATATGGTGAGTTATATTGGCATTAATTGCTATTTTAATCTGTACATTGTCATATTATTCGGTCTTAAAATGAAACATGGACGTTTTAAATGTCTTATTCATATTATGTCTAAAGAAATTCGTGCTGTCAGCATAGCTCATAGTGCATAGTAAATTTTGTCATTTAAATGTATTTATATTCATTGAAAAAAGACTACAACGTATATAATATTATACTGTTTGTTAGTTTGTGAAATTCGATTAAACCTTGCTTAATCCAAACCATAGTAGATAAAATAGTAATAAATTTTCGTTTATCCATAAAATATCTAAAATTACACCATTAAACCATACAAAAATTTTGATATTTTATTTGTAGAAGAATATTGTTTATCGATTATACTTTGGTTTAGATAGGGCTTAATAGATTTAAAAAAAAAAAACAAATCAACACCTTGTGTAATAATATGTATAACAAAAACATAATATACTTAAGTATGACTGATCGAGAATTGACCGTAATACATTATATCGAAGTAGGGATCACGCAAACTCTAGGTTTGGTTTGGGCAGAGTTTAATTGAATTATTAAAACTAACCGGTACTATCTGCAAATTTTATATTATAATGAAAACATAAATATGACTGACAAATTTGAATATGCACTATTTATATCGAATCTTAACGGTCTACTTCCACCCTTCGCCACTGGTGCATACCTACATTATTTTCAAAAACAAAACATTTTTTTATTGTAGGTAATAGTATTATTCACCACTAGATGGCATTAAAATATTATTCCGCATAAATTAACTTTCATTAAGTTGGCTATCAATTATAATTTACATTCAGCATACTACTTAAACATATTGACATATTTCATATTATTCTTTGATATAAGTAAATATATTAAATACGAATTTAAAGATATGTCAAAATGTCGATATCGATAAATCAACGGATATTCAAAATAAATAACATTATGATGATGATGATGATGAATAAATTTACATTTATCTTGATTATGCAAGCTTTTAGCAAGTATTTTTTATAATAAGCCAATAAGTATTATTACCTCAAAATTATATATAAATATGAATAATATTCAGTGTTTTTTAATGTATTATAACGGTTATTAATCGGTTTTTTATAATCTTCGCGATTAAAAAGTTATATTTACATAAAAAATAAATAGGTAGAAACTCGATTTTGATAAGAAATAATATTTTACTCAGAAGCCTATGTAACTAAAACCTACCAAAAATCTTTAAATTACTATTATATTCATAATATTTTTAACTAAAGGGTAAGAACACTTTTTTAGTCATGAAAATGAAATGAAAAAAAAATGAAAACAAATACGTATGACTGACAAAGCTTAGTGTGCACTATTTATGTCGGATCTTAAAAGCCTACCTCCACCCTTTGCCACGGGTATGCACTAAAAATGGCGCTATTTTTTTTAATTATTTATTTTAAATCATTGCACTAAATGCGACGCAATTTTCTTTAATAGTAGTAGGTAGAAGTTGTATTAAAAGATTTCTGATTTTACGAAAAATGGATGTTAGTCACTCGCTCAACCTATTTGGTATATTATACTCTGGATTCAGATATGTTGGGTGAATTTTTAGCCAAACCCGGGTTCGAACCAGGGACCAACGACATTATAAACCGATACGTTAACCGCTTTGTTATCATGTGCAACTGAAATTATCTAGTAGTAGTTGGAATAAAATTTTATATGTGAATTTTTGTCATCACCTAGCGGACAAACGGATGAAAGTCGAATGTCAGCATACGTCGACATCAAGCGTAACTATAGAATACTACATAATATTGTCAATAAAGTTATTCCGAAATAACTACAATATAACGTTATATAATATCGTCACTTCAATTATACTACAACTAGATTGATTTTCACTGTTTTTGAGATAGCTATTGAATATAATTCTACATTTCCTCCTCTACAAAATGATTAGGTAAGTCAGAAGTTAATGGGTACTGTATTAATTTTGTATTGGAAAATATTAGATAACTTTAAAACCATAAATGCAATAAATAAATAAAATAATATAGATACAATATTTTTTGTATAAAACGTAACATTAATTCAATGCTCCCAATCAGACAAGCACAGTTTTGCATTTTTATTTTAAATAATAATTATAGCCTAGAATCTAGATTTATATTAATCGAGTAAAGTTTAAATTTAATTTTCCCAACAATTACCATATCAGTGTTATCTAGTTGTAGTATTGAGGTGACGATATGTATTTCTGCAGATATTTTTATTTAAAAAGCAAGACAAAAATATTTACTTTAAAATGCGAGTCGCTATATTTTTCACTCCCTCTAATCCCATATGATTCGGTGCATAGCCAAAGAAATTTTGGAATATTTTTAGCTTTAAACTATATGAATTATTATTTATGTTGCGATTTTTTATATCTGCTTAGCGATATTATTTAAGACGGTACTTCAGTAAAACGGAAAATAATTTAAAATAATTTTCTACTATGGCGACGAAATTTTGGTCTCGCTGGCAATCGGAGAGCGAACGTTGAGCTATGGACACGTCAATTTGTTTCGTGATGGCGACGGGGATATTAATTTTTAAATCGTGTAAAGATGACTAAAAAACGTTACCCATTTACTTGAAAAAGAAAACATGTCAATGAAAATAATATTATTGTTACTAATAGAACAATAAACAGAACAGTAAACGGACGCATGTTGGATTTATATGACAAATTATATTTCGTTCGGCACGTGTCATTTTCACAATCCGCGCATCAACTGAGGTATAGCCTTAAATTAAAATTCAAATTTATTAAAATTATTATGTTGAACCTCAATACTCAAAATACAAACAAATTAAAACATAGCTTACTGTGGGTTATATAAATTTTACTTACACAATAAATACATAACTATCAATTATTATAAACTAGGAGTGTAATGCGTTTTACAATTTAATAATCTCACTAATAATTTATTGAATTTGTCTGCATTTTTAATAGCTTAACAACGCTATTATTTCTTACGACTATGTTTTAACTGTATACGTTCATTTTGACAGTGACCTTAAAGTTAACTAACTGACTATGGGTTAACGTTAAAGAATAATGATTTAACAACGTATCACTGTTATTAAGGTACAGTCTGTGTATTTGATTATGTCCAAAGCATTATGTTAACCGCTTGAAGCCATCTTATTGACATAATGTTTTGACTCACGCTGGTTTTTAGCGTCTGCCTTTTGATATAAAAAATATTATGTTAACTATACATCACGCTCTGTCACAACATGCATACCTGTATCCACTAATTCAGTGTTTACCAACTGTTTTATGCGGCACGGCACACTATTTTAGTCATATATATTTTTCCACACACTGAAGAATACTTGTAATATTCCACGTTTATTTTTTAAACCATCAAATTAATGAATTAATTTTGAGTTAATAACGGAACAGATTAATAAGATAGAAGCGCGAATCTCAGTCGCAATAGTCAAAGACTTTGACGGCAGTTTTACTGTATAACAATGAGGGATAAGCAATGTAAGAAATACAGAGCCCCTCTAATGAGTTATAAATTTTAATGTATATTATGTAAATATTGAAACTTGAAACTAATACATTCTGTAACCACGGCATGCTTAAAGTTTATCTTGTACTTATCCACACTGTACCTCACAACCTCACCTAACTAATCGTCTAACTAAATACCATATAAACGTATATAATAGACGTTTTCTATAGCAATCAAGGGTGTTATGGTATCTATTAATACTTGGTATTATTTTATTTTAAAAGTACCTAACGAAAAAGCGTCATTTCAACTTTTTAAATAATGTTAATAATAATAGACAATCAATTCCTTTAATAAGATACTTACGACCCTTAAAATCACACATATTTTTGTGTTTTTGTCGATGTTTGAAAGAGCTACTCGTATTTTTTAATGTATATTTTTAGAAAATTCTTGATAGTTATCATCGATAAGAAAGATTGAAATAGAGAATATTGACAGCTACGTCATTGCGGTGTTTTCGATTTATGTATTTTCATCACGCGCATTTTACAAGTGGTATTGTAATGACTTTAGTTCTAAAAATGGCCGCAGTGACGTCTACGTCACGATATAGGAGTCGAATTCTAGTAGCTAATGGTAGAGTTATCTTTATTGGCTTTTCCAACAAATTATAATTCTTAGTTTAGGTCCACCGCTCATTACTGCGGCTAGACGCAACCATAAACCGAAGAATATAGCAGTATCTGTGTTAATTTTTTGGACAGTTTATTTCATTGAAAATGCTGCGGTTTGGCTTCCTACGATTTGTGGTTGAATCTCGCTGTCAAAATAAGCGATAAGCTTAGACTATAGATACATCTAAACGCCACCCATTGCATTGCTAAATGAAGCCGCGTGCCGTGCGTTTGGTTTGTAGGCGAGCGAACGCATTCGTATTCAAATGTTCGAGACTATAGACCATTTCGCTAGTGCCTGCCCAAAGTGCTCGCACTAGACGCTCAGAATTAAAATATATTTTTCTATTTTTTTACGTTATATAGTATTTTTAAACGGTCAAAATGCAACCATTAGGTAAAAATATCCATAATTTAAGTTATTTTAAAGAAACACGGTCACTTGATATTAAAATATATAATAATATACAAATAAATTATCATGAACATGTATGTATCAATTATTTACCTATGAAACGTAATACCATCTTCTTGCTTATCAGTACGGCTACTACATTTTAATACAACACACAAAACCATATTTTCTACTTAATTAACTAAAATATTTACCACTGAGTTTATGTTTAACACAAAAAATAGCAATTTTAGCAACACGGTTATCGACGCTTAGTTAAGCAATAAGGTAAGATTTGGCGGCTACACCGTATCAAACCATCTCCCACATCTGTAAACCTTTTATCTTACTTTAGCGCGTGTCGCAGAGATTATAAGGGTGCCGAATACTTTCTCACTCGCACTTATGCATCGTTTTTGTTCAGGCCTTGGCGATGAGTTTTTCAATCAACCAGAAAAGAGACAACTGAACTTCAAATCTAGGTAATAATAATATATTGTTATTCTTACTTTTATTGACTGAAAATCTCAATAGTTTTGAGTGTCAATAAACAATATATTGCATACATTGTTTGTAAAGCTATGCACCAAGTCTTTACCTCTGATTGAGTATTAGAAAATACTATTTTAGCATATTTAATTCGTAATTAATACCGTTCAATGTAACTGTCGGATGAGATAAATGATTTATGATTCAGTATTGATAAAAAATAAGGAATTTGAAGTTTTCACACGCTCGTAAGCAAAAGATACGATGTTCTTATCGTAACCTTTGGCATCTGTTTTTAGACGAAGGAATCAGTCAATCGATACGTGATCTCTAATGGCTTAATATATGAATAATCATTAACGCCGATTCAACGCTAATTATTTCAAATATAAATGTAAATAAACACAACTAGTACAATGTCAACTAGTTCTGTAATAGTGTATTTTATTCACATTAATGTAATTTTAATATTTTTTATTGATATCTTTGAATTAAGCAAATTATTTTATAAAATAAATTGTATCATCATCATCATCAATCAGCCTGAATTTATCCACTGCTGGATAAAGGCCTCTTCAAGCTGCTTCCACTTTTCTCAGTCCTGTGCGTTGCGTTGCCACGTACTTCCGCATAACTTTATCATTTCATCGATCCTGCGGACGTTTTGTATCTCTTGGATACCACTGAATGACTAAATTTGTCCAACAATTGTCTCTTCTTCGAGCTACATGTCCAGTCCATCTTCATTTGAGGCTTATAATGAACTCTATCACATCGCAAACCCTTGTCTGCTTACTTATCCACTAATTCCTTTTTTGTCTTTTCGCATTATGCCCAGCATGCACCTCTCCATACCACGTTGTGCTACAACCTAAGTTTCTGGATCTCTCTTTTACTGAGAGTCTATGTTTCACTCGCATATGTGATTACGGGAAGCACACACTGGTTGAACACATTGCGCTTTAGGCTCAGTGGAAGGTCGCTTTTGAAAACATTATTCAGGCGGCAAAAAGCACTCCAGCCTAGCTTCACTCTGCGAACAATTTCATCAAATATACATCCATCTATAGACACTTGTTGTCCCAGATAGATGTAGTTTTTCACCTGTTCGAGCTGAGTGCCATTGATGAGGATCTCTTTTTCACCCGCGAACATGACTTTCGTCTTTGTTACATTTATTTTCAAACCTACGTTGTTGCTTACTTCAGCGAGTTCCTGCATTCTGCTTTGGAGGTATAATTAAGTATAATTTATAACAAGTTGAAAATTATTTATATTACATAAAGTTATGTATACCTATGTTATAATTGAAATTTGTTTTACAAATTGTGACTCAATTCAAAAGGTTTATATCATTGTATACCAGCATGGGAATATCTGAAGGTCTCTAAAGGTTTATTCTGTGTTACCTTTAGGCACTCTCTAAAATGCTTCTCTATGATATCATAATCTTTGAAGAATACTTCTTCACCCTGTCATTTTTAGAATTGGAGTACAGGGCAAGTACAAGGCAGTGGCAAGGGTGGAGGTAGGTTAAGATTCGACATAAATATTGCACACTAAACTTTGTCAGTCATAATTATTTGTTTACATTGAATAATAAAGCAATTTGCAGATGGTGTTGGTAAGTTTTTATAAAACTCATTAAGCCCTGCCTAAACCAAACCATAATTGATAAAAATATTCTTAAATCTATAAATTATCTAAAATTATGTATGGTTGAATATCATAATTTTCTAGATAAACGAATATTTTTTTACTACTATCTACTAGGTATTTATAGCTAGAATTAGGCAGGTTTAATTGAATTTTAAAAACTTACAAACACTATCTACGCACTGAAGTCTTCGTTCAATGAAATCAAAGTCGCTTGACTGACAAAGTTTACTGTGCATTATTTATGTCATATCTTGACATTCTATCTACACACTTCAGCACTGGTACAAGGTCACGCTACTTCCTTCGATACATTACCATATCCAGTTTTATAGTACCGCTGCAGGGTGAAAAAGAGTTGGCCATGGCGATGTAATCCTTGGCATAAGTTGCGGAGTGTCACACTCTCTTTTATGGCTAAGTAGTGAAAAAAAAACTATAGACTTTTTATAAAACATATTTTGAGGTGCCCCTAATTTCTCTAGATTTTCTCTAGTATATAAGCTTCCTTCTAATATTATATAGGGACTTTACCACGTAAACTTTGGTTCATTAAAATGTATTTTGTATAAGTACATGATTGAATATTTTACCAAACGTTTGATTTTTATGATACCACTCCCAAGATAAACAAAATCATCAACAGATAGATAATTAATTAACTACTTAAAAGTTCAAAGAAATATTAAATATAATTATGTAGTACTTATAAATTTAATATTCAACATAAATAGCACAGTTCGAGTATATACCTACTGATGTTAATTTGGTTTTGTTTTATAAATATATTTTACAGATATTTTTTATTGAATAAAAGCATATTAAAACGTTTCTCGTGAATATGTTTAAATATAGAATTTTTTACGGATAATAAAATTCTTCCTTTGATTATATTATTATACAATGTTTCGAGTCGCCAGCGCCAGTCTACTTAGCTATGTTGTATCTTATACCGGGATACTTGACATGTCATACAAAATGACAGACTAATGGTTTTCGACGCAGTGGGTTACCATTTTGTAGGGTATTTAATTGTATGAAGTAGATAGTCACTGACTATTTTTATAATCGGTTTAAATAAAAATTAATGAACTTGGTTGTAGGTCGTAATAATTATTTCTGTTGGAGGATACTAGCTGCAATAGGAGTTGAAATTTTACACAAAAAATGCCAATAATTATTAAAAAGACACCAAAAAAAATAATACCATTGACTTAATGAGCAGACGAACTTGCCAAAAGATTAGTTCACTTCGGGTGTGTATCGACAACTAGATAACCACACTTAGCACTAGAAACGGATCTCAATAGTGTAGGGTGCTTAGTCTGAAAATAGAGGCCCTGTATGAGTGAAAGGGTCATAACTAATCACACTAAACTGAGGCTGATAGATTGTGAGTGAAGATTACGGAACGAACATAGGGTTAAATCATATTCCGTCTGCATAACACTTGCGACTTCTAAGCAAGTGTGAAGCGCCATTTGTGGATCTTTTTCCGAAGGCATGGTTGCAACAATCTTCAATTAATAAGTGAGAAATACTTTATTTCGTATCATTGATTTGTCTGACAAATCACTTACATGACTTAAAAAAAAAATTTCTGGTGGTTGCGCCAAATTGCGGTGGCCGTAATCCTTACTTCCAACTTACCTCAAATCCCAGTATTATTATCACAAGACCAGACAATAAGCAGTCACGGGTCATGAGAGACCGTGATGCAAATAACAGTTAGTTAGCTCGAATGACATCAAATAAGTCTGTTACGATTTGAGTGAACGTCGCATCCATCAATCCTATATTATATCATTAACTATTTATTTTATTCAACGAATAATTCACAATATTTAAGAATGTATCATTCTAATTATTGAACATACATAATTTTGAAAAACACTTTCTGAGAGAATATAATATTATAACCAATAGAAAAAATCTTTTTTGAAAAAATTAAGCCACCCCGGCAGGGAATCGAACCCTGCATCTCCCGGGTTTACGCCCCATCCGTGCATTACCTCTATGCTACGCAGTGACATACTAATTGCGACAAATTTTAACTATTGGCACTTTTAATACCCACTCATCAGCGCTCTTCCAAATTTGGAAGAATAGAAAAAATCTTTTTGAAAAAAAAAATTTTCTATTAGTTATAATACATATTCTTTCAGTAAGTGTTTTTCAAAATTATGAATGTTCTATATTACAACATTCATAAACTGTGTACCGTCAAGTGCCGAGGACCGGGTACCTAAATATACAATACCGCTCGAGTGACAGTGCAACCAGCCCACGGAACCATCATTACATCATAAAAGGTCAGTGTCTGTATCCGGAATCCACATCACCTTCACAATTATACAATCCACTGCAAAAAAGCGCCACCATCTAGTTTATGTAACAGTAGGTTATAGTATGCGTTTATCTTAAATGTTCACTTATTATCAAGCATTGCAAAGTAAAGAATTTATATTATTAATTATAGTAATTTGATATTGAATACACTACTAACTGACTAATACATCGTATAAACGTAGTTAAAAAATAAAATTCTTCACAAGTATAAAAAAACTGCGGATTGTAACTGACGTCGCAACTAATACGCTCGATTATTAGATAAATTAATTTTATAGCGAGTCCAGACTTTATTTTTAATACTTTGTGAATACTTCTAAATATATAAAATAAGTATATAAAATTTCTTTGAATCTCTTGGATTTCTGAACATTCGAAAATAGTCACGTCTTGCATTTTCAGACACGCACACTCTTCTAAAAACAACTCTAAAACGCGGCGCCGGCCATCTTGATTCAATTCCCTCTTAATAATCAACATAACTTTCACTCTCGCGATTAATTAAACTAATTTCACTTTTATTTGTTTTATATTATTCCGTACAATACGACATAATTAATATTATTTTTATTTGCTCGAACATTCTTTGCTGAATTTACTTTACAAAATACGACGTCTTGACTTTTAGATTTACTTGAAAGTGACATAATAGTAATGTGTAACTTGATGGAATTATTAAGCAACACCATTAACTTAGTAAATACTCTATATTAGAAAATATTCTATCATACCAGAAATGTGGACGTAACGTACATTAGGTGTCTTTCAAAGAGGTTTAAAAAGATTGGCACTGCCATCTGGCTGTCAGGACATCTGAATGTTTTCCAACCGAACGCCGATAAAAAAATTAAATGCATAAAAAACTACTCTGACGTTATGAATTGAAATAGTACCTAAGTAGGTAATAACTATATTTTTTATTCAACGAAAGTGACACAAGATTTGAGAATGTTACAATCTCAAATCTTGTGTCTTATTTGTTGAATAAAAAAAACAGTTAAACTATTAACAATTCTAACTACGGTTTGTTCGGGTGTCGTATTTTTTTTTCTACAAAATTGATACTTCAACATTGTTATAAGCTCGTATTCTTGTTTGTCCAGTACAAATCTTCCAATCGATTTTTAACTAAATTTCCAACTAGCTGGACATTTAAAACTTTTAGAATACATCAGAACACGATGCCAATGCATTCTTTTAATACTTTTAGCCATCTTTAAGCAGAATTGAATTCATTTTCAGTTAATACTGTTTTGTATTGAGAGTTATTTCAGAAAAATCTGTAAAAAATAAAAGACTATTATTGGTTGCTAAGTGGTGGTCCAAGCACTTAGCACCAAACACAATAATATATACGTGCGTTACAATGGGAATCAAAATGAAATGTCAAAATGACATTTCACTATATTTATTTGTGTGTTTGTTTTTTATTTACTTAATATTAAGAACAAGAGCATAAAAATTCAACAGAAAATTTAAAAACGTTGTACATAAAAAGTTTTTTTTATCTTTACATGAGATATTTATACATGAGATGTTTTCAAATTATGTATATTTCTATGTAGGTAGCTAAAAAAATTTCAAACAATGATAGGTATATACGAAGAATATTTAGGTAAGATAATCGAGTGTGGTAGATTTTCTCATCTATTCGGAGCTACATACAATATTAATTATGTTAATTATTAAAAAGTATTTTTATCGTTTTGAAAGAAAGTTTTTGTAATAATGTTGCCATAATAATATTTACATGTTAATAGATGTTTCGGAATATAATTAAATAAAAATATAAAAAAATGACACGTTAAGACGGTACATCAATGAAACTGCAAATAATTTTCAACTAAAATAATAATAATTCAATTGTGACTAATTTTGAAATTATACAAGGGAATTGCAATGAATCTTTCATGGTATTTCTGCATAGATTTTATTATTTTTTTTGTTTAATTCTAAATGTATTTTTTCCACTATTAGTTATTTGAAGTCGCTCAGCGAGTATTACACAAAACTTCATAATAACATTGATCTGATATTATTTAATATTTTCTCCCTCCTGCGCGTGTAACATAAAATGTGTTAGAGTAAATTTTAAACGGGCGGGTTTGCCATTTTCATATTGAGATCTTCTTAAAATTATATCCATCTCGGCTTTTGACGAAATATCTGCATAGTCTTAAAGCCGCTAAAATTCGTAAATTTAGAAGCGACGATCACTTTATTGCGGCGCATAGCATCATACATCAGAAACTCCTCTTTATTTGATAATATAAATACACCAAGTCCCTCACACATTCTATTTAAAACAAAACAAAAAAAAATGCTTTAAATAAAGTCAATATTTTAATAAATACTAAACATCAAACAATTCTGATAAATAACAAGTGTTACCTAGCAACCGTACGTAGAAAAGTACCGCCACATTGTAGGTACCTAAGCTAATACTTTTAAAATAAATATTTTTCATATGGATACGTCATGAATAATTTATTCCCTGCATATTTAAAAAAAAACAGGGGTGTTCTTTATATATATAAAAAAAACTTAGCAACCGAATAAGGTTAAGATTGTTGAAAATTCAATACAGCTTTTTTTTCATGTGACGTTCTGTCAATTTCGGTAACATTTATAAATGCCCAACCTTATTATAATATGTTAAGTCAATACAGTTTTATCCATAAATAACCATCATGATCACGTATTTACGAAGAGTAACCAAATTTTATCTTTATTCAAAATATCAAGTAATCACAATAAATCAATGGGCAACAGTTATCCAGCGTGCAACATCTTTCGGTTTTCGGACGTTTTTGTCCCTTTATAAGGTAAGTATGAATACAATTCTTAAATGCCCTAAATAAAATATAAAATAATTACAAAATAAAAAGAACTTTTTATATACAACGTTTTTAAATTTTCTGTTGAACCATATAAACTTGACTTGACTAGGTTAAACGATCAAAAAAATTTGTACTTGACATGTCATATTGATATCTTTAGTAACGCACGTATATATTAATAATTTAGTTGCTAGGACCCCAGACCCCTAGCAACCAATGATGGTGTCGAAATAACTTTTCATACAAAACATAATTAACTGAAAATGAATTCAATTTTACTTAAAGACGGCTAAAAGTATTAAAAAATGCATTCGCATCGTGTCCTAATATATTCTAAAAGTTTCAAATGTCTAGCTAGTCGGGAAGTTAATTAAAAATCGATTGCAAGATTTGTACCGGACAAAGAGCCACCGGACAACTAAGAATACGATCTAAGAAAAACTTTGTAATTATATACAACTTCGTGGATACATACTACATAATATTTATTTATAATGAACACGCCTGTCTTAATCCACTTGCAAGCGTATTTCTAATATGTATATGAGGTTTTAGAAAAGTTGTGAAAACATAAAAATTAACAATATGTTTGGTATTTGTGGTATACATTGTTGTAAAACAATAGAAATGAAACAACTTTTGAACCATCATTATATAAAGACATAATATGTACTCGTTATACGTACTATTAGTATATTCAATAATATTTATACTAATATTTCAGATATAACAGTATATTAACCATTATACGATATATCAGGGCCTACTTTTTATTCAATATGAGTGCCAAACAAATCCTACGCTTGCCTATTCATAAGTTTGATTTGATTTTAATAGTCTAATAGTCTCATTTGCGTTGAAATTATCAAAAACTGCCATCTTTTAACAGCAGTTCTCTTGGTTGTGTTAACTTTTAGAGCGAGATAGAGTATATCAATTTTACATATTGAGAATTGAGATGCAAGATCCAACTGTTTTGAATAAGAATTACGTCATGACCACTGCTTTAATTTTTTTATTGTTCCCTGCGATAATAACGAGTGGCTAGTAGCAGCTTGTCGTAACATATTATTTGTTTTATTACATGCTGCAATCGCAATGATATGTCACATGACTGATAAAATTGTAGGTTATGTAAATATGTTTGACGTTTCAATACAACATTTTTGGATTCGACGTATCCGCCAGCACGAATATATACAAATTTTACCGACACGTGTACTAACCTAAACTTGTAATTAATATAGATAACTGCTTTGTGTATGGAATGCCTTCCGTGTTAATTTGGACCAATATAAATAACAGAAACGTGGATAATAAATAGAGTGGAATGTTTGATGTTTGACAAGACATTCTTCTGCGATACGAAATACAACGAGGCAAGATGCTCTGAGATAAGTCGCCTAAATTGACTGCTAAATGAGAATTTATATTGAAATTGTAGGGTGTGGGGGGCTCATACTATATGAAATTTTGCGGTGGAGGCTGTAAAACGCTTTCACTTGAAAGGGGGAGATGGGGTTAATTTCGCCCTTCCTTGATGAGGGTACTATGGTGACATGATGGGACCTTTTTGCCATCGTAATTGTTTGAATTGAATTTTGAAAAGTTGTCGTCTAGGCATGTGCGGATAAAATTACACACGCTGTCTTGTTTCTTTGATGAATTCGCGTTATTTCATGCCACGCAATCTGGTTAGGTATAGTATAATAGTATGTTTGATCATAAAAAGACACTCAAGAAAAAGACTACATTCTTCCTACACTATTTTATAAATTTAATTGTTTCCTAAACCGAACCGAAATTCAAGTGAATATACTCTGTCGAAAAAAGAAGTGCATTGTAATAAGGTTCATTATTGTAAATCCGCATATATGTGTAAAGAAAATTATTATGTTCTTCTATCGTAAATATTACTGTGCAGATATGTCATTCAATAATTATATTTGTAATGTGCATATTGCATACAACTGATTAACTTAACGCTACCTATATTTCAATTAGTGTGATGTCTTTAACCCATTCTGTTATTGTTGTTATTTTTGTTGAGATTTATTATATAATAAATATGCGATTCTACGGGAAAATATAATGATCGTCGGTTAATAAAATAATTTTCTAATATAATACCATAGTTTGAAATAATCCATACAAATGCCAATTAATCAATAAGAGTGGGTACCAATAATATAAAAACATCAAAATACCCTGCATTCTTCTTCAATGCGCCATAGCATAAAATATAATTTTCATGAATGTCATTTCAACCACAGTCAAAATATTATGAAATTACTTACCACCAAGTGATATCATACATAAATTTAACAATACCTATTCATATCAGTCCCTTTTTTGGCGTCGAAACGGTTTCGTAAGTAAGTAACCATTTAAGTAGATATTATAATAATTACAAGATAAAAAGAACTTTCATGCAACGTTTTTAAATTCTGTTGAACCATATTATAAACTTGACTTGACTAGCTTAAACGATAAAAAAAAATTGTACTTGACTTGTCATATTGATTTCCATAGTAATGCACGTATATTTATTAATGATTTAGTTGCTAAGACCCCAAACCCCTAGCAACCAATAATGGTGTCGAAATAACTTTTCATACAAAACAAAATTAACTGAAAATAAAATTCGATTCTACTTAAAAATGGCTAAAAGTATTTAAAAAATGCATTGGCATCATGTTCTGATATATTCTAAATGTTTCAAATGTCCAGCTAGTCGGGAAGTTAGTTAAAAATCGATTGCAACCGGACAAAGAATCGGACAAAGAACCACCGAAAAAATAAGAATACGAGCTAAGAAAAACGTTGTAAAAATGGTGACTATGAAATATTTGTCAAAGATGAGAATAAATATATAATCTGTGATAAAACAAGCTATGACGGTAATACAATAGATGTTTGCTTATATACTGCACTTTTTTGAAATTTCAATTAAAAATCTCATTGTCAGTTTTCTTCCTGTCGACAGATTTGTGAAAAAAATGTTATTTTAATTTATTATATCAGGTAGTTACAATGGCTTATTTTGATATTTGAGTTACATGGAAAAAATTTGCCGTTGAAAAGGCGAACATGATAATTGAATATCATTCCGAAACAGAATTAAATTGTGATTTAAAAATGCTATCAAAAAAATAATAATATCATATTATCAGTACCTACATACCTTTTGTCCGTGACACCGCGGTAATCAAATCAACAAGCCGAATTTTTAATATTCTGAAAAGCCATCAAAAAAATACCTCCCGCTTCACCCGGTTTAACGACAACCGCCCTTCCAGCTTTAGTCACCTTACAAGCCTATACCAGTGGCGTAACCATAATTCGCAGGTTAACCTTAACGCCACCCTACTATCGCGCAAATGACATCACATCTTTGCATACAAACAGCATATTAAATATATAATAATTACAAGATAAAAAGAACTTTTTATATACAACGTTTTTAAATTTTCTGTTGAATCATATAAACTTGACTTGACTAGCTATAACAATCAAAAAATTTGTACTTGATAGAAATTATACTGAAATGTCATTTTGACATTTCATATTGATTTCCATAGTAACGCACGTATATATTAATAATTTAGTTGCTAGGACCCCAGATCCCTAGCAATCAATAATAGTGGATTGGATTACGGATTTCTACCGAAATAACTTTACATACAAAACAGAATCAACTGAAAATGAATTCAATTCTGCTTAAAGATGGCTAAATGTTTTAAAAAAATGCATTGGCATTGTGTTTTGATATATTCTAAAAGTTTTAAATATCTAGGTAGTCGGGAAATTAATTAAAAATCGATTGCAAGATTTGTACCGGACAAACAACAACGTTGTAAAAAAACCCACCGTAATCATAAATACCTCAATGAAATCATTTCGGTAGAAACCAAAAAATATGTTTTGTTACCTCTGAGCTATATTCGCTCATGTCGCGTTGGTTTGAAAATCAACACGAAGAAAACCAACGTTTTGTGTAATATCGCCTGTGCTAATCCAGATTTCCCTCTGATTAGCGACGGACAAAACATCGAGTGCATTGACAGCTTTGAGTACCTAGGGGTACACATCACGGGAGATGACATTTTGCATAAAGAGCTCTTTATCCGAATGGGAATGGCTGGAGCAACATTCAACTCGATGCGGAATGTGTGGGACTCACGATTGTACTCGGTCAAAACCAAATGCCGCCTATTCGGCGCTTGCATTCTGATGGTGCTGCTTTACGGTAGCGAATCATGGCACCTTACAAAAGCTCAGAGCATCCGTATACTGAGCTTCGAAAATAGATGTTTGCGACGGATACTGGGTGTGCGGTGGAGTGGTATGACTTTAAGAACAACGAGGAGATAAGAAGACGCACCCAGTTTCCTCTCATCGCGATGAGAGTGAAGAAGCGACGTTAGACCTGGCTTGGCCACGTGCTGCAGATGCAAGAAAAGAACTTGAACCTGCCTTGCCTGTTCTTCAAGCCGACCGGATTCCGGATTCCTGGAAGGCCGCTAAATACTATCTATAGAGTATATACAGCGGAGCTACGGAATGCTGGTTTGACCTGGAACGAAGCAAGAAGACTTGCGAGCGACAAGGATTCTTAGAGGCACCGCGTGGTATACATTTGATTCAATTGAGGGACGGATATGGCCGAAGAAGAAGAAGGTATTCTTTTTTTTTTAATAATACACTATGGCACACTCGCTAAATTACTGTATTGCTATGATATTTTACAAAACATTTTTTCGGTTTTATAAGGGTCGTTTTACAAAATATACTCTATCACGGTATAATATTAAACGTAATATTTTCATAAGATTAAACATGTTTAATCCTTTATTTTTCTAAGCACTCCTTGTTTTATCTGGTTACGCCCCTGCCCAGCCGCCCCCATGACCTTTGATCGCGTTATCAGCAATGAATATTCATGGGAACCGTTCATCCAAGTTCTTCGTCTGTACTCGAGATCAGACGCTGTCACGGACAACTCAGCACATATACACAAGACTTGGATACATCTTCATAATTGTCCACCATTTGCATAACTTGCCGACATGCTTTGGTTATTTGGCCATGCAGAAACGAATGGATTCAGTGCTAATAATTATTCACTCGATGAAAACTTTGTACTGCTAGACATTTCGCTGTATGCTGTATTGAAAGAGTAGGTAGCGCGATCGCAGTGGCGTAGGGCGGAGATAGGCTGTTAAGATTCGCCATAAATAGTGCACATTAAACTTTGTCAGTCATACGTATTTGTTTTCATTAAAATAATACTACAATTTACAGACGTTGTTGGTTAGTTTTTAGAATTCAATTAAACCAATCCATAATAAACAATATTTAAAAACTATTTATTTAAAAAAAAAGAATGTTGCTTCTGTGTGTTATATGCATTCTTAATCCAACGAAAACAAAATAAGTATGACTGAAAAAGTATGCACAATTTTGTTGTATCGCCCAAAGTATACCAAAACTATTATGGTTTGGTTAGGCAGGGCTTAATTGATTTTTTTAAAAATAACCAACACCGTCTGTAAATTGTAGTCTTAGTTCAATAAAAACAAATGCGTATAACTAACAAAGTACCTATAATGCGTACTATTTATGGCGGTTCTTAACAGCCTACATCCACCCTTCGCTACTGCGGTGGCTATCGTCAAGTGATCAAAACACCCAGTTAGCACAATAATTCAGATGGTTCAGTGGTCAAAGAAGAAGAAGAAAATATATTAATTAAATTGTTATTAAACCTTTTTAATAAGTTTAAGTTTGCAGTCAGTTTATATTTATACCCAAAATTACCAGTCCAAAAGCAGAAAGTTAGGTTAAGTTAATGAAATATTATAACGAGTTTATAATCTACAGTAAATATTTTAGTATGCCACAATTGCGCTGACATGGCGACAATTCCGTGTCATTAAGTCGGGAATGCGTGTTCATTAAGACATACTTTTTGACCAAAAAACCAAGAAGATAATTCCATAATTGCATACCGAATGTCCCGAGAGCGCCTAAGTGGCTGACAAAAACTGTCCCACCAGGTTATTCCGAACTAAATTGGTTTAATTAAAGCAAATTTTAAAGCGGCAAATGCTTTAAAGATAATGTCATTGTGTGAAGTACATTTTTTTTAAGTCAAGAAAATTATTTTGTACTTGACAGTTGATTTAATAATATTATAAAAATATAGTGCCTCTCAGACAAAATAAAAAACTGGCACCAAATTTTTAGTTTAACGTATACGTTTTTTTAATATTATCTATTGTTTCTGTATTCAACGTAATCATTGTCACGCATTGATCCACAGTTGGATGAAGTCCACTCCTAGTATACGTTTTATAACTTTTCACTTTTTGAACTTTTTACTACACTGATACGTCTCTTTTCTTGATTACCTCATATAAAATTAGATCAAATGATACTCACGTTTATTTATATAATATCGTCGGTATACTGGCAGAAAGCTATAAGTCAAAAATCCTTGTTTTGAGAAAATCGACTATCGCTTAAAGAAGCAGCGTTTCCCAATACTATTCGGGGTAAATGATATTTTGTATTGTTTAATACATTCGCTTGAATTATATGGTTGTCAGGTATCAGCAGCATCATTGTATCGCAAAACCAGATGTTTTAAAATGTTAATAATTGTGAAGTGAAATTGCACCGCAGGTGACTTTTTTATTATTAGAACAGTCAGTCCCCTTCCTTTCTAGAAGCCATACCCAATAGTCACTAAATAACCACAAGTCCTAGACGAGTGGGAAGAGCCATTAGGGAGGCCTTCATCCATCAGTGGGCTTACCCCGGCAGACAACGATGATAATTTACTAACATATTACTTTCATTTCGTTTCTATCTATTTCTATCTGGAGTCTGCTGATCTTGTTGCTTCAAACAATGTTAACTCAGTGGCTTTCTTGATGTTGTCACTTCATCTGAAAGGTGAACTGTCTCAAAATCTACTTCATTTGATGCCGCCTTTGAGCATCCTCCTGACCATTCAGCTTCGATCTCTTGAATTTAGCTGGTAATATTTTGCAAGTGTGTGTCCTGGTTTTAATATCATACTATTGTAGGAAGATTCTAATGTATAATATAAATAATTGTTATAAAAGCTAATAAATGTTCAATATTATTAATTGCCACATTGATCTAGTAGCTTAATGTATAATAACTATAAAATAATAGTAGATCCGCTGTTCAATTAGACAATTTAAAATAACATTTGCAATCGACCACTATCAATTTAAAAATTACGTTTTTTTTTCCAAATAAACGATTCCATTAAAATCTTTTATCGCCAATTTGTTAAGACTTTTGCCGATTCACTATGTCCAATTAGTGCGGAAGACTGCCCGAAGCTTCCATCGGTTAGTTTTTCCTGGAATTTTAAAAGTAAACTTGATTGCAACAGATTTAATGGAGTATTTTTAAAACAATTTATTTCCCAACTGTTCAATAGGTATTTTCAGTGTTTCCTGTATGCAGTTTTTTTTAATTGAAGAGATTCTACACTATGTCTATCTTAGATAAAAAATAAAATATGTTATTTAAAAATAACAGTCAATAAAAATAAACTAAACTGCCATAATATTAAACAATTAAATTGTTTACAAAAATACACAAATATATTGCTATCATATAGGTTAACCGCATTATAGAGATCGTCAGAAAACACCAAAAATGTGAAGCGATCCGGTATATTCAAGTGTATTAAATAAGGGAAGGCAAAGCAGAGGAAGAGCGTCTGCGCTCTGGAGTGACCAAGTGAAAGAGCTGATTGGGGGGGGCACCATCCATTCTGCCCTGAGAGAAGCAGAAGATCGAGAAGGATGGAAAGTCTTAGTCCCTCAAAGGATGACGAAATTCAAATGCGGTTACGATCCTCAGCGAGTGTACGACCAAGAAGAGATAAAATTTTTCAATTTTATTTATTTATTTAAAAAAAAAGACATTGAGCACATAACAAATTATTAATTCAAGACGTTCACAACATGACACAAAGTACAAGTGAATCAACTAGAGAAAAACAAAGTAGAGAAAAAAACCAAAGCAAAATATGATCTTATAGAAAAAAAATAAAATAAAAAAACAACAATTATTAAAAAAAAAATACAAATTACTTAACTAATAAAAATAAATTTTAAAAGCGGAATACATAATGCATCGCTAAAAATGTCTACATGTCTAGGGAGTGCATTGACCAGCCACACAGCCCTCGCTATTGGTGCCTGGTGAGCCTGACATGAGGTAATAGCTTTCACCCAATATAGATCATGACTGCTACCACGCATGTAATTGACGGGTGCATAAAAATTCAAATTTCAAGAATATCGGGATTCGAAACTATACCACATGAGAGCGGGGAAAACTTTTATTATGTAGTTTTTTTTTAATCAGGATATTATGTCTAATAAACTTTGTAAGACATGTTGCAATGTGACATTAGGTACTTGAAAACGATACAATAAATTGAAACGGACGAAATCTGTCCTGAGTATGTGGATACAGTGATTTCAATAATTATTTTGTTTTCATGACGAAGTGGCTACCCCAACGGAAGAGACCCAGAGGCCGTCCAAGAAAGAGATGGGCTGACGCCGTAGAAGTGGACTGGCTTCATATAGGAAGGCCCGGTAACTGGAGAAGTGTGGCGAGAGACCAGAGTGAGTGGAGAGCGGTTGTGGAGGAGGCCAAATCCCACCCCGGGATGTAGCGCCGTGGAAGAAGAAGAAGAAGATTATGTCTAATCAACTTTGTAAGACATGTTGCAATGTGACATTAGGTACTTGAAAACGATACAATAAACTGAAACGGACGAAATCTGTCCTGAGTATGTGGATAAAGTGAGTTCAATAATTATTTTGTTTTATTTTATGAATACAACTTTTATAATTTCCATTATGCAAGGAAAAGTTCATTGATTTTATGGATTTCAATAAAATTCACCCATTGCCTACATTTGACTAGAATCGCTCATCTTACCTACTAAATCACTAAATTAATATTTTTTAGCAAATTTAAAATTTTCCACAGTAAAAAAATATTGCTCAATATAATTTACAAAATTAAATATTTAATTGTCATGTGTAATAATTATATTACTCAAAAACAGAATACTTTCATACAGCGAAAATACTTGATTTTGTTATATCAACCTAAATTTTCATATTTATATTATTAATATGGGAAATGTATTGTTATATTTGTAAATGAAAGCACACATTAACTATAAAAAACACGATCGTATGACAAATTTTCGAGGTGAAGCCGCAATTCTGTCAAACAAAAAATATTTGGTGAAAATAAAAATAGGTATCTATTTTTTTAATGAAAAAAGTATACCTACCATTTTTGTTGTGACACATCGTCATATATTATTGAACACAAAAGAGCTTCTGCACGCCACCTACGCATTTCGACGTTTCAATATTACAAGGTCGTATTCTACTTTTTTTTTGGCAATGGAAAATATTATTTGGAAAATTCACCACTTCAAAATACACAAATATTATACATACAATCATTTATATAATGCAGATTAAACCATTTACATTGTTAATTATTTTTTATTATAACATTGTATTTTTAAAATATAGGTGCTGGGTGTAGGACGATTCGGCACCAGGATAATTGGGCCCCACGGAATTGAATAAAATTCAAAAATAAATAGATGTTCGTGAATTATTTATAGGTAGTACTATAATTTTATTATTTTTAATACTTAATGAGCTTTTAAATATTATGCATGCGTAAATAATAATTTAATTGTGGATATTTTCTTTAAGTTCTATCTAGAAGAGAGTTATTTTATTTTTATATAAAGCCTCCGGCATGATAATTCTCAATCCACAATAAAAAAAACATTATGTTAAGAGCAAAATAAATAAAATTAAAACTACTAACTAGTAGACAGAAACTGATTGAAATTCCTCGTCTACTTTCTGTATAAAATCGTAACGAACGTGTATTTATTTCAATCGACAGTGTGGCGTCCAATTGTCCTGGCGTCCAGTTCTCCTATTCCTTATGCCCTTAGATACCAGGGTAGTGGCCTGTTGTATGGAGATAAACCATTATAAACTAAACCTTCAGTTTAACAGGATCTTTTATAATATGATACTTCTTCTTAGTACAGTAACTACTTGCTTTATTCCAACTAATATTAATGTTACGATTACTAACCCAATAATTGCATTATATTTAATCCTGTATCTGCTTTCTCATTCGGTAATTTTATTTTTTAAAGGAACAATAAAACAATTTATAGTAGTATAAATTGTTTGGTACTGTTCGGTTATACCGGAGCCAGTGGAAAACGCATTTTGAAAATAGTCGATAAACTGGATTATTTGTTAGTTTGGGTTAGTTTAGGTTCGGTTAGGTTGGGTTAGGTTAGGTTAGGTTAGGTTAGGTTAGGTTTGGTTAGGTTAACCTAACAAATAATCCAGTTTATCGGCTATTTTCAAAATGCGTTTTCCGCTGGCTCCGGTATAACCGAACAGTACCAATTGTTTTAATTAGATTAATAGTATAGATTGATGAGAACTGCGTTACGTATTCACATGTTAATAAAATTAATTTTAATTCCACGTCAAATAATTGAGAGATAAATGGGTTTAAGGTTTTAGAGATAAAAAATCTGGAAATTCATTTTTATAGGAAAAAAATATTTATCTTTCTACAACTTACTACTAATAAAACGAAATATATTATAGTAGCTACCTACATCTGACACCCACTGTATTGATACCCCTTCTGGGATTAGGCCAGAACCAACTTTGGGTGGTTTTGTCGTCCAGTGTTTAAGGCGCTAGGCTAGGGGGCCCGATGTCTATTCTCGGTGAGGTCACATATATTTAAATTATGTGATTTTCTCAAAACCTCTTCTATTACTAAATATAGTTTTGTCATTAGGATGCATGGCCTGTTATAGTGTTAAAAAGAATATATTATTATATGAATATTTATATTACATACTAATTTTAAAAATATATACATAACCGGTAAATAAATTTAATATTTTAAGATCTTATTGTGGGTTTTTAATGTTTTTGTCAAAATTAGATTAGATGTAAGATTGTAACATACTTTTACTTGATATTCTTTCAGTAAGAAATTTTCATGAAAGGTCACACGGACGTCAGCCAGCGACGGCATTCAGATAAAGAGAAAGTGAGAGCAGGTGATGTTTATATCATATTATTGTCGTCACGTTACTTTTATTATTATATATTGTGTTGACAGTACCTATTACTGATCTTGTAAGGGTACTTGTATCTCTTGTATATACCCAATATTATCAATGACCCTTATAATATTTAAAAACAGAAAATGTTACATACAACCTTGTAATATTGAAACAGGGACGTAGAATAGAATATAGGTGATATGTAGGTACCGCCAACCATTCGTTATAGCGGAATACAGCGCATCGACATTTCGTAAATAATTGATAAACTACGTCATATTTTTCAACAAGCAAACAGCTGGTGCCTCCGTACACTTATAATAGGAGGAAAAAATAAAAAAAATACGAGAAAGGCTCAAAACTATGTGACATTTATTACTTTCCATTCTATTCGTCGGAGGCGCACAAAGGGCCACAATTTGTATTGGCGAAATTACCCGATACGGCAGGGCTGCGGATTGATCGCCTCAGATATTTCAGTGCCATATTTCCGATTGAAAACTAAAATCTCGCCTCTCGATGCAGTGGCGTGCTTCCAGGCAACTTTTAAAGTTTAGCGCGGAGTGCTGCGCTAGTGGTGTCTGAGGTAAAATATCTATTTTTAATGACGTCCGAGACCAAAGCGAATATTACTCGCACTACCTGCGAATATTAATTATTCGCATCTTCCATGAGATGTGCATATCAGCTTACGGACAAGATCAGCGTTGCGGCGAGTTGAGTATCCGAATTTACAGGGATAAAAACGATTTTGAAAATTATAACAAAGGCAGAAACATTAATAGAAATGGTTCGAATTATCATATTTTGTATTGTGATGACTGCATATTAAATATCGATGATTTAGTGAAAAGATATTGTTATATATCCAGTTTTTTATGTTTTAAGAAAATTCAATTTTAAGATTTGAGATGTATGAGAAATGGACATACAATAGTTTTACAGCATTACGATGCAATGCATACGAACGTTTTGTGTAGGTATGTTAAGTCAATTTCGACAAACACTTGACGTAGGTACAATTATGCAGTTTTGGGCCAGATACTATTTGAAGAGGACTTTTCTCACTGTCTATGATTCTGACAGTTCGCGACCATGAGGTTTTAGTAACCTTTAAAAATTGTTGTTTCTGTCAAGAGAAGATTTAAAACCACAAACAAAAATTATTGATGTAAATAATTATCTGTAAGCAACTTTTGTGTATTTAAGAATTTGTTTGCCGCTGGCATCCTGTAAACCGATAAGAACCGTGTTTTATTTGGACATGAATTTTATCTCAGTACAATATGGCCCAAAGAGGTTTGACGGTCTTCAATATACGACCATAATATATGTCCGACATTACATTTCACTGTGAATACGGCGAACTGCATACGTGCAAATTACCGGACACGGCTTGATACACACACACTTAGTTTTGGTTTACGACATTGGTTCCATAAATTGAGTTACCAATGATGACGTCATTAAATAAACCAATTTTTATAAAAATATTTATTGCAGGTAAACTTGGATACGAGTATATTAATTCAATTCAATTCAATTCATTTTTTTTTTTACATATTGTGGACATTACAAATTATAAGTTTAAGACGTTTACAAAATGACATTTAGAAACAACGAAATATTATTAAAACAATCATTGTCAAGTTGATGCAATTTATACGGATATGTCAAAGTCTTTCGATCGAGTTGATCATGATATTCTTTTAACTAAACTAAGTGCAGTAGGCGGATCTATTAATTTTGTAAATTTTTTCAAATCTTATTTTTCGCATCGTTGTCAATATGTCGAGTACGCTGGGTGTGCATCTGAAGTCTTTCAAACTCTTTCAGGTGTTTCCCAAGGATCAAATCTTGGACCAATTATGTTCCTCATATTTGTCAATGATATAGTTAAAGCCATGTATGGAGTAGAATTTTTACTTTTTGCGGATGATTTGAAATTATATGCACCAATTCGCAATGAGTTGGACTGTTGCATGTTACAGAGAAATCTCTGTTCAATTGAAAGTTGGTCAAAAAAGAATAAATTAGAATTTAATACTGAGAAATGCTTTTGTATTACTTTTTCTAGGTCAAGAACTCCGATTAAATACAATTATATTATGTCAAAAAATTCTTTAAAACGTCAATCTGAGGCGAAAGATCTTGGGATAATTTTTGATTCTTCATTATCCTTTCACTCGCATATAACTTCCACGGCTCTACGTGCGAGTAAGCTTCTAGGATTCATCATGCGACAATCCAAACCATTCAAGAATCCTAATGTATTACGTACACTCTACGTCTCATTAGTGCGTAGCATTCTTGAATATGGGTCGATTATCTGGTGTCCTTATGAGGTTTCCTATAAGCTTATTTTAGAACGCGTCCAGAAGAAATTTCTTCGATGTCTTTATTTTAAAACATTTAACTATTTTCCTTTCGATAATTCGTCAGATGATTATTTTCCGACTGCCTTTCTACAAGGCATGCTTACTTTTCACTCTCTTGAATCTCGTCGATCTCTTCTGCTGTTGAAACACTTTTGCCTGTTATCGCGAGGGATGGTTTCCAATCCCGGTGTCCTAATGAATTTGAATTTCCATGCGCCTGTCAATTACCTACGTGGTCGCAGTCATGATTTATTCTGGATTGGAACCGTTTCCTCGCGTCAAGCCTATCAGGCACCATTAGCGAGGGGTGCAAGACTAGTAAATGCGCTCCCTAAAGACATAGACATTTTCAATGATGTACTTTGCATTTTATTTTTGAAACTGTATTTTTCTGTATAAAATTGTATATTTTCCGTTCTCAAAAATTATATTTTTCTGTATTAAATTATACTTAAGTATGTTTTGATTATATATATATTTTTTTTGTTATAATTATTGTTATTATATATATATTTCTTTTTCTATATTCTCTTCTCTCTTGTGAGGGTAATGTTTGACTTATAATGTAAATCTCATGTTGTGTACGCCTTGAATTTAGATTTGTTATGTCCACAATGTTTTGTATTCTTAAATAAATAAATAAATAAAATAAATAAATATTAGGTACATAACAAAAGAGATAGATCAGTATTAAGTTATTCTACAGTATAAATATGTAAATACAAAAAAATTATATTGGTACAAGGAAGTAGGTACACAGCATGAGTTAAGCAGACTCTATTTTAATAATTTATAAAATAACGTCCACCTATACTCATCCTCACGTAGATGAAATATATCAACATCCGAAGCGATTTGGTTAAACAGAGTTATTGCCCTCCCAATCGGCATCACCAATGGCAGGTTAGTTATGCTCTTCGGGAGAACGAACAACTGATGCTCCCGATTTCTAAGATAGTTATCAGGGACACACAAGTCAATACTACCAAGAATGGCAGAGTTCTCATTCACACCACGTATCAGTCGAAAAAAATACGTGGCCAAATATTGATATCTTCTAGCACTTAAACTACAGTATGTAAGCATACCTAAGAGAAAGTCAGTTGGATAAAGCCACGGATAGTATCCATATAACCTCAAATAAAGGAGTCTCAAAAATTTCTTTTGAACTCGCTCCACCATAAGGTCATATTTCAACTGATGCGAGGCCCAAACAATCGACCCACTCTCTAGCCGGCTTCTCACTAAGGAATTATAAAGAATTTTTAATACAGTAACATCTGAAAAGATCCGGGAAGTACGCAAGACGAAACCCAACATTTGTAGCGCCTTTTTACAAATGATAGCAATATGACCACTAAATGACAGCGTACTGTCAAACGTAATGCCAAGATCTCTTACAGATGCTATTCGCAAAATAACTCTGCCATGCATCGAATATTGGAAAAATAATACTCGCGAGGCTCTGGTAAACGATAAAATATTGCAGTTTTCAATATTGAAGTCCAGTTTGTTACGCCTGCCCCAATCTAATATATTATCTATATCAAGTTGGAGTTGACGACAATCGTCCAAGGTGACAACTTCCATGAAAAGTTTCAGGTCATCAGCGAACAACAAAAACATAGCATTTTTAATGACCATTGCTATGTCATTTATAAAAATCGTAAACAGCAATGGCCCCAAGTTTGAGCCCTGAGGGACACCAGAAAATGTATTGAACATCTGTGACTGATAGACGCCATACGATAGGTATTGTTGACGATTCCTAAAATAGCTCCCGAATAACTTCAGAAAACGATCGGACAATCCAATTAGTTGGAGTTTTTCCAACAGGATGTCGTGATCGACTCTGTCAAACACTTTTGAGAAGTCATTGTAGGAACAGTCAACCTGATGGCCTCTATCTAGTGCTGACGACACATAATTTACAAATACCATCAGGTTAGTTTCCGTTGATCGGCCAACTCTAAATCCATGAATTAACCATAACTTTATAGCGATATTATACACATTCGGGGTTAAAATTAGTGTTTTTATATATTATATTTATTTTTGTCTATTAATTAATTCGCCACCTTTTATAATAACTAGGTAGGTATGTGGAGTCTGAATACTTCTACGGAACGTCACTGTGTGTTTCCTCTCACTCGTTCTATCCCTCGCTCTGTCTCCGTGAAATTCCCGCCAAATCCAATTTCGCGGGAAAAACTCGCGGTAATCCCGCGCTGAACACACGCATTTTCGCTAAACAAGATAAACGACACTGTTCGAAAGTGACTAGCGGTGAAATGAGGCGCACTTCGGCGATTTGAATTTTATTCTCCTTTTAAATCCACAAAATGGCGCCGCGTGACGTTCGAATAATTAAGATAACGGTATTCTGCGAAATGTTTATATTAGTGCCGCGCAAAACTAAACCGTTTAATTTTCGGCGAAATTTCAAAAATCATTCCCAGAAAATACAGGGTTACCCATGTATTGCATTATCTTCAATATTAAATGCGATATACTAAGATTAATAAATGAAGAACATTTTTCTTTATCTACACAATAAATATTGATATTATTATATTCTCACAAGACCCGAAGGACCTCCAAGGTAGAATGCAAGAACTCGCAGATGTCAGTCAAACGATCGGCCTAAAGATAAATGTCTCAAAGACAAAAGTTATGAGGAACTGCTTTTCGGACCCTGCGATTATCTGCATCAATGGCACCCAACTCGAGCAAGTCAGCAGCTACGTCTATCTTGGATAGCAGGTGCCCATAGACGAAAGCATGCACGATGACATTGCTCGCAGAACAAAGCTGGGATGGAGTGCTTTCGGACGACTGAATAGTATCTTCAGGAGTGACCTACCATTATATCTTAAGCGTAGGGTGCTCAACCAATGTATGCTGCCCGTGATCACGTTTGACTGCGAGACGTGGACCCTCAACACGAGAGATGTCCAAAGGCTAAGAGTCGCACAGTGAGGCATGGAGAGGTGTATGTTGGGCATCACGCGAAAGGACCGTTAGAGAAACGAATGGGTTCAGAACCTGACAGGAGTACGCGATGTATTAGACGTTGCCAAACAGCTGAAATGGAGATGGGCGGAGCACATTGGCACACGGCCGCTGGACAAATGCCGTCATCCAATGGTACCCAAGGGGTACGAAACGGCCACAGGGTCGCCCTAAAAGCCGCTGGATTGACGAACTGATACAGTTCGGCGGAAATACGTAGCAGCGAACGACACATGGCCGAGAGTGTTGGAAAAAGCTTGGAGAGGCCTTCATCCAGCAGTAGATTGACCTCGGCTGATGATGATGATACAATAAATAATGATTTACACACCATGTCACATTCCTGCATCTGAAAAGTATGTCGTGGTTATACCTCTTGATGTAGCATATTTAGTAGAATGAAAGAGTTTCGGTTGTTTTTAAATACAACAACAATCCATGAGGTACTATGACAGAAGTAAAAGAAGGGAAACAATCACAAACATCCAGGCTTTGAGATAATCACATAATATGTAAAATATACTGTAATCTCACCGGGAATCAAACCGGAGCTCCGGGATGAAAGCCCAGTGCCTTATGCACTGGACTACGAGAGCAGAGACCCAGCCTTCTTGGTCGTTAAATATTAGCCAAAAGACGTAGTCAAACGTAGATTAGTTATTAGTATCGGGCATACATTGTATATTTTAAAGTGTGTGAATGTATTGGTAATTTTATTTTATATAATATAATTTATAATTATTGGAACAATAATACTCCCGACTCGTTTTCTTCTGGGTATGCTATCAATGCAATCCCTGTCCACCCGAGTGATTGCTCTTTTAAAGCATTTCTTTTTACTTCTTCGTCGTTCATTTACAATCCGTATATACTGGCAAATATTAATTTTCATGTTCCCACCAATATCACTCGTAACTCTACGGTCTTCAAGATACCTCGTCGCAGTCACAGATGTTATGTTCCATTATGCTGTGTATCGTGCGATTAACTTATTTGATGGCACCATAAAGGTTGATTTATTTTTTATTAACTATATAATGTTTGTGGACGTGTTAAATAGGTTAAATTTATAATTGTAAATATCATGTTTCTTTAATATTTACATAAACACATGCTGTCTTTTCTACTTTCTTGTTATATTAGTTGTAATTTATTTTGTAATTAAGACATTTTTATAATTTTGTATGTATTATGTATTATGGCGCATTGGCCAATTGCTGTAATGCCGTAATACTCTTTTTTTAAATAAATAAATGATATTTTAGTATTTTTTCTAATAAATATACTAATTTTATATTGCCATCTGTTAATTATTATACAAACTAATATCTACTTTAAAATCGATATAGTATCGGTTCGCGTCTATAATAAGAGTTTTCTTTTATATCTATAATAATAGATTTATACACGGTAAATCTCTCGCCGTGCCCTTATTGCCATTCCAAGCAAAAGAACACGACGCCAACTTAAGCATTATGGTATATTTGATGCGTATTACTAAATTAAGTTAGCCAAGTATATTGTCTGACAACGATCCAACGTAAGTAGTTTCTACCGTAGAATATGACTTTTGTCAGATGTATATTATTATCATACTTTGTGTGTGTATAACATAATATAGTACATGACGCGTAGGAATTTACTGGAGGAAAAATGACATATGGCGCATATACGACATGTCTAAACAGTCACATTCGTTCAGAGTTTATAAAGAGACGTCGGGTAGTATTTTTCATGCCTTTAACATTTCTTTCTTTTACTCTAAATGACAATATACATTTTGCGTTCTGCCGGGCAAAAAATTCTATTTTTATTTATTACCCAAACAATAGAAAAGGGTAAGAAAATTAACTTACATATAAATATTGAACATTCCAAAATCGCAGTTATTATTGGAATCATTGACAATGAATGCAAAACATCGAAAATGGTTTTTTGACAGAACCTTATGATTAGGATTTCTTACACCAATAGTGCTGTGCCTAACTAATCGATTCTAGATAGGTAAAAGGGCGTAACTCTCAGTTTTTTTCAAAATATGTTTTATTCCAAAATAACATTGTATATTACTAAATACCTCACGTGTCCAAAAGATGTAAGCTGCAAATGCCGATTTATTATCTAAATTTAGCTAACAATTAATAAAAAGAAGAAGAAGAAAGTGACGTGGGAAAAATGAGTTACCCATTATTTTTTTAAATTAACTCAATAATTAATATAATAATATTAGGGATATAAAAACCAATTAATAATTATCATGCACTTCAAGGTTATGACTATTTTGTTTTTTAACTTTGACCGAAAACCATAACAAAAACGTTTTTGTGCCTCCTGTAAAATTTGACTAGTATGAGTTACGCCTCTTTTCCTTTCCAAAGTAGATATTCAACAAAAATATGAGCTAGGGCTATTAGTTTTATGAGCCATACTCGGGTGTTTGGGAGTAGGTTGGTAATAATGGTAATATCGCCGCCTTTGGATCTTGGATCCATGGGCCGGTGCAATTTGACATATGGCAGGGATCATATTATTATACCTCCTCTTCTTTTGGCAGAAAAATGTTTTTTTTTTTCATTAATAAAGTGGCGCATGGAAATACTTGGCCTAATAGAATCTCAGACTTGTTTATGTAGCGAATTGCAGGATGCTCATTACATCCTCTGGGAGTATTCGGAGCGTCCACATATGTCGGTTGAAAGGAAAAAGCTTCTCAAATTGGTCCGACTCTCAGTTGGACTGGTCGCCCATTGTGACATACGAGGAAAAAAATCTCAGCTTTCAAAAACTTTAAGACTAACAGTAAAATACGAAGCTTTTAATTTTAGTTTTTTTTTATAATATACGTTTTAAAGTGTTTTAATTAAAACATACACATATAAAAACGTTAATACGAATATATTATTGAGATCTCGTCTAATCATAACATCGTATTGTATTTTATTATGTATTATTACTCTGTGGTCATGTTTATTATTAAAATTTAGTCTGATAAGTTTGAAATGTAAATTATCAAAAAAAAATGTATGTTATCAAAAAGAGTGTTGTCAAATTGCTAGCTTTCATATTTTTCCGCTAGGTGCTTCTGGTAGGTGAAGTATTCGCTTTAACGAAATTAAAAATAGTAGGTACATACCGCAGTTTGATATTAGAAAATTTCATCGTCATAATTATTGATGAGTGCAGGTGGTTAAGCGCAGAGCGCCGAAGGCGATCGCTATGAATTGATGTCATAATCCCGTCCGGTACACACACAAACACACACACACACTTACATACATATACACACATATGTCAATAAAAAATATATAATAATATATATTTCTTATATTTTTTAGGGGAACCAACAGGATCAATCGTAGAGAATTTATTATAATGAGAATATAGAATAAATGAATATATTGTGACAGACACAAAACAGATAATATTATATTATATTAAATTAAATTACATCAGATATTAGGCACAGTTATAAAGAATATATTGGAGAGTTATTGAAAGTAGTTAAAAATAAAACACATAACTAGTAGTAATCATAAGAAAAATAGAAAAATTGATCCACTTGATCACTGATAACTACTGTGAAGATCCGTGGGTCTGCAGAGTCAAGCCACGGGACAATATTGTAACCTAGATTGATTTTATATGTATGAATGTCACTTTCTTAGTGCCTTTATACAAGGCATGCTCACTTTTCACTCTCTTGCATCTTATCTCATACGTTACTTCTTCTCTTGAGACATTTTTGTCTGCTATCACGAGGGATGGTTTCCAATCCTGGAATTCTAAAGAATTTAAATTTATATATTATGCCTATGGTCGCAGCCATTACCTATTCTGGGTCAGAACTATTTCCTCGAGTCAACCATATCAGGTTTCATTAGCGAAGGATGCAAGACTAGTCAATACGCTCCATAAAGACATGAACATTTTCAATGGTGTCTTGTGCATTTTATTTTTGAAACTTTATATTTTACTGTACAAAATTGTTTATGTCATTTTTTTTCTCTTCTCTCTTGTGTGGGTAATATTTGTTATAATTATAATGTAAATATGTTATGCTGTGAACGTCCTGAATTTAGATTTGGTATGTCCACAATGTTTCGTTTTCTAAATAAATAAATAAAGAAGTAAAATTGTATGAGGACGAATTTGACTCTAGATATAGTATACGTTTTATAATTTTACACTCTTTTTGCACTTTGTACTACACTAATACGAATAAAAAATGTATATAATGATAACAAAATGAATAATAACATAATGAATAGTAACACTGATACGAATATCTGATCACCTCGAGATCACCTTAAGGGCATACTTCAGTGAAACGGCAAATAATTTTCAGCTATAAATAAGTGGGACGTAATTTTGCATGCGTTACCAGTCGGAGAGCGATAGTTGACCTGTTCGCACGTCAATTTGTTTTGTGATGGCGTCAGCGGAATTAATTCTTAAATCGTGTAAAGATGACTAAAAAATGTTACGTATTTACTCGAAAAACAAAACATGTCAATGAATGTAGAATTATTTTTACTTAAATAACAATAAACATAGCATTAAATGGACGCATGTTGAATTTTTATGACAAATTATGTTTTCTTCGTCACGCGTCGTTTGCACAATCTATACGTTGCGTAGTCACGATCGTTTTAGACCGTGCCTCACCTGAAGTATAGCCTTAAATTAGATCGAATGATATTCACTTGTAATTAATACCAAGCAATAAATAAATATATAGATAATAATATAATATATAAAAAATATTGCATCATTTTCATCCTATAACCAGAGTGCAAAGTTATGAAGCATAATTATACTCTACATTAAACGTAATGATAGACAGTAATTTTATTACCGTCAATTTGAATGATTATTAATTAATTTGAAGTTAAAAATAAGATTAGAAACAGTACACCGTGTTGGGTACTAAATATTGGATTAGATTTTATATTATAATAATATATGAGTATAAAGATATGTTTCTGAAATGTTATGGAGAATTATGTAATATATTAGTAGTATGTTTTTGAGAAGCTTTCTTGAAATTATGTTGAAAATTTTGATTAAATTAACAATGTAATAATATTGTTTTTCTATAGAGAATTGTGAGGGTTAGTTTAATACCTTCTATGTATTTTATGTTTGCTGTCGAGATGAACGTAGGTATCGCCGTAAAGTTCGCGTAGGAACAAAAATTTCGGCGACTCTTTCGTTCAGCCTTTGTGTTCTCTGCCTTTTGTTGCCGTCTATTGCCATTTTGGTAACCATGAAACGGTTTTTTCTTCTGCCCGATGTAAAAGGAAGAATATTTTCCTCCCGACTCTGTCTCGCTTGCGTATTTATTATAAGTCGTACTATGCATAGGAGAGCGTATGGAAAAATTTACGGCCGCGTGTGTTTCAATATATTTGCGAGTGCGGGCTGTACTAACTAGGGTTTCTAAAATACCGGGATTCTGCTTGATTTTTTAATCGTAAAATCCCGTAATTTTAAATGCTGCTATTTCGGGATTCATTATTTACTTTTATACGTGGCAAACTCAATATAACCTAGATGTATTTATTTTTATGATAGTGTAAAATCTGCAGCATCCTATACCAGGGTTGGCGAACCTTTTTACGTACACGTGCCAAAATTTCCCAAATATTATTTTTCGACTTTCTGACGTGCCTAGCAGTTTTTCGTGGAGAAGATTCATTTAAGAATCCTATTAAAACTGATGATATTATAATATATATACCTCCTAGAACATAGCATACATTATAGCTTTATAATTTTTTTTAATTACGCCATAGGTACATTTCGGTCTACCAATTTTGAAACTGTCTGCAGGAATTACTACTACAAGCTCCACAAGGTTTTTGTTTCTTGTTTGGTACAGCTATTTTTGTGGTAGAAATGAAAATGTTTGTTATAATAATATTACTTACGCACAAATTGACACCAGAATTGCTTCGATCAAATGAGGCATTCTCTCGCTACAGTGGTTTCAACCATTATAAATCGATCAAAATCAGAGGTTCGCGGCGCGGCTTTTTCCACCGCCTGATGAGGTTAGTGCGATATTATATCTGACGCATAAAACTTAAAGATCGACCTATGTAATTATATATTTACATTATACGTAATGCATATTCTTGAAGAGTATTTACCTGCTATTTTTTTTCCGATCTGTTATTTATTATTCTTATATGCATTTTTTTTTTGTTTTCAAAATACAACATTCGCGTGTCATGCAAAATCATCGTGCGTGCCACTAGTGGCACGCATGTCATAGGTTTGGCACTACTCACCTATATGCTTTTATTTGAGATTAATGTGAAAACAGATGTTTTTAATTAAATTTAGTAGGTATTATGCACCGAAAATTAATAATATATTATATTCTCTTTAATACTACAATTATTAATATCATCATATAAATCATATAAAATATAATTTGACCTTGCGAGCCTGGAGCCCTCGGATGAAAGTTCACCGCTTTACCTACGATATTGTGAAAGCAAATTATTTATCTGGTCTTAATTAGTAAATTTTACTGAAATTTATTTGATCTTGTCTATGCAGAATCTTGAATTATTATAATGATCTAGTGGAACTGTTTTGATCTCTTGTCTCATTTTTAGGTAAAGCAAAATTATTTTGACATCCATAATCACAGGAAAACTACTCTATTGTTAATTGATTTTTTTTCTAATATAGCTAGAATTTTTTTATCTTTATTTTCTATTCTTTTGTTGCTTGCTTTGTTGTTTTGTTTTGCATTGTGATCCTTAATAACTTTGATTTTATAATGCTTTCTACGTTCGCATTTTATTGCGACCATCCCCTATTCATTTAAATTCTATCGTATACTCATCCATATTGTATTGGCACTCATTTGATTGGTCGTGATTGTTAACCTTCATAATTAAAAAAATATAGATACATTAAAAAAAAGACGTTAGAAAAACTGCAAAAGAAATTATGTGTAATTTGCTTGTGTATAGGATTGACTGTATATGAGTTTATTATTAAAAGATATCTATTACATTTATACGTAATCTGCATTTTATTTTGGCTATATGATGCCTTTTCTGTATAATATTATATATGAATTTTATTCCTCATTCTTTAGTAAAAAACGTAGTAGTAGTTTTTTGTGCGATAATTTAAGAAAAATGAAACGAAAAAATGTTTAAAATATCAAACTCTATAGTAATTTACATTATATTTCATATACTTACTAGACTTTATTTAATGTTACGAGACGTTTGATCGAATCAATGCTATTTACTTTCTCTTTTGCAAATTTTATCAGTACTTTTCCGTAAAATAAAACGGAGTGTACTTTGAAGATAATTTTTAAGACTTTTTGATTAAAATCTTGAAACAAGCATAATATCTGGGGATCAGAAGCAGATGTAAGTACACTTTTTTGAAATTGATATTTTGGTGCCAATTTTTATATGAGACTAATATCTACGAGAAACAGATTGCAACAAGTCCAAAAATGTTGTACTTTTAAAGATAAATCATAAATCTGTGCAGTAAGTTCTCTACCATGTAGAAGCAGAATGTAGCAGAGTGACTTATCGCATTACGCTTCTAAATTGTGACAGTCATCGACTACAACAATGTATGAAAAATTTTGGAATTACTTCATTCTACTGTTAAAGTTTGGACTTACTTCATTGTGCTATTAAAGTTTTTCATTTGGCTGGCAACATTTTCAGTAGCAGAGTGAAGTAAGTCCACTTCTTATTTCGCAATGCTATTTTATATTAAAAGATACACTTATTTTGATATGTAACATTTAAAAAAAATAAGAATATTATCATTGTCTGTCTCATTTGTTATATTTTACCATTCAAAGCAGTTTTAAATTTTAAAACTGCTCCCCTGAACAATTTCACTTTTGTGATTTACCGCCTTCTGCTTCTCAGCACCAGATATCATGTTCATTTACATTGCACATTCATTATTCCTAATATTTTTTGAATGATTTAAAACTATAAGTATCTACTTAATTTCAAAATAAACGTATCAAATAAAACTTATCACACATATTCTGAAAATTATTATTTTTTTCGTAAGATTTTATGTTTTCTCCAATTCTATTATCCAGATATCTAAATCGGGATTGAGTATTCCAATCCTGAAATTCCGGGATTGCAATCCCTGATACTTACATGTGATACGCTTTTTTATTCAGCTATCATTTGTTTTAGGTACAAAAATAGCATCTGCTTTACAATTCTCCCCTTCTTATAAAGGGCAATGTAAAATTATAAAAAAATGTTTTTTTTTTATTATTTGCATTGACTTTACAACCTTGTGTGCATAGTAACCTCCCTCTGAGGTGGTTTCTTAACAGGGGTTTTTTTAAATGAATTTTTTTTAACCGTTCGATTAATTAAATATAACCTAACATCTAAACTTGAAAAAAGAACACATAGATATTTTTATATTAGCCTACTTTTACTGATATTATTCATAATGGTTTCAAGATTGTATATAATCATCTCGATATTACAGAACAATGTAAATTAACGACTCCTAATCTTCATCTTTTCAGAATCATTTAAACGCGCTATCTCCAAAATTATCTTTAAATAGATATATATATATATATATTTATGTTACTTTTTTTGTATATAATTTAATTATTCATTATTCTTTCTCATTTTTCTCGTGTAATTTTCTTATGTAATTTCTTTATATTTATATTATTCTTACTCTCTATCTTGTTAGGCTTAACTATATTATAATGTATACATGGAAACTTTTCTGGTTGCAATAACTTTTCATTATTATATTTTATATTTTTGTAATCAATATGTAACTGTTTATTTACCTAATAAATAAAATAAAAATAAAATAAATAAAAATCAGAAAGCTTCTATGGGCTGATAACATTGCCAATGAAAAAAAAGGGAAAGAAAAGGAGGTTTAACTACTGTTAAACTGCAAACTGTTTCCGGTCATTTTTTCTACAATTAAAAATATAATTAACTCAAGGTCATAATAAAAGGAAAGATATGTGACAGCAAAAGCATAATATGTATGCTTTTGGTCATATTTAAAAATTATTTAGTAACCATAATACATATAAATATAATAAAAAATATCATGAAATTAGATTACCATGGACCTGCGGTAAATTTTCCGTGAACCTGTCAATTTTTCCAGACCTGAGATACACAATCTACTGCCTAATATATATATAGCCTAATAACTAAGTGGGTTAATTTATTTTTAATATTAGGATACTATCACTTCATATTTATTTAATATTTAAAAACAGAATCAAAAATTGTGTTGCAATACGGAATACCAACAATAAAACAAATATATTGACCTACAAATTAATATAGATATATCTAAACATGATTTTTCGATAGAGAGATGTATTATCACCAATGAAAAAAATAACCTAAGTACATTATTTAGAAAAAATAGATGACGTTACGATAGTATAGTACTAGTAGTGTCTCAATACAATAGCCCTAATCGAGATGTTATACCTACCCAAGGTTCCAATAATACCTACATACCTATCTATATTATAATATTATGTTCTATATTATAAGTGTCAGCAAAGTGATAATTTTATAAATTCAAGTCGTCAAACACCGAAATCGGTTCCAAATTATATTCGCATAATTGAACGTACGTCACATAATGTAGAAAATACTTACTAGCTATATACTACAGCTGCCATAAAGATTATGACATTAGGCACTTGAATTTATTCATGATGAATTACATAGTTATATTAATTTTTATTAAGAATCAAGTATTTAACAAGGTGGTTTCTAATAAATTCTCAATATATCGTATTAATAATAATCACCAAGCAGCCAAGTTTTCTGCGAATTTCCACGCTAGCGGAGTAATCTTGCTGCCGGAGTGATATGGGAATAACCTGACAAGAGCAGGTGAATTCTAGTGCCTCCGGACTGGAGTGCCTGGCGACGCTACCGACGCTACCGGCGCTGTTCAGCTTGGGATTTTCTATTTCCTCGCGAAAACCCCGACAACGCGTACCGCCGTATTGCTCTCCTGTCATACGTGACGTGAAGTTGATACTTGCTTTAGACTTAGGGTACCTATATTACGAAAGTTTGCGTTTTTTACTATATTGGAATCTATTTTTTATCGTACCATATTATTTAAAAAATGTTAGATTCAATACTTTTACATAGATGTTTATATTTTAATTAGATTAATATATCAGAGGCGAGGGGTGGAGGTAGGCTGTTAAGATTCGACATAAATAGTGCACACTAAACTTTGTCAGTGATATTTACCTATCTGCTTACATTGAACTAAATAATACAATTTGCAGATGGTGCTGGTTAGTTTTTAAAATTCAATTAAACCCTGCCCAAGCCATAATATCATAGTAGTTTAGGTATGCTTTGGATGATTCGAGAAAAATAATGCACACTTTTATAGTTATACTTATTTCTTTTCATTGAATTAAGAATACATATTGCAGATGTTGTTTTGTTTTTAAATTCACTAAACCCTGTCTAACCAAACCATAATCGAAAAACAATATTCTTCTATCTATAAAATTATTTGAATAAACAAATATTTTTTGATTATTATCTACTATGGCTTGGATTCGGCAATGTTTATTTGTATTTTAAAAACAAACAAACACTATGTATACATTGTAGTTTTAGTTAAATTAAAACAAACACGTTTGACTGACTAAGTTTATAATTGACTATTTCTTTTATTCAACGAATAATTCACAAGATTTAAGAATATATCATTCTGATTATTACACATATATAATTTTGAAAAACACTTTCTGAGAGAGTATATTATAACCAATAGAAAAAATCTTTTTTGAAAAAAATAAGTCACCCCGACGGGGAATCGAGCCCTGTATCTCCAGGGTTTACGCTCTATCCGTCGCATTTAACCAATATGCTATGGCGTGACATACTAATTGCGACAAATTTTAACTATTGGTCAATTTTAATACCTACTCATCAGCGTTCTTCCAAATCATGATGAGTAGGAATTAAAATTGACCAATAGTTAAATTTTGTTGCAATTAGTATGTCTCGCCTTAGCATATTGGTTAAATCCGACGGATAGGGCGTACATCCTGGAGATGCGGGGTTCGATTCCCCGTCAGGGTGACTTACTTTTTTTCAAAAAAGTTTTTTTCTATTGGTTATAATATAGGCACTCTCTCAGAAAGTGTTTTTCAAAATTATATATGACTAAGTTTATGTTGGATTTATGTTGGATTTTAACAGCATAACGTCACCTTTCGCCACTGATATAATATAGAAATACGAATATATTACTGTTACAAAAACAATTATTCATCACGTTTTGCTTTGATGGTGAGTTTTATCGGGTATATTAGTATTATACCTAATTCTTTACGTTAGTAAGTCATGCGACATCATTAAGGCTCAGAGTAACAGTATAATATGCTTCGAAAACGGATGTTTGGAGTGAACCCTCGGTGTGACGTTGCTTGAATTCAGAAGTATTAAAGAAACAAGGATGCGTAGCATGCATCACCTCACCATTTTTAAGGTGAAGAAGCGACGTTAGACCTGATTCAGCCACGTGTACCTTTTTGTTCTAAACGTCTGAAGATTGGAGAGTGACAGAAGTTCTTTGAGGCGCCGCCTGACGTCTAAATACCCCAAATGAAGGGTAGACATCGATCAAGAAATTTGAAGAAAAACATGGACTGAATGAGATTTAAATACACTTTCTTTTTCCCTTTAAAACAAATTATCTACCGGCCCGAGTGTCCATTTTCCTAATAGTGTTTAACAACTACGGTATCTAATATTATAATTGGTAAATCATTATAATGCTATTACTTACTTGAGTAACCTTAATTTAATTTTTTTTAATCATTTTATTAAATATGAATATATAATAATTCCGTAGTAATAAGTCTGTAGATGGAGGCATAGATGACGAGATTGCTTGAAGAGCCAAGCTAGCATGGAGTACATTCGGGCGCTTAATATTTATCTTCCAGAGCGACCATCCAATATGCCTGAAGCGTAAAGTATTCAACCAATGTGTGCTATCAGTGCTAAGGTATGCTTGCGAAACATGGACTCTCAACACACGAGAGATCCAAAAATTGAGAGTCGCGCAACGTGGCATGGAAAAGTGCATGTTGGGCATAACGCGTAAGGACCGCAGAAAAAACCAATGGATAATGAAGCACACATGAGTGAGAGATGTGATAAAGGTCACCAAATTGATAAAATGGCGGTGGACCGGACATATCGCATGGCGAACGGACAACCGCTGGACGAATACAGTCAGTCAGTGGTACCAAAGGAGCACTAAGCGGCCACAGGGGCGCCCCAAAACCCGCCGGATTGACGAACTTGTCAGGTTTGGTGGAAGTACGTGGCAGAGAAAAGTAGAGGGAGCTGGGGGAGGCCTTCATCCAGCAGTGGATCGACCCCGGCTGAAAATATATAGTAATTTTAAATGTATTTTTTGTATTCTAGTACATATAAATATCTAAAGACAAAAAGTTAGTGTCACTCATATAATATAGTACTGATAATATATCTATAAATTATTATTTAAAAATATAAATGTACCTATTATAAAAATTATGGTATTTAAAATATAATTTTAAACATTTCTGTTTTCACATAACATTCGTGAATCGTTTTCATTCCAATATTGTCAAAACCATCCCCGCACAGACTTGAAAATAAAATAAAATATTTTTTTATATCACCCACTTGGAAGTGTCGCGCGCAAAATTTTCGCGGCGTTTTCCTCCCCTCTTTGCAATGTGTTCCCCATATTGGCTGGCTATATGAATATGTTCACAGAGCATTTTCTATATGGACGGTATTAAACGTTCAGTACTAAAACACCCCCGTTGCAATTTTATAAGGAGGCTTGAATTTAATTTACGTAATTCATATCATCAAATATATGCCACTAACTGATTTTATTATTAATAATATGCAAGTGTTTTATGCAAACTGCTTTACAATCTTATTTACCAGTAAAATTATCAAACATAATTACTATTATTCACTATCATTTATGGCGTCATCCGATATTCTGGGCTAAGTGGTTTAGGTTTCTACACCGGTCACTTTAGCATCCTTGTTGATACGGAGTCTGAACCTTCCAGTTTGCCATCCAGGATGTCCATTGGTGATTGGGTTTTGTCTATTCTTGCTACATAACCCGTAACCCTTAAATGCATGATAGGAACCCTAACCTGTAGATACATTTTACTTTATTAATCAATCACAATATGTAATGGTAAATATTAAATTAACAGTGACACAATATGTGTATAAAAACTATAACTATTTTGTCAGCATACTTTGTTGACTGCAGAGAACTGTGATTTTTTGTATAAAATTTCATTCACTCAAAAAATATAAAGAATAATACAGTTAAATGCTGAAGGGCAACATATGCAATTAAGAGTTAAGCAGAGGTTGTAGATATCTAAGTTATATTATCATATACGCCGTTTGTCTCCTTTAAGATGTGCCCATACTATATGGCACGTAATATCTTTCTTTTGAATAAGGACATCAAGCTTACGTTTAACGGTCTTGATAAGAGATCAACATCTCGGTCTTCAGGGGCCTTATGTTGTAACTTGCAAGTTGAAGTCGCCCGGTCGACATGACGTCATATGACATCATTGTGACGTGCTACCGGAGTGATAATAGCATTCGAGAAATTAACGCTACTCAAATACTGGCGTTATTCATTGTCCCCATACACAAATAGGTGTTTCAGCATAATAATATCTATGGTGAGCCGTGTGCTTGGGCGGCTCGCCTCGATGCGTGTATTGAGGTTACGTCACAATTACGTCATGTCCTCGGGTGACTTCATGTCACAAGTTATAACATAAGGCTCCAGGTCAATCAATATTGGCCAGATCAACATCATGTATATCATAATTGTTGTACGACAGGAGAGGTACTAGATTTCATTTGATTCAGTAGACCAAAGTATCACCTGTTTGGCTGTTATGACATTTTCGTTGGTTAACAGCGAATCAAGTGCACAAAGCGCTAATTAAAGTAGTTTGATCAATATTATCTAACTATAAAAATTACCAGGCACCTGTCAACATTCTGTAATTTCGCTTAGTTCTACGACATAAATTATTTTGATTATAAACTTATCAAATTGCATACGTATTTATATCTTACGATCAATCTATCATGTTCAATATACTATTTTACTGTAAGCATCTGTCAAATTATTATGACAGTATTCTATTATTTGCTTTCTTTCACAATCCGATTAAAAGTGAAATACTCATTTTTTGCATTTAAGTTTATTATTAGAATTTGTGCATCTTATCCCTTTTATTTCATACATCATCTCCCTGTCTTGATCTCTCTTACTTATATCTTCTTTCAGAAAGACAGAGAGATAGACAAATTTAGATAAACGGTAAAAGGTAATCAACAATTATTTTGTAAAAAGTGATCTCTATAAATAAATGCAAGTAATCAATTTACACTATTATTTTTATATACCTACTTAACTTACCGAAGCAGAAACACGTGGTTATAACCTTAGTGTGTACCTTGTAGGTAATACGGTGGCGTATTGTCAGAGAATTCTCAACAATGTATTTTTGCTTCTGACTCGTTTAAAAACCGATACATTTAATACCCATATACGGAGTTGAAACAACGATTACTATTATAGAATCCGTTAGAAAGAGAATCAAGATTTCAAGATATGGTGCGCGTGGGAGGTACTTGTTCTGCATTCCATAGATGTCTTACCATCATGAAGCGATCCTCCAAACTAGGATCGTTGGCAGGCCCTCTACCTATCACTAAGGTTAAACGCAGTATTATGCTCTATAGTAGCGTTTTCCAAATGGTGTTCGAGGTTAAATTAAGGGTATTCTGTATATTTTAGAGATTTCTTGTGTTTATGAATGCATCCACTTAAATTATAATCAAATAATCAATAATCAAAAACCCTCGAATTTTTTTTACTATTAGTGTAAATTTGTGATGCGTGTTTATCTTAAGTATCCGGTCTACCTGTCATACCGGGCCCTCCTGAGCCTAGGCTCCCAGGGTAGAGCCAAATTAGCTCTTCCCTTAAGACGGGCCATGCCCACCATACAAATGCGTTCTAATTGAAAGACGTCTTACATATTATATATGCACGAGACGCGTTCTTCAATTATTTTATAAGGAGACTAGTAAAGGAGACTGATTACTGGTTGTTTCAACAAAACAAGGTTATGAGGACATAATGCGGTATAACCAAGAAATCGATTGATTAATAAAATATCTGAAACAATATCTGTAATTTTCAAGATAACGATTCTTGGCACTATATTTAATTTTGAATTTAACCAAAAGTTTAACGTTGATCGAATTCATTATTGCTGCTTATTTTCCTTACATTTCCTGTATATGAATATGACTAGAAAACCGATTATCTTAAGTAGGCAGGCTGAAAGTTATCTCATGTAGTTACCAGCGTGTGATCTTTAGATACCAACACATTGCGTCTGCCACGATACGAGTTTGCGACTTCCCCTTCGTTTCCCTACCAAGCACTTTGATGGCAACTGCAAATTCGTAACTTTATTCGAAAAAGGAAGTCCCGGAAAAGTTTTGGGAGAAGTTAGCAAGACGCCGACCCTTTGCCGCTAAGTTTCGTATGATATCGCTTCGCACGAGCTGCTAGTTTGAATAATGCATTCCTAATCTTTATAAAATTGATCATAAACCCAATGGACGTCATCTTAACAACAATGTGGTCCATAGAAATATTAAATTAATGAATTAAGTAACTGAGCCAAAATCTATATAACTCCTTAATTAGAAACAGGTTTGATAATGGATCTATAGAGACATAGAATTCCAAATTAAATATCTATTTTTCGTACTATCAAATTATAGCTAAATCGGTAAAGAGCTGACCTCAATAACAAATTCTTTAGTCAGTTATCCATTGACGTAAACGCCAGATTGCTGACTCTATTATTTCAATAAAAAGAATAATATTTTGATTCTATAAATAGCGAATAATAATTCATCGGAAATTTCACTCAAATATACGTTTCCGGTCTGTTACTATTCAATCTCCGTATCGTCCCGCACAACATCTCATTGTACCGAGATTCGGAGCTCGGAACATTATCATAAGTATTGTAACATAACTACTGTAACATACTATCGTACCGACATCTTCATAATCATCCTCAACACCATAACTTACGACACGTCGACGACTCCCACAGCGGTAACTCACATCAAACCCCATAAATCTATTGACTGGGTACGACATCAGTTGAAGTACGGCCGTATGGTGGAGATTGTTCATAATATATTTTTGCGACTCCTTTACTTTAGGATGTGTAGATATTATTATCCGTTGCTATATCCGACTGACCTTCTCTTATGTATTCTTACATACTGTAGTTATCAACACACACTTAGAAAATATATAGCCAATAGTATCTCAATTTAGAAAACGCTTCAGAAAGTAGGTATTATGAGACACGTTAGTCAAACATTGTCGTAATTAAGTATGGTACCTTTAGCATAGTGATCTATGTGCCTGGGCGCGAAACCCGAGAGATGCAGGTTCGATTCTTGCGGGGTGTCTTACTTTTTTCAAAAAGATTTTTTCTATTGGTTAATACATTTTCTACGAAGTGTTTTCAAAAATTATGTATATTATAATATAATTAAAATTATTTTGTCTTTAACAAAACCTTGTTTTACACCTACGGTGGCCGAGCGGCTTAAGCGTTGGACTATAACGCCGTGGGTTCCAGGTTCGAATCCTCGGTCTGGCAAGTAAACATATTGTTTTTAAATTTGCGTGTGAGCCAGGGTATGGACCTAATAGGTTGAGCAAGTGGCTGACATCCATTTCTCGTAAAAAACAAAATCTGTTAATACAAACCTCTACTCTGCGTAGGCCCATATGAGCCTATTAAGATCGGACATGGTCGAATATATAATAATAAATAATAAAACGTTAATTAGGTACATATTCATTTCTCATACTCTCGTTCTAGGTAATTTACCAAACAATGAATTTCAAAATTGTTATTATGTTGATTTCTTAACAGCCAACACGTGTAATGTAAAATACAATAATATATCGGGCGCTCAGAAATACACGCGGGAGGATAGTTTAGTACAGCTACCTCGAAGAGTATCGAAATCTGACGCAATAGAAACACGCTGCCTCAGGAACAACAAAAGCTCTCGTTACTTCGCATCGGCGAGGCGCCCGCCCTCCCCGCTTTATATGTCATGCTTTTTGTTGTACAAATGCCGAGGGTTTAATGGGTCGGCAGCCTTTTGTGAGTCGCCCGTGCCGAGCTAGGTATACCTCTGTGTCCCTGATACAACGTCTATCTATGCCCTCTTTAGCGAACGCAGTATCTGTTACAAGTAAGTTCTGTCGCGCTTCTCGAGTATTATGTACGCCGGATACTTTGACTTTCTAATTATTATTTTGTCGAAACTAAATCCAGTTAAACGGTAAATGTAACAGAAAGTTGGTTCAGCAGTTGTTATTCACTATCTTCAACGAGTATGTTTATGAGTAAATTTAATACATTATTGAAAATATTAAAAATGTTAAAGTGTTAACTCCTAAAATATTTAAGTTTTGTTAATTTATTTAACTTGATTTAAAATTTAGTTATCTTAACAAAATATTACTCTCTTTAATATAACGGAATTTGTAAAAGTCTTAAAAGTATGAACATTAATTATTAGTCTTATGTGTGCTTTAATATAATATCCAATTTCTGTATTATATTCTGCAGTTTACCTACCGCAAAATATGATAAACTACCATTGATAGCCGCCGATAGCTGCCTTGTGTATAGAATATGTGTGATGGCAGACTATTGGCGTGTAATTTGTACCTACTTAAGTCACCCATAGTTATTAATAAATGACAACCTAAATTTCCTTATACATATAATTAAATTGTTATTTTCTAAGTTTATTATTATTCACAAAAACTATATTATATGCGTTTTAATTCTTCTCCATTATCTTATTTATTCTTCTTTTATTTTCTACCCTTCTTTCGTGTATTAAATAAGTATGTTTCATTTTATAAAACCAATGGACGTGTTAGAATATAATATACAATCAAGATTTCAATAAAAAATAGAATGCTTTACAAAATAAATGCTCACTCCCTAATATGTCAAGTTCCAACAGTTAAACATGTTATTTATTTTAAGTGGGTTTTACAGGTGTTTTAATGAGACTCGTACAAAAGAAGTAGGCAACTACAATCTAGGATCTTTTAATTAATTATTGTTAACGCATTTCCGGTGCGTTTGAAATAACCACAGGAGGTCTGTGTTACGTTTAATAGTACTCGTATTTCGAATGTATAAATTGAGTAATATAAAACGTATATCTAAAGAACTAGTGTCCAGCCAGCCAATGCCGATTGAATCAGTCTATCATTACTATAGGCATTGTCAGTCATTCATATATTTTTTTAATTTACCAACTTATTTATTTCACTTCAATAGTCCAACAGGTGTTGCTGCCAAAAGTTGGTAAGTAAGTCGATAATTTAAGTATTTAGAGTTAACAATGGATTATGTGTCAAGGTCATCATTCATATAGAACATCCACATATAGCACGAATAAATTAGCATTATGCCTGATTTCAGAGGACATTTTAAATTGCAATTACTCCATAACATGATTTCGAGACTTACCAACTTTTGACAGTAACGCCACGATTATGATTATAAGTAAAGCATATTGTCATGCTATTTCCATTGTCACGTCTCTCACCTATTACGTCACGTCACCAATGTAGCATGTAGACCGCTCTTATAGCATCGCCCCAGAATGAGGTAGGAGGTCACACCCCTGCATTGACAAGGTTTATCGGAGTTATTGATTTTCAAATAGCCGAAACCATGGAGTTTTGTCAGATGTCATGTCACAGCGATGGTCTTCAATGATATGACTGTGCGAATTGATATTTTTAAGTATATACTTAAAAATAATCACATATTACGTAGAATTTATTTGTATCTATCGATAGTTTAATATAATAATATTATCAATCATAGATTTTTACACAAGCCTTTACTTTATTTACCGAAATAAAGATTATTCGTATTCACATATTATTATAATCGTGTGGTTGCTACCAAAAGCGGGTAAGTTGATATTTTAAATATTTAGAGTTAACAATGGATTATGTCCTCATATATAAATATGTATGCTACAAAGAAAATTAAGGCCATAGATCAATTGAGACACGGTCTAAAAAGATCGTCGCTAGGCGATGCGCGGATTGCGGGTCGCGGGTGCAAATGAGGCATGTCAAACCAAAAATAATTTGTCTTATAAATCCAACATGTGTCCATTTAATGTTCTGTTTATTGTTTTATCAGTAACAATAATACTATATACATTGACATGTTTTCTTTTTAAAGTAAATGGGTAAGGTTTAAAGTTATCTTTACACGATTTAAGAATTATTACGGCCGTCGCTATCACGAAGCAAAATTACGTGTTTCCAGCTCTACATTCTCTCTCAGAATGGGAGCGAGTGCAAAATTTCGTCGCGCCTATGGTTGAAAATTATTTGCCGTTTCACTGATGAATCACCTTAAATATCATCCGACATATTATCGAACATGCACATTAAATACAAAGAAATTAGCATTATGCCTGATTATAGAGGACACGTCAAACTTTGAAATTGCAATTACTTCATAGCACGATTTCGAGACTTACCAACTTTTGGCAACCAACCTTAAACAATTATGCATAATACTATTATATAATAATAAATACTACTGTATGTATATTTTGAAATAATTACAAGATAAAAAGAACTTTTTATATACTTACTACGTTTTTAAATTTTCTGTTGAATCATATTATAAACTTGACTTGACTTGCTTAAACGATCAAAAATAATTGTACTTGATAGAAATATTGAATAATGAAATGTCATTTCATATTGATTTCCATAGTAACGCGCGTATATATTATTTAATAATTTAGTTGCTAGGACCCCTAAACAACCAATAATGGTATCGAAATAACTTTTCATACAAAACAGAATTAACTAAAAATGAATTCAATTCTACTTAAAGATGGCTAAAAGTATTAAAAATGCATTGGCATTGTGTTCTGATATATTCTAAAAGTTCCTAATGTCTAGCTAGTCGGGAAGTTAGTTAAAAATCGATTGCAAGATTTGTACCGGACAAATAATAAAAATACGACCTAAGAAAAACGTTGTAAAAATATAGTTCCAGAAACTATTTGTTTCTGTAGTTATTTTTAATACAGTGAACATTGAAAATTCACACGACAGGCATACAAATAGGTATAAAAAGTTCTTACAACATATTATTATGTATGTAATACGAATTGAAGAATTAATAGTAAGTATATAATAAATACTCACTAATAAACCTTTATTTTTATTTAGGTAAGTATAATAATTAAATATCTAAGTTATAGATAATTTGACAGGCCTATTTATAATAATATACCTGCTGAATATATTATTAAAATCATTGTGCATCATAGTCAATGGTCAAACCATACCTCAATATCTTCCCCAAATGTATTTAACTGAACCATGAAGACGACTCCAGGTATGCTAATTGGATAATAATGTTTCATTTTTATCAGTCGCTGATTATCAAGGATACTATTATTAATATAACATTTTTATTTTTACAACGCTTTTAAAAGTAAAACAATATTCATGCTCACTGAGCAGAAGAACTTTACGTGTGAATAATACAATAGTAACAATTCCAATCGTCATCAGCTGAAGTTGATATACTACTGTTCAGTATTGTGGTATAGATTTACACCCTTAGTTGAGTATATGCTATATAACTTTGCATTATAGCTCTAGGATGAAAATTGTGTAATATATTCCAAAAATATATTTTACGAAATATGCCTACTGTCTTTAAGGGGGGACATGCTCGTCGTAGGTCAAAATTGAGTTTTTATTGTATTTTCAAACCATGATCCTGGACACTCCTTAAACATTGTAGATAATCTATTTATATAATTTTGAAGCCTTATTATTTTTTATATTTATTTCAAACATTTAATGACTGCATAAAGTATTTTTGTTACATAAAATAGTATTCTTTTAAACCTCTCGCTCTAATGTTTTAGAATATAGTCATATTTCGGTTTCGGTGTTAAGATTTTTTACATTTATTAATTTTTAAACGCATTTATAAAACCAATAGTATAATTTATGACGAGATAATTTTAGTAAAATATTCACGATAAAAATTATATTGATAATCTCTGTGATTCCAAATTTGACAAGAATTAGGCATTTTATTATTCAAAAAATCTTAACACCACTGCACATTCATGTACAGAAAAATGACTATATTCTAAAACATTAGAGCGAGAGGTTTAAAAGAATACTATTTTATGTGACAAAAATACTTTATGCAGTCATCAAATGCTTGAAATAAATATAAAGAATAATAAGGCTTCAAAATTATATAAATAGATTATCTACATCGTTTAAGGAGTGTCCAGGAGCATTGTTTGAAAATACAATAAAAACTCAATTTTGACCTACGACGAGCATGTGGGCCATTAATACAAGTAAATATCAGTTGATCTTATTTTATGCTACGTGATCAGACAAAGGGGCGTATCAGTATATTATTAAAGAGTGCAAAAAAAGTGCAAAGTTATAAAACGTATACTCCACTTCTGCTGGATTTGTCAAATTCGTCGAATAATCGAGTTTTAAAGAGTTAAAGCTCCCTTAGCTCAGCGGTGCTCTTTTACGAACCAGATGAAGTAACCGCTCAGTACCTAGGTACGAGTATAATCAATGATTGAGATTAATAATGTGCGTCTAAAAAAACATTCAAAGATTTTACTAAAATTCCAGCAACATAACTATCAATAATATCTCAATACCAGTGGCGTGCGGTACATAGATGCTGTAGATTCGTAGCATCCCCAATAAATTACTACTTAATAAAATGTTTTATTTAGATATTATTTTGTATTGAATGATTGTATGGTAAAATAAATATAAATATTAAGTAAATTTTGTAAGTATACACCACGGTGGTCGTGCGGCTTAAGCGTTGGACTATCACGCCGTGGGTCCCATGTTCAAATCCTGGGTCTGGCAAGTACTTACACATATTGTTTTTCAATTTGTGTGTGAGTCAGGGTATGGACCTAATAGGTTGAGCAAGTGGCTGACATCCATTTCTCGTAAAAAACAAAATCTGTTAATACAAACCTCTACTCTGTGGAGGCCCATATGATCCTATTAGGATCGGACATGGTTGGAAAAAAAAAATGTAAGAATAATATACCAGAGCTACAAACGATGCAATACCACACACTAAAATTTTTTTTTTCTAAAAATCTAGGTGGATAATATGCAACAAAAATATAATATGTATTTTTTCACAGCTTCCTTCTAAGAAAATTCATCGCACGCCACCACCAGTACCTTATAGCGATTTATCGCACACAATTTTTTTTCATAAGGGTGCCTCCAAACTTGTAAATTCTTCAGTTATCCACATAGCTTAATTTACCACTGGCCTCAGACAACGCTGTATGACTGTTTTATTCAGCGCTACGTCATTCGCCGACTCAACCTTTCCCGATCGTTGTTTTTTTTATAATTTTGGCGACACATTTTTATGATTTTATGCATTATGACTAACATCCACCTTTCTATGCCACACCGCGCTGCTCATTTTTCGAACTCTCTTACGTTAAAAGTGTACGTTTCACAAGCCTGTATTAGAGCTGTTAGCACACCTCTATAGGTACTTCATGGATCAAGGGTATATTGCCGATAATATATTAGTATTCCAATCCACAACAAAACAGGGGCCCGATTTCCTAACTATCGTCTGGTGCCACACGAGACGATAGTTAGGAAATCGCGGTGCAGTTTGGTTATTTGAGCTATCTCACTACACAAACCTTCGTCATATAATAATTATATAACTGAGATATACGGGAATAAAATTGCTTATAGGTCTGCTTGCAAATATAATTAACTATGTCAATTCAAAAAAAAAGAGCTTTGAGAGCTTTTTATACGTAGATCCAATTTACATAGTAAATTTAATTTACTGGGAAAGTCGCAATAAATAATAATTATAAAATACGTAAGCTTCTGTATACTTCACTCAGCGTTTTCCAAAGTACGTTCCGCGAAGTAAAATTAGGGGTTCCACAAGGGTTGGTGGTTTTTGTACGATACAATTTAACACTTTTGTTAAATAACTACTTCTTATAGATTATATTATAAGTACTTACGTAAAAAGTTGAAGTAAATAAATTACGCAAAAATTATTAATAAGTAGTATATTAATATCGGTCTCTTACATTGAAAAGTTTACTTTGCTGTATGTATATTAAAATTATTTAAAGTTTAGATTTTAAAGATAAAACAATTATAAAATTGGTATTTGTATGTTGAGATTGCTATGCCTAAACTTAACGTATCGATATTTTTATCAATTCAACATTAATCGCAGTGACATGACTAATCAAATTATAACGATAACTGCCTTGTGTATAGAATGCCTTCCTTGTTTATTTGGACCAATAAAAATAACGGAAACGCGCTAAAGTGTTAACTGTTAAGAATAGCTGCGATAGAATGTAATCAATAATTAATTATGAAAAAATATCGAATTTTATTTTAAAAAAATCACATACTTAAGTAAAATAATTTTTCGAGACACTTTAATATGTCATTGGAGACACTCGAGCCAAAAAGTTTTCATTGTAACCTGTAGCTTTGATACGATGTACAAAACATAAAAGGGTTCCATAATTAAAAATATTTGGTTTACGCTGACGTAACCCAACAACAACCTTTCTGTAGTTTCAGTCTTGTAAAAAAATACTTACTAACTTACCATTATCTGTTTGTAACAATATTTACTGTGCCTGAAATGTTACGAAAGTCGTGAGTTACGGGCACGCTTTATTTGATTACAGAGTTGATAATGATTTTTTTTATTTTATTTACGAAAATAAGAAATAATTAAACTTTCACTTTGTTTGACAAACTTTTTATTATTCAGTTTGCTGAATTTATTTTGAAGACAGAGCTTACTTAGTAAGTATAAAAAATAATTACCCACTCAATGTCTAGTAAATACAGTCATCACTATTGTAATTTGTATTTCTTTAAGTAACTGTCTGGAAAATAAGCCAATATATTTCTTAATTTACTCTGAAATATAGTGTAGATCTTGGCCGTTTCATTCATCATTTATGGCACTACAACCCTTGGCTGCTCTTGGGCTCCTTTAAAAACTTTATTCATCATGAGCAATGCAGCTCCGAGACTCCAGTTGCTTTAAGGCGTCCAGGTCTTCTATTGCTATTGGGGGTTGCGTACATAACCCGCCTCACTGGTATATTCTCCGGGAATCCATGCACGTGGTCAATCCAGCGCAGTCTCTGTATTTTCATATGCCACGTGATCTTCCCCATAAAGTGTGTACACCATTATACATTGACCTCAAAATGCCACTTTCTTGAACAGTCTCAAAAATTCTTCTCTAAACTCTCTTCTCAAAGATATGTACAAAGATGGCCGTTATATTAGTTACTTTTAATAGACGCTTATGAGGATTGGTTATTAGCTTATTGATCGAGCATTATCCATCATTTAATTTTCTCGAGCTCAAATTACACGTCATATCTAATTGCGATTGGATAAATTTTTAATGGTTAATAGGTAGTTAATTTGTTGATTTCTTTACTTTTATTTTAATATATCGGTACATAGTTACCCTGTTCATATAAAGTGATTTGAATAAGTAAAATAAAAACACATACAAAAAAAATATTTCGATTATCATTATTATTTTATTCTTAGGTACCTACTTATTTTACCGAAATAATTTTTTTAATAAAGGTTTGAAAATATTTTTCCAGAAAGAAAAAAAGTAGCTACCTAATTAATATACATACTAAAATATTATTGTATATAAATTATATTATGAGATATATAATATATAGAGTTAAAAGTAGAATAATTATCCATATTATAATGTGCTTCTTTTGGTGAAAAAAATATTTTGTAAGTAGGTAAGTAATAAATGTGTACAGAAATAATTAAAATTATAATATTAAAATACCCACAGGTTTTTGGTTGAGTAGCTGTCTCTGAAAACGTGAATCGCGGGTTCGGGGCAATGGCCAACGACCATTTCTCGTAAAACAAAATCTGTTAATATAACCTCCAATTTGTGGAAATGCGAGGATGACTTAAGGTGGACATTTGTATTTTTATATTTTATTTTTAAAATAAGGTTGACCTTGCTCTTTCGGTGTGCTTCCGTGTACTTTTTATGAATATTTCTTTATTTTTTTCCTCATATCATGTTGTGAACATCTTGAATTAAATATTTTAAATGTTTACTACTTATAATTACAAAATTATATATATATTATTAATAACATTTTTACAGTATTTTTTTCATTAATAAGTATATTATATAATAATTAACTCATATAAATAGACCAACACGTTTGTAATTACCTAATTGTTATAAATATTTAACCCAATGCAATTGTGTTTTTGCTAATTGCTTTTCAAATGCAAATTAACACGTTAATTAAAAATTAATTAAAAGGGCCCGTAAGCATTGGGTTGACAATAGTAAATATTCTTTTTCTTCTTAGTCCACCAATATTTACTTTCGTTTGCCAATCTTCTTGACGTAGCTTCCCATTTCATGCTAGCATCACGTATCTTCGCCCACACCCTGTGGATGGTATTTAGAGGCCTTCCAGTGGGTATATTCTATAGAAAACGCGGTTATCGGCGGCTATTGAGGGTGGTTTATCATATTTATGTATTGAAGTTTATAATTGTTACAATAAGTTAGCCGTCTAAACTTTCACAATTGTCTATCTCGTTCTAAAAGTTAACACAGGCAAAAGAGGCACTGTTAAAACATAGCACTTTTTTACAGTTTAAACTAGCTTTTCACAATATGTGTCTCGCGAGATTCATATTAAATATGTATTATTTTTATTCTTCATATTATTGCATATTAAAAATTACACTAATAATTAAATACCTTTCCTCTGGCAAGAATGAATGGTCCAGAAAATTTGAGTCTAGATTGCAGGATTTAGTTTCAAACAAACAATTACATAAATCGCATGGTGAAAATTTTTTAATATAATATTAAGTAGGTATATAATAAGAGTAATAAGAAAATATTTTGTTAAAAAAAAAATGCCTCATGTTTTTTATAAACAAAAAATATATACAAAAGAAAGGGCGGCCCGCCAAATATTTTTGATTTCAAAATTGTCCCTTTGACGAAAAAGTTTGTGAACCCCTGGTTTAAACGGCTTAAAATCAGTAACGATAATTATGTGTGTTATGAATCATTTCTAAACTGAATTAATTATAACACGTCTTTTTTCAAGTATTTACATCGTCAAGTTTTTTGTATAGACTACTAACCACTTAATGCCAACATAATCTTTAATGACATTCTTTACATTGCATTCTTATACATGGGATATTATAAATTCTCAGTCCCAAGTTCTCTTATCCACATTTCTATCGTATTGTGTTCCTGCATGCATGACTTTAACTAAAATAATCTCCGTGTATGAATGAAAAAATCAAAAATATTGAAGTAACATTAATATTTTGTAACCATTTTGTATAACAGAAGGCCTGGCCATACATGAATAATATATTTTGTTCCCTATCTCCATCTTCAGAGATGAATTATTGAACAATAAAACACTCGAAATAAAATTACTTTTTTTCTGCCTTGTGATTCATGTGTAGATGGAACCTTGATAATGCGTTTTTTTGTATTAAAAAATATGACATGTTGTATCGTTATGTTCGATTTAAACAGAAGTGTTTTTATTTATAAGTTTGATAAAACTAACCATGAAAATAATGTTGTTTAAAAACAAAAATACTTAATCTTATTATGCTTATCTATCGTTAAAGTGCGTTATCATATTAATATGCACGAATCAGACAAATTTAATAAAAAGCTAATTTATTAACATATAATTCATAGGCATACCCAATTCCAAGTAAGTTATATTTTGTTAGTAATGTATCCATACAACACATTTCTTAGATATTGGAGTAATGAAAGGATGATAAAAAGAACTGTATAAAAACAAATGTGTCGGCATTTTGGTACTGCCTAGGGGCGGCATTTCGTCTAGGGACGTCGCTGATCTCTAACAATGAAGGTGAAAAGATGACTAGATAGTTACATTTATTAGCAATAGATGAAAATCATTTTGTAATGCAGATTCACTATTTGATTGTGCAATGTCCGTATTCTTACCCCACCTTCCAAATTTATATGGGTACCTCCCAGGCATATTTCTGTCCAGTGTGAAATCGCTACCAAATGATGTTATGCAAATCATTGGTAATTCATCCCGCATTGTACCTACCCACATACCTAGAAGGCAGTTAAATCGATATGTATTCAACTTTTAAAACAAATAGGTGACGTTGACGTGAGAGTGGCTTTCAAATTTATATAGGTAACTAACAGTACATTTAAATACATTGTCTCTTGAGAATGGTCTCTCCCATGAGCCCGAAACGTCGAGGATAGAACGAGGAAGAATGTATGGTGACAATCCAAAAATCAAACAATATAATATAATAGGTCAGGCATGTCCAACGCATCGATCGCAATATAAAAAGAATTGAGCCGTGAAAGTGTAAAAATCGCGTACCTACATTCATTTGTAATATAATAATATGATTTCATTAAGACTTTGAACCATCCTTATTTTTATTTTTTAACGAGATTACAATATGAAAGTCGTTTTAAATTAACCGTGAGAAAGCCCGCGTGACCTCATGGTATTGCATCACTCACGGCCTATCGTAAAGGTTAGAGAAAGGCAAAGTATGAATGCACACACTTTTAACTGAGGCGTAGTTCCCCTAACCGTCGCGCAATAGGCTCTTTGCATAGTGGAAGAATAGTTTTCCGACAAGTGCAAAAAGTATCCAGCGACCAACACATAGGAGACCGCGTACTAGGCAGCCAGTCTCCCGCAGCCTGGCAGCGACAGCCAACATGATTTTCGAATTTGAATTAAAATATATTCAAGCAATTGCACTAGGTAGCTAAATGTCGTTGGCTGTGGGAGACAGTCGAAACAAGCCGATTGCGCAGCCAAATTCGACAGAGTAAAATGTATGTGGCTGCCTCAATCTTCGCGCACTTGTCGCGGCAGCCAGGCGTTTTTTGTATTTTGTGACAAATTGTATGATGTCTTTTGATGCAGAGAGTTTGATTAGAGAAGTAGAATATCGAAAAGCACTATGGGATATATTATACAATTTGTAAAAAAATTAAACATATACAATTTTGTTTTATGTACATACACCTCAATGTGACAAATATTTTTCTTTGGGAGTTATACAACCTTGTATAACAGTTCATATGATTGATTCTGGAAAACTATCCAACAGCTCATTAAATGACTGTACTGACATTCTTGCATATTTAAAAAAGATTATGGATGTTTTTTAACACTTAACTTTCAAATACACCTTTTGAGTGTCGCTCGAGAAGCAGGGGGTGAATCCAACAACGTTTCATTTTTTTTTGTTCAAAATCCAAGAACTGGTGACATTTGCTGCTGGCTGCTACAACTGGCTGCAAGACTTGGCTGCCCCTTAGTGTGGCTGCCTAGTGTGCGGCCAGCCTTAGTATTTCTTTGTGATCGTGAAAAACATAGTGTTGTGTAATTTTTAATGCTTCATTATCCTCAACAAAATAATACATTTTTGTTTAAGCTGACGAATGGTAATGGAAGAGTGAGGTAAATCGATACCAATTTTATACTGGATATTAGATCATATTATTATATTACTAAATCTTATTTAAATGCCATCTCTGCTTCAATATACAACATTTCGAGTCTACGGTTTCAGATAGCTACATTTAAAAATACACCTAACAACTTCCAAAACTCGCGAGTGATAACCATATTTGAAATATTTGGATAAATTTTAAATAAGGTTTGCACGCGTCATTTCTGTTTACCAATAACGTGACGTCCAATAACAACGGAAGTAAACTAGACATCGCTAACCCGACAAAAAATTCTTGTAAAAACCTTTATAGTATCTACTTATTACATTTTGTTTCCAACCAGTGAGCTGATTTTTTTAATGGAAAGATATTTCCGTTAATACTTATATACGAGTACCTACGTATTTCTATATAAACCTAGTGATTCTCCTTGATTTACCGCCCATTGGATAACTGCCGCCCCCAAGCGACGCTTAATCTGCCTACTCCCACGGGACGTCACTGTTAGAGATAAAAACTTTATACACGTAGAAGAAAGTTGTCTTTAAAATCATTGGTTAAATAATATTTAATTCACATCGATGTTTATTAATTTTATTGAAATCGATAATGAAAAAACGTTTTTAATAATTGAATTATTATGATTGCGTACTTATCAATACCATCAATATGTAAACACTGTATTGATTTTTTGCTACTAAAAACACAGTTTTTATGTGGTAATAATCACATTACTCTCGACACGATTTTTTTCAATAAATTATTTTTAATTGAATTCAAACATTTATCATTTCAAATTTCGAATCAATTTAGTTTGAATTTCAATTATTAAACGTGATGTTTTTATAATAATGCGCGGCAAGTTTTCAAATTCAGAGGAAAATAATAGTGTGTTGAATTTTTGCACTTATTTTTATTAGTCGTGTAATATATAATATTAGAATAACAAATTATAAGATTATTTCAAATGTTTTTACCATGAAAATCATCGTTATCATATATGATAATTAGTAATGCACACAAAAAAATATATACACAAATAAGTTATGAATATTTTTTGACTGAAGATTCATTAATAATGTTTTTTTAAGCCTATTTAATAAGAGTATCTTTGGATTGGCCACAGTTCATTTAAATTATATACAGTTTTAAATAACTAATTTATTAACTACATGGTTAAATTGGCAAACATTAAGCGAATCGTATCGTCACGTAACAACACATCAAATGACACAGACAAGTAAAAAACTATTTAAATGCAATGTTTGTTCATATATAAGTGGAAGGTTTCAAATTGTGTTACTTCCGTTTAGGACACAGTCTTCACCGATAATAAATAATTCTCAGGATATGTCAATCTATCAGGATATTATCGTAATATCAGAACAATATAGATGAAGTAACGTGTATGTCTCCCTATCTCTTTTGCTCTATTTAATCGTTTAACTTTAAGTGGTTAACCCAAGGCATGAACAAAAACGAACCATAAGTACGAGTGAAAAAGCATTCGGCACGCTTATATTCTCCACAATATGCGTTAGAATAAGATAGAATTTTTACCGCTGAATTAAATATTTTTATACACGTCGCCGGCAAATATTGGTTTGGTTGACTCCAGTCATTCAAGTATGAAATTTAAAAATAAAGTTGGTGGTAATTAATTTAAATTAATTTAGTAGAACATATGGTTAACTACGCTGTATTTAAATTTGGTAGCCGTATTGAGAAGCAACATATGTATAACGTTTCATATGTTAAGTTAAGAATAATAAAATTAAGGTTCTACTGTGCGTTACACGCAAAAAACACGGCTTCATATAGTTGAATAATATACACTATCTTTATATTAATACTCTGAGGTTTTACCTGTCGCATATTTATAATAATTACCATTACTAATTTGTATAAAAATTCAATCTGTTGAAATAAATTAATACCTACATAGTTCCCTGAAGATTCTCTACTGTCTGTAATATTTATAAAAATGGAGTTTGAATGCCTTTGTTGACAGTTTACTAAAACACATAATAATAAAATACAATCTCCTTAGCAGGCGCGAACCATTCATAAATCTAAATAGAAACTGGGTGTCGAAAAAATAATTTGCTGCTTTTTAGGTAACGCCTTGTTTATTTATTACATGCAAACAGCAATTTTTGTTTTCAAAAACTACACTAATTTTTAATTTACGGGTCACGATTGAGTCAGTCATTGATTTATGGCGTCATAGTCTTCCAATATTTTATCTAGTTACATAATATAATATATATAAGTATCCCATTTTCTTTGGTAATAAAAATAATGCCTATATTTATATTATATTCAATAATAATTAACGTAACAATACAGTCAACTTTTCTTATAAAAAAGTATTTTTTATTCGTCAAATCGTCATTTAATTAAAATAATATTTAATTACAAGCTAAAAAGAACATTTAATATACACCATTTTTAAATTTTCTGTTGAATCACATAAACTTGACTTGACTAGCTTAAACGATCAAAAAAATTTGTACTTGATAGAAATAATACTGAAATGTCATTTTGACATTCATATTGATTTTCATAGTAACGCACGTATATATTAATAATTTAGTTGCTAGGCCCCAGACCCCTAGCAACCAATAATGGTGTCGAAATAATTTTTCATACAAAACAGAATTAACTGAAAATGAATTCAATTCTACTTAAAGATGGCTAAAAGTATTAAAAAATGCATTGGCATCGTGTTTTGATATATATTCTAAAAGTTTCAAATGTCTAGCTAGTCGGGAAGTTAGTTAAAAATCGATTGCAAGATTTGTACCGGACAAACAACCACCGGACAAATAAGAATACGAGCTAAGAAAAACGTTGTAATAATAACATTTGTTCAATGTGTATGTATATTATAATTGTATTATGTTTATTTTTAGTGAATGCACTAATACTAATATATTCTTCTCTTTTTTTCTAGGTAAGTGAAACTTTCTCACCACGTTATGTCGGGTAATATCGTAAGTACAATATATTATTAAAATAACCACAAAGTCACATATTATGTCACATAGTTTAAGTTCACACCTATATCTTCATCATGATCAGCCCGAATCTATTCACTGATGGATGAAGGCCTCTCTAAGCTGATTCCACTTTTCTTAGTCATGTGCGTTGCGTTGCCACATAAATCCACAGAACTTAATCATTTCATCGATCCAATGTCTACCTTGCGGATGTTTCTTACCTCTTGGATACCACTGAATGACTAGATTTATCCAATGATTGTCCCTTCTTTGGGCAATGTGTCCTGCCCGTGTCCATTTAAGGTTCTTATCGAACTTCATCACATCGCAAACTCTCGTCTGTCTCCTTATCCACTCATTCATCTTTTTGTCCTTTTGCGTTATGCCCAGCATGCAACTCTCCATACCACATTGTGCTACTAATAAGTACTATAAGTTTCTGGATCTCACTTTTACTTAGGGTCCATGTTTCACAGGCATGTGTGATTACGGGAAGCACACATTGGTTGAACATTTCGCGCTATAGCCACAGTTGGACGTCACTTTTGAAGACATTATTCAGGCGGCCAAAAGCACTCCAGCCCAGCTTTACCTATATAATTACCGATACATATTATGTCAGTGGCGAAGGGTGTCTGTTGAAGGTTGGTAGACTATGGAAGGTAACTGAAAGGTTCTAGGACAGTCATATTTAAAAGGTGAAATTGAATTGTGTTCATCTTCAGTATCTTACTGAATAAAAAAATATTATATTTTACGAAAAAAAGAAACACTAAAATAGATAAGTCATAATGTACAACCCCAGTTTCAAAATTGGCATAGAAAACTGTCTCGGTATTTCAGCGCATAATCCAAGGAACCATTTGAATCAGATCGAGCGCAAAAAAAAATCTAATAAACACTAATATAATACAAAACATGTTAGGTTTACATACCTAAAGCCTCAGATTTTGAGATTGTGTACGTGTGTTATCTTTTAGTTATTTTGTGTGTTTGGCTTGATTTTGTTTGAATAGCTCGTTACGTCGTATTGGCGGGAGTGATACGTTTCGTCTGGTTGACCAAGTCGCCAATCAATTTATAATAAGTACATACCTGCAGAGAGAATTTATGTCATTGGAAAATTATATTTTTTTATTAGTTTAATAAGTACATTTATACACAATTATTTTTTTTATTATTAATAATGTAAACTTGAAATAGTTGCCTAGTATGAAGTATTAATTCTTTACTGATAATAATAAATGTTGTGTATATAAGAGAGGGTACCTTGACGTTTTTGCTTTTTGGATATACAACCAAAAAGTTTAGAAAATATCTCTAAGCCTTGTGAACATTACAATATGACATAATGGTTTACTTAGTAAACAAACCTTACTTTCACATTGATCTAACTTAACTTTTCTTGGTACTACAGAATTTTTTTATTAGCTAATTTTTCCTTTTTTTTAATTGTCTTAAATAATAAATAACTAAATAATAAAATTCACTGACCTTACGTATAAAATCAAATGGCTAACACGCAACATTTTGGGCACGATTTACTATGAACACGTTTCAAAATAATTAATCTCCATTCGGAACAAACTACTTGTAATAATGTATTTAATTAATTTTTTCGATGACAATCTCATCACGATCTCTAATTTATTACCAAAAGTTCCGAAATAAATCAATTTACACGCCGTATTAGTGAAAACATAATACAATGTGCTGTTATTCTCAGCTAAACAAATCAATAAATTTATTTATTTTCGTCACTAAATAAGAAAAAAATATTTTACTGGTATTATTAGAAATGCATGTATTCACAGCATGGGGTCAAAACATACACGAATGTTTCTCAAAGAGGTTTTTTTAATAAATTATTAAATTAACTTTTGGCCCAAGAAGCATACAATATCGAAATAATGTCAAAATTATTATATACATATATCAAAACACAATGACAGCAGCTGCAAAAGTGGTGATATAGTGGGACAATGTCACGTTCATAGTAAGTATCATTGCCATATTATTTTTAATTTCATTTTCCCCATATATATTCAAATATCTTTTAATTGTAATAAAGTGGTAAATAAAAGTATGCAAACGACATAATATTAACGGAATAATAATTATAAACTTTAAAAATATTAATCGTTAGTTTATGATTGCTTAGCTGAATTTAACCACAATACGCCTAGTGAGACAGTATACCTAATAAGGTATACTGAATTCAGATATTTTTATTGACATGGCAATACATTAACATGGCGTGTGTTTACGAAGGTAGGTAAATGTCAATGTTGTTACAAAGAGAATTATTATTGAAAACTACTAGTTTTTCATATTTCTGCAGTACAGGAAACCATAGGTTTTCAGTTGTTATTTGCGTGAATACTTGCAAGTTGCATCTGACAGAATAGATGTCACCTGTCACTAGTCATAATAATATGCGCATGTCTTTTTACGTATTAAATGGAAAAATAACGTACTAATAGCAATTAGTAACATTCCATGCATCTCAGCCTAAATGTACAGCTATTTATTGCCAAGATAATCCCTGGATAGATGTTATTGTTTTATAGTGGCAAAGGGTGACTTTTGGAAAGAGGTAGGCTGTGGAAATCTGAGAAAAAGAGCACATTAGTCAGATATACTTACGAGAAATAAGAAGATAATACGATATTATTATTAATGAATAGTTACACACTAATGACAACGACACACTAATTGAATGAAACTTCAAAAACTTACCAACGACATAAAATTAAGCGATCACTGTTATTTATCGTATTTTTCAAAACTTTTACACATCAAAAATCATTATATAAAATTTTTTTCTTTCTAAATTGGATAAAATCTCTTTAAAATTGCTAAAATCCCGTCAGATATCATCTTTTGAATCTTAGTATTTAAAGGAAAATCTCCAGTAAGCGAGGCCCTGATAGAATAAAAACGTTCTGACTGAAGAACATCAGAGACTGGTTTAAGCTCAGTACTACACCCCTATTTAAAGCAGCGACGCATAAGGAGAAAATGGCTCAACTATAGCCGACGTCTGATAATAGATATTATGGCATAAAAATAATTCAATACTGAATGCATATTGGGTTTGATAATTTACATAAACTGAATGTTTGAGTTAATCAAAAATTGTATTAAATTGTTTTTCTTTTTTTGACAAATGCGAGCGATAGCAGGTTGAAGTTTGCTTGAACTGACCTGTGAATAATTTTAATGTTTGACTACCTAAACAATGCGGTCTTTTATTAGATTCATTTTTATCAATTTAGATCACGTCTAGTAAAACAAGTTTCATTTTTAGAATAAAAAAGGAGCTATTCAATTGAATTTGAAAAAATATCAGTCACACTGTTGCCAGCAGTTGCGGCTATAAATTATGCACCTTAAAGCGCATTTGTATCATATAAGTAGGTAGTCTTGCAGACGTGAATCGTTAATCTACATCCGAAATTGCTTTGCTCCGAGAAACACTGTACTGAATCTTTGGAACGATTCAAATATACACATTTATATCGGATGCACATATAGAATTGCGAGGATCTGTTGCATTTTAGTTAGGTACATAGCGTGCGCCATATATGTGAAACTTCTTGTGTACGAGTTAACTTGTTATTATAAACTATATTATAAAATATCAAGTTACATCACTTAAAAGAGAAGCTTTTTAGTATTATTACAACTAGGAAAAGAAAAAAATAATGGCATTTTATTGTATTGACAAAAAAAACATATCGTCGATTACTGCCAAAAGTTGTTAAGTCTCTTAATTATGTTATGGAGTAATTGCAATTTGAAGTTTGACATGCCTTATATGAAGCATAATGCTAATTTCTTTGTGCTTTATGTGCATATTCTATATCAGACGGCCATTAATTTTTTTCTAGCATACATAATCCATTTTAACTGTAAATACCTAAATTATCGATTTACCAACTTTTGGCAGCAACACCACGTGGGATTGCTGTCAAAAATTGGTAAGTCTATAATTTGGGTATTTAGAGTTAACAACGGCATGATTTCGAGACTTACCAACTTTGGCAGGAACACCACGAACGTCAGTTTTTTTCATATTTGAGATTTATGTGTGATTGTTTTAAAAAACTTCGTCCATATGCTCTCATTTACCGTTATTTTAAAAACAACGCATGACATGAATTAAAAGGTGTTAAAGTTTCTTTGATGCCAGCAAAAAAAACATTTGACAACAAAGTTTCTACATATTATAAATCATAATAAGTATGTCAAATAACATAATATGTCTATAAATATTATATGTTGTCTGATAGGTACTTAAGAGCGTACTTCAGTGAAACGGCAAATAATTTTCAACAGTAGATGCGATGAAATTTCTCACTCGTCGCCTGGACTCGCCAATCGGCCAGTGAAGTGTGCGCACGTCAATTTATTTTGTCATGGCGTCGGATGAAAATATTCTTAAATCGTCTAAAGATGACTAAAAAACTTTACGTATTTACTTAAAAAAGAAAACATGTCAATGAATATAGGTACTATTATTATTAGTAATATAACAATAAACATAACATTAAATGAACGCATGTTGGATTTTTATGACAAATTATATTTCGTTCGGCACGCGTCATTTGCATAATTCGCGCATCGCCTAGCCACGATCTTTTTAGACCATACCTCAACTGAAGTATAGCCTTAAAAAGTTCTAATGATTATTATTTTTCATTGAAAAATATACACATATTGTGTGCTATCGCATCAAGAAATGTAATTTATAATTCACAAGGAAGATATTCTATTAAGTTTTTTTGTTCTCCTGTAAAACTTTTCAGTTCTGAGATGAATATGATGAATGATATATTATTTGTAATAATCAACCCTTAAACTGTAATGTAACAATCCGATTTCATTTGCAAGAAGCATATTATAAGTGGGTGAGTTCAGTTGAAAAAGACTTGTAATTGAAATATAATCACAATATTTAGTAAATCTGGTGGTGTGTAGGTAGTGTCAAATATTTATCGACACATTTAACGGAATAAATAAGTACTTAAAAATTTAGTTGCTAGGACCCACTTAGCAACCAATAATAGTTTTACTTTTTACGGATTTCTTCCGAAATAACTTTCAATACAAAACAGAATTAACTGAAAATGAAATCAGTTCTACTTAAAGATGACTAAAAGTATTAAAAAAATGTATTGGCGTCGTCTTCTGATATATTCTAAAAGTTTTAAATGTCTAGCTAGTCGGAAAGTTAGTTAAAAATCGATTGCAAGATTTGTACCGGACAAACAACCACCGGACCAATAAGAATACGAGCTAAGAAAAACGTTGTAATATAGAGAATAGAATATTGAAAAACCTTATAAAATATACGTAAGCAGACCAAGTGGAACTTGAACTTCACGTCTTTTCACTGTTCGCGTGAAGTATCTTAACCAATTATTAAGCTATAGGCCCGGCCCGCGTGTGACTATTGTAAAGTTATTGACTTTTTCTACATTTGTTACAAAATAATATATTCATACTAAACTATATAAACCACAGTAAAAAATACATTGATCCTTAAGTACTCCAAAAGAATTTAAAGGTAGTCAGTCCAGACTTTCACAAAATTGTTTGATAAGTTCATTTTAATTTATTATTCCACTCGACGCAGTCTCCTATAACAAATAGTGTAATTATTGACAATCTCCCTCTAACAACATAAAACCGGTCCAGCGCATCTATTCTATACATAAGACTGCTTTAGGCTGCTACGGCAGCTATCTAGTGTAGGTTTGTATTAAAGTATTGGGACTTATTGTAACAATTACAATAAGTGCTATGTTTTACAGCACTCTTTTGGCTATGGTAAATTTTAGAGCGAGATAGACAGTTTTGACTGTTTAGACGCTAAATTTATTGTAATTGTTGCAATAAATGCTACACTAGATAGCTACCGTAGCGGCCGAAAGAAGTCTTGTGTATAGAATAGATGCGCTGATCCTTATAATGGAAAAAATCCCCTAAACTGAGGTTAAGAATAAAAAGAGTAAGAAGGTACTTTAATAAATAAATAATTATTGACAGTCTCCTTGTAACCAAGCAAAACCGGTATTGATTATTATAACGTAGGCAATTTCTCCATACAACGATCGCTTGGAAACAGTGCGAATATTTTGAATAGCCTAGGCCCTAGGTGATTCCGCCATCGTTATACATTTTGTAGACGGTGTCGTTACTTCATTATTGTACTATCTTGACATTTGTATACATTACGAGTCACCCTGAGAAGAATTATGAAAATTCATTAATATATACGTGCGTTACTATGGAAATCAATATGACATTTCAGTATTATTTCTATCAGTACAATTTTTTTTGATCGTTTAAGCTAGTCAAGTCAAGTTTCAACAGAAAATTTAAAAACGTTGTAAATAAAAAGTTCTTTTTATCTTGTAATTATTTTTAAGAATAAGTATCTGATACTCATAACTCGTGTGCGTATTCGTTACCGAATTGATAAACAATTTAATTAATGTCTTAAAATTTAAAGAACGATAGCATCTATCAGTCATTTTATATTATAATATACTTATATGTACAATATTTATAAATATTTATCAAAGGTAAGTTACGCACATATCTGAAGAAGGGTGTAACTCGTTCCAATAAATCAAATTCCTGTGGGCGGGTGGGAAACTCGAATTCATTTATATTTAAATAAATTTATTTTCAAGTATGTACTCTTTTTCAATAGTATATTTATATTATTATGATTGTGCTATATTTTAAACCATAGTATAAGTCCTGACGTGAAATTAAATAAACTACTTGAAGAAACTGTTGTTTTCTCCGTATGTTTCGCAACCCCCTCAAAGGTTAAACTCTTTTATAATGCAAACGCCACACCCCGTATGAAATCTTTACTCCGAACACCACCCCTAATGAATTGCAACGTTCCCTGCAAAAGCTTTCGTATGCATCTGCAGTGGTTGCCAACCATTACCCTCGCCGCACGACCGCGAGAGCTTTATGGCGACCATCCTGAAGATATTACGCCGGATAACAATGTTTCCAAGAGCACCAGAACGGTCACTGCAAGATATGTGGTGACGTCTGTTCTTTATGGCTGATTTCTTTTTGGTCTCTCTAGATATTCTTCATTTAATTGCTGCCCGTTTAAAATTTTACGTCTGGGTTTTATATGTCTGGGTATTCTGCAGTTTGTTATATGAATAGTTTTCCTTGGTTACGGTACATATTATACAATTTACAACGTTTTTATTAAGTCGTATTCTTATTTGTCCGGTACAAATCTTGCATTCAATTTTTAACTAACTTCCCGACTAGCTAGACATTTGAAACTTTTAGAATATATCAGAACACCATGCCAATACATTTTTTAAATACTTTTAGCCATCTTTAAGTAGAATTGAATTCATTTTTAGTTAATTTTGTTTTGAATGAAAGTTATTTCGGAAGAAATCCGTAATCCAATCAACTATTATTGGTTGCTAAGGGGGTGATCCTAGCAACTAAATTATTAATTATTTTATAATTAACGTGCGTTACTATGGAAATCAAAATGACATTTCAGTATTCTATATTTGTTTGTTTGTTGCAAAATAGAAAAATAAACGATTTGTTGCCTTATTTGTCCTAAATTATTAATACATAGAACAATTGTCAAGTTTATAGATTCAACAGAAAATTTAAAAACGTTGTATATAAAAAGTTATTTTTATCTTGTAATTATTTAAACATAAGTTACATATTTTTTTTAATTTAATATAGTACCTACCTACTCACAAGTGACAAAAAAACTATTATGGTTTAATTTTATTGGCCGCCTACACTGAAAAAGATTTTTGTATGACACGACACTATGATCGTTGGGTAACTGGTTCCAATTTCATTAATTGCATACAAATTGCATTGCACAATTTACACAATGAGATAACAATATCTATATACTACATAAAAATAATGATATAGTTCTGAGAGGTTTTTAGGTGCATTACCTATAAGTTTTATTATGTTATAATAATACTGTATATTAAGCTACTTCAGCCATTATTATTTAAATTAAACATAACATTTTAGAGATCGACTGTAGGTACATTTCAATAGCGGAGGGAAACCGTTATCTTTTTAACGTATTTACAGATTTCATAACTTTCAATCAATACATATACACTTTTTACCATGTTAGATCTTAGTGGATGTTATGATTTTCAGTTTTTGCAAAAAGATGCTAGCCACTTGCTCAACCTTTTGATCCTGGGCCCCAATAATACTTTGAAAAACAATATGTGAATTTTCCAGACCTGGGATTCGAATCCAGGACCAACGACATTATAAGCCGACGCGGTAACCTCTCGGCCTTGAGTAAGATATGTGTACTAGATTCATATATGTGTCGCTAGATTTCAAAATCAGACAAGTCCATAATAGATGAATAGGAGAAAAACAGCTTTTTGTTTTCTCAAGTACACAGTCACAAGGGTGAAAGTTTATATTATTTCGAGTATAGAATATTTTAAATTAATAAATTGCACATTTCTATAATGCAGAAATGTTAGAAAGCATTAGTTCTTCAGGAATTCACAAAAAAGTAAAAAAAATACCTAAAGGTGGACCTAGTGACACATATATATTATTAATTTAGTGATATGGTACCTAATAGATTCGTAGGTATATTATTGTCCTGAGATATTTTGTGTTAATGAAAGTAAATGTGAACGTTATTGGTAATAAATACAATGAGATATTATGTTATACTGCTAGTTGTTCGTATTTACGTATATAATCGATATTACAAATATTTCAATAATTGCTTCCAAAGTAACCATAGATTTTTATTAAGTTAGTAATCCACGATATTATAACCCTAATGCGTAACCACTCGACTATCGTGGGTGACATGTAATATGTATCTAACCAGGAATTACATTGCATCAAAGATTTCTTTGAACGCATATTGATGCAAAATGTAAAAGTTTAAAAAAAAATTCTTTATAATACACAATAAAATTGTTATTTTTAAATTTACTTAGATATTTTTAACTAAGTTATCATTAATAATATTTTTTGACAATTTTTATTTCTATTTTTAAATCATTCTTAATTAGTAAAAATAATCTAAGCTGTTTTTTTATAATATAAATACTATCTTGAATTGTAATTAATGTTTTGAAAATATCTCATGTGGCCAGTACCTAACTATATTCTATAAACCTGAGTTATCAATCAGTTTCATAACATAACATCTATTTTTTTTTACGTAGATGTACGTCTTTATATTCGACAAAGAAAGTCGCTACCCACATGGTCATGATATCTAAATAGTTTTAGGTACAATACAATTATTAACTTTTGAAGAAATAAACATAGCCTAACAAATATTATTCGACTATGTAAAAATTATACAACTGTGTAGATAAGTAGTCTCTTGACGGTAAATGTCAGTACTAAATCTGTCGGACCCTTAACGTGGACGTAACAGGTGGGGGAGAAGAGGCCTTGATAACTGCGTATTATCGACCATTTTATCTGCCGAACTCCGTGAGATTTCACAGACTTTGTAAACTATCATTATTTATTGAATAAACAAAATAAACTCAAAACATTTAATTTGCGTAGTCTTGGCTGTGAGACATGGCATCTTATCAAGCGACAAAGGTCTTGACCTTTGAGGTTTGAGCTTTGAGAATCGATATATTTGCGAATATTAGGGGTACACATTACTAACACCAGATTTCGTGAGCAGACATGCCAGATCTTGGTGATTGAAATAAGTATGAAGAGATGCTTTACTTGGTTGGTACATGCGTTCCCGTTGCAGCCAGAAAGTGTGACTATGGGCCTTTGTGGCACAACCACAAGGATTCTATCGCCATGGTCAAGTTTCAAGTTATATTATGCACTGCAGGCAGGGAACTTAGAAATAAACTAAAATACCTAACGGGTAAGAAGAAGCAGGCAACCGATCTCGAGTAAGGGAGAATACGGGATAAATTTAAACACGTGGTCAAGAATATGTCATGCATCGAATACTGACAACTGCTCTCGGCTTATGCATTGACTCTCATTCAATATTGGTGTATTACACACACTATTGCACGTCTATAATGCGTGGTTCATTTTAGTAGGACACTCACATATTCAAAAGCGTCAAAATTTACTGTATTGGTATATAACCAATCAGAATTATATTTATTATATTATGTTCTGTGACTGCAGGTGTCACATGCGCAAGACGTGGCGATATATTTGTAGAAGTGGTATGACCTTGAGCTTGCCCTATGTCCCAACACTTGTGCGTGACAGGGTGAAATAAGTAATTTCGTCAAAACCGCCCTCTTTGGCAAACTTAGATAGCTCTACGTTCACTGCGCCAGTGAATCTTTTTTTATTATAAATATAATATTTCCCTATTTAACAAAAGAAGCTTGATTTACTATTGTTAGAACTCGGCAATTAATATTGCCAACGGTTAAATTAATAATAATATATTGCCTAGTTGAAATTCCTCGCGTTTTGTGGCATACTAGGAAATGCACTGAAACACGCACGTGTACTATGTCATAATTAATTATTTACTAGCTACGAGTAAATAAATAATAAAAATAATTACCTAGCTGGACTAAGTAAGGCAGTGTACTCTTAGCAGAATAAATTATGCACATAAATTTAATTTCAATATACAACTGCTAAGTGTTATTAATTGTAAGTATTTTTTAGATTCTTTTATTAATTGTTCAAATATGTATTTTTTTAAATCAAGCCAAAGCTTATTTATTATATTTTATAGGATGGTTTTATTTATAAAATAAAAATACTTTGGGCCCACGTTGGTCGCCAGTTATAGTATGTTTTATTTTTAAAATAAAAACACTTCCGGTTTTAGTATTTATTCAGAGTTCACAAAGATTAATCAACAATAACAGAGAATACTTCAAACGGTACAGTAAAACAGATTAACAAAATAAGATGACTCGCTCAACCAAATAACCAGATGAACTTTCGAAAGGATTAGTTCAGTTTAGGTAGGTATCACATTTGACAATTAAATAACACACTTATTACTAGAAACGAATCTCGATAGTGTAAGATGCTTAGTCTTAAAATAGACTACCTGTATGATCAAAAGGGTCAGAGCTCATCAGACTAAGCTGAGCACTGGTTGTAAAACTGTAAGAGATATCAATTACGGGTTAAACATAGAGTTAAATCCTAATCTGTCTACATAGCGCTTGCGACGTCCAATCAATGGGACGCGCCATCTCTGGGTCTCTTTTCGAAGTCACGCCGCTATAATTTGTAACTGTTTGTATGTATTCAAATGTTAGTTTATTTTTTTTTTGCCAAAACATAAAAATATAAGACAGTGGCGAAGGATATAATAATATAATATAATAAATAGTGAAAACTAAATTTTGTCAGACACAGATAGGTACTTAATTGTTTTTATTAAACTAAGAATACAAATTGCAGATAGTATTGGTTAGTTTTTAAAATTCAATTAAACCCTAGCAAACCATGATAGATTTTTTTGATCATATCCGATCCTAATAGGATCATAATGGGCCTTCACAGTGCAGAGGTTTTGTATAATTACCAGATTGTATTTTAACAAGGATCTTAGTCTTGTCTAATCTATTAGATCCATACTCTGACTCATACATAAATTGAAAGACAATATAATTTTGTGCACTTGCCAGGTCTAGGATTCAAACTAGGGACCCACTACGTTATAGGCGACACATTGACTGCTGACTAGATAATTACTTTTTAATCACCACATTTAAATAGCATGCTAATTATATCGAATAGCCACCTTGCTTTAGCGTCCAATGTATTAAGCCGCGCGGCAAGCTAGATATTAGATAAACAATATTCTTATATCTATAAAATATCTAAAATAATGTACGATTGAATGGAATTACGGTAAGGTTAGGCATTTGACCAAACCATTTGAAATTTGCATTTTTGGTTCAAATACTTATGAAAATAATACTTTCCTACGTTTATATCTCTTAAGGTGACGCATCAGTGAAACGCCAAATAATTTTCAACTGTACGCGCGACGAAATTTTGGACTCGCTGCCATTCAATGAGAGAATGTTCACCCAGGAACACGTCACTTTGCTGCGTGATGGCGACGGGTCAATTAATTCTGAAATCGTGTAAAGATGACTAAAAACGTTACCCATTTACTTTAAAAAGAAAACATGTCAATGAATATATTATTATTGTTATTAATAGAACAATAAACAGAACATAAAATGGACGTATGTTGGATTTATATAACAAATAATATTTCGTTTGACAGGCGTCATTTTCACCCGCCACCCGCAATCCGCGCATCGCCTAGCAACGATTTTTTTAGACCGTGCCTCAACTAATGCATGGCCTTAATAAATTGCACAGTTTTCATATAGAATACAAAATAAATAAATATTATATTTATGAACTATTTGCTGACCCGGTTTAATTTTTTTTCATGATTTGTATAAGCTTTAGCATTCTTCTTATTATTTTCTTTTACACTACAAGCTTTGTATTGGATGTTAAAGGTTTTTCAGTGAATTTCTTCTATTGGTAACTCTATTTCCTCGGTGTTTGTTCTCTACAATTTTTATTTCGCATATTTTTTCAACGACTAATCTTTCGAGGTAGTCTGGCTCTCATCGAATATTCTATAAGAATAATCCCGTAATACAACGAGGGTATACAGAGTCAGCTCTTGCAGTATCGAGGCATTGATTCTGTTCTACTTTCAGGACTTGTGGATTTAAGCAGCCTGAATATATAAAGTATTTTCTTTTTCGGTTATAGCATAGAATATGGTCATTATTAATAATGCGTTTATCACCTTATAACATTGAAAAAAAATACAAGACGATAGATAAAATAATCTAACGTTAAAACCAACCACTTATGCTTTAAATGAATAGGAAAATTGATGCATTTATTTCACACACGCTCACAATCGTATATTCCAAAATATGTCTATACAAGTTCAAAGTAATTTGAAATTAAAGCTCCTATCCATCAAGAACAGCCGTCTAGCTCGAACTGTGTTCCACGTTCTAACGGATCCGTTGTATCGTTATTCGTAGAGATGTCTAACAGCTAACGGCGCTAAGCAGCCCTTTAATAGCGGAACTGTCCGTCAGACGTCGGTAGTTGTACAGCCTTAAAAGCGTTCACGTGGTTTCGCGAGATAAGACTGCTGAAAATTACCAACAACTCGAAACATACATCTGTTTGAATTGTTTCTAACTAAGATTTACTATACGACGTATGGGAAAGCTCTATTATACGAGTATTAAAATTACAGACTAGATCTAGCCAAACATTTTTTTTTATTTCTACGTTAGGAATATAACTGTTGATTTTCTGGCCAATAAGCTGTCAATATTCTCATAGGTCTTAAAGATTTTCATTTATTTATTTTAACACTTTTGAATTGCCACGTAAAATCATATTATTTTTTTATATCACGTATATTATCTTAATGGGTTCAAATATGAATTTATAACTATTAATAATTCAGTGGTTATTTTTCAAAACTGGACATGTCCACTATTCACTTCTCCAAGATAAATGAACTTTCCAAATAAAAACACAGAGCGAAAACACGCACGCGACAAAAACCAAACTGTCAGATTGTATGACAAAATACTTGGTCACGTGACTCAGTGCAGTCCCGCCATTAGCTGATAGTGACATGTCTCATTTCGAATGTCAACAACGTTGGACGTGTCCCTATTTGAATGTCAACCTACTTTTTGAAACCTCTTTTCAATATGAAATTGGTGTTTTGCGGCTATTTTTGAAAGTCAACAAAGTGTGTATGATGAAATAGAATGATATCCCGATAATAAATCATTTTCGGCATATATGGACATGTCCAGTTTTGAAAGTCAACCACTGAATTATACAAATTAAGGAAATAACTCAAATGATACAACTTAAAAAATGATTTTGCAAAGTTACCAAAGTTTATACAAGCAGCAATAACGAATTGTATAAATGTATGTTTGTGGTCGTGTGTAGGTATATCATAATACTCAAAAATTCTTGGCATATTATATTTTATGGGTTTTAAGATCGTCTCGACTGGGATATGATCGTAAATTAAAATCAGACATAATGTTGCAACTATCTTCCATAGGCACAAGCGTAGACATGCTGAGACACTGACATCATGCGGTAAAGGCCCGTTTCAGACGGGACACCGGTGTCGTGCTCGTATTTAATATAGGAGGCTTTTGTATTCGAATAAAGAGGCCTTTGTATTATGTTTATGAATGCCTCAGAGCTAATGAGTCAACGCATAATTTCGCGTTACAAATTAGAACATAAAACTGGCTGCGGTAATAAAAACAAGTGTATCGGCGGCTTAAGTATGTAGCGGCTGACGGAAAAGTGTACCGCACACGCTTTGACTCATTAGCTGTGGAGCATTCATAAACATAATACAACGATCTATTTATTCGAATACAAAGGCTTCCTATATTATATATGAGCCCGACACCGGTGTCCCGTCTGAAACGGGCCTAACTGAAATCAAAGGGAAAAAACAGCTTCTGCAAATGTACCAATGTGACATTTCGGTATGATACCTGCGCGTCATGTCGAATGAATTTTTTTGCTTGCTAACTTGTTGTTAACTAAAATGTCGCGTTTGACCTGTGTTTGGACGAACTTCCATAGCTTTCTTGATAAATTATTCAAGGTATTGCAATTGAAACGAGTTTAGATGTGAAATTATAAAATATAGTATTAGTAAATAACGAATATCTTTAAAATTTTAGAGTACACATGAATCGATATCCGCTAGCTAGTATAACACCCAAAATACTCACCTAACTGACCTAACATAATATTAACTGGTATAATATAATAATAACGCTGGTGAGTAGGTATTAAAAAGGGCAATAGTTAAAATTTGTCGCAATTAGTATGTCACCTTATAGCATAGAGGTAATGCACGGACGGGGAGTAAACCAAGGAGATGTAGAGTTCGATTCCCCGCCGGAGTGTCTTACTTTTGTCAAAAAGATTTTATTCTACTGGTTATATATAATATATTTTCTCAGAAGAGTTTTCAAAATTATGTAGGTATGTTTAACTTGTATAATTTTAGCGCGCCGTGAAAAACTTTGTTTACAATAAATACACCATGAAACAAATACATTTGAAAACCACTATAGGATATTTTAGGTAGGAAAGGTAGGTAGAAAAAATATGAGTGATTATGTGATTACATCCATTAATAATAGTGTCTTGTTCTGCATGCATCTGACTGTAGTCACCGAACAGCCAGCTTGTGCGGAAATGGTCTACAGATGCTCATTTCCTGGAAACCTCACATGGTGTAGCACAATCACAAGGCAATTAATTGCAAGCTGTCACTGTCTCTAATCCTTTCTCTTTAAATGCAATATCACACGTCGTGATAATATGATTAATCAGTTTTTGTTATCGCTCCTTTTGTAGAAGCCGTGGAAGGCAGATAACGTCAAGCAATAATTGTAATATTTTAGATTAGTATTTGATACACAGATAATAATAATAATAATAATTAACTAATCAATCCACTGCTAGATGAAATCCTTCCGTAGCTTCCTCCGCCTTTCTCGGTCCCTAGTTTTTCACAGCCACGTACATCCACCAAACATTATGAGTTCGTCTATTCAGCGGGTTTTAGTGCTACCCTGTAGGCGTTTAGTGCCGCTTGGGTACCAACGTGGGATAAACATCCAGCAGTTGTCCACTCGCCGAGCGACATGCATTATAATGTACTTAGCGATCTCTATCACATCGCACACTCTTGTCTGCTTCCTTGTCCATTGGTTTATTTCGTGATATTTACAGGCCCAACATGCACCTTTCCATGCAAAATTGCGCTACTCCTAATTTATGGATTGCTGTTACGCATACGTGAACGTTGGTAGCACACATTGGTTGAACATTTAAGGCTGAAGACACAATGGGTGGACACTTTTGAAGATACTATTCAGGCGCACAAATGCACTATATAATATACCAATTAAGTTCTACGAGAAATCTCGCCACACACACCACTATCGGTTGACATCTGTAGTTCAAGATAGACGTAGTTGCTGACTCGCACGATTTTATTACCATTTTTGTTTTATTTAATAAAACGCAATTTTTTTTTGTAGTACTTATTCCACTTTTAATCAATAGATTAGGACCGGTTTCGTCCGCCTCAGTGGGACATTGATTAAAAGTGGTATAAGTACTACAAAAAAAATGCGTTTTATTAAATAAAAACAACAATACAATGCAGTTCCACCATGAATTGACAGTTAACAAAATAAAAGAAATTTATTACCATTCATCAGGATCGCTTTTGGTTCGGAAAACCAGTTTCTCGTTACTTTTGTCTTCGCGATATTTATTGTTAAATATTCTTTGTGTAAGTTATATATTAAATTATATGTTTTAATTATCCGTAATACTAATTTCAGTAAATTAAATAATCATCAGGACCGGAACTATCTGCTTAAAATAAAATTCTCAACAGATACCAAAAATACATTCTTAAAGTTATTACCTACTATGGATTAAAAATATATACGTACAAAAAATTATAAAAATAATATGTAAATATTCTACCTAAACATGATAACAAAAATATTTGTTATTATGCAGAACAATATAAAAGCGCTTTATACAAACTTTGGGCCCCGATTTAAAAGCTCATGGCGCAAAGCTTAGCGGGGCGTAGATACTCGTCGCCGAAAAAGCTCATGGGATCGCTAAATTTGAAACTGCAAGCGTTTTACTTGTTGGTTTGATGGCGCCTGTTCTCGCCTCCTGTTATTAATGAGCTCGCAAGGATTAAAACAGGATTTTTCGCGACACTCAAACACATGCTTTGTGGAATGTATAAAAGATTTAAAACGAGCAATAATTTTATGTCTCAAAATGCCTTAATTTTTAAATGTTTTAATGTGATATTTTTTTTTAATGAATTTCACTTTTTCAATTTGATGTAACGTAAAATGTTATCATTAAAAATTCTTTAATATGTATACTGTAGAATAACAAATAAGATACACCCTTTTAAATTGTCCTAGGAGTGCTTTAGGAAGAACAATCAAAATTACGAGTATCGACGTGTAGAATGGAGGTTGCCTAGTGCATAGACTTATCAGCTATACTATAGTAAAACAAGTTGAAGAATACAACAAACTTCTGTATTAATTCTTCAGTAAGATAGAACTAGAAGAAAGAGTCACATTTTTCAAGAAAGAGGTACTTACTTCAACCTTTACGCCCCAGAATTGGGGAATAGTGTAAGAACAATGTCATGCCACTTCCCTCGGTCCATCGACACATCTCACAGATAGAAAGAGAGGTATGTGGTCGAAGAAAGAGGTAGTTGGAAAAATTCAAGTTTCAATTATAAGGTGAATGAGGTGACATTTTTAAATATGAAAAAAATGGGGAGCAATTAAGGTTTTAAAATTATTAATTAGTGTATTATCGCATTGAATATTTAAAAAAATACATATTATATTATATTAAAAGCTTCTTTATCAAACAGAATTTAACTATTATATTATGAAATTTATACTGAAAACGGGGCTAATGGAGTAATGTTAGAATTATGTTTAAGTGATTTTTCATTGAGGATCTGTTTCTCAAACTTTACCGTACTACTTAAAAAAATATAATATTACATAATTGGACATAGGTAGTTATGTAGAAAGTAGCCAGTCCACAAAAAATAAAAAAACATGAGATATGATAAATAGATCAGATGCGAGAAGGTTTTCTCTACGTTCTGCTGAAAATAGCCAAGCCGCAAAAAAATATTCTTGAAATAAATTACTATTTACAATTTTACATTTTTACATTTTTAATATCATGTTGTTGCTAAAGTGCCATTATCTCACCTCGACATTATTGTTGACTGGCTACATTCTGCATAAATACGTTGAATTTTAGATTCATTAGAATAATACATTTCACAAATTAACCAATGAGCAGCTATTGAAGAGATAGCCCCCTGTTTGCAAATGGACATTATTACTATATTTACGTATTTTATTATATTATGACCATTTCGTATATTAAACACGACGTTTGACTTGTACCGGAACCAAATATTCAATTTAAATGCAAACGAAAAATATACTTTGTTAATCATTGTAATTAATTTAAAACCTTCTCAAAATAAACAGTGCGGACTTAAATCAGAATTCAAAACTATTAAATTTTATTTGCAAGCTATTTTATTATTTATTTTGTACGGTTAGAGATTATTATTCACAAAGAAACATCAGTAAGTATAATAAATAGGCTTATTTTTTACAGCATTAATCCTTCAAAATATACTTTTAGTAATAGCATCAACCACTCAAATTAACTGTTCGTTTGCGGAAAGATTTATAGCAGTAAAGTTGTATGACAAGTGGGTAGATAACGGTTTCTCTAAAGCTAGTTCAGAGTAGGTACTCATAGTAGCTACTTTTATGAAGCACAGCTTTTAGCCTTACAAATTACCTAATCGTGCGCCTCAGTCATTTATCAAGATCCAACTTGCCTGAATTGAATAAAGCAGGTGATACGGATGAAATTTAGTTCGCTTTGAGTAATACTTAGCCACTTACCCCAATGTATATGTAAATAAGTACCTAATAGCTACACCCAGTTAAAAAAGTGATATTTTTCATATCGTGGGGCTGTTATCAAAAGTTGTTAAGTCGATAATTTAGAAATTTAAAGTTAGCAACGAATTATATGTACATATTATGTAGGTAAGAAAAAAATTCAAGATCATCCTGCTCAGCTCATAAATTTCAAAGAAATTAGCATTATGCCTGATTTTAGAGGTCTTGTTAAATTTAAAATTACAATTACCTTAAAACATTATTTCGAGATTTGCCAACTTTTGGCAGTAGCACGCCATAGGTTAGATTAGGTTACGTTCCGTTAAGTTAGGTCAGGTTAAGTTAGATACGTTAACAATATATATAATATTTTTTAAGATATAAATGTGGTTATTCAATTAGAACTAGTGATCTTTGAATGCTTTATCTGGTAATCCATATCCATTACATTTGCAACCACATATTAATTTGTCAGATTCTTAACTTCTAAATGAGTTCAAAAAAATCTCGGATGATTGAACGGTGTCAGTTGCCAATAATGGTTAGTACAACACCATCAAAATAACATAAAAATATTATCTCCTCAAAAGTTATTCACATGGATAGATCAGATCTAACACAAAAATGCCTATTTTTTCGGTTGTTTTCTGAGTGAACTGGCTGTTTTTTTGCAGCTGTTAGACTAATACTTAGTATTTATTTCATTTAGTCAGGCTACCGTGTGTTACAATTGTGCTTTTTTTAGTTTCCGAATTAAATAATATGACGTTTTTATTAAAAAAAGTTTTAATTGGTTAAACGATCTTGATCAAGATTTGATCAACTTAAATCGATACGCGGGAATATTTCTATATTTTTTTCAACATTCAATATAAAGTTGAGCAACAAAAATCGACATGTGAGAACGCGGTATTACTCAAGTTATAAAGTTGTGCCCGAGTGTTTTTTTTAATGTTCGAAAAATTCCATGTAGTTTTGTTTGCTACATTATATAAAGCAATTTAATCCTTAGCTCTAAATAACTACATTCTCTGCGAATTAAATAATATATAGGCTTTTACTTTTTAGAGTTGTCTCTCCGCTGTGTGTTTCGAGAATTCCATAAAATTTAATAACTCAGTCTTTCCTACCAAAATTACAAAATGTTTCGCATTGTTTGTTTCGCTTTAATTTGTGAAGTAAACTGTAATAAAGTAATACAGTTATTATCGTCATCATCATCATCATGACTTGGAGTGAATACACTGCTAAACAAACGTCTACTCTAGTTCTCCCATCCCTTTAAATGTCGGGAGCATTGAAAGGTTTACGTTTAACTTATAACATTATATTCATCAAGCGACAATTTGTAGGGTACTGCCTAAAGTTGGTAAGTCGATTGATATCAGAGTTATCATCGGATTATGTATCTATATATAAATATATGAGTGGATAAGGAAGCAGACAAGGGTTTGTGATGTGATAGAGTTCATTAAAAGCCTCAAATGGAAATGGGCTGACACATTGCTAGAAGAAGAGACAATCGTTGGACAAATTTTGTCATCCAGTGGTATCCAAGAGGTACAAAACGTCCACAAGATAGACCTAGAGGCCGCTGGATCTATGAAATGATAAAGTTCTGCGAAAGTACGTGGCAATGCAACGCACATGACCGAGAGAAGTGGAAGCAGCTTGAAGAGGCCTTCATCCAGCAGTGGATAGATTCAAGCTGATGATGATGATATAAATATGTATGTTGGAAAAAACATCAAAGTTACCGATATATTATAGAATATTATGCACATAAAGCACAAAGACATTATACCTGATTTTAGAGGGCATCTCAAACTATAAATTGAAATAACTCCATAACATGATTTTGAGGCTTACCAGTTTCTGGCAGTTTATAAATTGTATAAATATATTATGAATCTACAACAAGAAACTGATGTTACAACGGTGTATAAGCATTATATTTTAATAAACTGTTTTTTTAATCAACGAATAAGACACTGAGATTGATAAGACAGTCAGCAGTCAACACTTTTACGTATAAACAGTTATTATCGCGATAGTTTTAAATGCATACTATTGATGCAAGTAAACCCATGCACGTGTACAGTTTCTTAGTTGTAGTTACCAATATTTTCTTATTTAAGTTATAGTATAAAAGTACCTACATAATCAATTGGTACAGTGTGACAATGAACGTATCCATTCATAAATTGTATCACAAAGTAATTCTATCCCAGGTTTATAGTAAAATAATCCAATTTTATGTACCGTGTATATTATTAATTCTATACAAATGCTTAATAATATTATTAAATATCAATTAAAGGTGTATTATGAATACAAACCTCAATGTAATATTAATTATTATTGAATAATCTATTATTTTTCAATAACAATAAACTTATTTGAGACCGTTAAATATTTTTTATATGTACCACCATGTCATACTGATCTCAAAAATGGCATTTTAAACCCTCTGAATCAAATAGTATCCAGTTAAAATCCTAATTTTATGAGCAGTCGTAAACATTTTACTATTGTTAAATTACCATTAACACATTTGCGATTAAGTACATGTGCATTTTAATAATCAGTTATACGACTTCATAAATATATTATAATAATGTAGTACCTACATAGTTAATATGTTGTTTATTATTGATAATATAAATTAATTTAATTTATTTTCATTTTACAACAATATATTACATATAAATAATTTGGAAACTGTAGTAGTCTTTATAATAGTCATGTAACTGAAGCATTTCTCGAATTTCGTTAATATTGGCTTTCGGCGTTTGTGGTTTGAATCGAAATAGGTACATAACTAATAATAAATACTTACCTTGATTCATAGCCGGTGTCACAAATCTCTCTTGTAGTACCTGCACTTGATAATAATTCAATAAACTATTTTTATTCAAAAAAATATTAATTTGATGATGGCAAGCCTTTAATTTATATATTTTACTTTTCTAATCAGTCACATTTAATGTTTAATATTATTATAAATTAACAGTGGCATCTGTGAATAAATATTATAATTATTTTGTCAGCATATTTTGTCAACTGCATTTAACTGCAAATCTTTAAATAAAAATATATTCACACAAAAATATAACAAATTATACAGTTTGATGCTGAAAATCAACACCATGTAATTAAGGGTTAATAATGTAACATTATTTAATGAACGTAGATTATAATACATATTATATAGCTTGGAAGTACCACAAACACATAAGGATATAGGTGTCTTTAAAAAGATATTATCGCATGATAAGATTGGAATCTGCATCCATTAGATTCCAGCCACAATGCTTTACAAATTTAGTCAATTGCGCTGTACCTAATTACGACGAACTTAACCAGCAGATATTCATACAACTGAATCGCTTCTCAAATTATATGTGTTCAGTAGAGAATATTGCATTCTTAAGTCTTGTAAATTATTCATTATATTATTATAAAAATAATGATTAATTATAACAGTTTAGGTAGGTACTCATTTGCACAGTATGTGTGTATAACAGTTTACAACATAATAATAATAATATTTCTGTTTTCAGAAAAAATCATATATTTTTTTTAATTTGTTATCAAGAGCAAGGGCCCCATAAATATGTTGGACAAATAGGTAATACCTATTTTATACAAAAATATTATAATAATAATTTTATTCTAACCTTCACACTATATATTTCCATTTTAAAAACTTGAGAAAGTTAAATAATAAAATACTATTTTTATTGGCTGCTCTAAAAATAATATTGTAGGCAGTAAAATATGAATATGGATAATTGTTAATTTTTCTATTCGTATTATTTAAATTGTACGAATGTAATATCGAACCAATTTCAAACAAAAATCGATCAGTAAATTTATATATTTCTGAATCCATATTGTGTTGAATACAATACCAATACAAGAGCCTGATCGATTTCGGAATATTTCAGTATGTCATACATATTCCTCAAAAATATGTACGGGATGAATTTGGCCATATTTCATGACGCGAGAAGTCGGGAATTTTTTTCCCGACATTCAAATTTTGTTTATCCTGTCACAGTATTTTTCAATAGGATCACGGGAGATTGACACAAGAAATGAAATGACTACATTCTGGCGTATCACATAGTATTAAAATAGTATTACACCGGATAATTTCAGTGTTTTACAACGATTACCTTGATCATATAAAATACGTTTGAAAAAGTTGGTTAAAACTAAGACATAGACCCATTTTTATTTTATAATATAACACTTGAAGTATTATAATAAATATAATATTGATTACAATAAAACACAGTTACGACTGCTTAATCGGCTAACTCCATTTGAGCAAACTATTCAGGAAGAAGAAAAAATATAATAAATAATTATTTAACTATTGAGTGGAATTTACCAATTCCTACAGAATGGACGATTTTACACCTCTTGAGTGTAGTATTTTTATTGTTTATAATAATTACTAATGATCTATTATTAGGTTTTGACGATTTACGCTTTACGTTTTACAAACACTTCATCTATTCATAATTTGTTTGTTATAATGTTTATTGGATCCTTGATTTAATTTAATAGGTAGGTTAACTATTTATTTTATTCAACGAATAATTCACAAGATTTTAAGAATGTACCATTCAAATTATTTAGAATAGTAAATTCTTAAAATCTTGTGAATTATTCGTTGAATAAAAGAAATAGTTAATTATAAATTATTAGCAAGTGCAAGTCAGTTACAACATAAAAAATATTGGAGAAATCCACGACGTCGGTTAGTAATTGAAGTAATAGGCATCTACTTTGATTAAATAAACAAAAACCGATTGCCAAAGTAGCTTGATTTAGAAGAACGCTGATGAGTGGGTATTAAAAAGGCCAATAGTTAAAATTTGTCGCAATTAGTACGTCGCCTTGTAGCATATAGGTAATGTACGGACGGGGCTAACAGTAAACCCAGGAGATGCAGGGTTCGATTCTCTGCCGGGGTGGCTTACTTTTTTCAAAAAGATTTTTTTCTATTGGTTATAATATATTTTCTCAGAAAGTGTTTTTCAAAATTATGTATGTTTAATAGGTAGGTGATAAGTTTTTACATACTTTATTGTATTAATTTGTTATATAAGTTGAAGTTAATAATATTCGTTGTCAGTATGTGTTTGCCTTTTGGTGAGGTACACCTGAAGATGCAGGCGAGACCCGGGTCGCAAAAAACGACTCAAATTGAATAGTACAACGCTTAAATCCATTAGAATTTAAATTCAAATTCCATCAAGTACCTTCGGTCGATAGTAGTAATATAATAATAATCAGTTTAGGTACCTACCATTGCGATAGATTTGTATTGTGACTGTCTACATGTTAAAGATGTAATCTCTCGTCGTTGGGTCGGGTTTTATGTAATCATACTTTATGGTGTGATAAAGCCAATAAGTCTATTGCGGAGAATTTGGATGCAAATATATAGTTTGTTCTGCCAGCGTGTATGCACAGCATTGAACAAGCTACAAAAGGACAAGGGATAAACAATGTGTTGCCATTTTGTGGGGGATTTAAAGATTGCTGCTGGTAGGAAAATAAATTACATACCGCACAAGTAACACCGAACAGAAGTCTTACATTGTATGTAAATAAAAATGTGAATGGAACCGGACATATTAGTTATTAAATAAGTGGAATAATTACTATAGAAAACACACCCTTCGAAATCAGTTCCTTTATCTGCAGTCTTTGGATGATTGGCTGGTTTATCCTATCCAAGAAATCCGAATCATTTGGAACCAACATCACATTTCGTGCATAAGATGCATTCTACAGTTTTCTGGACATATTGTTCGGTGAAGATAACTTGGAGAGACTAGTGGTTTTAAGTATCCTCCAGGGAAGATGAAACTGAGGAAAAACGTCGGTGCGCTGGAGCGACCATGTGAAGAAGCTGACTGGACAGCCTTCACTCTGCCCTGAGAGAAGCAGAAGATTGAGAGGGGTGGAAAGTCTTGGGTTGCTCAAAAAAAAAGACAATAATTTTACGATTGTCAGCCATGGGAGAACGACAAAGAAGAATATACCCCTCAATGGATATTTATTTTGCTTCATTCGCACGAATCCCGTGTCTGGTCAATGTACTGTTTTATAATGTTATAATTATTATTATCAATAATGTAGTGCTGGGGTCCAAAAGATGGTAAAGTGGAAAAGGGATCGTTGTTAAAATTTCAAGTTATAATTCAGAAAAAGGGACGTGATTACTTATAGATAAACACATGTAAATGTTATGACATGATTAATTCATGTATTATTTTTAATGCGTATTTTGATAAAGATCATGTACTCTATATTATAATAGGATGGTTAAGTTATGTAGTGCAAAAAAATCTGATATTATGAAACCTTCTTGTAAGACGGCCAAAATAAACATTGGATTCTAGAGCTAATAAAAATAAAAATAAAAATAAATGACACCGAACAGAAGCGCCAAAGTTAATTCAAGGGAATGCTTTTAAAGAATACTTTCTTCTATGGAAACTATTAGAATCTAATCTTTTATTTTTTGACTAGATATAAGATAACATTATGTATTATAGGTAATATTAATAATAAATGCTGTTTATCTAATGGAATTTTTATAATACATTAAAGAAACTCTAAAACTAATTAATGAAGCCCAATTATATAAAAGTTATTTTGAGAAAAGTCTACGTAGGCCAATGTTTCCCAAATACCGTACTTGCTGTAATGTAAATGTAAATGTAAGCCATCGCTGTAATGTAACATAGGGTTACCCAGCCTCTTCAATTAAGTTATTATGCACTTCATCATTTTTATATTTTTAGCTATTCACAAAATCATCAATATTACTATTTTAAGAATCTATGGCATTATCCAATAAATACATATAATTTATAGACATCCGTCAGATTTCAGTTAACCATGCTATGATAAAGTATGCTATACATAATATTATATTGATCCAAGACTTGTATAATATAATATATTCTAGGTTAAGTTTTAATGCATTTTAGATAATTTTACAGAAAAAAAAACAAATAAAGAAACCTTATTAGATTTATGTATATTGCCAAAATAAATATTTCCCTTTTTCTTACTATATTATTGTGAATTTCTAACGGTAACCTAAGGTGAAATCACCAGAATGAATGGATTTTTTCAGCATCGTAAAGAAAAGGTTGAAAACTGTTCATAGGTGTACGTTCCATATATGTTGTGAACAATTAAATTTTTTACTATATTTTTTAAATAAAGACACAAAATGCAATTTATTTATTAAGAGAAACAAACAGTTACATTGATGACAAATATGTCTAAAAATAAATTAGAAAAAAGATATTGCATCAAGCAATGTTTCCTTATATATATAAATTATAATATAGTTAATCCTAACAGGATGGAAAGTAAGAAGAACATAAAATATAAATAAATTACATACATAAGAAAAATGAGAATGAATATTGAATAATTATAGGCAAAAAAGACATTTTTTAAATATTTAAGTATATATTATTATATTATGTGTGTTAAGAATTATTGAAATTTATACATAATGAGTAATTTACATTTTTAATTTACATTTAATATAACATTGTGAGTAAATTTAAGATAGAACAGAAAAGGGAAAAAAATGTTCGATTAAAATTCGATTAATGTCAATTATACAAAATTTGGAGACAGCGCATTTAACAGGTAAATTATTGAAAAGGTCAATGATGTGAAAATACATATTGTAATTTAAACTAGAGCGTCGAATAAATGAGTTTTGTCCATAATTAGAATCACTACGACTGACATGGTATAAATCTTGGTTTTGGGTAAATAATCTTGATGTACAATGGAAACTCACCCTTTCGAGTAGGCTTGGCGAGTCAACAAAACCATTGATTATTTTGAAAATATTGATACCGATGTCCGCCAACAGGTGTTAATAAGCATAATCAGCCAAACTTCCATATTACCTATATAAATAAAGAGCATTATAATAAGGGAAATTTCATCAGACAATGACACTAACTACTGAATTAAGACAAGTTAGGACTGGTAACATTTAATATTACTACTACGTAGGTTGAAAATATCTCTTGCAAAACCTCGTTTATATTTTACTTTCGTAAGCTTTACCTGTTATGTTTTAGTACGTTTTTCATTAAAGCGAATGACTTTTCCATAAAATACAATAGAGTTGACGTTCACTGCCTTTTTGATCCCGGGTCACCAATTTACATGCAAATTGGTACTACCGACATCTAGAGTAAACCAACCTTTAAAACAAACAAACCCAACACTTTTATCCCCTACGCCTGATCATCATTCATATTAACATCTCTGTCTTCTCTATCAAAAAAGAAAGAGACGAATAAATTTTGATATTGCTACTTTAAATTGTATGTTTTATGCTCGTGTGATATTTATTGGAGTATATTATATTTGTGTAAACTAGCCCGAACATCAATTTGTTATTTATTGATGATATTGGGTTTTTAATGTCATAAATTTTACATGCAAAGCCATTGGCAGGCTATGGTATTCAATGTAAACATAGCTCTATTTAATAAAACTATTAAGTTTGTACTATTTTAAAATACTGTAATCAATACCTGAATTATTATAAATATTTAATAAAACTCTCGATATATTAATTATAGCTTAACGATAATAAATACTAATGAGTTTCCTACGCTATAAGCTACCTTCAAGTGTATCAACTACCTACATAATTTATCAAATTGCTTTGTAATATACAAACATCCACTAATTTGACCCCACTTCGGGGGATTAGGCCAAAACTGGCTTCAGCTCAGCTATTCTTGACACGTTATTCCGTTATTTAAATTGGTCCACATTTACACTGAATGGATTCCACAAAGCAGTTATAGACGGTTATTGGTAGTTATCTAATAATAATTAGTAAATTCATAATACGGCAAAAATTTAGGTTGGTAGACATGTCAGTAAAATTCGGGTATGTTCGTGCTGGCGGATACGCCCGAACCCGAAAATTTTGCATTGCAACGTCAATTAATATATCAACATAACCTACAATGTTATTAGTCATGTCATTGCGATTGCAGCATGTAGTAAAACAAATATTACGTTTTTTTTTTTTGAATTATTAATAACCATGTCCTTGCTTTTTCGTACAAGGTGGTTTGTTAGTAATTTTGAACAATCACAAACACCCAGGCTTTGAGAAAAACACATAAATGTTTTTGTCATGACCGGGAATCGAACCCAGAACTCTCGGGTGGAAGGCCAGCGCCTTATCCACTGCACCACGAGAGCCGCCTTACAAATATTACGTTACTAGTTGCTGCTACTCGTGGGTGTTCGAATGCTGGGTCTGGCAAATACACTTATTGTTTTTTAATTTGTGTTTGAGTCAGGGTATGGACTTAATAGGTTGAGCAAGTGGCTAAAATCCGTTTCTTAGTGGCTCTCGTGGTGCAGTGCGTAAGGCACTGGTTTTTCACCCGAGAGGTATAGGTTCGATTCCCAGTGAGGACATAATATTTATGTGTTTTTCTCAAAGTTTGGGTGCTTGTGATTGTTCAAGATTACTAACAACCACCTTGTACAAAAAAGCAAGGGCATGGTTATTATTAATTAAAAACAAATAAATGTTAATACAAAGCGCCACTCTGTGGTGGCTCACAATTATGATCTTATTATTAGATCGGACATGGTCAAAAAAAAAATTAGCTACTACTAGTCACTCGATATTTGACAGTTCTCGGGGAAATATAAATTAAGACAGCCGTGACGTAATTATTTTTCAAAATAATATATGATTCATGCATTTTAATTCCCAATATGTAAAATTGACGTACGCTATCTCGCTCTAAAAGTTAACATACCCAAGGGACGCCCTGTTAAAAGACACTACTTTTTGACAGTTCAGACGGTTAACTTTATTGTAATAATTAACCGCCTGAATACGTAAAGTGATAAATGTGATATAATTACCATATGTAGCTCTTTTTAGATGTTAGGTGATATATTAGAATAGAATCGCTGATAGTCTAACAGTCGATGTACCATTAATAAGGTTTTTTTTTATTTAACCGTTTAGTTTATAATATGTTAATAGTGAGTGGGTAATACAATACACATGTTTTAGAAAATAAGAATGTCGGTCGATAGTATTAACATTCCCATATTATAGAAGTATGAAGAAAGGAAGATTAAACTGTAATATAGATTATTACATTTTAGCGTCCTGTTACAAAAAAAAATTTTGCATTATCCTGGGTGGTGCAACATTAATTTTTAGAGTGGTAAAAGGGCGTAACCCACACAGATCAAATTTTACAGGAGAAGCAAAAAACGTTTTTGAATGATTTTGGTTCAATATTAACAAAAAAAAATAGGCACAGACATTAGGTGCATAATGATTGATAATTTGGTGTAATATCTTTTCGATCTACTAATAATTAAAGAAGTTGTTACAGAAAAATCATTAAAATTGAGGGTAAATGCTTTTTTCCTTAAATTAAAACTTAATTAAAACCTGAATTAAGATAATAAATCGACATTTATGGCTGACTTCCTTTTAACAGAACGTGTATTTAGTTAGGTATATACATTGTAATATCTAATAAAAGAACTTTTAGAAAAATCGAGGGTTACGCCCTTTTTCCTTAACCCAGTCGACATGTTGGTTTATTAACAACTCTTTTAATATTTATCTTGACTATTACTTACCGTAGTGAAATTTATGATAAAGGTGATCATGAATATTGTTAAATGTTTTCGTTACCAATTATTTATTTTTACAAAATTGTTTATTCAGAAGTATCTACCTATATTTCAACGGGTTAAATATTATTAAAGACTGTTATAGTGAAGTATATTATAATATTATTAGTTTCATTAAGTATAGACCTGACATTTGAGCTTACTGAAATTAATTTATTACAAATTTCTTACATTATTCTGATGCTTTACGGAGCTATTACCATCAAATTACAAATGCCTTCTAAATTGTCTATATAATTCAACATTGCTATTACTCTAAACTACTTTTTTTATAACTACAGCAAAACGCGTGCGCAAAAAAACACTATGTTTTACACAGCTGTAAAATAAGAATGCCTACTTACCTAAACAAGTAATGCCCCAAGGTGGTATCATACCTTGCAAAATAATAATAATATATTTTTACATAATCCACTTCTTTTGAAACAGCCGGCGTTAGAAAATTTCCTCTAATATGTACATTAGCGCCTGCCACAAAGCATTTTGCAAACGGAAAGCTCGCCGCAGCGAATTCAATGGTAGGTGAGTTGATGTATTTTTAAAAATATTTACTCGTTAATACATTTTTAAACTCAACCGTTTCCTCCAGCAAAACATACTAGCTATTTGTATAACGATACTTTTTGTGCTTAGCGGAATATTATATAAGCGAGCTTTAAGCTTGTCTGGTGAATTTATTTCTTCGTTCCTAAATTTCGAATTGAAATATTATCGTAATATCGTTTACAATTCAGTGAGTTTATTAGTACCTTCGTATAGCAGTTACAAAGGGTGGAGATAGGCTGTTAAGATTCGACATAAATAGTCCACAATAAACTTTACAATAAAATTTTACGGATGGTATCGGTTAGTTTTTTTTTAAATTCAATTAAACACTGTGAAGCCTTAATAGGTACATAATAGTAAAAAATTGTCATCTATCTTTAAAATATCTAAAATTATGTCATTAAACCATGAATATTTTATAGATATAATAATATTTTTTGTCTACTAAGTTTTGGTTAGGCGGGGCCTAATGGATTGAAAAAAAAACTAACCAACACTATTTGTAAATAAATTGTTGTCTTGGTTCAGTAAAAACAAAAAGGAATGACTGATAAAGCTTAATGTGCACTGTTTATGTCGTATCTTAACAGCCTACCTCCACCCTTTGTCACTGTCGTATAGTCATCATCATAGATAACATGTTGTCGGTTGCTTCAGATTAGGCACAAGTAGGACGAATCTTGGTGACGTGACTGGCAAGCGTCAGTTCTGAAGAACACCTGTCTTACTATGGATCTACTGGAAAGGCTTTATGACTTTAGGTTTCTACAAAAATGTACCATGTATCAGAATTGTATCTGAACCGACTTCACTATGGCTATTCTGGTTATATTAATATGATTTGAAAGTCCCCACTTTAGAAATGTGATGATATTTAGATCACGAAAAATAATATGAAGGTATGCAACATGATGTACTTGTGTTATATTGGATTAAACTGAATTAGATGCTATCGCGTTTTAGTGATTTGGATGTCTTACCGATTCCACTATGACTTTTTATGTGACGTTTCTTGATTTTTTTGTGTGATCTGATAAAATATATTGTATATAACAGTGGCGAAGGGTGAATTTTGGAATGAGGTAGGCTGTGGCGATCAAAGAAAAGAATCCACTTGTCAAGTAAAATTAGAGGAAATAAGAAAATAATACGATATGACCATTGATGAATAGGTACACACTAATGATAACGACATATTTTCGATGACATTTTAATAACTCACTGACGACAAAAAATTGAGCAATCAGTTTTAATTATGTATTTTCTGTTTTTATTTATTTATATATTATTATGATTTAATGCCATAGGATTTTTTTTTAATTAAGTGTGTTAATAATAATTTATGCGCAAATATTTCGGCTTACTCATCAGAACCTATCATTTTGTATGAAATACTCCAGACATCCTGAGATTACGTAACACATAGTTCATACAGAATAAAACATCACATTTTCTGGCAAATAATTAGACACATTTGCCAATTATTATTCAAAAATCTACATTGAATAAAAATAATGAATTTAACATCATCAATTTTTTTCAGTTTACGACTTCCTAAAAAATACCTCACTATTCATGGGCTGAAAACTTGTGCCAAAGATATTTTATAAATATATATACATTTTAAATAAAAATATTATGAGTGTTGTAGCTATCAGTATATTAGCGATCAAATATCTATTTTTAATGTATCAAATTATTCGACCGCAATAATAATTTCTCAGCGACTCATATAACGGAAAACAAGTTTAGTGTTTAGCTGGATTTGCAGATTGATTAGCGATATGAAATACGGTATCGCAATGGAAAATTAGTCGAATAATCCTTTCCCATAGTATCATATTATATTATGACTGTAATGATAAATAAAATTCACTAGCTACTCGGATTTAAACCGCTGACTCGATCAATATAGTTATGTACGGGAATATGATGTCAATGTATTACTTTTGACTGTATAAATAACGAATAATGATTTATCAAAATGTCACTCAAATCTAAGTACTTGGCTCGTAACTATCTCAGTAGATAATATGTACTGTCATTGTATTTATACTATTTTATCGATCGTTACGCTGCAAATAAAACTCGCTCCTGTATACATCTTCGACTTCTTCATCACCATCCTCAACACCATAACCCACACATCGAGCACCACAGTGGCGACACCAACATGAGTCTTATTCTTATTACAACCAGGTATTGTGGTATTTTTCTTTATTATTTTTATCAATTTGAAAATGTTTATAAACATTCGATATTATCATTTTATTAGTAAAGTTTACTGACAAACTACGTACAATACAATCCATAATAAAATCTATGTCAACTACTGTTAATTTTAGTAAGTTTGAATCCCAACAGTTCAATCATTAATCACTTTAATATTGTTCACTACCGATTCACGCTATAAAGACATTATATTAATTAAAATAAAATACTATATAGAACTTGGTCGGCATAATTTAATAATAATTAAAACAAGTTTCATATGCTTAAAAAAACAATGTTCTGATTATATGGTTCGAGTCTTATTTGTTACAAATATTTTTTTTTGTATTGGGATATTTCTATAGTATAATATATTTCAAATAATCTATAATCATTCACTCAATCAATCACATTTTTTTTTTGAACACACATAATTTGAAAACACTACAGAGAAATATAATATAACCATTAAAAAAAATATTTTTCGTGAGAATATTGCCAAAACAATAACGCAATTTAGAAAACGCTTCAGTGAGAATTATTGTAAAAAAATACTACCTAATTTCATCACAATTAGATAGGACATGCATTGCTTAGTAGTTAGAGCACATGGGCGCGGGTGCAAACCCCGCTGAGTGTTGTATTTAAAAAAAATAACGGTTATATATTTCTCAAAGTCGAGGTGTTCTCTGTTCAATAAAAGAATGTTACATTCTTACATCTTGTGAATATTTCATTGAATAAAAAAATATTAAAAATAGTTTATTGCCACACTTATATAAATATTTCCCTTATTTATATTATCTGTGGATATAAAATGTTTTTAGTGTTAGTTGACTTACACCGTTCGAGATATTCGATGGCTTATATCAGCGCATTCTAAATAAATCCGAATATTTTAAATAAATGCTTGCACATGGAAATTTCTCGAGTGATACAGGTTATCTGCATGCATTGATCTTCAAACGAGGCGAACCATTATGCGAGAGCATTCAAATGCAATACATTGCTATGCATTTTGAGGAGGGTTAATATTAACTATTCAAATTTACAATTTAAACCATACTATTACTAAGTACACATGAATAAAGCTTTGATCTCTAACAATACTGTAGTTCTTTGTTTTAGTAGAATATTTAAGCAGTACATTTTATTAAAGACCATCACTTATACGAAATATAATATAAAGGACTTGGTAGAGCTTTTTAAGTGGACTGTAATTATTTTGAGGGAATGATGAGGAGGTCGGATCTAGGGGTGGAGGCGATGGAACAGAATGCTCCATAGAGCTCTCCAGAACAGAGAGCACATCACTAGGAAAAAAATCACGGCCATCCGATAGATAGACCATGCATAAATAAAGCACAAAGAAATTAGCAATATGCCTGATTTTACAGGGCATGTCAAACTTTCAAATTGCAACCAAAATTTTTCGAGAAAAAAGATTTCGAGACTTACCTACTTTTGGCAGTAACCCCCCCCCCCCCCCATATTGTGTAAGAAGTGCTTATATTCACTTAGATAATTATAATATTATCATGAAATATCACCATAGAACTTGGCCAAATAGATTTTTGATGTATTTAACAATTTACATATTTGACATAATGCTCATTTAGCATTAGGCTCCAGATCTTTATGCCATTTTGGATATCGTCAATCAGCACTTTGAAAAATGTAAATATTTATAAACCTGAATAATATAATATTAACAGATCACTATATTTGTCTTGATTTATCTATCTGTCTATCTGTAACGCGCACATACAAACATACATGTGTCTGCTAAAGGTATGTATGATCGACTAATTTGAACACCCATGTTGCAGCCCCTCATGCAAATCGCTTTGTCACGTATATGCATTTTTCTCTTATGCTTTTTAACTTAGTTTAAAACAATGCCAATATAACTATGAGATGAATTAAGGCTATACTTCAGCTGGGGCACGGTCTAAAACGATCGTGACTACGCGACGCAAAGATTTTGCAAATGACACGTTCAGAACAAAACATAATTTGTCATAAAACGTCAACATGCGTCCATTTAATGTTATTCTTATTGTTCTATTAGTAATAATAATTTTATATTCATTCACATATTTTCTTTTTCAAGTAAATGGGTAACGTGTTTTAGGCATCTTTACACGATTTAAGAATTAATTCCCCCATCACCATCACAAAACAAATTGACGTGTTCACAGCTCAACTTTCGCTCTCCGATTGCCAGCCAGTCCGAAATTTTGTCGCACCTATAGTTGAAAATTATTTGCCGTTTCACTGAAGTACCGTCTTAATATAATGAAACATTTTGAAATACCACCATCAAATAAATTATAAACGGCACCCCTTCTATATAAATATAAGCTGCGTGAGCTACTGATGTTCACTTGTAAGTCAAGCTTGTTAGTCGTAACGTCTGCGCTCGGCAAAAATCCAATAAAAACTTTCGATGCTCGGGAAATTCACTATGGAGATATGATTCATAAAAATGTTTACTTTGTATTGAAAAGTTCAACGGGAGATCTGCGACGGGCCAGAGGAGACATTGTTATATTATGGAGTTTCTGAAAGTTGGAGCAGCGAGCAGCTAGAATAAGCTTTCTGCTTAACTGGGGAATATTTCTAACATTTAAAAGCGCCTGACAAGCTTTAAGCACTATTATTACGCGACGAATTAAAATTCTCATATTTTACTCACAAGCATAGGATTATATTGAGAAATATAAATATTACCGAGCCAACACTATGTTTTCTTTCCTCACATAACAACATGTTTTTCATTGGAGTTTTCTCTTTTCTTCTGTTAACTTTAATAATATAAAGCAAGCGATAAACAAACGATGGCCCGCGGGCCGTGTGTTTCTCATATTATACTCAATTGTTTAAATAATAAATTATACATGGCACGTGGCAATGTTATACCAAACTATCTAAAGATGGAAATATTTAAAATATAACATAATGAAACATTGAAGAATATATATTTTTTTTTGATTATAATATTACAGAATTTTAAAATACTTTGCAAAACATGGAAGAATAATCAATTTTTCATTTGGAAGCATAACCATACAACATTTTATACTGACTTTTTTATTTCTTAAATGTCTAAATTATCTTCTTATCTATGGGATAAATATCTCCATGCTTCAATTCGAATATGTTCCGCATTCATTAGAGTGGATATAAATACATGATTGAGTGTTGAGTCTTCGGCGTGAACAGACGTGTTTTCAATAAATTTGTGTCGCCGTCTAATTACAAATAATTGCTTTGCTTAATTAGCTATTTCGCTCATAAACGATCATTATAAATCGTTAAATTAGTGTTAAGCTAGTAATTAAATTTGGTGTTTCATAAAAATTTGTTAACGTTGTACAAATTGTTTCGATTTAGTTCATCTTATATTTATAATAATTATTAATAATAACGATTTTGTAGTTAATAAATAAACGGGATAGTTTAATATTGTAATTTTGTAATTTCTTATTATTATTATGGATTAAGGCAACAATTTAATATCGTACTTTGTGTTTAGTTATAATGACCTACACTCCGGTAAAACTAAGTGATCTTGCAAAATCCTAAGGTAGCAACCGTTCAGACATTTAAATCATATTGGCAGCAAAGGCATAGTAATATGCCGCTCAAACGGTCCCCTCCTCGTGGGGAATCGCTACCGGACATTCCAGGCCCTGCAAAAACTGCTTCAGGAATCGGAACACGCGTACGCGAGCGGTCAAAAAAGGAACGCTCGCCGAAGAGCCCCAAATCACAACAAGATAAGGCCTCTACTGCTGAAGATGGAGAAAGAGAGCCAAAGCAAAAGAAAACCAAACAAAGAAGCCACCAGCCTGCACCCCCGAGTACGTCGGATGTCGAAAGCGACTGCAACGTCGTTATAGATTCAGCAGTATCGGACACCACAACCGAGCCTGAAAATAATGTCATCTATGATGACATACAAACGTGCTCACATAAAGTGCACTCCTCCCTTAGGGCTGACTCTAAAGATAAGCTACATAATGCCCTACTAAGCCTTTCTGAGGCTGTTGGAAGGCAGAATTTGTGCATGGCCAAGCTGGAGATAAAAGTCGTAGCGCAGGAATGCGAGATTAAGGGCCTGCAGATTCAACTTCGTGATAGGCAATTAAGCATTGAAAATCAAAACCTGGCCATTGCTGATTTAAGAGAGCAGACGAAAACTCTCAAAACTGCCACATTACAAATCAACAAGGAGCCTACCATCACTGCCCCCCCTATTGATACCACCTGGGCTACTGCGTTAGGAAGGCGGCAGCGTCCGGCAGCGGCGCCATTCACGGCACCTGCTGTCACCGGGTCAGCATTTCCTTCGCTGTTGCCGCTAGCACCAAGGCCTGGAGTCCTCTTTTTCCCTACGGGAAAAGGAGAAAAACGATCGGAAACGACAAGAGAGCTCATCAAAAAGTCCCTTAACCCCAGGGATATTGGGGTACAAATAACGGAAATTAGAAACGTCAGAAACGGAGGTGTTATCGTACACCCCCGCTCTGAGGACGAGGCCAAGCGTCTCGTCAGTGCTCTGGAGACCTCAGAGACTGCTCTGAGTGTTAAACTTGCAGGAAAAAAGCAGCCTCGCATTATTATTTTTAATATGCTGGCTTCCACTACAGAACCCCAGCTTCGGGAGGCAATTTACAACTCTACAAGAGAGCAAACGGGTCTATCTGAGGAGGCCTACCAGGCCGTACGCCTCAGCCACAAGGCGGGTCCCAGGACTGGCAGATGCCATTATATCACGTATGTACCTGCCGCGGTGTGGTCTGCTCTCATTGCAGATGACAGACTGTACATGGGATGGGACTCTTTCCCACTCCAGAACTATCTAGGGGTAACCAAGTGCAATAAATGCCACTTATATGGGCACATGGCCAAATCATGCTCGGCAAAAGACGTCACCTGTTCTTACTGTGCCGAACCAGGCCACGACCGTGCGGACTGCCCCGTGAAGGAAGCTTCACCAAAATGCGTTGCCTGCCGCCGTCACAAGCGGCCATATGACCACCCGACCCATAGTGCAACATGTCCGGCTCGCCTGTATGCGGAGCAGAGGGAGCGATCAATGACGGACTACTCAATTGAAATCCCTCACCCATCCTCAGCATGACTCGCTTATAATAAGCATCATTCAACAACTTCCGCACCTCGGTCATGCAAGATTTATTATCAAAATGTAAGAGGCCTAAAAACTAAAGTAAATACATTTAAAGAGGGTATATTGTGTGCCCGACCATCGATAATTGCTCTAAGCGAAACATGGCTCGACGACACCATATCGGCCAATGAGCTGTTCGGAAGTGAATATTCTGTGCATAGAACAGACCGTCGAAATAGTAGACGAGGTGGGGGCGTTTTGCTGGCAATTAGAAATGGGGTAGCATTATCCACACAAACTTTATATCCAACCAGATCAAATTTAACTGAATATGATTTCGATTTTAATTTGTGTAAAGTTTATTTTAACTTTTGTTCACTGTACTTGGCCGCTGTATACTTCCCTCCCGGCAGCTCAGCGACTACATACAGTGACTTTTTTCACATAATAGAAAATTTGGTACTGCCCAACAAAAAACTAATTATTTTGGGAGATTTTAATTTGTATTCCGCTGGTATAATTGAATCTGATTATACCAGCTTTAATAATTTATTTAATTTAAAACAATTTTCTTCTGTGAAAAATAGTCTCGGTCGGACGCTTGATTTGGTGCTATCTAACGTTGGTTGCACGGTGGTCAGCGCGTGTGATGAGCTTCTCGTTCCTGAAGATGTCTATCATCCCTCTACTTGCACAATTTTATCTTTTAAGCATGTATCGCACAGAAATGATTCGTCGATTCCTCCACTGAATAGGCATAATCCGCAATGGAATTTTTCAAATGGAAATTTTTTAGCGCTGTATAATTCTTTGAGTACTACAGATTGGACCTCTTTATATGAAAAAATTGATGTAAACACGGCATTAGCTATTTTTTATAATACATTTTATAATAGTCTGGACTCCTGTTTCCCTCGCCGGCTCGTTCATCTACCGAAGTACTCATATCCTAAGTGGTTTACGCCAGAAATTATTTATAATCTAAGGTCAAAGGCATATTATCATGCACTGTGGAAAAAACATAGACGGACTGCAGATTATAGTAAATTTTCCTGTCTTAGAAACTCATTGAAGTGTGACATCTCTTCGGCTCACAAATCATATCTAACGTCGATTAGTCGAAATATTGTCTCAGATCCTAATTGTTTTTGGAAATATATTCATTCGCTTAGTTCCAGTAGTACTACAAAAGACAATGCCATGATGACGTTGAATAATGATCCTATAGAGAACCATGTTATATCTGATGCATTTGCTAAGCATTTTGAATCACTTTATAGCTCAATAGAACCGCTACTTGACCCCGATTCTGCTGGTCCTTCGTCTGCAACGCAAGATATTCAAATCTCAGCTTTTGACGAGAAAGATATGGAATATGGGTTTTCAAATTTGTCTCCCAAAAGTTCATTTGGTCCAGATGGCTTGCCACCTTATGTGGTTAAGGGCTGTTACGAACATATATCCTTTCCGCTTAAACATATATTTAATTTAATCATAGCATCCAGCACTTTTCCTGATGCATGGAAAATAACCCGCCTAAGGCCGCTTCATAAAAAGGGATCTAGATCAGAGATCAGCATACAGAGAATAGCAGTTCTTTCGGCTCCATGTAAATTATTTGAATCGATATTACATATAAACATCAACCGTCAAATAGACTCTCGCCTCTCCGATTCGCAGCATGGTTTTCGACTCAGGCGGTCCACAGTAACAAATCTTATAGTGTATAATAATTTTATTTCAAATTCTATGGATAAGTCAATTCAAGTTGATTCTGTGTACACAGATATTTCCAAGGCATTTGATCGTGTTGATCACGATATTTTATTACAAAAGCTTTGTACATTTGGCGCGTCATATAGTATAATATGTTTTTTTGCTTCTTATTTGAAAAATCGCCGTCAATTTGTTGATTACCATGGGAATGAATCGCGGATTTTTAGAACAAACTCTGGTGTTCCTCAAGGTTCAAATCTTGGCCCAATTTTGTTTTTAATATTTTTTGATGATATTGTCAAAGTTATAACCAATTCTTCTTGTTTGCTATTCGCAGATGATCTTAAACTTTTTCGAACTATTGAAACCCCATTATGCTGTGCGATGTTGCAGTCTGACCTAGATGCTATCTCGCAATGGTCTATCTTAAATAAACTTGAATTCGCTACCTCCAAATGTAATATTATTTCATTCAATCGTTCAAGGCACACCTTATTGTTCCCATACACATTGTCTGGTATAATATTGAGTAGGGTAACGGAGATAAAAGATTTGGGAGTATTGTATGATACAAAGTTCACTTTCAATCAGCATATTCTTAACATCAGTACTAGATCTAGCAAAATGCTTGGTTTTGTTATGAGGGTTTCAAAATCATTCGAAAACGTCCGAGTGCTACGTACATTATACGTATCATTTGTGTTGAGCATTCTTGAATATGCCAGCATTATTTGGAGTCCTAATAGGTTCATGCACACAATTAAGCTGGATCGAGTCCACAATAGATTTCTTAGATTTCTCTACTTAAGAACATACGGGTTCTTTCCTTATGATAATGACAATAAAATGAATTTCCCGACTCGTTTTCTTCTGGGTATGCTATCAATGCAATCCCTGTCTACCCGAAGAGTGATTGTTCTTTTAAAGCATTTCTTTTTACTTCTTCGTGGGTTCATTTACAATCCGCATATACTGGCAAATATTAATTTTCATGTTCCCACCAATATCACTCGCAGCTCCACGGTCTTCAAGATACCTCGTCGCAGGACAGATGTTATGTTTCATGATGCTGTGTATCGTGCAATTAGCTTATTTGATGACACCATAAAGGTTGATTTGTTTTTTATTAATTATATAATGTTTGTAGACGTTTTAAATAGGATAAATTTATAATTGTATATATTATCATATTTCTTTAATATTTACACATGCTGTCTTTTCCACTTTCTTGTCATATTAGTTGTTATTTGTAATTAAGATATTTTTATATATTTGTATGTATTATGTATTATGGCGCATTGGCCAAAAGCTGTAATGCCGTAATACTCTTTTTTATAAATAAATAAATAAATAAAATAAATGATTCTAGTAAAAGAAAATAGCCACATTAGTTACACAACCAGAGAGGTTAATTTAATAATATTACATAAACTGCATTATATTTTTGATCTATTTTGTTTTTCATTAATAATATTTTTCAATTGGTCGCTTTTTAATAATAGTTATGTGAGTGTCATATCTCTTATTCTAAAGATTTACTGACATCTACTATTATATTGATTCCCTTTTGGTGATTAGGATGGAACCCTTCAGGTGATCTTGCAACTGGATGTTAACGTAAATTTAATATGTAATAATATTAATATGTAATTGTATATTTTATCTGTATAAATTTGATAACCTCCAAGATACTCGTAGTAACATATCTTTACTTGAATGTTCTGCGTGTGGGTCATTTCTGATAAGATAATACCGGCGCTTGACAGTTGGAGGGAACAACGATTAGAAATTATTGTTTCTTGCTGATACTGAATAATTATTACAGATAACGCAGTTATAAGCCCACGATGGTCGACTGGCTTACGCATCAGCTTATAATGTCGTGACACTCACTCGTACACTTTGAAACGTTGCAAAATATACCTTTTCATAAATAAGTAATGGGATGAAGTAGAAAGGAACGCAACATTGATTTTCTCTTACACACATTTGCAACGCTGCGGTTTTGCAACGACTCTATATTCCTTGGATTCTGTCACTATTACCTTTGCGGCACTAAGGGATATACTTCTAAGTCAGTCACTTTAACCCTGGCAGCACACATGGACGGATCGCTTTAAAACAGTTGACATTGACGGTTGCCGTCGGCCGGTGGCCAATCTTAAATTCAGTTTTCATTTAAACTATTTATTACATATGATAGAATCAGTGAATATCTTCGAACAAATGAGTACCCACTTGTATACCTTTTTTTTGTATAGTTTCTTTGTCTTTGCAAACATTGATCACGAGTCTCCATTGTCTGTAAATTCCATATATCTATCTATTTTTTTATTTTATTTATGTTTTAGCTGGTAATAAAAAATGATTATTGCCAATTCTAATAACAGTGTTTTCTTAAATTTGTAGCATTTCATTAAGGGCGGACGTGCTCAGCGTGGGTCAAAATGGAGCTATTTTTTTCAATTTTTAAAGCATGATCCTGGACATAGCTTAAACGTTGTAGATAATCTATTTATATAATTTTGAAGCCTTATTATCCGTTATATTTATTTTAAACATTTGATGACTGCATAAAGTATTTGTATTACATAAAATAGTATTCTTTTAAACCTCTCACTCGAATGTTTTAGAATATAGTCATATTTCAGTACATAAATGTGCAGTGGTGTTTAGATTTTTTACATTTATTAATTTTTAAACGCATGTACACTTTTTTCTCCATTAAAACTTGGTTTGACTATTTTTATGTTTATCACTCTCGCAACGAGTCACCCTGTACGTGTTGCTGTTTATTTGTTTATAGCTAAATAACATTGGTGTTGACGTATTAGCAGTCAAATTATAACTGAACAATTGGTTAGGTGCCAGGGAGACATACATGATTGGGAAGGTATATTATGATGGACATATTTGGTGGGCGTTTTGCAACAGTATTAGCGCAATCAATATATAGATAATTTACTCTACTTTGGATAGTTTAAATACCACTGCCCATACCTCAGTAACACTACCCTAACCTAAAATTGCATATTCATGAATCGATCGCTCCGTTGCACAGCTCCCTTATTCTTTTGCGGTGTATATTCGTAACGTCAACTCGATACAGGTAGAGATAAATAATATACAAAACGTTAGAAACGAGACTAGACAAAAGAATATATTCGGTTGGTCTTCTGTATTATGTTATTTGAAATTGGGTTCTTGTAGAGTATGCAGATCAGGGTCGGCAAACTTTAAACTCATATGAGATAGGTTAAGGAAAAGCTACTCTACATTGTAAATAATAAACAAGTGGGTATTTCAGTACGGATTCATTGTGTTATTAAATTTAATATAGGAATGGTTATTAAAAATATTATATCGATTTTTGAGATTCTTTTACGTAAGTATTAATTGACACCATTCGTAGCTATATTCGTTTGACTTTCTGTTAGATATGTTTACATGTAAAATTATTGTAGTTTAAAGTTCGTATATCGTCACTGTTCTGGAAGAAGACACTAATTCGAAAAAATGACATATTGAGTTAGTTAAACCAAAATGTTCCTTATTTCAAACATTACCGTCTGGAAACCTTCTTAATAAATAAACAGTCTTTATTTTAAAGTCATCTTTTTTACGATTACTTAATAAACTCACATGATAGACCATTTCAAACATTTTAACAACTTCAAAGTCAAATTACTCAAAACTAGTATTCTCTAGTTAGTGTGTTCTGCCAGAACAGAGACGAATTATTTTATAATACACTGATCAGTATAATCAAATTGTATTTCAATTAATAATTCCGTCTAAGTAGTATAACATTTTATGAAAAAATAACGTATATTATCAAAAAATAATCAGAGAGAAACACAAAAGAATACCTATATTCTTATCAACAATAAACATTTTCATAAAGGAGTCTACGGAAATTTAATACATTATTAAATGTTCCATTTCATTTTATCAGTATGAAAAGCTTTTGTTTATTAATTTTATTTAATTTTGTTGTAAATTTTGTATGTCTCAACCATGTTTTGGAAAAAAATAAAATGCTTTAGTATTATATTATTATGTATCTATTTAAAGAACGAATAGAATTCACCGCATATGAAATTTAATCATTGTTACTACGTTAAATTTAATACCAAAAATGTTGAAGAAGCCCTTTAACCATAATTTTTACCTGTTTATATTTCGATACCTTAGTGCAATAGGGAACAACTCATAATTTAAAGGTTTTGAGTTAAGAATGCCATTCGATGTATAAAGGTATTTTCTTTTTAATGCAGCAAATAAAATAGTCAACAATTTCTTCAATGTGTCATAAAATCGAATAACCTTTTCTGACATTAATCAGTAATTCCGTTATATAATCAAATTTATTGGTTAATTCCTTATTAAACTGTACAATTTCATTATGCATTGGTAAATTCCACTAAATTAAATATAAAAAATACACACTTTCATCGAAATCAAGGCTTTAAAATTAAAATGAGAATTTCTGCAAAAAATTCAAACGACATTATCTTGGAACAAGGTTTTTTGAATTGTTCCCCTATTGAACTATGGTATCGATTTATATATGAGCTAACTAACAGTACTGGTTTGCCATATTGTAATTGCTCGAATCTGTCAAAAACCATAAGCTTTTAATGTTCTTTTAATTTAACTCATTCAGTAAATTCTATATATTATTAACATAGACATACTATGTCTGAGATAATTATTGAAACCTTTAGTTTGTTATAAGTATATCGTATTATTATTGGTTACATGTAAGTTGTACGTATGCAGTTCATCGTGGGACACTTATTCGTGCGCCGCAGTACGTGAAACATGAGTTCGTATAACATTTTATCAAATGACAAGTTCTTCGTTTAATATTTCACCGTGGAATACATCTGTACGTATCTTACAAAATGCGGCGATAGTTTGCAAATAGTACTGTTTTAATTAGATTAACCCTAACCTAACCTAGTAAAGACATCTCCACATGTTGTAGCATACGTACATTTGTATTCTACGGTGAAATGTTCAACGAGGAACTCGTTATTTGATTAAATGTTACACTAACTCATTTTTTACGTACTGCGGTGCACGAATAAGACAGTGTCCTGCGGTAAACTGTTTACGTACAAATTTCCGAATACGATTATTATTATTAATTATTACCACAATTTAAAAATGAAATATATTTTACTAGTACCAGAATCAAAGAATTTGCATTAGAAAGACTGCATAAACTATTGAACACATGCTGTAGAAATTAATATTATATTAATTTATATTATCACTTGTAAAATGGAATTGGAAAATTAAGGGTGAAGTTTAATAGTTTTGACAGAAAATATTACGTAGGTAGAACGACGCCGAGTAAAAGAAAAATATGATATATTAAGCTACATAAAATAGCAATCGAAAATAGTTATGGTAAAAATAATTAAATTTATCCTATTTAATCCATGCGCAGGGGAAGAAATCGCAATCTGCGTTAAGTTAAGTTGTTATACTATATTATTGAGTGTCAATGCCTGTTGTAGACCAACGTAATAAAAAAGCAATAAATAATTATATATATGCTTGGTCTTTCAATGTGACTACATACATAAGATTTTTTGTTCTATGGTAACAAATTTAACTACGCTAAAAAGTTTGTGGAATTTTCATAAAACGTTGTAAGACAAAAAGCTCATATAAGACCAATTCTAGTTGCTGTCCAACGGGTTTGCTTAAAACTTTATTCAGTGAAGTGAGAAACACTTTCACGCATGGCTATTTCTCACACACGGAGCTTTAAAAAAACAGCTAGTCATTTGCTGAGGCGGGTATCAATCAATCCATTCTTTGAAAAAAAGGCTTTCACGTTACTAACTAGAAAGCTCAAATATACAAACTAACACACAGACCGTGTTCGTGGATATACTGAGCGTCTCAAAAATTTAAAACTAATGAAGAAACGCTCAGTTATGTGGTTTAGAATGTATACCTCAATACTAAATGTTAAAGTTTAGTGGCTGAGCTTAAGTAGTATTTAGGCAACCGCATTTCAATATCGTGCACAATGAGCGTAATGCCAATATATAAATGCCAGTCAGATGTTTACTCAACCTTAATTGCCACAAATGCGGCTAGCTAAATAGCATTTCGACAACTTTTCTTCTTTATTTTTGATTTTACACTTTATTTTTTGCTACAAGGCATTAAAGAATCATTCAATAGGTAAGTATTATACTCGAAACTCTGATAACCGAATTCTTAAGTAGTTGCTTCTAACCATTCCCAGACCCAAAAACTAATATCTACCTTTCACTAAAGCGTCAATTACATTGAGTTTTTTTACGAGCTGTTTATTGGCGAATTTAAAAGCGGGCGGTTCAGCTACTGCGATTTCATGATTACACACAAAACTTTCCATTCTCTGATAAGCCACAAGCCAGCGAGCGATTTTGACGGAACGTAGTTCGTTTTTTTACCGGGAGGTCGCTACGCTCCATAACAATGTTTCCATTAAACGTCAAAAAAGTAAATTTCAAAATGAGTAGTTCGTTTTTCCACCACCATCGCTCTACTGCGCAGACGCAGTAAGCCCACACGCCGGCGTGTAGTGTGAAAAGTTGACCGGCTTTCAACTTTTCTCGGTGGAGTGTTTACAACCTGCTTATTAGCTTATTCGATGATTACACTGGGCGAATTTACAGGCAGATTATAAATTTGCCAATAATCAACTCGTAAAAAAGCTCAATGTAATTGACGCTTTAGACTATGTGAAATACGAGGCTGGTTAGTCCTGGGTATAGTTTTAAATTATTGTCAGTCAGTAAGGCTGCTCTCGTGGTACAGAGCGTAAGACGCTGGCCTTCCATCCGGGAACTCTGGGTTCAATCCCGGTGAGGACACAATATATTTATATAATTTTCTCAAAGCCTGTGTGTTTGCGACTGTTCAAAATTACTTACAACCACCTTGTACAAATAAGCTAGGATATGGTTATTAATAATTTAAAAAAATATCAGTCAGCTGTTCAAAAAAAGGACATTTATATTCTTAAGACTTCAGAGTAATCCCGTAAACCTTTTCGAAATACAACGCCTTGAGCATATATTTTATCAGCAACCTTCCCTCATTATATTATGTGGTGATAATTGAGAGTATCAGAGAGTAAAAATTTTAAATTACATTTTAATGAAAGCAACTAGGGTTTTAACTACTTACAAAAAGAACGTATGACTACTCAGAAACACATAACGCAACACATATTAGTGAATAAAAATTTAAATTTAATATCTGAGGGCGTCTCCGGAAAAGGGGTCTATATGCAAAAACGAAATTGTTCAGGTGAGGAAAAAAACGTTTTATTCAATCATGCTAACTTTTGGAGTGTATCTGTGATAATAATTATGTTCATGAAAACACTCTTTAGCCTTGACATTTTTTTTTTGGATAGTAAAATAATCATTTAGACCCTTTTTCTACGGTAAGCATTTTAGTGTTGCTAATTTCTCAAAAAGTGTGGCAGTTAAAATAATAAAACTTTCCAATATCGTGAGCAATGCTATATATAAACCCGTTTTAGTCAATAAAATCACTTTTTGACATGATGTAGGTATTATAATAATATAGACCCATATTTTGGGGACTCCTTCATTTATATATGTATATATATTATACTAGCCTTATGTTTGACACCTAAAATATAACAATGGTTAATAATTGAAATAGGTATGTATTATTTCTCATGACTTTGAAAAACATGAAATGATTCCCATATTTGAAGTATAATTAATATGTATATTGTTAATTTTCTGTTTGTTAAAAATGTATTTTGGCATTACGCAACTAAGATTCGTCCAGTATTAATTTGAATTTATTTTAATTAATACCCTACGTGGGGGGGGGGGTTGGTTCAATACTCATCGCAACGATTAATTGTGAATATCACCCCATTATGAGTCAATCACTTCCGGCACACCGTTCATTGTAACACGGTGGGTGCTCAGTAACAGAGATCCATCCACCCCTAAACGTCTGCGCCCCGGGGTGGAAATAAACGGCTAGCATCTGCTGTCAGCACCCTGGGCGATTGATTGAGCGTGCTAAGCCTTCGACTTCAGGCTACGATTGTGATGGAATAATATGTATGGGTGGATTTTCTCCGTGGCGGTTTACATCGCTTAACCCTCAAACTAGGATGTTACAATGGTGATTGTGTAACTGGGAAACTATTGAAATTGTGGGTTTTGCTCGTCATGATGTAGCGGAAAAATATTTCATATATCTTACCACTGGGTAGAGCTTTCCAACAGGAGTACCGTAGTACATTGATGTGCTGCTAGGATATTTTTACGTACATTAAAATTCAACCGTCCACCCAACGTGCACTTTTTTTTTAATTTATTTATACACCTATAGTAATAGTATACTGTTGCTATTATGATGTAGATACCAGAGGACTTTTAAACCGATGATTGTTTTATTGTTGATAATATTAGTAAAGCTATTAGTTTCTTAATTGACAATCTCTATTTATACATTTTTGACATTTTTTTTTTGATTCTAATTCTGCAAGTATTTTTTTGTTTTTTTTTTATGTATGTTCATTAATTATCAATAATCATATTAGTGTTTGGGTGAATATAATTAAATGGGAGATTGATTATAAAGTCGTTTATATTATACAGCTACAATATTTCATATTTTATAATTAACTGTAAACATGATTTTTACAACGTTTTTTTTAGGTCGTATTCTTATTTGTCTGGTACCAATCTTGCAATCGATTTTTAACTAAATTCCCGGCTAGCTAGACATTTGAAACTTTTATAATATATCAGAACACGATGCCAATGCATTTTAAAATACTTTTAGCCATATTTAAGTAGAATTGAATTCATTTTTAGTTGATTGTGTTTATTGTTTTCTAGGGGGTCCTAGCAACTAAATTATTAATAATGTATGCGTGCGTTACTATGGAAATCAATATGGAATAACATTATTTCATTATTTAGTATTTCTATCAAGTACTTACATTTTTTTATCGTTTAAGCTAGTCAAGTCAAGTTTATATGATTCAACAGAAAATTTAAAAAAGTTGTATATAAAAAGTTCTTTTGGTCTTGTAATTATTTTATTAATTTTAATAAACTTTAGGACACTTTATGCTTTTTATAATAATTATTGTGTGATGAGCTTAATTCCAAATTCGAAACCTGACTATTTATGATCATATATCTGTATATTATATTTATTATGTAATTATGTGTAATCTATTCTGTGTTATTATTATTATTTAATTATAAAATTGGTCCAGTTTCAAAAAAATAGCAAAAACAAGAATTAAGGGTACTGTTCGGTTAAAGCGGATACAGCGGAAAACGCATTTTGAAAATAGCCGATAAACTGGATTATTTGTTAGTTTGGGTTCGTTTAGGTTAGGTTAGGTTGAGTTAGGTTAGGTTTGGTTAGGTTAACCTAACAAATAATCCAGTTTATCGGCTGTTTTCAAAATGCGTTTTCCGCTGTATCCGCTTTAACCGAACAGTACCGAATTAAGATAGCAAGGAGAGGTTTTCTAAAAATAAGACACTTCCTTAGCAATTAAGACCTTAACTTAGGCCTAAAATTGTGTATTGGTTACTGTTACCTGTATTCTAACATTGTTCCTTGTCATGAAGGTATGGTCATTAAACCAGGGGATACTTAGGAGAGTTGATGCTTTTGAGATATAGCTTTAGAGATGAATTCTCGAAAATCTTTGGAGAGACCTTTTGACATAATATTGATATCCTCTAATTCGTTTTCTACCTTTATCTATTTTGACAGGTAGCGGTCAACCTAACCTAACCTAACCTAACTCGGCGTGGTCGCGGAAACTGTGGGCGTTAGTGTCACCGAATCGCGTGATTTTTTTGAGATTTTTGTTTTACTGTGTCTGGTCATAGTATGAAATGTATAAGAATCAAATACAGCATGTTTAGGTCAAACACTTGAGGTTGTTAGTTTCAATATTGGTAACCTCAATATTATAAAAAATATATTAGAAATCACCAAACACATTAGGACTACAAATAGATTATTTTATTTTTGTAAATTATAAAAAGTGTTAAATGATTTGTCAAATTTTAGCATGTGGCGCCTTCTTCTACGACAACTTATACTGGTGGATATTTATAATAACATTCACTCAAATGACTTCCTCCGAGAATTAGGCTAAAACCGACATCTCGTGGCATTATAACAAAGATTTCGTTATATATTGTATTCTACATATTATTATTTAACTAGATTTAGAAATGATTGTTGTAAAACACATTTTACTTTTCTAACTCGACCATTCTGATAATACTTTGTCATACCTGCTCGTATGTTTGAATGGTGGCAAATCTGTCGCCAATGGCTAATGTGTTTCGAGACAAGTCAGTAGGACCCTTTCCTTTTAGCTGTAACAATAATGTATAAAATATTTATATGAAAAATATCATCATCACCTGAGGTCGATCACTGCTGTATCAAGGCCTCCTCTAGCTCCATCCACTCTTCTCGGTCCCTAGTTATTTGCTACTACATACATCCACCAAACTTTATGAGTTCATCTACCAAGCAGGGTTTAGGGCGTTTAGTGTATTACTGTATGTCGGCATTTATCACAAAAATTTCCACTCACCGAGCGACATCTCTAGCTGATTTTATCTACTTAGCGACCTATGTAACATCGCGTACTCTTATCTGCTTTCTTATCCATTGATTTATTGTGTGAACTTTACGCTTTATGTCCAACATGCACCTTTCCATGCTACGTTGCGCTACTTCGATTTCTCTTACATTAAGAGTTCATGTTTTACATTCAAACGTGAGAGTTGGTAGCACACATTGGTTGAACATTATACCCTTAAGACCCAATGAGAGGTCATTTTTGAAGATACTATTCAGATACCCAAATGTACTCCTTGCCAGTTTAGTTCTGCGAGCAATGAGCACGAGATGAAAAATGTATACTTAAAAAAACTTAAGAATAATTAAAAAAAGGATAATACAAATTTACAAACAGCTTTTGCAACTAGCATCCCTTTAAGCTTGATGCAAAAAAAAAAAAATCAATTAAGCAAGTTAAAAATATTTAGTTAGAAGATTAGCTGGTCGTAATAATAATGAGTCATTTTTACGTGTTAAAATTATCAACATATCATCTCTTGATAATGGCCTCTGCAACGAGCCCGAGACGTCGAGTAAAGAAGGAAGAATGACACACGGTGAAAACCCAAAAATCTACTACGATAGAATGACTAACTTGCTGCATTTTAATTGCTCGGAGAAAACATGATTAAGTTACTATGACCACTATTTCTCATGAAACATTTTCTCATTTAGTGCATAATTCGACGCACAAATAACGAGAAAAACACCATCAGATATCAAATCGGTTTACTTCCCGAATCCAAAAGTAGCAAATAGTCGAACGGTATGTCAAATATTCGAAGGCTGAGTACCGGAAAATTGGGTGTTCTGTATAAATAATACCCGCCCGTTCGTCGATTTTTCAAAAGATACGGGGCATCATTGAAAAATGTCCGCCTCTTACTTTCGGTACATAAATTTGTAGCCGTGTATACGTGATACGTCAAAGTGAGTGTAAAAGATTGCGAGCTTGTGATAAATATGTAACACTGTTTACACTTGCCTGACGTTTGGATTAAATAATTCACACAGTGTGCCCAAAAGACTTCAGAACTTGTTAACGTTTCAGTTACTGAGTAAATTAATATTTTTTTGTTCGATACTGAGTTTAACTACATAATATTAAATATAAAAAATGTTAGATTATTAATAATAAAAATACATAATTTTAAAAAAGCTCAGAAACACACACGTATTAGTTCAAAGTTAGATCGAGTAGGGTGAGTGTTTTTATACTTTAAGCCAGAGGTTACCAAGCTTTAGCGCATGAAACTGCTTTGCTCTTTTTCTATGCCGTTAAAAAATAAAAGTTTAAGTGAATTATTCATTCCATTAAAAAATTACAGCATAATATATAATATATTATTTCATATCGTTAGTTTCAAAAGTAGTAATCTGTATAACTCGTAATTACAACGTTTTTCTTGGCTCGTATTCTTATTTTTTAACTAACTTCCCGACTAGCTAGACATGTGAAACTTTAAGAATATATCAGAACACGATGCCAATGCATTTTTTTAATACTTTTAGCCATCTTTAAGTAGAATTGAATTCATTTTCAGTTAATTCTGTTTTGTATGAAAAGTTATTTCAAAACCATTGGTTGCTAAGGGTCTGGGGTTCTGGCGATAAAATTATTAATATATACGTGCGTTACTATGGAAATCAATATGACATGTCAAGATGACATTTCAGTATTATTTCTATCAAGTACACATTTTTTTGATCGTTGAAGCTAGTCAAGTCAAGTTTATATGATTCAACAGAAAATTTAAAAACGTTGTATATAAAAAGTTCTTTTTATCTTGTAATTTTTTTTGCAATAATCACAAAAAACTGTCATGCACATTTAGGACTTTATGAATATTTTCTTTTAGTTGACATTTATTAATAACGAAATAAAATGTCATTAACTTTATTAAGATGTATAACTACCATGTTTAAAATTATTCGTAAAATATAAAAGGTTTTGCCACTACCCTCCGGTTTATTCAGTAAATGAATCTGCAATAAACCTGTCCGTAAGTAAGAGTCAAATAAAAAATTGTAACTTCACTTAAACTCTGTATATGCGTAAATGCGTAAACTATCAACGACTTTTTCACAAACTTCAAATTTCAAATTTGAAGTAGTCCTGTGCTCTTATTACAACATTTTTCCAAACTATTTTGTTAAGAGCATACTTCAGTGAAACGGCAAATAATTTTCAACTATAGGTGCGACGAAATTTTGGACTCGCTAGCAATCGGAGAGCAAAAGTCGGAACACGTTAATTTGTTTCATGTTGGCCACGGGGGTATTAATTTTTAAATTGTGTAAAGATGACTAAAAAACGTTACCCATTTACTTGAAAAAGAAAACTTGTCAATTAATATATTATTATTAATTGTTACTATTAGAACAATAAACAAACATTAAATGGACGCATGTTGGATTTATATGACAAATTATATTTCGTTCGTCACGCGTCATTTGCACAATCCGCGCATCGCTTAGCCATGATCTTTTAAGACCATGCCTCAACTGAGGTATAGCCTTAATCAATTTAAAACTTTATATCAAGATTTTTACCTAGTCAGTTTTCAATAATGCAATATTATTACAGATTTACCTGTTTTTTAAATAACATTAATTTTCAACCAAAGATTTTCCATTCCATTAAACGCTTTGTTAGAAACACAGGGAACAGTGCGTAGTAGGCGGTGATATTATTTATGGATTTTCACTGTAAACTTATAAAATACTTAAAAATTATGCCACGATAAACCTTTTTTTCCTCTCAATTTACTATAATTTTAACTATTAATTATTTTTATGTGCCGCAGTTAGGAATCACTGGTATAAACCCTTGTAGAAACTGTATCGTGATTGCATGAATTTTTGTATTCCGTATTTTTTTGTGTCTGACAAAACCGCTTTCAATTCACTTTCTTTTAAACAAACATGACCTTTTTATTTCTCGAGATAAATCTCAATAAACAACAGAATCGAAAATTATTTACATAGCATACTTACCTATTCCAACACGTGTACTCCGGCCCACTTTTTCCGGCAGTATCCGCCCAACGTGATGCCCACTACTATCGCATTCTTGAAATATCCCGGAATGATAGAATCTCGTTCGGACATTTGTATTCCCACAAAACACTGACGCACAATGCGCGTCATGAGTGTGTTTGTAAGTCCCCGTCTATCTGGATTGACGAAGGTTGCCTTTCCCGGACCGCGGCATAAACACTGTCCTTAAACTTTTTAATATCGGCGTTTTTTCACGGCAATAAAATGTGGGCCTAACAATAGACTTTTATTACTGGCCATATTTTTTTACTATATTATTACACAAAATCGTCATTAACCTGGAAATGATGGACAAGGTAATGACTGGACATGGTGGCTTCGCTGGTAACTTGTATGAAGTTGGTATTGTTACCTGTTCAGCATAGGTTCTAGGACGATTTGGCGCCGGGACAACTGGACGCCATGCAATTTGAAATTAAATAGATGTTACGTACTTATATGTACTTTGAAAAAATATATTCAATATTATTATTTATATTTAAATTATTATATTATGATTTAATAGTTGGTGAGACAAGATATAAAGCCTTAAGCATGGTAATAAAAAAAATATTATGTTAAGAGTAAAATGAATTAAAACTACTAAAAAGTAGATAGAAACTGATTGAAATTCTGCTATCTAGCTTAAAGCTCCTAGCGTCCAGTTGTCCCATTCCCTTCAGCATATTATTCATGTAGCCGAGAAATACAGGATGCAAACCACATCCTCTGGGAATGTCCTAAAATATTTACGGAAAGAGAATAGCTCTTCTAATTGATTGTACCAACTGTTAGGCCCATCAAACCGTCTGACTTGGTCGCCACAAAGGCCATTTTTGTTGCATTTATAAAATTTGCGAAACTTAAAGTCCTATAAATTCAGTCAACACACATTGAGTACATGGTGACCTCAGTCTTGGAGCGGAATGCACAATCTAAGATTTCGATCCTAAGGATAAGTCGCCGAAAAGCATGACTTAACTATAGACAATCCTGAGTATAGAGTTAAGGAATCCTTAACCATAGACTACTTTTGTTATGAACACGCCCCCTTCTGTATTACCATTTACCACTGACAGATCAGAAAAACAGTCCATACTCTCAAATTCATTTAACTATGTATCTCAATATGGATATTGATAGTGTTAATTCGTTTGGCATGTACTTGCAGAATATTATTTTACTTTTATACGCCAGCCCGCAGAAATACAAAATGCCAGGTGAAGAATGACACTTGACGCTAATGTTACCATGTTAAAAAAATTCTTGCGGTGCCTGTGGAATCACGTATAATGACTTATAACGGAAACATAAGAGTAATATAATTAAATATTAATATGTATTTATAGTTATTGCATTTATAAAATGCAGTTGTCATATGTTTGTCATCGTTTAACAATTATAAAATAATTTACCTAAACTATAGGAAAGAGAATTTTTAAATATGGTATTATTTTCAATAGAAATGATCTTAACTAAGGACAATGTTTCTGCATAGTGTTTTCTGCTAAGGAAATTTTAGTTATGACAAATGTTTCTGCATTCCGCTCTTAGGTTACTGCTCCAGAGGCATTCCCAGTCATACAAAAAAATACGTTTAACATCTGTTTCGTAGACCGGGTGTGGTGCGGGACGGTTGTGGTTTGGTAGGACCATTAACTTCAACGTCATATTATTGTGTCAAAGATTAAAAAATATTTTTTTTTAATTAAAAAAAAGTATATTGAGTAGGTAGGTACATTACAAATAAAATTATTTTTATAAAACATGCTACAAAGAACAGGTAAATAAAGTTATGATAAAAAGTCAAAACAAAGAATTTTCACATTAAAAAAATGACTTAAACCAAGAATAGTGGAGACAGCTTGAGGAAGCTTACACCCAGCAGTGGATTAAAACAGGCTGATGACGGTGATTTTTTTTACATCACTCACTTTACATTATCATCTGAGCCAATGATAAATTAATAATAATACTGTAGGTACATAATCTTTTTTTTTCAAATTAACTTAACCAACAGTTTTGAGGGATAGTGCGGTGAATTATTTATTTATATTTAGGTGTTAAACGTTATTTTAGAAAAACATGTAAATAATATTTACTTTTACTGTGACTGATGAATTATTGACGAGTAAGTACTATCGATTGAGGGTAGGTAACTGATGAAATTTGAATTGTAATTCACATTGTTTTATGTATATTTTTACTTTTCTATTTAAATCAGCTGTTGTGAAACCCGAGCTTCACTTTTTTTAATGTACAAAGTTTTGTTAATTAAAAATAATATTATTTTGCGATTATTAATTAGTATGTTAATTTTGTACCTACAAATATACACATAACACAAAATAACTGTAATCCTATATCGTGGGTTTAGTAGCGTGAATGGCCAAACCACTTACAGAATTTATATTTCAACTACCAACGATTCCAGTAAAAACATCAATTATTTTCTATAAACACATTATGTACATCAAAATAATTAAATATTAAAGATGACAATGAAGATTTTGGTGGTTTATTTTTATGTGTACAATACTTAGAAATACGCAATTTTTAAAAAAGATATTTGTTTTATTTATATATCTAATTTTAACTGTGTCGAGGCCTCTTTTTAAATTTTCCGACGAATCGTTTGAGTCATCTGCGTTCAATAAAATGATGTACGTTTGCCAGTGGTGTGTGTGCATAGTGCCCAAACATGCCGAAAGGAAAAATCCGTATTAAAAGAAAACGATTTAAATAGTAACATAAAAACGTAGACTAATTAAAATGTTGTAATAATCATTTGCATCTGTAGCGATAATAGCGATCAAATATCTATTGTTTAAAGGTTTAAAATTACTCTGCAGTAATATATTCCCAGCGAATCCATTTCCAGTAAACAACTGAGCTAGATCAGCAAGTCGGTTGGCGAAATTAGAGACGGTGTATTATTACATCATATCACAGCACAATATACCATTACGGTGTATTAGCCGAATATTCATTTTTCATAGTATCATATTTTCTTACAACTGTAATAACAAATAATATTTCATTTCGCTACTCAATTTAAAACGCTGATTCTATAATTAGTCTAATATGATTATGTACCAGAATTTTATGTTAATGTGTTACTTTTTATTGTATAAATAACGAAGAATAATTTATCTAGATGTCACTCGAATCCAAGTACTTAGCTCGTAACTATCATGTATAATATACTATTGTACCGATACGCTGCTAATAAATCTCACCCTGCTACATTGTAGACTTCATTATCATCATTCTCAATCTACACATCGAACACCACACAAGTGACCCAACACACCATACCACTGTGCTGTCCTGCAATGGAACAATATACACGTTCATTGGAAAATTTCAAACCATAGAATTTAGCCATACTTCATATGGAATAGAATACGAGCGTTCTAGTTTACTTTATATTCTACTGTTTAATGATACTTTTCTCATAATTATTATATTATTAAATGTAATATGATATGATTTTAAACTCGTTTTAATCACAGCAATGCCATTAAATGTGATGATATAAACATTATTATTTGTCTGTGGTGGCTCAAAGAACCATTGTTTTTTTATGTCCCCTAATATTTTTCATACATTATGGGCACAAAAGAAAATTCAACGGACATTGACTGCTGGGAAAACGAAACCTTTTTAATATTTGTTCGGGAAAAACGCGCGGGTAAAAAGGTTTTGGAAGAATTTAAAGCACGGACATTTTCAGTGTGTCGATTTCTAACTGAAAAACAGCAGGGGCTTAATTTAAATCGGGGAAATATATTATTACTTTATGATATGGGACTTCCGGCATGTTTCAAATGTGTTTTTGAATTCGCTTCTCATTGGAGACAAATTTTGAATACTTTGGCAACGTTATGTTATTCACTTTATCATAATAAACTTTATTATAATTTTTTACAGTTTTTTTAAAGTTATTTTCTATTTTTATGTAAAAAATACGCTTGTAATATAAATATGGGAGCACGTAAATTATTTTATTTAGTAATTTTATTTTGCTATTCGCTCTTTCTAACTGTCGCACCCGGGGAATAATAGTGGTACAACTCGAAATCTTGTTTTTGCAGGAGAGCAGTTTGAATATTTTATTTTTGTATGTTAAATCAGTTAATTTATAAAAGCGTGAAATTGGCACATTTGAGTCATCTTATGTTGAATGTTATCCTCAATCACAATTGCACAATGATCATTGTGCCACTATTTCTGCTTAAATTAAAGTAAAATTTTATAATATTATGATAATGACAAAAATTCTTTTAAGGCCACCATTATATTTTTAAGAATTATGCCGTTATTTGTGCGGATAGAAATGATATCTTGGAACATTTCTGCATACTTAACTCAAAAATGACAAATTTGCACTTGTGCCACTATTATTCCCCGGGTGCGTGTTTACTAATATAATTAAAAAAATTAAATATTTTATTTAAGTAGTCCGAAATTATGGTGAAATATTAAAATTAGGTTACCGACTTTGATACTAAAGCCTCAAAATACAGAAATTATATCGATACCCCAAAGCTAATCTAGGACATTATTTTCATTCCTGATATTTAACTCATAAGATAAGTTGAATATGCCATTGTTCTATTAATAACTACCAGTCAAATTAGTAAAATATAATGGTTGGCAAGATAAATAATCTTATAATTAATTTAAAATGTAACAATTATCGACATATCTCAGTATAGCATTGATATATTGGTGTAAGGTATAATATGTACTAAGTAGGTACTTAATTAACTTGTTTAGATAATGATTATCATTAGTTTTGTTTACTAATAAGAAAATTACCAACAATTATTTATGCAAATAGATTTAAAAAGTCATATAAACCTCAATCCAATATTTTAGCATTTTTTGGGATTCAATAGGTATTGTAAAACAATAGAACTTTCCAATTTAACCTTATTTTTCAAGATAAACAAAATAACAATTTAAAGGAGCAGGTGAGATTAATCCATTTACTTTTCTATTAGTAAACACGCATGTTGCTTATTGCGATATTCCCGTCATTGGTTGAGTGTATTTTATAATCTTTATATAGAAAAAAGCTATTATTTCAGACGCAAACCAAAAAAAATAAGTATCGGTTTGAAAGTATTAATAAGTTTTATGAATGAAGAAAATTACATTGATTTCAAAGTCTTTTCTCTCTTTGTAATTCGTATGTATCTACTATAATGCTACAGTTAGTAAACCTATAGCTATAACAAAACACGACACATGAATGAAATTTTCCGACAAGTTGTGTTGCAGTTAACTACGCAGAGTCAAACTGGCAGCGAACAGTGTCAGCGGCCCAATTGTACCTACGTTTTAACCGTAGTATCCACCAAACTTCACACACTCAACCGGGGGTGTTTGGCTAACGGCAAAGCACCGTGGCCCGGTTGTACGCAGGTTTCCGGGGGTTCCTTCCTGCCGCCTTTAGCACCGGAACCGGATATGGGCGTGGTCGAAGCGGGGAAGCGAGAGTGAGAGGAGCTTGAACTATGTCGACAGCGACAGGCTACACAGAGTGCAGCTTGCATTTGTGCAATTATTGTTGGAGCGTAATTAATACTTAAAATGCAGTTTGACAATGTATATAATATATAATATTTTATAATACCGAACCATTTCAATATTTGCGGTAAACGATATCTTTGAGTTGAAACATATTTTTTTTTAATATTATTTAATGAATAATTCAAAATATTTGATAATGTAACATTCTTTATTTAACGTATTATTCGTTATCGCTCCATTTAGAGTATAACATTTTTAAATCTTGTGAATTTATTCATTGAATAAAAAAAACAGTTGGTGGCGCTTTTTCGCAAGTGGACTGTAATTTTAAGGATGATGTGGATTCCGAATCAAGGGGTGATGGGATTAAACAAAATGCCAGACACTGACCTTAATGATGATTTATAGTGGCTCCGTGGTCTGGTTGCATTGTTACTCGTGCGGTATTATTTGTCTGGGTTACCCAGTGCGCGGCACTTGACGGTACACTGTTTGATGGATGATAATGTGATTGATAAATGGTGATGATTGGTGATATAAATGATGAGAGCCAGTATCACGGCTTGGCAGGTGGTATTCAGAAATATCTCTTGTACGACGATCACACTATATCAAGCTGACTTGATGCTTGAGCTGACTACACGTAACGGCTGCCTTGAAGTCACTAAATGTTATTTGCATCACGGTCTCTCATGACCGCGACTGCTCATCGTCTGGTCTTGTGACAATAATAGAGGGATTTGAGGTTTTTAGGAGGTGGAAAGTCAGGATTACGGCCACCGCAATTTGGAGCAACCAAAAGTTTATTAAATTATTAGCTAGTGAACGCGGTTTGGAAAGATCCTAACGCTGGCTGGATTTTTACCAAAATTCAAACACACATTTGCCCATACCGATTTCATCTGCTTAGCGACATCTATTACATTGCGTAATCTTATCCGTTTCCTTATCCATTGCTTTATTTTGTGATCTTTACGCATTATGCCTAGCATGCATCTTTCATTAAGAATCCACGTTTCACATGCATACGTGAGCGTTGGTAGCATCACACAATGGTAACACTTTCGAAAATACTATTCAGGCGCTCAAATACATTCCATGCGAGTTGGTTTCTGCGAGCAATCACGTCATATGTATATAATATGTATTATGTTATATAATTAGGAAACAAAGTATAAACCAGAGAACTCAGACATAATGGAAACTGAAATACCTAATGGGTGTGGAGAAGTAGGCAACCGATTTCGAGCGTGTCAAGAATACGTCATACGTCGAATACTGACAACCGCTCCCGATTTATGCACTGATGCTCATTTAATATTGGTGTATTGAAGGTTGCAATACACACTATTGCACGTATATAATGCGTGGTTCATTTTCGTAGGACATTCAAACATTCAAAACCCTGCGTCTAAATATACTGGTTTGGAATTCTATTTATTAATCTGTTCTGTGGTACTGCTCTCGATTTATGTACTGACACTTATTTAATATTGGTGTATTGAAAGTTGCAACATACACTATTGTACGTCTATAATAATGCGTGGTTCATTTTTTTAGGACATTTTTGAACATTCAAAAACCTGCGTCAAAATGTACCGTATTGGGATTATGTTCAATCAATTTTTTTCTGTGGTACTAACCTTTGTATTAGTTTAAAATGAAACGGAAGTGTATTTTTAATGCGTTTTAGTTTCGATATTCATACGAGTGCCTTATGCGATAGATATCGTCTATCTAGTGTAAAACTGTGCCAAGCACCAAACAGTAAATTGTCCAAGAGGGCATTTTTTCCGATTTCGCTCACACAAATGTGTGAATACAGGGAGAGCGTACAAGGAATTCTAGATTTTTTTCTTCTAACGTATAAATATATTTTTTTTGTGATTTTACCGAGGCTTTGACTGCGACTCGCTGTCATATCGCCTCTTCTCTTCTAGAAGGGGAAACGCCAATCAGGTCCTCACTCCTATTCTGTTAAATAACTTTACAATTTTGCCTAGCTCTTCCGTCTTACCCACCGCCAGGACACCTTTCAATTCGTCGATATTCTCATTGATATCCGAAATTCGCAGCTGTACTCTGTGAAGTTCATATTTAGGGTATTGTAGCGCTATATGTACAATATCCTCTAAAACGTGACATTCATCGCAGAGTTGCGATTCGCTTCTTACCATGAGGACATCAAATCTTTTGCCCATTATGTGCCCTGTTCTTAGCCTCAGTATTAACATAAGCTCATTCCTCGTTAAAGGAGACTCTACAAACCAGGGCACCTCTCGTGGTGATGGTAGAATAGACTTACTCCATTTACAATTTTCTAATAATGCCCTATGGTAAAAATCTATCCACATACTTTGGCCCATTTTTTTATAGCCTCATTCCAGTCCAGGTTTTCTGGTATCCACTGATATGGTACTCCTGAATTGCAAGCTTCCTATGCCAGATCATCCGCCAATACCCATGTGCGATGGAAAAAATGTATAAATATTATAAAGATATTTCCATTATATAATAGGTATATCTAATATTACTAAATGCCAAGCTTTTCTTCATAAATTTTGGGTCTAGGACGATTTGGCACCGCGAACTGGCCTCCGCCGATTGGCCTCCGGTAATTGGCCGCCGGTACAATCGGACGCCGGCCCAATTGGACGCCGACCCAATTCGACGCCGACCCAACTAACCTCCGGGAGATTGGACGCCGCACAGTTGAATTAAATGCGCAAAGGAATAGACGTACGTTACGATTTGTTGGAGTAAATAAGCAAGTCAGTTTAATATGCTTCTATCTTCTCAGTAGGTGTACCTTATACATTTCGCGCTTGACACATTTTTAATATAGATTGAGAAAAATTATTATGCCTGATGATGTTTATTAAAAGAAAATAATTCTTCCCTCGCTAAAACTTAAAGATGTGCATAATCAATTAATTTATTGTCTATACATGGGTACTTATTTATATTTACAACAAATATTAAAAATAATGTTATATGTTAGAATGAAAATTACAATATATTTCAGCGTTTTATCGACTTAATATTATAATAAAGCTTAAACATGTATATTATTATGCATAAATGCGTATTTTAAGATAGTATGAAATTACAAACAAAATATTAAGTTATCTGCTAAGCATAAATGTTTTAGTAGTTTGATTGATAAACTACTTAGGTACTGGGTGCCGGACGAAATCTCGAAGGCCGAAATCCCGAAAGCCTAAATCCCGAAAGCCGAAATCCCGAATATCGAAATCCCGAACGCTGAAATCCCGAATGGCCGGAATCCCGAAGGCCGAAATCCCGAAAAATAAAAAAAATACAAACATCAATAATTGCGCAATTGTGGATTGCGCAATTTTTGTAAGATGCACAAAATCCATTCGTTCTACAAAATGGTCTCTCCTGAAAAAAATTGCGCAATCAGAAAAACCCATTTTCCGAAAAAATGGGATTTGTCTCTCTTACAAAAATTGCGCTCACGATTGCGCAATTATTGATGTTTGTATTTTACATTTTTTATATTTCCACAAAAAATGGGTTTTTGTCTCTCTTGCAAAAATTGCGCAATTATTGATGTTTGTATTTTTTCATTTTTCGGGATTTCGGCCATTCGGGATTTCAGCATTCGGGATTTCGGCCTTCGGGATTTCGTCCGGCACCCAGTACCTAAGTAGTTTATCAATCAAACTACTGAAACATTTATACTTAGCAGATAACTTACTTAATATTTTGTTTGTAATTTCATACTATCTTAAAATACGCATTTATGCATAATAATATACATATTTAAGCTTTATTATAATATTAAGTCGATAAAACGCTGAAATATAATGTAATTTTCATTCTAACATCTAACATTATTTTAAATATTTGTTGTAAATATAAATAAGTACCCATGTATAGACAATAAATTAATTGATTATGCACATCTTTAAGTTTTAGCGAGGGAAGAATTATTTTCTTTTAATAAACATCATCAGGCATAATAATTTTTCTCAATCTATATTAAAAATGTGTCAAGCGCAAAATGTATAAGGTACACCTACTGAGAAGATAGAAGCATATTAAACTGACTTGCTTATTTACTCCAACAAATCGTAACGTACGTCTATTCCTTTGCGCATTTAATTCAACTGTGCGGCGTCCAATCTCCCGGAGGCCAGTTGGGTCGGCGTCGAATTGGGTCGGCGCCCAATTGGGCCGGCGTCCGATTGTACCGGCGGCCAATTACCGGAGGCCAATCGGCGGAGGCCAGTTTGCGGTGCCAAATCGTCCCATTCCCTAAATTTTCACTTTATATTTGAGTTTTATTGCGACAGACTTTACCGAAAGTATTTTAATACAATTATCATTTAACACAAGCCGTCTAGTAGAATTAAACCTTTAAAGTTCGGAATAAATTATTCACTCCTCCACTGCTTACTCTCTCATTAAACTTATTTAGTTTTCACGCTTGCTTTCCTTAGTTCTTTATAATTAAAGATGATGTTTGACTTGGTAATTATAATTAAGTTTTTAAGTGTCCCGAAATCCCAAGGAAGGGAAATTAAACATTTGAGTTTGGTTATATTTAAAAAAACGTCCTTAAACTATAAAAGGTAATTACTCTTTTTAATCACAAAATTATTCATTCATGGAAACATGAAGATAATAACGTTTATCTTACCAAGCTAATACATTAATTTACTTCATGTGCTGTCACATTGCGTTACATTACTAATTACAAACTGTATTTTGGAATAAATTTTCTAGTTGTATCACGTAGGTATATAAATTTATATATATTTCTTCATTATTATTCTGTCAATGATTCTATAAACAGTACACAATAGAAAATTTTCAATTTATATATTTACTTATAGTGAATTTTCACAACATGACATGAAAAAAATATTAGCAGTATTAGAATATAATGTCGTGGGGTTGCTGTCAAGTCGATAACTTAAGTAATTAAGAATTAACAACGAATTATGTGTCTATATATATAAATATGTATGCTAGAAAAAAATTCAAGCTCATCCAATATATTATAGAACATGCACATAATGCACAACGAAATTAGCATTATGCCTGATTTTAGAGGGCATGTCAAACTTTAAATTGAAATTACTCCATAATATGATTTCAAAACTTACCAACTTTCGGCAGTAACACCCCACCCCACGAATAATAAATAATTATAAAGAGTAAATACAAACAATAAAAGTAGCTACGAGGAATTACGCTAGAAGTATAACCGAGTTGGTTATAAGTTATAACTTATTGGAGTATAATATTGATATCCGAAGCGATTTGGTTGAACAGAGTTATTGCTCTCCCATTTGGCATCAACAATAGTTGATTATTAATTGAGTTAGCATTTACTTGGTAGAATTCCATTTTACAAGAAATGAAAATATAATTAATATTAAATTCTACAGGTTTTTAAAAAGGTTTGTCGATATCTATTTCGGTTTTATCGCCATTATCAAGACTATATGGAAGACTATAAGAAGATATTGGTGTTACAACCGAAATAGCTATCGACAAACCTTTTTAAAAACCTGTAGAATTTAATATTAATTATATTTTCATTTCTTCTAAGAGTTGATTAGTTTGTCATCTTTGGAGAACAAACAACTGATACTCCCGATTTATAATATAGTTATCAAAGACATACACGTCAATATTACCAAGAATTGCAAAGTTCTCATTTATTCCGCGTTAAATATAGATTTCATCTAGCGTTTACCATGCAACATGTAAGCATACCTAATAAAACGTCAGTTGCGTATAGCCACGGATAGTATCCATACGATCTCAAGTAAAGAAATATTAAAAATATATTTTGAACTAGCTTTACCATAAATTCGTACTTGAACTGATGCGGCGCCCAAATAATCGACCCACACTTAAACCGGTTTCGAACTGAGGAATTGTGAAGAATTTTTAATATAATATCATCCAATAAGACCCGAGAAGTACGCAAGACCATATTCACCAAGATGTAATAATTATTATATATTATGAAGCTGTGTAACGTGTTTTGATATCACAGAATGATATAGGTTAATTAAAAAAATTAATAATTATTACAAAAAAATAATGAAAATAATGAAAGTATTCATTATAATATTTAACATAGAAAAAATCGCACTTATTAATAATAAAATATTGTAAGAACAGTGTGACGTTTATTTTATTATAATAATTATAATATGTTTTTAAAACCTTAGAGGGATATCTTTTACTCTGTATATTATGCATTATCTTACTACTTTATTGTCTTACTTGGAAAACAATAAACCAAAGATGCCAGAAGAAAGGATAATAAACGAGGAAGTAAGCCGTTGATGAAATTGCTAAGCACGTAAGCTGACTCTCACATGAAAGCTCATCTCGCCTACGTACCAACATGTCGAATACATCGATGTGACGTCACCGTTATTCATAAAACACACGTTTCTAAATTGATCTCCGCAGATTGGTCGAATGCGACTGTTTCGTTTGAAAAAAACATCTGCTGTTGCAATCGACAAGTTGCATACTTCTCAGGCTTCGAGTCGAAGATGCCAGGTCGCAGACAAATACCTACGAATCAATCATTCCTATACCGGTTCGCCGATCGACGTATTCAAATATATAATATCTATGTACGTTTCGAAGGATACGCGCGATTGTCGCTAGGTAGATGTGCGCGGTCTTCACAAGCAACACTGGATCGCCGTTCTTGGAAGGTTTGGTTTATGGCTGTGCGGCACACGAGGCGAGTTTAGATGTGAGAGCCGACTAATAGTCTGACCGCGTCCTGTATGCAGTTTCACCATTAACGACATGGTGAAAATAATTGTTGCGGTCGTCCCAGCAATTGCCAAGTCATTGACCAGTATAATCGAGGCGCATCTGTCGCACATACATGGCAGAGGAAGAAATGAGTATGTTTATTGTAGTCAGAGTATAAGACATCTGACATTTTGTTTTTGACACAAAAACTGTGGAAAAGCTCTGTTTAAGAAACCATTTAACTTACCAATTTTCATAACGTATCTATGAAAGCTCAAATGCAATAAATTAATATTACACTTCTCGTGGAAGCTCTTATAATATATTATATTATTTACTTTATCTTCGTTATGACAACGTTTCTGCAAAATGACACGGTGTTTGGTGACCTTCTATAATTCTCAATTTAGCTTTGTAGGAGTTCTGAGAAAATAATACAAAACTACACCTCGGAGCTTAACTAAACTCATTATAAAATTTTATCATAATAATTTACTATGCCATTGTAGAAAACTAGTAAAGTAATGCAATTAAAATTTTACAAACGTGAATAAAATAATGATACTGATCTCATAAGTTGACGTTTATATCTACTGAGGTTATAAAACACTACTATTAATATATTTGTTTGTTATTTCTGACTAATAAAAATAATAAATGTTGTTTTAAAATTTTATATTATTTAATCATTTTCATAATCATCTGTAACCTTCTTTTTACGATACTAATAAATTCCGTTCGTTCCAGTGATGTCACATTAGGTTACCGTTCGTGATTTACATAAAATTACAGTAGGTAGAGTATATATTTTATAAATTTGCAATTTTTTTTGCACTTTTTACTATACTGATAAGCTTATAAAATTATTAGATCAAATGATATTCACTTGTATTAATATAATTTATGTAGTAATAAATAAGTAAGTAAATAGATAATATAATAATATTATGTAAAAAAAGTATTTTTATAATATATTAAATCATTTTCATCCTAGTCCAAAGTTCTGTATTGTATACTTTCAAAGGAAAATGCCTATTTTGGCATTATAATGTTTAAGTCTTATAAGGTTTCATCATCAATATTTGACATATAATAATATAATCAAAACCGCATCAAAACCTAACTACAATCGTACGAAAAAATCTATACATTTTTACAGCCTCTTAGTCATATTATTATCTTGATCTTACCCCGTACTTTCATAATATATCTTTCTCACAATTATTGAGCATGATGTCTCTCTTCATCGCATATACTTTAAGATCTGTCTCTTTTATTCGTAATGGAATCCGACGCTCTGTTTGCGATGTGTATTTATAATTTATGCCAGGTGAATGAAATCTGACGGATATTATAATAAATATTGATATTATTGATTATATGGATTACAATTATATATATTTATAATTATATATATATTCCTCGTCAATGGCACTCAGCTCGAACAGGTAAAAATCTACATCTCTCTGAGACAACAAGTGTCTATAGATGGATAAATATTTGATGAAAGTGTTCGCAGAGTAAAGCTAGGCTGGAGTGCTTTTGGCCGCCTGAATAATATCTTCAAAAGTGACCTTGCACTGTGCTTAAAGCGCAAAGCGTTCAACCAGTGTGTGCTTCCCGTGATGACATATACTTGTGAAACATGGAGCCTAAGTAAAAGAGAGATCCAGAAACTTAGAGTAGCACAACGTGGTATGGAAAGGTGCATGCTGGGCATAACGCAAAAGGACAAAAAGAGAAATGAGTGGATAAGGAAGCAGACAAGAGTTTGCGATGTAATAGAGTTCATTAAAGCCTTAAATGCAGATGGGCTGGACACATAGCTCAAAGAAGAGACAGTTGACAAATCTAGTCATCTAGTGGAATCCAAGAAGTACAAAACGTCCGCAAGATAGACCTAGAGGCCGCTGGATTGATGAAATGATAAAGTTCTGCGGAAGTACGTGGCAACGCAATGCACAGGAACGAGAGAAGTGGAAGCAGCTTGAAGAGATCTTCATCCAGCAGTGGATAGATTTTGGCTGATGATGATGATGATTACTGGATAATGCTATCGATTTTGAAAAAAATAACATTTTCGTTAGATGTAATAATATTAATGATTCTAGAAATAGCTTAAATATGAAGATAACGAAGTGCATATTAACTAAAATATTTGCAGTTATGTACTGGTAACCTTAGGTGGCATCACAGTAACGGGAGTGTTAAAGTGCACATTACGTCATATTGGGTTCTTTATATTCACAATACACTAATTCTCTATAAATGGCCTCTTTATTGTCGAAATAAACTTTTCATATTACTAAAAAAATGTGTAGGTATTTCCAAACTTAGTTTTCCAATAATTAATATTTGTTTAATACAAAAAAATAATTTATTGTAGGTTTGTAAGATTCGATTTTGAAAGCTTAAATTAGGTCTTACAAAACTTTGAAAAGTTTTTTATGTCTGAATGCACCTTCTGATGGAAAATTTGTGAAATAGACTTGTAGCTAACTTAATTAGTATACACGAGTCTCTTTTGTTGGTTCGATTTCAAATATTTAGGCTACATCTTTATAGAAAAAGGTTTTTTTCAACATTTTTTTTTAAATAAAATTTTAATGTGCTTTGAGGGAAAGGAAAGACTTAACCCGCTCGGCTTTTGGTATTACCTTTCTGTTTCGAAGTTTATCAACCCCCTTCTTTCCACCCCCTTTATCTCCCGCTCTCCTTCGCCGCAACTTAACACAATTTTAAATTAATTACAAGAACACGGGGGCTGGATAAAGGGAAATACTTTGGCATATAACTTGACTCTTGATAGATGAGCAATTCATGAATTTAAATTATAATCCAGCGTAAGCTAATAGTATAGATAATAAATTACTTTTAATTCAATATAATATAAATATTCCACGATTTTAAAATTTGCATGAATAAACGTATTAGAAACGCATAGGAAAAATATTGACTGAGTGGGAATTCAACATACATTCGTGGGGTTACTGCCAAAAGTTGTATTGTAGTTGTAAAGTAATTGCAATTTTAACTTTTACGTGCCCTCTAAATCAGGCATATTGATAATTTATTTATGGTTTATCTGCGTGTTCTATCTATATTTTTCTCTAGTTTATATATTTATAATAATATATAGACACATAATCCATTGTTAATTTTAAAAACATAAATTATCGACTTACCTAGGTACTTTTAGCAGCATCATTAAGACTGAATTAACTTATTCACTAATCTTAGTGTTTTTCTTTCAAATAATTTTTAATAACTACGGTATTTGATGTTTTATCCTTTTTTTACCTTCAACAAACTACTAACATTTTTGTTATTTAAATAAAGGTAATGACGTAATATTAGTCTTCGAAAATAAATATCAGTGATCCATTAGCAATAAAACTACTTTGTGTATTTATAATTAGTCAATTAGACCAGCTTTAATTTGTTTCCTTTATTGTAGAAGTTATTTAGTACCTGACTACACAGTTGTATTACCCAATTAGATTTTTTATATAAATGCATATCTTGAAATGCATCTAATTGATGTTTGTTAAATGCAGCGTAATTATTTTACTTAACTTAATGCGGACTTCCAACATAAAAGGGTTCGCTTCTTTGTTTTAGAGTAGACACATTTATCTCCTAATTACGGAAAAATCATTGCAAGATTATTTATTTTAACATCTCTGTTTAGTAACATCTTTCAACAGAAAATATAACTAACGATCTCAGACGATAATTAAGTACTTGTCACTCGAACTTATCATAATATTATTAGATAATAATATTTAGTCGATATTAAACCTTTCAATCAAGCAGTTAATCTCTCAATTAACTAGTCGTTTTACAAATACTGTGTTTATCCGAGAATGACGAAAAACTATGAAATACAAAATTCACATAGATAACTAAATCAGTTTTATCTAAATATACAGATCCTGTGTATGTAATAAAGTGTTCAAGTGCATACAATGCATACAACCATACAAATATTTCTGTCTATTAATCATTGTATCGACATATCAAAAATTAAACTACAAATGGTGTTCCCCTAAATGAATAAACAGCTACAGCTGTACCTATAATGATTCTTTCAATATATTTTGACAGCAAAATAATTTTAAAAAGTATTTTCTACTTTCATCTTAAACAATTTATTATAATTCGCATCAAAACTAACTCGATAAAAATAATATTTTGTAAATACACAACTACTCACCCACAATAAGAAACCTTCCAACGCTCCCAGAGGAATCGAGTCGCTACAGACAAATTGAAATTTGAACACGTTCAAAACGAATTATGAGCATATAATCCGCGAACCAATTCGCCCCCCGCGGGAAATTCAACCCTTCGGCCCGCGTTATGAATCACACATGGTCCTCCTCAAAAGCCTCTATAATGTGTGTTACGTTATATTAGTTTATTCAATTTCTTGAACCTTTAATTCGCACACCTGCGGTCCCATGGTGACACTAATTTTCAACAAGCTTTCCGACGAAATATATTTTGTACATTATATTAGAAGATTCCTCAAAAGGAAAAAGGTTCTCATTCAATTTTATCAGGTTTAATGTTATGTACTGGTTATATATTAATAATTCAAAATAAGAGTATATCAAATAAATTTGTTCTACTTTGTAGTTTAATATTGTTTATTTATGTTTTTAAATTAAAGTTAACCAACAGAATTATTCACAGAAGTGTATAATATTAAGACGATACATCAGTGAAACGGTAAATAATTTTCAACTATAGGCGCAACAAAATTTCGGACTAGCTGGCAGTCGGAGAGCGAACATCGAGGTGTGAATACGTCAATTTGTTTCGTGATGTCGACGGGGGTATTAATTCTTAAATCGTGTAAAGATGACTAAAAAACGTTACGCATTTACTTGAAAAAGAAAACATGTGAATGAATATATTATTATTATGACTAATAGAACACGTTAAAGTGCCCACGACCACCCGTCATATATGCACAACCGTGGATATGCACGGCCGCTTTCTATAACGCTTTAAACGTGTCTAAAAGAAGTGATTTTAAGTGCTTTTTCCGTCCCGAGACGGAGCCGCACGGGACTGATGCTGCAACCACGCACCGTAGTGCTTAAAGAAGAAAGTTAAGAAAGAAAATTTTTGTTTTTTGGACTGGCTCTGCCGTCCGCTGACGTTAAGCGCTTTGTGTACCCGCATACTGAGTGTCACGAATTGAAATGGATGAGTCTACAAAAGAGTCGGGACTATCCCGCTCCCCATACGACGCTGCAAATTTCTCAAATGCCGCAAAGTTGGCCTTGGTTGCTGCCAGATCTCCATGACCAATTAGACCCGTGTGAGGACGGACCCTGGCAAACAGCTCCGCTCGTTCGAATTCCATAAGCGGGCAATTCCAGAGGATGTGTTCAACATCTTGGTGGTCATGCCCGCAGGTACAACCCGGCCCATCTACTATCAAGCCAAACTCGTGGAGTCTGGCGGCGAAGTTGCCATGGCCGGTGAGGAACTGGCTAATCCAGTACGAAGGTTGGAGTCTTGTAGTTTGGTGCCTGCCAAATACGTCTGGATAAAAAACGGTAAGTGTGCCGCCCCTTGGGGGAGGCGGTCCACCTCGCCTGCCATGCCGCAAATGCGGTCTTGTACACAATGTCACTTACAGTCTTCCTGTAAGGAACGTCCTCGGATCTCTGCGGTGGTGTCAGATGGACACCGACGAGTGTTGTGCTGATCCCCCTCAAGAGGAGGGTGATCGATCCTTTGACTTGGACGTGCAGATCGAGGGGTAGCACCCCCGCGAGTACGGCAAGCGCGTCAGTAGAAGTTGTGCGGTAGGCTTTGGTAAGCGAGATCAGCGCAAGTCGCTGCCCGCTTAGTAGTGCGCGTCTCACGAGAGTTAAGGAATAAACAGAACATTAAATAGACGCATTTTGGATTTATATGACAAATTATGTTTCGTTCGGCATGCGTCATTTGCACCCGCGACCCGCAATCCGCGCATCGCCTAGCCACGATCTTTTTCGACCATGCATCAACTGAGGTATAGCTTTAATATATATACATATGAAGACGTTAATTAAGACTTGTATTTTATTAATGTAGAGTGTGTTGCGCCCGGAGGCATGCAATGGACCAATCTCAGGCCGGAAGCTACAAATATAATTTACAAAATAATAAGGAATACATAAAGTATTATTAAAATGATATTATTAAAAGTATTATTAAGTTAAGATTTTTCAATGTATGTTAATTCCATAATATGGACAGAATGAGTTGGGTGAATCGTTAACACCAACTTCCTTTATGTAACGTCCACTGTGTGAAAATTTATTATAATACCTTTAAACACCTTTTTTTGTTGATTGGTAAATATTAAAAGTACTTTTATTTTCAATTAAGCTTTGATAAGGTTCGATCAGGTATTCCTGTTAGCTAGCGCTCGCGAGTGCCCAATCTTATGTCTCTCTCTGTGTATTTTTGTATACTATGTGCAAATGGCGGGACATTTTAAATTTACAAAATTTAGCCAAGCATCTTTTGGTTAAACACTTACCTCTAACACAATAAAGCATCGGTGTACCTACCCGACGACAAATCATCATATATATTGTTGTAGTAATCATAGAACTCAGTATTACAAATGTGACACACTTCGATATTCATGTTTTGTTTTCAAAACAAACGAGAGTGGCACAAGCAATCGTCAGCAGTTTTCTCAGTCATAACCTAGATCAATAGTGCTTATTATGATTTATATAATTGCGACAATGACCCTTGTAATGTATTGATTTAATTTGTATAAATAGCGAGAACGATCCATAACTCATTAATACTCATCTCGAGTACGGTCACTCAATACAGTCACTCCTGACTCGCGATATAGTCACCTAATTTCTCACACGACCATCGTCACTCTCAGTATTATCGTCAATATTCGTTGCTACCGGATCGCGGCTCGGTCTGAGTACAAGCTCGCACCGTTAATCTTTACTCCAGCCATTGTAACTCTCTCTACTCTGCATCAGGACAATAAATATCTACATCCATCTACACCACTGCTGCCTCAATCAACTCACATGCCATCTCCCCTCATGAACCCCAAATTATCTAATAAACAATCTGCTATTAAAAGTCGCTCCGCTATTTTCATTTTGAATAAGCTCTGTAGATAAGTATTTTAAGCTCCTAGTACTTTATTTATTATGAAAGTAAATTAAAAGTTTAAAAAAGTTTAATTATGTTTATGAGTATAATTTTCATGTGTTTTTTTTAATATAAAATATACTAATGCTATATATTTTTTCTTTTTTCTTTTAGGTAAGTGGAACTTGTACGCTACTCAGTTTTACCCGGTAATATTGTAAGTATATTATAAACATATTGAAACTTCTTTTTAAGTTACTTCATAGTGGTTTTTGTCAATATATATGTCTATCTAACTTTGAATTTTTCTTTTTTTTATAATTATATCGTCACCACAATAATACAACTAGATAACTCTGATTTAGTCATTTTTGGGAAAATGAAATTTAAACTTTACCTACTTTATTTACATAAATCTAGGCTATAATTCTTATTTAAAATAAAAATGCAAAATTGTGCTTGTCTTTTGTTGCTTATTTCATAATATTATTTGACAGTGTAAATATGTATAAATACCGGGTCATAATTGATTGGACATCTCACTCGATTACAAAATTCCACCAAAGACACATCGCACCGAATTTTCGTTATACCTATTTATTATATCGCATCGATTGTACCCTTGTAGTTATTTGAAACAGTAAATAAATTCGCGCCTCCTCCATCATCACGAACAAGTACTACCGTCTTTCAATCAAAAAATACCACATGTATAAAAGTATACTAGACATTTATTGTTATACATTATTTTAAGTCTCAATCCGGTCTACCTTTTTGGAACCTCATAATATTCCAGAGGACCTACAGGATTCTGTTATTTCCTGAGAAAATATTAGAATACTGCTACGGATTCTTGGATATGAGGCGTCTAATTCCAAAAAGCGATAAGTCCGTGTTTCATATTATTTAAAGCTTGGTTTATTTCGCGCGTGTTTAAGTCAACCAATAAGGGAACATTTAATATTGAAAAGGACGTCTCCCATGCTGTAGAATCTGGTAAACTCATGACAGTGCCACGGAAATATGTGCCTTATGCAGAGTAAATTAAAAAGTGAAGTACAAATAGCGCTACGTCCAATTTTATTTTGCCTATATTTATTACATTTAAGAGTTTATCGGCTGAAACAAATTGCCATTTGGTTCTAATTTTGACATGGAAAACAACGGAAAAAATAATCTCACGTTAAAACAAATAATTGAAGCTTGAAACATAAAAACGTTGTTTCCCGAAAATATTGAATTGCGGACTTGTCGCTTTTTGTAATTAGACGCCTCATATACAAAATGCTTCAACCAAAGTGCGGCCAAACAAAGACTAATAGTATATTTAGTGAATTATATATTTAGTGAACAATACTGTTTACATAATATTTTTCTAATTAAATCGTGTTTTTGTTAAATTTATTAAGGTTTCAGGAAACTTATTAAAACTAAAATAAGCCTTTTAATAATTAATTTTCCGGCTGTGTACAAAATGTAACTTATTAAGTGATTTATAATCAGACTAACTTATCAAAATGATATTCAGCAAACCATGGGATATTATAAACTGTTCACTTAAAGCACCCCCCTTTCCTTAGCCATAAGTTAAGTAAGTAAAGTAGTGAGGTTAAATCACTCAGAGTGACTTAACGTCATGGCTTAACCCCCCCAGTGTAAACACTTAACAAATATCTCGTTAGCGGAGTAAGTTAACAAACACTTAAGATCAATATCTATAATTGGTTTGGCATCCCAAACTGACCAAAACAATCTAATCCGAAGTCATTGAAATTTTGCCAATAATATTATTGATAACCACCCCTTACTTAGTTGGGTGTATTTGGATTGTTATAATAATTAATTCAATATTATACGCATGCTCATGAATACATTAATAAGTTGCCTATTCCATTTGAGTATTTACTCTTTATTATTCTGTTTTGATCAAAGAATTTCGACTATAAATATTAGGAGACTTTTACGTTATTTCTGTTATGACTTTTGAAATTATTTAATAAACGCTGGTTCCAATTTTCTTATTCAATTTATATGGCGGCAATTTTTTATTGTTTATTATGACCACTTATTCGCTTATAACTGGTTTAAACATATATTAGATACATTATTAACTAAATAATTGTTGTTTGATTTAATAAAACGCAAAATTTTATTTGTGTGATTTTTCAAAATTACTAACAACCAACTTGTACGAGAAAACAAAGACATAGTTATTAATAATTTTAAAACAAAAAAACTTTACGTAACTTAACCTAACCTAACCTAACAAAAATCCAATATATCGACTATTTTCAAAATTTGTTTGCCACTGGCTTCCTGTAAACCGACAAGAACCGTGTTTTATTTAGACATGAATTTTATCTCAGTAGTATACGACCCAAAGAGGTTGGACGGCCCATACGACCATATATTTTTGATACAATATTTCACGGTGGAGTGTGATACGGCAAACTGCGTACGTGCAAATTTCCGGATACGATTATATACACCCTGCAAATTTAAAAATAAATGTCATAGCAGTAGTATGAAGCTCTTTGCAAATGATTCTTCAATGCGAATTCATTTGTAGCTAACTTAATCAGTGGACCAGTGGTTTTTATTTACTTAAATTTAATATATTTTGGATTGATCTCTATAGAAGAAGATTTTCAACATCTTTTATTTTGATTAACTCGTTTTTGAAGGTGATCCTTGTAATCCAATACGTAAGATATCGACTTCTCATTGCGAGGGACCTATTTGATTTTCCCAATCCTGAGTATTTCTGTGATTATTTAACTCCCACTAGTACATTACTGTGTCAATACTACTACACTACTCTCATAAGGCTACGTGATCTTTATAGTAATAAAAAAAACTTCATAATTCGTCACTATTCTGGCAGAAGACACTAATTCGAAAAATGACATATTGAGTTAGTTATACCAAAATGTTCCTTATTTCAAACTTTACCGTCTGGAAACCTTTTTAATAAATAAACAGTCTTTATTTTAAAGTCGTCCTTTTTACGATTACTTAATAAACTCACATGATAGACCATTTCTAACATTTTAACAACTTCAAAGTCAAATTACTCAAAACTAGTATTCTCCAGTTAGTGTGTTCTGCCAGAACAGAGACGAATATTCGCTATTAGTCGAAATAATTTCACCATCGTACTGTTATATCCCTTAAGGAGGAAGGCAAAAGTAGCTTGGGTTGATAGGAACCTGATGTGGTTTGATGATCCTTTCTTCGTCTCCTAACCAAAAACGGGACTTCTGTGCAACTCTTGAGTAGTAGTATTCACAGCTGTTACGTTTAAGGTTGTCGTCTTGAAGGTAATTGTCAGGTTATTTTCCTTCAAGGATGTATTTAAATTAGATGGCGAGAAGATGATCTTGAAACAATAAGCTTTCACGAAATTTAAAACATTAAAGTTTATTCAACGGAAATGCGAGTACATATACAGCGGATAACATATACGCGTGACAAATATTTAAACTACGAAGGGCGCAAGGTGCGTGTCCTTTTTTATACATTTTTGGTGATATCATTTTAATTAGTTTATTGACGTCTTATGTATGATATTCGGCATAGCTCCATAGTCCAATGACCGTCTGATGCCCCACACTTGTGTTTATCAAGTTAGAATATTCTGTAGGTACTGCATCATATCACATGGAAATTGTTTATCAACCCTTATAAACTTGCAAAGTTTTGTAGGTATAACCTACTCTGAAACTTGGGAGGTTGTATAACAGTACAAGATTTATTTGAATTTTCTATCAGTATATTTTATCCTGCTATATGAATGTGCTTGAATTCTATGTAATATTTGGTTGTGTATCTCTGATTACAATCGATAAAAATCGAGAGCATGTTTCATTGAGAGTTATTTCTTCTCCTAAGGTGCAAATATAACCTGTCATTGATGATTCCAATTGGTAGGGCAATAACTCTTTTCAACAAAATTGCTTCGCATATTGATATATTCTACCTACGTAAGAATAACTGATATAGGTGGACGTTGTTTTATAAATTCTTAAAACAGGGTATTCTTCTAATTTTCTTTGTTTTTCATTACATGTAGTGAACGTTGTGAATTTTGTAATTTCCCGACCATGTCCGATCCTAATACGATCATATTATGTGCCTCCACATGTGGAGGTTTCTATCAACAGATTTTCATGTTTACAAGAAATTGATGTCAGCCATTTGCTTAACCCAATGATACTCAACCTTTTTTTCTTCGGATCAAATACATATATTTGTAAAGTAACGCGGGCCGCATCACTACTGATGTGACGAAAAAAATCATGAAACCCCCCCCCCTTTTTTACAAAATATTTTTGAAATTTTAAAAATTATGCGTGTTTTTTAAATTAATCGTGTGCAATAGCAACACTCTTATACCAGATCTGATTTGAACCATAATGACAATCCTCTTCGGGTATCACTATCTGTGCGTCAAAGTCGAAACGAATCTCAATATATACGAAATTCCTGATAATAAATGTGTTTCGGGCCGCACATAAAAGCTTAAATGGCCACATGATGCCCGCGGGCCGCAGGTTGAGTATCACTGGCTTAACCTATCATGTCCATACTCTGACTCATACACAAATTGAAAAATATGATGTGTACTTGCCAGACCCAGGGTTCTAAAATAGGACCCACGATGCTATAGGCCGATGCTTAAGCCATACAGCCATTGTGGGTGTAATTTATGAAGATGTAAATAAAATAATTTGAATTTGATACGGTTGAGCTCTGATATCTATTATTGTACACAATTTAAAAACAGGTAGGTATTTTGTTATTTTTTTATTCTTCAAATAAAATCGTAACCTTAAACATAGCTTTTCCGGCAAGACACACCCGTTTTGTAGGTGACATCTGTTTAGCGTTTTATATTCGCAATCACTTGAGGTCACCCCACCAAGAATTTAGTGTCTGAATTAGTAACAGTGAGATATTGTAATGTTTCGCTTCATATTGTATTATGTATATTCTAAATAAAAAAATTAAATCTTGGTAACATTAGAACTTGTTTATCGCATGAACCCAGTCACTTGATTTATATAATATGTTTTCTTGTTTCGATTATTTTAGATTTTTGTAAATATAAGTATAAGAGTAAAAAAAACAAGACGCAATGAAATAACTTACTATACATGAGAGCTTTTAAATTAGAAAGTTTCTATGATAAGATACATCTTTATTCATTGAATCAATCTCATGATAAATTAAATGAGGATTGTGACAATAATTTAATTATAAAAGTAAAACAGTGATAAAGTAAAACGTCAATGTCGACTAAATATTAAAGTATAATAATTCAGACTTTCGCAGTTGTTTGTTACAGAAATAGATTTTTGAATTATCACTGCGTGTTTTTCCTTCCCTTTTCCAATGATAGAAATAAAATATAATAGACAGAATAGGATAAGAACACCGACTATATTAATAGGGACGGTGGGCTACATTTAAAAACGTCATGGCTTCCGGTACTTTAAGCAAAGTCCACTATCTAATTTGGTAAATCTGATCAGCTAATATAGTACAACGTCAATAAAACAAATTCCTATTCGACAACCTTAGTGCGGATTTCACATTCATACACTTTACAATACACTTCAATACATCACAATCAAAGAAGGAAGAAGAACACGTATTGAGAACTCAATAATCTATGACGGTAGTATGATTATAATCTTGTGGTATTTTATATTTTATCATAAAATACCCATTCAAGAAACAAACTCGATCGTAAATACAAAAATGGGACCGATAATTGAATGTTTAAAGTTAATTATCTTTTATACGAAGCTGTCAGTTTAAAATTCGATAACCTTCATAATATACCATTTTGATATAGATGTAGATCACATTAAATTTAGGGCTGCAAGTAGAATGTTTACGTTTTCCAAACATATTAGTAAACAATTAGAAAAAGTGATTAGCGAAACACAATATCTTATACATTACATTATATAATTTAGAAAAACACTAACTAAGAGAGTAAATCTTTTTTTTTTTTTTTTATAATAACCATACCCTTGCTTTTTCGTACAAGGTGGTTGGGTGGGTTAGTTGCATTGATGTGGGGCTAATTAGGTGCCTCCATTTATATCTTTAATTTTCTTTATGGCCAGGATTAAATATTTTGTGTAGTGTTCTTGTGTTGTTCTATTGCTTAGTGCTTCGTGAGGCTTTTGGAGGTCAATTTCGTGATTATGTTGTCTACATCGAGTCCTGAGAGTCCATCGCTCCCTTTCTAGTATAGGGCAGTCGTTGATGACATGCCACACAGTTTGAGATGTGTTGCCGTCACATGGACAACAGTCGTCATCCCTCAATTTAAATCTTTTTAGATAAGCTCGCACCGATCCGTGGCCTGTTAGTATCTGTGTGAGTTCGTGTGATATTTTTAAGTTCCTGGCAAGAGTGATGGCACAGTTTATGTTTGGAATAAATTTCTGCGTTATTGATCCTGTGGCGGATGTTGTGTATCTGTGGTTCCATAGCTCTATGGTATCTTCGTTTAGTTTTTGTTTTGCGTAACTCAGAGGGAAGTGTGTATAGGTTAAAGGTCTTTTGTCTGTTGTGGCTTGTTTAGCGTATTTATCAGCTTCCTCGTTTTCGGCTATCCCTGTGTGACTTCTTATCCAGAAGAATCTGGGGTTTGTTCCTATCATTCGAAGCTGTGTTGACAGTGTTAAAATGTCTCTTACAAGTGGGTGTGTCGATGATGGGTTTTGGAGAGCTACCAGACTGGATTGGCTATCTGAGAATATGTTTACATAGTCGTGTCTGTGGAACTTTAATCTTTTGAGTGTCCACTCGAGAGATTCTCTGATAGCAAATATTTCTGCTTGGAAAACAGTGCAGTAGCTTTCGAGCTTAAATTTTCGGGGTGTTATTAATGTTCCATTTTCGTAGGCTACAAAAGCTGCCCCTACTTTGTTATCGATTAGACTGCCATCTGTGTAGATCTCCAATCCTGTGATGTGGTATTTTGTTTTAGTGTCTTCGTCAACTGTTCCTATGTGTTCTATATTTTCTAGATGTCTGTTACCAGGATGTGGAAGTTGTGTGTAGTGTATTTTGTTTTCGTATGTTCTGTCTGTAGGTAAGTGTCGGGGAAGTATGTGGCTTGTTTTAACTTGGTATATTCCTGTAAGTTCTTGTATTTTTATATCTATTGGCGCTATTCCTGCCAGGGCTTGTGCTGACGTTAGCGATATTGTGCGATATCCCTTGCAAATTGATATTGCGAAAGGTCTTTGCGTGGAATTCAGTCTTTTTTGGATCGACTTTCTGTGAGTTGCTTTATTCCAGACCGATGCCGCGTAAGTTAAGGTTGGCTCCACAGCTCCATGATATATAATTTTTAAAACTTCAGGAGACGCCCCCCAAGTGGCTCTTGCTGTTTTTAAAAAGAATTTTCCCATTTGAGCTGCTTTCTTACATATGTAGTCGACGTGTTTCGCCCAATTGATGTGCCTGTCTAGTATTATGCCAAGAATTTTAAAGGAATCGACCAACTCTTTCGGTTTTCCTTTCCACTGGATTTCTGGTGTTCGTATTTTCCTTTTGTTGATAAACATTATATTTGTCTTAATATCTGAGAAGGTTAGTTTTACGTCTTCACCCCATGAGTTTACTTTTTGAAGCACGCTATTGGTTTTTAATTCCAGTTCGTCGGTGTCTTTTGCTGCTATCAATATTAACACATCGTCAGCAAAGGCTTGTATGTATGTATTGTGGGGTAAGAGTATTGTTAATAGACTGTCTAAGGCGATATTCCATAGTGTTGGGCCACAAGTTGAGCCTTGGATGCAACCTTGGGTTTGGTCTTGTTTTATTTCTTCGTCTGCATACTTTAGTTTTACTTCCCTATCTTGTAGATAACTGCAAAACAGTTTGTACAAGTTAGGCGGTGTTGACTTGATTGCAAGGGCGTTTTTTATGTGTGGCCACCATGCGTTATCAAATGCACCTTGAATGTCTAGGGAAATAATTGCTATGAGTGATTCTTTCAATTCGAGATGCGTTGAGATTATGTGTACGGCTTTGTTTAGTGCGTGTTCTGTTGATGTTTGAGGGGTAAAGCCAAACTGTTTAGTGCTCAATTTGTTGTTTTTTGTAAGATGCCAGTGCACTCTCTGAATTGCTAGTTTTTCTAGCACTTTTCCGAAAACGGGAAGGAGGCCGATAGGCCTGTACGATTTTGTGTCCATAGCATCTTTCCCAGGCTTAGGAACGGCCTTAATGATCGCTATTTTCCAGGATTTCGGGAAGTGAACGAGTGTCAGACATTTATTGTATAGTAGTAGAATTTCTTCAGGGAAGTTTTTTGCGAAATTTTGGCAGATATCTAATGTGAGGTTGTCGTGTCCAGGTGCCTTTTTTGGAGTCATATTCTGTAAGGCGGATAGGATCTCAGTAAGTGTGAATTGGATATCATCCTCTCCGCCCGGAATATGGTTGTCTGATGTGTGTCTGATGTAGTGTTGAATCGGTGTATCTGTTGTTGGATCATCGTATGGAAAGAATTTTTCCATTAGGGCTTTTGCAGAGTCTTTTGCGGATGAGTGCTTTACTCCCTCTGTAGTAAGTGTCGATTGAATATTGCTGGCATTAGTTTTTTTTGTTATTTTGTATAGCGAAGACCATGCTGTCATTGGCGTCTGAGATTCATAAAATAATTTAGCGCTTTTAATTTTTGCTTCCTCAATGGCTGTTTTGTATGCTTCTCTTTTGTCGATATAGTCAGTGAGCTTTTGTGGTCGCATGATGTCACTTGAGTTCTGTAATTTCCGTTTTGATCTGAGAGTTATTCTTTTCATTTTTGTTAATTCAGCGTTCCACCAGATTGGATTTTTCCTAATATCATGTTGCGTTTTTTGTGGGAGTATTTTATGGCATGCGATAGAGATTGCCGAGGTGACCGTTTCCACTGCAGTGTCGAGTTCAGGAGTTGTATGTATGTTTTCAAGGAACTGTTTATCTATGTTAAGCTCGGCCATGTTTTCCCTTGTCAATTCATTTATTTTTCTCCAGTCGGTTTTTTCATTTGTTATAAAAATGCGTGTTGAGTCGGTCATGGGTGAGAGTACGCTAATTGTATTGTTCCAAGTAAAGGTGATTGGGTTGTGGTCTGAGATGGGGTTGTGTTGGTCTTCTACTGTCCAGTTAGCAATTTTGTGTGTTGTGTTTGGTGAAGAGATAGTGATATCGATATGAGATTTTAAATGTTTCCCGTTCCGCCAGGTGCTGTAAGTTGGAACTGATCCTTCATTACATACGTGCCACCCAATGCTGGCTAGGCAACTGATGATCTCATCGCCTCTTTTGTCATTTTTCGGGCTCCCCCACCAGCTGCTTTTTGCATTGAAATCTCCTCCTATTATATATTCGCCTTTATCTTTTCCTAATTTTTCAATTTTTTGGAGTGTTACCAATGTTGAGGATGGTGGTGGTATATAAATTGATCCAATCGTTAGCTGCAAGGTTCCAGATTTCAAGGTTGCAAATGCATTGCACTGGTCAGATATGTCGCTTCTCCAAAGAAGGCGGAGGTTAGGATTGGAGACGATTATTACGGCTTTGCAGGGGTTTTCCGATGTTCCGTCGGCCTGATATATTGTTAGATTATGGGGAGATGTTACTCTGCCCGTATTTCCGACGTAAGGCTCTTGAAGAAGTAATATATCATAGTATTTGGCCTGAGCTATTATGTGATCCATTGCTGAGCGACATCGCTGAAGATTTTGTTGAAGAAAAATAATTTTTTTGACTGCCTTATTCCTAGAAGTTTGATTTTTCTTTTGGTCTGATGTCCATTGGTCGACTGTTGCTATCTGGCTATGACCGATATTGGCGTGTACTAATTTTATTTTAGCAGCCATAATCAATTGAGTTGAGAGACTTTTTTAAATATGCTTCTTGTGCAGGGCATAGTTTTTCCCCTGTTTTGTGACTAGCGGGCTTCCCATAGCGTGTACAAGTTGCACATATTGGTGTTTTATTAGACTGTGAACACTCGGTAGATATGTGACCCTGTGATGCACAGTGGGAACAGACTTGAGGCTCTTTACAAAATTTGCTCGGATGTCCATACATGCAACATTGTGTGCACAATGTTATACCAGTAAAGTCACGCACTCTGTGTGACGACCATTCAAAATAGCACCGACCTTGTTCTATTAATAGGTGCCTTACTGCTGGTTGGACATAAAATACTCGGTGACATGTAGGGCCTTCTCGAGGTCCTGCAAGATGACTGCGGATGGTTGTTTTTGTGAACACTTCGGCAGGTAATTGTATTTCGCGGATTGATTGATGAATGCCTTGTAGGAAGTCTACGTCCTCAACTTCCCGGGGTACATCATAAATGATTATACGTGGCAGTCTTTTGGGTGGGATTTTTGCTTCCAGTTTGTTTGATGTGAAGCCTGGTGCGGCTGCTAGGCGTTCTGAGTCGGACTCTGTGGCAGTATTTATTACGACCCCACGATTCTTTACCAATCGTACGCCGGTAATTTTCACTCCTAACTCTTTGGGATTTATCGCTTCTTGTATGATGGCCTTTGTTGATGCGGAATCTTTTATTTCGTCATTTGTCGGGAAAACCAGTACTGCAGGCTTGGTCGGACGTACTGCAGCGCCTAGACGGGATATAGGTGGTGGAATTGTTTGTTTTACAGCACCTGCATATGATGAAGTGGAACTTTTAAAGGCTTTCATTTTTATGAGTTCCATTGCTTGTCGAACAGTTCCTTCATTCGTGGAAATTTGTTGTGCTAGAATTCTAGCAGATGCTGAATTTTCTGCTGATTCGGCAACTGTTGCGGCGAACAAATGCATCAGTGTATCCATCTTGTCTAGGATTATTGTTTTTTGTTCCTTTAGGTTTTTAGTCGACAGAGCAGCCAGTGCTTCCTTGATGGAAATAAACAGCCCATTTGCTTGATTCAGCAGTTCAGTGGAATTTATTTTTGAGCATATCTTGGTACTGTTTGGTTCTGAATAGGTTGGTGTTCTCTTAAGAAGCGTACTGGGGGTGAATGGTGAGTCTTCCCTCGATGAAGAAGAGTCATCCCGGGTGTCGCTATTTATGAGTCGGCGTCGTGGAGAACGCCGCTTCTTCAGTTCGGTGTCACTCATTTTTTTTTATGCGTATTCGAGTGTGAGACCTTTCTCAGTGAAGTTGATAACCCCTGTTGTTCGACTACTACTTCTCATTAAGTATTAAATTATTGACATTTAATGAACCAACATTCACAACAGCACTAACACTTAATTGCAGATTAACACTGATTGCTTAATTACACTATCACGTAAGTAGTTTTGCTTGATGTTTGCACTGCGATATAAATTTTAGCTTTAAATTTATTCAATTGTCATTAGTTGTTAACAGTTATATTGGCACTATTAAAATTGGTAATGATAATGGTTCACTAACGAGGCGCGGTACAACACAATGTACGTCCTACTCGCTCAGCGTTTCGAACTTATCTCTATATATCACAACTAATAGAAAAAACTTTTTTGAAAAAAGTAAGCCAACCGGTCGGGAATCGAACCGGCATCTCCAACGGGTAAACGCCCCAAACTCGTCGCATTCAGCCATTATGCTACGGAAGACATACTAATAACGACAAATATTTTAGCTATTGGCTATTAAATACCTACCACTCAGCGCTCTTCGAAATCATGAAATCATTACAATTGTAAAATATAAAATAAACAACTTTGCAATCAACCTCCTGTTTAATTATATTTTACTAACAAACGAAGCTGGAATTGATATTATATTTGATTATACATAGTTTGTACAATGGAAAAGTACTTTAGTAGTATCAAAATCTTGAAAAAATGTTACCGACGTCAAAACCAATAGCCTCAATAATTATATTTAATTTAAACTTATGTTTATATGCATCTAAATATATTATGTAATTACTTACATAGTGTAAATAAATAATTTTATTGATTTGCTTCATAAACTACTTACTCAGATAATAAAAGTATAATAGTTAACAAATGAAATGGTGGTTGGAAAAACAACCGTCTCTGAATGCTTTGGTGCTGGTTTCGATCCAACTGAAGAAAAAAAAAATGTTTTGTTTGATTCATGACAAAAATCCAATGTCTTAATATAATTTATAATTTATATTTATTTAAACAAGACACATTAAGCACGTAACAAATTATTAATTCAAGACATTCACAACATGACATTTAGAATAAAACGTACAGGTAAATCAACTTAGTGAAGAAAATCAACAAAGCAAAAAATAATTTCATAGCAAAAGCGATAAAATAATAGAATAATTCAACTAATCATATTTACTATCTTAATCGCTTCTATAAAATATCGATTTTTGAATTAAATTATATTATCTAATCTTATATGTAATTTTTCAACATTAGTCCGTTTATTAAGTGCATTGGTTTAATATTTTTTCATACCCAAAAACTAACTTCGGTTTTCTTAGATATTGCCTATGACCATCGCAACATCGGGGTGTATATTTGATATTTGAATTAAGAGCAAGCAAAGTATATGTCGTTAACAACCCTTATGAACTCTTCACCCTCTTTCTCCCCTTCTTTCCGTCCCGCAGTGCCCCCCGCGATAGCTGGTGGCGTAACTTTATTACGAAGCGCCGACGCCCCTGCCACGCTGCCCGCATTTTAATAAATATTTTTCTAAGTTTATCAAATTACAAAAGTTTGCAAATAGCCAGACAGGGTTATTGTTTCGTGTCGCGGTGAATATTTTCCGCAAGTAGGGTTTTGAGACACGAAAGAGTGTTTTTGTTCGGTTTTTGTAACGTGTAAAATATGGTTGCATGTATACTGTACGTAAAACATTTTACCATATCACAGTTCTCCGTAAGTTTTCTTATCGGAAAAAGATGACAGTATACTATACGGTCTCCAATTTTATTAGATTCAATATGAAAAATTATTCAATTATCACAGCTAATTTTTGCAAAATTCATGAATTTAAGAATGAAAATCTAATCTAACCTAACCTTACCTAAAAATAGTCCAATATATCCACTATTTTCAAAATTTATTTACTGCTGGCTTCTTGTAAAGTGTAAACCGATAAGAACCGTGTTTTATTTTGACATGAATTTTATGTCAGTACTATACGACCCAAAATAGGTTAGACGGCCTTTCATAATATACGGCCATATATTTCCGATACAACATTTCACGGTGAAGTATAATACGGCAAAATGCACACGTACAAGTTTCCGGACACGGTAAAATATATTTTTCGTGGTACCTTTTCAAGTATTTATGATATAACATATTCAAAGAATTATCATATATGTCTTAATTTATGTATAAATGTCTATCTATAACGCACGAGAAAAAAAATGTGTAAATAATTTCTAGGAGAGAGCGAAATAGTAAGAAAACGTTTTTGAAGGGTTAATATGAGAGTAAACATACACTTAAATCCAAATTCTAAATTTGAAAAATAAGCTGACAAACAAACAAAGGAATGGTTTATTTTAATCGGCTCGTGAAAGAATACAAATGATATATATGTACTCATAATAATTTGGCAGTTACTTACAGTTCATTACTATCATATCGCCACATCCAATAATGTTGACAGGTGGCACTGCCACTTGTTGCGTTGTTTTATTTTTCGAAAATCTCCGATCCTAATAAGATCATATGGGCCTCCACAGAGTAGAGGTTTGTATTATCAGATTTGGTTTTTTAAGAGAAATGGATGTCAGCCACTTGCTCAACCTATTAGGTCCATACCCTGACTCACACACAAATTGAAATAGAATATGTGTACTTGCCAGACCCAGTATTCGAACCCGGGACCCATGGCATGATAGTCCAACGCTTAAGCCGCGCGGCAACTGTGGGCGTTTAAAAAAAACGTTTTTCTAGTATGATATTATATTACTGAGAGGTTTTAAAAGTATACGTTCTGGGTGTCGAGTTTAATTTCCAGAAATAATTATATTCAATGCAATTATGCAAGGAGACAATGATGGGAAATGTTTTCAATTCTTTCTTTTTGCTTGTCAAAAGTATTGTGAGCTCTATTTAAAAAAAAAATGTGTGTCAAACACAGGCTCACCCTTCACATGTAGGGCGAAGATACGATATTTGACTCAGTTCGATCACTTGGTACTGATGTCTCTAAAGAATCCCAACTTACCTTGCTATTTCTTCAATCCAACTATATTCTGTAGTATCTTATAGATATCTTAATACCATCGAAAGCACGGTGACGATAGAGCTGCAAGATACATGACTTGGAGAACTGGTCAATAAGAGGGATTTGGATGTTCTAGTTAGTGTATGTTTTCTGAATCATAAGGAGTGGACATGTCATCATTATCATCAACCTGGGTCAATTTACTGCAAAATGAAAGCCTTTTTTCACTCCTTCCACTCGTCTCGGTCCTTAGTTATTTACTGCTACGTAGGTATACGCGAGTATATCAATATTAATTAGTTTATCGATCCAGTCGGTTTTAGGGCATCCCTGTAATCGCTTAGTGCCCCTTTACCACTGGTAATAATGTATTTTATTATTACCAACTAATAATATTGATAAGATTTGAGAATATAACATTTTTTATTGAACACACTTAATAATTTTAAAATACTTCAGATATATACCCACTAAAACGGGTACGGATTCGAGTCCGATCGGGTGTCGTATTTTTTAAAGTTTTTTTTTTCTAGTAGGAAAATTTTCAAAATATTATGTAACTGCATTTTTCTTTTGCAACATGTCGGGTCATTGCTATTTCATTAGATTGATAACGATTATCACACAGCATACTTTTATATTATCTGACACAGGAAATACTAGATTTTATTGGAACGTAGACGCCCATATTACTGGTCAAATTATTCAAAGTATTTTTTAGCACTACAACCTGTCATGCGGGTCAATTACAATAATAAAGCTCATCTTTTTCCTCGAAGTTTTGGGCTTATTTCAGAGGCTATTGACATGATTATGATGTACTGAAGTCTATTGTAAAGTGTATGAATGTGAAATCCGCTCTGAGGGTATTGAAAAGGGATCTGTTTTACTGACACTACTGAATCAGCTGATCAGATATACCAAATCATATATTGGACTTTGCTGAAAGTACCGGAAGCCATGTCGTTTTTAAACTTAGCCCACCGTCCCTATTAATATTGTCAGTGTTCTTATTCTATCGTATTTATTCTATCGGGGGAATAAGGGAGGAAGAACACGCGGTGATAACCAAAAAATCTATTTCTATAATAAACAATAATTGTGAAATTCTGAATTATTTAACCATACTTTTTAGTCAAAATTGATGCATTAAACCAGTGGTTCCCAAAGCTGACTGGGCTCCGACCCATCTAACAAAAATTTCAAATCTTGGGACCCACCTCTTAGCTGTCTTAGAGAAAAGAGGGCATGCATATTGGTAATGCTCAGATTCCCTTTTGGCGAGTCGTGGAACTACTTAATGCTGTCTTATTTGTTCTAATTAAAATAAAAAAAATATTTTTTATAAGTGTTACCAATATGAATGAAAGACTGTTGAAATAAGAAACAACTTAAATACCTACACCTGCAAGGTTTTTTTACAAAGTTATTTCAATGGGAAGGATGTATTTGTTTCTTATTTTTCTTCATTACAGTTTTAGCATCAACTTCAACTTTAGTTACTTTTAATCGCAGTGAGTTTGATATATCCAATTTATTTCGGTATTTAGTTTTAATGTTAACCATAGCCAAAAATCCGACCTCACATAGATATGATGTAGTAAAGAGGAGAAGGACTTTCATAGCTTCATCAAACATTCATTATTTTATCACAATATTTTCCGTAACTTAAGTTGATTTCAATTTTTAGGAATTATAAATAGCTGAATGAAATATCAAATTTATCACTTCCTATTTTTTTTTAAATTTATGTATACAGTGGCGAGGGCCCACTCAATATTCGCTCGCGACCCACTGGTGGGTCGGGACCCATAGTTTGGGAAACCAAGCATTAAGCAATTAAAATACATTGACATGTTTACGATATTATTGTTTTCATCACTTTTTTAATGGCCTCTGTAAACGAGAAAATTATCTTGACAATGATGACATCTGGAACGTATCCAAGACGTCCAGTAAAGAAGGATGAAGAACACGCGGTGAAAACCAGATATATATTACGATAACAACTATCTATGAAAGTGTCAAACATTACACATTATAATGTGTATAATATGCGATCTCGCCAGGTATCGAACCCACATTCCATTGTATGAAAAAGCCTTGGGTATTCATTGAACTATGTGGACCGCCATACAATTAATACTCCTTAAAATATTATAAAAAAAAAGTGTTCAGAGAGAGCTTATTCAACTCAATAAAACAACATAGAATTTTAACTAAGCATGTAATTTAGACAATATTCTTGAAACTCGAGAATTTTCAACACAGGAGCGGATGAGGAATTTAATATGAAGATCGCTATAATAAGTATTCAGCTCGTTGAGGAGGAAAGCCAGTGACGACAGGCAGGGAATGAGGCGGCAGGGCGTCCCACATATAATAACATTCCCCTAGTGAGGCCGTTAAGTCTACTCCGCCCCTGGTAATACACCTCACAACATTTTACCGTACTATGCTTGAGTGTAAAGTGCGTCTTAGAGCAGTGGTTTTCAAATGGAGGGGAATACATTTCTGTAATCTATTACAATGTTGGCCATCATTATTAGATGCTAGATTGTCCGTCGTTTACAGGATATAAATTAATAGGTACCAAATATCTTGAATCACAAATAGAGGAAAACTTATGAACTTGTTGTATTCTTATGTTTCTAGAAAGTTTTAATTCAATTAAAAGGATAATATTTTTTTTAATGTACATCATTTTTTGACAGGTTTTTTTACGTTTCATTATAATATGCGTAAAATATAGTATGCATAAAATAGTACGCATAAAATAGAGAATTTTGTGGTACGAGAGTGGGTCAATAATTCCTTAGAAAAAAGCATTAAAACAGTTTTTATTTTTGTATTTTTTTTTTTATTTCTCAACATAATCTCCTTGGAGCTCAATACACTTGGTTAGACGTTTCTCATTTTTTTTTAAACCGTCAGAAAAATAAGTTTTCGGAAGGTCCTCAAAATAAGCATTTGTCCGATCGATGACTTCTTCATTTGAAAAAAAACGTTGTCCACTTAGCCATTTTTTTAAGTTTGGGAAAAGGAAAAAGTCACTGGGGGCTAAATCTGGCGAAAACGGTGGGTGGTCGACCAATTCGAACTTCAATTCTTCAATTTTAGCCATTGATCGTAATCATGTGTGAACACGGGCATTGTCCTGATGAAAGAGGTTTTTTTTCCTGTTTAAATGAGGCCGTTTTTCTTCAATTTTGTTTTTTAGCTGGTCCAATAAAGATGCATAATAATCCCCTGTTATTGTTTTTCTTTTTTCCAAATAGTCAACGAAAATAATTCCACGTGCATCCCAAAATACAGTAGCCATAACCTTACCAGCTGATTTTACGGTTTTCGCCTTCTTTGGACATGGTTCGCCTTTCGCAATCCACTGCTTTGACTGTTCTTTCGTCTCGGGAGTATAGTGGTGTATCCATGTTTTATCTACAGTCACAAAGCGACGAAAAAATTCATCCCGATTGCGTTGCATGAGCGACAACAGGGCTTTAGAGGCCACCACCCTATTGCGTTTATTGTCGACTGTGAGCAAACGCGGCACCCATCTTGCAGAAATTTTTTTCATGCCCAATTTGTCATGTAAAATAGAAATGACGCTACCTTTTGAGATCCCTGTAACCTCAATTATCTCACTCAATTTTAATCTTCGGTCACTTAACACCATATCGTAGATTTTATTGATCATTTCTGGTGTAGTCACCTCTACAGGACGTCCTGAGCGTGGTTCATCCTTTGTTGATGTACGATCACGTTTAAATTTATTTAACCAGTTATAAATAGTTGCAAGTGAAGGAGCAGATATGCCGTGAACTAAATCCAACTCATTTTTTATTTCCTTTGCTGTTAACCCCTTTATATTAAGATGTTTAATAACAGCTCTAAACTAAACTAAACTAAACTCAATCAACAAGCAAATTTTTTTTTTAAATTTACGAGAAACACACAACAACCCGACCAATCTGATTGAAACTTCGCAGCATACTGAATCGGTAGTGCCGCTGCATGAAAACAAACCGCTTACAGTACTAGTCGCGCCACCTGTTGGCTTTTCTAAGGACTTATTGACCCACCCTCGTATTTTACTCTTAATATTCTATATAATGATTTTTCGTTGTATTTGGGTTCATCTATAATACCTAATATATTGTTTTTTGAATTATTACTCTACAATCAGTGGATATGAATCTTGGCCGCCTTGCAAAGAGGTTTATTTACGTATATTCAATTTACGAGAAATAGCTGACGTTAACCACGCTTTTTGTATAAACATATATTGAAAAAGTAACACGAGAATTTTCAAGAACTAAGATTTTAACCCGAGATCCACAAATTTATAACACTTTTATATTATTATAAAATCTATGATAGTTTATGCGATCCGTTTTATTATTATAATATGAATGCTTTAGTTCCGGTACAAGTCAAAAATGTTTCATATTCGTGTACTCATACAACAAATATAAGTAATTAATACAATAAAAACATACATTCCTTATTAAGTTAGGGTTTTCTTTCCCATAATTGGCTGCACATTTAATAATGTTGGAATGTGTGAATTGAAAGCCGGATCTATTCTCTCGATGAAACTTTCCTTGGTACTATTTGATAATGAGGGGGTAGGTCTTTAGCATAATTACTTAATTTTGAAGTATGGACTTATCGCTTCTTGAAAATAAATAAATAAGATTATGAGTGAGATGGTTGAGCAAGTGGCTAACATCCATTTCTCGTAAAAAGAAAATCTGTGAATACAAACCTCTACTCTGTGGAGACCCATATATTATGATCCTATTAGGATCGGCTTGGTCAAAAAAAAATATCTTCGGCTCAACTTAACAAATTTAATTAATCTTATTTGTTTTTAAATATATTGCAAGTTATCTAACAATATAGATGCGTGCTTTAAAAAGTTTAAATTTCACTGCATAAAATTGAATAAAATACAATTTTGTTTTTTGCTACTTTACATATAATATTGTTATTATTCGGCATAACATTCCCTTAGCCACAATAGAAGAAAAGTGTTTATTTTTTACCCAAATATTTTTATTAAAAACAAAAATACAGTTTAAAACAATATAAGATACTTATTCAAATTCAAAAGTATAATATTATAATATTAAAACAGTTATACGCGAGTACTTCTATTCAATTCTATTAAATATTATGTCATAATATTGTTTGAATACTAAATGAGTCATAATAATTCATTTTCAATATTATTTTTAGTACAAAATATACGCGATCATCAGCTAGTTGACAAACAATTATTTGAAGCTTTTAAAATCTTACAACGGATTTAGTATTGCACTCTTCCGCGACTCGAGCTTATTTCTTAATCCTTAATAGCTTTTATATCTTCTGTTGCCCGGATAGAATTTTTGTATCCTCGAGGCATTATTTTGTTTTAAATGCTTCCGTCCATATTTTTTTTTAACTTTCTTGTGGTTTTATAATAAAGCTTTTTTGAGTGAGTACGGTAGTACAAAAAATATATTTATTACGAACCCTAATGTTAATAATTATTGTCTTGTCTATACATACTTTGCGTGGTATTTTATTAATAAAACCACATTTTACAACGTTTTTCTTAGCTTGTATTCTTATTTGTCCGATACAAATCTTGCAATCGGTTTTTAACTAACTTCCCGACTAGCTAGACATTTGAAACTTTTAGAATATATCAGAACACGATGCCAGTGCATTTTTTAATACTCTTAGCCATCTTTAAGTAGAATTGATTTCATTTTCAGTTAATTCTGTTTTGTATGAAAAGTTATTTCGGAAGAAATCCGTAAAAAGTAAAACTATTATTGGTTGCTAGGGTCCTAACAACTAAATATTAATATTAATATATACGTGCGTTACTATGAAAATCAATATGAAGTGTCAAAATGACATTTCAGTATTTCAATCAAGTAAAAAAATTTTTGATCGTTTAAGCTAGTCAAGTCAAGTTTATATGATTCAACAGAAAATTTTAAAACGTTGTATATAAAAAGTTCTTTTTATCTTGTAATTATTATTTTATAATTAATAATATTCGATTTAAAAATTGTGTTTAAACAAACATAGGGGATTGTGGCATGAATAACATACATAATATGTTAATGCTTAATTTATTTATAGATAATAAATATAATATATACATATATATAATTTGTTTTAACAGTCATCAAGCAAAATGAAAGTAGCAGTAGCGAAGGATGGGAGTAGGCTGTTAAGATTCATCATAAATAGTGCACATTAAACTTTATTAGTCATACGTAGGTATTAGTTTTTATTGAATTAAGACTACAATTTACATATGGTGTTAGTTAGTTTGTAAACATCAATTAAACCCCGGCTAAATCAAACCATAATAGTTTTGGTATACTTTAGGCAATAGACAAAATTTTGCACACTTTTTCCTTCATAATAATCTGTTTTCGTTGGATTAAGAATACAATTAATTAATTGTCATATTGTACATATTCAATTCAATTCATTTTTTTTAACATATTAGACGTTCACAACATGACATTTAGAAACAAAGATATATAAATATAACAGTATTACATAAAAAAAGAGATAGATGAGTAGATAAATTAGATAGGTACAAGGAAGTTAGTATACCGGATGAGTTAAGCAGACACTATTTTAAGAATTTATAAAACAACGTCCACCTAAACTCATTCTCACGTAGGTGGAATATATCAACACCCGAAGCAATTTCGTTGAACATAGTTATCGCCCTCCCAATTGGCATTACCAGTGGCAGGTTGGTTCTGCACCTTGGGAGAATAAACAACTGATGGTCTCTATTTCTAAGATAGTTATCAGGGACACACAGATCAACACTGCCCAGAAGCAGAGATATATTGTTTGTTCATTTTTTTAATTCTGCCCTGCCCTGCTTCAATCAAACTATAATAGGTAAAAAATATTATTCTATATATAAAGTATCCAAAGTTATGTTTGATATTTAATTGTATAATTTTAGTCATTTTATAGATAGACGAGTAGTCTTCTTTCAATGAAAACAAATACGTATGACTGATAAAGTTTGGTGTGCACTATTTATTGCAGATATTAACAGCCTACCCCCACCCTTCGCCACTGGAAAGTAGTGTAATAAAACTAGTAGTTAAAGAAGAGAAATGGTTATAAGAAATTTGAGAAAATCACCCAGATATATTGTGACCTTACCGAGAATCGAACTTGGGCCTCCGGTTGTAAGGCCAGCATCAACAAGTTAGTGTCTCTACAACTATTTTTTATGTTTCATTCGTGTATACTGTTAATAGGATTAGTTTTGAATAATAAAACAGTGATATATGACTATAAATGATTTACTTTAAATATATTTAGACAGCAATAAGGTAATCTGCCTTATTTGGGTTATAAACCGTACTTCAATAACTCATATTTTTTAATATACAAGATAACTGCACACTAAATTTCCATGTGAACATAATTGTTTTAACCAAGATACTATGCTATTTTTAAAGTGCCTAAAAATAAAAATTTATTAAGATAAAAGGGAAATATTATACACTTCGCCCCTAATGCACATCGCTGTTATAATTTAGGCAAATAAATCACTTTTGCTGAGCACTAAACTCTTGAACAAATTGCACACCGCAGGTATATTATAACAACACCTTGCCGAAGATGAATGCTCCGCATACTAACTTACTTACCCTGAGACATGATCTTTTTATTAAATTTAACCATTTAATCTGACGAATTTATCAGAAATATGCTTTAGCAAAATGTGTAGCGTATTTCGTTTTAGTCTTATGTTAAAATTTAATAGTTAACCATTAATGTTGTTTTTAATTTATTTCTTATTGTAATTTTAATAAAAAAATAAGTTTTCAAAAAACTTGCTTCATATGGTAGCTACCTCTTCGTAAGAGTAGGCATGCAAAGTTTTGATATCCAGATGATCAATCTGGGCCCTTAATCTCAGACTGATAGTTTTTAATGAATGCTAATTAATAAGGATGTTTCTTTGAAATGAAAGAAATGCTTAAGTTGGACCGATCGGGCCGTCCGACTTGGTCACCACAGAGGACAACTATAATGCTTTTACAAAATTTGTGGCGAATTTTTGCGGACTTGAAGATCTCTTCACATAGCTTAGCATGCCCATATTGTTTTAGCTGTGTTTTTTTTTATATTATGTAAATTAGTTAATTTTACGTGTTTCTCTCTCATATGCGCACTTTTTTAATAAATCAAGTCTCAGTTAACTCAATCAAAGCTCACTTGAGTGCGTGGTGGCGTGTGCTTCTGATATATTACCAGGTGTAAACAACTGTTGATGCTTCACACCAAACGTAGGGCCTCGTGATATGCTCGATTAAACTGAGTATGGTGCGGGACGGGTTGGTTTGGAGGTTACTATTAGATAGCTGTTGATTATGAATATTCCATTAAATAGATTTATATTATTATGAAATATATAACTTGAACGTTTATATGATAACATTAATAAAAACGTTATGCCCATTGAAGCAAAATGTGCAATCAATTTTGATCTAAATACATGTATTATTGATATGTCCACAGTTATTTCATGATGGAAAGTCATTTTCTATGAAAATGTAATAGGTATTAAGAATGACAATGGTCTTTAATAGTAAAGGAAATTATGGAAATATTAGAGCAAAAATAAGATATAATGACTAACAGCATACTTAGAAACTATTTATGCAGTATTTTTCAATGGTTTATATTTAATTAAAACCTTAAAGTTAATATGACCCAACTTTCTATTATATTTAAAGATTGTAAACAGAACTTTTATCTATGACAGTGTCAAGGTATTTGTTTTATATAAAATAATATAATATTTTTACATTCTGACATAATACTATTGAGTATATTTTTAATTATTTATGCATATACATACCTACCACAAATATAAATATTTTTCCAAGATAAACCAATATGTTTTTTCCAAACTAATGTGATACGTCAATATAAACCATGCCGTATACTTAGATCTCCGTAAAAGAATATTATAGCAAGTATAATGACCTTATTATTCATAAATAAAAACGCAGTACACTATTTTTATCGAGACATGACTTATACTTCTCGAATATTTCTATGAACACAGTTTGATCGATGCGGTGTGTTGATATAATACTGTCGAAAACTTCACTTCGTCAATTTTTATGCTAGAGACCTGAGATTTTTACAGGACATGCACTAAAAAATATTATAAAAAGCTAATAAAATTTAAAACGCTATTTTTAGACTTAGAACGCTTTTGCTAGGGCCCGTCAATATGTACAATGTGTTCAACATTGTTTTGCATTTAAATACATTATGTCGGTATATAATCATAATATTTTAAAATAAAAGTATTATCTACCACCTGATAGCACTCGTGATTTATATGAAAATGATCAAGTAATAAAAAAAGTTTAAATCAATTAACGGTTTTATTGTAAGTGTTTATTTATTTAAACATTTAAAGCTTAATTTGACTTCTTTAGCACTTAAGCTTTTTCTTTATTTTTTCAAGTATTTATTTTATCTGATGGCAATGTTCACTGGTTTTACCGCCCCATTAATTTCAAAATGCATTCGTAAGATTCGGATCATCCCACGAACCAAATAAGTAGACGTAATTTATTTTGGTTCAGAGCTTTTTTTATAGGCTTGATTACCAATAATATTATACAAGGCAAACTGTTGGAAGGGCAGGCCGTGAGACACCTCAGAAGATTCATGCCCGGGCATTAAGTTAATAATGGCGAAATATTTATCGGTGGTGAGGATCAACAATACGAGCCGCAGATTCGTCGCTCCGAGGCTTTTGGCTCAATTTATATCTTAACTCATTATATTTGTTTTGATTCCACTAGATCTAAAACCTTAAAAAATAATATAATATTCAGAGCATAGCTCGGAGCAGGAGCACGGAGCAGTGGAGCAATGGGGTTTTACCGAGTTCACCGAAGATTTGTAGTGCTCCGCTGCTCCGGATGTAATTTTTTTTAAATGTTAAATTTTCATCATAAAATCCAATGAAAATATTATATTTAACACTGCCGAGTGTTAAGTAACCTCATTTTGTTGGCAGAAGAGGCAAATAATAACGACGACTTGCTGTCGGTTTTTGTTTAATAGAATATGAATTATAAACCTTATTTCAAAACTATTTATTTTTTAAATTTTGTATAGGTACATAATATTAAAACCCGGTTTTATCTGGAGCGGAGCTGGAGCAAGTATTAGGTCCCAGAGCAGAGCGACTCAAAAAAAGGTCCGCTCCAACCCTCTGATAATATTCACTCTATAATATAAAAAAAAATGTATGCTAAGTCAGCTACGTTTTTCTGTTTCACTCAAAAGCCATTTTTTTACACTTACCTTTTTTATTTTCAGACACATAAAATTCTATATCTAATGACTTATACCGTGATATTACATTGTATTTAAATTTGGGGGCGATCCGGTACTCCAAACATGAGTCTATACAACGTTCTTAAAAAACATTTTTTTTGTTAACGATTCTGTAGCTTTGAAACCTTTATTATTCTTCGTGCACCATTTTCAGATAGAAATGTAGAAAAAATATGGGTGTTCTCGATTTATCTTTTGAAATAATTGAATGTAATTCTATACCTAAAGGCTGATGCCGCGATATTACATTTATTTAAATTTTGGGGCGATCCGGTACTCCAAACATGAGTTTCTATTCAAAGTTCTTAAAAAAAAGGTTTTGTTAACGATGTTGTCGCCTTGAAACCTTTACTTTTCTTCATAGATGGTTTTCAGATAGAATAATGTAAAAAAAGACTGTCGATTTATTTTTTGACATAATGGAATATAAACATTGCTAGAATGCATATTTTTGGGGTAGATTGGAATTTATAAATCATTACATGCTATGTGAAATTGTATAGGTAGGTGCATGGTATTAATTTATGTAGTTTTTGTGGCTATATTATTATGTGGCTTATCAATTTTTGGAATAAGACGGATTTGATCTTAGACTATTGATACGATAGATTTGATAATAATTACGTGTATTCAACAATTGTGATTACTCTATCAAAGAATATTTCACGATCACCTTGATTTTTATCAGGTAGATACTACTCGTATCAATAAATAATGTATTTACCATATTATTCAATAACAGATAATGCAAAAAAAAATATTTGTCGATTTTTTAATTATAACAAGAAAATTAGCAAAATTGTTGAGTGGCAGAAATAAATAATATGAAGTAATATTTTATATTTTTTTTACACCTAAACAAATATTTTAAATATAATATTCGTAAATAATCTGTTATTTCTCCAACGCGATATTAATAATATGCTTTACAATGCACAATATTTTGATATCATAAAATCATATTTCAATGATGACTTTATATTATATTTTATTTCAACTGTATCTGGAGCTAGTTAACATAACTACCTGCTAAACGCATTCGGCAAACGCAAAAGCTCGTTGCCTCAGCGAGCTTTGCATTCTAAAAGTTTATTTATCTTTTATGCCAACTACCTTCGCTTAATCAAGTCGTCTGGATCAACTTCTTTATTTATTCATAAAATATTATAATACTTATTTATTTATTTTTATCTACCCGATACGTATCTAAAGGTCTCCTCCAGACTGAATACCGCGCTGTACAAGCAAGCTACCAACGATAGCTTCTTATTTTTTAACTGACTGAATTGTAAAGGATTTTTCAACTACGATTTTTTTTTTGCAAAATTACGACAATTAAAAAATACAACCATTTCGTGAGAAAATGAATTAAAAATAATGTTGCCGTTTTCTGCTATCTAGATATTTTATTATTATTATTTAAAATCCTAAATTCTAAAAAGATTACATTTTCATCGTCTAGCTTTACTAAAATAAAAAAATCTTTACAAAACTAGTTGGTTAATTTCAAAAATATTTCAAGTAGGAATATCAAATATTTTGAAATACATATTTTTGATATTCAATCTCTAACCTGAATCGCCTCATTATTAATTATTTCGAAACTGTGTAACAATAAGATTACAGCCTATTGCAAAAATCACTCTCATCAGAGTTGAGGAAATCCATTCTGCACATATACTCTTTACACAAGGCGGCTATCGAGGGTATTCTATCATATTTATCAAAGGTTAACACAGCCAACGCATCTATTCTATACAAGACTGCTATCGGCCGCTATCGGCAGCTATCGAGGGTATTTTTGTGTCAAAGTATTAGCACGTATTGTAACAATTACAATAAGTTAGTTATAATTGTTACAATAAGTCCTATATTTTAACAGCGTTCTTAGTGTTCTCTTTTCTAGTGTGTGCTAAATTTTAGAGCGATATAGACAGTTATGACTGTTTAGACGTCTAGTTTATTGTAAAAATTGTAATACTTCGATACAAAACATATGAACAACTACCCTCTATGACTGCCGATAGCAGTCTTGTGTATAAGATGCGCAAGAGAAGTCCTGTTAAAACATAGCACTTTTTGACAGTTCGGAAGGTTAACTTATTGTAACAATTAACCGCTTCAATACATAAATATAATAAACTACCCTCGATAGCCGCTGATAGATAGATGTGCTGATGACCGAACTAATTTTAGTACTCCTAGGTACTTTACTCCCCTTTAAATAAAAAAATATCGTAGACGTTAACCGGAAATACAGCAAACATGTCCAATGCGTATGTAGATATTATAAATAAGTAGGAATTAATTATTATTATATAAATGTCTAACCTGGAGATATCTAAACTACTTGTCGTTATCTGCAACTATTTCAGATAAAGCAATTTTATATATTATATGCCTCTGGTTTTATGTCTGTATGTAGCTATATTGTGATCTTCTACACATTGCCACTATATAGGTTTTTTTTACGATAAATGGGTGTCAGCCACTTGCTCAACCTACTAGGTCCATACCCTGACTCACACACAAATAAAAAAAACAATAATGTGTACTTGCCAGACCCAGGATTCGAACCTGAGACCCACGGCGTTATAGTCTTACGCTTAAGCCGCGCGGCCACCGTGGGTGTTAACTTAATATTATTATGAAGAAGATGCTTTATATGTGAGATTTTACTATTAAATAATCAAAAACATCGACTAAAATAATATGATACCAATAAAATACAGCAAACATGTCCTATGCGTAGGTAGATATTATAAATAAATAGGAATTAATTATTATTATATAAATGTCTAACCTGGAGAAATCTAAACTACTTAACATAACTGAAATAGTTGCAGATAAAGCAATTTTATATTTATTATATGCCTGTGGTTTTATGTCTGTATGTACCTATATTGTCATCTTCTACACTTTGCCACTATATAGGTTTTTTTTACGATACATGGATGTCAGCCACTTACTCAACCTACTAGGTCTATACTCTGACTTATAGACAAATTGAAAAACAATATGTGTACTTGCCAGACCCAAGATTTGAACCTGAGACCCACGGCGTTATAGTCCAACGCTTAAGCCGCGCGGCCACCATTGGTGTTAACTTAATATTATTATGAAGAATATGCTTTCTATGTGAGATTTTACTATTATACAATCAAAAACATCGACTAAGATAATATGATACCAATAATTTAGATTTTCACAAAATTAACATGCTGCCCTCAAAATATTATGTTATAATGTTATATCACAGATAAGGCTCATAGTCATCATGCTTTGTTTAAGGGGGAAGGTGTTCCATGTCAGCTATTTTCTGGTATTTTCAGAGGTTAAGCCTGAATAGTACGTAAGATTTGTAGAAAAACTATTTATATCATTATGAAGCTTATTCATCGTCAAATATTTATGTAAAACATTTGATAACTACATAAAGTATTTTTATGACGTAAAATAATATTCTTTGAAACCGTGAAACGTGATAATTGAGAACGAAGCCATATTTTTGTGACATTAATAGGCTGTGATGATGACAAATTTTTCCCTTAATTATTATCTCAAACGATTTATTATAGATAGTTGTAATGTTATAAAACATAATGTAGTAAAATATATTCAGTATAATTATAATATTTGCAGTTTCTATTGGTTCTAAATCTAATGGAAGCGAGTGGACATTTTGTTATTTAAATATGCTACAATTATAGACATACGAAATAATATAAAGCTACGTATCAGAAGGTTTATCATTAATCATTGAATAAATGATGAAATATCTTGTTAGTTATAAATTTATAATACTAAATAGAGACCTTTTTAAAACAACTGTTTCCACGAAATATTCGACCATCTTGATATCCGCCAGACCCACCTGCGAATTGGTGTATGATGTATGGAATCTTTAGCTGGTATTATTTTAACTTTATATGACCAAAAAAATACGCCAACACACAAGTATTGTACAAAAATATGTTTATAAAAGTGAATGCTACAAATTGAACACAAAAATAGGCGAAACAAACACAAATTCGAACATATTATTCAAAAGGAAAACATATTTTGACATTTGAGGACAATACAAAAAAAAATCTGAAGAAATTTGTATTTGCGTCAATTCTACGTTATGTCATACTAAATCATACATTATAATTTTTAACACTGTTGCAATCTATTTTGCCTAATATTGCAACATAGCAATCAGTTTTCTGTCCCTTTCTATAACTATCTCCCTCTACATTCAAAATAATTATGATTGTAGTAGGTATGTATTTTATAAATTGTGATAGATTTTATTTTATTTCAGTGACATATATCGGGTCGTCCAGTATTGCCATATCTACTAAAATATTATTGAATTGATATTTTAGTAAATAAGAGAATGAAGTTTTTCACCATTTGTATCTACTATTAGTTTTACTATTTTTATTTAATAAATAATACACATGAGGTTTTACGAATTTCACATTTGTTATTAAACATACTTACATAATTTAGAACACCCCAAACACATCGCGAAGTAAAAATATCTATATTTTTTACTTAGCCAAAATTATGAATCAACATAGGTTAGGTACCTACTGATGTTTATATTACAGAAAATTTAACTTTTACTAAATTATGAATTTGCGAGATTATAATAATACAGATGATTTTAAAGAATACTTTCATCAAATAACATAATAATGGATGCCTGTACTTACATAATATTTTCCAATGTAATTTTTTTTTTAAAAACTAACTTTAATTTCGAAAGTTTAGCCTGGCAATACTATGAACGTCATTTATTTCAGCGGGAATGCGAAATTTTCATCCATGACATAGGTACCTAACAATATTATCACAATTATTTATATCGATTGTACTTACAAAAAATGCCACGAACTCACTATCCGATGGCTGGAAGTTCCAAAAAAAGACGTAGGAGAAAAGATGGAAATATTAATACATTAAAAACACAAAGGTTTGAAATTATTATTTTATAATTTGACATAATTATACATAGTTGAAAAAACCACATTTCACAGAAAATTTTGGTTCACAATATTTATTTATCTTGCAAAAGGAAGTTTTGCGTATTACTTATTAATACACACAATTAAGTATAATGATCATTTGTACTTATATTATTTTTATATTATGTTTGTGCCATGTCTTATTCGAAATTAGTGTGTCTGTGACAAAAATTATAATCTGGTACAATAATTAATAGCAGCTATACATTTTGTTTTCTGTTAACTATCTACTAAACTAATATTTTTGAATGTATTATAGTATTGATATATTGCCGAAGACTATGCCTGAGCATGGAAATCCTCAAAGCATACTACCTGAACCAGAATTTCATCCCACATTTGAACACGAACACGAAGAATTTATTATAGAAAATGAAATTGAAGATTCAAGCCCTAAATTCCGTGTAGAAGGCCGTAGAATTATAGACTTCATATTTTTTCCAACAACTTCAATTAATTAGCCACCATGATTCTCCATTTAATTGTAATTTATCACATTTAGAAATTTTTGGGGAAAATCGGGATAACTTTAGTAGTACATTTTTTATTCAATGTAAACTTTGTGGTAAAAAATTAAAATTATATACCACTGAAATGAACAAAAACAAAATGAATCTGTGTGACGCATTTGTATCCAGTATAATCAGTATCGGCAGTGGATTTTCAAATCTGGAAGAAATGTGTTCAGCAATTGACGTACCATCGATTACAGCAAGAACATACAGAAAGAGTCAACAGAAGGTGTACGAGTGGTTTGAAGAAACCAAAAATAAGAGTATGGAAAACGCTGCGAAAGAAGAGCGACAACTTGCAATCGAAAATGGTGACGTCGATTCTTCTGGTATTCCCATGATATCAGTTGTTGCAGACGGCTGTTGGTCGAAACGTTCATACAGATGCAATTATTCCGCAGCATCTGGCGCTGCCACGATCATTGGTCAAAGAACCGGAAAGATTTTGTACATGTCAGTGAAAAATAAATATTGCGATTTGTGCGCCAAAGCTAAAAATAAAAATATCCCTGCTCAACAACATAAATGCTTTTTAAATTATACCGGTCCGTCAGGAGGAATGGAATCTACAGCAATATTAGAAGGCTTTAAAGAATCTATTAATACACATGGATTGATTTATTCAAAATTGATTGCTGATGGAGATTCCAGCACATACAAAAAAATTCTTGATTGTCACCCTTATCCGAATGTAACTGTCGAGAAAGTTGAATGTAAAAACCATTTAATTAGAAATTATTGTGGCAAAATAGAGGCATTAACCAAAGACACAAGATATCCCTTGAATGTAAGAAAAATCATTGCGTCAAGAAAAAGACGTCTGCGGAAAGCCGTCATAGGTGCAATCAAGTATAGAAAACTACAAGATAGTACTTTCGAAGAAAAGGTTATCGCTCTGAAAAAAGATTTATTTAATGGACCGCACCATGTTTTTGGAGACCATACTTCTTGTCTACCATATTTTTGTACAAATGAACCAAATACAGAGGACATGCTTGATGTAAATTATGTACCAGCATTAAAAGAATGCAGTCTATTTTCTCAATTAATGATATATAATTCTCGTTTGGTGCTAAATTCAAAAAGTTTAATTTATAATTTTTCTACTAATATTTCAGAATCTTTTAATAACATGATTGCAAAATTTGTAGGCGGCAAGAGAATTAACTACTCTCAAAGACAATCGTACATGGGACGATGTGCAGCGGCGGTAATCGCATTTAATACAAATAAGTTACATTGCACAATTCAAAAACAAGTTTATAAAAATAGCCCAAAAGCCTTCATAAATCGCTTAGAATCAAGAAGGTTGAAAAAAAATAAAAAAAAAATAGGAAAATCTTGGCGAAAACCAATACATACTGTTCCTTTATCTAATCCAGATTATGGAGAGAGTTGCCAAAAACCTGATATGGACAAAAATCAATATCAATTGTTAAAAGAAACTTTTTTGAAAAAACTCAAACTGACAAACTATGAGAGGAGGGATATAGAAAGACGCACCGTATTACAATCTGAATGTGCAGAATGGCTAGAAAGGCGACGAAACCTTCTTACTGCCTCTGTTTTTGGTAAGGTGTGTAAGCGGCGAGAAAATACAAAATTTGGGCCTTTGGTAAAACGTTTATTATATAGCCAATCATTAGCCAACGTGAAAGCGGTAAAATATGGTAAAGAAAATGAATCAATAGCTTTACAACAGCTTAGTGTACAAGAACGGATTAAGATTGAGAGATGTGGATTGTTTATCGATGATGTGTATGATTTTATCGGTGCAACTCCAGATGGCATCAGCGATGATGATACAATTATTGAAATAAAATGTCCTTTCTCAGCTGCTGGAATAAGTGCAGATGAAGCTATTGTACAGAAAAAAATTAAATTTTGGAAAGTAGATAAAGACAGGAATATGGTAATAGATAAAAATCACGATTGGTACTTCCAGATTCAGGGGCAGCTTCATATTACTAAGAAAGATGTCTGTTTATTTGGAGTTTGGACGGGACATAATTTTCCTGTTAAAATAGAATTAATCAAAAAAGACGAGACATTTTGGATTGAAAAGATTGAAAAAAAGATATATCACTTTTATATGAATTGTCTACTGCCAGAAATAGTAGATCCCAGAACCAGTAGATCTATGTATATTAGAGAACCAGAAAGGCTGAATTTCTAAATTTTTATTTTAAATTTTATTATGCTATATTTTCAACAAGTCTATATTACATCACTATTTTATAGTTCATCAAGATATATCTAATTTACTAATATAGTTTACTGTTACGAGACACCCAGAACGAGTGTAATTTTATGAAATTCAAAATAATATGTATACTTACATCTAAATAATGATACCTGCAGATCTTGCTGGCGATTCCACTGCGCCATATTTTGTATAAGCATTCGTCTCTGCAGCCGTGAGTTTTGGTTCCGTGTAAAAAGTACATTTTGTTCTCAAGGTCAAAAACCAAATTGGTTGTGCCAATGGCTTATAACCATTCCTCATAAATGATTATAACTGATATCACCTCATAACTGATCAGTGCCACGCACGAGTTAACTCGCGGGATCTTTTAAGCGTCATAACTTCTGAATGAACTGTTTGTGTATATTTTCTTAACAATATTTATCATTTTAGTGTGAAAATATTCACGTTAAACATGTTGATTTGGTAAATTTTCACAAATATTTATCATTCTATTCTTATTTCATATTTTTTAAGGGATTCATTTTATTCCAAAAATAACTGACCTACAAGTACCCACCTGGTAAAAATTGAATTTGGATTGGATGGAATTTCCTAGTAGATTTTCCAACTAAACAACATGACGCTTTCTATATATTATTTACTGTTAGTTTTGAAATTATTGTATTTGAAATAAATAATGTATCAATAATACACATAGAAATCAATAGATATATAAAATAGATATCACAGTTTAAAAATCAGAAAGATCAATGCATATTACCATTGTTTATGTTACAATATAAAACAACATTTATCATTGAACGTAGGTACCAAGAAAAATAGACTTCATTAAAATGTGTCAATATAGTATATACCCGATATAATTATATAAATTATTATATTGTTAATTACTCTGTGGGGTCCATATATACTGCTTCAATTGTAATTTAATTTTACAGTATAATTATTTATGTTAAGTACTTGATTTACTTATTATATGTACAAATGTAATATACTTACCTACTTATTAGGATATATCTTGGTGAATTTTAAAATAAGAGGAAATTAAATGGAGGTCATCGTGTCTAACTAGATGTCTAACTAGACGTTGTTAAGTCTTATATAAATATTTATACATTATTAAATTGTTTTTCTGTTTTTTATTGATGTAAAGACATGGCATGTATTCAAAGTAATAACAAATTAGCTGTGTACTATTTATTTAACTTATATTAAAACCCCAAGATTGATTTCGTCTTACGACATATTTTATTCTTCTAAGTTTTACTATGACATTGTAATATGAACCATGGATATAGTATAGTACTTAAAAAAATCAAAACTGGTAATATATTATTTCAATATTTAATAGTCAATTTTCATTTGAAGTCAGCATTTAATTACTGGTATAACACATAATTATTAACTGATATCTACAACTTCAGATGGACAAATTAATTGATATATCATATTATCAGTTTTCATTTCCTTTCAACAATGTATTCATTCTAGCAGCTATTTTAAATATCTTACTAGTTTTTATGTCATGGCACCTTACAAAGGCTCCGAGCAACCGTATACTGAGCTTCGAGAACAGATGTTTACGACGGATACTGGGTGTGCGGTAATTTTAGAAGTAACGGGAGATAAAAGAACGCACCAAATAGCCTCGCATCACGTTGAGAGTGAATACGCAACTTTGTACCTGGCCCGGCCACGTGCTGCGAGTGCCTGAAGAGAATCCCAATCTGGTTTGCCTGTTCTTCAAGCCAACCGGATTCCGGCGTCCTGGATGGCCGCTAAATACTATTTATATAGCATATCTGGCGGAGTTACGGGCTGCTAGTATGACCTGGAACGATGCAAAAAAACTAGAGTGACAGAGATTCTTGGAGGCGCCGCATTGTATCCATATGCTGCAACTAAGATGCAGATATAGCCGAAGAGAAGAATTAATATACAGCATCTAGAAAACTTAAAGTCTTTGAAATGGTGTTAGAAAGACAATGTTTCTAATATCAAAGTGATATTGAGGATGAAAAAGAAAAGACTTGGAGAGTAAGCTCTACCAAATGACATACCTGATATGATACAAGTAACTGATATGCAAAATTATATTATATTTTAGAATATTATGAATCAATTTAGCAACTTTTATATCATTATCGATAATAAATTTAGTGCAAAAATGTAATTATAAAATTGTTTTATTTTTTAAATATGTATGCGAGATAGATATAGCTATAGGTTACAAACATTAGTCACTTTATATTTACCTTTTGTAATTGTACTATTAAATCTATAAAATGGGTATATATGCTTGATGGTCTACGTCATAAATAATATTATATGAATCACGCCATGTTCGGATCGTACGCCGAAAGTCGGATTTATTTCATTATTAATTAAAAGATTTATTTCATTCCATCTTATTCATATGAAACCGTCGACAAGCAAAGATCTCGGTAGACATTTTCTCCATCTGCAAAAAACATAACATATGAACTGTCAATAGTGTGATTTTTAATCTTTTATAGTGTGCGACTGTTTGAAGAATGGTAATTAAAACGGATTAGTGATAATACAAAGCATCAAAAAAGATTGATTAACTAAAATAAAGTAATCAGGTAGGTAACATGTTTAATAACAACTAGAACGCCTTAGATTATATCAAACAAATAAATATGAAATCACAGGCATTCTCGCAATAACCTCTAAACTAACCACGCAACTAATGTAGACTAAGAAAACAATAAATTAACACTTGAATAATATATGCAAAACACACAGAATACTACTACAGTAATAAATAACATAATATTGTACTTACAGATAGTGTTTCTTATTCCTGATATAAAACACAATTCCTTCGTTAGGTATCTTGCAATTTGCTATCAACATAATCTGACAGCAGAGAGTTTTTTCTATTAGTCTATGGCCAAAAATACGGATTTACTTGGCCGGCTAAAAAAAAGATTTTAATATAGCAAGAACATTTTGAATATGCGACAAATAAATAAAAGTATATATAATATAGTTGTTAAAAAAATCTGTGTACATTATAAAATATATTTAATATTATAAATACATATATTTTTTAAATTCATGTTATAATTTGTAAACGACGAAGCACGTCAGCTAATACGCATAGTAAATGTTTAAACTTTGGTAATCAAATTCGAATGTGACAGAAAGAGAAAGAAAAACTTTTTAATCATATTAGCATGCGTAAAAGAGATGTAACATAATATCACTTTCACTTTAAAAATCATACCTAGTATTCAATGTCATAGTTCAACTTTAAATGAAAAAACAGAAACTCTAGGTAAGCATGTGTGCCCTTAACTGACATAATAAGCTGATGAAAAAAACAACTTAATTCAGGTTATTTTATGATTTTTCTTTACTATAGTTTATTTACGGCACATAAAATGCTGGATTGAAAAACAATAATTGTAACAATTCGCGACTGTGCAGACGATCACTATAATTTTGCAGCACCCCTAACTAACTTAGGTGTAATAAATGATCCTTAAGGGGGTACATGCTCGTCGAAGGTCAAAATTGAGTTTTTATTGTATTTTCAAACCATGGTCCTGGACACTCCTTAAACGCTGTAGATAATTTATTTATATAATTTTGAAGCCTTATTATCCTTTATAGTTATTTTAAACATTTGATGACTGCATAAAGTATTTTTGTTACATAAAATAGTATTCTTTTAAACATCTCGCTCTAATGTTTTAGAATATAGTCATATTTCGGTACATAACTGTGCAGTGGTGTTAAGATTTTTTACGTTTATTCATTTTTAAACGCATTTATGAAACCATTAGTATAATTTATTACGAGATAATTTTTGTAAAATATTCACGATAAAAAATTATATTGATAATCTCTGTGATCCCAAATTTGACAAGAATTAGGCATTTTATTATTCAAAAAATCGGCAAGATTAACACATTTGAAGATGATTCTAAAGATACTTATTATAAGCTATGTTTTTAACCATTCAAGTGTGATAAACATCTTATGAATAATGATTGCTTTATAATAATTATTGACCTAAGAATAAGGTAGTGTTTTTTTGAAATACGCCATTTCTTTTGTCATTCCCCAGTGGTTAAGCTACAACATACGGCCGTAGCCATAAATTGAAAAACTATAATTAAAGTAGGGAGTAAAATGATATTGACGCGCGTGTTTGAACATGTACCTAACCGATTTTTTTAAATTTTTTTTTTAAACGGTACATGTTCAAACACGCGCGTCAATATCATTTTACTCCCTACTTCAATTATAGTTTGTCAATTTATGGCTACGGCCGTATGTTGTAGCTTAACCACTGGGGAATGACAAAAGAAATGGCGTATTAAAAAAAAACACTACCTTATTCTTAGGTCAATAATTATTATAAAGCAATTATTATTCATAAGATGTTTATTGCACTTGAATGGTTAAAGACATAGCTTATAATAAGTATCTTTAGAATCATCTTCAAATGTGTTAATCTTGCCGATTTTTTGAATAATACAATGCCTAATTCTTGTCAAATTTGGGATCACAGAGATTATCAATATAATTTTTTATCGTGAATATTTTACAAAAATTATCTCATAATAAATTATACTAATGGTTTTATAAATGCGTTTAAAAATTAATAAAAGTAAAAAATCTTAACACCACTGCACAGTTATGTACCGAAATATGACTATATTCTAAAACATTAGAGCGAGAGGTTTAAAAGAATACTATTTTATGTAACAAAAATACTTTATGCAGTCATCAAATGTTTAAAATAACTATAAAAGATAATAAGGCTTCAAAATTATATAAATAGATTATCTACAACGTTTAAAGAGTGTCCAGTATCATGGTTTGAAAATACAATAAAAACTCAATTTTGACCTTCGACGAGCATGTCCCCCCTTAATGTCAATGCCGAAGCGAGAATGAAGATATTAATATCGTAGGGCTACTGCCAAAAGTTAGTAAGTATCAAAATCATGTTATGGAGTAATTATTGTAATTTGAAAGTTTGACATGCTCTCTAAAATTAGGCACAATGGCAATTTATTTGTGCTTTATGTGCATGTTCTATAATATATCTTGAGCTTTTTTCTATAATTATCAGCTATTGTTAATAAATCTATATACCTAAATTATCAACTTTTGTCTTTGTTTGACTATGTTGTTTGGCAATATCCGCTTTACGATGGTCAAAAATAAAGACTCATTGAAAATTTAAGTAGTTACAATTAAACATCAAAGCGTTTTTTGGTATAGGTAAATCATTTTACAGTGGCACCATAGGCGATTCGCGCGTGTATTGAATTGCTTGCAACAATGCCTGTTTCAATGCTAGCAAACAATACCACTACAGCTGCAAGCCGCATTTGGCGCACCCATGGTGCCATTGTAAAACGATTTACATATATTCTGCCTTTCTAAGGAAGAAAGCAGTAACTCGCAAAAATTGTGAAATTGAGTTATGAATGCCATCCGTTACGTAATTTTAAAAGCTATATATTCTGTTCACTTTAAAATCAGTATTATCACTAAAATACCCTTAAAATCCTTAGTGAAAAAATAGACATCTTCTAAAATAATACATATTTTTAGCAAAAAGGCAGTAATTGCACCTATTCATTGCAGTTACTGCTTGTTTATCATTAATTTGTTTGTATTTTAACATCCTACTAATAAAAATTACCATCATACCACAGTGCTAAAGTTTGAGAAAAAACACATTATGTCATTTATTTCGAAAGTGTGTGAGAGTCAGTTACTGCCTTCTTCCTAAGAAGGGCAAGTATTGTCGATGTGCTTTTGAAAAAATCTAACATGCAAGTATAAATTATTTTACCTAGCTATTACATTACATAGCTGAAGCTTACATAATATAGTATTATGTACCTACCCAATATGAATAATATATGTGGTTTTTATAATCATTGTTATTATATTAATTACATACATGTAATTACACTGTGTACATGTACAGGTAAATAAGCCTTAGCAGAAACTTTACATACAGCATTACCGTGAACTATTACATCTTGTATATTAAGATTTGTATGAGTATCTACCCTATGTTCGTGTCAAATTACTATACTGTGGCAGTTCAAAAATGCATTTCAGGTGTTTGTTACGAGAGTTGCCGTACTATGAAAGACATCAATCACAATTTTAAATTACCCCTAGAGCCTTCGCGGTTGGTTCGCAGGTGACTGCCTCGCATAATATAGCTGACATTGCCTGCCCGAGTGCATTCATATTCTACAACCTACATGCATTAAGCTTTTGAATTTTTTTCTGCTTTGATTTTGCCACATTTTATGTCTCTTTAGACATAACACCTGAATAAGTAATTTAAATAACTTTTTTTTGTTATATCTTTGATATTATTTAGTGTCGATACAATAATATTGATAAATGATAATACATCGATGTAAACCGTTTAAAGATGATAAAAAACAACCTGTATTAATAATGTTTATATCTATAATTTCGAAATATTATCCTATTGACTATTTCCAAAATGGCTAAGAATAACATATTATAGTTATTTCGTTTTACTGTCCCCATAAAAAAAAGAGCAGCTTTTTCCACAAAAATCATAAATTTTTTTAAAGCTCTAGGTAAAATTCATAACCATTTGACATAGAGTCAAAAGCAATATAGAATTTATTTAAGTATCTTCTTCTTGGTCGTGCACTCATGGCTGAGGATCGTGACCACATTTAAATTTCGCCATCCTTTAAGCGACCAAGACTTTCCATCCTTCTCGATCTTCCGCTTCTCTCAGGGCAGAATGGATGGTGCCCCCAGTCAGCTCTTTCACTTGGTCGCTCCATCGCGCAGACGCTCTTCCTCTGCGTCGCCTTCCCTGGAGGCTACCCAAAACTACCAGTCTCTCCAGGTTGTCCGGTCTGCGCCTGACAATATGTCCAAAAAACTGCAGAATTCTTCTCAGACATATCGTCGAGAGCCGTTCCTTTATCTTCAGTCCCTGGATGATTGACTGGTTCGTCCTGTGCTCCGTCCAAGAAATGCGAAGCATTTGGCGCCAACACCACATCTCAAAGGCATCAACTGCCTTCCGTTCTCTTGCCTTCAGGGTCCACGACTCGACTCCGTATAGGAATATTGAGAACACTAATGTTTGCACAAGCATCATTTTTGTGGCAATCGAAATTCCCCGATCCTTCCATATAGTGGTAAGGCGTGTCATCGCACTTTTTGCAATTTGTGTGCGCCTACTTATTTCCGCTTCGCATCCGCCCTTTCCACTGATAGTCGATCCAAGATATACAAACTCGTCGACTGTTTCGAGGTTTTGGAGTGTACTTAGTGTTGGTAGAAGGTTGGCCCGAACAACAACCATTAACTTGGTTTTATTCCTATTAATAAGGAGGCCGTATTTGCGACTCTCTTCCTCTACCCGGTGTAGCAGCTCTGTGAGTTCCCTTTCATCAGCAGCGATTAGTGTGGTATCATCTGCGAATCTTAAGTTATTTATTTTCTGGCCACCAATTGTTATTCCGCCTTGCCAATGATCTAGGGCTCTTCGCATTATATGCTCTCCATATATATTAAATAACTGGGGAGATAAAACACATCCCTGACGAACTCCCTTCTCGGTTCGGAAACTCTCTGAAAACGCACTATTCGCAAAAATTGTAGTTATTCTAAATAAAAAGACAGTTTAAAGAGGTTCATAATAAAAAACAAAGCATTGATTGAAAATATATTGGTTTTTGCTTAACCAAATATCAAAAGATTTATCCACGTTATTGAGAAAAAAACGTGTATGTCCCATTATCTCAAAATGTGACTGGAATATAGCTGTTTTTTGCATATGGGGTAGTATAATTTCAAAACTACTGACCAATACTTGCAGAACTTATATGCAATACTGTTAATTCAAGTGTAGTAAATTTTCATCTTGACATCTACAAAGGTTCAAAAGTCATTAATTTAATAAAACGAAAATATTTCAATGATTACTTATGAGTAGATAATGGCGGCCCTCGTAGTCCAGTGCAAAACGTGCTGGCCTTTCATCTGAGGTTTCCGGATTCAAATCCCGGTGAGGTCACACTAATATATGTATGTGATTTTCTCACTGTGTGTTTGTGAACGTTACAATTATATTTCTAACTACTGTTTCTCTACACTACTGTCATTACACCTCATGACCTGTAAGAAGTAGTGTTAAAAATAATATATTTGGATAACGTGGTCAGATAGCAGCGGTGGAGTGGTGAGGTGGGGTACTAAATTTATTTTCGACTGTGTCCGATCCTAAGAAGATTATAATATGAGCCTCCACAGGGTGGAGGTTTGTATTTTACAGATTTTGTTTTTACGAGAAATGGATGTCAGCCACTTGCTCAACCTATTAGGTCCATACTCTGACTTATAGACAAATTGAAAAACAATATTTATACTTGCCAGACTCAGGATTTGAACCTGGGACCCACAACACTATAGGCCACCGCTTAAGCCGCGCGGCCGTCGTGGGTTTGATCACCAAGTTTATTCTAGTATGTTTTTTTAGAATAATTAATAACGATGTCCTTGCTTTTTCGTACAAGGTCGTTGTTAGTAATTTTGAACAATCACAAACACCCAGGCTTTGAGAAAAACACTATACAACAATATTGTGTCCTCGCCGGGAATCGAACCCAGAATTCTCGGGTAGAAGGCCAGCGCCCTACGCACTGCACCACGAAAGCCGCCCTTAACTACTATGTTGTCTGTTCAGTGGCCTCTAAGTATTTTAATCAGATAACCACTAAAAATGTTAACATCTATAATATATAAATTCTATACTATTCCGACAACAGGCTTATTAAAAATAAATAGATCCATGTATTTTTATTACGTATACCCTTGCAGACGTTGTTTTTCTATGTATATCCTTTTAATATCAAACCATTAAATACGTCGAAAAGCTCAATGGGGTTGACCGCCACGTCACGGGATGCCATGTTCCCGTCGAGCGATACATTTATCATAGTTTTTGTTGCAACAGCGCCCTGCATTGCCGACATGACCTTAATGCCTCTGCGGCACGCTGGAAAAAGAAAGGGAGCGAACTGCCGCTATGCAAGGGGTGGCTTTGAGTCAGCCTCAAATGATGCCTGATTATTTATTACTTATTGTGTATAACCTGTTGACTTGGACATTATGAAGACCATAAAAATATTATTTCAACACATAGATTTTCTTTCATATGTTTATATGATCTATCAGATTACTTCAAATAATACTATACTAAGTCAACTAATATATTATTAAGTAGGATATTTTTTTTTTGCTGAGTGTGCTAAGAAAGATGGTTTATATGTAAACAATATAAGACATAATTGATGCTACAAAATACGATGTAACGATATTTTAACATTAATATATCGTATTTGACATTCAATATTTTCAATAGGGAGAAAATCAGGAAATAAAATAAAATAAAAACAAAAATATAGTTACTTACTTTAAAAAATAAACTTAATTATTTTTGCACTAAGGGTATATTTCTTTTATTTCTCTTCGACCATGTCCGATCCTAGTAGGATCATATGGGCCTCCACAGAGTAGAGGTTTGTATTAACAGATTATGTTTTTTTACGAGAAATGGATGTCAGCCACTTGCTCAGCCTATTAGGTCCATACCAGACTCACACACAAATTGAAAAACAATATGTGTACTTGCCAGACCCAGGATTCGAACCTGTGACCCACGGCGCGATAGTCTAACGCTTAAGCCGCGCGGCCACCGTGGGCGTATATTTAATTTTATTTAATAGTGTCTGACACAAGGTGTCAATGTTAGAACATCGATATTTACTATGGGTCAAAACAGACTGTATTTAGGCCGGGGCACAAAGCTGCGAATTTTGACCGTAGTGCTACTTGTAGCTAATTCTTCAAATGCAAAATATTGAAATTAACTTGATCGAAAATCATAATTTACTACGAACATCACAAATAAATATAGACCTCTGCAAACCAAACCGCCCCGTACCACACACTCGGTCTTATTGAGCGTATCACGAGGCATTACGTTTGGATGTGCAACATTGGCACATTGTTTTACTCAGGATCAGATACCCAAGACTGAGGTCACCACGCACTCAAGTGTGTTTTTACTTAGTTTACTAATAAAAAAGTGCCCATGGGAGGGACGCAGATGGTGAACTAATAAAAAACAAATGATTTTAATTAATAATATAATGTATTCAAAAAACAAAATTAATACAATACTGGATAGTGATGGCCATATTTATAGCATTCAGATCATATTCACGTCTAAATAAAATACTCAAAAATATGTAATAAAAATCACCGGAATCAAGGAAGAGACAGAAGAAAATTGGTTGGTAGGTAAATGAGAAATCTTATCGTATTTATATAAAAATATGAATAATTCAAAAGTAGATGTTTGTAAGTATAAAGTCATATCTCTCAAATATCTGATAATAATGACAGTGTTATTATCATATATTGCATACCAATCTATAACGGTATACTTCATTGTATCTAATTTATAATTTTTGTATTTACACTTTCTACTGTTTAATAACTTAATACTGATATATTTCTTTTTTTTATATACTTACCTATACTGTTTTAATATTTTTTCTTCTTTGTTGTTTTTAACGTGACATGTTGTGAACGTCTTAAATTAATAATTTGTAATATTCACTATGCGTAAAATAAATTAAATTTGATTTGATTTGAACAAATTAATGTTAGTATTGAATCCAATAAAAATTATTGGAAATCTAGTGTCTTCAATGCTCCATAAACAACGAGTCAGTTTTTTATCTCAATGCTATACGGCAACCTCTCTCCGGTACGACAGCTCACGGTGAACTGTGATACGGTGAAATGTAATAAATACAACTTACATAATATTGTAACCGTTTGTATGCATTGTAGTTAAAGAAGGATATTAATTTCTTTTATAGTGTTAACTGTCACTTCATGGTGGAACTGCATTGTATTATTTGACCGGTCCAAAATTTAATTTAAAAAGTGGAACAAGTACTATAAAATTGTGTTTTATTTAATTAAACAAATAATTAATCAAATAATAAAAAAGGAAATGTAAAATTATCAGTACTAAATGAAAGCTATCTGAATTAATAGTGTAGGTGTGTATACCCTTCTTTTAAATGTTATTGTTTATAGCAGTTTATTTAGTATATTTTGTGGGAAATTATCGTCTTTTGCATCGAGGCTAAATAAATTAAATTACCACATAAATTATAATCAAAGGCTGTATGGGCAGCCAAAAACCTTCGTTGTTTAGCGGCTCAGTCTAATTTTCTCGGACATTGTTGGGATTAAAACTGACCCACTGGGAAGCTTAGTTCTTTAATTCACGTTTTCCATGGGGAAAACTTAGCCCTCGGTTTTTGCACAGCACTCGTTTGGCATGACGTGGCGTATGGGAGCTTTTGTGCTCGTTTTGTTTATACGCTACGTTTCCACGAGGCGGCCATTTTGGATATTAAAGTAAAGCGTTTAGATAATTTAGAAAAAAACGTGACGAATGGATCTTTTTGTTACGAACGAATAGAAGGAATATTAATACAATGTATTTGTGTTTAATTTCAGTAAAGTATGTCGTGTTCATTATATAATATAAATATAAAAAGCCTTTTTATTTCTTACAAACAAAAGTAAATTACAGTTAAATGACTATATCTAATGAATATATTATATATATCCTATGAATATATCTATTATGTATATATATCTATCTATGGTTGTATTATCTACTTATTTTTTAGTTTATATAATATTAAATTATCATTATTTTTTTTTATATTTTTTGTATAATACATAATTATACCTATGTATTAGGATTTTTTTTGTATATAAAACTATTAGATAATGTTTATAAATTGAACAATGGTATGTAATTAGTTTGTTTGGTTTGTAAGAACCCCTCTTCGGGTGAAGGCCTCCTCCAAAGTGTTTATTTCGTGGTCATTAACCATTAACAAATATTATACAACAGTAAAGTAATGTTGAATTAAATTTTTATCACGTACATATGTCAAGATTTTTCTTATTTTGATCTACCTACATCAGTAGCGAAGGGTGGAGGTGGGCTGTTACGATCCACCATAATTAGTCCACATTAAACTTTGTAAGTCATACGTATTTGTTTATATTGAAGTAAGACTACAGTTTACAGATAGTGTTGGTTAATTCTAAAAAATCAAACACTGCCTAGACCATTCCATAATAGTTTTGGTATACTTTGAGTGATTCGACATAACTGAGCTCACTTTTTCATTCATAACTGAGCTCACTTTTTCATTCATACTTATTTGTTTTCGTTGGATAAGGAACACATGTTACACATATTGTTGGTACATTTTTAAATTCATTAAGCCCTGCCTAAACTAAACTATAATAGATAAAAATATTATTATATCTAGTTTAAGTATTATATGATTTAATTGCATAATTTTAGATATTTTATAGATAGACGAGTATTTTTTGACTATTATCTATCATGGCTTTTTTGCAGGATTTAATTGAATTTTAAAAACTACCCAACACCATCTGTAAATTGTAGTTTTATTTCAATGAAAACAAATACGTGTGACTGACAAAGTTTGGTGTACACTATTTATGGCGGCTATTAACAGCCTACCTCCACCCTTCGCCACTGACCTACATAGATATAGTTTTATGTATATATATATATGAATGGCCGCAATTTTCTGTGTACTGTAATTGAACGGTGTTGATTCGGATTTAAGTATTGACCTAGGCTAGCTCCGTGGTCTGATTCTCACTCACTAGCACTACCACTCTCGCACGATAACTGAGTTTTCATTCACCCTGTGTGCGACGATTGAAGGTCAAAAGTCACGCAATGACGTCGTAATGTTTTACAGGTTATATATATTGACACTTCCGCCATTGAAGAATGACTCCCTGTTAATAGTAGGCCTGGTAAGGATAATGATGTTAGGTAGGTAAGACATTTATATTGTATTAGGGCCGCCATAATAGGTCAAACCAATGAATATTTTGTCCTAGTGGTTTCCCAGAGCAAGTATACATACACTTCTTCCTCTTCCACCCTATCACGTCCCAACATTGGGACATAGGGCAAGCACAAGTTGGCGCCACTTCCCTCGGTCCATCGACAATTGGTGACGGAACCCTTGAGGCTGTGCCACAAGGGTACGAACACGGCACTTCATACATACACAGCGTTTTAAAAAAAACATTTAGAATAAGAGTGTAGACAGGGGGTTCCAATCTTATTTTTACCAGGAGCACATTTTTTTTTCATTTAATAGGTATCTAAAAAGTTATACTATAAAAATAGTCACATACGAAAGCTTCTTAAATTAACAATCAAGATATTTTCTTCGTAGATAGGTACGTAATATATAGCACAACAGAACCCACTGTAACAAAATAGCATTACGTTGAATACCCTAAGTGTTAGTTTTCTTTCTTCGCAAAAGAACGTGTGCTTTTCATTAGCACTACTGGAACGCAAACGACCGGGCACTAAATACCCCAAGAGAAGCTGTCTATCACATTAACCCTCTGGGGGTGGATTCTGGACCACCCCACGAATTGAAACGTAGAGAATCAACCCTTACGTGACCTCACTCCAGATGAGGTGTAAAAATGTTTCTCAGGGTCGTTCGTCAAGGGTTGTGATATCTTGGACACGAAATAAATACGTTATTTTCTGTATTTAAAAAAATACTTTCAATTCGCTCTTCCTCTTGGTTATTTTCTCGTGCGTTATCTATTGAGCAACCTTATATCCCTCACAATCGATTGTTTCTCTCAGGGCATATTTATTATGGCAGCCCCAAATATATTATTTACGTTTCTATGAAAACAATATCAATATTTTATACACAATGACTTCATCGATCTAATTTATTAGGAATAAAAATTAAATGTTTAAATCATTTTTTTACGAAAAAATAGGTATTTACTGTGTAGTGATGTCAAAACTGCAGTTAACTAATTTATGTCAAATCATATGTTGCCTTGCGTTCTTTTGTTTTTTAATAGTAGTTTTTACTCTCATTTAATAACCTGTATTGCTATTTAAATCTTTAAGTGTAATTTATACATATTGTTTTTGATACATATTACCTATTTATTTATTTATTATTACATAAGTGAATATCTGTTATTGGATCTAATTGTATGCCAGGTAATCAGGCAAAAAGGCGTATCAGTGTAGTAAAATGTGCAATAATTACAAGATAAAAAGAACTTTTTACATACCACGTTTTTAAATTTTCTGTTGAATCATATAAACTTGACAATTCTATAAATTAATGACAACTTTTTTTTGTACTGATAAAAACACTGAATAAATATAGAATACTGAAATGCCATTGTGATATTTCATATTGTTTTCCATAGTAACGCACATATATATTATTAATTTAATTGCTAGGACCCCCTTAGCAACCAATAAGGTACTGTTCGGTTATCAGGAATATAGCGGAAAACACATTTTGAAAATAGCCGATAAACTGGATTATTTGTTAGGTTAACCTAACCAAACCTAACCTAACCTTACCTAACCCAACCTAACCTAACCTAAACCAAGCCAAACTAACAAATAATCCAGTATATCAGGTATTTTCAAAATGTGTTTTCCGCTGTATTCCTGATAACCGAACAGTACCAAAGAATGCACTGCCGTCGTTTTCTGATATATTCTAAAAGTTCCAAATGTCTAACTAGTCGGGAAGTTAATTAAAAATATTCAATCGTCAAATACAAATCTTGGACAAACAAGAAAAAATCTGTACCGGACAAATAAGAATACGAGCTAAAAAAACGTGGTAAAAAATAGCGCTACTTCTCCTATGCACTACTTACCTACTTACTACTTACCTTAACAAGTATCATATTACGGTATCATAATTATTATAAAGTACTTTTACGTCGTTATATCGTTAGTTAAATTTTAATGTAAGTTATTTCATGCCTACTCAGTTAACTAGATATATCATATTATAATAAAAGTGTGTAAGCATATTGATTGGAGTTAGAGAAAACCATCTTTATATCATACTGTACCTGATTAAGAATAAGATTTTTTATTAAAAATGGATATAGTGACGACACTGCTACAAACCTATAAAAATGGACTGAAATCGAAAGAAATATAATGTAATTATTTATAGGTTTCAATAAAGATTGTAATGATTTATCATTTATTTAATAACTTATGAAAAATTATAAATTATAATAATTTGTATATTTTATTTACCAATACTTTATAACTCCAGTAGTGATTCTTTACACTCTATGTATACGATATATTATTTTCCAAATGTAGTACTTTCAATTATTCAACATCGATGTATTCGAATATTTTACTTCGAGTATTTATAATAGTATATTCTCTTGAAAAAAAATGTGAAAGTAGACTATCGTGGGAATGATAAAAATGATAGTTTTTATTTGACGTTTCTATTAAATTTCTAGTCTCTGTTGCATCCCTAATTTCTGACGATATGCCCAAAGGGTCGAGGTATAAAGCGAAACAGCAAAGGCCCACATCAGCTTGTTAGATCTGTATCAGAGTTTCTGATACTACTAGTCACTTGTTAGAATTCTGGTCGCGAAGCCGAGGTAATATTACATGGAAGGATAAAAAATAAATAAGTTTAAGGATGCGTTGCTACGCACATAATATGCCATATTACTTCTATCATTTGTAACGTGATAACCAATTTATAGAACTAAGACTTTGAATTGTGACAGAATGATTATGATGGTGGATGTGGACGCTGGGGGGGGAGAGATTAAAAGGGGGTTAGTCCAGCTATCTGGCTAAAGTTGGTTCCTGGTGTCTCTAGTAGTGGTAGTCTCTGAGTATACGGGAATTGAGTGTAAATGTAATAAATAATAACAAAAGAAAAACATTGCATTTAGCTTAACATTTTAATTTATATACTTATTAAATTACAAAATAATTGTGGTCCGCGTATTTTTAATAGGCAAACTTAATTTTATGAGTAATTGAAAACAAAACTAAAGTTATGGTACAAAGCCGACAAAATCAGAGTAGGCTGGGCCAAAGTTGCAGTTTTGGAAACCATCAATTTGAGGTTGTCAACCGGTTCATATACCTGGATTCCAATATTACAAAAGAGAACGAGGAACTGGAAAAAACAAAAGCCCGAACAACCGCTACAAATAAATCGTACTTTTCATTGCTGCCCATATTCAAATCCAGAAATGTCCACAAAAAAACTAAGATCCGGCTCTATAAAACCGTCATACGCACAGTCGTTGCATACGAGTGCGAGTCATGGATGCTTAATATGAAAGTAGCTGAAATGGTGGAATGCTTTGAGAGAAAGATCTTAAGGCGGATATACGGACCCATGAATGATGGTGGGGAGTGGAGAATTAGGTACAACATGGAACTATACCGCTTATACCAGGATTCCAAACTCTCCACCTTCATAAAACTCCATAGGCTAAACTAGGCAGGCCATGTCCAGCGCATGCCTGAGTCACGGATACCGAAGAAGATCTTCGAAGGAAACCCAGGGGGAAAAGGCCAGTGGGAAAGCCACGCACACGATGGGGTGATAACATTACAAAAGATGCCAACCAGCTGCTAAAAATTAGGAACTGGAAAAGACGTGCGGAGGACCATTCCGGTTGGAGGACGACATTGGAGGAGGCCAGGGTTCGACTTGAGCTGTAGCGCCATCGAACAAGAAGAACTTAAGTTCATTAAATTCAAAAGATGGCATAGATCCATTCTTTATTTTTTTTTTATCTTTCACATTGACTTTGCCCTACCGCAGTTATTGTTCGGTGACAAATCTTGAAACTTCATCTTGTAATATTGACTCGCCCGCCGGGGATTACCCGGGAGGATGACGCGAGTTCTGCGTAATATGGAATGTAAGACATCATCTCGTATCCAATGCCCCAGATCCCGATCGTTCTCTCCCGGCAATCACTTCATCTTACACCAAAACGTTAAGTAAACCCGCCAAAAGTTTCTCCCCCGCGCCGTTGTGTGCTTACGTTTTATCGTTACAAAGCCAAGGCAGGACGCTCTGAATAACTAATAGTTTTTTTCAACCCCACTAGAAGATATCTCACGTACATGTTTATATTTAGTCAATACGCAGTTAGGGCTCAAAATAATCTAATAAATTTGGGGTTGGGTTGCACTAAACTTTACAGTCGATCATTTTTAGATGTATGTAGATAAACAACTCAATCCGTGTCAGCATATTGATCGGCGATATTAAATAACTGACCGCAATATTTACAATTTTTTTAATATCCATTTCCCGTAGTGTCCGATTATGGCAAACTCGGTAAATAATAGCTTACTGTAATTATAATTTCCGCAAAATCCATTTTTCCACATACTCAGCCATATCCAATGACGTAAACTCCATATGACTCAATTATAATAAATATTTCCTAAATATTCTTTTCAAGAAATTATTTCGATTGTGAGTACGTCAATAAATAGCGGATCATAATTGGACATGTCACTAGAATATAAGTTCTGGATCTGTTAGTATCTCAGTCTCTGTATTGCTCCACACAACATCTCATTCTACCTAGACTCGGACCTCGGAACAGTATCATAAGTATTTTAATAATATAACTACTGTAATTAACGACTGTTTACGCTTCAAATAAAACTCGCTCCTCCATCCATCGGAGCAACCACCAAATCTCGACTCTTCATCTATCACCCACAAACGTAACGATTTGTATGGCATTATAAAAAATTAATACTGGGTAAACAAACAAATGATTTTCCACCAACAACACGTCATTAATTTAGCATTTTCTTGCCCAATCTATCAATTTTGAATAAGCATCTAGCTTGCAATTTTTTCATCTAAGCGTATGGTGTTAAATCTAATATTGTAAGACACCGCAAACAGCTTTCAATTTATAATAATAAAGCTACGATGGTATACAAGTTTTGCTTTGAAAATAAACATGCTGGTTTTCTGTATCTGTACCTTATATTATTATCTTATAATTAAAATAAATATCACATACAAAATGATGTCTTGAGGTCTTATCTGCATTAATTTTATTCGCTATCTTTTTAGAACTTTTTTATTACAGCTGTTAACAACACTAAACTCTCCATAATTTTAGATTAGTGCTTTCCGATTATTTTAACGTCATTGTTTACAATTTTAAAGTATGTTTTACTATTATTATGTAAATGATACAATTAAATAAAAAAAAAATGTGATATTGTTAAATAAATAATCTTGTGTGTAATAATACTAATAATTAAGCAGACTTTGAAGAGATCTGTTTTACCCACCGAAAATTCTTGGGAGAGTAAATCTTGCTGATTTGTGAAGTAGAATTGACATGATTTACTCGACAAAGACAGCTTGCGAGATTGATCCATAAACGTTTCGATTAGCATGCAAGCACGCTGCAGATGGCACCATTTCGGTTTATGCCTGAGTGAAATAATATAATATAAGAAAACTATTATCGCAGATGCAAACCAATAAATTGTCAAAGTTTTATAAATTTTATATTAGTATTAACAGATGCAGTAAACAAACTATTATTTTTAGACAAATATCTTTCATGGGAGAAAAAAATATATTTGATTCAGTTAAAAATACCAATCTGTTAAGCATATCCAATTGAAGTGGATAAAGTCCACCTTGATCATTATTAAATTGTGTAAATTTGTATACACACGCTCACGATTGCTGAGCCGTAATAATATGCTGGTTTATATTCCAATGGGTAAAGCGCTGACTTTTCTTCTGATGGCTCCGGTTTTAATTCCTGGTGAGGTCAAAATATATTTATGTAATTTTCTAAAAACATGTGTATTTATAATTGTTTTACTTATATTACTAACAACGCTACCGTTTCACTAAACTATTGTCATTGGGACGAATGCCCTCTAATAAATTGCAGATTTAATTTTTTTTTTGTGATTTTACCGAGGCTTTGACTGCGACTCGCTGTCATATTGCCTCTTCTCTTCTAGAAGGGGATCCGTCAATCAGGTCCTCACTCCTATTCTGTTAAATAACTGTACAAGTTTGCCTAGCTCTTCCGTCTTACCCACCGCCAGGACACCCTTCAATTCGTCGACATTCTCATAGATATCCGCAATTCGAAGCTGTACTCTGCGAAGTTCATATTTAGGGCATTGTAGGGCTATATGTACAATGTCTTCTAAAACATAACATTCATCGCAGACTTGCGATTCTCTTCTTCCCATGAGGACATCAAATCTTTTGCCCATGATGTGCCCTGTTCTTAGCCTCAGTATTAACTTAAGCTCATTCCTCGCCAAAGAAGACTCTACAAACCAGGGAACCTCTCGTGGTGATGGTAGAATAGACTTACTCTATTTCCCCTTTTCTAATGATGCCCTATGGTGAAAATCTATCCACATACCTTGGCACATTATCTTAATAGCCTCATTCCAGTCCAAGTTTTCTGGTATCCACTGATATGGTACCCCTAAATGGCCAGCTTCTTTTGCCAGATCATCTGCCCTTTCATTGCCCTCAATGCCCATGTGCGATGGGATCCATTGAAGGCATAGATCTCCTATTTAAAAATTAATATAATATGTATATTATATTAATTGTTTATCCATATATTTTTATAATGTTTATTATAATGTTTTTCAATGTATTTTTGGACCCAGAGTATGGTCCTTATAGATTGAGTATGTGACTATCATATATTTCTCTAAAAAAACCAAAATCTTTTTAGACAACCTCCACACCGTTGAGTCCCATATTCTAATCCTCTAAGGATCGAACATAATAATTATTATAATGTAATAAAAAATATTATGTTTTATTTTAATTAACATAGTTTTACGTTATACAAATAAGTTTGTGTAATTTAGTAAGGTATAAGAGAATTGCATTCACGTATAACAATGGCCATCCAAAACCCCGTATCAGACGGTCTATTAGCGCCCTGACGAAGACAAGTGGTGTTCAGTACTATACTCTACTTACTGGTTTTAACAATAGATGTTCTTATGAAAGAATACGAAATCGTACAAGAGCATTGCAGTAAAGAGCTGTATGGTCTTTACACTTCTTCAATGCAAAGATCCCGCCGAGGAATTAATCTCAGTCAGAGGATGGGTGAGAATAGGGTGGATGACTCATTGACGTGCATGGCGTTTGATTAAATTAAATTTAAAAAAACCACTATTCACTCGTCCATTATCAAACTTAGTATATTATTAACTATTATAATATTGATCACTAGTAAACTTCGGATTTCATCAGTATTTAATTAATTACCACAAACGACCAATTATTATATTTCATATTACGAACACTATATAAAAATATCTTTATTAATCCATTTATTTCTTCTTTTCTTTCGACCATGTTCGATCCTAATAGGATCATATGGGTCTCCACAGAGTAGAGGTTTGTATTGACAGATTTTTGTTTTTTTTTACGAGAAATGGATGTCAGCCACTTGCTCAACCTATTAGGTCCATTCCCTGACACACACAAATTGAAAAACAATATCTGTACTTGCCAGACCCACGATTCGAACCTGGGACCCACGGCGTTATAGTCCAACGCTTAATCCACTCGGCCACCGTGGGTGTTTATAATATTTATTAAAATCCATTTAAGATATTTCCTTATTGAATGTGAAACTGGGAAGAGAGAGCGCTGGACAGAGATACCTGGAGAAACGTTGTGCAGTCGGCCATGGACCTGAACGGCCCCTAGCGCCAGTTTATTAATAATAATGTGAAACTGACATTCGAAGTATTGTATTTTACGTCTTGATAATTTTCCCAGCTAATTTTTATAAAATTTAAATTTTGCGCCATTTGTGTGCTATAACAACAATCAAAGTAAGGCCGTATCTTTATCCTTACCTGCTCAATTAGGTAGGCATACATATTTGTTCTTTCCTCGTGTTCAATGTTGATTGGAGATAACCGGCTTGACGACTAATCACTACATCAGTAAATTTTTGAAACGGTGGATTCGCTGCCAACCTATTGGAGTTTAGATCTGTCAACCAACTAACTGTTCAAGTAGCGTAGAACAAGAGGATGCATACTACATACTGAATTTCCGAGAATGTGCTCTGTAAGGGAAGAGACGCTCAAATCGGTCGAACCAGCTACTAACCTCATCGGGGGACATCGGACTCAGTCACTACTCAGACTATCTTCTAATTTTGTTGCGCTTAAAAAGTTTTCGGCTTCTTATTGGGAACATGAAGATCTTTTCAGTAGCGCATCCAGGAAGGGGGGGGGGCAAGGGGCCTTGCCCCCCCCCAAAAACATTGAAAATGAAAGCCAATAGATTAGACAAATAAAAACACGGCAAAAAAATGATTTGAAATTCTCCAGCATTTTTTTTGAAACTCAATCTCTAATGGAAATGTCAAAAAATTCTCGGTGTCCAGCCGAATTCCGGAGTGGTGTACACCGAGTGCAATAGACAAAAGTCCGATAAACGAGAAATTAGGCTGTGTTCTGTTGGGTAGGTTTGTGTACCTATAAGTTAAATGCAATAATACTTTTTTTTCCATTTTCAATTAATATTTTGGAACTTCACTATTAAAAAACCCAAAATCGACGATAAAAATTCGGCGAAAAGTACGACTACACCCACCACCATGGGCTGACAGGGCTACAGCCTGGGGGCCCGGGCTTAAGAGGGCCCGGCGTGGCGGCTCGTCTAATTGTGAGATAAACATACACCAGAAATTTGTTATATTATAAAAAAATCGCATGTGGCGCTATACTACTTCATCAAAATTAACATAAAAAATATGAAGTATGATGAAAATATGATATACGTAACTACATGATAATAAAAATAAAAATGGTTATTTATCCAATATCGAAGGGTCGAATGCTACTTGACTACCACAAGAGGGGGTCGCGGCCAGTGGTTCATAGTATGATAACGATCGATAATATGATATGAGGTCCGACAAATTAAGAATTCAAGGGAATTATTTAACAATATAGATAAATCCACGGAATACCATTTGGGAACACTACTGTAGAACATCACATTCCCCTTAACCCTGGTGATAGGTAAGGGGGCCCGCCAAACATTCATGATGTGGGGGCCATGTCCACCACAGTCGGTGGTGGTGTAAATTAAAAAAAAAAAAAAATCGGTGGAATTCAGCATAAATATTGTGGCTCTAGACCAGTGGTTCTTAACCGGTGCACCGCTGGCTTGTTGCAAGTGCACCGCGAAAATAATGATATAAGCAGAAAAATCCGCGAAATAGCGAAAACCGAAAAAGTCCTTCATGAAATTATGAAAGCCGATGAAAGATCTAATGTGATTTCGATGTTGCCAAATTGATCGCACGCGTTTACCGTTGGCCTCACAGGTTTTCGTTTCATAAATGAAAACAAAATAGTGGATCAATATCTATGCTGCAAAGAACTCACCGAGCGTACGACATGACAAGATGTTTTTGATTCTATTTCTTCATATTTAGAAAAATCTAAAATATCATGGAGGAATTTGTATGGATGGTGCTCCGTCAATGTTAGGCTCATTTAAAGGATTTGTTACCCTCGCAAAGACAAGAAACCCTAACATTATATCTACGCACTGTTTAATTTACACAAGGAATCTATAGTTTCGAAAACATTACCGCAGTGCTAAAACCAATATGGTAAATTTCATCAAATCCAGACCTTTAAAAACAGGCATTTTTTAAAAAAACTTTGCATTTATTTTCTATGGAAACTAAGTACGAATGATTGATTTTTCACACTGAAGTGAGGTGGTTACAGTGGTGCACCCAGAGGGGAGGGGCAAGGGGCCCTGACACCCCCCAAACATGAAAATTATCAGAATGATTTCAACCATTGAAATTGAAAGCCAATAAACCTTTGGGCTTAGACAAATAAAAACACTGGCAAAAAAATGATTTGTAATTCTCCAGCACCCTTTTTAGAACAATTTCTTAGATTTTAATTTCTAACACAAAAATTTCGAAACGCTAATGTCAGGTTTTTTTAGAAACCCAATCCCTAATGGAACTGTCAAAAAATTCTCGGTGTCCACCCGAATTCCGGAGTGGTGTAGGTTATGGCTGGGGAGGGCTGACAGGGCTCTAGCCTGGGGACCCGGGCTGTGGGGGGCCCGGCGTGTCGGGTTGACCAGATAAGTGAGATAAACACAGATCATAAATTAGGTGTAGTAGCAAAAAAAGTCGCCTGCGGCGCTATTATACTTCATGGCCATGAACATTTTCAATTACTTGTATAATTATGCAATATATTTTTTGATTATTATGTGTCGATACTCGACAGCTCCATTATTAAAGTGGATGTATTGAAAATCGCCAATAATTCACTGTATAAGTACCCTTAATTTGAACTAAAACACAATTTGAAAAACGTTAATGCAGTGTTTCACACTGCCTTTAATCTTAGCGGTAGGTAGGGGGCCCGCCAAATATCCTAGCCTGAGGGCCCGTTTCAGGATGTGGGGACCATGGTGTAGGTACACCGAGTGCAATAGACAACGAGAAATTAGGCTGTGAAGAAGAAAAAGAGCCTATGGGACTAATTTACATTCTCCGCCTTGGCCCCCCCCCCAATATTAAATCCTGGGAGCGCCACTGGATCTTTTCATATAGTTTTGTATTTCCGTATTGTTTTAAGTTTGTTTTTGTATACCTACCATATATTTATTAATTATAAATATTGGTTTTTGGTTAATTCACCGTCTTACTCTCTCCCATGGTCACTTTTATTAAATTAAATCTTTGTAAACCCAGTGAAAACACACTTGAGTCTTGGCCAACTGTTTCTGAGACATTCCCAAGTGTAAACAATCACTGATACTTCACATTTAAACATAGGGCTTTATGATTCACTTAATTAAGACCGAGTATGGTGCAGAGCGACTTGGTTTGGAGCGGTCTATGTTTGTGTTGTACGCTAGCAACTAATATACTAAACAGTTGATATTTGATTTACGTCAAAATATCCAAATATACTAAAATTACACTTTAATACTAATTTCAACTACTTATTTAAATCAAAGAAAGCCTTTTTTAATTTGTTATCTTAAAATGGTAATGTTGATTAAACATAGAATAATTACAATGTGAATTTGAAATTTATTTCTCCTCTTTATCCCGCCACTGAAATGTCTTGTTTCTCCAAATTGGCATCTTTAACAATGCCTTTACAGGCAAACTGCAAGCTCACTCGTAGAATGAAAAAGAAAAGCGTCCATAAAAAGCTCGAGTGTTGAGCTTTCGAATGAATGCCTTCGTCGTTTTGCCCGTGGAGACATTGAGAACACAATAATTATTACTACTACTTGCATTGTTGTCAGCTATAACACCACGTATTGAATTACAAAATCAATCGTGTCTATGTCTCAAGTAAACATTATTCTTTTCAGAGTAACAATTACATTTTAACACTGTTTTTATTAAGTCAATACTTATATTAAATCTTCCTCTGCACGTTTACATCTTCTTAAAATAATTATTACGAAACTAAAATAGTTAACAGTTTATACTAAATCTAGACTGATGAACTCTTTTATTACCTTAGTAACTATCCCCTATCAGAGTTTAGTCACCATCAGAATCAGAAAAATTCTCTATAACTCCTTAGTTAGAAGCAGTATTGAGAGTGGGTCTATCTTTTGGTCCCCGCATGGGCATTCTTTTGGAGAGAGTCCAAAAGAAATTTTTGAGACTCCTTTACTTTCGGCTGTATGGATATTATCCGTGGCTCTATCCGACTGATTTTCTCTTAGGTATGCTTACATACTGTAGCTTAAAATTTAGAAAGCATCTTTACTTAGCTACATATTTTTTCAGACTTATACGCGGTGTAAATGTGAACATGCCAATAAGGAGGGCAATAACCATGTTTGATGAAATCGCTACGGATATTGATATATTCCACTTACGTGAGGGTGACTTTATGTGGACGTTGTTTTATAAGTTTTTAAGATAGGCTCTATCAAAGTTCACTCTGTGTGCTTCCATCAACTTTTATTTTGTTATTTTATTTGATTTCTTTTCTTATTTTATTACTTATTGTATTATTAACTCACACTTCTCTGTATTTTTATTTTTAAAAATTATTATAACTTATTTTACGTCATGTCGTGTACGTTTTGAGTTTATAATTTGTTATGTTCATTATTTGTAAAATAAATAAATTTGATTTGATTTGATGATCAGATGATCATCACTTTGTCGTTTTCTGCTCGGATCAGTTCGATGCAGCTGCAGTCATACTAATCATATACGTTTTTAATTCAAGACATACGCCGTCTTTATCTACCATGTAATTTGTTGACAAAGTATGGGTAAAACTGTACTTTTTACGTATCATAATGTGGCTGTGGTATTAACGAAAGTTTTCTAGTTTCAATACTAAACAGAATTTATTGGTCCTTTCTCGTTCATTTATGGATGTCAACATACACCTATACATCTTGAAGGCCTATTATGACAAAAAAATCCTCTTCTGATACTAGACAAAAATGTTACTGATTACTTTAATGTGTTTTTATCCCAGTGCAACCTCGCCAAATCTATCTCAGAGCAAACATGTAAAAGTTGCTACAAATACAAATTTCAGTGAATATAACCATTTCACTAGTGTCAAACAGCAAATCTTGTTTTATCTTTAGGCAAAATTTTGCCCATTTCATGTAATAGTCAATTTTGCACATTCGGCGTAACATATACATTATATTAATCCTGTAGTAAGTATTTTCTCTTATATTGGCATCACAAGACTCGTTCACATACGTAACGTTGATAATGATTACTTCAAAATTACTTTTTGTGTATTATTTTATTTTGATGTTGTTTAATATTGTTATCATCTTATTTGTGTATACTCTTAATCATTCTCCCCAATATTATTCTTTTTAGACGATTTCGATATTTAATAAACAATATTTAAATCATTTTAATTACAAATTTCGTAAAATCCTTTCATCAAAAGTATAGATAGCTATCAATCAACTACACAATAAATATTACAATATTATCATTATTAACTTTACTCTGGGACAAATAATTCCTTCGACAGATTAATTTAAAATAAATTTGAGGAGACATTGACTTTATTTCAAAATAATGAAGCATTCTAATTTTGAATTTTAATAAATACAAAATACAAGATTCTAATTCTCGTTATTATTTTACCTCTCATCATGATAAATGAAAGATATTCTTACAATGAGTTATCTGTATTAATTAATTTTAAAACCACTCATGCGGAAACATTATTATTTTATAAATATTGTTTTACATTTTGACGGATTATGAATTTATTCAGCATAAATATATTTTTTCCTGGAAATAAAAAATTTATTCAACAATAATATTTGGCTTATTAAAAGTATTAAATTTCATATAAATTGTTTCCATTTTTTGATAAAATAGCTCCCGAGATGGTTGAGGGAATACTTTTGAAGCCATGGATTATAGACTTGAATCATATTATGTATGGAAAATTCAAATATCATTTTTTATTTTTTTAATTGTTCATTGGAATCCAACACATCAATAGTAAAAATACCATCAATAAGAAGAAAACTGTCCAGGTTAACAGAAAACAGGTTTCCAATAACAGAAAGAGTCCTATTATTCTCTTCGGATTTTTGAGTCAATATTATAAAAAGAGAGCGCTCAAAATGGAAAATTGCACAAACCGGAGTACTCAATAAGTTTTAGTGATTTCATTTTTATTATATACTATTAATATTGAAACGCTTGTCTACTAAAGATTTGGCAGGTTAAGTTTTTAGTTAGGAAAAGCGATCATTTTTTATAATATACTCTCAAAAATTATATTATTTTCTCCCTTTATTAGCGTTATGGATGGCTGTACTTTATACTTATAAATAATAACTTTTATTACATAACACACAATAATATAATATTATCCTCAGAAATATTTAAAAAAAAATGTATGTATATAGGTAATATAAATGAATTTCGTTACTTAAATAATAATTTGCAAACCGGAACGCATTTTTATTTTTTTCCGGAACTAGACCGAAGTAGCACTCCGGTATATTTCAAGCACTGATTTTGGTTGTTAAACTGTTAGTCGTTATAGTATAATCAAACAAAATCTATCACCGTGTATGTTTAATTTAAAAAAACCTAAAATCTCAATCAATACATTTAATTAAAAAAAAAAAATTGCAGTTTGTATGACCGTGTAAGGTATGACACGTTAAATAATTAACGTTATTAGTCTAAGACGTTATTATGTCTAATTAGAGTCATAAAATTTCTTTTATATTTCGCGACATCGGTAAAGAATGGTGGAATTTCATGATAGATAACCAGAAAAAGGCATTCTTTTTTCCCTTCTAGAAGGAACTCCTTCTCTATTTTCAAAGAAACCATGGCATTGTCTATATTGTGATGCAGCAGCAGTGGCGTGCAACTTTTTGCTAATTTATAATAAGAAAAATCCATTCAAATATCCTATAGTAACATATATCGACAGAAAATAAAACTAACTGTATCGGTCGATAATGAATACATGCCATCGAACAGTTAGTAAAAGTAGACGTCATCCATGCGCAAATGATGTAAAACTAATTAACTTTGTCTCATTATATACCTAATAAGATTTCAGTGTTTTGATAGAGGCATTTCCCTCTCATAACTAATAAAATGCAGATTACGATTTTAAGCTCGAATAAAAAGATATATTTTTAGATTTAACTAATTAATTAATTAACGCCCACGGTGGCCGCGCGGCTTAAGCGTTGGACTATCACGCCGTGGGTCCCAGGTTCGAATCCTGGGTCTGGCAAGTACACATATTGTTTTTCAATTTGTGTGTGAGTCAGGGTATGGACCTAATAGGTTGAGCAAGTGGCTGACATCCATTTCTCATAAAAAACAAAATCTGTTAATACAAACCTCTACTCTGTGGAGGCCCATATGATCCTATTAGGATCGGACATGGTCGAAAAAAAAATTAATAGACAGGTTTTAAGAATGTAGCGTTCTTATTTTATACATTTTTTTCATTGGATATATTTTACTAGAAAAAATCCATAATTTGCACAACCGTAGATTCAACTTGCGCCGAATTTCACACTTTCATTGACCACTTACTGCTTTCTGAACCATCTTCAGGTATCAAGAGATGCTGTAAAATAACGTAGGTATATATAAAATAAACTAAATTAAAAAAAATCGCAAATCAGTTGACAGATCAAATTTAATAACGATAAAATCGTCTCTCTAGATTTTTATTATCATTATGATTTCAAAAAAATCATTTCACGTACACTGTTTGATATTTCCGATAGACTTATTAACAGACAGAATACTGTCACTCGATAATATTATGATACTATGTATGTATATGTTGCATGCGTGAATTACTCAATTCATGAATTACGACAGCCTACCTCACTTGAGTTGTAATAGTAGTAGCTTACTGTCGAACAAGATTTCTTGTCCATGTATTAAAACTGTGAACTAACAATCCCCTCAAGTGCAGCTTATCGCACTTCCGCTTTCAAATAAAGAACACTCTCAAATTTATCATTTCATTTTATTCGTATTTTATAGCTCGGCTCTCTAGACTAGTATGCTGTCCATCTATCGACAAATTAAAAAAACTCGTTGGTCTCGTGGTTTCGAACATGTAATTAAAACCTCGTATTTCACAAGTGTCAACAGATTTATCGATTAGAGAGGTGCTAAAATATTGTTTGTATTACGTTTTTTCTTTCGCCTCAACATTCTTCTCAAACAGACTTACTTGGTTTTAATAGGACGATACCTAAAATCACCATGAGTGATGTTAGAATTATTGTTAGATTTTTTTTGGTTCATTACGAAGAAGAAAAGGAGTCGCATCTGGAAAGACAGCCGATACATAATAAATTTAAACACGCCTGCCGTGCGCGCGTTGCTACTATGACAAGTACGTCATTGATAAGTTTTATACATGCGACTACAGCGACTTCCTGTTATCGCCGATTTCTTGTTGTCGGACTATACGACCGTCTATGATGGATAGTACTACGATCGAATTATAATAATATTATATTATATAGATAGATGCGTAGGAACGTCGGAGTCATCAATGTGGGGTTCGACGTGGGTTACCACTGTGGAAGTCGTCGACATATCGTAGGTCATAGTGTTGAGGATGATGATGAAGAAGTCGAAGATGGATGCAGGAGCGAATTTTATTTGCGGCGTAAACAGTTAGTACAATAGTATGTTACAGTACTTATGATAATGTTCCGAGGTCCGAATCTCGGTACAATGAGATGTTGTGCAAAGCAATATAGAGACTGCGATAGTAACAAGCCAGAAACGTTTATTCGAGTGACTTCTCCGATGAATTATTCGCAATTTATACAATAAAAATAATATTCTTTTTATTGAAATAATCGAGTCAAGTATTTGCGTCAGACGTTTGCGTCAATGGATAACTGACTTAGTGAAAAACGGATATGCAGAATTTATTATTGAGGCCAGCACCTTACCAAGTTTGCTATAATTTGACACTACGAAAAATAGATATTTAATTTGTAATTCTATATCTCTGCTTGATGTCTTTGTAGTTCGGTGGTTTTATTAACAAATAAAAATTATGTCTATAGAATATAATATTATAAAAAAATTATCATCAGTAGTTAATTAAAAATATTTTTTATCAATGAAGTATGCTTTAATTAATCTAGGAGATTTATCGGGGTTTTCACGAAGATGCTGATGTGGTCCTCGATATTATTGTTTTATTATGTTCTGGAAGGTTGCGTTGTGTGTGTGATATGGTGTTTCGGGACACAGTTGTAATAATACACCGTGTTGATATTATTGGTTTTATATTGTACTAATACATTTAAGATTAATACAGCAACTAATATTAGACTGTCACGTAGATTTTTGTTTGTTACGAAAGGTAATTACACGAAGTTTCGCGTGTATCTTGACTGTACCGTTGAAGACCGAAAATGCAACTGAATTAATTGTTGTCTGTAATTTCCTGTTCGTATTATTATCTATGCTATATAAATGAACATAGATAATAATGCGCCTGTTTTAGGGTAGAGTAAACCGCTACAGATTATGGATTCTTCATCACTGCAGAACACTCTATACATTTACTAACTGTAATAATTATTATTGTTACTACGCTAAAGTGTAAGAAGGTGTTGATAATAAAATGTTGACGTCCTCTCACACCGTGAAATAAAAATCTTCTCCTTTCATCGTCCAAATAAACGCCACTTTTCGTCGCATTCTTTCAAGTTGGGCGTCAACTGTCATGACAGACTTAGTAAAAGCTCAGCTGTTCTCAAACAGTGACGATATTTTTTTTATAAAATTCGAATTAATATTAATGGACTCGGTCGTTCCTATTAACAGGTGTAAGTTCCATGCTGAATATAACATTATACACGGTTTAAAAATGTATTTTTATTAAAAGTACAAAACTGTATTTATTTGGAAAAATCTGCAAAGATTTTGTTTAGTCGGTAGCTTAACTGCTATAGCTCTTGTCAACCAAGTAAAAGAATTGTGTTCGAATCCCAGTTTTCGTAAGATTTTTTTATAAGACTATTGTTTGTACAAGAGTTTGCCAATCCATAATATTTTGTGTATGCAAAATTTCATTGTTCTAAATATCATAACAAACAATATTTTATAGCGGCCATGTCTCAATGCACTAATGGATAAAATATTATTATTTATATGTCTACTAATTCAACATCTAGCAAGGTGTATTAAGAAGTTGATAAGAATCTGAGAGATATATTAGCCAAACCGGATTCAGATACTAGCTTTAAATCTAAGAAATGATTCACAGTTTTAATGAAAATCGTCAAAAATGTACGTAAATTCCAAAATTATCGAGAAAAAAAACACATAATAATTCCTGGTGCCGTGTTGTATTAATTATTGTGTTTATTTTATTTTACCAGCCTCCGTTTAATATTCACTCTTAAAATTCACTATTTTCATGTCAGTACTTTGTTTTAAAGAAAAAAACATTGTTATAAATTAATATACCTAATATATATTATTATATGTCTGTCTAATTTTATTTTGGACTTTTGGTCCTTGGCCATCAATACGATATGCATTTGTTTATTTTAGATATATTCCAGATATTTATACCAGCATGGTTAAAGCAACACCATTGTTTTCAACTTATAGTATATCAGGGAAATTTCATTTCAGTGGGCACGCCTTGCATACAAATATACAGGTATTCCATATATTACATTTCGCCGTATTTGTAAGCAAGATCATCAGATAATTTACATTTCATTATATTGTATCAGGGATAGCCTACTATGGTTTTCATTTTCTCGAGGATTTGCCATGTTTGGTACCTGTTAATGCTACGAACGGTGTCCAATACTGCAACAAAAATATTGGGCGGACATTTATGATCGCGGAAGAGTTTGCATTATATTTTTGTCTATGACTATGTAATTTCTGTCCATTTATCAGCCAATGACAGCTCAATTTAACATGATAACAAGAAAATGATCTAAAACGTGGTAACGACATAACCATATTTTATTAATAACCATTATAGCAGACTTATAACTTTCATAACGTAGCTAAAATTTATCCCTAACGAAGCTACTTAGGTCAATTATTTACCTTATAGGTACCTAATATTGATATTACAATGGTTCATACGTGATTATAAACAGAACCCTCGATGTATTTTACAAACCTAATATTAATAAAATAACAATAAATACATTTAAAAGAATTTAAACACAAAATAACTTTTCCGACGATAATATTATTTAAAAACCAAAAACATTAAATAACAGCCTTACAACACCATAATATGATAAGTACGACATTCAATCGGTTTTCAGTGTTTTCGATCTGTCAAAATTACAAAAGACGACCGCTATCCACAGCGACAAACTAGCGCCTCTACCAGGAAGCATTTGAAACTCCAAATCATCCGTGACTTTCAGTTTTGTTTGCATAAATCGAAGCAGAAATAAAATTTCTCATACAAAATCGAAGCAGGCCGCTTCAATAGCTTATAACTGCTTTGTTCAAATATTTCCCTTCAATGGCTATCTAAGGTAGCTTATCATATTTATGTATTGGGAGAATAATTTTTACAATTAGTTAACCGTCTAACTGTCACAAAGTGCTATATTTTAACAGCCAGCCCCTCTCTTGGCTGAGTTAACTTTTAGAGCGAGATATACAGTTTTAACAGTTTATACGGTCAATTTATTGTAACAATTAACCACCGCAATACATAAATATGATAAAGTGATAACTTATCGATAGTCACCTTATATATAGAATAGATACACAGGCAGGCGATGCTCTGCTGGCTATACTGATTCAAGACTTTCAGAACCAGACATGCTTTCAATTTTGCTTCAACGTTGCTTATTATTTGATACTCATGCATTGCGCGCCGCGGATAGCTGTAAATTATTTCATAGAATGCAAGTCCATTATTACTAAGTACAGAGAAAGACATTGTTAAAGATTCAGAATCATAGCCGGGATACAATTGGCCGAACGGCAAAAAGGGTCGGCGGAATTTTAATTATTGATATTAAATTCTACAACGGTTTGATTGTGACAAAGAGATTGTCCTAACGCTGAGGAATTTTCATCTTTAATTTGTTTTTTTCTTTCATCGTTTGTCGGGCTCATTTTTTATACTTCCAAGGGGACAAGTGTCTTTTTCCCTTACTGACGGACAGAAGTGATAAGTATTATTATTATTAAATGACGCCAACTCCAAAAAAAAGAAAGAATTCTTGATTGTTTTTTAAAGTCACACTTTTTCCTCTCAATTTTCCAAATTAAACGTAGCTTGTATTTTTGTAAAAAAAACTCATTTGTCAGTTGTAAATGCAATTGGAATAATTTATTATGTTTAAATACATTTTAGATTTTCTATGGTATTGTTTTTTATATACATCCATCCGAAGAAAGTACATTAATAGTTATTTTGACTTCATCATTGTGATATTTATTTTTTATCTTTTGTTATATTTTTGAAGTTATACTTCTTTTGGCGCGTTTGAGAAATCAGATCAGAGTGTATTTTTGGCGTGTGACAATATGTAACACATAATTTATTTTTTAACACGAAAAATAATGCACTCGATTGGATTCGAACCACCGATTATTCCGTTATCAGCCGAACGAGTATGATACTGTAATCGTGACTATTATACAGTATAATAGTATAGTTAAAAATTGTTCCGTTGCCTAGGTAGCAAATTTATTATTGTCAGCCATTTTCAATTCCTTACGTAAACAAACGATTAAACGTCGGTTAGTGATATAAGTTAAAGTGTATAGAAATAAACCAACGGCGTTTCAATAAGCGGTCCTTTTTTAACTGAGTCAAATGTTAATAATAAATTACACTATTACTAAGACACAGTATGCGCTACTTTCTCACTTACTTTAATAATAATTAGCACAGGTTTCATTCGTTTTAAAGGGACATCATCAACGTGTACTAAATATACAATAAATGCAGATATTTTTACTAAAAATGTTTAAAAGAAAAATCATTTTAATCAGAGAAATATAATCTTCTAAAAAATATGAATTATTCGTTAAACAAAAAAATACTTTGTTTCTTCAAAGTTATCAGCAAGTGCACGTGCGTTAAATAACTTTGGAGAGATCCCGACAACGATAAGTAAATAAGGTAATTGATACTTTGATTTAAAATACAAAGCCGATTACCAAAATTAACGCAACTTCAATAATGTAAAAACTATTTGTTAATTTCATCGTAGTTAAATAATATTCACGTGACTTAGTTGATAGAATACGTCGGCACTCATATCGTTACTAATTAATTACAAAATCTCAACATTAAAGTGAAAACTTTAACTCAATAAGACTAGACCATTTACAGAGGTCTTTTTTTTATTTCCTGTATTCATCAGCAAGTAAATGTTTATATAATTGTTTTTTTTTGTTATTTATGCTTAGGTACTTTTGTAAATGAAATGATGAGACTCTTATGTATAAAAAGAACTTTCAAAAGATAAAGTAATCAGATCGAATCAGAATTGCTCAAAGTGGAAAGAGATTGTTAGCAAATCCTATAATCCCAATGATTACTATCGTCAGTAATAATGCAAAGGATATAAACAGAGATGAGATTTACAAAAACTAATATCTTTAACGACTTAACTTTTAAAATAATTAAGCCAGTAACTTCACATTGAAGGGATAGTAGTCATATATAGCTATCCCACGACCCTCGTTTCACTTCATCCCTTTCAAAAGTATCAGAATGAATCGTCGCCGATTGGACTGGTCAGGGTGAGAGGGGGTGGAAACAACCCCCAGGCCAAATAGCCACGTCTTTTATTCAAAGCCTGCGAAGATAATTACGTGAAAAGGGAAACTGGTGATCAGCAAACGTGTGCATTAGAAGTTAACGTAACGGTTCTCAGTTAACGAATATTCTCGAATCCGCACGAAGAACATGGTATTTAGTTTGAAGGTGAAGTAAAAAGCTTTGTTCGCTTAAACTTTTAGATCAATATTATAGGTATTATAATTGTAAGTATTATATAACATCGAATACTATCAGATACATACTGTTGCGTATAATTAATATAGCATAATATATTTGTCATCAGAAATTTTACAGGACGTTTATATTATTTTATTATTTTTTTACCAGAATAAGCGGCGAATACTACTAGACGATTATTCAAATCCAACACCTGAAGAAAAATAATTTTGAACTACCTATTAACTTGATTAAATTATTACTTGATTATAATAATATATTCCACGAAAATCATTTAATTTTCTAACTATTGACGACATCTGTTTCTATTACGTATTATTAATTACTTTTGACCTTACTTACTCAGATAGATATGTCTTGTTATAAAAAAAATATAACATTGAAAAGTCAAGCGAAGCAGGTTTCTATGAAGTTGAAGTTATTTACGCATTTAAAACATACGTACACATACATTCGTTTTGTAAAATAAAACTTACACTATGTGAGAATCAGCATGATTCTATTGCGTACCCGAAGGCTGTGGGTATTTTAGCCTATCATTTTTACCAGAAATATTGGACAATGTACTTATGTGAGTGGATTCTATCCTGATAGTGTATCAAACGAAGTCGTAAAATTCGAATAGCGGTTAGATATCGCTTTTTTAGTAAAATATTTACATATTTTATTTTTAGTAAATTGTATTAGTAAAATACTAAGAAGCCATCCATGGACTGAAACCGTATGCGGTTTAGATCCGTGTGCCATACTAAACTTATGATTTTCGTTCATAAAAATATATTTTCACTAAATTTGTAAGTGTAAGTGTATGGTATAAACGGATACGATCAGATGCTTATAATATACTTTGTGGATATATATTTCCATGACGCGAAAAAATTAAGCTTAGTATTGCACACGGTTCGAAACCGCATACGGTTTCAGTCCATGGATGGCATATAAAGATGAAAGAGAATTCCAATTCAAGTCCCGTAAATATGACTGTCTTAGGACTTTTTTCCAGTTACCATAGTATACATTCTTTAGTTGAGTCGCTTAGAATCATAACTCACATATTGCAATTTTGTCGTTTTTTAGTTAAATATGCCAAGTGATTCGAAATGAATTAATCTATATACCGAAAAATAGTTGAGTATTAAAAGTCAATTTAAACCATGTGAAAATCGTTGACAAAGTTCATTGTTGGTGTAATATGTCGTATATTTCAAAGAATAGAGTTTTGTCACCAACGCCTTCCTAACCAATCGGGGAGCTCTATTTCTCATAGTATGCTGTATGTCTGCAACGTTAGGAGTATTAAGTATATATATTTAAAAAAAAAAAAAAGTTATTCGACTCTCTCACTCATTAATATTCTAGGGAGTTCAATACTGTTCTTCTAATTACAAAAAATAGTGCTCTGTTGGTTTTCAGCGATTATCTCAAAACTTGATTTTTGGAATATGTGAGTTATGATTCTAAGCGACTCAATTAGATATCAACCCTTCGCCATTGTCGCGCGTCTTCGCATTTTTTGTTTTATTTCTATTGGACGCTGAATATACAGACGATTTTATAATGCAGCATTCATCATTGAACATAAATAAAACATAAAAAAACTCATCTGTAACACAGTGTAGAAAATAAATATTGGATCGAGATAAGATTTAAAATTTTCCTAAGTTATTTTCAATAAATAATGAAATTCTATGTATTGTATATAGGAATAATGTGGATTAAATATTATATTTAAAGTTAAAATCAGAAAACAAATACCACATAATAATTACAATTATTGATACCCTTCCTGATCTCCCGTTTTGTGGTCCTCATTATTGATTATCAGTGATTCCTGTATACATTTACATAATAAATTACCATCTTTCGTTCTAATACCTTATATTAAGCGACTCGAAGCGTTCTTTAGTTGGTCCAACCATCGTTCAAATGACCTTGTTGATCCTGGATATATCGACTTATGACGATTCTTTCTTAAATACTGTTTTCGCTTCTGGCTTTGTGGACAAAGAACTGCATAAATCTTTGGACAATATAACTCAGATATCGTAGTATGAAAACCAATTTATTTTTAATTAAAAATAAAGTAAACAATATTATGTACATTTGGCTTTTACCTTTTAAATCCCAGTGCGTACAAGAAGCGTACGGTAGCATTTTGTATTCGTTAATATTATGATGTACTAATTTAAGGTAATTTACATTTAGTTTTATGTTATGTGGTTATTCCTTGAGGATTGACCTGTACAGTGTAGATTCATTGCTGGGTTTTGTATGGCCATCCTAGAGGGACCGTTCAACATGAAATATCGCGGCAGGCATTGAACGCCGCTCAAAGGGTCCTGTATGGAAACAATAAGGAAGGGCTAAATGAGGCGATCGCCGATCGTTTACTTGGGGCCTTTTCAACCCCAAATCGCTGGAGGGTTGTTAATTCATCAGGCGCAAGAATAATTTCGCTAGTTTATGCGACATTGAATATTAAATTGGGTAATATTTTGCAGCGGATTTGCTAATAACCTATAAGTGACGTAATCGTTAATCCTGTCTGATGAATTACTCGTCAAAATTCAGTAGTGATTATTGATTACATCAATCCATTGATTTAGATATAAACCATAGAACGTTTCAGAAATATAACAACTAAAAAATCTGCCAAACATACAGGTTCCATTAATTCCAAATTATTTTTTTTATAAAATGTTTACTCGACCATGTCCGATCCTGATAGGATCATATTATGGGCCTCCACAGAGTGGAGGTTTGAATTGACAGATTTTGTTTTTTACGAGAAATGGATGTCAGCCACTTGCTCAACCTATTAGGTCCATACCCTGACACACACAAATTGAAAAACAATATGTGTACTTGCCAGACCCAGGATTCGAACCTGGGACCCACGGCTTTATAGGCCAACGCTTATGCCGCGCGGCCACCGTGGGCATGTCTACATGTTTGTACATCTTGTTTTAAATAGTACTTCTCATATTATAGTCCAGGATCTGAGCAATGCCTCGTATACATAATATGCGGAACACATTCTGACAATTGATATGGGTTCTAGGGATCACAAATTATATAATGTCAATGTTGCCAGACCAATTAATAAGTGGTCAATTCTTTTTTATTGAATTTTTTTTTTAGAACTCACCAAAAACTGTTCAGAGTTCTTCAATAAAACCGAGACCGAATCACGGATCGATTAAAAATGCAATTAATTTTACCATGCCATCGGTACGGTCGTAGAACGGTTCATCCCACTTGAAAAAAATAAAAATAATGGATAGTGAAATGTGCTCAAAATTATCGATTCTTGGGATCATTGTAGACATCGATTCTAAGATTTAGTAGTATGTGTATAGAAACATACCACATGAAGCTGCATAGATGCATGTTGCCGTTCTTTCACGTGGTCCTACCCGTCGACCCCCTCATAGTTACACCGTCAGCGCTCTTGCGTTAGCGACTTACATTATTTGGCAGTTATCAATAAGATTTTAAGTCGTCGAACGATTGCCAGTCGTGTATTTCGTTAGTTATTACTTTTGTACTAGTGAATATAATCAGTATGATTTAAGAAGTTTGAACTGTCAAGAAATTTCATTTAAGGCGTTACGATTTGTAGTTGCCACACTATTGAGTTTAAGATTTTGTTAAGGCTATACCTCAGTTGAGGCATGGTCTAAAAAGATCGTGGCTAGGCGTTGCGCCGATTGTGAAAATGACGCGTGCCGAACGAAATATAATTTGTCATATAAATCCAACATGCGTCCATTTAATGTTCTGTTTATTGTTCTATTAGTAACAATAATAATATATACATTGACGTGTTTTCTTTTTCAAGTAAATTGGTAACTTTTTTAGTCATCTTTACACGATTTAATAATTAATACACCCGTCGCCATCACGAAACAAATTGACAGCTGTTCACAGCTCGACGTTTGCTCTCCGATTGCCAGCGAGTCCAAAATTTTGTCGCACCTATAGTTGAAAATTATTTGCTGTTTCACTGAAGTGCCGTCTTAATATGTTGATACATAATTGATTGACAGATAGATATATAGATTTATGCTTGTTTTATTTTGTGGACTGTACCCTGCATTACATTGAGACGATATATATTATATTTCGATAATATTAATTTAGTTATCTATTTGAATTTAGTATTTAATAGTTTAATGTCATATTAGGACAAACACAACAAGCGTGGAAGGACAATTTAATTGAGAGGTTAATTTGAACTGCTTGATTGGAAGGTTTGATATCAACTGATTAAAAGTTAGTACTTAATAATTAGTATCGTCTGAGCTCGTCAGTTATGTATTATGCTGATAATTGTTACTATAATACCAATGCTACCACTGTACAGTAACAGACTTTCTATTACTTCATCCACCAATCGCCAATATTCAAATACTTGTAAAATAATAAATAGATAATAATATAATTATTATGTAGTAATTACATACCTAGTAACAGCATCTCCAAGAGTAAAAGTTACCGCATGACACTGGCAGTTCTTATACAATGAACACTTTAATATGCCTTAATCTAAACATTTGAATTATTAATAAAATTATGACTTTTAGTATTACAAAATCTATCTTTTCTGTGGGATAGACAAAATAATGCTCGCATATTAAATGACAAATCTTTTATTTTTTTTATAAACAAGCCATTTCATTCAGCTACAAACTAAGTGCTTTACAAAATAAGCTAAAAAAGCTCAAAGCATAGTTTGTTTAATTTCGCGTAGGCCCGGGCTTAGTTGGATTTATGGGTAAACTATTCGGGGAACACCTGTGTTTGTTTACAGGGCAAGAAATAAAGAATACGACTTAAACACATAAAGTAGTGTGAGCACACAGTAATCTGACTTTAAAAATAGAAAGCAATTTTGTAAGGAGGTGGATTTTTTTTTCATTCGTTTTTCTGTGAAGTTATTAAATTCAAATTGTTCTTCACTCGAATAGGTAGCGAATATAGTAGAGACAAATACTTATAGGTACCTCGTAGAAGGCGTCCAATATATTTATGATTGAAATATTTTTAGAGTTCTAAGTATTGGAACATTAATCAACAAGTACTCAAGTCTCGTATTTGTTCTTTGACTATTTTTTTTATAAAACTCTGCAAAGAATTTAATAAACTATTTTCACAAGATTTGAAAATATAACATTCTATATATTGAACATACATAATTTAAAAACATCTCATGCATATTCATACTAGAAAAAATCATTTTGTAGAAAATATATGACACCCAACGGGACTTGAACCTGTATCCGCTGGATTTGCGCCATTATGCTTTACCAATTAAGCTACGGTCATCTTAGTTAATTATGATGATTTTAACCAAAAGTTGTTAAAATGAAATGCTTTTCGATAAAACGATAAAATAGATTTATTACAACGTTTTTATTAGCTCGTATTCTTATTTGTCCGGTATAAATCTTGCAATCGATTTTTAACTAACTTCCCGACTACCTAGACGTTTGAAACTTTTAGAATATATCAGAACACGATGCCAATGCATTCTTTTAATACTTTTAGCCATCTTTAAGCAGAATTGATTTCATTTTCAGTTAATTCTGTCGTGTATGGAAAGTTATTTCAGAAAAATCTGTAAAATGTAAAAGACTATTTATTGGTTGCTTAGGCGGTGGTCCTAGCAACTAAATTATTAATATATACGTGCGTTACTATGGAAATCAAAATGACATTTCAGTATTATATATTTGTTTGTTTGTTTTTTATTTACTTCATATCAAGTACAAGTTTGAGCATGTTGAGCATAATAATTCAACAGAAAATTTAAAAACGTTGCATAAAAAAAGTTCTTTTTATCTTGTAATTATTTTTATATTAACATTGTACACAATATCAACCGTTAGTGTAGATCCAGAATGCACTTGTAATAAAACGTTTTCAAAACATTCAATGATTGCTAATATAATCAGAAATACTTTTGCATCTAATATTCAATTTCCAATTCAGAAGGCCGTAAAAACAGGGCATTCATTTTAAAGATCGCGGGGGGCTTTTAATGCAAACATTACGAGTGTTTTTTACGTGCCGAATGGCGGCGTGTAACGACCAATAGAGCCTGCACAACGCGTTAATAAAAGCACAACAGCCTTCGCAGGAAAAGCTCGTCCTCGGAAGCCTCCGCTGGTGAATCACAAGGCGTCGCTTTATTCGCGTCACGATTCTGCCACCCTCTTCTCTGACGCATAGTCTCTTGAGCCAGAGCTACGGAACCCGTATTCTTCACTATATTATCGTCTGATATGCACATCATATTATATTTAGATATATTTTGTTGTACCACGTGAAATAAACTTGCGCGTATATGGGCAGCTATCGAGGATAGTTTATCACATATATGTATTGAGACGGTTAATTGTTACAATAAGTTAACCGTCTGAATTGTAAAAAACTGTACTCCTCTTGGCTGTGTTAACTTTTAGAACGAGATACACAGTGTTGATAGTTTAGACGGCTATCTCATTGTAACATTATAATACCTCAATACATAAATATGATAAACTACCCTCGATAGCTGGCGATAGACGCCGATAGCAGCCTTGTGTATAGAACAAATGCGCAGGATCTTTAAACAATTACTGAATACTTTTGAGATGTGTATACCGTTGTACAATGAGGGTTTACTGGACAGATTATGTCACAAACGTTTTTAAATAAATTATAATTACCACCAAACGTGAAATAACTATATATTTTATTCAACAATATTGCAATATAATAAACTATTTTTTTATTCAACGAATAAGACATAAGATTTGAGAATGTAACATTCTATATTATATTGAATATAATATTATATAATCTGAAAATATTCCATGTAACACATTATAAAAAATCTTTATTTTAGACAAAATACGACACCCGACGGCACTTGAACCTGTATCTGCTGCGTATACGCGCCAGTATGATTTTCCAATTTTTAAGCTACGGCATCTTAGTTACTCGTACCTTATGTTAATATACTAAAACCGATAACCAACATTATAATGCAATTCGATAAGCATTTCATGTAACAACTACAAGTTTAAACTTAATTGGAAAATCATACTGTCGTGAATCCAGCAGATACAGGTTCAAGTCCGGTCGGGTGTCGTATTTTATGTTAAAAAATGATTTTGTCTAGCGTGTATAATATGCATGAGATGTTTTCAAATTATGTATGTTTTACAACATAATATAATATGATTTACTGGAACTCTTAAACCAAGGATCGCATCATCAGCGTTGACAAAAAAAGATTGTTTTCGTAACACTACCTCCATAAGTAGTTCAATCTCCAAGGCGTTAGCAATCTGTTACGACTTCTTCGACTATATAGAAGTTAACAGCACGAGAATTGTATATATTTATGTACCCTAGATAAATTACCTAATTGAAATAATGAACCACAGTAATTTTTAGAGTTAAGTTACGTTAGGACGTATTGCCTTATAGGATATTTGTCTATAGATCAGCGGTTTCCAACCTGGGAGGCGCGCCTCCCAGGGGAGGCGCGATCTATTGCCAGGGGAGGCGCCAAAATTTTTGAATAAATTATTTTTTATACCATAATATCTACAAATAAATAAAAGTTCATATCTTAACGTAACAGTAAAAATTCAGTGCATGAATGTTTATTTTAATATATAATAAATATATTTAAATCCTATTAAAAAAATATTTGGAGCGGAGAAATTTAAAAATGGCGCTTTTGCAAACGCTCTGTTTCGGTAATGCACAAAACGACCGCTGGTTGCATGAAAACAATAACCTCAAATTTAAATGTCACTCGTAGCTAAAGTGTCAACTGAAGCGTGTAGGCAGGGTGTGATATTTTTTTTTTAAATTGTTTTTGACGTGATTTCTTAATATAATATAACAATAATACATGTCTCCACATTTAAATGATTTCTACGCCCGATATATTGAAGCAAACAAAAATCTATTTCCTGAGTTCTTGGTTAGTTTGCTAATGCATTTTTCATATAATTTTATTAATAGTAAAAAAAGTCGCCTGCGGCGCTGCTTTGTTTCAGGGCTATTAAATATTTTTAATATATGGGTGAAAGATCCTGGCCTGTGGGCCCTATTCACTATGTGGAGCTCATGATAGAATCCATTAATTTTTGTCAATGAACGATGATGAATTTGGTTGACTTCTTTTAAAATTGATTGTGGTAATAAACAAGCTCATTCGTCGCATGAAAAAAAAATTAATTAAAAAATGAATTTGATATAAGTAAGTAGTAAAAACTTGTGTGTTAAAAAAGTGTCTGTATTATTTAATGAAATAAAGGGGGGAGGCGCCAAGACTCGATTTTTTTTAAAGGGAGGCGTAGTAACATAAAGGTTGGAGACCACTGCTATAGATAGTAAATCGAATATTTGAATAATTCTTTTTTCGAACATATCAGTTTCAGTATCATTAAAAATTTATGTTTTATTTATAAGTCAGCAAACTGTCGTCAAAGCGAAGATTCTCGGAGAAAATAAGGTGCCTATAATATAGTCAATATTTTCATTCGTAATTTTATATCACATATATATGTTTCACAGCTGTTTAGACGTCATTTCTGTTCAAAACTCAGTGACAACTTTAAATAATTAGTCCATCTACAGAGAAGTAATAACTTTGTTATTAACAATAAATTATAATACCCATAGTTTTAAATGTTTAGTGTTGGCAGTTAAACGTGCGCCCCCCACTAACTATAGCCAATCATCTGAGCGTAGCCATTTTACCACGTGTTTATTAGCTCGTATTCTTGTTTATCCAGTACAATTTTTTTCTTGTTTGTCCAAGATTTGTATTGGACGATTGAAGATTTTTAACTAACATCCCGACTACTAGACATTTGAAACTTTTATAGCATATCAGAACACGACGACAATGCATTCTTTTAATGCTTTTTTAGCCATTTTTAAGCAGAATTGAATTCATCTTCAGTTAATTCTGTTTTGTATGGAAAATTATTTCGGAAAATATTCGTAAAAGTAAAACGCTAGTATTGGTTGCTAAGGGGGTCCTAGCAACTAAATTATTGATATATACGTGCGTCACTATGGAAAATAATAAGAAGAGTCAAAACGACATTAAAAAAGTTATTTTAGTATAAAAGTATTGTCAAGTTTATATGATTCCACAGAAATTTTAAAAACGTGGTATATAAAAAGTTCTTTTTATCTTGTAATTACTTTTGTTTTTTTTATGACTATCCATTCTAAATGATAGCGAAACACGGTGACAGTGGCAGTAAAGGTTTTCTATTAAGCAGATGAATCATTTTCATTATCAGTATAGTATGAAAATTATAAATATGCATATTTGTACTATTTTTCACAGTACATTGATATATTTTTTTATAATAGTAATATTGTTATCAGCTGTAGCAACCGCCATAAGTTTTGAATACAATTATAATATTAGTTGAGACGTTGATCATAAAAGATATTATTTTGTTTTCATCACAGAAAACGGTTCATGTCGGTTTACGGGAAGCCAGCGGCAAACAAATTTTGAAAATTGCCGATATACTGGATTATTTGTTAAGAGTGGAGTACCACTTGCTCAAACTATTAAGTCCATTATATGGGTTCAAACATATAATTGAAAAACAATATGTGAATTTTTCCAGATCCTGTATTCGAACGCGGAATCCACTTTATTATAAACCGACGCGGTAGCCTCACATCCATTGTGATATTGAGTAAGGTATGCTGGATTCGTATATTATATATTATAATATATTAGAGATAGAATTGAGATCGCAAGGAGCGCCTTTCTCAAAATGAGACGCCTCCTTAGCAATCGAGACCTTAACTTAGGTCTGATACGTGGTACGTGGTTATGTTCTCTCAATTCTTTTATATGGTATGGAAGTATGGACGCTAAACCAAGAGATGTCACGGAGACTTGAAGCTTTCGAGATGTGGCTGTATAGACGCATCCTCAAAATTCCTTGGACTGACCGGGTGACAAATGTCGAAGTTCTCAATCGAATGAGGAAGCCGGAAGGAACCGAGAAGTTTTACGTAGTATCAAACCCAGGAAACTACAGTACCTCGGCCACAATATGAGAGGACAAAAGTACAGCATTCCCCAACTTGTCATTCAAGGAAAGTTCAACTGTAAGCGTAGCAGAGGACGGCGCCGCATTTCGTAGCTTAAGAACCTCCGTGATTGGTACGAGTGCAGCTCCACGCAGACGACAAAGATAAGATCGCCTTGATGGTGGCCGACTTCCGCTAGGTGATGGCACAATAAGAAGAAGAGATATGGTAATAGTTTCATATGGAAATTGTAATGATATATCGTGTATTAATGAAAGTAAATGTCGACGTTGTTGTACCTAATACTGCTAGTCATTCGTATTTGCTTATTTAAATGATAATATAAATATTTCAATTGATTGCAAAGTAACCATAGCATTTTCATTATTGCTTGCGTGAACAGATGACACATGTCACTAATCATAATTATGTTTGTTTACATTTTTTCCAAATATCCAAATATCTTATGGCGATTCATGACATCCTATGCATCTCAGGCCTCATCCATATATTATATGGACGAGGTTAAATAAATTATGTATGTATATTTATATACAATATAAGGTGCATGGCAATACAATTGTTTCGTATCACTGTTTTAAACCGGGGTCTGGTATCTTCACATTTCACTGCTGCATTACTGTGATAACTATAAAAGCTTGTCTTGTTTTGTCTCTGTTATGCATGACCCTTTCAGCTGTCATTTTATTTTCGTCAAAATATTCCCAATATATTTTTACAGTTCGCCTTGTACAAAGCTGAAGATTTTACGTGCATACTATAATATTTTACTACGTCAAATTAAATAGCTACGAATTTGTTCCAGTTTTCTGGACATTCATAGTACACGATAATCATTTCGTCGTAGAATAAAATTACTCAAGGAGGGACATGCTCAGCGTACGTCAAAATGGAGCTTTTATGCTATTTTCGAAGCATGATGCTGGACATTCTTTAAGCGTTGTAGATAATCTATTTACATAATTTCGAAGCCTTATTATCCGCGCGTTAACATGATCTTACTCCCTACTTCATTTATCGTTTGTCAATTTATGGCTACGGCCGTATGTTTTAGCTTAGCCACTGGGAAATACCAATAGAAATGGCGTATTTCAAAAAAATGCTACCTTATTCTTAGGTCAATAATTATTATAAAGCAAACATTATTCGTAAAAAATTGTATCACATTTGAATGGTCAAAGACATAGCTTATAGTCAATATATTTAAAAGTATCTTTAAATTTGGAAATCTTGCCCATTTTTTGAATAATAAAATGTCTAATTCTTGTAAAATTTGGGATCACAGAGATTATCAATATAATTTTTTATTGTAAATATTTCACTATAATAATGTGAACATAAATTTAACTAATGGTTTATAAATGTTTTTAAAAATTAATAAATATAAAAAATCTTAACACCACTTCACATGGACGTACTGAAATATGACTATATTCTAAAACATTAGAGCGAGAGGTTTAAAAGAATACTATTTTATGTAATAAAAATACTTTATGCAGTCATCAAATGTTTAAAATAAATATAAAGTACAATAAGGCTTCAAAATTATGTAAAAAGATTATCTACAACGTTTAAGGAATGTCCAGGATCATGCTTTGAAAATAGCATAAAAGCTCCATTTTGACGTACACTGAGCATGTGGGCCGTTAAATCCGATTTTGAAATTGTTGGGAAAGTAGATTTTAAGTTTAGTAGGTACAGAGCTGACAGTTGAGCCATTCGAGATGTAACTGTGTTTGTGTAGACGTACCTATCCTAAAAATCACTCAAACTAAATAAATGATAATTATTGATGTTTTTCAACGAATCTACAGATGTATAGTAGAATCTTCACCATTAATCAAGGAAATATCAAATGATAGAGGAAGACTCAATTTATGGGTTAAAATCTCTGTGATTGATACATAGTCAAGATGTGTAGCTCATAGCCCCATAAAGGGGGCCTGATAGAGCTCTAGTCTGTGGGGCCCGGCGTGCTGGGTCAACTAGATAAGTGAGATAATCACACATCACAAATTGACCCAAATAGTAAAAATGTCGTATGCGGCGCTTATTTACTTTAGATATTAATGTTGATTATAGTTTTGAAATATGCAGTTATGTTATGAGTTATGAGGAGCGCAAAATAGCAAAGAACCACAGAATAAAAATTAACCACGAGTTGAAAGAGCTGATTGAACAGCAATCAATCATAAGATACTATAAGTCCCAAAGACTACGATAGGTGGTGGGACATGTGGAGAGAATGCATAAACTTAGAGCGCCAAGGATCATAACGAAGTGGCTACCCCAATGGAAGAGACCCAGAGGCCGTCCAAGAAGGAGATAAGCTGACGCCGTAGAAGTGGACTGGCTTCATATAGGAAGACCCGGTAACTGAAGAAGTGTGGCGAGAGACCGGAGTGAGTGGAGATCGGTTGTGGAGGAGGCCAAATCTCACCCCGGTATGTAGCGCCGTGGAAGAAGAAGTTATGAGGTGCAATTTTTGATGTCTGCTGATACTCCTCAATTCTATAATTCATGTGGATATATTAAAAATACTAAAAATTGCTAAAATATAATATATAAAATACTTAATTTTACCTCGAACACTATTATTTGGAAAACGTTTCTGTACAACACCATACTGCCTTTAATCTTAGCGATAAGTAGGATGCCTAACAAAGATCCTGGCCTGGGTGCCCGCTTCAGGATATGAGGGCCATGATATTATGAATAAGTAAAAATTCCTCAGATGGTGGCGAACCTCTAAATAAGAAGATAAACTTACTATATTTAGTAATTCTACCCCCATACTATAATATATTATGTAGGGTCATCCAACTTCACATGTTGTTTTTCAATGTAGTCGTCTGGTTATTAGAGCGGTAATCTCTAAAAACACTTTTCAATGTGTGTTTGATCCGGTGCCCAAAAGTCTGATAATATAACATCTTCGTGTAAATTCTTCAGTAATAGTTGCACCTTTCAAAATAATTGCGAATACCTGTTCATATTTAAAGAAATCAAAAACATCATACTTTCGTGACTTACCTACATTCATAAACCATAATATATACGTAGAACATAATATTTTTATATTATAATGTGATTTATTTAATAAATGAATACTTAGTCTTGTTTGTATGTATTAAAAAATCAACTTAATTCTACGTGTATAGTATATTATTATGTAGATTGTAGGTGTTATCTTGATTCTTCACATTTGAAATTTAACACTATGTTCAAGCTTTCATTGCGCTTTCATAGTTTTATTATTTCGGTATATTTTTATGCTCTACGCATCATATAGGATAGGTGGATCATCTTTCCGTTGAAGCCTAATTTGGCCAGGGGGTGCGTGCCGTCCCGGTTCGACGTCCAAGGAGCTTTTCCGGCAGAGCCTCCGGGACCTTTCAATTACTGAAACTGGGGTACAGAACGTGACTGAAAAATAGTATTAAGACATCGCAAATAAAATCGTTCTTTAAAAGTAATATTTTAAATAATTTATTAAATAACATATTAATTACTTGATGATTTGTTTAGACTTTACTTTTTTACTTGTCAATTTATCAGCATGCGCGGGCTTGGTAAGGTATTGATTTATAACAGTCGAATATTAATGCTCTATTTTATGACTTATATTATATTGAAATGTTATTCATATACACATCAGTAACATTAAGTATTCGAAAAAATTAACTGAATTGGACATTAACCCATAATTATAGCATAACAGGCTCTATGCTTAGCATCTGGAATGCTATTATAATGGTCTCGGAATGCTACAGGTTAATTATTGTAGGTGCAGTATTATTAGTTATTTATATTACTTTTATATTTATTTATAAACGGCGCGTGCACATATGACACAAAATATCTTGGTGTTGCTGCCAAAAGTTGGTAAGTCGATAATTTAGATATTTAGAGTTAACAGTGGATTATAATATGTCTAAGTATATATAAATATATATGCTTGAAGAAAAATTATAGGTTATCCGATATTATAGAAAATGCACATAAAGCACAAATAAATTAGCACTATGCCTGATTTTAGAGGGCGTGTCAAACTCCAAATTGCAATTACTCCATTACATGATTTTGATATTTACCAACTTTTGGCAGTAACCCCACTAATTATTTAAATATAATAGAAAAACAGAACACACGGAATAATAATAATAAGAAATACAGTCAGGTACAATTTATTCAATTTGTTATCAAAACAAAACCAGAGTGACGGAAGCGACTGTCAGCAATTTTCTCAATCATATCCTAGATTAACAGTGTATATTTTGATTTATTTAATTACGACAATGACTCTTGCAATGTATTCAGTTTATTTATATAAATAGCAAGGATGATCCATAACACGCCACCACCCATTCGACACAGTCACCTGCTTAACAGTAGATCGGTAGTCGTCTCAACAGATCGCGGCTTGGTCTGAGCACCTAGCTCACCGTGATCACTATACACTGTTAATCTTACTCTGACTATTGTAACTCTCTGTACTATGTATCAACACAATATACATCTGCATCCATCTCCACCGTTACTGCCTCAATCAACTCACCTACCTATCTCCCTCACGAGCCCCAAATCTCTAAAAGTATGCTTCTCGATACCACTCTCTCTCTCTACTCTCTCTATCTCTCTACTCAAATATTGTAGTTTTTTTTTAAATCATCAAAAATTAATAATATAAATACATAATACGTATTGTATCTCTCGTAAACTTATAGCTGCCATTGGTAGAAGTTGTTTTCTTTAAGACACAGGTTCTGATCCTGATAATAAAAGATCCTTTACGAAATGTAAGGCAAATTTTGGTGTCATTATCTTTTTATAGTCTTGAACCATAAAAAATACGAGCTGCTCGAGCCTTTGTACTCCGCCATTTAAGTACAGTTCTTTTAGACTCGTTCGTTCCTGTCATTCCACTGTTTTTATTTTATTTAACTAAGTACAACAGACTTTTAATTTGGTTTATTATACTATATAAACTCTTCTTATTTTTAACTTCCAAAAAAGGCATTCTTGGGGGCGACTTTTAAAACAAAGATTTATTTCTTAGCACTTGTAATCTACTTTCGTAAAGTGCGAGAGTAAAATATTCAAAATTATTTAGATGACTTATAACACTTATATAATATAACACTACCCTTAAAGAGAAGTTATAAATTGAATTTGAATAGTTTAAAGCCTTCTTTTATATATGTATAACCTAAATGTATACTGCCCTGCTAAGTAAAAAGACAGTGTTTTTCATTTTAGTGAAATGAGAACCCAAGTTTTAAACTCCCGTTTCTCCTGTTATGTAAAAAAAAATGTTGGATTTTTTTGACATACTCTCTAAATAATATACAGTGTACATTTAAAAATTATATCAAAACAATCCTTTATGTTTACATAATATAACAGAAAGGGTAATTTAAAACTTGGGCTCTCATTTCACCAAAACCAAAAACACTTCTTTCTCACATTTTTTCACTTAGCACGACAGAATATGTGTACTCCAAATCCTTCATTCTTGACTTTTATTCAACACTTAGTAGACCCTTAATATTATAATATTTTTAATAAGTATTTAGTTTGTTTACATGTGTTTTAATTATATGTATGTTTTCTTTTTCTTTCAGGTAAGTGTTTACCGATAATTGGTAGTAGATAACATCGCAAAATTAAAAATACACCACCCTCTCAGGTATCGTACATTAATAAATATTTTGTATCACTATTAGTAAAATACTGTGGTTTAAATTAAAAATAAATTAAACTTTATTCGCTGTATCTATATAGCGAACTGATCATACTTTTAACTTAGCAGGGTGATGTAAATTTGAAGCAACCAAAGGGATCTCTGGTCAAAAAAAACATCACACTTTTACTATGATTCTATTATTATTTCAGAGTCACTCAAAGTTTAGTTTAAATATTATAAATATATCGCTACCTCAGTTCAAGGATACATTATTTGATAAAAACCAGTTTGGAGATATCCGGGTAGCAAAGATGGGACCATCTGTCTGCCAGAGCACCCGAGATGATTCTCAATTTCTGTAATGCCATATTTTATATAAATAATATTATTATACGTAAAAAGGTTTAATAAACACTGTGCCAGCACTTTGACGCATTGTTGAAGTCAATGAGTATGTAGAATTAACCGTGAATAGTTTACGGGATGGTTGGTGGCCGTTGAAATACAAAGAAGGTTTGAAGAAAATAAGGGCTCGAATCTTTACGTCTAGATGCTTGTGGTCGGTAAACTAGCTGGTGCGGTAAGGGCACAGGGTAAATAGAAGATGAGGTCTCGGACTTTTTACTTGATTTTGTCTGATTCCTCTTCCGCCGAAAATAATTCAACTGTGGATACTCTTACAGGCGAAGAAGTCATATAGGTACTTACTTTTTTAGATACGTTTTGTGGTTGATATACTGAAGATCAACGTTCCCTCTAATTTTTCTATTGTGTGTGTGGATCACCAACGCGTCTGTTCAGGGTTGGTGTCATCCGGTGCAGTAAATTTACACCCCCCCCCCCCTCCCACAAATACACGCATACTTTTTTAATGACAAAGTTTAAAATTTCAGATTTTTTTCACTCGGATATCTCAATTCTTTCAAAGTCCACCTCTTTTTAATTTTTTCAATTTCGTAACAGCATCCCTGTGTAGTTTTTGACTTAAATGACTTTAAGTTTATTATACAACCTCCATTCAATCCACTTCTTTCCAGACGTGAATTCTCCTTGCATATTTGTTGATGCGTTTGACACAATCATCTGTTTCCGAATAAATAAATTTACCACCAATTTTGACTTTTTGCGAATGCATTGAAGATGGCATTTCTATTTCGACGATTTCATTTTTTACGAATATATCGCAGGATTTCTTCTTAATGATCGCATTTGAAATATCACATCCACTCCTTTTTGACATTTTTAGCGGATATATTTTCTATAATTAATAAGTATATATAATAATATTATTGTACTATATATTATGTAACTGTGCAAGCAGTCATATTGTTCACTTAAGTTGTTTACATACGTACCTAAATAAACTTGTAGTTATTTATTACAAAAATTGGTTATTAGTTTTGTTTTAAGTATACATAGGTATTTTAAGTAAAAATAACATACAAAAAAAACACTTTTACCGTTTAAAAAATATTGTAAGAACTGTAATGTTTTCACAATAAGGACTACTATGAGATTGTACTGACAATGTTTCTTGCAAGTTGAAACATGTCAAAGACTAAGAAATGTAGAGGACCCGGCACATAGGTGGTCATTGCTAAACACTAAAATACGTATCTTTTTTCGTATATTTTGGCATGCTATAGAATGGGACGGATATGGTGATCCCTTCTTGAAACTTTCTTTTACAATATTTTTGTGTGAGGACTGTGCGGGGGATGAAAATATGTGTGCGGACATATTCATGTAGGTGTGCGCGCGCACACGCACACACCTTAGAGGGAACATTGCTGAAGATATCCCTAATCTCTTTTTAAAGGGGAAGATTTCCATGTATATTAATTAATGACAAAATACACCATATTATTCAGCCAAAGATCACTTCGACTATGCGGTTTCAAAGATGATTTTTTCAATATCAATCATTTTATTGTTGTAAAAGAAAATTCAGTAAAGTAAAATTAGAAATTAATTAATTTCAGAGCACTTTTGAGTAGAATAACATTAAACAAGAAAACTTTGATTAGTTTTGGTATTTTCTTTCGGTTTGTAGCTATTATGTTGTTACTGAATTGATTTTGTTTACTGTATGTTAACTAAATATAACTTAGAGTAAACAAAAGGCGGTCTTTGTAACAAAAGATATAGATGAGTGTGTTGAGTACACGCGTAGTGGGTGATATTATAATTTTTGACTTAGCCACACGTGAAAATTTCTTAAACCCGTGGAAAACACGCAGATCGCATAAAGAGCTGAAATATGAAAAGTGAAAGTAGTGGGCAAAATGAACCCTTTTCTGACCTTTCTAAATGAATTATAGCCGGGACCCTCCCGCCGCCGCTTGATCTCGCAAGCGGCTATTTTGACCCATTTGCCCCTCAATTCGTTTGCACACGTCACGAACCCTCAAAATGTACGCTCATGTCAACCGTAGTCATGATGGAGAAGCCCTGTCACAAGTCAAAAAGTGGACCAGCAACATTACGACGTGTCGGCACAATTTGATTTCGCGTGGAAGTTTCTTGCAATACCTTCTCTCATAATTTATGTATTTATTTTACACATATTTTACAAATTCTAAATTATTAAATTGAACACTTTTATAACGTACGAGGGTGGGTCAATAATTCCTTAGAAAAAAGCATTAAAACAGTTTTTATTTTTGTATTTTTTTTTTATTTCTCAACATAATCTCCTTGGAGCTCAATACACTTGGTTAGACGTTTCTCAATTTTTTTTAAACCGTCAGAAAAATAAGTTTTCGGAAGGTCCTCAAAATAAGCATTTGTCCGATCGATGATTTCTTCATTTGAAAAAAAACGTTGTCCACTTAGCCATTTTTTTAAGTTTGGGAAAAGGAAAAAGTCACTGGGGGCTAAATCTGGCGAATACGGTGGGTGGTCGACCAATTCGAACTTCAATTCTTCAATTTTAGCCATTGATCGTAAACATGTGTGAACACGGGCATTGTCCTGATGAAAGAGGATTTTTTTCCTGTTTAAATGAGGCCGTTTTTCTTCAATTTCGTTTTTTAGCTGGTCCAATAAAGATGCATAATAATCCCCTGTTATTGTTTTTCCTTTTTCCAAATAGTCAACGAAAATAATTCCACGTGCATCCCAAAATACAGTAGCCATAACCTTACCAGCTGATTTTACGGTTTTCGCCTTCTTTGGACATGGTTCGCCTTTCGCAATCCACTGCTTTGACTGTTCTTTCGTCTCGGGAGTATAGTGGTGTATCCATGTTTCATCTACAGTCACAAAGCGACGAAAAAATTCATCCGGATAACGTTGCATGAGCGACAACAGGGCTTTAGAGGCCACCACCCTATTGCGTTTATTGTCGACTGTGAGCAAACGCGGCACCCATCTTGCAGAAACTTTTTTCATGCCCAATTTGTCATGTAAAATAGAAATGACGCTACCTTTTGAGATCCCTGTAACCTCAATTATCTCACTCAACTTTAATCTTCGGTCACTTAACACCATATCGTGGATTTTATTGATCATTTCTGGTGTAGTCACCTCTACAGGACGTCCTGAGCGTGGTTCATCCTTTGTTGATGTACGACCACGTTTAAATTCATTTAACCAGTTATAAATAGTTGCAAGTGAAGGAGCAGATATGCCGTGAACTAAATCCAACTCATTTTTTATTTCCTTTGCTGTTAACCCTTTTATATTAAAATGTTTAATAACAGCTCTAAACTCAATTTTCTCCATTTTCCATTTTTCCATTTTCCACAAGCAAATTTTTTTTTAAAATGTACGAGAAACACACAACAACCCGACCAATCTGATTGAAACTTCGCAGCATACTGAATCGGTAGTGCCGCTGCATGAAAACAAACCGCTTACAGTACTAGTCGCGCCACCTGTCGGCTTTTCTAAGGACTTATTGACCCACCCTCGTACATTAAAATTTAAAAAATAAAAATTTTTACTAAAAGAAATAAAATAAATTAAATAGAATAGAATAGAATATAACGCACTGGAACTGGTTCGGTGTTCACCAGGGAAATCAGAAATAATAGAAACTGAAATATCCTTAGACTATAGATACATCTAGACGCCACCCGTTGTATTGCTAAATGAAGCCGCGTGCCTTGCGTTTGGTTTGTGAGCGAGCGAACGCATTCGTCTACAAATGTTCGAGACCATAGACCATTTCGCTAGTGCTCGCCCAAAGTGCTCGCACTAGACGCTCAGAATTAAAATATAATTTTCTATTTTTTTACGTTATATAGTATTTTTAAGCGGTCAAAATGCAACCATTAGATAAAGATATCCATAATTTAAGTTATTTTAAAGAAACACTAGGTCACTGATATTAAAATATATAATAAAATACAAATAAATTATCACGAACATGTATCAACTTACTTATGAAACGTAATACCATCTTCTTGCTTATCAGTACGGCTACCACATTTTAAGACAACACACAGAACCATCTTTTGTACTTAATTAATCAAAAATATTTACCACTGACTTTATGTTTAACACAAAAAATATCAATTTTAGCAACACGAGCTCGCAAGTTATCGACGCTATGTGAAGCGTTTCGCCCCGATTTTATGGCGATACTTTTGGAAACTGGCTTGTAGCTAGTAGACCTTTTATCTTACTCTAGCGCGTGTCGCAGAGATTGTAAGTGTGCCGAATACTTTCTCACTTGCACTCATGCATCGTTTTTGTTCAGGCCTTGGAAATATCTAACGGGTAAACAAAAGCAGGCAACCGATCTCGAGTAAGAAAGAATACGGAATAAATTTAAACAAGTGTCTAGAATACGTTATACGTCGAATACTGTAAACTGCTCTCGGTTTATGCATTTACGCTAGTTTAATATTGGTGTATTACACACACTATTGCATGTGCACAATGCGTGTTTGTTTCCGAAGGACACTCACATATTCAAAACCCTGCATCAACATGTGGCGTATTGAAAATAGCCTATCGGTATTCTATTTATTATCTGTTATGTGGTGTTCACGCATGCACACACGCTGGTAAACGGACAATACAGTTTTGGATGGATGATAATATATTATAAAGTTGATGAATGATGAGGATGAGTTCAGGATGGATGATATAGATGCGACGTTCCCTCAAACCGTGTCAGATTTAGCGTAAGAAAGTCGAACAGATGTGTTTTATATGAGTTAGCGACGGTAAAGATTCGACGTAACTAACTGTTCTTCGCAATTACGGTCGATTCATGATCCGTAACTGTCAATCGCCCTGGTCTGGTGACAATAATAAATAAGGGATTTGGAAGTAGGTGGGAAGAAAGAAATAAATGCCAATATTGTAAAAATACTGACAAAATTTATCGATGTTAATATTTTTTTTTCGAAATTCGAATATGCGAAGTACAGGCCGATCACAGCGCCGAGTTTTTAATCTATTTCCATCCGCGTAAAGGCTGTCTTAGAAGTACATATCCCAGCCAGATTCAAAGGCATTTCAGGAATGCAAGCATCACACATATAGACGTGATTTCTCACAAATTTTGGCGTTTAAAATAGAATTATATCAATACAGCATTATTTACTGAATATTGTTTATTACCAAAAATAATCTACATTTTAGGTTACCTATTTAGTTTCAATCATTATTAGTTTTTTGATAGTTTTTGTAGTTTAAGTAGTTAGTTTTCAACCATAATAATTGATGTTCATAAAATATAAAATCCAGCTCAATTTATAAGTAACTGGAGCCGCCAATTTTTATATGATACGAGTGTTACGACTATGGCCCCTACATCCTGAACCGGGCCCTCAGGCTATTGTCGGGCCCCCCTAACTATCGCTAAATGCAGTGTGACGCTCTACAGATATTTACATTCATCGATTTGAATTATGAGGTTGTCGAGTATTAATACACAATTGAAAATTATATCGTACAACCACATAATTTAATATAATAACATTACTGAAGAAAAATAGCGACTTTTTTTACTATTAGAGAGAATTTGTGATGAGTGTTTATAACACTTATCTGGTCGACTCCGGGCCCTTTCTGAGCCCAGGCCCCCAGGTTAGAGCCCTGCCAGCCCCCTTTTCGTAGGGGCCATGGTTACGACTATGTAACTTTAAATACTTTGATTTTATTAATTTTAAGGACATTAACATTTCATTTCGCTATTTATTTTTTCTAATTATCGACGAATCTGTTTGGAAAAAAAATCTATGCAGTCCTTAATGCAGTGCTTGACGGTTTTTCGCGGTTATCTTAAAATAGTAGAAGGTGAAGGTTACCGATTTTGAAACTAACAGTCTCACATAAATCATTAATAATTAAAAATGCGCATAAACCTTAGATCTAGAAGATTTATTATAATATAAATACCTCTAACTATCTCATCCGAAGAAAACTAACTGTTGGCACAGTAAATTTTGTGTCTAACTAAGTGGTTGAGCTTTTTAGTGGACTGTAATTATTTCTAGGGAATATGAGGAGGTCGGATCTAGTGGTGGGGGCGATGGAACCAATGACATTAATATGGATGAATCGTCTGTAAAAGAAAATGACACTCACTTTATTGTCGGGTCTGCCGAATGGAATAATCTGTTTTAACGCCATTACAATAAAGGTGATATTGCTATAAATTCCTGATGCTTTTTGTTGGGTCTGCCGAATGGTTCGGTTCGAACGAATTCGCTCAAATGTACATTGACATTAGAAACACTGCTCTAACGCCATTACAATAAAGGTCATATTGCTATAAATTCCCGATGCGTGATATCGCATAATTGAAATTGCGTGACGTCTACCTATACATGCGAATTTACTTGCTAGCTGCTGTATTGAGTGCGTCGTCCATTAATAATGTCATTGGATGGAACAGAGTGGCAGACACTGACCTTTGTGACGATGTTTTGATGGCTCCGTGGTCTGGTTTCAACTTTCGCTCAAGCGGTATACTGCCCCCATAAGCAAAAACACAGCTAATGGGAAAAAGTCAATTTTGAGAAAAGAGAGGTTATCATGTTTTTCATTGCTGCTTCATTAAAAGTTAATCAATTTTAATAAATGTTTCGGTTTATAATAGATTATTTAAAAATTGATATTTTCATTACATAAAAATTGCAAAATTACAAAAATATTGATTATAAAACTCCACTATTGTCTTTTTATTTATGATTTTGAATGGAATAATGTCAGTTTCATAAGGAAAAAAACAGTAAATATGTTTTTTTGCTTATAATTTAAATTGTAATGGATATTTTTGAAAAATTAAATACTTGTTATGGTATTTTGTTCATTAAATAATATTGGAATGACAATATATATTTTTAAATATACAAAAATCCGTCAGTTTTGGTGGGAAGACTCCCAAAACGTCATCCTATTTGTAGGCATTACTCTTCCTTATTTTTGAATTATGCATTTCTTCTTTTCCATATATGATCCATAAACTGCTGACCTGTTAATTAATATTTAATTACCACATTTAAATATCATGTTAACTATATCTAATGGCCAGTCGCGCCAAACGCGCCAGTCGCAGTGTCAGCACTAAATGAGTTAATATTGTCAATTTTTCCTACTACTGTATACTGTGAAAGACTATTCAGTGTAATGCACTTCATAAAAAACAAATATCGAAGCTAGTTGACAGATGTAAACGTAGAAGCAGTTATGCGGCTCGCATTGGAAAAAGGGAATATTGAGGAATTTCCGTTTGCATTATTTTTAAATATCAAATGTTCAGAAACGTGAGTACAAATATCATTAATTTAATAAAACTAGATAGTTATAAATGTGTTTTATGATAGATTAAGATTAAAATTAATAACTCATTTAGTGTTAACAATGGGCTGGCGCGTTTTCAGTAGTTGTCCATTAGATATAATTAACATGATATTTAAATGTGGTAATTAAAATGTAATTAACTGGTCATTAGCATTTTACTTGCCATTATAATTTCATTGGATTTTGCAGCATTTTGATCAAGTTTATCCAATTGCATACTCTCCAAAATAAAGTTGAGAATCTTTTTTTCACAATTCCTAATCCAATTTAGAACTTAATCACATTTGAGTATTAAAATATCATTAAAAATGTAGGGCGATATGAAGTTAGTGAATGATTAATTTGAGGTTATCTCATTATTACCAGTTACATGCGGTATTACGTTTGTGTAAAAATTCTAGAATCATAAACAAAAAAAACAGTAAGCCAGCGCTTTTAAGCAAAAAACACAGCAAATCGATAGATGTGCTGTGTTTTTGCTTATGAATCATTATTTACTGTTTTGTTGCATCGAAAAGCCTAACATTTTTGCAAAAGTAGTGAACACATTATGATGATTTCTATATTAAAATAAATGATTTCCAGTTTATTTTGTTATGCAATTATGTTCAGAATTTTATCTAGTATGTCACCTCATACTTACTTTAATTTCTCATTTTTTCCCATTAGCTGTGTTTTTGCTTATGGGGGCAGTATAGTTGTTTTCTGTCACCCGGTTCGTACACTCCCGCACTTTGTGACACAGTTTATGAATGATATGTGAGGGTGTATGAATGATGATGATAATTTTTGAATGAGTCTGTATCTATTTAGTTAATCACTTATGCGACGGAAAGCTCTTAGAAGCTCGCACGAGTCCGTTTGTCAAGATGCAACTCAACTGTCTCTGCAATTACCGGTATTTTTTGACCCGTAATTGTTTATTTATTGTCTGGTGATAATAACACTAAGGATTAGGAGGTGGGGAAATAAAGGAATGGAATGGGAACATAAATGGCCCAACCGCTAAGTGAATAAAATAATAAGTACGGTTAGTAGAGCATGTATTCCCACAGAATCAATCTCGAGTACCGAAAATAGAAAGCTCTGAATAGAGCCATAGTAGGCCAAACTTGAGACCAGGGAACTCAGAAATAATGGGAACCGAAATACACAACAGATAAGGTGATAGCAGGTTACCGACTCGAGTAAGGATGAATCCGGGTTAAACTTACACACGTGTCTAGAATACGTTTAACGTCGAATACTGAAAACTGCTCTCGGTTTATGCATTTACGCTCGTTTAATGTTGGTGTATTACACACACTATTGCACGTGCATAATGCGTGCTTCATTTTCGTAGGACACTCACACATTCAAAAGCCTTCTTCACTATGCGGCGTATTGAATATAGCCTATTGGTATTATATTTATTATCTGTTCTGTGCTTGAGACAGTGTGCTAAGATGATGATCTGTGTTAATCAGCCTCCAAGTGAAGCTCAATTTAAACGCTAATATACATTAGTTAATGCCTAATATAATATAGTTTCAATGAGACATATTAAAGAAAAATAATTATTGATCAGAATCATACATCTAAAGTACTTAGTTACTGAGGATAACGTTAAACATGTATGTTTTTATATGTGAGAGTTCAAAGAATAACTAAAACATAAAACATGCCAATTCTTCAGAGTAAACCGTAACCTTTTAAAAGTTTAGCGAACCGCGTGTTTGAAAGCTCGAGTATACATTAATTTTGCATTCGGAATGGTCTGCGTATCAAAAAGCTCGTGTTTGACCCCTAGGTAGGAAAGACTACCCACCATTTTAAGCTCTACCCCGCTTTTATTTAAGCTGGCAATCTCGGAATTGTGTTTGCACAGCGAAAGTAAAAAGATTTCTTGAAATATGAGGGGGTTATGAAATGCTTTCGGTTTTTTTTATCATTAAAAAACATTTTAAACTGACAATTTGTGTTCATTACGTAGTGCCCATTTTTTATTTCCTCCAGCGAAAGATTTTTTTCATTAAAAATTACGAGCTTACAACACTGTGACGTTGAGAAATGTTACATAAATTTAAAATACCTTATCATCTACAGCCTTATATAATAATAAACAAAATAGTAGAATTCACTATTATATAAATAATTTAACTAGATTAATTTAAGATTTTTTTAAATGTTGGTAATTAATAAAATAATAAGTTTTTATCTACGAACTCAAAAAATAACTAAGAATAGTATAATTAATTTAATCAATACCTATTTAAATAAAAAGAAATTAAACTAATGATAAAATAATATCGGTTAAGTCTTTGCTACATTGAACTATCATTGAACATTGTCATCGACTATATTACTTATATTATAAAATGAACATCGGAACATCGTATATATTTGAATTCAAACATGAAGTTAGAACTATTATTCAAAACTAATGAATCGTATCGTCAGTTGAGATACATTAAACTTTAGAAAACGATATGACGGTGTTAGTACCTAGTGCTTTGGATTTAACATAATAATATATTAATAACTATTATATGAAGGGTATATTTTCAAATATTGTTAAGTCTACAGTTCAAAACTTGTGATAATTTGACGTTTTGTGTTGTAGACATAAATGCTTGGTTTTTGCGTTGATTTCTCATCCAACATGTCAATGAAAACTTACAGCACCCTAATATGATTCAGCATCAGAATTTTGGACATATATAATATTGCGCCACTTCCACCGCTACGTGAGATTTTCAGTGCGTAGATCGCTTTTGTAGCACTGCTGCAGGGTGAAGGAATATCGGCCACGGCGTCTCACCTCAACTTCGTCAATAACCAATGGCGAACGTATTTGCTTACGAACTCAAATGTTTATAATGCGGTCTTACCAGTGTAACCATATGGTGTTCCTAATTTGTATCGAATGGCATTATTAACTAGAAACTTTGAAATTTTTAGTTGTCTTCCATATCGTCACCTCAATACACTACAACTAGATAACTTGATTCTCACTGTTTTTGAGATAGCTATTGAATAATATGATTCTACATTTTCTTCTCTACAAGATGATAAAACTAGGTAGTAGAAATAATAGGAACTGTATTAATTTTGTGTTTGAAAATATTAGATAACTAAAAACCATAAATGCATTAAATAACTAAAATAATATATCTTAAATATTTTTTAATACAATTGAACGTTATTTAATTGTTTCCAATAAGACAAGCACAAGTTTCTGTTTTTATTTGAAATAATAAGCTATAGCCTAGATTTATGTTATTAAATAATGTTTAAATTTTATTTTCCCAACAATGACCAAATCAGAGTTATCTAGTTGTAGTATAAGTTGTATTAGAGGTGACGATATATAACTAGGACAGTGATGGCGAACCCACGGCACGCAAGATGATTTTGCATGGCACGCTAATGTTTTATTTTGAAGAGAAAAAATACCTTTATAGGAAAAAGTTTTACATAAAAAATATTTATATATATTATATATAATATCAAGAAATAATAACGACATAGCCATGCGTATTTTCTTCGGTTTTTAATATTTTTTGTTTTTCCAATAATATTTACCAATCGATGCGCAAACGGAAACGAAGAAATTCATGCATAAATGACATATCACAATATACTCTCCAAGAATATGCATAACGTTTAATGTAAATATATAATTGCCGGTCAGTCCTCAGGTTTTAAGAATTTATTGATCGGACAATTAAAAATATAAATATTCAATCAACAAACCTAATGATATTTTATTTTGAATGTTATTTTGCCTTAAACATAATCATTAAAAATGGAAAACCGTTTTTGAAATAAGGAAAAAACTATTCAAAGAATAATAGATATGCCTTCGGCTAAAAACACCGTGAAAGATAAATTAATCACAAGTGCTCGATTGTAATTTTTAAACTTTTTGATTAGAATTCTTTAAACTTTTTTTTCATTTTTCCCATGAAAGACTGCTCAGTACGTCAGACAGTCGAAAAATAATATTAGGAAAATTTTGACACGTCTACGTAAAAAGGTTGGCCAATCCTAAACAAGTGTATCGATAGATAAATTTGCACAACCTGGTTACGGATCACTGATGTAAGGTGTTCTGAACAAAGTAGTTAATTCAACATCATAATAACAACGTCGATCACCTGTTAATAAATTAATATCAATCTTTAGTGCTGTCAAAGTCTCACCAAATCGGTAACCTATAAAATAAACAACCAATAAAAACAAACGTTTGCCAGTCCAGTCAAAACACCTACCAACATCATAAATATTTAACGACTTGTACCTACATCAGTTTGTTTTTGTCCAACAAGACATAGCGGATACTTAAACTTGAGATAAATAATGATAACAATACAATAAAAACGCTTTCCAATATGTACGAAAACATTAATTGAAATAGGTACTAATTTTACTGCCCATAAATTAGTGTACTTATCGCCATATTGTTCAGTTTTTTTATTGCGAGGAATCGATTGTACCTACAATACCCCTGTCTATAACTTTCAACATAACAATAGAAATTTCCTCACAATTTAATTTAATATATTTTAACTGCATTACTACACATTATTTGAAAACACCTCATGCATATACCCACTAGAAAAAATCAATTTTAGAAAAAAATACGACAGCCGACGAGACTTGCACCTGTAACTACTGGATTTAAGCCTTTTCCAATTAAGTTACGGGCATCCTACTTAATTGCGACGATTGTAACTAATTTAGTTTTAAAAAGCTTTAAACAAATTGCGATAATTATGTTGACTATTATCGATTTTTAATTCAAATTCACTCAATTAATTGCCTAAATTACTAACTGACGTCACGGATTGCTCCAAGTATCAAGGTTTATAAAATTATTAGCAAGTGCAAGTACGTCATAAAAACTAATAAGCCGATAAACGATAACAAACGAAAAACCGATAGCCAACATTGTACCGCAATTTTTTGATAATCATGAAATAAAATCGTCATAATAAAGTATGAGGCCCGTGGCTTAATTGGAAAAGTACACTGGCGGGAATCCAGCGGTTACAGGCTTAAATCCCGTCTGGTGTCGTATTTTTTTTCAAGTGGGTATATTATGCACGAAATGTTTTCAAATGATGTTTTTTCAATGTATAGATAGAGTGGTACATTCTCAACTCTTATGAATTATTCGCTGGATAAAAGAAATGATTTATTAAAAGTTGTGAATCATAGCAATAATATATAGGATTTAAAAGCCACTCATCCAATATTTATCAAGCAATATCGTTGATTTTCATAAATACATGCTCATAACAATGTTTGTATTAGCATAGTTGCTATCCCACCGTGCAATCTTACTCAACTCTACCAATTCCGTTTTCAATGGCAGTGTTAAAATTATTGTAAGTAGTTGCCAAAGTACACTGCAGCTAACTCTACAAATCAAAACAAGACACCATAGTTTAGAATTGAACTCTCAAGTAATATACTGTGGGTTGAATTCTTTCTAGGCGTAGTGAGCTTTTTATAATATCAGTGTGGACAAATTATTGCAAAATATACATACCCTTTTCTCTGCCTTAAAAGTTACGTACAAAAGATTTAACCAAACTACCTTGAATGATGAATATTATATGAACTGATAAAAGCAGGATTTACAGCTATATTGTATAAACAAAATATAATTAATTTATCTATAAATTAATTATTATTTATAGTGATATTATTATGATAATAATACTTCATATTTAATTTATTAAGAAACATTTTAGTAACAAGTCAGTTTACGGGAAGCCTGGGCGGGAACCACGCTAATTTTTATTGCCGATTTTGGTAAAATTCGTGAATTCAAGAATAAAAACCCAACCTAACCTAACAGATAATCCAGTAAATCGATTATTTTCAAAATTTGTTCACCACTGGCTTCCTTTAAACCGACAATAACCACATTTTATTATTATCTATTATATTTCTATAAAATGGTTTCATCTGACATATTTTTGCGTATAGAAATATTTTGCACAGTGAAAGATTAAAAAAAAAAATATTTTCACTATTATACTGTCTTATGAATTTATTTATTTCTAAGATACAGTGATATATAGATGGAGAGGGTTTGGGTCGAAATCCCGAAGGCCGGAATCCCGAATACCGAAATCCCGAACGCTGAAATCCCAAAAAATAAAAAAAATACAAACAACAATAATTGCGCAATTTTTCCAAGAGAAACAAACTCATTTTTGTGGAAAATGGGTTTTGCAGATTGCGCAATTTTTCGCAGGAGAGACAATTTTGCAGAAAAAATGGATTTTGTCTCTCTTGCAAAGATCGCGCAATTATTGATGTTTGTATTTTTTATATTTCCATAAATAATGGGTTTTTGCCTCTCTTCCAAAAATTGCTGTTTGTATTTTTTTATTTTTCGGGATTTCGGCCTTCGGCATTCCGGCCATTCGAGATTTCAGCGTTCGGGATTTCGGTATCCGGTATTTAGACTTTCGGGATTTCGGCCATTCGGGATTTCAGCATTCGGGATTTTGGCCTTCGGGATTTCGGCCTTCGGGATTTCGTCCGGCACCCAGATGAAAAAATCGGTCACTCTTCACATTAATTTAATTACGTCAACAGCAGTCACTCTATCGGTAAAAGGGATTTTGAGTATACGTCTATCCTTATATCTACAACTCGAAAGCTCTAACTATCCGTATTAATGATTACTAAAACTGTTGTACATAATGAATGAGTCTTCTAGTGAGTAATTTAATTGAAAAGGTTTTAAATATTCAACGATACGAAGCTCATTTACGACAATTTTATGCCTCGTAGAAATTAGTTAACAGAAAAACCACTTGGATCAATAATATACCATCGTGGTTTGTATTTAAAGACCAATTTTACGACCTTCTTTTTACGACTTACGTCAATGCCGCGGAACAATCCACCATTTGGTGATTCCAAACAATTTAACTCGCGTCAAATCGTATTTATAAAACAATTGTATTCACTAACCAGGCTTATACGTTTAGCTTCTTTACAATTACAAACAAAATGTCTTGTTAATTATTCATTAAATTATAATATGTAATATGCTTTGTTGGTATAAATTTAATTAAAATAATTTTTCAAAAATGTCACATTCATTTACCTTTCGTGGGTCTTAGAGCGGTTTCACACGGAGGATTCGTGTACGAGTATCCAACACAGGTATGATGGATACAGAGTTTACATTGGAAAATAATGAGCCTTTCTCCTAAAGATTTTTGTGCTAAGTAAATACACTCAGTATCGGATGCCGTAATATTACATCCTTCTTTATCTCCTCTTTTCATTGTGGAAGTCCCAACACCACTACCACAAAAGTGTGCTTTGACTGAGTTTACAAAGACTTTCTAATAAAAATTGCCAATGAGAAATAGGACCATAGTGAACTAACAAAAATAGATGATTGTAATATTAATAAATATATTATTAAAACTACCGAGCAAGGTACTTGATGGAATTTGAATTTAAGTTTTGTACTATTCCATTTGAGTTATTTTATGCGCCCCGGGTTTTGCCTTTTGGCATCTGCAGGCATTTTGCGCACTCGCCAATAGAAAATTCACACTGACAATACAATAAAGTTAATTCTAACTTATATAATAAATTAATACAATAAAGCATTTTAATGTTTGTGTATTTCTGTGTAAGTACCTATGTGTATATATTAAAAAAAATGAAAAAATGAATGAAAATTGGCGCTGTTCCCGCCTGGCTTCTCGTAAACCGACTTGTACCACACTTTTTTTTTTTACTTGATTCTTGAATTAAAAGTTAGGTAATATAGTTTGAACCTACTTTATTATATTAATTTATTAAATAAGTAAGAATTAACAGCTGTACCTATTCATTATTAGTGTGTTCGTTATTGGTGACTGCGCATAGTGCCTGAAACTCGGGTCGCAAAAAACGACTCAAATAGAACAGGACAAAACTTAAATCTATTAGAATTTTAATAAATGTATGGTACAGAAAAACAATACGGACACACAAAAGTACCTATATGAAGAGATCCGCAATAAGACGCCGCATTTTTTTAAACGCATCAAAATTGGCCTCTGGTGGACGGTTTGATGGACCCAACAGTTAGTTAGACCGAATTGAGGCATCTGTTTCCTTATGGATACTTCCAGAGGATGTGATTTGTATCCTGTAGTTTCCGGTATATGGATAATAATATGTTGGTCGGGTGACAAGTAGAAGGTCTAAAAGTATGGCAAAGAATTCACCGTAGTGGTCAGGAGCCAAACTGATTATTTCCAAATTGAACAATAAATGGAAAAAAAAATATTTGTGCCTACAACTAGAGTTAGGTATTTCCCGAGAACATCTCAATCTCGAGATTTCCAGAAAAGAATTCTCGAGAATTCTCGAGAAATCGGGAAATTTAAAAAAAAACCTGTAATAATCCTAAAATCAGTGTAAAAAAACAGACAAATTCCAAAAAAATATGATTTTTTTTTATTTATGTAAGAAGACAAACAAAATAGAAGTAGGAAAACAAAAATAATTCAAAAGATTACTTATTAAAATAGAATTTCAAAAAACACAGACTGTCAATGGCTACGTCTGACAATCGCATACGCTTTTGAGACACAAAATTCCCTGATGTTGAAAAATTACGCTCATTTTGAGTCGACTTTGGCTTAATTGTGTTAAATGCCCCGAGCAGTCTTTGAACGTTTTGTATTTTCTGACCACTTTTTTCAGAATCGTTAGAATAGAATAGAAAAATCGTTTTTTCAATTAATATTTGAGTTTTTGATTAATATTTCGAGATTCGGGATGGAAAATCTCAAAAATTTCTCGAGAATTCCCGTCGAGAAATTCCCGAAACCCAACTCTACCTACAACCACGTACAGGGTGCACCCATGGCGAACGCTATGAATTATTGAAGACACCGCGTGACGTATATAATAATAATAATATAGTATACATAAAGAATAATAGATCCATACCAATATCTCAGTATATTATACAGTATGTTTCTCATCACGAAGTTGTCTATATATAATTTTCACCAAAATTATTATGAAGGAATAGACTTCTGTCTTATTATTTCCAACTTCGGAATTAATTCTGTACATTATAACCATTCTAATATTATACAGAGACCATGAATACAGTATTCACATAAATTTCTGTAAACTTTGCATGGAAACAGTCTGAGGTTCATCAAATTTTAATTAGATGTTGTAAAACAATACAAATGTTAATATATCTAAATATTGATGGCTACGTAATATTACTCTAGAGTTGTTTAAACAGTTATTGGATCAACAGAAAATTACTAATTAATTTGACAATATGATCGTATTCATATATTTCTGGGTATTCACTGTGTGTACTTCTTCAGGGTAACAGGAGTTATAAATGCAATGTTATAAATATGAATAATGTAATAACAAGGGATGAAATAATATGCACTTCCTTTCTTCATTTTACCCCTTACGCTTGGATTTCTTTACCGTGGGTCTAAATAGTAAACCATTCAGTTCACCCTTTCCTCCTTTACATCTTTTACTTATCTTCTTTTTTCCACTTACCTTTCTTTTCCTGCATGATTTTCTTATGATCTGGCTTCTAATGGAGCCTCATTCTTCAAAATTCACTTCCACTTCTGGATTGTATTTAGTTTGTAATAAATTATCGCTTCATATAACGATCAAAATTAATTTTAATTCAGCTATCGGTTTCGTGGCCAAGAGATTCTTCTATATGAGTTATTTCTGTCTTATCAGTTGTTTCTAATAAATGTTAGGGGTCCCCGAGATTTTATTAAGTACTTTAAGGTTTCCACCAACCATAAAAAGTTTCGAATTACTAAATTAGACTCTAATTATCTTTATTTGAAATCAATGCACATGCTTTGAAAATATTATATTGTACTGTCTCTCAATTCTAAAACATAAATTATCAAATTAATACTACGACCAAGGGTATTTGAGGCGTCTAATTCCAAAAAGCGATAAGTCCACATTTGGTCAAAATCGAGGGAAAAAATTCGCACGTATTCTTTGTATAATTTTACACAATATGTGTTGATCTATAAATTCCAAAACGCGACAAAATCCTATGAAAAAAAATATTTTAAGTCTCGATTTATTACAAATTTAAGTCAACCAATAAGGGAACGTTCAATATTGTAAATGGCGTCTCCCATGCTGTAGCATCTGGTAAACTCATGACAGTGCTACGGAAGTATGTGTCTTATGCGGAATAAATTAAAAAGTGAGGTACAATTAGCGCTACGTCCAATTTTATTTTGCCTATATTTATGACATTTAAGAGTTTATCGACTGAAACAAATTGCCATTTCGTTCTAATTTCGACATAGAATACAACGGAAAAAATAATCTCACGTTAAATAATTGAAGCTTGAAACATAAAAACGTTGTTTCCCGCAAATATCGAATTGTGGACCTGTCGCTTTTTGTAATTAGACGCCTCATTTGATGGAATTTAATTTAAAATTCTATAGTATTAATTGATAGTATAATATGAGTTATTTAATACGGGTTTTTACAAACACTTTAAATATTCAAAATATTTAAAATTTGATTTTTATACCTGATCATTTACTTAGGTAATGAGATGTTTACCTTATTTTATTATATTAAATCGCTATATAAGCAATGCTTAAATTTACTATATTCGTTGTTAGTGTGTATTTGCCATTTATGAGGTCGCATCGCGCATGAAGATGACAAAAGGCAAATCCCGGGTCGCAAAAAATTACTCAAATGTAATAATAAAAAACTCATATCAATTATTAGAATATAAAATTATTGTTTATGGATTATTTATCCAAATTAAATTTTATTGTATACCTAATACATAACGACTACTCCAAAGAACAATTCAGAAAGAAGGCTTGAATTAAATAACACTTAACTTAACTGCGACTAAAATTTGGACCCTAATTGAAAGCTCTTTACGGCTTTTTAGCGTTCAAAATAACGCGCACACTTTTCTATGAATGCGCACGATTTTCTATTAATGCGCACACACTTATTCAGGCGTAAAGAATAACTAAATAACGTTTTTCTCCGGACACAAAACGAAACAATACGGCGAAGGAAAATAGGTTCGCCTAATCTCACAGAACAATAAGAGGTTAAGGTAAGGGCCATTAGAGATATAAGGCTGGCATTTAAATCGTTGCCGAATAACTTGGGCCAGAAATGCGCCGGCACTTTGGATTAACTTGGATACGAGTTAAATTATGTGTTAAATGTGGTAGCTTACTTCGGGTGTGGTGTTTAGTTTTGTGCGGAGGGACGGTAACAACAGTGCAAAGAAGCGCTGGAATAGGGCCATTGGAAAACGATGCACTTTCACTGCTTATTATAATATTTAGTTAATTTAATAAGTACTATAGAAGGCTAGGGCACAGTTAAGAAACAATCGTTTTCTATATTATTGTATATATCCACTCTAAGGGTTCCGGCACACGACACTAAAATTTTTGTGCGTCAACATAGGTCGTACTTTATTCCAAATGCATACTATTAAAATAAAAGAATTCCTGATTCTGAGCCCTAACAAGTCAGTTATCTAAATTGGACATGCTGCTACTGGGGGTTCCGTAAGTCAAAATAAAAATTGCAGTTAACATCAACCGAGGTAGACTTCGACTAATTGTGTAAAAAAATACAAGGGTAAGAGACAGCTGGGGAACGAATTGAGGCTACTAGTGAGTGAATTACATTAATTTTACAACGTTTTTCTTAGCTCGTATTCTTATTTGTCCGGTGGTTCTTTGTCTGGTAAAAATCTTGCAATCGATTTTTAACTAACTTCCTGACTAGCTAGACATTTGAAACTTTTAAAATATACCAGAACACGAGGCCAATTCATTGTTAATACTTTTAGCCATCTTTAAGAAGAATTAAATTCATTTTCAGTTAATTCTGTTTTGTATGAAAAGTTATTTCGACACCATTATTGGTTGTTAGGGGTCTGGGGTTCTAGCAACTAAATTATGAATATATACATGCGTTACTATGGAAATCAATGTGACATGTCAAAATGACATTTCAGTATTATTTCTATCAAGTTCAAATTTTTTTGATCGTTTAAGCTAGTCAAGTCAAGTTTATATGATTCAACAGAAAATTTAAAAACGTTGTACATAAAAAGTTCTTTCTATCTTGTAATTATTAAATTATAAATTTTCAATAAAAAGTACAATAATTTTCTTTAATTGTCTTTAAATAAAGTAACTATAACAAATTGATCTACTTTGAATATTATTTGAGGATATATTTTTCTAAGGATGGGATGGAGTTTCCCGAAAAAAACTTATAATTTTAAGGGTTCCGTGAGTCAACAAAGTTTGAAGGCCACTGCAATATAGCATCAATTTAAGACGGCTCCCTTTTTGCCTTGAGAACCTTTCTTACAGCTGCTTTGTAATTAAAATAGTATACCAAATATACGCAGTATATCGGCAATGTATTATAAGTCTAATAATAATATATTATCTATAGACATTTTGAACTATTGGCTCTTCAAAATTAATTAAATATGTGGGTGCCCAACCTTATAGTGTAATAATTAACTACAATATAATCCTTAATAAATATTCAAACACTTCCTTTATCAAGTAAACGCTATGCGAAACATATTTTGTTAATATAACGCCGCTGGCTAGTTAAATATTTAAGAAACATAAATGAATATTATACACAATCTCGTATCACTAATGGCCGTGTCCGTTTTGGCTAATGTTCCCCTTTAAATCTACGGCTCAAAACTTTGTTATTTATTGATACCACTATTACTGCCTATGACACTGGCAGAATGCTAATCTCTTGCAAAATATTCAATGCTAAACAGGGTTAACACAATTACGCAATGTTAACATGGGATTATTTTACATTTTAAGTGTATCCATAATAAGTTGGTAGAGCTTTTCCCATTATGATAATCTAGTGTTTATCTAATTTTCAATGAAGACCCAAATATTAAACAGAAAAACAGATTTCAATAAGGACAACAAATATTAATGTAAGGACCGAATCAAGAGATGATACTCGTATATAATTTGTGTACCTATAATTTTTATCATACTTAATAATTCGTTGGGTTGCTACCAAATATTGGTAAGTCGATAAATTAGGTATTTAGAGTTTACAACTGATTATGTATCTCTATATAAATATGTATGCTAGAAAAAAAAAGTCATCTGATATATTGAACATGCACATAAACCATATAGAAATTAGCATTATGCTTTATTTTAGAGGGCATCTGAAACTTCAAATTGCAATTAATCCATAACACGATTTCGAGTCTTTTGGCAGTCGTGTAGTTGCTACCAAAAGTTGTACATATTATATTAAAAATATGTATGTTAGAAAAAAAATCTAAGTTTTCCGATATCTAGAACGCATGTCAAATTTTCAAATTGCAATTATTCCATAACATGATTTCGAGACTTACCAGCTTTTGGCAGTAACCCCATAAATGTTATGTGGGTATTATCACACTTTATTTGAAAATAATATATTTTTTGACCATATCCGATCCTAAGAAGATCCTCGACAATGTGGAGATTCGTATTAACAGATTCTTGTTTTTTATGAGAAATGGATGTTAGCCACTTAACCAACATATTATGTCCATACTATGACTCCAAACACACGTTTAATAAAATATTTTTTATTTGCCAGATATATGATTTTACGCATCGGTACGCTCGGATATCATGGAAGTAATAACAGAGTTGAGTATTTTTAAATGTCTTTTTCTTTAACTAGAAAATGCGGTCGTCTAAAATTTAGATGACCGAATAGCATTATTCAAGTATTTCCAATTAGACAAGCATAATTTACCATTTTAATTTTAAATAATAATTATAGCCTAGATTTATGTTAATCAAGTAAAGTTTATAATTCATTTTTCCAACAATGACAAAATCATAGTTATCTATTTGTAGTATTGAGGTGACGATATGCATTTGGACGAAAAAATTCGCTGACCACCAGAAAATTTCTGCAAACCACCAGTTGAGAAACACTGGTCTTAATCATTATCTTAAATACTGGGTTTTGCCTTGTGCCTCCACATAGCGTACCGTACTAGTTTCGCTATATGAAGCGCCTAGCTTCAAAAGCCCCTAAAACGATTTTAGGTAGTTTTGATAAAAATGAGAAAAAATCATATGCATTACATCTGTGAACTTTATGTATTCATTTTTTAATTCGTTACATTCTAAAGAGTATTTTGGCTTTCCATTTTAGCGGTATTATAAAATCACACCCAACTATTTTGGCGAGTTTTGAAATTGACCCTAATTTTTGATCATACGTATTGACGAATTTTGGCGTTTTTTAAAGTTCAATCTTAGGCCATCATATAGGTCACAAAAATATCCATCTAACTACATATAACTCAAAAATTTTCAAAAACCGTTTTAGGGGCTTTTGAAACTAGGTGCTTCATATTATGAAAGTATTTAAAAATGGAAATATCAGTTTTTGCACCTAAATTAATTTACAAATATTAATAATTCGTCATTATATGCTTTTAGTTTTGAACGAGGTGTACATTTAATTGAAATATAAACTATTTTAAAACGTGTATAACATATCTTTACATCACAGAACGTGGAAAGTTAGCTAATAAATGAATTTGAATATGAATAATAATTATTGTTTATATATTGTAGGCTTGTAGGTATGTAAACAAACATTTCATCTTGTTAACATTCCCAATAATTGTTTAGAATGCTAACTGTAGGTACTGCTATCAAATGCCAAATATTATTACTACGTTGTAGCAATGTTTAAAATCATCAATTCCTCTAAATTACGCAATCACTCTGGTTTTCATATAAATTTAGGTAGATATAAATACAAGTACCTCGTTAATTACTCGATACTCAAATATACGTGTTATGTTCAATCACATGCCATGAAAGGGAATTTTCAATACAATTTATTGACAGCGAATATGCTGGGTTATATAAATAAATTATATATACTATCGAGGAGTTAATTTTTATATATATATTATATATCAGGGGGCAATAACTATATACTTACATTAAAACTTTTCAGTAGAAACAATCTATTTGGGAAGATAAAGCTTATATAGACTACTTTATAATTCAATCTCTAAAAATACAGAATTCTGCGGAAATAGCGGATTTTAACATGCCCGTAGCTTAATTGGAAGAGCATACTGGCTGAAAAGAATCCGGCAGATACAGGTACAATTCCCATCGGGTGTCATATTTTTTTTTCTACAAAATGATTTTTTTTAGTATGTTCTAGTATGAGATATTTTCAAACATTCTCAAATCTTTGTATCGTATTCGTTGAATAAAAAAAATAGTTTATTAAGTTATTAGCAAGTCTAACTACGTCATAAAAACTAAATAATGGAGTAATAAGTAATTAAGTAACTAATTGATGCATACCTTAATTTAATATACTAAAACCGATAGCCAACATTATAACGCAATTCGATAAGTATTTCATGTAACAACTACTAGTTAAAATCGTCGTAATTAACTAATATGCCCGTAGCGTAATTATTGGAAAAGCATGCTGACGTGAATCCAACGGATACAGGTTCAAGTCCCGTCGGGTGTTGTATTTTTTTTTCTACAAAATGATTTTTTATAGTAGGTATGTATATGCATGAGATGTTTTCAAATTATGCATATTCAAATATTTAAAGACCAAGATATGAGATAAAGATGAAAAACACGAGTAATGGTTCCATCAGGACGCCAATGGAAAACTTGAGGTGTCAGGAATACTGCATCCTAATTACCAAGGTAATAAATGAACATAATTATTAGAACGATTTTATACTGTTTCGTATAGCATTTTATTATATTATTACACTTATAGTTAATTGACATTAACGAAATCGACATTCTTCTTAGGAGGCGTGTTGGACAGGTATTCTCACCCTGCTACTCAGGCTCTCAGAGTATTTATATGCTAACTTATATTACAGGTAGAAATAGACAAATATTTGCATATTATGTGAGGACATTGATACTTATATTACAGTATGTAAAATCGTGGGAACGTGGTTTGAAGAAAACAATAATTTCCTATCATATTGATTTAACGCACCGTTAATTTGTACATTGACTGTTAGTTAATCATATAGTACTTTGGGGCCAATCCCTCTAGTTCTTAACTTAGTTTAAATTTTGTTTTTTGTGGAAATCGCATATAGATAATATTTTTTCTTAACAATTAATACATCACAGTTGCAAAGTGTGAAGGTAGGAGATCTGACATAAATAGTGCATTCTAAACTTATTCAGGTATAGGCATAGTTTTCGTTGAGCTGAAAATACAAATTGTAATAGGTATTTACATCATTTTTGATATCCCATAGAGTCATAGACAGAATAATAGTGTGTATGAATTATGGGTTGGTTTAGGCACGGCTTAATTAAATTTTAAAAAACTAACTAGCACTGTGTACCTACAATTTTCATTCTTAGTTCAATTAAAACAAATAAGTGTGACTGAAAAGATATACAACTAATTATGTTGGATCTCTACAAACTACTTCCAATATTGTGGGTTCAATCGAAATTTAAAAAACTAATCTATACAATTTATAATTAATTGTATTCTTACTAGTTCAATTTATAACAAATACATTAATATGACTGACAAAGTTTAGTGTGTACTATTTATGTCAGATCTCTACAGCCTACTTTCACATTTCGCCACTGCGCATTTTATTTTCCTAAAGCCAAAGTATATATTATTTTGTTATGGAATAATATTACGTATATTAATTATTCATGTAATTTATCGATTTATTAATAAAGGCACCAAACCATTTTTTTAGCCAGTAAAGGCGGTAACATAAAATATCTTAAAAATATAAAACATGTTGTAAGCCCTTTGTTCTGGACTTGATATCTGGGAGGCGAAAGCTGGATATTCTGTCCACCGCAGCTCCCTTGATGATTCTCGATTTCCGTAATGCCGTATCTATAATTTAACATTTTATTATTAAACTGCTGTTCATTCAATTATGTTAAAATGACGTAATAAACTAAAATAGTGTCAAACGTGATAATTGTTTAGAGTACATTATTGTCGCGGTAGTTGGCATGCGTTGCCGTGTTGGGCTAAGGCTTCCAATGACATTAATATGGACGAAGCATCTGGAAAAAATAATGACACTCACTTTTTTGTCGGGTCTGCCGAATGGCATAATCTGTTCTAACGCCATTACAATAAAGGTGATATTGTTATAAATTCCCAATACTTGTTGTCCGTTTGCCGAATGGGTCGGTTCGAACGAGTTCGCTCAAACGAACATTGCCACTAGAAACACTGTTCTAACGCCATTACAATAAAGGTGATATTGCTATAAATTCCCAATGCGTGATTTCGCATAATGGAAATTGCGTGACGTCTACTTATACACGTGCGAATATCGCTATGCACGCATTTACTTGCTAGCTACTGTATTGAGTGCGTTGTCCATTAATAATGTCATTGAAGGCTTCCCATATGCTTCGGTCACATAGGTAGATAATTCGCTAGTGCTGAGCTAGGTGCTATGCTTGTCTACTAAAAACACTACTGCCACATTGCACGCCACATCCCTAGGTACAGATTCATTTGACATTTGGGAACGCGCAAGTCAACATCGATTTATGTCATTCACAAAACTAACCAGAAAGCTACTTCTCACAAAGAATTTAAGTTTAAAATACCGAAAGTCTCAAATTCAAACTTGTTGTGTGCATTCATTGGGTGCGTCATTATTCATAACCTCAAAAAAATACGGCGTTTGACGTTTCTCATACTGAAGAAACATCCTCCATCTTGCAAAATCACTAGGTGACACAATAAAATTAACCAACACGTTTGTTCGCCGGAAGACTCACTAGGTGACCAATAATCACGTTAGCGAGGCGCTAAGCGTGCAGTGTGGCCATCGCGATAGTATAGTGTGCGTCCGTTTGCTAGGATATGTCACCTAGCACTTAGTTACCAAGCAAGGCACCTGCCTATGTGGCCTTAGTCTAACATTGTTTTGGTGTCAATAGCATCCTGGTTAAACCGTGCTATAACAATTTCCAATTAAACAGAAATGTGTGAATTCGAATCAAAAAGCATTCAGATGTTCATCATTCCGTCGCGAGGAAAATGTATATTGGAAGAATGTTGATTGGTCCTGTAAAATTCATTAATTATTACATTTACGCTCTACGAATTTATTCACCACACACTTACTCTTATTATTAAGTATATTGAAACAATTTTAATGCGTTTATGATTTATATTAAATCTATATAGCCTTCTTCTGGAAAGAACGTTATTTCTACAGCTTGAATTTATGGTATGGGAAATAAGTCTTACTCGAAATGAAAACTGCTGCTGTCTTCCAGTGGAGTACTCCAGACATTTAATGAGTGTTTTAAAGTTACGGTATACTTGTTAACAACGGTCATAAAACTTTTTAAGAGGCCGTCATACAAACTGAAAAGTGTAAAGTCGGAGCTCATTAAAACATGAGAAGAAGTGAATCGTACCCAACCCCCTCGCCTCTGTTATGGGAGCCTGACATCCTACTGTGATCCAATTTAAAAATCTTACGTGATTTTTCATGCGGCTAATAGGCATCGTTATTATTTCATTCGATGGCGAAGTTCGCTTTGATTTAATGCGATCGTTTTAATGACCTAATAAACTGAATCTGTTTTAAAGTTTGTCATGTTATATTAACGATTCAGTCAAGTATGCATGTGTAAATGTCATACTTCGCGCAACATAACGGAAACATACAATCATAGGGGAATTAATTCTCAAACGGATCTGATCCTCGAAAGATAATGCATAAAAAATTATCATTATTTTTAGTTGTTTTTGAATGAAAAACCCATTTATATATTTTTTAAATAACTATATTATTATTTTGTTCAAATTAATGAAATGCAATATTTGAGAATATATGATATTCTGATACAAGTCTGTTTACTGGAAGCATGACGGGAAAAGCGGCAATTTTCATAACCAATTTCGGCAAAATTCATGAATTCAAGAATGATCTAACCCATGGTTATATGGGTCGCGACCCACCAGTGGGTCGCGAGCGAATATTGAGTGGGCCCTCGCCACTGTATACAAGTGTGGTAAAACCAAGTGCAGCCTAAGATGAACGTACCTACTGTCTGAAATTTCCAGTCATTTATCACTGTTAATAAATAACTTTGACGACTATTTTGGGGAAGAGATAAAAAAGTTTGATTCGTTGCGTTGGATTTGTAACCCATTTCAAGGCGACTTACCAACTAGTATGTCAACAAAAGCAAGTGAAGAACTCTTTGATTTATCAGAAGATACGTCACTGGAAAATAGTTTCAATCGTAAACAGTTAACGAAATTCTGGCTCTCAGTTGCTGATAATTATCCTTGCCTGTTCGATGAAGCTATGAAAGTCCTCCTCCTCTTTACTACCTCATATCTATGTGAGGTCGGATTTTCGGCTATGATTAACATTAAAACTAAATACCGAAATAAATTGGATATATCAAACTCACTGCGATTAAAAGTAACTAAAGTTGAAGTTGATGCTAAAACTGTAATGAAGAAAAATAAGAAACAAATACATCCTTCCCATTGAAATAACTTTGTAAAAAAACCTTGCAGATGTAGGTATTTAAGTAATATTTTTTTTATTTAAGTTGTGTTTCTTATTTCAAGAGTTTTTCATTTATATTGGTAACACTTATAAAAAATATTTTTTTTATTTCAATTAGAACAAATAAAACAGCATTAAGTAGTTCCACGACTCGCCACTAGGGAATCTGAGCATTACCAATATTTTATGCCCTCTTTTCTCTAAGACAGCTAAGAGGTGGGTCCCAAGATTGGAAATTTTTGTTAGATGGGTCGGAGCCCAGTCAACTTTGGCAACCACTGATCTAACCTATCATAGCCTAACAAATAATCCGGTTTATCGGCTATTTTCACTAAACAGATAAGAATTGATATTCTTATCGAATATGATAATGTCTATAATATTATTTTTCATAACACTTCAGAAACACTCCAATTTGATAACAAAAAAAAGAAAAATATTTACACCAAACGAGATTTGAGCTCATAACCATCAGATTAAAAGCAATTGTCCAATTTGTTATATTTGTTCCTAAAAATTATGTAGGTTTCTATTCTGATGTGTAATTTTTACATTACTCGTGATATTAATTGCAAATACACAGTCAATATTTTAAAGGTAAAACTAACTGTACAACTCACTTAACTTTTAAATGGATTAAAACGTCAGAAAATAATAAGACGTCCAACCAAGAATAACCATTATCAACTCAATGAATCAAAATTTACGATTAAATAACAGATATATTGAACAAAGATAGTGTTAATATATAAGTATATTTAAAAAATAAACACGTAATAATAATATATGATTGTTTTTACGTATGGAATTAGTGTCGGCTTAGCAGAATATAAAGTTGTATTTTTATTTAATTGAAAATTAATAAAAAAAAATCTATAATAATATGAAATAGCTCAATTTGTTAGTGAAATAGTATTAAACCTGACGTTGATGGAATAGTCGGTTATATTCACAGAACAGGTTATTAAGATTCGCCATAGACCAAGATTTTGAATATTTTTTGGTTTGACTTCTTAATTTATAAAGCGCGTGAAATACTAGATACCAATATTGAATGCGCGTTTCGTTTCCATAAAAAAACTCTAATACATCTTAAGATACAAACGTAACTATTGAAAATAATATATTATTTAATACGTATTAAAGCTTATCCCATATTTCTCTTCATTTAAGATTTAATAATTAATCTTAGTACAGTCTCCCCAGAGGTTCACCCATTTCTCAATATTTATGTATTCTCTTCATACCAACTACCATGGTTTTTTTTTATTATTTTAATCACTTTCAAATTGTTTTATTTGAATATTCCTTTTTTCAATTTTTTATAGAACAATAAAAGTCTTTATTTACATTTTGAAATTTAACGTGCTTGGTGGTTTTTACGAAAATCTCAAAATGCCGGAATGTAGAGGTAATCGACTTAGAAAGTAGGTAATAGCCCCAAATATAAAACCGCATGGATATATAATAGTTGAATATATTATATACAATGAAAACACAATACCGATAGGTATATAGGTAACAAATGTGTTTTTGTCTTTTCTTTTCCATAATCCCACAAGTTGTTTCATTACGATCCGTTTTGTTCCCATTGATCCACGGTGACGTGCAAAATTATTCAAATGAAAGGGGCTCCAAACCCGAATTGAACAAAAAACACTTTGTGCCCGGTCTATCCGAACGCGGGAAGGGTAGAGGGGGGTAAAATGACTCAGTAATAAAATACAGAAGCGGACAATTTTCACAGTCATTGAGGGTTAATTGGACATTGCGAAGGGGTGACCATTCTACGGGACTTTTGGTCCACTCCAAAAAGGACAATTGGTGCACAATGTAAAACATATTTTAATTCAACCCTACCCACCACCTCTTCCTATGTAAAGTTGTCGACAATTTTAGGGGAGGGTGTGGTCGAAGATTACTTTGGTTTTCCACATGCCTACTGATACCCTCAGAAACGGCATAGCATCCCATCGTAGATGTTGATATGGTTCGATCTAGAAATAAAGTCATATTATTATCATGCAATAGAAAATGCAGGGACAATCGGCTTAAATATCACAGGTTTAATGAGAAACGTCGCCCAAGAGGGGAAGATTAGAAGCATGCAGTTTTCTTGGATTTTTTTCTGTTAAATGACAGCAAAGTAAGTCAAGTATTGTTTTATAATCTCTTATTTCATACACCAGTCAGCCTGTTGTGCAGCTGGGACAAGGAAGCGTGGCACTAAAATGTTGTTATTAAGATACGTTAATAGCGTCATGTAAGACGGCCGTACACAAATCAAACAGATGGGGTAACTCAAATCATTGGTCTTATAGCTTTCATTGTTTTCTTTGACCATTTTGTACTTAACTTCTACAGTGTATGGTTATTACATAAATTCCGTACGGTTTCGTCTCAGGACAAGGAATTGTGGTACAATTTTGTTATCATTCTTATACGTTTATAGCATCATGAAAAGCGATTGAACACAAATCGCGACCACATATACGTCATGACGAGTGAATATGGTAATTATACGATTCATCTTCTTATAACCCCATTATCTGTATGTTAATATTAATGGAATGTAAGTCACTGGTATCCTCTTTAAATGAGGTACTTATGTTTAGAGTATTTTGGGTACTTATTGAAAAAATATATAATTTTGGAACCAACAAAAAAGGTATATAGCCAAAAACTTATGCAGAATATACGAAATTCGGTCATCACTTAAAGATTATAATTATTTAATTTGACAAAAGTCTAGTGCAATATTTCAAGTTGTTTGTGATATCAAAAAATGCTAGATTTAACGCCATCCAGCACATGCGTATTTTGCAAAATAGAGCTGAATGTGAGGTGTCCATCGTATATTGGTCTGTCGTAGTTTTCTTATATAATGTTTAATGTTGGATGTCTTTTATTAACCGCGATAAACTAGGTGGCTATCGCCAATAAACTTTCTATCCGTTGGTTAATTTCTACGAGCTCGTTGTCAGTCGCTTTGGTATGTTAATTTTTTATCTCATTCTGGAAAATAATCACTGGTTTGTCCTCGACCTATGCTGATTAGGGCCATAACTGGCTATCGATGTATGATCTACCTTTTTTCTGTGTCCTATTGATTTGCTCGACATTACTCTATTTGTTGATTCATCCAAGGTATTTTTGTACAATATATCATAACTTTAACATTGCATGTTCTAAAATTATTTTCATCCGTGGTAGAGAATTTTTGATTAAAAAATGTTACAGGCGTAATTTCGATATGTAAAAATAAATCTATTTAAAAATAATTACAAGATAAAAAAACTTTTTATATACGAGTACCTACCTCGTTTTTAATTTTCTGTTGAATCATATAAACTTGATAATTATATATACCTATTAATAAATACTTTTTTTGTACTTGATAGAAATACTGAATAAATATTATAGAATACTGAAATGTCATTTTGACATTTCATATTGATTTCCATAGTAACGCACGTATATATTAATAATTTAGTTGCTAAGACCATCTTAGCAACCAATAATAGTGAGTAGTAAACATTACTTTGAACGAATTTCTTCCGAAATATACAAAACAGAATTAACTGAAAATAAATTCAATTCTGCTTAAATATGGCCAAAGGTATTAAAATAATGCATTGTCGTCGTGTTCTGATATATTCTAAAAGTTTCAAATGTCTAGCTAGTCGGAAAGTTAGTTAAAAAATTTGTACTGCAAAAGAAAAAAATCTGTACCGTACAAACAAGAATACGAGCTAATAAAAACGTGGTAAAATATAGAAAGTTATGAATTTCTGGAGAAAAAAAATATGAACTATTGTCACACCAATAATATAATATAATTTATTACGTAATATAATTGATTTTCTTTCACTGAAGAATTAATTATAAATTATTTTACTATGGCATTAAATATATAATACCTACATTTATTATGTTAAGAAAAAAATTGTTCCTAAGAATGTGGGCCTCATGTTATATAGCTGACTACACTGGAACATTTTTTTATGAATAAGCCTGGCAAAAGAATAATTTAGCAATTTCTTTTTTACCCGATGACATTTTCGTAACATATTGCACATTTCCTGAGAAAGGAGCTTTTGAAATATTTCATTTAGAGGCATTTTATACCTCGTTGCATACTTTTATTAGTCCTAGAGCAGCAGCGAAATGTTTAAGGTCTTTTAGAGCACTGAAATGAAATATTATGAGAATTATTTTGATTAAAAAATAGTACTCCTTCCACATACTCGCGTGCAAGTAATGCACGAAAATTTGTTATATTATTTTTATCAATTAATATTTATGTTTCGTTAAAAAAAATAACCCTAAATTGCATGACTGTGTTATTCTATATATTATTTGTGTGAATAAAATTTTATTTTACAAAGTAGACAAAGTGTGTTGACAAAATAGTTTTAACTTTTATTCACACAAATTAATATGTAGAGTATATGCTTCATAACTTTTGATGATATAAATTAAAATACATACTTAATAAATCTAGTCATCCAGTGGTAACCAAGAGCTACAAAACGTCCGCAAGGTAGACCTAAAGGCCGCTGCATCGATGAAATGATAAAGTTCGGCGGAAGTACGTGGCAATTCAACGCACAAGACCGAGAGAAGTGGAATCAGCTTGGAGAGGCCTTCATCCAGCAGTGGATAGATTCAGGCTGACGATGATGATAGTAATACAAGTAAAGGCAAAGAGGCGTATCAGTATAATAAAGAGTGCAAAAAGGTGCAATGTTATAAAACGTATACTCTACCATTGCTAATTGTTATTAATTATAATAATAACAAATGAAACATTAAATAATATTGGGATCGTTTATTTTTTATATATTTATACACATTAAAGGGTTGCCATCATTTTTTTAAGAATGTATTATATTCACGGATACGAAGATGTTAATTTTTTTTTATGATTCTCAAATAAATTATTATAAATATTATAATATTATTACTTTTTCATGTACCTAATAGTATAATTACAAAGAAATTTCATATAACTAATAGTAGATTGGTATTTCTGACTTCGGATGCAGGTTCGAGGCCCGCTCAATACTTATAGTACAAATAGTATTTTTTTTAATTGACTACAATTCGGTGTGTGGAATTTGGACGCCGTACGAAGAGATTTCGTTAGATATTTTTTTACGAGAAATAGATGTTAGCCGCTTGCTCAAACTAATAAGTCCATGCCCTAGATTCAAACATAAATTGAAAAAGAATAAGTCAATATTTTTAGCCATACTAACTCATCAAAAGATCATGCAAGGCATTGCAACCCAGCCGGGAGAAAAGTCCAAAAATTTCAGTCCATCTTAGAGTTGTTCTTGCCAGATCTAACATTTTTTTAACATCTGGTATATGGCGTAAAAATTTGCAAAACAGAGTTTTAAAAGACACTGAATTTTGCATATGGTCCCAATATTGCTAGTTATGCTACTGGCTCCAAACTAGGGTTCAATAACAAAGGCTTCAAATTATTGGGTAAGTATATATATGCATTAACAGCAAGTATTTTAATAAAAAATCGAGCCATTATTTTATTAAAAAGGTGGGAACTATTTAATATGAACAGCAAGTAAAAAATGATTATTGGTAAGTATTATAATATAACAATGGAAGTATTTAAATTATGATAGGTAATTATTTAAACAATTTCCGGGAATTATTTAAATAATTAATGGTAAGTATAAATATCAATTTGTCAGTATAAAATCTATTTGGGACAGATTTTTTCTTTTACAGAAATAACTTATTTAGTAGCTTCCTTATTATGTTAAATTTAGTAGGATAGTATTGTTCTTTCTATCTGGCTCTCCAGAACAGATTGTACTATTAGAATGGTATTTCTCTATTATTTCATCCCTTACGCCCATTTAGTGTAGCAGCATCTGTGTATCTATAAAATGGCTCAATGATGCAATGCGAGTCTCCTGAGCAAGCTTTTAGTGCCTTTAAGATACTATTTCATTTGAACTATCAGCTGTAACCTAACTTAACTGCACCTTCCGAACCACCAGTTGTAGGTAGCTGTTAGGCATACACTCTTGATCTAAGCGCACTTCAAAGATATATGTAACCTTACCTTATGAGATTCAAACCCTTAATCTCTACTTCATATCGGAAAACATTCTGATAATCGCATCTTTTGACAGCTCGATTTTTTTATTCGTTCGTTGATCAGTATCAGAGCATAGACAAATTGGACGACTTATTAATTGTCCTCGGACTTTTGGCTCGCCAATGGCAATACGTTTCACGGTCTTGTTTACATTACATACTGTAATAAATTAACAATATTAAATTATTATCTGATTCGGCATTTACACTAATAGTAAAAATAATAATATACATATTATATAAATAATTAGGATACTTACTTAAATAAGTAATTTTAAAAGACGTTGAAAAAAACCTTTTTTGTAGTGATGAGTAAAAAACATGTAAAATATAAAAAATCCACGAACCCTAACTAATTAATTTAGCATACAATTTTAATTGAGATAAATTTAATATCATACTATTAATTATTGTTGTACCCAAACTGAGATTCATTTTTTTTTTTATAAAATTAGACAATAATAGGTAATAAAAATATACTTAGTTTAAAAAAATGATTTCTGTAATATTTGTAGTACCTACTTAGAGAACCTATATTTTTGATCAATTATTAATTTAATCTTTGAGGTTATTCGCATTTATTCTGTGAAATGTCCATCTAGCTCTTTTTTCTGCACCTCTGCGACTTCTTATTTGATCTTCTTTTAATAATAATATAATCATAAATAGTTTTTTCTTACCGATATTCATGAATGCATAGACTAATATACTTTATATGCGATAATGGTAACCCTAAAATGCCGTGCGCCCCATTGAATGTTTTTTACTTTTCATACTATCAAAATAATAATGGATATTGATTTTATCGATTGGCCCATGTCATTTAAATAATGATTATTTATTTTTACTACTGATTTTTGAATATTATTTCTTGCTGTACCATTATTTTACATTCAACATTAAAACTGGCGGGCTTATACCGATACTTTGAAATAAATACTTACCATTCATTTAAAATTCTGACAGTTGTTATTTAAAAACTTTTCGAAATTGTCTATTAATACTTTCTTCAAAAATGCACGCCAATAACGAATGCTACATTGTTAAATCTTGCAATTTTTTTTTTTTAATAAGGGGTCTCTTCAATATCTTTGGTATAATTATATTTTGACTACAGCGGCAGATATAACAGTATTTAAATTGAAATGATTTTTGGTATGTTAATGAAGAACTCAAGTATTTTAAAAATATCACAATAGCAGAACTCGCTAATCTGAGTTAGGCCTCTATTCGATACAGATTCACAACGATTATATCTTATCTCAATCCTCGTCGTCACCCTTATATCTGGCAGTCATGATCATTCTGGAATAGTTATTAATTTAGTTAGTTATAAATTAGGAGATAACTTTTTTCAACAGTCTTTATTGGTTTTTCAATGAATTCTTTTATTTGGTTACTCCACCTCATTAGTGTTTGCTATCTGCCTGTTATACCAGGCACACCAACCAAAACATAATAATAACATCTTGAGGATTTCTGGGCCATAGCAAATAGTGTGTTACCAGTTTGTGTACTCAAGTATCGGATGAAACTACCCATACCCAAAACGTGTGGCCCAATAAACTTGTTCCAAAAAACTTGTGATGATATCATTGCGAGTTTCGCTGGCTAGTTGGTAGACTTTCAATACTATTGACATTAAACGCGCGCGAGCGAGATAGCACTCGAATACAATTATATTTTAATTTATTATTCTATGCATGCAAATGACATCATCTTATGTATGAAAATAGGTCATAAATTTTCTGTAGCAGCATATTATTCCCTCGGAAATATGGTAAGATGACTGAGGTGACGCAGTTTACAATAAAAAAATCACTGTTCTTCATTATGTTAACAAAAATATTATAACCGAACAGAAAAACAACTCAAAAATTTAAAATTTGCTTAAAATTGTATAATAAATCCGACATTTCGAAAACCCCAGCTCAGTGTATTTTTAGCGATTCTATTGAAGCCGATATTTCAAATACTAATATGGAGTTAAGTTTTAGTTCCAGTTTAGTATGAGACTTATGTCGCATACGCACGCCAAACGCTTTATATAGTATTCCAAATACTAGTAAGTATTTTGGAACAAGTTTTGATACTAAGTATTTTTTTATACTGGTAGTAAGTAAACATAGTCTTCAAAATCGACCAGTTTTCCCACCTCTAGTCCTTAGGTCTGCACCAGCTATTCATTTTTATTTTTTGAGATATCTCCGTACCGAGATATTATATGTGTCAGTTGCGTCTCTTTAGACTTTTCTCCGCATTCCTCTGTCACATAATAGATATATATATATATATATAATTTAAGACTTTGCACTTAATTAGATAGTATTTATCGAGTGCATCTAAGGTAAATAATTGTAATAATAAACAATAGATCGCAACATTTATGTTTCATAATAATATGCGCCATGCAAAAAACAATGCCAACCCCAGTGGCACGTACTTGAAAAGCTGTCACCCGAAAACCGCAGCGGGTGGCCAGAAACCCCAAGTGCTTCTGTATCAATTACTAACCCGAAACTTCGCGACAACTTTCGGGGTCAGTAATACCCGCAGAGTCCTTGCGGTGGCGTTCGAGACGCCTACCGGACAGCGCTTTCACATCATGTGTTACTACACAGAAAGACGTGCTCTGTAGCATTACATGTTTTGCTACACATTGTTACTGAAGTCTTTGAGTCTGGAAGACTTTGAAGTCAGTGACTAAGTCTTAAAATTGGTAAATATTTAGATATTGTATTTAATACAAATGGATTTTTTAATCGAACATGAACAAAACAAACAAACATGTATCAAAACAAAACATTAACATTTTAGTGAAAATTTTATTATACTTTAAGATTAGACTATTATAATTATCATTATACACTTATGTAATAGGGTTTGCTATAAATCTCAAATGACAATAGGCTGGACATATAGCTTGAAGAAAGGACAATCTAGTCATCCAGTGGTACCCGAGAGGTACAAAACGTCCGCAAAGTGGACCTAGAGGCTGTTAGATCGATAAAATGGTTAAGATCTGCGGAAGTACGTGGCAACGCAACGCACAGGACCGAGAGAAGTTGAATCAGCTTCGAGAGGCCTTCATCCAGCAGTGAATAGATGCAGGCTGATGATGATACACTTATATAACTCATGTAAATAAAGAGAACACCGCGAAAATTATTGTAATAAAATTACACAGTAAACACTAATATTACAAAAATCGAATGTTTGACATATGAATGAATCATCATAATGACTGTCAAAGATAGCACCAAGTTTTAATGCGCCAACTTATAACATATACTTTAATAATAGTACAGTACTCTCTCAGTACCTAATCCGCCACCCCAAAAAACCAGACAAGTGTCCAATTAGTGAAAGCGGCGGATTATAGTGTATGCATACAAAATATGGTAAAAGTTAAAACAGGTATTTCGTAAAAATAGTTTTTTTGAGAGATTTGTACTAGCAAATTACGGTTTTATTTATAATCAAAATCAAGTATTTAATTAGACATTTTTATAAACTAAGTTTATAAACTATATATTAAACAGTAAATCTCTTGATACAACCAGTTGTTCATCGAGGTAGATATTCTTGAAAGGCTTAGGATTCCTGGCTATTCCTATGATCAAAAGCTTCATTGTGTCCTAGTTGCATTACGGCATGGCATAAAAAAATGTGATGCGGTCCTCGTGCACTTTCCTACCTGGTAGGTACATTACTTTCTTCGCGATGAACGTGCGTTTTACGAAGGAAAAGTTTCTTAAAATAACGGAGGATTATAGTAGTTGTCGGTAATTACTGAGAGTGTGCTGTGGTTGATTATGCTTATTTTTGTTATGGTCTAAAATTATTAACTAGTGTTGAGAAAAATATCTTGTCTCTATCAGTATACATAGTGTCACAACGCTACCGGACAGGGTCTAAGCACCGCTTTGGGGTCAATTAGACCCCAATTTCAATTTTAATCGCAGGCGTTATTATGCGAGGCGTGTGTGAGCTTCTCTTGTGTGTGCTTTGAGACTTTTTTAACGTTGGCAAGATTGCAAAATTGTACGAAAACAATTGCCTGTGTTCTTGAGCGGAATTGATTGGATGGTTTTAGGTTTAACCTTCAAATGGCGTGCTTACACGGCCTAAGGCGTTATTCTAAATGAAATGGCACGGCTTGTTTAGTATTTAGTACATCAAATAAGATTTGAAGAATATGGTATCTTATTTCGGATGGAAACATAAACAAAATGTATATTTTCTACCCCAACAATAATAATTTATAATAAGTATTTTACTTCGTTTTTATTAAAAGAATATTTTTTTGTCTAGCTATTGTACCTAATAATACATATACTTTCATTCTTTTAGCTTTATAACCTTGTTCATAAATGTAGTAACAGGTTTATTATTAAAATTGCTATGAAAAATATTACTTTTATCATTATCACCAGGCAAGAGAATCCACTGCTGTATGAATTCCTCACCAAGCTCCCTCCACTCTTCTCGGTCCTTAGTTCTTTGCTGCCACGTACATCCACCAAAATTTATGAGTTCGTCTATCTAACAGGTTTTAAGGCATCCTTGTTGGCGTTTAGTATCCCTTAAGTACCACTGTATGATGTCCACTCGCTGAACCACATCCCCACCTACCTACCACATCCATCAACCTCCTCTTCCCCTCACAATATATCCAGCCTATTGCTATTTCATCTGCTTAACGACCTCTAGGCACCTTTCCTTGCCACATTGCGCTACTCGTAATTTTTGGATTTCTCTTACGTTTAGAGTCCATATTTTACATGCATATAAAATGTACGTTATTAGTACACATTGGTTGACCACACACTTACACTTTTATCATATTTTAATCCTTGTATTATAACTCTTTTCATATTCTCACTACTGAGGATGATGATCACATAGACTTACCATTGCTAACAATCACCTTCCGTCTAGATTCAAAAGCAATGTCTGCAAAACTGTGTACCGCTAGAGGTTTTAGGTGTGCAGTCAAAGAAGAAACCTCTGAGTTACAAGTTTGAATTTCTTCCCTGGGGCTTCCTCTGCATCATTTTTTAACTATGTTCCATTACTTGGTCACAGTGAGATAAAATTTACTTGCCTTGAAAAAAAATCCTGTGTATAAAGCCTTTATCTATTAATTATAAGCTAGGGTTGTCAGCATTTTGGAGTTCAGTTTAGAGACAATATTTTCGATTACTACTACAGCCATTAAATCTCCGTTGCCGTTTGAATCATCATATCTTTGCAACTAATGATTATCATCGTTTACAGATTATAGTTGGTAGACGAGGAGTTACGTGTTTATTTAATTTAGATATAATTCTTTTTCAATAAGAATTGTGTATGTATATCGCTAAAAAAAATATTTTCTCTGTTATCGTATTTCTAGATTTCTGAAATTTTACCGTGTGTTGTATTTCTTCCATCTTTCCTCGACATTTTGAGCTCGTTACAGAGCTCATTCTTAAGAGAGTCCAATAAGCCTGAAATATATAAAAATTATATAGATGTTTAATGGTGAGTTGAAGCATTTTATGGGGAAGGGTATATTTGGTGTTAGTACATATTTGGGTTTATTCTTCGAACTCGATTACCTAAAAAATAAACAAACAATTAGAATTCACGAAATAATAATATGAAAATATAATAACATATCGACTTTGGAAAGGAAAAAGGGCATAATCCACAAAAAAAAACAATTTTACTTATTCTTCGACCATGTCCGATCCTAATAAAATCATATGGACCTCCACGGTGTGGAGGTTTGTATTAACAGATTTTGTTTTTACGAGAAATGGATGTCAGCCACTTGCTCAACCTATTAGGTCCATACTATGACTCATACATAAATTGAAAAACAATATGTTTACTTGTCAGACCCAGGATTTGAACCTGGAACCCACGGTGTTATTATAGGGCGACGCTTAAGTAGTGTAGATAGTGTTTATTAGTTTTTAAAATTCAATTAAACCCTTACAGGAGGCACAAAAATGTTTTTGTTATGGTTTTCGGTGAAAGTTAAAATACAAAATAGACAACCTTGAATTACATAATAAATAATAATATGGTTTTTATGTCACTAATCTGATAATAATTATTGAGTTAATTAAAAATAATTACAAGATAAAAAGAACTTTTTATATACAACGTTTTTTAAATTTTCTGTTGAATCATATAAACTTGACTTGACTTGACTAGCTTAAACGATCAAAAAAATTTGTAATTGATAGAAATAATACTGAAATGTCATTTATATTCTAAAAGTTTCAAAAGTCTAGCTAGTCGGAAAGTTAGTTAAACATCGATTGCAAGATTTGTACCGGACAAAGCACCACCGGATAAACAAGAATACGAGCTAAAAAAAACGTTGTAAAATGATTGTTAAGTCATTTTCCCATGTCACTTTCTTCTTTTTTTTTTTTAAATTGATAGCTAAATTTAGATAATATATCGACATTTGCAGCTTACATCCTTTGTACACAATGTGTATTTTGTCGTGTACAAAATTATTTTGCAATAAAATCTATTTTGAAAAAACTGAGGATTACGCCCTTTTTCCTTTCTACATTTCTATATACTTATCGTATGAAAGTAATATTGGTTTACCCATAAGATATTATAAAATATACAAAAAAAACAATTTCCCTCACCAGAGTAGGTATTGTCTTTATGCTTGAAAGAAGGAAGCAAAGCGTAATAGCTGTATTTAAAATTTCGCTGTAATTAGTCTGTTTGCTTTCTAATTAACGTTTTTTCTTTGTAGTTAGTACTTGCGCCATCTTATCCGTTTAAATACAAAACAAAACGCTTGGCTTTTTGCGAAGCGTATTCGTTAAATAACACGGAATTATCTAGAAATTAACAATAATTGGCATCCAAAGCTATTCCTTTAAATACAGTATCATGCTACACTCCCTTTGGTAGTAATAATTAACAATTACTATTTTTTTTAGAATTATTAATAACCATGTCCTTGCTTTTTCGTACAAGGTGGTTGTTAGTAATTTTGAACAATCACAAACATCCAGGCTTTGAGAAAAACACTTAAATATTGTGTGTCTTGACCGGGAATCGAACCCAGGAACTCTCAGGTGGAAGGCAAGCGCCTTACTCACTGCACCACGAGAGCCGCCCTAACAATTACTGGTTGAGCTTTTTAAGTGGACTGTAATTATTTTGTGGGAAGATGAGGAGGTCGGATCTAGGGGTGGAGGCGATGGAACACAATGCCAGACACTGACCTTTGTGTTGATGTATGATGGCTCCGTGGTCTGGTTTCAAGTTGTACACTCACATACTTTGTGACACAGTTTTATGGATTATATGTGAGGGAGTATGAATGATGATGGTAGATTCTGAATGAGTCTGCATCTATTAAGTCAATCATTTAAGCGACGGAAAGCTATTAGAATCCCGCTCACGCCCGCTATCGAGATGCAACTGAATGTTCTTTGTAACATCGTCTCTCATGACCCGTAATCGCTTATTGATTATCTGGTGACAATAACACTGGGGATTAGGAGGTGGGTGAGGAGATAAGGAGTGGAATGGGAATATAAATGGCCCAACCAATTACTATTGGAAATAATACCAATATACTTTCATTTTTCTTCTTACTTATTCATACATATTTATCATATCAAAACGGATTCTCAACAGGGCAGTAGCGAAGGGTGGAGGTAGGCTGTAAAGTTTCGACTTAAATAGTGCAGAATAAACTTTTTCAGTCATACTTATTTGTTTTCATTGAACTAATAACACAAACCGAAGTGAAAAAAATAACGGTTCGAAGCCCTGTAATGAATATTGTTTTATTTTAAATTGGTTTTCGTATTTCGGTTTTAATGATATTATTTTTTTCTGTTTTGTCGAAATTTCAAAACTCATTCGCTGCTGACTAGATAATGAATTTTTAATTACCACCTTTAAAATGCACGTTAATTACATCGATCGGCCGCCTGGTCATTACGCGCCAGGTGCGTCTTCAGCGTCCATAGTATTAAGTAATAAGTTCTAATTATTATTCTTATTAGTCTATCATCTATCACCTATCAATTTAATTTTATTTATTTATTAGTATTATAAATAATACAGAAAAATTTTGCGAGCAGGTACATAGGTAGGTACTATGAAGTATACATAAGTCACTAAAAGCAAGTATTTTCTTTTAAGTACACTTGAAATTACTTGACGTTAAGTTAAGTGCTAACAAATCACTGTAAAAATCAAGTAGAATTTCCGTTAAATAAGTTAAGCATACGTATGTCAATACTTTATGTTATTTAGTCACAAGTCGTACTTTATGAAATACGATATTGTTTCTTACAACACGCAATTTAAAAAATCGGTGTGTGTACTTATGTACGCGCGTTAGAAGTTATACTTCTTTGGCGTAAAAAAACAAAAACAAAACTTGTGATAAACTAGATTCTTTGACTAGCTCTTAATTATCTTGTTAAATTATACACTTAGAAAACGGACCGCTTATTGGAACGCCATTGGTTTATTTCTATACACTTTAACTTATATTACTAAATTATATAAATATTTATCTTTATTTATATTTTTAAAGTAACAACTGCCACTATGACGTTTATTAGTTTGTTTACGTAAGGAATTGCAAATGGTATACAATAATAAATTCGCTGCCTAGCAACGGAACGATTCTAAACTATAATATTATACTGTATAATCGTCATGATTTCAGTATCATTCTGTGGCGTAATGGTTGTGCATTCGGCTGATAACCGGAACATCGTTGGTTCGAATCCAATCGAGTGTTTTTTTGTGTGAAAAAATAAATTATATGTTACATGTCACATGCCAAAAATACACTCTGATCTGATTTTCTAAACGCGCTTAAAGAAGTATAACTTCAAAAACTATTATAAATTATATAATCATCATTACAACAAACCTCACCTATATATTGCACTAAAATAAAAGCTTAACTTGGCCCGGTTCAAAATGTAAAAGCGAAGCTTTTATTACAGTAGTGCCACTTTAGAATCGAGTAATCTTTTTGTGAATAAGCCTTCTGAATATCCACGCCTGAGTTGTAATATTAAATTATGCTGTAAGCTTGGAATTATAAGGGGAGCTTTCGACATCAGAGTGGAAGTTTGTTGAAAAAATCCGAAAAGTATTATCAATATAAATATGGTTTATACGCTGTTGGACTTTTTTTTACCAAGAATCGGTTAGCGGATTACTAAATATTTGTTTGTGTTTTTCAGTGATTCTTTTGTTTCAAAGTAGAGAAAAGATACAAAAGAGATTTGTATATTAAATATTTGTAAGTAAAATCTTCTTAACTCTCTAAATATTTTCTTTATTCCGCGATTATTTGAAATTCCATATTTTATTTTTTGCTTTATGAAAGAATTGCAAACTTATTTTTTATTTTAACTTTATTTTAATGAAATACTCAGATTTATTTTTCTTCCGGTTTCTAAATATTTTACAGGTAAAAATTACAGCATAATAATAATGCTTTTACATAATTCGGAAACACCTTAGAAACAATCTTGAAAAAAATATGGTGCCGCATCCATCGGATTCCAACATATTTGCTTTTCCAATTTAGCCATCTACACCCTACCTAATTACAACGAAATTAACTAATAGCGATGTGTTAGAGGTATTTCTTAAATTACATTACATAATATATTTTTGAATCATTATGTGTTCAATAAAGATTGTCACATTCTTAAAGCTTGTGAATTATTATTCGTTGAATAATAATAACATTTTATTAAATTATTATAAGCTAAAATTAACTGCATCCGTTATAATTTGCATTTACCCATTAGTGAGAGCGCATAATGCCTACATATTATGCCGAAAGGCGAAACCCGTGTCACAAAAAACGACTCAAATGGAATTGTATAAAACTTAATTCCATTAGAATGCATTTAATTCTTGCAACATATCGATAAAATACTGATTATTGCCAATTACGTAAGTAATTTCTTGAATGCATGTTAAATACTACAAAAAGAATGTTACATTCTTAAATCTTGTGAATTATTCGTCGAATAAAAATAATATTTAATAAAATTATTATTAGCGTAAATTAACTGCATTCGTTGTTAATGTGTATTTACACATTAGTGACAGCGCATAATGCCTGCAAATGCCGAAAGGCGAAACTCGGGTCAAAAAAACGACTCAAAATTTAAATTCATTACAATGTATTTAATTCTTGCGACAGATATATAAAATACTAATTATTGCCAATTAATTGAGTAATTTCTTGAATGGATTGTAGGTATTAGGTATATACTATATGCTTCAAAAAGTATATAATATTATTCAAGATTGAATATACTATAGATTAGAGTTGGATTCTTTATTATTGAAAATACATAATTTAAAAATAAATCTGAAACGTACTTTTAAAGTTACGTTTTATCTGAGAAACTTTAAATTCCTCCATTCTGATTACCAACTATATTTTTTAAGTTAACTCTCTTTTGAAAATAGTTTAAATATTTTCCACAGACAAAAAAAAAACAAGTTACACGAGCTACTTATTTTATACACTATTGTCCAATATTGTCGCATTAAAAGACACGAGACTCTATCCGACTGTCGGGCAAGTGAAATATGGACATACTCCTGGGGACAAGAGTTCTGAGTTTGATGCCGGTCGGACCCTAATTAGAGCATCCGATACAAAAACGCTTCGCGTCGGCCCTCGCAAATAATACGACAGGGTCCCTTATCTCTCTCGGGTCCCGGGGGCCGACTCGTCAAGTGCAAAGCCCGTAAGGAGAGGAGGATATTTTGTTTTAGCCTGGCAACTATTGGGTTAAGGAGTCTTTTATACAGTGTTGCCAAGTTAATAATACCGGCGCTCGCGACTATTGGGCAAAGAAGTTATGTATACCTACAGTGGAATCATAATATTATATAATATAAAAATCGTTATGGATATGTTTACATGTTCATGTGTTATGTAACATTTAGTGTCACGCCTGAATTATTTGAATTGTTTGAATTGAACACTACTGAATGACAATTATATTCAAAACAATATTACAAGCTTAATAATTGTATTAATGTATATTATATAAAAATTAGTTCTAATTAGTAATATTGTTATAGCCCCACAGTTTTGCGCCTGTCATTGTATTCTCATTCACTATGTTTTATCAATACTAAGTATTAATAAGTAGCATAACAGACGTCTTGGTATGCATTTGATAAGGTATGCTTTATCACCCATTATTTCAAGCCTTCTTTCTTATAGTATATTATAGTATATATATCTACTTTTCTTATCAATCTAAACGTCTGAGAATGCTATGCTTAATATTAATAAAATTTGTTTTATATATAATCATACTTTCTTTTCAAATTAGTACCAACTCAGCCCTAAAGAAGAAATCATCGACTGCATTTAATCAGACTATTAACAAGTTATTATCCATCACCTATTATGTATAGGTATTCCATTCAAATAAAGCCAGTTTAAATATAAGTAAGTGTTTATATGAAGCCGAGACTCTTGAAGCGCTAGAGATTTGAGAATCGATGTCTCCGCCGAATCTTAGGGGTACATTGGTACGACCGCGTTACAAACACCCGAGTTCGTGAGCAGACACAACAGCCTTCGGTGATTGAAGTTATCACGAAGAGACGATTTACGTGGCTGGGACACGTATTCCGGATGCCGCCAAAGAGTGCGGCACTTCGTACCCTTGTGGCACAGCCTCAAGGGTTCCGTCGCCATGGCCGGCCCTCCTTCACCCTGCAGCGGTGCTACAAAAGCGACCTACGTGCTTCAGGTCTGACATGGCGGGAGGCGCAGGAGTTGACGATGGACCGAGGGAAGTGGCGCCAACTTGTGCTTTGCCCTATGCCCCAATGTTGGGACGTGACAGGGTGGAAGAAGAAGTTTATATGAAGTTGATCCCGCCGTTCCATAACAATATCATCATTAGTGGCCCACTCCCATCCAAGGTGAGTCATAGCCTCCTCCAAGTACTTCCTTCATATCCCCCGACCCTATAATAGAATAAAAGCTCTCCGGCATTACTACCGATTGAAGCAAATTAGTTGGTTTGTGGGACTAGCTTTTTGATTGTAAAAAAAACAAAATAAGCGTAGAGAGTTTTTAAATATTGATTTTAATATTATATAAAAGTGAAGTGGCAGACTCGTGCTTTGGTACTCAAGGTATTGGATTCTCATCCAGGGGCTTCGGGTTTGAATAAAAAATAAACAACGATAAAAAGTGGAAAGAAATAACTACTTAAATCTATCCAAACATTGAATGGGCCGATCGGCTATTGCGACCTGGTTTCCATGAAAGCTTAATACAAAGAATTTAAGATCAGTGGCTATATTAAAAAATTATAATTAATTACAGGATGAATACCTATACCCCGTTTATAGTTTATGGATTTACTGCTAACAGTACGTATTGTGACCATCACAAGAGAATGCACGTGTAAACATGTATGCATTGCATGCATGTATCAAAAATGTTCACAATCTTCTGAATTTTCACGCAATAATTATTGGCACTTGCAAGGCGGTGCGCATGCACAGTATAACGATAGTGGCGAACCTGCTGGAAGAAATGCGAACTACACCGAATAATTTGACGTCTACCGATAATCTACGAACTTGTCCAAAACTGTCTTAATCTGTCAAATAGCGCCATAATACTGAACTTATCGATCCTGTTTACTGTTAATCATGCCATTGCTTTAGTATCTCTTGGCTTTCACCAGATAATATTATGTTCATCAATATATCCTGCTCAAAGTCACCCCTAGCAAGTGCGAATCCCGATTGGAGCATGTGCGTAGAGTCCTAGGTCTGAACCCCAATTAATAACAAGGGAGTAGTGCAAATTTTTTACTTTTTCCAAATTTGAATTTTTTTCTTCTTTAAATCTTCATTATTTTATAATACACATTGGTAAGACATTTTTATAACAGTCTTTTTATCAGATATTTTATATTTTTTCATGATTCTTAAAATCAATTCATTTCTTGCTTACTATGAAAAAATACATAATAAATCAATACCTAGAATTATTTCAAGACAGCAACATGTTTACTTGTTTTTCGCTTAACAATATTATTGTGGACTACATCTCCTATGACGCAAATTTTATCATCTATTTTGGAACATTATTTTTTTCTATAGACACGCGTGAAATGTGTGATTAAGGCCTAATTTTCCCAAGTTTTATATAAGTATACTACATTATGCGCGACGCGTTTTAAATGTTGTACGTAGTATGAAATATTAGAATAAATTTAAATATCATCCTTCTATCGTTTAATTTTTTGTTTTTTTTTCTTGCGACGAGGCTTCAATTCAATTCAATTTTTCAACATAACAAATAATCCAGTATATCGGCTATTTTCAAAATGTGTTTTCCGCTGTATTCCCCATAACCGACTTGTATCCAATATTCTTACGTGTTAGAAATTGATCCGTTCGTGATTGACCCTGCTCATACTACTATGAGTCTGCCCTAAAATGGACCCGGCCTCTATAGATATCCAGAGGAGACTAGGAGAAGTCAAGAATGGTCAAATTTGAGAGGGTGACATTAGGTACTTCCATGTAATGTTTAGATATGTGATTGGGCCATTTATATTCCTATTCCATTCCCTATCTCCCCACCCACCTCCTAATTCCCAGTGTTATTGTCACCAGACAATGTATGAGTAATTATGCGTCATGAGAGACCGTGTTGCAAAAATACATTCAGTTGCATTTCGATAGCGGGCGTGAGCGGGCTTCTAATAGCTTTCCGTCGCTTAAATGATTGACTCAATAAATACAGACTTATTTAGAATATCATCATCATTCATACACCCTCACATATAATCCATGAAACTGACACGAAGTGCGTGAGTGTACAAACCGGGTGACCCAAAAAAAACTACCGCGCGAGTGAGATTTGAAACCAGACCATGGAGCCATTATACATCATCACAAAGGTCAGTGTCTGGCATTCATGTTCATTACCCCCTTCCCCTATATCCAAACTTCTCATCATCCCTCAAAATAATTACAGTCCACTTAAAAAGCTCAACCAATGTGTTTTTGTATGCATTATTTAGTCATTGGATTGTTTTTAATTTAAATATTATTAATACTGCTACATTTTTTTCCATTATATTGAATTTATATTATGTAATGTCATTCTACGTAAAATAATATAATTTTAATTGTAATTATTCTTTAGGAAAATCATGCATGGCATATATAACAGTTCTGTTGTTATTAATTTAATATACTTACACTGCAATACTGAATCTTAATAGAAAATGTTTACACCGTGCAGTCACATAACAATAATACTTTAGGGCAGGCTACATGATACTAAAAAACAGCGCGTACCCAGGAAACGCCATGAAAATGTTACCCCTACATAAAAAGACAACCGTGCAGCTAGTTACCCTAATAAATTTTTACCACTGTGATCCTCCCTTATATAGATATCTACGCACTTCCTGCTACCCTTATTATATCCGCAGTGACCGAACTTACAGATTAATCCAGTGGCAAAGTTAATTTCACAATTGAAACTTTAGTTGACTTGTGAATGTTGGATTCAAAGGATTACAGCTCGGGATATTATTATATCTATAGGGCTAGAAATAGATTAGTCGCCTGCATACCTTTGGTTTGGGCATCTTTAGTATCAAAAATAACAGTATAATATTATTCATTATTTAATACTATCTCTAGAAGATTTCTTTCAGCCCTTGAATACTGCGGACTTCTTTGTGTGTTTTATTGTAGAATAATATATTACGGCACAGAAATGTATATACTAGACATAACGAGAAAAATTACTGGATAATGAAACATATAAGAAAACATACCATAAAAATTATAATGTCTCGGACATGTCACTCAGCGAGTGGAAACCACTACACCATGAATGTTCAACTTCAATTATTAGTAGGCTATATTCTACTACATTCACATAATGTTATTCTTCAACTTAAAAAAATAGTATATTTGACTGATAACACTGATAAAACTGAAGTTAGTGTTACCCATTAAACAACCATAGTAATACATATCTTTCACTATCACAAATATATACTTAAATTCTCAATTGTCATATTTTAGTCTTCTTTTAAGCAGTCTTTGCACTCATTATATAAAACTTATCCAACTGTATAAAGAGCCTATTGCGCAACAGTGGAAGAAAACTACGCCTCATTTTAAAGCACGGAAATTCACATTTTCTCTTTCTCTCACTCTTGCGGCAGACTGTGAGTGATACAATGCAAATAAAGTGGTATAACAAGGACACGTGAGTTTCTAGGTACTTTTTTTATTTTTTTATTTATATAAGGGAATAAAAATAGGTGTGGTTAATAAATACTTCCTATTCAAAATCTACAGGTTTTTTTTATTTATACTATCAACTTAATTTATATGGGAGTCTGATCGATCAAAATCCATCGCGCTGTTATACAACCTCCCAAGTTTCAGAGTATGTTATACCTACCAAACTTTGGAAGTTTATACGGGTTTATAAAGAATAACCATGTAATACTATGCAGTACCTACAGAATATTCTAACTAGGTAAACACAAGTGTAGAGCATCAGACGGCCGTTGGATTGTGGAGGTACACCGGATAGCACATACAAGACGTCAATAAACTAGTTAAAATGATATCACCAAAAATGTATAAAAAGGGATACACACCTCGCGCCCTTCATATATTATTTTTAATTATATATAACATGTATATATTCAATATTGTCCGCTGCATATTATGTACTCGCATTTCCGTTGAATAAACTTTAATGTTTTAACTCTTGTGAAAGGTTATTGTTTCCCGACCATCTTCTCGCCATCTAGTCTAAATACATCCTTGAAGTTAAATCACCTGCAAATTACCTTCAAGACGACGGTTTTTAAACGTAACAGCTGTGAATACTACTCAAGAGTTAGTTGCACAGAAGTCCAGCCTTTGGTAAGAAGATGAAGGAAGGATAACACCATCAAACCATATTAGTTTCCTGTCAAGCCAAGCTACCTATTTCCTTTGCATCCGTCCCTGAGGGACATAACAGTATGATCGACCCTTTAAACATGCCTGCACTAGAAAAATCTAAACATACATTGGTAGCCAAATACTATCAGAACTCTACGAAATTAACGGATGTACATGGCAGTACTAGAGTATTGCATCAAAATAATGATTAGATATAGTTTCCACATTATTTTACTCCTGTCAGTATAATATAATACTCAGCTATAAATAGCTAACGTACCGTAATATAATTGCTTGTTGTTACAGTTATGGTCACACTATAAAAATGTAAGAAGGTACATTTTATAAAGCCGCTCTAAGTAGGTCGTACGAGAGCAAATTTCCTTCTTTCTGCCGTCCTTAAATTCTAGAGTCTGAAGCTTTCAGTAGGCCGCTGAGGACCCTCCAATATGTCTGGACTCTAGAGTCGTTCCGGACATATAATTTTAAAGGTCCAACCGAGGTTAAGAGCAGGAAATTTTTGTGTAAAAACGCGACGGTATTTTCTACGGGGCGTTTAGGATTACACCGTTTTTTTCCCTCATATATTTAAGTTTTTTTTCCCTCAAAATATGCATTTACTTTATTAAATTAGTGTATCATGTATTCAACATTATAATTATCATGAATACTTCGTTTTACAAAATATCATTAATAATTAATACATATTTATCGTGTTGTGTGTATTTATTTTGACAAGTATTTAAAACTTCTTCAATTATTATAGGCAATCAATAACCGTTGATTGATGTATATATTATTATGTTGTAGAAATAATATGAAAGAAGTCTAGTTATCAAGAAGTAGACAGTAATAATATGGAATGTAATAAATGTTGCCAAAGTTAAGAAATAACAATGGCATATGGAATCTTCCCTGAGAAAGCTCAAATTCAGTGGTACAAAAGATCTGCTTTTAGAAATATGTTACAGAGAAAAGCGAGAGAAAATAAGGAAGCTGTGGGAGGCATTAATCAAGTAATAGTTATTTACTTATTTGTTTAAACAATATACATTGATCACATAACAAAATATGATTTCAAGACAATTACAAAATGACACTTAGAATAAATAGTACATAATAATAGTAAAATAAACAAAAAAATAATTTTATAGCAAAAGAAGTAAAATAAAAAAAACAATAATAGTTCAAGAAAAATACCAATTAAACTATAAAATAGAATTATAAAAAATAAAATACGTAGCACATCACTAAAAATGTCTAAATCTCTAGCGAGTGCATTGGCCAGCCGCACAGCCCTCACTTTTAACAATTATTAAATCAGTAAAACGAAAGTTCTTCTTAACAAAAAGACAGTATAAAGAAATTAATAAGCAAAAACACAGCATAGATTTAAAATATACTAGTTTTTGCTTATACTATAAATCAAAAGCTTCTTCCACATTATTGATAATTTTCTTAAAAAATGTGAATATGTTTCATCCCAAAATGTGACTTTAGCAAATAGCTGCCCTTTTGCTTGGGGGCAATATAGTTTCAACGGAAAAATTATTTCTTAACATAGAAAAATGTATATTTCTGATTTATTTGTCTCCACGTTATGTTGAAAAACTTGTACCATTTATTTTTGAAGTTATACTTCTTTAGGCGCGTTTAAAAATCAGATGAGAGTGTATTTTTGGCGAGTGACATGTAACACATAATTTATTTTTTTCACACAAAAATAAACGCACTCGATTGGATTCGAACCACCGATTGTTCGGTTATCAGCCGAACGCACTAATCGTGACGATTATATAGTATAATATTATAGTTCCGTTGCCTAGGCAGCGCATTTATTATTGTCGGCCATTTACAATTCCTTACGTAAACAAACTATTAAACGTCATAGTGGCAGTTGTTACTTTAAAAATAAAAAAAACGATAAATAATTATATAATTTAGTAATCTTAGTTAAAGTGTATAGAAATAAATCAACGGCGTTCCAATAATATAATAAGATAATTAAGAGCTAGTCGAATAATCTAGGTTATCACAAGTTTTGTTTTTGTTTTGTTACGCCAAAGAAGTATAACTTCTAACGCGCGTACATAAGTATACACAGATTTTTGTATTGCACAGTGCAAATTATAATTATTATGATTAATATACATAATATATTATGTTAGATTTTCCATCACCACCGATAATGTCGCAGCATGAATCCAAGGTTTTGGTTTGTTTAGATTGACTTTCTCGCTTGCCATAATACACTGCAAACTTTGAAAAAAATATTGACCATTCATTTTCTTTGAGATTTAACTCATTTTTATACAATGTATGGGGTGGTTACTTTTTGCATAACGCTATGCGATTGATACACCCTACAGCCAAAGTCAACAGGGTAGAATGTACGGCTACATTTTCCATTATGTTCGTAGATATTTTTTCTTCTGTTTACTGCGCAATAATAATAAATGATACCATTATTTCGTCTCGATTGTCGGATTTCCCCTTGTTTACGAGTTTATTTTAAAGCAAATAATAATGAATGCCGTTGAAATGGCAATATTTTTTTTTATTTCCCTCTGCAAACTTTAATTGCAACAATACTTGTTTGTTTTAATTAAATTTAAAATCATACGATTGATTTTTTTATCATTATTTTGTTTCTGCAATACCAATAATCTATTAGAAAAAGTACCATTTATTATTTAAATAAAAATAAATAACTTATTATTTATTTTATTTATTACAGTTTGAGGTGACGTCTCTGCGAACTAAGCCGAAACTATCTGTATCTTAGACTATATACAACACACAGAACCATCTTTTCTACTTAATTAACTAAAAATATTTACCACTGACTTTATGTTTAACACAAAAAATAGCAATTTTAGCAACACGCGCTCGCAGGTTATTGACGCTTAGCTATGCGACAAACTAAGATTTGGCGGCGATACCACAGCAAATCATCTCACACATCTGTTAACCTTTTATCCCACTCTAGCGCGTGTCGCAGAGATTATAAGGGTGCCGAATACTTTCTCACTCGCACGTATGCATCGTTTTTGTTCAAGCCTTGATCTGTATACTTTATAGGAAAATATTATATTTATTTTGTCATTATAATTTCATATCTTTTCTTATCTTACAAATTATTATTTTATGATTTCATAGTAAACCATAGAACAGTAATAATTATTGTTAACTTCATGTTGAAATTAACAATACTGTCATATTTGGTATATCAGCGAAGCTATTCTATACGTAAGGCAACTATCGACGGTAGTTTATCATATTATTTACTTATTAAGGCGGTTAATTGTTACTTATTTAATTAATAATAATACGGATTGGAAAACAAAATCTGTTAATACAAACCTCTACTCTGTGGAGGCCCATATAATCATATTAGGATCGGACATGGTCAAAAAAAAATCTTATGGAAAATACATAGTGCCTAACCGCTAAAAAACGTGATTTTGACAATTCGACAGAGTGTCTACACTTTGTCGAATTGTAAATGTAGAAGATGATAAAACTGTTCATTGAGTCATGCAGGTGCCGATGCAGTGCAGTTCAACGTGAGGTGACCTCATTGTTGTTCTGGTGATTTCGCCAGATTTTGCCAACTGACAATATTAGTTTAAAGGTTCAAAATGTGCTACGGGATGGGAGCATCAGTCTGATAACATTTTAAACACCAAGAAAAACGACATTTCACACTTTTTCCCCGTTGTGGCAGCTTACTGTGACGTCACGTGATAGTAGGCGACATAGACACCTCAATTTGATCAGAACTGAATAGCTTACGCTATGTGTCTGCCAGTGTGAACAGTATCGAATTCAACGTGTCTGCCCCGTTACGTGAATGGTACGGCAGAGATATGTTGTTATGAATGGACCTTCATTCCACACGTCCGTGCCCATTCTAATTTCCCGCCCGAACGACGTGTCCTCTGCGATCAGGGGCGCAGAACCGTCCCGTCGGCAAGATCGCATGAATAATGGCCCCGCGGAAGCGTCAGCCCAATTATTCATCCGATTACACCGACGATGATGTCTATTTGTCATCGCTATTGCGCCACCGCCACTTTGCCACCCTTGCACCCCCTTTCTATCCCGCTGTGAATAATTCCTCCCCACAAACACCTGCGATTGCACCCTCTGATGGGGTTAAATTAACTAGGTAGTTCAAGCTCGATCTAATCGAACCTACTATTCTATTCATTATAATTTATTTTTGTCCCGTTCCCTTCCCTGTCGACCATCATAAAGACAATTTTTACTTTGTCGTTTGTTACTCAGAACAATTCGGTAAAACTACACTCGTACTAATCACGAGAGTTCTGAAATCATGAAATGCGGCGTCATTTTCTGCCACTTTCCTTGCTTGACACTGCATATAAATTTTCAGTCTTTCCCGTCGTTTAAAAATGTCAACAGTAATTTTTACTTTTACCGTTCGAATGAATTTTGATTATACATACATACAACCACAGCTAATATCTAATTTATAGTGGCTCCACTGCTCCGAATTTTTTTTATTATCACCAAATTTTCGTCCTAAAATCCAATTAAAATATTATATTTGACAGGAAACCGAATTCAAGCGGCATGTCCAGTCATATCCAAAATGCCTACTACCACTGCCATCTTTAGAATGATAAAGCATGAGCATAACTTTTTGCACAAGCAATGAATGGTCCACTTTTCAGCGTTCAAAATCAGATCCCAGATTGCTTGACATAATACTTCGCCCTTTCTCGTTTCAAATTAAATTATAAAAAATTCTCACAGCAAATATATTAACTATCAGTGTTATTAATAAATAATAGACATTCCTGTTATTCATCAGCTGCCAAAGTCAGACTAGCCCTTCACACAAAAACTGGTGGTAATATCGATTTCCAAAAAATATGTAGGATTCATCTATGTATTACATTTGTAGAAGGTGTGTTAATACTAGTGTATTATTTATCATGTAACTCATCTATCCAAATCAAACCATTCCCTGTATGAACACGACAGACTCGTTAGAATGAGCACTCTATAGAACAATGAAGGGCAATGATAGGTCATCCATCGACAACAACGGGTGGGTCGGAAAAAGTAGGACCAGTCGTTGTGAATGTATCGGCTTTCTACTTGAGTTGGCAATGCTACTACCCAAGCGAGTGTCGAGAGGTTATTTTCAGGAAGAAACAGATAATTAAAAATGATTAGCTATCGGTAAATTTGTTTAATGGAATTAATAATGAAAATGACGAAGAATATGTACGCCTTGTTTTAAAACTACTATCATTTGTATATTACAATACCTATTATTTTTGGGTGGAGCAGACCCTGTAGCGGAGCTGGAACAAGTATTAGGTCCCAAAGCGAAGCAACTTAATAAGGGTCCTGTCAACTCTCTGATTGTATCAATGTTAGTTACATAATTAGTATTCTCTGTGAGCCCAGTGAGCATCTTTAAGGCTATACTTCAGCTGGTGCACGGTCCAAAACGATCGTGACTACGCGACGCGAAGATTGTGCAAACGACGCGTGCAGAAAAAAAACATAATATTTTATAAAAATTCAACATGCGTCCATTTAATGTTATGTTTACTGTTCTATTAGTAATAATATTAATATTTTCATTGACATGTTTTCTTTTTCAAGTAAATGGGTAACGTTTTTTAGTCATCTCTACGCGATTTAAGAATTAATTCCCCCGACGCCATCACAAAACAAAATTGACGTATTCACAGCTCGACTATCGCTCTCCGATTGTCAGCGGATCCAAAATTACGTCGCACTTATTAGTTGAAAATTATTTGCCGTTTCACTGAAGTATACTCTTAATATTTTCAACATGTTTATAAAATATATATTTAAATTCTAATGGCTTTAAGTTTTGTACTTACTATTCCAAAATTCCATCAAGTACCTTCGGTCGATTGTATTAATATTATAAATACATATACATTTGTCAGTGTGGGGTGGGGTAGTAAATGGATACAAATTTTATATTTATTGAAACATTCATGAAAATATTGTTAGTGCGTAGGTACAATGAACAATATAGAATAGTTTTAATAGGAATACGTGTTTATGTTAAGGCGCTAAGTACCAAAAAAATAAAAACTGACATTTTTATAGAAAAATGTTCTACATACCAACGCCAATAACTTCAACTATAGTCTAAGTGCCTCAAGCAAGTCAAAAAAATACAGCAAAATAATTAAACCTCTCGACGTTGTAAGTCCGTTGGCGTGTTTTATTTATAATGGTGTAAGTAGCACCGTAGTGGTCAACGGCATTCAATATAAAATAGCTGACGATGGTGTGTTGACACTTGCTTATTCTTAATACCAAAAATTATAGAAGCTGCCGTGATTGTTTCACACTGTAAAACTACATTTTTCAAAAGGTCTGCTTCATGGAATTCTACTGCAATGACTCGGTATTTTGTAACTACAGGCAATACTACTTTTTGGTACTTAGAGCCTTATTTAATACACGTATTCTTGTTATTGTCACTGAACCACTTCGTCAATATTATCATCGCACGATTTATAATGTACCAGGGTTGAATTAGAGCACAGTGATGTGATGGGGAAACATTAATTCTCCCATACATCAGATTATGTCAAGTTTATAACTGATTGGTACAAGTAAGGTTGTAGTGTAAACTAATATACAATGCCGGCCCATGTGTGCCAGTTTGCTTGCAAGTTATTTATTCCCTTTGTCCCCGCTAGCCTTTCGGTGGTGTATTGTAAATTATAATACTATAGTAAATTGTGATGTTATCTTACATAATAAAGTATATTAAGCACATTTTTTGTTTTGAATAATACATTCTTTCTATAAAACACTGATTCGCGTCGTACAAACTAGTATTAGGCCCTCAATTACTCGAAAATACTGCGTGTTAAATATATTTAGTTTAATTTCAAAAATGATTTATACATTATATTATTTTGGCGGTATTTTGAGAGTATTTGAAAGAGTATAAAATTAGAAATATCAAATACAACGACGTATGGCAATGTATCGATTGAGTTAGAATATTTTTACTCATACTATGACAACATCGTCATTGAAATTGTCACTGTCAAATCATTTGTCTCGTCATCGCCGCGATTCATTCATTATTATCGAATAAGCTTATTTTTCCGTTTTTCATCTTATCCATATGACGTAATCGTCGTGTTGCTGCCAAAAGTTGGTAAGTCGACAAATTAGGTATTTAGAGTTAACAACGGATTATCTATGTGTCTATTATTATAAATATGTATGCTAGAAAAAAATCAATTTCATCTGATATATTAAACATGCATAATATAAAACATAAAGAAATTAGCATTTTGCCAGATTTTATAGGGCATGTCAAATTTTCAAATTGAAATTACTTACTGGACTTATCAATTTTTGGCATTAACCACAAGACGTAGGGGGGTTGCTGTTAAGAGTTTTTAAGTCGATAATTTAGATATTAAGAGTTAACAATGTATTATGTGTCTACATATAAATATGTCTGCTAGAAAAAAACTTCAAGGTCATCCGATTCATAGAGCATGTACGTAAAGCACAAAGAAGTTAGCAGTATGCTTGATTTTAGAGGGAATTTCAAACTTCAAATTTTATTGTAATTACTCCATAACATGATTTCGAGACTTACCAACTTTTGGCAGCACCTAACTCCACGGACTATAATCTTCCTACCATCACTTTTAAAACTTTTTGCATTATTAACTCATCTCAATAACTTACATGGCACTCTAATAAATACGTATAATTAATGCTTTCATAAAGAGTGGAATAAATAGAGAAGCTCGAAAGGGTTTTTATTACACCAAACGGCCGCACATCAAGTTTATTAAACTTTTCGCATTCTACTTCAAAGATATTCATAGTGGACAAGTGGACTTAAATCATCCTTTGAAATTCTCACAGATTCAAATCAAATCAAAAATACCATATTCGATCCTAAGTAGAGGCTGTATTGATATTTTTTTTCTAGACAGATTTTAGCCATTTGTTCAACCCATTAGACTTATACTCTGGGTCCTGAACATACATTAAAAACAACATGCGATTTTTCCAAATATTAAATTCACAAGACTCAGAATGTAACATTCTTTTATTGAACATACATAATTTGAAAACACATCAGATAAATATATAACCACTAATAAGGGTTTCAGAGAGTATTGTGAAAATTACTTGTTAATTTCGTCGCTATCAGATATAACGTACAGTAAGTATAGTACGTACGTGAGTTATATATTTCTCTGATGTGATTTAAAATTATGTAGGTAAATTATAACATTCATATGTATTTTGATCGGTAAAATATGAAGTATTTACATATTTTTTTTATAAAATTATCACGTGTTTTATTATTGTTTACACATTTTTAATCTCGTTTGCCTGTCAATCAAATATTTTCAATTTACCATGAGGTTTTAGTGATTAATAATAATTGAGAACTGAATTATTTTGAGCATAAAATACCTAAGTAAAATTTAAATGCATACAATATGCATTTTGTACTTGCACTTACATACTATATTGGAGATTATTTTATGTAATCAACTTTCTTAAATTATTCAAATTCGAATTGTCTCCTGTCAGTTGAAAACTTTATATTACGTATACCTACATGATATGTTATTTGTAATTTGAAATAAGTTTATATTCACTGCTGTTGTAAATACCTATGGTTAAACTTTAGTTGAACAAAATACATTTATATATTCACATTAAAACAACACCCATTAAAATCTATCTTATCTCTATACTATTATTGATTTTAAACTCTCTGAGATTATATCCTAAGACAATAAAAGCTTCTAAGTTACTAAACTTATCCGGCGCCAATTTACACTATCTGGCACCTGTATCAATAGTCGGTAAACAAACTATTAACTCGAATCCAGTGCTGCAAGTGTAACGGAAGGTCTCGTTAGCTCATTTGGCCCTTATTAGGAAAGGGCTTGACCGGAAAAGGACCCAACATCTTATGGTCGACCTCTTGGGTCCCAATTTGGCTACAGCCACGCTTGACCTGACTTTCGGTGCTCGGCGACCCGTCGCTTTATGGGAGAAATTCCTCCTTCTTTGATTGTATTTACATTGGGACTATTTGGGTCAAGTGTTATTATTCCAGATTTACTCTAAAAATATGACTCAGCATTGTGGAAGTGGATGCCACTGATTCAATTGGCATTTACACGGTATTACTTTGCAATAATGTTAATAATAATTTTCCAATATCAAAAACTGTAATCATCGCACATATTATATACGTACCGCATTCCTATATTGAATTAATATTATTATTTTAACTTATAATTCTTTTTTTTGTTTTTCAGGTAAGTCTACTAAGCTCACGTGACAACTTCAAATATTACGACAATTATGTGGTAAGAAAACAAATCAAAGTTTACCTAATAATATATTATAATTAAGTACTAATATAATAAATTATTTAGTTTATTCGACGAATAAGAGACATGATATGGTAATGTAATATTATTTATACTGAATATAGATAATTTGAAAACACCTCACGCACATACACACTATAAAAAATCATTTTGTGGAAAAAATACGACACCCGAAGGACGTCAACCTGTATCTGCTGGATTCGCGTCAGTGTGCTATTTTAATTAAGCCACGGACATCTTACTGAACTACGACGATTTTACAACGTTTTTCTTAGCTCGTATTCTTATTTGTCCGGTGGTTCTTTGTCGGGTACAACTCTTGCAATAGATTTTTGACTAACTTCCAGACTAGCTAGACATTTGAAACTTTTAGAATATATCAGAACACGATGCCAATGCATTTTTTTAATACTTTTAGCCATCTTTAAGTAGAATTGAATTCATTGTCAGTTAATTCTGTTTTGTATGAAAAGTTATTTCGACACCATTATTGGTTGCTAGGGGTCTGGGGTCCTAGCAACTAAATTATTAATATATACGTGCGTTACTCTGGAAATCAATATGACATGTCAAAATGACAATTCAGTATTATTTCTATCAAGTACAAATTTTTTTGATCGTTTAAGCTAGTCAAGACAAAGTTTATATGATTCAACAGAAAATTTAAAAACGTTGTATATAAAAAGTTCTTTTTATCTTGTAATTTTAACTAGTAGTTTTTACTTGAAATGGTTATCGAATTGACTAGCTGTAATTAATTATCTTGTATCATTGGCTTGTCTTAAAACCGTAATGTGACCAGGATACCATCATGGTACACGGATACAGTCACATCCTGAAAGCCTTCACTTTTTATTGTCAATTCATATAACATCCAGACTTTGACTCAGTGTAAGTTGATTTGTATGTTAAGAAAACATAAGATGTAACAATAAAATCAATTTTTTTCCTACAATGTTAACAGATTGTTAACGCTAACCTCCCTAACGTGGTTTCATTATAAACCTATTTAAAGCAGTTACCTCTTTAATTAAATTTACATTCTATAATATGCATATTTTGCACTTGAATTTCACACCATGTAACTTAAGTAAATCGTTCTGTCACACTGAATTACATCTGTTACTTACCTTTAATTAAATAAATCCAGTATTTTTTCCTAGCGAATCCAAAGCGTTCATTTCCTTTCACGAAAAATCCAAGATCAAACATCTCTCTCACCTGCCCCTGCAGTGATGTCATTAATTATCCACACACTGCTTACAATTCCCCGGGAAAATTCACCTGGTATAAACCAAGAGGGAAGGCCTACTACATACAACGCGAACAGTAGAACTGGCACGCCGCCCGTCGAAGCCTCGCATTTATCACTCTGCGGGGGGCATCATAATTGTGACGGATCACCAACAACCAGGCTGCGGTCTAAGGCTGTATCCACATTAGCCTAATCAATATTACATAATATTATATCACCATCATTAGTAAATGTATATCAAAGAAATCTTTATTTAGCTACGTATTTTTTTCTACTTATACGAGGTATAAATGAGAACTCTGCCATTCTGGGCAGTGTTGACCTAATAACTATCTTATCTAATAGAGACCATCAGTTGTTTATTCTCCCAAGGTGCAGAACCAACCTGCCACTGGTAATGCCAATTGGGAGAGCGATAACTATGTTCAATGAAATTGCTTCGGGTGTTGATATATTCCACCTACGTGAGAATGAGTTTAGGTGGATATTGTTTTATAAATTCTTAAAATAGGGTCTTCTTAACTCATCCGGTGTACTTTCTTGTACCTATCTAATTCATCTACTGATATATCTCTTTTTGTATGTAATACTGTTATATTTACATATCTTTGTTTCTAAATGTCATGTTGTGAACGTCTTAAACTTATAATTTGTAATGTCTACAATATGTTAAAAAAAAAAATTTTTTAATTAAATTGAAAAGTATCATTAATTTTATATAAGATTATCATGATATAATTAACGGAGTTCCACGATGGCTTCGTGGCTTAAGCTTCGGCCTATAACGTCTTTGGTCCCAGGTTCGAATCCTGGGTCTAGCTAGTACACTTTTTTTTTCAGTTTGTGTATGAGTCAGAGTATAGACCTAATAGTTTGAGCAAGTGGCTGACATCTATTTTTCGTAAAACCTCTAATATAATAATTAATATAAACCTCTACTCTGTGGAGCCCCATATTATGATCTTATTAGGAACGGACATGGTCGAAAAAAGAAAGAAAGTGTTAAACGCAAAAGGTCAGAGTAGGTAATTCAGACTCATATTATCTCATACCTCTTTTACTATAATATAATTATTATATTTATTACTTATTATTGTTGAGCATCTACTGAATAAAAAAACTAAATGTAGGCTTGGACTTTCAATGATTTAAAAAATAAATCAAGGATTTAGGGATAAAACAGCTCAGTTATATCAACTCTTATTTTAAATGAGTAGATATTGGATACCTCTCTTTCTAGACACTCATGAAGAAGGCGGGATATTACCAAGTCATGGCACCTCTTTGCCAAGACAGGTAAGCACGTGTTAGGTAAATTTACGAGATACAAGTTATGGATTATTCAAAATACGGTAATTTGCAGCGCCGCCCTCGTTTATTAGAACGTACATCACATTATTCAGTTATATCCGCGACCAGCACATCTATTCTTACACAAGGCTATTGTTGGCGGCTGTTAAGGGTAGTTTATCATATTTACGTATTAAATTATTATAATTGTTACAATAAGTTAGTCGTCTAAACTGTCCATTTCGCTCTAAAAGTTAACACAGCCAGGAGTGGTGCTGTTAAAACATAGCACTGTGTGATAGTTCAGACGGTTAACTTATTATAACAATTAACCGCCTCAATACATAAATATTATAAACTACCCACGATAGCCGCCGATAGCAACCTTATGTATATAATAGATGCCTAGATGTATATTTTCTTATAACGGTAAGAGGTACATCTAAATAGAGGTACATCAAAGAAAGAAAGAAAAATACATTATACAAAATACAACAATACGGTTTCATGTCTCTTCAGAAATAAGGATACGTCATTATGACAAAGAGAAAAATCACGTCAAGGTTTTGGCATCAGTTAGGCACCCTTTTTAAAAAATACATTACCAAACAGCATTTTTGAAACTGAATATTTGAAAGTGATTTTGTTTTTATTAATGTATCATTATCATAAACCAGGGTTGATTCCATTACTAGATGAATGCCTCCTAAGCCTTTCAATTCTCTCGTTCTTAAGTTTTTTTGCTGTACGTACGGGATTTAGGGTGACTTTTAGTCCTCTATTGCTGTTAGATTGCATTTATTTTATCTAATATTTGTCCACTGATCGAGTGATATTATAACCATTTTATTAGCTTGACAATGCCTATCGCATAGATAGACCTCCTTATACTAAGGTAGGTTTTATGTTATGGCATTTCCTCATTATATCAAACATGCATCTTTCCATCACATGTATTGCTACTCTTCATTTCAGTTACATTAAGGCTATTTTTTACATTTATATACGTTCTTAATTAAATATCACGATAAAAAATAATTGCTCAAATCCTAATGCATTACTATATAATAATTTTATGTGAATGTACCTTTAGAGTGTGTAGTATTTGGTGGATTCCCACCTGCAACCTTTTGACTAAGGCTTCTACAAGACGAACTTTGACATGAGAAATTAATGGTTTCCTCTTCACGTATTGAACGATGCAAGTAGCCTATGCTCTGGATCGCTAAAGCTAGTCAAAATTTAGAGAATGGACATGTAATGTGACAATGTAAACTTTAAAGCACACTTATCAATGAGTAAGAAGCTTTAGAATTAATCATTTTTTTTAGCTTTTATTATGTGAATATATTATATTTTTTGATTTGTTGTTTTGTTTTGAGTTTGATTCTTATAATATCATGAACATAGTATTCATAATATATATATTTTTAATGTAGTCATTTCTCATAATAATATTATGCAAATTTTTATAAATTTCTTTCAAATTTCAATTTTATTTATTTTTAGATAAAACATTACAAATTATAAATTTCAGACGTTCACAACATGACATTTAAGAGCAAATAAATATTATTAAAACAGTGTAAAGAAGGAAGATAATGCGGCATCACAAAAACAGTATAAAAAGTAAATAGGTACAAAAAATATAAAAAATTATAAAGCATGGAAGTACACCAAATGAGTAAAGTGAACCATATTTTAAGAACTTATAAAACATCGCCCACCTAGCACTCATCCTCACGTAGGTGGAATATATAAACATCCGAAGTATATATAGTTACTTAAGTTTTAATATCAATTCTGAGACAATGTGTTTCGTTGCCGCTTGTGGAGATGCATAATATTATATTATAAAAAATCGTAGTGTCAGTTTTGACTACCACAAAGTTTGCTGGGCAATAACGTTGTATATCTTGATATGCTGCGCCCCACCTCATATAGATAAATCAACAAATGAACGTCCCCAATCATTGCCTTACGCGAAATATCAAAATTATTCTGAAAAATATAAAAAATCGTAAACATATTATTGAATCTATGCAAATTTTGCCGAAAACTTATCTTAAACGATGTTTCAATGATCTAGGACCTAGGTAGTAGGTATTTTTAATGATTGGCATCATTGGGGAATTAATAAAATTAAATTTGTTTACACTGCATTATAATATAAGTATCCATGCAGAGTGCTTCATGTACCAGCCATGGAATAGAATCCTAATAAAGCCATGGTAAAATAATATTATATTTATTGACGTGAAGGTATGAAAGTTTTTTCTATTATTTTCTTGAAACGAAAAAATCGCCAGAGCAGCTTTTGTGACTCAATGACTAAAATAATTAGTAATATATGGCTAAAAAACTTGGCGTATTATTATCGTAGCTTACGCCCACGATGGCCGAGCGGCTTACGCGTTAGCTTATAATGCTGTGGGTCTCAAATTCGAATCCTGGGTCTGGCAAATACACATATTGTTTTTCAATCTGTGTTTGGACTCAGTAGTAGCTAATATAGGAGTAGCTAATATACATTTCTCGTAAAAACATATCTGTTAAAACAAACCTCTACTCTGCAGAGGCTCACATGATCTTATAAGATAGAATATGGTCAAAAAAAATTCATTACCATAGAAAACTTTTTTTTTGACATAAATTAATTATAAATACAGAATTTGTTTTTGGCAGATACGATTTTTTTAAATTAAGGCCCTCGGTCTTAAATATTGTTAAAACGTATTCCAAATATTAAAAAGTTATATTTTAATTTACAATATTTAGAATCTATAATAATTATTACAAATTTATTATGGAATACCTGCCTTTATATAACTTATTCGTCTCAAGGTAAATGGGTTGACCAAAGTGACTTAAACTTAATTGTAAACTTAAGTCGCAATTAACATTATAGGCAACGTCCTTGAAACGAGCTTAAATTACTCTACTCTACTCTACTCAGTAAAGGTTCTAAAATAATTTTATCATTTTGCTTATTTCCATGTTATATTTTATTAACCCATTTACAGTAAGTGATAGGCAAGTGGAGATAATTTCGACGGCCCCCAGAAAAACCGATATAACAATTTTATAAGATTTTTATATTTGTTTTTGTGGATAATATTATTCTGCATATTCAGGTCTTTAGCATAAACATGAGATAAAAAGATCTTTTTATATACAACGTTTTTAAATTTTCAGTTGAATCATATAAACTTGACTTGACGCTCTTAAACGATCAGAAAAATGTGTACTTGATAGAAATAATACTGAAATATCATATTGATTTCCATAGTAACGCACGTATATATTAATATTAATAATTTAGTTGCTAGGACCCACTTAGCAACCTATAATAGGTTTACTTTTTATGGATTTCTTCCGAAATAACTTTTCATACAAAACAGAATTAACTGAAAACGTGATCAATTCTACTTTAAGATGGCTAAAAGGATTAAAAGAATGCATTGGCATCGTGTTCTGATATATTCTAAAAGTTTCATATGTCTAGCTAGTTGTGAAGTTAGTTAAAAACCGATTGAAAGATTTGTACCGGACAAACAACCATCGGACAAATAAGAATACGAGCTAAGAAAAACGTTGTAAAAATTGACGATGTTAGGTTTTCGACGATGATGCAATATATTATCAACATAAATTATCGCATCGTCCAAATTTGTTTTTACGCAAATATCTGATAACTATAGTCATATCTTTTACGAATAAGAAGCTCATAATACTTGTTATTACGTTTTTTGCGGAGGTCTAATTTTAGTAGACGGCATTGTTTTTTTTAACGTATCATATTTGACTCTAAAAACGTCATATTGGCATATTTAAAAAAAATATTGGTATTGTATCTGTATTATGTACACATTCACTATAACCATATCTAATAATGCAATATAATTGCATTCTTAGAACGGTGAATCATGAATATAAGTAAAAATACGTTTTTTCTGTCAATAAACATGAACATTAGGCGATTATTGTATGTCTGAATCGAAGACATGGATATTACCCCGTAATGTAGAAGAGAAATAGCACGTAGCACTATTGAGACATTGGTTCAAGATTCGAGTCACGTACGATGGGTATAGGGTTTCCTCCAACATCTCAAATAACTAAACACAGGGAATTTTTACTCGGTTAACCGGTCAAATTCTTCCTCACAAACTAATATTATAATTTGTGTTAAATTGGTACGCCCGATATGACTAAAACATAATCCCTCGGTTTCCAGTAAATGTGATTTACTTTTTACCGGCCTCCTACCTAATTACGATGAAATGTCGATGTGAAGTCAAATGTGAAACTGTCATGCAACGGACGCGCTTTAAAAATTTTGCTGGTAATATTGGCATTTGTAGTTTGAATTAACGGCCCACATGCTCAGCGTAGGTTAAAATGGAGCTTTTATGGTATTTTCAGAGCATAACCCTGGGCATTCCTTAAATGTTGTAGATAATCTATTTATATAATTGTGAATCCTTATTATCCTTTATATTTATTTTAAACATTTGATGACTGCATAAAGTATTTTTATTACATAAAATAGTATTCTTTTAAAACTCTCGATCTAATGTTTTATAATAGGTATAGGTATATTTCAGTACATCCATGTGCAGTGGTGTTAAGATTTTTTTGATTTAATAATTTTTAAACGCATTTACAAAACCATTAGTAAAATTAATATTAACCTTATATAGTGACATATTTAAGATTAAAAATTATATTTTATAATCTTTGTGATCCCAAATTTGACAAGAATTAGGCATTTTATTATTCAAAAAATAGGCACGATTTACACATTTAAAGATAATTCTAAAGATACCAATTATAAGCGATATCTTTGACCATTCAAATATGATAAACATCCTACGAATATTGATTGTTTTATAATAATTATTGACCTAAAAATTACGTTGTATTTTTTTGAAATACGCCATTTCTATTGGCATTTCCCATTGGCTAAGCTACAACATACGGTCTTAGCCATCAATTGACAAACGATAAATGAAATAAAGAGTAAGATCATGTTAACGCGCGTGTTTGAACATGTACCTAACCGAAAAAAAATTAAAATGGTAAAAGAATACTATTTTATGTAATAAAAATACTTTATGCAGTCATCAAATGTTTAAAATAAATATAAAGGATAATAAAGCTTCCAAATTATATAAATAGATTATCTACAACTTTTAATGAACGTCCAGGGTTATGCTCTTAAAATACCACAAAAGCTCCATTTTGACCTACGCTGAGCATGTGGGCCCTTAAGGCACCAATAATAGGTAAATACTTACGTTCATTACTAGCCAGCGTTAGGAAGATCTCCAAATTTTACGTTTTACGTACTTGCACTTTCTAGTAATAATAGTAAGTATTCACCAGATTTGGGTATAAATTATTATTTATAAAACATAATATTATATAATTTGGCAAAATCTCAAAAACGTATCTCTTAGAAAAAATCTTAATTAAAAACCAAATAGGACTTGAATCTATATCCATCGAATGCCTCGACTAAAAAAAGTTCACCAGCGCTAAAGAAACATTCTTCTTCATGAATAAAAATCTGTTTTAATTTTCTTATTAAATCTTTTTTATCTTATTTAATTTAATCTACCGACATTTTAAACGGCGTGGGGTTAATCGTCTGAGGTTTTTATACGGGGGGGGGGATGATTCCCGGGGGGTTTTCGTCGTCGTCGGGGTAATTGTCCTTTTACCCACAAAAACACGTATTTTTTGTCAACAATCATAATTAGAAAAGTAATACAATATAAATGTGGGATTAATATATCGAGTAGGATTATAAACCCTTGTTTCTATATTGCGGGAGAACCGTATAGGATACTAGATCTGAGAAAAAAGTTGACCTTAATAATGTAATACACATATTTCAATAGTACGAACGTACAAAGATATACATAATATTATAAATTTAACATAAATGGTAAATGTCTCCAGAAACTATGAAAGTAAATAGTGTAGATAGATACTTGGTTATATAAGTTCCTCTAAGTAAAAACCGCTCTGCCACCCCATTCTCTTATTCAAATTGTTTGGAGAAATTCTGGATCCCAAAATGTAACTAAAGCCTGTAATGAGTGACACGTGTATAAGGCAGGCTTAATATTCATTCACTTAAACAAAAATAATATAAGTGGTGAGACTGCTTAGGGCTCGAAATGGAATAAAATTGAGCAGAGAGAGAGAGAGATCAGCAGTAATTTATCTGAATTTATTTGCAGACAGACGGGGATCATAATTTTAACAAGAGGGAATTTTAAAGCTTAGTATTTTTATATCAAATAAAGTCCTTCTTAAATTTTCAGCGAACATTGTATGACATGCTTTTTGAGAAGGGGAAATATTTAATAGAAAATATTAGCATTATAATATATTTTACGAAAGATTTCTGATAAATCGTCGTTGTATTGAATTCGAATTATTTGTTTAATTACATCTATTTTCATTTTATATAATTTGTATTTATAATTTATTTCAATCATCATAAACAATTTACTAATAATTTATTATCCGTATTTTTAAGCTATAATATTTAGAATATTTTCCATATCGACCACCACGAGCGCTATGTGACAAAATATAATGTAGAGACATTTTCATCTAGAATATATATAGTATATATCTAGTGTAAATATATCAAATATAATGTAGAGACATTTTCATCTAGTGAAAATGTCCCTCTAAGGCGGACGAAACCGGTCCAATTATATAATAAAAGTGGAATTAGAACGATAAAATTATATATATACATAATATTTGTATTGAATCTAGAAATAACCATATTTAATGAAATCACTTCGTAGATTGATATATTCCACTTACGTGAGGGTGAATTTAGGTGGACGTTGTTTTATAAGTTTTTAAGATAGGGTCTATCAATAGTTCACTCTGTGTGCTTCCATCTACTTTTATATGTTATTTTATTTCTTATTTTATTACTTATTGTATTATTAACTCACAATGCTCTGTAATTATATTTAAAAAAAATGTTAACACTTATTTTAAGCCATTTTGTGAACGCTTTGAAGTTGTAAATTGTTATGTTCATTATAATATGTAAAAAAAAAATTGTATAAGTTTGAATAAGTTATCTGTCTGTAACGCACAATCTGTGTCTTTCTTACGCACGCACGCATTTGTATTCCTCTCATGCGCGCTGCACATAATCGCTTAATTACATATATGCATTTCGCTCACACGCATTGGTTTCGACCCGTTATTTAGGTATGAATGTTGTTACCCTATATTATTTTGCTTGTTATATAAAAATAGTATTATTGAACGCATCAACAAAAATGTTGACGGGTGGAACTGGCATTCGTAATAGCGTTCACGAAGCCTATGGCAAGGTTTCATAGTATTATTTGAAAGGTTACCTTTGTATAAATATCAGATAGATTCTATTATTCCAAATGTGGTATATTCTTTTCGGTTACATGTAAATTGTACGTAAAACATTTCATCGTGGCACAATTTGCCGTGAGCTTTCTTATCGAAAAGAGATGGCCGTACACTATACGGTCTCCAATTTTATTAGATTTAATATGAACATTAATTCAATTTGCATAGCTGATTTTGGCACAATTCATGAATTCAAGAATGAAAACCTAACCTAACCTAATCTAACCTAACAAATAATCTAGTATATCAGCAATATTCAAAATTTGTTTGCTGTTGGATTCCTGTAAAGTGTGAACCGACTATAACCGTGTTTTATTTAGACATGAATTTTATGTCAGTTCTATTATACTACCCAGAGAAGTTGGACGGTCTTTAATATACGGCCATATATTTCCGATACAACATTTAACGGTACGGCGAACTGCATACGTACAAGTTTCTGGACACGATTCTTTTTGAACTTAATACCAGCAACTAAATTGGCCGTGCGGCTTAAGCGTTGGACTATCACGCCGTGGGCCCCAGGTTCAAACCCTGGGTCTGGCAAGTACACATATTGTTTTTCAATTTGTGTGAGTCAGGGTATGGACCTAATAGGATGAGCAAGTGGCTGACATACATTACTCATAAAAAACAAAATCTGTTAATACAAAACTCTACTTTTGGAGGCCCATATGATCCTATTAGGATCGGACAAGGTCGTAAAATTGGTCACTCAGTGTCATTAAAATAAATTACCATTAAAATGGAACCAGAGTAATTATTATTATCTCTCAGTATGTATCACTAATGCAAACAGTATAGTTTAATAAAACAACGTGACAGTACTAAACTTCATGAAACAGTGTTTCTATTTCTAGTGTCGTTCATAAGCAGCTGCTATATGAAAATGTATATATGAGTCGCCTAGAGTCATAACTCACATTTTCCATTTTTGTCATTTTTTAGTTAAATAATATACCAAGTGATTATACCAAGGGATTAATATATATATATAAAGAAAAATAGTAAGGTATCAAAAGTCACGTTAAACCATGTAAAAATCGTTGACAAAGATGACTATTGGTGTCATAACTCACATTTTTCAATGAATAATGTGAATTCTGTCACCAAGACCTTTGTAACCAATCAGTGAGCTCTATCTTTTATAGTAATGCTGTGTGTCTGCAGCCTTAGGACTCTTAGGAGGGAGTTCAATACTTTTTTCTAATTACAAAAAACAGTGCTCTAGTGGTTTTTTGTGATTATCTCAAAATTCGATTTTTTTATTATGTGAGTTATGACTCTAGGCAACTCATATAAACTTAACTACACTATTCAGATAGTGCTGTATATCCAAAGCTTAAAAAAGCTCACTTTTTTATTTTAAATTAGAATTTTCCTTCGTTATAACAATCCAATTTGTTTTCCAATATTTCAGTATCAACAATCCGTACTCTAAACTGTAATTACGTAGGAAGAGATAAGGTAGAAACACTCGAGTATATAGAATATAAATACAAACCATTATGTAAATTGTCGCAATTTTTCTTTGCAAATTTTCCGCCGAGCCCCAAATCGAACCGAATGATTTGCCCCGCTCGCAGATAAGCCTTTTTTATATCGGCTATTTGTTTGGCGGCGTTCGTAGCTCATTCCTTATTTATTGTCGGATTACAGATAGAAATGAAATTGGCCGCAAAACACTGGAGGCGGCCCTGCTCCCCCTGCTAACTGAAACAGTTATTTGTATTGGAAGAATTGTATTTATTGATAAATATATTTTATATAATACAGAAGTATAAACATCTTTTATAAAAACATTGTTCTCTTGTACTATAAACATAATATAAAAAATATATAAAAAATATATAAAAAATACTCGGCTTACATATTGCCAACTGGTTTTCTTCTACTTCTTGTTCTATTGATTTTAACAGTTTGGCATAGTCCGTGTCCGGAAACTTGTAAGTATGCAGTACCCCGTATCACACTTCACCGAGAAATGATGTATCGAAAATATATGGCCGTATAGTAAAGACCGTGCAAACTCTTTGGATCGTATAGTACTGATATAAAATCCATGCCTAAATAAAACACGGTTCAGCTGATTTACTGGATTGTTAAATTTGTTATGTTAGGTTAAGTTAGGTTTTCATTCTTGAATTCATGAATTTTGCCAACATAAAATTAATGTTCATATTCAAATTTCTTTATTTTACATATAATGAACAGAACAAATTTATTATAAATTCAAATCTTTCACGACATGACATAAAATAAGTGTTTTTAAATAAAAATACAATAAATGTAATAATAATGTAATAAATGTGTGTGTAATAAATAAGAAGAATAAATAAGAAATAAAATAAGAAAAATAAAAGTAAAAGTAAAAGTAGAAGCACACAGAGTGAACTATTGATAGACTCTATCTTAAAAACTTATACAACAACATCCACCTAAATTCACCCTCAGGTAAGTGGAATATATCAATATTCGAAGCGATTTCATTAAACTTGGTTATTGCCCTCCCAATTGGCATCACTAATGGCAGGTTAGTTCTGCACCTTGGGAGGACAAACAACGGATGCCCTCGTTTCCTAAGGTAATTATCAGAGACACAGATCAGTCAACACCCTCAAGAATGGCAGAGTTGACATTTGCGCCTCGTATAAGTCGGAAAAAATATGTAGCTAAATAAAAATCCCTTCTAAATTTTAAGCTAAAGTATGTAAGCATACCTAAGAAAAAGTCAGTCGGATAGAGCCACGGATAATATCCATACAGCCAAAAGTAAATGAGCCTCAAAAAATTCTTTTGGACTCTCTCCGCCATAAGGCCATACTTCAACTGATGCGGGACCCAAACGATAGACCCACTCTCAAATCTGCTTCTAACTAAGGAGTTATAGAGAACTTTTAATACCGTAAAATCCGAAAAGTCCCGGAAGTACGCAAGTATTGAATCTAACTGCTCAATGCTTACATTATCTAGTGTTTAATACGTTTAAAATATTAATTGAATAAACCCATCCCAAAAGTTTCCCATACAAAATCTCATATTAATATAGAATCATTTAAATTTAATTTGTAACTATTTTCCTGTATAATACAATATCATTTCATTTCTACTGAATGTATTTTATTTCCATTGAATAGTATGAATATTAAATAGTTTATTAATGAAATTGAATGCATGTGTGGGCTAATAAACGGTTTTTGAAACTATACCAGATGTATTATAATATAAATTGAATAACATCAACGTCATACTAGACAGTTACTACACTGTATTATTATTCATTGGATCAAATATTATTTATTTTAAACTTTGTCATAACATCGAAATGTACAATATTGAAACAGTATTAAATAGTTATATGAATTCAATATTGACAGTAAATAATATTTAGGTATATAATTTATTATAATAAATCACCTGCTACATGAATAATTATTGTACTTCAATAAATTTATTTATTTTATTGAGAGCTCAGACTGATATTTTATTACACATATTACAAAACGTGTTAAATAAAATCTTATTATATATGGATCATAAACATAATAATATGAAGTAATAAAATAACCAATCTACTAATTTTCATGCAAACAGTAAAGAAATCGATGATATCTTTAAACTTGCATAGCAAATGAGACTTACATGATTTTGAAAACACTTCTGAGAAAATATTATATAACCAATAAAAAAAATCTTTTTTGAAAAAAATATGGCACCCAGCAGGAATCGAGCCTGCATCTCTCGGGATTCGCGCCCACGAACATCGACCACAATGCTATAGACGTCATATCCAATCGCAACAAATCTTAACTAATGGCTCTTACAATACTCTCTCAATACTTTCCAAATACCGTTTATAACGTCATAATTATGTATGTTCAATAAAAAGAATGTTACATTCTTAAATCTTGTGAATTTTTCGTTTATTAAAAAAAATAGTTATTAAAATGAGACTTAGCTGAAAACTGGAGCTTTCTTCAGCAATTTTGACAATAAAATAATAGAAAGCTTTATCTGTCAGATAACGATTTTCTATTTCATATTCTAACTTTGTTATTAATAAATTATACAATCGTATTTATTAAATTTGACATAATATTAAAAACCGATGCTGCCTGTTCAATCTTTTCATTCTAACGGTGCAGCTTTACGATATCGACTCTTGACATTTTGAAAAAGCTTGTAGAAGCAGTATTGTGCTTTGATGATAGTTGCATGTGGCATATATTGAATGCATTGATAGTGTAAGCTCGTCAAAAATATGGAGATAAGAGAGGAACGTGCAGAATTTTATCACATCTAATTCGAATAGGCAATATTTAATCTGGCTAAGTCAAGTATTTATATGAGAAATGAATTGAAGACTGCGTCAATTACAACTAGCGATTCATTCTCAACGATTAGGTCGTCTGATTCACTCTTCTACAACACTTCTACATACGTCACGTACACGAGTCTCCCTTCTCATTACTGGTTCTGGTTTATCCCCCTGCAACCGTTGAAACATCCTTACCGTACATTACGAATAATTTCATCATATTCAAACAACTTGAACTATAAACGTCGAATGAACGATTTGTAATAGTTTCGGTCACTGTATGGATCATTTTCATGAATTCTGTCATGAACGATGCACATGTATACTTAAAAGATTTTCAACCTGGTCTGCATTTTTCAAAATAATTAAATAAAATTTTCTTCGTTGATCATTCACAGATTTAATGTGATATTTTTCTATTGCGGGTGGTCGGGCCAGACGATCGGTAAAGATTACGTCATTTCGGTGCAATTTGATCAGTATAATGAATCGTATAGTATGATCATTTTTTTTTCTATCCATGCACGACACACTGAAGAATGCATTAAGTTTGCAACTATGCGGTTTTATATGCTTAAGCCTTGGATACACGTTTTGATATTAAATTTACATAAAATAATATCTTCTCCCCGCTATCATATGTCGTGAAAGTTTAACCAACGTCACTCTTTCACATTTTCTCAGGGTCCAGAGACGAGTCGTGAATATTTTTGAATGTTTTAAGTTAATCTGCATGTTGACAACAATTTTAATATCGAGTTAGCCGTGACGGAGAGTGGTGGGGGTAAGTTGGTGAATGTGAGACGCACAGTGGTTTATATTGTCACATTATATTAAAATTTAGATTAATTTAAAACATTTATTATTAAATACAATATTAATACTTTCGACCGAAGGTACTTGATGGAATTTGAATTTAAATTCTAATGGATTCCAGATCTGTACAATTCCATTTAAGTCGTTTCTCGCGACCTGGGTTTCGCCTTTCGGCATCTTCAGGTGTCGTGCACACTCACCAAAGGCAAACACACACTGACAACAAACACTCTTAACTCTACCTTATATATTAAATCAATACAATAAAGTAGGTAAAAACTCTATTACCTACCTATCTAGTCAGAGGTTACAAAAAAAGAAAATACAACAAACAAATTATGAATAGTTGAAGTGTCAGTAAAAAACATAATCAGTAAAAACCCTATCTTATTAATAACAATACACTGGATAGCATATTATTATAATAAATCGTCAAACCTAATAGTAGGTCATTATTCTTTATAAACAATAAAAATACTACACTCAAGAGGTGTAAATCGTCAATTCTAAGAAAAATAATTAATGGAGTTAACTAATGAGATATTAGTCTTTAATAATACTCTTACATGGTACCTACTTTTATAACATTTTTTTTTAAATATACATATAAACTCCCTTAATATAATATATATAACTCACCTAATATTATATATATATATAATAATAATATCAGCCTTTGGTGAGTGTACACGACGCCTGAAGATACCGAAAGGCAAAACCCGGGTCACGAGAAACGACTTAAATGGAATTTAAATACAATATGTATAAATAAAATATAATTGTCTGTTGCTCATAATTAGCCTCCACTTTCCTTGAACAGATAAATGAACTTTTTTATGTTTACCTACCTAAGAAATTATTGGTCTGCTTTTTTATTTGTAACGTATTACTTCTAGCATTTGAAAATGATTTTTTTTTTTATATAAAACGTCCCACATCTATTAATTGAAAATAGTATTTTGTTTACAGAAATATCTAAGATAAAAGAAGTATATTATTTCTAATATGCAGCTCTGTTATAGTTAGTAATATCTACTATAATATGTAAGATTTTAAATAATGTTAAACAATTTAAATTCTGTAAATTATAATTTTGTATTAGGCATCTGTTTTCTACCACACACTAACGGCAGAGGCTACGATAATCATAAAAAGGGTATCATAGTCAATCTCATGTACATTTTGCTGTTAGTCAAACTTATAGACTACTTACTATAATTTGATAGCAGACCGTGGAGACCCTCTTTTACAGAGATACTGCGGTATTTCATTCTAATTAAAACTATCACATACGCTAAAGTGAACTAGGTGAATACTTTTCGAATGGTAAACAAGCGGTTTTAGGGTTTACTTGGACTTTTTAGGCTTCTATTTTCTTAGATGTACATAAAATTCTAGTTATTTTGGATATGGTCACAATTCAATTAAGTATGTGGTTTTCTCAAAGGGTGTGCGTTTGTGTAATCGTTTGGCTTCTACCACTGTATTAGTGTTTCACTACGCTATGGCCATTTGGTCACACAGCCTGTTGTAGTATTAAAAAGAATATATAGGTATGTATATATTACATAATATTATATATTTTAAGTATAATATTAAAATACATCTGGTTTCAACTAACATAAATGCATAGTCGCCATAATGATATCGTGGTCGAATGGAACTGGAATTTTGGGCTGATCGTCGAAGAGCATTTTCCACTGAACAAATTTCTGGAGATAACACATGCTGGTGCTCCAATCTATTAAAATGTATTAATAGTTAATCTAATAATTTTTGTCCCGATAAAATACTACTTTTAACTAGTGTGCGCCGCAGAACAGGCGCAGATTCAAGCCAGGCTATTAGCATACCCGCCGCGAGGGGGTTACAAAAGAGGCGATCTTTACAAGGAAGTCATTTAGATTGAAACATTACGATGTGTACTTAGAATGATTAATGTGCAATACACGGGCTCGTTTCGGTGTAAAGCTATTCATTTTGCATTGCTATTAATTTTTGGATATACTGCGTTTCTCACCCGAGTTGACAGGCTAAGATCAACTCTTATTAAATTCTATCTCAATATCAATTTTTAGGTAACAAATATTATTAGAAAATAAGTTTTCTTATAAATAATTATTTTATTAAGTATTTATTCCAAATGATAACTCAATAAATCACAATCATATTTGGTTGGGCGACTTATGGCGCCCCTAATATAATATAAATATTGTACCCACCTAACACCATTATCCTTGCCAGATCTACTATTAACAGGCAGTAATTCTTCAACCGTGTTAGTGTAAATACCTGTAACTGGTAAAATATTAAGACGTCATTACCTGCACTAGTTTTGAGCGTCAATCGCCGCGCGCAGGGTGACTCAATAAACAGTTATCGCACGAGAGTGGTAGTGCTAGTGAGTGAGAACCAGACCACGCAGCTAGCCTCGTCATCGTCTGGAATCCTTGGTATAACCCCAATCCCAGTATCCTAATCATCCCAATCGTATTACAGTCCACTGAAAAGCGTCGCCAATATTAATTGTCTTAACAAAATAAAACTTTTTTTAGATAGTTATAAAATAGAGCATCAACGTATACCTACCTACGTATAAGTAAGTGAAATACGCCGAATTATGTGGCTTAAGGACCCACATACCCAACGAAGGTCAAAATGGAGATTTTATGGTATTTTCAAAGCATCAGCCTGAACATTCCTTAAACGTTGTGGATAATCTATTTATATAATTTTCAAGCCTTATTATCTTATATATTTATTTTAAACATTAATTGATGACTGCATAAAATAGTATTCTTTTAAACCTCTCGATCTAATGTTTTAGAATATAGTCATATTTCAGTACAGTGTGCTGTGATGTGCAGTGGTGTAAGGATTTTTTAGATTTATTAATTTTTAAACGCATTTATAAAACTATCAATAAAATTTATGTTGACATTATTATAGTGAAATATTTACGATAAAAAATTATATTTATAATCTCGGTGATTCCAAATTTGACAAGAATTAGGCATTTTATTATTCAAAAAATGGGCAAGATTACCACATTTGAGTGGTAAGCTATGTGTTTGACCATTCAAATGTGATAAAACATCCTACAATGATTGTTTTATAATAATTATTGACCTAAGAAAAAGTATTTTTTTTGAAATACGCCATTTCTATTGGCATTTCCTAGTGGTTAAGATACAACATATGGCCGAAGCCATAAGTTAACAAACCATAACTGAAGTAGTGAGTAAAATCATGTTAACGCGCGTGATTGAAGATGTACCTAACAGAAAAAACGATTTTTTTAACTTAAGTGCATAAATTGCCATATTAAGAACATAAAAACAAAGAATAATAAAACTTTTTAATAACTTAGTCCATACAATTCTTATATATATAATGTGTATATGAAAAAAAGTATTTATAATTTCAAATTTATCATAATGAAATAGTTTTAAATATGACGATTCATTTTCTTGAAAGAAAATATTCAATTAAGACGACGGAATATTGCTGCTAAGTGAAAAGTAATATTCATCTAAAAATGATCTAACGGAATTTCTTTTCTTTATTTTCGCGGAGGTTGTGTATTTTTCGCGGTTTTTTTGACAGAAAAAATCCATCAACTTTAAGACACGGTGTGGAAAATGATTTTATTGGCTTATAATAAGTATATTTAGCATTCGGAGCGTATCTCAAAGTCAGATTTAATAATGAAGATATGTACGAGAAAGAGAAAATGTATTTTTTTTAAATCCCTCAGTTAAGTAATCTGTTTTCAGCTTGCTTATTTCATGAGTTAATTTGTATGCATGTATTTATCTTCCATAAATAATATATATCATCATCCATAAATAATATACCAAACAATTTCACAACCTATTTAGATACGTCTGTGAAAAATTAATTATTAATTCAATCGGTTATCCAGGGTTTTCCAAACTTTTTTCTGCAATGAAACACTTCGCAAACCCGAAAATTTTAACGAAACACTTAGGTTATTTTTTATATTGGGTAATCCCTACTAGAAAAATTAAAAAAAAATGTTATTGAAACACAGTATTTATTCAGTATTTATTTTTAAATTTAAAACTAAAATATAAACATAAAAATATATATAAATAGAGCTCTTAATGACTTTGATGATTTTGAGTCCTTTAATTGCATATCTTCTTGATATCAGGCGCAATATTGGTAAGTTGCATTCTAATACCTGGTGTGGCGTCGAGCCTGTTCCTGCATTTTGACTTCGTTTCAGCATAAAAAGAAAATCCCGCTTCGCATAAATAGGTTGTAGAAATGTAAGTAAAACAATACCTAATACCTTGTTTTATAAAATTGGGGGTACTCTTCTGACAAATTCGCCCAGAAATCATCAGTGGAGATTGATCATCACTCGCCTTTCAATATAAAGTAAATTCTTTACTTATTTTAGTTTTACTTATTCTACTTCTACTTAGTAGAAGATCTTTAAATGTGTTGTAGTGTATAAAACCTTTCCAAATCGCAACGGAACACCTATTCAGGTTTGTCGGAATACTGGTGTACCGTGGAACATAGTTTGGGAAACTTTGGATACAATTTGAACCTTGTATAATTATTAATCTTCGATAAATTTACTAATTATCTTCTCACTTGTTGCCTCAATGATGAGGTTTGTCATTAGTAGTCCTCATGAAAAGATATCGAATTAACTGTTACTCACCATTTATTACTGAACTAACTAGAGCGATTTTGTGATACCAAGGTCCGGCAGTATTTTTGATTTGCTTGGCCCATAATAAAAGTATTTTCCTTCTTTCTCTTTATCAATAATGTGGCTTCATCATAAAGCCAATACCCCAACATGGCAACGTTTAGGTGACGGAAACAATTATTATCAATGCATTAAATGAACACATAACTTCTAATTTACATTGTATAGTATGTCGATTGTATTTACCAGGCTCCATAATACCGAAATCTAGATGGGTTAAAAAAATGCTGACCTGATTAAGACTAGAACATAATATTATACCCGATCGTTACATTTTCATCAATATGATGAGAGACTGTATCATCGACCTTCTTACTTTTAAACTGTGATCATCATCATTAGCCTGAATCTATCCACTGCTGGATCAAGGCCTCTTCGAACTGCTTCTACTTCTCTCGGTCCTGTGCATTACGTTGCCACGTACTTCCGCAGAACTTTATCATTTCATAGATCCAGCGGCCTCTAGGTCTACCTTGCAGACGTTTTGTACTTCTTGGATACCACTGGATGACTAGATTTGTCCAACGATTGTCTCTTCTTCGAGCTACGTGTCCAGCCCATCTCCATTTAAGGCTTTTAATAAACTCTATTACATCGCAAACCCTTGTCTGCTTCCTTATCCACTCATTCTTTTTGTTCTTTCGCGTTATGCCCAGCATGCACTTCTCCATACCACGTTGTGCTACTCTTAAGTTTCTGGATCTCTCTTTTACGTAGGGTCCATGTTTCACACGTATATGTGATCACGAGAAGTACACACTGGTTGAACACTTTGCGCTTTAGGCACAGTGGAAGGTCACTTTTGAAGACATTATTCCCGAAAACTTAAACTACGAGTATGATAAAACATGTTATATATAAGCTTATTTTCAAAGCCTTTATTATGATTATATTAAATATATATATATTATATTATATCGTTGAATAATTTATGAATGTACTGTATCCACAGCACGTAAAGACTGCACGTCAATAATATCACTCAAACTATGGCATTTATTAAACAAAAAAATCAAGAAATCTCAACAACAACAAACAATAAAATATTTGTTTATCCACCATTAAATTGAGCATTACAATTTGTATTAAATTTCTGTAAACCCACGGAGATTAATATTATAATTCTCGTCTACCTCTATCCATAATACGATAAAATAATAATTGTAAAATAAATTTAACTTGTCATCTCGAGTGACACCCACGATACTTTAAACTTGTAATAACTTTAGGCGGATAGATTCTGTTATCGACTAGGCCTCCATTAAATATTTTAGATATATTAGTATTATTATTCTCATACCAGCATACCGTAAAAGCTCTGAGACAGATTGCTCTTTATGAGCTTCTAAACTTTTTTGTTTAAGATTTTTTTTTATTTTATATTAGGAAAATTGTATTTTTTCATAGTACTTTTTTTATATTATAATATATATGTTACGCCGAATGTGCGAAATTGACTATTACATGAAATGGGCAAAATTTTTGCTAATTCATGTAATAGTCAAGCCCGTTGCATTATTCATGAATTAGGTAAATTATCTGCCGAGTACGTGAATTCGCCAGGGTATGGAATTCTTAAACTGTCAACATGACAGTAGAAAAGGTAAATTTAATACGGATAGTTTTATTAGTTATAATTGGACATAATATAATATTATTATTATTAGGTAAGGTTTGGTTGGGTTTTTAATTCTGAATTCAACTGAATGTCAATTTTGAGGTTAGCTTACAAGTATCAACAAACTATCACAAACATACAATCGACCATTGCACGGTTGATACCCAAGCACGAATCAAATCGCGAAAATACCTTATAATAAAACTCTTCCGTTATCATATTATAGTTCTAGATTTTTTTTTGCGCATATTAAATTGATATGAAAGTCATTGTAGCTATTGATTGGTATATTTTTATATTATAATCAATGACATTTGACACATTTGGTTAGTTTGATTAGTTGCAAAAAATACCACCGGAGCGCGACCATATATTTTGACCATAGATACTATACAAAAATTTTGACCAATGCATAAGCATTTGACACATTTAGTTTAGTTGCAAAAAAGACCACCGTAGCGCTACTATCTAATTTGTCCAATGCATGAATTAGGCTGAAAAATTACTGCCGAATTTACGCACTTCGCAGATATTTTGTTTAATTCATGAATAACGCAACGGGCTTGCTTTTTTCATGATTTAGGCAAAATTTTGCCGATTTCATGTAATAATCAATTTCGCACATTCGGCGTTACATATATAAAAAAAATGGATTTATAAACGAAATAAATAAATAAAAAAATTACAACACTTGCGAATCTATTGTATACACGAGGCGGGTATCGAGAGTAGTTTATAATAATTATGTATGTATTAAGGCGGTGTTATAGTAATTTAACCGTCTAAACTATCAAAAAATGCTACGTATTAACAGCACCTCTCTTGGCTGTGTTAACTTTCAGAGCGAGATCAACATTTTTGTCATCTTAGACGGCTAACTTATTGTAACAATAAATCATAATACCTCAGTAATGATACCACTAATAATACAATAATGAATTCAAGAATGATACCCTAACATAATCTATCCTAACAAAATAATCTAGTATGTTGACTATTTTCAAAATTTGTTTGCCGCTGGCTTCCACTAAACATACAAGGGTGGGTCAATAAGTCCTTAGAAAAGCCGACAGGTGGCGCGACTAGTACTGTAAGCGGTTTGTTTTCATGCAGCGGCACTACCGATTCAGTATGCTGCGAAGTTTCAATCTGATTGGTCGGGTTGTTGTGTGTTTCTCGTACATTTAAAAAAAAAATTTGCTTGTGGAAAATGGAAAAATGGAAAATGGAGAAAATTGAGTTTAGAGCTATTATTAAACATTTTAATATAAAAGGGTTAACAGCAAAGGAAATAAAAAATGAGTTGGATTTAGTTCACGGCATATCTGCTCCTTCACTTGCAACTATTTATAACTGGTTAAATGAATTTAAACGTGGTCGTACATCAACAAAGGATGAACCACGCTCAGGATGTCTTGTAGAGGTGATTACACCAGAAACGATCAATAAAATCCACGATATGGTGTTAAGTGACCGAAGATTAAAGTTGAGTGAGATAATTGAGGTTACAGGGATCTCAAAAGGTAGCGTCATTTCTATTTTACATGACAAATTGGGCATGAAAAAAATTTCTGCAAGATGGGTGCCGCGTTTGCTCACAGTCGACAATAAACGCCATAGGGTGGTGGCCTCTAAAGCCCTGTTGTCGCTCATGCAACGTAATCCGGATGAATTTTTTCGTCGCTTTGTGACTGTAGATGAAACATGGATACACCACTATACTCCCGAGACGAAAGAACAGTCAAAGCAGTGGATTGCGAAAGGCAAACCATGTCCAAAGAAGGCGAAAACCGTAAAATCAGCTGGTAAGGTTATGGCTACTGTATTTTGGGATGCACGTGGAATTATTTTCGTTGACTATTTGGAAAAAGGAAAAACAATAACAGGGGATTATTATGCATCTTTATTGGACCAGCTAAAAAACAAAATTGAAGAAAAATGGCCTCATTTAAACAGGAAAAAAATCCTCTTTCATCAGGAAAATGCCCGTGTTCACACATGTTTACGATCAATGGCTAAAATTGAAGAATTGAAGTTCGAATTGGTCGACCACCCACCGTATTCGCCAGATTTAGCCCCCAGTGACTTTTTCCTTTTCCCAAACTTAAAAAAATGGCTAAGTGGACAACGTTTTTTTCAAATGAAGAAGTCATCGATCGGACAAATGCTTATTTTGAGGACCTTCCGAAAACTTATTTTTCTGACGGTTTAAAAAAAATTGAGAAACGTCTAACCAAGTGTATTGAGCTCCAAGGAGATTATGTTGAGAAATAAAAAAAAATACAAAAATAAAAACTGTTTTAATGCTTTTTTCTAAGGAATTATTGACCCACCCTCGTACAAGAACCATAATAAGAAAGAACCACAGTTTCAAATCTTGGATTTATTCTGTATTTAATAGAAAATAATACTTATTAAAAAAAATATTCTCAAGTGCGAGGATTTCATCAAAAAATATGGTTACACCCATAGTTATATATAACATATATTGTTAGGTACACCCGATGACCGATACCATAAAACCATAATACTAGAAGATATCAAAATTTGGCCACGTATATTTTTATGCCCACGGTGGCCGCGCGGCAACTCATTCGCTGCTGACTAGATAATGATTTTTTAATTACCACCTTTAAAATGCACGTTAATTACATCGATCGGCCGCCTGGTCATTACGCGCCGGGTGCGTCATCAGCGTCCAAAGTATTAAGCGTTGGACTATAACGCCGTGGGTCCCAGGTTAGAACAGGGTCTGGCAAGTACACATATTGTTTTTCAATTTGTGAGTGTCAGGGTATGGACATAATAGGTTGAGCAAGTGGCTGACATCCATTTCTCGTAAAAAATAAAATCTGTCAATACAAACCTCTACTCTGTGGAGGCCCATATGATCCTATTAGGATCGGACATGGTCGAAAGAAAAAAAGAAGAATATTTTTTACGCGGTGAAAATGAGAACTCCAATCTTGATAGTATTGACTTATGTGTGTCCCTGATAAATATTTTAGAAATCGGGAACATCAATTTATTGTTTGTTCTTCCAAGGAAGCAGAACTAACCTGCCATTGGTAATGCCAATAATTGGGAGGGCAATAACTCTGTTCAACCAAATCGCTTCAGATGTTGATATATTCCACCTACGTGAGGACGAGTATAGGTGGACGTTGTTTTATAAATTCCTAAAATAGGGTCTGCTTAACTCATCCGGTGTACCTACTTCTTTGTACATATTATTATATTATATAATATTATATATTTAATTTTTAATTTAACTTTTCTACTATTTAATAACTTAATACTGATATATTTGTTTTTTTATATAATACTGTTTTAACAATATTTCTTTGTTTCTAAATATCATGTTGTGAACGTCTTAAACTAACAATCTGCAATATTCACTATATGTAACAATAAATAAAATTTGAAATATAAAAGTGTAAATTTCTCAGTAATATCTGTCGATAGTATTAATTTATTGCAACAATTTGTAGCAATTTCAATCGAATGTCATGCATAGAATTTATCAACAAAATAAACTGATATGTTTCATTCGTTTACTACGGTATGTATTTAAATAAATAAAGATGGGTCCAGACGATAGCAGTAGATTAAGAACCCTTTTTGTTAAAGTTATAAATTGGTTTCAACGTCTTTTAGTCAAGCGATAATTTCCGCTCGGGTTCGATTACACTTTACGACCCATCCGACGTGAGCCGATGCTTAAAACAAATAGCTTTCTTTCACCTGTCTACATCTCCTACCTGACATATCTGATGTCTTTATAAAACTGATCCACAAACAATGCATTACTTAGCTCTTTGATAGACAGTCAACAACGTTCGATACGTCGAGATTAACATTAATGATAATTATAAATACATTTATTATAATATTTGTTTTATTTAACACTCATCTATCTACAGTACATGGCAGTAGCGAAGGGTAGAGGTAGGTTGTTAAGATCCGCTATAAAAATTCTTTGTATTGAACTAAGACTACAATAATTTACAGATTAGTTTATAAAAATCAATTAAACCCTGCCTAACCAAACCATAATAGTTTTGGTATATTTTGAGCGTACCTAACGACAAAATTTTTCACACTTTTTCATTCATACTTATTTGTTTTCGTTGGATTAAAAATACATAATTACACATAATATTGTTGGTTCATTATTTAAAATTCATTAACCCCTGTCTTAACCATGCTATATAATAGATAATAAATATTATTCTATCTATAAAATATTGAAAGTTATGTATGATTTATTTGCATAATTTTAGATATTTTAGAGATAGACGAGTAATTTTATAATATTATTTACAATAGCTTGGTTTACATAAGATTTAATTGAATTTTAACAACTTACAAAATGCTATCCGCAATTTGTAGAATTATTTAAACGAAAACAAATACGTATGACTGACAAAGTATAGTGTGTACCATTTATAGCGGATCTTAACTGCCTACCTCCACCATTCGCCACTGCCACATGATATGGTATTTTACTAAAGCTCAAGTAACAGTCTTCGATGTCTTGCCGATTCTCAGGAGTATACTTGTACGACCATCACAGTTCGGCATTTAAATTAGTGTAAAACCATTTATAACTGCACTCGAGTAATCACCACAATACATTTAAAAGATAGCCGCCAGTCAAAAAAATTGAATGGCAATTGAGCGATCTTATTATTATTATAGAGTATACCAATTAACTATGCTTTAGCCATGCTGATGGAGTGGCTCTTTCTTTGCATAGCGACCGTGTTTAGGAAAAAGTGCGTAACCCACACAGAACAAATTTTACAGGAGAGGCAAAAAACGGTTTTTGAATGATTTTGCTTTAATGTCAATAAAAAAATAGGCACAGACATTGGGTGCATGATGATTAATGATTTGGTGTAATATCTTTTTTATCTACTAATAATTAAAGAAGTTATTATAGACAAATCATTAAAATTGAGCGTAAATGCCTTTTTTCCTTAAATTAAAACTTAACTAAAGATCAATGAAAACCTGAATTTAGATAATAAATCGGCATTTGCGGCTTACTTCCTTTTTACAGAACGTGTATTTAGTTGTATACATTGTTAATATCTAATAAAAGCATTTTTCACACAGTCGATAGGAAACCCATTAATATGACAAACATGTCTGGATCTAAAAAGTAAATCGGGCAAATCAAAAATATCAACGTTTGTACTTTAGTGGAAAAAAGAAATTATATCATTTAAAACGCTTTTGATTTTAATAAAAAATATATACTCATCATATTATTTTGAAACACATTACGTACGAATAATTAGCTGAATAAACCAAAGTTAGACGAAAACAATGTGAGAATTTTTTTTTTTTACCTTGGCTGAAAACAGTGCATTTTTTAATCCACTTTATTTCTCGCGTCCAGATATTATTATTCTCGAGTTTCTCTGCTTTATAAAATAAATTCGTAGTCTACAATTATTGTGAGATAAATCGATTGTTGCATACCGTGGTGTCGTATTTCGCTTTAATTCAATAATACTCTATCAAGAATTCCAACTGCCAAGGTAATGGGGTAATGAATAGTTTTGAAACGTGAAAATAGTACGACGATTTGAGTCAATACATAAATAAGTTTTTTATAATATTCCAATAAATATATTTTGTTATTTTTAAATAATAAAAAATGTTTATTTAGATGGAATTTGCTGCTCTTTTGGAGTCGTCCATACAAACAAAAATCCACTTTCAGTTTGTACTCACTTTATCGCAATATACATAAAAGCAACAGTGGAACAAGTAAAAAATACTAGATTGAGAATAATTGAACTGTAATATTTGTTTCGTAAAAATTAATCGTTTATTTTGTTTTTTTCACCGTTTTATAATTGATGATTATGTCATTATTATTATGAATTATTTCAGTTATCGCACTGTTGCTTTAAGTTAGATGACATTTTTTAACAAATGCAGCATTGCTATTTTTCTTTTAAAAGGGGTATTATATCAATTCTGGTGAGGAAAAAGGGCGTAGTCCACACAAATCAAATTTTTACTGGTGGCACAAAAACGTTTTTGTTATGGTTTTTGGATTAGGGCGGACGTGCTAAGCGTGGGTCAAAATGGAGCTTTTTTTCTATTTTCAAAGCATGATCCTGGACATACCTTAAACGTTGTAGATAATCTATTTATATCATTTTGAAGACTTATTATCCTTTATATTTATTTTAAACATTTGATGACTGCATGAAGTATTTTTATTACATAAGATAGTATTCTTTTAAACCTCTCGCACTAATGTTTTACAATAAAGTCATATTTCAGTACATAACTGTGCAGTGGTGTTAGAATTTTTTACATTTATTAATTTTTATACGCATTTATAAAATCATTAATATAATTTATGACGAGATAATTTTAGTAAAATATTTACAATAAAAAATTATATTGATAATCTCTGTGATCCCAAATTTGACAAGAATTAGGCATTTTATTATTCAAAATATTACGATTGGACATTGCGCGCACGATTAACACATTTGAAGATAATTCTAAAGATACTAATTATAAGCTATGTTTTTGACCATTCATGTGTGATAAACATCCTATGAATAATGATTGCTTTATAATAATTATTGACCTAAGAATAAGGTAGTATTTTTTTGAAATACGCCATTTCTTTTGGCATTCCCCAGTGGTTAAGCTACAAAATACGGCCGTAGCCATAAATTAACATATTGTGTACATAGCCCGCCAGAACTTGGGACCCATGACATTATAAGCCAACGCGTTAACTGTTCGGCCATCGTATATCGTAGTACAATAGCAATATTTCTAGAATTTTTGCAAATTATATAGGATCTCTAAACAATACTATTTTTTAATTAACACGATAATCTATAAGTATTCACACTTCTACAATAAGGCAGTCAATATTAATTATTATTACCTTTTCCAGATAGACGACATATATTATAATATTATATCAACGATAAACAATATTTTCAATGTTACATTAATAAAATAATCCGGGTACGTATAAGTAATATTACAAAAGGGTAATACGTTTTGTAAATTAAATATTTTTTCTTTCAAAAGAAACCCAAATACAAAAAAAAAGTGTTTGTTCTTTCGAAGAAAAGTATTCTTCTTTTTTCTGTAAAGAGTCGGTATTTTTCTCTTTTATTTTGGGTAATCCTATCTGCGTTTATATGAATGGCTCCTTTTTTGCACCGGATAGGAAACAAGAAAATTCTCAGACATGCAGATAAAGCGGGCCGCATCTGTTTCCTTATTGATAAGCCCTGCCATTGATCAGCAGAATTTTCGCAACAAAAGGGTATAAATAGTCATGGGTGCGACCCTTAACTTTTATTTTCCTTTTTTATTCGCGGATAAGGCGAATTTACATTATTTTAATTGGACATTTCGAATTTTGAATAAAAAGTATAATATAAGTATTTCGCTGTTTCAGACCATTATACAAATTATTTCATTTCAATACACTTGAATTTATAACGGATTAGTTGAATTCTCATTAATATCGATTATTTAAAAATAGGAAATGGCACGCGGGTTGAATTAACTAATATAACCATATTTTGGTTTTAACTCAATTTTTAAAATACTTACCTACTAAATTTATAAAGATAACAAAATTGTGAAAATATGCAAATATTCAGCTAAGGCATGGGTAAATGGTGAATTAATTATGATCAGAGATTAAATAAAAATTGAGCTACATTTTAAATGTAAATATACATTATATATATTTATATATATTTTTTTATGTTACTTTTTTTCTGTAAGTATATAATTAAATTATTCATTATTTTTCCTCATTTTTCTCATGTAATTTTCTTATGTAATTTCTTTATATTTATGTTATTCTTAATCTCTATCTTGTTAGGCTTAACTATATTATAATGTATATATGGAAACTTTGCTGGTCGCAATAACTTTTCATTATTACATTTTAAATTTTTGTAATCAATATGTAACTGTTTGTTTCCTTAATAAATAAAATAAATAAAACCTTCGTAAATCAGTCATCGTCGTAGATGTGGATTATTATTTCCGCATGGCGTCTCATGAAAAAGCTAGAATAATAAAATTATTTTCACATACAATTTTTAAGTGCAAATCAATTTTTATAGAATTTATCTTATTTTCTTATATTTGGTATTTTCCCCCTCCTTATTTGAAATATTTTCTGTCACTGATACCACGCTGTCAATCGCAGTCCTCCCCAGACACCCGTGTTGTAAACAATATATTGATTGATATCTCGTAGACGTAGAGTATACGCCTTTTTTGAACTTTTTACTACACTGATACGCCTCTTTGTCAATTACCTCACATACAATTAGAACAAATGATATTCATTTGTATTAATATATGTATTAATAAGAAAATAATATATAAAAAATATATTTTTAGAATATATTACATAATCAAATCAAATCAAATTTATTTATTTTACATATAGATAATTAACTAATAAAATTACAAATTCTTCATTCTCGCGTTCACGACATTACATAAAACAAGTGTTAACAATTTTTAAAATAAAAATTCAGAAAAATGTGACTTAATAATACAATAAGTAATAAAATAAGAAGCAAAATAAGAAAATAAATAAAATAAAGCAACAAAAATAAAAGTAGATGGAAGAACACAGAGTGAACTATCGATAGACCGTATCTTAAAAACTTATAAAACAACGTCCACCTAAATTCACCCTCACGTAAGTGGAATATATCAATATCCAAAGCGTCATCCTTGAGCTGGAGGGCAAAGTTATGAAGTGGCAACTCTACTCTTGTTGAGTCTGGCGGCATCCATTCTAAACGTATTTTAACCTAAAAGGATGTGATCTTATTTTATTTTTTTCTATTATTCCTCATTCATTCTTTTCACTTATTTATTTTTTGGTTCATCTAGTCTCTTCTGTACTTTATTTAAGTACATTTTTTTGAAATTATTATTATGCTGTATGTTACGTTTTTCGAAATTATGTAAAGATTACTAACAAATTTTAAAAAAATACGCAAGTATAGAATAATATGCTAATAATAAATGTACTGATCATCCTAATATTTCATTAAACTCCATTAATATACCTTATTTATACGACAAGTGGTAAGAAAAAGCTGTACCTACATGTTTTTATTTTGGTAGACATGTTTCCCAGATGAAATATGATACACATATAAATTTCCCTTTATTTCACACGTCATACAATAACACGATACAGATAATTCCTTTGAAATGTCCCCACAATGGCGGCCATTTGTTCACGGTCTTATTACGCCCACATTGACCATAACAATGAATAATATCCCTTTTCAACAATCAATAAATAGAAGAGGCTTTGACGCTAAATGGACACGTGTAGCGGTAATGTCTGACGGTGCGCCGGTCACGAATTTCCAGAATAACAGGAGTTGCCAATAACAGTAAATAATGACAATTATTAATATTTTGCTTTTGACGTTTTTTTTTTGCTTTCGCAATACTGATGGCTGAAAAATATAAAATTTATTACAAATGCTCATAAAGATGAAAGACATATCTGGGTCTCTTATCCTACAAAACATGCAAACATCATACTTTTAATATATACGGATTAACCAACAATAACATATCGCTGTGTATTGTTAATATTTTCGTATATTGTACCTAAGTATAATACCTACCTCTTGTTTGTGTAATATTTTTTCATGAGTTATCAGTTATCTAAATACATATTATTTTCTGTTGTATTCTCATAATAAAATTAATGTGTATTTTTGTGATATCGTGTTATATAGTGTTTTGACTATTTTATATGAACCAAGTACAAAATATAATTTTTTAAATTGTTGTATGTCTGTTTTTTTCTTCCATTATAATGAAAAAACTACTGGATTTATATTGACAAAATATGCACCTCTTATAGAATACATCGGTCGTATCAATGTTACCGTTGATTTTATGGACTCACTTAAGCTCTCAGTCGAGTGTCACACCGACGTACGTATTTAAAATCACAGATTTAATATAAAAATGAAACGACATAGTAGACAGTAACGCGCCGAGACCCACCCGTTGTATATCTCATTAATTCTGGAAAAAACACATACAATCAATCTATTTTACCACGTTTTTTTTAGCTCGTATTCTTGTTTGTCCGGTACAGATTTTTTCTTGTATGTTCAGTACAATTTTTTTCTTATTTGTCCAAGATTTTTAACTAACTTTCCGACTAACTAGACATTTGAAACTTTTAGAATATATCAGAACACGACGACAATGTATTTTTTAAATACTTTTGGCCATCTTTAAGCTGAATTGAATTCATTTTCAGTTAATTCTGTTTTGTATGTTTCGGAAACAATTCGTTAAAAGTAATATTTATTAATCACTATTATTGGTTGCTAAGTGGGTTCTAGCAACTAAATTATTAATATATACGTGTATTACTATGGAAATCAATATGGAATGTCAAAAGAATTGTCAAGTTTATATGATTTAACAGAAAATTTAAAAACGTGTTATATAAAATGTTCTTTTTATCTTGTAATTATTTTCATTCAGTATGTTTGTGTACTTTTTATTCCCGCTAGTTGACTAGGTAGTAATATTTTTACAGTACATCGCTCATGTTGTAAATAATATTTCATAACATGTACATAATGTTATATGTGTATAATATAATATCGTCACTGTTCTAGCAGAAGACACTAATTCGAAAAAATGACATATTGAGTTAGTTATACCAAAATGTTCCTTATTTCAAACTTTACCGTCTGGAAACCTTCTTAATAAATAAACAGTCTTTATTTTAAAGTCATCCTTTTTACGATTACCTAATAAACTCACATGATAGACCATTTCAAACATTTTAACAACTTCAAAGTCAATTTACTCAAAACTAGTATTCTCCAGTTAGTGTGTTCTGCCAGAGCAAAGATGATATATACGTTTATTAAATTGAGTCACCTTGGAAGAAGAAATATTACTATTATATATTATATTGTATGCTCCGTTTGGATTGAGTTCATTCATAACTAGTTGGAATAGTATGTTTCAACTGGCTCGAATGAACATTTTTGTATTGTAAATTAATTGGTAGGATTAAAAGTAGTATACTCTAAATATACCATTATTTTCAAGATAAATGGGAATAGCTATTTATATTAACAAAATAATTATTGAACATTTTATGATAAAAGTGTTCCAAACTATGAATGGTAAATAACGAATAGGTACTAACTAGATTTAAATCTTGTGAAAAATTCATTGAAGTTTCAATTCATGTACTTATGCTCAATATGTAGAATGTTCCATTCTCAAATATTGTGAATTATTCGTTGAATTAAAGAAATGGTGTATTAAAAATTATTAGCTCAAGATCATAGTTCAAGTAGGCGTTATAACATTATAACTTGATTTAAAACACAAAAACTAGTTTAAACTATCGTTATTAAGTAGGAGGCCCGTAGGTTAATTTGATTGTAGTGTTCGATGTGTATGGGTTATCACTTTGGAAGTCTTCGATGTGTCGTAGGTTATGGTGTTGAGGATGATGATGAAGAAGTCGAAGATGTATGCAGGAGCGAGTTTTATTAGGCGTAACGGTTGGTACAATAGTATGTTACAACAGTTATATTACAATACTAAACTTATTATAGGTACGGATCCGAGGTCCGCATCTCGGTATAATCAGATGTTGGGCGAAGCGATATAGAGACTGCGATGGTAACAGACTGGAAACGTATATTCGAGTGACATTTTGATAAATCATTATTCGTAATTTATACAGTCAAAAGTAATACCTAAGCAATATATTCTAGTACATAATTATATTGAACGAGTCAGCGGTTTAAATACGAGTAGCTGTGAATTTTATTTATTATTACAGTCATAATATAATATGATACTATGGGAATGGATATTAGACTAATTTTCCATTGCGATACCGTATTTAATATTGCCAATCAATCTTCTGACACAGGTAAAAAGTTGTTTACCGGTATATGAGTCGCTGGGAATTTATTATTGCGGTCGAATAATTTGATACATTAAAAATAGATATTTGATCAATAATGTACTGACAGCTACAGGTTAAAGCATATTGGCGCAATACCAATGGATATACGAGTTCAAATCCCATCGGGTTTTTTTTTATGTGATTTTTTCTAGTGGGTGTTATCTGAGATATTTTTATATACGTTATATATATGCAATATTATGTAGAATGTTTCATTCTCAAATCTTATGAATTATTCGTTAAATAAAAGAAATGGTTTATTAGAATTAAAAATAGTTTTGTTTTTTTATTTTGTCATTTGCATTATTTTTATAGTTTCATGCATCTCTCCTAAAAAATACACTATAGTATTACTGAAAAAATTTATCACTTACCTTAAGAGAATCATTTTTATTCTCTTAACACGTACGCATGTATAAAGCATTCGCGTGTTCGAACAAAATCTGACTTTTTTTTCACCCAAGTTTTCCCTTAACACGTCCCAAAGAAATGACACCCACTCTCGTATTACTCGAGACTTGCCAAAAAAAATAGTATGAAAAATAAAATATAATAAAGCACACCCCTAAACTGCCTTCGCAAAAAAAAGTTTTCGCTCACCTACCCATGAAATCTATTATAACAATATTTTCTCAGCACCTACATTATCATACAGACAGACAATTAAACATGTTATTATAAAAATCTGTTATGCTCTAGTACAGGGGTTCACTAAGTGTGTCTCGCGTGATTTATGTTATATCTGTATTAATTTTAATATTTTTCAATTACTCTGTTCATGTAACCCGGACGCTGTTCCCGTAAATATTCAGTTTGAATTAATAGATTTGCAAGAGAACGTGGATGCAAAAGCATCTTATCGTGTTAAGAATTTAATTGAATTGTACAAAAAACTTTCATTTGAGGTATGTCCAAATATAGTTAAACATGTTCATCAAATAGCTTCTTTATTTGGAAGTACCTATATTTGTGAGAATAATTTTCTACTATTAGTATTAATAAATCAAACTTAAGATCAAACAGACAACCATATCGTATCTCTTTTGCGTATTCACACCACAAAATTTGAGCCTTGAGATGGATTTATTTGCTTTACTACAAACAATTATTGCAAAAACCACATGGTGATTTTTTAAATATATCAATAAGAGTATTATAATGTATGTTTAGTTAAAAATATAACTTTACACAATTGAATATTTCAAAACAGAAAATATTTACAAAAGAAAGGGCGGCCCGCCAAATATTTTTGATTTTAAAATTGTCCCTTTGTCGAAAAAGTTTGTGAACCCCTGCTCTAGTATAAGCTTCACTGATTTACAAATAGCTGTAAAACATGGGTTTAAAGATGACCATTCTGTTGAACCAATCACAAAGGGTTAACTGTCAAACCGAGCGGTGCTCACTTTTTGACATTTATGGTCAGTATAACCTAGGAAAATCATCATACATAGATTCACGCTTTAACAACGCTACCAAATTACCAAAATTTACATTGAAAATCAGTCCCCAATTTGCACAACTTATAGATACATAATCTTCCATCTGAGAAAGGCCTCCATCGAACTGCTTTTACCTATATTTTATACCACATACTCTCTAAAGTCGAAATGATCCAATGGCACCAACACGTCAAAATAATGTACGTGCATACTGAAGAGATTATCTCGGCTATGGCTGAGTGTGGAAAGAGATCCGAATTTTATCAATTTATCGTCGATCGCAGCAATTAGGAGTTCTGTTCATTCACTACGTGAAAAATTTCACGCAAAGATCTTGGCTTATATCCGTATCAGATCCAGCTAGTGAAGGCATTGTATGTATCGTTCTTTCACCGATTTGGCAGTAGGAAACTAACCGACTGTTTTATCGCATAATTGAGGCTTAAGTTTGGTTTAATGGATTTATTAATACGCTAAATTGCCATAATAGTGAGACCGATTCAGAAGAGATCCTACAGACCCCATTGTATTCACAAAATTGCATGTTTATTGTAGGTTATACGCTGGTGGCATCATCGATCCTTATTTTTTCAAAAATAAGGACAAGATGTGGTTTCAATAGGATGGCGCTACGTACCATACGGCGATCGCAAACTAGCAATAATTGATGCCTTGGAAGCCAACATTTCTCGTGTTATTCGTGATATACAGTAGTGTTCGACAAATGACTTAAGATTGGACGTCCATCGTGGCCAGTTTTCCGAAATCATTTTCAAATGGCAATGCCATGCGTTAATCTTTCGAATAAAAAAATCAAAAGATATTTTTTGTGTTATTTTTAACAATTTCAAGCTCTGTAGGGCTTTAAAAGTCTCTTTACAAATCAGCAACTATCTCTTCAAGTGTGTCGATAGCTTTGTATACCTCGGTTCATGGATAAAAAATATTTCACTAGAAAGATTTACTTAAGAAAATATCAATACCTTAAATGGGGAAAAATAACATAATTATTTTTGACGTGTATAAAAGGGTTCATAATAATAACGTCATATCAAATTTATGGCAAGAAATAGCATCTTTGTGTGTGAGTCAGACGCGATCGTGTCAATCAATATCACAAGTTCGAACATTTCCTATAAAGAGAGAGAGAGAGATATACTATGGATTCCTATCTACATATTATAATAATATTACATTTTAGTAGAGGCATCTCGCAAAAGCATTTTTTTTATTTATATACCTGTAGAGATCATTTTTCATAAGACTTATAAATCACTAACAAATTGTTCTTCATTAGTCTATATACCTTAATTAGTTATCATACAATCTGTGTCAATAATTAAAATAACCATAATTCATACTTTCGTATATATAAAATGGAATTAGAACATTTTATTGTGCCTAATTTATCAGCGGTTTCTTACTGCCATCGGAATCGCTGTGTGAAATAGATTGTACTATGTATAGTCTACTTTCAACTTATCAAAGTTCAGTAATAAATGGATGTGCCACGAAATGAAGGTGACTGTGTCATCCAGTTTCAATACTAGTTTCAAAAATATATAGTTTTTAGTCCATGCTTGAATAATAATGTAATTACTCACATTCTTATTAGATTAATTGTGTTTTATGTGAGATTAGTTAAAATATTTGTTTTACGCATAAAGTTTTGAAAGTTTCTAATAATTATATTAGGTAATAAAAAGTTTGGCGATTAGTTTTGTTTTGATATCTTGTAAATATTTTTTATAATAATTTCTAAGCTTTATTATCACATAGTAATAGCGCCTGTATACAAGCATGGATTTATTACCAGCAATAACGTGTAATTTAAACTATCGCGACAGCAACAATGCTAATTGTCGCGCCAATTGAATTTTTCAAGTGTCAGTTAGACGCGTTGGTTGTTATTGCGTGAAGGTTTTCTATGCCGCGCGATGTAGTTCGTACTTTTTTCCGGCAGTTTCGCTATCTTTATACCGTGCATGCGCAGATATCGCGCAATTTACAACAATTGTGTGAAAATTTAATAGCCGGTGAGCTTATTCGATCCATACATACAGACGATAATACCATACAATATGGTTCCAATAATATGTATTTCCAGCAGTAAATCCATGCACGTATTAACGAGCTATAAACCTTATGGTAATAATTGTGTGTTTTTTTAATACAGTAAGACGGATTTTTAAAATTTCAGTCGGGTCTCGCCTTTACCCAGGAATAATTGGTCGTCGTTTGTTAATATTGACTATATTATGAAGAATTGTAGTCATTTAGATGAAGCATCATTTACGCTTATGAATGTCTCAGGAGCAAATACCTAAGACTGAGATCACCACACTCTCAAGTGAGCTTACTGAAAGACGAGATTTAATATAAAGTGCCATGGGAGAGAAAGGAACGGATGCAGTACGGAAACTTTAGTAATAGTCATTTATATCGTCACCTCAATACTACAACTAGATTACTCTGATTTGGTCATTGTTAGGAAAATAAAATTTAACTTTACTTGATTAACATAAATCTAGGCTATAATCATTATTTAAAATAAAAAATAGAAAAGTGTGCTCGTCTTATTAGGAACATTTTAGATATTTAATTTTATTTATTTAATGCATTTACCTATGGTTTTAAAGTTATCTAATATTTTCAAACACAAAATTAATACAGTTTCCATTACTTTCTGACTTACCTAGTTATATCATATTGCAGAGAAGTAAATGTAGAATCATAATAAGTAACTCAAAAACTGTGAAAATCAAGTAGTTATAGAAATAATTGTAATTAAAAAGTATTTAACAAGATGAAGAGATAGATGACTTGTGAAACTTGACAGCCCGTTGTGGAATGCCTTCTAAATATCCACAATCCCATTACGGCAAATGGCTTTTTCATATCGGTAATAGTCTCATACATTTTGTATCGACAGGAAGTTACATTACGCTATCTGGCGTTTCGCTGATCAAAATGTCACTTGCTATCACTGGAATCATCGAGTATTTTTTACTCGAAACAAACCTTTTATTGGTCTGTACGTTTCCGGTGGTACCTCATGAATTATCATTATTCCTTTATATTTTGTTTTATTTGGATAGTCATCTATCATGTTCTGTTCTTGTTTTCTCGTATATTTCTCATTATGATATATGAAATGAATAAAATATTTGGATAGCCATTATATTATGAAATGAAATATAACACACCAATCACATTGAACATTGCATACAAGTTTGATACGGTCGACAGTTTCATATACCTTGGATCTCTTGTAAATCGACATAATTACAGAAGAAATCAACAAGAGAATATAAAAACAAGGGTAACTTATGTAGTTAGCGTTAAACTTTACTGACGATTTAATAAGAAATTTGAAAAAATTGACATAACGTTGTTTGGCTATCATGTAGCCGTAAATATAAAAAATAACGTTATCTAAAAAAAAAAACTTTTTTGTAGATAACGTTGTCTGACTTTAAGCACTCGAATTATTGTACGTATTACATTTCACCGTAGCACAGTTTGCTGTAAGCTTTCTTATCGAGAAAAGATGACCGTATACCATACGGTCATCTCTATAACACCAAGATGAAAAAATTACGCTTTGTTTTGTATTTCTAATTTGTATTTTGGTGGCTTTTATTAGGTACGTATTTTTAAGCGTTTTAGATACACGTCGGTTTTCAGGAACCCAGGTGGAAACCGCGCCAATTTTCATAGCCGATTTTGGCAAAATTCATGAATTCAAGAATAAAAACCTAACATTACAAATAATCCAGTATATCTTCTATTTTCAAAATTTTTTTGCCGCTGGCTTCCTGTAAACCGATAAGAACCATGTTTTATTTAGACATGAATTTTATCTCAGTACTATACGATCCAAAGAAGTAGGACGGTCTTTAATATAAGACCATATAATATGTTCGATGCAATATTTCACGGTAAAGTGTGATACGGCGAACTGTATACTTACAAATTTCCAGATACGGATCAAATAAGTGTGATAAACACATATGACAAATTTAATTTGCTCTAATAGTAACAAAAAATTATCCTGCGGTGCTATTTACTTCATTAATGTCAATGTTTTTAAATATGCGATTGTGTGATTCAATTTATAACTAGACAACTTCATAATTATTATTCATATGGATGTATTAAAAATCGCTTAAAATCGCGTATATCATTTAGAAAACGCTACTGTATAATGTAACGTCACGTTGCTTTTACCTTTAGCGATAGCCCTCCAAGGATCCTAGCCTGGGGATTAATTCCAGGATGTGGGACCATGAGTGGCATGCATTATTTGTATCACATAAAATTATTGGTTCCCTGATTTAATTAAAAAAAGTATTGGTTATTGAAAGTTAGTCATATTAATACGATTACCATGAAATACTAAAATCGATACAATATATTCAAATGTGTTAACAAAAATTGAGCTTTTTCACTAAACCCATTCGACGCCACGTATCAGCAAAACAATAAAGCTCGCGAGAATAATCATTTTTCATTCAAAATTAAAAATTCAACGGCGCACGTAGGCGCACAACACGCGGGGGCGGCATTTTTTACGATCGAAAATAATAACAGCAAAACGGTTTTAAAAAAAATGGCAAACGTTCGAACGGCGCGGAGTGCCGTGTACTAAAAGCTGAACATGCATTTGACTCGAATGCATCGTCTATATTCGCAGTAGCGCTACGATGCTATTTTTAACAGTGTCCAACAACGTTTATTTTTGTCAATGTGAAAAAATAGCACAATTTATAAACAAAACGTTTTACGATGTTAAAACGATGAATTTGTCAAAACTCTAAACGTTCAAAAATTGAATACCTAATAAACTAAATTATAATAATAAATTTAACCATAATTATAATGTAATAATAACGTTATTCGTGATATAAATATGTAATAATTTCACATTTAAAAATGTCTCAAATTGCAACCTTCATATTTTTCCCCTAGGTGTCTCTGTTGGTATAAAGATCCCCCTTGAGTTGGCGGTACTGTTCGGTTATCAGGAATACAGCGGAAAACACAATTTAAAAATACCCGATATACTGGATTATTTGTTAGTTTGGCTTAGTTTAGGTTAGGTTAGGTTAGATTAGGTTAGGTTTGGTTAGGTTAATTTAACAAATAATCCAGTTTATCGGCTATTTTCAAAATGTGTTTTCCGCTGTATTGCTGATAACCGAACAGTACCGAGTTGGCCCACACCGTCATGGGTCCCAGGTTCGAATCCTGGGTCTGGCAAATACACATATTGTTTTTCAATTTGTGTTTGAGTCAGAGTATGGACCTAATAGGTTGACCAAGTGGCTGACATCCATGTCTCGTAAAAACAAAATCTGTTAATACAAACCTCCACTCTGTGGAGGCCTATATGATCTTATTAGGATCGGACATGGTCATGGTCAGTTTCATCTTCTCGGGTCATGAGATCTTTTCAAATGATGTATGTTCAATACATAATCATCTTATATTCTCAAATCTTGTCTCTTATTCGTTGAATAAAAAAAATAGTAAAAAGTCTCTAATTTAAGAATATATTATCTAGAATCTGGATTGACCCATTTGAATAATATATATGCTAGAATATCTTTTACTTTCGTGTTAAATAATGTGTACATAATTATTATAATCACTTTCGTATTTTTTGTAGATAACTGAATAGCTATTAACATTCAGTTATATATTAAAATTACAATATAAACTAGAGAGAAATGAGAGAATTAAAAACCTGTTTTCGGGTTAAATTATCATTTTCACAAACTGTACTAAAAAAATAAGAATTAGCAATAATTATATTATCTTCTTCTAATAAATAAATTCAAATCAATTTTTATATTTAAACTTACTGAAGCCACTGCCACACCAAAATGCCACTCGCACCAACCAAATAAATATCAGTGCAATTTCGAACACAGCCGGTACCGTAAGGGTTATTGTAGCTCATGGGCATTATTATAACACAAATTACAGAAAATGACTACCTATCAAATCTTCTGGACAATATAAAACTAGATTGTTTCAAACGCTTTATATTATAGCAAATGACAGTCATTCTGAAAAGATATCATCCAAATTAGTTACCAGCGTTGATTTAATATCTACATTCCACAAAATACAGCATTTTATAATCTATACAATTGGTAGGTATCTGGACAAAAAATGGGTACTTTTGCAGAAAATTATAGAAGTAATTAACAATTTCTTTTATTCAAACGAATAATTCACAAGATTTAAAAATATATCATTCTGATTATTGAACATTATATAATTTAGAAAAAAACTTTCTGTAAGAGTATTATTATCACCAATAGAAAAAATCTTTTTGAAAAAAGTAAGCCACCCGGCCGGGAATCGAACCCTGCATCTCCACGGGTAAACGCCCCAATCGTCGCATTTATCCAATATGCTATGGTGTGTCATACGAATAGCGACAAATTTTAACTATTGGTCATTTTAATACCTACTCATCAGCGCTCTTCGAAATAAAGCTACTTTGGCAATCGATTTTTGTTTCTTAAATCAAAGTAGGTAACTATTTACTATTACTTTTGATTACTAACCGACGTCGTGGAATTTCTCCAATATTTTTTAGAAGTAACTACTTGCACTTGCTAATAATTTATAATTAACCATTTCTTTTATTCAAACGAATAATTCACAAGATTTAAGAATATATCATTCTGATTATTGAACATTATATAATTTAGAAAAACACTTTCTAAGAGAGTATATTATCACCAATAGAAAAAATCTTTTTTGAAAAAAGTAAGCCACCCGGCCGGGAATCGAACCCTGCATCTCCACGGGTTAACGCCCCAATCGTCGCATTTATCCAATATGCTACGGTGTGACATACTAATAGCGACAAATTTTAACGTTTAACTCTCAGAAAGTGTTTTTCTAAATTATATAATATATAAGTAATGTTTAGTTTTATTTATTTAATATTATGTTAAAATTTCCCAAAAAATTTTATTATTTTCTTATATTTTAAGGTAAAGTAACAATAAAATTTACTTATACAAATGAAGACTCGGGAAATCTTCGGTCTCTGTGGTTTATATTTTATTAAAAGACGGCAAGTCAACAAAACCGTATTATTCTTATAAATAATATATTATTATGCATTCTAAAATTTAGTATGTAGATATGTTAAAAATAATAATATTTTAAAATAATTTTTCAGACGTAATAAATACTTTTTATTAACTTGCAAAACTTTTTCCAAAGACGAAAGCTACTGTTTTTGTTTCCAGTGCATCTATTCTATACGCAATTCTGCTATCGGTAGCTATCGGCGGCTATCGAGGGTAGTTTATAATATTTATATATTGAGATATTACAATTGTTACAATAGGTTAGCCGTGTAAACTGTCAAAACTATTTATCTTACACTAAAAGTTAACAAAGCCAAGAGAGGTGCTGTTAAAACATAGCAGTTTTTGACAGTTTATACGGTTAACTTATTGTAACAATTAACGTCCTCAATACATAAATATGATCAAGTAACCTCGATAGCCGCCGATATCAGCTCTGTAAATAAAATAGATTTGCAGTGCCTTCAAATTAAAGCAGTTTGAAAATTGACTGACAGTCGTTACTTACAATGCAGATTTAATAAAATAATGATAACCAGACAAAAATAAAATTATAACCGTGTTAGGTTTAATTTACACTACGGTTACAATTTAAGAAATTTAGCTTTAAATTCTTTTTATTATATTGTTCACTATATTTTTGGGTAGACTTGTTTTTCTCTTGATAATTTATTATTATATTAAACATATTTATATATTTATTTAAATAGTCCATCGATATAAATGTTAAATTAAATAAAAAAGTTGTCGAAACATTTTTCAATCGTTTATAGATCACTTTTTATGATTCAATCTATATGTGACATAACCGTGTAATGTCCCAATTTTTGATACACCTATGTTGGTTGTGACTTTATGTTATATTTTCTCGTATGAAATCGTTGCTAAAAGCCGTCATTGAAGTTTCAGAGCGATTAATTAATATATATACATTGATTATGTAATCTAGTTTTTTTTAATTGAACCATCATAAAAATTGCCATATATCATGCGATATCCAATGAAAACACTGCCGGATTAATAATTCAGATTTAAGTATCCACATTATCATATTCGATATATCGATATTTATGACCATAAAACCAATGAAATAAAAACGCAAATTCTAAATTTGAAAAATCGGAATTATTTTAATCGGGTCATGAAAGAAAACAAATGATAGTTTGACAGATGGTTTCAATAAGATTAGACCATATCGAGTGATTATAATATTATTAATAAATTATTGTGTTATCTAATAAAGGGATAAGGTACTGTAACCTACTGTAAGATACACAATGCAGTTGCATTATCATTGCAGGTATATTTAAAGGTATTTTACAATAAACAAGACAGTTTTGTATTTTACGCTGAAACTGTTAAAAAATATGTCCCATAACTAAATTTAATTCATAAACGCTCTCCTGTATAACAAAAAGAATAAATTAGCAAAGAATGATTTTGGTGATTTTTATTGCTGTGAATTTTTAATTGACTTGCCAATTTAAACTGGTCACAACAAAACTTTGAAGGAAACACAGCAACTCTCGTTAAGCTATTATATTGCAATTGAAAAGTTCTCTTATGCCAATGGCTATCAAAGTGCACTTTACTGTCACGATACACACTGAACCAATTGCATGGAACTCGGCCGATTTTATTTACTACCAAGTATGTACCTGTCGATGCTGCCCGCAAAAGTTTGGCGACTGAAAAGCTTTCGAAAGCTTTTTGGAATAAAGTATTTTTGCCTGTTTCCTTATACTGTACGTAAGTATCATGAGTTTTAAATATAAACTAAATAATAGAATGAACCTTCAGCCACTTACATAAAAATTATCATGTTTTTGGAAATAAACAACATGTTATTTGTTTCAGAATGATACAACAGAAAGTTTCAACCATCATGTATTGATAGGTATATATTTTTTTAATATTTAGTAATATTGAAGCTATACAGGATTTAAAGTCCCATGCTGGATGTTCTGCGTGCACAACAGAGCATTTTTGTTCCGGGGATGTCGTGCTCGGAGCACATTTCAACTCTCCAATGCCTCCTACAGCAGTATCAAGAGATTAATATACCTCTCGCCTGTAGTTGCTTTGTAGACTATAAAAAGGCATTTGACAGCCCTCATCGTAACTATCCATGGTATAATCTGCTGAGCTATGGTGTCCCACGGAAATTGGTCGCCGTGATAAGTGCTCGCTACACCAATACCGAGTGTTGCGTGAGAGCAGCTAGAGCATCTTCAGACTTCTTTGAAATCACGTCAGGAGTCAAGCAATGCTGTGTACGTGTGCCCTTTATTTTTATCATCATGATGGATTTCACAATAAGACGGTTCGCCCGAACAATGGGATACGCCTACATCATGATGATGCAACCGAATTATGTGAAGAAAAACTGTACGGTTTTGGTACGCAGATGACGCAGTCATGTTTGACTTGACGATCGAACGGTTGGAAGGTAATAAATATTGTAGAATAATTCTAGAGTAATAATAATATATAAGTATATCGACTTTAGAAAGAAAAAAGAACGTAACCCTCAGTTTTTTCAAAATAAGTTTTATTTGATAACAACATTGTACACGACTAAATACACGTTATGGCCAAATCATGTAAGCTATTAATGCCGATTTGTTATCTAAATTTTGCTGACAATTTAACAAAAAAGTAGAAAGTGAAGTGGGAAAAACGACTTAGGTACTTAACCATATTCTTTGGTGGTTTTTATTTAATTAACTCAATAATTAGTATCAGATTAGGGATATAAAAACGAAATTATTGATTATCCTGCACTTCATGGTTATGTCTATTTTGTCTTTTAACTTTTATTGAAAACCATAATATCAAAAACGTTTTTGTGCCTGCTATAAAATTTGATTTACGTGGATTACGTCATGTTTCCTTTTTAGAGTCGATATGAAAGTATATATAGGTAATATTCAGTTTTAATTTTCTGGTATACCGTAAGTTTGTCAAAAATAGTTAAGTTCGTACTTACAATTTTAAATATTATTTGCGACGTCATCGGCGTATTTATTTTGATTTTTTATTTATACAGTATGCTGCAATAGTCTTTAGGTCTCTATAATTATAAGTGATGGCACTAAATAGTATTTTATTGTATGTTCTATCACTGATAGTAAATTGTGGTAAATAAATAATTAAATGTTACATAATTAGTGGTTACTATCGAGTTTTCTTAGGGTATTTGAGACGTCTAATTCCAAAAATCGATAAGTCCACATTTGGTTAAAATCGCAAAAAAAAATACGCACGTATTCTTTGTATAATTTTACACAATATGTAATTGATCTATAAATTCCAAAACGCGACAAAACCCTACGAAAAAAATATTTTAAGTCTCGATTTATTACAAAGCGCCAAGTCCGTGTTTCATATTATTTAAAGCTTGGTTGATTTCGCGCGTGTTTAAGTCAACCAATAAGGGAACGTTCAATATTGGAAATGGCGTCTCCCATGCTGTAGCATCCGGTAAACTCATGACAGTGCCACGGAAATATGTGCCTTATGCAGGATAAATTAAAAAATGAGGTACAAGTAGCGCTAAGTCCAATTTTATTTTGTCTATATTTATTACATTCAAGAGTTTATCGGCTGAAACAAATTGCTATTTGGTTCTAATTTCGACATATAGAATGCAACAGAAAAAAATAATCTCACGTTAAAACAAATATTTGAAGCTTGAAACATAAAAAGGTTGTTTCCCGCAAATATCGAATTGTGGACTTGTCGCTTTTTGTAATTAGACGTCTAATTTTATTTCTCTTTGACCGCCTGTATAATTCTAATCATTTCGTATAATAATCAAATACAATTATTATTATGTCGGTAGTTGATTCGAGTAAGTAACTATTATTGTAATCTTCTCTATTCAATCAAAAGCTTTTGTATGTAATAATAACATTGACTCGGTATTACGAGGAACATACATTGAATTGTACTCATGAATATGTTACCCAAAGTGTTCTCAAGTAAGCCTCTCTTATTAGTTACTACAACACACAGAAACAATAATTTTAATTAGTTGAATCAAACCACTCAGGCAATATATGTTAAATCTCCATATATCGTAGCCGATTATACCGAAGTAAATTCAATGTGTAATGTACGGTGGGGCATTCAATCAGACGTATTGTAGGACTTTCCCTAATTGACTTTAATTATTTTAACTGTGGTAATTTTAAATTTTTCATAATTTAAGACGGTACTTCAGTGAAACAGCAAATAATTTTCAACTATAGGTGCGACGAAATTTTGGACTGGATGGCAATTGGAGAGCGAAAGTTGAGCTGTGAACACGTCAATTTGTTTTGTGATGGCGACGGAGGAATTTATTTTTAAATCGTGTAAAGATGACTTAAAAAACGTTACCCATTTACATGAAAAATAAAACATGTCAATGAATATATTATTAGGTATTACTTGTTATTAAATGGACGCATGTTGTCTTTTTATGACAAATTATATTTTGTTCTGCACGCGTCATATGCACAATCTTCGCGTCGCGTAGTCACGATCCTTTTAGATCGTGCCCCAGCTGAAGTATAGCCTTAACCATTCAAATAAAATAGAATAATTGGTACTATTCGGTTATCAGGAATACAGCGGAAAACACATTTTGAAAATAGCCGATAAACTGGATTATTTATAAGGTTAACCTAACCAAACCTAACCTAACCTAACCTAAACAACCCAAACTAACAAATAACATAATAACAGTACCGAATAATTCTTTAATGATGTTAGCTGTCAATTATTCTTGGCGAAAAGACATTATTTTAATTCAAATACACGCTTTGCAGTACTTATTTCATTTACTTTAATCATAATCAGGGCTGTTTTCTTCCGCCCAGTTGGAACATCGTCAACTGATAACAAATTGATAATATTGATTCTACCAAATTTGAAGGCAATATTATTTATTTAAGATATGAACAATAAATAAATAACATTCAAAGAAATTCTCTGTTCAAGATTAAATTTCACTATTAAAATATTATTATTCGTTTTACGCAGCACTTAGGTGCCTACATAAAGGATAGGTAAATTTAACCCATTGAAGACACACAGAAAAGAAGAAAGAAGTGAACCAACAGCCAAAATAAATTTTGTAGTAAATTTAACAAGAGTTTACTAAAATAGCTACAACGTTTTTATCATTATGATTAATAATTTAAATATTTTTTTCAATATGTAGTAAATTTGCAGGTTTTTAAGAAATATCTAATAATAAAAAAATAGCACATTGTCAAATTGACGCTGTTTGTCCAGAATCACTTGGGCAACAGAGGCGTCAAACTGGTTATTTTATTTTGTAACAGAGTTAGAATCTCCTTTAATCATTGTCCAAATCGTCAATATCTATGTTTTTGGAGTATTTTGAATAACGAATGCTACATTACTAAATAATCTTGTTTATGAAAATAAAAATACTTACATAATCAAAATTTAATAAATAATAATAAATGTCAGGAAATAATTTACATGGTTACTTTGCACTTAATCTAACTGGGTGTTATATTACAGTAAGTAAATTCCTCTCCACAATCCATTAATTTTATAATATTTTTTTTATTTAGCTGCTTATAATATACAAAATATTTAGTTGATAGTCTGCAAAGCAGGTAAATATGTACGTTCTTTCTAATAATATACTTACACGGTCATTTATTTGGTAAAAAAACATCTGAAATATGGCCTGTCTTGAATATTTATAACTGATTACATCTGTGACTGAAGTAAGATTTCAGACTAGTTCGATATGTTATTATTCCATAATATTATTTCAATATTGTATGACCAAATATCGGCGTGCTAACACCTACATATTGAGCAGAATGGCGTATGCAGGTATGTATGGTATAATCCTTCTCAGGGGAATTACATATAATTTCTGGCTATAAATCGAGAACGAGTTCACGCGACCAACTAAACCAGTAGACTAATGAAGCCATTACCCACACGCTATGGACTCTCTGGACATTGCACTATACCTCCGCCAGTCTTTGATGAGGTAATTCATGATTGAAAATATTTGAAGGGCTGTGCAAACAATTTGGCATGGCTCTCGAGTGGATTCTGACCAATCAGCGGATGAGTACAACCGATTCATGTATCATATCGCTAGATTATTATGAATTAAAGCCTCCTGTCGATGGTGGGTAATATCGATGCGTTAATACTTACATATTTTATGTCCAGTGTTTACTGAAATAATTTAATTATTTTACCTAAACTGTCTATTTTCATCAACTGTAAAAATATTGTATGTCCAAAATAAACCGTTTGAAAAGATATCTCATTCAAATAATATTATGTGTGCACTAGTATGTTCATTATATCAAATTTGATTTTTAAAAACATACAAAACTGTTGAGTGGAATTCGACCTCATATATTTTACTGTCCATGCGAGCGTTCTTACCCTTTGATATATTGATCGATTTTGTTTAATACATAAGTTTCTGATATGATTAATTATTAACGTTAAATTACTTAACTTTCAAGCATACAATAGCTACATGAATATTTATAATAGGTATGTAAGCTTTATAAAGTTACAGCTTATTATAATGTATACCTAATTGTAATAATATGAATTTAATACAATATATTTAAACTCAACTTAATTCTACTCATGAACCACATACGTGTATATTTATTTTTCTAATGTTAGTAAAGTTTAGTAAAATCATAGATTGTAATGATAGTGTACTCCTTCACTCCCCTGGATACCTCAAGAGTACTCAAAACAGCGACTGCATTACCTATATCAAGTGTACACAGTTGAATGGCACTCACCTATTTTATCATTATTATTTTTTTAATAAACATGATCAGTGTCTATAAAAAACAAATATTTCTACATATAAACCTATTCAATACTAAATGTCGTTATTAATATTATTATTGTATAATTCTTTTCTGAACTCGTATGATGGCAGATTTTCGTTGTCAATGAAGTATATGACTTAAACAAAACTTACATATTATAAGATAATACCTACAAAACACAGTCACTGCATCTTGGTGACGTGATAATTTTTACTAGTACAATTATTTATTGTAGATTATATATATTTTTTATATGAACCTACTACCTTTATTTTGCTGTTGAATACCAAAAATAGTTTATCAATCTTTGGTCGTTTAGCTTCAGTAAACGTTATACTACTTGTGGGAAAGAAAATTGATTCGAAATTGTGTCATCCAATTTTAAATGTTTGCTATTTAAATAATATGATATCGAGATATTTATGGCTTCTTCAATACTGATCAAAGCGTTGATTTGTTTCAAAAAAGAAAATATTACTTTGAATAGTCTGCATAATAATATATAGGAACGATTGACATTCAAAATTGTAGAAAATCTGAAAAATAAACATAGATTTTATCCCATTTATTATAATAATATGGAGTGTTAAGGTATAAGTACAAATGGAATCACTATACACACTCTAAAACATGTCGACTAAAATGGGTTTATTCATTTCTTATTACATCACACTAACAATTATTTGTTTTCTTATGTCATCCCCGTGTTTCATTGCTAGAATTATTCAGAGTACATCTTAAAAAGCTTTCTTATGGACTTCCGCATCCCGATGTAAGAGGCTTCGAGGCGCTTCCGGTCAGGCGGGCAGGTAGCGAGTCGCACTTGCAGCGACTCGTGTGAATGAGTGACCCACTTCTTTTCAAAAAAGCCTTTTCTTAGAACGGGAAACGTAAACATTTTCTTGGAAACAGTCTCCGGCTACAATCAATCTCGTGAAAATGGAGATATTTTCTGTTAGACGTTTAACACTTTAAGATTGATTGAAAAGCACGTGGATCATAAAATATAAAAGAACATTTTCCTTGTATAAAAGGGTATATTATTATTCTCCCTCTTGATCGGAGCATTATGTACCTCAACAGATTACACTCACACATACGTATATATATTAAAAAAATCACTGTTATATTGCAATATATTTGTATTTATATAATTACCACTACTAATAAATGTTAAAACTTATGAAAATAAATATTGACATACATCATTAGAAAACACAGAGAATTAATACAACCACTATAAAAAATCTTTTTTTGAAAGAAAAAAAATAATTTTTGTAACAGTAATTTAAATATAATATATATATATTCGAGAATACATACGATTTAAGTATATAATATGGAAGATTATTAATTGAAAATACATATTTTGGAACAGCTTCATACCTTTTAGTGAGTTCCTAAAAACTAAATAATTGTACAACATTCTTGGAGTATAATAAGGCGCTTCATAACTTTGCACTTTTTACTAAATTGATATGCCGCATTGCCTGATTACTTTGCATAAAATTAGATCAAATGATATTCACTTGCATTAATATAATGTAGTCATAAATAAATAGATAATATTATATTTGAAAAATATTTTAGAATATAATATTATTTAGTAGGTATATCATCACGCTAGAGACGCAGTACAAAATTATGAAGCGTATAGTCTACCTAATTATGGTTTTTTACCCCATAAGGGTCCAGTAGGTAAATATTATTTATTTATTTATTTATTTATTTATTTATAAAAAAGAGTATTACGGCATTACAGCTTTTGGCCAATGCGCCATAATACATAATACATACAAATATATAAAAATATCTTAATTACAAATAACAACTAATATGACAAGAAAGAGGAAAAGACAGCATGTGTAAATATTAAAGAAATATGATAATATATACAATTATAAATTTATCCTATTTAAAACGTCTACAAACATTATATAATTAATAAAAAACAAATCAACCTTTATGGTGCCATCAAATAAGCTAATTGCACGATACACAGCATCATGAAACATAACATCTGTCCTGCGACGAGGTATCTTGAAGACCGTGGAGCTGCGAGTGATATTGGTGGGAACATGAAAATTAATATTTGCCAGTATATGCGGATTGTAAATGAACCCACGAAGAAGTAAAAAGAAATGCTTTAAAAGAACAATCACTCTTCGGGTAGACAGGGATTGCATTGATAGCATACCCAGAAGAAAACGAGTCGGGAAATTCATTTTATTGTCATTATCATAAGGAAAGAACCCGTATGTTCTTAAGTAGAGAAATCTAAGAAATCTATTGTGGACTCGATCCAGCTTAATTGTGTGCATGAACCTATTAGGACTCCAAATAATGCTGGCATATTCAAGAATACTCAACACAAATGATACGTATAATGTACGTAGCACTCGGGCGTTTTCGAATGATTTTGAAACCCTCATAACAAAACCAAGCATTTTGCTAGATCTAGTACTGATGTTAAGAATATGCTGATTGAAAGTGAACTTTGTATCATACAATACTCCCAAATCTTTTATCTCCGTTACCCTACTCAATATTATACCAGACAATGTGTATGGGAACAATAAGGTGTGCCTTGAACGATTGAATGAAATAATATTACATTTGGAGGTAGCGAATTCAAGTTTATTTAAGATAGACCATTGCGAGATAGCATCTAAGTCAGACTGCAACATCGCACATGTATTTTACAATATTTTTAACGTGTTTAAGGAATTCAAATACTATATTTTTCAGTCATTTCTACTATTAATTTACTTAAGAAAAGATGGCAACATTGATTATTTCTCTTATTTTTTCATAATATCAATATAGTTGCGGCAAAGTACGTATGTTTTTATATCTTATCAAAATTGATGTAAAGACCAAAAGAAAATAACGTGACACCCTGTGAGAAATGAGTCTATGAAAAATGTGCACAATTTGATGAATGTAAAAAATGCAATTAAAAAAAGATTAATGGTAAGTGTAACAGAGTACGACGCCGCATTTCGTGGCTTAAGAACCTCCGTGATTGGTGTGAATGCAACTCCACTGAACTGTTCCGGGTAGCAGATGACAAAGCTAAGATCGCTTTGATGGTGGCCGACCTCCGCTAGGGGATGGCACAATAAGAAGAAGAATAAAATCTTGGTTATTTTTAGTGCAGTCATGTCCAACTCTTCTATCGTGGTATGAATTTTGGCTGATCTTTTTTAAAAAGCGTGTACATTCAGCTCTACTATAATATGATAACATTGAGATTTTGAAGAAAAGTATTAATCGTTTTTATTTCGTTAACAAGATCACGTGAACGTCATTTTCAAATAAACCATGAAGAAACTTGCGTGACCTTGTCGTATTACTTGAATCCTAGTGCATCCTTCATGGTCTACCATAAGAGTGCGAGAAATAAAAGTGATGTAAATCACTGCAGATTAAACTGAGACGTAGTCCTCTTACAATTGCACTCTTTTTCTCAAATGCAGTGCCCAAAATAAGATGAAAGGTTATCATTTTCATAAAACGTGTTTGCAGGAGTGAGAAAATGAGAAAATTTTAAACCATTTACTTTAAACTGAGGCGTGGTTTCCGTTCATCGTTACTCAGTATACTTTTTACATAATATACGAATAGGTTGACGATGATTACCCAAAACTGTACGGCGAATTGGAGTATTTCTTTATGATAGTCAAAGACAAGACAGTTTAATTCCTAACGTCTCAGTGTCCTCACTCATCTGTCAATTCAAAAAAGTTTGTTTACGTTGAAATTTTATAATAGTAGAGTATGGTAGACCATTGTGGTAGACCACAGCGTGATTGAAGTTGGACATACCTAGTTTAGAGTATTTAAGTGTACTTTTTAAGTACAATTTATATGTGCAAAGCTTGTATTTATACAATATTGTGCGCGCGTATGCACAAAATTGTGTTACTTATTATTTTAAATCAGGTAAATAGATAAATATCTAACAAGTTGACAGATTGCATGTTTACGATTTCTGGTGTAAGTATTGAAGTTTTTCGTTTTGTGTGGCAGTTTTGCGACGCAGAAGTTTATACGCTGCAATTCTGTGCGGCGGCAATCTAAACAAGAAACCGGAATAACTTTTCAGTCCGACTTTTTGTTCGTCAAACGGCTTTCTTAATAATTTTGCATGCCAACTTTTTCGATGAAAAATACTAAAAAATATTATATACTATAGATAATATTATATTTCAGTTATGTTGTACATACATTATTTTTAAATTATTTTTACAGGATAAGACTGAAATATTCAATATGCTCAAACTTGTACTTGATATGAAGTAAATAAAAAACAAACAGATATAGAAATACTGAATACTGAAATGTCATTTTGATTTCCATAGTAACGCACGTGTATATTAATAATTTAGTTGTTAGGACGACCCAGTTAGCAACCAATAATAGTGGATTGGATTACGGATTTCTTCCAAAATAACTTTTCATACAAAACAAAATTAACTGAAAATGAATTCAATTCTACTTAAATATGGCTAGAAGTATTAAAAGAATGCATTGACATCGTGTTCTGATATATTCTAAAAGTTTCAAATGTCTAGCTAGTCGGGAAGTTAGTTAAAAATCGATTGTAAGATTTGTACCGGATAAACAACCACCGGATAAATAAGAATACGAGCTAATAAAAATGATGTAAAATACGGTAAGTCTTTCTACTCACGAGCCCAATTATTATTATTGGCCAAGCTGACTTGATATCAAACAAGGCCAACTTTGAGGAATTTGAAAAGTTTTCTGTGTCGGATGAAGGAGAGAATACTTTCAATCTCTTCTTATCTTCGGCGCTTTCAACTCCTGACTCATTTTTTTTAGCAAAGTTTCAATACACGGATACAGAAAATCCATCACATCACTAAAAAATAAATGACGGCAGAGCACGTTAACATTTTTGTTTTCTAAAATTTTTCTTTAATCACCAAGGTGCATGGTTGCTATATAAGTCTCTTTTCAGGACAAGGAAGTGTGGCACTAATATCGGTTTACTCTAGTACGTTTATAGCGTCATAGAAGGCGGCCGTGCACAAAACACAGCAAAACACATGATGGGTGGAGATGGGGTAACTCAAATCAGTCCCATATGAATATGTGGATCCAAGTACGGCGCGTTAAAGATGAGTGGATATCTTCGAAAAAAAGATATTGGAAAGTGATTTATGGAGCTGTATGTAAAGATTGACACCAACGAACTGTATGCTGCTTAAAGTGATCATCACATCTCACATATCGACTGCTTAATCTGCATACCAGCCAACTGCACTTTTCATCAAGAGTAAGGTTATGGTAGCATTTTGTTTTAAAGCATGTTTTCTATGCTCACACAAAATTTCAAACTCATAAACCTATAAATAAATGCGTTATCGTTCTTTACACAAAACAACTAACTGCAGGTGCCAATTTTCCAATAAATAAATGAACTAATAAATGGAACAACTCTGCTCTTTATATAATTTTTCGGTACTGTTCGGTTATCAGGAATACAACGGAAAATAGCCGATAAACTAAATTATTTGTTAGGTTAACCTAACCTAATCTAACCTAACCAAAACTAACCCAAACAAACAAATAATCCAGTATATCGGGTATTTTCAAAATGTGTTTTCCACTGTATTCCTGATAACCGAACAGTACCAAATTTTCGTTATATATAAAAAGGAAGATAAAAGTGTATTTTTGTAATTATTAAATTCCGCTCGCTAGCTAAATTGTTGTTTTTTCTCATTGCTGAGCAATTTGCCCAAATGAAGTTAAGCTGGTTTGCAGATCAAGCAGTCGATATTATGAAAGTAAGACCGCTGCATTAGGCAAATCACGATGTTTCAATGATTATATACTGAATTTTATTTTAAAAATAAAATACCAAATAATTTCAAACATGAATAAATGAAGAAAAGAGGATGATAAATACAAGTCTCAAGCAAAACATTATATGGTGTGTATTGTTTTATGATAACTACAATTTCTATCAATAATTATTTACAATTAAACAAATCTGGATTAACAGTACCTGTGACTATATAATATATCTTCCTAAAAGAGATATATGATCCGGGTAATGCATACAATAATTATCGCCGGTCAATTTAACCACTCTATCGTTAGGCACCAGGCACACATTAACAACTAACGCACCAGTTGAGTGCATCATTCGTCAGTTTCGGTCGATGGCGCATGAAATGCAATCGCATTAGTGAATAACACAGGATGCATCTAATATGCAGTGGCAGATAGGTGTATTCAATTCGATTTTAGCAAGCGTCTCGCTACTCTTTGGGAATAGACGTTTGTGTGTATCTACCTGCGTTTACTGTGAACCAGAATATTGAAGGGAACTCAAAAAATTAATATGTTTCCGGCTGATATATGTTATAAAAATAATTGAATAGGGCATAAGTCGATTTACGGGAAGCCAAGCGGGAACCGCACCAATTTTATAGCCAATTTTGGTAAAATTCATGAATTTAAGAATTAAAACCCAACCTAAACTATTCTAACCTAACAAATAATCCAGTATATCGACTATTTTCATTTTTCTTTTGCCACTGGCTTCCTTTAAAGTGACAAGAACCGTGAATAGATTAAAATTAATAAGATTGGTTATACTTAACTAAAATTAGTTAAGATTTTTTCTAACTTTTCATTATATTTATTAGGATATTATGATTTGTTTGGTAGGTCACCAGTAAAACACGTGTATATACGTGATATCTTTTTATTAGGTTGATATTATTTAAGATGATGATAAGGTATCAATATATGAGTTACGACGCAGGACAACTTTACTGTATACTGCCCTTCTAAGGAAGAATGCAGTAACTGACTCGCGCACACTTTCGAGATAAAGACATAATGTGGTTTTTTTTACAACTTTATTACTGTGAATTAATAAAAAAACGGTGATAATTTTTATTAGTAGGATATTAAAATACAAATAAAGTAATAATTAATAAGCTTTAACTGCAATAAATAGGTGCAATTACTGGCTTTTTGCTAAGAAATTTGTATTATTTTAGCAGATGTCCATTTTTTCACTAAGGATTTTAACGGTATTTTAGTGATAATTCTGATTTTAAAGTGAACAGAATATATAGCTTTCAAAATTACCTAACGGATGGCATTCATAACTCAATTTCACAAATGTTGCGAGTTACTGCCTTCTTCCTTGGAAGGGCAGTATATAAGTGCGCGTATTAACAGTGCCAAGGTTCACAGTGGACCTGACTAACCCGGTGTCGCCAAATATATATTTTTTTAAATAATATAATTCAGAATTAACAAAAATACATGCAGGTTCCGGGCTCTTTTTTATGAAACGGAAGTAATAATCTGATAGTTGGATAAAACCACAAGGCAAGCGCAAAGTCACGTCATTTTCCTCAATGTATCACCATTATTTGCGCCTTCTGCCATGTGAGACATGCAGTGTATACATCTTTAGTATTGCAGCGCTGCAGGATGAGGATAGGTTGGTTGCGACGACGAAATCTGTCACTTTACCACAAGGACGCGGGCTTGCACTCTCACACTCTCTGGTGACATCCAGAACACACTTCCGAACCATAAGTACTGTTCCGTGATTACATGCATTACCAAGGACTGGCGTATCAACTCTTAAACTCGGCTTAGTAACGCGGTCATACCAGCGCACCCCTAATATATAATATGCCAATTCTCAAAGATCATAGGTCAAGTCGTCTGGGCTTTGGTAAGATGTCACATCTTGCGGCTTGAATAAAGAGTTGAATAATTAACCTTATAGTATTGAGACCAGTGGCATACTATAATATATAATAAACGCTGATAAATACTTGAATATTTCAATTTTTAAAAAAACTACAAAATTCGTTTGGTTCACTGTGGAATATTCTAGGACTAAATGAGAAGCTGGAATGTTTAATTGAACAGAAAATCAACATAGAATTCTGTGAGTTTCTAAGACTGATGGTTGTATCATCTGTTACATATTCCTTGACTAAAGATATCAGAGAAATATCGTCAGACACAAACAAACACCCAACACGCACCTTTTCATACCAGTACATGCTATATAATATTATTTACCTCCCAAATTAATGAAATACGTGATTAGTACGTAACGATGATAAGTACAAATGTATGTCTTAAGTAGGTATTATAAGTTGTAGGTAAGTTTAAAGTAAACGTACATGTTGTACGCTCTCAAAAAATAAGCCAGAACAAACGTTTGACGGCGAGATAAACGGAGCTATTTATTATTAAGTTTAAAAATTGTATATAAACTAGTTTCAAAACATACCGATTAAATACTTAGATCGTGTATGTTCAGTTCCGGGAAGGCAGGTTGTATATAGCAGGCTATGCTCAGACCATACATGTTTAATCATTACACTCGCTTGAAAACTGCTCGTCTTAATAACGCTGTATGTCTACATAATATGTTTCTACTCTTTATATTTAATAAACACCGTCATTCCAAGACAGTTTTAAGCAATATCAGTGCACTTTCAGTACAAATAAGCCTAATATTATTGAAATTAGATAATTTTCATTATATTCATAGATTTCAAAATCGTGATAATAAATCGTAATAAATAATATTACATTAGATATTTTATTTCTCCATTGTATTGAATTACTAAGATTCTGGTATTTATTTTCATTCTGTTTTCACTTACGAATGAGCACAGTATAGCTGCAAATTGATGACGCAGTATGTAGGAAAAACTCGCTTTTATTCGGAGTCTCAGGATTCCAGATCTAACCTAATTTCCTATTATCATCGATTCGCATGATACATTCGTCAGATAAAACAATTTTGCCCAGATAACGTCGTTCGTAAATGAAAAAAAACCCTTATTCTGGAAATCTCATAAAAAAACAAATCTGCTTTTTAAGGAGGGTTGATCACTAAAAGACATTTCGGCGATACTCCTATCAAATAAGTCAATTCAAAAGATAAATAAAAAGGGGTTTCTTTTTCTGATCCAATTTCAACTCTTTATCGACTTTTTTGTTACTTGTCCCTGATTCAGTGATCGTTAACCATATAGATTTTTCTTGCACTTGCCATTAATAATTATCAAAGCTGCTATTGATTATTCATAATTTCAGATTATACACGACGCATTTCCACTACATATCCAGATAAATAACAAATTTATTCAGAATCCCGAAGATATTCCAATTAAAAACTCAAGAAATGGATGAAATTTCGATGTATATATATATATATATATATATATTTAACTAACTTCTAGTAATTATTATTCATAAATAATAAATTAAAATATGCAATTAAATAATTACCTCAAAGGCCAAACAGACCCTTCATTTTTAGTATACGTTCTCGCTTTTGTATACGTATTGCTTAAAAAACAGATTAATAAGAATGATAATGAAGAAATGTAAAAGCCAGTTACGATAGGTGAAACGCTTTGAAGCTATCTTTGCTTTATTAATAAATGATGGTCAGGCTATACAACTCAATACGTAAAAAATAAAGGCCGCTAAGTGTCTTCAAATATTGACAGTCTTTAATGCATTTCATGATACATACGTAACTATTGAAAATAACATATTTTTTATCATATTGTGTTTATTCCATTTTTCTCCACACTCGAAACATTTTCACAGCTTCGCCCAGAAGGTAACCGACTTCCCTTATTTTTGTTTTAACTGGTACCAACCGGCACCATAAATTATACGTAAATTCTGGAATGAGCATAATATTACCGAAAAGGGAAGGTTGCCAGAAGACCATTGAGAATTAATAAAAATTCCATCGATTAACATTTTGCCGACTGGTAATTTATACAAATTTTAAAAACACATGCAATTTTTTGAGATTTTTATCTCTCTTTTTGGTCATGCACTCATGGCTGAGGATCGTGACCACAATTAAATTTCGCCATCCTTTGAGCGACCAAGACTTTCCATCCTTCTCGGTCTTCTGCTTCTTCTCTTCATCCGCTTATGTCCAAAAAACTGCAGAATTCTTCTCAGATATATCGTCGAGAGCCGTTCCTTTATCTTCAGTCTCTGGATGATTGACTGGTTCGTCCTGTGCTCCGTCCAAGAAATGCAAAGCATTCGGCGCCAACACCACATCTCAAAGGCATCAATTGCTTTCCGTTCTCTTGCTTTCAGGGTCCACAACTCGACTCCGTATAGAAATATCGAGAACACTAATGTTTGCACAAGCATCATTTTTGTGGCAATCGAAATTCCCCGATCCTTCCATATAGTGGTAAGGCGTGTCATCGCATTTTTTGCAATCCGTGTGCGCCTTCTTATTTCCGCTTCGCATCCGCCCTTTCCACTGATGGTCGATCCAAGATATACAAACTCGTCGACTGTTTCGAGGTTTCGGAGTGTACTTGGTGTTGGTAGAAGGTTGGCTCGATCAACAACCATTAACTTGGTCTTATTCCTATTAATAAGGAGGACGTATTTGCGACTCTCTTCCTCTACCCGAAATTTTATTTATAGTCTGTCTATAGAATTTATCTATAAACAGTGGTATTCAAGTAAACCTCAAAATAACATATTTCTTATTTAATAATATGTTGTTGAAGTTGCTTGATTGAAAACAAATAGGTACTCTATGCTGTGCATGTCACTGGACTTGCAGGCTTCGAGATCATTTTCTGATATGAAGTACGCCTAACCATTGTTCGAAGTTTTTTGAGGGTTCTACATTTTCAATACTCGATATTGACTCCGGGGTTGAGAAACTTTACTGGCCTTATCTGGTTGTTGGAGCCGTCAAAGACCAAATTTGAATCATAGACCTACGGGCTGTCAGTTTTGTGGGTGAGACGGTAAGACACTTTGTTATTGCCATAATAAAGAAAAATGTGGTTTCATTGATTATATTGACTAGCTCTATACATATTCTGTATATTATTTATTTTTACTAATATTATTCATGTGATAGTAATACATTTACGTCTTTGAGGTACTCTTACAGCAATGTAAAACTTTGACAATTAAGTTATCCAAGTTTTCAAGAAATCATCATCATCATCATCATCAGCCTGAATCTATCCACTGCTGGATGAAGGCCTCTTCAAGTTGCTTCCACTTCTCTCGGTCCTGTGCATTGCGTTGCCACGTACTTCCGCAGAACTTTATCATTTCATCGATCCAGCGGCCTCTAGGTCTACCTTGTGGACGTTTTGTACTTCTTGGATACCACTGGATGACTAGATTTGTCCAACGATTGTCTCTTCTTCGAGCTATGTGTCCAGCCCATCTCCATTTAAGGCTTTTAATAAACTCTATTACATCGCAAACCCTTGTCTGCTTCCTTATCCACTCATTCCTCTTTTTGTCCTTTCGCGTTATGCCCAGCATGCACCTCTCCATACCACGTTGTGCTACTCTAAGTTTCTGGATCTCTCTTTTACTTAGGGTCCATGTTTCACACGCATATGTCATCACGGGAAGCACACACTGGTTGAACACTTTGCGCTTTAGGCACAGTGGAAGGTCACTTTTGAAGACATTATTCAGCCGGCCAAAAGCACTCCAGCCTAGCTTTACTCTGCGAACAATTTCATCAAATATACATCCATCTATAGATACTTGTTGTCCCAGATAGATGTAGCTTTTCACCTGTTCGAGCTGAGTGCCATTGATGAGGATATCTTTTTGGCCTGCAAAGCAGTTGAACATGACTTTCGTCTTTGTTACATTTATTTTCAAACCTACTTTGTTGCTTACTTCAGCGAGTTCCTGCATTCTGCTTTGGAGGTCTTCTGAGTCTTGCGAGAAAATTACTATGTCATCGGCAAAGCGCAGATGACTCAGGTATTCTCCATTTATGGGGATCCCTTTGTCATTCCAGTCAAGTTGCCTGAATAAGTCTTCAAGGGTAGCTGTAAATAGTTTAGGAGAGATTGTATCACCTTGTCGGACTCCTTTGCTGATAGGAAATCTGCGCGATGGTTTATGGAGATTTACAGATGCTGTTGCGCTACTGTATATATTATTGAAAATATTTATATTGCGTCCAGGGATTCCTTGTTTTCTGAGTGCGTCGAGTATTGAACATTTCTTTATCGAATCAAACGCCTTCTCATAGTCTATAAAACCCATGCATAGTGGCAGTTTGTATTCCTGGTACCGCTCTATGATTTCTCTGACGACTTGGATATGGTCCATAGTGCTGTATCCTCCTCTAAATCCGGCTTGTTCTCTCGGTTGGTTCTCGTCTAGTACATTTTGCAGACGGTTTGAGAGAATTTTTGTGAACGTCTTGTAGAGAATAGGGAGTAGACTTATTGGACGATAATTTGCTAGGTCTTCTCTGTCACCTTTTTTGTGAAGAATGACAATGCTGGCATTTTTCCATACCTCTGGGACATCCTCTTTGCATATGCAGGCTGTGAACAATTGTGCAAGTACTTCATTTGCATCCTTTCCTGCTTTTTTGAGGATATCTATCGTTAAACCGTCTTCTCCGGGGGCTTTCCCACTTTTCATGTAATTTAAAGCATGGGTTACTTCCCAGGATGTAATTTCGGGAGTATGGTCTTCCGAATTTCCATTTCTCTGAAGATCTAAGTCTATAGTCGTATTGTCAGTGTCATCACTGTAGAGATCGCTGTAGAACTCTTCAACTCGGCTTAACAAGTGTTCCCAATTTCTGACGATAGAACCATCTTTTGCTTTTAGTGCTGTGATTTGACGTTTTCCTATCGACAAGCATTGCTTGTTTTTGTTTAAACTTCTGCCTGCTTTCACAATTGCTTGTATGAGGTTTACATTGAATTTACGAAGGTCTTCTCTAATCTTCCTTCGGAGGGTTTTGCAAAGTGATGAAAACTCCATATCGTTTTGCGCCTGTCTATCGCTCTTGGTTTTCCTTCTCTGCTCCATAAGATTCAATGTTGCCTTCGAAAGCTTGGTGGAAGGTGTAACTTCTGAGCTTTTTACGCCTGTTTTTTCTGCACATTGTAGAATAATATTCGTTATATCCTCCGCGTTGGATAGGGAAACGGTTTCGTTCTCATCTAAGAAAGCCGATAGTGCATTTTTGAGTTCATTTTGGAATTCAGTATTGTTCTGCAGGTATACGCGAGCATTTGACTTCTTCTGCAGTTTGGATCTTTCTGATTTGACGTTCAATCTTATCTTACATCTCACCATCCGGTGATCACTGCCGGTGTTAAACTGATTGATCACCTTACAGTTTAAAAATGTATATTTTCTGTCAGTGAGGATGTAATCGATTTTGCTGGTCCTTCCTGTCGGGCTTCTCCACGTCCATTTACGTGTAGGTTTATGTTGAAAAAAGGAATTCATGATGTGAAGATTGTTGGTTTCAGCAAACTCCACAAGCATGTCCCCTCTACCATCCCTTGAACCATGTCCGAAATGTCCGACCGCTACGTCATCTCTTTGGTATGATCCAATACGTGCATTGAAATCTCCCATTATGATGTTGAAGTGGCATTTACTTTTATTTTTCAAGGATGTTATTTTCTCGTAAAACTCTTCCACTTTTTCATCAGGATAGCTCTGTGTCGGAGCATATACTTGCAAAATCTGAATGCGGTACCTAGCATTGATTTTAAGTATCACGCTTGCGACCCTGTCAGAAATGCAGTTGAACTCGACTATGCGGTCCCTCCAGGCTTTGTTGACAACAAATCCAACACCGCTCGTGCGTCCTTCATCGGTTCCTTTGGAGTACAGCACATGTCCGCTTTGTAAAGTAATAATACTCTCACCTTTACGCCTTACTTCGCTGAGTCCGACAACATCCCAGTGGATATTCCGGAGCTCTTCTTGAAACTCTACAAGTTTGGCATCGCTGGACAATGTTCTTGCGTTATATGTAGCAATGGTCATCTGTTGGCAGCCTTTTCCGGGTCTCCGGGGATTTTTAGCACCCTCTGCCTTCCTTCGCTGATCGCTGCCGTGATCAGTATCAGGTTGGCCTCCGGAGAATGAGGGCCGGGTTCTAGAAGTTTTTGTTTTCATATGAAGGTTTTGGACATAACTTTTACTAATATTATTATATAATTTACTAATAACATATTTTTACTAATATTATTCATGTGATAGTAATACATTTACGTCTTTGAGGTACTCTTACAGCAATGTAAAACTTTGACAATTAAGTTATCCAAGTTTTCAAGAAATGTATTGCGTTATACTTTTATTGCGCAGAAGCACTATTTTTCACTTCACTGCATAATAAATATTTTGCTCTCGACGCCGCGTTTATTTGCAAATACTTCTAAAAGAAAACTTTCTCGCGGACCTAGCATTGCGACTAGTTTAATTCAAAATTCTTCAAAACTGACATCACAATAAACTTAAATTTATATATATTATATAAAATTTGTTTGCAAATACATTATTAAAAATATATATAATCACATTTGGCAGGTTTCACTGTAGAGGGACTAGACCGCTATAGGGGTAACAGGTATAGAGATAAAAGTCCGATTGGAGATTCCTCAGATGAATGAAGGAGCGAGAGTTTAATTGCTGCGTACCGAAGAGATACTTGCAGTCCAAGGCTCAGCGAAGAAGATGCTGTGCGGAGTGATACTGAGACTGAGAGTTGACTGACACTATGATTTGACGGGTCTAGGACGATTTGGCGCCGGCACAACTGGACGAAATTAAATAGACGTTAGGTACTTATAGGTACTTTTAAAAAAATATTGAATAACATTATTTATATTTAAATTATTATATTATGAGTTAATTGTTGGTGAGAATTTAAAATATGCACACGTAAATAATGATTTAATCGTGCATATGTTTAAGTTCAAACATTAAGTTAAGAGTAAAATGAATTAAAACTACTAAGTAATAGATATAAACTAATTCAAATTCCTCGTCTACGTTCTGTATACGTGTCTACGACAGTGCGGCGTCCAATTGTCCCATTCCCGATTTGACTGTGATTGACTGCGCTAACCCATCAACCACGACTTGCTCTTTATACACATGAATATTCGGTATAGAGAGTCATTCTTGATGTAGTTCGTAATTGGGAAATCTGCTGACCGCTGCATTGTTGCAACTTCCAGACGTTTTGATGACTATGCCCGAGTTAGTCGAAACCCATCAAAAAATGTCACACCTGTAGACTAAGCTGATTGTAGATGCGACGATGGTACGATTGTTAAATAAGAAATTGAGGCCATTGCCCGCTATAAATAAATACAAATATTTTTATATACTAGAAAAAATCTTAGACCTTGTGGGATTCGAACACACAGTTTTGACTCATTAGCAAAATTTGGTTACCAATAATTAATTCAAGTGTAAGACATCCTTTTAAACGATAGTTGTATTATTTGAATTATTAACCATTTATTACCCAATTTAAAATATACGTATAGTAGAATTAAGTAGTGAAAATTTAATTATAAAATATTTTTAATAATTTCATAAGTTTTTTAAAATGAAGTACCTATATTCCATAAAAAATGCTATACTCTCTAAGTGTCTATAAATAATTTTATGATATTAAGTTAATAACAGGCTAATTTGGAGTATTATATAATGTTTGTTTTCTTTATCATATAATACAATTAATTTAGAAATAGAAATAAATGTAAGTATTGGATATTTTAAATAAGTATATATTTTTTTCAGTTTAATGTAAATTTGAAACGTTTTCTTGGTAACGGTTTTTACTCATTTATATGCGTGTATCAATGGTTGGCGTCGTTCGGATGTAGACTGCCTTTATTCGTGGGTATTATAGTATTCATAATGGGAATATAAAACGATTCCTTGTGAATTTGACAAGCGTAGTTTTTTTACTTCTCATAGTGTTTCTTGTTGGATACATTTATTATTGATTATACTAAAAAAATATCTTCAGATATATTATTTATTACATACGCGAAAATATAAAACATATTGCCTACTCAGCATCGTAAACTCAGTGTTTACGCCAGTATTAAATGCTGAATTTAGTACTAATTTCACCATTCGTTGACAACAGAACTAACCAAGTTTCTGAAATTACTTTCAGGTATTAGGCATTTTTACTTAGCAAATAATTCTTTAACCAATATGCACTTATATACATAATAATATAACATTGTATTTTTTTTTTTAATATATAACGTTTTGTAAAAGTTGATTAACAGAAATATCCTAATTGTGCACAATACTCAATTACATATGTACCTACTTCGAATGCTTCCTTTTTCAAAAAAGTCCATCAAAGTAAGGCACACGAGCGGCTTCATATACTAATTGGCTGTACTTTTCAGTGAACTGTTGACGGAATGATTCGGATGCCAGGCACTGATCTTTTATGTTACTGATGCTGGCTCCATGGTCTGGTTGTCACGCTTGATCGCACTTCCAATCTCGCGCGTTACTGTTATTGTGTCACCCTATGCGCGGTACTTGAGGGTCAAAACTGGTGCACGTAATAGCGTCTTAATTTTTTAGATTATATGTATTTACAAGCACACGGTTGATGTATGACTGCATATTAATAGTAGTTCTGACAAGGATAATGATATCAGGTGGTTAAGACATTTCTATTGTATTATAACTGCCATAATAATATTTATTGGCCTAACCACTACATATTCTTACATATTTATTTTCCTATATAATATAATCTAATATCACTTCGTACAAGTCGAGCATATAATTATGTCAATACTTTACATTCAAAAAGAAATAGTCAATTTCCCATTCATCATAAAAATGATAATGTTTGGTTTTCTTTTGGGCACTCTGTGCACTTAACAAAAATCTAAGCCTCATTTAAAAGTGGGAGGAAACCTTAAAATCAATTTATAATATTATTATGTCATAGATGGCCGAGTGGCGTACGTGTCGGCTTTTAATGTTGTGGGTCCCAGGCTCAAATTCTGGGTATGCCTAATACACATACTGTTTTTCTATCTGTGTTTGGAGTCAAGGTATGCACTTAATAGGTTGAGCAAGTGGGTAACATCAATTTCTCGTAAAAAACATTTTTTTAATACAAAACTCCACTATGTGGAGGCCCATATGATCCTATTAGATCGTACATGATCAAAATAAAAGAAAAAAAATAGATTGTAGTTGTTTTATTTACTCTCATCGTAGGAAATCATTGTAGATGGTTTATAAATAATATAAGTAATATTTTGTTAAGTTATTACGCATAACTACTATTTTTTATATTTTGAATAGGCACAGATTATATTAAAAACACGGGACGTAGCTTGATGTCGTTTACTCTATCATAATACGCATATATTATATTTTTAATTACAATTTTATAATATTATAACGAAATATATTATTAATTAATTAATTGTAACATCGTCGTGGTGTGGTCAACGTCTAGTGCTCCGACTGTTTGGTGATGTGTGTTTTTATTATCAACTGAGAGAGTATATTTTATTTTCTACCAATATATATATTACTAAGGATTGCAATACCGGTATTTATCAATACCGAAATACCGGTTTTTAAAATCTAAAATACCGGAATTTTGAAAATGGATTATAAGTTATGTGCTGCTAAAATGCAAATATATAGAGTGAATCTAACAGAGGTGAAAAAATAATAAAACAAACTTCATCAAATATATTAATTATATAAGTAATTGTCGCGATGAATTATCATAATATTATTTCGAAATAGAAAACGTGCGTGACAAAAATGTTCAATTATTCTATGAGCTTTGAATTTAAGAAGTTTTTCTTGCAGCCGGACCTATTTGCACTTGATGAACTTTTGGGGCTTTAATTAAAATTATCAATATATTCAAATTATTTGTAAAAAAATCACTGGTTCTACAATTACGTCATATTTTTAAATGTCAACACAATAAATGTAAGTATGTAGGTTTTTGCTATAAAATAATATTTTTAAAAGATTTTAATAGCTATATTTATTGATAAGCACCTACTTCTGTTTTTTTAATGTTTAAGAAATACCGGTATTTAATAATAAATACCGAAAAACCGGTATTGATATTTTCATTCGGTATTGCAATCCCTATATCTTTAATACGTTATATTTAATCACACTTGAAGGAATGATATACCGTTCACACAACAATGCAGAAAATAATGCCATAATATGAGTACAGATAGATTTCAAACAAGGTATGACAAGCGCACCCAACAATATTCATCGGTAAGATACCCATAAGGAATTGAGCAATCCGCCGACATTCTATTTCTTTGAAATGATTGGTTTTGCAAAGGTATTATCTGGATCCTTTGTACGGATAAATCGTACAATCTCTTCAGTAGTTTATAAAAGAGCATGTAAAATGTTTTACCAACCAGCTCAGAGCATTATTGAATGTTTTAAATCCTCTACGTTTATTTGAAGTACTCTACTGCCAGCAGGGTTTATGTCGTTGGATATATAATATACTCACTACCAATAAACCGTTTTTTCATAATTACAGTTACAAAACCTTTCAATATATATTTTCGATATATACAACAAAAATTGAGTTTATAATTTTTGTAAAATAATGATATTTATTATCGTGGTGTTACTGCCAAAAGCTAGTAAGTTCAAATTTTAAGTATTTTTAGTTATTAATATTTAATTAATGTTATACGCAATTTTTTCCTTATACCTACGTATCTATTAAGGATTGCAATACTAGTATTTCAATACCGGTATTCCAGTTTTTATCAATACCGAAATACAGGTTTTAAAAATCCAAAATATCAGAATTTTTGGTATTAAAAAAGCACACTCGTTTAAGTTTTTAAATTAATTTGTAAGTTATGTGCTGCTAAAATGCAAATATATTGAGCGAATCCAACAGAGGTGAAAAAATACTAAAACAAATTTCATCAAATATATTTGTATAAATAGGCAATTTTCGCGATGAATTATCATAATATTATTTCGAAATAGAAAACATCCGTGACAGAAATGTTCAATTATTCTATAATTATTGATGACTGTACAAGCGTTGAATTTAAGAAGCTTTTCCTGCAGCCGGACTTATTTGCACTTGATGAACTTTTGAGGGCTTTAGTTAAAATTATCAATATATTCAAATTAATTATAAAAATCACTAGTTCTACAATTATGATCAATACATATTTAAATATTAAGATAATAAATGTAGGTATGTAGATTTTTGCTATAAAATAATATTTTAAAAAGATTTTAATAGCTATATTTATTGATAAACACCTACTTCTGTTTTTTTAATGTTTAAGAAATACTGGTATTAATACCGGTATTCAATAAGGAATACCGAAAATTGCCCAGTATTGAAATTTTTATTCGGTATTGCAATCCCTAGTATCTACCACATCTCGATAATTTCGAAGACAATAAATAGTTATGTTATACTGTTATATGTACTCAATTATGTAACTATTCGGTTCTTGTACATATAAATTGAATCTAAAAGTTCAATATGTAGTCAGGAAAAACTTTGGAAGTCAACACTTACCAATTTATTCTCGTTAAATTATTGTTAACAAAATATCTATACAGCTAAAGATTTGTAAGACTACTTACGGAATTCTTTTGGTATTATGATTCAGATATTTTGTGCTACGTATTTTATAATGTAATGAATGCTCATTTTTTATGTATTTTACTATCTGTCGAAGACAAAAACCACTACCTACTTAAATTATAGTGGATTTATTAAAGGATTATGTTATGATTGATTTAACTTTTCTGAAATAACGTCACTAACAAAAAGGCTATAATCATAAGCCTAATGTCGATGAATTTCTTCTTTCGTGAATAAGCTATTCAAATTTGTAAATTCTTGTCTGCCAAAAGTTAGTAAGTTTGATCGTTTCTTTATAAAAAAAACTTTTATGCATTTTTATTTGAGTATGTGGGTTATCCAACATATTGAAGTAATATAATATACTACAATATTTAATAAAAATACATCAGCTTTACGAGTAGTAGAAGACTGAGATGTTACTGAGTTTTAAAATTTAGATTTTAATCAGTCATTTTATGTGTTTTTAAGTAGTGACACATTCTACCCGTGCCTACAAGAAGAAACATTGGGTTGTTAATAATTTTTATTGAACTTTTATTAATGTTTGTAGGAATAAATGAAAACATAAAATGCTCGTAATTGTTAAATCATTGTATTCAATATGTATTAATAAACAAAAAAGGAAACCGTTTATTATACCTAATATTGCAACATACACTGTTTAAAAATGCTAATAAACCTATCATTTATAATAAAGTGAATTTGATATACTCACATATTATTTGTTTATTTATATAAAAAGCTTTTTTAGTTTTGGTGAATGTTTTCCGATCTACCCCATTAGGTCCTTTCTCTAGATAAAATACGCTTTTAAAAAACAATATATAGATTTTTCCAGGTGCGGATTTTACACCAATATACAGATATACTTTAGATAATATACTAACTATTCCACCTTGAAGTGAATGAAATATTTACCAGTGAAATCGGTTTTTTTTATCTTTTTCGATTAATTTCGGAACCCTAAACTTTTTATGATATCTTTTGAAAGTCACTATCGAAGCCTTATATAAAGTAATGACTTAATTGGGAAACTCTCTCCTTTGAGGAGCTTTATTGAACTAAAAAAAATAGATTTATCCAAAGATGGCAACATTTATATTAGTCGATTTCATAAAAAAATATTGAAATATAATATAGAATAATATTTTATATTCATAAGAGAGAAATTATATTTTACAAGGTTTCGCAGTGTGTATTAAGTTCTTTCATAATTACGGGTTTTAAACATTTTATTAAAATTCATGGAATTAATGGAATAGGTACTTACATTTTATTTTAAAACCTTAATAATTAATTGTAAATGCAACAGGAATAATACAAAGCTTTACTATGCCATTCACTAAAAAATAACTCGTAATATATTGTAACACTGTGACAGTGACGAAAGCTGTTAAAATCCGACATATATAGGGCACAATAAAATTTGTCAATCATATTATGCATTATTTGTTTTCATTGAACTAAGACTACAATATACAGATATTGTTGGTTAGTTTTTTTAATTCAATTAAATCCTGCGAAGTTTTGATAGATAATAGTCGAAAAATAGAATAATATTTTTATCTATTATGGTTTAGTTAGGCAGAGTTTAATGACTTTAAAAAACTAACCAACAACATATTGTGTATGCATTCATAATTCAATTAAAAGTATGAATGATATATATTGTGCACAATTTTGTCCGATCGCCAAAAGCATACAAAAACTATTGTGGTTTCATTTAGGCAGGGATTACTTGATTTTTAAAAATTAACCAATACAACATTTAAATTGCAATCTTAGTTCAATAAAAACAAGTACTTATGACCGACAAAGTTTATATTTAAGTTAGTATTTATGTCGGATCTTAATAGCTTACCTCCACTATTTGCCACAGCGCTGTGATCCATTTTTTTTTTAATCATATTGATTTAATTTAATATCAACAATTGGATTTTGACGTATGTTAAAAAATATTCTGAACACATTGACCAATTTTTCCAAGAAATAAAATATTTTGTTTTCTAAATTATTAAAAAATTATTACTAATACTGTACCAACCGTATAATTAGCCACGTGTAATATAATTATATTATACCTATTACGTATCTAGTTATTCTAAAAATAAAAATAAATTATACAATTATAGTTTCAATTATTTTTTTCAAATTATAATAGGTATCACTAATATTTTATAGCTTAAGGCTTTTAAGCGTAGGATGTCTATCATGCGCTTCGTTTTGAATGGCATAACCTATTTTAATAATATTGTTAAAGTAGTCATTTTCACAAAAATACATTGTAAAAATCCTATTTTTTATAAACGTTTTAAAAATTCTTCTTCATCTTCGATCATATCCGCCCCTTACTTAGCTGGAGCATATGGATGCCACCTGGCACCTCCAAGAATCCTTGTCGCTAGCCAGTTTTCTTGGTTATACCAGCATCCCGTAGCTCTACTATATACACTTTATTGATAGTAGTTAGCGGCATTCCAGGACGCTGGAATCCGGTTTACTTGAATAACAGGCAAGCCAGGTTAAGGTTTTCTTCTGGCATCCACAGAACGTGGCTGAGCCAGATTCATCGTCACCTCTTCACTCTAAGTGTGATGAAAGGCTGCGTGGTTTGTTCTCTTATCTCCTTGTTACTAATAAAGTGATACCATCGCACACTCAGTGGCCTTCGCAAACATCTATTCTCGGATCTCAATTTACAATTGCAATTTTTTAAATTTTTGGATCTAACCAAATAAAAATTTGGTCTCAACCGGGCATCAGTTAGTAATTACTTATTACCCTAATTTAAAGTCAGCAACAACGCTTTTAATATAAGAAATACTAGTTAAATTCTTTTTAACTTTTAACAAAAACATCCTTCTCAGTTCAAAAGTTAACGTGGTCAACCTACTAAAAATTAAATGTAACCAACCACTATGGCCTTTAGGTCGTATTTTATTTCGTAAATAAGTTGTTATTTTGATGTTGCACTAAAATACTATAAGTACCGTGTAATTTAAAGTGATCTATAAATTCACAGTGCACGGGCATGGTTATTGATACAGTGATCAAATTTAATATAAGTGTTCCGCTACATCTTTATTACCGCACTTAGTATAAAAACTGGTTCGCTGTATAACGCTCAGAGCGATTCGTTATATTTCAATATTCTTATTTAATTAGTATCATTATGATGCTAATATGGATAGATTTAATCTTTCACTTTTATTTCGACTAAATTAAAAGATTTCTTTTTATTTAAAACATTGTATAATTTACTACGAGTGGCTATTTTCTAAGATGGCGGTAGTAACAATGACTTAAAACTAGTGCTGTACTTTTGCAAAGCCTGCTTTTTAATAAGATTACTTAGGTACGTATAAAACATTTACTAGCATAACGCGTAACGATCACAAAAGAAACAAATGGTTAAGGAAGCAGACAGAAGTACGCGATGTGATTGAGGTCGTTAAATAGGCTGGACATGTCGCTCGTCTAGTAGACAACCGTTAGACAAATTCCATCATATAGTGGTACCCAAGGGGCACTAAACGCCTTCAGCGTATTTATTCTATACACAAGACAGCTTTCGGCCGCTACGGCAGCTATCTAGGTTAGGTTTGTATAGAAGTAATAACACTTACTGATGATGATGATGATGAAGACGACGACGACGACGATGATGATGATGATGATGATGATGATGATGATGATGATGATGATGATGATGATGATGATGATGATGATGATGATGATGATATGTTAACCTATAAACCGGTAGTTAATATATTATTCTATCAACTGTTAAGGGCCCACGTGCCGTGTAAAATTAATGCTACTACATGTACTGATTTTACTAGTAGAGTACATGTTTTTTGGTTTATCACTATCGCATATACACTGTCTATTAAGAGATTATGTCAAAACAATCCAATAATTTTAGATAACATATTAGAGAAAAGATAGTGTAAAATTTGGGTTCTCATTTCACTAAAACAAAAAATACTCTCTTTTTACTTAGCAGGGTAGAATATTTTTACTCCAAATCCTTCATTCTTGGCATATATTCGGTACTTCAAAGACCTATAATATTAATACTCATAATATTTTGTAATAAGTATTTTGTTTGTTTACATGTGTATTAATTATACGTTTTTCTTTTTCTTTCAGGTGAGTGTTTACCGATAATTGGTAATAGAAAACATCGCAGCATTAAAAATAGACAACCATCTCAGGTATCGTACATTAATAAATATTTTCTATCACTATTAGTAAAATACTGTGGTTTAAAATTTAAAAAAAAAAACTAAACTTTATCCACATTGTTTAAGATATCAAAATACCCGTAACGTCTTCCAACTGGTTGCACCATCGAATAACTTATACATTGAAGTTCAAGACAGAATGGATCCTAGCAAGTGGCAGACTCATTAGAAAGATATGCGTGAGACCCCTCGATATAGGCCTGAGATACATAAAAACGTCATTTTAATGGTGAAAATACTAAGAATTTTTTAAACAAGTATAATAGAGTTCTACCACGTTACCACTTTATTTTAACTCTTCATTATTTTTATATAATTATACGTATATAATCAAGATTATATATTTTTGCCTTTCTGTAGGAATGTTTTATCATAATTCAAATTCTTATTCTTTTTAGTCGTTCCCGCATGGCTGAGGATTATGACCACCTTTGATTTTATCATCTTTTGAGCGACCAAGACTTTCCACACCTCTCGATCTTCTGTTTCTTTCAAGGCAGAGTGAATGCTGTTCCCAGTCAGCTCCTTCACTTGGTTGTTTTGACGCTCTTTTTTTTCTTCGCCTTCCCAGAAGGCCAGTTTAACCAACAGTCTATCCAGGTCATCTGATCCAAGCCAAAAACCGTTCCTTTATCAGATAAAGGAACGGCTTTCGGCTTGGATACTACAGATTCTGTAGTATCAGGATAATTGACTGGTTCGTTCTCTGCTCTGTCCAAGAAATACGAAGCATTCGGCGCCAATACCACACCTCGAAGGCATCAATTGCCTTCTAGTTCCATGATTCGACACCATATAAAAATATGGAGAGCACCAATGTTTGCACAAGCATCATTATTACCTTTCATATTATATAGTTCTTATTAAAAATTCTTGAAAAAAACGACGCCCAGCAGAACTCGATCCTGCAACCACAACATTCGCTCTAATGTGCTTTAACAATTGAGCCACGTGCATTCTATCGTATTGCTCGTTATTTTCGCTGTCGTGTATTAAAATTATATGCGTTCAATAAAGAATGTTATATTCTCAAATTTAACGAATTATTTGTTGAATAATTCATATATTCTTCAATTCCACTTTTCTAGAATCTATTCTTCATAATAATAAAAATTAATAGATACAATTCCAAGATGCTAAAATTCTTATTAGTTTTTATTTATATAATAATATTTTTATGTATTGCATACATTCAAGATAAAAATGAGGTCATTTAAAATATCGAAAGAGACCCCTACCCCGAAGATACTGTAAATTTTTTCAAAGATTTCTATGATTCCACTTTGTATTATACAAGGTCCTGGTTCAGGGTTTCAAATGTTCTAAATTTAAAATCTAACTTTTGCCTTCTGTTTAATTCTTTACAGAAATGATGCGATGTTGGAAATCATTTAAGCTGTGAAACTCCTAAAAACGCGAGACCCGATTGGGTCCAATCAATCCAATTTCTCTATGACCAGACTTGCTATTGACGCCATTGCTTCCATTTTAATTCCATTTCGGCGACTGATCTATTCTAAGCAACGACTGTTATAATTATTATATAATAAGTTTATTGTTTATAATATTTATTAATAGTAGTAATAATATTACTTTGATTTTTGACAGTTTGTGTACTGACCAGACTTTAACAAGCTTTGACTTTCAAAGGCAACCTTTGATATTCAATTACGAAAAAGCTTTCATTAAACTTTTACAACAGACAGGTGACGTTATATTAACCGCAACTCAATAAAATAGCCATCAGCCACAGTAACAGATTTCATAGTATCAATTATATTATTGTAATAAAACAGGGATCGCTGATCGGTTCACGATTAAAGTAACTGAAAGGATAATTAAGTTACATATTAACGTTCAAATTGGTATATAAAATCACCGCTTAACCCTATTTCAGCATCTTAGCATCTAATCTTGGATGGGAGAATAATTTTGGTCAGATATTATCTACAACTAACATGGGAATTTAACTCTGTTTAGGAGGTTAAATCCGTTTAATATGTCATTAAATTATTTACTAGCTATAGCCAATTATGAAACTGTGCAATAAAAAGTATTATAGAAAGAGTTCGGAATACAACTGGAAGTAGTTTTGAGATTTTTATATAATACTAGCTGACCAGGCAAACGTTGTTCTGCCATATAAATTATTTCTAGTGAATATTTTGGTTGTTAAATAAAAAGTAACGAATGTATCGTAAGTGTGTGGGCATGGGATCTATGGCAGAAAGAGGAATAGAGCACTGTAGACGATGACCGCCGATAAAAACAAAAAACATCAACCATTCATTTTCTCAATTCAAAATGAGTAATGATGTTCATAATGAATGAATTACCTGTGACAGGATCTCGTTGTTTAATGTTTATGCAGTATCCGTCTTGTCCCTTCCAGAAAATTAGCGGATATTGGAGAGCGTCGTATGAACGGTGTGTGTCAGCGATGAACTCCAGATTATTGTTTCTTCTTCGAATCACGATTTCTCGCGTCGATGTGCGGTCGCCAACCATGATTCCAGCAATGTCGTCAACAACAGTCGCATTGAATCGACGTACGTGCTCTCCAGCTGGTGTTTTATCAGGATTGATGACAATAGCGTGATTGTCACTTTGCAATTCGTGCATGTGTGCTTTGAAAAATTTCAATAATTCATTGTGCTCATTCAACAGGGCGTCCAGTTCGCCGACGATGCTCCTGGCATTAGGCGAATTGAGGCTATTGTAGCCGCAACGTGCATCCATATGATTGATGTCCTCACCGCCGCGCCCATGAAGTAGATTTGTAAAAATGTATGTGGTTCGTTTGGCATTAGCAGCAATGAGCCTACTTTGTGGTATACTTGACCTTTGATTTTGAACGTAGAATGGAATTGTTGACCATTTGCCGCAGTATTGTGAACTATTTCTGTTGCTCCGGACGAAGTCATTTGGAAGCATGAATTGAATGTGCGAATGGACTTCAGGAACAGGTTTGAATCTGGAACCGTGCCAATGAGCAAGCTGTTCAATGGTTCTGGTGGTATCTCAATTTCTGGTAGTTGCACTTTTCCTGATGCGCAACACATCCCGGCTGACTCATGTTTGAATTTGAGCGCATGACAATGGGGACATTCTTTGTCCATAACACCAATCAGCACTTTCGGATGAGCGGAATATTCAATATCTGGCTCGTACTCGAATGCGAGACGAAGGAACGAAGCGGATGTAAATGTTCGATGTACTTGTTGGCGTTGTCGGTCATTTGCTCTGCGTGTGTTAACTACGAACCGGCGCGCTTGGCTCCGTTCCAATTGTCGTTGTTGATTTCGTTCAGCTCGTGCCTCTTGTGATTGTATATATAGAGAAGATAATACTTAACAGTTCATGTTTAACTTAGTTTATTTGGTAGACATTTAAAATAATTATAACATATTTTATTTAATATTATTATTTATCACTGTTGATAATCAATGGTAAGACATGCTATTAGAAATTATAAGTAATAATAATACTTGCATGAAGTTATATATATTATTGTGTTATCTCTATATATATAAAAATCTCGTGTCACGATGTTTGTGGTCGAACTCCTCCGAAATGGCTTGACCGATTTTTATGATTTTTTTATGTATATTTGTTAGGTATGAGAATAGGTCAACAAGTATATTTCATACCGTTTAGTGATATGGGTATCTCTATCCAGAAAAATTTTCTTTTATTTTTTTGACAATTTTTTTTTGTATTTTTTTTATTATTTGGCATAAAAAAAATACCTATAACCCCAAATTTTAACCCTCCTATTCCCACCCTCCCATTTTTTAATCGCGATTTTATTATTTTTGTATGAACAAATTTACCGTCGTTCGTATTTCAAACAGAACGAAATTATTTATGTTGTTGAATGACAGATGGCGCTATGTCCGAAAAGAATTCAAGAGAAGCGTCGCGTCATTTTGACATTTCATTCGGCATATCACAACGCAGTGCGTGCAAAATTTTGTACGATTTATTTTAATTTATCTATTTTTATGTGCGTGTATTACAGTGCACAATGCCAGCAAGACGCAAGTCAAACGAATAAAGCAACAAACATGCGAAATAGTAGAGCAAAAAGAACAGACGAACAAATCCAACAAGATAACAAAAACGTGCGTGTAATCATGTCGCAATTGCGTGCATCTCAATCATAAGAGGCACGAGCTGAACGAAATCAACAACGACAATTGGAACGGAGCCAAGCGCGCCGGTTCGTAGTTAACACACGCAGAGCAAATAACCGACAACGCCAACAAGTACATCGAACATTTATAACCGCTTCGTTCCTTCGTCTCGCATTCGAGTACGAGCCAGATATTAAATATTCCGCTCATCCGAAAGTGCTGATTGGTGCTATGGACAAAGAATGTCCCCATTGTCATGCGCTCAAATTCAAACATGAGTCAGCCGGGATGTGTTGCGCATCAGGAAAAGTGCAACTACCAGAAATTGAGATACTACCAAAACAATTGAACGGTTTGCTCATCGGCACGGTTCCAGATTCAAACCTGTTCCTGAAGTCCATTCGCACATTAAATTCATGCTTCCAAATGACTTCGTTCGGAGCAACAGAAATAGTTCACAATACTGCGGCAAATGGTCAACAATTCCATTCTACGTTCAAAATCAAAGACCAAGTATACCACAAAGTAGGCTCATTGCTGCCAATTCCAAACGAACCACATAATTTTTTACAAATCTACTTCATGGGCGGTGAGAACATCAATCATGTAGATGCACGTTGCGGCTACAATGGCCTCAATTCGCCTATTTCCAGGCGCATCGTCGGCGAACTGGACGCCCTGTTGAATGAGCACAATGAATTATTGAAATTCTTCAAAGCACACATGCACGAATTGCAAAGTGACAATCACGCCATTGTTATCAATCCTGATAAAACACCAGCTGAAGAGCACGTGCGTCGATTCAATGCACCTGTTGTTGACGACATTGCTGGAATCATGGTTGGCGACCGCACATCGACGCGAGAAATCGTGATTCGAAGAAGAAACAATAATCTGGAGTTCATCGCTGACACACACCGTTCATATGACGCTCTCCAATAGGTATCCGCTAATTTTCTGGAAGGGACAAGACGGATATTGCATAAACATTAAACAACGAGATCCTGTCACAGGTAATTCATTCGTTATGAACATCATTAGTCATTTTGAATTGAGAAAATGAATGGTTGATGTTTTTTTGTTTTTATCGGCGGTCATCGTCTACAGCGCTCTATTCCTCTTTCTGTCATAGATCCCATCCCCACACACTTACGATACATTCGTTATTTTTTATTTAACAACCAAAATATTCACTAGAAATAGTTTATATGGCAGAACAACGTTTGCCGGGTCAGCTAGTAAATATATAGAAATGAAATTAGAGTAGTGTTGTAAAACAGTTTTCTTTATGTTTAAATGTCCATTAGAGTACATAAAGTTAGTATAAAAGCAGCAATATTATAAAATAATAATTGTGAAAATAAGTACAAAAAATCAAATATATAACTAGGGATGTAAAATATTGAAATATTTGTATTTGGGAATAGTTTAAGACGTAGAGTATACATTTATAGTTCGAATGGGATGGAAAGGGTGAACCGGGGAACTCCGGGCACTAACCTTGTTGATGGTGTCACGTACTTGCTGTCACAGTTAATATGTCACTAAATACTTTACTTCCGTGGCTTCGGAACACACATTCAGTACTCAGTGCGTGGTCACCCTGTAGGTTTGATTTTGATTAATTTAATGTTGTTTCACTGTCGATACGGTACTGGTTTAGGAAGTACCCAAGGGGACATAATTCTTGCAAACAGTTATTAAAATTTTATTATGATCATTAGAGTATTTAAAGGTGACGGTCATAAAATTAATAACCGCAATATATGGCGGTTTGCTTCGATGTTTAGTTATTACATAGTACGTAATCGCACATCCGGTGCAATAACGTCATAAGTGCAAAACACACTATTTTCCAGGAGAATCATTAAAAGATTGCGAACTTGACAGTCACGTGGTTTCATGATTTGACGTATTATGAGACCTTTGACGGAAACTATAAGAACTATACATATAAAATTGACGCACTCGGTACGGAGAGCTATTATTAGGCATGCTTTTGACATTAATCTCATTTTTATTTTTTAGCACTTGTGACATTGGTGCACCGGAGTGTGGTATAATAAATGTACGTGATTTTTTTTAAATTATTGTCATAATAATATTTTTTGGTACACAAAACTGCTTTTAGATTTGCAATACTAAAGTAAGACCTCTCTGTTTCTCAGTTCATGTACAAAATATTGTGTATTGTTCATTAAAAATGAATTTACAATGCAAAATTACAAAATCTAACATTATTTTAAGTTTTAAATTTAACCTTCTGTTTAGCTTTAGATTCATAATATATTTAAGTTTATAAGTAGATACTTATATAAGAAGATTTATTCAACATTGTTTGGTTTATAATATTAATTAACAGGCTCCGTTATATAAATTGAAAAGCTCAGGATTAAAAGGATCAAAGTGCATAAGTAACCAAGTTGAGTAAATTGACTTCAAAATTAAACATGCGATTATAAATTCTGAAATGCTACACATTTGTTTATACAATTTTAGAAATGAGACCATTTTCTCAAGTGATCCAGATATTAATATTTCTTTATGATTAGTATTGTTTTAAGTATATGAAGGGGTACATGTTAATCACACATATTCACATTATACACGGCTAATAACAGTACGATATTCCTATTGAAAACTATAGTACATCGGTCACATTAATAAAGGATAAATAATTACAAGATAAAAAGAACATTTTATATACAACGCTTTTAAATTTTCTGTTGAATCATATAAACTTGACTTGACTAGCTTAAACGATCAAAAAAAATTTGTACTTGATAGAAATACTGAATAATGACATGTCATTTCATATTTATTTCCATAGTTACGCATATATATAGTATTTAATAATTTAGTTGCTAAGACATTCAACCAATAACGGTATTGAAATAACTTTTCATACAAAGCAGAATTGACTAAAAATAAATTCAATTCTACTTAAAGATGGCTAAAAGTATTTAAAAAATGCATTGGCATCGTGTTATGATATATTCTAAGAGTTTCAAATGTCTAGCTAGTCGGGAAGTTAGTTAAAAATCGATTGCAAGATTTGTACTGGACAAATAAGAATACGACCTAAGAAAAATGTTGTAAAATAGGGGAAGGTTAGGTTAGTATTTATTTTACCTTTACTATTATTATAGAATTAATAATTTGTTTTTAAATAGAATATATAATATTGTATTTAAGAATAGGTACACACTCCCAGCACCAAAAAATATTACGTTTTTTAAATTATGATTAGGTGGTATATTATATTAATAAGAACATTTCAAAATGATTATTTCCCACCATATTAACATCAATAATTCGCTACATAAAATTTTACGACCGCAATTTTTTTACACTTCCGGCGATGATGGTTAACAAAAAAATAAACATTGTTTCAAAAATATTAAACAAAATAAATTTTTTACAAGTTAATTTGATCAGAACATGGTTATTGCATTCCGTAAAAATTAGATATTGCTTTGTGAGATAAAAATATTAGATCGATATCGCTTTAAGCATTATAATAATAAATTATTAAACCTGTTCATATTTTCGGCAATAGTATTTTAACTTGTGATATATTCGTGAAGTTACTTCCAAAAGTTTTTAAGTGCCAATGATATTATGTAGTTATGGCCATTTTAAAGTTTGACATATTCTATAAAATCAATCTTAGCCTTAAGCCTAATTGAATTTGGGGTTTTTTTTAATAAATCGGACTATATTTTATTATACCTACATACATCATTAATTGATAGTATATTAAATAGCTACTATTTTACTAATCCCAATAAATGTTCGATCATCTTATCTAATTACCATGAAATTGACAAGTAGTTGTACATGAAAATATTTATCAAATTGCGTTTATAATTATTATTATTATTAACAATCGGTTTTGTGTTTTTCCCTAATTACTAACCGATGTCCGGATTACTTCAAATATTGCTATACTTAACGTACTTGCACTTAATAAACAATTTATTTTATTCAACGAATAATTCACAATATTTGAAAATACATACCTCAGATATTATACCAACTAGAAAAAATCTTTTTTTTTTATAAATAACAGGACGGAACTTTAACATGCAACTACCGTAATCGCACTAATGTGCTTTACCAATTAATCGACGATCCATATAATATTAATTATCTTCAACTTATTTATGATTCACTTAAAGATATTATAAAATAATGATTTTATTGCATTCTTTATATTATAGAAAAAAGCCCAATTTAGAAAAACTACATATATAAAAACACCATAGAAAAAACAGTAAGACCAAGTGCGACATAAACTCGCATAATTTACTTTTCGATTGAGTACTCTCGCCTCTAAGCAATCGATCCTTCTATCATTCAATTTAATCATTTTTTATAACCACATTTATAAATTTCTCATGATTTCGATTTTTTTTTAAATAGATTTAGTTTAGTATTATATTATTTTGTAAACAGAAAATGCTTAATTCATGAAATTAAGAATGCAAATTTGACTATTCGGGCTGGCATGGTCTTATACATAATATATATTATTTTATTTATTTTTCTATTGACTACCTACTTTTTAGGTATAGTAAAATTAGATTCAGCTATTATATCTAAAAATCTAAGATGTATACAGGATATTCATATTCTAGCCGTCGTATTGAAAAATATCGTCCTAAATAAATACCGTCGCAGTTAATTCATTCGGTTCCAGGATCCAATTATTATAAAATATTACCATAAATTTCCAAAAAATAGTCTAACATAAGTTTTATCTTGTTTCAAATATCATAACAGCCATATAAATAAATTTATAGTGACGCCTACATCAGTTGCAATAATTTTGAATTCACACGATAAGCATCATATAAAATAGCGATTTATACAGATATGCGAATCTCTCGTTCATCATGCATTAAAAAAGGTGTCAACAACTACTGAATCACGAGCCTTATTTATAAAAAATTATCCTTTTCATATCGACTGTTTTAGCTGAATAGCATTATTTTGTTAACTAATATGATTCTCTGGCTATCATTTCACTCTCTGAAGATCTGGTGAGAGACAATATCCATTTTGTAATTCATCTGTTCATTCCATCAAGCAGCTCTCATCGCAGTTTAACAGTTACTTCTACGAGATTCTCCAAATATTAGATGATCTTGCAATAATATAGCAAATCCCAGTATGTCTCGTATGCATAATGCTAAGAACATAATATTATTTACCTTGATGTACAACTCTAAAGAATAGAGTCATAAAAATTAGATGATATTTTTCTAGTATCTATATCGCAACAACGTTCAGTCATTTTTTCTCTTTTGCTTTCAGTATAAAATATGTTTTCACATGGTAAAGGCATAATATACGTAGTCACTTAACGACCCACATGCCCAACGTAGGTCAAAATGGAGATTTCATGGTATTTTCAAAGCATTAGCCGAACATTCCATAAAAATTGTAGATAATCTATTTATATAATTTTGAAGACTTATTATCCTTTATATTTATTTTAAACATTTTATGACTGCATAAAGTATTTTTTTTGCATAAAATAGTATTCTTTTAAACCTCTCGATCTAATGTTTTAGAATATAGTCATATTTCAGTACATCCATGTGCAGTGGTGTTAATATTTTTTAGATTTATTAATTTTTAAACGCATTTATAAAACCATTAGTAAATTTTATGTTGACATTATTATAGTGAAATATTTACAATAAAAATATATATTTATAATCTCTGCGATCCCAAATTTGACAAGAATTAAGCATTGTATTATTCAAAAAATGGGCAAGATTACCACATTTGAAGATAATTCTAAAGATACTAATTATAAGCTATGTCTTTGACTATTCAAATATGATAAAATATCCTACGAATAATGATGTTTTTATGATAATTATTGACCTAAGAATAAGGTAGTATTTTTTTTGAAATACGCCATTTGTATTAGCATTTCTCAGTGGTTAGGCTACACCGCTACAACATGCAGCGGTAGCCATAAATTGACAAACTAGAACTGAAGTAGGGAGTAAAATCATGTTAATGCGCGTGTTTGAACATGTACCGAACCGGAAAAAAATCGTTTGTTTCGATAGTACCAGGAATTAGTAGTTTTTGACTCACCTATATACTGACTTGTATAAAAGTGACAAATACAATATCGTTCCTACAAGGACAATTATTATTACTAGTAGAGTTTTAATTTTGTGGAATTAAAAAGGAGCAATATACAAATATAATGCCGTGTCCACATTGGCAACAAGTTGCTGGCAACCTCTTTACGTTTCACGATAATTATCATAATTTATATGACCATAAATTATGTTAATCGAAATTTAATGAAGTTGCCAGCAACTTGTTGCCAATGTGGACACCGCTTAAGGGCCAACATAACTCCAAACTTTAAATTACTGAATAATACTGAATTATTATTGAATCGTATCCGGAAATTTTTACGTAAACAGTTCGCCGCAAGAGACTTATTCATGCGCCGCAGTACGTGAAACATGGGTTCGTGTAACATTTAATCAAATGACTAGTTCTTCGTTGAACATTTCACCGTGGAATAAATTTGCACGTATGCTACAACATGTGGAGATATCTTTACTAGGTTAGGTTAGGTTAGGGTTAATCTAATTGGAACAGTACTTTGCAACCTATCGCCGCATTTTGTAAGATACGTACAAATGTATTCCACGGTGAAATGTTCAACTAAGAACTCGTCATTTGATAAATTAATATTATACAAATGTTTCACGTACTGCGGCGCACGAATAAGTGTCCCACGATTAACTGCATACGTACAACTTACATGTAACACTATCGAATACTAAATTACTGAATAACAAATTGTTGATAATTTGCGATAAACATTATATTTATTACTATTTCCAAAATTCCATAATAATTAAATATTACTCAAATGTTTCACTTCACTGTTTCGTAATAATAACGAAGTTTTCATAAAAACGTCAATATGCTCGATGATCACGTAACGAATAGTCTTTGATAAATAATAATATAATCACTGTGTTCAGGTACGTATCGATTTATTGGTCTCAAGCACTTTACAGCACGTTTAAACGTAATAACGAAGGAGCAATTTCGTATTACATTACAAAAATACGGTCTTTATTTTACACTTTTCTCGTTACAAATTGATGCGATGTACCTATTAATCTGTCATCACTGCATCTTTTCTTGAGACCTTACTCAAAATGAGACGCCTCTTTCCTTAGCAATATATTTATTAACCAATATAATATAATACTTCGCACGGTTCACTGATACAAACTTTACTATTAATGATAATTAGGTATAATGTACTAGACTTCAATACAAATATAACAATTATTACCATGACCTACACATCCTTAAGCGGACCCCTAAGCCACAATGTTTGCCGAGCCCCCCAACCTATCGCTAAGGTTAAGAATAGTGTAATATTCTTCATTATTAGTGTTATCCAAATGGTATTCCGTGGAATTTCAGTGTTCCATGAGGTAAACTTAAACGTATTCCTTGTATTTTTGGTGATGTTTTGTATTTCTAAATAAATCCACTTGAATTACTGAGCTGTTAGCACTTGGCATTGTATTATGGAGCACTGATTGCGATCCCCTTTTGTGAAAGCATATTGGATAAATAGTCATTTTTATTAGTCAGGAAATACACTAAAAATAATTATAAAACAAAATACTACCCGTGAAACAGGTTTTTTGCTGTTAGATAAAATTTGTGGTGAATGTTTATCTCACCTTACTGGTCAAGCCACCATGCCGACTTCCCCCTAAGCCAGAATCCGAGACTAGAGTCCTGTCAGCTCCACTTCCTTGTGGGGGCCATGGTTATGACTTCAATTTTCAAAACAAATCAAATAAACGATTAGAAAATCAATAAGCTTACACTAGAACTATCAAATATCGAATGCGACTTCTGCAGTCACGAAATAACAATTAATAAACAGTATCATTTCTAAAACAATATGGCCGTATAATAAGTGCTACAAGCTAAAGGATGTCAGATACGTTGTGAATTCTTAAGTAAATGATAGCTACAATAAAATACCTAACTATTGATTGAGTTTTTTTCTGATACTCCATAAATACAGCTCTTAAAAATCTCGATTTTCTCTATAAATATAGCAGTTCCGGCTTGTATTTATTTATCAATTTAATAAATATAAATAATACATGAAAATATCTAAATACGTTTGTCTCTGTGCCTATTGCGGCAGTATTTTCTCTGTTATGTCTTATATTAGGTAGGTTTTAATTGAATTTAAAAAACTAACTAACACTATTTCTACATTGCAGCCTTAGTTTAGTGAATACGATACGTTTGACTGATAAAGTTTAGTGTAAATTATTTATATCGAATCTTAACAGCCTACCTCCACCCTTCATCACTGTTATAATATACATATAGGTACTATTAAATTATACTAATACTATTGTTCAAAACATAAGTTCATACGAAGTTTCATGTCAGTCATTTTGTTTTCATATCACAAAATATGATTATTCCTCCGAGCGACGTCGTGATATTATCTCTCGCAGAACTGAAAAAAAGTAACTTTTATCTTGTCAAGATTTGGAGTAAGTTTATTTTGCTGTCGTGTATCTGACACATTTCGCCTGTGGGCCTTCGTTACACGCCGAAAGTTTTATATACACAAGCAAGGCAGAGTTTCGCAGAAACACTAAGTTGTCGCGTTGAATTTTTTCAAATTTAAATACAAATTCCATTTCAAATTCGAAATCAAAATTTACACTGGTAAATAATACATATTATGTTTGAATTAAGTAAACTAAATAATTTTCAGTTCACACAATTTTCACACTTTCAACGTCAAATTTACTTTATTTATTTATTTTTTATTTATTAATTCAATTCTTTAGTTCGAAACAGACTTGAGAGTGGGTCTATTGTTTGGGCACCGCATCAGTTGAGGTATGGCCTTATGGTGGAGAGGGTTCAGAAGAAATTCTTAAAACTCCTTTACTTGAGGTTGTATGGATACTATCCGTGGCTTTATCTAACTGACTTTCTCTTAGGCATGCTTACATACTGCAATCTGCAATTTTGAAGAAATCTTTATTTAGCTACTTATTTTTTCGACTTATACGAAGTATAAACGATAACTCTGCCATTCTGGGCAGTGTTGACCTGTGTGTCCCTGATAACTTTCTTAGAAATAGAGACCATCAGTTGTTTATTCTCCTAAGGTGCAGAACCAACCTGCCACTGGTAATGCCAATTGGGAGGGCGATAACTATGTTCAACAAAATTGCTTCGGGTATCGATATATTCCACCTACGTGAGGATGAGTATAGGTGGACGTTGTTTTATAAATTCTTAAAATAGGGTCTCTTTAACTCATCCGGTGTACTTCCTTGTACCTATCTAATTTATATTTTTATATTTACACATTTTTACTGTTTAATAACACACTATCTATCTCTATACAGATCTATCTCTTTTTTATGTACTACTGTTTTATATTTCTTTGTTTCTAAATGTCATGTTGTGAACGTCTTAAACTTATAATTTTTAATGTCCACAATATGTTTAAAAAAAATATTTAAATTCAGTGGTTCGCAATTCAAATTAAAAATTAAATGTATAGCCTTACCTATTCTATATTTAGTCAACAATGGATGCAATGAGTGAAAAAACGTACTCATCTATCAATATCCTACATTAACAGTAGATTTATTCTATAATCTATAATTAATATTCTAATCTTGAGTTTACGTTTTCTAATATCATAATCGGATCTATCGATTCTAAGAGTGAAAATTTATTTTACTTAACTTAGAAACTTTTATCTTCACAGTTTCTAAATCCCTTAATTCGGTTCTTATTAAACAAGGTTAGTTTTTTGAAAGCTTTTAAATATTCATTTTAAAACATTGTTACATAGATTTGATTTTTCGAGCGTTACTATCTTCTATTTCTTCTTTCACCATGTCACGACCCAGCGTTTGGGCATAGGGCTAGTACAAGTTCGCGCCACTTCCTTCGATCCATCGCCAACTCTTGCGCCTCCCGCCATTCCAGACCTGCAGAGCGTAGATCGCTTTGTAGCACCACTGCAAGGTGAGGAAGGGCCGGCAACGATGACGGAACCAAAGTGTCAAACTCTTTGGCGGCATCCGGAACATATGCCCCAGCCACGTAAAACGTCTCTTCATGATTACGTCAATCACCGAAGGCTGCTGTATCTGCTCACAAACTCGGGTGTTTGTAACGCTGTCGTACCAATATACCCCTAAGATTCGGCGGAGACATCGATTCTCAAAGCCGAAACCTTTGAAGCTTAGTAGGATGCCATCTCTCACAGCCATTCAGGAGCAGAGGTAGCACGCAAGCATTGAAAAAACGGCATTTGGTCCTCACAGAATACATTCTTGACCTCCATGCGACTCCAAGTTGGCTGAATGCAGACCCCGCTATACCCATGCGGATTCCAAGCTCACTAGCTACTATACTTACATAATATTTACATTTACTTACAATGCCCCAGTAGTGAATTTGGAGATAGGCAGTGGATATCCAACATAAATAATGCACACTAAACTTTAACAGGCTACTGACAAGTTTTCAAAATTCAATTAAATCATGCATAAAATAAACCATAATAGAAAATATTCTTCTATCTAGTATAGAATATGTAAAATTATTCCATTAAACCATACATCACTGTAGATACTTTATAGATAGAATACATTATTTTATCTATTATAGTTTGGTTTAGACAGTGTTTAATCTAACAACCGCAATTTGTATTCTCAGTTCAATGAAAACAAATAATTATGACCGACAAAGTATAGTGTGCACTATTTATGTCGAATCTTCCCACTTTCCAGCATACATCCACACTTCGCCACTGTCATAGCCTTTGCACAGATAATGTATACAAATTTTTGTATATCGTCACCGTTCAGGCAAAAGTCTCCAAACCTCATAAGGGCAGTTTTAAGTTTAATTTGTCACCCGAAGCGTAAAATTATATTTTTTTATGATGCAAAAGTCACCACTGCACGTTTTGCTTAAATCCGAATTATTTTTTTTTCACTGAGTGACTTTCGATAAATTTCAAGCATACTTAAGTCATTATAGGCGGATATACATTATTGACACTAAAAAATAAATCTAGAAGTAAAGTAGAAAAAATACTAGCAAAAGTCACTAAATTAATTTATGGTGACTTTTACTAAGTTCTCAATTGAAAACTTCTAATACTTGTCTGAAACAGGCAACAATAACTAAACAAGAATAATTACTTTAGCTTGTTAAAATAAGATCGCTTTAGTTCAGATTATAAACAAGCAAAAGTCACCAAACCACATTTTAGCCACTTTACCTCATTCAAAACCTTCAATATGTATTAATTAGCATCAAATAGTAAAAGTAGCCTAAAGAATTTATTAGGATGATATAAGATACCTTAAAAAATCTGATTCTTTCTTCATTACAAACTTTCAAATTGCGATATCTCGAAATGATGTTTATTGGTTGGTGACTTTTGCCTGAACGGCGACGATATTATATATTTTTATACGTAAGTATCTTTATTTATGTAACACCTCGTGCATTTTTTTGCCATAACGTATAGTTTTTTTATTGTTGACTTCGTTAGCTGCCTAAAGGCGATATCTTTATTACCTTTCATGCATAATCAATGCAAGGAGGTGCAACCAATTCACAGCTTAATTTAAATTCCATGAATATATTTCATGGCGCCCGTATTCTTTTGACAACATAACACGTTGTATGTAATGTAATTTTGTTACTTAGCAACTTTAATAGAATAATATAACGCAATTTATTTTAATTATAGTGTAGTTTGAAAGATTGTGCCAATGCACTTTATAATATAAGTACTTTATTATTATTAACAGATCATCTAAAATCTGTAACGTTTCTCCGTTACGTTTTTTTCTGTCTTGCCTAAGTCCTGAACAAAAATGAACAATAAGTGCGAATGAGAAAGCATTCGGAACGCTTATATCTCCGCAATATGCATTAGAGTAAGATATAACTTTTACGGCTGAATTAAATATTTTTTGTACACGTCGCCGATATATATCGATTTGCATGATTATAGTCATTTAAAAACTAAGAGCACGTATTAAAGAAAATTTATTGCTTTTGTGTTAAATAGATAAAGTTAGTGGTAATTATTTTTAACTATTTTAGTAGAAAATATGGTTAACTTAGATTGTAGAAAAAAATAGATAGAGCTATTGCATGTGTTTGTCCTTCAAAACATGACGAACTTTTTCACGCACTTGCCTCGCCCCCTTCACGCTTCCTCCGCGACCCTTTCCTGGGTTATTCGAAAATATGTGTGACAGTATGCGTGTCGTAGTGTTGCCAGATATCGAATATTTATTCCAATGTTATAATTTTACAAGCTATGTTGTGTTTAAATTTGGTAGTCGTACTGAGAAGCAACAACGTTTTATATATTAGGTTAATGATAATAAATTTAAGGATCTTCTGTGCGTTATATGGAAGAAACGCGACTTCATTTTGCCGAATAATACCGACTCTTTTTATATAATTACTCCGAGGTCACTCAAATTAGCCACGATGGATTTACTGCCAAGCCTTGTTGAGCTTGGGTTTGTCACAACATCTCCACGTAGTGGAGAACTACAACATGCACACTATATCCTGTGAGAATCTCCGACAATGCCCTCCGAAAAGGAATAGTCATGGCTAACAATTATGTTTTCGTCCAGCCGACGTCTTTTTTATCAACGCTCTAAAGATATTAACTATATTTAAAGCTATGTCCTACATTTGATCACTTAATCCTTAACTTCACCTTTTTAATTCTGGTTTTAACACCGAGTAGTTTTACATAAATGCTTTAAGTTGAAAGCGTGTTACGCACTGTGTCAACTGTCTTTACTCGTACGTCTCGTACGTCTCGTACGTCAAATAATTATCATTTTTTTAATGGAAAGCGGTAGCGTTTTTTCATAATGCTGATTTTAAGTTCTAAAAACTATCATACTGTAAATATATACTACATGTTTTAAAGCATTCAAAATTATAGTGTTTTTGACTTATATCATCATCATCATCAGCCGGGGTCAATCCACTGCTGGATGAAGGCCTCCCCAAGCTTTTTCCAACTCTCTTGGTCTTGTATCGTTCGCTGCCACGTATTTCCGCCGAACTTTACCAGTTCGTCAATCCAGCGGCCTTTAGGGTGACCCTGTGGCCGTTTCGTGCCCCTTGGGTACCACTGGATGACGGCATTTATCCAGCGGCCATCCTTTCGGCGAGAAATGTGCCCCGCCCATCTCCATTACATCGCGTACTCTTGTCTGCTTCCTAACCCATTCGTTTCTCTTACGGTCCTTTCACGTGATGCCCAACATACACCTCGCTGTGTGACTCTTAGCCTTTAGACATCTCTCGTGTTGAGGGTCCACGTCTCGCAGCCATACGTGAGCACGGGTAGCACACATTGGTTGAACACCCTACGCTTAAGACATAATGGTAGGTCACTCTTGAAGATACTATTCAGACGTCCGAAAGCACTCCATCCCAGCTTTGTTCTTCGAGCAATTTCATCGTGCATGCTTCCGTCTATGGACACCTGCTGTCCGAGATAGATGTAGCTGCTGACTTGCTCGAGTTGGGTGCCAGAAATACAGATAATCGCAGGGTCCGAAAAACAGTTCCTCATCACTTTTGTCTTTGAGACATTTATCTTTAGACCGACCGTTTGACTGACATCCACGAGTTCTTGCATTCTACTTTGGAGGTCTTTCGGGTCTTGTGAGAGTATACTTATATAGCCTCAAAGTATTCAGTTGACAACAATGCCGTGATGTTGAAAAAGGTCCACGGTGATGGAGCTACGTACGCTAGCATCTCGAAAACAACCATTTTGATACTAGTTTGAGGCAAGCAATGCATAGGCTATGCATATCTTGCAAGCAAAAGAATGCCTGAATGTAGACAAGGCTTAAGTTACTACGCGAATGCTCTGAAGACAGAGAATTCTTCGTTGTTATTCGTGACTCGAATCAATAAGAACGAGACATGAAATGTAATTGACACAAAGCTTATGTTATAATAATTATTTAAGTGACTTATTTTCAAGGACCATTGAACAATTTACGATACACGAACCATTAACTATTTCCATATTTAAAATGTTTTTTTAAGATTTATATATGTAAGCTTTATTATTAAAAGTTTTAGTGGGAAATGTCTGTACTACTAACTCATCAAACGGCAGACTAATCTCATTTCACGAGTGCTTTCTTTTGCGGTCATAACAGGCAGTGACATCTGTCAAGCGGCTCACTTTGTAGCTTTTATTTGTCTCAACATTCTTGGGGCTTACACTAGCTGTTATGTACAGACGACGAATACGTTGCCTAAGCCACTGGTTCCATTAAAGAGATGAGAGCTTGAATTCAATTATTTGAAATGTGCCTTGATTCTTGAAAGTATAAATTAGCTGGGACACTTAGCTAAACTGTAATTAGATTTTATTATATTATTTTATAAAGTAGTATTCACTATCGACTGTAGGTACTGGATATAATAGATTAATTTAAATTCTAATTGATTTACTTAAGTTTTTTTGTACTATTCTATTTGAGTATAATATTTATGATGAATGACACACTTTAATATACCTATATGTTTTGTTATTAAAACATAACAGTGGCGAAGGGTGGAGGTAGGCTGTTAAGATCCGACACAAATAGGTCATACTATACTTTGTCAGTTATACGTATTTGTTTTCATTGAACTAAGACAACAATTTACAGATGGTGTTGGATAGTTTTTAAAATTGAATTAAACCCTGCGAAAACCAAGCGATAATATATAATAGTCAAAAAATACTCGTCTATCTATAAAATATCTACAATTATGACATGAAATCATACAAAATTTTGGATATTTTATAGATAGAATATTATTTTTTTATAAATAATAGCTTGGTTTAAGCAGGCCATAATGAATTTTAAAAAACTGACAAACAACATATTGTGTAATATTATGACTGTATTCTTAACTCAATAAATATGTATTAATGAAAAAGTGTGGACAATTTTGTTGCATCGCCCAAAGCATACTAAAACTATTATGGTTTGGTTGGGCAGGGTTTAATTTGTTTTTTAAATTGTAATCTTGGTGCAATAAAAACAAATACGTATGGCTGACAATGTTTAATCTGCACTATATATGTTGGATCTCAACAGCCTACCTCCACCGTTCGCCAATGAAACATAACATTATAGCAATAATAATTGTCAGCATTTCCTCAATCATAACTAGTTTGAAAATTACGACAATATTTATGGTAATATTATATCTATGTACTGCATTAATATAAATAATAAGAACAATCTATGAATCTACACTCATCTCATCGAGTCCGTCACGAGACGTGCTGCTATTGTCACGAATTCTTCACTCGACATAGTACATCCGTTATTCCACTCAAATCAAGTCTCTCAGCGCATTCTTATAATTAATCTTTTGATCATATCGATCTCATTAGTACGTTATTACCTCACGCTTATAATCTCACGCCATCATTCTTATTATTGTATTCAGTGTATTCTTGTATCAACCAATAAACCCACATCTCAACGACCTTCCATCACCACCACCTTCATCATCTTACCTCAAAATTTAATTATATTTAAATAATTTTATGTATTGTTACATACGCAACTATAATTTTATCTAAGGATAATAATTATAAAAGAACTTAGCCGCTAAGTACTTATATTTAAATAATATCGGCATATGAGACGTGAATTACCTAGATATTGTATAATAATATATCCATACCTTCTTTTAACCGGTTGCATGCCTTCAGCGAGTCTTCTTGATATATGAGGCCGTGATAGACAGGCCGCACAAACAAATTTCGCGAGTTATCTCGTCCGAATTTAAACTCAAATTACTGTATACTGTCGATTGATTTGCATAATCTAAAAAATTAAACACACGGGGACATCTGTTTGAATATTTATGAAATATTAAGCAAAAAAATATCGATATTACAGCGATTTTAGTAAGAGCTTCTCTCTACATTATACGACCTGTCAGATAGTGCCATAGTAATATCGTGAGGCATATAAAAGGATAAATCCTGACATTTTATTACTAGTTTATCAAATTTGTGATGTGTGTTTACCTCACTTAGTTGCCCGACCTCCCCGAACCTCCCCCTTGTGGCGGCCATCAATAGGAGTGAAACAATCACAAACACCCAGGCTTTAAGAAAATCATATTATATATAATTTTGTCGCCCCAAAAGCAAAAGGGCACATGTGCAATTTTGACGGTTTTGAGTTATTAATGCAGTTTTCTTCGTAATTTTTTTCTCTAAATTATGGGCAAAACTGCATTTGTGAAGCATAACCATGAATTCACAATTGAGCAAAGAAAATAAAGGTTACTTGTGTATTTGTAAATTCATCTTCATTTAATGTATAGGAAAAAGGTAACATGTACACGGTTTTAGGAACTATGCGCAATGTTTTTAAAAATAATATAGGAAAAAGGTTACAAGTGTAATTATTTAAAAGTGAGTAAGGGCCTTTGTACAAAAAAAAAATTTTTGTTGCAGAAAAAGGGCACTTGTGAAATTTGTGAAAAATTTAAAAACATGTTGGCAGCGGACAAAGAGGCCCAAATAAATATTTTGAAAGATCACAATAAGCGTAAAGTGGACGCTCGCAAATCAAAAGATGAAGATAAAGCTATTCATAAATGCATATAGGAAAAAGGTAACATGTGACTTAAAACCTGGATAAAAATCAAAAATTGACAAATTTTTTTAAAAAAATTTCAATCTTGAGTAATTAGGTCACATGTGTTAACAAGTGTGTTAACTAGTCAAGTAATAACCTCTCCACGATTTTTGTCACTCCAAAAACACTTAAAATACGTTTTTCTCAAAACTCAATTTATGCACAAGTGCCCTTTTGCTTTTGGGGCGACGATTTATTATACTGTGACCTCACCGGGATAGATCCTGGAGACCCCAGATGAAAGTTCAACGCCTTTCGCACTGGATTACGAGAACCGCATTATTACCTACCCCATGGCCCCCACATCCTGAAGCGGGTCCCCAGGCTAGGATCATAGGATATGGGGCCCCCCATATCTATCGCTAAAGTTAAATGCAGTGGAGACAATATACAGTTGCGTATTCCAAATGGTGTTCGAGGTATAATTAAGGGTATTTTTTATAGATTTTTTATATCTTTTAATACACCCACTTGAATAATTATGGAGCTCTCAGTAATCAAAAATTGGATCGCATAATCATAAATTTTTAAATGTCAGTATGCTTGGGGTGAAATAGCGCCGCAGGCGACATTTTTTTATTATTAGTGCAATTTTATGTGTGTTTATCTCACTTGGCTGGTCGATCCGTCACGCAGGGCCCCCTTAAGCCCAGGGTCCCAGGCTAGAGCCCCGTCAGCCCCCCCTTGAGGGGGCCATGACTTACGCTTCCAAGAAATATGTGTAACGTTGTCACGAATTAACTTTGGATTTAATCTAAGTAAATTATTTGTATTAACTTATTTTCTCCATAGCGTTTCTAACACTCTCTTGGATTAGCAATCTCGATATTAATATTTTCAAATACCTACAAAGACTTTAATTAAATCTACAAAAACACATCATGTCTTTGACACATTATTTTAATTAAAACTTAAAACTTGAATTCACCCATCACATTAATATGATTAAAAAAGTCCGGAACGAATAAATAATCTTGGAAGACCTGTCTTATTTTTTCTTACTCGGGTACTAGGATTTTGTAGTAGAACTATTTTTCATCTGTTCGTAGATGTCAGGTCACCGTGAAGGAATTACAGAGAGGAATTTGATTAAAAATGCAGTCCGACTCTGCTTTCTTGCACCACCCACTCACTACTCAGTGGTCGCGAAACTTATTTTTTTCTAAATACTACCTATTATTTTTTTGTATTACTAACAATGTACGCCCACGATTGCCGAGCTGCTAACGCGTCAGCTTATAATGTCGTGAGTCCCAGATTTGAATTGTAGGTCTAGAAATATTCATATTGTTTTTTCAATGTGTGTTTGGAGTCAGAGTATAGACCTAATATGTTGAGCAAGTGACTAAAATCCATTTCACATCAAAACAAACATCAGACTAGTGTTAATACAAACCTTCACTCTATAGAGGTCTTTATTATGATCTTCTTTGTATTGGACATAGTCAAAAAAATAATATTATATCTTCACTATATTTATAACTACTACTTACTACTTCCTCTATGATTTTCTCTTACGCAGGTTTAAAAAGGGGCTTTGAAATAATTAAACTGTTGAGTAACAATAAAATATTACCCAGCTTAACAAAATCCCTGCAACTAAGACCAAAATGTCATATAATAAAACTTTTATTCAATCAATAATAATTATTATTTTCCGTTACAGGGTGTGATTCTAGGGAAGGGATACATTGATATTTTTACTACATTGGTAGGAATTTGAGTTTTTTTTTGTACGGAGCCTGAAAAGCATTCAGTACCTCAGGATTTTACGTCCATAAACCCGTGACTGCATATATTATGCGAGTAAATTCGACAAGTTATTTGGTCGTGAAATTAAAAATAGTTTTCTTACTTGATTTTTAATTTTTGTTTTAATATTACATAAAATTGAATAATTATCAATGTCATACTATCAATATTAATAAATATTTTATAAATAGATCAAAACAATTTGTTTTGCCAACTCTACGAAACCGCACAATGTGAATGACAGTAAATGCTATATTTATTTAAAATTATAAATTATTGGAATAATTATATCCAGTACGACAAAATAGATTGCATGTATCTATCTCAAAATACCTCTTATTAGTTATATTATACTGAGCGTTGATTATTACTCCCATGGGAGCATGTATGGCGTGGTATGAGATTTGCTATTACTTTCAAATTTAAAATAACATTTCTATAACAAGTGAATTTTTAATTTTTTTTATTTTTAAGTTTATATAATAATATGGAATATTATTGATCACTTTTAATAACTAATTTATTTGTTTATGTATTATGACATTAAAGAGATTGGCCAATGCGCCATAATACATAATAAATACAAATATAGAAATAGTTCAATTAAAAATAACAACCAATATAATTAATAAAGTAGAAAAAAAAGTCTGTTCTTATGTAAATATTAATGTAAAATAATAAAAATAATTACAAATTTAACCTTTTTAACACATCCACGAATGTTATATAGTTAAAAAAAATAACCTTTATGGTGGCATCAAACATTTTTTTAGAATTATATTATATTATTATAATTATTATATATAACCATGTCTTTGCTTTTTCATGCAAGGTGGTTGTTGGTAAATTTAAACAACCACAAACAGCCAGATGAGAAAAACAAATAAATAATGTGTCTTCACCGCGATTCGAACCCAGAACTCTCGGGTGGAAGGCCAGCGCATTACGCACTGCACCACGAGAGCCGCCGCCATAAAAATGTAGTAGTATGCGTAAATAAGTTATTACTATATTATAGTCAACTCCAAACTCATGATTATTAGATAGCTACGTAATTCTATGCTAGGACTAAAATTTTGTTAGTGCAATAATTAATTTATAAAAAGTTCATCCACCCCTAAGAAAAAGACAGGTTTTCCCAATTTGAAAAGCGCGCCACTATGACAGCATTACGCCGTGACGTCAGAAATTCTCCGAGCTTACGTAACTTAATTCATTTAAGTCAAGGTAGTATGGCTTAAACAAGAAGTAACAGGGAACTAAAGTCTCTAAATTGTTGAATCCTCAAATTATGGTAGCGACACAGTTTTACAGTTAAATAAATGTAATTCCTGAACACCGATGCTTCATTAGTATGTTTAAAGTCTAAACCAAAGAAATTTGACTATGTCGAAGAAGTCTTATACACTATTTCTTTTATCACATTTAAACGCATTTACCGAACGAATGAACCATGGTCAACTTGGTAAACTGCGCAGATTTTAACACGGCTAAGTTGGCATTTCCGAAATCCTAACTCAATTAATGGCTGCCACTTTTTAATATTCATTATGCTACTTAAGGCTATACCTCAGCTGAGGCATGGTCTAAAAAGATCGTGACTAGGCGATGCGTGGATTGTGCAACTGTCGCGAGCCAAACGAAATATAATTTGTCATAAAAATTCAACATGCGTCCATTTAATGTTATTTTTATTGTTATATTACTAATAATAATATTATATTTATTGACATGTTTTCTTTTTTAAGTACATACGTAAGGTTTTTTAGTCATCTTTATACGATTTAAGAATATTTTCATCGGACGCCATAACAAAACAAATCGACGTGCAGTCACCTCGACGGTCGGTCTCCGATTGGCGAGTACTGCGAAATTTCGTTCCACAATCCACATACTGTTCAAAATTATTTGCCGTTTCACCTATATACGCTCTTAAGCCTTGTCCAGATGGCGCATGTCTCACAGTGCTTTACGACGAATATCAATTAGTATGTGCTGCGTCCATATAACGCGTTACATAAGTTTGAGTTTATTATACTAGATAGTATTCAACATGAGACGTAACAATAATTAAATAATTGTTGTGACTATCGGCAAATATTGTCGCCTATTATAGTACCTCGACTCACCTGTAATACGGGCGTACTCGAGAGTCCGGCGAGTGCGTGTGGATGGCCCAATGATGTCACATGTACCTATAATGCGCGCGAGTAAAATAGCACCATATGGAGAAGGCTTTACTCGCATACAGTTATAAACGTTTTACAGAACTTTATATTATTGGCTGCTTATCTACTCATAATGACAAACAGGCCTGGTTCTAGCTGATGCGAAGCCGTACAGTATTACAGTATAACGCAAGTGGAATATATCAATATCCGAAGCGATTTGTTGAACACATATACTGCCTTCCCAATAATTGTCATTACGAATTACATACATACATTACGAATGGGTTAGGAAGCAGACAAGAGTACGCGATGTAATAGACGTTGCCAAACAGCTGAAATGGAGATGGGCGGGGCACATTGCTCGCCGAAAGGACGGCCGCTGGACAAATGCCGTCATCCAGTGGTACCCAAGGGGTACGAAACGGCCACAGGGTCGCCCTAAACGCCGCTGGATTGACGAACTGGTAAAGTTCGGCGGAAATACGTGGCAGCGAACGACACAGGACCGAGAGAGTTGGAGATAGCTTGGGGAGGCCTTCATCCAGCAGTGGATTGACCCCGGCTGATGATGATGATGACTTATATCAGGTTAGTTCTGCACCCTGGAAGACTACAATATGAAATCATACACAAGATGAAGATACGGCATCAAGTAAGAGTCTAAAATTTATTTTCGTAAGGCCGTACTTCAACAAATATGGGACCCAAACAATTGACCCACTCTCACGCCTAATAACTGATTATATTTGGAATACATTTCTTGAAAAACCTTTGACCAAGTGACATTCTAAAATACAAAATATTACATTCGCATGATGGGAAGGATTCGGAGCACAGATCAGATTAATAAATAGAACTCCAATAAGCTATATCCTGATACACTATATACACAGGGTTTTGAATGTATGAGTGTCCTACAAAAATGAACCACGCATTATAGACGTGCAGCAGTGTGTGTTGCAACCAATGACATTATTAATGGACAACGCACTCAATACAGTAACTAGCAAGTAAATTCGCGCATAGCGACATTCGCACATGTATAGGTAGACGTCACGCAATTTCCATTATGCGATATCATGCATTGGGAATTTATAGCAATATGACCTTTATTGTAATGGCTTTAGAACAGTGTTTCTAGTGTCGATGTTCATTTGAGCAAACCCGTTCGGACCAAATCATTCGGCAGACCCGACAAAAAGCATCGGAAATATATAGTAATATCACCTTTATTGTAATGGCGTTAGAACAGATTATGCCATCCAGCAGACCCGACAAACAAGTGAGTGTTATTTTTTTCCAGATGCTTCGTCCATATTAATGTCATTGGTTGCAACCTTCAAATATACAAATATGGAATGGGCGTCATTCCATCGAGCAGTATTCGACGTATGACGTATTCTTGATACGTGTTTAAGTTTATCTCGTATTATTCCACACCCAAGATCGGTTACCTGTATCTCCACACCCGTAAGGTATTTCAGTTGCCATTATTTCTAAGTCCCCTGATTCGGAGGTATCTATCTCATACAGATATAAAATTCTCTCTATATATACGATAACTGGATTGCCGTCATTCGTCACGTGTATAACCGTATCCGGAAATTTATACGTATGAAGTTTGCCGTATCACAGTTCACCGTGAAATGTTGTATCGGAAATACATGGCCGTATATTAAAGACCGTCCAACTTCTTTGGGTCGTATACTAGATCTGACATAAAATTCATGTCTAAATAAAACACGGTTATTGTCGGTTTACACTTTACAGGAAGCCAGCAGCAAACCAATTTTGAATAATTACAAGATAAAAAGAGCTTTTTTTTATGTACAACGTTTTTAAATTTTCTGTTGAATTATTATGCTCAATATGCTCAAATTTGTACTTGATATGAAGTAAATAAAAAACAAACAAACATGGAATACTGAAATGTCATTTTTACATTTCATTTTGATTTCCATTGTAACGCACGTATTAGTATAATTTTAATAATTTAGTTGCTAGGACCCACTTGCTAGGAGCCACCGATAATAATCTTTTACTTTTTCTGAAATAACTTTCTATACTAAACAGAATTAACTGAAAATGAATTCAATTCTGCTAAACGATGGCTAAAAGTATTAAAAGAATGCATTGGCATCGTGTTCTGATATATTCTAAAAAGTTTCAAATGTCTAGCTAGTCGGGAAGTTATTTGTACTGGACAAACAACCACCGGACAAACTAATAACTAAATAGGACATAGGAGCTAATAAAAACGTTGTAAAATAGCCGATATACTGGATTATTTGTTAGGTTAGGTTAGGTTAGATTCAAGAATGAAAACCTACCCTATGATTTTCATTTTTGAATTTTATTCATGAATTTTGCCAAAATCAGTTATGAAAATTGAATTAATGTTCATATTAAATCTCATAAAATTGAAGACCGTATAGTATATAGTCATCTCTTTCCGATAATAAAGCTCACGGCTTACTGTGCTACGGTGATTTTTTTACGTACAATTTACATGTAACAATGTATGACGTATTAGATCAAGGTAATTAATAATCGTTACTAAATATTATTATTCACAGAGGTCTTTTGGGTTACTTCAAATTTTTGGATGCGAAAGAAGTTTTCATATAACTTAACATTCCTAATCGACTTGTAATTACCACGCATATCACATATTATAACGACACATCGATTCTTCAGACAGTCTGAGGACATATCAAGAGCGATGTTCAATAGTCCATTGTAACGGTCCGCCCGTTTCGGTATAAAAATAGAAAATGGTTCTGTTACAACAGCGCTCTACAATGCACGAGTTTTTCTTTGCCGCGACACTAATGGTGACACTCTCTTTTGATAAATATTTACATATTTTCATTTCTTTTGTGGCGTTCCGCACAAAGAAGCGTATGTCTGAAAATACGTGCCGCAAAAATCTAGGAAATTTTATACGCCTGCATGTAAAATGGTCATTTATTTTTCTGCTCCCCATTTCAAATATTGATGATTCCTATTCCAGAAATAACATTGCGTACAATATGATGATTTTAATAATAATCTTACACAATTTCATTCGGACGTGTTTTTTTACCAAGTAAATAAATACAGCGAAGGGAAATTGAAAAGTTTTTTAGTCAAATAATAAAATTGTACTAAAATTACACTCTCGCTGGAATGTCTAAAGCCGCATTTAGACCAAGCGAGCAAATCACAGAACAGATAATAAATTGAATACCGATAGGCTATATTCAATACGCCGCATGTTGGTGCCGAGTTTTGAATGTGTGAGTTTCCTACGAAAATGAAGCACGCATTATGCACGTGCAATAGTGTGTGTAATACACCAACTTTAAATGGGCGTTAATGCATAAACCGAGAGCAGTTTTCAGTATTCGACGTAAAACGTATTATTTACACGTGTGTAAGTTCAACCCGGATTCTTCGCCGTGGCATAGGCCGTGTCCAGATGGTGCGATTTGACTCGCGCGCACTCCAGGTACATGTAACCTCATTGAGCCGTCCACATGTAATCGCCGCGTGACTGTGCTCGCGCGCGGTCGAGGTACTTGTAGCCTCATTGACCCATTCACATGCAGGCCTTAGAAATTGAGTCGTGAAAATGTCATAAGTATTTACGTTCAGTTTTAATATAGATAATATGATTTCAACGGTGAAGTATTAAGAATTCCTATTTCTCTTCCTTAAAGCAGCATATGCGAAAGTCGTTCTCAAATAAACCGTTAGGAATCCCATGTGATCTTGTCTTACCACTTGATTCGTATTGTATTACTCACAGCCTATCTTAGGAGTCAGAGAAAGAGAATACGTGAAACACTGCAGAACTTCTCTTGGGCATTTTCAAGTCTTCATAGTATAATGTCAACGTAGACTCTGACAGTTTTAAAGATATATTTTTACAGCTAGATCTTAAAGGACACACTTTTAGTTTTTGTAAGCATATAAAATCTAATCAAGTAGGTAATACAAACTTTAAATAAATTCTGTTCTAATAAGCAAAATTGTGCATTGCCAAAGTCACCTGGTTTCCCTATGCAACGGGCAATCCCAGCCGAGATAAAAACGAAGAAAACTCTCCGTTAAAAGTTGTTTTGTTATTATTTGGATGGGCGGCGCCGCGCATCGGTGCTACTTTGTCGTTAAACCGGAAATAGTTGGAGTCAGCTGTCGCCCGAAAAAAACTTCAATTTAAGTTTTGCAATAGATGCGAACTTTTTTCCCCAAAGTGCTTCAGCCCTCCCCCATTGGGCGAACTGAGACTGTAAACTTTTAAGATACGGCCTTTGTACAAGCGGAGGTTCTTAACAGGCTCAGTTTGTATTGTTTGCGGTTGGTAGTGTTTTATACTGATTAAAAAAGCATACACTGGTACTATCTTCATTAGAATCGCAGCGCTTTTATGGAGATGGCTACCCATGCTACTACGTATGGTATATGTGTATCCACAAAAGTGTAAGGATTAGATCTATAATCTTAAGTGGGCAGTGCAGTGCACTGATGTCATTCACCAAGGCCTACCGTTCAACCTCCTCGAACACGCCCCCTGTCCTGGCTGGGATCCACCCTCTTGATCTGTACATACAGGTAGAGTTGGGTATTTCCCGAAAAAATCTCAATCTCGAAAATCGGGATTTCCCGAAATGATGAAATTTTGAATTCTCGAGATTCGGGATTTCCAGAAAAGAATTCTCGAGATATCGGGAAATTTAAAAAAAACTGTAAAAATCCTAAAATCAGTGTAAAAACTGACAAATTCCAAAAAATATGATTTTTATTTATTTATGTAAGAAGACAAACAAAATAGAAGTAGGAAAACAAAAATAATTCAAAACATTACATATTAAAATAGAATTTCAAAAAACATATACTGTCAATAAAATTGCTGCGTCTGACAATCTCTTACGTTTTTGAGACACAAAATTTCCTGATGTTGCAAAAATTGCGCTCATTTTGAATCGACGAAGCTCTTAATAGTCAAAAAACGATGGTAGACGTACCCATGATAGTTGGTAATGGGGATTTTTTTTTGACTTAATATGCAAGCGCGGCGACATGCACTGCATGGAATACCTACTGTCATGCACGTTATTCTCACTAAAATGCAATTTTAACAAGATACTATGTTGAGGAAAACACTATTGCCAGCGCACTAAATGGAAAATTTTACGAACCGGAACGCTCGAAAAATTTACGAAAATATTAACATAATCCAATATTATGTGAATATTATAAAAAAATAAGTGTTAGTTTTTTTTGTTATATGGCCTATCTTGGTCAGACGGTCAAATATTTTTTTTCCACGAGACAGCGATAATTTTGGGGATTATATGAAATGGAACAGCGCTCCGGTCTATGTCGAACCCTGACTACATTTGCTTATATCCATTACGACACCTATTATAGCTATTGAACACTAAATACAACGAAAAAGATCTTCTTTCCATATAATATGTGGCCATAAATGAATTATGTACTTTTGTACTATTGACGGACTTTGTGGAGTGACATCTATTCATGCAAGGCATAATGAGGCATGTACTTTAATATTATAAAGTTAATGTATGTTTATACCGTGGAATAATTGGTAGCACGCCTGTAACTGACGCCATATGTTGCGGTTTTGTTTCTGCGGTTGGTAAAGATATTTTTTTCAATGCATGTTTGATGCAGTGCAACGTCATTACCCGTTAGACAATTTGCTAATAATATAATAGTTATTCTATCCAAAAATATTAATTTAACCTTCTTTATTCAAAGGCCCATATTATGCTTCGCATAGGGGATAAAATAAAAAAAATATTTAAATATCATATTTAGAGGCAAGCGATTGTTCATATTTTTTCAATACATTGTTTAGAAATGCCTAGTAGACAATGAAGACTCATCAATGCATTTTAACATTTATATACATAAGTAACATTAAAATAACATTTCATAAAAGTAATCTTAGGCTACTGAAATTTATCTCTTTCGTGTCAATCAACAATTTTATGCCTGAAAAGTAAAGGAATATAAATCTAAAATCACCATTTTACAATAATTATGTACTACAAAAAGATTGAATCTTGTTCTTTGTTACCCTTTACTGCATAGTGTTGCAAATTTGCGACATTTCAAACTATTTCGATATAGCCAATGCCATCTGTGTAAATTATCAAATATTATTTTTTTTCGATGCCTAGAAAACTGTTTTACCATAAACAACTTTACCGATTTTGTTTAGACATTTCAAAAAATAAAGCATTTCTGCATTATAGTCTCTGCATTTCTGCTTTGACAGTTGACGAATTCGTATGTACGCGAAAATCCGCATTTGTAAATAAATAAAAAAAATTGTACAGAAGATTGAAATTGGTTGAATAAAAATATCTACACATAAAAAAATAAGGTGTGCACATTAGTTTTTTATAATTGTTTTCATTTGGTTTTGTATTTTGTCATACTGAAATGTAAGATTTCCAAATGTCGTAAATCTGCGACGTAACATACAAAATTTAATGGAATTTTTCGAAAAAAAAAAAATTATTTTTCCTTCATTCACAAGGCATTTTGACACCAAGAAAAAATAAAAATTTTCAAAAAAAAAAATCATGCAGTAAAGAGTTTTAACGAAGTATATTGATTCGATGTGTCCCTTTTCTTCTATACCTGATAACAAATAAATTACTTATAATGCATGTTCATTACGGGTAATTTATTTGTTATTATTTTTTCACACTAATATCCGCGTAAAATTTGATTATAAAAATTTAAAAATACTGCCAATAATAGATTCTTTAAGAAAACAATCGCTTTCATAGCTTAATACAGGGTTTCCCAAACTATGTTCTACGAAACACCAGTGTTCCGCCGACCCTAAATAAGTGTTCCGCGACAATTTGGAAAGGTTTTATACAATTTTACAATATTTTCTGAAAACTAGTAAGAACGATTCCTGGGTTCGGAATCCATTTTCTGTGACAGCTCAACCAGTAGGCTTAGGCGCAAGTGACTATGAAAATCATATTGATTTAATTAGTGACTCTGATTTGAAGATCAGCCTTTAAATGATTTCTGGGCAAGTTTGACAGAAGAGTACCCCAATTTTTCAAAACAAGCTATTATTGTTTTCATGGCCCCCACAAGGAGATGCTAACAGGGCCTGTGGGCACAAGCTCTCGATGGGCCCGGCGTGGCGGGTTGATCAGATAAGTAAGATAAACACACATCACAAATTTGCTTTAGTTAAAAAATAGATTTAAAAAAAAGTTATTATGGTCCACGACTATTAACATTTGTAATTTTAAATGTTATAATTGAACGATGTAATTTTTGATGATTGCGTATTGATACTCGACAACTCCATGATGAAAGTAGATGTATTAAAATAGAAAAAAATAGTGAATAATTCACTGAATAAGGGCCCTTAATTTGAGCTGTAACAAAATTTGAAAAATGTTAATGTGATGTGTCACACTGCCTTTAACATTAGTTAAATTACATTTACTATATAAATAATGTGTTTTAATAATATTTTTTTTGTAATATGGAGGAATCAATCCTAGGAGGAATCAATCTAAAAAATATGCTAAGTTTTCCGTTAAAATTTCCGGGTTTGCGGTGTTCCATTGCAGAAAAATTTTGGGAAACCTTGGTCTAATAAATGTGCAAGGCACTAACTACGTTTAATTTCAGGCGAGGTCACAATAAATTTTTTATGATATAACCACTTCACTTTTGTAATTGGACCTTATAATCTGTTATAGAATTAACAATTATATAAGTTATAGAATTAACAAATTTCAAAATAGTGTATTTTTATGGTAATTTATAAGAAGGTATAAAAAAATATCACTGGTGCTTGAAGATCAGCTTTCATCGTCAAATGTCGACCATGCTTCATCAAACCACTGCTTAATTTGTTATATTGAAAGTCCAGTGTCAAGTCTCAATTATTAATGTTATGTAGTAATAGCAATTTGAAAGCTTGACATGCTCTCTAAAATCAGGCATTTTTTTTCGACCATGTCCGATATTATGGGCCTCCACTACAACACGAGGTTTGTATTAACAGATTTTGTTTTTACGAGAAATGGATGTCGGGCAATTGCTCAGCCGATTAGGTGCATACTCTCACTCACACAGAAATTATTATGTACTCAACAATATAGTGTGTACTTTCCAGATGTTGGATTCAAACCTGGAACCCACGACGCATAATAGTAATTTAATAATGTGCTTTATGTGCATGTTCTATAATATATCGGATGACATTGATCTTTGTTTGCATGCATATTTATAAATATATTAATTAGACACAATATAATCCGTTGTTAACTCTAAATACCTAAATTATCGACGTATCAACTTTTGGCAGCAAACCCACGATATACAGATTTTTTTTCATCAATAGCTTTCAATTATTTAATGATGGATAGTTCTACTTTTAATTCCACATAACTCATAATATAATATGTGCTGTAGGTAAGTAAAATGTTATTAACCAAAAAATATTATTATACCAGCTTAGTATCGTAATTCGGCGGTTGCCGTTCTTGGTGGAGATCGATATACCTACCTCTTCAGTAGTTATGTTCTCCTTCACTGTTTTTCTAGCATGCATATTTAAATATATACACATAATTCTTTGTTAACTCTAAATATCTAAATTATCGACTTACAAACTTTTGGCAGCAACCACACATTATATTTATATATTTATATCTCGGACAGCAGGTGTCCATATACGGAAGCATGCACGATGAAATTGCTCGAAGAACAAAGCTGGGATGGAGTGCTTTCGGACGTCTGAATAGTATCTTCAAGAGTGACCAACCATTATGTCTTAAGCGTAGGGTGTTCAACCAATGTGTGCTACCCGTGCTCACTTATGGCTGCGAGACGTGGACCCTCAACACGAGAGATGTCCAAATGCTAAAAGTCACACAGCGAGGCATGGAGAAGTGTATGTTGGGCATCACACGAAAGGACCGTAAGAGAAACGAATGTGTTAGGAAGCAGACAAGAGTACGCGATGTAATAGACGTTGCCAAACAGCTGAAATGGAGATGGGCGGGGCACATTGCTCGCCGAAAGGACGGCCGCTGGACAAATGCCGTCATCCAGTGGTACCCAAGGGGCGCGAAACGGCCACAGGGTCGCCCTAAAAGCCGATGGATTGACGAACTGGTAAAGTTCGGCGTAAATACGTGGCAGCAAACGACACAGGACCGAGAGAGTTGGAGAAAGCTTGGGAAGGCCTTCATCCAGCAGTGGATTGACCCCGGCTGATGATGATGATACACACATTGAAAAATAGCATCAGACGTGAATTTTGAACCCGCAACTGATTTAAAGGCTGATTTCGTACCATTTCTCTACTATGCATTTCCATACCTAGTATAGTATTTAAAAGAATCATGTTATAATTTCACGTATTAGGCAATTCATGCGATTCGACGCAACAAAAACCATCCGTGTGTTCAATTGCCTAGCTACGTGAAGTCAGTACAAGAAATAATAATAACTTACGCTGATGTAGTTCCCAAAGGCCTGAATGTAGTAAGCCCAAAAATCATTTGTTTTTTTTTTTTAGATTCTGGAGTCGGAAGCGCGGGAGAAAATGTTACTTTATGTAAAGCACTCTTTCGGCTTTGTCGGAAAATTCGCGCGTGTTTCTGGAACTAATGGCGTGCGTAGTGGGAGACTCAAGGGGTAAAAATCACCCCTTTGCGTATTCCTAAATATCCCTTCTGACGAAAACATAAATAACATTTTAAATTTCATATAAATTATGCCCATAAAGTTTATTTACTTGCATAACCGTATTGATACGTCAAAACTTGTCAGTCACACGTAACTTATTTATATCCTTCCTAACGTTTACCGCTCATCTTTTCTGAACTCAGGGGTCAAATTTTTGCTGTAATTCCTTGACCTTAGATTATAGAAAAATATAGATAAAGCTATTGCATGTGTTTGTGCTTCAAAACATGACGAACTTTTTCACGCACTCCCCTCGCCCCCTTCACGCTTCCTCCGCGACCCTTTCCTGGGTTATTCGAATATATGTGTGACAGTGTGCATGCCATAGTGTTGCCAGATATCAAATATTTATTCCAATGTTATAATTTTACAAGCGATGTTTTTATAAATCATATTATGGCAACACTGGCGTGTTGGCTATGCACTTGGTAAAACATTACTCACTAAAATCGGCTCATGCTGACAAAACTTATTGAAACCTTAATGCCGTTCAATTTTATCATATCGTCCAAAATATACAAAAACTATTGTGGCTTGGTGTAGGCAGGGTATAATTCATTTTTTAAAACTTACCAACATCATGCAGAACTATTCTAACATACATTTGAATTTTTTTATAAGAGAGTTCTTTGAAACGAGAAATTATTTATTATTGTTATGGATAAGTGTACCTATGCATCATATTTTAGTAGGATTATTGATGAAAAAAATGGTGAATACACTTGTTTATATAAAAAATAAATAACTGAAGTAGGCTGTTTCAAAAAACTCTTCTGCAAAATATTTCAAATGTGAGTTAGAATAGTTCTGCATTTAGCTGACGTATAAATTGTAGTCTTATTGTAAGTTTAATGTGTCATTTATGGCGGATCTTAACAGTCTACCTCCACCCTTCGCCACAGACATATCATCGAGTCGACTTGACTCCAAAGTAAAAAATATATAAAAACAAATCTTAATAATATTATGCAGATGAACTCCTTCCTAGCGCCCTTTTGTTATTTGTTTGACCTAAAATCCTGCGCACGCCTCTGTCTGGAGCCCTATCCGGTGCCCAAAAAGGGATAATATTTTGTTTCGAAAATAATATTTGAAAAAAAAAGTTTCACTTTTTAATATATTTTTCCCGTATCGCTTCGAGGCATCGTCAAAAATTTCACCGGAAAACGTCAAAAACACAAAAAAACGCTAATTACACGTATTAAAAATAATGTGGTTTTTTTAATGGAAAATCTAATCTGTCGTAAATTGTGTATTTTTTTTGTTCGAGCAAATGTCCTTAAAGCTTCATTCATATTATTGTTGCCTAAAATAACACAAGTTATCCTTTATTTATTTGTTTAGTAAACTTTTAGCAGCGTTCAAACAAGTACAAAGTGTTTTGTATAATTGCCACAAGTATAAACCAATCTAATTACGTTGCCGATAACTCAATTAAAACGCGATAAATGTGTGTTTCCACCCTTTTTGATTATTATTATTCTATGTTTTTTTTTCAAAGTATGTTTTATCATCTTACAATATGAGGACTCAAAGCATAGGAGTAGTGCTAAAGTTCCCGTCTTTGAAGCCGTGGACGTGTATGGGATCCCTCTTCTGTTGTCCAATGTATGTTTGACCCGAAGAAAAACACATTTATTTGAGCGATTAGATCTGTTAATATCACCACGATTTTGTATTGAATTTAATGTAATTTTTACCAATAAATACACAGACCTCATCAGGCGACGGAGAAAACCGCGCCGCCACAGTCGACTTTTTATCGATTTGTAATGCTTGCGACCAATCGGGCAATTAATAATAAAAATATTCAACCAACATCGGCAGTCATTTAAATATTCAAACAGTTGCGTGTTATTTTGCGTCACACATAATCGCGTAAGATGGTAAACCGTTCAGTGATGGGAAATATTATGAAAGAATCGAGGTTAAAATGCTTCCACGATCTCTTCAAAGGAAATCTATAAATCATCAAGGAAAAATCTATCGTTCAATAGATATGAACCGGAACTGCGCTCCGGTGCGTTGCAGTCCATTTTGAGCTCTGAATTAGAAGCTGAAGCCCATTTTTACCACCTCTTTATAAGTCCAGTCCAGTACATTTTTTTTCTTATTTGTCCAAGATTTGTATTGGACCATTGAAGATTTTTAACAAACTTCCCGACAAGTTAGACATTTGTTACTTTTAGAATATATCAGAACACGACGACAGTGCATTCTTTTAATACTTTTGGCCATCTTTAAGCAGAATTGAATTAATTTTCAGTTAATTCTGTTTTGTATGTTTCGGAAAAAATTAGTTAAAAGTAAAACACTATTATTAGTTGCTAAGGGGGTGCTAGCCACTAAATTATTAATATATACCTGCGTTACTATGTATTATTCAATATTATAATTCAGTATTCTATATATTTTTTATTCAGTATTTCTATCAAGTACAAAAAAAGTATTTATTAATACATAGAATTGACAAGTTTATATGATTCTACAGAAAATTTAAAAACGTGGTATATAAAAAAGTTCTTTTTATCTTGTAATTATTTAAGATAAGAGCAGTAGAGGTCTCAATCAAAGTGAGACACTCAGAGGTAAATTCAAATTTTGCCAACTTTGGAACATCAACATTCAAAAAAGACGTCATTTTAAAATTTTGGGACTCAAAATATCGTAAAATATTTATGATTACTTAGAAAGACAAGATTCACGTGACGTTCAGTGTTCCCACTACCCCTCTTTCTCCAACGTCCCATTTCATCATACTAGTCACGTTTTGAAGTCCCCTCATTCATTATTGAATCAATTTTAGTATCTACAACAGCCCATGAGGCACAATGACAGTTGTATAGTGATACATTAGTGTAGTAATATAAGTGAAACAATCACAAAACCCAGGCTTTGACAAAATCACATACATAATTATTAAATAGTGACATCACCGCGATCGAACACAGTACACCCGGATGAAAGGTCAGATTTGTATGATTAAAAGAGAAATATAATTTTCCATCAACATACATTAAAATCTGACGAAATTATTACATTAAGGCTATACTACAGCCGGGACATGGTCTAAAACAATCGTGACTGCGCGACGCAAAGATTGTGCAAATGACGCGTGCAGAACAAAGCATACTTTGTCATAACAATTCAACATGCGTCCATTTAGTGATATGTTTATTGTTCTATTTAATGACATGTTTTCTTTTTCAAGTAAATGGGTAACGCTTTTTATTCATCTTTACACAAATTAAGAATTAATTCCCCCGACGCCATCGCAAAACAAATTTACGTGTTCACAGCTCGACTTTCGCTCTCCGATCGGCAGCCAGTCCGAAATTTCGTCGCACCTATAATTGAAAATTATTCACCGTTTCACTGAAGTATGCTCTTAAATGTTTAAAATATAATATTATGTAGCTATCAGTATACATATATATTTATATATCTTTTTTTAATGTATCCAATTATTCGATAAATTCGATTCGATCTTTCGAATCGAATTTATCGAAGAAAAATCGATCAATAATGAATTTCCATCGACTCATATACCGTAATCTTGATTATCTTATCATTGATTAGCGACATTAAATACGGTATCGCAATGGAAAATTAGTCTTATATCCATTCCCATAATATCATATTATAATAATAATAAATAAAATTCACAGCTACTCGTATTTAAACCGCTGACTCGTTCAATATAATTTTTGTACTAGAATATTACTTTCGACTGTATAAATTATGAATACTGATTTATCAAAATGTCACTCGTATCTAAGTACCTGGCTCGTAACTATCTCAGTACATAATATGTACTGTCATTGTATTTATACTATCGTACCGACCGTTACGCTGCAAATAAAACTCGCTCCTGCATACATTTTCGAATTCTTCATCATCATCCTCAACACCATAACCCACACATCGAACACTACAATATTATAAAAAATATATATAATATTATTATGTTATATAGACAGACAAAAAAAAACGCAAAACCCACTCGTACAATGTTGGGATATTGTTATTGAGTAGAAAGAAACCGTACATGAAATACAGCGTATCATTTCTGCCATTCATTAGAAATATTTTCCACGAATTCTTTTATATCTTTAATATTTTTTGACAATAGACAAAGCAAATTCGTAGTAAGAAATCTTTTTTTTTACATTCACCGCAAGAATAATATACCTAAGCCTTGCGTATCTTAAAAACGCCTCCAATGAAGAAAAAGCACTACCAACAAAAAAATACGAAACAAATAAATGTCAAACAGTATTGCCAACGATCTGACAGTTCTCTGGAACAGTACTTCCATAATATAATATATTAGTTATATTTAGAATGAAAGTCTAATAGAAACACATACCTACCTACCTATTTTTCAAGCTTATGAAACAATATAATATTACATGAATAACTAAAATAAATTTAAATTCTTCTTCTTCTTCTACCCTGTCACGACCTAGCATTGGGGCAAGCACAAATTCGCGCCACTTCCCAAGGTCCATCGCCAAATCTTGCGCCTCCGCCATGTCAGACCTGCAGCACGTAGGTCGCTTTTGTAGCACCGCTGCAGGGTGAGGAAGGGCCGACCACGGCGACGAAACCCAAGGGTACGAAGTGTCTCTTTGGTGGCATCCGGAACACATTTACTAGCCATATAACGCGTCTCTTCGTAATAACCTCAATCACCGAAGGCTGCTGTGTCTGCTCTAAGTGTTACCTACCTCAAAATCCCAGATATTGCCGCAAGTCTGGGTGACTATCAATTACGGGAATAATTAAATAAGGCGAGTTAACTCAAGTTACCATAAGACAACTGGCGCCTGTAGGCTTGTTAAAGCTAAGCCACCGTTTAATGATTAATTTGATTATACAAACTGATTCATGGACCACGGTCGGGTCAGCTTGCAACGGGTGACCCAACAAACAATACCGCACTAATGCTAGTGCAACTTGACCACGGAGCCAGCCTCAACAGCAATAAGGTTAGTGCTTGGCATCCAACATAATTCTCCTTTCACATCCACCAACACTATCACTCCGGCACAAAATTACATTCCGCTATGAAAAGCGCAACCACCCTCATATTTGGTAATACTGCTCTAGATTCAAATACACCTTAAAAATATATGTTTTAGTCATCATACTAACACTTATATAGTAGCTTTTCATCCATACTTTTATACTCACTTGAATACCGATTTACTGAAAAAAACAGCACTACAATTTAGCAATATACTAGAATACTGACAATCGAGTATTCCCATGTTTTCTTTCGATAAAACATTCATAACAAAATAGAAAGTTGTCTGGTGACATATTCAGTCTGGAATAATTCGACTGGCACAGTTTACTTTAAAAAATCCTACATAACAGAGCTTTCCAACAAGTAGGTACACCACAGCATGTCTCCGGGTCGTAAAATATTATTGCATTATAGCTAGTAATATTCAAACTAGCGCGATTAAATCGTCAATCAAATGATTTATTGTTTGCTCTATCTTTATCGAGAGTGCAAGATTCCGTAACCTTGTAGAATCTCATGGACTCCGTCTTAATATCCAATCCTTACTCATCCTGGAGCAGTGGTATACAGGCGCCACTCTATGTAGTAGAATGCATCAAGTAAGGAAACTCTTTAAAGCATAGTGCCAGGTATGCAAATGCTATGATCGCTCTTATTAACTGAAACAATAATTATTGATTATGTAGGTTAGTATAGTATTTAGCTTCATAATTATATATAAAAGTACACAATTAATAACAAGACGTGAAGATGTCATCAAAATAGCCAGAGTTTCTTATAAAATCTTCCAATAAATCTGTTTCATTCTTTACATTATTTTAAGGAACCACCACAAAACACGTCTAATTTTCTGTACGTAATGCGAATGACAGCAACGCTACTTTTATTTGTTCTGTTCATATCTGCCACAACTGGAACTGTCCAAAAGACCCGTGCGCATTTAGACTTCATTGACAGGTTTGGAGGCCTCCTCGTGTCTTTTTTCCTATTCAATAAACCGCCATTGGTTATGAGGTTACCAGGATTTTTAATGCTTATATTATGTTTAAACTATGATGTTAGCACTTTCTAACTAATCTCAACCGCATCGTCTGCTTCATGTAACATTGCCACTGCTTCGTTCCTTCATTTGCCACCCTTTAAAATGTGCCGCACCCAAACAACGTATGACCTGCCTTAAGTATTATTCAGTGTGCTGTGAAAATTTCATAACTTGAATAGTATGCCATGGCGCGAGAAGGTTTGGTCGTGTCGGCTAAATAAAATAATCTATTGATAGGCTTGGAGGCCCCCCTGTATTTTTTTCTATGCAATATACAGTAATTGGTTCTAACAACAAAATCGAAGTAATAGGTTAGGTTACCAGGATTTTTAATGCTTCTATTATCTTTATATTATGATATTAGCACTTTCTAACGAATCGACCGCATCATCTGCTTCATGCAATATTGCACTGCTTCGTTACTTCATTTGCCACCTTTTAAAGTGTGCCGCTCCCAAGCAACGTATATTTTTCTTCTTCGGCCACATCCGCCCCTTAGTTGGAGCATATGGACACCACGAGGCGCCTCCAAGAATCCCTGTCGCTCGCCAGTCTTCTTGCATCGTTCCAGGTCAAACCAGCATCCCATAGCTCCACTATATATACTCTATAGATAGTATTTAGCGGCCTTCCAGAATGCCGGAATCCGGTTTGTATGACCTGCCATAAATATTATTCAGTGTGCTGTGAAAATTGTATAATTTGAATAGTGTGCCATGGTGCGAAAGGTTTGAGAACCTCTGCTCTATAATTTTGCACCAATCGACATGTCGTGTCAGCTAAATAAAACGATCTATAATTTCGTAAAAACCCAACACGTTACAGGACTTATCAGATTTTCTGCACACTTTGAACCCATTATTGTGTGAATTCGCCTCGAAAAATTACACCGTTAAAGCAACAAAATAAAGCCATTATCATAATGACATAGAATAATGTTTTCTCACCCGTTGCAAGACCCACATTTCATACAGAAATCGAACGACCTACCACACTTATAAATATTAGCATACCGGGAGAACATAACTACTGAAGAGGTATATCGATCTCCACAGAGAACGGCAATCGCTGGATTACGTTACTAAGCTGGTATTACAATACTTAATATTTTTTGGTTAATTATATTTTACTTACAGCACATATTATTATTATATGAGTTATGTGGAATCGAAAATAGATCTATCCATCATTAAATAATTGACACCTATTGACGAAAAAAATCTGTAATTCATGAGGTTGCCGCCAAAAGTTGGTAAGTCGATAATTTAAATATGTAGAGTTAAGAAAAGATTACGTGTCTATATTATATAAGTATGTGTGCTAAAAAAGATTCAAAGTCTTATATAGAACATGCACATAAACCACAAAGAAATTAGCATTATGCCTGATTTTAGACGACATGTTTAACTTCAGATTGCAATTACTCCATAACTTGATTTCGAGACTTACCAACTTTTATCAATTTAGTGATTAAAACATTACAACTTGAAATTTATGTAGATAAACATACGAGTATTGTATAATCTTATTTTTTGGTTCCTCTTCAATCATTGACGCTTGGAAACCATTCTTCTTTATACCCCGTTTACACGTGCATGGATTTACTACTGACAGTACGTATTATCGTGGCCATAAAAAGAAAATGCACAATAATATTATGTAAATACGTATTGTCACGCAAAATGCAAGATTTCATGCATGAATAAAAAAAAATCGGTAGCTTCTGAATTTTCATGCGACATTTGGAATTAGGGATAGTAGCGAACCTGTTGGCCAGAAAATGAAATACACCGCGGAGAAACTCATTTTGAGGTTAACCGATTTTTACGACCTGTCAAATAGTACCATAAAATGACAATATCACGGCTCGCTTACTCTTGAAGAATGAGATTGGAGAGACAGTCAGCAATTTTATGTGTAAAAAGCTATTGTCACGATAGTTTAAAATACACACTATTGCTGCCAGTAAATCCTTGTACGTGTACAGGCGCTATTACTCTGTATCTTCCTCTACTTCTGTGGTCTTTTTGAAATCAAGGTTCACTTAAAGACTACTTTTCAAAGTTTCATGCAAACACTTAACGAGAAATATCGTGATATAAGAAATATGATAATATCATTTTAATAGTTATACATATTCAAATATCATTCACTCGTATTCTAAGATTGTTCGCTACACCTGCCTTGGATGACCGCAATGCACGCTAAGCCAATCAGCACGCGAGCAATTTGCGCGACGCCCACTCGATTACAATCTCGTACGCGCGTGAGTTACAGCTACCTCCTGATACCTCCTGCTATCCTGGACTCACCTTAGGAAAACTGGTCGTTTCCCCAATGCCACGAGCTCACTTATCTTATAAACCAAAAGTGGACTGATGCATCTTAAGGGCGAATCCATGGCAATAGTTGGGTGTGGTTATGAAGTTATTCGACACGTTTCTGATGTCAAGTATTTATAGCGCTTATGAGTTCTCACCTCCCTTACTTCTATAGTATCCAACATGATACAATATTAATATAATGCATCATGAAGGATGTGAATATTAAGATTGATTAACGATTTGATTTCATAAATTTTGGGTAAAGTATTAGCGGGTTAGTCTTTAGTAAAGAAGACTTACTTAATTCTCATAGATGCCGTTAACCTAATTTTGTGTAAATATTATCGGTAATGGACGTGGAGAGCAACTTCTTCTATACATATCATTTTTCGAAAGATGACCATCTTTAGCTAGAAAGAAGGCCTTATCTGGAACCCCTCTTTCTGTAACTATTTTAAATTAATGAATACCTCTATAAAATCGTATTCTTATTATTTCTTCATCGTATAAACATTGACCACATTGTGTCTTCTGTTTATAAGTTCAATAAATCTGTCAGCTGACATAACCACTATTCGTTGCGTGTTTCACTTCGATATGCTCCGCGCAGTTGTATCCCACCAATAAGCTCCTATATTTTTTATGGTGCAATGGTTAGAAGGTGTCAAGTGGAATCAAGCGCAGCAACTGGTGGTTTGTGTTGGCGAACAGATTAAAAGCTGTGGCTCTTTATCTACCTATTTAAATAAATCTATATAAAGGAAAAATAATTCCAGGTAGGTATTAATACACTCTAGGATACGCCATACGTATTATATAGTATAACCTCCATTATATTTACATTAAATTTGTGGTATATATACCTACTATAAATCCCTTATATTATGTTAACATCGCTTTGTTGTTGCATTGAATCTCTTGGCATAGCATTCGTGAATTTATATTAAAAATCCATACGATGTAATATTCCAACCCCGGGCGGCTCTCGTGGTGTAGTGCGTAAAGCGCTGGCTTTTGATCCGGGAGCTCTGGATTCGATTTTGTGAGGATACAATATATTTATATGATTTTCTCAAATCTTGGATGTTTGTGATTATTCAAAAACAACCACCTTGTACGAAAAAGCAAGGACATGGTTATTAATAATATTAAATATATATATATATATATATAATTATATATATATATATATATATATATATATGTCAACCCCCTGAGTTGAAATTCTTGCCTGGTCGGTTCTCTTGTCATTGGTTCGGGAAATAGCTTAAAAGAATAGATGTTACTATGGTCACCACTGTGGTGTTCGATGTGTGGGTTATGGTGTTGAGGATGATGATGAAGAAGTCGAAGATGTATGCAGGAGCGAGTTTTATTTGCAGCGTAACGGTCAATACGATAGTATAAATACAATGACAGTACATATTACTGTACAGTACATATTACTGTACAGTACATAGTACTGAGATAGTTACGAGCCAGGTACTTAGATTCGAGTGACATTTTGATAAATCAGTATTCGTAATTTATACAGTCAAAAGTAATACCTAAACACTATATTCCAGTACATAATTATATTGAACGAGTCAGTGGTTTAAATACGAGTAGCTGTGAATTTTATTTATTATTACAGTCATAATATAATATGATACTATGGAAATGGATAGTAGACTAATTTTACATTGCGATACCGTATTTAATATCGCCAATCAATCTGCTGACACAGGTAAACAGTTGTTTACCGGTATATGAGTCGCTGGGAATTTATTATTGCGGTCGATTAATTAGATACATTAAAAATAGATATTTGATCAATAATATACTGACAGCTACAACGTAAAAAAAATGTAAAATATCTAAAACATACACGTTTTTATACCTTCCATTTTTTTGGGAATTTTAGTATACATATGCCTTTTACGGATTAAGTTTCTCCATTGCTCGGAAAAAAATCTGGATTTATATTTTCTGTGGCCAAATTAAACCATTGCCTGGGGCTCAATACGCTTTATACTAAACGCTAAAGTCTCTTAGCAGAAAAAGTACGGTATTAGCGTTAGCGTTATGGCATCTCCAATGAGTCATTCTCGAAGAATTACTTTGAAAAGGCTATAAAAGGCTTACATTGGCTGAAAATTCAAATGACTTGCCGATTCTTTGTTCAGATATCCAACAAAACGTGACTCCTCTTAGAAATGTCGTGCCATCGCCTGTGCACCATATTGTTTGAAATCCATTTTTTTTAAATATTTTTTACCCTGATGTGTAACGAAAAAGCGTTAAGGTCGGCTTGAAAAACTAACAATTAAAAAACGTTCCTGGATTGGCTCGACTCAACAACTTTTCGATCTATAGTTAAATGATTTATCACTCAGGCAAAAATATCCTTGATTAAAATATTTATATAAATTTGTTAATGTCTTATGTATCCATTAACTATGTTATTGGGTAGGTCTCACTGTTTATATGAAAACATTTTTTAGTTAGGCTTATTTATGTGACTATAGTGGACTGAATTGGCCTCGAACCACCACCCTTTCGGTTATCAGCCAAACCCGCTGCCAATTACTAAAGTACAAACAACTTTACTGATTTACAAGTTAGTTAGGTACCTACTGTATTTTCGTGCCACAATACTTTGAGTACTTTAATATCGAATAAAATACTGTGTTTCGAGTCAGGACATATTAATTATATTTTCTTCAATAATACTGCTAACCCACAATTATTTTCCAAGCTGGACACCTACATAATATTTGTATATTCCGACTATGTTCAATCCTAGTAAGATCATAATATTATGGGCCTCCACAGACTGGAGGTTTGTATCAACAGATTTTGTTTTTACGAGAAATGGATGTCAGCCACTTGCTCAACCTATTGGGTCCATATTCTGACTCATACACAAACTGAAAATTAATATGTGTACTTGTCAGATCCAGGATTCAAACTTGGGACCCACGACGCGATAGGCCAACGCTTAAACCGACCGACCATCGTGGGTATATATCTGTATATAGGTTATATAAATTATAGTTTATAAAAAAAAATTTAAATCTATTAATTTCGAACAAAATATGGTTGTGAACAATATAAATTTTATTTAAATACACCAGTTACTTCATTATTATTATCTCAGCTACGATCAATTGACTGCTGTACAACTACCTCTCCGTCCTGTCTCCACTCTACGCTGTCCATAGTTTTGCGTTATAGTATCAAGAACCTACTTTTGGTGAGCTTATCATCTCATTGATCTAGCTAGCTATTCGTTGCCCTTCAGGTCTTACTGTATACTACTTGCTGATGGATTTATCCTTCGAGTGATTTGGCTTACTCATATCCACTTCAAATACTGATGCATCATATTATTAACATGATCGATAATTTTGTTTATTTCCTTATTCATTTATTTATTTTTCAGTTCTTGCAGGCTATGTCTAACATGCATCTCTCTATATAGTCTATACCGTGTTGTGATATCTTCCCATAATAATTATTATCGACGTCCTTTTAATGTTAATGTTTTTGAAAAATAAAAAATAAATTGATTTTGTTTTTTTATGTCTTACTATCATCATAATATTATTGTTTAATGTCCAAGTTTTACACCCATATTCCAACACGAGATGAACACATTTTTATTAAACGCTTATCTGTAAACTTACCACATATGCGTGAAGTTTGATAGTTTCGACAGAAAATATGACGTGCCTATTTAGAGCGACACCGAGAAGTCAAAATCAATGCGATAGGCTTCGTGTAAGAAGAGTCGAAAATAATAAAAGTAACCATATAATTAAACTTACCCTACGTAATTCGTACGCAGTAGAAAAAATCGAAATCTGCGCAATTTCAAGAAGAAGTTGTTTCACTATACATAATTATTTTTATTTCAAGAATTTGGTCAAATAATGATTGTTCTAAATTATCTTTCGTTCAAAATTAAATATCATTATTATTATATTTTCCCTACTCAAATAATTACATAAAACTTAAACAATTAAATTTGGCGTACTGAACTTACCAATTCTGGCGCAATCCTGTATGTGTAGCGTTTACTTAACAAAATTGAAAAGCGTGTAGCCATTATTAACGTAAAGTTTTTTCAGCAACTTTCTGTTCGTGATATGCAGATCCTAATAATACACGGCTAAAGGTCGTTTAACGCTATTTTTATTGTTCCTCAATGTTTGCTAATGCTTTTATGGTTTCATTTCCTTATAAAGTCAAACTTAAACATAAATAAAATGATTAATTTTCCTGGAATCATAACTTTTCAGGTAGATATTTATAAATTTCATTCACGTGAAGAATTGTGATCGACGTATATTTTATATATCCCGGAAATAATACGAACTGGTCGACTTTTTCAGACAATAAATATTTCAAATCATTTTTGAAGAATAATATTATATCATATTATATAGATTTATTAATATAACCTAATACTTTTCACAATTTTCAGCCGACGAGGTTAATTTGTTAAGACGGTATTTCAGTGAAACGGAAATAATTTTGAAATAATTTTCAACTATAGGTGCGACGGAATTTCAGACTGGCTGGCAATCGAAGAGCGAAAGCGAGCTGTGAACACGTCAATTTGTTTTGTGATGGCGACGGGGGAATTAATTCTTAAATCGTGTAAAGATGACTAAAAAACGTTACCATTTACTTGAAAAAGAAAACATGTTAATGAATATATTATTATTATTAGTAATAGAACAATAAACATAACATTAAATGGACGCATGTTGACTTTTTATGACAAATTATGTTTTGTTCTGCACGCGTCATTTGCATAATCTTCGCGTCGCGTAGTCACGATCGTTTTAGACCGTGCCCCAGCTGAAGTATAGCCTTAAGCGTCAATTTTTCGGGATTTGTTTGATTTCTGGCTTTCGTTTCTGAAGAGAGTTCTTTTCAAAAACTGTAAGAATTCTGCGATAAAATTAAAAATCACAACTTTGCGAGTACACTTAACCAGTATACGTAAAATTTACATAAAATAAATAAATGTAACTATACGATGTTTTTAATATGCACGTATTGTTAGGTTACGTATATTATAGTCGTATCAAATTGTATTATAATACTCAATCATAACATACAATCTCCTTGTATGTTATTATATTTCGGGTGTATTGCAAAAGACGCCTCAAGCACATGCAAATGCAATCACACGGTTCACCTGCATTCTCGAAGGCAATGCATATATTTGCATACAAAATAAGATGGCTCGGGATTAGTCTATTTGGCTAAAATTGACGTTATTATGTGACGGTTTTTCGATTCCTAACTGCATTGTTAGGATTTTTTTAGAAAAGTGTCACCCAAACAGCGGTACATGTACACTATTGATAATTACGTAAAATAAATTTTCATTTGATACTCGATTAAACGTTTTTTAATAAAAAATATATATAATTTTTTGCAATATGCGTAGTGCTTTCAAGCGTACTGAGTATTTAATTGTAATCATATTTATGCGGTTAATTCCAATAAGGTTGAAAATATTTGGCAAGGAAACAGGAATAAACCCTTAATTTTAATGTTTTGTGTCAGATAGAAAAAATTGAAAACAAATCCAATAATAATTAGCGAGGTACTCTACATTTGTGCATAATTTATATTTCAATATTGAAACTAAAGTTTAACAATATCTCCTTCGATATGCCAAAAAGGCGTATAGAACATTTTTGTAAAAATAAGTTACTTATGACGATAAATTGTATAAAATTTTATATTTCGCGTGATGAAATTACAACTTTTTTTGGTTGAGTGTTAGTAAAACTATACAATACACAATAAAATCAGTTGAATAGCTACATAGTTGGTTTTTTAAATTTTTTCAAATTGCCCCTTACGCCTTTTCGGCTTAACAATGCGATGTGTGACTACGATGAACATGGGCGCAATGTTACATAATTTACATGTTATATTCATTCTATCTTAGACCTAGATATAGAGATATTACCGTTAAATTAACATAAATAGACCCACTACTAACTATTAGTAGTTTTAAAAAATGTGTGTAGTATCTGTCAAAATAGTTAAGAGTTTCATAAAAAGAAGTCAGGCAAATCAACTGCTTAATCCGCAAACCAGTTAACTGCATTTCTATACTCAAAATTTCAAATTCCTAAACCTATAAATAAATGCATTATCGTTCTTCACACAAAACAGTCAACTGCAGGTGCCAAATTTACAATATCATAAATGGGAAAACTCCGCTCTTCACATAGGGAATCTAAAATTAGTGAAGCTAAAATAGTGTATTAATTCATGGTGCAGCTTATTTCTATAAAAAAATATTTCTAAATGTATTTTTGGAATTGTTAAATTCCGCTCGATAGTTAAATTAATAGGTTTTTTCTCCTTCCTGAATAATTTGTCCAAGTGGAGTTACCTGGTTTGCAGATTAGGCAGTCGAAATGTTTATTCGTTAATATTTTTATCCACTGTTATCAAATAATGTTATTTTATTTATTATAACTATTTAGTGGTGTCAATACTCACTAAACGTCCGACTTTAGCCGCTTTACAATAAGCGGTAATTCAATTTAATTAAATCATTTTTTATACCATTGTGGACATTACAAATTATACGTTTAAGACGTTGACAACATGACATGAAACAGTATTATAAAAAAGAAAAAAGTAATAAAAGCGATAAAAATGAAAATATAAAAAGAGAACATATCTAATAAAAACATACAAAAGCAATGAAAATACAATCATACATCTATAGAATTTCAATTTCAAAGAAATACATCGAGTCTGCTAATGAGACCCTATTTTAAGAATTCATAAAATAGCGTCCACCTAAATTCACTTTCACGCATGTGGAATATATCAATACCCGACGAAATTGGGTTGAACATAGTTATCGCCCTCCACTACAACAAAACATTATTTTTTTCATTATTATTCACTCTGTTTCATCCTGGTTGGATTTTAAAATCAGTCTCTGAACGTTACTTTAAAAAGTAGCAAAATTTTCAAGGAAAAATGCTGACTTAACTGACTTTACAACTAATGTCCTCAATTAGCCGTAACATCATCACCTCCACCTGCTACTTATAAAGCGAAATGCAAATTCCAGTGATTGCACAATAAACATCCACCCTTATTAAAATAATCGCGCATCACACTTCACTCGATCCCACTTAGCGAGTCAACACTGTGTGCATACTGCCTACAAACGAGCCGACCGGTCAATCAGCTGGCCAGCCTTCGGGCGATCTGCGATGTGCCTTTCTTTGTAATCAAAGTGCAATCAAAGTATAATAAAGCCTTGAATATTCAGGGAATGCAGTAATGAGTAATGACACAGAAGTCTTCACACTTCAATATTACTGACGGCGCATCGTTAGTTACTACTTTTTAACAAATAATTTTAATACGTCAAAAGGGGCTAAGTAACATTTTGGAAAAAAAGTTTGTGATCAGATTACTTTGATTTTAGTCCTCAGCGTCTTATAAGTGCATCAGGATGAATTTATCTGTGACGAGTATAAGAACATGTTATCAATAAGATAGAAAGACTTGATAACGGTCAGTCGATAAAACGATAGAAACACAAAGCCTGCTGAGTGTCCTCAAATATTACGAACTTTGAATGCGCGTTTCGTTAACGTCTCAAACTTTAATGCACATTATGATACAGACGTAGCTATTGAATATAATATATTCTGTAATACGTGTTTAAATTTATCCCATACTTTTTTCGTACTCGAGAATTGTACATACCTTCTTACAACCACACCACAATTATTTGCTTTATTTTAGTGTTCCTTAATCATAGTAGTATAAATGAATATATGCACGTATATGACAACACTACATTTTTTTTGAAAATCTGACTCGAGTCTTCAATATAAAATAAATAGTGTCTTTCAAAAATGAATGATTCGGCGTGACAAAAAATATACATATCTCAAATTACCTTGTTATTGTAATATAATATATTACTAACTGTCCAGTACTACAACCTATGGGAGCACACGTGGTGGGACTTGCTATTTGATTTTGAAACAGCAGACCAATATAACAATATAAGTAGGTAACTATTTACTATTACTTCGATTACTAACCGACGTCGTGGAATTTCTCCAATATTTTTTAGATGTAACTACTTGCACTTGCTAATAATTTATAATTAACTATTTCTTTTATTCAATGAATAATTCACAAGATTTAAGAATATATCATTCTGATTATTGAACATATATAATTTAGAAAAACACTTTCTGAGGGAGTATATTAAAACCAATAGAAAAAATCTGTTTTAAAAAAAGTAAGCCACCCCGGCCGGGAATCGAACCCTGCATCTTCACGAGTTTACGCCCCATTCCTAGTAACCTTGTAACTTCCCCATCACTTTGTAAATAGTAAATTTAGCTTGCCCAATCCAAAAACAAGCAATAACAGTAAAAGTAACATTCATTTGTTTTGAAAATCTTCTGTCACCGAGTGTTATTTATAAATACTAGAATATCCAGCGTGAAATAAAATATTACATATTATACAGAAATATGTATATTTAAATAACATCTTAAATCGCTCAATCTCAAATCCCAAAATAACTACCTACTGAAAATTAAACAATGAGTGATTAATTATTCTAAAATTAAAACTACTCTCTTTATTGTATTTTTTATATTATTATGAACAACTTCTCGGTAGCCTTACAGTAAAATAACAATTCAATAGAATATTATTTATGAAAACATATTATATAGCCGACTAAAACAAACAACCCCGCGGCTTATCTGAAAAGCGCGATCTGACCTATAAAAATTACAAGTGTTTATACTTTAAACTTGTTCAACACGATCTAGAATTGTAGCGTGTCAGTCGATCCAGCGACCTGAAATAATTGCCACCCCCTACGCCATAGTTTAAGAACCATTGGTAATCGAAAAATAATGGTTATAATAGGATATTGTGTGTTTAAAGTTATTAGTATTACCTACACGGAAAATTAGCCCTCATTAGAATAAACTGTCAAATTCAGCGTAGACTTAATGTTGTATTGGTATGTGTTTTCGAAATGAGTCGAGTTAATTCTTTTATAGAATTTATTAATAAAACAATAATTCGCTCTTAAAACGAATATTGAATTAAAAAACAATTCATTAATGTTTGAGTTATTACCAAATTAGATAACCTTTGGGACTATTGTGATGTTTATAAAATAATAATAGTTAAAAGGTTTTTCCTCGTTTCCGGTTCCGCCATAATATTTTGTAACACTTTAAAGTTCTGTTAGATCACGAACAGAATTTTTACAAGGGTAGCTTATTTCTTACCAAGGGGTATCAATAGGGAAAAGGAAAAGAATAACTTTATAAATTCTCATCCACTCAAAATCACATATTTAAAAAATATAAAATACATTTTTTTTAGCTGGTTCGATTCGAAAAATCAACATTGTATGTCTGCTTGCATATATTTTTTTTCTCAAAATTCTTGCGTACGGTTGTTTTATAAAACAAATTGAATGATGAATATGAACTAGGTTAGGTTATGTTATGAAATTCAATTCGGGCGTTTTCAGAAAGCTAAAAATACCTTATTGAATACATAGCAATTTCAACATTTAATAAATGAAAACTGAAGCTGCGTGACTTCGAAAAGAGACCCATAAATGGCGCGGCCCATTGACTGGACGCCGCAAGCGCTATGTAGACGGATTCAAATTTAACCCTTTGTTATCTCCGTAATTTATATCTCTTACAACTTTCTTCTTTAAGCACTACGGTGTATGGTTGTAGCATCAGTCCCGGATCATTTTGCGACTATTAGACTGCCTCAATGGTATTTCTAGATTTCGTTAGCGTTATTTATAATAATTCAAATGTAATATTTATTATATAACAACATTTACATATGTGCAACTTCCTTATTTTATGATTTCAAATGTACACTCATTGTGGAAATACATTTTATTTATTAAAATGTAACCTCTTTGTTTAATCGTGTAATCCGCTTAAGAAGAAAATTGTCACGCAATAAAGAATATACAATAAAACAGATATTATACTAACCAATTTAAAAAAGAGACAAAAATTTGGTTCTAAAAATCGACTCTTCAAAATAAATTAAATAGGTACATTTAGCTTATTATAAACCATTATTATAATCGCATTTATGAGTACTTTCTTTAAAATGTATAATAATATTACCATAATGAATAGTTATTTAGATTTCAATAACGAAACATCTAATTAATGTTATAAAACAATAAATTTAAAGATAATTACAATGAAAACTCCACTTACTAACTGATAAGTTTGATGTATCATAAGATGTAATATTCTTACATAGGTATCATAGCCGTAATCAACATTTTTATTACTTCATCGCAGCGAAGATGTTTGCCAGTCACCTTCAAAAGGATTATTCTTATTATATTTGACCCCGATACGAGGACTGGCTAACATAATATAATTAATGAGAAGTCCTTGCTGCGTGAGATGCCTCACCTTTTGAACTTCATCTTGCATCTTGAGACGCGGACACTGAGGCAATTTAATTCCTTCCAAGAACCCAAAGGTAGTCCAGTTTCCGGTCAAAGTTACTCTGTTGGCTCTGTAAAGATGTCAGTGAGCTGAAAAGGGCATGAAGATTACCACTGTCAACAACTTACTATTGAGTTTCTTAAATCAAAAGTGGAATTTTGCAGGAAATACATGGTATTTTTTACGTTATAAATAATTTTAAATCGACACTAAAAGTTATTTTTAAATGAAAAAATATTTTATCAGAACCTTTGAATATAGTGATGGCGCTTTTAGCAGTGGACTTTAATTTGAAGGTGATGCTAGTTGGTGGATTACCGATCTAGGGGGGGGGGGGTTTACACAGGATGCAAGATACTGAACTTTATGTTGAGAGGGCTCGCGATGGTTCGGTGTTCACGCACTCACGCAATGGTAAACGGATGGCACACCTTTCATGGATGATATATGAGGTTGATAAATGATGATGATAAGTTCAGGATAGATGATATAGATGAGACGTTCACTCAAACTATAACCGATTTAGAAGGTCAAACAGATGCATTGTGTATGAATCACTCCGTAGGTAACGCGGCCTCGTTCGTATCTTATCAGAAAAATCGTGATAACTTTAACAAGCCTACGCGCTCGGCTGTCTTGGAGTTACTAAATTTTTCTTTTCGGTTAATTATGACCCATGAATGACCCATGACTATGAATAATTGGGGATTTGAGGATGGTGGAAAAAAAGGATGAATGCGAATATTGACTCAACCAAATAGAATTATGCAAAGTTATGGTTTTGATTCTAAACTACTCAATTCTGTATTTTCAAAATAAATAATAAGACTATTAGGAAGAAAATAGCTTATGTGCTTTACCAATTTAGAAACTGGTGCAATACTGATCACGTCAAAACTTCCTAACAATATGCAACAGAGGTGTTATTTGACAGTTGACAATTTTATGTTTCTTTAAATCATCAAGATATACTTAGTTATTTCATCTTACCAATAAGAATAATATCTTGCGATAACGTGTCTAGTAGACCAGTACGTATTTTTTAAGTTTTACTTTTATATACCATAGTTAGCGAGTAAATTAAAAAGAATAAAAATAATAATGGTGACAATATGTAATGATGATTCATCCCTTTCTGATCCAGTGACTGCAATCATATAAGATAGGATAAGTATATGCTCAGAATATCAGTCCTATGCGACGTTTCTTTTACCACGGGAAAAAACTCGGCTACAAATCGCAGTCTTCAGTTCCTAATGAATACGACAAAATATTCATCAGAATCATCACCGCCTTGCGCTACAAAGAATTTTCCAGGGTTTTTGCAAGGCGGTTTCATAGGCCCTGGCCTAATTCAAATTAGCAATACCCGATGCGGGTAGAATAATAGTTTTCAATAAGGCATATTCTCTCAGCCGGCACAATTTTCATTTGACTAGCATCAAGTAGAGTAGTTTGCGTGCTAAAGTCCTTAAGAAACCTCGATAGTAAATGCGAGGTATCCATAAAGGCATCTAGAAAAAAAAATAAGCTGGCCAATATAATATATTATAATAGTGTAACAAGTTTTAAACGTATTGACTGATATAAAATGAACAGTGCATAGTAGGCGGCGACATTTATTACTAAAAAGTATAAGTATTCTTTAATATCTTGCTGATAGAAAAGTCCACCTAAATACGCATGTCACAATATTTATTTTTCTTTCGTTATTTAAAAATGCGTCACGTTAAAAATAAATATATTTATAGTATTCGCACTTTTTTGCAAATTCTCATAGAACGCTAACAGAGCCTTAGAATCTCAGAGATCTCCAGTTGGAAATCACTACCCTACACTATGTGGCAACCTTGAAGTGCGGCAATGTTTTGTAATGAAAATTCGTATTTTTGTATGACAAATTTGATGCCATCATAACATTAACGACAGAGTAAATGCGGCGACATAAAATAAGCAATCCTTCAGGGGGCGGACGCCAAAAAGACACAATCGTTACAATTCCGCCGAATAATTATATTGCTCTCGGTTATAAATGGTTGGCAAATGATTGCAATAAATTATTATTAAAGTCGCTTCCAATGTTATAAAGCGAGTCGGAAGTCACGGGCTCGGAAGGGTCATTGGCTGAATTACATTGTTAAGTGGGACAGGCAAAACTTGACACGCAAATTAAATATCACGCAATAAGAGCTTTCAGAGTTAACCCTTTTGAATCGAGCCATTTTTTTAAAATTGCCAATTACATTAATTATTATTCATATTAACGCAATATAATATAATTTACACTTATAACTCACGTACTTTAATGATGTTAACTGTCTAATATTATTCTATAACTAAAAATATCAGAATTCGACAATCACAGTTGATAAAATATCGTCTCTGTTCTGTCAGAACACTGGAGAATATTTTTTTTTTTAGAATTATTAATAACCATGTCCTTGCTTTTTCGTACAAGGTGGTTGTTAGTAATTTTGAACAATCACAAATACCCAGGCTTCGAGAAAAACACATACATGTTTTTGTCATGACCGGGAATCGAACCCAGGAACTCTCGGGTGGAAGGCGAGCGCCTTACCCACTGCACCACGAGAGCCGCCCACTGGAGAATATTAGTTTTGAGTAATTTGACTTTTAAGTTGTTAAAATGTTTGAAATGGTCTATCATGTGAGTTTATTAAGTAATCGTAAGAAGGATTACTTTAAAATAAAGACTGTTTATTTATTAAGAATGTTTCCAGACGCTTAAGTTTGAAATAAGGAACATTTTGGTATAACTAACTCAATATGTAATTTTTTGGAATTAGTATCTTCTGCCAGAACAGTGACAATATTATCAACTGTGATTCATCAACAAGTATCATCAACCGGAGTCGATGCACTACTAGATGAAGGCCTCCCTTAGATCCTTCTACTCGGCTATCACGCACATCCACCGAACTTTGTGATTACATCGATCTAGATGATTTTGGGCATTCCTGTGATCGTTTAGTACCCCTATAATAACATATATCAATATAAAATATCAGTAACGATCTCAGACGATAATTAAGTACCTATTCTTCACGAAAACTTATCATATTATTACATTGTATTAGATATAATAATGAGTAGTCGATATCAAACCTTTCAATCACCCAGTTCACAAATAATCGTTCCTCGCACACTGTGCTTGTCAGCAATATACATTAATTTATCAAAATAATTTAACCATAATAATATCATGTAATAATTAATAGACATGAAACAATAAACAGCCATTTAAACAGTGTTATTCTGTGTTTATTAATTAAAATATATATTTCCATATAAAATTAAACTTATTAGTTGGACATTATACCATATGAAAACACCAAACAACTACACCCTTTCGGTACTACTGTATGACTATTGACTATATTAACTCAACGATTATCTTTTTTTAAGGCTTTATGTAACGTTTATAATATAAATAATAATATAATATATCATGTCGTCAAATAAGTAAAATTAAAATTTACAATACTTATTTCATAACTTGAGTCAAAATTTTGTATAATGTTTTTCAGTGGTAAAAGTTATTTAATTATCCGATAGCTTTTATTATAACCCTCCGATTAACTCTGTAAAATAAATCATCCCGATTAAAATTACCAGAAACTTTTCATAACTTTCTTATCTTTAGAGATATCTAAATGGAGTCATTTGTCTGAAGACCTAACTAGAACTAAAAGTTTTAAACTGGGTATATAATTTTTCTTTAACAGCTATGACAAATTCACTATTATTTTACTCTTCATAATAAAAGTTTGGTGTATTGGTTGTGTCAGGATTGGTTAAATTAATCACAATTTACTTTAGTATATATTTATTTTATGAACCATCTATCACAGTTTTAAGAAAAGGTTAAGTCAAATATAAATACGTGTAAAATAATGACTGTATAAATTAAATCGGTACAAATAGTTCAGTTAAGTATGTACACTTGGTGATCCTCTGAATTAAGGAATTAAAATTTGGCAATTAATGAATGAAAAAGTAGACGTTATCAGAAACGTGATATGTAAAAGGAGATTCTTGGCGAAGCAATCTCTAATTCATATGGATATAGAAAAAAATGAATAAAACATTCTATTCAAAAATAAAATATTATTAAGATACAAAACACAAACCAAGTAATAGCAGGCCACAGTGGAACCAACAAGGCATCAATCCAACGCAAGAGTTTCTGATTTAGCCTGGTGTATGGCTAAAACTCCTTCGGGGAAGGTATAAATACAATATGTTACTTGACACTATAATGATCTCTGTAGTCTGAATCTCACTACATTCGCAAGGTAGGGACTCTTTCAAACCCCATTTATGCATCATATAAGCACACCTGTAATGACCATACCGGATTCGATTCAGATACACGCCATATTTGCGTGAAAGCCTAAAGCCAGGAAACTCTTCCAGTGAATCCACAATTAGATGGAAGTTCTTCATGTCCGACAGCGGTACAATATCCAGCAACAGAATGTGACTGTCCACAGATCCGTGTGATCTAGTTTCAAAAAATAATTTAATTAATTTATTTAATGATTCACATGCCGTCAGCAGTTTTGAATAATGCTGACTCGGTGAGAAAGACAAATTAATAAAGTTGTCCACAACATATTCTTTTGCATACAAAATTCACACAGTCAAATTACTTTATGCAACTAATTACTTTTTCACCTCAGTACCATTATTGAAGTTTATTATATTTAAATAAAAAAATCTCACCAAAAGCCTGGAATACTTGTAAGTATTTATTTTAACCATGTTGGGTTAAATAAAAAGGCTAAAACAAATATCTCACTTGTAATACTCATTCGATCTTGTCACTTCGTAAACTCACTCCACACTAAATCCAGAGGACTAAGTGCTTTGGGCAATAATACCTACTTCTCTTTGTACTAGTGTATCGCTATATCACTGTACTTATGACAAACTCGCAAATAAATACGCAATCTACATCATCATAACCTACTGCCAAAGTGGTGACTACAATATCCCCAAAAGAATATACTAGCGTGCGCAAAGTATGTGAATCATAGCCTCCAACTTGTTCCAGTCAGTATTTTAATATTTTTTATTAGACTCTCGATTCTACCCTTGATATCCACGATATATGCTCGATATGTATGTAAGTATTAAAAATACGACTCTAATGCGATTAGCCCAAGATAGGGACGTGTACCTACTGCAATTTGGTTTCCATAATTCGATATTTAAAAAAAGACAATTAATTATACCTAAATTAAATCTGATAATATAATATTATCTAGTTTGTACCATGTTATTCTAATTTAATTAATAATTATTATAGACAGATAATAATAGCATGAACACAACATTTATTTAATTAAATATTGTGACACTCTATTCCACTTATGTTACCCTATTTTCTATCCGTAGCGTATCGTGTTTACTTGAATGCCCGTATCAGCAGATGCAACTAGCAAAAGACTTTACGATAATTGAATATAGTTTACACTTTCAACTTTAAACAAACAGAATTAAATCGGCCGTAAGCGCAAAATAGAAATGGCACTTTTCCGTGTGCCGCAATTATTTCCCTCGGCGACAATTAACGTTTAAAATTATCCACATTTAAACACTCTGCACGGAATGCCAGCGTTTTTAATTCCCAGCGAGATCGTTGGAAGCGTTTACTTTATAATTCATAACAAAGTGATGTCCAACCGTGGCACTTGTTAATTTTTTCGCTCATACATTGCGACTCAGTCCGTGGAGTTATGGAGCTTTTTTTAAGTGACGGAGTTAATTGTGATTAAAAAGCTCGTGGCGTGGATAGCAATCGCAGCTTTTTTTATGTAACAAAGTTATACGACGCACACTATTATTTTTCTGCTTAATGAAGTATTAAACTACAACTATACATACTTACATATTATTCATTCATAATTCTTATTAACTTAATTTTTTTATAGGAAAACGATTACCTAGGTCCTAGAATAAATTATATTTAAAGTTATAACACTCTCATACTCCATGTGGTATTTTGTGTAATTATAGTTTAAAATGGATGATGTGTGTATATACCGATATATAATAAATATACGTATATGCTAAAAAAAATTAGGGTAATCTTATATATTATAGAACATGCACATAAAGCACAAAGAAATTAACATAACACGCCTGATTTACATAATTAACCGCCAGAATACGTAAAGTGATAAATGTGATATATTTATCACAATTAGCTCTTTCAAGATGTTAATTGATATGTTAGAGTAAGTCAGGTGGTATAATCATGACACCCACAAGGGGGGGGCTGACAAGACTCTAGCCTGGGTGTCCAGATTCCGGGGGGCCCCCGCGTGGCGCGTCTACATTATAAGTGAGATAAACACACATTAAAAATTTTCTCTAATGGTAAAAAAGTCGCATGCGGAGCTATTTTCCTTTAACGATATTACCATTTTAAGATATGTGATTGTGTGATGCAAATTTAGAATATTGTGTTTCAATATTCTAAAACTTCATGACACAAATTAATTTATTGAAAAAAAATCGTTAAAGATACACTGAATACCCTTAATTTTACCTGGAATACCATTTGGGACACGTTTCTGTAGAGTCTGTTTTTAACCCTAGTAATAGGTAGGGGGGCCCGACAATTATCCTGACCTAGGAACACGCTTAATGATGTGGGGGCCATGGGTATGATAATATTTTTTGGTTAATTATATTTTACTTACAGTACATATTATGTGAGTTATGTGGAAAGTAGAACTATCCATCATTACATATTTGAAAAATATTGATGAAAAAAAAACTGTATAACAAATAAATCAATCAATATTGTTTTGTTTTATATTAAAAATAACCTCAAGTTTAAAATCAAATATAGCTAACCAGCCAGCCGAGAAAGACACGCGTTGAATTTTTCAGTCGTAAGTCTACAAAGTCAACGTTCTAGAAATCAATATATTCAAAACTCTTTGTTTATACAGTTCATTTTGTACAGAACTGATAATTTATATTACACATTACATCACCATATTCGATCCTCAAAAAAAAGATAACATGGACCTACACAGTGTGGATTGCATCTCGCATAATTGCATCTTAGTCTTTTTAAAGATTGTACTCTTCTTCCTCTCTTATCTTTTTCAAGACTCCTGTAGATTGAATTTTTTCCTTAGTGTTCTTACTACTTTCTCACTAACTGCCAATATGTTAAACTATTGTTTTAGTTATAACATAACACTGAAGTAATTGAACCTACATATTATTCACACATAAACTATGAGAGTTTTTATTATGATCTAGTTTAACTAAACTAGTACTTGTTGTATAGTTATATAAAAATAAAGAATACGACAAACATTGTATCAATACCGCACGTGAAACGTCAAAACTAAAGTCGGAGACAGGCGGAAACGAAAGAAATATCGCTAAAGCTATCAGACAAAGAGGCGTATATTAGATTCCGGCTATTTGTCTGAAATTTAATTGAAATAACTGAATATACAGCTATAGGTTTTTCTATGATAACTTTTGATAGAGATTGAATTCAGATATGTCGTTTTGACACGTATGCAAGTATTACATAACCTACATTTCTCCATTATTAACTCAAAACAGCCAAATTTTAACTTACGCCTCTTTTTCAGATTGACAACGTTAATAGAACCGATGTTTGTTTTTTTACGGATGTTTACTATGTCTTGCTCAATCTACATAATATTATGTTATTATTCAACACACATTAACACAAAATATATAAATTTCTCAGTCTCAAGATTCAAACCCGATACCCACAACACCAATGGCAAAGGTTGGAGGTAAACTATTGAGATCCTACATAAATCGTGCACACAAATTTTGTCAGGCTTACGTTTTTGTTTTCATTGAACTAAGATTACAAATTGAAGATAGTGTTGGTTAATTTTCATCAATCAATTAAACTCTGCGTAAACCAAGCCATAATAGTCAAAAAATATTCGTTTATATTGTTTAGGAAGGGCTTAATGAAATTAAAAAAAACAACCTAAACTAAACACCATCTGTAATAATATGTATTCTTAATTTAACGAAAACAAATAAGTACGATGTGAAAAGGTATAAATTATTGTTATCTGATTGCTCATATCATACTTAAACTATTATGGATTAGTTTAGGAAGGGTTTAATAGATTTTGAAAACTAACCAGCACTATCTTCAATTTGTATTCTTAGCTCAATGAACACAAATAGGTATGACTGATAAAATGTAGTGTGCACTATTTACGTCGAATTTTCACAGCCTACATCCATCCTTTGCCACACCTGCAATAATAATTGGATAGAAAAGAGACACATTAATATTGTCACATAATCAGTCGGTGCCTGAAGTCCGTAAACTCGCCACTGCTTCCACCCCAAGTCAGGGTTTGGTCAGAGGGTTCACTTCCACTTACATAAAAACAAATCGTTACCAACACGAATCAGTATTAGGGATTGCAATACCGAATGAAAATACCAATACCGGTATTTTGCATCGAATACCGCATTCGTGAGTTATATGAAGAAACAGAGGTATCTACTAATAAATATAGATATAAAAATCTCTTTAAAATATTTATATTCTCTGACAAAATCATCCAAAAAGGTAAGATATGGAATAGATACTGATGTGTACAAATACCTACGTAGTATGTAGTTGAAATATTGGCACTTTCTTCTTAGAATGATCTTTCAATAAATTTATATTATGAGTGACCCACTGACTGGTAATTCCACCTAATGTTTTATTAGTTTATTTCACTTTTACATTTAGCAATTTCTTTACCTTTATCATGTAAGAAGTAAAACGAGACAAAAAACTGCTCACTTTATTTTTAAAAAACAATATATTTTCTCCATTATTGTATAAATTACTCTTTAGTAGATAAACATCAAAAAATTAGGCAAAGTCAAGTCCACTATAGTTTATAATTATTTTTTCATCATGAAATATTCACTACTACGAATGAGATTACTAATGATTATACAAACGAACAGTATTTATTCGCGAATTTAGATACATCTAAAAACACACCTGATAACTTTACTGTTAAACCTTTTATGTTAATAATTAATACACTGTGTTTCCACTTTTAATACGGAAAATATCAGTATTGTCTGATTTTTATAACCGGTATTTTGGTATCGAAAAATACTGGGATACCGGTTTGGAAATACCGGTATTGCAATCAGTGTGATGAAGGAAAGAGTTAATTAAAATGTGGAATATTTATATGCAAGTAGTTTTATTAATATTTCACATGATAAAACGCTCACTCAGGTACTGCATAACTGATGCAAATAAAGACTCAATGCAATAGTAGTAGACTAATAATACACGCTATTGCATATTCAATCATACATTTTTTTGTGAATTAATTTAATAATCCATTACAAATTTGTTGCATTCCATGTTTTTCCAATTGCTTTCAAAATAATAACAAAAGAAAATATTACTTGTCGCAACATATAAAACGGAAAATGTTTCATATCATGCAATATGACAATTTTATCACTCTAATGATATATTTATGAAGTGGAAAATTTCATTTCATTTCATTTCAAAATAATAAGTAAATGTCATCACTACTAATAGCTTTTAAATTAATTATTATTTTGCATTCGACGAAGAACGGTGTGAAGAACATTGCATCTATAAATAATAAATCTGGCACATAATGTTGTGGCTCACGGGTTCGAATTCCGGGTCTGGAAAATTCACATTTCACGTTTTTCAATTTATGTTTGGATCAAGATTATTGACCTAATAGGTTAAACACGTGGCTCACATCCAATTCTCGTAAAAAACAAAAATCTGGTAACCTTAAATGCATGATGAAACGGTTACTTTTACGGTTGGTTCATATTATTTTTCTAATTTATCACATTAATGTTTAATAATATTATTATAAATGTACAGTGACACCTGTGAATAAAAACTAAAACTATTTTTTCAGCACATTTTATCAACTGCAGTGAACTGCAAATTTTTAATTAAATTTTATTCACACAAAAAATAAAGAATAATACAGTTTGTTGTTGATAGGCAACACCATGCAACTAAGGGTTAATACAAACTCCACCCTGTGGAGGCTTATATTATGATCGGATATGGTATAAATACTGTTTATTGAACTTACATAAGTTAAAAATACCTAAAAAGCATACATACTAGGAAAAAAAATGAAAGAAGTCTACGGCGACGGGAGAGACTCGAATCCGCATCCATCAGATTGTGACCAACTTGAGCTACCTGCATCCTAACCAATTATTACAAAATGAACTATTAGTATTTACAAATTAAGCCTCAAGTTTGCTTGTAACAAAGAAATTATAAAAAAATCTAATGACTGTAACATCCGAAACATTCTGGGAAGTACGCAAGACGAAGCCCAAAATCATCTTATCGTTTGACCAATAAATGACAGTTTACTGTTAAACGTAATGCCAAGATCGTTATGATACTCAATGGAATAACTGAATGACTTTTTAGGTTGCTTTTAATTTAGTATCTTCAACAATATTATAGATATAAAAAAATATTTGTCTGTGTTATTATGTATTCACACAAGCAATGTTGATATCATTGTATCAAAATCACGTAGTGTGTCATATCCCTGCAGTATCTACCTGTGTATCGTTTTATTCAGTTATATAATAATTCTAATCACTTTAATTAATATTCAAAGTAACATAATTTAGATTAGATAACCGTAACAAGGTATCAGGCAAGCAGAAGATCTAGTAGGCTTTGGGTAACATTGTAAACTGAGCACGAAACTCCAACGTGTTATGCTACTCGTACATATATGGAGGTAAGTATTAGTAGTCTCAAGAGAAATGCCTATCACTGTCTGTAACTCAATATCGGAAAACGGTGTATCATATACTAAGGCGTGTCGTGCGTACTTCTAACTTCGGCTAAGGGCTGTCAAAGTCCTGCTAACTTTCCTTGACAAAACGATATATAATAATACTTCAATTTAATAGTTAAGTTCTTTTGGAATAATGTTACAAAACTAAACTAAAAGGAAGCTGTAAAATTTATAAAACTTTTATTCTTTGAGTATTTTTTGAATATTCTAGTATATACTGATACGTACATTTTGGATGTCCTCTAAAATAGGCAGTATCGTCATTTGGCAGCCAAATAAACGGAGTGAACTGCAATATCTATTAATATGATATATAATTTTATTTTTATATTATTAAGTTAATGCATAAGTTCTTGCCATTTTTTTTAAATAATAAACATAGTTTATTCAATCCAATATATGGGTGGTTCACAATAGCTATGGATCAAGTCCATCAAAATGGATCCTAAAATATTTGGACATAAAGTGAATACGTGTATTAAATAAGGCTCTAAGTACCAAAAAGTAGTATTGCCTGTAGTTACAAAATACCGAGTCATTGCAGTAAAATTTCATGAAGACTTCAGACCTTTTGAAAAATGTAGTTTTACAGTGTGAAGCAATCACGGCAGCTTCTATAATTTTAGGTATTAAGAACTCGCAAGTGTCAACACACCATCGTCAGCAATTTTATATTGAATGCCATTAACCACTGCAGTGCTACTTACACCATTATAAATAAATCACGCCAACGGATTTACAACGTCGACAGGTTTAATTATTTTGCTGTATTTTTTTGACTTGCTTGAGGCACTTAGACTGTAGTTGAAGTTATTTCCGTTGGTATGTAGAACATTTTTCTATAAAAATGACAGTTTTATGTTTTTGGTACTTAGCGCCTTAATTACTACACGTATTCAAGTTAAAACTATTTTTGTTAAATTCAGAAATGTTTTTACTGTATATACTTACAATATTTTGATAGTACATGTATCAATTCAAATAAATAGTCGAATATATTCAAGTTTTATTAATATTAGCAAATACTTTTTTATACTGCTGAAGGAACTGTCAAAATGTACATGATTCACATTCAATTTGATGTCTTATCAATACTAGTATTGCCATTTATACGGAAAATAAAATTGTAGAGCTACGATTGTGATATAAACACACAATAGAGAAATCTGTTTTATCTAGCGACTGAAAAATCGAATTTTATGAAAATTGGACTTGATCCATAATTATTGTGAAATAATAATGCCCATTGTTAATAGTATAACTGTCTCTCATATATTAATCAATTTATTAATTCTATCAGTATAAAATAATTCTCTGACTATAAAAATCTTCGGATTTTAGGGGATAAAACTCATCAAGAGATGTTTTGACCTGCAATGTTTAACTAGTTTTTTTTACTATTAAGAAAATTTTGCAGATATCGGAATAAATGGTAATCACTAGTATGGGGAGAATGGAAGATACCTATTGTAAAATTTCCCATTGTAGGTGAATTAATTTTCTTTGGGTGATTGATTCATCATATTATGGTCTGGTGTGAAAAATAGCGCCTTTTCTGTTTATAAAATGCGGTCATTTTTTAGTTCATCAAAGGATGTGCGAAAATATAAATCTAAACTATTTTTAATTATTCGGAATTAATCCGATTCGAATATTTCTATACATTCTTTTAAGTTGTGGATGGCTATCCGGTACCCTAAATATGGGACTCCATACAAAGTTCTTCTAAAACCTAATGGCCAATGGCAGTCAGAGCCTCTTAAGTAGGAATTTGGCTGCTCTACTATTATACCACGTTTTTCTTACCTCGTATTTTTGTTTGTCCGGTGGTTATTTATCCAGTAAAAATCATGCAATCGATTTTTAGCTAACTTTCCGACTAGCTAGACATTTGAAACTTTTAGAATATATGAGAACACGATGCCAATGCATTATTTTAATACTTTTAGCCATCTTTAAGTAGAATTGAATTAATTTTCAGTTAATTCCGTTTTGTATTAAAAGTTATTTCGGAAGAAACCTGTAATCCAATCCACTATTATTGGTTGCTAAGTGGGTGGTCCTAGCAACAAAATTAATAATATATACGTGCGTTACTATGGAAATCAAAATGACATATCAGTATTCTATATTATTTGTTTGTTTGTTGCAAAATAGCAAAAAAATGATTTGTTTACAATTGCCTTATTTGTCCTAAATTATTAATACATAGAATTGTCAAGTTTATATGATTCAACAGAAAATTTAAAAACGTGGTATATAAAAAAGTTCTTTTTATCTTGTAATTATATAATATAATATTATTTTCAAATTTACCTTTTGGATGGTATATAATATAATATCAAAAGTCTCTCAGCTGTGTTTATTATTTTTAATAAGCTTTATAGGGATTTTGTATATGTACAATGTAATGGGTTAATTTCTAAAGAAATTTACTAATACTAATTTAATTTTCTTTTTTTTAGGTAAGTGGAACCTTCTTGCTTCTCTCATATGCCTGGTAATATAGTAAGTACATTATAATCATTAAAATTCTATGTAAACAGTGGTTGAAAAGAGTGGAATTAAGTCTTCACAGTTTTATATTCCACGAGATACCCATTTAAAAAACACAAAGTGCCTACGATGAAGAATTGGTAGATTTGTTTGGTTATGAAGCTTAGTGTCTCGATTTTTGATCCTTGTCTGGTAAATTGAGATAGATTTTTTTTTGTATATTAGATGTCAGATCGTAGACCCTATAATATATTATATTGACCAAGTTTAGTCGTTTTCATAACATATTTCAGTAAAAAAATACCTGCTTAAAACCTCTTCGTGAGGGACCAAGATCTATATCAGATTTAAGGCGTAAAAAAATCGATAACTTATACCTAACTATCGAATGATCATTAAATTTGTATTGGTCTATTTAATATCGTTATGCTTCTGATAATTTTCAGGTAGATTGTATCATTGACTATCATAATAATAATAATAATAATAATAATAATGTATCTAGTAATATAAATTTAACTAAAATTAGTAAAAAAAAATCATTGCTACAATATATAAATTAATAAATATAAAACACGATAATTAATGACTACAGAATTTATTATTTACTGCAATCATAGAAACAACTCACTTTCTAAAAATTTTGTTGAGATCAACGGGCAAAGTTAAATTCTATTTTTTGCTGATTGCGTTAATATGTTGTAAAGGAAATGAAACCCTGACGGAACTACTACCAGCTCATTTTGCTGTCTTACCTTCAGAAATTTTGTGTCTTCACAGTTTTAAATGTGCCTTAGAACTGAAATATGTTTACCAACCATAGTACATGTTTCCCAGCGTATTTATTTTACTAAATTTTTGAATAATATTTTGGTTTAATTGGTACGTGACTTTTTTCCTTTTGCTCTACAAGAGGAGGGAATGGGACGATTTGACACCGCGAACTGGCCTCCGCCGATTGGCCTCCGGTAATTGGCCGCCGGTACAATCGGACGCCGGCCCAATTGGACGCCGACCCAATTCGACGCCGACCCAACTGGCCTCCGGGAGATTGGACGCCGCACAGTTGAATTAAATGCGCAAAGGAATAGACGTACGTTACGATTTGTTGGAGTAAATAAGTAAGTCAGTTTAATATGCTTCTATCTTCTCAGTAGGTGTACCTTATACATTTCGCGCTTGACACATTTTTAATATAGATTGAGAATAATTATTATGTCTGATGATGTTTATTAAAAGAAAATAATTCTTCCCTCGCTAAAACTTAAAGATGAGCATAATCAATTAATTTATTGTCTATACATGGGTACTTATTTATATTTACAACAAATATTTAAAATAATGTTAGATGTTAGAATGAAAATTACATTATATTTCAGCGTTTTATCGACTTAATATTATAATAAAGCTTAAATATGTATATTATTATGCATAAATGCGTATTTTAAGATAGTATGAAATTACAAACAAAATATTAAGTAAGTTATCTGCTAAGTATAAATGTTTCAGTAGTTTGATTGATAAACTACTTAGGTACTGGGTGCCGGACGAAATCCCGAACGCTGAAATCCCGAATGGCCGGAATCCCGAAGGCCGAAATCCCGAAAAATAAAAAAAATACAAACATCAATAATTGCGCAATTTTTGCAAGAGAGACAAAAACCCATTTTTTGTGGAAATATAAAAAATGTAAAATACAAACATCAATAATTGCGCAATTTTTGTAAGAGAGACAAATCCCATTTTTTCGGAAAATGGGTTTTTCTGATTGCGCAATTTTTTTTCAGGAGAGACCATTTTGTAGAACGAATGGATTTTGTGCATCTTACAAAAATTGCGCAATCCACGATTGCGCAATTGTTGATGTTTGTATTTTACATTTTTTTTATATTTCCACAAAAAATGGGTTTTGTGTCTCTTGCAAAAATTGCGCAATTATTGATGTTTGTATTTTTTTTATTTTTCGGGATTTCGGCCTTCGGGATTCCGGCCATTCGGGATTTCAGCGTTCGGGATTTCGATATTCGAGATTTCGGCTTTCGGGATTTAGGCTTTCGGGATTTCGGCCTTCGAGATTTCGTCCGGCACCCAGTACCTAAGTAGTTTATCAATCAAACTACTAAAACATTTATACTTAGCAGATAACTTACTTAATATTTTGTTTGTAATTTCATACTATCTTAAAATACGCATGTATGCATAATAATATATATGTTTAAGCTTTATTATAATATTAAGTCGATAAAACGCTAAAATATAATGTAATTTTCATTCTAACATCTAACATTATTTTAAATATTTGTTGTAAATATAAATAAGTACCCATGTATAGACAATAAATTAATTGATTATGCACATCTTTAAGTTTTAGCGAGGGAAGAATTATTTTCTTTTAATAAACATCATAAGGCATAATAATTTTTCTCAATCTATATTAAAAATGTGTCAAGCGCGAAATGTATAAGGTACGACTACTGAGAAGATAGAAGCATATTAAACTGACTTGCTAATTTACTCCAACAAATCGTAACGTACGTCTATTCCTTTGCGCATTTAATTCAACTGTGCGGCGTCCAATCTCCCGGAGGCCAGTTGGGTCGGCGTCGAATTGGGTCGGCGTCCAATTGGGCCGGCGTCCGATTGTACCGGCGGCCAATTACCGGAGGCCAATCGGCGGAGGCCAGTTCGCGGTGCCAAATCGTCCTAGACCCACAAGAGGACTCCTCTACTCTATCTGGATCTCTGCTTCCTTCCTGCAATCGACCACTTCTACTACTCGCAAGTTTCTATGTGGATCATCGATGGGTAAAATCTTCATGTTTGATGAGCGCATGGCGAAACACAAATAATATCCTCGAAAACTATATAAATAAGCCATTGCTTGCCTTATTACTTCAATGGGCAAGCATGGCATTTTGTTCTAAAAATAATGTAACAAATATGCCTAGCTAGGGGTTTAAATAGCACTGCAATAAAAATGTGCAACTCCGACCTTTTTCGCATGTCCCTTTGTTTGAAAATACGGTGATCAATAATTATTATACCAATAATAGTTAATTTTATTTAATTTTCATAAAATTTTTAACCTCCCTAAAGGTATAGCACACAGAACAGATAATAAATAGAATACCGATAGGCTATATTCAATACGCCGCATGTTGAAGCAGGCTTTTGAATGTGTGAGTGTCCTACAAAAATGAAGCACGCATTATGCACGTGCAATAGTGTGTGTAATACACCAACATTAAATGAGTGTAAATGCATAAACCGAAAGCAGGTTTCAGTATTCGACGTCAAACGTATTCTTGACACGTGTGTAAGTTTAACACGGATTCTTCCTTACTCGAGTCGGTTACCTGCTATTGCCTTACCAGTTATGTATTTCAGTTCCCATTATTTCTGAGTTCCCTGGTATAGCAGTATTATAGTACAGTTAGTAGGTATAGCATTCTTAAGTGGGTAGGTACTACAATATATAAACAGTACAGAAAAATGCTTTTTATGTTAATTTTAATATTCAGCTATTTAATTTAATGTAAACAAAGTGTGTTGACAGAAAAATTAATAAACAGAAATATCTGATCAATGTTTTTAATTAATATAATTAATAATAAATTAATTTAACATTTGCAATATTCTTATTTTAAAACAAATTACACAGTTAAAAATAAATTTTACAGAACCGCACAAGACAGAAAACAAAACTTATACAAAAGTCGAGTCACGATTTCTCAAAAAGAGACTCTCCAAAAAGCTCATAATTATAGCGACGTTGCCAGACTCCACCCTCTCAGATTTTGCAAGATTCCTAAATAACAAAAATAAATAATTAAAACTAAAAAAGAAAATGTATATATATATAATGTAGTTTATTTAACGATCATGATTTTCGCTTCCATATAATCCAACTACAAATATATTGGTCTTATTCCGTATTTCACAGTCTCAAGCCGTATCCACATTATGCGATACAAAAGAGTTGTAGATATCGTAAAAGTGTCACGTTCGACCGCAACTTATTGTGGCGGTAATCGATTCGAAAAAGAAAAGCCTGAGCTTTTTGTAGGCATTGATCGCAAAGCTAACTGACCTTACGGCCGAAAGCTCCGAACATAGATATACACGCACATTTATTAGCTTATTTTCTCTCAGAGCTCTTTATATTGCAGTATTTATTAAGTTATCTTGAAATTTTTTTCTTTGCGATATCGGTGATTCGACAGCGGCAAATTTGCTTCAATTGATGTTGATCTAGATATCTTTTTCTATTAATTATTGTAGAATACATGTTATGATTATTACGTTTTGTATTTTAAAGTTAACATTACTTACTCATATTAAATTCAGCAACAAATTATCTGCCTTTTAACATTTTATTTTAGGTGCTTATCATATTGGGTTTTATTCTCCTAAACAGCTAGTAATATTGTATGTATAGTAATTATATAATTATAATATGGTTATATACTTTTATTTCCGCATTTTCACCGCCTCCCACGATACTCCACCAGTCCTGCCCTGCCCTACCACTTTGATCGATAATATATACGACGATAGCATTAAAATGAGAGCTCGTGTGATTAGAGTACTAGACTATCTCGAAAGTTTGATATAATGATGTATTGTCACCGCATTAACACCTGTGTACTGGTCATAAGTCAAATCTCTGGATATATTATGTGAAGTAACGAAAAATGATTTGAATATTATATAATTTGAAAGCATCGCATGCATATACCCAATAGAAGAAAATCAAATTTAGTAAAAAAGACACCCAACGGGGCTTGAACTTGTATCCGCTGGATTTGCGCCAGTGTACTTATTATATTTATTACATTTTTTTCCATAAATTTATTTCTAACAAACTTAACACGTCTTATGTGCGAATCTGTTAATAACCACAATAAATTTAGCATAATTCTATTAAATTATCTTTAAATAAATGCATTATATTGTTTTTTTTTTGGGCATTTAAAAAAACTTATTATTTATGATAATATTTGTTTCGTAATATGTCATCCCTGTTTTAAATATTCAAACACACTTCTACATTGGTCACACGTTGTCGATGATCATTTCAGCATCCCCTAATGTCCACGTCAACATTGCAAATCTGATATCGACTACACAACAGGAACACAATTGCATAATGCAGTTGGAACACCTGTTGTCTGACGAGATCTCTCCGCCTGGAATGTGGGACATTGCATTCTCAATGCGATATAATGGCACAGTTCAGTGTAGTGCTTTTCCAATAAAATGCAATACAATTTATTGCTACGTCCGCATAATATGATTCGAGACAATTTCCCAAATTGCATTGCAATTCTCCATAAAATTACCTTAAACCTTATTATATAGATAGCTACTGTCAACTGTGTTAACCTATTAATTTATTGTACATTTCTCAGTATGCACTCCAAAATTGAAAACAGACTTTGTCAATAATCTCCATACATATCCAGCTGCGCTGATAATATTTCACTTTCTTGATAATGTCGCTCTATCTATAATGCGAAAATTATAAGTTGAAGTGTCATGGCCGCCGTCGTGGCACTGCGATATATTATGAAAGGATTGTCGGTATTGTAGTTTCCAAACGTCCACGCTTCACGTTAAACTTGCCGCAATCTTAAAGGAAGATGCCATGGTATTCTCTCGACCAGCGGCGGCTGATCTAACATCATACAAGTGCACTGCACTGCTTGCATTGCTATGAAACATCGTTCAACATCGTAAATCATATTTTTTCTTCATAGGTTTTAATAATATCGCTCACTTATTGTAATGCAAACCATACACCAATGTGCCCATATTGTCAATAGGCGACAATACAGTCACTCTGCACCGTATACGTCATCCTCACTGAAATCATTTGCGCCCGGGCAATATATTTAGTTTACTTAAAATGAACCCAAAGCTTAGTATGAACTAAAGCCATTAAAAAACAACTTAAACAGTGCTAATAGTTTTCGCCATGCGTATGTTCCAGAATATCGTGCGCCAACCGGGTAAAATGACATCATATTGGTCTGAGTAGAGAGCAATTACAGATTTGAATTATTAAGGTTTGTTATTATAAACGCCATAGCTTATTGTTCACGATTTCTGGAAAATTAATGTTTCATTATCCTGTGTGTTGACTAAACGCGAAATGATGTCGGTTATTAATAATATAGAAAATTAATAATTCGTGAATTCTAGTGATGAGCTAATAAATCTTCACAAAGTGTAGTTTCATAATAATCATTATTCATACAGTGTACAAATTGCTAAAAATACCTAATGTACTTATATAGAATAAGATGGCTTCCGTTAAAAGTAAGAGGTATTTATCTACTATAAGAGATATAATCGTTTCTTAAAACTAATTCAATAAAAATTTAAGTAACTCGCATCATGTTTTATTAAAAATATAAAATATACAGGTAATTTCCCAAATGTCAATAACCTTTTGTCAAATCAAAAACAACGCCGAATTGATTTAATTTTTCAATAAGGTAAGTTTCCAACGCACCCTCAACAATTACAATCCAAAAACTCACCGGCCGCCACTGCTCTCGATACCATCACTGACCACCTTCTTCTTCAAACTGATAGAATATTTTCTAGCAATAGAGTAAAAAAAGTGGTTATGCATGAGAGATAATTATTGCTTTCGGTGTGATACCTTCTTCTTTATCTTCGGTTGTGCTAGTGCTCTTTGCAAAGGACGTAGAAGACAAATTATTCACTTGCCAAGCCATTATTGTACCTATTAAGCTATGTACCTACTTAGGTAATCTTTTTGCGAATATTTTCTAATACTCATCAGAAATACAGAACCAGAGATGTTTTCAAATTTCACGGATTCAAATGTCAATAACCAAATAACTGAGTAAACTGTTTATCACATTTTTTTAAATCAAAAATGTTATATTTCAACCAAACCACACTCGGTCTTAATCGAGCGTATCACAAAGCCCTACGTTTGGATTTGAAGCATCACCAGTTGTTAACGCCTAGGAATGTCTTCCAAGACTGAGGTTACAACGCACTCAAGTGTGCTTTGACTGAGCTTAGAAGAGAGGGTAGGGGAGCACGGAGAATTAACAAATCATTATAATTAATTAACATACATGTAAAAACAAAGCTAAAACAATACGGACATACTAAACTATGTGAAGAGATCTTCACGTCCGCAATAAGACGCCGGAAATTTAAAAATATATATATAAGCATTATAGCTGGCCTTTGTGACCTTTTATCAATCGACTATATTGAAGATTAAAAAAAAATCACAAGCATTTGAGACACAATAGTAATCACTTAAATGTTTTATTGCTTTTTTAGGTCTTGTATACCCAATTATTTTTGAAAAGGGAATCTCTTATGCCTCTAGAATACACCGCTATTGTAATTAAGTAACTTATATATTTCCAATATTTTTTTTTTAATTATTTTGATAACTAAATAATATGAAAGTAGCACGTCACTGCACTGGCACGCTTCTGGCACTAAGGGCGAGATACTGCACTCTAAATGCATTTGTACTGGACGTAAATGGGTCGAATGGAAAATCCTTCGATCTGAATTGTTTCTCTGAGAATGTATGGATATGCATTCTCGCTTAGATTTCACGCCGATATCTTACTATCATTGTGAAATATCCATCACTTAAATTGGAATGAAACAATACGATGCTACACAGTTTTATTCAGAGCATATTATAAAATAGGTCATCTCACGATAAGCATTTCAGTTATACTATCTTATAATGTCAATATTTATATATTATTATTATCTGTCTTTTGCAATATTTCAAATCATCATTTGATTAAATACACTATTATTTTAGGTGGACGATCGTCAATTTAAAATATTTAGTTCTATCTGTGGAGATGATAAGGTCTGGAGACAGAAGATCGTGGTTGCTTGAAGGTTTCAATTGGAGTGTTTATTTAGCGTTACAAGAATAAATAAATAAATACAATGATAAAGATGACAGAGTAATGTCATAATCGCGGATACGGATGTACTGATGAGATTGACTATATTAATAAACTGACTGGTGATGTACCAATATGTTAATATAACCGAGAGACCTTACTCGATTGGAATGACAATTGACTGTGTCGAGTGACCGGACTCGAGATGAGTAGTGAGCCGAGTTATGGATCGTCTTTGCTATTTATACAAACTCAGTTCATATATTCCAAGAGACATTGTGATAATTAAAAAAAAATCATAATAGTAGAGTGATATAATTGCTACATATTTATTGATTCTTTTGTTTTTATTTAAAATTAATGTCTCATAGAATATCGATGTTTACAATAAATGTCTCATTCGAAAGTAATCTTCCTAAAGAGCAGGCTTTTTAAACGTACAGCATTATTTTCCAGTATGTGCTACTGCCGCCAACTTAGAAAGCAGCGGCAGATTTAAAATATTCAGTAATTTAAAAAAAAATCTCAATGAGATGCACTGTGAATAAAAAAGTGTCTTAAGATAATAGTCACTTAAATGAAAAAAAACAGTAGGTACCAGATCAATAAAAATCATTTTAATAAATTTAAGTATGATTAAGATTTTTTTTAAAACCAAAAATTTTCCACCATTTTCCAATACGGCTAATTATTACTGGTCACTAGCACTATGCACCCCTTTGGGGGATTTATTTATGGATAAGAGCTGATTATTTTTACCTAATATTACTAGAGTATTAAAGAAATTGTATTTTTTTTCTATTATAATAAATTAAATACCTCCAAATAATTAATTTATCGGTAATTTATTAATTAAATTAAACCAAACACAAAGGGAGCGACCGGGATAAAAAAAATAAATAAGTCTAGTTACCAATAATGAAACAATTATTATAATAATAACATAGATCTATACCTAATTTAATACTTCCAACCATATGAAAATTCGTGTTAGGGTTCAAACATAAACTGTGAAATTGTCTTTTTCAGTGATTCCTTTTACTTGTCAAAGTGAAAAGACTCCATTGGATTGACAATGAATAAATTAAAAAAATTTACTCAATAAACTAGTTCCAAAGTGACATAGATTACTCTACATAAATAGTATTTAGATTGGATGTGCACGGTTTTTTTTAAGAAATAGATAATGAAGTTGTATGATAACTGAGCATTATAAAAACATTTACTGAGTATAAATAAAATACACACTGTATGTAGACCTAGTAATTGAAATTATTATATCATTATATACTAGCCCGGCATGATCCATTACTGGATGAAAGGCATCCTTACTTACTTTCACTATTCTCGATCTCGTTCTCAGTTTTCTTTCTGCTACATATTATTTTATGGAAATATATACCATTGGCGTGTGGTCCATAGATGCTGTAAATGCGAAGCATCACTAGAAATAATTTATATAATACTGCAATACATTGTATATTGTATATAGTTAATATGGCTTAACCCCCTCCTGATGGTGGATGAAAAGTAGGTGTGTAATATAACGTATTTTTCAATAACATCTCCATCACTAAATTCACCACACACCTTAATACAACATGCATATTCCAGATAGCCAATTCAGTCTGGTGTCTCTTCAAAACCCATCACCCACACACTTACAAGTAAGGGATATTTTAACACTATCAACACAGCTTCGAATGATAGGAACAAACCCTAGTTTCTTCTGGATAAGAAGTCACACAGGGATAGCCGGAAACGAGGAAGCTAATAAATACGCTAAACAAGCCTCAACAAATAAAAGACCTTCAACCTACACACATATAAATTACGCAAAACAAAAACTAAATAGAGCTATGGAACCACAGATACACAACATCCGCCACAGGATCAATAACGCAGAAATTTATTCCAAACATAAACTCTGCCATCATTCTTGCCAGGAACATAAAAATATCACACGAACTCACACAGATACTAACATCCCACGGGGCGGTGCGAGCCTATCTAAAAAATAATAATTGAGGAACGATGACTGTTGTCCATGTGACGGCTACTAACATATCTTAAACTGTGTGATATGTCATCAACGACTGCCCTATACTATAAAGAGAGCAATAGACTCTCAGGACTCTGTGTAGATAATATAACCATGAAATTTACCTCCAAAAGCCTTACGAAGTACTAAAGAACTACACAAGAACACTACACAAAATATTTAATTCTGGCCATAAATAAAATTAAAGATATAAATGGAGGAACATATTTAACCACACATCAATGCAACTAACCCTCCCAACCACCTTGCATGAAAAAGCAAGAGCATGGTTATTTATATATAAAAACATGCATATTCCCTAAATAATTATATAGTAGTAAAATAATATTTGTTTTATTTTAAATTATTTGGTTTGGGGTTGAATACTTTAATTACTTCCCTGGCCACGAAATAATCAACACAAAAATACCGAAATGGCAGCGGAGCAAGCCACATGCAAATGACTTGGTCATTTTCTCCATCCCCCTCCCCTGCCACTCCCCAATTTCCCGCTGTGCTTTTCACCGTAATACCGATGGCTTTTCGCACAGAATGCTGGAGGACACTGGTTCCGAATCTAGCGCATGCAATTAATTAAACTCAGTTGACTGTATCAAATTAGAAAATTGATGTTGCAATAAATTATTGTGATCCTGAATTAATGAGGAAGGGTGTCAATTATTGTAGGGTATACGAATGCATAGTGCATTGTTTAAAGAATGTTTAGAAACCTGATATTATAACTACCTACTTTTCTGTGTAATATTATTTCAGTAAAATATTTTAAAATATGAAATTAAAATTACGTGAAATGATCTAATGACTCTAACAAAAGAATATGTAACTGTATAGCTCAGATATATTGGATAGGGCACAATATAAATAAAGTAAAGAAATACGTCTTATTCCTCTATTATTTTTTTAAACTTATCATTACTGATTTTAAATTCTTACTGATTTAAGTTTTGTACTATTTAATATAGTCACTCTCAATCTTTAAGCACTGTGCGCATACTAATAATATTAGTGATGTAATATACTTAATTCTCGTTTATATAACAATTAATTAAGTAGGTACTTAATGCAATTATATAATTTAAAAACAATATTACTAAATAACTAGATACCTACTGTTAATATATTTAGCGAGCATATTAAAATGCAGTTAGTCGTAAAAAATGTAAGTTAATAAGTGTTAAAATTTTTATAAAATTAGGTATGTACCTAATGACTTGTGACATGTTATTAAATAAAGATAAATAAATAATGTTCATGTATAATCTATAGTAGGTAAAACGAACTCATTAAATGTTATATAAAATGTCAAGCTTTAAGAAAGTATACACATATACGAGTAACACAATATGTAGTTCTGCTCTCACATGCGGATATTAGTTAAAAAAATAATTACTTAACTAAGATTTTTTATATAACTTGGATAATATTCTTACTATATTGTATGTATATAAAATCTTAGATTGGATAATGTAATAAACTAGTTAAGTAGTAAATGACAATTAGCATTTACTATCTCATTACATTACTTTAGACTTTCCCATCAAGTTGTATGCGTCTGTGGACAGTATAGTAAATGCAGTCTGTAGCATGTATATAGTTGCCACCGATGGCTGTAGTTAGTGGCAATATCTGGGTGCCACATAACAGTAAATAAAATTATATTATTAAACGTCAATATGTAAATAAATCTGGCAGTGAGTATGCAGTAGGTGATAATGATTTGTCATGCGATTATTTATAATTTATAAGTGAAATAGATAGGTATCACACTTTAATGTCTATATAATTTTGGTTCCTATATTTCTTTCTCAAGGCAGTCAATTAATAGGTAGTGTAAACTAAGGTTTGATAATAGTGAAACAGAAAAAAGACATATTATACATACACGTGCAGTCCTACAAACTTATCTAAAGAACGTTCAAAAATGAAACTACGAACTAATATTATATTGGCACTTTTTTAAAACGTCATTTGAATAAGATTCTGTCTAGTTGAGAGTTTTGGACAGTGACTCCCCCATCCATTCTTTAGATAAGTTTGTAGGTCTGTATAAACTCAAATTCTAAATTTGAAAAATCTGAGAAATTGTGAAACAAAATGAGACTCTAATAATACTTTGACAGATGTTTACAGTACGGAAATGGCATATTATTGAGTAATAATTAGAGTTTCGATAAATTAATATCCAAGAAATTTAAGGATAATTTCTCCCCCATAAGATAAAAGGCAGTTTTCCGACAAAAATCCCAAATTGAATTAGTTTACGGATAATATTATGCGTGAAATTCTGAATCATTTAACATAAATTCAAAAACAGTATAAAAATTATTTCAGTATAAAATAGACATATTGTTTTTCATTTTTTTTTTTCACAAAAACAATAGTAATTCTAAAAAATATAGTACAAAGAGATTCATTAGAAAAAACACAGCATCGATTGAAAATATAATTGTTTTAGCGTATACCATAAATCAAAAGAATTAACCACATTATTAAAAATGTTCTTAAGAAAAGTTGAAAAAATATAAATGTCTCATTATCTCAAAATGTGACTGGCAAATAGCTGTCTTTTTGCTTATGGGGGGGGGCAGAACTATAATACGAATATGCTGCTGTAACCTACTTTAACCTCAGGAAATATATTATATTATATTATAATCAATCAAAAAATATATACATTATGGATGATGGAGAACCATCACCTGGCGACCATTTAACAAATGAACGAGCACAATGATGGCGTACTCAATAAAGTCGGAAGAGTCAACAAAGACTCCGCTTTAATAAAGCATCTGTTTACAGATACATAATTGAATCCGAAAGACAGATCATGCATATACGTATAAGAGAAAGAGAAGGAGACAAGAAAAAAACGTTTAAAATGTTGACAGTCTGATGGTACTGCCAATTGATAAAACTTGCTAGTAATTAATATTTAGTATAAATAAATTTCGGAAAATATTTAAAGTATTAGTGTATTTTCGGGAAACCACTGTTTTGAATATAGGTGTGTAGATGCATTTCTGTGCAAATGCACCAATGCACCGTGTCCCAGCGACCGCGGCTTCCAACGCGCTCCTCGTTTGAAGCCTGGCTAGTTCTGACACAGCCTGTTGTCCAAACACCAGGCTTACAGAAGATCCGAATAGAAGTTTACGCCCCGCCTGCACGACTGAACTGTCAGTGGACACCTAAAGGGCGTTATGTTAGTTCCGTGTGCCTTCTGTTACGTTATGTCCTTGTAGATTCGGGGATGTGTTTTAATTGATTTTGCCTGCCGATGCACTTTTATATGTTTTAATGTACTTACTATATTATACCTAATGCATATTACACAAAGACTATTGCATATTATGTACATAATTTCCACTACACTACTATTATTATGTATCGACTAGCTTCCCTTAGTATAAACAGTGATATTACGATGAACACAAAATCGAGTATTTTTTGTTAATTTTATTTTATAACGTCAAAATGAATTCTTATTCTTCTTTTGCCATATCCGCCCCTTAACTGGAGCATATGGACACCACGTGGCGCCTCCAAGAATCTCTGTCGCTCGCCAGTCTTCTTGCTTCGTTCCAGGTCAAACCAGCATCCCGTAGCTCCACCGTATACACTCTGTAGATTGTATTTAGTGGCCTTCCAGGACGCCGGAATCCGGTCGGCTTGAAAAACAGGCAAGCCATGTTGAAGTTCTCTTCTGGCATCCGCAGCACGTGGCCGAGCCAGGTCCGACGTCGCCTCTTCACTTTCAGCGTGATGAGAGGCTGCTTGGTGCGTTCTCTTATCTCCTCGTTGCTCCTAAAGTCATACCACCGCACACCCAGTATTCGTCGCAAACATCTGGTTTCGAAGCTTGGTATACGGTTGCTCTGAGCCTTCGTAAGGTGCCACAATTTGTAAAGCAGCACCGTCAGAATGCAAGCGTCAAATAGGCGGCATTTGGTTTTGACTGAGTACAATCGTGAGTTCCAGACATTCCGCAAAGAGTTGAATGTTGAGAGGATAGCGAGCTCTTTCTGCAAAATGCCATCTCCCGTGATGTGTACCCCTAAAATGAATAATTTCCACAATAAAATAATAAATGAATTAATATTAACACAAAGCATAATTTTGTACAGTATCAATGGCATTTGGCATTGGCAAACAGGCTAAATTCAAAGTTTTTAATCTGCTCTCTTTGGGGGTAGGAGGAAAATTAACTGATAATTATTTTTGTGATTTAATTAATACGACTTCTATATAGTATAATTGATGGTAAGATGTACCTATATGAAAGAATAAGTCCTGTCATGGGCTAAAATAAATAATTCACGTGTCGAAGGTGTTTGGATTAAAGATAGCATTTAATGCGGATATAATGCACTTGCAAAACGTTGGAATAAAAATGCTGCAGTTTGACAAGATGGTGTGTTCTATTTTCGAACCCACCAATAAACACACATTTGAGATTTAGACGGATATACAATAATGAGCTGTACGCTTGAACATCTACCTGTACATCGGGCACTTTACGAGATTGGACCTATCCGTGAATATAATATTATGTTATAAATGACATTTAAACTGATAGTTGAAAATTCAGATGGCAAACGAAGAAATAGTGTTGACTTGGATTTAAAGACCTTTGGCATTAAAAAATGATGAGAATTAGTTGTAAAAAAGGAGGGCATGATCCAAATTAGTTAATTGATAATATCGGTTTAGATTTTGTTTCACTAATTAACTGTGATACAATATGCAATACCTAACATAAAATCGAGTGCTTAAAGTCAGACAACGTTATCTACAAAAAAGTGTTTTTTTTTTTTTGAGATAACGTTATTTTACATTTACGGCTACATGGTAGTCAAACAACGTTATGTCAATCATTTCTAATTTCTTATTAAATCGTCAGTAAAGTTTAACGCTAACTACATAAGTTACCCTTGTTTTCATATTTTTTTTAAAACTATTCCTATAAATTTTAACATCATCATAAGCAAGATAAATGTACAATACACAATAAATTATAAAATATTAACATTAGGTTTTAAATAAACATTTCCCTTGTTGGGTTACAAGAATCTAAAATAACGATTTTTGGCTCTCCTGTAAAGTTGCACTTTTGTAGATAGTGTTGTTTGACACTAAGCCCTCGAAATAATAAAATGTATTCAGAAATTTAGTATCATAACGCTTATAAATTATTCTAAGTAAATAATATCTTCTTCTTCCTATTGTGTCATGCCCTAGCAGAGGTCAGCCACCATCAAAGCAATCTTAGGTTTATCATCCGCTACTGGAAACCGTCCAGTAAAGCTGCACTCGTACCAATCACAGAGGTTCTTAAGCCACAAAATGCGGCGTCGTCCTCTGCTACGGTTACTATTGATCTTTCCTTGAATGACAAGTTGGAGAATGATGTACTATTATCCTCTCATAATGTAGCCGAGGTACTCTAGTTTCCTGGTTTAGATACTACGCAGAACTTCTCGTCATTTACCATTCGATTGAGAACTTTAGCATTTGTCACTCTGTCATTTCAAGTTAATTTGAAAATGCGTCTATACAGCCACATCTCGAAAGCTTCAACTCTCCGTGACATCTCTAGCGTCCATACTTCCATACCATATAAAGGATTTGAGAGAACACAGATAAGTAGATATCAAAACTATATATTTTATAAACACATCTATAAATCGATACAATATTTATTTTAAAAATCATAATAATTACAAAATAAAAAGAACTTTTTACATACAACGTTTTTAAATTTTCTGTTGAATCATATACACTTGACTTGACTAGCTTAAACGATCAAAAAAATTTGTACTTGATAGAAATAATACTGAAATGTCATTTTGACATGTCATATTGATTTCCATAGTAACGCACGTATATATTAATAAATTAGTTGCTAGGACCACAGACCCCTAGCAACCAATAATGGTGTCGAAATAACTTTATAACTTTTCATACAAAACAGAATTAACTGAAAATGAATTCAATTCTACTTGAAGATGGCTAAAAGTATTTAAAAAAATGCATTGGCATCGTGTTCTGATATATTCTAAAAGTTTCAAATGTCTAGCTAGTCGGTAAGTTAGTTAAAAATCGATTGCAAGATTTGTACCGGACAAAGAACCACCGGACAAATAAGAATACGAGCCAAGAAAAACGTTGTAAAAATAATCAATAAGATTTTTTTCTTATTTTTTCTTCGATTAAAAAAAATGTTACATATTCCCTTCAACAAACTACGTCAGCTTAACAGTAGAAAATAATCGAAACTGACGTTTCAAAAAATAATGTGTGCATCCACCGTTACTATTTGTTGAAGGAAACCATTCACCAATATAAAGATATTGTTTCACTCAACAATTCCGGTCACACCAAGATCTTAAAGAAATTATTGTATCATAGAAACGTAGTCTAAATGTGTATTAAGAGCATACTTCAGTGAAACGGCAAATAATTTTCAACTATAGGTGCGACGAAATTTTGGACTCGCTGGCAATCGGAGAGCAAAAGTCCAGCTGTGAACACGTCAATTTGTATTCGTGATGGCGACGGGGGTAATAATTCTTATATCGTGTAAAGATGACTAAAAACGTTACCCATTTACTTGAAAATAAAACATGTAAACAAAGAATATATTATTATTGTTACTAATAGAACAATAAATACAACATTAAATGGACTCATGTTGGATTTATATGACAAATTATATTTCGTTCGGCATGCATCATTTGCGCATCGCCTAGCCACGATCTTTTTAGACCATGCCTCAACTGAGGTATAGCCTTAATAAGTACTGCAAGAAGAAACACTGGTTGTAAATTTGAGTAAACTTTACGTATAGCCGTGGCGAGGGGTGGATGTAGGCTGTTAAGATTCGACATAAATAGTGCACACTTAACTTTGTCAGTCATACTTATTCGTTTTCATTGAATTATAAATTTCCTATGATACTGGTTAGTTTTTAAAATTCATTAAATCTCTGGCTTAGCCCAACCATAATAGCTTAGGTATGCTATGAGCTATCCGTTAAAAATTATGCACACTATTTCAGTCATACTTATTTATTTATCAGCGGGCAGTCTCTGAGCATGTATTCAGCATCTTCAGGATCGTGCCTGCTAACGAAAACCATTTAGCTTGGCCGCGAAGTCACCATAGCTGGTCAGAAACTGATCTACTCAGTTTGTTGGTCTTTATTGTCTCATCTGCAGCCTGCAAGATACATCTGGAATGTAGAACGTATGCTTATGGAGTATTTTTTAAATCACGATCGTGTTCGACGATGGCTAGATGAGAACTTTTGAATATACTATTGATCATAATATTATATTATGTTAATATCGATATTTTTTTATATTGTTTGAAATAACAAGTACAGGAGTTATTCAGTGAAACGCAGTCCAAAGTAGTATCATACTCACATATCATTAAAACGGCCGACCCGCTTTCCTGAGCGCCTGGCAGAAAATATTTCTCTACCCTTCGGCAATTTTCTGCTCGGAGGGGCACGCGACCCCAGGGGGCATGCAACCCCCCGGGGGGGCTCGAACCGACGTCGCGGTTTTCATCCTCCCTCCTTCCCCTCTCTATCCAAATCATGCCTCGCGGTACAGGGATAGATAGATAGATTTCTATCTAGTGGGTCCCCTTTCTATTATTGACATTGGTTTTCTATGTGGGTCATATTGGCTTTAAGTTCTGTGATAGTTTACGTATGTTTTCCGCTTTTTCATTGTATTTTCTGCCAATATTCTTTTATTGTATCACGGTATATATTACAGAATAGGTTTCTTCAGACATTACGCTTGTATATTTTATATTTGTATTTATTTTATCCTAATTTTCTCAGTTTACAATGTTCCATTGATGCGTAAGAAATCCGATCATGATAAATATTAAATAATGTGAAATAAATAATTGACAGTTACTCGTGTAGAGTGGCTCTCGTGGTACAGTACACAAGGCGCTGGCCTTTTATCCGGGAGCTCGGGGTTCGATCCGGTGAAGACACAATATATTTATGTGCCTGTGTGTTTTGATTCTTTCACTTATATTACTAAATACATTACTTTTAAAACTAAATTACTGTCATTGGGCCTTTACCCGTTGTATTGTTAAAAAGAGAAAAAAAGAATTGAAAATAAATAAATAATTTCAGAAAACTACTTTTTACATTTTGGCACCATTCCTGTCATACCTCTTACCTAGCTAAGGATATCAAAAGGCCCGTAGCTTCCACCACCTGGACAAGCAATCAAGTTGGGGATCTTACTTTTTATCGTCTCTTGGTGTCTTCACTTCCGATAACCATTTTCAAGTTTTATATATCCTTGCCGACCGTGTAGCCAAAAAATACACTTAAGACACATTTTAATGTCATTTTTATTAAATATATTATATATATATATTAATTGTCAACTAATGACATTAGGTGAACGTATACAGCATACGATCGAGCGAGATTATTTACAGATGGTGGGTTTGATGTACATAATATTTAACCACTGCATTTAGCACGAGGAGACACTTTTAGTCTTCAAGGCAAGTAAGTTACATTTGGTTTATACTATATAATATTACATGCGGTTACTAATTATTTCGCTATTGAATGAGCGACGAAGACATCGCCGCCGGTTTACAAATATTATTCAAATACATGCTGTTTACGTTATACGTTGGTAATAAAAATGGCGTACGTACTCCCGCTTCCGGCCTCTCTCAACTGCCATTTTTTTTAAGTCCTTATGCAGGTACTTTGTAGTAGTAATCTAGTAACCGTGCGGCTAACGCTTTTATTGGTAAATTTTAAAATTATGTCCTGTAAGGGCGGGAATTTTGAATAAATGAAATTAAATTTGGTCTCTTTAGGACTAATTTTGGACTGTATAAGAATGTAACATTCTTAAATCTTGTGAATTATTCGTTTGAATAAAAAAAGTTATTTAAATTATTAACAAGTTCAATTAAGTTACAATAAAAAATCTTGGGGTGATCCGTGACGTCGGTTAGTAATTAATGTAATTTAATGCCCTAATTTGATTTAAAATACAAAAGTCGATTGTCAATAATAGTAACGCAGTTTAGAAAGCGCTTCAGAGAGTATTGTTAGAACCATTAATTAAAGTTCGTCGCAATTAGATACAATTCCTAAAGCACAGTGGTCAATGCACGTGTCACAAACCCCGAGGTATTCTTTCTATTAGATTTTTTCTATTGGTTTATATATTTCTCCAGAAGTCTTTTCATATTATGTATAAGTATTCAATAAATAATTTATATTCACACTAACATAACTATTATCGGAAGTGAGATGGAATAAGTTACAGGCAGGGTAGGTTGGTTTGACTCAAATAATAAGAAGATTGATGCGTGAATGAAATGAACCCTGGTTTTATTATCTCCTTCCAAATAAATATTAATTTAATTATTGCAGGTAAGTTAACAGATTTACAATTTAGATGAGTGAAATCACGATTATGCATTCTGACGGATTTACGAAATCGATCGGGCCAAGTTGAACGATAAACTTATGGTTAAATCTTTGATAACTGACTGACATGTTGTTTTCATGTACTTAATTCGATTCGATACAATAGAAAATGCTGCTATCACTACTTGAATATTTTGATAATCATGCTTTGTTGTGTAATTTTCATAATCGTTTATAAATAATTGATTTTAATTTGAACAATTAAGCACTTTTTAATAATTAGGCAAGATTGATTTGCATATCATGATAAATCGTTTTGTAAATTATAAATAATTGATTAATATAATTATTGAATTATTTTTGCTAAATTAGCTTTCTGTTAAAAATTGATTGATTCACATAAATCGCTTGTTTTGCTATTTCAACAATATTATGTTGCAAGATACATTGTAATTATAAATTAAGTCATGCGGATGATAGGGTATTGACCTTTCCTACACTATCTTTCGAAACAGGCATAATATTGGTTTATTCATATGATGTTTTTATGAAAACACGAAAACTTGCAAATTATGTGTTTCACTCGTGTGTCCTGGTATGCATACCTAAACTTGTATATTATCTCTTTTTGCTTGAATATAACATTATTAATAGTGGAAACACACCCAAATTTCTACACCATTGGACCCGATAAGTATCCCACTATCAATAGGACGGGGTATATTTCCAATCACTTCCGACAATCAGTGGCTTCAATGTTTGATCTCATCCCTAAAATCTTACGGCATGACTGCTTTCGGGAGATTGAAATAAATCCTTTATATTTCGGTCTCAGATGTACATTACTACAATGGGTGTACTTATTGGAAAAATGTTTCTCATTGTCCTAAGTAGCTACCTTTTCCTGATAACGCAGATAACATGTTCGGATAAATTTAATTTAATGCGAACCTAAAGCGTGCTACTATTTGGTTTACTTTTCATTTTACAAAGTACTGTCTCATTTTATGTTTTTGATTATCGATACCATTCTCATTATTTTTCTTTTCATATTTTTGAAATATAATAAGAATGATATGACAATGAAGCAAATTGAGCATATTTAAATTACATACCATTATATAATATATTTCTCTTGATTTGACATGTATATATTATATACATGTATACGGACTATATTTTTTTTTATTTATTTAAGAAAATAAAACATTGTGAACATAACAGATCAAAATTCAGGACGTTCACAACATGAGATTTACATTATAACAAATATTACTCTCACAAGAGAGAAGTAGCAGAATAATAATAATATCAATAATAATAATAAGAAAAAAACATTAACAATTGTATACAATAAAATAAAGTTTCAAAAACAAAAAGTACATCATTGAAAATATTATCTATCTCTACACAGTTTTTTTATTGTATTAACTTACTGTCAATTCACGGTGGAAATACACTATATTATTGATTTAATTTAAGAAAACACAAATTCTAATGGATTAAAGTTTTGTGCTATTTTCAAATGGAATAATACAAAACTTAAATCCATTAAAATTTAAATTCGAATTCCATGAAGTACCTTCGGTCGATAGTATTAATATAATATTGAAACAGAGAAATCAATAATATAGTATGCAGCATTACACAGCACTCTCTGTCTGTAAAAGATATGAATAGCTCACAATGAGTAAATTTGTCTCTCTCTCTCTCTATTATATACGTAAATTTGCTTGTGAACGAGTTTACGTTTTTGTTGCGCGATCGCATAAATATTGCATCCCATTCTTTTATAATCTTATTTTTGCTTAGAAAGGTTTATTTCGTTGTCTTTTTGAAGATTAATCATTCTTTTACAACGTGATTTAGTCTTTCTTTTTATTCAAAACATGTTGTGCACGTCTTGCATTGATAATTTGCTATGAACATAATATGTTTTTTTAAACATATAAGTATATAATATAAAAAAGTCAACTAAATGCTGTCTCAATTAATAATTCAAACGTCGTTGATTCAACAAAAATAAATCTACTTCAAAACCGATTTTTATATATGTATTTTTATGTATTTTGGTGCCGGTAAAAGTTAATTGTCAATTATTGCTAATTTAATAAAATATTTCTTTTATTCAACAAACAAGATTTGGGAATGTAATATTCTATAATATTTTGAAAACATTTCTGATAAAATATATTATAACCAATAGAAAAAATCTTTTTGAAAAAATTAAGACACTGTAATCGAACCTGCATCTCTCGGCTATCGCGCCCATGCACATAGCTCACTATGCTTAATGAGTCATACTTAATTACGACAAATTTTAACAATTGGCTTTTTAATATTCACTGGATTGGATGAATTTGAATGTTACATTCTTAAATCTTGTGAATTATTCGTTGAATTAAAAAATTGTTAATTAAAAATTTAATATTATATTGAACATACTAAGTGTAATTTTTTTCTAAAAAGATTTTTTTCTAGTGTGTTTATCCATGAGATGTTTTATTATGTATATTTTATTACTAATTTAATTGCTTATATCAATAATTATACTAAATTCCACATATTATTAAGTCTATAGCTTTTTCGGTTGTTACACCATTATCAAGACTAAACAATTCATCAAACGAATAAAATATCATAATTATTCTCTCGTAGTAAATAAGGTTTAATACATAATAACTTTTGTAACGTGGTCGCGTATGAAATCGTGGGTCTCCGGTTATGAATTCCGGATCTAGTAAATTTACATGTTGTTTATCAATGAGTTTTTTTTTAATATATCTAATAAAATGAGTAAGTAGTGATAGGTGAGGGTTCACGTAGTGTGTTGTTTTATACTTTTCCACTTATTAAAAACACGAATTCGGGGACAATGTACGTATATTTCACTCGACAAGTAGCAATTAATTATTAATAACATTTATTTTGTAAACGCAATACGCACGCTTTGGCGCAAAAAGGTGGCAAATCGTATTTAGAGGCGACGTTCAAGGCTCAAGGGTAGGTGACCGACTGACCGTACCTACTCTCGATCCTTCGTCTGCCCAGAAACAGATAACGGTAACTTTATTTTTGTTTGTTTCGCTGTGCATCCTGGTCTAGCCTTGACTCATTTACAGTTACAATAATATTATCATTATATTCCCAACTCTGTCGATTGGAGGATTTTTGGTGGGAGACTTAGGCATTATGATATTTGGTATAAGTAACTAACAGTCATTTCTAGTAAAAAAAAAATACAAATATTGAAACCCATTCAGGAGGCGGGCAAGATTCATATCAAATTGTGCAGCAAAAGACAATGTCCACAAATTAAAATATATCATGGAAAAAAAACATTTTTGCTACAAAATAAAAATTAAATGACAAACATTTTTCTTTTATTTTTACGAAGAGATAACGAAATAAATTCTCTATTATGAAACATAAATAATTGTAATAAATGATACATGGATTTAATCGTGATTATTATACTATGAACATTTACAATTATGGACATCAAAGACTATTTTAAGCGTACGCTTAAAATTGGTAGTATTAACATACCAATAATTACATTTGTATTTCAATCTAGATATCTCTTTCAGGAATTTGACAATCAGCGCAAACTCATTTGGCATCGCTAATCTCTTTTGACAGGTGAATTTTGTTTCCCGCGCAAATTGAAAAAAATAACAAAATGGCGAGTAATCTTTATCGGATGAAAACTGCAAGCGAAATTTTCATTAGCGCGTCGACGGCGCGCGGCGGTGACATCTGTCGGGCTGGCCGGTAATTGGGTTACAGACCGGCCCAACGGCCAAAGCTCTCCGGCTCGGCGGGCTGCGGCGCTGATAAAACCGTTTGCGACACAGCTTTTGTGGGCCGAAGTAGCTTTTCGCTACGCCAAAGCCGTTTGCAGTGAAATTGCAACGGCAAATTGCATCAGTCGGCCGCTGTTGTACTTCCGATGTGCCCCTTTTGTTTACCGTTAACTATGACAACAGTAAATGTTCATTTTTATTGTTTTTGTCACAAAAATTGACGCTTTATAACGTTTAAAGGCTATTAATGGATACATCAATTGAAATCTTTTACCTGTACACAGAAACACACTACCACATTGTTCTTGTTCTGCTAGTTATCCGTTATCGAACGTCGGCAAAGTATTCTGCCATTTTTTCTCTATCCATCGCTCTTCTAAACATCAATAGATTCCTGAGATCAAACCAGTCTCTAAAGTTCTTGAGTCAGGATGATCTCATAACATGATTACATGATAAATTATAAATTCAAAGCGTTCACGACATGACATAAAGTAAGTGTAACAATTTTCCAAATAACAATACAGGTTAATGTGAATAAATAATACAATAATAAAATTAGAAAAATAAAAGTACACGGAAGCACACAAAGTAAAATAATTATGTTGATAAGCCAAGCCCTATCTTAAAAACCTTAACCTAATAAAACAACGTCTACCTAAATTGACCGTCACGTAAGTAGAATATATCAATATCCGAAGCGATTTGATCAAACATAGTTATTGCCCTCCCAATTGGCATTACTAATGGCAGATTAGTTCTGTACCTTGGGAGAACAACCAATGGATGCCCTCGATTCCTAAAATAATTATCAGACACACATGCCAATACCATAAATAATGGCAAAGTTTCCATTTATCTAATGTAAGTCGGACAAAATATGTAGCTAAATAAAGATCTCTTCTAAACTTTAAGCTACAGTATGTAAGCATACATAAGAAAAAGTCAGTCGGATAGAGCCACGGATAATATCCATACAGCTGAAAGTAAAGAAGTCTCAAAAATTTCTTCTGGCCGATGTCGCATGATGTAGCCAAAGAATACCAACATTCTTGGTTTCATTTCTCCAATTATTTCTTTGCTCTTTTTTATTCACGACTTCACCTCGACATTTTTGTAACTTTGCTTTTCCAGCTGATACGGAGAATGCGTCTGTAATTTTGAAAAAAAAATGAGTGTTGTTTCTCTGAGTTTCCCCACCACAACATTGTATCTAAACATTCTGATTTTGAATCCCAGTTTTAGGTCGTGGCTATATAGTATTTTCCTCAGTCGAGAAAACAGCCCCCTGTAGGGTGTAGAGACAGTATTCTTTCTAAGATTTATTTATAAACTTGTTATAAATTTATACATTTATAATCATCCACAGGTAATTAATAAATAAATGTCAAAAGTTAAAAATCCACCTCCTGTAAAACAGCATTTTAGTTGATTCGCCCTTTTTACAAAATACCGACGATATTATTATGTAGGTATATAAAATTCATGTATAATATGATATTAAAAAATTAACTCTATCTGTATTTCAACAACATATATTGTTAACAGTTCGCTTTAATCTCTGTTGTAATATATTTAAGGTTTTGTATGGGAGTGTATGTTTTCATTACATAATTAGATTGCACTCTAGATGATAACTTGGACAAAACAATTTAACCGAAACGACGGGATTTCGGCATTCGGGATTACGGCCATTCGGTATTTCAGCGTTCGGGATTTAGCCTTTTGAGATTTAAGCTATTCGGGATTTCAGCATTCGGCATTTCGGCCTTCTGGATTCCGGCCTTCGGGATTTCGGCTTTCGGGATTTCGGCCTTCGTTATTCCGGCCATACGGGATTTCGGCCATTCGGTATTTCAGCGTTCGGGATTTCGGTATTCGGGATTTCGGCCTTTGGGATTTCGGCTTTCGGGATTTAGGTTTTTGGGATTTCGGCTATTCGGGATTTCAGCATTCGGCATTTCGGCCTTCTGGATTTCAGCCTTCGGGATTTCGACCCAAACCCGTTTCACTTCTATACTACACTACAACTGTCATCGGACCTCACGACATTTTGTAGTGTTTAAAAGAATATTATAAACCTTATAATATGATGTATGCAGTTGTGTGAAGCAGCGGTGTGCTGCAGGATAAATAAAATAAACGAATGCAAGCCGGCATTCTAATTTAATTGTATGCAATTTCCCCGCGAGCGGGAAATTTTACGCCCCGAATGTATGCTCGGGAGTATTAACTACAGGTGAATAACATATGATTGCAGTTTTGTGCATCAACAAAGTGATTCCTGTTTGTTAGTCGGTTTTGTCAACTTCTGGACACCGACAAAATATTTTAATAATATGCGACCCTGGTAATTCGTATGTACAAATCAGTAATGTATGTTTTATCATAATAAATGTTTTGTAAATACATGTATTGTAAATATTCTAAATACAAGATATTTTTTAGTAAGCCCTAATCAACCCCATCCAATCAAAAACACCCACGGTGGCCGCGCGGTTTAAGCGTTGGACTATAACGCCGTGGATCCCTGGTTCGAATTCTGGTAGTGGCAATGTGGCAAGTACACATATTGTTTTTCAATTTGTGTGTGAGTCAGGGTATGGACCTAGTAGGTTGAGCAAGTGGCTGACATCCATTTCTCGTAAAATCAAAATCTGTTAATACAAACCTCTAGTCTGTGGAGGCCCATTTATGATCCTATTAGGATCGGACATGCTCGGAAAATCAATAATTGAAATAGATTATCAAACCTGGATACACACATTTGAAATTATCAAAAAAATCCATTTATTAATCTTTCGCTATATATAGGATGCACCCAATAATGACATCGTCTTCGTTTACGAATACAATATAATACTTGAATACTCAGGGTAATAACCTTGGTGACGTCCAGTTCCATACTAACCAAGATATATATCGTAGTCTAAACGACTGCTTTGACTTCTTGTACGCCAAGAGCTAGTCATAACTGTTTATTTACGACAAATAATACAAGTCTGAGTAGAGACTGTCTTGACTATAGTATGCACCAGACCTAACCGTTTGAATGACCTGTAGTCATTAAAAACTGTAGGATAAATAAAAAAATTCAGCAATTTAAAAAATATGTAAAACTCATTATAATTCATATTTCATAATCAAACCGTTTTTAACTACTAAATACTCTAATAAAATTCTTGTTTCACTGAACAATTAATATAGGTCTATTGTAAAAAACCTGACAAAGCATTTAAGTCTTTTTTTTTAACCATATCGTAAAGTTAACCCATTGGCCATTGTATGGCGTACGCTTTTTTTATATTGAGCCCGTTTTTAATACTAATAAAAAGCCTTTTCCCAATTTCCGCATTGATTAATCACAACACACTGCACACTTGATGTTTCCAGTGCAAAAATACACTTCGTTGGCAGCATTATTCAGCAGCAGGGATTGCAATACCGGATAAGTTTAATCCCGATACCTGCAACCAGATTTTTTAAATCTGGCATTTCAACAAACAAACAAGATCAAAAATCATTGTTAGTCAAAATATCAGTCACGTATCTGTTTTATAGTAATAACAGTGGCAAAAGGTACCATATGAAAGTAGGTAAGCTGTGGTGGGTAACTAAAAAAAGTTCTAGAGCAATCATATTTGCAGGACTGGAATTTGAATTTTTTTCATATTCAGTATTTTGCTGAACAAAAATATTATATTTTACCTTTTTATAATAGATATCGCACACTTAGATCTATAGGGTCATAACTGCAAAAAATTCCAAAAATGACTTATGAACGCAGTTAGATAGAAAAAAATCTATTTTTAATGCTATATGGCATTAACTGCGACTTGGAAGCAGTTGCCTCCTACACAGTTGTGTCCAAGGTTATTTTATATTTAAAATTTTAATTAAGAGCTATATAGAGGCATTATCTTACATGAGGCCCTTTTGCCTAAAAAATATTTCATCTTTGATACAATATTTATTGTGCTAGACTGCCGTATAACCTATAAATAAAATTGTAAATAAAATATAAATAAAAAATAATAAAAACACTACACTCAAGAGGTGTAAAATCGTCCATTCTAGGAACAATGGTAACATATTGGAAATTAATATAGTTAACTAATGAGATATTATATCTATGATATCAGTCTTTAAAAGTTATTAGTTAAACGATTAATATTTAATAATATTCTTATATTGTTCCTTAGGTTTGACAACTAAGTATAATATGTTTACCGAGTGTATTATTATTAATAAGATAGGAATTTTTTTACTAACACGTCAACTATTCATAATGTGTTTGTTATATTTTTTGTTGTGACCCTTGACTTCATAGATAGGTAATGAAGTTTTTACCTACTTTATTGTATTGATTTATTATATAAGCTAGAGTTAAGTGTTCATTGCCAGTGTGTGTTTGCCTTTAGTGAGTATATACAGCGCCTGAAGATGCCGAAAGGCGAAACCCGGATCGCAAAAAACGACTGAAATGGAATAGTGCAAAACTTAAATCCATTAGAATAAAATTAAGAATTTAGATGACATCCGGGATCCCGGAACCGTAGACCCTAATCCGATGTAAAATATTTCGTATAAAATTTTATATCCAGGCCGGTTGAACAATCGGGCCTCTATATGCTTTTTATGTAACACCACGGTCTGTAAATTTCACGTCATGTTACATTTTCCGCAAAAAATGCGCAGTTCGCAGGCGGATGAGGCCCATTTTTATTTAGAGCAATCTGTTTTCGGCGCTTAAACAGGGTACTCGGGAAAATTTACTTTTATACTCCAGGAGTATTGTGAAAACCCCGAAACAATATCCATATCCGACCGTAACAATAAATTTCTTACTATAAATTAAATGGCATTAAACGAATTTTCTAGACCACGCTATCTTATATATTATAACCTGATCAACATAGGCTAATATCTCTATATATCAGACAAATTAAATATATAGAAATTTAAAAATGCGTCACCAGAGAATTTTTTTATTAAAAAGAGAATAATTATAATGATTCAAAATTAATGCGGCTTTATTGAGGGTCTAGATTGTTTATCCGCAACAAAAAAAGGTGCCCGAGTACACAATAGTAATGACAAGAATAGGTAGCTGTCTTGAAATGTAGCAAACAGCTCCAAATTTTAATTCAGGTTACAAAAACCAAATTATTAAAATGCTAGATTTAATATAATTATTACCATCAAGGTATATGGTAACATCCGCTTGTCAGGTAGTAACGGCATATATTTAAATTAATTAAAATACAAAGGCCGATCGCCAATAGTAACTCAATTTGGAAAGCGCTTCAGAGAGTATTAAGAGCCATTAGTTAAAATGTGTCTCAATTAAGTATGGTACCTATAGCATAGTGGTCTATGTGCATGGGCGGGAAACTCGAGAGATGCAGGTTCGATTTTTGTTGGGTGTCTTACTTTGTGAATCATTCTCTGAACACAAAAAGTAATTAATTAAAGAAATATTTGCAAGTTCAAGGAAGCTACAATACTAAAATATCTTGGAGTAATCCGTTACGTCGGTTAGTAATTAAAGTATGTAATACCTACTTTGATTTAAAATACGAAACCCAATAGCCAATATTAGCTCAATTTAGAAAGCGCTTCAGAGAGTATTATAGGAGCCATTAGTTACAATTTGTCGTAATTAAGTATGTAATACGAAGACTCAGAGAGCAACCGTATACTGAGTTTCAAAAACAGATGTTTGCGACGAATACTGGGTGTACGGTGGTATGACTTTAGGAGCAGCGAGGAGATAAGAGGACGCACCAAGCAGCCTCTCATCATGCTGAAAGTGAATAGGCGACGTTGGACTTGGTTCGGCCACGTGCTGCGGATGACAGAAGAGAACTTCAACCTGGATTGCCTGTTCTTCAAACTGACCGGATTCTGGCGTCCAGGAAGGCCGCTAAATACAATCTACAGAGAGTATACGGTGGAGCTACGGAATGCTGGTTTGACCTGGAACGAAGCAAGAAGACTGGCAAGCGACAGGGATTCTTGGAGGCGCCGCCTGGTGTCTATATGCTCCAGTTAAGGGGTGGATATGGGCAAAGAAGAATTAGGTATGATACCTTTAACATAGTGGTCTATGTGCGTGGGCGCAAAATCCGAGAGATGCTGGTTCGATTCCTGCGGGGTCTTACTTTTTTCAAAAAGATTTTTTCTATTGGTTATAATATGTGTTTTCAAAAATACATTGAACGGTTTTATTATTATTATGCCCTCTTCATTACAGAACTAAAAGTGGTGACAAAAATCATGTATAATATAAATATAAATATCAAATAAAATAAAACAGATTTAGCATCCTGATTTTATAAAAGTCTCAAAGTTCAGTTACTTGCAGTGAAGTGATTTCCGTCTAAATGTTACATTTAAATGGATACCGGAAATTATTTGTTTTTTTTTTTTGATGACATCGTTAAAGTAAATACATTCTTCGAATCAAATGATCTGTTATGATATCTTCTCATTGAAGGAGGCCAAACGTTTGTTGCGTTTTATTTACTACCCTTCGTTAGAATACAGCACGACCAAAAGAAGAAAAAATTAAGACGCAATGATTCCATTCCAACAAATTGGTCGGCTATCCCTTTCCATAGAACAGGGAATCTTAATCTGTGTTTCGAGATTACAAAATTGGGCCGATTCGTAAATTGAGTGTATGCTTAAAATATTTTCGACAATAATGTTATTTTTTTATTAAACCACTTTTTTATTCAACGAATAATTATTCACAAGATTTGAAAATATAACATTCCATATTATATTGAACAGTCATTACTTTAAAACACCTCAGATATATACTCACTAGAAAAAATCACATTTGAAAAAAATACGATGCTCGACGGGAATTGAACCCGTATATTCACTGGTATCGCGCCAATATACTTTAACCAATTAAGCTACGAGCATCATACCTAATTGCGATCATTTAAACTAGTAGATTCTATATGAAATGCTTATTAAATTACGTTATTATTGACTATCGGTTTTTTGTATTTTAAATCAAGGAATATTTTTTCTAGATTTTTTCTAGTGGGTATCTGAGTATCTGGTATCTGAGGTGTTTTCAGGTCATATATGTTCAATATACGGAATTATTTTTTTAAAAGAGTAACGATTCGTTACAAAATAATAATTGCTAATAATGTGTGTTGAAAGTAGCTGCATCATAATCATCAGAATTAAGTGACTCCCCACATACTGTATTTATGAAAGTGTCACTGTGGGATGTGCTGGTGAACTGCTCTTTTTATCACTTCATCACTACTTTTTATCACTATCACTTTTCATATCTGCTATAATTTTAAGTAACTGAAATGCATGAATATTTTTTCTATATAACCTACAAAATTCTTTTTTTCTACGAAATGATGAGTGTCTTTGATATAGTTTTAACAAAAACACTGAATATTTATGTTCATTATTTTTTTCCGACCATGTCCGATCCTAATAGGACCATATGAGTCTCCACAGAGTAGAGGTTTGTATTAACAGATTTTGTTTTTTTTTACGAGGAATGGATGTCAGCCACTTGCTCAAGCTATTACGTCCATACCCTGACTCACACACAAATTGAAAAACAATATGTGTACTTGCCAGACCCAGGATTCGAACCTGGGACCCACGGCATGATAGTCCAACGCTTAAGCTGCGCGGCCACCGTTGCAAGTCGTTGGTGTCTTGTTCAATATAATGAAATTAAAAAAACGAAACGCCAATATTAGTAAACGAAGACTTTAACTTGAACTAGGCGTGTCCAAGGGGCTTTAGTGTCACGATTTTAAAACCGTTGCACCTCGATTTACAGTAAAGTTGACGGTCCCTAATGTCCTTTGCAACAACATACACGTACGGTTTCAGCTCTAACAAAAACTAAATTTCGACGTATGCTAAATTATGAAGATTACTACATAATGTAAATTGCATAAGGCATGGACTTATCATCAGGGGGCTCCGGGTTCGAGCCCGCAGAGGTCACATTATATTTATGTGATAATTGTTATAATTAAGGAATTAATTGATACCTACCTTAATTTAATATACTAACACCGATAGCCAACATTATAACGCAATTCAATAAGCATTTCATTTAACAACTACTATTTTAAATGGTCGTAATTAAGTAGGATGCCCGTAGTTTAATTGGAAAAACATACTGGCGCGAATCCAGCTGGTGTTATATTTTTTTTCCACAAAAAAATGTTTCCAAATTATGTACGTTCAATATATAGAATTTTACATTCTCAAATCGTGTACGTCTTATTCCTTTAATAAAATAAATAGTTTATAATTTTATATTATTGAAATATTATTTATAATTTATTCATTGTTACGAGTATAATATGTGTGTGTTATCTTCTTAATGTTTTCTTGGGTTACAAATCTATTACAATAATCTGAGTTATAACTTAAATCGGTTAAGAAGCCCTGGTATAAACGGATTGTAAGATATTTCTAAATATATATTCAATTCGTTACAAAAAGCATACCTTAAATAATATCATTCTTTTCAGCCCACTCGATACAGTATAAATTCACCGAGCTTAAGTAATTGCTAGCAATCGAACATGCTTTTGATATAACCAGAGGGGAATAACGAAAAACTTGAATCAAAAAGCCAGAAAGAACTCGTTGCATTTATCATGCGAGCGCGTTTTGTTGATTCAACAAAGTATTTTCTAAAATGGAAACATTATTTTTCCGCACAAATGTTTATTCAAGGAAACTATTTTTTATAATCGAATTGACTTTATGTAATCAAAAAAATCTCTATTCGTCGTTATGCTTCGTTAAATTTTGGGGTTTTAAACAATTCAATCAATCTAATAGGTGATGCGTTTTGTTTATTAATAGAAATATGTAGTCATGTTTTTTCTAATAAAAAAATCATTTAATTATATATACGATGATAAACAAAATTACTTTCAGCATGTGACGTCCCTAGACAAAATGCCGCCCCATTTTTATACAGTATGTTTATCATCCTTTCATGACTCCAATATCTAAAAAATGTGTTGTATGGATACATTACTAACAAAATATACAGGTACCACTAAATCTAATTTAAATGCCATATCTACTTTAATACACAATATTACGAGTCCACAGTTTTAGATACATTTAAAAATACACCTGACAACTTTCAAAACTCGCGAGTGACTGGCAATAATATTTGGATAAATTAATTAGGTAAGTATGTAGCTACCTATAATTCATATATAATTAGAAAATCTGCACGTGCCATTGCTGGCCATCAAGTACGTGACGTCCAAGGCCAACGAAAGTTAACTAGACGTCGCAAACCCGATAAAAAAATACAGTCCTGTTAATTAATACCTTTTGTTTCCAACCAGTGACTTGAATTATTTAATGGAAGATATTTCCGTTATTACTAAGTTATGTAGGTACCTATTTATATATATACCTAATGATTATATATTCTCGATTTGCCGCCCTTCCGGTAACTGACGCCCCCAAGCGACGCTCAATCTGTCTACCCCATAGGACGTCACTGCTTTCAGCTTTCACCCTCTTGCACCTTAGCTATATTAACGATAGTGACATGTCACTAACTGAATGTCGCAAACTAATGAAAATGTAGTTTAAAAAGGCCTTTTATATATCGCTACCTGAAAGCTACAAAAAGCTACATTGGGATAAGACCAAATTATTAGAAGATAATAATTGATCTTTAATGTTTGTCTCATAAAAACTATATTATAATAAGCTATTTTTATTATTCAACGAATAAGACACAAGATTTCGGAATGTAACATTATCTATATTGAATATACGTAATTTGAAAACATCTCATGCATATACACTTGGACTTGAACCTGTATCTGCTGGATTCGCGCTTATATATTTATCCAGTTAAACTACAGGCATCTTAGTTAGCATTACGATAATTTTAACTAGTAGGGGTGGTTCACAATAATTATGGATCAAGTCCATCAAAATGGAACCTGAGATATTCGGACCCAAAGTTAAAACTCCTTTTGTAAAATTTAGGAATATTTCCACTGCATATACTTACCATATTTTGATAGTACATGGATCAATTTAAATAAATAGTCGTAACATAAATTGATCCATAATTATTGTGAAGCACCCATGTTGCTTATCGAATTGCGTTATAATGTTGGCTATCGTTAATTATATATTCAATTTATAGAATGTTACATTCTGAAATCTTATGTTTTATTTGTTGAATAAAAATAATAGTTCTCATTTCACATAGACTCGTTTAGAGGATAACTAATTTTCACGAGCTGTCAAATTATACAGTGACAACGTCGCGTCTCGTTTACTCATAAAGAATGCGATTGGCGAGACAGTCAGCACTTACGTGTAAAGAGTAATTATCGCGATAGTTTAAAATACACACTATTGGTGCAAGTAAATCCATGTACGTGTACAGGTGCTGTAAGGTATAGATCTACCATCATAAATTGGCATTTCAGTGAGGGCGCTAGTATGACATTGAGAATTTTACCATAACTAACAAAAAAAATGGTAATTTATATTTTTTTATTGGTAGTAGATTTCTGTACAAATATTATGCTATCCATAATTTGAGAAACATGTTGTCAAATTAAATGGCACTTATAACAAATTTATCCTCGATAGACAATTTTAGTTTCAAATTCGACCGGCTGCCAACTTACGATGGTAGATCTTTAGAATTCGACATTATTAGTGTTTTCGATAGAAAAATAAATTAATGTCATAGTTAAAATAGGACTTGCGTCGTACGTAAGCTTTATTGCAGGAAATTGTTGAAAGGAAGTTCAAATAAGGCTTTATTCTACATAATAAGGTGTATCTATAAATTATAATATATTTTTTTAGCTTTTCAATCGTATGATACAATTTTAATAATACCATTAAAGGATATTATTGAATTTATTTTTTCTACAATATTTTACTGTATTTTCTTAGTAATAACAACTTTACTAACCAAATATTATTCTTTAATATGAACCTAAACTAACATTTTTTTAAACATTATTCAAAGTTTTTTTTGCTCATCTCATGTGACCGAGCAATATGATATGAAATCAAATAACATTGCCCTCTAAAAGTTTGCTGAGGCGTAAAACGCGTGTGGCAGCGTCTATGCGATGTAGGTTTCTACGATTCCTAAGCAGAGTTGGATTTACTCGCGGGCAATAAATTCCACTGGTTAGAGTGCAAAAAATATATTCTAATATCACGATAATATAATATACATGTTTTTCTTTATTGGAACCTCGTGAAAATCGTAGCTCGGATAACTAGCCTTAATCGTATCTCTACCTACAAAGTTATTGAGCAAAAATCTAAGATGCTATTTAAGTATTTTTTAATTTCATCATATATATCAACCATATTTGTAATTTTAATCAAGATATATTCAAAAAAATGTATGTAAATAATAACTTCATAGATACACAACGAGTCATAATTGAATCTATACGTAATTTCGTCATCAAATTCTATTCAATTGCACAACTGTGTGTCATCCACAGAATTGCCAGATAAGTTTGTGGTACTTTAAAATTATTACGACCTTGATTCATAGATGGCACCACAACTTTGTCAGTTATTCGTATTTGTTTTAATTGAACTAAGACTACAATTGACTGATGGTACTGGTTAGTTTTTTAAAAATCAATTAAACCCTGCCTAAGCCAAACTATAATAGTTTTGGTATGTAATGGGCAATTCGACAAAATATTGCACACTTTTGCATTCATACTTGTTAGTTTTTTTTAAATTCAATAAAGCCTTCCTAAATCAAACCATAGTGGATAAAAAATACTATTCTATCTATAAAATATCCAATAAGTTTTAAATTGTCTTAATTAGATATGAAGCTCGCAGCATAATTGGTTAATACATAGATTGATGTGACACCAAGGGTTATACGGGTTCAAATCCCATCGAGTTTTGTATTTTTTTCAAATATGATTTTTTTCTAGTGAGTAAATTATATCTGAGGTGTTTTCAAATTATGTATGTTCAATTATGGTATGTTACATTCACAAAATTTTGGGAATTATTTATTTAATTAAACAAATGGTTTATTAAATATAATTGGATTTTTTTATATAAGATCATTTAGAAATTATTACTAAATACTTTACCATCAAAATATGAAATTTATTTAAAATTTACGATTATTTAGTGTCTAAATACATTGTTATTTTATCTTCCCAACATGTTTTTTATATAAATAAATTTATTTAAACCTAGGTATTTTAACCAAAGGATTATAAATATACCGTGTTAGACAATGAGATTGTTATGTACAATGATGTACCTAGATACGATAGATTTTGCAGACATGTGTATTGATTGTATATGAGCAAACGACCTATAGATTATTATCCTGCTACATTTGTAGATATTTCTGCTAGAAATATAATTATCAATACAAAGGCCAGAATAATCCAACTGCGGCTCTGCTCCTACGCCTCTACGCCGCGTAGAGCCTCTACACAAAAGAAAAAAAACTAATACATGGCTACGACAATTTTACCTGCCACGCAAGATGTTTCCAATTTTTGGCGGGGCAATAAAAATAAACCTTAAACAAATTTGTGGCATATGCGATTCACTATGGGAGCTCGTATGTTAAACTCACCCGTAGGTACCGAAACTTTTTCGATTGGTTTTCGCGGTATGAAAATTGATTTCGCCGTAGGTGGGTGTACGCGTATCATATTTTGTATATTGTAATTTATTATTATATTTCACGGCTAAACATTATATACGAAGAGAGGAACTGTTATATTTTAACATATTTTATGTTTTAATTTATATTATATACATAGACTTAGTAGCGTACGGAATCGGTTAACCAATTGCCATTTTTGAAATGTTACAAAAGCATCACTCAAACATTATCATCATGAATGGTATTATATTACATAATTTGGCATAATATAACCACTAGAAAAAAACTTTTTGAAAAAAATACGTCACCAAGCGGAATTTGAATATGCGGCTCCTGGGATTCGCGCACATCTGCCTTGAATACTAATCTATGTGTGTTCTATCTAATTGCGATGAAATAAAATAGTCGTTTTTACAACAATTAATAATTTTAATAAAACACAATATTTTTTTGTACTGAATCCTAAATTTTGACTGTTTTTTTATTTTGTCTTTTTATCTGCTCATTTATTTCGCTATAACACTGAAACTAGGTACTTGGTCAATATTGCTTAAGCTTGCACAAATTTTAAACAATTACTATATTACCAAGATTATTGAGGCTTGTTATTTCAGATAGTTGCAAAAGAACATTTAGTGGTCTAACTAGAATATTTTCTTTTTGCAAATAATATATTAGTAAACAATCGGAAAAAGCGAAAATATACTACGCAATTTAAATAAATAAAAAATATGTATAAAGATAGTCGTATGCAAATATCAAATTATTAAATTTGCAATTCACCTCTGTTTAAATTATATTTAATTAGGAAACGGTGCTGGATTTAATATTTTATGAATACATATCCACTGGAAAAGTACTTCAATTAAGAAAAATGTTTTAAAAAAATTCAAAATAGAAGTTACTGACTTTAAAACTAACTAACAATTGGAACAAATTTAGTATAGCTTCATCTCGACATCTCAAAATTTTTCAAAGTTAAATATAAAACATCTCGAAAACAACTCACTTTGTAATAATTCTTCAAGAGTAAGTGAAGTAGTCAGATATAGGAATTTCAATCCCGGGATCCCGAGCTATTTTCGATACCTATGAATCAATCCCGGGATTGGTAAACATAATCCCGAAACTTTCGGGATTGATTTTTTTTATTAATTTTTATGGAAAATAAAATAAAAACGAGAATATAACAGAAAAAAGCTTTAAATAACAAATAACTCTTTTATTTTTGTTTTATTTTTTCATATAAATTAATAAAAATGAGAAAGATTGGAAAAAAAACAATTTTTCGCACTTTTAACAAAGTAATTCTACCATGATATCATACGTTTTATGGTAGTTTCATATTTGGCTGACTAATTAGATATATGAAGCGGAAAGGCCATAAATACACCATGATTATTTGCTTAACTATTTAAAATCTCGCTAATCCATTCATTAAGTCTTTACTATCTAAAACAGCAATCTCATATTAAATTCACAATATTATTTACTCCATTAAACTTCTGTATTTCCAAGATTCAACGTAGATATACAATATTAACAATAAATGTCTTTAATAGTATAAATTAAACTAGATTTATTTTTGACCGATTTTATCAATGTTATTTGTAAATATAAAATTTTTATATTAACAATGGAAAAAAATGCCAATCCCGAGATTGTCAAATTATAATCCCAAAATCCCGGGATCAGAATTTTGGCTCGAGATTTTATTCCCTAGTCAGATACATCCTACATCCAATCGTTGTCAATAACGTGGAATCAGTTGGAAATAATACTAAAATTGAATCATTATTCGGTAAAGTGGTCATATAGTAGCGATGGAGTGGTGAGGTGAGGTGCGGGTGAAGATCTTATCGTTATCTAACTCATTGATTTTTTTATTGGTCTTTTTCTTCATTCTGTATATCTGTCTAATATTTATTTATATTTTTGACACCATTGACGTAACCAATAAAACAACTAGACAAAAAATGTATTGTTAGTTGTTAATATAATAATAATATCAATATGTGTATTCTGCATATATATATTTATGTGACGCATGGTGAAACCAGATTGACTCCAGACCTTTGGACTTCTCAGATCTTAACGGGACACGGTGGTTTTGCCTCCAGCTCTGTCAGCTTGGCCTAATAAAATCTTCAACTTAGTCATGTGGTGAATTGAAGGATGCCTATCACATCATCTGGAATATGTCGGTTGAAAGAGAAGAGCTTTTTAAGTCGGTCCGACCCTCAATTGGACCAGTCGGCCATTACGACTTAGTATCTACGAAGGAAAATTGCTCAGCCTTTAAAAAGTTTGCGACATTTTACGGCGAGCGAGAAGGTCTTTTCTCATCGAGAATTGACCATAATACATTATATCACTACTTTCAGCATAAATTTTAAGAGCGACTAACGTTTGTTACGCCACAGTATACGCCTTCATAATATATTTGGAGACGTGGCGGGTAGTGGAGGGAAAAACAAGTAACCCCACGTTATTTATTATAAACGTTTTTAACACAGTTAAACTAATGCTGAACGTTATCATCGTAATATTTTTGACAATTATTAATTATTTTCATTACATGATATTATATGAAGAATATACTAACATAAACTAGCTTTATACAAAGTGAATAACGATATGCTAAATGTGTCAAATAAGGCACACATTTCCCCCAACGTGTACGCTTTCGTCTATGAAAACATCCCTCTGAGGTCAGGTAAGCCTTCACTCCACCAAACCAATAAATTCTACTACCCCTGACTTAAGGGTAGCTTTCTTAGGGACCGAATCAGTATTGTATTTTATTCGGTGGTTTCAGTAACGCTAAAATTGTATCCAATGTGAGCTTTTCATATCGGAAATTACTGTTAAGATCTTGTTTATTCAGAGATATTTATAAATTTTCACATATTAAATAATATTTTATTTCATTGTTCATTTAAATTATATCCATAAAAGGATTATTTATTTATTGTTTAATTATATACCTAGTCGTAACTATAAATTTATATCATGCATCAATTAAATACTATTAATATAATTATTATTGCAAATTCACATCTATTAAATAAACAAGAAGTTATCAACCAAATTGAGCAGGCACCTACTAAAATACATCAATAAACACAACACTTTTCAGAATTGAATCAAATTCTTGATCACAGAAATCATCGAAAAATTTACACTGTTTTAATACTATTTCTTTGCTTTTAAATATCATGTTGTGAACGTCTTAAATTTATAATTTGTAACATTCACTATAATAATAGTTTGAGCAAGTGTCCATCATCCATTTCTCGTAAAAACAAAAATCTTTTAATACAAATCTCCGCTCCGTGGAGGCCCACGTATTCTTATTAGTATCCGGCATGGTCAAAAAAAATATATTTATTTGGAAAACAATTTAGTTAAGTAATATTTTCATTTAAAAAAATAATTGTTTATATTGTCCCATTAACAGTAAGTAACACACAGGAAGTATTAAGTGATAGCTTCAAATTCGGGTGATAAATTCCAACCATTCAACTGCCAAAGTTATTGGTTAAAACATAACTTAATTAACTGTTGTTTTGAACTTTTTACTGTTAATAATAATTGATTATAATCTCCCATTATATTAATTTTTTAAATTTGGAATTATATTTTCTTTACATGTCCGTGGCTGGCAAGATCCCGAACATCGCAAGGTGCATTCAAGCAATTCTATGAAGGAATTCCAGAAACCGCCCTTTGAAATTCTAGCTTAGCTTTTATGTGAATTTATTGCATTCAATTTAGTCTATAATATTATCTGCTTCCAGGATTATTGAAAGTTATAATATATCAATAGGATTAATTGTTTTTTATTAGGTTTATTTAATCATTTTAATTTTATTATGTTAATTTGAAAAAATACGAAAATATTAACAAAACTTTAATTTGTATCTTCTTCTATTTACATTAATTAATATCAATCAAATAGATCCTTCCCTCCGTATATCTATTTATTCAAAAAACATTATTTTGGCATAAAGTGATAAGCCCTAATGTATCACAATACATACTAAAACTAGGTACCTTTACAATAATAAATTAAAACTGCAAAGTAGAGAACAATCAAAAGGCAAAACGGGGTTACACAAAGAAAGTAAATGCTTTAGCAACATAAAAATCCAATGAACAATAAAATTTTAACTTATATAATAAATTATTACAATAAACTAGGTAAAAACTTTATTACAATAAAAAATATAATAAACAAAATTATGAATAGTTTAAGTGTTTGTAAAAAACCCTATCTAATAAATCATTAGATACCAAATTACTAATTATACATTCAATTGGAGTATAAATCGTCAAAACCAGGAAACTCAGAAATATGGAAACTGAAATACCTAACGGTTGTGGTGTAACAGGCAACCAATTTCGAGTATGGAAGAATATGCGATAAACTTAAACACGTGTAAAGAATACGCTTGTCTTTTGTTCTGACAGCGGCTGCTCTCGGTTTATGTGCTGACACTAGTACAATATTGGTGTATTTTGAGGTTGCAATACACAAATGCACGTCTATAGTGTGTGGTTCATTTCCATAGGACACTCACACATTGAAAACCTTGCGTAAAAAATGTAGTGTATTGGGAAATAGTCTATCGGAATTATATTATTAATTAAATCGAATTATTAATCTATTATTTGGTCAAAACCAGTTTTTTTCGAAATATAAAATCTATTGATTAAAAGTAAACGCAATATGTAGTACTACTTCCACTTATTTTAATATTAATCAGGTTCAATAATTTGTTCAACAGTTGATTACATCTCTTATAATTGAAATGTTTTTTTTCTACCAACATTTCACCATTCTACCTGACAATTAATTACAGTGCGATTTTTACGGAGGCCCGTATATTATAATAAAGTCCATCAAATTGGGCCGACCCATGTACACGCATCAAAAATAAACTGTCATTCGGAAAACCGGATGATAAACGAAGAGTAGGCTTTAAAAACTTCAATTCAAATTCTGGAGGAGGCCAGTCAGATAAGGAACATCATCCCAGTAACATTATAAAAGAAAAATTAGTCCTTTTTTACATGAGAGAATATATTATACTTATAACAATTTCATAATATAGATTCAAATATTTCATTAATATTATATAGCTTCAATTTCCAGGTTTTTAATGATCAAAGAAAAGAAACCTTTCAACATTCCAATTTATTTTATGGAATCATAGTTTGTTACCGGTGAATAATTTTAATAGCATTATTATGTAAGAGCAATTTCAAAGTTCTGCATTGAAAATTCTATGGATTATTATTTCTTCATTAAGCACGCGAGAACAATTTCTCTTGTTCCGTTCTTACAAATTTTTGGCATCATAATTGCATGGGGAAATAATAACACGCATAAATTAATCGAATATTAACATTTGGTTTGCAATATCAATTAAGATTTTTTTGGTATGATTACTTTGAATAATAATTCGTTATATTCGAAAAGGAAGTGATTTATACTTGGATTGCGGTCTACGATTTTCCATATTATAATGTATTACGAGTGTTTCGAACAATATACGGTATAGTTTCCAATATTTAAATTACCTATTATACCATTAGCTAAAAGAAATATAATATTTAATTAACTATTTTTGGTACATTTCGGTTATGAGGAATACAGCGGAAAACACATTTTGAAAATAGCCGATATACTGAATTATTTGTTAGGTTAACCTAACCAAACCTAACCTAACCTAACCTAACCTAACCTAACCTAACCTAACCTAACCTAGCCTAACCTAACCTACCTTAAACTAACCCAAACTAACAAATAATCCAGTATATCGGGTATTTTCAAAATGTGCTTTCCGCTGTATTCCTCATAACCGAACTGTACCCTATTTTTTTATTTAACGAATAATTAACAAGATTTAAGAATATAACATTCTAATTATTGAACATAATTAATTTTGAAAACACTTCTGAGAAAAAATATTATAGCCAATAGAAAAAATCTTTTTGAAACTGTATCTCGGGTATCGCGCCCATGCACATAGACCACTATAATAAAGGCGTCATACTTTATTGCGACAAATTTTAACTAATGGATTTTAATAGTCTCTGAAGCGTTTTCTACATTGAGCTACTATTATATCGGCCTTTGTATTTTTAAATAAAAGTAGGTATTACTGTAATTACCAACCGACGTCACGAATCACTTATTGTAACTTTCTTGAACTTGCTAATAATTTTTAATTAAATATTTTATCAACCGCAGAGAACTGCAAGTTTTTGAATAAAATTTCATTCACACAAAAAAATATAAAAAAAATAATTACTACAGTTTGTTACTGAAGGACAACACCATCCAATTAATGGTTAATATTAATAATAATGTGCTTTGAGAACGCATTGATTTTCAAATTTCGGTCAAATTACACACGGTTGGTACCCATACCACATACGTCACAAGCCAGTATCAACATCCTTCTTCAAGCTGCCAATTTAAGCTGCTTCTGATCCACAACAACAATGTGTGATTGAATAAAAAACACTTCGGCATATAAATTTCCCTTCAATATACCTACCAACTTTCTTTTGTTTTCATAAACCAGGCTCTTCTTGACAGCACAGCCTCGGGGCGAAACTTGTTAAGGGTAAAATACACGTGTCTGTTTGAGTTTTCGTTTGAAGTAATATTCAATATAATGTTAACAAGGCCACGTGGTATTTTATACTAGACATGTTACATATATTTTAATAATATATACCTACCTGATTTTTCATCAAGGTTAAAATATATACTGAAATACAACGGAATTTTCAAAACGTACCGAGAAAAACAAACTTGTTAAATTATGGATTTATTTCAATTATTTTTCATTCATTATAATTCATAAATTATACACAAGAAAACAACATTTTTACCACACGAACCCCGAAAGATGTCCACAATGCTAGAGCTGCTTAAGCGTCGGTCTATAACGTCGTAGATACCAGGTTCGAATCCTGGCTCTGACAAATACACATACATATTGTTTTTCAATTTGTCTTTGAGTCAGAGTAGTCAACCTAATAGGTTGAGCAAGTAGCTAACATCTATTTCTCGTAAGAAACAAAAACCTGTTTATACAATCCTCCACTATGTTTATAACTTGAAAACACCTCATATATTATTATGTACCCACTATAAAAATCTCATTTGAAAAAAAGATGATGTTCGACGGGTTTTAATCCGTATATCCACTGGTATCGCGCCAATATGCTATAACCAATTAAGCTACTACAATAATTTAAACTAGTACGTCCTATAAGAAATTTTTATCAATTTGCGTTATTATTGACTATTCGTTTTTATGTTTTAAATCAAAGAGTATTAATTAACTTGATAACTAAGCGATGTCCGGCTCTCACCAAATATTTAGTTATACCGTCTACTTGAGCTTGTTAACAATTTTCAATAAACCATTTCTTTTATTCAACGAATAATTCACAAAATTTGAGAATGTAACATTACAAATTATTAATTTAAAACGTTCACAACATGACATTTAGAAGAAAAGAAATATTAACAAAACAGTAGTAAGTATACATAAAAAATAGATCAGCATCAAACAGTAGAAAAGTGTAAATACAAAAAAACAATAGATTAGATACAATAAAGTATACCCTATTTTAAAAATTTGTAAAAAAATGCCCACCTATAATACTCATCCTCATCTATACCATGCTAAAACAGATAATTTTTAATTATAATTGCAGTCAGCTACTTACTGAGCTTGTAATAATTAGATAATACGGGAAATAAATATTAAAGAATTCGTAATTACGATCAGTTATTTAATATCGCCGATCAATATGCTGCCACGGCTTGAGTTATTTATTCCACTAAACTCTTTTTATTACAATACTTGGTAGCGTTTCCACAATATTTGTAGTGGAGTTGAACTAGTAGCCATAGGGAAACAATTTTACTAATATAATATTTTTTATTATATTGTTGTATAATAATCGATTCAATCTATTGCTATGTATTGGCATTATAATTTTTATGACCACAGTTCGAGTTTAATATCCTTAGCAATGATTAATAAAACATTCCTATCAATTATAAGAAAAAAATTAACAATAAATTCAAGTTTCAGGCTTTGTTTTGGCAATATCTATACATTTAATAATTTACTAGCTACCCGCTGCTACTCGCTTTTTAAGCAAATATGGTGTAATGTGGGACTTTTTATTTGGTGCTGAAAAATCTAATTAGTATATTGAAGTTTTTAAATTTTCGTTATAAAATATATCACATATAGTTATTATCATGTATTAATAACTAAGTATTAAATATGTTTATACAACTTAGCTTGCCCACTCCACTCTTATGCGTAATGCGACTGTTAGCAACCCTACATTAATTATTTGTTTTCAATATCAGCTGTCATCGGGTATTGAGTTGAAATTGTTTATTTTGAAACTGGAATTTGGCATAATAATATATTTATCTCGAAATACTACCCTTTTTTATATATAGAATGTGTTAGTGAATGTGAAAATGTGTTAAAATATTTGCGGCTTTGCACAAATATATCGCTGATAAACTCGTAGGCAAAAATGTAACCACGGGCTCATTTGAAAATTGTATAGTTAAAAAGAAATATAAATACCATAAAAACCATTTTAAATCGATTATCAAAAATAATTTAATTAAATTTTTATGGTGATTGATTGCATATATTAAATCAATCGTCGATTTATGGTTTATCATGCAACCTAATCCACTCCATAAATATTTACAACTCAATAGTATGTTTTAAACACAATTAGCAATTCTGACACCAAGTGGGATAATGATAGAGATTTGGACTATAATAGCAGTTTGCGTACTCGTTTGCCACGATACACTGTTTTTTATGGTTGATATTATTTATAAAGTATAACGAACTTATAAGTTCAACATAGATTGATTTATGAACATAGTTGTTAATTAAGATTTTTTTTAAAAGATAGAGAATGGTAAATTTCTGTTTCATAATTGAAAGTTGAATTGAAGTTTCATTGGAAAAAAATTTCCGGCCAACAATTTTTGGCTATAAATGTGCTCCTGTATATTTATTAATCTTTCTAATATTTCTGTATAGTCCTTATTTTTGACACATACTATATAAGTTGTTATTCGTTTATTTGTATGTTGTATGTTTTGATCAATCATTTTTAAAAGTTAGGTCGTTTACAATAACTATATTGTTGAGCAAATAGTCGTAAAAACGCTATATCTCTTGTATGATTGATATCATATAAATTATGTTTCCGTCTGTCGTTTTTTTATGTGGCAACTTTTTCGGCTGGCGTACGTCCATGGTCAAAAAGATCTTTTCAAAAATGAAATAAAAATAAGGCGAAGAAGGTGCGCCGAGGGGGGAGGCAGGCCGCGAGAGTAATAAAAAAAATCTGATGGGCAAAGTTTATGAAATATTTACTGGGGCCGTGTCTGTAAAGGTATGGGCAATAAATATTATATATAAGTGAAGTATGTTTTCTATACTAAGAGATGTTTGCCGATACTTACTGTGAGCGAATTTACTTTTGCAAAAGTTTGAGTGCTACTCGTTTTGTTAGTACTACATACTTAATATTAATTTTTAATGTTTCACCTACATACTAAACATATTTTTGATCACTTTAAGAAGTGTCATGGCTATTTTATTATTTATCACCAAATGAAGCTGTCGGTTTCAGAGTAGGTAATTTGCATATTCCGCCATTTTGAGATAATCGTAAAAACCGTCAAGCACATTTCAGACTAAAAACAATTCTTTTTTCAAATATATTATTTAACTAAGTTTTGAACAATCGCATTTGAGTCGTTTTTTGCGACCCAGCTGCCACCCTTTCCTCTTAACTACGAAACTATAATTTAAATAATATAATAATATAATATATATATATAATAATATAATAATATAATCATTATAATAAATAATATAATAAATAATAATATATTATAATGACACGAGCAAAGAGTAAATATTAGCCTATAAGTACGTGTGTTTAATAAAAATATAACTTGTTTTAAATCTGATATTGGTGCTACGGTTGACGCATTCAGTTAACCCATTTATGGATTATACCTGTCGGAATTAGATATCCTTCCATCCAGAGAATGAAAGCAGAAAACCATTACTTCATAACAATAATGAATATCGCAACATCATATTGTTCAAAATCGCAAAAAAAATGTTTATTGTGAAACAAGCCATTTATTTAGGCCAATTAAATTTCAAAAGAAAACTGATCTATCAAAAGTAATATTAATATTTATTTACAATTTACGAAACAAAATACACCTGACTAAAAATCTTAATAATTACAAGATAAAAGAACTTTTTATGAACAATGTTTTTAAATTTTCTGTTGAATCATATAAACTTGACTTACTAGCTTAAACGATCAAAAAAAATGTACTTGATAGAAATACTGAATAATGAAATGTCACTTCATATTGATTTCCATAGTAACGCAAGTATATATTATTTATGTATTTATAATATACTAGCTGAGCCAGCTGGCTCTCGCCAGTCTGTCTCGCTAGGTCTTGCAGACAGCTTTTCGTCATAATGACATGGTGTTGGATTTTAATATAATTGTAAAGTATGTATAGACGGCGCCATAGTTTCCCCTTATAGTTTTACGTCAGACATTTTGACATTTCGCTGATTTGTTAGTTTTGCGATTTGCATGTCGTCACTGCCAATACAAATTTGGAGTCATATGCGTAGTCTATTCTGGAGTCAGGCTTTCACAATATCACCTGACACCACTTCAGGCTCTTAGGCCTAGCAGAACAGCTGGCAATCAACGATTGCTACCATTGACATTTTAATTTTAATACATTATATGTGTAGGTATGTGCATTTAAATATGATAAATAATTATACATCATTCTCATTCATTCGAATATACAGCAATATTATGTGATTATCATTAAAAGCGATCCAATATATCCCAATATTAATCTCTTTCGGGTCCCATTTACATAATAGAAAAAGATTAGGAGCATTAAAAACAAATTCAAACATTGTTTTGTTTCATTGTGTATAAAAAATAAATGCTTGCAGCCATAGAATAATATTTAAAAATCAAATTTTGAATTCAAAATTAACCTTAACCAATATAGTTTCCCTGTGCGGGACATTTATATCGAGACAAATGTTGATAAATAAGAAGGCAATACATATTATATCTGAGAGGAATAAAACAATTTTGTTAATAAAAGGAATTTATAAAACCTAAAAATGTGGAATCAGCTTAAAGAGGCCTTCATCCAGCAGTGGATTGATGACGATAATGACGATATAAATAGACAAATTTAAAAAAAATATAGCAGTTTATATGACAAAGAAGAATAGAATTAGGTTGGCATAACCTTCATCCAGCAGTGGATTGATCATGGTTGATGATGATAATGACGATATTATGAATGGGTAAAATATAGTATCAGCAATTTTGATAAATATAGCAATTCATATGATCGACAGAAATACAAACAACTTAGAAAGGCCTTCATCCACCAGTGGATTGATTCAGGCTCATGATGGTAATGGCAATATAAATAGATATAATATCACCAATTTTGATAAATACAGCAATTCAAATGATATAAAGGAGTAGAATCAGGCATGGGAGGCCTTTATCCAGCAGTGGATAGGTTCAGGTCGATGATGATAAGGATGATAGAAATAGGTATAATATCACAAATTCGTTAAACCGATAGTCGTAGAATCACGTTACGGAACCCTTCATCCAGCAGTGGATTGATGATGATGATGAAATTCAAGACTATCAAGAATACAATCAACGTAGAGAGGCCGTCATCCAGCAATGGATTTATTAAGGCTCGTGATAAAAATGGCATTATAAATATAGATAGTATAATATCACTGATTTCCATGTGTAAGTAAGGAGTAGAATAAAGCTGAGTAAGCCTTCATCCAGCAGTAGATAGGTCCAGATTGATGATGATAAAGATGGTAAAAATAAGTAGATATTATACAATATCACACATTTTGTTAATTATAACAATTTGTATTAATTTATTTAATTGTTTGCAATGGCAACTTAATATGACTATATCTGTGGAAATTAGTAGCCTAGGTAATTATTCAATAAAAAAATAGTGCGTAAACAGCCACAAAGAAGTATTTAAAAAAAATCAAATTTGTTATTAATTAAAAGAAAACTCATCTTACAATAAAAATGTCTTGATTGAAATTGATTATTTAACATGCTAATAGAAATATCACATTTTTCGATTAAGTCTGCAAATTCTAAATTTGAATTCTGACACGTCAAATGAACTTGTTTTGCGAAAGAAAACAAATGACAATCTAAGTCTATTAGTTTGACAGATAAAAAGCAGTGACATGGTTTTAGATTATATTTTCGTAGTAATTAGTGAGGAAAGATGTATTTATTTCTTGTAGCACGCCAATGTGCTACTTACAGATTTGAATAGTTTGGTGGAATATTAATTTAGATATTTTGCAATATTGATTATATAGAAAGTATTAAACGACATTATAATCAATTTGAGGTACACGGACAGCAAGATGCGATAATGTATGGTGACGGATGTAAAACGCGATTTAAAAACGATAGTATCTGTGATTGTGTCGAGTTTTATCAGATTGTGCCCGATTCAAATGGAAGTAGATTCGGGACTCCAAAAATTTAAGTGAATTCCTTTAATAATCAACCAAGTGGTATTTAAATAAAAAAGTTGACGTATTTTCCAAAATCTCTTAGGATAATAATATATAGGAGATAATAATTTTGTTGCTAGGACCCCTAGCAACCAATAATGGTATCGAAATAACTTTTCATTCAAAACAGAATTAACTAAAAATGAATTCAATTCTACTTAAAGATATTTAGTAGGGCCCAAAATATTTCTATGTTATAAATAAATAAAAACCATCCTTTAATAATATAATTTAAATTCAACGGTCGATGTCGATAGTATTAATATTAATGAAACAATTATAAAAAGCGAAATAAGATTTTCTTATCTTATAACATATAAAAATAGAGGTTGATGAATATAAACGAATTTAAAAAATTGACATACAGGTTAACTTTATTTAAAAAAACTGAACTGTATTTGATTAGTTTATTGATATTATAGGTACATACGATGAAAAAATACTAAAAATATGAAAATTGTAAATATAATGGAGATTGCCGCCTTGGACATTAACTGCTTCAAAAACAATTTCAATGTTTTCAACAACACGTCAAATCCAAGGTACCGCAGAAGAAAAATATTCTTTGTCCCAATAATAGAAGATTGTGAAAATCGTGCCACGTGTCGCTATGAACAAAACAGGAGGGCGTTTTCTAATTATAAATGGTACATTTTTCTTTTCCCTGTCAACTATGAGTTGTATCTGTAATCAATATAATATATTATATAGGTTTTCCTAAATAACGCAGGATTGAATATAATAAGATAATAATATATTTCCTTGTAGGCGTATATCGAATTACAAATTAATAATAATTGGTATTGGCAGATATCGATACAAAACATTATTAGAATATCAAGTCCGAAAAATAAACTTACTACAACAGATAGGGTTGCGAACTGTTTTTAAGACAATTCCAGAACGTGCTTTATATATGTTGCCGTATATAATTTAATAATATTTTTCAAAAAAAAATAGTATTGTATCTCTACCCAATATATCCAAGATGAGCCCTGGAATGCTCTAGTCTTGACTTTGACTTTGAATAATCCTAGGTTATAGAGCACCTGGGCTTTGAACCTTTATCCCATTCTCCTCTAGTTAAAAATCCGTAGGTACCATAGGTTTGTTTTGTAAATTAACTATGTTTTTTTAACAAAGTGTACGGTTTTTATTTGTGTAGACCAAACACCTGCAGATTACAGACCCGAGTTAACTCGTCAAAATATGTATGTCGAATCAGGCCATGGAAGAGTTAACTCGTGCAATCTTTTAAGCGCCGTAACTTCTGAATAAACTATTAAGTACATTTTCTAAACAATATTTATCATTTAAGTGTGAAAATATTCACGATAATCTCGAGAAACATTTTGATTTGGTAAGTTTTCACAAATATTTATCATTTTGTTCCTATTTCATATTCTATAAGGGATTTATTTTATTGCAAAAATAGCTAGCCTACAAGTGTCAACCTAGTGACTGGCAGTGAAAAGTTTAAGGAGGACCGGTTGAGGTTACCTCTTAGCTATTTATTTAATCTTCTGCTTTGAGCAATTCTCTTGACAGTCACGTGTGTTCCTGGTATTCCAGATCCTTCTATGGCTAGGCCCACACTATGCGGAAATTTCGTCACGGAGGATGCGCGACGGAACGCCAAAACATTTTATTACATATAATTTGCCGTCATCGGGCACATTACGCGGAAGATCGGTCGTCTTGATCTGGTTGATTTGCGTTCCGCGTAGTGTGGGCCTAGCCTTTCGTCTGTCTTGGTCATTTTCCCCAGTACGGTCTACCCTCAGCAATCCCTTTCCAATCCGTATTTCTAATAGTTCGTGAATCCTGCGATATATCATCAAACCGCCACAATTTGAAATCAAAATCTTTCCGGACTTATTAGTCTAAGTGTTATATTGATTGGTGGTTTCCTCTATACTTCCGAGACATTTTGCGTTCCTAAATGTGTGACTTTAACTCCAGGACTACCTTTGCCAAACTGCAACAGCTGGTAACCCTAACAACGGAAGATATTAGTTCCCATTGGAAATGGCCAACAGATAAAACACATTTTTTTGCGTTGGACTGCGATATAAATATAGGCAATAGATATTTTCACATCATTGATTTTCATGATTCGGGGATTACCCGAAATCCAAAGGTCACGCGATAGGCTTTTATTATTTATGTAATATTAATCCGGCAACCGATATTATCTTTTATGCGAAACGATCGCAATGATTATTTTCGTACGCACCGTGAACCGGAAACAAAATAACATATATTTTACAATCCCAATAATATATATAGGTAGTTTTGAATTTTGTTTATTCTAAATGTATATAATAATATATTACCTACACTATATTCTCAAAGTTCCCATATTTTGTTATGTTTTCATTTTTTTATATTACTTACATAATATATTTCTTTAAACAACATATTTCTTGGTATATAATGTTTGAGGCTTTCACGGTTAATAAATTATATTAAATTAGATTAGACACATAATAAATTCTTGAGTTTCCATCGCGCGTACTTCTTCCTTCTTTCCTCGACGTTTAAGACACGTTGCAGAGGCCATATCTTTTAATACTGGCCTCTACAATGAGCCCGACATGTTGAGGAAATAAAGAAGAAGTACTTCATTCGTAAGGAAACTCAAGAATCTATTATATGTCTTGTTCATTAGCGTATTTTCCGATTTATTAAAAATATTTTTGAATGATTCTGTCGTGTCGTTTCAACAGCGTCATATTTTTTTATTGAAACGTGTCAAAAAAAAGCTAAAAAAATAATAATTTTCTTTTTTTAAATGATTCTAAAAAACGATGCCATCCATAATAATTAAGAATCTATTATTCCGCATAACTGAAATATTTCATTAATCCAGTCATTTCTATATCTACATTCAGATGTCGACTACCTCTTGTGTATTAGGTATATGTATTTCTTCAGCTATTGTTTCTACTTTGAGATGTTGTTTCATATCCATAATATCTAACTCAATCTACTGGATCCAGAGGAATAGATCAGCTATCCTTCTAGTAGTGGATTAATCCAGGTTAAATCTATTTAAGGTTTATTTACGATAAAATAATCGATATATCATACAATATAAAATCATTTTTAAACAGTAAATTACTATATGCCCACAATGGTTGAACGGCTTATGCTTATAATTTCGTCATTTAATATTATCCCAGGTTCGAAACGTGCGTCTGGCAAATATGCATATTATTTTTCAATTTGTGTTTGGTATCAGAGTATGGAGATAATAGATTGAGTAAGTAGCTAGTAAAAACAAAAATCTGTTAATACAAACCTCCACATTGTATAAGCCTATAATTATGATCTTCATAAGATCGGACATTGTCAAAAGAAAGAAAGAAAAGAAATTGCTTACTATTAATGCTTCTAGTACTGCCTCTACAGGATATACATTATAATTATATGGGAAATTATTGTTGGTCATTCATCAACACATTGGTCTCCACTCTGGATAAAAAATATATATGATTTTTGCCAGATACAGGATTCGTACCTGCACCCTTGGTTTCAGGGACGGGCACTTAACTAACTATCCTCCCTTAGGGAATAGTATTCGTATATTTATTTATTTTAATGGATAAATCAGAAAACAAACTGTAGAATGTCTGTCTCCAATGAAGTGGGTGCTAGTTCAAATCAACCACCTGGAAAACATCCATTTTGTCATAATTACCAATATGTATTTTATTAATATTATTAAGACGAAATAATAATATACTAGGAAAATAAATTAAAACGAGTAGTTTTATTATTATATTACAACCACTCCGTGATTGTATTTTTATTTAAATAACATATTATATTCGAATGTAATTGTTATATTTTTCTTTTAGAAAAACTGAAAACAATAAGTTTATTTTTTTTTAAACTTATTGTGGGTGCTTCTTTATATCCTTTTTTAAAACTTCAAAATCATACATAATAAATGTATATAATTATTAGAAGAAATGTTTTCTAATATCTTAGCTTCTGGAGTTTTTCAAAATGACATTTTTCTCTATAATAAAGAATCGATCAGTATTCATGTTTGTTACGAATTCAATAAAAAATTTAAAGAATATATTATTATTCATGAATTGTTATTCATAAGACCGTCAATAATAAATAATTAGCGAGTGCCAAACGTCTGTTACAATTAAGTTAGTAATGTCATTTACCTTAATTGATCACAAAAGAGATTGCCTCCCGACTGCCTACCTACCTACCCACATCAGCTAAAACGTACACTATAAGAATTAGTTCGTGCTCATCAATAGCTTAAAGGCTTCAACAATCAACCTAAGAATAAAAGACTTATGAGTCTCGCTCGGCCCAAGTATTTTCTAGAATTTTTCTAATATGTATATTTCTGAGGTTTTTTTAATTGTATTTTTTTAAAACAACTTATATTTAAAATTCCACTATATTTAAATATCGACATATACGCCATATTTCTTTTACTTGTTTTAAAATCATTATTATTATTTGTAAATAAAATTATACTTTTAATTCTAGCAACTAACTAAAAATTATTTGCCTCATTAGTATTTTTCGCATTAGGTTAACTTTCTTTACATTTCAGTATTTTATTTTAAAACTATATTTAACTTTAAATATGTTTTTAGAAAGGTACTTATACGTATATTATAATGTCATATGGGTATTAAATACATAATGTTAAATAAATTATTTTTACCGTTTTCTTGTGTATATAAAAATACATTTTTATATTTCTGAAAAAAAAACTGTGAAATGTGTCTCTTCCAGATGAACAAAAATGATTCCTTGTTATTAAAGAGAGAGAAAAAAACACTGTCTCATTTTTCGTATAAATAATAATTATTTTTTTAAGTGACTCCTCTCTTTGTTTACTAGATCGTCAATTTAAACGAAAATTTTCAATTTTCCTCTGAAACACATCACTTCCGACGAATTTGAATAAAAATCCGTTTCCCAAAAATAAAACCTCCATCCGCTAATGGCTTATTAAATAAACCGTGCCTCTCTCTCGCACTCTCTCGCTCTCCCAGAATAACAATACCCGAAAAAAAACATAATCAACATTTTTTTTTAATTTTCCCTCCATTATTCATTTTCATTTCTGTCATAACGTTTGCCACCACCCCCTCCTGCCCGTGTCTATCCACCTAGACAACCACCCCCAAATGCCACCTTCTCTTTCCCGTCTTCGGCCAATTAAATTGTCTCGCGTGAAAGGCTCTCTTCACACCCAGGCACGAGTGATGTCAAAATTGAGTACATTTCATCATTACTCCTTGCTTCTTTTTCATTTTTGATGATTTAATAAGTTTAGTGTTAAACAAAAAATCTAACATTTTTTACTGTTTTACCATTCACTTATCTGTATAATATTCGTTCATCTGACATCATTAATATCGGACTGTGTTTAGGAAAAAGGGCGTAACCCTCGATTTTTTTAAAAGTGCTTTTATTAGATATTAACAATGTATACAACTAAATACACTTTCTATAAAATGGAAGTAAGCCGCAAATGTCGAATTATTATCTAAATTCAGGTTTTATTTGAGATTAATTAATTTTTAATTTATTGAAAAAAGCATTTATCCGTAATTTTAATGATTTTTCTGTAATAACTTCTTTAATTATTATTAGATCGAAAATATATTACATTAAATCATCAATCATCATGCACTCAATGTCTGTGTCTATTTTTTTTTAAATATTAATGTAAAAATTCTCAAAAAACGTTTTTTGCCTCTCCTGTAAAATTTGTTTGACGCCCACGGTGGCCGCGCGGCATAAGCGTTGGACTATCATGCCGTGGGTCCCAGGTTCGAATCCTGGGTCTGGCAAGTACACATATTGTTTTTCAATATGTGTGTGAGTCAGGGTATGGATCTAATAGGTTGAGCAAGTGGCTGACATCCATTTCTCGTAAAAAAAAAAAATCTGTTAATACAAACCTCTACTCTGTGGAGGCCCATATTATGATCCTATTAGGATCGGACATGGTAAAATTTGTTCAGTGAGGGTTACGTCCTTTTTCTTATACACGGTCGAATTAATTATGAATGCGATAGTTGTATTTTTTATTATGGTCTAGCGGTAACGTGTCCGCTTTCGAAGTCGTTGGTATCGGACATGACTCACACATCCTAAAGCGGCCCTAACGTTAAGGGCAATGCTGTCTAATGCTCTCCAGCAGAGTTTTCCAAATAGCATTCTGCGGAGCCCAACAGTTTCGCGAGGTAAAATTAAGGTTATTCCGTATTTTTTTCATGTAAAACCTTTAATTATTGAGTTGTCGACACTCGGCATCATATTATGAAGCACTCACTAATCGCGACCCTCTTTTGTGGTAGACAAGTAAACATCCATTTTTATTAGGACTCGTATATTCATTGGTATCGCATGTATTATTCGTTTGATAAGCATTTCATATAGGACCTATTAGTTAAAATTATCGTAATTAAGTAGAATTCCCGTATCTGAATTGGTTAAAACGTATTGGTGCGATACCAGTGTATAATATACGGGTTCAAATCTCGTTGGGCATCGTATTTTTTTAAATGTGATTTTTTTCTAGTGGGTATATGTAGTGTTTTTAAGTTATATATGTTACATATATAGAATGCTGCATTCTGAAATCTTGTAAATTATTTTTTTTTTTATTAAGGAAACAAACAGTTACATATTGATTACAAAAATTTAAAATATAATAATGACAAGTTATTGCAACCAGCAAAGTTTCCATATATACATTATAATATAGTTAAGCCTAACAAGATAGAGATTAAGAATAACATAAATATAAAGAAATTACATAAGAAAATTACATGAGAAAAATGAGGAAGAATAATGAATAATTAAATTATATACAAAAAAAAGTAACATATTATATATCTATTTATACAAAATTTTGGAGATAGCGCCTTTAAATGAAACAGGTGATTTATTAAAAGGATCAACGGTGGAGAAATACATATTATAATTTAAACAAGAACGCCGAATAAAAGAGTTTTGTGCATAATTAGAACCGATACGACTGATATGGTGCAAAGTTTTATTTCGCGTAAATCTTGATGGACAATGGAAACCCACCCTTTTGAGTAGGTTTGGCAATTCAATAAAACCATTGATAATTTTAAAAAGAAAATATTGATCAGATATAGAACGTCGACTCTCCAAAGATGGTACCATAAAAGTTGCAGTAGTCTAAATAGATTTAGATAATCGATATTCGTTCGAGATATTCATTGAATAAAAGAAATGGTCATTGATGATGGTTAAATGTTTAATAATAAACTCAGAATATTGTGCCGATATTATTGTCCTACTTAAAAGAGTGGCTGATGTTGCATAATGCCAGGGAAAATAAGGCGCCAAAAGTCAAAAGGGAATACCCGGGCCATCTTAAAATCCGGCGGAACTAATCGCCAAGACAATGTATATGCAAATTACCTGCACACTTTCCACCACTCGTAAACAAGTTCGTTTGAAATTTTCACCATCTAAAGCGCGCCTCTTCTTTTATAAGACGAGAGAGAGACATTACTTTTATCAGCTTTTAAAAAATCTATTAAACGGAAAGATTGGGGGGCAATTTACATACTTATTAAAAAATTAACATTGCTTACCGTCTAGTTGATTAAGATTTTTTTACGCAAAGAGTCTAGGTATACTTACGTCCAAAAAATCTCTATAATACCTTCTTACTTACTTTATCCTGCCATGTTTCAACATCAGTTAATCTCTTTTTCCTTTCATAATAATCATATTATGGCGATAGCAAGACAAAAGATTTGGCTTAAAAAAAACAAATTAAAAATATATAAAAAAATCAAAATCACAGTACCTACTTGTCACACTGAAACCAGCATAAACCGGCTTGGCATTTGGCGTCCCTCCTCCTTACTCCTTCAGTTAATGTTTGTAGGAAGGGGTACGACTCCACGATGTACTCCGCAGACTGAATCTCACCACAAGTTCACATCCCAATTATATATAATAATATAAACACATCTGGAATGGCAACACCTTACAACTTTATTTAGGTATTGGCTTTCATTTAGATCTGTTCAAAGCTAATTCCTTCCAGTTTATAGCACTGTCTTTAAATCCAACTGGATACTATTCCTCCATCTTGTTCGAGGTCGACCAGGTTTTTGTTTGCTTTCCAGTTTCCTGACTGTTCCCCACCAAATTTGATGGAATATATGATACGTACCCCCCCATTCAAAGCGTACAGCTTTCATTTGTATCTTCGCCTTCACCCTAACTGTATCATTGATGCGTCCGAAGATACTACAAAGCACGGTCTGCTCAAATGGGCCCGACACTATTTCCATATTTTTAATCAAACACCAGATTTCCAAGCTATACATGACAATTTGCCTTATTAGTGTTTTGTACAAGACACATTTCATCGTCCGTTTAATACCTTTGAAAGTAACATCTTTATTAAACCGAAGCTACATTTATCACCCAGCACAATTCTTTTTTTTTAATTTTGATTTTTGTCTACTCTCATTGTTAATACAGTATACCAGATACACGAAATTCTTAACCTGTTGTGTCCCTTGAAAATATCGCAAGGTCTGTCTAACCTTCTCGATACAACCACATATTTGGTCTTAGTCTAAATGTGCTGCCGTTTTTCTCAAAATCCACCAATACTTTATGTTGGGAATAAAATTCTTAGATCTTTGGGTTCGTGAGGGAGAGGTGATGAGGTAATAAAGGTAGCAGTAGTGGAGATGGATGTAGCGTTTATTATCTTGATGAATAGTTAGAAATGGTTACAATGGTAGGAGTAAATATAAACGGTGCAGAATAATCGCGGTGAACTCGTGCTCAGACTGAGCCGCGATCCGTTGCGACGACTGCCGATCTACTGTTAACGATAATACTGAGAGCAAATAACTGAGTGATGGTGGTGGAGTGAGAAATGACTGTGAGCAGGTGACTATGTTGAGTGTCGAGACAGAAGTGGGTTTTTCTCAATCGTCCTTCGCTATTTATATAAATACAATCAATACATTGCAAAAGTCACTGTTTATTTGGTTAATATATCATACTTGTTATTATTGAACTAGGTTGTGATTATTTATATTATTCGGTTATGAGGAAGTGCTGACCAAGTGCTTCCAAAACTCAGATTTATTTTGAAAACAAAACATGAATATTATCGAAGTTTATCATATTTTTAATGCTGAGTGATGTGCTCACCAGAGATCTATTCATACAAATCAGTTTAAATCACATGGTTTAAATAAGTACGTGGCTATATGAAAACTAATCCTAACACATGTTAACATAATAGTATACCTCAGGAATCAATTGGAGGTACATTTAAATCCATTATTCAGGCCATAATACAATGGATTACCGCGTACCGTTATATTATCATGACATTGCTTTAAAATTCAATTATATTTCAAAAGATCACCATTTTCTTATCTTCGACAAATAACTATCTCGGCCCATTCCACTTTACTTTTATTTCTGTCTTCGTAACATGTAAGCATTTATTTCAGGAAAAATTTGACAGGCAATGTAATTTTTGACGGTAACTTATACTTATGTCTAACAGGTTTTTTTTTTAAATAGCTACTCTGAAATAATTAAACAATGCCTCAACGTTGACATGACAATTTTTTCCTGCTTTTTGTAAGTTAATATTCTGATTAGCCTATATTTGGTTTTACTAATTAATATTTATTATACGTTCATGTCACATGTTAAAATGACATATTGGCATTAAAGACATGGATAATAATAATAAATTATGTTTCTGTCACATTTTTACTGACATATTTTATTTTGATTTATAAAAAGTATTATATACATACTATAATGACCAGAGCTACAAAGAATGCATACATGTTATGTTTTTTTATAAGTAACCTAATATTTTTTTTATTTTATTATCTCATGTTTGCATTTTTAAATAGTGTATGACATGATTTAATGTATTTTATCTTCATTCTGTTAGACTATATAAAATTATGTTCTCAAAAAATGCTACACACAACAGATATGTTATCTTTACTAGCTGTATACTTATAAACCAGCCGGTAAAATTATATTATATATTTGGCTTGAAGTATATGTCTGTCTATAACGCAAGGCAACACAGCATAACACACAGACACACACACACACACACACACAATCTCTTACTCTCTCTCTCTCTGACGCATGTAAATTTACATGCGAAAGAGTATGCGTCTTTTTTGCGTGATCGCATAAATGGAACACCGACCATATACCAATCGCATGTGCGCTGCACTTAATCACTCATTTGCATATATTCATTTTGCTCACACGTTTTTTAACTCATTCATAAATTTTAAAAAAAAAACTATTTTAAGACAATACTGATGAAACTCATGTAAAATACGCCGGCTTTATCGAAATACAAATTTTGAATGATGTCTGTTTGTAAGAAAGAATTAAATTTGAAATATACTTACATAAAAATAATAAAACACGAACAAATAAATATATTGATTTGTTCTGCAAACTTTGGGTTCATTCAATATGCCCTTTATGGCCTCAGAAATTGCATGCAGCCTTGCCGCTTCAGTTTTCCGGCCCCTGCTATAAGGCATATAATATTATAACTTTTACATTTTTCCAAGTTATTTAGATATCTTATACACATTATCATATAAGGCTGTTTGTGCCAAACACTTTTTACCCGACGGCACACTGGGAAAGTCGTGTTTGTTTTGTGGTACACCAAATAAAAATTCTCCAAAAAATAGATGTAGGTGTGTACTCTATCAATATGAATAAAAAATCGGTGTGTGTACTTATGTACGCGCGTTAGAGGTTATACTTCTTTGGCGTAACAAAACAAAAATAACAAAACAAAAAAACGTAAGTAGAAAATACGAAAAAATATATTTTTTAATACAATCAATAAAGTTTTGATTAAAAAGCATAATGAAATTAGAATTATATGTATTTATACACAGTTATTGTTGTTGTATTGTTAAATAAAATTTTTGAAACGCTGCTGGTTTATTTCTAATATAACATTCATCCGATAGTTGTCAAAATAAATAAGTATTTACCTACATACCAAAATGGTAATATTAGTTTTAATCATTCTATATATTATTATGAAATATTATTTCTAATCAAATTTTCTATTTCCCGTGACGGCATCTCTGAAAATTGTAAACATCATCTGACGTTCACGACGTTTAGTAAGAAAATTTTAATGGCGGACTAGACTCCGACCGAAAATGTCTTTCCAGTTGAAAATGTCCCTCTGAGGCGGACGAGACCGGTCCAAATTCATTTATTAAAGTAGAATAAGTAATACATTTTTTTTCTTTTCCTTAAATCAAACAACAAATAATACTAACTTTCTTCTCTTCAATCTCGGGTATATTTAATAAAAAACAAAAATTAAATTACAGTTGTTTCTTGTCTATATGGAAATACGAGGGTGGGTCAATAAGTCCTTAGAAAAGCTGACAGGTGGCGCGACTAGTACTGTAAGCGGTTTGTTTTCATGCAGCGGCACTACCGATTCAGTATGCTGCGAAGTTTCAATCAGATTGGTCGGGTTGTTGTGTGTTTCTCGTACATTTAAAAAAAAATTTGCTTGTTTTCAAAAAATGGAGAAAATTGAGTTTAGAGCTGTTATTAAACATTTTAATATAAAAGGGTTAACAGCAAAGGAAATAAAAAATGAGTTGGATTTAGTTCACGGCACATCTGCTCCTTCACTTGCAACTATTTATAACTGGTTAAATGAATTTAAACGTGGTCGTACATCAACAAAGGATGAACCACGCTCAGGACGTCCTGTAGAGGTGACTACACCAGAAATGATCAATAAAATCCACGATATGGTGTTAAATGACCGAAGATTAAAGTTGAGTGAGATAATTGATGTTACAGGGATCTCAAAAGGTAGCGTCATTTCTATTTTACATGACAAATTGGGCATGAAAAAAATTTCTGCAAGATGGGTGCCGCGTTTGCTCACAGTCGACAATAAACGCAATAAGGTGGTTAAGCCCTGTTGTCGCTCATGCAACGCAATCCGGATGAATTTTTTCGTCGCTTTGTGACTGTAGATGAAACATGGATACACCACTATACTCCCGAGACGAAAAAACAGTCAAAGCAGTGGATTGCGAAAGGCGAACCATGTCCAAATAAGGCGAAAACCGTAAAATCAGCTGGTAAGGTTATGGCTACTGTATTTTGGGATGCACGTGGAATTATTTTCGTTGACTATTTGGAAAAAGGAAAAACAATAACAGAGGATTATTATGCATCTTTATTGGACCAGCTAAAAAACAAAATTGAAGAAAAAAATCCTCTTTCATCAGGACAATGCCCGTGTTCACACATGTTTACGATCAATGGCTAAAATTGAAGAATTGAAGTTCGAATTGGTCGACCACCCACCGTATTCGCCAGATTTAGCCCCCAGTGACTTTTTCCTTTTCCCAAACTTAAAAAAATGGCTAAGTGGACAACGTTTTTTTTCAAATGAAGAAGTCATCGATCGGACAAATGCTTATTTTGAGGACCTTCCGAAAACTTATTTTTCTGACGGTTTAAAAAAAATTGAGAAACGTCTAACCAAGTGTATTGAGCTCCAAGGAGATTATGTTAAGAAATAAAAAAAAAAAAAAAACTGTTTTAATGCTTTTTTCTAAGGAATTATTGACCCACCCTCGTATATAGATTTAATATAGGTTAATAGTTTTATCATATGTTTTACCATATCGAAATCTTCAAAAGAAAAATTTCATCAAATTTCATTTAATTACTCCATTTTATAGCGCTGTAATTTCATTAAAAGCTTTTCGTTAATTCGTTGCCCACCCAAGCTTTCGTTAATTAACAAAATAATAGTAATAAAAGTTATTTTCCTAATTTAAAAGCCATGCCGTAAAACTGTGGTTATAAAATATTAATTAATATTGATTACTGTCCATATCACGTAAAAGCTCTGGTTTTCCGTAGAAAAACACTTTTACTTTCCTGCAAAACAAAATAAATGCTGGTTTCTTGTAAAAGCACGACGTAGCTTTTAAATTGCAGACGTCTTAACTGACTATACGTGAACAGTAAAGTTTTTTTTGCCACTAAACTTTATTATTTATATAAAATAACATTGCGATATTATGATAGATTAGTTTTTAGTGAGTATAGCGCCCATTTCTATAGTCGTAAGTATTTGTTTGAATTCCGCATTTAACAATTATAATATGTTTTTCTTTTAATTTATATTAATCTAGACATAATTAAACTCACCGTTATGGGACGGGTCCCTTACATACCCGGACTTTTCTGATGTACCTACCCATATTCAGTGAAAATTTTTATTTTAATCTTGTGCATTTAATAGTAGTATATGTACATTAAATATAAATTAAGTATAAGTATCATGGTTAGAACAAGGATCAATGATAAATTCGATTACTCTAAATAAATATAACTAGAATTGACATTGTGTTGTGGATAATTATAATAAATCAAAATTCAGGATATTCACAACATGAGATTTACATTATAACAATTAATATTACCCTCACAAGAAAAATGGGATCAGTCTCAGGAAATAAAAACTAGAATTGAGATCACAAGGCGTGCCTTTCTCAAAATGAGACGCCTCTTCGGCAATAGTTCTGAGACTACGTATGGTACGTTGTTATGTTCTCTCAATTATTTTCTATGCTATGGAAGTATGGACGCTAAACTAAAAAATGTCACGAAGACTTGAAGCTTTCGAGATGTGGCTGTATATACACATCCTCAAAATTCCTTGTACTGACCTGGTAACAAATGTTGAAGTTCTACTAAGTATTATCAAAACCAGGAAACTACAGTACCTCGGCCACATTATGAGAGGACAGTACAGCATTCCCAACTTGTCATACAAGGAAAGATCAATGGTAAGCGTAGCAGAAGACGGCACCGTATTTCGTGGCTTAAGAACCTCCGTGATTGGTACGAGTGCAACTCCACTAAACTATTCCGGGTAGCAGATGACAAATCTAAGATCGCCTTAATGGTGGCCGACCTCCGCTAGTGGATGGCACAATAAGAAGAAGAAATATCATAAAGTTCAATATGGAATCTAATGGCCCGACCACATTACCATTACGTCACGTGCTGTCACGTTATGAACATACTAAGATACAGGTAGATAGAACATTATGATATTGATTCACCTTCTTAATCTCAAAGTGATATCACGTGACATGAATGAAATGGAATGGCTAATAGAATTCTGTTAATATAACAACCATTTTGTAGAGGCTCATATGCTCCACTTAGAAGCGAAAATGGCAATTTACCTTAAAGTTTGAAAGGAGTTGTTATAAAACCAATTTTTGAACTCGCTTTTCTGTGAATTGCGTGCGAAGGCACTCAACTCTCTAATTAAGGACACTCGACCCGAGCAACCAAACAAAAAACACGTTCACGCGACACCAATTAGTGCACACCTCTTATTCGCACCCGCCAAACAAACAGAGATAGAGAGACAAACACTTTCCGGATGATTGGGTAAAAAGCTCTCAGTTTTTTTAATCACTGTCTGGAGATTACTAATGTAATGAGAATCGAATTAAATTTGAATGAAGTTGTCACGCATCGGCGGACTAAATGTTACTCATTATTCATGGTTATGCCGCCATTAATTATGCTGGCTGGAGAATTCCGACCCAATTATTTATTATTCCAGGCCGGGTGGAAAATTTCGGAAAATTATTTTACAGTGATTCGCGTTCGACCTTGTTAAACTATATATGAATAAGGGAACCGTTTTAATAGTTCCACTCTAAGGTCATATCTATTTACAGCTGTTAATAAATTATACGAAAAATTTCTTCAATTCTTTGAATACCCAGACAAATATTATTTATGAGTCGAGTTTTTAATTCGATTTTAAGTTCTCGTGAAATGGTATAAGTCATCTATCGTACTTACTTACATAACTTTTCATAACGACATTTTCGGCATGCTTTAGAAATAAAACATCAAAATTTTCATTAAAAAAATATTTTTATTAAGAATATTGATTTAACATACTTACATAATTTTGAACTTCTGAGAAAATATATTATTACCAACAGAAAAAATCTTTTTGAAAAAAGTACGATGCCCCGCAGGAATCGAACCTGCATCTCTCGGGTATCGTGCCCGCGCACATAGACCACTATGCTAAAGCTGAAATACTAATTACGGCAAATTTTAACTATTGGCTCTTATAATACTCTCTGAAGTGCTTTCTAAATTGAGCTACGATTGGCTATCGGTTTTTGTATGTTAAATCAAAGTAGGTATTACTTTAATTATTACTAACCGTTAATCTTGTCAAAATGCTATTCACAAATTCACTGTGTTTATTTTTAATGACTAAAACATTTAGAGAAAAGTAAATCACTCGATTAAAATACTACCATAGTCTGAACTAGGCTTTACACAGAGTATAAAACTAATGGATTATCATCTTCAAGCAGATGAGGTATCGAGCATTTCTAATTATTTCTTCGACATAAAAATTGTTTCTATCTACAACAAGAAAATACAGCCTTACGAACAGGGTAAAGATACCTGATAAATTTCCTCTCTCCAGTTCAATTTAATGTTATGCAAATGGTATTGGCAGAAATTTTCAATACCCCCTCGAGAGGGTACCGGTAAACGGTAAAAGCCAAAGATGCGACTAAAAAGAAACTGCGACTAAAAAGAGAATAAGATTATGAATAACGGTTATGAACGAAAGCGTTTCGACTTAAATTTCTCCTTTCATCTTTCAAAAAATTTCTTATTCATGAGTTATCATTATTTGACTCGGCGCCGCAGATTTTTGTCCGTGTTAATGGTGCTCAATTTTAAATCTGTTTTTTTTTAGTTCAACAGCGCTTCGATTCAAGTCCGGTTCAAAGTGGAAAAAATGGACTTGGCCTTTAAGTGGTGGAATTCTTGGCAGGGTTAGAGAATGAAATTGGCCTGATTAAATGATTTCTAAGAGAAATTACAACACACAACACATTTTTTTTTAATTCTAATGGATTTAAGTTTTTACTATTCCATTTGAGTCGTTTTTTGCAACCCGGGTTTCACTTTTCAGCATCTTCAGGTGCTGTGTATACTCACCAAAGTCAAACACACACTGACAACGAACACTCTTAATTCTAACTTATATATAGATATAATAAATCAATACAATGAAGTAGGTAAAAACTCAATTACCTTTCTAGGAACAAATGGACGATTTTACACCTGTTGAGTGTAGTATTTTTATATTTTATAAGTACTAATGATCTATTATTAGGTTTTGACGTTTTTTTATAATATGCTTATCAAGTATATTATTATTAAGACAGTACTTCAGTGAAGCGGAAAATAATTTTCTACTATAGGTACGACGAAATTTTGGATTCGCTGGCAATCGGAGAGCGAAAGTCGGAACACGTCAATTTGTTTCGTGTTGGCGACGGGGGTATTAATTTTTAAATCGTGTTAAGATGACTAAAAAACGTTACCCATTTACTTGAAAAAGAAAACATGTCAATGAATCAATATTATTATTGTTACTATTAGAACAATAAACAGAACATCAAATGGACGTTATCGAAGTTATATTTCGTTCGACACGCGTTATTTGCATAATCCGCGCATCGCCTAGCCACGATCTTTTTAGACCATGCCTCAACTGAGGTATAGCCTTAATAAGATAGGGGGTTTTTTGTCAAACACTTCAAGTATTCCTAATTTTGTTTGTTATATTTTTTAGTGTGACCGTTGACTTGATATGTACAGGCAATTTGACAGGTAGGTAGTAAAATTCAAATTCCATCAAGCAAGTCAGTATTGACTTTTTTTTAAAATTGTCATTATCCTCACTGCTAATCCCGCGACCACAATAGTTGATCGGAATATTCACAATCCATGACGTCTTTTCACTTGATCACTCCACTGTCCATGTCATCGTCTTTTTCAGTGTCAGTTTTCTTTATTCAAGTAAATAGATTCGTACTGTAGTTTTCTGTTACTATTTATTTTTTTGGATTGATTTATTTTACTAGGTAAATAATGAATTTTTTAGTTTAGTAATTTATACATAATATCTGAAATCTCAAAAAATTGTATGTCGCGAAATTAATATCATGACCTCTCGTTTGGCGTTGCCCATTTGACAAATCTGACAAATCTGATTGGACAGCTGTCTTGCGGAATAATAATATTTTAATTGTAAATAGTCCCGACATGTGCAATAATTTATGTTTTAGTGATCTAATTTTAAAGTTAATAAAAAACAAAATAGTTAGATACATATTATTACAATATTATAGGTATAAGATACTAGAGGATGACTGCTTTTAGTTCTTCGACATTTCAAAATAAACTTTTGTTATTTTGTTTGCGTTTGACATACACCTTCTATATGGATCGATACTATTAAGAAAGAGAGTGAATTAACAATAACTAAAACTACAAGATCAGCACAGAATGGAAGATGGAAATAAATTATTGGCAATGCTTATAATTTAAGCGATCAGTTTCCTCAGTAATGTGGAATAGGATATGAATAGTATATTATCCACATAAACATATTTATCTTTCAAAAGAATAATATTTTGTTTTATCAATGTTTGATTTACTATTTCTTTTATTCAACGAATAATTCACAATATTTAAGAATGTACCATTCTAATTATTGAACATACACCGATTGCCAAAGTAGCTTGATTTCGAAGAGCGCTGATGAGCACGTATTAAAAAGGCCAATACTTAAAATGTGTCGCTAATAGTACGTGGCTTTGTAGCATAGAGGATAATGCGCGGACGGGGCGTAAACCCAGAGATGTAGGGTTCGATTCCCTGCCGGGGTGGCTTATTTTTTTCAAAAAAAATTTTTTCTATTGGTTATAATATATTCTTTCAGAAGCGTTTTTCAAAATTATGTATATTTTATCAATGTTTGTTATGAAAGCAGGTATCTCGAAAACTCTGTATCTACTTGAACAATAATTCATAACAGGCTATATTATAAACAATAATAATAAACATTTAAACCAATGTTTATTACGTTAATAAATTGAATTCTAATATAGAAAATTATGAAAATATTTGGTTTGATACATACTACATTTATAACAAAATTATAATCTCAAAATAAATGCATAATATACCACCTAGTTCTACAATAATATAACTGCAGAAGGTTAACATTCTCCAGAATTGAAACTCTCAGAGTTTAAACTCTAAAAAAGAAAAATCTCTCTTCGGATTTTATTGAGTCGAAAAGTTTTCCACTGCTTTCTTATCTCAGCGTTTTTCCAAAAGTTTTCCCGGAGCTTTTTTTTGAAGTTTTTCCAAACGCGAAATGTCGACACGCAAAGCAGCGATCAAATGCCAGCTGCTATTTGAAAGCTTTTAATCGAGTCTTCGTTCGTAATCATTCTTATGAATAGAGATTTAAAGTCATATTGATCTGCTTTATTAAAATGTTCAAGATCGTTTATCAAGGTGTAAATTTGAATAATAACTTATATTAAAGTAATTAACTTGAATTTTCTAGAGTCTAGACGCTCTTGACAGACATTTTTTTCATTATTTTGGAATATCATTTTATGTAAACACCAAAGTAATGTAAATTTTAAAATATTTTCTCGAATATTTTTTTCATTATTACTTACGATAAATTTAATAATATTTTCAATTTAGCTAAATAATATACGGTAACATCTAACAAAATAAAATACAACTAACAATCTCAGACGATAATAAAGTACTCGTCACTCGAACATCATATTAATCAGTCGATGTCAAACCTTTCAATCAAGCGGTTGACAATTAATCTCTCAATCAAATCGTCATTTCACACATATTCTGTTAGTCCGAGAATGACGTTAAACTGTTATATACTAAATTCACATAAATAACTAAATTAATATTATCTAAATATTATATACATCATCAAAGTATACAAGTGCATACAATAAACAAACCATGAAATAATATCAATTAAGTATGTATTCACATATCAAAAATACAACTTTTAAATTGAAGAACTACAAATGGCGGTCCCTTAAATCAGTAATGCACAAACCGCGGCCTTAAATAACAAGTAGTGAATCATCAAATTGTTCATTAAATACGACAAAATTGTTATTTTCTATATGCTAAGTTCAGTGCAAATACGCATGTGCACGTAATGCAGAGTGGAGAGTGATTGGGGTAGCTGGTATGTTACTAATAAATTTAAAATAATAAAGTGTATAGTTTAGTATAATATATCATTATTTTTTAACATTTTTACCCACTACTGCCCGACAATTTTTTGATAATGGATAATTTGACCCTTTTTTCAAATAGGTTGTGCACCACTGCTTTAAATGAATGAACAACTATAAATATACTTCTACTGTCAAAACTACTTACTTCTTATAATAAATTCATAGTAAAAAGTCGTTATATTAAATTAAAACTTAACCCAATTATGTCCTGTCTGAATAAATTATGAAAATTTAGTACTAATAAATATATTAGCGACATAAAATGACATATTTATTTGTCCAAATAAATTGCAATATTTTGCCTTTCATGTGTAATTGCTTTGATATGTATTTTTATGACAGTTTTATTCATTTATTTATTAAACAAAGACACACTAAGCACATAACAGATTATTAATTCAATACTTTCATAATATGAAATTTAGAATAAATAAAGGTACAGGTAAATCAAATTAGTAGAGAAAAAACAAACCAAAAAATAATTTTTCAGCGAAATAATTAAAACAACAATTCAAGAAAAATATAAATTAAACAATAAAATAGAATTTTAAAAACACAATACATATTACATTGCTATAAATCTTTACATCTCTAGGTAGTGCCTTGACCAGCCGCACAGCCTCGCTTATTATCTGAATGTATATTATTTTCCATTTTAAAAGTTAAAATATTAACAAGTAGGTATAGCGGCGTGACTTCGAAAAGACACCCATTGATTAACTGGATGCCGCAAGCGCTATGTAGTCAGATTACGATTCAACTCTGTATATAGCGGCGTGATTTTGAAAAGAGACCTATAGATGGCGCTGCCCATTGACAGGACGCCGCAAGCAATATGTAGATTAGGATTTAACTCTATGTTGACCCCGTAATTGATATCTCTCAGTCTTAAAGCCAGTCAGTTTAGTCTGAATATCTCTGACCTTTTTGATCATACAGTTCCTTTATTTTGAGAATGAGCACCTTACACTATCGAGATTTGTTTGTAGTGGTATGTGTGGTATCTAGTTATCAAATGTGATACTTACCCGAACTGAACTAATCCTTTGGCAAGTTTATCTGGTTATTTGGTCGAGCGAGTCATCTTATCTTCTTAATCTTTTTTCGTGTACCGTTTGAGGTATTCTGTTATTATTGATTAATCTCTATGAACTTGGAATAAATACTAAAACCAGAAATGTGTCTATTTTATAAATACTATAACGTGGGCCTAAAGTATTTCTATGTTAGAAATAAATAATAAAAAAAAACATCCCCTACAAGTAAGATAATATTATTATTATTTATACGACTCATCCACTTCTTTTCTGCTAGAAAAATACGTAAGCACAGACAAATCGTTTAATTTTATATACCTCATAATACATAACGTAATAATCGAAACAGCCGTCGACCAAAACACAAACTTATTAAATTTTAATATAATTAGTAAACTGTTGCATGACGTGAACATAGAAAAGGGATGCCAAATTAAATATCAATGTTAAACAAAAGGGTATTTATGGTATAACATAGTTTATATATGACGTTATCTATTAGAGTTAATTAGTTCAGTCACGCAAGGGGATGTATTGTCCTTGACCAGGAAAACTTTTCCCTATATTGGGTTTAACCTACGAATTTTACAAGTGTATGGTATGTAAGTAATAAAATCCTCCTAAAAACGAAATGTTTCAATATATTTTATTGTTATTTTTTTATAGTAGTTCAGTTATTGAAGAATATTCCACAATTTTTTATTAAATAATTATAAATATAAAGAAAAGGGGAGAAAGATTTTAAAAATTGAAAAATAAGTTGAATATACCAAATTAAACACAATCCATAATTTTAAATGGGAAAAACGATACAACTGAATTTCTAAATTTTTTGACTCAAACGTCTTTTGGCTTTCTTGAAAAATAGTTGTTTTAAAATTATCTGCTTGTCATAATTTGAAAACACCTCTGAGAAATATAATATAACCACTTTAAAAAATAGAAATAATAATTAAAAGATAAAAAGAACTTTTTATAAACCATGTTTTTAAATTTTTTGTTTAATCATAATATAAACTTGACAATTCTATGTATTATTAAATACTTTTTTGTACTTGATAGAAATACTGAATAAATATTATAGAATAGTGAAATGTCATTTTGACATTACATATTGATTTCCATAGTAACGCACGTATATATTAATAATTTAGTTGCTAGGACCCCCTTAGCAACCAATAATAGTGAGTAGTAAATATTACTTTTAACGATTTTTTCCGAAACATACAAAACAGAATTAACTGAAAATGAATTCAATTCTGCTTAAAGATGGCCAAAAGTATTAAAAGAATTCATTGTCGTCGTGTTCTGATATATTCTAAAAGTTTCAAATGTCTAGCTAGTCGGGAAGTTAGTTGAAAATCTTCAATCGTCCAATACAAATCTTGGTCAAACAAGAAAAAATTTGTACTAGACACACAAGAAAAAATCTGTGCCGGACAAACTAGAATAGAAGCTAATAAAAACGTGGTAAATATACGACCCCCAGTGGGACCCATGTATTTTACCAACTAAACTATGTGCGTCCTACCTAATTACGATGAAGTTAACTCATAGTTTTTACACTTCTCTTTGATCTTTCCTAGTAGTTATATTATATCTATCGAATGTGTTTTCAATTTATATACTAATTATTATGTTCAATAAACAATGTTATATTTTTAAATCTTTAATAAAAATAGTTTATCTCTCTTTCCATTAGTCAAGGTTTGCATCACTCACTAATATATAAGAAAAACATTTAAAGTTAGCGACATAACATAGAATAAAAATTTTATAGAAATGATTTCAAGCAGGAAGACACTTTCTTGAAGAGATATTATATCAGTATATAACGGGGGTTTTTCCAGTAAAATTTTCTTATATTCCCTCATTGTGACCACGTTTCGCCTTGTCTTTGATGGAAATACCCTTGATTACATTAAATACATTATACATACCTACACACATCATTTGAATTGGGCTAAAGCTTAGTCTCTTCATACTTTACTTTATTACTAGGGGTAGTTAAATATTATGGGACTATGGCAGCAATCTCTTTTCACATAGAACGATCCTACGTTAATCTTGTAGCTTAATTTATTGTAACTTAGTCGCTTTCTTACTAGTATCACTCCATCTGTAAGGCACTCACCCTCTCAACTCCCTGCCTTCGACACCACCAGAGATCACTCTTCTTTCCAAGCTGCATGGATCTCTTCTTACCACGTGACTTAAGAATTGGAGATCGTATCTCTTGTAGTTGGCCAATAAACATTCTTATCAATTTCTACTAGTGTAGATACACCTGGTTGTCCATAGAATGCAAAGCATCCTCCCCCTGCATCACATCTCGAATCTGTTAATTCTCTTCCTATCAGATTCTCTGAAGGTCCAAGATATAACACAGTACAGAACGATTGAAAATTTCAACGTTTTAACGAGTTTTTTTTATAGTTTTTGTGATGCTGCGATCTTTCTATGGGAAAATTGAAAGCTCAGTATTATAATGAGTATTTTTTAATTTAAATCATTTATTGTAGACTTAATTTCCTTTTGTAATAATGTTTTTTTGTTTTAAACGATTAAACATAGAGGTTCTAAAAATCCTAGTATTTATTTTAGTTGTTTTTTAAATGACTATAATAAATGAAATTATTTAACAATGTTGACAATAATAATTGTTCAGTAAGGAGTCTTCGTCAGCTTAAAATGACACTGTCTATTCTTTCCGTATAAACAAGATAAATACAGTGAAGTATTTGCACCACTGCAATGCATACAATGTGTTGTACTGCGCATGATGTTTGCTGGAACACTTCACCGTTTGTTTACAAAGGAGCTTTTACGCGCCCTCTGTCGAATATAATTCACTCCTATTTTGACGCTAGGTAAAGTATTACTGCTGTAAGGAATTGTTTCGCAGCGTGCCGCGGGAGATCTTCCTCGTCTTAGATTAACTGTTTTCTCGTTTTTTTCTCTTTCGAATTGTCAAAATACCGGGGCAGTATTTCTTTTACTGGAATAGTTGTAGTTTTTATTCACAGACGCCACTGTTAATAATTTATAGTAATAATATTTAACATTAAATGTGATCGATTTGAAAGGTAATATACACATTAAGGGGTTGCCATTTTGCATTTAAGGGTTAAGAGGCTTCTGAATTTTCAAGCGACAGTTGTAACTTCGCGGCATGTGCACATGCGTGGTTGACCGATCGTGGCGACCCTTGGTGCAAACTATACAAACCTCACTGTGCAGCACACAAAATATGCACGGAACAATAACAAACTAGTCTCGTTGCGACTATAAGCATTTTTGTATGTAAACAGTTATTGTCGAGATAATTTAATTTACACGCAGGCAGTAAATTCATGCATGTGTACAGGCGCAATCTTGAATGAAGTGTAATTTGAACACAAAATTATTTATTGGTGTTTAAAGCACTTTTCCAGCAAGCTATATGTATGTGCCTTAACCCCACTTAATACTAGATCGTTTCCCGTACGGCTTTTCCAAGTCATATGCTTTCATATAAAAATATGCTTATCTACCTGTTCGCGTCACACTTATCAAGAGTTATACCACTATAGTCGTAGAGCGCAATGTTCTAAGCGGCAGCGAGCGGTTCGCTTGTGTCTGCGTGTATGTACACCTGGGGAAATCAGGCCTGCCAATTGGAGGAGATTCGCCGAATAATGCCGTGCGTTGAAAATTTTATTTTATTTTACTGCCGAACTCGCTTGACGTTTGCGGATTAAAATATTTCCTTATTGCCAACATGGCGGTGCGGCTGAGTGAAAGAATTACAAGACATGAGTATTAAATAATAAATAAAATATTATCAAACTGTGAACAGTGAAAACATTCTACATTAGTCTGAAGTTCTTTAGTTTTGATAGAAAATAAGTCACAATCGAAGCGGTGAGGAGTGAGAGAAAGCGATGCGATAAGCTTAATGTAAATGATTTCGTCAATAGAAACCACAACAATAAATAAACTTTGCTTTAAATAATTCATGCGCACTAAAACATTTTTCATCTGCGCATATTCAATTATTCCATTAAATACCTGCCTAATAATACTGCACCATATGCAAGCAAATATGGTATAATAGGGTTGATGTAAAATGTAAATGAAGTCGGTAATAGCAACCGTAAAAATAATGAAATTCGCTTTATTAACTATTGAGTCAGCATTTACTTGGTAGAATATTATCATTTCACAAAATATGATAACATAATAAATTATACTTAATTCTATATAAAAAAACTAAACTTAATAGTTAGACGTAGGTACTACCAAATTTAAATATAATTATAATAACGAACAACTACAAATGGTGACCCCGGCGTGATCTTAAAATCTGAAACACAAAATTATGTCGTAATGTTTATAGTATACCGACACAATACCCTCATTAATCTGTTGACGGAGTTTCATTGAAATTGACGAAACAGGTCCTGATTATTAAACTAAGTGGAATTAGTATTACAAACTCGTATATTGTATTCTATTTTTATTAATTATATAAATATACCTACCTAATAATTTTTAATTTATTAATACAATTCTATGGAAATAGAAACCAGTATTTTGACCAGTAATTTATACTTAAAACATGATAATTACAAGATAAAAAGAACTTTTTATAAACAACGTTTTTAAATTTTCTGTTGAATTATTATGCTCAATATGCTTAAACTTGTACTTGATATGAAGTAAATAAAAAACAAACAAACAAACAAATATAGAATACTGAAATGTCATTTTGACATTTCATTTTGATTCCCATAGTAACGCACGTATATATTAATAATTTAGTTGCTAGGACCACCCCCTTAGCAACCAATAATAGTCTTTTACTTTTAACGGATTTTTCTGAAATAACTTTCCATGCAAAACAGAATTAACTGAAAATGAATTCAATTATGCTTAAAGATGGCTAAAAGTATTAAAAGAATGCATTGGCATCGTGTTTTGATGTATTCAAATGTCTAGCTAGTCGGAAAGTTAGTTTAATATCGATTGCACGATATGTACTGGACAAACAACACCGGACAAACAAGAATACGATCTAATAAAAACGTTGTAAAAAAGTCGTTTACCTAAAGTATTGGACATAATATCAGTTTTGTGAAAATAGATGCCTCATATTATTAACTTCACCCAGAAATTTAAAATATTATCACCACTGTCTCAAGTACCATTTGTTTTAAAAAAAATATGCGTACTTATTAAACTATCAAAAGATATCTATTGATCACAATATATTTTTTGATTCGATATTACTTGTTATATTTTAAGTGGTGTAATAATTTTGCTGAATAACTTATAAATAATAAATAGTCTCATCTTTGTAAATTGGTAACTACGAGTATCTAATTTAAATGTACATATTTTAAAAAAATAGTGACGATTTAGGTTACCTCACCTCAATTGCCTTCCATCCACGGAATTCTCCCCGGGAAGTAAACGTATCAAGTCATCCTTTAAACTTTTCAGGGACTTCAACTTTTGAAGTACCCTAAAATGTATTTTGTTTGCCAAGTCTACCTTTGTTTGCCACAAGTTATTAACTGTTTTCATGATGGTTATAACCAATTTAACTCATTTTAAACTTTTAACTTTTTTCGCTCCAATTTATATTGAAGGTAAAATGAATTGAAATGACGTATCATTAGATTATTTGATGGTTATATAAAATTAAAATAAAATATTCAAATTACTATTTTCCTTCGATGCTACATCCTAGAGAGGAATCTGGTCAACTCTACAAGCGTTTTCCACTGACTCATATCGTTCGCTATTCCTCTCCAGTTACTAGATACTTTCATTCACCTCCATCTAGATTGCTTTTGTTAAAATATCTAACTACCTGCTCAGGGTATTTGGTGCCTGGTATTCTTTCCATTACAGTCCGTATTCATCAAAGGTTTGGTGTTGCATTGGTTCATTCTTCTAAAATTGGTTCAAAAAAAATTTGCAGTATTTTTTGTTGTGACTATGCGTTAAGATAAAAAGTAATATACTAGCAAACCATTTTTTTTTCTCTCTTCTTTTGACCCTAATATGAACATATAAACATTGTATTAACAGATTTTTGTTTTTACAAGAAATTTATGCTTGTCACTTGCTCAATCTAATTGGTCCATACTCTGACTCTAAACACAAATTAAAAAAAGCAATAAGTATATGTATTTTTCAGACACACAACATTATAAATCAATGCGTAAGTGGCTCGGCCATCATAAGGTATATATTTTTACGATGTACAATATGGATCCATGCCCAAATACTTAGACGCATCATCGATTACTTAAACGCTTCTTTGTGCATACTAGAGAAAGCGTCTATAGAAATTTATACCGTTCTTATTTTCGAAGCAATGCACTTGGGTAATGCAATACATATTAGAAACAAATCGTGAAAAATAATATAGTACCCAGTCAATAAAAATAGTTTAATAAATTATTAGCAAGTGCAAGTAAGTTAAGACTGAAATTTGGAGAGATCCTGACACTAGTTCTGGCTAGGAAACAATTAGGTAATCAGAAAATTATTAGTTACTTGATTCAAACTACATAACCCGGTCAAGAGTATTGATTAATTTCGTCGTAACTAGTTAAAGTGTAAGTGGCTAAATTGTTAAAATACATTAGCTGGAATTCTATAAGTGCGGTTTCGAGTTTCACCTGGCACAATAAAGATTTTTACAAATAGATAATATGTTACTGAAAGTATCTAACAAAAGTTAATAGTGAGTATGTACTTACAAACCGCGTAGTCTTGCATGATTAAATAAACATTTTTTTTTTAAATAGTGAAAAACGTATGCAGAATTGTATTTTCTTTATAAATATATTTTGTTTCATAAGTCAGTTTCATTCATATTTCAGGAGTCAGGAGTTTTTTGCATTTATTTACATGCAAAAGACGAGAATAAAATTACAGTTTGCACGTTTTTTTAGTAACCACGTTAAATTTTATTTTACGTCTTCATAATATTATTATATTCTATACGAATGAATATCAGAGCTTTTTCGGATACTTACTTTTGTGAATGTACAATCAAAATTTTATTTTTATGCTTTATATGAATACTTTTCAATAATACAAAAAAATATTCAAATAATCCGAACGTGTTCTTTGTACATCATCTTAAAATGTTCATTTTCGTATTATGCAGCGTGTCTTGTGGATATTGGATATAAAAATAGAACGCGCGAAAATATAATATTATTTTATGAACACTTCCCATTGATAAATCGTTCCCACGGTGCCTTTGCGAAAAAGTTCAATTTCAAATCGCAAAAACGAAATGACGTACCACGCTTATTAAACGTATGTAAATATGTTCGTTGAACAGTCGTAAATCATTCAAATTTCTCCGCATGCAGTGCGACGAAACTGTACCGCGTGAGCGGGCGAAACTTATACTACACGACCTCGATCAATTTCTCTCAAAAGAAATATTTTCCTTTAAACAACAACCATGAATGTTTCCGGGAAATGTTTTGAGAAGAAATTTCTTTTAATGTTTGTATAAACATATGTTATGTTTTTTTAATCAAAAATAAATCATTTATGTTGAATTCATAAAAGACGGTCCTCAAGTTACATAATCCCGATATTTTGTCAATAAATGAATAAGATATTCTTGTTTATTGATAACATTTAGAAGAAATATATTCAACTTTATATTGCTATATTAATTATTATCCATAGTCTAACAGCTCGTCCAGATGGCGCGTGTCGCACCGCGCTTTACGCGCGATTACCAAATGTGTGCTGCGTCCATATAACGCGTTTCATAAGCGTGAGTTTACTATACTAGATAGTATTCAACATTAGACGTAACAATAATATGACGTAATATAAACAAACTTGTGAATAATGAAAACCAATTCATGTGGTGTTTTGTTTCCTTTCCAGTTCCGATTTCCGATGTCCAAGGCGTGTTGAATAAGAAAGCTGCCCTTCCGTGTGACATAGAGCCACTCGATCGGGATGATGCCGTCTCTATGGTGCTCTGGTTCAAAGAATCGGATGGGGAACCACTGTACAGGTAAGACAAACTTTCTCTTTACACACCACAAACTAAAATGAACACCTCACAAAGTTATTCGCCAAAAAATAATTGATTATAATATGCATACTAGGATTTAAATACCATCTTATATTAATTGCAAATCTGACTAATGTTACATTATGTTAGAGGTCGTCTATATATGAGAATATCATGCTTTGAAGTATAGGTCTATGTAATGTAATGTAATGATTTGTGATGAAATGGATAGAGGGTTTGTAAAAAATGTGGCGTCGCTCATTTTTTTCTGAGAATAAATTATTCCTTCCGTTAGAACATCATACTTACTAAATTCGATCGATTTTAATGAATTTGTTTTTTTTATATGGAGAGGATGGGAAATAAAAAATGTAGCGGAATTTTGACACGGAGGTAAAATATTTTGTGACGATATGCATTAGGGGGAGGAAGGTTTAAATTTTGAAAATTGTGAGACGTAGTTATGGACGACCACTTCAACATTCAATGCATTGTTTTATAAGTAAAATATGACACACATTCTTAGGGTTGTCTTGAAGTTTTACGATTGTTTTTAAATCTAAATAATTACCAATAGTTTATTGTATGAAAACTTACTTTTAGTTATTATAATACTGCAAGGCGATTTATCTTAGTGCAGTCTTGCAAAATTATTATCATATTATGACTGGTGTGAAGTTTGGTTCAAATGAGTACTTATGCAATGAAAAAAAGATCAAAGGGCAAAAAAAAATATGCTATGACTTTAAATTACTAATATTAACCAAATTATATTTTACTGAATCAGCTACCCGCAAATGCACGTATATCAATAATTATCAGACATTTGTCAATTGTAACCATTTGATAAAAATTTCAAGTTGCGAAGAATAATTCTGACCGATTTCGATAGAGTGGAAAGCTTTCGGATATACTGAAGCTTTTTGTTGACCGAAAGCATCAAGGTAGTACTTAAAAGATAATGAAAGAAACGAGGCAGATAGTTAAAAGGTGGCCAGGTCAAACGGAAAAGGTACGAATACCCAGTCACTTATCGTAATGCTAGTGATTTAGCAATTCAACGCATCTTGAGTGAGCGAGACTTTGTTTTGATGCCGTCAACTTATTACAAATACATATATACAGCAAACTTAACGAAATTATATTAAATACAAAAATAATTATAAGGTAACTACAAAAACAACATTTTTTTTATCATGTCCGATCCTAATAAGATGATAATATTGTGGACCACTACAGAATGGAGGTTTGTATTAACAGATGTTTGTTTTTACGATAAATAGCCACATGTTTAATCCATTATGTGCATCATGGCCCCCACATCATGAAGCGGGCCCCAGGCTAATATCTTTGGTGGGCCCCTTACCTATCGCTAAGGATAAAGGATGTGTGACGCTCTACCTACAGTAGCGTTTTCCAAATGATGTATGTGGTAAAATTAATGTGTAAGTATATTTAGTGTTTCTTTTTGTATATTTTAATACATCCATTTGAATTATGGAGTTGTCGAGTATTGATATACAATGAAAAATTGTATCGTACAACCACATAATTTAACATAATAACATTATTGAAGGAAAATTGCACTTTTTTTACTAGTGAAGCAAATTTGTGATGTATCTTTACATCACTTATCTGGTCGACTCGCCTCGCCGGGCCCTTCCTGAGCCCGGGCTCCCAGGCTAGGGTCCTGTCAGCCACCCCTTTGTGGGGGCCATGATGTCCATACTCTGACTTGAAACACATATTGTAAAAGAATATCTGTATATGCCAGACCCAGGATTCAAATCGTGGGTTCCAGCCACGATATTATAGCCGCTCGGCCATCGTGGGTATTATCCGAACAACGTCATTCGTGTATAACTATGTCAAAGTTAACTAAAATATTCTTTCATTGAATCGTTTCGTTACGGTGAGATTCAAATGTTTATGACATGGCTCTAGTCTACATTTTTAATTATTTTTATTATATGATCGAAACTATAGGTACATAAAACTTACCATTAATATTCTACTTTACATGTTTTATTCTCTAGTTACCAGTATATTAATTACATTAAATTATATTCTACAACATTTGCCTTTAAACTCAAGCAGAAACTAACTGCCTTCAGTTAAAATAAACTAGTTAACAACACTATAAAACAATTAAAAATAATGTTAAAATTGACTAGATACGTAATATCTTGTCAGAGTTGGAATGCTTAGTCTAAACACTTCATACTTAATGAGTCTAATCAAAATTAAAATATGCAAATTTAATCAAATATAATTATAAGCTTAGTGTTAGAGATTGAAAGCTATTACAACAATATAAAGTGCTTTACGGAGCTTTTAAGTTTCCATAATAATCTGTAGCACAGTTTGGCAATATTGCAATGTGTTGCGAAGATTCCTTGAAATTGAGGTAAGTCCTGAACCTTCACTCGGGTCAGTTGTACCCTTGGGGTAAGGCTATTTCGAAGGCTATTCCTAGTAATGTTTATAAAGTTGAACCATTTGCTTCCATAATAGCTCACTTGGCGAAGGTAGCGTCTGCAATAATATGTTGATAAATAATCTTCGATGTTGCGTTAACCTTACGCTCTGTAAGGAGCTTTGCAGGCATAATGTAAGTTTACTTTATTATTAATAAAAAAATTATTGAGCTTTTATGATATTTAAAAATATTTAATTGTGGTCATGATAATTTAAATAGTTGTTTTTTTACTACAGCAGTTGAAACAAAATGTGAAACATAAATTAAGTATATCGTTAAAATTCCTTTTAATCAATAATTACTCTCGAATAGATACGACCAAAGAACAACAATGCATATTATTTTATGTGATGACAGCTATCTACAGACATAAATGTATTCAAATTTTCAAATTTTATTTATTTTTACACATAGTGAACATTACAAATTTTTAATTTAAAACGTTCTGAACATGACATTTAGAAACGAAGAAATATTATTAAAACATTATTATATAAATATTAAATAGATAAGTATTAAGTTATTAAACAGTAGAAAAGTGAAAATACAAAAAAATATAAATTAGATACAAGGAAGTACACCGAATGAGCTAAACAGACCCTATTTTAAGAATTTATAAAACAAGGTCCACCTATAATAATCATCCTCAGGTAGGTGGAATATAATATCAACATCTGATGCGATTTGGTTGAACAGAGTTATTTTTCTCCCAATTGGCATCACCAATAGCAGGTCAGTTCTGCTCCTTGGGTGAACAAACAACTGATGCTCCCGATTTCAAAGATAGTTATCAGGGACACACAAGTCAATACTACCAAGAATAAATTATCATTTGCACCACGTATAAGTCGAAAAAAATACTTGGCCAAATATAAATTTTATAATTTAGATTAAACGTATTTTATTACAACTCTAATATGTAATAATATATAGTTTAAAATGTAATATTATGCCTCCTACCTTAAATTTAATTGTTGTGTATTAACCTTATAAAAAGACGAATAAAAACATTTTTTTAAAACTCCACGCGTTGCTACAGTGAACGATCTACATGCTGCATGTCTGCCAGAGAAAGTAGTGCGTGAGCTCTCGCTAGGTAGAGTAAAATAGTCCGGCCTTAGCTGCACTCCTTTACTGTAATGTCACATTAGGTTACCTAGTCCACAAAACTATAAATATTTCAATTAATATTCACTTCGTCATCTTATATTTCATTACATCTAATGTTATTATTATTTTAAAAATCGATGATATTATCCAGCAAATATAATTGATATAATGATATCCGCTAGATTTCATTTACATAAATATAACAAACAACCTTCGATAGCCGGCAATAGCCGCCGATTGCAGCCTTGTGTACAGAGTATATGCGCTGGTATGTTATATGACGAAGCTAATAATTTTATAGAATGCTGAATATTTTATTATTATTACAACGTTTTTATTAGCTCGTTTTCTTGTTTGTCTGGTGGTTGTTTGTCCAGTACAAATCTTGCAATCGATTTTTAACTAACTTCCCGACTAGCTAGACATTCGAAACTTTTATAATATATCAGAACACGACGACAATGCATCCTTTTAATACTTTTGGCCATCTTTAAGCAGAATTGAATTCATTTTCAGTTGATTCTGTTTTGTACGGAAAGTTATTTCAGAAAAATCCGTAAAAAGTAAAATACTATTATTGGTTACTCCCTTGGTGGTTCTAGCAACTAAATTATTAATATATTCGTGTATTACTATGAAAATCAATATGAAATATCAAAAATTACATTTCAGTATTCTGTATTTGTTTGTTTGTTTTTTATTTACTTCATATCAAGTATTATAAGTTTGAGCATATTGAGCATAATTCAACAGAAAATTTAAAAACGTTATTATATAAAAAGTTCCTTTTATCTTGTAATTAATTATAATTATTGCCGTATGATACAGATTTCCGATTAAATTAATGAACCATTAAAATATAGAGTTTAAACGAATATTAACGAATAATCAACTATCGTATATATGCGTCAATTTGTTGTTAATTAATTAATTGTATCATATACCATACGATAATAATATGTCATTTTTATTCAATTCTGATCATGAGAGATTGACTATCAAATATCTCAGATCACATGCCTATCCCTGCAAAAAAATCTAACCATGGCCTGTGAAGCTAGATAACAATACATACTAGTATATAACACAAATTAATATTACAAAAATAGGCACTATTATACAAAGAAAGCCTTCGCCCGAAGCTTATTGCTACATCTACATACGTAAGGATTATTTTATAAAGTAAAAAGTCTCTCCATGAAACACGTCTCGGCATTTAATCACATGTGGTTGTAGGAATAGTTTATCTAGACTTCTGAGCATGCCATAAGTTGGAGTTTTAAAATGAATTATGTAAAATTGATGCTATAAAAAGCATAAAAGTTATAACGTGAAACAAGACAGACTCTGCCATGATAATAACATCGAATCTACCTACTTGACGTGGAGTATTCAATATATCTTTTTAAGCCATTAAATGGCGGAAGGTATCAATTATTAACATGGCGGTACTCGGCAGGCCACAAATAAAATGTTATAAACATATATTGTTTGGTATAATCATAAAAATACTTGTATTTTTGTTAAGTATTTCACCGTGATTCCAAAAGATGTAAGTATGTGCGATATAATAAATTATTTAAAACAATCGACCGGGGCTAATAATATGTGTAAAGTACAGCGTGTATACACGCTCATTTTCTATAGCCGGCCTTGACCTAAAATCTTTTTAAGATCGTAATATTTTGTAGTATGTGTTATTGCTGGTCATTAAGAACGATGAAAGGCCACGGAAGTAAACCAAACATCGCGTAATATGACAAAAACATACAGTCTTGTTTTCATGTCAATTAATACATTTTGTTTCCACTGTCAATACCGAATATATCGGTATTGTCTTATTTTTAAAACCGGTATTTCGGTATTGAAAAATACTGGGATACCGGTTTTGAAACACCGGTATTGCAATCCATAGTGCCACACCCTGCGTTTTCTTTTTGGAACTAACAACATATTACGTTCATGAACGCGAAGACCACCTAAAATTCTAAAAGAATATATTTTTAAATATTTATTTCTATAAAAAAATCTAAATATCCTAACTTAATAAAAATAATTAACTATTTCTTTTATTCAACGAATAATTCGCAAGGTTTAAGAATATACCATTATAATTATTGAGCATACATAATTTTGAGAAACACTTCTGAGAAAATATTATTATAACCAATAGAAAAAATCTTTTTGAACAAAGTAAGACACCCGGCAGGAATCGAACCTGCATCTCTTGGGCTTACGCCCCGTTCGCACATTGTCCACTATGCTACGAGGTGACATACTAATTTCGTCAAACTATTGGCCTTTTAGTACTATTATTTTTAAAAAAGATTTTTTCTATTGGTTATAATAATATTTTCTCAGAAGTGTTTTCAAAATTATGTATATTCAATAATTATAATGGTACATTATTAAATCTTGTGAATTATTCGTTGAATAAAAGAAATAGTTGATTAAAAATTATTAGCAAGTTTGAGTAAGTTACATCATAAAATATTGGAGAAATCCATGACGTCGGTTAGTAAAGGTACCTACTTTGATTTAATAAACAAAAACCGATTACCAATTGTTTTCAATTACCAATGAGCAGGTATTAAAAGGCCAATAGGTAAAGTATGTCACATCGTAGCATAGTGGATAATGCGCGGATGGGGCGTAAACCTAAGAGATGCAGGTTCGATCCTGCCGGGTGTCTTACTTTATTCAAAAAGATTTTTTCCATAATATTTTCTCAGAAGTGTTTTTCAAAATCATGTATGTTCAGTAATAAAAATACTTTTTAGGTAGCAGGATCGATGCCTTACCATTTTCTTCGCTCATTGACCAGAACATTACAGTGGTCTCATCCAAAAAGTAATTTTATAATCCCGGCACATACATTATATATTTCAAAATCGTGGGTCTTCTTTCTGCCTTTGAAACATCACATAGAGCCGAATCTCCATCGACGCTGAAAGCCTAGAAAGCTCCCACACGTTCAGATTTCACCGGACGTCCGGTTAAAGTCAGGCGTGACGGCCGACCGCTACGCAATAAAACCGAAGCTCGTTTTATAGCTTTTCATTTAGAGAGGGAGGCTCTATTACTATTACTACCTGGGCAAGCCTAAAGTTTCCACCACGCACCCCTCTAAATACACCCCCCGGGCATCGATCCCGAATCATTTTTGGTAAGGCCACTCATTGAAACGGATTTACGATACATTTCGACGTATTCGGGCCATCCAGCCCTGATACTATTTTTAGTACCTACTGAAGACGGGTTATAGTTCAGTAATTCATAACCCGTGGTCTTCCATACCATTTAAAACCACGAACAGAATAAAATACGTGAACAAATTTATCTACCATATCTTAACAATGCCCTATACTAGATCATTAGTTAAACACGGTAAAATACTTTCATCCGTTTATTAGTTTTATTGTGTTACAATAGATATCGTTAATTGAAAAAAAAAAAACAATTGGATGGTGTATTTATTTGCTAAATATACTTGTAAACTTATTCAAGACAACACAGTTAGAAAAAAATAGTTTAAAAACGAACTGACTTCCCACTTTTTAAGTTGACAAAGGAAAGTCTTTCAATGTCAAAATGCAGTGTCGGCGATCTTCCTAAGGCTGACACTAAGTTTAATCTTGTATAAGTATTTAATAAATAAATACAGAAGGAAGAGCGACTAGAGTGTGTGGTATATTCATATTTAAATTAAATAATACAGCGGCATGTCTTTGAAAAGAGACTCATAGATGGAGCGGCCCTCTGACTAGACACCGCAAGCGCCATGTAGACAGATTAGGATTTAACTCTATGAATAGCGGCGTAACTTCGAAAGGAGACCCATAGATGGCGCTGTCCATTATCTGGACTTTACAATCACTATGTAGACGGATTAGGATTTAACTCTATGTTAACTCTGTAATTGATATCTCTCGCAGATCTCTCACAGTCTTTTAGCCAGTTAGATTAATCTGATTAGCTCTGACCTTTTTTTATCATCTTCTTCTTCCTCCACGGCGCTACATCCAGGGATGGGATTTGGCCTCCTCCACAACCGCTCTCCACTCACTCCGGTCTTTCGCCACACTTCTCTAGTTACGGGGTCTTCTTATATGAAGGCAGTCGACTTCTACGGCGTCAGCCCATCTCCTTCTTGGACGGCCTCTGGGTCTTTTCCGTTGGGGTAGCCACTTCGTCATGATCTTTGGCGCTCTAACCTCTGGCGAAAAAATCTCCAAATACCCCGCCCATCGTAGTCTTTGGAACTTACAGTATCTTATGATTGTTTGCTGTTACGACCTTTTTTGATCATACAGGTCCTTTATTTTGAGACTAAGCAGTTTACACTATAGAGATTCGTTTCTAGTGATAAGTGTGGAATCTAGTTGTCAAATGTGATACTACCTGAACCAGTGTTGCCATCTTTTTCTATGCTGATTATAGTACAAAGGCGTAAAAATTATAGTATTTCTGATAAAAATATAGTACAGGAACATTTTTCGTCTTGAATCCCTTAAAATTATAGTATTTTACATTTTTCGCCGAATCTAAATTATAGTATTGTACTATAATTATAGTACGGTTGGCAACACTGACCTGAACTGAAATAATCCTTTGGCAAGTTCATCTGGTTATTTGGTTGAGCAAGTCATCTTATCTTGTTAGTCTATTTTCGTGTACCGTTTGAAGTATTCTCAGTTATTGTTGATTAATCTCTGTGAACTCGGCATAAATACTAAAACCGGAAGTGTTTCTATTTTATAACTAAAACATAATATAACTAGCGATCAACGTGGATCCAAAGTGTTTCTATGTTATAAATAAATAAAACCATCCTATATTAATATTTTTCTAGACTCTGAATAGAATGAACAATGAAAAATGGATAAAATTTCCCTAGTGGCAAACGGTTTTGTACCACTGGTATATTCAGTAAATGTATCACAGGTAGAGAAAATCGTGACATCTGCTGTAAATTTTCCTTTGTACCCAAAGAACTCTATATTATAGGAGGTACTAGAATATAAAATATTCTTATCTATAGAAAAATATATGTTGATTGTATGCCATTACTAAATTTCAATCCAAATAATCAGCCTCCTTACTCATAATATACTTTATTTTTCATCATTGATGATATCATACGGACAATATTATATGACAGCGTTTTTGATATAAACTGAAACTTGCTAGAACTCCCATTCTAAACAATGAAACCGCAGAGAGCAAAAGTGCCGTATAAATGTCTAAAAAAGTATATTTGTGAATAATCAGTAAACTTTATGAGAAACAAATTATACCATTATAATACCCCGTTTATACGTGCATCGATTTACTGCTGACAGTACGTATTATTGCGGCCATAACAAGAAAATCCACGTGTAAACACGTATTATCGTACAAGTTCCAAGATTGCATGTATGTATCAAAAAAGTTCAGAATCTTCTGAATTTTCACGCAATAATTGGAATTTTCATGGCGGAGCGCATGAGCAGTAGAACGATAGTGGCGACCATCTCGGAAGAAACACGAACTACACTGCACAGAATATGTTGACGTCTACTTCGTATCTACGAACTTATCCGAATCTATCTGAATGTGTCAAATATAACCATACGAAGACAATATAGCGTCTCGTTTACGCTTGAAGAATTAGATTGGAGAGATATTCAACACTTCTACGTGTAAACAGTTATTATCGCGATAGTTTAAAATACACACTAAATTTGGTGCAAGTAAATTCAAACACGTGAACATTTTAATAATCAAATAAAATATTATTATATTCAAAGATTGAATATAAAGCCATATTATTTTATTTCATCAGATATCTGTTTCTCTATAACATGCCTAATATACTTTGAAATATCTGTTCACTGAACATCAGACAGTATATTATTAATTAGTAAAACATTATATTCGAGTAGCAATGTAAATTTTACAATTTCGATATCCTGTATCTTTTCACGCAAACCATTAAGTTTTGACGTCTGCTCTCACTAGATTAAAATTGTTTATTATGCCGACATGCTTCCTCGTGTAATGTATTTTGGAAGAAATCAAAATTCAAGAATAAATCACTATATACTATTACTACGAAGGTTTAAAAAATATAGCAATATAAAAATATATGTTGAGGTACATAGTAATAGTATTGATATGAGTACTTTTGAATATTTTTAACACAATATATTAATAGTATAATTATTATGGAAAGGCGATTCATTTTTGCAAAACAATACATAAAATCTGTACATAATATTATTATGTAATATTATTAAAATAGGCGTTCTGTTTTATCGACAGTTCTACCTGCGACATCTATTGTCATTGTTTTGTACTAATGAATTATGATGTGTCCAATATCTGTTGAATTATATTGTTAATAAATACCTGATACGATGACGTAGCCTAGTGAAATTGTGTGGATTAGAAGCAGACTCGTCCGTCCCACAAAAACGAAAAACTGAGTTAGACATCTAATCGCTATTGAACATTTCAAGGTTCAAATATGACTTTTACTACAAACTGTCGTCATATGACACTACCATCATATAAATAATTCATTAAAAGTGCCATATTTGTCTATTTTACATAAAAATGGCGGACAAATCTGACATTAGTGATATGTTGGAAGAAACAGATGAAGATTTTTCAACAGAATGATAACAGTAAATACAAGCCTTCAAGTGATTCTACTGATATATTATTATCAGGTATTTTTCTAAAACAGTATAGAGTTTTTTGAAATGAATCTATAACTTTAATATTAATCATCTCAGAACTGAATAATTGTGGGTTGGACAAGTCTGGTTCTGATCCACACAATTATTGTTATCAATTTATATATAAGTATGTAGCTAACACAATACATTATATAAAGTAATTATACTTTTAGAATCAAATAAAAACCCAATATTTATTATCTGTATAATGTATTATTATTTAATGTATTGTATGTGACCAAATATTGTTATTCGTGAAAAACTATTGTTGTATTAACAATAAATATACATTATAATATTATGAAATGGAACAATTGTATTTTTAGCATTAAAAACGTGTAAATCATCCACGAGCTTTCACTGGTGGCGCGACATAAACTCTATAAATCACGTATTTGATGGCATATGAGGACAGGGGCGTACGGGAGGTGGGGTTTTCAGATAGGAGCTACCCCCATCCGCGCGCGCCGCCCCTGGCCTTTGGCTCGGCCGCAGACCGAAACTGGGGCGCGAAGGGTTAGCAAAAAATGTAATCGAAACCCATGAAAATAATTCACCGAGACTATAAATTGTCGAACAATTTTTATTCAATTTTATCGAGCATATTGGAGGAAAAAGTTTTTGGTTTATTCGAGAATATCTACTGAATAAGATAACTGAAGAAAGAAATACTATAAGAAATAATGTATTTACGAATAGGTAAAACACGAAAATACGAAATCTAGTTTCTTTTATTATTTATTATTCATCTTAATAATAATGGAAATACATTTTGTTGAGAATCATATTATTAAGTAGAAAATAATCTATACAATTCAATAATACAATTGAAATGTATATCTCAGATTGACGTTTGAATATTTCCGTGATACATAAGGACTATTTTAAGTGTCTGTCAGTTGGCTCCGTTATAATTCAAAAACTTTTAAATCTGTAGTGTTGAAAGTTGCACGGCTGATATAATTCGTTTATTATACAATCGTTATAAATGAAAACATCCCAAAACCCCTTTTTCTACATAAAATAATCGCGTTTGATATTTTCCCTTAACGGCCCATATGCGCAGCGTAAGTCAAAATGGAGCTTTTATGGTATTTTCAGATCATAACCCTGGACATTCCTTAAACGTTGTAGGTAATATATTTATATAATTTTAAAGCGTTATTATCCTTTATATTTATTTTAAACATTTGATGACTGCATAAAGTATTTTTATTACATAAAATAGTATTCTTTTAAACCTCTCGCTCTAATGTTTTAGAATATAGTCATATTTCAGTACGTCCATATGCAGTGGTGTTAAGATTTCTTAGATTTATTAATTTTTAAACACATTTACAAAACCATGAGTAAAATTAATGTTAACATTATATCGTGACAAATTTACGATAAAAAAATATATTTTATAAACTTTGTGATCCCAAATTTGACAAGAATTATGCATTTTATTATTCAAAAAATGGGCACGATTAACACATTATTTGAAGATAATTCTAAAGATACTGATTATAAGCGATGTCTTTGACCATTCAAATGTGATAAACATCATACGAATAATGATTGCTTTATAATAATAATTATTGACCTAGGAATAATGTAATATTTTTTTTGAAATACGCCATTTTTATTGGCATTCCCCACGGGTTAATACTTTGGACGCGGAAGACGCACACGGCGCGTAATGACCAGGCGGCCGATCAATGTAATTAACGTGAATTTTAAAGAGGGCAATTAAAATCTCATTATCTATTCAGCAGCGAATGCGTTAAGCTACAGCATACAACACAGCCACGGTTGAACATGTACCGTTTAAAAAAAAATCGGTTAGGTAGATGTTCAAATACACGCGTTAACAAAGCGCGTTAAGGCTTCAAAATAATATAAATAGATTATCTACAACGTTTAATAAGGAATGTCCAGGATCATGCTTTGAAAATAGCATAAAACCTCCATTTTGACCTACGCACGTCCCCCCTTAAGAACGATGATTTTTTTTTTTTGATTAGGTATAATATCATTTTCAACGCAGTAAATTTTAATTCATTAAGCAATAAACACGAACATTTTCATATAAAATTGAATTAATGATTAATCCCGGCAAAGATTATTCGATTGTATGACACATTGAGGAATTTTTTAACTTTTTTTATTCCTGAGTTACAAAAAAATAGATCTTTCTTCATCGAATGACATCCTTTATTATTTAAACCTGTGATATTTTTATATGTGTCCGTATCTAGGAAAACTATCAAAATTTAATAGATTTGATCTCGATATCTGAAAAGGTTCTGAAATTACAAGATAAAACTTCTAAAAAATAGCGCATATACCTATTAGAGCTAATCACGGGAAAAAACAACATGTACCAGACCTAGGATTCGAACCTGGGACCAACGACATTATAAACCGACACGTAAACCGCTTGGATATATAGCGATATTTACTATACTAAATTACCCAATACAATTTATTAAATAGTATTGACATTCGACATAATATATTTTTTTAATATTAAAATAATGGGAAAATACAATAATTAAAACATGAAACAATACTGAAATTGAAAAAAGAAATTTAGTTTGTAAATTTTGTTTGTTTTTTTTTTATGAAAAACGTGATTTCAGAGTTGATAGTCTAAAAAATGTTTTACTCAAATACAGAAATATAATATAAAAAGTGTATTTTCAATTTGTAATAATAACACAGTGGCAACCTCTGTGGCTCGATCGGTGTAGAATCCTTCCAAGTATACGTCCCTGCCTAAAATAATGTTTTTAATTTTATAATAATATTATTTTTGTACGTATTCCGCCAACCACTTGTGACCATGAAGTTGGTATTTATTGAGGTCTGAATGAATATTTATTTAAACTCACCGATGCCCAATTAATGCTCCCGTTTTTCTTAAATAAAACAAACCGAAAATATATAGTACTTACTATGAAAATTCTAATTATTAATATGAGATATTTCATCGATATCCCACTTCAATATGGAAACAACTTAAAGGTTTTGATATTAATACTATTGACCGAAGGTACTTGATGGAATTTGAATTTAAATTCTAATGAAATTAAGTTTTGTACTATTCCATTTGAGTCATTTTTTGCGACCTGGGTTTCATCTTTCGGCATCTTCAGGCACTGTATTAATCTCCAAAAGGCAAATCCACACTGACAGTACACAGTGCCTGAAGATTCTGAAAGGCGAAACCCGGGTCGCAAAAAATGAATCAAATGGAATAGTACAAAAACTTAAATCCATTATAATTTAAAGGGTTTGAGTTAATAATGCCATTCAAAGTAGAAAGCGGTTCTCTTTATAATTCAGTAAAAAAAGAGTCAAAGATTTCTTCAATGTGTCATAAAATTGAATAACCCTTTCTGAGATTAATCAGTAATTCCGTTATATACTGAAATTTGTTGGTTAATTACTTATTAAACTGTACAATTTGAATGTGCATTGCTGAACTCTATTCAAGATGTATAGGTTGTGTAAATGAGAACTCTGCCATACTTGGTAGTATTGACTTGTGTGTCCCTGATAACTATTTTAGAAATCGGGAGTAGTTTGTTCTTCCAAGGAACAGAACTAACCTGCCATTGGTGATGCCAATTGGGAGGGCAATAATACTGCTCAACCAAATCGCTTCGGATGTTGATATATTCCACCTACGTGAGGATGAATATAGGTAGACGTTGTTTTATACATTCTTTAAATAGGGTCTGCTTAGCTCGTTCGGTGTACTTCCTTGTACCTAACTAATTTTTTTTTTTTTGTATTTTCACTTTTATACTGTTTAATAACTTAATACTGATCTATTTCTTTTTGTATATAATATCGTTTTAATAATATTTCTTTGTTTCTAAATGTCATGTTATGAACGTCTTAAATTAATCATTTGTAATGTTTACTATATGGGGGGGGAAAAGAAGAAAAAAATATATATATATATAAACTAAATATAAAAACATACACTTTTTTCAAAATCAAGGCTAATTTCTGCAAAAATTCAAACGCCATTACATTATCTTGGAACAAGGTTTTTAGAGTTATTCCCCTACCTATGGTATCATTATGTTTTATAGTAACTATTTTTAGTATAATATATTCAGGTTCTATATTATGTGTACAACTTTTTTGTCTTATCATGTCGGAATTTTCAGCCTGTTCAATTACTACAGAAGCTAACAAAAGTAACACAGATTGTCTTAACTTGTAAGAATTAATTGAAGTTGCACTTTAGTGGACGTGCCTTGCATATGAATTGGTATTTAATGAATTGCAACTCAGGGCTGCATATTCAGGGTGGGCTATCAAAGATCAAAAAATATTGTCTTAAGTAGGCCCTGCTTTACTTATATACGGTGCTCGAGAGTCGAGACTAGTAAATTCTCTGGTGACCCTATCCATTCTTCGATGCCCTCTGAGGTTAATTCAGTTTCTCGTGTGGAAAGTCGGTTATCTTCAGGTGTAACGTTCAAAGGTGACGTAGGTGCTAAATAGCTTCTCCTAGATTTAAGCCTTAATTTTTTGCACCATATATCCAAATATACCATGTTGATCTGATAAATTAAAAGGTTTATTACTATGAAATATCCAGTAAAAAAAAAAACATAAAACACAGAGATTATTTAACTTAATTTCAAATTTTAATTGTCCTTTCTTCGAGCTATGTGTCCAGCCCATTTCCAATTGAGGTTTTTAGCTAACTCCATTACATAGCAAACCTTTGTCTGTTTCCTTGTCCACTCTTTTTGTCATTTCGCTTTTTGTCCAGCATGCACCTCTCCATACCACGTTGTACTACTCTAAGTTTCTGGATGTATCTTTTACTTAGGGTCCATGGACGTTAGGGCGGTTGGACAAATCTAGTTGTCCAGTGGTACCCAAGAGGTACAAAATGTCTGCAGGGTAGACCCAGAGGCCGCTGGATGAAATTATTAAGTTGTGCCGAAGTACATGGCAACGCAACGCACAGGCTCGAAAGAAGTGGAATCAGCTTGGAGAGGCCTTCATCCAGCAGTGGATAGATTCAGGCTGATGATTATGATGAAACTTTTATGATTTTTATTATTTTTATTAATTTATTATTTTACTTTGCACGTGTATAAACAGTGGGTAGTAGGGATTCCAATCCCGGGATCCCGAATCCCGAGATCCCGGGATTGGTAAACATAATCCCGAAACTTTCGGGATTGATTTTTTTATCAATTTTTATGGTAAATAAAATAAAAACGAAAATATAACAGAAAAAATACTTTTAATAACAAATAACTACATTAGAAATAAACTGAGTTTGAATGAAGTTTGATTTTTACCCATGTCTAAGTTGCCGATTCATTTTATGTTTTCACATAAATTAATAAAAATGGGAAAGATTGGAAAAAACAATGCTTCGCACTTTTAACAAGTTAATTCCACCATGGTCTCATAAGTTTTACGGCAGTTTCGTATTTGGCTGACTAATTAGATTTATGATGCGGAAAGGCCATAAGTACACCATGATTATTTGCTTTACTATTTAAAATCTCCGTTAATCCATTCATTAAGTCTTTTCTATCAGAAACAGCAATCTCCTATTAAATTCACATTATTATTTATATTACAATATTATTTACTCCATTAAACTTGTGTATTTCCTAGATTGAACGTAGATATTCAATATTAACAATAAATGTCTTAAATAGTATAAATTATACTAGATTTATTTTTGACCGATTTTGTCAATGTTATTTGTAAATATAAAAAAATTATAAAACAATGGAAAAAATGCCAATCCCGGGACGAGTCCCGGGATTGTCAAATTGTAATCCCGAAATCCCGGGATCAGAATTTTGGCTCGGGATTGGATTCCCTAGTAGGTAGTATAATAATTATTATGCAAGTGCCTAACATAAATCGAAAAATAGTCGTAGGGAATATTAAATATTGTGTAATAATAATATGTAGTTAATAATAATAAATATGTAATAACAGCAGAGTCCACCATGGTCAGGCCGTGACACGAAACTGTACATTTTAATCGTAGTGCTGGTTATTGCTATCAATGCAATACAATAAACTGTTTCTAGAAAATGATGATTAATTTCATATCGTAATTTTAATACATACATTAATTAATTCGAATGAAATATACAATAGAAAACATTCATTCACTGAAAACAGGTCACCGCAATTCAGTGCTGCGGCCTAACTTCTTACTATCAACATAAATATTCGAAATATCTAGAACATATTATTTCATTGAATTTGTGATTTTTGAACAAATATGGATAGTTATTTAAACCTGTGTGGTTTGTTACAAATTAAAACTATACTTCACCTGGGGCACTGTCTGAAACGATCGTGACTACGCGACGCGAAGATTGTGCAAACGACGCCTGCAGAACAGAACATAATTTGTCATAAAAATGCAACATGCGTCCTTTTAATGTTCTGTTTATTGTTCTATTAGTAACAATAATAATATATTCATTGACATGTTTTCTTTTTCAAGTAAATGGTAACGTTTTTAAGTCATCTTTACACGATTTAAGAAGTAATACCCCCGTCACCATCACGAAACAAATTGACGTGTTCACAGCTCGACTTTCGCTCTGCGATTGCCAGCGAGTCCAAAATTTCGTCGCACCTATAGTTGAAAATTATTTGCCGTTTCACTGAAGTATGCTCTTAATCTACAACACAAATATTGACTTACACATAATTTACCTATTCGTCTATTTTCAGCTTCAATTTTATATAAGTAGGTTTTTAGGCTCTATATTCTAGGGAAGGTTGTCTTCGGTGTCTTTACTTCAAATAATATGTCCGTAATATTCGTTCTTACTTTGTGGCCGAGCTATAATAGAAGATGGATAAGAAATGCAATACCTGAATGTATTATGCCTGAAACAGGTATCAACAGCTTCTTCACAGTTGTGCCTTTATAGCTGAAGATCGTGACCTCTCCGAAATACAGTAATCCTATGAGTAATTAAAATGTTCCAATCCTCAATATCTATAATTTCCATACATTGGTAAATCTAGTATGTCGACGTACTTCAATTTCCCTAGATTTTTCGATCTTTGACTATCAATATATCCGAAAAATGTGACTTATACTTCTTAGTCTACACTCTACAGTCTACACCAACCTCTGTACAAAAATAAATAAATATTGTATAAAACAGTACTAAAATTTTTCCTACGTACTACTGTAGAAAAATGTCTGAATTGTTTTTTTTTATACAAATGACCATATTCTTTTTTATATGTCACCATATATGGGAGTATAATATTCAAATATATGACATATACAAGGAATTATCGCCATATAAAAATGTGCATAAATCAAAGTATAAACATCCGTAAACAAAAAGCTCGTATTTTTATTTGTCCGGTGGTTGTTTATCCGGTACAAATTTTGCAATCGATTTTTAACTAACTTCCCGACTAGCTAGACATTTAAAACTTTTAGAATATATAAGAACACGATGCCAATGCATTCTTTTAATACTTTTAGCCATCTTTAAATTAAATTGAATTCATTTTCAATTAATTCTCTTTTGTATCAAAAATTATTTCGGAAGAAATCCGGAATCCAATCCACTATTATTGGTTGCTAAGTGGGTGGTCCTAGCAACTTAATTATTAATATATATGTGCGTTAATATGGAAATCAAAATTTCACTATTCTATATATGTTTTTTATTTACTTCATATCGAGTACAAGTTTGAACATATTGAGCATAATAATTTAACAGAAAATTTAAAAACGTTGTATATAAAAAGTTCTTTTTATCTTGTAATTGTTTGTCTTGTTTAATTATATTACTATTCGAAATAATACTCGTACATACGATTTTAACTCTTTGTTGAATATACATATATAACGTATAAGATAAATATGTTTCATATTAATAACTATCAATGTTTAATATCTTTTTTATTTTCGATGTGTCCACACTTTCTTCAATTTGTTTTTTTCTTCATATTCAGTGAAGTTCTCGTTCTATTATATTAGCTATAGCTAATGTAAAATATAATATTACATTATTTTACGATTTCCTGAACAGTATGACCCAAGAGTGTGTAAAGGCATTTACGATTTTGAAAAACAAGATTTACATGCTCATTAGCCATGCGAGCGGTGTGCTATTGTAAAAATCGTGTTTGAAAACGTTAACTGCCTCTTAAGCCTCCCGTAATATTTTCTTTGCTACGAATTTAAATTCATAAGTAATAAAATCATTTCACCCTGTCACCACTAAATTCGTTCAATTTATTACGTGACCAGATTTTCCTTTTCTACTCTTTTTTATTAATAATGAAAAATATTGCGAAATTTTCTTTGTTTTTGTAAAAAAAAAAAAAAAACATTACCGTTCCGCAGACGTTCGAGCATTATTAAAATCAGATTTTATGGTAAATTTATTTCCAAAAACATCCTTAATAAAAAAATTTCGAAGACCATAATATCTTCGAAAAAATATTTTCTTTGTCTTCCTACTAATATGAAAACTTTTTTCGATTAAATCATATCCAATTCATTTTACCCCCGCAGTATATATCATGATGCATACTTAAAGATGTCGTACTTTACAAAATACATAATAAAACTTTGCGTTAGCACAAGCAGCAAGCATTATTTACATAAAATTAATATACATATACTATGAGTAGGTATGTAATTTTATTAACTCTTTGGTTTTTCTATGATTTTTTATTGATACTACTAATTCACTAGTAACTTCATTTTTTTAAGCCCGATATAACATCAAATTATAAAAAATAACTCAAAAAATAACTTTTAATCATTTTATTTTTCGAAAGATCAATACAAGGAATTAGCATTTTAAAATGATTTCGGGCATATGGCCACCGCGTTTTTTCTTGACAAAGCGCATTTTAGGTCACTTTTTCAATCACTGTTGTTCGTACATCACGAATAAAACGGACGATTTTTACTTCCAAGGCGTCAATTTTTACTATTTTATCTGTATAAACCAGTAACTTTGCGTAGCCCTACAGGAAATAATCCAGTGGTATTAAGCCGTACGACCTTGGAAGCCAATTTACAGATGCATTTTTCGAAATCAACTAATCACCAAGTCGATGGTTATGGTCGCGCCATCCTGTTTAAACCGCATCTCGTCCGGATCAATGTCATCCATATTTTCAAAACAAACAAAAAATATTGATCATGGTCCGGTAACGACCTGCATTGACCATAACGTAAGCTCTGGCATGATTTTTGAAGAAATAAGATCCGATGATACCACCAACGTGTAAACCGCAACAAACGGTGCATTTTTCTATATGGAATGAAGTCAGTAGGATTTCTTCTAGATTGGTTTCATTCTATAAGAAGCAATTTTGCATATTAACATATTCGTTAAGCCAAAATTACCTTATATTATATTAATAGAAGTTACGTGAATTGACGACTGATTTTCAAAGTAACTTTTGATAAATTTGTAGCGTTGTTCAAACGTGAATCTATCCTTGATGATTTTCCAGACTATTATACTAGTCATACTCATAAATCGTATCACAACTCCATTTGATAGTTTACTCTTTCGTTATTTCTATCTAAGCAAAAAAAGACACATAAAAACATTATTGGGATTGAACCTTATGGCATGTTGTGGTACCAAAATGAAAAATAAATATATATAGTGTCTTAAAAATATAATAATATTTCCTTAAATCAGCCTTAATCAATTCACTGTTGGATACAGGCCCCTTTCTAAAGCTCATTACATACCTCTCCATCTAATACATTTTGTTGCCACGTACTTGCACTGATCGATCAAACTGTCGGTCTTTAGGTCTCACCTTCAGATGTTTCTTACCGTTCGGGTACCACTAGACAACATAATCACCTTTTTATATACAATTCAAGCCATTTAGTAGTGATCGTAGGAAAGGGATTATATACCAATATATATATATATATATACATAGTATAATCACTTAACAATAAATGTACGCATATGCGATTTCGTCTTGTGCACAATAATTTGGCAGGGCTTTTGCCTCTCTCCTCCTACTATATATTATTATCTCGTGCTAAAACTATCTAACCTCACGTTTATGTAGCGTGTTCACAATAAATATTCATTTATCAACACTATCTAAACTGGTAATTGATTTTTAATATTTTAATTAGTAATCTAATATATAAAAAATAATATTTGTGTATTTGTGTGTTTGTGTGTTTGTTTGTTCGTATTTAATGCGCAGCCATACCGTTCATTCGATTGCGATAAAACTTTGTAAACTTATTGCTTGCACTTGCGAGAAGCGTATAGGCTATACTAATATATATAAATATGAATGTCTGTCTGTCTGTATGTCTGTTTGTCTGTGTGTCTGTCCCGTATGCGTTCCTATACCATTCATCCGATTGCAATGAAATTTTGGTAAGTGGTTGCATGCACACCCATAAAGGTTTCTGAATTAGAAAAATCATCAGCTTCTTCTTCTTCTTCATTCTATTTTCTTTTATTCGTATGGTTCCTATACCAGTCATCCGATTGCGATGAAACCTTCGTCAGTTGTTGTGTTAACATCCGCAAAGGTTTCTGGAATAGTACAACCATCTTATTTTTCTTCTTCATTCTATCTTCTTTTATTCGTATGGTCTTCTTCTTCTCCTTCTATACGTATGCGTTCCATACCATTCATCCGATTGCAATGAAAATTTGATCAAGTGTTGTCTTCACGCCCGCAAAGGTTTCTGAATTGATACAACCATTTTCTTCTTCTTTTTCTTCTATTCTATCTTCTTCTAATCGTATGCGTTCTTATACCATTCATCCAATTGCGATGAAATTTTGACCAGTTGTTGTGCGCAAGCCCGCGAAGGTTTCTGAATTAGTACAACCATCATCTTCTTCTTCTATTCGAATGCGTACCTACACCATTCATCCGATTGCAATGAAACTTTGGTGAGTTGTCGTGCGCATGCCCACGACGATTTCTGAATTAGAAAATCATCTTCTTCTTCTATTCGTATGCGTTCCTATACCATTCATCCGATTGCAATGAAATTTTGATCAAGTGTTGCCCGCAAAGGTTTCTGAATCAGTACAATCATCTTTTTCTTCTTCTATTTGTATGCGTTCTTATGCCATTCATCCGATTATGATGACATTTTGACCAGTTGTTGTGCGCACGCCCGCGAAGGTTTTTGAATTAGTACAACCATCTTTTTCTTCTTCTATTTGTATGCGTTCTTATACCATTCATCCGATTGCGATGAAACTTTGACCAGTTGTTGTGCGCACGCCCGCAAAGGTTTCTAAATTAGTATTATATAAAATACAACGTTTATTGTTTGTTTGTTCAATGCAATTTTGATTTTTTTTACTACATATTAATAACGTTAATAACGTTTGCATATTTTGGATTCGATTTTAATTTAGTGGTCTTTTGTTTGACATTTACTCCTATTAGAATTATTTTCATATTGCCATATTGTATAACACAGATATTTTAATATCAAAAAAACAATTACCTCTTATTATTTTTTAAATATCTAAGATAAATATACCCACGAAGCGACCCTGTGCGAAGCCGGGTACTTCAGCTAGTTATTAATAAAAAAAAACTGATTTCAGTCGCTCAATATTTTTAGACTATAATAATTAACGGAGCCAATGCCAAGCAATTTTAATTTTTATATTTATTACGAATTAAACAACAAATATTTCAATATAATATATTTTTTTAAATACATACAATTAATTTATAGTAATATATTTTCATTTAAATGACTTTTGTATTACTTTCCGCGTAAATTTTGACTGATAAAATAGATGAGTGCCGCTCAATTGAGCTATCACTCTCACGCTGTATTGTTTATTGGGTCACTCGGGGCGCGACACTTAACAGTCAAAAATGGTTTAGGTTATAAGTGTTTATAAGCGCACGGTTGATGAATGACTAAACGTTAATTGTCGGCCCGGTAAGGATCAGGATGTCATGTGAGTAGGACTTTTTATTGTATTAGGGCCGTCCTAATTGGCCTAACCAATTTATATAGTTTTATTAATTCTCAATGTAATATAATTTATGTTACTGTTATAAATTCAACCTTTCATTTATTTATATATTAAAAAAACTACCTTATTTAGTGTACATCAGACAGTAATATAGTATCAGAAAAAGTAAGACACGAAATGTAGCAAAACAATTTTTCTATTTTCGTACTTCCCATTAATTTTCATCAGTTTTCAACGTAAATAATTCCTAAGCGAATTCACTTAGAATAATTATTTCAAGAGCAAGGGGAATCATTTTTTTTATTAAATTCTGAAATAATTTTATCCGACAGAATCGGGAGGAGTTTGTGGCTAGAGCGAGATGAAAGCGTAATTCGTTTATTTAATTTTCAGCACAACTTTAATCTAATAGGTTTTTTTTTCACTTAGAGAGTTTTTCATTTTTAAATAAACACAGCGATGGAAAAAAATATTTACATTAATATCTTAAAATATTAAGCATATTATTTTTAAAAATATAATGAACATAAATATACAACTACCATTGATTTACTGTCATGACGGAAACGTGTATTTTGCTAACATTATTTAAATCAATGACATATTATTTAAATAAACTAATATTCTATTCATTAGCCACTCTGATTTAAAGACGTTTAAAATTAATCGTAATTTGGCCAGATCTGAAAACATCTTTTACTAATTGCAGTGTGATAATTTATAAACCAACAATAATAATTAATATAATGGTAAAACAAATGTAAAATAGTACGTTTAAAAATAATGTAACCATTTTTGGATCATCTCCGATCCGGATCATATTATGGGCGTTCACAGGGTGGAGGTTTATATTTACAGATTTTTGTTTTTTGACTTGTCTTTTGACTTTTTGTTGACAGTCACAGGGCCTGCAATGGACTGAGAGGAGGGACACCACAAATGTTAACAAAACAACTGTATTCGATTCATAATGTTGGTACCTAAAATTTCTAAATACAAAGAATTTATTGATGAAGGTTTCATATGAATAGCATCATGTTTGTGTTCGGTATAATTAATATACATAAAATTCTGATACAAATGTTATGTATATTAAGTATACTAAATATTTACATTATATAGCATGTGAAACATCTATTAGAAAAATGTATAGAAAAATACAACAAGGCCTGCAACGGACTGAGAGGAGGGACACAACAAATGTTAACATAACATTATTCCATTCATAATTTATCTAAAATTTCTGGACCCAATGAATTTATTGGTAAAGGTTTCAGATCAATAGCATAATGTTTGTAAAATAATTTTATTTATGGTAATTATACTGAATATTTATAAATCAGAACCTATATTATGTAGAAAGTGAAAAATCTACTAGAAAATTTTATAGAAAGTTATAACCTACAGCAGAATATGGGTTATATTAATATAAGATTTATAATAGGTTACAATCAGTGTTACTGTCTTCTAAATAAAACAATCTCGTCTTATTATTTATTTACCCATCTATTTATAGAATTTAGTACTAGTGTTGTGGTATCCCGAATAAAGTTTCTCTGTCTTAAGATGGCAGACTAAGTTTGACGCCACTTGTGGAGCAAAAACATGTTCTCTGCGGGAATGCTACTCACTTCACTTTACTCTCCTCCATTGTTCAGTGTCCATTGAAACAGCGATTGTCAACAGACGTGCTTTAAAGTGGGAAGCCTTCATTTTTGTAGCCACTTCAAGACTTGCAATACTTTTTTTTTTATATATATATCTACATCAAATAACTATAAATACCTGAAAGTTCCAAACGTTTCTGATAAACACCTTTTTGCAATTTTAGAATCTCGCACGATTTCTTGATGCCAAAATACTGGAATTCAATTTATCAGTTTCCCTTGTTTTCTGAATAATTAAAATTATGTATTTTCTTTTCAAAAGCTTCAGCGTTTACTTACTGTTATAATTTTTGTTCCTTATTTTACAATAATTCAGTTATTTAATAATATGTTGTCAGTTATTTCGAGCTACGGACCTATATTTAGTACGACACTAAGCTAACTCATTTTATTAACTTAAAACTGGACGTATATAGCTTCCAAGACATGATAAAAAGGTAACGGTGACGGTTTTAATGTATCTTTCCTTTTTTTTCATCAAAAATTTACCGTTTACTTAATTGTTTTTAGTAATACTTTATAAAATAGGTTTACACTTAGCAGTCACCACAAGTAGATATTGTTTCTACGCCACGTGTTTTGCTCACTTAGTGAGTTTTTTCAAAAACATTTAAAAACCTCATCCATACACATGTCACAGAAACTATATATATATATATATATATAATATTATAGTAAATACCAGGTGATAACCCGTATAATAAATTATGTACATAATATTGTTATTAATGTTAAAAAATCTAACATTCATAAATCTTGTATATTATAAATTCCGTATTGAATAAAAAATAATAATTTAATTTAAAATTTTGATTGTGATAGCAATTCCTTATCAAATTTTATTATACATATATATGTATATAATATAATATATAGAGCTTTAATATATTAAAGAGAAGTAATCATCATTTACTGGTACAAAACACAAGTCATAAAACAAAGGCAGGTAAAACAAGAAAAACTTTATAACAACAATCATACCTTTGCACGTTTTATTCGTAGAAGACTGGCTAATTTCATGAAAAACACATTAATTGAAAGGGTAGATATGGCCAATATAACTTCTTTTTAAGTAATACTATAACAGGCTCACCACATTACACAAACATCCACGCTTGCGATAAGTACATAATATGATAAGTTGAACCATCTGTTCCTCATGTGTGAAGCCGGTATCTTGTGCATCTGACTACTTGAATCACTTGTTTAAAGTATTTTGTTTATTTTGACATTAATAACAACTTAGTAAAGTGTAGGTTTTACTTAGAACGACATCATTTTTGCTGTATGTGACTATTCATATCTTTCTATAATGCCGTGAAAATAAAATTCTCCTTTGATAATATTTATATTAGTTGAACATCATATTACCTTCGTATATTTGGGTTCGCAATACATATAAAACTTATGAAAGAAACCCGTCAAGTTATTAAAAAAACTTGTCATTCTAGTACGGTTAAGAAGCGCTGAGCTTTAAGCACCTTTCTACTCTTTCCTACTTATGGATTTACCTCGAAAGCTTCTGGAGGCAGGGCAGCCTTAGAAGGCACGAAATAAGCGTGATTTTGGTGCTATTCTTAGTATCACGTATAATAATATATACAGCCTGCCGGTTTTTCCTAACCTCCTACTAAAAAGGGATGAAATGAAAATCTGGGTATATTTGTTATTGTAAGTAAAATTATTGTGGTGTGAAAACTTGGATCAAATTGAATAAATCGAAAGAATGTTTTCTTAAAACTGCCAATTGATAACTTGTTAGTTTACTGCCTGTATACATTTAATTAATTATACTTATTATATTGTATCGCATCTTGATGAAAAGAAATTTATATTGTCGAATGAAATAGAAAGTTGATGGTACCTATACTGTTAGATACTTCTTTTTTTTACATGTCTACAAGTTACATTTGTATCATTCATAATGGTTTGTAGATTATTTTATCTTAGACAATTAATAGTATAAAGTCAAAATAACAAATTTAATATATAAACACAAAAAAATGTACTCCAACTGAAAAAGAAAGATTTTTTTTAAATTGAAGGATAATCACAAGCAATAAATTATTGGGAAAAGGGCATAGTTATCGCACCAATGGTGAATTTGTGTGACTTGGAGTACTCCGATGACACTCAATTGAGGGAATTTAATAGACGGTCGATAGACTACATAATAATTCGTCTCGTTAAAATGAGCAAAAAGAGAACCAACGTTTTGTATCATAGCACCTGTCCTGGCCTGATTTCTCCCTGATTACCAACGGGTAAAACATCAACAGTGTCAATAATTTTAAATAGTTATATATTATGGGGTAAAAGAGCTCGTTACTCGAATCTGAATACCTGGAGCAACAATCAACATAATTTCGAATACATAAATGCCTCCTATTCGATGCATGCATTCTAACGGCAGTTTATGTAAGCTCAACGTAACCGTTTACTTAGCTTCGAGAATAGATGCTTACGACAGATACACAATGTGCGGTGTCGGTTAGAAGTAACAAAAAAATAAGAATTTGGACCATGCATCCTTTTATCACGGTGAAAATGAAGAAGCAACGTTTGACCTGGCTCAGTTACGTGCTATGGATGAATCCAGAGACTTTCAACCAGGTCTGCCAAATTGTCAATCCAATATATTCCCTGCGTCTTGGCAGGCTGCTAACTAAATATTATCCAAATGATGACGTATATGTCAGAGCTACGTTTTGCTGGCATGATCTGGAAAGACACAAAAAGACTGGCGAGCGACATGGATTCTTGGAAGTGCCACGTAGTGTGCATAATATATATTTTATCTAATGAGAAGGCTTGAACTACGATGAGAAAATATTTAACTGTTATAATATGAAATACTAATAGGTAAATAAATTCTATATTTATCAAATTCGTTGATGATAAAACATCTTATAATAATATGAAGATTGAGCTTTAGATGCGAAGCTTTTAATTTAAAGTTTCATTTCTAGCAAGGTTCAAGTTTGAGCTGATAGATCATTATGAGAGAACCATCCTAAGATAAAAATGCGATGCGATTAGTAATACAAGCATAAATGATGAATGAAGCATATAAAATCATAAATAACATCAGTATAATAAATAATATGGAAAATTGCTTGTTTCTACTGTAATAAGTCAATCAAAAAAGTGGAAATCATTCTGATATCACTATAATATTACGTAAGTTTATTAAAACACAAGAATTTCTGTAATTTCTTTCATATCTGACATTCGCTTAATCCTCATATACAGTAAACTCACCATGATCAATTGAATCAAAATTTGGTTGCATACTTTATAATATTTTTAATAATAACCAACTAATTCAACTCTGATTATCGAAAACTTCTATTTAAAAGCTTCTACACAGTGAAACTTTCCTAAACACCAATCGATGCAAAGCTCGAGGTTTATGTAAAAGTTTGCTTCGTAAGGTATTAACGTGCAACCACGCTAGAACATTGTCAATACAAAACTTCTATAACTCTAACAAAGCACATATTATGTTAATACAGTTCTGCATCAAAAGTCAATGTGTATCATAGCATCACAAGTATCCAATAAATGACATATATTACCTTTTATAATAGGATACACCAATCCATACAATATTTCAACAATAAATTGGTCACAATTTCCAAAATTGTTAGTTTCAATATAGATTGCAGTAGTAAAGACTCCATCATTTATCAATTAAGGGGGATCCTATATGCCAACAGAGAACCTAGCGGAAAAATACGTAGCTTGCAATTTAAGATTTTTACAATTTCAACTGTATTAATTATGTATGTATTAATTAAAGATATAAATAAAAAGGATTCCAAGTAATACACATTTATATATTTTTATAAAAATAGATGATTTTTTAAATAAATATAAAAAATATTAAAACGATGAATTAGTCAAAAATCTACACGTTCAAAAATTGAAAACTTAATAAACTAAATTTTAATAATAAATATGACTATAAAATATAATGTAATAATAAGATGTGGCCCTGCAAGAAATTTACATTTTATTACAATTGTAAGTTTATCTTTGACTTAAAAAAAATCTTTTTAATGTTTTCAGATACGCATTTATTAATTAATACAGTTGAAATTGTAAAAAATTCTCAAATTGCAAGCTTCGTATTTTTCCGATAGGTTCTCTGTTGGCATAACGATCCCCCTTAAACATATTATTTTCTAGGCATCAAATTAGTATTTACATTATTATTTTTTTAAATTATTTGAAAAAAAAAATACGAATATTATTATGAGAAAAGTATGCAATATTGTCTAAAATGAATCCAAAAATAAATAAAATCAAAACAATGCCTATTTATATAAAAAAAAATTGAACTGTGTCACTCTCGTGTCTGGAGTAATAAATTTTGGGAAAATTTATTTTAAAATACCTTACATTCCGACAAATTAGTACACGTCATCAATTATGATAGGGTTGGTATTGCCGAAACATAAATTAAATATTTCCCAAAATCGCGCTTTTCCTACATTTTCGGCGAATTTCTGAGAAAAATCGGATTGAATACCTACTGATGTATTTAATAATCGAAGCAATTATAAAAAGGAAAAGCCTTTTCAGCACGAAGAGCGAAACCGGAGTTTGGAAATTCCATAAAATTATAATAAAATGTTCCCCGATATAATGTAACAATTCGGAAGAAAGGCGAGTTTTAAAGGGAATTTTTTAATTAAATTCAATAAAGTGGGGCATAAAATTTTGAAGTTCTCGTCGCCGCTTTTAAAACTGTAGAGAATTAATTAATCAAAAAAAAACATTTATTATTTTACTTACATATTTTTAACGATTAAATAAGTAAAACAAGTTTTTAAAAAAATTCACCTTGTATGATAATGAAAATTTTGGGGAACACAAAAATAATGGAAACTGTATTACCTTATGAGTGTCATTTTTTTTCTATAGATGCCTTTGTGGATACCTCGCATTTACTATCAAGGTTTCTTTGAGGACTTTGGCACGCAAACTACTTGATGCTAGTCAAATGAAAATTGTGCCGGCTGAGAGAATATGCCTTATTGAAAACTATTCTTCTACCCGCATCGGGTATTGTTAATTTGAATTCGGTCAGGTCCTATGAAACCGCCTTGCAAAAGCCCTGGAATATTCTTTGTAGCGCAAGGCGGTGGTGATTCTGATTAATATTTTGTCGTATTCATTGGGAACTGAGGACTGCGATTTGTAGCCGAGTTTTTCCCGTGGTAAAAGAAATGTCGCATGGGACTGATATTCTGCGTTATCTTATATTATATGACTGCTGTCACTGGATCTGAAAAGCATGAATCATCATTACGTAAGTACGATTCTCGAGCGAAATATGGGATAAACTTAAACACGTATTAAAGATAAAGTCTTTTATACTCAGGCAATTAAGTTTCTGAAACACGAGACTATTCGCATCAAATTCAGCATGCGAAAATTAATTTATATTTACAAAAACTATAGCGATGTAAAATAAATCAAATTTAATAAACCATACAAGTAAAATCTACTTACTATGATTTCATGCAATTATTTTAATATACACGGTCCTATATTTCTGATAAATACGTTAGGCTAATATACATACAGCCTCAGGTCAAAAATGATACTGTGTGTGTGTTTTTTTTTTTTTTACAAAACTTGGTTATCCGTAGGTATGTATATTGAAAAAGGATAAAATTTCACAAACCATAAACGTAAAATCAACATAATATGATTTCATACACTTATTTTCACATACACGGTCCAAAATCATTTCTGATAAATATGTTAGGCTAAAATACACGCATCCTCAGGTAAAGGGATAAAATTATGACACTACGTGTGTGTGTGTTTTTTTTTTTTTACAAAACTCGTGTATCCGTATGTAGGTTATATTGTGTATACGTGATTTTTTCTAAATTCCTCAAGGACTACTTTTCATTATATTAACGATAACCGGAACGTCCGGTTGGGCAAGACGACGATAAATTTCTAATACATACCTACAGAGATATGTAGTTGGAAGATGTGAACAATTAATGAAGTCCGCAAATTATATTATTTTTGTAAAATATAAAATAATGAAGTTATTATTTAAAAACTTTAATAGGTAATTAAACTATATATTTTCGTAAGAAGGTAGGCTTTACATAATAGCCTAGTATGGAGTTTTTGTCACTGATATATTACTTAAAATAAAAATACAGTCTAACTTGGTTATTACGATCACGGAAATAGCGAGATCTCGGATGTAATGAGGATAAAATTTTAGTTAATGATTTTCTCCATATTCCCATTTATTCACTTTTATAACGAGGTACTTCTCGAGTATACCGAGCAAAACTGTTAATGTGTCGATCGTTTTTTAAAAACAACATTTTCGACCCTAAGCAGTAAAATCCGACCGGGCAGTTAACTAGACCGATGCCGCCGGGATCGGATTACGTTTATGACACTAGCTAAGTGTCTATTTACCTAATTATTGTTTTCACCGACAACATTGAAAAAGTATCTACGCATATGGTTGAAATTGCATGTAAAAAATCCAAGCTTTGTGAAGTCAATAGGCACCTACCAGCGCCGGCGGCTCAGCACTTATTTACAATAAACAACTTATTTTGTAGTTTATGAATGCCATGCTTGTTTCGGGGATTTTTACGATGGTTTTCAGATTTTTTTATGTTCTATGCTTAAATAGATCGTGGTGCAAAAAAAATGATATAACGATATAACGAATAATGCTTATAACGAGCAAATTCAGTCGGTCTCATCTTCCTCGTAATATCCAAGTTCGACTGTATTCTCAATATCCATATCCGTAGGGAAACTAAAATGTTTGAAACCGTTCGTTTGAGAGAATTTTGTTATCTTCCACAGAACATTATTTTTTACTTCCTAGTCACATAATCAAATTTTAAGCACAATAGAAGATTAATTTACAAAATTAAAGCAAATATTTAGCTTTAAATTTCACAAGGATTATTATTTTATAATAAAGACACCATAAGTGGGTATTTTTATTTAAAACATGTGTTAGTAAAGGTTGGAACAAATTATGTTTAAGACATTTCTGAATGCTCCTACGGCACAGTGCAAAAATCAATTAGGTATATTTAATATTTGTATATATTATAATATGTCTTGATCGGGGAACACAGAAAAATTAATAGGAACTGAAATACCAAACGGACGTGGAGTAACAGGCAACCGATCTCGAGTGTGGTAGAATATGGGGTAAACTTAAACACGTATCAAGAATACGTCATTCTAATCTTGTCCTTCGTTCTGACAACTGCTCTCGGCTTATGCACTGAAGCTTATTCAACATTGGTGTATTTTAAGGTTACAGCACACACTATTGCACGTCTATAAAGTGTGTTTCATTTTCGTTTTCACATTCAAAATGCAGTGTATTGGGGTATAGCCTATCTGAATTCTATTTATTAATCTATTATGTGGTCTTGTTTTACCAGTCGTAGTACGAATTTAAAAAAAAAACTAACCAACACCATCTGCGATTTGTACTATTAATTAAATGAAAACAATTAAGTATGACTGACAAAGTGTACACCATTTTTGTCGGATCTCCACAGCCTTCCTTCACAATGATGCTTTGGATTAGGCAGGATATAATTGAATCTAAAAAAATGACCAGCACTATCTGTAATTATTACGTTTTTCTTAGCTCGTATTCTTATTTGTCCGGTGGTTGTTTGTCCGATACAATTCTTGCAATCGATTTTTAAATAACTTCCCGACTAGCTAAGGATTTGAAACTTTTATAATATATCAGAACACGATGCCAATGGATTTTTTTAATACTTTTAGCCATCTTTGCGTAGAATTGAATTCATTTTCAGTTAATTCTGTTTTGTATGAAAAGTTATTTTGACACCATTATTTGTTACTATTGGGTTGGGTTGGGGGGGGTCCTAGCAACTAAATTATTAATATATACGTGCGTTACTATGGAAATTAATATGACATTTCAGTATTATTTCTATCAAGTACATTTTTTTTTTGATCGTTTAATCCAGTGCTCCGCAACCGGTGTGCCGATGCTAGGTGTACCACCGTTCAATAGCCAAATTTGCGTGCATGGCTGGTAATATAGTTGATCACCTTCATGAACTTAATAAAACAATGCAAGGTCAGAATGAAAATATATTGACGTGTTCTGATAAATTAGAAGGGTTTAAAAATAAACTTGAATTTTGCAGAAGGAGGATCTACAAATATACCAAAGGACCTACCAGACCACTATTGAAAACAGGCAATTAATTTTGGATCCGTCTCAAAAACATTTAACTTTGCTGCAAAAGAAATTTCATCATTACTTCCATACAATCAATGCGATTTGATACAAAACCCTTTTGCAACCAGTGCTGAAAATTCTATAGAAGCGCTTTTCCTATAAATTCGAGAGGAGTTTGTTGAATTGATATACGACGGGACGCTAAAACTGAACTACGCCGATGATCCATTGTCTATTTTCTGGATTTCGGTTAATAACAAATATCCTTGGATTTATGACAAGGCTATCGCAGTTCAGCTCCCATTTTCGAATAAAAAAAATCGCCTGCGGCACTATTTTACTACACTAATACTAATATTTTAAAACATGTGATTGTAGGATACATTTTATTATTATTGTGTCAATGCTCGACAAATAATTATTCCTAACCCGACAACTAACCATAATTATATTAATATAATATAACCACACAAAAAAATCGCTGAACATACAATCAATACCATTAATTTAACCTCACACACTATTTGAAAAACGCTATTTTAGAGTATCACACTTAGTAACCTTAGCGATAGGTAGGGTGGCCGCCAAAGATCCTGGCCTGGGGTCCCCCTTCAGTATGTGGGGTCCATGTTTTGGTGTATTAATTGTTTTACGTGTGGTGTGCCGCGGAATTCTGGGAATACCTTTGGTATGCCGTGGGTGAGAAAAGGTTGCGGAGCACTGGTTTAATCTATTCAAGTCAAGTCAAGTTTATAGGATTCAACAGAAAATTTAAAAACGTTGTGTATAAAAAGTTCTTTTTATCTTGTAATTATTTATATTCTTAGTTCAATGAAAACAAATAAGTAAGATTAACAAGGTTTAGTGTGCACTATGAATCTCGGAACTTAACAGCCTATCCACATCCTTCGCCTCTAGCATACACGTGGTAATGTTTGATGTGGTCTTTTGTTTGGTTGAAAGTGGTGTGAAGTTATTTATTTTTTTTAAGTATAAATAAGTTTTATATTTACTTTATACAATTGTATGAAATGTGTAAAATTTTTATCAATGTTGTATACTACTTCTTCATCATGTTATAGACCTCCACAGAGTAGAAGTTGTAGGTAGATGTCAGCTACTTGCCCAACCTATTAGGTCCATACTCTGACACAAGTTGAAAAACAATAAATGTATATTTGCCATATCCAAGATTTGAACCTGGGATCCACAACGTTATAGGCCGAGACTTAAGCCGCTCGGTCATAGTTACCGTATTGAAACGTTTCCATCACGGATATATTGAAAGTTTTCCAAATGAACTTCCGATGCACAGTTTCATGTTAGACAACCTCATTTAAATAGTGTTCGACAAATGAAGGCAAAACTTTCCATAATTTTATCTGAACCTAGTCACGTTAGGTAAATTCACCGACGGGATACCCCGAACTTCCACCTCGCCCAAAATCCCGGGATTAACGTTTCAATATTTGACGTGGGTTCCCCACGTAATCCCGTGCGGGTTTTTCCCTGCAAATAATCGCGGCCTGGCGGTTTCCCCACTGACACTAAACTTGCAAACATATAATATTGGGACTACGTGATTGTATTGTTTACATAATAACACTGCAAGATTTTCTTGAAAACGTATATTTTACTTCGCTAGATTGAATAAGCTTTAAATTCCGCCGTATGAGGCAAAATTTATTGTCAAGTAGTACTTGTCATAAATGATGAATGATTATTGATCGAGCTGATAATTTTATTCTCACATAGAAACTAAAAAAGTACTTTTAAAGAGTACATACTGGCTTATATTATACTTTATTTCAAACCTCACTATCTCCCGTAGCTGTGGAAAGGAAGTTAATTAAATAATTACTTTGTAGATAAACTAATATTTTCAATTTTACTAGTTATATTATGGTGTTGATACCTTGACTTTCAGATAGTCAGGCCGGGCCACTGAATTGTAAGATACTATGGTGGTGCCAATTATTGATTATCTTCAATAATTAGCAATGCATGTTCACAATTAATAAATAATGATGATTTTCAATTGAATATTTAAATCAATTAATAAATTAACAGTCTACAACAAACATCATTTTACACAAATGGCACAGCCAAGAGAGGTTAAGTTAAGACTTAGCACTTATTGCAATAATTACAACTAAATTATAATGCTTTAATACAAAAATATAAAAAACTACCCTCGATCTTGCATATTGCTTGATCTTGATAGCAGTCTTGAGTATGGAATAGATGCGCTGGGATCGTAGTATATTCTTGGGTTTTCACCGTGTCTCCTTCTTCCTTCTTTACTCGACGTTTCGGGCTCGTTGCAGAGGCCATTATCAAGAGATATGTTTTATGTTGAAATGTAGTGTATGTATGTGAATGTAAACGTTGCTCTAAGAATGTCAAAATGAATCCGATTATCTAAGAGCAAACGTTGCTCAGAGTAATCTGTCAATCATTACGACCGAGGATACTGGCTCGAATATTAGATTTTTCTGATAGTGCCGGAAGCCATGACGTTTTTAACCGTAATCCATCATCCCTATTGATATTTTCAGGGTTTCTGTGGATTTCAATGGCCTCCTTTACCAATCGTGCGAAATATCCTTTATTCCGACCCAATATCTTGGTCTCAAAGTCAAATTTGTGCCCTGTATCCATCGAGTGCTCGGCAATTGCCGACATCGTGTAATGTTTAAGTCGGTATGCTCTCTCGTGTTCACTCACACGCTTCTTTACCGTTCTAGAAGTCATAGGCTAGACAGTGGGCATCCACGACAGCTTAGCTGGTATACACCTGCCGAGTCCAAAGGTTGTGAGTCCTTTACTGGTCTTAACATATTTCGGACCTTTGTCGACGTTGAGAATATTGTTTCAATATTATGTTTCCGAAGTATCCTGGAGATAGTATCGGTGGTGTTTTTGATATAAGGTAGATAGGCCCGGCCTTTGAACTGTATCTCTTCCTCCTGACTGGCCGGGTTAAGGTTGATTTTGCTTCTGGTGGCTTTTTGGATCATATTGTGAGAATATCCGTTTGCTTGAAGAGCCTTTGATACTTGAGATATCTCGGACTTTAAATACGAAGATTCGCAGATACGCCGAGCTCTTGTCATCAAAGTCGAAATCAGACTTATTTTTTGAGCAGGGTGATGGTGAGAAGAAGCATGTAAATAACGAATGGTATGAGTTGGTTTCCGATAGACTCTGTGTCCTAGAGAACCATCTAATTTTCTGATAACTTCCACGTCAAGAAATGGTAGAGTTCCGTTTTGTTCAATCTCCATCGTGAATTTAATCATCGAATGTAGATTGTTTAAATGGGCCAAAAACTCATTTAGAGCTTCTATACCATGAGGCCATATTAAGAAGGTATCATCGACATACCGTAACCAGCACGAAGGTTTTAATCTACACGTGTCAAGAGCTGTCTGTTCAAAATTTTCCATGAAAAAATTCGCAACCACGGGAGATAGAGGGGACCCCATAGCGACTTGACGATATTCTCATACATACACTACATTTCATCATAAAACATATCTCTTGATAATGGCCTCTGCAACGAGCCCGAAACGTCGAGTAAAGAAGGAAGAAGGAGACATGGTGAAAACCCAAGAATATACTACGATAAAAAACAACCGTGAAAGCCTCAAACATTATATGCGCTGGGATACTTTCTGCACAAATTTGAAGAGCGCTTAACCTTCTTTACGCCACGGTAATACGCCTGCATAGCGAGTGTGGAGACGTGGCGGGTGGTGGAGGGAAATGCAAGTTTCTCCCCCCGACCTGCATAAAGTCAGCCTTGCCCGTGAGCTTAAAGCGTGTGATCTCTTCTAGCTAAGTGTTAATTCATTTTGAATGAAACGCCTAGTTTCAAAAGCCCCTAAAACGATTTTAGGTAGTTCTGAGAATAGTGAGAAAAACGATTTTAGGTAGTTTTGAGAAAAATGAGAAATAATCATATTTATTAAATCTGTGAACTTTATGTATTTATTTTTTAATTCGTTACATTCTAAACAGTATTTTGGCTTTCCATTTTAGTATTTAAAAAGCACAACCAACCATTTTAGCGGGTTTTTACATTTACCCCAATCTTTAGCCATTATATAGGTAACAAAAATATCCATCTTAATACATTTTAGGGGTTTCCATCCAACCGCTTTATGGACTTTTGTAACTATGCGCTTCAAATTATATTTAGTAATAGGAAAATTCAAAATCTTTAAATTTAGGTAAATTTTACACATTTACCTACTTAATAATTCACTTGTTTAAAAAAAAGTTTCAAAACACTCTTCGTCCCGGCGTATCTACCCCCCTCTTCGATGTTTGCACAGGTCCCTCTGAGTTTAATACGTACTTACACTTTGCCTAAGTTTCGCCCGGGTTTTGTTCAAGATAATCCAAACATTTCCGCCCTTATTAAATAATGTTGAGAATTTAACGCGAGATATTTCATTTGCGAACAAGTAAGGTAACTTGTTACGCGAAGCAAGTTGAGACTCCGCGGGAATATTTATTGACTTCAGGCAAATTGCATCGGAGCAGCGCCTGAGTTTTACGCAGATAATCACATATACCATAATCCTGTATCTTTCATAAAGCCAAGGCAAATTTATACCAAAATTAACAAAATTCTCTGTCTAATTTTATAATGTTATTACTTTTTTATTCCAACAGCTTCTAGCGATTAAAATTTGGAAAGCATAAACATTTCTCAATTATGGGACACTAATTATTATTATATAAGCAAACAAAAATCAAAATATTCTGGAATTATTGTTTTTAACAGCTTGCGACTCCTTGTGATTTTTTTTTCTGGCAGAGTATTTTATTCAGTAATATAAATGAAACCATCACAAACACCCGGGCTTTAATAAAATCAAGATATTATCTTTTTTTAGAAAGATTTAGAAAGAAGAAGGAAGACATGCTTTTTCATTGTTGCCAATCGATAAAAAAACTTTCTATCAATGAAACAATAGATTAGTCAATTAAATGTTTTCTTTCCGATTTCATGTACAGATAAATAGGGTTTAGCAATAGCCATTACACATCGCACCCCCAGTAAAATACTGTAGTAAGTCAAAAATTGGCATTTTGCAGGAGAGCCATTTGAAGTTTCAAATATTCTTTGTAAATACAGGAAAAGTCTGAATGTAAAAATTATTACTCATTTTTATGGAAAAACATGATCTATTTTCAACTGTATTCATCATTTTTCTCTAAAACATATACAAACGGAGATATTTGAATATTTCTGAGTTACGACTGTATTTTATTAGGATATTTGACAATTTCATGGTAAAATTTGAATCAACTCAATACTTTCTATGTAAATTTCCCTACCATCACTCTAATAATTTCAACTAATTTGTTGGGCACTGTAAAGGAAGGTTTTCAAAATATTAAGTTATGGTACAATCTTTAAAGATTTATTGAAAAAAAAAGAAAAATACAATTATTAGTTCAAAACAACAAAAAAATACTTAATTATTTAATTTAATGGGAAAATAAAATTTTTACATACGATTTTTAATTTTTAAACATCACTTGGAAGAGAAGCAAAAAAATCATAATAAAATTCACGATGTTTAGCGGTGCAGAGGAAAGCAAATCCTTCTTTTTAATTGTCGTTATTTTTGGCCACTCTTGATATGCTTTGGATATATTGAGACCATCCATTGGTAACGGTTTACCTATTTGCTGTTGTCGAACATTCAATTTCCTACATTCTTCATGATAACTGGTTTTAAAAAAAATAATGTATGGATAGTCTCTGTCTACTTTTATAACTTTTATCTTCTGCCACAAAACTTTTTCTCCATTTTCATCCGTGTTGTAATTTTTACCGATTTCATCTGCTAGTTTTTTCATGTTGAGAAAATTATTTGTCGTCATGGGTTTAACTATTTATGGTTGTCCTGTTTTCTTACTTGTTTGTACAATGGTAATCATTTGGCTGGGCACAAATATTGGTCCACTTTTTAGAGCCCTGGTCTTCTGCTGCTGAATTGTAGAATGGACGATATCGCCTTCATTTTGTTTATGCCCGGTGACCAAAAACTTATGAGAGATCGTTGTATCTTTTTGTGAATTCCCGGTGGCATATAAATACATTGCAGCAATGTATTTATTTTTATTCTGCCCGGCACAATTGTCACTGTAAAAAATAAAATGCTCATTGTGGTGATATTTTTCACATGCATTGTAATCGAGTACACAGCTACCAATTTTATTGGATCCTCATGCAGCTTGACTCTCGTCCCACATGTATCAGTTTGCAATATGTTCAGTGATATTATAGACTGTACGATTGTACATTGCCAAACTTTCATTTATAATAGAAAGTTGACACATTTCCGCAAGGAAGCGGTAAAACAGCCTGCAAATCATATACAGCTACATTAATGACGCTATTTTGGCCATTAGTTCGGGACTCTGCTACGTCTTTGATCTTTTCATCCCTTGCCTCTTTTTTCCAGGTTGATGTGTCTCATATTTTTCTTGAAGTTGTTTTTTTTCATCTGGTGGTGAAGAATTATTGTATAGGTCGCATTCAACGCACAAATCTTTTTTTAGGCTTAAAGAAGCCAATATTAAATTCGTCATTAAATATAGATGCGTATAATAGTGTTCTTTTCCAAATGGCATATTGCTGTCAGCTTGTTGTTTTTTGTATAACCGATACATTTCAGCAATTGTTAATTTACCATCGAAATACAATTTAGACGTCTGTGCACGCAAATAATGTTACTCGATCACTGGGAAAGACTTAATGTGAGCTCTTATATCATTTTTTTAAACATCACTAATTTTTTTGTGATTTTTGTGATCTCTTTGTTCTTGAATTGGCGTTCCGGAAAGAAGATCTCTTGTTTTCCATGCAGTGGAGCAGTACCTTTCACTCACCCCAAATGTGTTGATAAAGTATTTTTTGCATACTTCTTGTATTTTACTTCCATTTAATTGTTGATAACAAAAATTGTTGCCTCTGCTGCTTCCAGTTTTTTTTGTTTGAATACTTTGGAACAATAATATCCATGCAATTAGTGAGAAAATTACGCTGTATCTCAAGATTTTCCTGTAGTAACAGAGTTACAACAGTATTTTTTTGAAAAGTATTGTTTTAGTTTTTTAGAAAGCTTCTTGTAAAATACTGTCGCAACTTAGTTACAACACTATTTTATTATCTATTCAACAGTTTTCGGAAAGTAATATACTGTATTAAGTGCTTTCTCTCCGACACTATTTGAGTTTGAGATACGATAGTATTTTATTAAAATAGCAAAAAAAAATACGAATCCAACCACATCCATAACTCGAAAACGCCCATTTCAGACTTACGACAGTATCTTACTGGGGGTGCGACATGTTTATTCTTTTTAACACTACAACTGGCCATAATGCCCAATGACAGTATAGTAGTTAGTAATTGAATTGAAACTATCACAAACATCCAGAATTTCGGAAAATTACATAATTGTATTGTGACTTCAACGGGAATTAAATCCGGAGCCCCTGGACGAAAGCCAGCATCTTACGCACTGGACTACGAGAGCCGGGTTTTAATACCACTGCACTTGTGCACAGTGACTTATCTGTCAAAAAAATGTTCATAATGATTGTGCGTTTTATGGTGCTGTGGATGAAGAAGTCAAGATTTGGTGGTTGCTCCGATGATGGAGGAGCGAGTTTTATTTGCGGCGTTAACAGTCGGTACAAGAGTATCTTACAGTAGTTATGTTACCCTACTTATGATACTGTTCCGAGGTCCGAGTCTCGGTAGAATGAGATATTGCGCGGATCGATATAAAGACCGAGATACTAATAGACCGGGAACTTATATTCGAGTGACATGTCCAATGAATTATGATCCGCTATTTTTTTGACGTTCTTACAATCAAAATAATATCTTATTATAATTGAGTCAGTAACCTATATGGAGTTTACGTAATTTTTTATGGCTGACTAAAAATGAATATTGCGGAAATTATAATTGCAGTAAACTATTTACTGAATTTGCGATAATTGGACACTACGGGAAATGGATATTAATAAATTTATAATTGCGGTCAGTTAATTAATATCGCCAATCAATATGCTGACACGCATTGATTTATTTTTCCCCATATAATATATTATTTTAGATAATTTATGTTGATTTGTTTCTTGTTTAGTAGTATATCTGAGTTTTTTTGTCCTTGTGGAGTGTGCGTTTATCAAGCGTGCCACGTTCACGAGATAAATTGCGTTAAAAAAAGTCGTTCTGTATCGGCCTCCCGACTGGCCGAGGACAATTTTTTACTTGTTTTTATTAACAACGCGTTTATTTGATAGAGGAGAGTGTGCGGGAAATAAAAAAACCTTTTTTCTTGCTGTCAACATCGTTTTATTACTGCAGCCGAGTATAAAACAGTTGCGAGAGGCGCTAACAACTTTGTACGTTAAACTGTCAGCGGCATTAAAATTATCGGATGTTTAAAAATTGTGTCCTCGCTCGTAATTTATTTTCATCGTAATGAATTTAATTGTTTGCTTTTCTTGTGTATTTTACAAATTCATTTTGAAATTACTTATTTTCTCCTTCTTATCTTGAGATTTTTTTTAATAATTTCTATTAAAATTAACAGACTTGAAATTAGAGCCAGTTAGAAGTTTTGACCGAGAAATTTCATTCCATGAATTATCGAAAATTATCAGAAAATGCTCATCTCGAATTTAGAGAAATTAATTTTCCTAAATTTCGAGAATTTTCATTTATCGAGAAATCATCAACAAAATTTTCGAGAAATCGATAAATTGTCTGAACTAAATTAAAATAAAGTACTGAATGAAAGTTAACAAGAAAATTTGTTTTTTTTTGTTAAAAAAGTATTCTCGTAATAATTTTGATTTCTCAAGAATCTCAAACAATTATTCTTAATTTCGAGAATTCTCAAATCTCGATAAATCCTAAACTATAGAGTCAGTCCTATCAAAACACCGATATAATAAACATTCTTGCCTCTGCTGCATTCTACATTGGGTATTAAATATTTTTTTATTCAAGAATATTTCAAATAAAGGTGCATATTATAATCTGATATTTTTATTCATAATTAAAGAATGCAGTCTATTATATCATTTAGTATTGAATATAAAAAATATTTTCAAGTACAATAAAATCACAACCAAATTTGAAGCAATCCTGACGTCAAATTTAATTAAATTACAAATAATGTAACCAACTGACATTTCTCAAAGAGTAGATCGAGAACACCTGACGATATTCTTAATCGACTATATTTGGATGTGCAGTTTGATAGAGTAGGGTAGACAGAGAGACTCCGGGCACTAACCTTTTTAATGGATCGGTAGAAGAATTTTTCCTATTTGCAATAGTTATTGATGTTAATCTGATGGCAATCGATTAGACTATAGTCCTTAATGTGCCCGGGAGGTATCGGTGCGGGTAGGAATAGGGACGTAATTGATGTAAAAATTACCCATTTTCTATGCATCTAAAAACCACCCGTGACGAATCTATTAATTAACGTCTAAGAAAAATGGTTTTTTTTAACTTTATATTGAGACTCCATTTTTGAAGTTTCGGACGGCCCCCAAACTTAATTGGAATACAATTAGTACATATACAGAAATTAGGTAACAGAAAACTTTCACAGAAAAACGTTGCAGATAATATTGGCGTATATTTTATTATATTATTGGATTGATTGAAATGAATAGTTTAACTTTTTTTAAATGTTGTCTAACTAGTTAAAATTATTAAAAAAATTAATAACGTTTCGAATGTAAGTACTTTCAGTTTTTTTATGTAACTTTCCATTTAATTACGGTCAGTGCATTACAAAACAAACATGCAATTTCAAACGTTGCGGGTTTACTATAAGTTTCTACAAATAATGCAAATTTACCGGCATCAAAACAACACACAAGGCTCTTTTCCTGATTCAAGTCTGGGAAGTTTTTTCACAGAATCCAAATCTAGGTGTACAAAGAGATCATAGTCAAAATGCAACAAAAGCGACTCATTATTTTCATCGCGAGGAAACCGGGCGCTCTGTGTCGCGTGCATCAAAATAGAAACTCGTGCTTTTCAGCGAATGATATTGCGCGCGCCATTTTTATTCAAATGGGACATATTTAACAAGGAAGTGGGTGGCAAATAGGCTGTTTGCAATTCAACATTACATATTTTTGCATAATAAAACTGCTGAATTGTATTCTTTTGCACGTTTCTTTACTATTTTTTTACATGTAGAATAGAATTTATCTTTTATTTCTTTAAAATGAAATATTTTTTCTCATCATTTCCATATTTATAAAATATCTTTAACAATGTTAATGAACATAAATAATATTATAATGTAGATATTTTAATCGTCATTCAAAATTATTCTAATTGATAAGATTTTTGTATAAAATAAAAATAATTGAAAAACACGTAACTATAAATTGTGAGGTTGCTGCCAAAAGTCGCTAATTTAGGTTTTTAGACGAATTTAGTTAACTATGCTAGAAAAAATCATGGTTGTCTGGTATCTAGTACGTAAACATAAAGCACAAAGAAATTAGCATTATGTCCAATTTTATAGGGCCTGTCAAATTTCAAATTGCTATTACTCCATAACGTCATGATCTCAATACTGTTATTGTGCAACTGTTGGCAGTAACCACACAAATTATTATTTGGAAATTAGATAATATTTACTATAACCATTTTTATCAAATATCGATTGTTTAATTAAATTATCACAACACAAACACAGAAAAAATCTTTTAAATAATCATATCGTCACTGTTCTGGCAGAATACACTAATTCAAAAAAATGACATATTGAGTTAGTTATACCAAAATGTTCCTTATTTCAAATTTTACTATCTGGAAACCTTCTTAATAAAATAAACAGTCTTTATTTTAAAGTCATCCTTTTAACGATTACTTAATAAACTCACATGATAGACCATTTTAACAACTTAAGAGTCAAATTACTCAAAACTAGTATTCTCCAGTAAGTGTGTTCTGCCAGAACAGAGACGATATTATAGTCAATTCAAATTTTATATTTAACATATTGGATAATTGTGATTACTATTAGGTACTGCACGAGTTATCTTACAATAATTTATATATTTTTATTTATAAATTAAGATTTGATATATAATATTTTTACTTAGTTTTGACAGCTAAAATACGTATTTGAATATATTTAAAACTATGATTCTCTAAATAAAATATATAAATTGCATTTTACGGCAATACAATATATCGTAAAAAAAATAACTGTCAAACACAATAGTCTCAAAAAAAAGTGACTTACATTATACTCGTTCATGTTTTCTCGGAGCATTACTTTTTTTGCACACCTGATGTTTTATTTTTGAACAAGGACTCATGAATACAAATGGATACCTCAACCACCCCTTTTTCTTTTTTTTGCGCCGCGTGACGTCTTACCCCCATCTCCCTCGTATTTTACCTTCGCTATTAAGTTAGCACGTAATAAAAAAAATGCATTTTGTATGCGCTTTGAGTTTTGCCTTATGCAATTTCGTTCGGGGAATGTCTACGGTAATAAATCACTTTGACATTCATATTGATAGTTCAGGAGCAAGAAGTGTATATTTGAATATATATTTTGTGAAACGTGACTGCTTCGGAGGATCATTTAACTTTTTTTTAAAGGGTTCGAGTTTTATTTCCGGATTATGTTTCAAAAGGGGGTAATTTTACAAAGTCATTTATTTTTGAATGTCTTCAAAGTTATTTCGTTATTGAACATCACCGTTATGAGTCCAGGTAAAGCCCACGTGCGCGGCGTAGGTTAAAATGGAGCTTTTTTGGATTTTTCAGAGCATGATCCTGGACATTCCATAAATGTTGTATATAATCTATTTATATAATTTTGAAGCCTTATTATCCTTTATATTTATTTTAAACATTTGATGACTGCATAAAGTATTTTATTACATAAAATAGTATTCTTTTAAACCTTTTAAAAATTATCTCGTAATAAATTATACTAATGGTTTTATAAATGCGTTTAAAAATTAATAAATGTAAAAAATCTTAACACCACTGCACAGTTATGTACCGAAATATGACTTTGTTCTAAAACATTAGAGCGAGAGGTTTAAAAGAATACTATTTTATGTAACAAAAATACTTTATGCAGTCATAAAATGTTTAAAATAACTATAAAGGATAATAAGGCTTCAAAATTATATAAATAAATTATCTACAACGTTTAAGGAGTGTCCAGGATCATGGTTTGAAAATACAATAAAAACTCAATTTTGTCCTTCGACGAGCATGTCCCCCCTTGTATATGTTAGCACTGGCACGCGTATATTTTGTTAAATATGATTTGGATGTCATAATAATATATGTATATAATATTATATATTTTTAATATGTTATAAATGTTCCTAAAACTGCTTCATGCTAATTCGATTCTGGGATAAATCTCATCATATCACAGAATACATTATTAATATTATAGAAATGCATGAGGTCTTATACCAAGACTTTCGCGGCAATTTTCGTTTATGGACTTATAATGTGAGGGATGGCGGCTCTCGTGATCCAATGGTTTGATTTCCAGTGATGTCACAATTAATGAATCCAATCCCGAGCCAAAATCTTGATCTCGAAATTTCGGGATTACGATTTGACGATCCCGGGATCCTGGGACTGGTCCCGGGATTGGCATTTTTTCAATAGTTAATATAAAATTTCTATATATACAAATAACGTTGATAAAATTGGTCAAAAATAAATTTAGTATAATTTATACTATTTAAGACATTTATTGTTAATATTGTGTACGTTCAATCTTAAAAATACATAGGTTTATTGGATTAAATAATATTGTTATAATAATGTATAAATAATAATGTGAAAGTAAAACAATTTTATTTATTTATAAAAAGATAACAAATACAAGGTCAATTAAAATTAAAAAAAATGACAAATGCATTAAAAAACATGGTGGAATCACTTTGTTAAAAGTGCAAAGCATTGTTTTTTCTAATCTTTCTCATTTTTATTAATTTATGTGAAAAAAAACACATGGGTAATAAATCAAACTTCATTCAAACTCAGTTTATTTCTTATGTATTTGTAAGTTATTAAACGTATTTTTTCTGTTATATTTTCGTTATTATTTTATTCTCCATAAAATTGATAAAAAACTCAATCCCGAAAGTTTCAGGATTATGTTTACCAATCCCGGGATTCATAGGTATCGAAAATAGTACGGGATCTCGGGATCCCGGGATTGGCATTCCTAGTCACATTATATTAATTTATGTGTTTCCGTTAAACCCGGCGTATTTATTTGGCTGTTTCACTTCTACTACTAACTTCACTACTGTTTCACAACACTACTTAATTGGGCTTCGTGGCCTATTTAGTGTACAAAATAATAAGTATATAAAACAATCTATGACAGGTAATTGAGAATGATAGACAAATTAAAAAGATACAGAGAACCTTGAATTTTACCAAATATTTACAAATATTGAACACGCGGTATAGGTAATACAGGCGTAATTATTTAAGATAGCATACTTTAAGCACATGGGTATTTAAAGTTATTTTATATTAATTCTCAGGAATTGTTCCTTCTTACAATCACACCTAGAAGGTAATGCACTTCCCATTATGTGTGTATTTCCTACGCTATACATACTTTACGTATGTTATATTATGAAACAGATATAGTTGTTAATTCACTCTATATGAATATCTACTTTGATACTTTTTGAGTCAGATCGCAAAGACAATTAAAAGAACACATTAAATTAGACTACCACAAATCATATTGCATGAATGATCCGCTTTTCATTTTTTTAACAGACCATCCATAAAGATGGAAAAATAACTTTGAAAACTTCGAAAAACTCTTAATAATAGACAATGGTCTGCAACAAAAATTATAATGTAATAAAGAAGTCATTTCTAGTGTTTTTTACAAAAAGTAGACTAAATCTGACACTTATTATGGTGAAGCAGACCATAATAAAATAAGCATGCAAAACAACTTCTCGTCTAGTCATAGAAATAAAAACCAATTGGAAAAATCTGTTTGAATTTATGCCCTCGCAGGGTTTTCCAGCATTTTAAAGAAACATGTACGCTCCGAGATAAGCGGGTAAGTGCAAAAAATCTTTTCGACGCCTCGTGTTTGTTTTGACTTAGGCAGGGGTAGTTTTTATCGGATTCTTTTTACGTACTTACAACATAATTTCGTGTTATTTTTTGCTGCACAGACATAAAATACTTTGAAATTTATTGCCCGCTGCTTTGTTTTCGAAATCATCAAAGATAACTTACCCTCATTGTTTATACAGTTATAAACGAATAAACGTTGAAGTGGGAGAAGATATAATAAATAATATTTCATGTCAGACACATAACTCTCTATCTGATTATTTTTGCTGCGCTGTAAATTTTATAATCTAAGATATTATTTATTTCAAGCAATGTATTTTGCAATATCAAAATATAAAATATTGCTACCTGAATGCGGCATCAACTTACTGCGTTTAGATATGGCTTTACAGGGGATCGACTTAAAGTTTATATCAAGTTACTAAGCCAAAAGAGCGTTGGGGATGTTTCTTCCAAAAACGAGTTATTTATCGGGTTAGAATATTTAGAATGTCATCTTCAACTTGCCAAAAATGCGTCAGCCAAGGCCTGAACAAAAAAGAACCACACTTGCGAATGAGAAACCATTCGGCACGCTTATATCTCCGCAATATGCGTTAGAGTACGATAGAATTTCTACGGCTGAATTAAATATTTTTTGGAAACATCGCCGGAAAATATTGATTTGAATGAATACATTCATTTAAAAACTGCGAGCACGTGTGGCTGAAATTTATTGTTTTTTTATTAAATAAAAAATAATTTTTAGTTACTTTAGTAGAAATATGTTTAACTATGTTGTATTTAAATTTGTTAGCCGAGATAAGAAGCAACATTTCATAGTTAAGTTAATAATAATAAAATTGATGTTCTACTGTGCGTTACACGCGAGAACCACGGCTTCATTTTGCTGAACAATAGCCACTCTCTTTATATTTTTACTCTGAGGCGTCAGCAATACTTTATTAGCTTGACATAGTTATAAGGGAACAAATGACATGGAGTGAATCAGGACATGGATGCACTGTTACAACAGTTTATTCCATCTGATATATTTATAGTATTATTAGAAGGAATTTTACACACAAGGTAAACGTGACCTTGATTCTCTGGGCAAGCGGAGATAGTGAAGTTTTGATTTCTACCATCTGGAGCAGAGAATACCTATTGTCATATTTTTTTGAAGTTACCATATAAAATTGCTTAATCCCAACTTGCCACAATTACTTTTTTATTGATAAAAATAAAATGGATAAAATTGTTTTCAATGTTACGAAGTGTAGGTCTTAATTGGTTTGGCAAATATATAGTTAGTTTATAGTCAGTAAATTGCAACGTTTCACTATTACTTATAAATCTCTTGTTTATAAGAAAACCAATACTTTTATAATATTCAAATAATAAATGTACCATACTATATCAGAATTTTTAGATGTTTTTAAATATGACAAAAGCGATATCTTAACAAAGCTTTCTTTGATTCCGTAAAAAACCTTGATTATAAAAGTCAACCACTATTTAAACATCCCTGAAAGCGAGCTTCACGAAACTGACTGAAACTAGCTAGTGATTGAGATTCCCACAGGAGAAAGGCAAGACGGCTTTGGGGTTCCCCTTGCATCGTCGTCATTGTTGGCGCGCTGCACTTCTTTGCCGTTTGTTTGTTCACAAAGAGGCGGGCATTAAGTCTCATTGTCCGCCTCGAGTGCGGGCATACTTTGCTCTTCTCAGCTATATGCTAAACCAACTCTAGTCTACAACAACAGAGCATATTATTTGAATTGGCTTGCTTTAATATTTCCTACTTAGGGCTCGCACCTGCTCGAGCGAACCGGTTTATGAAATTTTCTAGCACATCCTTAATGCCATTACGCATTATTTATTCAATTTTTACGCCCACGATGGCCTAGCGACTTAAACGTTGGCCTATAATGTCGTGAGTCCCAGGTTCGAATCCGTAATATATATATATCCGCAAATACACATATTGTTTTTCAATTTAGAGTATGGACCCAATAGGTTGAGCAAATGGCTAACATATGGATGTATTCACCTAAGGTCAGTGTATATTTACCTTTTGGCGAGTGCACATAGTGCCTGAAGATGCCGGAAGCCGAAACACGGGTTGCAAAAAAAACAACTCAAATAGAATAGTACAAAACTTAAATCCATTAGAATTTTAATATTAATACTTTGATTTATAATACAAAAGCCGACTGCCAAAATATAACGCAATTTAGAAAGCACTGCAGAGAGTTTGTAAGAAAAAAAAATTTGTTGCTATATATTTTCTGATGTGTTTAAATAATTAAACATTCTAAAATCTAGTGAATTCTTCATTTAATAAAAAAAAATAGTTTATTGTGAATATTGCTTTACTTATGATATTATTTTTAGCTAAATAGTATTATTGGGTGCAATAACGTTGGCAGATGGCACTGATTTTTTTTTCTATTATCAAAATACTCTTTGAAAATGAAGTCTTTTTTTTAACCAAAAACTACTATTGATCTAGCCGCAGTTTTTCTTAAATAAAAATATCACAATATTCAAAAGAATTTCGCTATAAAGTATTTTTCTTGTTTGTTTGTGAAAGCATGCACTTTTCTATTATTTGAAACATCAAACGAATCTTCATCAGAAAGATGATAATGGAGATATTTTAATTAATGTTTGTTTGTAATGAAACCTCTTTCAGCTGTTAAAATATTCTTAAACATTGTATCTACAATTCTATATTATATTTCTGATTTTCATCTGTTATTTTTATAATATCTACTCAAACCCCCAACTTTTCTTCGTATTATTAGAAGCCTTTTACAAAGCTTATACTTGTTAATTGAAGCATTTACAGAAAGAAAAGCATTGTTTATGTATTTATTATATTTATTTATTCAAAAAGCTTTCATGCATTTAACAGTTGCAAAAATAAACATAAAAAAAGTATTTTGTGATTTAATTAACACCACGTTAACAAAGTATTTATGTATTTTGTTGGTTCTCTTTAATTACACGTAAACCCCACGATGTGTAAATGGCTAAGGCGTCAGCTTATAGTATCGTGGGTGCCAGTTTTGAATCATGGGTCTGGCAAATACATTGTTTTTCAAATTGTGTTTGAGTCAAAGTATGGACCTAATAGGTTGAGCAAGTGGCTAACATGCATTTCTCTTAAAAACAATAATAATTGAAGATATAATACATTGGTATTAAAGGTGATTTTATTGCATTTAAAGGGCCTATATAACTGTATACACAGTGTAGGGAATTTAATTTTCATAATATCGCCACACTTCTTATCATTCGAAAAAGTTGGCTAACGTGGAAGAGGGGTCTCTAATAGGCGATGTACAATTTGATACTTTTACTTTGATTTATTTTTTATGTTTTTATTGTGGCCTCTTTTACGTGTATATAATTTTGCCAATGGGTATCTTTCAAAATATACACATAAAACATTGAAATTGTTTTTCATCTCTCCTGAACATTTTTGTTTCAACATATTGGACCCTTTTTATATAGACACTTTCAATTATGACCTTATTAAAATAAGACATGGTCAAGAAATGGGACAACTGGACGCCAGGACAATTGGACGCCGCACTGTCGTAAACAAGTATACAGAACGTAGACGAGGAATTTTAATCAGTTTATATCTACTACTCAGTAGTTTTAATTCATTTTACTCTTAACATAATGTTTTTTATTGCGGATTGAGAATAACTGTGCCTAAGGCTTCATATAAAATAAAAAACTCTTTTTTCGTCTCTTTTTCTCTTATTATGAATATATATTCATGATTAAATCATTATTTACGTGTGCATATTTACATTCACGCCAACTATTAAATCATAATATAATAATTTAAATATAAATAATAATATTAAATATTTTTTTTAGAGTAACTATAAGTGCCTAACGTCTATTTAATTTAGAATTGCGTGGCGTCCAGTTGTCCCGGCGCCAAATCGTCCTAGACCCCTTCTTATATACTCGAATCAGTCTACAATAGCACCATGTTTAACGCAAAAGCGATTTGCAGTTGTATTGTTATCGTTTGCTACATTGCCTGTTTTAACGATAACAAAGAAAATCTTTACAAGTGCGAGTCACATTTTCCGTAACCATGGTTCCACAATACAATTATTCCAGTATACTAGTATGGTAATCCGACGTAACGTCACAGGACGGAACAAAATGTATTATCATAGTAACGCACGCATTATACGGTTTTGACCGTACGAAAAAAAATCGAACGGCGACATTCTTTTAGTGTAATTCACATTACACGGCGACGGTTAAAAACCGAAACGGCACCGTATAGCAGCCGTCCATTGTCACTATAATCACACCGGCCGGACGGTTACCGATGACTCAGTGGTGTACGTGACCTAATGCGTCCTATCATATTAGACGATTTTAAATCGTACGGTCATTCGATTCATTATAAATTAAAACTTATAACCAAACAGTACAAAAAACTGAGCTTGTGCCTAAAAAACCGTGCATAAACAGTATAGTGAGAAATAAACGTGAACTTGTTGCCGATTCGGATTTTTACCGTTTGACTTTTTCCGTACGGTCAAAACCGTTTATTGTGAAAGAAGGGTAAGAGAATGGTAATAAAACTGTCTTATTTTGCTATGAAAGTGGCTAACATACATTTCTCGTAAAAAGATCTTTTTATACAAACCTCCACTTTGTGGAGACCTATATTATCGTCACTGTTCTGGCAGAAGACACTAATTCGAAAAAATTACATATTGATTTAGTTACACCAAAATGTTCCTTATTTCAAACTTTACCGTCTGGACACTTTCTTAATAAATAAACAGTCTTTATTTTAAAGTCATCCTTTTTATGATTACTTAATAAACTCACATGATAGACCATTTCAAACATTGTAAAAACTTCAAAGTCAAATTACTCAAAACTAGTATTCTCCAGTTAATGTATTCTGCCAGAACAGAGACGATATGATCTTATTAGAATCGGACATGGTCAAATCAAAAGAAAAAAAGTAACACTAAACGTGGAATTTTAAAAATAGTAACATAAAACATATAGGTTTTACACATATAATATTAATCAAAATTAATTTATTTCCATTTCAGCTTCGACGTGCGAGGTCGTCAGTTCAGCCAGGCGAAGTTGTGGTCATCCCCAGGAGGTTTCGGCTCCAGAGCATACTTCCGTGCGATTGCGGCACCTGCGCAGCTTCTACTAGACGAGGTCCGGGCCACAGACGCCGGCGTCTATCGGTGTCGCGTCGATTTCCGGAACTCGCCAACAAGAAACCTCAAAGTCAACTTTACAGTTCTGAGTGAGTTCATTTACCATCTAATTTGACCATATTAAAATACAGTCGAACTTGGTTATTACGATCACGGATATAGCGAGAACTCGGATGGAATGAGGAAACATTCGTTGACATTTTAGTACCTATATGATTTTCTCCATACATTTATTCACTTTTATTACGAGCTACTTCTCGGGTATACCGAGCAAAACTCTTATTGTTTCGATCGTTCAAAAACAACATTTTTGACCCTAAGTAATAAAATTTGACCGGGCAGTTAACTAGACATCGTCATAGTACTAGAACTAGACATAGTACATCAAAAAGTCATTTTTAAGATACGGGGTATTAACATTAAACCATAGATATGTGAGTTATGAATCTAGGCGACTCATATACTCTTATACAATACGCTGGCAAATAACAATAGGTAATTCAAAAAATATACCATTAAAACCTAATTTATTCTTTCAAACGCACGGGCGAAACCGAAAGCGTAATTTATTTTCAAATCCGTTTTCCAATAAAGCCTCACTAAACATTACTCAGTACTAATCCGAAATTTATTGCTTCTATTTCATTCTCCAAACTGCTTCCAGATTTTATTATCTCATCAATTTATTTAATACTCGGAGTTCTTTCGTCGGCGAATCGAATTAGCATGTAAACAGGGCGGGATACGGTGCAAAGAGGAGGTGTAAGCGCCGATTTGAGCATAGCGACTCATCAATATTCAATGGGCGCCTCTCACCGCTCCCAGACCGTCTTATTAAACAACTTGTATTGATCCCGGAGCCAGGGACTGTTAGATTAGCAATAATATCAGTAAAATTATAATAATGGTGATAATCAGACTATAATCTCAATAGTCGGTAAACGGAAAATTTGGTACAGGCAACAAATTCACCGGTATAACTGTTTGGTCAAATTTCCGGGTATGAATAATAAATAGGTGTGTACAATAAGTTGTTAAATCGAAGAATTATTATGATCACCTATATAATCTGATGTGGATATACCTGATCCTCAACAACCTATGAAGTCCGTGCTCTGGATCCAACACACATCATAAAAAGACCATTTGACAATTTTTCATAGTAACGCTTAAAGTCACTTCCCATATTGCTTCATATGAAGTCATTCGGCCAATAGTTGCCACGGGTACCATTTAAATTATTTTTTTAATAAAATAATTACTTTATAAAAAAAAAAACATTACCTATATCAAAATCACTTAGCTCAATGGATCAATAGGCAAGATTGAAGATCTCGAAATAGATTTAATCAAGATAAAGACATAATTCAATAATGCAACTGTTAAGTAAAGTTAAATACCCTTAAGTATGAATAGTGGAATCTGGGAAGGATTGTTGACTCCAATGACAGAAGCATGTATTGACGAACAGATAGAACAAAGGAGAATTAACAAAAATAAATGATTCTAATTAATTTACATATAATTTTTATAAACAAAGGTAAAGCAATATGGATATACTAAACTATCTGAAGAGATCTTCACGTTTGCAATATGAAGCCGCAATTTTAAAAGTATTTTAGTTAGCCTTTATGGAGACCAGATCGTCAACTACCTGGTTGTATTGACTTGAGCATCTCTTTCATTTCGGAGCACATTCTCGGACATTAGGTACTAGAGGATTCTGTAGTTCTCCACCACATGGACATGTGTAACAAGTCCAAACTCAAAGAACTTGGCAGCAAATCTACCGTGCCCAGTCAAAAATTGACTGGTGTGATGGTCAGGAATCAAACTGGTCTCCAATCGCCATTGGACATCGTGAAAGAAAAAATATGTGAATCTGCTTTTGGTGGATGCATCCCACTTTCGCTATCAGATCTTTGGTCGCATCCAGCGCCATTTGACATATTTTCAGTTTACTCCGTGATACTTTTTCAGTATCAAGGTTTGGAGACGGGCAAGTTGAAAGTCACCAACAACGGCTTTATCACCTTTTTCCCATTTGTTAATGAATAAATTCTAAAAAAAAAATGGTCGCATTCGTATTATTGTTAAGCAAACACTTATCTACTTGAGTATACAAATACACTGCCGTCCTACTTAATTGACTGCTGAGGAGATAATAAATTAATATAGAGCTTAAGATATTACACAAATAATTGGTAGCACAACACCAATATGCAACACTTATTTTTGAAATGGGACTAGTTTAGGAAACTATGCTGTAAGTGGATGAAATTATACGCAATCCTAATTATATTATATGAATCAAATATTTTATACCAGTTTTAACTTATTTTAATTACGCTATGGTGATATTTTGTTCCAAAAGTTAAGATTAACACTTGTCCGAAAGTGACTTTGCGCTTAGTTCGGGTTCCGAACCCTGCTTCGAAACCCCTACCGTCATTATGTTTCTCTCTGTGGCTTCAAGGCATATGTAATCATACATCATCAAACGCTGTTATGCCTTTATAAAGAGACACGCCACACGTGACCCTGCCTCGGCAAATATCCGTCACACCGCTCCACTTAATCGATAATTTTCACGCATTAACGTCGCTATTGCGGAGTAATTGATCGCGAAACCTGATCAACATAACATTATTATGTAGGTATATACAAACGAGCTTTTTTGAACTTAATAAGCTTTGAAAGACTGTTGTTCGATAGTCAACATACAATTATATTATTATCTATGTGTGTGAAACGTGGACAGAAAATGTAAAAGATGCGTAAAAATCATGAATAGCACAACATGGCTTGGCAAAGTGCATGTTGGAATTACGTTTAGAGACCACAAAATAAACTTATGGGTAAGATGACATTGAAGTTAGTGGTCTACCAAACCACACTCGTCCCGCACCACGCCCGTTCTTAATCAGGCGTATCACGGGGCCCTACGTTTGGATTGGAAGCATCATTTTTTTATAACTAGGAATGTCTCAGGAGCAGTTACCCAAGTACTGAGGTCACCACGCTCAACACAATCACTGCTTACCTTTTAATTACCTTTTAATTACTATATTTAAATAACACGTTAATTAAATTGAATGGCCAAGTACTCCAAACGCGCCAGTCGTGGTGTTAGCACTAAACGAGTTAAGTGAGCTATGACTAAGTTTACTGATTTTACTCTAATGTAAAGTGCCGGAGTAGAAAAAAGGCACAGAGAATGTACAAAAATTAAATGACTTTAAAATATTATACATAACAAAAAACGAAGCTAATCATACGGACAGCTAAAAATATATGAAGAGATCTTCACGCCCGCAGTAAGACGCCGCATGTTTTTAAATGCAAGGGGTAAGATGACAATGATTTGAGTTGCCCCATCTCCACCCGCCATGCATATGCAGCCTGCCGCCTTCCATGACCCTATAAACATGTCCGAATGAAAAAAAAATTGTGCCACACTTCCTTGTAACGAAGCGATGCTGCACGGTACTGATGTAGCAACCATGCACCTTAGTGCTTAAAGAAAGATTTTTAGAAAATAAAAAAAATCTTGACTTGCTCTGCCGTCATTTATCTTTAATGACATGAAGTTTCCTCTGTACCCGTGTACTAACACTCTGCCAAAAGAGAGGAGTCAGGAGTGGAAAGTGATGAATTTAAGAAGGGATCGGAATTATTCCATCCTCCATATTATGATGCAGCAAATTATAAAAAATGCTTCAAAGTTGGCTTTGGTTGATATCAAGTCAGGCCCGTATGTGAACGGACCCTGGCAAACAGCTCCGCTCGGTCGGATTCCATCAACGGGCAGTCAGTCCCAGAGGACGTGATCAGCGACTTGATGGTCGTGCCAGAATGTGCATTCTGGCCCATGTCCTATCAAACGAAAATCATGCAGCTTGGCTGCGAAGTCACCATGGCCGGTCATGAAATGACAGATAGGAGTAGGTACGCCAATATGGTCAGCAAAGTCTTCAAATGGTAGGCCATCACAATTTTATTTACATAATCAAATCGGACATATCGGTCATCATACACCAGCTTTAGTATATAATATAATAAAGAAACGATATTGATTATTTAACAAAAAAGGTTTTTCTCATGATTAAACATTATTTCACATTAAATTCAAATTCCACACAATTTACTATAGCGCAATCAAGGATCGAGAATTCCACTTACACATTTTAAAACATTACGACGTGTAAACAGAGCTTGTTCAGCCAAAGAGAAAATGAACCCATCTGAGGAAAATTAGCTTCCATCTCACGTTCGCCTCCATGTAATATACTATACTTGTCTATATTCAAGGGATATATTTGTTCGGTGGTACTAATTCATAAATAACGTGGTTTAAATAAACCAAAATCAACTCACGCTGGATGTTTGAACGGGGTATTAGCTCAAAGAGTTAAATAATCTTGATTACTGTGAAAATATTAGGTACAATACGATTAACTTTTACACTAACATAATATTGTATTAATATTTAACTAATATTATGTAATTTTGTAATAAAAATTTGTGTGTAGAGTAATATTTTTTAATTTGTAGGCTTCACGGGCACTTTCCGCGATAAAAATATCAATTAAAGATATAGGTTTTCGCAGTGGTCATTAACATATGGCACGCATACTACTAGTTGGCATGCGGAAAGTTTTTTTAGAAATAAAGAGGATTAAATATTTTGTAATAAAAAAATTTTACCCGAAATTGATTACCTACGAGTATTTAGATTTGGATAATGATTATGTGGATTTTAAATTGCATATTTTTAGGGGACATTACAGACCATTTACATTATTTAACGGCCCACGTGCTCGTCGTAGGTCAAAATTGAGTTTTTATTGTATTTTCAAACCATTATCCTGGACACTCCTTAAACGTTATAGATAATCTTTTTATATAATTTTGAAGCCTTATTATCCTTTATAGTTATTTTAAACATTTGATGACTGCATAAAGTATTTTTGTTACATAAAATAGTATTCTTTTAAACCTCTCGCTCTAATGTTTTAGAATATGGTCATATTTCGGTACATAACTGTGCAGTGGTGTTAAGATTTTTTACATTTATTAATTTTTAAACGCGTTTATAAAACCATTAGTATAATTTATTACGAGATAATTTTTGTAAAATATTCACGATAAAAAATTATATTGATAATCTCTGTGATCCCAAATTTGACAAGAATTAGGCATTTTATTATTCAAAAAATCGGCAAGATTAACACATTTAAAGATGATTCTAAAGATACTTATTATAAGCTATGTCTTTGACCATTAAAGTGTGATAAAGATCTTATGAAAAATGATTGCTTTATAATAATTATTGACCTAAGAATAAGGTAGTGTTTTTTTGAAATACGCCATTTCTTTTGTCATTCCCCAATGGTTAAGCTACAACATACGGCCGTAGCCATAAATTGACAAACTATAATTGAAGTAGGGAGTAAAATGATATTAACGCGCGTGTTTGAACATGTACCGTTTAAAAAAAAATAAAAAAAAAATCGGTTAGGTACATGTTCAAACAATACAACACAATATATTATCTACAACGTTTAAGGAGTGTCCAGGATCATGGTTTGAAAATACAATAAAAACTCAATTTTGACCTTCGACGAGCATATCCCCCCTTCCGGACGGAGGTTAGTAGATAAGGCATTATAAAAGTAATTTGATAATCATCTCATGTAAGAACTGCTTGTTAAATTCATCGTAATTAAGTAGGATGCACGTAGCTTAATTATAAAAGAACATTGACACGAATCCAGTGGTTACAGGTTCAAGTCTCGTCGGGTGTCAGAGAGGGGATAGGATTTTGACTATGAGATGAAATACGAGACTTTAAAACAGATTTTTATAAAAAATATGCGACCAAAACCAGAGGTTGTACCCACTGATATAAATAAAATGGATTTCAAGTTTTATAGAAAAAAAAATGTTATGCTAAGAATTCATCAAAAATTGTAATGTCACTTTTTAAAATAGGTATGTACTTATCAAACCATGTTTGGATCATTTAGTTTATTTTGAAAATAAACAATATTATGACATTACATAGATTGACCAATACATAATAAATACAACATATAAAAATTATTTAATTTCAAATAACAACCAGTATAACAATAAAGTAGATAAGAAAAACTGTTCTGAAAGTATGTTATTATGTAAAAATATTAAAGTAAAATGAAAAAAACAATTAAAAAATTAACATATTTAACACATTCACGAATATTTTAATATAGGTACTTAGCTCAAAATCAAACAGGTTAATAGCACGATACACAGCATCATGAAACATCACATCCGTCCTGCAACATGGTATTATGAAGACCGCAGAACTACGAATGATATTGGTTGGAACATGGAAATTAATATTTGCCAGTAACTATAGACACGCGATTTGTAAATGATGATTAATTACTACAATTCATATTCTCAAAATATAATGTAGGTACCTACGTTTTAATAAAAATCTGACTAGGTATATATTATCATAGTTTTGCTAGATTGTGAATTTATTTTTTTAATTAAGAAAAATAAAAACTTTTTAATATTTTTAGATATTGTTGATTATTTACCATAATAAACTGTTCAACATTTCTTTTAAATTTCTTTTTCGTTTCTTTCTTGTCTGAAGCTATTCAAACTATTGTAAAACATGCCGCTGTATAAAAGTTTTCGAAAACTTAATTTTTTACACTCTGTAAATAAGTTAGCCTTTTTAGTCTGGTAAGCAGATTATTTTACTCTGCGTATTTTTTTTATACAAATCTGATTTACCGGGGAAGTTTTAAGCCTTGAAGGCATTAACCTTTTACCTTAATCCGCCAGAGTGTAAGTATTTTGTCGGACTTAGCGTCTGGAAAATAGTTAGTAACATAATACTAAGTAGAAAAACTAGTTATAAAAAGAAACTTTCTTACAATATTATTAATATTGTTTTTACACTAAACAATCATTAATTTGATTGTTAGCCCACTACCAGAAAAAATATTTATTGAGGACAATTATTGGGCCTTAAAAAATATAATACATTAGAGAACTTGATTACGCAAAGCCTGTACAGTAATTATTGATGCGGTATACAAAATGTATTGTTACCATCATATTGTGGTCGTAAAAGATAAGGCCTCAGTTATATAATTGCAAGAACAGGACTTAAGTTGTGATTATATTGAGATGCACGTCGCGTACTGTCACGCTGTCACGGCGACAAATTAATTCTATTTTTTTGTCATTTTGCAGAATATTTTGAACGGTCGCCACCTCTGTAAATTCAATGATAGCGAGTGCCAACTCTAATGTATTAGTATTTTGAACCATTATTCATTCAATTAATTTTAATAGTTTCTACGTGTGCATACCTTAAAATTACTTGCGATATTATATCCATATGTAATATTTTGAACAGAACCCAACCTGTAGACCATAGATAATAGACGAAATTCTTATAGAAAATACATAGTGCCCACCGCTAAAAATAGTAAACACGCAATTTTGACATGAGTTGAAAATGTATAGGCATGTAAAAAATGATAAAAAACGTTCGTTGGGTCATGTCGGTTTCGATTCAGTGCAGTACAACGTAAGGTGACCTTATTGTTGTTCTGGTGATTTCGGCAGATTTTCAAACTGACAATGTTCGTTTAAAGGTTCAAAATGTGCTACGGGATGAGAGCATCAGTCTGACAACATTTTTAACACCAATGAAAACGACATTTCACACTTTTCCCCGTAGCGGTAGCTTACTGTAAAATGTAAATCTTTGGACCCACGTTGGAAAATGGGAACTACAGAATAAAAATGAACCACGAGTTGGAAGAGCTGATTGAATAGCAAACAATCATAAGATACTGTAAGTCCCAAATACTACGATGGGCGGGACATGTGGAGAGAACGCCTGAAGTTAGAGCGCCAAGGATCGTGGCGAAGTGGCTCCTAAGAAGGAGCTGGGCTGACGCCGTAGAAATGGACTGGCTTCATATAGGAAGATCCGGAAACTGGAGAAGTGTCGCGAGAGACCGGAGTGAGTGGAGAGCGATTGTGGAGGAGGCCAAATCCCACCCCGGGATGTAGTGCCGTGGAAGAAGAAGAGAGGTAGCTTACTGTGACGTCACGTGATAGTACGCGGCATGCATCTCAATATTATTACAACTTTCTCAACTTCCGAATTATGTATGGCCGATGGCCGTGCGGCATAAATGTCGACTTATAATTCCGTGTGTCCCAGATTCGAATTATGGGTCTGGCATATTGTTTTTCAATTTGTGTTAAGACCTATTAGATGAACAAGTGGCTAATATTCATTTCAAATAAAAACAATATTATTACAACCTCCCAATGGAGCCACATATTATGATCTTCTATGGCTCGAACATGGTGACGTAGCAGTAGTATAATATGATATAAGTAGTTATTGGATTGTTTAATAAATATTATTCCCTGTCTTAATAATTAATATTACTATTATAACCTTCAATTATTTTATATTAATCTTTCAAAATTGACCCACAAAAATACGAATGTTGCAAAAATCAATTCCGTCGTTTACCACCAATCCTTTTCATTAGTGACGCTTTAGGCAAAATAATATTATTTGGGCAAAACCTACCCGGGAAAATCTGGAAAGAAAATTTGAGCATTTTGCGTGGCCACCTTGACAATAAGACGTGGGCGAAACTTTTTGTATTCCTAACACAGTATTAATATTCATCAGCCCGCCGACGTTTCGGGCGGAGACCAAAGTATTATATTATAAGCATTGTATTTTAAACAGAATTATATCTACCGCGAAAATGCAAAGTATTTCGGACGAAAGTCCAAAATAAACATTTCAAGAAAATTTTCATATATTTTCGAAGTAATAATGATTCAATTGTTTATTTTTTGTACTTATATTATAATATTCAATGTCTTAAACCCCGCGTTTTATTATCTAACAAGAGAACTTATGGTTATAATTATATTCTTTTGTAATTTTGTATGATAAGTACTTAGCAGTGGCGAGGGGTAGAGGTAGATTAAACTATTAAATATGAAACATTAAACTTTGTCTGTCATACGTATTTGTTTTCATTGAACTAATAATACAAATTGCAGATGGAACTGGTTTTTTAACATTTGGAATCATGTTTGAGAAATGAGTAATTACATCTTTTTTCCGACCATGTCCGATCCTAATAGAATCATAATATGGGCCTCCACAGAGTAGGGGTTTGTATTAACAGATTTTGTTTTTTTTTTACGAGAAATGGATGTCAGCCACTTGCTCAGCCTATTAGGTCCATACCCTGACTCACACACAAATTGAAAAACAATACGTGTACTAGCCAGATCCAGGATTCGAACCTGGGACCCACGGCGTTATAGTCCAACGCGCAGGCCGCGCGGTCACCGTGGGTGGCCGTGGGTATTACATCTTACATCCCCAATTATACAAAAATGTAAGATAAGTAATTAAAGCTCTGTAGCATCCGGAAGCTCAAAATAAAATGTATGTATTCAAAATAAAATAATTACAATTATTTAAATAAAAGTTGTATATGTACAACACTCCATTGAATTTTCTTAGTAGCATTCTTTGGTTTTAAAATATACCTATCTATTATATACTATACCTGGGATTACCATACGTCTCGGTTTCACACATCGGTCTCGGCCGGTTTGGCATTTTATCCTGGCTATTGTTCCGCGTATTGTCAATAATAAATTGCCATGATTGGCCGTAGTAGCGTATATGTGATGAGACAGCGGGGAGATTGCAAAAAAAGTTCATTTCAGCGAGAAGTACGACTGGTACAATCAATAAATAAAGTAATTTAAATTTCTTCTGGAGGTTATTACCTTAGAAACTTACAGACATGAGCGTGTGTAGCAGCTTTAGAAGATGGCAGTATTCATGTATATTATAGTCGGCTCCGAAGATCCTTCATAGTCTTGGAGTTTTTCTCAAAATTATTTTCAATAATAATTATTTTGATAACAGTTAGATACCTACGTGTTTATTTTTAGTGTTCTTGTTTTTTGTTCTTTATTTTTATTTATTCGAAAAATATACAAAGTGCTTTTGTTTCCTGTACGTGGAACCGTTACACGCGCCGCAATCACTTATTGTGTAACACAAAAACTCTCACTGAGACGTGAAAAACGAAGCCTTATATTACTCGCGCATTGAATACGTGTACGCTGAACTTATTGTCTGCTCAAACAATAAGGTTATTTGCTTACAATTTTGTGAATCTTTTTAATATTTAAATTCATATTTGAAAAAAAAACATTTACAATCACAGAAATTGTTCACGATTTAAAAAAAAAACCAGTGAAAGGTTTAGAATCTAAATGGCAGAAATGAGAACTAACTTGGAAATTAATTTTGTTTAATACAGATTTCACTTCACATTCCATTATGTTAATTAACTATTTTTTTATTACACGAATAATTCACAAGATTTAAGAATGTAATATTCTAATTATTGAACATACATAATTTTGAAAACACCACAGAAATGATCTGAGAAAATATATTATTATAACTAGGGCCCGGATTTATATGCTAGTGCATGTTTTGTTAGGGTGTATGCACAGCTATGAGAGTTGCACAGAAATCTGTTTTGAAAGACACAGAATCCAAAAATAAAATTTTATTGTGCATATAAATGCATATTTGAGACGTTAGAGCATATTTGAGACATTAGTGCATATTTAATAAATAAATGCATATTTTAGAGCTTTTGAATGTATAATTTTAGTTTTTTTTAATTATTTTATCGAAATATAACTAAGTTACGAAGGAAGATAGTTTAGATGCACTTGCATTTTTGATGCCATCTCCGAGCTGTGGATGTATCAGTGGAAAAAGTGAAGTCAACTCGGGCACTATTATTTAAAGTTTGCCCAAGTGGACGTTGAGAGGTAGTTTTCCGCATATAAACAAAATACTGACAGATACCTATGCGAAAAAATTGAATGCCAGAGCAGAATATTGAAAAAAATAATGTATTTTTTTTCGAGTAAAAAACAAAAAATAGTATTTAGGAATAGTTAAGTGTGTCATTTTTGTTTTTTAAGTTATGTTTGGTTTACATTGCATTTATTATTCAATTATTTGTAGGTACTTGTGAAAAAACTATTTTGAAAATTGTAATTGATTAACTTTATATTCTTTGTTTGTGTTTTTTTTCTGATATCGTATTATGTTGAAAAATTATTAACTAGTTATTCGATTTTTTGTCACTAATATTGGGTAAAGTGGGTATTTACAATTTTTTCCCACAAAAAATGACAATTTTTAACTGCATATTTCTTCGGTTTTAGTGCATATTTTATTGATTTTAAGTGCATACGTGCATGCATATAACCATGTTTTTTGTTGCATACAAATCCGGGCCCTAATTATAACTAATAGAAAAAATCTTTTTTGAAAAAGTAAGACAAAATTATGTATGTTCAATTTCTAGAATGTTATATTCTTAAATCTTGTGAATATTTATTCGTTTAATAAAAAAAAATAGTTATTGAAAGATTATTTATTAGCAAGTTCCTTGGAGTCGGTTATTTTTTAAAGTAATACCTACTTTGATTTAAAATACAATAGCCGATCGCCAATAGTAGCTCCATTTGGAAAGCGCTTCAGAGAGTATTAAAAAGCCATTAGTTAAAATTTGTCGCAATTAGGTATGGATGGTGCCTTTAGCATAGTGGTCTATGTGCGTGGGCGCGATAAACGTTCGATTTCTGCGGGGGTGTCTTACTTTTTTCAAAAAGATTTTTTCTATTGGTTATAACACATTTTCTCAGAAGTGTTTTATACTATTATGTAGTTATAAATTTAATTATCTAAAGACCTGTTCAGATAATAGTACCAGCCTACGGCTAATATCTCGGCCATGCTATCTATCTAAGCGTTTTTTACATTATAAATTTTAATTATTTATCATATTAGGTACCTATTAATTTTATAGTTAGGACCCAGGTCTTTCATTGATGACAACAAACATTGATAAAGGTTCAGTGGTTGTTTACATAATTTACTGTAAAGTACGGAATTATAATATTATGTAGATTTTATTCAACACTGAATATTCACAAAATTTTAAAATTTAATTACATATACTTACCCAATAATATATGCAATTAAAATTTAAACCGATTAGGATTCAAACACACATATATTTTAATCTCCTGATATATGTATATATTATATAACATTTAAAAAAAATGGAATTCTTTTTTTTTATTGAATGTACGTAACTTATTAATATACCTACCTAGTAACACATAGCTACATTAAAAATGTAAACGGATTAGTAAACAAACATTTTAATTTGAATTGGAATGAACCGAATAAGTGCATTCAAACAATTAATTAAGCTACTGATCCAAACCTCATTCTTGCGAATAACTGCTAATAACACTGTGTTATCTGGAAAATTTAAAATCTTATCAAGGAATGGTCGTTCTTTCAGCTAATTAACGTGATTTATAGAAGGCGTCAGGAGTAATCTGAGGTTAATACGGATTTCACATTTAATTCATACGTGTATTTGAATACTACTTTGTATATAAAATTATAAGTATACATAAAATCTATTTTAAATGTAATTCTAATCTTCTTAAATAGGTGTTATGGATTTGTAACTCCCCTCTGTATAACATCTCTTTTGTTGATTCATCGATACTCTAAGTTACTAATAATGTACTATTGTTAAGAATATTCGATCGGTGTGATTTCGACTATTACAATGTACCTACTCAATATTATATTATTGATCAACCCCAATTTATCCACCCTATCTAGCTGTGTTACTACACACATATAAACCCTTGTACGTGAAGTAAGCGTCACTAATATTACTTACTTACTATTTCATATTAATACTATTGTAAATTTAATGATCCTTACATTCATTCAACTCGGACCATTCAACTTGTTCAAACATAATTCAGCTCTGCTCACCGAGTTGTTTCACTGCGGATCAAACTCTATTGAGTTCTTTCCCTTTTATTTATACACCATGTAATTGTAAATTGAGTATTAACGAATAAACATCTCTGAAAATTAACATCCATCCAGTCTTATTGCTGACATAAACCTTCCACTGGATCACGTGAAGGATCGGGGCCCATTGGTAAGGATTTCCGTTACCGAAAACATAACATATGTACTCTTTCTTTTTCAAAGAAGTAGCGTTTAATATAAATTATATTATATTTAATATTACACCTAATAACAAAATGTTCCTGTAGATAAGAAACTGTTTTAGGAATGTATTAATAATTCACAAAAACCTAACTATATAGAATTCTGACGTGATCTTTTCTACCCACCCGTAAATAATAAATAACAAGTTTACAAAACGCTGGGTAACTTTTATATGGTCAGCTCTTCGTGACGGATGTAATCTATCATGGCTGATACATAACACACGTGACCATGTCTGACCATAAAGCGTTGCTATTATCTACAAACTAGCAAGGTCAGAAGCTCTAGACAGGGCGCTGAACCGAGAATGGTTGGATCTTGTCGTTGTCCTCTCGAGGCATGCGATAGTTTGCGTAGCATCAATCCACGTATGGAGATTATGGTGTTATGGACGAGGAGGAAGTCGAGATTTGGTGGTTAGTCCGATGAATGGAGCATCGAATTGTATTTGCAACGTAAACAGTCGGTACAAGAGTATGCTACAGTAGTTATGTTACAATACTTATGATACTATTCTAAGGGCTGAATCTCGGTAGATGAGATACTAACAGACCGGGAACTTATATTCGACTGACATGTCCAATAAATTATGATCCGCTATTTATTGACGTACTTGCAATTAAAATAATATCTTGAAAATAATATTTAGGAAATAATTATTATAATTGAGTCAGCTACTCTATATGGAGTTTACGTCATTGGATATGGCTGACTATGTGGAAAAATGCATATTGCGGAAATTATAATTGCAATAAGCTATTTACTGAGTTTACCATAATTGGACACTACGGGAAATGGATATTTAATATTACTGATCAATATTCTGACACGGATTAGGTTGTTTATCCCCATACACGCAATAACCTCTACGTTGGTCTTGTGTATCGCTAAAACTTCTCCAAGAAAGCATACATGCTGCATGACTCGACGATGTACTCCGTAGTGTGAGGCTCTCACACTCAGAAATTCAAATATAATATGCGATTAAAATCATTATTAGCACTTTTTATAACACATATTATTCTTCTTCTTTCGCCCTGTCACGACCTAGTATTGGGGCATAAGGCAAGGACAAGTTCGCGCCACCTCCCTCGATCCATTGCATACTCTTGCGCCTCTCGCCATTCCAGACCTGCAGCGCGTAGATCGCTTTTTTAGCACCGCTGTTCAGTGAGGAAGGGCCGGCCACGACTACGGAACCCTTAAGGCTGTGCCACAAGGGTACGAAGTGTCGCACTCTTTGGCGGCATCCGGAACACATGCCCCAGCCATGTAAACCGTCTCTTCACAAATTACCTCAATATATTTAACGATAATTTATTATAACATATAGTATAGTATAATATTTTTATGCCACAGCGTGAAGTATATAATAATAAAAATAAATCTTATCGTAATATAATAAGATCCGTCAATAGAATCGTAATATTAGTAATAACACGTAAACCTTTCCGGCACGTCGCTGTCGTAAAAAGAATCGACCTTTTACCGCGAAATAGGTTGCGCAAACGCAGACGCGCCACGCTCGCGTCTCACCTGTTTTTTACAAGCCTCCATCCGCTAGGAGCTTTTGAGCTTTTTTTCAAAGCCTGCTCGTCCTCGCATGTCGTTTCGGCCGTAAAACAATTCAGGCACTCTTGGGCATCTACTGCTTTCCAGGTGTGGATTGATGGTTTGTAATTTCGAGCAGTGGTGAAAGGTGCTTGTTACATGTAGGTAAGCGATGGGTACCCACAAAAGTGCACATTTGGACAGTCATATTAACTAGACTTGAAGACCATCTTAAAAAAGTGAAGATAGCAGGGTGCCGCGACAGTACAATTTTATTTTTATCTAACTTAAATAGTTGTAATGTGTTTCAATATGCCGTTGATAACTAATGAATACGTATATTAATTAAGGCGCTAAGTACCAAAAACAAAAAAACTGACATTTTTATAGAAAAATGTTCTACATACCAACGCCAATAACTTCAACTATAATCTTAGTGCCTCAAGAAAAAAATACAGCAAAATAATTAAACCTGTCGACGTTGTAAGTCCGTTGGCGTGTTTTATTTATAATGGTGTAAGTAGCACTGCAGTGGTCAACGGCATTCAATATACAATAGCTGACGATGGTGTGTTGACACTTGTGAGTTCTTAATATCTAAAATTATAGAAGCTGCCGTGATTGCTTCACACTGTAAAACTACATTTTTAAAAAGGTCTGCTTCATGAAATTTTACTGCAATGACTCGGTATTTTGTAACTACAGGCAATACTACTTTTTGGTACTTAGAGCCTTATTTAATACACGTATTCAGTCTTGTTGTTAACAAAGGGGCGCGTAGTTACGCGTAGCAACATGCTTTCTCCATCCATGAAAACGTTTCATTTTTTCCCTCCAGCGGAATCGTGGTTTTAATTTATTTAATGTTAAGAGACTGTCATTCCTTCCTGTATATTTACCTGAATATTTTTAATACGTTAAGTGACTCAATAAACCATAACGACGCCGCCGCTAAATAACGTGATTTCATTCTATAATGACCTATTTTATCAAAATGTTTCCCAACCACCTTAGTAACTTACCTGGTGCGAAAAAAATATTATAGTGTGATTTATATTTACATCCTCTCAACGACTCTCGATTCACTGCTAGATGAGGACTTCTCCTGGCTCTCTTTTCTCAATTCTTAGTCTTTGCAACGTATTTTTTGTTAAACTTGGTTATGTCATCGATCCAGCGGAATTTTTTTTTCATTTATGTATTTTAATAGCATATATACGAGTACATTGGGTGGTGAGATTTGTGCTGCTATGATTTGCTCATCTCCATTTTAAATTCTTTACATTTTTTTTATATTATACCCAATTTTTTTGTGTCTACGCATTATGTCCAACATGCATATTTATATTTTATCGTGAACCATAGCTTAGGTATAAGTTTAATAGACTCGGCAGTGAGGACTGTGTTATTATTATGTTCCTCCATTTATTTTTATATAGCTAGTATTAGATATTTTGTGAGATTTTTGCAAGGTTATTTTATTTGTGTTATCTCCATATAACTATACACTATACACTAATATACACTCATTTTCTAGTATTGGGCAGTCTTTTATAGCATGACACACCGTTTGAGGGGTATTTCCATCACATAGACACCTTTCATCGTCCTTCAGTTCACATATTTTTCGATAGAGTCTCAGTATCTGTGACTTGTTGAAATCTGTGTGAGTTTGCGTGTTGTTTATGTATCTGATAAGAGTTCTAGCAGAGGTTATTTTTGGATCATCATTATTTTACTCTTAGTTATTGAATTCTTTTTAAATGTATGTTCTGTGTTTCCTTCATACATTATCACTGGAAGAACACATCGGTTAAATACTTCAGGGATAATGGAAGGTTAATATTTTATTCAGACATCCAAATCTACTCCATCCCAGCTTTGATCTCTGGGAAAAATATATTTACATATTATTCTTTGTATTTGCATATTATTCAGATATTTGTCCACCAACGCAATCCACCCCTGACGCACATACGTGACAAAATCCTTGCGGCAAAAAGGTCCTTTCCCAATTTCGCATCGTTATCACTTTATTATTATTATGATTCCGAAACGGAAAAAGGGATTTAAAACGTGCTTTGTGGAGGTGCCGAAGGTATTGGTTTGCTAAGGTGCCAAAAGTATTGTTTTGCGGAGGTGCTGAACGAATTGGTCTATCCTCCCTAAAAGCTTCGTGATGATTTTGTGCGCTTTATGCTGAGGACTCCAAAAACTTATTTTAAACTTAGCCTTACCTACTTATTTTCATGCTGCATACTGCAACGAACGGTCAGTAAAGTTGTGTATATAACAATAATTATTGTTATTACAGACTACACAGAAAGTCAAATTTTCCTAAAAAATCTTTAAAGTATTTCAACATACATATTTATTTATATGAGAAATTTTTGCTTACATACTAATACAAACAGTTGGTAACGTAATGTATCGTTAAGACGAAACAGAACTTATCACCATGGTATGAGGAAGGTTAATTTTAAAATATCTTACTTTCATGCATTTTATTTTTAGTTTTTATTGTTTCCCAATATATTTATATCACAATTTCACTTCTCAAATTTAGTCTATAATTCATTTTAGTCTAGAATGTATTCAATCCATTATGATTATATCATAATTCGACTGTTAAAAGGAAATAGGACTTAATCCACACAAATCAAATTTTACAGGAGGCACAAAAACGTTTTTATTATGATTTTCGCTCAAAGTAAAAATATTTAATATAAGTACTGGACCTTAAGTGTATGTATAAAGATAATTATTTTGATTATTGATGTTCCTTATTTGCAGCAAACATCCTTTGAAAACAACGTTTATTAGTCGTGTTCAGTGTAAATATAAAATAAAACATTTTGAAAAAACTGAGGGTTAACACATTTTTCTTTGCTACAGTCGAATTATATAAGAGTATATATATTTTATAACTGAAAAACAAAGGTGGTTTACTAAAACATACATAAGAAATGATTCTCTATCGATTGACCAATTTCTTTCTTAAATCAAAATAAAGCTTTATAAAAGCTCTCTCAATAAAGCTCCGTTACGACTACATCGGTTCGGTGTATGAATAAAAAATGTCGCAGCTAAAGTTTCATTATGCCGGCAAATCTTGGAGAAACGGTTTTACCTGTCTACCTGCCCACCCGAACGTGAAATTTCTAGCGTCGGATGAATGAAATATTAATGGGTAGTTATCCAGATGATTAATTTCTACAGGTGTGCTCGTGAAGTATATTTCGTTCGATCCCTTTGCCAGCGGTATAACTTTATTCCTTCCATAACAAATATATAAGTTTATATATAAATTATAATTTATGAAAGTTTTGTACTAATCCATAGGAATCGTTTTCAGCGACCCGTATAATATTTTATCCGTAGTCGTTATCCTCACTGCGAACGGTCGTGACCTTCACTGATTAGAACAGCCCCGTTGTCCCTCAACAATCATCTGTGATACATTTATCTACTCTGCTACTCTGAGATTGATAAATCGATCAATAGAGGCCCGTAGTGTCGCCTGGTGACTTTAACGATCTTTCCACATCCTCTTTGTCGATCCTAGCGTTGCCAATTTAGTGTTTTTTTTTGCCAGATAGGCAGTTAAGCATCTAGCTTGCAAAAAACGCACCTGGCTTGTGGCGTTTTTGCTAACGTTTTTTGATGCCTCCAATAGCTTTAAATCTGTTTTTTCCTAGATGAATTTCTGACTATCAGATACTTAACTCATTTAGTGCTAACACCGCGAATGGCGCGTTTGGAGTAGTTGGCCATTAAATATAATTAACATGTTATTTAAATGTGGTAATTATAATGTAATTATAAGGTCAGCAGTGATTGTGTTAATGGAGGTAGGTCGGTACCTATTTTAGTGGGCAATAAAACACGATGAAGCAATTTCATGCATAATTTAATGTTTTTGTATATTAATCCGAATTTCCGCGTAAATGAAATAATAATTTAACAATTGTTCATTTAAAAGGTATGTTATCTTTAATTCTCTATGGCTGTCTTATAAGAAAGAATCTCTCGTGTTCAAATATGAAACAAAATTTGAATGGTGTTGACACAATATAGGTACCTAGGTATTTGTTGTTAATTTTGAAATATATTTATGTTAAAATATGTGGTTTTTACACGTATCGCCATTTTTTTGCTTTCTCATTTTTTTCGATTTGCGAAAGCAAAGGTATTGACATCGTTCTTGGTAGAATAAGTAAATTTACTTGCAATTTTATTTTCACAAAATCTACCATTTTGTTATGCCAAATAGCTTGCCTGGCATGTTTTTGTCAACCACAGTAATTGGCAACACAGGTTACAATCCTCAGTATGAGGGAACGACCGAGAAGAGAAACAAACTACTATTATATAATATTATGTTCATTTAACGTTCCCTTTACAAAGCTAATAAATTCTGTCCGTTCCGGTGATGTCACCTTGATCTACCATAAGAGTTTGATAATATTACAGTAGGTAAAAGACTTAAATAAATCTAATAAGGTTTCATCATCATTACTTATTTGTTTTATTTATACAATTATCAAAAAGGCATCAAATCTTATTTTAAAACCAAGCGAGTATAGAAATACATTCTTACAGCCTACACTCCCCTTTTACTTTTATATCTCTTTTTCACGATTGATTATGTCTCTCTTTGTCGCATATACTTTTAGACATATTATATATTTTATTCGTAATGGAACACGACGCTCTGTTTGCAATGTGCATTTATAATAATGTATGACAGGTAAATGAAATCCTGAATAATGCCCTCGTTTTTGAAGATAATAACATTCTAATTACATAGATGTAATATTATGTATTATTCTAGGAATAGCCGAATATGAAATGACGAAGTGCATATTAACTGAAATGTTTATAGTTTAATTTACTGGGTAACCTAAGACAGTGGCGAAGGATGGAGGTAGGCTGTTAATATCCGACATAAATAGTTATGTCAGTCGAACTTATTTATATGAATGTGTATATAGAGAATAGTAGTTAAAATTCAATTAAACCCTGTCTAATACAAGCGATAATAGATAATAGTAAAAAAAAAATTTTTAATTATGCCGATATACCATACATCTTTTTAAATATTTTATAGATATACGAATATTTTTTATCGATTATGGTTTGAAGTAGGCCGGGCTTAAGGCTATACTTCAGCTGGGGCACGGTATACTACGCGACGCGAAGATTGTGCAAACGACGCCTGCAGAACAAAACATAATTTGTCATAAAAATTCAACATGCGTACATTTAGAGTTCTGTTTATTGTTTTATTAGTAACAATAATCATATATTCATTGACATGTTTTCTTTTTCAAGTAAATGGGTGACTTTTTTTAGTCATCTTTACACGATTTAAGTATTAATACCCCCCGTCACCATCACGAAACAAATTGACGTGTTCACAGCTCGACTTTCGCTCTCCGATTGCCAGCGAGTCCAAAATTTCGTCGCACCTATAGTTGAAAAATATTTGCCGTTTCACTTATGTACGCTCTTAATGAATTTAAAAAACTAACCAACTCCATCTGTAATATGTATTCTGAATTCAACAAAAACAAATAAGTATGACTGAAAAGTTTGCACTATTTGGTCGGATCGCCCATAGCATATCTAAACTGTTATAGTTTGGTTAGACAGGTTCTAATCGAATTTAAAAAAATAAACATCATCATCTGCATTTTATATGCTTAGTTAAATGTAAATGAAAACAAATAAGTATGACTGATAAAATTTAGTATGCACTATTTATGTCGAATCTTAACATCCTACCTCCACCCCTCGCCACTGACCTAAGGTAACATCACACTAACTAATGTAGGTACATAAAAAAAATCAGATGAGGAAAGTACTCTTGTTGAATATTATACTTTCAAGCTCGTTGTAAAAAAAATATTTCACAATACGTCAAGAGTAATATTTACCACATAATGTTTCAGTCGAAAATAAGCCGTATTATTTCAAAAATCGCATACGCGGCGGATATAATTTACCTCGTTATTGCGCTGAATGTATACAATAAGTTCTGAGACAACACTGCAAATTATTCTTGCCAAGGCTTTGAGCAAATAAAATTCCCGCGTTCGCATTAAAGATTAACATGGCTCGCGTAAGGAATCTGATCCTTTGCCGAATTGAGTCAAACGCGCGCTAAATTTTGCCAGAATACAAACTCTCTTAAGTAGTTTACTTAATTTAATTGTTTAGCTCTTTAACAAACATTAGTACATACATTATTTAGTCAATTAATATTTTTGAGTTATAGTGTTGTACCTACAAGCTTCTTCACTTAGGTTTTATACGTATTGACACACCCTGAAATATTTAGTAATGTTCAAGAAAATTCAACTACTATAAAGTGATCACGAAGATTTTGTATTACATATTATATAACGTCATGCTTTTCAAAATCAACATAATAGTATGATATACTTAGATACTCATTTTATTAGAATCGATATTTTGAGCTAACAATTTAAAAAAAAAGGGACGGAAAAACGTCATAACTATAATTTTTGTTGGTTTTTTTTAAATACTTCAATAATTAATATCAGATTGGGAATATAAAAAGGAAGATATTAATTATCATGCACTTCAAAGTTATGTCTATTTTGTATTTTAATTTTGACCAAAAACCATAACAAAAACGTTTTTATGTCTAATAAAATTGTGTGAATTATGCCCTTTTTCTTTTACACGGTCGATATGTCGCACCCTCGCAACTAAACTGCCACAATCCAAAAAACGTTAAACAGAGAAAATCAGCTTTGAAGATTTACCTTTCGCATTTTTGAATAGTGTTTTTGAAATAGATATTGAATAATGAAATTTTCGGTACATATATTATGAACGATAGACAATAAAACGTAGTAATTAACTAAAAACACGTATATTTGGACTTGTGCTGGTTAGTTGCGAGGGTGCGATATATTTGGCTTTAGATCAGTGATTCCCAACGTAAGACGTACGTCCCACCGGGGGGCAATTTGAATGTTTTGGGGGGCAAAAAGGTCATCTTGAAAACCATTTGAAGACGAAGCATAGCACAAGGATCGCACTAATTTTCTTCTGAGTTATACATGTAACGTAATATAAGTATGGTTGAGCTTTTTAAGTGGACTGTAATTATTTTTAGGGGAGATGAGGAGGTCGGATCTAGGGGTGGGGGCGATGAAACAGAGTGCCAGACACTGACCTTTGTGATGATGTATGATGGTTCCGTGGTCTGGTTTCAACTTTTGCTCGCGCGGTGTTGTTGTTTTGGGTCACCCGTTCGTACACTCACGCACTTTGCGATACAGTTTTATGGATTATATGTGAGGGTGTATTAATGATGATGATAGATTCTGAATGAGTCTGTATCTATTAAGTCAATCACTTAAGCGACGAAAAGCTATTAGAAGCCCGCACACGCCCGCTGTCGAGATGCAACTCAATGTTCCTTGTAACACCGTCTCTCATAATCCATAATTGCTTATTGATTGTCTGGTAACAATAACACTGGGGATTAGGAGGTGGGTGAGGAGATAAGTAGTGTAATGAGAACATAAATGGCCCAACCAAAGTAATTAATTAAAAACATTATTTTTTTTTCAGAATTAGGTAGGTAACTATAAAACTTTCATAGGGGGGGCATGGAGATTTTTGAAGCATTGAAGTGGGGCTTGCCAGAAATAAGGTTTGGAAACACTGCTGTAGAGCTTCGTGCGCGTAGTCTTGAAGTCCAGATGGATATTTGAATGTAAAAAAAAATATATAATCGTGAGTAATTCTTTATAAATATTTGGCATATAATCAAATCGTCAAAATTCTTTCACGGGAAATAAAAACAATATTTCACTTTCTTTTTTAATTAAACAGAGTTTTAAAAAAATCGCATAAGTGGTGTGCTGTGTAGATTTATTTGTGATAATCTTGATAAATAACAATATTTGCCGACGTCTGGAGAAATTACATAATCGTGTATTTGATTCTCGAAATAGCTCTCCGAGTAGTATTATGTGTGGCGGTACGATCGCGCGATTGCCTTACTTAAGTCATCCATCACACTAATATCGTAAAATGGGCGTGGGCGGTGTACACAGCTCCGCCATTCCTCAAACGTACCCGATTTATTTTCGGTAATCATACAATTATTTTATCATTTTAAATGTCGATGAAGCCATAACCAATTTAACTTTAGTTTATGTAATATTTTATGGCACTATCAGAATTATTAATAACGATAATTTAACTTAAAAATTTTCAAACTCTGAAAACATCTTCTTCCACCCTGTTACGTCCCAATGTTCGGTCACAGGGCAAGCACAAGTTGGCGCCACTTCCTTCGGTCCATCGCCAACTCCTGCGCCTCCCGCCATATCAGACCTGCAGCACGTAGGTCGCTTTTGTAGCACCGCTGAAGGGTGAGGGAGGGCCGGCTACGGCGACGGAACCCTTGAGGCTGTGCCACAAGGGTACGAAGTGCCGCACTCTTTGGCGGCATCCGGAATACGTGTCCCAGCCACGTAAATCGTCTCTTCGTGATAACTTCTAAAAAAAAAACATATCAACATTAAATATATTTCAATACTATTGTAAGATTTTTTCCAGATTATCAGCGGTAAATACTTGACTATAATTATATTCTATAATGTGATTTCTCACCCCCTTTACAAAACACCCAGAGCATATTTTAATTTATTATCAGGAATTTCTTAGAATACCTACCCAAAAATATATGTTATTCGATTGCATAAACTGAATCTTATGTTGAAATATATTATCAAGTATCATAGTAATTAATGGACCGGTAAAGGGCGGTTAACACAAACTAAATTTTAAAATACCTACTCAAATCTAACGTAATCTACTTCCGGATTACTCCAAATTTTAGTTATAACGACGTAGGTACTTGCACTTGTTAATAATTTAATAAGCTATTTCTTTTATTCAAGGAATAATTCACAAAATTTGATAATAATTTCGATTAGTAATTAGTGCACTTAATTGATACCTTGATTTAAAACAAAAACCGATAAGCAAACATAACGCAATTTGATAAGCATTTCATGTAAAAATTACTAGTTAATTTAGATGTGATTATAATTATAGCACATAAGCACATTAGTGCAAATCGCGTCCGGCGTTCTAGTAAGTACGTACATATTTGAGGTGTTTTCAATGTATGTATGTCCAATACATATGTATTATTTAGGCGTTTGAAATGTCAGATTTATGACTAATTAATACATCACAGTTGTATAAAAAATACCGTAAAGCATTATATTAAAGTTTCAAAAAATACGATCGGTGAATGTCTTAAGGGCCCGCTGAAGAGCCCGCCGTTCAAATATAATTCAGTATAAAAAGGACCTCGGCGTCGTAACTACGTCAATTTAAATCGATCTTTTCGCAAAAATCACTAATCATCGGAGATTTTATTTCAAGAAATATTATTATTATTATGATAATTTCTGCCGCGCGGAGAATTATTATTATTTTATGAACACCTGCGAGATGAAGCCGATCAGAAAACAGGGCTGTCAAAATAATATTAAGCATTCATATTTTTTAAATGTTAATTTCATCATGGTTTTTAATCAAACCTGTGCAAGTACGTACTGATAACTTGGGTGGATTTTGTAACAAACATACTATTGATATATATACGGGTATATTATTATTATAACCCAATTCAAATTGAACATAGGTTGATACTCAAATACTATTATAGTATGTTTATGATTTCGAGAAAATAATACGATGGTATAATTAATCCATATCAATTATTTGAAAACATTACATTCGCACTTTGCACAAAATTACAAACACATTCGAAGTTTGCCGCACACGTACAGACCACGTGATATTTGTTTACGCAAAATCGTCGCTTTTCAAAATGGCGAATTTGATTACCAGATTTTACTGCGATGAATCAGTATGTTCCTTTTTGTCTTTTTTTATTCGTAGGTTTGTTTACTATGTACACCGAGAAATTTCCATTTATAAACTCGGAAACGATTTTTACAGAAGAGTTTTGGAATATAATGCAACCAAAACTGGAAAAAATTCTATCATGGGTGTTGACTTCCTGAATTAGCTAACCCCAGGTCCATGCCACTACGTGAACCACAGTGGATATTAAGCCATTTCCACACTGGCAACAAGTTGCTGGCAACCTCATTAAATTTTACGATACTTACCATAATTGCTTAAGAAATTTTACAATAATTATCGTAAAATCTAACGAGGTTGCCAGCAAATTAACTTGTTGCCAGTGTGGACCCGGCATTAGGTGCACAAAACTTAAATAATATATATTATAAATAAAAATTTTAAATTATAAATATATATTATGATTTATGTCTTCGACAGCCCTGATGAAATAAATGTGAAATATGAGTCGGATCAGTCACAGAGCAAATTTATTAACACAAACAACTTTGACACGACCTTTTTATATTAACTAGTAGACCAGATATTATGGACCACATGTTAAAAAATCATATTTTCAATTCTCAAGGCCAATTCTGTAGAACGTCCTCTTAACGCTACTCCCATAAAAATGGCTAAAAGAGCGCCAAAACGTCATTTACAACTTCGTGTGATTAAATATTATTAAGCAATATTGTAATTAGGTTCCTGGCCAATTGCATAGACATAATCCATAACGTAATCACTTCACGTATACAATAAAAGAATTAGAAATAACTTGCCAACCTTTTTCATTTCATTCGTTGCAAAGGCGATAAATTAGGGTAAGCATCCAGTTGACAACTCTCTACGGCTCTTAATCTATCACACTATCTATTTAGCCTGAAACTCTGATAAAATAGAAAGAATATACATACAATGATAGCGAAAAATTTAAATACAATAGCTAATAATCATCATTTATTACAATGATAAAAATGGTATGGATTAATCAATTTTCTTATAATTTTTTTGTGTAGTTTCCATTTAGCTGCGGAGGCAGGTCGAAGTACTAATTTTCTACTTGATGCGAACGATAACGTATTATTGTAAAAGTACTATACTAGTATTTAAATTCGGTGATATTTTGTAAAATAAAACAATACTACCCTTAGATGTGCATAAAATGTTTGAGAAACGTTTGTAAGAATTCATTTACATTGTTATCGTTCTGGCGTTGGAAAAAAACATATTTTTGCAAGTAATATCTTGGTTTCCGGACAATTTGAGATGAGAGATCGCATTTTAATGGACGGACTCGTGATGTGTTGTTGTGTTCTTTCTTTGCAACATTATTTAATATCATGTGAGATTATTAGATTCGCCGTTTAGTTAAATAATAATACCCCATTTTTATCGACCGCTCTGCGGATGTTTTAACCCCTGAAGCACCGTAATATGACAAAGATAAAACTTTTAGATAAATTATTTTTTTATTAAAATAATAATACATAAGATACAAGAATGTACATTGACTTTTAAATATTAAACACATCAAAAACACGTCTACCAGAAAATAAATTTAGTTACGACTATTTAATAATTATTGGTATGTTATATTGGTAATACACGATAATCGGAATCCCGATGCAGCTTTCAGTTCCGCTTCGTTCAATAATATTCGCCACCAGTGGCGCACCCAAGGGGGGGGGGCCAAGGGGCCCTGGCACCCCCCAAAATTATCAGAATGATTTTAAACATTGAAATTAAAAGCCGATAAAGCATACCTTTTGGCTAAGACAAATAAAAATACGACAAAAAAATGATTTGTAATTCTCCAGCACCCTTTTTAGAAAAATTTCTTAGATTTTAATTTCTAACACAAAAATTTCGAAACACAAATGTCAGGTTTTTTTAGAAACCCAATCCCTAATGGAACTGTCAAAAAATTCTCGGTGTCCACCCGAATTCCGGAGTGGTGCTGGGGAGGACTGACAGGATTCTAGCCTGGGGGCCCGGGCTGTGGGGGGCCCGGCGTGTCGGGTTGACCAGATAAGTGAGATAAACACACATCATAAATTAGCTTTAATAGTAAAAAAGTCGCCTGCGGCGCTATTACACTTCATGGCCATGTGCCATATAATTGTGCAATATATTTTTTGATTATTATGTGTCGATACTCGACAGCTCCATTATTAAAGTAGATGTATTAATATAAACTAAAACACAATTTGAAAAACATTAATGTAGTGTTTCACACTGCCTTTAATCTTCGCGGTAGGTAGAGGGCCCGCCAAATATCCTAGCCTGAGGGCCCGTTTCAGGACGTGGGGACCATGGTGTAGGTACACCGAGTGCAATAGACAAAAGGCCGATAAACGAGAAATTAGGCTGTGAAGAAGAAAAAGATCCTATGGGACTAATTTACATTATCCTCCTTGGGCCCCCCCCCCCAATATTAAATCCTGGGTACGCCACTGTCGCCACATATAATATAATATATTTATGAAATATATTTTATACAACATTTAAAAACTAAACATAATATAGATACCTAAAAAATAGTGAAGTCACGTATGATCTACCAGGTAATCGGACAAAACAACATGAATAAACGGAACATTCATTCCAGAGGGAAATGAAACATTCATTTTTTTCGTATCTATTTTTATATTTATTATATAAATTTAAGTATATAAACGAAATATTTATAAATATTTAATACCTATATAAAATAATCACTGCATGTTGGCCATTTGGCATTCTGTTTTGTCACTGTTCTGTTTTGTCACCGTTCTGTTTCTTCATGTTCTGTTATATAAAAATAGAAGGATAGTATCGAGTCGGATTTAAAAACTATACCATCAAAAAATGCGGGTGATGGCTTTGGGTGTATTTGAATGGAGGATTATGTTTAAGCTGACCAAAATTCACACACGATTGTAGCACTCAAAGGCAAATATTTACAGTAAGATTTAAATGCAAAGTAACCATTTTTATCGTGCGGAAATGTTGACTACAACCCAGTGGCGAAATGTGGAGGTAGGCTGTTAAGATCCGCCATAAATAGTGCACATTAAACTTTTTCAGACATACATATTTGTTTTCATTGAAATAAGACTACAATTTACAGATAGTGTAGGTTAGATTTTAAAATTCAATTAAACCCTGAGAAACCAAGCCATAATAGATATGAGTCAAAAAATACATGTCTATCTATAAAATATCTAAAATTATGCAATTAAATCATACATAACTTTGAATATTTTATAGATAGAATAATATTTTTTATTTATTATAGTTTGGTTTACGCAGGGCTTAATGAATCAAAAAAATGAAGCAAAAATATGTGTAATATGTAGTTTTAATCCAACGAAAACAAATAACTATGAATGGAAAATTGTACACAATTTTGTCGTATTGCCCAAATTAGACCAAATCTATTATGGTTTCGTTTAGGCCGGGTTTAATTGATTTTTAAAAACTAACTAATACCATCTGTAAATTGTAGTCTTAGTTCAATAAAAACAAATACATATGACTAACAAAGTTTAGTGTGCACTATTTATAGCGAATCTTAACAGCCTACCTCCACCCTTCGCCACTGCTACAACCTAACCTAACCTAACGTACTAAAAATCGCTCTTGTGATGGTTGCGAGAAGTTAACTATTATTTTTAGTCACGTTAGATTAAATTCCAAAATCTTGTGAATTATATGTTGAATAAAAATTAGTTTATTAAATTATGAGAAAGTGCAAGTACGTTATGATTAAAATTTTGAAAGATCCTGTCGCTACCAACCAACCTTGATTCAAATTACAAAATCCAGTCACCAATATTAGCGAAATTTGATTTGAAATTCAGTTGCACGACTTAGTTAATTTTTTCATGATTAGATATGGTGCAGGATATGGTTAAATTGATTGGCAAAGCACATTGGCTGGAATCAGATGGATGCTGGTTCGACTCTCGCTCGGTATCATATTTTTTACTTGTAGGTTTATTTCTGAGATGTTTTCGAATATCGTTTATATATAAATACTGTATAAAAACTTCTTAAATACATTTGTAATGTTTATGAGCAAATAAGCTTCTGTGGCACTATTGATAATAACACGTTTACTATTTCATCGGAAGTACAGCCGATTGGTCTTGTTTAATGTTGTTTTTATTAAAGCGCACAAATGAGAACGATGTGGATTGTCTAAACTACATATTATATTTTATTTGATAGCAATATTTTCTGATATTATGAACGTGCATTATTGTGTTTACAACTTACAAACAATTGATTGGATTACATACTAGTATTTATAGTATATAAATTTAGTTATCGTGTGTCTCATCTCGTTCATAAATTAAAGTAAATGAGAAATAAAAGTTTACATCGAAATTTTCTTGAAATAGTGTCACGAGTGTTCACTCTAAGCTAACTTGACTGGAGGCACGATCGTAAGGGGTTAACACTTCCATAAAGAATGAAATTGCTTCAGCGATATAACCCCGCTTTTAGTGCGGAAAATGCAAATGTTTTATTACGGCCAACAATACGACGGTAGGGTTTTTCACTGCCGAATTTTTCGTGATTTAATAATATCATTTTTTCTAGTATTTTTCTATTCTTTAGTGCCGTTATTTACTTTTCTTGTGTAAATATCATATTAAAATGGGCTCAGTCGTTTTATTTATTCCGTTGTGTAGAAAATGTTTGTTTGACCTTGAATATTAAGGTTTAGTTATATAAATACCTACTTTTTGTTCATTTTTAAGTATGTATGGGTTTTAAAATAAAATGTTAGTGAGTTGGTGTAATAATTCGATGCCTGGGGGGAACAACCAGAGTAGTCAAATTTTAAGTTTTTTTAATTGTTGGAATTTATTACTGTATTATTTCTTGTATTTAACGAATAATTCACAAGATTTAAGAATGTATCATTCTAAATATTGAACATAGATAATTTTGAAAAACACTTTCTGAGAGAATAATATATTATACCCAATAGAAAAAATCTTTTTTTGAAAAAAGTAAGCCACCCCGGCGGGGAATCGAACCCTGTATCTCCCGGGTTTACGCCCCATCCGTGCATTACCACTATGCTACACAATGACATACTAATTGCAACAAATTTTAACTATTGGTCAATTTTAATACCTACTCATCAGCGCTCTTCCAAATCAAACTACTTTGGGAATCGATTTTTGTATCTTAAATCAAAGTAGATACCTATGTTTTCGATTACTAATCGAATCAATACCTATTTCGAAATGATATATTTTTTAAATCGGGGAAAGGTTTTAAGCTCCTCGTCAGAATAGTTACGAATTCGAAAGATTTGCAACACTCGTAGTCAGATGGTCATGATACTCTACTAGAGTGAGTGGGTATATTTGTTAATAACTGATTTACTTCTTATTCACAACAGTGGCATAGGCTTCTGTTAAAAAAATATTTATACGGATTTTAATAGTATAACAGACTAAGACTATTGAATATGTTAATATAATATATACAAAACTCCAATAAAGTTATCTCATTCGATAATTAAGGACAATAATTGAAGCGCCTAGTTTCAAAAGCCCCTAAAACGATTTTAGGTAGTTCTGAGAAAAAATCATATCTATTAAATCTGTGAACTTTAAGTATTTATTTTTTAATTCATTATTATTTTGGCTTTCCATTTTAGGGGTATTTGAAAAGCATATCCCACCATTTTAGCGGGTTTTGAAATTTAACCAAATTTTTGATCATACGTTTTGACGGCTTTTAGCGTTTTTGGAAGTTCAATTTTTAGCTATCATATAAGTAACAATAATATCCATCTAAATACATATCTAACTGAAAATTTTTCAAAAACCGTTTTAGAGGCTTTTGAAACTAGGTACTTCAATTGTACTATATTTCTAGTGATTCTTAAAGTTTTTTGGTATACGTTAATCTAGCTATAAGCAAGCTTAGTTGTTTTAGATCGCTTCTTTTACATTTTTTTTCGGCAATGTCTTAATATGTTGTCAACTTATTTAGGCATTTACAGCGATATTCGCTTATTATAAACTCGTGGGGTTAGGTACTGCCAAAAATTGGTAAGTCTCAAAATCATGTTATGGAGTAATTGCAATTTTAAAGTTTGACATGCCCTCTAAAATCAGGTATAATGCTAATTTATTTGCGCTTTATGTGCATGTTCTATAATATCGGATGACTTTGAATTTTTTTCTGGCATACATATTATTTATATACTTATAATACCTAAATTATCGACATACCAACTTTTTTCAGCAATTAATGTGTGAACCATTGTAAGCAATGTTACAAACTTATATCGAATAAATTTGGTTAGTCATTTGTTTTTCAACAATAGAATTTTACGATGGTACACATTTTTATTTTCGATTTTTAAAAACATCAAAGCCCGTCTTTAAAAAACTGACAAAAACAAATCAATATAAATAACGTGCACAACTTTAAATATGCACTAACCTTCGTATATGCAATGACAGCGCAATTATTTTATTCCACTAGTTGGAGTGATGTGCATATATTTTCTTGACATACGCGTCTCCAACAATGCCACATTTCTCATTAGTTATCTAATGGGCTGCTTATAATACTACAACAACAGTGAAGCACTAGCAATCTGACAATAGTTCTGAGCAATAATATTCCTTTTTTTAAAAAGATTTTTTTTATATTACACTGCTTTCAAGTTAATTATATTGACAGTTTTTTTCTGCTATATATATACCAAAATAGAACGTGTATAGATCAGTAAATAACTCGAACGTCAACAAAAACTTTTTTCGAGATCTTCATAATGGGTCAGTCTATGTTTACTATAAGATGAAGTGTCTGTATATTTATTTGGCTATAACTCAAAAACTACTGAACCCATACCTATGAATCTTACACAGATTATAGAATACATTGTTGGGACTAACCTAAATCTAAATAAAGACTCTTATATGAAGAGCACTCGCCCGAATAGTGGAAGACGTGATTTTGAATCCCAAACTGCCTATTAATTAATTATTTTAATAGATTTATTCCTAATGGATATATTTCTGAGATTATTCTAAATTGTAAATTTAATTTTAATGTAACATCAATAATATTAGACCTTGAATATTATCTTTTATTTATCATGTCTAACCCTAAGAAGATCATTATATGGTTTGTTGTTATGACAAATCGATGTCAGCCACTTGCTCAATCTGTTAGCGATAACGCCCATCAAACGGAACGGAGTGCGGCGATCGCGGCGCAGTCGGCACAAGAAGCGTAAATACATAACCATAATCACACGCCTCTTGCCGCGCATTACTTCTCACCTATGTAAAAAGCGGCACCCGTTAACATTTCGCCTCGTGTTTCTTTGCAAAGCAATAAAATTTATTAATTTATTGGTCGGTGTAGGCCTCCGAATCCTCGGCTAGCTCCGGGCCTGGAGTGGAGGTACATTCAAATTGTAGGAAGAACAGGTAGGCACTATGTCTAGTCCAATAAAAGAACTTATTACGATATTAAAACAATTTATTAGGTTCCGCGTCCACAAAGGTCACAAAGTACAAATTGTCTAAGTCCGAAACCACAAAATTATTAAAAAGTCTTATTTAAGATATAACACTAATTACATAACTAACACAATTATTATTCAGTTGATTGAGAATTAATCTACTTTTATCCGTAAGCGAGATTGCGCGAACACGGGGCACCGCGATAAAAGGTTGGGGACCGGGTCCGGTAATGAAAAGATAAACTCGCGAATAAAACGACTAAGTCGCTGGGTGACACTTCACTCCTATCTGTCAAAGTGACAGTAGGTAGAGAGGTAGGTATCTGCCTGTAGGTATCAGGACCTAGGCGAGTACCTCCTCACAAGTCCTGGCGACTTGTATGTGAAAATGTTGAGAAAATTACGCCGCTGACCTTCGCAGGTTCAGGGTCGTAAATGCGGGCGTAGACTGATATTGAATTTAAAAATATGGGGTTTATATGCAAATCTGGCCGATTTCATCCCTTAGCTCAACGTTTTTCGGGTGACAAAATTAATTAACGGTTTCCTTACGAGAGTGGCGGAAATTGTGCAATGACTAATTACCCGCGACATCTACGTAAGGGCCGACTAAGAAAAATTATGGGCGCGAGTCGACGCTCGCCGGCGGGCGGCGTCGCTCACTCGTCACGTACGTCCTTCGAGTACCTAGGAGTACTGAGATCGTGTAATTGAAGAAGCAGTACCGCAGTGTTTCTGGGCCAGCCCCACGAAAACCGCACCTACGAAGGCGTGCGAGGCATCGACGGATTCGTGGTTGAATTACCTATCGATACAGCACACCCCCCGCGTGGTGGCGCTCTTCATGGCTGAGGGAGGGGCGTTCCCGCGGCGGCCGGCTTTACGGGCCCTAGCGGCGCGAAGGTACCTCTCACCCAGAAACAAGAGTACTACAAAGTTAGCCTGAATGATAAGGCGTCATATGCCAGTGGTTAACTGGGCATATTTGCGGCACCAGGCCTTCGACAGCGCATATCAATCCTTCGGCCAACTACCGTTGGGGGGCTCAACTTTGAGGCGCCCCGACGGCCTGAATACCTACTTGACGTTGGTCTAAGAATATGAACTCGGTAGATTGGTAATTTAATTACAAAATAAAAGCTTAATATAAACCCATATTACGCGGGGAAGTTACTCGATTCTAATATATAAACGTATTGGTCGCGCAATCTTTCTCACGTTAACAACTAATATAGCTCGGTGTCGCCACAGGCACATACTTACGACTAGTTGACGGATGTCATTCCGTCAACCAAACATATAGGCAGTAATAATTGCTTAGTACATACTCATACCTAGCCGATCAAAGATTTCCCGCACTTTATTCCAGTACGTGGTCTCCTTGATCGACCAAAATCATTGATCCGATTCTCCCGTCGCGCGTGAGCGTGATGCCGTCATACACGCGAGCGAGAGGGGCTCTGTCACTGCAAAGCGAGCAAATTCGTATCTCGAAATCGGTTTCTACACATACGACAGAGACGCCGTCGTATGTGCGAGCAGGAAAGCTGCCAGAATACCGATTCGGAAACGCCGCGCGCGGAATGACCGCGGATATTAATAATCGAAATTGAAATGAAAATTAATTGCGCGGGATCGTGATTATAATCGGATCGATGATTGCCTAGGTGTTGCTACGCTTTGTGATTGCACATACGTGCAAAAGGGAGCCTTCGCAACAGGCCTATGAGCATATATTAACAATTACTGTGCCGTGTACGTGCGACGCGCAGCGACATCGATCTATATGCACTTATCACTACGTACATCTTAACTATCTAATTACATACCCTCAACGCCCATCCATAAGTCCCCCTTTATTACTATTTAATCCTTTGCCTTACATATAATATTTTACAATTTACACTATACATTATTATAAACAAATCCTATTTAATTTAATTACCCTTTACCATATTTGACAACAAAACAAAAATTTAATCTTATACTATATTACCTATTACCTATTATTTACATGGTCAGTGGCGACCGACTTAACCATCCACAGTTCACTCTGAGAAGCCGTGGGGCCTGTCAGAGCAAACTGCGGGACTTTACATATGAAATATTTTGTTCAGCTTTGCCAAGGGTCATCATCATTTCATCGGTGGCGCATTGACTACCAGGGTCAGACCGAGCGGCTGGGTGGCACTACTCCTTATGGGAGCGCCCCCCACAGGGGCGGAAAAACCTGTCGGTGACATCGGCTCTAAATTCATTTTCACAATGATGTCATTGTGCTAGCATAGTAACTTAATATTTGCAAAAAGCTATGTAAGCACACAGTGTGTAATAAATTATAATATGCGGAATAAGCGCGCGCCTGGGCCCCGATTTCCTAACTATCGACTCGTGTGGCACCAGACGACATGACGTAATTGTGACGTCAGCCAATACACGCTCGAGCGGGCGGCATGTATTGGCTGACGTCACAATTACGTCACGTCGTCTGGTGCCACACGAGACGACAGTTAGGAAATCGCGGTGCTGCACCGCGATTTCCTAACTCTCGTCTCGTGTGGCACCAGACGAGATGACGTAATTGTGTCGTCACGCTCGAGGCATGCCGACCGCGCACAGAATAACCATAGAAAATATTATTATGATACACCTATATGTGTATGGTGACAATGAATAGCGCCGCTGTCGGAGTAGCGTAATATTCTCGAGTGCTATTATCACTCCGGTAGTACGTCATAATGATGTCATATGACGTCATCTCGACCGGGAAGCTTGCACTCGCAAGTTCTAACATAGAGCCCCTGTACGACAACGTTCCCGACAGCCGAGTAAATTAGAGACCGTCGCGCCACTTTTGCTAGTCACATCCAATGTATTTTCGTTTTATTGTCGTGCTATGACGTCAAAGGACGCCGCGCTCAACTCTGTGTGCGTTGAAATATAAGGCGCGCGAGGCGTTATGTTCGTCATACGCCATGTACGCTCTATTGTATTCCTGGTGATTCGCCGCCCAAATTGCAAAAATACGCGAGCGCCCGATTGTATATGCTCGGCGCCTTAGGTCCATGCTCTGGTCCAAATGCACACTAAAAAACAACGTGTGTATTTTCTAGACTCACGATATTATAAACCGACGTGGGAACCGCTCGGTTATCGTGGGATGAACGAATAATATCTGCTAGTCCATATTAGGAAAAAATACCATTATCAATGAAAAAAAAAATCATTTTTGGACTATTAATAAATCAACTGCTAATTTTATAAGTTTATGTAATTATTTCTAAATAATTTCAAAATAGTAATATAAATTAATTTAATAATAAAAATAACAATATTTCCGTACAGAAAATCGTGCTTATTTATTAAATAATACACACACAAATTCCATTTATATTATTTACGCCTCTCATTTTTTTCCATGCTTTCACCCTTGCAAAAATGCACCGCTATTGTGGTCTCCCCCAGGCCACCTGTTCTACGCCGCTACGCTTCTACGGGAATGCCTACGTCGCTCTGAAGGGTCGTAGCTCGTAGCTATGTAGTATAACGTATGGCGACTAATGAGGTAACACTTGGGGCTTCAAATTTGTAAGAAACTCCTTCCATGGAATTCTGTAGGCCCTAGCTCTCATTAAAATTAATAATTTACCCGAAAATATTATTCAATTCAATGTAATTTGTGACACTAGTTGAGTGTCTACCATAATTAAGTTGACCTCATTAAGTACAAGTTATATTATATTATAATATTTCATGTCTTAAAATGGTATTCCTAGAAATTTTCCGCATGTATTTTTTTAATAAACATGTTACATTATAATTATACGTAATAATAATAAGATGTCCTTCTCCTTTTTTATTATTATGAGAGATTTTATGAAAGAAACAAACATCGCATTTAAATGGTTTTTCACCACTATCTGTCATTTATTGTAATTGTATAAGATCAAAAATCCCATATTAAATATTATTTTTGTTTATTTTTTTAAAATGTATTAAACGCTTCTAAATAATCTTTGGAGTATTGTTGGACAATAACTTCTTGTCCATGTGTTAAAACTGTGAATCCCTTTTAAATGCACCCTCGCACTTTCGTTTTCAACTGAGGAACGCCCCCAAATTTATCATTTCATTTTACGCTCCCGTGGTCTACGGATCAATCAATTTTCATAACTTGAAGCTTTTTATAGTAAAAATATATCTAAAACAACCAAGAGTGATGTTAGAGTTATTATTAGTAAACTTTTAGTTTATTGCAAATAATAAAAAGAATCGCATCTAAAAGAAGAACCGATACATTATTTAAACATGCCTCTAGTAATCGTTGCCGCAATTACAGGTACGTCACTGAGAAGTCTTCTATATGCGACTACAGCTATTTCTTGTTTTGGGATAGTACTGATATATATTTTTCAAGAATGAGACATTTTAATTAGTTTATAGCCATAAAATAAAATTAATAAAACAATTTTCGTAGATATTTTGCCTCACTGTCGATCAGGGTCGATTCACTGATGAATGAAAGTTTCTCTTTAAATTTCTTCACTCATCATGGTCGCTGCCATCTACTTTCGATAAACTTGATAAATTCGATGACCCGGAAAATTTTATGGTGACCCTGTGGTCGTTTAGTGTCCCTTGTGTACCACTTTATGACTGCATTTATCTAGTGTTAATCCATTCACCAAGATATATGTCCAGCGTATTGTCATTTCATCAGCTTGGAAATCTCGGATAGTATTCGTATTATTCTTTACGTCTGCGTTACGCTAGGTGCTAATATTTCAATTTTATTTATTTTACACTATGACATCATGTTTAACAGGCATACATTGAGACTATTAGTGTATACGTTTTATAACTTTGCACCTTTTTTGCACTCTTTACTACACTGATACACTTATTTGCCTGATTACATCGCATAAAGTTAGATCATATGATATTCAATTGTATAATAGTATGTAGTAATATATAACTAGATAGATAATAATATGTATCATTTTCATCCTAGAGCCGAAGTGCAAAGTTATGAAGCATAATAATAATGTGCTTAAATGCTATCGGAAAAACGGTAGATCAGTTTTGAAGATACATTCAATTGCCCTATTGGGCATCCCTGTGGTCATTTAGTACCCTTTGGGTACCACTGTTTGTCGGTATTTATCCAGCTGATTGACATGTCCAGCCCATTATCATTTTATCTGTTTATCAACATCTACCACATCACGTGCTCTCATCTACTTCCATATCCATTGGTTTATTTTGTGGTATTACCGCGTTATGCCCAACATGTACCTTTCCATAGTAATCATTGCTTAAGCATATAACGCTTATGACAAAATTAAATGTTACTTTTGAAGATACTATTCAGGCGCCTAAATCCTTTCTATGACAGATTGGTTTGTGAGTAATATGGCAAAAATAACTTGGGACCGACAAGAGTGGACGGGGATAGGGAGGAAATTGATCCAGCAGTGGATAAAATAGTTGTTAACATGCCAGTTTTTAGTGTGATTGATTATGCCCATTTGTTGGTCTGAAAATCAGTTCATCATCACTTTTATTATTAAAATCAGTCTGCGGCTTTCATTTGCATTTTTCTAAAAATATTAAGTTACAAAATTCACAAATGATAAAAACTGTAAATAAATAACAATAACAACACCTTAATATCATTTATAGTATTAGTATCTAGTCCTGTGTTACCTCCTACAAAACAGTTCCAAATATATGTCTCCCGGTCATTCCATAATCAGTGCTTTAACTACCTTGAGACGGTCAACATTCTTACAATAAACACCAACCTGCAGGGTGATCTGTGCGCATGTTATAACAAAAAGTAAATCGTGCTACATATTCTATTACTCTGTATACTCTATATACTGCCCTTCCAAGGAAAAAGGCAGTAACTCGCAAAATTTGTGAAATTGAGTTATGAATGCCATCCGTTAGGTAATTTTGAAAGCTATATAATATTCTGTCCACTTAAAAATCAGAATTATTACTAAAATACCGTTAAAATCCTTAATGAAAAAATGGATATCTGCTAAAATAATACAAATTTCTTAGCAAAAAGCCAGTAATTGCACCTATTTATTGCAGTTACTGACTGCTTGTTTATTATTACTTTATTTGTATTTTAACATCCTACTAATAAAAATTATCACCGTTATTTATTAATTCACAGTACTAAAGTTGGGAAAAAAACACATCATGTCATTTATCTCGAAAGTGTGTGAGAGTCAGTTACTGCCTTCTTCCTTAGAAGGGCAGTAAACTCTGCCTACCAACAATAAAAAGTGAGTACACGGAGTTTCCCAGTCCACAATTAATACCACTCCAAAACAAATACAGCTCACTCATTTATCACCAGTATTATTGAATACGTTACTATTCCTGTCAATCTATTATAAGTTTACAATAAGGCCATATAATATTATTATGATTTCAACAATATCATATTACCGGAACGGCTACATTGTGTAGCAAGTTTTCTATTCCTTTACTAAAAGTGTAAGCCGCTTTGTGCCTTTTTTCATTATTCCTTCCTCGATAGTCCCAATTTATCCACTTTCAATTACGATATAAAATGCCCACACAAACCAAATCCGTGGGCAATAAATTTTCGTCAAAAAAAAGGTAAAAGGACGGCCGCAGAAAGGGCGCCGCGACGCTAACACCGACGCCGGCCACTGTAAAAAGTTCCTGACACTAAAAACGCCGCCAAGCCGTAAAGTCCGCTGTTATTGAATATGAAATATGACCGGCTCGTGGCTGAGTTGTTAAATCTTAGATCCGGGAGATTTACCCGGCTTATTTTTGACTTGGTTTTGTGAACTTTGCGTAATTTCAAAATTTAAATATAATGAATTTGTTATAAGGGTGCAGAATAGAATTTTATCGTAACATTATAATAATACGTATGCGGGACACTTTACTCAAACTTTAACAATGTTTCCATTCGTGAATATATATTCTTCTTCTTTGTATGCTGTTACTCTTTGGGCCTCGGAGCAAACAATTTTTGGCACCCCCTCCCTCTTCTTTCCTCTTAAGTTTACATTGGAATGGGAGGGTATTGAGGGGCTGATTGGAAATTTTTATTTAAAGATTACCGCTTGTTTGTACTGCCATCATTGTTTGTATTTTTTATGAATGATATTATACGCGGTTGATATATTTATGATAATATATATGTTATAAAATTTTAGCCACCATATATTCCGAAGCTCATATCGGGGTCGCTCTATTCGTAGATTGCAGACAACGGAAGCAGGGGTATGTCCAGGCACTAACATTTGATGTTAAGCTGGTCCGGACTGCTGGCTCTTGGGGCGCTTTTCTGACTCCCAGGCTCTGCACATACACACCTGTTACTGATTTTTATATATAGCACTCCCACTTGCACACGAATCAACCGGAACTTTCTTTATATGAATGCTGACAGTTAGTGGGTGATGATTGAATTTTTAATTGGATTAATTACGCTAATTGACGCATCAGTCAAACCGTAACTCGTGACTGAAGAATTGCTGTGGTAACGCGTGGTGGTATCTATGCAATATGGTTGAACCGTCACTTATGAGTCACTCTGCATAGAGTTCGTAACGAGACTAGCAAATTGAATTACGGCGTTCACGACAATCAAACTATATTGTGTCTCGCGCTTGTTGTTTTGGTGTAACTAAAGCCGTGTCCACATTGGCAACAAGATTCTGGCAACCTCATTAAATTTCGTATAAAATAATTTTTGGTCAAACAAATTTTGATAATTATCGTGAAATTTAATGAGGTTGCCAGCAACGTGTTGCCAGTATGGACACGGCATTATACCCGCATAACATATGCTCATTAACACTTTATCAATTACGGTCGACTGATGACTTCGTAATTTAGATTAGCGATTGGACGGTGACAATAATTATGATTAGAGGTAGAAAGTAAATATCAGGGTGACCATAATTGGCCCAACCACGTATAATTCTACCTAAGGACGACTTTATTCAGGCTGGGACACAAAGCTTTGTATCTCGATCATAGTGATATTTGTTATTTATTCTTCGGATGTAATACGATAAACCCCGTGGGGGTAGGCAGATTGAGCGTCGCTTGGGGGCGGCAGTTACTCGAAGGGCGGCAAATCAAGGAGAATCATTTGAAATATATAGAAATAGCCATCTAATAATAACGAAAATATCTTTCCATTAAAAAATCAGCTCTGTTGTTTTGTCGGGTTAGCGATATCTAGTATACTTCCGTTGCCCTTCAACGTCCTTGGTGACCAGAAACGACACGTGCAGATTTGCGAATAATTAAAGTCTGATATTTTGTTAGTAATGTCTCCATACAACACATTTCTTAGATATTGGAAAGGATGATAAAAATACTGTATAAAAAAAATAGAGCGGCATTTTGGCACTGCCTAGGGGCGGCATTTTATCTAGAGACGTCACTGGGTAAACTATTTGTATAAAATGATATTTATTGTAAAATGGTAATATTTAATTAATTACAAAAAAATATCTAATCGAATATCTTCATTTACTGCGAACAGATTACCGAATTTGATTCGGAGATAATCAATAACTAGCACCATTATTGTAACTTGCAATTCAGTGCCCCGGTCTGACTATATAGTCGGCATGTGAGTATAAACGTTGTAGTGTTTGCATGGGGGTTATAGAGCTAGTGAAAAAAAAACACTTTGATAATAGTATTACTTATATAAATATTTACATTGTCATGGCTTTAGCAGTTCGATTGAAAAATAAACTTGAATTGAGTATCCAATTAAAAGTAATCGTTGTCACTGTCTACTAAACCGATTCATAAAAAATGGGTCATAAAAAAATTCAATCAAAAAAATACAGAAGCGTTACGTGTCGCATCAAAAATGTATTCCAATAAACCGATTTCCTAATGTTTTATTTCCAGCAGTACACATCGTTCGGCCCATACAAATCGATATGAGCTCCCGTATTTCCGCCGCCGTATATAAAATAATAATGTGGCGTATCGAGATGTGACGTCATTCACTGTCGGTGTTGCCCCATCAAGCGTTTAATTTACCGGAAACGAGGGGTCAGTGTTACCAGACTACACTTTTCCGCTCGGTATTGCCAGCCACCTTCGCGCCAATATTATTATTCGTATTACTTTTATTATTGCAGTAAATATTTCCATTATTGCTTGTCATCTTTCTTTTTTTCCCCCTATGCACACTCCTTTTGTCATGGTCACACGTCAGTGTTGCTACAACGTGTAATAAGTATTCCATTTAAAGATTTTTTTGGCGACAGAAATATCCATAATATAAAATATAAATAACTACTTAATTCAAAATATAATATATATCATTTTAAATATAATAATTAACCAATACTATAATAAAAAAAGCTAAATATTAATAAAAATGTATGTGCACTAAACGTCAATAGTGGTCTCAATGCCGTCTAAATTTTGGATAGGAATCCACGTTTTTTTTTACAATGCAATCCCATTCGGTTACATTTAAATTGTACGTAAAACATTTCACCGTGGCACAGTTCGCCGTGAGATTTCTTATCGGAAAGAGATGACCACATACTATACGGTCTCCAATTTTATTAGATTCAATATGAACATTAATTAAATTTTCATATCTGATTTTGGCAAAATTCATGAATTCAATTAATGGAAACCTAACCTAAGAAATAATCCAGTATATCGGCTATTTTCAAAACTTGTTTGCCCCTGGCTTCCTGTAAACCGACAAGAGCCATGTTTTATTTAGACATTAATTTTATGTCAGTAATATACGACTCAAAGAGGTTGAATGATTCTTAATATACGGCCATATATTTGCGATACAACATTTCACGGTGAAGTGTGATACGGCGAACTATATACGCACAAGTTTCCGGACACGATCCCATTCATCGTATCGTTCACCTTCACTGTGAATGAATCAACCACAATGATTATCCTAAGTGTTATCAAAAATTCTTTCATGTACCTATATAACTTGCATATAATATATAACCCTCTTATTTGAACAAAATAGATCAATTGTAAAAGAAATTTTCTAGAATGAATTAAATCAGAAAATCCTTTGGAGTAAGTTTGATGAAGATACTGGACTTAACATAATTGGTAGAAATGAAAGAGGTTTATGTCCAGCACAGGACTTCGTATTTTGGAAAACAGTTTTTGTGGGTCTGGTTGTTGGGGGATGAGACCGCTGTGTTTGGGGATGACCAGGAGGTGTAGATGAAGAGTCGTCTGGAGGAGAAATTAGAAGTCGAGATTTGGTGGTTGCTCCGATGGATGGAGGAGTGAGTTTTATTTGCAGCGTAAACAGTTGGTACAAGAGTATGTTACAAAAGCGTTATGATACTGTTCCGAGGTCCGACCTCGGTGGAATAGAATGCTGTGCGGAGCGAACGTACACGAAGCTTACTGATCGGACCGAAATTAAGATTGATACAAATAGGTATTTAGACTGACTATCTCATTAATCATGACCCGCTAATTATATGCATGAATGTTTGGTAAATTGCGAGTCATTGTTGATGAAGTTTTCAATTGAGAAATCTGCTGGCTACTGCATTATTGCACTTCGGACCTTTCGATCCCATCGAATAATATTACGCATGTAGAATATGCTGACTGTAGATACGACGATTGTGCGAAAGTTTTTAAATGACTTGCTAATTCTGACGAAATAATGCTGACAAGGCCCGAAGTCATTGACCACTACAGATTAATTTACACATCGACTTTTTAAATCTTTATTTAGTCCATCGACGGACAGGGAGAAAATTTCCGAATTCATTGCCTATGTTCAAAATGGATCATCATCATCAAGGGCGCGACAACCCGGTATGGGTCTTGGCCTCCTCCGACAGCTCCCTCCACCTGTCCCTTTCCAGTGTGGCCGCTTTCCAATTTAGTACCCCTAGAACACGGCAGTAATTGGCAGCTCCATCCAACCAGCGAATGTTTAGCCTGCCTCTTCTTCTACGGCCGTTTGGATTGCCGGACATCACTCTCTTTTCCGGTTCATTGTCATTCATACGGTGCTTATGACCTAGCCATCGCAGTCTCCCAATCTTAATTGATTGAACTGCGCTGCAATCTTCGTATAGCCCGTAGAGCTCAGCATTATAGCTTCTCTTTCAATTGGTGCCGTCCCTGATTGGTCCATATATACGTAGGAGAATTTTTCTTTCAAAAATATTCAGGATTCGTTCATTTCGCAGAGTTAGTGTCCAGGTTTCCGATGCGTGGGTGAGCACTGGCTTTACAAGTGTCTTGCGGGACTTAAAATGTTTTAACAGGCCAAAGTAGCATTCATTCGCAGACATGATTATCTTGTTGATTAAATTTCTTCTGTAATATCATTATGTCTAGTTACATAATGGATAATATCACACAAAAAGAGTTCAACTCTTATTATATAGACATAAATCATATTATTTAATAATATTAGTGACGAATAAAATATTTTTATTAATCCCAAAGTATAGAAACCAGCGAATAGTCTAATAATAATAAGTATATGGATATAATGAATCACTCGATGTGAGATAGTAAATGAAAGCCTGGATAAATATTATTATGATTCGCAATAGCGTTACGGACGCGAATATATTTTGGCGAAGGAAAACTACTCGGGAATATTATTATTATTTATTAGCTTCACTTCTCTTGCAGGAAATAATTAACAGTATTTGGCCTAAATAAATGAATAAATCTGACAAGTTACGAGCGTGTGACCTACCGCTATATTTTTAACGTTTGTTAGCGGAAGATGTACGGTGTAAATATACTACTTTTCATAATAATCCGGTTCACAGTGACATCGTATTATTATGTGTGTTGAATTATTTTTTCTGAGCTTTTAATACTAACCTTATATTATGAACTTTATTTGAGCTTTATATAATGTATATTTTTCTAGACCAGTGAGTGAGTGCTGGTGAGCTACCGGTAGCGATATTTTCGGTAATTCGCCTAGGATATTTTATCACAATTATAAATTTGCCTCAAATTTTATTATTGGACTCCGAAATGAAATATTTCTCGAACTAAGTTTCAATGAAATGCTTAACATGTTTCCGTTGCAATATGAATTTCTTGGCATAACGATGTTTGCGTAGACGAAGTAAAATAGAGAAGCAGTCAGCTATGTACGAGGGTAGTCCCAGAAGTACCCGACCTAACAAAGAAAACACAAAAAATTTGGGGAAAAATATTTTTATTTCTCTATGTAGTCTTCTTTTATGTCAATACACTTTTCCCAGCGATGTTCAATAGCTTCGATACCCTGTTTATAGTGAGAATCGTCGAGCTCCTCAAAATAGTCATCAACCGCAGTTTCCACCTCTTCATTGTTGGCAAATCTTTTACCACCGAGCTATTTTTTCAAGTTTGGAAACAGAAAATAATCCGAGGGGACTAAATCTGGCAAATAGGGTGCGTGAGGAAGCAATTCAAACTTTAACTCATTGATTTTGGCCATCGCGATAACAGATGTGTGAACTGACGAATTGTCCTGATGAAACGAAACTTTCTTTTTCGCCAAATACGGTTATTTTTTCTTGATCTCATCACTCAAACGCTGTAATAAGTTTTCATAATACACGCCGTTGATTGATTTTCCTTTCTGAAGATAATCAATGAAAATTATCCCACTCGCATCCCAAAAAACTGACGCCATGACCTTGCCTGCATATGGAACTGTCTTCGCCTTCTTTGGAGCCGATTCTCCCCTTTCAGTCGATTGTTTTGACTGTTCTTTCATATCAGTGTGAAGTGATAGATCCATGTTTCATCCATGGTCATGAATAGACGCAAAAACTTTGCTTTATTGCTGTGAAATTTCACCAAACACTCGATTGAAACGTCCTCACGATGCTGTTTTTGTTCCATTGTGAGTAATCGCGGCACCCACCTTGCGCACTGCTTTCTCATGTCCAAATTTTCAGTCAATATGTGATGTACAGCACTTTTTGAAATGCCTACCATGTCTACCAGCTTGTAAATTTCAGTCGACGTTCATCCAATATCATTTTGTGGATATTCGTCACCATTTCTGGTGTGGTTACCTCATTTGGTTGACCACTGCAATGTTCGTCTTGGCAGCTCGTACAGCCTCGTTTAAACAACTCAGCCACCCAATATGTTACTATTGTAAACAAAGGAGCAGACACCCCCAAAGTAGAATCTAGCGCCGCTTTGATATTGGTTAGATTGAAGCCTTTTAAATGAAAGTATTGTATCACATAACTATGACCAATTTTTTCCATGTTTACAAATTCACTGAGAGCGTTCACTGTTGATGGCTGACAAATAATTACTTAACAACGTAGCGTCGTCAAACTTCAAACTTAGACTTTATAAGGTTGGTACTTTCTATCATAGTCATTATTTTTAAACAACAACTGCTATCGATATGCTACGATATACGCTATATATGCTATTCATATGCTACGATATACTAATATATATGCTACGATATACGTCAGGTCGGGTACTTCTAGGAGAGGATATCACCCTACGATGAGAGGAAAGTGAATGCCATTCTTTTCACTAATTATTTTTACTATTACTCACACTTATTGCAAGATATTTTTCAATTATTATTTGTTTATAAATAAATAATTAAAGTACGCATTTTAGATTAATGTCTTAATTTATTTTAAGTTATATAATAATATTATGTATGGTAGGTACTATAAACGACGATGATAAAAAATTATAAAGAAGGAATATGTATAAGTAGCTCACCAGACAATTTCAATTTCTGAAAGTAGTTCACATTCTTATTGAGTTTGGAGACCACTGTTCTAGACCATTCCTTTATATTCTAAGTATATACACGTGATGAAGAGTGGAGGTAGGCTGTTAAGATCCGACATTAATAGTCCACAATAAACTTTGTCAGTCATACGTATTTGTTTTCATTGTACTAAGTCCACAATTTGCAGATATTTTTGGTTAGTTTTTAAAAATCAATTAAACCCTGCCTAACCAAACCATGATAGTTTTTGTATATTTTGGGCGATATGACGAAATTGTGCTCACTTTTTTATTCATACTTATTTATTTTCGTTGGATTAAGAATACATATTAAATACATTGCTTGTTATTTTTTTTAATTCATTACGCCCTTGGATAAACCAAACTATAATAGATAAAAAATATTATTCCATCTATAAAGTATTCAATGTTATGTCTAATTTATTTGCATAATTTTACATATTTTATAGGTAGACGAGTATTTTTGACTATTATCTATTATTGCTTGGTATTCGCAGGGTTTAATCGAATTTTAGAAACTAACCAACAGCATAAAATGGAAAATGTAGTCATATTTCAATGAATCCAATTACGTATGACTGACAAAGTATAGTGTACACTGTGTATGATGAATCCTAACAGCCTACCTCCACCCTTCGCCACTGCTATATACAACCCTATAGTAATAATATCGACCGAAGATACTTGCTGGAATTATAATTTTAATTTTAATGGATTATTATTGATATATCTCATTAGTTAACTTCATTAAATTAATACTAGTATTGACTTGTGATTGATTTTAGACCTCTTGAATGTAGTATTTATTGATTATTATTTAATGGTCTATTATTAGGGTTTGACGATGTATACGGCTATTGACTGTATTATTAGTGATAGGGTTTTTTTTTACAAACACTTCTGAGAAAATATATTATAACCAATAGAAAAAATCTTTTTTTGAAAAGACACCCCAACCTGCATCTCTCGGGTATCGCGCCCACGTACATAGATCACTATGCTAAAGGAGTCATAATTAATTGCGACAAATTTTAACTAATACCTTTTAATACTCACTGAAACGCTAAAATTTAAAATCCAAATTTAGCTACTATTGGCGATCGGCTTTTGTATTTTAAATCAAAGTAGGTATTACTTTAATTACTAACCGACGTCACGGATCACTCCAAGATTTTTTTTTTGTAACTTACTTGAACTTGCTAATAATTTTTAATTAACTTTTTTTCAGCTAATAATTCACAAGCTTTAAGAATGTTCACGCTTCAGCAATTCTACCAAGCCAATACTTTTTTCATTAAGAGCGTACATAAGTGATACGGCAAATAATTTTCAACTGTATGTGGGACGTAATTTCGGCCACGTTGCCAGTTGGAGAGTGATAGTCGACCTGTTTTCACGTCAATTTGTTTTGTGATGGCATCGGAGGAATATATTTTTAAATCGTGTAAAGATGACTAAAAAACGTTCCGCATGTACTTGAAAAACAATACATGTCAATGAATATACTGTTATTATTACGAATATATTAATAAACATAACATTAAAAGGACTCATGTTGAATTTTTACGACAAATTATATTTCGTTCGGCTCGTGTAATTTGCACAATCCGCGCATCACCTAGTCACGATCTTTTTAGACCATGCCTCAGCTGAAGTATAGCCTTAATAAAAAAATAGTCTACCTTCTTGAATTTTCTGCATATTTTAAAATTAAATTTATGGCAAAACAATATAATAAAGTCTTTATAATATATTATAATACATTCAACGGATGATCCTTTTCTTCGTAATGCGAATATGTTTGCATAAGTACGAGTACGTACGTATTACACGCGCGCGTACTAAATGTGTATTGAATAGGTTAAGACTTCCACGTCGATTTACACCCTTCGCCTTCCGTCTCGCGTAATTTATTCCTCGCGCTGTAAGTAAGCTCGGGACCCCAAGAACCTTTCGGCCCTTATTAATTTCGCTACATTTCTTTTCTTTTCTTACTTACTCAAAAAAACAGGGGGAGACAGTAATGCAGCTTTTTTTTACAAACGCCTATCACGGGTGAAGAAACCAAGTTCATATTTTTTAAATTATCTTTGTTGCTATAAGGGTGACACACTTCAATATTAATGTTTTGTTATCAGTGGTGGAAGCGATTGTCAGCATTTCCTTAATCATAACCTAAATCAACAGTGTATATTATGATTTATTTAATTGCCACAATGACTCATGCAATGTATTGATTTCATTTGTATAAATAGCAAGGACGAACCATAACTGGTCACCACTCATCTAGAGTCCAATCACTTGACACAATCAATCGTCATTCACTCGAGTCCAGTCTTGCGGTCCTATTAATCTCTCAATAACACCAATCTCATCAGAACATCCGTTCTGTGCCCGCGATTATAACATTACTATGTCATTTTTACTATTGTATTTATTTATTCTTGATCTATAAATAAACTCTCTCCTAAAATGACCTTCAGATTATGAGTGGAGCAACTAGCTTTCCAAGTTAGGGAGTAACATTTCCCGACCATGTCCGATCCTAATAAGATCATACGGGCCTCCACAGGGTAGAGGTTTGTATTAACAGATTTTGTTTTTTTTACGAGAAATGGATGTCAGCCACTTGCTCAACCTATTAGGTCCATACCCTGACTTACACACAAATTCAAAAACAATATGTGTACTTGCCAGACCCAGGATTCGAACCTGAGACCCACGGTGTGATAGTCCAACGCTTAAGCCATGCGGCTTAAGTAATGGCTTAAGTAACGGTAAATGGTGGAAAATAATCTAAGAAGCAATCGAGGATCATAATGTGCGAAAGTGCCATTCATTAGATATAAATTTTACCTAAAGATGCCGAAATAAATAATACAAAATTCACATCTAACTAGAAGTTCATTTATATTAAATTCCATATTTTAGTTATCTTTCTTTTAAAAAGTCATGTTAATAGTAACGTCACCTCAATTGAGTTATAGGCTTATATTATAATATATAGCGTATCTATGATTATTAGTAACTAAGTACATATTCAGAATTATGAGCATTCAATCATCGAGAAAACATAATGTTTACAAGCTCAAGGTCATTGATTTCAGTTCTCCGTTTCAATCTCACCATTCCTCTCTACGCACCCCACGGATACCTTATTGACGTAGTACCCTATCTAAATACAGTACATTTATAGGCTACATATAAAGTATAATATAGTATGGTACAATAAGATCCAGGATAAAATCCGGTACTAATAAAACCTCAAAAGGGATTTAATTTTCCATGTAATTGATCAAAGCAACAGATTTTCATTTCACCACGATACGTTCCCAAATGGATTATTTAGATGTTTTTTTTTTTAATTTAAAAAGCTGGCGTTTTAAATATTCATGCACATAAATATAAAACAGAAGCTCGCGTGTCGTAGGAACTACAGGGCAGGCTGTAAACATTTTTATGCGGCCATAAAATGGCAGTAGCATGAGTGAAATGTAAGTAGAACGATATGATCCCATTACCAAAGTCACTTGCATTAAGTAAAGCTTTCCGCATTTTCCATTTAGACATTTGTCGCTGCAGGAAAATGGGAAACCTACGCTTTTCTATGGGAAAACATTAAAAATGTAAAACCTAATTTATAATCATCATCCTGAATCAATCCCATGGCCCTTACATCCTGAAGCGGGCCCCCAGGCTAGGATGCTTGGTAGGCCTACCTACCTATCACTAAGGGTAAAGGCAGTATGACGCGCTGCAGTAGCGTTTTCCGAATGGCGTACGCGCCAAAATCAAGGTTGTATTTTTAGCGATTTCTTGTATTTTCAATATGTACCTACATTAATTTCAATTATGGAGTTGTCGAGTATCGGTACACAGTTAAAAATTGCATCGTACAACCAAATATTTTTAATTATCAATATTACTGAAGCAAAATAGCGCCGCATGCAACTTTTCTTACTATTAGAGCAAATTTGTGATCTGTGTTTATCTCACATATCTGGTCGACTCGTCACGCCGGGCCCTTCCTGAGCCCGGGCCCCAGGCTAGAGCCTTGTCAGCCCCCCTCCCTCCTTGTGGGGACCATGATCAATCCACTACTGAATTTAAGGCTCGTCACAGTGATTCCATTAGGCTCGAGGAATTAAGATTAATCACGTACTTAAAAGGTAAATTAAATAAAATATCTAGTATTTATGTTATTCTTATTCTCCTTGTATGTGCAATCATCCACCGGAGATAAGCCATCATCAGGGCAATCTTCGGTAATTCATCTGCTATCCAGGATATTCCGATAGAGCTATACCCATACCAGACATGTAGTCAATTCATAATATATGCGGCTTTCTCTGCAACATTAACTAAAATCAGATTAATTTCCTTGGACAATGAGCTTAATCATTAGATAGTGTCTGGTTTTGATGCTATCGTATAATTTTTCAGTCATTTTCCAATCGTTTGATAATTTTAAAATTTGTCACTTTGTCAAAAGAATTTTTAGAATACGTTTATACCAGGGAACTCAGAAATAATGTGAACTGAAGTACCTACCGGGAAACGAGAATCAGGCAAACGATCTCGAGTAAGGAAGAATATGGGATAAATTTAAACACATTTGAAGAATACGTCATACGTCGAATACTGACAACTGCTCTCGGGTTATGCATTGACGCATTAATATTGTAACATTAATATTGTAATATTATACACATTATTGCACGTCTATAATGCTTGATTCATTTTCGTAGGACATTCACACATTCAAAACCCTTCGTCAAAATTTACTGTATTGTTATATAGCCTATAGGAATTATATTTATTATCTGTTTTGTAGTTTATACAGCCAGATCTGGAAGTACAATATTTCCTAATTAATTCGCGTATTATTATATAACAAATTATGCATTGTTGAATGAGGTTTCGAGAGTTTTTTTTTTAATTATTAATAACCATATCATTACTTTGTCGTACAAGGTGGTTGTTAGTAATTTTGAACAATCACAAACACCCAGGCTTTGAGAAAAATACATCAATACTGCGTCCTGACTGGGAATCGAACCCAGAACTCTAGGGTGGAAGGCAAGCGCCTTACGTACTGCACCACGAGAGCCGTCGGTTTCGAGAGTATTAGCATCATTACTATTCGAACTTAGAATATAGTATAAATAATATATACTTGGAGAAGCCCGACTCTACCTTGGGATGTACGACCATTTTATTTACTTTAAAATAATATCTATGTATACTTACTTATAGTCCTTATAGAGTATATACTATTATTAATTTAAATCTTGAAAATGCGTGTAAAAGAATAGTTAGTAATGTATTTAGCAGGGTTATTATTTCTGGCATTTATTCATAGTGGTTTTTACCACTGAAAGACCGGAAATTGTTCATACGTCACAGCTAATTTAGTGTTAAAAACTGATGAGCTTCTGCTCTTTAGCCGCGTACAAGCAGGCGTAAGCACTATACACAATTTACTGCAAAAACACTCCGCCACCACACAGTAGCGGATCATTCCTTGAAATATTAGCTGCATCGATTAATAAATATTTAATTTTAAATATATATATATGACCGAACGATACACAAACACAAGTATTATTGAAACAACAGCTTCAGAAACATTCCTACTTATTAAGAAATCCTTGAAAAAATATTGTACCAATTAGAACTCGGACCCACCCTTATACATTCACATATTATATATTTGAGGCTATTCTAACGTATATATGCTCAGAATATCAATTGTATTACATTGCTTGGTAAAATTCCAATTAAATTAACAATCAAAATATTATTTTAAACACCATATTGAATCATTCAAATCGTCACCTTAATACTATAACAAGATAACTTGATTTTCACTGTTATTGAGATAGCTATTGAATATGATTCTACATTTTCTTCTCTACAAAGTGAGAAGTTAATGGGAACTGTGTTTAAAAATATTAGATAAATTTAATTTAAAACCATAAATGCATTAAATACATAGTATAATATAATATCTACAATATTTTTTTTCATACAATTGAACATTATTTAATTGTTCCCAATTAGACAAGCACAATATTTTTAATTTTTATTTTAAATAATAATTATAACCTCGGTTTGTGTTAATCAAGTAAAGTTTAAATTTCATTTTCCCAACAATAACCGAATCAGAGTTCGTTGTAAGTGTTTATTTGCCTTTTGGTTAGCGTACTCAGTGCCTGAAGATGCCGAAAGGAAAAACCCGGGTCGCAAAAACGACTCAAACTTAATAGTACAAAACTTAATTCCATTAGAATTGACCAAATATTATCATAATAATATACGTAGTGTGAATTCCTCCCGGCTGGATGCTGCATGGATTACATCACAATTATTACGTATATTACATTACATTATACTATATGACATTATATTATGTTTACTACTAGTCAGCTACGTAACAGCTATTTCAGTTAGTATATAAATATTATTTAAATTATTAATGATACGCATTAATTTTAGCATTCCTACGCCAATGCAGTGAGTAAAGCTACCGGAACAATTATTATGACGGAGCATTCAATTATGTTAGGGTAATTTCCAGTAAACTCAACATGTACGTTTAGTCAGTATATATATATACTATACTCTGTATATATAACATACATATAAGAAATTTTGCGCGTGTGCGTTGGCTTTCGCAAGAGCGCCTTTTACGTTTTCTCTGCTAATATTTTAAATTATAAATTACTGCCAGTGCAAATTTAGCATGCGCATATTTTAAAACATTTCGTAAAAAGGTTGCGAATCGCTTACAATTTGTCGGAATATTTATATTTTGTTATTGACCTATTATTTTAGCTTCATTTGGGCTCTAGCCACCGTTATTCACATAGTTATTCACATAGTTAGATTAATAAATAGAATTCCAATCGGCTATTCACCGATACACTAAATTTTGACGCAGGGTTTTGAATATGTGAGTATTCTACAAAAATTAACCACACATTATAGACGTGCAATATGTGTTGCAATTTCAAATACACGAATATTGAATGAACGTCATTGCATAAAACGAGAGCAGTTGTCAGAACGAAATACAATCGTATTCTTAACACGTGTTTAAGTTTATCCCATATTCTTCCACACTCAAGATCGGTTGCCTGTGTTTCCATATCCGTTAGGTATTTCAGTTCTCATTATTACTCTTAACACCAACCTTATAAAATGGTATATAATAATAAAAAAATAATAAAATAATAATAAATATTATAAAAATAAAAAAGATATCAATCTTATTGTAATCATTGTTCATTAAATGAACGCATAAAATAATGATCACAGATTAAATTGACATATAAAAACCTTGGCCCTAAATAGGTCGACTGTAGTTAATTTGAATATAATAAACCTAAAATATAGATATAATGGCAAATATAAAGGTAAAATATTGCAGTTTCTCCGATTTTAAGAGTCGATGACGAACTCTAATATAATTATAATCAACTATTTTTTTTATTTAAGAGCGTACATAAGTGAAACGGCAAATAATTTTCAACAGTATGTGGAACGAAATTTCGTAGTCGTCGCCAATCGGATACTGACAGTCGAGGTGTAAGCACGTCAATTTGTTTTGTGATGGCGTCGGAGGAATATATTCTTAAATCGTGTAAATATGACTTAAAAACGTTCCGCATGTACTTAAAAAAGAAGACATGTCAATGAATTTATTATTACGAATATAATAATAAACATAACATTAAAAGACGCATGTTGAATTTTTATGACAAATTATATTTCGTTCGGCTCGCGTCATTTGGACAATCTGCGCATTGCCTAGTCACGATCTTTTTTGACCATGCCTCAGCTGAAAAGTAAATAACCTTAACGAATAATCCAACAGATTTAATAATGTAACATTGTAAAAGCCATAAAGTAGTTAAAATTCATCGCACTTTGATAAGATACCTACGGTATAGTGGCTAATGTACGTAGGCGCGATTCTCAAAAGACGCAGGTTCGAATCCTACTGGGTGTCGTATTTTTTTGAAAAAAAAATCTATTGGTTATATATTTCCAATTTTCAAATTGTTATCAGTTAAAGTGATTTACCATCCCGAAGGCGAAAAATATTTAAATCTCGACTGTAGAAAATTAATATGGGATAAACTTAAACACGCATTAAAGAATATGTTATTTTCAATGTGTATGTCTATATCATAATAATAAGTATGCCACACTTAATAATATACTAAGTATATAATTTTTCAATTTCAAGTTTAAAATAATAATTTAATAAACTGTTTTTTTATTCAATGATTAAGACACAAGGTTTGAGAATGTATTTAACTTAATGTATTTTTAGAGAATTATTAGACTTAGTACGTTATAAAAACTAAATAATGAAGTAATCCACGACGTAGGTTAGTAATTAAGGAATTGACACCTACCTGATACCTACATTACTACCTTCCTTAATTTAATATTATACTAAAACCGATAGCCAACATTATAACGCAATTCGATAAGGATTTGATGTAATAACAACTAGTTAAAATCATTAGTAATTAACTAAGATGCCAGTAGCTTAATTGGAAAAACATACTGGCGCAAATCCAGCAGATATAGGTTCAAGTCTCGTCGGGTGTCGCTTTTTTTCTAGTGTGTATTTATGCATGAGATATATATTCAAAATACAATAGCTAATAATCATCGTCTACTCTACTACAGTGGCAAAATGATGGTTTGATCAATTTTTTTATAAACTATTTTTGTAATTTCCATTTAGCTGCGGTAGCAAGTCGAAAATATTATCTACTTGATGCTAACGATAACATATTACTAAAATATTTAAATTCAAATAAAACTAATAATGACATATTTTTGTGTATTTACGTGATTCATAATTACTGTGTGTAATATAATATTGATAATAACCATTTGAAAAAGTGCAGGAGCGTGCTCCGGTTTGAAAATAAAGGATCCGGGTCAAGAATTACACACTAATTAAACAACAACGCATAGAAATATACTGAACTGAAATTTCCAGTAAACAATCTTATTCATTATACTTTTTTCTGATAGTCTTATTTCCTCCAATCTGTTTTGTACATCAGTTTAATATTTTAATATTCATCCTTTGCTTGATCTCCTATTAAATGTTATAGCCCATTCGGTTTAAAGCACGCGCGTTTTATACAACGCGTAGGGATGATTTTGAAGCAAAACAGGCAGTGTTTATTTTGCGACTTACCCCGGGGTCTATTTGCCACTGACAATATATTTCGTTGCCGCGATATTCGCACAAGGGAGGAGAGATGTTATTGTTTGTTTTTAACATATAACATGTGTACATTTAATTTGTAATGTTTTAGGGAAATTAGGATGATACTTCGCGAGTGTGAAAAGGTTTACTGACGAAAGTATAATTCGCACGTGATTATTTATAAACGTATGACATTTCGACTCACGTGTTTGCAAAATTAATTTGCATTGAGACGTGCATGCTGGGCGTAATGCAAAAAATCATAAAAGAAACCAATTTGATAAAGAAGAAGACAATAGTATATGTACGATGTAATAGACATACCTAAAGTGAATACAGTGAAATAATTAGTACAGTTTTACATCGTCCCAAGTCATGAAGTCATTGACACTGATTAGTGGCCTACATGAAAATAAATACGTGCGTATTTATATTATTTTAAATAATATTAGGCTATTCGTTTCATGATCGGTAAGCTACATTTTTTATTTTTTTTTTATTTTTTTTATATTTTTTTTTGATTTCTGGTTCTGTAAGTACTTTTCCATCGTACTTATATTCATAAAACATCAAATCCAACCCTATAGGCTGATTTTAGAACCATTTATATTCATCAGCTACCATTTTTTTACCACTAACATTAAACATGATTTATTATTAATTATTTAAATTACGTTAAAGAAATTTTATATCGCTATTCGCTTTTTCAAATTATTTACTTAATATGCAAATAATTACAAGATAAAAATAACTTCTTATATACAACGTTTTTAAATTTTCTGTTGAATCGTATAAACTTGACTTGACTAGCTTAAACGATCAAAAAAATGTACTTGATAGAAATAATACTGAAATATCATTTTGATATGTCATATTGATTTTCATCGTAACGCACGTATATATTAATAATTTAGTTGCTAGGACCCCAGACCCCTTGCAACCAATAATGGTGTCGAAATAACTTTTCATACAAAACAGAATTAACTGAAAATGAATTCAATTCTACTTAAAGATGGCTAAAAGTATTAAATGCATTGGCATCGTGTTCTGGTATATTCTAAAAGTTTCAAATATCTAGGTAGTCGGGAAGTTAGTTAAAAATTGATTGCAAGATTTGTACCGGACAAAGAACCACCGGACAAATAAGAATATGAGCTAATAAAAACGTTGTAATAATAAAATAAGCTAGGTATTATATTGTGCAGTTCTAAATGCACAGATTTCTATAGATAGACGAATATTTTTTGAGTTTACGAGGAGTTTAATTGATTTTTTTAAATTAACCAATACTATCTGCATAATTAATGTTGTTTTAATTCAATGAAAATCAATACGTATATTAGGTATGCACAGTGACGTCCCTAGATAAAATGCCGCCCCTAGCCAGCGCCAAAATGCCGCCTCATTTATACAGTATTTTTATCATCCTTTCATGAGTCCAATATCTAAGAAATGTTTTGTATGGATACATTACTAACAAAATATCAGACTAATTATTCGCAAATCTGCACGTGTCGTTTCTGGTCATCAAGGACGTCGAAGGGCAACGGAAGTAAACTAGATATCGCGAACCCGATAAAACTAGTGAGCTGATTTTTTTTAATGGAAAGATATTTTCATTATTAAGTTTAGATACCTAGCTATTTATATATATTCCAAATGATTCTCCTCGATTTGCCGCCCTTCGAGTAACTGCCGCCCCTAATCGACGCTCAATCTGCCAACCCCCACGAGACGTCACTGGGTATGCACTATTTATGTCGTATCTTAACAGCGTACCTCCACCTTTCGTCGCTGTTTTATAGTAACCGTGGTATGTCAAAAAAGACAATTTCATAGATGATAAATACCTACTTATACACGCAACATATCAGTTTTATGTTTCTGAATTCAAAATCATCAAATGAGCACCATAAGTTTAGTAAAATTCTCATGTTATATTGAAGTGATTTAACCGACAATGTAATTGACCGCGGATAACTTTTACTAAGAGTAATACAATATCTGAACATATTCGTACAACTCACATGTTGTAATCTTGCAATATTTATGCTATTTATTAAAGCTGTATTTGGTTTACTCAAAAGGCGAACATGTCAAAAACAGCAATACGTCAAAAGAAAAAGAATGACCACAATAATTTAATTCTAAATGTTTCTTCAAACGGAAACATTAAACTTCCATTAATTCAATTCAACAATTGAATTACCACACGATCGTTTTTTTTTTTTACTTTATGTTAAGCACGCTAAACTTATTCTCTCTGTTCCCCGTAAACAAATAATAACGTTTCCTCTCTCTCTATTATTTCGCAAACTAGATTTGCAATAACAAATCGCCGGGCGAACCATTGAATATTTTCATAGCCATTTATTTTTTTCCGGCGGGACTCCCCCGAAATAAACCGACCGAAATACCGATCCATCATTGCGGATTTCATTTAAATAAATCGGAATAAATAAAACCCACGCGGATGTTCTGTGTAGCCATTTTGAGGATGCTAAGATAGGATAATGGCCCGTCTTCAAAAAATACTTAGCGTCGTGTTAGCGGTCTTCAATTTGTTATTGTTAATAGTAAAATAAAATATTATCATCGGGGTTTTTACGTCATTTAATAATCATCTACCTCTATGTTGATTTGCATAGTTTTATTTTGAAATCCGGTTAACACAATTAATCATTAATTTAATATTCTAACTTAATAGATGAATCCAATACCAAAATCTCAATAATAGATCGCAGTAGTCAGTTTCTTAACAATAACACATTTCAAAGACTATAGATAGATGGTAGTTTTGTATATTATTTTGACTGTGCAAAAAAACGATGAACTTATTGCAGTATTGACTCTCGATTTCTCGCCATAATAGCGCCTATACACGTGCATGGATTTACTGGCGGCAATGATGGTTATTTTAAACTATCCTAACAATAACTGTTTACACGTAAAAGTGCTGACTGTCTCTCCAATTCATTCTTCGAGAGTGAGCGAGACGTGATGTTGTCATTTTATGTTACTATTCCGTACTATTTGACAGCTAGTGAAAATCAGTCAACCTGAAAATTTGTTTTTTTGCCGGCATGTACTTACGCCACTATCGTTCTAATGCCGTGTTCACGCTGGCAACAAGTTTCTAGCAACCTCATTAAATTTCGATTAAAATAATTTTTGGTCAAACAAATTTGTGAAATTTAATGAGGTTGCCAGCAACTTGTTGCCAGTGTGGACACGGCATAATGCGCAGGCGCAGATCGAAAGATTCTTACTGTCACATGAAAATTCAGGAGCTTCCAAACTTGTTTGACTCATGCATGCAATCTTGCTAACTACAGGATAATACATGTTTACCCATACATTTTCTCACTGTCAACATTAAATCTATGCACGTGCAAACGGGGTATAACTCTCTTTCCTAGGGCATTGTCGCTCATACTATGCAATTGACTAATTACGGCAACAGCGGCCCTATGTTAGAACTTGCGAGTGCAAGCTTCCCGGTCGACATGACGTCATATGACATCATTGTGACGTACTACCGGAGTGATAATTGCACTCGAGAAAATAACGCTACTCAGACAGCGGCGCTATTCATTGTCACCATACACATATAGGTGTTTCATCGTAATAATATCTACGGTGAGCACTACGCGCTGGGCGGCATGCCTCGAGCGTGTATTGGATGACGTCACAATTACGTCATGTCGTCTGGTGCCACACCAGTCGATAGTTAGGAAATCGCGGTGCAGACTCGTAAACCCAACCAGGTTCAACGATGTACACCTCTCAGCTACTTTAAAAGTATCGATAACACAGCACGATTCATCTTCCAACTCAATGGTGTTGATAGTTGATTTGATAGGTTAATAATATACGTCCAATTGCTATTGTTAACAATGGCAACAAACAGCATATAATTTACTAGTATATAATTTTTGTTTTGTATAATTATTGTGATGCCCACGATAGCCGAGCGGCATAAACGTCAGCTCTTAATATCGTGGGTACCACGAGCAAACTCTGGTTTTGGCAAATACACGTCATATTGTTTTTCCATTTGTGTTTGGAATCAGAGTGTGAACCTAATAGGTTGAGCAAGCAGCTAACGTGCATTTCTCGTAAACACAAAAATCTGTTATTACAAACCTCCTCTCTGTGGCGGCCCATATGATCCTCATAGGATCGAACATGGTGAAGTACCTAGTAGTAGTTATTAAATTAATATATTCTTCTAAATCAAAATCCACTGATAAAATAAGTTTAAACAATCGCTGCTGACCTGTTAATTAATATTTAATAACCACATTTAAAAATCATGTTAATTATAACTAATGGCCAGGTAATGCAAACGCGCCAGTGGCGTTGTCAGCACTAAATGAGAAATGCATCGTAAATTTATGTGTTACTCGGCGAGTGGACGACCATTGGATTAATTCCCATGCCCATATGATCATATTAGGATCGGATATGGTTAAAAGAAAAAGAAAATTTGTTATTGCGTGTTTCAATAATTCTAAAGTCATAAATAGATAGCCTTTATTATATTATAAACGTCAAACGAAGCGACACGTGCGGCCATTCTCGGAAGCTTACGGTTATTTTAGATATTTTGGTACTTTCTCGGTAATCTTCGATCCAATTAGGTATTATCATTGATTGACGAGTGAGCCCTGCACCAAAAATATGAATTATTCTACTTCATCCACGACTCCAGGGAACGATCCGAAGTGACATTTTCACGATCAGTGACAATCGTGGCAGACGATCGGCGTTAGAATCTATCAATGTAATTTGAGCTTTTAGTTGATTGCCAACGCGATTCTAATTGATTGTACTTCTATATTGTAGTCTTACAGCTTTGCATTGTATAATTTCCTCCAATTAGTATCGCTATCCTCCTTTACTTTCGGCTGTATGGATATTATCCGTGGCTCTATCCGACTGATTTTCTCTTAGGGATGCTTACATACTGTAAAAATTTAGAAGGGATCTTTATTTAGCTACATATTTTTTCAGACTTATACGCGGCGTAAATGTGAACTCTGCCATTCTTGGTGGTGTTGACTTGTGTCTCTGATAATTACTTTAGGAATCGAGGGCATCCGTTGTTTATTCTCCCACGGTGCAGAACTAACATGCCATTAGTAATGCCAATTGGGAGGGCCATAACCATGTTTAATGAAATCGCTTCGGATATTGATATATTCCACTTACGTGGGGTGAATTTAGGTGGACGTTGTTTTATAAGTTTTTTTAATAGAGGGTCTATCAAAGTTTACTCTGTGTGCTTCCATCTACTTTTATTTTGTTATTTATTTTATTTTATTTCTTTTCTTATTTTATTAGATAATTATTGTATTATTAACTCACACTTTTCTGTATTTTTATTATTATTATTAACACTTATTTTAATTCATGTCGTGGACGTTTTGAATTTATAATTTGTTATGTTCATTGTATGTAAAATAATTAAATTTGATTTGGTTTGATCCCTGATTTACCCATAGAAAAGTGGATATTTTTATACCAAGGTTTTGAAGCGCAAACTTTACTTAGTTTGTCGGCATAGTAGGTAAAACTGACTTAGTTTAAAATCAATTAGTCGCAATCATGGCCCCCACATCCTGAAGCGGGCCCCCATGCTAGGATCTTTGCGCTCCCCTTACCTATCGCCAAGGATAAAGGCAGTGTGACGCTCTACAGAAGCGTTTTACAAATGGTTTACGCGGTAAAATTAATGTGTATATTTAGTGTGTTTTGTATATTTTAATACACCCATTTAATTATGGATGTATCGAGTATAGATACACGATTTAAAATTATATCGTACAAGCACATATTTTAAAATAATAACATTATTGAAGGTAAACAGCGACCCAGGCGACTTTTTTTACTATTAGAGCAAATGTGTGATTTGTGTTTATCCCATTTATCTGGTCGACTCAACACGCTGGGCCCCCAGGCTAGAGCCCTGTCAGCCCCCCACTTGTGGGGGCCATAGTCGCAATATATAATAAAATTAATACAATATTGCAAGACAAGAAATTCTGAGTCCCTTTAATAAGTTAGAGTGAGGGCAGACGTTGCAATATAAAAATTGATTGAACACTAATTTTTAAGATGCTAAGACCACAACAAACGTTAACGAGTTAAAAATTTCATATCGGTATCTATGAACGAATAACTATTGATGCTTTCTCATCAAAGTCTATTTAGTTTAAGCTATTTTTAAAAAATAAAGCTGAACTTTTAATCGGTCATAAAAATGCAAACTTTAATACTTATTTTCCAATTTTTCTTGTTGCGAAATTCTCTTGAGAGCTTTGACATTTTGATAACTTGCAAATAAATAGCCGAGGCTTAAAAGCAGGCGTGTAGCTTGAAACAAAAAGCATTAACAAATTCGATATTGGTGAGAACTTTGAAATACACCCCTGGGTATTTTTCGTTTACCAAATTGTTAGGCAGGTTGGCAGCCTTTATTTTAACCGTTCAACACCTCTCTGGGGTACTTTTTAGACAGTTCGTTGCATGGAAGTATAATCGTATTAAACTGTTCAAAACGTTTTGTATATTTTGATAATGGCTGTTTGAAGTAATTTTGTAAACAAATAAATGCCATAATAGTCATCAAGGTCAATTCTAAATAAGTATATAAAATAAAAACTAAAATTGCTTTCTATATTATTATGTTTATATTATCGTTTCCATATGTTTTAATATTTTTTAGAAAAACCTTATAAAAAAAAATAATAATTATTAATTTATTATTTCTATAAAAACTGTAATTACCAGATCTATGGCCTACAACAAAAAGTAATATACCCCGTTTACACTTGCATAGATTTGCTGTGCACAGTAAAGAAATGTATGGGGAAACATGTATTATCCTGCAGTTGGCAAGGTTGCGTGCATGAATCAAACAAGTTTGGAAGCTTCTGAATTATGCTGATTTTTTACACGCAGCATGCGCAGTAGAACGATAATGGCGAACCTGTCGATAAAAAAACAAACTGCTCATTTGAGGTGAACTGATTGTCAATACGTCCTGTCAAATAGTAGTATAAAATTACAACATCGCGTCTCGCTTACTCTTGAAGAATGAGATTGGAGAGACAGTCAGCACTTTTACGTCTAAACAGTTATTGTCATGATAGTAATAAGCACTATTGCCGACAGTAATTCCATGCACTTGCACAGGTTTTATTACGTTAGTTAGTTAGGTAGAACAGGTTAGGTTAAGTTAGATTGATTTGCGGTTAGTATTCATGTACACAGCCGACTTCGCAACACCTACGCGACAACCAGTCACACTCAACCTCACTGCGTTCCTCTTAACGTTGTCCACCAATCTCTTTCAGGTGCGCTCAGGGACCTAGTATTTACAGAGGTTCCTTCAAAAACTGTATGAAGAGCTCTAGATCCATCGTATCTAATAACGACGTTGATCTAACTGAATCTTCGTGCTTTTGAGACATTGACTATATTTGGCATTGATTATTTGCAAAACTCAGTGTTTTTACGAATAGGTACACCACATTTAGTTTTCTTTAACTGATCCAAGTATTCTTGGGAGAATTTCATTTTCGAATACTTAGGGCTTGTGCAGACAGAGAGCGGTCGGAGTTCTGCGTTCAACCGACCGTTGACCGCTAGCGTTCAGGGACAGCAGACAGGTGGCGGTCAACAATGTGCGTTCCATTTGTATACAAACGTTGTAGTGACACAGGCGCTGCATAATGCGAGACCGCTATATTCCGACTGCGAGTGGAAGTAAGAAAGCACCGCTGTTGCGTACTCACTCCCCCGTGTAGTTTTGCTCTATGTTGTTTGACTGCTCAAATTCCTATGACGGGACTGGACGGGAGGTACGGCGTTCTTTGTAATTCCGGGTATAGAACTCTAGAACGCTAGCGTTTCAATTGACCGGCGCTGTCTGACCGCCGGCTGTGTACCCATACAGTATGAAGTCCATACAGTACAAAGAACGCCGAACTCCGAACGCGGAACGCAGATCGCCTGACCTCTCTCTGTCTGCGCAAGCCCATTAATAACTTTCTTTAAAAACCTAGCAGTAAAGAAAACCAGTTTATCATAATCGGCACCCACTTTGATTCATGTCTGCTTGCTTCGTACTTCCTAAACTACATTAGTCTATTCATATATATAACCATTATTTTCTTTACCAGTCTATTACTTAATAACAGATTCTGGCCTGGTAGGGTATCTTCCATTTTTTAAACATAATCTGCAGGCAGCTCTCGTGGTGCAGTGCGTAAGGCGCTGGCCTTCCACCCGAGAGTTATGGATTCGATTCCCTGTATATCCCCCTCAATATTCGTGTATTTCCTCAAAACCTGGGTGTTTGTGATTGCTTAAAATTACTAACAACCACCTTGTACGAAAAAGCAAGGACATGGTTATTAATAATTCTAAAAAAACCATAGTCTGCTCAACAAAATTTATGAGATTCACTTTGACTTGTGAGAGGGATCACTGTACAACAAACACCTGTTCCATCAATGCCACGTTCCATCTTTACAGCAAACTACTTTGAAAATTCTTGTAAATATGTTCCTTTCAAAGATTGGAAGGTTTTCTCCATTATTTTTTTAAATTTTCGTATACGCGATGCAGCAATTAATATGCTCCTGGCTAAGGACTGTTAGTATTTAACCGTTTAACTGTTCTTTGAGAAGATTCGTGCTCTGAATGGAGTTATTTACCAGTTTAATAAAATTATTCTACTAAATTCATGGCTAATGTGGCCTTGATATGATTAACAGTACCTACGATAGAGCAATAGTACCATAACAAATTTATCAATGGTGTGAATGCAATATTGTTATGTGAAACGATGCCAATCTCTCCACAAAAGCAAGATACGTCAGTTTCTGTTTGACTAGTTCCCATTCTTCAACTTGTTTTATAAATTAATGTAAATTATTCAAAATATAATCCCGCCATTTTTAATGGGCGTGAAATTATAAAGCTTCAGTAATTATATCTTTAATCGTCACCATTACCATCATCAGCCGAGGTCTATCTACTGCTGAACAAAGACCTAACTTCTTCCACTCTTCTTGGCCCCTAGTTTTTCGCTGCCACGTACACCCATTGAACTTTATGAATCATTTAGTGCCCCTTGGGTAGCTTTAGTAATATTAACAATGAAATTGTATACTTTTAAGATTGATAAACGTGAATTATTTTCATTTCTATAAATATGTAAAGAAATCCTCAACTGGTAACTCACTTACCATCGTTGTGAAACCTAACCGCAGAGGAGGGGTGCTAATTTTAAAAACAAAGTCGTTAGATTATATTGTATTAAAAAAAGCTACCCAACTATTTGGCTGTGTTACTTTCTAGCCATGTAACACACGGTGTTTCAGAAGTCAATGTTCGGAAATTTAAACCTCGTAACAATAAAGCAATGTGCGTTCGTAAAAAACGCGTTATACATGGCGTACAATTTCAGTAAAAAAAATATCACCTCTTCGACTGTTTTCCGCCGTAAAACAAGTCATTGTTCGAGTCTATATTGTTCGACGTCTAAGTCAGTGCTTTCCAACATTTTTCGCGGCACGGCGCACTATCCAAATTATTAAAAACAAAAAAGGTAAGGAACCTTCGACTGACTTTTTTACCACGTTTTTATTAGCCCGTATTCTTGTTTATCCAGTACTAATTTTTCTTGTGTGTCCAGTACATTTTGTTTTTGTTTGTCCAAGATTTGTATTGGATGATTGAAGATTTTTAAGTAACTTCCCGACTAGCTAGACATTTGAAACTTTTAGAATATATCAAAACACGACGACAATGCATTCTTTTAATACTTTTAGCCATTTTTAAGCAGAATTGAATTCATTTTCAGATATTTTTTTTTTTATTGAAAGTTATTATTGTTGTTTGCTAAGGGGTCTTAGTAACTAAATTATTAATATAATATACGTGCGTTACTATGGAAATTTGAAATGTCAAAATGATGTTTCAGTATTCTATAATTATTATTCAGTATTTCTATCAAGTACAATAAAAAGTTTTTATTAATACATAGAATTGACAAGTTTATATGATTCAACAGAAAATTTAAAAACGTGGATATAAAAAGTTCTTTTTATCTTCTGAATTCTTCACTTTAACAAATTTCAAATTATGCACGATAATCATTAATCGCATTTTCTACTCTGTAGGTAACCATTTTTTGTTATAATACTTTCTTATTTAGCTGCAATAATATAGTAAGTCAATTTTTTATATTTCACTATTACAATTGGCTATAATAAAACACGTACTTAATAACATTTTTGCGGACCAATATTTTAAATAGAAATAGTCTCAAAAATTGCAATAATTCATACATCAGCGATATATTTTCTACCTAATTAAAAAAATAAATAGGTATATCATTAATTAAATATTATAACGGTTATTTTTCGTCGTGTCAGGTTTTCAATAGGCACAATGTGTTACTCCAGAAGTTGGCGAAAACAACACCATTTTCTTCGGGTTGTAGGAACTCGTCGAAATTGCAGCTTACTGGGCAAGCCTTGCATGAAAATAGGTGTTCCATGCTTTGCATTTCACAACACTCGCAGGTTTGTCATTCTTACTTTTGTTTGTTTGATATTTTAACCAAAAATTTTCATATTTCGTTTGATATGGCTCATGAAAAAGTTTAAAACATTGTTTATTCATAGCTAATTTTATTTTATTTTGTTTAAAGAAAATATCGTCACTGTTCTGGCAGAAGACACTAATTCAAAAAAATGACATTGAGTTAGTTATACCAAAATGTTCCTTATTTCAAACTTTCAAACTTCTTAATAAATAAACAGTCTTAATTTTAAAGTCATCCGTTTTTCGATTACTAAATAAACTCACATGATAGACCATTTCAAACGTTTTTAAAAACTTCAAACTCAAATTACTCAAAACTACTATTCTTCAGTTAGTGTGTTCTGCCAGAACAGAGACGATATATACAATATATTATATATTTCACAATAATCCTATTAAATGTTTGTTATTAAAAAATCCTTCATTCTTACTCTTGATAGAATTACCTAAGCACATTTTAAGTAATTTTAATCTGCTTGGCGTCAGCGTTGACAATTTAGCATGTTTCTTGCCGGATCTAGCATTTTTCGATAGGCATCTGCTAGATGCCTGTATACGCATCTGGCTTGTGGCGATTTTACTAGCATTTTTTGAAGCCAGCTTTAAATGTGTTGAAAATACTCTAGATATTTAGTTTAAACATACTTAATGCAGGTAGGTCGGTACCTATTTTAGTATATTGAGAAATAAAACAACATGATTGTACACGCTGAAACAATAGGAGCATTCATGGCCTCATAGTGAAATGGTGTCAACGGTATAAATTAATGTGTGCTTAGGTATGTGACATCATTTTGACGATTATTGGAATAACACGAAACTAAACGTAAACACTTTGACACAATATAGGTATTCGTTGTCAATTTTTAAATATATTTCTGTTAAAATGAGTAGTTTTTACGCGTATAGACATTTTTTCATTTTTTTTCGATACGCGAAAGGAAAGATATTGACTTCGTTCTTCGTAGAATAAGTAAATTTATTTTCAAAACATCTAGCGTTTTTTCCTGCCGAATAGCTTGTTTTCTTACCCCGTCAGGCATGTTTATGTCAACGACAGTTGACAACACTGCTTGGCGTCAATACTTTGGATAGAAATTAATCGTCATATAAATGCATCGTGCTCGTGGCGCACCGGTTGACAATCTCTGGTCTATATAGTATCGCGTCGGGCCGTTCTTCATAAAAGGAAGTGTTTATAGTGGCGTTAACATCTGATACTTTTTTTCGGGGAAATTTATTTTTGGCGATATCAGCGGAAGTTGCCTGAAATATCGCCAAAAGTTCGCTGTGACGATATAACTATGCTTATACGAAAATAAATAATAGCAGAAAAATTCTATTATTTTATTTAACATTGCATTAGAATGATAACTAAGGACATTAGTAATATATTCAGTTTATATTTATTTTACATTAATTTTATAAATATTTATATTTTAAGTACTTAGACATCTAGCGATAAAACATTAAAGCTGTAACTGAGCAGAAGAAAAAAATAATTTCAGTCAATAATCGATTACACCAGTCGTTTTAAGCATACAGTGCCCGTCCGGGATGGCGTAAAACTATAAAATACTCAATTCACTACTACATAAGGCTACATTAGGTTTAATTATATTTAGAATTATATAATAAATCAAATTTAAGTCATACAATAAAGTAGTTAAAACCACAACTCACGGTATTTCAATGCAATAGTATCTACCTAATACAATATAGTATAGTTAATTTACATCTAAAATTAAATAATCAGACGTTAACACTTTTTAATTATGTATAGTTAATCAAATGTCAACTCCATGTCCTCTCGCTATCACAAAACGTATCTTAAGATCCTAAGTTATTTGCATAGTAATATGTCATATATCAGTCAATATTTAAACAATACCTCTATTTCAGCTGCAACCATTATCAATACGTATTATAAAAATAAATAATTTGTCATTGTAATTACTTTTCTTATAGAAAGTAGTGACATCGAATTTTATATTAGATACCTACTCTTTAAATAACTTTTTCTAATATATACACTGAACTATGGTCAGTTTTATTAGTTAGTTAGGTCGCTGTACCATACCATTTTTTAAACTATTAATTAATTACATTAAGTTAAACGTATATTATGTCAGTCTGCTATTAATTAATATAATACAAAACACCGTTAAATACTCTTGGCACCTAATTGAAAAATAGTGTTACTAGAATACGATGAAGGTAAGTTCCAATTAGTCACTTCGTAAGAAATATTTACCGCTGGCTCACTGATATCTGAATTGCTTAACCGACTCTATCGGCGTATTTTCGATCATCAGTTGGATCAAAAAAACATCATGGGAGCTTGACAATATTAGGCTCTTTGTTTTCCAATTTATAATGCTGTATTGAATTTATTTACTTTGAAGTAGAGCGCCCAACCTGGCTTGAACCGTAAACCGGTTAAACGATTAAACGCATGTTCCCAAAATAACCAAAAACCGGGTAATTTTACTCAGTTAACCGTTCAAATTCTTCACAGGTATTTAGGCGAATATTAAAACAAACACACTTTAACTGCGCTGTGCGGCATTATAAATAAATAAAATATTACCAACTAAACTTTGTTTACTACCCTGTGTATTAACTGTTTATTATTAATATTATTGCTGTAAGATGATCAATCATAGTGTCAATAATAACACCCTTTTGCACTACAAATAGAGTTTTCCAAAATCCTAACAACTTAGCTCAGTTCACATCCCATATTCCTTACTCAAAATATAAGGTCATTTTTTTTCAGAGAAAACAAATACATTATCCTAAGTAGCAATGATGTAAATCGTCACTGTTCTGGCAGAAGACACTAATTCGAAAAAAATTACATATTGAGTTAGTTATACCAAAATGTTCCTTATTTCAAACTTTACCGTCTGGAAACCTTCTTAATAAATAAACAGTCTTTATTTTAAAGTCATCCTTTTTACGATTACTTAATAAACTCACATGATAGACCATTTCAAACATTTTAACAACTTCAAAGTCAAATTACTCAAAACTAGTATTCTCCAGTAAGTGTGTTCTGCCAGAACAGAGACGATATAAAATAAGTGCTATTTAGCGCTTGTAAGCTATCCATTGTATCCAATCTTCGGTGATAAATATTATATTCCACCAATTAGATAATTTATTATATATAACGGTTTTAACCCGATAACCGGTTTAGAATTTTCCCCGATTAATTAGATGCCCTACTGTGAGGTAAATTTTGTGAATATTTATTGCAGAAACAATATTATTTATATCGTATTTTGAACATTATCCCAAATTATATTATAATGAAAATCACATAAGATTATAAAAACCTCCACAGCGGCTGATAACAATTCCAAAAACGTACAAATTACAATAATCAGAGCAATTACGAAATTTTAAGGCAAGCTTGTATTAAATTCGCTTCTCATCCTCGTTATGTGGGAAATGTATTTAGAATTTGTTCCTCGGAAAGGTTCCGGCCGGCCATTTGTAACAGTGGGCAGCGACCTCAAAAATTTGAATACAAATTGGCGGGAACCAATCAAAACCCGTGTAAAATTTCGCACTGACCGGAAATTCGATTTTCAAATCCACGTACGTAGATACCATTTTACTAAGTAATTCCGGTCGTGGCAGTACGTTAATACTTTTTTTACAATAAAATCAGACATAATAATTTACATACGTAATAAAATCTTTTATCCCAATACGATTTGCATTTTTCACACATTAAAGAGTCATCAAAATAAACCGTTATGATACAGTATTGAATATGTTTGTTAAATTCTTATTCAGGATATCGAAATATTGAAAATATAATCTAAGAGCGGCATGCACAATCTAAGATTTCGATCCTAAGGATAAGTCGCCGAAAAGGATGACTTAACTATAGACTCTACTGAGTATAGAGTTAAAGAATCCTTAACCGTAGACAACTTTTGTTATGAACATGCCTCTTTTCGTATTACCATTTTACCACTAACAGCTGCTGTAAAAATAAATTCGCGTGCTATAACACAGTCCATACACTCATATTCATTTAACAATTTATCTCAATATGGATATTGATAGTGTTAATTCGTTTGGTATTCGTATCATGTACTTGCAGAATATTATTTTACTTGTATACGCCAAAGCGTAGAAATACAAGATGCCAGATGATAAAATGACACTTGACGCTAGTGTTACCATGTTAAAAAAATATCTTGCGGTGCCTGTGGAATCACGTATAATGACCTAATTTTTAAAATGCAGTTGTCATATTTTTGTCATCGTTTAACAATTATAAAATAATTTACCCAAACTATAGGAAAGAGAATTTTTAAATATGGTATTATTTTCAATAGAAATGATCTTAACTAAGGACAATGTTTCTGCATAGTGTTTTCTGCTAAGGAAATTTTAGTTATGACGAATGTTTCTGCATTCCGCTCATACATGCCATAATAATATGTACTCTTAGATTAATTAATTAAAAAAAAACATTTTGGCTCTAAATTTAAACTTAAAGGCTTCCGCATCGTAATCACATAACATATAATCAGTTATTCGCTATTTACTTTAAATTATCATAGCCTAAATTCAAATACACATATTATTATTTACATTGACCTAGAATGGAAGTCCGAATGGAATCTCAACCAAGAAGGCCTCAATCATCATTAGTTAAGCCGATGTAAATATTAGCCACCTCCCAAAGAGGTTTCTAGATTATTTAACGGAACATGATTGTTACACATTATCTTACCCTATTATATTAAGTCTATACTTCAACTGGGGCACGTTCTAAAACGATCGTGACTACGCGACGCGAAGATTGTGCAAATGACGCGTGCAGAATAAAACATAATTTGTCATAAAAAGTCAACATGCGTCCATTTAATGTTATGTTTATTGTTCTATTAGTAATAATAATGGTAACGTTTTTTAGTCATCTTTACACGATTTAAGAATTAATTCCCCCGTCGCCATCATAAAACAAATTGATGTGTTCACAGCTTGACTTTCGCTCTCCGATTACCAGCCAGTCCAAAATTTCGTCGCACCTATAGTTGAACATTATTTGCCGTTTCACTGAAGTACCGTCTTAATACTCGTCCACTCGTCTATCCCAAGCGTATAGTTTAAGTGTAGATATGCATTAAGATAGAACAAAAAAACTCTGCAATAGTGAGTTCTTCTCACTTAAAATCAAGACGAGAATACTACTTATCTACGAGTATAATTACACAAAGCTTAATATGTTAAAACCTTCATTCTTAAAATGATTATAAATTAAAAATATATTAATACCATCTACTATATATTATAAATATCACAATTAGAGTAGTGTTACCAGTTGAACCGTATTATAAAATAAACAGAGGTGTTTAAAATTTTCAAAAGTTATGTGAACGGAATTCGTTGATTAAACGATCTCTAGCGACCACAAAAGCCTTTGGAGGCCGAACAAACATTCCTGAATTAAGTGCAGCCAAGCCCTATCAGATATCTACGCCGCAGGAGAAATTAAATAATTTGTAATCGTTTTACGAAAACGCAAAGTCATTCGAAATAGAATAGATTCTTGTTTAGCATTTATTGAACGGAAAATAATTGACCTTGAGATACTAATATATCAATCATAAACATACATAAAATATACATATTATTATCATGGCAAATATATAACGAAAATTTTTGCAACTTTTGCAAAAATATTAGTCAATAAATTCCAAAGTACTCTGAAAATGCAATATGTTAAATATTTTCTCTTCTCAGTCGTTCCCTCGTGCCTGAGGATCGTAACCATGGCCCTCACAAGGGGGGGCTGACAGGGCTCTAGCCTGGGGCCCGGACTTAGGGGGGGTCCGGTGTTGCAGGTCGAGCAATTAAGAGAGATAAATACACACCACAAATTTGTTCATTTCGTAAAAAAAGTCTTTTGCTTGCTTTTCTATTCACGTGTAGAATTTTATATTACAATTGTTTTTAATGTGTTTCCTGACTAAATAGATATTTATCCAATATGGCGAAGGGTCACAATCAGTGCCGACCACTCAATAATTCAAGTGATTTATTTAATAATACAAAAAAAAACAATAAAATACTCGTTTTTACCTCGTTAATCTTAGAAATAGGTAGGGGGCCCGCCAAACATCCTGGCCTAAGGGCCCGCTTCAGAATGTAGGAGCATTGATCGTAACCATCCAGATCATCTTCAAAGCGACCGAGACTTGCCACCGCACTGTCTTCTTGGACTATTAAATTTCTGTATATACAACCGGTCTTGTAGCATTACTGCAGGCTAAGTGAGAATTGACCACGGTTACGGATTCTATGAAGCTTCCTTCAAGAAACGATTCCACTCTTTTCTTTGTCGTAATCTCAAAAAAAGTAAATTCAAAACAAGCCGCCATTTTATTACCAGAACTACCAACAAAACAAGAAAAATTTGAACTTATTACCAATAAAACTACATATTTCAATCGTCCAATTCAAAAATCGAACTCTTTTCAAAATTTCCAATACAGAATGCGTATAATATTATTTGACTTTAATACAGTTATCAAAGATTCTTGACGAACGTAAACTGACTTACTTTGCAAAGAATACCCGTAATTTTAATCCCATAATAATTTTTATTTGGCCTCCTTCCAGTAGTGAAATGGCCACTGATTACGATACAGCGATAAAATCAGTTATAGTCGTGAAAAAATGCCAGGAAATCTAATGCAGCATTATATTATACCTGATACTTATTCCATTAAATAAAATTCCCCGCACGCGATTTACTAAAATTATTATTGCTCGCAGACCTATCAAAATATGTTATAAAAAATAACGAACCCGATACAAAATAAAATAAATCTTTCTCTTTTTCACGAGATACGTCGCGTGTTGGCACTCTTTCGATTGAAATGTTAAAACTTGGTCGTATATTATTTTGACTACCCAAAGACATAAATAATATCATAATTTGATTTATAACTGGTACTTTCATTTTATTTCGTTTTCAATTTTTTAAATTAGTTACAAGCGTGTTTTAGTTTTAATTAAATATTCCACCATGACACTTAGAATAATATTTTTAGACGAATATTCATTTTTACAACGTTTTTCTTAGCTCGTATTCTTATTTGTACCGGACAATGGGTGGATGGGAATATAATATTCAAACAAATATACAAGGGAGTATGGACATATTGTTAAAGATGTGTAACTGAGGTGTTCTTTTTAATTAATGTATAAACAATCGTTCTACACGACGTCATAATTTCTCAAAATTCTTGGATTAACGAACTTATTTATAAATATTTTACAACGTTTTTCTTAGCTCGTATTCTTATTTGTCCGGTGGTTCTTTGTCCGGTACAAATCTTGCAATCGATTTTTAACTAACTTCCTGACTAACTATACATTTGAAACTTTTAGAATATATCAGAACACGACGCCAATGCATTTTTAATACTTTTAGACATCTTTAAGTAGAATTGAATTCATTTTCAGTTAATTCAGTTTTGTATGAAAAGTTATTTCGACACCATTATTGGTTGCTGGTCCTAGCAACTAAATTATTAATATATATGACGTGCGTTACTATCGAAATCAATATGACATGTCAAGTACAAATTTTTTTGATTGTTTAAGCTAGTCAAGTCAAATTTATATGTTTCAACAGAAAATTTAAAAACGTTGTGTATAAAAAGTTATTTTTATCTTGTAATTATTATAAAGATAAAGCAACATAAAAATACTTACAAAATTATACTTGGTGGCACTTTTAGCAGTGGGACAGTGGATGCTGGTTGGTGTATTACGGATCTACGGTGGGATGGTTTACACAGGATGCCAGACACTGATCTGTATATTGAGAGGGCTGGCGTGCGCTGGAGCCAGTTCGGTGTTCACGCACTCACGCACTGGTAAACGGACAGTTCGGAATGTCACGCTCACTGTTTCACTTGGTTTGAGATGAATGATGATGACATGTTCAGGATGGATGATAAACGCGATATTCGCTCAAACCGTATCAGATTTAGCGCAACGAAGATCGAACACACTTGTGTGTTGTTAACGCTGCCTCGTTCTTATCGTATCAGATAGAACGCAATAGCTTTAACAAGCCTACGCACGTCGGCTGTCTAGAAGTAAATCGAGCTAACTCAATTTAAATATTGTCACGGTCGATTAATGATCCGTGACTGGTGGTCGCCTGGTCTTGCGACGATAATAAATAAGGATATGAGGTAGGTGGAGAAATAAGGAATGGTGGCCACCATATTTGGCCCAACCAATAATATAAATTATTTAAAACTCTCCACATCCTAAGCCAGTATCCTCCATGTGTCTCCGTTTATTTCCCTAGTATATTTATCGACATCGTCTGATCACAGGAGTCTGGCCATGCCAGTTGATCTGTCGAGACTGTCCGGGCTGGTATTCAGGATTCACATTGTCGGTCGATGGTGACACTGATCGGACCATTCAAGAATAATACCCACTAACTTGAAACTGAATTAATTTAAAATATAGTTCTATTATCAGGATTCCTTATGAAGTTTCTTACAAACCTATTTTAGAGCGCGTCCAATTTTTTCGATATCTTTATTTTAAGACATATATCTAATTATTTTCCTTTCAATAATTCGTCAAAAATACGAAATTTCTGACTGTCGTTCTACAAGGCATGCTCACTTTTCACTCTCTTGAATCTCGCATGTCACTTCTGCTCTTCAGCCATTTTTGCCTGTCACACGAGGGATGGTTTCCAATTCTGGCGTCTTGCTGTGTATTTTGTTTTTGTAACTATATTTTACTGTATAATATTGTTTATGTTTTTTATTTTTTCTTCTTCTCTCTTGTGAGGGTAATATTTGTTATAATGTAAATCTCATGTTGTGGATGTGTTGAATTTTAATTTGTTTCATTGTCATTTAATAAATAAATAAAATAATTAATTTACTTCAGTACAGGTTATTTAATATTTTTTCCGTGGTCTTTCCATACCTATTACCATTATAAATAATACAATCAAACCCTTATTAGTTGAAGCAAATTATCAAATGTACCCACTTGAGACTAGACTAATATAATAATATGTATAAGTAATGAATTGTATTAATAAATTTAAAAAAAAACTGCTTTTTGACCAGTTCGCTCACTAATAATTTTAATATTACTCATTATAGGCCACTCAAGACAGTATATATTATAGCACCTTGATATTTCTTATCAAAGAGACTTTAAATATGAAAAATGTTCGACAATAAAGTGTTCTACTTCGTCTTTGTTTAAAAATACTGTTCGATAGTATTTCCTGTTACTTAGTTCCACTATAACACAACATAGTTTGTAGTCGAACTGATATTCAGGGTGAGTAAGAAATGCAATATTACAATATAGTACCGCAAGATAAGCTTCGTTCACTGGCACTGGTGAAGCGTTTTATGGCTTTCCATTGATGTTCGGGAATCAAACGTTTTATGGAAATCGGAAAATTTCACATTATAGGCATTGTAATATTCTTATGCCCTGTCAGTGCCGCGCGTCATTATATATTCATAAGTACACTCTACAAAAATACATTAATTATTAAATTATTCAAAATTCAAGAATAATAAATTCTAACTATTGAAAATACATTATTTGGAAACATATCAGAAACATACCCATTAGAAAAAACTTGTAGACCAAATGAGACTCAAATCTCACATCTTTCACATTTTGTGTGGTGTGTAGAGTGTTCTTGTCATTCAATTTGAGCTATCGGTCAGTTTATGACTCATGCAAATTAAATCTAATATATTTTATAACATACCAGTTGTATGATTAAGGCTATACCTCAGTTGAGGCATGGTCTAAAAAGATCGTGGCTAGGCGATGCGCGGATTATGCAAATGACGCGTGCCGAACGAAATATAATTTGTCATATAAATCCAACATGCGTCCATTTAATGTTCTGTTTATTGTTCTATTAGTAACAATAATAATATATTCATTGACATGTTTTCTTTTTCAAGTAAATGGGTAACGTTTTTTAGTCATCTTTAAACGATTTAAGAATTAATACCCCCGTCACCATCACGAAACAAATTGACGTGTTCACAGCTCGACGTTCGCTCTCCGATTGCCAGCGAGTCCAAAATTTTGTCGCACCTATAGTTGAAAATTATTTGCCGTTTCACTGAAGTACCGTCTTAATAAAGAGATAGATAATTTGGAAACACTTATTATATACCTACTAGAAAAAACGCTGCCTGACGGAACTTTAACACGTATCCACTGGGTTCACGCCAAAGTATTTTTTTTCTAATTGAGACACGTGCGTTATATCTAATTACGACGAAATTAATGACTGGTTCATACGACTGAATCTCTTGTCACATCTTGTGAATTGTTCGTTAAATAAAAGAAAATAGTTCATTGTATGATTAAAATGGATGTAATGATTTAATTATAAGATTTTTTGACGTCTTTATAATTGGAGATACTTATTAAAATATATTTTTTTAATATTCATGATAAATAATACTTAGGACATAATAAAGACTTGAGCACTCATCTCTCGTTGTGAAAGACGTGAGTTTCAAGTCCAACTCGGTCCACCCTTTTTATATGTTTTTTTTTCCAAATAGATATGGGATAGTGATACATAATAATATATATATTCAGAACAAAACAGTGATTGACCAATGCGCTATAACACACAATAAACTCGACAGAATGCAATAATTATGAATAGTAAAAAGGTTGTACGTATTTTTTGTTGTTTTCACAACCTTAACATTGTAAGTCATAATCGAAAAGAATTCATAATCCATAAGACATGTGGAAATTATTACATTGTAAAAATCCTGACAAAATCTGTGTGAAGCATTTAATTTTATTGTTTTCGGTAATACATAGATTTTAGATCAGTTAGATCAATGTTAACTTTGCCCATTTAATTTGGTCATAAACAATGTAATATATCGTCACCTCGATACTACAACTAGATAACTCAGATTTGGTCATTGTTTGCCAAAATGAAATTTAAACTTTACTTGATAAACACAAATCTAGCTAGGCTATAATTATAATTTAAAATTAAAATATGTGCTTTGTGTAATTGGTTCAATCAATTAAGATTGGGAGACTGCGATGGCTAGGTCATGTGCACCGTATGAATGACAATGAACCGGCAAAGAGAGTGATGTCCAGCAATCCAATAGGACGTAGAAGAAGAGGGAGGCCAAAGATTCGCTGGTTGGATGGAGCTGCCAGTGACTGCCGTATTCTGGGGGTACCAAATTGGAAAGCGGCCACACTGGATTGGGACAGGTGGAGGGAGCTGTTGGAGGAGGCCATGACTCAGACCAGGTTGTCGCGCCCCTGATGATGATGATGTGTAATTGGAAACAATTAAATAATGTTCAATTGAATGAAAAAATATTGTAGATATTTTATCGTATTTATTTAATGCATTATAATTATAAAGTTATCTAATATTTCAAACACAAAATTAATTCAGTTCCCATTAACTTCTGACTTACGTAGTTTCATCATTTCGTAGAGTACAAAAAATGTAGAATTATATTCAATAGCTATCTCAAACACAGTGAAAATCAATTTATCTACTGTCTAACAAGAACTTATTGTCCACATGTTAAAACTGTGAACTAACAAGCCCCTCCTGTTTAGTTAATCGCACTTCCTTTTTCAAATGCGTGGTGTACAGATCTATAAATTTACGTAATTTTATGCTTTTTTATAATAAAAATATGTCTAAAACGATCAGGAAAAATATTGAAATTATTATTAATTGTTTATTGCGAAGAAGAAAAGGAGTCGTATCTAAAAAGAGAGCCGATACATTATTTAAACACGCGTTGCCGCCATGACAGGCATGTCACTGAGAAGTCGTATATATGCGACTACAGCGACTTCCGGTTATCGACGAGATCTTGTTGTCGGACAGTAGTTGTAGTATTGAGGTGACGATATGTAAGTTTTTGAGAAGGAAGTTTGGCACATAAACCTTGCCAAATCTAACCTATCCCAACAAAACCTTACCAACACCGACCCAACTAGGGATTACAATACCGGTATTTCAAAACCGGTATTCCAGTATTTATCAATACCGTAATACCGGTTTTAAATATACAAAATACCGGAATTTACGGTATTGAGAAAGCACACTCGTTTACGTTTTTGAAAATAAATTATAAGATATGTGCTGCTAAAATGCAAATATATTGAGTAAATCCAACAGAGGTGAAAAAACAATAAAACAAATTTTATCAAATATATATTATTTCGAAATATAAAACATCTGTGACAAAAATGTTTAATTATTCTATAATTATTGATGACTGTACAAGCATTGAATTTAAGAAGCTTTTCCTGCAGCCGGACTTATTTGCACTTGATGAACTTTTTGAGGGCTTTAGTTAAAATTATTAATAGATTCAAATTATTTGTAAAAAAAATCACTACTTCTACAATTATGATCAATACATATTTTTAAATGTCAACATAATAAATGTAGGTATGTATGCTTTTGCTATAAAATAAGATTTTAATACCTATATTTATTTATAAGCACATATTTCTGTTTTTTTTAATGTTTAATAAATACCGGTATTCAATAATAAATACCAAAAAACCGGTATTACATTTTCACAATCCCTAGACCCAACCTTACATAATGGTTATTACAGAGCTTCGATTTGCCGATATTTTAATTGTCGAGATTATTTTGCATCCGAAAATAGTATATCATCGGATTATGTAAAAGGGCGATAAAATTTCCCTGCGCCACTGATGCCTCAGAAGGAGAATTTCTCATATGCCATAACATTGTCGAATCTGAAAATATTACAAAGTTTTTTTCAGGTCAGATCGGAAATTTTTATTAATCTGAAATATAGTATAGAGGGGGGCATATAAATTTCGCTTATGCCAATAGTAATGGCCTTCTCTCGCGTAACATATGAAAACTACTCTGGCAAGTATTTTATAGCGGAGATGTGAACCTTTCCAAGTGTTTGCTTTTCATATATCGATCTACGACGACAATGCGACCAAGGTTAGTATATTTATCTATTTTTTGAACATGTTAAATACGTAATTAATTAATAATAATATGACACATGATATTTATGTTTAAAAAAAAAAAGACAGCGTATGTTTCAAGACAGACAAATTTGATTAGTCTTGCACAGGATTTTTACTTAATGTATTCTTAATTCAACGAAAACAAATAAGTATGACCGAAAAAGTGTGCACTAGTTTGTCGGATCGCCCATAATATAATGCTATTATGACTAAATCTAAACTATTATGGTTTGGTTTAGGCAGGGTTTAATTTGTTTTTAAAAACTAACCAAGACCATCTGTAAATAAATTGTAGTTTAAGTTATAAAAAAAAAGAAATACATATAACTAACAGTTTTATGTGCACTATTTATGTCTAATCTTAAAAGCCTGCCTCCAGCCTTCGCCACTGATATTTATAGTATAACAAAACGACGTCTCTCAATCTCGTTTTAACGCCGAAATCTCATTTAAATACTGCCAAGGTATAGAATATCAACCGTTATTGCTACCAATTTAATCACACTTAAAACTTAACTGTATCACTATCAATTAATTAATGCTGTAATACAAGAGGTTTAATGGTAATCCTTACAGGCATTTTACTATTTAAATCAAGATAACCGATCAATAGCTGTTACCTTTGATCACCATTTCTATCCCACACGTAGTATATTATTAATCGTTGCCCGCAATTTGTAAAATATTCCGTATTTGTGAAGACATAAGTCTCAGGTTCAACTCTCATAATCTGAAAAAAACACATTTTGTTTTTCAATGTGGGACCCAGAACATGGGCATATGAGGCCACCACTTATTGAGGGTTATCAAAGATGCTAATGCAGCCCCGATATTAAGATTATCTTGTTTAGACGGTTGCGTTGGGTGTGCGTTATATATATGGTATATTCGGGACACAGTTGAATAATACACAGTGTTGGTATTTTCATGGTTTTATATTGTAGAATAAAATTTGGATTAGGACATCACTAGTAAAGGACTATCACATTGGTTTTATATTGAGTTGGAAGGTTTACATTATAATTTTTGAATGTAGGTTGAATGTTACGCGGAGTTGCGCGCGTATATTGACTACATTATTGAAAGGCCAAAATGCAACTGTTTTATAGACTCTCATTTTCATGTTAGTATTATTTTATATGCTATATAAATGAGCATAGACAATAATACGTCAGTTGTAGAGTTGAGTAAACCTCTACAATTTCTCGTAAAAAAACCGTTCCTTGTCTCTCAAAAAATACAGCCAAGATTATAGAGATTAAGAGATTATAGAGACAATAAAATTTAAAAAAAGTCCAATTCATGTTTATAAATTTAATAATATCTAAAAGTTTACGAGTATTTATTCAATAATTTTAATATTAATAGTTCCTAATGTACTTACAATGTACCTAATTATCATATAGCTGTCTACCAAAGCTCAGGTTTAAGACATCTCATCAGAGTATAAATATGTGTAAAACTCTATACTTCCGCTTCACTATAACATAATATTATATTATAAACTGCAGGATAGGATATGATTAAAATATGATAAGCTTGGAAGCTTTCAAATCTTGAACGATTGTCAGATATCTATGATAAAGAACTCTCGTCTCCAAGGCACTCAACTCTTAAATATATATTTTTTTATGTCGGTTCGGAGAAATTTAAAACGCTATGAATATCAAAAGAAATGAAAATATAATTAATATTAAATTTTATAGGTTTTTTTAGAAGGTTTGTCGATAGCTATTTCGGTTGTAACACCATTATCAAGACTATTCAGATAGGCCGTTTGGCTTTGTATAAATACTATACGCATAGATAGAGATAGAATACATTTACTTATTCGTTCAAACAATATCATGACTTTGTATACTTATTATTAATTGTAATATTATGAATACTTTGAAAACCCTAAGTGGGTTTTTAATGGATATCAAAATATATCGAAAGTACAGAGTTCGAGTGCTTTGGTTATTTCTTGACATTATTAATCAATTAAAATATTATTAGTATAATTTTGTTAATCATGTGCTCAAATTATATTTAATAGTGACAACGAATGCATTATCAAATTTTCATTAATTATGTGATTACTTTTGGATAATTCGCGCTTAATTTTTAACTGTTCGAATAAATTTAATTTTAGACCTTTGTTACATATACGTAACAACAACATTACTAAATAATTTCGTTACAAAATTTAAAAGGGGGCCTCGAATATACAATAAATTAAACATACATAACTTGAAAACACGTCAGATATATTATACTCACTAGAAATAATCATATTTGAAAAAAATACTATGCTCGGCAGGATTTGAACCCTTATAACCACTGGTACCGCCCCAATTCAATAATAACGCAATTTGATACGCCTTTTATGTAAAACCTATTAGTTTAAATTGTCGTAATTAGATAGGAGGCTCGTAGCATAATTGATTAATGCACAGTTAGTGCGATACCAGTAGTCATACGGGTTCAAATCACGTCGAGCATCGTATTTTTTTCAAATATGATTTTTATTATATAATATAAATATCTGAGCTGTTTTTAAGTTATGTATGTTCAATATATTATTATGGAATATTACATTCTCAAAATCTTGTGAATTATTCGTTGAATAAAAGAAATGATTTATTAAAAATACAAAAATCTTAATGTTAAAAAAAACTTTTATTTTTGATCATCGTTCACCCGTAGTAGAGCGAGATATTTTCACGTAGCATGTAAAAAAATATTACCTAAATACTAATTTCGAAAAATAAATCATGGAAGCTATTTTCCAAATACTAAATTTCTATGTACTCCTGTATGTGTGTTTTATGATTTTATAAAAAGGTATGTTTAAACGAATAAATTTGAAAAAAAGCGCAATTAAAACATGTTTTATAAATTTATATGAACGCATCTTTATTTTTTTTTATCGTATGAGGCCTCAAAATCATCAGTACGTCGGACCTCTACGTCACTAAACGCGCCACTGTGTATATATTGTATTTTTTTTGTAACATATAAAATAAGTTATTTGAAATATGGTTACAATATTTTCAATCATCTAGTCTCTAGACAAGGGTCCTCATTCACAGAACAAACTGATTTTTTTCGTTCCAGACAAATGATGCTTTTCAAAAGATTGCTTCATCTTTTCCTCTTTTCCTCTTTTCCATGCGCCATTCTTCTAAATGAATTACTCCGCGCACTTATTAGGCGTTATTTTATCGTGCTCTATCATTTGTTTTTGCAAAACCATCAATTTTTATATCCAATACGAAAGTTATCTGGAAAGATAAATGTATAAAATATCAATGAATCACTTGAATTAGATATACACCGCATGAATATAACGTGTATCATGGAATGATTTTGACATGGGGATCAAGAATAGGTATGGATGGGGATATAGGATATAGGTTGGGGATGTAGGGAATAGGGATAAGCATGAGACTCGGGGAAATAGGATGCAGGGTCGTGGATGGTTTGACAATTACCTCTAAGACCTCAGTTACCTGTCCGGTTACTATACTCATTCGTTGGATGTTCCTGTATAATAATAAAGTACATAAAGATGGAATAAATATAAATATCTCGGATTGAGCGCCACTCTATGATGATGCATAGAGACAATAGTGATAAGGAAAATTAAATGAAAAGCAAGTAGAGAAATTTCAACAATTCTATATTAATAAATAAGATAACTTGCGGGCTACAGTGTATAAAGAAGTATAATTACTTAAGTGAATCACGAGCACCTAAAGCGATACAATATTTAAATAAATAAGAACAAAAACCCAAAAGCTAATTCGATACAAAGACTAATTCCGGTGGACCGTAACATAAAAGAACAATAAATACCAATTACACAAAAGGCTCTCCAGCCTTTTCGCTGCCATCGATTCCTTCCAGGACGGAATCGAGGGGTCCGTCTTCAAACGTGTGGGAACCGTGGAGTTCCTCCGATCTCCTGGCGTGGGGGGGACGTCCTTCAGATGGCCATCGTTCTCGTCTCCACAACGTCAGGAAATCGAAAACCCTGTGCCCCGGGTCCGAGGCTCGGAACTGGCCAAGACGTCTGCTTCCTTCGAAAGGTCAAGACTGAGAGAGCGACTCCCGCTTCACCTTCGTGTAAAAAGCCCGCTATCTCGTATAGCGCCGGAAATAGTGTCACGAACTCCGTACAAACTATCCCGTGCGCAGGCGCGATCCGGTCGTACTTTTGCGTAGTGTTGCCCTCGTAAAGACTTCCTTGGCTTAGTGTGTTATGTTATAAAATAACATGACACGTGTTTCATAAAAATTATAAATTATTGCTCTGTATCGTAAATTGTATTGTAAATAAAATATTTTAAATTATATTATTATGTTAAATACATTAATTAATTACGGATTCTCTTCATTTTTTTACTGTATACATTTTCTGTATTAATTTTATATTCACTTCACTTACTCTAAATCACGACCATCATCAGCCGGGGTCGATCCACTGTTATTAAAGTCATCCTCTAGCTTCCTCCACTCTCCTTAGTTCCTAGTTTTTTACTGCCACCTACATCCACCGAATTTTATGAGTTCGTTCATCCAGCGGGTATAATGTTTTGATTATATTAAGACGCATGTCGCGTATTATCACGCTGTCACGGCGACAAATATGGTTTTGTTATTTCGCAGAATATTTTTAACGAACACGATCTCTGTAAATTCAATGATGGAGTAACCTAGTAACGAGTCTCTGTAAATTCAATAATATTTTGAACAGAACCAAACCTACGCTTTTTGGAACTAAATAAAAAATACATTATTACACGTGACCTGATATTAAAATAATGAAACATTTAAAAAAAAAAATTTGTTAAGATTCGCTTTATATAGTTGTAATATTATAAGTGAATACAAAAGCTTTGCTAATAAACTTGGTAAACTTGGTATGCCAGATGACATTTTATAGTTCGATTGTATCAAAGATTTAGAGGTTTATAATATTATTAATACTATCGACTGAAGGCACTTGATTAAATTTGAATTTAAATTCTAATGGATTTAAGTTTTGTACCATTCATTTTTTGCGATTGACGATTTATTATACAATTATCGAGTGTATTAATATTGATAATGTATGGAGTTTTTTACAAACACTTCAACTATTCATAATTTGTTTGTTATATTTTTTTTATTGTGACCCCTTGACTACTTTATTGTATTGATTTGTTATATAGGTTAGAGTTAATAGTATTCTTTGTCAGTATTTATTTGACTTTTGGTGAGTGTACACAGTGCTTGAAGATACCGAAAGGCGAAACCCGGGTCGAAAAAAACGGCTCTAATGGAATGGTATAAAACTTAAATCCATTAGAATTTAGAAGTTGTCTAAGATTTTACAACATATCTCGGGAGTTTCTCCAACCAAAATAGGTTGTTAATCACTGGATTAGAAAAATATGTGAAAAGATTCAATTCGTTTGAACACTACGTACGGTTTGACTAAATCCTCAATTCGATAAACGTTATAAAAAAAATCGGATGATTTCAAAGAATGGGATAAACAAAATGATATGTCCAATATTACCTATCTAGTTTGAAGAAAAACTTCCAATCGATCACAATAAACCATTCGGAAAATTGAATTGTGTAAAACTTGTTTTATTGGGACAATGGGATAATAAAAAAATGACCTCACTCTGTTTAGTATGTCTAGACATTCCATTTATTCAATACCCATTATAGGCTTAAATATAAAGTGAAAAAAATTAACTTATTTTATCAGTTGATACAATTATATTTGAATGGAATTTTATAAAATATTTTAATTAAAACTTCGTTATAAGCACGCACAGATACAAAAATTGATATTAATTTTTTTACAAACATTATATTTTTCAATATATTTTAAATATATAATAACCTAGTTTTAATATATATTTTTTTAAAGTCTTCCTTAATAAAACTAATAATGTTTTATGTTTTCTAATTTGAATATTTTTTTTCAATCCTTTGTAAAGTACGACTTTCTTTAAAGAAATATTTTAATAAGAATTTGTATAGTAAAATAAAATCAAATTAATCTAATAAAAAAGGTAAGTACTTATATTTCGTGGAGCTACTGCCAAAAGTTGGTAAGTCTCGAAATCATATTATTGAATAATTACAATTTGAAGTTTAACATGTCCTCTAAAATCCGACATAATGCTAATTTCTTCGTGCTTTATCGGCATGTTCTATATATCGGATGACCTTGAATATTTTTTCTAGCATTTACTTCATTCTTCTTATTCAATTGGCATCACTAATGGCAGGTTAGTTCTGCACCTTGGGAGAACAAACAACGGATGCCCTCGATTTCTAAGATAATTATCAGAAACTTACAAGATAAAACTACCAAGAATGGTATAGTTCCATTTACGCCGCGTATAAGTCGGAAAAAATATGTAGCTAGATAAAGATCCCTTCTAAACTTAAAGCTACAGTATGTAAGTATACCTACGAGAAAGTCAGTCGAATAGAGCCACGGATAATATCCATACAACAGAAAGTAAAGGAGTCTTAAAAATTTCTTCTGGACCTCTCGAAAATAAGGTCGTACTTCAATTGATGCGGGACTCAGACAATAGACTCACTCTCAATTCTGTTTCTAACTAAGGAGTTATAGAGAATTTTTAGTAAAATCAATCCAGCTATGACTCGTACAAATCATTACTAATAAGTAACTGACCAATAAAATGATGTTAATTTATTCTAATCCCACTCAGATCAACTTTTTTCTAATCGGCATGTTTAAGAGGTTTTTCAAAATGATGTATTTGCAATAATAAGACTAAAACAATTTTGAATAAACTATGACGTTTTTAAACGTAACCTTTTCGTCTTAAATGTCATGACTTTTGGCACTTTTAACAAAATCCGATATTCTATTTGGTATATCTAGCTGTCACAACTGAGACACTACACTATCACACTATTTTACTCTGTGCAACGTTTGCTCTCAGCTAAAAGAAACCGTTTTGACATACCATTAGATACGTCGTATCGAAAGAGTCAAAACCACCAAACTATCAGTCAATAGTCCCAAATATTATAAATAATCTTCTATATTGTATCTATTCAATAATGATCAATTAATTAACAATTTTTAAAATACCTCCTAAATATAATATTCGCCATAATTCTCTAAAGACAGCCATTTTCACTGATGTGCTGTGAATTTTGTTTTTGAAAATTTATTTTGCAGTATAAAATTGTCTATAAACAATTCTTTTATTCAACGAATAATTCACAAGATTGTAGAATGTAGCATTCCATAATATATTGAACAATATATTGGCGCGATATTAGTTTTTTCAAATGTGATTTTTTTCTTGATTTTCAAAATTGTTTCTGTTCATATTTTGTTATAGTGTACATCTCATGTTGTGAACGACCTGAATTTTTATTTGTTATATCCATAATGTTTTATTTTCTTAAATGAATTTATTTATTTATAGTAATTAAGTGAAAATTGACAAGAAAATTTATGATTAAAATATTTAATCTTTTTGAATTAAATATATACTTAAATGTATTTGTACAACAAAATGATTAATTAATTATTGATTCGTTTCATTCTTCTGGGTCCAAAGCCTAGCGGCGTTTCAATTTCTCTATTTGATGGAAGCCTTTCCAGAAAACGACAATCATGGCGGACAAAGTAATTGATGTATTCATTATATTGAGTGGTAGGCAATCTCTTCTTTCGCTATTTTTAAAGTGTCGGCCAGTGAAAAATACATCAGTGTCTAGTCTGGATTGATACATGGAAAGAACGGATTACTTTATCAATGTAAACTATTTTCTTACATTAATATTTTTTCAAACTGAAAGAAAAACCCACAAAACAACGATTTTTATTGGATAAAATAAAACATTTTTTTTATTTCTTTATCCACATAATTGAATAAAATAGACTGATTTTGTTCATCTATAATCTAGATTCTAGGTAAACGAAGTGCTCCTGATCATAATTAAATTATTTGTAGAACGTACTATAACAGGGATGGCGAACCTTTTTACGTACGCCTGCCAAAATTTCCCAAATAATATTTTTTGACTGTCTGACGTGCCAAGCAGTTTTTTTATGGCGAAAATTTTTTTTAAGCTTTCTAAAAAATAGTTTTTAATAGTTCTATTAAAAAGGTTTAAAATCTACAATTAAGTTATTGATAGTCTGTCTTTCACCGTATTTCTAGCCGAATGCATATCTTTTATTCTTTGAATATTTTTTCCTTGTTTTCAAATCACTCAAAGAGTTCGTGGAAGCATTTAAACCACTCTTCTTTCATATTATATTCTCCATCACTGAGCGGTTTTCCATTTTTAGAGATTATGATTTAGGTAAAATAACGAGCAGTTATTATATTTGAGTGACTGCCAATAATTAATTTCATAAGTTGATTGTATATTTTTATTTTCAATTCCCCGATCCTTAAGGACCGACCTATGCAATCGTATATTTACATTAAACGTAATGATTATTATTTAAAATGATTAGCCTGCAATTCTTTATAGTCTTTATACAATGCGATTTGTCAATATTTATGGATGTATTTCGTCGTTTCCGTTTCCGCATCGATTGGTACAAATATTTAAAAACATTTTTTTAAATAAATATATATAAAATAGTAATATTTATTTTCTCTTTAAAATGAAACATTCGCGTCCCATGCAAAATCATCTCGCGTGCCACTAGTGGCACGCGTGCCATAGGTTCGCCATCCCTGTACTATAACATATTATTTTAACACCCACCATGACCGCGCGGCTAAAGCGTCTGCCCATAGCGTCGTGGGTCGCAGGTCCGAATCTTAGGTCTGGAAAGGAAACTCATATTGTTTTTCAATTTGTGTATGAGTCAGAATATGGACCTAATAGGTTGATCAAGTAGCTGATATCCATTTTTCGTAAAAATAAAAAATCTGTTGATACAAACCTTCACTTTGTACAGGCCCATATGATCTTATTAGGATCGGATATGGTCGGGACTATAACATATTATAATATAGATATTAATGATACAATAAGAAAAACTTAGGTAATATTTGACTGTGATGTCGCCAATTCGCCAAAGATTGTTCATATAATATTACAATAATTACGTATCTATAATGTATCAATCTTTGGTTTTCCTTTAAACCATATTGTCCGATTTCATATAAATATAAAATATTTCGTATATATCAGAAACATACTTAATAGAGAGTAAAATATTTGCACCGAATATAACTTGAATCCATAACCATTGCAATCCAGGTGCTGTTCTTGACGTATTAAACTATTGATACACTTACTAAATGAATCTCAGGTGTTATTTTAAATTTAAATAATACTCCTGACTATCTTTTGGAATATTAAATTAAGGTAAATTGTAACGATAGATACTAACTAACCTTGTTTCACAATGCCTCCATTTTTTTTAATTTAATACTATAAACCATGAATTATTTTTTTTAAACATCCCTACGTCTTTGAAAAAACTTAATAAAGTACATTACAATGGAGAAATATATTATAATAAAATGAAAGCCTTCGCCAAAAAGTTCATTTTATAACTGTTGTTTTTTTTTAATTAAAAATATATTTATTTGAATTTTGAATAAATTTTTATTTTTAGATTGTTAGGTACGCTTATTCTTAAATATATATTTTTAGTTGATTAATAGTAATTATATGTTTGAGTAAACGTTCCTCAAAGTTATTTGAATTTGAATCTGAGATTTATAATATGTATCTTATAATCCCCATATTACTCAACTTTATGTCATTTTATACTTTTATATGTTAGGTTTTGAAGTTAACTCGTCAAAGCATGTATGACGCGCCATGAACAAGTTAACTCGTACGGTCTTGTAACGTATTCTGAATAAACTGCTTGTGTATATTATTTCCTAAACAATATTTATCATTTTAGTATGAAAATATTCACTAAGTTTTCACAAAATATTTATCATTCTGTTCTTATTTCATATTTTTAAGGTATTTATTTAGCTGGCCTACAAGTATCCACATATTAAAAATTTGTTGACAGTGATAAAGTTAAAATAATATGTACGTACCTATTATAAGAAATCGGTCGTTTTAATTAGGAATAATATTTTATTTTACCTAAGAAAAACAACAAATAATTACTACTATAATACAATTGACAAAACTAAATAACGGTGTCTTTTTGCAATTATTAGTTATTACAGCTTACTGTCAGCCCTTATATAAATCTCCGTGAATATTTTAAATCGAGCAAAACACTGGCTGATACGGAATACTCACGGATATTATCACTCGCCCCTTTCGGCTAAATAAATACCAAGATATGCCGCTTGAAAGCTTATGTCCAAACAAAATGCTCTCGATGTCGATACGGATTCATTTCAAATCCCAGTCCGTATCCCTTCCCACTCACCCCAAATCCTCTACGACCGTCTACGTCCCTCTACGGCCATCTACGAATCGCTACGAGGTACTAGGGAATTGCCCAGTGTCCACTATTATTTGTCTATTTTATCAATAATTTCACATGTATGTTCAATAACGAAATGTTATTACCACGTAGGACTTTCTAAAACCTTTGTTGCTTGCTCCTTATTCCATCTTCCTTGGTGATAAAACCCCAATTCTTAACCTGTCATAGTAACAAAATTTACAATATTTTCTTTAAGGTGTATCTTTATAATAACTCCGTGGTTATTTATCATAGAATTCTAACAACATTATATGTGAATGTGTTGAGCAATGAAAAGCTATTGAAACCCCTCTAACGGCCACGCTGACTTGATATCAACCTTGGCCAACTTTGCGGCATTTGAATAGTTTTCTGCGGCAGATGGAGGATGGAATAGTTCCGATTCTTACTTAAATTCATCACTGTTAACTCCTGACTCTTCATGGGTTCCTATAAAATAAATGTCGGCAAAGCAAGTGAAGATTATTTTTTATTTTATAAACTCTTCCACTACCAAGGTGCGTGGTTACTGGTTGCAACGTCAGCCTCGTGCAACTTCGTTTCGGGACAAGGAAATGTGGCACCAAAACTTTTTTATTCTGTCACGTTTATAGCGTCATATAAAAGCAGCTGTGTACAAATCGCAGTTACATATACATGGTGGGCGGATATGAGGTAATAACTCACATCATAGCTAAATATTGAGCTGATTCATCGGCCTATAAAAGCCTATTTTATACTGTATATATAAAAATTTTACTGGACCGTTTTTTTTTTCTTTTTTACACTTTTTCTCTAAGCAGTTTAAAAAACATTAACCACACTTATCAATATAGGTCTTAGATAGTTGTTCATAAGATATTTTTAGCCTAAGCAGAAACATCAAAATCATCTTTCGAAATCTTATCTGCAGCGTATAGACACCACATAGCGCCTCCAAGGATCCCTGTCGCTGGCCGATGTTGTTGCGTCATTCCAGATCATGCCAGTATCCTGTAGCTACGTCGTATAAATGTAGAAAGTATTTCACGGCCTTCTCTCTGGAATCCGGTTGGCTTGAAGAACAGGCATGTCAGGTTGAAGTTCTCTTCAGGAATCCACAACACTTAGCCCAACTATGTCCAACGTCACCTCTTCACACTGTGATGAAAGGCTACTTAATTTGCTTTTTTATCTCCTCATCACTCCACATTTTCTCCATCAAAATGTCATCATTCCGAATACGTCCAATTAACACCGGATGTTGTAGATGGTATTTAAGGGAATGCAGTATTCTAAAAATGATTGACTTAAAAGTCAAGTTTCTTGAGGTATTCATAGCACGTGAACATACCAGGTTAAACATTTGAAAACAGGCGTTATGGTCCTCTCTTTTATCTCCCAATTACTAATAATATCATACGCATTCAGTAAATATCTCAACATATATTCACTCGGAGTTGTAATGCGCCATGACTATTAACATACCAGCGTTAAAGTGCAAGCGTTGAACAAGATAAGTGGCATTTTAGTGTCACCAAATACAACCGGAAGTTCCAGACATTTTACATTAAGTTCTGACCTATTTTTATTCGCAGCGAGCTTTTTGTATGTTCACTCTTCAGGTATCTACAACTATAAGCGCGTAAACTTTTATATTAAACTTATATCTATAAAACAATTTATTTAAAAAATATTAGATCCAAATTATAATTTTTTTTTGACTTATAGAGTATCAATATTTACACCAAATGGCAATCACCCTAAAATAATGTCGTCTAAAAATAACTTACGTAACGGCAGCAAATCGATCACCAACTTATAAATTAAAAGTTAACCTATCACATAGGTACAGTACAATATCATAGTGCTCGATCCTAAAAAGAGTATATGGGCCTCTACAGTATGGAGGTTGCATTAACAGATTTTTGTTTTTTTAAGTAATGAATTTTAACCTAAGTTGATTCATACTCTGGGTCCAAACAACATGTGAGCTTCCCAGACGAAGTTTTCCAACCTCGGACCTACAATATTATAACTTAACACGATACCGCTCTGACAACGTGGGCATATAAAAAACCTGCTACTACATCAAACAAAAAAGTATTCAATGAAACATAAAATCGGAAACTAGTATCATAATTAACTATTCAATAAATTGAGTTGAAAACTGTAAATTACGAAGCCGTAGTGTCAGAAAAGTAAGGTCAAAATCCTCACAACGTGAAAATTTGCTTACTGGTTTTCAATGCGTATTTGTTAGGTCTGGAGCAGGGAACTCAGAAATAATAGGAACTGAAATACATAACGGATGTGGAGTAACAGCACCCGATCTAGAAATTAGAAGAATACGGGATAAACTTTTAAACACGTGTCAATAATACGTCATACGTCGAATACTGAATTATGCACTGACTCTCATTTAATATTAATATTCGTCTATTAAGCTTAGTATTAAGCTTAAGCCTTGGACTATAACGGCGTGGGTCCCAGGTTCGAATCCTGGGTCTGGCAAGTACACATATTGTTTTTCAATTTGTGTGTGAGTCAAGGTATGGCCCTAATAGGTTGAGCAAGTGGCTGACATCCATTTCTCGTAAAAAACAAAATCTGTTAATACAAACATCTACTTTGTGGAGGCCCAGATGATCGTATTAGGATCGGACATGTTCGGAAAAATAAATCGAAGATTGCAACACACACTATTGCACGTCTATAATAATTCGTGGCTCATTTTCTTAGGACACTCACACATTCAAAACCCTGCATTCAAATCTTCTGTATTGGAATATAGACTATCGGAATTATATTTATTAGTCTGTTCTGTGGTCAGAAGTAATAATTTAATAGTTTAGATTAACAAACTTTCAATTGTCTCTTTTTTTAAATATATTCTGTTCTTCTATAGAGGCTCGTATCCTCTTATTATGAGCATAAATGACAATTTACCTTTTAATAATATAATATGGGCAAAATTATATTAAAAAATAATTTATGGTGTCCAAACTTTTACGTCATACATAGCGTCATTGTTATTATAAAACACTTTCAACATAAATCCTGCGTATCCCTAAAACTGGACACACATTATCCAACACAATAGCACGCACACACACAAACGCTAAAGCATAAATCCTATCATGAAAGAAACATACACACTTACATACGCTAATACAACATTGTAGAAGTATTTATTATAAGCAAAATAAAGGCAGTATTACATAGGATAAGTATTTTTGCATTAGATATACGAATAATAAAAATGAATTACACTAATGTCAACATTAATTAACAAACGTTATTTTACTAAAATTTCATGATAGAATAATCTGAAAATGCCTCAGAAACATACATAATATTAGAAAAAATGTAATTCTGGATAAGACTCCAACCTGTGTGCATAGAATTCTGACCAATGTGCTTCAGTGGGGATATTCTATATACAAAGTGGCTATCTGTGGTTGTCAACGGTAGTATATTACATTTATGTATTGAAGTATTACAATTTATCGTAACAATAAGTTGGCCGTCTAAACTATCAAAACTGTCTATCTCGTTCTAAAAGTTAACACAGTCAAGAGGGGGATGTTAAAACGTAGCACTTTTTGACAGCTTAGACGGTTAACATATTGTAAAAATTAACTGCATCAATACATAAATATGATAAACTACGTGTATAGAATAGACCCACGTTAAAGAATGTTATATTCTCAAATACAGAAATTATTAGGTATATAAAAAAAATAGTTTATTAATTATTACCAGCACATCTATTCTATATACAAGATCGGCCGCTACCGGCCGATATTGAGGGTAGTGCTTCATATATTTGTATTGAGGTATTATAATTGTTACAATAAATTAGCCGTTTAAACAGTCAAAACTGTTTATCTCACTCTAATAGTTAGCACAGCTGACAGACGTGCTGTTAATAACATAGCACTTATTATCACAATTAAAACTAACTTATTGTTAAAATTATAATACTTCAATACAACAATATCTAGAACTACCCTCGATAGCGGCCGATAGCAGTCTTGTGTCATAGATGTAAAGATGCAAGTAGGCTAAGACTAAAATTTTGAGAGATTCTTGATGATTGGTGGTAATCAAGTTAAGGTGAAGTCTTTACGGAGCCTTTTTTAAAGAGGCACCTAGCGGAAACAGGCACCTAGGTGATGCTTAGAAAACTTAATAAACTAAATTTTAATAATAAATATGACCATAAAATATATGTAATAATAGTTGCGGTCCGATTCAACAAATTCACATTTTATTACATTTTTTACAATATTGTATGTTTATCTTTGACTTAAAATAAAAAATATTTTTCTTTTTAATGTTTTCAGACACATATTTATTAATTAATACAGTTGAAGTTGTAAATTATCAAAAAAAACTCAAATTACAAGCTTCGTACTTTTCCGCTAGGTGCCTCTTTAAAAACGGCTCAGTAAAGGCTTCACATTAAGTAAATATTATTGGTACCTTGATTCAAACCACAAATCTCAGTCGACAATATTATCAAATTTGTTAAGCATGAGTATCAATTATTATTTCAAGATGTTGTTAATTAGGAAGGGCGTTAATTATTGATAAATTGGTGAAATACACTGGCAGGAATCCTATAGATACAAATTCAAGTCTTGTCCGGCATAATTTATATATTTCAGGTTATACAATAAATAGTTTACATTATCAAATGTTGTGAATTATCCGTTGGATAAAAAAGTGTTTAAGAAATATATATGTTCACATTCACGGCGAAGCCGACAAAACAATGAATCATGCAACAGCCTTTGGTATGGCTTGATATACGGGTGACACTTCTCCGGAAAAAGCACACTAGTTGCAGGACTGCTCGACGTGTTCCGTTATCTGAATTTCACCATACTCATAAAATTGGAGCATAATAATATATGCACATCTGGTATACCCACACCGGATTCGGTTCTGACATACGATATATTTGCATCGACATGTAAAGCCAAGAATATCCATAATTAGAACGGAGTATTTCATACACGACGAAGGATGATTTTGGGAGTACAGACAATTCCTGGAGGCTACCAAACCCTCGTTGGATTGTACTGTCAAAATTTAAAAAAAAAAAAAAATCGGAAGCTTTCTTATTAATTCGCCTATATTTTTATATTGAACATGCTATCATAATTAATTCGACTTTTTTTTAAATTTTCCTTGTATTTGCTGGTTTTTATTCATTCGAATAGATCAAAGTATTTGTGGAGGGGATAATGAAATGCAGAATGCTGAAAATTTTCTTTCCTAGAGTTTTCAGAAAAAATAATTGTGAATATTAAGTAAATCAATGTTTATATAGTTTTTTTTGGGACGAACATGAACAAAAATAGCATAAAAATGAGTATTTTACTTTATAATCATTATTGGAATACCACAGAAACATGCGAAAAAATATTTTTGTATAAATATTAGAATATAAACCTGTAAAAGATGGTCGCCCACATATATGAAATTTGAGGTATTTCATATTATTGAAGCTCGATTTCATATGAATAAAAACGATTTAAAGTTAGATCTTTTTATTTTTTTTACAAATATTAATGTTTTTTTTTTAATTTATATTACAATACACATAAAAGAAAATAATAAATAGTAAAATTTTAACGATAAACATAATCATATAATATGTAATCAATCATTAGATGGGAGACTTTAACGGATTCACATTTTATAACTTTTTTATCTTTGAATTTAAAGAACATCTCTAAAAATTCAAGCTTCATATTTTTCCGTTATGCGTCAATGACATTGAGCTACTTTACGAGCTGCTTGTTGGCGAATTTACAATCTGCCTATAAAGTCGCCCAGTGTCATCATCGAACAAGCTAACAAGCAGATTGTAAACACTCTACCGAGAAAAGTTGAAAGCCGGCCAACTGTACACGCTACACGCCGGCGTGTGGGCCTACTGCGTCTGCGCAGTAGAGCGTAGTAGCGACTTCCCGGTAAAAAACGAACTACTTTCTGTCAAAATAGTCGCTATCTTGTTGGCTTCTCAGCGAATGGAAAGTTTTTTGTGTCATCATCACAATCGCAGTAGCTGAATCGCCCGCTTTTAAATTCGCCAACAAACAGCTCGTAAAGTAGCTCAATGTAATTGACGCATTAGATATTTCTGGTAGGCCACTTTAATAATTAATTGGTAAATCACGTTAGGCGGAATCCAACGGATCCACGCTTGAGTCTTATTCGGTATCATATTATTGTGAAAAGCATTTTTTCTGAGGTTTTCCAAATAGTGTATAATCAAGAAATAATCCTACATTCTAAAAGCTTCTGCGATTTCTATTGAATTAAAAACGGTTTAATCAACCATAGGGAACAACTTGTTTTGTTTATCAACATGTATATTAACATTATTTATAAACCTTTCAATTCTAATGTTAATAAAAATATTTGCTACATTGAAATATTTTGTTTATAAGCCAATTTTATCTAAAATGTGCGCAATAACACTTGAAACATCGTGAAGAATTCTCAGAAGCCCCATGGGCTATTAGAAAATATATCTGTAACCTCCTGTGTTTATAATTAAAGTAATCATAATAATTATCAACCATCTCTAACCTTTAAAGTGGGTCAATATTTAGCAAATGAATGTATTTATAATGGTGATTTTAGTTTTCGATTCGTCAATTTCAAAACCTCATCTATTTTATTGGGGTATTCATGTTCAAGTTTTTCAATGTGTGTATTCTCTCTCGTCTGCGTATCTAAATTTGGAAATATTATAATAGATAATTAATAGTTAGATACTTACGTGATAAAACATAATATATAAATTGTTATGGAGGCGGTATAATATTTTAGATAGTGATAATCGTAATAAATTTTCATTATTTTTTTCATTGATAATTCTCCCACCGTAACAACCCTGCGCAAGCCTTTATCTGTCCTTTCTGCTTGAATGTCCCAAATCCTAGCGTAGGTCTTACTTAAAAGATTACCTTGAATAATGAAATATGTGCCACCCCATTCGGAAGCTCTGAACCCACTCCCCACCTCCACAAAACTCAGCCTCCTCTTGGCTAAAGCTCCTTGGACAAGTGGGACTTGTTCGCAGTTTGCTGGATGCGGTGAATTGTCGCAATGGATTGTTTGTTTTGGAAGGTTTTCTCAAAAGCATATTGTAATGAAATGAAAATTTTAAGTTAATTTAACAATTTAATAATATTTCTTTTATAGTTTGGATTATAACTAAACGAGTCTTATATCACTTTGAAGCGATTTTCAACATGTTTATTGTGGTTGAATTGGTAACCATTGTAAAATTAATATTCTGTATTATATTATTATATTTGGTTTTGATCATTCTAACGACCGACGTCAGGCTTCTCAACACCTCACATAGCCCATGTTTATAGCAACGTCGCACATCTTGCAGATGAAGCCAAACCAAAATTCTACTGTCAAATATCAACTTTGATCCGTAGCACAATACTGATTACAACAATGTCAATTCTATACCTATAATAAATACTACATATTATATAGGTAGCAGGAATAACCTTTTACTAACACCGCCATATTTAACGTAGGGACGTAAGGACGTCATATCGAAGAAAAATCTGGTATCGCTGTCGAAAAGTATATATTGTATGAAATACGTATTTTATATGATTGTTAATTTAAATCATAATGGTTCTCTGTATTTGGTGCTCGGTCTCGGCCTACCAGGAGCAATGGACAGTATCAAACAAAGACAGGCAAACATTTTTGTTCATCCTAAATATTAGTAATTCGTCATTCTATACATCTCAGCTTAAGTATATAATGGTTCCAAAATATATGCATACTGTAGCCTATACAATATCCGTAATTCGTACTTACCACTTACTTATATGTCGAGCTTCTTGCTTCATCAACTGTGTAATACATAAATCACTATTACACAGTTAACATACATAATTTTAAAACACTCCTGAGAAAATATATAACCAATTCGCAGTTAGATAAGATGCCTATAGTGTTGTGGTCGATGTGCTTGGGAGCGAATCCCAAGAGACGCAGGTTTTATTCCTACTAGGTGTCGTATTTTTTTCAAATAAAGATTTTTTCTATTGGTTATACATTTCCATTTCTTCTTCTTATTGTGCCATCCCCTAGCGGAGATCGGTCACCATCAAGGCGATCTTATCTTTGTCGTCTGCTACCCGGAAAAGTTCAATGAAGCTGCACTCATACCAATCACGGAGGTTCTTAAGCCACGAAATGCGGCGCCGTCCTCTGCTACGCTTCCCATTGATCTTTCCTTGAATGACAAGTTGGAGAATGCTGTAGTTTTGTACTCTCATAATGTGGCCGAGGTACTGTAGTTTCCTGGTTTTGATACTACGTAGAACTTTTCGGTCCTTCCCCAATCGATTGAGAACTTCAACATTTGTCACCCGGTCAGTCCAAGGAATTTTGAGGATGCGTCTATACAGCCACATCTCGAAAGCTTCTGTCTCCGTGACTGAAATATGGACGCTAAACCAAGAGATGTCACATTTTCATTAAGTGTTTTCAAATTATATATGTTAAAGAAACATTTTTTTATTACTTATTATTTTTTAAATCAATTTTTTGCAATCACCCTTAACCGATTAATCGGCTAAAACTCAATACTCAGTGACAATCCAATGTTTACCTTTACATTTATTAACTATCATAAGTATAAGGACACTGTGACTAATTTTGTGTCACCATAATTAATACATTAACTCACAGTGTAAGTGAATACTGTTATTCTTTCGATTAAGTTCGTCTAGCACAGGGATGGCGAACCTTTTTACGTTCGCGTTCTAAAATTTCCAAAAAAAAATTTTCGACTGTCTGACGTGCCAAGCAGTTTTTCATGGCGAAATAAAAGTTTTCTAAAAAATCTATCTTTCACTTTATTTCTAGCTGAAGGCATATCTTTTATTCTTTGAATATTTTTTCCTTGTTTTTTTAATTTCTCAAAAAGATCGTGGAAGCATTTAAAACACTCTTCTTTCTTATTATATTCTCCATCACTGAATGGTTTTCCATTTTTAGAGATTATGTTTGAGGCAAAATAATAAGCAGTTATTATATTTGAATGACTGCCGATAATTAATTTCATAAGGTTTGTTAGTTGAATATTATCATTTTTAATTGCCCGGTCCTAAGGACCGACCCATGAAATTGTATATTCACATTAAACGTAATGATTATTATTGAAAAAGATTTGCCTGCTATTTTTTATACAATGCGATTTGTCATTTATGCATAAATTTCATCGTTTCCGTTTGCGCATAGATTGGTAAACATAATATGAAAAACCGAAGAAACTACGCACGGCTATGTCGTCATTATTTTTTAATAGTATATGTAAAAAAAATACTTTTTAAACATATATAAAATAGTAATATTTCTTTTCTCTTCAAAATGAAACATTCGCGTGCCATAGGTTCGCCATCCCTGGTCTAGCATTTGGTCTTCGCCAATGGCCGATAGTATTGATTTTAATATTTTATGTCTTTATTTATATATTTTACAACTGTTGTCAAAACATAAATTATTCAATTGGATAGGAGACCATCACATGGGGATTCGTTCATTTCTGTGAGTCGGATTCAATTTAAATTCCCAGAATCCTCGAGCAATATTCACGTACGAATCCTAAGCACAATATAATCAGAATATCTAATCAAAGAGACGTCACGCGGTAGAAGTGCGTAAGTGTCTAGTTGGTACTCGGTAGGTACCCGACCCACCATCATGCGACACACGAGAAAAGCATAAATAAAAAATTGCACTCATGGGAGGGGCTTTGAGGTCATTTTGTCGACAGGAGATCGCGTCGGACAATAGGGAATGGAGCAATATAACTTCGTCAGAACCGGCACACATGTTAAAATAAATAATAAATTTATAAATAATTACAAGATAAAAAAAAACTTTTTATATACAACGTTTTTAAATTTTCTGTTGAATCATATAAACTTGACTTGACTTGACTAGCTTAAACGATACTTGATAGAAATAATACTGAAATGTTATTTTGACATGTCATATTGATTTACATAGCAACTCACGTATAAATATTAATAATTTAGTTGCTAGGATCCCAGAACCAATAATGGTGTCGAAATAACTTTTCATACAAAACAGAATTAACTGAAAATGAGTTCAATTCTACTTAAAGATGGCTAAAAGTATTAAACAAATGCATTGGCAACGTGTTCTGATATATTCTAAGTTTCAAATGTCTAGCTAGTCGGGAAGTTAGTTAAAAATCGATTGTAAAATTTGTGCCGGACAAAGAACCACCGGACAAATAAGAAGACGAGCTAAGAAAAACGTTGTAAAATAATTGTGTTTCCTAGTTTCCTATAATATGTCAATTACTTTATTTCGTTTTTATTTTAATATAAAAACATGCTTACAATAATAGTTTGAAAATTTTGTTAAATTTATATGTGACGGTGCCACAATTCTGTAAGATTTATAGCGCATGTACACGTGCATGGATTTACTGGCAACAATAGTGAGTATTTTAAAGTATCGTGACAATAACTGTTTACACGTAAAAGTGCTGACTGTCTCTCCAATTCATTCATTAAGAGTGAGAAAAACGCGATGTTGTCATTTTATGGTATTATTTCGTACTATTTGACAGGTAGTAAAAATCAGTCAACCTGAAAATTTATTCGTAGTTCGTTTTTTGGCCGGCAGGTTCGCCACTATCGTTCTACTGCGCAAGGAATGCCAACTGCAGGATAATATATGTTTACCTATACATTTTCTTGTTATGGCCGCGATAATACTTACTGTCAACAGTAAATCCATGCACGTGTAAACGGGGTACAATGCTCTTGCAACATCACGATTAATAATAATAGCAGTGAAATGTGTGTCATCGTTTTTTTATCGAATCAGTATATTTCTTCATTATGTATATCTGTTTTAATTTTATCTACTCGTAGATGACATTGCGGGCTATCACTGGTATACAATGAAACTATTCTAATTTATTTAGTAAGTATATAATTCAGAATTTGATAACAAAAGAAAATCGTGTGAAAACTGTACAAAACATACTATTTTATAAGATCAGTTCTCATGGGGTCAAGCATTGCCCAAACTCGAGCAATAATTCAGAGGACTAGCATGGCAGGACTAAGTGAAAATTTACTTTATTCCGACATATGAATGGCGTATGAGCACCGTAGCAGCGTAGAAGCGTAGACCCAACGCGGGACGATGGCGTAGCGACGAGTGTTTTTCACTTTGCGTTTATTGCGAGCTACGAGTGCAGGCTGGTGATAATCTTCGCGTCAATATTTGAAGGCTGGCCGACATTCTTACGAGACAAATGGGAAGGGTTACTTTTCCGGATATTCTCGCACCCTTATTTTGTGCGGTACGTATTTTCTGTTTGTTTTATTTACATGATAAATTTTGAGAATATTTAAAATGTATATGTACCAACCTATTTTTATAGAATTTAACTTATACATCTGTATTCATGAAACTTTTATATCAGTAAAGTTTTGTTTTCTTTTAAAAAGAAATGAATAGTATATTACATGAATTTAAGAATATTAAAGCTATATTTATGTGGCTAATAATATGTGGTAATTACTTTGTTATTACATAGGTAAATAAAATATATAATCGATTTCTGGGTGCAAGTGCGAATTAGTTTAAATTGTAGCAAAGGTGACATTTAAATAAAATTTCATTCTCTAAAAGATAATTTTATCTTCTCCATATTAAAATCATCTTACGGAAGAGGATATTATCATAGTGTGTAATTCAGCGTCATGAAACGCCTTGATTAATTCCGATAACAAAGACTCATCATAGCATAGTACTTTTCCCTTATCAAATACATTAGGTATAGAACCAAACCGGATATGACTTTTTATCCCTTCTGCTGAACAACCAATAATCAATCGACATTTTTCACTACACTAACTCAATTCAGTACGGATTTTTTTATACTAATTTCATTTAACTTTGATCAAAGGGTAGCGGAAAAAATTCTGTCAACTGATATTGCACCCTTGGCTTAAAGTCTGAAACCAAAATAAACAAAAATATATAAATTATCAACTTCAATTATTTTAATCGAGTCTGCATTAACTTGATGGGTTAATTGATAATCAAATTTATTATATTATAATCTGTTTTATCTGAGTAACTATTAAACATAGGTATATAATATCGTCACTGTTCTGGCAGAAGACACTAATTCGAAAAATCGATATATTGAGTTAGTTATACCAAAATGTTCCTTATTTCAAACTTTACCGTCTGGAACCCTTCTTAATAAATAAACAGTCTTTATTTTAAAGTCATCCTTTTTACGATTACTTAATAAGCTCACATGACAGACCATTTCAAACATTTTAACAACTTCAAAGTCAAAATTACTCAAAACTAGTATTTTTCAGTTAGTGTGTTCTGCCGGAACAGAGACGATATAATGTATCTTATTTAATTATATATATATATATATATATATATATATATATATATATATATATATACTTTGTTAATTTAACATTCACCCTTCATACAATGGAAGTAATACTGTAAGGTAAGCTTTACGGTGCCATTAGATTTTATTGTAAAATACATTCGGTGCCTTTCAGAGATATGGTAATAAGAAGGCTGTAGGTCAGGTTTAAGTACCAGGTCCCTTCGACCAATGATTTGTGTGAGGAAGGATATTCTCAGAAAAAAAAGATTCTTTGCTGTTTGTAAGAAAGCTATTTCCTCTGTGAAAGGGATGCAATAAAAATATTTTTACTGGATCGATGCCAGTGAAACCTAACCAAACAATAAAAAAATATTTATATTCTATTAGTGAAAAAATGTTTTACTTTTAACAACGAAATAATTTTGCTTTTAAACGTCAATTTGATCATTGAATTTTCCCGTTTCTTATTAGAATTAAATTTATTGATTGACTGTTATAATATATTATAGGGGCGCTTTTATAGAAGACTGTAATTTAGAATGATTTTGGATGTGCATGCCGGGGGATGGCGGTTTAATCGGGAGTCAATCCACGTACTAACTTTGTTGTTATTTGGCTATCTGGCTGGAACAGATCCCTGACGCATGCACTCATGCACTAATATGCAAATAGTTATATTTATCACTCGCTCGGCACACTAGGGTTTGGGGTTAATGATGACACTCGAAAGGATACTCGCTTGATGAGTCACCCTACATGCGTTTATGGTTGTAAAATCACAAGAGCTGGTATCACTTGCCATGTGTTTAGTTCAAGATGTACGTACAGATGTGTTATGTATGAGACGCCTGTACCAGTATCATGGCTTTATATGTCATCTAATTGATAGTTTGTAAGGAGACTCGAATTTAATTATTACGTGGACCAGTTGAGCAGGTCGTGGTCTACAAATTAACTTTCTCGTGATTGCGTTAAGCCCCATGGACTTGCGATAATAATTTGGATTATAGTTAGCAGGGAAATATTGGGATGAGAGCGACCATAATTGGCCTCACCATCTTATATGTTAATGAAGTGTATCAAAAAAAAAAAAGTTTATTTGATTTAAAGAATTGGTAGAGATTTTCACGTTTTTATTATCGTATCTGGTTTCTTTGGTTGTGTATTCTACCTTCTACTGTCATTCTTTCTTTAAATTTTCGTATAATGACCATTCTCAATACGATAAATTGAAATGTACTTTAAGATATATAAATTCAAACACTGACATAAGTAAAGTTAAACACTTTTCATCACACTTGCAAGTTATCTCTGCAATGAACCTGAAACCTCAAGAGATAATGGATGAATTCGTGATGAGCGATTAAACAATACCCATACATATTCATACATGTTTTGTCAGACGATCTTCAACTAATAATATAAAGGTTTATGGATAACGAAGACCTTATTAAGTATCATAAACTGAACCTCTACAGTATGGAGTTATACTAACATGCGTGTTATTAAATTGGTTTTAACTACGATATTCACCTAATGATAGTAATATAAGGATCTATAGTCTCATTATTTGATAGTATTTATTTTTAGTTTTTTGGGTGACCAGTTTGGTAGCCATTATCATTTTTCAAAAATACGCCGCCATATTTTTACCTATACTAATTAATAAATCACGGTTATATGCGGGAAATTGAGAGACTTGCGGGTGGTAAAATCGACAAATAAACCCATCATAAGCAAACTTTGCATTACAGAGAGACTTTCCTACACATAGATTTTTTTTTAATTATTAATCACCATATCCTTGCTTTTTCGTACAAGGTGGTTGTTAGTAATTTTGAACAATCACAAACACCCAGGCTTTGAGAAAAACACATAAATATTGTGTCCTGACCGGGAATCGAATCCAGGATTCTCGGGTGGAAGGCAAGCGCCTTACGCACTGCACCACGAGAGCCGCCCCTACACATAGATTACAAATAGATTATTTTCTCTAGTTTTAACCATATGGACGCAAAAAGAATGGTAACCTGATAAATCGTATGATGTTTGGTTAGGTTGAACGTTTAAAAAACGAAAAAGTCTTTTTCGTGATGTACAGGCCAAATCAAGGAGTCCGCGTGTTTCGCACTGATGCAGGCCCTGTACGCCTTTGAAGAGTGGAAGAGCCAATCCATGAAGAAGATTTTTTACCGCGATGGATTAAAATGTTGTATAAAATACCACAATAAAATTATATTTCGCATTACCAGCGATTTCCCATAACCGTCGCAGAAACCCTTGTAAGCGACGTGGTAGCCCATTGGGGCCTCTCCCCACTGACTAGTTTATTAAACCGTGTATCCCTTAATTTAATTACAGCGCTGCAATATTGTGCTTTCCTTTAGCGACTATGACCTGTCCCTTGTTTACAGCCTCATTTATGTCGTATTGTAGGAGTTTTTCCCCACAACTACCCTCAGTGTTTTGTTTAAATAAATAAATGTATATTGTGCACATGTTGCTTGTCATGGCAGTAAATCTTTTTACAAACATTTTTTTGTTATATGAATAATTAATAAAATTATCAGTAAGTTCAAATATGTTGAATTGTTGTTTAATTTAATAAAACGCGTTTTTTTGTAGAACTTATTCCACTTTTAATCAATAAATTAGGACCAGTTTCGTCCGCCTCAGAGGGACATTTTCAACTTGTCCAAAATGTTCTATGTCAAAATGTCCCTCTGAGGCGGACGAAACCGGTCCTAATTTATTGATTAAAAGTGGAATAAGTACTACAAAAAATTGCGTTTTATTAAATTAAACAACAATGCAATGCTGTTCCACTATGAATTGACAGTTAACAAAATAAAAGAAATATATTGAAACTAAAATTTGGAGAGATCTTGACATCGACTAGGAATGAAGGTAAATACTTAATAATAAGTAGATACCTTAACCACAAAATACGACTGACAATATCAACATAATTTAAGAAATGCTTTAGTTGTATGAATACTAGTTAATTTCATCATAATTAGGAATGTTTGAGATGACTCAATTAATAAATCATGGAATCTGTTGGATGTGGGTTCGAGTCCCTCCTGGCATCGTATTTTTTCAATATTTTTTTCTGGTAGTTATGTTTATTAGTTATATGTATATTCTTAAAATACACATTAAAAATATTAAATTATTTAACATACATAATCTGAGAACACTTTTTTGAAAAAAAAATACGACACTCATCAGAATTCGAATCTGCGTATACTCAAATACGTGTCCAAAAAATACTTATATCGTTTATTTTAAAAATATTTTTAAGTTTAATATACGATCTCTGAGTTTATATTATACTTTACTGAAAATAAAAATATTTTCAAAAATCAATTAAAAAACGTATGCCTATGTTAGAAAGTAGATGAATCAATTATGAATGATATAAAATAAAACGCTTATTTGGTAAACGTAGATAATTACTTTGAATTCATGTTTATAAGTTTAAGCATATCTAAAAGTTGTATCTGTTTTTAAATCAGAGAATTAAAAATGAGTTTTTAAAGTTAATTTACAGGAAACTCAGTATTCCTTAATATTCAAAAAAAAACACTTTAACTTTATATAGTTCTATACACAAGACTGCTATCAGCAGCTATCGAGAGTGGTTTTTCATGTTTGCATTGAAGTATTATTGTTACAATAAGTTAGCCGTCTAAACTGTCAAAACTGTCTATCTCACTCTAAAATTTAGCACACCCAAGAGAGGTCCTGTTAAAATATAGCACTTATTGTAACAAATACAATTAACTTATTGTACTTGTTACAATAAGTGCTAATACTTCGATACAAAAATATCAAAAACTACCGTCGATTGCTGCCAATAGCAGTATTGTGTATAGAATAGATGCGCTGGTCGTTTTATTTTTTAAATAAAGATACTTTTACAAGGTTTTTATTAATTAATTGATAATTAATTATAATTAATTATAATTAATTGATAATTAATTATAATTAATTGATAACTGAAGTTTTTGACGTTAGAGATCAGTACAAATTATATGAAATAACATTTAGAATATAATATATAGATATTTTTTGTTAAATATTGGCCGTGTGTGGGATTTTGAAAATAGTCGCTTCACATGGTAAATCTCAGCAATGAGCTAAATAAAAATAAACGTCTGGGTCAGTTCTGATCCTTCGTCCCTTTTTTTCAGTCACCACTACTCGTTTTCCCTATAGAACTAATTTTGCCCCCATAAAAACCACGCGTAGGTCATGTTAGGTGTCAGCGCCATGCGTTTCAGCAATATTCTTTCTACCCTTGACTTATAATATAATATCGATCCACATTACGCGTTCATAGAAAGTTAAATATGTCAGACTCCTTCGCTGAAAATATTTATAGTTAACAGGAAGACTGTAATACATACATAATACTTTAGTACAACCGTGGTGGATAAGTAGTAGCATGCAGAACGTCCTTCTCGAAAGCTGTGGATTACTGGTTTAAATCCCGCATTTATAAAATTACTTTTTCTTTCTTTTGTCAATATATATTTCAATACAAGCAAGAACACGATTTCGACAGACATCGAGCTTCAATATTGGGACTGTACCCAAATAGGATTTCATATAAATAAAAAGGATTTCAAGTTATACTCATTTATATTTCTATAAAAATCGATGTTTTTTAAATAAATATTAAAAATATTAAAATTTTTAATTTATCAAAAATCTCTTAGATACAACATAAAAAAACTAAAAAAAATAATAATAAATAATAAAATGTATTTAATAATAAAATGGAGTCCTTTGAAAAATTGACATTTTATAACATTTTTTTACAATAATTGTAAGTTTATCTTTGACATATACCTACATATTTATTAATTAATACAGTTGAAATTGTAAATTATCAAAAAATGTCTCAAATTACAAGCTTCGTATTTTTCTGCTAGGTTCCTCCGGTAGGTAGAGACGTCGCCTTAATAGACATTATTCTGATTCACTATACAACGCATTAAAAAGTGTCACTTCCTAAATCCTGCAAAGATATAAATAAATGTTTTTAAATTTTTATTAAATTTTACATGTTGTTTTATTATTTATTTTGATTCGCGGTAACATTCGCGTACACATGTTAGTTCATACATGTTAGTGATACGACACATATTAAAATTTGAATTTTTTAAATTTATATAGATATATAATTATATATATATATATAAATGAGTAGGTATATCTTAAGATACAACACAATCTAATGGAAATATGTCCGCACCGTGACACAAGTAGATAGGGAACATTGTGTTTTAATTCAAAATATTACATATATACACGTCATAACTCACATTTTGCAATTTTGTCATATTTGAGTTAAGTATACCAAGTGATTCTAAAGGCATTAATCCATATAAAGAAAAATAGTTGGCTATCAAAAGTCACTTTAAACCACGTAAAATTCGTTGACAAAGTTGACTGTTCGTGTCATAACTCAATTTTTTCAATGAATAATGTGAATTCTGTCATCAAGGCCTTTCTAACCAATCGGGGAGCTCTATCTCTCATAGTGTGATGTGTGTCTGCAGCCTAAGGAGTGTTATATATACTTAAAAAAATATATAGATCGACTCACTCACTCATTAATATTCAAGGAGTTCAATACTTTCTTCTGATTACAAAAAACAGTGCTCTGATGGTTTTCTGCGTTTATCTCAAAACTCGATTTCTGGAATATGTGAGTTATGACTCTAGGCAACTCATGTATTGAAAATATAGCCAATAATTAAAACATAAGCCATTCAAATTTAAAAAAACATTAGTGTAATGGTAAAAATATAACACCCACGATGGCCGCGCGGCTTAAGCGTTGGCCTATAGCGTCGAGGGTCCCAGGTTCGAATCCTGGGTCTAGCAAGTACACATATGGTTTTTCAATTTATGTATGACTCAGAGTATGGACCTAATAGGTTGAGCAATTAGTTGACATCCATTTCTCGTAAAAACAAAATATGTTAATACAAAAATCCACTCTGTGGAGGCCCATATGATCCTATTAGGATCGGACATGGTCGAAAGAAGAATAGTATAATTACCTAGTTAAATTGCCTAAAATAAATATTAATATTTTAATAAAGCCTCGATATGTTTACTTAAATATCCATAGAATATAATATCGAAGCTTTCACGCTACAATGTCACAGACTTTTTAGCAGCTGTTTAGCAAGATTAAATTAATTTAAAAAAAACTTTAAATTAATAATAATAATATTATGTAGCATTTAATGTATGTGTATTTTTGACGAAATCCTTAAATGCAAAAGTCACAGCACTCTACTAGTATACAATATGTAGTGTTAATTCATTTATTGTTTTTACTTTTAAATATATTTAACAATAAAATTATTAGTGACAGTATTATAATATACTGCTTTGAACTTATATGATAATGAATTCGACTACTGTTTTTCTGTCTTGTCAGACAAAGTCAGAATTAGTTTGCTCCGATAATAAATAAAAAGGAAATAAACTCTCTACTTGGATTTTTTATTTGTGTCTTCAGTTTTAATAATTGTAACAAGAACTTCTATAGCAACCAATAATATACACTCACAGTTAGGTACTTGGGAAAATAAGTTATCACTCTCCTCTTCTTAGCCTGGTAGAAAGCACAACATGTAATGTTTTAAAAAAAACTAAACAAAAGGCTTTCCTCTCAAAAGGCAGTAGTGTCAACTTTAATGCCGCAAAGTTAATATTTCCCGCTCGGTAGACATCCCTGGTATAAACTGCATTTCCGCTTCATTTTTCTCTGACCAGGTACTGTACTATCTATACAACAAATAAGTATCACAAAGACTTGAGAGGAAACCGCACCGAATTTTCTATCTCTATACTCTAGTTTTCTTCTCGGGAGAATGCACTTTGAACGCTTCTTTTTACTTCGAAAATAAAACTGCATTGTCTTCCACGCGATACTGGTTTGCCTTCTCTAAGGGAGCTGAGTTTATGGTCTTTCGTCTGCGTCAAATGCCCGTTATGTTAAATGAACAGTTTTTTTTTATATAAAATCTCTTGAGTGTACGTATATTGAATACTATTAGCAGTGTTTTCTCATTCAAATGACTACTTAGACAGAAATAACTGGTCACTAATTTTCTTTCTGTTGTATTTTCAATCATTTAAACATTCAAAAAGAGACAATCCAGATTTATGTTTCTATTTTTTTTTCTTCGAGAATACATTTTTTAAACCAGAGATAACGAGTTGAATTATTTGTATGAATATAAAAGTATAAATATTTTTTTTTTAATTTCTCTAACAGTAACCTTGCTGGAGTATTTTTAATATTAATATAATCAATAATAATAATTATCTGCTTAGTACTGCTACTATTTCACCCTGTCACACCCCAGCGTTGGGGCATAGGGCAAGCATAAATTAGCACCACTTCCATTGGATCTGTTTATGTACTTATATACTTGTCTTATCGACCGTTAAAGTGATAAATATCATCAAACTTAGGGTAGGTTTGTATTATTGTAATAATTACAATAAGAAGGTTGTAATGTGTTGTTGTAATAAGTGCTATATTTTGACAACACTTCTCTTGGCTGTGATAAAATTTTGAGTGAGATAGACAGTTTTAACTGTTTAGACGGCTAACTTATTGTAACAATTATAATACCTCAATACAAATATGTAATAAATACTATCACGTTATCACTATAGCGGTCGATAGTCGCCTTGTGTATAGAATAGACCGCAAAGGTCCATCGGAAACTTTCGCGCTTCTCACCATATCAGACCTACAGCGCGTAGATCGCATTTTAGCACCGCTGAAAAATGAGGGAGAGCCGGCAACGGCGACGAAACCTTCGAAGCTGTGCCACAAGGGTACGAAGTGTCGCACTCTCTGGCGGCATCCGCAACACATGTCCCAGCCACTTTTAGCGTCTCTTCATGATTACCCCAATCACTGAGAGTTTCCGTGTCCGCTCACAAACTAGAGTGTGTGTTCGAACCAGTGTACACATAATATTTATCAAACTTTATTAATTCATTGACACTGTGTCGTTTTATTTAGGTCCAATCTATTGAAGTGTCATGTGGCACCTTGACTATATGGCGCCACATGATACCTCAATGAGGTTACCTGTACGGACGTGCGCGACAGTCATTATGACGCGAGTGCTCGTGGACGGCTCAATAAGGTCACATGTACCTGGAATGCGGACAAGGCCTTAGCTATTTGCAAAAAGAAAATATTCTATTTTCAGGTCTAATAATGTTTTACTTTTTTCGTCCCAAAATGGTAACCGATTTTAAAACTAATAGCCTCATTATTTGGTTACTTTCTTCCGGCATCTACTGATCATTAAAACGAAAACTTTTATATTCTTTGCGAGCCATGTTATTAATTAAATATTCTATATATTTTATATTACGCTCCCACGCTCGCAAGTTCCAACTTAAAGATTACCGCTCGAATTAACTTAAGTGACTTTTTACTTTGGAAAGCATTAATACGGACGGCCAAGTCTTTATAACGTCTATTTGTCTTTACAGCCAAGTAGTTAACAGGCTGGTTTCCACAATCACATAATAATTTATCGGTCGGCTAACTGAGAAAAGAAACTTCGCAAGTGATGACTCGACCGCAGTAGCCGAGGGGTGGAACGCAGTGAAGTGGACAATATACGAGAGGGTTTTTCGGATAGATTATTATCATATTTTTTATATTCTATCAATACCAGTAGCGAAGGGTGGAGGTAAGACTAAGACTAAAACTAGACTAGAATAAGTAACTAAGACTACAATTTACAGATGGCGTTGGTTAGTTTTTTTTTTTTAAATCAATTAAGCCCTGTGGTTGAGCTTTTTAAGTGGACTGTAATCATTTTGTGGGAAGATGAGGAAGTCGGATCTAGGGGTGGGGGCGATGGAACAGAATGCCAGACACTGACCTTTGTGATGATTTATGATGGCTCCGTGGTCTGGTCTCAACTTTCGCTCACGCGGTACTGTTGTTTTGGGTCACCCGGTTCGTACACTCACGCACTTTGTGACATAGTTTTATGGATTATGTGTGAGGGTGTATGAATGATGATTATAGATTCTGAATGAGTCTGTATCTATTGAGTCAATCACTTAAGCGACGGAAAGCTATTAGAAGCCCGCTCACGCCTGCTATTGAGATGCAACTGAATGTTCTTTGTAACACCGTCTCTCATGACCCGTAATTGCTTATTGACTGTCTGGTGACAATAATACTGGGGATTAGGAGGTGGGTGAGGAGATAAGGAGTGGAATGGGAACATGAATTGCCCAACCACCCTGTCTAAACCAAAAGACAATAGTTTTTGTATACTTTTGGCGATACGACAAAATTGTGCACACTTTTTTATTCATACTTATTTGTTTTCGTTGGATTAAGAATACATATTACACATATTATTACTCACATTCATTAAGCCCTGCCAAAACCAAGCTATAATAAGTAAAAAATATTATTCTCTCTATAAAATATCCAAAGTTACGTATGATTTAATAGCATAACTTTAGATATTTTATAGATAGTATTTTTTGACTATTATTTATAATAGCTCGGTTTTGCAGGATTTAATTGAATTTAAAAAACTAACCAACACTTTCTGTAAATTGTAGTCTTATTTCAATGAAAACAAATACGTGTGACTGGCAAAGTTTAGTGTGCACTGTGCGGATCTTAACAGCCTACCTGAACCCTTCGCCACTGATCAACACTAATATTTTTTTAAGTAATTAATCATATTAATTTATTTCCATATGGTCTGAGAAAAATTAAGCATGATTCAATATACGAAATTTAAGTATCTATTTGTTTTTACAATTGACTATTAAAATCAAGAAACACAGAATTAATGAGAATTGAAATACCTAACAGGTGTGGAGTGACAGGCAACCGAACTCGAGTGTGGAATAATATGGGATAAACTTAAACACGTGTCAAGAATACATCATTCTAAGTTTGTCCTTTGTTCAGACAACTGCCCTCGGCTTATGCACTGACGCTTATTCAATATTGGTGTATTTGAAGGTTGCAACTCACACTATTGCACATCTATAATATTTGTTTCATTTTTGTAGGACACTCACACAATATTCAAAACCTTGCTTCAAAACGTAGTGTATTTGGATATAGCCTATCTGAATTATATTTACTAATCTGTTCTGTAATTAAAATAAACTCTTTGAGTAGTAAATAAATAACTCATTAAATTTTTAAACATGACGTTTTGCATGCTTTTGACAGGTTTTTGATAGTTTGTTTAACCATGTCCGATCTTAAGATCATTGTGTCTCCACAGAGTGGATGTTCCATTAACAAAATAAATGTTTGTTTTTACGAGAAATTTATGTTAGCCACTTGATCAGCATATTATGTCCATACTCTGACTCCAAACATTTTTTGCTGACATTCGAGATTCGAACCGGAAACCCACAAGACCGACCCGACAAGTTACCCGCTCGGCCATCGTGGGCGTTATATTGTGTCTTATTACTTATAATGTAATCTGCACGGATTTTTTGTAGATTGTGACGCAGTGCAACACAGCACAGCATGCACATATTCCCTATCACATTGAAAGTATTGAGCGCATCGACAAGAATGTTGACAGGTGGCACTGCCACTTAGCTATTTTTTTCTAGTTATATAATAAGTACTTACGTAATAAAGGTGGCACTACAGTTTATTCAAATCCATGGCTGACTACACATCCATCTTCCATACATATCTATCCTGAGCTCCATCTCTTTTTCTGGTCGTTCACACTCAGCCTCTCTGCGTTCCTTTATTTTTATCGCTATCTGCCTATCTCATTCGGGGGCGACCCAGGAATAGCGTGCCTACTGGGGTTTCTTGATAAAGCTCTAAATCCATCACATTTAATAGTGTGCTCAGTCCTTCTGAGTCTTTGCATTCTCAAGACATTATTTTATGTTATATAACCATTCTATAGTACGTTTGTAGGTGCGTTTTGGATATAACGCGTAAAGATCACAAAAAATCAATGGATGCAGAAGACAAGAGTACGTGATGTGATAGAGGTTGATGAAACGGCAATGGGCTGGAAATGTCACTCGGCTAGTTGACAACTGCTGGAAAAATTTCATCATATAGTAGTTGGCATCCAAAGAGTACACAACGAACGCAGGGTCGCTCTAAAACCCGCTAGATAGACGAATACATAAAGTTCAGTGGATGTACGTGGCAGCAAAGAACTAGGGACCGAGAAGAGTGGTGAGGGCTAGGGGAGGCCGTCAACTAATAGTGGATCGACCCCGCCTGATGATGATGACATAGTACTTATTCCATAATACACACAGTTTAATCTTAATCACGACCAGTTTTAATGATCTGTAACTACCTAATCCTGCTAAAAGTATACGAAAAAAATGTTGAAAATGAGCTCAACTCAGTAACCCATAAATTAAGAAATCCAACTAACAAATCTTTTTTCAGTACAGTATGTAAGAATATATAAAAAAAAAATTGAGTCGGATAAAGCAACAGATAGTATACATACAGTGTTAAGGCTCAAAAATATTTTTTGAACCCTCTCCATAATAAGACCGTACTTCAACTTATCCGAAGCCCAAACAATAGACCGTCTCTCAAGCCTGCTTCAAACCCGAGAATGAATCATTATCAATATAAAATCAACACAGTTATCAATCTCTCATCCCATTTTTTGAAAATCCATACCATTCGTCAATGCCACTGGCGGAACACTAAAGTGGCTTCGTACAATAGAACTTGCAATGAGAATTAAAGAAGAAAATAACTCGGAAAGTGGTTTTGGCTCTCTGGGGCCGAACGGTCGGAATCGGTGTCCGTGAAATTGCGATTGTTTTTGTTCGCCGGCGACGACTCCGCCGCGCTCTAGAGCTTTTTTGATTCAAAAGCTGCTGTCGAACTCCATTAATGCTTTCACTTTATTCTGGCAAAGGCTCCAATTAATATTACGCAACTTTTGATGACTGTGGAGATATTTGAAGTATTTTAATGAGTTCTTTCTGGATACGTAACATTTATCTCATGATTAAAACCATATCATTATATTTATTTAAATAAAATACATTACAATATAGTAATCAATCTGCATATATTAATATAGAACTGGAACTTTCTAGTTAGACTTTAGGTGGATCTTTTCTTATGATATTATGAAATTAAATTTAATCAGTCATTTGTTGAAAATGTCCATCTTAGTTGAAGTGGGTGATAACAGTCTTGGACTGTATTATGTTGAATGAAGTATGTCTATACTATATTAAATTTAATTATCTTCATTGTTTTCATCCAAATATTTACTACTAAAATAACTATTACTAATATATTATAAACAATTGTTGAACACTAACTTGTGAAGGTAACACTATTTATTAAGCAAACACCTCAGAAAAAAATTTAAAACATCAGTATGTCTGAGGTGTTTTCAAATGAATGTATGTTCATTAAAGAATGTTATATTCTCAACGCTTTTGAATAAAATTGTTCGTTCAATAACCTCAATACATAAATTCGATAAACTACTTTCGATAGCGGCCGATAGCAGTCTTGTGTATAGAATAGAATGCGCTGGTATTATAAATTCGGTTTATATTATTGGTTGATCATGTTTTGGAATTTCGATTCAGTGTACCTACTATTTCCAAGAGTGCCATAAGCTCCTAAAAATATATTAACATATTATTTTGAACTTGCTAATAAATTGTATTCGAACTAGTTTTTTTGTGAAATCAACAATATTAATGGTTTAAAAAAATTGCATTGCTTATTAGATATACATTCATGGTTTATCATAAAATTCCAAGTTTTCGAAGTTATACTTCTTTTGGCGCGTTTGGAAAATCAATTCAGAGTGTATTTTTGGCGTATGACATGTAACACCTAATTTATTTTATCACACGAAAAAAAACGCACTCGATTGGATTCGAACCACCGATTGTTCGGTTATCAGCCGAACGCACCACCTTTACGCCACAGTATGATACTGCAATCATGACGATTATACAGTATAATATTATAGTTTAAAATTGTTCCGTTGCCTATTCAGCGAATTTATTATTGTCGGCCATTTGCAATATTCCTTACATAAACAAACGATTAAACGTCAGATTGAAAGTTGGTACTATACAAATAAAAACTACGAGAAACCATTATATGATTTAGTAATATAAGATAAAGTGCATAGAAATAAACCAATGGCGTTCCAATAAGCGGTCCTTTTTCTTGAGTGTGTAATTTAACAAGATAATTAAGACCTAGGCAAAGAATCTAGTTTATCACAAGTTTTGTTTTTGTTTTGTTACGCCAAAGAAGTATAACTTCTAACGCGCGTACACAAGTACACACAACGATTTTTTTTGTATTATTTATTTTAATAATCGGTTTCCAACTAATATAATATTATTTGTCCTAGCTATATATTATTAACCAGTGTTTAAGTATTATTTGTGATGATTTCTTGTACGAAACCTAATAGAGCTGTGTTTCTTTATTTGCAGTCCCTCCAGGGAGGCCAGTAATTTACGACGGAAAGCGGAGGGACCGGACCAAGCTGATAGAGCCTTACAACGAAGGCTCCGACGTTGTTCTCGTCTGCGAGGTGGAAGGAGGTAATGCTACTCTACTATAATTTATTTCATTACTATTACAGGTTGCCTACAATCTTTTTTCATTTACTTTTCAATATTATCGTCATAAACCTGGTATCTACAAGTATGAGACGTCGATTACTTAACTCCAACTAGATAACTTAATTTTATCATTGTTGAGTTTTAAAAATAGAACAGTTAGTACACATACCTAGATTAAATTAATTTTTACTTCACTTCACTTGATCGTGGCACTATGCTGTTTCTTATAAATTTAAAAACAAATAATCAACAAGTAACAATGAGATATTATGTCAAAAATATTATTATTTTTGTCAATAGGCAATTGACGGTTAAACCAGTAGGCAATTACAACTTAGTATATTATATAAATTAAAAATTCTGAGCTTTAATAATTGTTTTTCGGCATTTTACTATGCACTGACATGATGTTTAAAATATGTTATACGGTGATAGATTTATGTAAGCTGGCACTTATCACAATAAACGACCATTTTGAAACTGGTTTGGGGTAGACAATGCACGCATGCACTGCGATGCGTTCATCAATCGAATGAAAAACTGTCCTGCGCGTGTATTCTATATACAAGGCTGCCATCGACGGCTATCGGCGGCTATCGAGGGTAGTTTATCATATTTAAGTATTGATATATTATAATTGTTACAATAAATTAGCCGTTTAACTGTCAAAACTGTATGTCTCACTCTAAAAGTTAACACAGCTAAGAGAGGTGCTGTTAAAACATAGCACTTTTTGACAGTTCAGACAGTCGCAAGGTTGCATCACCAGTCCCGTACGGCTCTGCTTGGGACAAAATGAGAGCTTAAATTCTTTGATCTGGCACATGTAAGGGTTATGTTAGGCGGCCGCGCATCTACGTGGCTGCATATTATACATAACGGGTGTGGAGGTGGAAGTTTTACACACCATGTAGACCACACAGACGGTATTATATTATATATAAGTTATTGTAACAATTAACCTCCTCAATACATAAATATGATAAACTACCCTCGATAGCTGCCGATAGTAGCTTTGTGTATAGAACAGATGCACTGAACTTTTAAAGCGAGATAGACAGTTTCGGCAATTTCGACGGCTAATTTATTGTAACAGTTATGATAAACTAACCTCGATAGCCACCTATAGCAGCCTTGAGTATAGAATAAATGCGCTGGTATATATTTCGCTAAAGAGTTTGCGTCTTTATTGCGTTTCGTATCAAATATAATACTACTATCCATCCCTCTCATACGCGTTACACTCAATCGCTTAGTCGCATATACATATTATGCATTTCGCTCACACCCATTGACATTTAAAACGACGCATTATTTGTCTATATATATATATATTTTTACACTATATTGTTTTGCTTATGATATAAAAAAAAAACGTATTTTATTAGCTATATAATAATATTGAGCATATCGGCAATATTTGTATTTTTATATATTGTCACCTTACTATTAATACCTCGTAAGTCCGATAGTATGGAAAAATTAATTTTTTTCGACAAAATTTAAACAAAATTAAAATTAAATCAACCTCGACTCTCTAGAATAGTATGCTGTCTATTTATCGGCAAATTTTAAAAACTCGTAAGTCTCGTCGTTTCAGACATGGAATTAAAACCTCGTATTTTCCAACCAGTGTTAAAAATATATTATTTTATTTCGTTTCTTTCCTTCCCCTCAACATTCTTCTCAAACAGTTTTACGAGGTTTTAATAGTAAGGTGGTGATATGTACTTTTAATTATATACATTACAGAAAATATACATATACCTATTAATATATGTAATTTTTCTAAATTATTATAATAAGAGGCCATTAAACGGTACTGAAATCAAAGGCATATTAATTCGTGACTTATATTATTATGTGACAACAATTTTCTCACTGCCCTTTAAAATACTAAGAAAGTAACCTTTCCACACAAAAAAACGCGTACAAAAAGATTTCAATAGGAAACGACCACTGAACGTTACACAATCGGGTAGTGACACTGTTATATATACACAAAAAAAATACGTAAGCTTTATGTGTAATGAAAAAATAACGTTAAAAAAACTTCCAATAGCCAGCACTCAGCAAACCACTGTGCAATGCACAGAGTGATTCGAAATTGAATTATGAATGACAATGGATGCTTTTATTAATATTAGTAAACCGCGCTGTTTCGATTGACTCTAAAATCACGATTCCAGAATGTTATACATATTATACAGTTATGTATTGATAACATGTGGCTATATAGCATTGAGATCAAAAAGTTAATGTTCTAATTTTAATAAATTCAATCAGAACATCTTTTCACTCAGTTCACGCTCTATTTACATATTTTGTTGCGCTTTTCATAGTCGACTGTAAAAATCAAAAGTAAATTTACAATAATTTAAAGAAATGTTATAAAATATCAATATTTAGAATAAATGATCTCATCGTATTATTATATCATCATCATCAGCCTGAATCTAACCACTGCTGGATGAAGGCCTCTTCAAACTGATTCCACTGCTCTTGGTTTTGTGCGTTGCGATGCCACGTACTTCCGCAGAACTTTATCATTTCATCGATCCAGCGGCCTGTAAGTCTACCTTGCGGACGTTTTGTACCTGTTGGATACCACTGGATGACTAAATTTGTCTAACGATTGTCTCTTCTTCGAGCTATGTGTCCAGCCCATCTCCATTTGAGGCAATGATGATTATGTTTATAATAAAAATTTAATTTATTTGTGTATAGATTTTTTTTAATAATTCATTGTTCTAATACGTTTTATATTAATAAAAAAACGTTAATTAAAAAAAAATTGCGTACAACATGATAACCTTTTTATTTATATCAAATCACAATTATTCAGTATGGTTACAACATTTTTAAGCTTGTATATCCAAAATATTATTTGCGGTAGAAGACTTATCCGACTCCTAAAAACTTCAATGGGAAAAAAGTCATGGCTTACTACTGAGATATGGATGAACTTTTGCTACTGGAGCTCATGCCACACAAAGAAGGCAATTGTAACAAGAGAAAGTTGCACTTAGCCTTTTGTGATGTTCTGCGGTCTGGCTGAAGCTGGTCTCTGGTGCATGCTCTCATGTTCTAGTAGGCACTCGCTCGGTACACTTTTGATGAATTATATGATATGATATGAAGTTAGCTGTACCGATGATAAAGACACAGGTGGTTTGATTAACGGGATTTTCACGGAGACTCGGATAGAATTGTGGTTTCCACGACGGTTGCACTGGACATGCTCGTGGTATAGACTTAACTTTTTGAATCAGTTTGTATGCATGGAATTACTAATAGATGGTATAGCTGTAACGAGCTTACACGTGGCCGTTGTCTTGAGGTAACTGAATGTTTTTCAATCACGGTCGACTGATGACCCGTAACTGCTAGGCGCCTGGTCTTGTGACAATATTGAGGATTTGAGGTAGGAGGGAAGTATAAGAAAATATAGGCAATATTGAGACTGCAAAATCGATCATGGAATCTATGCTGCTTTTCAAAATACTTCAGAGTGTAGTAAGCAGTTGGTCTTCAGAAGTTTACTATAAAAATCCATCTTTTCTGGGTGAGTATCCAAGTGAGAGATGAGCTAAACTTTTTAAAACGACAACTTTTATGGTCACGAACGTAGCTAAGGAACAGACCATCACTTGTCTTGTTCTAGGTTTTCCACAGCGCCCTATTCGTAGTTTGTTCAACCATCACCATTTATTTTTAAACTATCACAAAATATGCGACTGACGTAAATGCATTTATATTTATAATTTTTGAAAATCATTATGATCTTTCAAATAAGTAATAATGATTCATTTATTAAATCTTAACTAAACCTATTTTTATTGACAACTATTAATTTTAATAATTTATTTGTCCAGTGCAAGGATCGAGTATTTATTATAGTTTTATTTAAGGCGCTATGTTTTATTATTTTTCTAAAACATTCTAAAATTCCCTTCATGCACTGTAATACCAAATGTTCATAAGCTTAGCATATCTAATATTACAAGCTCTTTGGAAGGATTTCCATTCATCAATGGAATGCAACAACCCAGCATATTGTGGTCCTCATAGTTTAATATCTAAACCATTGATATTGGTTTCTCTGGCATTGACATCGCAATACGTTGATGTTATATTTTCAAAATCTGGGTGTGTCTGTGATTATTTTACTGCTACTACTACATTGCACCGTTGATAACTTTACGCATAGAATAGTTAATATAATAATAAAAATGGTTGTTTTGTTTTCAATGTGTATTTTATCCAGTACAAATACTCAATGAGTTGACCTCAACGCCAACTATTCCTAATTTAAAACCTCTTCTCTGTGGAGGCCCATATTCTTCCACTAGAATTAAACATAAGAATTTTCTATACTGCTGTTTCTCTACTTCTAGACCACATTATAATATATCTTAGGTCTCATGACCTGTTATAATATTAAAAAGAAAAAGAGACAAATAAATTGATTCACCAATATGGAATATGTGATAATCACAAAAATCTTTTTTTTTATTATAAAATCATGTGATCTTTATTTATCTGAATTTACGAAATAGCCCATGTTTCTTTGCGAAACGTGTGCCATTTCTTATCATAAACAGGAGCACCTAAGACTGAGTTTACTCGACGCCAAGCGAAAATAAATAGCTGCAATCACCCTGTATACGTGTGTGGTTTAAGCGCAGTGCTCTTCAGTCAATGTTATGCGGTCGGATTTTAGTCCCAACCACCAATTAAATTTTATTAATAATAAGATCATATTATGGGCATCCACAGAGTGGAGGTTTGTATCAACAGATTTTTATTTTTACGATAAATGAATGTTGGCCATTTGCACAACCTATTGGGTCCATACTTTGGTCGTACACAAATTGAAAAACAATTCGTGTACTTGCCAGACATAGAATTTGAATTTGGGACCCACGTCGTCATAGGCCGACACGGCCACTCGTAAATTACTAATAATTAACGTGTTTTAATTCAATAACAACATCGACATAACAATAAAAACTTTGAATAATACTATAAATTACATAAAGATGTTTAAATTCAAATTATTGTCTTGAAAGCAAAGTAATATTTTAAGTCCTTTCATTCTCTTTTGTACAAATAGTTGTAGATATAAACTAATATCAATTTTTAAATAACTATTCTTTTATTCAACGAATAATTCACTAAAGGGGGACACGCTCAGCGTACGTCAAAATGGAGCTTTTATGCTATTTTCAAAGCATGATCCTGGACATTCCTTAAACGTTGTAGATAATCTATTTACATAATTTTGAAGCCTTATTATCCTTTATATTTATTTTAAACATTTGATGACTGCATAAAGTATTTTTATTACATAAAATAGTCTTATTTTAAACCTCTTGCTCTAATGTTTTAGAATATAGTCATATTTCAGTACGTCCATGTGTAGTGGTGTTAAGATTTTTTATATTTATTAATTTTTAAAACATTTATAAAACTATTAGTAAAATTTATATCGACATTATTATAGCGAAATATTTACAATAAAAATTATATTGATAATCTCCGTGATCCCAAATTTGACAAGAATTAGGCATTTTATTATTCAAAAAATGGGCAAAATTTACACATTTAAAGATACTGATTATAAGCTATGTCTTTTACCATTCAAATGTGATAAACATTCTACGAATAATGTTTGCTGTATAATAATTCTTGGCCTAAAAATAAGGAACTATTTTTTTGAAATACGCCATTTCTATTCCCAGCGGCTAAGCTACAACATACGGCTGTAGCCATAAATTAACAAACGATAAATGAAGTAGGGAGTAAAATCATATTAATGTTTTTGTAAAGTAAGATTTTTTCTATTGGTTATACCTACCTAATATTATATTTTCTCAGAAGTGTTTTCAAAAGTATGTAATTATCTTTATTATGGATTTAACGATTATTTGTGGATACTGTCGAATCAAGGAGTGCTAGATGCAGACGTAAATTCAAGATGCGTCATGCGGCCGACCCATGATTAGCTGCCCGCGTGCGCTTTACATAATGCACATTAAGATGTGGCACCCTTGCTGAAATATGACTTTTTTTACATACTTATTCACTTCCATAGCAGTTGATCAATATTCAATAATTGGTATGGTACAGGACATAGAATCAAGTGTAATCATTTGGAACAAGTGTTTCGATAAGTTAAGTTTGTTAATTTAGTTATTATTTCACAGAAGTCTTTAGCGTCCCTGCCCGGCGCGCAAAACGAACAAATGACCCGCCCGGCTGAAAATGGCGTCCCGGATAAAATTGTGAAGTCAAACGGCCGGCAACGGTTTTGGTTTGCATTTATTTGTATAATTCCGCGCGCAAAGACCTGCTTCGGTTTATTGCAGTTGGAACCTTTGTGCTGGGCGTGTGGGGAAATTGAAAAAAACCGGCGCGACTCCGGGAGGAAAAAAAATTAACATGTGTGTGTGGTCCAGCATTTTTTTTACACTGGATGCCATGCAGATGAAATTTAAGTCTATTAATAAAAATATTCTTTTGTCTACATATTTTTCTATAATGTCTATGTATATTTGTCGAGATAACCCGGATAATTCAACCGTCAGCCATCCTTTCTTAAGACTCGCGCCTGTCCCCAATATTTTGCCACACGAAAACTTTTTGTCAATGGAAAAACTCGCGGTTTTTTTTATTTATTAGGAAACAAACAGTTACATTTTAATTACCAAAATATGTTTAAAAATAGAATAGTGAAAATTTATTGCAACCAGCGCAAAGTTTCCATATATAAATCATAATATAGTTAAGCCTAACAAGATAGAGAATAAGAAGCGCATAAATACAAAGAAATTACATAAGAAAAATGAGGAAGAATAATGAATAATTTTATTATTGACAAAAAGGAAATATTTTTTTAATATATAAGTATTATACTTATACTTAACTATATTATAATATATGTGTTAATTAAATTATTGAAATTTATACATAATATGGGTGACCTAAGATAGAACAGAAAAAGAGAATAATAAGAACGGAAAAAAACATACATTTAAAAATTCAATCGATTATACAAAAATTTGGTAGTAGGTACCTACCTACTCACTACATTTTCTCTTTAACTTGTTTCTTTAAGTATCACGGTGCATGGGTGATACATCAGTTCCATGCGGCTCCATGTCGGGATAGCAGAGTGAGCATTAAAATATTTTCTTTCTCTGCATATCCACGGCTGTATATACATGACGGGTGGAGATGGGGAACCTAAAATCAGTATTCATTACAACTGTAATTGGTCATCCTATTGACTATTTAGTCACTCAGCTGAAGAGTCGAACGCAGGAAAGACTGTATGAGTGTCTTATTTATGTCAAACTTGCTGACGATTGTCGTCACTGAGACTCTTGACAACGACGTTTAACTTAACTTACGTTCAGCGGATGTAGGTACATAACGAAAAGAGTAAATGAAACTAAAGTAAGCCATCATTCAACATATAATGATCCTTACTGATGAAGACGATTGAGTATGGTAATAAAGTGAAAATAGTGAAAGGTTTTTTTCCAGGATGGTATAGTATTGTTGGTAAAACATGCGTCTCTAAAGCTACGGGTGCGACTACTGTCCAACAAGATCTTGTTGGCTACGTGAACTGTAAACTAACAAGCTCCTCCCATTTTCGATTATAGCGCCTTTCGGTTAGTGACGAGTTATTCACGTGTTAAAACTGTGAACTAAACAAGCTCCTCCTATTTATCGACGACAGCGACTTCCGGCCTGCCCCTAAATCTTCTTAGTATAATCCTGCATTTGGTTTGTTGATAACAAGTTCATAACTAGAACCTTAAATCGTTTGAAGGATTCCCATAGGGGAAAAAAATTTAATTATTTACTTGTATAAGTGAAAGGGCAAAATGAGAGATGTATATTTTTTATTATTTAAAAAAGAAACTGGAATTTTATAACAACTTAATTATAATGACGAAATGATAAAACTTCAATTATCTTATTACAGTTCCTCTATACATTGCTTGATAATAAATAATAACAATATCGCATATTAGAATATCCGCACTTTTAAAATAATATAACGTTCTAATTTTAAACTATGAATGTTCGTTCTGAAATAAAATGGCCGTTCAAAACAAATGACCTAACTCAACTATTTAATCGTAATTACACACATTTTTAAACAACGTCACTATAAAACTATAACTATTATATTCTCAATTAAAAATACATTGTTTGTATTGCAAAATGTACTTTATTTTCAATTATCTTTTCGGCCATATACAGAGAGAGAAATTGCGCATCTTTCTCCTGACGTATGAATGTAATTTTGAACTAGACTAATCTCCGCCATTTGCAAAAAGTAATACGCGTTTTACAAAAAAGGTAATAAATGTCACGTAATTCGTTACCAGTCCACTCGCAAGTCGTGATACCTACTCTTGCCCATCTCTGACGTTCATCCCATCGTTTTCCCACCCCTGTATTTGCTATTCGACCGCTGCCCCGGGGCTTGCTAAATTATTAAGCATTCCTAGACAAAAGGTGCCCGAAGTTTAAAGAGATCTCTCCCAAACCGATTTATCAACACATGCGCTTACTTACACGCACCAAAATTAATGATTTTCAAAGTTTCACTGGTTTATATTCAATATGAATGTTGATTATTTGATTCTTTAGTGTTTATTTCTTAGTTCTCTCGTTTGCCACCGTCGCGACGGTTGTTTTTTTTTTTAATTAGAACAATATGCACATTTTTATTAGCCGATAAACACTTTACGTAGACTTTAGGTAGATGTCACGCAATTTCCATTATGCGATATCACGCATCGGGAATTTATAGCAATATGACCTTTATTGTAATGGCGTTAGAGCAGTGTTTCTAGTGTCAATGTTCATTTGAGGGAACCCGTTCAAACCGAACCATTCGGAAATATTTGGTAAGCAATTATTATTATATGCTTTAACTTGTCTTGCTGTAACTATGCTTTATAAATTTTATTAAGTAAAGTTACTAATCACCATTACTGTGGAACCGGTAGGCGGTTAGAAAATTTTACTACTAACAGAGATACAAAAGTGGGCGGTAGGTATAAAAAGGTTAACTACCCCTGATTTAGAGCCTTAATTATTTATGCTAATATTATAATAAATATTACTTGACGTGATATATATAGGTATATTGCAAAACTGCTGAAATAGCAGTGGGCTGGACATGTCGTACGGCGAGTGGATAACATGTGAAAATATAATAATAAAAAGCGATAAATATAAATTCTCACTGATGCATGCTCAGCACTATTCCTTGTTTATAGTGTGTTCTTGTATTAAAATAAAATATTCGCGTAACGAAGAAAACCGACTATTACCGGAAACTCTCGAGTTCAAGGGGGTGTTATAGTCGCCCGTAATTTAAATTTATCGTTTCGTTCTAAATTCAAAACGCGACCAAGTCGTTTTCTGCGTTTCTCGATTAATGAGATTAGAATGACGTATTTTCGGTGTATTGGTTACAAACGCATAGTGTCGGCCACACTCATTATGCTTTCGCTTTCTTATTCCCTTATAATGACTGAATTAACAATGCTCGTTACAAGAAATATTTTAATGTACGCAAATTTTATATATATTTTACGCCAATATACCCTCTATCCTATACAATACCATCACAAAAAATAAATCAAACGAAATTTAAAAAAATCAAACAATGTTCGAGAGTTTTAAATACCAAGCGCGTACGCAGCCATTTACGCTATTTCGGCCATTCTGATCGCGACAATTATTATGTATAAGTATTATTAATTGTAGACGCAAATCAATTAATTATTGATGACTATATTTTCTTATATTATCAATTTTTAAATAATTATACCACTTTTGTGGAATACAGAGGCGGCGAGGTATTACTACCATAAAATATCAATGTAATAAAGTTATATACTTATTCATTAAAGTAATTTCTATCGAATTCAACATGTCCATGTGGCGGATAAATACAGGATGCAAACCACATCTGGGAATGTCTTAAAATATGGATGGAAAGGGAAGATCAGCTCAAGTCGGTTCAACCAACTGTTGAAAGTGGTGGCTGGTCGCCACAAAGACATATTGTGTTGCATTTAGAAAAATTGCGGCATCATACAGCCAACGTGAAGATATCTTCACTTAGAATGTTTGGTAGTTTTGTATTAGCTTTTGTTACTTACTACAATTTTTAATATTGCCTATACGTGCCCATCTCTCTCATGGGTAATTTTAACTTAAAGTCTTGTAAATTCATCCAAATCACATTTAAGTGCACGGTGACCTCAGTCTTGAATAACTGCTTTAAATGCTTTATGACATAAAAAAATATGCTTTACATTCAAACGTAGGGTCCTGTTGGTAGGGCCATTAATTTCAATGTCTAATCTCACCGTCACGTGAAATCCATTATATCGATATTCCAAGCAATTTAATACAGCGATTGTCTTCCTAATTGCCATCACCAATGGCAGGCTAGTTCTACAACTTTGGAGAAGAGAAAACTGATGTTTTCCTATTAGGTAAAAATACATCAACACTGACAAGAATGACAGAGTTATTACTTACGTATTAGAGTTTTGTGGCCATATACGATGTCGTGACTAATGGAAAGTATACAAATTACCTGCAAAATCTACTTTAGATAATGTGAATTTCATTCTATCACCGGGATATATACCCAGAAATCCGTAATACTAGTAAAATGCGCTATATTAGACTGAAAAATGACAACCCTCGTACTTTGGAAAGCGTGATTGACGTAGATGACAAGAATGTAGTTCAATATCTAGCAAAAATACCAATATAACTTTGTAAAATTTCTGGCTGTTGCCGACGTATTCACTAAAATGCTGCATTTACCAGCGGAGACTTTTAAAAATCGTATAAGAATATAAAAAAAATATCGTAAAACCTATGCACTCGTAAATGCACCTATTGTGATATAATCAACAGTAATAATCTGACCAATTTCTCAGTATATGAGCAACTAATAAATATGTTTATAGTTACTAAAAAGTTATAGAAATCGTTTCGTGACTGCGTTTTCTTTTCATAATTTTTTCGATAATATAATAGGTACATATATCACAAAATTATCTCAACATAATTTATAAAATGTAGGTATGTCATCATCACTAACATCATCAGCCTGAATCTATCCAAGGCCTCTTCAAGCTGCTTCCACTTCTCTCAGTCATGTTCATTGTGCCGATACGTACTTCCGCAGAACTGTATCATTCCATCGATCCAGCGGCATCTAGGTCTACCTTGCGGACGCTTTGTAACTCTTGGATGACTAGATTTGTTCAACGATTGTCTCTTCTTCGAGCTATGTGGCCAGCCCATCTCCATTTGAGGCTTCTAATGAACTATATTACATTGCAAACCCTTGTCTGCTTCCTTATCTACTCATTCCTCTTTTTTTCCTTTCGCGTTATGCCCAGCATGCACCTCTCAATGCCACGTTGTGCTACTCTAAGTTTCTGGATCTCTCTTTTACTTAGGGTCCATGTTTCACACGCATATGTGATTACGGGAAGCACACACTGGTTGAACACTTTGCGCTTTAGGCAAACAATTATTTAAAACATATTCTAATGATTCAAACTAATTTTCAAGACAAGAAAGTCTACCGATTTTCAGCATTAGCCCTCAAAGACGCACCAAATTCTTAATTTTTGATATTTACATGGCAAATAAGAACTCAATGTTAGAGATAAAATATTTTCACTGTCTCGTAATACAACTACAAACTTTTTGATGCTTCCGACTTGAGCTTCGCAAGTCGAAATTCACAGCGAAGAAAAACTGTTTCGCAGGTCTACGATAATATTATATTTAAAGGTGTTCACCAGTCACAAAGTGATCTGGCGATGTAAACGTACGGGTTGTAAAAAAAGCACACGATAAAATATGATTTATTGATTTTGATTTTTCGACGTCTAAATAAATTCGTATTGTGGTTTTCTGTTACTACTTTCGTGTTGGGCTTAACTATTCATTGTAACCAATATATATATAACCAATAATAATATCATCCCATCTAACGAGGTGTCGCACTTTTAATGAATCTGGTAAAACGTAAATATTTTATTTTTAATTTTAAATAGTCTTAGTATGCAATAAATTATGTTGAACTATCGAGCTTCAAAGTAAAACAAAAATCAAAATAATTTATCAATAGTTCAATATTAGTTTGATATAGTAGACATAAAAAACGAAACTATTACCGTTTTCATTTTTTAGATATTTCTACGCAAACTTTTGATATCCTGTTAGTGTTGGGTTATAATAATTGTAATCCATGACAATTGGATATAATATAAACTAATATAAAATACTTCACATACATATTCAAATTATATTAGTTTATTCATAATATTGTGATGTTTGTTATAAAAACAAGTGTCTCGAAAACCTGCAATTTTCCGTGCTTCACTCGTGTACCCTCTAGTGTTCCGGTATGTTGTAAAAATATGAAAAGGTTCCTGACTGAAATTAATTTGTAAACGCTGATTTAGCGAGTATTTATTCGTCACCTCAATACAACAACTAGATAACTTGATTTTCACTCTTTTTGAGATAGCTATTGAATATGATTCTGCATTTCCTTCTCTACAAAATTATAAAACTAGGTAAATCAGAAGCTAATGGGAAACTGTATTAATTTTGTGTTTGAAAATATTAGATACCTAACTCTAAAACCGCAAATGCATTAAATAAATTAAATAATATATCTACAATATTTTTTCATACAATTGAAAATGATTTAATTGTATCCTATTAGACGAGCATAATTTTCCATTTTTATTTTTAATAATTATAACTTAGATTTATGTTAATCAAGTCAAATTTAAATTTCATTTTTCCAATAATGAGCAAATCAGAGTTATATAGTTATTATATACGAATTATTATGATCATCGCTCACGATGACTGACCAGTAACGTATCGGCTTACAATATTATAGGTCCCGGGTTCAAATCTCGTATGTGGCAAAAATTTACATGTTTTTTTTCCAATTTGTGTTTGGAGTCAGAGTATAGACCTTAATGTTGAATATGTGGCTGACATATATTTCTTGTAAACACAAAAATCTATTAATACAACTTGCACTCTTTTAAGCCAGTAGCGAAGGGTGGAGGTAGGCTGTCTACCCAGCCAAAATCAAACTTTAATAGCTAAAACATTGAACACTGAATTTCATAATTTCAGATATTTTATAGATAGACGAGTATTTTTATACTAATATTGATTATGGCTTGGTTTCCCAAGGTTTAATTTAATTTTAAGAACTAACTTACTCCATATGTAAATAATTGTAGTCTTATTTCAATGAAAATAAATACATATGACTATCAAAGTTTAGTGTGCACTATTTATGGCGGATCCTAACAGCCTACCTCTACCCTTCGCCACTGGTGTAGGCATATAATATGATTTTTCTAGTATCAAACATGACATGATGATGTATATAATATTATGATGAAGTTGTTATCCTGTTTTCATTAGGTATGTATACTAATTCAAAAATCGTTTTAAGCTTTACCTTATGTTTACGTTGTAGGTGTGAAATTTAAACCTCAGAGGTAAGAATTTCTCAGCGGTTGTAAGTCACCACCTAATGCACCTGTGCGGTTTCATATTCATGCTAACAGAATAAATTTTCCAGAAGCTTTCCACCCCATAACCTCACCCCACCCTCACTAGCCGCAAGATGAAATTTATTTACAAACGCTCTGTAATTATCTTGTTGTAGCAAGTGTATTGCGTTTTCATTTCTGCGGAAAAATTTGCAATGCAAAACAGGCAATCTCTCAAGACATTTTCCCACCATGAAAAAGCCATCTTCGTTTCGTTTTTTTTTCTTTTCCCGTTCATCCTTGGACTGTTTTTTTTTTTATTTTTTTGTTAGTTGGAAATTTCTCACTTTGCTTTTGAATAAAATTTTATACGCCTCGTGAATTTAGAGTCTTTTTTTCCCCGCCGCTTGTGTATTGTGTTTACACTAATATTAACTACTTAACTTAAAAGTTTTAAAAAAGCTCGTATAATTGTTCGTTATATAAAAAGCTATGTAGAGAAGATACTTAGTTAAAATATTTTCATAATTAATATTACACCAATAGAAACACCCGACGTTGTTGACTTTTCTATTAGTTAAATGGTAGTTAAAAATGAGACACAAAAATAATGTCTGTGTTTTGAAATACTATTTTTCACAACGTAGACCTTATGAATAAATTAAAAACATGATTTCTTAGAATAATAGGTAAATATTCGTATTGTAGAATCCCTCTCAGTTTCTCCCTTTCTAATATTATGTATTACTTACGTCTTCGATCTTTCGTTTGTCCGGTGTTTGTTTGTCCGGTACAAATCTTGCAATCGATTTTTAGCTAACTTCCCGACTAGCTATACATTTGAAACTTTTAGAATATATCAGAACACGGTTACTTACACGGATACTTTTAGCCATCTTTAAGCAGAATTGAATTCATTTTCAGTTAATTCTGTTTTGTATGAAAAGTTATTTCAGAAAAATCCGTAAAACGTAAGACTATTATTGGTTGCTGGTGGTCCTAGGAACTAAATTATTAATATATACGTGCGTTACTATGGAAATCAAAATGACATTTTAGTATTATATATTTGTTTGTTTGTTAGTTTTTTTATTTACTTCATATCAAGTACAAGTATATTTGTATCAAGCATATTTAGCATAATAGTTCAAGAGAAAATTTAAAAACGTATATAAAAGTTCTTTTTATCTTGTAATTATTTTTATTAATTTTTGATAAGAACCAGCTTTTTTTTCAATTTAAATCTCATGTTGTGAGTTGTCGCCATCCTTAATTTTAATTTACTATGTCCACAATGTTTTCTTTTTTTTTAATAAATAAATTATAATACTTATTAGTTTTAAAAAACTTATAAAAATAAATATTAGTTCTTTGATTAAAATAGTTAATAAAGACTAAACAAATACAGTATTAATACTATCGACCGATGGTACTTGACGGAATTTTAATTTTAATTCTAATGGATTTAAGTTTTGTTCTATTCCTTTTGAGCCTAAAGCTATCGGTGCCTGAAGATGCCGAAAGGCGAAACCCGGGTCGCAAAAAAAAACGACACAAATGGAATAGTACAAAACTTAAATCCATTAGAATTCAAATACAATAGTAATTATTTGTCCATGTTGTTGCAATTCGAATTGTCCTGCTAAGGAAACAAAACAGGGCTTTATCGTTGTCAAATTATCTTGATTAGTTATTTAAATTAACAAATAAATGTGATGTATCTATGTACTGTCAATATGTTAGATGTTACTAAAACGTTCTGATTTATTTATCCACTCAGTACAGCAACGCAACGGCTGAGAATGTGTGCCAAATGCCGAAACACGCAGTCGTTAAGTGATGGTTTACCAAACAGTGAGCTTCCCATTCGACTGGCACAAAACAAACATTCTCTGTATAAATAAATAAACACGTTTTATGATTAAACGCCAAACACAGCGTACGACAAACAAGTACACACTTACATTGAAATACATTTACCTAGTTTATATTAAGCAGATAAACCTAGTTGTAGATTTTAGAGTAATTTTGTGTGCTTAACTGTTTCAAGCTGCTTTGCCGAGCTTATATTATAATTATTTAGCAAGCAGACGCTTCGAGATGAAGATGACGTCCTCAGACTGATCTTGTAGTTATTATTTTGTTGTTCAAGTATTCATTGTTGGTTGAACAGTCCACTAAACTTCAGACGTGCGCACTAATTTTTATTACACGTCTTTTTCTACCATAATTTCATAATATTCGTAGACGCTCTTAAAATATGAACGTATATTACGGATTTTGAGTATATCGCTAGCATTTTATTTGGGGAAAATAATGAACAAAGAATAAGAAAGAATAATTACAAGATAAAAAGAACTTTTTATATACAACGTTTTTAATTTTTCTGTTGAATCATATAAACATGACTTGACTTAGCTTAAACGATAAAAAAATTGTATTTGATAGAAATAATACTGAAATGTCATTTTGACATTCATATTAATTTCCATAGTAACGCACGTATATATTAATAATTTAATTGCTAGAATCTCAGACCCCTAGCAACCAATAATAGTGGATTGGATTACGGATTTCTTCCGAAATAACTTTTCATACAAAACAGAATTAACTGAAAATGAATTCAATTCTACTTAAAGATGGCTAAAAGTATTTTAAAAATGCATTGGCATCGTGTTCTGATATATTCTAAAAGTTTCAAATGTCTAGCTAGTCGGAAAGTTAGTTAAAAATCGATTGCAAGATTTGCACCGGATAAACAACCACCGGACAAATAAGGATACGACCTAATAAAAATGTTGTAAAAAATGAGTAGTTTTTAATAATGCTATTATCTATAAAGTTACCCATACACGACCAGTATTACTGTAAGTACTATGTAATATTGATCGTATAATACGTGGAACGATGGAGTAGGTAATGGAATGGACTGACAAATATATTGATATTTGACAATTAGTATTGACAATATAATTGATAATATGAGATTAATTTAGGTAATAGATAATAGAAGGAGAGTGAATCGTCTATTGGGAATAAGTCATTAAACTTTTATCTGAAATGCCTTTCAACGATTGTTCTTTTTGGTCCAACCAGCTACTATGAACATCGGGCCGTCCGACCTGGTCGGTACTAAGGTCAATTTTGTTTCGTTTAAAAAATTCCAGCGTCCTTTTATGGACGTGAAGATCTCTTCAGATAATTTTATTTGTACATATAGTTTTAGATTCGTTTTTTGTACTATATCTTTATTAATTAGAATCATTTTTTGATCATTTCATCGCGAATTTATTGTAAACTCAGTCAAAGTACACTTGTCTTTAACTTAGTATCCGCTCTTGAGGCATTCCGAGGCGTAAAAAAATGCTGATGCTTACATCCAATAATAAGGCTACATGATCGCCTGATTAAGACCGAGTGTGGTGCGTAACACGGAACTGGAAACTTCGATGATAGTGCTAGATATTGTTTATCATTCGAATACAATATGGTTGTAGAAAATGAAGGTTGTATATGATTTTTTAAATAACTCCAGTATGGTATTTTCAAACACTTTTGTGAGCTACTCAGTTAGGATTTCAGAACAAATATTTTCATTTAATTGATTTAATATAATTGCAATATTATATATCGCGTTATTAAACATACATAATTTGCAATATCTCGGAAATTGAAATATATTAAACATACTTAACTTGAAAACATTGACACAGATTGGCGCGACACCAATGGTTATACGGGTTCAAATCACGTCGAGGTTTGTATTTTTTTCAGATATGATTTTTTCTACTGGGTATATATCATTATATCTGAAGTGTTTTCAAGTTATATATTTTCAATATATGGAATGTTACATTCTCAAAATCTTATAAATTATTCATTTGAATATAATAAATAGTTTATTTGAAATGTTTTAATTCAGATGATATATTATCACAGTATCATGTTTTTGAATCCGTAATCCGTTTTATCACAATGGGACACTGTAAAATACAATAATAAGGAACGTCTGTACCAAATATCATGTATGTGAAAAATACATTTTTATCTTAATTATGTGTGTAGAAAAAATTTATATTAGAAAATATTTGTACTGAGCGGGACTTAAACCTGCAACCATCGTAATACGGCCAATTACAATACTGCTAATGGCAGCGAAATTTACTGATTACATAATATGCATCCATGGGCGGCTCTCGTGGTGCAGTGGGTAAGGCGCTGGCCTTCCACCCGAGAGTTCTGGGTTCGATTCCCGGTCATGACTAAAACATTAATGTGTTTTTCTCAAAGCCTGGGTGTTTGTGATTGTTCAAAATTACTAACAACCGCCTTGTACGAAAAAGCAAGGACATGGTTATTAATAATTCTATCTATTATTGTTCTATCTAAAATTGGTTAGAATTAACAACTCGATTATAATTTATTAAGTTGATTGTTAATTTATATATATAATTCACATTTTTGACGAGATTCTGTTAATTTCCAGGTAAACCTCGTCCAAGAGTAACGTGGTACTTGGAGAACACTGTGATCGACGACTCTTTCGAGCGACGAGCTGACGGGCTGACGGTGAACAGCCTGACCTTCCCAAGTGTTGGCAGGCAGCACCTCAACGCGAGACTTATCTGCCAGGCCTCGAACACGAACCTTGCGCCTCCGACTTCTAAGGTCCTCATTCTGGATGTAAATTGTGAGTATACAAATTAATCATTTTTATATATTTTTTCCTCTGATGGTACCGAAACGATTGTACCTACTTAATATTTTTAAAACCTTATAGACATAGCCATAGTGAGAATTGGAGTTATCATCAGAGCTTATACTACTACTAAAGAGAAATTAATACATTTTTTTTTAAATATTTCAACACTTAATTGCGATTTCAGAATATTTGTATATTATATTCTCTGCTGTGGCCAAATTTAATGAATTAATAAGTAAATAGTTCTAATTCAAATTCCAAATTCTCGACACTTAAAAAACTCTATATTAAAAAAATAATAATTACAGGATAAAAAGAACTTTTTATATACAACGTTTTTATATTTTCCGTTGAATCATATAAACTTGGCTTGACTAGCTTAAACGATCAAAAAAATTGGTACTTGATAGAAATAATACTGAAATGTCATTTTGACATTCATGATGATTTCCATAGTAACGCACCTATAAACTAATAATTTACTTGCTAGGACCCCAGACCCCCCTAGCAACCAATAATGGTGTCGAAATAACTGTTCATACAAAACAGAATTAACTGAAAATAAATTCAATTCTACTTGAAGATGGCTAAAAGTATTTAAAAAAATCATTGGCATCATGATCTGATATATTCTAAAAGTTTCAAATATCTAGCTAGCCGGGAAGTTAGTTTAAAAATCGATTGCAAGATTTGTACCGGACAAATAAGAATTCGAGCTAAGAAAAACGTTGTAAAAATAGAGACGCGGTATTAGAAGAACAATATTAATAGTAAATATAAAAATTATAAATTAGACACATAGAAAGAAGTACACGGGATTAGGGATTGCAATACCGGTATTTGAAAACCGGTATTCAATTATTTATTGATACCGAAATACCGGTTTCAAAAATCCAAAATACCGGTATTTTTGGTATTATGAAAACATACACATAAAATATAGGTTTTTTGGAAATGAATTTAATGTTATTTTTCATTACTTACTAGGTACTATATTGTATATTAAATTTCGTGTATAAGTTTTATGCAGCCAAAACGCAAATATATTAACTTTTAAAGTCTAACAAAAGTTAATTAAAATAAAACAAAATCCCTCAAATATACTTATGTAATTGTCGCGATGAATTACCTAACATATTTCGAAAAAGAAAATATTTGTTGCAAACATTTCCAATTATATAAATATGTACATCCAACAAGCGTTGAATTTGAGAGAGATTTTTCTGTACCTATCCGTCCTAAAACATGATAATCAATACATATTTATAAAATGTCACATACAATAGTAGTATTTTAAATATATTACAATAGTTATATTCATTGATATGTACTTCTTTTTTTCTATAATATCTTTTGAATAATACCGGTACTCAATAAGAAATACCGAAATACCGGTATTAACATATTCATTCGGTATTGCAATCCCTACACGGGATGGGCTAAGTAGACCCCATTTTAATAATTTATAAAACAACGTCCATCTATACTCGTCTTCACGTAAATGGAATGTATTAACACCCGAAGCGATTTAGTTGAACATAGATATTGCCCTCCCAATTGGCATCATTGATAACAGGGTAATTTTGCGTCTAGGGAGAACAAACAATAATTTATGCTCCTTATTTCTAAGATAAGTTCAGAGTTCTTATTTACACCACGTATAAGTAAAGTAACACGTAAAATATACGTTTTGTAACACCAATCTAATTTCAACTTACTAATTGTATGCATTAGAGTTACAGCTTAACATTCATAATACGAGGAAAGCTCCATTTTCATCAAATTACGTTTTTCTTTAATAATGTTAGTTATCATCGTGTGTTTTGCAGTTTCTCGACTTTTTAAGGTCTTCAAGAAAAAAAATATCGAAAGGTGTACAATTCTAATACTCTTTTTTCTTTGTCTTTTCAGTGAAACCTCTTGCTGTAACCATTCTTACAAAAGAGAAGCAAGTATCTGCTGATAAGCGCTACGAAGTAGAGTGCAAGACATCTGGTTCAAGACCTGAAGCCGTGGTTACCTGGTGGAAAGGCAGTAGACAGATCAAAAGATCGGCAAAGAATGTAAATATCACCACATAATTATTTAGAACCCTCTTTCAGTTTCGTGTATTTATTTTGTACTGACAAAATGGCTTCAATCAAAATAATACATAATTACAATCATAGTATTGACTAATAACATGTGGTTATAGCAGAGCTTCTGTTCATTGTCTTTCTTAGATACATGTATTTGAAAAAACTAATGTCAGCTTTATTCCGATTCTAGTTGTATCTTTACAATTCAGATCATTTGTCATGTACTTATATGTACATACATAATTTTGAAAACACTTCTGAGAAAATATATTATAACCAATAGAAAGAATCTTTTTTGAAAAACTAAGTCACCCCGCAGGAATCGAACCTGCATCTCTCGGGTTTCGCGCTCATGTACATAGAACACTATGCTAAAGTCTCCATACTTAATTGCGACTAACTTTAACTAATGGCTCTTAATACTCTCCGAAGCGGTTTCCAAATTGAGGTAGGTACTATTGGTGCTACTGAGCTACTATTGAGCGCTATTGAGCTACTATCGAATAAAAAATAGTTAATAGGTATATGTATTTGATAATAAAACCATTTTGTCTGTCAATCATATTCCGAGATTTCGAAAAAAATCGAAATAACACTAATTTCACATAATTATTTATTTTTGAGAATACATGTTTTGAAAAAAATCCTTAACAAAGGTCGACCAAGTGAAACTCAAACGTTACAAATTTTCACTGTCCGGGTGAGTGCTCTCTCAATTGAGATATCGCCCCACATAATACATATACGAATTAAATCCAATACTTTAACTGTATCTTCAATATTAAGAATACCTATTACATCCCTAAATCTTGAGTATTTTGTATTGAATAAAAAATAATGATTTAATATTGGATCGTTGTTTTGTTTGCAGTATTCCGAACCCAATAACCAGACACTCAGCATCCTGCCATTGACTCCAACCATTGATGACGATGGAAAATACCTTACGTGTAGAGCAGAGAATCCTTCAATTCCTGACTCTGCGATTGAAGATAGATGGAGACTCAACGTCCATTGTAAGTATTTTATCATTAATATTTTATTCTTTAGATCTCACACTATTTAAAATATCTAATGATGTTTCTAGATAAAAGAATACGTTAGTTTATATGACGTATTTATTTACTTATTTCTATACTTAGAAAACAATTCAATTAATGTTAACTCATGTCACGGTAAAAAAATTGAGAAGTTCATGTGTTGTTAAAGAAATGAAAGTAAAGTTGATGTGTAAGAAAGAAGAAAGAATGCTTATTCGGTTAAAGCAAGTATAATTAAATGACACTTATGAAGGCATGTAACCGCGCTGTCACGCGGATCTGACTATCAGTGAAACTAAAAATAAATATAAGTAGATTATGAAAGAAATTAAATACGCAAGACTTGTAGATATATATGTATATATTAATTATTATATAAGTATATAAATTGGTTTCTCGTTTTTACACCTGAATAATGACAAAGCTAAAGTCAAACTTGCAAGAAAAATATTACAGCATGACCCAAACCCATGGTATTTGGGTGCCATGACTTGACTTGCCAAGCTCATTTCTAGCAGATAAAATGGAAAACTAAAAGCAGGGTTTAATAATATTCAAAAAATAGTAAGAACAAGTTGAGAATGTGACCCACGTACACTTTTCTCTCGTCTTTTTTTAAATAAATACTCCTTTCCCTAAGTTTTATTATTAGACTCGTCCATTCTCTAGCATTAACATGGCGTGATACCTCTCTACTGATAACTATTCTCTTGACAATATTTCTGTGAAAATTTACTCTAAGGTGAAAATCTATAATATGTTCTCTCTTATACCCTGCTGGCATACGAGAGAATTAATTATTAATACTATGAGATTAGGGTAGAAAAATGTATACATTTGAATTTACAATTGGGTGAGAAATAATTTGGATTATTAATAAATAAAAACAAAGAAGAATCTTTTTAAATGATAAAATATTTCAAAACAGCTATGTCATAAACTTTTATCATCTACGTGGTACTAAAATTAGAATAAACATCACATAATTTTCTTCCTTATTACTGGAACTGCAAACTAATGAATAATTAGTTTGCTCCACTGATTGTTTTATACATAATTTTCTACCTAATTTACTACTTGTTGAATTCATAATGTAGTAGTATGTCGAAATGGAATATGAATATTGCATGCTAATGCGTACACATAATAATATTACTAAATGTTTCTCCTGCATATTGTATAATTTGTTTCACTGAAATGTGGTACTTGCATAATTTATAATGTTATAATTTTGTATAAAAGAGGTTGAACTATATAACTAAAAAATTTTTTTGTATATTTTGAATACTTTTTATTTAGTTAAATTTATAACAATATAAATATTCCATTCTTTGGCGTTGTTAAAGATGATAGTAATGTCTTTATCAAAAACTGAAATTTAATATATTTCCTGTTAAATTTCATTTATCAATAATCAATACGTCTCTAAAGTATTAATATATTACGTCCAACAACTAAGTTTAGTATTTATGATTTATTATTTTATATCTATTTTAATATTAAATGATATTATGTCATTATTACGTTAGTAGTTGTATGTCTATTGCGAACAAATACAGTAATTGAAAGATTATTTATGAACTTCTTGATTGAAAGGTTTGATGTCAACTACTCCTTATAATCTATATAATATGATATGATAAGTTCAGTTAATGTCAACTGTTTTTGTGACGAGTACTTCATTATCAACTGATATCATTAGTTTTATTGTATGTCGATAGATGTCACTATAATTCATTCATTCACATGCAATCCGTATGATACCACGTGTCAACAACATAACAAGCTCGGCATTTTTTGGGTTCCGCGCCGTTACAGTAGTGCTGACCCCGACCCATACTGTCCCGAAACCCGCGCACTGCGATCCAGGCATCCGGTTCCGGCGTTGACCCGTCCGAGACTCGAACCTGAATGTTTAATGTCGAATGGTTAATGGCGGTGGTCCCCCTTTCTGGTCTGCTGGCCGGCAAAGCTAAACTGCTATATTAGTCATTGCGTGCAGTTGTGACTTGTGGCGTCGGCTACACCATTTATCAAACACACACCCCCATTATGCGCCTGAAATGGATGCATATTTCTACATGCATGCAAATTGCAAGGTGCATAATATTTGCAATGAATAAAATAGTTCATAATATAGACAAACGAAATTCAACCATTATTCTTAATTTATCTGGCTGACAATATGGCTCACCACTCATTCGCAACAACTCATTCAGCATAACTACTTGTTATATTATTATACTTTACAAAAGCTTCATAATTATAATCATACATGTAGATCAGTGGCGTGAGGTTATTTCTATTTGTAGGGATACTGGTTGAAAAAAAATCGTATACCTTTAACCAGGGCTCGAAATGGACCGGAGCGCCGTTCCGGTTCATAAAATCCCCAAAGTTATCGCTCCGTCTCGTGGAAATATTAATTTGACCGTGTAAGCTAGATATGCCATATAATAAACACTCTAAGACACTATATACCTATATAAAATACACATTCAATTAGATAACTATGTTAATATTTTCGTAAAATTATCAGGCGCTCCGGTTCGTAAAACAATCCATTTCGAGCGCTGCCTTTAACCACCTATCGCTACATTATTATCCATTTTGCAACAAATTGAATCTATGCGAACAGTATCAGAGAAAAATAGCACACTTATCATATATACGAATAATATGAAGATAATACAATATTACCTACTACTGATAAATATGTCGACACTAATGACAACAACACACTAATTAAATAAAATTTCAATAGCTCACTGACAATATAAAGTTGAGCGATGAGTTTAAATTATGTATTTTTTTAAAACATTTATATACCTACATCAAAAATCATTAGATAAAATTCATTTATCTATCTTAGATTAAAACTATCTAAGTATATTTATATGTGATTGAATGCCATAGATTTTTTTAAATTATCTGATTATTAATTATTGTGGACAAAGCTGCAGCCAAAACAATAATATTATACGCAAAGGTTTTAAGCTTCTTTTTTAGAGCCTACCGTATTGCATACGAGGCTACGTGAGAAAAAGTCCATACAAAAAAATCTAACATTCTGACAAAATTTGACAGATGGTTCTGTATAATAATAATCAAGTTAATATTTAAATATGTTAATGGAGTCTTCGCCACTGATATCTACAGAGTAGTTAGTAGCTTTGAAGTTTAATAAACATATTTTCGGAACATTACTAATAGTAGGTAGGTACTTGTAAAACATTTAGCCATTTAAAAACGTACCATACAATTGCAGAATAAATACATAATACTACAATATAGCACTGATGTGCATATATAATTATGTTATCCAAAGAAAATAATTCACCTTTATAATAATTGAGACACTGAGAACAGAACGAATACAAATTAAGTTGAGCAATACAACCTCAACGTTAAATAATATGCGATTGAAAATTATTGTACACCGATGGAATGATGACGACCCTTGGCAAGGCTGAACAAAATATTTCATATGTTAAGTCCCGCAGTTTGCTCTGACAGGTCCCACGGCTTCTCAGAGTGGACTGTGGATGGTTAAGCAATATAGGTAATAGGTAATAAGATATAAGGTTAAATTTGAATTAAATATATATTAGGTAAAGGGTAATTAAATTAAATTAGATATAAAATATAATTTGGATGTAAGATAATATGTAAATGTAAATTGTAACATAATAGGTAAATGTAAAAAAAAAATATGTAATGCAAAGGATAACGAAGTAATAAAGGGGGACTATGGATGGGCGTTAATGGTATATAGTAATTAAGGAATTAATGTAATTTAAGTAATATTAATATTAATCATATTATGTACATCGATATCACTATATGTTTGGTTGATAGACTGACATCCGTCAACCTTATATAAATGTGTAGCATATGGCGGTATCGGTTTTGAATTGGTAAGAAATACGACCACCCCTAACAGATAAAAAGGCAAGATTATTAAATCCAAAGGCAGTCTGTTTTGTGGGTTCCGGGCGACGCCTTGTTGCCTCGGGACCCTTACGATCTCGTCTGCATAACTAATTAGAAATAATTAAGTTAATGTTAAATAATTAGTTAATAATAATCAAGTTAATTTTTAAATAATAAAATTCGAATTAATTTTTAATTAATCAGTAATAAATGTGGTTATTTTTGTGACTTCGGATATTAGTTGACTCTTGTTTATTGAGTCTTCGAACTGTGAACTTCGAATATTAATTGATTTGACTTTTCTTTTTTCTTACTAATTGTGGTGTATGGATAATAACAATAAATCGAGTTTCTTTTAATTATTATAAACTTTGGGACTTTCGATACCAATGTGAATGATACTTTTGGACTATAATCCTTGATGAAGGAATGCCATAAGGCCAAACATATTCTAATAACAATAAAATACGAGTTCTGAAGATTTCATCTGGTGTTTAATTGACTTTGTGCCCCGTGACTTCTTGGTTACTCCACGTCCATGAGGTTCCTGCCTGTTCCTCCACATTAATGAACCTCCACTTCCAAGTGCCTGAGCTAGTCAGGAAGTCGGAGGCCTTCATTTGGCGCAACTGTTTTCAACATGTTCAACATGTTCAACAAGGGGTATTATTTCCAAAGTAGGTGAAAACCTAACCGATTTTTTTTAACGGTACATGTTCAAACACGCGCGTTAACATCATTTTACTCCCTACTTCAATTATAGTTAATCAATTTATGGCTACGGCCGTATGTTGTAGCTTAACCACTGGGAAATGCCAAAAATAAAATCTTAATCATAAAATAATAATTCTAACTTTTACAATTTGTTTGTATAAATATCTGTATTATTGTATATTCTTTATTAGTTAACAATGTCCTTTTTAATCGGTCGAAACCGGTGCTGACGAATATTTAAAATAAGTGGAACTAGTTCTACGTGTTGTGTTTTATTTTAATTAATAAAACTTTTCGTTAAATGTTTAAATCCTGTTTCAATTATAAATATATATGTAATTCTGTTCCTTTTTTGATTAAACGTCACTTTTACTCGAGAACCAATTATAAATTTCATTTTTTCTGGCATTTTTATCAAAAATAAACTAAAAGATTTTAATATTGTGTTTGAATACGACCAGGATTACATTTAAAGAACCGGCTAGTTCGCGTACATTTTGAGTGATGAAGGTTGTATGTAAATATTTCTCTTTCTGGTAATTGCGTTTTTTCTTAGTTGTAATAATATTATTATAACTTTGTTTAATTTATCCCGGCGAGAGTTTTCTCATTCAACACCTCAGAGGCCAATGGATCACTGTCGCTCCTCGTACTTTTTTAAACAAAACACGCCCCGACCCGCCCCGCACCGCACGCCAACATCGAGTCGCCGACATTAAATTTATCCAACTTACACAAACCATTTGCATTAATTTAAAAACCTCTACGCAGGGCCGGTACTTTTAGTTGTGCGGTATTGGCCGCGCACACATGCGACCAAATCTGAGGGCGCGTAATGCAGTAATCAGCTGATTTTCCGACGCATAAGAAATAACACTTGGCAACTAAATTTAAACAACAATGACTTCGGTTTTTAATGTCGTTTATTTGTTTCCGACAAACTAAAATTGTTTTAATACTAATCATCTTCGCAAATATGAAAGACTAACAGTATTCGACATATCTTTTTGTACTAATATCCAAACGATTGAAACCAAATTGCACACATGCGTCATCTGATGTAGTATTGAAATACGTCTTTTTTCAAGAATTATTCTCTAAATACTAGAATTCTGATATACTTGTATCAGAGTGAATGAATTTATTTAAATAACTACTGATAAGGCAACCATTAATCATACAACTTTGGATCGCCAAAAGCGACGTTGCCACGTTATTAATTATTTTTCCGAAATGTCGTCAGCTGTATTTATAGTTTCTAAATAGTTCTATTTACATAACGTCGACTTTCTCTGCACTTCTTCCTTCGAAATATAAGCTTGAGTATGTTTCATTAAGCTGAATTGGATATCATATTAGAGACTGTAGGTATACTAATAGAGGGTCATTCATACATGATAGCACGCCGTAATAAAAGAAATAGGGTCTGCGAAGCTATTCTATACACAAGGCGGCTATCGACTCTGCTATCGATGGTAGTTTATCATATTAATGTATTGAGGCGGTTAATTTTTACAATAATTTAGCGTCTAAACCAGCGAAACTCAACCTGCGGCCCGCGGACCGCATGCGGCTCTTTTAGCTTTTATGTGCGGCCCGAAACACATTTATTATCAGGAAGTTTGTATATCTTGAGATTCGTTTCGACTTTGACGCACAGATAGTGACGCCCGAAGAGGATTGTCATTAGGGTCCACATCAGATCTGGTATAAGAGTGTTGCTATTGCACACGATTAATTTAAAAAAAACACGCATAATTTTTAAAATCTCAAAAATGTTTTATAAAAAAGGGGGGGTTTCATGATTTTTTTCGTCACACCAGTAGTTATGCGGCCCGCGTTTCTTTACAAATATATGTATTTGGACCGAAGAAAAAAAAGGTTGAGTATCATTGGTCTAAACTGTCAAAAGGTGTTATGTTTTAACAGCTCCTCTCTTGGTTGTGTTAACTTATAGAGCGATATATACAGTTTTGGCAGTTTAAACGGGTAACTTATTGTAACAATAAATTATAATACCTCAATAATATATAAATATGATAAACTACCATCAATAGCAGTTGATAGCCGGCTTGTATACGGAATAACTCCACTGATATAATATGATGATTTGTGATGAAGAGGACAAGAGGGGAGTTACAAAAAATTGTGACGTCACAAACCATCAAAATATAAACTCATTTTTTTTCTGAGAATATAATATTCCATCATTTTGTAATTGTAACGATAGGAGACGGGGTGTTAAAGAAACAAATATATAATTTGGCGTCATTAATGGACAAGTAGACAATCTATAAAGATATTTTATTAAACTGTCCGCAAAGGTGAGTTTTTTTCGCCCACAGAAGGCCGAGTATTCCCAGAGACGGCCCTGCATCCACGTAACCGAGCGCACAGTTTTAAATTTAATGTACAACTAGAGAGACAACAGATTACGCTGCGCAAACTTAGTTAAGGGTATTTTAATTCACCTCCCATGACGTTCACCTTTCGCTTCATCCCTCAAAACCCGAAAGGGTTCCAAGAAGTTCCTGCGCTGCTGCTTTCTAAATTAAAATAAATAATGAAAGTACCCACTGCTACAGATCATAAATCTTCTGATAATTTACATTTTTTTTATTTATGAATTCTGTTTCTTAAAATGTATACCTACTTAATTCATTTCATATTTTTTTTCTTTTGACTTATTACGAGTAAAAAAAGCATGATTGTTGTATTTTTTTTTTCATTCATTCTTCAGCGCCAGTGTTAGTAGTAGGTAGTTGGCATATAATTTCATAAATGGATTTTTTAAATACTTTCATTACACAAATATATAAAATAGTGTTTTGATGTCACGTAGGTACTTCCGCAAAGCTTGATGAGCTCGTCGATGTAGGTTGTTTTAAGCAGATCTGTGGTAATTTTGTTCCCATTCTTATACGACGATTATAAAATCGTGATTATACAGAGATGCACGTCGCATACTATCACGTGATGTCACAGTAAGCATCCGCTACGGGAAAAAAGTGTGCAATGTCGTTTTTCTTGGTGTTAAAAATGTTATCAGACTGATGCTACCATCACGTAGCACATTTTGAATCTTTAAACGAACATTGTCAGTTGGAAAAATCTGCCGCAATCACCATAACAACAATGAGGTTACCTCACGTTGTACCGCACTGCATCGACACGTGCATGACTCAATGAACGTTTTTTATCATTTTCTACATCCCTAAACATTTTCGACTAATATCAAAATCGCGTGTTTTTTGTTTTTAGCGGTTGGCACTATGTATTTTCGAAAAGAATGTTGTCTATTATCAGCTATGGTCTGCAGGTTAGGTTTTGTTCAAAATATTATCAATGGATATAATATCGCAAGTAATTTTAACGTACGCACACGTAGCAATTGATAACATAATTTAAATTAGCATGAATAATTATTTCAAATTCTAATACATTTTTTTATGATTTTACCGAGACTTTGACTGCGACTCGCTGTCATATCGCCTCTTCTCGTCTAGAAAGGGATCCGCCGTTCATTTCCTCACTTAAATTCTGTTAAAGAACTTTATAATTTTGCCAAGCTCTACCGTCTTACCCACCGCCACAGCACCTTTCAATTCGTCAACATATCTGCAATTCGCAGCTGTGCTATGTGTCGTTCATATTTAGGGCATTGTACTGCTATATGTACAATGTTCTTCAAAATATCATATTCATCGCAGAGCTACAAATCGTTTCTTCCCATGAGGATATCAAATCGTTCACCCATTGTATGCCTTGTTCTTAGCCTCAGTATCAGCTTAAGCTCGTTCCTCTTCAAAGGAGACTACAAACCAGGGAACCAACCGTGGGGATGGTAGGATGGACTTACTCGATTTCCTCTTTTCTAGTGATGCCCTTCTAATACATTAGAGTTGGCACTCTCCATCATTGAATTTACTGAGGTGGTGATCTTTCAAAATATTCTGCAAAATGACGAAACCATAGATTAAATTTGTCGCCGTGACAGCGTGTCAGTACGCGACGTGCATTTAAATATAATCACAATTTTAGCGATGGACGAGGAAAGTGTCGCGAATTTGTACTTATCTTTTACCCTGATTCTAGGGGAATGGGACAACTGGACGCCAGGACAATTGGACGCCGCACTGTCGTAGACACGTAAACAGAACGTTGACGATTAATTTTAATCAGTTTCTACCTACTACTTAGTAGTGTTAATTCATTATACTCTTTTTTAGTGCGGATTGAAAATTACCATGCCTAAGGCTTTATATAAAAATAAAGTAACTCTTTTTTCGTTGGATTCATTATATGCACGATTAAATCATTATTTACGTGTGCATATTTAAATTCTCACCAACTATTAAATCATAATATAATAATTTAAATATAAATATAAATAATAATATTAAATATGTAGTTTTTTTAAAGTACCTAACGTCTAGTTATTTTCGAATTGCGTGGCGTCCAGTTGTCCCGGCGCCAAATCATCCTAGACCCGATGTTAGTGCGTGACAGGGTGAAAAAATGATGTAGATGAATCGACTCATTTCGTTTAATAAAATGTATTAACAATTAATTAGTTACAAAATAACATGCATCAACCGAATTTAAAATATAATTTTATAAATGTCAAGTTTCTGTGTAAACTGTTATAGTAGTGAAATTTAATAAAAATAAATGCAAAATCTATTCTGTTAAAAAGCTCTTTCCATTTTGAATATCTCTATTATCTTTGCCGCTCAAATAAAACTACTCGTTTGTTTTTATTTGTGTACTTACATAAAATATTTATACGCTTTTCATACCGTTCACTGAAAGTGCCAAAGTTTCAGAAAGCTTCCGTATTCTTTCAATATCCATCGTTCGGGCACAGTTTGTGTTCAATTTTATATATAATGCCATTGAGTCAAATCAAATATACTCAGAACGCCGACATTTTCTCCGATACGTTCCAACAGAAGACTTGAAAAGAACCAATATTCTATACACTGGCAGAACTGAAAATTCTTGGAGAGTATTTGGCTGAGGACACTTAGTCGTAACAGATTACACAACAACATACCGTCGCTAATTTTAAACACGTATCTCAAAAAACACAACTTTTAGGAGAGGCAAATAACAACATTATTCTCTCAGTTTTTAATTCAGAAATAAATTTTCTTCTATGAAATATCCATTTAAAATAGTTACACATATTTCCATGAAAAAAATGTTATGTTTCTTCAATCAGGTTACATGTAAGTTGTACGTATGCAGCTCATCGTGGGTAAAATGTTCAACGAAGAACTCGTCATTTGATTAAATGTTACACGTACTCATGTTTCACGTACTGCGGCGCACGAATAAGTGGACTACGGTGAACTGTTTACGTACAAATTTCCGGATACGCTTCAATCTATAGCACTATACTTTCGACCGATCAGTCATATTGTCGGAGATACGACAATGCGTTCCACAATATTACTTTAGTAAACACGTATTCTATCTTACAAACATGTAACTCTAATATTATTTATAAAAGTATTTTATTGTGATACGAGTTTTTTGTCATTGCTTAAATGTATTATGTTATAAAGTATGTTTTGAGATACGTGTTAGTGGAATATGTGCGTATTCAAATTCAGAATTCATTGCATCAAACAACTCAAAACTGACAAAAATTGAGATACGTGTTTGTAGAAAATTAGCGACGATACGTTGCCTAATGGAGCTCCGCATATTGATGGAATGCGACTTTTTAGTTTGAAAAAAAACATATATTGCTGCCTGTGACAAATCGCATGCGTCTCGGGCTGCGAGTTGAAGCCGCCAGTACGCATACTGCATACGTATATGCTACGAATTGGTCATTCCTATGCTGGCTCGCTGGTCACCGCATCCCATAACATATCTATGTTACGAGACGTTACGCGCGACTATCGCTAGGTGCCTATGTGCGCGGTCTTCATATTATGCAACATCAGAGCGACGTTCTTAGAAGGTTTTATTTATGCCTGTGCGGCAGACGAGGTGAGTTTAGATATGAGAGCCAGCTAACTGTCTTTTATCATCATAAAAAATCATTTTCTCATCTTCTTGAAAATGATTAAGTTTGGTCTTCGTTTGGACACTCATTGCATTTATCGTCAAACTATTATCATATGCGGCTCTCGTGGTGCAGTGCGTAAGGCGCTTGCCTTCCACCAGAGAGTTCCTGGGTTCGATTTCCGGTCAGGACAAACAATATTTATGTGTTTTTCTCAAAGCCTGGGTAGTGATTGTTCAAAATTACTAACAACCACCTTGCACGGAAAAGCAAGGATATGGTTATTAATAATTCAAAAAAAAATATATTATCATACTGTGCAAATAGCCGACTGCGCAATGATAATAGGGAACTACGCCTCAGTTTATAGCATGAGTATTCACATCTTATTTTTCTCTCACTCTTGCGACGGCAGGTTGTGAGTGATGCAAATCAATTCAATACGACAAGGTCAAACTTAATTTGGTTAACAAAATTAAAATAGGAATTATTTATTCTTCCTCTTCTAAGTCTCAATCAAAATCATGTTATTATACAAGCTTTTCAAATTTTAATTACTCAATTCCTATGGGCCTATGGTGTGATCGACGAAAATCTACGCCATGATCGATACGTTCTACTTGCCTGGTGTAGATATAATATTATGATGTGTGTACCTACTCAGGAATTTTAGTTTTATCAAAATAATATTATCTACTTTCCTAGTTATAAAATAGTTTATTTCAAATTATTATAAGTATGTTCTACTCAATTAAAAATCACTCAAGTTAATAAATCCTTCATTAGCCGAGAGTGTATTGTTTTGAAGTGGTAGGCTCCAATCCGAAATTAAACTTCTCGATTATTATTATTATGATACCCATCGCAAAGTTTTCATAAATCATTCAATCTATTCAGAATATCTCCACTTAATATTAATCCAAGCCAGTTATGGCTGAAAGTTTTCGCTTAAGAATCTTGCGGCCGGGCGCGGTCTGGAACCCTCCCATCTCCACCCTGGCAATTCACGATTTTAATTAATACTTCGGGATGAGTTTGCCACCCTTGCAGGATTATGTTCGACTTTGCATCGATTCGGCGCGAATGTTTTATCGAAATTAATAGTTACCATTAGCATTATGATTATCGTTTTCCAGATTTTCCAATTAAGACTGTTATCGTTTTCGTCAAATTAATTCAGTTAAATTATGTTGTTCTCTTTTTAATGATCGATATTTTTTATAATAAATATGAGTGGATACATGTATCAAAATCATTGAAGTAACCTTTTGAATTCTGAGATATCTACCTGCCAGTGGCGAAGACTCCATATTAGGCGATTATTAGAAGCCTACCTTCTTAAGAAAAATATTTTTTAATTGCATATTGACTTATTTATATAATCACTTAATTATAATATACTCCATAAAATAATCTATTTTGCCAACGACAGATGTCGTATATGTAGGTTTATATTACACAGACAATCTGCAAAGGTTTTAAAAAATATACCATAGCGCGCCATCTGTCTTGACGTAAATAAAGGTCGGATTATGTTTCAAATAATTCTCAATTTTTTTCATATAAACTTTCGGTCACGTAGCCACGCCCAGTCTATCGAATTGTATGAACTAATGTAAGCTCCGATCGCAGAGCCTAAAACTAAATAATTAATAATTAGATAATTTAAAAAATAATTTTTATGGTGTTTAATCGAATATTAATAAATATAGACTGTTTTTAAAAATAAAAAGAAATTTTATGTACTTAATGATTTTTGACATGTATAAATGTTTTGAAAAAATACGTACTTAATTTAAACTGATCACCTAATTTTATGTCGTCAGTGAGTTTTTTAAGTTTCATTAAATTAGTGTGTCGTTGTCATTAGAGTGTACCTATTCATTAGTAGTAATATCGTATTATCTTCTTATTTCTCGTAAGTATAGCTGACAAGTGTGTTCTTTTTATCAGATCTCCACAGCCTACCTCTTTCCAAAAGTCACCCTTCGCCACTGCTACCTGCACATTTTAGTGTGGATCATTTAAATTCTGACGCTTCCTCAGATAAACCCCATTTTTTAAAAGATGCATATTTATCACAATCTGAAGATTATTATTCAGAAAAATCAACATCAAAAAACCTAGTAACGTGACTATACTTTTAATACCCAATGCCGGTTCATCGCACATTTGTAACAATTTCTGAAGAAGGTATCCAAACCTGACAGTGGTACTGCTTACTACTGGTGGTTAAGTAAAAAGGAACCTTACAAGCCCCCGGTATATTTGGGAGCTAGGCCGAATAATCTGTAGATTTTGTAAAACATAATAATTATGCCATTATGATCTTCGCCGCGTGGTTTAGTGCAACGGTCCCCAACCGGTGGTCCGTGAGAGAACTTTGGTCGTCCGGAGAGTAAAAATTTTGATTCTATTTACAACTACATACTACTATTTGTGTGAGAAGACATTCTCAACAGTTAGCAGCAATTAAAACCAAGTACCGCAGTCGGCTTGAAATACAAACGGTTCTCCGTGTTGCAGTAACGTGGAACCAAGAATCCAACAGCTTGTTCTAAACAAGCAGCAACAAAGGTCACACTGATTATCTTTCTGTTACGTGTAATTAATCTTTTATGCACGTCTACGTCGACGTAGAATACATATTAATTTAATAATTTATTATATTGATTCTTTTTTAATAAAATAAAATTAAAAATGTTTTTTTCGCATTATTCGTATTGAATATCTGTGTTAATAAGTTAATAGTTTCTCATTATTTTATCATTATATTGACATATCGAATTTTTAACAAGTGTGGAAAAAAACGTGGTAGCGGTCCGCGGAATTCAAGATTTTCATTTTAGTGGCCCACGAGGTCTAAAAGGTTGGGGACCGCTGAGTCTACTAAATTTTAGTGCATAAGGCGCTGACCTTTCATCAGGGGGCTCAGGGTTCGATTCCGAGTGAGATCACAATGCATGTTTGTGATTATCTCAAAGCCTGGGTATCTATGATCGTTTCACTTATATTACTGCAATACTGTTTCACTACACTACTGTTATTGGAGTGCATGAGCTGTTGCAGTGTTAAAAAAAGAATAAGAATAGTAAAAAAAAACGTCTTCACTTATATATTAAAAGTTTTCTATCCCAATTTTCTTTTTTCAGATATGCCAGTGGTGACGTTGAAAATGGGCTCCAATTTGATAGCTGATGACATCAAGGAAGGAGACGATGTCTACTTCGAGTGCAATGTCCGAGCCAACCCGAAAGCTTACAGACTGGCGTGGTTTCATAATGTAAGCGATTTTTTATTTCCATTGCAATGTATTGTTTGCAGGTGTATGTATACGATTGTCGCAGAATTTAATCTCTAATGTCCATAGTCAATTCATATGAACTTCGCAGATCTACTAATACATTATTTAGTATAATAGCCTATCCTTCATTTTCTTTGGTACTTCAGATATTCTTATGATTATGTATCAGTTTATCTTAATTAAAAGACATAATACTGAGACATTCACGCATTATCTATAATTTCATTTTAGTGATCGGATTATTTCCAAGGTTACATTAATTATTCGCATAACAAATAAATAAGATATATGCCAGTCGCCAAAGACTAAGGCTTTGAAGGCAGTTTTGGTTTATTACTTACAATGACGTTTAGGTCAAAAAAGCAATAAATTTGAGTGTCCTCAAATATTACTTCAAATATTTAATTCGCATTTCGTTAACGTGCATTAATGCATACTATAATACAGATGTGACTATTGAAAATAACATACTAAAATAAATACACGTATTTAAGTGTATCCCATATTTCTCCATACTTGAGAATTATACTTCCTATAGTTCTCTTCCCTTATTTCTTTGTTTCCTTGGTGTCCACCTATTACATCAATAATCGTATAAGGTGGTCACATTCAGTGACATCCCGTGGGGATAGGCAGATTGAGCATCGTTTGGGATGGCAGTTACTCGAAGGGCGGCAAATCGAGGAGCATCATTTGGAATATATAGAAATAGTTACCTAAACTTAGTAATAACGAAAATATCTTTCCATTAAAAAATTCAGCTCCCTTGTTTTGTCGGGTTTGCGATATCTAGTTTACTTCCGTTGGCCTTCGACGTCCTTGGTGACCAGAAATGACACGTGCAGATTTGCGAGTAATTACAGTGTGATATTTTGTCAGTAATGTATGATACATTATTTATCCATACAACACATTTCCTCGTAGTATTATATATAACGAATGATAAAAATACTGTGTAAAAAATGGGGCGGCATTTTATCTAGGGAAGTCACCTGTCACATTATGTGAAAAATAAAAGCATTCATTAACGGTCCACATGCTCAGCGTAAGTCAAAATGGAGCTTTTATGCTAATTTCAAAGCATGATCCTGGAAATTCCTTAAACGTTATAGATAATCTATTTATATAATTTAGAAGCCTTATTATCCTTTATATTTATTTTAAATAGTTGTTGACTGCATAAAGTATTTTTATTATATATAATAGTATTCTTTTAAACCTCTCGCTCTAATGTTTTAGAATATAGTCATATTTCAGTACATCCATGTGCAGTGGCGTTAAGATTTTTTAATATTTTTTATTAATTTTTAAAAGCATTTATAAAACCATTAGTAAAATTTATGTAGACATTATTATAGTGAAATATTTACGATAAAGAATTATATTGATAATCTCTGTGATTCCAAATTTGACAAGAATAAAGCATTTTATTATTCAGAAAATGGGCAAGATTTACAGATTTAAAGATAATTCTAAAGATAATGATTATAAGCTATGTCTTTGAACATTCAAATGTGGTAAACATTCTATGAATAATGTTTGCTTTATAATAATTATTGACCTAAGAATAAGGTAGTATTTTTTTGATATACGCCATTTCTATTGGCATTCCCCAGTGGTTAAGCTTCAACATACGGCCGTAGCACATAAATTGATAAACAATAAATGAAGTAGGGAGTAAGATCATGTTAACGCGCGTGTTTGAACATGTACCTAACCGAAAAAAAAATATTTTTTTTAAAACGGTTCAGCTCTATTTTGACCTACGCTGAGCATGTCCCCTCTTAAACGAATCTGGTTACATAAGAATTGGCGAATGTCACATAGATTATGTCCAATTATGTAGGCTATCTGACCATGGTTGATTTGCCCGCATTAGACCGTGAAGCCAAAGATGATGATGATAAAGACATCTTAACTAATGCGCATTTTCCATCTGGCGGTGTAACAATAAATTGTTATCTAAATTTAGTGGTTGTGTTAGCTAAACGTGGGTCAATTTACCCCATAAATAATAAAGCGCCACTCAGCGACCCTTGGCTTCGCTATATTAGCCAACATTATATCGTATTAGAATGTATGCATCTACATCACAATTAGCGCGGAATTTCTATGTTGGGAATAATTTAATATTAATCCCTTACACATGTTTCCCATTAAAATGCCATACATATACAACACTTTAGTTTTATTTTTAGATTGTGGTTCTAAATAGTATTAGTGTAATAAATGATACGTAGGCATGTTTTAAAAATACATTATTTAAAATTAATGAATATTAGCTAATTGGGAACATAGTTATCTCCAAATTTCCAAAAGTTAAGATTAGTCATATCGTCAATTTTCTGGCAGAAGACACTAATTCTAAAAAATGACATATTGAGTTAGTTATACCAAAATGTTCCTTATTTCAAACTTTACCGTCTGAAAACCTTCTTAATAAATAAACAGTCTTTATTTCAAAGTCATCCTTTTTACGAGTACTTAATAAACTCACATGGTAGACCATTTCAAATATTTTAACAACTTCAAAGTCATATTACTCAAAACTAGTATTCTCCAGTTAGTGTGTTCTGCCATGACAGAGATGATGTACGCAAAAATTGAAAAAACATATTTTTTAACACGTGTAGTTTGTCCCATATTTTATCACACTTGAGATAAGTAGTCTGTTATACCACAACCAGTAGGGTAAGGCAGTTCCTCAAAACTAGTATTCTCCAGTTAGTGTGTTCTGCCAGAGCAGAGACGATATTATGTAGTAATATTTTTAAGCAAATAATACACAATATGCAATAAATTTAACACATTTCTTTTGTAAAATATCTAGGTATATAATTAAATCTTTAATGATAGATAATACTAGAAGCAAAGTGATTTTTAATTTTTTGACAAACTTAATTAATAAAACTCTCTACGTCTCGCCAGTGCGTAGTATTCTTGAATATAGGTCTATTATCTGGACTCCTTATAAAGTTTCCTACAAGCTTATTTTAGAGCGCGTCCAAAAGAATTTTCTTCTGTGTCTTTATTTTAAGACATATAACTATTTTCCTTTCGATAATTCGTCAAACGATTACTTTCCGACTGCCTTTCTACAAGGCATGCTCACTTTTCACTCTCTTGAATCTCATAGGTCACTTCTGCTCTTGAAACATTTTTGCCTGCTATCACGAGGAATAGTTTCTAATCCTGGCGTCCTAAAGAATTTAATAAGTCAAGCCTATCAGGCACCGTTAGCGATGGGTGCAAGATTAGTAAATGTGCTCTCTAAAGACATAGATAGTTTCAATGATGTACCTACTTTGCATTTTGTTTTTGAAATTTATTTTATTGTATAAAATTGTTAATGTTTTTTTATTATTATTATTAATTTTATTCTCTCTTATGAGAGTAATATTTGTTATAATGTAAATCTCATGTTGTGAACGTCCTGAATTTTGATTTGTTACGTCCACAATAATACTTTGTTATTATTATAATATTAAAAATTTTAATTAAACTACTTAATAACGTCTTGATCTATAATTACATATTATGGTGTAAAATTCAAACGTTTCCTAATTCTTTCTGGATAAAATAGTCAATGAATGAAGAAGTATTTATATTGCTTTTTCCATCCAAGTAAAACTCAAAACTCTAGACCAAATCGACTGGACGATAAAGAATGAGCCTAATACACCGTTTACACGTGCATATATTTACTGCTGACAGTACGTAATATTATCGCGGCCACAACAATAACATCCACGTATAAACACGTATTATCGTATAACTTGCAATTTTCGTGGATCTGTTAGGTCCCTACTGTTGGTGTCACCACTGTGGTGTTCGATGTGTGGGTTTAAGGATGATGATGAAAAAGTCGAAGATGTAGCAGGAGCGAGTTTTATTTTCAGCATAACGATCGGTCAATAGTATAAATACAATGACAGTATATAATATCTACTGAGATAGTTACGAGCCAGGTACTTAGATTCGAGTGACATTTCGATAAATCATTATTCATTGTTTATACAATCAAAAGTAATGTATAAACATTATTTTCTTGTACATAATTATATTGAACGAGTCAGCGGTTTAAATCAAGTAGCTTGTGAAATTTTATTTATTATTACAGTCATAAGATATTATGATACTATGGGAAATAATTATTAGACTGATTTTCCATTGCGATACCGTATTTAATATCGCCAATCAATATGCTGATCCAGCTAAAAGTTGTTTACTGGAATATGATTTGCTGGGAATATATTATTGCGGTCGAATAATTTGATACATTAAAAACATAGGTATTTGATCACTAATATACTGACAGCTTCAGATCAAAAAAGGTCAGAAGCTTCTGAATTTTCACGCGACAGTTGGATTTGTTTGATATCTGTGCCTGAGCAGTAGAACGATAGTGGCGAACCTGCCTGTGAAAAATGAACTACACCGTGCAAAGACTCATTTTGAGGTTAGACGATTTTCACGACCTGCCAAATAGTACACAAATAGACAACAATGCGTCTCGCTTACACTTGAAGAAAGATATTGACGAGGCAATCAGTACTTTTACGTGTAAACAGTTATTATCTCGATAGTTTAAAATACACACTATTGCTGCAAGTAAGTCCATACACCTACCTGTACAGGCGCTATAATACACTGTTACTAATATATTACTAATACGTATTATCGTTGTGATAACAATAAAATGCACGTATAAACACGTATTATTGTGTAAGTTGCAAGATTGTGTGCATGGATCAAAAAAGTTTAGAATATTCCACAATCTTTACGCGATAGTTGAAACTTGAGCATTTTTCATAAAAATCTGTAAATAGAACCTCCACCCTATGAAGGGACAAGGTTTTAAAAAATGTATTTTTGACCGTATCAATAAGATTTGTTTCTTCTTAATTATATAAGTCACAACATTATTAAATCTTGAAGAAGCGACAAATAAAAATAAATTTAAATTCCACGTGTGTGCTCTTGTGAACAGAATTCTTTTTCAAATACTTAAATTGAATAAGAATGTTGCCACTTAATTAAATACCGACTCAGGAATATAATCACTTACCGAAAAGTAGGTATCTATCTAATATTATAATGCAGCCAGTGTGAATAACTTTTAGTACTAACAATATCTAAGGATAGTAATAGCTCGTGTTTATGCGGCTGGCATGCATATAAGCTGACGTCTCAATGCACGTGATGGGTGGATGGAGCGTAGAACATTCGCAGTCGGTGGGCGGAGGGACCTGTTTCTCCCTGGGGACAGTGTTTGGAGAGCTCGCACTGTTGTTCGTCTGATCTGCCAAGAATATGCGAGGGAGAGTTAGACATTGGAATTTGAATAATATTTATTTTACATCCATCAGTAAACTTTCAGTAATATAGTTCATTTGTTTTCAAAAGACTCAATTAAACTGACTTGCCATATTCCTAAAACAAATCCATAATATGTATACATTATTCTTCATTAAATTTCATACCTTAACGGCCCACGTGCGCCACGTGGGTCAAAATGGAGATTTTATGGTATTTTCAAAGCATTAGCCTGAACATTCCTTAAACGTTGTAGGTAATCTCTTTATATAATTTTGAAGCCTTATTATCCTTTATATTTATTTTAAACGTTTGTGGCTGCAGAAAGTATTTTTATTACATAAAATAGTAATCTTTTAAACCTCTCGATCTAATGTTTTATAATATAGTCATATTTCAGTAAATCCATGTGCAGTGGTGTTTAGATTTTTTAGGTTTATTTACTTTTAAACGCATTTATAAAACCATTGGTAAAATTGATGTTAATATTATATAGTGAAATATTTACGACAAAAAATTATATTTTATAATCTCTGTGATCCCAAATTTGACAAGAATTAGTCATTTTATTATTCAAAAAATTGGCAAGATTTACACATTTTAAGATAATTCTAAAGATACTGATTATAAGCTATGTCTTTGACCATTCAAATGTGAATACCTACGAATAATGTTTGCTTTATAATTATTATTGACCTACGAATGAGGTAGTATTTTTTTTAAATACGCCTTTTCTATTGGCATTTCCCAGTGGTTAAGCTACAACATACGGCTGTAGCCATAAATTTACAAACGATAAATTAAGTAGGGAGTTAGATCACGTTAACGCGCGTGTTTGAACATGTACCTAACCGAAAAAAAATTAAAAAGAAGGTACCTAGTATTTTTTTTGAAATACACCAGGGTTTAATTTTAATTATTAATTTTTCATCCACTTGATTGAAACATAATATAAAATGGCTTTATATCATCCTTTTCGTGTTAAAACAAATATCTATTGGAATATTTTATTTTTTTAGTGTAAACATAGAATTTAGAGGTCTTGCTTTTTATTTGTAATTATAATTACAATCATATGAGTGAAACTGTTGATGCAGATTAAATAAACATCATGCCGCTTTGCTAGTTGACATACAATTTTACGTTTCATTGTATGCCGTGTATTCACAGAAATAGATATATCATTCTCGTCTATAATTCTCGAAATGCTTATATCATTTAACTTGCTAATGACCAGAATGTTATGTCGCTTTTTAAAATATGTACCTGATTAGTGAATATTCTCACATTTTATTATTTCTTCGATAATTGATGAAAACAAAAGATAAACGATAGATAGGGACATACACAATTTGAAAACACCTTAGATAAATACCTGCTAGAAAAAATCTTTTTAAAAAAATACGATACCCGACGGAACTCGAACTCATATGCACTGGATTCGTGTCAATGTGCTTTACTAAATGAGTTACCTACTTTATGAAATTACCTAGTAATTGTTACGTCATCTTGATCATGCTTAACAAATAGTATTAATTTTGGCAAGCGGCTTTTGTATTTTAAATTATAGATTCGATTGAAGTCTGGATCTCTCCAATTTTTAGTTATAACGTACTTGCACTTGCTAATAATGTAATAATATTCATAATTTTATTCAATGAATAGCAAATTAATGTAATAAATATTATCAAAGAAAATTTTTATGAAAATAATCAAATTTCTAAATGTGAGAAAGCTCAGATGAGCTTTACACGACCTAATTGCAATATGCAGCCAGTATTGCACAGTTTGTGACTGAACCTCGTCAAAATTTCAGCCAGCGGGTACCAATTTGAAGAGCGACTTGCGTCTGCAAAGTTACCCGACTGGCACACAGCGCTGATGTACCTCCTCCCTTCCCCTGCAATCCTGTGAGACTCCTTCAAACGCCTCGAGAGATCCTCTACTCCATCCACACCTATATGCTGCACCGTCATCGTAGAAATCAAGCACCAGAAGCTAGCTGAAGTGATCCATTTTAAAATCCACAAACAGTGCTTCAATGCAACGGGGATTTTTATTATTTTGACATTATAATAACATTTTCAATAATTAAACAAAGGTTATATAATTTATCAATACGTAGTATTGAATTAAATTTCTTAATTAAGTTAAATGCAACAATACTATGTTCTCACATGAATTTCTTATTTGTATGTAAACAGGCGTTGTGTGTATAATAACTCAGTTTCGGTTTAAATTAGTAGATATATCTATCAATGGCGAAGTGTGCATGTTGAAGGTAAAATAGGCTGTAGTACATAGATATAGATAAATGCAAAAACGTCCTAGTTCAGCCAAATTTACAGTTAAGTCCTCGGATATGATTTATTTTTTTTAACCTCAGGATTTTACTGAACAAAAAGTATTATATTTCACATTTTTATTATATATTACGATGTTAAAGAAAAGTCATGCCCAACAGTGATTCGAATTTACGGTATCCTGGTAATCAGGCGTTTAAATAATGATCTGTTTGGTTTCGGGTCTGGCACGCCGAAATGAATAATATTATCTATTTTTACAAAAAAATACATCGTTGTATTGACTGGAGAGCCTGTTAGGCTTAAATATGAACAGCATGACGTCACGTGATAGCATGACACTAGTTTTGATATTTTGTGTGTATTTTTTACAATACGTGTGTAATCGTATGTATGTGTTGTTTGTTATATATTATTATATATTTATTAGTGTCAACAGCAATAATCATGGCCCCCTGGCTAGGAACTTTGGCGGGGCCCCCTACCTATCGCTAAGGTTTAAGGCAGTGTGACGATCTACAGTTGCATATTCCAAATGGTGTTCGAGGTAAAATTAAGGGTTTTTTTAACGATTTTTTGTATTTTGAATACGCCCACTTTTGTGTTGCTATGCACAATTATAGACTTGTAGAATATCGACAATAATCAAAAATTGCATCGCACAACAACATATTATTATAATATGATAGTGTGTTGAAGGTGAAACAGCGCCGCAGGTGACATTTTTGTTACTATTAGTGCAGTTTTGTGCTGTGTGTTTATCTCACTTGGCTTATCATTGATCTGCCATGCCGGGCCCCCAGGCTAGAGCCCTGTCAGCCCCCCCCCCCCCCCCCCCCCTTGTGGGGGCCATGCCTATAATATATCCATCTAGTTATGCAAACCGGCAGTCAATTTTTTAATGTCGTTGGCAAATTGTATCATGTTTGTAAAACATAAAATAACGAAATTATTATATGAAGACAACTTAACTAAGGGAATGAATTAAATTCAAAAGAAAATAAATTAATAAAGACGTGATTGAAAAGTGGCTAAGTACCCAAAAAAATATACGTAAGAAATGCTGGAATAAATTACAAAATTGAGGTTACTGACTTAACAACTAAAGCCTCGGTTTATTTATAATTAAATTACAATTCCCTTAAATTAAAGAGAATCCGATGTATCTTATTCTGAATTTACAAGATAAAACGATCTTTAATACTCCGTTTAGCATAAAACTTTGGGTATTTTAGCTTTAATGCAATAATAATTTCATTTTAACCGAGCCAATTTGTTCTTTATATTGATGAACCCGGCTAATAACTAGCGATGGTTCATCCGCGGCGAATAGGTCAATAGATTAAACCGAGCTTTCACAAAATAGCCTTTTTCTCCTTAAAGTTTCTTCCATAGCTTTTTCAGCGCGGGGCTGCGTGGCCTGCGGGAGCAATAAGCTTTCCTAATTAAGCCTCAATTAAGATTAAATTATTACCAAGAAACTCGCCTTTTTTACTAAGACGTCTTCCGAGAGATAAGGACTTATTTAAAGAGACAGTTTGGTGGGATAGGAGAGGTTTTATCACGATTAACATGAAAAAAAAATAGAGTTTGTTCACGACATTATGTACATACCTATTTTCTAAAAAAAAGCACATTTGCAGAATTTTAAATACAAGTGGGTTACTTTTCTTTTCGAAAACCTGCGTATAAAATTCTCCGCCATATCTATGAACGAATCAATTTCAATATCCGCTTCCGTCGTATAAATTTTTGATGTACGCGACGTTGATTCGACCGACGGTCAGCTTAGGCTTTGTCCAAATGGTGCGATTTGACTCAAGATTCAATATTGGAACCATACCTCAATAATATTTGATATAAATAAAAATCTCTGACTTATAAGAAATACGAAATATGAAAGAAATACGAAAACAAATACGTTTGACCGATAAAGTTTAGTTTACACTATTTAAGTCGGATCTTAACATCCCTACCTCCACCCTTCGCGACTGCGTGGTATGGCATGTAAGACGCAAAAAATAGAGCATTAGATACATTCAATACGTTGATTGGACGACTTTGGTGGGTAGGACACGTGCCTCATCGTCGAATTTATATGCAAGATGGCATATTGAATACTTAACAAGGATAGTTCAAGTCATGGTCATCATTACTTTACTCGGGATTTCAGCGTTCGGGATTTCGGTATTCGTGATTTCGGCTTTCGGGATATAGGCTTTCGGGATTTCGCCCATTCGGGATTTCAGTATTTGGGATTTCGGCTTTCAGGATTCCGGCCTTTGGGATTTCGACCCAAACCTAGAAATATATAACATACTTAATAATAAATCTGCACTGCAGACCTGAGTGTTTTAACCTCTGACTAAATACACAATGAGCAATAAAAATACTGTATACATTTTTATATTTACATAAACAAAAGTCCACTACATCGGCCGGCGTCTGTAAATTGGGGCGGCCAAATTAATCTGGGACGTCGTCCAACTCTTGATTCGTGTCTTCTGCCCCACCTAATCAACTTGACGTCGTCTACTTTGCAAATGGCTTAGGACATTCTGCCGCTGCAGTCGGCGTGACGCGAGGATGTGATGTACCATTCCCATTTCGCCACATTCCTAATTCATTTATTACAATGTATAGTAAAGACTAAAAATGGATATAATATGCAGAGTGGCCAGTGGCGGCTCGTGGATAAGATATTTGGGGGTGCTGCGGTTGATTAAAAATAAAAAATAAATGTTTATTTGGATTATATTTTACTATTAACATCAAAATTAAATATAAAGTATTAATTATATTAATAATTAAAATAAAGAACTTTGCATAAATTGCTTGCAGAAATAATTTTTAACAATGTTAATAAATCATTGTAGCTATATTTCTTTCCTCGCTGTGGCAGGCGTGCTCACGTGCGATGTATATTTGTCTATGGGCAAAATACTGAAATTGGACTGTCTGACCCACAGTACTAATTAAGCTTCCAGCGGCAAGTCCTGCTCCCTGCGCCTCCCCTTCGTCAACTCGAGCAAATTCTATCGGAAACGGTACTGTGCAAAATCTCTTATCACTGTGTAGTTCATTTGTGATTCTGACTAGTGTGGCTTCTTTTTCTCTTATATCATTTTATATTGAATCTACCAATCAAAATGCAGTGCATTACGTTATCCAGTTCTATCAAAACGCACACGCTGTGAACATTGAGCTAGTCACGAAGATTGCGTAGCCAAATGAACTGCGTAACCTTTAAATGCCTTTACTGCAATCTACTTACATTTCCATTTATTAATAGTGACTGTACACGTACATGTATCTACTGACACCAATATTGTATAAATTAAACTATCGCGATAATAACTGTGTACACGTACTATGAGAAAACATCTTCTTGGCTACGCTTCTAGCGCATGCACAGTTCGAACTACTGCATGAAAATTTAGAAGCTTCTGAACTTTCATGATAATACGTGTATACACGTGCATTTTACAACGTTTTTATTAGGTCGTATTCTTATTTGTCCGGTACAAATCTTGCAATCGATTTTAAACTAATTTCCCGAGTAGCTAGACATTTGAAACTTTTAGAATATGTCAGAACACGATGCCAATGCATTTTTTAATACTTTTAGTCATTTTTAAGTAGAATTAAATTCATTTTCAGTTAATTCTGTTTTGTATGAAAAGTTGTTTCGGAAGAAATCCGTAATCCAATCCACTATTATTGTTTGCTAGGGTCCTAACAACTAAATTATTAATATATACGTGTGTTACTATGGAAATCAATATGAGTGTCAAAATGACATTTCAGTATTATTTCTATCAAATACAATTTTTTTGATCGTTTAAGGGCGGACGTGCTCAGCGTGGGTCAAAATTGAGCTTTTATTCTATTTTAAAAGCATGATCCTGGACATTCCTTAAACGTTGGAGATAATCCATAAATCAGGCCATAAATTGACAAACTAAAACTGAAGTAGAGAGTAAGAATATATTAACACGCGTGTTTGAACATGTACCTAACCGAAAAAAATCTATTTTTTTAAGCGGTACACATTTTCACATTTATATAAAATTAATAAATGTAAAAAATCTTAACACCACTGCACATTTATGTACTGAAATACGACTATATTCTAAAACATTAGAGCGAGAGGTTTAAAAGAATACTATGTTATGTAATAAAAATACTTAATGCAGTCATCAAATGTTTAAAATAAATATAAAAGATAATAAGGCTTCAAAATTGTATACATAGATTATCTACAACGTTTGAGGAATGTCCAGAATCAAGCTTTGAAACTAGAATAATAGCTCCATTTTGACCTACGCTGAGCATGTCCCCCCTTAAGCTAACCAAGACAAGTTTATATAATTCAACAGAAAATTTAAAAACGTTGTATATAAAAAGTTATTTTTATCTTGTAATTCTTTTTGTTATGGCCACGATAAATAGCAGTAAATCTATGCACGGCGTGAAAGCCACTTCTTCAGATAGCTATATCAATATATATATTAAATTATTAATTTCAATTTCCTCAGTTGCACTTGTGATTATTAGTTTTTTTTTATATATATATATTATTAATATGAAACCGTCTTAATACAAAGTTCTCTGTACTGATTCCCAAACGGCAACCCCAATGTCATTATTATTGCACGTTGAAGTTTGGCTGCACCACGCTTCCAATCCTTGGGGGACCACGATCTTGCTTTTGTAAACTTAATAGAAATATCGATATATCTAAGATAGATATAACAATGCATTTGCAATCACATAATACGTAATGCCACCAGCAAAATAAAGTTGTTTATTAATAGTTAATATTATAACTATGTATAATTGTATATAATACAACTATTGTTTTATTTAGTTTAGTTTACACTTGCAAATTTCTTTACAAGAGAAAATCAATTTGACTGATCCAACATTTCCACTGATAAGCTCTACGTGTCACTGAATGGCAAGAGATTAACACTCCATATTTTAGTCATTAGAACCCGATACGATAGAAAAATAGTTTTAAGAAGTTTCTAAGACAAATATTTACTAATTATATAAAAATAGAGAGATGTGATAGAGGTCACCAAATCGATGAAATGGCGGTGGGCTGGGCATATCGCACGGTGAACGGACAACCGCTGGACGAATACAGTCATTCAGTGGTACCCGAGGGGCACTAAGCGGCCACAGGGGCGCCCCAAAACCCGCTGGATTGACGAACTTGTCAGGTTTGGTGGAAGTACGTTGCAGTGAAAAGCAAGGAACCGAGAAGAGTGGAGGGAGCTGAGGGAGGCCTTCATCCAGCAGTGGATCGACCCCGGCTGAAAAAATATATAAAAATATACTTAGTTGTTTTTAGAAACATGCTATTAAATTTTGTAGGTAAATATGTGGTTAGTTTATATATTTGAACAGTTTAAGCTCTCTGGGCAAACATTACTCGCTCGAAACTCGATGTTTGTAACTATAGTTTTCCGCTGCCCGCGTGAAAAGTGAGTGTGTTTGAAAAAGAAAAATCCAGCACACCTGTAAAGCTGAAACAATTTCACTTTAAATGAGCGGGCTCCGGGAGGAACCTTTGGAAAAACGTCGGTCGGAACACTTCGGATTTTAGGTAAACGGTTTTGGGACGCTGGCTACCTATGGATAGTTTATCTAATCCATTTCACTTAGTAACTCCGGTCGTGGATCAAAAATAATAAAACTATTAAAAAAATATTAACCGAATGAAGCGTACCCACACTTATTTCATTCAAATATACACATTGTACTTTGACTGTGTCATTATTTATGAAAAAAACTGCTCTCCGCTTTCGAAAAGATCCGTAATCCACTACTTATGCAAATGTACGATACAATATGACCTTCTGTCAGTAAACGTCTCGACATATTATGGCTTCTCAAATAATCATTTTTGATGCTCTAATCTCCATATTAATCGCAGTTTATGATCGTGGTAGAATAAATATTGATTTGAATGCGTTCTTTTTTATTGAAGGGTAGAAAGCAAAAAAATAAAAAAGTGGCACAGAAGTTTGAACATTACACATAAGCGTGAGGTTTGATAGTTTTGACAGAAAATCAAATATACCGCGAGAGGAGAAAGCGATTCAATAAGTACGTGGAAGTCGAAAATAGCAACCGTAACAATAATTGCATCTCCTCATTTTCAAGATTAAATTGTTTAACTAATAATCGACATGGTGCAGTTTTCTAAGTTCAGTGAAATGATAATATTGATTGATCAAACCCTCTCTGGGCGATTTTACAATAAAATTAGTTTTGAATGTACGTATGTGCTATATATCGATATGTCTACCAACCTATTGAGGTGCGTATTTTAATTCCGCCCTATTTCGTAAAAAAATCAATTGAGTCGCCAAACCCGCTCTTCGAATAAAAATAACAGGACACTAAATCGCTCTACTTAACCGACCAATCAGACGTCGCGATTCAAACCATGATTTTTAGCATACGTTATAGTTGATATACAAAAGTCACCACTACATCAAGATCATCGTAAATGCATAAAACGTTTTTTATGATTTACTCGAAACTCAAAAAACTTGCAGAGCGGGTTTAGCGACTAAGCGACTCAATAATTATACCTTCATATTGCAACAACTATCATATTTTAATTTACCGTGAACGGTGGTTACATAAATAGTCAATATAATTTCTTTATAGTAGATAATATAACAAACATAATATGATTACAGCTTTCATTTACTGCATATTTGCAAAACTTCTGAAAGTTTGATAATTAATTTAAAATTAGAACAAATATTTCGTTATCACATTATATTATATTGTTGAAACGAATTATACTTATTACAAAGAAAGTAATCTCAACCCTTAGCAATTTTTCATTATAGTTTAGTTTTTATTAAGGTAATCAAATTTATACTGATTTTTTTAGCTCATATCATTATGTAGAACTAATAATAATAATATTATTATAAATCACCGGAATCGTTTTGTAAACATTCTCTACTCATGGGTAACTGCGTACATCTGGCCACGTCAGGGTTTTCCCCTAATGGGAAATGAAGAGCATACGCCTTGATAGAAATTACTTTAGATTTTTTAACTTGATGTATCAGGCCAAATTGACGGTGGATGTAACTTAGTCAATTTGTCAATTTTATGTTTCGCATTAACTGTAAAATAGCGAAAGTTTTTTTTATAGAAAATATCAAATGGTAACTTTTCACTGAATATTTTTTTATTTATTGAAACAAAACTATCTGCGATAGCGCAATATCGTTTAAAGTAAAGAAATGTGAGACTCAAATTCGTCACGAAATATCATTTTTATCAGGGTAACATGGTACTCGTATCTATGGAGGTGTTTGATTCTAGTCTAAAAGAAAATTAATTTAATAAATACAAATTTTAAACATAGAACATTCGAAACAAGTGAAATAAAATTGTTTATAATACAAATGCTCACGTTTATGGTGTAAATCTAGCCTTGTTTTACTATTAAAAATATAATTTTATATTCACATAAAATTTATATTATTTTATAAAATAAAATTAACTTAACTTTTATTAATACAGTTAACTTGTAATTTTCTACGTATTTTAACACAAATATTGTACCTAAAATGAAATTAGTGTTAGTATTTACTTATGCTGTGCATAGAAGCCAAATACATTTTACCACGTTTTTCTTAGCTCGTATTCTTATTTGTCCGGTGGTTGTTTATCCAGTACAAATCTTGCAATGGATTTTTAACTAACTTCCCGACATTTGAAACTTTTAGAATATATCAGAACACGATGCCAATGCATTTCTTTAATACTTTTAGCCATCTTTAAGTAGAATCGAATGAATTTTCAGTTAATTCCGTTTTGTATGTAAAGTTATTCCGTAATCGAATCCATTATTATTGGTTGCTAAGGTGGTGGTCCTATCAACTAAATTATTAATATATACGTGCGTTACTATGGAAATTAAAATGACATTTCAGTATTCTATATTTGTTTGTTTGTTTCAAAATAGCAAAAAAATGATTTGTTGACAATTGCTTTATTTGTCCTAAATTATTAATACATAGGATTGTCAAGTTTATGGGATTCAACAGAAAATTTAAAAAGATGGTATATAAAAAAATATTTTTATCTTGTAATTATTAAATTTATTTTCGTATATACTAAAAAAGAAAGATTATAGAGGGAAAGTATTAATTGTTTCATTTATCAAACTAGGTAAGGGGCAAAACAAAAGATATGCATAAAACATAATTATACACAATTTGAAACTTCCTCAGTCCTTTTTGCATAGTACATTATACTTATTTAAATAATTGAACGTATGCATTTTTAGTAAGACGATTTTCGGATAAATAAGATATAACTCAAACCGCACAACTACAAAATTGAAACATAGCTCATGTAAAATAATATTATATAGTTTCAGATAAATCAAGATTATATTGAGTACCAATTATCTTGGCAAAGACTAACAAAAAACAATGAATAGTTGTCTGCACTTGCGGTAATGGAAAACCTTGTAAATGTTGTACATTTGTGGATAATATTAATGGAGACGTTCAATAATACTCGTAACACTAGGAATACTTTACCCGAAATCCTTGCATTATTTATTCATTTAACCACTGTTGAATTATTAAACATTTTCATTATTAACTATCAAAGTATTTATATTTAATTTTTATTGGGCATGTTTTCATACTTTTGTGAATATGTATCAACTATTTAAATCTTGGAAAGCGACGTTGCCATGCCATTGACTGCATTGATAAAATGTTATATATGCATACCGGGAATGTAATTGGTTAATTTGAAAAGGTTACCAAATAAGAGATATTATATACAATGAACTTTTCTTTCAATAAGTTGATTATGTCACGAGTTGTGTGGCATGTTGCACAATCTTGTTGGAACCACATATTATCATCCAGATAAAAATCAACCAATCCATGCCAGAAAAAAGTCTTGTCCAGTCATGTCTCTATAGCGTTTTCCATTGACAGTAATTGCATAGCCATTTTCATTTTCAAAAAAACATAGTCCATATTCTACACCTCCAGATCATAAACCACATCAAACTGCTTATTTTTGTGAATTTAAGGGTGTTTTAAGAATATTATGTGGGTTTTCATTGCCTACTTCAAATGCTACAATAATTGTCCGTATTTACGAAGTCATTTAACCAAAAATGAGCTCCATCGCTGAAGATGATTTTTTCATGAATAATGGGTCTATTTCAAATTATTGTTCTAAGGCCGAATCAGCAAAATTTCGACGCACCAAATGATCATTTGCTTTAAGTTCTTGTGTTAACCATATTTTATACGCCTTCAGATGCAAATCTTAACGATGCATATTCCATATAGTGCCATAAGAAAGTCCAAGTTCTTGAGAACGACATGTAATCGATTGTTCTAGTTTTTTATCCACACTTTAATTCACGACAACGATATTTTCAGCAGTGTGTTTACGTTTTTACGAGTAGGATTCTAAACATTACAAAAATTACCTTTTAACTTAAATTTTTTGATTAAATTACGAATAGTAAGCTTTATAATAGGTCATTTAATTTGACTATAAATTTCACGTAATGCCCGAAACGTAGCTCGGATAATATATTCATTATTATTGTAACAAACCTTAACAATTTGTATACTATGAATGGTTGTGGTTGCTATGACGTTTTAAAAATCTACGGTACTAATTTACTCAGTACTAATCAGTCCATCAGAAACAAAAGTAAAAATCCTTACAAACAAACTCTTACACTTAACCATTGTTTTACTCGTATTACAGTTTAAACTAGTAGAATAACAAGTAACTCACATCACTATTTGATTTTCTAACCATACAATAGCATTAACTCAACGAATTGTGCTGTTACCATAGACGTACTAACTGTGCTCACTGTTTATTTTGCTCTTAAATATTCTCTTTGTTACTTCTGCAAACCGTGAGTGACCTCACTTAGAGCAAAACCTTGCATATTTAATATTTTGTCCATACGTAGCATACAAGGGGTGCCTAGAAAATTTTGCTTTGAAATTTATAAATTTCCTGTAACACTCGTATTATAAACTTATTACATTTATGTCCTCGTAGTCTCGATTCACTGTTGGATGAAGGCCTTTTCTCTTCTGTCTCCAATCGGCCATTGATTTTGCTTCCGCGAAATTCGGTTACTAATTAATTATTGTCTAATTGACCACACCGTTGTGGCGAAGGGTGGAGGTAGACTGTTATTTCATTGAAATAAGACCACAGTTTTATAGATGGTGTTGGTTAATTTTTAAAATTCAACAATTAAACCCTACGAAAACCTAGCCTTAATAAATACTACTAGTATATCTAAAAAATATCTAAAATTATGCAATTAAATCATACATAAGTTTGGATATTTTATGGATAGAATACTATTTTTTTATCTATATGTAGTTTGGCTTAGGCTGGGCTTAATGAATTTAATACAATGAACCAACAATATGTTTAATATGAATTTTTTAATCCAACGAAAACAAATAAGTACCTATGAATGAAAAAGTGTGCACAATTTTGTCGTATCGCACAAAGTATAATGGATTGGTTTACGCAGTGTTTAATTGATATTTAAAAACTAACCAACACCATCTGTAAATTATTGTAGTCTTAGTTCAATAAAACCAAATACGTATGACTAACTATGTTTAATGTGCACTATTTATGGCGGATCTTAACAGCCTACCTCCACCCTTCACAAGTACTTTATTTATAGTTTAATATAATTATCTTCTCTGAATGGTTTTTTTTGCTTAGACATGATAATACGTTATTAAAACGATGTTGCCTGCCCATCTTCACTTTGACGATAATATGAAGCATTGGATTTATAATATCCACTACTATGTATCCCATTTACCTTTATTTATTTTTCTGTCCGTGTACGTTGTACTCAGCATGTATCTCAAATACCGCGTGTTGTAACTTTTTACTGAATTTATTACGGAATTTAAGCCACATATTATTATCCATCATCCATAAAATACGTTGATTAAACATGCTTCAGAGAAAGTGCTGGATCACTTTTAAACATAAATATTTTACTCAAACGTTCACATACACTCCATCCCACCTTTGATCAGTAGACAATTTCTTCAAAAATTTCCCCATTTCTATACAATTTCTGTCCAAGATACACATAACTTCCGACTTATTTATGCTGAATTCCATATACAAAAATTACTTGTAAATCCACAAATTAATGTATTATAACTTTGCTATTATTTTTGAAACCATAATGTTTATCCATTAAATTAATATCGTGGGCTTATTTAAATTCATTCTAAACCAGCATATAATCTCACTGTTATGTTCCCACTAATATCTTTTGTAATTCTGCTTTCTTCAAGATAACTCACCGCAGGATAAACATGATGCTGTCTATAGTATGACTGATCTATATCACCGTAAAGGTTGATGCCTATTGTGTTAACTTTATAATTTTATGGACATACTTATAAATACATTTTGTACTAAATGTTTTCTTAAAAATCTCCATCAAACTGACACTCGCTTGGATGTGCTTACTAACAATAATTTCAAAGTTAGATAATATCTGTATATGCCTTTATAAATAACCCAGTTTTAGGTTTAGCAATTAGTGGAGCCAGATAATTTAACAGGTATCTATTTTTATAAATGTATTGTAAAATTCAAAACATTTTTCATTATTGATAGAGGTGTCTAATGTACTATCCTCTTTTATTATGTATACATAAAACTAGGCGTTCGAGCACGGTGACCAAGGAAATGAGAGCGACATGTACAATTATTAATTACCATGTACACGTAATACTTTCATAGTGATGTCGTTTGCTGTTCGAGCAGATATGATGTCGCGCAAGACAGATGACACTACAGCTTTTGTACCAATAGTGTCGTTTAACGATAAGTTTAGTGTCGCCACGCTCAAAAGACTAGTTTTAGGCTGCTGTATATTGGACCATAATATACTCACATACAAATATTTTTGGGTTATTTATAATAAACATATTAATATCGTCTAATCATATTATATTAATCTATTCTTAACGACTTTTACAAGACAGATCTTCTTTGTTTATAAAAAATGACGCTTTGATGTTGACAAATAGACGCACCATCCTTGGAAATATAAATCAAAGCGAACAATCTATTTTAATTTGACAGCTAGTCATAAAGTACGTCCAGTGAAAACTTCGTTGGTTTGGAGGTAATTTTGCCGCAGAATGATTTATTCGAGAGTAATGTCGGTAAAACAGGGAACGATAAATTTTCAATGTCATTCTTTCGTCGGCCATTTTCGAATTATATTGCGTTTTGTTTTAACATATTCGCGCAAGCAATAAGTCGACCGCGCTCCAACATTTATAATTAACGTGCCTTTAATTATTTCCAATTTAATTTATTGTGCAGCGCCATTTTGCCTAATTGAACGAAATTTGTTCTAAAACAATACAATAATAAAACAAAACAATAAAACACCGGAAACAAAACAGCCACGATGAATAATTGATTTATTATTATTAGGTGTTGCCATTTTCTCGACATGATTTTTGCTCAGACACAATATTTTTGTAAATCGTATGATTGATCGGTCATGATCATTAATTCAAACATAATTTAACATTAGTTGCCTTACTGGTAAAACGCCCATCTTTGAAATCTTGAGATGGAGCGTAAGTGAATGAAATTGAAACAAAAACGAGGACCACTGGTCCACTAATTAAGTTAGCTACACATTTGCAGACAACTTCACACTCCCGATTAGTAGATGAGTAGCCCAAATTTTACATTACTGCATTATTATTTAGTTAAAAAATCCTGTAAGGAACCCTTTATAATAGCACTCAAGTACGTAAACACAATTCACATATTAAAACAATGGTTGCCATTTTGCGTGTGTAATAAATACGAAATGGCAACTGAACAATGTTAATATTTATAGAATTTACCAACTTAACCATGCTTCATGCCTATGCTAAACATTTCCAATAGTTGCCATAACATAAATAACGTATGAGGCTCATTCTATGTATATTCCAAATCCTCTGGTCTAAACTTAAGATAGTAATTATGTAAATATTTTTATGTTTGTGTAGCAATGTTTTGTTTACCTTATGAAATCCTTTTTCCAGTGGGTCTCTAATTTATTTCTTGGCAACATTTCAGTTTTTATTCATGTAATAATTGGTCACACCGCTTTGCGATAAATAGCGGCTAAAACTTGTCTACTTTTTATATTTCCATCCAACCAGTGTGCTTTCTTTATCTTTTTACAAAGTTGGCAAACTTGCGTTTTTTTCGTGGTCAAGTTTGCCAAAAAGTCTAGCCGTAATTATTACATTTCTCAAATGAAAACCACCTCTCTGTCTCTCATTGTGTAAGAAGAATAATATTCAAGCTTAATAAATTCATTTTTTATCTTCCTATACATAACACATTTTTTACTCACCTTGTTTTCCACTAGAAAAGGCTTTAATCAGTATAAGTGGACTTTAAATGGAGGCCAATGCTTGTGAAACAAAACCCGAGATAAATTTTTCTGCTGAAGCCTTTCATTTACTTACCTACCACAACCAATTCAGGGATGAACAATTATTACCTTATATTATATATTTTTCTTGCATTATCTGTACCGAATGCGAGAAAACATATGAAAATGTGTAAGAGAACGAGACAGAACGTATTAAACATACACGTATAATCGCAAATTATAAATTTTAAAAATTTATTATGGCTTGGCTTAGGCAAGATTTAATTGAAACCAACACAATCTGCAAATTGTAGTCCCATTGAAGTTGATGGCCCACCAAACCACACCCGGTCTTAATCGGGCGTATCACGGGACCTTTCATTTGGATGTGAAGCATCATTTTTTAAGACTGGAAATGTCTCAGGAGCAGTTACCCAAGACTAAGGTCGCCATGCACTCAAATGTGCTTTGACTGAATTTACATGATTTTAAGTTAAGAGTACCCATGGAAGAGATGAGCACGTAGAGACAATATTAAAAATGGTAGTAACTAACAAAAGCTAATACAAAACTGCCTAACATTCTAAGTGAAGAGATCTTCACGTTGGCAATATGACGCCGCAAATTTTCTAATTGCAATAAAATTGGTCGTTGTGTCAACCAGGTAGGATGGTCCTATGGGCCCAACAGCTGGTTGAACTGACTTGTAGTCTCAGTTCAACGAAAACAAACACGTATGACTGACAAAGTTTAGTGTGCGCTATTTATGTCGGATCTCGTGGGTTCGTTTACAATCCGTATATACTGGCAAATATTAATTTTCATGTTCCCACCAATATCACTCGTAACTCTATGGTCTTCATGATACCCCGTCGCAGGACGGATGTGATGTTTCATGATGCTATGTATCGTGCGACTAATTGTTGATTAACTATATGTATTATGTTTGTGGACGTGTTAAATAGGTTAAATTTATAACTGTATTTCTCATTTTACTTTAATATCTACATAAGCACATACTTTCTTGTTATATTGGTTGTTATTATTTGCAATTAAGTCATTTTTATAATTTTTATTTATTATGTTTTATGGCGTATTGGCCAATCGCTGTAATGCCATAATACTCTTTAGTAAATAAATAAATAATATCTTAACAGCTTACCTCTACTTTTCGCCATTGCCATAGACAAGAATAATTGAGAGAACATAATACTGAAACATACACAGTGCCATATAACAAACAAAAATCGTTTAGGTAATCGAAACTAAAAAGTCGATTTGCCAAAGAATTGATTTTAGTCGCACATAATATAATATTTTATACTTCATATTACGTGATTTTATTTCGGCCATTAATTGCTGTAACTATTACAGTAAATAAACTCACTCGTGTAAATAATTATCGCGAGACATTACAAAATAAGCTGAGACGATATTGTGGCGCGCGGGAGACGAAATAAACAAGCAAGCAAACGCGTTGGTGGGTTTTCCAAAGATCGCTGTTGGTGGATACATACATAGTCTGGAAACTTAATCATAAATAATTACATCAAATTGAAAACCGAAGCGTACGTTATTGAGGGAACGAAACAGCTGTCCGTGTTTACCCCTAATTGAAGTATCGATCTATCGGTATTTAGTCGTGGGGCTGTATTATAGTGTACGTGAATTCAAATTATTCGTACAATTAGACGAAGTGGTTTATTATTACTAATTTTCGGGCTCGTGCGAGGTATTAAGGGATGTATTTCGTCGGCGCTTTTACATAACCTCACATCTACATAATTAACAATAACATTATTTGAAACTTATCAATTATTTTATTTAATGTACATACATAATTTAGAAAATATATATTATAACCAATAGAAAAAATCTTTTTGAAAAAATTAAGACACTTCACGATCGAACCTGCATCTCTCGGGTTTCGCGCCCATGCACATGGATCACTATGCTAAATGTGTCATACTGAATTGCGATATTAAGGAGTCGCCTAGATTCATAATTCACATTTTGCAATTTTATCATTTTTGAGCTAAATATACCAAATGATTCTAAAGCCATTAATCTATATAAAGAAAAATATTTCGCTATTTAAAGTCACTTTAAGCATGTGAAAATCGTTGACAAAGTCGACAGTTGGTGTCATAACTTACATTTTTCAATGAATAATGTGAGTTATGTCATCAAGCCCTCTCTAACCAATCAGGAAGCTCTATTTCTCATAGTATGCTCTGCAGCTTTAAGAATATTATATATTTTTAGAAAATACTGTAAATCAACTCACTCACTCATTAATATTCAAGGGAGTTCAATACTTTCCTTCTTATGACAAAAAGTACTGTGGTGTTTTTTGCGATTATCTCAAAACTCGTTTTTTGGAATATGTGAGTGATACTCTAGCTAGACAACTCTTTGTCTTATACGCAATCCATATTATTTTAAAGGTGGTTTGATTTTCAAAGCAAACGAATATACCTACGTTTTGGTGTATTGGTAACAAATCCATTATCTTCTTCTGGCGGATGACGTTTTAGTTTGAAGTCTGTTTCTTTGTTTACATAAAATACGTGCCTACGCATTTCGCGGTATTTTACGTGATTATTCATCTTAAAAATAATGGTCAATGTATTGATTTTTCTGTCCACAAATATTGTCGAGGAAGGATTTTTTTTATTTATAGCTAAATTTTGTGAGAGACGCGAAATGTCAAATTGAAGTTAAGTTTATCAAATAATTTAAGTATGTAAGACATAGTTTGTCGATATCTGGGCATGGAATCATGTATGTAATCATTAATTGGGTGAATCTGAAATTATAGCGGAATATCATAGTAGCAGTTAGAAGAATTATTTTCAAATAATTCTATATTGCGAAGTCACTTGTAGCTAACTTTTTTTACATAGCTTAAGTATCAATTTCTCTGTGTTTAAGGGGGGACATGCTCAGCGTAGGTCAAAATGGAGCTTTTGTTCTATTTTCAAAGCATGATCCTGGACATTCCTTAAACGTTGTAGATAATCTATTTATATATTTTTGAAGCCTTATTATCCTTTATATTTATTTTAAACATTTTATGACTGCATAAAGTATTTTTATTACATAAAATAGTATTCTTTTAAACCTCTCGCTCTGTTTTAGAATATAGTCATATGTCAGTACATAAATGTGCAGTGGTGTTAAGATTTTTTACATTTATTAATTTTTAAACGCATTTATAAAACCATTAGTATAATTTATATCGACATTATTATAGTGAAATATTTACGATAAAAAATTATATTGATAATCTCTGTGATCCCAAATTTGACAAAAATTAGGCATTTTATTATTCAAAAAATGGGCAAGATTCACACATTTGAAGATAATTCTAAAGAAACTAATTATAAGCTATGTCTTTGACCATTCAAGTGTGATAAACATCCTACGAATAATGATTGCTTTATAATAATTATTGACCTAAGAATAAGGTAGTGTTTTTTTGAAATACGCCATTTCTTTTGGCATTCCTCAGTGGTTAAGCTACAACATACGGCCGTAGCCATAAATTGACAAACTATAATTGAAGTAGGGAGTAAAATGATGTTAACACGCGTGTTTGAACATGTAACTAACCGATTTTTTTTTTAAACGGTACATGTTCAAACACGCGGAATGGAACGGAACACTGGGGAATGCCAAAAATAAAATCCTAATCATAAAATAATAATTTTAACTTTTACAATTTGTTTATATAAATATCTGTATTATTGTTAGGTTAGGTTATAATTGACGAGAGATTATTTCTCCATAAGTATTTAAAATTGAATTTTATATTCAATTGTTTGCTTTGATACGTCAATACGTCGAATTTAAGTCGAATTCAATTATAATGTTGACTACTTTCAAATTTTACAGTTCTGACAATGTATTGTATAATGATCCACTTTTTTTATACGTGCAATTATGTTTTGGTTTTTGAGCGTTACTATTTTGAAACTGGTCATTAATTCGATACAATGTAATAGATTAATACAAGAATGAAATCTTTTAAATGCATATTATTTCTTTGACCATTTCCGCTCTTTATGTGGATCGTATCAATACCATTCTCGCATACCAATTTTCTTGCATCTTCGCGAGTATTCCCACTATCGGCAAATTCCGCTATATACGTATCATATTTAATTATGTCGGAATCTGGCAGGCTTGAACAAAAGCATTCCAGTTTCACGCTCACTCAATGCACTATATCTTCACCTAAGATATTAGCAAAATTAAATAAAATGATATTATTTATTTAAATAAAATAATACCTCTATTTGGGAATCAAAATATATTTTCAGCTACAAGGTTCTGTCAAAACAATAACGATTTTGATCCTTAATGCTCCTTGTTGTTGTTAACGTCGGTGTATTCGTAGCGTGGAGGCTATATTAGGGTTATGCACTACTAACTACAGGCATGACATGGATTTCTAATAATTATTAATTCGTATATAACAACATATATTATTATATTACTACCTATCTATATAATATACTCATAAACGCAGTTGCAAAAAGCTGTAGAATACTTGTGGAACATAGATTACGAAAATGCCACCAGTATGGCGCTCTTCATTACAATAATTGTAATGAAGAGCGCCATACTGGTGGCATTTCCGTATTTTATGTTCCACAATTGTTTATTCCCAATATTCTCATAGGCAATCCATACCTGCGCATCTATTTTATACACAAGACTGCTTTCGGCCGTTACGGCAGCTATCTAGGGTAAGTTTGTATCGAAGTACACTTATTATAACAATTAATAAATTAGTTGTAATTGTTACATGCTGTGGTAAATTTTAGAGCGAAATAGACAGTTTTGACTGTTTAGACAGCTAAATTATTTTAATTGTTTCAATAAGTGTTAATACGGCGTAGTGTAGTGTGTAATTGTAGAGGCCAAAAGCAGTATTTTATGACACATTAACTTTCATAATACAAATAGATGTCAACGTGTGGTGGTGAAATGAACAGGATCCTAAATTTATAGGGTCTTTTACCGTTTTTTAAAAAATAGTTTTTTTCGGTTAGGTACATGTTCAAACACGCGCGTTAACATGATCTTACTCTCTACTTCATTTATAATTTGTCAATTTATGTGCTACGGCTGTATGTTGTAGCTTAACCACTGTGGAATGCCAATAGAAATAGCGTATTTCAAAAAAATACTACGTTATTCGTAGGTCAATAATTATTATAAAGCAAACATTATTCGTAGAATGTTTATCACATTTGAATGGTCAAAGACATAGCTTATAATCAGTATCTTTATAACTATCTTAAAATGTGTAAATCTTGCCCATTTTTTGAATAATAAAATGCCTAATTCTTGTCAAATTTGGGATCACAGAGATTATGAATATAATTTTTAATATTTCACTATAATAATGTCAACATAAATTTTAATAATAGTTTTATAAATGCTATTAAAAATATATATATTTAAAAATCCTAACACCACTGCACATGGATGTACTGAAATATGACTATATTCTAAAACATTAGAGCGAGAGGTTTATAAGAATACTATTTTATGTAATAAAAATACTTTATGCAGTCATCAAATGTTTAAAATAAATATAAAGGATAATAAGGCTTCAAAATTATATAAATAGATTATCTAGAACGTTTAAGGAATGTACAGGATCATGCTTTGAAAATGCAATAAAAGCTCCATTTTGACCTACGCTGAGCATATGGGCCGTTAAGATAAATATAATGTCGACCCACTTGTATTCGTGACGTCCGATGTCATAGTAATTTAAATTTGCAGTTTGAGGTCGTCGCCGACTATACCAATAAATACATTAAAATCCTGATCTCGGCACGATATTGTCAACCCGTCAAGCCAGCTTTGGTCCTAAGACATCGGAAATGTGAACAAGCGAATATATGAAACAGATAGAAGCGGTTCCTCTAACTCTGTGCTAACTTTCTTATCTCCTATAAAAGTTAGTAAGAACAGTAGAGTGAGATTTTCTGAGCCACCGTGCACGAAAAAGACTGGGTGATCCACTACAATTGTCGTTTTTCAACCAGTCAATGAGTGGTATTAAATTCAGAACGTGATTTATATTACATAATTCGATTTTAAATTTATCATGAAATAGTGATTGCATATTGGTTGTTTTTCAGAATATAATAATAACAATGTTCTGATTGTATTCTAGTTTAATTTTCTATTTCTAATTTTAATGTTAAAATTATATTGTGTGCTATGTTACATTTCAACGGACAGTAACTAATATTTTATTACTATTTTTATATGTGCAATGCGTTGTTATTAAGGCTATACCTCAGTTGAGGCATGATCTAAAAAGATCATGGCTAGGCGATGCGCGGATTGTGCAAATGACGCGTGCCGAACGAAATATAATTTGTCATATAAATCCAACATGCGTCCATTTAATGTTATGTTTATTGTTCTATTAGGAACAATAATAATATATTCATTGACATGTTTTCTTTTTTAAGTAAATGGGTAACGTTTTTTAGTCATCTTTACACGATTTAAGAATTAATACCCCCGTCGCCATCACGAAACAAATTGACGTGTTCACAGCTCGACGTTCGCTCTCCGATTGCCAGCGAGTCCAAAATTTCGTCGCACCTATAGTTGAAAATTATTTGCCGTTTCACTGAAGTCCCGTCTTAAATAAATAAATCATCATCATCATCAGCCGGGGTCAATCCACTGCTGGATGAAGGCCTCCCCAAGCTTTCTCCAACTCTCTCGGTCCTGTGTCGTTTGCTGCCACGTATTTCCGCCGAACTTTACCAGTTCGTCAATCCAGCGGCTTTTAGGGCGATCCTGTGGCCGTTTCGTACCTCTTGGGTACCATTGGATGACGGCATTTGTCCAGCGGCCGTCCTTTCGGTGAGCAATGTGCCCCGCCCATCTCCATTTCAGCTGTTTGGCAACGTCTATTACATCGCGTACTCATGTTTGCTTCCTAACCCATTCGTTTCTCTTACGGTCCTTTCGCGTGATGCCCAACATACACCTCTCCAATAAATAAATAAAATTGAAAAATCACAGTGAAAATAAGATGTACCTATAAATATCATTTTTTTCCGAAACCGATTTGTGTGCGTTATTATTATGTTTGTTGTCGCCAACGGTGTTTACATACCCCCTATCTATTGGCCTGTCTCGCTCACCCCGCGGTTTTTAATAGTCTACATTTTTTTTCTCACGATGACTGACACGATGCGGTTACGTTTTAGCCTTTTTAGATCTCAGGTTCTAATTCCGGGTCTGACAAATTCACACGTTGTTTGCAATGTGTTTTTGGACCTTTGGACCTAATATGTTGAGCCAATGGCTAACATCAATTTCTCGTAACAAAAATATTTTAAATCAACCTCCACCCTGTGTGAGCCTATTCTTAGGATCGAACATGGTGAAATATTAAAAATTCTCTCATTTCTAGAGGATGGCACTGGGACAACTGGACGCCAGGACAAGTGGGCGTTGCACTGTCGAATGAAATAACGTCCAACAATGAAATATATAGACATTCGTTACGATTTGATAAACAAAATAGGCGAAGAAGCTTAATTAGTTTATATCTACTACTTAGTAATATTTAATTCATTTTGCTCTTAGCTGCCTGATGCTTCATATAAAAATAAAATAACTCTATTCTCGTTGGAACTTAAACATGTACACGATTAAATTATTATTTACGTATGAATATTTAAAGTCTCACTAAGTATTATTTAATATAAGATAGATAAGAGAACGAACCAAGTAGCCTCTCATCACGCTGAGAGTGAAGAGGCGACGTCGGATTTGGCTCGGCCACGTGCTGCGGACGCCGGACCGGAAGAGTGTATTCGGCGGAGCTATGGGATGCCGGTTTGACCTGGAATGAAGCAATAAGACTGGCGAGCGACAGAGATTCTTGGAGGCGTCGCAGGGTGTCCATATGCTCCAACTAAGGGGCGGATTTAGCCGAAGAAGAAGAAGAAACATTTACATATTTTAAAAGTATTTATTTTAGAATTTCTTTCCATTCCATAGCCTCCAGTTGTCCCGGCGTCGAATTGTCGTAGACCCGACGTAGAAATGTGTTTTTGAAAAATAAGACATCCATATTGTAGAATCCGTGTAACTTTTTTTCCGTGCCGGATAAGGTGGAAAACAACTAAGATTGCGATAATATAATATTAAATTTTATATTTCCATCCAGTCTGTAGCGCCATGTTGGAAGTATGAACCTGAGTGGAACCCTCGCGAGTGCTCCTTGAATAAAACTTATTTATACCTTTTGATAACGGTTAGCTGTTGTGGCATTTTATGAAAGACAACATCTCATATTTCTTTGCCATTTTTTGGGCTCGCCCGCAGTCCTTTTAACTTATCTCTCCACTGAAAACGGTGTGGGTAGGTACAGTATTCTTTGGCGTCCTTGGGGAAATGTGTATTTCATTTATTCTTTTTGTTTCAATTAGAAGCGTTGGTTTATATTTTATTTTTCAAAAAACCTTTTGTTTTTAACTACATTCGTCAATCCTGTGTCGACTACAAGTCCATATCACACCACAGTGAATTTACTTTACTTAGCGCTTTTCTTGACAAATTCAGCATTTTTAAATAGGCAATATTTCCATTTGACATATAGCATTAAATCAATGTTTTTCCACACCAAAAACAACTTAAAACTTCTCGTAATAAAACTAGAATATTATATCAGATTTAGTTTCTTTTTCAACTTATAAATAAAATATATTATGTCACATACCAAATGATTACTAAATTTCCTACCTGTGTTAATTATTTTTAATTGTATGACTTAGTATTTAGTTATAGAATACAAAAAAATGACCTTTGTTCAACACAATCACTACTGACCTTGTAATTACCTTTTAATTACCACATTTAAATAACACGTTAATTATATCTAATGGCCAATAACTCCAAACGTGCCAGTTGCGGTGTTAGCACTAAATGAGTTAAAACAATGTTCAATAATTATTATGACATATTTTTTGAGATGTTGTTTTTGGGGTATAAATCTATAAATGATCACTCTAACATTCTGCTAGTATGTATTGGAATGTATGCCCTCGATAACTATCTAAGAAATCAGTTGTTTTTTTCTGCCATATTTTAAAACTGCTATTTGATTATGCTAATTGCTATGACAATAGGTGTGTTCAACCAAATTCGTACGAATAACGACATATTTTACATGCTTGCTATATAGACGTTAATTCATTATCTACCCTTTATAATGGAGGCGAACGTACGCGGTCACCATTGTGATGAGATTGACATTCGCGTTATGCGGCCCATGGCCGGCAAATGTTTGCCATATACACAGTGTCAGTGTTTCAACACGCACCAAATGTCGCTGACCATAGAACAGATTAATAAGATAGAAATGCGGAAGCCAATCGGCTTGGATCATGGCACTTTAGACCATAAAACTCATGGAACACAAATTGATGTTATATTTTTCTCAACTCAACTAAATTGATCTTAACGGCATATTGTGAACGTTTTGGAGAATATTTTGTAATGCTCATGCTGGGTTAAAATTAAATCATAATGGTAAATTAAAAATCCCGCTACTTAATAACTAACTAACTTAATAACGGACACCAAAATTGAAATCTGGTGCAAGTCAAAGCCGCAATTATTATTTTAACTAAAGAGTTTTATTTTCCGGTTCAGGTAAATGATATTACTTAAAGAATGCATAAGAAACTTAGTTTATGTCTGTGTCTCCATTTTGTCATTGATATATTGCCGTCATACGAGCAATTAAATTTAATAAATAAATAACACTAAGATCCGGCATAATGTGGTAAATGAACTTATTTTTGACTTTATTATTATCAGACTTTGCCTTCATGCCTATAGTATAAATATTAAGTAAATTGGATTTATTTTACGTTATTTATAATTTACAATGAACTGAAAATATATTATTTTTAACGAGATATCTGGCTCGTATCACCATGTAGACAATGGCAAAATTTATAAAGTCGCTTGAAATAAGCCAGACACGGTGGTCAACTGTCAATGCTGGAAACTTTCCAAAATGGCGGCGCTTTCCCGAACAGCTGATTTCTATCAATCTAGGCGGCCGCTGTCAGTTTTACGCGTTGGCCTTCCGTTTAGTCGACATCAATCAGTGGTTAGCTCACCCCCTCTCCAGGCGAGCCTGAACCACCTTCATTCCGCTCTGCACATACATTTTTACCACGCACCCTTATAAAGAGAACAACAACCTTTGCAAAATTAAACAGGCGATTTTTTAAATCCTATTTTCGATATTGTTATAGTGTATTATTTCCTTCAATATAGTAAAATTTTTGAATTTCGAAACGAATGTTCTATTTCTCGTTCACCATACAAGCATATTGAAATAATAAAATAGTATACGTGCTTATGTAGTGTGAAATAACCGTTCATAGCTATTCTAAATAGTTAACACGGTAACACGTTTCTGTTATTTTTCCGGTCATGACTTCGTCCACCTGGAAATAATAAGCAAACAGATATATTATAATAATATAGAAGAAATATATTGATTCGTATTATTAAATTTTCGACTTCTAGATGCGCATTTTTTAGTCCGAGCCTCACTTCATATTATTGCAAGTGAATTATTTTAAGAAAAAAAAATCAAATATGAAAAAATCGAGACATTAATTTCGTAGCAATAATGTAGTAGGTATATAAACTGTGTTATTTTCATCAATGTTGGTCCAATAATTTTTGAGTTATTCTTACTAGAACATACAGACTTTACTTACTCCACTTTTGCAATTACTACCAGCTGAAGTGGCCGGTTTTGCACGATGTCGATTTATTGGTCAATAAACATTTACCCTTACTTGACATTACAAAAATAATTACATTCTTTAATTTTAAAATACCTGTATCTAGGCATACAACATGTTAAAATGAAAATAATTCTTACAGCCAAGTCAAACAAAAGAAGTTAGATTCGAACCCACAATATAAAATCTTTTTTTGTCGCGGAAAATTCACAATAATGGGAATTGGCAGGAAAAGTAATTTGAACATACTAACTTTGTATTTTATTAGCTCGTATTCTTGTTTGTCCGGTACAATTTTTTTCTTGTTTGTCCAAGATTCTTTACCAACTTCCCGACTAGCTAGACATTTTAAACTCTTAGAATATATCAGAACACGACGGGAATGCATTTTTTTAATACTTTTGACCATCTTTAAGCAGAATTGAATTCATTTTCAGTTAATTCTGTTTTGTATGTTTCGGAAAAAAATCGTTAAAAGTAATATTTACTACTCACTATTATAGGTTGCTAAGTGGTTCCTAGTAACTAAATTATTAATATATACATGCGTTACTATGGAAATCAATATGAAATGTCAAAATGACATTTCAGTATTCTATAATATTTATTCATTATTTCTATCAAGTACAATAAAAAGTTTTTATTAATACATAGAATTGTCAAGTTTATATTATGATTCAACAGAAAATTTAAAAACGTGTTATATAAAAAGTTCTTTTTATCTTATAATTATTTAATATTGTATAGTTTCAGTTAAGGCCAAGTAGGAAACGGAAATCAAAAAATCATATTTTGACTAATGGAACGATTAATTTCTAGCCCATTTTAAACAATGGAATTGGTGATTATTTTGAAACGCAAAGCGTGTTTTCTACAACTGTTTCCAGCGGAAAGCCACGCGATTTAATTGGAAATTCGTTATCTATTGAGCGTTTTCCAGGCAGAACGCCAAACGGGCCTAACTGAATCATTGAATTCCGAAAGATCGGCTAGCTTCAAACCAGCTCGCATTATCCGCTTGTATTCCTATTTGGCCCCTTTACACTCCAAAGCGATCATCAGTATATACTACATATTCCAACAACCATACTGACGCCATTTAGTAACACAATTGAACACAGTTAGAGCAGGCCCTAATGATAGAAAGCACTCAGAACCTTTTCTGACACTTCTTCCCTTAATACTATATGAATAGTTATTAGTATGGAAAATTAGCTTCAGTAGAATATTATCTATACCTCAGATTGCGTGAGTCGTAAGTCGAATTTAAAATAATTACAAGATAAAAAGAACTTTTTATATACCACGTTTTTAAATTTTCTGTTGAATCATATAAACTTGACAATTCTATTTATTAATAAATATAGAATACAGAAATGTCATTTTGACATTCCATATTGATTTCCATAGTAACACACGTATATATTAATAATTTAGTTGCTAGGACCCATTTAGCAACCAATAATAGTGAGTAGTAAATATTACTTTTAACGAATTGTTTCCGAAACATACAAAACAGAATTAACTGAAAATGAATTCAATTCTGCTTAAAGATGGCCAAAAGAATTTAAAAAATGCATTCCCGTCGTATTCTGATATATTCTAAAAGTTTCAAATGTCTAGCTAGTCGGGAAGTTAGTTGAAAATCATGGACAAACAAGAATACGAGCTAATAAAAATAAAATTCATTAAATAAATTATAACAAAAATATGTATCTACTTTTTTTTGGCCTATTTCCTAACCTAACCTAACAGCATAAAGAATTTTGACGAATGTAAGTTAAGTAAATACGTATTGTCTACAAAAATAATTATAAAATATTTCAGGTTCGATTCATCTTTTGAGTCATAATGAAAACCCGAAAGTATTAAAACCATAAAGCTGTAAGTACGATAACATTTAGGAAAGATTTGTTTTTGGACATAAGATACACCGGCGTTAAGATACAATAGCGTTATTGGTGGGTATCACAGTTCATAGGCAAAAATAGTAATAAAATCACTAATAATATCTGTACCTGCTCTAACATAGTCCAAAAATAGCATTTGCAGGAAATCTAGAAATAATTTTTTTAGAGGTTTATTATTAATGGGCTTAAATGGAATTAAACTAATGTGCTTTCCTCACTCATTTTCTGCAAAAATCGAACATAAAAGATACTGGTTCTGACCTACAGATATAATTAATAAATAGGTGTGTGATAATGTGAAAACTACCCCTAACTTGTATTTTTACTCAAATGTTACGTCTTGTACTATTTTAACCCTCAGCCATAATGAAAATATTGCTTATTTTTGTTAGAGTTATTTATTATTCTCTGGTTAAATTTAATATCTTCACGAGCCACCAATTTTGAAAATTTCCCGCGCTTTTCTATAGCAATTGATTTTGTTCGATTTATTCGACCAGCTTTTAAAAATTCGAGTTATATTGGACTACATTATTGTTGAAATGAATTATTTAAAATTGAACACTTTGAGTTACAATTTTTAGTGAATAACCATAAAGATCAATCAGCATAGTAACGTACAATTATTGACAAATTCAATGTTGGCAGCATTGAATGTGTTACTTGTAAATAATTTCAAAATGGTAGTCAGATAATATTTATTTACGTCTTGCTTTGGCTTTTGACTTACGTACAGTTAATTGTAATTTCTCACGATTTTTTATCAAACTTCGTCGTGTTCAACTTCGTTTTTAAAAAACTCATGAAGCCATATATTTATTTAATGTTCTCAAAATCTTAACCTTTTACTAAGAAAAATATTTTAGTTTTTTTCTTCTTCAAAGAGGATATAGTGTAGGGGCTGTCAAAGGTTATTTTAAATAGCTAACGTAGCCATCTGCTTCTGAAATATTGGATGTCATTGATCTAATTAATGATAGTACATTGTATATAAAACTTATATTTATCTTTGTAACAGCCATTGCATGTCATTTTTATCACTTATATACTTCCCAGACAAATAAATATCAGAACAAGTGTGAAACGAGACATAAATTAGTAATCTTTAATTCAAATAACTTGCAAGTAAATTATTTATTAGATTTAATTACATTTATCAATATTCTGCTTCACTTTTATAATATATAAAAATTCTGTCAGTTTACAAGATAGATTTTCTTCAATATACCTACTATTATCACCATCCTTTGATAAATTCCAACAAATCCTATTTACCCCTAACAACTTGTAAATTCATTCTTCTTCATTAGTCCGAGCCATCGTATAAAGACGTATTTCAAAGGTACCACAGTGTTTAATAATATTTATAAATTCTGTATCGATACATAAAAAAATATATTATATTATGTATTTTTTCTGAATTATAAACTAAACCTTTCAAAACACTATATAACCAGAGTAATATATAACCACCATAAAAAATCTTTTTGGAAAAATATGACACCATGCGGGATTTGAACTGGAATTCGCATCCATGTGCTCTGACAAACTAAGCTGCGTGTCTTATTTAATTGCGACGAAAATATCTAGTATTTTTACAATTCATACTGGCATTCAAAATTGCGTTATTTTTTGGCAGTCGACCATACCAAAGTATTAATAATTACTAACCGATGTCAGGATTTCTCCAAATTTTTATTATAACGTACATGCAATTGTTAATAATTGAATAAACTATTTTTTTAATTCAATTAGAATTATGATTTAAGAATCTAATATTCGATTCTGAGATGTTTTTCAAATTATGTATGTTCAATAAAGATTGTTACATTATTAAATCTTGTAAAATGTTCGTTGAATAAAAAAATAGTTGCAGTAAATATTTTCCATGAAAGAAAAACCTTACACTCACACGAAATATTAATTTAAATCCATACATTTCACTATCTTTAGTAGGTGATAATATTGTTTGTGCTTCATCATCATCATCAGCCGGCATTAATCCACTACTGGATGAAGGCCTACCCTAGCTTTCTTTACTCTTCTCAGTATCTAGTTCGCTGCTGCCACGTACATCCACCGAACATAATGAGCTCGTGCATTCAGCGAGTTTTCGGTCGTCCCTGTGGGTGTTTCGTGCCCCTTGGGTACCATTGTATGACGGCATTTGTCCAGCGGTTGTCTACTCGCCGAACGACATATATGTTTACTTAAATTAAATCATAATTTGTTTACCTGCACTGTTATGGATTTTCAAAAACTAACAGTATTTCACAGTTTTTTTAATATAATATATATAAACTTAGGCACCTAACAAAACTCTTTACCATTTCCTTATATCGATAACACAAAAACCTTTTGAGGAAAATGAAAACCATCTATTTTGCATCAGGGCGCCGTATATTTGTTTTAGGCACAAGGATAATGAGAGCATCTCAAAGGGGAACCCCTAAAATAAAAATCTCATTGGAACCTTTTTTCTCTTGCGCTGCGTCCTTGAAACGAGCGAGAGGAAGAATTTCATTAAACAACAATTTCACTCACAACTCCAGAATTTTCATTTTATATCTACCTATATATTATGTAGGTATGAACCTACATACAACGCGCAAGCCCTAAGGGTTGCCCGCACTTGAAAAATCATATTCGGCCTCTGATGAGAACGGACTTCGTCAAAAAAATGTTCAACAACTTATTTTTTATGACATCACTTGTGTATATTATATACCTACAATTTATTGTATCAAATCTGTGAAATTTTATAATCTATTAAATAAATAATAATAAATTAAACCATGTAGTGTTGTTTTTAAAGAATTATACCACTGTGAGCGTATTCTCCAATTTATTATTTTGCAATATATATCTCATAAATAGGGGATATAACAGCCTGAAAATTTTGTAGTATTTGGTCAATTCAAAGGTTAAAAAGGACCTAATCAACAATGACACTGGTTTTTCGCTTGCATGCCGCTTAACGCTGAGAGGAGTGGATCCATGCCATGGAGAAGTTTGCCAGACGGCCAAATAATGCGAATCACGATCATCCGTTATCCAGATGATGAAGAAGAGATGCACATTTTAATATTTATGTATTTTAATTGAGTTTACAATCCTACGTGGATCTGGACCACCTCACAGAGAGGTTTCTTAATAACAGATTTTTATTTTACGAGAAATGGATGTTAGTCACTTACTCAACCACACCAAACACATATTGAAAAACAAAATGAAGCGCCTAGTTTCAAAAGCCCCTAAAACGGTTTTTGAAATTTTTTGAGTTAGATATGTATTTAGATGGATATTTTTATTACCTATATTATGGCCAAAGATTGCACTTTATAAACGCCTAAAACCGTTAATACGTATGATAAAAAATTAGGGTAAATTTCAAAACCCGCTAAAATGGGTGGGTATGCTTTTCAAATACCCCTAAAATGCAAAGCCAAAATAGTCTTTAGAATGTAACGAATTAAAAAATAAATACATAAAGTTCACAGACTTAATAGATATGATTTTTTCTCATTTTTCTCAAAACCACCTAAAATCGTTTTTCTCATTTTTCTCAGAACTACCTAAAACCGTTTTAGGGGCTTTTGAAACTAGACGCTTCAAACGTGAATTTATGCCAAACCAAGAATTCAAACCCTGACGCGTAGATGCTTGGTTATCGTGGGCGATTTTAATATCATCATTATCAGTCTAAATCTATCCACTGCTGGATGAAGGCCTCTTCAAGCTGATTCCACTTCTCTCGGTCTTGTGCGTTGCGTTTTCACGCACTTCCGCACAACTTAACCATGTCATCGATCCAGCGGCCTGTAGGTCTATCTTGCGGACGTTTAGTATCTCTTCGGTACCACTGAATGACTAGATTTGTCCAGCGATTGTCCCTTCTTCGAGCTATGTGCTCACCGCTTTTCTAATTGAGGCTTTTAACGGACTCTATTACATCGTAAACCCTTGTCTGTTTTTTATCCAATCATTACGCTTTTTGTTCTGTCGCATTATCTCCAGCATGCACCTCTCCATACCACGCTGTGCTACTCTAAGTTTCTGGACCTCTCTTTTATTTAGGGGCAATTTTTCACATGCATATGTGATTACAGAAAGCACACATTATTTTAACAATCATAAACAAGCGTTAAATAAAATTTAAAAAAAACTCTCTACAAAAGCTCTTCAATTTCAATTTTCCTGCAATGGAACACTTAATTAATTAATTATTATTCATTTATTTATTTATTTAGGAATAATGTTTACAAAATAACACATACAAATATAGGTGAATGAAGTTCCTAATGACTTCGATGATTTTGGGTCCTTGAATTGCAAATCTTCTTGATATCAGGTACAATATTAGAAAGTTGAATTCTTATATTTGGTGTAGCCTCGAGCCTGTTCCTGGACTTTGTCTTCGTTGCAGCATAATAAGAACACCTGTTTCGCATAAACATGTCGTGATAAACGAATAAGTAAAACAATAATTACGTCTTGTTTTGACACACCAGGGTACTATTCTAATAAATTCTCGGAACACCTATTCACATTCCGCGAAACATAGTTTGGTAAACTCTGGATTGTAGTATGTATAAAAATACGAAACCAATAATATAGGTATATAGTATAGCATCCCGAAATGTTCACCCTTATAATACTTAAATGTCACAACTTTTATTCACGATTTTTTCGATGCGTACGTAAGTAACTCACTTTATAAAAATATAATTATATTTTATGTCAGTATTTTGGCGGAAACTCGAAAGAGGATAAATAATATTATATTTTTATCAGCAACCCTCTCTCATTAAGGGCTTATGGAATATTTAAATTGTTAGGTACAAAGGTGTTGGCACTCTTAAAAGCGAACCTCTTAATTATTATTTTGACGGTCCTTTTTTTTTGTTCTTTGGTTAATTTTTTTTCTGAAAATGGGTTCATTAAACTTAGTATATTCATTTTTGTATCTACGTCATAGCTTTAATATTTTATTCGTTTGGGAGGGTGAACAAAATGTATATATTATATTTATTAATAATGTTATATGGGACATTTTTCGTATCTATCAAAATATAATAAAAACTCGTTACTGATAAACAAATATGTTGACAAATCTTTTTATGTAATTACAATTTATTTTGATCATGTCCAATTTTAAGAAGAACATAATTATGGGCATCCACAGAGTGGGAGGTATGCATAAACATTTTTTTTTTGTTTTTACAAGAAATAAATCGTCCCCTCAATACTACAACTAGATAACTCTGATTTGGTTTTTGTTGGGAAAATAAAATTTAAACTTTACTTGATTATCATAAATCTAGGCTAAAATTGCTATTTAAAATAAGAATGGAAAATTGTGCTTGCCTAATTGGGAACAATTAAATAATGTTCAATTTTAAGAAAAAATATTGTGGATATATTATTTTATTTATTTAATGCATTTATGGTTTTAAAGTTACCTAATATTTTCAAACACAAAATTAAAACAGTTCCCATTAACTTCTGACTTACTTAAATTTATTATGTTGTAGAGATAGAAATGTAGAATCATTATTCGAAAGCTAACTCAAAAACAGTGAAAATTAAGTTATCTAGTTGTAGTATTGAGGTGACGAAATGTTAGCGTCTTGCTCAATCTATTTGGTCCATACTCTGATTCCAAACACGCATTGAAAAACAATATGTGTATTTGACAGACCCAGTATTCGAACCTGGTACCCCAAGACATTATAAGCAGATGCGTAAACCACTCGGTCATCGTGGGCAGTACGAGTTACAATAACAATCTGAAAATAATTAACTTTCAATCAATATTTACTTGCAAATACATAAAAAATAATAATATTGCAAGTAGGTACACATTAATACTGTAATAATACCATTATCTTCATCAGCCAGGGTTGATCCACTGCTGGGTGAAGTTCTTTTCTAGCTCCCTCCACTCTTCACGGTTCCTAGTTCTTTGCTGTCACATATTTCCACCGTAGGGCATCTTTTAGGATGTTTAGTGCCCCTTGGGTACCACTGTATGACGGCATTTGTCCATCAATTGTCTACTCGCCGAGCGACATGTCCAGTATATTTCGATAACATCTGCTTAGTGACCTCTATCACATCACGTACAAATTGTCGGCTTCCTTATCCATTTGTTTCTTTTGAAATCTTTCTATGTTATACCCAACTTGCAAATTTTCACTACGTTGCGCTACTTGTAATTTTTGGATTTCTCTTACATTAAAAGTCCATGTTCTTCCACCCTCCTGGTAATGGTTCTAAAGTTTTTGTTTCCTTTGCAATCCACAAAGGATTGGTTCGATAGTGGTGGAATAGAAAATCTGTATATTTTTAATTGTAATAGAATATCATCATCAGCCGGGGGCAATCCACTGCTGGATGAAGGCCTCCCCAAGCTTTCTCCAACCCTCTCGGTCCTGTGTCGTTCGCTGCCACGTATTTCTGCCGAACTTTACCAGTTCGTCAATCCAGCGGCTTTTAGGGTGACCCTGTGGCCGTTTCGTACCCCTTGGGTACCATTGGATGACGGCATTTGTCCAGCGGCCGTCCTTTCGGCGAGCAATGTGCCCGCCCATCTCCATTTCAGCTGTTTGGCAACGTCTATTACATCGCGTACTCTTGTCTGCTTCTTAGCCCATTCGTTTCTCTTACGGTTCTTTCGCGTGATGCCCAACATGCACCTCTCCATGCCTCGCTGTATGACTCTTAGCCTTTGGACATCTCTCGTGTTGAGGGTCCACGTCTCGCAGCCATACGTGAGCACGGGTAGCACACATACGGAATAAAAAAATTTGATGTGTCCATTTAGGCTTAGAACAGTGTTTCCCAACGTGGGACGGACGCCCCACCGGGGGGCAATTTGAATGTTTTGGGGGGAAATGTGCAAATCATTAATATTTGGTACCTACATTTTTTTTGTTATAAAACGCATTTTCAAAAATATTTTTTTGATATTGCAACCATGACTTTTCGAGAAAATGACTGTTGCCATTCCCATCATAATATTTAGTTGAATGCGGCGCTTTAGCGCTGTAAATGATTTGTTACTGAAAAAAACAAATCGTTTTGATATAACAAACTGTGAAGATTTAAGATTAAAATTGACCAAAATAGTATCTCACATAAAAACTCTTTGCAGCTCACATGGATCGAACTTATTTTCTTCCTAGAATTTGTTAGTTAACTATGAAATTCTGATAGTCGGGGGGGCATGGAGATTTTTGAAGCGTTGAAGTGGGGCATGGTACAAATGAGGTTGGTAAACACTAAACTTTAGAAGAATATTCTCAATAGCTTATAATTTAATCACATGAAACTTATATCAGAAGAAAAAATATATGGTTATAAATTGTAATTAAAAAAAAAAAAAAACAGCAATTTGAGGGGTATAGTTGGTTTGTTAAAATGTACCTTATAAATACATACAAAAATAATATAGTGAATCAATTATGTATCTACGTTTATTTTACGCTACTTTAGTAGCCTAGATGTGGCCTTTGTTTCGTTTAAAACGGCTCTTTTATTCAGTATATCTCGTCAATTTGGAAAGTACACAAAAACTATCGGGTTTTTAATTGAATTTTTCTCCCATCAAAAATTTTCCAACGTTGCAAAACACAAATTTGTAGTTGATATGCATGTGTTTGTGTGTAATGCCACTATAAAAAAGAAAAATTCGGTAATATACCTACCGAAAAAATAGTGAATTTTACTTGTCATGTTAAATAATATTATATTATACCTACCATAATTTACCACGATATAATGATTATAAATAATCACAAGATAAAAAGAACTTTTTATATACAACGTTTTTAAATTTTCTGTTGAATCACATAAACGTGACTTGACTAGCTTAAACGATCAAAAAAATTTGTACTTGATAGAAATAATACTGAAATGTCATATTGATTTCCATAGTAATGCACGTATATATTAATAATTTAGTTTCTAGGACCCCAGACCCCTAGCAACCAATAATGGTGTCGAAATAACTTTTCATACAGAACAGAATTAACTGAAAATGAATTCAATTCTACTTAAAGATGGCTAAAAGTCCTAGCAACGCAAAAGGGTCCTAGCAACTAAATTATTAATATATACGTGCATTACTATGGAAATCAATATGACATGTCAAGTAAAAAATTTTTTGATCGCTTAAGCTAGTCAAGTCAAGTTTATATGGTTCAACAGAAAATTTTAAAACGTTGTATATAAAAAAATCTTTTTATCTTGTAATTATTTTTCATAAAATCTGACTTACGAGATCTTAATAGTAAGATGGCGATATATCCTTCTATTATTATTTTTATTCTAACTTTGTGGAATTCACTAAATCCCTTCGAAGATATTTTCTGTTATAATATTTAAAGCTATGGCATGGTTGAAAATGTCAAAAATATTTCACGGCAAGGTGAGCGCACTTTAATGTAAAAGACACGAATTTCGCAGAAAGAAATAATATTATATTATACCTAATACATGTAACGAAACCATGTCTGCACAGCGTATGTAATTTCGCTTTTGGTGGGCCTTTGCCCTAAAAAAATATTTCCCGCACGCACTCTTTTTCATCGGCGACAATCGGATTTTCATATTTTCGCATTTTTACGACCAAAACACACTTTTTTTTACACTCACACCGATGTTTTAATATGTTCAGCGTGTATGAAAAAAATTACGCCCTATGCCACTCTTGCCCCAGTGTCCCCTTTCTAAATCTTATTTTTATATAATAATAAAAGTTTCGAATTTCGGCGTGAAATTTAGCTTTACCCCACACTTTCAGTATACCTGCCAAATTAAAATTAAATAATTTTATATTTGGGTGGTTCACAATAATTATGGATCAAGTCCATCAAAATGGATCCTGAGATATTTGGACCTAATTCTTTTTGTAAAATTCAGGAATGTTTTCACTTACCATATTTTGATAGTACATGGATCAATTTAAATAAATACTCGAAACTTATAGTTTATTATTCAGGCTTGATTAATATTAGCAAATTAATGTTACCTCTTTATACTGATTATACCAAATACCTCTTTATACTGCTGAAAGAACTGTCAAAATGGCAGTGACGTCCCGTAGGGGTAGGCAGATTCAGCGTCGCTTGGGGGCGGCAATTACTCGAATGGCGGCAAATCGAGGAGAATCATTTGGTATATATAGAAATGGCTACCTAAACGTAGTACCTAATACTGAAAATATCTTTCCATAATAAAATTCAGCTCACTGGTTGAAAACAAAATGTATTAATTAACATAAAAGGTTTAACAGGACTGTAATTTTTTGTCGGATTCGCGATGTCTAGTTGACTTCCGTTGCCCTTCGACGTCCATGGTGACCAGAAACGACACGTGCACGGATAATAAAAAATACTGTATAAAAAATGGGGCGTTATTTTGGCGTTGCCCAGGGGTGGCATTTTGTCTAGGGACGTCACTGCAAAATGGACATGATTCACATTCAATTTGATTAGGGATTGCAATACCGGTGTTTGAAAACCAGTATTCCAGTATTTATCAATACCAAAATACCGGTTTTAAAATTCCAAAATACTGGAATTTTCGGCAGCAAGAGAGGTGCTGTTAAAATATAGCACTTATTGCAACAATCACAATCAACTTATTGTAATTGTTACAATAAGTGCTAATACTTTGATATAAATCTACCCTAAGTTTGATAATATTTATCACTTTATCACTATAATAGTGGTCGATAAGTATAGGATAGACCCACTGGTGTAACCAACCGAATATTTTCTTCATATGCCTATATTACAATTTACTTTTCATTGCATAACAAGCTGAAGTATCTCATACTTCTCTGTTGCAGTATGTATAACCATATTTTTTATATATTCGCTATTCTGATTTGATTATAGCGATGATCTTGGGAGTGATTCTAAAGTTTACGGCATTTTACCGCGTGAAAATGTATTTTATATAGCAATCACGCAAATTCTAGCGCGCTTCAACCATGGTTAATCCACAAACTTACAGATCAGTGAATTTTAAACTGATAATAACAGATACCACACTTCGATTGCACTAAGGAATTGCTATATGAGACATTTAAGGTTGTGGATTTGATCTGCACATGCTCATTCAGTTGGGAAATCGGCCTGGCTGACCTTCCCAATGATTTGCATCATCACCATCAAGAAGGTGTGTGCCAAAAGTATTCCCAGAACTCTGTACTCACTCTAGTGTGATGCAACGGTGCTTAATTGTCACAGCTAGTAGGGTCACCTACAGTGTGATCACTTTATCGTTCACCTTTTCTCATTAGATGGAACACCAAGTGCAGGATTGCGCCCAAGTTATACTTGTGTAATTAGAGATGTATGCTGTATGCCCCTAGTGTCTTCCGTTCTTCGATTCTTGCGTTTTAATATGTATTATTTACCTATAAAACCAACTTCAAACATATCTAATGATTATTTTAATAATAGTCTCCGTTTCCATTAAAGTAAAAGGTTGGACACCTGTCATATAATATATTCAATTATTCGTTTTGTGCTATTTTTGTCTGTGTATCAAAAAAATATTGTACAAATTGGTTTTCCATTAATTGAATAAGTGTGACTCGACACATTTTCCCGCCCTCTAATTATAATTTTACGTCAGATACCACCTACATCTCGCGGCCAATTTGTGAATTACCGCCGAGAGTTGTTAATTTTTTGTGCGTTAAACAAACACCAGGGCGGCGCTGTAATAGTGATTCAATTAAAATTTAACACCGGAGAGACTAGGAGGAAATTTTTAATTTATGACGAAAATTAATCTCCCTTGAACGCCGCGGCGGTTGCCGAGGGAGGGGCGGGGGGCGCGGTAAAATTAATCCTGAATATAAATTAAAAACGATGTTTGCAAATTATTCGTAATCGCGTAGCCCTGCAAGACATGCCTGCGATGAAAACTTAAATAGCAATCAGCCATAAACAGCCAGATACATTTTTTAAAAATAATAATCGAATGTGACCACTTGATAAAATAAAATTCCCATTATAATTTAAATATGATACTTGAACCACTATTTTAATTATACAATAATATCTTGTTTTCTCAATTTACGATAAGTGCAAATTCATAATCTTTTGTTTGGTCAATCAAAACTATTAAAATAGTAGGTAATGTGTATGTGACGGTTAGTTTTATAAAATTTTCCATTTTAGTTTATTTTCTCTGCTCACTCTAGTTTTAATTATTATAATAAAATTATCAGTTTTGTACTTTGTCATGTTCTTTGTGACCAGAGACCACAGTTAATTGTTTAAAAAAATATTCCATGTCTACTATATAATATGCCACTGCCTATTTATTGCAAACGACAGTTAATGATAATAATATTTTCATTTTTGTTAAAATTAATTTATTTCAAAAATGGAATACCCGGGGTGACAAAAACTATTATATATAAATACATATATCTGAAAATACCCTGTGTGCTTATATGATGGGTATATATAATATACAAAATACTTAAACAACTTAAGTTTTGCGTTCAATTATGGAAGATCTCTTTTCATGCTGGCTTCATCCTTTCCTCTGAACTAAAAGTCACTAAATTACGTGAGATTGATAAAAATATTATCGTTGGATCAGTGATTATAGTAGGTGCCGAAAATATCTTTTGCGGAGATTCTTTTGGAGCCGAGATTTCTTGTTCATGCTGTACCGCATACGTATTTACCTTTCCTAATTCAGTTGGAGCAAACGCTTTACCATAATATAAATTATAAAACTCAGCTTGTATCATAATATATTTCATACACTTTTTAAATATTTTTTAAAAATAATTTAGGGAGTGAGTTTTTTATGGAAATAGTTAACGGAAATTCATCTATGCCGCATGTTAAATGATCTTTCTGTAGTTTTTCCACCAACATTACCGAATAAAGTTTTAGTTTTATGTGAGTGCCATTTTTATATTCAACAAACAACAATGAACAATACCTACTCAAATATAAACTTGATGAATTTACAACAAAAAAATCGCCTGTGACTCAATTGTATTTAAGGCTAAATGCAATTAAAAATTATTCTTTCGCGATACCACATATTCAACAAATATTTCTATGCACTTTTGCTAATTTTTCTAATCTTGTATTGCGCCCTCCATGGGGAAATAGTCGCTAACTTTGAATGAAAATGAAAGCATAGACTTGCATACCTTCGTAAATCCTTCTCAAATTATCAGTGGAAATACTGAAACTACAATAGACATGTCAACAATGCCAGGCTGAGAAAAATATTGTCGTTAATTCATTTAAATATGTACGGGAAGAGCTGCCTAAGTCGGTTCTTTAGGGCCTATTGCACCATCCGACCTAGTCGCCATAAAGACCAATTGTGTTGCATGTATGAAATTTGCGGCGTCATAGTTCTAACGTGAAGTTCTCTTCGCTTAGAGTGTTCGCCAGTTTTTTGCCAGTATTTTATCTACATGCTCCTCTTTTCTATGGGTACTCTTAACTTAAAGTCATTTAAATTCAGTCTAATTATATATGAGCTTAACCTCGGTGATGGGTAACTGCTCTTGAGATATTCTTAGTCATAAAAAAATACTGACCTGTAATACGCCCGATCAATACTGGGTATGGTGCGGGTCGGTTCTGTTTTGGTGGGGCCAATAACTTCAATGTCGTTAAATCGAAATATTATTCAGTTTCCCATAGTACGAGTATGTATGCTTTGATGCTATATTTCATTCAAATTGTAAACTCAATTACTGCCTTATAGGCTCCACAATCATAATGATTAAAAATAGTCAAATTTGATATGTGAATAATGTGCGTAATTAAAATGATTCTCTTCAAGTATTCACCACTGACATACTCGTCAAACAAAACACTCCAGCCAAGTTAGACAAAGTAAATTGGCGTAGCGGGCCGGGGTGCCATAAGGCTCAGCCGAAATTAATGGGGTACGTGATACAATTTCAGCCGGCCCCGAATTAGGCGAGCCGAATCATCCCGAAAACGCCCGAACACCCGGATGACACTAACTGTCTTTTTCAGTAGGATTTATTTATATTTACCTCGGGCACGTTTCTATTAGCGGAGTGGCTTGAGCTCTAAGATCGCTCATATAGTCGTACTTCTCACTCCGTACGATGTATTTGTGCTACGGAGCTACGGCGTAGACCCAACAATGACAAGTGTAGTAGAAGCAACGAAATATCCATTATATATTTACCATTGTACTGTTCATTCATCAAATACGTAGATATCACGTTGTGTAGGTTTATTGTTATTATGAAAATGATTTTAACTATATTACTATCAGTCTGATACAATCTACTGATATAATAAACAATTTCTTTATTCAACGAATATGACACATGGTTGCCCAACTGACTTTCTCTTAGGCATGCTTACATACAGATAACATAATTTATATTTAGCTAATTGCAGTGTTGACCTGTGTGTCTTTGGTCTTATAAATTGGGAACACCGGTTGTGTTTCCCCAAGATGCAGAACTACTCTGCAATTGGTAATGCCAATTGGGCGTAAAATAATTGTTATTTAATATACAAATTGCTACGGATATTGCTATACTCCACCTACACGAGGATAATTTTATGTGAATGCTGTTTTATAATTTCTTAAGGGGGGACGTGCGCCGCGTAGGTCAAAATGGAGATTTTATGTTATTTTCAAAGCACGATTCTGAGGTTTAAAAGAATACTATTTTATGTAATAAAAATTCTTTATGCAGTCATCAAATGTTTAAAATAAATATATAGGATAATAAGGCTTCAAAATTATATAAATAGATTATCTATAACGTTTAAGGAGTGTCCAGGATCATGCTTTGAAAATAGCATAAAATCTCCATTTTGACCTACGCTGAGCATGTGGGCCGTTAAAATATGGTTTACGTATCTCATTTTTTCTAATACTGCTTATAGTTCTTTATTTTTTTTAAATACTATTTCTTTAATTGCTCTTTCCATATTATGAACTTCTTGAATTTTTAGGTTATACAGTTTTAGTTTAAATGTAAATAAATAAATTATAATTTTAACAAAAATTATTCACGCACAATATTGTTTTACTCATCAAATATAATAATAACTGCTTTTTTGCTATTGCACCAAACCGTTCATATCTGTAAATGTGTCTTGGAGAGATAAACTTTAATTCAACCAATCAATAAACATCATCCTGATAAACAAGGTGACTTCGATATCTGAGAGACAATCGCAATGACAAATTCACAGAATTACGACAAATTTAACAATCATCTGAAGAAAAAATTAGGTAGAGTTTGACAGTTTTTAAAACTGCCGTAAATATGTTACACAAAGTTATAAAAATGTGTCGTAAAGGTTACATATTGTGCACAATTTCTGCACTTGCACCGTGCCGTATGCAGATTGATGATCCATAGTATTATCAATTTATGACCTGCTCATCATATCGAAGATGCAGGAATGACGTAAAAATATGCAATAAAAGTGTGAGTCAGGGAGATTCGTCAGTTTACTATGAAACGACCATACTTTATTCGCTTCATATTTCCATTCACTAAATTTATGTACCTATGCCTTTTTCTATATGTCTTCTCCACACGTACCAATCATAGAAGATCTAAACGCTTAACCTGACCACAGGAACTTATTACAGGAAAAATAATATGTATATCAATGAAATATAGTCTTTACTTTTTTATAAAAATATTATAAATAATTACAAGATAAAAAGAAATTTTTATATACAACGTTTTTAAACTCTGTTGAACCATATTATAAACTTGACTTGACTAGCTTAAACGATCAAAAAAAATTGTACTTGACATGTCATATTGATTTCCATAGTAATGCACGTATATATTAATAATTTAGTTGCTAGAACCCCAGATAGCAACCAATAATGGTGTTGAAATAACTTGTCATACAAAACAGAATTAACTGAAAATGAATTCAATTCTACTTAAAAATTGCTAAAAGTATTTAAAAAATGCATTGGCATCGTGTTCTGATATATTCTAATGTTTCAAATGTCTAGCTAGTCGGGAAGTTAGTTAAAAATCGATTGCAAGATTTGTGACGGACAAATAAGAATACGAGCTAAGAAAAACGTTGTAGAATGTGCGTTGTTTCCTATAAATATCGAATGATGTAATTAAAAAACATTTAAATAAAAACTGAAAAATTACATTTAACAGTTTTTTAAGTACCGTAATAGATTTTTGGGTTTTTACCGCTCGTTCTTTCTTTTTTCCTCGACGTTTCGGTCTCATTACACAGGCCATTATCAAGAGATAGTGTGTTGATGAAGGGTACTGTAGGCAGTGTTGCCAACTGGCATTCACAAAAAGTTTCCAGATAGGGTAATAAAATAAGCTAGATGGCAGAAAAGAATGCTAGATTTTGTTCAAAACTAAAAAAGTTGCAAGATTGCAAGATTTGTACCGGACAAAGAACCACCGGACAAATAAGAATACGAGCTAAGAAAAACGTTGTAATAAAATCACAGGTCGACAAGCTTATAAAGGATGCAATAAAAAAACAAAATCACGAAAGGTGCATAAGATACCTATTTCATATACAATTTTGCTCATTATTAAAATCCATTCGCCTATATTAACGATTTTTTAAATACTTCAGCAATTGCGTATCTATTAGTAATATCTTCGTAGTTACGATAAATAATTTAAATTTAAATTGGTAAGGCACATTGACCGGAATATGATGGATACAGGTTTGAGGTACCATCGGTCGATAGTATCAATATTAAGAATTTATTCATTTGATGCATTTTGATTTGCTGCATTTAATTTGTTAACACCCACGATGGCCGCGCGGCTTAAACGTTGGCCTATCGGGTCGTAGGTCCCAGGTTCGAATCCTGGGTCTGGCAAGTACACTTATTGTTTTTCAATTTGTGTATGAGTCAGAGTATGAACCTAATAGGTTGAGCAAATAGCTGACATCTATTTCTCGTAATAACAAAATCTGTTAATACAAACCTTAAGACCATATTATGAGCTTATTAGGATTGGATATGGTCGATTATAATAATTATTTAATTTAGATTTAGAACCTCCATCCATTACGACGACCAGCCGCTGCAGAGCAACGCAATAGCTAATTTTAGACTGACAACGAGACGTTTTCGATGCACATTAATCTCCTGTTTCCCCTGTGCAACGGAATTCATACCTTACCTCACCTTATTACTTCCGCTACGGTAACCCCATTTTAACTCTCTTCATACTCAGTAAACAATCTACGATGATCGCGTGTGGTTGTTCTCACCCACCAACCGTTGCATGATGTTCCAGCTACTGACCACCATGATGGGCGGATGGTCTTATATATATATATATACATTTGTAGCCGACAGGAACCTTTAAATTGTGTTCAATTTTTAAATTGCTCTACTGTGGTGTAGATATTTTTGACATCCGGAGTTTTACCCTAACACGAAAAACTTTAAATTGTTTTGTAAATTCTGTCGACACCCCGCTGCCATATCAAATTGTATTCATTTTAATCATGTATAACGTTAAACTGTATTTTTTATACTTAGGTACAAATATTATTTATTTATTTAAGGATACAAAACATTGTGACATTACAAATCTAAATTCAAGACGTACACAACATGAGATTTACATTATCATATAACTAATATTACCCTCACAAGAAAGAATAAAATAATATAGAAAATAATAATAATAACAAAAAAATACAATCAAAACATACAAGTACAATTTAATACAGAAAAATTAAATTTTGAAAACAAAAAACACAGAATTTTATACAAAAAAATAAAGTTTCAGAAACAAAATGCAAAGTACATTATTGAAAATGTCTATGTCTTTAGGGAGCGCGTTTACTAATCTTGCACCCCTCGCTAATGGTTCCTGATAGGTTTGACACGAGGAAACGGTTCCGATATAATATGTGAATTTGATATTAAACAATATATTGTCCCATACTATATCATACGTGGTGTTAACATTGCATCCGGCGGATGTGGCATGATGTTGATATTCATAAAATGGTGGTAACCGTGATTGGCATTTGGTAAAACAGCAAACTGCATCCATAATTGAATTCTGTGATGCAGCTAACTGCTGCATCGGTACGTTAATGTTATTATATTTTAACAAATGCAAAGTGCTTGAATGCTCTGAATTAAGTGCACGCAAAATTGACTTCGCCTGGCATTCATTCATTGTACCTATATTGCTAATATGTGCCTACGATATTTCAATATCGTTACGATTTTACCACTCCTCGCTGTGGTGCTTCTAAAACAATTGATTCCGAATTGATCTCGAATCTGATGAAAATCGCATGCTGTTTTTGATGCGAGTTTATTAATCGTTACAAGAATAATCTAACCGTAATCACATATGCGTGTGAAACATGGACCCTAAGTAAAATAGAGATCCAACACTTAGAGTAGCACAACGCGGTATGGAGAGGTGCATGCTGGGCATAACGCGAAAGGACAAAAAGAGGAATTAGTGGATAAATAAGCAGACAAGGGTTTGCGATGTGATAGAGTTCATTAAAAGCCTCAAATGGAGATGGGCTGGACACATTGCTAGAAGAAGAGACATCCAGTGGTATCCAAAAGATACAAAACGTCCGCAAGGTAGACCAAAAGGCCGATGGATCGATGAAATGCTAAAGTTCTGCGGAAGTACGTGGCAGCGCAACGCACAGAACCGAGAGAAGTGGAAGCAGCTTTAAGAGGCCTTCACCCAGCAGTGGATAGATTAAGGCTGATGATGATGATGATGACATGAATACACTGAATACAATAATAAAGATGATAACGTGAGATTATAATCGCGGCTAATGATGCACTGGTAAGATCGATGTGATCAAGAGATTGATTCTATTAATTTAACTTAGAGACTTTATTCGAGTGGAATGATACCCGTAGTTAACTACGTCGAACGTAGGACTAGTGATATTAATAGTGCGTCCCGTCACGGACTCGGTGGGTTGAGTGAAGGATTCGTGCATTATTTTTCCAATTTATACAAATCCAGTACATAATATCACAAGAGATATTATCGCAATTACCAATCATAACAGACCCTGCTGATCTAGTTATGATTGAAAAATGCTGACAATTTTTATCGCTCTAATGTTTTGTTTTGACAACAAAACATACATGTTAAAGTGTATCACTCATTTAATCTTGAGTGGTGTAATTGCTACATATATATTATTATTTTTACTCCACTATCTTCAATGGTAAAGTTAATACGAGTAATTACCATTCCCATTCTTAAATGGAGTTCCTCAGTTATTGCTCCCATTCTCTCACGGAAACATAGTTTTAATGGAGTGCTCTTCCTAGAAGCCATGGGTGCGGGTTTTAATCATGCACATCGTTGTTTTTTCATAGTTTCCTTATATTTCAGGCATCACTTCATCAAATTTGCAATACAAGCTTTCGTGAAATGAAAATAAAGTTTTTGCTTTGACTTTTTATCAGCTATTTCAACAGTATGTAATTGATTATTACTACATATTATACTGTTTATATTTTTAATGACATTAATAAAAGGTTTTTAATGATGAGTGCTATGATTGGTACAAATGTAACATTCTCAAATCATGTGAATCCTCTGTCTAAAAAAATAGTTTGTCAAAATATTAGTTTATGAAATCTAATAGAGTCGAACAACTTTGGTATTTGTCTTCTCTTTGTTTTGTTTCACAGTGAATTGAATAACAATTTAAACCGGTTAGTGTATCTTATGTTGTTGTCTTAGTTAAATTATTTTACTTAAAATTTCAAAATAATCGATTTGCTTTGTCGACAAACAGCTTACACCGTATCATATATCTAATTAAAATCGGCGTGTTTGATCAAATATTTGAATGTCATTTGAAACTAAGCCAATGTGAACAAGGGGAAACAAAGGTTTTAATGTAAACAACGGGTTGCAAACACGCGCCACCCCTATTGATCAAAATATAAATTACATTTTAGTTTTGCACAAATCAGGGCTCGAGATTTGCTATAACGCACCGGAATCAGAATCTGCGATTGATAACTTAGATACAGTCTATATTTATTTTGTCATAGAGATCGGCAACGTGCCCTTACCAGTGCTGCGGAATATTTATAATAAAAATATGCTAGATGAAGTAACAAAAGAAACCATTCGATATGAAAAATACTAGATTTTCTTTAAGTCTTTTAAATTCTGATAAAAAATCACACTCTCATACTTTTTTTTATAAATTTGTACTATTTGTACATGAAGTACGGTAAAAATTGGTAGCAATTTTGTTTTGTATTTAAATATTGTTTTAAAACAAAAGTAATTGAAAGTTTTTAAAAAAACCCCATTAGAATGGGGTTCTACTACCTTAACGTTAAATCAATTACGAATGAGTTATGAGCGATTCGACAAAATAGTGCACATTTTTTTCATTTATACTTATTTATTTTTGTTAAATTAATATTACTATAATTAATTAAATACGTATTGTCATGTTTTGCCTAAACCAAACCATAGTATATAAAAAATATTATTATATCTATAAAATACCCAACAGTGTGTATGGTATAATAGAACTCAGAAATATTATTGATGGACGATTATTTTTTTACTATGATCTATTATGGCATGGTTTCGCAGTGTTAGTAAAAAGTAATTGAATTTTACAAAACTAATAAATTAATACTATCTACACATTGTAATCTTAGGGTCGTATGCATGAGATTCCCAGATACTTTATAGGCTAAATACAGCTCATTTGTATGCATGAGTGCAAATGTAATCCGTTGGTTAGCGACGTCACGATATGACGTCATAATGTGTCATGGCGCCCATATAATGCCAAACTTATAAAATTTCATTCCCCGATTATTAATTTAAAATTTTAAAATTTAAATAATTTATCTTTATTAATTATTATACTTATTTAAATAATTTATCAGCTATTTTATCACATTTATTTTATAATTCTACTATACGAAAGGATAGAGTATTCCCAGTAAACATTTCAATTTGATGACAATACATACAGTTATATTATGACTAACTTCACTTCAATCACTTCTATTATGAGATGTCAAAACGGAATAAGAATAAATGAATGAAATGAATAAACAGCACGACTAGGAACTGTTTTTAAAGTTCGCAAATGTTTTACAGAGTCTACAAAATGAACGAGGGCCTCAAGCAAACGTTTATTGTAATGAATGCATTATTAAAATGACATTTGAAAGTGACATATAAAGCAGCCATTTTGAATGACGTGTGACGTCAGATTGCTTACGTCACAAGTGCTATACGCTATATGGTGGAAAACCGGTTAAATAGCTTATAAAGAATTTGGTAATCTCATACAAACGGCCATTAGTTCAATGAAAACAAATACGTTTGACTAACAAAGTTTAGTATGCATTATTTTTATATCGGATCTTAACAGCCTACTTCCACCCTTCTCTACTGTAGTCATCACACGCCACTCCATCAAAAGTCATCGCACGCCACTGCTACCTACCCCTAGTTCACGCACAGATGATCATCTCAAATGCATAGAAATGCATAGAACACCAAGAACTATAAGAAGAATAAATGTATACCTATATTATGTTTAACAAATGTATGAAATTTCCCATTTCGAACGCTGACTTAGATTCTCATTTATTACAGTTATTCTAATTACACAATATTAATAATTTTAAGTTGTAATTGTTTAATGTAAATATTTATTGTTGATTGCTCTCGCTATGCATTGCTCTCGGGGTCAATCCATGATGAAAATTGTAATAACTCAATACAGGGTTAACAAAGCGGATTTGAACCAGTTTAATCGAGTATAATAATTCGATTGCCTACACCCTACGTGACGATACATTTTGATCCATAATAAATTCACAGACATAATGTGACTAGGTTTACAATCAATTAAATGTGTGACGCCAGTGGACTTTTCTTTCGATGCATGCAATTCGTAAATAATAATGTCGCAACTACAAAGTAAATAAACAAATTATAAAACAAATCTAGACTAATTAGACGATTACCTTTTTTATAATTGTTCGCTTTCTCGTGACTGTCAAATAGAAAGATGTGAAGAAATAATAGAAAAATTAATATTTTCAGTATACTTATGTCATTTTTTGTATACTTACATCGATTAAATATTGAAAATAAAAACAAACGTCTATTTTATACACATTTGTTCTTTTGCATGATCTTGATCTGGTATGATATTCACGCCAAATTTTCTCAAGGAACAATTGGATTACTTTTAGCATTTATTAAACCCTTTTACACGTTCATAAATTTACTGCTGACATTGCGTATTATCGCGGCCATAACAATAAAATGCGCGTGTAAACACGTAGTATCGTGCAGGTTGCAAGATTGCATGCATGGATCAAAAAAGTTCAGAAACTTCTGAATTTTCACGAGATAATTGACATGACGTAATTACGCATGCGCAGTAGAGCGATAGAGGCAAACCTGCCGGAAAAAATACGAACTACATTTATACATACTTACGTTTACCGATTTTCACAACCTATCAAATAGCACCATCCAATGACAACAAAGCGTGTCGTTTACCCTTGAAGAATGAGATTGGCAGAGTCAGAACAGCTATTACGTGTAAATAATTATTATTAGCGATAGTTCAATTTGCAGACTATTGGTGCCAATAAATCCATGCACATTTACAAACGCTATTATTTAGCATCATCATATAATCGATGTCATTAAACCACCCCCCCCCCCCCCCCCAAATATTTTCAAACAAGGCATCCTTCATACTCTAAGCTAATGCATTTCAATAACAACCAATGTTGACTTTTTCAAAAACTCTACGGTGTTACAAATAATAAAAGCCCAGCTAGACCTATTAATTATATACCACAATGCGCAGAAAACTGGAGTATTTTTATACCTTCTGTATTTTAGAATAATGTGAGAATGCCAGGGAAAGCCCCGTCATCATCAAAAGACTAATAAGTATACTGCCCTCCCAAGGAAGAAGACAGTAACCGACTCTTACACTTTCGAGAGATAAATGCCATATTAATGTGTTTCTTTTTTGAAATGTTTGTACTGTGAATTAATGAAAAAAACGGTGCGATACAAACAAAGTAATAATAAACAAACAGTAACTGCAATAAATAGGTGCAATGACTGCCTTTTTGCTAAGAAATGTGTATCATTTTAGCAGATGTCCGTTTTTTCATTAAGGATTTAAACGATATTTGAGTGATAGTACTTTTAAAGTGAATATAGTATATAGTTTTCAAAATTGCCTAACGAATGGCATTAATAACTCAATTTCACAAATTTTGCGAGTTACTTACTGCCTTCTTCCTTGGAAGAGCATTATTGCTAAGATATGGGCTCTTGTTGTTCCAAAAATGCAGATCACTTTGTTGATTGTTAAATATCATGAAAGAGATGGCAAAGAAGTAGAAGTAATTGATGAAGATGTAATTGCCGTGAAAAGCATTTCGGTTAAACCGGAAAATCGACCACGCGGGTACAGGACAGCAAAATAATTTGATTTGAAATCGCTCGCGGAACACAATGAGGGCGATAATTACGACCGCGGTGCGTCCACGGCTAACGCAAACAATGGTCACCACAGCGCGTCTCCATGCATCAAATCAGCGAGCCGCCAGAATTTATTATGGACGTTGCAATTGCGCAGGGTCACCACAATTTATCGGCAATTTGGAACAAGTATTTTATCAGAGTGCCTAACACATTGCTTTTTAATTAATTCCTACGTACGCTGTTATGTGTAATTAACGGTTTATAATGAGTATTAAATTCAATGCAGATACACTATTTGAATTTTCAATATGTTTAACAATATTATCATCAATGTTTAAAAGCTGTTGAGAATAATATTTAATTGATATATAAAATCATCATTAGAGAATATCTATTGCTTAATATGCAAACCGGCAAACTCCATTTGGACAAATTGTTCAGGAAGTAGAAAAAATAGAGAATAATTAAAGATAATAAACAAGAATATAAAGAATAATTTAAAACTATCGAGCGGAATTTAAGAATTATGAATTAAGAATTATGAAGAATCATTAATTAAGAATGTCGCGCGACATGTTGCCAGTGTGGACCCGGCATAATACAACATTAACAAACATTGATATTCACTGTTTTATAAATTATAAATTATTTACTATTGCCAAAAGAATTATCAACTGAGCACCCACAAGTCATCTAAGATACAACTATTGGAATAAGCCAGTAACCATTTAGAGTGTTAATTAGAGTCTCAAACGTAAAAGAGCTTTTATTAATGCTATGAAAAATATAAACAGTATAATATGTAGTAGTAATCAATTACCTACTGTTGAAATAGCTGATATAAAGTCAAAGTAAAAACTTTATTCTCCTTTCACGAAAGCTTGTATTGCAAATTTGATTAAGTGATGCCTGAAATATGAGGAAATCAAGAAAACCAACAATGTGCAAGATTCGAACCCGCACCCACGGCTTAATCTGGGAAGAACGCTCTATCAAAACTATGTTTCCCTGAGAGAATGAGAGAAAAAACTGATTAACTCCATTTAAGAATGGGAATTGTTATTTACTTTTTCATTTAAGATAGTGGAGAAAAAATAATAAAATATATTTATGTAGCAATCATACTGTATTCATTAAATGAATGACACACTTTAATATGGATGTTTTGTGGTCAAAATAAAACAATACAGCGATAATATTAGTCAGTATTTCCTCAATCATAACTAGATCAGTAAGTTATGTTATGATTGGTAATTGCAACAATATATTCTCTTGTAATATATGTACTGCATTTGTATAAATTGGTAGGACAATGCTGGAATTCTCACTCAACTTATCGAATCCATCACGAGGCTTCGAGTCGCTTTACATGAGACACCGGTGTCAGGACACTCAGGAGGCTCCATTTACACATAAATTAATGGGCGCATTCAGATGGAGATACTCTTGTGTCGCGTCACAGAGACACCATTGTTTGTATTTATAATTTATAATGCGAAAAAATGCGTTGACTCATTCACTACTGAGGCGTACATATAAATAAAACAATAAAGGAAATGTGACTCGTGCAACAAAAACGTGGACATATAACTTTGGCTTTGACGTCAGTGACAAATTAGCTATTGGGTGGCTGCAATAACCACTGCAGTAATGAGTGGCTGGATACTTCGGTGTCTAGACACTTGTGTCTACACACGTGTGTCTTGTGTGAACAGGCCTTCCACTCGACGTAGTCAACCATCATTCCACTCGAATCAAGTCTCTCAGTTCATTAATATCTTCAACACAAACAGATCTCGATCACATCTCCTACCATTGTAACTCTCTGTACTCTGCATCATGACAATAAACATCTACATCCATATACACCACTACCTCTATCAACTCACCTGTCACCTCATCATCTACCGCCAAATATGGTTGGTAATTTAAGGCATAAAGCCCACCAAAGCGGCGCTCGGTGAGCTCTCTACGAAGTAGGCCCCCTCCCACCCGCGCATTACCCTTCACCTATGTAATAAGGGGCTCAAGGAGCACAAAATAATTATTATTATCAGCGTCTCCAGCAATAAAAATATTATTAAATTTCTCGGGGCTTGTATTTAATATTCACGATGACTTCATTCTACCAGCAAAATGTCGGACACGCAATAACTAAACAAAAAGGTCACTGTTATTAAATAATGCCTTCTCGCCCGTCTATCGACGACGCTTCCAGGAGCGTGATTTTATTTGCGTTTTCAATGAATGGACTACGTTGTATTTTCGTTAATTCGTGCCGCTGAGAAGCCACACAACGATGACTCATGGGGTGGGCGGGCACAATGCGTCGTCAAATCCAGTGTGCGCTGGCGTATTTGATTACGTTGTATTTTCGATGATTCACACAGAATATGCGCGAGCGCCCCGCAAACCCGCTTTAGTGGACTTTATGCCTAAGATGTAAAATGGCGGCATTTTGAATCTGCTAAAGAGCGACACTTTGCCTTGGGACATCACTGTTCAAACTATGGATACTTACATTTTAACATACTTTTTAGATTGTGTACTGGATTCAAACGTAGGAAGATTGAAAAACAATGTGCTTTTTTTCGAGCAGCGTAATAATAATTATTATTCTATCCCGCGATAATTCATTCAACAATAAGCTAGAGTTCTAGCATCAACTCAATAGCTACTGTGGGCGATCATTCATAATAATATAACCTTACATTATTTATTTTATCTTAGACACTTACCGCTTTACCGCCATATAATCTTTACAAGTTCCTTTATAATATTACTCCAATATGAAATGATTAATAAGTTATATGAATATGTACGTAGGAGTTTATACAGTAAACATAGATTTTAAAAGACACACTTATACCTACATACAATGATTCCCAACTAGGGTTTCGCGAGAATTGACAAAACCTTGCAAATTGGTTAGACATTGGCTAGATCAATTACAAAATATATAATAAACTATTTGTTTTATTCTACGAATAAGACACAAGATTTCAGAATGTAACATTCAATAATTATATAGAGTGTACATAATTTGAAAACATCTCATGCATATACACACTAGAAAAAAAATCGTTTTGTAGAAAAAATACGTAATGGAGTGATCCGCGACTTCAGTTATTAATAAATAATGAATTAATTGATACCAACTTTAATTTAATATACTAAAACCGATAGCTAAGATTATAACTCAATTCGATAAGTACCTAAGCATTTCCTGTAACAACTACTAGTTAAAATTGTCGTGATTCAATAAGATTCCCGTAGCTTAATTGGTAAAACATACTGGCGCGAATCCAGCAGATACAGGTTCAAGTCTCGTTGGGTGTCGTATTTTTTTCTACAAAATGACTTTTAGTGTGTATATGCATGAGATGTTTTCAAATTATGTATATACAAAATAATATATACCTAAAAATTTTAGGTTATATCCAGTAAGCCATACAAAATGTGTAAATGTTGATATTTTGACCCCTGTTTAACTTAATAATATTATGTGTCAGCCACATCTGGATTAATTGCTCGAGGCGTTCAATTTTCAGTGAAAGGGGTAGTTAATATTTAATAATAAGGTGCACATGAACAAACCAGCGGAATTTCTCTATTGTTATCGATTGAACTGAGCAGTTATTTTCGTACATAATCGTAGACTTCAGCTATATTTTATCTTTTCTGCCGATTATTACCTCCATGGCCCCCATAAGGGGGGGGGGGGCTGACACGGCACTAGCCTAGGGGCCCGGGCTCAGGAAGGGCCCGGCGTGACGAGTCGACCGATAAGTGAGATAAACACAGACTACAAATTTGCTCTAATAGTAAAAAAAAAGTCGCCTGCGGTACTATTTTAGTTCAACAATTAAAACATTCGATTGTGCGATACAATTTTTAACTGTGTGCCGATACTCGACAACTCCGTAATTCAAATGGATGTACATATTAAAAATACGAAAAATCGCTAAAAATACACCTTAATTTTACCGCGTACACAATGGAAAACGCTACTGTAGCGCGTCACACTGCCTTTACCTTTAGCGATAGGTAGGGAGGCCCGCCAAACATCCTAGCCTGGGGGCCCGCTTCAAGATGTGGGGGCCATGATTAACTCCCTCTGTTTGCTTCATACATTTTTTTAAATCCTTTAAGTAGTTATATTGGATATTCATTTAGTTAGAGACAGATTTTCTTTCATAGAATATTTTTTTTATTTTAAAATCTAAGCAATCGATAACTGAAATGTTTAGAACAATAATTAGAGATTTATAATACGGAAATACACAGTATTTTTCGCGTACTATAAATGCATACTTCTTCTCAGTGGCAAAGGGTAGAGGAAGGCTGTTAAGATCCGCCATAAATAGTGCATACTACACTTTGTCAGTCATACATATTTTTTTCATTGAAATAAGACTACAATAATTTACAGACGCTGTTGGTTAGTTTTTAAAATTCAATTAAACTCTGCGAAATCAAGCCATAATAAATAATAGTCAAAAAATACTTGTCTATATTTAAAATATCTACAATTTTGAATTAAATCATGTACATTACTTTGGATATCTTATAAATTGAATAATATATTAATGAATTTAATAATTAACCAAAAATATGTGTAATATTAATATGTATTCTTAATCCAACAAAAACAAATAAGTATGAATGAAAAAGTGTGCATAATTTTGCCGTATCGCCCAAAGTATACCAAAACTATTATGGTTTTGTTTAGGCAGGGTTTAATTGACTTTTAAAACTAGCTAAGACCATCTATAAATTTTAGTCTTAGTTCAATAAAAACAAATACGCATGCCTAACAAAGTTTAATGTGCACTACTTATGGCGGATCTTAACAGCCTACCTCCACCCTTCGCTACTGCTTCCTGCCATACACAGTTGGCAACACTACACGAATCAGTCATCTTCAAATCTTTCGCGAACCCCACGGGTACGCGTACCACAGCTTAAGAAACACTGGTCTAAAAATAGGATAGATGAGTACCACTGATCTAAATACCCGATTGCGATTTTACTAAAGCCAAACAATCCGTTTCATTATTAATTTAATAATATAATATTATTAGAGGTGACTCTTTTGTAGAGAGCGGAATGTCGATTGTATTTTCGAATAATGCGATAACACCCACACTGCGGATGACTTTTATTGTGAAATTAACTTATTCATGAAGTCGTAAATATGCTCATTTTATTGTATTTAGATTACCACTCCTTGCGAATGGTTTTAATACGTCTAAGTGACTATTCATTTTCACTTTATTGTTCTTTGAAATATATTCAAAAGTCATTTTAAGTATTCCCAACAAAATAATTGTGTCAGTGAGTTTAATCGAATTAAAATTTTTAGGTCAACGTAAATACGCCTATAAAAATAGCTTTATAGTGGTAACATTTTTCGTAACGAGAGTAGAATTCATTTTGTGTTATACCTAGGTATTTTGTATCAGTGTCTCATGTCTATAAGGCCCGTTTCAGACGGGACACCGGTGTCGCGCTCGTATATAATAAGGAGGCCTTTGTATTCGAATAAAGGGGCCTTTGTATTATGTTTATGAACGACCAGAGCTAATGAGTCAACGCATAATTTCGCGATATAAATTAGAAAATAAAACTGGCTGCGGTCATAAAAACATGTGTGTCGGCGGCTTGAGAATGTAGCGGCCGACAGAAAAGTGTACCATACACGCTTTTACTCATTAGCTCGGGGCGTTCATAAACATAATACAAAGACCCTTTTATTCGAATACAAAGGCCTCCTTATTAAATACGAGCGCGACACTGGTGTTGCGCTCGATATAATATAGCAGGCCTTTGTATTCGAATAAATGGGCCTTTGTATTATGTATAAAAAAAAAACAATATTTTGTAGATAATATATATATAGTATGTAGATAAACTAAATAATAATTGTCACTGTCATGCTACAAAACAATAATATTCCATTGACAACTTTGATTCAAGATAAAAAACATTAAATTATACAATTGGAGTAGGTATCCATTTAAATAATTTTGAACGATGTCAGTTTACAACCAATAATTGAAAGAGTTTGGATGTTACTTTTCATCCATTCAACAGCCATGAAGTATTTTTTTTAACAACCGGAATTGAAATAATATACGTATCACAGTTTTTGGTTTACGCTCAATAATAATAAATTGTCTATGACGTTTAACTTTCCATGAAACCCAATCAGTGTTGCCAACCGTACTATAATTATAGTACAATACTATAATTTTGAATACGCAAAAATGTAAAATACTATAATTTTGAAGGATTCGAGACGAAAAATGTTCCTGTACTATAGTTTTTTTCTGAAATACTATTTTTTTTCACCCTTTTGTACTATAATCAACATAGAAAAAGATGTCAACCTAACCCAATAGAACTCTACACAATAACATGGAGACACGTGCTTTGTTATAATGCTGTTAATAATTGGAAAGCTGGAATATTATTTATTATAATACGTATGTGTAATCATAATGTATTTATAATAACGTTTGCCATCGTTTACTGAAAGTAATCGAACTATTTTCTTTATTTCAGGGTGAAGAAATCCACCATAACGTCTCGGCTGGAGTAATCCTGAGCGATCAGAGCCTGGTGCTTCAGAGCGTGGCGAGGAAAACAGCTGGTGACTTTACCTGCCTCGCTGCGAATGCCGAGGGGAAAGGAACCAGTAATCCAGTTGCTTTGGTTGTCAGATGTAAGTATTTGAAAATAATATTTGTATTTTATATGTTGTATTTTAAGCGTTCTCATATTTTAATACTATTATAATATTACTTATCTGAAGATTTTATAATTAAATTCACTGCACTTATTAACCCTTAGCGATGATGCCCACAGGACGCGTCGGGCGCGCGAAGTCCGCGTATGCAGTGTTTATTCATAACCATAATCACACGTCTCTTCCCGCGCATTACCCTTCACCTATGTTATAAGCGGCCCAAGCAGCACAAAATAAATATTATTACAGCGCCTCTCATAACAAAGCAATAAAAATATTATATTATTTCGGGGCTCGTAATTAAAATTTACGTTGACATTATTCAACCAGCGATAAACTGAACACGCAATAAAATAAAACAATGACTTCTCTGTAATTAAATAATTGCTTTCCGCCCGTCGATCGACGATGCCTCGCGCAGCTTGTTTTTACTCGCTGTGTTCAATGAATGGACTCCATTGTATTTTCTTTCATTCGTATCGCCGAGAAGCGGTGATTCGCGAAAAAACGATGATTCATGCGGCGCGCGCGTAAAATGCGTCGTCAAATCCAGTGGGCGCTGGCGTATTTGATTACGTTGTATTTTCGTTGATTTACGCGCCACTTGTAGAAATTTTGCGCGAGCGCCGCACTCGCTGCGTCAATGGGCTTTATGCCTTAGAATGCTACGCAAAGATATATCGTTGTTTTTGATAATGGCCAGAAATGCTAACAACGATCGTCGTTTTGCTTTTGATGCCTGAAATGTTAAGTTAATTTGTGAACATACTACTGCACCAGTGGTACGAAACCTATTTATCTATTTAGTTTTATTGTTGTGTAATATAACCCGATTCATATATGTTTTGTGACTGGGTAGGTTTAGAACTTATAACTATTGTATATTTTTTTCATGGCATCACCCTTTTTATAATAAAAACAATTCCAAATACAAATCTCAGTTTTGTTTACAGTCAAATTCTTGGTGGAAGGACAATGTTTTATTTTATTTTATGGATTTGAACCAATGGGAAAGTTTTTTACTCAACTCAGTGTTTAAAATAAAGTGCATTTGTGCTATATAAAAACAGTTTCATTTATAAAAAAATAATGAAATAAAATCATTTGCTATACATATTTTAAATGTTCCAACAAACAAACACCATAAAGACCTTTTTCACAAATCACGCATATTGTACGAGATCTTTTAACGAGGCCACCATGCAAAAATTTTCTTTTCAGCCGGGTAGTTTCCTAATTCCACTACTTTGTACCTACTATCCCTCGTGTGGGATAACCGATTGTTTCCAATAACTGGTTAAGATCAAAACTCTGTGCGCGGATCGCGGTAGCTCGGGATATCTAATCGCCTCATTATCTATTCAAAACGATAAATTAATTACGAAACGTGTTTTCATAATATTCCGATTTCGCAGAATCAATTAGATTGGTAAGGTGTCTAAAAATAATACAATACTTTAATTTATCGACAATTATTGGTACCAATCCTCGACCGGATTTTGCACAACATCGTAGCAGCCAAAGGTAGTATAACTCACAACTAAGGAATGTCAGTTAAAAAAATGCTAAAAATAATAAATTCACAGTGTGTAATTCAATTAAAAAACAGTGTTTTTGGTTGTAGTGAAATGAGAACCCAAGTTTTAAACTACATTTTCTCATATAATATGGAAAATTATTGGATAGACACTGACCATTTATGAATTATGTCAAAAAAATCCAATAATTTTACATAATATAAGAGAAAATGTAGCTTAAAACTTTGGTTCTCTTTCACTAAAACTAAAAATATTTTCTTTTTACTTAGCAGGCCAATAGAATGCTCTGACTTCGAGTGGGAAATGTGGGATTTACCTACCGTACAATAAATTACAATAATACTATAACAATCAAAGCTTATAAAAAACAAACAGATTACAAAATTTATTATTTATATACGATAGGGTATGATCATATCAAAAAATTGTTGTCAGACTGCAGTTAATATTGTGGATATTTAACTTCTTAAGATATGGATAGAAAAACGCATAAAAAATACATAGCACTACGGTGGAATCGTGGATTTAGATAATATTAAATCATGTAACACCTGTTTTCATGCAAGGCATGCCTACAAAAATGCAACTTCAACGACATCGTCAGTGTTGCCATCTTTTCAAAGTGGAATTATAGTACATAGCCTCCAAAATTATAGTATTTGGGGGAAAATATAGTACGCGTTCTCATTTGTTGAAAATGTATAGGTTTTTTGTTTCTCAGAAAAAAAATAACGGAGAATTTGAGAAATTTCAATGGCCTTATTTATTTAAGTAGGTACCTCTTCCGACCATACATACATAGCGGCGAATTCAAAAATTCCATTTTTAATCAAAGCCAAGGACTTTTTTTAACCTTTTTTGATGACCTTTTTTTCTCGGCTCGCCAATAATTTTTCTTCTATTATAAAATTATAGGACTTTGCACCAATTTCTAATACGGAAATTACGAAATTTCAGTACTTTTGGCGTATTTTTAATGCCGAACTATCTTTAAGATAAAAATACATTTTTTTTCGATGTTCAAAATTATAGTATTTTGGGCGTACTATACCTTTTTTATATCGTACAAATACGCGGACCAAAATGATAGTACAAATACTATAATTATTATAGTACGGTTGGCAACACTGGACATTATAGATGTCAAGAAAAATGGTGTTGCCTTCTCCAGTTTCTGGAAAGCCACCATACTTGACCAAAAAAACAAATATATTGTAATATTATTCGTTAAAAAGAACCTTCCGATGCCTTCATATCTCATTAATTCATTGATTATTGCTTTTTAACTAGCATAAGAAAAATGACATGTCTTAATATTAATACAACCCTTTAATTGACGTCGCATCATCACTTTAAAATAAAATTGAAAAATAAACACGATAAACCACCCTTATCTCAGTTAAAAATACGCTTAAGTTCTCGATAAACACGTCAGCGTTCATTTTCAAATAATGCAGGCGACTCTTTTCTTCTGGCAACATTATGAGTGACAGCAACTGTCACACGAGAGCATCAGGAATTTAATGCGGTGCAGCTGGTACACCTGCTCCATAGAAAAATAAAATTTATGAACAGGCCGCGAAATATTTACTCACAGACTTCGGTGAAAATATTATCTTCGCTGGAGCTTTTTTTTATACCTATATTATTTTTATTATTATTGTACATTCTGTAACACATAGTAAAATAAGGCTTCGTTTTTATTTAGGATTCTATTCTGTTGGCGTATTTAAATAATATTTTCTTTATTATATTGGCATAAAATAATTTTCTCTGTAGACTATTTTTATAACGTCTATCTTTTAAGAAAAGTTTCTAAGCACGTAAGTCGTAGGTTTGAATCTAGCCTCTGTCAAATTCACATAATAAATTATTTTTTAATTTACATTACATTTATTGGCTTGCAACCATTTCCTGTACAAACGTCTTGATAAACTTCCTCAAGAGACTAAAAACTAATCACAAGGGAAAAAAAATAGTATATACCTATTCAGTGATTCTCAAAAAGGGGCCTTGAAACTCCTTCGAGTGTGCTGTGAAATAAGTGAGTTTGTACCTATTTAAAGTTCAATGTATTATACTATTATATCCTAATTCTCTCACCAGCAGAATGATGTCCGAAGATTTGGGAAGTTTCCCTATTCGTAGAAAATTGTATAGATGACAACAAATTTGTTACCTACATATAGGCATGGCCCCCACATCCTAAAGCGGGCCCCCAGACCAGGATCTTTGCTGGTCCCCCTACCTATCGATTAGGTTAAAGGCAGTCTGACGCTTTCCAGTGGCGTTTTCCAAATAGTGTTCGAGGTCAACTAAAAGTCAGTGTATTTTAGCAATTTTTTAACACATCAAATTATGGAGTTGTCGAGTATCAACACACCTCGACCAAAAATTGCATCGCACAACCATATATTTTAAAAGGGTAATATCCCGACTTTTTTACTACTAGACCAAATCTAAGATGTGTGTTTATCTCATTTATCTGGTCGACCCACCACGTCGAGCCCCTCTGACCCCAGACCCCTAGGCAGCATGTAGATATAATAAAAAAATTGTGCTCACACAATATTACATAAATTCTATGCCATTTACATTTTAGTATTTTAAAATGTTCTAATAATTAGTCGATAACCTACGCAAAAACATTAAAATATTTTGTTTTACTTAAGATTAACTAACGTTTTTATTTTTTTTTTTGAAATATGTAGGCGATATGGTTATTTAAATTCTCTATTATAAACATCGGATTATTCTATAAAATAAAGTTGTATTGAACTTGAAATCCTTTTTATTTATATCGAATCGAGCTTCGCTACTGTGGCCATACTGAACCGATCAGTCATTCGGAAGGAATACGTTTCCACCACCATGCAGTGTTGCCAACCGTACTATAATTATAGTATTTTTACTATAATTTTCGGCTGCGTACTATAACGATATAAAACGGGTATAGTGTGCCCAAAATGCTATTATTTTGACTATCGGAAAAAAATACGCAAAAAGTACTAAAATATCGATATTTCTTTAGGTACGATAAATTGGTGCAAAGTATTATAATTTCACAATATAAGAAAATTTTGAGGACCTGGAAAAAAAATTCTCGAAAAACATAAAAAGAAGCCCTTGACTTTGGTTTAAAATGAAATTTCTTGAATTCGTTGGTAAGCGTTTTTGGTTGGAAGAGATAGATACCTATCTACATAAATAGAGATCTCGGAATTTTTCATATTCTTCGTTATTTTTTGATGAGAAGCAAAAAACCTATACATTGTCAACATAATTGACGACGCGTACTATAATGTTCGCCAAAATACTATAATTTAATATAACGTACTATAATTCGGTGTCGAAAAGAAAGAAGGCAACACTGCCACCATGTAAAAATAAAGATTGCCGCATCCAGTTATTAGAGCTGTCATTCGCGGTATTGATACAGCGCGCGTCGCGACCGTGTCACATTGTGAAAGGGGGGCGCCCCCGTACAATACCTGGCGCTCTCGAACGGTCGCCCGACCCCCTTGTAAAAACGCAATTTGCCGAAAAGCGACCCGGCGCGGGTTTCGGGTTTTGATTTATATCACGAATTTGTCATTCCATCCGGTCCCAGGATTCGAAAACCTCCCACAACCCCACTTCTAGTTTTGGGGACTTCCCTTATTCATTTCAAATGTATTCGTGCATTCTGTTGAAACGAGAAACTGTTAAATCAATAATTGTTGCAAAAGTAAATTTTCTTTCTTAAAAATATAATGATGTTCCCGAATTGAATGCAAAACAGTTCACTACATTCGATGTCGTTTTTACCACATTTCACTTTCAATTTTCATCAGTTTAATATCCGTTATACTAAAGTTGGGTACAACAAGTCGGTTCTCCTGGATACAGCGGCAAACATATTTTGAAAATAGCCGATATACTGGATTATTTGTTAGGATAACCTAAACTAACCCAAACTTACAAATAATCCAGTATATCGGCTATTTTCAGAATGTGTTTGCCGCTGTATCCAGGATAAACGTATAGAACCTAAAGTTGTTTGGTAGCGAACGGAGACAACACAAACGTAGACCCTTCCAAACCAACCGCCCCGCACCACACTCTGTCTTAATCAAACGTATCAGGAAGCCCTACATTTGGTGTGAAGCATCAGCAGTTTTTGTACGTCTGGGAATGTATTAGGAGTAGATACCCAAGGCCGACGTCGCCATACAGGTGTTTTAACTTATTTTACAGTGACTTTCTAATAAAAATTTGCATATTGGAGAGAGGAGCATGGTTAACTAACAAAAAAGAAATGAACCATATTAACAAATATTAGTATACACCCACGATATCCGCGCGCGTCGGCCCATAGCGTCGTGGGTCACAAGTTCGAATCCTGGGCCTGGCAAGTAGGTCATATTGTTGTCAGAGTATGGAGGTTGATATCCATTTCTCGCACAAACAAAATCGGTGAATACAAACCTCCACTCTGCGGAGGTTCATAAGATCTTATTAGGATCGGACATGGTCGGGGGAAAAAATACAAAAACAAAGTTAAGCCATATTCACATACAAAATTATATGAAAAGACATTCACGCCCTCAATTGGCCTCTGTGGCGACAACATCGGACGTCCAGATAGTCGCAGCAGCTGGTCGATTTGATCATCTCTTCCCTTTTGCAAACCAAGACAATAATGTATTCTTTCCACAAGTAACCTTACATAATAGGGTGATAGACAGAGAGGCGGCAAGTAAAGAAATTTATGCGACAATAATTACAATCTTTGAAAGCAGCAGCAGCAGTGGGGGTTTCCATGGGGTTTCCTATCAAGCGGTTTCCTATCTTGGTTACAAAAATCAATAGGGGGCGTCCAAGCTTGCCATTTAAACCTCCACGTACCTAAAACCACCTCTGTCTAAGGGTAGATTCGGCGGAAATAAGTCCTCAGTAGTTGGTGTGTATTGTTTTCAAGATTTTTTTTTCATTTGTCTGTTCAATATAGCCGAAAATAAAATACGTACGTCTAAGAACGGCACTTTGCCTAGAAACGTCACTCTACGTAACTACCTAATACAGTTAAATCTTTAAGAATTTGCGGATTATTCCATTTATAAACAAGCTAAAACTATCGTTTATTTAAAGGTTGAAAATACATACGGTTTTTCTTTAAGAATCCAATCCAAATATCTGCCATTCATTTGGCACCCATCACGCATTCGTGCGTTTTCGCGCCATTTCTGCGTCGACTTTGCCGCCATTTCCAGTTTCCTGCCGACCGGAGACAGATTCAGAATTTCCGGTCGCCCACCTCCCCCCCAAATAATAAATAGTGATGTTTAATCTTCCGGCTTGTTCGATTGATTTGCGACCTCTTAGAATCAAAAGAGAACGTATCGGCAATATTGCAGCAGCCATATGTTATTTCTTCGGCCATGCTTTATTACCGCTTCGAAACAGATCAAAGAATACAACAGACAATAATTCACAAAATCGCAATAGACAATTATTATCATCACAATTTTATTTATTCCATGGATTTATGATATAAACCTATATTGGCCAACAATTTATCGAATACGATCAAATAGACAAGACATACAACCTTATATATTATTCATATTATATTAGTCAAAGGAATATAGTTTTCCCATGAATAGAATGCAATGTTCAACGGTTCAGATCCAGGGCTCGAAATGGATCGAAGCGCAGGATCGGTTCATGGAATCACCGAGATTATCGCTCCGTCTCGTGGAAAAAATAATTTGACCGTTTAAGCTAGTTAGGCCATAGGTACAACAAAAAAATCTAAAACACTCATTTTTATAACATATTCATAAAATTAGAATATACATATGTTAATATTTTCGGAAAATTAGCGAGCGCTCCTGTAGCAAAGAACTGGGGACCGATAAAAGTGGAGGGAACTATGGGAGGCCTTCATCCAACAGCAGATCAACCCCGGCTGATGAAGATTATGACTACAAATTTATATATTCATCCAACTCATTTATATACCATTCCATTTTGTGTGACAAATAGGTATTTATGTAAGATATATTTTCTAGTTTTCAACTTTTAAAAAATACCCCCCTCTACACGATAGACAGATTATCATGTTATTTATATCATAGCCGCCCTATTTATATACAACATAATATTTCCTCGTTGTTTTTTTTAATACTATGTCGTAACGTAATATACTATGATGGCACGTAATGTATTATTTTCTATTTATACAGAGAATTTGTTTACTTATACGCGTCTAAATAATAATGTTTTTGTGCAAATCTGGGCGATAAAATTTCTTTTTATGACCCGTGTCAATCGTCTCTATCTAATGCATGAGAACGAAAATGGGGGAATAGCATTTTCAATATCAAAATATTACTATTTTCCATGTGAATAGTGTCATAAATTATACTCAATCTTTGGTTTCACGGTAGCCCCTTTGTGACATCAAATTGTGTACATTCCTAGTTCTATATTAATTCTATTGCAAAATCATAGTCTATGAAGTGTCTAAATATATTGACTTTAGAAAGGTATAACAACATTATATTTTGTTTAAGATTTTCGTATTGCAATCTGACAAATCGACATCAAAATCTTCTTGTATCCCTTTTCCGTGTATTAATAAACACTTGACACTCTTTCCAATCCATATTGCATAGTGACTTAATTGTTTTTACTGTTTTTTAATGTTTGCAATAACCACTTTTGTGGTTTTGCTTATCAACAGTCGATTTGAAAGTGAACCTGAAAATCAAACGATAAATAATATGCAAACTCATATCGCACTGTAGGTTTATTTTACAACGTTTTTATTAGCTCGTATTCTTGTTTGTCCGGTGGTTGTTTGTCCAGTACAAATCTTGCAATCGATTTTTAACTTATTTCCCGACTAGCTAGACATTTGAAACTGTTAGAATATAATTATCAGAACACGATGCCAATGCATTCTTTTAATACTTTTAGCCATCTTTAAGCAGAATTGAATTCATTTTCGGTTAATTCTGTTTTGTATGGAAAATTATTTCAGTAAAACCCGTAAAAAGCAAATGACTATTATTGGTTGCTAATGCGTGGTCCTAGCAACTAAATTATTAATATATACGTGCGTTACTATGGAAATCAAAATGAAATGTCAAAATGACATTTCAGTGTTCTATATTAATTGTTTGTTTTTTGTTTACTTCATATCAAGTACAAGTTTGAGCATATTGAGCATAATAATTCAACAGAAAATTTAAAAACGTTGTAAATACAAAAGTTCTTTTTATTTTGTAATTATTTATATCTAGCTTCACTATTCTGCCTTTCCAAGGAAGAAGGCAGTAACTGACTCTCACACTTTTGAGATAAATGACATAATATTGTGTTGTTTCTTACTTACTGTGAATTAATAAAAAACGGTGTTTTGTATTAGTAGGGTGTTGAAATATAAACAAAGTAATAGTAAATAAGCAGTAACTGCAATAAATATAGATGCAATTACCGCCTTTTTACTAAAAAAATGTGTATCATTTTAGCAGATGTCCATTTTAACAGTATTTTAGTGATAATACTGATTTTAAAGTGAACAGGATATATTGCTTTCAAAATTTCATTCATAGATGGCATTCATAACTCAATTTCACAATTTTTGCGAGTTACTGCCTTCTTCCTTGGAGGGGCAGTATTGGTGTGCTCTGAGATTTATCTGCTACGGTTCATAGATAATACTAAAAATTCCATTTATGGAATATTGATGAATTAGTGCACAGATATTGTATGTCAATTTTTTACCTAAATTGAGTATGTAGGTATTAGCAAAGAATTTGGACACTAAATAGAAGGAGTCTTTTACGTATTCCGTATTAGGAATTTTGAAGACAGTTCATTATTTTTTTTCTTCTATTGGCAACCCCAAAAACAAAATGGCGACATGCATTCTGGTTTGAAGTCTGAACATTTGTTTACATAAACTTCGTTCGCATTTCTCGGTGTTTTACGTGATTATTCACCTTAAAAATAATGGTCAATTTATTGCATTTTTCTACATTGACTGGGGAGTATCTTTCCACATTTTTCTATAGCTAATCCTGGCAAAAATACACATATTGTTTTTCAATTTGAGCTTGGAGTCAGAGTATGGACCTAATATGTTGAGCGAGTGGCTGACATCCATTTCTCGTAAAAACAAAAATCTGGTTATACAAACCTCCACTCTGTGGACGCCCATATATGATCCTATTGAGATCGGACATGGTCAAAAGAAAGAAAAAGATGAATTTAATGAATATCTAGACATAATGATCATATATTTAATTACTAATTCTCTCTGATTTGAATCGCTCTCTGATTGAATTGAATCGGAAATTATAGTGGAATATCATAGTATAAGTTAGAATAGTTATTTTCAAATGAATCTATAATGCGAAATCAATTGTAGCTAACTTAATCAGTAGTCCAGATATTCTATTTTTGCTTCAACAAATTTAGGCTCCATTCCATCTCTATAGAAGATTTCAATACTTAAACTAATTAATACAACAGTTGTACATACTACTTCTATGCTTTAACCCTAACCTATAAATATGTAGCTGCATTTTTAATCTGTCATCTGTATCAATATGTCGTCCCATCTGATGTGTGACATTTGAATATTCCCAATACGCTGAAATTGTATAAAATGTATGATGATTTTTCGAAAGCTGACAACATTTGACAAAACCCTCTTATTACCAAATTCAAATTGCGCTTCCGCCACGTTGCAAAAGTATGTCCGTTGTTTATTCACCGTTTTATTATCGTCGCCGCGGTTTGAGAGCAAGAGTGTCATAACTCCGTCAAAATAATGGGCGCAACATCGGCGTTTACCGGAATCGAATAAAATATCGCATGATAAGTATCGCCCGGTTTCCTCCGCGATCGATATCGTATCAGAGACGTATGAAGCGCTCGTAAAACGAACATCGGAATGGGGCGAAATTGCAAATGCCGAACAAAAGGTAATAATTCTCAATAAAATATATCATCCGTCATGACAACACGAAATGCGATGGCACAACACAGAAACGTTTGGGACATTCTGAAACATCCGCAATTTTATGTATGCCTATGTACATAGTATTATGTTTACGCAAATTGCTAATCAAGCTATGGATGTAGCATTGTGTCGCTGTATATTAAATATCTCCTATTAGTCCAGTCAAATTAGACCGAAAAATACGTTATTGGAGATTATCGAGACTAAACTAAAACAAAAGTGGTACTGATTCATGTCGTGGCACCAGCGGTACTGGTGGGGGTATTGGAATGTGGCCCTTTCTACCACTCCCACTACCCCTCCGCCCACCACCACGCACCATCTAGAACATTGGGCCCATTGACCATAAAGTCTAGTTTGTAGCCCCAAGCTTTTCATTTGTTAGATCTTAAGTTTAAAATGGTATTTCTTCTCATTAAAGTTTGATTTTTACTAAAACGCGTGTTTTTGAATACATATATAGTGTTTTCAACAGCAAATATCTCATAAACGGTCAGATATTAAAAAAAACGTATTATATAATTTAGGAATTTTAATAAGCTTTAAAATTGTATATCACAATATTTTTGCTACGATGGACCGTTTTTTAGATATAAGCAAAAAACCAAAAAAAACTAAAATTTTGCGGTTTTTTGCCCGCCAAAAGTTGTGCCGAAGTCATCCGAATTGGCAAACTCGTTTTTTTCTTACTCATTATATACAAGTAGGGGAAAAAATCTTCTACCCCACCTTTTGCAACCAAAAAGTACAGATTGACTGGACTATATGTAAAATAGGTTTGAGTCATATTCTGAGATAATCTAAAAAAACTGTTTTAAAAAAATAATCGTAAATGATAATATTTATATGTTTTAACATTTTTTGTAGATCTTAATTATAAAAAGAAAAATGGATAAAAAAATTGGTTAATCAATAATGTATCTATTATTTAATAGAAAAATCGTAACTTTTTCCATGTTTTTTATCACATAGGATTAATTCTATATGGACCGTGTTGAATACGTTGAATCATGTATAACCATGCCGTGTTCACATAAGATTATTTTAATACTAATCTATTGGATGATTTTGGATGCCATCACATAAATTAATTTAATGTCGATTTTATTTGAAATCACCACATAGGAGGTATTTAATATATAGTATTGTTGTTTTTATTTAATAAAACGCATTTTTTTTTTGACAGTTAACAAAATAAAAGAAATTTAATATATAGTGACGAGCAGTAGCGAAGGGTGGAGGTAGACTGTTAAGATCCGCCATAAATAGTGCATTAAACTTTGTTAGTCATACGTATTTATTTTTATTGAACTAAGACTTGGTGAGGTGAGAGTAAGGTAAGTAAGGTAAGAGGTGTTTTTTAGTTTTTAAAAATTAATTAAACCCTGCATAAACCAAACCATAATAGTTTTAGTATACTTTGGGCGATTCAACAAAATTTTGCATGCTTAGGGTATAGTGTAAAGTAAAGTAAAAAAATTGCATGCAAGTATTTAGAGTTTTTAGTTTAATTTACTCTATAAATTATATTCAAATGAGTGGAAAATGTAATACGGGAGGGGGTTAAAAGGCCTCTAGCCTGGGGGCCCGGCGAGGCGAGTCGACCGGATAAGTGAGATAAACGCACATCACAAATTTGCGCTGTGGTTGTACGATACAATTTTTAATTATGTAACTCGACATCTCCGTAATTCAAATGAATGTATTAAAATATACAATAAAACACTAAACATACACATTAATTTTACCGCGTACATCATTTGGAAAACGCTTCTGTAGAGCGTCACACTGCCTTTATCTTTAGTGATAGGTAGGGGGGGCAAAGATCCTAGCCTGGGGGCACGGTTTACGATGTGGGGCCCATGCGGAGTTGATATTCATAAGTTAAGTTTGATAAATCTGACAGTTTTGTCACGGAGCGCATTTTAACAACTGTAATAATTTATAAATGAATTAAATGTGAAAAACCAATGTTAATATTAAAAAATTCTTAAGATATATATAGATTCTCATTTATATTTATTAGATACGAGTATTTTGACTAAAATTATATAGATTTCAAGCGATCTCGAATTTGGAAGAATATGGGATAAACTTAAATACGTGTCAAGAATACGTAATTTTAAGCCTGTTCTTCGTTCTGACAACTGCTCTCGGCTTATGCAATGACGTTCATTCAAGATCGGTGTATTTGAAGGTTGCAACACACTATTGCACGTCTATAATATGTGTTTCATTTTCGTAGAACACTCATTCAAAACCCTGCTTCAAAATGTAGTGTATGGGGTATAGTCTATCTGAATTTTATTTATTAATCTGTTATGTGCTTTAAAGATTGGATAACTAAATAAAAATATATCTTTTAAAGAATCCTATTTTGTTTTATACGTACGTTTGTTATGAAAAATAGCGTCTTGAAACCCTGCGTTTTTTTTTTGTTTGCGTTTCGTTGAAATTCTCTTTTAATGTGAGTTCTGGCTATTTATTTTGTGTGGGTAGTATTATAGCCCGTGTGGTATTATTTATTTTTTGTGTTTTGGTATTATTTTTTCAGTCGATTCAGTCGAGATTAAGCACCCAAACATTTCGCAAGCTCCAGGGAATAAAACCCGACTCACAAACATATCGATAATGTGTACGCGATTTTTTTATCTCCTGTGTTCGGAAAAAGGCAATATTTTAAAACTGTCAGTGTAGATAATTCGCATCAGCCTGGATTCCCCGCGCCGATATGGCCCGCACGCTTAATTTATGGCCCGGCAATTTGCGGCTAAGTAGGAAACAAATCGAAAAACGTGATTTTAACCGAATTTATTGTACGCTATCTATGGGTCAATGGACCGTTGCAATAATTATATATTATATTGCGTATGTCTGCTTATTTTATGCTACATTTCCAAGTATAATTTACATTAATATTCGCTGAACCGTCCATATGGAACAAACAAATCCATATTTTAAAATGGATACTATCTTATCCATGGCCCCCACACCTTGAAGCCGGCCCCCAGGCCAGGATCTTTGGTAGGCCCCCTTACCTATCACTAAGATTACAGGCAGTATGGCACTCTACAAGTCTACAGTGACGTTTTCCAAATGGTGTTCGAGGTAACATGAGTATTTAGTACTTATATTTTTTTAGTGATTTTTAGTATTTTACAACGATTTTATTAACTCGTGTTCTTATTTGTCCGGTGGTTTTTTATCCAGCTCAAATCTTGCAATCGATTGTCAACTAACTTACCGACTAGCTAGACATTTGAAACTTTTAGAATATATCAGAACACGATGTTCTCATCATCATTTTCAGTTAATTTTGTTTTGTAGGAAAAGTTATTTCGGAAGAAATCCATAATCCAATCCACTATTATTGGTTGCTAAGTGGGTGGTCTTAGCAACTAAATTATTAATATATACGTGCGTTACTATGGAAATCAAAATCACATTTCAGTTTGTTTTTTATTTACTTCATATCAAGTACAAGTTTGAGCATATTGAGTATAATAATTGAACAGAAAATTTAAAAACGTTGTATGTAAAATTTTCTTTTTATCTTGTAATTATTATTTTAATACACCACTTGAACTATTGAATTGTCGAGTATCGACAAACATCAAAAATTATATCACATAATTACATGTTTAAAATTATAACCAACATTAACAAGTCAAGGAAATTAGCGCCGCAGGCGACTTTTTTTACTATTAGGGTCCATTTGTGATATATATTTATCTCACTTATCTGGTTGACCCACCACGCCGGGCCCCTAGGCTGGACCCCTGTCAGATCCCCCCTTGTAGGGGTCATGATCTTATCATTCCACTACCATTATGCGGTTATATAGGAATGATTGACCAGTCTGTATCAAGAGTATTTTAACTGTCGTTGATAAAATATGATAGTTAGGGTATGAAAATTAACTAGTTAAGAACCTGCAGTGTCTTAAGAGAGTTCTGAACTTCGTTGGCCACATAACCAGAAGGGTTAAAAAAATATTAATAATGACGGTTCGACGCGAAAGAGGGGTATGAATGTTACCAACCGTACTATAATTTTTTTTTTCCGACCATGTCCGATCCTAATAGGATCATATGGGCCTCCATAGAGTAGAGGTTTGTATTAACAGATTTTGTTTTTTACGAGAAATGGATGTCAGCCACTTGCTCAACCTATTAGGTCCATACCCTGACTCACACACAAATTGAAAAACAATATGTGTACTTGCCGGACCCAGGATTCGAACCTGAGACCCACGGCGTGATGGTCCAACGCTTATGCCGCGCGGCCACGGTGGGTGTACGGTACTTATAATTATAGTACAATACTATAATTTTTAATCCGCGAAAAGTGTCAAATACTATAATTTTACGAAAATATGGCAAAAATACTATAATTTTCAAGGATTCGAGACGAAAAATGTTCCTGTACTATAGTTTTTTCAGAAATACTATAATTTTCACCCCTCTTGTACTATAATTAATGTAAAAAAAGATGGCAACACTAGGTATGAATGACGTAATGGGCCTCTCGCAACTAACGCATTCCGCTATGCAGACGATGGAATGCAAGTATCGCTGGAGAGAATTAATTTATTAATAATTAAAATAATAAATATATATAGGTATAGGTAAATCGTTTTACAGTGGCACCATGGGTACGGCAAATGCGGCTTGCAGTTGTAGTGGTATTATTTGCTAGCATTGAAACAGGCATTGTCGCAAGCAATTCAATACACGCGCGAATCGCCTATGGTGCCACTGTAGAATGATTTACCTATACATATTATATATTCTTTCTAACACTACAACAGGCCTAGAGGCCCAACGAAAGTAATGTATTTAGTAGGTAATAAAAGTTAAACAATCAAAAACACCCAGGCTTTAAGAAAATCACAAAAATGCATTGTATCCTCACCGGGTTTGAACCCGGAGTTCCCTGATGAATGGCCAGCGCCTTACGCACTGCACCATGAGTGCCAAGAATGTATTTACTTACTTTATTCTATTAAACTTCTAATACACACGGTATTAGACCTTATTTCAAGCACAAGGCCACGCTACTTCCATCGCCTCACGCCATATAAGATCTGCTGCGAATTCTCAAGCCACGTGAAGCACGTCTTCATGACTACTACTTCAATCATCAAGGGCTCACGTTTCCGCTCACAAACTCGTGAGTTTATAACACGGTCGTACCAATTCACGTTGAGACATCGATTCTCAAAGCTCAAAAGTCTAAGCCTTTGTTTTCTTGGTAAAATACCATGTCTCACAGTCATGCATGAGCGCAGGTAATACGTACGACATTTGGTCCTCACAGAATAATATAGTCTTGACGTCCACGCAACTCTAGCTTGACTGAATACATACCCGCCATGCCTTTAGGATTTCCAAGTTTAGTGGATTGCCATCCTTGGCATCCGTTTTAGAGTTAAAAGTATTAATGACCATTAACATTTAGGGTGAAAATATGAATTTTCGGAACTGTATTAAGGATCTCCATTTTATTGAGAATATCGACCGAGACATTTCTATTATGAGTCAATAAAAACACAATTTTATAAATCTCCTGCCGTAGTCGAACAGTTCCTTTCATACAGAGCCCAACAGCCAAATAATATTCCATCATTATATTTTATTCTAACAGAGTCTAATCTATGTAGATACCGACAGCGAAAGTTCATAATAATTCCGCCAGACAGTTTACGGTGGGTTCAGTAAAACTGGCTTAGAAAGTTTCAGTTACCACGTAGAGTTAAGTTTTAAATATTTAAGCGAAATCCGTATTGGTTTTTCTTTGTATCCAGAGTAAAGAGGATTTATTCAGAGCTTTCAAAGCAAAGCCTTCCGATTTTTACATTTTAACACCACTAGCAGACATGTCAGTAGTTTTGCGTGTGAGGTGATGTGTAAACTAGAGGTGAGTTGGAAATACTGTCACCAGTTTGTGTACTCAAGTATCGGATGAAACTACCTAAACTCAGTACGTGTGGCCCAATAAACTTGTTCCAAAAAACTTGTGATGATACTCGTATCATCGCGAGTCGCTGGCTAGTTGGTAGACTTTCAATACCGAGCGAGATAGCACTCGAATACAATTATATTTTAATTTATTAGTCTACGCATGCGAATGGCATCATCTTATGTATGAAAATAGGTGATAATTTTTTTGTAGCAGCATATTATTCTCTCAGAAATATGGTGAGTGACTGAGATGACGCAGTTTACAATAAAAAAACATTGTTATTATTTTTTGTTAACAAGAATATTATAATATAACATAAAAACTTCTCATAAATTTAAAATGTGTTTAAAATTTTATAATAAATGGGACATTTCGAAAAGACCAGCTCAGTGTATTTTTAGCGATTCTATTGAAGCCGATATTTCAAATACTGATATGGAGTTAAGTTTTTGTTCCAGATTAGTATGAGACTTATGTCTAACGCTCTAAACGCTCTATATAGTATTCCAAATACTAGTTAGTATTTTGGAACAAGTTTTCAAGTATTTTTTTATACTGGTAGTAAGTATACTTAGTCTTCAATATCGACCAGTTTTCCCATCTCTAGTGTAAACGTAAAACGTTGTCATTTTAATTATATTTTAATAACGTATGACCTCTCATGAATTAGTAATTTAAACTAGAGTTAACAATCCCAGGATTTAAAATACTGAAATTCATTTTACGTTACTCTAGCTCTCATGACCAAGGTGGTAGTTTCTATTTTTTTTAAATATTTAATCTACAAAATGGTAGCGCTTGCAATGATTGGAGCGGACCGGCGCGCCGGACTACCAGTCCGTCTCGTGGAAAATTTTAAATAGCATTTGAGTGATGAAATCAAGAAAAAACAACCGCATTTGGCGAAAAAGAAAGTTTCGTTTCATCAGGACAATTTTATTCATCAGTTCACACATCCGTTGCCAAGTGCCAGTACTCAGTATTTTGTGCCAAAATCAATGAGTTAAAGTTCGAATTGCTTCCTCACGCACCCTATTCGCCAGATGTAGCCCCCTCGGATTATTTTCTGTTTCCAAACTTGAAAAAATGGCTCGGTGGTAAAAGATTTGCCAACAATGAAGAGGTGGAGTCTGCGGTTGATGGCTATTTTGAGGAGCTCAACGATTCTCACTATAAACAGGGTATCGAAGCTATTGAACATCGCTGGGAAAAGTGTATCGACCTAAAAGGAGACTACGTAGAGAAATAAAAATATTTTTTCCCAAATTTTTTGTGTTTTCTTCGTTAGGTCGGATACTTCTGGGACTACCCTCGTAGGTCGTCAATTATTAAGAAAATAATAAATTCGTTAATAAACATATTTGATCTTAACTTAGTGTAACGCTTGGTAAAACGAAACATTTATTACTAATTGTCGTAAACTCCTGTTTCTACAAGCAATAATGAGATTTTACGTTATTTTTCTACAAAAATATTATATGTCATTAAGTACTCAACTAATTAGACATTCGTGAATAATGCATTATTTATAAGTAAAAAGGAATGACATCATGTGTGTCGTGGGATTACAGTATTACACATACCGTGCACTGCTTATGGTCGACAGATATTACCTACTACTGTTAGAATAATACATTTTATTTTTGTTTTTGCCTGCGGCACTGAAACCGTTGTTTGCCCAAATCTTCAGTACATTATTTGTCTGTCAGGTATTTAAGAGCGTACATAAGAGAAACGGCAAATAGTTTTCAACTGTATGTGGAACGAAATTTCGGCCGCGTTGCCATTCGGAGAGCGATAGTCGACGTGTTTGCACGTAAATTTGTTTTGTGATGGCGTCGGGGGAATATATTCTTAAATCGTGTAAAGATGACTAAAAAACGTTCCGCATGTAGGTACTTGAATAAGAAAACATGTCAATCAATATAATATTATTATTACGAATATAATAATAAACATAACATAAAAATGACGCATGTTGAATTTTTATGACAAATTATATTTCGTTCGGCTGGCGTCATTTGCACAATCTGCGCATCGCCTAGGCAAGATCTTTTTAGACCATGCCTCGGCTGAGGTATAGCCTATAATAGGCTTTAAGCCTTAAGTTAAAAATACTGTGTGAATAATGTATTAGAAAAATGGTATAATTCAGTACAGTCGTAGCAAATTTTTATTGATTATTTTTTGTCACGACTTCGACAAAACGTTCCTAAATGCATATTTCTTAATGTGACAAAAGTATTATATAGATGAGTGAATATAATATGCCATCATACGCCATTTAAAAATAAAACTATCACATCAAATAAAATCTCTACAATCACGCCCACGATCGCCGAATAGTTGCGCGTCACATGTTGTTTTTCAATGTGTATTTAGATTAGTATGGACCCAATTGGCTGAGCATCAATTTATCATAAGAATAAATCTGTTAACACAAACTCCACCCTGTGGAGGCCCATAAGATATTCTTAGGAGCGAACATGGTTAAAAATATTATTTATTTAATATACACCCACTTTTAACAAGGATGCTAATTTGTTTGATATAAAGTGCTCTGAATTTTTATTTACAATTTATTACTTAACCGATTTCAAAACTTTGTTGTTGCTCTGCTGCAAAAAATAATATTGTATATATATAGATATATTTGATAAACCTTATAGATATATTTTTTTTCTATCCGTGGACCGTGAATATAACTAATTGCCATATTTTGGAATACTTTTCATAATAAAACTTATAATAATAAATTCAAATGTGATTTAAAGTTCTATTAATTACGATTTACCTCCACAAGTGACCGCCGAATCTATTTATTGAAGGGTTACAATATTTCTAAATAAATACTTTTTATTTCAGACGTACCTGTGTGCAAAGAACAGATCGAGCAACTCCACGGCGCACTGAAGCACGAGATGGTTGCGCTGAGATGCGAAGTGGACGCGAATCCGACCCTGGTCAGCTTCCACTGGACCTTCAACAACTCCGGTGAGCAGACTGAAGTCCCGGCGAGGCTGTACAGCAGCGAGGGTGCGGTATCGAGGCTCAACTACACTCCGGCTGCAGACATGGATTATGGGACGCTGTCCTGCTGGGGAGTCAACGCGGTCGGGCAGCAGAGGTCACCGTGTCTTTATCAGCTGGTGGCTGCTGGTAAGGAATTATCTATTCCATTTTTTTTAAATATATTATGATATCCATGCATTCCGAGCGTGAATAACTATTATAATATTAGCACTTTTGGGACCTGGCTAAATAGTTCATAGTAGATACTGCCCGAGTTCGGTTACGCTACTGAAATTTATCATCGATCCATACTGTGTTTATTGCCAGTGCATGAATCAGCGCAACTATTCTATAGACAAGGCTGCTATCGAGGGTATCATATGTATGTATTTTTTTTTATATATAGAATTATTAATAACCATATCCTTGCTTTTTCGTACAAGGTGGTTGTTAGTAATTTTGAACAATCACAAACACCCAGGCTTTGAGAAAAACACATAAATGTTTTTGTCATGACCGGGAATCGGACCCAGAACTCTAGGGTGGAAGGCCAGCGCCTTACCCACTGCACCACGAGAGCCGCCTCATATGTATGTATTGAGGTATTATAATTGTTACGATAAGATAGCCGTACACTGTCAAAACTGTCTATCTCGCTCTAAAAGTTAACACAGCCAAGAGAAAGGCTATTAAGGGGAAAGGCATGCCAGCAGAGAACCTAGCGAAAAAATACGAAAATTGCAATTTGAGATATTTTTTTTTTTTGATAATTTACAATTTCAACTGAATTAATATCTGAAAACATTAAAAAGATTTTTTTTTAAATTAAATATAAACTTACAATTGTAAAAAAATGTAATAAAATGTAAATTTGTTGCAGGGTCACATCTTATTATTACATTATATTTTATGGTCATATTTATTATTAAAATTTAGTCTTTAGTCTTCAATTTTTCGTCGTTTAGATTTTTGACTAATTCATCGTTTTAATATGTTTTATATTTATTATAAAAAACATCTTTTTTATAAAAATATAAATATGTAGGTATAACTTGAAATCCTATACGCGTTACTATATGAAATGTCAAAATGGCATTTCAGTATTCTATATTTATTCAGTATTTCTATCAAGTACAAATTTTTTTGATCGTTTAAGGTAGTCATGTTTATATGATTCAACAGAAAATTTAAAAACGTTGTATATAAAAAGTTCTTTTTATCTTGTAATTATTCTTATTCATCTCAAATAATTTGTAATGTTTAAGATCATAAAAATGAGAATCACTCTTTCTATGCTTTACTGCCAACCTTGGCCCAATGTCAATCGATGAAAGTAGACGCAATAAATCTTAAAGTTCAATTGTTTTGATAAAAACCATTACACACTGCGACAATAAGAAATCTAAGGTCCACAAAAAGGATCTCTTATCTTCGTGTTTATATTATTTGTTCGTATATCGTTTTGCACAATTCCAAATAAATCAGTCGACTGGATTTATGGATGATATATTTCACTTTCCAAATCCTAAATCCCCTGTCTAGTTTTGTGTATATTAAGCTATAAATTTCATTTATCCTAGATATTTTAATGCTCATATATTATATTATTATATTTTCTGTAAACTAAACACCCACGAGTCGGTAGACACGGCATTTCAGTCGGGGCTCGAAATAGACCGGAACGCACCGGAGCGCCGTTCCTGTTCGTGAAATTCTAAAAGATACCGTTCCGGCTCGTGGCTTCTTTGAAAATTGCGTTCCGTTTCATGTTATTGAGATATTATTGCATGTAGGTATGTAGTTTTTAAAGTTGTAAGAACTGATTCGTGGGAATTTTGAAGATAAGAGCCCAATTTTAACAAAATTGACGAAAAATAACTGATTTTGCAAAAATGAGTAGTTACGCATTTAAAAAAAACTACATTTTAATGTTGTATTGGGGGGGGGGTAATGTATATTAGCGCAGAGCCCCTTCAAGTATAAATGAAACCTTGATTATTAGAATATAGAAATAGAAAAATATTTAACAAAATTTGATATTTTTGAATGATTATTCAGCGCTCCGGTTCGTAAGATTTTCTATTTCGAGCACTGATTTCAGTACATTAGAATATAAAATCTTGTGTAAAAAAAATATGCTAGATCGGCGAATTTATTCTGATGTTAACATTAATTTATTATGCCGAAGTATGTAAGTATGGTTAAATCAAAAGTATGAGGTATTTTATGTCATCCACGGAAAAATTGATGGCGAAATCCCAATCTGGTTTTTTTTCAATATCCTACATACAATAAATATTACGTAGGTACGTACATTAAATCCACATGACAATGAAATTTATTATGTGTCAAATACTTTAATATTTTTTTATGAAAATGCAATATTATTTTTATAATTATATAATTTTTGAGATAATTATTATACTATTGATACTCTCGAGCGAACACGGCAGCCCTCGGTGATTGAAGTAATCACGTGGCTGGGACATGCGTCCCAGATACCGCCAGAGTATGACATTTCGCACCCTTGTGACACAACCTTAAGGGTTCCGTCGCCGTGGCCGGCCCTCATTTAGCTTGCAGCGGTTCTACAAAAGCGATATACGCGCTACAAGTCTCGTATGGCGGAAGGCGCGAGAGTTGGCGATGGTCCGAGGGAAGTGTCGCGAACTTGTGCTTGCCCTATGCCCCAATCCTGGGGCGTGACAAGGTGAAAGAAAGAAGAAGACTCATGATTCTAGTGGGATTTTTTTTCGACCATGTTCGATCCTAATAAGATCATATGGGCCTCCACAGAGTGGAGGTTTGTGTTAACAGATTTTGTTTTTACGAGAAATGGATGTTAGCCACTTGCTGAAGTTATTAGGTCCATACTCTGACTGCACAAATTAAAAAAACAATATGTGTACTTGCCAGACCCAGGATTCGAACCTGGGACCCACGACGTTATAGGCCGACGCTTAAGCCTATAGTAGACTATCATCCACGTAACCTTGCCATTGTACACAGTGACAAGGATTTGTGTGTATACGCAACCGTATAAATGAATTAGTAAAAGACGGTCACTCGATTGGTTTACACACGTAGGTACGCCGTATAATTGTATTAGTAAATTCCAAGTACTCCATTGGTTTATTCACGTTTCTATCTATTCCAAATGGCAAGGTTACGTGACAGAGACTTTACGGTTCTTTCACCTATGAGTCAAATGGAGAGTACCTACCAAACAATTATCATATTGGTAATCTGATTCTGGTTAACATCGATAGCAGACGTTATAGAAGATCTATGCACCTACTTCAGTCGACGAAAGCTATACTGAAATGAATAGTTATCAGTTGTCTTTGTATTATTAGTTGTTCAAAAATCTTTTTTTAAATCTTCAGGTCGACCGTTTCCTTTATCGAACTGTTCTGTGGCGAACCAAAGCGTGGATGGACTTCGGGTCGAATGTCTGGAAGGATTCGATGGTGGACTTCCGCAGACGTTTCTCATGGAACTCTTGGAGCTTCCCGGACTTAAGGTATGAAATGTAACATTATATGCATAACGAGAAGCGACCTCGCAATCTGGCGAGATTACGAACCGTTTCACGCGGGATACCTGTGTGACGCCACCGGCGTGGCGAGATTCAACATTTACATATTGTATATGAACGCGACACTCGTGTGTCCTCCGTCTGAACGCGCCCGATCAGTTATGTGTAAATACGGAATCTCGCACACGCCGGAGGCGCCACGCAGGAGTCCCGTGTGAAACGGGTCTAAGAATATGTACACAAAAGGTGGAAGCACCTCACAAATACAGTATGCCTCAAAGATACCTACATATTATGACAGTTATTGATAAAACGCTTAGATCATTTTAACCAATCGAGATTATAATACGTAGGTATAGAGTTTGCAATTCCGGAATTTCGCTCGATTTATCGATTGATCTTTTTTCCAAACGTGTACGCAGACGATGCCCTGCTACTGGTAGATGCCGATAGTAGGGCGAAGATTGAGAGTGCAGTTGGTGAAGCCCTAAAATCAATTGAGGCATGGGGAAAATTAAGTAGACTTTCCTTCGCAACTTCAACAACCTCAACGACCAAAACAGAACCCATTCTCCTAAAAGGACCAGTTAAGGTAGTTTTAAATGTACGCGGCTTCCCAGTAATACTAGCGTTAAAGTTTCAAAGATTTTCACCTATCTCGGCGTTCAATTGGACACTATGTTAAATTTCGATCACCATGCCAGGACCCAGGTCTATAAGGCTGGAATGACCTTCGAGAGAGTCGGCCTTATGGTTGGTGACGGATGGGGTCTACGATTAAGGGCACTTAAAATTGCCTACGATACCATAAGGGTATCACTGCCTACGTCCTGCTAGCGTTTGGTGTACGCGTATCCACAATTAGTGTCAAAATTAGAAATATTCTTTTAAGTGGGCAGCGCAGTGCGTTGTTATTAATGGCAAAGGTCTACCGCACAACTCCTTGTCCTGGCAGGAATCCTTCCTCTTGAACTACGCATACAGGTACACGGTGCATCCACGGTGCATCCACGATGCTCCTCAAAGGTGAATAGGCCGTTGTTGGTGACTTTCACCGAAAATACGATGTTTTAGTGTATTAATATTTGATAAAAATTATTAATCTCGGTCAGGATCGAGAATATTACTCCCGAAACCCCGAGATTATGGTCCTAATCCACCATTTCTCTAACCACAGCGTGTTTTATACATTTTTTATGAGTACAAAACCATTATTAAATTATGATCATAAAAACATTGAGCAGTAGTGAGTAATACTTGCCACTCCTGCGCACCCATTAACCGACCAGCCGGTGCGACTCGACGCAGTGGCCGGTGGGTGAGCATAGCCACACACAGTCCGTGTAGATTGTGTACTGTCTGGATAAGGCTGCAGACACACGGTTTTGCAGTGGACGTGCGTAGACGTTCGTCGACGCAGGGTCTTCTTTGATTCTGATTATAATCACCAATTGGATTTATTTTATCTAATAAGTGATTCTAATCGGATGCAATTGGAATCAAATAAGACCTGCGTCGACGCATGTCGACTGCAATGCCGTGTGTCTGCGCCCTTAGAACATACATAAGCGGGGTACCTACATAGATAATACGCAGGTACCGCCGCGGAAAAAATAACCGACGTGTCGAGTTGCAGCTACTGTTCGCCCAATGGACGCTCAGGCTAATACGAGTAGGTAAATCAGTGAGTGACTGTGACTATGCAAAATCGAAAAAGTTTAATAAAATATCGACATATAATCATATTTTTTTTTATTCGGCAAGGGAAACCTTCTAATTTCATCGTTTGTATCTTCATTTTCCAGGTGCGATACAACGTGAGCATCCCACGAGCTCCGCCATCTTTCGAAATCGAGGGTCTGGAACCCGGAGCGAGCTATCGCCTCAACATGTACGCTGTCAATGGAAAAGGACGCAGCGACCCTGCCACTATAGAGACTGTTGTCTTCAAGGGACAGGCCAAATTTGTTGGTGAGTCGACATAATAATATTCAAACACTCAATTGACTTTTATTTTCCTTTAAGGCTTGGCTCCTGGACTACCGACATTCTTCAGATTGTAGCATAGGCGTAATTTAAAGTGGTATATTATCAAGGAACACAAAAATAATGGATGTAGGTTACCTCCTGGTTGGTTGGCTGTAAGAAGGTACGATTCTCGAATGTGGAGAAATATGGAATAAACTTTAAAGAATATGTCAGTTTCAGTGACGTACGGTGGGGGTAGGCAGGTCATGCATTTGTATAGGGGCGACACACAATAAAGGGCGGCGAATGAAGGAACAAATACGAATATTACAACTGTTGAGAGTAGTAGGAGATTTCCATGAAACAGACGATACGGTCGCTTTATTAGAAAGTGTTGACATAATATTAGTTTAAAAAATAATCGAAGCATAAAAATTCCTAAGACTGTTGTCACTATTGTATTGTAATACCCATAGAGGTATTAAATAAAAAGAGGGGCAAAGAATCGGCTTTCTCATACAACTGAATGAAGCAGGCCAACAATAGCCGACAAATTACGATAAATAATGACGCGATAAGAAAAATGTAGGGCATCATGGAGAATTTACTTTGGTCATTATAACGTACCCACATAATATGATGTTAATGTGGAAATTTTGCCGCAAATTGATTACCAGCCTGCCTCACCATATTTGCCTGCTTCACCATACTTTCATATAACCTGCCGTCCCTAGGTAATACCCATTATAATACATATTGTTATGGCGGCCAAATTTTCATAAGGGTGCCTCCAAACCTGTCAGCGCCACAGACTTCCGCGTAGTTAAAACCACCACTGTTTGAAAGTAGGTTTCGTGGAAATGCTCTAACTCTCAATAGATAGCCGAAAATACAATATAAGATATGCAAGTAGGTTCCTAACAAACTAGCAGACAATTTCAAACTAAAAATAAGAGATGACCGCATTCTAAGTCTGCTTATGGACCGCACTTTGCCTAGAGATTTTACTGTTCAGTTTCAATACTTACGTCTGTGCATTAAAATTAAAGTTTGTCACGTAAACAAAACGCACATTCAAAATTGGTAATTTCTGAAATCATTCAAGTGGTTTTGTATTTCGTACGTTTAATGGTCTGACCATCAAGTTATAAACCAAAACTGCCTTCAGTAATGTATAATATTATGTTTGATGTCAACTTGACTTGTAAACATAGAGGGACATCAGGTGCCCTATGTTATAACTTGTGACATGAAGTCACCCGACGACATGATGTAATTGTGACGTTAACTCAATACACGCATCGAGGTGAGCCGCCCAATGTTCACGGCTCACCATAGATATTATGCTGAAACACCTATTTGTGTATGGGGACAATGAATAACGCCAGTATTTGAGTAGCGTTTATTTCTCGAATGGTATTGACTCATTCCGGTAGTACGTCACAATGATGTCATATGACGTCATGTCGACCGGGCGACTTCAACTCGCAAGTTACAACATAAGGCCCCAGGTACGTATATATAAAGTCGTTGGACATACAAGCATCATAAACAATCTACATACATATACACATAGTAAAGTGTCTTCATATTCTATATTTTATTATTTTCATATTCTTCTTCAAATGTAATGCTTTCTCTCTACCACCTACAAAGTTTATGCAGCCTTTCGTTCATTTATCGTAGCGTAACGTAGAAGTGACCTTCAATTAATTTTTGTTGGATATGTCATGTCCTTTGAAGAACTCTCTGTCGTTGTGAATGACGTGCACTATTATATGCAGGATTCGTGTCTGTGATCAAACGATATTATAAACGCGTAGTAACAATTTATTTAAACTAATTTGTAGGTGCGAGCAGCGGAATCCCTCTGAGCCCAGTGCTAGCCGGACTGATGGTGACCGCCGCCCTCTTGGCCGCGGTGGTCTGCGTGGTGATAGCGGCTCTCTATCGAAGACATGGCTCGGCTGCGGCACCTCTCCCCGCCAAGCATGCCCCTCTCAGGTACGTAGGCCTAAGGTGCGTTTTCGAAACCACCTATTTCGTAGAGTAGACCTTGTTGCCCTTCTTAGTCCACCCCTGTTCACATTGCAATGAGAGTTATATGACAATTGCTATTTTGACCTAACATAGTGATAAAATGTATTTTAAGTAGGTAGGTACCTAAGTAGATCTTATTTCGACGACCATTTTGAAAAAATGCTTCCAAACTTCAAAAATAAAGGAAACAGATCTGCATGAATGATAAGTGTAAAGTATTAGATTATTTATTATAAACCTATTAGAATCAAAGATATCAAATTAAAACAGCAACAACTTATTATCAATGGTTTTAGACTTTTTTCTTCTAGTGGTTTCATTGCACACTGTTAGAACCTGTATCATTTCACTTTGTGGCTTACCCACAATTATTTTAATTTAGTCCAATGTTAAAGGGAATCACATGAATAATTACAATTTCATAGAGACATCTATTAACCGAATTACGAAGCATACACCCTCACGTAAGATAAGAATACATTCCAATACAAATTACCTTTAAGGCAACTTAACCAGATGTCACAATAATTAAAATATTTACATTTCAATAATGAATATTCTAAAAACTGATATTAGTATTACAGTAATTTTTTGACTGCCGATTATCCGGGCTAATTGTGGGGAAAGGCGGCAAGCATAAACCAAAAACACAGATAATCCGAACTATGGTTTTTTTCTTTTTAAAATACTACATATTATACATTTCTCAAGCAGACAATTATTTTAACACGTTTAATACTCATTATTTATTAAGAAAATCTGTGATTTTGGTTTGTTTGTAGGAATATTTTAATGATTTTCTAATATCAGTTTGAATTTTCCTAATACCTATTATAGTGTATACTGTATACGGTGTATCGTGCACGAATAATCGGGAGTTTCCTGTATATAGCACATTGTATCTTATTTAAATTCTTTGTGTAGGTAAAACTAAATAGTTTCTTTTATTTTGTTAACTGTCAATTCATGGTGGACCTGCATTGTATTTTTATTTTTATTTAATAAAACGCATTTTTTTTGTAGTACTTATTCCACTTTTAATCAATAGATTAGGACCGGTTTCGTCCACCTCAGAGGTAGAGTTGAAAATGTCCCTCTGAGGCGGACAAAACCGGCCCAAATCTATTGATTAAAAGTGGAATAAATACTACAAAAAAAATTGCGTTTTATTAAATAAAAACAACAATACAATGCAGGTCCACCATGAATTGACAGTTAACAAAATAAAAGAAACTATTTAGTTTTACCTAAACCTACATACCTAATAAAAACAACAAAACTAAATAGATTCATTTCCAAATATACAGGCCGATGGACGGCTCCCATCGCTCAGGCGAGAGCATTTGCACTGAGAGTATGGGAGGTGGCGGTGGGTTGGGAGGGGGTGCGCGGGCGCCCTCACCTCTCGACTACCCCGCATGCGTGGCTGCCGGGGCACTGCCTCTGCTGCATCACCCCGTTCAGGCCGGAGTCGCTCCAGACAATGAGGACACAGATCCAGATATCATACCAAACCAATATGGTAAGAAAGGTATTTGTATAATTTTTTTTTTTTTGGAAGGTGTGGGTACTAATTTTTTATGCAGGTATGTTAACAGTTAAATTTTGACAAGCATTAATAATAAAAAATTTGCATCTATCAACATGGGTTCCTAACTCATAGATTGTGAACCCCCCCCCCCCCCCCCCTAGCCATGGGGTTAGGAAGGTATTTCTCGAAGCTTACTAACTACTTTAGTGGTCTATTCTATACACAAGACAGCTATCCACAGTAGTTTATCATATTATTTATGTACTGAGGTATTATAATTGTTACAATAAGTTAACCGTCAAAACTGTCTATCTCGCTCTAAAAGTTAACACAGCCAAGAGAGGAGCTGTTAAAACTTTTTGACTTATTGTAACAATTAAACACCTCAGTATAATAAAGTAGTAGAAGTAGCTACTATGTTTTTCGCAAATCAGCATGCGTCATTGGTGGTCACCAATGACGTCGAAGTGCAATGGAAGTAGACCAGACGTCATGTAATCATAAAAAAATGTACAGTATAGATTTTTAAAACCGGTATTTCGGTACCGAAAAATACCAGGATACCGGTTTTGAAATACCGGGATTGCAAACGCTAGTTGCAGCTGAGATAATACAATTTGAAATAAATTACAATTTTCAAAATACTCTTTCTTAATTAGTTAATTGGTGTATCTTTTTTTATTTATTTTACATTATTTATGTACAATTAAGTTTTTGATAGTGTGTTATATTCAATGTTTTGAATAAGTAATTATTTTAAATTTTATCAATGAAATTTGTCAATGAAAGCTATTTTTACAAATTGAAATATCTATTTCCTTTGCTTACATGTTACAAAATCTATTACACACAAAAAAATAGTACAATTGTTCACACATATCGGCATTAAATTCTTAATTTCGTAAAAATGTGACTTAAAAACTTTTACCCTGCAACCACAGAATTCATCAATATTTTTCATTTCTCTACAGCAAAAATGGTAAAAAAATAATACATATAACATGTTTTTAAGTGATGAAGGAACAAATTAAAACTTTAAAAAGCAATGCAAACGCAAAACAAAGTTATTACGGGACATAACTTCCATTACTTACAATATGAAATTATCCATACAAATGCTTATTATGTCATGATTCATGTATTTGTATTTTATTTCTAGAGAGAAGGCCGGTAGTGAAAGGTTACATGAGCTTACAAAGGACACCATCCCAGCGCCTGATCACTAAAGCGACAGCTGATGAAGAGAGATCAGACCCTGACGGTGGAGTCTACCAGTTTAAGCCTAAGGATCTTAAAATAACCCCTGCCAATGTAAGAACTCAATTTGTTAAATCTCAATATCTTATTCTGCCTGCAGATGTCCATTGCTGGACATAGACTATTCGTATTTCCTTTTATTGGGTCCAGCCTTGTGCCGTCTACATCTGGTTTACAAAGTTCGGCGGCTCTTCTGATGTCATTGGAGTCTTCCAATACTTCCTAATATCCCATCAGAGACCTACATTCTCATATCTTTCTTCCCCACAAGTTATTAGTCATCTCATGTAGTCGACCCACGACAAGTAAAGTCATGCGATAATATCTGTGAATTTTGTTCGCCGACACATAATATATTCATGATTTCCAGTTTTATGGCTTGATATGCCACTCCTTGGAGAGACATTCAGCACTTCTACGTGTAAACAGTTATTATCGTGATAGTTTAAAATACACTCTATTGGTGCAAGTAAATCCATGTACATGTACAGGCGCTATACGGCTCCTTCTATCTAAAGTCTAAATTCTTTGCATACAATCATACCAACAAGCGAGAAGAAGGTTGGAGATCATCATGGCCACTTGAGTACTGCAGCTATAAATCATTGAATTTATTATTTATTTGTTTTTTACAGTCTTATCACAGTCTGGGCAGAGCACACAAGGGAGTCAACGTGTGCAGTCCAATCAGCTCCGGTGTAAACGTTACATCGACTCTCACCATGCACAGGCTGAGGCCCGAAATAGTCACCACGTCTAATCGGATACAGGAGAGCTGTATTTAAACTCTTCGATGGCAAAAAATAAATTAGTTAATTAATTGTTCAATTATTAAACATTTACGATATATGAAAACAATCTCTATAATGATGTACATAAACTATGAAGTGGTTGAATATTTAAATTTGAACAGAATATTTTAAAAATAGCTTTCAAAGAATCTGGGTAAAAAATAATTTAGCCAGTACAATAACCTCGAATCAAATATGCCTTTTTGTATGTACATACTATATTCATTCTTTATTTCAATTATTTTCATGGAATTATTGAAATATTGTCATGTTGGCTTTGGCAATAAACCATAATTTGTATATAAGTCAATTATTATTCAATATTTTTAATTCATAATTCGAAATTTGTTAGTTAAGTTTATATTATACCTGGCCACATCGTATTTTACCTACAAAATAAATTGTTAAATGGATTTCATTACTTAAAGGCTCTGGCACACAGAACACGATCTGCCCGCCGCCGGCGGTGATCTAGTTGTATACACAAGTTAGCATCCTTCCAGCTACACACAGGGCGATCTGTCGCAGTGAGCCAGTTGTAATCGCAGCGGGCAGCGATACGAATGTACAAAATTACAAAATCGACCACGCGATCTGTGCAATGGCGGAGTTGAAACAATTGAGAATGAAACAGAGTTATTTATCGAAAAAGAGAACATATTTTATTGTACGACACGACAAAATCCATTTTCATGAGATTTGAGCTCAATACAGAGGCGGTGGTACTCCCCAAGTCTTTCCCTTTTCGTATTGATGTCATGTACCCAACATCGTCTTTTTTTTCTATTACTTCATAGGGCTAATAGAAAAAGGAATTGCTCCTCGACCAAACTAAAACTGTTAAAAAAGAATACATATCTCCCCGCTAGAAAGCAACCGGATACTGGATCGCTGACAAAGGTATCACAGCCTGTGTGACGTTCTTATATCGCTGCTGTGTGCCAGAGCCTTAAATGTCCACTAAATCATATAATATCTCTAATTATTTTTGCTGAGATTCTTAAAAGGTATTTTTAATCGTATTGTGTCAAATATTTACAAGTCACCCTTGTATCAAATTTAATGCCAGTGATAATATTGTAACACTATTTTAAAATATGTTTTAAATGATCAAGGTTCAAAAATGATCGGTCGTGAATTATCTAGCTAAAAAAACAATTTAGAAATTTATAATAAAATCAATTTTTCATTTTGTCTAGCATTTATAAAATATCGCAAATTTCAAATTAATATTTCCTTTATGCTTTGTTTATCGTGGAAATTTTATAAAAAATATTTATGTCTTGACTATTTTAAACCCACAGAGAGAAAGGGTGAATCAAAAATGAGAAAAAATTTAAAATGTGCTAATGAATGAAATAGGTAACTCAATATTTATAGTCAATGAAATGGTTGCCAAAATTATTATTATATGATTCATACCCATTATGCATAATATTCACTGAACCACCATCTTATAAATATTTATTTGTATATTGAAATTTATTTTCGAAAAGCTTGTTAATTCAAACATTCATAATTCGAAATTTGCTTTAATTCAAAATTTTCAAATAAATTGTACAATACGTAATTCTAAATTCATAATTCAACAATATTTTTTACCCAATCAATGAATACAATTAATTTCGATGAGGATTGAATGAATAAGTGCACCGATTACCAATTTCAACAAATTGAAAGGTAAACATGGGATTGTAAATTTTACATATTTACGCATAGATTTACTGCTGACACTACATTTATTATCGCGGCCATAACAAAAAAATTACGTGTAAACATTATCGTGGAAATTGCAAGATCGCATGTAAGAATCAAAAAAGTTTAGAAGTTTCTGAATTTTCACGCGACAATTGGAATGCAAGCGCCTGAGCAGTAGAACGATTGTAGCGAACCTGCCTTTAAAAAAATGAATTACACCGCGCACTCATATTGAGGTTAACCGATTTTCACGACCTGTGAAATAGTACCAAATGATAACATCATGTCTCGCTTACTCTTGAAGAATAAGATTGGGAGACGGTCAGTATTTTTACGTGTAAACAGTTATTATCGCCATAGTTTAAAATACACACTGTTGGTGCAAGTAAATCCATGCACGTGTACAGGCGCTATTACTGTTGTAAGATACCTCTTGTTGTAAAATAATAATCCATTATTACTCTTCCTTGAAAAAAATTGTATTTGTATTTCTTTAAATAAATCAAAGAAAATTAATTATTTGTGCAACTTGCTCTCGGTGGTTTTGAAATAGTTTATTTTTTTAAATTAAATAAAATCCTTAAAATTTAAATGAATACTGATATTATATACCGAATACCTACCTAAAATTTATGAATTTATTAGTCGGAGTATGTGTATCTGTATTAATAATTAATAATATTATTAACCCTATGTAATTTGTGACTGATAATTTTAGATTAAGTGATATTTTTCTTCAATTATGATTTTACATTGCATAATATATTTTATATTTTTGCATATCTGCCATTAATTTAGATTTTAAAATAATTTTAGACATGTTTACTTTGCTAGAAGGACAATTAAATATATCGATCTAACCAAACACTTTGAGATAAGATATTTTGTATCTACAAAAAAAAATTGATTTTAGGCTTGAATCTAATTATAATTTTTTTTATTTTTTATGAACCATTTTATAATACATTAATAATAATGTGATTTATTTATATCTGTTATTTATATATGGCTGCCCCCTTTTTATACCCATATAATATTATAATATACCTACTTAAGCCAATGATAAATGTATGATTATAAGTGATTATCATCTATTGTTTTATGAAGTCATCCAAAATTAATTATTTTTCTTTTATGACGTCACGTTAGCTATTTATTCAAAAATTATATTAATTTTGAGCTGAATTTTAACGTGTAAATAAAATTTTGTAAGTAGATTTTATACTTTTATAAAAATATAAAAAAGCCTTGATCAAAATACAAAAAAAACCTTAGTTAAATATTGTCCATTATATAAAATACAATACAACTCAAAACACATGATTTTGAATAAATTGTAATTTTTGACTGTACTATATTCAAATAAAAATATTTATAAGTCTTGTATACTATAAAACTTCATCGTTGTGAGTTTTTACAGGAAAATTGAAACATACCTACCTACTTCACATTGTTATAAGATGCTTCCGTATAAACGGAAATACATAACGTAAATTGACTGTAATTCTAATTAACATAAGTAACATACAATACTGACTGTTTCCGTAATGAGTGTCAGGCGTATTCACATACATAATAGGCCATGGTAATCCAATCCAAACCAGGGCACTGGCACTTTCATCCGGTGGCACTCGGTTTGATTCCCGATGAAGTTTCTATAGACCCCACAAAGGGGGGGCTGACAGGGCTCTAAGCCTTAAGGGCCGGGCTAAAGGGGGCCCGGCGTGACGGGTTGACCAGATTAATGATAAATGCATCAGAAATTTGCTCTAGGAAAAAACGCTATTTCGGTTGGAGGATATTTTTAAATATATGGTTATGCGATGAAATTTTTCTTTGTTTTATGTTGATACTCGACAACTCGATAATTCATGTAAATGTATTAAAAACTGCTAAAATACACTGAATACCCCTAATTTTACCTCAAACACTATTTGGAAAACACTACTATTGAGTGGCGATATGTCGGGGGGCCGCCAAATATCCTGGCCCTGAGGCCTGCTTCAGGATGTGAGGGCGATGATGAAGTCACAATATATTTATGTGATTTTCTCAAAGCCTAGGTGTTTAATTGTACCACTTCAACTATTACATTACTGTAATGAGCTCAAGACCCATTGTAGTGCTAAAAAAAGAATATGTATGTTACCAAGAGACATTTTAATTTTAATTTTAAGGAGCTACTAAAAAATAAAACAAAAAAGAACAATGAAATGTCACATGAAATTCGAAATTAGAAAAAATATCATTGTCTCCTCAAATAGAATTTAGCACTATTTTCTTATTGGTTAATTTGTCTTTTCAGTTTTACTCTCACATTGGATATTATGGAACATAAGAGATTGTTCTAAAAAGACAAAATTCAAGATGATAGCCAATTCAATCATGCAATTGGCATATGAATCAAATTAATGCCAACATGTTTATATCACGAACTACTCGTTTATTAATTGAATCAGCATTTACATGAACAGAATTCCATTATAATGGTTTCAAATCTGTTTTTCTGTTGGTTACCGAGATGCTAGATATTTTGATGTTGTCCAAACAATGAGTGTTGTATGTTATGTTAGGTTACTTTACAATCCCATCCTAAGTATTTATTTCCGTTAATACAAAAGGTTTGCTTTAGTTTATTATATTGATGATGTACTCAAAGAAAAATACCATAGGATTGAACTATGCAAAATAGGTGCTGACAGCTTTGTTAATAAGACACATGATATAATATATTTCGTCAACTATGACTTAAGATAAATGACTATTAAAATATAGTATTCAAAAGGTAAATTAACATTTTCGAGTGATTTATGATTTATTATGTGCAAATCCATGTACAACTCAGCAGTCAGTGTATCACTGTCGGTAATATATCACCCACGGTGGCCGCGCGGCTTAAGCGTTGGACTATAAAGCCGTGGGTCCCGGGTTCGAATCCTGGGTCTGGCAAGTACACATATTGTTTTTCAATTTGTGTGTGTCAGGGTATGGACCTAATAGGTTGAGCAAGTGGCTGACATCCATTTCTCGTAAAAAACAAAATCTGTCAACACAAACCTCTACTCTGTGGAGGCCCATATGATCCAATTAGGATCGGACATGGTCGAAAGAAGAAGACGAAAGAATATAGGTATTATCAAGTTGCATGCAGTTGGATTTCTAAAAGACTTGTAGAAAGAAACGCCATTTGAACAGATATCCATAAAATATACACCGTGTCACTCAAAAATGTTGAAAACCTCCTTCTGTAGAGACGGTGCCTAAATGTATGAAATAGAAATTGAAGCAAAAAAATTAGACCACTGGTCAATAATTAAATTAAATACAAGTGACTTCGCATTGCAGGTTTATTAACAAGAACTTCACACTACTGCTGACATTTATTTGCCAATTTTCAGGGCAGGGGATAAGCAGTCAGTAATACTACACTTTTCTGCATTATTAATTATGTAGTTGAAAAATCCTATAAAATTTGTGTAAAACCATTTATAACCGCACTCGAGTAAGTAACCACAATGAACATATAAAATGGCTGCCATATTACGTGAATAAGAAAATCGGAATGGAAACTGAGCGATCGGTTCATATTTGTATAGTTTACCAACTTAAACCATGCTTCACGCTCTTGATAAATAATTTCAAATGTCATAACTGAAATAACATATAATGCTCCTATTATAGTCCAAATTCTTTGGTGTCACTCAGTTCTAACTGTTTCAAGTTCTCCATTTTAGTATGTTGCATCTTTTAGCCAAGTTATTGGTGGGTTAACTTTTTTTTCATATTTTTTTTGAAATTTATTTATTGAAATTTATTGAAAATGTTACACGAGAGTCAAGTCTCCCTTCATGTGTTTAGTTTAATTTATTTAAAATTGGGTATCTAGCTTCCTCCATTTTTGAATATGTGACAGACGAAAGTGTATAAATCTTATAAACATTGTTTATTATGTAATATATATTTTTCTTTGTTCTTATATTTTGGATATTGTGAATATTAAATTTAAAATATATAAATAATATTATAATGTGACAACTGCCTAAATAAAAAAAAATGTACATAACATTACTGTTAAGAAAATATCATCCAATGATCAAGATTTACTAAAAACCTTTAATATTATTAATTAATTACTACGTGTACGGTTATAATTACATGTAAAAATTTAGGAGTTAAGTTAAGGTTGAAGCATATTTTACAATATTTTATAAGCATTGAATAGTTTGAGATATTTAATTTAAAATGTTGTAAATACCTATAACACATTAGTCTTTACTTTTAACTGTGATGATGATGTATTGATATTTCTAATAAATGAAATATGTATTAAATGTATTATAATAAAAATGATGACATCATGCAATCCAATGTGTTTTATTTATTTTCATAAGTATGATGTTTTTTTGCAATTGAATAAGGCCCTACATTGAAGTCACAATTTCACCAATAAAGCACCTAGTCGCATCTAACAACATTACCAGCCTAATGTCTACTAGGTTTTCATGCCCTCAAGAGATAACCATGACTTAAATTGTTTGAAGCACGTAGCGTTCATACAGTCACCTTTGGTTTCATTTAACCCGTCCAAGAATTATGTTTTCGAATACTTGGATAACCTTCTGTTGTTTCTCAATTAGGTTCCAGCGAGGCTATTTTAACATATAACTTAACATCCAAAAAGAACTAATCACATTTATCACTTTATGTAGTCAGGCAGTTAATTATTACAGTAATTTAACCGTCTGAACTCTCAAAGTGCCATCTTTTAAAAGCTCTTGCCTGTGTTAACTTTTAGAGTGACAAAGAGTACGTCAATTTAACATACTTATTGAGAATTGAGATGCAAGATACGACTGTTGAAAAATAATTACTTCACGGCAGCCGCCGTAATTTATAGTTTCCGCGAGCTGTCAAATATCGAGTGGCTAGTAATAACACAATATGAAATGCCTTCCGTGTTAATTAGGACCAATGAAAATAACGGAAATGTGATAACTTACTGTTAAGAATAGCTGTGCAAGTTTCATTACCCATACGTATCTATTTATTTCACAGTCATGTTGTATACTCGGATTTTCTTAAGGACAGTAGCTTGGACTTGAATACGACTCTTCCTGTGAAATCCACATGCCTGGGAGTAGATATGGTGAAAATTAAAGACGTTTATTAACATATGAAAATAAGTTTATTAGAAAATTACATATTTAGATATTAGTAGTAATGGAAGAAGACAACTAATCTACTGCCATGTCTGCCTGTGATCGGTACACATGCTCGTAGCCCACCTTCATGATGTACTGGAACTTTTTATCTTTGCTGATCTCCATCAATTCATCGGAACTCAAAAGGTCATCCAAGGGCACCAAGTATTCATCCAAATTGCAATCTGAAAAAACAAAATTTATATCATTTAAATTACCTATATTGATTCCACCGTGGAACAGAGGTTAGAAGCAATTGTCTATCTATTGAGCTAGGGTCACAGGTCATAAATTTGAGCTGAAAGGGACTGGTATGGACCTTGGCTGCTTGGATATGAGGTTTCCTAACAGATTTTCTAATGAAAAATGGATGTTTATTAGGTCCATGCTCTGGGTCCAAAGACACATTGAATAACGACATGTGAATTCGCCAAACTCGGAATTCAATCCTGAGACCCATGACTTCATAAGCGAATACTTGGCCATCGTTAGCAGTGGTGAGAGGTGGAGTTTGGCTGTTAAGATTCGACATGAATAGTGCTACCTTGTAGTACCCTGCCTATACCAAACTATAATCGATTAAAAATATTCTTGTATCTATAAAATATCTAAAATTAATTCCACAATTCTTGACAATTTTAATTTTTTAAATTATTATAAGGGAATAAATATTTTAAAAAATGGTCATAATACTGACATGTGACGCAATGTGACATCACTAATATTTACGCTCGTGCATCCAAATCGGCATTATTTAAATTGAAGATAATGCATGCTCCTCCTAGTCAGTTAAATATATGAAATGCTGCGTAATATTCTAGTTTGAGACACCAGATCAAAAAAATCAACCTTGCGTTAATTAAGTGAGACATCAAAAAGCAAGTGAAATACTAACCCAACAAATGGACTGCATTGACAACTTTGAAGAACATCATTTCCTGAGCAGAATCCAGGGGTGAATCGGTATCAAAGTTGAAAGCACTCTCACCAGCATCACAAAGGATAGTGGAACACCACAGTCGCCGCCTCATCTCTGCGGCGATTGCGAGACTTTCAGCTGCATCTTCATGACCAATGGCCACCAGTGAGCACAGCTCTAACGCTCTGCTGTAGTCGTACTCCGACAAACCTATGCCGGTCGAAGTTATGAACATCTGTTAAGACAAAGAATCAAAATTTCAATTAGAGGACATGAAGAAAACAATGTCATATTCTAAAAAGGTTAAGAATGTTAGTCATTTAAACCTAAACAATAATGCTAAAATAAATAGTAAAATATAAATTTTATATTAGATAATATGATTTTATAATGGCATGTGATCTTCCTTAAATGACCACCTTTAAATAAATTACTATTTTCAATCACGTATCTTAACAGCAGCATTAAAAACTAATAGCTTACATCGACAATTTCTCTGGGCTCCATAACCCTCAAATCTTCAGAGTCCAGTCCATGAGAAGCGAGCAGAGCAGGCGGAAGCGAGTGGTGCTCGGCCAGTAGAAGACGATTTCTCGCTCCTTTCAAGATTTCATCCACAACCGCTGGCTCCTCCTCTGCCGCCAGGGCGCACAGTTTGCTCAATGACGCTTGAACCTATAATCATTATTACATTTTAGAAACACTAGTACATACCTCACTATATTATGGTCTCTTCTTTATGCTCCTAATGGCATATTTTATTTCGATTTATAGCCTAATTTTCATTTAATATATCGGTAGCCAAAAACTAACTGTTCAATGTACAAACCGATACAGAATCTACACCCTATGCCTGAATTACCCAACGGAAACCCAATCATAATCAGAACCAATTTGAAATACCTATAATATGAAACTGTATCAAAAGTTGCATCCCAATGCAATACAGATAAAAAATTAAAAAATTGATAAGCAGTCAGTTACCTACCTTCAAAGAAAAAAGGTGGGCCGATTGGCCCATGCATACGTAATCGTATCACGTCGAATTTAGTAGAGTATAGTGCGGTGTGTAATCAAATGAAATGGGTACATAATAATATAGAGAACAGTGATACCTATAAGATTCAATAGATCAAAGATTAATCAACCTCTCCATTACATGCTGTGTTTGTCAACAATCAGACATTTCCCGTCGCATACCTCAGGGCTATATTGTCCTTCCTACGTAATGATAATCGTGCAATTATTGTAACCAAAATGTTCTGCCATAATAATTACAACATGTTTCTCTTGTTAACTGTTTAAATCAGTGGTTCCCAAAGTGGTTAATACAGACCCCCAGGGATCTTTGTGACTGCTGAGGGGGTCTGTGGCAAATTAAAAATAATTTGGGAGTGCGTGAACAATGCCGGGGGGTCCGCGAAAGGTATAATATAAAAAAATATTTGAGACATATTTTCATTATTATGAAAGTTACAATAAATAGCAGTTGGTTGGTTGTCTAAAACTGCATCTTTGGATTGATTTTATGCACTCTTTCATTCAATATTGGAATTCCTGGAAAGTAAATACATTAATATGCGGCTCAATTTAATTAATTGAAATAATTACAAGATAAAAAGAACTTTTTATATACGTTTTTAAATTTTCTGTTGAATTATATAAACTTGACTTGACTAGCTTAAACGATCAAAAAAAATTATATTTGATTGAAATAATACTGAAATGTCATTTTGACACTCATATTGATTTCCAAAGTAACGCACGTATATATTAATAATTTAGTTGTTAGGACTAGCAACCAATAATAGTGAAAGAAAGAAATAACTTTTCCTACAAAACAGAATTAACTGAAAATGAATTTAATTCTACTTAAAAATGGCTAAAAGTATTAAAAAAATGCATTGGCATCGTGTTCTGATATATTCTAAAAGTTTCAAATAACTAGTCGGGAATTTGTACCGGACAAACAACCACCGGACAAAGAAGAATACGACCTAATAAAAACGTTGTAAAAATGATATAGCTTATACTGACTTATTTGCCAAATTTAACGAAATCAATTTGAAGCTACAAGGTGATCAATTAAATTTAATCAAAACTAAAAGAATAATATCTGCGTTTGTTGTAAAAAAAAATCTATACAAACAAAATTTGGGAAGAGGAGAATGCTCTCAGTTTCCAAATCTTTCAAAATTGGAAACACGAGATGATGATTTGCTAGCTTATTGATAACAATTAAAGGCACTTCTTCGTCTCAGCCCAAGATTTGAAGACATTCTTCACTTGATTATCCCAGATTGGGTGTTGGACCCTTTTGCAAGCAGACCCACAAACTCAGTTGAATTTATACTAATACAGGAGCAATTTATTGAATTATCCACAAATGAGGAGCCGAAACCAATGTTTGAACAAGGATACCACAAATTCTGGTTACAAAAACCGACAACAACTTTATACCCTGCATTATGGGTCACACTGTACGGAGGCTGTTGATTGCTTTCCAGTTTTCTTATTTAGTAGAACATGGATTTAGTGCAGTTATGAACCTCATCACAAAAAAAAAAGCTGATTGGAAATTAGTGCTCGTGAAGACTTGTTACTCACAAACATAGAGCCAAACATAAACAATCGCATATCATCCCATCAGGTTCACCCATTTCATTGAAAAAACATGTGTTTTAAAACAAAAGTTATAATTTCAATAAATACTACTTGAAATATCAAAATGTTTTAATTATATTTTATTTTTACATGACCATTTACCATTCAAGACATCAATATTAAATTTATAACTTTTTTATTAACGGCCCACGTGCTCGTCGTAGGTCAAAATTGAGTTTTTATTGTATTTTCAAACCATGATCCTGGACACTCCTTAAACGTTGTAGATAATCTATTTATATAATTTTGAAGCCTTATTATCCTTTATAGTTATTTTAAACATTTGATGACTGTATAAAGTATTTTTGTTACATAAAATAGTATTCTTTTAAACCTCTCGCTCTAATGTTTTAGAATATAGTCAAATTTCGGTACATAACTGTGCAGTGGTGTTAAGATTTTTTACGTTTATTAATTTTTAAACGCATTTATAAAACCATTAGTATAATTTATTACGAGATAATTTTTGTAAAATATTCACGATAAAAAATTATATTGATAATCTCTGTGATCCCAAATTTGACAAGAATTAGGCATTTTATTATTCAAAAAATCGGCAAGATTAACACATTTGAAGATGATTCTAAAGATACTTATTATAAGCTATGTCTTTGACCATTCAACTGTGATAAACATCTTATGAAAAATGATTGCTTTATAATAATTATTGACCTAAGAATAAGGTAGTGTTTTTTTGAAATACGCCATTTCTTTTGTCATTCCCTAGTGGTTAAGCTACAACATACTGCCGTAGCCATAAATTGACAAACTATAATTAAAGTAGGGAGTAAAATTATGTTAACGCGCGTGTTTGAACATGTACCTAACCGAAATTTTTTTTTATTTTTTTTTAAACGGTACATGTTCAAACACGCGCGTCAATATCATTTTACTCCCTACTTCAATTATAGTTTGTCAATTTATGGCTACGGCCGTATGTTGTAGCTTAACTACTGGAGAATGACAAAAGAAATGGCGTATTTCAAAAAAACACTACCTTATTCTTAGGTCAATAATTATTATAAAGCAATCATTATTCATAAGATGCTTATCACACTTGAATGGTCAAAGACATAGCTTATAATAAGTATCTTTAGAATCATCTTCAAATGTGTAAATCTTGCCGATTTTTTGAATAATAAAATGCCTAATTCTTGTCAAATTTGGGATCACAGAGATTATCAATATAATTTTTTATCGTGAATATTTTACAAAAATTATCTCGTAATAAATTATACTAATGGTTTTATAAATGCGTTTAAAAATTAATAAATGTAAAAAATCTTAACACCACTGCACAGTTATGTACCGAAATATGACTATATTCTAAAACATTAGAGCGAGAGGTTTAAAAGATTACTATTTTATGTAACAAAAATACTTTATGCAGTCATCAAATGTTTAAAATAACTATAAATGATAATAAGGCTTCAAAATTATATAAATAGATGATCTACAACGTTTAAGGAGTGTCCAGGATCATGGTTTGAAAATACAATAAAAACTCAATTTTGACCTTCGACGGGCATGTCCCCCCTTAAGCAGTTATATAGAGTTATTTCACTTGGGGGTTCATGGTCAGGTTTTTGTTTGAAGGGGTCCATAGGCATTATCACTTTGGGAACCACTTTAAAAGATTAAAAGTGTCTGCGTAGAGAAGTAAAAATTTCAATTCATATTTCACTTTAACTGTAAAAAGCCTCCCTCCATTCCAATCCCAAGATGAAGGACTCCCTGAACATCCTAATCCAGGGGGGGGCAAACTTTTTGGTTGGAGGGCCAAATTCAAGAATTCAAAATGAGTGGCGGGCCGCAAGTAAAATACCATTTTTAGATATACACTATTTATTATCACGAAAAATAAACATTACAAAAAAATTAATTAGAAGAACGAAACTGTTTTTTTTTTTAACATTTTTTAAATTCAGGTGTTAATTTTGTAGTTGATATTCTCAAAACGGCTTGTAAATGGGCATCGGAGATATTTGATCGTAAAGAATTTTTATTGAGGTTCATGATCGAAAATGGTTGTTCACATATATAGGTTGATCCAAAAATAACGAACATTTTTCTTGCATAATCTTTAAGTTGGTCGAATTTTTCTGAATTAAGGGCCTTGTAAAATTTGGAGATTTCTTCACGACGATGCAATTCTCTTAAATCAGTGTCACACTGCAGATCAATAATCTTAAGTTGTAGCTCTGTCGGTACACCATGCCCTCCACATCTTGACGCGGGCCCCGAAGCCAGGGTCTTGGGCGGGCCCCCTACCTATCGCTATGGTTAAAGGCAGTCTGACGCTCTCCAGTATTGTTTTTCAAATGGTGTTCGAGGTCAAATAAAATTCAGTGTAATTTAGCGATTTTTTAACACAGTATTTCTCAACACGTCCCAACAACTATATGTTTTAAAATGGTAATAAGTTCGAAGTAAGCTAGCGCCGCAGGCGACTTTTTTTTGCTATTAGAGCAAAATTAAGATGTGTGTTTATCTCATTTATCTGGTCGACCCGTCACGCTGGGCCCCCCCTGAGCCCGGGCCCCTAGGCTAGAGCCCTGTCAGCTCCCCCCTTGTGGGGGCCATGCGGTACACTATCAATATCTATTGAAAATGGATTGCGTACTATTGCTAAACTTGTCTCAATTTTTTGGAAGTCACCAAATCTTTGTGAAAAATCGTCATTCAGAGCTTTAATAATTTTACCATATTATTCAAATTTATATTCTGGTATATTCAGCAACTTCAAAGTTGGAAAGTGGTCCACGTTGTTATTCGATATTTGTCGAAGGATTAACTTGAGTTTTAATTGAAATCCAATCAAACTTTTTACCATATCATGGGCATATATTTTTTTTCCTTGCAACGCGGAGTTAAAAGTATTTAAATATGTCACGATGTTCAACGTCGAAAATATTGGTTACATAGTGTGAGACGAGACGCAAGGAAGACGTACCTACTGAGATAACACATTTACGAAACAACAAATTCTTCAAATTTTAATTTATTGTCAATATTTCTTAAAAAATTATAAAAAAGTTATTCGTAATCAGAAGTACAATTAATGATGGCGGGCCGCAAAAAAATACCCGGCGGGCCACATGCGGCCCGCGGGCCGCAGTTTGCCCCCCCCTGTCCTAACCCAAGATCAAGCAAAGTTGTGATGTTAGTATCCAGTTTTGACATAGGAAAAAAATATTGTCCCTGTAAAAATATATGTAATATGTATGTTGGGCAGAAGCAAAACAATAATAAGTCATGAACACCTGCATCATAAAATTTGATCGACACATGAGAAAAACTACTCGGCCAACATCGGCTTCTAATTTTGAACAAGCAAATAATATCCTCCGTCAAATAGATTGTGTTAAAAAATGCAAAATATATTTTTGTAGTAAAAGGATTTTAAAATATTTGGCTTTTTCCCAGTTTTGTAGTTACACCAATGATTGTCATTTACGTACCCTGTGCGGTCTGCGAACTAAAAAATTAATAAATTGCCCCTACTGAAAAAAAGATTGTGCATCCCTGACATGCTCTTTCTCCATAGAATTAATTTCTCCATTAATAATTATGAGTGAGAGAAAGAATATAGATTAGTAAGGATTAAATAAGGAGCACACACCGACATTCTGGCAACAGATTCTGCCTCGACTGTGGCCAACTGCAACAGAGTGTCGGCGGCCTCCCTCCAGCGGTCCGCTCTGAGTTCGTGCAGCCACAACAGCTCTGAGCCGTCCCCTTGCATCTCTGTCACCATCATGGAGCCAATGGTAGTCTGCGAATGCTGCTGCGGCTGCGGAGACACGCCTCGGGTTTGCTCTTCCATGAAGGGGGTTCCGCGCGATCCTAGCCAACGTGAAAGGGCTGCCGCATGTCGGGGGAAGGCTTTCAGCAGCGCCGCCTGGCCCCCTCTACCGCGCTCCATGAACCAGTTGAATGCACACTCTTGGAAGCCCTGTAATACAAAATCGAGCAATAGATTACTATGATCTCACTATGAAAACAAAATTGAGATGAGTCCAATTAGTACTCTTAGGTGTATGTGTGCATATTATATTGAAGCCGCATCATAGCTCAATTTGATATAAACAAAAAAAAATTAAGTTAGGTATACACATATTTATTTTCAGGCATATAAATACACATTCATTCAAAAAACATTCATTTAAGGCATATAAATACACATTGGGCTGATAAGAGAGGCTTACCAGATCTTCAAACTTGTCCATATAGTGATAAAGCCTGTCTCTGTTGTTGGACTTCTCGCAGACGAGAACCAGCATCTCAAAATCGTGAAACTTCTCCGAAAGGCTGAATGCATGGTCATACTCTTCGTCATCAACTAAAACCAAAGGTATTGATTAAGCAACAGTACCTAAGCTCTTAATTACCTGAGAGCGGATTACCGGATTTGCAGAAGATTTTTATTTAAAAATCGTTGAATAATTCTCAAAAATAAACAAAACACAGAATTTCATAAATAGGTAGGCCGAGTTCAAAAAAAAAATTTTTTTTAAATATATACTATGTTCGACGGTAAGAAGATCATTTGGATCTCCATAGAGTGGAGGTTGTATCAACAGATTTTTTTAATGAGAAATAGATGTTAGCCACTTGCTCACCTTATTAGGTCCACACTCTGGGTCCAAACACACATTGAAAAACAACATATGAATTTTGCCAGACCCGGGATTCGAACCCGGGATCCCTCGACAATATAAACCAATACAGAATTCGCTCGTCGAGACAAATGTCGAAATGTATTTTAAAACAAAATAAAAACGATTAGTGAACTATTTTTTTTATTCAACGAATAATTCACAAGATTCGTTGAATAAAAAAAACAGTTAATTAAAAATTATTCGCAAGTTCAAGTTACAACAAAAAATCTTGGAGTGATCCGTGATGTCGGTTAGTAATTAAAGTAATACCTACATTGATTCAAAATACAAAAGCCCATCGCCAAATAGTAGCTCAATTTAGAAAGCGCTTCAGTGTGTATTAAAAAGCCATTAGTTAAAATTTGTCGTAATTAAGTATGACTCTTTTAACATAGTGGTCTATGTGCTTGGGCACGATTCCCGAGAGATGCAGGTTCAATTCCTGCAGGGTGGGGTGTCTCAATTTTTTTCAAAAAGATTTTTTCTATTGGTTATAATATATTTTCTCAGAAGTGTTTTCAAAATTATGTATGTTTAAAAACTATTAGCTCGGATTATCTGTGTTTTTCATTTATCTGAGCCCTTCCTCTATGATTATTAGCTCAAATCGATGAGTTTCGAATTTAAACTGTTTATTTTTCATTCTGGTGCATTCAAAACGGCGACAAATCAATATGTACTACTCACTAAAGGGCTGAATCATTTCCGTCCGCATCTCCGTGTACTCCTTCATGATGCTCTCTTTCCCCCGACAGTCTGCCTCCGTTCTCTCGACAGCAAATTGAAGAGTGACAGATGCCAAGGCGGCCGCTTGTGCTCGCAGTTCAGACCTCGACCCGGGAGGGGCTTTGCGCGCCCGCGATACGCTCAGCGAACATTGATCTTGCAAAGCTCCCTGAAGACGACCGGGCCGCGAGCAAGACGTCCATGTAGCGGGATCCAATCGGAGATTCAAAGAGCCTGGGGGCGGAATGAAGGTCGACGCTTGCTGCTGGCGGAATTTTAACACTTCTTGGAGGACAGCCTGAAAGAGCATTGAGAAATAAATTGCCGCACATCTAGTTTTTAAATCGAGTTCAAGATTTAAATATAATTTGTGAACATAATTGGTACATACAAGGAACACAAAATTAACGGGAACTGGCTTACCCCACTAGGTGTGGTATAACAGGCAACGGATGTCAAGTGTGGAAAAATTTGCGACAAACTTAAATACGTGTTAAAGAATATATTATTTTCAATAGTTATGCCTGTATGATAATACATAATATGCATTAAAGTTTTGTCACATAAATGTAACGTGCATTCATATTCATGGCAGTCGGCACGCTTTGTTATACTTGGGTTTTACGGCCTAGAAATCATAAAGTACCCTGCTTCAAAACCTTGGTCCATGACAATGGCTTTACATTTCTATATATTAATCTGTTTGATGTAAAATGCTATTGTATACTATGTACTAGTAAACGATCATATTATTATTTACTTACAATCAACACTTTGTTGACTTTGATGAGAAGTTGCGTAAGAGCGGGGGGCGCGCACCCGGAAGCGTCTTGCTCTGCACACCACTGTACACAGCGGACCAGTGCTCTCTCCACACCAGACACTCGCTTGTAGAACAGGTCGGACGGAGAGAGACCTGCCACCGAGCACGAATCCTCTTCATCTTCGCTCTCTGACATCACCTGTTGATTGAATAGATATAATATTTTTTTTAAATTGAAGTTCAGAAGCTTTTCACGCAATAATTGGTACTCGCATGGCGGGGCGCAAGCGCGTAGAACGATAGTGGTGGATATGCCGGAAGAAATATGAACTACACTGCACAGAATATTTTGGCGTTTACCGATTATCTACGAACCTGTCAAATAACACCATACATTGACAATATCGCGTCTCGCTTACGCTTGAAGAATGAGATTGGAGAGACAGTCAGCACTTTTACATGTAAACAGTTATTATCGCGATAGTTTAATATACACACTATTGGTGCTAGTAAATCCATGCACGTGTACAGGCGCTAAAATTACCATGCATGCATGCGATTGATACAATATACACTCGAAAAAAAAGCATTTCAATCAATATTTTATCCCATCCCAAAAATAATTGTCAGAAACTGATATACCTATATCATGCAATCTTAAAGGGCCCGTAAACGAGCATCAAAATTTGCAGATTGCCGATAAAATTGCCAAAAAAATGATGCAACTATTGCCCAGTTGCTGGGCAATGTATGGCCTGACATCAGTATCGGGCAAGTGAAGCCAATGCATTTTGTGCGTACACGTGACTTGAGATAAAGCAACAACGGCCGACAATGGATGTTTCTATAACATATCTCGTCCTAAATAATCACATAAACAAATCCAAAATAAAAGAAGGATTTGGATCGGGCCCTAATTAAACAAACGTGAAACAATAAGTAATATAAACCAGAAGTCAGTTATTGATAATTATTTATTTAAAAACTTTAAAATAAAGTCAAAATTTGACGTTTAGTGAAATTGATGTTTGTGCAGCTTTGATAGTTGGCCTTTTCATATTAGGATCATTATAGTTTAGCTTCGACGTTCCATAGCTCCGGACGTAAATAAACCTCATTAATAAGCTCCCAATGCCCTATCGTTCGTCCATTTATTCATTGTACGTAGTGTGAATTGACGATTAGTAATAAAATAACACCATAATATATTAATAACGACACAGCGAAACATTATAACGATGTATTGTCGAATCGGCTGTCACTAATGTTTTTATTGTTGCTAGGGGTGAGGTCAAACAGAGACGCACATATGGAGCAGAGCGAGAATGAAATAGACTTATCTAGCAATTATTGCCGTATTTTCGATTCGAGTTCGATATTCGATATATCGACCAACCCTGCTGCCAGAAAGCATGGGCAATAAATGGAAAGTTTCCGCAACGTAGACTACTATTTTCGTATTTTGGGGAACTATTAACAGCAACACAATTGCGTTTACGAGCCCCTTTAGAATCACACATTTGCGCTGCGGGATATTATAGATCATTTGACGAGTAATGGACTGCTCATATCGTCGGTAATTTTCTACAAACACGTATCTCAAAAAACACAACTTTTCAGGAGAGGCAAATTAACAACTTTATTCTCTCAGTTTTTAATTCAGAAATAAATTTTCTTCTATGAAATATCCATTTAGTACAGTTACACACATTTTCATGAAAAAAATGTTGTTTCTTCAATCTATCGCACTATACTTTCGACCAATCAGTCATATTGTCAGAGATACGAGAATGCGTTTTTTTTGCAACTTTACTGTGATTCATTCCATAATATTACTGCAGTAAACACGTATCTTGACTTATGAGAAAGAACTTCAGTATAATCACTATAATCATCTATCGGAGTTCAGTATTATATCGTCACCGTTCAGGCAAAAGTCACCAACCCTAAAAACATAGTTTTGAGATATCGAAATTTGAAAGTTTGAAAATGCAGGAAAAATCAGATTTACATGTTTTTATGGTTTTATCTACATTAAATTATTTTCTCATGTCTTCTTTACAATTTCTTTAAGCTACTTTTACTTTTTGATGATAATTAAAAAATCTGGAAGGCTTTGAAGGAGGCAAGGTAGCTCAATTTATGGTTTGGTGACTTTTGCTTGTTAATAATCTGAACAATGTTAGCCAAAATAAGGATAGTGACAGGTAGTGATATAAGTAATAATGAAGATAAAGTGGTAAATAATAAGTTTTATTGAATGAAATAGTCTTTTAACATGTTTATTTTTGTGTTTTAAGATATAAATACATAAAGTTAATGAATTAAGTGGTTTGTTTGACTGTAAAACTAATGCTAATAACAAACCAACGAAAAAATTTGAAATTTAAGTAATAACATAATGAAAGCAAAGAAAGATTAACAGATAATAATTAAAAAGTACTCCTCGTCGGTATCACTTCCGACATCAGGTTCTGCATTCCTATTAATAACGCTGGTTGAGCTCGGCAGAGATTGGTACCAGTGGTAGAATTCTTGGGGTATCACACCTTTTTCACATAATACCATTAAGTCTTTATGTTTCTGTGAACTTATTGGTAGAGGCTTATTATACGCCTTTGACAATATATTTGGAAATGTTGGAGCAAGATTCCGAAGAGCAATATTAATTTCTAAATATTCGCCGGAATGGCCATACCTACATTTTATAATTGAAGGACTTTGTTTTTCAAATCTGAAGCATTTCACCTTTAACCAGTTAACTTTTTGCCCAGCCGTGTTCCTGGTTTTATTTTTTAATACTTGTTTGGACAGGAGACCCAAATCATAAAAATCGCTGTATTTCAGTTCTTTTGTGGTATACGGTGTCGCAGTTTTTTTATTGCGATTAGATCGAGCAGCTGAAAAAATGTTTATCCAATCATGCATCGTATACACACTCATGAATCGCTTCTGTTTCTCAATAGCACTGTGCATACTGTCACATTCCATCATTGAATGTCCGGATTCTAAAAACTTTTGCTCCAATACTTCAATATTGTCTGAGCTCTGCACCACGTACATCAAAAGGGCCACTATATTTTGATTGCGGTTCTGGCCACCGCACGTGTCACCAAAAATGGACACTTCTTTTATATTGCTTGGCAAGTTAGTCATATAACTATACAAGCATGTACCAATCTCGATGCTACCACGCTTGCCATTTACCTCATGCCAAGCATAACAGAAAGCATTATTAGGCGGAGCTCCTTCATAAATTGTCAAATTGTGGCAACAGAGTTTTCTGCTGTAATACAGAGGTGAGACATCGCTACTTAGAATTTGTAAAACACTCTGTAAATCAAAGGTTACTGTTGCAAAAGTGTTTTCTCGAGTTGCCCTTTCTTTGTCCATAGCTTTGTCGGTGTTGGCTTCCCTCTCCCTGTTTTTATGTTCGGTGTAGTTTTTCTCCAATTGTTTCTTCTCGTCACCGTCCTTCATTGCGTTATATTTTGTGCAGAGAGCACATTGGTCTTTTCTCGGTCTAAAAAAGGAGTAATTATAGTCCTTGCAAAATATCCTTTTGTAAGATGTGATGCTTGGAGGTATGACATCCTTTCCTTTGCAAAATTCTGTGAACAGTGCAAACATTTTTGATATCGATAATTTACTGTCTAAATATTGCCGGCTCGATGATTTTTTCCTCATTTCCTCCTCCTCCTCATTTAGTTCCTGTAATAAGTAGTAATACAATTATTAATATATTGATAATATTATTACTGGTGAACGTTTTAGCTTTACCCTACACAACAAAATATACTTACAATAATAGGCACAGCACTTGTATCTGTCACTTCCATATAAATATAGTTAGGCGATTCGCTAATAGAAATGTTATCCATTACATTCTGAAACAATACAGTATGTAAGAATTATTATTTTTTCAACATAATAATAAAAACAATACAATTGGTTGGTTCTGTTAAAGTTAACTCACATCCTGGGTATCGTCATTGGAATCAACTTCATTAATTTCCATGATATGGGGATTTTGATTTAATACATCTTTACGATGCATAGAATCATAGGTTGTACTCTGAAACATAAATAATATTTTTTACATTAAATTCAGAACTTAGGTGTGGAACAAACGCCTTAATTATGCTAAAATGAATATGAAAACAAATTTACCGCAGGGGCAGAGTTAACATCAGATTCATTGACGTTCATAGTGCTTAAATTATGTTGTGTACCGGATATTCTGTATCCATCTTCAATAAATTCAGTTGAAGCACTCTGAAATACAAGAAAAGTACTTCATTATCAAGTATAACCTCCAAATAATTAATATGGTAAATAAGACAATTTCAGTCGATTCACTTTAATGTCTTTATTGAATATAAGACAAATATTTCATTGTAATTTCATTGGGAATTGAATAAAAAGTTTTGTTTTCGACAAACACTTACCGGTACAACAATTTCAACGTCACTTGATGCACTGTGATATTTCGAGTAATGCATGATAACAGAACTCCTGTTCGACAAATAAATATTACAAATCTTGCAAAGCATTACGGAATCTGGTAATATAACAACAATTAGTCCCAAACAATCCACAATCGAAACAATATCGTAACTCGAAAATCCAAACGTTCAATGACAGTTGACACGATGCAAGTGTAATCATAGACGAAAATGACCATAAACGAAAATAATTGTCAATCACAACTCTCTATGGTTGGATGGTGACTTTTGCTTGTTTATTTCGTCATCGCTGTGCTGCATTTACGAACAGACAAATGTCACCATCACGCTATGGCGAGTTTTGTTTGATTTAATTTAGATCAAAGCGATCTTATTATAACAAACTATTCTTGTTTGATTATTTTTGCGTATTTCAGACAAGTATTAGATGTTTTCAAATGACAAATCAGTAAAACTCACCATCCATAGTATAGGGACTTTTGCTTGTATATTTATAACGAATAATTTATTTTTTTATAGAGTCAATAATGTCTATTCGACTATAATGATTTATGCTTGTTAAGATTTTATCGAAAGTCATTTAGTGAAAAACAAATAATTCCGATTTAAGGAAAATTTTACTAACAAATGTACCGTGGTGACTTTTGCATCTTAAAGAACATAATTTTACGCTTCGAGTGACATACTCAACTCAAAACTGCCATTTTTAGGTTTGGTGACTTTTGCCTGAACGGTGACGATATGTACTTACAAACATGTAACTCAAAATACATAGTTAATAATATCTATAAAAGTCTTTTATTGTGAAACGAGTTTTATCTCATTGCTTAAATCTATTGTGTTATAAAGAATGTTTTGAGATACGTGTTAGTGGAATATGTGCATATTCAAATTCTGAATTCATTACATCAAACAACTCAAAACTGACAAAAATTGAGATAAGTGTTTGTAGAAAATTAGCAACGATATATAATAATAATGAAATAGAAACCTGTTGTATAACGGTATCAACGACGTTCTGATGGATCTGCTGCTGCTGCAAAGTCCTCAGAGCGATGGCAGCGGCCCCTCTCTCGGCGAGTCCTCGAAGAAGAAAAGCAGTCGGCACAGGCTGAGCTCCGCCATCCCGACTCGCCCCTCCCAACCGCCTCCACAGGCCACTTGTTCTGATAAAGTCCAACAGCAGAGACAGCGCTCGCCTCTTGTCTTGGAGCTGAAGTAGAATCTGGAGAGAGCCAGAGCTTCCCAACCCGCTGCCGCTACTGCCCCATCTGCCAATTGCACGAAATTTACAATTAGTGACGACATAATAGTCGAGCTCGGATGAAAGGGATTTATTATTCCAGTATTGAAAAACCTTTTTGTTTCGAATTCCCGCCTCATGGCACACTAAGCATTAATCAAACATCACACTCCCTATAAACTAAATTCTCTACTATAGGGCATACGGATTCTTTCCTTATGATAATGATAATAAAAAGAATTTTCCGTCTCATTTTCTTCTGGGTATGCTATGAATGCAATCCTTGTCCATCCGAAGAATGATTGCTAGCATTTCTTTTTACTTCTTCGTGGGTTCATTTACAATACGTCTATAATCGCAAATATTAATTTTCATTTTCCCACCAATATCACTCATAAATCTGCGGTCTTCATGATAGTCGCAGGATGGATGTGATGTTTCATGATGGTGTATTGTGCGATTAACCTCATAGATGGCACCATATAAGTTGATTTATTTATTTTGAACTATATAATATTCGTGGATGTGTTAAATAGGTTAAATTTGTAATCGTTTTCATCATTTTACTTTAATATTTACATAAGAATCCACTTTCTTTTCTACTTTATTGTTATGTTCGTTATAATAAATAAACACACACAATCAAGAGTTATGCAAGACAATTTGACAAGTATGTCCAATTTCAAGTAGGCTATGATCTAGTATCCATTATTAAAACTGGCAGTGATCTATCGCCTCCCATTGTCATTCTTCAACCTAAATAAATGTATTATATTTGGCTGAGGACACTGAGACGTTACAAATTAAACAAGACATTTCTTTCACCATTACAAAGAAAGACTCAATTTCCCGTGCATTGAGAGATACGATAGTACTGACAGCAATCATTAGAGAAATAACTAGTATTAATGAAATGCATTAATTACCTGGGATCACTCGTCGGCACGTCATCCATTAAGTCAGTAGCTATAGCCAGCACAGTTCTGTCTAGCGAAGTATCCACTCCCGTGATGTCATCACCGGGTGGAAAGAGATCAGCCAATATGGAGCGACTGGCGGTGAGTTCCCGCCGCATGTGATGTAGGAAAGCTGCTTTCAGGAGTGCCGTGGCAGACCCACGTGACTTTCCTGAGGATCCGCCCGAAGCCACTTCTAATGGATCCAACTCGTACAGGGAGAGATGGCCGTCGAAAGCTTCGGAAGCTCGGGGCGAGGCCACGGGACTGTCATTTATGGATCTAACAAAATCACTTCATTAAAAATATGAATCTTTAGAATTCCAAAGGCAAATGTTAATTAGTGAGGATATTTGACGGTAACTAAATTATAATTTAAACAATAATTCATAACTAGCAAGCGTTTGGCAGCCAAATAAACAAGAGTTACATAGTTGTAAATTGCTGGAATAAGTTTAATGGTTGTGTGTAAATATTAGATTTAGGACTACTACCAATTACCTGCCTAGAGAGAGGCTGCCCAGTTCCGGGAAGGCAGACCATAGTTACCAAGCCGTGCTATTCTACGCCAGCACATCTATTCTATACACAAGACTGCTATCGGCCGCTATCAGCGGTTGTCGAGGGTAGTTTATAATATATTTGTATTGAGGTATTATAATTGTTACAATAAGTTAGCTGTCTAAACAGTCAAAACTGTCTATCTCGCTCGAAAAGTTAGCACAGCCAAGAGAGGTGCTGTTAAAACATAGTACTTATTGTAAAAATTATACATAATAATTCAATACGAACATAATATAAAAACCTACCCTCGATAGCCGCCGATAGCAGTCTTGTGTATACAATAGATTCGCAGGATGGGTTAATATCTCCCAAAAACACATTGTCACTCAGACTTGGTACGAGCCCGACAATAATTGTAAAATTGTGTAAATTGTATTCTGGACCCGCCCTACACCACATCCTGATAATAAACAGACGATTGGTCAGGGCCCGTCCCAGGCCTTACCAGTACATATAAGATGCAAGATTTATGGTTATCATATAAAAACAAAAAAATTTCATTTCTTACATATCATTCAGTGCGCTTTCATTAGACAAGATAGAAATTACTCCGTGCATTTTAGAGAAGAACAATGGAACTCCAAAACACACTCCACCGCCTAAGATCTGATCTCCATTAGCCGTGAAGTCAATTAGATCTGCCTTCTCATTCGGATTCAGACCTGAGAAGAGAGGCAAAGATTAGTAAACATTATTCTTTCAAAATGAAGTCATATTAAATGGAAAAAGAGAGTCCTAAAAAATGCAAGACCTAAAAAATTTAACTGTACAGGGCTGAGGATTCCTTTAATTGTCCGTCCCTTATTTATATTAATAAGTCGTGTATTGTGACCAAAGAGTATATGGTTTATTTAACATTTTACAGTGACAATAAGGAATACAACGCAGGTGTAGTGTGTTTCGTAGTAAATTTATATGCGAGCATTATGGCGTAGTCCGATCATGTACCCAGTTCAATCAAATAGGTCACTTGACTGTGATTAAGCTTACTGACTACAGTGTTACAAGTGCAAGCAAAGCTTCTATAAATAGTGAACTAGGCGAGCTTGATCTTTTGACGGAGCCAAACTCAATTCAATTCCAATTGATAACTGAAGATCAAGCAGCGCCTTACATAGCGAAACCCTTTCTCTGCCGTCTGTGATAACGTTTGTTATAAACTGTAGTTCAAGCGGTCCTGAATGCGATGTCCAACCGTGTGAAGGAGAAAATATTCAATGGCCCCCGCGCAGCGCTTAACTGTTAATATAGGGAGTATCACAAATATTTCATTTTACACTAAACGGCAACTACAGAACGTTTTCAATAAGGATGGATTATTGAATAATTAATATTTTCTACATCTTGGGAGCATTGAATGCGTTATTTGTGAATAAAAAATTTATTGACAATTAGGGTTGAGGTTTTAGGCGTATTTTTTCAGTTAATTATCTTAGCAAATAAACCTCATAATACAAGTACAAAGTTTGCTACAAATGAATCAGCAATGCGAAATTACTTACAGCTAATTTATGTATCGTTATGCTGAGTAACTTTTTTTTACCTCTACTTTTACATAGATTTTATATCTATCTGGATTGAAGGTTTTTTTCTACAAGAGTGATCTCAAGATGAATAAATATTAATGCAGTAGATCCGAATCGATCATTGCTCAATCTGTCATTTTTCTATATGTATCATTCATTGGGTCAAGCAATGACATTAATATGGACGAAGCATCTGGAAAAAAAATGACACTCACTTTTTTGTCGGGTCTGCCGAATGGCATAATCTGTTCTAACGCCATTACAATAAAGGTGATATTGCTATAAATTCCCGATGCTTTTTGTCGGTCTGCCGAATGGTTCGGTTCGAACGGGTTCGCTCAAATTAACATTGACACTAGAAACACTGTCAACGTTCAATCATGGCTGTGGGCCCCCCGGGGGCCGCGGTCTGGCCGGGACAAGCCGGGACTCGAGGAACTCGTGGCAACTCACGACCTGACGGTGCTGAATAACTCTAATAGTCCAGCCACATTCTCTACCAACAATGGGGAATCTCACATTGATGTCACTTTGATATCCACTGGTTCTGCCGGACGCGTCGTGAACTGGACTGTCCATTTGGAAGCGTCAGCAAGCGACCACCGTCTGATCACGTTCGCCTACAGGACCGAGAGGGGCCACGCGTCTCTCGCTCCACTTGTGAGCGAGTCACTGCCGAGGCGTTTCAGGACCAAGGGAACCGACTGGGTACGTTTTGACCGCGAGTTTGCTGAGGGTCTGGACAGGATGGCCTCGCGCCCTCCGCCAAAGGACATGCACGCTGCGGCTGAGGACCTCACGAATCTCATGATTGAAAAAGCGGAGGGCACTATCGGAAGGACGACCCCGAGACCGCCGAACCTCGCACCCTGGTGGAAGCCGAGACTGACAAGACTGAGAGACACGATGAGGAGGGCCAGAAGGGCCTTACAAGCAGCGCGAAGATCGCTGGAGGGGCCGCTGCACGCGGACCATCCGCTTGCGGTCACCTACAGGACCACTAGACTCAAGTTCAAAAAGGCAATCAGTAAGGCTAAGAAGGTGCACTGGAGAGAGTTCGTCACTGAAATGGGTGGCAATGATCCGTGGGGCCCCCCCTTCCGCGTGATGAAGCTGGGCTTACGGCCCGGAAAAGTCATGTCGGCGGTACGGCGCCCCGACGGATCGTTCACCAATAGCTCTGAAGAGTCCGCCACAGTCCTGTTGGATGCTCTTATCCCGCAGGACAACGAGTCGCTCGACATTGACAACGACCGCTTTCAGCAGCTTCGCGTCTATGCGCTGCTCCCCTTAAACACTCCGCGATCCGCAGCCACTACCATGTCCGAACTAGGGATCCTGTTTGCCAGCCTCCCGATTGGCAAAGCCCCGGGGCTTGACTGCATAGATAACGCGCTAGCGAGAAGGGCGTGGTCTCTTGCCTCACACGAGATCACGCAACTCTACAAAGAATGCATGAGTAGTGGCATATTCCCCGACTGCTGGAAAAAGGGTCATCTCACGGTGATCCCCAAAGCCGGCAGTCGCCCTCCTTGTGACCCGAAAGCGTATAGACCGATTACGCTCCTTCCCGTCTTCGGGAAGATATTGGAAAGATTGATAAACAGCAGGATTGAGTCCCACCTGTCGGAAAACTGTCCAATCTCGCAAAGACAATTTGGGTTTAGACCCGGAAAGTCCACCGAGGATGCGATTCGCTTTGTGATCGATTCTGTGGAGAGCTCTGGCAAGGACCTCGTTGCCGGGATTTTTCTCGACATTGCGGGCGCGTTTGATACTGCGTGGTGGCCCTTGGTTCTGGCAAAGCTTAGGCTGAAACAGATCCCCGGGGACCTCTTTGCCTTAGTTCAAAGCTACTTCAGCAATAGGGAGATAACCTACGACTCCGGCCCCAGCCTGATTCACAGGAGGACCACCATGGGGTGTCCCCAGGGCTCCGTCCTGGGACCCCTTCTGTGGAACATTCTGTTTGACGACGTTCTGTCCCTGCCACTGCCTCCGGGCTGCACGCTCGTTGCGTACGCCGACGACTTGCTCCTGCTTGTTGGGGCGACGAGCCGACCGGCACTTGAGCGTGCAGCCACGGACGCCTTGGGCAGAATCCTTAATTGGGGGTTGCTGAACAAGCTGACCTTTGCCCCGAGCAAGACGGAAGCTGTCCTCCTCAGGGGTAGTTCTCGGGTCAACATAACTCGACGGCCGCCCACGGTTCGTTTTGGCCAGACCTCAGTGCGTTTCTCCGAAAGGGTTACGTATCTGGGAGTAATTCTTGATGACAAGCTGTCTTTCGTTCACCACGCCAAGACGGCCGTCTCTAAGGCCAATTCGGCTTATCAGAGAATGGCCCGAATGGCGGGCAGCAATTGGGGACTTAAGCCTAGAGCCCTTAAGGTTGCATACGGCGCAATTTTCATGGGAATTGCCGGTTACGCCTCCAGCATTTGGCATTCCCGAGTAAACTCCTTAACTCTCGTGAGACGCGCACTATTAAGCGGGCAGCGACTTGCGCTGATCTCGCTTACCAAAGCCTACCGCACAACTTCTACTGACGCGCTTGCCGTACTCGCGGGGGTGCTACCCCTCGATCTGCACGTCCAAGTCAGAGGATCGATCACCCTCCTCTTGAGGGGGATCAGCACAATACTCGCCGGTGTCCATCTGACACCACCGCAGAGATCCGAGGACGTTCCTTACAGAAAGACTGTAAGTGACATTGTTTACAAGACCGCATTTGCGGCATGGCAGGCGAGGTGGACCGCCTCCCCCAAGGGGCGGCACACTTACCGTTTTTTTCCAGACGTATTCTGCAGGCACCAAACTAGAAGACTCCAACCTTCGCACTGGATTAGCCAGTTCCTCACCGGCCATGGCAACTTCGCCGCCAGACTCCACGAGTTTGGCTTGATAGTAGATGGGCCGGGTTGTACCTGCGGGCATGACCACCAAGATGTTGAACACATCCTCTGGGATTGCCCGCTTATGGAATTCGAACGAGCGGAGCTGTTTGCCAGGGTCCGTCCTCACACGGGCCCAATTGGTCATGGAGATCTGGTAGCAACCGAGGCCAACTTTGCGGCATTTGAGAAATTTGCAGCGTCGTATGGGGAGCGGGATAGTCCCGACTCTTCTGTAGACTCATCCATTTCAATTCGTGACACTCAGTATGCGGGTACACAAAGCGCTTAACGTCAGCGGACAGCAGAGCCAGTCCAAAAACAAACATTTTCTTTCTTAACTTTCTTCTTTAAGCACTACGGTGCATGGTTGCAGCATCAGTCCCGTGCGGCTCCGTCTCGGGACGGAATGAGCACTTAAAATCACTTCTTTCAGACACGTTTAAAGCGTCATAGAAAGCGGCCGTGCATATCCACGGTTGTGCATATATGACGGGTGGTGGTGGGCACTTTAACGTTTGTTCTAACGCCACTCAGAGACTGAACTGTCGAGCCGTGCAGACGTGTTTTTGCATCGCTATTATTTCGCTTTCGTTATATTCAATTTTGACCCTGCTATTCACAAGTTTTTGATCCCGTTTCTTCACTAATACCTTTGCCTGCCCTTGGAATACGATTTGTGAAACTTTTGTGTATTTTCCCCTTGGACTTTCCCGGGAATTGTGACTTTTAATTTGTTTAATAATAGTTACGTAATTATTGTAACAATAATATTTATTGTGCGATAAATTGTGGTTGAGTGAGTGACGTGTGACGAGTGTTACCTAGCGCCATGGTCAACCACAAAGGGGACCCCATGCAAGTGGAAGGAATGTCCACTAGGAAGCGGAAGTCGGACGTGGCTGAGAGTATTGGTGACCCAAAGCAGGCCCCCAAGGTCAAGGATAAAAGGCCTCATAAAGAAAAAGAGAAAGACAAGCAGAGCGCTTCCACTTCAAAGGGCAAGGGCGTTAAGTCAAGGGCTGGTTCGGCTTCAGCATCTTGCGAGGAGATCAGTCCCGTGGCTTTGAGTATTCTCTCTGAGTCTCAGGAGAGTGCGTCCAGGGCGACGATTGCCATCAAGAGGGCGCTTGCCACCCTCGAGAAGGACAGTCGTATTGCCAGAGCAACCGTGAACGCAGTAGCCGAGGAGCTTGAGATGGCAATCACTGAAACGTGGGCCATGGCGATAGAGCTGGAGGCGCACAAGGCAATTGTTAAGGATCGTGCCTCCTTAACGTGAGCCATCATCCAGGCTCCTTCTAATGCTCCTCCCAGGGCTCTTTGGAGTGACGTAACCCGTAGAGAGGCTCAACCAACTAGAGTCTCCGAATGGCCACCAGTTCCTCTTTTAATGTACCCATTGAGACGACAGAAGAGCAGCTCAAGGAGGCAATCATAAACAATACCCAGGAGGCGTCTGGCCTTGCATCTGAGGGTTACGCTGGAACCAAACTGAGCCACAAGGCGGGACCGATGACCGAACGTTGTCATATGATAATGTCGATCCCGGGAAAGGCTCGAGAGGCGCTGCTTAATGATGGCAGACTTTTCATGGGGTGGAATTCGTTCCCTGTGCGTGACTTTTGCGGAGTTGTCAAGTGTGCAAAGTGCCACTTATACGGAAACATGGCGAAGGGTTGCAACGCTAAGGTTACAACGTGCGGCCACTGCACTAGAGAAGGGCATGACAGAGCAGACTGCCCCACCGCTGACGAACCGGGCAAGTGCCCTGCGTGCACGCGCTACAAGAAGCCGAACGGCCACTTGGCCACCGATCCTGACTGTCCCGCGCGCCTACACGCTATTGAGGAGGAAAGAAGCCGCACTGATTACTGTCCGCAATGATCTCCTTCGCTCAGATCAACGTGGGCAGAGGTCGAGCCACATCTGCCGAGCTGCTTGAGGTTGCTCGGGATCAGAATACGGACATAATTATGATACAAGAGCCATACGCCTTTCGTCCCAATCGGGGCCTAAGCGGTGGCCGTATCATACAAGCTACCCCGAAATCTCTAGCTTGCATATTTGTAATTGACACCGCACTGACTGTGTTGCATCTCTCGCATCTATCCAATGAGCTCTTCGCGGTGGCGGAGATTGCTAATAACAGGGGGCTCTCCATTGTAGTTATATCTGCGTATTTTCAGTACAGCTCTTCTACCCTGTATTGCACAAAACAACTGGAGAAAATCTTATATGCTTGCAGAGGCAAGCAGATAATTGTTGGGGCGGACGTTAACGTCCAGTCCTTGCTCTGGGCGCCCTCTGGGCCCAGACGTAACAAGGACAGTCCTGAGCCACTCGAGGAGCTCTTGGCCGCCTTTGATTTGACGGTGCTAAATGACCCTAACGGGCCGGCCACTTTCTCCACCAGAAATGGTGAGTCACATATTGATGTCACTCTGACATCCAGTGGCGTTGCCAGACGCGCCGTGGAGTGGCAGGTCCACACGGACGCGGTGGCTAGCGATCACCGTCTGATCACATTTTTGTTCAGAGTTGCGGGAGATGCGGCCCCATTGAGCCAAACCGAGAGCGTACTGCTTCCCAGGCGTTTTCGGACGAGCGGTGTCAATTGGGATGCTTTTGATGTAAAAATTGGTAGACTGGCCTCTGCCATGTCGGCTGACGATCTCCACCAAAGAGCCAAAAGCGTACCGTCCAATCACTCTTCTGCCAGTGCTGGGTAAGATATTGGAGCGGTTAATCAGCAGAAGGCTGGAAGACCACCTTGAGAGAATCTACCCTATCTCGGATAAGCAATTTGGCTTCAGACCCGGCAAGTCTACTGAGGACGCCATCAGATTTGCACAGAAATTTGTTGAGGACTCAGAAGGAGTCATTGTGGCAGGCTTCTTTTTGGACATAGCCGGTGCCTTCGACACCGCATGGTGGCCATTAATTCTATCTAAGCTTCGGCTCCGACAGATCCCGGGGGACCTCTTTGCCCTAGTGCAAAGCTATTTTAATAAAAGGGAAGTTATATACGACTCTAGCACTGAATTGATTTACAGAGAGACCACAATGGGGTGTCCGCAGAGTTCCGTGCTTGGCCCCTTGCTATGGAATATACTTTTTGACGATGTTTTGATGTTACCTCTGCCACCGGGCTGCGCGCTCGTCGCGTACGCTGACGACCTTCTTTTACTAGTTGGCTCGTCGAGCCGTCCGACACTCGAGCGCGTAGCTAAGGACGCATTATCGAGAATCCTTAACTGGGGTAAGCTTAATAAGCTTGCATTTGCACCTGGCAAAACGGAAGCTATCCTCCTCAAGGGCAGCTTAAGGATAAACATAAATAAGCGATCACCCGCAGTGCGCTTCGGCGACTCTGCTATAAGGTTTTCTCGAGAGGTGACCTACTTGGGGGTCGTTCTGGACGAGAAACAGACCTTTTTGAAGCATGCTCAAGTAATTGTGGCTAAGACCAACTCAGCCTATCAGAAGGTTGCTCGCCTGGCGGGCAACAATTGGGGCCTAAAGCCTCGGGCCCTGAGAATCGCCTACGAGGCTATATTCATGGGCATCGCTGGCTATGCCTCCAGCGTGTGGCACACCAAAGCCTCGCTGACAATTGTGAAGAGGGCTCTGCTTAGCGGACAGAGGGCTGCTCTGATTGGCCTTACTAAGGCCTATAGGACCACATCTTCGGATGCCCTGGCGGTCCTTGCGGGGGTCTTTCCCCTCGACTTGCACGTTCAAATTAGAGGATCGATCACTCTCCTTATGAGGAGGATCAATACAACTCTCGCCGGTGTCCCTCTGACACCGCCATCGAGAGTGGAGGGCGTGAGCTACAGAAAGACTGTATCTGAGCTGGTCTACAAGACCGCATATGCGGCATGGCAGGCGAGATGGGTGGCCTCCTCTAAGGGCCGCCCGACTTTTCTACACTTTCCAGATGTCTCGGTGAGACACATGACGAGGAGACTGGTGCCGACTCACTGGACTAGTCAATTCATGACTGGCCATGGAAACTTTGCGGCCAAACTACAGGGGTTTGGTTTGGCAGGACATGGGTCGGGTTGCTCATGTGGACACGACCAGCAGGACGCAGAGCACGTCCTGTGGGACAGTCCACTTATGGGCCCCGAACGAGCGGAGTTGTTTGCCCGGGTCCGACCCCATTCGGGCCCAATAGGACACGCGGACATGGTGGCAACCAAAGCCAATTTTGCGGCCTTTACTAAATTCGCCAAAGCGTACGGGGGGCGGGACACTCTCGACTCCCCTTGCGACTCTTCAAATTAAAGTCACTCTGATAGTTGCCATATAAATTAACATCATGCATTCGCACTTCGGTGCAAGGTTGCATCACCAGTCCCATGCGGCTCTGCTCGGGACAAAATGAGGGCTTAAATTCTTTGATCTGGCACACGTAAGGGTTATGTTAGCCGGCCGCGTATGACGTGGCTGCATATACATAACGGGAGCGGAGGTGGGAATTTTACACACCATGTTCTAATGCCATTACAATAAAGGTGATATTGCTATAAATTCCCGACGTGTGATATCGCATAATGGAAATTGCGTGACGTCTACCCATACATGTGCGAATGTGGCTATGCACGAATTTACTTGCTAGCTACTGAACTGAGTGCGTTGTCCATTAATAATGTCATTGGGGTCAAGTCCCAAAAAATGTTAATACAAATTGACCAAAAAATTACCGCATTGATCGTTCTTCTATAATCATTTTTTCGCACTGATCGTTCAAAATTTTATCTAATTCGCCGTATTTTTGTTTTAAATATATTTATATATATATATAAATAGTTTTCCTCTCCACCCTGAAAATTTTGCTGTCACGGACTGATCACGTCATCAACCGTAGTCGTCCTCGGTAAAATGTAAATGAATGTGCTTGTGGAACAATTAATGTAATGGTTACGTGGAGAGTATTTCAGTGCAAGTTACACTTTTAAATCTTCATAGAAACGTGCACTTACAGGTACAACAAAATAAGGTCTTTGTGGTACTTACAGGAAGCAACGGAGATTTTATTTTTATCATACAGATAAGCGGAAGTTGAAGAGGCCAATAATCGCAAGGGGGGTGCGGTGGAGACGGCACCGTTCTCAGGCCCGGCTAACGGCGTAGTCTGCAACGGCACTAATCCAATCAGTTGTCCGCCACCGTCTTCTGATGTGCAAACGTGAGCTAAGAAAAACAATATTAAACCATAATAACAGACTTTGGATTTAAAGGACAAAACTAATAAAACTAAAAATAATGTATGGCGCATGATTAGTATGTGAACACACAGCATTGCCCGTAGTTATTGATTCTGTTGTCGTGTGACGTGACTGCACCAGTTTTAACGCGTGCCAGCCAATGTTCCGACGTGTAAATAGGATTTATTTAGTGTTTTTAGAAAAATTAAGCTTTACCTTGATTTTGTGAACAAAACTAAACTAAATAGGTAAATAATTTTTTAACATACACATTCGGAAAGCTTAATTAATTATATAACCGACTTTCAGCTTTAACGGACAAATTAATTAATCCGTTAGCTCCGAGGTTTTATTGTACTTACATATTATTATATGTAAGCATTAAAATATAGCCGATAACCTATACATATTAAAGCATCAAATTATGAAGAGACCAATATTTTGAACCTACCAGGGATACGAGTGATAAGAGTGTCTGCTTCTGAAGCCATAGGTCGCAAGTTTGAATCCTGAGTCTGGCAAATTCACATTCACAAAAATAATAAATAATAGTAAATATTAATAAAGCCGGCAATGCTGTAAATCACGACCGTTTAAAAAATATCTGCAACGTCACCATTGTAGACCGCTTTCAGCGACAAAATGGAAAATTGCGGGCAGACGATATTAGACAACGAAATCGTAAACATATACATTTCGTCCTCCGTAAAAATTATTTTAAATTATATAAAATGTAGTAACCAATGTATTAACGTAAAAATAAACCTCGCCGTTTCTGACTACAATTCTGGTGTTTTATTTGTTCACTCCGAAGTCCTAATGACAGACAAAACACCATCACACTGAGCGAGGAGATGAATGCCTCTTCTCGCTCACGACTTGGACGGAGATGTCAGTCTCCTAAAAGTCTTTTTACAAAAAATAGTTGTGAGTATCATCGCTCAACTCCCGGGTGTGTGTAGGTGAGTGGTAAACTCACCTAAAGCATAGCGCATCTGTGGAGATCTTACAGTATTAGCAGCAGCAGTAAGAAGTAGAACACCATCATTCCACGGATGCAGATCCAGAATATGTATGTCCAACTGTCCAGGATCACCTGTAAACAAAAGATTTGTATGCTTTTTACTTAATAAAACATTACAGTACATCATTAGCAAATCTATTCGTACAATCCTTTTTATAATAATTTACCTTGAACCACAATAATATGTTTCAACAGCTAACTTCATTTCTGTCGGCTTGACATTCAGACATAAATTTAATATCTACCTGGTGGAAACATGTGGGCCTGTAAAAATCCATCCCGCAACGCTCTCTGCATGTCAGTTTCAAAGGCGAGGCGCTCCGGGGTCCCTAGTTGCCATAGTTGTGCACACAAACCGGCCACCATGCAAACACGGGGACCATCTTCTCCAGAAGGTTCTAATGCGGCAACACCAACCAATTTCTGTCAAAATAAATATCACAAGACTTCTTATAAAAAATCAAGTGGATTTCAAACGGTGGCAATCTCATTCTGGCAAACCCTATTCCGTTCTAACCAGAACATGGATTTAGACAATACAAATAATATTTACGTACGGTTTCAACAGACTGAGATGAGGGCATTGCGGAGAAGAAGAGGGAAGAGACTCGTCGGCTGATGCCACCCAACCAACCTCCAGAGCCTCGCAGTGTACGAGTCATGACGCCATGGCGTCCACCTGATAAGACAATCAATTGATTAACCCACTGATGACAGATTTCATTTTACAGGAATATTAACTGCATATTTATAAAGGCAAACTGATATACTAAAATATATACATTTATATTATAATCATGTAATTCAAATATTCTATAGAGATTTGTGTAATTGTTAAAATTTAATACTTTTTATCCATGTTTCAAACTATCAAAAAAGAAAAGGTTACTTTATTTTTTGTTTTACAAAATGACAAAGATAGAAATGTGTCACCGGGATCAGAACCCGGTACACCTAGTGTCAGAACCCAGTACCTTTCGCACTGGACTACGAGAGCCACCTCAAATAGAAAAACATTGAAAATCAGTGAGTTAAATGATTTTCATTAAAATATACCTGGGAAGAAGTGACTTTTGGAGGGGACATAAAGAAGAAGTAATTAGTTACCAGTAACATTGGCCTGCACCAAGACAATGGTACAAGTGGTTGTGGCAAGGACGCACCCGACTGGATTGGCATCAATCAGCGAATCGCATTCTTGGCCATGCAGGACTGCCGCCTCTTCGACGTAACCCCCCTCATGAGACACTGACGGCCAATACCTCACGACACCCTCTGGAGATACTCCAATACAGGACGGAACCTTGAAAAAATTACATCAATATTATTTGTGGTACCAATTAACAATTCAGGTAAGCAAATATATTTTTATAATTTTTTATAATTCTGCATATTTTGTTTGTCTTCGTGTTCTTAATCCTTACAGCGCTGACGGCACAGCTGTGTGTCGGCATTAGATATATATAATTAGCATGTTATTTAAATGTGGTAATTAAATAGTTGGCCTAAATAGACACCCATTGTGGCCTCGCGGCTTAAGCGTTGGACTATCTCGCCCTGGGTCTCAGGTTCGAATCCTGGGTCTGGCAAGTACACGTTTATTGTTTTTCAATTTGTGTGTCAGTCAGGGTATGGACCTAATAGGTTGAGCAAGTGGCTGACATCCATTTCTCGTAAAAAACAAAATCTGTTAATACAAACCTCTACTCTGTGGAGGCCTATATGATCCTATTAGGATCGGACATGGTCGGAAAAAAAAAAAAAAATTAAATAGTAATTAAATGTTCTGCGGTGAAACGGTTAATATTGGGTGGGTGCCCATTAGCCCGGCTCGCACATCAAAACTCATCTCGTCTGCAACATGTCGAATACGTCGATGTGACGTCATCGTTATTTACAAAACACACGTTGCCAAATGGAGCTCCGCACATTGGTCAAATACAATTTTTTATCCTGAGAAAAAACATCCACTGTTGCAATCGACAAGTTGCATGCGTCTCGTCGTCGAAGCCGCCAAAACACATACACACACCTAAGAATTGGTCATTCCTATACCGGCTCACCGGTCACCGCATCCGAATATATATACATTTCGGGAGATTACATGCGACTATCGCTAGATAGATGTATGCGGTCTTCATATGCAATATCGAAGCGACGTTCCTAGAAATTTTGATTTATGGCTGTGCAGCAGACGAGGCAAGCATAGATGTGAGAGTCGGCTAAAATGGAGGTACAACAAGGATCCAGGGCAGGGACTTGTTTTAATCATATGAATCCTATGACACCTATATAGAATTCTTTCATGTGCCAGCAGAATTCTCACTAATATCAAATTTGTAGGACCACTGGTGTAGGATGTACCATAAATGATATAGGTACCAGTGGCGAAGGGTGACCTGAGAAAAAGAACACACTTGTCATGTACGGGAAATAAGAAGATAATACGATATTACTACTGATGAATAGGTAGCTATTCACTAATGATAACGACACACTAATGGGATGAAATTTCAAAAACTCACTGACAACATGAAATTGAGCGAAGAGTTTAAATTACGTATTTTTCAAAACATTTATATACATCAAAAATCATTAGATAAAATTACTTTTTATTTTTAAAAACAATCTATATTTAGATATTAATATGCGATTTAACGCCATAGAAACTATTTTTTTAAATTATCTAATTATTAATTATTTTGGTCATGACAACAATATTATGCCCGATGGTTTAATGGTACGTTTACATCTGACACTTATACCGTTATACTTATTTTATGTGTCTGACATAAAATTTCACTTACTGTTTACACCTGCATGGATCTGACATAAAATTCTCGTATACTTCTCGTTAAAATAAAGTATCTACACTTTATTCAATGGCAACATTTGGAATAATTATATGCAGTGTTTACATATGGTATTGTAACTTATTCGGACACTTGTTTCATATACTTCTCAAAAACGTTATGTCAGTTGTCAATTTCATTCCCATGAATGTTAAAAAAGAAAGCAGCGAGTGTTATTATTTTAAGTCTTTTGGCAACAAAAAGGAGGAAAAAATGGTCTAGATGGGTGCGGGAATGGATTCAGCGACGAGAAGAACTAAGTGCCTTCCGTTTAATGTCAGAGTTTAAAATCGAAGATCCAACTCAATTTGTGAACTTTAGTTTGCAAGATTGGACCTTTTGCCAAAAAACAAGACACACAATTCAGAAATGCCATAAGTGTAGAAGAACGATTAACAGTAACATTGCGATATCTAGCACTTGATCGTCATTGCATATTCGATATAATATTATCGTAATATGAGTGCAGGTGTGGGCCAAAATGAATTAGGTAATACCATTTGAAGCGCATTTTTTCTTCACAGAGTGCATCAGAATTAATCGTATGTGCCGAGAACAAGCGATATTTTATTTTCGAACAAAATCCATAGAACACGGCACATCCGATTTATTTCTCACTGTCTATGATTTTTGACAGATCGCTACAGTACATTTATTAATGTAAACGTTGGGCATACATTCATGGTGTACCTATGATAATTGATTGTCCGTTGTTTCAGAAATATACCTATGCAATTCACTACCTGTCAAACTACGAATAATGTGTCAGGTACTTGACATAAAAGTAGACGGTGGTCCAACTTCGGTGATATATCGCTGCAAGTTCGGAATTGTCGAATACGTGGTGTTTACATTTGCGTATATAAGTAGATTGAATAAGTGACAGGTGAGTGTCGACACACGCAAAATAAGTGGCTGGTACAAATATAATTACTGTTTACACTTAGTGAATATGGTGTCATACATAAATATGACAATATAAGTGTCAAATGTAAACGTACCATAAGGCTCTGCGACAGGAGCCTACTATTTTCATACAATTCGATAAACGTGACGTAAAGTCCATAAGAAAAAAATTCACAATTCTTTGAGATAATCGACATTTATTTACGTCAAGACAGATGGCGCGCGCTGTGGTATATATTTTTAAACCATTGCAGATTGCTTTGTAATCTGTATAATACATTCCCACATATACGACATATCGTCGCTATAGGATTTGTTTCCCGAATAGACCAAATGTCAATTTTACAGGAGACGAAAAACAAATTTCACTGTCGTATATTTTAATATCAGTAGATGTAACAATCATTCTTTCTATACTGTATGATTGCAACATTATCTAAGAATAGATTCCAAGAATAATATACTGGTATAAATCATTAAATGAACAGAAAATGCGTTTTATTTACAAGTACTCACTGTGGATATTCGGGAAATTTTTAGCGCTCTCTCAGAATAATGGATATTCGGGACAAAACATGGACGTTCGGGATTTAAGACCGTAGCGTATTGCTGCACGGCCCACAGATTACTGAGTGGTCAAAAAGTACGCGCCTCAAATGTTATATTTATTTACACGATAATTGTTAATAATTACCTCTACTAGTTAAATACTTAATGATCGTAATTACCCAAGTTCGTATGTAATAATAACACGCGGCAATCGCTTTTTTAGGTTTTTTTTCGGATTAAGTAATAAAATAGTTTTTAAGTAATTAACTATTTTTTTATTGAACGAATATTTCACAAGATTTAAGAATGTACCATTCTAATAATTGAACATACTTACATATTTTTTTTAAATCACTTCTGAGAAGATATATTATAAGGTATCTACTACTTCAATTACTAACCGACGTCACGGTCATTTCTCCAATATTTTATGATGGTACTTACTCGTACTTGCTAACAATTTTATATTAATACTTTTTCCAAAAAAAAAAAATCTATTTATATATATCTGTATATTATTATATATATATATATATATATTTCTATAATTGACAATTAAACTTATTACAAACCACCAAATAAATATTATATATTTACTATTGTAAGGAACAACAACACAAAATAATAGCATGTATAAATTAATTACCATTGGCTGCTAATATTAGGTAGGTACCAATATCCTAAGTATATAATATCCACCAAATAAATAGTTACTAACATACATATTAAATTAAAATATTAATTATCAGCGCATTCAAAAATAAATAATAGCATCGCCTTTATTTTCATAGAAATACCTAGAATAAAAGTAAAATAAAGACAAACAATGTTTGATTAATAATAATTTGAAATAATAATTATTTTTTACGTCATAGTAGTTGCCGGGTCATACTGTAGAATTCATATAACCGTTGGGATTTTGTGTCATTTATCAAAACAAAATGCAGTTATTTAGGTTGAAATACTCACTTCCACAACTCTATTGTAAGTTCAGGGCAAACTGGTGATGTATCAGCTATGAATGATCTCTTCAAATTTGATGAATTCACTATTAAAACAATAGTAACGTTAAAAACAATATCAATAAGACGAAATTTGAAAGAAGTCTCCAGACGGCGGAAAAATATGAAAGTGGGCGTGATTGTTTTAGAGCTAGACAGCGTGAATGTGGGAGCGAGATGCACGGCGTGAGCGCGGTTTGATTGGCTAAAGTCATATTCGGGAAATAAACACTCAGCCAGAGATATATTTCGACCGAAATTAACTTGGATATTCAGGTACGAATAGTTGGTCATTCGGGAGAAAACCACGGAGTAATTGTAACTTAACATGGCGTATTCGGGTTTTTTAAAAAAATATCTCTGTTCCTAGATAAAAATATATTGTTTTTATAAATGATTTCGGTAGAGTTCGATAAAAGAAATTGAACTGCATTAAAATGTCGATTTCGACAAAAATGGATATTCGGGAAACAAATCCTATAGCGACGATATGTTGTTGGAAAATTAAATTATTTTTATAGAATACAAAATAATGAAGTGATTATATGTCAATAAGTGAGGAGCAAACATTCAAAACGTGATTTGTCACACAGATGTTGAGCTGAGATAATCAAGAAAAACATATTGTACTCAAAATGGTTTTTTATTATAAAACTGTTTAAGGAAAGAATTTTAAACCTGGTATTTTGTATAATCCAAAATTCGCGGAAGTGGTTCATTTTTTGATTTGAAATTTGGACAAAACACGATTTGCATGAAACTTGTGGGCAAAACACTATTTGAATGAAAATCAAGGCACTATATTTTTTTATAGGATAAAAGGTTCTTTGAACACTGATTCTGGTTTCCTTTCATAGATTTAAATATGGACTATCAGAATTGACAATAAACGGCATTTTTCAAAATGTGTGACAAATCACTTTTTGAATGTTTGCTCCTCAAGTATGCAATTAAAAAATATTTTTCGTAAGAAGGTGGGCTTTAAATAATCGCCTAGTATGGAGTCTTCACCACTGATAGGTACCAACAGTAAAAAATATTAGCAGTATTTTTGTCTTTCTCTTTGAGTGCCTTATCCTGGTGGAGATTGGAAACCATCACCGAAACAATAAATGATGATCATACTGAGAAGAGAATAGCTTTCCATTGGGCCTTCTCCGCAATTTGGTTTCACAGCCATACCGTTATTACAACCTAGCCTATGAATATCGGACAATCCAATCTCATTAATTATACGTTTATTATCAATAGGACGTTCTGTTCTTTTGGACTAGATTCTGAATATTTCATTGGTTGTTTTTTTACCAGAGACGAAAAATAATTCGAAATATTCGAAACATTTATAAAACTAAATGAATAATAAAAACCTGATTTCCTTCTGCCGTAAAGACGCACACTAACTCAGCCCGATGAGCCAAGTCAGTCTGAGGCAGTGTCAGCTCGTAGCATGTGACCAATGCGGTGGAAGTTGGACCACGGTATCGCCACACTAGAAGACGGCGACCGCATACCACCCAGCCCCACCCTCCAGGAGACAAACGTGCTGATATGTGGGCATTGGCTAAAGAGATAAAAAGAAAAAGATATGTTATAATGGATTTAAGTTTTGTACTATTTTCTAATTTCAAATTTTATCAAAGATGGTGTAGTTTAGTTTTTAAAATTCAATTAAACCCTGCGAAAACCAAGTCATAATAGATAATAGTCAAAAAACACTCGTCTATCTATAAAATATCTAAAAATATGCAATTAAATCATACATAACTTTGGATATTTTATAGATAAAATAATATTTTTATCTATTATAGTTTGACTTAGGCAGGGCTTAACGAATTAAAAAAAAATGAACCAATAATACGTGCAATATGTATTTTTAATCCAACGAAAACAAGTATGAATGAAAAAGTTTGTACAATTTTATCGTATTGCTCAAATATATACCAAAACTGTTATGGTTTGGTTAAGATGTGTTTAATTGATTTTTAAAAACTAGCTAAGACCATCTATAAATTTTAGTCTTAGTTCAATAAAAACAAATACGTATGTATGCCTAACAAAGTTTAATGTGCACTACTTATGACGGATCTTAACAAACTACCTCCACCTTTCGCTACAGGCGTGCGGTCCATGCCATAATTATTCCAAGCTATTCATATGATAGTATAAGCAATAAATAAATTAAATAACACACTACCTGTTCACTACTACTAGCTATGAGAGCAAATGTGGTACGGTGTACAATTAGCTACATATTTGATAAAACAGTACACTCTCAGTAATCCGCCGCTCGATTATCCGACAACTACTATAATCTGCCGTTATTTTTACTAGTTGAAAGCACAAAATCAGTCATATAATATCATGTAATATATATAAATATGTATAATTTAGTAAATACTTGATTTTGATTATAAATAAAACAGTAATTTGCTAGTACAAATTTCTCAAAAAAACTATTTTTACGAAATACCTATTTTAATTTTGTACCATATTTTGTATGTGTATAATATGAATGCACTATATCTATAATAGGAGGATATAATATGAATGCATTAATATCAATCGAGTATTCAGTAGAAATTCAGCGAGACAAAAACGTTATATCTCAAAATACCCCTTAAGCTTTAGAAAAGTGCTCCGCAACCTTTTCTCACACACGGCACACTCTTCCCAGAATTCCGTGGCATATCACACATATAACAATTTATACACCAAAACATGGAGCGCACATACTCTAAAATAGCGTTTTTTAAATGGTGTTGGAGGTAAAATTAATGGTATTGATTGTATGTTCAATGATTTTTTTAAATTATGGTCAGTTGTCGGGTTAATAATAATTATTTGTTGAGTATTGACATAATAATAATAAATTGTATCCAACAATTGCATGTTTTAAAATATTAATACCAGTGTAGTAAAAGAGCGCCTTTTCTCTAATAGAGCAAATTTTTAATTTGTGTTTATCTTATCTAGTTGACCTGCCACGCCGCCCCGCCCTGAGACTGGGTCCCCAGGCTAGAGCCCATAAATTATTTATAAGCAATGCACCACAGCACACCTAGCATCGTCTTGAGACACATCGGTTGCGGAGCACTGCTCTAGAACAGCATGCCTGATCTCAAGACACCGCACGCCATTCATATTCACATCAATGACATTATGAAAACCTTCTCTACTAGACGGAGCCTAAATATATAAAAGTAAAACTGTTTAAATCATCTGTAATTCATTTCGTATTGAAGCTATCCTGAAATGATTGGGTAAAAGATGGATGATCAAATGGCTTCTTAATAAGGAATTAAATCGTAATTATTCACATATTAGACATGTTCAAGAATTCAGCAGAATATGTCCGGATATTGTCAAGATATAGGTAGAGAATATTTAAATTAACAATCAGAAATTCGTATATCAAACGCGTGTCATTCATATCGCAAAGTAAAAATAAAGGCCAACTGCACACTTACAAAATATTAAAGCCACCGTTTTAATCAAAGACGCCTGAAATGTCACTACTGCACACCGAGATGCCCATATTTGCAACAAAAAACATACAGGTCCCACTATTAGTTTTGATTACCATGATGTTAGCTGCATAATAGCGATATAATACCTCATTGGCTACACTTACAAACCATCTCACACCAATTGCTTTATACGAAACGTCAAAATCAATCTTAAATGTCGAAGACTATGAACGTTGAAAACCTATTCGAAATCAGCTAAAATGGTTTATTACTAAAACTTCATAAGGCTCCCTCTTGTTATGGCCAAATTCTTGATTTACATATTTTATCACTCAAATTTTCATGCAACGGTGTTCTTTAGCGGGTCTATTCTTAACAGTTATCACTTTAGCATGTTTCCATTACTTTCATTCTCTAAAATAACACGGAAGGCATTCCATACACAAAGCAGTTATTGGCGGCTATCTCCAATAGTTCGTAAATTCGTAATACGGCGAAAATTTAAGTTGGTAGACATGTCGGTCAAATTCGGGTATATTCGTGCTGACGGATACGCCTAAACCCAAGCGGATACGGCCGAACCCAAGAATTTTGTACTGACACGTAAGACATATAAACATAACTTACAATTTTATTAGTCATGCCATTGCGATTGCAGCACAAAATGTATGGTCTGTTACCGAAAGTTGAGGCGATCACAGATATGAAAGATTGTGTGTATTGGTGTATTTTTGAAGAATACAGTATTCTTTTACAGGCTGTTCCTTTTGATTAGTTTAATTTTTTTTCCTAAATGAAAACAAAGAATCTCCTTTTTTAAAAGTCGATTTCAAATTTGAAGCATCCTGTTTGTAAACAATGTGTCTGTGTGAGTATTCTGGTCGCCCCAACTTTCGGTAACAGACCTTTAATTGCAGTAAAACAAATAATATTATATTACTACTAGCTGCTACTACCCACTTGAAATTTGACAGCTCGTGGGGAACTATAAATTAAGACGGCGGCCGTGACGTAATCAAATTTCAAAACAGTGGGAACTTGCATCTCAATTCTCTATATCTAAAATTGACATACTCTGTCTTTGCTCCACAAGTTAACACAGCTAAGAGTTAAAAGATAGCACTTTTTGCAGCTCAAGACAGTTAACTTATTTACATAATTAACCGCCTGAATACGTATATACGAATACGCATTAAGGTATCGAACAATACCTTAATGCCGCTTGTTCATGGTCCGATCCAAATGTCTGAAATCCATCATCCGAGATCAGTGACAAACGATGTATATAAATATGACAAAGGGTCGAAGGGTAGAATTTTTTTGTAATTGGCTGTTATGCTATGTAAATTTTTATGCTGGTGTGAGCAACAGTGGGTACATTTAAAATCAAAAACACATCATATGTACCTACGTCGGCATTCGAAAAATGTATGCACAGAATGAATAGCAAATTAATCAAATAAAATTTTAAATGAAGAGAACACTCACCGTCTGCAAATGTCAAAGTTTCTGTGACCAACACAGGCAAAGGCAATCCGTAGCTCTCGACCGTATTTAGTGATGTCTTCAATATAATTTGGGCAGCTTGGTTTATGCGTCCAGATGCGTTTAATTTACTGAAAGCATTCAATTTCGCCATCGTCAATATTACATTTTAAAACCGATTACATTACGGATATAGGTTATGTGGCCTTTATAGGTTAAATCATTTACCTTTGATTCCTAAGGCTGGTTAGAAGTGATGAGTTTTTAGATGTTACAGATGGTCTGACTTTCGGAGAAAATGGGCTTTTAATGCCACCCGGGCTTCCAAAACTCATGTCCATTGTAAATATTATTCAAAATTCAAATCACAATAGCAACCGGCATTTTCAATTTTCAATGATACGAACCATAGATAAATACTTAGTCTATGATAAATACGAACCCTATCGCAATCTTTCGTTTAGATTGCAAGTTTAAATAATTAATTTAAATTACATGCAACAAATAAACCTCTCTCTTTAGACACCAAAAAGAAAGAATACTTTGCGCCTTTTACTTTTTCGTATAATTTCCGTTAAAATAAATGCTTAACATTAAAATAAAAATTATTTTCGCAGTAAAATACCTACCTATATCTATTTTATTACGAATATCATTAGAATGAGTAGGTTCCTAATTGTTATTAGAGTAAATAATTTTATAACTATTCTGTACTTTTAAGTTTATTAATAATAAAATATCAATTTAATTTAAGTTCGTATCATTGAACCTTAACTGAACGAATCAAATGGCACCGTTGGATTTATTTGATTTGGAACCGTTTGGTAGAATGTCCACGGAAACGCTTTTCTGACAACTAATTAGTGTTGCCAGTACTTAAAATTAATTCATAATATATTAGTCTCTAAAACAGAAACATATTTGAAACGTCAACTTGTTATGAAATTCTAACCTCCTATCGTGGTCTACAATAATACAAATTTAACAAACTGTCGTATTCATTCATTTTAAATATACAAAATATAAAGAATGCTTCATAAATAGGTAGTAATAATAGGTATTGATTATTAATCTATAATACATATAATTCAAGTGAACTCCTATGGTGTAAATATCTAACATAATTAATATGAACACCTCACGATATATAAATGCCGAATAATGCTTATCAACACTTTGACAGATTGCCATTAGTCTATGGATCGTCCGAATTGGTTTGACGTTTCATGTCAAACCATTTCTGATGGTCCGAGAACGGTTTGATTTTCAATGATACACTGAACCAAACGTCAAATCTCAAACCATTTCCGGTCAACTACAATTTGTATGTATATTGTCTATGGTTTAATTTGATTTGTTTCGTTCATGTTGAAAGAAACGAACCTGTAGTAAAATGAAGTGTGTAGGTATAATAATAATATTATTATATGACGTGTAGACGTGTTATGCCCCTGATCCATTGTCACGCGAATCCAAAGATTTTAAGTCGTCACACTTATTTTTGCATGAAGCACCAAGAGTCCGCCGACTGGGTCCGTTGGATCACCGCACGGATTTCTCTAAAAATTTTAGAAATTCCGCGCATAATAAAACTCAATACCTACTGAGATATCAATTTTCTTGGATAGGTAGTTAAGCCCTTCGACAAATTCTTGTTTTTTTGAGAAATGAATTCTCGAAACTACTTAATTAATTTATCGAGTTTGGCCTTTTCTGATTATTTCTCTAGAATTCTCGAGACGAGATTTCTCTATCACAACCTATATCCACAGAATAAAAAGTTTAAATAAGCATACAAATGACAATATCTACCTACTAAAAAGAAGTAATTGAGGTGCCGATGATTAATAATAATTGTAGGTATACAAGTTCATTAATGACCAAGGCCTGAACAAAAACAAACCATAAGTGCAAATGAGAAAGCATTCGGCACGCAAATTTGGTAGCCGTACTGAGAAGCAACATGATGGTATAACAGAATATAACGTTTCATAGGTAAGTTAATAGTAATAAAATTGAGGTTCTACAGTGCGTTATACGCGAAAAACACGGCTTCATTTTGCCGAACAATAGCCACTCTTTATATTATTACTCTGAGCTAGTAACCATGTTAAGTAAATCAACTTCAAGTTAGTTGAGATTGTTAATTTTTATAAGGTGAGTCGGGGTAAGTGTGACATAGAATCCAATGACATGAATTTCAACCTGGTTCATGATGAATAGGTGTGTGTTAAACAGTTGAAAACTTTGCCGTAGGATCTACGAAAGCATTACAATTAATATATACAGAAGGAACCCACTGTATACCTTACTATAATACGACATTTTAATATATTTTGATTACTATTTTGTGGTAAGTGTAACGTGTAACTAAATGTGTCTTTATTCCAAAAGTACTTCAAAACCAGTGGCGGCCGGTGGTCTTCAGAATAGTATTTTCTGGTAGTGCGCAATGGTTTACCTTCTATACCTAGCATTGGAGCATAGGGCAAGCACAAGTTCGCGCCACTTCCCTCGGTCCATCGCCAACTCTTGCGCCTCCCGCCATGTCAGACCTGCAGCACGTAGGTCGCTTTTGTAGCACTGCAGGGTGAGGAGGGCCGGCCATGGCAACGGAACCCTTGAGGCTGTGCCATAAGGGTACGAAGTGTCACACTCTTTGGCGGCATCAGGAACACTTGTCCTAGCCACGTAAACGTCGTGAAGCGTCTCCTACCTAACTTACCTTACCTACTGATACACCCCTGTTACAGGCGGGCTTCTCCCGGTGTAAAATAATCATTTAGTAGTCATAAGTCGAAACGTAACCCTGACCTCTAGAAACGGCTTCATAAAACATTAAACAATCTGATTCCTTGCTCAACTACGTAATTTTTTTTTATTCATAAGTAAAGGCCTTCATCCGGTGTTTGAAAATCATATACTGGGCGGAGGTGTAATTAAGATTAATTTAATTTGATTTAAAAAGTGGAAATGATGATGGATGAAAGAGATAATTTTAAGACTAAATATAATGTATAGAATATAAGTATTTAAATCTAATAAATTTTGCCGGCAACGTTAAAATCTCTGCGCGCCTGCGCCGAGGTGGTCCTCTTGATTCGTCAAATCAAAAGGATCACGCGATAAAATTTGGCCAATCACGAGAGTCCTTTTTGCTGGTCGGCGTGGGTACGGGGAATTTAAAAAGAAAAAAAAAAGTTAGTAAGCGTCCCTTTTCCAATATGTACGGACCTGCGACTATAATTGTAAAAACCCAAATATAAATTTGTGAAACTAAAAATCAAAAAAAAATATAAGACAAGACCACGTTACGAACACAAAAGACCTTGTTTTATTTCCACTCCAATCGTTTAACTTTTTTTGTGAATCCGGGGTTCGATCAACGCTTGAGCTAGCCGCTGGAACCTCGGACATCTCACTACCTTAATCACCGAAGGCTGCCGTGTCAATAAGCTAAGATAATATCTTACTGTAAAATGACTGAAACGTCGAACTTCTCAGAAGGTAAATTAAATATGTGTTTCGTTTATTTATTCTATTTCAAAAGTTTTTGAACAGTTAGAATGATTTAATATTGATACCGCCTAAACCATGGCATCCTTAGAGGATCCAAGGCCATGAGGCCTGAATCGTCATTGGGCGGATTCATGCAGGCATGATCGGATCGACTACAATACAGAAATTTCTAGCCCATAAGCAATATCGTTATTTCGAAAAAAATATGTCAAATCATGCATCGACTCAATATGGCGTCACCTGAGTAGTCGAATCTATTTCTGGGGTGTGCGCAGTGACAGATGGTCCAGCCAGCACGCGCCGACGCATGCGCAAGATACCGCCCTGTCGCTTCGAGCGAGATTGATTCGTTGTTCTCTCTCGCCTCGCCAAGATCTCGCTTCGGCCGCTCGGAGCCGACGCACTTCGTGAATTATTTAATTTTTAAAAAAATATCATGTTTTAGACGCCGTATTCTTGACTAAAGATATTCGGAAAATAAAAAGCCCTGTTTCCGCCGTAAATCCACGTTGTCAATAAAAACCCGCATGTCCCCGAAAGGAGAAGCCAGCAAACCTAACCTAGACATTGCATCATCCCGCGTGGGTCCAGCAGCCTGATTTCCTAACTATCGTCTCGTGTGGCACCAGACGACATGACGTAATTGTGACGTCAGAATACACGCTCGAGCGGGCAGCATGTATTGGCTGACGTCACAATTACGTCATGTCGTCTGGTGCCACACGAGACGATAGTTAGGAAATCGGGCCCCAGCGCGTCCTACGCTACCCCCCTATCCTTCCGGAGGTGACAATACCAATAAAGAAAAATAATTGTCACGGCTTATGGCTTTACGTAAAAACGGATGTCGTACGTCTGGGTCACTTTGTTAAAAGTGCACAGCATTATGTTTATTTCTTAAATCTCACATTATTATTAATTTACGTGAAATTATAAAATGAACTAGCATTGCGTGGGTAATATTTATATTGTAAATCAACGATCATTCGAACTCACTTTTATTTCTGATCTATTTATATGTCATTAAAAGTATGTTTCTCTTATATTATCGTTCTTATTTATTATTCAGCTACGACCTACTACTCATGTAGTGCTGTTGTGTTTTTTTTATTATATTGAATGTATTTGAGTGGTTTAGAAATAAATGCGGCAGTTTATATTTTCGTAAAATGTTGGCGATTCATTAAATCTTAAATGTGAAATTGTTAAAAATTAACTCGCCAACATTGTTATAAAACAGAAACTGGCGTTTTTGTTTCTAAAGTCCTAAATTTCGTGCGCCGATCATAGTGTGTAAAAAATGCTACACAAACGCTACCACAGGAACATTGGACCACCGTTTAAAAAGTATACAATGACCTCATTGTAATCCTGTGCAAACTGAAAATCTATTTGGATCACAATCGCTTTGTGCTCATGAACGGAGTATTGTTCATAATACTGCTGCATCTTCTACTTCATGAAGTGAGTGATACACATAATATGAATAACAATGAAAAGTTGAGCGATGTCTTCAAAAATGCAGGCAGTGCGTAGCACTTGCATGGTATTAGAGGAGCCGCCGCTGTTCAAAACCATAACGTATTAAATGCATAGAAAGGTAATATTTCATTTAATGGATATTGAGTCTAGAGTTAAAATTATAGTACCTATAGAATTTCAACAAAAATGGACTAAACATACTAAACAACTAAACAAGGGGGGCGGCGGGCTGACAGGGCTCTAGCCTGAGGGCCCAGCGTGGCAAGCCGACTAGTTAAATGAGAAAAACACACACCACAAAAAATTTGCTCTAATAGTAAAAGAAGTTGTCTGCGGCGCTATTTTCCTAAATGATTATTAACATTTAAAAATATGTGTCTGTGCGAAGTAATTCGATGTGATATGATGATTGATATAATTAAATGATAATTCACGCGTAGAATTTTGTTTTATAATTATTTTGTTTGTTTCCTGGCGAATATATGGCAAAGGGTTCCATGTAACTTGGGTACCACAAAATGAGGTCGCAATCAGTGCTTCAAAATATTATGCTGAGTGCCGACAACTCAATAAATTAACTGGATTTATTTAAAAATCGCTAAATGCCCTTAACCCTGGGATTCCGTGGAAACCACTTGGGGAACACTACTGTATAAAATCACACTATCCTTAACCTAAGCGATAGGTAGGAGGGGCCGCTATAGATCCTGGCATGGGGGCCCGTTTCAGGATGTGGGGGCTATGGCCACGATAATACGTTGTCAACAGTAAATCCATGCACGTGTAAATGGGGTATTATCCCGCATAAATAAGTAGATAAATATGATGTGAAAACTGCTCCTAACTACTTTTTAAATACATGTTAATTGTACTAATTTAATCCTCGACATCTTTATTTACAATTTCTGCTTGTGTATGTGGAGCATATTAGGGACTTCCATAGAATGATCTACTTACTTTTGAAGTGATTTTTCTTACGTGTGGTAGAGTTACGAGGGGAGTTCCATAAGTTCGCAGAATGGTGATGAGAGTAGCAAGTATGTATTGGGGTTAAAATTATTTTTTTATTGTTAGGTAATCCTTTTTAGGTATACTTGTGCAATTTCAAGTTGATTGTTTCATTAAATCGCTTCCAATATTCAGAAGAGTAAACGAATGTCGATGATAATTATATCAAATATGGAGCTCCATGCAGTAATTAAATTCCCCACAAAACAGGGAAAAAGTGTAGAAACCATCCAAAATGAAATGAAATTGGTTTATGGCACTCTTTGTTGTGGTAAAACCATAGTTTACAAACAGGGTGGAGAGTCATTAGAAGATGATGACCGTTGTGAAAGGCCAAATGACGTCACTACCATGAAATGTATTAAAATCGAAGATGCCCTTTTGAAAAATGGTCAGTTAAAACTAATCGAAGTCGCAGAAAAGTTCAATCTATCCAAAAGAACAATTTCCAGAATTATACACGAAAATCTTGGGACGTCAATGGTAAGCGCAAGATCGGTGCCGCGAATGCTTTTGCCACATCAAAAAAGTTACCGTGTGGAATGTTCTAAGCAGTTTTTAAAGCTGTTTGGCATCAATCAAGAAGAACTAATCAACAAAATTGTTACAGGAGATGAAACGTGGGTTCATCATTATGACCTTGAGTTAAAAAATGAGTCCATGCAGTGGCATAAAAAGGGTGGTTCAGCCCCCCAAGAAGTTTAAGGTCGTACCATCGGCTGGAAAGGTGATGGCAACAGTGTTTTGGGGTTCGCAAGGAATCCTAATAATAGATTATAAATAAAAAGGCACCAACATCACGGGACAGTACAATTACTATATATGCGTATACAGCTATTATTCTAAGTCGCTTAAAAGAATCTACTTACTTCATTACATAGATAGATCTAAGAAGTGGATTTATGTCCGAGGAGATTATATTGAAAAATAAAAATATAAAACATATAAAATATATTCTTTTTTTTCTTTCCCATTTTGCGAACTTATGGAACTCCCCTCGTACCATAACTTTGCACTCCGGCTCTAGGATGAAAATGATATATTTAACGGCCCACGTGCTCGTCGTAGGTCAAAATTGAGTTTTTATTGTATTTTCAAACCATGATCCTGGACACTCCTTAAACGTTGTAGATAATCTATTTATATAATTTTGAAGCCTTATTATCCTTTATAGTTATTTTAAACATTTGATGACTGCATAAAGTATTTTTGTTACATAAAATAGTATTCTTTTAAACCTCTCGCTCTAATGTTTTAGAATATAGTCATATTTCGGTACATAACTGTGCAGTGGTGTTAAGATTTTTTACATTTATTAATTTTTAAACGCATTTATAAAACCATTAGTATAATTTCGTCACTGTTCTGGCAGAAGACACTAATTCGAAAAAATGACATATTGAGTTAGTTATACCAAAATGTTCCTTATTTCAAACTTTACCGTCTAAAAACCTTCTTAATAAATAAACGGTCTTTATTTTAAAGTCATCCTTTTTACGATTACTTAATAAACGCACATGATAGACCATTACAAACATTTTAACAACTTTAAAGTCAAATTACTCAAAACTAGTATTCTCCAGTTAGTGTGTTCTGCCAGAACAGAGACGATTTATTACGAGATAATTTTTGTAAAATATTCACGATAAAAAATTATATTGATAATCTCTGTGATCCCAAATTTGACAAGAATTAGGCATTTTATTATTCAAAAAATCGGCAAGATTAACACATTTGAAGATGATTCTAAAGATACTTATTATAAGCTATGTCTTTGACCATTCAAGTGTGATAAACATCTTATGAATAATGATTGCTTTATAATAATTATTGACCTAAGAATAAGGTAGTGTTTTTTTGAAATACGCCATTTCTTTTGTCATTCCCCAGTGGTTAAGCTAAAACATACGGCCGTAGCCATAAATTGACAAACTATAATTGAAGTAGGGAGTAAAATGATATTGACGCGCGTGTTTGAACATGTACCGTTTAAAAAAAAAATAAAAAAAATTCGGTTAGGTACATGTTCAAACACGCGCGTTAACATAATTTTACTCCCTACTTTAATTATAGTTTGTCAATTTATGGCTACGGACGTATGATGTAGCTTAACCACTGGGGAATGCCAAAAGAAATGGCGTATTTCAAAAAAACACTACCTTATTCTTAGGTGAATAATTATTAAAAAGCAATCATTATTCATAAGATGTTTATCACACTTGAATGGTCAAAGACATAGCTTATAATAAGTATCTTTAGAATCATCTTCAAATGTGTTAATCTTGCCGATTTTTTGAATAATAAAATGTCTAATTCTTGTCAAATTTGGGATCACAGAGATTATCAATATAATTTTTTATCGTGAATATTTTACAAAAATTATCTCGTAATAAATTATACTAATGGTTTTATAAATGCGTTTAAAAATTAATAAATGTAAAAAATCTTAACACCACTGCACAGTTATGTACCGAAATATGACCATATTCTAAAACATTAGAGCGAGAGGTTTAAAAGAATACTATTTTATGTAACAAAAATACTTTATGCAGTCATAAAATGTTTAAAATAACTATAAAGGATAATAAGGCTTCAAAATTATATAAATAGATTATCTACAACGTTTAAGGAGTGTCCAGGATCATGGTTTGAAAATACAATAAAAACTCAATTTTGACCATCGACGAGCATGTCCCCCCTTAATATATTTTTTTAAATAATATATTATCTATTTATTACTACATATTATATTAATACAAGTGAATATCATTTGATATAATTTTATCTGAGATAATCAGGTAGAGGCGCACTATCAATATATTAAAAAGCGTATACTCTACACGAAAAATATTCATAGAGTGAATCGCGCTGATGCAAGATGAAAAAGTGTCATGTTTGATTTGAAAACTGAAAAACAGTGTGGTTAAATAAAGTGGTCGGGATCGAAACTGAGATCATTCAATTAGCAAGTATGTACACTGCTCACGTGACGTGATTGTAATGTGTTTCTAGCTTAAAGTGCACATTTTATCTTGTGCATAAGTAGACAGGGCTATAATACCTATTGGTTGCTGTCATAGACATGTTATTATTATACTAGTCGCTATTACCGACAATGTTTATAATGCTCTTGGCCTATTAACTTGTCTTGTTTGGCCCCACCTACCTCTCTTTGCTACCTGTCCGAAGCATCAACCCTTGTTTATTTATCAATGTGTTGTTCTATAGTGACATCAATATTTTTTTCCCCTTAATGTTTAATATGATATTATATAGGACATTAACTACACAATGATAGTATTAGTAATTTATTACTTCGATTCTATAATAATAACTTACAAACAAAATCGTATATTTTCAGTGGCTTAAAATCTATAACATTATAAGTACTAAAGATAAATCACACAACTGACACACCACAACCATTATTTTTTTGCATAGTTAAACAAACTCGATGGTTACTTAATTACATTAGTGATCGAGTCAGATGAAACAGGTGATATTATAAAAAAATATTTATTTCAACTGAGTAGTATCTGGGACCTGGGTTATATTATATCCTTCAGCGGGCAGGTAAAAGTGACTTGAGTATCTCATATCTCGCATCCTGGAATGTATGTGCATTAAAATTGTGGCAAGAACTATGTCACATAATATAATGTAGTATTGAACTATAAAAAATTGGTGTGACCTCTGGGGTGGAGGTATCTTAACAGATTTCATTAGAAGAGGGTTGGCTGTTAGCCATTATGACCAAGCGCTGGATTTAATCACATATGTTCATGGAGAAAACATCATGCATATTTGACCTAGCTGCGTGATTTAAACCCGCGACACGTGGATTGAGAGACCGGCATTCTAACCACTGCTCCAGGGCATAACGTTGGACTACTCCATCGATTAATCAATTAATAACACTTAGCAATTATGAGGCACTATCGAATTGTTTACTTGTCACTTAAAGTAGTGGAGTCAAACAGTTTGCCAAATTTAAGACTGATATTAGGGATGGAGAGACTGTCTTTGTCATCTAATGAGAAGTTTCGATCGCTGTTGGATAAATTCCTCACGGAAGACAGATCGCTTTCGATACCAAACAGACATTTGGAAGCACCTTGTGAACTGCTGGTGACGTTTGAACTGAAAGACGGAGACTTGTGAGCGGACAGAACGGGAGTGGAAGTTCGCTGATGTGTTTTGTCTTTGCTTCCTTCGTCGTTATCCGGTTTACTCTGAATGTCGACTCTCGCGGTCGCTTCGGTAAATTTCGCTGATTTCTCATCCACCTTTTTGTCAGAAAGGAGGTCTTCCACCGTCTGTGTGGTGAATGGACTGAGAAATTTCAAACTCTTGTCTGAGTTCACGCTTTTCCCTTTCTTATTTTCAATTTTATTGAATAACATTTCGAGGTCTCGGTGGATAGAAGATTTGAAGATGTTTCCGGCTGAATAGTCTTTACAGAAGTTTTCAGACAAGTTCAGATCATCGAGCAGCGTGCTCAATCCGATGCTGGCATCGGATGCACCGCCGGGGTCACCTGAAATTTTAACACGTTTCCTTTCTTCCTGTGGGTGTTTTCTCTTAGGCGAAGATGACCCGGACGACAGTCGGTAAGCCTTCTCTGTCCTCTTGAGTAGAGCGATGGCCCAATCCATTCCCACCGCCTTCAGGTCGGCTTTGAGGTCCGACGATCCGTCCGAGTCACTGGATGTCTTTTGCAAAGGCCGCACGCCTGATATTGACGGATCATGTTCCTTCTTTTGCGTTTGCGAGTCTTTCAGAGGACTCTTGCTGGGACTCAGAGCGAGAAAAACTGACGCGCTTTTGGAACTAGAACTCGATTCTTCAGCGCTCCCATGTGTTGTACTGTTTTGTGAACTGAACGGCTTTTTGATAAGATTTCTTTTGAGCAGTTCAGGGATTATATCGGGCAGAGTCTCATCGGATGACGACAAATCGAGATCTTCGACATTCTCGGGCTTCAGGGTTGATGCGTCCAAAGTTATTTCTAAGTTTAAGTCATCAGGATACTTTTGCATCACATATTCGTTAAAAGAAATAAAAGGTTCAAAACCGACTCTCACGTCGACTCTATTTTTACCAGGAATGGAAATATTGACTACATTTTGCTGACCTTTGATGTTTGTAGACACAGGTGTACTAGGTACATCAAGATTACCGGTGGCATTGCCATCTTGAAAATCAACCAATTCTTTTTTATCTTCATCTCTAGGACTTTTTGTTTCACCGATTTCCAAAGGGATCACCGAAACAATCGAAGATGGTGACAATTCGACAATCTTCGATTGTACACTCGCATTCCTGGCAGTTATGGGAGTGTCCACTTCTGCGATAGTGGAAAGTTCATGAGGCGTTCCGGGATCTACATTATTATTACGCATAATAGGATGTCTCCCTAAAGCTACAGGTGGCTTAGGTCTACCGTAGAGATGCTGAAGTTTGCAATTTTCAAAGTTTTCAAACAAAATAATCTGCTCATTACAAGGAATAGCGCTGACCGACAGGCTTTTGATACTGGCAGGAATAGGCTTATAATCCCAAACCACTGGGACAAAGGTATCCGTTCCTTCCGATATGGACAGTATCTCACTCCTCAATTGGTCAATTTGAGAGTTTCTCGCAACATCAATGCTCTGCGGTTTCGGGATATCGCCGAACATCGGAACAAATGGGACATCCGTAGTGGTATTCTTTTCACTTTCGCTTGAAGTGTTTGAAGAGAGTTTCTGACTTAACTCGGTAGCCTTTTCTTCACTGAGCGGACTATTGGTGGACGACAGCATGGCTTCTTTATCTTTCCTCACTTGGATCAACATTTCCGATAGATTTGAAATCCTCTGGGTGCATTCTTCGATTTCACTATTACTCTGTCGAGACAATATGGATTCTGCAATTTTAATATTATTTGCATTATTATTTGTTGGTATTTCTTCAACATTTTTGTTTAAGTCATTATCCACTTCAATATCGGCTGCATTCTCTGGTATTTTAAGTTCAGTACCTTCAATGATCGATCGGGAATCGGGGATATCCGGTGGATGTAATGGTAATACTGGTGTAATAATTCCACTTCCACTGTCTTCCGTATTGAAATAGACAAAACCTTTTTTTGAAACACTCTGATCGCTCACTGTGTCACCCACATTGGCATTACTCGCACTGTCTTTGCTGCCTATTTGAGGAGGTATTTTCGATTTAGCCAATGGAAAATTTTCAGTTTTCTGCTTTGTATTACGATTTGTGGGATTAATCATGGCAGGTTCTTTTGGCTTAGCGCTGACAACTTGGCTTTTCTTAAGAGAGGGTTCACTTTCGGACAATCCGGCCGGTTGAACTTTATTATGTGCTAGCGTTTTACCGGACCCTTGGGGCAACACTTGACAAATGTTGGACTTGTGAATGTTCTCAGTAGAAGTGGCAGCGAGCGAAGACAGAATGTCATCGGACGATGCTCTGAACCTATCCCTGATACGGCTCCCCCCGTTTCCGGATGATGAAAATATATTTTCTTTGCCTAACTCATCCAAAAGGGTGTAATTCTCCTGAATAAAGTGTCTAAGTTTATCTACCTTCTCATGAAAAACGCTATTGTTTTGATTCACAGCCATATTGGTGGTGACATTTATTATTGAACTTCCGGGAGTTGAAGTATCGCTTATGTTAATTCCTAAACTATCGACGCCGTTTTTAGACATTTCCAGCAACTGTCTGATGTATCTTTTTAAAACAGGGTCACCATTAATAGTTGAGGATTTAGAAACATTCTCACCGCCGACTGAGACTGCAGATTTGTAAACCTCATTCGATATTTTGACTTGAACGCCTTTACTTTCGACTCGGGTTTCTTTATTATGTTGGCTGAATGTGGAAACTTCTGTTGTTTGAGTGACGCGATGATCGAGTGATCTCTCACCTGTCATTATATCTTTCCCGTACTGCTTATTCTGATCTTCGGCCGCTGTCATCCAATTTTGCACATTACATTCAGGGTCAACGAGCGGTGGAGAAATATCTCGCGAATGGACTTCGCTACTACACGTCCTAAACTTCTGATTTAAAAGCTTTTCGAAATGAGTAGCTATTTTTTCAGGCGGGCTCATATAAGTCGTAGACTCGGAGGTATTATACTTGGCGCTCTCTGCGTGTCTTAATTCTTTTTTAGACATGTACTTGGAAGTTTTAATAGACACACCGTTAGACGAATCAATATCCTCTCTTACATTTTCTAAAAGTCTATTATCTGTGTATCCGACGGGTTTACTGGGTTCCTTTCCTAATTTCTTATTGTCTCTCTTAATTTGCACAACAATTTTTAGTCCTTCAAATGAAACAGAACTGGTCGTACCGGACGCTTCTTTGTGCAAGTTAGATTTATCGACTACGGTTTTATCATCATCACCTTTGTTTTGAAGCTTATCAGGCATGATTTTACCTTTTGGGCTAGTGGTACTGACACGTTTCGTAAATCTTTTATTGACCACTTTAGGCGGTGCTTCCTCCAAAGTCGAATAAGACGAATCGTCTTTTAAACTTGATTTACTCTCAGGTAAAACTTTCTTAGGATTCTCAGGCGGACGGAAATTTTTATTAGGGATTCCGATCATTGCCACTTCCTTCATCACTTTCCTCTTCTGCCTCTGCACCAATTGAAAAAGTTCCTCGGGGTCTAAGTGCTTCACTCGTTCGGGAGTAATTAGGGCGATGGACTCTACGGTTGTGGATCTCGAACTACTTTCACTTTCTCTTGTCGGTATTTTATCAAGATCATCGGTCAAGAAAGTGTTATCAGTTCTCTCACGCTTTGGCAGTTCATTAACAGGATCGCTGAAAAATAATTCATTCCATTTTATAATAGAACAAAAACATGTCTGTGTGCGTATAGATGGGAGGAAAATGGCTGAAAATGAATAGAATACCATAATATGTATGTAAGTGTACATTAAGGGGAAAAGAGCTAAGTTGACATCGCTGAATTAGTAAAATTCCCACAGAATGATAAAAACTCTCAAACAAAATAGTATGCGGCACATTGTGAAGAATAAAAAAGTGCCCTCGTAAACGTGTCTGTTCATACAAATTTCATTCTTTTAGACAAATATAAATAAATGAGGTTTATTTGAATAATGATAAATGAAAAAATCATTAAGGTGACGCATCAGTGAAACGCCAAATAATTTTCAACTGTACGCGCGACGAAATTTTGGACTCGCTGCCATTCAATGAGAGAATGTTGACCCAGGAACACGTCACTTTGCTGCGTGATGGCGACGGGTCAATTAATTCTAAAATCGTGTAAAGATGACTAAAAACGTTACCCATTTACTTTAAAAAGAAAACATGTCAATGAATATATTATTATTGTTATTAATAGAACAATAAACAGAACATAAAATGGACGTATGTTGGATTTATATAACAAATAATATTTCGTTTGACAGGCGTCATTTTCACCCGCCACCCGCAATCCGCGCATCGCCTAGCAACGATCTTTTTAGACCGTGCCTCAACTAATGCATGGCCTTAAACAACCTCACGTTCAAGGAAACTTAATATGATATAATATGTACCAACTTCTTCAATACAATGCAACACAATGTTGGTAATACCTATTTGTAATATGCTTCTCTTTGGAAGAAGACTTTAGAGGTGTGTCTTTGATGGGTGACTTCGGTTTTTGCTCGAGGACTGATTCACTCGAAGTTTTATCAGCTTTCAATCTGACTTCTTCAATTTTTCGACGGTATTTGTCATGATCCCGTGGACATTCTTCAATGTAAATCGTCTCCTGCAAGGCAAATTGAAAACAGTAACATATCGGTCAATAACCTGTTGGGGACAAATGAATTATGGGTGACTGTAAGTGAAAATAATAGTGTAGAATCGGAGTAGATAAAAATATAATATTACTATTGATAACGACACACTTAATCAATAACCTTTTAAAGCCGCACTGACGATATAAAAATGAGTGATTTTTGTTTTCTACTATTCCATTCAAATCATTTTTGCAACTTGGATATGCCTTTCGGAATGTTCAAGCATTATGCACATTCACGAATAAATATACAATTGACACAGATTATGATAGGTCAGTGATTCCCAACCGGGCGACGAGAATTTTCAAAAGCTATAACTCAAAACCAATTTTGTAACATAGTAAAAATGGTTTAACCCTTTTACTCCCACGGGGCCGATATTTCGGCCCACCATACCTATGCGAAAACTCCATCTGGGCCGATCCATCGGCCGAAAGTTTGGAACCAAATTTACGATTTATTCCAAATTTTTTCCCGTCATATTTCGTTCATGTAGACGAAGCATTATATTCACTGTGTGTTGGGTGGTGACTAACATTTATTTTAGTGTCGGCATTGTTTATAATTATGCCATACCCTAATAACTCACAAGTCATAATTGCTCTGCTGTCGAACTTGAGACCAAAGAGGGTCATAAAAATAATAAAACATTATTTTTATGACACATTTTAAATTCTGATATTTCTTTTAGTTGTTTTATGATTCATATATCACATTACAAAATGAAATTTGTAATTTTTGAACTAACAATGGATGCCACTGTATTTTTGGTAAGATGGTGAAAAAATACATGAATATAAATAATATTATAAATGATTTAGTGCTTTGAGACTTATTTTTTGAAATTACTTCATTCCATATCACATATCAGTTAGTCGTCGATACTGTATCGAATTCTCTTGCGATTTCGTGAATTGAATAATATTCTTGAATACCTTGACACTATACGATTTTTTTTGATTACTTTATAAAAATTCTATTTCATAGAGAAATAATATGTTTATTTTTTTTCTGTTACTACATAAGGATAGATTATATTATAAAATTTGATATATCAATTATAAATAAAAAAATGTTGTCACACTTGTTTTGTTGTTCAAACATAGTTTTATCCGTTCATTTCTAAATAAATATTGATACATTATTTTTTTCTTTTGTTTTATTGATGTAAACTATCAATATTATTACTTATTATTGCTTTATACACCATTGAGAACACACAAAAAAAGTTTCAAATTTTTAAAACATGTGTAGAATTAGTTATTTAAAAAAAACTAAATCGACGATTTGTTGTCAAAAAACGCTTGGGAGTTTTCGCATATGCTAGGCTAAATCAGCTGGGAGTAAAAGAGTTAATGTCACCTATTTTCTAAATATGAATAATTTTAAAGTTGAGGATTCCAGTAGTCAGTAATGAAGGTCACCATTTACCAGTGGCGAAGGGTGACTTTTGGAAAGAGGTAAGCTGTGGAGATCAGAGAAAAAGAGCACACTTGTCAGGTAACTTACGGGAAATAAGAAGATAATACTTACGATATTACTACTGATGAATAGGTGCACACTAATGACAACGACACACTGGTCATAGGTTTCACCGCTGAATTTGTCAAATTATTTAAATCACTTATGGCAGTAGAATTCCACGCATACTTTCTTTACCAAACAATACGCATCGCCAACAAAAAAGTTTGTTTAATGTATAACTGCCAGTTAAAAACAAATATTTATCATATAAATTGTTGTGAAAATGTCTAATATAAGTTTTTTTGCTGTATTCAAATCTAAATGAACCCTTGGAAGGTCAAGCTTTGATCATTTTTAAATGCAATCGTTCGCACATTTTCTACCGGGACACTACACAATTTAATAAATACTTATATATTTAAAGCACTGGCGAATGATTTTGGTACAATATGAGATAATTTATCCACATTCAAAACACAGTAACACAATGAATTTTGTATTATAAAATAAACCTTTATCACCGCTTTGAAATGTCAAAATGACATAAACTGTGAATAGCATGTTATGTTTGTCTATGACTGAAGTAACCTAAATAATAATCGCGAATTAATACAATATTTATTTTTAATAACAATTTATAAATTATATGTGATTGAACACAATAGTTACTATTTTTTTTAATCATCCTTATTACTTATTATTTGCTTTTAAAGATAAGCATAGACAATAAACAAATCAACATTTCGAATAAGCTTGTCTGTTTACGCTTCTGAGTCTCGAACAAAAACGCAGACATGCATGAAGTTGGCAACTGAATTGCGGTAGAAAATTTGGCTTGGATTATCGTTGAAATAATTCTAAAAATAGCACTCACGTTTGATGTTCTGTCATTTATTTTTGATTCGAAACTTGACTAAATTAAAAGCTCTACTTATAAATAACGACGATAGATGGCAATCAATATTTTTATTATAACCTACAATGTCCTACAATATAGATATTTATTTATATAAATTAAATACTTGAAAATAGAGGGTAAGCTTTAAATAATCGCTTAGTATGGAGCCTTCGCCACTGCCATTTACTAACATACTGTTAATTTTATTTATGTCAAAGCGTTTAAATTTTTATGATAACGTTGTAGTTACAGCACAGAAATTGTTTATTACTAAATATACTATTGTTTATTAGGCGTGTGTTTATTGGACTGCCCAACGGCTTTGGACAAAGGGAATGTTAAAATAACTATCCCATCAAAATTACAATAATACACCGTTTACTTTGAGACTAAAAACTTTATAAAAACAGTAAGAGAGCGTTTTTTGTCAACATATAGCGCTAAACGGTACTTTGCCTCGGTGAATCACTGCTTACTCATGGCTCGATGACATTGAGCTACTTTACAAACTGCTTGTTGGCGAATTTACAATCTGCTTGTAAACTCGCCTAGTGTCATCATCGAACAAGCAGATTGTAAACAATCTACCGAGAAAAGTTGAAAGCCGGTCTACTTTACACGCTACACGCTGGTGTGGGCCTATCTGCGTCTGCACAGTAGAGCGATAGTGGCGAATGTTACACCCCTGTTACAGGCGGGCTTCTCCCGGTGTAAAATAATCATTTAGTAGCTCAAGTCGAAACGTAACCCTGACCTCTAGAAACGGCTTCATAAAACATCTAATCTGATTCCTTGCTCAACCACGTAAGTATTTTTTTTTAATTTAAAAAGTAAAAATGATGATGGATGAAAGAGATAATTTTAAGACTAAATATAAGTATTTAAATATAATAAATTTTGCCGCGCTTGTCGGCAACGTCCAAATTTCGACGCGCCTGCGCCAGGGTCAGGCTCGTGATTTGCCGAATCAAAGATCACGCGATAAAATTTGGCCAATCACGAGAGTCCTTTTTGCTGGAATGGCGTGGGTACGCGAAGTTTGAAAAAGAAAAAAGTAATTAGTAAGCGTCCCCTTTCCGATAGGATAGGACCTGCGAAACTTATTGTTAAAACAAAATATGTAAACGTTTAAAGAAAATGTAAAATATAAGAAGACCACGTTACGAGCACGAAAGACCGTGTTTTATTTACACTCCAACCGTTTGAATTACTTTTTTTTGTGAATCCGGGGTTCGATGGACTCCTGAGCTAGCCGCTGGAACCCCGGGGATCTCACGACCTTCCGGTAAAAAAAACCAACTATTCAATGCGTCCTGTCAAAAATAATACCAAAAATGACGTTTTCTACTCGCTAGCTATCTTCTGAGCGAGTGGAAAGTTTTGTGTCATCATCACAATCGCACTAGCTGACTCGCCCGCTTTTAATCTCGCCAACAAGCAGCTTGTAAAGTAGCTCAATGTCATCGACGCATTACTGCTTTACATTTACATTTTATAATTTTCCTATCCTAGAGTTTCTAGACAATGTCCCAAGGGTTCCACCAAACAAGTTTAAATTCCATCAAGTACCTTCAGTTGATAGTATCACGATACTTACAGGCAAACGAGTCCTCATTCTTCGCTCATTTTTCAGCTGTTCGATTTCCCTTTTCATTTTTTTAATTTCATTATTGAACCTCATCTTTTCGAGAGCATTCTCGCCTCGCAACCGACTGGCCGTGATGTTCCTGCAGAGCTTCACGTCGGTGATCAGCCTGTCTACCCCCGAATCTTCTTCTTTGGCCGAGCGGTATGCGTCGATGCCCCTCTTCGGAGTGCGCTCCACGAGCTTGCGGCTGTCGAACGTCACATTCTTCGCAAATTTATTCGCCTGATCGTAGCAATTCACCGACCTGGCGGACTCCCACGCTTGAGTCGGACGGCTTCGAGTATCATTCCTATTATTATTAATGTGTTTTACATCTCTTCTGACATTTACAGATGACATGCATTTTGCCAAGATGCCCCTTAGAGGTTTTGAGCCTCCTCTTTCGATTGCGTGCTGATTATATAACCTAGGACTTAGCGCGGTATATTTTCGTTTGACATCATCAGTCTCTGGCGATTTTGGCAACCAGTGATCATCCGCAGCAAATAATTCTGTGTTTTTCTTCCTAGCCGTATTCCCTATAAAATCTCTTTGCACGGTATCTACTTTTTGCCTCACATAATGCTCGGGCAAAGTCGGTATTATCGGAGCGACATCAGTGTAAGGCGCTATCCTCGCATGGTTTATGATGTCTCTTCTAGCAGCACATTCGCTAGGATTACATACAGTCTCAGTCGCAAGAGTTGCTTTATTGTAAGCCGGACAAGTATTATTATTAGCGACGTTTCTACTCTGTATATATTGACTTACGGTATTGAGAGGATTGTCATTGGAGTTTAAATGCAATCGTTGAGAAAGATTTCTAGGCAGCGAGGTCGGGACTTCATCGAATGTATTCAAATTGTAATCGGGAACACTTTCTTGCATTAAACGGTTTTCGTTCGCTATCTGCCTCAAAGTCTCAACAGGATTAACTCGGTACAAAGAGGGATCGACGCTCGTAAACCTATCGTCTCTGTCGGCCGTATTCCATTGACTGCCATATCGATTTGACATCGCATACGCTCCAGAACTCTCTCCATCGGAATGTGAAGAGTCATCTTCCTCGTGCGACAATCCAGTTTGCGAAACAGGAGTGTTGTCTTTTCTAAGACTGATAGCAATAGATGTTTGTTTGCTCCTATTACCGGATGAACTCTTGGCACTTTCTTCGTTTTGTTTCCGGAACGGGCCGGCAATATTTTCAGGTAAAGTGCTCAGATGAGGGACTTGAGTGACTTCAAAGTTTTCAGTCAAGTTACTGCAGTCATTGTCATCCGGCTCGTCATTCTCTGAATAGTAATGCTGGATTTTTTTTTCCGCGGTTTGGATTTTCCGCGTAGGCAAACTTTTTTTTCTAATATTAGATGCGGTTCTGTTGGATATCGACCTAGAAAATAAAAATAAACTATCTATATATAACTATAAATATACTATAAGCAAGAATAATAGCATGATCAGCAGAATAATATATCTACTTGAAATGATGGGTTTTTCACATAGCAAGTGTACATCGTCTCTTCTACTCGAGTCACACATGAATTTGGAAATGGGTATAAATATAATATTTGAGACTTTCACGGTTCATTGTTATCGGAATAGATTTTTGGCTTTAGGGGCTTCCATTGCATATTCCTCCTATTTTCCTCGACATTTCAGGTTCATAGCAGAGGTTGATGAAGTGAAGACATTATCTCTTGAGAATGACCTCTGCAATGACCACAAAACGCCAAAGAAAAGAAAGGAGGAAGGACACTCAGTGGAAGCTCAAAACCAATTACGATGGGTAAAATTGCTGACCTGGCAGTGTTCCGTCTTTGGGCAGCATTGTGAGCTTCGAGTTCCTGCTGTTTCTTCGTTTTTTGAAGAACTCCCGCCGCTGTAGACCCTCGGGCGGCAGTTTTTTTTTTGTTAAATTCCTTTCGGCATTTCCATTCTAGAAAACATTTAAAACAAAGATGTTGAGGAAAATCGTTATATTATGGAGCTTTCATAATATATAAAAGTGAAGCTAAAATGAAACAAGTTTGCTAAGGCTAATTATTAAATTAGCTGTAATGCATTTTTTATGTTATCAGACAGATGCTCCCATCGTGTGAGCACAGCAAAAAACGAATACAGTAACCCCTCGACTTATGCGAATTCGACTTATGTGAATTTGTATTTACGCGATTTAAAAAAAAGTATGTATTTTGTGTCATTCTACGATTAGGACAATTACACACCGTCCATCGAAATAGGCCAAACCGAATCGTTTATGATGGTCTCATCTTACGCCGGAACCATTTATTGCCGTAATAAAACTAGTCGAGTGTTCATCCACTTGCCTGCGAATTTGTATATTCTGGTGCTGTCGTGTTCCATAATACTCCATTCAAATAACGGTGTTTGTACATGCACGTCTATTTTAAAAGAGTATTCTTTATATAAAAACAGAAAAATATTCACTCACGGGTCACTTTTTGATGTCTATGGGCGCTTAACTACGAGGGTGGGTCAATAATTCCTTAGAAAAAAGCATTAAAACAGTTTTTATTTTTGTATTTTTTTTTTATTTCTCAACATAATCTCCTTGGAGCTCAATACACTTGGTTAGACGTTTCTCAATTTTTTTTAAACCGTCAGAAAAATAAGTTTTCGGAAGGTCCTCAAAATAAGCATTGGCCGATCGATGACTTCTTCATTTGAAAAAAAACGTTGTCCACTTAGCCATTTTTTTAAGTTTGGGAAAAGGAAAAAGTCACTGGGGGCTAAATCTGGCGAATACGGTGGGTGGTCGACCAATTCGAACTTCAATTCTTCAATTTTAGCCATTGATCGTAAACATGTGTGAACACGGGCATTGTCCTGATGAAAGAGGATTTTTTTCCTGTTTAAATGAGGCCGTTTTTCTTCAATTTTGTTTTTTAGCTGGTCCAATAAAGATGCATAATAATCCCCTGTTATTGTTTTTCCTTTTTCCAAATAGTCAACGAAAATAATTTCACGTGCATCCCAAAATACAGTAGCCATAACCTTACCAGCTGATTTTACGGTTTTCGCCTTCTTTGGACATGGTTTGCCTTCGCAATCCACTGCTTTGACTGTTCTTTCGTCTCGGGAGTATAGTGGTGTATCCATGTTTCATCTACAGTCACAAAGCGACGAAAAATTTCATCCGGATTGCGTTGCATGAGCGACAACAGGGCTTTAGAGGCCACCACCCTATTGCGTTTATTGTCGACTGTGAGCAAACGCGGCACCCATCTTGCAGAAATATTTTTCATGCCCAATTTGTCATGTAAAATAGAAATGACGCTACCTTTTGAGATCCCTGTAACCTCAATTATCTCACTCAACTTTAATCTTCGGTCACTTAACACCATATCGTGGATTTTATTGATCATTTCTGGTGTAGTCACCTCTATAGGACGTCCTGAGCGTGGTTCATCCTTTGTTGATGTATGACCACGTTTAAATTCATTTAACCAGTTATAAATAGTTGCAAGTGAAGGAGCAGATATGCCGTGAACTAAATCCAACTCATCTTTTATTTCGTTTGCTGTTAACCCTTTTATATTAAAATGTTTAATAACAGCTCTAAACTCAATTTTCTCCATTTTCCATTTTTCCATTTTCCACAAGCAAATTTTTTTTTTAAATGTACGAGAAACACACAACAACCCGACCAATCTGATTGAAACTTCGCAGCATACTGAATCGGTAGTGCCGCTGCATGAAAACAAACCGCTTACAGTACTAGTCGCGCCACCTGTCGGCTTTTCTAAGGACTTATTGACCCACCCTCGTATCAAATAAATGATAAATTTTCGCATTTTGCCGCTAGATATCCCTAGTAGTTTCTATATGTTGAACTCGCTATTACATACTTTCATATTTCTTTTATTTTTCGATTTAATATTACATTATGGCCGGATAATCTAAATGCCGAATAAATGTTATTGAATAAATATAATCATTAAAAATATTTATTTATAGGAAACCTCTTAACGTGGAAGGTAAACAAATAAAAGTAAATGGTTATCATGATAGTATACCTACCTACCATATAATTATTATGCATAAATCGATAACATGTGAATTGAGTTGTTAAAAATATAATATTATATTTATGTATTAGATTTTCATGAATCTGCGTCTGATGTGTATTTACTAACGACTCTTGAATTCGAAAGCATCGCCGCTTTTACGAAATTTGCGGCATTGTAGATTAGCTTCATCTACGAAAGCAAAGTTTAATATAAATAAAGCAGTCATGATTGAATAAAATGAAGCACCAATTATGGATCAATTGTAAAATAGATAATACCATTAGACAATAATCAAAATAATTCACTGAATCATAATGAAATATGGAAGAAAACAAGTACCTATGACAATTATCAACAAACGCGGGCTGTCAGTAGCAATCTGTCAAACATCGACTCTGCCAAATTTAGCAATCGGTTCGCTAAACTTATGGTAGAGGGGCATCAGGTGTTTGGGTTCGGCGAGATGCTTATGTACAAAAACTCGATGAACGCAATCATACGTTTCGCAGGCCATCTGGCGTAAAATCGCATTCGAAAATAATGGGTGGATGGGGTATTATAGTCGATAAAATCATGGACCATGTAAAAAAAATCGGTACCAATGCAATCTACGATAATTACCAAGAAAACAATATTAATAGAAGAAATGGAAAAAATATTCATAATAAGGATAGAAGATATGCAGCAACAACAAATTCAAATAAGCCTAATGCTCATGCAGGAGAAGGTCTCGAGTCTTTTTGAAGAAGTGTAAAAATGATAAGTGTTGATACTCATACACTCACTGCAAGCCACGGATGGTTTCAAAAATTAAAGGCCGTAATAAACTACACAACATCAGAGTAACATGTGAGATTAACATTAATATAATAATAACATAATTAGATAACAGTGCAGTGCAAATACAGAGGGAGCTACGAATTTTATCAAGAGTCTAGCAGAAATCATAAAAATGAGGATTAAAGAAAGATTTTCACATATCCTTTGAAACCAACACATACAGGTAACCCCCTGTTTATCGTGACCCCGGTGAGTGCGGTTTCGTTATATTGCGATCTTTTTTTAAAACTGGAAATTGTGAAATGGGGAAATTATCCACCAAATTTAATTTTTAATGTGGATGAGACGGGACTCTATTGGAAACGAATGCCAACACGCACGTTTATTTCCATAGAGGAGAAAACTGCTTCAGGATATAAAGCATCCAAGAATCATCTAACTCTTCTTCTCTCAACTCATTGAAGAAACTGATGGAGGTGATAAGAGATGCCATGCGGGTTTGGTGGAAAGAATTTAATATTATAAAAGCTATCAGAAACATTGACGAAGCGTGGAATGAAGTCACCCAGTCATGTATGAAGGGTGTTTGGAAAAGGTTATTCAGTGAAATTGTTGAAATTAACTGCAATTATGAAAAAGATATTCAAGATATCGTGAGAGATTAATCGAATAGCCATATCCGGAGGCATAGAAAGATGTTGATGTAATGATATTCAGACTGTTAACTAATTGGACGCTAATAGCGACGCCTAGCGTGTATCGATTAGGTGGCCATTATATATAATTAGCATGCTATTTAAATGTGGTAATTAATTAGTAATTATCTAGTCAGCAGTCGATGTGTTAAAATCACACGGCGAACCCTTAACTAATGAAGGAAATTGACTGCCATACGTCCCTAGAAAATGACGCCTCCGAACCTGTTCCCGTGCGAAAGTTAAATGCATTACTTGACAGTACGTAATCACAAATTTTGCACAATAAACGTAGAGAGGCCAAACAGGGGACTTGGGACGTGGGAAGGGGTTGATCGCGAAATTTCGCTTATCACGACCATGATGCATAACTATGAAAGCACCACCAAGGTCACCTCACACATCGCACCATAACACCAACCTGACGCGTGAATGGTAGAATGATTTTTTTATTTTCTGCAGGTTTACATGACCTCACGTATTTTTTTATGTTAGTGGTTTGGAAGGTAGTTACAAATGATAAGAAATTAACAGTGTTTTTGTAGGTTATTAGTTTATACTAATGAATGTTCTGATGGTTATAGCACACAGCTCACATGCGATGGTAATGTATTTCTAGCATTAAAAAGCTAGGACTGTTTGACTGTAGAAGGAAGGAGGAATCGAACATGGATTTTTTTTAAAACTATGTATGAAAATTCGCATCAGGTAATAACTTCCATTTTAGGGTTCTTTCTTCGACATTTTCCACAATGGCTCTTTACATGTCTCGCTTAAACGCTTGAATTTCTTCACAAATGTTGTCCTTCAGCTACTGGATTGTTCGGTAGCCCCAAAGAAAAATGGTACAAGTCGGTTATGGAGAAGCCTGGCGGGAACCATGCTAATTGTCATAGCTGATTTTGGCAAAATTCATGAATTCAAGAAAACCTAACCTAAACTAACCCAACCTAACAAATAATCCAGTATATCGGCTATTTTCAAAATGTGTTTGCCGCTGGTTTCCCCATAACCGACTTGTACCGAAAAAAATATACTTTGTACTTTATTATAAAATGTACTTCTATATTCTGATGGGAAATTATTCGCATCAGCTAATATCCCCAGCAGCTGCAAAATGTTTGATAAGCACTCTCTCTCTATTAGTCAAAACAATCAGTACCTATGCATATTTTCTTCACGGTTGCAACCGAATCAGTTTATTACCTTGTTCTGCAGCAACTTCTTCCGATGCAGCAGTATGACTTGTGCCTATTTGACATAAACAACGTTCATGATCTTGTTGTAACTTTTCAATTGTTTTCCGTTTGACATTTTCAAATTCTTTTGTTTTTACGGCAGCTATGGAGTTAAGTTGTTTATTTTTTTCCTCTTTGACTCGACTCCTAATATTTTTTGCGATATTCTTTGACTGCTCTCTGACCTGTTTTGGATTTAAAAAAAATATTTGAATTTGTGTATAAAGCCCAAACTATTTAAGTTGTTTTGTTACTATCGAAATAGAGCTGGATATATGCATAAGAAACAGTAAAACTAGCAGATTGCAGAATACTGCCACGACATACCTGTTGGAGTCGTAGTTTTTTCCTATCCAAGTATTCGTTAGCTTTTCTTTTTTCCGAGTCTGAAATCATTTCTAATGATCAGCACAATCTTCTATTCACAATTATAAAACAATATGTCATTTTAAGGATGTGGGTAGGCGTCTAAATATATAAAACGCGAAACAAATCATTTGACAGATGATGACAACAATGTTGATTAGCTGTTTTAAATTCAAACATTCCTTTTCAAACGAACAAGTATTGCATGAAGTTAGAAACAGTACGGCCAGACTCAGTGTTGCCATCTTTACAAAGTGGAATTATAGTACAGAGCCTCCAAATTTATAGTATTTCGGGAAAAAATATAGTACGCGTTGTCATCTCGTCGCTATAGATTGGTTTCCGAATATCCGTTTTTGTCGAAATCGACCTCTTAATGCAGAATGTTTTTTTGTATCTAATTGGACGAAAACCATCCCTTTCTTTAAATTACTTTGTGATGGTAATGAATACATCATCGATATGCTGTAAAAATAACAATTTAAATATCTCCATGTATTTAAATATAGGATTATGAAATTTGTTTTTCGTCTGCTGAACATTTGGTCTATTCGGGAACCAATCCTACATTGACGCTGTCAAAATGTATAGGTTTTTTGTTTCTTAGAAAAAAAATAACAGAGAATTTGAGAAACTCCGAGACCCCTTTTTATTTAGGTACCTCGTCCAATCAAAAATGCTTACCGAAGAATTCAAGAAATTTAATTTTTCGAAGATTTTTTTTCACCAAATCTTGCGAAATTTTAGTTTTTTCCGATATTCAAAATTATAGTATTTTGGGCGTACTATACCTGTTTTATATCGTACATAGTACGTGGACCAAAATTATAGTACAAATACTATAATTGTAGTACGGTTGGCAACACTGCGGCCAATTGGAAATGGGTGGGAATTAATCGCACAATGCAATAATCAAAATTCACAAAAAAAAAATAACTTTAACATTTGGAAAGTAGTTTTCACATATATTAAATGATTTCACAAATAAATAGATGAAATCACATAAAATAGTTTGTTTCACAAAACAAAAATCATAAATCACTCATTGTAAATATAAATTCACTCAATTTTGACAACTGCACACATTTATTTTGTAAAATTGTTTTCACCGACAAATAATATATCGCACAAATAAAAGGTAGAAATTCACAAATGTCAAACTAATAATTGTAGCAGCAATAGAATTTATTAGAAGGCAATCGCAAAAATGATGCTTAGGTGTCAATATAATTAATGTTTAACGCAGTAATATAAATATGTGTATATTGGTGCTGCTATCGTTCATATATTATTTGATGTAAATCTACAACCAAATAACACCACCTAGGTATATCTTTTTCGGTTCATCGATATAAATTTTGGTAAATGTGGCGCAGATGCCGTCTTGAGATTGTATAAGTATCATTTTTGAACTAAACCTAACCTAACCTAATCTAACGTAATCTAACCTAATATAACTTAACCTAACCTAACCCAACTTAACCTAACCTAACCCAACCTATCCTGACCTGACCTAACCTAACCTAACCTAACCTAACCTAACCTAACCTAACCTAACCTAACCTAACCTAACCTAACCTAACCTAACCTAACCCAACCTAACCTACCCCAACCTAATATTAGGTACCTAATAATATAATCTTAGATTGTGATAATGAAGTATCAAAATCTATGAGCATTTCAAATTTTAAATTAACAATTATTGGATCGAAAAACCTATGTGCCGACAGAAAAGGGTATTTATTATAATTGTCTACTGGAATAAACGGTTTTCGTAAAAAAAATCATAAAAGCTCATGACGGCATCTGCGGCACAATTACCTAAGTTTTAATTAACGTCACTTTCTAAATAGATATTTATAGTATTATTTGAATCTGAAAGTAGGTACCTAATACATACTTATGTTTTGCCAAAATATTGTTTAAAATCATTAAACCTAATTTTCATAGTGTTTGTATTCTTTTACGATTAATTGGTTACAATAGTATATTGATACGTGAAGACTACTTTTTCCTTAGTGAAAATCGATCATTTGAGTGTTGTAGTTGATTTGTGAATATCATCCATTTCCGATGTGACGAACATCTTTTTAAATGTTGTCAGCGCTTTGTGAAAACAGTCTATTCAATTGTGCGAATATATATTCCCCATTGGAAATATTTTTATTACTGTCATCTTATTCGTCTGGTAACATTACAATTTTGATGTGCTTTCGAGGTTCGTTCAAATGGAATCGTTTGATTTGTTGGATTTTGGACCGTTTGGCAAAATGTCCACGAGAACGCTTTTCTGACGACTAATTAGTGCTGCCAGTACTTAAAATTAATTCAATAACATAATAGTCTCTAAGACAGAAACACATTTATTGAAACGTCAACTTGTTATGAAATTCTAACCTATCGTCGTTTACAATAACGCAAATTTAAAAAACTGTCGTATTCATTTATTTTAAATTAATGTACAAAATATAAATAATGCTTCATGAATAGGTAGGTAGCCATTTAGTTCATTTATAAGATTAATAGGTACCTATGACAAAAGTTTAAAAAAATTACTTTTGTCTCCCCGACCATGTCCGATCCTGATAGGATCATATGGGCCTCCACAGAGTGGAGGTTTGTATTGACAGATTTTGTTTTTTACGAGAAATGGATGTCAGCCACTTGCTCAACCTATTAGGTCCATACCCTGACACACACAAATTGAAAAACAATTTTTGTACTTTTCATAAATGCTCACTTGTTAGATTGTATTCATGTCGACAGTGTGATATTGTGACTTAGACGACAATCGAACATATTAAATTGATAAAATTCGTTAGGTAACTAGTAATATAAAACCTGATCATTCCGGGTTGATTTAAGACAGTTTGTAGCTTAGAATCTCCGTTACAAAATATACGTAAATAAAATGAAAATAAATTCTTGGTCTGACATGATAATAATTATAAGTAGGTATACGTAATGATATTAAATCCAACTCTTTGCATAGAAAATGTGGTTGGATTTTGGGATAATAAAACCGGCTTTCTTGTTCGCGTATGGTTAGTTATGAATATACATAATTCAAGTGAACTCCTATGGTGTAAATGTCTAAAATATTAATATGAACATCTCACGATATATAAATGCCGAATGCCGGCGCTCCATTGGCACGCAAGTCAGACGATTTACAGTCTTCGGACTTTTTTTTTTGCGTGGAGCACCCCAGGTCTGCGGACTTTTTAATCCGCAGACCAGGCTCGTTGGATTTCAAACATGTTTGATATTTTACTCGCCGAGCCGCTGAAATTCGTACGTTCACCACGCTTTACCGTCACATTATTTATATCTATGCCGACGGACGACAGCGCCATCATTATTTTACTGTCATTCAAAGTGTTCGGACATCTCACATCGATAACAACAATGGTAGATCTACGAGTGCATTCGAAAAGTTTCTTGGAAGATTTTATTAATTGTTTTAAAGACAACCCATCGTTGTGGAAGACGACCAGCCCACTATACAAGAATCGTGATGCCAAGTCCTTGGCGTATGCGGAACTTTTGGAGATTTTAATCAAGGTGGAGCCGCAGGCAAGGGTCGACGATGTTAAAAAGAAAATACAGACATTGAGGTCGGGTTACAGAAAGGAGAGAAATAAAGTAAGGACATCATATCGAAGCGGAGCCGGCACAGACGCAGTTTATCTACCCAAACTGTGGTACTATAAAAATTTGGAGTTCTTGAACGACCAAATGGAAGGTACGTAGGAATGCTTTAAAGCTATTTATTATACACGTGCAGATTATGAAATTGTCGTACCTAGCTCTGAAAGTGACATCGCATTAGATTAGCTACTATTAAGCAATTAAAACATACAGCTATGAATCATTTCTAGTCACAATAAAATTATTTATTCTTTGCTGAGGTAGGTAAGAAATAATAATATATAGGTACGATCATGGCGGTGGAAGCGCGGCTTATTGAGTCGTGGTCGGGTCCCAGGTTCAAATCCTGGGTCTGACAAGTACACATTAAATTTCAATTTGTGTATGAGTCAGAGTATGGACCTAATATGTTGAGCAAGTGGCTGACATCCATTTCTCGTAAAAACAAAATCTGTCAATACAAACCTCCACTCCGTGGAGGTCCATTTTATGATCGGACATGGTCGAAAGAAGAAGAAAAGAAATGATCATACAATCAAAAATCGCTCGAGTTAGGTTCCTTCAGAGACAATCAATAAATCGTCAATCATCAATCAAAATTAATGGTACAGTTTGGTTATGAGGAATACAGCGGAAAACACATTTTGAAAATACCCGATATACTGGATTACACCAATTATACCAATATCAATATTAACCGTATGAAGGAATGGGTACTTAGGGGAGAGATAATAAAAAACAAGTTTGAGTATTATGTTGTATTTTAACAATTTACATTTTGTTTTACAGAATCGAGCTCAATATCCAGCATGGTGGACGATTTGGAAAACATGTCTCCTGATGAGAGTTACTCCAACTCGTTAAACAACGAAGATTGTATTGAGGTAAAACATTTTAACTAAATTGTTACATTGGTTTAATTTATCTATTGCTTATCATACTTTCTTGCCATGTGACAGCCCCGGTAGTATTAAAATATTTTTCGAAATCTCCTCGCGCTTTCTTAGCATTGGCAGTCGAGTTCCGATTAGTCGTTGCTTCCAAAGGCGCTAAGGTGTCCTGTGACCTCAGTCCGAGCTCTATTAAACCTGTCTCAGGATTTTCCCTATCAAGGTCATGAGAAGGAGTATAAGTATGTGTTGATTTGCGACGAAGAAAGTTGTGCAGCACACAGCAAGTTAATACAACTGTATTGATATTTTCAATTTTCATGTTTATTGGAGCTTGAAAAATGCGGAATCTAGCAGCTAAAATGCCAAAAACATTTTCTATAATTCGCCTGGCTCTGCATGTCCGATAATTATATATTCTTTTACTGTGATTTAATTGCCTTTGTGAATACGGCTTTATGAAATCGTTACGTAATGCAAAGGCTTCATCGCCAATATAAACAAATGGCAGTGCATCAGAATTAGCAGTAGGTTTTTTTGGTGCAGGTATTTTTAATCTGCCTTCGTCTAAACGTTTGAAAAAATCAGATTTTCTCAGTACGCCTCCATCAGAAATACGTCCATTTGTTCCAACATCAACATAAATAAATTCATAATTAGCATTTGCAATCGCCATCAAAACAATGCTGTGGAAATGTTTGTAATTATAAAAGTGGGAGCCGGCGCCTGCAGGTGGCACGATTGCAATGTGTTTCCCATCAACTGCGCCCAGGCAATTTGGAAATTGCCATTTACTATTAAATTCTTCTGCAATCGTCTCCATTTCTTCGTGCGTATCAGGGAACTGCAACAAAAAATAATCAACATTTTATTTACAGATAGAATATTCGCCTTCAACATCCACGTTGTCGACTACTCCAAGGTCGAATCTCAATAGAGCACCAGAACCCCCATCGTTCAAACGAAAAAAAATCGAATGATAGCGCCAACAAAGTGTTAGAATTAATCACCGACAAACTAAGCAAGACTGAAGATGAATTTGATGTTTTTGGCAAAATGATGGCCATGAAACTACGATCGATGTCACAGGGACAAAGATTGCTGGCCGAGAAGCTGATGCATGAAGTTGCCTTTATGGGACAAAGTGACAAAATAATGCCAGCAACTACTGTTCATACTCAACCAGTTTATCGTATATTAAGCAAAAATGTACAAAAGCCGGTATAATAAATTAATGTTTTTTGTATAAATAAATATCTTGTAAAAATATTTGTTTTTTTGTTTGTTTTTATGCCTATAAACCTTAGCTTAAGCGATACAACAAATGGTAAGTATTTGAGCTATGTTAGCAAACCTATATTATTATGTGGCCTCATTTAGAAATCAAATTCCATGCTTGCTTTTCGAAGAATATGACTAGTATTACAATACATTCAACAGGAATAATTAAGCAGCTTGCTTACAGCCTATATGGAGAGTCCTGGCTAGGTACAGCATTCTAATGGTCTATTGAATATTTAGCATGTCAACGATGGCCTTATTTGTGACTATATATATACCTATCTCAAATGCATCTTGTCTGCCATTCTTATGATGTTGCCGTCTATGATTTATATAGGTAAAACAATCCACTAAACGTTCACTTTATAAGACCAACCAATGTCTACTTGTTAATGATATATTTGTAAATTTGCCCAACTTTATTAGATGACGTATAATATAATACACACCTTGAAATATTCTCCTTTCAAAACGTCAATGATGACTTGGCAAGTTTCGGGAATTATCTTGCCCAGAGTTTGTCTTCCAATCGCAGTTCTATAATGCAAGTCAGTGAATGTTCCGCCGGCAGCCAAAAATCGCAGGGTTGCACATAATCTATCATGAGGAGAAATAGCTTCCCTCATCATAGTATTTTTTTTTTTAATAAATGGGGAGACCAAATTATACAGTTCTGTGTATACATCCTCTGACATTTGCAAATAATTGCGGAAATCGCTCGGTTGCAAACGCAATTCTCGTATTAAATTTGTGTGGGATAATGTCGTTCGTTTCCTTATCCAATGTTTCACCCAGTATTTGTGTACCCTTTGCTTCGTTATTACATTATCTGCCACCCAATAACCCAAAAAACATAAAACGTCGGTATCATTTAACGCCATCACGATTTAACTGTCAGATATACGTATATTATCTATGCTGTCAAAGTCGACTGTTTTACTCGTCAAATTAATTATATACTCGTTTCGTTGAACGTCTGTTGGCCAGTAGCAGAACGTAGAAAAATCTGAAGACTTATTGTCGTCGGACTTTTGGCTCGCCAATGGAGCGCTGGCAGAATAATGCCTATCATCACTTTGACAGATCGTCATTAGTCTATGGATCGTCCGAATTGGTTTGACGTTGCATGACAAACCATTTCTGATGGTCCGAGAACGGTTTGGTTTTCAATGATACACTGAACCAAACGTGAAATCTCAAACCATTTACGGTCTACTTTCTACTCATACAATTTGTACCTACGTTTAGTGTCTATGGTTTAGTTTGATTTGTTTCGTTCAGATTGAAAGATACGATAAAGTTTTTCACAAATAATAATTGGCACAATGCGCATGCGTAAAAAGTAAACCGGAAATAGTTTGATATAAGGTTTGGTTTACTGTTCCAGCAAACCTCAAACCATTCTCTCTCTGACCGCCAGAAGTGGTTTGGTATGAAACGTCAAACCACTTCTGACGATCTGTCAAAGTGACTAGAAAGGACTTATCCTAAAAATGATAGGCATTTATTATATTCCTTATCTGTCATTTATTCGAGATATTGCGTTACATTATATGAATATTATAATATTTTTAGGATTAAAAAAAACGAAACGAAAACGGGATTTATATATCGTGAAATGTTCGTATTCATATTTTAGACATTTACACAGTATGAGTTCAATTGAATTAGGTATATTATTATAGTTTAGTAATAAATACCTCATAACCTTCATAAGTAACCATGATAGACGAACGCGAAACAGCTTTTGGTCTTATTATCTCATAATTCCAGCCATATTTTCTATGCAAAGATTTCGATTTAATATCATCATAATATTATTATCATGTCAGACCAACAATATTATTTATTTACTTACATTTTATTCATATATCAATCTCTTTGCTTATAACGGATTCTAAACTACAAACTATGTGTTAAATAGTTAAATCAATCGTAAATGATCCATTTTTATATTATTTAACTAATTTTTAATACCTACTGCCTATCTATTATTATCAATTTATATTCGATTGTCGTTAAGTCACAATAATGTCGACAGGTTAGAATTTCATAAAAAGTTGACATATAAATAAATTTTAGAGACAAATAAATTAGCTTATAAAACTCGGAGTTTTTCATATTCTCCGTTATTTTTTTTTCTGAGAAGCAAAAAACCTATACATTTTCGACAAATGACAACGCGTACTATATTTTTCCCCAAATACTATAATTTTGGAGATTCTGTACTATAATTCCACTTTGAAAAGATGACAACACCGCCGGCCAATGTTGCCAACCGTACCGTCGTGACCCCGAGCTTCGCCTGCAGTACCTTACATTGCCTATTTTAGTTAAACCTAAAAATTACCCTTCTTTCTTTGACAATGGCATTGCTACTATCTTTCCAAAGATATATTTTTATAGTGGTAACATTTGTGCCCAAATTTGAATCTAACTTCATGTGGATGTGTCAGGAAAACACGTTTGTTTGTGATGCGGGAGTGTCGAGTTTCGAATTGTCTTACAAAAATTTGTCTGTAAAAAGAATCTGTTGAAGGTAAGTTATTATTTTTGTATTCTATAGGTTTAATAAAGTTTTATGTTTATAAATTGAAAACATTTAGAACTCTATCTTTGATTATAAGCATTTAATTTGAATTAATAAGAGACTCGAGCCTTTTCCCACCAAAGTGATCCCAGCTTCGCCTACGCGTAGGGTTGGCACCACCATGTGTACTTTTTATTATTTTACATTCCATGAATTATGTTTTTGAAATATCTGTATTAAAATAATATGTCTGCATAATCTTGTCAACAAATATGACTTATTAACTACATGAGTATATTTTTTGTTTCAGATAAAATATTCCGTGCGAAGAAAATGTCTAATAAAAAAAGAAATTACACCACCAAACACGACGAGGAGATGATGAATATTGCATTAGAATTAATGCGAGATAAAAGTTATCGTCGTATCAAGCGGAAAAACAGTTTGGCATTCCAAGAAGAACATTACTGGATAGGCTACATGGTAAACATGTAAAACCAGTTGGTTCTCCAACCCGTCTTACTCAGGAAGAAGAAGACAAAATTGTGAAAGTTTTAATTGCTGCTGGGGATTACGGTTGTCCACTGACTCTGCTGGACTTAAGACTTGTGGTGCATCGATACCTATTGTCCAATGGGCGACAATTTTTATTTGATGGCAATCCGCCAAGGAAAAAGTGGGCATATTCTTTTCTTAAACGTAACAAAGTTAATTTAACAACACGATTCACTCAAAATATAAAAAGATCACGCGCCGAAAAAAATTCAAGTGAAATCGAAATGTATTTCAAAAACTTGAAAGAAACATTGAAAGATGTACCACCGGAAAACATATTAAATTATGATGAAACCAATTTGGTGGATGACCCGGGTGCGTCCAAGTGCATTTTTCGCCGCGGTATTAAATATCCAGAACGTGTAGTGAATTACACCAAAGGATCAATTTCAGTGATGTTTGCCATTTCTGCAGGTGGTGTTTGCGTGCCACCGTATGTGGTGTATAAAGCGGAACATTTATTTCATCAGTGGCGAATAAATGGACCTATTGGAGCAAGATATAACAGGAGCAAATCTGGCTGGTTTGATTCTGTTATTTTTGAAGACTGGTTCCAACAAATAGCTATACCTTGGGCTAATTCTAAAATTGGACCAAAGGTTATAATTGGAGATAATTTGGCGACACACATCAATCATTACGTTGTGGATTTGTGTCAATCAAACAATATTAAATTTGTTTTTTTGCCACCAAACTCGAGTCATTTGACTCAACCGTTAGATGTTTGTTACTTTGGGCCCATGAAGAAGTTATGGCGTACTATATTATTAAAATATAAATACCAGAATCCAAGAGAAACATCTCTAAATAAGGCACATTTTCCAGAACTCTTTAAACAGCTGATTAATGAATTGGACGAAAAAAGGCATAATATTGCTAGTGCTTTTGTAAATACCGGCATATACCCTTTTAACCCAGAGAAAGTACTGCGGAAATTTCCTGATGTATCAAATAGAAATGAATATTCAATAGAAAAATCATTTTTAGATTACCTGAAGGAAAATAGGTCACCCAACCCTATGAAGAAAGAAAGAAAGAAATAAAAGACTTTACATCCAGCTTGGTACGTCTGCGTCAACTTATAATTTTTCCCCAGAACGTTCTAATACATCCAGTAAAATCATTGTTCCAGAATATGCTAATACATCAGCGAATAGCATAATTGTACCAGAACATTCTAATACATCTAATGAAATAATTCTACCTGGAACATCTAAAGATCCAAAAGATTGGATATGCTCCGAACACGAAAGGCATCAAAACAAAAAAATTACAGTAACTTCGGATATTCAAATAATTCCACCCACTAAAACTAAGAAGCGAAAAGAACACATTATACTTACAGATTCATCAGATTCTGAAGAGACTATTAGTAGCATTAGTAGATATTCGCTATTAGATGAATCTGATGACTTTTTGCCTCGAGAAGATAGTGATGTTGACACCGAATCTATTAAATTTGGTGAAGTATCTGAAGAATTTAAGAGTAGAAACATAAAAACTGATATTGATTTCAATATAACAAGCGAAACACCTGAACAGTATGACAATCTGGCAGTTAATTGTTTTGTTTTAGTCAAATTTCCTGTCCAGAAATCGGATCGCTTTTATATTGGGCAAGTGATTAAAAAAATAAGTGAAACTTATACGATAAATTTTTTGAGAAATAAAGGAAGAAACAGATATGGCTGGCCGGTGGTAGATGATATTTGTCAAATTAATAAAACCGATATTGTTTTGGTTCTAAACGAACCGAAACCACATCGCAGAGGAATTTTGATTTTTGATTCAGAAGTTTTAAACAATTTTTCAGTATATTAATAAGCTGTATTCTAATGTGTATAGTGTATATGACATTATGAGTGAATAAATATTGTGTTATGTGCATAAAAGTTTGCTGAATAATTATATCATAAGATTTTTTTATTACTTATCATTTTTTATCTATGGCATTCTAATCGAATGAGATTGATTTGTATTTTTTCGTTATTGGTATACTTACATGTATAGTTGATTTAAATTAATTAATTGTAGTTGTAAACAAATGTTCCTTTTTATATTTTCATTGGTTATATTTTTTGTCAAATCATTAAAACCGATATTGTTTTGGTTCTACACGAACTGAACCCATATTATCGCAGAGAAATTTTGATTTTGATTCAGAAGTTTTAAACAATTTTTCAACATGTTAATAAGTTGTATTCTAATGATTATAACATATTTTAATATAGGTATAGGCATATGTGTAGTTAATTTAGTTAATTGCAGTTGTAAACAAATGTTACTTTTTTATATTAATATGTTCAAAAAAATTCATAAATAACTATTAAAATTATTCCACATTAGTTTTATTGACAACCCTGACAGAAGTTTATCTAATGTATGAAAACACGCCAGAACAGGTTCGGTACTTCGCCTACTACCAATATCTTGCTAAATTGAACCTTATACACCCATCACTATGGTTCATATTGTTTTGAACACATCTTTTTACTATTAAATCTTTTCCTTTACTTATATATATGGCTACATTTGAAAAATACAACGCTGGGCCATGTTAGGGTAAGTACACCATGCTTCGCCTGGTGTCTTTCAATGATCAAAAATTAATGTTTTTCCTACAAAATGTGAAATTTCATGTCACTTGTACAAAATTGACAACGCAATACTTCATTGGATATAATTACTAGTTACGAAAACATCTTAATTTTTATGATATTACGCAAAATCACACTAAAACTAGGCGAAGTTCGGGGTCACGACGGTACTATAATTATAGTATTTGTACTATAATTTTGCTCCGCGTACTATGTACGATATAAAATAGGTATAGTACGCCCAAAATACTATAATTTTGAATATCGTTCTATAATTTAATATAAAAGTACTATAATTTCGCAATCGAGCCATTTTCGAAAATTTGGAAATCGTGGCCCGCGGTGAAATATTTATACATTCTACTAAATTCTCCGTTATTTTTTTTCTGAGAAACAAAAAACCTATACATTTTCAACAGATGACAACGCGTACTATTTAATTTAAATTTTTAATTTTTAATAAAATTTAATTCCCCAAATACTATAATTTTGGAGGCTCTGTACTATAATTCCACTTTGAAAAGATGGCAACACTGGCTGCCGGCATCATTTTCATTTCATTTTTCATCGGAGATCGCGAGGGTGCCCTGTAATCTGCATTATGCGTTGTATTGTAATACGTCAGTGTCAGTGTATAGAATTCTGCTGAATTATATTTTGTGACCTTGTCAAAATAACCGTTTTTTCAGTGTAATTTCAGTTTAATGTGTGGCATGATACAAACATTTAAGCTCTAAAAATTTTCGTTTACCTACCTACTACGTTTAATTTCGGGGTTTTTGGTGTTTGTGTTGTGAAACAAAATGGCGACAAAACGTTCTGCAAACGTTCGTTCAAGAGTTTATAGTTTTTCCGACGATAGCGAAGATGATGTTCAGCGAAAACCAGTAAAAAGGCAAAAAAGGAATATCCAGAAGGATGTGTATGTAGCTGACGGTGGAGCGTCGAAAAAGATGACGAGACAAACGACTATTTCACCATCTTACGATGAGGAACGTTTCCGGGACGTTGCAAATCGTAATGGCTTGAAGCCGCAGTTTCTGGACAAAAAGCAATCGTGCTTTTCTAGGAACGCTATACTAGCCCGTGAAAACAGAATTAAGAAGAAGATGTACATGAGCGACCTAGAAAACCAGGTGGCGTCGTTGAAATCGGAAAATAAAAAGATCCGTACAACCATAGGAACTCAGTCGAATTACATCACGGACCTGGAAAAAGAGATAAATTATTTAAAGAGCGTTTTGGCAAACACCAAAGAGATTGGATTACTTTTGCGTTCTGTCCACGGCAACACAGGCCTTCCGGTGACGACATCAATGAAAAATTGTTGGAGCAAAGACACTGAATTTAAAGAGAAGAACCTTCCCATAAGTCCACCACAGAAAGCGAAGCCTTGGACGTCTATTCGTGAGGAAAATAAAATAGCCAAAATTAATAGCAACCGACATATTCCTACCCCGCCTACTTCCATCTCATCCATGTCTCCGTGTCACCAGTATTCGCCAATATCCGAACCGTCTTCACCGTTGCATCTTGATATCACTTCTTACTTGTCTGATGATGATTTTTCTTTTGACGATATCGCTTTACCTCAATTTTCCAGCATAGATGACGACGTGTTTGCCTCAATTCCTTTGGAAAAAGACGAACCTGCATCCGTGGAATCACCATATCTTAAACTACACGATAACACGGTGACCGATCACACATATTCGTCTTCCTTGAATATGTTCCCTGACTTTAAACCCGTGAATGTGGGAGTGTGTTTGCACATCTCTAACCAGAAAGTTTCATTGGAGTTCTGTTCGAAATGTAATGAAAAAGCAGCTTTGAATTGGGAGCATTGAGACTGTGTTCTGGTCGGCCCTGAAGAAGCCATGTCTAACAATGAAACTCGTTCCAGAGTTATCCAGAACGCAAGTGAATGCACGTAAATTGTCTGTATCAATTTTTAATTATGACATTTCATTAATATTAATTAATATACTTGGTTGATTAACACAGCAATTTGCACGCCGTTGCAATGTTAGGTATATATTGTAGTGTGTCAAGTTACGTTCGTAAATAAACTCTTAAATAAACATTTTATCAGTAAATACCTTTGATTGAAAAAAAAATTGTCTCTTTAAAATTTAACGTGACCGAAACCAATGGACTATTTTTTCAATAAACTATGGTTACTAAACTGACCTATAAATGTAAATAACTGGGCTTCAAACTGGTAACTGGTACGTAAGTTCCTGATTCATAGAATGTCGACGTTATGTAAAATTAACTAAATAATGACGCTATGCATATATGAAAGTGAAATGACATAAGCAAAACAGTGATAACATGGAAACATCACTTCCTGTAGGTGTTGCCATTTTTTTTTTGATCCACCATTTTGCAAATTATTCATTTTATTTTAGTTGGTGTTTATTTAGATAATCGGGGTACTTGATAGGTACAATCTTAATTTAAGTTTACATAATGTAGTATAAGAGCCGGTGATGATTATGTTTCAATTAATTCTTATTTATCCAAAAATGGATTTATTTAACAAATAAGTCTTTGAAATGATCGTAAACAATGTAGGTATTCAATCATTTGGTTCTGACTTACTAATTTAATTTATTGTCATTCCAGTTAAAAATATATTATTAACCAAGGAGTATGTAATTTATTGCTTTCAACTTCAACTAGCTTCCAATAATGCTTATAGTAGTCAAATTTATTTCTCTTTCATAATATTAATTAAAAATGAAATAACGTTGAATCGCTCCCAATAGGATTGTTCTTAGTTCCAATAGTTTGAGGCCTTGTTAATAATATTGTATAATTTGTACGAAGATTCTAGTATTACGTTGAAACTTTTCAGGATGGCGAGTTGAGTTTCCGCTGTACGAAGACACGGTCACTTCTGACGAAGAAGGGTGTCTTCTTCCTTTGCGTCTCGCGCCAGAAAGGTGGAGTACACAGCCATTTTGTTACAAGCATTGCATTTCTATTAACACTTGCACATTATGTGTTTAGTCTGGTGTAACCAATGAGTGTTTACACTTACGAAAATCCTTCAAATCCACGCGTTGTCAATTAACATGTGTATTTGGATCTTCTGATAATCTGTCAATACAAACCCCCACTCTGTGGAGGTCCATATGATCCTATTAGGATCGGACATGGTCGGGGGGATTATTTGGATCTTGATCTAGGCCATGGGCCCAGATGGTTAAGAGGGCCAATAGCATTTATAAAGTCTTCGAGCAGAAATAATATTTTACCTTTAAATATACATCATATCGAAGCATGGTCAAAAATTTGTGATTTTTAAAAAATTCTACTATTGCAGATGCGAATTTACAATACTTAGTGGGTTTTGAAATTTATCATTAATCATGTTATACTTACCTATCTGTTTTCTCTCTAAATTAACAAGTTGTTTTTAGCAAAATAGAAATGGAATGCTTATGTTTCTGCTGTATATTGTAAAACGAACACTTAGTTTCTGATGCGGGTTGATTTGTTTTTCAGTCGAGCGAAGTGGTTTGCCCGGCAAGTGTTCTAAGACATCTCTCCAATTTATACAGGATAAGTATCTTGTATCGCTTTTATTTATCCCAATTAGATGTAACTTAGTTTTAAGTGTTTTCTCATAATAAAAAATTTGGTGTAGTATTATCCATTAGCTGTTAAAAAATTATAAGTAGCCGAACATCGGCGCTTTTCATAGGTTTAAATATTTGCTTAAATTTTTGGAATTTTTCCATTTATTATTTGATGACTGTTCGAACGGTATTCACGGATGACTTTTTGAACATTACAGTATAGGTACGTTAGTCTTGTGTATAGGTAGATTGTTATTCCAGTTATTAATCTAACTATTTCGTATGTAGTTCAACCATTAAAAATCTAGTTACTAGGTTTTAAGAGAAATCATTGTACTAGTTTTTAAAATTTAGTTGTAATAAAGATTTACTTTTTGAACTTATTGTGTTATTCTTTTATATCCCCTTGAAAACACTATTACTATAAAGTTTTTTTGTTTCAGTGCCGAGCTCCGACCTCTACCGAAAGTGTGCGGAAATCTTCCATCTGTTTTGAGAGCCGTTCAGATCGAGAGATTGTTTTAACTCATTTTAGTGCTGACAACGCGACTGATGCGTTTGCATTAGTTGGCCATTAGATATATATTTATATATATATAATTAACATGATATTTAAATGTAATTAATTAGTAATTAGTAGGTCAGCAGTGAATTGGTATAAACATTGGAAATCAGTTAACGAAGAAAGAATGTATGTGTTGGGAATGTTGCAGATTTAAATGATTTAGCGAGCCACATTGATCTATTCTACCATAAGGCACCAGATGAATTTGATTCAAAGCATCTATTCTTCATAATCATGGCTGTCTGCGTGCGGCCACAATTTTTGTCTGTCTCCGGGTTTCTATACAAATCTTACTAGTATCACAGCTTCTCGCTACACATGGATTGCCAGGGTGCTCGGATCATATCAGGTATAAGAAGGCAACAGGCAAAGCATCCAAACTGTGATATTGGCTGCCTTTTGAATAGTTTTTAACTAATAAACGTTAGCGTGAGGTTCGATAGTTTTTACAGAAAATTAGGCTTTTTCAAAGGGGTGCCAAATGAGAGATGCATTATTGTTGATCCATAAGAGTTCATGATAACAACTGTAACACTGATGACACTCGCCCCTACTAATTGGTTTGCATGTTCCACTATAACTGTTTGGTCTATAGTCAATGTAAATAAACAAATTGTGAAATTGGCAGCTACAGGATTTGAACTTACTGCTTCAGAATCCAACATTCTCCCACTCATCCATTGTGGTAATGCATGATCATGGTATAATAGTGGAAATGACAATAATTTTATATGATTTATTAATCCTTTCCAGTGGCGCACCCAGGATTTAATATTGGGGGGGGCCCAAGGAGGAGAATGTTAATTAGTCCTATAGGCTCTTTTTCTTCTTCACAGCCTAATTTCTCGTTTATTGGTCTTTTGTCTATTGCACTCGGTGTACCTACACCATGGTCCCCACATCCTGAAGCGGGCCCTCAGGCTAGGATATTTGGGGGGCCCCCTACCTACCGCTAAGATTAAAGGCAGTGTGAAACACTACATTAACGTTTTTCAAATTGTCTTTTAGGTCAAATTAAGGGTACTTATACAGTGAATTATTGGCAATTTTTAATACATCTATTTTATTAATGGAGCTGTCAAGTATTGACACATAATAATCAAAAAATATATTGCACAATTATATAAGTAATTGAAAATGTTCATGGCCATGAAGTATAATAGCGCCGCAGGCGACTTTTTTACTATTAAAGCTAATTTATGATGTGTGTTTATATCACTTATCTGGTCAACCTGACACGGGCCCCCAGACTAGAGCCCTGTCAGCCCTCCCCAGCCATGACCTACACCACTCCGGAATTCGGGTGGACACCGAGAATTTTTTGACAGTTCCATTAGGGATTGGGTTTCTAACACGAAATTTTTGTGTTAGAAATTAAAATCTAAGAAATTTTTCTAAAAAAGGTGCTGGAGAATTATTACAAATCATTTTTTTGCCCTGTTTTTATTTGTCTAAGCCCAAAGGTATAGTTTATTGGCTTTCAATTTAAATGCTTAAAATCATTCTGGTAATTTTAATTTTTGGGGGGTGCCAGGGCCCCTTGGCCCCCCCGGGTGCGCCACTGATCCTTTCCACGCGGACGGTACACCAGTTGTACACTAATTAATTGGCCGTTCGATATAATTAGCATGTTATTTAAATGCGGTAATTACATGGTAATTAAATGCTCCGCGTCTTACAAGTTAATATTCTTTCAGTAGTAAAATAATCAATATTCTCTGTTTATAAATTTAATACCAACCAGTATGCCAACACTATGCTTATTTCCATAGTTATCAAAAGAATATTAATATATTCCAGTTAATTCGTTATTCTATACTGGCTTACTTACTGTCTCTCTTCTATCGTTTACTCATTTTTTTCTGTCACGTCAATTATATAATATAATGTCTTATTTTGATTGATTAGGTCATTCAAGTCACAGAAGAACAAAATTTCTGCGTTCACAAAGTACTCTGGTTCACTCCGGTTTTCAGAGTGTAATGCTTGTCGAATGATGTCGGCTGGATGGAAATGTAGTTTGTTAGCTGTGACATCATGAATCAGTCGTGATGCATGTGCGTAAAATCTAATGTACGACAGGAAGCCTCTGACCGCGTGTTTCAAGACAGTCGTACATGAACGACGCATGTCTACCACAGAGACAGTAATGTCTGTTGGAATTTAAAGGGGCCCGTAAACGAGCCACTTTTTACGGCAATTGTGTCGCCGTTAATAGTTCCGCAAAACATGACAATAGTAGTCTACGTTACCGAAACTTTACATCTATTGCCTTTGTTTCTGGCAGCATGGTTGGTCGGTATATCGAATATCGAACTCAATCGAAAATACGGCAATAATTGCTAGATAAATCGATTTCATTCTCGCTCTGCTGCATATGTGCATCTCTGTTTTTGATCTCACCCCTAGCAACAATAAAAACATTAGTGACAGCCGATTTGACAATACATTGCTATAATTTATTATTATAACATATTACTATTATTATGGTATTATTACTAATCGTCAATTCACACTTTGACAATGAATAAATGGACAAACGACAGGGTATTAGAGCTTATTAATGAGGTTTATTTACGTCCGGTATGGAACATCGAATCCAAACTATATAATGGTCCTATTATGAAAAGGCCAACTACAAAGCTGCACAAATGTCAAATTTCACTAAACGTCAAATTTTGACATTCTTTTAAAGTTTTAAAATAAATAATTATCAATAACACTAATTTCTCCTTTATATTACGTATTGTTTAACGTTTGTTGAAGTAGGACCCGATCCAAATCCTTATTTTATTTTAGATTGGTTTATGTGATTATTTATATGGTGCAGAAACTTCATTACCGGCCGTTGTTGCCACGTGTACGCACAAAATACATCAGCTTCACTTGCCCGACATTGATGACGGGTCATACATTGCCCAGCAACTGGCAATAGTTGCATCATTTTTTTGGCAATTCTATCGGCTATCAGCAATTTTTGATGCTCGTTTACGGGGGCCCCTTAACACAGATTCCATAGTATATGCTGACAGGAAAATAATTTATAAAATAATTACCAGATAAAAATAACTTTTTATATACTTACAACGTTTTTATATTTTCTGTTGAATCATATAAACTTGACTTGACTAGCTTAAATGATCAAAAAAATTGTACTTGATAGAAATAATACTGAAATGACATTTTGACATGTCATATTAATTTCCATAGTAACGCACGTATATATTAACAATTTAGTTTCTAGGACCCCAGACCCCTAGCAACCGATAATGGTATCGAAATAACTTTTCATATAAAACAGAATTACCTGAAAATGAATTCAATTCTACTTAAAGATGGCTAAAAGAATGCATTGGAATTGTGTTCTGATATATTCTAAAAGTTTCAAATGTCTAGCTAGTCAGGAAGTTAGTTAAAAATCGATTGCAAGATTTGTACCGGACAAATAAGAATATGAGCTAAGAAAAATGTAGTAATAATGGAATTTTAATTATATTATACTTCATTCTAGTGCAGATAATAATTATATTTCACATGCCCGCCATATTCATTTGGATCCAGAGCGTGTGTTTGTGATGTCTGCAACTTCCCACTCCTTGAATGTTTGTTTAAGAATGGCTGCCAAATTGGTATCTGAACAAGATTTCTCGATATTATGGTGGTTGAAACAACTCGATGAAACCGTTATGCATTGAAATTTATGGCTCCTGAATGCTTAAGAATATATTGCAGTCAGATATAATCGCTTTTGGTTTGTGTGGAACTCGGGCGATAGAAAAATATTTTTACAAATTATAACATGATTCTCGAATGTTATAATTTGTTAATCTTGTTTTAGCTATAACCTGGTTCCTGTGATCATGGATTCTTGGTTGGGTAAAAATAATAAGAAGATTGGTCGTAAGCGAAGCAATCCATTACATGAGTCTTCGAGAATTCTGAATTGCATGGAACCGTAAAAACATTCAGTTTGTGGTAATATATTGTGATGTTTGGACACAGTTGTAGTTAGAACATTAAATTAGTGAATGGCAGTACTCGGTTCAAATCCCATTGAGATGGATTGAAACGATTACACGTATGTATTTTTTTAACTTTTGGAGTTACACATTTGATAGCCTAGTGTTCGTTATTGAAGTCATGGGTCATGTGCTTGATCTGAAAGAAAAAATGCATTTTCTCAATGTGATCCAGTGTAAGGACGCAATGGGTTGGGCAAATGGCTAACAACCATTCTTCTAAAGAAATGTAGTAATATAATGTTGACTCCCATTTGGCTCCGCTCAGCGAAAATGATCGATCTGTGGTAAAACGTTCTGAAAATTGAATGAGATTAATAATTCGATGGTAACATCTATTTTTCCATTATTTAGTTTTTTTATTAATGGTTGGCCAAACTGGATGTAAGTGGTCTTCTGTTCATATGACAAGCCAGACTCGACATAAATAAAATTTTATGTTTGCAGGCTCTATGTCAAGGTTAACAGAATACAGCATTGCATTTTTTTTATTTCCCTTAATTTGCTCGGGGTTTGGTGCATATTCATCTAAACTAAACTGAGCTAAATTGGTAAAATAAAAGAATATTAGGTATTATTTTTTTCAGAGAAAATTGCAGGTGATTTAAAAAACAGACTTAAGGACTTTTGCTCAACCTCATGCCAGCGACTTCGTGAAAATAAGAGGAACGAACAGCATATTTAGTGTTCTTATTAGAATGTATTGATTAAGACTAACTTAACGTCGATATGCCTGTATTTGGCCACAAATGTTCAAATAGTTTAGTAATGGATCAAACAGCCAATCAAGCATTTAGTAAGAGCCTATTCGAAAGTCTTGCATGGCATCCTGTTTACAAACATTGTACTGCCTTGTAATCATTTCAGTCAAAGATAAGTAATTTAATAGTCAATGGGGTGACATGTCAAAATTATGGTGGTAATACATATGAGGAAAACATCAAAGGAACACCGTATGAATTGTATGTTCAATAGGTCTTTGGCTCTACAGGACACAAGGAGAAATTAATGAAATAGTGAATGACATGGGGAGCCAGCAGCTGTTGTGTAAAATGTATGCTACAGATCTTTATAATAAAGTAAGCCAAAAATTTTAGCTTTTGAGATACTTGTATTCTTTATAGGTTTCAAGTGTACAGTATTTTTGTAAAATCAGTGATTTTTTGATTTATATAGTAAATTAACTACAATTAGGCAAACTATGGAATTCTTTGATGTATTTGAGCTAGTTTATATAGTGGCGTCTGGCAAGTTCACATGTTTCTCAATATGTTTGATTTAGAGCTAACAACCATTACTCTGTAACCTACATACATTGGAAGCCGATTATGGTTTGATAGTAAATAAGGTTTTTACCCATGATTTTTATGTAATATAAATTCAAATTAACTTTTTTGAAAGAGTGGCGGAAGAGAAAAGCCGATAATGGGTACAATGTGTTTTCTAGACAAGAACGTACTGTTTAAAGGTTCTCTGAAAAGTTTTGTATTCATTAATTTTCCAAGTAAGGTTGGTAATATTTGGTATACCATTAAACGTGTATTTAGTAAAGTGTGATCACTTAAAATGTCCATCTCATCGAACTATCGTTTATGGAACATACACCAATTATTATATACTTATTCCCTTTTATAGGAACGATTGTGTGATTTAATGATAATCTGCCATGCAGGTACATCATTCCTAGGTGGGTGCAGTGCATAAAACCATTTGTTAGAAATCGTGTATTTTCAAGTCCAGTAACACCTCCATTATTCAGACTTGATCATGGATAAATGGTTTGATTTCAGTTATGCTATGATTGCAGCGGTGTTTTCGCTTATGTGATCATTGCATTTGAAGGGTCTGGAAACATTTATGGCAGTTTCTATTATTGTAAAATCATGTAAAGTCTACAAAAATGTATAAGTTCTTATAGGTGTATCTTCTAACTAAACTTTTATTTAAAATGTATGTATGCTAATAAAAATAGTATTTTAGAAGTAAGACCTCTTTATTAGAGATGGGAAAACTGGTCGATTTTGAACACTAAGTATATTCACTACCAGTATAAAAAAATACTTAGTATATAAACTTGTTCCAAAATACTTACTAGTATTTGGAATACTGTATAGATCAGTGGTTCCCAAAGTTGACTGGGCTCCGACCCATCTAACAAAAATTTCCAATCTTGGGACCCACCTCTTAACTGTCTTAGAGAAAAGAGGGCATACATATTGGTAATGCTCAGATTCCCTAGTGGTGAGTCGTGGAACTACTTAATGCTGTCTTATTTATTCTAATTGAAATTAAAAAAAAATTTAAGTATTACCAATATGAATGAAAGACTTGAAATAAGATACACAACTTAAATAAAAAAAAAATATTACTTAAATACCTACACCTACAAGGTTATTTTACAAAGTTATTTCAATGGGAAGGATGTATTTGTTTCTTATTTTTCTTCATTACAGTTTTAACATCAACTTCAACTTTAGTTACTTTTAGTCGCAGTGAGTTTGATATATCCAATTTATTTCGGTATTTAGCTGAATGAATTATCAAATTTATCACTTCCTATTTTTTTAAATTCATGTATACAGTGGCGAGGGCCCACTCAATATTCGCTCACGACCCACTGGTGGGTCGCGACCCATAGTTTGGGAAACCATGGTATAGATCGTTTGGCGTGTTTCATACTCAACTGAAACTAAAACCAACTCCATATTATTAGTATTTTAAAATACGTATCGGCTCAGGGAACTCATGACTGTGTATCGGCTTCAATATAATCGCTAAAAATACGCTGAGCTCCGCTTGTCGAAAAGTCCCATTTATTATAAAATTTTTAATTTATGAATTTTTCTCTTAGGTTACCTACAATATTATTGTTAACAAAAAAGTGATTTTTTTTTAAATTTTAAACATGTTTTGAGCGGTATATAACAAGCCTAAGCCTGTGAGTCATCTCACCACTGCTGCGACACAGAATTTATGACCTATTATTATTCATACATTCGAACGCAATAGACTAATAAATGAATATATACCTATATTCAAGTGCTATTTTGTTCGCGCGCATTTAAGACTCAGCTGAACAGGACAAGGTCATTCATAGTTTAGTCAGAAATAAACCTCAGCGTTGAAAGGACGTCATTTTAATTCAGTCTAACCTCAAAAACCTCTAACCATCGGGGATTTATTTTAAGAAACGCAATAATTATTAATTACAATTCTCGGTCGAACGAATATCATTATTATTATTCCCTTCAAACATAACATGTATGCGACGTAATCTGAAACCGGCCGAACGAATACAGGGCTGTCAAAATAATATGAATCTAATTTTACGTTTTAAAGAGTTACAAATTTAAAGTTAAAAATAGCTTACTGTACCGATGGAATAATTACATACTTCCAAGCGTCAAACGGCATACAACATTCATCTAAAATAATTATGAAAAGACTAGCTGATTATGTTATGTTATTTTTGTATTGTTCTTATTTTTTTGCTTATCAAAATATTTCACATATTATCTGATGATGTGTATTTTGGATATATCGTCATATGTATCTGGTCTCATTAAAATTGCTATTAAGTTGATATAACATAGGAAAATCTGTAAATCATTAAAATGTTAATTTCGTTATAGTTTTTAATTAAACCGGTGCAATTACATATTAGATTTAAACACTGTTGTACTGTGTGACTTTTATAATATCAGATAAAACTGTAGGATGTCAGCAAAAGAGTAAACAAAACCCAGCTCATGGGATAACCGAATGGTAAGCAACTGTATATATTATATTTTCCCGCCAAATTGCACACAATTAAAAACAATTTATCATAAAAACAAGTAAGACGTCTTCGACAGCCCTGGGTGATTGATTCGATAAAGTCGGCAGTTTTTTTTGTCTTGTTCTCTGCGATCGCTAGCTTTGAATAAAAAAAAATCTATGGGTGACCATTTTTTATGAGTATAAATTATTTCTTGCATTGGCTTTTATTAATTAATAATTATGTACCTACCAACTAAAAGTAAAGTTGCGTTACTTGTTTGTAAAAGTGTCAGACTAAATTAATTAAACTAATCGGGTAAGTAATAAAAAGTCATTAATTGAGTTAGCATTTACTTGGTAGAATTCCATTTTAAAAGAAATGAAAATATAATTAATTATATTTTCATTTCTTTTAATAAAAAGTCACTTTCTTTTATAATAAACAGACATCACTATATTAATTTTTTTTTAAATATGCATTAGAATTAAACAATATGTACCCATTTTTTTAAAATAGTTATGTAATAGGTCTTACATATTCAAAATAAATACTATTCATTAATAATGTTTTTTGGATAGCACATGAAATAAAAATGTAGGTAGATATGTATTTCAACATCCTTCGTATGTTTAGCTCTCGGACAATTTCAGGTGAAAACGTTATTAATATATTATTATTAAGTTTATATCGTGGCTATCCATCATATTGGTTGCAATGTTTTCCACCAAACACCTGATTAACAAATTGAATTTAGTAACATTTACGTATATTAGAAGATATCATTTTTTGGTCACCCCATATTTTATACACTTTGACAGTGTTATGATTTAAATTAAATAAGAGATCATTATTATTACTTTAGACCAAAGCATTGTCGGCGACCTTTGCATATTACCAGTAGAGCAACAATTCCGGACCACATGTAAAAAAATCATATTTTCAATTCTCAAGGGCAATTCTGTAGAGCGTCCCCTTAATGTCAATAGTGTTGAAAGTCTACCAACTGGCGAGTGCACAGCGACTTGCGATGATATCATCACAAGTTTTTTGGAATAAGTTTATTGGGCCACAAATACTTAGTATGGGTAGTTTCATCCGAAACTTGAGTACACAAACTGGTGACAGTATTTCCAACCCACCTCTAATCTTTATTGACTTGCCAACATTTTAAGAGAATTTAAATTGGTGTTTTTGTTTCCAATGTTTTGTTCGATGCGACTGCTTGAATTAAGATATATGCATAATAGAAAAATGATATGCAATTATAGCACAAGTAAAATCGCTGCTATTTGAATAGTATGCACATTCAATTAGGTTTTAATGGTAGCATTAGTAAAATCACCACTGAGTATAATCCATATAATCAAAAACGCATTACATATTTTTTGATAATTGTGGTTATATTATATCCGTATAATCGAGGTTTTACTGAACTCTTTTTTTTGGCGTATTTTATTATGGAACTTTGGTATTGAAGGACCAAACCATGGGCCGCCGATGAATACCTACATAATTACATATTTCAACTGGATCTTATACCGATTTGACAAGGTGAGTTGTCATTTCAGTTGGTAAGTATAATAGCAAACCAATTCTTCAAAAACGATGTACATAAAACAACCAACATTTCATGATATAAGATCTGTAAGGGATATTAAATTTGTCTTGTGAAGACATCGTCACCATTGAGAGAAAAAGTTTTAATGCATACTTTTGCAATGTATTTGTGTCAGATGTTTGTCAGTGAGGAATCCATAGAAAATGTCATACTGTCGCAGTGTTGCCAAGTCAAAATTTAAAATTTCAGTAGAATGTGACAAAAAAAATCAGTAGATTTGACAAAATATCAGTAGATTTCAGATTCTGAATACCTACTCATTGAATGACCAATTCTTTTCTGGATTTTCAAAAAATTACACGTAAAGTAATTAACGTCTCGTTTTTTAGAGTAAAATACCGCGTAAGGTAATTAACGTCTCGTTTTTTTAAGAAAAAATTCAGAAAGTTCAAAAATAATTAGCGAGGGCTTCAAGAAATATTCGATTGCAAACTTATTTTCCAAATTTTCATTGCATTTCATTTCATTTCAGTGCATTAATCATGTCAAGTTTACTATTAACATAATCATGAATTTACTCACAAATATTATGGAAAACACAAATATTAGTAGATTTTAGAAAATGTAATAAGTATATCAGATAGGTATGATTTAAAAATAAGGAAAGAACTCACCTTGTGCAGATAACAAACGACCTTGATGCTACTTTAGAATATTATGGTCTTGTAATAATAATTATGAAATAAAATAACAATAATAAAACTATTCATCACCATATATTTATTGTTTTATTTATTGTTTGTTTTCATTATTATTGTTTTCTACACAAAATAATGTTAGTTTATAATACGATTTATCACTACACTTAAGTAGGCACCTAGTTATTTTTATATCACTGGTTTCACGATTACTACTAAGGACAATTTAAAATGTTTTCTGAATAACAAATGAATCAGGAAAAATATTTTAAGAAGTTCAAAAATAATAGGTATCAATATTAACGAACTTGTATTAATAATTTTAATATTGCTATAACTGCTGCTATCGGAGAATGCTAGAATAAAACTGATGAAAATTAAGGGCACAGTAGAAACCATTTTCGACTGTCTAAACTCTAAACAATCTGATGAAAACAAAACTATAAAAAGTAGGTACTAGGTAGGTACCCAGTTGTTCCTTGTTCGAGTTTCGAGATCCCATTATTTGGTGTAATTAAAATAATTCCTAGTTATAGAAAGGAAATCTCTCCATTCGCGATGTTTTATTCAGTTTTATTTTCATTCTAAATATCATGAGAAAGTTTTAGTTATAGATATGCCACCATAAATTGTCCGGTTTTCGATTTTAGTACTAAGCTCACCACAGTATAAAAAATATTGAATGATATACCTATCAAAATCAGCATGTGGCGCTCTCACTAATCGGAAGACTTATAAATTGTTATATCATATAATTATGTACATTCACCTTTACTTGCTGAAAGGTTCTTGAGAAACCTGACCTAAAATTTTAAATTGCTATTCAGTAATTAATACCTAACCAAATTAAATGTTCAAATTTACTTTATGTAACCTGAGCCGGATCCAAAAAGTATCATTCATTCGAACTTACGTGCATAAGAAAAATATTTGAAACCAGAAGAAAAAAGTTTTTTTGCGTTCTAAAAAAAATATTTGTGGACAAAAACCCTTTGTACTAACAATGATTGAAATGTTTGAATAATGTCTCTTGTTCTTCGGTTTCCTTCTTATCAGTTTATCACTTAACAATGATGCAATTGTTCATCCCCATTAAATTTTATTTTTGCTGGTCACACATAGCATAGCATTAAAATATAATGATTATTGAGTCATGTTACGTTATGGTGTGACGTTTTACGTAATAAATAATAATAGGTAGGTATTAATTTATTATTTTCTAATGCCGGCGCTCCATTGGCACGCAAGTCAGACGATTTACAGTCTTCGGACTTTTTTTTCGCGTGGAGCACCCCAGGTCTGCGGACATTTTAATCCGCAGACCAGGCTCGTTGGATTTCAAACATGTTTGATATTTTACTCGCCGAGCCGCTGAAATTCGTACGTTCACCACGCTTTACCGTCACATTATTTATATCTATGCCGACGGACGACAGCGCCATCATTATTTTACTGTCATTCAAAGTGTTCGGACATCTCACATCGATAACAACAATGGTAGATCTACGAGTGCATTCGAAAAGTTTCTTGGAAGATTTTATTAATTGTTTTAAAGACAACCCATCGTTGTGGAAGACGACCAGCCCACTATACAAGAATCGTGATGCCAAGTCCTTGGCGTATGCGGAACTTTTGGAGATTTTAATCAAGGTGGAGCCGCAGGCAAGGGTCGACGATGTTAAAAAGAAAATACAGACATTGAGGTCGGGTTACAGAAAGGAGAGAAATAAAGTAAGGACATCATATCGAAGCGGAGCCGGCACAGACGCAGTTTATCTACCCAAACTGTGGTACTATAAAAATTTGGAGTTCTTGAACGACCAAATGGAAGGTACGTAGGAATGCTTTAAAGCTATTTATTATACACGTGCAGATTATGAAATTGTCGTACCTAGCTCTGAAAGTGACATCGCATTAGATTAGCTACTATTAAGCAATTAAAACATACAGCTATGAATCATTTCTAGTCACAATAAAATTTCTTATTCTTTGCCGAGGTAGGTAATAAATAATAATAATATATAGGTACGAGGGAATGCTTTAAAGCTATTTATTATACACGTGCAGACTATGACATTGTCGTATCTCTGAAAGTGACATCGCATTAGATTAGCTACTATTAAGCAATTAAAACATACAGCTATGAATCATTTCTAGTCACAATAAAATTATTTATTCTTTGCTGAGGTAGGTAAGAAATAATAATATATAGGTACGATCATGGCGGTGGAAGCGCGGCTTATTGAGTCGTGGTCGGGTCCCAGGTTCAAATCCTGGGTCTGACAAGTACACATTGAATTTCAATTTGTGTATGAGTCAGAGTATGGACCTAATATGTTGAGCAAGTGGCTGACATCCATTTCTCGTTAAAACAAAATCTGTCAATACAAACCTCCACTCCGTGGAGGTCCATATTATGATCGGACATGGTCGAAAGAAGAAGAAAAGAAATGATCATAAAATCAAAAATCGCTCGAGTTAGGTTCCTTCAGAGACAATCAATAAATCGTCAATCATCAATCAAAATTAATGGTACAGTTTGGTTATGAGGAATACAGCGGAAAACACATTTTGAAAATACCCGATATACTGGATTACACCAATTATACCAATATCAATATTAACCGTATGAAGGAATGGGTACTTAGGGGAGAGATAATAAAAAACAAGTTTGAGTATTATGTTGTATTTTAACAATTTACATTTTGTTTTACAGAATCGAGCTCAATATCCAGCATGGTGGACGATTTGGAAAACATGTCTCCTGATGAGAGTTACTCCAACTCGTTAAACAACGAAGATTGTATTGAGGTAAAACATTTTAACTAAATTGTTACATTGGTTTAATTTATCTATTGCTTATCATACTTTCTTGCCATGTGACAGCCCCGGTAGTATTAAAATATTTTTCGAAATCTCCTCGCGCTTTCTTAGCATTGGCAGTCGAGTTCCGATTAGTCGTTGCTTCCAAAGGCGCTAAGGTGTCCTGTGACCTCAGTCCGAGCTCTATTAAACCTGTCTCAGGATTTTCCCTATCAAGGTCATGAGAAGGAGTATAAGTATGTGTTGATTTGCGACGAAGAAAGTTGTGCAGCACACAGCAAGTTAATACAACTGTATTGATATTTTCAATTTTCATGTTTATTGGAGCTTGAAAAATGCGGAATCTAGCAGCTAAAATGCCAAAAACATTTTCTATAATTCGCCTGGCTCTGCATGTCCGATAATTATATATTCTTTTACTGTGATTTAATTGCCTTTGTGAATACGGCTTTATGAAATCGTTACGTAATGCAAAGGCTTCATCGCCAATATAAACAAATGGCAGTGCATCAGAATTAGCAGTAGGTTTTTTTGGTGCAGGTATTTTTAATCTGCCTTCGTCTAAACGTTTGAAAAAATCAGATTTTCTCAGTACGCCTCCATCAGAAATACGTCCATTTGTTCCAACATCAACATAAATAAATTCATAATTAGCATTTGCAATCGCCATCAAAACAATGCTGTGGAAATGTTTGTAATTATAAAAGTGGGAGCCGGCGCCTGCAGGTGGCACGATTGCAATGTGTTTCCCATCAACTGCGCCCAGGCAATTTGGAAATTGCCATTTACTATTAAATTCTTCTGCAATCGTCTCCATTTCTTCGTGCGTATCAGGGAACTGCAACAAAAAATAATCAACATTTTATTTACAGATAGAATATTCGCCTTCAACATCCACGTTGTCGACTACTCCAAGGTCGAATCTCAATAGAGCACCAGTTCGTCCAGTAATAATCCAGTAATAGTCCAGTAATAAGTCCAGCAATAGAGCACCAGTCACCATCGTTCAAACGAAAAAAATCGAATGATAGCGCCAACAAAGTGTTAGAATTAATCACCGACAAACTAAGCAAGACTGAAGATGAATTTGATGTTTTTGGCAAAATGATGGCCATGAAACTACGATCGATGTCACAGGGACAAAGATTGCTGGCCGAGAAGCTGATGCATGAAGTTGCCTTTATGGGACAAAGTGACAAAATAACGCCAGCAACTACTGTTCATACTCAACCAGTTTATCGTATATTAAGCAAAAATGTACAAAAGCCGGTATAATAAATTAATGTTTTTTGTATGAATAAATATCTTGTAAAAATATTTGTTTTTTTGTTTGTTTTTATGCCTATAAACCTTAGCTTAAGCGATACAACAAATGGTAAGTATTTGAGCTATGTTAGCAAACCTATATTATTATGTGGCCTCATTTAGAAATCAAATTCCATGCTTGCTTTTCGAAGAATATGACTAGTATTACAATACATTCAACAGGAATAATTAAGCAGCTTGCTTACAGCCTATATGGAGAGTCCTGGCTAGGTACAGCATTCTAATGGTCTATTGAATATTTAGCATGTCAACGATGGCCTTATTTGTGACTATATATATACCTATCTCAAATGCATCTTGTCTGCCATTCTTATGATGTTGCCGTCTATGATTTATATAGGTAAAACAATCCACTAAACGTTCACTTTATAAGACCAACCAATGTCTACTTGTTAATGATATATTTGTAAATTTGCCCAACTTTATTAGATGACGTATAATATAATACACACCTTGAAATATTCTCCTTTCAAAACGTCAATGATGACTTGGCAAGTTTCGGGAATTATCTTGCCCAGAGTTTGTCTTCCAATCGCAGTTCTATAATGCAAGTCAGTGAATGTTCCGCCGGCAGCCAAAAATCGCAGGGTTGCACATAATCTATCATGAGGAGAAATAGCTTCCCTCATCATAGTATTTTTTTTTTAATAAATGGGGAGACCAAATTATACAGTTCTGTGTATACATCCTCCGACATTCGCAAATAATTGCGGAAATCGCTCGGTTGCAAACGCAATTCTCGTATTAAATTTGTGTGGGATAATGTCGTTCGTTTCCTTATCCAATGTTTCACCCAGTATTTGTGTACCCTTTGCTTCGTTATTACATTATCTGCCACCCAATAACCCAAAAAACATAAAACGTCGGTATCATTTAACGCCATCACGATTTAACTGTCAGATATACGTATATTATCTATGCTGTCAAAGTCGACTGTTTTACTCGTCAAATTAATTATATACTCGTTTCGTTGAACGTCTGTTGGCCAGTAGCAGAACGTAGAAAAATCTGAAGACTTATTGTCGTCGGACTTTTGGCTCGCCAATGGAGCGCTGGCATAAGCAATGATGATGTCAGTGGGTTAAAATGCCGGTATTGGGTAGCGTAACAATGCATCCTTTGTTAATTTAGAAGCGTGTATCCAAATCAACAAAGGCGTGCGTAAATCTTTTCAACTTTATTAATAAATTCACCATCGTTGACTTAAAAATATGGGAAATAGCCAAATATCAGTAGATTTCATGAATTTCGAAAAAAAATCAAAAATTCAGTATATTGGCAAAAAATATCAGTAGATCTACTGAAATTTCAGTAGACATGGCAACGCTGTACTGTCGTATGCATGAGATTCCCAAAAACCTTATAGGCTATATACTGCACGTTTGTATGCATGAGTAAACACGTAATTAGCTGTTAAGTGACGTCACGAATGTGACGTGTCATGGTGTTCGTATTATAAAATTTCATTCCCCGATAAATAATTCAAAATTTTGAAATTGTAAATGTGTCTGAAAGTGTGCGAACGGTACCATATAAATTTAATAATTATACATGAATAATTATTATGTACTTTAAATAATTTATCAGCTATTTTATCACATGTATTTTATAATTATTCTACTGTACGAAAGGTTGTATTGCCAGTAAACTTTTCCATTTGGTGGCAACACTGAATACATTTGGTGGCAATACTGAATATTAATATGACTAACTCAGTGTTGCCAACCGTACTATAATTATAGTATTTGTACTATAATTTTCGTCTGCGTACTATGTACGATATAAAACAGGTATAGTACGCCCAAAATACTATAATTTTGAGAAATCGGAAAAAGGTGCCAATAGAAGAAAAACAACGTCAAAATAATCCGTGAGAAGCAAAAAAAAATTATCCCCATGTCTAAAAAAGGGTGATGTTAGCCACAGGTTTGCAGTTTGCAAAAGCATAGTTCATAAAACGGCCGCTAGTTATAAACTACACAAAAAAACAGTCCTATAAAAGGTTGTTTTCAAACCTTTCTGCAAATATGGAGACTAATTTTATAATCCTCACTTCTATACTATTGTGAAGCGCAATGGCTATCTCGTAAAAAAATGAAATAAATTGGTGAGATTAATCATAATTTAGGATAATTAATTATTTAATTAATCATAATTAATTTAGTTTAGGAACGATAATTTTGTTTTTAAACTTGTCTATTTGGTTGAAATTTTAAAAAAATTGAGTGAATAAATCAATCCAAGGACCACTAATGCATTCACTGATTTAAAACGACAAAGTGAAGGCATTCATAACAAATTGGAGCTTAGGAAATCAAAATGACAAAAAAAAAGTTCGCCATGTCTCCACTTTTAAATGATTTCTACGCCAGATATATTAAAGCAAACAAAAATCTATTTATTGAGTTCTTGGTTAGTTTGCTAATGCACTTTTCACATTATTTTATTAATTGCAAAAAAAGTCGCCTGCGGTGCTGCTTTATTTTGGAACTATTAAATATTTTAAATATGTGGTTGAAAAATCCTGACCCGAGGGTCCGCTTCAGGATGCTGAGTCCATGATAGAATCCATTTGTCAATGAACGAAGTGAATTTGGATTGACTACTATTGAAATTGATTGTGCTAATAAACAAGCACATTCGTCAAAAAATAATGTAATATAAGCAGTAAAACCTTGTTTTTTTTTTTTTTGTATTCGTAAGTAGGTACATTGTTGACTATTTAAAAAGGTGTCTATATTATTTAATGAAATACGGGGGGGGGGGGTGGCGCCTAGATCAGATTTTTTAAAAGGGAGGCGTAGTAACATAAAGTTTGGAAACCACTGACTTAACATTTGAATTTTGTCTAAAAAAACAAGACGTTAATTACCCCACGTTTAATTTTTTGAAAATGCAGAAAATTATTGGTCATTCAACGCGTACTATATTTTTGGCCGAAATACTATAATTTTGAAGTCACTGTACTATAATTCCACTTTCAAAATATGGCAACACTGGACTAACTTCACTTCAATTATTGAGATGTCAAAAGAGAATAAGAATAAATGACAGAAAATGCAAATGCTTTAAGACAATAATATGTAATGATCTCTGTATAATATTATCATTTATACCAATCACCGTATGCTACTATTGATGTTTCCAGTGTATTTGAGAGTTGTGCCTTGTTTATTACAGTTATCTTACAATAATTAACTAGGTAGGTAGGTGGTACCGTAATATTTTGAAGAACGCAGAATGCTTACAATTGTATATTTTAATGCCAGATACAGCAGTAGATACATATTTTTGCGGTGGTTTAGCGGAGATATTTTATCGTAATCTTACGTAAGTCCATCTTATGTCTCCATGAGAAATATTGCAAGCGAAATAGGCGAAATAAGCGAGGCATTTTATCAGTTACCTACTAACGTAAAACCCCCTAACTTCGCCAAGTGTCCCTAACTTCACCTAAATCAATTAAACACTAAAAACTCATGTTTTTACTATTGCACCACTTTAAGTCACTGAGGCGATTTTAAAGATAATATTCGTCCTGTCACCACACAATTTTCAAACCGCCATTATTTTCGCCGTGTTTGTGTTAGTACCGTTTTATCGAGTCCGGTTTGAAGAGATTTTTTCGGAATACCTCTGAACTTTTGCTGATTTCTACGAATCTTGTAGAGGTAGGTTCTTCATATTTTTAATATAATATAGTGATATAGTCTGCTTGCCAAATGTAACGTGCGATTTCCGATATTTATAATAAAACATCAATTATTTGAGTATGCAATGTCAGGCTATGTTTTTTGAACTACTTGTTCCTACACTTCCCCTGGCTTTAGGGTTGTCACAAAAAAACGATTTTCTTGAAATAAATGTGTTTTTTTTATTTTTATTGTTTTTAGACTAAAAACTATTCATCACTTTGAATCACCAGTTAACAATTTTTCTCATATTTCCTTTATTAAAAATTTACTATGTAAATCAACACATAAAAATGATACTATAATGCTTTGGGTTTTGGCAGCCCTAGCGTAAATTGGTAGGTTGTATGAAACAGTCATTGAAGTGATTCCTATCTTCGCCAACGTAGATATTTCTTTAAAATATGTCAAATTGTCTCAAGCATAAGACCTGAATTTGCTTAAGGCTATTTTTTAATAGATTTCGTGAGTATCCATAGACAATATTTTTTTATTGTACCTACTAAAACACATTGGGCGAAGTTAGGGAATCGTACCGTAACTTCGTCTATATAAAAAATAGTGATTTATTGTATTATTTAGTATGAAAAGGGTATTACTTCAATATAAATAAAATTAAACACTATCATTGTGCATTTCATAAGATCTATAAGACTTCATATTGGTGGATATTTTGGTGGCAAAACGACTTTCTGTTAAAAAACCGGGCGAAGTTAGGGGGTTTTACGGTATCTAGATTATAAGACTAGGGATCAAAATTATACGTATTTTGTAAACAGCACGACTAGGAACTGTTTTTAAAGTTCGCAAATGTTTTACAGAATCTACAAAACGAATAAGGGCCTAAACCAAATGTTTGTTGCAATGAATGCAAAATTAAAATGACATTTGAAAGTGACAGCTGAGGCAGCCATTTTTAATGGCGCGTGACGTCAGATCGCTTACGTCACAAAGAGTGTTATTAGCTATTCGATGGAAAATCGGTTAAATAGCTTATAAAGAATTTGGGAATCTCATACATACGGCCCTAAACGTATAGTTATAAATATTTTTTTATAGCCTTCCATGCAGTGATGCCAACCGTACTATAATTATAGTATTTGTACTATAATTTTGGCCCGCGTACTATGTACGATATAAAACAAGTATAGTACGCCCAAAATACTATAATTTTGAAAATTCGGAAAATAGATAAAAAATGGCGCTAAAGCTGTTCGGGAGAACTAAAATACCTAACTTTTAAACTTTTGTCTAAAAAACGAGACGTTAATCACCTTCTATTTGAATTTGTGTCTAAAAAAAGGAGACGTTAATCACCTTACATTTCATTTTTTGTCTAAAAAAAACGAGATGTTAATCACCTTACAGTTGAATTTTTGTCTAAAAAAAAGGTGACGTTAATTACTTTACGCGAAATTTTTGGAAAATGCAGAAAAGTTTTAGAATTATTCAACGCGTACTATATTTTTTGCCGAAATACTATAATTTTGGAGGCTCGGTACTATAATTCCACTTTGAAAATATGGCAACACTGCTTCCATGAAAGTGCACCAGTCATTGCGCTGTGGACCAGTTTTTATCAATCCGCCAGCAATTCAAACGTGCTATACACTTAACTTTTAACTTATACAGCAACCAAAGCTAGAGATAGGACCCTGAGAACCCTTTTATTACTGGAACCCCTGGTTCTGAATCTTGAGAACCTGGAACACGTCTTAAAAATGACAAGTGCTCCACTGTTCTCATTCAAGTATAATACACATTTTGAGTATAGAAACAAAATATAAGTGTAAGGTAGGTGAAAATTGGTACATTTGTTTTTTAGGATGCAACTGAAGCTTTAAAAGATTTGGCGGTACCAACAGCAATTGGGAAATAAATACGTTTTGTTTCAAGAGAACTAAATAATTATTTGAGTCAGTTATGGAGTAGTCAACTGGTTCACTGGATTATTTGATATCTGGATTCTAAGCATCGACTTATATTAATTGGGTGGCTAACAAATGTTCTGAGGAGATTGTGTTTCACATTCAACTGAAAATAGTGGTCTATCTTTTTCCATTGGTTGCTTTCAATAATAACTTAAAAAGTATTGATATCCTATTTACCGAACAATTCATAGAGGTATATTGGTGGGATGATTGTACAGTATTATGAAACAAGAAACCGACCCTCAACGTGTTAAACTTGTCGGTCTCTAGTGTTATAATATAATGTGGTTCCCACAAGAGCCAATTTGTTAGGAAAAAGTGCCACACGTGTAAGTGAATGTTACTGCCATCTATCGTTTTAAGAACCAACCAACATTCATCTATCGACTGTTTCAATTTTGCAACAAAGAACCAATGAACATTGTTAATAAATGCATTAATTTCATCAGATGAAGCACAAGTTAAGTAGTCAATATAAATAAATAATTGAGGCATAGAGTTACAAAACCCACTCTGGGCGATTTTTCAAAAAAAATAGTTATGAATGTACGCAGGAGCTCTTTCGTAAGACCTATCTTCTGTTCTAGGTGAGAGTTTTAAATCCCTCTGTTTCTTCAAAAAATCAAAATAAATATCGAGGAGACTGACTAAACCCGCTCTGAAAATAAATTTGTTCTGGTAAAACCCTCTGCGTAACCGGCCAATCAGATGCCGCGATTTAAATAATGACTTCACGAATCCTTTAATCTCCATACAAACCGTTTTCTCGTGTGCGTCATAATTTTGCTTCAATTATTTTACTATTTTTTACTTTTAATAATGAATGTTTCAATAGTTAGTGTGACGGAATCTCAACAAGAACAATCAAGGAAGCGTTGGAAAAATCCAGCTGCTTGGAAATGTAGCCTTTTACGCCAAGAAACGTATTTAAAAATTGACTATATTTTGCTGTATTGTTATGAATAACCCAGTGGTGGCTCATATTATTTTCTAGTTTTACGTATATTTTTTGTTGTCATTTATATTTAATATTCTGTGTGATATAATAAAATATCATAAGGTTCTTATCGTTTTTTGTTATCTTCACATTTTTATCATTATTTGGTTTGTGTCAAAAATATAATTAAAGGAAAACTATTTTCTGTCGGGGAAATGCTTTTTGTTTGATAATTTGTACTATACAAATGATAGATTTAGTAGGTTATGTTACGTTAGGTTAGTTTTTTCATCTCCCTTGATAAAAAAATGACATTCCTTATCATTATCTCCACGGGACAAGATTTTTTCGTCATAAAATTGTATCATTCGTTAATATAAACGATAATGAATTTTAATTCAAATATGTTTATTAATTTGTAGATTAGCTTAGTAGTAATAACGACGCATAGTTAACAATGCTGTGCTATCTTGTAGAAATACAGTTATTTTATAATACGTTTTTGCAATAAATTTCAGAAATTCCACGTTTACTATTATTTGTATATAAAAAGTAGCAGGAACAACAGAACATAGGTAATAAATATCTGTACCTCAAAGGCAGACGGATGCAAATCCAAATACCCTTGTTCAGGAGAGCCAAAAAACAATTTTTATTTTAAACGAATACTCCTAACTTCTAAGAAAATATACATAGAATGATCATTATTTTTTTTTATTCTAATTCAATTAAAGTACTTCTGGAATATGTAAGAAAGGAATAAATATAATACAATTTTATATCTAAAAAAAATAAAATAAAAAACGTAGTGTGGATTTGCATCCTTCTGCCTCTAAAGATATTTTGTTAATGTGGATTTGTATCTTATTTACCTAGCCAAAATAAAACAATTTATAAGTTAAAAAAATTTATAGGTATAAATATAACAAAGCAAAACACATTTTTTTTTAAATTTTATTATGTCATCATCATCATCACCAGCCTGAATCTATTCACTGCTGGATGAAGGCCTCGCTAATCTCCAAGCTGATTCCACTTCTCTCGTTCCTGTGCGTTGCGTTGCCAAGTTTTTCCGCAGAACTTTATCATTTCATCGATCCAGCGGCTTCTAGGTCTACCTTGCGGATGTTATTTACCTCTTGGATACCACTGGATGACTAAATTTGTCCAACGATTGTCCTCTCTTTGAGCCATGTTCCAGCCCATTTCCATTTGAGATTTTTAGCAAACTCTATCACATCATTAATCCTTGTCTGCTCCCTTATCCACTCATTCCTTTTTTGTCCTTTTGCGTTATGCTCAGCATGCACCTTTCCATACCACGTTGTGCTACTCTTAAGTTTCTGGATCTCTCTTTTACTTAGGCTCAATGTTTCACACGCATGTGGTTACGGGAAGTGCACACTGGTTGAACACTTTGCACCTTAGGCATTTTCGAAGAAATTATTCAGGCGGCCAAAAGCACTCCAGCCTAGCTTTACTCTGCGAACAATTTCATCAAATATACATCCATCTATAGACACTTATTGTGCCAGATAGATGTAGTTTTTCACCTGTTCGAGCTGAATGCCATTGATGAGGATCTCTTTTAGGCCTGCAAAGCAGTTGAACATGACTTTATTCTTTGATACATTTATTTTCAAGCCTACTTTGTTGCTTACTCCAGTGAGTTACTGCATTCTGCTTTGGAGGCCTTCTGAGTCTTGCAAACTACTATTTATTGTTATCGGCAAAGCGTAGATGACTCACGTATTCTCCATTTATGGGGACCCGTGTCATTCCAGTCAAGTTGTCTAAATAAGTCTTCAAATGTAGCTGTAAATAGTTTAGGTGAGATTGTATCACCTTGTCGGACTCCTTTGCTGATAGGAAATGCGCGATGGTTTATGGAGATGTTGTTGCGCTACTGCATATATTATTGAAAATATTTATATAGCGCCCGGGGATTCCTTGATTTCTGAGTGCATCGAGTATTGAAAATTTCTTTATGGAATCGAACGCTTTCTCATAGTCTATAAAACCCATGGATAGCGGCAGCTTGTATTCCTGTTACCGCTCTGATTTCTCTGATCACTTGGATAATATAGTACATAGTGCTGTATCCTCCTCTAAAGCTCGTTCTCCTGGCTGGTTCTCGTCTAGTACATATTGCAGACGGTTTGAGAGAATTTTATCTTAGTGGATTATTGGATTTGCATCCTTCTGCTTCTAAGGTAGGTATGGCATTTGCATCTTTATGCTATGCATATCTTGGACTAAGACTTTCATCTCTCTGCCACTAATAGATAAAGCCTTTAGCATGACGATTCTTAAAAAAACTCATTTTCCCCAAAAACGGAGTTGCATCCGTCTGCCTCTGAGGTACAGATATTTATATGGGAAAATAAGTAAGCTCATACTTCGCGACTTTTGTTTATCGGATTTGGTTTTCTGAATTAAATGCTATAAAATATCTAATATACCTAAGTAGATTATGAATAATATAGCTTAAAAATATTATCATTTAATTTTTATGTTTAATAAATAGGTTGGTAGGTAATGGTGGGTTTCCCACAGACATGGAATTTGGGGACAGAGGTAATACAGGGATTAGTTAGGTAAAGGCCGGTACTTAATTCCGCTGGGTTTTTTATTTATTCTATTGATATTATTAAAAAATATGTTATTGTTATTTCAAATTATCTTACTAACTTTATTTTCTTTTCTTTTTAAATTTCCCGTACCCACGCCGACTAGTAAAAAGGACTCGTGATTGGCCAAATCTGATCGCATGATCTTTGATTCGGCGAATCACGAGCCTGACCCTGGCGCCGGCGCGCGAGGATTTCACCGTTGCGCAATGTGCGGCAAAATTTATTATATTTGAATACTTATATTTAGTCTTAAAATTATCTCTTTCATCCATCATCATTTACACTTTTTAAATCAAATTAAATTTATCTTAATTACACCTCCGCCCAGTATGTGATTTTCACACACCGGACGAAGGCCTTTACTTATGAATAAAAAAATACTTACGTAGTTGAGCAAGGAATCAGATTAGATGTTTTATGAAGCCGTTTCTAGAGGTCAGGGTTACGTTTCGACTTATGACTACTAAATGATTATTTTACACCGGGAGAAGCCCGCCTGTAACAGGGGTGTATCATGTTGATATTTGGCTCTATTGACTAATGAGTTTGCCGACCACTGGCCTAAACCATGGCATCCTCAGAGGATCCAAGGCCATGAGGCCTGAATCATCATTGGGCGGATTCATGCAAACATGAGCGGATCGACTGCGAGACAAATTTTTAGCCCGTAAGCTTAGATGTAAGAAAATTTTATAGTCACCCTTAGCCAACAAAGTCTAAACTAAATAAGTATTATGAATAATTACTTTCTCAGCATTAATAATTTTATCAGAAACCTTGCCATTAAATTCGTCCTTAGCATAAAAAAATCATTGACCTAGCTTTATTAAAAAAGAGCATCCTAAAAGCACTTACCTACTTATATTAAAGTCATGCATAATAATAATTAAATACCTGTACATTCATTCATTCCAAGCCATTCAATGTCTAATGTATTTAGTTTAAAATTATGTATATTAAGATTTTATTTATAAGAATATTACATATGTCTTTGTTCATTTTGTAGGTAAGATATTTCAAAATATGTACCTAAAGCCGCGTTGACACGGTCCAAATACCATCCAAGTACACTCGGATCCAGTGCCATCCAAGTGCTGGCTTCATACTATTTATTCCTATCCAAGTGCACTCGTATGAGATATCTTCATACTAATTATTCCTAGCCAAGCTACTTGGACCGCGTCCTACTCATCCAAGTTAACTTGGATATGAATAAATAGTACCTATGGAGCTGTCACTCGTATAAGATATCTTCATACTAATTATTCCTATCCAAGCTACTTGGACCGCGTCCTACTCATCCAAGTTAGATAGGTCCAGCGCATCATCCTACACCCCCCCCCCCCCCCTCTTTCGGAGGTAACAAAATGTCACGAAATATTACAGAATTTGTGTTTTATAAGTTCATGTAGACATCAGTAAACTATTTTTTTTATTGAAGATGATCCTACATTGTAGTATTATTATATAAAATGTTATTATGCTGTAAAAGTTACAATGTTTACCTTTTCATCAAAAAATGCAATAAAGTGAAAGAAATTTAATATTCCCAATTTTTTTTCATTAATCATCCAACAGACCTGTCCATGATCACATTCTATTACACAATCATAATTGTACACACAAAAGATACTCAACTTTACTTTATTGTGTTCAAAACTGTACTTACTACAGACTAAACGCCATTTTAAAAAAAAATCAGTTTTTGAATGAATTTTTTTGAAGTTTTACTATACTTTTTAATGTTATTTATATATGAAGCGCCTAGTTTCAAAAGCCCCTAAAACGGTTTTTGAACATTTTTGAGTTAGATATGTAGTTAGATGGATATTTTTGTGACCTATACGATGGCCAAAGATTGAACTTTAAAAAACGCCAAAATTCGTCAATACGTATGATCAAAAATTAGGTATGGTAAATTTCAAAACGCGCTAAAATGGTTGGGTATGCTTTTCAAATACCGCTTAAATGGAAAGCCAAAATACTTTTGAGAATGTAGCAAATTAAATAATAAATAAGGTGAGTCGAGGTAAGTGTAACTTTGGGGTAAGTGTAGCTACTAAGATATCTCAGTATCTACTACAAATTGGATGATGCCATCTATGGAAAGGTGATAGCAAAGTCACCGATTTATAAAAATAATCAGAAATGGTGTCGATACCATGTTTTTGAGGTGACTACGTCACTACGTGGATTATTCTCCAGACGACATTTTGAAGTCGACGAGTGAGATGGTAGCTGTTACTAAAATATTTTTTTAAACACGGAAATCTGCACATTGTGGTTGTAAAAATTGGTGAATATATGTGTTTTGATACGCTGCTTCACGTGTTATCGTTTTACTGAATTATAAGCATTTGAAACCTTTAATCAAGTAGACACATTTCCCCCACGAAAGTAAACACGTGGGGTAAGTGTGCCTTTGTATTGTGTCACACTTCCCCCATATATTTTCTATGAATTTGCAAAGTCAATATTTTAACTAGTGATGGAACATGATTATATCAGATGGAGCATTATTTATATCGATCGAAGTATCGAAGATCGAAAATGTTCGTAATTGAAATAGAATGTTTATATGTGAGAATTTGTATAACAGTATAACCTAGATAATTCGAAATCCAAGGGACTCTGAAAATTTGATTTCAAATTCGCGAAAATCGCTGTAAATCGAATTTTCTGGAGAAGAAAAAAATTCGTCAATTTGTATGGGGACTGTTCGACTCAAAAATGTTTTTCTAAGCCTATAATTCTGGATTGCAAAGTTGTTCAATTACCAAATAAAGAAATTGGGCATTTTCACCAAAGTTTGTACATGTTTGAAATTTGGGTAATATTATTTTTTCACTCAAATTAACAATGTTTATATAGCTAGCAGATTCCTTGTTCTATTGTTGAATTAGTGACAGCAATATTTCAGCAAAATATTTATTAATACAATATTTATATCATTTTTATTATGAAATTGGGCATAATAAGTTTCCGTTCCGTGACCACGAAACTAAGCTTATAAAACATGAATGAGACACTTTTTATTACTTAAAAGAGCTTTATTAGATTAAAAAAACCATACACTTAAATATAAAACTACAAATAGTCAAAAAATATTATTGAATTTTAATTCTTGGGCACATTTCGTTCCACTCCGTTACCCTATGTCTATAATGGTAGAGCATTTTTCCTTAAGTATTTGAAAAAACCAATCAGTGTTCGTTCTGCTATTTTTTTAAAGACAGTAATCACTTTTACTAAATTTTATTGGAAAAATACTTAAGTTTCGTTATTTAATATTCAAATAAAAAAAAGTTAACGTTCAAATTTTTTTGGGACATTTTCGGAATGGAACGAAATGGTAACGGAATGTAATTTGTAAAGCTAAAGTTACATGTTACCATAAAAACAAATTTTTGTTTTATGAAATTTATTTGAAATTTTTGATAGTCAGATATATATTCAACGTGCGTCACAATAACAAAACAAATCAAACTTAATCACTAAAATAGACATCTAATATTTAAAAATTAATATTTGTGTGTTTGTGTGTTTGTTTGTTCGTATTTAATGCGCAGCCATACCGTTCATCCGATTGCGATAAAACTTTGTAAACTTATTGCTTGCACTTGCGGGAAGAGTATAGGCTATACTGATATATAAAAATGAATGTCTGTATGTCTGTCTGTCTGTGTGTCTGTCCCGTATGCGTTCCTATACCATTCATCCGATTGCAATGAAATTTTGGAAAGTGGTTGTATGCACACCCATGAAGGTTTCTGAATTAGAAAAATCATCATCTTCTTCTTCTTCTTCATTCTATTTTCTTTTATTCGTATGGTTCCTATACCATTCATCCGATTGCAATGAAATTTTGGTAAGTGGTTGTATGCACATTCATTAAGGTTTCTGAATTAGAAAAATCATCATTTTCTTCTTTTTCTTCATTCTATCTTCTTTTATTCGTATGGTTCCTATACCGTTCATCCGATTGCAATGAAACCTTCGTCAGTTATTGTGTTAACACCCGCAAAGGTTTCTAAAATAGTACAACCATCTTCTTCTTCTTCTTCATTTTATCTTCTTTTATTCGTATGGTCCCTATACCATTCATCCGATTGCAATAAAACCTTCGTCAGTTGTTGTGGTAACACCCGCAATGGTTTTTGAATTAGTACAACCATCTTCTTCTTTTTCTTCTATTCTATATTATTCTATTCGTATGCGTTCCTATTCCATTCATCCGATTGCAATAAAATTTTCGTCAATAATTGTGCCAACACCCGCGAAGGTTTCTGAATTAGTACAACCATCTTCTTCTTCTTCTTCTTCTTCTTCTTCTTCATTCTATTTTCTTTTATTCGTATGGTCCCTATACCATTCATCCGATTGCGATGAAACCTTCGTCAGTTATTGTGGTAACACCCGCAATGGTTTTTGAATTAGTACAAGTATCTTCTTCTTCTTCCTTGGTTTCTATTGATACACCCCTGTTACAGGCGGGCTTCTCCCGGTGTAAAATAATCATTTAGTAGCTATAAGTCGAAACGTAACCCTGACCTCTAGAAACGGCTTCATAAAACATCTAATCTGATTCCTTGCTCAACCACGTAAGTATTTTTTTAATCATAAGTAAAGGCCTTCGTCCGGTGTGTGAAAATCGCATATTGGGCGGAGGTGTAATTAAGATAAATTTAATTTAATTTAAAAAGTATAAATGATGATGGATGAAAGCGATAATTTTAAGACTAAATATAAGTATTCAAATATAATAAATTTTGCCGCGCATTGTGCGTGAAATCCTCGAGCGCCGGCGCCAGGGTCAGGCTCGTGATTCGCCGAATCAAAGATCATGCGATCAAGATTTGGCCAATCACTAGTCTTTTTTACTAATGGCGTGGGTACGCGAAGTTTTAAAAAAATAAAGAAAATTAGTAAGCGTCCCCTTTCCGACATATACGGACCTGCGTAACTAATTGTAAAAACCTAAACATGTAAAGAAAGTGTAAAATATAAGCTAATACCAAGTTACACGAGACAGACGTGGTTTTATTTAATTCCACCCTCAAATATATCGTATTTTTTTTTGTGAATCCGGGGTTCGATGGACACCTGAGCTAGCCGCTGGAACCCCGGGGATCTCACTATACCATTCATCCGATTGCAATGAAAATTTGGTAAGTGGTTGTATGCACATCCATGAAGGTTTCTGAATTAGAAAAATCATCATCTTCTTCTTCTTCTTCATTCTATCTTCTTCTATTCGTATGCGTTCTTATACCATTCATCCAATTGCGATGAAAATTTGACCAGTTGTTGTGCGCAAGCCCGCGAAGGTTTCTGAATTAGTACAACCATCTTCTTCTATTCCTATGCGTTCCTATACCATTCATCCGATTGCAATGAAACTTTGGTGAGTTGTCGTGCGCACGCCTGCAAAGGTTTCTGAATTAGTAAAACCATCATCTTCTTCTTCTATTCGAATTCGTACCTACACCATTCATCCGATTGCAATGAAACTTTGGTGAGTTGTCGTGCGCATGCCCACAAAGATTTCTGAATTAGAAAATCATCTTCTACTTCTATTCTTATGCGTTCCTATACCATTCATCCGATTGCAATGACATTTTGATCAAGTGTTGTGCCCTTGCCCGCAAAGGTTTCTCAATTAGTACAATCATCTTTTTCTTCTTCTATTTGTATGCGTTCTTATGCCATTCATCCGATTGTGATGAAATTTTGACCAGTTGTTGTGCGCACGCCCGCGAAGGTTTTTGAATTAGTACAACCATCTTCTTCTTCTTCTATTCGTATGCGTTCCTATACTATTAATCCGATAGCAATGAAACTTTGGTGAGTTGTCATGCGCATGCCCACAAAGATTTCTGATTTAGAAAATCATCTTCTTCTACTATTCGTATGCGCTCCTATACCATTCATCCGATTGCGATGAAACTTTTGTCAGTTGTTGTGCGCACACCTGCGAAGGTTTCTAAATTATTATTATATAAAATACAAAGTTTGTTGTTTGTTTTTTCCATCCAATTTTGTTTTTTTTTTTACTACATATTAATAACATTAATAACGTTTTCATATTTTGGATTCGATTTTAATTTAGTGTTCTTATGTTTGACCTTTACACCTATTAGAATTATTTTCATATTGCCATATTGTATTACACAGATATTTTCATATTAAAAAAATAATTACCTCTTATTATTTTTCAAATATCTAAGATAAATATAACCACGAAGCGACCCTGTGCGAAGCCGGGTACTTCAGCTAGTATTTTATATTATTCGAATTTGACTTTGAAGTCCTTGAGATAGGGTTTGCTCTTTCTTCTTCGCGTGAGGTTATATTCTACTAATTTATTTTCCGTTTTCTTTTCGTTGGTCATTCTCCCCTTTTTATTTACTGGTCATACCCGCTTGCCTTTTTTATGTAGGGAGTTTGGCATTCCTTTGTTTTCATTATGGATTTGGCTTTCTTATAGTTTACATGTTGCGCTGACAGTTCATTCTAACTATTAAAAAAAATATCTTGAACGAACGTTAAGTGATAGTTAAGTGAACGTTAAGTGATCAGTGATTGTGGCGCAACATCTGAAGTGAGGAGGATATTCTAAAAGCAATGGACATCAGACGGCGAAGCAGGACTGCTACAGGAGGAAAAGTTCAACGTACGAGCGTCGATTAAGATGCTGATGTTTGAGGTATCCTCGTTACGTACCTTATTTCAGCAAGGGGACCGGCAAGGAGTGGCACAACGCCCAAAAAATAATTATTGGCGGCCCCTACGGTCGTAGAGTTGGTCTATATGACAAGTTGCGTCGGTGCGACCACTCGTCATCAACAAACCATCTGACAGAGAGGACCATCGCGGCCCTCCAGAATACGATGTTTTCCCAACGGGACAGCTTCTGTAAGGGTATGCAAGGGTTAGTGGATTGGGCAACCATTCCTCAAAACATCATAACAGCGATGGGCCTGTACCAAAAAATCGAAGAGGGTTTTGGGGACAACGAATAATAAAATTTGCGAGAACATGACTCAGATCCTTACCGAAAAGATACCTTCACTCGGGAGGCACGTCCTGTGGGAAGGGAGTTCTCCATCGGAGGTACGGGCTCTACCAGGGATTCGTACTCTAAGCGGAGGTGACCGCATCTGGACGACCAACAACATTGGGGGCCGCCTAGGAGACTTTCGGGGAGCTGGATGGCGTAGTGTACCCCCCCCCCCCCCCCCAACATTGGTAAAAAAAATAATAGCCGTAGCCCGACACCTTTTGTGCGGACACCACCATTGGTAAGTCGTTCTTTACTTTTACGGAAAGAATTTCAAACGCAACAATCAGCAGAGGTCACTCTCGAGATTGAGGACTTAAAGAACTCAGGGGTTCTAGAAGAAGCGGGTCCAACCCCCAGTTTTCCCTCAACCCTGTTTCTGATCAAGAAACAAAACGGGACCCTATGCCCTGTTTTCAACCAAAAGCGTTAGAATGCGTTCCTACAGCCAAAGCCATTCTAACTAATTCACCATTACAAGGTTCCAGCCGTCTTACAAACAGAAGACTGGCTAGTAATCATAGATCTAAGCCAGGCATACCTCCAGGTACCCATGGCTTCTCAACATCGTCGATTCGTTTGACTAGCCTACCAAGAGGAGCTCCTACAATTCATGTGTCTCCCGTTCGTGCTGTCAGCCACTCCGATTATGTTTGCATCCCTGACCAATTGGGTCGCCGAATTCCTACGAAAGAATGGCTGAGAATATTCACTTACCAGACGACTTCTTAGTGGCCAACCAATCCGAGAAACAGTCTCGGTTCAGGTGGAATACAGGATAACCTTCCTACAGTCTTTAGGGTGGTTAATTAATATTAAAAGACCCTGTCTGAAGCCAAGCCAATGAGGGTTCCTGGACATCACGTGGGACACACACAAGCGGAGGTTTCTGTCGCCGGAGAAGTGTGTAGCACTCCGTCACCATCTGCTAATGCAGGTACAAAAAGGCAGTTGGTCCCTCAGACAGGCAAATATCCAATCCCTTCTGAGGCGACTCAACTTCACATCCTACCTCCACGAGGAAGGTTGCATTGCCGACGGCTACAACGCTCCAGTCATCAATATGGCCGAGGTCCCATCCTCGCCAGTTGATGACAATCCAACCACAGGCCCAACAGGACATCATGTGGTGGCTCTAGGCGATAGGATCCTCAGAGTTGACAACGCAGGTACAAAAAGGCAGTTGGTCCCTCAGACAGACACATATCCAATCCCTTCTGGGGCGACTCAACTTCACACCCTACCTCCACGAGGAAGGTTGTATTGCCGATGGCTACAACGCTCCAGTCATCAATATGGCCGAGGTCTCATCCTCGCCAATTGATGACAATCCCACCACAGGCCCAACAGGGCATCATGTGGTGGCCCTAGGCGATAGGATCCTCAGATTTGACACAACGCAGGTACAAAAAGGCAGTTGGTCCCTCAGGCAAGCACATGTTCAATCCCTTCTGGGGGCGACTTAACTTCGCATTTTACCTCCACGAGGAAGGTTGCATTGCCGACGGCTACAAAGCTCCAGTCATCAATATTGTCGAGGTGACATTCTCGCCAATAGGCGACAATCCCACCACAGGCCTAACAGGACATCATGTGGTGGCTCCAGGTGATAGGCTCCTCATAGTTGACACACAGAACGACATTCAATCACTTCCTGACGACAGACGCAGCCGACACAGGCTAAGGAGCCCAACTGAAAAAACACCACCTATCAGGTACGTGGGAACAAGACCAGTTAGCATGGCATGGCATTCCAACATGAAGGAAATGTTTGCAATTCAATCTCAGGTACAATCAATCATAGGATCAGATCTGCTTCTGCAGACAGACAACAAAACAGTGGTGCCATACATCAACAACGAGGGCGGCACAAAATCTGTCACCTCCTAAACCTATGCCGACAGATACTAGTATTTACCAGTCGAGCTAACATCACGTTTACTGCACAATACTTCCGCAGAAATTACAACTGTGTGGCAGATCATCTCTCCCGCAGACAACTCATTCCCGAGTGGCACCTCATCAACACCGCAACCATCCCCCTGTTTCAAAGATGGGGTGTTTCCGAGGTGGATTTATTCGCAAGCGAAACAGCACATGTCGTTGCAACGTATGTGTCACGAGACGTTACAGACAGTGGTGCGCTGTTTCACGACGCCTTCAGCCGAGTATAGGACTTGCGTGGATATTCCCCCCACCAAACTTACTTTCACGAGTCCTAGCGCACCTGAACTCAGCAAAAGGGAAGTACTTACTAGTGGCGCCGAGCTGGAAACAATGCTTTTGGGAAGTGGACTTACGAAAAAGGGCGACAGTACCTCCTTATACAATGCCTCACCTACATACGACACTAGTAGGTATGGAGACCAACCGTCCACCTCCAAGGACCCAGGACCTGTCCCTTTAACTATGGTAAATTTCGGGTAGGGGGAAATAACATCAAATTGAATGGTGGAAGAAAGGGCACTCCTTGCTTCCAAATGGCGGCCTTCGACTCTAACAACTTACAACCAGCTTGGATCAAATGGAAGACAATAACATGGTGTAACATGAACCTAATGGATCATAATAGCCCTCAACCAATGGAATTGGCCAGATACCTAGGCTACTTGCACAACATGGAGGATTTGTCGTACAACACCATCCTGGTGCATAAGTCAGCCATAGCCACATTTTGCAAACCGATTATCATTGTAGATATCACCATCAACGAGGTACCTAGTACAACACAATATGTTACAAGCAATTTCGGTACACAAAACGAAACCTGTCAAACCACCGGTTTGGGATCCAGGACGAGTGGTAGATCATCTTAGGAAAACAACACCGGTGGAGTACAACCTTTTCGAAATGTCTCGTAGGACAGCTACCTACTCGGCTGCTTCTCGCATCGGGACAAAGGGTTCATGACCTCACACTACTCAGTAATAGTAGACAATGGATTAGTGGATAAAGGTGATCACATAATTGTATGGCCAATGTTTTGCGCAAAGACAGATACCGCCAAGCATCGTCAATCGGAATGGAAGCTAAGCGCTTCCACGTGTCAAAACATCGACCCAGTATTCTGGTTACGGAAACACGTCTGCATGTCAAACCCAAGGAGAGAGGAAGGATATTTCGGAATTATTTATATCTTCAAAAGAACCACCAAAACTAGCCACCAGGACAGTTATAGGGAATTGAATAAGGTCATTACTGTTGGAAGCAGGTGTACAAGAACCACCAGGCAGTGTCCGCTCAGTGGTGGCTTCCTTAAACAGTAAATATACCCAATAGATGATATCTTAAAGAGAGGTAACTGGCGTAGTGTCGACATTTCACGACAACTACCAGAGAACGATGGACACACCACTATCAGAAGGGGAAAAGAACCCATTAACTTCTCTATTAAACTATATACATTGAAAGTCACGATGGTCTATACCTCGTCAATGAATCATTGTCACATACAGGAATTTGGCATACCCAACACCAGGTGATAACAAACAGATATCTCAAGGACTTCAAAGTCAAATTCGAATAATGAAAGGAGTTTTACCTACCAATAAAACTCTTATTATTCATGTTGACTTTGGAGTCCAGGTAACTTCTACCTGGTTCCTTGAGCCATATCATAATGAAAACAAAGGAATGCCAAACTCCCTACATAAAAAAGGCAAGCGGGTATGACCAGTAAATAAAAAGGGGAGAATGACCAACGAAAAGAAAACGGAAAATAAATTAGTAGAATATAACCTCACGCGAAGAAGAAAGAGCAAACCCTATCTCAAGGACTTCAAAGTCAACATGAATAATAATGCCAGCGCTCCATTGGCGAGCCAAAAGTCCGACGACAATAAGTCTTCAGATTTTTCTACGTTCTGCTACTGGCCAACAGACGTTCAACGAAACGAGTATATAATTAATTTGACGAGTAAAACAGTCGACTTTGACAGCATAGATAATATACGTATATCTGACAGTTAAATCGTGATGGCGTTAAATGATACCGACGTTTTATGTTTTTTGGGTTATTGGGTGGCAGATAATGTAATAACGAAGCAAAGGGTACACAAATACTGGGTGAAACATTGGATAAGGAAACAAACGACATTATCCCACACAAATTTAATACGAGAATTGCGTTTGCAACCGAGCGATTTCCGCAATTATTTGCGAATGTCGGAGGATGTATAGGTACACAGAACTGTATAATTTGGTCTCCCCATTTATTAAAAAAAAAAATACTATGATGAGGGAAGCTATTTCTCCTCATGATAGATTATGTGCAACCCTGCGATTTTTGGCTGCCGGCGGAACATTCACTGACTTGCATTATAGAACTGCGATTGGAAGACAAACTCTGGGCAAGATAATTCCCGAAACTTGCCAAGTCATCATTGACGTTTTGAAAGGAGAATATTTCAAGGTGTGTATTATATTATACGTCATCTAATAAAGTTGGGCAAATTTACAAATATATCATTAACAAGTAGACATTGGTTGGTCTTATAAAGTGAACGTTTAGTGGATTGTTTTACCTATATAAATCATAGACGGCAACATCATAAGAATGGCAGACAAGATGCATTTGAGATAGGTATATATATAGTCACAAATAAGGCCATCGTTGACATGCTAAATATTCAATAGACCATTAGAATGCTGTACCTAGCCAGGACTCTCCATATAGGCTGTAAGCAAGCTGCTTAATTATTCCTGTTGAATGTATTGTAATACTAGTCATATTCTTCGAAAAGCAAGCATGGAATTTGATTTCTAAATGAGGCCACATAATAATATAGGTTTGCTAACATAGCTCAAATACTTACCATTTGTTGTATCGCTTAAGCTAAGGTTTATAGGCATAAAAACAAACAAAAAAACAAATATTTTTACAAGATATTTATTCATACAAAAAACATTAATTTATTATACCGGCTTTTGTACATTTTTGCTTAATATACGATAAACTGGTTGAGTATGAACAGTAGTTGCTGGCATTATTTTGTCACTTTGTCCCATAAAGGCAACTTCATGCATCAGCTTCTCGGCCAGCAATCTTTGTCCCTGTGACATCGATCGTAGTTTCATGGCCATCATTTTGCCAAAAACATCAAATTCATCTTCAGTCTTGCTTAGTTTGTCGGTGATTAATTCTAACACTTTGTTGGCGCTATCATTCGATTTTTTTCGTTTGAACGATGGGGGTTCTGTTGCTCTATTGAGATTCGACCTTGGAGTAGTCGACAACGTGGATGTTGAAGGCGAATATTCTATCTGTAAATAAAATGTTGATTATTTTTTGTTGCAGTTCCCTGATACGCACGAAGAAATGGAGACGATTGCAGAAGAATTTAATAGTAAATGGCAATTTCCAAATTGCCTGGGCGCAGTTGATGGGAAACACATTGCAATCGTGCCACCTGCAGGCGCCGGCTCCCACTTTTATAATTACAAACATTTCCACAGCATTGTTTTGATGGCGATTGCAAATGCTAATTATGAATTTATTTATGTTGATGTTGGAACAAATGGACGTATTTCTGATGGAGGCGTACTGAGAAAATCTGATTTTTTCAAACGTTTAGACGAAGGCAGATTAAAAATACCTGACACCTTAGCGCCTTTGGAAGCAACGACTAATCGGAACTCGACTGCCAATGCTAAGAAAGCGCGAGGAGATTTCGAAAAATATTTTAATACTACCGGGGCTGTCACATGGCAAGAAAGTATGATAAGCAATAGATAAATTAAACCAATGTAACAATTTAGTTAAAATGTTTTACCTCAATACAATCTTCGTTGTTTAACGAGTTGGAGTAACTCTCATCAGGAGACATGTTTTCCAAATCGTCCACCATGCTGGATATTGAGCTCGATTCTGTAAAAAAAAATGTAAATTGTTAAAATACAACATAATACTCAAACTTGTTTTTTATTATCTCTCCCCTAAGTACCCATTCCTTCATACGGTTAATATTGATATTGGTATAATTGGTGTAATCCAGTATATCGGGTATTTTCAAAATGTGTTTTCCGCTGTATTCCTCATAACCAAACTGTACCATTAATTTTGATTGATGATTGACGATTTATTGATTGTCTCTGAAGGAACCTAACTCGAGCGATTTTTGATTTTATGATCATTTCTTTTCTTCTTCTTTCGACCATGTCCGATCATAATATGGACCTCCACGGAGTGGAGGTTTGTATTGACAGATTTTGTTTTTACGAGAAATGGATGTCAGCCACTTGCTCAACATATTAGGTCCATACTCTGACTCATACACAAATTGAAATTCAATGTGTACTTGTCAGACCCAGGATTTGAACCTGGGACCCGACCACGACTCAATAAGCCGCGCTTCCACCGCCATGATCGTACCTATATATTATTATTTCTTACCTACCTCAGCAAAGAATAAGTAATTTTATTGTGACTAGAAATGATTCATGTATGTTTTAATTGCTTAATAGTTGCTAATCTAATGCGATGTCACTTTCAGAGCTACGACAATGTCATAGTCTGCACGTGTATAATAAATAGCTTTAAAGCATTCCCTCGTACCTATATATTATTATTATTTATTACCTACCTCAGCAAAGAATAAGTAATTTTATTGTGACTAGAAATGATTCATAGCTGTATGTTTTAATTGCTTAATAGTAGCTAATCTAATGCGATGTCACTTTCAGAGCTACGACAATTTCATAATCTGCACGTGTATAATAAATAGCTTTAAAGCATTCCCACGTACCTTCCATTTGGTCGTTCAAGAACTCCAAATTTTTATAGTACCACAGTTTGGGTAGATATACTGCGTCTGTGCCGGCTCCGCTTCGATATGATGTCCTTACTTTATTTCTCTCCTTTCTGTAACCCGACCTCAATGTCTGTATTTTCTTTTTGACATCGTTGACCGTTGCCTGCGGCCCCACTTTGATTAATATTTCCAAAAGTTCCGCATACGCCAAGGACTTGGCATCACGATTCTTGTATAGTGGGCTGGTCGTCTTCCACAACGACGGGTTGTCTTTAAAACAACTAATAAAATCTTCCAAGAAACTTTTCGAATGCACTCGTAGATCTACCATTGTTGTTTTCGATGTCCGAACACTTTGAATGACAGTAAAATAATGATGGCGCTCATAGACTAATATATGGCGCTGTCGTCCGTCGGCATAGATATAAATAATGTGACGGTAAAGCGTGGTGAACGTACGAATTTCAGCGGCTCGGCGAGTAAAATATCAAACATGGTTGAAATCCAACGAGCCTGGTCTGCGGATTAAAAAGTCCGCAGACCTGGGGTGCTCCACGCGAAAAAAAAGTCCGAAGACTGTAAATCGTCTGACTTGCGTGCCAATGGAGCGCCGGCAAAACATGTTTGAAATCCAACGAGCCTGGTCTGCGGATTAAAAAGTCCGCAGACCTGGGGTGCTCCACGCGAAAAAAAAGTCCGAAGACTGTAAATCGTCTGACTTGCGTGCCAATGGAGCGCCGGCATAAGAGTTTTATTGGTAGGTAAAACTCCTTTCAATAAATTTCACAATACTAGTTAAATAAGGTAGGTACTTATTTTGACACACTACACATTACCATAACTTTTATTTGGCATTTATATTATTTGTAACTCAGATAAAGCAAATTAACAATATATGAAAATAATGAAATCAGCAAGGGTTTCGGACGCGAGTTCCTAGCGCGGCACGGAGTATATAACTTTTACGAAAATAATTGCAGTCGAACTCGGTTATTACGATTTCGGACATAGCGATATCTCGGATGTAATAAGGAAACATTTGTTGACATTTGGTTTATGATTTTCGCCATACTTTTAATTTATTCACTGTTATAACGAGCAACTTATCGGATATACCGAGCTAAAATGCTGTTAATGTGGCGATCGTTTAAAAACGTTTCGACCCTAAGCAATAAAATCCGATTGGACAGGATGCCACCGGGGTCGGATTACGTTTATGACACTAGTAAAGTGTCTAAGTACCTACCTTATTGGTGTTTCGCCAACAATAGGTAATAAAAAAAGTATCCACGCATATGTTTGATAAATCCAAGGTTTGTGAAGTCCGTAGGTACCTACCAGCGTTCATTATAATAAACAACTTCTTTTGCCATGCTTGTTTCGGGGATTTTTACGATGGTTTCCAGATTTTTTATTTTCGACTTTTTGTGTAATGTGACATGCTCATTTAAAAATACCTATTCTCTGATAAAACGAGTAACTCTTATAACAAACAAATTCAGTTGGTCCCATCTTCCTCGTAATAACCAAGTTCGTCTGTATGTTGTCTTGAAATTTACTTGTATTCATCAACATACAATGTAGCTATACAGGTTGATAGACGTACTTTTCTGACATTTCGCGAATACCTACAGTTACAGGTATTAAATCTAATAGGGTACACATTTCTGTTAAACGTGACAAAAAATTACTTTTTCATAGATTTTTATAAATTTCTATGCCTAAAATGTATGGAGATCATAGACTATAGATACATCATGGAGATGTTTTAAAATTTTGGTGGCGTATAACAGAAAGCGTATGACAGAGCCAGTGCCTGTCTCACAATTATTTCAGTCTGGTGTTTTTTCTTTTCCTTCTGTTGTTTTCTTATCTCTCCATACTTTTATCTGCGCTAGTTTGCGTATTCAGACATATCACATACTTTATTAATCTTGGCTTAATTTTTTTTAAATATTTTTTTATATTCGTCATATTTTGCTGGATCGCGTTTTAATCTCTTCCTATAAATTCTCATTTTCTGAGCAGGAGTGAGTGGCATCTAAAAATGAATTGGTACAACAAAATAAAAAAAAAAATTTAAAGAAAAAATAATGCATATCTATTATATAGTCTGTTTATTTCCTATATTTTTTAATGAAAATATTTTTGTTTTTCATACGAACAGACAAAATAAAACTTTTTATTATCTATAGAACTAAACACACAATGTAAACCCAACTTTATGTATTCCATTTCGTTACTTTTACATTCCACATATACGTTACCACCAATATAGTTTCGGAATGAAAGTAACGGATTCTGTTTCAGAAGTGTTTGAAGCCAAAATTTAGCTTAGTTTTATTGTTAAACCTGCGATATGTTTTATTATATCTGTAGTATGAAAGATAAGCTCTATGTGTATAGTATGTGAAATAGAAATATGTGATTTCTTACCTTACAAATCGTGGTAACAGTATTGGAACTTCTTAAATGACCAACCCAGAAAGCAACCTGTTCCGATAGCGATACCGACACACACCAACAATTTAAATTGTAAATGGCGATCAGTGTTAAACAAAAGTGTTGCTACATTAAAAAAATACATATTTATAGTGGAAATTTTTCGCCATGTTGAAATCGTGGTAACGGAATGTGGAATTCCACTTTTTCAAATATCCTGGGACACACTTTAATCGTGATTTTTTTCAATATTGGTCCAAATTTACGAAAAAACTGTATATATATTATATTATATATTATATATATATTATATATATTCCAAAAATATATAATGTAAGCTGTTGAAGACACTACGAATTTAATTTTACACACTCAAAATTATGACGAAATCAGACTTTGTTTATTTGAATTTAGGGGTAAGACATAGTAAAAACACACTACCTTTCGATCTAAATAATCAATTAAAAATATATACAGGTCAGACAGTTGTATTTAATTGATCAAATAAAGTAAATTAATAAATTTGCATGTTAAAAATACATAACTTTCCAATATTCTATAATATAATAACTATGAAAAAATTAATCAAAGTCATGGGACATGCCAAAAACGCAATGTACAAACTTTGGCGAAAATGCCCAATTACCGAAAGTTTAATAGAAATGCGGCTCTATGTTACGACCGTTCTCCCTGGATAAACGTCAGATTTTTATATTCAATACTTGAAAGCATCTAAGCGAGATTTTTTGAGCATAGACAATCATCGAAAAAATCGCTATTATATGGCGAAAACGCTATTATAAGCGTAGACAATAAGTAAAAATATAAAAATAATTTACAATGTAAGTATAAAATTCAAACATTTTAAATTAACAAAATTCGCCGTTTTCAAAAATCAGTATAGCATAATAGAGTTCGCCAATGCATTTCATAAAATTTAAATAATTATAAAGTAACCTAAAACATTCGTGCACACACCAAAGCGAATTATTCGCCAATCAAGCTCGTATTGGCTTACGGGAAAGAGAACGCGACGTTCAGATTTCGGAAGGGAATTAAGTTATTATCTTACAAAGTTCAATATGGAGCGCTGCGATTGTTTGACGTTTCGGTATCGAGCATTCAAATAATATATCAATAATTTTATATTATCATTGATACAATTATTTGCTCTGACACTGCCATCCATTCGCATTTACCACGTCAAAATAACCCGAAAAAAGCACCCGCATCGATATGGAAGGTCCGGTCAAAAGAGTCTCAAAAAATAGCCAAATATATGACAAATTGATGGCTTTCATTGTATCTGTTGATCCCCTGCGTGAATAAATGTCACGTTTGTTCATTAACAACAGGTAAGTAGAGAGCATTACAGCGGCATAGGCTTTTTTTGAGACTCTTTTGACCGGACCTTCCGTACCGATGGCGGGTGTTTTTTTTTGGGATATTTTGACGGGGTACTTGGTGAATATTCGCGTTGGTTTGTGCGAGCCTTAACCTTCACATAAAAACATTCTAAATTGATAAGTAGGTATGCGAAAATAAGTAACATTTTTCAAAATAACGTTATAGAAAACAATATTTGATATATAAAATTGAGCCGTGTTAACTAAACGACATTGTTATAATTTCTTCAATGGCTTTTATTTACTCTTTGATTAGTGACTGTTCTTATAAGATTGTAATATTAATATCCATAATCAGTATTCCGTATTAACGCATTACCGAGAAAATTAAGATTAAAAAAAAATACAAGTTTAGTTTGGTATAATATTTAATATGAAAGATAACACGCTTCATGCATATTTATGATATGTATATTATGCCGAAAGGTAAGTTTTAAGTAGGAAAAGTGGCATTTTAATGAAAACCAGTGACGTTTAATTTCAATCAGTGTGAGCCGTTTTATCGAGGCTATTTGACCGGGCCATTTGTTTGTGGAAGCGAAATAATAAATATCATAAACTGGAGCCTGTTTTATTTATTATACATTTAATTAAATGAATATAAATTAAATACGGAATACTGACTATGGATAAATATTATTATCTTATAAAAACAATCACTAATCAAAGTGTAAATAAGAACAATTCAAGCCATTTTCACTCGTATTTCTTATTTTATTGATTAAATTTGAGTCGAAATTATCTGAAATAATAACAATATCGTTTAGTTATGTAACACGGAAAATTTTTATACAAAAAATATTGTTATCTATAACGTTATTTTGAAAAATGTTGCTTATTTTCGCATACTCAAGCCTCAATTACATTGAGCTTCTTTACGAGTTGTTTGTTGGCGAATTATTTATAATCTGCCTGTAAATTCGCCAATAAACAGCTCGTAAAGAAGCTTAATGTAATTGAGGCTTTACCTACCTTTTCAGAGCGTTTTTAGACGAAGGTTTAAGCACGAGTGTCTATGTGTCAAAGATTACTTTATAATTATTAAAATTTTATGAAATGCATTGGCGAACTCTAATATACTATACTGATTTTTGAAAACGGCGAATTTTATTAGGTAATTGAAAATGTTTGAATTTTATTCGTTGTAAAAGATTTTTATATTTGTTCTTATTGTCTACGCTTATAATAGCGCCTAAGCCATATAATGAAAGGAGTTTTACCTACCAATAAAACTCTTATTATTCATGTTGACTTTGAAGTCCTTGAGATAGGGTTTGCTCTTTCTTCTTCGCGTGAGGATATATTCTACTAATTTATTTTCCCTTTTCTTGTCGTTGGTCGTTCCTGTTTTTATTTACTGGTCATACCCGCGCGTAAATTTTTTATGTATGTAATTTGGGATTCTTTTGTCTTCATTATGATATGACTCAAGGAACCAGGTAGAAGTTACCTGGACTTCAAAGTCAACATGAATAATAAGAGTTTTATTGGTAGGTAAAACTCCTTTCATTATTCGAATTTGACTTTGAAGTCCTTGAGATATCTGTTTGTTATCACCTGGTGTTGGGTATGCCAAATTCCTGTATGTGACAATGATTCATTGACGAGGTAAAAGACCATCGTGACTTTCCATGTATATGGTTGAATAGAGAAGTTAATGGGTTCTTTTCCCCTTCTGATGGTGGTGTATCCATCGTTCTCTGGTAGTTGTCGTGAAATGTTGACTCACTACGCCAGATACCTCTCTTTAAGATTATCATTGGGTATATGTACAGTTTAAGGAAGTCACCACTGAGCGGACACTGCCTGGTGGTTCTTGTACCCCTGCTTCCAACAGTACTGACCTTATCCAATTCCCTATAACTGTCCTGGTGGCTGGTTTTGGTGATCCTCTTGAAGATATAAATAATTCCGAAATATCGCTACCTTCCCCTCTCCTAGGGTTTGACATGCAGACGAGTTTCCGTAACCAGAATAATACTGGGTCGATGTTTTGACACGTGGAAGCGCTTAGCTTCCATTCCGATTGATGATGCTTGGCGGTATTTGTATTTGCGCCAAACATTGGCCATACAATTATGTAGTCACGTTTTTCCACCAATCCATTGTCTACTATTAGTAGTGTGAGGCCATGAACCCTTCGTCCCGATGCGAGAAGCAGCCGAGTAGGTAGCTGTCCTGCGAGAGGTTTCGAATAGGTTGTACTCCACCGGTGTTGTTTTCCTAAGATGATCTACCACTCGTCCTGGATCCCAAACCGGTGGTTTGACGGGTTTCGTTTCATGTACCGAAATTGCCTGTAACATATTGTGTTGTACTACCACGTTGATGCTGATATCTACAATGATAATCGGTTTGCAAAAAGTGGTTATGGCTGACTTATGCACCAGGATGGTGTTGTACGACAAACCCTCTTTGTTGTGCATGTTGCCTAAGTATCTGGCCAATTCCATTCGTTGAGGGCTATTATGATCCATTAGGTTCTTGTTACTCATGTCATTGTCTTCCATTTGTTCCAAGCTGGTTTGTAAGTTTTTAGAGTCGAAGGCCGCCATCTGAAAGTAAGGAGTGCCCTTTCTTCCACCATTCAATTTGATGTTATTTCCACCCCACCCGAAATTAGCCATAGTTGAAGGAACAGGTCCTGGGTCCTTGGAGGTGGACGGTTGGTCTCCATACCTACTAGTGTCGTATGTAGGTGCGGCATTGTATAAGGAGGTACTATCGCCCTTTTTCGTAAGTCCACTCCCCAAAAGCATTATTTCCAGCTCGGTGCCACTAGTAAGTACTTCCCTTTTTCTGAGTTCAGGTGCGCTAGGACTCGTGAAATTAAGTTTGGTGGGGGAAATATTCACGCCAATCTGAAGTCATACACTCGGCTGAAGGCGTCGTGAAACAGCGCGCCACTGTCTGTAACGTCTCGTGACACATACGTTGCAATGACATGTGCTGTTTCGCTTGCGAATAAATCCACCTCGGGAACAGAAACAGGGGGGTGGTTGCGGTGTTGATGAGGTGCCATTCGGGAATGAGTTGTCTGCGGGAGAGATGATCTGCCACGCAGTTGTGTATAATGTAGTAAACATGATGTTGGCTAGACTGGTAAATACTAGTGTCTGTCGGCATAGGTTTAGGAGGGTGACAGATTTTGTGCCGCCCTCGTTGTTGATGTATGGCACCACTGTTTTGTTGTCTGTCTGCAGAAGCAGATCTGATCCTATGATTGATTGTACCTGAGATTGAATTGCAAACATTTCCTTCCTGTTGGAATGCCATGCCATGGTAACTGGTCTTGTTCCCACGTACCTGATAGGTGGTGTTCATTCAGTTGGGCTCCCTAGCCTGTGTCAGCTGCGTCTGTCATCAGGAAGTGATTGATGTGTGTCAACTCTGAGGAGCCTATCACCTGGAGCCACCACATGATGTCCTGTTAGGCCTGTGGTGGGATTGTCGTCTATTGGCGAGAATGGGACCTCGACAATATTAATGACTGGAGCTTTGTAGCCGTCGGCAATGCAACCTTCCTCGTGGAGGTAGGATGCGAAGTTAAGTCGCCCCAGAAGGGATTGAACATGTGTCTGCCTGAGGGACCAACTGCCTTTTTGTACCCGCGTTGTGTCAAATCTGAGGATCCTTTCGCTTAGGGCCACCACATGATGTCCTGTTGGGCCTATGGTGGGATTGTCATCAATTAGCGAGGATGGGACCTCGGCCATATTGATGACTGGAGCGTTGTAGCCGTCGGCAATGCAACCTTCCTCGTGGAGGTAGGATGTGAAGTTGAGTCGCCCCAGAAGGGATTGGATATGTGCCTGTCTGAGGGACCAACTGCCTTTTTGTACCTGCGTTATGTCAACTCTGAGGATCCTATCGCCTAGAGCCACCACGTGATGTCCCGTTGGGCCTGTGGTGGGATTGTCATCAATTGGCGAGGATGGGACCTCGGCCATATTGATGACTGGAGCGTTGTAGCCGTCGGCAATGCAACCTTCCTCGTGGAGGTAGGATGTGAAGTTGAGTCGCCCCAGAAGGGATTGGATATGTGCCTGTCTGAGGGACCAACTGCCTTTTTGTACCTGCATTAGCAGATGGTGACGGAGTGCTACACAATTCTCCGGCGACAGGAACCTCCGCTTGGTGTGTGTGTCCTACGTGATGTCCAGGGACCCTCATTGTTGGCTTGGGTTCAGACAGGATCTTTTAATATTTATTAACCACCCTAAAGACTGTAGGAAGGTTATCCTGTATTCCACCTGAACCGAGACTGTTTCTCGTATTGGTTGGCTACTAAGAAGTCGTCTAGGTTAGTGAATATTCTCAGCCATTCTTTCGTAGGCGTTCGGCGACCCAATTGGTCAGGGATGCCAACATAATCGGAGCGGTTGGCAGCACGAACGGGAGTCACGTGAATTGTAGGAGCTCCCCTTGATAGGCTAGTCGAACAAATCGACGATGTTGAGAAGCCATTGGTACCTGGAGGGACGCCTGGCTTAGATCTATTATTACTAGCCAGTCTTCTGTTTGTAAGACGGCTGCAACCTCGTAATGGTGAATTAGTTTGAATGGCTTTGGCTGTAGGAACGCATTCAAACGCTTTCGGTTGAAAACAGGGCATAGAGCCCCGTCTTTTTTCTTGATCAGAAACAGGGTTGAGAGAAAAACTGGGGGTTTGACCCGCTTCTTCTAGAACCCCTGAGTTCTTTAAGTCCTCGATCTCGAGAGTGACCTCTGCTGATTGTTGCGTTTTAAAATCTTTCCGTAAAAGTAAAGAAGGACTTACCAATAGTGGTATCCGCACAAAAGGTATGCGGGCTACGGCTATTATTTTTTACCAATGTTGGGGGGGGGGGGTACACTACGCCATCCAGACTCCACGAAAGTCTCTTAGGCGGTCCCCAATGTTATTGGTCGTCCAGATGCGGTCACCTTCGCTTAGAGTACGGATCCCTGGTGGAGCCCGTACCTCCGATGGAGAACTCCCTTCCCACAGGACGTCGCCCCTTGGGAGTACCCCGGCCATAATTTGAGTTCGAGGGCCTTCCGGACTTTAAGCTCGGAGGAATCCTTGATAGTGCCTCCCGAGTGAAGGTATCCTTCCGGTAAGGATCTGAGTCATGTTCTCGCAAATTTTATTATGTGTTGTCCCCAAAACCCCCTTCGATTTTTTGGTACAGGCTCATCGCTGTTATGATTTTTTGAGGATTGGTTGCCCAATCCACTAACCCTTGCATACGCTTTCAGAAGCTGTCCCGATGGGAAAACATCGCATTCTGGAGGGCCGCGATGGTCCTCTTCGTCAGATGGTTAGCTGATGACGAGTGGTCGCACCGACGCAACTTGTCATTTAGATCTAACTCTACGACCATAGGGGCAAGAATTGTTTTTTGGGCGTTGTGGCACTCCTTGCTGGTCCCCCTGCTGAAATAAGGTACGTAACGAGGATACCTCAAACATTAGCATCTTAATCGACGCTCGTACCTACGTTGAACTTTTCCTCCTGTAGCTGCTTCGCCGTCTGTTGTCCATTGCTTTTAGAATATCCTCCTCACGGTAATTCAGATGTTGCGCCATAATCACTGATCACTTAACGTTCACTTAACTATCACTTAACGTTCGTCCAAGATAATTTTTTTGATAATTAGAAACGTCAAATCATAGGCTACATCTGAAACTGTCAAAAGGCAAATCCATAATGTGAAGACAAAAGAATCCCAAATTACATACATAAAAAATTTACGCGCGGGTATGACCAGTAAATAAAAACAGGAACGACCAACGACAAGAAAAGGGAAAATAAATTAGTAGAATATATCCTCACGCGAAGAAGAAAGAGCAAACCCTATCTCAAGGACTTCAAAGTCAAATTCGAATAATAGCAATTTTTCCGATGATTGTCTATGCTCAAAAAGTGACGCTTAGATGCTTTCAAGTATTGAATATAGAAATCTGACGTTCATAGACTAATATACTTTTATAGATCCGCCACTCAGTGTTACCAACTGGTTCAAAGTTGTCTCTCTCTAAAGTAGTATTGTCTCTCTCTAACAACTTGGTGTAGCTGGCGGGTTTTTTTTTTGAATAATCTGTTGCATTGTAATATGGTAATAAAAAGTCAAAAAATTGATAGAAGTATTATTTTTATTGCAGAAATATAAATGTACAACAAAAAATAATATTACATAGCATGATAAATTAATAATATTCCAGACATGGTATATAATATTACATTATCACAAAACCATGAAAAATATAAATTTTATCAAATACAATGAAATTGTGAATTACATTAGGATTTTACATATTTCAATTAATTCAAAAAACTGATTATTATTCTCTGATCAACAGCATTTAATGATCATAATTCAATTAGGATTTAGTCGTCAGAATCCCAATTTCAACAGTTGAATAATGATTATACAGACATATAATAATTATACAGCTGGTTGGAAATTATACAATTAATTTGGTATGTACTTAGTATTATTAATTGCATGTTATCGTCATGAAAAGATTATATTTTAAATTCTCAGAATTAATGATTTTGTATTAGCAGAGATAAATTACTATTTTTCATTAGTTTGTTTGATTAAATAACTGAAAAAAACCGATTATTGAAAATGCCATGTTTAATTTATATTGCATTTAAGGGTTTATTGGCTTAAAAAAATAGCTGTATTATTTTAAATAGAAATTATAAATTAAATCATCATTTAATTACAAGATTCGTTTGTCACTCACTACGTAAATTCGATATTTTGACATTAATATGCAATGATTCGAACTGAAAAAAGCTGTAATTATTTTAAACATTTTTATTGATTAATTTGTTAATTTAGATATCAGAAAATGAGAAATTAATCAATTTTATTAAAAATTTGGATGCATGAAATTCTTAAAAGGAAACGTAAAACTTGTGTTATTCTCACTGCTATATTATTTTATGCAAATCCACATATAAATAACAGAATTCTTTACGATTATCGATTACGATCGACATTACGATTTGTTTTAACTATCTCAACTGTAAAAGCTCGACCATTTTACTCGTCTGTTAGTCAGTAGCGAAGCATAGACAAATCGGATGATTTATTGTCCTCAGACTTTTCGCTCGCCTGCGCCTGCATTAGCATAAATTAAGAAAAAGACAATTCAAAATAAATTACTGTAAATTGGTTACATATCTTTTTAGATAAATATTAGTTCTTTGCTGTACAATGTTTGTAAATAAAATGTTTCCACAAAATGTATATAAACCCAAAAATTCTTAATTATCAACTTATTTTTAAAAGCATCTAGGTACAACTGTATTTAGAGTCGAGTTAAAATTGAGAGCGTACACAAGTTTTGCAGGAGACAAAAACATCATGGTTATTATAGAAATATATACAAACATAAATGGTTATGGAGTTTAATCATCCATGGTTTAACAATGTTAGATTTTTTATAGAATTACATCATTTGCAAGATGGGTAAATATTAACGGCCACTAGATGGCATTGAAAGTCAATTTTCGATTAAAATGGAGTCACTTTTTTCTAGTTTCATCGACGAATATATTATACAATGAAATTGGTGAATTACGTTAAGATTTTACATTATTTCAATTACTCCAAAAAACTGATTATTGTTCTCTGATCAATAGCTTTTAAAAATCATAATTCAATTAGGATTTAGTCGTCATAATTCAAATTTCAACAGTTTAACAATGATGATACAGACATATTATAATAATTATACAGCCGGTTGGAAATTCTATAATTAATTTGGTATGTACTTAAGTATTATTAATTGCATGTTATCGTCACGGGTTTATCGGCATAGAAAAATGGCTATATTGTTCTAAATTAAATTATAAATTAAATTATCATTTAATTACAAGATTAGTCTGTCAATCACTACGTAAACATCTAGAGCGGGTTTAGCGATTGATATATTATTATGTATATTTATTTATCCAATCTTCAGAGGTTATTTTATAACCCAACACAAACGTATTTGCTTTAAAATATCAGAGAAAGTATTCTGCCTTGGGGGTGAGTTGATCAACACAAGGGACACCAAGACGCGCTAAGATGCAGCCATATGTTTTATCTGAAACATCATAAAACAATGTATTATTTACTTATAATTATTACAGTATATGTTTTATTTTTCAGTTTTGTATAGTTAGTCATGGTAACGGCCCATTACTTATAATCAGATCAGTATAAAATGGCTGTAAAGCCTGAAGTCACATAAAAAATTGTTACCCATTTAATTAATTTAAAACAAGAGCTATGATGTTTTTGAGAACACCAAATGTAATGTGTATACATTATAATTTAATTCTTATTCTTGCAAGTCGGTTCCAGTCAATTTAGCACCTTGTGAACCTACCAATTGATGTAGGTAAGTATTGATATTTTTTAGTTGTGTGGATAGGATCGATTTGTGTCAATCAGCACTAGTAATTATGTACTTCAAGGCAACTAAAAACTTAAAAATTACTCACGCTTCTCTTTCTGAACAGCAGAAGTGCTAGACGTCTCCAACTGAAGCTCTTGCTGCATCGTTAGGGTTCCTGGCGATTCTGCAGGTTCAGCTGAAATCGTGCAATATTCACCATCGTTAGTAATCGTTGAAGAACAGTTTACCATACCTAACAAATCGAGGAGAATTGAAATAAAGTTTGTGTCTACAGATTCATTATAACTTGTGTATACAGAATGGATCACACGAGTATATAACATTATAGCTCCATGTGCATGGATTTACCGGCACCAATAGTACATCCACGTTGGCCGCGCGGCTTAAGCGTCAGCCTATAGTGTTGTGGGTCCCAGGTTCGAATCCCGAGTCTGACAAGTACACATATTTTTTTTCAATTTGTGTATGAGTTGGAGTATGGACCTAATAGGTTGAGCAAGTGGCTGATATCCATTTCTCGTAAAAACAACTTCTGTTAATACAAACCTCCATCCTGTGGAGGCCCATATGATCCTATTAAGATCGGACATGGTTGAAGATAGTGTGTAAACTAAAATATCCCAAAAATAACCGTTTACACCTAAAAGTGCTGACTGTCCCGCTAATCTCATTCTTCGAGCGTAAGCGAGACGCGATGTTGTCAATGTATGGTGCCATTTAACAGGTTGTGAAAATGGTAAACGTCAAAAATGCCCTGCGTTGCCGTGTAATTAGTATTATTTCAGGCAGATTCGCCACTTTCTTTCAACTGGCTATGCGTATCCGCCATGCAAGTCCCAACTACTGCGTTATGTAGGTACATTATTTAAAAATATTACTCACATTTTTTTACGAACAGGACTCAAAATGAAAATCACATATCCGACGATGCATAGGTACATATAAAAGTCGCATCTAATTCTTTTTTATGGCCACCGCTGAGTCGTAGGTAACCACTGTAAAAATATTTCTGTATTCTTCTCTGGGTGTGGACGAAGCACTGCTTCAGCTGAAATATAAAATAATACTAAATTACGGTTTTGCTTCTCAGAGAAATGAGACCCCACGCAGAAGGGTTTATTATATTAATAGACTTTTCTACGATTCATTGATTGACATTCATGTTTGAGAGGAAGCTTGATGTATTATTGTATGTATGTCGAGTGTAATTGTTGTTTGGCTTGTTATATAGTGTATATATTAATTATTATATTAAAATATAGTGCAGATGTATGAATACTTCATTTTAATGCAATATTGTAGCCAACTTACGTTTAAAATCAACACATCCTTCCTTGTTCGATGGCACCCTTTTTGTTAAACATTGTTTAAATAATATTATAATTAATACATAATAATATGTATGTACTGGACACAAAAGTATATAGTTTGCTTATTTCGCTTTTGATTTTGTTTTAGAACAAACTAGTTTTTTGTATATAAAATTAGCCGTTAATATTTATGTACGTCAAAAACTTTCGATTTTTTCTGTGGACGCCAGCAGTGCTGCCAGATGAAATAAAAATATGAATTTGCCGAATATTGCCATTAATTTTGCGATTTTTTCCCAAACGAACATTAACTAATAATTAATACCTCCAAAGTACGATAAAAAATTATAAGTAGGTGGGTTTTTTTATTGTTTTTATTATGTAATACCTACCCTTTTAAAAAATAACATTTTTTTAAATTTATGTTTTGTATAATATTACCTACACTATTACAGGATATATTTCTAAAATAAGTAGGTACGCAAATTAACTATCATGATACAACATTAGAATATGTTTTTTTTTATTGTTTAGACCTCAAATATAATTAAATAATAAATGCAATACTCTTAAAGTGACATTTTTCTAATTCATTTTTTTGATATATTCCATGATTTATTCCTAAAATAAGTAGGTAGGTAGGTACGGTAGTATAAATTTAATAAGTGAGTTTTCCTATTGTTTAAATCTCAAAAATAATTTAATATAATGTAATACCCCAGCAATATTAAATAAATAAACGAACATTCATTATTATATAAAATATTAACACGAAATTAACCATAATAAATAACATAAACAATTAATTTTGAATATTAATCAATATCCCATAAACCATGTTCCCCAATCCCATATCATCATGTTCTTTAAATGCTGTTGATCAGAGAACAATAATCAGTTTTTTAAATTAATTGAAATATGTAAAATCCTAATGTAATTCACAATTTCATTGTATTTGATAAATTTATATTTGTCATGATTTTTTGATAATGTAATAATATGTAATATTATATACCATGTCTGGAATATTATTCATTTATCATGCTATGTTATGTTATTTATTTATCATGCTATGTAATATTATTCATTTATCATGCTATGTACTATTATTTTTTGTTGTACATTTATATTTATGCAATAAAAATAATACTTATATCAATTTTTTGACTTTTTATTACCATATTACAATGCACCATATTATTTAAAATAAAAGCCCGCCAGCTACACCATGTTGATAGAGAGAGACAGAATATTACTTTAGAGAGAGACAACTTTGAACAAGTAGGTATATTTGAGTGGCATGCCCCTGCTGACGTTTATCCAAGGAGTACGGTCGTAACATAGAGCCAGAAATGCCACTGTTACAAAAGTTTCCTGCAGAAAATATAGAAAAAACTTTGTTTGAAACACTTTTGCTGTAAGGCGCCTATAAAGAATAAGAGAAAAATGGTTGCCCCAGGAGCAGAGGTGATTACATGATTATGATGTTATAGAGAGACTCTATTTGTCAGTGGCGCACCCAGGATTTATTATTGGGGGGGGGGGGGGGGGGGGGGCAAGCAGGAGAATGTAAATTAGTCCCATAGGCTCTTTATTTATTACTACATATTCTGTTTTTATTACAATAGTTAATTAATAAAATTGTCAGAATAAAAGTAGTTAATTCTTGCAAATTTCTTCCTTAAATTCTTCAGATGCGGCCATTACAACTGAAGTTATTAACTTATTTATTTTTGCTTTGTTACATTGTACTCTGTTCATTTTGACATGTCACTTACTAATGTAAGTACCTACTGTATTCGGACACTTTTCAGTTACTAAATCATTTAGTGGGACTAAATCAATCTCCACTCGTTATGTTAATAATAATAACATTGTTCTACTGTGCAGTGGCGCACCCAGGATTTAATATTGGGGGGGCCCAAGGAGGAGAATGTAAATTAGTCCTATAGGCTCTTTTTCTTCTTCACAGCCTAATTTCTCGTTAATCGGTCTTTTGTCTATTGCACTCGGTGTACCTACACCATGGTCCCCACATCCTGAAGCGGGCCCTCAGACTATGAATATTTTGGGGCCCCCCTACCTACCGCTAAGATTAAAGGCAGTGTGAAACACTACATTAACGTTTTTCAAATTGTGTTTTAGTTCAAATTAAGGGTACTTATACAGTGAATTATTGGCGATTTTTAATACATCTACTTTAATAATGGAGCTGTCGAGTATTGACACATAATAATCAAAAAATATATTGCACAAGTAATTGAATATGTTCATGGGCATGAAGTAAAATAGTGCCGCAGGCGACTTTTTTTTACTATTAAAGCTAATTTATGATGTGTGTTTATCTCACTTATCTGGTCAACCCGACACGCCGGGCCCCCAGATTAGAGCCCTGTCAGCCCTCCCCAGTCATGACCTACACCACTCCGGAATTCGGGTGGACACCGAGAATTTTTTGATAGTTCCATTAGGGATTGGGTTTCTAAAAAAACCTGACATTAGCGTTTCGAAATGTTAGGAATTAAAATCTAAGAAATTTTTCAAAAAAGGGTGCTGGAGAATTATTGTTACAAATCATTTTTTGCCGTGTTTTTATTTGTGTAAGCCCAAAGGTATAGTTTATTGGCTTTCAATTTCAATGTTTAAAATTATTCAGATAATTTTCATTTTTGGGGGGTGTCAGGGCCCCTTGCCTCCCCCCCCTGGGTGCGCCACTGCTATTTGTGTCCACATTTTATTTTTGCTGATTGTTATTTAATTTTGTAATAATACGAAAATAATCATATTAGGTATATTAAATTTCATCAACTGTTTGTTAATGCTCACTGTTTCGAGCTAAAAGAATAATGTTTTACCCTGTTAATTCTTGGTGAAGCTATTATAACATTTCAAATTTAACTCATTCTTTCGTACACTTATTCTCACGCCGCACACAATCGACAAACCTCTTTATCGTTTTGATTTTACTGTAAGTGCTTACGTCTTTGTCATGTATGTACTTATTATTTTTAGGGTTACTCTGCATTCCTGTATTGTATACTTTGTATGTGTGCTCTTTCGAGATGAATACAATTATAAGTTTATCTTCAAAAGCCTTTGATTGATTTACCTACCACTCCTGTTGCTGAGATAACCACATTAAATAATTAAGTACCTACCTAATAAAAACGTAATTTTTGTTTCGGGACATCACTAGCTCTACATACATTAGTATGACACACTAACCCAAAAAAAAAATGATAGAGATCATTTTTGTTGAAAATCTATACAAAAGTTTTAATTTAAGAATCAATATCCATTAAATGATATATTACCTTTCTATGCATGTAATACGTTATGGTTTTGAAGAACTTTTGGAGTAATGGTGAATTTAGTTACACTTACCCCAATATTGGGGTAAGTGTAACAAACCGACTTGTAATCAAAAAATATTAAAATGTCGTATTATAGTAAGTTATACAGTGGGTTCCTTCTGTACATATTAATTGTAATGATATTGTAGATCATATGGTAAAGTTTTCAACTGTTTAAAACATACCTATTCGTCATGAACCAGGTTGAAATTCATCTCATTAAATTCTATGTCACACTTACCCCGACTCACCTTACATAAAGTTCACAAATTCAATAGAAATGATATTTTCTCATTTTTCTCAAAACTACGTAAATTTGTTTTTCTCATTTTTCTCAGAACTAGCTAAAATCGTTTTAGGGGCTTTTGAAACTAGGCGCTTCATATTACGTTTTCGAGTCTTTGAATTTTCTATGAAATTGCCGAACATTATAGTACCGAAAAATTAAGAGGTAAATTGCAAATCACAAAAATATGATTATCTCAAAATCAGATTTTTAGACTTAGGCCGGTTTGGAATGTCACCCTTCAATTACTTTCAATATTTCTGAACTCACAAAATATTTGTTCATGAATACCACATAAACCAAGGCATTTATTTCAAGTAGATTTTTGTGGATTGGTTCTTTGTTGCATAATACCGTCCAATTAGTAGAGTGAGGACTTCGGTGATGATTTGAATCCGGAAGTCTGATAAAGGTTGCATGTTGGAGGGGTATGCCTAATAACCATTTCTCATAAATGAGTGTTAAGGCATGTTCATATTGGTCGAGAAGCGACTGATTTAGTAACTAAATGTGTCTGAACAGTCGAGGAGAATGGTGAAGGCCGTATCACTAGCAGGCCAGAAGCGGGGTGGAATGAGAGAAACACACATGTATGCTGTTGAGGCTGGTGTTTATTATAATGCCGCAGTTAGTTATTTACAGGGTATTGTCGTTGGCGGTGGGTAGATGCGGTTTTTGCTGGCTGTTAGTTTGAGATCTTGTGGCTTGGGCTGCTTGATGCTTGCTTGGCGCCGACGCGTTTTTTTGGCTGGAGAATTAGAGATGCTGGCTTGGCTTCGCGTCCGAGGCGATGCTAGCTGTCCGGTGTCCGATGCGAGAGAGAGATTTGGCGATTGATGCTGTTCGTTCGGCGTCAGGGGCAAGAGAGTTTTTTCGCGCCCATCCAACTGTCAGATTGCCGGCGACATGTTCAGCTGTCGGTCGCGAACTTCTCTGTTTTACCGACGGATTCTAGTGGCGGCGCGAGCGGCAGTTTTTGGCAGACCGCGTCTGCGTTTTGGTGGGAGCGTGGATGAATTTGAATTTTGGGATTTTCAGTGGAGGTAGGCTCCGCTCGGCCGGGTGTTGCGAGAACCGCGAAGAGTGGACGTAGGCTGTGGTGTCATGGGAAAGTTGATGGTTCGGTCCGTCCTTTGAGGTGGTCTCCTGTGGGAGACCTTCATCCGGTATCAAAGTGATTTATTAAAATCATTTAGTCGAGTCGATCCATTTTGTTCTATTTTTTCGGTCGAGTAGCAACCCCCACCACCTCTGACTAAATACGAAACAAGTCTGAACATGTTATCTTTAGTCGAGTTGCTTAGTCGCCGACTGCCGTAGAAATGACACCAGGTTGGAGCGAAGATACTAATCGTTTTGGAATTTCGTTGAAAATTCGTTTTGGAATATTTAAGGCATGAGTGTCTTTGGAATTTCAAATCTCCATTATATAAAAATAAACAGGTAGGCCAGTGGTCGGCAAACCGCGGCTTGAGAGCTACATGTGGCTCTTTGGCCTCTTAACTGTAGCTCTGCCAAAAATAACCACGTACGGGCTAAATCAGTGAAAGATAGAACAGTCAAAATGTCTTCAAATATAACCAACCAGCAAGTCGAAGATCTGAAAATTGGTTTCAGCTTTATCAATAGCAGTTGACGAGTCTTGTGACATAAATGATAAAGCACAAATTTGTACGATTTATTTCATCTACATGTCCTAAAGAAGAACTTTTGGGATTATTGCCACTCAAAGGTCAAACATGTGGAGAGGATATTGCAAATAATGCTGTAATTGAGTACATGGGAAAACATCATATATTCCACTCGATTAAATTGTGTCAATTTCAACAGACAGAGGTATGTTACTGTTTTAAAAGAAAAAAATAATCACGAGATACTTACTTACCATTTCATCATTCGCCAAGAAGCGCTTTGTGCGCAGAAGTTTCCAGAAGAAATTTACAAAGTTAAGAATTTGTGATTAAAATTATCAACTCCATTCTAAAGCTCTTAATCATCGCCAATAAAGATTTTTTTAGTTGAAATGGAGAGTGAGTACACAGATCTTCTGCTGCAAACCAAGGTACATCGGTTATCAAGAGGAAACGTTTCGCTTCTTTATTAACAGAAAATAAAGAATGTAAGGGTGTTCACTATCCAGAAATAACGGACGATCAGTTGATCCAAAAAAAATATTTAATGGTAGACGTAACGTCTCATCTAAATCAGCTTAAAACTGCAGGGGGAAGGAAACACAATTTTTTCGATGTTAGAAGTTATTTCATTCGAAAACTTTTTGCTCAAAATTTGGAAAAAGAATCTTCCATTCACTTTCTAAGCCTGCTGAAACATCGCCAAGAACATAATTCTGAAATTGACATTTGCTATTTCAAAACAATAAATTTAAATATGAGGGAAGCTCTTCTCAACGGGTTTCAGGAATTCAGAAACAGCAAAGCGACATTAGTCTTTGTTAAAAAAAAAAACCTCTTAATACTACGGTAATAGAATTAATTTTTTCTTCCTTTAATGTTGACATTGGCAACTTTGAAATGCAATTGCTGGATTTAAAAAAAAATAAAGAATTATGGAGCTATAAATTTGAATGTATCTGTGCTGATATGGACATATTATTGGAGAAAAACACATAAAAACATGGTTCACAACACAAGTAGTCTGCTTTGAAAGACCTGGAGAAGGAAGGCATGATGATATTTAACACCTGGAATAGTATTCTTGACTAATATGAAAAGTAAAAAAAATAGCGTTCGCTATTCTTTCCTTTTCCGGTTCTATATATTCATGCAAACGATCTTTTTCAAGCATTAACCTTATCAAGAGTAAATTGAGAAGTCGTCTTATTGGTGAGAACCTGGAATCGTGAATAACATTAAAAACAACAACATACAAACCTGACTTGCCCAAACTTTTCAAGGAGATGGAAGGCCATTGTCCACATTAAGTGTTTGTCATGATTTAATTTTATGGATAACTTACTAACAATTTAATTTTTATCAATAAATAAGATCATTATTAAGTATGATATTATCAAGTTTTATTCAGTGTACCTACAGTTTAATTAATTATTAAGACTTAAAACTTCAATTATAGTTTATTAAGTTTAAGCAGTGTACCTATATATAGTTTAAGTTTAAGAAATTTGGCTCTCAAAAGAAATCTCAATCGTTGTACTGTTGATATTTGGCTCTATTGACTAATGAGTTTGCCTACCACTGGGCTAGGCATCTGCTTATAATGAATTTCTGGATTTGGTGAGGAGATTAAGTCAAAAATTAAAAACAAGGTATGTATAGGTTTGATAGGTAATGTATAGGTTTTTATTTATTACAACATATTCTGTTTTTATTACAATAGTTAATTAATAAAATTGTCAGAATAAAAGTAGTTAATTCTTGCAAATTTCTTCCTCCGATTCTTCAGATACGGCCATTACAACTGAAGTTATTAACTTATTTATTTTTGCTTTGTTACATTGTACTCTGTTCATTTTGACACGGCACTTACTAATGTAAGTACTGTATTCGGACACTTTTCAGTTACTAAATCACTCTCCACATGTTATGTTAATAATAATAACATTGTTCTACTGTGCGTTGTATGCGAGAAACACTGCTTCATTTTTCCGAACAATAGCCACTCTCTTTATTGCATTATTACTCTGAGGGCTGAATGGTTTTTTCAAGCCTGAATCTCGAGGGAGAACATGTATGGGTATATTAAAAAAACGATATTAACGTTATTCTAATTCTTTATTAAGAAATCAATATAGTACTTAAAACATTTCACATATACAATATTATTTACATAGATAATAATATAACTGTTACATAAGGCTACTGTTTTTAGTATACATATCATTTTCCTTAATTTAGACTCCAAAAACATGTAAATTTGTAAAAAACATCGGCAAGTTTATTAACATTACATGCTAAATATTAATGACTGGTTAAGAATTGTAAAGTAAACACTTATATAATAGAATATAAAAAAAAATTTTCGAAAATATTTTACTGTATAGTGTATAGAGATATACTAAGGCATGTATTTTTTAGGCACTGTTTAAATTGAACGTAGTTATGCAGAATGTAGCCAGTCCACAATAATGTCACTTTCGCAACAACATGATATTAAAAATGTAAAATTTAAAATAGTATTGTATTTCAAGAATAATTTGTTTACGGCTTGGCTATTTTTCGTAGAACGTAAAGAAAACCTTCTCGCATCTGATCTATATCATATCTATTTATTTTTATTTTTTGGCTAGCTGGCTGCTACTGGCTACTTTCTGCATAACTAAGTCCAATTAAAGTACAATTTTTGAAAAATCAAAATTATAGATTACCCGATTCGGTTCTTATCGAAAAGTTTAAGAACTTTTTAAATTCATATAAATTTTATTCAAGATTTAATAAAGCGTGCACCATTTTAATTTAAATTCATTGTCAATAATAATTATTACAAAATGGTAAATAATGATATACATTTAATTACCCATTATGATAAAAAATAAATTCATTGTTAGTAAAGGCCTGTTTACACTGGCTTAGTGCTAATCATTAGTGATTAATCACTTGCACTGATGATTTAGTACTAAACCCGTGTAAACGATTCCTAAAGCATTTCAAAAATTCATTATTGAAACTGCCCACAGTGGGTAAATAAAATTAATAGCGAAGAATATTACTTATAATTTATATTATTATATTTTACAAGTTAATTCATAAATAATATTTATAATGAAAATCATAATTACAAAGGTGAAGAATGATTATAAATTATATTATTATTCGAAGTTTGGATTATAAATAAAATATGTATTTTTAAAAATATGAAAAGTTTAATTATAATGTTGTGAATAAAAAAGCTCTTTTCATATTAAGAAAAACACGTAAGTATGCAAAAAAATATTGGTAAACAGTAAACGATCATTTATATTCAATATATCTTACTGAATAAGTCACTTTTATGAACAAATAATATTATTTATAATAAGACAGATTAACATTTTAGTTATTAGATTAATAAAATTATTGAACATCGATTACAAGCTAAAAATTAGTTCCTACATAGATAAAATCTATAAAACATTTTAATAAATTTGAAACTTTCCAGCAATACGACTGAAATTATTTCAATTTACCCAAAAGAGGTCAAGCTGTAGAATTTCTTTATTATGTATAAAACTTACGGCACTTAATAAGGCCTCAGATACACAGTTGAATTTTATAATCATAATATTGAATAATTCAATATTGTATTTCGAATTTTTCAAGATACTCATACTCGATTGATTTTTTTTATTTTGGATACGGCTCCAAATGAAACAAACAAGCCACAAACAATACACTTACTGTTGTGATGGTAATATGATTACATAATATTATACAATTAATTGGATGATTGAATTATAACAGTAAATGCATTCATTGTTTATAGCGGAATATAATCAATGAAAACGTCCAGTACATGAACCCCTAATAATTATTTATAAATTATTGTTAACGAATACAAAACGAAATATTAGAGGAATTAAATAAATTTGACAAACTAAAATTCATTATGTAATAAAATAATTGACAGGGTTCAAAGTGACTTTTTCTATTGTGTTTTTTGTTTTTACAATAAATTAACGCTTTCAATCTTTGATCACACTATTTGTTCCACCAATATTGCAAAGGATTTGATTAAAAATTACTAAATACTTTACCATAAAGATAGAAATATTTTTTGATACAATTACACAATAAACCTGCTTTACAGTAGCGTTACGTAAGTGGGTCTCTTATGTGCATCGAACACAGTGAAATAAAAATTAACATCTGACCAACAGCCCAAACGCCAAACAGAAATCTCCAAGTCTTGAACTTTCTAGTGTGTAAATTACACCGTTAACAGTTTAATTGTGAAATAACAAAAGTAGATCAAAGACAAAAGGCGTTCAGAATCGATATGATACTTCACCGAGGACTAGAGACTATGATGGCCTGCTCCGGATGGCCTTTAAACCCATCCCCCGGTGAGTTTGTGGAAGAGCTCCTCGTCCAGGGTTTGGTTGGCGTCCTTGGACCGCATGGACAGGAAAATGTAGCCTCCGATGAATTCGTGGACTACTTTGCAATCGGCTGATTGACAAGAGAAGATCACATTGCCTTCCTCGAATTGCACCATCATGTGTTTCAAATCCCAGTTTACATTCCACGCCTGGAAAAAGAATTCAAATCATTAGTGAATGACAATATAGACACATTCTTAACGGTAAGGATATCTTGTGGTGGCCTTCCGAGCAAAAAATAGCTATATGTACAAAGATCTACAACAGTGCACCTTATGTACGAATAATAAATAAAATAACTATTGTATTCTCAGCTATATTTAGATTTAGAACAACAAGAAATAAGCGAAAACAGGAAGTCGCTGTAGAGTGTAGACGCACATAAGACTTCTCAGTGACGTACCTGTCATGGCGGCAACGCACACACAGTAGACGTGTTTAAATAATATATTGGCTCTCTTTATAGATGCGACTCCTTTTCTTCTTTGCAATAAACCAAAAGCTTACTAATAATAATTCTAACATCATTCCTGATCGTTTTAGACTTATTTTTATTATAAAAAATTTCTAATTACATAAATTGATAGATCCGTACACCACGGGAATGTCAAATTAAATGATAAATTGGGGGCGTTCCTCATTTGAAAACGTGAGTGCGATTAGCTACACTGGAGGGGATTATTAGTTCACAGTTTTAACATGTGAACAAGAAGTTCTTGTTCGACAATAGTTATCATTTCTAGCTATTTTGTATAGAATTCTTCGAGTAAAGTCTGTTTGGTAAAAAACATATTACTTACATTTATACACTTACAATAACTTTGGAAATGCTTCAGATAAAACAAAAAAAATTACGCATTAACAAATTCTACTGACGTGTTATACCAGTGGTCTCCAAACTCAATAAGGATGTGAGCAACTTTGAAAGAGTAATTGAAATTGTCTGGTGAGCTACTTATACATATTCCTTCTTTATAATTTTTTATCATCGTCCTTTATCGTACTATACATAATATTATTATATTACTTAAAATAAATAAGACATCGGACGGAAACAAAATTGATCTTCGATTGATGCATAATGTATGCAGGCTTAAAGGGCGTACGGTGCCATTCCCTTTCTCGCTCACAGTTAAAGTGACGGGCGCTAGTGGTACATAGGGCATGGCCCCCACATCCTAAAGCGGGCCCCCCAAGCCAGAATCTTTAGCGCTTTACAGTGGCGTTTTTTAAATGCTGTTCAAGGTCAAATAAAATTCAGTGTATTTTAGCGATTTTTCTACACATCAAATTATGGAATTGTCGAGTATCAACACAAGACAACCAATAATTACATCGCACAACCATAGATTTTAAAATGATAATTATCCCGAAGTAAAATAGCGCCGCGGGCGACTTTTTTCACTATTAGAGCAAATTTAAGATGTGTGTTTATCTCATGTATCTGGCTGACACGCCACGCCGCTCCCCCCCCTGAGTCCGGGCCCTTAGGCTAGAGTCCATTATTAGAGCCCTGTCAGCCGCCCCTTGTGGGGGGCATGACATAGGGGTGAGGCCATGTGGTATTATATGCATTGCTGATTGTCATTCCCACCTAAGCGGCGATACAAATGAGCGAGAGACAAAGTGTATGGCGCAGTTATAGATCGCGCAACCAGAGTTGGTGCAACACAGATACGAAAAATTGTGTGTGTTGGTGAATTTCTGAAAAATACAGTATTCTTTACATGCTGTTCCTTTTTTGAATGCGTCTGTGTGAGTATTCGGCCGCCTCAACTCTGGTTGCGCAATCTAATCCATTGTAATACATCGCTGACTGCTTCTCTATTTTACTTTGTACGCACAAATCGTTATGCCAAGAAATTATATTACAACAGCAACTTTTTAAGAATTTCATTGAAACTTAATTTGAGAAATATTTCATTTCGGAGTCCAATAAAAAAATTTGAGAGGCAAATTTATAAGTATGATAAAATATCCTACGCGAGCTACCGAAAATGCCGCTGCGAGCTACTGGTAGCTTGCGAGCGACCGTTTGACGATCACTGTGTTATACCATTGCTGTGGAAAAATTATGACTACATAAACATGGGTGGCCTGAAACCGAATCAGAAAATTTCCTAGTCGATTATTGGTAAAAATTATATGCAACTGAATGTATTATATTTTCAAATAATAAACGGATAGGAGGACGATAAAAAAATGATAAACACGGTATGACAGGGCTCCAGAGTTTATGATCTCATTTTCCAGATTTTTTTTTTTTTTTTTTTCCCGACCATGTCCGATCCTAATAGGATCATATGGGCCTCCACAGAGTAGAGGTTTGTATTGACAGATTTTTGTTTTTTTTTTTACAAGAAATGGATGTCAGCCACTTGCTCAACCTAGGTCCATACCCTGACTCGTACATAAATTGAAAAACAATATGTGTACTTGCCAGACCCAGGATTCGAACCTGTGACCCACGGCGTGATAGTCCAACGCTTAAGCCGCGCGGCCACTGTACGTGTATAGGTCCAGAATACCGGGATTCAACAAATCATCGATGCAGATACTATGAGTTGACAAGTATTACGCAAAAGCATCATACATTAGATCTACTGACGATGATTTAACGAACCTTCATTGTGCTAAACCTCCATGTTTTCAGATGATCTCCAGTGTTGATGTCGAGTTTCATAATTCGGTTATGCGCGACTCCGATGAGCTCCTCCTTGCGGTGTCCCATAAACTTCACCACAAAGAGAGCGATGCCGTGCTCGGGAAGGTTTTGCCAGGCCTTGATGTATTGTAACTTGGCATCGGTCGATGACAAATCTTTCACGTTGGCGTGGTTTTCCAGGATGCGCTGGATTACCTGTAAAAATATGAATAGGATTTAAATATATTTTTCTATATCAGAATATCAACAGGTGACGTGAGAAGTAAATGCTATGTGTAGTAGACGCCAGTGGCGAAGGGTGGAGGTAGGCTGTTAAGATTCGCTATACATAGTGCACACTAAACTTTGTTAGTTTTATGTATTTGTTTTTATTGAACTAAGACTACAATTTACAGATGGTATTAGTTAGTTTTTAAAAATCAATTAAACCATGCCTAAACGAAACCATAATAGTTTTGGTCTAATTTGGGAGATACGACAAAATTGTGCACACTTTTTTATTCATAGTTATTTGTTTTCGTTGGATTAAAAATACATATTACACATATTATTGGTTCATTTTTTTATTTCATTAAGAACTGCTCAAACCACACTATAATAAATAAAAAATATTATTCTATTTATAAAATATTCAAAGTTATGTATGATTTAACTGCATAATTTTAGATATTTTATAGATATACATGTATTTTTTGACTTATTATCTATTATGGCTTGGTTTCTCAGGGTTTAATTGAATTTTAAAAACTAACCAACACTTTCTGTAAATTGTAGTCTTATTTCAATGAAAATAAATATGTATGTCTGAAAAAGTTTAATGTGCACTATTTACGGCGGATCTTAACAGCCTACCTCCACCCTTCGCCACTGGTAGACGCCTTGATGAATTTCCAGTTTTCCTTAATGTATTCACACGTACATCACAGTTGCTGACGATGGTAGGTTTTTGAGTTCATATGGGCATGGCAGGGTGAGCGTTCCACCAACTCGCAAGGAGGTAACTGCTGTATTTTTTTGACTACAACTGGAGGGATTTTTGTGCTGTATTACAACATTTGACAACGATTAAAGGTTTTTTTGCGATTGATAGATGGCAGAATATTTCGATCTTTCTTTATTATGTATGTATGTATAACATATGCGATTTTTCATATAAATAATGATGATATGGCGTATTTCGCTGCCAATCTATAGAAATGATTTATGACGTCTGTCAATTCATTGTAATTGACCTTACTTTAAATATAGTAATTATGTAGAACAAAATAAGTTGTCATTTTGTTACCTTTCCTTTCAACTTCTTGTTAAACCTGGGTGCGATGTAGTCGGCAGGCCTGAGGTCCAGCTGGTTGGGGCTGATGACGGCCGCGTTGGGCGCCGGTTTCTGGAGAGCCAAGTAATCTTGGATGGCTGTCGTCTCCGCTGCCCAGCCCGCGTCCGCTAGCGTTCTGCCGCGTGAACCAAGACGCAACGCCGCCAGCCAGCGGGCATACTGCTCCTCCTATAGACACAAAAGTTAACCAATAAATAATGACACTTCCTCGGTCTCCTTCTCGACAGAGGATCACATGGTGAGATTTTAACTAGCGAGTGTCAATGGTTCGAAGGATAGAATGTGAATAGAATTCAAGTTTGTGTATTGTATATTCTGTATCCATTGAAACTGTTTTTTTGAAGCTGACGGATCTGGTCCAATCATTATTTAACTACAGACTGTGTTTTATTTTAAATTAATACATACCGTCACTGTTCTGGCAGAAGACACTAATTCGAAAAAATGACATATTGAGTTAGTTATACCAAAATGTTCCTTATTTTAAACTTTACCGTCTGGAAACCTTCTTAATAAATAAACAGTCTTTATTTTAAAGTCATCCAATTTACGATTACTTAATAAACTCACATGATAGACAATTTCAAACATTTTAACAACTTCAAAGTCAAATTACTCAAAACTTAGTGTTACAGTTACAACAGTTAGTGTGTTCTGCCAGAAAAGAGACGATATGATGTGTTTCCATCAAGAATTCACAGTAAGAAAAAGAAAAAAAAAACTTATCAATAGTTCCAATATTATTATGGAATAGTAGGTATAAAAAATCGGACGATTACTGCTTTTATTTCTTCAATATTTCTTCAATATTTCTTCAATATTTCTTCAATTATTTTTTAAATTTTTGTTCGCATTGCGTTATGAAATAACTTTTGAAAAATAGATAAATAAACAAATTCGTAATATAATATATATTATGCACAAAAAAATACTTAATATTTACTTATATTTACTTGACATATTACTGCCCTCAGTGTATTGACTTACATTATCGCATCTCAGCCACATCTCGCTCATTCCATCGGCGCTGGGCGTCTCCAGTTTGATGGAGTATCTCCTTTGCGCCACATGGACTTCAGGAGTAACCTCTGCGCCACGCAACGGCACCGACAGGACGGGCTGTGGCTGACGCTGCAGCTGGTTGAGTTGGGGGTTAGCTGCGCACGCCATCGCCTCCTCGCGGGTTCGGTAAGCTCTCAATTGAAGGTCCCGGCATGTGAACCAGTGGCGTTTGTAAGCTTTCAAGGTGAAACGACGAGGCCTGATGATTGATTCAAGATTAGTTTATAATTCAAAATACAGCATATTTCTCGTTACAGTGAAGCTTTGGGGATGTTTTGGGAGTAATTGGGGTAAAATAAAACTACAATCAAAATGACATAAATATTGCTAGATATAAAAAAAACGATTACAATATATAGGTTATATTCCACGAACACCCTATCTAACAAAATAAATGCTTGTTTGAATATATAAGGAACGGAAAGGCACACTAAAATGGGTAGTGAGTATTTTAAAACACATGAATAAACAAAATGTTTTATTTGTTAATAACAAAAAGAAACATGTCTGTGGAAAATACATGCCACATAACCGAGCTGAATATTGTCGCTATTATGTTGCGGTAAAGGTATGTCAAACAAACAGGTGGTAAATGGTAAGAGATCTTACAGTAAACAGAAGATGCCTAATCGATCACCGCTTTACAGCATCAGACCAATAAAAGAAGAAATAAAACAATGAGTAGGTAGTCATAGAAATCCTCTGCATAGATGGTTCATCAAAATTTTGTCATTTGTGTGCACTATCTGTGCATTTCACCTGCCAGAAGGGCAATTCACGAATGAAACACTGCAAAACACGACACCGAACCGCTTTAACTGAAGTACGTAAAAGTCGCTTCGAACGAAATGGCTAAGTGCGAGTGAGAAAGTATTCAGCATGCTTATACCTCATGTCCATGCGTTAGAGTAAGATAGAAAGTAAACATGTTATGACGGAACTCTTCTGAATTTCATGGAAATTAAATAACATTTTTACCCATTTTGGTAATGACTTCATATTTAATCAGTACTTACCGTTAACGTTGCATTATTAAACCATTCATTGTTGAAGTACGTAGCCAATTAATCTTTAAACAAGCTAGTTACGTCTCCAATATAACAATATTACAACACGGAATTTCCGTTGTATTTTGCAAACAAACATGTGTGTTTCTGTATTAAAAAATCACAATAAATATTTAAATGAGAATTTCAACACAAAATAATACTTTCAGCGGTAATAGTTATGTAAAAGATAGAAAAAATAGAATGACAGCCTCTTCTATACTACGTACGAATTTCTGACGTTTAATAAATGTCAAACGGAGAGTTGCTGGCGCCTCTACCGTCAAAGCGTGTATACTTCAATTGCATACTGTACTTGACACTACTGGTCGACTTTTAATATACTTCGTTGAAGTAGGCTTGCGCTTACGTTGTGCAACCGGTCATAGTGCTTCATTCGTGAATCGCGCTTCAAATAGTTGATATTATTTAACCTCAAAAATTCAACTTAATTTGAACCAAAATGAAGGTTGAAACTATTTAATCCTCCGACTTTTCAATTGTATGGCTAAAATATAGGTATACATATCTATATACTTTTTAGGCATTTTGAAAATCTCTCTGATGTATTTAGATTTCGCCAGATAGCGCCATCTGTATCTAAAATAAAATAATAGTCACAGATAAAAACATTATATGAATACTTACTTGAGGTAACCGAGATTATCACAAAGTTCTGGCACACGAGTAATATCTTGAGGCAATGTTGACACCCCGCCTTCCAAAGTGGCCTGCAGTTGAGCCAGAGCTCTGTCCACTTCGTCCTCAACGGCTCCGAAGCTTCCATCAGTCCCTGATGTGTTGAGGGAGTCCACTCCTGATATTAGCCCATCGATTGAATCATCGCCGTGACCGTTGCTGGACTGAAGGTTTATCTGGACCTGAAGACAGTATAAAGCAATGAAACAATATGTAGGGAACTATTTAGAAGGTATAGGTATTTTTTATTAACTTGAAAATGAAATTTAACCTTTTCTATGCCTCTATGGATATTACTATGGCAGTATCTGACAGGCCGCAGATTTTTAATGACACACGTTGAATGTAGAGCGAAGCTATTACTAAAACCGCTGTAACACAATGACATTATTGATGGACGACGCACTCAAGACAGTAGCTAGCAAGTAAATTCGCATGTATAGGTAGACGTCACGCAATTTCCATTATGCGATATCACACATCGGGAATTTATAGCAATATGACCTTTATTGTAATGGCGTTAGAGCAGTGTTTCTAATGTCAATGTTCATTTGAGCGAACCCGTTCGAACCATTCGGCAGACCCAACAAAAAGCATCAGGAATTTATAGCAATATCACCTTTATTGTAATGGCGTTAGAACAGATTATGCCATTCGGCAGACCCGACAATAAAGTGAGTGTCATTTTCTTTTCCAGATGATTCGTCCATATTAATGTCATTGCTGTAACACCAATAATTTGTGGTTTAGTATTTCATAATTATTCGAACAGATGTCACTGTGTGTTTAATTTTTTAAATTATGCAAATCAATCGACAGTGGCTACTAATTTGAGTTTAAAGTCCGACGAGATAACTCGCGAAATTTATATGTGCAGCCTGTCGATCACGGCCTCATAGAGCGTGAAAACTTGCTGAATGCATAGAACTGGTTAACAATAATTTAAACAGTGGTTCCTCAACATTTTTGAACCATGACACATTTTAAGTATGATAAACTGTCTCGACCATGGATTTTATATATAAGATAGGCTTTTATCTAGATTTATTTTGTATTAGTATTAGGCAGTACTCAGCCAACGAGGTATCGGCTGATTGGTACAGAATGGTTTGCAGCCAATGGGGTCTTATATTGTTATAGTCCAAGCCAATCTAAATAGAAGGGTGTCACCAGAACGCAGTGAAAAAATTCAATCTTCATTGATCTCGACCCATCAAGTGGGAAAGAACGTGTTAAATTTAATTAGTTTTTTTCACTAGGTATGCCACCCCCATTGTTTTAATTTTACAATACCAATGATATGCATTTGACATATTTGTGGTTGTTTATGTAAATATTCTCTAAATATCTTGGCAATATCTGTTGAATTCGCGAACTTGCCTAATAATACTTGAATAATAACGAATCGATTGCATTTTATGATAAGTTATTTATTGCCCAATCATTTCAGGATATTGCTGCATTTTTACTCATCATCAAAAAAAAAAAAAAAAACGACAAGGAATCGCTAATTTCAGGCATTATGTAAAGAATTGACCCTTTTCATGATTCTAAAATTGAATTGAAATTCCTATTTTTTGATACATTTCTACAAAAAAATGAATGAATTGCAGGCAATTTAAACAGTAGTTCAAGAATTCTTTTTTACAACTTCACTTTTATATATTTAGGCTCCATCTGGAAGAGGTTATATTTAACATCTTTCTATTCACTCAATGTCTGCATTCTGGAAAATGGTTAAAATCAACTGAAATCTAAGAATAGATGTTTTTCTTGAATTACCTAAGTATTATCTCTATGCTATGGATTTATAAATTTTTGGATAGGATTATTATGTGAATACCTGTAGTCCTGCGAAGACAAGCATCTCTTCCTCGGTGCAGTCGATCTCCTCGTTGAGGATCTGCCAGCGGGCTTGCTGGTACAGCTGGTTGATGCGCACCGCGTCAGTGCGAGGGTTCAGGTCGTAAAACGCTGAGAATTTGTAGCGAAGACGCAAGCAATCAGCTTCACCCACTCCTTGCTCCATTATGGAAAGCGATGAATCTAGCCAACTGCAAATAGGAGAATCAGATGAGTCAATTTTGATGTATGAACATTTTAGATAGCAACAAAAATATTGTAGAAAAATGTTACTGCCACAAAATTCGTGTCCAGAAATTTGTACGCATGCAGTTTGCCGCATCATACTTCACCGTGAAATATTGTATCAGAAATATATGGTCGTATATTAAAGACCGACCAACCTCTTTGGGTCGTACAGTACTGAGATAAAATCATGTCTAAATAAAAGACGGTTCTTGTCAGTATATAGGAAGCCAGCGGACAACAAATTTTGAAAATAGCTGATATACCTAACGGATTTTTTTTTTTTTTTTAATTGGTACATGTTCAAACACGCGCGTTAACATCATTTTACTCCCTACTTCAATTATAGTTTGTCAATTTATGGCTACGGCCGTATGTTGTAGCTTAACCATTGGGGAATGCCAAAAGAAATAGCGTATTTCAAAAAAACACTACCTTAGGTCAATAATTATTATAAAGTAATCATTATTCGTAGGATGTTTATCACACTTGAATGGTCAAAGACATAGCTTACAATGAGTATCTTTAGAATTATCTTTAAATGTGTTAATCTTGCCCATTTTTTGAATAATAAAATGCCTAATTCTTGTCAAATTTGGGATCACAGAGATTATCAATATAATTTTTTATCGTAAATATTTCACTATAATAATGTCGATATAAATTATACTGATGGTTTTATAAATGCGTTTAAAAATTAATAAATGTAAAAAATCTTAACACCACTGCACAGTTATGTACTGAAATATGACAATATTCTAAAACATTAGAGCGAGAGGTTTAAAAGAATACTATTTTATGTAATAAAAATACTTTATGCAGTCATCAAATGTTTAAAATAAATATAAAGGATAAGGCTTCAAAATTATATAAATAGATTATCTAAAACGTTTAAGGTATGTCCAGGATTATGCTTTGAAAATAGAACAAAAGCTCCATTTTGACCTACGCTGAGCATGTACCCCCTTAAGAAAAGGTGCATTTTCACGCTGTCGCTTCTCGGTACATTTATGTAGATGGAGTATTTACTTTGTTGATATACCATGGTATTGGCTGCACACAAGATTATAAAGCTATCATAACAAACGTTGTGAAACTTAATTCTTCATTATTGATATTTTTTTAATAATAAAAGACGGGTAAAATCTTCATAACCATGCCAGTATAAATTGGACTGAATATTTTTTATAACTCATCTAGAGTTATAGGGTTGTCTTCTTTACTATGTATTAAAAGAAACTCACATTCTAAAAAAAAATAATTGGAACTTACGCGACATTCATCCTGGCTCTTTCGACAAGTGACTTTGGCCGGACGATGGAGTCTCTAGCTTCGCGGCCCGGGTCGCACGGACTGCTGGCCAGCGAGGTGTCGGTGGAACCGTTGAGCATCTCCAGGGAGACAGAGGTGTTGTGCGGGGTCATGTAGCCGTCGGAGAGGTCCCCGTTTGATTGGCTCGATCCGTTCATTCCCCGTTTCCATGTGCCGTTCTGGTGCTGCAAACAAAAACAATGACATTAAATATTGGCCAATATTGCTGAAGTGTGGGCTTAATTGGACAGGGATTAATCTGACATCAGTTTACTGACCTTCAATTTAGACCAGGAAAAGAAGGACAAAATAAAAATATATAATTCTATGTATGAAAGAAATAGGGAGATAAGTCTACCTACATCAATTAGAACCAAAAAGAATATTAAGAGTTTTGGACAACTTTGTATGTGAACATGTTTCCGTATATGATTTTCTAATTCAGAGGGGTATTGGATTTGATTCGGCCTTTTTCTCATTTATGTATATATTATACTATGCCAATATTGTTATTTTTTTAATATTCCATTCATTTCACAGTTATTAAAACATTTTTCAAGTAAATTTTTAAAATCTTTTTTTTCCATTTTTTCGAGTGGTGGAAATTATAGTATTGTGGTGTACATCTACAATAATATATATAATATATTTTTAATCCAAAATGATAGTACGAACACTACTTATAGTACAGTTGGGAACACTGTATCAAACATTAGACCATTCATAGAGGTAATTTAAAATTACATTACAAATGAAAACCATAGCAACTCTAGTTGATGTTTATTACCTTATAGAAACCATTAAATCATTAAATGATATAAAAATTCGAACAGCAGTAATTCGAATTTATTCAAAATTTCGAATTACATACCTACCTACATCAAATTATGAATTAAATAAAATAAATTTCGAATCAATGAAGATTTTAATGCATTCAATACTGATTGTAACAGGCAATGGAACTTTTTACCTAGAACTCTACTAAAATGAAGACATGACCATTGAATAATCTCACCGGTGAACTAATTGGTGTAGCAGACTGTGATCTGGGCGGGTAAGGAGTAGGGGCGCAGAGCAATGGTGCCCGTCCAGCATCTAAACTTCCTGCACTGCCATTGCCTCCGCTGGCCGCGATGAAAGTGTTTGTGTCGGCTGGCAGTTGTCTCCGCCTGTGAGCCGCCGCACCACCTCCTCCCTCGCAGTAGTTGTACTTCAGATGAGATGCTTCTACGGGTCGGCACAAGGATAGTTCTTCTGGATGTCTGATACCTGAATCAATAAAATGAATATAAGTGATCAGGTCCACTTAATAATATACTGAATCGGAATTTGTTACAAGGTGTCATTGAAGATTTTAGTTTTGGGACCGATTTTAATGATGGAAACTTCAGTTATCTATACTCTCAGGCACTCCTTGAAGAGGAGGGAAGACCAAAGGAAAAGATTACAAAATGTGATGGAACGGCAAGGCTTCGCATATCAAGGACCACTTTGCACAAACTAAAACATTTTAGAAATGCTTGGGGGAGTGATTACATAAATCGAAAACTAAAATTGAATAAAAAATATTAGAATGTTCACCTACTTGATCATCACATATACTTCTTCATATCAGAAGTTGTACCATAAAAGTATGTTAAAACTACGTACTAAAGAGTATTCATTATTTTATCAGTAACAAAACATTTCGCTTACCCAATTCCTTGCACAAAGCAATAACAGCGTTAAAAGTCTTGACAGAGAAGTCCACATTGCAGCTAAGGTAGCGTAGATCAGGCAGCTGCACCCTCAGTAGCTTGTGCATGGGGGTGAAGTGTAGGAGGGAGTCGGCGGCCACCCCGCACTGGTCCAGTGTGGACCTTGTGCGGGATAACCAGCAGTTTCTAGCGGGCCACCACAGGGCATGATCGGACCAATCTTTTGTGAGGGCTGAAAAGAAAGAAAAGAACTTTTAATATGGGGCAAAGAAAACTGATTATTCAAGTGTTAACAGGTGTGCCGACATAGGGGATCCCAAAGGATTATTATACTGCATATACCGTAGTCTGTAGTATACCCGTCAGTGGTGGGTCGGTTGCCGGTTGATTATTGAAGTTGTCAGATGACAAATGTCCAAAAATTCTACTAGTTTTTATAGAAACTCTAGAGCGGTGAGGTTATTAGCATAGACAAATGGTACTAATCGATACCCACAATGAACAAAGCAGTAACTCACTTTTGGTCATTTTTCAGAAGAGCAAAATGAAAGTTCTCATATCGAAATGCAAAGAAGAAACTATCTGATAATAGGGTTGAAGGACATAGTTAGTGGTGGTAATCAAGTATATAAATATTTTATCTCTGTAAAACAACATAAAACAGTATATTTCCAAAGAATAATGTTGCAACTCATGTTACAACTTTTTTCGTGAGATGATTTAAAATAAAAACATATTTTTCATGGAATATTGTTGTGACTTCTGAAGGCCAATTCTTGAATGAAGCAGTATTGCCGGTTGCACAACCTAAGCGCAAACCTACTACAACGAAGTATATTAAATGTCAACCGGTGGTGTCGGGTACAGTATGCAATTTAGTATACACGCTTTGCCGGTAGAGGCGCTAGTAACTATCCGTTTGACTTTGACATATTATTAAACATCAAAAATTTGTACGTAGTGAGCAGGCTGTTATTCTATTTTTTCTATTACCGCTGAAAGTATTATTTTGAGTTTAAATTCTCACTTAAATATTTATTGTGATTTTGTAATACAGAAACACACATGTTTGTTTGCAAAATACAACAGAAATTCCGTGTTGTAATATTGTTATATTGTAGACGTAACTAGCCTGTTTAAAGATTAATTGGCTACGTACTTAAACAATGAATGATTTAATCATGCAACGTTAACAGTAAGTACTGATTAAATATGAAGTCATTACCAAAATGGATAAAAATGTTATTTAATTTCTATGACATTCACAAACGATCCGTTTTGGCATGTTTACTTTCTATCTTACTCTAACGCATGGACATGAGGTATAAGCATGCTGAATGCTTTCTCACTCGCACGTATTGATGTCGTTCGAAGCTCTACACACTCATTATCTCCTATAAAACTAAAAATTTTACATGCTTCAGTTAAGCGGTGTTTTTTACTGCTTCGTTCGTGAATTGCCCTTCTGGTATGAAATCATTCTGTGTGTACAGTTAATCAATAAAATGATTTATTAAAAATATTTACTCATTATAGGAAGGCTGTACCAATCACAACACAGATTAAGTTTAGCAACTATTTTATTGAACAAAATTGTACGAGGGTGGGTCAATAAGTCCTTAGAAAAGCCGACAGGTGGCGCGACTAGTACTGCAAGCGGTTTGTTTTCATGCAGCGGCACTACCGATTCAGTATGCTGCGAAGTTTCAATCAGATTGGTCGGGTTGTTGTGTGTTTCTCGTACATTTAAAAAAAAAATTTGCTTGTGGAAAATGGAAAAATGGAAAATGGAGAAAATTGAGTTTAGAGTTGTTATTAAACATTTTAATATAAAAGGGTTAACAGCAAAGGAAATAAAAAATGAGTTGGATTTAGTTCACGGCATATCTGCTCCTTCACTTGCAACTATTTATAACTGGTTAAATGAATTTCAACGTGGTCGTACATCAACAAAGGATGAACCACGCTCAGGACGTCCTGTAGAGGTGACTACACCAGAAATGATCAATGAAATCCACGATATGGTGTTAAGTGACCGAAGATTAAAGTTGAGTGAGATAATTGAGGTTACAGGGATCTCAAAAGGTAGCGTCATTTCTATTTTACATGACAAATTGGGCATGAAAAATATTTCTGCAAGATGGGTGCCGCGTTTGCTCATAGTCGACAATAAACGCAGTAGGGTGGTGGCCTCTAAAGCCCTGTTGTCGCTCATGCAACGCAATCCGGATGAATTTTTTCGTCGCTTTGTGACTGTAGATGAAACATGGATACACCACTATACTCCCGAGACGAAAGAACAGTCAAAGCAGTGGATTGCGAAGGCAAACCATGTCCAAAGAAGGCGAAAACCGTAAAATCAGCTGGTAAGGTTATGGCTACTGTATTTTGGGATGCACGTGAAATTATTTTCGTTGACTATTTGGAAAAAGGAAAAACAATAACAGGGGATTATTATGCATCTTTATTGGACCAGCTAAAAAACAAAATTGAAGAAAAACGGCCTCATTTAAACAGGAAAAAAATCCTCTTTCATCAGGACAATGCCCGTGTTCACACATGTTTACGATCAATGGCTAAAATTGAAGAATTGAAGTTCGAATTGGTCGACCACCCACCGTATTCGCCAGATTTAGCCCCCAGTGACTTTTTCCTTTTCCCAAACTTAAAAAAATGGCTAAGTGGACAACGTTTTTTTTCAAATGAAGAAGTCATCGATCGGACAAATGCTTATTTTGAGGACCTTCCGAAAACTTATTTTTCTGACGGTTTAAAAAAAATTGAGAAACATCTAACCAAGTGTATTGAGCTCCAAGGAAATTATGTTGAGAAATAAAAAAAAAATACAAAAATAAAACCTGTTTTAATGCTTTTTTCTAAGGAATTATTGACCCACCCTCGTATTTTACAGAAAGTTTATGACAAAGTTGAATGCAGGGTTGATTATTTTCTATGAACATGTTTGAAATAAGGACACGTCGAAAAATATTTGAAGCTTTTATACTGATGATGAATCATTCTCTTCAGTAATTCCAGTGTATTTAAGAGTATTATAATATTCATGGTATATATTCTCAGGAACGACTTTAAATGTACCTACAGAAGATTTTCAAGTCATTGTATTTTGCTTTCATAATAGCCAAACTGCCGTTGTAAGCGAGAGGTATATAATAATATCAGTGGGTATTGTTGCTTGATCGATTGTTTCTGAATGAGTATTTATTTTTGTTGGCGGAATTGCTTTTATACTGTATATATACTGTAAATGTAACTGTTCCGGGTGGGTTATCAATCGTTATTTTAACATGTTTTATTTTGGACCACTTTACTTACGTTCTCCCTGTTCGTATCATATAGTAAATTACGTTAGGTTGGCAAAAGGTGCTTAAAATTATAATATATATTGCGTTGGTTCATTTCAATCACACAATATGGTTTTCTATTTGTTTTTGTACATATGACCAGAGTAACCCATTGTTGCAGCATATATATAATTTGATTTCTTTTCCTCTTTTCAATAAGGGTATGCATTGAATCCCCTTCGTTTTGTGTATGGCCAACCCCCAAAAAATTGTGGGTAGGTAATATTAATATTAACTTATCTACTGTATTTTTGTTCTGGCCACTGCAATTATCAGAATAAAAATAAACGATACACCGATGGACTTGCGAAAATTTTGCCGCAGAATAAAGTTGTAATTCATTATACAACTATTTTACATGTATGCAGTTCAATATTGTGAACTGATAAAATGGAGTAATTCAAGTTACTATTTTCTTACAGGTTAAAATGTAAAAAAATAATAATTACAACCTTTTTTGAGTTCATATCTCTGCAACCTGTATACATATAGATACAACGTTAATACAGACAGAAAGAGTATTTTTTTCTTAGTATGCGTGATGTCGTAACTCAAAACAGCCAAAAAGTGAGTTATTTTAGTGTTTTGTTCGTTGGGGGTGTCGTTATGACAAACTAAAACTTGCTTCAGCGATTTTGATAGAGAAACTACAAAAAGCTCAATCTGGCATATGCAGGGTTTCTTCAATATATTTGCAAATGTTAGATATTAAGGTGACGCATCAGTGAAACGCCAAATAATTTTCAACTGTAGGCGCGACGAAATTTTGGACTCGCTGCCATTCAGTGAGAGAATGTCGAGCCAGAAACACGTCACTTTGCTGCGTGATGGCGACGGGTCAATTAATTCTAAAATCGTGTAAAGATGACTAAAAACCTAGGGACGGCAACTTATATGAAAGTATGGTGAGGCAGGCTGGTAATCAAGTTATGGTAGCACTTCTACGTGCGTCACATTGACGTTCAGTTTGCATTGGTAAATCAACGTGGAAGGTTCACCTGAGCTAGGTAATATTAGGTAAAAATGGTTGTGTGTAGTGTGTTAAATTGTAAAAACGACAGTAATGAAAAGAATAAACGCTTAGGAGCCGTGACGTATCACAAATGAGTATATTTAATTAATTTTATACATGTTAAAATAATAACCTAAAATAATCTCGGCTGCTGAACGCATGCTTAAATTCGTTCCGAATTACTCTGTTTACATACCATTACACAGCAGTCGTGTTTGTATTGCTCAGGACCGCATTTAAGTGAACGCATTGATTATTAATATTATAATTGAATATAAGTAACACATTTTGATTGTATCGTATATTTGAGCATTGTTATATCATTGTATGCGTTGATACTTTGATATTATTCACTGTTAATTCTTTGTGGAATACCAGTACACAAGATTTTTAAAAATTGTGAATAACGTGATATATATATATATATTTATTTATTTATTTTGTTTACAATATTAATTGATTATGAGACGTGTTTGTGTTCAGATATTTATAATCCATATACATACCTATATATATGTACGTACTATATATTATATAAGTTAGGAAAGGAAAGTTGTTTATATATTATATATATTGTAGGTATATATATTATATTGTAGTATAACTCTAATTAAACCCGAACTAATTACAAATGTGTAAGTTAAACTTAATTAAGGCTGAATTAATTACAGTGATGGGATATTTGCAAGAATTTAATAATGTGTTTTCTATATCTTTATGTAAACTTTATTTTTGATTAATATAATATGACATAATATATATTGTAACCTTTTATAATTTTATTTACTTTAATTACTTTATTGCTATTATTATAATTACTTTATTACTTGTATTACTTTTGAAAGACATATAGAGTAAGTACCTAAATAACCTACTTATCTTTTCATAAATTCCCAACATTCAAATATAATTATACTAAATTCCTAACAGTGTTGTTATTTTAAACCTTCCTTCACTGAACATTATTATATTATATGAGTACGTAGTAACTACGTAAGGTACTACGGTCAAAGGGCCAACGTAAATCCTCAGTGATGCCCTGCATTTTTTTTATCGCGTCGCTTTTTCTCGTAAGTTGTCGGCTGTAGTCGACATGCTTCATTTGGTTGCATGAGTAACCCGCTTCGTTGCCTATCTCTATATTTATAACATCTATGCTAAAAACGTTACCCATTTACTTTAAAAAGAAAACATGTCAATGAATATATTATTATTGTTACTAATAGAACAATAAACAGAACATAAAATGGACGTATGTTGGATTTATATGACAAATAATATTTCGTTTGACAGGCGTCATTTGCACCCGCGACCCGCAATCCGCGCATCGCCTAGCAACGATCTTTTTAGACCGTGCCTCAACTAATGCATGGCCTTAAAGAAAAACATAAAAATGAAATAACACTTTCTATTATTTAGTGCATTGTTATTGTTATTACTTTTTGAACATCATTAATTTTGAACACTCACGGTGGCCGCGCAGCTTAAGCGTTGGACTATCACGCCGTGGGTCTGGCAAGTACACATATTGTTTTTCAATTTGTGTGTGAGTCAGGGTATGGAACTAATAGGTTGAGCAAGTGGCTGACATCCATTTCTCGTAAAAAAACAAAATCTGTTAATACAAACCTCTACTCTGTGGAGGCCCATATGATCATATTAGGATCGGACATGGTCGAAAAAAAAAAAACTTTTTTAAAACTACTTCTGGATTTCCCATCTGTGTAATGGATTATAACACCATATTTTTTGATAATGAATTTACTATCATTCAATTATTAATCAGCAAGCAGTGATATAGACAAGATAAGTTTTAACTGGTGGTAGAATAATTACCCCCCCCCCCCCCAATAACAACTCCCCCGATATTAACCCCCGGAAATTGACCCCTATATAAAAATAAAAAAATCTTTAAATAAAATTTCATCACGTAACAAATAGTGGATACAAAAGTTTATTGGACATTGAAAAATATGGGTAAATATGGGTAATATGGGAAAATTATACAAAAATTTTGAGAAAGAGGGTGAAAAAATAATTATTGTAACTAAAATATTTAAATATTCGATAGAAAAAAATGCAGGTGTAGTCAATATTATTATTAAAAATAATTATTACATACCTACCTACTCGGTTAAAGAAAAGATTTACGTATATTCAAAAGTTCACAATCGCTACAAAAACGTGTAGCAGAATTTCATAACTTCTACTTCTAATCCAAGAATTTATCATTTTATTCACGTATTAATTCTTTTTTTATCATATTTAATTAATATAATCTATGGACATTTCAAACATGAGGAGGTAATTGCCTGGGATTATTTTTATACGGGGAGTTATTTACCTATGGGGGTTTTAGTCAAAGTCAATGATACTCAACCTTTTTTTTCTTCGGGCCAAATACATATATTTGTAAAGTAATGCGGGCCGCATCACTACTGGTGTGACGAAAAAAATCATGAAACCCCCCCTTTTTTACAAAACATTTTTGAGATTTTAAAAATTATGCGTGTTTTTTAAATTAATCGTGTGCAATAGCAACACTCTTATACCAGATCTGATGTGGACCATAATGACAACCCTCTTCGGGTGTCACTATCTGTGCGTCAAAGTCGAAACGAATTTCAAGATGTACGAAATTCCTGATAATAAATGTGTTTCGGGCCGCACATAAAAGCTTAAAGGGCCGCATGTGGCCCGCGGGCCGCAGGTTGAGAATCGCTGGTCTAAGTGGTAATCTTGTTCATTTTACTTTACTTCCACTGCGAATGTATTCACAGCTCTAATTAGTACGTAAAATGTTGCAGAAAAGTCTGCATCGGTAGGCATTTTTTCTAGTGAATATTAATTATTCAAAAACAGTAATACGAGGGTGGGTCAATAATTCCTTAGAAAAAAGCATTAAAACAGTTTTTATTTTTGTATTTTTTTTTTATTTCTCAACATAATCTCCTTGGAGCTCAATACACTTGGTTAGACGTTTCTCAATTTTTTTTAAACCGTCAGAAAAATAAGTTTTCGGAAGGTCCTCAAAATAAGCATTTGTCCGATCGATGACTTGTTCATTTGAAAAAAAACGTTGTCCACTTAGCCATTTTTTTAAGTTTGGGAAAAGGAAAAAGTCACTGGGGGCTAAATCTGGCGAATACGGTGGGTGGTCGACCAATTCGAACTTCAATTCTTCAATTTTAGCCATTGATCGTAAACATGTGTGAACACGGGCATTGTCCTGATGAAAGAGGATTTTTTTCCTGTTTAAATGAGGCCGTTTTTCTTCAATTTCGTTTTTTAGCTGGTCCAATAAAGATGCATAATAATCCCCTGTTATTGTTTTTCCTTTTTCCAAATAGTCAACGAAAATAATTCCACATGCATCCCAAAATACAGTAGCCATAACCTTACCAGCTGATTTTACGGTTTTCGCCTTCTTTGGACATGGTTCGCCTTTCGCAATCCACTGCTTTGACTGTTCTTTCGTCTCGGGAGTATAGTGGTGTATCCATGTTTCATCTACAGTCACAAAGCGACGAAAAAATTCATCTGGATTGCGTTGCATGAGCGACAACAGGGCTTTAGAGGCCACCACCCTATTGCGTTTATTGTCGACTGTGAGCAAACGCGGCACCCATCTTGCAGAAACTTTTTTCATGCCCAATTTGTCATGTAAAATAGAAATGACGCTACCTTTTGAAATCCCTGTAACCTCAATTATCTCACTCAACTTTAATCTTCGGTCACTTAACACCATATCGTGGATTTTATTGATCATTTCTGGTGTAGTCACCTCTACAGGACGTCCTGAGCGTGGTTCATCCTTTGTTGATGTACGACCACGTTTAAATTCATTTAACCAGTTATAAATAGTTGCAAGTGAAGGAGCAGATATGCCGTGAACTAAATCCAACTCATTTTTTATTTCCTTTGCTGTTAACCCTTTTATATTAAAATGTTTAATAACAGCTCTAAACTCAATTTTCTCCATTTTTGTAAACAAGCAAATTTTTTTTTAAATGTACGAAAATAAAAAACAACAACCCGACCAATCTGATTGAAACTTCGCAGCATACTGAATCGGTAGTGCCGCTGCATGAAAACAAACCGCTTACAGTACTAGTCGCGCCACCTGTCGGCTTTTCTAAGGACTTATTGACCCACCCTCGTAATATGTAGCTGGAAAAAGAAAAGTTTGGTAATATGACGGAGGTAAAAGGAAAGCCAATACAACATTCGGTTGCCTCCTGTCATTATCCGAAAATACGTTTTGTATATTAGGGCAGATGAATGACGTTAAATCGAGCATAATGTTTTATTAAAAGATCATAACAACACGGCTTTGGAATTTTGGTTTCGGACGAAAATAGAAAAGCGGCACACGTTTCGTAAAATGTACAATAATAAGATGGTGGGGCACCCGACATCCGCTTCATGATAATATCGAAATGCCGACAGATTTTTACTACAGGTTCAGTACCGAAATAGATTTAATATTGTATATCTACTTGACGTAGACCAGCGATTTCCAAACTTGGGGGCGCAGACTGTTGCAAAGGGAGGCGCGAAAAGTTTGACACAATAATGTAGCCACAGATTTGCAGTTTGCAAGTGCTTCATAAAACGGCAGCTAGTTATAAACTACAAAAAAAAAACAGTCGTATAAAAGTTAGGTTGTTTGCAAACCTGTATGAAGATATGGAGACTAATTTTATTATACCTCATTTCTATACTATCGTGCATGGCCCCTACAAGAGGGGGGGGGGGGGGGGGGGCTGACAGGGCTCCAGCCTGGGGGTCCGGCGTTGCGGATCGACCAGTCAAGTGAGATAAACACACACCACAAATATTAGTAAAAAAAGTCGCCTGCGGGGCTGTTTCGGTTGCAGAATATTAACATTTCATAATATTATGTGTCTGTGAGATATATTTGATGTGATTGTGTGATGTGTGTGATTGATGATAATTCACATGTAGAATTTTATTTTATAATTATTATTTGTAGTGTAGGTATTTCCTGACTAATAAAAATGGTTAGGTATATGGAAACAAAAACCTTTGCTCAATTTTGGTTGAATCGAACCGAAGAATAATATAATACTTTGTTAAGAAAAGCAATGCAAGTAGGTACTGCTACCATTCGTAACATCATATTTATGCGAAACGGAATTTTCTGCATTAGATGCAATGAAATCCATATATCGAGTCCGTTTAGTAGAAAAAGCACTTTGTGTAAAAATGTATTTAATGAAATAAAGGGGGGCTAATATAAGAGGCGCCAAGATTAGATTTTTTTAAAAGGGAGGCGTAGTAACGTAAAGTTTGGAAACCACTGACGTAGACGAAAATTAGATGAAAAAATAGTTGTGCATAGAGGCCCTTAATAATTAAGGTGTTGCTGTGATGAAACGCCGTCAATATAGGTACCCAGCGGTTTATGTAAAAATTGTGTAAGCATCTTCTTAAGATCTTAAGTAGGTACCAAATTAATTGTCATACCTAATGCATCGATTATAAGACGTATGATTTTCCTATATTGATGTTTCCGAAGTGTCTTCAGGTTCAAATACATTATGATGCACGTCGCGTACCTACTGTCACACGCTGTGTAGGCGACCAATTTAGTCTATGGTTTCGTCATTCCACAGAATATTTGATCTATCAATATCTATATAAATTCAATTAATTTCAACAGTTTCTACGTGTGCGCACTTTAAAATTACTTGCGATATTGCATCCATAGACAATATTTAGAACAGAACCCAACCTGCAGACCATAGATAATTGACAACATTCTTATAGAAAGAACACTGTGTCAACTACTAAAAACAAAAAAAACACGCGATTTTGATGAGTCGAAAGTGTGTAGGCATGTAGAAAGTAATAAAAAACGTTCATTAAGTCATGCGCGTGTCGATGCAGCGCGGTACGCGTGAGGTGACCTCATTCTTGTTCTGGTGATTTCGGCCGATTCTGCCAACTGACAATGTTCGTTTAAACTTTAAAGGTTCAAAATGTGCTACGGGATGGGGGACCATCAGTCTGATTTTATTTAAACATTTAAACATCGAGAACAACGAAATTACACACGTTTTTCACGTAGCCGTGTGATAGCACGTGACAGTAAGCGACGTGCATCATAATGCATTTGAACTTTTATTATTGGTGGCTGCCAACGATATTTTTTTTTATGGGAAAACGCAGATATCAACGATCTGAGTAGTTTAAATGTGATTCAGAAAAATCGGAAACTGAATCTGAAGACGTTCCAAATCCAGATATGTAATTATATTTTTATGATACGTAAAAATTCTTGGTCAAATATAAGGCGATACATTGATCAAAGTGAGCTTTAAAATTCCCACACTCGATCAACATCAATAATGAAATGATATTTAGACGTAGTTCATAAATGCCAGCAGATGGCTTCTAGCCCGCATCAAAGAATAATACCTAAATGATTTAGGGTTATTGATTGAAGATAAGAAATTTAAAAAAATGCGGGGTACCACTTTAGAACTTTTTGTAACTTCCAACCGAATATGTTTTACATGATGTTATTCTTCATTTGTAATTTATCTAAAAATCTATATTTACGAAATATATTGAAAAAACCTTCTAAATGAATAAAATCTAAGCATAAAAAGGAATTATGGTCTACTGATTAAGTTAGCTAGAAATGAGTTCTTATATGTAGCAGGTTCATTTGCAGAAAACTTAACACTACTGCAATGACAGTTATTTGCCAATTTGCAGGATGTATCAAAATCCAATCCGCCACGATGAGTCAATAAATGTAGATACTATACCCACTTCAGCATTGTTATTTAGTTGAAAAATCATGTAAAATTTGTCTAAAACCTTTTATAACTGCACTCGAGTAAGTAAGTAATCAAAATGAATATAAAAAAATGGCCGCCGTTGCGTATGTAAGAAAATCAGAATGGCAACTTAACGATCTTAATTTTTGTGGAGTTTATCAACATATAACGATGCTTCATGCAAAATAATTTTAAATATCATAACAAAATAATTACAAGATAAAAAGAACTTTTTATATACAACGTTTTTTAATTTTCTGTTGAATCATATAAACTTGACTTGACTAGCTTCAACTATCAAAAAAAATTGTACTTGATAGAACTACTGAAATGTCATTTTGACACGTCATATTGATATCCATAGTAACGCACGTATATAATATTAATAATTTAGTTGCTAGGACCCACTTAGCAACCAATAATAGTTTTACTTTTTACGAATTTCTTCCGAAATAACTTTTCATACAAAACAGAATTCTACTTAAAGATGGCTAAAAGTATTAAAAACTGCATTGGCATCGTGTTCTGATATATTCTAAATGATTCAAATGTCTAGCTAGTCGAGAATGCTAGTTAACAATCGATTGCAAGATTTGCACCGGACAAACAACCACCGGACACACAACCACCGGACAAATAAAATACGAGCTAAGAAAAACGTTGTAATAAAATAACGTATATGAGACGCTTTCTATTTATAGTCCAAATTCTTTACCTACTATAAATATAGGTACCACATAAGCGTGAAGTTCGACAGTTTTGACAGAAAATATGCAATAGGCTTTATGTGAGAGCAGTCGGAAATCATAACGGTAACGATAATTAAATTTACCCTACATAAATCGTGCGCAGTAGAAGAAATCGCAATCTGTGCAATTTCAAGGTTAAGTTGAACAATTTGCACATGTGGCGCCTGTAAACGTGCATAGATTTACTTGCACCAATAGTATGTATTAATATCGCGATAATAACTGTTTACACGTAAAAGTGCTGACTGTCTCTCCAATCTCATTCTTCAAGAGAAAGCGAGACGCGATGTTGTCATTTTATTGTACTATTAATTGAAAGTCGTAAAAATCGGTTAACATCAAAATGAGTCTCTGTGCAGTGTAGTTATTTTTTTTCCCGGCAGGTTCGCCATTATTGTTCTACTGCGCAGGCGCAGATATCGAACAAACCCAACTGTCACGTGACAATTTAGAAGCTTCCGAACTTTTTTGATTCAAGCATGTAATCTTGAAACTTGCAGGATAATAGGTACATGTTTACACGTGCATTTCCTTGTTATGGCCGCGATAATACGTACTGTCAGCAGTAAATCCATGCACGTGTAAACGGGGTATTACACTATAATAGTAAAATTGAAGCGTCTGTTCTTTTCTTATACTTTTGATCTGTGTGAGTCGTTTCTTTCATTCAATACGTTACCAAGTATCACTACCTTTTGTTTCGATATGACGATCCAATATGTATATAATAGATAGGTAAACAGATAGGTAAACAGTAAGGCTTCGGCCACACTGAAGTGCTTTGCTTAGTGCTAAGCTAGGTGCTATGCTTGTCTACTAAAAAAACTACTGCCACATTGCACGCTACGCAGTGTTGCCAACCGTACTATAATTATAGTATTTGTACCATAATTTTGAATTTCGGAAAAAATATGTAAAAATTACTAAAATTTCGAAATTTCCGTTCGATAAATTGGTGCAAAGTACAATAATTTCGATATATAAAAAGGATTGGTACAATTCGGTTATGAGGAATACAGCGGAAAACACATTTTGAAGATAGCCGATATACTGAATTATTTGTTAGGTTAACCAAACCTGACCTAACCTAACCCAACCTAAACAAACCCAAACTAACAAATAATCCAGTATATCGGGTATTTTCAAAATGTGTTTTCCGCTGTATTCCTCATAACCGAACTGTACCAAAGGATTTGAAGAACTTGGAAAAAAAGCTCGAAAAACATAAAAAAAAACCTTGACTTTGGTTTAAAATGAAATTTCTTGAATTCTCCGGTAAGCATTTTTGGTCGGAAGGGGTAGGTACCTACCTACATAAAAAGGGGTCTCGGGCGTTTCTCAAATTCTTTGGAGGCTCTGTACTATAATTCCACTTTAAAAAGATGGCAACACTGACGCTACGTGATTAGGTAAAATTCAGTCGACATTTGGGAGCGCTCAAGTCAACAACGATGTCACTCTCAAAACTAACCAGACAGCTACTTCTCAGAGAGAATTTAAGTTTAAAATTTTAAAGTCTCAAATTCGAGCTTGTTGGGTGCATAATGTAAATTAATCTAGGAGTACTCTAGGAGAGTTCCAACTTCTCTACAAAGAATTTCGGAAATACGATGAATAGTTTTTTAATTATTTGAGGATGACCAGGAAACATTTGACTTATTGTTGGGCAAATTAAGAGACATTACAAAAGAATTATACGCATTTCAGATGTTCTATAATATTAGGTAAAGTGATTTTTTTTAAAACCATAAACTGCTCCTATTAAAACTTCCTCCATCTTGCAAAATCAGTAGGTGACACACAATAAAATTAACAAACACGTTTGTTCGCCGGGAGACTCACTAGGTGACTAATAATCACGTAGCGAGGCGCGAAGCGTGCAGTGTGGCCATTGCGATAGTATAGTGTGCGTCCGTTCGGTAGGATATGTCACCTAGCTCGTAGCGTGGCACTAAGCACCAAGCGAGGCACCTACATGCGTGGCCTCCGCCTAAATGAATCACGCGGATGTAACAATGAATCAAAACATTCATGGATCGCATGGTCGACACGTAGTTATCGTATTATTCAGAAGTTTGTTGAAACTAAACACTTTGGAATGATTGCGAGCGACATGACACGTGACATTGTCACAGAATGAGAGTGACGTGGCCCTGCGTGATATCGCCGAAGAATAGGGGTGATATTCACCCCTTCGCGACTAGTTAGGGTCAACGCAAACAATTATGGAGATACATACTCATAATAGTATACAGATTACAATCTTTTCAAATAAAACAACGCATTCATTGTAGCCCCTCCGTTTTACACGCAGCGAATATTATTGCTCGACTATCGTTCGCCGGACACCCACGGTGGCCGCGCGGCTTAAGCGTTGGACTATAAAGCCGTGGGTCCCAGGTTCGAAGCCTGGGTTTGGCAAGTACACATATTGTTTTTCAATTTGTGTGTGTCAGGGTATGGACCTAATAGGTTGAGCAAGTGGCTGACATCCATTTCTCGCAAAAAACAAAATCTGTCAATACAAACTTCTACTCTGTGGAGGCCCATATGATCCTATTAGGATCGGACATGGTCGAAAGAAAGAAAAATCGTTCGCCGGATTAGGGGTGGATTCCTCCATTTCATATGCAGCGAATATTATCACGCGATAATAATATTCGCCGCGTGTGAAACGGTGGTGGGTAATCCCATCCTAATGCGGTCAATCCGTAGTTAAAACAGCAGTTTACGGGATTTAAATCAATAATTTATTAAAGAAACGGGGATTAAACCAATGCAAGTAACATTTAATTTAGCAATGGCGCAGATTTCACGTAAACGTAATCCTAGTAGGTACCTATAGGTAGGCAACAGAGGTGTGGGATGACTTTTGATTGTAAGATATACATACTATTTGCTACATATTATTATCTTTTAAGGGTTTAGTATCCACATAATTGAATTTTGGTTCATGACCGATTATGAAGGGCGTACGCCATAGCACATGGTGTGTGGCAGTGGCGAATGGTGACTTTTGGAAAGAGGTAAACTGTGGAGAGAGAAAAAGAGCACACTTGTCAGGTCAATTACGGGAAATAAGAAGATAATACAAAATTACTACTGCTGAACAGGTACTCACTAAAATGACAACGACACATAGCTCACTGACGATATAAAATTGAGCGATGAGTTTAAATAATGTATTTTCCCAAACATTAAATACACATCAAAAATTTATTTTTATTTAAAAAAACATCTATATAATATGTGATTGAATACCATAGAAACTCTTTTTTTAATTATCTTATTACTTATTAATTATTTAGGAGAAAGGTGCAGACATAGACAATAATATTATGCCCAAAGGTTTTAGGCTTCGCTTTTCGAGCCTAACGTATTGCATACGTTTTGGTAGACGGGGCTGAGGTCACGTGACCAGACAGTCATACAAAAAAATCTGAATTCTTAACAAAATATTCGTATGAATACAATAGTTGAAGACAGATGGCGCAGCGCTGTGACATATTTATAACCTTTGATTCGAATTCTAGATTCAATACTTGAAGATTCTGACAGATGAATTTCTTTTAGAAGGTAGGCTTTAAATAATCGCTTAGTATAGAGCCTTCGCCATAGGTGTGTGTGGTATTGCGGGGTGGGTAGATCCGAAATGTTTTTAAGAAGTATAGTTATGTAAATGTACCATAAATTTCATAATACCTATATAGGTATTGTATTATAATATATATAATTTCTCAGCTTCATTTTCATTTATATTTATCACTATTTTTAATACTATTGATGAGTGATGAATATAAAATAGGTACCTGCCTACTTAACTGTCTGATATCGTTTTTAAGTAAACATAGGCGTGCAGTGCAAATGGCGGATACCTAATTCGAAATGAAAAGAATTCTTATTAAGTTATTACCTATATGTATTGTCATATTTATTTTATACTTAATAAAATAATGAGATTTTTTCTGTTTACAAAGTTGCCAAGTCTGCTATCATCACAGGAGTACAGGATGTTGTCCTGCGGTAAACCTTCGATAAGATAACATCAGTTACTTAAAGATAAGCAATCCATATTTAAGTATTTTATAACTTAATCAGCCAAGTTAGTGTATCGTACATAGTAAAAAGTATAACCCAATATGCATTGTATCAAAATTTAGTATAACAGCTAGATGCTTGTATAACATATTATGTTAAATAATTAACATTATAATTAATTACATCAGGGGATTTTTTTTTTTTTTTGTAATATTTCCCCCGTTTCAATGTGAGATTTTTTTCTTAAATTCTACAAAATTCAGCAAACTCAAAGACCATTTTAAATTCAAAGTAGATTATTGAATCCATTTGTATGGAGAATAGCCACAGTCAAATACATATTTAATATGGAAATACACATTTTTATTTCAGGTATTGGATAAAAAAACTGTTGTTTTTATTTTTGATACAAACGTCGGGACTTTTGATGTCAGAGTCAGAGCAATAGTTTTGATACTGTTTTCTAAGTAGGAATTTAGTAAGTCAATTTAGAATGGAATTCAGAGAATGGATAGGTACGTTTTATAACTTTGCGCTTTTTACTACACTGATACGCCTCCTTGCCTGATTACCTCGCATAAAATTAGATCAAATAATATTCACTTGTATTCATATATTATGTAGTAATAAATAAATAAATAGATAATAATATAAATATGTAAAAAAAATATTTTTAGAATATATTACCTACATCATTTTCATCCTAGAGCCGGAGTGCAAAGTTATGAAGCGTATACTCTAATCTAATTTACTTCGTGCGGCCGCTATACAGTGGTCGAAATGGAAAACTTTCCGAAAAATATTAACATAAGTACATTTTTATGGTTTCACTTATACGAGGGTGGCTGTTTATATTTCGGGAATAACAAACAAAAACGAATTTTTTATCAATGAAAACAGTTTTATTGTTTTTTTAAATATTCTCCACGACAATTTATACACTTTTCCATGGGTTTCAACCAATCTGAAAAGCATTTTTGCCACTTTGTAGAAGGTAACTCCAAACCCTGGATCCCGAGATTGTCAAATTTTAATCCCGAAGTCCCGGGATCAGAATTTTGGCTCGGGATTGGATTCCCTAGTTGTGACCTTGTATTATAGAATGACAAGACACCGCGCTTCCAGATCATATCATATTCAGGAAGCTCTCTAAAAGTTTTGACAGAGCTTTTGAGGCGTACTTGAAACATGAAATTGTTTTTCTTTTAGTGGAATTTGGTAAGTATCAACGACAGGGAAGATAAATCCAAGTTGTATTACAACGCTTTGGTGGATCGATTCAATTTTTGTTACCTTTTCTGTAAAAAGACAAACTTATTTATTTTACATAAGTATAATGAACATGAGAAATTTTTAAGCTTTCAGAAAACATAAAAAATAAATGTTAACAATATTTAAATAAAAATACAGGGGTACATGGAAGCGCAAACCCGGACCCGGTCTTAAAAGCTTATAAAACAACGTCTTCCTCACGTAAGTGTAATATATCAATATCCAAAACAATTGAACGCAGATATTGCCCTCCCAATTGGCATTACCAACGGCAGGTTAGTTCTGCACCATATGAGAACAAAAAACGAATACTCCCGGTTTCTAAGATAATTATTAAGAACTCACAAATCAATACTACCAAGAATGGCAGTTTCCATTTAATGAAAAAATATGTGGGTGAAATAGATCTCTTCTAAATTTAACTACAGTATGTAAGCATACTTAGGAAAAAAGTAGTCGGATAGAGCAACGGATAATATCCATACAACACAAAAGAAAAGAGGAGCTTTGTCAAATCATAATACAAAAATCATCATCATCATCAGCCTGAATCTATTCACTGCTGGATGAAGGCCTCTTCCAGCTGCTTCCACTTTTCTCAGTCCTGTGCATTGCGTTGCCACGTACTACCGCAGAATATTATCATTTCATCGATCCAGCGGCCTCGCGGACGTTTTGTATTTCTTGGATACCACTGGATGACTAGATTTGTCCAACGAATGTCTCTTCTTCGAGCTATGTGTCCAGCCCATCTCCATTTAGGGCTTTTAATAAATTCCATTACATCGCAAACCCTTGTCTGCTTCCTTATCCACTCATTCCACTGTTTGTCCTTTCGCGTTATGCCCAGCATGCACCTCTCAATACCTCGTTGTGCTACTCTAAAATACAAAAATACTACCTAGTTATTATATCGCTGCCTGAAAGCAACATTGAGATAAGTCAAAAATTCTAGTTTAATGCTTGTTTAACTTTAATGTTTGTTTCATACAAATCAAATTGTTAACTATATGTTTATTTTGTGTTTTCCGCAGTGTATAATAGATGATAATGGTGAGGTTTTATGTCTAGAATTATTAACAGTGGGTTAATTCAGTTATCATACTGTTGGTTTGATGTTAAAATGCAACATTGGTATTTTTCTTTTAAATGGGGTACCTATTGGCATACTTATCTCAAAATAGACTTTTTCACTTTATCTCACAGGTAACGATACCTATTCATAGAAACATTTAATCGTTTGGTTATCACAACACTTTCGCTCACACGATGGGTGATAAATAAATACATTAAAAAAATGAAAATAGTTAGTAGGTACATAATATACTGAATCTCTTGAAAAAATATTGATATAAGTCTATAACGATGTCAATTTTATGGTATTGGTTATTTTATGGTCAACTATGGTATTGACGCCCCTGCTACCAAGTTCAATATCATCTTGGTTAGAGCAACCCATGCGCTAACCAATTTTAATTTGATTAGGCCATGGATGAGCAGATAATAGGGTGCATACAATATTGTTTGAAAGATGATAAAACAGTGTCGAGGAATTAAAATACATTAAAAAAAAGTTTAATTGAGAGTTATCGTGGCGGTTGGGGGGCATCTTGATAGATTTAAATTAAATAAAATTCAAGATGAGAGCTGGTTTGATTCGTATCGTGTAGTGAAGAGGGAACATTGATTTAATATTATTAATCAATGGTATGGTCATATTATATTATATACAGCAGGCGCGTACACAAGGCGGTGGTTGGATTTCCGGACCCCCTATAACAGGGTTGACGAACCTTTTTAAGGGCAGCTGCCAAAATTTCTCAAATATTATTTTTAGACTGTCTGGCGTGCCGAGCCGTTTTTCATCGGGAAAAAGTGAAAAATTTGTTTTTCAGAATGCTATTAAAATAGTTTAAAAATTACAATGCAGTTTTTGAGATTCTATTTTTTACCGTGTTTCTAGCCGAAGGCATATGATTTATTCTTTAAATATTTTTTCCTTGTTTTAAAAATGTTCAAAGAGATCGTGGAAACCACGCTGTTTTCATATATTCATCACCTCTGAATGGTTTTCCATGTTTAGCGGTTATGTTGAGGTGAAATAACAACCAGCTGTTTATATTTGAATGACTGTCGATAAATTTCATAAGGTTTGTTGGTTGAAAAGTTTTATGTTTAGTCGCCCGATTGGTCTTAAGCGTTGTACATCGATATAAATCAGAGTGTGGCGGCGAGGCTTCGCCCGTTGCCTGATAAGGTCTGTGTATTTATTGGTAAAAATGATAATAAAAAATGAAGAAAACACGCATGGCTATGTCATTATTTTTTAATATTATATGTATATACATTTACATGTTTAACTTTTTTGTAATTTTTTTAATTATTGTAGGTAAATATTTTTTTCTCTTCAAAATAAAACATTCGCGTGCCATAGGTTCGCCATGACTACCCTATAATATATATTATATTAATATAGGCAAATAAGTAGGTACTGAAATCAAACCATTTATCCATGATCAAGTCTGAATAATGGAGGTGTTACTGGACTTGAAAATACAAGATTTCTAAAAATAAAATTAACAAATTGTTTTATGCACTGCACCCACCTAGGAATGATGTACCTGCATGGCAGATTATCATTAAATCACACAATCGTTCCTATAAAAGGGAATAAGTATATAATTGGTGTATGTTCCATAAATGATAGTACGATGAGATGGACATTTTAAGTGATCACACTTTACTAAATACACGTTTAATGGTATACCAAAGTATTTGCCATTAAACAATTAATGTTACTAACCTTACTTCAATACAACCTTAATACAAAATTCTTCAGAGAACCTTTAAACAGTACGTTCTTGTCTAGAAAACACATTGTACCCATTATCGGCTTTTCTCTTCCGCCACTCTTTCAAAAATGTTAATTTGAATTTATATTACATAAAAATCATGGGTAAAAACCTTATTTGCTATCAAACCATAATCGGCTTCCAATGTATGTAGGTTACCGAGGAATGGTTGTTAGCTCTAAATCAAACATATTGCGAAATATGTGAACTTGCCAGACGCCACTATATAAACTAGCTCAAATACATCAAAGAATTCCATAGTTTGCCTATACTCTTCAAGATTAAGCATTACGTTAAATGTAAATATATAATTGCATAGGTTTTATGCATCAACTATAATATTATCGCACTAACCTCATCAGGCGGCGGGGGATGCCACGCCGCGAACCTCTAAGTTTTAATTGATTTACAATGCTTGAGACCACTGTAGCGAGAGAATGCTTCATCTGATCGGAATAGTTCTGGTGTCAATTTGTGAATAAAGAACCACACTGATTAATACATTAACAAACAATTTCATCTCTACCCATAAAAAATGACTGCAACAAATAAGAAACAACAACTTGGTGACGCTAGTAGTAGTAATTCTGGCAGACAATTTCAAAATTGATGGACCGAAATGTATGACGTAGGTAATTAAAAACAGTGATAAAGCTATAGGTACGTTTGCTTACTGAGAGTGGTATCTAGAACATCATCATTTTAAATAGGATTTTTAAAAACTATTTTTTCCCACGAAAAACTGCTCGGCACGTCAGACAAAAAATGATATTTGGGAAATTTTGGCACGCGTACGTAAAAAGGTTCACCATCCCTGATCTAGAAGAAGGCTGTTGATGACGAAGTATGTTTTACACTAGAGAAATATGAATGCTCATGTATGGACATAATACCATATTAAAATACAATATTGCTGTTTGTAGGTATAATAGTTATATAAGTTTAGTATTAACCTGGGGCGATATAGTAGGCGTTTCGCTACCAACTTAACAAACATTCTATTCAAATGAGGTGTTTTTAAAAGCCCGCATTTAATTCATGCAACGTGTAATTTGTTACACGACATAGCCCATATTATCATCTGTTTATTCTTTTCAAACAAACGAGTTCACGACACGCGGAATGGCACGTGCCCGCTTCTCTATGCACACAGAATAGACTAGAAATGCGGCTGCTGATAATCTTGTGTCATCCTAAAGAGTGATAAATCATTTTCTTCGGAGACGATGGATTAAAATATTAACTTTTATTACGAAATTCAAATGACAGTTCCAAATCTTTCATACAGATAATGCGACTATTTTATAATTAGTCTTACAATAAACAACATTTTTGAAGAGAGGATTATCCAGGTAGATCGCGGGGTATATTTTTGGACACGGTCTCGACAAGTGAAATCAACGGGTGATTTTAAAAACAAAACAATTTAAAATATAAAAAGACTTAGTAAAGAGAAAAAGTAACATTACTTAAAGATAACCTGGTAACCTTTGTAAATTCTTTAAGTAATGTTACTTTTTCTCTTTACTAAGTCTTTTTATATTTTAAATTGTTTTGTTTTTAAAATCTCCCGTTGATTTCACTTGTCGAGACCGTGTCCAAAAATATACCCCGCGATCTACCTGGATAATCCTCTCTTCAAAAATGGTTCCATGACAAAACAGAACAACGATTAATATAACTATGAACGTTCAGGAAAAATATAAATTTAATATTGAAATTGTCCTATCTCTATTATGTTGATAGATTTTTAATAGCACAGATTTTCAATACGCCATAATAAATCAAATTATATACCTAATTTCTGCATTACTAATCGCTAGAAAGCCTCAAATAAACTTAACTCGCTGTTGCCAGCAAGCTTATGATATCTCATCTTAATCAATATAATATGTTCAAAATGATTAGGTGACTAGGTACAACGAAATAATCAGTTTAATAAATTGAGGTATTTACGTCAAATGGCCAACATGCAGTGACTACATTATACAATTTTATATACTCTATATATAAAAAATGCATTTTCAAAATAACGGTATTGTAAAAAAAATGAAAGTATATAATATATAATATTATACCTTGATGATTTCACTTAAAAATTGATTTTTTTTAAATATTAAATATTTATATATAAGTAGGTAATGTATTTCGTTTAAAATTTAATTAATAAATAGATTCCACAAAAATTAATGTTTCATTTTTTCCCTGGCTGTTCTGTTTTGTCACTGATCTGTTTTGTCATGTCCTGTTTTGTCACTGTTCCGTTTTGTCATGTTTTGTTTTGTCCGGTCACCGTCTGGACATGTTATGTAAAATTTGTCGATGATAACTGTCAAATAATCTACGCACATGATTTTATTTACTATGACGTTTCTTGACACGTGGCACATGTCAAAATAAGTGCAGGACAAAAAAAATATTAGGTACTTATTGAAAATTCATCGCGATATAAAAAGGTAAATCGCCAGGGTCGCGATGAACGAGCATTACGTGTGCTCGTAGGATAAGGGAACACAAAAATAATGGGTAGTGTGTTAGAGTATAATATGCTTCATAACTTTACACTCCGGCTCTAGGATGAAAATGATGTAATGGGTATATTCTAAACATATGTGTGTTGCTTTTAATATCTATTAATATTAACATATTTATATTAACACAAGTGAATATCATTATTGATCTAGTTTAATTGAAGGTAATCAGGGAAAGAGGCGTATTATAGGCCATCCATGGACTGAAACCGTATGCGGTTTAGAACCGTGTGCCATACTAAGGTTATCTTTTCTGTTCATGGAAATATATTTTCACAAACTATATTATAAGCATCTGATCGTATCCGTTTATACCATACACTTACACTTACACTTAAAATCATTAGTATGGTACACGGATCTAAACCGCATAGGGTTTCAGTCCATGGATGCCCTCTTAGTGTAGTAAAAGGTGCAAAAAGTGCAAAGTTATAAAACGTACAAGTACTCTACTTTCTGAATGTGGTAGTAACAAGGTTTAATTCTTGAGTATGGTTAAATATGGGATAAACTTAAACACGTTCGTCCTGTCTAATTACGACGAAATTGATTAGTATTTTTTACATCTTGAAGCGCTTAACAAATTGCGTTATTTTTAGCAATTGGCTTTTGTGTTTTAAATCAAGGTATCAATTGCCTACCTAATTATGTTCGATAAACACAAATTTTGTGAATAATTCGTCGAATAAACAATTTTTTTTCAGACCATGCCCGATCCTAATAGGATCATATATGGGCCTCCACAGAGTGAAGGTGTATTAACAGATTTTGTTTTTCACTTGCTTATTTAAATTTTATTTATTTTTTACATAAGGTACATTACAAATCATTAATTTAAGACGTTCACAACATGACATTTAGAAACAAAGAAATATTATTAAATCAGTATTACATAAAAAAGAGATAGATCAGTATAAAGTTATTAAACAGTTGAAAAGTGTAAATACAAAAAATATTAATTAGACATATTGAAAAAGAATATGTGTACTTGTCGGACCCAGGATTCGAACCTGCGACCCACGACACTATAGGCCGACGCTTAAGCCACGAGATCATCGAGGGATAAAATAAACAAAATAGTTTATTAAAAATTACAATATGTCTAAAATTGGCAGCATCCATTCATGTTGTCCTAATAAGGAGATCCATTCATAATAATTGTGCTATGATACGCGGTTTTAATTTTAACTGTTTCAAAAACCGGTTGAACCCTAACACGATAAACGCAACGTAGGCGTAACTACTCGTTTCTCGGCTCATAACAAGGAGCGTAGACGTAGTATTATGTAAGTACTTAATCCGATTGCTGAATCAAAACCATGTATGGTGATTGAAGAGTGGGCATGGGCGATGGTTTTGACCCGCAGGTCTAGGCGGCGGACTACGTCATTGCATCACACGTGGATTTGACAGGATATGCTCGGATGATTAGACTACCGTAATGAAGAGCTTCACAGATTCGAAGGCATTCATGACTCGTGAATTATTAAATCATATAAAATAATCAGTGATGGGAATCAGTCGGTGTCTAAAAATTTCCAAGGTTTCGCAAGTTCGGTCGCACATACAAAATCTTCTCGGTTGCAACACGTGTAACTAAACCCCGGTCACTACTCATATAAAGAATCGTCTCGACGGGACATGGTCATAAATCAAAACCGGCGGCAATGTTGCAAACTCTCTTCCGCGAACACGGGTGGGATTACCCCGGGCTAGCGTGCAATGAAAAACAGCATCTGCACATGCGCCGATGTAACACATTGATATTCTACCTGCGATGTGCATTTTATTGTCATGTACCTAATGACATTAACATTGACGAAGCATCTGGAAAAAAAAATGACACTCACTTTTTTGTCGGGTCTGCCGAATGGCATAATCTGTTCTAACGCCATTTACAATAAAGGTGATATTGTTATAAATTCCCAATGCTTTTTATCGGTCTGCCGAATGGTTCGGTTCGAACGAGTTCGCTCAAATAAACATTGACACTAGAAACACTGTTCTAACGCCATTACAATAAAGGTGATATTGCTATAAATTCCCGATGCGTGATATCGCATAATGGAAATTGCCTGACGTCTACCCAGGGAACTCAGAAATAATGGGAACTGAAATACCCAACGGGTAAGGCGATAGCAGGTAACCGTCTCGAGTAAAGAAGAATCCGGGTTAAACTTACACACGTGTCAACAATACGTTGTACGTCGAATACTGAAAACTGCTCTCGGTTTATGCATTTACGCTCATTTAATGTTGGTGTATTACACATACTATTGCACGTGCATAATGCGTGCTTCATTTTCGTAGGACACACACACATTCAAAAACCCTGCTTCAACGAGCGGCGTATTGAATATAGCCAATCGGTATTCTATTTATTATCTGTTCTGTGCGTCTACCTATACATGTGCGAATGTCGCTATGCGCGAGTGCGTTGTTCATTAATAATGTCGCTGCATGTACCAAATGCAACGGATTTCACTCGACATGAGCCGTAGGTAGAATGGCAAAATAGCAGATGCAAGGTGCACTATAGTCAGACCGTGACACTAAACTGTAAACTTCGATCGTAGTGGTAGTTATTGCTCATAAATTATTTTGTAGAAAGTGATGATTGTTGCGTATCGAAATAAATGGTAATACTAACATAGTGAGATTTTCGAATCCCGCCTAATAATTATCTCATATAACGTACATAGCAGTGGCGAAGGGTAACTTTTGGAAAGAGTTAGGTTGTTGAGATCTGAGAAAAAGAGCACACTTCTCAGGTATACTTACGAAAAATAATAAGATAATACGATATTACTATCTACTAATGAATAGGTACACACTAACGACAACAACACACTTTCAGTGAAACTTCAAAAACCTACTGACGACATAAAATTGAGCGATGAGTTAAATTACGTATTTTTCAAAACACTTATAGGTACACATAAAAAAATCATTAGATAACATTTCTTTTAATTTTTAAAAACAATCGATACCTATTTATTAATATGCGATTAAACGCCATAGTAAATATTTTATTTAAATTATCTGATTCTTAATTATTTTGGACAAACATGACAACAATATTATGCGCAACATATTTTAGGCTCTGCGATAGGAACCTACTATAATTTCACACAATTCGATAGACTGACTGAGGTTACGTGACGTTGTCCATACGAAAAAATATCACAATTCCATGACAAATAATCTGACAGTCAATACAGATGGCGCGCTGTGGTATATATTTTTTTAAACCTTTGCAGATTGTTTTGTAATCTGTATAATACATTCCTACATAATATGTCGTTGAAAATTAATTATTTTTATAGAATATAAAATAATCAAGTGATTGTCAATGTGCAATTTTTTTTTTCTTCTTAAGAATGTAGGCTTAAAGCTTTAAATAATCGCCTAGTATAAAGTCTTCGCCACTGGCACATAGCTATATTGCCTACATTGTATGCGGCGATCAATTGTCCGGGTACAAAATAGAATCAATGCTTGAATCATCGACAGGAATAGAGATGCAACCATAGTAATGAAAAATAAGATAATGGGTACTATTAGAGGTAAATAAGTATCTCTTCTAGTTAGTATCGACTCTGAGAAGATAGAACGTGAGTAATAAGTACACGGTGTTCTAAATTGCGATCGTCCGGTGGGTGCCTCATATTTTGTTCGTTTCGAGTGTATTGAAGACTTTTCCTGCTTACCGTACAGGTGCCAAGTATTTTTGTATCATATTCAACATCGACGTCCGTTGCGATGACAAGAAATCCAGGAACTTACCTGAAACAAGAGAAAAGCAAATTATTAGCGTAAGGGAAAAAAACCAAAGATAGGTAAGTAGGTACCTAAATAAAAATATATTATAATATACACTATGTTTGGTGTAGGGCGGGTATGTCCAATTTTAAGTTGAGTGTAGACTAGGGAATCCAATCCCGAGCCAAAATTCTGATCCCGGGATTTCGGGATTACAATTTTTGACAATCCCGGGATTGGTATTTTTTTCCATTGTTAATATAAAAATTTTTCGACGTTTTTTATGCCGTGTCCACACAGGCAACAATTTGCTGATAACCTCATTAAATTTCAATTAAAATAATTTTTGTTCAAACAAATTTTGATAATTATCGTGAAATTTCACGAGGTTGCCAGCAACTTGTTACCAGTGTGGACACGGCATTTAATTGCTTAATTCATTTTCTACGGGCGAACGACTAAAATCCATCTCGCAAATAGCCTTCAAGAATATAATATTTAATTATAAGTATTACATTTAAAATTTTAATACACACACGATCAACAACGATACGCCATCTGGGCAAATAAATTCGTTTTAAATTACATACAATGGAAGTAAAAACAATAAAATGTGGGAGTAAACAGTCAAGATGAGAATTATTTAAAAATAAAATAGTGGGCGACGACCATCTTAATATCATAACATATAATAGGATTAAAGCCTTAATCGGTTGTCATAACATAGAAGAAAGAAATCTTCGCGAAAGCGCGGTGCCAAAATAAAAGATAATGTATGCATTTTAAGATGCTTTTTGACAGTGCGTACCTACATTTTTCCAACAATAAAAAAACAATACTTATTGCTATTGTTATATTTAGAAACATTAAATAATTATCAGGATTTTGGATGTGACTGGTAACGTCGTGGTGCCAATATGTAAGATGGTTGTTCAATTTGGGGGTACACATTTAAAATTGTTTTTCATATTAATTTTTACGATATGAATGATTTTTAGCAAAATAATTGTTGGTATAGATCAGAGATGGGCATACATGAGGTCAACGAGAGCCACATTCTGGATTTTCATTACAAAGAGCCACACCACAGTCACGTTCTCACGTAGTAAATACACAAATTCAAATTTAATTATATGTTACACAAATCTAAGTATTAAAATACATATGTAAGAAAATTCGCGAAAATACAAGTATAATGAGGAAAGAAAAATGCCTATATTTTATCAAGAGATATTGGGACTGGGAGCCGCACTTAACCCAAAGAAGAGCCGCATTTGCCCACGTCTTGTATAGATAGATCCACCAGTATAAGTTGTGTGCTAAGTGAGGGCGTCACATACTGACATTTGACCTAGGGGCGGCAGGTTATATGAAAGTATGGTGAAGCAGGCAAGTATGGTGAGGCAGGCTGGTAATCAATTTGCGGCAAAATATGAACGTTAACATTATATTATATGGGTACGTTATAATGACCAAAGTAAATCCTCCGTGATGCCCTGATTTTTTTTATCACATCGCTATTTGTCGTAATTGTTAGCTCAGTGTTTCTTAACCTTGTTGGAGGTACTGACCCCCAACAGTTTCATATGCGCATTCACCGAACCCTTCTTAATTGGAAAAATAAAATATGACTTATTTAAAATTCAAAACATATGTATATATTTTACTGGTGCACAAAATGAACCGTGCATCAACATCACTGTGTTCAAAGAACAAAACCATTAAAACATGATTTTCACACAAAAACATAATAATGAATATTTACTGCAAATCAGTGTGACTTCTGCTGTTGCCTTTCAGAGGTCAGTTCAGAAATGCGCGGCTTCACATTAGCAAGTGCCACTCTCATGTCATTTTCGCGACAAAGTCTGTTCCTTTTCTTCGTTTTTATGTCCAGCATCCTCGAAAAGGATTGCTCACAAAGATATGTTGTAACAAACGGTATCTCCAGAGCTTTCTTAGCAATAACAGGGTACGTACCATTTGTTTAGACCAAAACATTGAGAGCGTTGTTATCTCCAGAGCTTTCTTAGCAATAACAGGGTACGTACCATTTGTTTAGACCAAAACATTGAGAGCGTTGTTATCTCCAGAGCTTTCTTAGCAATAACAGGGTACGTACCATTTGTTTAGACCAAAACATTGAGAGCGTTGTTATCTCCAGAGCTTTCTTAGCAATAACAGGGTACGTACCATTTGTTTAGACCAAAACATTGAGAGCGTTGTTATCTCCAGAGCTTTCTTAGCAATAACAGGGTACGTACCATTTGTTTAGACCAAAACATTGAGAGCGTTGTTATCTCCAGAGCTTTCTTAGCAATAACAGGGTACGTACCATTTGTTTAGACCAAAACATTGAGAGCGTTGTTATCTCCAGAGCTTTCTTAGCAATAACAGGGTACGTACCATTTGTTTAGACCAAAACGTTGAGAGCGTTGTTGTTCTTAAGAGTTGCTGTTGAACCTGGCTCTGCTGAATCTCAATGATTTCATCGAGGTATTCATTATTGACATCTGTTGTCTCAACACTAAACGTGAACAGATAGGCCAAGCGATGTTGCGTGATCACCTGCAGCCAATGATGGCCAAGCGTGGCGTGTCATCACGAATCATATGAGTCGGGTGTATGTCTTGACGTCCACCGAACCCCTGAGACTGACTCACCGAACCCAGGTTAAGAACCACTGTGTTAGCTATTGTTGGCCTGCTTCATTCAGTTGTATGAGAAAGCCGATTCCTTGCCCCTCTTTTATTTAATACCTCTATGCATTTGACATATCATTCAATAATTTTTATACCGTGATGAGCCTAGTTCTAAATTCGAACACCGGACGATTTACTATGGTATACCATATATTTATAGTCTGAGGAGAAAATATTTTTTGAACAATAATTCAAGGTGCCAATATGCAAGATAATAATTATGGACTTAGTAATTTGCTTTTTTATATCAATTAAGCTAATAATTAGTGCCGTACAATTTGTCTTTAATGAGTATGATTTTTTAACGTTTTTTACGTATCTATTATGATATATAATAAATGTAGTAGCTGTCAGTTGATTATACACACGATATAAAATCATTAGTGTAAATAACGCGGCAATCAAAAACATTTCCGTAAACTAATAATTATTAGTATTACATACCACAATCAGTGACGTCATAAAATTTTAGCAACAGGTAAAAAACACGTAGGTGCATAATTATTTTTATTTACATTGAAAGAGCTCTTCGAACGTATTATGGCGTGTTATCGCAAACATAGCATTTGTATGCAAATTGTAGCATTGGCCAGGTGAAATAATTATCATTCTCCTTTCGGCTGAAAAAAAATATTCGCTTAAGAGCGTTCATAAGTGAAACGGCAAATAATTTTCAACTGTATGTGGAACGAAATTACGGCTGCGTTGCCATTCGGAGAGCGATAGTCGAGGTGTCTGCACGTCGATTCGTTTTGTCATGGCGTCGGATGAAAATATTATTAAATCGTGTAAAGATGACTAAAAAACTTACGTATGCACTTAAAAAAGAAAACATGTCAATGAATATACTATTATTATTACGAATATAATAATAAACATAACATAAAAAGGACGCATGTTGAACTTTTATAACAAATTATATTTCGTTCGGCTTGCGTAATTTGCACCCGCGACCCGCAATCCGCGCATCGCCTAGTCACGATCTTTTTAGACCATGCCTCACCTGAGGTATAGCCTTAAAGAGTACAAAGATGTACGTTTACATTAGATGCCAATTCTACATGAACCGGTAGTTACGAGCCAATTGTTTTTAGGTTTAATTTAACTGATTTTGTAGTTTTCTGTCTACCACTGGCGAGGGGTGGAGGCAGGCTGTTAAGATTCGACATAAATAGTTCACACTAAACTTTGTCAGTCATACTTGTTTTTGTTTAACTAAGCATACAATATGCAGATGGTGCTGGTTTGTTTTTAAAATTCAATTAAGCCCTGCTTAAACCAAACCATAATAGTTTATGTATCTATGCTATGGGCGATCCGACCAAATAGAGCACAGTTTTTCAGTCATACTTATTTGTTTTCGTTGAATTAAGGATACATGTTACAGATGGTGTTGGTTACTTTTTTTTTTAAATTCATTAAGCCCTGCCTACTTCGAACCATAATCGATAAAAAATATTCGGTAGGCACTGTTCGGTTATCAGGAATACAGCGGAAAACACATTCTGAAAATACCCGATACACAAGATTATTTGTTAGTTTGGGTTAGTTTAGGTTAGGTTAGGTTTGGTTTGGTTGGGTTAACCTAACAAATAATCCAGTTTATCGGCTATTTTCAAAATGTGTTTTCCGCTGTATTCTTGATAACCGAACAGTACCAAATATTCATCTACCATAAAATATTTTAAACTATGTATGGTTGGTTTATTGGTATAATTTGAGGTATTTTATAGATAAATTAACATTTTTTTGACTGTCATCTACTATGGCTTGTATTAGACAGGTTTAATTGAATTTTAAAAACTAATAAACACTATCTCTGCACATTGCAGTTGTAGTTGAATGAAGACAAATAATATGTTTGACTGACAAAGTTTAGTGTGAACTATTTACGTCGGATAACAGCCACCTCCACCCTTTGCCACTGCTGCCTACCGTGAAAGCTCCCTTACCTTTCCTGTATTTAGTATTATAATAACTTAACTTATAATAACTTCGGGGTCAACGTAATTTGGTAGTGCAGAAGATAAATTCTTCACCACGAAGTAAATCAATGGATAAAGTAGTAGCACACAACATTAAACCGACGCAACCAACTGCAGACATGATACTGCAGGGATAGCGAACCTTTTTACGTACGCTTCCCAAAATTTCCCAAATATTATTTTTTGACTGTCTACCGTGCCGAGCTATTTTTCATAGGGAAAAAAATAAAAAAAATAGTTGTAACAATTCTATTAAAATGTTCAAAAAATATTAATATCGAGTTCTTCAGTATTTCTGTATTACTTGGGTTGGTTCTTTAGGCACAAATTGACTCCAGAATTGCTCCAATCAGACGAGGCATTTTCTCGCTACAGTGGTCTCAATCATTGTAAAATGATTGTAAATCGATCAAAATGAGAGGTTTGTGGTGCGGCTTAAATTAAACGTAATGTTTATCTTGTCATTTATGCATGAATTTCGTCGATTAGGTACGTTTGTGCATCGATTGGTAAATATTATTAAAAACCGAAGAAATAACTCATGGTTATGTCATCATTATTTTTTAATATTATATAATATTAATTTGTAAAACTTTTTTGAAAGAAAAATATTTTCTAAATTACTATATCTAGGTATTTTTTTTTCTCTTCAACATCTTCCAATGTTTTGGCGTGCCGTACAAAATCATCTCGCGTGCCATATGTTCGCCATCCCTGTGATAATGGGTTGGAAATGTCTTTTGGCGAGTGTGCGGATAATCAATACACAACGCAGCCCACCGGTACCTACTAGGGAATCCAATCCCGGGATCCCGGGACTGGTCCCGGGATTGGCATTTTTTTCAATTGTTAATATAAAATTTTTATATTTACAAATAACATTGATAAAATCGGTCAAAAATAAATCTAGTATAATTTATACTAATTAAGACATTTATTGTTAATATTGTATACGTTCAATCTTGGAAATACACAAGTTTAATGGAGTAAATAATATTGTAATAAAAATGATAATGTGAATTTAATATGAGATTGCTGTTTCTGATAGTAAAGACATAATGAATAGATTAGCGAGATTTAAAATAGTAAAGCAAATAATCATGGCGTACTTATGGCCTTTCCGCTTCATAAATCTAATTAGTCAGCCAAATATGAAACTGCGTAAAACGTATATCATGGTGGAATTACTTTGTTGAAAGTGCGAAGTATTGTTTTTTCCAATCTTTCTCATTTTTAATAATTTATGTGAAAAAAATAAAATGAATCGGCAACCTACACATGGGTATAAATCAAACTTCATTCAAGTTCACTCAGTTTATTTCTAATGTAGTTATTTTTTCGCTTTTATTTTATTTTCAATAAAAATTGATAAAAAAACCAATCCCGAAATCCCGGGATTATGTTTATCAATCCCGGGATTCATAGGTATCGAAAATAGCTCGGGATCCCGGGATTGGAATCCCTAGTGCCTACGATGTGTGAGCCGTTGGCTAAAAAGCAGACGGACCGACGAGTTAAGTTTATGAATGAATACAGTAAGTCCTCGACTTACGTGATTAATTCGTTCCGAAGGTTTTCGTGTAAATCGAAAAATCGCATAAGTCGAATAAAACTGAAAAACAAAATTTTATTGCAACATTATTGATTGATGAAGTGGTTTGATTTTGCAATCCCCAGCAGCATTTCCACCAAATAAAAGGGTTAGCATATCTTCAGACACCTTAAAACCTGGCATAGATTTTTCTAGTTGGGATATAAACAGTGGCGGCTGGTCCATATGCACTGCGGAACTGCAGCACCCCCAAAGAAAATTGAGAAAAATGTAATATTATAATAATATACATAAATTTATGTATATTATATGAAAATATCAATATTATTTAAGAATGTAATAAGCTCGCCCGCGCACCGATATATCCAAAGTCCAATGATATTATCATATACTGCGGTAGGTACTTGATTTTGCACAGTACCGTTTCCGATAGAATTTGCTCAAGTTGACGAAGGAGGGCGCGGGGAGCGGGGCTCGCCGCTGGAAGCTTAATCAGTACTGCGGGTCAGACAGTCCGATTTCAGTATTTCGCCCATAGACGAATATACTTTCGCCGTTTCTGCATCGCACGTGAGCACGCCCGCCACAGCGAGTAAAGAAATATAGCTATAATGATTTATTAATATTGTTAAACAATATTTCTGGAAGCAATTTATTCAAAGTTCTTTATTTAAATTATTAATATAATTAATAATTTTTATTTAATTTTGATGTTAATAGTAAAATATAATCCAAATATACATTTTATTTTTAATCAACCGCAGCACCCCCAAATATCTGATCCACGAGTCGCCACTGGATATAAATGACTGATCTGGCATTTTTTTCAAAGAGCCCAGTTTCGTCCACAATAAAAAAAAGTTGAGGCAGGTAATCCTCATTTTTTTATGATTTCTGCTAGACTATTTACACAATTTATAGCTTTCTCTGTATCTGCATTACTCGGCAGCCTCACCTGTTACTTTGATGTTGTCTAGTTTATTACGGCTTTTACAATTTTGAAACCGTCCGTGGCTTGGAGTGAATGTAATTAGTATCAACACTATTATAATTTTGGCTTTAGCCTGTATGAGTATTGCCGGGTCCACACTGGCAACATGTCGCGCGACAATCTGGTTAAATTTTACGATAATTATCATACGTATCGTAAAATTTAACGAGGTTGTCGCGCGACATGTTGCCAGTGTGGACCCGGCATAAGGCTTATTGGAATTTGTTGTTGCTGCATATCTTCCATCCATATAACCAATATTTCAATTTCTTCTATTAATATTCCTCTTTTCTTGGTAATTCTTGTAGATTGCATCCATTACTACTATTTTTTTTACATGATCATGTTTTATTATAACATAATATTATATGTAAACACAAGCGCAGAGAAACAAACTGCAGCAAAAAAAATCATATTTATAAAAAGTCGAGGACTTACTGTATAGTCAAAGGAGATACCTACTTGTGAATAATACACCTTACAGAATAAGAAATACTCAACTATTATGTTTGAACCTAGAGCTTACTAAAAAATAACCAGAATGAACTTGGTTTACTTATGCTTGTGAACCACTCAATTGTGGGATACATTTAATCAGCAATCGATCGATATATATTATATTATAATATGTAATTCCACCCGAGAGTTTTGGGTTCGATTCCCAGTGAGGACACAATATTAATGTGATTTTCTCAAAGCCTGGGTGTTTGTGATTATTCAAAATTACTAACAACCACCTTGTACGAAAAAGCTAGGACATCGTTATTAATAATAATTTTAATAATGGTGGATTAATCTTTAATATATGTATTTTTATATAATTATCTTTTTATATATGTATCTTTAATATATGTATTTTTATATATTTTATAATAATTATCATACGTATCGTAAAATTTAACGAGGTTGTCGCGCGACATGTTGCCAGTGTGGACCCGGCATAAGGCTTATTGGAATTTGTTGTTGCTGCATATCTTCCATCCATATAACCAATATTTCAATTTCTTCTATTAATATTCCTCTTTTCTTGGTAATTCTTGTAGATTGCATCCATTACTACTATTTTTTTTACATGATCATGTTTTATTATAACATAATATTATATGTAAACACAAGCGCAGAGAAACAAACTGCAGCAAAAAAAATCATATTTATAAAAAGTCGAGGACTTACTGTATAGTCAAAGGAGATACCTACTTGTGAATAATACACCTTACAGAATAAGAAATACTCAACTATTATGTTTGAACCTAGAGCTTACTAAAAAATAACCAGAATGAACTTGGTTTACTTATGCTTGTGAACCACTCAATTGTGGGATACATTTAATCAGCAATCGATCGATATATATTATATTATAATATGTAATTCCACCCGAGAGTTTTGGGTTCGATTCCCAGTGAGGACACAATATTAATGTGATTTTCTCAAAGCCTGGGTGTTTGTGATTATTCAAAATTACTAACAACCACCTTGTACGAAAAAGCTAGGACATCGTTATTAATAATAATTTTAATAATGGTGGATTAATCTTTAATATATGTATTTTTGGTCGATATCACACGATATTTTTCTACGTCTATTAATAATTATAGTTGATAGTAATACTTGTTATTGATATTGAGGCTTTTTCGAGAGGTATTCCAATAACGAAAAAGCAATAAAAAGTTTCAATCGTGCACTTTAGCACCGAACAGACTACAAAATATATTAAATTCGTTCCAAGGCTTACACTTAATATAGATTAGCAAAGAAAAATACTCGAAATTTCGTTATAATAAAATTCAAATACCTACGTAATCAATAACCGGTTTATTTAACCAGTCTCGAAAATACCGAATTTGCAAATAAAGTAGTCTGCGAGATGTAATTATTGAATAATTCTATGTTTTATATTATTAATTCCGGCGCCAGTAGAGTTTTGCGAGAATGATTTTTTTTATGACATAAAGAGTTGGGATGAATATGGACATGGCGGCGCCCACAAGGAGGGGCTGACAGCGCTATAGCCTAGGGGCCCTGGTGTGGCGGGTCAACCAGATAAATGAGATAAACACACATAGTAAAGAAGTTGCCTGCGGCGCTATTTCAGATTAAAAATAATATGCTTAGGCGATACAATAATTTTTTGATTGTTGCGTGTATACGTTATGCCGGGTCCACACCGAAAACAAGTCGCGCGACAACTCGTTAAATTTTACGATAAGCATGATAATTATCGTAAAATTTCTTAAGCAATTATGATAATTATCGTAAAATTTAACGAGTTGTCGCGCGACTTGTTGCCGGTGTGGCCGCACTTTTACGTATACATACTCGTCAACTCCATAATTCGATGTGTTAAAAATTCGCTAAAAATACACTGAATGTTATTTGACCTCGAAAACAATTTGAAAATCGTCACTGTAGAGCGACAATAAACTTAGCGATAGGTAGGGGGCCCCACCAAAGATCCTGGCCTGAGGGCCCGCTTCAAGATGTGGGGGCCATGAATAGGGTTGTAGATATAACATTTATTTAACAGTGTCGTCAATTCTTAGTGGAAAACTATATATCAATTTAACTAGTTTTAATTAAGAGTAGGATTGTACAATACTGGATAACATGTTATCTCCGACAGCAACGTTGCCATGTTATGAACTCTTTTCGTGAAATATCATATTATATGCATATGAATTGTAATTCTGTAGTTAGTTTTATCTGTTTTAAGTACGTCCACATTCTATGCATCAGGCCCTTAGACACTATAAATTATTACCATTAACAAACCTATGATTCTTTGTTCTCTGTAAAATAAAGTGATTTGGTGTTCAACGAATAATAATATGAGTATTATTGTATATGTGTTACGCCGAATGTGCGAAATTGACTATTAATACATGAAATGGACAAAATTTTGCCTAATTCACGTAATAGTCAAGCCCGTTGCCTTATTCATGAATTAAGTAAATTATCTGCCGAGTACGTGAATTCGCCAGGGTATGGAATTCTTAAACTGTCAACATGACAGTAGAAAAAGTAAATTTAATACGGATGGTTTTATTAGTTATAATTGGACATAATATAATATTATTATTATAGGTTAGGTTAGGTTTTGTAATTCTGAATTCAACTGAATGTCAATTTTGAGTTTAGCTAACAAGTGTCAACAAACTATCAAATTATACTATCACAAACAAACAATCGACCATTGCACGATTGATACCCAAGCACGAATCAAATCGCGAAAATACCTTTTAATAAAATTCTTCCGTTATCATACTATAGTTCTAGATTTTTTTGGGCATAGTAAATGGATATTAACGTCATTGTAGTTATTGATTGGTATATTTTTATATAATCAACGACATTTGACACATTTGGTTAGTTGCAAAAAACACCACCGGAGCGCGACCATCTATTTTGACCAATGCATGAGCATTTGACACATTTGGTTTAGTTGCAAAAAACACCACCGTAGCGCTACTATCTAATTTGTCCAATGCATGAACTAGGCAGAAAAATTACTGCCGAATTCACGCACTTGGCAGATATTTTGCCTAATTCATGAATAAGGCAACGGGCTTGCATTTTTCATGATTTAGGCAAAATTTTGCCCATTTCATGTAATAGTCAATTTCGCACATTCGGCGTAACATATGCATCCGAAAGTTATAATGTAAATAAAATATGGTTTTAACAACTATTTGTCTTATTTTTATATTTGCCCGAGAACCTAATAAGAGATTACGAGAACATAACCTTTTCTGTCTGATATAAAGTCTGCCTGCCAGACTGGACTGGTCAGCTTATGACTTAAGTCCATTTTATGAATGAGTTCAAAGAGCTTCGCTTTCAGGTAGTAGCTGATACAATCGTATGGTGAAATACGATTAAAATAATCCGATTTGTGGAAAGACTGTAGGTATTGGTTATTTACAAAGAAATAATACTATAGTATTTCAGCGGCTTCTTTGCGTCTGCAGACACTCATGCTATTTATTGCATTGTCTGTAATTACATGAATTATGAGAAAAAATAATTAATTAAATATAAGACCGACTATAAATAGGCTGGGCCACTGAATTGCTAATTACGATGGTATATTTCGTTCAAATTAAGGCCGGTTTCAGACGGGACACCGGTGTCGCGCTCGTATATAATAAGGAGGCCTTTGTATTCGAATAAAAGGGTCTTTGTATTATGTTTATGAACGCCACGAGCTAATGAGTCAAAGCGTGTATGGTACACTTTTCCGTCGGCCGCTACTTTCTCAAGCCGCCGATACACATGTTTTTATGACCGCAGCCAGTTTTATGTTCTAATTTATATCGCAAAATTATGCGTTGACTCAATAGCTCTGGGCGTTCATATACATAATACAAAGGCCCCTTTATTCGAATACAAAGGCCTCCTTATTATATACGAGCACGACACCGGTGTCCCGTCTGAAACGGGGGTAACATATTACCTTGTATTTTAATATAGAACAATCAACATTTTTTACGAACAGTTTACAACTTGCACTCGAAGTGTGAGCAATAAATATCACTGCGGTCGACATTTACAGTTTTGTGTTATTAAATAAGTAATTACTTATATTATGTTAGATTTCAAGCAAGATACAACTGATTTTTTTTTAAATAGCTTCGACAATGTATTTTCAACTGACAGATAGACAGACAGACATACAGACTAAAAAAATCTGATTCAATTTGATTTTATTCAAATCAATAGATACGATAAACAATAGTTGGATCTAGACGCGCGAATCTCAACCCGCACCTCACCTCACCATTTTACCATTTAACATACCCGTGGTCAATTTTTGCAAGTCCGTTATTTTCGTCACTAACAATGTCGTCTATAATATGTGAAAGTGTCATCAATATTGGTCCACTATTTTTAAGTTATAATAAAACGTATACGCATTATATCAGTGTTTCCCAAGCTTATTTGTGCCATGCCCCCCTTCAACGCTTCAAAAACCTCCATGACCCCCCACCCCTTCTAAAATTTCATAGTTAACTAAGAAATTCTGAAAAAATGAATTGCTTCAAATAAAAAATGCACATTGGCAATACTATTTTTAATTGAACTTTCGTAAGTAAGTACTTGTGTATATTATATTAGATGAACAACTTGTGCTTGATGCGAGTTGCAAAGAGTTTTTATGTGAGGTACTAATTTGGTCAATTTTAATCTAAATCCTCCACCGTTTGTGATATCAAAACTTTTTCTTTTTTTTCGTTACAAATCATTTACAGCGCTAAAGCGCCGCATTCAACTAAATGTCATTATAATGGGAATGATAACAGTAATTTCATCAGAAAGTCTTGGTTGCAATGTCAAAAAAATATTTTCGAAAATGCGTTTTTGAACAAAAAAAATCTACCAAATATTAATGATTTGCACATTGCTCACCAAAAAACATTCAAATTGGGAGACACTGCATTAGATCAAGCACCGCTTGTAAGTATTTCTTTGGAAATTACATACACTTATAAGTACACAATTTATTTGTCGGTGACTTAATGGTAAAGGTAAATGATAGTTATCTATTATCTATTGAAAGTATTTACTTTAAATGTGATCTTGAAGCAATATGAAGGTGAATTATTAAAATAAAAGATTTTTTTATTTTTATTCTCACAGGCAAAATTCATTTATTTTTACCAATACCGGAACTTTCTGATCAAGAATTCATATCACGGAATTAAAAATTAGATCCGGGATTGCAATAATAATAGTTTTCTAATATCTATTAAAAATGTTTAGGTACTTTAAATGTGTTTTTTAAGGAAATAATATAAAGGTGAATTATTAAAATAAAGGACTTAGTCCATTATTTTTAATCTCACAGGCAAAAAATAATTTATTTTCACCAATCTCGGAATTGGGATCAGGATCATTAAAAATTCGGCCTGGGATTGTAATACCCCGTGTAACCCAATACGATGAAAAAACTACCTTCTTAAGAACGGGTTATATTTTACGTGAAAGGAAGTGAGCAATTTGATATGTAGGTAAAAACATAAAATTACGCATTATTAAAGAAGTCATACAACAATCGTTTACGTTTCAAAAGACCACACAAGAAATGAAATATTTATTTATATTTACGCTGTGGCATTTATCATAAGTCGGTGCGATGGGATCTGAATTTATAAGCAGGATAGTAGGTATAATAATATAAAAATATATCCAACGTTTTTTTTGCCTTAACCAAAACCGGATTTTTATGTTCATTATTAATACGATTGTGCAAATTTTGAATTTATATAAGTGGGTGTCGGACTTTATAACGTAATATTATTTTACAACGATGAAGTGATTCCCAAACTGTGTCAAAAGTCATGTTCTGTGAGCGATGGAAATTGAGAAAATTAGGTAGGTATTATAAAAGAGTTTGTCTATGAAATTATATTATTAAAACACTTATATTTTGTAAGAAGGAAAATTTCATATATTATTCTGGATAGCCTGTTTCTCATATCCCGTCAACATCACTGTTTATTGTTATGTTACGTCATTAAATGTTAACATTGAAACGGAAATGTGATGAATTGGGTAAAACCATAGAACAGCTGGTTGTCCCTGGGCATAACATTAATAATACCTAATAATAATTATTGATGTTATTTTAGTGACGGTTTTTTTTATTTGGGTTGAAATTTGGTTGAAATAAAAATTTTAAAAATTTATTTATTTGCATATAAAAATATCAAGACATTCACAACATGACATGAAAAACATAGAATAGTATTAAAGCAGTATAAAAAAATAATAAATTAGAAGGACGATGTAAAAGAGTAAGTAAATACAAAAAATATTAAGTACACGAATGTACTCCGAATGAGTAAGCATGTAGTTGTGGAGTTGTAGACCCTCAATATTCGAAGCGATTTGGTTGAACTCAGGTATTACTCGCCCAATTAGAATAGCCAACGGCTTGTTAGTTCTGCACATTGGGGGAACAAACTGATGTTCCCAACTTGTAAGATAGTGGGACACACTACATGTCAATACTACCAAGAACACGTTCAAGAGTTCGCTTTTACACCGTTTACAGTTTATGAGAGATACATCCGAAAGTAGTGAAGTTTTTAATGAAATGGTGATAATTTAAACGTGAGCCTTCTCTAACGTTTTCTTTATATTCAACCAATAATTTATTCACAAAATTGAAGAATGTACCTAACGTTAGTTTATTGAATATACATATTGGATTTAGTTTCAATTTGTCAAGAGTGATATGCACATATAATTCATTGTATTTACACTGTTTAAAGGCTTCATCATACGTTTATTTATGGAAAAGCTCATCTGTTTCACTATTTGAGCCTATTGATTTCCTACAACTTGTCTATGAATTACGAGAAAATAATTCGTATCCAAGACAAATGACGAATGAACCTCTACCAAACTATTTAGTTAAACCATGCAAATGTAATACTAACTGCCGTACATTATCATGCAGTTATAAGAAATCGGCTTTGACATGTATATCGTTGTGCAAATGTGTAAGTAGTGTTTGTAAAAACTGTGATCATGATACTTAAAGGAGTTTGAACACTTGACTTGTTGTTTCTTCTTTTAATAAATGTGTACTTAGTGTGGTTATCGTTATTTAATTTATTCACCTACCTAGATATTATGAAACCTACACTGTTTCTGGATTAACCATAATACTAAAACTAATGTCATATGCATAGGTAGATATAGTAAAGAAACCAATCTAGATGATTCTATACAAAAATGCTACTAAATAAAATAATTTAAGCCAAGGAGGATCCCAAGAATCGATAATTTTGAACATATTGCACAACCCGCTACTTTTATTTTTTTCAAACGGGACGAACCGTTCTACGGTAACCTTGCCGATGGCATGGTACAATCATTGCATTTTCAATCAATCCCTAATTCGGTCTTGATTTTATTGAAGAACTCAGAACAATTTTTGGTGGGTTATAAGAAAAAAAATTAAAACCACAATAAAAAAAAATTTACCACTAATATCGCCTGGCAACATCGACTTTATATATCTTTGTGACCCCTAAAACCTATTCCAATTGTCAGAATGCGTTCCGCATATTATGTATACGAAAAGTCTATGGGATCCTGCACTATATGTACCAAGTCAAAAATGTGGACGAAAATTTAATGGATTTGTGAGTAAAAGTGTTCGTATTTTATGTCTAGATAGCGAACGTAACTCGATTGATTTTCTATATTCTCAACTGTCAATTGCGCATCCATAACGTCTTCCAGGAAGAGATTATTTTTTTGAATGATATTCTCTGAATTTTTGGAATATGGATTTTTAAATGGGGACAACTATTTTTGTGGACCGATCGAAAGTTTCAGCGGACAGTCCGTTGGGAAACACTGAAATATACTATTAAGACGGCTAGACATAATGGATGCTCATATTATGCTATGTCTGGGTTCGAAAATGAAAATATATGTCCCTACCCTTTATCGAGATATTTTAAAGATTGAGAAACATTGCAAATAAAAATAACAAGATAAAAACTTCTTTAGAAGACTGCATTCTATGATGCTGGGAAAGGAGAATGAAGTCATTGTTAAAATTAGAATATAATTATTCTAATGCAGCACTTTGCTTCTACAGATTAATTTGTCTTCCAAAAATTAACCACAAAGTGTTTTAATACATCTATATAAACCCTCTGCTGTAGGAGCTTTCAACGAAAAATAAACCAGTCACTGTAAACATACAAGGTAGATAGTTTACACAGAAACTATGACGTAGTTAGAGCGACGCCAAGCGAGAGAAAACTATGCAATAGGCTTCATGTAAGAGCAGTTGGAAATAATAACGGTAGCAATAATTAAATTTACCTTATGTAATTCGTGCGCAGAAGAAATCACAATCTGCGCAATTTCAAGGTTAAATGTTGTTCCACTACAATCACTACATAGTGTCTAAAGTGTATTTGGATGATTATTCGCTGTATTACATAATTATATTCAATTATTGTAAGGAGAATTTCCCGATATAGGTACGCTTAGGTATATCTTTATTAATGTAACCATTCCAAATTCAAAATGCATTACTCTGATATCCACTCATTTAATACTCACAAGATTTAAAAAAAGAAGATCGCAAATACTATCATTTTGTATACAGACCTACAAACTTATATGGAGAATGGCCAAAAATGGAACTACGAACTACCATAGGACGCCATATTGAAAAACGTCAACCGAATGTCAGATTTTTCCAGTTACGAGTTGTGATTGGGTAGTTTTCCACAGTCGCTCCTCCATCTCATTCTCCAGATAAGTTTGAAGGTCTGTACTATCTAGTCATTTTATAGAATAACAAACGAATATCTATCCCATCTTCTGTCACTTGCACACAAACGACGTTTATAAATAATTAATAATATGACAGTTTATTCTCCAATGTCATAGTGTAATTTATAAAATGTATTTTTGTTTATTCATTGCTATGAATTAAAAAAACCTATCGGAACAACTTGGGTGTCCTGAGAGTGTTTTCTCAGTCTTACCAGAATAGGGAAATTTTTAAATGTAGTATTTTCCTTCGAATTATGAATCATTTTTATTCAGTTTTTTGGACAGTATAGATCTGACAATTACTATCCAACAAAAATACGTGTGAAATGAGCAAATTTAGCGTTAGTAACTTCTTTAAAAATTATTTTTTAATTAATAGGTGCCTAAGTATATATTATTATTCCACTTTTATGTAAGTATGTAATATCAAAACCAAAGTTTGAATTTTCTACTATACCTACCTACTTACCAATTTTATTTTTTATAAGCAAATAGCGAATCTAACGCAAAGTCACACATTATTGGTCCCGTTAGAAGTTATTCCTGTGATAACGTATTATATTTTTAGTTTCATATAAAAACGCTATTGGCGGAAATACTATAATCGTCATTATCGGTACTACAGCCCAAAAAGGGTCTTAATCACTCTCTCCTACTTAGCGCGAGTTCTCTCCTCTGCCTCAGCCTCTCAATTCGCGAAATGTACATTTCCGGATCTGTGTTTGTTTTTAACGCGAACTATATCATAGTATATACGTACGTAGTCGAAGGGTTTAAAACTGTCGCATCCACCGTAGCTACTAGTAACTACGTCATAAGAAACGTTGTCTCCAATGAAAGCATATCCCACGCATTCAGATCAACAAAAAAACGAGAGATCCACAGTGCGAGAGATGTCTGTCCGGACTCCGGAATGGCGGTCGGTGTTGTCAGTGTTTGGAGAGCGGTGAATGGGCGTTGTTTGTGAATGCTCCGGCTGACGAGGCGAGAAAAACATCCGCTTCCGTTTCAATGGCAAGACTATGACAACTCGAGAAGTTTTTGACTTACTCAATGTGAATTTAGTAAAACTTCAAAGAATTTTGTTAGGATTTCATTTTAGTTATTATTGGTTTTGTTAGGCGACTTGATGTAGCTACCAGACTTTCTTTCTTTTCTTTCGACCATGTCCGATCTTAATAGGATCATATGGGCCTCCACAGAGTGGAGGTTTGTATTGACAGATTTTTGTTTTTACGAGAAATGGATGTCAGCCACTTGCTCAACCTATTAGGTCCATACTCTGACTCATATACAAATTGAAAAACAATATGTGTACTTGCCAGACCCAGGATTCGAACCTGGGACCCTCGACTCCATAGACCGGCATTTAAGCCACTCGGCCATCGTGGGACCAGACTAGGCGTTTTATATTTAAGAAAATCAAAACCTACGCGACTCTTCCTTGGTCTACTAGATGTTAAGTATTCAATGGTTTTCTAAGACGACGTCAAGTCTATTAAAAAATCACTTTGGGTGCTGATCACGGAATGCTCTGCAAATTCCTGACCAAGTCATAATATATAATCGTATCCATTATTTTATATGTATACAATAAAATGGCGGCAATGAATGAGGAGGAAAAGCCTGTCCTGACTGAGTAACAGAAGCGTTGGGCTGGAATTAATTCGGCTAATGAGTCATTCCAAGCAGCCATCAATAGAGAACACTTCCAAAAAATACTCATCCAAAATCAAGAAGATATCGTCTGCATCAGCTAACTGCTAAGCCATGGCATAGAACGAGATAATATATTTAGGTATGGAAAACAGTATAAGATTCTATTACGTTTGACAGTATAACGTCTAAGCTCCACGAAAAAGAGGGCTGTGGATTGACCAAGTGAAGAAATTCACTGGAAAACGATAGCATTCACCACAAGGCTTGAAGAGGATACGTAAAATTGGAGAAAACTGATCCAGAATTACGTAGTAGAATGGTGTCAGATTCTTCTGGCACTACTAGTTGACTACTACATGACTAATTTAGGTGTTGGTATCGTTACTTTAATCATTTGGGCAAATTGTTCAGTAAGGAGAAAAAACATAATAATTTAACTATCGAGCGGAATTTAACAATTCCAAAAATACCCATGGAATTATTTTTTTACAAATAAGCTGCACTGGATTAATACACTATTTTAGCTTCCTATTTATATATAAAGACGATTATTTATATAAAGAGCGGTGTTGTTACATTTACGATGTTGGACATTTGGCACCTGCAGTTGTCTGTTTTGTTTGAAGAACGATAACGCATTTATTTATAGGTTTAGGAGTTTCAAGTTTTGTGTGAGCATAAAAAACAATATGCTTTATAACAAAATGCCATCAAAATCTAATCTATCTAATATAATATATATTATACAATCGATAATCGTCATTTAGTGCGAACATGTAGGTTACCGTATTTTATTCAGAAGTAATCAATAACTAGCACTAGTAAAGTAAATCGCAATTCGGTACCCAGCCTGTCTATATAGTTCAGGGATGGCGAACCTATGGCTCGCGTGCCTCCAGTGGCACGCGAGATGATTTTACATGGCACGCGAATGTAGTGTTACAGAGAAAAAATAGATATAATTTGCATAGATCGGTCCATAGGTTTTATGCGTCACACATATAAATATTATAGCACTGATCTCATCAGGCGGCGGGGTAAGCCGTGTCGCGAACCTCTGATTTTAATCGATTTACAATCATTTTATAATGCTTGAGAACACTGTAGCGAGAGGATGCCTTATTTGATCCGAGAAATTTTTACGTCAATTTGTTCGTAAAGAACCAAACTAAGTAGGTATTATAGTAATAATACTAAAGAACTCAATTGCTTATAATTTTGAACTCTTTTAATAGAATTCTTATAATTATTTTTTCATTTTTTTTCCTGCTCAATCTACTCGAAAAACTGTTCGGCACGTCAGCAGTCAAAAAATAATATTTGGGAAATTTTAGCACGCGTACGTAAAAAGGTTCGCCATCCCTGATATAGTCAGTCGGCTTTGGGTGCGAAAAAGGCGTGCATTGAGATGGCATACCTATTAATTATAGTTACAAGATATACGAAAACTCCCATAATTAAAATAATTTTACTAATATGGTAGTTACTGGCTGTTCGAAATATTTATAATATTGAAGTAATTCACTATTTTATACTTGACATTTGGAAAATAATATCATTTGAAGACTTCTTTCTTATAGTTGACGAAGTAATAAATCATTAGAGCTAATGTAGATATTAAATAAATGAAAGTGTCAAAGACTGTCAATTACGTTAATTGCGCAAAATGCTAAAAATAGTAAATCCACACTCACTTAGCAACTTTGCTTCGTATGCAAAAAAGAAATGCATGTCTTCGTGATATTGCGGTATGTATTAAGTATGGAAGTTTAAATGACTTGGCGCCTGTATGAATGACATTTTATCCGACGACAGTAGCGCGACGAAAAAGGATTCGGAAAGTATCTAATTTAATATAAACAATAGAATATGTTATAAGTATGTTAAAAGCAAAATGGCTTCTCTCTATTTTTGAAAACCACAGTAATGTAACGTTAAGTTTTTATTTTTAATTTAAACAATGGATTAAGTTTTTCAGTACATTCTTATACCCAATATGGAACTGTGTAATTATTTTTATCCGCTTATCTCAATGTGTAGGCGACGGAGAGATGCCCTTTTGCATTAAACATATCATATGTAAGTCCAAATTATTAATGTTCTATATACATGAAAATGGAAAATAAATATGGTGCAATTGTGTATTATTTATTGAACAATAAATTATAAGCAATGAATATGCAAGTAGTTACTAAAATTTTGAGAGATGTGACACAATCTACAAACAAAGCTACCTTAATTCATTATTAAGCCAATGATTTTGAGATAACTCGGACGCATAATTATTAGTAAATTTCGGCGGAATTCAAGCATGTTAAACTTCAAGTAAGCTGTGATCTTACTATCCAGTATCAAAACTGACATATTCATTCTACACACTCTCCCATTATAACGGTTCAACTTGAAGAAAAGAATCTATATTTGGCTGACACTCGTTTTTGGGCACTCATCTCACTAGGCGTACAAACTTTTCTCCTACTATGCAAAGAGCATACTGCGTGACGGTAATGAGAATTACAGCTCAGTTTACAGTGCGGGAATTAAAACCTTTTCAATTTCCCACTCTTGCGGCAGGCCATGAGTGTACATACGGGCTTCCTAATATTTATTTTGAAAAGGTCTTCCATCTCAGTTGAGGCATGGTCTAAAAAGATCGTGGCTAAGCGATGCGCGGATTGTGCAAATGACGCGTGCCGAACGAAATATAATTTGTCATATAAATCCAACATGCGTCCATTTAATGTTCTGTTTATCATTCTATTAGTAACAATAATAATGTATTCATTGACATGTTTTCTTTTTCAAGTACCTAAATGGGTAACGTTTTTAGTAATCTTTACACGATTTAAGAATTAATACCCCCGTCGCCATCACAAAACAAATTGACGTATTCACGCCTCGACGTTCACACTCCGAATGCCAGCGAGTTCAAAATTTCGTCGCGCCTAAAGTTGAAAATTATTTGCCGTTTCACTGATGTATCGTCTTAATATTAATTGTGCGTCACTGGAAATCGGGGTCTGGTGCATCTATTTTTAAAAAGCGATGTCTTCACATGGCTGAATTCAAACGGAACGCTCAACATGGCTTGGTCGTACTACACTGCTTTCTGGCGCCGTCGTAGACAGCTCAATAATATTTTATAAAATACGGAATAAATATGACATGTTAAATATCTTAATCAGTTGGTACCTACTCAACGCATATATAAATAATTGTACTCAACATAGGTATATACCTATATATAAATTGTACATAACAGAATAGGTACTTGATAAAGCCATTACAAAATAAATATATTAGCACAAGGAAGCATAGGAAAACAATAATATGAGCTAAGATACTTATGGTTATGTTATGTTATGAGTTATTATGTGTCACTGGTTCATTTAGTATGATTGTTGTTCCAACAATTAATTTGAAATAATTAAATAAACATAGTTATAATATTATTATGTACCTACTGCAGTTTCAATGTGATCATTCTAAAATTACAAGGATTTACAAACATTTAATTCTTTGTCTGTGGGTACCTAATAATAATATGTAAACCTATTATGATTTAGAAGAACAAATGAAATATTTATTCGAAGGTTGATATTTTTCAAATTTGGTGGTCTGATGTCAGCACAGGTTCTGGTAATAAGTACCTACTTACTTTACAATGATTCCTAAGTTATAATATAATACCTAATCGAGATTATTAATTATAGTAAGTATATTAAATTCGCAATACGTCGATAGCTAAATCGGACATACTGCGTCTGTCTTTTGACGAATGTAACATCCATAAATCATGGTAGTTTGACTATGAATTCACGACAATTTAATAACTTGTCATTTCTCAATTTATTTATTTCGTTATCAGAACAGAGCTAATAAAAAATAAAGACCGTTAAAATTAAAATATCAACAACGCTTGTAAAATGTTATGTTATAAGTTATAACTTATAACATAACGTATTGACAAATGATGATAGTATATACCTATAACGCGATTCTGTGCTAAAATCCTATTAGCCATTGCGCGAGGGAACTGTCGGTGCAGGACAGCATGTTTATTCCAGTTAACTGCCGTCATAATTCGGAACGAGTATAGTGAGACCTAGGGGCGGCAGGTTATATGCAAGTATGGTGAAAAAGTATGGTGAGGCAGACTGGCAATCAATTTACGGCAAAATTTCCTAGTTAACATTATATTATATGGGTACGTTATAATGAATGCATCGCTATTTCTCGTAAGTTGTCGGCTATTGTTGGCCTGCTTCATTCAGTTGTATGAGAAAGCCGATTCCTTGCCCCTCTTTTATTTAATACCTCTATGAGTGATAGCTTTGTAACTTTGCACTTTTTTTACACTTTTCACTATAATGATACGCCTATTTGCCTGAATACCTCGCATAAAATTAGATCAAAAAATGATATTCACTTGCATTAATATATTAATATGTAGTAATAAATAAATAAATAGATTATATAATATGTAAAAAATATATTAAGTACATCATTTTCATCCTAGATCCGGAGTGCAAAGTTATGAAGCATATACTTTACTTTTGATGGCAGCTGTTTAGGGTTGCGAATCCATCACATTTGCCTTTGTTGACATTAAAACCCAACCAAATAAAAGCGTTTCTTTGTACTGATAAAGATAACGGGATAAGATAACAGAGGAACGCACGATGGCAAAATGCGTGCGGTGTTGAAATTCAAGACGAATTTCGAATAACAAAATTTAACAAAAAATAGCAGATACAGGAAACTGTACGAGGTGTGAATGAACATGGCTCGTGGCATGCACGTGCCGGGCATATCCTCCCTTGGCAGATACACCACTATCATACTGTATCTTCCATCCGGTTTGAACTATCTACAGTTTTACCACTACCCTTAACACACACATTCCATGGCAATTAAAATAATCGAACCGTGTTATTCATATTTTGTAGACAGTATCTACGTAGGTATAACTAGAGTTGGGTATTTCCCGAGAATATCACAATCTCGAGATTAGGAATTTCCAGAAAAGAATTCTCGAGAAATCTCGAGATATCGGGAAATTTAAAAAAACCTGTAAAAATCCTAAAATCAGTGTAAAACAGACAAATTCCAAAAAAATATGACTTTTTTTATTTATGTAAGAAGACAAACAAAATAGAAGTAGGAAAACAAACATAATTCAAAACATTACTTATTAAAATGGAATTTCAAAAAACACAGACTGTCAATCGCTGCGTCTGACAATCGCATACGCTTTTGAGACACAAAATTCCCTGATTTTGCAAAAATTGAGCTCATCTTGAGTCGACGTTGGCTTAATTGTGTTAAATGCCCAGATCAGTCTTTGAACGTTTTGTGTTTTCTGTCCACTTTTTTCATATATAAAATCGTTTTTTCAATTAATATTTGATATCTAATAAAGAAATCCCGAATCCCGAGAAAAGATTCTCGAGATCCGGGATTTCCTGAAATGTTAAAAATTTCAATTCTCGAGATTCGGTATGGAAAATCTCGAAAATTTCTCGAGAACTCCCGCCGGGAAATTCCCAAAACCCAACTCTAACCATACGGCTGCCAATTCAAAACCACTACTGAAACAATTATATAGATTTGAGTATCAATTTTATTTGAAGATTAAAGAGTGTGTTAATTTGGGATGTTTGCTCTCTGATTACCTACAGTGTTTTGTATCATTGACTGACCTTGGCCAGTTTAGAGAATTGCTTTTTGAAGTAACTTTACCAAATAAGGGGGTACGAAATTAAACGATGACGAAAGTTAATCAACCAAAAATCGGCGTTACGTATGTGGATGGGTTAAATCGAATCATAAATTTTATTGAAAAATTAACTAATTAATGAACGAGTTGCAGTTGCCGGCAAAGGAAGTGTTGAATGCATTCCGCCCGGGTGTACTGGTATCGGATTATTAAAATAGCAAACGAAGTTGAGCACGTGCACACGTGTGCGCTAACTGAACCGTTTCGAAACCGCCGCACTGGAATAATACGAGGATGGCCGTTTAGCTGAAACAGCGCCAGCTTTTCATGCAACGACATTGCATGGCGTTCTTTCGTTATTTTTATTTTCATCCTACGCGATATTATTTTAGAAAAACTCTGTTTGGCCTAGACCGCCAGGTGTTCACACATATTTTCTCGTAGAAAATCTATCTATGACAGTCACGCGGTAACCAATTATTTGTATATGTACCAGATTGATGAGACACTACGTGGCAAATTAAGATAAATAGTAATAGAGAAAAGCTCTTCAGATCTAAATCTAACCAAGATTTTCTGAATAGTTAATTTTATCTCCTTCTCGTTCCATCCCCTATCGGAGATTTTTGTCTTCTGCCTGGAGTAGTTCGACGGAGCTGCACTTGAGCCAATTGGCGGGGCTATTCTAACATATTATTTAACATCATTAGTAATGATGTAATTTTTCATTACATGTGATACATATATCACATTTATCACTAACTTTGCAGCATCGTGTGGGGATAGTCCCGACTCCTCTGTGGACTCATCCATATAAACTCGTGACACTCAGTGCAGAGACGGTCCATTTTTTTTCTTTCTTAACTTCCTTCTTTATGCACTACGGTGCATGGTTGCAGCATCAGTCCCGTGCGGCTCCGTCTCGGGACGGAATGAAAAATTAAAATCAAAATCACTTCTAGCATGTTAATTATGTAAATAAGTTAACCGTCTGAACTGTCAAAATGGGCTATCGTTCAACAGCTCCTCTTTTGGCTGTGTTAACTTGTAGAGCGAGATAGAGTACGTCAATTTTTCAATGATACTAATTTGTTTTCATTGGACTAAGAATATAATTTGCAGATAGTGCTGGATTGTTTTTAAAAACCCTGCCTAAATGAAACCATAATAGTTTAGGTACGCTATGGGCGATCCGGTAAAAATAGTGCACACTTTTTCAATCATATTTATTTGTTTTTTAAGTGTTTTATAGTATCTACCTATGTAATATTTAATATTTCGTAATAGACAAACAGCAATCCGTTCGACAAACATTTATATGATACGTTATATTATAATCCTTTTTCCTATGAGCCTGGCTAAAACACACACAACTATCTCATTAAATTTCTCCGATAATTCCCACGAAGTTTTTATTATAGTGACCAACAAATTTATACGGTATATTAAGAAATTTAATTCAATTGGCCTTATAAATGAGAAGATAATCAGATAAGTACCACAAGATTAACACCAAAAGTTAACCTTTGACAAGTTAATCACTGAATTGGCGTACAATTTTGAGATGAGAGAATGTCCATTGTCCACAGACACAGCCAAACTCTACAAGCATATTATAAATTATAGTTTTTCTTATATGCGTGAGTCATTAAATTATGCATTATTAAACCTGATTAAATTATTTCCAGTCACTATTCATCTTACAAATAAATTCTTTATTGCATAGCATATGTGAAATTTGTATCCGAATTATTAGTGATGCGTCGCATTCTGCATACTATGTAAAGAACCGGGTATACGGGTAAGGTACCCGGTTAATAAATTAAATTCAATGTATGATATCGAATACCCGTTATAATGTTATTTATTTTTATAATCTAAAAATAGATTGTTCTTTACGTATTATCGTCAAATTTCTTCCTGCGGGTCTTACGGTTTGAGCAAATGTTTTATGACCAATTATACCTGCTATCTCTCATTCTGTGGGGGAGATGTCCCATTGGGGGATGGAAAAGTAAGTAGATAGAACGAAGAAAGGTCAAAGGTGTGTAAGGGAAAATATTGGCAGATTACGAAAAATGCTATGATACGTCTTACTTACCACGTGGTATTAACGTCGAATGCTTCGTATTACTTGGACAGAGCACAGGACGAACCATTCAATCATCCAGATATTTTAGATAACGGAACGACTCTGAGATGCATTCTGGAGTTTTTGATAATAGGTACTATTTGGCGGTAGAGTAGTGGTTTTGGGCAGCCTTCAAAGAAAGAGAAGCAGGTTCGGCTAAGTAAACGAGACTGGAGGCAATCTTTACTATTCACTGATATAAGCAGTAGACCACAAGGGGCGGAGGGTCTCAATGGCTCATAACATGACTGCATTTCAGGGTGGTCACGATTCTCGGTCATGGAATAAATATTCCGCATTATAAGTGACGTCTGATAGTTTAGGGAGAAAGCAAGAGTGGAGTTATGGAGATAGAGATAAGCTCTTAACACTGAGATAAGTAATAGCAATAACGACCATAGACAATAAAAGCGTTAAATAGATATGCCTAATTCATAGATACGGAAAGAAATTGGATCTCCGCAATAGCTTTTTATCTACACAGCAGAATATTAAGAGCGTAAATAAGTGAAACGGCAAATAATTTTCAACACTATGTGGAACGAAATTTTGGCCGCGTTGCCATTCGGAGAGATTAGTCGACCTGTTCGCACGTCAATTTCTTTTGTGATGGAGTCGGATGAATATATTCTTAAATCGTGTAAAGATGACTTAAAAACGTTCCGCATGTACTTGAAAAAGAAAACATGTCAATGAATATACTAATATTATTACGAATATAATAATAAACATAACATAAAAAGGACGCATGTTGATTTTTTATGAAAAATTATATTTCGTTCGGTTCGCGTCATTTGCACCCGCGACCCGCAATCCGCGCATCGCCTGGCCACGATTTTTTTTAGACCATGCCTCAGCTGAGGTATAGCCTTAACAGAAAAATAAATCGAATTTGATGATATATTATAAGATAAGGAAATCTTACCGATATATCGGGTACCGGGAGTACGGCGCATCACTAGTAAAATCCGTATATCATTCTTATTCTCTTAAAATATGGTCATAAAACCGTCAGATTTTAAACGGAATAACGGAGGCGTCTAAATTTACTTATAAAAGTGTAAAACGGACGATGGACACGATATTTCTTCAAACGAGTCCGAAGCTATCACATTACCACGACAGCTGTGGGCGATTCTCCACCCACCTCTATAAAGTAAAATCCGATGAAATACGCGTATACCCGAGAGGTTTGTTTAACATTTTCCAGTTTCATTTCAATAGATCTCGGAAACAGATAAATAAAACTGGAGGCAATAATGCTACCTGTAATACCGACGGTTGCCATAAATCGATCGAAGCTTGTATAGTAGAGAAAACCGGTAGACAGTAAAGGCTTGTTGATTTCCTCGAGTATTGAAAGCTCAGTTGAATTGATTGTATGTAATTTTGATTCAAATGATAGGTAATATAAATTCATGATTGGAGAACTATTTCAAACAGTAAAATAAATAGTAATAAAGATTCTGGACATACCTATTTTGTCAAGAAAGAATCGAAGCCAGAAGTCAGTAAGAGAATACGTTAGAAGGGCAAACCAATTTTTCTACATTTTACAGAGATTGGTATCTACCTATTTTTTAAAAAAAGACGCCAATCAAATAAAACTTAAATAATGCTATATAAAATCCTCAATAAGCTAATACTAACCTAAAGAAAAGTAAGTATGGAAAAATGGCACTTAGGGAGGAATAATGCGAGTTGTTCGGTGATCTGCTTCTATTTTCAAATGTGGTTGGTTAGGGTATGTCGCAAGGATAGAAAACATACCCACCACTCTTAGACCAAAAAGGAAAAGGAGGGGCCATACTGCCCAGTGGATTGAGTTGAGTGGACTGTATAAAAAGAGATACCTACCCATACAGGCGTGCATACAAGAAGTGGGAGGGGTTTGGATCCAGACCCTCCATGGGAAGGTGAATGAAATATTTTTATTTTTCTTCGGGACTTCATGACTGAGGATCGTGATCCAGATTATTTGGGTTTCGAACGGCCTTTTCAAATGGTTGGTTCCACTTCACTCGACATTTTACGACACATGAGGCCTGTCAATGAAAGACACGTGGCACTCATTAATTGGTGCAATCAAATGGCGCTGCAAAACAACTTACTGTAGTTAATTAAATCCATCTTTTTATTTATACTTTGCATACAGAAGCATTAAGTCTGATGAAATTACATTTAATTAATTAAATTATTACTGAGATCCCTGAGGCTGATGCTGCCATACTAAAAACTGGATATCTGGCTCAATTTTTATGAGGAACGAACGAAGGTCTCCTCTTTCGGAAATATTTAGGCGGTTTCTTTCTTTGGTCATAATATGATTAACAGCACTAAAGCCTGATTCCACAAGATATTATTTTAAAACCCCTACCGCCCACCATGAAAGCTGGAACGCCCAGTAGAGGGCGGTAGGGACCAGGTTGACTATCCCTGAGTGTAATGTGAATGTAGATTGACATGACCGAAGATAGAGAAACCGCACGCGCCGCAAACCGATTAGCAAAAATCAATAATAAATATTTTTAAGAAACGACTATTTTGCCCACGCGATACATCATAAAATTATTGGTAAAACACAAATCAATGGTTAAGATGACATCTGTATAATTTGTAATTTGACAAATTAGTTTAGGCATTCGGTAGGCGGAGATGTGAATAGGAAAATCAATAATTTTCAGTGTAAACTTTGATATAAATATTGTAAACCACGACTACAAACTCGTAAACGGTAGCTTAAAATTTGACATTCGAATTGTAATAAAATGCATATTAATTATTTAAATGCAATTTAAAATTTAACAAATAATTCATGTGGGTGTAAAAACATAACATTCGTGAAATGTCTACCTACTTACTTCAAATATTTGTATCACATACGTACATATTATGTATTTTTATCGTGAAGGAATTTTATACTAAACAACATTAACCTTGTCTGTTCTGCGATGTCAAGTCAAGTCACACGATACATTCTTAAATATTTAATATTTAGCGGCCTCAAAATATTCAACATAATTAATCAGACAAAGGGTGGTAAACCAGGGAACTCAGAAATAATGGGAACTGAAATACCTAACGGGTAAGGAGAATCAGGTAACCGATCTCGAGTCAGGAATACGGGATAAATTTAAACACGTGTCAAGAATATGTTATACGTCGAATACTGACAATTTCTCTCGGTTTATGCATTGACACTCATTTAATATTGGTGTATTACACACACTATTGCACGTATATAATGCGTGGCTCATTTTCGCAAGACACTCACTAATTCAAAATCTTGCCTCAAAATTTATTGTATTGGTATATGGCCTATCGGAATTCTATTTATTATCTGTTATGTGTGGTAAACGCAGGCATACTTTTAAAACCATAACACACTCCAAACAAATTGCACCGCAGGAGACTTTTACAACGAGTATAATAAGGAACAAAATATTAATTTATTTTAGAATTTACCAGAACTTTAAGTAAAGGAAATTCGTTTTTCCATAATTTTGTCATTTGAGGATTAAATTTTTTATTTTCACTACACGATGAAAGATTAAAGTTACTCTGGACTAAGTGAAGTGGAGTGAATCTGTGAAGCGGCCCTCCCAGTCCAGTGCCGAGTTCGATACTTGGCGAGGTCACAATATATTTATGTGATTTTCTCAAAGCCTGGGTTTTTATGATTGTCTCTTTTCTATCATTTTGTTTCACTATACTACTGTCATTGGTCCTCGTGGCCTGTTATAGTGTCAAAAGGAATATATTATATTACAGCATTAGGTGAGACTGAATCGTGACAGGCTGCACTAAGTTAGTACCGAGTTAAATTGAATCGATAAGCATTTTTCTTATTATTTTATAGTGTTTATTTTTAATTCTTGGAGGAATTGCATTGTAGTAATTAAAATACAACACAATACGAACCTAAATGCGACTATAACAATGTTTTCTGTGTAGGTACTAGGTAAATTTAATTGATTTTAATTTCTTAGTAATGTAAAGGCTGGTAAGTGTGAACATGAGGCAAGTGTGAACACGGATCATAAAATAAATGGGCTACAAATAAATATTCGATAATTGACCTCTATCGTATTTTGTTGAAACAGCAATTGGCTATATTAATCAAAAATTCATACAGGAATCTACTAAGTACACCGTCACCAAAATATTTATATTCATCGACTGGCAGAAACACATGCAAACGACAATCAACAGCATGCTCATAGAACTGTTTAATTCATTGATAAAAACTAAGTGAGTTATTTTTTTTTAATGAACTTATGGGTAGTATTACAAGTCAAAACGTACTAATGATATGGAAGGCAAATGTGAACCGATGGGTAAGACAAGTGGGAACAGTGTTTACACATGCCTTTTTCAATAATGTAATGGAAATAAGTATTAACTACACTAAATAATTTGTCTTTCAAAGTTTACTTCTACAAATATCTGCACCTATATTATTCTTCACCGGTTGACAATGTCCTTTTGTAGTAGAAGTGATACTGAGTAATATTACCTACCTAAAATAAGTGGTACTGTGTACATATTATTGTATTCTACAAATTTTATTCAATATTATGTATACCTATTATATTTGATTATAAGATCGTAATGCCTTCACCGGAAACGTACTGGGCGATATATTCGAGAGGTTGACACATTTACGTCATTATCGAGATTCCATCTCGCCCAAAAAATCTGCAGTGGGCAGCTAATAGGTGCTGTCAAGTTATTTAGACAAGTGGAAGAAGTAGGGCGTGCGTGGGAGGGGGGTCTGCCTACGACAACAACTCCGCTAAAAGTTAACTACCTCGGCGATAAAACGGCCGATTCAATTGATATTAACGGGACAGGATTGGGACCATTGTCTCAAGGACAATCGGGACAACTATTGGTTAACTAAATCACCTAATTGTAGTCAGTAAATGTAGTACATAATTACCTAACGGTCGCTTTTGGATCAAAAATGAAAAAAAAAACATGTTGATTTAAAAATAAATCGGTAGGTAGGTATAACTGTTGTTGTTGTATGTTCTATGTAAGGTCATCACATTATTTATTTATTTAAGAAAACAAAAGATTGTGGACATAACAAATCAAAATTCAAGACGTTCACAGCAAGAGAAAAAAACATATTTATACACACTTATAATATATTCTTACATAAACAAAATACACAGCACGTCACTACCGCCTCTTCCTCTTCCCATTAGTATGTGATCAAATAGCTAACATTCAATATTTTAACTAAGTTGTAGGTGCAAGCGGGACCCCCTACCTACCCCTAAGGTTAAGGGCAGCGTATCGGTCTACAGCAATATTTCCCAAACGGTGTTCCGCATGATTCAGCTGCAGGGTTCGGTAAGGCGAAATTAAGGACATTCAGATTTTTTAAAAAAGAAGTCTCTTTTGGTGTTTTATTCATCTCATATAGCTGGCCGATCCGCCACATCGGCCCCCAGGCTAGAGGTGGGTGTATGTATTAACCATGTGTTACTGATCCACAACATTAACATAATTACTTTATATATATTTGTCTTGATTTATCTGTCTGTCTGTAACGCAGAGGGAGAAAATAAACATTTAGGAAACGGTGCGGGAGAGAGCGCGAGAGAGAAAATATTTAAAGCAATAAGAGTTAGAAAAAACTTATGGAAATTTGTGTGATATTTGGGGATCGTTAACGTATTTAGAGCGCTTAGTTAAAGAGACTAAATATAATATGTAAACATGTGTATGAGAGAGCGAGACAGAGAAGAATAAATATTAGGCATAAAGCCCACCAAGAAAGCGCTCGGTGCGCTCACTACTGAGTAGGCCCCCTCCCACCCGCGCATTACCCTTCACCTATGTAATAAGGGGCTCAAGCAGCACAAAATAATTATTATTATCAGCGTCTCTATAACAAAGCAATAAAAATATTATAAAATTTTTCGGGGCTTGTAATTAAAATCGGACACGCAATAACTAAACAAAGAGTTCGCTGTTCTTAAAAAATGGCTTCTCGCCCGTCGCATCGACGACGCTTCGAGGAGCGTGATTTTGCTCGCCGTTTTCAATGAATGGACTACGTTGTATTTTCGTTAAATCGTATCGCCGAGAAGCCAAAAAACGATGACTCATGGGGCAGGCGGGCATAATGCGTCGTCAAATCCAGTGTGCGCTGGCGTATTTGATTACGTTGTATTTTCGTTGATTTACGCGCCACTTGTGAAATTTTGCGCGAGAGCCCCACTTGCTGCGTTAAGTGTGTTTTACGCCTTAAAAGGGATAAGGTGAGAGAAATGTTTTCAGAGAGGTTTTCCAGTAACAAAGTCAAAATGTGAGTTTAATTAAAATATTTTCTGTTGCAGAACTAACTATTATACACGTCACAGTAATGTAATATAATATTAATCACGTTTTGATGTAATCTTGTATCAAAACAACGCTTCGAGTTATTTTTCACAAGCTGCAATGAATTATTGTTCGTAAATGACTTGTGCAAAATTGGTCAGTTGGCGAGTCAGTAATACTAATGAAGCAGAATGATTCATAACGGCATGATAATATTAAAAAAATGTGTGTACGTACGAATCTAATCTATTTCATCTTGCACACGCTGCATAAAACAAATCGCAGTTATTACAACTCCGTGTCTTTGTATAATAACACGAAGCACAGGTGTACTTGTCAAGGCACACTAGCACAGGGATGGCGAACCTTTTTGCGAACGCGTGCCAAAAATTTCCCAAATATTATTTTTCGACTGTCGTGCGTGCCGAGCAGTTTTTCATAGGGAAAAAATGAATAAAAAAAATATTTTTAGGAATTCAGTTAATAAAGTTGGAAAATTACGATTGAGTTCTTCAGATTCTATCTTTCGCCGTGTTTATATCTTTTATTCTTTGAATAATTGTTTCCATGTGCAAAGAGGTCGTAGAAGCATTTTAACCACGCTTCCTTCATATAGTCTTCCTTTTTGAGCCAAAATAACAATCGGCAATTTGTATTTGAACGAATGTCGATAAATTTCATCAGGTTTTTTGATTGAATATTTTCATTTTTAATTGCCTGATTGGTCTCAAGCATTGTAAATCGATCAAAATCCTCTAGAGGTTCACGAGACGGCTTCTCTTGCCGCCTGATAAGGTCAGTGCGATAATATTATGTGTGACGCATAAAGCATAAGGACCGACTTATAAAATTATATATTTACATTAATTTTACAAACGTAATGCTTATTCTTGAAATTAGTAGTAGGTACATATTTGCATGGTATTTTTTATACAATGCGATCTGTCATTTACGCATATTGTTGTTTTCGTTTGTGCATCGATAGATAAATATTATTCGTAAAAATAACATTAAAAACCGAAGAAAATACGCATGGCTATGTCGTTTTTTAAATTTAAGTATTTGTAAAACTCTTTTGTATTTTGTGAATGGTAGGCAATGACATTAATATGGACGAATCATCTGGAAAATAAAATGACACTCACTTTATTGTCGGGTCTGCCGAATGGCATAATCTGTCATAACGCCATTACAATAAAGGTGATATTGCTATAAATTCCTGATGCTTTTTGTTGGGTCTGCCGAATGGTTCGGTTCAAACGGGTTCGCTCAAATGAACATTGACATTAGAAACACTGCTCTAACGCCATTACAACAACGGTCATATTGCTATAAATTCCCGATGCGTGATATCGCATAATGGAAATTGCGTGACGTCTACCTATACATGCGAATGCGCGAATTTACTTGCTAGCTACTGTATTGAGTGCGTCGTCCATTAATAATGTCATTGATGGTAGGTAATTTTTTTTCTCTTCAAAATAAATCATCGGCGTGCCATAGATTCGCCATCCCTGCACTAGTAGCTCCATGAATGATAATAATTAATTATTGCAGATAAGTACTTCTAAATACTGCATATCGATATTTAATGGGCTTACGTCTCGCCCACGTGGCTAGGCTTTTTCATTCATAACGCAAACTGTGTACCACGATTTATTATGAATGGTAAACTGTCGATTATTTTGACGGGTCGTGACCTGGTATTGGCTTAAACCGCTACAAAAGCGAATAACAATAAATTATTATATATTTCGTATATGTATATTCAACTTTTTTCCTATTCAGTTTCTTCATCTTCTTCACACTGCTTGTAGATTTTATCCAATTCATTCCATTCCAGTGTATCTGGACCTATTAAGCCATCTTAACCGAACTGCTTCTTTCGCATTACTTTGCAGCATTTAGACAAAAACTAAAAATGGTGTTCCACAAGGTTCTTGACTAGGATCATTATTGTTTATAGTGTTAGTACCTAAAGATGTCTTTACGGAACCCAATAGGTACCTATCGTGAACATGGATTTATTTCGATATCTACTCTTTTTAACATACTTGCATGAAATAGTATAAACTTACATTAAAAGAGAAATACTTATTATAGCTAATTTGTGCATCGCAGTCAATTTAAAAACGCCCACGGTGGCCGAGCGGTTACGCGACAGGCTTATAATGCCGTAGGTCTGGAAACAAATCACGTGTTGTTGTAATTATACCCAGAGTATGAACCTGTTAAGTGACCAACATCCATTTCTCGTATAATAAAAATGTGTTAAGAATCCTCTTCGTGAGACGGCCCAGGGGCCTTATGTTGTAACTTATGAGTTGAAGTCGCCCGGTCGACATGACGTCATATGACATCATTGTGACGTACTACCGGAGTGAGTGAATAGTCTTCGAGAAATTAACGCTACTCTAATACTGGCGTTATTCATTGTCCCCATACACAAATAGGTGTTTCAGTATAATAATATCTATGTTGAGCCGTGTGCATTGAGCGGCTAGCCTCAATGCGTGTATTGAGCATATGTCACAATTACGTCATGTCGTCGGGTGACTTCATGTCACAAGTTACAACATGGGGCTGCAGATCCAAATGGGCTTGTATAGCCAATTAAAAAAAACATTAAAAAATACATAGTTATTATTAAAAAACTTTGATTTAAAAATCCACAATGACTTACGAAAACATTAGGTAGGTAGTACACGTTTTGTTTTCAAGATCCATTCCCCAATGAAGGTCGCACAACTTATTTACAAGGCGGCGATCAGGAAGAAGACAAATTAATATACCCAATTAATGGTACAATCTATATAATATAAATTAAACGTTTGGATCCAATATCTATACCTACACACTTATTAAAAAAATACACTGGCCGACTTATACATAAAAAATTACGTTCCTAGTCCAATTCAACATAACATCACAAGATCTATCTATATCTTGTGGTTTATTAAAATTTATAGTGGGAGATAATTATTTCATTGCTTGTTATCTTCGATAATATAATATTACATATTCTAAAATGTCTAGAAGTCACTAGAACTTCCGACCAACCGGTCAGACACATTCTCAGTAATTATTTTCCTGAATGAATTCATTGCAATAAATAATCTGTATTTCGTGCTGTGGGTATTGATTTGGATTCGCGTAGGAGTAACGTGGGATAGTTGGTCGGCTCGGTGATTTAGTTAGCGAGTTACGAAACCAAAGGTCTCCGTTTGAACTGTATATTTGATATAGCAATAATTTTATACTGTAGGCAGCGTGGTTAGAATAGTTAAGTTAATTTTTTTGTTGCTTGCCTTACTTACATCATCGTCTGATCTCTTGGCATTGTTTGAATGGGAAAAAATGGACGTTCAAATATATAAAACTGTCATAAAATATATATAATACTAGCTGAAGTACCCGGCTTCGCACAGGGTCGCTTCGTGGTTATGTTTATCTTAGATATTTAAAAAATGATAAGAGGTTATTATTTTTCTAATATTAAAATATTTGTAATACAATATGGCAATATGAAAATAATTCTAATAGGAGTAAAGGTCAAACAAAAGAACACTAAATTAAAATCGAATCCAAAATATGCAAACGTTATCAATGTTATTAATATGTAGTAAAAAAAAAATCAAAATTGGATGGAACAAACAAACAACAAACTTTGTATTTTATATAATACTAATTCAGAAACCTTCGCGGGTGTGCATACAACCACTTATCAAAATTTCATCGCAATCGGATGAATGGTATAGGAACGCATGCGGGACAGAGAGACAGACAGACAGACAAACCGACAGATAGACATTCATTTTTACATATAAGATATAGCCTATACTCTTCGCGCAAGTGCAAGCAATAAGTTGACAAAGTTTTATCGCAATCGGATTAACGGTATGGCAGCGCATAAAATACGAACAAACAAACCAACAAACAAACAAATATTGATTTTTATATATTAGATATCAAGGCACATACGGAATGCAAAGTGTGGCAATTTCACCAAAATTACTAGTCGATTACAAACTCCATTGAATCATTTACCGAACATAATTGACTATAATCTGTTAATTTTGATAGAAATTGAAGGACCACGATTATTTTTCGACTGCCTTTCTACAAGGCATGCTTACTTTTCACTCTCTTGAATCTCGTCGGTCTCTTCTGCTCTTGAAACACTTTTGCCTGTTATCGCAAGGGATGGTTTCCAATCCTGGTGTCCAAATGTATTTGAATTTATATGCGCCTGTCGATTACCTAGGTGGTCGCAGCCACGATTTATTCTGGATCGGAACCGTTTCCTCGTGTCAAGCCTATCAGGCACCATTAGCAAAGGGTGCAAGATTAGTAAATGCGCTCCCTAAAGACAGACATTTTCAATGATATATTTTGCAATTTGTCTTTGAAACTTTATTTTTCTGTATTAAATTGTAGTATGTTTTGATTTTATTTTATTTTTTGTTATTATTATTATTGTTATTATATTTTTATCAATATTCTCTTCTCTCTTGTGAGGGTAATATTTGTTAAAATGTAAATCTCATATTGTGTACGTCTTGAATTTAGATTTGTTATGTCCAAAATGTTTTGTATTCTTAAATAAATAAATAAATCTGATGCAGCTACCAAATACATATGGCTTTATTCTCAATTTTAAGCGCAGTACTCTGGCCCCTAAGTCAAAGGAACAAAATCAACTACATTTCCACTGCAATGTAAAAATCATTAGGTACTCGTAGTATAATATATTATTATAAGAAATAAACATTTTTATTATTGGCAAGTAAAAGGACGTTATTTTAAAAAAAATTGAGAGTTTCTGACACCGGTTAGTAATTTAATTTATAAGTTTGATTTAAAATACAAAAGCCGATTCCCAAAATTTAACGTAGTTTATAAAGTGCTTCAGTATGTAAAAACACTAGTTAAGTTGGTCGCAATTTGATGGGACACGTATAGCTTAGTAGCCAGTGCACACGGGCGCGAAACCCCGGGGTCGCAGGTCCGAATCTTGCCGGGTGTCATATTTTTCCAAAAAAATATTTTTTAGTGGTTACATATTTCTCAGAAGGGTTATCGAATTATGTTTATTATAAGAAAGAAATTACCTACCTATTTTGTTTTTACTGGTATTTAAAAATCGCACAATAGTCTATCTATAGGTCGTCATAATTGCAAAAACCCAACCACAATTTGATAAAAAATGAATATCCGGCTTGTGGTAAGACTTCAGGAATTCTGTTTCCTGCCATTATACTTAAAATTACATTGTGATGGAAGTTAAAACATACATTTAAAAATGCCTAGAAAACCAACGTGTCTATTATGTTAGGTACCCATATAAAATAGTTATCATAGTTATCACCACTGACCTTTATTCAACATGTATTTAGGAGAAACTTAAGAAATTACGTGTATGAAAAAGTATGTGTCCCTAAGGCATAAAGTCCACTAAAGCAGGCTTACGGGGCGCTCGCGCATTTTCTATGTGAATCATCGAAAATACAATGTAATCAAATACGCCAGCGCACACTGGATTTGACGACGCACTGTGCCCGCCTGCCCCATGAGTCACCGTTTTTGGCTTCTCAGCGATACGAATTAACGAAAATACAATGTAGTCCATTCATTGAACACGGCAAGCAAAATCACGCTCCTCGAAGCGTCGTCGACAGACGGGCGAGAAACCATTATTTAAGAACAGTGAACTCTTTGTTTAGTTATTGCGTGTCCGATACTAATTACAAGCCCCGAGAAATTTAATAATATTTTTATTGCTTTTTTATGAGAGACGCTGATAATAATAATTATTTTGTGCTCCTTGAGCCCCTTATTACATAGGTGAAGGGTAATGCGCGGGTGGGAGGGGGCCTACTCAGTAGTGAGCGCACCGAACGCTTTTTTGGTGGGCTTTATGCCTAATGATAATTTTTTTTTCCAGACTATTTGACGTCTAATTGCTGAGGTCATACGAAATGCTGTCTCCCCACGGTTACTAGCTCATCAATTTATTTACATAGAATGATGTGAAACTATATTATACCCAATATAATGTTTACATACAACATTGTATGGTTAATTTTAAATGTCAGCATGCATTGTTTATAAAAGTGATAAACGCTGTGCAGAGAGAAGCCAGTCTTTGGTGAAAGGTCGTAGGGGTCATTTTGTTGTCCTATAAAGGAAAGAGTTGTGCTGACCATATGGCGGGTAAAACTTTTATCGCTGGACCATGCAAAAACGTATATTAAGAAACAATTCAATTATAGTAATTACACAAATAAGTGGAGAAATTATCGCTACACTGGGTTTTCCAGAAATTTCCAAACAAGTAAAGTATCTCTCACTACATAAACTTAAGTAGAAATCTCCGTTTCTCAGGATAAAGCGATTCAATGTAAATAATTGCAAGCAATAAGTGTACCTATTCAACGATGACCATATGTTCAAAGTATTATCATTTACAATAGCTGTCTAGTATTGCACGACTAGCAACATGCGAATTAATGAGTTAGTAAGTATGTGTACAGGCTTTAGTAACTACTTATTTTATTTCATATGTTGGGATTTTTCGAGCAAATTATTATCGTATTGGGAAAGATCCTTTTCATATAAATTATAAGTTGTCACTAGAACTTAATTTTCCTTATCAAAATACATTTTGAGTTGCGTCACTATTGAAATGAGAAAGCGCACATTAAAAAAAATATTTCGATTCATAAGATTTATTTTATACTAATTATTCAGTGGATTAAACAGTTTAATCTCACTATAGTACATATGAAATATCGTTTCCCTCAATGATGTTGAATAAATCATTCTTCTGCCGGATATAAAATGCCTTCTGTGATTTCTTAGTCCAATCGGAAAATAACGCAATACTACTCTGCCAGTCTGCGCAAATGTTGTACTAACAGTGTTTCCCAAACTTTCGACATCTGTGTACCCCTTCTATAATTTTCGTAACACTGAGTACCCCTCGTCAAAAAAAATGCACATACTTTGATAACAATCAAAAAAAAATTTGTTTTTTACTTTTTTAATACATAAACAACATAATAATAAACGAAAAATGAAATAAATAAAAGTTATATTATAAAATAACATTCATTATAGTCAATAAGGATGAAAATGTTTATGTTGAGACAGGTCATTATAATTTGGTTCCCTGGTTGTTAAGGCCGTGCATTAGTTGAGGCACGGTCTAAAAAGATCGTTGCTAGGCGATGCGCGTATTGCGGGTCGCGGGTGCAAATGACGCCTGTCAAACGAAATATTATTTGTCATATAAATCCAACATACGTCCATTTTATGTTCTGTTTATTGTTCTATTAGTAACAATAATAATATATTCATTGACATGTTTTCTTTTAAAAGTAAATGGATAACGTTTTTAGTCATCTTTACACGATTTTAGAATTAATTGGCCCGTCGCCATCACGCAGCAAAGTGACGTGTTTCTGGCTCGACATTCTCTCACTGAATGGCGAGCGAGTCCAAAATTTCGTCGCGCCTACAGTTAAAAATTATTTGGCGTTTCACTGATGCGTCACCTTAATTTTAATCTGAGATGCGGTTCCACATCCAAAAGCATGTCCCTTTTTTTTACGTGTAATGTCTACAAATGCTGAAAAAGCAAATTCACATAGATAAAAAAATTGGAAAAGGCAAGCTGTATTTCAGGACATTCTCTGTTAAAACTGGATACACATGTTGCATTTGCAACCAGAATGATATTGTTAAAGTACACTCCTTATATTTATTTTTCAAGAATTCGTCTGAAGCTAATTCCAGCAATAATTGCTCTACTTCCACATGCGGTAAACCTTCTAGCATGGACGCTGTATTAATGGTTGTTACAGCGGGTGCAGCCAAAGCCCGGTGCAGCGCGTACCCCCACCAAACTCTTCCCGTACCCCAGGGGGTACGCGTACCACACTTTGGGAAATGATAAATTAATGTAGAATGATTCAATAACAATATATTATACAAGTGTAATAATATATTAGATCAAAGCAAATTCGGAACTCAAAATGTTGCAAATGCAAATTGATTACAAACTCCATTGAATCTTTTACCGAATAATAGGTATATTTGACTATAAGTAATCTGTTAAATTTGATGAAAATTACAGATAATAATATAATGCGTGTGTTGACAAAATAATATGTGATCTGAAAAAGTGCCACGGACATCTGAAGTAGCAAATATGGTTTTAGTCCCAATTTTAACACGACGAGATATACGATACTCTTTTATGATCTATGTAGTCATTAAATAATGTTAATAGCTATGTTGAGAAAATACAAGTTTCCATAATGTCGTATAGTTTTTCCTACAAAATCTGCAGATTATTTAGTCTAATAGCGCATGTAGGTACACGTGCATGAAATTACTGTCGGCAATCGTGCTTATTTTAAACTATCATGACAATAACTGTTAACACGTAAAAGTGCTGACTGTCTCTCCAATCTTATTCTTCAAGAGTAAGCAAGACGCGATGTTGTCATTTTATACTACTATTTTGACAGGACGTATTGAAAATCAGTTAACCTCAAATGAGTAGTTCGTTTTTTACCGGCAGGTTCGCCAATATCGTTCTACTGCGCAGGCGCAGATCTGACTTGCGCGGAAAAATCATCACAATTTGGAACCTTCCAAACTTGTTTGATTTATGCACGCAATCTTGCCAACTGCAGGATAATACATGTTTCCCCATACATTTTCTTTCTGTGCACAGTAAATCTATGCACGTGTAAACGGGGTATAAGCTCGCAAAGATAGCGCAAATTATTCATTTTTGACCCTCATATTTAGCACTGCGACCCTTAAAGCGAAACATACAATCGTAATATTTGACAGGTGGTACCATCGGAATGAGCGATTTGAACCTGTATAACCACTAGTATCGCGCCAACTGTGGATTAACCAATTATGCTACGAACCTCCTATCTAATTGCGACAATTTAAACTAATAGGTCAAACATGAAATAATGCTTATTAAATTGCGTTATTATTGACTAAGTATCGGTTTTTGTGTATTAAATCAAGGAATATTAATTATCTACCTTAATTACTAACCGACGTCCGGCTCTCGCCAAATATTTTAGTTATAACGTCTACTTGAATTTACTAACAATTTCATTTACTCGACGAATAATTCACACTTTAAAGGAAGCGTTTATTTATTTTCATTTGTAACACTGTTGCATTGACGATACAAAGAAAACAACCATTCTACACGCATCCAACAAACTGCATAAATATTGTATATTTTAGAATACTTATATTCCACTTACATGATGCAATCCTAGGCACAGCTCTTCTGTGTGCACGATCGCCCAATGTCAAACAGGTAAAGCGTTGTATTTATTTTTCCTTATACGGCTTGAATCTGGCAATGGCCATTATATTATGTATGACCGTTTCAAGCCGCAACAGCTATGCACACAAGAGTGTCATTTCATAACTATTTATTTGAAAGGAGATAAAAATAGCAAAATGTTTCCAGAAATATGGACAATGGAAGCAAGCGACAGCTAGATAATGAGCTGAAATGAATTCAACGCAAATTGACTCGAAGATCACGATTTATGGAAATTGTTGATAGCTATGATATTTCAATACGGTGACGTCCCTAGACAAGTGCCCTTAGGCAGACTTAGAATGCACTCCTTGCCATTTTTGTTTCAAATTGTCTGCAAATTCGTTGGACAACCTTTGGCTATCTTAACGGCCTACATGCTCAGCGTTAGGTCAAAATAGAGCTTTTATCGTATTTTCAGAGCATAACCCTGGACATTCCTTAAACGTGGTAGATAATCTATTTATATAATTTTGAAGCGTTATAATGCCTTTATATTTATTTTAAACATTTGATGACTATATAAAGTATTTTTTATTACATAAAATACTATTCTTTTAAACCTCTCGCTCTAATGTTTTAGAATATAGTCATATTTCAGTACGTCCATGTGCAGTGGTGCAAGATTTTTTAGGTTTATTAATTTTTAAACGCATTTACAAAACCATTAGTAAAATTAATGTTAACATTAGGTATATAGTGACATATTCACGATAAAAAAATATATTTTATAATCTTTTTGATCCCAAATTTGACAAGAATTAGGCATTTTATTATTCAAAAATGGGCACGATTAACACATTTGAAGATAATTCTAAAGATACTAATTATAAGCTATGTCTTTGACCATTCAAATGTACTGAAATGTTGTAAAAATAAAATGTACTAATACCTAACCAAATAATTTTTTTTTTTTTTAAAAACGGTGATGTTCAAACACACGCGTTAACATGATCTTACTCCCTACTTAATTTATCGTTTGTCAATTTATGGCTACGGCCGTATGTTGTAGCTTAACTACTGGGAAATGCCAATAGAAATGGCGTATTTTAAAAAAATACAAATTTTAACTAATGGCTTTTAATGCTCTCTGAATCTGAAAAATGTAATGTATTTTGATAAAGCATATCGGAATTCTATTTATTAATCTGTTCTTTGACCACGGCCCACAGATTGGAAATTAGACATACAAAAGGAAACTAATATGCTGCAATAATTTAAAATACACAGCGACATAACAAGGACACTGAAACCAACAACGCAATATTTAAAATTTTCAATTCAATTACTTACTTACTGACCACAATTATTCAACTTTTACTCATCAAATTTAATATTAATTTGAAGCTTGGCTAGCGCGAAAAATATGAATATTGTTTAGTAAAAAAATGAAGTCACGTCATGGATAGGTGGCTTTTGGAATAGCTAAAAAAACCTACGTTTTGTGATTTATTATGATGGCGTGACGCAATGATGCTAGCATAAATATTTACGCTAGCCGAGCCTATTTTGGACAGACAAGACAGACTTGGGAGAGCATAGGAACTCAACTCCAGCAAACAAATTTAAATTTAACGGGACCCTAGCACCAAACGCAAAAAATCGCATCACTATCTGACGGATGATGGAAAATTGACCGCAGACGGTGTACTTATAAACTTCACAAATCCAAAACAACTTTTTTCATGAGACAGTAAACACTGTCGAATTTTCTATATAAACACAAGTTCGACATACAAAAATATAATAATTACAAGATAAAAAGAAATTTTATATACGTTTTTAAATTTTCTGTTGAATCATATAAATTTGACTTGACTAGCTTAAACGATAAAAAAAAAATGAATTTGATAGAAATAATACTGAAATGTCATTTTGACACTCATATTGATTTCCATAGTAACGCACGTATATATTAATAATTTCCTAGCAACTAATAATAGTGGATTGGATTACGGATTTCTTCCGAAATAACTTTTCATACAAACAGAATTATCTGAAAATGAATTTAATTCTACTTAAAGATGGCTAAAAGTATTTAAAAATGCATTGGCATCGTGTTTTGATATATTCTAAGAGTTTCAAATGTCTAGCTAGTCGGGAAGTTAATTAAAAATCGATTGCAAGATTTGTACCGGACAAACAACCACCGAACAAATAAGAATACGACCTAATAAAAACTTTGTAATCATTGTTCGGCGGTATAGATCGAAAAATCTAACGATTTGTGCTCTATTGCAAAAAAACACGATCTTTAATATTATCGAATGTAGAAAGGAAAAGGACGTAATCCACATTTTACAGGAGGCACAAAAACGTGTTTGTTATGGTATTTTTTTTTTTTTGCAATATTTATCACATCCGTAGATACAACAATACAGACAAGATGCCTATGCGGGTGAAATTAGATTTGTAGTAGTGGGTACCTTTTAAATCAACGTAAATATTATAATGCAATTCAAATATTGTAGAAAGTGGAATGAATCAAATCGAACTGAATTGTTCATTCTGGATATGCCACGACGCGACCTATTGACCAAGAATTGATTATTCACCAAGCAATATTTGCAGAGACATGGCGACTCAGGATATGTATATAATTATAATATCACTCGATAAGATACATTACTTAAATAATCAGGTACCGAAGATATTGTACATAAGGTAGAACGTACAGACCTGAGTCTAAATTTAAAGCAGTGATTGCAAACCGGTAGATCGTATATTTCACTATTTCAATAATAAATTACATATCAATGAATAGAACTAGGAATGTTTTTCACATTTAATATATACACCAATGCACTAAATCAACTACACGTCCATGGAGTTACTTGCACCAATAGTGTGTATTTTAAACTTTCGCGATAGAAACTGTTTACACGTAAAAGTGCTAACGGTCTCGCCAATCTCATTATTCAACAGTAAGCGAGACGCGATGTTGTCATTTTATGGTACTATTTGACAGGTCGTGAAAATCGGTTAACATCAAAACGAGTCTGCGCGGTGTAGTTCGTTTTTTACCGGCAGGTCGCGTGAAAAATCAGCAGGTTCTGAACTTTTTTGATTCATGCTGCGATCTTGGGTTTTGCACGATAATAAGTGTTTTCACGTGCATTTCTTTGTAATAGCCGCGATTATTCGTACTGTTAGCAGTAAATCCATACACGTGTACGGGGTATAATTTTGAAGAATGAACTTTTGTTGGAAAATATGCATCAATAATTTTAACGACACTTATCAAAAACAATAATAAATACATAAATATCGCGAAGAAAACGATACATACATTTGCGAATAAGTATTATTTTTCTATGAGTTGCAGGAGTAATTTGACTTTTAGATTGACTGATAAGCAGGGCTCGAAATGGACCGGAGCCCACCGGAGTGCCGTTCCGGTTAAGGCGATACATCAGTGAAACGGCAAATAATTTTCAACTATAGGCGCGACGAAATTTTGGACTCGCTGCCATTCGGAGAGAGAACGTCGAGCTGGGAACACGTCAATTTGTTTCGTGATGGCGACGGGGGTATTAATTCTTAAATCGTATAAAGATGTCTAAAAACGTTACCCATTTACTTTAAAAAGAAAACATGTGAATGAATATATTATTATTGTTACTAATAGAACAGTTTAAAGTGCCCAACACCACCCGTCATATATGCACAACCGTGGATATGCACGGCCGCTTTCTATGACGCTTTAAACGTGTCTGAAAGAAGTGATTTTAAGTGCTCATTCCGTCCCGAGACGGAGCCGCACGGGACTGATACTGCAACCATGCACCGTAGTGCTTAAAGAAGAAAGTTAAGAAAGAAATTTTTTTGTTTTTTGGACTGGCTCTGCTGTCCGCTGACGTTAAGCGCTTTGTGTACCCGCATACTGAGTGTCACGAATTGAAATGGATGAGTCTACAGAGCAAATTTCTCAAATGCCGCAAAGTTGGCCTCGGTTGCTACCAGATCTCCATGACCAATTGAGCCCGTGTGAGGACGGACCCTGGCAAACAGCTCCGCTCGTTCGAATTCCATAAGCGGGCAATCCCAGAGGATGTGTTCAACATCTTGGTGGTCATGCCCGCAGGTACAACCCGGCCCATCTACTATCAAGCCAAACTCGTGGAGTCTGGCGGCGAAGTTGCCATGGCCGGTGAGGAACTGGCTAATCCAGTGCGAAGGTTGGTGTCTTCTAGTTTGGTGCCTGCAGAATACGTCTGGAAAAAAACGGTAAGTGTGCCGCCCCTTGGGGGAGGCGGTCCACCTCGCCTGCCATGCCGCAAATGCGGTCTTGTACACAATGTCACTTACAGTCTTCCTGTAAGGAACGTCCTAGGATCTCTGCGGTGGTGTCAGATGGACACCGGCGAGTGTTGTGCTGATCCCCCTCAAGAGGAGGGTGATCGATCCTCTGACTTGGACGTGCAGATCGAGGGGTAGCACCCCCGCGAGTACGGCAAGCGCGTCAGTAGAAGTTGTGCGGTAGGCTTTGGTAAGCGAGATCAGCGCAAGTCGCTGCCCGCTTAGTAGTGCGCGTCTCACGAGAGTTAAGGAGTTTACTCGGGAATGCCAAATGCTGGAGGCGTAACCGGCAATTCCCATGAAAATTGCGCCGTATGCAACCTTAAGGGCTCTAGGCTTAAGTCCCCAATTGCTGCCTGCCATTCGGGCCATTCTCTGATAGGCCGAATTGGCCTTAGAGACGGCCGTCTTGGCATGGTGAACGAAAGACAGCTTGTCATCAAGAATTACTCCCAGATACGTAACCCTTTCGGAGAAACGCACTGAGGTCTGGCCAAAACGAACCGCGGGTGGCCGTCGAGTTATGTTGACCCGAGAACTACCCCTGAGGAGGACAGCTTCCGTCTTGCTCGGGGCAAAGGTCAGCTTGTTCAGCAACCCCCAATTAAGGATTCTGCCCAAAGCGTCCGTGGCTGCACGCTCAAGTGCCGGGCGGCTCGTCGCCCCAACAAGCAGTAGCAAGTCGTCGGCGTACGCAACGAGCGTGCAGCCCGGAGGCAGTGGCAGGGACAGAACGTCGTCAAACAGTATGTTCCACAAAAGGGGACCCAGGACGGAGCCCTGGGGACACCCCATGGTGGTCCTCCTGTGAATCAGGTTGGGGCCGGAGTCGTAGGTTATCTCCCTATTGCTGAAGTAGCTTTGAACCAAGGCAAAGAGGTCCCCGGGGATCTGTTTCAGCCGAAGCTTTGCCAGAACCAAGGGCCACCACGCAGTATCAAACGCGCCCGCGATGTCGAGAAAAATCCCGGCAACGAGGTCCTTGCCAGAGCTCTCCACAGAGTCGATCACAAAGCGAATCGCATCCTCGGTGGACTTTCCGGGTCTAAACCCAAATTGTCTTTGCGAGATTGGACAGTTTTCCGACAGGTGGGACTCAATCCTGCTGTTTATCAATACTAATAGAACAAAAAACAGAACATTAAATGGACGCATTTTGGATTTATATGACAAATTATATTTCGTTTGGCATGCGTCATTTGCATCCGCGACCCGCAATCCGAGCATCGCCTAGCCACGATCTTTTTAGACCGTGCCTCAACTGTGGTATGGCCTTAATGAAATCGAAAAAAATATCGTTGTCTCGTGGAAAAATTAATTTGACCGTGTGAGGTAGATAGGCCATATAACAAAGAACCTAACACATCACACACAAAAATCTAACACATTTTTATAAAATGCTCATGAATAAAACTATATAACTACATATGTTAATATTTTCGGTAAATTACCGAGCGCTCCGGTTCGTAAAATTTTCAATTCCGAGCGCTGCTGATAAGACATACTTTATCGCAAGTTTGCATCTCAGGTTTTAAAGAAAACACGTGGTTTGACTAAGAGAAAAAGCCAGTCACATCTATCAGGGAAGAGTCATGCATGCTGCATGCATAAAGTGTACCTAGTTTGTTTTACATCTACATATTTTTTTAATATCTCACACATACCTATTTTAAACATTGAAACAGTTTACAGTGCATAATAATTATATTCTCCCTAGGACGTAAATATGACATTTTATAAAGTTTCGTGACGTATGCTGGGTATAATTCTTGTAGAAATATGACATCTCTGAATTAACAGGAAGCATGAGACGTGACCGACAGACGTCTAATCAGTTCCTTAGCAGCGGATATCCACAAATGTCACATTTAAATAAGAATAGTCTGTCAATATTAATAAACTGTTTACTCATAGTTTGACTAAACAACATAGTAGTAAATAATGGTTACATGTAAACTGTACGTAAAACATTTCACCGTAGCACAGTTCGCCGTGATCTTTCTTATCGGAAAGAGATGACCGTATACTATACGGTCTCAAATTTTATAAGATTCAATATGAACTTTAATTCAATTTTCATGGCTGATTTTAGCAACATTCATGAATTCAAGAATGAAAACCTAACCCAAAAAATAATCCAGTATATCGGGTATTTTCATTTTTTTTTTGCTGCTGGGCATCCAGTAAATCCATGTAAACTGTAATCTGATAAGAACTGTGTTTTATTTAGACATGAATTTTATGTCAGTACTATACAATGACATTAATATGGACGAAGCGTCTGGAAAAAAATAACACTCACTTTTTTGTCGGGTCTGCCGAATGGCATGATCTGTTCTAACGCCATTACAATAAAGGTCATATTGCTATAAATTCCCGATGCGTGATATCGCATAATGGAAATTGCGTGACGTCTACCTATACATGTGCGTATGTCGCTATGCGCGAATTTACTTGCTAGTTACTGTATTGAGTGCGTTGTCCATTAATAATGTCATTGGTACTATACGACCCAGATGTTGGACGGTCTTTGATTATACGGGCATATACTTCCGATACAACATTATCACGGTAAGTGTGATTCGGCGAACTGCATACGTATAAGTTTCCGGACACGGTAAATAATATCGGTAGGCATCGCACAAGGCAAAACTCTAATGCCCTTGTTTATAAGAGAGATTTATTCTGAAGATTTAGGTACATTCAACAGTGTTGTTAGTTATGATAGGTTACCTGAGCGGAGTCACCATCAAATGGCCTACATCTACCCCGTAAATATACGGATAATCAGTGACAGTCAGAAGCTTACCTGAAACAAAAAAGAACACAACGTTAAAGGTAATTCGATTATTATCTATGTGTTTATAGCTAGACTGAAAAGTGTGGAGTGCCTGGGTGTGGGGAATGTATCTGGAAATGTGCAGTATTCCGCGGTTGAAGTGATGAGAAGCTATGAGTAGTTAACGGTTAAATGTGTTGCTAGATTTCAAAATCAGTTAAGTCCATAATAGATGAATAGGAGAAAAATAGCTTTTTATTTTCTCAAATACAGTCACAAGGATGAAAGTTTATATTATTTCGAGTATAGAATATTAAAAATTAATAAAGTCCACATTTTGATAATGCAGAAATGTTAGAAAGCAGTAGTTCTTCAGCAATTCACAAAAAAGTCAAAAATTCCTAAAGGTGATTTTGAAATGTATAGACACAAATGTGGAAGTCAGTGACGCCTACTGTTAACTCCACAGAACAGATTAATAAATATAAATCCGATAGGCTATATTCAATACACTAGGTTTTGACGCAGGGGTTTGAATGTGTGAATGTCATACGAAAATGAACCGCACATTACAGTGTGTGTACACTAATATTAAATGAGCGTCAATGCATAAACCGAGAGCAATTGTCAGTAATCGACGAATGACGTATTATTGACACGTGTCTAAGTTTACACCGTATTCTTCCGCTCTCGAGACCGGTTGCCTGCTACTCCTTACCCGTTAGCCGGCTCGCACATCACAACTCGCCTTGTGTGCCTGACGGTCATAAATCAAAACTTCCGAGACCGCCGCCTAATGTTGCATGCTACAACCTCGCACATCTGCCTAGCGGCAAACGTCAAACGCGAAAAAGGAGAAGTCTCTCGTCTGCTATTTTTATTGTGTTGATTGTACGAACAAACGTCAAACGCGGTGACCAGCGATGAGCGAGCAATGACAGTGTAGACAGAGACAGAGACAGAAATGGCCGATTGAGCGGCTGTGCGCATGCGCGGAGTCGACATTTTTCGAAATCGACATGCAGGCTCTAGCAAACGCAATTCGTAGCATGCAGGGGCATCGCAGTTGCATCGGCCAATCTGCGAAGCTCCATTTGATAACGTTTGTTTCTTGGTTAACGATGACGTCACATCGACGAATTCGTCGTAAGACGCATGCGGCGAGTTCTGATTTGCGAGACCTCTTATGCCGGCGCTCCATTGGCACGCAAGTCAGACGATTTACAGTCTTCGGACTTTTTTTTCGCGTGGAGCACCCCAGGTCTGCGGACTTTTTAATCCGCAGACCAGGCTCGTTGGATTTCAAACATGTTTGATATTTTACCTCCGAGTTGCCAGACTTCGTCCGTCGATCGCAATGCAAATTCGATTTGACATTAATACGCAATCATTCGGACCGCAAAAAAATCTGTAATTGTTTTAAACATTTTCATTGATTTATTCGTTAATTTACACATTATAAAATGAGAGATTTACCAATTACTTTTTATTTATATTTATGAAATTCATAAAAGAAAACGTAAATCTTGTGTTATTTTCACTGCTATAATATTATTTTACGCAAGTCTACATATAAATAACACAAACTTATAGGATAATCGCAATTTTTTACTTTTGACAGCTCGACTTTTTTATTCGTTCATTGATCAGTAGCAGGGCATAGACAAATCGGACGATTTATTGTCCTCGGACTTTTGGCTCGCCAATGGAGCGCTGGCATTATGTATTACCACCATCTCGCTGCCGCCTTAAAAAATCGAATAAAATAATATTGTGGATACTTAAGGAAGGAGGTTCGTAAACTAAACGCCACACACGCTAGTGAGACCTGGAACACCAAACTCACAGAGTTACTTAAGGGCAGTGACCCCTTCTGGAAACTCTCTAAAGCCTTGAGGATAAAAAAATGTCCTATCACTCCTCTGAAAGCCCATAATAAAATGGTTTTCACGACTGGAGAAAAACTTGAGGTATTTGCGGACAGCCTCCAAAATCAATTTAGACCCAACGAAATAGACACATCTAAAAGGTCCACCAGACGACACCTAAAATCAATTGAAGATAGGGCCAGCGCAATCATACATGATAGAATAGATCCTCCACCACCTCCGATCACTCCAACCTCCACTCAGGAAGTTGAATACTTAATCTCACGACTTAAAAATCGTTCAGCGCCAGGCAATGACGGAGTGAGCAATCTCTCCCTCAAGAATTTACCAGAGAAAGGCATCCTTGCCTTAACAGGGATCTTCAATGCCTGTCTAGAACTGCAATACTTTCCAGATGCCTGGAAACTTGCTGACATCATCCTCCTGCCAAAACCGGGCAAGGATCACACTCTCCAAGAAAGTCACCGGCCAATCAGCCTCCTCCCTACGATGAGCAAACTCTTAGAAAGACTTATAAATGCCAGACTTCAAATCATTATCCATGAGAAGAAACTCATACCAGACGTTCAGCACGGGTTCAGAGCCGGTCACGCCACGAACCATCAACTGCTGCGCGTAACAGAATACGTAACAGACGGTTTCAATCACCATAAATCTACAGTTGGCTTGTTCTTAGATATTGCTAAAGCCTTCGATAAAGTTTGGATCGAAGGACTCATAGTTAAACTCTCAGAGGCCGAAATCGATCAGCCAATTATTCAAATCCTACACTCGTTCATCACCGACAGACACTTCGCAGTCAAACTGTTCGGCGAAAGATCCTCAATCAGACCCGCAAGCGCCGGAGTCCCACAAGGTTCCGTTCTCGCTCCGTCTCTGTATAACCTCTATACAAGAGACATACCTATTCCATCAGATTCCCCATTAGCTTCATGCATAATAGCACAATATGCAGACGATACAGCGATCCTCTCTAGATCGATGAATCAAGACAGAGCTACAGAATTAGTCCAAAAGTCGGCCGACCAGGTCTCCGCCTGGTGCGATAAATGGCGCATAAAAATAAACGCAGACAAGAGTAACGCCATTTGCTTCAAGCGCAGCTTTAGGAAACCACCTCCGAAACGTAAGCGCAAATTTCCACACCTGGTAATGCACAATACTAAAATCCCTTGGACCAATACGGTCAAATACCTTGGTCTAACGTTAGACACCGAACTCAAATTCTCGAAACACATTAGCGAAAAGAGACGCCAAGCCAACATAGTCTTAGCCAAGCTCAAACCCATGTTAGGACATAGAAGCAAACTCGCCCACCGCAGCAAGTTGCTATTATACACAGCTATCGTACGCCCCATCATGACCTACGCGTGCCCCGTCTGGGCATTCGCAGGCCTAAAATTTATCAACAAACTACAAATCGTACAGAACAAAACTCTCAGAGCAATCACCAACGCTCCCTGGTTCGTCAGGAACACCACACTCCACAGCGATCTTAACTTGGAAACCCTCCAAACCCACATCCTCAAGCTCACGAAGCAATTCTACAGCTCCATCGACAACCATCCCAACACGTCAATAAAAGACTTATTACATTACGACATACACGCTCACTACCAATTTGACCGACCAAGGAGGGTACTTCTACTAATTCCCCCCTCCCCTAAATAAATATCCTTTTTCCTCATATTCTTCTCTTCTTGTATACTATTTTCTCCTTGTATTTTTGTATTATGATTACAGATCCCTTGCCACTCAACCTAGACCGATCACCACCCAGGATGTCCAAATGACCCAGGAGGGTACTTCTTCTAATAATTCCCCCCTCCCCAAATAAATATCCTCTTTTCCTTACATTTTTCTCTTCTTGTATACTCTTTTTCTTGTATTTTTTCCACATATGATTACAGATCCCTTGCCACTCAACCAAGGCCGATCTCCACCCAGGATGACCTGATGACCCACAAACTTATCTTTTTTCCTCCTACAGATTAAAACCACAGCGGAGGGGTTTTTGGCCGGTTGTGGGCTTGCTCACCTCCGGAGTTTTTCCCCCCTCTGCGGCTCAAATTTTGATGAGCAAACGGGCTAAGACCCGAAGTAACACACGATAAAGATGCGATTATGGATGCCGATCTTGCTTTTGGGCCTTCTCTCAGTCTTCCTGGGAGCACTCACCTGGTGCGGAAGAAGACGACCCCGGCTCTGGATTCGGATTGGACGAACGCCAGACCCCATGACTGAATGCTGGTATCCGCAGAACCGGACAGAAACGAGACGTGGGGTGGGGAGATGTTGGAGGCCTGTGCGGCGGTGGTCATTGTTGTTGTTTGCTCAGCGAAAATACTTCTTTTTAATATACTTACTAGAGATTCCTTCATCCAGATCCCAAACCTGGTCTCGGTCGGTCGCGAAGCCGCCGAAACCGGGTCCTCTCACCCACATTCATGCTTCACTCCAGATAGGCACTACATATGAAGGGGATAGGCGCTAAAAACCGTCTAGGTGGCCCAAACATATAAAGCACATACCCTAAGTAAGTAAGTAAGTTATGCAAAATGGACCCCCCAAACCATTTAACTGTGTGCGCGACTGGTAAGAAATATTATACAACAATATAAAATTAACAACTTTCCAACATTAATTCCATTTTGACGGCAGTAATATCTAGCAATGATGTTTGATTATAAAATTATTATTGAAGTAACGACTGTAATACCTCGACATACAAAAAATATCGTCCACACCGGATTCCCACCAGCGGCGATATAATTACAATCGATGCATGACTCATATCTTAACTCGGAGTGCGGTGAGGAGATCCATCATACTATTTCGATGTCTGGCTAGGGCGTGGGCGTCCACCATCGCTCGAAATAGCACGAAAGCCCGCTCGGTTGTTACTGCCGGCCGATCCCAGATCTTTCTTGGCGGCACGAGACGCCAGACAAGCATGCTGCTTTGGAGAAGACATGCTGACGTCCACTTACTTACTTCTCACGCGCAATCAGTTATTTACTTTCGATTTTTATGACACATTTCTAATGGATTTAGTTTTTTTTACTATTTCATAAGTTACTATTGTTCCCAGAATGGACGATTTTACACCTCTTGAGTGTAGTATTTTTACAACGTTTTTCTTGGGTCGTATTCTTATTTGTCCGGTACAAATCTTGCAATCGAATTTTAACTAACTCCCCGACTAGCTAGACATTCGAAACTTTTAGAATATATGAGAACACGACGCCAAAGCATTTTTTAAATATTTTTAGCCATCTTTAAGTAGAATTGAATTAATTTTTAGTTAATTCTGTGTTGTATGAAAAGTTATTTCGATACTATTATTGGTTGTTAGGGGGTCCTAGCAACTAAATTATTAAATAATATAAAAGTGCGTTACTATGGAAATCAATATGAAATGACATTTCATTATTCAGTATTTCTATCAAGTACAAATTTTTTTGATCGTTTAAGCTAGGTAGTCAAGTCAAGTTTATTATGATTCAACAGAAAATTTAAAAACGTTAAAAACAATAATGGGGTCACGTCACGCGTACCGCGCTACGTCGACACCCACATGACTCAATAAACGTTTTTTTAAATCATTTTCTACGTGCCTACACATTTCCGACTCATGTCAAAATCGCGTGTTCTTTGTTTTTAGTGGTTTTCTCTATGGATTTTCTATTACATTATTATCTATGGTCTGCAGGTTCGGTTTTGTTCAAAATATTATGTAAGGATGCAATATCGCAAGTAATTTTAATGTACGGACACGTAGAAACTGCTAAAATTGAAAATTGAATAATAATAATTAATTAATTGAAATTAGCATGAATAATAATTCAAAATACTAATACATGAGAGTTAACACTTTCCATCATTGAAATAATAGAGATAGCGATCATTCAAAATATTCGGCGGAATGACGAAACCATAGACTAAATTTGTCGCCGTACCAGAATGTAACAGCACGTGACATGATCATAATGTAATCACTCCGTGTGCGATATTGCAGATGGGGTAGGTACCTACTTCACATTAATATAATGAATAATGATTAAGAATTTTACAATAATAAGAAAATTAACACACTTATTGTTTTCTTAAGAATTTGTGGTAATGAATGTAATGTAATTATTTCTAACCAATTTAATTATTTTATCAAGATAAATCATTCGCGGTTACAATTGTTTATTAAATTACCTACGCAAAAATGACGTATTAACAATAGGTTCAAGTCTACACCGCATTAAAATGGCGACAGTTACAAATAAAAACATATATAAATAAAACACAATTAATAATTATAAAAGAATTTGATGAATAATAGTGAATAGTAGTAAAACACTCCTACTTGGCAGAAGCATTTTGAAACACATCAAAACACTAAAAAAAACAATATTATTTTGAGTGTTGCCACGCGTGTGCCTGTTTAATGTTTTCCCGCGCTGGCAACATCACCCGTCTGTCGTTTCCTATCGCTCCGCCCAATTTTAAACTTTTAAACCCAGTGTAATCTTATACAAAAATAAAAAGTATTTTGTTTTACTATTTATTACTAACGAAACAAATAATTTCGCTAAGCAGCCAAAAATATAAAATGATAAAGATGGACCCTAAATCCACTAAATAATTAAATGTTCATCCGAATATTGAAAAGTTAATAATGCATTAAGGGTTTTTTTTATAATACCTCACCTCAGATGGTACATCAGCGGGTTTATTCTATATACAAGGCTGCTTTCGGTCCGCTACGGCAGCTAAATAGGGTAGGAAAGTATCGAATTATTAACACTTATTGTGACAATTACAATAATTTTGTTATACTTGTTACAATAAGTACTATGATTTAACAGCACCTCTGTTGGCTGTTATAAATTTTAGAGCGAGATAGACAGTTTTGACAGTTCAGACGGTTAGCTTATTGTAGTAGTTACTATATATACGTGTTACTATAGTTACGATACTTTCCTATTATATTTAGCCGCCGTAGCGGACCGAAAGCAGGCTCGTGTATAGAATAGACGCGCTGGTAGAACGATATCTTTAATATCTTTGAAATTATATAATTTATGTACCTACCTACCTACGTTTCTTTGGGACAATTTAATAAATTAAAACCCAACACCTAAAGGCTGCTTAATTTGTTTCAATAAAAACGTCACTTGACCTATACATGCATAAACACGGTCCAGTTGTATCAAAGAAAATCCTAGAAACATATAAGTAGTTATCAATGTGGATCAGTGATAGACAACCAGCGGTGTATCGACTAAATGAAAATATGCGATTTTCCCATATCATACTTATTTTACAACGTTTTTATTAGGTCGTATTCTTATTTGTCCGGTACAAATCTTGCAATCGATTTTTAACTAACTTCCCGACTAGCTAGACATTTGAAACTTTTAGAATATATCAGAACACGATGCCAATGCATTCTTTTAATACTTTTAGCCATCTTTTAGTAGAATTGAATTCATTTTCGGTTAATTCTGTTTTGTATGAAAAGTTATTTCGGAAGAAATCCGTAAAAAGTAAGTACAACACTATTATTGGTTGCTAGGGGTCTGGGATCCTAGCAACTAAATTATTAATATATGCGTGTGTTACTATGGAAATCAATATGAATGTCAAAATGACATTTCAGTATTATTTCTATCAAGTACAATTTTTTTTGATCGTTTAAGCTAGTCAAGTCAAGTTTATATGATTCAACAGAAAATTTAAAAACGTTGTATATAAAAAGTTCTTTTTATCTTGTAATTATTTATTTCAATTACGTTATCAGTGAAGCATGATATACTGTCATGTGTTAATAAATTATAGTTTTCATTCATGCTTCTTTTTAGTGTTAACTATAATATATAGGAAGATTAATAATATTATAACATCATTATACTTAGTTTCTTCAGGTATTGTTTTACCTGTTGACAGGCCGTCAAGCGCAGCAGCCGGTAGCCAAGAAGTTAAAATCGTTCTATTTTTGAAATCTGTTCCAATTGATATTTTTGAAAAGAGAACACGTTTGTTTATTCGGCGGGCTTTTCTATTGCGATGGATGGCTGATTAACCTTTTCCTGCCGGCACTTCAAAATCATAGGTGGTCCTCTTCTCTCCCGTAGCGCGGATGTAATCGGTCGTAAAAAATACTAATAGTAATAATATAACGACTAAGTATATTCTTAGAACGGCCATTAAAACGTTTAATTACATTTTCAAATCCATACAAATCAGTTAAATTAAAAATATTATGTATATAACACTTGAAGAGTACTTACTTTATAAATAGTAAATAATATACAACGGAAATTAACAAATAATATCGCCAGAGAAACAAGCGATAGTGTACTAAACTAGAATAAATTACTAGGTAGCATTGCCACCTGTCAACATGCCACCGTGTTGTGGACGGACTCATTGATACTATTTTTTCCATATAATAAGCAAATCGATATGGTGCAACAATATTAATAGCTAAAGTGGGCGTGAGTTTTAATGACAACACAGTGGGTAAGGTAAGCAGCATGTGAGCGAAATGCATATAGGCACGTGAGACGAAGTGTGAGGCCTCAGTGCCAGCGTTCGGCGCAGCGTTGAGCGTTATGCGCAACTCAAACGTATAACCGTATAAATGTATAACCAAAAAAAGACATTGTCTACGAACATTTTCACACACGGTTATTCGTTTGAGTTGCACAAAACGCTCAACGCTACGCCGAACGCTGCCACACAGGACGTACACTAAGGGATTAAGCGCAGTACGCATGAGAGGTATGCATCGTGGGCGTTCTATTTATGCTATCGCGCAACAAAGAGGCAAACTCTTTGCAAGAAAATTTACGTCATAATTCTAGTTGTGAAGACAATTTTAGTAGCAACTAATAATTACAATAATTACAAAAACTGAGGAATGCAGTTGTATTAAATAATGTTATAATGTAACTAGACAAAATTACGAGGTGGCAGCTCAATAAAACCATTTTTTTTTTTAAATTAAAATCAATAATAAAATTGATGACATTATTATGACCAATGTGCCAATTATTATTGATCTATGGACAAACATAGTGGTCACACGTAATTACACCGCGAGGCGCCGCACTGTGCGTGGAATTCGTGTTGTCTTGCGCAAGGCATTTTAACTATGCCAGTGGCAACATTCCCAGTGTGCGGCGTCACGTGCAATCAGTTAACTAAATAATAGACAATATAAATAAATTTATCGACAACACTAATATGGTCATAAATAATAAATGACTACATGGCAACACAGCGTGTGGAAATTTATCCGACAGATATATTAAATAAATGCATCTTCACATTGAGTTCGATACAAAGTATAAAATATTTAGGTTGTACACTGCACGCGAAGACTCAATCTGCGCCGAAAAAAATGTATGAAACTATTGTGTTAAATAATAACGAATTTCCGTGTGTAAAATCTAAACGAATCGCAGTTTATAATCGTTATTTTCGGGCTAGGCCAATAATACTCACAGGAATGCTAGGACAAAGGTTTTTTGTTATAAATGTGTGGGTTAAGGTGTTGAGGATGATGATGAAGAAGTCGAAGATGTATGCAGGAGCGAGTTTTATTTGCAGCGTAACGGTGGGTACGATAGTATAAATACAATGACAGTACATATTACATACAGAGATAGTTACGAGCCAGGTACTTAGATTCGAGTGACATTTTGATAAATCAGTATTCGTAATTTATACAGTCAAAAGTCATACCTAAACATTATATTCCAGTACATAATTATATTGAACGAGTCAGCGGTTTAAATACGAGTAGCTGTGAATTTTATTTATTATTACAGTCATAATATAATATGATACTATGGGAATGGATATTAGACTAGTTTTCTAATGCGATACTGTATTTAATATTGCCAATCAATCTGCTGACACAGGTAAACAGTTGTTTACCGGTATATGAGTCCCTGGGAATTTATTATTACGGTCGACTTATTTGATACATTGAAAATATATATAATGATCAATAAAATACTGACAGCTACAAATGTATTGTTACACATATGTTAAACTAATACGATTAAGGTGGGCAGTACATGCCCCCGATATATCAAACAGACAGGGTATAAAAATAATCTACACCGAACACATGGATAGAAAGACCACGGGTTGATTGGCGTACAGGACTGGTTGAAGACTACTAGGGATCATGAGTGATAGAGAATAAAGAAGAAGAATTTGTTCCAAGTGATTAAAAAGAAGTCGGATTTATTTATAAATGCTTGCGTTCGAAAAAAATGTAAGCCATCACTGAAATAAAGTAAAGTTAAAACATAGGTAGGTACCCAGACGTACCTGTTTGTTAATTTCTTTTATTTTGTTAACTGTCAATTCATGGTGGAACTGCATTGTATTATTGTTTTTATTTAATAAAACGCAATTTTTTATAGTACTTATAAGTGGAATAAGACTTGAGAATTGACATTTGAATTTTGTTTCATCGTCAATATTTTACTTACATACTTAACTGAATATAAAAGACATTTTACAAAAATAGTCGGCCCTCTTATCCAGTTCTTCTTCGTCGTGTTGGGTCTTCAATAGCTACAATATGTCGCTCCAGATGTTGGCGAAGGCAACACAATTTTCCTCGGCTTGTAGGATCTCGTCGAAATTGCAGCTTACTGAGCAAGCCTTGCATGCAATAGGTGCTCCATGCTTTGCATTTCACCGTACTCGCAGTAGGCTACTGAGAATTGAGATAACTGTAGGTACTTAAAATAGTAATCATTACACAGTATGCGCAGATGTAGATAGGCTTTTGTCGTTGGAAGCATGGGTCGTTTCATATAATAAAGCAGACAGCTCTGAGAATTCGAGAACAAATCGGTTAAAACTCCATACAACAAAGCTTTGGATCATCCTAAACCTAAGCCTTTGTTTAGAGGTGTTAGTAGAAGATTTGATAGACATGGATTCAGTATATCTGTGTATGTGTAAATCCTAAATGAATTGCTTAAAAATAGATGAATGTCGGTTCTTTTACATGTGAAATGTTTATAGGTTATTTAATTTTTTTTTGTCTTAAAAAGGTAGGCTTTAAATAATCTAGTATCCCTCATACAGTGGTAAGGGGCACTAAACGACCACAAGGACACCCTAAAATTCACTGGATATATGAACTCGTAAAGTTGTGTGGGATGTACGTGGCAGCGAAGAACTAGAGACTGAGAAGGATGGAAGGAGATAGGGGAGGCTTTCATAGAACAGTGGATCGACTTCCGACTAATGATGGTAGTGACTACTGTCCACTTATATTGCAGCTAGCATGTTTTGCAATGATGTATTTTTGTTTATCTATGTATAATATTATGATACTTAAAATGTTTTATTACGGTGTCAACTCTGACATGCATGTATGTTAGGACGCGCAAAATGTCCGAGGCTTTTACGTGAACACAAAAGGTTAACTGCTTCCGCCTTGGCCCAGGAAATAGGCGTCGGAGTTACTTGCTGGTACACAACAATGTAGGTACTAAGTACGGTGGTGGGGTCGAATTATGAAATATGGCGTTAGGTGCGGGTCTGTGAAACAAGGTCTTTTGTGTGAAGTAGGTCAGACAGCGAAGGGCCGGACGGCCGCACCCAGAAAACGCAAGGCCGGGGATGTCCCGTCAGATTTGTTTTGACAATCATTTGCGCTGTGTCACTAGTCAACTTTGGTGAATCGATGTTTTACTGGGTGACACAAAAAAAACTAGGATCACTTTAATAAAACGTTGTTCAGTATGATAACTGTCAAATATAATACCACATGATCGAGGATTTAGGTACTATACTATCATACAGAACGTAGGTATTTATTCATATTGTGACACTAAACATAGAGTGAAGTCAGCATAGTATGAATCCACAGAAAAACCCCCTGGTCGGCTCGGCGTAAGGGTGAAAGTACATTCAAATTTGCAATCAGATTTTTGATCACAGATCTAGCATTTTTCAGTAGCCATATAACTTGCCTCGGAAGGTACCTATTAAAGATTTCCACCAGTATTTATCTTGTCGTATACCTATTAGCTTTTTCTTTCGTTTTAGCTTTTTATCCCGTACGGTGTTTCCTATCAAAACTAAAAATCCATTCAAATCCATCCCCCAGTTTACTATTTTCAATTTTCTTCCAGAGTCACCTCACACAACTGGCCTTTTTAAGTTTTTTACTTTTACTTAAAGAAGCTTTCCAATTTTTGCCAGTTGCTTTTGCAGATACATATGTTTCACTTTGATCTGCCTGTTCGGGTCAATAGTGTATAATATTCCGGAACATTTTACGACCTGGTTGAGGTTCAACCGGGGTCCAAGGATGGTACTGGCTAAACTTAGACGGTTGGCAACCCAATTGGTGTTAAATCATGCGTTATTTTGTATTTTATAGAAACACTCGAATCCAGAGTTTTTAATGTTAAAAGGTGGAGTCTTTAAAATTCGCGCGAGCTTAATTAACACGTTAACGATAAAGTGTCTAACAATAATTAATTATACAGCACGCTCGCGTTTGACACGCGTCAAACGTTGTTGGACGCAGTAAGTTACGGCTATGAGTACGCAAGTGTCATGTTGGATAAACGGATAAATTTTGTGAAAACACTTTTGGAAAAACAGGCTGTCATCATGATTACAATATTGTAATAACGGGGAGCAATTTAGTAGAAATAGTAGGCGGTGAAAAGCGATTTTCACCACAATAGCGCTGATGGTAAAGAGGTGGTAAGATTTTCAGGTGATATTATATAGAATGCAGTACATAATGGCATTCATTGTATATACAATATGTTCTGCTTGATCAAAGGATTGTAGGAATTAATCAATGCAACCAAAGGTCCATCGCACCAAACAGATTAGGTGGCAAGACCTAGTTGTATTACTTTTTACGCTGTCACACGGAGAGCGCCTAATTCATGTTCTTTTCTAGCATTTATAATGTTTGAGGCTTTCACGGTTGTTTTTTATCGTAGTATATTCTTGGGTTTTCACCGTGTCTCCTTCTTCCTTCTTTACTCGACGTTTCGGGCTCGTTGCAGAGGCCATTTTCAAGAGATATGTTTTATGATGAAATGTAGTGTATGTATGTGAATGTAAACGTTGCTCTAAGAAAGTCAAAAGGAATCCGATTATCTAAGAGCAAACGTTGTTCAGAGTAATCTGTCAATCATTACGACCGGAGATACTGGCTCGAATATTAGATTTTGCTGATAGTGCCGGAAGCCATGACGTTTTTAATCGTAATCCATCATCCCTATTAATGTTTTCAGGGTTTCTGTGGATTTCAATGGCCTCCTTTACCAATCGTGCGAAATATCCTTTATTCCGACCCAATATCTTGGTCTCGAAGTCAAATTTGTGCCCTGTATCCATCGAGTGCTCGGCAATTGCCGACATCGTGTAATGTTTAAGACGGTATGCTCTCTCGTGTTCACTCACACGCTTCTGTACCGTTCTAGAAGTCTGGCCTATATACTTTTTTGGGCATCCACGACAGCTTATCTGGTATACACCTGCCGAGTACAAAGGCTGTGAGTCCTTTACTGGTCTTAGCATATTTCGGACCTTTGTCGATGTTGAGAATATTGTTTCAATATTATGTTTCCGAAGTATCCTGGAAATAGTATCTGTGGTGTTTTTGATGTAAGGTAGATAGGCCCGGCCTTTGAACTGTATCTTTTCCTCCTGACTGATCGGGTTAAGGTTGATTTTGCTTCTGGTGGCTTTTTGGATCATATTGTGAGAATATCCGTTTGCTTGAAGAGCCTTTGATACTTGAGATATCTCGGATTTTAAATACGAAGATTCGCAGATACGCCGAGCTCTTGTCATCAAAGTCGAAATCAGACCCATTTTTTGAGCAGGGTGGTGGTGAGAAGAAGCATGTAAATAACGATTGGTATGAGTTGGTTTCCGATAGACTCTGTGTCCTAGAGAACCATCCAATTTTCTGATAACTTCCACGTCAAGAAATGGTAGAGCTCCGTTCTGTTCAATCTCCATCGTGAATTTAATCATCGAATGTAGATTGTTTAAATGGGCCAAAAACTCATTTAGAGCTTCTATACCATGAGGCCATATTAAGAAGGTATCATCGACATACCGTAACCAGCACGAAGGTTTTAATCTACACGTGTCAAGAGCTGTCTGTTCAAAATTTTCCATGAAAAAATTCGCAACCACGGGAGATAGAGGGGACCCCATAGCGACTCCTTCGGTTTGTTCAAACACTTTGCCCTGAAAGCTAAAGTAGCTTGACGTCAAACAGTGCTTGAAAAGTCCAGTCATTTCTGCGGAGAAAACTTCACCTATTAATTTTAGGGTATCATCTAGGGGGACATTTGTGAATAGTGACTCTACATCAAAGCTTACTAAGAGGTCAGTAGGCTTTATAGTCATATCAGCTAATAATTTGACAAAATGTGTTGAATCCTTAACCCATGATGCGGTGGCGTTGGTATGTGGTTGCAAAAGGGACGCCAGATATTTAGAAAGTCTATACGTGGGAGAGTCGATTGCGCTAACTATCGGTCGAAGTGGGCAGTCAGGCTTGTGAATCTTGGGTAACCCATATATCCCAGGAGTCTTCGGCGCTTTAGTAAATACTTTCCAGTATTCCTCACTAGGAATATCGGAAGATCGAACTAATTCCCTCGTTTTCTGTCAATCTTGTCGGTGGGGTTCCGCTTTACATGTTTATACACAGGGGCTTTCAGTAACTCTTCCATTTTGGCAACATAGTCCGTCGCATCCATAACGACTGTCGCGTTTCCTTTATCAGCGGGTAAAACCACCAGTTTGTCGTTTTTTCGCAAATCGCGTAATGCTCGACTTCCGCAGGCGTTATGTTACTTTGTGGCGGTTTTGATTTCCTGAGGATACGGCTGGCGTCTTGTCGTATTTCTTCTGCAACAGCAGGGGGTAGTTTGTGTATAGCAGATTCAACTTCGCATATGATGTCGTCAACAGGAATGTGTTTTGGTGTTATTGCAAATTCATTCCTTTTCCGGAGTACAGCTATTGTTGCGTCGTCCAAGACAGCTGAAGACAAGTTCTTAACAACATTCAAATTGAGTGAAGGCGGAACACCTTTCTTAACGGATAGACTGCTCAATTTCTTCTTGTGCCTTTCAGTGTCCAAAATATATCGTCTGGTTGCTTGGTTGTGGGATATCCGGTCAATCAAATTCCAGTCGTCAATCTTCAGTAGATGCGATAAGTCCATGTGAAGTTTGTATAACTCCACTGATAAGTTGTTTAATTCCGTTCTAGTGAATTGAATCCTTTCTCTCAGCAGTGCAGCTTCCGCTTGTCTGCAGACCCTGTCTGCTTTCTTTGATGAGAAATGTGTTTTTGATGTGAATAAATGATGGTATTGTTTGGTCCCACTCGACAACGTTTTAGAAAGGCCAACGTACATAAAAGGTGCTCCCTACGTTGTCGAAGAGTGTCCAATCGGCGTGTTGAAAAGTAAACCTCCTCCCCATAAAGGTTTGTTATATAATGTTTGAGGCTTTCACGGTTGTTTTTTATCGTAGTATATTCTTGGGTTTTCACCGTGTCTCCTTCTTCCTTCTTTACTCGACGTTTCGGGCTCGTTGCAGAGGCCATTTTCAAGAGATATGTTTTATGATGAAATGTAGTGTATGTATGTGAATGTAAACGTTGCTCTAAGAAAGTCAAAAGGAATCCGATTATCTAAGAGCAAACGTTGTTCAGAGTAAGTCTGTCAATCATTACGACCGGAGATACTGGCTCGAATATTAGATTTTGCTGATAGTGCCGGAAGGCCATGACGTTTTTAATCGTAATCCATCATCCCTATTAATGTTTTCAGGGTTTCTGTGGATTTCGGATCCGGATTCGGACCCAAGATATTGGGTCGGAATAAAGGATATTTCGCACGATTGGTAAAGGAGGCCATTGAAATCCACAGAAACCCTGAAAACATTAATAGGGATGATGGATTACGATTAAAAACGTCATGGGCTTCCGCACTATCAGCAAAATCTAATATTCGAGCCAGTATCTCCGGTCGTAATGATTGACAGATTACTCTGAACAACGTTTGCTTCTTAGATAATCGGATTCCTTTTGACTTTCTTAGAGCAACGTTTACATTCACATACATACACTACATTTCATCATAAAACATATCTCTTGAAAATGGCCTCTGCAACGAGCCCGAAACGTCGAGTAAAGAAGGAAGAAGGAGACACGGTGAAAACCCAAGAATATACTACGATTCTAGCATTTAGTTTAGATACATACTTACTTATTTCAATTGTTATTACCCCGGTGTTATTAGCCCTCATGACCATTTTTTTTGAAGTGAACTTATTATTCAAAATATTCCGTGAGAAAGAATCCCGATTATCTGTCACGAAAAACCGTTATGATTTATTTTACTCGACAAAAGTAAATAAAAAGCAAATGCAACAGACGGGATCTTCCCATAGACATTTCGACGCAAACCGTTAATAATTATTAATTTTATACTGTGGTTTGTGTGTAGTAAGTCAGTATAGAGGGCATAATTATTATTATAGATTTAGTTATTTAGGTAGGGTTTTATGAATGACAAAAACTATTATAGAGTCGGGCCTTGTGAAAAATATGAAAGAAATTGACTAGGTACCTATGTGAGGCGTATATTATCAAAACCTGCTTAACTCCGCGAACACAATTGTTGATAAAAGCGAAAAAACTGCTGTGGGCTTTAATTATTACAAAATATAAAGAAAAGTTAAAAATAATGAATAAAGAAGTAGATAATAACATGTCACCTGCGCCGGGTTACTAATGTGAAAGCAACATTTAAAAAGTTATTCAGTGTTTAAAAATCCACTTAGGTAGGTTTTTATACTTAACATCGGATTTGAGTAGTGTTTTGAAAGTCAATATAGGCTTTTTTGAAAGGAAAGAAAGTGGATTGAAATACAATTTATGCCAGGGGTGTATGACGGAGTAAGCAATGAAAGGTGAAAGAAAATTGAAAAGAAGAAGAATGAAAGAAAATGATTGGTTGTAACTGGTTGAAACTAAACCATTTTGGATTTGAGCACGATTTGATACTGAACATGATTTTCAACATGAATTATCTCTGTACTTAAAGCAGTTACGAAAGTGAATTAATATTTATTCTATAGGTACTGACATAGAGAACAGTTTGGCATCAAAATTTGAAAAAAGTCGAAAATGGTCGTTAGGTATCTTTTGATAATAAGGTGCTCATTTATTAGGAATATAAATATCACTTACACTAAAACATTTGAAAAAATATAATATTTAGTGTGGCCGCCGTACGACCTGTCTACGTGCCTGGAATGGAAAGCAACACAAAAACGTTTACTTCTGTCGCGCGTGCTCGACACACTCATTTGTTTATGTAATAAAATATTATAAACTTTTTATGTAAAACTAATATTTTTATGGTAAGGTACGTGTGCCGCTTGTAAATGTATAGGTAAATAATGATTAATGGGTTTCCTGCAATCAGTAGACTTATTTGCTTGGTCACTGGTCAACATGATAACGAAGAGTCATGTCCGCATATGAGACATATACATTCGTAAGGCACTTATTACAATTACTCATTTTCTACAAAGAGTGAGATGTTATAGCTATACACTGGTCACGACAACTAGGGTTTGCAGTTTCAGGATCCTACATGGTTTCTTAATCATCGAAATGATATAATTCTGAATTAGCTTTAATATAATTATTGTTATAAAAATAACACAGATAACAGCGTTATATTGAGAAAATATTATGCAGATAGGTACCACAATGCGAAGAAAAGGGAATATTCTGGAAGTGAGAAATACCACCCCTGAAACATATACAGAAAACTACAGCGCCATGCAGGCAAATATTATATATAAACTAATCCTTCTGTTCCTCGTTGATTCCGGTCAGCAGTTTCAAAAGTGGATATGACTGTCAATCTTCATAATAATATAGGAGATTGATGCAAGTAGAAAAGGTATAAAGCAGGGGGGGGGGGGGGGCAAACTGCGGCCCGCCGGGTATTTTTCTGCGGCCCACCATCATTAATTGTATTTCTGATCACGAATAACTTGTTTTATAATTTAAAAAAAAATATTGACAATAGATTAAAATTTGAAGATTTTGTTGTTTCGTAAATGTATTATCTCAATACGTCTTCCTTGCGTCTCGTCTCACACTATGGAACCACTATTTTCTACGTTGAACATACATCGATTTCAATAGATATTGATAGTGTGCCAACAAAGCTACAACTTGAGATTATTGATCTGCAGTGTGACACTGGTTTAAGAGAATTGCATCGTCGTGAAGAAATCTCAAAATTTTACAATGCCCTTAATTCAGACAAATTCGACCAACTTAAAGATTATGCAAGAATAATGTTCGTTATTTTTGAATCAACCTATATATGTGAACAAACATTTTCGATCATGAACCACAATAAAAATTCTTTTCGATCAAATATCTCCGATGCCCATTTACAAGCAGTTTTGAGAATATCAACTACAAAATTAACACCTGAATTTAAAAACAGTTTCATTCTTCTCATTATTTTTTTTGTAATGTTTATTTTTCGTGATAATAAATAGTGTATATCTAAAATTAATGGTATTTTACTTGCGGCCCGCCGCTCATTTTGAATTCTTGAATTTGGCCCTCCATCCAAAAAGTTTGCCCCCCCCTGGTATAAAGGAAAGTTTATAAGAATAAAATATTACAATGTATATAATTTTATTGAGATTACCAGATTGGTAAAAATATATCTCACTATAAAACTTGATACAAACAACCAACGAAACAATTTTTTTTTTGAAAAATATCGAGAAAGCCCTACCATACTGACATATTAAGGTACAGAAAGGTAAGTTTAAAAAAATGTAGCCATTAACGCCGCAGGCGAGTTTTCTGATGGACGAGACATTATAAAATACCAGGTGACAGTGCCACATGGCAACATTCTTGGATGTGGTTTAGTTCTGCATATTCTGTCAAAACTTTCGCTAGGTACCTACGTAAGTACATACTAAATTGGACATAGTTATGCAGAAAGTAGCCAGTCCACAAAAAAAAAATGAGATATGATGTAGATCAGATGCGAGAAGGTTTTCTCTAAGAATTCTGCTGAAAATAGCCATGCCGCAAACAGATTATTCTTGAAATAAAATACTACATATTTAAAATTTTACATTTTACATACATTTTTAATATCATGTTCTAAAGTGCCGTTATCTCAGCTCGACATTATTGTGGACTGGCTACATTCTGCATAACTACGTTCAATTAATATTCGACGCGCTATCTCACAGAGATAAACTTTCAAAATTGTTGACTATTTAAAAATATGACACATTTTTTTACTCTATTGTCAAATGGGTCACAACCTCAAGCTAGGTAGTTCTTTTTCGATAGTTTTAGAGAGTTCTCGGGGGATCCTGAGACGGCTCGATGAATCCCGTTCATAGTCACTGTAGTAAATCATTATAAAAAGGCGTTATGAAATGTAGGATTAGGATTAGTACAGATAAATTGTTCCAGTGTAATTATTAATCCTGTGAAATAACATGGTAATCAAGGGATTGATAATTCTACGATTGCAGTCCTTCCCCACATATAGGTAAATCATTCTACAGTGGCACCATATGCGATTCGCGCGTGTATTGAATTGCTTGCGACAATGCCTGTTTCAATGCTAGCAAACAATACCACTACTACTGCAAGCCGCATTTGCCGTACCCATAGTGCCACTGTAAAACGATTTACCTATACCAGTGACGAAGACTCCATACTAGGCGATTATTTAAAGCCCACCTTCTTAAGAAAAATATTTTTTAATTTTATATTGACATATTAAATAATATAATCACATAATAATATATTCAATATGCCCAACGACATCTATCGTATAATTGTCATAATAATTTTACGATCTTTTCCACTATTTCAATAAGCACCATTTATGGCATGTCTCGAAGGTTTAAAAAAATAAGCGACATCTCGTTTCGCTTTATACTCGTATATTGTATGGATTCGCGTGAATCGAAAACTTTTTTATATGAAGTTTGTTTCTCATAATTTCAAGACGTCTGCGGCGGCCCATATAAATTGGTAAGCTATTTAAGGAGCGCTTACGCTTACATATTACGTAAGTGCACATTTATTCAAAACAATATTTAAGATAATTTAAAAAAATAATTTCTAGGGATTCAATCACATATAAATATTGATTGTTGTTAAAAATAGTAAATAATTTATCTCGTGATTTTTATTTGTCAGTTAGTTTATTCGTAGACTAAGACAATTTATTCAGCCAATTATGTAAGTTGAAATCTGATATTGTATCTATGTCTGTGTTTTAAATATAGAAGTATTTTAAAATGTCAAGTTTACGGGTTAAATTATAAATTGTTATGGAACAGATTCACAACAACGGATATTTTAAATATATTTTGAGCGTATCGTGCGTTTATATTTAAGAAAATACATAATTCAAATTACTAATTGCTTAATTTTGTACCATCAGTGAGCTTTAAAAATTTCATCTGCTTTTGTGTACCTACCTATTCATCAGTAGTTATGTCGGATTATCTTCTTATTTCCCTAAATACATCTAACAAGTGTGCTTTCTCCACAGCCTACCTGTTTCCAAAAGTCACCCTTCGCCACTGCCACATACTACCGTCTTTCTAACTGACCTTTATAATATATCTATGACGAATTGTTGGTTGTTACCTATTTATTATTCATATTCAAAAATGTCGTCGCGAAGCTACCAGCAGAGTGCCGACACAATTGAATCAAAAATAGATTTATTTGAATAGAGTGTATTTGAATAGAGTGCGGCCTAATGCCTCACTATTTTCGTATTGACCACTTACAATAAAAAGATATGATGGAACAAAATAGACAAACTAAAATCGTAGTGCTCATTTGAATACGAAATAATACAGAAGGCACTTTCGCTTTGGTAGGTGGTGTAATTTAGTAAAAATAAATCGTATTGAAAATGAGTGTCATAATTATTATGGGAAGTAAACGATGACATATTAATGTCATTGGAAGTAAATAATATATATGTCACATTTTGCCCAGTGGTTTCAGCGTATAGGTGCTAATTCGTCATACCTGTATATAATTAATTATATGTATGTCATCTAATAATGTATACACATAAGAAAATTATGATCATAATTTATATACATACATAGCATGTTTAAAAATTGGCGTAAAATCACAAGAAAATCTAATCTAATCTAATCTCAACACACCCACGGTGGCCGCGCGGCTTAAGCGTTAGATTATCACGCCGTGGATCTCAGGTTCGAATCCTGGGTCTGGCAAGTACACATATTGTATTTCAATTTGTGGGTGTCAGGGTATGGACCTAATAAGTTGAGCAAGTGGCTGACATCCATTTCTCGTAAAAAACAAAATCTGTCAATACAAACCTCTACTCTGTGGAGGCCCATATGATCCTATTAGGATCGGACATGGTCGAAAGAAGAATCTCAACAAATATAATCCAACATTGGGGATAAGCAATTAAAATCGATTACTTAGGAAAACGATTTTTCGGTTTTTAATCGTTTTATAATTTCACACTCAATGGCTATTTTGGTTTTCCCAGGACGTTATGTAAGTTTTGAATTATTATTACCTATTTATAAATGGTTTATTACCTTTGTTTTGGGCAGGATTCAAAATTATTGATTGTGATGAAATTATGATTATTAAGAGAGAAAAAAAATCGATGTTTTGCATTAATTTTTACTGGAAATGATTAATTACTTAAAATATTTGACGCACCGTCGAACACAATGGTCGTAATTAGGCAGTACTGCACATATATTCTATACACAATACTGCTATAGGCCGCTATCAGCAGCTATCAAGGGTAGTTTTTAATTTTTTGTTACAATAAGTGCTATGTTTTAAGAGCACCTCTCTTGGCTGTGTTAAAATTTAGAGCGAGATAGACAGTTTTGACTGTTTAATTATAATACTTAAATACACACATATGAGAAACTACCCTCGTTAACGTGGTCGCGATGCGTAAAATAGGTATTGTTGTACGGCGCGGCGGTGTGTTTTTGCAAGAATCGGTAAAACCGTACTCTGAATACAAATAAAGGGTACCTACCAACCAAGGCCTGAACAAAAACGATGCATGAGTGCGAGTGAGAAAGTATTCGGCACCCTTATAATCTCTGCGACACGCGCTAGAGTAAGATAAAAGGTCTACATAATATGTGTGAGTTAGTTTCCAAAAGTGTCGCCGCGGAAAATCGTGGCGAATCGCTTCACTTAGCGTAGATAAAATATAGTCTATGGTACCAACCAATAGCTTGTATACAATTAATGGAATATGGATAGCCACTATACTGTTTAGGACTACTCCAAAAATGAAAGTATTCACTCCAATGCTAATAATTATTAACATTCATTCAGTTCAGCGATTAACATCAAATATTGGTGTACAACTCCAAAACTTCAATGTTGCAGTCAACATTCAGGAAGTGGCTGGAATACATAATCGCTTACAGACTAATTTGTATGTAGGTAAAAAACGTGGTACAAAGGTAATGGTTTCCCGTACGTAAATAGGCCACCGGACGTCTGGCGTGTTACACAACATTAAACAGCATGTCAAAATCAGGGCTTCCGCGTGGGCAGGGCATGAATTATTATTCCAAAGACGTATCTTCCTAATTGCACAACATGGTAAACAAAACTGTCAGATAGGTCACCTGATTCGAGTCTTCATCAAATGTTTTCTTAGCAGATATTATGTAGTGTATACATAGGTTACATAGGTGTCCACTATTCACAATATAGGCAGGTGGTTGTCAAACAATTTTCGATATATTTGTATCACACTGTTCACACTGTATAAATCACGTTACATATTCTGTGAATCATTGATATACTACTGGATGAATCATATACTTCTTAAAATGAGGCCCGATTTTCAGCGACTCGGCTCAACTCGATATAAGCTCACTTAATATTTGTCTCGAAAAAGACATGGCAATAATTATGAGTAAGCCCGATCTAGCTTGCATCTTACTCTAACTAATAGTCAGCGCATGACGACTTGCTCTGTCCGCTCAGACATGAATTTTTGGTAGCTTGCAAGTTTTGGGTTGCAGCACCCTTAGGGTCACTATTCCAAGAACGCAAATTTAGTTTTACAGCCAGAGCAATACGGTTGAAATTCGGAAATCCATGTTAACGGTCTTAACGCATTATACCTACAAGGAAATATTATAAGATGATATTCGTAATATCTTCTTTTGTGGTACATTTTTAAAATGACACTTGTATGGGAATATCATCACATTATCTACAACTCCTGCGCCCCCGTGGCCGTGTTAAAATCATTACATTACAGTAGACCCCCTCATATAATGACGACCTTATATTGGATGAAAATGTTATAAACTGGGTGTAAAAAATAATACAAAAATTAAAATACCCTCCCCAATAGAGGTAGTGAATAAGAATTCTCGAGATATAACCATTCTTATTTCTCGAGAAATTGTTACTAGGCAGAGCTGCCGACCGCAGCCGGAATTTTTTTAAAAAATCCCCAGGAAGGCTTAGAGCTAGTCCGAGTACGAGTACGAGTGTATGTGGACGGCTCAAGGATGTCACATGTACCTCGATCGCGCGCGAGAGGTAACTCATCGCGAGTGCATGTGGGCGGCTCAATGAAGTCACGTGTACCTGGAATGCACGAGAGTTTTTACGCGCGAGTCAAATCGCGCCTTCTGGACAAGACCTTATGTAATATTGACAGTATTGGTTAATGGTAAAATAATATATATTTTATATATCTGGGTGACAATACAATGACGAAAGCGATTGCTAAGAATATAATACATACTAGAAAATTGCCAGGTGGCAGTACCACCTGTCAACATTATCATATGTCGCCTCTCTGGCTCCCTCTTACTCAATACGTTTACGTGTATGTTATATCTCACAGTCTTTGTTATGATTTTTCACCCAATTATTTGTCTGCGAGCTGCTGCATAATGTCTGCTGAGTCTTTGTAGTTTCTTGACTTCGCCGAACTTGTTCATTTGTTAAGCGGCGACGCTTAGCTCATAGTACCTCCCTAGGGGCGGCAGGTTATATGAAAGTATGGTGAAGCCGGCTAGTATGGCAAAAAAGTATGGTGGGGCGGGCTGGTAATCAATTTGTGGCCAAATTTGAATGTTAACATTATATTATATGGGTACATTATAATGACCAAAGTAAATCCTCTGTGATGCCATGAATTTTTTTTTATCGCGTCGCTATTTTTCGTAAGTTATCGGCTATTGTTAGCCTGCTTCATTCAGCTGTATGAGAAAGCCGATTCCTTGCCCCTCTTTTAATTTAATACCTCTATGGTACCTCCTCATCTGTAATGTATTTATTTTTTGTATGATGCCAAAGGTTACAGTTAGTTACAGCATACTACCCATATTATATTAACCTAAAATCTCTTGGATAACACATTGATATTTCGATACTCTCCCCTGTTAAGTAGTAAGACAGTGTTTTTGGTTTTAGTGAAATGAAATCGCGTTTGGGCAGTACTCTAATCACTCGAAATGCTACTACCCCACTGGAAGCATCAGCTGTCAAACTATTACGAGAGTATGTATTATTTATTTTCTTTCACGACCCGATTAAAATAAATAATTTTTCAAATTTAGTGTATGTTTAATACGCATTCTTCATGTCTCGTTCTCTTACACACTATCATATATTATGTTTTCTCTCATGCGTTATAGACAAAATATAAAACATATATGAAAAATTCCTAATGGAACGAGACGATTCTTCTGTTTGTATACATACTTTGTATGTATACATACGTATGTATGTACTACCGTACTACTTACAACTGGCCGTTGTTTACGTAGCATCTTCTATCGGTTTATTTCCGAAGATCTCTAATGAAATTTATTACAATAATATTATTATTGCCCTCGAGTTTTCTAAGAGCGCATGCCAATTGCAAACAAAAATTCCCCACACCGGCTGTGGAAACATAAACACGGCAGACAAAAAAATAAATTTATCGGAAAATTTATCGCGACTGTTTATTCGCCGCCGCGATGAATTATGGCATACGCACGGCGGCGAGGAAATTTTGAAATGGCTTTCAAAACGAAAGCAGAAAAATATTCAGAAAACTTACGTCGATGTGCAGTGGATCACAACTTTTCCTAAAACAATATACACTATATCTACATCCTCTAACTCCTGTATAATAAATACTTAAAAAACCACAGATAAAATCGGTATCGTTTTAATTTCAAATTTGTACGCTAAATTTTCGTTTACTTCCAGTTCACATAAGGACTTGATATCCATGTTAAGGCCTTGTTCAGATGGTGCGGTTGGACTCGCGCGCATTCCAGGTACACGTGACCTCGCGACGTGTCATCTCTCGCGCGCGGTCGAGGTACAGGTGACTTCATTGAACTATACACATGCACAATACAATAAATTCTATTAAAATCTGGGGGCGGTCTCGTACTCCAAAGACGGGGTGGGGTCTACATACACTGTTGCTAAAGAATTAACTTTTTTGTTAATAATCATATACGGGCAGCTTCTGACTCAACATATTACTATATAACAGTCGTACATGAACGAATTTTCTTAAAAATAATTACAAGATAAAAAGAACTTTTTATATACTTACCACGTTTTTAAATTTTCTGTTGAATCAATATAAACTTGACAATTCTATGTATAAATAAATACCTTTTTTTGTACTTGATAGAAATACTGAATAAATATTATAGAATACTGAAATGTCATTTTGACATTTCATATTGATTTCCATAGTAACGCACATATATATATATAATTTTTTTGTTGCTAGGAACCCCTTAGCAACCAATAATAGTGAGTAGTAAATATTACTTGTAACGAATTTTTTCCGAAACATACAAAACAGAATTAACTGAAAATTAATTCAATTCTGCTTAAAGATGGTCAAAAGTATTAAAAGAATGCATTGTTGTCGTGCTCTGATATATTCTAAACGTTTCAAATGTCTAGCTAGTCGGGAAGTTAGTTAAAAATCTTCAATCGTCCAATACAAATCTTGGACAAACAAGAAAAAATCTGTACCGGACAAACAAGAATAGAAGCTAATAAAAACGTGGTAAAATGACAAAAGATTCCCTATTTCTGACTACAAAGATGGGGGACGAATAATATTCGAGATGCATTTGACCTGGTTTATTCAACCCGCAGAACAATTCGAGATGTTTTACGGGCAATAATCAGATTATATAATGCAAGTTGTGCGAATTTTGCCATCTCTATTCCGAGTTTCGGTCATAAAACAGCAATACACGGAAGTTTTGCAGATCGAAGAAATTAGTTACATACAGATATTATATCAAATGCGTTTATTATTCTAATGCATACATTTCCATTTCGAATATGTGTACATATTATATTTCGTCATATAACGATTTATAGTTTAAAATGCGGTAATAAGTATGAATAACGTAACCATTACCCGCAAGTGATTCGTAATATTATTTTGGCAAGAAATACTAATAATTACAGAGATACTGACTAAAATAAAATCGAGTCACATCAACTTTTTGTATTACAATACTTGACGTTTTAATTGTGGTTGGAATGGAACTAATGTTTGTTGTCCTATTATGCAGTCTGTTTTGACGGGTTACATGTAAATTGTGCGTATGACATTTCAACGTAGCACAGTTCACCGTGAGCTTTCTTATCGGAACGAGATGAAATAATTACGCGTTATTCGTGGAGCATTGCAGACAATATTCTTTAAGCTTCATGTAAACTGACTAGAACAGTGTTTTATGTAGGCAAGCATTTTATCTCAGTACTATATACGACGCAGAGGTTGGACGGTCTTTAATGTACGGCCATATATTATATTTCCGATACAACATTTCACAGTGAAGTGTGATACGGCGAATTGCATACGTATAAATTTCCGGACACTGTTTTTACGTTTACTACATTTTATATGATTGTTCATCTAAATTCTAAAATTTAATATTGTTAATAATGATGGTTCGGTGTATTTGATAGTTATGCATTCGTATTGCAGGGTGAATGTTTTCGTTTCAGTATAAGTTTTCCATATTTTGTGTTCGACACGGTGTATGTCAAAGCCGACTATAATCAGGCTGAGACATGAAGTTTCAAATTTCGATCGTAGTGCCAGTCGTTGCTTATTCTTCGAAAGCAATATAGTAAACGGTTTGTAGAAAATGATGATTGTTGTAAGATGGTACAACATTAATTAATCTGAACGAAATATAGTAGAACGAAGCAGTCAAATATATTCACTACGAAAAGGTTACCACCGCATTGCATTCGAATGACTAGCACTACCACCGTAACGTAGTTTTCAGTGGCCAGTGCAGTTGGGTGAATGTCATTAATAAAACAATACTAACCATTAATATAATTTATATTGGCGCAATATCTATCTATATATATAAATTATTATCATTTATGGAAATGACTGAGCGAGTCTAAAATGTGTTAAAAACGTTTGCTACAAATGTATACGCAATCTTTAACGCTATAAGATTTACACCTTACATTACTTTACGAGTTTACAGTAACTAATTTAATTAGCCGCGCGGCATAAGCGTTGGACTATCATGCCGTGGGTCCCAGGTTCGAATCCTGGGTCTGGCAAGTACACATAGTGTTTTTCAATATGTGTGTGAGTCAGGGTATGGACCCAATAGGTTGAGCAAGTGGCTGACATCCATTTCTCGTAAAAAAAATCTGTTAATACAAACCTCTACTCTGTGGAGGCCCATATGATCCTATTCGGATCGGACATGGTCGGAAAAAAAATAAATAATCAAAAGTCCTTCAGTTTTATACATTTACCTATTATTTAGCTTTTTTACAGTAGAATTTCTTCAATATATTGTGTATGCAATATATCCTACTTAGTTGTACGTCAATGTTATGATGCTTAATTCCTGGGTTATATTTAGTATAACATAGTAATGAAGATTGAAGTCTGCCTGATCCGGTGACCCGGTTTATGGATCAAGTTATTCGAAGTAAGCGATTAATGTTATTTTATTATGTAAGGGGGAGAATCAAACCAAAGTAAAACGATTACGGGAAGAAAGCAATCCAATGCCCTAACAAAATATTTGATTTGCTAAAAGCTATGACTGCATAGGTTTCCTAACGTTCGACGTACACAGACGACGAAATATTTGATTTTCTATTTTAGTTGCAATAAATCGTGAATACCTCTGTGAAAGATTCTTGCATCCATAACCAACGCTCCCTCTAATTTTGATATTGTGTGTGCGGATCATCAACGCATCTGAGTAGTGGTGAAGTGACCCAGTGGGGTAAATTTACACCCCCCCCCCCCCACAAACACACACATACAATTTTTCATTAAAAATTACATTTTTAAGGTAGATATTTATTGATTTCAGTGATTTTAACACTAACAACGATATTTTTTTAAGTAAATAAAAAAAAAATAGGAAAAAAAGTATTCATTGATAAAATATGTTAAATACTAAACGGTAAAATCGTGGTTAAATTTATATCGCTGCTATTAATATTTTTGTGTGAGGACTGTGCGAGGGATGAAAACATGTGTGCGGACATATTTTGGTAGGTGTGCGCGCGTACACGCGCATACCTTACGGGGAACATTGCCCATAACACGTATTATTATTTAAAATATTGATCCACGAAACATCGTAATTTGTGTCGTCTGAATCCATTTAAAAAATTGAAACCTCGTATATACCAGGAATCATTGTCATTTTATAATATGGTTTCTTTTTCTTGAACTTTCGGAATTCTTACCAACGTTACTGTCGCGACGGTTTTAACTTTTAACTGCTTGCCGTTTGGATTTACGAGGTTTACAAGTTAGGACGACGACATGCAGGGACGGATTTGCTGGTAGTCTTAAGTGTACGGAGGAGAGGTCCCACGTTGGCTCCCCAAATAAAAAATAGTTGATCTAATTTGAAGATTTTTTTTAAATCAACGAAAAGCTTATCAGTGGCCCAATGTTAATATCCCGCAAGTGAATTTTTACAAATTGTGCACGTTGCTAAAAAAACTAAATATTAAATATCCAGTATCTGACTGTTAATTATATCTCACACATGTTGTAACTACATAGCACGCCAATAACCCGCAACGTAAAAAGTGGTAAAGCAAAGCACATAACGCTTAATACAGGGGGGGGCAAACTTTTTGGATGGAGGGCCAAATTCAAGAATTCGAAATGAGCGGCGGGCCGCAAGTAAAATACCATTTTTAGATATACCTACACTATTTATTATCACGAAAAATAAACATTACAAAAAAAATAATGAGAAGAATGAAACTGTTGTACATTTTTTTAAATTCAGGTGTTAATTTTGTAGTTGATATTCTCAAAATTGCTTCTAAATGGGCATCGGAGATATTTGATAGTAAAGAACTTTTATTGAGGTTCATGATCGAAAATGTTTGTTCACATATATAGGTTGATCCAAAAATAACGAACATTTTTCTTGCATAATTTTTAAGTTGATGGAATTTGTCTGAATTAAGGGCATTGTAAAATTTGGAGATTTCTTCACGACGATGCGATTCTCTTAAATCAGTGTCACACTGCAGATCAATAATCTCAAGTTGTAGCTCTGTCGGTACACAATCAATATCTATTGATCTACATACAATATCTACATCCAGAGCGAGATTACAATCCAAAATTTCTTTCCATTCATTCCCAATCGATGTTCAACGTAGAAAATAGTGGTTACATAGTGTGAGATAAGACGCAAGGAAGACGTACTGAGATAATACATTTACGAAACAAAAATTCTTCAAATTTTAATCTATTGTCAATATTTTTTATAAAAATTATAAAAAAGTTATTCGTAATCAGAAGTACATTAATAATGGCGGGCCGCAAAAACCCACCCCTGGCTTAATATAATGATAACATCCAATAAAATATGACATATTATTATATATATAAAGATAAACATCTAAATTTGTTATATTACTTACTGTTTTACCTTTTAAATAATTCGAAAGTGACATTTTGAAGCTGAATTCAACACACATCATGCAACACGCTCGACAGCTTAGAGGCAAGATACGGGCTATTACTAAAATGGCTGTATCATTTTTGTTAAAATAGCTACAGATATGGGAATTTCGGGCAGTATTTTTGCTGTTTTTAGTACATGAATAATTACAAGATAAAAAGAACTTTTTATAGACTACGTTTTTAAATGTTCTGTTGAATTATTATGCACAATATGCTCAAACTTGTACTTGATATGAAGTAAATAAAAAACAAACAAACAAATATAGAATACTGAAATGTCATTTTGACATTTCATTTTGATTTCCATAGTAACGCAAGTATATATTAATAATTTAGTTGCTAGGACCACCCCCTTAGCAACCAATAATAGACTTTTACTTTTTACGGATTTTTCTGAAATAACTTTCCAAACAAAACAGAATTAACTGAAAATTAATTCAATTCTGCTTAAAGATGGCTAAAAGTATTAAAAGAATGCATTGGCATTGTGTTCTGATGTATTCTAAAAGTTTCAAATATCTAGCTATAGTCGGAAAGTTAGTTAAAAATCGATTGCAAGATTTGTACTGGACAAACAACCACCAGACAAACAATAATGCGAGCTAATAAAAACGTTGTAAAAAGTCATTTTCGTTATATAGGTCAGATACGGGGTATTAACATTAGAACATCGGTATGCAATTCGACTTAGCAAAGACAGTAGCTTTTTAAGTTTATTTTGATGGCTGAAGACGAATGCATCATGCATCGTTGAAAACACAGTGTGTACTTGGAAAGCTTAGAAACATTACATTATAGATTACGAAAAAATATATGCCGGGTCCCCACTGGCAACATGTCGCGCGACAACCTCGATAAATTTTACGATAAGTATGATAATTATCGTAAAATTTCTTAAGCAATTATGATAATTATTGTAAAATTTAACGAGGTTGTCGCGCGACATGTTGCCAGTGTCGACCCGGCATTACAATAACGTATAATCATAACGAGTATCACGGACTATATAATGCCGGGTCCACATTGGCAACATGTCGCGCGACAACCTCGTTAAATTTTACGATAAGTATGATAATTATCGTAAAATTTCTTAAGCAATTATGATAATTATTGTAAAATTTAACGAGGTTGTCGCGCGACATGTTGCCAGTGTGGACCCGGCATTACCATAACGTATAATCATAACGAGTGTTAAACGGACTGACTGTATTAGAATACAATGTAGACAGAGTAAACATTAAATTTGCACGCGGATCTCGTAATATATTATAATTATACCACTAGAACGAATCGATTCGTTAAGTTCTCCGTAAGATTAATCTCACGGAACTAATTCGATGGCCTCCTTCCCCTTGTCGGACACAAACAGAAACATAAAACGGTCGTGGAAAACATAATATATTAATTTATTATCCGTTCTGGACTGGAATCCGTTTGACATAGTGAATAATTATTGCGAGCCACAACGTCGAGAGATATCTTCACTTCCTGGATATTAGGTTAACAAGGCTTGTTTATAATGGGACTTGATGGACGGTTACATGAGTGGATTATAGCCATTTCAGATTATACGGGTTAAAGAGAAATTATTTTTCTTTTAATCGTGACCTGATCAGTGATCAGCTGTTGAATATTCAACATTTTTGCTAATGTCAATTCTCAAAACAAGGTACGTTCTAGCAAGCCCTATAATCGTAAATGGTGTGCTTAGGTTCGGCGTATTTCTACCTACTCCTACGTCCCACTACTTACATTATTTCACATGTAAATTGTACGTAAAACATTTCACCGTGGCACAGTTCGCCGTGAGCTTTTTTTTATCGGAAAGAGATAACCGTATACTATACGGTCTCCAACTTTATTAGATTCAATATCAACATTAATTCAATTTTCAAAGCTGATTTTGGCAAAATTTATGAATTCAAGAATGAAAAACTAACCTAACCTAACAAAATAATAATCTAATATATCGGCTATTTTCAAAATTTGTTTGCTGCTGGCTTCCGACAAGAACCGTGTTTTATTTAGACATGAATTTTATGTCATTAATATACGACCCAAAGATGTTGGACTGTATTTAATATACCGCTATATATTTCCGATACAACATTTCACGGTGAAGTGTAATACGGCGAACTGCATACGTACAAGTTTCCGGACACGCCTACATTTAAGTGGTTATAATTTTGCAGACCAAAACGCAGTCGAAACCATAGCTGAAAAATAGAACCGTAACCCAATCTTGGAATCCTGAAAACCCATTAATTGTTCCGGAGGTTCTATTTTTTAATTATATTCAGCCATCAACCACGCATACGACATAATTAGAGTCAGTTATTAAAAAATAGTAATTCATACGACATTATACATTGCAACTGTTTTTTTTTTTTTTAATAATTTGGTTGAATATCTATCTACCTACAGATTGAAGTTTATATATGAACCGGGTTTCCGATTTTCCATTTGATGGAACCGAAGCCGGAACCGAACCCAACAGTAATTCAAAACGATCGGGATACGTTTATGCGGTTGGAGTTGCTTTTAAAATGATTCGGAATGTCGACAACATGATAGAGATAGAGCTACATAATCAGAACTATTCAGTGTTTTTTTGTCTACAAACAGTCTAACGAAGAATTATTACAATTTTATTAAGTTTTCTTTTATCACACCGTATTTAATTTTTTATAAAACAATGCTCATTAAAACTCAACTTACGTAATAGGAATATTATATCATTATCTCTCCCTCTCCACCCAAACACATAACAATTGGTATCGTAATATGTTAGATTTACACTTTTGGATAAAAACAACTGATTCCATAGTAATGAAGCAATAAATACCTACATAATAGTATGAAATATTTTGATACCTGTTTCGCCTATCAATACTTTTAGACATTTGCCAAACTAGTAAAAGCTTCTAGTGTGGACAAAACGGGAACGCCGAAAGCTTTTATCATAGATTCAAGTGGGGAATGGAAAAAGCTCCTATAATATCGCTTTCAGAAAACTGACAGTAATTTGTGTCTGGTAGGAAAAAATAGCTGCGATAAAAATGAAATAAATCCACTGGGTTTCTTGATTTATTGGCCAAGGAAGATGAATTTTAATGTGGAATTTTTGTTAATGAATTTCGATCAAATATTTTTAAAGTTAGCTCATAGGAAAGTGTAATTATTATCTTATAAGAGATCTCAATTATTTAAATAGGAAATATATACATATTATGGAACACAGCAGAAACAGACTAGCAGCCCTAAGTTGTAACTTGTGACATGAAGTCACCCGACGACATGACGTAATTGTGACGTATGCTCAATACACGCATCGAGGCGAGCCGCCCAATGCACACCATAGATATTATTATGCTGAAACACCTATTTGTGTATGGGGACAATGAATAACGCCAGTATTAGAGTAGCGTTGATTAATCGAAGACTATTGACTCACTCCGGTAGTACGTCACAATGGTGTCATATGACGTCAAGTCGCCGGGCGACTTCAACTCACAAGTTACAACATAATGCCGGCTCCACACTGGCAACATGTCGCGCGACAACCTTGTTAAATTTTACGATAAGTATGATAATTATCGTAAAATTTCTAAAGCAATTATAATAATCGTAAAATTTAACGAGGTTGTCGCGCGACATATTGCCAATGTGGACCCGGCATAAGGCCCTAGGTATTAGAAAAAATATTTGTTCCGAGCTTTATTTTAAGTTCCGTTAAAACAATATTGTTTTGTGGATTTGAATTGAATCCGTGACAGCGTTCACGGAAGGTTCACGCAAAAAAACTTAATTTAAATTTAATATAATGTTGAAAATTAAAGTAATAATAAGTAATACATTATGGTCTTAACATTTATTTTTGTTGACAACTTAGAAGATGTGTCACTACGATACATACTACAAATTTAATGCAATATTTCCAATAAAAATATCGTAATAATGGAAATAAAATCGTTTTTCACGCGCGAATTAATTTTTATCAGAAAGTCAGACAGTTTAGGGGAGGTTTTAAATGCCTATCTGAGTTTATGGTACATACTTACAGCCCCCTTCAATAAATTTGCTGATGGCTTTATTACGTGATATTTATATTTATAGGTGATTCTATGCAATTTATTAGTATAGGGGTGAACACACGCCAGAGACGGGGTGACCATTTTTTGAAAATTTGCAAGAATGTTGACGATTTTTGGATATCATGGTATATAGATTATAGAAGTACGTACATGCAAAAGCGATTGTAATAAAAGAATTGCGCATATAAATTTAATACTAATGATTACAAGATAAACAGAACTTTTTATATAGTACAACGTTTTTAAAATTTCTGTTCAATTATTATTCTCAATATGCTCAAACTTGTACTTGATATGAAGTAAATAAAAAACAAACAAACAAATATAGAATACTGAAATGTCATTTTGATTTCCATAGTAACGCACGTATATATTAATAATTTAGTTGCTAGGACCACCCACTTAGCAACCAATAATAGTGGATTGGATTACGGATTTCTTCCGAAATAACTTTTCATACAAATCAGAATTAACTGAAAATGAATTCAATTCTACTTAAAGATGGCTAAAAGTATTAAAAGAATCCATTGGCATCGTGTTCTGTTATAATCTAAAAGTTTCAAATGTCTAGCTAGTCGGGAAGTTAGTTAAAAATCGATTGCAAGATTTGTACTGGATAAACAACCAACGGACAAATAAGAATACGAGCTAATAAAACGTTGTAAAATAGTATAAACGAGATGATTCTTAAATTGTTAATTTTTATTAATTTTTTGTGTTAACTTATAATTGGAGAAAAAATGATTATATTTTCATATTAATACTATCGACCGAAGGTACCTACTTGATAGAATATTTGTTTAACTAATAAAACTTTCTGAAGATTGATAGGTGTTATTGATATATCGCATTAGTTCACTCCATTAAATTCCCAGTATTGACGATTTTATACCTCTTAAATGTAGTATTTATTGATTATTATTTAATGATCTATTATTAGGGTCCTGATGACGTATACACCAGCTATTCATTGATTGAATGATTAGGGATAGGGGTTTTTACAAACAATTATTTAACTATTCATGATTTGTTGGTTATATTTTTACTGTGATCCTTGACTTAATATTAATATGTAGGTGATAAAGTTTTTACCTACTTTATTGTATTAATTTGTTATATAAGTTATTTGTATTCGTTGTTAGTCTGTATGTACCTTTTGGTGTGTGCACATAGTGCCTGAAGATACCGAAAGACGAAACCCGGGTCGCAAAATACGACTCAAATGGAATAGTACAAAACTTAAATCCATTAGATTATATTTTCCTTATGTAGACTTACGTATATAGCTAATGTAGTAATATATCATCTACTTTTGTTATGAAACATTTATTATGAAAAAAATATTCTGATTTACCAAAGTGTTTGTGTTGAAGTACAATTTTATAGACTTAGCGATGCGTGGTTTTGTGGAATATTGTTTTGATTAATGCACGCAATAATTGTATGATGTGGACTAGAGGTGAGTTGGAAATACTGTCACCAGTTTGTGTACTCAAGTTTCGGATGAAACTACCCATACTAAGTATTTGTGGCCCAATAAACTTATGATGATATCATCGCGAGTCGCTGTTCTGTGCACTCGCCAGTTGGTAGACTTTCAACACTATTGACATTAAATGCGCGCGAACGAAATAGTACTTGAATATATGTATATTTTAATTTATTAGTCTATCGAGTTCGAATGTATGAATAATAATAGGTCATAAATTTTGTGTCGCAGCACAGTGGTGAGATGACGCACAGGTACCGCTCAAAGCATGTTAAAATTAAAAAAAATCACCTTTATTAATTTTTGTTCACAACAATATTGAAACCTAAACAGAAAAACAACTCATAAATTAAAAATTTTATAATAAATGGGACTTTTCGACAAGCGGAGCTCAGCGTATTTTTAGCGATTATATTGAAGCCGATACACAGTCTGAGTTCCCTGAGCCGATACGTATTTTAAAATACTAATAATATGGAGTTGGTTTTAGTTTCAGTTGAGTATGAAACACGCCAAACGATCTATATAGTATTCCAATTACTAGTAAGTATTTTGGAACAAGTTTATATACTAAATATTTTTTATACTGGTAGTAAGTAGGTATAATTAGTTATCAAAATCGACCAGTTTTCCCATCTCTAATGTAGACTGTCTAAACTACATTTAATTTAATAGCAATGTTTTCAAATAGATGATGAGAAACTTATGTTTAAAAGCATAGTATTTATATTTTTTATGGACATAATATGTGTGTTGGTCCGGACTAGGCTTTATAAAGACGTTTAAAAATATAATTTGTTCGTTATTTTTTTAACTTAATACGTAGGTACAACAACTGAGGAAATTTACTGAATTTCGAAAATGCATCTGCTTAAAATGGCAAAAAAGTATAGTGATAATTCGGTAACCACGAAGGTCACCCTACCTTTACAGGCAGAAGAGCTTGTTAAAAAAACAAGAGGAAATTACAAGCGTTAATACTGTTTTTACGCCAATGAACAATGGCGGGGGGCCTAGTTGCATAATGGAATAATAATAATGAATAAACATGATAATAAGTCGTAAAATGTGTGATATCAAACAGAACATTTTGCACTCATGAAACAGGGGGTATTTTTATAACAAAAACAGGGGGCATAAAATAAGAGTACAACGGAAGGAAACAAATGGTTTGTCCACGGGGGAATTTTATTGTTTCACGGTACGGTAAGCCGTTTTTATCATTTGAATAAGTACAATATATTTATGACCTTTCATATTGACAAATTATTTTAAGTGATATTTACACGTCAAATTTACATAATAACATCATACGGGAGTGGTGTCCAAAGTATGAGCTGCAGGCTGTAAGAATTAACAATAATTATATGTACCGCTCAGAGTACCGCATGAACGCAACGTTAGATTCTTATATGCGAATGGTAAACTATGGTAAATCCATATTGCCAATTATAAATTAGAGAAAAATTAGTTATTTTTAACGCTTTAAACATCTGTTTAATTTGTTAGTAATGAAAATTGACTAAAACACGAAGAGAAAAAAGACCTCTTACGACAATTTCGATTAGCATCTCAAAAAATTTTAAAAGAATACCCTAATCCAGGGGTCGGCAAACTCTTGGATCAGAAGAGCCAAATATGAATAACACAACGGTTAAAAAAACATTCGAGAGCTATACACATATTTGAGAACGTTTTTATTAGCTCGTATTTTTGTTTGTAAGGTACAGATTTTTTCCAATTTCCATTTTGTCCAAGATTTGTATTGGATGATTGAAGATTTTTAACTAACTTCCCGACTAGCTAGACATTTGAAACTTTTAGAATATATCAGAACACGACGACAATGCATTATGCTTTTAAAACTTCTAGCCATTTTTAAGCAGAATTGAATTCATTTTCAGTTCATTCTGTTTTGTATGGAAAGTTATTATTGTTGGTTGCTAAGAAGGTCATAGCAACTAAATTATTAATATATACGTGCGTTACTATGTAAATCAATATGAAATGTCAAAATGACATTTCAGTATTCTCTATTTATTCAGTATTTCTATCAAGTACAATATTTTTTTTTTATTAATACATATAATTGTCAAGTTTATGTGATTCAACAGAGAATATAACGTGGTATATAAAAAGTTCTTTTATCTTGTAATTATTTGTTGTTGAAATTGTAAATATTATTTTTATAGAATATGAATTACACACAATTTTCACGCATTCCTTAAAACTAATGTGAACAATTATTGGACCCTCCTTGCATTTCTTTGGACAGTCTCCTTATGTTTGGTATGTAACTTGTAGTTTTTAATTTCAGGCACGACCCCAAATTATTATCATCGGTTATTTAGCTTCTCTAAATGCTCTTTATATTGTTCATGTTTGAAAATGATTATTAACACGCATATAGACTGGAATATAGTATAAATAGCAAATGCAATTCGTTTCAACTGGTCATATGAGTTCGGAAGGCTATTACATGTATTAAAAATCATAGTGTCTACCTTATGTAGATCTTTTAGAGCGCTCCAAGTGTTGTGATATTAAACTGCATTTTTCGATTTATTTTATTGATTACGGACCAAAATGCATACTATTTATAGATCTCGCTAGTTCCTCACGCTGATATCTTATTACTTATAGATTGATGAAATGATTAACCAATCTGGAATATATCAGGCATGAATAAGAAATAATTACACCTATGTAATAATACTATTATTTTCAGATATAGCTATAAACATAGGAAAGTTAATTCAAATCACTATTTTCAGGAGCCATGAATAGATAGTTTTGGATTCTTAAAAATATGTGCATGTGTCTATGTTATATGTGAAAATTACTAGTTCAGTGGCAGTTGATTCGTTTTATCTCCCTTTTTCTTTCACACACAATGATTGATTATTGTAATAACGATATAAATCATAGAACTGTCATGACTGAAATTAATGTATGGTTAATGATAGTGGGCACTGTGTAAATGAGATAAAATTCCTTTCGCATGATGGCAATTAATTTAATAGATAGTTATATGAGTTATGTCATGATATCAGTGTGTGCGATGTGCGAATGGTGCCGGAAGGCGAAAACGTGGGCGATCTATGGAGTAATCACAGCTAGAACAATAGATTCAAATGGTAATGATATGACCTATTGGGTATTTTTAAATTTACGTTTGACACTGCTCTTAAATAATTATAATAAAGAACTGGGATTTCACAGGAGACTTTATTAGATGGAGATCAATTAAGTACCTGGTCAAATTTGTTACTAATAACGAGACGGAGCCACGTAGCGACAAATTGGTAAAGAAAGAATGCGATGACAAGTAAATGTCATGACAGTAAGTTTACTTAATGAAACTACAAACTGTCACTCTTTATAGATGCCTTTTGCATATTCAAGATAAGACAGACAATTAATATAATGTACTTCATATTTTTCTTTTATATCATATTTTTTTTAATAATTAAAAAATATTATATATTTTTATAACACTACAACAGGCCAAGAGGCCCAATAACAGTAGTGTATTTTTAGTAATATAAGTGAAACGACGACATACATATAGAGTTGGGTTTCGGGAATTCTCGAGAAATTTTAGAGATTTTCTATCCCGAATCTCGAGAATCTTTTCTTGGGATTCGGGATTTCTTTATTATCAAATATTAATTGAAAAAACGATTTTCTATATGAAAATAGTGGACAGCAAACACAAAAACGTTCAACGACTGATCTGGGCATTTAACACAATTAAGCCAACGTCGACTCAAAATGAGCGCAATTTTTGCAGTATCAGGGAATTTTGTGTCTCAAAAGCGTAGGCGATTGTCAGATGCAGCGATTGACAGTCTGTGTTTTTTGAAGTAATGTTTTGAATTATTTTTGTTTTCCTACTTCTATTTTGTTTGTCTTCCAACCAATTCCAACCAAATCCAACATGCGTCCATTTAATGTTCTGTTTATTGTTCTATTAGTATCTAACAATAATAATATATTCACTGACATGTTTTCTTTTTAAAGTAAATGGGTAACGTTTTTAGTAATCTTTACACGATTTGAGAATTAATACCGCCGTCGCCATCACGAAACAAATTGACGTGTTCCCAGCTCGACGTTCTCTCTCCGAATGGCAGCGAGTCCAAAATTTCGTCGCGCCTATAGTTGAAAATTATTTGCCGTTTCACTGATGTATCGCCTTAATTGGTAAGTGGCGCCCACACTCAGCTGACAACTTATACTGGTGGATTTATACCCAAAATGAAACAGGCTGATGCATATCGTCGGTGTTTTGTAAAAACGGCGAATTTTTATCTCTACAGGAAAGTACTTAAAAACGATAATCGACTAAAATTAAATTAATTAAAATTATGAAATAAAAAGCAAATGTGACATATTAGGCCTTTTAAAATATTATATAATAATAACTATTATAATGACAGTATTCTTTCTAAGCTTTATTATAAACTTGTTAAATATTTATAATCATCTACAGGTAAAAAACAAATCAATGTCAAAAGTTAAAAACCCTCCTCCTGTAAAGTAGCATTTTGGTTAATTCGCCCTTTTTACAAAACACCGACGATATATGAGCACTTTAGTAAATGGATAGAATTAGCACCTACAATTTATTAGTTAGCTTTAGCATAACAGAAAAGAGTGAAAACGAAAAATAATGTAGATATCATAAAGGTTTAAAAAAGTGGAGATTACAAACAAAAAGCTTCTTCATAGTGAATAGGTACGATGTAGGGACATTGTACAGGGACAAATTCATGCATATCGTAGACCAAACCCATTAATAGATCCAAAATTTTATTCTCTGCATTATAGCGAACAATTAGTGCTAAAAGCAAATACGAAGAGGGCGTAACAAAAGACGAATTTAAATCAGCACTTAGTCACAGTCACAAACGGTCAGAAAAAAAACATCGGAGACAATATTAAAAAAAAACAACAGGAAAGCGTCAAAATGGAAAATAATGCCGATATAAACAATGAAAACAAAGGATTCCTACTTCAAATTCGTAAATGGCTTCCACACCTTATCAATGGTTAAATTAACACCAAAAGAAAGTATAATTTATTGTGTTCATGATTTTGATTGCACGTCAACACAGGCGCCATTAAGGTATCTTCCGTCCTTTGATAGACTGTTCATAAATGCATGACACGGATTCCCGATCCATTGTGTGAGGTGATTATTGGCGATCCGCCAGGTGAATATAAAAAAAATCCTATGACTCTTGTGTAATGGCAGGTATGATCAAGTACTGGTCATTCGGAATGCTTAAGTAATTAAAGGACACACTTGTGTTAAATCAATTTTGTTAAGGATTTAGAAATGCTGCTCTATTGAGGATTACAGAGTTCAGGGGGGTATGATAGATACTTATTATCAAGCGCATGGAAACCATATCTCACAACCATGGCCCACACATGGGGGGGGGGGGGTGACAGGGCTGGGGGCCCGGTGTGACGGATCGACCAAATACGTGAGATAACACATATCACAAATTTCTAATAAGATTACTCCTGACTAGGGATTCCAATCCCGGGGATTTTCGATACCTATGAATCCCGGGATTGATAAAAATAATCCCGAAACTTTCGGGATTGATTTTTTTTATCAATTTTTATAGAAAATAAAATAAAAACGAAACTATAACAGAAAAAATACCTTTAATAACAAATAATTACATTAGAAATAAATTGAGTTTGAATGAAGTTTGATTTATACCCACGTGTAAGTTTCCGATTTATTTAATATTTTCTCATAAATTAATAAAAATGAGAAAGATTGGAAAAAAACAATGCTTCGCACTTTACACAAAGTAATTCCACCAATGATCTCATACGTTTTACGGCAGTTTCATAATTGGCTGACTAATTAGATTTATGAAGCGGAAAGGCCATACGTACACCATGATTTGCTTTACTATTTTAAATCTCGCTAACTCATTCATTAAGTATTTACTATCAGAAACAGCAATCTCATATAAAATTCACATTATTATTTATATTACAATATTATTTACTCCATTAAACTTATGTATTTTCAAGATTGAAAGTATACAATATTAATAATAAATGTCTTAAATAGTATAAATTATATTAGATTTATTTTTGACTGATTTTATTAATGTTATTTGTAGATATAATTTTTTATATTAACAATGGAAAAATGCCAATCCCGGGATTGTCAAATTGTAATCCGGAAATCCCGGGATCAGAATTTTGGCTCGGGATTGGATTCCCTACTCCTGACGACAGCTATAATAGAATTTGATACATTATAAAGATGATAGCCATTTAGCCAAAATGCCCTCCTTTTCAGGGATTACACTGCAATCAGTTTCTAACGGTCTTCTATGTAGGTATAAGATTTGTAACAAACATTTAACGTAACCTCAACTTTTGGAAAACTGGGAATGAGGTAGAAAGTCTGGCTGTTATACTTCGCATTCCGTAGACGGAGTCACCCCTTTCTGAACGCTCAGTGTCATTTTAATAATTTACTAATTTATAGAATACTTAATGCAAACTGTACACTGTCTGTCTTTATCTATAAATATAAACCGTCTTCTCAGTCAAGTTGTTGCTATTGTTATATACATATTGCATAGAATATTGGCTACACATTATAAGGAGCCACCTAATTATGCTAAGATTATTATCGCATAACCATAATGAGGTCGTACAATATTAACAGATGCACATTCCACTTGTGCAACGTATCTCGGATGCAAGAGTCAATTATTTGCACGTAACTGTGTTTGTTATTATAATATCAAAATGCACACTTGCATAATAATTATTAAGTAATCTGTAAACACAGTTAGTGCATAATTAATACTTAAGTAATGAAATAATGACTATCAGGAGATTTTATGTGATTTAAATAACATACTAATTATGTTTTTGAATAATTAGACATTATTACATAATGCCAATACTAGCGATCGTCTACGATTTCGACCGTGTGCCATATGAAAATAAAAAGAAGACGGTCACAATATACAATTAATAAATGGATTAATTCGTATTATTCTATAAATTATCGTAATATGTTTGCTTCTTAACCCGCGCGCCTCAGTGTTATTTTCGGTAGGTACCTAAGTTCCTTTTGAGATGGAAACCTATAACATTAGGTATATCCAGAAGTTTTTGAGTTATAACCGAATATAGGACCGATAGACCAGATACATTAATTTTATTATTACGATCATCCAGGGGTCGGTACCTATGACTAGAGTTGGGTATTTCCCGAGAAAATCTCAATCTCGGGATTCGGGATTTCTCGAAATGATGATACCTACTTTGAATTCTCGTGATTCGGGATTTCCAAAAAACAATTCTCGAGAATTCTCGAGATATCGGGAAATTTAAAAAAAACTGTAAAAATCCTAAAATCAGTGTAAAAACAGACAAATTCCAAAAAGACAAGGTTTTTTTTTATTTATGTAAGAAGACAAACAAAATAGAAGTAGGAAAACAAAAATATTTCAAAACATTACTTAGATATTAAAATGGAATTGCAAAAAATACAGACTGCCAATCGCTGCGTTTGACAATCGCGTACGCTTTTGATACACAAAATTCCCTGATGTTGCAAAAATTATGTTAAATGCCCCGATCAGTCTTTGAACGTTTTGTGTTTTCTGTCCACTTTTTTCATATAGAAAATCGTTTCTTCAATTAATATTTGATAATAAAGAAATCCCGAATCCCGAGAAAAGATTCTCGAAATTCGGGATTGAAAATCTCGAAAATTTCTCGAGAATTCCCGTCGGGAAATTCCCGAAACCCAATACCTATAACTATGAACTAGAATTTGCAAACACAGAATCTCGCTCGATTTGTTGATCTCGAAATGAAGGGATGAAATAGCTGGCATTTCTGGATTAACTTTCATATAATATTCGTCTGAAATAACTTCTTGTTGTGAACTAAATAAATAAGATCAACATTGTTTTATCATTTTATTTAAAGGTGCGTTCCAAGACTTTTTTTATAAGGCGTTTTTTTGAGTTCGTTGCTTGATCTAACATTGCATATCTGCGGCAGATTAGTATTGATTATTAATAGTTGTGTAAAGTGGACGCAGACCTGCAGTTGAAAACCTCTGAATGTTCTCTTATTAAGTATATATGTGAAGTATGTGACCTATTAATAATTATTATATTATGCCAGCATACTTTTAAATGGCGCCTCTCCAATCTACGTCGTTAAAATAATGATCAAAAACTATGCAAATGCAGCTATTTTAGCAAGAAATGCATAAGTACAGATATCAGCTGTGAAAATATACAATACATAATATAATAGGAATTCAACGGGTGGTCATAACACACATCTGGAGAAAAACTTACGTAAGTAATTCAGTATAGTCGATGATCATGAAGATAGTCTGGATTTACATGAAAATAAAAGTATGCCCCTCTGTGATCTCGGTTGTAAACTTACCTGTAAAAATAGAAAAAAACACTAATTAATAAGGAATATAATTGAGCCTTAACGGCCCACGTGCTCGTCGTAGGTCAAAATTGAGTTTTTATTGTATTTTCAAACCATGATCCTGGACACTCCTTAAACGTTGTAGATAATCTATTTATATAATTTTGAAGCCTTATTATCCTTTATAGTTATTTTAAACATTTGATGACTGCATAAAGTATTTTTGTTACATAAAATAGTATTCTTTTAAACCTCTCGCTCTAATGTTTTAGAATATAGTCATATTTCGGTACATAACTGTGCAGTGGTGTTAAGATTTTTTACATTTATTAATTTTTAAACGCATTTATAAAATCATTAGTATAATTTATTACGAGATAATTTTTGTAAAATATTCACGATAAAAAATTATATTGATAATCTCTGTGATCCCAAATTTGACAAGAATTAGGCATTTTATTATTCAAAAAATCGGCAAGATTAACACATTTGAAGATGATTCTAAAAATATTTATTATAAGCTATGTCTTTGACCATTCAAGTGTGATAAACATCTTATGAATAATGATTGCTTTATAATAATTATTGACCTAAGAATAAGGTAGTGTTTTTTTGAAATACGCCATTTCTTTTGTCATTCCCCAGTGATTAAGCTACAACATACGGCCGTAGCCATAAATTGACAAACTATAATTGAAGTAGGGAGTAAAATGATATTGACGCGCGTGTTTGAACATGTACCGTTTAAAATAAAAATAAAAAATAAATCGGTTAAGTACATGTTCAAACACGCGCGTCAATATTATTTTACTCCCTACTTTAATTATAGTTTGTCAATTTATGGCTACGGCCGTATGTTGTAGCTTAACCACTAGGGATTGACAAAAGAAATGGCGTATTTCAAAAAAACACTACCTTATTCTTAGGTCAATAATTATTATAAAGCAATCATTATTCATAAGATGTTTATCACACTTGAATGGTCGAAGACATAGCTTATAATAAGTATCTTTAGAATCATCTTCAAATGTGTTAATCTTGCCGATTTTTTGAATAATAAAATGCCTAATTCTTGTCAAATTTGGGATCACAGAGATTATCAATATAATTTTTTATCGTGAATATTTTACAAAAATTATCTCGTAATAAATTATACTAATGGTTTCATAAATGCGTTTAAAAATTAATAAATGTAAAAAATCTTAACACCACTGCACAGTTATGTACCGAAATATGACTATATTCTAAAACATTAGAGCGAGAGGTTTAAAAGAATACTATTTTATGTAACAAAAATACTTTATGCAGTCATCTAATGTTTAAAATAACTATAAAGGATAATAAGGCTTCAAAATTATATAAATAGATTATCTACAACGTTTAAGGAGTGTCCAGGATCATGGTTTGAAAATACAATAAAAACTCAATTTTGACCTTCGACGAGCATGTCCCCCATTAAGAGAAAAGCGGAATAAAACATAGATTTAGAGTACTTTGAAAAATAGCAAATTCAAAAGAAAAAGGTGTCAAGCAAGGATGCATTCTATGACAACTTTTATTTTACCGGTCTTTCGAGTTCATATTCAGACCTATCATTGATTATACGGAACAGAATAAAAAAATAACGATATTAATCAAGTCACTACCTCAGAAATTAGTTAAATATTCAATATGTAGGAAAATTTATGTTATTAGCACAGGGTGGGCAGACGTACTCAAGGCCTGAACAAAAACGATGCATGAGTGCTAGTGAGAAAGTATTCGGCACCCTTACAATCTCTGCGACACGTGCTAGAGTAAGATAAAAGGTCTACTAGCTACAAGCCAGTTTCCAAAAGTATCGCCATTAAATCGGGGCGAAACGCTTCACATAGCGTCGACAACTTGCGAGCTCGTGTTGCTAAAATTGATATTTTTTGTGTTAAACATAAAGTCAGTGGTAAATATTTTTGGTTGATTAAGTAGAAAAGATGGTTCTGTGTGTTGTCTTAAAATGTGGTAGCCGTACTGATAAGCAAGAAGATGGTATTACGTTTCATAAGTAAGTTGATACATGTTCGTGATAATTTATTTGTATTTTATTATATATTATAATATCAGTGACCTAGTGTTTCTTTAAAATAACTTAAATTATAGATATCTTTATCTAATGGTTGCATTTTGACCGCTTAAAAATACTATGTAACGTAAAAAATAGAAAATTATATTTTAATTCTGAGCGTCTAGTGCGAGCACTTTGGGCGAGCACTAGCGAAATGGTCTATGGTCTCGAACATTTTTAGACGAATGCGTTTGCTCGCTCACAAACCAAACGCAAGGCACGCAGCTTCATTTAGCAATGCAACGGGTGGCGTCTAGATGTATCTATAGTCTAAGGACGTACTGCAATTCAGTCACTAATGCGTAGAGATGAAACAAGAATAAAGCATTCATATTATATAATATAGTTTGCTTGCAGACGAAAGTTTGGGAAGTTGTAAGTTATGAAAAGGGCAGAATATCTAAATTATTGGAACAACACATATTGATAATATTGTAGCTTTGGAGAATAAAACAATGTTGCCTTCTGAACGGAATTTTCAGTAGCATAACAAATATATAACGTATACGCATACGCGAAAGACAAGAAATACTGTTAAACCGTGTTTTACATAATATAGATTAAACTTATTATTCATACAAACATGTACTTATATAATATTATACTAGCTGGACCATTCAGTTGCCATTGATCTTAATTGACTGTAAACATCTTTGGTTTGGAATCCTGCCAGTAACGTACTCCCATTTTCCAAAAAAAAATTTGCTCTAAAATTCAATACACTGATGTCATCTATTATATTTCGAAAACTATTATTATCAAACAAGCAAAAACAACATATATCTGTATAGATCTGAGGGCACAGCTGGATTAAAATCATAAAAAGAAACGTCCTGTATGATATTAATATGACCTATTAACTAATTAAATTATGTAGTGCGTACGCGAATTTTGCAGTTAAATAATCAGAATGAAGTAATAAACATTTGCCAGGCAATGTGATGTTTTACTATACTAACTTTTATTATGTAAGTTTTCGTGATCATTTTCAGTCGCATTAATAAATGTATAGCAGTGGCGAAGACTCCATACTAGGCGATTATTTAAAGCCTACCTTCTTAAGAAAAATATTTTTTAATTTTATATTGACATATTAAATAATATAATCACATAATAATATATTCAATATGCCCAACGACATTTATTGTATAATTGTCATAATAATTTTACGATCTTTTCCACTTTTTTTCAATAAGCACCATTTACAGCATGTCTCGAAGGTTTAAAAAAATAAGCGACATCTCGTTTCGCATCACATATTGTATGGATTACGTTCGCGTGAATCGAAAACTTTTTTTATATGAAGTTTGTTTCTCATAATTTCAAGACGTCTGCGGCGGCCCATATAAATTGGTAAGCTATTTAAGGAGCGCTTACGCTTACATATTACGTAAGTGCACATTTATTCAAAATAATTTAAAAGATAATTTAAAAAAATATTTCTATGGGATTCAATCACATATAAATATTGATTGTTGTTAAAAATAATAAATATTTTATCTTGTGATTTTTATTTGTCAGTTAGTTTATTCATAGACCAAGACAATTTATTCAGCCAATTATGTAAGTTGAAATCTGATATTGTATCTAAGTCTGTGTTTTAAATATAGAAGTATTTTAAAATATCTAGTTTACGGGTTAAATTATAAATTGTTATGGAACAGATTCACAACAACGGATATTTTCAATATATTTTGAGCGTATCTTGCGTTTATATTTAAGAAAATACATAATTCAAATTAATTGCTTAATTTTATACCATCAGTGAGCTTTTGAAATTTCATCGGTTTTTGTGTACCTACCTATTCATCAGTAGTTATGTCGGATTATCTTCTTATTTCCCGTAAATACATCTAAGAAGTGTGCTTTCTCCACAGACTACCTGTTTCCAAAAGTCACCCTTCGCCAATGATGTATAGTTACACTCTTAATTATTTAATTATTATCACACCATGGCACGGTTTATGTGGCACACTTGTGAATTTTGGAGCAACATTTATCGGATTGGGAAGTAGATATCTTAGAATCATAGCCCCCACATCCTGAAGCGGGCCCACCTATTTATCGCTAATATCAGGGCAGTGTGATTTTCGACAGTAGTGTTACTCAAATGGTTTCCGCTGAACCCCAGGGTTTAAGTGATTCCGTGTATTTTTAGCGCTTTTTAAAATCCGGTTGATTCATTGAGTTGTCAGTACCTACTCATCATATTATTATGAACCACTGGTCGCGATCTCCTTTTGTGGTAGCCAAGTAACATGCGACCCTTCGTCATATTGGGTAAATGGTCATTTTTAAAGTCAGGAAATACACTTAAAATAAAATTCTACACGTTAATTATCATTTAATTATATAAATCATCATATCTCATCAAATTGTATCCTACAGCTACATAATATGAAGTGTTAATATTGTTTGGAAAATAGCGCCGCAGGCGACTTTTTTACTATCCGAGTAAATTTGTGGTATGTTTAAGCCCGAGCCCCCAGACTAGAGCACTGTCAGCCTGCCCCTCGTGGGAGCCATGCTTAGAACATAATATAATATTATACCCTACAATTTGCCGAAAATATTTTTTTATATAATGTATATAAATTTGTAGTGAGCTTTACAGTGGGACACACATATTATTATTAAGCTTATAAGTAACTACCTAAAACGAGCAAAGTAAATAGAAAAATCACAATTCACAACCAATTTCATTTTAGTCAATATTAAATTCTAAACAGGTAAGTATTTTTGTTTGTTTAATCAAACTAATTAATTAGCAATTACGCGCGTCCACGTGAGGTATTGGATGCGTTACCGATCCACAGATAAACAGCGTCGTCACATGCATGCAAGAGAACAATTTGAATCGTGGCAAATTAATTGGATTCGGTAATTAAGCCGCTTTAAGTACATACATGCTGATATTCCTATACAAGTTAATAAATTGGTGGCAAGTAGTCGATGTGTTCCAAAACAAGATCATATTACATCTTTAATTAACTATTTTTTTTATTCAACGAATAATTCACAAGATTTAAGAATGTAACATTTTAATTATTAAACATACATAATTTTGAAAACACTTCTGAGAAAATATATTATAACCAATAGAAAAAATCTTTTGATCCATAAACCTGCATCTTTCGGGTATTGCGCCCATATGCTAAAGGAGTCATACTTAATTGCGACAAATTTTAACTAAAGGCTTTTTTTAATATTCACTAAAGCGCTTTCCAAATTGAGCTACTATTGGCGATCGCCTTTTGTATTTTAAATCAGGTTAAAAGAAATGCAGGTGCGATTCCTGCAGGGTGTCATACTTTTTTCAAAAAACGTGTGTACCTATATGCAGTGTGTATAATATGCGTAAGATGTTTTAAAATTATGTATGTTCAATATATAGAATGTTACATTATCAAATCTTGTGTCTTAAACGTTGAATAAAAGAAATAATTTATTAGAAAATTGGATACTCAGATAATTAGTAAGTCCGGACAACCGTATCGAAGGGTCCGAAAAAGGTTGCCAAGTCTGTAAAAAATGTATATATCGCCATGTGTACGCATACTGTAGGGATCAGTTGGACTAATTTCTGATAATCTCCTAAATGTAAAATTGACACATTAACATTTTTTTTAAATAAACAAAAGAAAAGCCTACCAGGTAGATAAGCATTTAATTTCGACTTAGCTAAACAATGTTTACGCAATACTAGCGCAAACTTGAAACGACAAAATGATAGATAAAAATACAAATAGATAAGTAAATAAAAACCTCGGACGTGAAGAGCATATTAAATAAAATTGCAGGTACCTAAGTACACTAATAATAAAATAAATATAATATTCAAGACAAGTGTTCAATGTAAACTAAAATAGTCTTGTAAAGAGACTTAGGTATAAAATCTACATAGTCTTCTAAATATAGTAATACAATTACTGCATATTATTCGATAATGCACTATGCATATTACAAATACATAATATTACGCATTTAAATAATTAGCACTAAGTTCGAGATGCATTGAACGTAATTAAACACTAAATATCAATGTATACGTTTTTGGTTGATTACATGATATTATTTGATAATGCACGTATGCGTATTATAATACATAACATTATGCATTTAAATAATTAGCCCTAAGTCCGAGATGCATAAAACGTAATTAACACTAAGTATTAATTTACACGTTTTTGGTGGTTGATTACCTATCTTGCATTTACCGTCATGGACAATAATTAAAGAGTTACCGGGAAATCTAAATTTAAAACATGGGCATATTGATGACAACACGCGATGTTTAAGAGTTTCGTATTTTAGTTTATGCATATTGTAATATTGACGTTATTTCGATTTAACGTAACTGGACATTCTATGCAACAGGGCTTGGTAATCAAATACCAGCAAAGGAACAATAATTAGGTACTTAATGAAGAAGTCGTGGCAAAAATATTAATTCTGCCCAACTAAAGCGGCTTATTTATTATATTTGCTAAAAACAAACTAAATAATAAAACGGCGGTATGTCTATATTAAGAAATGCGATAAGGTAAACGCTGTGTATTATAAAATGAGCAAATTAAAGAAAGAGGTTATCTAATATATAATTAGGTTATATAAACTGAACAATTAAAACCATTTAAATATAATGTTACATTCTCATTAAAGCAATGTTGAACACAGTTTGTTCGAGAATATTCATTATCACCCACCTCATTTGTCAGAGTGTATTAACAATTGATTATTTTTGACCATGACAGACTGATCGTATGGCACAATACAAGTAAAAAGGAAGAGCACGGAGAAACTCGTGGTGCTTGAACAGGCCAAAGGTAGGGAAGAGCTCCCTCCATCAAGAGTGCCACATTATAATCCGGTGTCGATCGATGCATATGCTGTGGACAAGACGACTGTCTGACATCAATCATCCATGTTACAATCCTCAGTCATGAGATCCCAACGAAGAAGTATAATAACTTGTGTTATGGGAATGGTCCCCACAAGACTGGGAGCCGACAGGGTTTGGGGGGGGGGGGGGGGGGTGTTTCGACCCGATAAGTGAGATACACATCACAAATTTGCTCCAATGGTAAAATTATTTTTAGAATATTAACATTTTAAAATATTATGTGATTGTGTGATGCAAATTTTCATTATTGTTTGTCGATATTCTAAAACACTCATGTATAAATCTATAAAAATACAAAAATCGTTAAAAATACACTGAATACCTACCCTTAATTTTACCTGAAACACCATTAGAAAAACACTTCTGTAGAACGTCACACTGCTTTTAACTCTAGCGATAGGTAGGGGGGCCGCCAAAGATCCTGGCCTGGGGGCCCGCTTCAGGGTGTGGGGACTATGGCTATGTGGCTAATATATACATAAATTGATCATTGGCATCTCGCCGCATAGCCGATGGAAGTTACAGAATCGTATCACGGCCTGATTATAGTGGGTCTTGTTGCGAACCAGTTGAGCATTACCGAAGTAGATAGTTATGCTACTTATATTAATGATTACTAAGCTAGGTACGTGTAATTTATTTACTTATGGGATTTTGTTGGATGTCCATTCAATGTGGGTATCTCAAAGTATTTTTAAAAAGTATTATTTTTTATATTTATAGAGTTAAGTAAAATAATTAATACGCTGAATATCCGAAATGACCTTTCCGTGTAACTTCGCTGTGAATCATGGCGAAATGTAAACATTAAAGTCTCTCTAAAGATTTTTTTATTACCCACCACACGACTTGCCCAAATATGAAATGATAATTTTAATATTCACGAAAAATGGAGTAGACAGAGTAGAGGCTCATCCATGATCTCATCCAATTTATCATACTTTTATGTCTGCTAATTGAATTAAGACGCGATAAATTTAAATATTCTTCTATTCACTGAAGTTCGTTCATACTCAATACAAGTATAATTGAATTAATACTATCGACCGGTCCTTGATGGAATTTGAAATTAAATTCAAATTGATTTAAATTGTGTACTATTCCATTTGACCAAAACAACGTTATAGAAAACTCTCATGCGCCCGGTATTAACATATGGATCAGAATGTTGGGCACTCAACAAACAGGATGAGAGAAGTATGGACATTCTTGAGAAGAATCTTTGGGGATGTTCAAGAAAGTGGCATTTGGATGTCAAGGTATTATAATGAGGAGCTGTACACACTACGGGGAAAAACATAGCACTTGGCATATGAAAATGCAGATTGCGTTGGATCGGAAACGTGCATAGAATGCCGGAGGATATACCGGCGAGGGGTGCTATATACGCAACCCCCGATCGCAAGAGAAGACTTGGACGACCGAAATTGAGATGGCTGGACTGCGTCACGGGAGATTTAAAAATGCTCGGTCGAAGCAACTGGAGAGCGTCGGTGCTGGATCGTCCAGGATGGAGGAAGTTTTTGAAGAAGACCAAGACCCGTAAAGGGTTGTAGTGCCATAATGATGATGAATATTCCATTTGAGTAGTTTTTGTTTCACTTTTGGGCATTTTAAGGCACTATACGCACTCACCAATAGTAAATGCACACTGACACTGACTTCATGAAATGGAACAGCCGATAGTATTAATTGCATTTGATTACGATTTATTTAATTAAATTATTTTTTATAATGTTTTTCCAATAAGCGATATAATTAAAATGAGTGTTATCTTTGTGCGTTCAATTTAAAACGACACATATTTTAATTTATCTCTTTTATTTTCATATAACGGAAACAATGGATTATAATTTAAACAATAATTTTATTTATATGATACATATAACAATAATTTCTGGAATTGAGAGCGAATTTCGTAGAAATATCATAACATAACAATACGTTTTTAATCTAATGATAATATGGGTAATGATTTTTTTGTTATCAGAAAGTTACATAACGCCGAACGGAACTATTAATAGCTATATTATATTTGCCAGATAACAAACGGCACATAAATGTATTATTGATCAAAACAACCTTGCATTGTTTACGTTGGTGTGAGGTGTGGACGAGGCTTTATCATCAAAACAATACGCGCACTCCACTCCTTTCGTGTTTTGGTTATTTATGTAATAGCGACAAAGTAGTAAAATAATATTGAATACATAGAAGCGTCGACCGCGGCCACGATGTAGCACGGGCCTGCCTTTGAGCGACCTTCACAGCATGTCGCGTTTTTCGCGCGAACACAATTACGTAATGTCTATATTTGCGGCAGGTCAGCACAAACTGCGGCCCGCGAGGCCACGTAAATTTATAAACAAACACAGGGCCGCCGTACTTTCCGGAAACATTTGCTGGTGTTCCGATAACACAAAACTCTTTTACTTGATATTCCTAATAATACTACAATCTCCAAATTTTTCATGCAAAAATATAAATTTCGACAAAAATGTTTTACACGAATTATTGTCAGAACGGACGCGATTTTTCAAACTATAATTTTACGCTATAGTAATCAGCGTTGCCAGTTTGGCGTGTTTCTTGCCAGATTTATCAGTTTTCGATAAGCATCTAGCTTGCAAAAAACGCATCTGGTTTGTGGCATTTTTACTAACATTTTTTGATGCCTCCAACAACTTTTAAGTGTGCTGAAAATACGCTAGATATTTAGTTTATTTATTTTCATGCGCATCAAACTTCTAACTATCAGAATCCTACCTACTTAATGCAGGTAGGTCGGAACCTATTTTAGTAGAGTGAGAAATAAGACATAATTTAACACTTGAAACAATATGAGCATTCATCGGCCTTGGGCCTTATGTTGTAACTTGCGAGTTGAAGTCGCCCGGTCGACATGACGTCATATGACATCATTGTGACATACTACCGGAGTGATAATAGCATTCGAGAAATTAACGCTACTCAAATACTGGCGTTATTCATTGTCCCCATACACAAATAGGTATTTCAGCATAATGATATCTATGGTGAGCCGTGTGCTTGGGCGGCTCGCCTCGATGCGTGTATTGAGGTTAAGTCACAATTACGTCATGTCGTCGGGTGACTTCATGTCACAAGTTATAACATAAAGCCCCTTGTAGTGAAATGGTATCATGTGTGCTTCGGTATGTGAGATCTGTTTGACGATTATCGGAATGACTTGAAACGAAACTTGAACGCCGTTGATACAATATGGGCATTTGTTGTCAATTTATTTTGAAATATATTTCTGTTATAAATCTGTGGTTTTTACACGTATGCACATTTCTTAGATTTTTGCACTTTTTTAGATATATAAAAGGAAATGTATTCACTTTAGAATAAGTAAATTGAGTTGCAATTTTATTTTCACAAAATTTAGGGATTTTTTCCTGCTGAATATGTTGTTTTTGTACCCCGTCTGGTATGTTTTGTCAACGACAGTTGACAACACCAGTGGCGCACCCAGGATTTAATATTGGGGGGGGCCAAGAAGGAGAATGTAAATTAGTCTCATAGACTCTTTCCATTCTTCTCATTTATCGGTCTTTTGTCTATTATCTACACCATGGTCCCCACATCCTGAAACGGGCCCTCAGGCTAGGATTGGCGGTTCCCCTACCTACCGCTAAAATTAAAGGCAGTGTAAAACACTACACTAACGTAAAATTGTGTTTTAGTTCAAATTAAGGGTACTTATACAGTGAATTATTGGCGGTTTTTAATACAGCTACTTTAATATTAGAGCTGTCGAGTATCGACACATAACAATCAAAAAATATATTGCACAATTATATAAGTAATTGAAAATGTTCGTGACCATGAAGTATAATAGCCCGCAGGCGACTTTTTTTACTATTAAAGCTAATTTATGATGTGTGTTTATCTCACTTATCTGGTCAACCCGACACGCCAGGCCCCCCACAGCCCGGGCCCCCAGACTAGAGCCCTGTCAGCCCTCCCCAGCCATGACCTACACCACTCCGGAATTCGGGTGGACACCGAGAATTTTTCGACAGTTCCATTAAGGATTGGGTTTCTAAAAAACCTGACATTAGTGTTGTGTTAGAAATCAAAATCAAAGAAATTTTTCTAAAAGGGGTGCTGGAGAATTACAAATCATTTTTTGCCGTGTTTTTATTTGTCTAAGCCCAAAGGTATAGTTTATTGGCTTTCAATTTCAATGTTTAAAATCATTCTGATAATTTTCATGTTTGGGGGGTGCCAGGGCCCCTTGGCCCACCCCCTGGGTGCGCCACTGGGCAACACTGATTGTAATGGGGGGAGGGGAGGGGGGGCATTTTTGAAAATACATATAGGTGTCAAAATCTCCGACCATGTTCATTCCTCATAGGATCATATGGGCCTCCACAGAGTAGAGGATTGTACTACCAGATTTTGTTTTTTACGAGAAATGGATGCCAGCCACTTACTCAACCTATTAGATCCATACCCTGACTCACACACAAATTGAAAAACAATATGTGTACTTGCCGGCCCAGGATTCGAACCTGGGACCCACGGTGTTATAGTCCAACGCTTAAGCCGCGCGGGCACCGTGGGCGTCGAAATCTAGGAGAACTCTATCCGTTAGCTTGGTACTATCATAAAATAACACGAAAATTATTGCTTTAGAAGACCATGCCCAATCTCAAAAAACACCGCACGCCATTGCTATTCAGCTTGGTTTACGCGTTTTAATTCATTCAAGGCGTGTGAGTATAAGTTGGGGTTGCCTATTTACTAGTTAATAGTTTTTATTGCTTTAAGCTAATTAATTACTATCATCAAAGTACGTCCTTGGTCCATGGCCAGATTAATAATTGCACTTTTAGACAATTTAATTTTGAATCATGCACATTAAAGACGGCTGAAATGTTCTGCTAGTAGAATGTTGTCTGGTCTAGCATGGATTCGAATCATTACCTACTGTAATGCGGGTTAATTAGATAAAACGAATTTCACAAGGACAATCAAGAAACTGGTGCTGCACTTAACACATGAAAATTAAAGCACTCATCACGCCATAAATCGTAATTGACCAAAAGAGCGACTAAAAATGTTTTGATAAAAATATTCATGCATGGTGTTACCCATAATATAATAAGTAATAACAATAACAATCTATCGATGAAAAATTCTAATGGATTTAAGTTTTGTATTATTCAATTTTAGTAGTTTTTCGCGACCCGGGTTCGCCTTTCGGCATCTTCAGGCACTAAGTGCACTCACCGAAAGGTAAGTCCACACCGACTAATATAATAATTCAATACAATAAAGTAGGGAAAAACTTTATCACCTACCTATTAAGTCAAGGAACACAATAAAAAATATAACAAACTAACTAGGAATAGTTGTGTAAAATAAGTGTTTGTAAAAAACCCCTCCCTTATCACTATAAGCGTATAAATCGTCAAAACCCTAATAAGTAATAGATCATTAGTAATTATAATCAATACAAATAGTATATTCAAGAGGTGCAAAATAGTCAATACAGGGAACAATGGTAACGTATTGGGAGTTTAATGGAGTTAACTAACGAGATATGTATTATAAATATATTAATATATCAATTGTATAATTTATTATTATTATAAAAATAATACATTAGACATGCACACATACATCACACGATACAATAGTATATTTTTTACAGTTTTGCAATGAATACCCACCCTACCCTATCGCGATCGGGGTATTACAAAAAACCTTTACAAAAACAAGCACGAGAAATTATTGTTTTTAATGTGACCGAATATTTTTAAAAGTTAAACGAAAAACAGTAGTTAGTTACCTACAACTTGAAATATAATAATATAGCATTAATATAGTTAGATTAATTAATACTGGGTTGGGTAATTATTGAGTTTAGAAGGAAATAAATCATTTAGCTATATTTGCTAATTACGAGGTGAAATTATTTTTCTTGTGTTAATTATCGAATAATAATTAAACTTCCAAGTGAATTACTGAGAATAGAATTGTTATAAATTAAAAACCTAATTTCACCGGATTTGTTTTCTCAAAAAATGACAACACATAAATTTTCTACACGTGACTACAGCGACTTCCAGTTATCACCGAGATCTTGTTGTGGACAGTAGTTTAATAATTATTATTCATATTGAAAGTAAATTCGACGATTTGCTACGTGTAATACGGGTTGTTCCCTTTTTAGTCGATCCCGTACTGGCCGAAAATAACCGATCACAACCGAACATCAAAAAGTTAACGTTTATGTTGTCGGACTATAAAATCCAGGATCTAAGTACTACGTATTTATGATAAACAAAAATTCCGTTATCATTTAATTATTTTTATCCTAATGCATAGTTGTTAAGTTTTGGTAAATGAAACATTCAACACCTGTCAGGCAAAGTGTCAAAACGCAGAGAGATGTTCAATGATTATTGATATTGATCGATTCGCCAGATTGCCAAGTAGCTAAATAAACCGAACGGGCGGGCAAACAGTTACTTATTATCGATTCGATCTGACTACAAACTTTCAGAAGTGTCACATGTCATTTGAGAATAAAAAATACATTAATAAATAATATTGAGCACATGGACAAAATCGCAATCAATAGATCTCAATCTTTCACAACAAATCAGTGAGTGCCATACGTATATTAATAGAAAATTAAACCATTATTATGTATTCAATGAATAATCCACACATTGAAGAATGTAGTAATCGTTATTGAACACACCCAATTAGGAATACTTCAAAAACATAACTATTGTTACATTAAGTATAATATATTAATTGTTTTGATTTATCTATCTGTAACGCAGTTTAAAATTATTGAGGTTTTGGACTCTAAGGCGTAAAACCCACTTAACGCAGCAAGTGGGGCTCTCGCGCAAAATTTCACAAGTGGCGCGTAAATCAACGAAAATACAACGTAATAAAATACGCCAGCGCACACTGGATTTGACGACGCATTATGTCCGCCTGCCCCATGAGTCATCGTTTTTTGGCTTCTCGGCGATACGCATTAACGAAAATACAACGTAGTCCATTCATTGAAAACGGCGAGCAAAATCACGCTCTTCGAAGCGTCGTCGATGCGACGGGCGAGAAGCCATTATTTAAGAACAGCGAACTCTTTGTTTAGTTATTGCGTGTCCGATTTTAATTACAAGCCCCGAGAAATTTAATAATATTTTTATTGCTTTGTTATGAGAGACGCGGTTAATAATAATTATTTTGTGCTGCTTGAGCCCCTTATTACATATGTGAAATGTAATGCGTGGGTGGGAGGGGGCCTACTCAGTAGTGAGCGCGTCGAGCGCTTTCTTGGTGGGCTTTATGCCGAATAGCATTAGTCGGAAACCGGCGGCCCGTATGCACCCCATGAATGGATAACCCATATTAACATAACAAGCGACCTACCAAAGTATGGAAAATTTATGTAATAATCACAGAACAGATAATAAATAGAATACCGATAGGCCATATTCAATACGCCGCGTGGTGAAGCAGGATTTTGAATGTGTGAGTGTCCTACGAAAATGAAGCACGCATTATGCACGTGCAATGGTGTGTGTAATACACCAACATTAAATGAGCGTAAATGCATAAACCGAGAGCAGTTTTCAGTATTCGACCTAAAACGTATTATTGACACGTGTGTAAGTTTAACCCGGATTCTTCCTTACTCGAGTCGGTTAACTGCTATCGCCTTACCCGTTATGTATTTCAGTTCCCATTGTTTCTGAGTTCCCTGGTAATAATGGATTGAAATAATACAATTGATAAGTATGTTTTGGAACCCCCTCTCACCATAAACACTTATTTTAAGGACTAAAAGTTCAAAACGGCCCATACGTCTAAAAATGTTGACGACCTATGTTCTAGCTAGAATCTAGAGATTATTATAAGAATTAAAAAAAAAAAACCGTATCAATTTACATATTATACGATTACTTCAAAGGTAATACATTATGTATCTAGTGTAAAATATGAACACGTACAAGTAAGTAGGTATATTACAAGTTTTTATTTATTTGTTTATTACAACGTTTTCTTAGCTCGTATTCTTATTTGTCCGGTGGTTCTTTGTCCGGTACAAATCTTGCAATCGATTTTTAACTAACTTCCCCACTAGCTAGACATTTGAAACTGTTAGAATATATCAGAACACTATGCCAATGCATTTTTTAATACTTTTAGCCATCTTTAAGTAGAATTGAATTCATTTTCAGTTAATTCTGTTTTGTATGAAAAGTTATTTCGACACCATTATTGGTTGCTAGGGGTCTGTGGTCCTAGCAACTAAATTATTAATATATACGTGCGTTACTATGGAAATCAATATGACATGTCAAGTACAATTTTTTTTTGAACGTTTACGCTAGTCAAGTCAAGTTTATATGGTTCAACAGAAAATTTAAAAACGTTGCATATAAAAAGTTCTTTTTATCTTGTAATTATTTATAGACTAATCTTTCCACAAAGGAAAAACCCAAATAAAAGTATTTTTTGCTATCGCGTTATAATGTTTGCATGCTAAATGCGATATAAGGCGTAACCCTGTGATAACCTTAAATATTAGAATGAGAGAAAATTTTAATTTAAAAAATATACTGATTTAATAATAATATACGATAATAAAATAATATATTATGTTTATCGGTCACCTATTTATTTCAGAAAATTACATTATAAATAAATCAAAACAAAGGGAAACGTGGTCAGAATTAAAAGTCGATAACACTCTTATCTGACATTCCTGTCCCTTGGCAAATGCACATAATGATATAAACATGCATTGTCTTATCATGTCATGCATTATCATTGGTTACAATGCACAAAACAATAACATTGCACAAAACAATAACATTGCGAATTCCTTCTGTGGTATTTGCACATACATACGCAATAATTGATATGAAATCGCACATGTATAGGTACACATATTTTAAACAACGAATTTGTGACGAGGATCACTGGACGGTATAGGTGAGTTGGAAATACTGTCACCAGTTTGTGTACTCAAGTAACGTAGGAAACTACCCATACTCAGTGTGGCCCAATAAACTTATTCCAAAAAACTTGTGATGATATCATCGCGAGTCTCTCGCCAGTTGGTAGACTTTCAACACTATTGACATTAAGGCCATACCTCAGTTGAGACACGGTCTATAAAGATCGTCGCTAGGCGATGCGCGGATTGCGGGTCGCGGGTGCAAACGAGGCATGTCAAACCAAATATAATTTGTCTTATAAACCCAACATGTGTCCAGTTTGTGTTCTGTTTATTGTTTTATCAGTAACAATAATAATATATTCATTGACATGTTTTCTTTTTAAAGTAAATGGGTAACGTTTTAAGTCATCTTTACACGATTTAAGAATTATTACGGCCGTCGCCATCACGAAGCAAAATGACGTGTTTCCAGCTCTACATTCTCTCTCCGAATGTGAGCGAGTGCAAAATTTCGTCGCGCCTATGGTTGAAAATTATTTGCCGTTTCACTGATGAATCACATTAAATGCGCGCGAGCGATATAGCACTTGAATATAGGTATATTTTAATTTATTAGTCTATTCTATTTCTATTGCATTCAAATGTATGAACAATAGGTCATAAATTTTGTGTCGCAGTACAGTGGTGAGATGACGCACAGGCTTGTTATAATATGACCGCTCAAAACATGTTTAAAATAAAAAAATACTGTTATTCATTTTTGTTAATAAGAATATTATAACTTATAACCTAACGGAAAAACAACTCATAAATTTAAAATGTGTTCAAAATTTTATAATAAATGGGATATTTTGAAAAGCGAATATTGAAGCCGATATTTTAAATACTAGTATTGAGTTGGTTTTAGTTCCAGTTGAGTGTGAGACTTATATCGCATACGCACGCCAAACGCTCTATATACCTAGTACTCCAAATACTAGTAAGTATTTTGGAACAAGTTTCGATACAAAGCATTTTTCTATACTGGTAGTAAGTATAGGTACTTAGTCTTCAAAATCGACTAGTTTTCCCACCTCTACTGGACGGCCTTTGAAAATAAATAAATGTTGGAAATGTCTAATATTCAAATTGTCCGATCGTCTGCGTTGTAAAAATAAATAATACATCATACGTTATAATTTATGTTATATTATTACTAGATGACAGATGAAATGGCAATGGGCTGAAATGTCAACCGCTGGCCATATGGTATCTTCAAAAGTGACCTCCCATTGTGTCTGTGTGCTACCAGTCCTCATATACGCATGTGAAACGTGGACACGTAATGTAAGAGAAATCAAAAAAAATATAAGCAGTAACGTGGCATGGAAAGGTGCGTTTAGGCATAACGCGAAAAGATCATAAAAGAAACAAATATATAGGAAGGCAGACAAGAGTATGCGATGTGATAGAGGTCGCAAAGCAGAAGAAATTGCAATGTGCTGGACAACCTCTAGCAGTAGTAGATTTCGTAAGCACGTCAATTATAAAGCTTACTGTTATGATTTATCTAATTCTATTTCGACCACTGCAACTTTTATGGTACCATCTTTGGAAAGTCGACGTTCTACATCTGATCAATATTTTATTTTTAAAATTATCAATGGTTTTGTTGACTCACCAAACCTACTCGAAAGGGTGGGTTTCCATTGTCCACCAAGATTTACGCGAAACTAAACTTTGTACCATGTCAGTCGTAGCGATTTTAATTATGTACAAAACTCTTTTATTCGGCGCTCTTGTTTAAATTATAATATGTATTTCTCCACCGTTGATCCTTTTAATAATTCACCTGTTTCATTTAAACGCGCTATCTCAAAAATTTTGTATGTACATATATTTTTTTATGTTACTTTTTTGTGTATAATTTAATTATTCATTATTCTTCCTCATTTTTCTCATGTAATTTCTTTATATTTATGTTATTCTTACTCTCTACCTTGTTAGGCTTAACTATATTATAATGTATACATGGAAACTTTGCTGGTTGCAATAACTTTTCATTATTATATTTAAATTTTTGTAATCAGTGAAGAACTAGGGACCGAGAAAAATGGAAATAGCTAGAGGAGGTCTTTACGATGTGGTGAATCAACCCCGGCTGATGATTATTACGAGGTGGAAAGCCCATATACAGATGGGAAGTATCGAACAGTATCGCTAACATCATATTATTATGTTATTGATTAAAAAAACTGCACAGAAAACTAGCTTTAATATTTCGATCTAAAAATAAATCAACCGGTTAACCTTTCGGTTTGGGGTGGGGGTAAATAATTATTATATTCCATAATTCACTGTTCTTCGTGAACACTACATCAAATTATCCATGATATATGGACAATAAATTATCAGTTTAATATTATTACTCTAGCATGATAATCATCATTGATTACATGGGGCATCTCTAAAATAATGGCAAATGTCAGTGCATGATTATATGGATGGATAGACAGACACAGATAACTAATATTTTTTCGAAGCGAACGGAGGGACCCAAATTATAAAATGATGGATACCACGGGCGTGATATTAGTTGTATAATATATAATAATAGATTGTGTAACTATTTATGGTTTAGTTGGTCGTAGGTTAAGTGTATATTATGATAACTTTCTGAAAGTCTTCGGTTCGATTCCCAGCTGGAGATAGCGAATTTTGTAATGTTAGTTATTTGACAGAAGTAATCGAATAACTTGGTACGGCAGTTTGTTGTAGTTAAATATACTACTCGGCGATTGGATAAGTATGGTACTAAAAGTCGATATATGAATAAATATAGGTATGCGTCAACATAAAGTGGGTGTATGAAAAATACAAAAAATCCCTAAAAATACCCTTAATTTTACCTCGAACATCATTTGGGATATGCAACTGTAGATCGTCATATTGCCTTTAACCTTAGCGATAAGTAGAGGGCCCGCCAAAGATCCTAGCCTGGGGGCCCGCTTCGGGATGTGGGGGCCATGATCTAGGTACAGACGGAGGACCATCTTTTCTCACACGGTGCGTATGAAAAAGATGGGGTATATTGTTTTTAACTGACCGGCTGACAAGTCTTGTCAGTTTAACGACAGTAGTTGCCAAAATTGGTAGAACGGTTAGCTGCGCTAATAAATAACCTACAAAATAAACGAAATGTACCGTTAACATTTCCAGGTTTGCAAAGTGTTGCATTGCAGAAAAAGTTTGGGAAACCCTGGTCTATGAAATGATACATTGCGTTGGGTGATGTGCTGACGCACGCTTATTATGGAAGTGAAAGCTAGTGACAGTCTCTATTCCCAATTCCCACGCCGACTTGTATGGCAGGATATTAAAAGCCAGAAACCAATAACTGCGACATTTAATTATTTTTTTATGCCGTAATAACTAAGAGCGGAATGCAGAAACATTTGTCATAACTAAAATTTCCTTAGCAGAAAACACTATGCAGAAACACTGTCCTTAGTTAAGATCATTTTTATTGAAAATAATACCATATTTAAAAATTCTCGTTAGGTAAATTAGGTAAATTATTTTATTATTGTTAAACGATGACAAAAATATGACAACTGCATTTTATAAATGCAATAACTATAAATACATATTTATGTTTCCGTTATAAGTCATTATACGTGATTCCACAGGCACCACAAGATTTTTTTTTAACATGGTAACACTAGCATCAAGTGTCATTCTTCATCTGGTATTTTCTATTTCTGCGGGCTGGCGTATAAAAATAAAATAATATTCTGCAAGTACATGCCAAACGAATTAACACTATCAATATCCATATTGAGATACATTGTTAAATGAATTTGAGTGTATGGACTGTGTTATAGACATGCAAATTTATTTTGACAGCAGCTGTCAGTGGTAAATGGTAATACAGAAGGGGGCGTGTTCATAACAAAAGTAGTCTATGGTTAAGGATTCCTTAACTCTATACTCAGGATTGTCTATAGTTAAGTCATGCTTTTCGGCGACTTATCCTTAGGAACGAAATCTTAGATTGTGCATTCCGCTCTAAAGCAGTAGACATAGTAGTCAATGTGAGAGTATACAGGTATGTATTATTATCTCAGCACGCACAAGTCGGCGTTGCCAATTTAAGGCTATACCTCAGCTGAGGCATGGTCTAAAAAGATCGTGACTACGCGATGCGCGATCGTGCAAATGACGCGAGCCGAACGAAATAAAATTTGTCATAAAAATCCAACATACGTCCATTTAATGTTATATTACTAATAATATCGCATCGGAAACCTGGACATTAACTCTGCGAAATGAACGAGCCCTGAACATTTTTGAAAGAAAAATTCTCCGCCGTACATATGGACCGATCAGGGACGGCGAAGATTGCAGCGCAGTTCAATCAATTAAGATTGGGAGACTGCGATGGCTAGGTCATGTGCACCGTATGAATGACAATGCACCGGAAAAGAGAGTGATGTCCAGTAATCCAATAGGGCGTAGAAGTGGCAGGCCAAAGATTCGCTGGTTGGATGGAGCTGCCAGTGACTGCCGTATTCTGGGGGTACCGAATTGGAAAGCGGCCACACTGGATAGGGACAGGTGGAGGGAGCTGTTGGACGAGGCCAAGACCCACATCGGGTTGTCGCGCCCCTGATGATGATGACTAATAATAATAGTATATTCATTGACATGTTTTCTTTTTCAAGTACCTACATGCGGAACGTTTTTTAGTCATCTTTACACGATTTAAGAATATATTCCTCCGACGCCATCACAAAACAAATTGAAGTGCTCACACCTCGACTATCAGTCTCCGATTGGCGACGACTGCGAAATTTCGTTCCACATACAGTTGTAAAAAATATTTGCCGTTTCACTTATGAACGCTCTTAATCTTGAAGAGCCTAAGAAATATGTATATTTTTAAAAACATCCTTGAAAAAAAAATATGGAACGCGTGGTATTCGAACACACATTTATCAGGATCACTTTTCGGGTGAGTAATATGTAATGGACAAATAAGCTACAGACCAAAGTGACTTTGTGAATAATTCTTAATTATTACTAAGTACCTAGTATCTACGCTATCTGCGATGTTTCAATATTCGTCAATATATGGCAATTAAATGTGGTAGTTGTGTGTCTTGTTTATTATATTCATGGTCAAAAATAAATGTTTTTACGATTTCAATATTCTCGAAAGAAGAAAATAAAGTAACATGACAATATCGAAAGCAGTGAGGCGCAATGTGACCGAGACTTGAGTGACATCATTTCATTTATCTCAATTAATGCTAAAGTGAGTCCAATTCGTCCGAATTGACTGCCACGAATGTGTCTGCTACAAATAAATCTGTCCTCGCACGCGTTCTAATCAAAAGCGTAAACATTATAATATTATTTCTACCGAAACTCCATGATGATATCTTTCCCCCGGATTTAATGGCGACAGTGCGGAGGAAACGCTATTTCAGTAATAATGAGCTAAGATTGCTGACACACGAAGGAAAATTTAAACTAAAATGTGAAGACAAATTTATTGAAAGATTTTTGTTTCCGTCCACAGAAACAATACATACAACCAGCATTGCCAACTTTGCCAGATCTAGCATTTTTCGATAGGCATCTAGCTTGCAAAAAATGCATCTAGCTTATGGCGTTTTTATTGGCATTTTTTGATGCCTTCAACAGCTTTAAATGTGCTGAAAATGAGCTAGACTTTTATTTAATTTTTTCATATATTTAATGAAAGTAGGTTGGAACTTGAGAAATAAAACAACACGATGAAACAATAGGAGCATTTTTGGCGTTATAGTGATACATTAGTATCAGATATTATAATTTAATGTTAGGTATGTGGCATAGGATTGGCGATAATCGGGGATTCCACTCTATGGTATTACCTAATTATTACTTATCGTAGGTTGTTAGTTGTTAGATTAATTATTTTTCGTTAATTTTGAAAAGTGTTTTTGGGAAAATATGGTGAATTGTACACACCCATTTTTTCAATTTTTGCATTTTTTTCGATCAAAAAAAAGGGTAAGTATTGAAAATTGATTTTCTCAAAATCTAGCGTTTTTCCTGCCAAATAGCTAGTTTTCGTACTCCGTCTGGCATGTTTTTAACAACGACAGTGGCGAAGGGTGGACGTATGGTGTTAAGATTCGCCATAAATAGTGCACATTAAACTTTGTCAGTCATACGTAAGTATTTCTTTTCATTGAAATAAGACAACAATTTACGGATGGTGGTTAGTTTTTAAAATTCAATTAAACTGTGCGAAAATCAAGCCATAATAGATAATAGTCAAAAAATACTCGTCTACCTAAAATAATGCATTTACATCATACAAAAATTTGGATATATTATGGATAGAATGATATTTTTTATCTATTATAGTTTGGATTAATGGGTTTAGCAAGTGGCTGACATCCATTTCTCGTAAAAACAAAATCAAACCTCCACTCGGTGGAGGCCCATATGATCCTATTAGGATCGGACAGGTCGAAAGAATAGTTTGGTTTAGGCAGGGCATAATAAATTTAAAAAAAAAATAAACCAATAACATGTGTAATATAATATGTATTTTTTCCAACGTAAACAAAAAAGTATTAATGAAAAAATGTGCACAATTTTGTCGTATCGCCAAAAATATGCAAAACTATTAAGGCTTGGTTAAGGCAGGGCTTAATTGACTTTTAAAAACTAACCAACACCATCTGTAAAGTGTATTTTTAGTTCAATAAAAACAAATACGTATGACTAACAAAGTTTAATGTGTACTATTTATGGCGGATCTTAACAGTCTACCTCCACCCTTCGCTACTGACATACAATAATAATTTAGGTATGTGATCTTCGGAAAAAACTACACACTATTTTTTCCAAAAAGTGTCCATTCGATAGAACTGTTTTCGTCTACCTTGTGATAAAAATGTGTACTTACATCTTATATACAGTGCAGTTGAGGCATGATCTAAAAATATCGTGGCTAGGCGATGCCGCGGATTGTGCAAATGACGCGTGCCGAACGAAATATAATTTGTCATAAAAATTCAATATGCGTCCATTTAATGTTATGTTTATTGTTATATAGTTTGACATGTATAGTATAACATATTATATAATATAGTATAATAATAGTATATTCAATATTGACATGTTTTCTTTTTCAAGTACATAGGTACATAAAGTTTTTTAATCATCTTTACACGATTTAAGAATATATTCATCCGACGCCAAGACAAAACAAATCGACGTGTGCACACCTCGACTGTCGGCCTCCGATTGGCGACGAGTGCCAAATTTCGACGCACCTACTGTTGAAAATTATTTGCCGTTTCACTGAGGTACGCTCTTAAGAATCGTACCTTCTAGCAATCACATCCAGAAAGTAACACATTTCCCATTATTTTTATGTTGTATGGTTGAATAATTCCATAGAAAATACTTGTCACCGTTGAAACGATGTTGCTAATTTACTACTCAATACTTTAAAAATATGGACACATACATCAATTTAAAATAGTCTTTTCACTGAAGTACGCTCTTAAGCTGTTAAAATCAAACCAATGGAGTGGAGGAGATTGGAGTTAAAGTGCAGAGCAATGGAGATTTTTTACTCCAGATTTTCAGCTATATAAATATATTAATTATATTCTGCTCTACGAATAATTTGAAATGATAAAAGGCAACCGATGAAAGAGTAAATAACATAATCAGTGTGATGACCTCGACCTCGGTCTTATATTTATTGAGGAGGTGTTAAAATGTCATCATCTCTCACACTTGGTGACTACAACTGGCTGTACAGCATCCCACGCTGACAACTTACACGCGTTGTTTTGCTATGCAATGTCCGATGAGCATCGTAAAACTGCACAAGACAACTTGCTTGGAACGAGAAAATTTACATGTTAGCTTCGAGGTACGGTATAAAATTTGTGTTTGGATCACTCACGACAATATTTGTCACGGCAGATGCCAGATGGTTATGTCTCCAGGTTCGAGACCTCGAAAGACCGGGCCAAGGTAACAATTTTACGCTATAGGTATCTACTACTTAATTATATACTTACATTATTTTGTCATTATTGTTGAGTGTGTTCTTCAAAAAGAAATTATGTAAAGCAGTAAGACACTTCTTTCAAATATTAACTTTATAATAAATACATAATGCTTCATTAAGCAACTCATTTTCAACATTTCTCACTGAAAAATACCCAACAAGTGTGTACTGGAGAGTGGACACTGGTATATACGAGTACCTACCTAGAGCTTGTCTTCTATAAGCTGGCGTGCGGTTCCCCCCCCCCCGCTTCAGATTCCGCATTGGATTCCCTCTCGTCCCCTACCATTGAAAACTTGCAACAGTCGAATGTGATGATGGCAGAATGCTTACCGTGTGACGTGAACGCCAGTTTACAGTTTATAGAATACAGACTCTAGTAGATTTTTGAAACACGATAAAAGGCGACATAGGCAGATGTAAAATTTCAATGCTGTCTGCAATGTCTAGCTCTAGCAGATCAGTCGGCTGTCGCCAAGTACTGATAAGAACTAGCAATTAAGTAATTGGTTGGGCCACTTATGCTGGCCCTCATTCCTTTCTTCCCACATACCTTCAAATCCCTAATAATTATTGTCACAAGACAGGGCAACGAGCAGTTACTGGTCATAGGTCGACCGTGATTAAGAATAACATTTAGTTACTTCAAGACAGTCGACGCACCTAGGCTTGTAAAGCTATCGCGCTCCATCTGATAGGATACGAACGAGGTCGCGTTAACCACAGAGTGACTCAGACAAAACGCATATGTTCGACATTCGTTGCGCTAAATCTGATACGGTTTGAGCGAACGTCGCCTCTATCATCCATCCTGAAATTGTCATCATCATTCATCATCCAAAACTAAGTGAAACCGTGAGAGTGGTTCCGAATCGTGAGTGCGTGAACACCGAACCGACTCCAGCGCGCTCCAGCCATCTAAACATAAAAGGTCGGTGTCTGGCATCCTTAGTAAACTCCTCCCCCTCCTAGATTCGTAATCCACCAGCATCCTCAAATGACAGACCACTCCATAAATCGCAACCAGTAATCGTATGTCAAATTTTAGGTATATCACAAGTCTTGTTATAAAATACAATCTTGTTTTGAAGTAATGTTATTCATGTGAAATAAAACAAGAAAATACAGGTGGCTATTTATAACTAACCATTCAACTATCTGGCAATAAGCCAAACGAAAAAGAAAATATGAGAAAATTGAACAGGTTACAGTTAGTTTTAACACACGGCTTTTATTTCTGGAAAATCCTGTTTCTTTTTCATCTGTCATTGAGAGCTAATTGAGGAAAAAAAAAGATAAATCGGCCAAAGGTTATTTGACATCAGGTAAATAAGTTAATTTGTTATAAATGAATGACAACTTTGCAAAGTATGTGAGAAAAAGTGACATAATGTATTTGAGTTCATTCTTGTGTCATCAAAGTACACTTAATCTAACCCAGGTAAAATGATAGTAAGTTGGAAAACTACGAATAATTCTTTCTAAAGTCTTTTCTAGAGTAATGAAGATGAAGATATTTATAAGTAGGTATGTGAAGATGATACATTGCAGTGATCAAACTTCCTCTAGCATGTCACGTGAAAGTGTTCGGTAGTCATTATCATAAGGAAAGAAGATACTCAACCAACCAAGACGCTCTTTTTCACAATACCTACCGGAAAGGAAAAACAGGACCGTGGGAAGTGATGAGTGTCAAAAACATGGGGTTGATGACGTGGTGAGCTGGAGGCAGGCAGACGGAAGAGTAAACGTTTTTTAGAAGAGAATTTTTGATGTGCATTCCTGATGAGAAAGAGGAGCTTCAATATTGTTAGTTCTCTCAAGGTGTAGAATTAACTTGTGATAAGTCTGTCCATCAAAATCGATTCTGATATAAATATGTTATTATACTTACGTGTGCAGGCACGTGTATGCATTTACTGGCAGTAAAAGTGTGTATTTTAAACTATCGTGACAATAACTGTTTACACGTAAAAGTCCTGACTGTCTCTCCAATCTCATTCTTCAAGAGTGAGCGAGACGCGATGTTGTTGTCATTTTATGGTACTATCTGACAGGTAGTGAAAATCGGACGTTTTAAAATTATGTACTTATGTTTAGTAAGTATTAAGTATGTTTTTATGAACACACTGTATTTATTGAGAGGATGGCTGACACTTATAAATCAAGAGTGGTATCTATTCATTTAAATCTAATAGTTTATTATTAACTATATTCAGTGTTTCGCAATAATGTATGAGGAAGGTAGTATTTTATCCGAGTAGAATGAGGAGGTTCAGATTCAACTTACTTAAATACGGATGATAAATATTTTTTTGTTAGATAGAGATAGAGCTTCCGAATACTGTTGTATGGTAGTAGCATCGAATTGGAAAGCGGCCACCGGATAGTAACAGTTAGTTGGGGAGAAAATATTATGTTGGACGAAGTCAGGAAGATGACGATAGTAATTAGTTTGAATTACCAATAATACTGCTAAAAGGTGAGTCTACGCCTTAATTTAATCCAAACTTAAGGAAAAAGTTGTCGATTGTGTTTTAATAATCCTCTTTATCAAGTCTATATCGGACAATGAAGATATTATCAGATGCTTAAAAGTATCAATTTGTAAGAATTAGCGAACCACTCAAAGACAGTATGTAGATTAATAAGTCTTCAACGCATGAATAAAGTACGTTTATAAATCCTAGAAATAAATATTAACAGCAATAATGCAACATTACTTATTATTAAAAACATTTAAACCCTAATTGCACCCCGATTCTCACGATTTTCCCATTACCCACCCCCTCTACTGAATTATAACTTGGAATGTTATAACTATCTGTTTCCCACACATAGAGCGGAATGCAGAAACATTTGTCATAACTAAAATTTCCTTAGCAGAAAACACTATGCAGAAACATTATCCTTAGTTAAGGTCATGTTGTCTATGGTTCACCTCGTCTTTAAGCTTCGTTCGTTTTTTCTATTGAAAATAATATCTACCATATTTAAAAATTCTGTTTCCTATAATTTAGGTAAATTATTTTATAATTGTTAAACGATGACAAAAATATGACAACTGCATTTTATAAATGCAATAACTATAAATACATATTAATATTTAATTATAATACTCTTATGTTTCCGTTATAAGTCATTATATGTGATTCTAAATGAAATATGAGCACCGCAAGATATTTTTTAACATGGTAACACTAGCGTCAAGTGTCATTCTATCATCTGGCATCTTGTATTTCTGCGGACTGGCGTATACAAGTAAACTAATATTCTGCAAGTATATGCCAAACGAATTAACACTATCAATATACATATTGAGATACATTGTTAAATGAATTTGAGTGTATGGACTGTTTTATAGACATGCTAATTTATTTTGACAGCAGCTGTCAGTGGTAAATGGTAATACAGAAGGGGGCGTGTTCATAACAAAAGTAGTCTATGGTTAAGGATTCCTTAACTCTATACTCAGTATAGTCTATAAGTAGTTAAGTCATGCTTTTCGGAAACTTATCCTTAAGATCGAAATCTTGGATTCTGCATAGGGCTCATAGTTTCTATTCAATCCCTTCCCACACACTATAGCCATTAATTTATTATACCATTATAATTAAACTCGTCAATATCGATACTCTTCTTGTGTCGTGAGTCTTTATTAATAAAGGAAATAGTGAAGGGTGTGTTAACAGACTTTTGTTTTTACGAGAAATGGGATGTTGTTAGCCACGTGCTTACCAATTTGATCAAACCATTGATATATTGGTCAAACACACATTAAAAAATAAACAACATGAATTATCCAGATCCGGCATTCGAACCCGAGACTCATGATGCTAAGTCAATACGTGTTACCACTAATGCATCGCGTGCCCATGGTAAATACGAAGTGATAAACTTATTTTATAAATCAATAAGTAAATGGTGAATTGCTTGAACATAATCTTTTTTAATGTGAACATTATTCAGATAATATAGCTTCTACATAATAATATGTTCTGTTATGGTCAATGTATTTTTTCAAATGTGAAAATACTTTTATATGATAAAATTAGTGAAGTAGGTATTCTAGGTAAGTTACATACGCATTGAAAATCATTGTATCTGTGTTATCTATCGACACTGGCAGTTGACGGTCACATTTAAATTGAGTGATAAAGCATACACATTTATTTATTATTTCTGAATTGCAAATGTACTCAATATTGATTTTAAGTATGTGCTCAAAAGATAGCAGAAACTAGTGAATCTGATGAAAAAATACTTCAATACTGACATTTTTGGTAGAGAGAAATCGCGAGATAAGATAACAATAGTTTCGAACATTTTGCCGCCAAATAAAATGTATTTCAATATCTATTTTTCATAAAGTTCAGATGAAAGAGATATGAGATGTACTCAGTCAACACAGGTTCGTGTCCGTATTAGTTGAAACCGTCACCTTAGTTTTCACAACCCAATGTGGAACCAGGCCTGATCATGAAGTATGCGTCGATGTGACGTCATCGTTATTCGCAAAACACACGTTGACAGATGGAGCTCCGCAGATTGGTCGAATGCGACTTTTAAGTTCGAAAAAGCAACATCTAGTGCTGCTATCAACAAATCGCATGTGTCTCGGGTTGCGAGTCGAAGATGCCAGAACGCATACGCACACATACGAATTGGTAATTCCTATACCGGCTCGGTGAACGCCGCATCCAAATAAATATATATTTCGAGAGGTTGCGCGCGACTGTCGCTAGCTACCTAGGTACTGCGCGGTCTTCATATGCAACATCGGAGCGACGTTAACGAAATAGACAAATTAACTGTTTCAAAGACTTGGATTTTAACATAAATGAATTTGAAGTCCATGTCCGCCGTAGTTTTTCACAACACAACAAAAATGGTTGCTTTGAGGTTGGATTCCGTTCATAATTGTCATTGATAACTAACTCATTATATCTATAAATGTATTATATTGATCCTCTAGAACAACGAGATTCAATTCAGTAATGCTGTCTTTCTTTATTGTATGTGTCACAGAACCGCCCTGATATTTGATCAGATGCCCACACCTCAGCGGCGACCATCTGTCGGAGGTTCAGACCTTACTCGAAAAGAAGAAGAGAAACGAAGAGTGGAAGACGAAGGCAGACCTGTGCAAGAAAGTGGGAGGATAGAAGCGGCGAGCGGCCCACTGCTGATACAGAATGGAAAACAATAAAATATCAACGACAGAGAACCTCAAACCATGCAGATAATAAATTTAATAATTTTACATTAAACTCAATTTACTTAGGTATCTCCATTAAGTCTGGATCAGATTATGCTAGTATTTTAGTCGAATGGAGAGTGATTCAAAGTGTCCGAACACAGTACATTAGTGCGTAGCAGTCAAAATTAACGGTTATTTTTACGAAGTGGAGATTTAAAAATCTAAATGCACCAATGGCTTTAGAGTAAATTGGCGTTGTTTTACGGTGGTCAATCATGGAATCACTTTATGAAGACCCATATCAACCATATTAAACTGGGCTTCCATAACAGATTTGCATACCGTAACGTACTGGCAGGTTCGCTACTATCGTTTTACTGGGCAGACGCAGATATTGCACGGTCCAATTGTCGCGTGAAAATTCAGAAGCTTCTGAATTGGGATATGTACCTGCGCAGTAGAACGGTAGTGGCGAACGTGTCGAAAAAAACGAACTACACCGCACAGACTCATTTTGAGGTTAACTGATTTTCACGACCTGTCAAATAGTATCTACCATAAAATGACAACATCGCGTCTCGCTTATTCTAGAATAATGAGATTGGCGATTGTCAATCACATTGAGCTTCTTTACGAGCTGTTTGTTGCGAATTTAAAAGCGGGCGATTCAGCTACTGCGATTGTGATGACGACACACAAAACTTTCCATTCGCTGAGAAGGCACAAGCCAGCGACCAGTGTTGCCAACTAAAATTTTCAAAATTCAGATTTTTTGATTTTTTCTTCAAAATATCAAGTAGATTGACAAAAATGTATGAAATTCAACGATTGTGTTTGGTGAAAGCGTGATTGACATAATCTCACAAGTGTCTTTTAAAATCATGTAAAAAGTGACTTTTATTCATCACAAATATCATAATTTCTTCTGCGATTATTTTGACAGAACGTAGTTCGTTTTTTTATCGGGAGGTTGCTACTGCGCTCTACTGCGCAGACGCAGTAGGTCCACACGCCGGCGTGTAGCGTGTAAAGTTGACCGGCTCTCAACTTTTCTCGGTAGATTGTTTACAATCTGCTTGTTCAATGATGACACTGGGCGACCGCGCATATTGTAAATTCGCCAACAAGCAGCTCGTAAAGTAGCTCAATGTAATTGACGCATATACAGTAAGTTATTATCGCGATAGTTTAAAATACACACTATTGGTGCAAGTAAATCCCTAAATAATACCTAAATACTGACAATTCGATAATCCTGGCGGGATACATTCCACTCGCGGTTGGTAGGGGAGCGTGGGGTAATGGGAGCTTGCGGGTAATGGAAGCGACTGCAAAACAGGTACCATCTAAGACTAAAATGACTCGGAAATAACCAAAACATCTTCGTCAATCGTCAGCTAAGCCCGTCGATCGCTGTCGGCTGCTTAGTGGCACGTGCACGCGCATGGCGAGTGGAAGTGTGTTTTGGGCTAGGTGCTTATATCAATTTACAATACATAAACATCAATGTAAGTACTTAAAATTTTACTTATTTTATCATATTTTGTGTCCATTGTATAGCCAGATACATGTGTTTTTGTTTAGTAGTTTCATAATCAAGGTTTAAAATGGTTTGGTTACGTTATTTATCAACCTTCAAAGTGGTTGACATTCGGGTAATTGGAGCCTAGGTGGCTCCCATTACCCCTCTATAAATTTCACACCTCTTTTACTAGAAGACAAGATTTTAATTGTTGCAGATGCCCAGAAATAGAAAGCTGACGACTTTCAAGGCTGGTTGGACGGTGACTTCGTTGGAAAATGCCCTCCGAAACCAGAAAGATTATATTTGTGTTTTTTGTTTAGTTCCATAACATGACGTGTTGATTCTTTTGATATTTTTAGTACTAGATAACTAGAGCATATTTTTGTTGAATTACATTAAGGGGGGACATGCTCGTCAAAGGTCAAAATTGAGTTTTTATTGTATTTTCAAACCATGATCCTGGACACTCCTTAAACGTTGTAGATAATCTGTTTATATAATTTTGAAGCCTTATTATCCTTTATAATTATTTTAAACATTTGATGACTGCATAAAGTATTTTTGTTACATCAAATAGTATTCTTTTAAACCTCTCGCTCTAATGTTTTAGAATATAGTCATATTTCGGTACATAACTGTGCAGTGGTGTTAAGATTTTTTACATTTATTAATTTTTAAACGCATTTATAAAACCATTAAAATAATTTATTACGAGATAATTTTTGTAAAATATTCACGATAAAAAATTATATTGATAATCTCTGTGATCCCAAATTTGACAAGAATTAGGCATTTTATTATTCAAAAAATCGGCAAGATTAACAAATTTGAAGATGATTCTAAAGATATTTATTATAAACTATGTCTTTGACCATTCAAGTGTGATAAACATCTTATGAATAATGATTGGTTTATAATAATTATTGACCTAAGAATAAGGTAGTGTTTTTTTGAAATACGCCATTTCTTTTGTCATTCCCCAGTGGTTAAGCTACAACATACGGCCGTAGCCATAAATTGACAAACTATAATTAAAGTAGGGAGTAAAATTATGTTGCCGCGCGTGTTTGAACATGTACCTAACCGAATTTTTTATTATTTTTTTTTAAACGGTACATGTTCAAACACGCGCGTCAATATTATTTTACTCCCTACTTTAATTATAGTTTGTCAATTTATGGCTACGTATGTTGTAGCTTAACTACTGGGGAATGACAAAAGAAATGGTGTATTTCAAAAAAACACTACCTTATTCTTAGGTCAATAATTATTATAAAGCAATCATTATTCATAAGATGTTTATCACACTTGAATGGTCAAAGACATAGCTTATAATAAATATCTTTAGAATCATCTTCAAATGTGTTAATCTTGCCGATTTTTTGAATAATAAAATGCCTAATTCTTGTCAAATTTGCGATCACAGAGATTATCAATATAATTTTTTATCGTGAATATTTTACAAAAATTATCTCGTAATAAATTATGCTAATGGTTTTATAAATGCGTATAAAAATTAATAAATGTAAAAAATCTTAACACCACTGCACAGTTATGTACCGAAATATGACTATATTCTAAAACATTAGAGCGAGAGGTTTAAAAGAATACTATTTTATGTAACAAAAATACTTTATGCAGTCATGAAATGTTTAAAATAATTATAAAGGATAATAAGGCTCCAAAATTTTATAAATAAATTATCTACAACGTTTAAGGAGTGTCCAGGATCATGGTTTGAAAATACAATAAAAACTCAATTTTGACCTTCGACGAGCATGTCCCCCCTTAATAAATATTTAACATTTTATTGTACCTATGTCTGTTATAATGTGTATAAGTGTTTGTAAGCATATTAAAATATGAAGCTCCAATACATATTTGGTAAATTTTTGGCTCTCATTACCCTACATGTGGGGTAATTGGAGCCAAATGTGTTTTTTGGGAAAACGTTTTTTTGTACCTTAGTTATAGAATTTTTGAGTGGAATTTGCAGTAATATTATTACTATGTAACCAAAGGACTCATTTCAAGTCTTAATAATTAACGATTAGAACATTTTGTTACTTTTTTTCAACAATTTCCTTAGTAGGCTCCAATTCCCCTTTGCTCCCCTACATTGTAATAAAGACGCTGGGGAGAGTTCAATTATGAGTAAAGATATCCTTTGCTGCATTTCGTTTGTTTTTATTAACGAACATGGCAACACATATTGAGAAGAAACTGTATAATAGTATGGAAGAGATACGAGTGGGTGGCAATTCCGAACGAAATGATAGCAGCGGACGTTGCTGTATCTATATCAGGCGTATTAAAATACGAACAGACCAATTAAAGCGATATGCAATGAACAAGACCATCGATACAAATAAAACCTCACGAATGAAATGATTATCACGGAATCTATATACAATGCGTAGGCTAGGATGGTCATTATAGAATTTATTAATAGTAGAAGAAAATAAACCAATAAGTACGTACGCACAAAACAAATAAACAGAATTAATAAATAAGAAAATATCGTAATTCAATAATAACAAGCCTTGTCAGGGGGGCCTACCTATCCAGGGATATAATTGAAGACCTGAGAATGAGAACTGGACAAAGACCAAATAATAGTGAATTTTACAGGATAGCCCATAAACTGATTTTAAAAATATGTGTGATTCTATCCATTCAAAAAGTGAATGTAACATGATAGTGATTTTGAACAGTGGTTTTTTTTAAATATGAAATTATCGATAAACCAAAGAGATTGGACTCTCTCTTTGCGAAAAACCGTTTTTTAGACTTTTTGGTTTTTGTCCTGTTCTCATTCTCAGGTCTTCAATTGTTCTGTGGAAATACCTAACGGGTAAGGAGAAGCAGGCAACCGATTTCGAGTAAGGAAGAATACGGGATAAATTTAAACACGTGTCAAGAATACGTCATACGTCGAATATGTACTGACAACTGCTCTTGGTTAATGCAGTGACGCACATTTAATATTGGTGTATTACACATACTATTGCACGTCTATAATGCGTGGTTCATTTTCGTAGGATATACATTCAAAAATTTACTGTATTGGTATATGGGCTATCAGAATTCAATTTATTATCTGGCAAATTCCTATGTCGGCATAGTGTGTTTGGATATCCAGAGAATGGACGTCACAGGTTGTGCAAACGGCTGATCACAATTTATCTTATAAATAAACAAATGCAGTTATTTAGAAACCTCTGGAAGCGCCCAAGATTGACGGTGGAATATGGTCAAAAGATTGTCATATTAGGTCCCCCAAACAGTCAAAATTGCCGTGGCGAGGGGATTCATAGCCTGGAAGGCTTACCGTCTCCTAGCACCTAGATAATATACCGTCATATAGAAAGATATATTATAGCTACTAAAAGCATTCGACGAGCGTACAGAATGTCTAGACTTTAAACTAGACTTCTGTCATATTTTTCCTTATCTCTTCTTCAAACTGCTTTAGAATTGTGACGATATTTATATATATATATATCGATACTTCTTATGTCATGGTACTTAGTTATAATTATTATTCTACGTTCGTATACAATGTTTACATTATATCATATGGACAAAAGAATAACATATATTTACATACATTAGTTGATGGTGTCAAAATTGATCGAAACACGTCAAGTAATTACTACCGTGGTCATGATTGTATTAGGCGCATAGAAACATCGACAAGATATACTTTGCTATTTCATAGTTTTCACTTATCAATACGAATTCATCGTTTAAATTTCGAACACGCAAGTATCTACTATGCGTACTCGAAGCTGCGAATCGCAACTGCAATGTATCACGCAAGCATTTTGCTAAGAAATCTGCAAATCGACAACCCGTTTACCGTGCGTAACTTTAATCGGAACGAGTGCAATGCAGCGTCTGACAGATCGAATTAAAAATTAACCCTACCTGTCTCCCTCCGACGGCGATGCGCGAAGGAGACATAGCTACTTTATCGCGAGAAAAGCTTTGATGGGTGCCATTAACCGCGTAACGGGAGGGCTGCATTCCTTGAAACGCATCGAATGTGGGACGACAATCGCTCGAAGAAAACAAGTGAAATTCTTCGCCCAGATTTCGGAGCGATTGATTATGCAGTTTCGATAAAATGCGGAAATGCCACAGGCCATTGCCGACTGAAGAGGAAAGCCGATACATTCACGACTGGTCCTACCTTTCCGCCCCTCCCGTAGTCTATGGATCACCTGTCATTGTCTATAGAGTGCTCATACTGACGCATCTGTCGTGTTCACTTGTCGGCGGAGTATTCTTAGTTTCAGATTATTTTAACGTATCTTCGAGACATTGGAGACCTTGGAGTTCATCTGATTTAGTGGTTATGTGTTATTAATAATTAGAAGTGACGATAAAAGTAAGTAAACTTCGTATATAATAATATCATAATACACTAGGACGTTTGTCAATGTGACAGTCGATTCTAAACGACAATAACTTATTTATACTTTTCAGTCATTATAGAATACCAAACTCTGCTTGCAAGTACGTTATCAATAAATAGTATGGCAGTGGACCACTCGTTTGCTTGTGCAAAAAGTTATGCTCAGGCTTTATTAATCTAAAGATGGCGGTGCACTGGCCAATAGCCAAGTCGGGATCTCGTATTCAATCGATATATTATGTATTATATATCATGCATTCATTGATATATTATTAAATTGTGACCAGTGAATTTCAATAATTATTGTTGTAATTCAGGATTTTTCGCCATATATCGTCGTCCCCGGACATCGAACGTGCAACTCAATTAGATATTATTTCTGGTAATCAATTTTGTTACCGTGCCATCCAGTTATGCGGAAGGGGTGCGCTTTTGCGAAGTATAAAATCTATATCACGTGTCTATTGTACATAATGATATATATAGTTTTTCACCAATACCTATGACAAACCCTAGCAAATATGATTTCACTTCGAATAATTTGTCACACGGTGCCTGTGCCTAATGGTTGCAATATATAAATTGGTAATATAATATACATAATATTAAAGTCCCGACGACAGCTTGACAGATTACATAAAATAAACGATTGACAACAATTTTATTATTTGGTGTAATTGACGGTTTGGCAGTGTTGACTGGTGAAGATACTTTTTTTTTAATTAACCTTGAATGTCGTTTTGGAAAAAAAAATTAAAAGAATTTTTAGATACTTACCTAGCCTCATACTTGTTATTACATACAACATATAAAATCAGAATAACGCAACACTTTCAAATGTGGGTTATTCCACAATCATTTAGTTTCAAATAAGGCTCGTTCCACGTTAGCCCAATAGCAGCTCAACTTTTGGGTCACGTGGCTAACATTTCAGTGGTAATAATGTCATCTGCATGAATACTTGCATACTATGCGGATTAATTAAAAATGATAAGTTTCAGACACGGCTAATTCCAACTTTAACTTTCAAACGTTGACACAAACATTAAAATGTAAATAGTCTCTTTATTATTATATAAATTAATAAGTTTCCCTTTGTTTTAGGTATATTTTAAATATACTACATTTCCAATTAACTGATTAATTAATTAATCATACAAGTTAGTCATTTATTAGTCTGTTGCATTATTCGAAAAATATGGGAACGAACCGTGTTCGCAAATACTAGCATCAATTTTGACACACAAAACTTACAGAAAAGTACAACATTTTTAAAGATTCATTTTAATTCATGTTTCGTAATGTAAAACAGTGAAGTACCTACTACTTCACTGGATGATTAATATTTCTTTCAATTTTCAATAGGAATAAGCAATGCACTTACGTGTGCATTCATTCATTTACTGGTTATGTTATAAGTTGTAACAATTGAACAAGTTAAGTGTCCCAACATGTAAATTGTAAATGATATTTTGGAAGAGATAAAAACAAAACAACACCTCGTCGTTGTCGACAAGTTGTCGCTCAAAAGTGAAAATTAAATTAATCCTGTTTTAAAATCAACACCCACCCATTAAGGCAGTAATTAGTTATTCCGGAATGCTTTGAAAATCGCAGGGATTGTCAATATACGAAGAACATTTCAACTGAAAAGATTATTATTTTTTTTAAAAATAGCTGGTCGATAACGACACGTATTGCGGATGGTGTGGCCTGACCCCTAGTTTACTAAATTAATTAAAAACCGATTTTTAATACATACATATAGCTAACTACAGCTTACGTATTATTATCAATACCTACTGCAGTGTTTGTTATTTTTTTGATCTGACATCTCCGCCAACGAAAGTATACTCTTTCTTATGATATTCTTCTGCCTCAAGAAATAACACACAAACTCAAAAATGTCAACTGTTTAGGAGACCAAAAAAAAACATTGAATGGTATGTCTAGTAAAACCGTTTACAATATTATGCAAATGATATGTAAATAATTATAAGTAACATCTTTAAATTACGGATCATATAAGTATTTATTCATTTTTATCGTGATATTAATTTAGGAAATAATAATCAAAGTGTGTTTTTCCACATTATATTTAATTACCTAAGAAAGTACTTATTAAAATATTATATCAAGATTTGGTGTGATTTTCCCTTGGTATAGGTATTAATACTTAGTGTGTTGTTCCACCCAAGTATTCTTTTATATGAAAAAAGTTCTGCATAGCAAGACATGGTGTTTTTACCACGGTATTTTGAAAACAAGCAGTAGGTGTTTAATCATTTTAAAATTGAAATAATTGTTGAAAATAGGTTGGAATGATTACGAGGGATAGTAATTTTTCAATACAGAGTATTTACATAAATTTAATGCGATAGTTGCAGAAAAAATCTCAATTAATGTGATATTCCACGGTAAGATGTTATTTAAACGATACACTTAAATAGTTTGTGTACTGAATATGTATATTTTTAACATACCAACTGTGTCTTATTCGGTGTCGCATAGAAAAATATTCCGACACCAACTATACATGGGTTTGTATTCCATGCTATTTATTTATTAAATTACAGTAGAATGTAATATAATCATAACTATACTTATAAGTACTAATAAAAAGTGTAAATAAAATAATAGTTTTATAAAATAAAAATTTGGCCGGTGTGTAATTTTTTTCTATAAAATAATAGCTCAAAAAGTAAACAAAACAGTGTTTTTACATTTTGACATAGTGTGTTATTCCACGAGGTTAAACAAAAACGATTAATGCTAAAGAATCTCCTTTAGAATAAAAATTAGTAGTAGGAGTAAAACTTATATGTTGCCAAGTATGTAAGTCGCATCTGTGTTTTAAACCTTCACTCGTTCAGTTAATTACAAATTATAAATTATGACATAAAATTACATTACATGGTGTTTCAAAATTATTGTATAATATTATAATCAAGTGGGTTTACGACGCCGACACTCCATTTTATTACGTGGGCGAACCTGTAAACCTGTAAAATATAAGATACGAATTTATATACCTGCATGGAACTGAATCGATGTCAACCAAAAATTTACATCATTGACAGGTGTAAGTACATTACTAATTACTGCATGTCATCAAGTATGTAGTTGGATAAGAGTACTGACTGACCGGCGTAGTTGTATGCGTGAGACACTGGCGAAGAAAGAAGGGGTGTAAACGATTCGTATCGGGCACAGTTCGCCGTGAGCTTTCTTATCGGAAAGAGATGACCATATACCATGGCTCCCACATCCTGAAGCGGGCCCCTAGGCTAAGATCTTTGGCAGCCCCCTACCTATCATTAAGGATAAAGGCAGTGTGACGCTCTATATTAGCGTTTTATAAATGGTGTTCACGGTAAAATTAACGTGTAGGTATATTTAGTGTTTTTTTGTATATTTTAATATTACATCCATTTGAATTATGGAGTTGTTGAGTATCGATATCTACACAATTGAAAATTGTATTGTACAACCACATGATTTTAAATAACATTATTGAAAGTAAATACCGCCGCAGGCGACTTTTTATACTATTAGAGCCATTTTTTATGTGTGTTTATCTCACTTATCTGGTCGAATCGCCACGCCGGGCCCCTCCTGAGCCCGAGACCCCAGGCTAGAGCCCTGTCAGCCCCCCCTTGTGGGGCCCATGCCGTATACTATACGGTCTCCAATTTTATTAATTCAAGAATGAAAACCTAACCTTACCTAATCTAATCCAACCTAACAAATTTAATAATCCAGCATATCAGCTATTTTCAAAATTTGGTTGCTGCTGGCTTCCTGTAAAGTGTAAACCGACAAGAACGTGTTTCATTTAGACATGAATTTTATGTCAGTACTATACGACCCAAAGAGGTTGGATGGTCTTTGATATACGGCCATATATTTCCGATACAACATTTCACGGTGAAGTGTGATACGGCGAACTGCATTCGTACAATTTTCCGGACACTTAATACCTATGTCACCTTTATACGGTGTGTCGCCGTGCTTCAACGGGGAATTTACAATGTTTTATGGTATAATAGAGAAATCGTCATTTGTTCGTAATTTATCATCATTCAGGCAGTTTCTACTTTCGTCTAAATCGGAACCATTATCTTCTAACCAGCCCGCTTGGAAGTGGAACAGACGTGTGTCGAATTATGATTCGCTTGCATTTCTACACAGTACTTCATGCATTATTGTACTCGACATTTCTTCGAACAAGTTATAATAGCAACAATCACATTCGTGGACTTTTATGCTATCGATTATGTACTTTTTATACTACATATCATCATCAACGAAGAATATGCTAAGCTAAGCAATCATTTACCGTTTATGTTGACGTGTAATTTAATTAATAATTACAAACATTTCGTCACTGTTCTGGCAGAAGACACTAATTCTAAAAAATGACATATTGAGTTAGTTATACCAAAATGTTCCTTATTTCAAACTTTACCGTCTGGAAACCTTCTTAACAAATAAACAGTCTTTATTTTAAAGTCATTCTTATTACGATTACTTAATAAACTCATATGATAGACCATTTAAAACATTTAAAAAACTTCAAAGTCAAATTACTCAAAACTAGTATTCTCCAGTTAGTGTGTTCTGCCAGAACAGAGACGATTTATTAACCGCAATATACAACTAGTTGCAAAAGACTATTTTAAATTGATGTATGTGTCCATATTTAAAGTATTGAGTAGCAAATTAGCAACATCGTTTCAACTGTGACAAGTATTTTCTATGGAATTATTCAACCATACAACATAAAAATAATGGGAAATGTGTTACTTTATGGATGTGATTGCTTGAAGGAACGATTCTTAAGAGCGTACCTCAGTGAAACGGCAAATAATTTTCAACAGTAGGTGCGACGAAATTTCTCACTAGTCACCAATCGGAGACGAACAGTCGAGGTGTCCGCACGTCGATTTGTTTTGTCATGGCGTCGGATGAAAATATTCTTAAATCGTGTAAAGATGATTAAAAAACTTTACGTAGGTATGTACTTAAAAAAGAAAACTTGTCAATGAATATACTATTATTATTAGTAATATAACAATACATGTAACATTAAATGGATGCACTTTGGATTATTATGACAAATTATATTTCGTTCGGCACGCGTCATTTGCACAATCCGCGCATCGCCTAGCCACGATCTTTTTAGACCATACTTCAACTGATGTATAAGCCTTACGTGTGGAGAAAATAATATGTAATACACTTTTGGGTTCGCGTTGTAAATGGACGCGAGAACCACTTTGGAGGTGACACTGGTGTAGGGATGAAAAGAGACTGGTTGGAGGTTCACCGTAAGATGTTGTATCGGTGATGGTAACTGATATCAAATTCATGTCTAAATAAAACACTTACAAATTCGTAATAAAAACTATCGGCATACAAGAAAAAAACATTAAAATAAGTAGATAAGTAAATTAAAAATACACTCCCTACAAATCACTCATTTATATAAATTTCTAGCTCTATCCGGTACGACAGCTCACGGTGAAATGTGATACGGCCACGTATAATTTACAGCTAACCCGATTCATATGAGATATCGCATAATATAGGGGTTGCAATCCTGATGCCGTACCACGAGATTTGATGCTAAAATCCCGAAATGGAATTAAGTAAATAGGATCTTTAAGAAAAAAGACATATTTTTCTTTGTCAAGTAAAGAGGTAGGTGTAAGGCATAAAGCCCACCAAAAAAGCGCTCGACGCGCTCACTACTGAGTAGGCCCCCTCCCACCCACGCATTACCCTTCACCTATGTAATAAGGGGCTCAAGCAGCACAAAATAATTATTATTATCAGCGTCTCTCATAACAAAGCAATAAAAATATTATTAAATTTCTCGGGGCTTGTAATTAAAATCGGACACGCAATAAAATTAAACAATGAGTTCTCTGTTATTAAATAATGGCTTCTCGCCCGTCGATCGACGACGCTTCCTGAGCGTGATGTTGCTCGCCGCGATCAATGAATGGACTGCATTGTATTTTCGTTCATACGTATCGCCGAGAAGCCAAAAAACGATGACTCATGAGGCGGGCGCGCATAATGCGTCGTCAAATCCAGTGGGCGCTGGCGTATTTTATTACGTTGTATTTTCGTTGATTTACGCGCCACTTGTGAAATTTTGCGCGAGAGCCACACTTGCTGCGTTAAGTGGGTTTTACGCCTAAGGGTGAAAACACATGACGCAAACGTGCGAATGACGCGTGCCGAACAGAACATAATTTGTCATAAAAATTCAACATGCGTACATTTAGTGTTATGTTTATTGTTATATGAGTAGATAATAATAATAATATATTCATTGACATGTTTTCTTTTTCGACTAGTACAGGCATAACGTTTTAGTCATCTTTCCACGATATAAGAATACATTCTTCCGACGCCATCACAAAAAAAATGACGTGCTCTCACCTCGAATGCCGCTCGGCAATTGGTGACGAATGCGAAATTTCGTCCCACCTATTGTTGAAAATTATTTGCCGTTTCACTTATGTATGCTCTTAGCGAGAAATGGATGTCAGCCCACTTGCTCAATCTATTAGGTCGATACTCTGGGTCGAAAAGACATTAAAAAAGAATAAGTGATTTTTTCCAGACCCGGATTCGAACGCGGGACTCGTCGTGGGTGTAAATACATTTAGCAAGCCTATTAGAAAATGGAGTAAAATGTATTTGAATTTTAATGAGAATTTGAACTGATCTTTGGGTTACACGCAGGGCAGTCATATCGATATTCGCAAGAATCAATATCAGCGCATGTATTCCATACACAAGGCTGCTATCGGCGGCTGCCGAAGGCAATTTGTCATATTTATGTATTTAGGTATTTTAATTATTACAATAAGTTAACCGTCTAAATCAGCGATACTCAACCTGCGGCCCTTTAAGCTTTTATGTGCGGCCCGAAACACATTTATTATCAGGAATTTCGTATATCTTGAGATTCGTTTCGACTTTGACGCACAGATGTGACACCCGTAGAGGATTGTCATTATGGTCCACATCAGATCTGGTATAAGAGTGTTGCTATTGCACACGATTAATTTTTAAAATCTCAAAAATGTTTTGTAAAAAAGGGGGGTTTTCATGATTTTTTTCGTCACACCAGTAGTGATACGGCCCGCGTTACTTTACAAATATTTGTATTTGGCCCGAAGAAAAAAAAGGTTGAGTATCATTGGTCTAAATTGTCAAAACTGTCTATCTCGCTCTAAAAGTTAATACAGCCAAGATAGGTGCTGTTAAAACATCACTTTTTGACGGTAACAATTAACCGCTCAATACATAAATATGATAAACTACCATCGATAGCCGCCGATAACAGCCTCCTTGTGCATAGAATAGGTGCGCTGGTATCGTATATAAAAAGGAAGTATCGATACTTCAAACTATCAATATTTTTTGACAGCCTTAGCAACACGTTTTGCAAGTACATACACCGGGGCAACTTTGCTTATCTGCTATGTCACCTTATATGGAAATCAGATTCAAAATGATTAATTATGTGTGTATAATGGAAGTAAGAGGATGAATTGAAACGGTTCTAAACGCGGCAGTGGCTAATAAGTTAGTAACGGGATATAATCTACCGAAATGACCTTGACAAATATACAGGAAAGTAGATCAGCCCAAATGGGAGACTAAACAATTTTATGCCATGTCATGATGTCAGTCAATTGAAACAAATATTTTTTGACATCATTCATTGCATCCGCTTGATGCAATTAAAGTTAATTCTCATTTTGATCATTAAAAGTGGGTCTAAATCTAAAACGTCGAAATAAGATAGCAGATTAAACGGAAAAGAGATGCGTTCGCCAAGATCGGGAAGTATCGTATACACCAGGGATTTACAAATTGGGAGGCGCGAAAAGTTGAACTGAAATGTAACCACTTGTTTGCAGTTTGCATGTGCATAGTTCATAAAACGGCGTACTGCAGAATTCATTTGTCGATGAAAACGATAATGAATTTTGATTGATAAATATTGAAAAGGAAACATTGATACAATTATTAACATGCGGTACCTACTTCATTGAAACAAAAATTTCAGAGTGAAATACTGAGTCGAATTTTGGTTGAATTGAAGTGAAGAATATAATACTTTGTTAAGCAAAGCAGTGCAAGTACTGCTGCCATTCGTAACATCATATTTTATGCGAAACGGTATTTTTTGCATTGGCTGCAATGAAATCGAAATATCGAGCCCATTAGTTAGTAGAAAAAGAGCTACGTGTTGCACTCTCCTCAACTCCTCAGTGACACCTACATTTGATCAATTCGAGGGCTTAGTGTCAAACAACACTATCTACAAAAGTGTGAGAGCCAAAAATCGTTATTTTAGATTCTTGTAACTCAACAAGGGAAATGTTTATTTAAAACCTAATGTTAATATTTTATAATTTATTGTGTATTGCACATTTATCTTGCTTATGATGATGTTAAAATTTATAGGGATAGTTTAAAAAATATATGAAAACAAGGGTAACTTATGTAGTTAGCGTTAAAATTTACTGACGATTTGCACATTTATCTTGCTTATGATGATGTTAAAATTTATAGGGATAGTTTAAAAAATATATGAAAACAAGGGTAACTTATGTAGTTAGCGTTAAAATTTACTGACGATTTAATAAGAAATTAGAAAAGATTGACATAACGTTGTTTGACTATCATGTAGCCGTAAATGTAAAATAACGTTATCTAAAAAAAAAAAAAAACACTTTTTTGTAGATAACGTTGTCTGACTTTAAGCACTCGAATTGCACAAATTATTTAGGTATGGTCCCAATATTGAAGCTCGATTTGATATAAATAAAAGGGATTTCAAGTTATACACATTTCGATTGATGCTTTTTAAAATAAATATAAAAAAATATTTAAACTATGAATTGGTCAAAAGGTACAGTATAGAAAACTTAATAAACTGAATTTTAATAATAAATACGACCATAAAATATATGTAATAATAAGATAGGGTTCTTTGAAAAATTCACATTTTATAACATTTCTTTAGAATTGTATGTTTATCTTTGACTTACTTAAAATTAAAAATATTTTTATCACATCGACGTGTCGAGGAAGTTGGTGTGATCCACTTCACGAATTTTCACTTATGAGTTGGTTGCTTTCGAGATGTGGGTCAACTGAAGAATCATTAGGATAACAGGGAAACAAGATAATGTACTCTCACTAAAGAACGAGTTGAAAAATACAAGGGGTGAAGAATCTGCGAAGAATTTTCAGAGGCGTATTTAATATGATAGATATAACATTTGTTTATAAGATCTTGAATATAATATGTATTATTACAAAATGTTCCAGGTGAACGGGTCATACTTACGAGTCAGTGGCTTGAATCAGTAATCAATCAGCACCCATCATTTGTTAAAACTATTAGAGAAGCGTATAGATGTAAACACACCGGATCAATATCGTGAAGCGCATAGCCTAGTAAAAAGACTCTCGAGTAGGGTTACTATAAGCACGGAAGAGGTAGGACAATAATATAAATATGCTCACGAATGAAAGTAAAAACGTCAACATTAAAAAAATCTTATAGCATTATACCAATTAAGCAAAAATTAATAGATAACAGCTGTTTCCCTGAATTCCAGAGGAATCCAAAGTTTCTAATCTAGATATCCTGAGTAGTATCTTATATGCTCTTAATAATTATCTGCGTGATAGATGTCACGATCTTTTTGTTACTTTCAACTATTTCTTAGAGTCCAGTTTATGGAGATATCCGTTGGAAAAGCTGTTTGACTTATTGACTAGTTCTCTGAACATAATATTATTATTATAGATATTTTTTTAGTGATGCATACATAAATAAATAGTATACATTACATATTGTGAGTAATAAGGAGTTTGGTTCACTGCATATTTATCAGCGAAAACCCCTTTACAAGATTTGCATTTTAAAGGGATATGTACTATGCGGTAATCGGACAAAACAGAACAGCCAGGGGAAAAATGAAACATTAATTTTTATGTAATCTATTTAGGTAAGGTTAGGTTAGGTCATTATTTCGTTGTAACTAGTCACCCAATCATTTTGAACATATTATATTGATTAAGATGAGATATCCTAAGCTTGCCGGCAATATCGAGTTATATCCCGTTTACCTGAGGCTTTCTAGCGATTAGGAATGCAGAAATTAGGTAGATAATTTGATTTATTATGGCGTATTGAAAATCTGTGCTATTAAAAAATCTATCAACATAATAGAGATAGGACAATTTCAATATTAAATTTATATTTTTCCTGAAAGGTCATAGTTATATTTATAGTTGTTCTGTTTTGTCACTGTTCTGTCATGGAGCCGTACTATGCATTTCCGAAAGGTAATCGATATTAGTGAAAGATTAAAAAATATTTACTACAAACTAAGAAAAATTAATCCGTTTTTTTCGGATTTGAGAAAATAAATCTGGTTGCAAGGGTGATTTTTTGCTCAAAAACCTCGAAACAGTAGACGAGTTTGTATATCTTGGATCGACCATCAGTGGAAAGTGCGGATGCGAAGCGGAAATAAGAAGGCGCACACAAATTGCAAAAAGTGCGATGACACGCCTTACCACTATATGGAAGGATCGGGGAATTTCGATTGCCACAAAAATGATGCTTGTGCAAACATTAGTGTTCTCGATATTCCTATAGTCGAGTCGTGGACCCTGAAGGCAAGAGAACGGAAGGCAATTGATGCCTTTGAGATGTGGTGTTGGCGCCGAATGCTTCGCATTTCTTGGACGGAGCACAGGACGAACCAGTCAATCATCCAGAGACTGAAGATAAAGGAACGGCTTTCGACGATATGTCTGAGAAGAATTCTGCAGTTTTTTGGACATATTGTCAGGCGCGGACCGGACAACCTGGAGAGACTGGAAGTTTTGGGTAGCCCCCAGGGAAGGCGAAGCAGAGGAAGAGCATCTGCGCGATGGAGCGACCAAGTGAAAGAGCTAAATGGGGGCACCATCCATTCTGCCCTGAGAGAAGCGGAAGATCGAGAGAGAGATGTACATTAACCAATGTATGTTACCGGTAATCAGGCCTGCATGTGAAACATGGACTTTTAAGCTAGTTTTTTTTATATCTGACGACTAAAACATACGACAGTAGCAGGTGACACTACTGCTATAGAAATAGAAAAACTGCATGTTGGACATAACGAGGAAATATCACAAAGTATACTGATGGATAAGAAGGCAAACAAAAGATGTATCGCTCGGGTAGTGGACAACCACCGAAAAATGGATTTATACGGTGGTACTCAAGGAGTACTAAATGGCCACACCCTAAAAATCCACTGGATTGGAAAACCTATTAAGTTCACCGAAGGTACGTGTCAGTGACAAATTATGCATTGAGAAGAGAGTAAGGAACGATGGAACCAACAATGCTGGTGACGTGGAATTAAATCATAATGAATCATCTGTATGAAATAGCAGTAGCGAAGGGTGGAGGTAGGCTGTTAAGATCCGTCACAAATAGTGCAGATTAAACTTTGTTAGTCATACGTATTTGTTTTTAATGAACTAAGACTACACTTTACAGATTGGTGTTGGTTGGTTTTTTAAAAATCAATTAAACCCTGCCTGAACCAAACTATAATAGTTTTGGTATATTTTGGGCGAAACGACAAAAATGTGCACACTTATTCATTCATACTTATACGTTTTCAATGGATTAAGAATACACGATCATTACCTATAATTTGTCATCATTAACTCATTTCTTCAAATTTTGGACTTGCATCCGTATGCTTCTCGGGTACAGATATTATTACACATATTGTTGGTTCATTTTTTTAAATTCATTAAGCCCTGCCTAAACCAAACTACATATAATAGATAAAAAATATTATTCTATCTATAAAATATTAAAAGTCATGTATGATTTAATTTTAGATATTTTATAGATAGAGTATTTTTTGACTATTATCTATTATGGCTTGGATTTCGCAGGGTTTAATTGAATTATAAAAACTAACCAACACGATATGTAAATTGTAGTCTTATTTCAATGGAAACAAATACGTAGAACTGACGAAGTTTAGTGTGAAGTATTTATGGGGAATCTTACCAGCCTACCTCCACCCACTGTGAAATAAACCAAAAAATGAGGACATTATTATAATAATGTTAAATTAAAATGGAATACATTTCAGATACTACATGGTAACCCTACTCACGGGCAGCAATACAATAGAAGCAAACAAAAAAGGTCGGCGGGTCCATATTTACTTTCGCTGGAACAACATTTCAGGTTTTTTTCCCGGTCAAGTTTGCCCCAACCGCGAGACGATAGGCTGTTCTAAAACATGGACGCTTGACATAGGTCAAGGGGAGACAATAGATACCTGTATACCCTTTTTCGTGTGTGTATAAACAAAGGGGATGACAGGAATTTAATACGTGAAGCAAAGGGGTGTAAAATACCCGCACATTTAATGACAGTCAATACAAAGCATAGGGGTAAAAGCCAGAACCAAACTGAGTAATAATTGTAGTATATTATATTTATGTTGAACACTTTGCGCTTTAGGCACAGTGGAAGGTCACTTTTGAAGACATTATTCAGGCGGCCAAAAGCACTCCAGCCTAGCTTTACTTTGCGAACAATTTCATCAAATATATATCCATCTATAAATAGACACTTGTTGTCCCAGATAGATGTAGCTTTTCACCTGTTCGAGCTGAGTGCCATTGATGAGGATCACTTTTTGGCCCGCATAGCAATTGAACATGACTTTCGTCTTTGTTACATTTATTTTCAAACCTACTTTGTTGCTTACTTCATCGAGTTCCTGAATTCTGCTTTGGAGGTATTCTGAGTCTTGCAAACTACTATGTATTGTTATCGGCAAAGCGCAGATGACTCACGTATTCTCTATTTATGGGGACCCTTGTCATTTCAGTCAAGTTGCCTGAATAAGTCTTTAATGGTAGCTGTAAATAGTTTAGGTGAGATTGTATCACCTTGTCGGATTCCTTTGCTGATAGGAAATGCGCGATGGTTTATGGAGATGTTGTTGCGCTACTGTATAGGTATATCATTGAAAATAGTTATATAGCGCCCGGGGATTCCTTGATTTCTGAGTACATCGAGTATTACAAATTTCTTTATGGAATCAAACGCTTTCTTATAGTCTATAAAACCCGTGGATAGCGGCAGCTTGTATTCCTGTTACCGCTCTGATTTCTCTGATGCCTTGGATATGGTCCATAGTGCTGTATCCTCCTCTAAAGCTTGTTCTCCTGGCTGGTTCTCGTCAAGTACATATTGCAGACGGTTTGAGAGAATTTTATCTTAGTGGATTATTGGATTTGCATCCTTCTGCTTCTACGGTAGGTATGGCATTTGCATTTTTATGCTATCCCTATCTTTTTTATTATAGCAACTAGGACTTGCATCCTCTGCCTCTGATAAATAAAGCCTTTAGCATGACGATTCTTAAAAAAACTCATTTTCTCCAAAAACTGAGTTGCATCCGTCTGCCTCTGAGGTACAGATATTATATAATATAGTGTATTAATTGCTTGATCGGTTTGGTTAATATTTACTTTCGAGCACGATAACTTTAAATTTTCACACGATAAAAAATTGTAGGAACCACTTTCCTTCCTAACTGAAAGTTCGACAGGGGAAAACAATACCTTAACTATTTTTTTTATTCAACGAATAATTCACAAGATTTAAGAGTGTAATATTCTAAGTATTAAACATACATAATCTTGAAAACACTTCTGAGAAAATGTATTATAACGAATAGACAAATATTTTTGAAAGAAGTAAGACCCTTCAGGATCGAAACTGCATCTCTTGGGTTTCGCGCCCGTGCACATTGACCACGATGCTCAATACTTGGAATATTACATTCTTAAACCTTGTGAATTATTCGTTGAATAAAAAAATAGTTTATTAAAAATTATTAGCAAGTTCAAGTAAGTTACAACACAAAATATTTGGAGTAATCCGTGACGTATAATCAAAGTAATACCTACTTTGATTTAAAGTATAAACGCCGATAGCCAATGTAGCTCAATTTTGAAAATCGCTTCAGAGAGTATTATAAGAGCCATTAGGTAGATAGATTTAATATAACTAGCCATTAGTTAAAATTTGTCGCAATTAAGTACGGCGCTTTTAGCATTGTGGTCAATGTGCACGGGCGCGAAACCCAAGAGATGCAGGTTCGATTCCTGAAGAGTCTTACTTTTTTCAAAAAGAGTTTTCTATTGGTAATACATTATTTTCTCAGAAGTGTTCAAAATTATGTATGTTAAATAAATTTCACTATACGCCTAGCCTGTTAATGACTAAGTCTTACTGAGGATACCTACGTCGGACATAGGCACGCCGAAGGCTGGAAATTCCCTTCGGGTACCAGCAGCCCGATTTCCTAACTATCGTCTGGTGCCACACGAGACGATAGTTCAGGCTGGAAATCATCGCTTTAATAAAAGCGATGACTCAGGTGGAGAGTCATAGATCCCGATCAATGATTCCTTCAATTCGATTTCTTGGAACATCTGACAGACTTTCTTTTGTTTTATGTGTCTCCGGATGTAATTGAATACTTATCAATTATTGACTAGTTATTCAAATATTTTTATAAAAGCGTCGAGTCGTGTATTAATAAATATGCGTTAGTTTTCCAAGAAGTGTTTGCAAATTGAGACGGCCATTAAAACATCATCCGGTTGGCGAAGACGCCATATTGACAAACGCACCTCTAAAAAGACAAACAAAACGAGGTTATAAAAAAAAACGTTACGAAACATCTTCTGGCGCCAAAAACTGGTCTGTTAACTCGCTGAGTTATTATTTTAAAAAAATACAACCATTTAATTATTTGAGTAAAGAAATCACGCTAGAAACTAGACAAGTTCGACGTTTTGAAATTCCGGTTTAAACTTTTAAGTCTAGTTCAATGACATTAATATGGACGAAGCATCTAGAAAATAAAATGACACTCACTTTGTGTCGGGTCTGCCGGATGGCGAAATTCATATTTTAATATCGGTATCCTACGCTCAAATGAACATTCTGCTTGCAAGCGTCTGGCGACACCGCTGGGACTGCCCATACAAAATTTCTGACTGTCAGGTTTCGACTCCACCGTTATTATTGTGTTACAAAATGCCAATGTGCCTAGTTAAAAATTGTAAAAAAATCTACTAAACACTCCAAGAAAGATGGGATATCACTTTGCATGTGTTAGTATTATTTATTATTTATAAAATGCCATTTTAAGATATTGATGAATGTTTATGCAATGCAATTGAATGACAGGAACCATTGGACAGTCAGTCGCCTGTGATTCGCTGGGCTCACTTGCGTCTAATCTCCGAGAAGTCGTAAGTAACCGAGAATCTGTTTCTAACGCAATGAGTCATGACACTAATACGCCATTACAATAAAGGTTATATTACTATAAATTCTCGAAGCTTGTATCGCATAATGGAAACGGATACGTCAATGGTCACGTGACATCTACCTATACATCTGTGAATGACTTTCATGCACAATTTCTCGTGCGCGCCGGGTATGAAGTGAGTCGTCCATTTAATATGTCATTGGTCTAGTTACGTCTAGTAAGAAATCACTTTGTAAGCCTGTGCAGTACTATTGACAACAAAAACAAAAATGTTAATCTGACAAAATACCGACATCAAGGCCAACCAGATAATTAAGTTGGTATATCGAATTGATTGTAAGTTGCTACGAAAAACATTTTGGCAGATAATTTCCTAATATAAAGATTATGAAAAATACACGTAAGTAATAATCTAATCAAAAAATAAACTATTTTAAAATGTGTACCATGATTATGACGTGTAATTTTATTGTATAATTAATTGTAAAACAGTTTTCCAAAGCGATATCTACAATAATAATAAAATTAAACTGTTAGTTTGTCTATTTGCATTTCGATCAGCATATTATATTGCCGTCAGACTGTTTATAAAATAAGTAACTCAAAAACTAGTGGACCACTGTTGATAGAACTTTCACCGTATCCGGAAACTTGTACGTATGCAGTTCGCCGTATTACAATTCACCGTGAAATATGTTGTATCGGAAATATATGACCGTATATTAAGATCGTCTAAACTCTTTGGGGTCGTATACAGTGCGAAAACTTTAACATGAGACCTGGCGGCGGCGCTCGTGTTGATCTTATCGATGGTTTTCGATTTCGAAGTATTGATGGTATTGCCAGGATTAAAAGATATTACTTCCCATTTCCTTAAATAGGTATATATTTTCGCAAATTTCAAATAATGGTATACATATTTTCCCAATAACTTGGATACATTTTATATGGCAACATTCAAATTTTAAGTGTGTTTTGTAGCTGTCATCGCGGCAACTCTTTCGATAACGTCGTTGAAGAGCCGAATGAGGTTATTTTGTCGTTTTTCTTCTTCACAGTAGGAGATAAGATGACTTATAAACTTCCTGCTGTCACTTTTCAAAACTTTTTCCATTATTAACACGTCTAAATGACTGATACCGCGCACTTATAAGAAACGTCAAATGCATTCACGGTGAGGGGAATGAATACTGAAACGCGAGAGGAGGGGATCTAGTTCTCCAAGCCGCCGCCCATCACCGTAAAGATTTTGTACTATACCTAGTACTGACTTAAAATTCATGTCTGAATAAAACAAGGTTCTTGTTGGTTTACACTTTACAGGAAGCCGGCAGCAAATTATTTTGAAAATAGCCGGTTTACTAGATTATTTATTAGGTTAGGTTAGGTTTTCATTCTTGAATTCATGAATTTTGCAAAAATCAGCTATGAAAATTGAATTAATGTTCATATTGAATCAAATAAAATTGGAGAGCGTATAGTATACGGTTACATCTTTCCGATAAGAAAGCTCACGCCGAATTGTGCCACGGTGAAATGTTTCACGTACAATTTAAATGTAACCATAAACAACATCACTATGCCAGTCAATGAAATATTTATACCGACACTAGCCGCATTTTCAATCGATTTATGTCCGTGTCAACATACAAAATTCGCCGTGCAAAAATATATTAGATAGGTAAACAAGTTGCACGTTTATTTCGCAGCCTGATATTAATTAATCAACTTGAAACGTAATATTCTCTCATGAGGATTAAATTCCAACAATATTAATATTACTTTGTAACGCCTACAATGGAATACCAACTGTCTACGTACGTATTGAAATATTTCAGCCAGGCATTTGTTAAAATAAAACCTAATCAATTACTAGGTATATATGTAATTTATAACAAAAGCATGATACCAACTCACTACTTAAGACGATACATCAGTGAAACGGCAAATAATTTTCAACTATAGGCGCGACGAAATTTTGGACTCGCTGGCATTCGGAGAGAGAACATCGAGATGGGAACATGTCAATTTGTTTCGTGATGGCGACTGGGGTATTAATTCTTAAATCGTGTAAAGATGACTAAAAGCGTTACCCATTTACTTGAAAAAGAAAACATGTCAATGAATATATTATTATTGTTACTAATAGAACAATAAACAGAACATTAAATGGACGCATGTTGGATTTATATGACAAATTACATTTCGTTTGGCATGCGTCATTTGCACCCGCGACCCGCAATCCGCGCATCGCCTAGCCAGGGAATGGGACAATTGGACGCCGCACTGTCGTAGACACGTATACAGAACGTAGATGAGGTATTTTAATCAGTTTCTATCTACTCCTTAGTAGTTTTAATTCAACATAATGTATTCTTTATTGCAGATTGAGAATTACCATGCCTAAGGCTTTATATAAAATAAAAAAACTCTTTTTTCGTTTGAACTTAAACATATGCACGATTAAATCATTATTTACGTCTGCATATTTACATTCTCACCAACTATTAAATCATAATATAATCATTTAAATATAAATAATTATATTAAATATTTTTTTAAAGTACCTATAATTACCTAACGTCTATTTATTTTCGAATTCCGTGGCGTCCAGTTGTCCGGTGCCAAATCGTCCTAGACCCGCCTATCCACGATCTCTTAAGACCGTGCCTCACCTGAGGTATTAAGTTTGCAGTTTTCAAGTACCTACTACCCAGTAAATACATGAATACAGACTTGGTATACCACCTTGTAGGTATATTACAACATTTTGTGTATTATCTAAATTTCTAAGTAATCTAATCAAATGCCAACAGTACAATCATGAATCACATAAAATCAGATTATTTTATTACTATTAAGTACTTGTGTAGAATAGAAAACTATAGTAAACTCATTTTTTATTTCGAAGTGTAAGTTATTTTTTTTAATATTCAAAACACAAAGCCAGACACAAATTACAATAAATTTACACCAAATCATTACTTAATTTTAAGAACAAAATTAAGTTAATTTAAAATATTTATTATGGGAGGGGAAAGTTATAAAAAGTCGGTAAAATGTGCAGAGCGTTGGAGCGGAGTACGGATCAGTGGAGGAATGGGGTTTTACCCGGAGCACTAAAAATTTGTACTGCTCCACTGCTCTGAATGTTTTTATTATTATTAAATTTACGTCTTAAAATACAATGAAAGCATTATATTTGACACTTTGAAACACTGGAATTATTTGAAATACGGAAACACCTCACCTAAATAACCTCACTTTTTGGACAGAATTGCCTCAATTAATGAAAGACGATTTAATAGTCGGGAATTTTGTTTAATATAATTAATATGAAAAGGACGAATAATAAACCTTATTTCAAAACTAGTTAAACGTAGTTATGCAGAATGTAGCCAGTCCACAATAATATCGAGCTGAGATAATGGCACTTTAGCAACATGATATTAAAAATGTATGTAAAAATTGTAAATAGTATTTTAATTCAATTTGTTTGCGGCTTGGCTATTTTCAGCAGAACTTAGAGAACATCTTCTCGCATCTGATCAATATCACATATCTTTTTTTATTTTTTGTGGACTGGCTACTTTCTGCATAAATATGTCCAGTTATTTTTATTTTTTACATTTGTATACATATAATACCTATTAGACCTTTTTACTCGGAGCGGAGCAGACCCTGGAGTGGAGCTTGAGTAAGTATTAGGTCCCGGAGCGGAGCAAATCAAAAAATAGTCCCCTCCAACCCTCTAAAAATGTGTAACTACAGTAAAATTATTACTTATATCATTTCAAATTAAGTATTGACGTTTCACAACAGATCCATAAAAAATAAATGAATGAGGGTTTGCAATCCGGGGATCCCGTTCCATTTATTGTTCCCGCAAACTATGGATCAAAAGTTACTGGATGAAATTTACATGAATTGAGCAATAATTTTATTATAATAACAACATGAAACAATGCGCCATTCAAAATAATGGGTTGAATGCAAACGCGTTTGACATTTTTTACGTTATGTCTGACATTATAAATATATGACAATAAAACAAATTGTCGTTAAATATGCAAAAATAAAACCCCGACATTTGAATGCTCTTTTGATGATTGCACTTTCGTGTGTGCACTTAAATTTGCGTCACATTTTGTTTGATATTTAAAATGGTTACTTACCTAGGTAGGTCTGTACTCTTATTTTTTAATACCTGATAATCTGCAGCATATAGGGAGACTGGGAAAACAATTTTTGAAGAATACCATGTATTGTCCTCAATTATCATGCTTTTCAGAATCATTGCCACCCAAAAATCCCTATCACGGACTTCTAATACGAATACCTACCCAGTTTTTATGACACAACAACAAACAGGATTCATCCAAATTTAACTGCTTTGTATGCAAAGTAAAGTTAAAAACTTTCTATCTGGTACAGTACACTTCAATATTCTGTGTATACAAAATAATATATTACATACATATATCCAAAGCGATGTAGGTACCGATAATCTCTATATATATAAAAATCTCGTGTCACGATGTTTGTGGTCGAACTCCTCCGAAATGGCTTGACCGATTTTTATGATTTTTTTTATGTATATTTGTTAGGTATGAGAATAGGTCAACAAGTATATTTCATACCGTTAGATGATTAGGGTATCTCTATCCAGAAAAATTTACTTTTATTTTTTTGACAATTTTTTTTTTGTATTTTTTTTATTATTTGGCATAAAAAAATACCTATAAACCCAAATTTTCACCCTCCTACCCCCACCCTCCCATTTTTTAATCGCGATTTTATTATTTTTATATGAACAAATTTAACCGTCGTTCGTATTTCAAACAGAACGAAAATATTTATGTTGTTGAATAACAGATGGCGCTACGTCCGAGAAGAATTTAAGAGAAGCGTCGCGTCATTTTGACATTTCATTCGGCATATCATAACGCAGTGCGTGCAAAATTTTGTACGATTTATTTTAATTTATCTATTTTTATGTGCGTGTATTACAGTGCACAATGCCAGCAAGACGCAAGGGGGGCCATTTGGGCCGTCGAACGAATAAAGCAACAAACATGCAAAATAGTAGACCAGAAAGAACAGACGGACAAATCCAACAAGATAACAAAAACGTGCGTGTAAGAACCATTGAACGGCTTGCTCATCGGCACGGTTCCAGATTCAAACCTGTTCCTGAAGTCCATTCGCACATTCAATTCATGCTTCCAAATGACTTCGTTCGGACAGAAATAATTCACAATACTGCGGCAAATGGTCAACAATTCCATTCTACGTTCAAAATCAAAGGCCAAGTATACCACAAAGTAGGCTCATTGCTGCCAATGTCAAACGAACCACATAAATTTTTACAAATCTACTTCATGGGCGGTGAGGACATCAATCATGTGGATGCACGTTGCGGCTACAATAGCCTCAATTCGCCTAATGCCAGGCGCATCGTCGGCGAACTGGACGCCCTGTTGAATGAGCACAATGAATTATTGAAATTCTTCAAAGCACACATGCACGAATTGCAAAGTGACAATCACGCTATTGTCATCAATCCTGATAAAACACCAGCTGGAGAGCACGTGCGTCGATTCAATGCGCCTGTTATTGACGACATTGCTGGAATCATGGTTGGCGACCGCACATCGACGCGAGAAATCGTGATTCGAAGAAGAAACAATAATCTGGAATTCATCGCTGACACACACCGTTCATACGACGCTCTCCAATATCCGCTAATTTTCTGGAAGGGACAAGACGGATATTGCATAAACATTAAACAACGAGATCCTGTCACAGGTAATTCATTCATTATGAACATCATTACTCATTTTGAATTGAGAAAATGAATGGTTGATGTTTTTTTTTGTTTTTATCGGTGGTCATCGTCTACAGCGCTCTATTCCTCTTTCTGTCATATATCCCATCCCCACACACTTACGATACATTCGTTATTTTTTATTTAACAACCAAAATATTCACTAGAAATAATTTGTATGGCAGAACAACGTTTGCCGGGTCAGCTAGTATAATATATTTTTCTTACTATAGTAATGGATCATTTTTAAACAAACTATTGAAAACAGTTGTGTGGAATGTATATGGGGAATATTTGATTTTGAAATCAACGAAAAACGTTCACACTGCTACATATCGGTGGCGAAGGGTGGAGGTGGGCTGTTACTATCCAACGTAAATAGTGCTTTAATAATGCACACTAAACTTTATCAGTCATACCTATATGTTTTCATTGAACCAATACATAGGTACTACAAATTGCAGATAGTATTGGTTAGTTTTTAAACTTCAATTATACTCTGCGTAGACTAAGCCATAGTCAATAAGTATTTTATAGATGGAAGAATATATTATGGTTTGGTTTAGGGAGGGCTAAATGAATTTAATAAAACCGAAGAGCACTATCTGTATTATGTATGTGCACTATTTTTGTCAGATCGCCCATAGCATACCTAAACTTATTATTGTTTGGTTAAGGCAGGGTTTAATTGAATTTTAAAGACTAACCAGCACCATCTGCAATTTGTGTTACTAGTTCAATGACAGACAAAGTTTAGTGTGCACTATTTATGTCGGAAATTAACAGCCTACCTCCACTTTTCGCCAATGGTAAATATCATAATTACATAACGTTGAGAAATTGAATGGGTACGTCTTATTTAATTCAAATTTAACTTATCTGTGGATAGTGTTTATATTGTAAAATTCAGAAAATTCTTGCAAAATAGTATCTAATAAATTACACTGTATTTACTTCAGTGCTTTCATAATCTATTAATGACGTATTCTTGATCTTTCACAATAGACACTAAATGACTATTCTTATTCTTGATAAGTTTCTTCCATCATCGTTTTTCTCGTCAGTAAGCAAAACGAAGCGGATTCGCGAGAGGCAGCTACTTACCACTTGACAAGTAGGCAGAAGTATCTACTCTCGAGGAACACTTACGAATGGTATGTAGGTGATCGCACGAGCGCGAGCTGTGGAAGGTGGATGGCCACTGGCTGTTCTCGAGGAATGCTGGTTATCGCGGATTCCTAACTATTTGCAGACGTCGCAGCATGCTATCGATGTCAGAACTGGCTGCGCTGAAATTCATGCACGTTGTTGTTTGCAAATTATCGGAAGGAGCTTCACACAAAAGCAACGTTTCGAGACACATGCACGTCTAATGAATACAACAGTATTCCCCCCAAGAAACTATTTTTCTCCGAATATTAATTTGTTCAGTTGTCCAAAAACAGCCATGTCAAACAAAATTTTAAAATTTTGCGCTGAAATAATAAAGAAATAAAAGCAATAATCGCATGGTTAATTCAATAGGTCCATATTTATAATCATTACATTACAAAAAGTAAATTCTAGATATATAGGTACCTACATTGTCTTATCATTTATATATCAGGCTATAGAAATATACCAATATTGATTCAGATGAGTTTTTTCTTTCTTCTCTTCTTTCTTCGTGTCCGGAAATTTGTACGAATGCAGTTCGCCGTATCACACTTCACCATGAAATGTTGTATCGGAAATATATGGCCTTAGGTATATTAATGACCGTCTAACCTCGTTCGTATACCTACCTACTGACATACAATTCATGTCTAAATAAAACACGGTTCTTGTCGGTTTACACAGGAAGCCAGCAGCAAACAAATTTAAAAAAATAGCCGATATACTGGATTATTTGTTAGGTTAGATTATATTGTGTTAGGTTTTCATTATTGAATTCATGAATTTTGCCAAAGTCCGCTATGAAAATTGAATTCGAAAATGTTCATATTGAATCTAATAAAATTGGAGACCGTATAGTATACGGTCATCTCTTTCCGATAAGAAATCTCACGGCGAACTGTGCCACGGTGAAATGTTTTACGTACAATTTACATGTACCATGTACCTAACCCTAATGAATACCACAGTATGTTTTTTTCCCCCCAAGAAACAATATTACTCCGAATATTTGTTCAGTTGTCAAATTTAATATTCAAAGAAGTTTTCTAAAAGCCATGTTAATAAACGAAATTTCAAAAATTTGCGCCGAAATATTAAATAAATAAAACGGATAATCGCATGGTTATCCCGATAGGTTCATTACATTAAAAAAAGTAAATTATAGAAAGGTAGGTAGGTACCTACATTGCCTCATCATTTATAGGTGTATCAAGCTATCGAAACATACTAATGTCCTATATTATGTTGATTCAGATGTTTCTTTCCCAGTACATACAAGTGTGTTCTTTTCGGTTACGAATCATTTATTTTGTCTCCCTCCAAAAGGTACTCTTCGCCACTGATGAGAAATCTGCAAGACGTTGACCTCTCTGTAACTGCCTAATATTTTTAAGTATCTTAGAGCGGTTTCACACGGAGTATTCACGTATCCGATACAGGTACGACATAGTTTCCATAAACAATGGACTTTTCACACGAAGATACTCGTGCGATACTCTCACGATACAGCTTCGTCACACAGAATTATTTGAGACATTTGAAACCTCAGCCGTTCGGAAGTATATTATGCTTCTATGATACGCTGTTTATTTTTCGTTCATGCCGGCTAAAGATTTGGATTATGAATAGAAGGGACCATATTATACGCTATTTCTGTTATGACATGTAAAATTATTTTTGAATATTATGCACGAAGTATGCTTAAGTTGGTAAACTCCACAAAATAAGTTAACATCGCTCTGTTGCCGTTCCATTTTCTAATTCACGCAAAGGCTACAATTTTTTAAAATGTAAATTGGACATAGTTATGCAGGAAGTACAGTCACAAAAAATAAAAATAAATGAGATATGATATAGATCAGATGTGAGAAGGTTTTCTCTACGTTCTGCTGAAAATAGCCAAGCCGCAAAAAAAAATATTCTTGAAATAAAATACTATTTACAATTTTACATACATTTTTAATATCATGTTGTTGCTAAAGATCTACCATCGTAAGTTGGCAGCCGGTCGAATTTGAAACTAAAATTGTCTATCGAGAATAAATTTGTTACAAATGCCATTTAATTTTACAACATGTTTCTCGAATTATGGATTGCATAATATTTGTACAGAAATCTAGTACCAATAAAAAATTATAAATTACCATTTTTTCGTTAGTTATGGTAATATTCTCAATGTCATACTAGCGCCCTCGCTGAAATGCCAATTTATGATGGTAGATCTATAAAGTGCCATTATCTCAGCTCGACATTATTGTGGACTGGCTACATTCTGCATAACTACGTTCAATTGTGATTAGTGATTACTTACTCGTGTGTACGTTACAGACGGTTTCACACAAAATATCTTTATTTACATTACAGAATTTTTCAACTACACAATAATGCCGAAGTGTAGTATTATTGGCTGCTTATCTACTCATCGTGACGTATTGACTTTTCGGTTCTCGACTATTAGTGGAAGCCAGCGGCAAACGAAATTTTGAAAATAGCCGATATACTGAATTATTTGTCAGGTTAGTTTAGGTTAGGTTAACATTCTTGAATTCGTGAATTCTGTAGTAACAGTAAAGTGTAGTAACTGTAGTATCTTACCGCCCTGCAAATTGGCAAATAAATGTCATCACAAGTTTGAAGTTATCTGCAAATTAGCCTGCAATACGAAGATCCTTTTTAGGCGTCAATTTAACACATTTAGGCTATATAGTCTATCTCTATATATAGAAGAAGGTTTGTTTCAGCATTTTTGGCGTCAACATTTTTTGTCAACGACAAATTTATTTGTGCGGTCCAAAATTTACGTGAATTATGGGACAAGAATGTGCCTGAATAATCGGATCTACTAGCCGAGTATCATTTCGACTTGCTTAATGCGCAAACCAACAAACTGCACTTTATACCAAAAATGAGATTTTTGTTATAAAACATGTTATCTATCTACGAGGGTGGGTCAATAATTCCTTAGAAAAAAGCATTAAAACAGTTTTTATTTTTGTATTTTTTTTTATTTCTCAACATAATCTCCTTGGAGCTCAATACACTTGGTTAGACGTTTCTCAATTTTTTTTAAACCGTCAGAAAAATAAGTTTTCGGAAGGTCCTCAAAATAAGCTTTTTTCCGATCGATGACTTCTTCATTTGAAAAAAAACGTTGTCCACTTAGCCATTTTTTTAAGTTTGGGAAAAGGAAAAAGTCACTGCTAAATCTGGCAAATACGGTGGGTGGTCGACCAATTCGAACTTCAATTCTTCAATTTTAGCCATTGATCGTAAACATGTGTGAACACGGGCATTGTCCTGATGAAAGAGGATTTTTTTCCTGTTTAAATGAGGCCGTTTTTCTTCAATTTTGTTTTTAGCTGGTCCAATAAAGATGCATAATAATCCCCTGTTATTGTTTTTCCTTTTTCCAAATAGTCAACGAAAATAATTCCACGTGCATCCCAAAATACAGTAGCCATAACCTTACCAGCTGATTTTACGGTTTTCGCCTTCTTTGGACATGGTTCGCCTTTCGCAATCCACTGCTTTGACTGTTTTTTCGTCTCGGGAGTATAGTGGTGTATCCATGTTTCATCTACAGTCACAAAGCGACGAAAAAATTCATCCGGATTGCGTTGCATGAGCGACAACAGGGCTTTAGAGGCCACCACCCTATTGCGTTTATTGTCGACTGTGAGCAAACGCGGCACCATGCAGAAATGACGCTACCTTTTGAGATCCCTGTAACCTCAATTATCTCACTCAACTTTAATCTTCGGTCACTTAACACCATATCGTGGATTTTATTGATCATTTCTGGTGTAGTCACCTCTGCAGGACGTCCTGAGCGTGGTTCATCCTTTGTTAATGTACGACCACGTTTAAATTCATTTAACCAGTTATAAATAGTTGCAAGTGAAGGAGCAGATATGCCGTGAACTAAATCCAACTCATTTTTTTATTTCCTTTGCTGTTAACCCTTTTATATTAAAATGTTTAATAACAGCTCTAAACTCAATTTTCTCCATTTTTGTAAACAAGCAATTTTTTTTTTAAATGTACGAGAAATACACAACAACCCGACCAATCTGATTGAAACTTCGCAGCATACTGAATCGGTAGTGCCGCTGCATGAAAACAAACCGCTTACAGTACTAGTCGCGCCACCTGTCGGCTTTTCTAAGGACTTATTGACCCACCCTCGTATCGTCACGCAAAATTTAAAATTCCTAAACCTACAAATAAATGGGTAATAACAAAACAACCAACTGCAGGAGCCAAATTTTTAATGTCGTAAATGGAACAACTCCGTTCTTTATAGGGAAGCTAAAATATTTCATAGTGCAGCTTATAGGTATGTAAAAAAACATTTCAACAACCAGTGTATTTTTAGAATTGTTAAATTCAGCTCGATAGTTAAATTATTATGTTTTTTCTCCTTCCTGAATAATTTGCACAAATGGAGTTAGCCGGTTTTGCAGATTATACAGTCCATTTATTACAATATAATAAAAATAACTTTAATGAAATTATATTTTCACGTCAATGCCAAAAGTATTTTCTTGTCCGTCATAATTATTGTTCATCAGTTCATCTCCTCGTGAAGGACGACACGCTACTAAACTCAGTATCCGTCATACCTGTATCGGATACTTCAATCATTCGTGTGAAACCGCTTTTACTGAATAAACCTAATAAGAGAGCCGGTTTTTCAGATTAAACAGTCGATTTATTACAATATAATAAAACAACTGATTATTTAATGAAATTATATTTTCACGTCAATGACAATAGTATTTTCTTGTCCGTCATAATTATTGTTCATCAGTTCATCTCCGCGTGAAGGACGACACCTTGGTAAACTCAGGATCCGTCATACCTGTATCGGATACTTCAATCAAACGTGTGAAACCGCTCTTACTGAATATAATAAGGTACGGAAAACAGTGATGTATGCCAGATTGACTCATTGAAATCGGAATAAGCGGTGCATGACGTGATATCAGCTTTGTACGAGTTGACTTAAATACACTGTTGATGTCGTTGATAGTATGCGAATCCGAGTGCGTAGACGGGTGACATGTCACCATACGAGAATGCAGCCGGCGATTGCCGAGTGCGAATCGTAAAAGTCAGGGTTGCGACTTACGAGAATATCACAGCGATTATCACTAATATATTGATATATTATTACATTGGGGAATTAATCTTTGTATCATAGCATCCATCAGTGGCGAAGGGTGGAGGTAGGCTGTTAAAATCTGACAGAAATAGTGCACACGAAACTTTCTCAATCATACGCATTTGTTTTCATTGAACTAAAACTAAAATGTGCAGAAACTGATGGTTAGTTTTTAAAAATATATTAAACCCTACCTAAACCAAACCCTAGGAAAACGCCTTGCCTAGAAAACGAATTTATTATTGTCGGCCATTTGCAATTCCATACGTAAACAAACTAAGTACTTTAAAATAAAACAACGAGAAACCATTATATAATTTAGTAATATAAGTTAAAGTGTATGGAAATAAACCAACGGCGTTCCAATAAACGGTGCTTTTTCTTGAGTGTGTAATTTAACAAGATAATTGAGAGCTAGTCGAAGAATCTAGGTTATCACAAGTTTTGTTTTTGTTTTGGTACGCCAAAGAAGTATAACTTCTAACGCGCGTACATAAGTACACGCACCGATATTTTTTTTTTTTTTTAAGGAGGAAACTCCACTATTCTGCCACCCCTGCACGGGGAGCCGAAGTAGAATGCAGCAGTGAGTAAAATTCACAACATGCACCTATGCGAGGGCCGAGTCTGCGAGAGGCGAGAGCTCACCAGCTATCAAACCGAACCAGAGTGAATAAGCCTTGCCGGCCGGGGGTACGTGCAAAATGCGGTACCTGAATGCCGTCGGCGCGGCCTTACGCGACCTTGGATCCGACTACGACGTTGCGATATCCCGTTTTACTGGGATACTCACCAGTCACCACCCGTTCGGCCACTTCTTACCGATTTGCCACCGAGTCACTACGAAGCAATCGAGAAGTCGTAAACATTGGTATGGCATCGTCATACCCAGGGAACTCTGAAATAATGGGAACTGAAATACCCAACGGGTAAGGTGAAGCAGGCAACCGATCTCGAGTAAGGAAGAATACAGTGAATCCCCTATTCTACGGTTTTCAAGGACCATAAAAAAACGATAAATGCGGGATACCTATAAATATTTTTTTAAAACTCGTTTTTCTCCTGGATTTTTTTGACGTCTTGAATTATTTTCAGTTTCTCAACTAGAGTTCTAGTTTTCTTCACGGGGGGCATTTTAATTGAGACTTAAAAAATTCGTGATACGAGATGCGAGGCAAGCCCGAGCGCCGACCGACCTGTGCAAACAAAGCGACGCGACTGAAAGGTCTGTATGTATCATAAACAATACTACGAAAGCGAAACAAAAACAGTCAATCGGGATAATATTTGTGACGGGACCATAATATTTAGACGATAGATCGAGGAAAACGATAAATCGGGGAACGATTAATGCGGGATTATTTAACATTGTTCTTATGGATGTTTGGTAGGACTTTTATGCGAGATCGGTAGATCGGGGTTCCACTGTATGTGATAAATTTAAACACGTGTCAAGAATACGTCATACGTCTAATACTGACAACTGCTCTCGGTTTATGCATTGACGCTCATTTACTATTGGTGTATTACACACGTCTATAATGCGTGGTTCATTTTCGTAGGATACTCACATCTACAAAAGCCTACGTCAAACTTTACTGTATTGGTATGTTCTGTTTATTATCTGTTCTGTGGTCATTCCTAATAGTGGGAAATTTGAGTCTGTTCAACCTTTTGTTAGGTCGGTCAGCTGTTGCGAGCTACTTATCTGCTGGCTAGTCAGCAGAGTTGTGATGGGTCGCTGCTGTTTTTAACGAGTGGATTTCGACTACTTCAACAAGGACTTATTTATTTTATCCAATAGTAGTACCAAGACGGGCATGAGTCTATTCATTTAGACTCGATCGGATAAATGGCAAAAGATGGTTCACTGGTGAATGGAGTGAACCGACTCACCTCTGAGATTCGAGATTAGCTCGTTCTCAGAGGCTTGAACTTCTTTCAAATTGACTTGAATGGATTGTTGTCAAACAACTCACTCATGACATAATTATAGGCAAATCAGTACACAGTAGCAGGCACCATGCACACAACAAAAACGGCATGAGGTTGTAGTGGTATTGTTTACTAGCATGCAAACAGGCATTGCAGCAAGTAATCTAATACACCCGCGAATCGCCCACGTTTCCACAGTATACCGATTTATATGTAACTACTCGTATAATGTCCAAGTAACACTGTTTCCCATGATGGCCGCGCGGCTTAAGCGTCGGCCTATAGCGTCGTGGATCTCAGGTTCGAATCCTGGGCCTGGCAAATACACATATTGTTTTTCAATTCGTGTTTGAGTCACTGTATGAACCTAATAGGATGATCAAGTGTCTGACATCCATTTCTCGTAACTGTGGAGGCCCGTAATGATCTTATTAGGATCGGACATGGTCAGGAACGCTGTTTACACACGATAGTGCCCATAGAACGCGTCGAGCGGGCGAAGTCGGTGTATGAAGCGTTTATTCATAACCATAATCACACGTCTCTTGCCGCGCATTACCCTTCACCTATGTAATAAGCGGCCCAAGCAGCACAAAATAATTATTATTACAGCGTCTCTCATAACAAAGCAATAAAAATATTATATTATTTCGCGGCTTGTAATTAATATTTACGACGACATTATTCAACCAGCGAAATATAGGACACGGGATAAAATTAAACAAAGAGATCTCTGTTATTAAATAATTGCTTCTCGCCCGTCGATCGACGACGCCTCGAGCAGCGTGATTTTGGTAGCCGTGTTCAATGAATGGACTACTTCTTTGTATTTTCATTAAATCGTATCGCCGAGAAGCGAAAAACGGTGACTCATGCGGCAGGCGGGTCGCAAGGCATCGTCAAGTCCAGTGTGCGCTGGCGTATTTGATTACGTTGTATTTTCGATGATTTATGCGCCACTTGTAGAAATTTTGCGCGAGCGCCGCACTCGCTGCGTCAATGGGCTTTATGCCTTAAGGCTAAAATGTTAGTCATATTCTATACTTCACACATTCCAGATAATCTTTTAGATTTTTAAAAACTGTTTTGGTTTCGGGCATGCGCATATAAAAGTACCAAACCGGTTCGAAACAAACCTTCAATAATTAGACATTCCAGATAGAATATTCCAGAACTGCATGCAAACTTCAAACTGTCATGATTCAACGAATGCGCAGTAAAAACAGCAATGTACTGCTGAACCAATGAATAATGTACATAAATTTTAAAAATATTGTGCAAATTAGCGGTGACGAAACAGCTAGCAATAAATTGTATCCGATGAGCGCCAAACCAAAAAAAAGGGTTTCGACTCACACTGACTCACACACCGATGATGATTTCATAGAGTTGGACACGTTTCTATTATTTTGTCATTTTTGAGCTGTTCAATAACTGAAATAAATTATTGTAGTACGTAGGTATTTATTATTATCTATGGTTGCAGTGTTGTACTTCATTAGCTAATATTATTTTAAGTTGTTATACCTACTTACATATTTTAAGAATTATTTAATGAGCGAACATGAAGTGTGTTTCGAATTTCACAGAAAATATGCACGTATGTACCTATCTATACAAGTTGTAGCTATGTAAGTAAGCAAAAACAATGCTTTACACGAGTAGGTATTCTACAAGGTGAAAGCATAAACAGCAAAAAAGAGTACCTACCTAGGTACTTAATAATAATTTACCACGATCGTATGGCATCATAAATATTTTTAAAGATACTTATGACGTCAAGTTCTTAAATGTTTATTTCAAGGAAATTCAATCGATGTTGAAGTCAATTAATGTGAATATTTATTTTTATACAATTTTATAGCCATATTACAATATTTATGAAAATCCTAATAGGTATTATGGTGAAGTGAAGGTAAATGTCATTAATTATTTAGTCGTCACATAGATTCATTGTACACAAAGAATTTTTACTATAAAAATAGAAGGTGTCTTATATACCTATTACGTTATTTCTGTTGTGACATTTTAAATTATTTTGCAAGCACATGAAGCATGGTTAATAATTTAGTAAACTCCAAAAATATTAAGATTGCTCAGTTGGCATTCCGATTTTATTACATAAGCAATGGCGGTCATTTTTTATGTTCATTGTGATTACACTGATTAGTGTGATTAGGACTGATTACTTACTAGAGTGAGTTATACCTATACATAGACGGTTTTAGACAGATTTTACATGATTTTTAAATTAAATACTGCCGAAGTGTAGTGTCTGTTATTGGCTGCTTATCTAATCATCGTGATGAATTCTCTTGGTATATGTTACGCCGAATGTGCGAAATTGAATATTACATGAAATGGGCAAAATTTTGCCTAAATCATGAAAAATGCAAGCCCGTTGCCTTATTGATGAATTAGACAAAATATCTGGAGAGTGCGTGAAATCGGCAGTAATTTTTCTGCCTACTTCATGTCTTGGACAAATTAGATAGTAGCGCTACGGTGGTATTTTTTGCAACTAAACTAAATGTATCAAATGCTCATGGATTGGTCAAAATGTACATTTATATTATCTATGGTCAAAATAGATGATCGCGCTCCGTGGTGTTTTTTGCAACTAAACAAATGTGTCAAACAGTGTTGCCAACCGTACTATAATTATAGTATTTGTACTATAATTTTCGTCTACGTACTATGTACGATATAAAACAGGTATAGTACGCCCCAAATACTATAATTTCGAGAAATCGGAAAAAAGTTCCCAATAGAAGAAAAACAACGCCAAAATAATCCGTGAGAAGCAAAAAAAATCCCCATGTCTAAAAAAAGGTGACGTTAATTCCTTAAAACAGCGATTTCCAAACTGGGAGGCGCGGAGTATTGCAAAGGGAGGCGCGAAAAGTTTAACACAATTAATGTAGCCACAGGTTTGCAGTTTGCAAATGCATAGTTTATAGTAAAACGGCCGCTAGTTATAAACTACACAAAAAACAGTCCCATAAAAGGTTGTTTGCAAACCTTTCTGCAAATATGGAGACTAATTTTATAATCCCTCACTTCTATACTATTGTCAAGCGCAAAGGCTAGGTATCTCGTAAAAAAATTAAATAAAAGGGTCAAATAAATCATAATGTTGAAATTTGAGGCAAATTTGTTTAGGAACGATAATTTTGTTGCTAAACTTGTCTATTTGGTTGAAATTTAAAAAATTCAGTGAATAAATCAATCCAAGGACCACTAATGCATTCACTGATTTAAAACGACAAAGTGATTCATAAAAAATTGGAGCTTAGGAAATCAAAATGACAAAAAAAAGCTCTCCATGTCTCCACTTTTAAATATTTCTCCGCCAGATATATTGAAGCAAACAAAAATCTATTTACTGAGTTCTTGGTTAATTTGCTAATGTACTTTTCACATTATTTTATTAATAGTACAAAAAAGTCGCCTGCGGATTGCTTTATTTCGGAGCTATTAAATATGTGGTTGAAAAATCCTGACCCGGTGGGTCCGCTTCAGGATGTGGGGTCTATGATAGAATCCATTTGTCAATGAACGAAGATGAATTTGGATTGACTACTATTGAAATTGATTGTGCTAATAAACAAGCACATTCGTCAAAAATTAATGTAATATAAGTAATAAAACCTTGTTTATTTTTGTTGTATTCGTAAGTAGGTACATTGTTGACTATTTAAAAATGTGTCTGTATTATTTAATGAAATAAGGGGGAGGGGGAGGCGCCTAGATTAGATTTTTTTTAAAGGGAGGCTTAGTAACATAAAGTTTGGAAACCACTGACTTAACATTTGAATTTTCTCTAAAAAAACGAGACGTTAATAATTTACCCTTCATCGATGTTTTGTCTAAAAAAACAAGACGTTAATTACCCCACGTTTAATTTTTTGAAAATGCAGAAAATTATTGGTCACTCAACGCGCACTATATTTTTGGCCGAAATACTATAATTTTGAAGGCACTGTACTATAATTCCACTTTCAAAATATGGCAACACTGGTGTCAAATGTCATTGATATTTTGAATGACGTTCATATACATTTACTATGCGCAAAAAAATTCTAGAACTATAATATGATAACGGAAGAATTTTATTGAAAAGTATTTTCGCGATTTGATTCGTGCTTGGGTATCAATTGTGCAATGGTCGATTGAATGTTTGTGATAGTTTGTTGACACTTGATAGCTAACCTCAAAATCAGAGGTCGGCACCATGCCCAGAATTCATACCTATTTATGAAATGAGAGGTGAAATAGAGTATTTTAAATAAAATTGTCCTATATGGTATGTCACAATTATACACGTCGGTCCTTTTCTAACGCATGTTAAAGTATTACATAAGTCAATGAAGGAATAAGACAGAGATACGTATCGATGAAGAAATTTTCAAAGTCGAGTGTGAACACATGACGCATAACAGATAAGACGGGGTAAGAAAAAAAGTAATCAAACCACAAAATTTATTTGTGTCTATCAATATAATATATTAAACTGCAAAATTCTTAAAGTAACAAATTTAATTTGTCTGAACAAAAATGTATGTCAACAGCACTGGATCCGAGAGTATAGGTGTGGAAAACGTAACTTTTTCTGTCAAAAAAGCGAAATCATCTTATTTAAAACATATTCGCAAGTATTTGATATTCAATATACGTATTTGTTGTACCATAAAACTTATGTAGTTGTACTAAAAGCCGGCTGACACGAACATGTTCAACTCGAAATTTGACATAAATGAAAAATACTTGTCAAAATAATTGCTTATAATTAATATTTAATATATAATTTTATTAAAATTGTAATTCTGACTTCCAACATTTGGCACAGAGGTGCGGAAGAAGTTTCCCAAGCTGGTCCAACTGGTAAGAAATAACTTCACATCGATTCGATATCTATTCATCATACAATCAACTCAAAATATATTTTGAAGTGAATTAAATATGTATAGCAAAAAATTAAACAGTATATTATACTTGATACTCCTATATTAAAATTTGATACAACCGGCTCTATAATAATCGCTGTGCTTGATCGCACTTTGGTATATAGAGATTGTACGCAATCTATTTTTGAATCAAAATCTTTGTCCACCTTGTCTTTTAAGGTTGTGCAATTAATCAACTACAAAAACTGTCAGACGTACACACGGCAATAGACCATATTTTGCTACCGTCTTTAAGTAGAGGTTCACAGATCCCTGTATAGTGAACAACCTTCTACAATACTGACACACTTTGCATTCACCTCAGGAACATCATTGTATGTTTTCTTCAACAAATAATGCACAAGAGTTAAGAATGTAGTAATCTTTATTGAAAGCACAACATTGCGGGTGGGTTCATTTCTCACCCAGTATAAGTATTTTGTAAAAATCGTATGTTTCTAACTCGTATATAAAATTAATAATATATAAAACAGTAGTTGACTTGTTTACGAAATTTTCAAGAACATAGGTAAGTAACAATTCCGCTAATACTTTTCGTTTTTATACTGCGTACTCTTGACTTTAGTTAGGTACTAACAAAATAATGTATGGCAACTAAAAAAGCTGCAGCGGTAGCTCATTGAACATTAAATTTGATGAAACAACTTTACGAGCTCAAATAGTTACGCTAATCTAGAAATTGCCCACAGAATTTTCAGTAAACAAAATCATTCCGCTTGCAAGTGTTTAGTGGAGAGGGAAACACTGAAGTTGACAGTATTAGATGATTAGTGAGCTATCGAAACACAAACTTCTTTTAGATTCAATTAAAATTGTCATTATTCACATTTATAGTATCACGTTAATATGATTGTAATTACTTATTCCGTGTGATTCCTGTATAATGTTTTATTTCTGAGGAACATAAAAGTATTTAATTATAATAGATAAGTAGGTATACTAAAATAATTATTACAAGTATACGAAATACCGTAATTAAACATCTAAAATAGTTACCAAATAAATATGTATTTATTAGTTGGTACATTTTTTTTGTAAATCGTCGCCATGCATATTCATTTTTTATGAGTAAGACATAAAATTTAAGTTAGGCTAAGAACAATAGAAGTATTGTGTATTGAAATAGGCCAAATAGGGTAACCCCCCAGGGCAAAAATATATTGTTTGTGAGAAGTTCTGTTAAAAGTTAATTTCAGTTTATCTATACCGCATGTTACATAATCGGTATGCACTAATCCAGTGTTTCCCAACGTGGGGCGTACGCCCCACCGGGGGGCAATTTGAATGTTTTGCGGGGCAATGTGCAAATCATTAAATATTTGGTACATTTTTTTTGTTAAAAAATGCATTTTCGAAAATATTTTTTTTATATTGCAACCATAACTTTTCGCGAAAATTACTGTTGCCATTCCCATCATAATATTTAGTTGAATGCGGCGATTTAGCGCTGTTCATCATATGTTACTGAAAAAATCGTTTTTTTCACAAACTGTGGAGATTTAAGATTAAAATTGACCAAATTAGTCCTCACATAAAAACTCTTTGCAGCTCACATCAAGCATAATGATCGCACTAATTTTTTTCCGATTTGTACATCTAATATAATATTTATTATACATAGGTAGGTACTTACTTACGAAAGTAAAATTGTAAATAGTATTTATTGCCTATGTTAACTATGAAATTTTGATAGGGGGAGCATGGAGATTTTTCGTATTTCTGCATTGATCGCGAAAACAATATAATATGTTTAAAATGTACATTAACAGTTCTTTTAGGCTTTTAGGGAGTGCGTCCTAATAAATCATTACACCAAAAGGCACCCAGAATACGATTAAATTTATGCATAGGCACAACAAACATTCCAGTACAATTTGAAACTTTAGGTTAGGTTAAATTGTATTGGTCTTAGTTAAGTGCATCTTTAAGAAGTAATGGCAGTGAATGAAATAGGTGTGGAGTTAGAGTGGTTGGACTCTTGTTAGATTGTTCGAAAAATCGAGATCGCAATTATGTAAGTAAGATATTATTGTGTCATGTTGTTTAATTTCGTGTGGTCACCAGAGTAATTATTATTTCCTGTGTAGATTGCTCTGTTTGAAGACGGAGCGTTAAAAATACTCTTTTCTATATTTTAGAAGTCGAAATCTTGGGCATGATGCCGACCCTTGCTCAAAATGGACATTCAGTTGAATAATTTAATTCAGAATTACAAAACCTAACCTAACCTTATAATAATAATATTATATTATGTCCAATTATAACTAATAAAACTATCCGTATTAAATTTACTTTGTCATGTTGACAGTTCAAGAATTCCATACCGTGGCGAATTCATGTACTCAGCAGAAATTTACCTAATTCATGAATAAGGCAACAGGCTTGACTATTACATGAATTAGCCAAAATTTTGCCCATTTCATGTAATAGTCAATTTCGCACATTCGGTGTAAAATATATATAGATAAATAAATGTCATAGCAGTACTGGGAAGTTTTATGAAAATGAAACTGCGATGCGAAATCTCTTGTAGCTAATTTCACATGTGGACCATGTGCAGTGACGTCCCGTGGGGGCAGGCATATTGAGCGTCGCTTGGGGGCGGCAGTTACCCAAAGGGCGGCAAATCGAGGAGAATCATTAGGTATATATAGAAATAGCTACATAAACTTAGTAATAACGGAAATATCTTTCCATTAAAAAAATCAGTTCACTGGTTGGAAACAAAATGTATTAATTAAGTACTATAAAAGTTTTAACAGGATTTTTTGTCGGGTTCGCGATGTCTAGTTTACTTCATTTGTATTTGGATGTCACGTTCTTGGTGAAAAACAATGACTCTGCATACCTAATTTAAAATTTATCCAAATATACTTAACAGTCACTCGTGAGTTTTGGAAGTTGTCAAGTGTATTTTTAAATGTACCTATCTGAAACTGTAGACTCACAATATAGTCTATTGAATCAGAGATGGCATTTAAATTAGATTTAGTGGTATATATCTTGTTAGTAATGTATCCATACAACACATTTCTTAGATATTGGAGTCATGAAAGGATGATAAAAAGTACTGTATAAAAAAAATGTGGCGGTATTTTGGCACTGCCTAGGGGCGGCATTTTGTCTAGGGACGTCACTGACCATGTGGACCTTTGTTTGCTTCAATATCATACATGCATGCTCTATCTATATATATTATAGAAAGGGGTTTTAGATATATTTGGTTTGTACAGCTAACTAATGCTGTATGTACCTGACTAAAATAATACGCAGTACCAATCAGGACCGAATTTACAATAGGTACGGTTAAAGGAACTATATCCCAGGGATCCCAAATTAGTAGGGGGCCCGTAGCCGAAACTATAAAAAGAATATACAATAAATAATCCTTGAGCACAGTTGGGTTTTAGGGCCCCAAATACGTCTTAGTCCAAGCCCCTTCAAGTGTATATCCGACCCTGGTACCAATGATGTATAAAAATCTAAAAATGAATTAGGGATTTGTTATTTGGATTGTCAGTTAATTTTTAACACAATGCTAATAATAAGACCAGTTGTCATGTATGGCTTGGACACCTGGTGCATAATTAAAAGCATGGAAAGAGTGTTGGGCGCATTTGAGCGGAGCGTGCTGCGTCAACGTGGTATCTTCGGACCCATCAATGACACAAAGTTGAGACGGAGACACAGATTACAAGAAGACAATGTACGAGGGCCCGGACATTGTACAGTCCATCAAATTGAGCCGCCTTAGACGGCCGGGCCATGTACACAGGAGAGACGAGTCACGCATGTCAAAGAGACTGGCATTCGGGAAGCCGGAAGGCAAACGAAAACCTGGTCGACCTCGTACAAGATGGAGGAATAGTGTCGAGTAAAATAACCATAGTTAGTTACTTACCTACAAACTTATAGATTTTATAACATAAATCTAGGTATAAAATAATTTTATATTATGTTGTGATTGGATGATTACCGTACCATACTTTTATATAATATATAACTAGGTAGCAGTGGCGAAGGGTGGAGGTAGGCTGTAGATCCGACATAAATACCTAGTGCACACTGAACTTTGTCAGTCAAGCGTATTTGTGTTCATTAAACTAATAAAAACTACAATGTGTAGATAGTGGTTATCATTTTTTAAATTCAATTAATCCCTGCGAAAACCATGCCATATAGATAAAATTTAAAAAATACTCGTCTGTCTATAAAATATCTAAAATAAATTATGCAATTAAATCATACATAACTTTGGATATTTTATAGAAAGAATATTTTTTTTATCTATTACAATTTGATTTAGGCAGGGCTTAATGAATTTAAGAAATGAACCAACAATATGTGTAATAATGCTGCCACAATCCAAAATACGTCAAACTGAGAAAATCAGGTTTGAAGTTTTTACCTTTCGCATGTTTAGATATTGAATGAAATTTTGACTTGAATTTGATGACTTAGTGATATGAAATTTTCGGTACATATACTATGAACGATAGACATTGAAACTTAGTAATTAACTCAAAACACGTAAATTTGGACTTGTGGCGGTTTAGTTGCGAGGGTGTGATACATTCTTAATGCAACGAAAACAAATAAGTATGAATGAAAAAGTGTGCACAATTTTGTCATATCGCCCAAAATATAGCAAAACTATTATGGTTCGGTTAAGGCAGGGTTTAATTGATTTTTAAAGACTAACCAACACCATCTGTAAATTGTAGACTTAGTTCAATGAAAACTGATTTTAGGTTGAACTATTACTGACAAATTTTATTGTGGACTTATTGTACCGATTACATATTTATTTTCATTCAAAGTTTGGACAGTGGTCTCTGCAAAAAAAAGTCGAGAAAGAAGAATAAAGAACACAGATTATTAACTTTACAAATCAAATTTCCCGCGTAAATATTACCTATGTGTAGAAGTAAAGTTGATAAGATGATAAGTAACGAAACGATAAAATGATAACCGAAAGTAACTTCAAAAAATCTAGATAAGGTTAAATTAAAAAGCCCTTCAAAATGGTGCAAGTATTCGTATGTTTAGGTTTAGTAATAGGTACTTATTCTGTAGGGAAGCTAAAAAAATCTTTTTCATATTACTTACTTACCTATGTAGGTACATAATAAGTTATCTTATGTCGTTATGTTAATAGTCAAGCTGGAATGTCTGATGTGTTTCGATTGTCAATATAAAACGTAGATCTTGTTCATCGTATATTTTCATCTCCAACGATGACAACATTGCCTGTTGTAGGTATGTCACCTCTACAAATATGGTACGTTGTACAATTCAAACAACATTGGCAGATTTATACATGGTTTGGGCGATAACTACGGAGGCGAACCGTGCCTATTACGGCTAGAAACTATGCAAGTAGGAGTCGAGAATATATTTGCATCACTAACCAAGATCTTCGACGAGTTTCAGCATCACACCTCCGATGTGGGTTTCTCCTTTCACCCTCAAAGTCCTCTCGAAATCCTTGTCGGTCACGTAGACGCGCAGGGTCCACGATCCATCGCCGACCAAGTAACCGCCGTCGGCAATCATTTTTACAGCGTTTCCAACCAAAATACACTAAAAACGATAACTCAATTCTCTAAAAAAACACACTGAGACACGAGCGAACTTCTAACATCATCGTAATTTCTGCAGAAGTAGATATTATTCAAAATAAACTCGCACTTTGCAAAGTTTTTTTACACATAAACAAACTTGAGATACCTATCTTCAGATGAGATCTTGAAACGTCAACTACCACGCGACAGCACAACTTTTCACTGTACTATAAGAATAAAATAAAATTACTAGAGGAGAAAACGACAGCAAGATAAATGCTTTTGCGATTCCTCTTCTTTTAAACTATATTCCTGAAATTGACAATATTATTTATACACAAATATATCACTCGCTGTGATGACAACAGTAAAAATCACAACGCCATCGACACCGACACATCCGTTCCTTCGGATTTGCTTTGCGGACAAAATCCAAACGTCACAAACCCGATTACCATTTACGGTGGCGACTGGCGAGCCGAATATGGCCGAATGATACCGAGTAAAACCGAAGACCACCGAGTATATCGGGTCTAGTAGCGTTATCTATACATGTTTTTATTAAACAATATTTTTTAATAAACCGCCGGTAAAACAGTCGTCGTTCGTTTACAGATAGATTCCTGTAAATTTTGCTAGCGAAAAATTACGTTGACGTTTTGTTTTTGATTGCTTTGCTTTTTTGAATAAAATAAATGGTGTGTTTAAATTTTATTAAAACTACCTGCTTTATTCGGCATTTGTTATTAGAATCTTTAGTGCTGAATACATTTATTGCTTCGATATCTATATGCAACGAACGCCAAAGAACGGAAGAAAACTAAAATTGTCTGGGAAAAATGGTGTGAATATACGTCAACAACACAAACGAGGTATGTTTCAACCGGTGTTTATTTACAATTTACATTCGCTTTCTTTCATAAAAATGTAGATATTTACCTAATGGTAAGTTTTACCAGATAATTTTTAGGTAATTTCATAGCACTCCATATCGTCATTGTGGTCAAGGTGTTTCTAGACCAAGAACTAAAATTTTGTTATAGTACCTAGGTAAGTAGGTTGTGTTTTGGTTTGGTTTTTGGCCTCAAAAGAGCTCGATCACAAAAACAGTTGTTCAAAACAAATGTAAGAGTACCTAGGTATTAAGTTTAGTATTTAGTTATTGAATTATAGAAATTCTTTCGGTAAATATACAGAATTCCATATCCTTTATGTTTATGTGGTCATGTTAGGTTTCAAAAGACCAATGTATTTTTATCATTCTTTAGAGTTTAGAAGTTTAGATAGTAGACAAAATTATTTCTTACAGACAACTGACCGATTTTTCTCTCAGAATAATGTATTTTTATAAAAATCTTTTTAGATGTCTCCTCGACACCGATTCAATCACACCGACTGGACTCACCATCATTCGGTGACACGTCTCCATTCCACGATGCATGGGAACCCTCTCCGATTCGATTTATGGCCACACAGGATGGATCCCATGGTGAAAATGACGTCATCTGGAACTACTACTCGCCAAAATCCGACAAGGAGCCCCAGAATCTCAATACACCAATCAGACGAAAGAGAACTAAGCGCCATGTCAACGAGTTTTCACCGATTACAAGATTACCACCGAAGCGAAAGCCGAAAGAACCGACGAAACAAAATGTCGATTACTTTCAGGGCTTGAAAGAAGAATTGTTAGCTATTAATAAAGGTATCCAAGAAAAGATATCAGCGGAAAAAAACGGAGAGAATATTGTAACAGATTCGCCTGGTTTAATATCACGAAGAGATTCTGACGATATGTTTGAAGAGTCTCCTGTTAATGCTTTAATTTTAAATAAGTCTTCAACCCGAGAGAATTCACCAGTTGTTTTAAAACATCTCGCTCTACGGAATAATATCTGTGATAAAATTAAGAAGTGTGAGAGCGAAGGGTTGGAGTCTGATGATTCTATGAACGAATGTCTTCTTATGGCGAGTCAAATGGCGGAGGAAGTCATCAAAACGGATCATCTTAAGACGAAACATTTATTGCACCTTCCCAAAAAAGATTCTAATACTAAGATCGGAACACCGAAGTTGAATGATGATTCATTCGATAATTTAATATGTAATATGGATGATTTTGATATTGAAGTCTTGTCTCAAGCGCCGGCATCTAAAGTTGCCAATACTAGATTAAATACACCACGAAGATCAACCTCTATTTCTTCATATAGATCGAGTAATTTTCTAAAAGGTTCTGAAAGTATTTCTAAAAATTACCACAGAAATATAAATCTTATTGACAAAGTGAAGAATGACAACTTTGCTAAAGATGTTAATAGGTGTAGCGGGGGCTCCGAGACGAGTGCAAAAGAAAATGATAACGGATGCAATGTCAATGATTTCTCCGACATAACAAATTTGTTGAATTCTAGCGCTTTGAATGAGTCAAAACAGAGATTCGCTCGGCACAATTCTATGCCTGAATCACCAAGCGAACCGAAATCGAAGAAAGTGAAGGGAAGTAGTTCTGGTGGATTTATTAGACATAACACGATGCCTGCGTCCGATCAGCAGGCACATCGTTCAGAAAATGAAGGTTTGTAAAATAAATTATATTTTTTTAAATTCAAAACTGAATACTGCGAGCGACAGAGATTCTTAAGATGCACCGTGCAGTGTCCACATGCGTTGACTGGGGAGCGGATATTGTCAAAGAATATACGCAAGATTTAAGAATGTTTTCCCACGTACATACCTGCGAGCAAGGACCGCATCATACTTTGCGGTGTTTGCAGGTATGAACTGTGCCTCGAATACGTGTACGCCTATCTCAGATGCCGTTTACATACTTGCGAGCATCAGCCGAGCTGAGGCCATGAATACCTTTATTTCCAAAAACGCATCTCAAGTCCTTTTGGGTTTGTTGAATTTCCGACAAGTAACCGGATCGCCAAGAACCTGTTGGTGTCGGCAATTCTGCCACTTGGCAGATGGCCCCTGTGTGTACGAACCATTAGATTCATATTAATGAAAATCATTTTCACCCGCATAGTGAAAGATGCGAGTTCAAATCCCATTCAGTCAAATTGTTTCCAAGATTTTTCTGAAGTTTTTCAAAATTATGTAGTTTGTAATATACTTTGTACTGCTATCAATACTTCCACTCACAATGGCTTAGTTGGCAGTGTGGCCGTCTCTTGAGCTGTGGATCGTGGGTCTGACGCTGTGGGTGGAAAAAAATTCAGTTTTGAATGGCTGAGAACCATTCCTAAGAAAATAGTAGTCTGTATAACCTTTACTCTATGGAGGCTTGTGGGCTCCATTTAGGACCTAAAGAACTGTCTCTCATTATTCAAGCATAAGCGAGACGCGTTGTTGTCATTCTATGGTGCTATTTGATAGCTTATTAAAAATGGTAAACGTCAAAAATTTTCTGCGCGGTATAGTTAGTTTTTTTTGGCAAACTTCTGAAGATTGAATAAATAAACTACAATACTCTCTCAGTAATCCGCCACCCCAAAAACCAGGCAAGTGTCCAATTAGTGAAAGCGGCGGATTATAGTGCATACATACAAAATATGGTAAAAATTCAAACAGGTATTTCGTAAAAATAGTTTTTTGGTTGAGAAATTTGTACTAGCAAATTACAGTTTTATTTATAATCAAAATCAAGTACCTATTTACTAAATTATACATATTTATAAACTAAGTTTATTAACTAAATATAAAACAGTAAATCACTTGACACAACCAGCTGTTCAGTGAGGCAGATATTCTTGAATGGCTTAGGATTGGTTTTCTCTAATGGCCAAAAATAATCTCTCCTGGCTATATCTAATGACCAAAAGATTCAGTTTCTGTGTCCCGGTTGCATTGGAGTACGGCATAATTGTGATGCGGTCCTTGGGCACTTTTCTCCCTGGTACATTACTTTCTTCACGATGAACGTACGTTTTACGAAGGAGAAGTTTCCAAAATAAATCCGTCGTATCTGCGTTGTATGCTTGTATGCGGCGAACTAATGAATTTGACAATCGAATACCAGCGAATTATTTGTACTTTCAACTAGTAAACATAACGGCAGATTATTTTGTGTATTGTGCAGCGTATTTGCTGGATAATCGAACAGCGGATTACTGAGAGTGTATTGAATTCACAAAAATCTATCTAATCTATCTTTTGAATGAGCCATATTCGGTTTTATTCAAAAGATATTTGTTATAATAGTGTTAAAAAATCTTGCGTTTTTTTCTATTTCACTTAAGTTTCCTTTTAATATTTCAGGATCGTCCCCTCCGATGCGATGCACGCAAGACGAGATCATGAAAAAGCGACAGGCAGCCAAAGAGAAACTCCTCGCGCGTCGCAACGCTCCTCTGTCTGCCAGAATCAACATGATGCCCCCGTCGAATATCAATAATCTTTTTAACAAAAATATACCTCACCAGCCGATGACTCGCAGTGCAGTCCCTCGAAAGAACTTCATCGATACAAACGATTCTCGAAAGAGTTCAGATTCCACGCAAACTATTCGTAAAACTACTTCAGAGGGCAATATCAAAAATCAGAACATAAACAATAACCAGAGTGGGACTGTAAATAATTTTAAATATAAGACGCCCAAGGGTAATACGCTTCTAAAGGAAATTAATATACAAGAAGAAATTGAGAGGAAGAGAAAGGAAGCTCTGCAAAAACTGCAAATGAAAAGGGTTCAGTCGCAAACTATACTTAGATAAATGTCACAATTTTAATTTATATTATAATAATAATTCCATTCATAAAATGCATAATATAAAATACACTAATTTCTGTCGTATTTGTCCAAATATGAGGTGAGATTTTGAAGAATAATTTTTTTGCGGCTTGGCTATTTTCAGCAAAACGTAAGAAAATCTTTTCGCATCTAATCTATATCATATCTCATTTTTTTATTATTTGTGAGAATAACTTAAGTATTTACTTACCAAACTATATTTTGTCTCAAATTATAAAGTAGTAATTGATAATCTTTGTGAACTATATAAACAAAAATGTCTCAAATATTTCTACATACTAATACAAAAATAGCTGATAATCCATTTTACAAGACTTTTTATACCACTTGACTCGACTAACGCATCTTGCTTTTAGAAGGAAGAAACGTTAAAACAACACAAAATGTTCACCGAAGTCAACGCAACTTCAAATTGCCCTACACACAGCAGTAAGTTTACTAGGGTCCATGAATGTTAATTTTGATAGAAATGTAATCATCGTTCCCTTTTATGGCAGGCAGCTGGCTATTATAGTTTTTAAATCTTACCATCCACTAAGCTGGGAAGGTTTTGTTAAAAATTTATCCCAGCTCTTTTTTTTATAATAGTGAGTCCTTTTTTATGTGCCACATGATTGCCCCAATACCTCAGTTACATTTTAATACTACATACTTATTGAGAAATTATTATTAGGTGACCTTTTTAGGAACCATAATACATGTATTTCATAGGCCCTTATTTAAATTAATTATGTACAATATAATAGGTATTAATGCTTTGAAGGTTCCTTTTTACTTTGTTATTGTATTCCCTACTGAAGTGATGTATTAGTTATTCAGTTTGTGTACATACATATAAATTATGTCTTATAATAATATTTTGTTGTATTTTTATTTCGGAATAAAATATGTTTATACGTCTCTGCCTTAATTATTATTTTCTGAATCGAATTATGTATTTTTTTGTTACAACAAACATGTTAATAATTATTGGAATATTACACTAATGCGCCGGCTAGACGGCAGCGACTTGCCGGCGTGGTATAGTTTTCCTGTCCATACACACGGGCTTCCCCATACAAACCGGTTTGCGCAGGTAAGCTTGTGATAAAGTATAAGCGAACAGCCGGTGCTGAATACCCAGTGGCGAAGTGTGCCTGTCGAATGTAGGTAGTAACTGAAAAAAATCCCGGTGCGGCAATATTTACAGGATTTAAATTTGAATTTTGTTCATCTCCAGTATTTTACAAAAAAAAGTATTACATTTTGCCTTTTTATAATACAGTCGCACTCGGTTATTACGATCACGGATATAGCGAGATCTCGGATGTAACGAGGAAACATTCGTTGACATTTTAGTTCATGATTTTCTCCATGCATTTATTCAATTTTATAACAAGCTACTTATCGGATATACCGAGCTAAAATATGGTCAAAAATTTTCTTAAAACCTAATGTGTCATTCATTTAAAAACATTTCGACCCTAAGTAATAAAATCCGCCGCCGGAATCAGATTAAATTTATAGTTTAAGTACCTACCTAATTGGTGTTTTCGCTGACAATATTAAAAAAGTATACACGCTGTCACCTCCGAAAGGGGGGGGGGGGTTGTATTAGGAGCTGGACCCCCCCTGATGATGTAATGTCATGTCAAGTCACGGTGGTATCGTCTGCTTCTTCTTTCGGGGACATGTTTGTGTTGATTGACAACGCGGAAGTACAGGCGAAAACAGGGCGTTTATTGTTCGGAATATAAATACAGTAAAGTACAGCGTACAAAATATTTAAAAAAAAATAATTAAATTTAAAATGGCCTTGACGCCGTCGAGCGCGGCGCCACAGCCGACATCACGCTCGAGAGTCCGAAAACCGAATGGGGATGAATAATCCCTTTTTGGAGAGCAGGTCAACTCTAGGCAAGAATAAAATAAAACAAATTCTGTCACTCAAAAATGACAAAAACACTCTGCATATTATGTACCTGGCTTATTTCTGAGAATTTCGCTCACAACAGAAATAGTCAGTCAGACCTTTTTTAGGTACCTGCTTTGAAAGGGACTGCATTTCTTTGCTAGGTAGGTACATATTTTGAAATATTTGAACTAGGTACAAATACATATATTAATTTTTTCAAAGTAATCTCAAATCAGATATTCTAGGTGCTAGGTACATTGTATGGCTGGGAACTTTGCTTTCAATATTGGTCAAAATTGGATGAAATGTAGGTAATAATATTAAAAAAATGATATTAATAATTACTATTTGCTTACGGGCTAGAAATTTGCCTCGCAGTCGATCTGTTCATGTTTGCATGAATCAGCCCAATGATGATTCAGGCCTCATGGCCTTGGATCCTCTGAGGATGCCATGGTTTAGGCGGTATCAACGCATATGGTTGAAATTGCATGTAAAAATTCTAAGGTTTGTGAAGTCACTAGGTACCTACCAGCGTTCATTACAATGAACAACTTCTTTTGTAGTTATGAATGACATGCTTGTTTCGGGGAAAAATTCTAATTGTGTGTTTTTGTTTGAATTGTGACTTTTTGTGTTATGTGACCACTCATTTAAAAATACCTATTCTCTGATATAACGAGTAACGCTTATAATGAGGAAATTCAGTCGGTCCCATCTTCCTCGTAATAACCAAGTTGGTTACTGGAGATATTTCACGAAAAAAAGACAACAGGCACTAAAATAGATATTTAAAAAATTAATGCCTAACGATGATTCGAACACGGGCTAGAAAATTCCACTGTCATAATGAACAAAATTATAAATGAGAAAGGAATTACTATCCATATTTTGACTTCTCGAAATTCATTGCAAGATAAGCATCGGAGAGCATTGATAAATCCCTAGTTGATATCCTCCAATATTTGAATCGACAAAGTTATAAAACACAAGGAAGAATTATATATTTTAAACCTGCACTTTTCGGTATATTTGGAAAGTCCATTTCTTAGAGTTACGTGCCATAAAATCGAAGGTTGTTTTTTGTCTTATTTTAAAAAAACAAAGGTTTCTCAGATTGGATAGACTAAATCACCACTTCTTATTCCGAACACTATTTTATCGTGGCATTTTCCAATATTTTTTCCCCACAATACAATGGCAATTTTATTTGCTTAAAAAGACAAAGGGTCTGATGAATAAGCAATTTTTTAGCAAGATTATCTTTTTATCCTTGATAAAGAATATATTTATTAAACCATTAGGCCATTTTAGTTCCATAGAATTTTCAACATTATTTATTTTGGAATGTAGTCCTCTCATAAGTGTTATATTACAATCTTTTTCTAAAACAATCCGAAAGCCAGTCTAGAAGAAATTTCATCGACATCTTTATTTCAACATATAATATAACTATTTTTGTTGTGATAATTTCCCCATATATTATTTTCCGACTATCTTCCTTCAAGGCATGCTTACATTTCATTCTCTTGAAGCTCGTAAGTCACTTCTACTCAGCATCTTTTCTGCTTCCACGTGGTATAGTTTGCAATCCTGATATTCTGGAAAAAAATATTTGTATGCACCTGCCAATCAGGCACATGCATGGTCGCAGCCGTGACCTCTTTTGTATGAAAACTGTTAGGATGACCTCGTGTCTGAATTATTATTTTTGTTGTATACCTAATCAATTAATCAATGTTTTTTTTATAAATTAAAAATATAATAATAATAAATTACCTAGTTAGTACTCAGTCACGAAATTTCATTAGGTTTGTTGATTGATTATTTTTATTTTTAGTTGCTGTTAAAAAAATATTTTTTTTGTTCATCTTTGATTTTGCCAATGTGCTCCTTATGTTTTTTTCATAGTGTCTTTTTACAGATGATGTTCTAGATCCAACTGACACAGAACATAGCACACATATAATACCTAGCTTTATCACTTTTTTCAATTACACCATAATTGTTTACTTGTACGTGTTACTACTAGCTACACCAAGTTTTTGTTTCTTAATTGGTACAGCCAATAGGTCAACCTCAAAACGAGTCTGCGCGGCTTAGTTAATTTTTTTACCGGCAGGTTCGCCACTATCGTTATACTGCGCAGGCGCAGATATAGAACAAATCCTTACTGTCGCGTGAAAATTCAGAAGCTTCCGAACTTTTTTGATTCATGCATGCAACTTGCAACTTACATGTTTACACGTGTATTTTCTTGTTATGGCCGCGTTAATAGGTACTTTCAGCCATGACCCCCACAAGGGGGGAGGGGGGCTGACAGGGCCTTGGCCTGGTGGCCCGGCGAGGTGAGTCGACCAGATAAGTGAGATAAACACACATCAAAAATTTGCTTCACTAATAAAAAAATTCGCCTGTGGCGCTATCTTCCTTCAATAATAATATTATTTAAAATTATGCGGTTGTACGTAAATACTCGACAACTCCATAATTCAAATGGATGTATTAAAATATACAAAAAACACTTAATATACACATTAATTTTACCGTGTCCACCATTCGGAAAACGCTACTGTAGAGCGTCACACTGCCCTTATCCTTAGCGATAGGTTGGGGGCCCGCCAAAGATCCTAGTCTGGGGGCCCGCTTCAGGATGTGGGGCCATGCTGTCAGGGGTAAATCCATGCACCTGTAAACGCGGTATAATGGTCCACGAAAAACTCCTCATTTTTATCTCAATGCTATGTGACCATTTCGAGTGCTTAAAGTCAGACAACGTTATCTACAAAAAAGTGTTTTTTGTTGTTGTTGAGATAACGTTATTTTACATTTACGGCTACATGATAGTCAAACAACGTTATGTCAATCTTTTTTAATTTCTTATTAAACGTCAGTAAAGTTTAACGCTAATTACATAAGTTACCCTTGTTTTCATATTTTTTTAAAACTATCCCTATAAATTTTCACATCTTAAGCAAGATAAATGTACAACACACAATAAATTATAAAATATTAACAATAAACATTTCCCTTGTTGGGTTACAAGGATCTAAAATAACGATTTTTGGCTCTCCTGTAAAGTTGCACTTTTGTAGATAGTGTTGTTTGACACTAAGCCCTCGATTTCTTTCCTGTATTACAGCTCACGCTGAACTGTGCTACGGCGAAATGTAACCCGTACAAATTTAGATGAATAAAACCACCTAGATACCTTTTTATCAATTGATTTGTCGACACAATGACTGATACAGCCCTGTTCGAGTATCTGGTATACAGTCTCCGCCCGGCCCCGAAATACCCGGAGTTATTATTTTATTAATCAAGAATTCAGGAGCGTCGCACTTTTGAGATATCGGCTAACTGGATACAACTTTTTACTGCAACTTGCGTAGGCATTATAAATTTTAAAATCGCTTTTACTTAGAAACCTTTAGATACCTAGAAAGAATTATCAGCGCTCGAAATGGAAAGTTTACGAACCGGAGCGCTCGAAAATTTTCTGAGGATGTTAACATGGTTATCAAATTTTATCGGTATTTTATAAACATAAGTGTGCTAGATTTTTTGTTATATGGCATATCTAGCTCAGACGGTCAAAATATTTTAACCACTAGACGGAGCGATAACTTTACAGATTCCACGAACCGGAACGGCGCTCCGGTCCATTTCGAGCCCTGAGAATTATATTCTTTATGTAGAGAAAAAGTTTCAGTTTACTAGGTATATTATAAGTTATAAAAGTGAGGAATCGTGGAGGTAGGCTGTAGAAATCTGACATAAATAGTGCACACTAAACTTTGTCAGTTATACTAAGTAGGTATTTGTTTTCACTGAACTAAGAATACAAATTGCAGATTGTATTAACTCTATCCACTTACTAAAATTTGGCTGGCAGTGAAAATGTTAAACGGGTACGTACAGTGACGTCCCGTGGGGGTAGGCAGATTGAGCGTAGCTTGGGGGCGGCAGTTACTCAAAGGCCGGCAAATCGAGGAGAATCATTACATATATATAGGAATAGGCACCTAAACTTAGTAATAATGGAAATATCTTTTCATTAAAAAAAATCAGCTCACTGGTTGGAAACAAAATGTATTAATTAGCATAAAAGGTTTAACAAGACTGTATTTTTTCGTCGGGTTCGCGATGTCTAGTTTACCTCCGTTGTCTTTGGTCATCACTCCTTGATGACCAGCAATGACACATGCAGATTTGCGAATTATATTTGAATTATAGGTAGGTACATACTTAGGTACCTATCTAATTAATTTATCTAAATAGTTTTGCCAGTCATTCGCGAGTTTTGAAAGTTGTCAGGTGTATATTTAAATATATCTAAAACCGTGGACTCGCAATATTGTCTATTGAAGTAGAGATGACATTTCAATTAAATTTTGTGATATATATTTTGTTAATAATGTATTTCTTAGATATTGAAGTCATGAAAGGATAATAAAAAATACTGTATAGGTACTAATGGGGTGGCATTTTGACGCTGCCTAGGGGCGGCATTTTGTCTAGGGACGTAACTGGGTACGTATGTAGGCATGGGCCCCACATCCTGAAGCTGGCCTCCAGGCTATGATCTTTGGCGGCCCCCCTACCTATCGCTAAGCATAAAGGCAGTGTGACGCTCTACAGTAGTGTTTTCCAAATGGTGTACGCGGTAAAATTAATGTGTATATTTAGTGTTTAATATTTAATATATCCATTTGAATTATGGAGTTGTCGTGTATCGATACACAATTAAAAATTATATCGTGCAACTACATAATTAAAAATAATAACATTATGGAAGAAAAATAGCCCGCAGGCGACTTTTTTTGCTGTTAAAGCAAATTTGTGATGTGTGTTTATCTCACTTATTTGGTGGACTCGCCACGCCGGGCCCCCAGGCTAGAGCCCTGTCAGCCCCCCCTTGTGGGGGCCATGTATGTAGGTACATACTAGAATTTTAAAAAAATAGTTCGGAGGAGTTTTCACATCACGACATAATATATGATTTAAACACGTATCTGTTGAATACAAACATATAGGTACGTCTTATTCCAAACATTGGACAACAGTTTCATGTGAAAAATCGTGTTATTATTTTCATAAATACGTTTTTACCTGACGTAACACGTTAATACATAAGATACATAATATATCGGTGGCGAAGGGTGGAGGTAGGCTCTTAATATCACCCATAAATAGTGCACTCTAAACTTTGTCAGTCATGCATATTATTTGCTTTCATTGAAATAAGACTACAATTATTTACAGATGGTGTTAGTTAGTTTTTAAAATTCAATTAAACCCTGCGAAAGCCAAGCCGTAATAGATAAGAGTCAAAAAATACTCGTCTATCTATAAAATATATAAAATTATGTAATTAAAACATAACTTTGGATATTTTATGGATATAATAATATTTCTTATGTATTATAGTTTGGTTGAGATAGGGCTCAATGAATTTACAAAAATTAACAAACAATATGTGCAATATGTATTCTTAATCCAACGAAAACAAATAATAGTATCAATTAAAAAGTGTGCACAATTTTGTCGTATCGCCCAAATATAACAAAACTATTATGGGTTGGCAGAGGTTAATTGATTTTTAAAAACTAACCAATACCATCTGTAAATTGTCGTCTTAGTTCAATAAAAACAAATACGTATGACCAATGACATTAATATGGACGAAGCATCTGGGAATAAAAATGACACTCACTTTTTTGTTGGGTCTGCCGAATGGCATAATCTGTTCTAACGCCATGACAATAAAGGTGATATTGCTATAAATTCCCGATGCTTTTTGTCGGGTCTGCCGAACGGTTCGGCTCGAACGGGTTCGCTCAAATGAACATTGACACTAGAAACACCGTTCTAACGCCATTACAATAAAGGTGATATTGCTATAAATTTCCGATGCGTGATATCGCATAATGGAAATTGCGTGACGTCTACCTATACATGTGCGAATGTCACTGTCGTGAATTTACTTGCTAGCTACTGTATTGAGTGCGTTGTCCATTAATAATGTCATTGCGTATGACTAACAAAGTTTCATGTGCACTATTTAAAGCCTACCTCTACCATAAAAATACGAAGCTTGCAATTTGAGATTTTTTTTTGGTAATTTACAATTTCAACTGTATTAATTAATAAATATGTATCCGAAAATATTAAAAAGAAAAATATTTTTTATTTGACTTAAACATACAATTGTAAAAAAATGTGAATTTGTTGCAGGGTCACATCTTATTACATTATATTATTTTATGGTCATATTTATTATTAAAATTTAGTTTATTAAGTTTTCAATTTTTTAACGTTTATATTTTTGACTTATTCATCGTTTTAATATTTTTTATACTTATTTTAAAAACATCGATTTTTATAAAAATATAAATGTGTATAACTTGAAATCCTTTTTATTTATATCAAATTTTATTTTAGGTATGGTCCCAATATTGAAGCTTGATGAATGATTAAAGCTCTTGTGAATTATTCGTTGAATAAAAAAAATAATAATTAACATAAACATGGTTTATCTATGATACAACTTCTATATTTATACTGTTTGCATACGAATTTAAAGAAAATGCTCTACAGAATGCAGGTTATCTTATAAGTAAGAGATTTTTTTATGAGGAATGAGCAAAATGCAAAAATTTTGATTTTTTTTACGTAAAATTAATTTTACAATAATAGTCTAAAGAAATACACAAGCCATTTTTGCCAACATGTAAAATTCTCCACCGTCATTTTCTCGGCTGCGTTTTTTTGTTTACATCTCAAGTTACAAGTGACATCGGACTCCGAACGCGTGACGTCGGTATGTAAACACTGCCCTAAGGATACGTACACAGTGAAGCGAAGCGGCGAAGGGAGCGATGCGGTGAGCAGCTGGACGTAGCTATACGAGCAGTAGACTATCCTCCACGTAACCTTGTCATTGTACACAGTGACAAGGATTTGTGTGTATACGCAACCGTATAAATGTATTAGTAAAAGCCGGGCACTCGATTGGTTTACACACGTACGCCGTACAATTGTATTAGTAAATTCCAAGCACTCGATTGGTTTATTCACGTTTTCATTCAAAAAGATCTATTCCAAATGGCAAGGTTACGTGACAGAGAATCAACGATGCGTTTAAAACTGCTTGGAACAAAATGAGCGTGTCCAAATTACGCAGAACATAAGTGAAATTGGTATAGGTAAATCGTTTTACAGTGGCACCATTGGGTATGGCAAATGCGGCTTGCAGTTGTAGTGGTATTGTTTGCTAGCATTGAAACAGGCATTGTCGCAAGCAATTCAATACACGCGCGAATCGCCTATGGTTCCACTGTAGAATGATTTACCTATATGAGTCTAGACAGTCTAGAGTCTAACATTCGGAGGTTTTTTACGTCTTGCGTACTACTTGATGAATATAATATCCAACGATTCTGTCTTCTTAGAGTTATGTCTACTTTATAGCCCAGTGGCAATGGGTAGAGGTAAGCTGTTAAGATCCAACATGAATAGTGCACACTAAGCTAAGTCAGTCATACGTATTTGTTTTCATTTAACACTACAATTAATTATAGATAGTGTTTGCTAGTTTTTAAAATTCAATTAAACCCTGCATAAACCAATCATAATAGATAATTTGTCAAAAAATATTCATCTATCTATAAAATATCAAAAATTATGGTACATATTAAATTTGAGATATTTTGTAAATAGACGATTTTTTTTGTCAATAATTATGATTTGGTTTAGGCAGGGCTTAATGAATTAAAGAAAAACCAACCATTACTATTTCTGTATTATTAATTGAACGAAAATCAATAAGTATAACTGAAAAGTGTGCACAATTTTTGTCAAATCGCCCATAGCATACCAGCTGTTATGGTTTGGTTTAGGCAAAATTAATTGAAATTTAAAACTGACCAGCTCTATCTGCAATTCGTATTCTTATTTCAATGAAAACAAATAAGTATAACTGTCAAAGTTTAGTGTGCGCTACTTATGTCAGATCATAATAGCCTACCACCGCCCCTCGCCACTGATATAACCTACCTCTAGTTAATTATTTTTTAATCCTTTTACGTCAAATCAATCTATTTATATGTTTTGCCTAAACCTAAATTGTTTGATTAAATGTATCACGTGACGCACACGCCGCTTTCGTTCGCCGCTTCGCTCCAACGCATAAATACTATTTAGTAAGCACAACCCTCCTGTCGGGTCCCACATTTTTCCGTCGAAGCCTTGCCGCCGTGGATATCGCTCAAAGAACCTCTTTCAAGGTTCCACGTTGAAGAGGAAAACATAAGTCGAAAGAGATACATAACAAGAGGCGGCAGGGCGCATGTGCAGGTTTCACAAAATCAATACCTTTACATCTGGTAGGCTCTCTTAGCGATTTGATTACAGCGCTTATTCGACGTAACACGTTAAGTGACTTAACCATTTTTATACAACGTAAGTAGTGTCACCGGGTAAAATATAGGTATCTAATTTTTTATTTTATTTATGTGTAGAATATTTTTTAGTCATTGAATTTGACTTGTATCAAATTATATCATACAAAATGTAAACACTTACCTTCATGGGCCCCACAAGGGGGGGGGGCTGACAGGGCTCTAGTCTGGGTGCCCGTGCTCTGGGGCGGGTCGGCGTGGCGCGTCTACCTTATAAATTAGATAAACACAGAGTCATCACAAATTTGCTCTAATGGTAAAAAAGTCGCCTGCGGCGCTATTTTCCTTAAACAATATTAGATAACATTAAAAAATATGTGATTATGTGATGAAAATTTTATTATTGTATGTCAATATTCGAAAACTTCATAACTCAAGTGGATTTATTGAAAAATATATATAATAGCTAAAAATACACTGATTATTCTTAATTTCAACTGGAACACCATTGGATAAACGTTTCTGTAGAGCGTCACACTGCTTTTAACCCTAGCAATAGGTATGGGGCCCGAAAAAGATCCTAGCCGGGGGGCCCGCTTCAGGATGTGGGTGCCAAGCTTTTATCATTCTATCGCACTTTGCGATAACAATACATTCTTATCATGCGACAATACAAACTTTTGTTACCATCGGTACTCGGGTGCCTTCTTTCATGGAAAGACATTCTCGTCCCACCATAAAGCTCGTGGTGTTGCTGCCAAAAATTGGTAAACACAAACATAGACCCCTCCAAACCAACCGCCCCGCATCATACTCGGTTTTAATCGTGAGTATCACGAGGCTCTACGTTTGGTGTGAAGCATCAGCAGTTTTTTACGTGTGGGAATGTCTCAAGAGTCTTGGCTTTGACTGAGTTAACTGAAAGACGTAATTTAATAAAAAGTGCCATGAGAGCGAAAGGCACGGAGACTTAACATAAATAAATGAATTTAATGATATATAAGATTAAAAAATGCATCGATGGTTCAATAGTAGAATGCTTGCCTGCCTGCCTGTCAAAAGTTGGTAATGATTTGAGTTTCTCCATCTCCACCCACCATGTATACGCAGCCGCGGTTTATGCACAGACACCTTCCATGACGCTATAAACGTGTCAGAATGAAAAGATTTTAGTGCCACACTTCCTTGTCCCGAAGCGATGCTGCACGGGACTGATGTAGCAACCATGTACCTTGCTTAAAGAAGTCGAAAATGTAGGTATTTAGAGTTAACAACGGTTTTATGTGTTGCTAGAATAAAAATCAAGGTCAACCGATATAGGTATACAACGTGCATATATAGCACAAATCAATGTCAAACTTCAAATAGCAATTATTACTCCATAACATGATTTCGAAACTTACCAATTTTTGGCAGTTAATTTATATTCATTGTGGGTATCGAAAACGGTTACGTAAAAATAAATATTAAGTCTTCTTATATTAATTGTTATTTTGAATTTATATTGTATTTAATTAAATAAATATGTTAATATATTATATAAACTGCGAGTTTTAAGTATATATATATATTATTTTCTCTCGCTGTGTCTACCCTGCCGACAAAGATATATTATCAATATCATCGTCGATCTAATATTATGGAAAGTAAGTATATTATGGAGAGTAAAATATAAAAAAATACATTTTCTCCCCATTACCCAACACACTAACGAAAAACTTTATAACACCCAAGTTGAGAAACTGACACATTGGGGTGGCAAAGATTTCCAGTTGGCTTATTTCATTAGCTTGATCGAGCTTAGGTGACAAGAGAATACAAAATATTTTTTTTTATTAAGGAAACCAGACCGTACTAGACGATCGGACCAACCAAAGGGTGGATGGACTTGAGCAGCTCTCCCGTTTCAACCGTCTTGTGGGGTCAATTCCCATGGATGTAATTGGTATTATATGACTCGCATTGAACGATTGAATGATTCTATTGAAGAGTGTACGAAACTTGATATGCACCATGTCCTCACATATTGTCAACATTTGGGAAGGTTTCATTTGCTGTCAAATATAAGGCCAAGCTGACAATGCATAGAGATTATTAACAACTAACTAAGACATAGTTATGTGCAATGCATGTAGAAAACATCAATAACGCTTGGGTTTCGTTAACTAAAAGTCATAGAACTCTCTTTGTCTCATCCAGTTCTGCCGGGCCTATGCAGCTGTCATTCACGTTGATTGAACGTAGTGTTGTTAATAAATTGTTAAAATGTATCACACATAAAGATAAATATAGATTGATACAATCACTGCTCAATTCGGTTCAACCAGCTGTTGGGCCCATCGGACCGTCCGATCTGGTCGCCACAAAGGCCAATTATATTGCATTTAGAAAATTTGCGGCGACATACTGCCAACGTGAAGACATCTTCACTTAGAATGTTGGGCAGTTTTCTATTAGCTTTAATTTGTTACTTACTACAATTTTTAATATTGCCTCTACGTGCTCATCTCTCCCATGAGTAGGTACTTTAACTTAAAGTCATGTAAATTCAGTCAAAACACATTTGAGTGTACCTTAGTCTTGGGTAATTGCTCCTGAGACATTCCCAGTAGAGTTTCGTGATACGCCTGATTAAGACCGGGTGTGGTGCAGGGTGGGTGTAGTTTGGTGGGGCCATTAACTTCAATGATACAATCACAAAATGATATAATGTGGAAATGTGATTCAATTTTATAAATAAGCAGAAATGGTGTGAACGATGCTAACCAGAAAGGGTTAAATTTACAAACAATTTTGTTTCTCTTTATTACAAAAAAGTCCTATCATGTAGATATTGTAAATTCTACTCCACTGTCAATTTATTGATTATTAGATTATGAAAATAAATGTTACTTATAGTTGATACCATCCGTTCCATATTTGAATAAGGAAATTATTAGTATTTTTTCATTATTTTAAAACTTAATCAAACTTGATACGAATAATCATTTTAAACGATATGAATATACGTTTTAGTAGTAAACTGTCCACAAATTTGCTGACAATAAAACTTGTGTTAAACACATATCTACATACTATTTCAAGAGTGTGAAAACAAGTTTTATATGCTACGGCATTGAAACTGTCGGAGCTACGCGAAAATGTAGAAGTGTCTACGACGCGTAGAGGGTTACGGATAATTCCTTTCTACGCTGGATATACACTCCGAAGCGGATTCCGTGACGTCACGCGGTGAATGAGCGCTGCGGGGGGTGGGCAAGGGGACCTCTCCACTCCCGCTGTCTCTCAGTACAATCGCAGTCGCGCTCGGGTCCATATACTTTCGCCAGCCGTCTCCAACGCTCTGGACCTGACGCAGATATCTGTTGACATTTGCCACGACCACCCCGCGGTGTCATCCAAGCCAAACCAGTTAACGCGGCAATCCTACCCTGATCACATGACAGTGTTTTGGCTAGCAGATCGGCAGCTGTTTTGAGTATTTCGGGGTAGTTTCGAGAGAGTGAAGGAGGTCCATTTGGCTGTAATGTGGTTGAGGGCTGCCCTTTGGCTGGCCTTGACCGTCGGCCTGCAGGCGAGGACTCCGCTGTTTACCAACTCGTTTTTGGTGAGGCTGAAGCGCGCTGGAGGGGCTCCGCTGGCGGCGCAGGTTGCCACCAGGACTGGCTTCGACTTCTTAGGACCGGTAAGTCAAACTCCGATTAAACATACGATATTATAATACACATTAATCATTTAACAGATTCCGTTCATTATGACAAACAAAATATTACATCGTGATCTTATAATGGTAATTGTAAATATATAGCTTCTGCTGTTTATTTAATTTCATATGGTAGGTATTTAATTAAAGATTACGAATATTTTTTTGTATAAATTCTTAATTATTCACAATATTTAATTTATATTTAGATACATTTAAGTACTTACTAGGATCAAAATAAATAAAGGTACCTATATATAATGTACTGGATATTATGCATAATATAAAATTTATAAAATTACTAAAACATCAATTATTTCATAATAATATATTCATACGTCATGTAAGTTTTTTAGGTTAAACATTGTAATGTTTTTATTAATTTAAAGTATTTATACATTTAATTAATATCAAAATATGGGTACTTTTATTGTAATTAAACAAGACTTTTAAAATATTTTAAATAATACTGCCCTATGTCGTATAAATTTTTATTGCATATTAAATTTTATAGTACGTATTAGGTATGCTTGAATAACTATTAGTACCTATTATTTTTACGAAAAATAAAACATTTTAAGTACCTGGCAATATTACTTGAGCGCTTTTTGTTTATAGAACAATATACCTGATATTATTTATTATAATATATATGTAAATTAATTACATTGTATTTACCATAGCAAAGATTGACTAAATCACGTCATATTAGCTATCTAATATGCTCATTTCAAATAATTTTATCCAAATAATTTAGGCTTATTCAAACCATAATTATTACATATTATTATGTTTAAATCATGACATAGCCTGAGCATTTTAGCGACACAATACAACCAGCTGTTTGGAATATTTAAAAGTCGCATGTTCCTTTCGGTGACATACATTTACTTTTACCGCTAAATATTTCTATCATTATCGTAACATACCATACATAGTAATTATGATTATCGGAATAATTATCCGATGTTATGGAACGGCGGGATCGTCTTCATATAAACACATTTTATATTTAAACTGTCTTTATTAGAATGTAATAGGTATATAATTAATAGATTATGTTTTAAACCAGGGGGGGGGCAAACTGCGGCCCGCGGACCGCATGTGGCCCGCCGGGTATTTTTTTGCGGCCCGCCGTCATTAATTGTACTTCTGATTACGAATAACTTTTTTATATATTTTTTTTTTAAATATTGACAATAGATTAAAATTTGTTTAGCGATATTAGGTACGCGATCCATTTTCAATATATATTGATAGTGTACCGACAGAGCTACAACTTGAGATTATTGATCTGCAGTGTGACACTGATTTAAGAGAATTGCATCGTCGTGAAGAAATCTCCAAATTTTACAATGGCCTTAATTCAGACAAATTCGACCAACTTAAAGATTATGCAAGAAAAATGTTCGTTATTTTTGGATCAACCTGAACAAACATTTTCGATCATGAACCTCAATAAAAATTCTTTACGATCAAATATCTCCGATGCCCATTTACAAGCAGTTTTGAGAATACCAACTACAAAATTAACACCTGAATTTTAAAAAAATGTTAAAAAAGTACAACAGTTTCATTCTTCTCATTAATTTTTTTGTAATGTTTATTTTTTGTGATAATAAACAGTGTATATCTAAAAATGGTATTTTACTTGCGGCCCGCCGCTCATTTTGAATTCTTGAATTTGGCCCTCCATCCAAAAAGTTTGCCCCCCCCCCCTGTTTTAGACAATAACTTGTTAACAGTCTGATCTGGTACAGTGATTGAACGCAGTCGATGCGTCCTTCTTTAAGGTTGAGGTAATCTAAATTGAAATGCTATTTTGATTCTATGTATAACAAACTTTATTAATATTACTAATGGCATTCTCAGACGTTTAGTTCGATAAGACAAGTGGATATAAAACAATATCTTTAAGAAAGAAGATTTGAAAAAAAATGAGCGATAAAGATGTATTACATTCCAGTCGTTTAGATTGATAAGAACAATGGTGCGATAAAGCAAATCTTCATCAAATGCATTCCAGACATTCATTATGCTGCTTTTTAATACTTGATAAGAATACAAAGATAGGCTCAAAACTGCGGGGCTATGACAACGAATTGTGTGAAATTATTTTGATGGTATTCGGATTACAAGGAAGTATAATATTATCTCGTGTATCTTTGTCGATATTAAATGGGACTATGAATAATTTATTTCCCGGCGTTAGCTGATTTTCCATCATCCGACGGGATATTTTGAAACTCTATTCAGTCTGCGGCGAGAATCGCTAAATTGTCTATTATTTGATAATCTTAATGTTTTGAGAATTGTCTATTAAATGAAGATTTTTGGTCAGTTTAATTTGGAATTTGGATGATAGTTAAAATTGAACTACGTACTATAATAATAATTATAGAGGGATGAATAAGAGGTTTTTGTATAATAAAAACACTGTTTAAGTTTAAAGAATTGATATGAGTGATAGAAATACTATAGAAAATTAAAATGTCTATTACCTATATAATTTAATGAATTGTTTATAAATAAAAAAGAATACTGCCGATGACATATTATTGCTTTGGTTGATTCCATGTGTAGTGTATTTTTATCTAAATAATCATGCTTTATTGCTTAATAAAATACTTATTTTAGGCATGCAACACTAATGCAACGTGTTTTTATCTGATAAATTATCTTTATAATGCAAAATGTCATACAGATAATTTAATACTTTACCTTTATAGCCCCCGGTTCAACTGCACTTTCAATATACAAAAACTCTGTATGGATATTTGTATAAAAAAATGATTTTTCCAACATATTTAGTCACAACAAAAATTTAACTTGTGGTTGTATTATAAGCGTATCTAATTGGATCAGATATAGGGGAGATGGTAACCCATTAAACGAATATATATTTTAAATACATATACCTACATAATAATTAGCTTTGAGTTATATATGGTTTTAATTCGATTGAAAATGGGAGCTTGGTAGCTTATTTTAAGGATCCCGTAATCAAAACAAAATTAATTTTACGATTCTATCTTATTTTCAACCCCAAGTAGAGAATAAATAATATATAAAAAACCTCATCTAACCTAACCTAATCTAACAGTTTAATTGTATACACAAAAATGTTCGCCTGCGGCACAATCGTGTTTGATTTTGATGATTGACATATTGTGTTATCTGCTGCAAGACGTCATATAATCGTGAAATTATTCATATTTATATTTGGGATTTGATATGAATGAATTTAGGGGGTTTAAATTAATCAAAGTAGCTCTTAGCGCCAAAATGGTTGAACTTAATCACTTTATAATAAATTTATATCGTGCCGTTGATAAATAATTTAAAATCAGTAATTGTTTATATATATGTATGTTTTTGTGAATTACATTATCAAGTTGAATGACTACTCCACAGAACAGATTAATAAATATAATTTTTATAGGCTATAGGTACACTACATTTTGACGAAGGGTTTTGAATGTGAGAGTACTCTACGAAAATGAGCCACGCATTAAAACGTGCAAAAGTGTGTGTTTTAACCTTTAAATACACCAATATTTAATGAGCGTCAGTGCATAAACGGAGAGCAGTTGTCAGTATTCGACGTATGACCTATTGTGACACGTGTTTAATTTTATCCCATATTCCTCCACAATCGAGATCAGTTGCCTATTACTCCACACCCGTTAAGTATTTCAGTTCCCATTATTTCTGATTTTCCTGGAATTCCCTAGGTCATTTTCTGGCTGGATCATCCAGCGAGGTAAACCGATGTTTATGCCACGAACATTGCTAAAATTCGCTATGTTTTATGATAGTACGAAGAAAGTATTGCATTCGGTTGCCGATAAGGTAGAATATAATTGGGATTGGCCACAACTGTGGTTGGAGATGTCTGTCGGCTACAGGCACTGACAAATTTTGAGGCGCTATTCAGTGGAAAATACTCCAATTAGATTATATTAAACTAATCACAACTTCGAAGTTATTTATACAATGAAATTTCGAAAACCACCCTTGTAGAAATATGACGCGGCGGATTCCCGCGCATTCGATAAACCACCACTGATTGGATGTTCTATATTATAATATTATGAAGGTTTATAGTTTATACTAATAGTAAATATACTATTTAATACAATGATGAAACAAATCTAATAATCATGAAACCCATTGGCGTGTGATGCTGAATACTTTATGTAGTCATTGGGACATTCTTCAATTGACATCAGGATAATTTTATCTTTCGTACATTTAATTGCAGTAAAAATAAGAGGTGGCCATGAGATTTTACAACTTTCTTTTTAGACCAAACCAAACCTAACCTAACGTAACATAACCTAACCTAAGCTAACCTACCTCAAACTAATATTACCTCATATAATTATTTTTTTTCGACTATATCCGATCCTAATAGGATCATATGGGCCTCCACAGAGTAGAGGTTTGTATTAACATATTTTGTTTTTTACGAGAAATGGATGTCAGCCACTTGCTCAACCTATTAGGACCATACCCTGACTCACACACAAATTGAAAAACAATATGTGTACTTGCCAGGCCCAGAATTCGAACCTGATACCCACGGCGTGATAGTCCAACGCTTAAGCCGTATAATCTTAGTTTGTGATAATGGTGCATCAAAATGTATGAAAATTTAACGATTATTGGATCGAAAAGCCGATGTGCCGACAGAAGAAGGTATTTATTATAATTAATTGTCTACATGGAATAAACTGTTTTCGTAAAAAAAAATATAAAAGCTCATCGCCACCTCTGCGGCACAATTACCACATATTTTTTTAATAACACAATTAGATTAAACAAAGAACTAAAAACTATTTTTCGCAAAAGATCTTTTAATATTCTGCAGAGATTCTTTGCTTTGGAGCGAATGCAGTATTTTATTTGAAAATTAATAAGTACTAAATGTATTTATGAATAAATTACAATATGCTTATTTAAATGACTACCGAGGGAATTAAAATGATAATATTTTTATCACGTACAAAAATAGGGAAAATAAAATTGTCATCAGAAGTGTAAAATTGAATTGACTTTTTTTAATTATTAATAATGAAATTACCTCGGAGAATCCCGCTTCAAACAATTCGGCATGTAGCATAGATTATTCCGGCATTGTTTTAAAAATATTCGGTAAGGCTAAAAAGTATAGTAATACAAAAATTCTCATATTTATAACTTCACACTAAAGTCAAGAAAATGTATTCTTGAAAATATTATATTTTGTAGGTAGTTACTGACTCATACTTTGGCTTAAAATAGTCATAATTGACAGGTGTTTTACTTATAGGTAGGTAAGAAAATAATCTGATAAAATAGCAAACAACGTAACATGTATCAAAATGCAATTATTTACCGTATCCGGAAATTTGTACGTAAACAGTTCACCGCATGACACTTATTCGTGCGGCGCAGTACGTGAAACATGACTTCGTATAACATTTAATGAAATGACGAGTTCTTCGTTGAACATTTCACCGTGGGGTATATTTTTGTACGTATGCTACAACATGTGGCGAATTTTATGAGATGTCTTTACTAGGTTACGTTAGGGTTAATCTAATTGGAACAGTACTATTTGCAAACTATCGCCGTATTTTGTAAGATACGCCGTCATTAGCGTCATTTGATAAAATGTTATACGAACTCATGTTTCACGTACCGCGGCGCACGAATAAGTGTCCCACGATGAACTGCATACGTACAACTTACATGTAACCATTATTTACAATATAAAAGACGAAGAAACATTATTTTAATTGTCACGAATTTCATTTACTTACCGAAAACTATTAAAACCCATTAGTTAAAATTTGGCGTAATTAATTATGACTCCTTTAGCATTGTGGTAAATGTGTGTGGGCGCGATACCCGAGAGATGCATGTTCGATTCTGCGGGGTGTCTTACTTTTTTCAAAAAGATTTTTTTCTATCTGCCTATTTTGTCAGAAGTGTTTTCAAAATTATGTATGTTTAATATATTATACTAACAGAGCCAGCTAGCGGTCGCTTACGGTACATGTTCAAACACACGCGTCAATATCAATTTAAGTTTGTCAATTTATGGCTACGGCCGTATGTTGTAGCTTAACCACTGGGGAATGACAAAAGAAATGGCGTATTTCAAAAAAACACTACCTTATTCTTAGGTCAATAATTATTATAAAGCAATCATTATTCATATGATGTTTATCACACTTGAATGGTCAAAGATATAGCTTATAATGAGTATCTTTAGAATTATCTTGAAATGTGTTAATCTTGCCGATTTTTTGAATAATAAAATGCCTAATTCTTGTCAAATTTGGGATCACAGAGATTATCAATATAATGTTTTATCGTGAATATTTTTTTTTATAATGGTTTTATAAATGCGTTTAAAAATTAATAAATGTAAAAAATCTTAACACCACTGCACATTCATGTACCGAAATATGACTATATTCTAAAACATTAGAGCGAGAGGTTTAAAAGAATACTATTTTATGTAACAAAAATACTTTATGCAGTCATCAAATGTTTAAAATAAATATAAAGGATAATAAGGCTTCAAAATTATATAAATATATTATCTACAACGTTTAAGGAGTGTCCAGGATCATGGTTTGAAAATACAATAAAAACTCAATTTTGACCTACGACGAGCGACATTATAATTAATTCGCAGTAGATGGACAGCAAGACGCGGAAATGTATGGTGACGGATATAAAACGCGATTTAAAAATGATTTTATCTGTGTCGAGTTTTATCAGATTTTGCAAGATTCAAATGGAAGTAGATTCGGGACTCTAAAAAATGAATTGAAATAGTTTAAAAATCAACAAAATGGTATTTAAATAAAAAAAATGGTGCGTTTTCCAAAATCTCTTAGGATAATAATAAATATAGGAGACAATATCTCTGATTATGTAAATTTAGCTCAATTCAAATCGTAGAGATTTTGGGAATGCAAAAATCGAAGTGGAAATATTAAAAAATCAACAATGTGGCGTTTAATACTTTGGACGCTGAAGACGCACATGCGCGTAATGGCCAGGCGGCCGATCGATGTAGTTAACGTGCATTTTAAATGTGCTAATTAAAAAGTCATTATCTTCTCAGCAGCGAATGCGTTAAAGTGTGTTATCCAATAGATATTAGAGTAATCATTATAGGGATTCATAAAATTTACTGTAGGTCGGTAATTATTTCATTTAAAATACATTATTAATAATTAACAGCGGTATATTTTTCTTATTTTTGTGCCATCCCATATCGAATATCACCCACCATCAGGACGACCATCCCTGTATTGACTGCAACCCGGAATAGTTCAGTGGAGCTTCACCAAATTGCGACGTATACCATTGATCATTCCTAAGATTAAATATTGACTTTCGAGACCCTTTTAAATACCTATTATACTTGTTGCTTAATTAGTACAGCACATTGAACTGAGTTGGATGTATGCAGGTTGAAATTCCGCTCGGTACTATAATATCTATTTTTATTACAACGTTTTTCTTATGTCGTATTCTTATTTGTCCGGTGGTTGTTTGTCCAGTGTAAATCGTGCAATCAATTTTTAACTAACTTCCCGAATAGCTAGTTAGACATTTGAAACTTTTAGAATATATCAGAACACGATGCCAATGCCTTTTTTTAGTATTTTTAGCCATCTTTAAGTAGAATTGAATTCATTTTTAGTTAATTCTGTTTTGTATGAAAAGTTATTTCGATACCATTATTGGTTGCTAGGGGGTTATAGCAACTAAATTATTAAATAATATATACGTGCGTTACTATGGAAATCAATATGAAATGACATTTCATTATTCAGTATTTTTATCAAGTACAAATTTTTTTGATCGTTTAAGCTAGTCAAGTCAAGTTTATATGATTCAACAGAAAATTTAAAAACGTTGTATACAAAAAGTTCTTTTTATCTTGTAATTATAATAGTTATATTTGTTTTGTATTTTTGTTCAATTCTTCATTGTTTTTGGTGATACTAGATCCAAGGTGAAGTCTTCGACTACTTCAAAATTTTGGACATCTTCAAAAGTGATACGATGGCTTCTGGGATGGATTTATAGAGAAACGCATATTAGTAATTTATTGATTGTCAATGATAGTACACATTTTATTGAAACTACATGAAACCTGATTTCAAGCTTTTGGATTCTGTAAATTCATTTGTGTAGCTAGGCAAGTGCTTCGTTTGTTTCAGGGGTTCTCATGAATATTCTGTCCATGCCAATTTGGTATTATAGTAACTTATAGTATATCGAGCTTTGGATGGCGTAGCGTGGATTCAATAATACCCACTATAAATTTCATTTGTTTTTTATCGTTCATAATTATGTTCAAATAGCCTTTTTCGTTTTAACATAAATCTGTTTCAATATATGGGTGGCTCACAATATGAATCAAGTCCAATTTTCATAAAATTCGATTTTTTTTTGTTTCAGCGGCTAGATAAAACAGATTTCTATATTGTGTGTTAATATCACAATCGTAGCTCTACAATTTTCTGCATAAATGACAATACTGATATTGATGACATCAAATTGAATGTTAATCATGTCCATTTCGACAGTTCCTTCAGCAGTGTAGTTACTTTATGTTTGGACTATTTATTAAAATTGATCCATGTACTATCAAAATATGGTTAGTATATACAGTAGAGGTGAGTTGGAAATATTGTCACCAGTTTGTGTACTCAAGTTTCGGATGAAACTACCCATACTCAGTATGTGTGGCCCAATAAACTTATTCCAAACAACTTGTGGTGATATCATCGCGAGTCGCTGTTCTGTGCACTCGCCAGTTGGTAGACTTTCGATACTATTGACATTAAATGCGCGAGATAGCACTTGAATATAGGTATATTTTAATTTATCAGTCTATTGCGTTCGAATGTATGAATAATAGGTCATGAATTTTGTGTCGCAACACAGTGGTGAGATGACGCACAGGCTTAGGCTTGTTATATGACTGCTCAAAACATGTTTAAAATTTTAAAAAAAAATCACATTTATTCATTTTTGTTAACAAGAATATTGTAACGTAACTGAAAAACAACTCATAAATTGTGTTTAAAATTTTATAATAAATGGGACTTTTCGAAAGGCAGAGCTCAGCGTATTTTTAGCGATTCTATTGAAGCCGATACACAGCCAGAATTCCCTGAGCCGATACCTATTTTAAATACTAATATGGAGTTGGTTTTAGTTTCAGTTGAGTATGAAACTTTTGTCGCATACGTACGCCAAACGCTCTATATAGGATTCCAAATACTAGTAACTATTTTGGAACAAGTTTCTATACTAAGTATTTTTTTATACTGATAGTAAGTATACTTTGTCTTCAAAATCGCCAGTTTTCCCATCTCTAATATGCAGTGAAAACATTCCTGAATTTTACAAAAGGAGTTTTAACTTTATGTCCAAATATCTCAACATTCATTTTAATAAGCTTGATCCATAATTATTGTGAAACACCCATATATTATATAGGTATACTAAATTAATTATACAGTACCCTAATAATTTTAACCCTAACCACCTATGCGGATACAGACGATTTACATATTAAATTGTACGTTTCCTAAATAAATACCGACTACTTTTGGCGAATATTTTAGTCGTTTAACTAACAACATTTGGAAAGTTTCGGTTACCAAATAAGCATGTCATAAATCCAACCTTCGGGGAAAACACTGATACAATTTGATCTTCGCTTCGTTTCAAATCAAAAGTAAATAATTACAAGATAAAAATAACTTTTTATATAAGTACAACGTTCTGAAATTTTCTGTTGAATCATATAAACTTGACTTGACTAGCTTAAACGATCAAAAAAATTTGTACTTGATAGAAATACAGAAAAAATATAGAGTACTGAAATGTCATTTTGACATTTCATATTGATTTCCATAGTAACGCACGTATATATTAATAATTTAGTTCCTAGGGCCCCAGACCTAGCAACCAATAATAATGTTTTACTGTTTACGGATTTCTTCCGAAATAACTTTTCATACAAAACAGAATTAACTGAAAATGAATTCAGTATTAAATTTAAAAAAATAAAAGAATGCATTGGTATCGTGTTCTGATATATTCTAAAAGTTTCAAATGTCTAGCTAGTCGGGAAGTTAGTTAAAACCGATTGCAAGATTTGTACAGGATAAACAACCACCAGACAAACAAGAATACGACCTAATAAAAACGTTGTAAAATATCATATAAATATTATTTTGTTAGCTACATGGGGATGATTATTGTATTTAGTTTTTATGGTGTCACCGTGCGTTATTCTTCGGGCGCTTCGGGACTCATTGGAGTGGCTAGAATAAAAAAGGAAACTTAATTTGGGTCTACGACAATTCGGCGGCGAGACAACTAGGCGCGACGTAATCGAATGAAATTCGAAAATAAAAATAGACGTTCGCGAATTATAGGTACTTTAAAAATATATATTTAATGTCATTATTTATATTTAATGTATTATATTATTATTTAATACTTTGTGAGAATTTAAATATGCACACGTAAATAATGATTTAATTGTGCATATGTTTAAGTTCCACCGACAAAAGAGTTCTTTTATTTTTACATAAAGCCTCAGACATGATAATTCTCAATCCACGATAAAAAACTTTTGTTAAGAGCAAAATGAATGAAAACTACTAAGTGGTAGATAGAAATTAATTAAAATTCTTCATCTAATTTCTGTATAAAATCGTAATGAATGTATATTTATTTCATTCGACAATGCGGCGCCCAATTATTGTCCTCACGCCCAGTTGTTCCATTCCGCTTAATTTCATTGTCACCTAACCGCAACATTTTCAATAGACTTAGAGCGGCGCTTGTATTTATACACCGAACAGTTAGTATACTTCTCCATCTCTAGAAATATACAATAATAATTATTTATATCCGTCAACGTCTCAAGCAATATATTCAGTATGTACCTTATAAATCTACATAAATATTGTATTAACTATTATTTTTGGGATTCAGAGAACTGTCTCGTTTAATTTTTTTCTAATTGTGTGGGCTAAATTTTTTTAATATCTCATCATTAGCCGGGGTCGATGTATTGGTTGAATGAAGGACTCCCATAGCTCCCTCCACTCTTTTCGGTCCCTAGTTCTTGCCTCCATATAGATTCACCGATTTTAATGAGTTCGTACATCCAACGGGTTTTAGGGTTTACATCATAATTATACCTATTTATAAAGTATGGGTACCTAGAGTTGGGTTTCGGGAATTTCCCGACGGGAATTCTCAAGAAATTTTCGAGATTTTCCATTCCCGAATCTCGAGAATTGAAAATTTTAACATTTCGGGAAATCCCGGATCTCGAGAATCTTTTCTCGGGATTTCTTTATTATCAAATATTAATTGGAAAAGTGGACAGAAAACACAAAACGTTCAAAGGCTGATCGGGGAATTTAACGCAATTAAGCCAACGTCGACTCAAAATGAGCGCAACTTTTTTAACATCAGGGAAATTTGTGTCTCAAAAGCGTACGCGTTTGTCAGACGCAGCGATTGATAGTCAGCGATTGACTGAGACAGATTTGACGCAAAATAAAATCCTATTTTAATAAGTAATGTTTTGACTTATTTTTGTTTTCCTACTTCTATTTTGTTTGTCTTCTTACATATTATAAAAATCATATTTTTTTTTGGAATATGTCTGTTTTACACTGAATTTAGAATTTCCCGATATCTCGAGAATTCTCGTAATTTTTTTCTGAAAATCCCGAATCTCGAGAATTCAAAATTTTATCATTTCGGGAAATCCCGAATCTCGAGATTGAGATTTTTTCGGGAAATACCCAACTCTGTGGGTACCTACACTCTAAATATACTTACTTATACAGGTAAATTTTTAATATTTTGCCTTGAATTACTTAGTAATAATTAATAACATATTTCATAAAATTCCCATAAACCAAAATGAATATGAATTAATTCTACGGCTTTCATTCGACTAACCGGTATAACCGGTGAAAAATGTAATTTTATTAACGTTTCAAAATTACCTTTTATATTTTTATGAAAGAATATTAAAGTGTATCTTAATTAAGAAGCTTATACTAATAGGCTTTTTGACTTACAAGTAGAGCACCACCAGCGCAATGGGGCCGATGAACCAATAAATAAAACCGTAAAATAATACAACACGATAAGTATTTTACTTATACAGCGACATAAGTAATCATTGTTAATATAAATCATACATAAATATAATTTTATTTAATGATATTTAGTAAGTATAGTAGAACCTCAATATAATGGACTTCGAATATAACGAATAAAATATACGGTCAAATGTGAAAATTGTTAAAGACATCCTTTTATTGTTATATAATCAAAATGTCACCGCTTGTGAACAATTTTCAGCGCATGATAACACGCCATACACCTCCTACTTGAATTCGAGTCATAATGCCGTCGTTTTTTGTTTTTTAATTTGTTTTAATTTGTTTACTCGAAGCGAATGGATGCATTTATTACTCCAATCAATACGTTTACAATGGTTAGAAGTAGATGAAGTTTTGCTCTTGGAAAATGAGGATATATGTGAAGATAGCGAGGAAAAAGAAACAACACGCTCAAAAACAAAGTTAATAGTGATAAGATCGCATCTCGACGACCTAATAACATTTCTATTATAATATCTTTTATAGTGTTAACTGTCAATTCGTCGTGGAACTGCATTGTATTATTTGATTAATTATTTGTTTAATTAAATAAAACACAATTTTATAGTACTTATTCTACTTTATCAATTAAATTTTGGACCGGTTTCGTCCTCCTCAAAGGGACATTATCAATTAAGTAATAATGTTAAAACAGGCATATCAAACAAAATCATAGAAGCGACAAAATAACCTACCAGTACATCGCAACAAACGTCCATAATAATCAATAACCATTAAAAGACAATTTCACCAAATAGATATTATGATATTAATACTTTTTGATATGTATAACATTAAGGAAACTGCGCCAACTATTCTAAAAATTAATGAAACATATTATACTAAACTTAATAAAATAAAATGAAACAAAAAGTATTTACAAAAAATATTTTAATATATTAGACACACATAATATTTACGTTTAGTCAATATTCAATAACAGATTCAATTTTTAATTATTATTAAAAAAAATATATTAAACAATTTATGGATAACAAAATAAAAGGAAAATAAGTCAAAATTTAACAAAAAAAAAACAAATAAATAAAACAAAAATAATACACAACAACATTAAATAAAATTAACATAACTATTCGTCAGATAACGAAATTCAACTATATTGCACACATTTTTGTAATTTAAAAAAAAAGCAGACTTCACAATTGAAAACAAAACTTGATTCTATTTTCAAAGCAGGATTATCGAAAGCGAGAGCGTAGACATCGCACACATCCCACAATGGGTGTATCTGAATATATCATCGGAAGACGAATATTATGTAGGATTTTGTTTGTGTTTTTATATACTTAACGGACACCATCTTACTAGCATTAGTCCGTTATATGGAGGTTATAATATTGTATTATAAATTAGTATCCATTAAAAAGGGTTGAATCGTTATTGTGGAATGCTAGTAAATACTGCCTTCATATTATCTGCTCATGTTCTGTGTCTGATAAAACTATCTAAGAAATCGAGAGCATTAATTAATTATTGGTTCTTCCAAGGCATTGGAATTTTTTGTCTCTAATTGTAATCTAATTGATTTTCTTTTAAAATAAATGACCGAATCTAATGGAAATGTATATTTTAATTTCCTTTAAAAAATACATTTTTATGGATTTCCATGGGCACTATATAAGTTAGAAAGTATTATTAACTACTGTTTTGTCATATTATTGAATTATCTGGTAGGTACCTACCTTAGATGTTTTGAAAAAAATATAGAAATCAAAATGAAGCTGATTTTATATAACATTATATTTCTGAAGCTATTATTTAAAAACAAAAAAAAGTTTGAATCAAATCTTTGAAAGACTCAGTAGCATGCAAATCTAACGTTCTATTGGTGATACCAATTAGAAGAGCAATGCATGTGTTCTACCAATTGGGAAAGAGTGTCTATAATTTTTCACTTGTATCGGCGAAGATCTAGATCTAGATCTTATTTTATAAATTCTTAAGAAAGATAGGGCTTCTTAACCTCACTCAAAATACACATGCATTAATACGAGGGTGGGTCAATAATTCCTTAGAAAAAAGCATTAAAACAGTTTTTATTTTTGTATTTTTTTTTTATTTCTCAACATAATCTCCTTGGAGCTCAATACACTTGGTTAGACGTTTCTCAATTTTTTTTAAACCGTCAGAAAAATAAGTTTTCGGAAGGTCCTCAAAATAAGCATTTGTCCGATCGATGACTTCTTCATTTGAAAAAAAACCTTGTCCACTTAGCCATTTTTTTAAGTTTGGGAAAAGGAAAAAGTCACTGGGGGCTAAATCTGGCGAATACGGTGGGTGGTCGACCAATTCGAACTTCAATTCTTCAATTTTAGCCATTGATCGTAAACATGTGTGAACACGGGCATTGTTCTGATGAAAGAGGATTTTTTTCCTGTTTAAATGAGGCCATTTTTCTTCAATTTCGTTTTTTAGCTGGTCCAATAAAGATGCATAATAATCCCCTGTTATTGTTTATCCTTTTTCCAAATAGTCAACGAAAATAATTTCACGTGCATCCCAAAATACAGTAGCCATAACCTTACCAGCTGATTTTACGGTTTTCGCCTTCTTTAGACATGGTTTGTCTTCGCAATCCACTGCTTTGACTGTTCTTTCGTCTCGGGAGTATAGTGGTGTATCCATGTTTCATCTACAGTCACAAAGCGACGAAAAAATTCATCCGGATTGCGTTGCATGAGCGACAACAGGGCTTTAGAGGCCACCACCCTATTGCGTTTATTGTCGACTGTGAGCAAACGCGGCACCCATCTTGCAGAAATATTTTTCATGCCCAATTTGTCATGTAAAATAGAAATGACGCTACCTTTTGAGATCCCTGTAACCTCAATTATCTCACTCAACTTTAATCTTCGGTCACTTAACACCATATCGTGGATTTTATTGATCATGTCTAGTGTAGTCACCTCTACAGGACGTCCTGAGCGTGGTTCATCCTTTGTTGATGTACGACCACGTTTAAATTCATTTAACCAGTTATAAATAGTTGCAAGTGAAGGAGCAGATATACCGTGAACTAAATCCAACTCATTTTTTATTTCCTTTGCTGTTAAGCCTTTTATATTAAAATGTTTAATAACAGCTCTAAACTCAATTTTCTCCATTTTCCATTTTTCCATTTTCCACAAGCAAATTTTTTTTTAAATGTACGAAAAACACACAACAACCCGACCAATCTGATTGAAACTTCGCAGCATACTGAATCGGTAGTGCCGCTGCATGAAAACAAACCGCTTACAGTACTAGTCGCGCCACTTGTCGGCTTTTCTAAGGACTTATTGACCCACCCTCGTATTGTAATATATGAAGCGCTTATTTTCAAAAGCTGCTAAAACGATTTTGAGTTGGATATATATTTTGATAAATATATTTGTCTACCATGGTATGGTCTGAGTTTTAATTTAAAAATCGGGCTTAGTTTCAAAATCGGCTAAAACGGTAGCAGTGTTATTTTCAAAACCTCGGGTTCGAATTCCCGGCATGGCAGAACTCACGTCATGTTTGTATGTACATGAATGTATGTTTGGATCCAGAACACAAACCAAATATATTGAGAAAATTGTTATCATCCATTTCTCGTAACACAAATCTGTAACAACGCCTCTTCTTTTGGTGGCCAAGATCCATACCGGATTGTAGAGGTAACAAAAAAAAAATTAAATATTATTAATTATTGAACGTATAAAAGATATAATTGCATCATAATTAAATGAATTTTAATAAAATCACCTACCTAGATATACCTTATTCGAGCGGTGAAAAACTTTTAATCATGGTATTTCTTTCTCATAAAACTAGGCCAGACATGAATTCAATTAATTAAAAGTTTCAACGGATTACGAAGGGGCGGATTTTGTATAGATTTCCTCACGCTCGAGGTATTCTTTTCACGGCAAAAGTTGTGGCGAACGCACCAATCAGTATTTTACTTTCCTAGATTGCATTTCACAACGCCGGTCGTTAAAACTTACTTCCACCCTGGAATATTACCTGTGATAACAAAATTTAACTTAGTTTACTTTAAAAGTGAAGTAATGAATATTATATCGATTGGCCATTAATTTTAAAATGATATGCATGCCATAGTGAAGGAACTACGAGGGTAACCGTTTATATTTCGGGAACAACAAACAAAAATGATTTTTTTATAGATGAAAACAGTTTTATTGTTTTTCAAAATATTCTCCACGATAATTTATACACTTTTCCATGCGTTGAACCAATCTGAAAAGGATTTTTGCCACTTTGCAGAAGGTAACTCCAAAACATGGTTTTTGAATGCATCCAGGGCTCGAAATAGAACGGAACGCACCGGAGCGCCGTTCCGGCTCATGAAATTTGTAAAATTATCGCTCCGTCTCGTGGAAAAAATATGTTGAGTGTCTGAGCTAGATAGGTCATAGAATAGAAAATCTGACACACTTATTTTCATAAAATACACATACGATTTGATTACTATGTAAATATCTTCCGAAAATTTGTCGAGCGCTCCGGTTCGTAAACTTTTCCATTTCGAGCGCTGAATGCATCAACCACCTCTTCCGGTGTAGAAAATCGTTGACCACGCAATTTATCTTTGACTGTTAGGAATAAAAAGAAATCATTTGGTGCCCATGATGACCCATCAATTTAATGTTTTGAGTGCTCAAATGTGTGAGAGCTCGCATTGTCTTGATTTATTTCCCTTTGTCTTATTTCCCCAAAAACTTCTGGTAAAAAAATGGTTGTGTACCATTTAGAATTGACTGTTCTACGATTCTCTACAGCACAATTGCGAAAATGGCCCGTTTTTCCAAAAAAACAAGCGACCATTTGCTTCGAAGTGCTTCGATCGCAAGCAACTTTTGTTGGTTTAAGCTCATTTTGGAAGACTTATACGGTCGACTGCTGTTTACTTTTGAGCTCATATGTTTAGATCCAAGATTCGTCATCTGTAAAAATCTTTTAAACGCTTTTTGAAGCACCTCGATCGTATTTTTTGAGCATTTCCTTGCACCAATCGACAGGCGCCTCTTTTTGTGCGATTGTCAAATTATGCGGGATCCAACGCGAACATACGATAGCTTCTTCACGTTTAAATGTTCATGCAAGATCATATACAGGCTGGCGTTACTGATACCCAGGAATGCCTCAATCTCACGGTATGTTACATGACGATCTTGCATTATCAGCTCACGCACAGCATCGATGTTTTTTGGAGAAACAACCGAATTTGGACGACCTTCACGCGACTCTTCTGTGAACGAACGATGGCTACGATAAAATTCATTAAACCAGCGATATACCTTGGTTTTTTATGGCGCTTCATTGCCATACAAAGAAACACTAAGTTCAGTGATGCACTGTCCTGTGATAATCCACGTTGTGAAAAATAATCGCATGAATATTCACGAGTTAATTCCATTTTTTGGCCGAGATAAATTTTTCAAATGAATTTAAAAAAACAAAAAGCGTCCGTTTGTAAAAACATTCTGAGTACTTTTGCCGTTAAAATGTCAAAATTCAAAACACAGAAGTCAAAACATACAAGTCAGCATCTAGCAACACCAGTGTTGCCAATTCCCGAAATATAAACGGCTACCAATGTACTTGGTACAAGAGACAGCAATGCAGTAGGGGATTTTTAAATTAAAATAGGGAATAATTGTTTTATTTAAAGCAATAAAAATAAGTTATTTACATAATATATTATTCGTCATTCATATAATAAATATATTTGTTTACCATGGTATGGTCTTAGTATCAAAATCGGCTAAAACGGTAGCAGTGTTATTTTCAAAACCTCACTCATATAAAATATTTGATAAGTCGTGGGTCTCGAGTTTAAATTCCGTGTCTGGCAAAATCACATGTTGTTTTTTCCGATGTATATTTGAACCCAGACTATGAAACTGATGTATTGAGCAAGTGGCTAATAATCATTTTCCGTATAAAACAATAATATCTGTTACCAAACCTCTTCAAAAGGCGGCCAAGATCCACATAGGATGGTAGAGCTGAATAAAAATCTATTTTAATATTCCAATCACACCTTTTGGAAACGTACGTTTATTACCAGAGCGTTGGAGCGGAGCTCGGAGCAGGAGCACGGAGCATTGGAGCAATGGGTTTTTACCCGGAGCACAGAAAAATTGTACAGCTCCACTGCTCCGGGTGTTTTAATTATTGTTAAATTTTCGTCCTATAATCCGATGAAAATATTATATTTGATACTTTGTAACACTGAAATTATTTGAAATATGCCAAATATGGCAACACTGCCGAGTGATAAGTAACCTCACTTTTTTGATAGAAGAGGCAGATAATGAAAGACGATTTGCTGTCGGTAATTTTGTTTAATAGATTAATAATGAAAAGTACGAATAATAAAACTTATTTTTAATTAAAACTACTTATTTAAAAAAAAATAGCATTTGTGTATATATAACACCTATTAAAAACTTTTAACCCGGAGCGGAGCAACTCAAAAATGGGTCTGCTCCAATGCTCTGTTTATTACATACTTTATTTATGTGCCCTTTGTCAAGGTTTTTATTTTTTTTTATTTATTTAGTTCAACCAACTGGATCAATCACAGACGATAGTTATGAATATAATATTGAAAAAAAATGTGATGGTCCCAATAACAGGCGGACACAAAAAGCATAATAAATCAAATTAAATTAGATAAAATATTATGTACAGATGTAATGAATATAATTGGAGAGTTATTGAAAACCGTTAATTAAAAATAGAGAGAGAAAAATAAACAGAAAAACATAAAAAATATATACATTGATAAGACAGGCAATAAATATAGTTAAAAAAAAATAAAAAAAAAATAACAGTCATCCAGATACAATTATTAGTCGTGGATTTTGGAGCAACTTAATTTGAAAGAGGCAAGAATAAAAAACAGATAGAATAGAACAATAGAATATTTTTTGAGATCCTTCGATAGCCTCAAAATAAAACACAGCATTGAATTGGCTATTTTAATATACATGTTTATTGAGTTTCTAGTCAGTTCTAATTCGTATTGAAAAGTTTCCCTCAGGGAGAGGAAGAGAGGAAGGAATCTGATGTGATGATTCGTGAAGAAGGAAATTAAGACAGGTTGTAGAAAATGCGTCTTCACAAAACCACAAAGTATAAACTCATTTTTTTGAATAGGCAAGTACCTACATATAATATTCTTTGAGAACATTATACTCATCCTTATCATTTTCAACGAATTTATTTTTTAATGAATGGGTGGCGGGGGGGATAATGTGACGTCATTTAGACAAGGTGGATTTTTTATGACAAATTGGGACAGGGCAAAACAATCGCGGACGCAATGATATTTATTACCCACCCTTAGCGCTCGTCCAGCGTAGGCGCGTTCGGCGGAGCGTTGAGCGGAGCGCGCAACTCAAACGTATACCTAACCGTGTGTGAAAATGTTCGTAGATAATGTCTTCTTTTGGTTATACGTTTATACCAATGATATTCAACCTTTTTTTTTTCTTCGGGCCAAATACATATATTTGTAAAGTAACGCGGGCCGCACCATTACTGGTGTGACGAAAAAAATCATGAAACTCCCCTTTTTTACAAAACGTTTTTGAGATTTTAAAAATTATAAACAAAAGTTCAAGCGTTTATTTCAAAATTAAAATTCATGTTCCTGATAGTAAATGTGTTTCGGGCCGCACATAAAAGCTTAAAGGGCCGCAGGTTGAGTGTCGCTGGTTTATACGGTTATACGTTTGAGTTGCGCGCGCCGTTCAAGGCTCTGCAGAACGCGCCTACGCTGGACGGGGCCTTACAATTTGTTGCAGTATAATTTTGTTTGTTCAAAAACTAATAAGTAATTTAATTTGTGTTTTATATGAATAAAGATTCTGATAAAATGACAATGCGTGTGATAGATCTCTGTTTGCTCTCAATACACATAATTAAAATTTGTCAAAAACCGATTGCAAATAGAAATATGGAAAAAAATCTCTTCATTGTTGCCACTCGCAAAAAATAATTCTTGTGAATATTATTTAATATGTCTTGTGGTAGGAGAGCTTGAATTTGCTTTTGCCTCTCAGGTTTGTGTTCTAATTTCAAATTCACAGTTCTCTACTGTCGGCATTAATTAGCATAGATAAAAGAGTATTTCAAACAAAGCAGAGTATTTTGTTTTGCGAATACCAAAGCCATGGAATACAATAAAATCCACTCTACAAAGCCTTTAAATGCTTGGAAATAAATTTAATGTGTAGGCAGACACAATCATGCATACCTACTTTCAGAAAATGATTATTTTATTTACAAAGGGAAACTTTTAGAAAATGTTAGACGAACCTATATTCCTGTTTATTACCTTTTTCAAGACTTTTACTAAATTTATTATTTATTAGGTATTTACCTATTGTTAACCTTTAAGATTGCTGATGGTTAATATTTTTTGATTGTCTATGGTGGCTTAGTTTTGTTTATGGAGGGAAGAGTTTTTGTTGGGGTGGGAATTAATCGCACAATGCAATAATCAAAATTCACAAAAAAAAAATAACTTTAACATTTGGAAAGTAGTTTTCATATATATTAAATGATTTCACAAATAAATAGAATTAGAATAAATAGATAAATAGAATTAATAATAAATAGAATAAGAAGAATAGAATAAATCACATAAAATAGTTTGTTTCATAAAACAAAAATCATAAATCACTCATTGTAAATATAAATTCACTCAATTTTGACAACTGCACACATTTGTAAAATTGTTTTCACCGACAAATAATATATCGCACAAAGAAAAGGTAGAAATTCACAAATGTCAAACTAATAATTGTAGCAGCAATACAATTTATTGGAAGGCAATCGGAAAAATGATGCTTAGGTGTCAACATAATTAATGTTTAACGCAGTAATATAAATATGTGTATATTCGTGCTGCTATCGTTCATATATTATTTGATGTAAATCTACAACCAAATAACACTACCTAGGTATATCTTTTTCGGTTCATCGATATAAATTTTGGTAAATGTGGCGCAGATGCCGTCATGAGATTGTATAAGTATCAGTTTTGAAGTAAACCTAACCTATTCTAACGTAATCTAACCTAATATAACTTAACCTAACCTAACCCAACTTAACCTAACCTAACCCAACCTAACCTGACCTGACCTAACCTAACCCAACCTAACCCAACCTAACCCAACCTAACCCAACCTAACCCAACCTAACCCAACCTAACCCAACCTAACCTAACATAACCTACCCCAACCTAATATTAGGTACCTAATAATATAATCTTAGATTGTGATAATGAAGTATCAAAATCTATGAGCATTTCAAATTTTAAATTAACAATTATTGGATCGAAAAACCTATGTGCCGACAGAAAAAGGTATTTATTATAATTGTCTACTGGAATAAACTGTTTTCGTAAAAAAAATCATAAAAGCTCATGACGGCATCTGCGGCACAATTACCTAAGTTTTAATTAAGGTCACTTTCTAAATAGGTATTTATAGTATTATTTGAATCTGAAAGTAGGTACCTAATACATACTTATGTTTTGCCAAAATATTGTTTAAAATCATTAAACCTAATTTTCATAGTGTTTGTATTCTTTTACGATTAATTGGTTACAATAGTATATTGATAAGTACATGAAGACTACTTTTTCCTTAGTGCAAATCGATCATTTGAGTGTTGTAGTTGATTTGTGAATATCATACATTTCCGATGTGACTAACATCTTTTTAAATGTTGTCAGCGCTTTGTGAAAACAGTCTATTCAATTGTGCGAATATATATTCCCCTTTTTGTTGGCATGTTGATTTGGAATTTTAAATACTTATTATGTTTGTGTTTTGTTTTTTTGGGACGTTGTTATGTGTATTGTAGTAAAGCTAATGCTGCGTTGGGATAAAAACACCTCTAGTTAATTATTGTGTACATTTTATCATGCAATCATTATTAAGATGAACAAATAAGGTAAAATACCATTACGTAAGATATTAATCAAAACAAAACAACAACAGTTAGGGTGTCTTTTTCTTTAATGTCATATAAGCAATGCATCTAATGGTTCCAATTTAACGATATTAAATTTAACATAATCTGGAATCGGTTATTATAATAATACAAACATGTCTATTTGTCTATTAGTTCAAATCATTTGTGTATTTTTATAGCGTCCATATAGTGGTATAACAAACAATCGAAATATTCGTATTTATTTCTTGTTTTCATTATAAACAACGTTGACAGCTAACATTCATTCGTGATTATCAGACCCGCATAATTAATTGCCAGTATCGATTTATTTTAAAACGGGATTACATACGCAATAATTAATTCAGCGAACAACTAACAGAAAACAAAACATTAACACAGCAAAATAATGCTGCCGTTTACAATTCTACAAAATAAAATAAACCACCAGTTTTACCTAAATATGCAACCCCTCCACGAGATAATTTTACGGATTATTTAGATGAATGAAAGATTACTTCTTCTTCTTCTTCAGTGGGACCTCATGATTCGGCCCCACTCTTCTTGGCATTCTACGACACGCAATACATGCGGCCAAAGGAATAATTGGTGCACTCGTCTGGGATATCTGATGCTTGCTCTAATATTTTGTCGTCGCATGTCTAAAAGACAATACAGCGCGGACGACAGAAAAGGACACTAACGATACTAATAATTATGATCGCTAATAACCACTTGTGGATGCGATAGCTAGTAATATTTTGTTGATACTCCGGGATGCCGATCTATTTTTTATGTGGCTCAGTAGGTATACCTACAGTTATTACAACCAAAGATGTTGAAAAAAACCTTATTCTATAGAGGAGCCTAAATTTGTAAAATTGAAGAAAAGAAAAGACTACTGGTCCGCTGATTAAGGGGGACATGTTCAGCGTAGGTGAAAATTGAGCTTTTGTTCTATTTTCAAAGCATGATCCTGGACATACCTAAAACTTTGTAGATAATCTATTTATATAATTTTGAAGCTTTGTTATCCTTTATATTTATTTAAAACATTTGATGACTGCAAAAAGTATTTTTATTACATAAAATAGTATTCTTTTAAACCTCTCGCTCTAATGTTTTAGAATATAGTCATATTTCAGTACATAAGCTAAGATTTTTTACATTTATTAATTTTTAAACGCATTTATAAAACCATCAGTTCAATTTATATCGACATTATTTTAGTGAAATATTTACGATAAAAAATTACATTAATAATCTCTGTGATCCCAAATTTGACAAGAATTAGGCATTTTATTATTCAAAAAATGAGCAAGATTAACACATTTGAAGATAATTCTAAAGATATTAATTATAAGCTATTTCTTTGACCAATCACGTGTGATAAATATCCTACGAATAATGATTGCTTTATAATAATTATTGACCTAAGAATAAGGTGGTGTTTTTTTGAAATACGCAATTTCTTTTGGCATTCCTCAGTGATTAAGCTACAACATACGGCCGTAGCCATAAATTGACAAACTATAATTGAAGTAGGGAGTAAAATGATGTTAACGCGCGTGTTTGAACATGTACCTAACCGATTTTTTTAAGCGGTCCATTTTTACCCACGCTGAGCACGTCTGCCCTTAAGTTAATTACAAGTGAATGTGTGTTGAAGGTTCATTTGTAGCGCCTAGTTTCAAAACCCTCTAAAACGACTTTAGGTAGTTTTGAGAAAAATGAGAAAAACTCATATCTATTAAATCTGTGAACTTTATGTATTTTTTATGAAATTAATAAATTTAATTAATTTAATTAATCTAAGGAGTATTTTGGCTTTTCATTTTAGAGGTTTTTGAAAAGCACACCCATTTTAGCGGGTTTTGAAATTTACCCTAATTTTTTATCATACGTTTTGACAGTTTTTGGCGTTTTTTTAAAGTCCAATCTTTGGCCATCATATAGGTAACAAAAATATCCATCTAAATACATATCTAATTCAATTTTTTTCAAAAACCGTTTTAGGGGGATTTGAAACTAGGTGCTTCATTTGCAGATAATTCACACTATTACTATGAAAATTATTCACCAATTTTCAGTGCGTTTAAAAAGACAATCCATCACGATGAGTAGATAAGTAGCAAAAAAATAATTTTGCATTATTATTTTGTTGAAACATTCTGTAAAATTTGTGTAAAAGCGTTTATAACTGCAGTCGAGTAAGTAATTACAATTAACATAAAAAGGCAGCCATTGCGTCTGTCAAAAAATCGGAATGGATACGCTCACTGTACCTATATAAAAAATGTGGAGTTCATCATCTTAACCATGTTTCATTCGTTTGCTAAATAATTTAAAATGTCATAACAAAAATAACGTATAAGGGTCATTATAGACCAAATTCTTTGGTTACAGCCCACAACATACATTGCTGTTGTAAAGAACACATTTGTTCAGATAATGGAATTAAAAACTTTGTAATGTCATGTGAGTTACGATCTAAGTTTACTTTATCCTTATTCGGACGCCATGTTGAAAATTATGTCTCCGTAAATGTTATTTTGTTGTATATAGTATATTTCAAGTAGATATTAGACGTCTCACACATCTAAACTCGCCCGTCTGCCGCACAACCATAATTCAAATCTTCTAGGAACGTCGCACCGATATTCGCCTAGCGACAGTCGCACGTAACCTCTTGAAACGTGGATATATATATTATTGTACATATTGTATATTATGATGCAGCGACCGGCGAGCCGGTATATGAATGACCAATTCGCAGCGTGTGCGTATGCAGTATGTCTACTGCGGGTTCGACTCGTAGCCCGAGACGCATGCAATTTGTTGCTAGATTTTTTAAAAACTAAATAGTCGAATTCTACCAATATGCGGAGCCCCACTTGGCAACGTGCGTTTTGTAAATAACGATGATGTCACATCGACGTATTCGACACTTTGTAGACGAGACGAGGTTAGATGTGCTAGCTGGCTAAGATATTATAATACATTGAGGGATGTCCAGAATGCACATTATTGCGAGTCCGGATTTAAAGATACCTACGACAAAAAGTCATACTGCAATTTCGTCGCCTATCTTTCGAAGAGAATGGCCAGAAGAAATAAAAAAAAGTCACAAACATTTACAAATTTACGACACTTGAAATCTACAAGATATAAAACTATCTCAAATGCTTTTAGACGTTCAGCATTTTTTTTTTGAAAACCTTGTTATAGCACAGAGTGACGATAAATTTGTAAATAAAAAAACTTACAACAACCGCAGAAAAAATAGAAAAACATAGCACGGATTCTAAAATAAATTTAGAAAACGGTTGCTTTTTGGGTTCAATTTATTGCGGACATAAATATATCGACGGAAAACTTGCAATGAAAAAACTACTTTCATATTCTGGGAGGCAATGCTTATGCTGCAAGGCCATTATACATAATGTTTTCCGTACTTTTTATATTCGCTTTTCATTTCTTTAAACTAAAATTTGGGACTCTTGATTTATAACATGTTGCCTGGGGGAGATAAAAAATCTTTTCGAGGTAAATTCTATAATAACATTCTTACTTGAGAGTACTTACTTACAGAGTAGAGGTTTGTATTAACACATTTCGTTTTTTACGAGAAATAGATGTCAGCCACTTGCTCAACCTATTAGGTCCATACCCTGACAGACACAAATTGAAAAACAATATGTGTACTTGCCGGACCCAGGATTCGAACCTGGGACCCACGGCGTAATAGTCCAACGCTTAAGCCGCGCGGCCACCGTGCTACTCCACCGCGCGGCCACCTAAGCTACTCATGATATATTCATATTCATTTTAATAATCTTAAAAATGTTTTTGTTATATTATGTACATTTTACGATTATTTATTAAACGTTTCTCAATTGTATTCTTTTAAAATTGAAACTAGCTAAGAAATCATTATTTTAATATGTTGTACCCATCACGATAATAAATAGTTTTGAATTGTATGCTGATACATATTTTTTTAATATTATAAACTATAATAAATATAATATAATATGTATTCAAAAAAGCTATGTATGAGATTGTATTCTGCAATATTTGCTATCTGCACAAGAACGTGTTGTTGAGGAAAATTTTAAATCGTAAAGCTTAAAATATTATTTAAATATTCGTAAACTAGATTCACTTAAAAAAATTGCAATCAAAATAGTGAAAAAAATATTTCATCATATTTTATCTTTTTGAATATTTTGATGATATCAATCACATGACCGGTGCTTGAAATGAGTAAAAAAATCATATTCGAGATTACCCATAATATAAAACCAACAAAAAAAGGATTTTTTCGAAATAAATGACGAACTTATATAGTAAACTTTAGTATGCACTGACTGGCAAAGTCCTACTATGATGAATTGTCCGTTGTGAAAAAATCGAATAGTATGTAGCACCGTCTGTTTATTCTCGGGGTTGGCTTAAATTTATTGGTAAACTATTTCGTAATATTTCTTTAAAGAAACACTCCATCTATTTATTTAACATAATCTAAGTATATAAACAAAGTGTAAAAATAGGACTGTGGGCGAATTTTGAAATGATGGGATTTGCAAAATTGGGGACGGACTGATTTTGTAAATGAGATGCAAAAACTTTTCAAAGTTAATATGCATAAATCAGAATTACTTCCAATTTATTAATCGAATTTTGAATCCCTCCCGGGGTTCAGTATTTTAAGTTACATGTCTTGGCATCTCCCGTCGACAAAAATATGACAGGTTTGTAAAAAAATAAGTTGTGTGGAATCAATGCAAAATTTTCTGAAAATATAGCCGATATTGTTTTTTTAATAACTCATTTAGTGCTATAGATCTACCATCGTAAATTGGCAGCCGGTCGAATTTGAAACTAAAATTGTCTATCGAGGATAAATTTGTTACAAACGCCATTTAATTTTACAACATGTTTCTCGAATTATGGATTGCGCTTGCGTTTATTTAGCTCTCATGGCGTCAAAATATCAAAATCACATTATATTTAGTGTTGCTAAATAAAATATACCTACCTATTAAAAAAAGATATCAACAAGTGAAAAAAGCTTTTTCCTTTTAAATATTAGCTAATACATAATTTTATATTTGATATAGTATTTTATAATCGAATGAGTGTTTGTTGCTAATTTAAGTAGGTACGCTGTTTTTCTCGCTCGCAAGATTTTTATTGTTTGTACATTTGAAAACATAAAGAGCATTTTAGATTATTAATAAACGAATGTGACCTTTTAATAATTGACATTATTCGATAGCTACTTAGCACCAATTATTTGGTAAGTATTGAAAGTAAGCTATATTTTAATAATCAACAACGAATTATGTCTCCACGAAGAAATTAATGTAGACATCCGAAAATAACTCCGGGCGATTGGGCGTTATGACAAATTTATTCCAGACTGAGTCAAATGTTTACATTTTGAAACGTCAGCGTACAGAATTCGGGATATATATTGTGTTATTGAAAATACAGAAGAAATAAGTATAGTGCATAATGGCAAGTAGTTCTAAAACAGTTCGTGGAAATTTCAGAGACATCATTCTAAAAGTATGGCAATTCTGCGATGACGAAAAAGGACAAAACGAAATGATTATTTATATCGATAATGGAATACAACGGCCAGTCGCCATGACAGTTGCAGATTTATTTTCAGTGTTACCAAGTTGCATTTATATTACAACGCAAGTAATTTCTTATTATTTTTAGTTTTGTTCAAAGTTATGATATAAATAAAAATTAATGTCGGATAGCAATATAAATGAATACTTACTTATTATTTGTGTATGTAAACGGATTTATAAAGAAATTTAGTATATTAATTAAACTGACATTTACAAGTTTGAATTCCATAATATGACCTCAACTGGTTTTATTTTTACTGTAAATGGTCCTAAGAGTGACACAGAATCGGATGATAGTCTATCTGGAATTGAACCATTATAGTAGTTATATAATTTCTACATTGTTTGTGTAATTTATAGTTATCGGGTTTCATTTAAAATTCCATTTATGTTGATACTATTTTACTGTCTTTAGAGTTAATTTTATTTACTTTCGCTTTTTTTATTATATTTTTTTCCATGACTAAAATATACACAATACTACTTTATATTTTCCAATTTATGATTTTTCCAACTATGCATTTCTTCCTCATGGTTATAAAAAAAGTTACACGTTTTTATTTTGATTGTGTTAATTTTTTATTTTAATAATACTTGTACCTATATCTACTACCAATAAAAAATTATAAATTACCATTTTTTGTTAGTTATGGCAACATTCTCAATGTCATACTAGCGCCCTTGCTGAAATGCCAATTTATGATGGTAGATCTTTAACACCGCGACAGGCGCGGTTTGGAGCAGTTGGCCATTCGATATAATTAACGTGGTAGGTAATTAAAATGTAATTAAAACTTCAGCGGTGATAAAGAAAAGCATAATTAGATATTTTCAAATCATCCGGAAAAAATTCGACTATGTAACTATTTTTTGACATTTTTTTGTGCTGGAAAAAAACTACGATTAAAATCATTGTCAGTTGTTAGGTCAGGTTACGTTTGAATATGAATTGACGATTTGAAAAAACGCCATTATTATTTAGCTACGATTGTAACAGGCCAGATAATTGAAAATACTAGGTCTGGCAAGAAAAATGTTCGGAAAGATTAGTTCTAATTTCTCGAGAAGGTTTCTCTAATTACGTCTAATCTAACCAAACAACTGAAAAGTTTTTTTGCGGATTTATTGAATGACTGAAGTATACATTAATAATATTATAAATAATATATGTTGTGTCCAAGGGATGAATGAAAGTCCCAAAAAGGTTCAAATACAGCATTTATAATTTACAAGGCTCTTCATTATGCAGACAAGGCAAAATATACGAAATCTTCATCCGAATAGAAAAAAAATCTCGCAAAATCGGATCGACCTTAAATATAAGCTAAGGGAAGCCAAACCCCTAATAGGATCTTATAAAAAGTTATCCAGCGCGGGAGCTTAGGTACTCATAGTTACATATAAAAGGATCAAAAGGGGCCACATAAGTAGGTTGCCTACATAATGTTAACTTACTTACTTATACATACAACGAGATTCGTGCGGCAGAGAGAGGTTGGTTCAAAACAATTCGACCTAATATCAGTTCTTTCAACCTTATTTTCAACAAACCACATTACAGCCTGCCCTAATACAATAACACAAGGGGGATATTGAATTTATGAACTATTCACTTTCTAAAATTGAAAATAAATTAAAACATTAGCTATGTATTTTTAATTAAACCAGTTATTATTAAATAAGTTAGGTACAAAAAATTGTACGTGTGCAGTAATTACTTACGTACAATTAATATGTAGCATTTGTTATTGAGCACCTCTAAATAATTTGGAATACCTCAGAAACTTATTCACCGTCATCATCATGATCAGCCAGGGTCGATCCACAGTTGCATGACGGCCTCCCCTAGCTCCCTCTACTCTTCTCGGTCTCTAATTATTCTTTGGTGCAAGGTACATCCACCAAAATGTATGAGTTCGTCTATCCAGTGGGCTTTAGGGCGTCCATGTGGACGTTTAGTGCCCCTTGTATATCACTGTATGACGGCATTTTGTCCAGCGGTTGTCCACTCACCGAGCGATATATCACATAATTACAGATTGAAAATAAAAGAAATTATTTAAAACATAAAATATAGAATGAATTAGATATAAAACTTTCTACACGTAGTTATTAATTCCATTTCTATGCTTATATTACAATAATGTCCGTGAAACGCACATACTATACATATGTACCGCCGCAGTGGCGATGGGTGGAGGTAGGCAGTTAAGATCCGCCATAAATAGTGTACATTAATCTTTGTCAGTCATACGTATTTGTTTTCATTGAAATAATACTACAATTATTTACAGATGGTGTTGGTTAGTTTTTCGGAAACCAAGTCATAATAGCTGATAATAGTAAAAAAATACTCGTCTATCTATAAAATATCTAAAATTATCCAATTAAATCTAACCTAACTTTGGATATTTTATAGATAGAATAATATTTTATATCTATTATAGTTTGGTTAGGCAGGGCTTAATGAATTAAAAAAAAATGAACCAACAACGTGTACAAAAGAGATGACAAAACTGGTCGACTTTGAAGACTAAGTATACTTACTACCATTATAAAAAAATACTTAGTGTATAAACTTGTTCCAAAATACTTACTAGTATTTGGAATACTATATAGATCGTTTGGCGTACGTATGCGACAAAAGTTTCATACTCAACTGAAACTAAAACCAACTCCATATTATTAGTATTTTAAAATAAGTATCGGCTCAGGGAACTCAGGCTGTGTATCGGCTTCAATATAATCGTCAAAAATACGCTGAGCTCCGCTTGTTGAAAAGTGCCATTTTTTTAATATTTTAAATTTATGAGTTATTTTTCTGTTAGGTTACAATATTATTGTTAACAAAAATGAATAACAGTGTTTTTTTTTAATTTTAAACATGTTTTGAGCGGTATATAACAAGCCTAAGCCTGTGCGTCATCTCACTACTGTGCTGCGACACAAAATTTATGACATATTATTTTTCATACATTCGAACGCAATAGACTAATAAATTAAAATATCCCTATATTCAAGTGCTATTTCGTTCGTGCGCATTTAATGTCAATAGTGTTGAAAGTCTACCAACTGGCGAGTGCACAGAACAACGACTCGCGATGATATCACAAGTTTTTTGGAATAAGTTTATTGGGCCACAAATACTTAGTATGGGTAGTTTCATCCGAAACTTGAGTACATAAACTGGTGACAGTATTTCCAACTCACCTCTAGTGTACAATATGTATTCTTAGTCCAACGAAAACAAATAAGTATGAATGAAAAAGTGTGCGCAATTTTGTCGTATCGCCCAAAATGTACCAAAACTATTAAGGATTGGTTAAGGCAGGGTTTAATTGATTTCTAAAAACTAACCAATACCATCTGTAAATTGTAGTCTTAGTTCAATAAAAACAAATTAATACATATGACTAAGAAAGTTTAATGCGCACTATTTATGGCGGATCTTAAAAGCCTACCTCTACCATTCGCTACGTAGTCACTACATATTTAAGATAAAAAGTACTATCATTTTCGAGATATATATTATCGTCATTCTTATAACATTCTAAATTACTATGAAAGTGTTAGATTTGCCGTAAGTACCTATTCTACACGTGAAATCAATAATTCATAAACATTTCTCAAATAGCCGGTGAATACATAACGGTGAATATCTAGTACCTATAATATTATACTAAATGTCGGCCAAGTATCGATCGCTTAGTTACATGGTGTACTTTGATATGCAAATGCGTTGAAATAAAACAGAATAAAATGGTAGAATGGGATTTTTAGTCTCAAAGGATTCAATGGCTTTCTCCATTTCACATTGGAACAATAAAATAAATCGCTTTTATGAACAGGCTCGTTGAAAATGTTATTCTTGAGATTCTACACATAACAATGTATTATTATGTCAGAAGCTTTGCGTTATTTTGATGACGTATAAACGTCTGTATTGAAAATGGCGTGGTTTTGACATACGGTATACTATTCTGGAAAACTATAATATTTTTGATACTTTTGTAGATATTTCCCGGAGGCGGCCAAATCCCACATATTTGATATATCTATTATTATGGTTATCAGATAGTTATAGTGACGTTCCTAGACAAAATGCCGCCCCTAGGCAGGGCCAAAATGCCGCTCCATTTTTTATACAGTATCTTTAATATCTAAAAAATGTGTTGTATGGATACATTACTAACCAGTGGCGCACCCAGGGGTGGGGCAAGGAGCCCATTATCAGAATGATTTTAAACATTGAAATTGAAAGCCAATAAACTATACCTTGGGCTTAGACAAATAAAACACGGAAAAAATGATTTGTAATTCTCCAGCACCCTTTTTAGAAAAAAATCTTAGATTTTAATTTCTAACACAAAAATTTCGAAACACTAATCTCAGGTTTTTTTAGAAACCCAATTCTTAATGGAACTGTCAAAAATTTCTCGGTGTCGACACGACAGAACACGACACGACACGACGTCGGTCAGAACGATTACACACCCACTACAGTCGGTGGTGGTGTAAATCAAAAGAGCATTTTTTTTCAGTGGAATTCGGCATAAATATTGTAGCTGTCTAGAGTCTAGACCAAGCGGGTAGCACAGCCGATAATATTTGAGTAATGTTTTAGCATACTAGGCGCACATATCCAGCATGGTCGCTGTTAGTCACTTCCAATCCGCCAGTCGCTGATGACACGCTCAACGGTGACCGCCGTTATGCCGCCAATTTAATAAAAACTAGGAGAAACTGTACAAATATACCGCCGTGTATTGTGAAAATATGTAATAGAATTATATGAAGAAGAAAAGAGCCTATGGGACTAATTTACATTCTCCTCCTTGCCCCCCTCCCCAATATTAAAATCCTGAGTGCGCCACTGTTACTAATAACATATTATTACCACTAAATCTAATTTAATTTAAATGCCATCTCTGCTTCAATAGACAATATTGCGAGTCCACGGTTTCAGTGGGTCTATTCTATACTACTTATCGACCGCTAAAGTGATAAATATTATCAAACTTATGGTAGGTTTGTATCAAAGTATTAGCACTTATTGTAACAATTACAATAAGTTGGTTGTAATAATTGTTGCAATAAGTGCTCTATTTTAACAGCACCTCTCTTGCTGCTGTTAAAATATAGAACTTATTGCAACAATTACAACTAACTTATTGTACAAACCTAACCTAAGTTTGATTATATTTATCACTTTAGCGGTCGATAAGTATAGAATAGATTAATTATATAGTTATCAGATAGTTAACAAAACAATAGGTACTATAGTATGGAGTAACGGATAAGGTCCTGTGTAGTATTGTAGTTGGAATTAATATCGCCAAAAATATCCGTGTTGATATTTAAATTAATATTTCGCGCGGTTTCGTAACAAGTGGGAATCAAAAGGGAGCCAATATACGGCACCCAAATATAATAAGAAATGTGTCATGCTCATATATATATAATTCAGTTTAATGTCTATGAATATAAATACTATTATAATATATTGTATTGTGTTTTTTGCAACAGGAAAATCTCTCTAAAAATAAATACGTTCGTCTTTGTGTGATCCGTCCTTGTTGTGATTTATCACTCCTCCCGACACGAAATCCCGACTAGCGTCTCTCTGCCTATCTTGTGGATCACAAAGCCTCAATGACATTGAGCTACTTTACAAGCTGCTTGTTGGCGAATTTAAAAGCGGGCGAGTCACCTAGTGCAATTGTGATGATGACACACAAAACTTTCCACTCGCTCAGCAGCCAACAAACTACCGAGTTGAAACCGTAATTTTTGGTACTATTTTGACAGGACGTATTGAGTACTTAGTTCGTTTTTTTACCGTAAGGTTGCTACTATCGCTCTACTGCGCAGACGAAGTAGGCCCACACTCCGGTTGACCGGCTTTCAACTTTTCTCGGTATATTGTTTACAATCTGATTGTTAGCTTGATCGATGATGACACTGGGCGAGTTTACAAGCATATTGTAAATTCGCCAACAAGCAGCTTGTAAAGTAGCTCAATGTCATTGAGGCTTCCAATAGTCTAAAATATACCCAGAAATAATATTTGAATTCCTCATTCTTTGTAATTACACTTCGATTACATCGGGTCGAGCTTAGGATAATAATTTTTATCTATAAAATAATTATAGTAATATACGATTACGAAAGATTCTTATTGCATAATAGTCTCGTAATATTATCCTATAATAATACATAATTGAGTAAGCAATGCCATTTTGATGCAGAGCTTGTATAACAGAAATGCATCTGAAAGCATTGAAGTGACAGTTGGTTACTGATCGTTTCTTCAATTCAAATTTGGAACGCTACGATCATAGACAATACAGCTGCAAAATTGTATCGTGTGAAATTCGCGATCACATAATTTTCTCAATTTCTCTTGTGAGACAAACTTCAAGAAAATAAGAAAATTAGTTTTGTATCAATTACAGATTTAATCACACGTGCTCAGAAACTCATATACATACTACGTTTAAAATTATATGGTATTATTACATAATGCGTGCGAAGAACACTAGTTGTCGATGAAGGATTATGGGCATAATATGACATCTCGGTTAGTAGGTAGTTTATCAGATCGTACGGCAGTTATAGCGCATGTACACGTGCATGGTTTTACTGGCAGCAATAGTGTGAATTTTAAACTATCGTGATAATAATTGTTTACACGCAAAAGTCCTGACTGTCTCTCTAATACCATTCTTCAAGAGTGAGCGAGAAGCGAAGTTGTCATTTTATTGTACTATTTGACAGGTAGTGAAAATCGGTTAACCTCAAAATTTGTTCGTAGTTCGTTTTTTTGCCGGAAGGTTCGGCACTATCGGTCTACTGCGCAGGCGCAGATCGAATAATTCTCAACTGTCGCATGAAAATTCAGAAGCATCCAAACTTTCTTGATTCATGCATGCAATCTTGCGACTGCAGGATAATACATGTTTACATGCATTTATATTTTCTTGTTATGGTCACGATAATACATATGTATATGAAAGTGAAGCTGTAAAAGCTTACTAAAGCTAATTAGTGATTAAATTAGCTGCATTTTTTTCCAATTTCAAGATTAATTATTAGTAGCAATAGTAGCATACATCACATTGTTAAGCCGTGTCCACACTGGCAACAAGTTGCTGGCAAACCTTATTAAATTTCAATTAAAATAATTTTTGGTCAAACAAATTTTGATAATTATCGTGAAATTTAATGCTCGAGGAATTACGTTAAAACAGGCGGCCATTTTGATTATAACCACCATTTTTAAATACACCAACGTGCATAAAGTATATGATTTTTCTGTGACTACTAATTCAACCGTACTAAGTGTGTTTTGGAATCGCCAACACGTGTCGTAATATAAGTTATAAACGAAACTCTTGGCGAAGGTCAAATATATTACATATATACGACTTAAGCTTTGACGGGAAATCTCACTAAGAATAAATTTGTTTATGTCATTTGATTTTATAGTGTTGCTAGATGTGGAATATATTTCCTTATAAAACGAAATAATTTGCATCGTATGGAATAAATGCATTTGAATATGGTCATGTAAACCTAATATATGCATTGTATGCAGCAAAATATTGTAAAGAAAATTCGTGACTCTATTTCAAAAAACTTTGACGTAGGAACTTATATATAATATTAGATACTAAATAAAAACTAATCATAAGTAGGTATGTATTATAAACTGAAAATATTTGATTTAATACTTTTATTTATCTACCTATCTGTCTAAAACAAACATCGAAAATTCATTATTTTATTTATTATGACGAAGAACGAAATTTATTTTCGTTCTAAATTCAATAATATAATTGGTATTTTTTAAATTTAATCAGTAGAAGAACAGGATTTTTTTTATTTAATAATCGTGATTGAATAAAAATACATTTTGTTTTGATTTCCCTTTGCCACACGCATTTCGTTTGTTAATTTTTTCCATCTGGCAATTCGTAATTCAACAATATATCAAATCACGTTGTAGATTAAGTTACATTTTTATGAATTCGGAGATACTAAAATTAATTGTATTTTTAGAGTTAAAAATACTTTATAATATATTATTACGTAATGGTATGGTAATATCATAAAACCAGCCACACTTCTTACTCAAGGAAAAGCTATAAAAATAAAGCTGTTGCCATATTTTATTTTCGCCGAGTGAATGGAGTTGGCAACAGAAAAAGTAGCCAATTTAGCCCAACAATGTGTTACTATAATGATTTGTGGTATAATTTGTTATATTATAAACTTACCACATAAATTCGATAGTTTTGGCAGTAAATATTATTATGACGTAGTTAATGTTAGAACGACGCCGAGCGGGAGAAAACTAAGCAATATAAGTTTTATTTTACATAAGCAGTCGGTTATAATAACGGTAACAATTATTAAATTTACTCTATGTAATTCGTGCGTAGTAAATCGCTTAATTCAATATATCCGGCGAAGAATTATACATTAAGATAATAAAATGGAACACAAAACAAAGGAAAATAGGTTGTCTTCTGGGTAAGGCAGTGAGAAGGTTTAATTTTTAAGTGTGGAAAATGTGGGATAATTTTAAGTAAGTGTTAAAGAGTATGTTATTTTCAATATGTGGTTACCATAATGTATATTAAAGTTGGTCACGTGAACAAAACGCACATTCAAACTTGTTAATTAACAATAAAAACTCAATTTTGACCTTCGACGAGCATGTCCCCCCTTAATTAGCGATTTTAGATATCGTTCGTATTCAATTGAAGTAGGTATTGTCATTTTTTCTTCGTCCAATTTGCTCAATGTAATTCTCTAACCTTTCTTGGATCTCATTAAAATGTTACGCTGGTAATTTTTTATAGATACATTATCGCCATTGTGATGAAAGTTTAATGGGGATATTATCGAAAAGGTTTCTGAACGGTAAACGCCAACAGCTTTCTCATATCGTTTTCAATATCACGGGATTATAAAATCTGTAGACCCACAGAATGTCCCATTATTTTTCTCATTTTTGCACAACAATACACTCCGAACACTGGTTATACATTATAAAATTCTAATTCGAGTTTTTATTACAACACTTCGTGGGATTTCTTTTATATAACATAATATATTATTGGTAGCCACATAAAATTATTAATATTCAGAAATAAATTGAGAGCGCATTGAAACACGGCGAATTGCTTAAAACCGCCGTATTCTTTGGTTCAAAGAACATTCTTTGCCACGGAACGGATCAATGAAATATAAAATGAATTAAAAATATATATTTCACCTTTTGATATTACATTTTTTATCATCGTTGTCAGTCGAAGCGGATCCATTGAGGTTTGAATTAAGACCTCCCCTAGTTTATTCCACTTTATTCGGTCCTCAGTTTTTCGCTGTCACGTAAACCCACTGAGCTTTGTTAGCTCGTCGACTAAATGGATTTTAAAGCGTCCGGTTGTCATTTAATTCTCATTGAGTATCAATATATGAGTAAATTTCTTCAGAGATTGTCCACTCGTCGATAATTAGTACATAAAAATTCTACATGATTCGTAAAATTCAGTAAGAATGACAGTGTGCATTTTATTGAAAATTATCAATCTCTTACCTCCCTCCAACAAGCAATATTTCCTACAGTCTTAATGTCAGGTTACGATTGATTTTGTTAAGTTAAAAACATCATGTTTTATGTTGTTGTGTCGTTTATTTTCGGTAGCTAACTATTATTTTGTGAAAAATTATTTTAATTATATATGTTATTAATATTTTGATTATAAGATCATATGGGCCAAGTGCCTAGAGCCACACAGTGGAGATTTGTATTAGCATATATTTTTTACGAGATATTATTTACCACTTGCTCAACCTATTAAGTCCATACTCTAATTATTGAAAAATAAAATGTGTATTTGCCAGAACCAGGATTCAAACCTGGTACCCACGATATTGTAAGTCGACGCGTAAGCTGCAAGGCTATCGTGGGTGTACAATTATTTTTACTCAATTGTTATTTTCCCTGAGAAGTGGGTCATGGGTTTCATGAGAACGGTGCCTCTCGTTCGTCACGTCACGATGTGCTCTAAAAAGGTGTGGAGACAAGACTGGTAGTGTAGAAAAAATTATGTTTCCACGTATCGTATTAAGTATCAAATGCAACAAACAGTTGTTATCGCTTTGATTACTCGATGAAACTTGCTAGGCAACTAGTTAACGCGAATAATGATTCACTATTGAATCGACAAAATGAGAAAGGACCCCAACTTCGTTCAATTCAACTTACAAGTTTATAACTTGGTTGAAATATTATGGTTCCCACATTAATTGACTTGTATTGTCATTCAATAAACAGTTGAACGATATAAATTGTCACGTAGAAAGCGACATGACTTCCAACTCATTGACGTATCATGGTTACAGATGCTATCTCGCAACTGTTTAATTTTAAGTTGTGGTAGGTTAAAGTTGTGACTATCACGTGACTCGTTGCGTACCTTGGTGTTTAAAATGTTATCAGACTGATGCTACCATCCCGTAGCACATTTTGAACCTTTATACCAGGGGGGGGCAAACTTTTTGGATGGGGGGCCAAATTCAAGAATTCGAAATGAGCGGCGGGCCGCAAGTAAAATACCATTTTTAGATATACTATTTATTATCACGAAAAATAAACACTACAAAAAATTAATGAGAAGAATGAAATTGTTGCACATTTTTTTAAATTCAGGTGTTAATTTTGTAGTTGATATTCTCAAAACTGCTTGTAAATGGGCATCGGAGATATTTGATCGTAAAGAATTTTTATTGAGGTTCATGATTGAAAATGTTTGTTCACATATATAGGTTGATCCAAAAATAACGAACATTTTTCTTGCATAATCTTTAAGTTGGTCGATTTTGTCTGAATTAATTGCATTATAAAATTTGGAGATTTCTTCACGACGATGCAATTCTCTTAAATCGGTGTCACACTGCAGATCAATAATCTCAAGTTGTAGCTCTGTCGGTATATTACCAATATCTATTGAAAATGGATCGCGTACTATTGCTAAACAAATTTTAATCAGTATCAATATATTTTTTTTTATTTATATATAAAAAAGAGTAGATATTCGTAATCAGAAGTACAATTAATGATGGCGGGCCGCAAAAAATACCCGGCGGGCCACATGCGGCCCGCGGACCGCAGTTTGCTCCCCTCTGCTTTATACGAACATTGGCAGTTAGCAAAATCTGCCGAAATCACCAGAACAATAATGAGGTCACCTCACGTTGTACCGCACTGCATCGACACCTGTATGACTCAATGAATGTTTTTGATCGTTTTCTACATGCCTACATATTTTAGACTCATGTCAAAATCGCGTGTTTTTTGTTTTTAGCGGTTGGCACTATGTATTTTCTATAAGAATGTTGTCTATAAGAATGTGTTATAAGAGTGTTTCTATAAGCTATGGTCCACAGTTGGATTCTGTTCAAAATATTATCTATGGATGTAATCTCGCAAGTAATTTTAACGTACGCACACGTAAAAACTGATAAAATTAATTTAAGTTAGCATGAATAATGAATAATAATTCAAAATTCACATTCGAGTTGGCACTGTCCATCATTGAATTTATAAAGATCGTTCATAACATTCTGCAGAATGACAAAATCGTAGACTAAATTTGTTGCCGTGACAGCGTGATTGTACGCGACCTGCATTATAATGTATTTGAAGCATTAGAAGTCATTATGAGACCAGAGTGTGATTTCTGAAGTCTCCATTTTAATTATTTTTCAGATTTTGTGCTGAAAACTATTCTTGTTTAATTACTCACAAGTCACAAGACGTTTTCTTTGTCTTTTAGAACTTGTAAATCTATACGCACCACTGGCTTGAAATTGTTGATAAAAGATTATCGGAAAAAAAACTAAAACAGAAGAGCGAAGACAAACAATGCCTAAATAATCAAAGAAGATTTCCTCCGTATTTGACGTTTGACGTTTATGAATAATATAAAAGTAAAGGACAATAATAATTATAGAAAGAGAAAAACGAAATGTCACTCATCTATTGTGACTAGGTGAGACAGGCGTTTAGGCGAATGTACGCGTGGGAGCGGGACAGATTGTGTGACGTACGCGGATTTCCTGTCGGTTTTCCGTTTCCGTACGGATGCCCACTGTCACTAGGATTAGGAACGGTTCAAGTATCCCCCCCCCCCCCACCCACGACATGTCGTTTTGTCATCTTCAAAGAAATTTCCTACAATACATAGTTTTGCATCTGTTTTATGTATTGTGCGACCTTTGAAGCGATGCGACTCGTGGAAAATCAAGCATATTACAAATATTAGGTACTTGTTTAACCCCATCTCGTACCATTGTCGAAGCTTGCACAAGGTCGCCCTATTTACCTATATCCAGTGCCACTTATAGCCCTTTCTGATATGTCAACCCAGTGTCTTTCTTTACGATAAATCAACATTCACTATTCAGTGTAATTACTAGAATTTTCTTAGAGTTTGATTGGTTTTTAGGGGTCGTCATACCTTCTGGTAAAGCGACCGTTTAATCTTCTAGGTATCACATCGACTTTTGAAAGGAAAAAGGGCGTAACCCTTAGTTCTTTCAAAATAGGTTTGATTGCACAATAACTATGTACACGACTAAATACACGTTGTGTTAAAAGGATTTAAGCTGCAAATGCTGATGTATTATCTAAATATAGCTAACAATTAAAAAAAAGAATTGACGTGTGAAAATGACTTAAGCATAATTTTTGTTGGTTTTTTAATTAACTTAATAATTAGATTAATCATAAAAGAATATAAAACCCAAATTATTAATTATCATGCAAAACAAGGTTATGTCTAGTTTGTATTTTAACTTTGTCTGAAAACCATAACAAAAACGTTTTTTCTCCTCCTGTAAAATTTGATTTCTGTGAATTACGCCCTTTTTCCTATTCACAGTCGACTTGATACTTTCTCACGATGCCACATTATAATGCTAAAAGGAACCGAGTAAGATTTGTAAAAGTATTTTTTTAACATAACATTCTACCTACGACTATTTTAAACCATTGACGTTTTCTCAAAGATATTTCAAACGAAATAATAAGCATTTATATAGTACGGTTCAATAGATCTAAGAATAATGAAAATTATAAAAAAATGCTTCCATTTTTCTTAATTACACAAAAATCGCTTACCATCCCTTCGATAACCGTAATGAACCACGTCTTGGAAAACTGTGTACAAAAAATAGGTGGGCAGATGAGAATAATAAGGGGGCAGTTTTGGTTTTTGTGTAGTCAACAATGGCCGTCTAATTGTATGAGAATTGTAATACAAAAGCAGCTTTCATGATATGGACGACAGTGTTTCTCTGACAAAAGCGTTAATTATAAATAACTAAAATTGGGGTTCATTTTACAAGAATACCTCTTTAAGATGAATGGTTTGAATGTCTAGATTTTGCCGACTTATCAAATCAGTCTCTCATTCGTTTTTTAGTATTATTGTCTTTGCACATAGACAAAATTATAATTGTTTTTCGTATTTCCTTTTATACGCATTTTGACGATCACGCTTGAGTTTTTGCTTATAACAAAAATTAACGTAATCTTAATTATAAAATATATTTTAAATGTTTTCAGTATTAATAATTAAGAGGTTGTTATGTTAGTTGGATATTAAAAACATGATAGCCTTAATTTTGATCATTGTTTTACAAATAAACTTATTATTTTTCAAATGACATTTCAGTCTCCGAATTTTCGCGGGGTTTGCATACTTGAACAATTAAATTAAAGGTCATATTTTAAGTCTCGAAATAAGGCGCAGATATTTATGGATGGCAGTATTTTTTTTGTTTATAAACAAAGATGCTGAAAGAACTCTTCTCTATATAAATATACAGAGCCTTAATATATTAAAGAAGTGAAGCTGAAAAAGGACTATTTAAATTAATAATATTGCTTCAGGTAATTTTGCATTAACGTAAACATTATTTTTTTAGATTGTTGTCTAACGTAGAAATTTGCCAAAAACCGAAAGTTTTATGATACCTACACACATATAATATGATTTTTCGCCGCCATCTTGGTATGGGGTTCCAATTTCAAAATGTTAAGTTTAGCTTCGAATTACCATCATGCCCATTAATTAATAATGTCCAAACTGAAAATCAATACAATTATACTGAAGTTATAGAAAATGATTTTCCTTCTCCATTTTGGAATGTAGGGTCGCATGGGTAAATTTTTACCTGGCTCAATATGTTTTAAGATGACCATTAAGATATGTTTATTTATCAGGCCAAACTGCTTGATTCGTTGCCTTTTTGGAACTATGCTGTCAGACTTCAAACAGTATTGTTTTATTATTAACAATTACTATTTTATTTAGATGAAAAATCAAAAGATATCGCAAGCAATGGTATGGTATACGAAAATTAGAATAATAATTATTGTTTACATGATTTATTATTATAGCAGTCATCAGAAATAATCCTGTATTATATTAGGTATGGCTATGGATTGAAATACCGGTATTTCAAAACCGGTATTCCAGTATTTATCAATACCAAAATACCGGTTTAAAAATCCAAAATACCGGAATTTTCGGTATAAAAAACCACTCTCGTTTACGTTTTTGATAATTAATTGAATGTTATTTCTGCATTACTTTGTACTGTATCGCTTATTAAATTTAGTGTATAATTATTAGTTATGTGGTGTTAAAATGCAAATATATTGAATGTTTCTAACAAAGTTGAAATAGTAATTAAACGAAATCTATCAAATATACATAGTTAGAAAATTGTTGCGATAAATTAACATAATATTATTTCTAAATAGAAAACATCCATGACAAATGACTGCTGTAGAAGCGTTGAATAAAACTATTCAAGAAGCATTTCCTGCAAACGCACTTATTTACACTTAATGAATTAGCCTTTTTGAGGGCTTTATTTAAAATTATCAATATATTCAAATTGTTTGTAAAAATCACCAGTTCTACAATATTATAATAATAAAAAAACAATACATATTTTAAATGTCAACATAAATATAGATATGTAGGTTTTTTCTAAAAAAGAATATTTTAAAGAGATTTTAATATCTATATTTACTATACTACTTCTGTTTTTTATGTTTCAACGAATGCCGGTATCAAAACCGATATTTAATAAGAAATACTTACACCGAAAAACCGGTATTGATATTTTCATTAGGTATTGCAACCCCTGGTAGTTATGTCATCTAGGAAGATTAGAAAAAAATACGAATACGTCACAATCAAAGAGATTGGACTCCTCTTCAATATATTTGGTCATAATACAATATGGTTATTATTAAAATAATATTAATAGGTCGCTATGTTTTCAGGTACTTTTGAAGGTAGCAAACACCCACTCAAGTATGTTATACTTGGAACATGTTACATTTTATAAAAGATAATATTATCAGTTTCAAACCCCCGTATTTTTGTTAGGTACCTACTTATTTAGCTACACGTGGCTACACGCATATTTTACACGTCATTACAATATGGAAGTTTAGACTGCGTCGTAAATTTTCACTGTGGAAAATGTAGAGCTATATGTATATTATAATAACAAAACTTTTACTGTTTTATAAACTGATAACGGAATACGCATTGCCATTTTTATAATATTTCACGGGGTATTATTGAAAGAGACGGAATTTTTGCTAAATCATGAAATGATAATCCATTTAGATTGTCGACAGTGCGCATCACACGTCAGCAATTTGTTGACGCGTAGGTATATTACACTGTCATGCAATTATCACGTATATCGTTATCGAACTAGTTGTCTAACCACCTTTTAATTAAAATAAAATGAAACGGATTTCATGTACCGACTAATCTATTATCATCTCATTCAAGTGTGGAAAAGAAAAAGGGCGTTAAGCGCGACGCACATTATGGTGCATGTGGTTGACTATCACGTGACGTCGGAGACAAATTTAGTCTATGGTTTCGTCATTTGGCAGAATATTTTGAACGATCACCACCTCTGTTGATTATTTGTTATGACGTTATTATTTTATAATGGATGGTGCCAACTCTAATATATTAGTATTTTGAATTATTATTAATTATTCATGCTAATTTCAATTAATTTTAACAGTTTCTACGTATGCCCAAGCTAAAATTACGTGCGACATGACATTCACAGATAATATTATTTTGAAGAGAACCTCCCCATAGATAATGGACAAAATTCTAATATATAGACAAAAAGAAAATACACAGTGCCAACTGCTAAAAAACAAAAAATAACACCAGTTTGACGTGACAGACGAAAAGTTGGCATGTGAAATATGATAAAAACGTTCAATTGTCGTTCATTGAATCATGCAGGTGCCGATGCAGTGCAGTTCAACGTGAACTGCCCTCATTGTTGTTTTAGTGATTACGGCAGATTTTGCCAACTGACAATGTTCGTTTAAACGTTAAAAATGTGCTACGGGATGCATCAGTCTGATAACATTTTAAACACCAATGTACGCAATGATGCGGCATAATATAATCACAACTTTAACCTACCACAACTTAAAATTAAATAGTTGCGAGATATCATTTGTAACCATGGTGATGATAGGTCAATAAGTTGGAAGTCATGTTGCTTTAAACTTTAAGTCATTTTAAGTACCAAGAACAACAACATTACATACTTTTTTCCCGTAGCGGCAGCCCGTGACAGCAGGTGACAAGCACCTTGACATGCACCTCAGTTTGGGTCGCGCTTAATCCACATAAATCAAATTTTACAGGAGACACAAATTTTTTTTTATGATATTTCTACTTTTTTATGATATTATTAGTACTTGGTGGAATTTGAATTTAAAATCTACAGGATTTAAGTTTTGTACTATTCCATTTGAGTTTTATTACGACCCGCGTTTCACCTTTCGGCATCTTCAGGCGCAGTGTATACTCACCAAAAGGCAAACACACACTGACAACGAACATTATTAACTCTAGCTTATATAAACAATCAATACAACCTACTTTTTAACTCAAGGATCCATTAAAAAATATATAACATACAAATTAAGTTTTTGTTATGGTTTTCGGTCAAAGTCAAAGTACAAAATAGACATAACCTTGAAGTGCATGATAATTAATAATTTGGTTTTTATATCCTTAATGTGATATTACCTAATAAAAATATTGAGTTAATTAAAAAAAACAACAACAAAAATGATGGTTAAGTCGTTTTTCCCGCGTCACTTTTTTTTAATTGCTAGCTAAATTTAGATAATAAATCGCTATTTGCAGCTAACATCCTTTGAACGTGTACCACAAACATATTTTGTAAAAACTGAGGGTTACGCCCTTTTTCCTTTCTAAAGTTCATATTATTACGGTTTCTCGTTAAATATAATTTATATTTAAAGAGAAACCGTAATGATATCCGCTATCCCAATTTCTGATGTAAGTATTTGATTGATCAGATTGTCTTTTGCTATCCAGAATTTTACTCTGTTTCGCCGAATGGCAACCGCAAAAAGATACTGAGTACATTTAAAATGTTTATAATTTGAATCGATAGGATTAAAACAACATAACAGCGAACAGGTCCAAGTTGAGGTCATTTGCTAAGGAGGCGATTGTTTTTGAAACACTTTGCTATATCAATTTTTGAGAACGGTCTAATTTCCCATTGACCCACGTCCGTAAATATTTATATTGGGTGTTCAATTGGTTGATTATTAATAATTATAAAAGTTTGTGTTTGGTGTCGATAATTTAATTTTAGTGGGTTCATTTGTGTTTCTAATGTCGTTTAGTTACCCTCTTCTTAGTCCAGTGCGTAAGGCGCTTGTCTTTCATGCAGGGGCTCAGGGTTCGATGGGTCCCGGTGAGTTCACAATATATTTAAATATTATGTGTTATTCTCAAATGTTTCATTGTTTCACTTCTACTACATAATATTATATAACTGTTTCTTTACACTGTTATTGGGCCCCACGGTCTATCGTAGTTTTAAAAAGAAGAATATAATATATAAATATTTGGTGGCGCTTTTTCGCTTATAATTTTGAAGGTAATGTGGATTCCGGGTCTAGGGGTGGGGCGATTTAACAGGATGCCATACACTGACCTTTTCTGATGTTGATGATGACGCCGTGGTCACTGCACTGTCACTCACGCGGTACCTATTGTTTGTTCGGGTTACCCGGTGCGCGGCACTTGACGGTACACAGTTTATAGATGACATAATGAGGTGAATGAATGATGATGATTGGTTATATGAATGATGAAAGCCAGTGTCACGGCTTGGCAGTTATTCAAAAGTATCCGACGATCACACTATATCAAGCTGACGAACTACTTCTGAATCAGTCTATATTTTCAATTGAATTAATAGCGACGGTAAGCTATCAGAAGCCCGCTCACGTCCGCTATGTGGATGTAACTGAATGTTATTTGCATCACAGTGATTGCCGGTCACTTGGTCTTGTGACAATAATACTGGGATTTGAAGTAACAGTAACTAACAGTAATTAGCACTGTATCACAGACATATAAATAACTTGGTCTTGATCTAATTACAAAATGAAAGCTGACTCACGTACATTCATAGTTTTAATACAGTGAAAAGAAAACCATTTTAGGTAGGTATGTAAAACTCATCTGCTAGGCTGGTAGGTTTAGGTTATATGACTAGTTCTCTTTTTAAGTAGGTACCTACCTTTTCAATATAAAATGGAGATTTGTTAGTCGCTCTAACGTATGTGCGATGGAATAATATTATATAATACCCGAATAATTAGAACCTCCGTACGCCATTTCGTTTCTGTTAAATAATTTCGCGAAAACAGATCAGAGAACGTTGTTTTTCCTCAGCCATTCTTCTGGGAAATTCGTTTTGGTTTTCCGTGCTGTATGCGGAGGGGATAATCTCATGGGATTATGGCGTGAATGGAAACACTGTATTAATTTAATCCGATAAACACGCGCTGTATATGATACAACGTGATACGTCTGTTCGGATAAAACAGAGATAAATACAAACAAATTTAATATTTGCCTAAATTAAATTTTAAATTAATTTTAAATTAAATCTCGCTATAACATTCTGTTACTATTTCGTAAAGTATCAGACTATCGATCAAAAAGTGCCTGGAGAGACAATAATTAGAATAAAATCATAATGTTGTTGGGTTACATCCAAAAGTGAGTAAGTCTCGAATTCATGTTATGGAGTAATTTCAGTTTAAAGTTTGACATGCCCTCTAAAATCAGGCATAATGTTAATTTCTTTGTGCTTTATGTGCATGTTGTAGTATATTGGAAGACCTTGCATTTTTTTCTAGTAAGATATTTATAATAATATATAGACACATAATCCGTTATTAACACTAAATACCTAAATTATCGACTTACCAGCTTTTGGCAGCAACCTCACGAATTATGTATATCGCCTGTTGGGTCTCGGGTCTCGGATCGGTCTGAAAAATTCACATGTTGTTTTTTCAATGTTTGTTTGGGCCGAGAGCATTGTCTTAATAGGTTGAACGAATGCCTAGCATCCATTTCTCGAAAAAAAAATCCTATAAAATCTCTCCGTGACAGCCAGTACTTATAAATAATTGTTGACACGATAAAAAAATAAATATTTTCCCATATGCATTTCACATACTTTCTTGAAGCCAGGTCAAATTAGTTTGATCGAATAACTTACAACCCATCCTCGTAAATAATTTTAAATTCAGTGAAGAGGTGAATATCAGAATTGCAGACTCAACAGAAAAAAGTAATATATCTCAATACTACAACTAGATACCTACTCGTAACTCTGATTTGGTCATTGTTGGGAAAATGAAATTTAAACGTTACTTATTAACATAATTTTATTTGTCGGCCTATAGCGTCGTGGGTCCAAGGTTTGAATCCTGGTTCTGGCAAGTACACATATTATTGTTTTTCAATTTGTGTATGAGTCAGAGTGTAGACCTAATAGGTTGAGGAAGTGGCTGACATTCATTTCTCGTAAAAACAAAACATCACAAAACATAATATATACGTCATATAACGCAATAAATTCGTCATAATATTTAAAAGGGGCCCTCCAACATAATGTTGATTAAAAAAACCTTTTGGACGCATATATTTATGTAAGGAAAATTTAAATTTTCTTGTACGTTTTTTATCGTGGGGGCCTTAAAACTAGTCATTGCGTCGGGCCTATACGTCACTAAACGCGCCACCTTAAAAGGGGGTTTTAAAAATATCGAAAGCGGATTTTGTAAAGTTTGCAATGCGTTTATGAGTCATAAAGTAGATCTTTCTAAAGTTAGCTACTGTGTAAAGGTTATACGCCTATAATCATGTATATAAAAAATATTATACTAACCCTTAATAACAGAGATAAAAGGTCTAAAAGGGACGACATTCTCAAGAGAGTGAAACATATTATGCTAGTAATGTTAAAACATGGTATAGCTTTATAAAATGTTACCAGATTCGCGGCATTCAAGTTTCCTTTGATGTCATTTATTGCAGACTTTATTTCGTATTTACGGAGAAATTTAAATAAACATTTGAATAGGAAATAACACATTTGTAAAGTCAAGTCCTCAGTCAAACATAACTTTAACATATTACGTCGTATAGACATTAAAAATACAGCGTAAAGCTTCATTGAAGCCGTTTGACACTGGAAGATCTATTCAGGCGACTTGACTGGGATAATAAATAATAAAAAAAGCCATTAACAGCGAATACCTCAGCCATCTGCGCTTTATAGATGTCATTTTTGTCTTTGAAAACGGCCTAGATCTTCAGAAGAGGATGCAGGAGCTTTCAAATGAAAACCAGAAAGTAAGGGTAACAGAGGAACATTAAACGACCACAGGGATGCCCTAAAACTCGTTGGATAAACGAACTAATAACGATCTGTGGATGTACGTGGCAGCGAAGAACTAAAGACCGAGAATAGTGGATTTAAGGGAGGCTTTCATTCAGCGGTGGATCGACTGTGGGTGATAAATGAAAATATTTAGGTACATCGAATGGTATGTGAATTCAATCGTGAATGGTACGAAAATTTAAAATGTTGATATTAGATAACACGTTTTACTGCACTAAATTATTATGGGGTATTTATTACGTGAAGGAAATGTCGAAATGGTTTAGCACGTTTATTCCAACTAACTGCTATCCAAGATCGAATAGAGTTTAGCTTGATTTCTAAACAATGTAATATTATATTCAATAAATAATGCTAAATTCTATTTTTTCCATTGTAATAACATATAATTTAACCTAACATAAGTTTCTAAGTAAAAAAATCGACAAAGTTTTTTGTTATTATTTATCGTTCGGGGCAGCTAAAATTGGATTCAATAACTTTTGTAGCATGTGTCTTTCGCGATAGTTTTTCTGTTGAACTAACAAATTTATTGAATATATGTTTTCTGATACGATGTCATAACTACGTAGGCATATTTTGAAACCAATTGAAACATGTTTTGGATAGGTATATATTATATTTTTTACAAGAAAACAATATGATTGAACATTGACGGATCGTCTTTTCTGCAGACACGCAATGGAGCGAGGTATTGGAAATATTTCAATAAACAGTCGAGAAATGTACGATTAAAATAGTTCAACTTTATTGACTGATATTTTATTCTATTTTATTCGAAGAGTTTCGGATGAATATTGTAAACTTTTGACAGCAGTTTTAGATCGATTTTAGTTTGGTTGAGTTGGTAACTGTTTGTAAATAAAATCAAAATGGCCGTCAGCTGTTTGACGTTTTGATTTGATTACTTACTTACTTGGTGTCAGTTCAGTACAGTCATGTAAATTCAACAAATTAATCTCATGTTACGAGTATGTTCTACAATCTACAGTGACGTCCTGTGGAGGTAAGCAGGTCATGCGTTGCTTAGGGGAAGGCACGAATAAAAATTACAACTTTTGAGAGCAGTGGCGGTATTTCAGGAAGCAGATAGTATAGACAGACAGTATAAAAAATACTGACAACAGTGACAACATAACTATTATTGTATTGTCATACACACTATAATATACATATATATTTTAATATCGGTTTATTACAAAGGCAATATTTTCAAAAGAGTACCTCCAAACCTGTCAGTGATACAAACGTTCACGCACGTAAAACTACCACTGTTTGAGAGTATATTTCGTGGAATTGCTCTAATTCTCAAAAGATGGTATGTATGGCAATTTAAAGAATTTTGGTGTATTTGTCCAAAGAGCCGGCTAGACGCTCATGCTTTACCATAAGCTTACTTGCGCAAACCAGTTTATATCGGGAAGCCCGTGTGTATGGACGGGAAAACTTTAGCTCGCGCAAACCGAAAAGCGCTGTAAAAGTGTTCCGTCTAGCCGGCGCTTAAGACGGTACTTCAGTGAAACGGCAAATAATTTTCAACTATAGGTGCGACGAAATTTTGGACACGCTGGCAATCGGAGAGCGAACGTCGAACTGTGAACACATCAATTTGTTTCTTGATGGCGACGGGGCTATTAATTCTTAAATCGTGTAAAGATGACTAAAAAACGTTACCTATTTACTTGAAAAAGAAAACATGTATGAATATATTATTATTGTTACTAATAGAACAATAAACAGAACATTAAATGGACGAATGTAGGATTTATATGACAAATTATATTTCGTTCGGCACGCGTCATTTGCACAATCCGCGCATCGCCTAGCCACGATCTTTTTATACCATGCCGACATAGACGACAAAAAAAATAAAAAAACTTGTAAGTAGGTAGTTATTGAATTTTCAGATAGTTTTACACTAAAAATGAAGGGAACATTTGATGGGACATGAACCTGTATCCACTGGATTCGCACCACCAATTAATTATGAAGATATTTATTAATAGTTTTTACATGTTGGAAATGCATATTAATTTTTTTCTTTTTTTTAAATTTTGGCTTTTGTCTTTAAATCAAAGTTATAACGTACTTGCACTACTTTTTATTCAACGAATAATTCACACGATTGGAGAATTAAATATAGTAGATACCTTATATTTTAGTTATAAACTTCTAAGATTTTTATAAGTACCTAAAAAAGTTATTATTGAAATGGTACATTCAGTATAATATATATGTCTACTAAACTGTTGTAGTATAAATGATAAAATATGAACACAATAAACGAAAGAAAACAAGTTGAGGTGTAGTTGTATTGGTGAAGTCTTAACAAAAAATCTGTTTTGTAAAAGAATTTCGCAAGTTCTTGAAAACAAATTTAATATAATATTAAAAATGGTAGAGATTACTGCTAAGGTAGAGCTTGGATAAATTGGTTTTAATAAATTTACTACGTCATACGCAGGGCAGTTTTCCTCCGCACACCGAATGCTTGATTGACGTAGATTGATTGTTACAGGATTGACATGCAATCGCAATGAATCGTTCTCTCTGTTTAACATCATTATTTATAATTACAACCTCTACACGTGCAATATAATAAATCAGTCGTAAATACATATTTATCTTTGATTCGTTATTTGGAGTTTAAATTGAGATGTGTAGACGATGTATCTATAGTCTATGGTGTAGACTGTAGATAGATAGATGATAATCATTATGCGCATTCTTGATTCATATTTTGACGAACAGTACAGTGAAAATAGTTTATATTTCTTTACCCATATTATCAGTCATTAAGAAGAAACATTTATAAATTACGAATCGTCTCCGAGAATCTCTAATCTTCCCAAGTAATTAATACCAGCATCTCGCAATTCCACCGTATACACGCTGCCAAGTGCCAATGGTATCAAGAATGAAAATCTTTCGAGGCATCCAACGTCCCATCTAGCGAGAGGCTACATGATCTACTCCCTTAATTTTAGCTCAGTATACCCACGTCGAAAGTATCTATTATCAAAAATCAGCATATGATTTCTCTGAAGCTTAGCAAGATGGCTTTGTAGTAAGGCTTAATAAAGGGTGTTTTTTTTAGAGGTATAGAACTTTGAAATGGAGTAAAACAAAGATGACTTTTTATATTGACATGAAATTTACTTTATACGAAAGATGCTCTTCTGGCATTATAATTTAAATATGACTTCTAGCATATGACCGCCACGGCTGGCTCGGACGTAGTCTAATCTGGAGGTCCAATTTTCGATGACTTTTTCCAACATTTGTGGCCGTATATCGGCAATAACGCGGCGAATATTGTCCTCCAAGTGATCAATCGTTTCGGGTTTATCGGCGTAGACTAGCGACTTTACATATCCTCACATAAAATAGTCAAGCGGCGTTAAATCGCACGATCTTGGAGGCCAATTCACGGGTCCGAAACGTGAAACTATGCGGTTACCAAACGTTTCTTTCAATAAATCAATTGTGACACGAGCTGTGTGACATGTTGCGCCGTCTTGTTAAAACCACAGCTCCTGCACATCATGGTTGTTCAATTGATGAACGAAAAAGTCAGTAATCATGGCTCTATAGCGGTCACCATTGACTGTAACGTTCTGGCCAGCATCGTTTTTAAAGAAGTACGGACCAATTATTCCACCAGCCTATAAAGCACACCAAACAGTCAATTTTTCTGGATGTAACGGTGCCTCAACATACACTTAAGGATTATCATCACTCCAAATACGGCAGTTTTGTTTATTGACGCATCCATTCAACCAAAAGTGAGCTTCATCGCTAAACAAAATTCGCTTATGAAAATCGGGATCAACGGCAATCTTGTTTTAAAATAAATTTTCACAATTTGGAAGCGTTGTTCAGGCGTCAGTCTATTCATGTTGAAATGCCAAACCAAACTAAACATAAATCACTTAACAGCTGACAAAATGGCCGCCAATTAAAAAAGTGCTGCCAGCTTAAAGTTCTATACCTCTAAAAAAATACACTTTATTAAAATGTGGTATTTTGTTCTGACTGGGTCCTTGGAAGTCCCAGATATTCTGCATTGAGTTGAATACTGTTCCAGAAATTCCCATTCTAATAGCCAACTCTCTTTGGGAAATGCCATCTACCATGATGTCTATTCCTAGCTACCAAAAATTGTTGACACTCAATATTCTGTCTGTCTTTATAAATTATATCGCATCAAAAAATTACATTTAAAAAATATATATTTGTTATAATAATATATTGTATATAAATTATAATATATTGAAAGATTTTGGAATATTTCAAGTTTGCTAGGTCTGTAATATTTGTATTCTGTTTCAGACCGGTATAAGTATAAGGATATCTACCTGTTAACAAAACAATTAAAGCATACAAATTTGTACAATATTGATTGTCATGTGTTAGATTTCAAACAAATGTTTGTGCACGTGTATTTGTGTCGTAACTATTATTGAATAATCTGATTGAGAGAAGATGTATATTGGCCTGGCGTAGGCTTTGGGGAAGCTTTATGCTAAGCTTTTATATAAGAGTGCGTGCCAACTCATTATAATTACATATTAATTTGGATTGTAGTATATAATAGTACGAATATATTACGTAAATGGTTATATGTCGTATATAGTGTAATCGTACACCTACCCAAATGTATTACGTAAATATGTAAACGAAAAGGTAAGTTTGCCAAGAGCAAGGCTTATAAAATTATTATCCCTTTGCTAATCTAGAGATCTATACGGTTGGGGATATATTCATAAAATATGACGTAAGCTTTTGAAGTGAAATCGAGAGAGACAAAGTTTTCCAGTAGGCGGATAATAGGGATTTAAAATCCAGCTAAATGATATACCGATTAGAAAAAAATCTAGTTTTCGTTAAATAGGTAGTCTTTCTTTGCTGTAGGTACAGGCTGTCATAGCCGACAAGGCTGCATTACGAAATAATGTATAACTCTGACAATTTTAAAACTATCCAAGTTATCGCAATGACTGAGTTGACGTTATAACTGTTGGGTCTACAAGGCCAGATTTCTTCACTTAGATTGTTAGGCAATTTTTTTATAAGCGATAAGTTATATATTATATTATTATTTAATGTTTATTCTATCCTCCGTGCTGACTTTCCCATGGGCACACTTAGTTAAAAGTCTTTTTAAACTCAGTTATAGTACACTTGAGTGCGTGGCGACTTCAGTTTTGGGTAACTGTTTCTGAGACATTCGAAGACAAAAAAATACTGGTGTTTGTCGTCAAATTTTGGATTCCGTGATACGACGATTAAAACCGGATGTGGTGCGTGGGGATTGTGGATTGATGGGGACATTAACATCAATGTATAGATAGTAAATAAAAGGTCCATATAATATTTTTCTGTAACGATGCTGGGGAAGGGAGTATCTTACGCAATTGATGATACGAATATTATCAGTCACCCAACAATCACTGCACGCAGCAACTAATAACCTAAACCTAAGCTAGTAGTATGTGTATATAATATACACATCGCATTTAAAGTTATCCAGGAGATGGTGTGTCGATTTGTGAATTTTCTGTTAATGTTGGCATAATATATAAGAATAAAAAAACGTCTAAAGAATGTAAAGCTGTACCACTCTATGTTGCAAAACGTTGTAGACTTTATAGATATATAAATTAAAGAGAGGCCACTCGCGCTAACAGCGGCATTACATTACCAGCGGCGTTATAGTTACAAAAAGAATCGACATGACTTTAACCATTAGATATACTCGCTTGTACTTTCATGCACTGCACAGATTACACAATAGATATAGATCTACGACAAACCCCAATTCCTCAGCTCGCAGGTCTTTTTTGATACCATCAATCTACCCAAGTCGTAATATTTACGCATTCGTGTTCATAAAACGTCAAGTGCTTTTGGTTGTGCTCGATCACTCATACGCGACAAGTGGCCAGTCATTGCAAGCGCAGAAAACCACTAAGTGAATTTTACAGGGTGTATACTGTAATATACTGTATACAGAATATTTTTAGAATACTAGTATCTATATATTTTGCATTTGGAACCTACACGGACAAAGTAAAAATAAGAGTAATACTTAGGTACCTATATGTTATTGAATCAATCTTTTATAGTAATAATAATAGTTAGTATACTTATATTATCATCAACAGCCTGAATCTATCCACTGCACCTCTTCAAGCTGATTCCACTTCTTTCGGTCCTGTGCGTTGCGTTGCCACATACTTCCGCAGAACTTTATCGTTTCATCGATCCAGCGGCCTCTAGCTCTACCTTGCAGACGTTTTGTACATCTTGGATACCACTGGATGACTAAATTTGTCCAACGATTGTCCCTTCTTCGAGCTATGTGTCCAGCCCATTTCCATTTGAGGTTTTTAGCAAACTCTATTACATCGCAAACTCTTGTCTGTTCCCTTATCCACTCATTCCTATTTTTGTCCTTTCGCGTTATGCCTATATACCTACTTATATACTTTTTATTGATATTAATTGAAATTACATAATTTGAAAACATCTCATGCATACACCCACTAGAAAAAATCCATTTCAGAAAAGAAATACGACACCCGACGGGACTTGAACTTGAACGGGTAACTGCTGGATTCGTACCAGTGTGCTTATCCAATTCTACGGGCATCCTAGTGAATATAGCATGAGATGTTTTCAAATTATGTATGTTCTATATATAGAATGTTTATTCTCAAATATTATGTCATATTATTCGTTGAATAAAAAAAAAATTGAATTAATTGAAATATTACATTATGTTACCAGAGGTTACATTGAAATTAGGAAGATGTCACTACTTTTTATTTAATTCTAGCACTAATTATTTTTTGTTAGTATAAATTAATTCTCGTAATTGAATGATTTATTTACAAATCATTACATTTAGTCTATTTTTAAGGTATGCGATAAAAATAATCGCTTAGTAAGAAGTCTTCAAAATCAATAAAATTATAAATCAGTAAGGAATTTTCCATTTATTTTATTAACTGTCAATTCATGGTGGAACTGCATTTTTTTATAGTACCTATTCCATATTATATTGATTTCTCGGAATTCATTGAAAAATTACCGGTGATCTGCTTTATTGATAACCGGTATTTAAATCCCTAGTCGATACCCACCAATCTTTCAATCGTCAAAGTTATAAAACGTAAGTATGGGGATATTCAGAATGACTTCACTTAAACCTACACACTTCAGTGTATTTGGAAAGTCCATTTTCAGGGTTATCTTCTATAAAATCTACCGTTTTTTGTCCTATTTGAAAGAACAAAGGTTAAAAAGTTTTTCAGATCAGATTGAAAAAATCACCACTTCTTGTTTCTATCACTATTTTGACTTGCCATTTTCCAATATTTTTTTCCGCCACATAGATACTATGCAATTTTATTTGCTTAAAAAGACAAAGGGACTGATGAATAAACGATTTTTTTAGCGAGATTCTCCTTTTATTCCAGATAAAGAGTATTTTTATTAAGTCATGAGACGATTTTTTACTTCCATAGAATTTTCAACATTACAGTACTCTTTCAGTAATCCTCCACCTCAAAAAACAGAGAAGTGTCCAATTAGTGAAAACGGCGGATTATAGTGCATACATACAAAATAATATGGTACAAATTAAAACAGGTACTTACACATTTCGTAAAAATAGTTTTTATTGAGAAATTTGTACTAGCAACACTATGTAATGGTTTTCTTTATAATCAAAATCAAGTAAGTATTTATTAAATTATACAATATATAAAATAAGCTAAGTTTATTCCTACATGTATTAAACCATGGGCGGCTAACCAATATTGTACATTTTATCAATGTCAATAAATGAAGCATCGCTATCTATCTTTCGCAACGTTCCCTCTAATTTTTCTATTGTGTGTGCGGATGATCAACGCCTCTGAGCAGTGGCGTAACTAGGATTGGTATCACCCTTCAGTGACGGACCGTCACCGGTGCGGTAAATTTATACCCCACTCCCCACAAACACAAACGCACACATACAATTTTTCATTAAAACATTAATTAATAATACAGTGATCCCGCTCGATGTAAATTTTCACTTGGATGCTCGCGTTAGTCGCACTTGACACGAGAAATGAGTCGAAGAATTGTGCATGTGATGGTTTCGTGCATTCGAGCAAAACTGAAATCTGGCAAAGGAAACTTTCTTTTACAATATTTTTATGTGACGACTGTGCGGGGGATGAAAACATGTGTGCGGACACATTTTTATAGGTGTGCGCCTGCACACGCGCACACCTTGCAGGGAACATTGATCTTTCGTAAAATTTCCAATTTTTGTTTTAAAGTTAATGTGTCATGTTTACGCTTTCGAGAAGACTCCATTTTGTTAACTTATTCAAACAAAGAACGTGGCAGAAGAAACGAAGAGAAACACATGCGTCTTAACTGATATAAAACAGTTATTAGTTAGTTAGTTATTGACGCAGGTTAAATTTAATGGTCAACGAAACTGGGCTAGACGGCGGACAGCTCATAAGAGTGAAGTCTTAAGTCATAATATTGGCACGCGGCGGACTACCGAATTTGACAAACGCATACCGGCGGATTATAGAGTTTGATTTTGTGCTTACAACCAGTAAAAATAACCGCGGATTATAGTAGTTGTCGGATAAGCGAGCGGCGAATTACTTAGAGTCTACTGTATTTGTATTTTGGAATGTAGTCATTTCTAAAATTACAAGCTCGTTTTAGACTTTAGAGCGTGTCCAGAAGAAATTTCTTCGACATCTTTATTTCAACGTATTATATTCCTTTTGATAATTTCTCAAAGGAGTATTTTCCGACTAACTTTCTTCTGAAATAGAAAGTTCATTAATTTGACAGTGGTATTTTGAAACAGTTGATATTAAAATATTTCATTATTTTTGTCTACTAACGTACATATTATTTATCTTGTGTAAAACTTTTCAGTCAGTGTAAAATTACCCGAAGGCAAGGAATTTGAGACCGTAATAATTCATCACTAAATATCATAATAATATAGCCATGATATTGAGCATGTTGTGAAAATTGGACCACCATGTACAAGGGTTTTTTTCAGTGTTTATAAATAAAACCCCCGTTCAACATCAACGTTAATCCGGGTTTCTTAAGCTTTATAATACTATAAAATAGTCGAATCATTATCAACTATCCTATTCAGCATATTAATTGTGTTAGCATTTCTTCTTCTTTAGCCATATCCGCCCCTTAGCTGGAGCATATGGACACCACGCGGCGCCTCCAAGAATCCCTGTCGCTCGCAAGTCTTCTTGCTTCATTCCAGGTCACACCAGCATCCCGTAGCTCCGCCGTATACACTCTGTAGATTGTATTTAGCGGCCTTCCAGGACGCCGGAATCCGGTCGGCTTGAAGAACAGGCATGCCAGGTTAAAGTTCTCTTCTGGCATCCACAGCACGTGGCCGAGCCAGGTCCAACGTCGCCTCTTCACTTTCAGCGTGATGAGAGGCTGCTTGGTGCGTTCTCTTATCTCCTCGTTGCTCCTAAAGTCAGTTAGCATTTACTTGGTAGAATTAAATTTTACAAGAAATGAATATATAAATAATATTAAATCCTACAGGTTTTTTAAAAAGGTTTTGTCGATAGCTATTTCGGTTGTAACACCGTTATCAAGACTATCTAGATCTCAGTCTTGATAATGGTGTTACAACCGAAATAGCTATCGACAAAACCTTTTTAAAAAACTTGTAGAATTTAATATTATTTATATTTTCATCTGACAAGGTCCAAGTACTTGCATATTCTTACGTTAATGTAGCCAGGTCACTAAAAATGATATGGAATTCTGATGAAAACAAAAATGAAATAATATGTAGAGCATTCGAAACAAGTGAAATGAATTTTTCTGTCAGATTAATCAATTGACTGTAACGCATATGATTATATTATTTATTATGTACCTCATTTTTCGGTGTAAAATAAGGCAATATTCTTAAAATCATTCGGTTTTATTGATTTTCTTCATTATAATGTGTTTCAGATTGTTTATTTTCACTTTGATGGTCATAATTCAGTATAATTTCTTCCATGGGTAGAGGCTCCACATACTTTTTCGTACATTGTGTCTGTTGAAATGTATATCGTCCCGAGGAAAGCTATGATGTCACGTATTCGTATTTGTGTAAATAAATAAATATTTCGAAGTGCCCGTGACGATACATGCTATTATTATCTAAAGCACTTACCGAATTTTACATGGATTTTTCTTGAATATTCAGGCAAATAGAGTTTGTAGGTAAATAGAACCAAAGTAGCCACATATCAAGCATAATCCATTTCTATTGAAGCGAATTGACACTCTTATTCCGGATTGGTCATCCTTTACATAAAAAAGGTATCTTTCTTTCCTAAAGAGTTCCATTTTTTATCTCCTCGTGCAGACCTATTCACAAAAGCCACTGAAAGGGATAAAAAAAATCACTTCCTTTTGTAATAATGTGCCCGAAGGTTTTTTTTGTTATTCGCGAATTGAAAAGATGGGTCTATGTTCAAAGAGGATTCTGGCATAATTAAAAAGTGGTATTAAGGAAAAAAAAATTAATTACTTTCTGACACTATTTCAAAAATAATGAGTTCTCAAAAAAAAAATCGTTACAAGGATTCTTTATATATTTTGTAAAAACGTAAATAGTGTTATACAAATATATAACCATAATTAAAGCACAATATAATTAGATTGTTATTATTTATATTTAAAAAAAAAGTATCATTCGTTCAAACGTTGATTTAATATCTTATTATTTTTAACAGGCAAACATAAGGAAAATGAAATGGTTCTTTGCTGAAGTATTTTACTGGCTTTATTAACCAGAAATTAATTTTTATTTTTGCTGTGTGAATTTTGAAATTTTGGTATAAATGTGGTGATAAAACATCCCAATTTTTCAGAATATAATAAAAATGTCACAACCCATTTTATTCTGTCAATAGTCGACACCGATGTAAGGCACAAAGAAAAGCCACTGTCTATGTTCATTATCTACTTAAAATGGGTTAGTTTACCTATAATATTGCCTAATTTCATGGATGGTAGCCTTTTATCGTTACAATGACATAACTTATACGCACCAATTCGCAAGTAGATGGATTGTTAAAATTAAATTTAACCCTGCCTAAACCAAACCATAACATTTTAGGTATGCTATGGGTGATCCGACAAAACACATTTTTTCAGTCATACTTATTTTTAAGAACACGTCATATTACAGATGGGAGAGCCGGGCGATGGTTAATAAGGTAATTAAAATTCCTTAATTTAACACACAAAAACCGATAGTCAATAAAAACGCAATTTGAATACGTGTATTAATTAAGGCTCTAAGTACCAAAAAAATAAAAACTGACATTTTTATAGAAAAATGTTCTACATACCAACGCCAATAACTTTAACTATGGTCTAAGTGCCTCAAGTAAGTCAAAAAAATACAGAAAAATATTTAAACCTGTCGACGTTGTAAATCCATTGGCGTGTTTTGTTTATAATGGTGTAAGTAGCACTGCAGTGGTTAATGGCATTCAATATAAAATGGCTGACGATGGTGTGTTGACACTTGCGAATTCTTTATATCTAAACTTATAGAAACTGCCGTGATTGCTTCACACTGTAAAACCACATTTTTCAGAAGGTCTGATTCATGAATTTTTCTGCAATGACTCAGTATTTTGTAACTACAGGCAATACTACTTTTTGGTACTTAGAACCTTAATTAATACACGTATTCATTTGATAAGCATCTCATGTATGACCTACTAGTTTAAATTGTCGTAATTAGATAGGATGCTCGTAGCATAATTGGTTGCAGAGTTGGTGCGATACCAGTGGTTATACGGGTTCAAATCCCGTCGAGCATCGTATTTTTTTTCAAATATGAATTTTTCTAGTGGGTATATATCTGAGGTGTTGTCAAGTTATGTATGTTCAAAAAATAATATATTCACTTCAAACATAAATATATTATACGTGCGAAGTATGGTGAGTTAAAAAAATAGTATACGTTTTCATAAATGAATTTATACACGGAGGTAAAAATTACAGTCTCTCTGAGACAGAATCTCATGGACTAAATACAACAATGGCTATGATTTAGCTTGAGGGTGATCTTTTATGAAAGTACCCTTTTAGTAGATAATAAATTTAATTTCGTGAACTGATTAAAAATAAAGTCAAGAATATTATTAAATAATAAATTTACTCTATAGAGTACAACATGACTTTATAATCAATATAATATTACTTAACCTTTTGACCCTAAGGCAAAATTATTATTCATTTAGGGAGGCCTTCTTTGGGCGGAGTTAATCTAATCGAAAAATCATAACACACAGCTCACTCGCAAATATGTATTTGCTTTCATAATAAATTTCCGTGAAAGGAAAACTTTTCCAGGAATATTATGTTATTATTTCGAAGGCCTTTTGAGAAAACCGAATGACCAAACCAGTAAAGCGAACTTTCTTGAAGTGCCGGCATGCTAACATACTGATGGATATTTTGCTTATTTAGTTATGAGCTTTTCATAAATATAATATTATCTTGATAAAGAAAAGTTAGTCACTAACATGCAAATGTGTAAACTTATTAATTATTTAATAAAATAATATTACAAACAATTCTTTATAGCTTCCCGTCAAATAACCATTCAACATATTAATGTCGTAATAGATTTTTGGGTTTTCACTGCGTGTTCTTCTTCCTTCTTTGCAGAAGCTATTATCAAGGGATAATGGATTGATGAAATTTACTGTAAAAACTTGTCTAGATGGCGCATGTCTCGCCGCGATACGTCGCGAGTCCATGTGGACGGCTCGATAAGGGCACATGTACCTGGAATGTGAGCGAGTCAAATCATGATATCTGGACAAGGCCTTAGGTGTATGAATGCGAACGCTGCTCTAATCTTCCTGTGGTGACTAATTTGACATTGAGACCAAGATAGTACCTAGATAGAAATAAGTGATATTTTTCACGATTGATAAATGAGGCCATCAAAGTTCATTGGAACCCTGACAATATTAATAGTTTATAAACGGTATGGTTTCCGGCATTTTTAGGGAAAATCTATTCTTTCTGGTATATATTGTGATCGTCACAACTGACACAGCACACTATCACACTATTTTACTCTGAACAACGTTTGTTTTCAATTTAACGGATCCCTTTTTGACACACTTAGAGCGGCGTTTGTATTCATACACCATACACTACACTTTAATAATAATACATTATCTTATTGTATAAAAGAAGGAGGAATTTCACGCGGTGGAAACTAAAAAAGATATTACAATATTAAACAACCGTGAATATCTCAAACTTGACATTTTTTTAATGTTATTATGCCCATGGTCCCTACACCCTGAAGCGTGCCCCCAGGCCAGGATCTTTGGTAGCCCCCCTACCTATCAAAAAGTATGGCGCTCTACAGTAACGTTTTCCAAATGGTTTTCGAGGAAAAATTAAGCGTATTTTTTAGTATTTTTTAATACATCCGCTTGAATTATTATTGAAGTATCGACACACATTCAAAATTGCGTGTTTTAAATGTTTAAACCCTGTTTAAAACACGATTTAAACGCATAATTAATATTTGAAGTAAATTAGCGCCGCAGGCAACTTTTTTACTATTAGGGTCAATTTGTGATGTGTATTTATTTCACTTATTTGGTTGACCCATCACGCCAAGCACAGGCTAGAGCCCTGTCAGTCCCCCCTTTTGGGGACCATGATTATGCATCCACCAGCTCGTTATTGGAAAATTTCATTCTTCTATATATATGACAGAAGGGTTTTGGAAAGAGCATATTCCAATATATAATTAGATCGTACTCTGGATGATAACTTGGATTATATAATTCGAATTAAATGTCGAGAAGACAAGATTAAGTACATAAATGATGTAGTAAAATATGTCCTTTGTAACTGTGACCTACACCTAGAAATTCGGTAATCAACGGTGAGATGCTTTATCTTTTTAATCCTTCTATATCGAGTGGAGGCGTTGACATCCACAGAAACAACACAGACAATTTGAAGCTTTCTAAATGTGGGTGCACAGACGCATTCTGCATAATATCAACAACGACAAAGTTGAGGTAATGTTAACAATAAAAAGGCTCAAATAAATAACTTTCTTCTTCCAACCGCAAGTCCCTGACAGAAAGAGAAAGCCATAACTAAGTCGTAGACAAATAACTTGTTTTATTTAAAAAACAAAAAAAAAAACACATACTTAAAATGATAATTTAAGTTGAAATACGTTGACAAAAAACATCTTTAAAAGTTGAGAGGGCGATGAAAATTTTGGGAAACTATTTTGAGAAAATATTAATAGAGAATGTCTGTCTTTGAAGTTACGTCATGAATAACTGTGTAGGTATATTTATTTACTTGGATATCGAAGTCCAAGCGTCTCTTTGATAGCGTCATAAGAAAATCAAATGTCAATATTATTACAACATAAAGGCCACAGGTATTTCAATGTCTAGTAATTAATATCTGCGCAAATTAAGGTAACGTAATGTAATCTTCACATTTTCTGATTGAAGTTCAGTTACCAAAACTTTGACCAGCTCTAATATTGTAATATATAATAATATTACTTTGTGTATAACGTAATAATTAGAATTATTCTAGTTGAATAATGTTCATTATAATTAAACTAATAGTAGTGTTTCCACTTCATAACTTTGCACTCCCGGCTCTATGATGAAAATGATGTAATATATTCTATAAATATATTTTTTACATCTATTTATTTATTACTACATATTATATTGATGCAAGTGAATATCAATTGATCTAATTTTATGTAAGGTACGTATTCAAGCAAAGAGGCGTATCAGTGTAGTAAAAAGTAAAAAAGAGTGCAAAATTATAAAGCGTATATTCTGCGTTGAAAAGCAGGAAAATTCACTTTTCTTGAACGGGTTTATAAAAAAAACCTCAAAATCCAAAATCTCTATGTTAATTAAATTACTCTTCGATTCTACGAGCTTTTGAGATCAACTGTTTCGGATGTCAGAATATGTATATTGGGCAGACTACGCGAACGGTTATAACATGTATTAGTGAACAGAAGAGAGTATATCGGTTAAAACATTACACAATACGAGCAAATATTGAACTGTCCGTGGTTTCAGATAAAAATTTGACTAAGATACTGGATCGAATCAATCAGTATGGTGGCATTTAGAAATAATGATATTAATCAGTTTGTTTGGATGTGATAGATGCAGTGACGTCCCTAACTAAAATTTCACCCTTGACAAACTTAGAAAGCTATCCACTTTCATTTTAGTCTCTAATAATTGTACTAACAGAGTTCTTGAAAAAAAACATACATAATATTATAATCTACCGAGGATTAGAGCATTTCTACGAAATCGACTCTCACACAGCGATGTTTTAGGTAAGTGGAGGTATGTGACACTCACATGTTTGGAGGCCCCTTTGTGTATTAAAAAAAACCACCGCATCGTCTGCTTTGTGGAAAACTGACACTGCTTTCAAAAGTTGTAATGATCGTATTCGTTCCTTCATTTACCCCACGCGCGGCTTAAGAATCGGCCTATAGCGTCGTGGGTACCAGGTTAGAATCCTGGGTCTGGCAATTACACATATTGTTTTTCAATTTGTGTATGAGTATGGACCTAATAGGTTGAGCAAGTGGCTTACATCCATTTTTCGTAAAAACAAAATCTGTTAATACAAACGTCCACTCTGTGGAGGCCCATATGATCATATTAGGATCGGTCATGGTCGAAAAAAAAGTAACGCCTGGTCTGATCATCATATTTATGAAGACTATGAACAGATGGATAGGTTTTTTTTTCAAAGCATAACACAATACAGTAAGTAAATTAAAATATGAAAGAATTTATTATAAATTACTGCATATTATTATTAGTTAGTTAAAACTATATTATTGTATTATTGAAATTTTAAAAAGAGCAAACGCTGTTTAATTAAATTTATATACCCGTAGTATTTGAAAATATCTGGTAAAAGAATTGTGGTGAAAAAAATGACATTTATTATTCCGTTATTTTCGCATTTGCATAATAATAATAATGTGTACGTCGTACTAGAAAATTAATAAGGTTTTTTTATTATTATATTATGATTTAACAATAGTTATATTATAATATAACTATTTTTCTGCGTGTCTAAGTGCCTCTTTATGTTTACACTGAATTAACATTTAAATGAGAAGCTTTGTGATTGTGTAGCCTGAGATAACATATTCTGAGTCAGACATTTTTGTGCGTACCTACTATGTTGGAATATTATTTATTTTGTTGGTCTTAAAAATACAAAAAACAAATTTGACGTTTTGAAACTCGAGCGTTATTCAGATAACATATAACAACCCTACCAAATTACGACGAAATTAACCGAAGCGATTTTCAAAGGAGCTTTAGACACAGCGTCATATTTGTGAGCAACCCCCATTCGTTAATAAATAAATTTGTTGAAAATGATCATATTCAGTAGAATGTCATGTCGGAATAATTTATTATTTTGAGACGTCACATTATCTACAACCCCCCCCCTATCCCCCCTATCCCCCCTCTTCACAAATTGTAACAATTGACCAGACCTTCTTTTTACTATTATGACGTGACATCATATTTTTTGACCATGTCCGATCTTAAAAAGATCATAATATGGGATCACAGACTACAGGTTTGTATTAACAGATTTTTGGGTGTTGGCCACTTCCTCAACCTATTAGGTCCATACGTTGACTCCAAACATACATTGATAACCTGTATGTGTATTTTGCAGACCCGGGATTCACGACATTATAAGCCGACGCAGTAGCCGCTCGGCCATCGTGGGCGTCACAGAATAGATAATAAATAGAATACCGATAGGCTATATTCAATACGCCGCATGTTGAATGGTTTTTTAAATGGGTTTTTGAATGTGTGAGTGTCCTACGAAAATGATGCACGCATTATGCACGTGCAATAGTGTGTGTAATACACCAACATTAAATGAGCGTAAATGCATAATAGAAAGAAGTTTTCAGTATTCGACGTACAACGTATTCTTGACACGTGTGTAAGTTTTATCCGGATTCTTTCTTACTCGAGTCGGTTACCTGCTGATTATTTCAGTTCCCTGGTGGGCGTATATGGACGACTCTTATAAGTGATTGTTAAAATAGTATAAAAGAGTTTACTAAAATATATCATTTGAATTGTAAACTAATTTGAATATGTAAACTAAAAAATTATTAATTTTTTTAAATGAACTGTTTTTCAATAAAGTAATATAAATTTTATTTTAACACAATCCTGTTTGTTTTTAAATAGACATGTATGATAGAATACAAAACAAAACTGTCCATGTCCAATAGAATTTATTTCAAACCTGGTCAAATCCAGATGATAAAAAAATGGCCATCTCCAATATTAAATCATAAATTTCTTGTTTGTTGAGGATTTGTGATTATTGAGCATAGTTTAAATAGTTTTTTTAAACTTAAATATATTTATAAATTAGGAAACTATTAACTCACTGGTACAAATTTACCATAAAACAAAAAAGTTGATTTACTAAGTTTTACCTAATTACGGAGATGGTCACGTTTGTTTCTAGCGTCACATATTAGGTTACACAAATTTTTAAGCAGCTAGTACAAAATCAATACTTGCACAATATTGCAACGAATATAGGCATCGAAATGCTTATTTACCATAATATCAAAATCGTAGCACATTATAATATGGGTAAATATTGTTATACAACCAGTGACAGAAATAAGCTGAAAGCTGTCATCACAAAAAACGTAACCGTGTTTATAAAATAAACTTACCCGTGTCAAATTAAATCATAAAGCTAAATTTATACTTTTATCGAATCGAATCAGGTATTGCTTTTATTAGAAATGGAGCATTGCCATAATACAATATCGTTGAATAATTATAACGGTTGAAGGACGAAGCCTGTTATTTAATACAGAAATGTGTAAAGTAGGGATTGCATACCGAATGAAAATATCAATACCGTTATACCGCTAAATGTCGACAATTTAGGTATTTAGAGTTAACAACGGATTATGTATCTATATATAAATATGTATACTTGAAAAAAATTTAAGGTCATCTGATATATAGAACATGCACATAAAGTACAAAGAAATTATCATTATGGAAAATACAAAAGTATCAACCAATAAATATGTATATAACAATCACTTTAAAATGTTTATATTTTATAGCAAAAATATCTAATTACGTACATAATAATAATATGTAAATCTTTAAAAATATGTAAAGGTAATAAATGCTGATGTTTACAAATACATAGTAATTAACTATTTCTTTTATTCAAACGAATAATTCACAAGATTTAAGAATATATCATTCTGATTAATCAGATATATTCTTAAATCTTGTGAATTATTCTTTTGAATAAAAGAAATAGTTAATTAAAAATTATTAGCAAGTACAAGAAGTTGCTTAAAAAATATTGGAGAAATTCCTAGACGTCGGTTGGTAATCATTTGTAATAGTAAAATAGCTACCTACTTTGATTTAATAAACAAAAATCGATTGCCGAAGTAACATGATTTCGAAAAGCGCTGAGTGGTAGGTATTTAATAGCCAATAGCTTAAATATTGTCGTCATTAGTATGTCTTCCGTAGCATAATGGTTAAATGCGACGAGTTTGGGGCGTTTACCCGTTGGAAATGCCGGGTTCGATTCCCGACCGGTTGGCTTACTTTTTTCAAAAAAAGTTTTTTTCTATTGGTTGTGATATACTCTCTCAGTTAGTGTTTTTCTAAAATTATATAATGTTCAAATACATAGTAGTTGAACAATTGGCACTTTCTTCTTATTTTTTATGAAGTTAGTGTTGTTATAATAGATGACGTGTATTTAAAATGAAAATTAATTGGTAATTTCACTTAATGTTGTATTAGTTTATTGCACTTTTTAGACATTAAAATTTCTTTACTTTTATCCCGTAAGGCAGTGGTCTCCAACCTTTATGTTACTACGCCTCCCTTTAAAAAAAAACTAATCTTGGCGCCTCCCCCCCTTTATTTCATTAAATAATACAGACACTTTTTTAACACACAAGTTTTTACTACTTACTTATATCAAATTCATTTTTTAATTAATTTTTTTTTCATGCGACGAATGAGCTTGTTTATTACCACAATCAATTTTAAAAGAAGTCAACCAAATTCATCATCGTTCATTGACAAAAATTAATGGATTCTATCATGAGCTCCACATAGTGAATAGGGCCCACAGGCCAGGATCTTTCACCCATATATTAAAAATATTTAATAGCCCTGAAACAAAGCAGCGCCGCAGGCGACTTTTTTTACTATTAATAAAATCATATGAAAAATGCATTAAACTAACCAAGAACTCAGGAAATAGATTTTTGTTTGCTTCAATATATCTGGCGTAGAAATCATTTAAAAGTGGAGACATGTATTATTGTTATATTATATTAAAGAAATCACGTCAAAAACAATTTAAAAAAAAAATATCACACCCTGCCTACACGCTTCAGTTGACACTTTAGCTACGAGTGACATTTAAATTTGAGGTTATTGTTTTCATGCAACCAGCGGTCGTTTTGTGCATAACCGAAACAGCGTTTGCAAAAGCGCCATTTTTAAATTTCTCCACTCCAAATATTTTTTAATAGGATTTAAATATATGTATTATATATTAAAATAAACATTCATGCACTGAATTTTCACTGTTACGTTAAGATATGAACTTTTATTTATTTGTAGATATTATGGTATAAAAAATAATTTATTCAAAAATTTTGGCGCCTCCCCTGGCAATAGATCGCGCCTCCCCTGGGAGGCGCGCCTCCCAGGTTGGAAACCGCTGCCGTAAGGGGTAAAACAAAACACAATGTTATTCACTTGTTCGTACAACAAAAAAAAAATGTCTCCATTATTGTATAAGCTACTCTTTAGTGAGAGTTTAACATGAAACAAATTAGGCACGGACAAGTCCATTATAGTGTATAGGTAATTACTATTCGATCATGAAAAAATCGTCTTTAGGACTGAGGTTACTAATGATTATACAAATGAATAGTATTTAACCGCGATTTCAGATACGTCTAAAAAGTTAAACCTTTTATGTTAATTAATACATTTTGTTTTCTATTTCCATACCGAATTTGATTATTGTCTGATTTTTAAAACTGGTATCGAAAAATACTGGGATACCGGTTTTGCAATCCTTAGTATAAATGTAAATAGTACAAAAATATAAATATCAATAATTAACAATAGACATGATTTGTAAACACTTCAGATACCTACTTATATAGATCAGAGTGGTGAAGAGTCTTATATTCTACAAAATTATATAATTTGACAACGACATCTCTCTGTAGGTGTGTATTCTAAGTCGACTGCCGGCTTACTTAACTAGACGGATATGTAGATATATTGTAAAAAGCTGTTAAGTATATCAACGTTACCAACACAATCAAAAAAGGCTTCAAATAATTTTGTACATTTCACGCTAACAACACATCCGTATATATGATTACAAACGTATTGTAAAAAAACACCCACACAATGTCAAAATTAGTGTCATAATATCACGTGACATGAGGCTTATTATGAAAATTATTAGTCATAACCGAAAACTAGGAGACTTAATATTTATGAGTATCTAGTATTTATGTTCACCCACGGTGGCCGCGCGGCTTAAGCGTTGGACTATTCGGTCTGGCAAGTACACATATTGTTTTTCAATTTGTGTGTGAGTCAGGGACTGGTATGGACCTAATAGGTTGAGCAAGTGGCTGACATCCATTTTTCGTAAAAAACAAAATCTGTTAACAAAGTCTATATGATCCTATTTAGGATCGGACATGGTCGGAAAAGTATTTATGTAAAAGTATGGACTAAGTACAAATATTGTAAAATCATGTACGAGGGGCATTTTTGTTACTGCCCCGGGCACAAAAATACCTTGCTACGCCCCTGCAGTTCGAGTATATAGATAAACAAATTATCAAAATGTCACTTATCGACTCATCACAATGCTTTGTTTATTTTCATGTTGGCATCATTGAATCTGACGTGTGGCGACCTCGTGCCCTTATCAAAATGGCGTCGCATCCCGCTTCTCCTTCCCGCCAATTTCAGCGCGCAAATTACGTGCTTAACGACCCATCCGGAGGCTATCCAAATATTATGTAAAGCAATTACGAAACGAAATTAAACTGTACACCGATATGCGTAACACGTTCCAAAATTCAAAATCCACAGCTTTGCTTAAATCCCGCGAGAAATGTGTTGTGTCTAGTCGGCGGCCATGTTGTCTCTGGGAGGCCATTTTGATGTCAATCATAAATGTTTTCACTCGTGAATCTGTCATGGAATCTTGCACATTGTTATGAAGAGTGTAGATTTGGTGCTTACCTACCAGATATAGTCACAAATTTTAAGGTTATGTTTCCAGCTATTATAACAATTTCACTATGGAAAAACAAATTACATACCTACCTTAATAATTGTTGATTCAAACAAAGCTTTTCGATTCTCTAAAACTTAGCATGTAGGATATACGTTATTATATATAATACTGTTTATATTCTTAGGGAAGATTTACAATTAAATAATATTACGTTCATATTATAATGTTTGACATTTTCACGGTTGTCTGTTATTGTAATACAGTAGAACCTCGATTATCCGGATTATTTTCATTAAAAGACAAATTGGATATAATCGATGCTTTGAAACGCGGTGACTCGGGACGTTATCTATCTAATAAAATAAATATGGTGTCGGAACGTCAACTATCTCGGTTATAAAAAAAACAAGGTGAAACTATTATGAAGTTTACTGATTGTTTAAGGGCACACATGCTTACCTAGAGTTTCTGTTTTTTCATTTAAAGTTGAACTATGACATTGAATACTAGGTATGATTTTTAAAGTGAAAGTGATATTATGTTACATCTCTTTTACGCATGCTAATATGATTAAAAAGTTTTTCTTTCTCTTTCTGTCACATTCGAATTTGATTACCAAAGTTTAAACATTTACTATGCGTATTAGCTGACGTGCTTCGTCGTTTACAAATTATAACATGAATTTAAAAAATATATGTATTTATAATATTAAATATATTTTATAATGTACACAGATTTTTTTAACAACTATATTATATATACTTTTATTTATTTGTCGCATATTCAAAATGTTCTTGCTATATTAAAATCTTTTTTTTAGCCGGCCAAGTAAATCCGTATTTTTGGCCATAGACTAATAGAAAAAACTCTCTGCTGTCAGATTATGTTGATAGCAAATTGCAAGATACCTAACGAAGGAATTGTGTTTTATATCAGGAATAAGAAACACTATCTGTAAGTACAATATTATGTTATTTATTACTGTAGTAGTATTCTGTGTGTTTTGCATATATTATTCAAGTGTTAATTTATTGTTTTCTTAGTCTACATTAGTTGCGTGGTTAGTTTAGAGGTTATTGCGAGAATGCCTGTGATTTCATATTTATTTGTTTGATATAATCTAAGGCGTTCTAGTTGTTATTAAACATGTTACCTACCTGATTACTTTATTTTAGTTAATCAATCTTTTTTGATGCTTTGTATTATCACTAATCCGTTTTAATTACCATTCTTCAAACAGTCGCACACTATAAAAGATTAAAAATCACACTATTAACAGTTCATATGTTATGTTTTTTGCAGATGGAGAAAATGTCTACCGAGATCTTTGCTTGTCGACGGTTTCATATGAATAAGATGGAATGAAATAAATCTTTTAATTAATAATGAAATAAATCCGACTTTCGGCGTACGATCCGAACATGGCGTGATTCATATAATATTATTTATGACGTAGACCATCAAGCATATATACCCATTTTATAGATTTAATAGTACAATTACAAAAGGTAAATATAAAGTGACTAATGTTTGTAACCTATAGCTATGTCTATCTCGCATACATATTTAAAAAATAAAACAATTTTATAATTACATTTTTGCACTAAATTTATTATCGATAATGATATAAAAGTTGCTAAATTGATTCATAATATTCTAAAATATAATATAATTTTGCATATCAGTTACTTGTATCATATCAGGTATGTCATTTGGTAGAGCTTACTCTCCAAGTCTTTTCTTTTTCATCCTCAATATCACTTTGATATTAGAAACATTGTCTTTCTAACACCATTTCAAAGACTTTAAGTTTTCTAGATGCTGTATATTAATTCTTCTCTTCGGCTATATCTGCATCTTAGTTGCAGCATATGGATACAATGCGGCGCCTCCAAGAATCTCTGTCACTCTAGTTTTTTTGCATCGTTCCAGGTCATACTAGCAGCCCGTAACTCCGCCAGATATGCTATATAGATAGTATTTAGCGGCCATCCAGGACGCCGGAATCCGGTTGGCTTGAAGAACAGGCAAACCAGATTGGGATTCTCTTCAGGCACTCGCAGCACGTGGCCGGGCCAGGTACAAAGTTGCGTATTCACTCTCAACGTGATGCGAGGCTATTTGGTGCGTTCTTTTATCTCCCGTTACTTCTAAAATTACCGCACACCCAGTATCCGTCGTAAACATCTGTTCTCGAAGCTCAGTATACGGTTGCTCGGAGCCTTTGTAAGGTGCCATGACATAAAAACTAGTAAGATATTTAAAATAGCTGCTAGAATGAATACATTGTTGAAAGGAAATGAAAACTGATAATATGATATATCAATTAATTTGTCCATCTGAAGTTGTAGATATCAGTTAATAATTATGTGTTATACCAGTAATTAAATGCTGACTTCAAATGAAAATTGACTATTAAATATTGAAATAATATATTACCAGTTTTGATTTTTTTAAGTACTATACTATATCCATGGTTCATATTACAATGTCATAGTAAAACTTAGAAGAATAAAATATGTCGTAAGACGAAATCAATCTTGGGGTTTTAATATAAGTTAAATAAATAGTACACAGCTAATTTGTTATTACTTTGAATACATGCCATGTCTTTACATCAATAAAAAACAGAAAAACAATTTAATAATGTATAAATATTTATATAAGACTTAACAACGTCTAGTTAGACATCTAGTTAGACACGATGACCTCCATTTAATTTCCTCTTATTTTAAAATTCACCAAGATATATCCTAATAAGTAGGTAAGTATATTACATTTGTACATATAATAAGTAAATCAAGTACTTAACATAAATAATTATACTGTAAAATTAAATTACAATTGAAGCAGTATATATGGACCCCACAGAGTAATTAACAATATAATAATTTATATAATTATATCGGGTATATACTATATTGACACATTTTAATGAAGTCTATTTTTCTTGGTACCTACGTTCAATGATAAATGTTGTTTTATATTGTAACATAAACAATGGTAATATGCATTGATCTTTCTGATTTTTAAACTGTGATATCTATTTTATATATCTATTGATTTCTATGTGTATTATTGATACATTATTTATTTCAAATACAATAATTTCAAAACTAACAGTAAATAATATATAGAAAGCGTCATGTTGTTTAGTTGGAACATCTACTAGGAAATTCCATCCAATCCAAATTCAATTTTTACCAGGTGGGTACTTGTAGGTCAGTTATTTTTGGAATAAAATGAATCCCTTAAAAAATATGAAATAAGAATAGAATGATAAATATTTGTGAAAATTTACCAAATCAACATGTTTAACGTGAATATTTTCACACTAAAATGATAAATATTGTTAAGAAAATATACACAAACAGTTCATTCAGAAGTTATGACGTTTAAAAGATCCCGCGAGTTAACTCGTGCGTGGCACTGATCATGAGGTGATATCAGTTATAATCATTTATGAGGAATGGTTATAAGCCATTGGCACAACCAATTTGGTTTTTGACCTTGAGAACAAAATGTACTTTTTACACGGAACCAAAACTCACGGCTGCAGAGACGAATGCTTATACAAAATATGGCGCAGTGGAATCGCCAGCAAGATCAGGTATCATTATTTAGATGTAAGTATACATATTATTTTGAATTTCATAAAATTACACTCGTTCTGGGTGTCTCGTAACAGTAAACTATATTAGTAAATTAGATATATCTTGATGAACTATAAAATAGTGATGTAATATAGACTTGTTGAAAATATATTAAGCATAATAAAATTTAAAATAAAAATTTAGAAATTCAGCCTTTCTGGTTCTCTAATATTCATAGATCTACTGGTTCTGGGATCTACTATTTCTGGCAGTAGACAATTCATATAAAAGTGATATATCTTTTTTTCAATCTTTTCAATCCAAAATGTCTCGTCTTTTTTGATTAATTCTATTTTAACAGGAAAATTATGTCCCGTCCAAACTCCAAATAAACAGACATCTTTCTTAGTAATATGAAGCTGCCCCTGAATCTGGAAGTACCAATCGTGATTTTTATCTATTACCATATTCCTGTCTTTATCTACTTTCCAAAATTTAATTTTTTTCTGTACAATAGCTTCATCTGCACTTATTCCAGCAGCTGAGAAAGGACATTTTATTTCAATAATTGTATCATCATCGCTGATGCCATCTGGCGTTGCACCGATAAAATCATACACATCATCGATAAACAATCCACATCTCTCAATCTTAATCCGTTCTTGTACACTAAGCTGTTGTAAAGCTATTGATTCATTTTCTTTACCATATTTTACCGCTTTCACGTTGGCTAATGATTGGCTATATAATAAACGTTTTACCAAAGGCCCAAATTTTGTATTTTCTCGCCGCTTACACACCTTACCAAAAACAGAGGCAGTAAGAAGGTTTCGTCGCCTTTCTAGCCATTCTGCACATTCAGATTGTAATACGGTGCGTCTTTCTATATCCCTCCTCTCATAGTTTGTCAGTTTGAGTTTTTTCAAAAAAGTTTCTTTTAACAATTGATATTGATTTTTGTCCATATCAGGTTTTTGGCAACTCTCTCCATAATCTGGATTAGATAAAGGAACAGTATGTATTGGTTTTCGCCAAGATTTTCCTATTTTTTTTTTATTTATTTTCAACCTTCTTGATTCTAAGCGATTTATGAAGGCTTTTGGGCTATTTTTATAAACTTGTTTTTGAATTGTGCAATGTAACTTATTTGTATTAAATGCGATTACCGCCGCTGCACATCGTCCCATGTACGATTGTCTTTGAGAGTAGTTAATTCTCTTGCCGCCTACAAATTTTGCAATCATGTTATTAAAAGATTCTGAAATATTAGTAGAAAAATTATAAATTAAACTTTTTGAATTTAGCACCAAACGAGAATTATATATCATTAATTGAGAAAATAGACTGCATTCTTTTAATGCTGGTACATAATTTACATCAAGCATGTCCTCTGTATTTGGTTCATTTGTACAAAAATATGGTAGACAAGAAGTATGGTCTCCAAAAACATGGTGCGGTCCATTAAATAAATCTTTTTTCAGAGCGATAACCTTTTCTTCGAAAGTACTATCTTGTAGTTTTCTATACTTGATTGCACCTATGACGGCTTTCCGCAGACGTCTTTTTCTTGACGCAATGATTTTTCTTACATTCAAGGGATATCTTGTGTCTTTGGTTAATGCCTCTATTTTGCCACAATAATTTCTAATTAAATGGTTTTTACATTCAACTTTCTCGACAGTTACATTCGGATAAGGGTGACAATCAAGAATTTTTTTGTATGTGCTGGAATCTCCATCAGCAATCAATTTTGAATAAATCAATCCATGTGTATTAATAGATTCTTTAAAGCCTTCTAATATTGCTGTAGATTCCATTCCACCTGACGGACCGGTATAATTTAAAAAGCATTTATGTTGTTGAGCAGGGATATTTTTATTTTTAGCTTTGGCGCACAAATCGCAATATTTATTTTTCACTGACATGTACAAAATCTTTCCGGTTCTTTGACCAATGATCGTGGCAGCGCCAGATGCTGCGGAATAATTGCATCTGTATGAACGTTTCGACCAACAGCCGTCTGCAACAACTGATATCATGGGAATACCAGAAGAATCGACGTCACCATTTTCGATTGCAAGTTGTCGCTCTTCTTTCGCAGCGTTTTCCATACTCTTATTTTTGGTTTCTTCAAACCACTCGTACACCTTCTGTTGACTCTTTCTGTATGTTCTTGCTGTAATCGATGGTACGTCAATTGCTGAACACATTTCTTCCAGATTTGAAAATCCACTGCCGATACTGATTATACTGGATACAAATGCGTCACACAGATTCATTTTGTTTTTGTTCATTTCAGTGGTATATAATTTTAATTTTTTACCACAAAGTTTACATTGAATAAAAAATGTACTACTAAAGTTATCCCGATTTTCCCCAAAAATTTCTAAATGTGATAAATTACAATTAAATGGAGAATCATGGTGGCTAATTAATTGAAGTTGTTGGAAAAAATATGAAAAGTCTATAATTCTACGGCCTTCTACACGTAATTTAGGGCTTGAATCTTCAATTTCATTTTCTATAATAAATTCTTCGTGTTCGTGTTCAAATGTGGGATGAAATTCTGGTTCAGGTAGTATGCTTTGAGGATTTCCATGCTCAGGCATAGTCTTCGGCAATATATCAATACTATAATACATTCAAAAATATTAGTTTAGTAGATAGTTAACAGAAAACAAAATGTATAGCTGCTATTAATTATTGTACCAGATTATAATTTTTGTCACAGACACACTAATTTCGAATAAGACATGGCACAAACATAATATAAAAATAATATAAGTACAAATGATCATTATACTTAATTGTGTGTATTAATAAGTAATACGCAAAACTTCCTTTTGCAAGATAAATAAATATTGTGAACCAAAATTTTCTGTGAAATGTGGTTTTTTCAACTATGTATAATTATGTCAAATTATAAAATAATAATTTCAAACCTTTGTGTTTTTAATGTATTAATATTTCCATCTTTTCTCCTACGTCTTTTTTTGGAACTTCCAGCCATCGGATAGTGAGTTCGTGGCATTTTTTGTAAGTACAATCGATATAAATAATTGTGATAATATTGTTAGGTACCTATGTCAAAAACCGAGGATGAAAATTTCGCATTCCCGCTGAAATAAATGACGTTCATAGTATTGCCAGGCTAAACTTTCGAAATTAAAGTTAGTTTTTAAAAAAAAAATTACATTGGAAAATATTATGTAAGTACAGGCATCCATTATTATGTTATTTGATGAAAGTATTCTTTAAAATCATCTGTATTATTATAATCTCGCAAATTCATAATTTAGTAAAAGTTAAATTTTCTGTAATATAAACATCAGTAGGTACCTAACTTATGTTGATTCATAATTTTGGCTAAGTAAAAAATATAGATATTTTTACTTCGCGATGTGTTTGGGGTGTTCTAAATTATGTAAGTATGTTTAATAACAAATGTGAAATTCGTAAAACCTCATGTGTATTATTTATTAAATAAAAATAGTAAAACTAATAGTAGATACAAATGGTGAAAAACTTCATTCTCTTATTTACTAAAATATCAATTCAATAATATTTTAGTAGATATGGCAATACTGGACGACCCGATATATGTCACTGAAATAAAATAAAATCTATCACAATTTATAAAATACATACCTACTACAATCATAATTATTTTGAATGTAGAGGGAGATAGTTATAGAAAGGGACAGAAAACTGATTGCTATGTTGCAATATTAGGCAAAATAGATTGCAACAGTGTTAAAAATTATAATGTATGATTTAGTATGACATAACGTAGAATTGACGCAAATACAAATTTCTTCAGATTTTTTTTTGTTTTGTCCTCAAATGTCAAAATATGTTTTCCTTTTGAATAATATGTTCGAATTTGTGTTTGTTTCGCCTATTTTTGTGTTCAATTTGTAGCATTCACTTTTATAAACATATTTTTGTACAATACTTGTGTGTTGGCGTATTTTTTTGGTCATATAAAGTTAAAATAATACCAGCTAAAGATTCCATACATCATACACCAATTCGCAGGTGGGTCTGGCGGATATCAAGATGGTCGAATATTTCGTGGAAACAGTTGTTTTAAAAAGGTCTCTATTTAGTATTACAAATTTATAACTAACAAGATATTTCATCATTTATTCAATGATTAATGATAAACCTTCTGATACGTAGCTTTATATTATTTCGTATGTCTATAATTGTAGCATATTTAAATAACAAAATGTCCACTCGCTTCCATTAGATTTAGAACCAATAGAAACTGCAAATATTATAATTATACTGAATATATTTTACTACATTATGTTTTATAACATTACAACTATCTATAATAAATCGTTTGAGATAATAATTAAGGGAAAAATTTGTCATCATCACAGCCTATTAATGTCACAAAAATATGGCTTCGTTCTCAATTATCACGTTTCACGGTTTCAAAGAATATTATTTTACGTCATAAAAATACTTTATGTAGTTATCAAATGTTTTACATAAATATTTGACGATGAATAAGCTTCATAATGATATAAATAGTTTTTCTACAAATCTTACGTACTATTCAGGCTTAACCTCTGAAAATACCAGAAAATAGCTGACATGGAACACCTTCCCCCAGAGCGGAAAGTTATGAAAAAATCAAGAAATAAAGAAGTTGAAGAGTGTATTTTTATGTGGTTCATACAAAGACGAAAGAGTTACGTTAGTAATACAACCGATGGATCAGGGTGTAATAGAAACATTCAAACGTTTATATTATAGAAAATATATGCTTCGACGATTATTGCTAGGAGACGAAAATAATGAAGAAACAGTTATCAGCTTCTACAAATTTAAAAGATTGTTGCTACGTGGCAGCAGATAGTTGGAATTCTTTAGATGTGTCAACTTTGAAAAAATCATGGAACAAAATTTTGAAAAGACCATTAGTAAGTTCCAGTAACGCGGTAGAACCTGCTTTAGAGCGGAATGCACAATCTAAGATTTCGATCCTAAGGATAAGTCGCCGAAAAGCATGACTTAACTATAGACAATCCTGAGTAAAGAGTTAAGGAATCCTTAACCATAGACTACTTTTGTAATGAACAAGCCCCCTTCTGTATTACCATTTACCACTGACAGCTGCTGTCAAAATAAATTCGCATGTCTATAAAACAGTCCATACACTCAAATTCATTTAACAATGTATCTCAATATGGATATTGATAGTGTTAATTCGTTTGGCATGTACTTGGAGAATATTATTTTACTTTTATACGCCAGCCCGCAGAAATACAAAATGCCAGGTGAAGAATGACACTTGACGCTAATGTTACCATGTTAAAAAATTATCTTGCGGTGCCCGCGGAATCACGTATAATGACTTATAACGGAAACATAAGAGTATTATAATTAAATAATAATATGTATTTATAGTTATTGCATTTATAAAATGCAGTTGTCATATTTTTGTCATCGTTTAACAATTATAAAACAATTTACCTAAACTATAGGAAAGAGAATTTTTAAATATGGTATTATTTTCAATAGAAATGATCGTAACTAAGGACAATGTTTCTGCATAGTGTTTTCTGCTAAGGAAATTTTAGTTTTGACAAATGTTTCTGCATTCCGCTTTTAAGCTTTAAGTAAAAATCGATAATTAATTTTTTAATAAAAAATAATTTATTATACATATGTGTATGCATGTATATGTAAATCTAGACAAATAAAAATTATTCATACTGAAGAAATACTAATTGTCTTTCCCTGTCAATTATGATTTTTTTTCAATTATCCGGATTTTTCCTTGTCCGGACAATCTTCATCCCCAATTTGTCCGGATAATCGATGTTCTACCGTATATTTTTGGGTTATCACCGTTGTCCTTCCTTCTACTTTCCTCGACGTTTCTGCTCGATACGTTTACGGATCCTAGGTTATGCAATTCGGTTAGGTACATGTAGATTGTACGTATTATATTTTACCGTATCACACTTCATCGTGAGCTGTCGTACCGAGATGGCCGTATAGCATTGAGATAAAAATGATGTGTTGTTTATAGAACATTACAGACAGTAATGTTAAATAAAAATACATTACACACTTTTTTTCCGTAGCGGCAGCTTACTGTGACAGCACATAACGTGATAATAATGTATTTGAGGCATAAGTGTTACACTTAGGGACATCATATAGAAATTAAAACTCAGCGCTTTGCACCTCGCGGGGGCAACGCCCTCCTGGGCCCCTGAGATGATGGTTACATAAACCCAGACGGCTAAAATTATTAAACATGGAACATGCTTTGTTTGCTGATTCTCTGAATGTTGGTTGTCCAAATTCGAAAGAGAATTTATTTGTCAAAATGACCGAATTTTACTTTTCTGAAAATTATATAATTACAATAATAAAACTAAAGAAGTAATAATAACAGACGAACAATACGTCGAAAAAATGAAAATAATCGAGGCGGGCTGCGCGTCTATAGATATTCTACGTCTATTTTTCGTAACGTTTTTGCATCGGAGATCATGAGTTAAACATGTTCCATGTTAAAAAATCGAAGTATCGGTCAAAAGGTATTGATACTCTTATAGTTACATCACGTAGGCCTACAAAAAAAACACCTCAATTTAATTTACCAAATACCTATTCTTTTGTTCCATCTATTCATTCTAATTGGTACCTATGTCTCCGGGTTTTTAATAAAATAAAATATAAATAATTCTAGTCGTCAATGTTTTTGGATAATTCAAGTCAACGACAATGTCGAACGTATTATAAACGACTGAACGAATCGATGAAATCCTATTGTTATAATTTAATATTATTTTCCCCCGGAGAGCCCATAAATTTTTCAAATTTATTATATTTATCAATTCCTACATAAAAGGTAAACCTTTAAGCTATCAACATTTTATGATATACATCATTTTGCGATATTAAATATATTCTCGTTAGCTGCCTACGTCAATACGTTAGTTGTTATCTTCAAAAGATAAATACTTGGCATATTATTTCAAGTGTATTCACCACCGAACTGATCACTTTATTGGGATCATAAATCGTTTTTATATCATCCTCATATTTTCATGATTAGCGTTTTATATTTAGTGGTGGTGATTGGGGAATTGTGCCGTTTACGCGATCCGTTTGTTGAACATATCTTCTTCAGACAAAACAGAACATGACAAAACAGAACATGATAAAACAGAACAGTGACAAAACAGAACAACGATAAATATAACTATGACCTTTTAGGAAAAATATAAATTTAATATTGAAATTGTCCTACCTCTATTATGTTGATAGATTTTTAACACCACAGATTTTCAATACGCCATAAGAAATCAAATTATATACCTAATTTTTGCATTACTAATCTCTAGAAAGCCTCAAATAAACTTAACTCGGTTTTGCCGGCAAGCTTAGGATATCTCATCTTAATCAATATAATACGTTCAAAATGATTGGGTGACTAGGTACAACGAAGTTATCAGTTTAATAATTCTAAGATAAAAAACGGAATTTTAATATTTGTGCTTGCAATAGTTGTGCGTGATTATCAAAATCAAACAGATAAATTGAGGTATTTACGCCGAATGGCCAACATGTAGATTACATCATACAATACCATATACTCTATACATAAGAAACGCATTATTTTCAAAATAACGGTATTGTAAAAAAAATGAAAGTATATATTATTATTGAACATATATAATTTTGAAAAAAACTTTCTGAGAGAGTATATTATAACCAATAGAAAAAATCGTTTTTGAAAAAAAGTAAGTCACCCCAACGGGGAATCGAACCCTGTATCTCCCAAGTTTACGCCTCATCCGTCGCATTTATCCATTATGCTACGGCGTGACATACTAATAGCGACAAATTTTAACTATTGGTCAATTTTAATACCTACTCATCAGCGTTCTTCCAAATCATGATGAGGATGAGGCATAAACTCGAGAGTTACAGGGTTCGATTCCCCGTCCGGGTGACTTACTTTTTTTCAAAAAAGATTTTTTCTATTGGTTATAATATACTCTCTCACAAAGTGTTTTTCAAAATTATATATGTTCAATAATCAGAATGATATATTCTTAAATCTTGTGAATTATTCGTTGATTAAAAGAAATAGTTAATTATATATTATTATACCTTAATGATTTCACTTAAAAATTGATTTTTTTTTAAATATTTATATGTAAGTATATGTATTTCGTTTAAAACTTAATTAATAAATAGATTCCACAAAAATTAATGTTGTCACTGTTCTGTTTTGTCCGGTCTCCGTGACGAGAGGTTGCATGATCCGTTATCTCATCTTATAGTTACTCTGAATGTAAGCCACCGTATATCCAGTATAAGTCACAAACAGTTAAAAGATGAATAAGATATAAAAGCGAAAGCCAGTCGCCATGAAACAAGGCTTTAAAGCCAGTTTCATATTATTACTGAATGACGGTCAAACCATTAAACGCAAAAAAAAACACAACCCGTCGAGTATCTTCAAATTAGAAACTGTAATGCATATTATACAGATGTAACTATTGAAAATAACATATTTTTAACACGTGTTTCTCCACACTCAAGAATTACACCTGTTTACAGCTTCGCCAACAGCTGGTTCTACGAAACAATTTGTGTGTGGTTTATTAAGTTCAAACATGAATTTTATAATTATTTTGTAAAAATGAGAGCACAATATGCTATATATCGATTGAAGCAGATGTTTCGATGAGCAATACACGCACAGCTTATAAATAACTACAAGGCGTGCAAGCATGTATTTTGAAAAAATGACGAAAAAGGTAAAAGAGAAGCTGGAGATCCGAAGCTTCGATGGGTCCAAATTAGGGCATGACAGCGGATGATAGTCGAACTTATAATCTACTACTTGAAGGGGCAGGGCTCCACCATTATATTATTGCACTGCGAACCGGTTGTCATACAATTAAATGACACCACACAGTCATAATACTCATAATACTTATATAACAGTTATAACATACCAGTTATCGCCCCAAAACACCCGTTATCATTAATAATATATGGTCGTCATCAAAGTGCAATTAATTATTCCACGTAAATGTGATTGCTGGCTAGTGACAGGTGATTATATTATCATGTCACATGAACGTGGCTACAAGGTGATAATATTGCAACTAGGGATTGTAATTGCGGGATTTTTGTATTAATATATAAAATCCCAATTCAGATCCCGAGAATGTGAAAACAGTTTTAATCATTTTGTTATATGAACATGAATGGTTGATTCTAAACTTGAACGTACTTATATTATTATGGTTATTTCTCAGCCAAAATTTGGTGTAGTAACTAGTGGGGGAATAAATACCTTAACTAATGCTATTTTATTTTGTCAAAAACTAAATAATACATACATAATAACACGGTTGACTTCTTGAAATGAAAGAATTTTACTGATTTGTTTGATTATGTTGAATTAATCCCGACTCCCGAATAAGGGTGCATAAATAGAGGTTGTGATCGACATTTCACGCCATTCTTTAAAAAAATGAGATTCCAAACAGCGTCCGTTTTTTTGGATTTCTTTCAGAAAAAAATAATTACAAGATAAAAAGAACTTTTTATACACAATGTTTTTAAATTTTCTGTTGAATTATTATGCTCAATATGTACTTGATATGAAGTAAATAAAAAACAATCAAACAAACAAATTTTATATAGAATACTGAAATGTCATTTTGACATTTCATTTTGATTTCCATAGTAACGCACGTATATATTAATAATTCAGTTGATAGGACCACCGCCTTAGCAACCAATAATAGTCTTTTAGTTTTTACGGATTTTTCTGATATAACTTTCCATACAAAACATAATTAACTAAAAATGAATTCAATTCTGCTTAAAGGTGGCTAAAAGTATTAAAAGAATGCATTGGAATCGTGTTATGATGTACTCTAAAAGTTTCAAATATTTAGCTAGTCGGGAAGTTAGTTAAAAATTGATTGCAAGATTTGTGCTGGATAAACAACAAACTATGAGCTAAGAAAAGCGTGTTAATAACAAAAAATACGTCAACATGAATGATATTTTTCCGGAGGAGCTTTAAAAGCTCTCAACTATGATTCTGCACTGATTTTGTTAGATGTACAGCTGATTTCCAGCGAAAGTACCTAAAAAAGCTTCCGATTTCACAAATTGACACTACAAAAATCTGCTCGTGTTATTAAAGTTATAATTTAAAAAAAAATCGATTATCTAGAATTTAAACATGTCAAAAATTTGCAAGCTAGTTGCATAATAAGCAAAACATTCTAGAACTATGAATCGGTGTCCTAAAAATCGAAGAAAGCTCCTTCGACGTCCTACAATAATTTTATTATAAAAGTTACTGTCAGGTGGTGGAGTAGATTGGAGTACTTGGCCCAAATGCCTTTGAAGATAATTCAGTCGCAGCTTTTACTGTTACATAAAACCACCGCACGGAAATGCTATCTAATTTCCTGGAACCACAGTAACATCGGTTTTAAATTGACACGAAAACTATGTGGTTACGAGAAAATCCGACATACAGCAAGAATGTCAATGGGTGTTGTGCCTACAAACTGTTTACGGGATATTTGATTCCACGGATTGGTGTTGCCCGTTGGATTACATGATTGTAATTATTGGCTAGGGCGTAGCCCGCGTAACCTCATAGACCGCGAATATTGACAATCTAAAATAGCGCATATAAATTAAATTGTCGCAACGTCAGAACTAGTGTTACAGCGCGTAATGGGAAATCTGGAAAGCTGATGGTAAATGTGTGTGTAGCGTGAAGGAAAGTTCTTTCTTTTAAACACCTAAGGTGTAATTACACGATCTTGTAATTTAGAAAAAATATCAAGATTTAAAAAAATTCAAACAAAGAAACAATGTTATTTATCGAACATACATATTTTTGAAAACACTTCTGAAAAAATAATATATTATAACCAATAGAAAAAAAATCTTTTTGATAAAAGTAAGACACCCCGCATGAATCTAACCTTCATCTCTCGGGTATCGCGCCCACGCACATAGACCACTATGCTAAGGAAGTCATACTTAATTGCGACAAATTTTAACTTATGGATTTTGATACTCTCTGTAGCGTTTTCCAAATTGAGCTAATATTAATTGGCGATCGGCTTTCATATTTTAAATCAAAGTAAGTAATACCTACTTTAATTACTAACCGACGTCACGGATCACTCCAAGATATTTTTGTTGTAACTTACTTGAACTTGCTAATAATTTTTAATTAATTTTTTTTTTATTCAACGGATAATTCACAAGATTTAAGAATGTAACATTCTAACAAATTGAATATATTATTTATCAAAATAGCCGACCGAAAATATGAAAAAGCGTTCGCAAATAAATATAATTACATTAATAGTTTAGTACATTTATAATTCACTGTTTTATAGACAGTATACACGACGCCTGAAAATGCCGAAAGGCGAAACCCGGGTCACGAGAAACGACTTAAATGGAATAGTACAGAGCATGAATGAATCCATTAGAATTTAAATTCAAATTCCATCAAGTACCTTCAGTCGAAAGTATTAATATTATAAATATTGCTAGTACGGCAAGGTTGACTGAATTATATAGTAAGTTACTTTTAAAATTTCGCATTGCTAGTCAAAATTTACTAGATAGGTAGGGAATGGAGTTTTTACCTACCATATTGTATTGATTTACTAATAAGGTAGAGTTAAGAGTGTCCGTTGTTAGTGTGTGTTTGCCTTTGGTGAGTGTACACGACGCCTGAAGATGCCGAAAGGCGAATCCCGGGTCGCGAGAAACGACTTAAATGGAATAGTACAGAGCTGGAATCCATTAGGATTTAAATTTAAAATTATATTTAAGTCATATTATTACTTCTCTACTTTCTCTCTCTCGACAGCGCTCGAAATGGAAAAATTCACAAACCGGAGCGTTCGACAGTTTTCTGAAGATTTTTACATAGTAAAGTTGTCAAAGTTTATCTGTTTTTTTCATAAAAATAAGTGTGTGAGATTTTCTATTATGTGGCCAATCCAGTTCAGACGGTCAAGTTATTTATTCCACGAGACGGAGAGATAATTTTACCGATTTCACGAACAGGAACGGCGCTCCGGTGCGTTCCGGTCCATTTCGAGCCCTTAATACGGATTAAAACCGAAAAGTCAATCTCGAAATTCCGGGATTACAGTATTGTAATCTACGTGGGATACCGGAATTGGTAGCCCCGATTGCAACATGTTTATTACACCGTAAACGGGAATATTGTTGACAGAGTTATTGCTGATTACTCTATGTTTATACCTGTTGTAACTCTTCCGACTATTTTTAATCGAAATTGCCTCATTGTAGTATTAATTAATTGGCTGTCAAACTTCAATAGAACCAATAATTGTATAATTATTACCGACTAACGCGCTCATTATTTGAACAGAACTAATATTATTTTAATTCGCCTAAGTAAAGTTTGGTGACATTTATATTGTAGTTAAAATAATATGAAACGAATAGTAAATAAAGTTGGATATATATACTTCATATTAAATTTCTAGAATATTATACTCACTAAGAATGACAATTGAGTCGTAAATATTTTGTTTAGACTAAAAAGTATGACTTTTATAATGATATAGGGGAGCAAGGGGGAATTGGAGCCTACTAAGGAAATTGTTGAAAAAAAGTAACAAAATGTTCTAATCGTTTATTATTAAGACTTGAAATGAGTCCTTTGATTACATAGTTATAATATTACTGCAATTTCCACTCAAAAATTCTATAACTAAGGTACAAAAAAGAGTTTTCCCAACATTTTTTCCCCAACGTTACCCCACATGTAGGGTAATGAGAGCCAAAAATTTACCAAATATGTAATGGGAGCTTCATATTTTAATATGCTTACAAACACTTATACACATTATAACAGACATAGGTACAATAAAATGTTAAATATTTACTAATGTAATTCAACAAAAATATGCTCTAGTACTAAAAATATCAAAAGAATCAACACGTCATGTTATGGAACTAAGCAAAAAACACAAATATAATCTTTCTGGTTTCGGAGGGCATTTTCCAACGAAGTCACCGTCCAACCAGCCTTGAAAGTCGTCAGCATCTGGAACAATTAAAATCTTGTCTACTAGTAAAAGAGGTGTGAAATTTATATAGGGGTAATGGAAGCCACCTAGGCTCCAATTACCCGAATGTCAACCACTTTGAAGGTTGATAAATAACGTAACCAAACCATTTTAAACCTTGATTCTGAAACTACTAAACAAAAATACATGTATCTGGCTATACAATGGACACAAAATATGATAAAATAAATACAATTTTAAGTACTTACGTTGATTTTTAAGTATTGTAAATTTATATAAGCACCTAGCCCAAAACACACTTCCACTCGCCACTCGCCACGCGCGTGCACGTGCCACTAAGCAGCTGATAGCGATCGTCGGGCTTAACCGACGATTGACGAAGATGTTTTGGTTATTTCTGAGTCATTTTAGTGTTAGATGGTACCTTTTTAGCAGTCGCTCCCATTACCCACCGGCTCTCATTACCCCTCGCTCCCCTAATACATTTATAGTTTCAGATTTGTGGCTGGTTGTGTATTAAAATTTGAAAAAATTACGGGTGTGATTAAACTTATCCAATATACATAATTATTATGGTTCATTATGACGTTAGTGATAATACAATTTGCAATGTACATTTTCAAAATGGCTCATTCTTTTATGTTTTAGATGTCACAGTTCACGTACATACTTTTTCACAAGTCGTGAGGTTTGGCCAATGTACTTTTTCAGACATCCACGACAGCTTATCTAATACACACCTTCCGAATCCAAAAGCTGCGAGTCTTTCACTGCTCTTAAAATATTTCAAACCTTTATCAATGTTGAAAACATCGTTTCGATTTCGTGTTTCTTCAGTATCGAAGCAATGGCGTCGGTGGTGTTTTTGATATATGGCAGATAAATTCAGGCCACAGCCAGTGACGTCTCGTGGGGGTAGGCAGATTGAGCGTCGCTTGAGGGCGGCAGTTACCTAAAGGGCTGCAAATCGAGGAGAATCATTAGATATACATAGAAAGCTACATAAACTTAGTAATAACGGAAATATCTTTCCATTAAAAATTCAGATCACTGGTTGGAAACAAAATATATTAATTAGTCACGTTCTTGGTGAACAGCAATGACACGTGCATACTTACCTAATTTAAAATTTTGTCCACTATGTCCGCGTGTCCTATTGGACCCAAATGGGGTCGGACCCAGGCAAACAACTCCGTTCGTCCGGGGCCCATAAGTAGACAGTCCCACAGGACGTTCATGAAAGGATCATAAAAAGTACTGTATAAAAAAATGTGGCGACATTTTGGCACTGCCTAGGGGCGGTATTTTGCTTAGGAACGTCACTGGCCACAGCCTTTGAATTTTGTACGTTCACGTACTATATTATAACATTGAAGTGTTTATCAAACACTACAGATTTCCTTTCGGTCCTAAAATGCTTAAATAAACAAAACAATGTATATATTACTCGTACCAAACCGCCATAAATTATATTTCAAAGCACGTTACTTAAATAACATCAAAGGTATTCCTTATAGCAGCCTCATCATAACATATCACGAGCTCGTTTTACAAAAACTTTTCACCCTTTCAAAGAAGATATTTGCTTGGGTATTTCCCGTTATAATTCCTCAGAGTCTACGTTCGCCTCCGGCACCTCAACATTCCATTTTATTAGTCTCTCTATTCTGCCATCCCATGAAAATACCAGAAAACTTTCGATTGTTGACCGTAAAATATTATTCGACGGTTTTCATATGCATATTATTAAACATTGAATATAATTATATTCATAATTAACTATTTCTTTTATTCAACGAATAATTCACAAGACTTAAGAATGTATCATTCTAATTATTGAACATACATAATTTATGTATGTAATTTATGTACGTAAATTATGTATGTTCAATAATTAGAATGATACATTCTTAAATCTTGTGAATTATTCGTTGAATAAAAGAAATAGTTAATTATAAATTATTAGCAAGTTCAAGTGAGTTACATCATAAAAAATATTGGAGAAATTCACGACTTCGGTTAGTAATCGAAGTAATAGGTATCTACTTTGATTTAAGAAACAAAAATCGATTACCAAAGTAGCTTGATTTGGAAGAGCGCTGATGAGTGGGTATTAAAAGTGACCAATAGTTGCGTAGCATAGAGGTAATGCGCGGATGGGGCGTAAACCCAGGAGTTGCAGGGTTCGATTCCCTGCCGGGGTGGTTTACTTTTTTCAAAAAAATATTTTTTCTATCGATTACAACATATTCTCTCAGAAAGTGTTTTTCAAAATTATGTATGTTCAATAAATATATTTGCACAATACAATTTCAATGTTGTCTAAAACTGACTTTTTTAAAAGATGGTATTGTTATGTGTTGCAGATATTAAAAGATATTAATTTAAATATTATCCATTTATAATCCACTTTCTTTATAACACAATAATCACAAAATAATTTTTATACTTATATAAAGTTAGAATATTACAATATATGAGTTTGAAGACCAACGGAAGATTGATTGAGTGATTTTTACATATTGTCTGGACTTGCAGGAATTTGCGACGATAAAACAAACCAAAATTCAACCCGACAAAAACTAAAACAAGGAATTCTATTTCCAGTCAGAGTCGAAGGTAAGCGATACGGTTGTTATATTATAGTTTGGACTGTACATAAAAGTATAAGAATATGACCAAATGTACTGTACACTTGTATGAATGGTCCCTGGACTGACAGTTACTGGAGACCTCAAAAACTCGAACAAATGTATTTTTTATAAATATGTATAAAATTATATTTTACTTAGTTATAGGTAATTTTTATTATGAATGCTCAAGTTGTAAATAGAACAAATGAAATGTAACAGTTCCTCAATATATTTGATTTGCTTACAAAATTTTTGTGTTTGACCATGGGAATGTAAGATATATTTATGCATTGTGCATTTTATAGTATATTTATTCCAGTGGTATATATTTTTTTGTAGTTGATTTCAATAATACAATGAAAATGCACACCTATTTCTGTCGGTCTTTGCGTGGATATGTCTGCTTTCTTTGCTACATGATATTTTTTCATTTGGGACTCCAATCAATTCGGATCCAATGCTATAGCTATTTTAGCCCTACGGACCTGTGTAGGTACAATGTTTATTATTATATAAGTATTATATGGTTAGCAAATATGTTTGTTGTGTGTTGAGCATATTTAAAAAAAGGTGGATGAAAGACTGATATCAAAAGGAAAATAGCAATGGGAAAAAAATACTGTATCGAAACTGCTACCAATTGGGAAGAGCAAATTAATACTTAAACGATTACAATGTATGTTGTAAGATATGTTGTCCTCCCGATATGTATATAATATGCCTATGATCCTCGGAAGGCAAATGTAAGATGAAGGCAGAGGCTAGACGCTTTTGAAATATGCTGGAGACGGATGCTGAGAATCTCGTAGATGGCCATAACATATTATCAACCCGATGCCGAGAGGCATGAAGCAAATCTTTGGAGAAAGCTTTCAGACGGCCAAATCATTTACGAGTAGGTCACGATCCTCAGGCAAGATGTAATTAATTATAATATAATTAACTCGTAATTATATTCGAGAAACAATCTCGCAAAGATAAATTAGTTTAGGCGATTAATGATAAAAAGCTTTTTAGCGAAATTGTGAAGTTCATGGAAAATTATATTTTCAATTTGTTTCAAAAAGAGTCACGTAAAGTGGTACCTACTTTTGAAACACGTTTTTAATTCTTGATTAGCATTTAGATTAATCAGTTTATCTTTTGACTTTGCCGATGTTTCATAAGTCCGTGATATAAATAAATGGATTTCGAATCCGAACAACATCGATGACCGCGGACTGACTACAGGGGATCGTGATTAGTGATTACTGATTAAATAAACTATTCCCACTAAACACTGTCACTATAAAGAAAATAGATGATGCATAAAAAATTAACGATTTTCACATATTAGCGACATATCCCAAATGGCAAATTTTTCGTTTTACTGTGATACTCTCGTATATATCGTAGGAGGCACTTGAAATCAATATAAATAATTACAGGATTAAATTTTCTGTTGAATTATTATGCTCAATATGCTCAAATTTGTACAGATATGAAGTAAATAAAAAACAAACAAACAATCAAGTATAGAATACTGAAATGTCATTTTGACATTTCATTTTGATTTCCACAGTGACGCACGTATATATTAATAATTTAGTTGCTAGGACCACCCCCTTAGCAGCCAATAATAGTCTTTTATTTTTTACGGATTTTTCTGAAATAACGTTCCATACAAAACAGAATTAACTGAAAATGAATTCAATTCTGCTTAAAGATGGCTTAAAAGAATGCATTGGTGCCGTGTTCTGATATATTCTAAAAGTTTCAAATGTCTAGCTAGTCGGGAAGTTAGTTAAAAATCGATTGCAAGATTTGTACCGGACAAATAAGAATACGACCTAATAAAAACGTTGTAAAAATAGAATCTAATACAACCTAATAAGAATTCAATTATCTTCCAATGGACAACGAAGAGCTATCAGTTGCGATTTCATTTAAAGGAAGTCGATTCGTAAATAATAACACACGATTTATATATTTGCATCCATACTTTAATATTACAATATAGAGGTACTTAATTACAGACGAAGGCTTATGAGAATGGTTGCATATTCCTCTTACATAAAATGACGGAATTATAATTTTAAAAAAACTTTTGGTTTCAACAATACTCTGCTTGTAAAACTCGTGTCAACCGATTCATCCCGGTTAAAGTAGTATTTCTTAGTCGTGATTTACATATTAATATGAAGTTGTAACCGCAGGTCTGCGTGGTATGAGGAAATTACTCATTTTTTAAAAATCTCGCTTCTTTCTAATGGATTCAAGCTCTGTACTATTCCATTTAAGTCGTTTTTTGCGACCCGGCTTTCGCCTTTCGACATATTCAGGTGTCGTGTACACTCTATTATATTAGGTGAGTTTAAATATATTATATTAGGCGAGTTTATATGTATAGTTTTTTTTTTTAATAATGTTATAAAAAAGTAGGTATGTAAGTATACCATGTAAGAGTATTATTAAAGACTAATATCTCATTAGTTAACTCCATTAATTATTTTTCTTAGAATTGACGATTTAAACCTCTTGAGTGTAAATTTTTTATTGTTTATAAAGAATAATGATCTATTATTAGGTTTTTACGATTTATTAAAATATGTTTTGGAGTGTATTGTTATTAATAAGATAGGGTTTTTACTAATTAGGTTTTTTACTGACACGTCAACTATTCATAATTTTTTTATTGTATTTTTTGTGACCTTTGACTTGATAGGTAGGTAATGGAGTTTTTTTACCTACTTTATTGTATTGATTTATTATATAAGCTAGAGTTAAGAGTGTTCGTTGTCAGTGTGTGTTTACCTTTGGTGAGTGTACACGACGCATGAAGATGCCGAAAGGCGAAACCCGGATCGCAAAAAACGACTTAAATAGAATAGCACAGAGCTTGAATCCATAATAATTTAAATTCAAATTTCATCTAGTACCTTCAGTCGATAGTATTTATATCGCTTCTTTCTATCTACCTTTGAGTAAGGTCCCACGGTCCGCTTATACCTAAAATGCATCAAGATTAAAAAATACTATTCTAATTAAGTGACTAAGGCGGTGAAAACAGCGCGAAATTAGAAATTTACAAAAAAATAATCAGGCATGTTTAGTTTAATATATACAAATAACACAATAATACATCGCCTCACATGTCTTGATAACGCATTATTGTTTTGGTAATAGTGGGTATTTATTGTCAAGTTTTGTTTTGTTTAGATTTATAATATGATATAATAAACCATATTCTTATAAGTAAATATCTTTGCGTCAGAAATTTGTCGTTTTCATCAATAGTTTTTATTCCGTTGTTTTAATACAACCAATTTTTAATGTTTCTGATTATTATTTCTCTTGAATTTTGGTTGATTCAAAGTGTAACTAATACCATTCAATGTGGTACCGATTACAGGTGAGTTTAGAGGTGTATTTATCAACCGTACGATTTCACTAATTGATACAATATTTTAATTATTCATCTCTTTGATGTTGGGCTTTGTCATTTATTGATGAGAGGTAACAATTTATTAAATAAAACATAATAAAATTTACATAATTTTACAGCGTTGATAATAGTCAAACTTATAAAGAATACTGAAATGTCATTTTGACATTTCATATACTATTTCCATAGTAACGCACGTATATATTAATATTTTTGTTACTAGGACCCCCTTATCTACCAACAATAATAACTTTCCATACAAAACAGAATTAACTGAAAATGAATTCAATTCTATAAGTTTCAAATGTCTAGCTAGTCGGGAAGTTAGTTAAAAATCTTCAATCGTCCAATACAAATCTGGAACAAACAAGATAAAATCTGTACCGGACAAACAAGAATACGAGCTAATAAAAACGTGGTAATAGATACTAATTATTTTAAATAACCTAATTTTTTTAAAGCTGCGTCTTGCGTCCTCGTATCCGGAAATTTGTACGTAAACATTTCACCGCAGGACACTTATTCGTGCGCCGCAGTACGTGAAACATGAGTTCGTGTAACATTTAATCAAATGACGAGTTCTTCGTTGAACATTTCACCGTGCAGTATATTTGTACATATGCTACAACATGTGGAGATGTCTTTACTAGGTTAGGGTTTAATCTAATTGGAACAGTACTATTTGAAAACTATCGCCGCATTTTGTAAGATACGTACTAATGTATTCCACGGTGAAATATTCAACGAAGAACTCAATATTTGATAAAATGTTATACGAACTAATGTTTCACGTACTGCGGCGCACGAATAAGTGTCCCACGATGAACTGCATACGTACAGCTTACATGTAACCATGCGTCTTAGTTTCAATCCAATTGAGCAGGCAAAATGAACATGCCGTATTAACCCAATAGAAAAATATTTGGATCTAAGGAACAGGTATCAGTAACGTTCTCTCCTTCGTCTTCCACTCCAATATATCGAATACTGAATAGTACTTCAACGAATAGAATTTAAAAAATATATATAAACGTGGGACTTAAATCTTCACTCATCGGTCACAAATATAACTCTTATTTTATGTCATATCGTGAACGCTTTGAATTTGTAATTTGTTATGTTTATTATATGTAAAATAAATAAATTTGATTTGAATTGATTTGATTTGAACGCGTTAACTATTAATCACGTTTGATGTGGTTGTCAAATTCATCTATTTGACAAAAATCTATATCATTACAAATCTATGTTATAATAATTATGCTATTTTCAACTAATGTAAAAATGAAGCTACAAACGAGAATACCGAACACAACTAATAGACAATCCATTCGGCTTTGAAAATGCTTTTCATGTCAATTGTAAAGTGTTTCTTTGCCAGTCCGATTTTCCGACGCATTTAAAATTGCAGCCGGAAATGCAACACAAGCGGAAATACATTTTCCAGAGAGGTTTATTATTATTTCGCTTTGGAGAAGTGCATTCATTTTATTAACGATGCATGACATGAAAATCCTATTATAATACCGTACTTAACACGGGTTGTTAACGATGCTTCTTTTTGCATCAACTTTGAAATATTAACATTATTATTATAGTAATAGCTAACACCGCTAACGCAAATTAAAAATTAGATCTCGTATCTTTCCTGGCTTATTTTTGACAAAAAATTTAAATGTGGAAGTAACATCAACTGCAATATCCGAAAACGAACCATTTTTGTTGATATTATATGATAGTCATAATAACGAATTAAGTGAAAGCAAACTTGCGTATTAATAAGGGTTTTACCTTTCCCTATAACGGTTTACCCGTTGTTTGTTTGTAGCAAACAGTATGCATCCTACGCAGTATTGATTTAAGTCGATACAAATAACTTTTGGTTGATTCTAAAATATTAATATGGAGATACACCACGTGGTTGGGCCGATTATGATCCCAATCCAATTCTTACGCCCGCACAAATATTTCGTCCTACTATCGCAATTTATTGTTGTCATCCAGGCGCTTAACTATGTAACGAGCCATCAGACGCTCGTGATGGATACAATGGCAGCTATTCGTAGACCACGACCGTGTCAACTTGATACAGTGTGACAGTCGTTCAATTCGTGTCCCAATACGAACTCCGTGAAGTAAACACTTGGTAAGCCGTGATACCGGCTCTTGTGAGTTAATAACCGTAAACGCATACACATCATTAACCCCGTGTGTACCGTGCGAGTGATAAACATAGCTATTTGCATACTCTAGTGCGCGAATGCATGAGCTAGCCATAAAGTCGAACAACATCAAGGTTAGTGTCTGGATTAACTCCCGTTTTAACCGTCCCCTCCAGATCCAGAATCTACAATCATCCCAAATTACAATCCACTAAAAAGCGCCGCCACCATGTCATTAAAACGTATTTTTAAAAAATGTGACCAAATCGTAATATCAATGCAGTCCAAAGTTGAGCTAACGATTGTGTAATGATGTAAATAATATATATATATATTATATACAGGCATATATACAGGACGAAGCTTTCAACCACAGTTAATAAATAGAATACCAATAGGCGATATTCAATACGCCGCGTGGTGAAGCGGGCTTTTGAATGTGCGAGTGTCCTACGAAAATGAAGCACGCATTATGCACGTGCAATAGTGTGTGTAAGACACCAACATTAAAGGAGCGTAAATGCATAAACCGAGAGCAGTTTTCAGTATTCGACGTTAAACGTATTCTAGACACGTGTGTAAGTTGAACCCGGGTTCATCCTTACTCGAGTCGGTTACCTGCTATCGCCTTACCCGTTGTGTATTTCAGTTCCCATTATTTCTGAGTTCCCTGCTTTTAACGTTATGTTCAGTAATCAGTAGTACTTATAGATTTCTCCGTACTAACACAAGAGAGACAAATCCAAAGGTTCGGTTGTTTAATATTGACATCTATGAACACACTTAAAGGTAACAATTAAATATTATAGATGCCCATAATAATTAATGCAAAACAGAATTTTATAATTATTACGACAAATGATTTATGCGTTTTTTCACCTCATCAGTATTATCAGTAAATTGAACTATTTTCGAATTAATTCTTTCTTTTTTAATCGAGCCGTTGATCAGTATAATCGCATTTTATTTATTGCAACATTAAAATAATTAAATAATGTAGCCAATATGCGGCTGTAGAACTTTTTATCTTAAAATATAAAACAGAATACTCAAATTTAACTTTATTAACATAGTTTATTATACTTTTATAATATAATTACTTTGCTATGAAAAACGATGATAATGCCAAAATATATCTTTATAGAAAAATACTTATATTATTGTGCAGTTAACGTTTATAAAAGCTGCGATGTAATAAATGTTCAACGAAAAACTGTTAATAAATGTCTAAACAAACTTTAATAAAACACAGTTTGTCGCCCAACTTAAGCGCTAGCTGATTCAATTTAAAACGGAATCCTGAAAATTCCGACACCATTTGTTGGCAACATCTGGCGCAGTTCTAAAAACTCATTGAAACAATGTCCCGCTTGAAATATAGAGGTCAAGCTTGGAAGTTTATAATGGCCAGATGCTTTCAATGCTTTTTTTAATATACACAGTTAGTAGTAAGTCCGTTTTAAATCCGCGGGTCTTGGGTTTTAAGTTAAATTGTGTTGTTTTAAGAATGTGCGCTGAATACAGAACGTGAGATTAATTAATAGCTTATATTAATAATAAAAAAAACTCCTCAGGATGCTGTCAAAATTTCCACCGTATTATTAAGAAGATGATATTAAAATAATGTATTTATTAGTATCACTGAACTCAGAAAGACAAGAGTTCAAAATGAGGAAGAAACTGGGAACTACCAGCGCGGTTGATGGATGACATCACTTGAATATTATTATTATAATATAAGGGCGAGCTATACATATGCAAGTTATTATTATTATTTTATTATTATTATTATTAGTATAATAGTATAGCACATAAGAGGGAAGAAAAGCTTATGTCTAATAATGAATAGAGACTTGGTGAAAACAAAAGAGAATACGATAAGACAGTTGGGTTCTTTTTGAATTTATTTAAATTTGGAACATTTGTAAAAACAAGCAGTGTTTTTAATAAAACTAAACAGGTCTCAACACAAAACCCTATCTCTTCTGTCTAATATATTATTATATACGTTATATAAAGCGAAAACTGACCGGAGTATCAAATAATATGACTTACTAACTTAGTTTTAAATAGTAATAATAAAGTCTAGACTCGGCAGAGGAGAAAAAATGGAACATTAGCCTGACTCTTAAAAAAGCATTGCAATATTGTTTTATTGCAACATTAGGACTTACATAATGTCCCTTTTTTATAATGTTAAAGGTGAGAAGTAAAGATTTTTCTCAAGTTCTCTCATGCCCGTATTGGTCAAATCTGCCGAAAACCATTATTGTGCTAGATGAGATAATAAATCTCATACCGGCCGTAACGATATTCAACCCAATGGAAATGCGAAATCCTCAAAAGGGGACATTGGAAAAACAAAAGGGATAGGTACAATCCACTCATTCCAGATCGTTGTTTTTGTGTGCTAAATGTCATAGGCCACTGTTTATTGTGTAGGTAACATATTATTAATATTACATACTTTCGTTTTCATCTGGATGGTATTATTTCCAGGAAATATTTCGAATGAGATAATGTGTGCGACAATGAAATTATTATTTTTTGTTTATTCTGATAATAAATTAATAAATGAACAAAAATGTAATAAATAAATTTTCATTCGCGTGAGTATTTTTATTTTAATAAAACAAGTATTTCATTTTGCTATATTGCTTGTAAATATATAATAATATAAGCATTGCCAAATTAACGTTTCTTCTACCAGATCTAGCATTTTTAAATAGGCATCTAGCACATTATAGCAATTTTTAAAATCTAAAATGACTAACATTTATAATAATATGGCTAAAATATTAACCACATATTCTTGGTAATCAAGATGTTGGACGTACTTTACGTAATGTATTTTAACACCCAATTAAATGTAATCTTCTTCTTATTGTGCCATCCCCTAGCGGAGGTCTACCACCATCAAGGCGATCTTACCTTTATCGTCTGCTACCCGGAACAGTTCAGTGGAGCTGCACTCGTACCAATCACGGAGGTTCTTAAGCCACGAAATGCGGCGCCGTCCTCTGCTACGCTTCCCATTGATTTTTCCTTGAATGACAAGTTGGGGAATGCTGTATTTTTGTCCTCTCATAATGTGGCCGAGGTACTGTAGTTTACTGGTTTTGATACTACGTAGAACTTCTCGGTCCTTCCCTATTCGATTGAGAACTTCAACATTTGTCACCCGGTCAGTCCAAGGAATTTTGAGGATGCGTCTATACAGCCACATCTCGAAAGCTTCAAGTCTCCGTGACATCTCTTGGCTTAGCGTCCATACTTCCATACCATAGAAAAGAATTGAGAGAACATAACAACGCACCATACGCAGTCTCAGACCTTGGTTAAGATCTCGATTGCTAAGGAAGCGTAATGTAATTTTATAATATAATTCAAATCAGTTAGGTAAATGGAATATTTCTTCTTCTTATTCGTATTCTAAAAACCCCTACCTTATCAATCTTATCCACTTCTCGTACACTCGTAAGCGTATAAATCGTCAAAACATAATAATAGATCATAAGTAATAATTATAAACAATAAAAATACTACACTTAAGAGGTGTAAATCGTCCATTCTGGGAAAAATGGTAACGTATTGGGAATTTAATAGCGTTTACTAATAAGATATGATTTATAATATCTATGATATCAGTCTTTAGAAAGATAAGAGTTAAACAATTAATTTTCAATAATAATATTCTTTCTTATATGATACCCACTTTTTTATTAGAATTTAAATTCAAATTCCTTCAAGTACATACCTTCGGTCGATAGTATTAATATTATAAATAGGTACATTTCTAGATAGTTTAACATTAATCTAGTTAACGAATATCATAGTTATTAAGAATTTAAACATCTGGTTCGATATTACGATATTCAAGCATAGTATTTAGTAAGTAGTAATTCCAAACTGATTTCGATAGTGTCTATAATATTAATCACTACATATCCAACGGTAATATATCACTCGAAATTGGATATCGTTGAAGGCTTAACTATAAAGGTCACCATGACTCGGGGTGAATTTATGGATTCAAGATGGTGTATGTAATTGTAACATCTAGTTAGATAGGTCAGAATGATTTATATACCAACGTATTTAGTCCAATACTAGGCCAGAGTAAAGCCGGTGGATTCAGAATTTGTTTACGATAAATAATTGCTAGACAATGAGATTGCAATATTATAATACGTTATCATATTTTACTGTTTATATCACAAATTATTATAAAATATAATATTAAAATATACCTAATATGTTTATTTGTCTCTTCCATATTTGAATTTTTATAAAGCTCTCACATTTTTCTGTCAAATTGAAATTGATGATCTTTTGTTTGACTTTAATTACTGTCAGAATTATTTTCATTATGACATATTGTATAAAGAATACTTTTTTGCAGTTATACTTTTTTAGGCGCGTTTGGAAAATCAGATCAGAGTGTATTTCTGGAGTGTGACACATAATTTATTTTTTCACACAAAAATAAACGCACTCGATTGGATTCGATCCACCGATTGTTCGGTTATCAGCCGAACGCACTACCATTACGCCACAGTATGATACTACAATCGTGACGATTATACAGTATAATATTATAGTTTAGAATAGTTCCGTTGCCTAGGCAGCGAATTTATTATTGTCGGCCATTTGCAATTCCTTACGTAAACAAACTATTAAACGTCATTGTGGCAGTTGTTACTTCAAAAATAAAAACAACGATAAATAATTATATAATTTAGTAATATAAGTTAAAGTGTACAGAAATAAACCAACGGCGTTCTAATAAGCGGTCCTTTTTCTTGAGTGTGTAATTTAACAAGATAATTAAGAACTAGTCGAAGAATCTAGGTTATCACAAGTTTTGTTTTTGTTTTGTTACGACAAAGAAGTATTACTTCTAATGCGCGTACATACAAGTACACACACCGATTATTTTACAACGTTTTATTAGGTCGTATTCTTGTTTGTCCGGTGGTTGTTTATCCAGTACAAATCTTGCTAGACATTTGAAACTTTTAGAATATATCAGAACACGATGCCAAAGCATTCTTTTAATACGTTTAGCCATCTTTAAGTAGAATTTAATTCATTTTCAGTTAATTCTGTTTTGTATGAAAAGTTATTTCGGAAGAAATCCGTAAAAAGTAAAACAAGTCAAGTCAAGTTTTGTATGATTCAACAGAAAATTTAAAAACGTTGTACTTATATAAAAAGTTCTTTTTATCTCGTAATTATTTTTATGTATTAATTGTATGTTAAATATAAATTGAAAATTAATAAATGAGTGGGGACCATATTTCAACAAATTTGATCAACTTGTAAGTTGAATTAAACATGGTTGTCAACATTCGAGTAAACTAATCACTTGACGTTGTCTTGATTATAAATGTCGATTCAACTCGAATCGATACTAGTAACATTCCATTCAATATTTGACAGTTGAACAACGAAAATTGCCACATGAAAACGGGGCATTAGTGAATAAATATTCTTACATTAGGTAACTCCATATTATTGAATTTAAAAAAAATCTCATGACATTTTTAAAGAATGCGTACATCCATGGCAATACAGTCGATTTTATGTGAGGCTTTCTCAAAAATCTTTTGCCATTCCAATATTTCCTCAGTTCTTCTCCAGTTTTATACATCAATTACAAGTGTACCTATCTCCCATTTACTCGAGACTTCTTCGGTAGAGGATTTTATTTCAAGAGAGAGAGCAAGAGTTCTTCTATTGTTTGGGCACCGCATCAGTTGAAGTATGGCTTTATGGTGGAGAGGATACAGAAGAAATTCTTGAGACTCCTTTACTTGAGGTTGTATGGATACTATCCGTGGCTTTATCCAACTGACTTTCTCTTAGGCATGCTTACATACTGCAGTCTGCAATTTATAAGAAATATTTATTTAGCTACGTATTTTTTTCGACTTATACGAGGTATAAATGAGAACTCTGTCATTCTGGGCAGTGTTGACCTGTGTGTCCCTGATAACTATCTTAGAAATAGAGACCATCAGTTGTTTAATCTCCCAAGGTGCAGAACCAACCTGCCACTGGTAATGGGGCGATGAGGGCGATAGCTATGTTCAACGAAATTGCTTCGGGTGTTGATATATTCCACCTACGTGAGAATGAGTTTAGGTGGACGTTGTTTTATAAATTCTTAAAATAGGGTTTGCTTAACTCATCCGGTGTACTTCTTTGTACCTATCTAATTTATCTACCGATCTATCTCTTTTTTATGTACTACTGTTTTATATATCTTTGTTTCTAAATATCATGTTGTGAACGTCTTAAACTTATAATTTGTAATGTCCACAATATGTTAAAAAAATAAATAAATTGAAATAAATTCATGCGAATAATTGATAATAACTACATAGCTGAGGTATTTTAAAATCCATAATGTAATGTCAATATAAGAAAGCCAAGGTAAATGGATTTAAAATATCAACCTACATAATACTTGCCTACCCAAGTCACCTACATAATATCCATTCATTACTTATCGACGATATTAAAAGCTCAATTTTAATGGATTCAAAGCGTGTTTTTTTCAATATCGCAAAGCTTTCAAAAATATGCACGCGTAAGATTTCTTTTCCAAATAGCTTTTTAGGCTTTTGATCCACGCAAAGCTCGCAGCGAAAATAATTCGTTTATAATTTGGCGTCGTCCTGATATGAAAGCTGCCTTACGCTAACGGGCGAAGCTTTTAGCGAAATGACGTCAGATAAATTATCGAGGCGTCCTTGGATTCCAAGAACAGTAATTATTGTTACCATTATAATAATACATCGGTAAGACGTGTGAACCGATGAATTATTGTAATCTTGATTAATTATCGACCAAAGACGATCTAGTTTGATTTTTGTTTAAAATTCGCACTTTTTGTATGCGTCTTGTGCTTAGGTTAAAAGGATGACGGCGAAAATGGTCAACAGCGGACGACCCAACCGTTTTCGGCCATTTTATATCTGATAGATATCAGTTCACCTTGGCCATATTAGCAAGCATTCAATTCAAAATGTTACTTCCTCAGGCTTGTTTTTGGTGGCAAGGATCAGGTTATAATCTCGAGCCTTCTTCTGATAAAGTTTAAATCAATTCGATCATCGTATATATCTACCATTTAAATGTCTATTATCTGATGTCTAAATTTCTATCAATTTGGTCAAATCTAACGATAAATGTAGTACCTGTTATCAATTATCTACTACTGCACCTCCTGGAAATGAAATTATGACGAGTTTCTGCTGTTTATCGTACTTCTTTGACTTCTTTTAGGCCAGTTACATATAATATTAATGGAAAGCTGTTTTATAAACAGCCTATCAAACCTTTGCATTATATTAATAGGAGGTTTAAATTGGTAGCTATAAAAAGTTATATTATAAATCTTAGATATTTCTCAAACCGAAAACTTGGTTTTATATGAAACAGATTAAGAAAACAATCAAATCGTAAAGCAAACCATTAAACTGAATATCCCTGAAAACATTAAAGTTGCTGTACGTATTTGTAACACTCAAAGAAGAAGATTCCATAAGAAGTACTCCAAGTACCTAAGCTCAGCACTGTATAAATTTTATCAACGTTCAATCGATCAAGTTAAAATTGGCATTTACATATTGAGATTGTAATACTTTTTTTACTTAAATTGAAATTTTTCTCATCAATCAATAATATTGATACAGTCAAAGGCGCAAAAAACACAAAAGCAACTTCATATTTTTGTTCCTGGGAAAATCATAAGGGTCACTATAGAATGTAGGTGACTTTAAAACTTTTTAAAAGGGATAGTTGACCATTTGTCCATTTTTTTCGATCATAGCACTGGATCCAAATTATACCACATATTTTTTTGTTTTCACGGGATCGAACCAACAGCTTTTGAAACGGGCGGGACCTATTGCGTATTAATTGTCTATAGAATTTAAGAGTTTACTGATTTTTCTTATTCAATATCACTGGGATTATCAGTAATAATAATATTGGCTTAATGCTCTCAGTGAAAGGTTAATAGTTTACTTGACATAGTATTGTTATCCTTTTACGAACATAAATCCAAAATATTTTTATTGATTATCTAATGATATGCACAATTCTTCACTGACAATATACGCAGGGATATTTTTATAATACGTGGCTTCCTTTTTGTGCCATAAATTTAGTTCAATGTCGTGTGCAGCGTTACTGTGGCGAAATGTAGTAGATTGATAATATAAGCGACTTTTCTAATCCGTGGAAAGTATAATCGCCTAAAGGAAGAGAATACCATACTCGATAAAGATATTCTTCTATCTATAAAATATCATAAATTAGAAGTTATATATTATGTTTAAATGGCATGATTTTAGTAGATAAATTAATATTTTTGACTTGGATTAGGCAGGGCTTAATTGAATTTTGAAAATTAACGAACACTATAATAATGTACGCATTATAGTCTAAGTTCAATGAAAACAAATACGTTTCACTGAGAAAATTTAGTTTGTACTGTTTATGTTGAAAATCAGCGCGAAGAAAACCGATGTCTTGTGTAATAGCACATGTCCTGATCCAGATTTCCCTCTGATTAGCGACGGACAAAACATCGAGAGCGTCGACAGCTTCAAGTATCTGGGGGTACACATCACGGGAGATGGCATTTTGCAGAAAGAGCTCGCTATCCGAATGGGAATGGCTGGAGCAACATTCAACTCGATGCTGAATGTCTGGGACTCACGGTTGTACTCGGTCAAAACCAAATGCCGCCTATTCGACGCTTGCATTCTGACGGTGCTGCTTTACGGTAGCGAATCATGGCACCTTACGAAGACTCAGAGCAACCGTATACTGAGTTTCGAAAACAGATGTTTGCGACGAATACTGGGTGTGCGGGTGATATGACTTTCGAAGCAACGAGGAGATAAGAGAACGCACCTAGCAGTCTCTCATCATGCTGAAAGTGAAGAGGTGACGTTGGACCTGGCTCGGCCACGTGCTGCGGATGCCAGAAGAGAACTTCAACCTGGCTTGTCTGTTCTTCAAGCCGACCGGATTCCGACGTCCTTGAAGGCCGCTAAATAGAATCTACAGAGTGTATACGGCGGAGCTACGGGATGCTCCGGAACGAAGCAAGAAGAGTGGCTAGCGACAGCGATTCTTGGAGGCACCGCGTGGTGTCCATATGCTCCAGTTAAGGGGCGAATATGGCAAAAGAAAGAACAGTTTATGTTGGATCTCAATAGCACACAACGCTCACAATGACCGCGCAGCTTAAGCGTCGACCTATAGCGTCGTGGGTCTCAGGTTCGAATCCTGGATCTGGCAATTACCTACACATATTGTTTTTCAATTTGTGTATGAGTATAGACTTAATAGGTTAAGCAAGTGGCTGACATCCATTTCTCTTAAAAACAAAATCTGTTAATACAAACCTCCACTCTGTGGAGGCCCATAATATAATATGATTTATGATTAGGATCGGACATGGTAAAAAAAATGGCCTACCTCCACCCATCGCCACTGACTTAAATCCATTGGTATGTTTTACAAATACAAATTAGTATGTTTTTATTGGTAAGTACCTATATTTGACTTCGTATTTTAACATACAATTACAACCAATAATAATAATTTGCACTTGAATGGTCATTGTTTATTGAATTTTAATTCTGCCGCACGTGGAAGCCAAACGGATTTTTTAAAATTAAATAATTTACGTCTTTAATTGAAAACGCGTATTATAGATGTGAAAAATATTAGGTCACACCACGTATTGTAACGTTTATGTATTCAATAAAGCTCTTTCGAGAAAATTCGTTTTTTGTTTGCAGTTGGTATGTCACCGCCTGACATTTATACCTTCTCCACGTACGCGCGTCAACGGCGCAATTCTCTTTATGGAACTTTACGACCATAAAAACAATATGTTTTGACGTGTGATGGTTATCAATCACAGAATATTATCATTATTATCGCAAATAATGCGTAGGCACATCCAGTGACGGGTTACATGTAAATTGTACGTAAAACATTTCACCGTGGCACAGCTCGTATCGGAAAGAGATGACCGTATGCTATACGGTCTCCAATTTTATTAGAGTTAATATGAACATTAATTCAATTTCCATAGCTGATTTTAGCAAAATTCATGAATTCAAGAATGAAAACATAACCTAACCTAACAAATAATCCAGTATATCGGCTATTTTCAAACTTTGTTTGCTGCTGGCTTCCTGCAAAGTGTAAGCCGACAAGAACCGTGTTTTATTTAGACATGCATTTTATATCAGTACTATACGACCCAGAGAGGTTCGACGGTCTTTAATATCCCCGACCATGTCCGATCCTAATAGAATCATATGGGCCTCCACAGAGTAGAGGTTTGTATTAACAGATTTTGTTTTTTACGAGAAATGGATGTCAGCCACTTGCTCAACCTATTAAGTCCATACCCTGACTCACACACAAATTGAAAAACAATATGTTTACTATCACGCCGTGGGTCCCAGGTTCGAATCCTGGGTCTGGCAAGTAAACATATTGTTTTTAATATACAGCCATATATTTTCGATACAACATTTCATGGTAAAGTGTTATACGGTGAACTGCATACGTACAAGTTTCTGGACACGCCAGTGATGGAGGAACGGGCAGATGACCGGATAATGCACCGATTAAGGGCGACAAATTATTAACAGTTAAAACGGAACTACAATAAAAAATAACTTGAAATAATCATCAAGTAAAGAAATATAGTAAACACGTAATTAATGAGAAAAATGAATTTTGAATTCACGTTATTTATTTTTCCTTAACATTTCATGACATTACAGTTTTTTTTTACCATAACGTAGGTACAGTTTTTCAAGGAAACAGTGTAAATATTACAACTTGAAGAAAGATATAAAAAAATATTAACTATTTAAAATTAAATTTCAATATTGTGTGCTAACCTTTTTAAATATTCTCAATTCGAAATACTACCATACAAAGGCATTAACTAAGTGTTAAAAGCTGATGATATTAATTTATTACACTACTAACAGATTAAATCTCAAATTACACTGAATGTCGTAAGTATGTAAATTTCAGTCGATACGTAATTCGAAAAACCAATAAAGCACTAATTGTTTTATATTATATTTTTGTTTTTTTTGCGGGCCGTTTTTTCTTGGCGGATTTGTCCGGGCGGTATTAACATGTACTGGTAGGAGCGCATTTGGTTTGGTGGTAATGTCTGGGCGGCAATGTCCGTCGGTTTTGTCGAGGTGCCATATTTTTAATAAATACTATTATATTCATTAAGAGCATACTTCAGTGAAACGGAAAATAATTTTCAACAGTAGGTGCGACGAAATTTCTCACTAGTCACCAATCGGAGACAGACAGTCGAGGTGACCGCACGTAGATTTGTTTTGTCATGGCGTCAGATGAAAATATTCTTAAACCGTGTAAAGATGACTAAAAAAATTTACGTATGTACTTAAAAAAGAAAACAAGTCAATAAATATACTATCATTATTAGTAATATAACAATAAACATAACACTAAATGGACGCATGTTGGATTTTTATGACAAATTATATTTCGTTCGGCATGCGTCATTTGCACAATCCGCGCATCGAGTAGCCACGATCTTTTTAGACCATGCCTTAACTGAAGTATTTTATGTACAGATAATATTATGATTTAAAAAATAATGACTTCTACAATGAGCCCGAAACGTCGATGAAAGAAGAAGGTATAAAATCTATTAAAACAATAAACAACCGCGAAAGTCTCAAATATCGTATCATATTGTTAAGAATTATTGTTAACCTTTTTTATATACTGTTGACTGTTAGTTACTACATGGAGTTGAAGCAAAGATTTCCGCCCAGTGCTTCAAATGAATAATAATTCTATCTACCCTTTGAAATAATTAACAGAGTTTCGTTAAAAGCGAAAATTTACTAAACTTTTCCTACAAAGGTCCGATAAGAAGGTAGAACGACCCATGATTTATATTACATTATTCACTTATTATTAATAATTTATTCCCTCTTTTATCCCAACCGGCTAAGAAAACTTTCTCTGTAAGTAAATTTCTCATTCGCTGCTGACTCTTAAGTCTAAATTGTTCCCAAGAGTGGCACTAACCATTAATTCAAATTGGTATTTTACAAACGGTCCGAGTTTTAATTCATGCGGAGTTAATTATTTCGAAAAATTCGCTGTAATAATTTCTCTTCAAGTTTTAAAACTTCGAATAAGTATTCTTAAGTTACAAAAACTTCTCTTACCATTTATTATTTAATAATTTATAATGTCAAGGCCACCGGGGAATTTCTCATGATACCTACGTGGTTCTTTTATTCAAACGTCTTCATCGTGTAGCGCATTTTGTTTCTGATTTCAATTCAATTCAATTCAATTCATTTATTTTACATATTGTGGACATTACAAATTATAAGTTTAAAACGTTCACAACATGACATTTAGAAACAACGAAATATTATTAAAACAATATTAGGTACATAACAAAAGAGATAGATCAGTAATAAGTTATTCTACAGTATAAATGTGTAAATACAAAAAAAATATATAGATACAAGGAAGTACACCGGATGAGTTAAGCAGACCCTATTTTAATAATTTATAAAATAACGTCCACCTATACTCATCCTCACGCAGATGGAATATATCAACATCCGAAGCGATTTGGTTAAACAGAGTTATTGCCCTCCCAATCGGCATCACCAATGGCAGGTTAGTTCTGCTCCTCGGGAGAACAAACAACTGATGTTTCCGATTTCTAAGATAGTTATCAGGGACACACAAGTAAATACTACAAAGAATGGCAGAGTTCTCATTCACACCACGTATAAGTCGAAAAAAATACGTGGCCAAATATTGATATCTTCTAGTACTTAAACTACAGTATGTAAGCATACCTAAGAGAAAGTCAGTTGGATAAAGCCACGGATAGTATCCATATAACCTCAAATAAATGAGTCTCAAAAATCTCGCTCCACCATAAGGTCATATTTCAACTGATGCGGGGCCCAAACAATCGACCCACTCTCAAGCCGGCTTCTCACTTAGGAATTATAAAGAATTTTTAATACAGTAACATCTGAAAAGATCTGGGAAGTACGCAAGACGAAGCCCAACATTTGTAGCGCCTTTTTACAAATGATAGCAATATGACCACTAAATGACAGCCTACTGTCAAACGTAATCCATGATATATATTAATATATTAAAACGGTGGTTTCCATTATATATATATATTAATACCCATGACAATTAGTCAATGGGTTGAATCAATGCTGACTATAGTCAGGCCGGGGCACTGAATTGCGAATAACAATAGTAGTAGGTACTAGTTAATTATTATCTTCGAATGCAATGCGGTAACATGTTTGCAGAAATGGCCCCATCAAATCACCCTATATTTGAATGTTAAGCATCAGTATTTTTTTAACTGAAAATGTCTCAGGAGCAGTTACCTAAGACTGAGGTCACCATGCACTCAATAATCGTGCCTTAACCGAATTTACATAACAATATGTTAAGTGTGCCATGAGAGAGACCATTTACAACATAATTTGAGTTATCCCATCTCCACCCGCCATATATTTGGAGCCGAGATTTGTGCACGGCCGCCTTCCATGATACCATAAACGTGTCAGAATGAAAATATTTTAATAATGCCACAATAATGCACATCGGTGCTTAAAAAAAGTTTAGAAAATTTAAAAAATGTTAACTTGCTCTGCCGTCATTTATATTTAGTGACATAGGTACCTTACCTCTGTACATATGCACTAAAATTCTGATGAGACATAGGAACCAGGAGTTGAAAATGATGAATCTAAGGAGGGATCGGAATTATTCTATGCTCCAAATGACCCAGCAAACTTTTCAAATACTTACCTCAAAGTTGGCCTTGGTTGATATCAAGTCGGCATGGCGAATTTGGCTCGTGTATTTGCCGGACCCTGGCAAATGACCCATGTTCTATCAAACAAAAACCATCTTGCTTGCTTGCAAAGTCACCATGGCTGGTCAGAAACCAGCTTACCCATTGTATCTATCTTTATCTTATCTGAAGCCCGCAGAACATATCTCAAAAAAATCAGATACATTTGTTGTTCTTTGATGGATGCCAACCACCTTGGTATTTTGTAGATTAGCATCCTGACAACGGTCATAATTTTCTGTAAACAGTTTACCATATTGCGTTAGAAGAATTATCAACAATTGTGATTTAAATTCATAGCTTCATGCTCCGTCCTGAATATAGTCAGCGTTGAGTTAACCTAATAACTGATCTGTACCATATTGTTATAGATCGCTATAACCATGGATTTGTTTGATTAATTTGAGATCACAATTTATCAATTTATTTATCCTGTATTGGCATATTATATCTTCCAATAATGGATAAAAAAGACTTGAATATAATATTATGTTTCTTCTTCAACAATTAATCGTTCAAAACATACGAAATTAATCACATAAACGTTAAACCTTTGACAGTTGAATATATTATTTTCGTTAAGCTTAGAAGAATGCGGAGAAAAATAACAATTGATAAATATTAATGTGTACACGTGCCTACATAATATTAATTATGGGTATATGAATATTGTACATAGCTGTTGCTACAATATGTAATTTTGTATTTTACTTAATTAAATTTATCAAAATAGTACTCGGTCTTTATTGTTTGTTATTTTAACAATATTATATATAACAGGATATAATATTGATATAAGTAAAACAATATTAATTTCAGAAAAGTTAATTGATATTAACTTATGTGTATTATTTTAATAAAATAACTCACATTGTATAAATACCTAGTAAAATAAACGCAAATTTTCTAAACACATCGACAAATATAGAATTTCATGCATTATGATTTAAATTAAAAATAATTACAAGGTAAAAAGAATTTTTTATATACAACGTTTTTAAATTTTCTGTTGAATCATATAAACTTGACAATTCTATGTATTAATAAATATAGAATACTGAAATGTCATTTTGACATTTCATATTGATCATAGTAACGCACGTATATATTAATAATTTAGTTGCTAGGACCCACTTAGCAACCAATAATAGTGAGTAGTATATATTACTTTTAACGAATTTTTCCCGTAACATACAAAACAGAATTAACTGAAAATGAATTCAATGTTGCTTAAAGATGGCCAAAAGTATTAAAAGAATGCATTCCCGTTGTGTTCTGATAATATATTCTAAAAGTTTAAAATGTCTAGCTAGTCGGGAAGTTAGTTAAAAATCTTGGAAAAACAAGAAAAAAATCTGCATGGGATAAACAAGAATACGAGCTAATAAAAACATGGTAATAATAAGTTCCATTGAAGTTAAAATTAATCAATTTGTGTTATTCACTTCTCGACCAGTCAATTTCAAGAAAGCCGAATTCTATTTTTCTTTCGACGATTCGTCAATCGATTATTTTTCGACTGCCTTTCTACAAGGCTTGCTAGCTTTTCACGTTCTTGAATATCGTAGTCACTTCTGCTCTTGAGGCATTTTTGCCTGCTCTCGCGAGAGATAGTTTCCAATCCCGACGAGCTAAAGAATTTGAATCTATATGCACCTGTCAATTACTATGTTCTATTCTGGGTCAGAACCGTTTCCTCGTGTCAAGTTTATCAGACACTATTACCGAGGAGTGAAAGACTAGCCAATGCGCTCCCCAAAGACATCGAAATTTTCAGTGAGGTGCTGTGTACATATTTTGTTTTGGGAATTTTATTTTATGGAATAACATTGTTTATGTTTTTAATTTTTTTTCTTCTTTCTTGTGAGAGTAACATTTGTTATTATATTAGGCAACTCTGTAATTTTTATTTAGCTTGTTTCATTAAAATCAGCTTTTTTTCAATTTAAATCTTATGTTGTGAACGTTCTGAATTCGGATTTGTTATGAACACATTTTTTTTTATTAAATGTGTACTTAAGTTAATAATATATGTGATTTAAATATGTTAAGCGTCAATTACATTGAGCTACTTTACGAGCCGTTTGTTGGCGAATTTAAAAGCGGGCGATTCAGCTACTGCGATTGTGATGATGACACACAAAACTTTCCATTCGCTGAGAAGCCACAAGCCAGCAACTATTTTGACAGAACGTAGTTACAGATCAAAGACAATAGATAATATACGTAAAAAAGCATAGATAATATACACAAGCTAGCGAGTTGAAATCATAATATTGTGTTGTTGTTTACTTTTATCGGGCTCTAGCGCTATGAAGTGAAACGTAAAATGCTTGCCGAATAATGTTTCCATTTTAAAACGTCAATACGGTAAATGTCAAAATGAGTAGTTCGTTTTTTTTACTGGGAGGTCGCCACCATCGATCTACTGCGCAGACGCAGTAGGCCCACACGCCAGCGTGTATCGTGTAAAGTTGACCGGCTTTCAACTTTTCTCGGTAGATTGTTTACAATCTGCTTGTTAGCTTGTTTGATGATGACACTGGGGGACTTTGCAGGCAGATTGTAAATTCGCCAACAAGCAGCTCGTAAAGTAGCTCAATGTCATTGACGCATTACATATGACAAATTTGATTTTGAACGATAAAAAGTGACTTGGAAGATCGTTGAAAACTATCGACGAAGTTTATACAGCGGAGCTACGGGATGCTGGCAAGAAGACTGACATGTGACAGGGATTCTTGTATTGTGTCCATATACACCAACTATGGGGCGGAAATAGTTAAAAAAGAATAATAAAAAGACATACTATATAAGCAGTAACATGCTGAAGATTGCCGATCGTTGGTTGGTTTCTTATATCATTGAAAACGTCATGTTTAATAACTAATTATAAACCTACACATGTATACATATTATATGAATTGCAAGATATCAGCACAAAGTTATTACAAGTAATCCACATTTCAACAATTTGCATAATAAAAATACTAAGCCCTGAAATCCACACCTAAATAGATAGTAAATTTTCACCATTTTCATCCAGTTTTCGGCACGGCCTGGAAAATGATTGGGTAATAGGTATTTCTATCGTCTACGCCAGTGGTTCTAAAATCTTGACATAACAATACTAAAAACTTGTTTATTATTTTTTGTTCAGAAAACAAGTCAGCTACAGAAAGAACACATAATAATTAGGATTTGAGGTAGGATGGAAATATTGGAATGGAGGCGACCATAAATTGGTCTGACCAGTTATATTAATCATTAAGTAGTATTTTTTTCAGCTTCGTTCTTATAAATACACGAATACTTGTCGCCATTACATAGGTAAGAGTAAATTAATAAATATGTAGAAATATCAACATTTTACAATCGTACCTATATGTACTTAACATTTTTAATCAACTTGATCACTTGAATTTGTTCAATTGTAAGCACCTCAATTGTTATTTTTGTGATTTCGAGCTTATGAGAGGTACGCAGTATGGATAAAGCTAAAAATGCCTAAAAATGTTATAATCAAATCTAAAGTTTTATTTTGAGAACTCCTGGAGCACCTAGATAGATACAATTTGAATAATACATCCACGTTTAGTATCCGTGGGCAAACCAACCCTCTCGATAAAATAATAACGTAGACGAAGGCTATATTTGCGTTTCACTTTCGCCACGGCCCACTTCGATTGAATGAGCGAGACGCCGATACTCTGAAAATGCAGAACATCAAAGAGCTTTTAAGCTCGATGACGCAAATCGCAATATAAACCTAACTCCATGATTATCATACTCTCTTAATCCAAGCTCCCATGGATAACAAAATTAATACGAAAAAGTAATCTATTTTTCGCGGCAGAGGGAGTCATAGTATTATGAACTTTTGTATATTTTGAACATTTTATGAAAATGGCGGCACGTTTTGATTTTGTTACTCATTTTTGGCACTACAACTTTCAACTTTGATAAGCATAACAGGTCAAATAAATCATAAAGATTGCTGATGCTTCATATCAAATGTATGGTCTCATGATTAGACCTGATCAAGAGCAGGTGTGATGCGGGACGGGCATGGTTTGGTGGAAGTGAAGTGTGAGTTACGAGGGTAGTGCTAGTTATTGATTAACTTAGAATGCAATGCGGTAACTTGTTTGCAGTAAATAAAGATTTTTCATTCTATATTTCATTAAATTCAATTAATATTTCAATTTAAAACAGTCATCATTTTCTACAAACTGTTTGCCATATATTATTGCATTCTAAGTTCATACTGCAATAACTAGCTCTACAGTCATAATTTACAGTTTCGTGCCGCGGCCTGATTACAGTGGGGCTTAAATGGGGCCATTAAAACATTTCTGGACAATCTAGTGCATCACTTTTTAATTTCTTTTGTAACTCTGGGAGCAATCTCAGTTTGATCCGTCATTACTAACACACGTATTGTTATTTGTAATTGTATATGATTGTGGATATACATTATGACAGTTCATTGTATCAAAAAACATTTTAAGGTTTGTGACACTATTACGAATCGTTGTATTTTATTTCGATACGGTCCTAAAGCTTTCTACAATTGAATCGACAATGAAAATATTTTTCAGTTCACTTTCATATTATATTATATAGGATCCATTTTCAAAGCTGGTTGTATTTAACATATTTGATAAATATATTGTATGTATTTAACATTCACTTACTTGACCCCATTCTGGCTTCTGGCGGTCTAATAACAAAGAGTTGACCGCGACGCATATAATATTACGTTATTTATATAATGTGTTATAAATATTCAAATTAATAACCTATAAGATCTGTAACAAACATTTTACCTGACCCGCATTCTGAGAAGTCCAATTTCAGGTAACACAGTGCGCCATAAATTGCAATTTCGAAAATTAACTTTAAAAATTTATAGACAAAATATTGTAAACTGTACGCTGTCAGTTTTGATCTGTAAAATATAAACCTGTCGCATTTTTATTCAATTCATATTATTTTGTTACAAAAAACCGTTGGTAAATTTGCGGTAAACTACGGGTTTGAAGCTTTATTCCAATATAAGGTAAGTAAAAAGCTCCATGTTCTCGGTATAATCAATAAAATTATCTCACGAAAATGTTTCGTTAGAAATAAACTTTCTTAGGTATACTGTTAGATTAACTAAATCTACTTAGGAGTTCCTCAACTCTGATGTATGTAACTAACGCTTGGGAAGGTCACAAAATAGCAACTCTAAACTTTTTCAGTGTTCAAAGTAATTCGTTTATTCAATAGACTATCATGAAAAAGTTGTATATATATGGTTATCAAATTAGAGATATATAATTTTAATTTAATTTTCAATAAGTTGGTTGTGCCACGAGGTGTATGGTAACTACATATCCTCCAGGTCAAAATCATCTGATTCATGCCAGAAAAAATAATAAACATGCATCTGTAGCCATGTACCATAAACCACACTGAACTGCTAATTTTTGTGGATGCAAAGGTATTTCAAGAATAATATGACGTAGGTTTTCATTACTCTAAATGCAACAATTATGCTTATTTGTGAACCCATTTAAAGAAAAATGAGCATCATCACTGACAATGATTTTTTCATGATATAATAGGTCTGTTTAAAATTACTCTAAAGCTCAATCAGGGAAATTTCGACTTCGACGCACCAAGCGGTCATTCAGTTTAAGGTCTTATGTTAACTGTATTTTAAACGCCTTCAAATGCAAATCTCTGTGAAGAATATTCCATATAGTGCCATAAGAAAGTCCAAGTTCTTGACAACGACGTATAATTGATTGTTCTGGATTTTCATCCGCACTTTGATTTTCAACATCGATATTTTCAGCAGTACGTTTACGTTTTTGATGAGTTGGTTTGTTTTCATTGCAAACATAACCGTTTGACTCAAATTTTTGAATTAAATTATGAATATTAAGCTCTGTGAGTCAATTAATCACGTGCTGCCCGAGACGTAGTTCAAATAGATTCATTATTGTTGTAATACATTTTAACAATTATTTATATACGCTGTACAGCTGTGTATGGTACCATGATGATTTTCCAAACAATATTGAACACGTTGGTGGAAATCAGAAAGAAATACTTGATTGATAACGAAAAAATGCGTGAAATTATTTTTTTAAAATCTTTAGTATTAATATATTACGAGTAGGTATATAGTTAAAAATATTGATTCGATTGAAAGGATTGATCAATTTGCTATAACGATAAAAACTAACACTATTACAATGTTTATTTTATGTATGCTGGTCTTCATATCGTGGATTATTCAAAGAAATGCTCATCTCTCACAGCAGGTTCCAGAAAGGACTCACCTACAATCTTTAAAAATCATACGGAAGTTTGATTAGATGTAAACAGAACAAGCATAAATAAAATATCGTATTATCCGGGGACTGATTTAATTGGGAACCCTCACAGAAAAAAATAAAAATAAAAGCCTCCAGGGAAGGCGAAGCAGAGGAAGCAAATGAATGAGCTGGTCGGAGGCAGCCTTCATTCTGCCATGAGAGAAGCAGATGATCAAGATGGGTGGAGAGTATTGATCGCTTAAAATATGACGGAGTTACAAGGTGGTCACGATCCTCAGCAATAAGGGAACGAGCTAGAAGAAGATAGTACAGACATACGTAATAAAAGAACGACTTACGAATTATTAAACGCTTTTCCTGAAATGATTTTCTCTAGAAAGTTTCGCTCATTATATTTTTTTTTAATTTAAAATTTGGAGGGCCCTTGTCAGTGTGGGGCCCTGTTATTTTGGACACTCAACGTACCAGTAAATTCTCTCATGATCGTGTTTCTTTCCTTTAAAAACCTTCATTAAAAAAATGTACCTAACTATTTTATAAACGAATAAATTAATCTTTTTCTTAGTAAATAATAATATAAATAAATTCTCGTAAAGGATAATTTATATAATAGAATATTACCTGAATAAAGTTATATTAACAATAATAATAAGAGTACACGATTCAAGCCTTTATTATAATAAACTATGGAGAGTACATTTTGAGTCGTATGTGTAGTCTTTTCAAGACAATATTTAAGCGCCCAGAAGCACTTTAGCAAGCTTTTATTTGCAAACAATCAAGCACAAGTACATTCATATATTATAAAATTATAATATTATGTAGCCATATTATACCTGTCAGAACTGACGATCGGTGGGTAGAATCTCTTTCTTGAGCAATATATTCTTATTATAAATAACAAACTCTGTCTAAAAAAACAAATGTCTTATGGGTACATACCAATGGCGAAGAGTGGAGGTAGGCTGTTAAGATCCGCCATAAATTAGTGGACACTAAACTTTGTCAGTCATACGTATTTGTTTTCATTTAAATAAGATTACAATTTACGGTGTTGGTTAGTTTTTAAAATTCAATTAAACCCTGCGAATACAAGTCGTAATAGATAATAGTCAAAAAATACTCGTCCATCTATGAAATATCTAAAATTATGCAATTAAATCATAAATAACTTTGAATATTTATAGATAAAATAATATTTTTTATCTATTATAGTTTGGTTTAGACAAGGCTTAAAAATCAACCAACAATATGTGTAATATTTATTCTTAATCCAACGAAAACAAACAAGTATGAATGAAAAAGTGTGCACAATTTTGTCATATCGCCCAAAATATACCAAAACTATTATGGTTTGGTTTCTTCTTATTTCACCCTACCACGAACCAGCATTGGGGCATACGGCAAGCACAAGCTCGCGCCACTTCCCTCGACCCATCGCCAACTCTCGCGCCTTCCGCCATTCCAGACCTGCAGCGCGTAGGTCACTTTATAGCACCGCTGCAAGGTAAAGGAGGGTCGGCCATGACGACGGAAAATTTAATGCTGTGCCACAAGGGTACAAAATGTTGCACTCTTTATGCTAGGTATGGGAAGGAAAACCCCTTCAAAAAACCAGGGCATTTTCACGGGCCCTAAGGTGACAACCCCACCAGTGAACTCGGGTGCTGTGAGATGATCATCTGCACACCCTAAAACAAGAGATTAACTCAAGTACATGGAAGCCTCAGACCCCGGTTTGGTTTAGGCAGATATTAATTGATTACTAACCAACACCACCTGTAAATTGTAGCCTTAATTCAATAAAAACAAATACGTATGACTAACAAAGTTTAATGTGCACTATTTATAGGGGATCTTAACAGCCTAACTTTACCCTTCGCTACTGGTTCACATTGTTACATACAATCGTATTCCCTTCAAAATAAAGTCTCTAAATTCTTGCAATGAACTTTTGTTCAAATCCCCCTATTTTCCTTGTTATTCTTTGTTTCACTTCCGCCGCGAGAAGTTACGAAAATTTTTCTTGCATTATTCATACCTACTTGGCAAAGAATATTATGAATATTATAATCATAGAAGGCACTAAATCTCTATTTCCCATTAAAAAGTTTTGCGGGATAGCTTTCGAACGTTACAAACTTTTGAAAACTTGGTAAATTTTCGCTCAAGTAGGTGCCTACTCATACATATTTTCTTTTGTTTTCAATAATTTGAATCTAATTTAAACATAACAGACGCACTTACAGAATAATTGGTATGGGGGGGGGGATTCATTTCGATTTCATTGAACATATTTATTGCCCTCTTAATTGGTAACTTAGGAAAACAAACAACTGCAGGTATTATAATTATAACTAGTATAGGGTATTTCGTGGGAATTTCCTTTTTTTTAAACGGCATGTTGAAGTTAGTGGGGATCACAGAAGGGAGAGGAAGGGCTCAATGAGAGGGGCTGGATTTAACGTTTGTGTTTGTGTGATTATGTAACCCGTCAAACATCATGTGAGGTGCTGGTTGACACCTTGCCCAACGACGTACTTGTGTTCTTCTCTGAAGAGGAAAATTTTTACCTTAGTGGCTGTGTTATCAAACAGAATATACGAGACTGGAGTGAAAAAATTCCAGGGTACTTCATGAGAGACCCCTTAATTCGGATTTTGTCACAGTATGGTGTGCAATTTCAAGAGTAGGGATCATCGGCCCTTACTTTTTTCAAGAAATATGTGCTGTAACCGTGAATTCAGACCGTTATTTGGCTATGATGGGGCCACAGCCCACACCTCCAGACTTTCAATGGATTTTTTTAAACAAGCCTTCCCCGGGCGGCTGATCTCCCTGAGAGGGAATGTAAACTGGCCTGCGTGCTCGCCTGATTTAGCCCCCTGTGAATATTTCTTGTGAGGTTATCTCAAATCCCTGGTTTATAATGATCGTATAACATCCGAGCCGAAATTGCCAATATACGAATATACGAAGTTCGTGGAGACATAATTCATAGAGCCGAGAAGAATGGAATCAACATGTAAATATCTTCTTTCGGTAATATATTGAATACAGTTGACGACGATGATGATAATGTATATATAGTGTGATAAGTCGGTTGTATTGTGCAGGTTTCACGACTCATTTTCATATTTAAAGTGATCATTTCGCTATGTATGGACGCCATTTTAAAAGCACTTGGGCATGCAAATGGCGTGCAAACTGCCGCAACAAAGTTTCAAGTACCTATCTAGTATGTCGTGTTCGGTCTACATCTGGCCAGTCCCAGTGGTTTCAGCGTATACATTGCTTAAAATTTCTCGCGTTTACCCTCGTTTGGAGAAAATTCAACCTGACAGTAGAGAGCGATTTTAATAATGGCCTCTCGTAAATATTGTATATCACAGGGGTGGCAAACTTGTTTTTAGTTGCGATTCGCTTAGAATATTTAGTCAGCTTAAATTAAGGGAGACTTGTTATGATTAGTATGGTAAATACTAGACATGAAAAGAAAAAGATGTACGCAATTCTCAACAATAAAACTATGACTCAAAAAATAACACGTCATGATTGTTTTCATTAATTTTAAATATAAAAAAACCCTATTTAAGTATTTGATTCAAATAAGAATACATGCATTCATCACATTTTTTAATAAATAGATATGTACCCATTGACTGGTGATCAACTAACGGTCGATTTGCCCATCTGACGGTGGCATCCTTGACTTGGTTCCACCAGTGTCAATGAAAAACCTCTTTTATTCTTGATTTGGTCCATCCACTTAGAGCCATCTATGTCTGATCCTCTCCGACCTTCTGCTTGGCTTCTTCTTGCGGGCTACTTGACCAATTTGAGAGTCCTGTGCGAGTCAATCTCGAATCTGGAGTTCGCTGATAATGGAAACATTTGTTCGTTTAGTCATCCACGATAATTAAAGCCCCATCACCACCAAAACTATCAATTAATCGTATATTTTTCACCACAGTTTAAATTAAACAGTGAAATTTAAAAAAGTTTTCTATAAAAAAAATTACGTACATACTGAATAAAATTTGTTCCTATCGATGATATTAATGGTTTGTGTCAAGGTATACGTTAAAGTTCCCACCACCACCCGTCATATATGCACAGCCGTGGATATACACGGCCTCTTTCTATGACGCTTTAAGCGTGTCTGAAAGAAGTGATTTTAACTGCTCATTCCGTCCCGAGACGGAGCCGCACGGGACTGATGCTGCAACCATGCACCGCAGTACTTAAAGAGAAAGTTAAGAAAGATTTTTTTTTTGTTTTTTGGACTGGCTCTGCTGTCCGCTGACTGATTGCCATGAATTGAAATGGATGAGTCTACAGAAGAGTCGGGACTATCCCGCTCCCCATACGACGCTGCAAATTTCTCGAATGCCGCAAAGTCGGCCTCGGTTGCTATCAGATCTCCATGACCAATTGGGCCAGTGTGAGGACAGACCCTGGCAAACAGCTCCGCTCGTTCGAGTTCCATAAGCGGGCAATCCCAGAGGATGTGTTCAACATCTTGGTGGTCATGTGTCAAGGTATAAACTGAGATATTTGAATATTGAGTGATATTTCGTAAATTTGAAAAAAAAAATGAGATATGGTTTAAGAAACACGGCCACTCAAACACGCACAGCGTCTGACGATGTGATTCTGAAAGAGTAAAAGAGAACATTGATTAAACTGTAGGTTGTTATCCATTAACGACTTCTGCTTAAATCTAATAAATGTGATATTGTTAAAATTCGAATACAGACGCGATTGACCTATTGGCTACACCTGTTTAAACATAACACACGTTAGCGTTTACATTCTCATCTAATATTGAAGCTACGAAATATGTCGGTAGCTACTTTTGGTAGTTCGCCATCTGTTAAAATAGCCATGTCTATTTGATAAATGAATCACACGCGTATTGGAATTGAAACATCTCAAATAATAATGCTGCCCAAGTTCTATCTTTCACGTGTTTTTCTAGATACATAATATCATTGTTAATGGCAAATAGTCAAAGAGATTGGACTCCTCAACAACTTTCGCATATATTCGTATAAATTATTGTGGAATTTACAGTTGAAATGATAAATGGTTACGTTATTGAAATTGATATTCTTTTAAGATATAATCGTCTATTATGACTTAATCTTCTTTCTCATTTGATCATTCCCGCTCAGTCAGAGCATATGGACACCACGTGGCGTCTACAAGTATCCATGTCGCTCGTCAGTTTCCTTACGCCTTGTCAGTATACCGTAGTTCTTCCGTATACCTACACCATGCGGTAGGTTTTTAGTGAGTTTTCAGGACGCAGCAATCCATTTATCATGAAGAACAGGCAGGCCATATTGAAATTCTTTTTAAGTATCCATCACATGTGAACAAGCCAAGTTTAACATCGGTTCTTCACAATGTAATAAGAGGCTGCATAATCCTGTAAGAATCGTCTTCATTGTATTATGACACAGTTCATTGTTAGATATGTACCAATTGTTTTTTTTAAATATCTTACATAATTTTTTTTTTACCATGTCCGATCCTAATAAGATCATATGGGCCTCCACGGGTGGAGGTTTTTGTATTAACAGATTTTTGTTTTTACGAGAAATGAATGTTAGCCACTTGCTTAATCTACTAGGTCCAAATTGAAAAAAAAACAATATTTGTACTTGCCAGACCTAGGATCTGGGACCAACGACGTTATAGGCCGACGCTTAAGCCGCGCAGCTATCGAAGGCTAATACAGTTGTAAATGCATTAGCAAAATAGATCAATGCTAGTATAGGTATTGAAATTAACGTAGTTTACAAATGGACCCTTATTAAAAAACAGGTAGAGTTCACGTTACACAATTATTTTCATCTGTATTTTTATCTGTTTACGAAAGAATAGAATATTTATAAGTAGATTCAGGCAGATTGGATAAATGTATGGGGCATTATGTTATTTTATTATTCACATTCAATTACACCATCCATATTATATTATATAAGTCAATGGTTATAGCAATGGATATAGCAAGGAGCTGGAAGTCTACCGTATATTATGTATCACAAATATACCCTTTGAATGCTACACAATAATATATCGTTGTTTATAATAGCTCCGAGAAATACTAAAAACAATTATTGCGCCATTATCAAAAAGTTTTTAAATTATTTATTTTTCACATTTAATAACACTTATTTTGTGGGTCAGATTATTTATAAAAAAATAAAGTTATTTATAGATGGAAAAGTCTTAATAGATAACTACTTCGTTATAAAAAATCTAATTATCAATGAAATAATCTATTTTTACGCGCGCGGAATGGTCCATTAGTGTTTCCATCTGAAATACTTTAAAATGGGTTATATTTTTCATTACTACTATTGTTGTTATTAGTCTCACGCACGCAATGTGATTTTATATTATTCCATATAAAAACCAATAAAAAGGCATTGTTGAAATAATACCGTTTAATTAACTTTTAATTAACCAATAATAATTATAAATGATAGCATTTCTCACTGGGGATTTGAAAAACATCATAGCAGCTAAAGGGGAATTGCTTTTTATACTACCCTTATAAAACATGCGAAATGAACGTTGTATATAATTATAATAAAAAAGTAGTCAGATAATAATTATATTCTCTATTAAACTCAATGAATATCTGTTATCGCGATACAAATAATGTCAGATTAATTATTTAAAATGAAAGTTTTAACAAGTTAGCTATCTAGTTTATTGTCCGAACTAAACATAAATGCTAAATTCATATGATTCTAAAACTTTCAATAATTATAATTTAAATAGAATTAAACATAAATTTAATAGTGTATGCCTATTAGTAGAATTAACAATTATTTCATGATACGTAATAATATATTATGAGTATAAAAACTTTTGCTGCTAGTCCAATAAAATAATGATATTTTAAAGTTAATCCAATAAATTACTCATTTACCATAAAATAAACACTTTTATACGCTCGACATGAAATAATTGCCAAAGTAAATAAACACGTAGGTAGGTAATTCAAATCGCGCATTTGACTGAGTGCTATTTTATTAGACCGATAAACTTTCGTATTAAAAGTTTTTTTAAACCAGTTTAAGTCCATATGAAACAGTAATAAAGGTATGAAAGTAAAACCTCACGTTAATTTTTAATTCCACTGCTGCCTGCGGGAAATTTCAAAATTAGAACAAGGTATGTAGAGTGGCCCAAAAAGATCATACGTTTAATATAATTATTATTAATTGATAATACAATATCAATTATATTTTTGCAGAATCGTGTAATACACTTTATACCCGGGGGTCTAGGACGATTTGGCACCGGACAACTGGACGCCATGGAATTCGAAAATAAATAGACGTTAGGTACTTATAGATACTTTAAAAAAAATATTTAATATTATTATTTATATTTCAATGATTATGTTATGATTTAATAGTTGGTGAGAATGTAAATATGCAGACGTAAACAATGATTTAATCGTGCATATGTTTAAGTTCCAACGTTATTTTATATAAAGCCTTAGGCATGGTAATTCTCAATCCGCGATAAAGAATACATTCCGTTAAGAGTAAAATGAATTCAAACTACTAAGTAGTAGATAGAAACTGATTAAAATACCTCGTCTACACGTGTCTACGACAGTGCGGCGTCCAATTGTCCGGAGGCCAGTCGTCCCATTACCTTATACCCATGATGAGAAGTCCTTATTTTGAAGATTTTATTCAATCTTATCTTTAATTATCTTTAATATGTGGATAATTTTGTCAAATATTCAAATATACATTTATACGGTGACCATTTGTCCCATATTCCTGAAGACAGTCTTTTATTCAAGCGCGATGTTCATTATATTTACTATTCATTGAAGAATACACATTTAATTTTGAATTCGAGATCAGTAATTCACTACCGTTGAAATTTTTACAAAAAATAGTAACACTACGCATAAATTGACACGGATAAAAATCTCCATTATCCTTCTTTGAAGGTCTGAGTGTCTTAGATTAGGAAGGAAACTAGGTACTATATCAATATATTATAAAGGTACTAAGGCAGTTTCAAAATATACATGATTGGCAAAATGTGTAAGGAAAAAAGGAGTTAAGGAATGAACAGGAGTATATTATAATAAAGTTTAATTAAAACTTTAAATATAAATCGACAGGATTCATAGCTAAACTAGAAGACAATCGCTGAAGATATAGGTACATTTATTTGTCATCCAGTTGCACTTAATTGGTACAAATACGTCAAAGGTAACCCCAGAGTATACTAGATCGATGAGATTGCCAAGTTCAGCTGAGGTACATGCCATTGTAATGCGATCGAGAGTATTGAATCAACGCAGAGAGACTTCATACAAGATCGACGCGATCCACCCTGATGATATTATTTGTATAATATAATGACAACAAGAAGAGTGGACCACCAATAAGCCATGCTTCACGTTAAAAGCATTCATAAAACATCCACTATTTTGTAATATATTTGTTTAGAAGCCTAAAGTTTTAAATGTTACAGTTTAAAGTAGAAAAAAATTCAAGATAATAAAATATACCATCAATTATTATGAATTTTTGAGTTCAGTTGGTGACTTTTCTGTTACCAACTTCGTCCAGACATCGAAAAATATTTGAATAGCATGAAGGCATCCATATAAAAAAGGGTCTATATAATACATTGGTATCAAAAGTGATTTTATTGTATTTAAAGGGCCTATATAAGGAATATAGGGAATTTAATTTTCATAATATCGCCACACTTCTTATCAAAATTCATTCGAAAGGGTTGGCTAACGTGGAAGAGGGGTCTACATACGATGTACAATTTGATATTTTTAGTTTGATTTTTTTTATTTTTTTTTATTAATTGCGTGTTTTCTATTACGTGTTATCTTAAAATATTATTTTTAAAATAAGAAAATGCTTATTTTTCAAAATATTAATTATTGTATTTATTTCGCTGAGTGTTTTTCTTCTCTCCTGATCATTTTTGTTTTTGCATAATATACCCTTTTTATAGGGACGCCTTCGATTATTTAACGCGGGGGTAGTCAACCTGGTCCCTACCTCCCACTAGTGGGCGTTCCAGCTTTCATTGTGGGCGGTAGGGGTTTTAAAATCATTTTCATAATGTATGCAAAATGTTCAACAATTGAGCTAGATATCCAGTATTTAGTTTCGCAGCATCAACCTCAGGGATCTCATTAATAATTAAATTAATTAAATGTAATTTCATCAGACTTCATACTTCTATGTATGCAAAGTATAAATAAAAATATAGATTTAACTACAGTAACTTGTTTTATATTTATTCTGCTAAACTTAGCGAAAGTCTTACATAAAGTATTTGGTAAGTATGTAATTATTATTACCTACATGCTTAACTTACTGTATCTCTGCTTTATAAATTTTATAAAATAAAGTTACTTCCCTACTTTATAAATCACCATTACTGTGGAACCGGTGAGCGGTTAGAAAATTTTACTATTAACAAATATACAAAAGTGGGCGGTAGGTATAAAAAGGTTGACTACCCCTGATTAACGAACCGTATTGTTTATTGTATGATGTTTTAAGCTCGAGTTGGTCCACTATAGTAAATACAATAAAATAATTAAAATAATAACAATACACATTCTATTAGCCCACCCTGTTCGCGCTTGCTTTAAAAATCATTGCAAATTTCATTGCGTACTTCCATAAATGCGTTCGTAACATTACGCGCCACTGGAGTATCATACATACAGCTAATTTTATCTAAATAGCTTACAAGTGAAACAGTTTGAGAGTAATTAACCCCTCTCTCAATCATAATATAATATGATAGCCTCTGCCGCTTTCAGCATTACATACTATTAATATTATTTTACCTATGTACATGTCTGTAGAAGTTGAGAAAGTTTTGATATGTATTTCATACTAACCACCTAGCGTACGTACTGCTAAATGATAATGATAGTTGCTTTTTCCTAAACCACAGTACCGTGGCACAATGAACGTTAGGCGCTCTTAAAATCTGTACTGAAAGTGTCCCAGGAGCAACTTTCCAAGACCTTGGTTGGCGTCAACTAGAGTGTGCGTGATCCCTACCTCGACATAATGTATTACGGTCAATTCTCGATAAGAAAAGACCTCCTCGCTCGCCGTAAAATGCCACAAACTTTTTAAAGGCTGAGAAATTTTCTCTCGTAGATACCAATTTGCAATGGCCAACCGGTCCAACTGAGGGTCGGACCGAGTTGAGAAGATCTTCCCTTTAAACCGACATATGGGGACACTCCTAGAGGATGTGATCGGCATCCTGCAATTCACCACGTCAGCAAGTCAGAGATTCTATTAGCCAAGCTGACCGAGCTTGGAGGCAAAACCACCGTGTTCGGTTAAGAACTGAGAAGTCCAACGGTCTGGAGTCAATCTGGTTATCTCCATGTGCCACTGATAATAATTATACTAGACCAAACGCACGGGTTACACATCATCGCAGTGGCTTATTCTTCACGCAATTGATTTCCTCAGCTCCACTCCTCTCAGTCGTGCGCCGCTCTGCAAATAAGTAAATCATCTTTTTTTTTAAATTGAATTGGTTGTTAGCCACTCGCTCAACCCATTAGTTACGTTAATTATTTTGCTAGAAAAGCAACTTCCAGATGCCACTGACTTCCACATTTCCCCAACTATTACTTATTGCTGATGCTTCAAAGGCCGACCCTCATACGTTGAGTCTGGATATAAACAACTGGCCTGCATGTATAGCTAACGGTGTTCATCTACGAGTTATTCTGAATTTTCGCATCAACAAGTGGTTATCGAATGCGCTTGGCTCAATGGTCAAGATTATTAACTATAAAATATTTCAAACACGACGCATCGAAATATTAAAGCAAACATTGAATGCTCCAGATAGCTTCATCAATCTATAAGGGCCACAAGTCTTCCAGTGGACACATACCTTGCGTATCGTTGAATGTTGAGACTTCAGAAAGCTGGTCAATTGTCAAATCATCCGGCTCTCGATCCTCAGTCATGATGCCCTGATGAAAAATAAGAACCATTAGTAATATTTAATTTATCTATATTATTTAGGTTTGTCTGGTTTTTCACATTGATTTTAGCTAAAACTTGCTGACAACCTCCGTTCTTAGACTTTTACGAAGAGCGAAAAATGATACTAAATTATGTATCTATATATAAATGTAAAAATTGACTTTATGTAGTTTTTCTCCAACAGTCATAAATTAAATAAATTATTCACGTCTTTACTTTGACAATGCCATATTTATAATGCGTCTTTTTGCGGAAACACTGTTGAGTTATTGGAAATATATATATAATATTCAAAAGAACATTTTCATTCTCAATAATATAATATTTTCGATGCTTTATTCTAATAATATTATACTAATCGGGATTGGTAAAGGAGGAAGCTTACCTAACGAGCTTTCATTCACGTAAAAGCTCTCTTTTCCACTCTCATTTGTTTTGTTATCACGTTTCTGATGCAACTTGAGTGGTAACACAATTTCCCTAACACTCCAAGACATTCTATGCTTCGGAAAAGCACTGTTTTCTTTGAATTTTCTTTTGTACTTTGTAGTTAATGTGATCGAATTATTTATTTGCCTTCGGAAAGTCTTGTTTGTAAGAAAATTGTAATTACGTATGTATATAGTAAATTTGTTACTTTGACATTTGAAAAGGAGAATAATAAAAATGTAACCATATTTACCGCGTATTTTAAATAATACAGCATTTGAGAAAAGTTTATTGGAGATTATATTCTGTCAGTGTTATAGATTTTTATATGTCTACTTATAATTCTACTAGGGAATGAAATCTCTAGTGGAATATTATACCACGGGATTTTGAGATAGTTTTTTTCTATTATTATATATATTATTATTATATTATACATTAGTTGACTAGATTCGTCCAACGATTATCTCTTCTTCGAGCTATATGTCCAGCCCATTTAAGGCTTTTAATGAACTCTATTATATCGTAAACCCTTTTCTGCTTCCTTATCCACTCATTCCTCTTTTTGTCCTTTCGCGTTATGCCCAGTATGCACCTCTCCATACCACGTTGTGCTACTCTAAGTTTCTGGATCTCTCTTTTACTTAGGGTCCATGTTTTACACGCATATGTGATCACGGGAAGCACCCACTGGTTGAACACTTTACGCTTTATGCACAGTGGAAGGTCACTTTTGAAGACATTATTCAGGTGGCCAAAAGCACTTCAGCCTAGCTTTACTCTGCGAACAATTTCATTACACATATATTTATTATATAATATATATTATTTTTTATACTTATTTATTTACTTATTTTATATATATATATACTTATTTTATATTTATTATACTTACATAATATATTATATATATTAGTTAGTTGAAAAAATATATAGTACTGTTCCCACGACTTTGTCTGCGTGAAATATTATAGTACCTAATAAAAAATACATCAATATAAAAAAAATCAATTTGGATTTGTTTTATTCAATGATATATCACTGGCGAAGGGTGAAGGCAGGCTATTAAGATCCCAAATAAACAGGGCATACAAAACTTTGTCAGTCATGCGTATTTGTCTTCATTGAACTACGGCCTTGTTCACATGGCGCGTTTTGCTTCGCGGGCATTCCAGGTACATTGAGCCGTCCACGTGCACCCGATGCCTAATTCTTGTCAAATTTGGGATCACAGAGATTATCAATACAATTTTTTATCGTAAATATTTCACTATAATAATGTCAATATAAATTATACTGATGGTTTTATAAATGCGTTTAAAAATTAATAATAAATAACCATGTTTGCTGCCATACGCAATCGTAACAACATCGGAAAAATAATAAATCCGTTTATTTAAAGTTAGACGCCACCAACGTGCTGGCACGCGAACGGCCTCTAACTGCCAGTGACATGGTCGTGCAGGCACGCACTTGTTTCTACGCCAAATTTTATGAATGTATGTTTTAATTTTCTCATTGATTTTAATAGAAACACATCCACTAATGAATAGCAATTGTTAGAATCTCAGAATGTTCGTGAATAATTGTATTATTATATTTATTTTCAACAAAATATGTTATTTTTCTTTTAATTGGCCTTGTATTTGTATTTATTATCTTTTCTTAAATAAATAAATAAAATTGTTTTATTTTCACATTATTATTTACATTACAATATTAATTACTTCTCCATTAAATCTGTGTATTTCCAAGATTAAACGAACACAATATTAACAATAAGTGTCTTATATTTTGACTGATTTTATCAATTATTGATTAATTTAATAAAATGCAAAAATTTTTAGTAGTTATTCCACTTTTAATAAATAAAATTGTATCTACTGTTTTCGTCCGCCTTAGAGGGAAATTTTCAAAAAAAATGCTTTTTATTAAATTAATCAATAATACACTGCATTTCCACCATGAATTGACAGTTAACACAATAAAAGATTTTATCAATGATATTTGTATATATAAAATTTAATAATAACTATCGAAAAATAATCCAATCCCGGGGCCAGTTCCGGGATCGTCAAAGGGATTGGATTCCCTAATCTGTAATTTGTATTCTTTATTCAACGCAAATAAACAATTATGAGTGAAAAAGTGTGCACAATTTTTGTCGGATCCCCCATAGCATACCTAATCTTTTATGATTTGGTTAAAGCAGGATGTAATTGATTTTTAAAAACAAACCAGCACCATCTGCAATTTGTAGTTCAATGAAAACAATAAATTAAGTATGACTGACAAAGTTTATTGTGCACTATTTATGTCGTTGTAGGATCTTAACAGCCTACTACATCCACCTCTTGCCTCTATGATAAATACAACAGTTGGATTTAGGCGCGTGTCTCTATTCATACATCACCTCATCACTTCACCATTACACGTGATCGACAATGGTTGGAAGTAAATTCGCGCCCCTCTGATTACATGCCACTCTGATCATTTCACAGCTGATATCTGACCATTACTCGTGATCAGAGCGTTATTTTCGTGAAACAAGTAAAAAAGTATTTAAATTCTAATGGATTTAAGTTTTGTACTATTCCATTTGAGTTCCATTCCATACTCAAATCGAATAGTATAAAACTTAAATTCATTTTGAATTTAAATTAAAATTCCATCAAGTATATACCTTCCGTCGATAGTATTAATATTAAAAAAGTATTTAATAAAAAAATTAATAATAATTTTATTGAAAATATAGGTTATTTCAAATTAAAATCAAGTAAAGGCTTATACCGAGATACCGGTATTCAGAACTCTAAGATTGCAACCCTATATGACACCCACTCACATTATAAGTACTTTGAAATACTATTTTGTAAGAGAGCCATTTGAAATATTTGACAGGAAAGTGTATTGAAAAAGTTATTATCTAATGGCTTAGATACTAGAGTAGGCAAATAAATATAGAATATAATGTCCCTTTATATATTATTACATATATATACATAAACACTTAGGGGTAAGTTGATCATTTTCGTAGATTTGTTAGTGTCGTATGGTGACCAAAATGTTTATTTTTATCAGGCTTTTTCATAATAATATATTGAATTAGAATAGAGATTACGCGCACTCTGGCGTTTGCAAGACTTGAAACGTTGATCTTCTGGGATACTCCAAATACAAATTGAAATATGCTTAAAGTTAATTCCGCCATGGCCCAATCATCCTAAAACGTGCCCCTAAGTGTGGATCTTTGCCGAACCCCCCATCTATCGCTAAATTGTATAGTACCACCACATATTTTAAAATTTGATTAAGAATTTCTGTTTATCTCACTTAGCTGGTCGACCCGCTACTCTAGGCCCCCTTATACCTTGGACCCCAGGCTAGAGCTTTCTTCGAATTTTATCTTATTATTGTCGATTTATTATCTTCAATATATAACTTTGTCTTTAATAATTGTTAGTATATATAGCTGTAATTGTCTAGTATAAATTTCTTAAATTAACTTATTTTCTGTATAAAATTATTTATTATATTCCATATTTTGTATCAGTTGACAATGTCCTATTGCAGTGGATGAAACCGGTCGTGATTAACTAATAAACTATGTAAAATAATATTATATTTCATTTTAATTAACAAATTAAAATCGTAAAAGCACTCCATGGCTATTTGAAAAAGTGAATTAGTCAGCCACACTCTTGAATACTGTCCGACAGTTTCGTGGAGCTGCACTCGTATCAATCATTTAGATACTTAATGCGGAGTATTCCTCTTTTGATTGATTTTTTTCTAGGATACTAAGCTGAGGAGTATTATAACCCGACAACTATAGTTTTTGGCGAGACCTTTGCGCTGGTATAGTGTGAGTATCACCAGTGTATTGCGAGCTATTAGCCGCACCTCAAGTTATAGTTGTCGATCTCTATGCTTACATTGTCTCATAGTGTGGCAAAGATAGTATTGTTTTGTAGTTATAACACGATATAGAACTGCTCAGTCCCTTCTTATTAGTTTGAGGACACTGACATCAAGTCAATTAGAACGTAGATAATTTCGCTCAAGATCATACGTTAATTATAGTTGATGTAAGACAGAGATTACAAACTTTCACGTGTACCCACGGACTTGGTTGTATATTATGAATTAATTAATTAATTATTTTCAACAATGAGAATAATAAAATTTAAAATTAAATCGCGACTCACTGATGCGAATTTTAATGAATATTTAATTAAGAATAGGAATATCCACATACATTTCTAACTTAGAAAAATTGTTTGAAGAAATGCCAAAGATCCCATTAATTAAAATGTCATTTTTAATTAACTTTTTCTTTTATTCAACAAATAATTCACAAGATTTACGAATGAAACAATCTGATTATTGAAAATACTTCTTTTTTTGTGATTTTACCGAGGCTTTGACTGCGACTCGCTGTCATATCGCCTCTTCTCTTCTAGAAGGGGATCCGTTGATCAGGTCTTCACTCCTATTCTGTTAAATAGCTTTACAATTTTGCCTAGCTCTTCCATCCTACCCACCGCCAGGACACCTTTCAATTCGTCGACATTCTCATAGATATGAAGTTCATATTTAGGGCATTGTTATGTAGTGCTATATGTACAATGTCCTCTAAAACATGACATTAATCGCAGAGTTGCGATTCGCTTCTTCCCATGAGGACATCAAATCTTTTGCCCATTGTGTGCCCTGTTCTTAGCCTCAGTATTAATTTAAGCTCATTCCTCGTCAAAGGAGAATCTATAAACCAGGGCACCTCTCGTGGTGATGGTAGAATAGACTTCATTTCCCCTTTCCTAATGATGCCCTATGGTGAAAATCTATCCACATACTTTGGACCGTTTTCTTTATAGCCCCATTCCAGTTTAAAAATATATTATAACCAATAAAATCTTTTTTGAAAAAGTAAAACACCCCGCAGTAGGGTGCCCTTAGCATAGTGGTCTATGTGCATGGGCGCGAAACCCGAAAGATGCAGGTTCGATACCCTGGGGTGTTTCTTTCTTTTTCAAAAAAGATTTTTTCTATTGGTTATTAAAATATATTTTCTCAAAAATGTTTTCAAAATTAAAACGTCATTATTTATTTATATATATATAATATATATATTTGCATACGGCGTTCATATTATATTATATTTATAATAAAAACATAATTACATAGGTATTTCTAATTATTTGTTTTATTTTTATTTAACAATATTTTTACATAATGTTTAAAGCGTCATACAGATCTATCGACTAGGAATTGTTAAAAAAAGTAGAACTAATATTTATTTGTCAAATATATCAGTCTTAGTCATGTAAGTTTCCATTTTTTGTTATACATGTGCTCCTGGTGAAAATAAGGTTTGGAGCCCCTGGTGTATCTAAGAACTCTATAATAATTATAGATATTATCATATTACACTAGTTTACACCAATTGCAACATTATTATAATGATAATGTACTCGTATTATAATATAGGGGTATATTTGAAAATGTATTTAATTAAAGTGTCTGCCAATTTAAATTAGCGAATTGAATTTATTTCACTTAAGTCAACGTCAATTTACTGTACATTACTGAAACATCATGAATATTCATGAATCGAGATAAATTAGAAACAGTCTTCCGTCAAAAGACATAAGTATATGTTATATACTCTAATAGAGGTATTTCATGACACTCTATAAACGTAGTGGATTTTGTGCGGGGTATATTTTCAGTAGAGCGTTTATTATAATTTATAATAACAAGTCTACTTTCCAGATAAGACACTGTCATAACTTACTATAGTTTATAGCCAGAAACTTATAGAAAATATTTGCATCTCTATTACATCCAGGAAAAGTGTACAGATGTTAAATCACCATTAGGTGTATTTTTAAAGTGTGTAATTATAAGAAGACAAACGTGTTCTTTTTTTCTCTTCTTGGTCGCCCACTCGTGGCTGAGGATCGTGACCACTTTTTAATTTTGCCATCCTTTGAGATCTTCCGCTTCTCTCAGGGCAGAATGACTGGTGTCCACAGTCAGGTCTTTCACTTGGTCGCTCCAGCGCGCAGACGCTCTTCCTCTGTTTTTCCTTCCCTGGAGGCTACCCAAAACTACCAGTCTCTCCAGGGTTTCCGGTCCGTGCCTTACAATAGGTCCAAAAAAACTGCAGAATTCGTCTCAGACATATTATATATATAATTTTTTTTTATATATATATTAATAACCATGCCCTTGCTTTTTCGTACAAGGTGGTTGGGTGGGTTAGTTGCATTGATGTGGGGCTAATTAGGTGCCTCCATTTATATCTTTAATTTTCTTTATGGCCAGGATTAAATATTTTGTGTAGTGTTCTTGTGTTGTTCTATTGCTTAGTACTTCGTGAAGCTTTTGGAGGTCAATTTCATGATTATGCTGTCTACATCGAGTCCTGAGAGTCCATCGCTCCCTTTCTAGTATAGGGCAGTCGTTGATGATATGCCACACAGTTTGAAATGTGTTGCCGTCACATGGACAACAGTCATCATCCCTCAATTCATATTGTCGAAAGCCGTCCATTTATCTGTAGTGTCTGGATGATTGACTGGTTCGTCCTGTGTCCGTCCCGTCTGTATCAGATTTAGCGCAACGAACGTCGAACAGATGCGATTTGGATGAGTCACTCTGTAGTTAACGCGGCTTTGGTTGTATCGTATCAGATCACGGCGCGATGGATTCTTAGCTTTAAAAAACCTAGACGCGTCCGCAGATTTGAGGTAACTGAACATAACTTAATCACGGTCGACTGATGACCTGTGATTGATGGTCGCCTGTATAAAACTTATTTTTTTAATTTATACAAAATACAGCATCGGCAGATCAATGAAATTCATTCGGCTAGAATGATTTTCTGGTATTTGTGGATCGGCCCGATGGTGTTGCTCAATTTTGTTTCGTACAATTAGTATTAATTACGTGTAACCATTCACAGGACTGCAGTGGAATAAAAAATGATTATTTTGAATGTTACTTTTCATAAATGAATGAATTTGAACATGAATTTCTTGAATGAAAAATAATCCCAACAGAGTTATTATGGTTACATATTCTGCTCTAAAGTGATTGATTTACCCATTTATATTAATATATTTCATGCTAATAACTAAAATGTTATATGCATCCATATAAACACTTATTACACATTCAAAAGAAAAGCTTTCAATTTACACATATACATCCCCTAGCAACATTAGCGTGCGCACTATTTCCGACCACCAGGGTAAAAAAAATACCAAAAGGGCGTCATAAAAAATTACACGTATTTAGATTTTTATTTAAATCCGCAATGATACCGAGCTTTTAATTATGTACTCTAACCTGGCAAAAATATTTCACCCGAAATAAATGTTTTTATTATTTTAAAAAAAGTGGCAGGCGTGGTCAGTACCACCTGTCAACATTCTCATACGCCTTCTCCCTGTACCCCTCTCCTTTTCTTGCGTTTACTATCTTACTGCCTTTATTCTAGTGTTTCAGACTCAATTATTTGTCTGTGAGGGTCTAAAGACTTTGCCGAGTACGACATCGCTGAACTCATTCATTTATTAAACGGTCAGCTGATAGCTCATTCTCTTCCTCGCCATATCCTCATTATAATTATTACCCTTAAATCTCTTGGATAACACATTAACTTTTATATAAACGCCACTATGTTAATTTTTTAACACTCTCATATCGGTTTTAACGCCCACGGTGGCCGCGCGGCATAAGCGTTGGACTATAAAGCCATGGGTCCCAGGTTCGAATCCTGGGTCTGGCAAGTACACATATTGTTTTTCAATTTGTGTGTGTCAGGGTATGGACCTAATAGGTTGAGCAAGTGGTTGACATCAATTTCTCGTAAAAAACAAAATCTGTCAATACAAACCTCCACTCTGTGGAGGCCCATATGATCCTATCAGGATCGGACATGGTCGAAAAAAAAAAAAAAAAAAAAAAAAATATCGATTTATCTACACATTGACATTTCCAGAGATATATAATTTTCCAAATCGTGTTTCCTATCCGACACCTTTTTATGCCTTTTCGTCGAATTCTGTCACAAATTAATTGTACTATCGTTCAATACTTATAATATATTTGATATGCTATTACCGCACTCTTAGCATCAGAATTCTGTCAAACTATTATGAGAGTATCATTTCTTTTCTTTCACGACCCCATTAAAATAAGCGATTCCTTTGTTCACATATTTTTCAAATTTAGAATTCGTGTTTACGTATATATTTAATACGTCTTCTCCCTATCTCACTTACTCTCTTACACATTTTCGTATGTTTTATCTCGTGCGTTACAGATAATTTAAGACAATTATAAATAAGGTAATTTAGATCAAGATGGACGTCTTACTATGGATTGATCATATTATTTTGTTTCTAATTATATAGTTAAGTGGGATGTTAGATAGAATATGTGTCATGAGAACATGAATTGTGGACAATTTTTTTCAGTGGCAATTCTCAATAATATTATTAAATTTAGATGTTTAGCAGAAATGCCGCCTGGGACGCCAGGGAGTGATCAGCACCCACTGCCCCCCGTTTGCACATGCCATTTCCTACAAATATGCAGTATATTCTGCATTGACCTATATAAGACCGCCTCCGACGATAAAAGTCTTTCTTGGAAAGTTTTCTATTAACTTAACGCTACTAAAGCCCTTTCATATTCACCGAGAGTTTTGTTATGGAAAGCTCTTTTGTGCTCAGCTTAAAGCTCTTCATTAAAATAGCTTTCCTTTGAATTATTATGTTCCCGCCAATCGACAAAATTATCGGTTTATTTAAATATACTTACAGATACTTATTTGACACATAACTGCGGAGGCAGTTAATTCTCTTTATAATAAGCTCTGCATATTTCGATGACGATAAAAATGTATAATATTTCCATTATTATCATCATCAGCCCCAATTTATTTAATGCTGGATGAAAGTTTTTCTACGTTTATTGCGTTCTTTTTATCCATGTTTATTTTCTTGTGAGATCCATTGTCAGTATTGTAGTCTCAGAGTAGTGATATGAGAGGGCATATTTTTCGTCAAAATGAAGCTGTGTTTTTAGCGTACAACGCACAGTAGAACAACGATTTTATTATTATCAACTTAACTATGAAACGTTATACCATCGTGCTGCTTATCAGTACGTCTACTAAATTTAAACACACCATAGTTAATTATATGTTCTATTAAAATAACTAAAAATAATTACCACTAACTTTATATTTAACACAAAAACAATAAATTTCAGCAACACGTGCTCGTCGTTTTTAAATGCATGTAATCAGCCAAATCAATTTTTTCCGGCGACGTTTTTTACTCTAACGCATAGAACGGATATATTATAAGCCTGCCGAATACTTACTCATTCGCACTTAAGGTTCGTTTTTGTTCAGGCCTTGATTGTAGTAGTCGTAATAAAGCAATCATAGAAACATTCAGGTTTTAAAATAATCAAATTTATATGATTGTATTAATGTGATTATTTCAACGTCACTGGAAATTGAGCCGCCAGTCATCGGGTAAGAAGCCTGCAGTTTATACTTCATAATAAATGTCTACGATGGCCGCCATTTGCATACACAGCACGTCCAAATACTTTCACATGACTTATTATTTTGTTAATTGTTATGCTCAAAATGAACATAACTAACATTCATACCTCTGGCAACCCCGACGAATATCTATGGTCACGTCAATGGAGCGTACGCGATTGGAGAGATGTCGCTGATAGAATTTCCGGCCGCAACGGACGTCGCGAGGTGTGAAACAAGCAACAGGGCTTTTTGATTCTGACTGTCGTCCAGTAAAGTCGTGCTCCGCTTTAGTTTTACCCAACATTTATAATGGACGTCACTTAACGGAGCACCATTGCAGCCGCAGTGCTGGAAGCCTCTTGTCGTTCCAATTTGGTATTTTAAAACTATTATTATTTGATTCACTACTCTTCCAATGTTTCTTTTTTAACTTAGCTGCTCGTATTTCTTTTAGTATTTCCAAATTTCAATATCGAGCCGCTTAATAACCTTTTATTGTAATTCTAATTTCTTGCTTTGACGATAATATAGTTTCTGTCAAGTATATAAATTGATCTTTTATTTATTGTTCCCACTTTATTCCACGCTGCTAAATAATTATAATCTTTCACGGTTTCACGATTGTGTGGCGTCCAGGACTTTATTATGTACATCTTTAACCATATATTGCACGCGCCTTCAGCCGTGTAAATCCTTCTTGTATTCTAATTAATTTTACAGTTGTCAGTTGCGAGGTTACGGAAGTAATTATTGTTCAGCTTAAAAGGGATGCAGGTAATCCATGGCCCTTGCTTATGTCTCATGCTCTCTCTTTAACTTTACACTTTACTGTATTCTAAATCCCTATCTAGAGAATTTCTCTTTTATTTTGTAGTTGTGACGTCAATGACCACAACTACAAAATATTAATATATCATAATCCAATGCCAACGGTCTTTTGGGTATTTTCTAACTTTTGGTTACAACAGGATATTCTCTTCTCCGGGATACATGTCCACCCAATTCTCTTTCAAAGTTTTTAGTAATTTTCATCACTTCACATAATATGATGCAGGTACAACAGAACATGATATAACAGAACATGAATAAACAGAACATGAAGAAACAGAACGGTGACAAAACAAGTTTATTTATATTCTGTTCATTCATGGTACCCTTTAAAGTGACCTCTAGCCTAAATTCAGGTTGACCACCAAGTGGAATCACAATTAGGAGGGAGTTCCTCCGCCCAATATCCACGAGTCCTACCCGTTTTTAGTTTGAAGTACCACTTTTGTCCCTTATCAATATTGAGTATTTTTACAAACCATGTAGTTAATAATTATATAACTAAGGGTATCGGTGTATTATACTATTATAATATAATCTAATATTTATCAGCCCTGCTTATGCGATGACTATACGTTCTATTAAAATTTGGTGGTGGTCCTATATCTCAAATATGAGGTTCCCATACTGAGTTCTTCCAAAACACTGTTTTTTTATTAATGATCCTACCGATCTGAAACTTTCACTGATCGATTATTATGACATATTATATTTGATTGTAAAATACTACAACTTTATGATATTAAATTAAAACAAGTTGACACAAATTTAATGAACAATAAAAACGCAAATGACGATGACATAATATTTACGATGTAATTTAATATAATATCTTTATTTTAATATACCTCATTATTAGATCATTATTGCATCTTTTGATTCATTGAGCTAACATATCTCTTTGCATATAAACATTTAAATTTTAGATCCATATAAAATAATTTTTTTGAAAAGTTGTTTATTATCTTTTTTGCGAATTTCTTTATGAATGGTTTTGTATCTAAAACGATGAAATCCCGTTTAGATATTTCAAAAATCAAAATAAAATAATCCTTATGAAAAAAGTTTTTAGAAAGGACGTGGGAGAAAAGTTTCGCAGAAAAATATTTATGATTTTAATTATATTTGGAGGTTGAACGGCGTCCGAAAATTTGAAAGGATTATTAATATTTTAGGAAGGTAGTGAATTTCTTGACACATCCAAAAATATAAAGATTTTTTTAAAATGAAATGAATAAATAATACGCAATTTAAAAAAGTGTAGCTCAAAATACCGGTCGCTCATGCCAAGTATTCGGGAAAACAAATGACATTTATTTCGAGTACTGAAATAGAAAAATCGGAGTACTTCCATGGCATTTTATGCTAGCATACATCTAATAAATAAAACAAAATAAGACCATTTGAAAGCATATTATATAATTCAGAGGCGTGCGGTGATTTTATATTGTAGGGATGCTGTGAAAAAAATACATATTATATAATTATCCATTTTTTTACTAGGCGCGGCTTAAGCGTCGGCCTATAACGTCATGAGTCCTAGGTTCGAATCTTGAGTCTAGCAAGTACACATATTGTTTTTCAATTTGTGTATGAGTCAGAGTATGACCTAATAGGTTGAACAAGTGGCTGACATCCATTTCTCGTAAAAACAAAATTTGTTAATACAAACCTCTACTATGTGGAGGCCCATATGATCTTATTAGGATCGTACATAGTCGGAGGATACTATTTCTTTCTTTGTAGCTATACCGTTGTACCCTCGTGGCTGAGGATAATAATCAACTTGAAATTTTGTCATCGTTTGAGCGACCAAGACTTTTTACCCCTATTGATCCTCTGGTTCTATTAGGGCAGAGTGAAGACTACCCCATTCAGCTCCTTAGCTTAGTCGATCCAAAACGTCGACGCTCGTCCTCTGCTTCATCTTCTGCTTTTTCACCGTCGCTGTATAATATGGCCTCGGCAATACGATGGAAGAAAGTCACAACATTGCGTCCAGTTTTGATTTATGACTATATTCCAATCGAAATGATTTTCAATGTGTCACTTGGTTAATAGTTTTTTGGGTTGTCATCACGTGTTCTTCTTCATCTAAAACGAGGCTGAACAGTCAAGAAAAGAAGGAGGAACACAACTCAAACATCTATAAAAATCCATAGATAAACATTATAATATTCAAAAAACAAAAACCATGATAAATAAATTTAAAAAAACGTATACTATGCTATTTACTATTTTGTCACTAACACTTGTGTAAACAAATGTTTATAGATTAAGTTGATATAGTTAATAGATTTTTGAGTTGTTTTCCTCCTTTTTTGGAACTTATGGACCATATACAGGTCGTCAGGGAAATCATAGAGCGCTACCAGGAATACAAACTGCCATTATATCTTGGTTTTATAGACTATGAAAAGGCGTTTGATTCCATCAAAACATTCTCAATTATAGACGCCCTTAGCAACCAAGGAATTTCCAAACGCTACATAAACATATTGAACAGTATATATGCGTGAAACTCCACAAACGGTCATGTAAATTCGAGGGCTTAGTGTCAAACAACACTATCTACAAAAATGCAACTTTACAGGAGAGCCAAAAATCGTTATTTTAGATTCTTGTAACTCAACAAGGGAAATGTTTATTTAAAACCTAATGTTAATATTTTATAATTTATTGTGTATTGTACATTTATCTTGCTTATGATGATGTTAAAATTTATAGGAATAGTTTTAAAAAAATATGAAAACAAGGGTAACTTATGTAGTTAGCGTTAAACTTTACTGACGATTTAATAAGAAATTAGAAAAGATTGACATAACGTTGTTTGACTATCATGTAGCCGTAAATGTAAAATAACGTTATCTAAAAATAAAAAAAAACACTTTTTTGTAGATAACGTTGTCTGACTTTAAGCACTCGAATTCCCCATTAACAAAGGTGTCCGGCAAGGTGACACCATTTCATCTAAACTATTCACCGCTACTCTTGAGGACTTATTTAGGAAACTTGATTGGGAGGAAAAAGGTGTTCCAATTAATGGGGAGCACCTTAGTCACCTGCGCTTTGCAGATGATATTGTTATACTCTCACAAGACCCGAAAGACCTCCAAGGTAGAATGAAAGAACTCGCAGATGTCAGTCAAACGGTCGGCCTAAAGATAAATGTCTCAAAGACAAAAGTGATAAGGAACTGTTTTTCGGACCCTGCAATTATTTGTATTAATGACACCCAACTCGAGCAAGTCAGCAGCTGCGTCTATCTCGGACAGCAGGTGCCTATAGACGGAAGCATGCACGATGAAATTGCTCGAAGAACAAAGCTGGGATGGAGTGCTTTCGGACGTCTGAATAGTATCTTCAAGAGTGACCTACCATTATGTCTTAAGCGTAGGGTGTTCAACCAATGTGTGCTACCCGTGCTCACGTATGGCTGCGAGACGTGGACCGTCAACACGAGAGATATCGAAAGTCCAAGAGTCGCACAGTGAGGCATGAGGAGGTGTATGTTGGGCATCACGCGAAAGGACCGTAAGAGAAACGAATGGGTTAGGAAGGAGACAGGAGTACGCGATCTAAAAGACGTTGCCAAACAGCTAAAATGGAGGTGGGCGGGGCACGTTGCTCGCCGAAAGGACAAATTTCGTCATCCAGTGGTACCCAACGGGCACGAAACGGCCACAGGGTCGCCTTAAATGCCGCTGGATTGACGAACTGGTAAAGTTCGGCGGAAATACGTGGCAGCGAATGACCCAGCAGTGGATTGACCCCGGCTGATGATGATGATGATAATGTTTATCCGAGTGATTATAAATTCAACCAACAGATTACACTTTCATCATAAAAATGAGCTCATATTTTTCCGTGAAAATGAAAACTGCGATGACTTTATTCATTTTTTTTTTACAAAACAACTAATATAAAACACAGAGATAAACATTTTAATAAAATTGTAAATTCGAGAGAAATTATTATTTAATGTTAAATATTTTCTCTCGAAAATAATATTTCAACAAATTTTCTCCACGATAATTTTACATATAAAAACTTGCGAATGTTATTTATGTAATGTTAATAAATGTATTCCACAAGATGTATGGATAGAAAATAATATAAACAAGAAATCCTTTGAAGTGTTCCAACTTATCCCTTGGTATCCTTGAAACGGTCTTTTTTATTCGCGCAATATAATCAGCAAAGAAATTGCTGAAAAAGAATTGCTGTCACTTTGATGTCAAATATTTTTATGAAAATATTTCATGTTTTTTTATACCTTCGGTGGTGAACCTATTTCGAATCCTTTAGTATGAATTTTATTTTGTGTGAGGCATTCAAAATATTTACTTTACATATTTATTTAGCTTATGAAAATAATAAAATAAATATAAATTTCATCATTTATAAGAGTTTTAACTTACTCAGCGTTGTATTACTGTGTTAGGTATGGTATGTAGATAAGACACTTTTAAAGCCAGTGCTCACCTACGCATCGGAAACTTGGACATTAACTCTGCGAAATAAACGAGCCCTGAACATTTTTGAAAGAAAAATTCTCCGCCGTATATATGGACCGATCAGGGACGGCACCAATTGGAGAAGAAGATATAATGCTTAGCTCTACGGGCTATACGAAGATTGCAGCGCAGTTCAATCAATTAAGATTGGGAGACTGCGATGGCTAGGGCATGTGCACCGTATGAATGATAATGAACTGGTAAAGAGAGTGATGTCCAGCAATCCAATAGGGCGTAGAAGAAGAGGCAGTAGGTACCGAATTGGAAAGCGGACACACTGGATAGGGATAGGTGGAGGGAGCTGTTGGAGGAGGCCAAGACCCACACGGGGATGAATAATATTAGGTATCTCGTGTATAATTAAGTATTTAGAATCGAAAAACTTTTCATCTTCAATAATGACGTATTATCGATATAATTTTGATGTGAAAAAATCATTAAGCGTACCAATTACCTATAGTTTGTGACTGTCATCGGATTCCCAGATCTCAATTATAATATTATTTATTAAATATTCATTTTTTCACATACAATCAGTCAGCACTAGTAGCGAAGGGTGGACGTAGGCTATTAATATCCGACATAAACAGTGCAAATTAAACTTGTTTAGACATACGTATTTGTTTTTATTGAACCAATACTACAATTTACCGATGGTACTGGTTTGTTTTTAAAAATCAATTATACCCTGCCTAAACCAAACCATAATGGTTTTGGTATATTATGGGCGATAGGAAAAAATTGTGCACACCTTTTCATTCATATTTATTTGTTTTCGTTGTATTAAGAATACATTATTATTACACACATTTGGATCATTTAAATTCATTAAACCCCGCCTAAACCTAACTATAATAGATAAACAATATTATTATATCGATAAAATATTCAAATTGATGTATGATTTAATTGCATAATTTTATAGATAAACGAGTATTTTTGACTATTATCTATTTATTATGCCTTGGTTTTCGCAACGTTCAAAAGATTTTTAAAAACTAACAACATCTGTAAATTGTAGTCTTATTTCAATGAAAACAAATACGTATGACTGACAAAGTTTAGTGTGCAGTGTGTGCACTATTTATGGCGAATTTTAACAGCCTACCTCCACCCTTCGCCACTGGTCAGTACCTACTACGATGTATAAAACGATTTGGTAATGTTGTGAGATAGCGGTTCTGCATTTGCATAACATTACGAATTAATATGATTTCATCATAATTTCAAAATATTATTTCACAGTGTAAATATGTATAAATAGCGGGTAAGAATCAATTGGACATCTCATTCGATTACAAGTTTCGGTCAAAGACACATCGCACCGAACTAACAATATATTTATTATATTGCATCGATTGTGTTCTTATTTGAAACAGTAAATAAAATCTCGCCTCCTCCATCATCACGAACAACTACTACAGTATCTCGTCGTATCCAACAAGTTTAATATTAATACAACTTAGTGAATATAAAAACAGACGATTATTGTTTTTATTTCTTTGATATTTCTACGCAATTTTTTTGTATTGTGTTTGCGATACATTATATTGTTATTAAATAACCTCTGATGACACAGACACAAACACACCTCTCTGTCACATAAACATTATATCTTCTTCATCCGAGGTTCATGACTGATGAAAGAGACCTAGATTATTTAGGCATCTGCACCTTCTCGGTATTCAGTAGCACGCAGAGCTTTCGCCAATGTATAACCTGTGGCATTCTTGATTTGGTCAGGACATTTGGAGGAAGCTCTGATATTATATATTATATTCTAATGGATTTAAGTTTTGTACTATTCGATTTGAATCGTTTTTTGCGACCCTAGTTTCGCCTTTTGGCATCGTCAGGCACTATGTGCACTCACCAACAGGTAAATACACAATGACAACAATTTTAACTCAAACCTATAAAATAAATTAATACAATAAAGAAGGTAAAAACTTTATCACCTACCTATTAAGTCAAGGATCACAATAAAAATATAACAAACAAATTATGAATGGTTGAACTGTTTGTAAAAAGGCCCTATCACTAATAACACAATCAATAGGCGTATACCTACCAATATCGTCAAACCTTAATAATAGATCATTAAAATAATAATCAACAAATATACTACATTCAAGAGGTGTAAAATCGTCAATACAGGAAAACAATGGCTATGTATTGGGAATTAAATGAAGTTAACTAATGAGATATATCAATAAAAGTATATTATATCAGTCTTTAAGAAGTTATATTGTATTTACCTGTTGGTGAGTGCACATAGTGTCTGAAGATGCCAAAAGGCGAAACCCGGGTCGCAAAAAACGACTCAAATGAAATTGGTAGTACAAAACTTAAAATCTATTATAATTTAAATTCAAATTCCATCAAGTAACTTCGGTCGATAGTATTCATATTATATATCTTACGAAAGAATCATATTTTGTTTTATTTGTAAGAATTCTTTTCAAGAAAAATTAAAACAAGTAGGTTTCTTGAAACCTTGCGTTTTTTCATGTTTTACTTGTGTGTCTCCCAAATGTCTTTATTTCTCAATAAGTATAGGTACATCATTTCTAAACATTGGCTTAAATAAAGACCAGCTCGAAAATAAATTGATATTCTGTGTACTGTAAGATTTCAAGGCAAAATCACGTAGTATTTTCATAAAACTGAACAAATCAAAATGGCTTTGACGTTTGATTTTTGCTCTCTTCTCAGAGACCCTAATACGTCAAATTTGACATATTTGGGCTTTGGTACGTCATTTTGTATACAATCAAATAAATAAAGCCTAAAAAATTGGTGTGTGTACGTACGCGCGTTAGAAGTTATACTTTGGCGTAATAAAACAAAAACAAAACTTATGATAACCTAGATTCTTCGACTAGCTCTTAATTATCTTGTTAAATTACACACTCATAAAAAAGGACCACGTATTGGAACGCCGTTGGTTTACTTCTATACACTTTAACTTATATTACTAAATTATATAATTATTTATCGTTGTTTTTATTTTTAAAGTAACAACTGCCACTATGACGTTTAATAGTTTGTTTACGAAAGGAATTGCAAATGGCCGACAATAATAAATTCGCTGCCTAGGCAACGGAACAATTCTAAACTATAATATACTGTATAATCGTCACGATTGCATTATCATACTGTGGCGTAAAGGTAGTGCGTTCGGCTGATAATAGAACAATCGTGGTTCGAATCCAATCAAGTGCGATTTTTTTTGTGTGAAAAAACAAAATATGCGTTACATGTCACACGCCAAAAATACACTCTGACCAGATTTTCTAAACGCGCCTAAAGAAGTATAACTTCAATAAAAAATAAACTATTTTATTACTCAATTAATACTGAATACGCAGAAGATTTAAGAATGTTAGATTTTTATTAATAAAAAAACATATTTTTTAAATAACCTCAGTAATATACATAATTTAAGGAGTTCTAGAAAATTTTTGGATCAAGTGGGGTCCACTCACATCTTTGAAATGAAAAAAAAACAAGTTTTCGTTGGTAGACAAAAATTTTTTTGAAATACAACTCTACTAATAAGAAGAATGGTATATCTTTTTTTGAGATAATATTATTTTCACGAAACTAGCTTTCAAAGTTTATACCTACTCCATGTTATCAAAATTAATTGCAATTATTTGTACTTATTAGATGTTACGTATTTATTCATTGAAAATGTTTAATGTAGGTAGTTAAAAACGACAGTTTTTTTTGTAATTTTAACTATCAATCAATCTATAACACTTGCTATTACATTCTAATAACTACACTATCTCAAGTATTTCAAACAAAGAAATAAACTTTTAATAAACCATTTCTTTTATTAAACGATAATATTTCACGAAATTTGAGAATGTAATATTCTATATCGGGAATGGGACAACTGGACGCCAGGACGATTGGACACCGCACTGTCGTAGATACACAACGTAGACGAGGAATTTTAATTAGTTTCTATCTACTACTTAGTTGCTTTAATTCATTTTACTCTAAACATAATGTTTTTTTTATTGATTGAGAATAACCATGCCTAAGGCCTTATATAACATAAAAAACTCTTTTTTCGTTGGAACTTAAACATATGCACGATTCAATCATTTTTTACGTGTGCATATTTAAATTCTCACCAACTATTAAATCATAATATAATAATTTAAAAATAAATAATAATATTCAATATTTTTTTAAGTACCTATAAGTACCTAACGTCTATTTAATTTCGAATTGCGTAGCGTCCAGTTGTTCCGGCGCCAAATCGTCCTAGACCATCTATATCTTGTGAATTATTTGTTGAATAAAAGAACTGGTCTGATAAAAATAATTAGCAAGTTCAAGTAGACGTTATAACCAGGGAACTCAGAAATAATTCTATTCTGTTCTGTGGTTATAACTAAATATTTGGTGAGACCCGGCCGTCGGTTAGTAATCAGGGCAATTATTAATGATTTCTTAATTTAAAAACACATAATCGATAGTCAAAAATAACGCAATTTGATAAGCATTTCGTGTAGGACCTACTAGTTAAAATTATCGTAATTAAGTAGTAGGCCGGTAGCTTAATTGAAAAAAGCATGTTGACGTAACACCAGTAGATATACTAGTTCAAATCCCGTCGGGCGTCGTAATTTTTTCAAATGTATTTTTTTTTATTTTATTATATTATATTTATTTATGTCTGTTCAAAGAAATAAACATTTATATTTTTATACAAGCAGAATATTTCGTTATCAAAACATATAATATAACACGTATCAATGATAAACCTTTTAAATAGGATGTTTTTTTCATATACCCACAAACTACTTTAAACACATAAAATGATAAATAATGAAAAAAACATAAAATACTATGTACATTGTACACTCATCATGGCCCCCATATCTTGAAGCGGGCCCCCAGGCTATAATCTTCGGCGGCCCCCCTACCTATCGCTAAGGTTCAAGACAGTGTGACGATCTATAGTTATGTATTCCAAATAGTGTTCGAGGTAAAATTTAGGGTATTTTAGCGATCTTTTGTATTTTTTAATACACCCACTTGAATTTTGGAGTTGTCGACTATCGACAAACAATAATCAAAAATTGTGTCGCATAACCACATATTTTTAAATGTTAGTATGCTGAAGTGAAATAATATTAATGCAGTTTTGTGATGTGTGTTTATCTCACTTGGCTGATCGATCCTCCACGCCGGGCTCCCAGGCTAGAGCCCTGTCAGCCCACCCCTTGTAGATGCCATAATACTCATATAATCACCAACGTCGCATGACTTCTGATGACCCCATAAATTACAAACATAAATTGAATTATATAAGTGAACTTTCAAAGTAAGTATCCAATTTATTGTATATTATCTATTGAGCATCTTGCGGATAGGGGTATTACCGTTATCTATGGGGGGGGGAGACAATATAACATAAATAAACATGTATTTATGATTCTCTTTACTACGCTGAGAATTTTCCTCGTCCTGTGTATTGAAAGAAGAATGTTTCCCGAAAAAGTAATATTTTTGTTGGAACCAAATAACTTACAGTTAGTTATTCTTAGTCCTTTGGATTTTAGCTTTTTTAATTAACTTAGTTTGACCGAAACAAACATTTATGTAGTAATATAGTAAAAGCTCCAGAGACTTTCTTTTCAAACAAAAATATCTTTCAAAGGGACTTTTGAAAATATATTTTTTACCATTTTCTTCTTCATCGTTTACCTACAGTCAGGCTCATAGCGATGTAGCCATTTATTATTTCTACAGAAATAAGTAGGTACCTACGAAAATTGGTAATAATATAGTTTTTAATGTTTCTAATTTTGATCGTATTAAATATATTAATTAAAATAAAGCACAAAATACTTATCTCACATAGTTAAATAATAATCAGGACCGGCTTTGTCCACTTCAGTATGACATTGTCAACTGATACAAAATACGCAATATGAATTTCTAAATAAATAAACTAAAGTTACTTGATTAACTATTTTTTTATTCTACAAATTATATACAAGATTTAAGAATGTAACATTCTTTTTATTGAAGACAATTTTATCATAATAAAAAAATAGTTAATTAAATTATTAGCAAGTTCAAGTAAGTTACAACAAAAAATCTTGGAGTGATCCGTGACGTCCGTTGAAGGTAATTAATACATACTTTGATTTAAAAAAATACAAAAGCCTATTGCCAATAGTAACTCAATCTAGAAAGTGCTTCAGAGATTATTGTAAGTGCCATTAGTTAAAATTTGTCGCAAATATATTGGATTCCTATGGCATTGTGGTCGATGTGCGTGGACGCGAATCCCGAGAGACGGAGGCTCGATTTCTGCTGAGTGTCTTATTATTTTCAAAAAAGATTTTTTTCTATTAGTTATATATTTTCTCATAAGTGCTTTCAAAATTATGTATGTTGAATTCTCTTAGATTTACATAAAACATTTGTTTAATCGTATTTAGAGACGTCAAGTGTATAAAATGAATATTAATTTAATTATATGTTATATACTTATTTATTTATTTAGAAATAAATAAAATAATTAAAAAAAAAACATTATTGTATTACAGCGATTGGGCAATGCGCCATAATACATACATAAAAGTGACTTAATTACAGATAACAACCAATATAACAAGAAAGTAAAAGAGAAAATATATGCAGATATAGAGTAAAGTAAAATGATTAGTGTAATTATAAATTTAAACTATTTAACACGTCCACAAACATGATATAGTTAATCTAAAAATAAATTAACCTTTATGGCGCTATAAATGTTGAAGTTCTCAATCGAATGGGGAAGGACCGAGAAGTTCTACGTAGTATCAAAACCAGGAAACTACTGCACCTCGGCCACATTATGAGAGGACAAAAGTACAGTATTCCTCAACTTGTAATTCAAGAAAAAATCAACGGTAAGCGTAGCAGAGGACGGCGCCACATTTCGTGGCTTAAGAACCTCCGTGATTGGTACGAGTGCAGCTCCACCGAACTGTTCCGGGTAGCAGACGACAAAGATAAGATCGCCTTGATGGTGGCCGACCTCCGCTAGGGGATGGCACAATAAGAAGAAGGTGCTATCAACTAGTTTAATCGCACGATACACAGCATCATGAAAAATCACATCCGTCGGGTATCGTGAAGATTGCAGAGTTACTAGTGATATTGGTGGAAACATTAATACACAAGTAATATTTGTCAGTATAGATTGACGGATTATAAACGAATAAAAAGAAATGCTAAAACCGCGACTGGCGCGTTTGGAGTAGTTGGCCATTAGATATAATTAACGTGTTATTTAAATGTGGTAATTAAAAAGTAATTAACGCATTCGCTGCTGAATAGATAATGAGATTTTAATTGCCCCCTTTAAAATGCACGTTAATTACATCGATCGGCCGCCTGGTCAGTACGCGCCGTGTGCGTCTTCCGCGTCTTAAGTATTAATTAAAAGGTCAGCGATGATTGTGTTAAAAGAGCAATTACTCTTCAGGTGGACAAGGATTGCATATAGAAGAAAATAAAAGATAATGCAAGTTATGAGGATACTGATCCATCCTACTGAGACTTTGAAAGAATGCTTTTCTGTATTTTTTTATACAACTGTGATGTATTTATTATAGATCAGAGATAAAATCCTATAAGTATAATTATATAATATTTATTAAGTAATATTTATATACTTAGCTCTGACTCTTTTATTTTCCACTCTGTGGTAAGTGATAGTAAATAAGTGAGTGGATACTAAATATATTTTATCATGATATTCAGTTTATTGAATAACATATATTTTTTGACGAAAATCTTTTTTTCCGGACTATTGCTTTTCGTACTAAGCGAGTATTTCGCACCCTAAATCGCTTCGATCGTCTCTACTGATTAACCAACGCTGGATCAATAAAAACCTTTTCAATAAACTCATTTAGATAGTGGTCTATATATTATAAAGCATTATATGTAATGAACCCCTATTTAAGGGGTAGAAATACGAAGTCGGAAAGAGAGAAAATTACAAATGCCAATGATCAATTCAATATATTATATAATTCCATTTCTGAAAGAGTTTTTTTAAGATCTGAGACACTAATGCTTTCTATGAATATAGTTACAAGCATTTTATGTCTAATAACGTGATCTCTGCGAATAAAATGTTATAATTTTCATAGCAAAGTGTTAAATACGAATGTTTTAATCTGACTTGTACCTGTTCAATCATTAATAAACATTTTTGGCATATAAATTATGTATCATCAGAGAATTAGACTTCATTTACAGAATGCTAATAATAGTTATATAGAATTTAAAAACGTATTTTTAATTTTAAAATCGATTTGGAACCTTTTTAAAAATCAGTTTTTCATTTGTTTTCTTTTAATATCGTTCTACATTCTGTATGAAAGCCTCTCTTAGTTCCTCTAACTCTTTTCAGTCTGTAGTTCTTTGCTGCCATATGCATCCACCCAATACTACTAGTGAATCTGTTTGCATTTGAAAATTTTTGCGACAATCAATTGTCAAATGATAATCAAATAATAAAATATTTCTTTAGCATATACATGCTGTATTCTTTTGAAAATCACACCTTAATACAGAATAGTGACAACAGTTATGTAGAATTTATAATCACATATTTAAATTTCTAGTTGTTTTAATAATCTTGGCTATTTATATACTTTAAATCATAGCTCTATCGGTTTTCATGAGTGTGTGGAGAAATGTGGAGAAAAGTGAGTATGACTAATGGAAAAGTTGTGTAAAGTACTATAAAAACACCGTCCCATAGTGACGTCCTGTTATGATACTGCAATTTTCTAATATATAAAAAAATATTAGGTCACCCTCGTGAGGTAGACACGGTGCTACGGTGCGTAAACCTAGTGGTCTGCCGCGTAGCACTTGGTGTGTTTGAGAGAATCTTTAACCTAAATAAAGTTTTAAGTCGTTTTAATATGAAGTCAGTCATAATGAAACAATATATTTCATATAAAAAATAAAAAGAGACGGAATACAATAAAGAGTAAAAAAATATTCAAAATAAAACAGGCTATTAGTGCGATCTTTCACATTGCATTTCACTTACTAACTTTAACTATGTCAGAATTTTAAGATGATAATCCCAATCGTAAACAATTATCAAGGTTGGTATTAGTGAGTCGAAATCTTGTTTTTGATTTTATTATGTTGATGGTGGAAAATAAAGATCTGCACAAATATGTGGGGAAAATAGAATTTAATTTTGTAAGCTCCTTTTTTCAAAAGAGGGTATTTTTTATGGTCAGCTAAATTCCAAATGTTTTCTGTCAGTCCGTTCAATTTTAAGATAATTGAAATGCCAGTGAGAAATGCTTTCATAATTAATTCGCTGCCTACAAATGGTTCTTTACTTGCTTTGTTGGTGCCCTAACAAATGAGAAATTTTAAGGAAAGTAATGGTGGCATTTTTATTTTTATTTACTCGGTTAGTAAAATACGTTGGCTATGTAGATAGTCCTGACTTTAGTTGATCAATTTTCCTTTTTCTCAACTCAACCGGGGGCGCACTTGCACCCGCGGGCACGCAGTTAAAGAACCGCTAGGTTAGATGAAGACCGCAGAGCCCGGAAATGTCAATATTAAACATTTGTGGGAACGTGAAAATGAATACTAAACTTTCACGTATAGAAGAATTGTGAATTAATCCACAAAAGTCAATTTATTTAAATGTTTTCTAATAATAATTTGACACAATAAAAGTCTTTAAGTACTTTTAAAAATCTATTCAGAATAAAAATGATTAATTTTTCAAGAATAAATTGCTTTTTTATTATCATATTTTCCAGCACTTAAACCTTTTTGTTAAACGAAATCACTTCTACTGAGGTGAAAATTTTGAACTTTGAAATTTATTTAAAAAATAATATGGAGACATCGATTATATTTTTTACCATCTTTCAACTCATTGGAACGTTTGACTTGGAACAGATGAGAAAAACTTTCGGTCGAGGTATGGCTTTAGAGTTTTTTTTTATCATCAATCTTGTGAAATTAACCATGTTAGCAGTATAAGTATTAGTGGTATTAGTATTAGTAAATTCGGAAAATATCATCATACCTACTTAATTATGAAACTAATTAAAATCTTTTTAATAACAACAATTTCTTCGTTCAGTCTTTTACTTCTTGTCATATTTCAATTTTTTTTTACATATTGTGGACATTACAAAGTATGAGTTTAAGACGTTCACAACATGACATGAAACATTATTATAAAGAAGAAAAAATGTAATAAAAGGGATAAAAATGAAAATATAAAAAGAGAACATAATATAAATATACAAAAGCAGAGAAAATACAATTATACATAATATTATCATCATCATCAGGGGCGCGACAACCCGGTGTGGGTCCTGGCCTCCTCCAACAGCTCCCTCCACGTGTCCCTATCCAGTATGGCCGTTTTCCAATTTGGTACCCCTAGAATACGGCAGTCACTGGCAGCTCCATCTAACCAGCGAATCTTTGGCCTCCCTCTTCTTCTACGTCCTATTAGATTGCTGGACATCACTCTATTTGCCGGTTCATTGTCATTCATACGGTGCACATGACCTAGCCATCGCAGTCTCCCAATCTTAATTGATTGAACTGCGCTGCAATCTTCGTACAGCCCGTAGAGCTCAGCATTATATCTTCTTCTCCAATTGGTGCCATCCCCGATCGGTCCATATATACGGCGGAGAATTTTTCTTTCAAAGATAATATTATAGAAGTTCAAATAAGTACACTGAGTTTGCTAAGGAGATCGTATACAGATCAATACTACCAAGAATAGAGAGAGCAAGAGTCGGGAAAAATACGTGGCCAAATATAAATATCGTCTAGTGCTTAAGCTACAGTATGTAAGCATACCTAAGAGGAAGCCAGTTGGATAAAGCCACGGATAGTATCCATACAACCACGAGTAAGGGAGTCTCAAAAATTTCTTTTGAACTCGCTCCACCATAAGGTGATGCAGGGCCCAAACAATCGACCTACTCTCAAGCCGACTTCTAACTAAGAAGAGAATTTTTAATACCGTAACATCCGAAAAGATCCGGGATTCAATTCAAAACAGATACCTATTGCAAAAAACGAAAATCATTAGATAATATATTTCAAATGATAATGTTCTTTCGAAACATCACAAATAAATGTGTTCCAATTATTATTTGAAATGAAATCAGAACTTTTATTATTTGTGACTTTTTAAAAAAGCGTTCAATATATCTGATCCAAGGTAAAGGTTACGGGTTGGAGCCTTTTTCCGAATAACTACTTCTTTTTTAGCAAGACAGGCAGATATTTTATACGTCAAGGTATAAGAGGTTCCTTATTAAAAAAAAACCTTCTTCGCGATGATAATAATAATAATTTCACAAAACGATTCTTTATATTATATTTTAGCGGTTGGCACGACTGACGTCTCAAAGAACACGCTACTTCTTTCAGACTGATAGATTAACAATGACAGAAGGACTTTGTCAAAGTCAGCAGTTCTTATTTGCATTTTATTACAATATCATTTGTTACAGTAATCAGTTTGGCATTTTTCATTATGTATAATTAACATTAAAGAACACAAATTTAATTTAATATAATTTTCCCCCTATTCAATCATAATGTATTTTTATAAACATTCATAATTTTTGAAAATACTTCTGAGAAAATATATTAAAATCAATAGAAAAATCTTTTTGAAAAAAGTAATAGATAGACATAGATATCCGCAATTCGCAACTGTGCTCTGTGAAGTTCATATTTAAGGCATTGTAATACTATATGTACAATGTCCTCTAAAACATGACAGTAATCACAGAGTTGCGATTCGCTTCTTCCCATGAGGACATCAAATCGTTTGCCCATTGTGTGCCCTGTTCTTAGCCTCAGTATTAACTTAAGCTCATTCCTCGTCAAAGGAGACTCTACAAACCAGGGCACCTCCCGTGGTGATGGTAGAATAGACTTACTCCATTTCCCCTTTTCTAATGATGCCCTATGGTGAAAATCTATCCACATACTTTGGCCCATTTTCTTTATAGCCTCATTCCAATAATTTTAACAATCAATAATTTTTAATATTACTAAAAAGTTATTAGAAGGGAATCAAAATAAAAAATGATTAATTCTGACGTCAATAATTATGTTAATGTGTGCCATGATTAAAATTTCAAAATACGATAGACAGATTTTAATGAAATTTTTAATATTTCAGATAGTATAGTTATTTGGAATTATTCACAAGTATTCGCAATTGTATCGGTAATGGTTGAATTGATTGAGAATACTATACCCGGAAACATGGCCCCCACATTCTGAAGCGGGCCCCCAGGCTAGGATGTTTGGCGGGCCCCCTACCTATCACCAAGGGTAAAGGCAGTGTGACGCGTTACATTAGCGTTTTCCATGGTGTACGCTGTTATATTAAGATGAATTTTTAGCGATTTTTTGTACTTTTAATATGTACCTATATCCATTTGAATTATGGGGTTGTCGAGTATCAGCACACTGTTAAAAATTGCATCGTACAATCAAATATTTCAATTATTAATGAATACTTAAGTAAAATAGACCTTTTTTCACTATTTGAGCAAACATGTGGTCTGTGTTTATCTCACTCATCTGGCCGACTCGTCACGCCGGGCCCTTCCTGAGCCCGGTCCCTTAGGCTAGAGCTCTGTCAGCCCCTCCCTTGTGGAGGCCATTCCCCTAAAGATAATGATGTGTGTTAAACATTTTAGTGTGCAAATTAATACTATCGACCGAGGGTTACTTTTCGCATATCTATAAGTAGGTATCTATATCATATTATCGATATTTTAAAATAATTTGTTTTTAATTGTCATTGTTTTATGTTGTCCTTAGCTGCTGGGATCCGATTCAGAGTTTCATTTCGCGCACCGAGCCCTTCCTCATGCAAGAACAAGAAGAAGTATTCCCCACATGAGACTACTCAAAAAGGATCCAGAAGTAAGACGTCTTTTTAAATTTTTATGACTCACCATATTACTATGGCAGTATCTGACAGGCCATAGATTTTGAACGACACACGTTGAATGTAAAGCAAATTTGTCGCTTAGTATTTCATAATTATTCAGACAGATGTCAGTCACTGTATATTTAATTTTTTAGATTATGCAAATCAATCGACAGTGACTAGTAATTTGAATTTAAATTTAGACAAGATAACTCGCGAAAGTTTTATGTGCGGCCTGTCGATCACGGCCTCATAGAGCAAGATAAGTCGCTAAAGTCGTAAAACCGGTTAAAGGAAAAACTATTCAACTTTAAATACGTTTCGTAAATCGTTCTAATGGAGTTTTTAATCGATCTTTAATAATTATTGTTACATTATTTGCCATGCTATTCATATTTTACAATGACTTATTCTTAATCCATTTCCGCTTTTAAGTGAAGCATATTTACACAACATGGTTCCTCCAATAATTCGTGTTGCTCGTTTCCTTTTTCCATTTTCCCAGGTTATGCCAACAACCTGTATGGCATGGCCCATATTATAGTATCGTAATATCATCCCTAACGGCAGTACCAATTGCCCCCTCCCTCAAATAAAACATATTATTATTATTATTTGGCACAATTTATTAACCTACCTAAATAACAATGGCGAATGGCATCAACGTTTGCCTAATACATTCGACAACTTCTTATCCATACCTCAAACTGTGTAAAAAAATAACAAATCCGGCCTTTCATCTTGATAAACTTGTAATATAACAAACACCATATAATTTACCATCCAAAAATATTAAAACGGGTAGATAATTATGAAATATAATACTATAATTACACTTTCCATCTGTAACCTGTCGGCAATTAAAAATACTAATTTATTTGCGTAAGCGTATAAGCGTTGGACTATAAAGCCGTGGGTCCCAGGTTCGAATCCTGGGTCTGGCAAGTACACATATTGTTTTTCAATTTGTGTGTGTCATGGTATGGACCTAATAGGTTGAGCAAGTGGCTGACATCCATTTCTCGTAAAAAACAAAATCTGTCAATACAAACCTCCACTCTGTGGAGGCCCATATGATCCTATCAGGATCGGACATGGTCGGAAAATTTATTTAAAGATAATATTTGAGTATTATATTTTGCATATACCTCCGTATATAAAATATTCCTTTTACACAATTTTAATTAATTTTTATTTTATGCCATTGAGATTCTATTAAAGTAATAATGTTATTTTTGTAATGTTATGTTGACGTATATTTTAACAAATATAATAATTGAAAACCTTGCCCACTGAATCAACCGAACACTGATTCTCATTTCAAGATAAACAAACAACACCACGAAACCTTTTTTCCGGTCTATCAAAAAGTAAAGTTTGTTCAGTTTTAATTAATTATATGAAAATATATTAAATATATACAACAGGCATTCAATTAAAATATATCTTTCTTTACAAGGTGATTATGTTAACATATTGAAATAATTTGTAAAATAAAGTTTTTTTCATTATTTTAATTGGAAGCTTTGAAATAATTATTTATAAAATGGAATTATGCGGTACAGTATCGTAATGAAGAATCTCTCTTCAAATTTACGCTAAGAGTGTCCCAAAAGCAATCTTTATAATATGAAATAATATATTATAAACTCGGTGTTATCTATCATGATCAAGCCTTAACTAAAAGAAACATTTTCGCTCGTCGTAAGATACCAACAGCTGAGAGTTTCCTTCGTAAATGTCAAGTCGCAAAGCTAGCTGACCGATCGAATAGAATATCAGACTTGTCTATCTTGAGATGCTCTTCTCTTTGAACCAACAAATAAAGATACTTCCTAATGCATCAATGACATTGAGCTACTTTATAAGCTGTTTGTTGGCGAATTTAAAAGCGGGCGATTCAGCTGCTGTGATTATGATGATGACACACAAAACTTTCCATTCGCTTAGAAGCCAACAAGCTAGCTACTATTTTGACAGAACATAGTTCGTTTTTTTATCGGGAGCTCGCTACTACGCTCTACTGCGTAGACGCAGTAGGCACACACGCCGGCGTGTAGCGTGTAAAGTTGACCGGCTTTCAACTTTTCTCGGTAGATTGTTTACAATCCGCTTGTTAGTTCACCATACACCATATTTGGAATAAAATGTTGTCAATGATGCTATCAATCTGCAATTTTCAACGAACAATTTTTCTTTTTCGCTAATGGAAAGAATGATACAATGTTTAAAAGTGGTCTTTTTCAGTGGACTGTAATTTGAAGATGGTGGAGTGATCGTGATGGTAAATGTGGATGCTAGGGGGGGGAGGGTTACAGGTAGGATGAAAGACACTGACCTTTTTGATGTTCTGCGGTGGCTGAAGCCATGCCCTCACGTCCTAGTAGGCACTCGCACGTTACACGTTTGATGGTGATGATTGAGGAGACACCTGTGCCGGTAACACGGACACGAGTGGTTTGATTTAATGAAGTTTACATAGAGACTCGAATAGAGTTATGGTTTCCACGACGATTGCGCTGGACACGCTCGTGGTACGCAATGCACTTAACTTTTTGAATCAGTCTGTATGCTTCGAACTACTCGTTAAACAACGGTAAAGCTATAACAAGCCTGCACGCGTCCGCTTTCTTGATGTCACTAAACTTAACTTGCAATTACGGTCGACTCGTGACCCGTAACTGCTGACTTGCCTGGTCTTGTGACAATTATTGAGGATTTGAGGTTGGTGGGAAGAAAGGGCGAATGCGACCCATAATTGGCCCAACCATACTGATTAACATTATATTACTATGTTCCCACTCGATTTATTGCTGACGAAAATAGTCTCAATTTTATGTTTGATAAAAAAAAAGTTTGTCACATAAGGCGGTTTATTTGTAAATAAAAAACATTAAAATTTCATCTTCCACGGTAGGTATTGCGGAATTGGAACATATGAAAAATTTTAATAACTTCGTGTTTAGGAAATCATCCATCAAAAAAGTGTTAATAAATGTAAAATGTATTGTAGGTTTTTTTGTTGTCGGCATACATTTATGCTGTCAGTACTTAACACTAAATGAAAATTTGGGTGACATTTTAATTGTTTGAGTCTAATAACACCCGGAGATTAAAAAAAATATTTATAACGTAATCCCATGATTGAATATTCATTAATTCAAAGCGTAAATCAAAGTTTAGCGAATAATGGCAGAGTTAAAATGAAATTTTCCCATAAATCGATAATATAAAGTTGCAATCACATATTATTTACGGGATTTTATTAATTTATTCATTCGCGTTGTTACAACGTTTTTATTACTTCATATTCTTATTTGTCCGGTACAAATCTTGCAATCAATTTTTAACTAACTTCCCGACTAGCTAGACATTTGAAACTTTTAGAATATATCAGAACACGATGCCAATGCATTCTTTTAATACTTTTAGCCATATTTAAGCAGAATTGAATTAATTTTCAGTTAATTCTGTTTTGTATGGAAAGTTATTTCGGAAGTAATTCGTAATCCAATTCACTATTATTGGTTGCTAAGTGGGTGGTCCTAGCAACTAAATTATTAATATATACGTGAGTTACTATGGAAATCAAAATGACATTTCAGTATTCTATATTTGTTTGTTTGTTTGTTTTTTTATTTACTTCATACCAAGTACAAGTTTGAGCATATTGAGCATAATAATTCAACAGAAAATTTAAAAAGGTTCTTTTTATCTTGTAATTATTTTTATAATAAGATTATATAATTAAAATAAAAAATATTTTTTACATTTCTGTTTGTATTATTTATTAAAAAAAATTATTAGGCGATAGAAGAAAAACTAGCTTTGCAATATTTGTGTCAATTGATACGTACAGGTAATGAGACTTGTAGATTGTTTCGTATTTACATTATTTTTTCAAACCATTCTTCTTATTGTGCCATCCCCTAGGGGAGGTCGGCCACCATCAAGGCGATCTTATCTTTGTCGTCTGCTACCCGGAACAGTTCAGTGGAGCTGCACTCGTACCAATCAAGGAAGTTCTTAAGCCACGAAATGCGGCGCCGTCCTCCCATTCATCTTTCCTTAAATGAAAAGTTGGGGAATGCTGTATTTTTGTCCTCTCATAATGTGGCCGAGATACTGTAGCTTCATGTTTTTGATACTACGTAGAACTTCTCGGTCCTTCCCCATTCGATTGAGAACTTCAACATTTGTCACCTGGTCAGTCCAAGGAATTTTGAGGATGCGTCTATACAGCCACATCTTGAAAGCTTCAAGTCTCCGTGACATCTCTTGGTTTAGCGTCCATACTTCCATACCATAGAAAAGAATTGAGAGAACATAACAACGTTAACATCTCGATTGCTAAGGAGGCGTCTCATTTTGAGAAAGGCCCTCCTTGCGATCTCAATTCTAGTTTTTATTTCCTGAGACTGGTCCCATTTCTCATTGACCCATATACCTAAATATTTATAATGGGTCACACGTTCGATTGGTTCGCTGTTAATGACAAAATTTGTGTTGGTCATAATCATTATAAATAAGGAGAATGATTAGGTGTGTGGATATAAAAGTCATAGTGACTTGGAAGTTTTGAGGAGAGAGTTTATTTTTATCGATACAAAAATAAATAATTACAATAACAAAGATAACAGAGTAATGTTATAATCGCGGGTACGCATGTACTAATGATGTTGTTGAGAGATTAATCGGACCGCGAGACTGATCTCGAGTGGTTGACAGTGTCGAGTGACCGGACTCTTCATAGGTAGTGAGTCAAGTGAGGGACTCGAGATGAGTAGTACGCCGAGTGATGGACTCGAGACGAGTGTTTATTGCTATTTACATAAATGAAGTACATACATTACAAGAGACATTGTCGCAATTAAAAAATCATAATAAACACTATTTATCTAGGTCATCGATCGGCAACCCAAATGCATTGGCATGCCACAAAAGAGGTAATTCAAAGTATTGTACACTCAGCGTACCACTGAAATAAAACTAGTAAAACTAGTAAGACATCAAACATCATAAAAATTACAATATTTAAACATTAGTGACTCCATTGATGTTCAATTATGGAAGCTAACACCTAAATGTTTGGTTCATAGTTTGAAGTTTTTAATTTTATGCACATTTCCGAATTTTCTTTAGTTAAACGATTTCAATACGGGTTTATAATATATTTCATAATTGAGATTGTTTGCTCACAGTAGCTAGTACGTTGTACCGAAAACACCTCAAATAGCGACACAATTAGTGTCCGCAATCATCGCCATTTTCGAGGCGCTCATATGTTGCCGCTGATCTAGGTTATGATTGAGGAAATGCTGACGATTGCTTCCGTCACATTGTTTTGTTTTGACAACAAAACATACATAATATTATTGAAGTGTGTCACACTTGTAATGCTGAATGGTATAATCGCTATAAAAATAATCGCTTGCAATCGAGACTTCGGTGCTCGCGTAGGCCTATATACACATTGCTCTACATATTATATAATTAAAATCACACTAATAATGTCAGTATAGAATCTCAATTAAAAAGCAGCTAATTTTCAATTTACACTCTAATCTAGGAGTGAATTGATCTACGTACCATCGCAGGCGTCTACCTACCCGGAGCTCCCTATGACCCTACCTCCTCTCCTCGGTGTTGCCATAAAATTAATTATTGCGAAAAGCTCACAGTATAAACTAGAGTGGCAATAAAATTTTCAATCAACGTCTCCTTCCGTAAAATTATTTAACAGTGAATCGATGAGTATTTTTTTATATATGACATAGGTGTTCGAGAATATTGAAATTTCATTAGTAGATCAATCACCATAAAAGTACAAATACAATCTTTTTCTTCTTCTCTGATACCGCAGTAGAAATTGGTTTTGTATATCCGCATTGTTTTTACTTTGTTTTTTATACTATACCTATATTTATGGATTAGAATCTTTTATTTTTGATAATTCACCGTGCTCCTCTTCCCCATGGACACTTTTCATTAGAAATTCTCAATCAGAGTGTCTGCCGACCTCAGTCTTGGGTATCTGGTCCTGAGATATTCCCAGGCGTAAAATAACTACTGATGCTTCACACTCGAACGTAGGGTCTCGTGATACGCTCGAATGTGCGCGGGGCGAGTTGGTTTGCAGGGGTTGTAGAATTGTTTTAGATTTGTTTGTTTTTTAAAGATCACCGTTTTTCTCTCTTCCATAAGCTCTTTTTGTTAGAATGAATCACAAAAAATCAGTCAAAAATATTAGATTTAATTAGCATTGGTTATAAGCAGACTGATAGCTCAAAGAACAGGAGCAGTCATCTTGATCTATCTTTTTTCTTTTAATTTTTTAATTTATGTTTTCTGAAGAGTTTTTTTGCATAAAATATAATATTAGCATTTTGAATATAATACTGCAATAACTATAACTAGGTTAAATATTTTAAATTTGTTTATATTTTTATTACAGGTCCATTCGGCGATACAGCAGCCCGGCTTCGCTCGTGTAAAGCGGGGTCACCGAGCATTAAAAACGCCGACAATAGGGGCGCTTGGACCCCCGGGGGCACCCACGGACCCCTATTTCCCACTGCAGTGGTATCTGAGGAATACGGGTCAGAATGGTGGGAAAGCGAGGCTGGACCTCAACGTCGAAGCGGCCTGGGCGCAGGGCGTCACGGGAAAAAACGTCACGACAGCCATTATGGATGACGGTAAGTCATTATTTACATTTAAAAAAAAAATTTATTCATTTCCTTGAGAGTACATTACAAAATATTATTGGTTCATAATACGACATGAAAAGAAGTAAAATTATTCCTAATTTAAAAAAGAATAGCGTAATATAAAAATTTAAATCATATAATGTAACATAGTAAGGCTCGGTTCAGACACGGTGGATTCCGCGCGGAATAACCAATAACATAGAGTTTTTTTTTTTACTTTGGAAGAAAAATCAACTTATTTATTAGATAGTTATCAGGGTCAGGATCACCGTCAAGTAGTTTTACAATGACCTCAGAGTAATCCTATGCAAACTGAAGATCGTATCTGGATCGTAATCCGTTTATCAAACTTGAATGGTCAAAGACATAGCTTATAATTAGTATCTTTAGAATTATCTTCAAATGTGTTAATCTTGCCCATTTTTTGAATAATAAAATTCCCAATTCTTGTCAAATTTGGCAAATTTAGCTTTGTCAAATTCACAGAGATTATCAATATAATTTTTTATCGTAAATATTTCACTATTATAATGTCGATATAAATTATACTGATGGTTTTATAAATGCGTTTAAAAATTAATAAATGTAAAAAATCTTAACACCACTGCACATTTATGTACTAAAATATGACTATATTCTAAAACATTAGAGCGAGAGGTTTAAAAGAATACTATTTTATGTAATAACAATACTTTACGCAGTCATCAAATGTTTAAAATAAATATAAAAGATATTAAGGCTTCAAAATTAAATAAATAGATTATCTAAAACGTTTAAGGTATGTCCAAGATCATGCTTTGAAAATAGAACAAAAGCTCCATGTTGACCTACGCTGAGCATGTCCCCCCTTTAATATGTACAATAATATGTAATAATTGCCACTTGATGGTTTCTTCCTAATTTAAATATTATATTGCATTTGTTGAGAGTTTTAATATTTATTATCTAAAATAAATAAGTTTTTACATACATATCGTCACCCCTGAGCTCGATTTATTCATTTGAAGAACATAAAAATTGTAACTTGATCAAAATTAATGTAGGGCAAAAACGACTGGATGGCTCGACCATTCAAAATCACTCAACCCCACTCGATAGAATTATGTCACCCAAAGTCGAGTCCCGACATAATTTCTGGAAATTATTTGTTCGTGTGCAGTTGGCCTTATGAAACTTCACCGTGAGATGTTGTATCGGAAATAGATGACTGTTATCAAATTAATGTCTAAATAGAATACTTACGATATACGTAATAAAAACTTCCAAAATATAAGGGAAAGACAGGAGAAAACAGATGGGAAAGTAAATTAGAAATAATATCATATAATATATGTATATTAAATTCTGGTATCAGGTTATACGTATCTAATGTACCTATATGATAATATTGAAAGAGTTATTATCAGTTATTTGATACGAATTAATATCAAATATTTTTTTTACCAAGGCCTGAACAAAAATGAACCATAAGTGAGAATGAGAAAGAATTCGGCACGCTTACATTCTCCGTAATATGCGTTAAAGTAAGATAGACTTTGTACGGCTGATTTAAATACTCTATGTTCACGTCGCCAGTAAATATTGGTTTGAATGGCTCCATTAATTCAAAAACTGCGAGTACGTATTGGTGATATGTATTGTATTTGTGTTAAATATAAAGTTAGTGACAATTATTTTTAGTTAATTTAGTAGAAAATATAATTAACTATGTTGTATTGAAATTTGGTATCAGCGTACGGAGAAGCAATATGATGGTATAACGTTTCATGAATAAGTTAATAATAATAATAAAATTGAGGTTCTAATGTGCGTTATTTATACGCAAGAAACACGGCTTTATATAACTGAACAATATACACTTTCTTTATATTATTACTCTAAGGTTTTTAGTGAATCTAATAAAATTTCAACATTACTGTTTGCAATGCTCTTTTAATAATGCTTTATTTTTTTATCTCAATATTATACGGTACTTTTCGGTAAGATAGCTCACGGTGAACTGTGATACGGCAAAATATAATACGTATTATTTACATGTAAGCCAGCGACATCAATCTTATTGCAATGTAGAAAGCGTTTATTTGACAACCACTTTTAACTGTATTGATCTGTTTATAAAAGAATGGGATGAGATAACGAGATATTTTTTTTAATTTTATAGTGGCTGCGTCTGTTACTAAGTCAATAGTTTAAGAACACAGATAGGTAGTAGGCATAACGGAAATACTTCATTTGCTTTGCTCATATCAACTTCTGTATCAAGAGAAAAAAATTCACTAAGCAAAGCCCTGTCAGACGAAGAACGTTGTCGTTCTCTATTTATTACAGTTCCCTGTTTAGAGTATAGTATTAAACAGTGGAAATATTGCCAAAATCTTCGCAGACATCCGTTAACGGATATCTCGTAAAGACTGAAATAATCAGAATTCAGTCAGTTCTACCGATATTAAACTCTGTCAAGGTGCTATTCTAGAGACGACACCTATATAATCTCTGGGAAAATTATTTAATGACTTTAATAACTTTTCCTTAAAAGAAAAATGGCGCTGAGCGCCGGAAAACTTTATTTACGACGACTTCTGATTTATGGACACTCTTTATTTTTAATTAATTTCGCCAAGTAAAATATTTTACGTCTCAATATAATGTATAATCAAATCAAATTTATTTATTTTACATAAAATGAACATAACAAATTACATATTCAAAGCGTTCACGACATGACATAAAATAAGTGTTAATAATTTAAAAAAATAAAAATACAGAGAAATGTGAGTTAATAATACAATAAGTAATAAAATAACAAAAATAAAAGTAGATAGAAGCACACAGAGTGAACTTTGATAGACCCTAACTTAAAAACTCATAAAACAACGTCCACCTAAATTCACTCTCACGTAAGTGGAATATATCAATATCCGAAATGATTTCATTAAACATGGTTATTGTAATATTATAATATATTATGAGGAAAATTATTTGATTTTATAAAATGACTAAGCATAGTTTTTTGTATTTATTAAAAACTTGAGATCTCAATGTCAAGGAAAATCGATTTTTAAAAATAACCTTAAAAATATAGAGGGTGAAAAGTTCGAAAGGTCAACGTGTAACCTAGAAAATTTTTCTCATTGAATCAATAGTTATACATGAGTAGTTTAAAAGATAGAATTGTCTCTGATAACTATCTAAGAAATCTGGAGCATCAGCTGTTTATTCTGTCGTAGTAGTAGTGGTGGTAGCTTGTAATTGGTGAAACCAATAATTACGATAGCTACATGTAATTTTTTTTAATTAGATTGACGTTGTTTTATATATATCGTAGGGGTGCTGCCTAATGTTGGTAACTCGACATATTAATAGTTTTTATATAATAATTAATCGTATTTATTCAGATAGGTAATAATGGTATACATATACATTATAAATTTAATTTGTGAAAAGGTAGCATATTTACGAAAAAGCAATGCAAATCAAACTTAATTTTAAACAAATAAAAATTTAAGTATGCTTTAAGTTTCATTTTTGTATCTTGGGGGCGTCAAAATCAGTCAGTACCTCAGGCCTCTTCGTCCCTAAGCGCACTACTAATTTTATCACGACTAGATCTTGATTAGATTTTTTTTTGTTGATAAAAACATAAAACACTATATTGTAATTATTAGTTAATCATACTGAAATATTCAAAAGTTCTAAGATTTTGAAATTGTGACGTGAATGTATATAATGTGGGATTTATTTCTAATAAATTATTTATTTTTTTGCAGGAGTCGATTACATGCATCCAGATTTAAAATACAATTATGTAAGTAAACAATTTCGTTTTATAAATGCATAAAATACATAATTACAAGCTTTCATTACACTATTTTAATACGAAGATGTTAACCTATAAGTTACTGTTGCCCATTTACGATTATCTGCATAGAATATGTTACAGACATAGAGATATTAAGTAAAAAGAGAGGCAAGGAATCGGCTTTCTCATACAACTGAATGAAGCAGGCCAACAGTAGCCGACAACTTACGAGAAATAGCGACACGATAAAAAAAAAATGCAGGGCATCACGGAGGATTTACTTTGGTCATTATAACATACCCATATAATTAATAATGTTAACTTTAATTTTGCCGCAAATTGATTACCAGCCTGCCTCACCATACTTTTTTTATATAACCTGCCTGCTTCACCATACTTTCATAATATATAACCTGCCGTACCTAGGTTTACAGATAAGATACATTTCAAATATAAACCCAACGTAAATATGAAATTGCATAGACAGATGTATGCTGAAAATGCCTAATCATACTATATATATATATATATAATGTAATATAATATAATATAATATAATATAATATAATATAATATAATATAATATAATATAATATAATATAATATAATATAATATAATATAATATAATATAATATAATATAATATAATATAATATAATATAATATAATATAATATAATATAATATAATATAATATAATATAATATAATATAATATAATATAATATAATATAATATAATATAATATAATATAATATAATATAATATAATATAATATAATATAATATAATATAATATAATATAATATAATATAATATAATATAATATAATATAATATAATATAATATAATATAATATAATATAATATAATATAATATAATATAATATAATATAATATAATATAATATAATATAATATAATATAATATAATATAATATAATATAATATAATATAATATAATATAATATAATATAATATAATATAATATAATATAATATAATATAATATAATATAATATAATATAATATAATATAATATAATATAATATAATATAATATAATATAATATAATATAATATAATATAATATAATATAATATAATATAATATAATATAATATAATATAATATAATATAATATAATATAATATAATATAATATAATATAATATAATATAATATAATATAATATAATATAATATAATATAATATAATATAATATAATATAATATAATATAATATAATATAATATAATATAATATAATATAATATAATATAATATAATATAATATAATATAATATAATATAATATAATATAATATAATATAATATAATATAATATAATATAATATAATATAATATAATATAATATAATATAATATAATATAATATAATATAATATAATATAATATAATATAATATAATATAATATAATATAATATAATATAATATAATATAATATAATATAATATAATATAATATAATATAATATAATATAATATAATATAATATAATATAATATAATATAATATAATATAATATAATATAATATAATATAATATAATATAATATAATATAATATAATATAATATAATATAATATAATATAATATAATATAATATAATATAATATAATATATAAATTGTATTCTCGTTCGGCGGAGGATAGGTATTACAGATGAAAACGGTAGTAGTTGTTCGTGATGATGGAGGAGGCGAGAATTTATTTACTGTTTCAAATAACTACAAGGGTACAATCGATTCAATATTATAGATATAACGGCAATTCGGTGCGATGTGTCTTCAACGGAAACTTATAATCGAGTAGCATGTCCAATCACTATTTATTGACTGGCGCACTATAGAATAATATGTTGAAATGATTATGAAATAATATCAATAGTGGTCAGTGCACATTAGCGCAAATTCCAGGAGGTAAAGAGTTACAATATATTTATATAAACATTATTTATATTGTAGTACCTCTGTCGAAGCCTCTTAAACATATTATTTATTTTTTCAGGGGTGATAGTAATGAACATTAACTATTTTTTAACCCTTTACCTTGCTTGAATAAATTGATAAACTCTTGAAATGTTAAATTATAAAATATTCTCATTAAAATTAAATAAAATCTAAATATAAAGTAAAAGCTGGGTAGCAGTATAATAATATATATTTTTTTCTAATACCGTAATTATAATTTTCTATAATCTCTTCACCGAAAATAGCTTTCAAAGCTTTAAAGCTCCTGTTTACACCGCCATACTCCAAAGGTTGATTCGCGCGCGTTACAGATTTTTGTAGATTATTTTTATTTTTCACGGAGTTACCCAAAATGTGGTGCGTAAAAATTAAGCTTTTTTAGTAACTGTGAGTTTTACTTCAATTGATTAAGGCTATACTTCAGTTGAAGCATGGTCTAAAAAGATCGTGGCTAGGCGATGCGCGGATTGTGCAAATGACGCATGCCAAACGAAATATAATTTGTCATAAAAATCCAACATGCGTCCACTTAATGTTATGTCTATTGTTATATTACTAATAACAATAGTATATTCGTTGACTTGTTTTCTTTTGTAAGCACATACGTAAAGTTTTTTAGTCATCTTTACACGATTTAAGAATATTTTCATCCGACGCCATGACAAAACAAATCGACGTGCGGACATATCGACTGTTGGTCTTCGATTGACGACGAGTGCAAAATTTCGTCGCACCTACTGTTGAAAATTATTTGCCGTTTCACTGAAGTACGCTCTTAAGAATTAACTGCAATGGGCTAATTTCACCGTCATTAGCACTACAATTGAATCTTGGCCGCCTCTCGAAAAGGTTTCGTGAACTGATTGTGAATACAAGCAGTAAAGTCGCTTAACTAAAAGATTATTTAGCATTTGCCTTCAAAAGCATATTTTAATAACTCACGAAAAATTATATAACTAACTAAGCCAGAAGAATTTGTAGAAAATATATATTTGTCACTGCAATTCCCTGTTTTTCTCATTTGAAAAACCGGCATAAATGTACGATCCGAATATAAAATATGATATTAATACCAGAAAAGAGTATTATTGTAAATCATTATCCATTGAAATAAATAAAGCCTTATTTCAGTTGTACCTACATCGAATTCAGTAGTTATAGATTTTTTTCTCAATACATACAATATTATAACTTTAAATCTATAAATATACTACATTGTAATGTAAAATATATTCGGTAAGTTTTCTATTGTAGTTAATAGTTTGTAATTCAATTTTCCCATAAAGTCTACATATTCTTCAAACTTCTTTATATCTTTGTTCAGACTTGAGTCTTGAAGATACCCAAAACATTTCATTTTTACCATTATACGGTACCTGAGCCCTTAAATTACTGCAATTATAGTGACATTCATACCTAATATAATTCAGAGTATTTTCTAAATGAAATATATTCAAAAATATATTTATTGATATTGTACTCATCCGGGAAACTGTAAAAGAAATGAATTTTTATAAAGCATTATACTGTTTCCGTTTTCCTCAGTTCGATTACTAAATTTCCTTATTGCACGGTTAATTATATCTAAAAATCGTCTATTAACAATAATAATATTAATAATTATTTTATTTTTACACTAAGAATAAAAGCAACACGCCTCTACACTCTTTGCTTCATGGAAAAGAAGAAACTATAAGGCAAACATCGATTGATTTCACGCTCTTGTACCCAATGTAAACATTACAATTCATTCCATCTTACTCTATTGCATATTGCATATTGCGAAGATTAAGTGAATTGAATGCTTCCTCAGTCACACTTAGCTTAGATTTTATTCAGGTCTTGGTCCACATTCATTACTACAAACCGTTGTCCTACTTTTTACTTACAACTCACCATTTTGATCTATACGTAAGAACTGGCGTCGATGATACTATGTACATACATATATCTAAATTTTTGTTTTCAGTACTTTCAACTTCACATATAAGACTTAACTTGTTGAATGTCGCCTTCATATTTGTGGTTTTAAGTAATTAATAGTGGTAATAGTAGAACTCATAAAATACATAATATTAATATCATTATCATCATCAGCCTGAATTGATCCGATGATGGATGAACGCTTCTCCAAGCTGATTCCGTAACGTGCGTTGTGTAGTTCTTACTGTGTTCCCGCAAAATTTTACTATTTCGTCGATTCAGTAGCATTCAGGTTTACCTTTTGGACTTTATAGTACCAATATGTCCATCTCCGCTTATTTGAGCTTTTAGCAAACATCCTAATACATCGTATTACCCTCGTTTACCATTTTATTCAATCATTCCGTGTATTTCTTCTTATGCTTTAATTCAATGACATTATTAATGGACGACGCACTCAGTACAGTAGCTAGCAAGTAAATTCGCCCATAGTGACATTCGCACGTGCATAGGTAGACGTCACGCAATATCCATTATGCGATATCACGCATCGGGAATTTATAGCAATATCACCTTTATTGTAACGACGTTAGAACAGTGTTTCTAGTATCAATGCACGTTTGAGCGAACCTGTTCGAACCGAACCATTCAGCAGACCCGACAAAAAGTTTCGGGAATTTACAGCAATATCACCCTTATTGTAATGGTGTTAGAACAGATTATGCCATTCGGCAGACCCGACAAAAAGTTTCGGGAATTTACAGCAATATCACCCTTATTGTAATGGCGTTAGAACAGATTATGCCATTCGGCAGACCCGACAAAAAAAGTGAGTGTCATTTTTTTTCCAGATGCTTCGTCCATATTAATGTCATTGCCTTAATCCCATCCCAACATCACGCTGTTCCACTAAGTTTTTGAATATATTTCTACTGGTCCATGATTTACACGCATATTGGTTTTAAATACAATGAGAGGTCATTTTTAAAGACATTTTCCAATACTACTCTGCGAAAAATCATCTAAATTAATATTTATATTATATACATCTTTTATATACTTAAACATCTTTGGGGATGATGGGATGTGTGGAGATTAAGTCGTTGTTACGTGCGATCTTCGAAGAGAGAGAGTTTATTTATCGTTACAAGAATAAATAAATACAATAATAAAGATAATGGAGTAATTTTATAATCGCGGGTGCAGATGTACTGATAAGATTGACTATATTCAGTTAATCTTACTATATTATTGAACTGTCTTGCGAAGTATCGAGATGTTAATACAACCGAGAAACTGGACTCGAGTGGAATGACGGTTGACTGTGTCGAGTGATCGGACTCGAGATGAGTAGTGAGCCGAGTGATGGGCTTAAGGTTAGTTACGAGTTATGGATCGTCCTTGCTATTTATACAAATGCAGTCCATATATTCCAAGAGACATTATCGCAATTAAGCAAATAATAATAGACAATATTGATCTAGGTTATGATTGAGGAAATCCTGACAATCGCTTTGTCACTTTGTTTTGTATTCAAAACATACATATTAAAGTGGGTCACTCTTGTAATGCTGAGTATTATGATTGCTACACATCCAAAGAAACTTTGTTAAACCAAGTAGGTAAAATTGTTCACCAGTTCAAGCTGAGTGCTATTGATGAGGATCTGTTTTCGCCCAGCATAGTATTGAAGGGTGATTGTAACACCTCTGCCAGTAAATTTGAAAACTATAATTTCATATATTTGAATGATGGTTTTCATTTTAAATAATCTACAAACATAATTTTTTGTAGTACTTATTCCACTTTTAATCAATAGATTAGGACCGGTTTCGTCCGCCTCAGAGGGACATTTTCAACTGAATACATTTTTTTAAAACAATATTTATCAAACAAAATCCAAAGCGACAGAAATAATATAACAATATGTACATAAATAATTATCCGTCCAATAATACCTTCCTAATAACAGATTAATTTAAAATTAATGAGGTTGGACATAATCGGCCCTAATCTATTTATTGATTAAAAGTGGAATAAGTACTACAAAAAAAATTGCGTTTTATTAAATAAAAACAACAATACAATGCAGTTCAACCATGAATTGACAGTTAACAAAATAAAAGAAATCTACAAACAATTAAAAGATTATTTTTAAGGTAAAGATTCTGTTATTGCATCGCATTTTATTAATATTTCTAATAAGTTTTTTTGCATGTGACAAAACGATTTTTGAAAAATTCATAGTTTTTTACACTTTTTAATAAATCAAGTACCTAAATACTTTATCCTGAAAATATGCTGAAATTTTCTGTATGTAACATAATAATATATCAGTATATAACTGAGGTATAATCTTTCACTCTGTTAATAGACAGAATAACATGAATATTAAATGATGATAATTATTTCATCCATAAAATACAAATTGTCAACTAAATATTTTTGTATGGTTCAGAATCTTGTTTTTGTATCGTGTTCCAAGCCAGGATTATTTTTGGAGTGGGCTGGAAATGCTAATAAAGTAATTGGGTACGGCATTATGTAAACAAAAATAAAATTCGTTTGTACATTTTACCCTAGAGCTTATGTGGATTATATTTTTTTCTTATTTACGTGCAAATATTCATTTCGTGAAATGTAATTCCTATAAAGTAAAATAAAATAGACATCATTATATAATAATAATAATATATTTTTGTAATGAAATCATCATCACCCGAATTTGATTCGCTACTAGGTAAAAGTCTTATCTAATTACCTACTTCCACTATATTTTGCTGATTTGATTTCACCACCGCATATCTCCGCAGGATTCAATCAATACAATGGAAATTTAATTATTCTTTTATTCAACACTGAATATACACACTGTTTAAGTATGTAGCAATATTCTGTTGAAAACAGATAATTATGTTAATAATCAAAAATCATTACAAGATAAAAAGAACTTCTTATGTACAACTTTTAAATTTTCTGTTGAATTTTTATGCTCAATAATATGCTCAAACTTGTACTTTATATGAAGTAAATAAAAAACAAACAAATATAGAATACTGAAATGTCATTTTGATTTCCATAGTAACGCACGTATATATTAATAATTTAGTTGATAGGACCACCCCCTTTGCAACCAATAATAGTCTTTTATTTTTTACGGATTTTTCTGAAATAACTTTCCATACAAAACAGAATTAACTGAAAATGAATTCAATTCTGCTTAAAGATGGCTAAAAGTATTAAAAGAATGCATTGGCATCGTGTTCTGATATATTCTAAAAGTTTCAAATGTCTAGCTAGTCAGGAAGTTAGTTAAAAATCGATTGCAAGATTTGTACTGGACAAACAACCACCGGACAAACAAGAATACGAGCTAATAAAAACGTTGTAATATATGGTCTGGAAACTTTTCGGAAAGGGAAGACCATTCAACCGGAAATTGATATAAGTATTTGTGTTCGAATCCTATTCAGTCTAAGATTTTATAAACAAATCTATAATCTAAAAATAGTGATGTTTTCTGGCTTTTCAAAATGATGTAGGTATGTCATCTGAGTTTAGTGAATAATACAACATGGTGATGTTTGTTCACTCACAAAATCCCATTTCCATAGTTTTATAATGGATATTTAATAAATGGGTCATCCTATAAATAATACGGATAATGTTTGAAATAATAAAAAAGAAGTTTACTTACTTTACATTTTATCACCATATTTGATCATAAGAAGATCAAATAGGCCTCCACATAGTGGAGGTTGTATTAAAGGTTTTTACGAGAAATTGATGTTATCCAATTGTTTAACAATCAATGAAGTTAATGATCCCACCAAACGACAACCGACCCGCACCGCATTCGGTCTTAATCGGGCGTATCACAGGACCCTACGTTTTGGTGTTAAGTATAATTTTATTAAGACTGCGAATATCTCAGGAGCAGTTCCTCAAAACTGAGGTCACCAAGCACGCAAATGTACTTTGATTGAATTTACATCATTAAGTTAAGAGTATCCATAGGAGAGATGAGCGCGTAGAATAGCTAGTAAAAAAACTCCTGAACAAACTTAGTGAAGAGATCATCACGTAGGCAGTGTGCAAAAATGCAATAACAATTATTATTGATCATTGTAGCGATCAGGTCGGATCTATTAGGTCAATACTCTGGTTTCAAACATACATCGAGAAACAATACGTCAATGTTTCAGATCCGGAATTTGAAATCGGTACCCACAACATTACAAGAAGGCACGTTGTCTCTCAGTCGTTGTGGGTGTCAAAGATGTTTTATCCAAGATATATTTTCCATTATTATTTAGAATTATTTCTCATTTTTCTCCCTTTAATTTTAAATTCGTTGGCGATATAATCCTCTAGGCTTTGAGCTGAAGAATAAATAAATCCAGCTCTGTTCGGATTTTGTTCTAAGCTGTTTCCCATTCATATGGTTTTGTAGACTGCGGGAAAAACAGTCAACTGGTGGTGCCATTGAAGGAGAATAAAATATGATAGATATGTCATGATTTCCCATTTTAAATGCCGTAGTTTTTGCAGGGTCTGTTAAGAAGGAAAATACCTACAAATATTTCAAATTTCAAATATTTCGAGCTTGTTTTATAATGAAAACGTAATTGAATAATACGAATTTACAGAATATTTCTTAAAGAATGTGGAAAATAAAACAAACAATCTTTTTTCTCGGAAAATGCCTGTAATTTCCGTTGTCAATAAGCTTTCAGTAATAGGCAATACATCGATAAACAACCCAATTAAGATTTTTGGAAAAACAAATTTAATAATCGTTCCTTTGCCAATAATAATTCTAAAACAAATATACTTGTTGTATATTAAAAAGAGAAACGTTGTGAATATTATTCTTGAAAATGTTATTATATTTTATTATATTATTATTGTTGGAAAGTATATTAATTCTTTTAAATTAATACCGTTTGCAAATAAGTAGGTATTATTCTTGAATAATGGAGAGAGATTATGATTCTGTCTTACATCTTACTAAGCTTCAAAGGTCTCAGATTTTGAGCTTTGAGAATCGATGTCAAATCTTAGAGGTACATTGGTACGATCGCGTTACAAACACTAGATTTCATGAGTTGACATTGTAGCCCTCGGTGATTGAAGTAATTACGAAGATATGCTTCACGTGGCTGGGACATGTGTTCCGGATGCCGTCAGAGACTGCGATACTATGTATCCTTGTGTCACAACCTCAATGCAGTGGCTGGATCTGCCTTAACCTGCAGCGGTGCTACAAAAGCGATCTACGCGCTGCAGATCTATGGAGGGAAGTGGTGCTAACTTGCGCTTGATATGTGCCCCAGTGCTGGGGCGTGACAGAGTAGAATAAGAAGATGAAGAAAATAGAATTACACCAAATAAATGCCGGCTCAATTGATAACTAATTCCCTTATACAGCAATAATACTGGAATTAATAGTGTTGATGGGTTTTACAATACGATGTACTGTAATATTGGGGTAACTATGGCTTAATCATAATTTCCTCTCCAGAGAAAGAATATGCACCTCTGATGGAGAGATAACAATAATATGTAAATTTCTGCTGAGCAGTGGCGAAACAAGGCTGTATGAACGGGGCAGCTGCCCCTGCAGGGCGCAGAAGTGTAGTTTCGTTGAATCTGCAAGAGTAAAAGGTGATCGGAATCCTAGAAGTGATGCTAAAATGACCAAATTACGGGGGAACGAACCTTCTTATAATTATGATAATATTTGGAGTACCTATATTATGTTTAAAAAATTTGTTTATGTAATACTAAACATTCCGTTGTCAATTATTGTTTATCGATGGTTCAGTCTTTCTTCTGGTTAACTATATGCAATATTAAAAATTCGGAGTATATGAAGAATTCTATGATTTTTTTATTAACAAAAAAACGATGATCATGATTTCGTACATTTTTGAAAATATTTTTATTATCTAGTAGTTATTAAATCCGTATAGTTTAAGTCTGTCAATGGTAACCGGACACCATTGAACTAAGTACCTATTTATAGGTCGGTAGTAAGTCTACATAGGTACCTACAAGTTTTGTATTACGTAATGGGCGCATTTTTCGTAACTGCCTTGGGCACTAAAATACCTTGCCATGCCCCTGCTACTAATTATTATTAATTCAGCAATTCAGAGGCAGAATTTTAGTTTTTTCTATCTTTAATACCGCTGTAGCCAAATCCAGTCAGTAATATGCCAAACTGTTAGCCATTTTAGCCTTTTGGGATAATCTATCACATTCAAGGCCTGAACAAAAATGAACCATAAGTGTGAGTGAGAAAGCATTCGGCACGCTTATATTCTCTAAAATATGTGAGCACGTATTGCTGAAATATTTAATTTTTGTGTTAAATATAAAGTTAGTGGTAATTATTTTTAGTTAATTTAGTAGTAGGTTAACTATGTTGTGTTTAAATTTGGTAGCCGTACTGAGAAACAACACGATGGTATAACGTTTCATGGTTAAGTTAAGAATAATACGATAATTGATGGAGGTTCTACTGTGCGTTATACGCAAGAAAAACGGCATAATATAGCTGAATAATACGCATTCTCTTAATATTATTACTCTGAGATCACATCGCATAACAAGTTTGTCTCCATACTATGGTTTTAAATAAATAAAACACAACTTGAATAGATATAATAATCCAAATGCACAGCTTTTACTTGAATAGATTTTAGTGTTCATAATATCAATTCAAATATCAAAGAAAGCAGAATGTATTTTCTCCCCAGAGTCTCTCAGTGCCGTTCCGAGGAATCGATAGTTCTCTGAGTATAAATATTTTTTATGAACACGTGCTTATAAAAGCTCCTTTCTAGTTCAATAATAACTTAAGCGTAGCTCGAAAATAAACTCTGGTCTTCGGTGTCACCTTCAGGGAGCTTTCCACCTATCAACCTTTCAACCCTAAGAAGGCTTTAGAAGATTTGCGACTATTTACCCGAGTAAGGGAAAAAATACTGAAAAAAGCTTCATAAATATTTTTCGGCGTCTTTGTATTATATTGCTATGGAAAAAAATACTAACTGTAGTTATGATTTCAATGATTTAGTAAATATAGACAAATATTTAGTAGATTTTTGGACTCTTAAAAACCATTTGCTGCTCATTAAAATAGTGAATTAAAATACATAATTATAATTTAATATTACCGACACAATGTAATAATAATATGATTTATGAAGTCTTTTTTTCTGGTGAGTGAATGAGTCTAAATCACTTTTTGTTTTAAAAATCTTAAAAAATTTATTGTTATAAAAATCTATGAAAAAATATGATACCATCTATCGGATTATATGAGTTATTTACACTACGAGGATACCTATGGGAAGTATCATAGAAGAATAGATTTCTAATATTAGTAATCTATGAATTATCATTATCATTTATGGAACTACAACCCTTGGTGGGTCTTGGCCTCCTTCAAAAATTTTCGTCTACTAAGGACGATCTAACGTCTACACTGTCCAGTTGCTTTGACTGAGCATTCTTAAATATCATCTGGTGCAGTTCAGCCATCTCAATTTCAACCATCCAGGCATTCTCTTGCCCTCGGAGGTTACGTACATAGCTCGCCTTGCTGGCATTGTATGCACGTGGCCGATCCATCGAAGTCTTTGCATTTTCATATGCCACGTGATCTTTTCGCCCCTATAAAGTGTGTATAGCTCCTCATTATACATTGACCTCCAAATGCCACTTTCTTGAACATTTAATTAATCTATGGATAATAATGTACCAGTACAGCATTAGTCTCAGAATGCAAGCGTCGAACAGGTGGCATTTAGTTTTAACCGGGTACAGATGTGTATGTCAGACATTTCGCATCAAATTGCATGTTGTCCCAGCGATTCTCATTTGCAATTTGCATTTCTTTGCATAGTACCATTTACCGTAGGTTCCACCCCCAGATATTTACATTATATGAAGTATAAAATGGTATCTTCAAAAATACATTATCAATCCATATTCTGTTATACCTATTCGATTTTATTGATAGTGGGCTATTAAAACGACAACTTCAAAAGTAATATCATACTTTATCTGACATGACACATTATGACGTTTCAATTCTATATCTTCTTTGGCCATATCCGCCCCTTAACTGGAGCATATGGACACCACGCGGTGCCTGCAAGAATCCCTGTCGCTCGCCAGTCTTCTTGCTTCGTTCCAGGTCAAACCAGCATCCCGTAGGTCCGCCGTATACACTCTGTAGATTGTATTTAGCGGTCTTCCAGGACGCCGGAATCCGGTCGACTTGAAGAACAGGCAAGCCAGGTTGAAGTACTCTTCTGGCATCCGCAGCACGTGGCCGAGCCAGGTCCAACGTCGCCTCTTCACTTTCAGCGTGATGAGAGGCTGTATTTGTATTGCTGCAATTGTATATACTCTAGTCTTTTCTGCTACGTATTCATATTTTTTCTTAAATTTAGTACAATATAAATTCCAAGTGAAATTAATACGAAGTTATTGAAAAGCTTTTAACCCCCGGAAGTATCAGTGGCCAATGCAAAAACATCCGCCTATTTTTACCACCGCTATTTTTCAATTTTTTGTAATGATAGAAGTCCGCCCGATCCAATTAAAGCACCGTCATAGAATAGCATAAATCATATTAAGCCCCCCATTTCAGACGCAAAATAAAAGCTTCCAAAATAATACAAAAAGCTCTTTAAAAAGTGTTTCGTTTGTTCGGGCATTATGGGAAAGATCTCGTCTGATAAAAGGGTAAATAACTTCCCCATCAAAACGCGGTATCTTTATTTCGTTGATATTGAGATTTCTTTGTGTAATTAAAAAAAGTTTTATAGCATTGGTGTATCAACATTGTGAAATATGATAACACTTACATCCACTTACAATAGCCAATTTCGGGTATTTTTTATGTTTCAAGTACATATCTTTAAAATAGATTACTTTTTGTACATTTTTAGTAGCCTACTACAGACTTACTACTTATGTAAATCTACCAGCAAACAAATAAACTATGTATAAAATTACAAGACAAAAAGAACTTTTTATATACCACGTTTTTAAATTCTCTGTTGTATCATATAAACTTAACTTGACTAGCTTAAACGATCAAAAAAACTTGTACTTGATAGAAATAATATTGAAATGTCATTTTGACATGTCATGTTGATTTCCATAGTAACGCAGGTATATATTAATAATTTAGTTGCTAGGACCCCAGACCCTAGCAACCAATAATGGTGTCGAAATAACTTTTCATACAAAACAGAATTAACTGAAAATGAATTCAATTCTACTTAAAGATGGCTAAAAGTATTTAAAAAATGCATTGGCATCGTGTTCTGATATATATTCTAAAAGTTTCAAATGTCTAGCTAGTCAGAAAGTTAGTTAAAAATCGATTGCAAGAATTGTACTGGATAAACAACCACCGGACAAATAAGAATACGACCTATTAAAAACGTTGTAAAATAGTTTAAATTGTATAAAAACTATTAATAAATAGTCATAATTTATAATATTTGAAAATACAATGGCAAACAAGGAAATGTGGATATTTTTTTGGAAAAAATAGTCTTTCCCCGGAATTATCGACAAGTAGTCTCATGGAGCGTTGTTCTCATTAAAACTACATTTTACGACTGTATTAGCTACGTTTAGTCTGATAGCCATTGTTTGAAGGTGTGAATATGCGTTCAGTTTTGAACAAATATTAATAGATATAATATATGAATTTAGAATAGGAAAAAATCTTTACAAACAATAATATTGTATTATTTGAAATATTAAAATACCTAAAGGATGAAAAAAACCTGCTCGATTTGTGGAAGGGTCTCGTATCCCCTTTGCACCTTGCTGAACTTGCCGGTAGAAGGTTGTGTAGAACGTCAAAGTCATCACTGTTGAGTGTCATGGTGTGGTGGATGTAGAGGTCTTGATTTGGTGGTTGCTTCGATGGATGGAGGAGCGAGTTTTATTCGTACATCGTACAAGAGTATGTTACAGTAGTTATGTTACAATACTTATGATACTGCTCCGAGGTCCGAATCTCGGCAGAATGAGATGTTGTGCAGAGCAATACAGATACTGAGATACTAACAGACCGGGAACGTATATTCGAGTGACATGTCCAATAAATTATGATCCGCTATTTATTGACGTACTCATAATCAAAATAATATCTTGAAAAGAATATTTAGGAAATAATTAAATTGAGTCAGCTACTATATTGAGTTTGCGTCATTGGATATAGCTGATTATGTGGAAAAATGGATATCGGGGAAATTATAATTGCAGTAAGTTATTTACTGAGTTTGCCATAATTAGACACTACGTAAATGGATGTTAGGAATTTGTAATTTCGGTTAGTTATTTAATATCGCCGATCAATATGCTGACACGGATTGAGTTGTTTATCCCCATAGATTTGAGATAACGTTTCGAGCTTATCGAAAATACATTAAAAAAAATAGACAACAGACCAAGAAGTAAGAAAACAGTGAGGAAAGACCTTCATCCAGTAGTGGATTAACATTAAAAAACATTACGTTAATCTTAAATCTTATGAATGATCATTTACAGATAATCAGCCTGACTGTCTAAGATGGTTGAAAATAAGTAGACATTTTGCACCCCATTAATTTTACTTAAAATCAGACCCGACAGCTTTTCCCGCGGTAAGTAGCTGTCAAAACGTCGGAGACACAACATTACGTTGAGAAATCTCTGCTATTTTTAAAGTCCCACAAATAGCCAGTTATATTATATCACTTGCTTCTGTGAACACTCGTGTAAGTTGGTTGTTCGTTATTGCCATGTTCACGTAGAATTCGTCACGCGAACGTGTCACGTTGGTTGGCGCGGATTGATACTGTGTTCGTGAATTTCATACATTGTAGGGTAGTTAGTGTGTTCATGATAGGTACACTTTTTAATAGAGGGATAAATGGGGATTACTTATTATTTCATAAGAATGTGGGTGTCTGTCTAACACGGCGATACGCAAACTAAGTTCCACTAACAAGTTAAAATGATTAATGTTGGGGTAAAAGGTTTACAGGGCATTTAGTATAGTATCTACCTCAGCATAAAATAAAATAATGGACACATTGAAAAAAGTTTTTTCCATATTAGGGACTTGTTTTGAAGTTAAAGGGGGACGTGCGCCGCGTAGATCAAAATGGAGGTTTTATGCTATTTTCAAAGCATGATCCTGGACATTCCTTAAATGTTGTAGATAATCTATTTATATAATTTTGAAGCCTTATTATCCTTTATAATTATTTTAAACATTTGATGACTGCATAAAGTATTTTTATTACATAAAATAGTATTCTTTTAAACCTCTCGATCTAATGTTTTAGAATAATTATAGTCATATTTCAGTACATCCATGTGCAGTGGTGTTAAGATTTTTTATATTTATTAATTTTTAAAAGCAATTATAAAATCATTAGTAAAATTTATATTGAGATTATTATAGTGAAATATTTACGATAAAAAAATTATATTGATAATCTCTGTGATCCCAAATTTAACAAGAATTAGGCATTTTATTATACAAAAAATGGGCAAGATTTACACATTTAAGATAAATCTAAAGTACTGATTATAAGCTATGTTTTTGACCATTCAAATGTGATAAACATTCTACGAATAATATTTGCTTTATAATAATTATTTACCTAAGAATAAGGTAGTATTTTTTTGAAATACGCCATATCTATTAGCATTTCCCAGTGACTTAGCTACAACATACGGCCGTAGCCATAAATTGACAAACGATAAATGAAGTAGGGAGTAAGATCATGTTAATGCGCGTGTTTGAATATGTACCTAACCGAAAAAAACATTTGACTATATTCTAAAACATTAGAAAAGAATACAATTTTATGTAACAAAAATACTTTATGCCGTCAAATGTTAAATATAAAAAAAAGAAGATAATAAGGCTTCAAAATTATATAAATAGATTATCTACAACGTTTAAGGAATTTCCAGGATTATGCTCTGAAAATACCATAAAACCTCCATTTGATCAACGTGCGTCATGTGGGCCCCTGTACAATTTTATACAGAAAAATTAATTTTCTAATACAAAATACATAGCACGTCACCGAAAATGTCCACGTCTTTGGGGAGCGCATAGTCTCTGCAGCCCTCGCTAATGGTGCCTGATAGGCTTGACACGAGGAAACGGTTCCGATCCAGAATAAATCATGACTGCGACCACGTAGGTAATTGACATACGCATGTAAATTTAAATTCATTATGACACCAGGATTGGAAACCATCCCTCGCGATAACTGGCAAAAGTTTTGCAAGAGCAGCAAATTCCTACGAGATTCAAGAGGGTGGCAAGTAAGCATGCCTTGTAGAAAACCAGTCGGAAAATTATCGAAAGCAAAATAGTTATTTTGTCTTAAAATAAAGACGAAATCAAAGAATTCCTTCTGGACGTGTTCTAAAATAAGCTTATAGGAAACTTCATAAAGACACCAGACAATCGTCCCATTTTCAAGAATGCTACAAGAATGACATAATGGCTATCTTATGGCTAATATATAAAATAATTAAAAAATGTGTACGCATTCCCGTGCAGAGAGAACAATACATTACAATAGGACGAATCTTTGCACGGGAGAGCGTGTGAGCTTATTAACAATTTTGATTTGCAACAGCGTTTAATGATAAAATGTTTTAGCAAGGGAGGAAAAACGTATGTTGGTAGTTTATGAAAGTGTATTTCTTTAAACTATGGAAACAATTTTTGAAGGTTTCATGACCTTCTTTTCCTGGTGTGTTTAAGATGGGCCTGTATGGTGATTATGTAGGTATCTTCCATACTTGAAACGTGGCTTGATATAACGACATTGCTCTACTTTTTTCGTATCATTGGGCCACGGCGCACATTTGGGAAAATTTGTTAATTGTCTGCTATTAGTGTGCACCCTCGTGTAATAGTTTGAGTAGCACTGGTAGATCCTATTACCTGTCCTATGCGTGTGTATAAAATCGTAACACGCACTCTGTGATATTCGCAACAGTTTTTCCAACCTTTTCCTAGCAATAATTTTTCTGGCTGACGTAGGCTTTGTCCAGTGAAATTATACGAGTTTTTAATTGAAAAAATTATATTAGTTCAACATAAATATCAGTAGCGAAGGGTGGAGGTTGGCTGTTAAGATCCGCCATAAATAGTGCTCATAAAACTTTTTTATTCACACGTATTTGTTTTTATTTAACTAAGACTACAGTTTAGAGATTGTATTGGTTAGTTTTTAAAAATCAATCAATCAATTCATACGTTATTTGTTTTCGTTGGATTAAGAATACACATTACACATATTGTTGGTTATATTTTTTAAATTCATTAAGCCCTGCTTAAACTAAACTGTAATAGATAAAAAATATTATTCTATCTATAAAATATTCGAAGATATATATGATTTAATTGCATAATTTTAGATAATTTATAAATATATGAGTATTATTTATTATAGCTTGATTTTCGCAGGATTTAATTGAATTCTAAAAACTAACCAACACCATCTGTAAAGTGTAATCTTATTTCAATAAAATCGAATACGTATGACTGGCAAAGTTTAGTGTGCACCATTTATGGCGGATCTTAACAGCCTATCTCCACCCGTCGCCATTGATAAAATATAGTATATAATATCATTACTGCTGTATAAAGGCCTCCCTTAGCTTCTTTCATTCTTTTTTGTCCTTAGTTTTTCGCTTTTATTTCCATCTACTGAGCATGATGATTTAGTTTAGTCAATATAGCGAGCGTCTAAATGATTGTTGAAACCTCTTTGGTACCGCTGTATTACAGTCCCATTTATTCAGCTTGGCTACCTATATCATGTTACGTACATACTCTTGTCTGTCTCACTTAGGTAAATTGGTTTATTTTGAGGTCGTTACAAGTTATTCCTTTTTCTTCTTCTTTTTTAAAACTACAAATGGTCATTAGGCCCAGTTACAGAAGTATAGCAGTTATGTAATATTAACAGTGAAACAATCATATAGAAATTAAAATTAAATACATATATTATTATGTATTGCGACTTCATCGGGAATCAAAACCTCTAGATGAGAAGCCAGTAGCTTATAATTGGGGGGCGGATTTATATGGAACAAAAAACATGATTATATGCATGCACGTATGCACTTAAAATCAAAAAAATATGCACTAAAACCGAAGAAATATGCAGTTAAAAATTTACATTTTTTGTAAGAAAAATTGTAAAATACCCACTTAACCCAATATTACTGACAAAAAATCGAACAAGTAGTTAATAATATTTCAACATAATACGATAGCAGAACAAAAAAACACAAACAATGAATATAAAGTTATTCAATTACAATTTTCAAAATAGCTTTTTCACGAGTACAAATAATTGAATAATAAATGCAATATAAAACAAACATAACTTAAAAAAACAAAAACGACAACTATTCCTAAATAATATTTTCTGTTTTTTGCGACAGAGGTGATTGGTAAAACTTTAAATAAAAGTGCCTGAGTTTTCTGATAAATCCACAGCTCGGAGATGGCATTAAAAATGCAAATGCATCTAAACTATCTACTTTCCTAACTTAGTTATATTTCGATAAAATAATTTAATAAAATTAAAGTTATAAATTTAAAAGCTCTAAAATATGCATTTATTTATGAAATATGCACTAATGTCTCAAATATGCATTTATATGCACAATAAAATTTTATTTTTGAATTCTGTGTCTCTCATAGCTGTGCATACACCCTAACAAAACATGCACTAGCATATAAATCCGGGTCCTACTTATAATATATTGGAATACGAGAGCCGCTTGTATTAACACTTTATGAACTTCAAAAGCCGTCATGAATTGCCAACGTTTGATACATAGTCAGGAGTCGCCTTTTTGTTTTTCGCGCAGAGGCAATTATTCTATTCCCTGCTCAGTTTCATTTTTAGCTCATATTCGTTCAAGTCCCATCGTGAGTAGTATTTACTTATATACATATGTTTTATTTGTGCAACGTATTTTTAACAAAGCGTAACCTTCAGTGTCTAACCAACCTAATAACTTAGTACTTTACAATTTATATATTAATATGTTTTTATCTTATTTCTTTCAGAATGCGGAGGCTTCATATGACTTCAGTAGCAATGACCCGTTCCCTTACCCACGCTACACAGATGACTGGTTTAACAGGTAAATATTGCACCTTCATTAGACACAGTTAATTGATAGAAAGCCGTTTTAGAGAAGTTGAGTTTACTTGACCAAATTGTGTACCTACACAGTTTATCAGTAATTAAGGAAACAATTTGAGATGTGTCTTCGAATATTGTACTCTTACATATTATATTATGTAGCTTTTTCTAGTGTTTCTATGCTTTTGGTTTATACGATTTTTACCACGTTTTTCTTAGCTCGTATTCTTGTTTGTCCGGTGGTTGTTTATCCAGTACAAATCTTGCAATCGATTTTTAACTAACTTCCCGACTAGCTAGATATTTGAAACTTTTAGAATATATCAGAACACGTCGCCAATGCATTCTTTTAATACTCTTAGCCATATTTAAGTAGAATTGAATTCATTTTCAGTTAATTCTGTTTTGTATGAAAAGTTATTCCGGAAGAAATCCGTAATCCAATCCACTATTTTTGGATGCTAAGGGGGTGGTCCTATCAACTAAATTATTAATATATACGTGCGTTACTATGGAAATCAAAATGACATTTCAGTATTCTATATTTGTTTGTTGCAAAATAGCAAAAAAATGATTTGTTGACAATTGCCTTATTTGTCCTAAATTAATAATACATAGAATTGTCAAGTTTATATGATTCAACAGAAAATTTAAAAACGTGGTTTATAAAAAGTTCTTTTTATCTTGTAATTATTTCTATTAGAGTAGCGAAGGGTGGAGATAGGCTGTTAAGATCCGCCATAAAGAGTGCACATTAAACTTTGTTAGTAATACGTGTTTGTTTTTATTGAACTAATACTACAATTTGAAGTTGATGTTTGTTAGTTTTTTAAAATTAATTAAACACTGCGAAAACCAGGTCTTAATAGATAATGATCAAAAAATACTCGTCTATTTATAAAATGTTGGATTATCGGAAATGTTCTATTGGAAATATATGGTCGTATATTAAAGACCACCCAACCTATTTGCGTCGTATAGTACTGAGATAAAATTCACGTCTAAATAAAACACGGTTCTTGTTGGATTACATGAAGCTAGCGGCAAAAAAAAATGAAAATAGCCGAAATACTGAAATATTTTGTTAGGTTAGGTTAGGTTTTCATTCTTGAATTCATAGATTTTACCAATGCTAATGCTATGAAAATTGAATTAACATTCATATAGAATTTAACAAAGTTGGAGACCGTATAGTACACTGTCATCTCTTTCCGATAGAAAGCTCATAGAGAACTGTGCTACGGTGAAATGTTTTACATACAATTTACATATAACCGAGAGATGCAGAGGAACGAGAGAGGTGGAAAGTATTGGTCCCTCAAAAGATGAGGTCACGATTCTCAACCATTAGTGAACGATCAAGAAGAAATAATACATGTCGCCTATTTTCCAAAATTCACCTTGTCCATTTTGTTTTGTTTTGAGATATTCACAAAAAAACCAATATGGAAGCACTATATAGAATTTTTTTTTTCTTGATCCATTGGGCGGGTGATATTAATATTTTAACTACAGAGCTTTTCCAATTAAACACTTGGAAGTTATTTGGAATGTGATATACTTTTTTGTATTGAGCGAAAAGTTCAAAATACTCACTTTGTAACAATGGGAAAGATGATATTTGAAAATTGCCACCAGACGGACAATATGCATTTTGAGATTGGATATTTTTCAACCGTCATACTGACTGCGGACGACTAGTTTTGGAAATGTTTATAGAGCAAGTTTGTGCCACTTTCAATAAGGAATAAAATCGCATATTATTCAGTTCATTTTTTGTCAAAACTGGACGAGATAATTTTTGGAAATGGGCGACTCTAATATTGTTTTTTGTATAAACGCCTCGAATTAAAAGGTACAACAATTAAAATGATAAATAATAATTATCTCACGAATTCTGGTCGTTATTTTAAAAGCTAAATTGTGTTTTTATTGTTGATGTAAGACTACACCTCCTCTGTTACATGGACCATAGAAACAACAATTATTATTAACTCACGAGAATGGTCAAGTAGCATGTTTTATCGTGCCTGAGCACTCTCCCTATTTTCACGAAAATAATAATGATACACGTACCACCGCTAACATCCCTCCCATTAAAAGGTCAAGTGTTGCCATTAACAGTATTCTCCTTTTATAAATTGCTCAGAATGGCCAACTATTTAATTAAATAAAGTAACGTGACGCTATAGTCGTTAGTTAATCTATATAGGACTAAATTTCAGCACTAGTTAAGACAGATGAGCCATTTAGGTACTAGATTTTTGTTCTTTTCAATGTTAAGAAAACGTCGAAGTGTATTTTTATACATCCAATAAAGATCTTAATGACTGCCGTGACTCAGCAATATACAATTGATTTAAGTTTTGTAGTTTTCTTTTTTAATCACTTTTTGCAGTTTGGTTTTACTATTCGGTAACTTCAGACAATATTCGTCACTGTTCTGGCAGAAGACACTAATTCGAAAAATGACATATTTAGTTAGTTATACCAAAATATTCCTTATTTCAAACTATACCGTCTGGAAACCTTATTAATAAATAAACAGTCTTTATTTTAAAGTCATCCTTTTTACGATTACTTAATAAACTCACATGATAGACCATTTCAAACATTTTAACAACTTCAAAGTCAGATTACTCAAAACTAGTATTCTCCAGTTAGTGTGTTCTGCCAGAACAGATAGGATATACATCAGTGGCGAAGACATCATGCTAGGCAATTATTATTTAAAGCCTACCATATTAAGAAATATTAATTTAAACATTTGACACTAAGTATTGAATTTAGGGTTCACATACACATAGATAATAATTATATACTGTCTATGCAGGGAACTCAGAAATACTGGGAACTAAAATACCTAACGGGTAAGGAGAAGCAGGCAACCGATCTCGAGTATGGTAGAATGAACGACATTATTAATTGACAACGCACTCAATACAGTAGCTATCAAGTAAACTCGCGCATATTGACATTCGCACATGGATAGGTAGACGTCACGCAATTTCCATTGTGCGATATCACGCATCGGGAATTTAAAGCAATATCACCTTTATTGTAATGGCGTTAGAACAGATTATGCCATTCGGCAGACCCGACAAAAAAATGAGTGTCATTTTTTTGTCCAGATGTTTCGTCCATATTAATGTCATTGGGTAGAATACGGGATAAATTTAAACACGTGTCAAGAATACGTCATTCGTTGAATACTGACAACTGCTCTCGGTTTATGCATTGGCACTCATTTAATATTGGTGTATTACACACACACACTATTGCGCGTCTATAATGCATGGTTTATTTTCGTAGGACACTCACAAAATCAAAATTTACTGTATTGATATATAGCCTATCGGGTTTGATGGTATTTGTCCTTGAAATCTCAAAACTGTCTACTACAATATATGAAACGACCAATGCCTCCCAGTGGCGATGGATGGAAGTAGGCTGTTAAGATTCGACATAAATAGTGTACACTAAACTTTGTCAGTCATACTTATTTGTTTCCATTGAACTAAGAATACAATTTGCAGACGGTGCTGGTTATTTTTTTAAATTCAATTAAACGGCTTAAGCCAAACCATAATAGTTTAGGTATGTGTTTGCTATGGGTGTTCCGACAAAATTAGTGCACACTTTTCAGTCAAACTTATTTATTTTCGTTGAATTAAGAATACATAATATTACAGATGGTGTTTGACGTTGGTTAGTTTTTTTTTTAATTCATTAAACCCTGCCTACTCTAAACCATTAATCGATAAAAAATATTCTTCTATAAATAAAATATCTAAAACTATGTACGGTTTAATGGCAAAATTTTAGATATTTAATAGGTAAACGAATATTTTTTTGACTATTATCTACTATGGCTTGGATCAGCAGGGTTTAGTGTGCGCTATTTATGTCCGAACTTAACAGCATTGCCACTGATGCCTCTAATGACAACGCCTACCTAACTTTACGCATATTGCGCAATGCCGTTATTTAACACACGGTGGTCTCAGTGGATAAGAGTTCCAACTAATAAGCCATATACTCTTTTGTACGCCCACGATGGCCGAGTGGCTAACGTGTCGGCATGTAATGTCGTGGGTCCTAGGTTTGAATCCTGGGTCTCGCAAATGCACATATTATTTTTCAATGTACGCTTAGAGTCAGATTATGGATCTAATAGGTTGAGCATCTGGCTAATCTTAAAACAAAAATCTGTTAATACATGTCTCCACTATGTGGTGGCCCATATGATCTTTTTATGATCTGACATGATAAAATAAAACTTTTTAAGGCAAGTTCGATTCTCAATTAGGTTGTCAAATATCTATTTTAGTGCATGTTGTCTTTTTTTAGTGAAATGTCTTTTATCAAATTAAAATATAATGAAAATACTGAAGATGAACCTACATTCAAATGCAAGTCCTTTAAGGCTATATTTCAGCTGGGGCACGGTCTAAAACGATCGTGACTACGCGACGCGAAGATTGTGCAAATGGCGCGTGCAGAACAAAACATAATTTGTCATAAAAAGTCAACAGGCGTCCATTTAATATTATGTTTATTGTTCTATTACTATTAATAGTAATATTTTCATTGGCATGTTTTCTTTTTCAAGTAAATGGGTAACATTTTTTAGTCATCTTTACACGATTTATGAATTAATTCCCCCGTCGCCATCACAAAACAAATTGACGTGTTCACAGCTCGACTTTCGCTCTCCGATTGCCAGCCAGTTCGAAATTTCGTCGCACCATACCTATAGTTGAAAATTATTTGCTGTTTCACACAAGTACCGTCTTAATTTCGGCTATCCTAGAATTTGTTTAGTTTCTCACCACAATCTACATTCCTTTTCAGCAGGTTGGTACCCTTCACCACTGCTATATTTATACATAGACATCGAATACAGCTACTTACTACTGACATTTTTTTACGTAAAAAATAACTATTCGGAAAATTACTTATTTATGTTGTAAAGGTGGCACATATTTACTTTTTCGGTGTGGGCTAGACTTTGAAGTCTCACCACAGAGCGTCATTATAATGTGTATAATTATAACTAATATATGATTGGCTAAAAATAAAACAAGTTATAACGCTGGCTTACGTCAATACTATAATATATTCTAAAGTATAATCTATTCTGTAGTCTAGTCGGGTGGCTTGTAATTTCAAACCATAAAAACTCATTTTAATCTCGTGCATGACATCAACTTGCAAACGCACGTATTTTGTTTGTCAGTGGCATTTTATTTTTAGAAAAACGCGGGGGCTCGATTATATTATCACTCTATCAATATTTAATATTCACGTCACTGGACTTGGTTATATTTAAAATATTGATAAATTTTGTATCTTACCTTTTTTTTTAAATAAATATCTATTTTTAAAGTCAGTTTCTATTATGAAAAGAGAACGTATGTGTACTCTCTGTATGGACTGAGCTTAAATATGTATGAGTGGAGCTGAAAAGGGGTAATATTCAATTAACATTTGTCTGTTTCCCTCAAACTTAACAGTATGTGCTCTCCTACGTATAACAACTGGCTTACATAATTAAATAATTAGAGTTTTATTTTTACGATTAACACGTTTATTGAAAGTATACTTATTTAGGCGCGTTTGGAAAATTAGACCAGAGTGTATTTTTGGCGTGTGACATCTAACACATAATTTATTTTTTCACACAAAAAAAATCGCAATCGATTGGATTCGAACCACGATTGTTCGGTTATCAGCCGAACGCACTGCCTTTACGCCACAGTATGATAATGCGATCGTGACGATTATACAGTGTAATATTATAGTTTATTCCGTTGCATAGGCAGCGAATTTATTATTATGTGTACGAAAAATTGTTCCGTTGCCTAGGAAACGAATTAATTATTGTCGACCATTTGCAATTATTCCTTACGTAAACAAACTATTAAACTTCATAGTGGCAGTTGTTACTTTAAAAATAAAAACAACGATAAATAATTATATAATTTAGTAATATAAGTTAAAGTATATAGAAATAAACCAACAGCGTTCCAATAAGCGGCCTTTTTTCTTGAGTGTGTAATTCAACAAGATAATTAAGAGCTAGTCGAAGAATCTAGGTTATCACAAGTTTTGTTTTTGTTTTGTTACGCCAAAGAAGTATAACTTCTAACGTGCGTACATAAGTACACATACCGTTTTTTTCATAAATTTATACTGATCATGGTTGTATACTAATTTACATCACCCTATTATTATCCTGCAATAGAGCATAGAGCAAGCACTAAGTCGCGCTATAAACAGAAGTTCATTGCCTCCTCCAACACACATACATATCGCTTTTAAAGCACCACTGCAGGGTGAGGGAGAGTTAGAATAGCGACGGTGATTAAATCCTTGAATCTTTGCCATTTTTGCTTTGCATTACCTAGCTGCTTTCAGAACACATTTTCAAATCACGTAAAGCATCTGTTGTACTGCTTCAATTCGTTGACGAGGGCTAAAGTTTCTACTCTCAACTCCAGTGCTTATAAAGCTCAAAATTCAAATAATACGTTGAATAAAAGTTTCTCTATATTGTAGACGGAGCCTAATAATTACGAGTATATGAAAGTGATGATAAAAAAAGATTACTTAGACTAATTTTTCCAATAGACTCAATGGGAATTTGAGGTTCTCTGACGTAAAATGGAATAATTAAGTGGTGGCGCTTTTCAGTGGACTGTAATTGGGGTGGATTCTGGATGCTGGGGAGGGCATTTAATACGGGAGTCAATCCAGGCATTAATCCTGATATCGGCTGGAGTGACGGAGTCGGTCCCAGATTGTATGCACTCACGCACTAGTGAACTGACGGTGGTTTGTCACTCTCACTGTTACACCTGTCTTTTGAGATGAATAATGATGACAAGTTCAGGATGTATGATACACGTGACGTTCACTCAAAACATAGCAGATTTATTGCAACGAAGGTCGAACAGATACTTGATGGATGAGTCACCCTGTGATGTTAACGTGGCTTTGATCGTAGCGTATCAGATCACGGCGCGATGGAGGGCGAAAGTGTACTAATTCATTTATTTTTTACCGTGCCTGGTTGACAACAAAATGATTGTAATACATAAGTAGGAAATATTGGATCGGGTTATGGATCAGATTATGACCATAATTATTGACACAAACATTAACGGCCTACATGCTCAGCGTATGTCAAAATGGAGCTTTTATGCTATTTTCAAAGCATGATCCTGGACATTCCATAAACGTTGTAGATAATCTATTTAAATCATTTTGAGGCCTTATTATCCTTTATATTTATTTTAAACATTTGATGACTGCATAAAGTATTTTTATTACATAAAATAGTATTCTTTTAAACCTCTCGCTCTAATGTTTTAGAATATAGATGGTTAAAGTGCCCACCACCACCCGTCATATATGCACAACCGTGGATATGCACGGCCGCTTTCTATGACGCTTTAAACGTGTCTGAAAGAAGTGATTTTAAGTGCTCATTCCGTCCCGAGACGGAACCGCACGGGACTGATGCTGCAACCATGCACCGTAGTGCTTAAAGAAGAAAGTTATGAAAGAAGATGTCTGTTTTTGGACTGGCTCTGCTGTCCGCTAACGTTAAGCGCTTTGTGTACCCGCATATTTCAGTACGTCCATGTGAAGTGCAGTCCAGGATCATGCTTTCAAAATAGCATAAAAGCTCCATTTTGACGTACGCTGAGCATGTTCCCCCTTTTAAGGATACATACCGTGACGGGGGTTCGTTTTTTTGTAAGATATGATTCTGATAATACACTTGAATATAACCAGCTAAAAGATTTTAATCAGACTTAAGACTGCTCTAGATGAAGCAGTCCAGATTATTAATTTTATTAAAAGTCAACGATTAATAATTAATTATTATAGATAGCTACAGTAATTTTAAATTTAATCACTAGGTACTCGGCCGTACTTTTGCCTTCGGAAATCCGACGAAGTTTAAGTCCTTGTGATTAAGGATTGCAATACCGGTATTTCAAAACCAGTATTCCAGTATTTATCAGTACCAAAATACCGGTTTTAAAAATCCAAAATACCGGAATTTTGGTATTAAGAAAGCATACTCGTTTACGTTTTTGAAAATGAATTTTAAGTTGTGTGCTGCTGAAATGCAAATATATTGAGTGAATCTAACAGAGGTGAAAAAATAATAAAACAAATTTCATCAAATATATTTATCCTAATTTTCGCGATGAATTATCATAATATTATTTCGAAATAGAAAACATCCGTGACAAAAATGTTTAATTATTCTATAATAATTATTGATGACTATACAAGCGTTGAATTTAAAAAGCTTTTCATGCAGCCGGGACTTATTTGCACTTGATGAACTTCTGAGGGCTTTAGTTAAAATTATCAATATATTCAAATTATTCGTAAAAAATCACTAGTTCTACAATAATTATGATCAATACATATTTTTAAATGTCAACATAATAAATGTAGGTATGTAGGTTTTTGCTATAAAATAATATTTTAAAAAGATTTTAATAGCTATATTTATTGATAAGCACATACTTCTGTTTTTTTTAATATTTAAGAAATACCGGTATTAATACCGGTATCCAATTATAAATACCGAAAAACCGGTATTGACATTTTTATTCGGTATTGCAATCCCTACTTGTGATAATATTTGAAGTAATATGGCAATAGTTTTGGGCATATTTTCCGGATTAGATTGTTTCTATTGAAAATACGTATATATTTACGAGAAGCAGACATAATTTAATTTTAAAACACTTCTAAGAAAATATAATATAATCAATAGAAAAAAATCACAAAAAAATAAACGTTATTTAACTACGATTGCAAAGAATAAATCGTGTTTAAAAATGAAGAGTAACCATTAACCATCCTTCGCATCTCAGTAGAAAATCTTTGAAACAATTTTGCAAATTACTTCTCACAACACCAAACTTATTCCCAATGACAGCGTCTGTCGACTAGGTGGAGTGGCATTAATAAAAGGTCAAGATAGTAACACGATATTCGCAAGGGAGGAGATCTCATTTCAGACAGAATCAATAATAATTGAGATATGTGGTAATGGAAGTGGTCGAAATGGAAACTCCTGTGAATCGGAACAATTAAAAATTTACACTCGTAAAAAAATCACAATACTTACTTTACCGAACAGAATATAAGGTTCAATTCTGCGTAAGAGTATTGTTGCAAATACGGCCGAATGTTGTGTTAATTTGCTAGAAATGTATTTTAAAAATAAGTTATACGTGTTAATATGTAATAACAAAAGCAAACATGATTACATCGCACTGTTATGTCTCTCAGGGATGAAGGAAAAGGAATCAGGTGACTTGGGTATAATGGTGTTATCCTTCCTTTGTCTCCTTACCAAAGACTAGACATGTGTGCGACCCCTGAGTAGTATTCACAGCTGAGTAGTATTCACCTATAATATATATAATGGCTAGCTTAATTTATCGAATATTCATTTATACATATAGCTGGTCATAATTGATGGAATATCAGATTCAGTAGCAGTACACTCTACCATCGCGCCTCGCCCTGAAGTATTCTCTCACCGTGCCTGGAACTCAAGCATTCCTTCCATCGAGCCTCGGATCGCTAACATCTCTCCTGCGTTATTTATCCTTGTACCAACTGTATACATTTTACGCAGAAATAAATTCTTGCTCCTCGGACCACTCAACAGCCTCCGGTCTATTCATTCATATCCAACTCCTTCACCCGAAAGTGGTTCTCGTCCCATTGCCACGCAGACAAAAGTATAGATACAAAAGTATAGACAAAAGTATATATACTCTGTCCTCCGCTTCGACATTTTCATATTAAATAGGAATAAAAGTGTGACATGGTACATTGATTGGGCGTGAGAAAAGATGATAATATAGTATACTAGTGAAATATTATATTCCATCGTTCTTTATTTATATACATGCTCTGGTTGACGCGCCTACAATTTGAGCCCTAGATAATGTGGTCTAAGTTGCGAAATTGATACGCATCCCAAATTATGTTAGTTGATAAATTGGCATGCGTAGGTCTTCTAATAAATTATGCAGCGATGGTGAAAATTGCTTATTAAGTAAAAGGTAAATTATTATATCAACCAAAAATAATACCATTGCACAGACATTATAACTTCGGTCAATGTGTTTATTCAATAATCACTATGTTTTTATCTTGGGGAATTCGAAACCATTCTACGGGAAATTTTTAATATCAGAAGTGACCTACAAGCTCCAACACGATGAAATTATAATATCTTACAGTTCTTATTTTTTTTAATATAGTTAGTTATTTTTTACAACGTTTTATTAGCTCGTATTCTTATTTGTCCGGTGGTTCTGTGTCCGTAGCAAATCGTGCAATCAATTTTTAACTAACTTCCCGACTAGCTAGACATTTGAAACTTTTATAATATATCAGAACACGATGCCAATGCATTTTTTAATACTTTTAGCCATCTTTAAGTTGAATTGAATTCATTTTCAGTTAATTCTGTCTTGTATGAAAAGTTATTTCGACACCATTATTTTTTGCTATGGGGTCTGGGGTCCTAGTAACTAAATTATTATAATATACGTGCGTTACTATGCAAATCTATATGACTTGTCAAATTGACATTTCAGTATTATTTCTATCAAGTACAATTTTTTTTTTGATCGTTTAAGCTAGTCTATTCAAGTTTATATGATTCAACAGAAAATTTAAAAAATGTTGTATATAAAAAGTTCATTTTATCTTGTATATATTTTTTATAAATACAGATCAGTGGTATTTGGGCAAATTTTGAATTTACAGGAGTGCAATTTTAAGATTTGATTTTTTTTGTCGAATTTTTTGTGAAAATAAATAACTGATGAAGAATATGACAATAATTAGATTGTCAATTATTCCACTAATTAGGGAAAATTATGTCACTTATCAGTGATCAAAATATGTTAAGGTCTTTGGCCATGTTTTGACCAAACTAAACGTTGTTTGTTCACATATCATCATATTATTACCATTGCGTTTTGATCATTTTAACGTAAATATAGATATCGGGTTATTACGAAATGGATGATAATACTATTATAGTGACCCAGTTTTTACTCTTAACATATAAAATTACCAAAAAGCAGTTATCAGGCTATGCCCAAACAACAGCGAGATAATGCGGTAAATTTGAACCTACCAACATTGCAATAAAGATGCATATTGCATTTCTGTGTCTACGTATTTACAGTATACTTAACGTGACCACTTTAATAGTAAGATGTTGTCCTGAGTTCAAGATTGATTAGTTTGTTTAGATTTTAACCATTTTGTAGACTTAAAAATTTCTGTTAATACGCACTTCAAATGTATTTCCAATTAATGTTTTCGTCGATTGTGTAGTATGCAAGCATATGTATTTATACCGTACTTTAACGTATTATCCACAAAGAGCTTTCCAATTTAGTTAAGCAGACCGCGCAGTTTGAGCTTTCCTTTAATTTCCTCTAAACCTAAACAATCTAGATGGAAAAGTTTCATTCGCATTAAAACTTTCAAAGTATTCGCGTACCTTTGTTTTATCGTGTCTAAAACATTTAACGTGATTTCCTGTTTTATGGTGGTGATAAGAACATTCTATGGGTGACATTTATATAGTTGAGGAAATAAAATTTACACAGGTCCTCGGAGTCTGTTGTTGCTATTATATTATAAACAAAATACTCGTTTCTATCATAACCTTTACACTGTAAACATAATATTGTATATTAAAATGGTTATATGTTAATTATACGTAAAATATTTCACCGTAGGACAGTTCGCCATGAGCTTTCTTATCGGAAAGATATGACCGTACACTATACGGTCTCCAATTTTATTAGATTCAATAATTTTCATAGCTGATTTTGGCAAAGTTGATGAATTCAAGAATGAAAACCTAACCTAACCTAACCTTATCTAACTTAACCTAACAGATAATCCAGTATATCGGCTATTTCCAAAATTTGTTTGCTGCTGGCTTCCTGTAAACCGACAAGATTTTATTTAGACATGAATTTTATGTCAGTACTATACGACCCAAAGAGATTGGACGATCTTTAATATACGGCCATATATTTCCGATACAACATTTCACGGTGAAGTGTGATACAGCGAACTGCATACGTACAAGTTTTTGGACACGTATTAAAATAGGGTATATATTTTAGAAGATAATGATTTTCCATTAAAATATATATATAATATACATAATATAATAACTATATAAAAAACCTAACTGAAGATGTACGGAAAATTATCTAAGGTTACGTGTTAATCATTAGAAAATTTATGTAGGCATCTATAATTTAGGAACTCAGAACAGATTAAATAGTAGAATTCCAATCGGCTATACCCCAATACTCTATATTTTGATGCAAGATTTTGAATGTGTGAGTGTCCTACGAAAATGAACCACGCGTGCAATAGTCTATGTTGCAACCTTCAAATACACTAATATTGAATGGGTGCTAATACATACTCCGAGAGCAGTTGTCAGAACGAAGTCCAAGCGTATTCTTGACACGTGTTTAAGTTTATCACATATTCTTCCACACTCGTTAGGTATTTCAGTTCCCATTATTTCTGAGTTCCCTGTTTAGGAACATGCGTAATGTAAAATAAAAGAAAATCTTTACTAATAACCACCTATAAAGTTGGTACATAATCCACAGCATCATTGTTTTTACCACGGCCATAGAAAATGTTTACGTTTGTAAAAGTAGCAAAGTTATCGAAATGGTTAGAACGTCTTCTAAAACCTACCCATTATTTTTAAGTAACCATCAAAATTTATAATTTGCCAGTACTATTTGTCAACTCAATGTTCATCATTTTTGCTACTACCAGTTTTTGATAATCAATGAAGATTCCATGTTTCAGTCACATACATAGGTGTCACAAGAACTTTATATTTTAAATTATAATGGATCTAATTTTTAAATGGGATAGTACAAAACTTAAATTCATTAGAATATAAATTTTAATTCCATCAAGTATCCTCGGTCGATAGTATTCATATTATATTACTGTTTTACTTATTTAATTATTTATTGAACTGACATTATTTACATGGTAGATCTCTGTTATAATATTTGTTAATTCTACAACAAGTTTCTCCAAAATATACAACTTAGTATAACTGGGAAATGTATAGTTAATTTAATTTTGTATTGTATTGCCTGTCCTTTATCGTTATCTCAATATTACAACAAGATAACTTGATTTCCACTGATTTTGAGATAGCTATTGAATAATATGATTCTACATTTTCTTCTCTACAAAATGATTTAACTAGGTAAGTTAGAAGCTAATGGGAACTGTATTAAACATATATAATTTAGAAAAACACTTTCTGAGAGAGTATATTATAACCAATAGAAAAAATCTTTTTTGAAAAAAGTAAGCCACCCCGGCCGGGAATCGAACCCTGCATCTCCACGGGTTTATGCCCCATTCCGTCGCATTTAACCTATATGCTACGGCGTGACATACTAATTGCGACAAATTTTAACTATTGGTCACTTTTAATAGCTACTCATCAGCGCTCTTCCAAATCAAGCTACTTTGGCAATCGATTTTTGTTTCTTAAATCAAAGTAGGTAACTATTTACCATTACTTTGATTACTAACCGACGTCGTGGAATTTCTCCAATATTTTTTAGATGTTACTACTTGCACTTGCTAATAATTTATAATTAACTATTTCTTTTATTCAATGAATAATTCACAAGATTTAAGAATATATCATTCTGATTATTGAACATATTTTTTGTTTGACAATATTATATAACTTTAAAACCATAAAATGCATTAAATAAATAAAATAATATATCCACAATATTTTTTCATATAATTGAACACTATTTAATTGTTCTCTATTAGACAGCACAACTTTCTATTTTTATTATAAATAATAATTACAATAAATAATAATAATAGCCTAGATTTATGTTTTCAAGTAAACTTTAAATATCATTTTCCCAACAATGACTAAATCAGAGTTATCTAGTTGTAGTATTAAGGTGACAATATATATGCATATATAAATTATTTTTCATTATCTTCAACTATCTGTTTTTTTTTCTAGGAATCGTTTTTAATATCTCTCTCCACTATCGCCATTTCTATAACTGAAGATAAAAATTATTGTTTGATTTAATTTAGCTTTTTGTGTCCGCCTGTTATTGGGACCATCACGTATTCATTTATTATAAATAATATTGAGTACTTATATTGATTATATGATTGTTTTTTTGGTATCCTGAAAGTAAACTAAAATTCACGTACAATTATCAAATAAGTTTGCTTCAAATCCATTATTTAATTTCACTTGAATTTGAATTTTAAAAGAGTACCTATTGTATTATCAGTAAAAATATCTCTATTCCTTCCTTTATTGTAAGCTTTTCACTGAGTATTTTCCGGCTAAATCTCTTTTGAAGTGATACATAAGTACCTACGTCTCTCGCAATCAGTATATCTTTCCCGCTTGAGTCTTATCAAATTTATCCACTATGCATAATAGCGTTTTGCGGATTCAGCTTTCAAAGATGTGACATCGTTTTATGAGCTACCCTTTTAAATTGAATATTCAACCAGTGGAGACACTTCAAATACGTTTTTAATTCATGGTGTATGCTTCAAAGGAAACCCCTAGTAAATTAAGCTCGGATTATACGTAGGAAGTGGTAATCACTCTTACTGTAATATAAAGTGACAGAATTAACGTGTTAGGATAGGTGGAAATTACGTGGGTCGGACTACTCAACTATTCACATAAAATTGGTGGAAACTCTGCCACTAAACGATTATTCGGTACTGTTCGGTTATCAGGAATACAGCGGAAAACACATTTTGAAAATAGCCGATAAACTGGATTATTTGTTAGGTTAACCTAACCTAACCTAACCTAACCCAAACTCACAAATAATCCAGTATATCGGGTATTTTCAAAATGTGTTTTCCGCTGTATTCCTGATAACCGAACAGTACCGATTATTCTTATTATTTGCTACGTGGGTTATCACGAGGCATGGAAGGTAGTATATTACAATATTGGGGAAGGTGTTAGAAACTGGACTTTAATATTGATAAATGCAATATTTTATAATTTACTATAGCCTCACGAGCAAGGCCTGAACAAAAACGAACTATAAGTGCGAGTGAGAAAGCTTTTGGCATGCTTATATCTTCGCAATATGTATTAGAATAAGATAGAATTTCTATGGCTGATTTAAATATATTTTGTAAATGTTGACGGTAAAAAATATTGATTTGAATAAATTCATTTAAAAACTGCGAGCAGGTGTCGCTGAAATTTATTCTTTTTGTATTGGATATAGAGTTAGTGTAATTATGTTTAGTTAATTGAGTAACTATGTTGTGTTTAAATTTGCTAGCCGTGCTAAGAAACAACATGATGTTATAACGTTTTATAGTTAAGTTAATAATAATAAAATTGTGGTTATTCTATGCGTTATAGGTACCAATGACATTATTAATGGATGACGCACTCAATACAGCTAGCAAGTAAATTCGCGCATTCGCATGTATAGGTAGACTTCACGCAATATCCATTATGCGATATCACGCATCGGGAATTTATAGCAATATGACCTTTATTGTAATGGCGTTAGAGCAGTGTTTCTAATGTCAATGATCATTTGAGCGAACCCGTTCGAACCAAACCATTCGGCAGACCCAACAAAAAGCATCAGGAATTTATAGCAGTATCACCTTTATTGTAATAGCGTTAGAACAGATTATGCCATTCGGCAGACCCGACAATAAAGTGAGTGTCATTTTTTTCCCAGATGATTCGTCCATATTAATGTCATTGCGTTATACGCAAGAAACACGGTTTCACTTTGCCGAACAATACTCACTCTCTTTATGTTATTACTCTGAGCTCACGAGTATTATTTGCCCAATATTCAATAGATGGCAGAGTTATTTCTCGAATACCATCTGTAAATAATCTTAGCATCACGTTTAGTGGCATGGCCATCATTTGAAAAATGCGCTACAAATGTATGGCTTTGTATCCTGGTACTAATTATCGTATGATTTTTTTTAAACTCCTTTTCGTACACGGGTGACTTATGTACCTACCAAAATATGACTATTCTAAAATTCAGAATAAAGTGACGTAAAATAATGATACGGGTGTCTTATTTTAGACAAATTATTTATTCCTAATTCGTCCCTTTCCACTATTATTAGCAGTGCTATAGTTTTTAAATTCTTTTATAATGTCCCACAATTAGTTTCCAATTAAAACCTTACCACAACATAAATTTTTAATCGCCTTTGTCGATGAAATAATTAATAGAGGCAATAAATGGGCCGTAATAAACGCTGTGGCAACTTTTGGTAAAATGGTTTCCCACAATTTCCAATGAAAACTTTTGTTTTTGTTACCAAGTTGAAAACATTAGGTATTTGAAAGAAAAAGCAATGACGAAGGGAATTTTAAGAAATAAAATTCAAATGAGTATTAAAGATTTATCTGGTTAGTGTTATAAATTAATTAATAACAATACAAATACATTTTATATTCAAAGCCAATTATCCCTTTGTTCAATGGCTCTAGCAGTAAAGACTAATTAGTAAATATTACTATTCTCAAGGGCTTACGTAGTCAAGCTATTGCTTTTATATAAAATAAAATGTATTTAATATTTTGTTTATTTAAACAAAAACTGTGTGTACCTACATGACAAATTATTGAATCAAGACATTCACAACATAAAAATTAGATGAAAAAAGAAAAGGTACCTACTCAAGTAATAATAAAATAAAAACCAAAATTATCATGACATTTTTGGTTAGGTCAATATTTCCCTCCTACCTATATTCCAAATTATTGTCGCCTGTCCAGGCGTTCAATGCAATCACGAGTCATCAGTCAACCGTGAAAATGATAACATTCGAATTAAATATAATATTGGTGATTCTAGAAAAAGCTGAAATATGAAGATGACGAAGTGCATCTAAACTGAAATATGTGAAGTTTAAGTTCAATTCTTTTCTATGGTATGGAAGTATGGACGCTAAACCAAGATATGTCACGGAGACTTGAAGCTTTCGAGATGTGGTTGTATAGACGCATCCTCAAAATTCTTTGGACTGACCGGGTGACAAATGTTGAAGTTCTCAATCGAATGGGGAAGGACCGAGAAGTTCTACGTAGTATCAAAACCAGAAAAATACAAAAGGAAAGTCAAAAGTACAGCATTCCTCAACTTGTCATTCAAGGAAAGATGATCAATGGTATGCGTAGCAGCGGACGGCGCCGCATTTCGTAGCTTAAGAACCTCCGTGATTGGTACGAGTGCAGATCCACTGAACTGTACGGTAGCAGATGATAAATCTAAGATCGCCTTGATGGTGGCCGACCTCCGCTAGGGGATGGCACAATAAGAAGAAGAAGGACTAAGTAACCTAAGGTGACATTACAATTAGTATAATATAACCAAACGACACTATCTAATTAATTTTGAACTTCGGCCAAAGTACTAAACTCAAAGGCTAAATATTAAATGTTGTTACTTCGTAATACAAGTGGAGATATTCTAGTAAACTTGTATTAATGCCGCTTGCTAAACGTTAAACTTAACTACCCGGAATTTTATTACGTCGTTTTGTGTATGATTTCGTGTAATAATCGATTTTCTTTCATATGAGCTCTTGATGGGAAATATAAAATTATTTTATGATAACAGTTGTTAGGGAGTGTTAAATATATTAATAGGCTTCATTCTGCAAGTTTACAGGAAATTTGAGATTACCAATATCACATTGCCATATGAATAATTTTATTCGCGTTATCGTTTTAGTAGAAAATTATTTTATAAATATTAAATAATACATGGTTGAGCTTTTGTGGACTGTAATTTGAGATGATTGTGGATTCCGGATCTGGGGGGGTGGTTTGAACGGGAGTCGATCTTGCACTAACATTGATGTTTTTCGGCTTTCTGGCTAGAGCAGGTCTCGAGTCATGCACTCATGCACTAGTAGGCAAATAATTCTGAGTGTCACTCTCCCTGTTACACTTATGAATGATAATGACAAGTTTGTAAGAATTATGAGACACCCTGTGTTCCGGTAACATGGCTTAATAGGTGGTCTGATTAACTGAGTTCGTACTGAGACTTGAATTGAATTTCTTGGACGTCGGTCACACTGTAGCAAGTTGACCCGGTCGTTGTCTACGAATAACTAACGGTTTATCAATCACGATCGACTGATGACGCGTAACTGAGCTGCGCCTGGACTTGCGATAATAATTATTAGGATTACAGGTAGGAAGAAAATATTAGGGTGAGGGCGAACATAATTGGCAATCAAAACATAATTATAATGTTTTATTTAACTTTAATGCTAGGATACTTGCAACATTAATATTACCATTTCCATTTTTTTCAATGTCAACTGCCAAACTAGATTTACCATTAGACTATATTATTACAAAGCTCCCTGATTGGCAGAAGCTCTAGCAGCCTGAAAAAAATATCTTAACTGGTGAGGGTTAAAATTTTTCAGATTACTGTGAATTAAAAATCATTAATTTAGTATTTTAATAATTACTAAATTTATTATTTGCCTTTTCTGCAACGTCAATAGAGTCTGAATTGTTAATTTTATTAGAGTTTGGTTAAATAATACTTGATTTTATGACAAGAAAAGAAGACAAGAGAAAAGTGATTTCATTTAATTTAATTTTGCACGAACTGTTATTGGTGGAGATGGGGAGTCTAATAAACAAGAACTTCGTTAGATAATGGTTTCTATTTTACAGAGGAAACAGTGTACAATATTAAATATTCAAGTAGAATAATTTACCCAGGCAAGCATTAACGTTAATCCGAGGTCTTCTGCGAGAGGCTGGATCCGACTGCCTTCTCAGAAATGGGTCACTGGTAGAATATTTTGCCTCAGGTGCTGGTAGTCTGTTATATTTAACATTTCTTTAAAATAGGGAATCACGTATGTAGACACAGAAGCGTAAAATATTAAATAATATTAATCTTACCCTACTCCTAATTATAAGATCATTAGAAGCCAGTTCTGGCCTAATATCTGAGGGTGGGTCGATTTAGTAAATGTTACGATTACGATTTTTCTTAGCCTCTATGTATATATGTATATGTATCAGTTCGACTGGGGGTAGTAAATCCGACCCTGCATAAAGAAGCCTTGTTTTTTTGTCCATTACTCATCATGTTTGCATATCAAGTGGCGCAATGAACATTAGAACCCTTTTCTTGTAACCGGGGTGTCCTATTAATTTCTAATAATTGATGAAAGGTTTGTACTAATCCAGATGAATTGGGTTTAGTAAGACGGAATTCATATTCAGGGCAGTTATTCTTAACAGTTAGCACGTTTCCGTTAATTCCATTGGCCCAAATTAACACGGAAGCCATTCCATACACAATTATTAGGCACTCGCTTATCGCAACCATACGTTATCGACGGCTATCGCTGATTATCTACAATAATTGGTAAATTCGTAATACGGCGATAATTTAGGTTGGTAGACATGTCGGTCAAATTCGGGTATATTCGTACTGGCGTATCCACCCGAACCCCAAGTGTTGTATTAAAATGTCAAACATATCAACATTACCTACAACCTACAATTGTATTGCATGTCATTGCGATTACAGTATGTAAAAGTTTGGAAACCATTATGACCTGGGGTTTTACTAACAAACTCACTTTTGCTCCGCATAAAACAGAATCCATCCTCCTCAAGGGAGCAGCCAACCTCACTTCAAGGTCGCCCACCATCCGTATGGGTAGTACTTTAGTTAAAGTCAAAGATAAGGTTAAGGATAAGGATAAAGTAAGGTATCTAGGCATTTTATTGGATGACGAATTATCATTTATGCACCACGCCAAAACTTCGGTGGCTAAAGCCAAAGCAGCTTACCATCGGGTCTCCTGGCTTACTGGAAATAATTGGGGTCTTAAGTTCAGATCTCTTAAAATAGCTTATGATGCAATCTTTATGAGTATCGCTGGATATGCCGCCAGCACGTGGTATCATAGATGTAAGTTATTGTCCATCCGGAAAACTCTTCTCAGCGGTCAACGCTCAGCATTACTTGCCCTCACTAAGGCTTATAAGACGACTTCTACCGATGCGTTGCCTGTCCTTGCTGGAGTGCTTCCGTTAGACCTGCACATTCAGGTCCATGGTGCCACGACCGCCTTGCTTGGGGGTCTGGGGGCGGAGGTTGGCGGTATCTTTATATCGCCGCCTTTAGGTCTTGGATCCATGAGCCGGTGCGCTCGAAAAGTTATTGTACGCGACCTGGCGTATGACACGGCGCTGCGTGTGTGGCAGGGGCGATGGACCACTTCTTCCAAGGGCAGACAAACGCATTTGTTCTTTCCTAATATAAAGTGGTGCATGGAGATAACCAGATTGACTCCAGACCATTGGACTTCTCAGTTCTTAACCGGACACGGTGGTTTTGCCTCCAAGCTCTGTCAACTTGGCCTAATAGAATCTCCGAATTGCTTATGTGGCGAATTGCAGGATGCCGATCACATCCTCTGGGAGTGTCCCTATATGTCGGTTGAAAGGGAAGAGCTTCTCAAGTCGGTCCGACCCTCAGTTGGACCGGTCGGCCATTGCGACTTGGTATCTACGAGGGAAAATTTTTCAGCTTTTAAAAAGTTTGCGGCATTATACGGCAAGCGAGAAGGTCTTTTCTCATCGAGAATTGACCGAAATACATTATATGGAATTAGGGATCATGCACACTCTAGTGCACGCCAACCAAGGTCTTGGGAAGTTGCTCCTGGGACACTTTCGGCACAAATTTGAACAGCGCCTATCGTTCGTTACGCCACGGTATACGCCTGCATAACGGGTGTGAAGACGTGGCGGGTGGTGGAGGGAAAAGCAAGTATGTAAAAAAGCCAATATTATGTTACTAATAGCCACTCGATATTTGACAGGTCGCGGGGAACTATAAATTATGGCGGCGGCCGTGACGTAATTATTTTTCAAAACAATCGCATCTTGCATCTCAATTTTCAATATGTAATTGACGTAATCTATCTTGCTCTAAATGTTAACACAGCCAAGAAAAGGGCTGTTAAAAGATAGCACTTTTTGACAGTTCAGACGGTTAACTTATTGTAATAATTAACTGCTTGAATACATAAATGTGATAGAGTGATATATTTATCACATTTGGCTCTTTTGGATGTTTTAGTGATATGTTAGAATAGCTTTGTTGGAGTTTTTTGGCTATAATGACGTATTTTGTATACAATATACTTACACGTGATTTGAATTTTATTATCTCAAACATTTGAAGGGGTTAGTGCAAGACAATGATATGCCACAGAAACATAATTTGGAGATATGAGCAATTTAATGCTCTTGTTCGTTGACTATTGTAACAGGAAAAATTACTATCCTCATTAAAATGATCGATATGTCTCACATCTAATTATTCTGTTTGGCGTGGATGACTGACCGATATCAATTTTGACTGGCATGGCATATCATATTATTGTTATAACCATTTTTATAGCAAAATTTGAATTTGTCAGAACTATACACATTGATCATAATTATTGAGACATCTGTGTATTTTTCAAAATCAACAAATTCATAATTATGTGGCATGTCATTGTGTTGCAATAACCCCTTTATTTCTGGTAATGGAGTTTAACTTAAATCAGTTAATTTCTTACTCGAAAGACAGATGACAGGACTTAGTATTACTCATTCTGTCTAATATAATAATAATATGTAGATTTTAAGCTTCTTTTCTCCCGCCTAATTTCGCTTTGTCAAATCTGACAGTCCACAGACAAGGGATTATTAATAAAATCGGTATTCCGCACTCGCTGTCAAAAACTCCCTAGAGTGCTGCCAGTGAAATGTACAATCGAGTCTTTAGAATAAAATGTCGATCGCGTCGGTTTGTATTTTCCTCACGTTGTTCGCCATGAAATACATTTTGGCGGGAGAAAGCGAAAACCGCCATCCGCCATTTACATATTAACACACGCAGCCAGTAACCCTTGATTAACTCAAATATGTCAGCTATTCCGCAATAATTTAATAGTCAACCCAACTATTATAATAGTAACCGTACTACTCACTACTGGATTTTATTCGTGTTTAAATCAATATTATCTCACATCAATATGGTTACGGATTGAATCGTTAGCTTAATATTATAATACTTAAAGGCCCACATGCCCAACAAAGGTCAAAATGGAGTTGGTATAGTATTTTCAAAGCATTAGCCTGAACATTCCTTAAACGTTGTAGCTGATAATCTATTCATATAATTTTGAAGCCTTATTATCCTTTATATTTATTTTAAACATTTGATGACTGCATAAAGTATTTTTATTACATAAAATAGTATTATTTTACACCTCTCGATCCAACGTTTTAGAATATAGTCATATTTTAGTACAACCATGTGCAGTGGTGTTAAATTTTTTTAGATTTATTAATTTTTAAACGCATTTATAAAACCATTAGTAAAATTTATGTTGACATTATTATAGTGAAATATTTACGATAAAAAATTATATTTATAATCTCTGTGATCCCAAATTTGATAAGAATTAGACATTTTATTATTCAAAAAATGGGCAAGATTACCAGATTTGAAGATAATTTTAAAGATACTGATTATAAGCTATGTCTTTGACCATTCAAATGTGATAAAACATTCTACGATAATAATTATTGACTTAAGAATAAGGAAGTATTTTTTTTTAAATACGCCATTTCTATTGGCATTTCCCAGTAGTTAGGCTACAACAGACGGCCGTAGCCATAAATTGACAAACTATAATTGAAATAAGGAGTAAGATCATGTTAACGCGCACGTTTGAACATGTACCAAACCGAAAAAAACTTTTTTTTTCGAAACATGAAGAATGGAGAATCTTTGCCGCTCAAAATATGATTGCATTTCAGAAACGTCACGATCCCCAACTATGATGGAGCAACCGAGAAAAGAGTAAATTCAGATGAACATTGTGAGTTCAAATAGTTTATAATGGATTATTTAAAATAAAATAAACAGATCAAGCAGTCACCACAGGGTTAAATATACAGTGGCATCTCGTGGTTCTAATGTCGTAGCTGTATATTTGAATGTTTAAAAATTCTGTCAATACTTAATGAGTCTCGTAAAAGTGAATTTTAGGCACCTAGGTATACAGTTTATGTATATAAGTTTCCTACTTTCCAACAGTGATACACTATTTTTTATATATCATTTTTAAGAACTGAAAGCTTTTTAAAATATAAATTTAATATATAGTATGATTGGTCATGTTATAGTACGTTCAGCGCTCGAAATGGAAAAGTTTACGAACCGGAACGCTCGACAATTTTTGGAAGATATTTACATAGTTATCAATTAATTGTATGTGCATTTCATAAAAATAAGTGTGTTGAATTTTCTATTATATTGCCTATCTAGCTCAGACGGTCAGATTATTTTTTCCACGAGAGGAGCGATAATTTTACCGATACAGGAACGGCGCTCCGGTTCATTTCGAGCCCTGATTATATTACCTATTATTTATTTTACGTAGATTCATGTTTCGTATAGTTTGATGAGGTTAGTGATAATTTCTCAGATTTTAAATGGCTCCAAGGCTACATCTCATAATGCAACTCATTTTTATCCATACACATTATGTTCAGAATGCACCTCTCTATCTAATTTTTGGAACATCCACAAATGAAGAACTACAACCATTTGAGACAAGTGTCTTTAGATTATAGTTTCCAAACAGGGCTAAATCAAAAACCGGCTAACTGGATAACCGTTCATTTTTAAATAACCGAAAACCCGGTTACTTGTCTCGGTTAGCCGGCAATATAATATTTGAATTAAAATAGTAAATTAAGTAAGTATACTAGAAAAGATTGACAATAAATAAATTATGACGGAAGCGAAATGATTTTACACAGTAAAGTGTAAACAATACCTAATTTTTTTAAGATAAAAAAAATATATACTATACAGGAAATATAATATTCTTTTTAACACTACAAGAGGCCATAAGGCCCAATGACAGTAGTCTTGTAAGAAGTAGTGTAATTAGTAATAGAAGTGAAACAACCACAACTACCCAGGCATTGAAAAAATCACATACATATATTGTGACTTCACCGGGATCGAACCCAGAGTCCCCAGATAAGATTTTAAAAAAGATTAAAGGTTAAAATAAATATATATACATATATATTTATATTTTTAACACTACAACAAGCCTAGAGGCCCGATGACAGTACCTAGTGTAATTAAACAGTTTTATATTTAGTAATACACATGAAACAATCACTAATACCTAGGCTTTGTGAAAATCACAAATGCGCATATGAAACTGGTGGGGGTCAGGTCCTCCAACAAGCTTAAGAACCACTGTTCTAATGCAAGCATTAATTTTCTAGTTCCCACCGATGTAATTTATTATCTCACTGTTTCTAAAATTTAATACCGCGTGGCTTGACGATAGTTTTGTTTAATGACTACTATTAATTGACCTACGTAATTTTGTTTACATAAATAAATAATTAAATTATGTAATGAAGTCTTCCTCTTTTTATAATACTACTTACATACATACATACAACCAGTAAATTTTAGTAGACTGTATGGATAAATTAGGGTAGGGACATAACACTAATAATTATATTGTCTGTAGACAATGAGAACTCCACCATGTACACAAGCTTGTTGCTGATTTTTAAGAACACTTGTAGTTACACTTTGCATCGTCGAAAGCGGGTTAACATTAACTTAATTTTGAATTATCCTGTTGCTTCGCATTTTTGGTTGAACGTGAAATATATTAGTACTTGTCACGTTGACTGCTTGTAAGACACTGATTTTAACACGGCATAGAATTGGTTGCATATCACATGTCAATGTTATCTTTGCACCTGCTGCCGTGAAATTAATGAGGAAGTTTGTACAAAGGGGTCTGGGACGATTTAGCGCCGGAACAACTGGACGCCACGCAATTCGAAAATAAATAGACGTTAGGTACTTATAGTTACTTTAATATTATTATTTGAATTTAAATTATTATATTATGACTTAATAGTTGGTGAGAAGTTAAATATGCACACGTAAATAATGATTTAATCGTGCATTTATGTTTAAGTTCCAACGAAAAAAGAGTTTTTTTTATTTTTATAATATAAAGCCTTAGGCATGCTAATTCTCAGTCCGCAAGAAAAACATTATGTTAAGAGTAAAATGAATTACTAAGTAGTAGATAGAAACTGATAAAAATTCCTCGTCTACGTTCTGTTAACGTGTCTACGACAGTGCGGCGTCCAATTGACCTGGCATCCAGTTGTCCCATTCCCTGTACAAAGAGACTTAGCACAAATAAATACTTCGGAATTGATTCGTTACTTCAATACATAGTAAGTTGTAACAATATTTTTTTTAATATATAACATTCAGAATAAAAAACAACTCTTCGATATATTGTTATGAAAGTTTACACACTGACTATTTTCAAGCTTTTTTTCCGAATACGTAATAATAACGAGCTTCCATCGTATAGCTTTCACTCAGATAACTAATTGCAGGGAAGGCTTAAAGGGTAGCCGTCTGTCGTCATAACATCAAGCATGTCGCCATTTCCTTTATGCTAATTGACCCATAAACCTTCAGGCCGTTTTCGCCCATAACTGAGTGAATAATCCCAACCTTCGTAGGTATATGTAGGTACCTAGGTACGTTATATGGAGTGCTTTAATTTCATGTGCGTCATGCCTTATGAATTTGCAATGCAATCAGAATTAACCAACCGTTGGTTACCAACCCTGTAAGTTCATTATAAGTTTATGATAATTTGGTTGAATATAATAAATACAAAATATAAAACCACATTTACTGCTTTACAGTAAGCAGCATATAATGGTCATGTACTATAATGTGCAGTGTGTGCACAATAATTAAATAAAAGTAATATTTACACAAACAATAATAAAACATCAAAATATATATGTATTAGAGTTTACAAAATTTACAAGAATATTTACTTCTATACCACTAAAATTTTACTAACTTGTTTGTATGTTCATTCCCGTGTGTTATATTACTCAAAGACCTTCTTCTTCTTTTTTGCCATATCCGCCCCTTAATTGGGGCATATGGACAACACGCGGCGCCTCCAAGAATCCCTGTCCTAATATATCCGCTAATATATATATATAGGAATATCCTTCCGTGAAACAGATTTCAATTTAATTATTTTTTGTGAATCCCGGGTTCTACCAACACCCTGCGCTAACACAGAACTCGGGATATCTCAGTACCTACAATAATACTCCATGGTGAAAAATGTTCAACGAACAACTCGCAATTTGATTAAATGCTATACGAACACATGTTTCAAGTGTCTTACGGTCAACTGTATACCTACGTAAAAATTTCCGGACACGGTAAAACGCTGATCAAACAGAAAATATTTCGAAATCAGACACTAGTTACCGATTTAACCATGCTAGAAATATTCTGCAATCGCTGATAATTGCTGTATTATGAAATATATCGTATTGTTCCCTCTTGTATCTTGTACCCAATCTCTTCGTCAGCGACTTAGTAATAATTTCCACGACGAATAATAAATTATATGTTCTCCATTGTAAGCTTTGAATTTAATATTACAATAGAATAATATGTAACGGTAGACTATGCGTTATTATAACTAGATGAACAATATAATCCCCACTTGAGTGTTTCCACCACACCCATGATTAACTTGCTAACAAGCTTTATGTCTACGATCTACCCAAAAGTTATATCAGAGTGAGTGAGGTTTTACTCGAATAGTATCGGTATTACTTAGAAAGAGCTTTCATTATCCATCAGGCTTAAAAGTTTACTTGCGCTTTGTCTATGCGAACGGTATAATAGAACATTAAGTGAATGAAGACAAATGACATCTGTGGCATATATTTTGTATTACTGAACACTGATTATAATAGCTATTTTCACTGTTAGGTTACATGTAAATTGTACGTAAAACATTTCACCGTAGCATGATGAGCTTTCTCCGTGAGCTTTCTTATCGGATACTATACGGTCTCCAATTTTATTAGATTCAATATGAACATTAATTCAATTTTCATAGCCGATATAGGCAAAATTCATGAATTCAAGAATGAAAACCTAACCTAACCTAACAAATAATCCAGTATATCGGCTATTTTCAAAATTTGTTTGCTGCTGGCTTTCTGTAAACCGACAAGAACCGTGTTTTATTTAGAAATGAATTTTATGTCAGTACTATACGACCCAAAGAGGTAGGACGGTCTTAAATATGCGGTCATTGAAGTGTGATTTGGTGAACTGCATACGCACAAGTTTCCGGACACGCTTCTCTTAACTTCTTGTGTGTTCAACAGATGTCTGTTACTATATAATAATGAACTATATGTAACATAAATAATTAGTATGAATACCTAATTAAAATAATGAAGACTTGTTTACACGGGCCAGGAGTACCTACCTACTCGTTAACCGAACTAGCAACAGGCTACTTAAAATGAGTCGAATTTACACGAGTTCACAATAATTAGTAAAAGTGTTTTATAAATAGCAAATTTAATACAAAGCACAGACACATAAAAGAGTATTTTTTTGCGCAGGGTTTTGAATGTGTGAGTGTCCTATGAAAATGGACCACGCATTATAGACGTGCAATAGTGTGTGTATCACACCAATATTAAATGAGCGTGAATGCGTAAACCGAGCGCAGTTGTTAGTATTCGACGTATGACGTATTCGTCACACGTGTTTAAATTTATCCTGTATTCTTTCTTACTCGAGATCGGTTGCCTGCTTCTCCTTACCCGTTAGGTATTTCAGTTCCCTGGTTTTCTCTGTTTAGTGTTTATACGTTGCGATAAGTTGCGAGTGCGAGTGGAGACATATTGAGGGTACATAAATAACAAATAGTAAATATAATGGATTTCTATTCACTCGCATTCGCATTTTTTACTCATGCTTATTAGTATTCGCCTGTTTACACGTGTCGGTATTATTGCGAGTAATGATTGGTACTAAGCCCGTGTAAACAAGCATTAAGTGAAAGATTATTCTACCAACTTTATATACTTGGAAATTTTGTAAGGGTAACCAATGTTACCAACATAATAATGCATAGTTCTTGTCAAGGCTTGTAATGCAGTGTAGTATTGTGTTTGGGAATACTTGACCAAACAGCTCATCTGATTTTGATGACGCTCAGTGATCAAATGTGATCGTTAGTGGAAACTATAAAGTAGAGTTATTTTGATAATGTAAACTACGATACTATTGGTGTTGGAGGCTAGGGAAAAAGTTCAACTAGAAAATAATCCCTTACCCCCTTTATACGATTTACTTTATATGAACGTCCGACCAGGGCTCGAAATGGACCAGAGCGCACCGGAGCGCCGTTCCTGTTCATGAAATCGGTAAAATTATCGCTTCGTCTCGTAGAGAAAATAATTTGACCGTCTGAACTAGATAGGCCATATAATAGAAAATCCAACACACTTATTTTTATGAAATATACATAAAATTTGATAACTATGTAAATATCTTCTGAAAACTGTCGAGCGCTCCGGTTCGTAAACTTCTCCATTTCGAGCGCTGCGTCCGATGATATCTCAACTTTATAATAATTCGTAGCCATTCACCACTCCATTCCCGTTGAAATAAAACACAACTCATAGCTCTCTGTCGTCCAATAAAAGACAAAGTATTCGAATTGTTACAGTAATTAAAATATTTATAACGAAGAGATAGGAGAGTGGACCACGTGCTGTTGGAACTAGTTCTGGTGCCAAAAGATAATGTCATCCTGGCCTGCTTTCACGCTAATCAGAATCCTGGAAGATCTCTAAATTTAACAGTAATACCCGTGAGAGAAATTGCCTCCCTGTGCGATACTGGAAGTCAGAAACGGGGCGCTGAAAGATAAGGGGAATGGAGGGAGGTACTAGACTGATTACAAATCAATACATCTTACTTTCACTCGTATGCAAGATGTTATGTGATTCGATTCATGAATCGTCCGTAATGTAAAATGGTATTCATTCAGTTTTTTAGGTTAATTTTCATATAATGAATCTAAAAAAGGAGGGTATTCTTGTTGTCTTCACTATTAAACCATAACCAATGTAAATTTACAAAGATATCTCATATCGCTAAATAAACGTGTTTGACGTTATTGTAGATGTGTTTGAGTAAAGAAACTTAATGGTAAAGGAAACTGGAAGATGTATCTGCAATTTAATGATGTAATCCATTTTGACTGCTTAATATGCAAACCAGCTAACTGCACTTTTGACCAAAAATTATATTTTTATGTCATGTTGTTATAAATCATGTTTTCTATGATCACAAAAAATTTTAAACTTTTAAACCTATAAATAAATGCATTATCGTTCGTCACACAAAACAGTCAACTGCAGGTGCCAAATTTCCAATATCGTTAATGGAACAACTCGGCTCTTTATATCAATTTAATTTATATATAAAAGGGAAGCTAAAAGAGTGTATTAATTTATAGTGCAATTTATTTGTAAAAAAGTATGCGTAAAGTGTATTTTTAGAATTGTTAAATTCCGCCCGATAGTTAAATTATTTTTTTTCTCCGTCCTGAACAATTTGCCCAAACGGAGTTAGCCGGTTTGCAGATGAAGTAGTCGATTTGTTACATGTCCCTATCGAGAGCATATTATGTTAACTTCGACGGAATTCGGCAAATATTTACGGAACACGGTTTATGTAGAAGCGAATACCGACAGCAATGGGGAAAATTCCTTACTTATTGACCATTTTACTTTTATATTGAAGAACTATTTTAATCTAAACTTTAATTCTCTAACTAATCATAATCTAACTTTTGTCAAATAGAGTATTGGGAAGTTATTTGTGATGTAAAGTTTAACAATACGGCTTGCCAAAAATATTAATAATATACGTACATAATTCGGAAACACCTTCACCCACATCCATCGGATTCCAGTCAATGGACTTTACTAATTAAGCCACCTGCGCTCTACATAATTACGACGGTAAGACGGTTAAATGTTGTTAATATTGAAACATATAAATGAAAGCATGCGAAAACCATTACAATAATTATACTAAACTATTTTTTTATTCAGCGAATAATTAAGAAGATTTAAGAATGTAATATTCCTTTATTGAAAATACATAATTTGAAGAAACTTCTGAGAAATATAATATAACCACTAGAAAAAAATCTGTTTACAAATTCGGACCCATGTGCCCGAACACTAAGCTATACATGTTTTGACACCGGTTAGTAATTTAGGTAATAATTGTAATACTTTGATTTAAAATACTTTAGCCGACTGCCAAAAAATAACGCAATTTAAAAAGTTTTTCAGAGTATTGTAACTTCGCCGCAATTAGATAGGACACTTATAGTTGATAGTCAAAGCACATGGACGCAAATTCCAGGGGTCTCTCATATTGGAATCCTGCTGGGTTCTAGTCTATCATATCTAGTGGTTGTATATGTTTCAGAAATATTTTCAAATTGTGTATTACAATATACTAAAACATGACTTAAGGCTATACCTCAGTTGTGGCATGGTCTAAAATGATAGTGGCTAGGCGATGTGCGCATTGCAGGTCGCGGGTGCAAATGACGCATGCCGACCGAAATATAATTTGTCATATAAATCCTACATGCGTCTATTTAATGTCCTGTTTATTGTTCTATTAGTAACAATAATAATATATTCATTGACATGTTTTCTTTTTAAAGTAAATGGGTAACGTTTTTAGTCATCTTTACACGGTTTAAGAATTAATACCCCCGTCGCCATCACGAAACAAATTGACGTATTCACACCTCGGTGTTCGCTCTCACACTGCCAGCGAGTCCGAAATTTCGTCGTGCGTATAGTTGAAAATTATTTGCCGTTTCACTGAAGTATCGCCTTAATAGAACCGCTAACCGCAAATTACTTGTATGTAATTTGGCAATAACGACACTTTATTTATGTCGTAATATCAAATTGTTTTGTGCTAACTGACTTTCGCGAAAATGGAGCCAATTGATATTAAATTAATTTACTGAACGGCTTATTTCAACATTTTATTAAATGAACGGGGGAATGTTTTCCAATTTCAATTTATCCTAATTGATTGTAAATTTCTTTCCAGTGCCCATCAAGCTTTTTGTTAGTAATTAAAATTTGGTTCGCTTTTGCCTTGTCAATATTTCATCAAATGGAAATTATTACTGAAGAGAAATTACTGTTTTAAAGGGAAAGTTACAATATTATTTAAGTGACATTATTAATTTATAACCCGTTAAATTCAACTGAACTTATGTAAAAAAAAAATGCTAGGAAACACATTAAGATATCTTCACTTGAACATACGTTAGCTGACGGTAACCTCACACCATGGGGAAAAGTGTGCAATGTCGTATTACTTGGGACATATTTAAAATGCTATCAGACAGATACTCCCATACCATCCGAAGTATTGAACCAAAAACGAATAGTGTCAGAAGAATCTGCTAAAATATATCAGAACCACCCTAAGGTTACATCACGTGTATCACGCCACACCACCAATCTGATACGTGTTAGAAAGCTTGAGTCACGTACTCTCACATATTTATTTGTATTTTAGTGATTTAGCAAAGGGCTGCAAATGACAAGTAATTGACACAATGTTTTTATATGTTGTTAATTTTCATTATTAAATGTTCTGGTGGTTATAGCACACGAGCTCATGTAATTTGATAGTTATTAACCGAATATATTACAACACGTGCTGTCACATCGAGATAGAAATGATGAGATAGAGATAGTGAATCGCTACATTTTTTCAATTTCAATTTCAATTCAACTTTTTTTTTTTAACATATTGTGGACGTTTAAGACGTTCACTACATGACATTTAGAAACAAAGATAATATATAAATATAACAGTATTACATAAAAAAGAGATATATCAGTAGATAAATTAGATAGGTACAAGGAAGTACACCGGATGAGTTAAGCAGACCCTATTTTAAGAATTTATAAAACAACATCCACCCAAACTCATTCTCACGTAGGTGGAATATATCAACACCCGAAGCAATTTCATTGAACATAGTTATCTTCCTCCCAATTGGCATCACCAGTGGTAGGTTGGTTCTGCACCTTGGGAGAATAAACAACTGATGGTCTCTATTTCTAAGATAGTTATCAGGGACACACAGGTCAACACTCTACCTCTACTCTACTCTACCTCAGCGTGACAGCACGCGACGTGATGGCACTGTATTCGGGTCATAATGTGTTTTTGCATAATGCTCTAAGTAGACCGGTAGACTCATTGACTTACGCCAGTGGTTCTCAAAGTGTGTGCCGCAGAGCTATGTGCTACCGCCAGCAATTTCTAGAGACAGTCGTAATTATTATTCAATGGATCAACGCACGATTATAGTGATTTAGTGTGTAATGTGGTATCTATACAGTTTTGTAGGTTTTCATATCGATTTTATTCAGAAAATATCAAAAAGTAAACAGCTCCTCCCTTATTAAGTCATCAGTTGACCTTTATTTTTGAAGTTAGTTCTTTATTTTAGCATTGTGTATTATACATTTTTTTTCTTTGATACGCTCAGATCAGTTATTTGTTTCTAAAATCGGACTTTATGTTCATTGATAATTGAAGACACGGGTGGATGAAGGTGTTATGTTACATTTTATGACAAAGTCTTTTTATTGGGTGGATGAAGGTGTTATGCACCCATCTTTCATGTGGATGTATCGAACATCTTATAATGTTCATTGGTCTGGCATTACGGCAAGGGATAAAGGGACTATGTTACTTTATTTTTTTAGTTTTAGTTTTATTTTGCTATTTTCTTTAGTGGATGAAGGTGTCATGTACACGTTTTTATAAATACATTACACATTTGAAGATTTTAACAAACTATTTCTGACGTTAGTAAAATTGTGTGATCCTTAGTTACCACTTGTATACCACTAGTTAAATTATCATCAACTGAAAAAAATACATCAAAAAAACTTTGACCTTAATTTACTCAAAACTTTGATTTTGTAACATAACTCCTTCATCCACTAGTGTCTTCAATTGTAATTTAAATAATTTCATTAAGAATATAATATGGATCAGTGGTGAAGGATGGAGTAGGTTGTAGGGATCCGACATAAATAGTGCGCACTAAATTTTGTCACAACTAATAATACAAATTACAAATATACATACAAATTGATTAGTTTTTAAACTTCAAAGCAAATCATAATAGATATTAATAAAAAATATTCTTCCATCTATAAAATGTCTAAAATTATGTCATTAAATCATAATAATATGTTTTATCTATTATGGTGTGGTCTAGACAGTGTTTAATTGAATTTTAAAAACCATCTGCATTTTGTATTTTAGAAGTTAGTTTTTTATTTTAGCATTGTATCCTATTGATTTATTTTTCTACGATAAGCTCAGATCAGTTATTTGTTTCTAAAGTCTGACTTTATTTTCATTGATAATTAGGACAAAACATAATTATTATTATAATAATTACAAGAAAAAAAGAACTTTTTATATACAACGTTTTAAAATTTTCTGTTGAATCATATAAACTTGACTTGACTAGCTGAAACGATCAAAAAAAATTGTATTTGATAGAAGTACAGAAATGTCATTTTGACACTCATATTGATTTCCATAGTAACGCACGTAGGTATATATTAATAATTTAGTTGTTAGGACCCTAGCAACCAATAATAGTGGATTGGATTACGGATTTCTTCCGAAATAACTTTTCATACAAAACAGAATTAACTTAAAATGAATTTAATTCTACTTAAAAATGGCTAAAAGTATTTAAAAAATGCATTGGCATTGTATTCTGATATATTCTAAAAGTTTCAAATGTCTAGCTTGTCGGGAAGTTAGTTAAAAATCGATTGCAATATTTGTACCGGACAAATAACCACCGGAAAAATAAGAATACGACCTAATAAAAACGTTGTAAAAAATACAGTGGCAATGATGAATATCGACACCTTTTACATCTGATTGTGAGAATAATAGCTTCTATTGGCAACTTATAAACGCTAAATAATGTTCTGAATCAAATTAAGTGAATATTTACTCAGACAATACACTTTTGGGACGAAGTTTGAAAAACACTATGTTATACTAATCGTCGTGAGAAATCGTCAACAATTAGATGGTTTCGACGCTTATTGATTCATAATATAGAATCATTAAAATTAATTAAATAATTATATTTCAGTATATCGATGCTTGATATTGATTTATAAATTTAATATATAATGTAACCTAAAATAGAATCTAGAGAACGTAATAATTATTGAAAAGGTTGACATCTTCACCCCAAATTTATTTTATCCCAAAAGACTAATGGTACAAGCTGTCACTTGCCTCAGTAGGTTCTAATGAGTTAAATGATTTTCCCATAAATCTTACGAGAAGAGAAAAATATTTAATTTGTAAATACTTCTTCTAGTCATTAAGATAAATTATTATTGTTTTCATAAGTAAGTAAACATCGCAGATGTTTCGATCAGTCCAGTAATTAGTCGATAATGACTATGCTGAATGAAGAGACAAGCAAACAATAACATCAAAAGAGCTTATTTACCCATTATTTATTAATCTTAAATACCATGTGTGTTTTTGGAAAAAAACGGCAATTTCGATAGACTACAGTGGTGTCTTTCGTGATATTAGAAATACTATTAGAAAAATCTTGAGTCGTACCCATGTCCATCGGATTCCGAGGATTGTACTACACCAATTACATGTTTAGTCCCGTCCGATACCATATTTTACCACGTTTTTATTAGCTCTTATTCTTGTTTGTCCAGTACAATTTTTTTTCTTGTTTGTCCAAGATTTGTGTAAGTTTGATGGACGATTGAAGATTTTTAACTAACTTCCTGACTAGCTAGACATTTTAAACTTTTAGAATATATCAATACACGATGACAATGCATTCTTTTAATACTTTTAGCCATCTTTAAGCAGAATTGAATTCATTTTCAGTTAATTCTGTTTTGTACGGAAAGTTATTTCGGAAAAAAAATCGTAAAAAGTAAAACACTATTATTGGTTACTAAGGGGATCCTAGCAACTAACTTATTAATATATACGTGCGTTACTATGGAAATCAATATAAAATGTCAAAATAACATTTCAGTATTCTATATTTATTCAGTATTTTTTAAGCACAAAAAAAGTATTTATTGATACATAGAATTGTCAAGTTTATATGATTCAACAGAAAATTTAAAAACGTGGTATATAAAAAGTTCTTTTTTTATCTTGTAATTATTTTTCAGTACTTTTACAAATATGTACCTATATGGGGATGTGAATAAGGCCGAAGGGTAGGTAAGGTTGCAATGATAAAACTCAGATAGTATGCGTGTGATTAAGAAAAATTCCCAGTTTATTCCCCATAAATATAAAAATATTATAATTATGTGAAATTTACTATAACACGACATTGAATCAAATTACATAGATAAGAAATTACTACGGTAGGTAGTAATAAAATAAATTATTATGATGCAGTGAATTTACAAGAATTACGTAATAAAAGTGATGTAAGATGTGATTTTGTCAAACGCTCATTATAAGAGCGAGTGTGAGTGTCTATGAGTGCCTGATTTGTATCTGAAAGCTCGCATTTATTGAAATTATGTGTGTATTTGCTTGTTAGTATTTTGCAATGACAAAGAAATGCATGTTTGATTATTACGCTGCAGATGTTTGATGAACTTATTGTTTAGTCTTGTGGTGTGTTACATGAGTATTTTATAAGTCATGGTTGTAAGGTATTCACCCTACAAGGATATCAAAAAAATGCATTTAACAACTGTGCCAAAACCGTTGCATTAGGTACGAGTATATTAAATTTAGCTCTCTCCTGAACAATATCTCATATTATATTCTTAGACCCGACCTTTTACTTCTGACCGACAGTTGAAAATAATTCAATTTATTATTTCCTAACTTTATTATTCATTTCAGTTATTTTAACGATGTCTTTATGATTATTTTAGAGTTAATATTAATTTGAGTTAGAGCGCTATCCAGAACCGTTGACGTTAAAAAGCCGTTCTAATAAGAAAACACGTCACATATTTTTTCTCTCTTCCCCTTATGCATTCTAATAATAATTAATTTATATTATGTTTTTCTCAGTGAAATTAGGTTCACTCACACTAATGGATTATTCATTGAATAAAAAAATAGTTAATTAAAAATGATTAGCAAGTTCAAGTCAGTTACAACAAAAAATCTTGGAGTGATCCGTGACATCGGTTAGTAATTAAAGTAATACCTACTTTGATTTAAAATACAAAAGCCGATCACCAATAGTAGCTCGATTTGGAAAGCGCTTCAGAGAGTATTAAAAGCCATTAGTTAAAATTTGTCGATATTAAGTATGATGTCTTTAACATAGTGGTATATGTGCATGGGCGTGATACCCGAGAGATGGAGGTTTGATTCCTGCGGAGTGTCAAAAAGATTTTTTCTATTGGTTATAATATATTTTCTCAAAAGTGTTTTCAAAATTATGTATGTTCAATAAATTGCTTAGAAACTTTTGACTATCTGCTTTATTACCCCTCGTATAATGTGTTATTTAACAGAAACCAATCGATATAGTATAACTGTATATTAAGGTATTGAAATTGATCAAAATATATTTTTTTATCTTCTTCTTTTGCAGTCATGGAACGAGATGTGCTGGTGAAGTAGCGGCTGCCAGAGACAACGGTGTTTGCGGAGTAGGAGTAGCGTATGACTCCAAAATCGCAGGTAAGCTTAATTATTTTTTCAATCTGGTGTCAAATTCAAATAGGTAAGTAGTATTTTAGACATTTATTTTCTCTTCTTCTTCGATCGCGCTACAGCCCAAATAGAGCCCTGGCCTTTCGACCGTCCGCCTCTACAATACTCGACCCAATACTGCTCTTCTCAGTGGTGCGTTTAGTGATTTAGAGCAGTACTTCTCAAACTGGTGGGGGCGACCCCCAAGGGAGCCCTGAAACTCCTGCCAGGGTGCCGCGAAATATTTCAGTATTTGAAAAAAAATCATACAATATCAAGGTCGAATTTTCACACGATCACAATACTAATATTTATAAATTATTTAGATTTTTTAAACGTTTTCTAAATTTTTACTGGTAATAAAAATATAAACACAGGTCGTGTCTGTGAATGAATATTATGGAGCAAAATTCCTGAGAGTTAGCATTTTAAACATTGTACCAGATATTGATTTATTATGTAAAAATATGCAATCACACCCCTCTTATTAAATTATTTTTGTAGGCTGTAGCTATAATAAATTTAAAGTTGATTTTTTTTTTTTTGCTTTACAAGCAAGTAAATGAAATATTATGATTTTTAATGATGAATTATTATGAGAATGGTAAATAAAGTACCTACTATTGGTCACTAAAGACAAAAAATTTTGGGGAGGGGAGCCTTTGATTTTTCTTTCTGATTTCGGGAGCCGAGATATGAAAAAGTATGAGAAGCACTGATTTAGAGGTCCAACGCGCACGACCAATTTTGAGGCCCCCTACGATAAAAAATGAACAATTTTACATCCACGAAATCTACTATAAAATTCATAATTCTTGTCTTAATTTTCTGTCTCTTAGCAACGCATAATATTCCACTCACGGGACGCCACTGATTTTAACATTGTTGAACGATACTTAAGCGCATGGTCCGTGGAATCAAAATCGATATTATTAATTTAAAAGAAAATAATCAATTTGTGAGAAATTCGCATTTTTGCTTCTGTTTGCCGCTGGTTCTCCTCCGATCTCCCGCTACTACCGGTTTCCTGGATTCCCTTTGCTTAATTTATTTTCAGTAAAATATATAATTCTGTATGCCAGGAATAAAAGGTCGGGTAGATTATAAATTATTCATGGGAAAACAAAATGTACATAACGATTAGATACTCTTCTTAAATTATATTTTGTGAAACCTTAAATTAATATTTCCATAACAAATATTTAAAAAAAAAAAATGGTATTAATAAGAGTGATATCCAAAAATGTTCTTTTTTGTACACGTTTATGGATTTACTTGCACCAATAGTGTGTATTTTAAACTATCGCGAAAATAACTATTTACACGTAAAAGTGTTGACTGTCTCATTCGATCTCATTCTTCAAGAGTACGCGAGACGCGATGTTGTCATTTTATGGTACTATTTGACAGGTCGTGAAAATCGGTTAACTTCAAAATGAGTACGCGCGGTGTAGTTCGTTTTTTTACCGCAGGTTCTTAGGCGAATATATCTTACAGTCCAGAATTGTCGCGAGAAAATTCAGAAGCTTCTGAACTTTTTTAATCCATGCATGCAATCTTGCAATTTGCACGATAATACGTGTTTACATGTGCATTTTTTGTTGTGGCCTCGATAAAAATATTATCAGCAGTAAATTCAAGCACGTGTAAATGGGGTATTAGTATATACAACTCACATTTAAAAGTATTTTAAAACTCTAACAAAATTCGGATTTTTCATCTTGTAATATACATATTTACTATTACCGGAGTACATTTTGATAAAAAAAAACGACGCACTTTGACATTCAAAAAAAATATCAAAAGGCTTCAAACGGATTTTTTTATCCAAACAAATTTTAAATAAAACAATAGATGTTAAACACACTCTATCAAGTTCCATTAAAACATGATTTTTCTCATTTTGGAATATCACACTTAAAATATATTGATATTTTTGTCTGATTTTTTGACTGTTACATAAACTACTGTTAATAAATTCTACAGGTTTATAATATCTCACCCTTGGTTAAACTATTATCTATTCTATCTTAATTTAGATTTTAAACCAAGTGAAACTAAGCTAGTTTATTGTGCGGTCTAAAATCAGTTAACCCAACAGTTCAATTTGTCGCTCTGGTAACAAATTATAGGTAGGCACCCCTGACAATAAATAACTTCAACCTGTAGGCTTTTCCTTTGTACCTACTAACCAATTGAAACCCGGTATATAAGGCGCAATGTATACTCTACTATAATATAAATGTGTGAATGCTTTTTATTTATATATACGCAGGTATATATAAAAACATATTTACAGGAGGTAATATATTCATTATTGCGTTCTTATTCTAAAAGTTTAATTAGTTGGTTTCATTGCAATACAATTAATCTAATGTAATATTCAATTTTTCTTTATGTGAGTGGATATTGTAAATTCTTATCTGTAATCGATTGTATGTAATTCTTATCGACATACAATAGAACTATCGGTCTCAGCAGCGCTCGAAATGGACTGAAGCGCACCGGAACGCCGTTCCGGTTCGTGACATCGGTAAAATTATCGCTCCGTCTCGTGGAAAACATATTTTGACCGTCTGAGCTAGATAGACAATGTAATAGAATATCTAACACACTTATTTTTATAAAATACACATAAAATTTAATAACAACATATTATGTAAATATTTTCACAAACTTGTCGAGCGCTCCGGTTCGTAAACTTTTTCCATTTCGACTGCTGGGTCTCAGTCGATATGAAGTACCTACTCGTCACAAAAACAGTTGGCATAAACTGTCATTAACCGAACTTATATATATATATATATATACCTGTATATAGATTATAATGTGTAGTCGATATCAAAACTTTCAATCAAGCATGATTTGAGTTACCTCATCTCCACCCGTCATGTAAATGCAGCCGCGGTTTATGCATGGCCGCCTTCCATACGCTATAAACGTGACAGAATGAAAAGATTTTAGTGCCACACTTCCTTGCGATGCTGCACGGGACTGACTGATGTAGCAACCATGCGCCTTAGTGCTTATAGAAAGAGTTTTAGAAAATACAAAGAATCTTGACTTGCTCTGCCGTCATTTTTCTTTAATAAAATGAAGTGTCCTCTGTCTGTACACGGGTAATGAAACTCTGCCGAAATAGAGGAGTCAGGAGTTGAAAGTTATGAATCTAAAGAGGGATCGGAATTATTCCGTCCTCTATAATATACGTTACAAATAACCTCTCAATTGAACAATCGTTCCTTGCATACTGTGTTTGTTCATAATATATATAAAACTACCAAAATAATAAAGCCATACTGTCATATTTATGTAATATTAAAATATACATGAAACAATAAACTTTTTTTTGTGATTTTACCGAGGCTTTGACTGTGACTCGCTGTCATATCGCCTCTTCTCTTTTAGAAGGGGATCCGCGTATCAGGTCCTCACTTCTATTCTGATAAAGAACTTTACAATTTTTCCAAGCTCTTCCGTCTTACCCACCGCCAGGACACCCTTTAATCCATCGACATTCTCATAGATATCCGCAATTCGCAGCTGTACTCTGTGACATTCATATTTAGGGCATTGAACTGCTATATGTACAATGTCCTCTAAAACATCATATTCATCGCAGAGCTGCTCGCTTCTTCACATGAGAGCATCAAATCTTTTACCTATTAATTGTGTGCCCTGTTCTTAGCCTCAGTTCTAGCTTAAGCTCGATCCTCTTCAAAAGAGACTCTACAAACCAGGGAATCAACCGTGGTGATGGTAGAATAGACTAACTCCATTTCCCCATTTTTACAACGTTTTTATTAGGTCGTATTCTTATTTGTCCGGTGGTTGTTTATCCGGTACAAATCTTGCAATCAATGTTTAACTAACTTACCGACAAGCTAGACATTTGAAACTTTTATATCAGAACACGATGCCAATGCATTTTTTTAATACTTTTAGCCATCTTTAAGTAGAATTGAATTCATTTTCAGTTAATTCTGTTTTGTATGAAAAGTTATTTCGGAAGAAATCCGTAATACAATTCACTATTATTAGTTGCTAGGGGTCTGGGGTCCTAGAAACTAAACTATTAATATATACGTGCGTTACTATGGAAATCAATATGAAATGTCAAAATGACATTTCAGTATTATTTCTATCAAGTACAATTTTTTTTGATCGTTTAAGCTAGCCAAGTCAAGTTTATATGATTCAACAGAAAACTTAAAAACGTTGGATATAAAAAGTTCTTTTTATCTTGTAATTATTTCTAATGATGCCCTATGTTGAAAATCTACCACATGCTTTGGCACATTTTCTTTATAGCCTCATTCCAGTTCTCTGTTTAATAATCAAACACGAATCCATATTAAAAAAACAAAACTTAGTAGTTGGAATACCAAATCAAAATATAATTAAAATAACAAACAACTACAATACCAAAATTAGGATTTTCCTGATGGCAAAAAATTTTCATCAACACGACAAATATATTTCATGAATGTAATAAAATTTACATTAGGATTTTCTCTGTGACCGATAAATTTTCACCCTACATAAAAATTTCATCTATATTCATATATAAAAATCCTCTTCTAACGCTCAATTGGTTCGTTTAATTGACCATCCATAATTTTTTTGCCAGAACATTTATTTTTAATGGGCGATTTCTAACGCGATCTTTATTGAGAGCGCGCCCTTTTTTATACGCTGATATAAAAATGATTTCCTCTAAATTATTTCAGCTTTAGCGAGCACTAAAAAGATATTTTATTCGTGTAATAAAAATATATTTTTAGAAAAATATTTTTTTTTAAATAATCATAATAATTCAAATTATTGTGTCGTCGTTATCGTTTATGCTGTATATCTTGAAATTTAAATAATTTCATTAAGAATATAATAGTGGCGAATGCTGGAGGTAGGTTGTAGAGATCGGACATAAATACTGCGGACTAAACTTTGTCAGAACTAAGAATACAAGTGTTTGCAGATGGTATTGATTACTTTTTAAACTTAAAAGAAAATCATAATAGATATTTAATAATAAATATTCTTATATCTTTAGAAGTGAGATGGAATAAAGAACAGGCAGGGTAGGTTGGTTTGACTCCAAAATGAATAACTCAAAATTCGGTGCGTGAATGAAATAAACCCTGGTTTTATTATCTCCTTCCAAATAAATATTGATTTAATTATTACAGATAAGTTTACAGATTATAATTTAGCTGAGTGAAATCACAAGTATGCGTTCTGACGGATTTACGAAATCGATCGGGTTAAGCTGAACGATAACCTTACAGTTAAATCTTTGATAACTGACTGACATATTGATTTCATGTAATGAGTATTTTTATAGTGATTCGGTACAATAGAAAATGGTGCTATCACTACTTGAATATTTTGATAGTCATGCTTATTAGGTTTATTGTGTACTGCATGGCTCGTTTGAAAATAATTGATTTTAATTTGAACAACTAAGCAGTTTTTAATAATTAGGCACGATTGATTTTCATATAAACAACTGTTGTGCATATCATGATATATCGTTTTGTAAATTATAAATAATTGATTAATATAATTATTGAATTATTTTTGCTAAATTAGCTTTGTTGAAATTTGATTGATTCACATAAATCGCTTGATTTGCAATTTTAACAATATAATGTTGCAAGACACATTTTAATTATAAATTGATGGTTTCCTGCCAAGTCATGCGGATGGTAGGGTATTCACCCTACATATCTATAAAATGTCTAAAATTATGCCATTTAATTAATATTTTTTATCTATTATCGTTTAGCCTAGGCAGGGTTTAATCTAATTTTAAAAACCATCTGCATTTTGTATCTTTTTTTTTTTTTTTTCCCGACCATGTCCGATCCTAATAGGATCATATGGGCCGCGCGGCATAAGCGTTGGACTATCACGCCGTGGGTCTCAGGTTCGAATCCTGGGTCTGGTAAGTACACATATTGTTTTTCAATTTGTGTCTGTCAGGGTATGGACCTAATAGGTTGAGCAAGTGGCTGACATCCATTTCTCGTAAAAAACAAAATCTGTGTATCTTTAGTTCAATGAAAACATATTATAAGTATGACTGAAAAGGGGTGTATTATTTTTGACGGATATCCACAGTCTACCTTTAGTAATAGTCTAGGCAGGGCTTAATTGAATTTTAAAAACTAACAAATTCTATCTTCAAATTGTATTTTTAGTACCTACAATGAAAACAAAAGAGTATGTCTGACAAAGTGCAGTGTTCTCTATTTATGTCGAAATTCACACCCTTCACCACAGTTATGTATATAAGATTTCTATAAATATTTCAATAAATACAATAAATATATCTTGAAATATTCTTAGCACAACTTAATATCCACAATTCATTTTAAGAAAACGACAAAATACACACCCAGAATTATTTAAGAAGTTTACATTTTTGTTTTCATCTCAGTGCTATAATATAGAATCTATAATATAGATTCTATATGCTATAATATTATTATAGTATAATAATATATTTATAATACAAATACATGTAAATATGTACAATTTTAGTTCTTCGTCGTGTGTTATGTTGTTTGTATATTTAATTATTTATCAAATAAAAAAACATAAATCAATATAATTTTGGTGCATGGCCCCTACAAGAAGGGAGCTGACTGGGCTCTAGCCTGTGGGCCCAGGCTCAGGTGGGGCGGCGTGGCAGGTCAACCAGATAAGTGAGATAAACACAAATTACAAATTTGCATTAATAGTAAAAAAAAGTCTTGACTACGCTGGTATTAATATTCGATTGATAAAAAAATTCGATTATTGTATACAATTTATTTTTATTCTGTACAAACTCGACAAATAATAAAATTATTCTTAACCCGACAACTATCCATAATTATTCAAGTGGATGTATTAATAAATACAAAAAATCGCTAAACATACAATCAATATCATTAATTTTACCTCGAACACCATTTAAAAAATGCTATCTTAGAGTATCACACTGTCTTTAACCTTAGGGATAGGTAGGGGGACCCGCCAATAATCCTGGCTTGGGGTCCCCCTTCCGGATGTGGGGTTCATGTTTTGGTGTATAAATTGTTTTACGTGTGGTGTGCCGTGGAATTCTAAGAAAACCTTTGGCGTTCCGTGGGTGAGAAAAGGTTGCGGAGCACTGATATAGATGACCGTATAGTATACGGTCATCGTTTTCCGATAAGAAAGGTCACGGTGAACTGTGCTTCGGTGAAATGCAATACGTACAATTTACATGTAACCATAAAATATGTGTATTCTAAATATTAGTCAGTAATTGTCTTGTTGACTGATTGATGTGACAATATTTTTGTATGAATGTTATGTCACGTTACGTGTAGTAGCCTGCAATAGACACTCTATTCATATCGTAATGTATAATCAATGAAACTTTTACTCCTTAGAGGCAGAAGCTCTTTTTGTATGAGATATTTAATGTTTCGTCCACTTATTAATCGCAATTAGAAAAATACTGTGTAAAACTAAGCTAATATCACAGAGTTTTTCAGAAATTCTGCTTTTAAATTATAACCAACTTAAGAGATTTCAATCAAATAATTCAAAATAGTAGAAATTCAATGTTACACATTGAGCATTACCCGTTCAAAATTAAATTATTGCCGAATTTGTTGTATTCTTAATGTGTGTTATTTCCTATTACCGTCCAACTGGATAACTGAAATTTAAAGAAATGATTTGTTGTAGAGATTCTGAAAATAGGCAAAATCCGATACCGACAGTGACTGAATCAATTCAGACAGTTAGATAGAATTCCTCACAATAAAACCAGCGCTGCCTCATCGTCAAATCTTTTATTCTTAATGATGTTACTTCGCTGAATAAAGAAAAAAAAATGTTTCCGATTATAAGGTTAAGGCACGTCTACACTGAAGCAACGCAAGGATGGCAATTACGTAGGGGCGGCAGTTTATATGAAAGTATGGTGAAACAGGCAGGTTATATAAAAAAAAGTATAGTGAGGCAGGCTGGTAATCAATTTGCGGCAAAATTAACGTTAACATTATTAATTGTATGGGTACGTTATAATGACCAAAGTAAATTCTCCCTGATGCCCTGCATTTTTTTTATCGCATCTCTATTTCTCGTAAGTTGTCAACTATTGTTGTCCTGCTTCATTCAGTTGTATGAGAAAGACGTTTCTTGTCCCTCCTTTTATTTAATACAATTACCGTAGATATAATTTTAAAAACGCACGCTTATTTAAATGTGTATCAAATGAACCGTATAAAAGCAATTTTGTATCAAAAGTATTTAAAAAAAACTCTCATCGCATTCTGAAGCGATTTTTTCATTAATTCCTGGTTTGTCCTAACTGTAAAAAATACAAAATAAACTATCTGTATGTCGTATTTGTAGTAGATATTTGCGGAGATAACTTCCCAATTAATTACTTATCTCATATTATAACTTCTACGTTTCAAAATGTTTCGTAAAACAATACTTTAGCCAATACAATCAAACCAATGCGGAGCAGAATATAAGAGTAATACAAATTGCCAAATCAAAACATTGATTTTACATAATCAATCACAATTATTTCCAAAATAAAAGTACTTACACTGTAACTAATCTCTACTTTTTTTATATTTAACCGATTATGGTGAACACACACGACATTAACTAAATCATGTTTGTGGACGTGTTAAATGCGTAAAATTTATAATTGTATTTTTCATTTTACTTTAATATCCACATAAGCATATACTTGCTTGTTATATTGGTTGTTATTTGTAATTAAGTCATAGTTATAATTTGTATTTATTATGGCACCCACGGTGGCCGTGCGGATTAAGCGTTCGAGTATCACACCGAGGGTCCCAGGTTCGAATCCTGGGTCTGGCAAGTACACATATTGTTTTTCAATTTGTGTGTGAGTCATATTATGGACCTAATAGGCTGAGCAAGTGGCTGACATCCATTTCTCGTAAAAAAATCAATATCTGTTAATACAAACCTCTACTCTGTTGTGGCCCATAATAATATGATCTATTAGGATTGGACATGGTCGGAAAAAATGTATTATGGCGCATTGGCCAATCGCTGTAATGCCATAATACTCTTTTTCTAAATAAATAAATATTACTTTTTGTTTGACCTTTTGTTTTTGGTCACGCTGTTGAAAATTTCTAAGATTTTTTTTTATTTTATGAAGTACATTCGCGTGTTTTCTTTTGCGAGATGATTTCGCCGTAATTGAGTCGGTGAAACACAATAATCTAATAGCTAAAAAATATAGTTTTACTGGTGTATGTGCGTGTCATGTGTCTCTATTACAGACACTTTCCTTGAATCGTGTGGAATTCACTCTACAAACTTTTCAACAATAATTATCTGATCTTTTGAACTCTACTTAACGGTATGTGATTTCTATGTTATAATGGAATGTTTACCTGCGGTAACCGGAAACCATTTAAACGTTTTAATTACTTTTCCCCATCGCCCCGCTTCACTGTGTTTTCACCCTACAAAATTGACTGGCGGAGAAATATATGGCGTTGGAAAATGACTAGAGGGAGATAGGGGTGAAAATTTACGGCAAATCGAATCTACGAGACGCGCTGACGTGTTCCGTAAATTTGACATCCGAATCTTTTGCGTTGATTCCAACCGCTTACCTTAACAAACATCGCAATGTAAATATTGGCTTACTTATTTATTATATTCAGATTTATTACTTAATACGAAACGGTTACTTTAGATAAAACATACAGCGGAATGCAAAATCCAATATTTCGATCTTAAGGATAAGTTGCCGAAAAGGATGACTGAACTATAGACTATACTGACTATAGAATTAAGGAATCCTTAACCATAGACTACTTTTGTTATGAACACACGCCCTCTTCTGTATTACCATTGACCACTGACAGCTGCAGTCAAAATAAATTCGCGTGTCTATAAAACAGTCCATACACTCAAATTCATTTAAGAAATTATCTCAATATAGATATTGATAGTGTTAATTCGTTTGGCATGTAGATGCAGAATATTATTTTTCTTTTTATACGCCAATCCGCAGAAATACAAGATGCCAGATAGAATGACACTTGACGCTAGTGTAACCATGTTAAAAAAATATCTTGCGGTGCCTGTGAAATCACGTATAATGACTGATAACGGAAACATAATAGTATTATAATTAAATATTTATTATTTATTTGTAGTTATAGCATTTATACAGTGCAGTTGTCATATTTTTGTCATCGTTTAACAATTACCAAATTATTTACCTAAATTATAGGAAAGAGAAATTTTAAATATCGTATTATTTTCAATAGAAAAAACGAACGGGGTTTTTAAGACGAGGTGAACCATAGACAACATGTTCTTAACTAAGGACGATGTTTCTGCATAGTGTTTTGTACTAAGGAAATTTTAGTTATGACCAACGTTTCTGCATTCCGCTCATAGTTTATATAGCGAAAGGAAAACGTTTTAATAAACTTAGCTTTCCTAAAAGCCCATTGCTATATCCTATATGACGGTTTACATGCGAGACTAGAGATGGTCAATGGTATTGATATACAACATTTATAATTATCTATATGGATGTATGTATGCTGATATAGGTATATATACGTGTTATATAAATATATATATTAGTTGGTTTTATTTGTGGATTTGTTATAGTTAAAAATAATATTATAAAAAATAATAAAAAAGTAGGTATCATGTAAGAATATTATTGAATGTTAATTGTTGAACGAATATATTATTACCTCCATTCATTTCCATTGTTCCCTTAATGGACGATTTTACACCTCTTGAGTGTTAGTAGTATTTTACAACTTTTTTATTAGCTCGTATTCTTGTTTGTCCGGAGGTTGCTTGTCCAGTACAAATCTTGCAATCGATTTTTAACTAACTTCCCGACAAGCTAGACATTTGAAACTTTTAGAATATATCAGAACACGATGCCAATGCATTCTTTTAATACTTTTAGCCACCTTTAAGCATAATTGAATTCATTTTCAGTTAATTCTGTTTTGTATGGAAAGTTATTTCAGAAAAATCCGTAAAAAGTAAAAGACTATTATTGGTTGCTAATCAAAATGAAATGTCAAAATGACATTTCAGTATTCTATATTTGTTTGTTTTTTATTTACTTCATATCAAGTACAAGTTTGAGCATATTGAGCATAATAATTCAACAGAAAATTTAAATACGTTGTATATAAAAAGTTATTTTTATCTTGTAATTATTTATTGTTTATAATTACTAATGATCTATTAGGTTTGCGATTTATTATACACTTATCAAGTGTATCATCAATTATTATTGATAAGATGATAAGGTATGGGGTGTTTTACAAACACTTCAACTATTCATGATTTGTTAGTCATATATTTTTTATTCGATCCTTGACTTAGACTTGAATAGGTAGGTGATCAGTTTTTACCTACTTTATTGTATTGATTTATTATATAAGTTAGAGTTATTAGTGTTCGTTGTCAATGTATGTTTGCCTTTTGGTGAGTATACACAGCGCCTGAAGATGCCGAAAGGCGAAACCCGGGTTGCAAAACCCACTCAAATGGAATAGTACAAAACTTTAATCCATTAGAATTGAAAACGTAGTTATACATTTAAATTATTATATTATGTTTATTATTAATTGACGTCGATCTACTTTTCTCTTAGATCCTTCCACTAAACTATTATACGTATTATAGCAAATACATAGGTAGGGGAAAGGGAGGTGGTTTCAGAATATGTTCGCATTCAGCCATGCATGTTATTTCCTATCCATGCAGAATATTAATTGGGAAAAAATATATTTTTACTGACAATACTTCCGTTTGTTATCTGAGGTAGTCGCTGGAGTTTTTTCTACATTGGAAAAAATATAATAAAATAAAGTGTGTTTTTCATACTCAAAGGTAAGATTTTCACTGCAGCTAATATTGTGATTTATGTTTTGTACTTGAGTTTCATATTTTGTTTTACTAATTCGATTAAACAGAATGTTAAAAACGAATACTTTTATATCATAAATTTAACTTCACCCTTTCGCTGTTGGTATATAGACAACTTTTTTTTTTAAATACAGTACCCGGGGTACAATCAGCATGGGTGAATCTGCTCCTAAGCGGTGTTAACATTACTTTAATGTTGTTTCAGATGGTTAGAATGGGAAGAAAAATAAATGCATCATGAAAAACATCTTTTCAAATACTTCTTCAAAAAATAAAAGACATACATATTTATCCTCCTCTAGTGATTTTGAATCTGACGTGATGCTTGAGTCAGATGATTCATTATGTCTAGCGAGTGCAGAAGAGAACTATATAAGTACTCTTATTGAATCACTTACAGTAAATAAGTTAGGATTCCATGGCTTTTAGAATACTTTTATTGTAAAACATGTAATATAAATCATTTGAAAGCATCTCATGCATATACATGCTAGTATAGATCATTTTGTAGAAAAAATACGACACCCGACGGGACTTGAACCTCGAATTGAGTTATACTGTTGGCTATCGGTTTTAGTATATTAAATTAAGGTAGGTAGGTAGGTAGGTAAGTAAAGAAGGTAGGCTACCTACCTTAATTTTATAAACTAAAACCGATAGCCAACGCAAATCGATAAGCATTTCATGATTGGATTTAGAAATTGGATTTTGAAAAATTTGGTTAATGCAACAGTTGGCGCGATACCAGTGGTTATACGGGTTCGAATCCCGTCGAGCTTCGTAGTTTCAAATATGATATTTTCTAGTTGGTATATATATATGTGAGATATTTTCAAGTTATGTATGTTCAATTTATGTAAAGTTACATTCTCAAAATCTTGTAAAGTATACGATGAATATAAGAAATAGTTTATTAAAAATTGTTAGCAAGTTTAAGTAGACGTATAGTATGTAATAAAATAATTGGCGAGAGTCAGGCGTCGGTTGATAATTAAGGTAATTAATATTCCTTGATTTAATACACAAAAACGGACAGTCAATAATAACGCAATTTGATAACCATTTCATATAAGACCCACTAGTTTAAATTGTCGCAATTAGACAGGACGCTCGTAGCATAATTGGTTAATGCAACAGTTGGCGCGATACCAGTGGCTATACGGGTTCAAATCCCGTCGAGTTTTGTATTTTTTTTTTAATACAATTTTTTCTAGTGGGTATATACTATGTAAGATGGTTTTCAAGTTATGTATGCTTAATAACTACTAGTTTTAACCGTCGTACTGACGCATACTGACGAGAATCCAGCAAATATAGGTTCAAATCCCGTCGGGTGTCGTATTTTACCACGTTTTTATTAGCTCGTATTCTTGTTTGTCCGGTACAGATTTTTTCTTGTTTGTCCAAGATTTTTAACTAACTTCCTGACTATCTAGACATTTGAAACTTTTAGAATATATCAGAACACGACGACAATGCATTCTTTTAATACTTTTGGCCATCTTTAAGCAGAATTGAATTCATTTTCAGTTAATTCTGTTAAAAATTCGGAAAAAAATCGTTAAAAGTAATATTTACTACTCACTATTGGTTGCTAAGTGGGTCCTAAGCAACTAAATTATTAATATATACGTGCGTTACTATGGAAATCAATATGAAATGACAAAATGACATTTCTGTATTCTATATTATTATTTATTCAGTATTTCTATCAAGTACAATAAAAAAAAATTATTAATACATAGAATTGACAAGTTTATATAATTCAACAGAAAATTTAAAAACGTGGTATATAAAAAGTTCTTTTTATCTTGTAATTATTTTTCTACAAAATGATTTTTTCTAGTGTGTATATGCATGAGATGTTTGTAAATTGTTTGTATTTATGTCGCTGCTATGTCGAGTCTGTTAAACGCAGCTAAACTAACTTTATATAGGTATAATTATAGTGAAACACATCATAAGATTGCAAACATGTAAAATTCTTCATAACTAATATTTTGTACCTATAAGTAGACATGTTCGTGATCACGTGACCGCAAATCACCGTATATTGGCAGTCTCTGATATAAGGCAGACAGGCAGACATTGTCAAGAGAGCAGCTCCCCAACAACTGAAAGCTTTAAAAATAAGATGAAGAAGGTAGACAATAGACGAATTTATTTATATTCGTTGACACTTTTCCTTCTCTGGTAGGTATAGAGAGTTTTTTTTTAAATGTATGTTGGGATATTTGATACAGCACCCACGCCCTGTCATTCTGGCGATATAGACAATCTTCAGAATTTAAGACGTATACAGACTATAGCTATATAATATACTATGTATACATATACATATACGATAACATACCTACGCAAGTATGCTTACACAGGTATCTATTTTACCGTAAATGACGAATCTTTCGATAAAATATATTTACTCCGTATTTCGTCTGACGGCCTTAGGTTATTTGTGACATTAGAAAAAGGACCTCCCCGTTAGGGATTCCAATCCCGGGATCCCGAGCTATTTTCGATACCTATGAATCCCGGGATTGATAAACATAATCCCGAAACTTTCGGCATTGATTTGTTTTATCAATTTTTATGGAAAATAAAATAAAAACGAAAATATAACAGAAAAAATACTTTTAATAACAAATAACTACATTAGAAATAAACTGAATTTGAATGAATTTTGATTTATACCCATGTGTAAGTTGCCGATTCATTTTATTTTTTCACATAAATTAATAAAAATGAGAAAGATTGGAAAAAAACAAATGCTTAGCACTATTAACAAAGTAATTCCAACATGATCTCATTCGTTTTACGGCAGTTTCATATTAGGCTGACTAATTAGATTTAAGAAGCGGAAAGGCCATAAGAACTACCATGATTTGCTTTACTATTTTAAATCTCGTTAACCCATTCATTTCAAGGCTTTACTATCAGAAACAGCAGTCTTATATTAAACTCACATTATTATTTATATTACAATATTATTTACTTCATTAAACTTATGTATTTCCAAAATTGAACGTATACAATATTAACAATAATGTCTTGAATAGTATAAATTATACTAGATTTATTTTTGACTGATTTTATCAATGGAAAAAATTGCCAATCTCGGGATTGTCAAATTATAATCCCGAAATCCCGGATCAGAATTTTGGCTCGGGATTGGATTCCCTACTCATCGTGTATTATATTATTTACAAACGATTTCTGTTAAATTAATACATGATAATATTCAGGCCTTCAGAAACAAGTTCAAGTAAAAAGTTCAAACAAACTCAGTCAAAGAACTCAGTATCTGCTCCTGTGGGTCTATTCTATACTACTTATCGACCGCTAAAGTGATAAAGTGATAAATATTATCAAACTTAGGGTGGGTTTGTATCAAAGTATCAGCACTTATTTTAACAATTACAATAAGTTGGTTGTAATTGTTGCAATAAGTGCTATATTTGAACAGCACCTCTCTTGGCTGTGATAAAATTTAGAGCGAGATAGACAGTTTTGACTGTCTAGACGGCTAAATTATTGTAAGAATTATAATACCTCAATACAAATATGTAATAAATACTATCACTTTATCACTTTAGCGGTCGATAGTCGCCTTGTGTATAGAATAAACCCGCTGAGACATTTCCAGGCGTAAAAACTGCTGATGCATCACACCAAACGTAGAGTTTCGTGATAAGCTCGATTAAGTCGGAGTGTGATGCGGCGGCGATTGGTTTAAAGGGGTCAATGGGTGTGTTGTCAGGCATACCCCATCGATTCGTGAAAAATTCACATTGGTGTAAATCAAGTGTTAAGTGCAAAAGCCCACTAAATTTACATCGCAATAATTGGTGGCACTTTTAGCAGTGGACTGTACAATTTTGAAGGTGATGGTGGATTCCGGATCTAGGGGTGGGAGCGATTTAACAGAATACCAGACACTGACCTTTATGATGATTTATGATGGCTTCGTGGTCTGGTTGCACAATCACACGCAGTGACGATTGAGAGAAGATTGAGCGTCGCTTGGGGGCGACAGTTATCCAAAGGGCGGAAAATCGAGGAGAATCATTAGGTATGCATAAAAAGCTACCTAAACTTAGTTATAATATAAATTAAATATCTTTCCATTAAAAAATTCAGCTCACTGGTTGGAAACAAAATATATTAATTAGGTGGTACTATAAAAGTTTTAACAGGACTTTATTTTTTGTCGGGTTCGCGATGTCTACTTTACTTTCGTTGTCCTTGGATGTCACGTTCTTGGTGAACACCAATGACACATGCATACCTAATTTAAAATTTATCCAAATATGTTTGCCAGTCACTCACGAGTTTTGGAAGTTGTCAGGTGCATTTTTAAATGTGCCTTTCTGAAATCGTAGACTCGCAATCTATCTATCTTGTCTATTGAAGCAGAGATAGTATTTAAATTAGGTTTAGTGGTATACCTATATCTTGTTAGTAATATATCAATAGATACAACACATTTCGTAGATATTGGAGTCATGATAAAAAGTACTGTATAAAATATTCAGTGAACAAAGCTCACTTGAGAGCGTGGTGATTTCAGTCATGGATATCTGCTCCTGAGACATTCCCAGACATATAAAAATTCACATCAAAACGTAGGGCCTCATAATACGCTCAATTGAGACCGAGTGTGGTGCGGGGCAGTTAGTTTGGAGTGGTCTATGTTTGTGTTGTCAAAAATTGCTATGTTTTAACAGCCTCTCTCTTGGCTGTGTTAACTTTAAGAGCGAGATAGACAGTTTTAACAGTAACTTATTGCAACAATTATAATACCTCAAAACATAAATATTATAAACTACCATTGATTGCCGCCGATAGCCGCTTTATGTATAGAATAAACCCATCAGTCTTATTAGTATTTTGCGCAAGGTGCATTTCAAGCCTCGCTTCAATGCCCTGGAACGTAGAACCTTCACTAGACCGAGGATTAACTAATTAGAGAACTTTAGCTAATCAACAATACTGCACTTATCTAGCTTTCAAAAAGCTCTATTGTAAAACGAGCTTTATAATGAAACGATCTTATACCTACGTATTAGGTATCGACTTTTACTACCTCTTTATTATCCGAAGTCTCCTACGGGATGGCAATTACATCCACTTTAGGAATCATTTATTTAGACTTTCACATTAAACTATATTTGAATAAATAAATGGTAATTTACGTTTTTACAGAATATATTGCAGAGATAAAAAAGGTTGCTTCTCATCATTACAGCTAATGTCTGCTACAATGATATGTCTACGTATTATATAGTACTACATCAGTTTATCTTACTTGTATACATCGTCACACAACAAAGGCTGCGATGTTATAAAACGCTAGGCTAAACTACAGTTTATGTAAACTTGTGTTTTTCAGAGAAAAATATACGTAAAGATGGGCTAAGCTTTATGCGACTGACATTAGGGTTGACACCCGCAAAACTTTGACTAGTTATTTCGACGTCCGAAAGAGACTTTAGTATCTATCTTATTATTCATGACGTTTTCTAATTTAGTGGGATTTTTATGAAACTGTTCATAGTTATGTAGATTAAATGAAGAATATTACATACTTATATATTGCGCATTATTAAACATCAATGAATGTTGGCGCTTTTTGCAGTGGACTGTAATTTTGAAGGTGGTGGTGGATTCCGGATCTAGGGCGAGGTGGTTTAACCCAAATACTGACCATTTATGATGTTGATGATGGCTCCGTGGTCTGGTTTGTTGGGTAATCCGGTGCGCGGCACTTGACGGTACACTGTTGATGGATGATATAATTATGAGGTTGATGAATGATGGTGATAAGTGGTATGAATGATGATGGTCGGTATCTCGACTTTCCAGGTATTCAGAAGTATCGCTTAGACGACGGTCACACTATATCAAGCTGACCCGGCCGTGACCCACGAACAACTTCTGAATCAGTCTGTATAATTATAGAATTAATCAATAAACTGTGGTTTAGCGGTAACAGGCTTACACGCACACCAGTTGTCTTGAGCTAACTATTGAATCACTCTGTATAACTCGGTGCGGCAACACGTACCCGTTCATTCTCTTGAGCAGACTCACGGGCGACAGCTGTCTTGAAGTCACTTTGTATGTTGGAAAGTTATAACAAACTTTCCCACGTCCGCTTGCTGCATATCACTTGAGCTAACTGGTCGTTCTTTGCAATTACGGTCGATTCAACACTCGTAACTGCTCATCGTCTGGCCTTGTGACAATAATTAATAAGCAGATTTGAGTAGGTGGGGACTAAGAATGACGGCCTCCACAATCGGCCCAACCAATGAATTTATACCATGGAAAATCTGTCGGTGAAGATTTTAGATTAATTGAAACAATAACAATAAAGATGAGATATGCCTGCAGAACAGAATCAGTATATTCTCAGAAGATGTGGTTAATATTTAAGCTCCCTTACAAACCTAGCCTAACCACCTAGTCTGAAATGTTAGCACTACATTTTTTTAATTGAGCGTCAAGTATATACGCATCCCATTTATATGTATGTAGGTACGTGCGGTGTTTAGTGACGCTGCCGTGTAGCGCTTCTAATACCAGTTTGAAAGGGCTCTTAAGATTTACAGTCACAGAGACAAATGTGGGACAACTCGAAAAGTTTGACAGTTTACTACACTGATATTTGGAAATATGTTTACCTGTCATTATCGGAAGCTTCTCATCTGTTTTGTCTAATAGAAATTACAGTAAATATTTCGTATGTCTTGTATTATTCGCAATGATAGAGTAATTGTCCATATTTTGAGCCGTGAGTCCGGGTTTGAATTCCGAATCTCGTTAAATTGTCATGTCATCAATTGTATCTTTAATTCAGGTTGTGCAAAATATAGATATTTATTTATTTATTTAAGAAAACAAACATTGTGGACAAGACGTTCACAACATCAGATTTATACTACAACAAATATTACCTTAACAAGACAGAAGAAGAGAACATAACATATAATAATGATAATAAAAAAACTAAAGTAGGTGCAATTTTATACAGAAAAATAAAATTTCGAATACAAAATATATAGCACGTCACCGAAAATGTAGCCATAAAATGTAACGAGCGCATTGACTAGTCTTGCACCCCTCGCTAATGGTGCCTGATAGGCTTGACACGAGGAAACGGTTCCGATACAGAATAAGTCATGGTTGCGACCATGTAGGTAATTGACATGCGCATTTTCAATTCAAATTCATTAGGATACCAGGATTGGAAACCATCCCTCGCGATAACAGGCAAAAATGTTTCAAGAGCAGAAGAGACCGACGAGATTCAAGAGAGTGAAAAGTAAGCATGCCTTGTGGAAAGCAGTCGGAAAAAAGTCATTTGACGAATAATTATCGAAAGGAAAATAGTTATTTGTCTTTAAATAAAGACGTCGAAGAAATTTCTTATGGACGCGTTCGAAAATAAGCTTATAGGAAACCTCATAAGGACATCAGATAATCGACCCATATTCAAGATTGCTACGCACTAAGGAGACGTAGAGTGTACATAAGATATTTGGATTCTTGAATGGTTTGGATTGTTGCATGATGAATCCTAAAAGCTTACTCGCTCGTAGAAGTATTCCTCTTTAAAAAAAATGTTAACGTATTAGTGTTAATTAGAAGCGAAATTGATAATTCAATTTTATATAATTTTAAGATATATATTTGGTAATAGCATCATTAAAATATTTCTAATCGTGGCAACCCTGCTGAAGACTAACTATGAAAATATAGCTCTCTTGTTAAACCGTCGCGTCGTCGTCGTTTTTCTTGTAGATAGGTTTTATTTTTCTCGTTTTTCCGTCACGCAACGAGCGTTCTCAGCTTCTTCAGTTAGCTTTTTCCTGAAGGAGGCTTCGCAACAAAGCATTTTCATGTCAGGCTATTTTTCACAGCACCCTACATTCTCGTTTCATTTCATTCAACAGGTGTATTCAAATCGAAAGCGCTTGGTCCATCGAACACATTTATTTACAAACCAAGCTTTGCACAATTTGAGTTTCGGATTTATCTTATAATATTTACTAAATTGGCTAATTCCCAACATTTCTAAAGTATTACGGTTTGTACAAAATGATACTTGAGATCTGATGCCTCGTAATGACATCACATTTTGAAATATACACCAATCCTTATCCCAATTAATATAACGTACCTATCGTTTTGTTAATATTTCACCGTATTTTTACGCAGACATATTATTATATTGTTTCTAACCGTGGTGCCTACATTTAATATCATATTTTGAATACCGTGATGCCATGTAAATAAGTAGGTCTTCGTATATTGTGTACTAGGTACTAGTCTTCAAACAGTATGAAGTGAAGAGTGTGAGACGTTACGTCATCTTTACTCGTGACCTGGATATGCCGCTAAGTAAAGAACCGAGCTATTACCTCCTCCCCATTCAGCGATTCTTTCAGCGTTACAACGGTACCAATGATCTGGTTCTTCTTCTTTTTTTCTTTCGACCATGTCCGATCATAATAGGATCATATGGGCTTCCACGGAGTGGGGGTTTGTATTAACAAGTATTACAAACAATCGACTCCATCAACACACCGATGAATGAACAGAGCGAAACTGAATGACAATTTTAATAAAATTTTAAGTTTTTTTTAGCATGACGACATGTGCGTAGGTTGCCAGATCTAGAATTTTTGAATAAGCATCTAGCTTACAAAATTCGCATCTGGCGTATGGTATTAAATGTAGTGTTTTTAGACACCGCAAACAAGTTACAGCCTCTCATAAGTGTGTACGAAAATAAATAACAACCAATTACATGTCGTTTTCTTATTTTCGTATGGCAATACATAGAATATTCTTCATAAATATTTGCATGAGAAGGCGTATAAAATATAATTAACACAAGAATATAAACCGAATCACCATTTGTTGCATCAAATTATACTGGTTGGGCTTTACAGTAACTTAAAATAGGCTCAGTATTTTATGAAAACATCATTTTCAGCGATGAAGCCAATTTTTAGATAAATTGGCTTCGTAAACAAGCACAAATGTTGCAATTTGGAGTAATAAAAACCCACATGCTACTCTTGAAACACTTTTACATCCACAAAAATCAACATTTTGGTGTGGTTTATGGTCTGGGGTGTAATTGAACCGTTTTTTAAACGAAATTGGCAATGCAGTTATTGTCAGTGAAGAATGATACAAAAACATGATTACTAATTTTTTCTGGCATGAATTAGATGATTTTGATCTTGACGATTTGTGCTTCCAACAAGTTGGTGCAACATACGATACAGCTCATGCCATAATCAACTTATTGAGAGAAAGACTCAGTATATGTATACCACAGAACAGATAATAAATAGAATACCGATAGGCTATATTCAATACGCCGCATGTTGATGCAGGGTTTTTGAATGTGTGAGTGTCCTACGAAAATGAAGCACGCATTATGCACGTGCAATAGTGTGTGTAATACACCAACATTAAATGAGCGTAAATGCATAAACCGAGAGCAGTTTTCAGTATTCGTCGTACAACGTATTCTTGACACGTGTGTAAGTTTAACCCGAATTCTTCCTTACTCGAGTCGGTTACCTGCTATCGCCTTACCCGGTAGATATTTCAGCTCCCATTATTTCTGAGTTCTGAGTATACAGTGGAACCCGATCTACCGTTCTCGCACAACTCGTTTTGCCGCACCGATCGTTCATTTTTGAAAGTCCTGCCAAACACCCATAAGAACAATGTTAAATACTCTCGAATTAACCATTCCCCGATTTATCGTTTTCCTCGATATATCGTCTAAATATTATGGTCCCGTCACAAATATTATCCCAATTGACCGCTTTTGTCGAATATTTGTCATTTCGCTTTCGCGAACTATGCGACTTTGAGTTGGTATTTATTAAAACTGCAAAGAAGTAACTTAATATTAAGGACTTAAAAATGAATGTGTAATGTATATGTACATACCTACAAACTTATCTGAAAAATGGGATGGGGGAGCCACTGTCGAAAACTACCCAATCAAGACTCGTAACTGGACAAAATCTGACATTCGAATGAAAGTTTCAAAATGGCGTCCTATAGTAGTTTGTAGTTCCATTTTTGGCCATTCTACCGATAGGCTTGTAGGCCTGTATGTAATACATAATGTAATAATGTACCTACATATATGTAATAAAAAAGGTCTAATAAATAAATATTATGTAAGTTTTTTTTTTTATTATATATCCCGCATTAATCGTTTCTTGAAAACCGTAAAATCGGGGTTTCACTGTATATCTTATTTGATTTTTACATTTATCTCGACTATAAATGGAACTAATGTTTATGTTCTTTTAGCATTTTGAAGGTTTGCGAAAATATAAAATAAGCTGATTTTTTAAAGTGATTTTACATTGGTTATTCCTGCTCTATTTCACGTTGAAAAGTGACGCGAAACCACGCAAGTGTATTGACGCAACTCGATATGAATGTATAAGGTGCTGGGGCATTGTAGTTATGTTTGGTTTGACTTTGATTGAACTGTATATTGCGATATGATGTATTGAGAATTGAAGCGTAAAGTCAGATTACAATATTACATTTCTACCTCATGAATTATTCACAAACGCAGAGCAATACATTTTGAAATTCTTTATTACCTTATGATTTTTTGGGACTTTTTATTAATATAGTTTGACATTAATAATACATTTCTTTGTTGCCCATCTAAAATATAGTAATAAAAATCAATTTTTATTCAATCGAGCTTTCAAAGTATTACAATTTTATAACTATTCGATATTTGAAATAGATCATTTTGGATGGATCACCAGCGTTTTGGATGTATTATTATATTGTGATCAATTTTAATATTGAATTTTTATTTCAGACTATTCTTAAATCTAATCAAATTTATTTTACATATAATGAACATAACAAATTACAAATTCAATGCGTTCACGACATGGCATAAAATAAGTGTTGACAATTTTTAAAATAAAAATACAGAGAAATACAATACAAAAAGTAATAAAATAAGAAAAGAAATAAAATAAAGCAACAAAAATAAAATTAGACGGAAGCACACAGAGTGAACTATCGATAGACCCTATCTTAAAAACTTATAAAACAACGTCCACCTAAATTCGCCCTCACGTAAGTGGAATATATCAATATCCGAAGCGATTTCATTAGACATGGTTATTGCCCTCCCAATTGGCATCACTAATGGCAGGTTAGTTCTGCGCCTTGGGAGAACAAATAACGGATGCCCTCGAGAATTATCAGAGACACACAAGCCAATATTGGTGGCGCTTTTGCAGTGGGCTGTAATTTGAAAATGCTGGTTGGTGAATTATGGATCTTGGGGGGGACGGGAGTTTAACAGGATGCCAGACACTGACCTTTTATGTTGAGAGGGCTAGTGCGCGCTGAAGCCAGTTCGGTGTTCACGCACTCACGCACTGGTAAACGGACGGTTCGGAATGTCACTCTAACGGTTTCACTTGGTTTTGTGATGAATGATGACGACAAGTTCAGGATGGGACGCGACGTTCGCTCAAACCGTATCAGATTTAGCGCAACGAAGATCAAACATGTGTTTTGTCTAAGGTACTCTGTGGTTAACGACTGCTTAGCTGTAACAAGCCTACACGCGCCCGTTTTCTGGATGCAATTCAATTTCAATTTAATTTATTTATTTTTTTACATATTGTGGACATTACAAATTATAAGTATAACTTATAACACGTTCACAACATGACATGAAACATTATTATAATTATAAAGAAGAAAGAAAAAGAAAAGTAATAAAAGGGATAAAAATGAAAATATAAAAAGAGAACATAATGTAAACATACAAAAGCAGAGAAAATGCAATTATATATATTATAGAAGTTCAAAGAAGTACACCGAGTTTGCTAAGGAGACCCTATTTTAAGAATTTATAAAATAACGTCCACCTAAACTCACCCACACGCAAGTGGAATATATCAACACCCGAAGCAATTTGGATGAATATAGTTATCGCCCTCCCAATTGGCATTTCCAGTGGCAGGTTGGTTCTGCACCTTGGGAAAATAAACAATTGATGCTCCCTATTTCTAAGGTAGTTATCACGGACACACAAGTCAACACTACCAAGAAATAATGTAACTCATTGTAACGTCGAAAGGGTACTCGATGGACGAATCACCTTATACGCACAGCGGTTAATGAACAATTCACAAGTGCCAGTTAGCAACGGTAAAGCTATAACAAGCTTGCACGTGTCCGCTTTCTTGATGTCACTTACTTAACTTAATGTTGTTCAATCACGGTTGACTGATGACCCGTAGTTGCTGGTTGCCTGGGGCCTTATGTTGTAACTTGCGAGTTGAAGTCGCCCGGTCGACATGACGTCATATGACATCAGTGTGACGTACTACCAGAGTGAGTCAATAGCATTCGAGAAATTAACGCTACTCTAATACTGGCGTTATTCATTGTCCCCAAACACAAATAGGTGTTTCAGGAGATTAATATCTATGGTGAGCCACGTGCATTGGGCGGCTCGCCTCGATGCGTGTATTGAGCTTACGTCACAATTATGTCATGTCGTCGGGTGACGTCATGTCACAAGTTATAACATAGGGCACCTGGTCTTGTGACAATAATTATGGATTTATGTTTGGTGGGAATAAAGGATGAATGCGACCATAATTGGCCCACCCATATATTACTATTTTTAACTATTTTTGTTGTTTTTAATTATTCAAAAACATCCTTATGAATTGAATATAATTTAATTATTTAAGTTTGTATTTATAAGACACAGAATAATATGAGGAAACTTTTGATTGTACCAAGTATTTCATTAAGGCTATACTTCAACTGGAGCACGGTCTAAAACGATCGTGACTACGCGACGCGAAAATTAAGAAAACGACGCGTGCAGAACAAAACATAATTTGTCATAAAAATTCAACATGCGTCCATTTAATGTTATGTTTATTGTTCTATTAGTAATAATAATAATATATTCATTGACATGTTTTCTTTTTCAAGTAAATGGGTAACGTTTTTTAGTCATCTTTACACAATTTAAAAATTCATTCGCCCGACGCCACCACAAAACAAATTGACGTGTAAACAGCTCGACTTTCGCTCTCCGATTGACAGCGAATCCGAAATTTCGTCACACCTATAGTTAAAAATTATTTGCCGTTTCACTGAAGTATGCTCTTAAACAATATAGACATTTTTTTTAAAACCATGGCTTGAACAATTATCATTTGTATTTTTTTTATATTGACAAATTTGAGAATCTCTTGAGAAGCCTGCCCGCTTTGGAAACCATGCAACACTTGTCATTGATTTATGGGTTTAAGTATAAATTTCAGCTTTCTATTTCAATAAATTTCAAATATTTCTTTACTGGTTGCCTACTGAAATGTTGTCAATGAATTTATATTTTCTAAAAATTCAAGCGTGAAAATTTGCGTAAATTCGGATAAGAAAATCTGTTATAGGACATGAATGAAAGCATATTGATCGTAAAATGTGTTTACATCACCGCCTTCAAGGTAAGCTGTAGATATTTTAAAGGAATTTCCACGCATTATGTAGCACCCTATATTTAGAATCGATCGAAAATAGTAAACAAAATAAAAAAAAAGAGAATAGAAATGACACGTACTGCTGGACGCGAATGTTTAAAGTCTCATGGACGGACACATTTTCAAGGTTATCTTCCGTTGCTATCAACTAGTGATTCTTCTCAAGTTCCGAAGGATCGCATTAATCTCTAGATTACGTTTCTTGTCAAAAATACATTTTCTATCAACTAAATAAAAATGTATAATAATTTCGCTAGATTGATATCTATTCCTACTACTGTCGTATTGGGTTGCTACCATGCTCCCCACATCCTGAAGCGGGCCCCATACCAGTATATATAGCGGGCCCCCTACCTATATCGCTTCGCGTACGGAAATTTGTACGTATGCAGTTAGCCGTATCACACTTCACCGTGAAATGTTGTATCGAACCTCTTTGGGTCGTATAGTACTGAGATAAAAGTTATGTCTAAATAAAACACGGTTCTTGTCTATTTACAGGCAGCCAGCGGCAAACAAATTTTGAAAATAGCCGATATACTGGATTATTTGTTAGGTTAGGTTAAGTTAGGTTAGTTTAGGATAGATTATGTTAGGTTAGATTTTCATTCTTGAATTCATGAATTTTGCCAAAATCGGCTATGAAAATTGAATTAATGTTCATGTTCATATTGAATCTAATAAAATTGGAGAGCGTATAGTATACGATCATTTCATTCCGATAAGAAAGCTCACGGCGAACTGTGTTACGGTGAAATGTAATACGTACAACTTACATGTAACCACATCGCTTAAGGTTAAGGTTAAGGGGAGTGTGATTTTCTATAGTAATGTTCCCCAAGTGGTTTCCGCGGAACCTTAGGGTTAAGGGTATTCCGTGTATTTTTAGCGTTTTTAAAATAAATCCATGTTCGCGACCCCCTTTTGTATTAGTTATGTAACATGCGACTCTTCGTCATATTCGATAAAAATAGCCATTTTGTAAATCAAGAAACACACTTACAATAATTATTATAAAGTAAAATTCTACATGTAAAATCTATGGTTGAATTATATCAATCATCATATCCCATCAAATTACATCACACAACCACATACTTTTAAATGTTAATAATCATTAACGAAAATAGCACCGCAGGCGACTTTATTTATTATTTGAGAAAATTTGTGGTGCTTGTTTTCTCACTTAACTGGTTGACCCGCCACGCCGGGTCCTCAGGTTGGAGCCCATGGAACTCAGAAATAATCTGTTCTGTGCTAGAGCCCTGTCACCACAGAACAGATAATAAATAGAATACCGATAGGCTATATTCAATACGCCGCATCTTGATGCAGGGTTTTGAATGTGTGCGTGTCCTACGAAAATTAAGCACGCATTATGCACGTGCAATAGTGTGTGTAATACACCAACATTAAATGAGCGTAAATGCATAAACCGAGAGCAGTTTTCATTATTCGACGTAAAACGTATTCTTGACACGTGTGTCAGTTTAACCCGGATTCTTCCTTACTCGAGTCGGTTGCCTGCTATCGCCTTACCCGTTATGTATTTCAGTTCCCATTATTTCTGAGTTCCCTGCCTGTCACCCACCCCCCTTGTGAGGGCCATGGTTGCTACCCACAACCTATTTCATCGGTCCAGCTAATTCTGGTTCTGCCTTACAAATTCTTCTTGGCTATTACTGGATGACTGGATTTGTGAGGGTTATCCAACGATAAAATTGTCATTTCTTAGATCTATATGCCCTGTACATTTCAATAATAACAGTTTTTTGTATGTCGTTCACCCATCCCTATTATTTTTTGTCAATCCTACCTCTATTGACACCGATGGCACATGACTTGCGCCCCACTAATCCAATCAACGGCCAGCGGCAGTGATTTCACCAGCCATCCAAAAAATACGAATCTGCAGCATTAGTGTTTAATTAAATGTATTGCGTAATACATTCAGTGCTAATTTATATAATATTCATGTGTTCTACTTGAAAGCTTCATATTGTCACCCATTTTCTGCATCGATGCGTATTAACAGGATTTAGTTTCTAATAATAATACATGTATGTGTACTAATATTAGGGAGGGACTATTTCAGTTTATTTGAAAGCATTCTTGTAACGCGGGAATGTATTTATTTATAATAAAGGCATAATAAACTTATTCATGGTATGGAATACTGGTGTGTAATATCTCACCCCACCAGTTGATCCAATGTCAAGTCCATGTTACTGAAATGTAGTAGTAACATATATCAAATTAAAATATAACTAACGACCTCAGACGATGATTATGTACTCGTCACTCGAACATAATATTAATCAGTCAATATCAAACCTTTTAATCAGGCAGATAAAAAATTAATCTCTCAATTAACTAGTCGTTCTGTGCATATTGTATTTGCCCGCGAATGACGTAAAACTAATGAATACTTAATTCATATTGATAACTAAATTAATATTATCTAAATATATGCATCCTTTAAATGTAATACAGTGTACAAGTGCATACCATAAATAACCATCAAAAACAGTTCAAAATCACAAATTTATATTAGTAGTCGAACAACTACAAATAGTAGCCCCAAATAAATAAACAGCTACACTACTATTCTAATAACTAGAAAAGAATTCATCGACATTTACGTTGATAATTCAAGAAGCCATTCTGTATTTATTCTTCTTTTCTTTCGCTACCATGTCCGATCTTAATAGGATCATTTATGGGCCTCCACAGAATGGAGGTTTGTATTGACAGATTTTGTTTTTACGAGAAATGGATGTCAGCCACTTGCTCAACTTATTAGATCCATACTCTGACTCATACACAAATTAAAAAAAGAATATGTGTACTTGCCAGACCCAGGATTCAATCCTGGGACCCATGACGTACAATTCGATACCCCAGTTCAATAGGGGAACAACTCATAAAACCTTTTTCCAAGATAATGGCGTTTGAATTTTTTGTAGTAATTCTCATTTTAATTTTATAGCCTTGATTTCGATGAAAGTGTATGTTTTTTTATATTTAATTTAGTGGAATTCATCAATGCACAATAAAATTGTACATTTTAATAAGGAATTAACAAATAAATTTGATTATATAATGGAATTACTGATTAATCTCAGAATCTTATTCGATTTTATTACACATTGAAGAAATTTTTGATTATTTTTTTTGCTGAATTATAAAGAAAAAACCTTTCTACATTGAATGGCATTCTTAACTCAAAACCTTTAAATTTTGAGTTGTTCCCCTATTGAACTGTGGTATCGAATTGTACGTGGGTGTACAATTATTAATATTATTACTCTTGCTCAAAATACTGGAGATTTGAATAATATATCATGAAAATATCCAAAAAGCTTTCCAGAATTATTTCTGTTATAACTAATAACCTCTGCGTGTCCTTCGCCTTTTTATGAAATACAAGGCAATAAATTTCCACATAAGCACCCATTTAAAATACTTAATCATCACACTGCGTGTAATGTTATTTATTAGAAGACATTTTTTGAACATATCTACGTTCTAATACATTATACCACCATTCAAAAGTCAGTAAATTTTATTTTTCGCGGGTATTTTCACAATGATAAACAGAAAAAGCGATCACCAACAAAGCCACTCAAACCTAACGGGTCAATATAGTCTATCCCACGCAATAATTATTAATGTCTTTATTTATGTTGTATTTAGAGATGTCGAAACATTGACACTTTTTGACCGATACTTCAATACGATATCGGCATCAATACTTCTCTTCTAATGCGTTGTCAGTATCGATACTTTATTTCCACGATAACGATACCCAGTATTGATTTTTTTTTAATATGTTACCGTTATTAAGACGTATCGATATGTTATTCTTGTTTATATTATTATAATATATTCGTGGGCATGAATAGTGGATATCCTCAAAAGAGACCTTTAAAAATATACCCACAGAACTTAAAGCCTCGTATTCACTAGGGGACAAAATGTCTCTCAACATAACGCGCAACATAGCGTATGCAAAACTTCTACATCTGTTTTATGTAAATGTTCAGGAGAGAGTTAAAACGTAATATTTAATACATTTCTTCTATAAATAAAAAAGTTTTTTCTAGGATATTTTTTTTTAAATATTAACAACCATGCTCTTGCTTTTTCGTACAACGTGGTTGGGTGAGTTATTTGCATTGATGTATGGCTAATTAGGTTCCTCCATATATATCTTTAATTTTCTTTATGGTCAGGATTAAATATTTTGTGTAGTGTTCTTGTGTTGTTCTATTGCTTAGTACTTCGTGAGGCTTTTGGAGGTCAATTTCATGATTATGTTCTCTACACCGAGTCCCGAGAGTCCATCGCTACCTTTCTAGTATAGGGCAGTCGTTGATGACATGCCACACAGTTTGAGATGTGTTGCCGTCACATGGACATCATTCCTCAATTTAAATCTTTTTAGATAAGATCGCACCGCTCCGTGGCATATTAGTATCTTTGTGAGTTCATGTGATATTTTTATGTTCCTGGCAAGAGTGATGGCAGAGTTTACGTTTTCTAGGATATTATTTAAAGTACATTCTTTTTTGATATACCTATCATAAATTTAAATCTTTTTTATTCTCTCCTGAACGTTTACATAAAACAGACATAAAAGGTTTGCATGTAATATGTTGAAATAAAAGACGATTAAAATTTTAGCATAAGCTCATGATTTGTTTTCTTATAAAATTATGAAAAAAAGTATTTTATATATAATTGAATAACATATCGCAAACAATACTAAGCATTTTTTTTGCTATCGTATCATGTCGATTGTCTATGTTTGTGTGTTACCAAGCCGCAAACCCAGGATATCATTAAAATATTAGATATTATCTTTTATAAATATTTAATTGACAATCATAAGATATTATTAAAATCTTACATCAAGTTTTTGCACTCCTTCATTTCTATAATTAAAAACTATTACTAACAATATTTGTAAAGGTTTCACAAAAGTAAATGAAAATTTACGAAAAATTCTCGTAGACAGTTGGAAAAGTTTGACTTTCGTAACAATTTGACGACCTTTTTAAAACAACACCCACTAAAGTTCCACAAATATTTACTTAACCAGAGAAAGTAAAATATATTTTTTTTGTTATCTTTAGACATTTTTTTGTAAGATTTTATGTTTTCAACAGTAATAAAATTATGTGACCATTAAATCCTCACTGAACTTTATACAAACATTATTCTAAAATATAAATTTTATTTAATTATACCACATGCCTCACTATTATTTTTTCAGTATATGCTTGGATTTAAATAATAGAGGTGAAATGAGAGTATAAATCTTTTATTCTTATATTTCATCATTGTTAAACATACTTTAAATGAAGATAAGCTTTTGAAGTAGGTACTCAAAAAAATATGTAAGGCACAGGTGTTTTACATACGCCATTAAAATTCGTATTATACGATTACAATGAAAAAAGTACGTTTTCCACTTTGATAAAATAATAAAAATCTCTCTTATCTCTGTACGTACTCTTATTAATGTTCAGAATACATTTAACAAAGGCTATTTTTACGCTTTTTTATAATTTAGTAATAATTCGGCTTTTAGTCATGACTTCAGGAGATTTTATTCTTGTAAAAATACCATTGAGTTATAATACCTACATCATTATATTAACAATTTCTTTTATGGTGTTAACTCTCATTTATTGATGGAAATTCATTGTATTAATTAAAATAAAACACAATGTAGTGGGTGCGCTTTTTAATTGACTCTAATAAGACGGGATGACTTAGAATGCTGATAGGGGGGGGTTATACCAATGATTCCAGGCACTACCCTTAATGATGATACGGCTGACTCCGTTGTCCGGTTTTACCACTCATTAGCACTACCACTCTTCCGGTTATACTTTACTTTTTGAGTCACTCTGTAGTTTGTAGAGTATATGGTTGGGTAATTAGTTTGATTGACTATGAGTTACGTTACGGTGCGTTACGCGGCATTGAGTTAACCGATGCACGTCTTGACGCGTTTATGGCCTGAAAATAACATAGAATGCCTAGACGCACTACAAGCATTGTGTGGGTAGTTTAAGAGTTTTATGTGAGATATTGCTACCATAATTGACCCAAAAATATAGACTTAATTAGACTTAGCTTAGTAGTGCATGGATTTGCTGGCACCGATAGTGTGTAAACTAAACTATCGCAACACTAACTGTTGACACGCAAAAAAAATGACTTCTCGCCTATCTCTTTTTGAAGTTATGAGATATGTTAGAATAGCCCTGTTGAACTTTGAACATTGAAAAAGTTATTTTATACATTGAAAATGATCATGCCACACGATAATATTGACTATTTTTATGTATGTTTTTATTTATTATAATAAAACTGCCCTTAACTATTATCTAAATTATATTATATATTTATTAAAATTATATAATTTCTCCAATATTTCATTACCTTGACATAAAAATATAGTTTATTCAATTATTTTTTTCAGGAATCCGAATGTTGGACCAGCCTTACATGACAGATTTGATTGAAGCAAATTCGATGGGGCACGAGCCACATAAAATTGACATCTACAGTGCATCATGGGGACCTACTGATGACGGAAAGACCGTTGATGGACCGAGAAACGCTACCATGAGAGCCATCGTCAGAGGAGTGAATGAGGTAAAATAAAAACTGTATTTTTAATTATTGTATTTTTTTTAAATTCGCGAACTTATTGGCATACTTCTATATTATATATTCTGTTAGCACGTGAAAGAATAATTGTAGAACCATTTAAACCTCAATCACTGGCTCGTAGAATGTCCGGGTCTACGTAGCTTTCGGCAAAAGTGACAATTTTAGCGGAAAGGGATGATTTGATTCCGGATGGAATATTTTTTTAATTCGGGCGGGAAAAATGCAAGAAAGAGCTAAAGAAGTTTTTTAGAGAGAGGGAAAACGTTCGCTCGAAGTTTGAAAAATCGTTCAACACATGACCCATACTTAATCACAAATATTTGTTTATTTATATTGGCACCTAAGCATTAAAAAGTTTGCCATCATTGATTCCTTATAGCAGATAAAGCAGCGAGGTTGAAACTGTCTTGTGATATCTCCCAAATCTGCCAAACTAGGACCACTATCGTATCTTCACTTTTGACTATACGTAAATCTAAAATTGTTATATAATAACATATGCCAGTTACAATTTTAATAATTGTCCTACCTCTAAATCATAATAAAAACCTACTAACACCCACTAAATTAAGTCACTGTAGGGATTAGCTCCGTACTGTCTATGTCAGCTATCTAGGGTATGTTTGTATCGAAGTATTAGCACTTATTGTAACAATTACAATAAGTTTGTTGTAATTGTTACAATAATTGCTATGTTTTAACACCTGCTAAATTTTAAAGAGAAACAGACAGTTTGACTGTTTAGACGGCTAACTAATTGTAATTGTTCGATATAAACCTACCATAGATAGCTGCCGTAACGGCCAAAAGCAGCTTTGTGTATAGAATAGATGCGCTGGAGGTTTTATAACTATGAGTTGGCTTAAATTTTGTAATAATGGTTTGAAAATTTTTGTGTATTTTAGGTTTCTGTACAAATTCGATTAACTTAGAGAATTGCTAATTATATCTAAATACCTACTCAATCAAATGTTAGCGTACCAAAAATCTGAGAAGGTCAGTCAGCACCTCAATGAACGACGGCTTCAATTTAAATAAAAGGCGGGAGGAAGCGATTGTTAAAATAAATATTGTCATTACTGACCGTTTACTTGAGACTCGTAGAGGACTCACTACTCTTGTCTTTTTAGCAGGACAACATCCTCTACCGATTGCATTTTAAAATTTACATTACTTAATAAAATATATTATTGTATTAAGCTGTAGTTGTAATTTTAAAATAAATACCTATCTGCCCAACTTGTTGATTATTGGATTCGCCACCCTCTAGCCTCAACGCTACCTATAGGTTTCGCTCCATTATTCAACAGAATTTCTTAAGATTTCGCAAAGTGATAAGCAAATTTCTCACCTCCCTAAGTTTATTTGAAAATTATGGGTTAAATCAAGCGTGAATTCTTTAACAGCTTCATTTAAATATACTTGTAATATTTTAAATAGTATCTCTTACTGGATTTTAATAAATAATTCTGTGTGCGAAAGGAAGAAGGCATTAAGTCTAAAATAGTTACTTTTGAAGAGAGTCAAAAGAAGATAATTTTTGGGTCATTTTGTATGGGAACTACAATTTTTCCGTGTAGAATTTAGTAATTCAGAGGAGTAGATTCGAATCATCATTTTTCTCAGTTGTGCATATATTATGGTACATCTGGCATATTTAACTCATTGTTCGATTTTTAAAACTTATTTCACTCTTCCTTTCGCTTACAGAATTTTTCTTTGAAAGAAAGCTTTACCTATATGTTTAATCAACATTTAGTAAATCGAGTGATACTTGACATTCGTTAACCCAGTATTGAACAGTAACAACTTATAAAACGTAGTTTTGAGATAATCGTGTTTTAATATTCGAATATTTTACAATACACAAGATTTGACACGTTTTAAAAGGAAACATGTCAGAATATATATATTCAAAGTCGTATGGTCAATCGCCAGTTTTAAATGAAAACAATTCGAAATGGATCTGTACAAAACTAGTTTTGTTTGAAAGTTTGTAAAATATGTAAAGGTATCTAAATTATTTTTTTCGAATTGTTTCTGTACAAAACTGGCAATATCACGAAATGTCGAATTTTTGACTTATATTGATATATCAATGAAATTTTCTCTCCCGTGTTTTGTTTTCACTACTTGTCACGTATTCCCGCAGTAGAACTCCACAATCGAGACTCGATGACAAGAAATCTCTCTACTCCCTTTTGTCCACCGCAAGGACCCTCTCCCAACTGTGTATATTTCTAAAAAATCCAACCAACGACGTCTACGTTTTCCAACTTTCATTGTTTTCTTATAGTATAGTTGGGTGTCTTTCATCCTTGAGACATGGCATGTCCAACGGATTCACCCCACTTGTGAATCTGGGGATCATCTGATCGCCTGTATAGTTTGTGGTTGTATTTTCCTCGCCTCGTCACATCTTCACCACATCCATGAAATTATTCATTGAGAATATGAAGCAGTCTTTCATTCCTACACAATAAAGACAATGGTACCTAGTCAATAGTAGTAATTTTATAATATCATGACGTGTTAACATCTCGAAATTTAGATGCAGAAGTTCGTCACTCGAAGAACAGATCATCGCTGAATATACACTATCGTAGTCCAGTGCGTTAAGTTGTGATTATATTGAGATGCACGTCGCGTACTGTCACACTGTCAGGGCGACAAATATTTTGAAGATCACCACCTCTGTAAATTCAATGATGGAGTGTGCAAACTCTAATTCATTAGTATTTTGAATCATTATTCATTATCCATGCTAATTTCAATTAATTTTAACAGTTTCTACGTGTGCGTACGTTAAAATTACTTGTGATATTTTCTCCATAGATAAAATTTTGAACATAACCCAACCCGTAGACCATAGATAATAGACATTCTAATAGAAAATACATAGTGCCAACCGCTAAAAACAAAAAACACGCGATTTTGACATGAGTCGAAAATGTATAGGCATGTAGAAAATGATAAAAAACGTTCATTGAGTCATTCAGGTGTTGATGCAGTGAGGTCCAATGTGAGGTGACCTCGTTTTTGTTCTGGTGATTTCGGCAGATTTTGCTAACTGACAATGTTCATTTGAAGGTTCAAAATGTGCTACGGGATGGGAGCATTAGTCTGATAACATTTTTAACACCAAGAAAAACGACATTACATACTTTTTCCTGTAACGGCAGCTTACTGTGACGTCACGTGATAGTATGCGACGTGCATCTCAATATAATCACAACTTAAGATACGCGTTCAATTTTCGGTGATGTCACAATATTTTTAATGTGATTTGCTCATTGCATGGGTGTTTATGTGATTATTTTACTTTTACTACTGCAATACTGTTTCACTACAATACTGTTATTCAGCCGCATGGCCCTTTTTAGTGTTAAACTAGTAAATCATCTAGTCTAGTGGTACTCAATAGCAACATATATTTACATAAATAATTATAACTAACGATCTAAAAAGATTATTAAGTCACTCGTATTAATCAGTCGATATCAAACCTTTCAATCAGGAAGTTCAAGAATTAATTTCTCAATTAACTAGTCGTTCTTTGCATATTGTGTTTGTTCTAATATGACGTAAAACTATCAAATACTGAATTCACGTAGATAACTAAATTAATATTATCTAAATATATACACTCTCAAAATATAATAAAATGTACATGTACATACAATTTAAAAAAAACCATAAAAACAGATATGCATCATAGGACCTACGCTGAGAATTTTCTTCCGTTATATTAATTGCTTTCCTCGCAAGTGTATTAACACTTTGAAACTATATTAGCTAGATAGTATCTTAAGTTCTATTTACTTGAGACGAAGGTCAAAATGTAAAATGAAACTCATCACAGTAATTGTGTAAAGTTTGTGCCACACTTTCTTACAGACTACAATAATAATTGTAAAAGTTTACTTCAGAAATGTTTACACAGAGAGACTATAGCTAGCTTTTCCACAAGCATCTGGGAAATCGAATTTCATATTATTAGTTTGCTAGCACAATCTGATGAGCGGATATTACATTATATTTATGTGTCATCTGTCTGTCTGATACGCAGCGTAACACACACACATTATCTATTTATCTCCCTCCCTCTCTCTCTCTCTCTCTCTCTGTACAAGAGCGGTCGCATTGGACTGCATCTAATAATGATGGCGTAATCATGACCCGCGTGGTAGTTCTCTCGTGCGACTGAAAACTTATGTAAAATACACCGGCTTTATCGAAATATATACCAACAAATCTATATTGGTATTGAAGTCGACGCGTAATTTACCTGGTTTGAATATTGTTAAGTACCCTAAATTGCTTTGTTTATGATAGTTTTGTTAGCTAAATAGTACACGAGCGCTGACAGGTGACACTGCCACCCGTTTTTTCTAGTATTTTGCAATGCTTTGACTTTATACTAATATAAAAGAATATTCATATACTTTTATAATATACGAGTGTATATTATATTATAATTGAACTCTCTTATTTTTACTCTAAAAAGCTTCAAATTACTTAAATTGATACAGTTCGTACAACACGGGAGCGTAAAATGAAATGATTAATTTGGGCCGTTCCTCATTTGAAAACGGAAGGGATGTTAGTTCACAGTTTTAACAAGTATACAAGACATTTGTTCGACAGTACATAGAAACTTTTTTTTCTTTCTTAGTAAATCAAATTTAATCCAAGGTGCAAAAAGTCAAAAATATTATTACCAACGGAGAAGAAATCAAATATTATGTCACTATTTTTAAATTATAATAAGAACACTAAACGTCGTTTCAATATTGCGAGACAGTTTTCTTAGAAAACCTCTGAAAATGATTATTAAGTATATCTTTTTCTCAGATTAAAATCAAATGTTTTTTGGTAAGAGATTTCAAGCCTGAGTCGGATTTTAATAATGTAAACTTTTTATGTAAGAATAATAAACTTATATAGACTTTTTGATTAAATTAATTTTGGATTCAAGTAATATCTCAGTGGCTAGAAAAATCTCGAAAAACGAAATGCCACTCGGTCAAACTTTATTTTTCCAAGAGTCTATTTTTCCAACAAAGGATGAGACATTTTTACTGTTCTATATTCCGTCTTGAATAAAAATAATAATATTAGATATACCTTCCTACATAACTTGAAAAAACCTTAGATATATATCCACTAGAAAAATCGGTGTGTGTACTTATGTACGCGCGTTAGAAGTTATACTTCTTTGGCATAACAAAACAAAATAAGCCGTTACCTGAGTCTATTAATATTACAGTGGATTTGGTTGATGTAAACGTACGCGATTCATCTGTGTCTCATATAGCATATGATAATTGTAATTTAATTACTGTATTGGACCAAAACTTATCTTTGCCATACAGCGATTATAATCAATTCAGAAGTTCCAATGATGAATTAATAAAATCAAATTTTAATATATTTTTTGAATTATATAGGTACTAACCCAACATTCACAAAATTTATTGATATATAATTTTACTTATAAAAAATACTATCTTAAATATATCATAAAATAAATCTTGATACACAATCTTTACAGTGAAAAATAAATATACACTCCAATATAAATAAAGTTTTATGAATATAAATTAACAGTGTAGAATGTTAGTCTCCAGAAACTTGTTTGTAAACATATGTATTTATTATGACACCAATATTGGTTATGTTTACAACACGTGCTGTTTACTTGGTTGTATTGAACGACAAACTAAATGACACTATGCGCATGCGCATTTACCCTGAAGACCGAAATGAATATAATCATAATAATAAGTAATGTGTTGCATCGGCGCGTGCAACTTCCGTCACAGGCCAAGCATGTTACATCGGCGCGCGCAACTTCGTCACACTAGAAAAATACACTCTGATCTGTTTTCCCAAACGCGCCAAAAGAAGTATAACTTCAAAAATCATATTTGAAAAAAATACGATGCAATATTTTTTGATGTCCGTGTAAAGACAGTCATACGTAAAATACAAAAAATATATAATGAGATAATATTATTAATAAACACACAAATAAAACAGACTGGCGCTTCAAAGTTACTGGAAATAACAACATCATGTATTTAAATATTAATATTATACGTCACAAAATGTGTAGTAAGTACACACATTATTTTTATTACATTTTCATAATGCTAAATAGCAGTGGAGAAAGGGTAGAGGTAGGCTGTTACGATCCGACATAAATAGTACCCACTAAACATTATCAGTCAAATTTGTATACATTGAACTAAGACTGCAATGTGTAGATAGTATTTGTTAGTTTTTACAACGTTTTTATCAAGTCGTATTTTTATTTGTCGAACTAACTAATTCGAACCTGAGACCCACGGCGTGATAGTCCGACGCTTAAGCCGCGCGGCCACGGTGGTTGTTTATCCGATACAAATCTTGCAATCGATTTTTAAGTAACTTTCCGACTAGCTAGACATTTAAAACTTTTAGAATATATCAGAACACGATGCCAATGCATTTTTTTAATACTTTTAGCCATCTTTAAGTAGAATTGAATTAATTTTCAGTTAATTCTGTTTTGTATGAAAAGTTATTTCGGAAGAAATCCGTAATCCAATCCACTATTATTGGTTGCTAGGACTGCTAGGAGTCTGGGGTCCTAGCAACTAAATTATTAATATATACGTGCGTTACTATGGAAATTAATATGAAATGTCAAAATGACATTTCAGTATTATTTCTATCAAGTACAATTTTTTTTGATCGTGTAAGCTAGTTAAGTCAAGTTTATATGATTCAACGGAAAATTTAAAAACGTTGTATATAAAAAGTTCTTCATATCTTGTAATTATTTAGTCATATCTTTCGAGTTTAATATATGGATTACATAAGTATATTATGTACCTAATTGGAATGTATTTTTGATCGATTCTCTTCACGGTAATAGAAAATTGATTACGTTCCTCGTGTCTTTGCGATATTTTTGATGTAGAAACAAATCAAATTATTGGCAGAGATTTCATCTTCTCTCTCTTCAAAGGGGAAGCACTCTTTATTATTCAAATCGCGTGTACTGCAATATTGAGATGGTTTTTTTTTAAATAAAAAAAGTCTAATCTTTTAACAGTAATGTGGAACAAACCAATAAAATCATAATTGCATAGTCAATTTTCTTTTGATGAGATCAATGGCTTTTATTGTATTCAAAATGAACTGTTTTAAAATTAAATAAATAATTGAAACCGACAACATTTAAACCTTGATGAGTCCGTTGGTCAGGCAAGGCTGTGTTGATCGCGATCGACCGTTCGATCACACTAAGTAGGTATATGAATTTAAACGTTAAAATGTAAAAAGCATGTACATGTAATATGATTTAAAATACAAAAGCCGATCGCCAATAGTAATTAAATTTAGAAAGCGCTTCAGAGAGTATTAAGAGCCATTAGTTAAAATTTGTCGCAATTACGTATGGCGCCTTTAACATAATGGTAAATGTGCATGTGCGCGAAACCCGAGAGATGCAGGTTAGATTTCTGCAGGGTCTTACTTTTTCAAAAAAGATTTTTTCTATTGGTTATAATATATTGTCTCAGAAGTGTTTTCAAAATTATGTATGTTTAATTTAATATAATATGATTGCATTGTGATTTTGAAGAGGAAGAACCATTTTTTATTTCCGTAACTACTAGCGTACATGAAAAAAAATTTCAAATTAATCATAATGAAGCTCATGTGGCCTCGTCGTACCATTTGATTCAAATTGCATCATACCGCAGGAGTGAGAGAAAAAGAAGATAATGAATTCTCGTGCTTTAACTACAGATTTTTTTCGAAATCGAATCGTTCTTTCGCGTTTATTTACTTCATAATGAAGATATTCGTCATTTTGTGCGAACATGGATTTTTTTATCATTCCCATTAAACATTATACCCCAAAAGCATCAATTTTACGTATTTTTTTTGCTTTTGTGGTCTCAATAGAAGTCTCATTAGAAAAAGTAAACTGACGTTGATTAACGGAGTGCTCAAAGAATCTAAAAGTACATTTTCTTGTTAATTAGTTAAAATTAGGTAGGTATGCTGAATTCATTAGGAAATGTAACATAGGATAACATTGGGTTTCTGCCTTCAAAAATGTTTGTTAATATAAATAAACTTCAATCAACCTATCTATAGGACCATAATATTATGCTCATCTTAGAAGTAAATAATTACAAGATAAAAAGAACTTTTTATAGACAACTTTTTAAAATTTTCTTTTGAATCATATAAACTTGACTTGACAAGCTTAAACTTTCATAGAATACTGAAATGTCATATTGACATCTCATATTGATTTCCATAGTAACGCACGTATATATTAATAATTTAGTTACTAGGACCCCAGACCCCTAGCAACCAATAATGGTGTCGAAATAACTTTAAACACTTTTTTAACTCAAAATGACATTTCAGTATTATTTCTATCAAGTACATTTTGTTTTGATCGTTTAAGCTAGTCAAGTCAAGTTTATATGATTCAACTGAAAATTTAAAAAGTTTTTTTTATCTTGTAATTATCTGAAATAACTTTCCATACAAAACAGAATTAACTGAAAATGAATTCAATTCTGCTTAAAGATGGCAAAAGTATTAAAAGAATGCATTGGCATCGTGTTCTGGTATATTCTAAAAGTTTCAAATGTCTAGCTAGTCCGGAAGTTAGTTAAAAATCGATTGCAAGATTTATACTGTACAAACAACCACCGGACAAATAAGAATACGAGCTAATAAAAACGTTGTAAAATGGTAACTTACTAAATGAATACTTCCGGCGTCTACTAAAATTAATTCATAAAAATTGTACAAAATTATTTTAGTACTATATTAAGTTACAGAAGGACATGGCATTTATTTTGTCTCACGGGTATTTCCGATTCAACTTTATTTTTGGGCCTTGCGAGTCCTGCCAATGCCTTGGGATATAGTCCCTTTACTCAAAAGTACTGTGGCAATCAGTTCTTTATTTATCGTAAGAGGACAGCCCTTTATTTAAATGCGGTGTTCTTAAGATTTATTTTATTTTGCAAAGCCCGCATTATTTTGAAAATCGTATTTTATCTTTTCCCGAGAAAACATAGTACGATACCCTAGAGATTGGTGAGTACCTAGAGCTTAAAATAAAAGAAGATATCGGACAAAAAGCTAATATGTCACCGTAGTCTTAAAAGTAGAAAATAAAAGCCTGATAGTGTAATTACCAAAAATATTAAATTTGTCTGAGAAAAAAATTAATAATTTCTTCCAACTATCGTTTCTGTTTATCCTGTGATAATCTTACTACAAGCTTCAATTTATTAATACTTTACGTGTATTTATTTTTCCAGGGTAGGAATGGACTTGGAAATATCTACGTGTGGGCAAGTGGTGATGGAGGTGAAGACGATGACTGCAATTGTGATGGATACGCAGCTTCCATGTGGACTGTCTCCATCAACAGGTAAAATCCAATTAAATAATTAACTAATCATTGTAATTATTGATTTTATTTCCTGTAAACTAGGATTATTAAAAATTCTAAAACACTTTCGTACATTTCGTACGGTCATTAAGAGCATACATCAGTGAAACGGCAAATAATTGTCAACTATAGGTGCGACGAAATTTTAGATTCGCTTCCAATCGGAGAGCGAAAGTCGAACTGTGAACACGTCAATTTGTTTTGTGGTGGCGTCGGGGGAATGAATTCTTAAATCGTGTAAAGATGACTAAAAAACGTTACCCATTTACTTGAAAAAGAAAACATTTCAATGAATATATTATTATTATTACTAATAGAACAATAAACATAACATTAAATGGACGCATGTTGAATTTTTATGACAAATTATGTTTTGTTCTCCACGCGTCGTTTGCACATTATTTTGTAATATCGTATGGAATATTCATTTATTCAAAATTGCAGTGAGTAGTTAAGAGTTTTTTTATAATCTCGTGAATTTATCTGAACTTTCTACATCGACAACTGTCCGGGTGCGGGTACCCATGTCTACAAATTCAGATGTCATGTGAAACGATGCAGGTAATGCGAAAAAGCGTCGAATATTCACTCAGTACATTAGCCTTGCATACATGCATGGATTTACTTGCACCAATAGTGTTTATTTTAAACTAACGCGATTACAACTGTTTACTCGTAAAAGTGCTGACTGTCACTCCAATCTCATTTTTCAAGCGTAAGCGAGACGCGATGTTGTCATCGTATTGGTACTATTTGACAGATTCGTACAGGTTCGGACAAGTTCGTAGATAATCGGTAGACGTCAAAATATTCTGTGCTGTGTAGTTCGTATTTTTTACGACAGGTTTGCCACTGTCGTTCTAATGCGCATGCGCACCGTCGTGCAAGTGTCAGCTATTGCGTGAAAATTCTGAAGCTTCTGAACTTTTTTGATACATGTATGCAATCTTGCAACTTGCACGATACTACATCTTTACATGTGCATTTTCTTGTTATGGCTGCGATGATACGTACTGTCAGCAGTAAATCCAAGCACGTGTAAAAGGGTTATATGGATAATTTGCTTTTCTTTCAAACTGACAGCCGACTTGAATCCAAGACTATGTCTTGATAATTTATTTACATAAGGCATACACGATTTTATAATGTACTAGCTGAAGTACCCGGCTTCGCACAGGGTCGCTTCGTGGTTATATTTATCTTAGATATTTAAAAAATATTAAGAGGTAATTTTTTTTTAATATTAAAATATCTGTGTTATACAATATGGCAATATGAAAATAATTCTAATAGGAGTATAGGTCAAACAAAAGACCACTAAATTAAAATCGAATCCAAAGTATGCAAACCAAGGCCTGAACAAAAACGATGCATGAGTGCGAGTGAGAAAGTATTCGGCACCCTTATAATCTCTGCGACACGCGCTAGAGTAAGATAAAAGGTCTATATATGTTTTCGTTAGTTTATAAAAGTATCGCCAACAAATCGTGGAGAATCGCTTCACGTAGCATCGTAGCTCGTGTTGCTAAATTGCTATTTTTTGTGTTAGACATAAAGTCAATGGTAAATATTTTTTGCTAATTAAGTAGGAAAGATGGTTCTGTGTGTTGTATTAAAATATGGTAGCCATACTGATAAGCAAGAATATGGTATTACTTTTCATAGGTAAGTTGATACATGTTCATGATAATTTATTTGTATATTATTATATATATTATCAGTGACCTAATGTTTCTTTAAAATAACTTAAATTATGGATATCTTTACCTAATGGTTGCATTTTGACCGCTTAAAAATACTATATAACGTAAAAAAAATAGAAAATTATATTTTAATTCTGAGCGTCTAGTGCGAGCACTTTGGGCGAGCACTACCGAAATGGTCTATGGTCTCGAACATTTGTAGACAAATGCGTTCGCTCGCTCACAAACCAAACGCATGGCACGCAGCTTCATTTAGCAATGCAACGGGTGGTGTCTAGATGTATATATAGTCTATGATGCAAACGTTATTAATATGTAGTAAAAAAAATCAAAATTGCATGGAACAAACAAACAATAAACGTTGTATTTTATATAATACTAATTTAGAAACCTTCGCAGGTGTACGCACAACAACTCACAAAAGTTTCATCGCAATCGGTTGAATGTTATAGGAACGCATACGAATAGAAGAAGTAGATGATTTTCTAATCCAAAAATCTTCGTGGGCATGCGCACGACAACTCACCAAAATTTCATTGCAAATAGAATAAGAAAGAGATGGTTATTCTAATTCAGAAACCTTTGCAGGTTTTGGCACAATTATTGACGAAAGTTTTATTGCAATCGGATGAATGGAAGAACATAAAATAAAAGAAGAAGATGGTTGTATTAATTCAGAAACCTTTGCGGGTGTTACCACGACAACTGACGAAGGTTTCATCGCAATCGGATGATTAGTGTAGGAACCATACGAATAAAAGAAGATATAATGAAGAAGAAGAATAAGATGGTTGTACTAATTCAGAAACCTTTGCAGGTGTTGGCACAACCACTAACGAAAGTTTCATCGCAATCGGATGAATGGTATAGGGACCATACAAATAAAAGAAGATAGAATGATGATGAAGAAGAAGATAGTAGTACTTATTGAGAAACCTTTGCGGGCGTTACCACAACAACTGACGAAGGTTTCATCGCAATCGGATGAATGGTACAGGAACCATACGAATAAAAGAAGATATAATGAAGAAGAAGTAGAAGAAGATGGTTTTTCTAATTTAGAAACCTTTGCGGGTGTGTGTACAATAACTGACGAAAGTTTCGTTGCAATCGGATGAATGGTATAGGAACCATACGAATAAAAGAAAATAGAATGATGAAGAAGAAGAAGATGATGATTTTTCTAATTCAGAAACCTTTGCGGGTGTACATACAACCACTTACCAAAATTTCATCGTAATCCGATGAATGGTATAGGAACGCATACGGGACAGACAGAAAGACAGACAGACAAACAGGCATACAGACAGACAGACATTCATTTTTAAGCAATAAGTTAACAAAGTTTTATCGCAATCGGATGAACGGTATGGCAGTGCATTCAATACGAACAAACAAACAAACAAACAAACACACAAACAAATATTATTTTGTATATATTAGATGTGAACTTCGGTCAATCGTTTCCGTACGACTTTAAAAATATTATAATGCTTTAATTTCCAGCGCTATAAACGACGGTCAGAATGCCCACTACGACGAATCTTGTTCAAGTACCCTGGCCTCCACATTTAGCAATGGAGCCAAGGATCCTGCCACTGGCGTTGCTACGACAGACCTCTACGGAAAGTGCACGACGACACATTCGGGAACCAGTGCCGCAGCACCAGAGGCTGCCGGCGTCTTCGCTCTTGCGCTTGAAGCTAAGTAAGTGGAAAACTCATTCTTTTTATTTTCTTATTTATAATAAAACTATGATATATACTAATCTAGTCAGTCTGCCCTCAGTTGGAGCAGTAGGCCATTGCGACTTGGTATCTATGAGGGAAAATTCCGCAGCTTTCAAAAAGTTTGCGATATTTTACGACGAGCGAAAAAATCTTGAAAGAATTAACCGTAATATATATATATCAAAATAGGAATCACACACACTATAGTCTTAGTGCACGCCAACCAGCGCATCTATTCTATACAGAAGACTGCTATCGGCCGCTACAGCAGCTATCGAGGGTAATTTTGTATCAAAGTATTAGCACTTATTGTAACAATTACAATAAATTAGTTGAACTTTTTAAAATAAGTGCTATGTTATAACAGCACCTCTTTTGGATGTGCTATATTTTAGCGTGAGATAGACAGTTTTGACTGTTAAGAAGTGTAACTTAATGTAATAATTACAATACTTCGATACAAACATATGAAAAACTACCTTCTTGAGGGTTGACGCCCAGACAAAGTTGAAAAATAAGTCCATTCTTCCATTTACCTACAAAATTTTCCGTTCTTGGGGTAGGTTCGGACACCAACCACCCTTCATCGTGTGCGCGCCTGGCAGATATCCGAGCCCGATACGCAAGACAAATACGATAACATGACTTCGACAAACCAAAGATTCAAGCAATATATACCTATACTAGAACATATAATATACAACATACAAATTCAAAAACGAGACAAAAACATTCACAAATGTTTTTTGAAGCTGTTTATTATAAATGTATGTTTTATTTTATATTACCTATATTAGTTGAAAATATCCCTCTGAAGCGGACGAAACCATTCAAGTTAATTAATAATAATTACAAGATAAAAAAAAACTTTTTATATACCTACAACGTTTTTAAATTTTCTGTTGAATTATTATGCTCAATATGCTCAAACTTGTACTTGATATGAAGTAAATAAAAAACAAACAAACAAATATAGAATACTGAAATGCCATTTTGACATTTCATTTTGATTTTCATAGTAACGCACGTACCTACATATTAATAATTTGGTTGCTAGGACCACCCCCTTAGCAAACAATAATAGTCTTTTACTTTTTACGGATTTTTCTGAAATAACTTTCCATACAAAACAGAATTAACTGAAAATGAATTCAATTCTGCTTAAAGATGGCTAAAAGTATTAAAAGAATGCATTGGCATCGTGTTCTGATATATTATAAAAGTTTCAAATGTCTAGCTAGTCGGGAAGTCAGTTAAAAATCGATTGCAAGATTTGTACTGGACAAACAACCACCGGACAAACAAGAATACGAGCTAATAAAAACGCTGTAATAAAAAGTTATGGAATCGTGGAATCAGTATACTTAATAAAATTTGCGTTTTTATTAAAATTAATAATACAATGCATTTTCACCATGAATTGACAGTTACACAAAATAAATTATTATTATTGCTTTTAATGCAATTGTAATTTCAGTTAATAATTTATTGAATAAGCTTGTGAAATCATCAGCACAAGAAATCCTTCACAGTGGTCAATTGTCAGAATACCTACGTGTTTTCGTGTACGATTTTGGATTTTACTGATTGAAAATGTATAATTTTTATTTCAGTCCCAGCTTGACGTGGAGAGATATTCAACATTTGACAGTATTAACATCCAAGAGGAATTCATTATTCGATGCTAAGGTAAATTGTTTAAAATTATTAGCACAATAATTGTGGTTCTGCGGATTAAACGAGAATAAGTAGTGACATAATATAATTTATAATTTCTGTTGAAAGCAAAAATAATTTTAACATCACCACTAGGGATTCCAATCCCGGGATCCCGAGTTATTTTCGATACCTTTGAATCCCGGGATTGATAAACATAATCCCGGGATTTCGGGATTGATTTTTTTATAAATTTTTATGGAAAATAAAATAAAAGCGAAAATATAGCAGAAGAAAAGAAACTACATTAGAAATAAACTGAGTTTGAATGAAGTTTGATTTATACCTACCCATGTGTAGGTTGCCGATTCATTTTATTTTTTCACATAAATTATTAAAAATGAGAAAGATTGGAAAAAAACAATGCTTCGCACTTTTAACAAAGTAATTCTGCCATGATATCATACGTTTTACGGCAGTTTCATATTTGGCTGACTTATTAGATTTATGAAGCGGAAAGGCCATAAGTACGCCATGATTATTTGCTTTACTATTTTAAATCTCGCTAATCCATTCTTATGTCTTTACTATCAGAAACAGCAATCTCATATTAAATTCACATTATTGTTTATATAACAATATTATTTACTCCATTAAACTTGTGTATTTCCAAGATTGAACGTCTACAATATTAACAATAAATGTCTTAAATAGTATAAATTATACTAGATTTATTTTGACCGATTTTATCAATGTTATTTGTAAAAATAAAAATTTTATATTAACAATGGAAAAAAATGCTAATCCCGGGACCAGTCCCGGGATCCCGGGATTGTCAAATTGTAATCCCGAAATCCCGGGATCAGAATTTTGGCTCGGGATTGGATTCCCTAATCACCACATACCGTTTTATTTTGCATTAGAATTTTATTCCCAAAGCTTAAATTATATCTCATTAACATGGTGTATAAATCGACGTTATTTTTTTCATATTAACTTAAAGTTAAGTTAAAGGTGTATAATTTGAATTTTTTTGACTTTTCCTCCTTCAAACAAACACTAAATAATTACAAGATAAAAAGAACTTTTTATATACAACGTTTTGAAATTTTCTGTTGAATCATATAAACTTGACTTGACTAGCTTAAACGATCAAAAAAAAATTGTATTTGATAGAAATAATACTGAAATATCATTTTGACACTATTGATTTCCATAGTAACGCACGTATATATTAATAATTTCCTAGTAACCAATAATAGTGGATTGGATAACGGATTTCTTCCGAAACAACTTTTCATACAAAACACAATTAACTGAACATGAATTTAGTTCTACTTAAAAATGGCTAAAAGTATTAAAAAAATGCATTGGCATCGTGTTCTGATATATTCTAAAAGTTTCAAATGTCTAGCTAGTCGGGAAGTTAGTTAAAAATCGATTGCAAGATTTGTACCGGACAAACAACCATCGGACAAATAAGAATACGAACTAATAAAAACGTTGTAAAATGATTATGAATATGAAAAATACGGTACTGTTCGGTTATGAGGAATACAGCGGAAAACACATTTTGAAAATACCCGATATACTGGATTATTTGTTAGTTTGGGTTAGGTTAGGTTTGGTTGGGTTAGGTTAGGTTAGGTTAGGTTAACCTAACAAATAATCCAGTATATCGGCTATTTTAAAAATGTGTTTTCCGCTGTATTCCTCATAACCGAACAGTACCAAAAATACTTATCAATATTTTGATAGTACACGGTGTTGGCTGTCATCAGATAAACCAAATCGGTTGGATTGGATTTTGCCAAAAAAAAATGGAATCCATGACATGTCGCATCGTCCTTAATAAATAATAACAGTGTCGGGATTCGGGTATCAATTACCACTTCTACCAAGCGTGGAAAATACCACTAGTTTTGACAAAGTACCTTGACAATATGCGAGAATTCGTAAATCGCTGGTATTGGTATCGCCGAATTCACTCACACACTATTTTAATCATCCGCGACGTCTGGCTTATATACTTCTTCAGGCATCGTGTCCTGAAATTTGTACATACCTATGCAGTTCGCCGTATCATACTTCACAGTGAAATGTTGTATCGGAAATATAATATTATGGTCGTATATTAAAGACCGTCCAACCTCTTTGGGTCGTATAATAAAATAGTAAAATTCATATGTAAATAAAACACAGTTCTTGTCGGTTTACACTCGTTTACAGGAAGCCAGCAGCAATTTTTTTTGAAAATATCCGATATACTGGATTTTGTTAGGTAAGGTTAGGTTTTCATTCTTGAATTCATGAATTCTGCCAAAATCAGCAATGATTAATGTTCATATTGGATCCAATAAAATTGGAGACCGTATAGTATACGGTCATCTCTTTCCAATGGAAAGCTCACGGCTAACTGTGCTACGGTGAAATGTTTTTTTGTACAATTAACATGTAACCTTCAGACATCCGTGACAGTTTATATCGTAAACTACTGCCGAATCCAAAGACTGACAGTCGATTATAAAAGCCATCCATGGACTGAAACTGTATGCGGTTTAGTATCGTGTGCCATACTAAAACTTATGATTCTTGTTCATGAAAATATATTTTCACTAAGTTTGTAAGTGTATGGTATAAACGGACAAGATCTAATGTTTATAATATAATTTGTGAACATATATTTCCATGAACAGAAATCATAAGTTGAGTATGGTAAACGGTTCTAAACCGCATACGGTTTCAGTCAATGGATGGCCTCTAAGTCATGAAATATACCTGGCCTGGAAATTATTATACAATATACTGATTAATCATGTACTTGACACGATATTATATCGGTTTTTTGTTTTTAATTAAATAATTAATGTTATAAATACCCCCGTCATGGCTCCCACATCCTGAAGCGGCCCTCCCAGGCCAGGATGTTTGGCGGACCAAGTACAGTAGTATCCTTACTATTCCGCGGTATTTTTAACATTTTTTGTATTTTTAAATAAATCCATTTGAATTAAGTATAGAGTTATCGGCACCCAGCATCATAATTCATAATATTAAGGAACACTGATCGCGACCCTTGTGTGGTAACCAAGTAACATGAACCCCTTCACCATATTGAATAAATAATAGCCATCTTTAGTAGAAAGGAAAAAATAATTTTAAAATAAAATTCTACACCATAATTATTATCATTTAATTTAGTATGTCGATCTTCAAATCACATCAAATTGGATCACACATCGATATATTTTTAAATATTCATATTCTTTAAATGAAATAGCGCTGCAGGCGACTTTTTATTATTACGGTAAAATTTTTGTGTGTTTATTTCACTTAACTGGTTGATCCGGATCCCCAGCCTAAAGCCCTGTCAGCATGATCCCCGCGCTATATGCGCTCCACATAGATCAGTTTTTTTTTTATATGAGGATTGAAGAATCTATCTTACTTTGAAACAATAAATTATAATAGCTGAATGAAGATCTATTCTAACTTACATTTGATTTTTTTTTTACGAGAGAGTTCTTTGAAACAACTTATTATTTTTATTATTGAGTGTATGCATCATATTTTAGTAGAATTATTGGTGAAAAAAATGGTGCATATACTTGTTTATATAAATAATAAATAACTGAAGTAGGCTGTTTCAAAAAACTCTTCTGCAAAATAATTCAAATGTGAGATAGAATAGTTCTGCATTCAGCTGACGTATTGATTAAGGTATATTTCGAAATAATCACAGAATCTACGTCATCAACTTTCATTGTATAGTTTTACAAATAAAAAAGCTATGGGACGTTGACTGAAAAACTTTTACTTCATCACTTCAACGTTTACTTCATCCCCGGTCTCAAACTTAACACAGTGTCGGAAAATTGTATCAATTGCCATTATTCGTTTCCATTTGATATTAGTTTATTCTCCTTGAAAATTTTGTTTTAACTTTGAAAATATGTCTACCGACGTCATTGTATTGTAATAAAGTTTTCGTGGTTGTATGGATTCAGCTATTCATGTAATGACGTATTAAATTTCTTAAATAATAAATTGCCCCCCAGGGTATAATTTCTCGTTCGTTTCCAACAAAGCTTTCAGTTCATTTTAAAACAATTCTCTCTAGATTAAAATACATTTTGTAATTTATAATTTAAAACCTTGATATTTGAAATCCGAAGCCGGTAAATCATCATTTTCATTTCGTAGCGGATCATTTTAAGGATATCTGTTGATATACTTTAATATGGTGATTGCTTTGTCAACCATTCACTTATTTTGTGGTATGAGTTCGAAGCTACATATATATATCGTATTCCGATTAAGAGCTACATCACCTCTCAAACTATATCAATACAAAAGCAATGTATACTTTTCGTGGCTATATCCAACTGGCTTTCTCTTAGATATGCTTACGCTTTACATGATCATCATCAGCCTGAATCTATCCACTGCTGGATGAAGGCCTGTCCAATCTACGGTGGTTTCGCTGACAGGCTTTTTGAGCTTGGACATGCGGAGGGGAAATACAGGATGCCAACCACATCCTCTGAGTATGTGCTCCGAACGGGAGGAAATGCACAAGTCGGTCCAACCAACTGTTGGGTCCATTGGCCCGTTCGACTTGGTAACTACTAAGGCCAATTATCTTGATTTAAAAAAAATTGCGGCGTCTTACTGCGGGGGTGAAGATCTCTTCACATAATTTTTGCTGTCCGTATGATTAGCTTCGTTTTCTTTGCTATATACACAATGTAACTTCATCTTCTTTTCGTAATTTCCTTGTGCGTTTCTCCCTGGCACTTTTCATTAAAGTAAACTCATAAATTCAGCCAGAGCTCACTTTGAGCGTAGCAGCCTAAGTCTTGGGCATTTTCTCCCAGGACACTCCCAGTCCAATTGTTTCAGATGCCTCACATCACCAATTGTAGGGTCCCGCGATACGCTCGATTAAGACCGAGTGTGGTACGGGGCGGGTTTCAGTGGGGGGCGCTTAACTTTAATGTCCAATCTTTTCATCGATCCAGCGGCCTCTAGGTCTACCTTACGGACGTTTCTTACCTCTTGGGTACCACTTAATGACTAGATTTGTCCAACGATTGTCCCTTCTTCGAGCTGTTCGAGCTAGTTTAAACACTAGACGATATTTATATTTGGCCACGTTTTTCCGACTTATACGCGGTGAAAATGAGAATTCTGCCATTATTGGTAGTATTGACCTGTGTGTCTCTGATAACTATCTTAAAAATCGGGAGCATCAGTAGTTTGTTCTCCCAAGATGCAGAACTGACCTGCCATTGGTAACGCCAATTGGGAGGGCAATAACTCTGTTCAACTAAATCACTTCGGATATTGACATATTCCACCTACGTGAGGATGAGTATAGGTGGGCATCGTTTTATTAATGCTTAAAATAGGGTCTACTTTGCTCATTCGGTGTACTTCCTTGTATCTAATTTATATTTTTTTGTATTTACACTTAATAACTTATAACTTTACTGATCTATTTATTTTATATAATACTGTTTTAATAATATTTATTTGCTTCTAAATGTCATTTTGTGAACGTTTTAAATTAATAATTTGTAATGCTCACTACTTATATGTAAAAAATGGATTTTAATTATTTATTGTTGTCATACAACCTCTCACTATAATGAAGAATTTTATTGAATGTTTTGTAATTATTATTTATGAATAAACTGTAATCTAATTTAATTAATAATACTTTGAAGGCGGTGACTGATATCGGTCGTCGCTTAACTGATAAAACATATGAGTCCCGTTCAACTGAGTACCTAAAATAGCGAATAAACATAAAAATCCAAAGAGGCAATGTAGTCGCTGTTTTGAGTAGTTTAGCAAGCAAGACTAGACAATGCGCTCCCCAAAGACATGGACAGTATTAGTGATATCCTGTGTATTTTTTTTTTGTAATCACATCGTTTATGTTTTTATGTGTGTATTTTATTTCTTGTAAAACTAATACTTGCTATATTAGGTATATTAGATAATATGTAATTTTAAATATTTTTTTTGAATAAAACCAGTTTTATTTTCAATTTAAATCTCACGTTATGAACGTCCTGAATTCTGATGTATTATATCCACAATGTTATGTTGTTGTTTTTTTTATAAATAAATAAATTTACATATAAGTACATAATTTAATTTTACACCTTCACTCACTGTTTTTATTGTTGGTGTTGCGTATATCGTGGTGCAGTGTATAAGGCACTGAGCTTTCATCCGGAAGCTCCGGGTTCGACCCGGTGAGAACACAATATATATATATGTGATTTTCTCAAAGACTGGGTGTTTATTTCACTTATATTACTAAATACACTACCGTTACACTACACTACTGTCATTAGGCCTCTAAGCCTGCTGTGGTGTTAAAAAGAATATATTATATATAATATATTATTATTGCTTTTATTAGTTGTTAAGGCCATGCATTAGTTGAGGCACGGTCTAAAAAGATCGTTGCTAGGCGATGCGCGGACTGCGTGTCGCGGGTGCAAATGACACCTGTCAAAAGTAATATTATTTTTCATATAAATCCAACATACGTTCATTTTATGTTCTGTTTATTGTTCTATTAGTAACAATAATAATATATTCATTGACATGTTTTCTTTTTAAAGTAAATGGGTAACGTTTTTAGTCATCTTTACACGATTTTAGAATTAATTGACCCGTCGCCATCACGCAGCAAAGTGACGTGCTTCTGACTCGAGATTCTCTCAGGGAATGGCAGCGAGTCCAAAATTTCGTCGCGCCTACAGTTGGAAATTATTTGGCGTTTCACTGATGCGTCACCTTAAGAGAAAAATAATTACATCTAGGCCACATACAACCTACGATCCATTAACACTGTTATCCAAGTCTATGTGGATAACAGGCACCGCTAGCTCAGGGTACTGGGTTTTCGCACTATCTCTCTGGTGAATTCCAATCCTGTTACGGAAAGGACCATCGGAATCAATTGGTATCCGATGGATGTGTTTATCATACTGTTGCAGCGGTTAATTGCGAGTATTGAAAACTAAACTCGAACTGGACGCCAAAGCCTTTTCTGTGAAAGAAAAGAACGTAAAAGAACATAATATTATAGGATACAATTAAATTAAATGAAACACCGTGATAATTTAACCTCACTGTATTTAATATGACATTTTAATTAAAAGTCAATGGTACTATATCGTAATAACAAATAATTACGAAAGTACATAATGGCGGTACAACGCCGAAGTGAATTCACCATCGTTTATACACGATGGTATTATAACATAAAGAACGAATATTTACGTTAAACAAAAGACACGCTACCGTCTGCAAACTATAATATTTCCTCAGCAACTTAACCTAGCTTAAACAAAATATCCACATGTGAGTGAGGTTATAATTAAAACAAATAACTTAAGATTAATTAATAATAAAAATGAAACGTATTTACAACTGCGTGGCAGACTGCCACGCAGAACCGCTCCTCCAACGACCTCTTGTGTCAAAGTTCAACCAGAAAAGAATTTCCAGCGATCGGAGATTGATCGGCCAAGGAACGATCCCCCCCACCACTTATCAAACCCGTATGCTTTCTCGAAGTACCAACCGCAGGATTTTTGTGTTACCCGCGAGAGAAAAACCTCTTCACTAATTAAAATTGTTAATTAGGCGTCACATAGTTTAAAAATATATTAATTCAATAAATTTAATTCCATTTTTAGAATAAATCTGAATAAGAAAATTCACATCGAATACAGGAAGGACTTTATTTTTCTTTATAATCGTGTCTTCTGTATGGTATCATTAATCATTTCAAATTTCCTTCTTCACACAAAAAGGGTATTTTAGATGAAAAACATTCCAGAAATAAAATCTTTATTTATGTGTGTACTTGGTCAAACGTAAGTTATATTTATTTGGTTTGTGTTGTGTTCGTTGTAAGTCATTAAAAGTTTTAATGGCGGACCGCTTGAGAACCGTCCATAGGGAAAACAGAAAGTTATTATTTGTTACAGAAATTGTTTAAGTTCTACTGACGGGAAAGTGGTTTAATTCGGGACTTCGGACAGGCAATAAAACATAATTACTAGATTAGATTGTCAGATCTGCGACTTAACTCGGGAAGCCGCCAGTCATTTCATTGTTTGAATCTATCCTAGCGTGAAATTCTAAATAAAAATCTTAACATGTCCATATTTCGTAAAGCGCATAGTATTTCACAACGTTTTTCTTAGCTCGTATTCTTGTTTGTCCGGTGGTTGTTTATACAGTACAAATCTTGCATTCGATTTTTAACTAACTTCCCGACTAGCTAGACATTTTAAACTTTTAGAATATATCAGAACACGATGCCAATGCATTATTTTAATACTTTTTGCCATCTTTAACTAGAATTGAATTCATTTTCAGTTAATTATGTTTTATATGAAAAGTTATTTCGGAAGAAATCCGTAATCCAATCCGCTATTATTGGTTGCTAAGTGGGTGGTCCTAGCAATTAAATTATTAATATATATATCTGCGTTACTATGGAAATCAAAATGAAATTTCAGTATTCTATATTTGTTTGTTTGTTTGTGTTTTTATTTACTTCATATCAAGTACAAGTTTGAGCATATTGAGGATAATAATTCAACAGAAAATTTAAAAACGTTTTATATAAAAAGTTCTTTTTATCTTGTAAGTATTTTATCATTATTTAACAATACACCAACCCACGACGTGTAATAATAAATTTAAATTTTAAATAAAGGGTTTGCTGCAATAATTATCATACTTTATTTTAAAATGTAATTCAGTGATTTCCAACAGAGGTCCGCGAGAATCTGTAGCTACAAAATAAGGGGACACAGTACACTATACCACATGCTTAATACTATTAGTTTTCGGTTCCAATTGATTTAAGTTTTGTACTATTCTATTTGAGTCATTTTTTGCGATCCGGGATTCTCTTTCGGTGTCTTCAGGCACTATGTACACTCACCAATGACAAATACACACTGACAATGAATACCGTTAATTCTTGTTTATGGTAGTTATATTGTGTAGTGACGTGTAATTGACGAAAATAATAAATGAAAGCTCGAGCGGTACCTAATGCAGTTTACTGCATTTTCGTTTGTTTAAAAAAAAAACAAAGAGTCATGCTTTCACTCACTATTTTTTTCATTTGTTTTGAATCGAATGAGTCACTTTTCACTTGTTCTTTTTGATTCCACGATTTGAGCCGTTTCACACGGGACACCTGTGTCAAGCCATTTACACATAAATTAATGAGTGCGTTCAGACAGAGACACTCGTGTGTCGTGCCACGTTACACCGTACCGTCGGCGGCTTCACTCTCGAGCCGCCGAAACACTTTTTTATTACCGCAGCCAGTTTTTATGTCTCCGTTGTTTGTATTTATAATTTATGACGCGAAAATATATGTGACTCGTGCAAAACCGTGGACATGTAATTTTGGCTCTGACGCCAGAGACAAATTAGCTATTCGGTGGCTGCATTAGCCACTGCAGTGTCAAATGCTGAATAATTCGGTGTCTAGATACCGGTGTCTCGTGTGAAACGGGCCTTAAACATCAATAATATAAAAACAGTTCTGTCTTTTATTACAATTTTCTACATATTATGTAAATACATTATTTTTTATAATGTCAGCCCAATTTAAAACACTCGCTACTTCAATACTACGACGCAATACCTAATCTAAAAATTCTAAATGCTGTTATTTTTTACAATAGACCACGTGAAATCTTATGATTACGCTATTACCAAAATGGTTTCGTGTTGTATTTTTTTCGCAAGATTTTACTAATTCTCGCGGAGCCCCAGGGTTGCACGGAATCTAATTGGGAATCACTGCTCTAAGTACTCGTAGAAAAACAAATAGAGCTTACCCGTTCGTGATACTACTACGAACTACGTTTATATTATTGTTACTTGAAAAGTAATTGAATACAAACATTTCTAAAGAAAATAATGGTGTTCTGTTACATAATATTGAAACCGTTGTCTTCGCTGAGATTGAATTACTAAGCGTTTGCGAAAAGATAACATTTGCTAACATAAACCTGTGGTAAATATTTTTTTCGGAAAATTGTTATAAACTGTTGTTTTATAACGTGCTTTATTTTTGTCAAAAACAGTGTCTGGCAAACTGTGTGCCGCGAAAGAAAGAAAAATTCGTTACAATTAAAGGCAAATATAAATAATACGAGTATTTCACCGACAAGCTAAAACTGTGGAAAGGTTAAAATCCCAAAGGCTTATTTGTTTTCCATCCGTAGACGCTTCCTTAAACAAATTAAAAAGTTTATCAGATGTTCATAAGACAGTATAAAATCTCGATACATATTTTTCTGAATATTTTCCATCACTTGTACGAGTGGGTCATCAATCTCTGCGAATCATGTACGTGGAAATTAAATTTAAAACAAAAATAAGAATGATTATAATAAATTATTGTCCATGATAATACACATAATAGTTTAGAGCTGTGTTTTATCTGTGTGTGTGTGTAACAGTGGCGAGGGGTAGAGGTAGGCTGTTAAGATTAGACATAAATAGTGCACACTAAACTTTTTCAGTCATGCGTATTGATTTTAATTGAACTAAGAATAAAATTTGCAGATAGTGTTGGTTAGTTTTTAAAATTAAATTAAACTCTGCATAAACTAAGCCATAATATTATATCATAATAGTCAAAATTATGCAATTAAATCATACATCATTATAGATATTTAGATACTTAATAGATAGAAGAATAATTTTTATCTACTGTGGTTTGGTGTGGGAAGGGCTTATTGAATTTAAAAAAAAACTAACTAACACCACCTGTAATATGTATTCTTAATTCAACGGAAACAAACAAGTATGACTGAAAAAGTGACCCCTATTTTTGTCGGATCGCCCATAGCATACTTAAACTATCATGGTTCGGTTTAGGCATGGTTTAATCAATTTTTAAATTTAACCAACACAATCTGCAGTTTGTATTGTAAGTTCAGTGAAAACAAATGAGTATCACTGGCAAAGCTTAGTATGCACTATTTATGTCGGACCTTAACAGCCTATCTCATATTTTACCTATAATACGATTTTTGAGAGAATTGTTTGGTGTGTCACGAAATAAATTCTCTTTCCTAAGAGCGCCGTCAGGTAAAAAAAAGTTCGACAAACACTGGTTTAAAATCTCATGCGTAAGTCACTGTTTTCATGGCATTACATAGAAACGAAAGCTTTACCATCTTACATCTTTAGGAACTTATATTGTTATTTCAAAATAATATTATAACACAAAGTCCTCTCTCCTTTATTTTAGGGTCGTTTCCACTGGACGATGAACGGTGTGGGTCTCGAGTTCAATCATCTATTCGGCTTTGGAGTTCTGGACGCCGGTGCGATGGTCTCCCTCGCCAAGGCTTGGAGGACGGTCCCAGCAAGATATCATTGCGAGGCTGGTAACCTTGTTGGACCACAGCCACAGTAAGTGAAAGTTGTATTAAGATAGTATTAAAACCTAGTAATAAAACTTCTGAACATGTTCCACAATGCCACTCACAACACTGCAGTATCCTTGATACCCCATTGCAAGACAGGTGTGGTATTTTATGACGCTGTGTATCGGACAGTTAGATTATTTGATATACTAATGAGAATGATATATTTGTGTGTAAATTATTTAATTTTTCTGTAACTGTGGAATGTATTAAGTTTATACTTACCCAACTGTATTATTAATATTTGGTTGTTTTTTAATGAATTGTTTAAACAACCTCATTTTCCTTTCTGTTTGCTTCAGTAATTACGATTTCCATTTATATGAGTCGCCTAGAGTCATAACTCACATTTTGCATTGTGATTCTTAATACATTAATATACTTAAGTATATAAAAAATAATTACAAGATAAAAATAACTTTTTATATACCACGTTTGTATATTTTCTGTTCAATCATATACACTTGACAATTCTATGTATTAATAATTTAGGACAAATAAGGCAATTGTCAACAAATCTTTTTTTTGCTATTTTGCAACAAACAAACAAATAAATATAGAATACTGAAATGTCATTTTGATTTCCATAGAGACGCATGTATATATTAATAATTTAGTTGGTAGGACCAACCCCTTAGCAACCAATAATAGTGGATTGGATTACGGATTTCTTCCGAAATAACTTTTCATACAAAACAGAATTAACTGAAAATGAATTCAATTCTACTTAAAGATTGCTAAAAGTATTGGCATCGTGTTCTGATATATTCTAAAAGTTTCAAATGTCTAGCTAGTCGGGAAGTTAGTTAAAAATCGATTGCAAGATCTGTACTGAATAAACAACCAACCTACCTATAATTCAAATGTAACTCGCAAATCTGCGCTTGTTATTGTTGATCACCAAGGACGCGACGTCCAATGACAACGTAAGTAAACTAGACATCGCGAACCCGACAAAAAAATTACAGTCCTGTTAAACCTGTTATAGTAATTAATACATAAGATATTTCCGTTATTACTAAGTTTAGGTAGCTATTTCTATATATACCTAATGATTCTCCTCGATTTGCCGCCCTTCGGGTAACTGCCGCCCCCAAGGGATGCTCAATCTGTCTACCCCCACGGGACGTCACTGGTCGATCCAGACAAGATTTCAGTTCAGTCATGGTCTTTTTATACAACTTAAAGCGAAATGCATAGTTGTCGACATTAAGAAGAATACCTCTACCTACCGGAGGCACTAGCGGAAAAATTCGAAGCAGCCATTCTAACAATAATACAACATATCACAATGTTCTTTCTATCTTCCACATAAACGTTGTTATAAGAATAATATAGGTATGTTTTTTCTCACTGAACTTAGGTCGCCGAAATTTTTCTCTTAAAGTTAGGCGCGTATTTGATAAACTAACGCGCCTAATTTTGGTTCTGCATCGCGCTCATAGACTATAATGTTTCATTACTTACTTACTTTAAAATTTTACTGCTTCTTTTTCAGTGAAATTCCATCTGGTCGATCATTACTGCTGAAAATAAATACAGATGCCTGCTTTGGAAAGGACACGGACGTCCGCTACTTGGAGCATGTTCAAGCAGTTGTCACAGCGAATGCCACGCGAAGGGGTGACCTGGAACTCTTCCTTACCAGCCCCATGGGAACCAGGTAAATCATACAGCTTATCACGAGATGATAAGGTACTGAGACAGTACATATAAGAAATATTTCATAAAATCTTAGGTTTAAATGATTGGTACTATAGCGCAATTCATTGATTACATTTTGAAGCATAAATTTATGGGTATGTCTATATTACCAAATAATTGGCACTAGGACAACTGGACGCCAGGACAAGTAGACGCCGCACTGTCGAATGAAATAACGTTCATTAATGAAATAAATAGACGTTAAGTACGATTTGATACAGAAAGTAAACGAGGATGTTTAATAAGTTGCTCTCTACTACTTAGTAGTTTTAATTGATTTTGCTCTTCACATAATGTTTTTTATTGCGGATTGAGAATTATTATGCCCAATGCTTTATATAAAAATAAAAAGAACTCTCTTCTCATTGGAACTTAAACGAATGCACAATCAAATCATTATTTACGCGTGCATAATATTATATTAGTATTAAATTTATATTTTAGGAGTACCTAATACTTCACAAACGTCTATTTATTTTTGAATGGCATTAGATTGCGTAGCGCCTAGTTGTCCCGGCGCCGAATCGTCTTAGAACCGAATAAGTCATTCTAAAAAATGCACAATAACGCGATTATCAAATATTTATTTGGGTAGTCTACTGTGATTGCTTGCCATATAATTAATATCCGAATATACTACCTATAATCCAAATCATTCGGTCCGAATGAAGATCCACAGCCACAAGGTCCAGACGAATAATAAGTCTGTAATGGTTTCATAACTACAACATAAACATAATATCTCATGTTATATTAAAATTATTTAAACTTAAATTTCACATCGTCCACATAAACTTTGAGCCTAAATTAAAATTAATCAAAATAATTATAAGAAGCATTTATTCATAATAAATAAATGACAAGGTTATCAACTATTTGTCTGAAAGCAACGCATGATGGAATTGGATAGATGGGAATTGCAAAGCATTTATTTAATTATATTATAGCAAGTACAGGTCCCGAATTGTTCCAATTTCCTCAAACGTACGATCTACCAATGGACTTTGCTGATTATGACGGATTTTTACTAAAATTTACTGAATACTTTTTACTATATAATGTTAAGGGCGGACGTGCTCAGCGTAGGTCAAAATGGAGCTTTTGTTCTATTTTCAAAGCATGATCCTGGACATCCCTTAAACGTTGTAGATAATCTATTTATATAATTTTGAAGCCTTAATATCCTTTATATTTATTTTAAGCATTTCATGGCTGCATAAAGTATTTTTATTAAATAACATAGTATTCTCTTAAACCTCTCGCTCTAATGTTTTAGAATATAGTCATATTTCAGTACATAAATGTGCAGTGGTGTTAAGATTTTTTACATTTATTAATTTTTAAACGCATTTATAAAACCATCAGTATAATTTATGTCGACATTATTATAGTGAAATATTTACGATAAAAAATTATATTGATAATCTCTGTGATCCCAAATTTGACAAGAATTAGGCATTTTATTATTCAAAAAATGGGCAAGATTAACACATTTGAAGATAATTCTAAAGATACTAATTATAAGCTATATTTTTTACCAATCAAGTGTGATAAACATCCTACGAATAATGATTGCTTTATAATAATTATTGACATAAGAATAAGGTAGTGTTTTTTTGAAATACGCCATTTCTTTTGGTATTCCCCAGTGGTTAAGCTACAACATACGGCCGTAGCCATAAATTGACAAACTATAATTGAAGTAGGGAGTAAAATGATGTTAACGCGCGTGTTTGAACATGTACCTAACCGATTTTTTTTTTAAACGGTACATGTTCAAACACGCGCGTTAATATCATTTTACTTTTATCACACTTGAATGGTCAAGACATAGCTTATAATGACTATCTTTAGAATTATCTTCAAATGTATTAATCTTGCCCATTTTTTGAATAATACAATGCCCAATTCTTGTCAAATTTGGGATCACAGAGATTATCAATATAATCTTTTATTATAAATATTTCACTATAATAATGTTGATATAAATTATACTGATAGTTTTACAAATGCGTTTAAAAATTAATAAATGTAAAAAATCTTAACACTGCTGCACATTTATGTACTGAAATATGACTATATTCTAAAACATTAGAGCGAGAGGTTTAAAAGAATACTATTTTATGTAATAAAAATAATTTATGCAGTCATCAAATGTTTAAAATAAATATAAAGGATAATAAAGCTTTAAAATTATATAAATAGATTATCTACAACGTTTAAGGTATGTCCGGGATCATGCTTTGAAAATAGAACAAAAGCTCCATTTTGAGCTACGCTAAGCATGTCCCCCCTTAAGTAAACATGACTAAGCTCAATGTTTGTATGGAAATAATAATTTGACAAAATTCTGTAACTGCAAACATTTTATGAAACGAAATATGACTTTATTTTCAAATTTAGAATCATAGCATTTAAAAAATACTCTTTTATAGTATTCATATATTAAGTTATGTGATTGAAATATTAATACTCAGAATGAGAAAAAAAACATCAGAATAACACATTTTATAGTAAATCTATTAATTTTTCAGGCTCCTGAATAATATAAGATTTCTTCAAGTTCTGCGTTTATACGTCACGTGGACCCTCTACAGTGATTTATTGTATATTTTCTTTTACTTGGAATTCATGACCCATCGATCAGAAATACATCGCGTTTGCTATTCCTCGGTTAGTACCCATAATCATACATGCAAACTCGTCTCAACTGCAGCTCGTCAAATTGATCGATGTGGTTTTGATGGCATTCACAAAACACATGAAACTTAATGTGCCACCACTGTGTGCGCAAAATAGAATTGCAACATTCTGCCAGTGTTTTTTTATTACTTTGTTGGTGTCAAGTCGAATGATGGTGTTTTTACAAGTTAAAACGCCTTTATCAAAGATCATTCCATGATGAAAACAATGACGTTGTATTAGGTTAGTTTTATGATTATTGATGCTAATATATAACATTTTTGCGTTTTCAGATCAATGATTCTAAGTAGGCGGGCCAATGACGACGACAGTCGCGATGGCTTCACCAAGTGGCCTTTCATGACGACGCATACCTGGGGAGAGTATCCTCAGGGCACCTGGCTCCTAGAAGTAAGTCCACTCCCCCATTCTCATTTACGTTCACATGTGATTTTTTGTACTTAAAAAAGAAGTTTGAGAAATGCTAGTGAATAAGGGAAATATAGTTGATTAGTAAAATCTATTTAATTTCTATAAAATCTAATGTTGCCGATATGCAACATGTTGCAGACGGCCTTTAATAAATAATAATAGCTATAATTTTAATTTATTGAATTGTTATCTAGTACGAAATTGTATTGTAAAAAAAGGCGAAAGGAAAAACTTTAAAACACATTTGCATAAAATGTTTGACAACCATATGAAACCTTCCAATGTCGAACTAGAAATGCTTTATTTCTTCAAATATCCAAAATAACTTCGATAAAGTAGGAGATGTTTACTGTAGATTATTCTAGGCATTGAAAAAGGTTTATAATATTAAATAATTTGTACAATAGTGTTGGCTGTATCGAAATATTTTTAAAATATCGCAATTGTGCGACAATAATATTACACACATTTAATATTACATAAGTGAGTAAAGAGTAGATATGGTAGAAAATTAGTAAACGTTGAAAATTTTTTTTAACAGATATTAAAACATTACTTTGAATCTGCATAGTTTTTTCAAGATTTAATTAATAACCATTTCATGTATTGAGAGTTCATTTTTTAAAATATCAAATCACTTAGAAGGTACATATAGCTATCTACCAGTGGCATGCAGTCTATAGATATATTCAGATATAATTAAAATAAGCTAATATTACTTATTATAAAATATTATCAAGAAAAAAAATTCTATATCAACTTAAATTTTAAATTACCTGTGTATTTTTGCAATTGCCGAATTGCCAATACACTGCACGCTACTGCTATCTACAAAATAAATCAATAGCGAGTTAATATGCACATGTATATACAACATTATTTTTCTATTGAAATCGATCATGAGAAATCCATTCATTGGTAGTATAAAATAGTTTTTTGAGTAACCAAAGCTTTGAAAATCAGATTTATTTGAACTAGGTACTCGTACAATGTGTCGTGACTGTATTAGTTATTGTGATCAAATTTTCATTAAAAACTGTGTTTGATAATTCGTTATATTTGTTCTCCAGGCAAGTTTTAATTCCAAGACACCACAGCGTGGATGGCTCCGCGAATGGTCTTTGGTCCTGCACGGTACTCGCGAGCCTCCTTACGCATCCCTCCACGCCCAAGATCCTCACTCCAAGCTGGCCATCGTCAAGAAAGCTCACGAAGAGAAGGTCATGCTTTAGAGGAATTAGTCATACAACTTCTTTAGCCTCACCCTGCCACAAAAACCTACTCCCTAATCATCATCCGGGTCCTATCCGATCATCGAAGGGTAGACAACTATTTTTTTTTATCTAGCCCAGTAATATCTATAAAGCTATTGAAACAATCATCAATACCCTTTGTTTTTATTGATAAATAAATCAATATACGTTATGCAAGATCTTGACTAATACAAATAATACACCTTCATTATGCAATATCACTTTTGTTTAAGTATATAATTTTGTATGGATATAAAAATATTATCCACATATTAAAAAATGGTTTCATCCTAAAAACAATCTAACGCCAATTTTCATTTTAAACAAAATTTACAGATGTTCAGTATAAATATTTTCTGAAACTTTTCTGAAGTCATCTGTGAATTTACTAATTTCTTAAATAGAACTGAATTTATTGCATAGACCTAACGGATTATTGGAATATTTTATACCGTTAAAAGTAACGTTTTACTTAAACTGTTTTTGTTAGACTATTAAATTAGACTGTACGTTAGGCAAATTTGTTTTGTTAAATATTCTGTTTTCATAAATTTATGACAAAACTTTAAAAAAAATATCGTTCACATATTTTTTAATTTGTAACCGTCAATATTGCTTTATGTAAATTTAAAAAAAACTATTTTTTTGAAAAACCAGCTATTTTACTTCGTTATAATAATAAAAATACGTGTTACTTTTAAATATTAATTTAACAATTCTGTGCATTAAATTAATTTTTACATATATAAAAATTCAACATCTTTTACAATATAAAATCAAAAAGCTTTTTGAACATTATGTATTGCGACCAAAAACCTTTTTTATAAAATGAAAGTATACCTATATAAAAATTTAATATCATTTTTACATTTATATTTGAAAAATTTATAAGATTTTCTTTTTATATAATTGATGCATTTATGTTGCATCTATTTGTATGTAGGGGGTGTTAGTTTTCATATTTCAAAGTAGGGGACGTATAATATTGACTAAAATTTACTTTTACAACAAAAAAATCATTTAAATTATAATATTTATGTCACACTATTATTATGATAATAAAAAGCTGTAGGTATCCAAATTGAAATATTTCTTTCAAAATAAGTATTAAATATAATTAATACATACGCACGTATATTATTATATTATAGAAAGTGGCAGAACTAACACTCATTCCAGACAAATTTATTATTATAACATGATAATATAGTCATATAAATAATGATGTATCTGTGGATTACATCATCTGCGGAAAACACCAAAATACATCGCAGAAAAAATGAATCGACTAACATTTTTCGAAAGGAAAACATATCGTCGTCGCGAGCGATTTTTTGTAATGGTAACATAAGCTTGTGGAAAAACAATTAATGAATAGTATGGAAAACAGTCATCATATAAATGGCAACACTTTTCCTATATATTTTGACGATATCTTTGCAATGGATAGGAATGTGATATGGAAATTATTGTATAACATTATATATATATATATTTATCAACTCTGATGCCATTATGCATTATATACACACTATAATATACTGTATTTTGTACTATTTTACTTTCTAAATACTTACATAAATATACAGTAATTATTGTTTAAATAAATATTTACACTACTAATAAAGTAGATTGATTTATGAAATTTCCACTTGGAAATGAATAGCCATTGTTAGATCAAGTTTATTTTGTAATGTATAAAATCCTTGAATTGTATATTAAATTCTGAAGGATTTACATTATAATTATATCAATGATGACATAAAACTAGATAAAATATGTTATATTTAGTATTACCTTGAAACAGAACCAATGTGTTATTTTCTGTATAATTTATAAAGCCAAGTAATGAATATAACATAATATATATAAATGCAGAATAAAATATAGTAATCCATTCATTTTATTATACAAAACAAAAAACTGTATTGTATCTATATACAATGTATTATAACACTATACCTGTATACCTGTATTCAGCCGAATCTAAAACAGGACATATTTAAAAATATGTACATGTCTATATGTTAAACCAGTTTCGTGATTGATTACAGAAAACTTTAAAAAATCTATCTTTTACAGTAAAGTACAATACAAGTAATATAATATTATATGAATGTTAAATAAATTATACATATATTATAGATATGTATTAAAAAAGCTATATTATATATATTTTTGACAACAATGTAAATTTGGAGACACGTGAAGGTGGTATATATGACAATGAATTTCTTCATCGAAAACATTCGATGGACTTTTCCAACTGAACAAAAAAAAATGTGTTGTGTACATTGTACCTTATGTAGTCTTTACCAGCCACAGGAATACATAAGGAACTTTGTAAATAAACTGTATGAATAATTCAAATTGCAAATTAAAATATATATATAATTTTATTAAATATAATTTGTTTAGGAATTCTTCAATATCGTGTGCACTCTGTAGTGGTAATATAATATATGTATCCAACATATTATATCCTAATATACATTAGTACAAAACTTTTGTTCTATTTACCTAGAATAATTATTGTCTATTGGCATAATATCAGTTGAATACTGTATTGTTTTAAACTACGCACTGATGTAAACTTAAAAAAAAACATCGCCATCAGTGGATCATATATAATATCTATTATACTTAATCTATTTTGTACATTCTAGTCAATGATCATAATATATTATATGTAAACTTTATATGCATAACGTTTTTGTAAGAATAAGCCACTATTTCTTTTTCGTAATTTATTGTCTTCCTATTTTTATTAACGTAATCCATTTGATATATGTAAATATATCATAAATATATTACGGAGATTTCTTTGAATACTTAAAAATTACCATTTTGTTCAGTTTTTCCTGTAATGATATAGTTTTCTTGATAATTGTTTATCGTATGCAAATATATTCTAGTAAATATTAGGGAAACTAGTATCTTTCCAATAACAAAAAAATGCTTATATAGAATGAATGGTAATTTATATAATATAATATAATTAATATATACAGTGTGTAATTCAAGTTATAGATTATATAATATAGACGATTGTTAAATTTAAAATTATTTATTTGGCTCTATTTTACTTTTGTATTTGTGTTACTCAAATATAAGATAAAAATAATGTAAGTCAAATAATTTCAAAGATACATTATAAAATATATATTAATAATTGATGATTTAATAAGTGAATAAAAATGAATTTATTTATCATACTGTGTAAGTAAATTGAATACATGCAGCAAATTTGATGTTTCCTTATTACAAATAATCCATTTTAATTTCATACTGTCTTCCCAAAGAATTCACAAATTTAAACCTAGAATCACAAAATATATATTACCCAGATTATAAAATGCTATATCAACGTACCTACCACGTAAGTATTTGATCCAGTCGAGTGTATTTGAGTAAGGACAGTGGCGGGTTTAGGGATATAATTAATATAACTTCTAACTACCAACCTACTAAGTATTGCGTTGCAGAGAGGAAGATTTAATTATATAACTGACATCCAACAAATTGTTAGACATTTACCTCATGGCCCCCACAAGGGGTGGCTGACAGACCTCTAGCCTGGGGGCCGGGCTCATGAGGGGCCCGATGTGGCGGGTCGACCACTTAAATGAGATAAAAACACACCCTAAATTCGATCTAATAAAAAAAAATTATAACTATTTTTAATGTGTGTCCTGACTAATAAAAATGACTATTTATCCGATATGGCGAAGGGTCAGATGTTATCTAGCTATCACAAAAGGGGGTCGCGATCAATGCTTCATAATATGATACCGGGTACCAACAATTCAAGTGGATTTATTTAAAAATGCCAAAAATCTCGAAAATACATGGAATACCTTTATTTTACATGGAACCCTGGTGTTCCTGTTGTAGAACATTACACTGTTCCTAACCTTAACGATACCCGCCAAACATCGTGGCCTGGTGGCCCGCTTCAGGATGTAGGGGCCACGAGGTACATAGTGTTCCGGAAAATGAGTTCCAGGCCTGCGTCCAACAATGGGAAAATATATAAGTGCATGAGAGATTACTATTAAAGCGATAGTATTCAATAGCGTGCAGTTTCACACATAGCATGTTATTTTAAATGTGCATTCCGAGAAATAATTACTCACACTGTATATATATTAAAACAGTAATACAGTAAGGACCAATTCATTCATTTTTTGGTAGTTCAATGGTGGTCATGCAATATTCTTTTTCAAATCTAGGCATAGTATTATTACAGTGAATGTTCCGCCAACCAGCTTATGAATGTGGCTAAATATGTACCATCCACAGGGTCAATAACCGTATACAAATAGCGGAACTGTCGTTACTGGCATGGCGTCATAATGTGTAAGAAGATTGGCGATTGACAATAATTCTGGAAGTAGCTGTATCAGTCATTTCTGTAATGCACATTCTTATAGTAAACATGTTGTTGTCCTGAGATGAATTTTCCACGGCTGCGCTTATATTATCATCGAGCCCATAGGAAATAATTTGTAAATTTTGAGAAAACGAACATAATTGAAGGATTGAAAATCTGTAGGGTGTAAGTGCCAAAAATTTGAAACTGAGATTTAACAACAAAAAATATTTTTACAAAGTTAAAGAAAAACTATGATAAGTTTACATTCATTTTATTCGAAATGTAAAATAAACAAAAGAAGAATAAAATATTTAAATATGGACCGTATTGAAACGTTCTATGTAGAGAGGTATGTAGGGGCACATATTTCGATGTGACAAAAATGATAGAGTTAGACCCTTTAGAATGTCGTTAGGCTATTCATAATATTGATTCTAATGAAGTTTTTTTTTCATTTATATTTAAAATTACAACAAATTTAATAAAAAATGCATAGATAAATTAATAGTAAATGACACACAATCTGTCAATTGAGAGTTTCTGTAGATGGCGTTCACGAAAATTAAATCTTTTAATAATTCAATCACTCAATACAAACACCTTTATGTGACGATTTGGAAATACTCGAAGGTATGGGATATTTATTATTGTTTAAATCGTTCGTGTCATCTGAAAATGACACCGGTAACGAAAGGGTTATCTTCGAATTGATTTTATTTATACCATAGATAGACACACAAATTAATACGGACAGGTATATTTTTCAAATAATGTTACAATCTCTTTGCTCATGAATCTTCCCTCAAGTTGGCCACACTGCATTTTAAAATATGCTGATTCGATCTGTTCCAACCGCCCAACATTTTTTAATGAATACGCAAATCATTTTATTTTTATTTTATTCCTTACAACAGCGCTCCGCAACCGGTGCGCCGCGAGACGATGCTAGGTGTGCCGCGGTGCATTGCTTTCAAAAAAAGCACAAATAATTTTGAATTTCATACAATACTTACTGAGTGCATGGCTAGTAATATATTTGAGCACCTGCATGAACTTAATAAAAAAAACAATGCAAGGTCAGAATGAAAATATATTGACGTGCTCTGATAAATAAGAAGGAGTTAAGATAAGTATCTCTATAAATGTACCAAAGGACCTACCAGACCACCGTTGAAAACAAGCAATTAATTTTGGATCCGTCTCAATAACATTTAACTTCGCTGCAAAAGGAATTTCATCATTACTTTCATACAATCAATACGACTGGATTCGCAACGCTTTCGCAACCAATGCCCAAAATTCTATAGAAGCGCTTTCCTTATAGATTCGAGAGGAATTTGTTGAGTTGAGAAACAACGGGACGCTAAAACTGAACTTCGCCGATGTTCCATTGGCTATTTTGTGGTTTTCAGTTAATAAAAAATATCATCGTATTTCTAAAAAGGCTATCGCAGTTCAGCTCCCATTTTCTACATCTAGGTTTTTCAACATAAGTTATAATTAAAAATAATAAACAGTCTTGCTTGAAGGGTCTTTACCTAGAACTTTGGTTGCTCTTTCAAATATCAAGTCATACTATACTTATAAAACTTTTACGTTCATTGAAACAATTACATTAATTAGTTATTATATTGATAATTTGTCCAACGATTGTCAAATCTATAATCGTTAGACAAATTTAGTCATACAGTGGTATCCGAGAGGTACAATACATCCGCAAGATAAACTTAGAGGCCGCTGGATCGATGAAATGATAAAGTTCTGCGGAAGTACGTGGCAACGCGACGCACAAGACCGAGAGAAGTGGAATCAGCTTGGGGAGGCCTTCATCCAGCAGTGAATAGATTCAGACTGATGATGATGATATTGATAATACAAATACATGGAAATAATATATACATTTGGTTCTTAGTCGTGTGTTATGTATATTTAATTATTTATCAAATAGAAAAACATAAAGTAATATAATTATGATCCATGGCCCCCACAAAGCGGGGGGCTTACAGGGTTCTAGCCTGGGACCCCGGCGTGGCAGGTCTACCAGATAAGTGAGATAAACACAAATTACAAAAAATTTGCTCTACTTAACAGTAAAAAAAGTTTCCCGCGGCGCTAACATACAATCAATACCATTAATTTTACCTCGAACATCATTTGAAAAACGCTATTTTGGAGTACCACACTGTCGTTAACCTTAGCGATAGGTAGGGGGGCGCCGAAGATCCTGGCCTGGGGTCCCCTTTCAAGATGTTGGGTCCATGTTTTGGTGTATAAATTGTTTTACGTGTGGTGTGCCGCGGAATTCTGGAAAGACCTTTAGTGTGCCGTGAGTGGGAAAAGGTTACGGAGCACTGACTTACAACACGCTGTTATCTTATGCATTTTGTTAGTTGAGTTTTTTCGCTTATGGAAGTTAGTTGTCAGCACATTCTGCTCTGAAACCACAATAATTTATAATTCATTATTACAATATAATAAATATTCTGGGCAGACTATTAATTATTTGTCTGTTTAATATAAAGGCAGTGTTAATAGTTGATGATGTAAATGCTTTAAAAGTGATAAATTGAGTATTAATTTAAAGTGAATCTACTATTATTATTTTATTACATAGGTAAGTGCATTATAACAAAATTCTATAATCTAAATGTCATGTCCAAGTCGTTGATATTAAGTTGTTTATTTAACAAAGCGATTTAAATTGACATTAACATCACATTTGAATGGTCAAAGACATAGCTTATAATCAGTATCTTTAAATGTGTAAATCTTGTCCATTTTTTGAATAATAAAATGCCTAATTCTTGTCAAATTTGGGATCACAGAGATTATCAATATATTTTTTTATTGTAAATATTTCACTATAATAATCTCGACATAAATTTTACTAATGGTTTTATAAATGCTTTTAAAAATTAATAAATATAAAAAAATCTTAACACCACTTCACATGGACGTACTGAAATATGACTATATTATAAAACATTAGAGTGAGAGGTTTAAAATAATACTATTTTATGTAATAAAAATACTTTATGCAGTCATCAAATGTTTAAAATAAATATAAAGGATAATAAGGCTTCAAAATTATGAAAATAAATTATCTACAACATTTAAGGAATGTCCAGGATCATGCTTTGAAAATAGCATAAAAGCTCCATTTTGACGTACGCTGAGCATGTCCCCCTTAATTATCAAATGTCATAATATAATACTTTCTAATTCTCTATATATATATTATAATTCCAATTTTAAGGCTCTAGCCTGGGGGTACGGGCTTAGAAGGGCCCCGGCATGGCAGGTCGACCAGTTAAGTGAGATAAACACACACCAAACATTTGCTCTAATAGTAAAAAAAAATCGCATATTTGACCAGTATAATTTTATTTTATCATTACTTTTAGTGTGTTTCCTGACTAATAAAAATTTATCCAACATTACATGGCGAAGGATCGCATGTTACTTGGCTATCACAAAAGGAGGTCGCGATCAGTGCCTCATAATATGATGCTGAGTGCTCACAGTTCTAGCGGATTTATTTAAAAATACCCAAACTCGCTAAAAATACACGACATAGCCTATATTGTACACGGAACCCTGAAGTTCCGCGGAATACCATTTGGGAAACATTACAACATTACACTGCCCTTAACCTTAGCGATAGGTTGGGGGTCCGCTAAACACCGTGACCTGGGGGGGCGCTTCAGGATGTGGGGGCCATGTAAATAGGACTTACAGGCTGCCTTTATTTTTATCGTATGTAGGTAGAATTGCTACTTAATAACTCTGCACTCCGGCTCTAGAATTAGAATTATGTAATATCTATATTCAAAAAAAAAACATTTAGGTATTGTTTATAAATTTATTTCTACGTATCAGCAATTTGTCATAGTAATCATTGTTCACAATATCAATGCATTACAAAACCTAATCACCATAAAAAAAAACTGATTAATATTGGTCCCATTAAGTAGGTCATTATAATAATTTTAGGTTTATATTCAACTCAATCCTGTACGGTTTTATGACCAATTGCTTATCAAGAAACAATAAGAAGAAAAAAATTCAAATTTCCCTACATAACGATAATATTAGGCTTATTTTTTCGTTAGGTTAGGTTAGGTTGGTGTTGTTTTCACTGGTATATTATTTTATGCAAGTCTACATATAAATAACACAAAATTATAGGATTATCGGAAAACATTACAACAATCGCAACTTTTGACTTTTTTATTCGTTCGTTGATCAGTAGCAGAACATAGACAAATCGGACGATTTATTGTCCTCGGACTTTTGGGTCGCCAATGGAGCGCCGGCTTTATATTTTATTATAAAAGTTCAAGAAACGACAATGATGTTTTTTACATATTCCGACATCTTTATTATCTGTGGATATTGTATGATATTACTAATTGGTGGTTAAGCGATAGATAAAGGAAGGAAAATTAATACCTGCAATTTTTGACAGAATATTTCATAAAAAAACAGTATTTTTTCTTCGCTGAAAAGCATTTTCTGCCCAAATCTTTAGTATTAGTGCTTATCAGATAATATGTAAAGAATGTTATTGTACTTGTCATTTCAAAGTAGGAATAAACAGAAAAACTATTACACTTTAATATAAAATTAGTCACAGACATTTATAAATTCCATTTTATCAAACCACATTGACGTTAGTACGTCTTATTATTTTAAATACTTAAAGAATTTCTTTACTATAGTTTTATTTTACAAAAATGAAAAATAAGATAAATATACTATATAGATTTTTTTTTAGATTCCAATTGCGGTTGGAATCATTTTCCATTTCAAATTTTCTTTTTGGTTTTGCGAGTAACATTTTCTCGAATTCTCAAGAATCTCATAAGTAGATGATTTATCGAGAAATAAGAATTTCTCGAAATTTCGCAAAATTCATATCTCGGGATTCGAGATTGACCTTTTCTGATTATTTCTCCATGGCGAGGTTTCTCGATCACAGCCTCTAGTCAAGATGTTGAAGTGTACGAGTATTAGAACCCGTTCAGACCCGAAAAGGACGATTAGATATAGCTCGACACAGTTAATTAAATTAAGTAAGCTCCCTCATTATGTTCTCATCAATATTTATTTATAGGTCACCAGATACTTTGACAATCGTATTCACAACATGTGGGAGCAAATACTATCTTTGATTGGTCTCCGAAACCTTCGCCGTCTAACTCCATCGAAGAAACTCGTAGTGGTCATAACAGGATGCGACAGTGGACTCGGTTTCCGCGTCGCAAGAGCTGCCCACGATGCCGGATTTACAGTAATCGCAGGAATGCTGACAGGAACTGGTGGTGAGCCGGCAAACAGACTCCGGGAGCTCTGTCCATCTTCAAAGTTAATGTTTATGCCATTGGACGTGACGAAGGATTCCAGCGTTGTAGATGTAATGAGCTACGTCGAGGAAATGATTCGAAATGATCATAAATATGGTGCGTTGTTTATAAAATACTTATTTTTACTTCTTTCTACTAATTCCCCAATTATTATTATTGAAAAACTAACATACCAAACCTAACTCTCAAATTATTATTGAAGTCTGAAAATATTCTTCATATCTAGGTACCCCTTTTTGACTATGTGAATCAAAATTATTACAAAGGCGCTGAAAAAAACTGTCTCAACATTATTTATAGACGAATTTGTGTTATGAACGGATAGTATTACGTTTGTTGTTGATGGAATTTTAAGTACTTCAAATAAAACGTCGATTGGTAGCTTAAAGACCAGAGCACTCGATAGGTACTAATTAATAAGTAAACTAACATTTTAACACTCCCGTTACGTTAATATCACTTTAGGTTACTTAGCCCATTAAACTGCAAATATTTCAGTTAATATGCACTTCACTTTTGACTATTCCTAGAATCATCAATATTACCTGTCATACAATTATTGTAAATCCATATTGCAAAGAGCGTCACATTCCATTGCAAACAGAAGAGATAGATCTAGCCGGCTCTCACATCAAAACTCGTCCGCCTGCAACGTGTCGAATACGTCGGTGTGGCGTCATCGTTATTCACAAAACACATGCTGCCAAAGATTGGTCAAATGCGACTTATAGTTTGAAAAAAACATTTGTTGTTGTAATCGACAAGTTGCATGCTTCTAGGGCTGCAAGTCGAAGACGCCAGGACGCATCGAACACCTACGAATTGGTTATTCCTATACCGGCTCGCCGATCGCCGCATCCAAATATATATTTACGTTTCGAAGGTTGGGTGCGACTGTCGCTAGGTAGATGTGCGCGGTCTTCATATGCCACACCGGATTGAGGTTCTTGGAAGGTTTGATTTATGGCTGTGCGGCAGACGAGGCGAGTTTAGATGTGAGCGCCGGCTGAAAGTATATGCAACAAAGGGAGACATACTCAATTGTAAGAAAGATATATATAAGTATGGGGTGAGATCACAGACCAGATAATAAATAGAATACCGATAGGCTATATTCAATATGCCGCATCTTGATGCAGGGTTTTGAATGTGTGAGTGTCCTACGAAAATGAAGCACGCATTATGGACGTGCAATAGTGTGTGTAATACACCAACATTAAATGAGCGTAAATGCATAAACCGAGAGCAGTTTTCAGTATTCGACGTAAAACGTATTCTTGACACGTGTGTAAGTTTAAACTGGATTCTTCCGTTCTCGAGTCGGTTACCTGCTATCGCCTTACCCGTTATGTATTTCAGTTCCCATTATTTCTGAAATCCCTGGGTGACAACTATATAGTATTATAACTTGTCGGTTGTAAAAAATTATAGAAATACTCGTATGATTGATTTTAATTAAGTTTCGATGCCCTTTTCATCATTTTACAGATAATTATGAAGATGAAACCTTATTGGGCTTATATATGTTGCCAAAATAGGCATTTCTCTTTTACCTATTGTAATATTTTCTACCTCGTACGGTAGCCCAAGGTGACATGACCGGAATGGACGTAATTTATTAGCATCGTAAAGCAGTGGCGAAGGATGGAGGTAGGCTGTTAAGATCCACCATAAAAAGTGCACACCAAACTTTGTCAGTCATACGTACTTGTTTTCAATGAAATAAGACTACACTATACAGATGGTGTTGGTTAGTTTTTAAAATTCAATTAAGCCCTGCGAAAACCATGCCATAATAGAGAATAGTCAAAAAATACTATGTCTATCCACAAAATATCTAAAGTATGCAATTATAAATCGTAGATAACTTTGAATATAATATAACAGAGTATAATGAATTTAAAATGTACCAACAATATGACGTGTAATAATAATATGTATTCGAAAACAAATAAGTATGAATGTAAAGTGTGCACCATTTTGTCGTATCGCCTAAAATATACCAAAACTATTATGTTTGGTTAGGAAGGGTTTAATTGATTTTTAAAAACTCACCAATACCATCTGTAAATCGTAGTCTTAGTTCAATAAAAACAAATACGTATGACTAACAAAGTTTAATGCGCACTATTAAAGGCGGATCTTAACAGTCTACTTCCACCCTTCGCTACTGTCATAAAGGGAAGATTAATAGCTTGTGTTTTTTAAACATATTATTTTGTCTTATGCGTAGCCTTGCATGCCATCGTGAACAACGCAGGCGTGATGACTTTCGGAGAGTTCGAATGGCAGACTCCTGAAATCATCGAGCATCAGGTGCAGGTCAATCTCTTCGGACAGTGGCGAGTTGCAAGAGTTGCCCTTCCACTGCTAAGAGAAAGTAGCACCAAAGGGAACACGCCCAGAATAATATCTTGCGGGAGCCACTGCAGCATTCAGCCTCTGCCAGGGTTGGCTCCTTACGCAGCTACCAAATCTGCGGCCCGAGCTTGGTGCGAGGCGCTTCGAATAGAGCTCAAGCCTCATGGAATACACGTTGTCAATTTTATACCAGGTAAGTTCAAAGTCAAATAGTGACGTCCCGTGTGATTGGGCAGGTCATGCGTTGCTTAAGAGCGGCAGATGAAGTAATGAATACAATCACTACAGCATTTGAAAGCTGTGGCGGTTTTCCACGAAGCGGACGATGCGTTTGTTTCGTTATAAAGTACCGAAATCTTAATTTAAAAAAATCTCAAGGCATGTACCTAATATCCAAACTTGTCAGACCTCCACGTACCTAAAACCACCACAGTTTGAGAGTAGGTTTCTTAAAAATGCTCTAATTATCCGTAGAATTCAAATAATTTTGTTTCATTTGTCTGTTTAATTTAACAAAATATGTAGGTAATTAGGTTAATTTACACCCACGATGGTCGCGCAGCTTAAGCGTTGGCCTATAACGTCGTGGTTCCCAGGTTCAAATCCTGGGTCTGGCAAGTACACATGTTGTTTTTCAATTTATCTGTGAGTCAGAGTATGGACCTAATAGGTTGAGCAAGTGGCTAACGTCCGTTTCTCGTAAAAACTAAATCTGTTAATACAAAACCTCCACTCTATGGAGGCCCATATGAACCCATTTGGATCGGACATGGACTAAGGTATGCACCTAACAAATTTACATACTATTTCAGACTAAAAATGAATGGGACGGCATTTTAAGCCCGCCTAAGGGCTACTTTGATTTAATAAAAACAAAAACCGATTGCCAAAGTAGCTTGATTTAGATATTTAGAAGAACGCTGATTTGTCGCAATTAGTACGTCACCTTGTAGCATAGAGGTAAATTCGACGGACATAGCGTAAACCCAGGAGATGCAGAGTTTGATTCCCTGCCGGGGTGGATTCCTTTTTTCAAAAAGATTTTTTTCTATTGGTTGTAATATATTTTCTCAGAAAGTGTTTTTCAAAATTATGTATGTTCAATAATCAGAATGGTACATTCTTAAATCTTGTGAATTATTCGTTGAATAAAAGAAATAAGTAGTTAATTATAGATTTAGTTTTTACGAGAAATTGATGTCAGCCACTTGCTCAACCTATTAGGTCCATACTCCGACTCATACACATATTGAAAAACAATATATGTACTGGCCAGACCCAGGATTCTAACCTTGGACCCACGACGCTATAGGCTGACGCTTAAACCGCGCGGCCATCGTGGGTAGGTATATAACATAGCGCATGAATTAATCCAGTATTTTTGATCGCCTGGTGGTCCTTTTCCCCGCCTTCGACCCGTTTTACTTTTAAATGCCAAATATAAAAATATGTTTGCATCTTCCATAGGTTCAATGGTGATGAATACTAACATACTTAGTCGGCAAAGTGACCAAGCGAAAGAAATGAAAAAATCCTTCACGAAAGAACGGTCAGAATATTACGGTGATCATTTTGACAGATACATGGGTTACTTAAGCAACATCGCTGGCCAGAGACCACCAGACCTTCTCGATGATTCGGTGCTCATCGGGAAAATGATGGACGCTCTACTCCAAGAGTCACCAGCTGCGGAGTATAAACACCAACCCTGGCGATATGCGTTCTACCATTTTCTCTTTGGACTGACGCCAGTGTCGATGCGTCAATGGTTAGTGGAAAGATTCATGACGATGCCAAAATATCGACCAATTAACACCAATGCTGAATCGCGGATTTCGCTGAAATCGTAAAATATTGTATTATGATCCGACATGACGTTATTGTGCTACATTATTTATGTGAAATATAATGTAATATAATATATAGTATGTGAAATTCTAAGGGCATCTAGTGACGGTATTTTAACGTAGGTAAACGTTCAATAATTAATTTTAAAAATATATTTTTTAATTGCCATTCGTTGATGACTTCCATGCTATTATTACGTATATTTTTTATGATTATTGTTATTATTAAAATGATTCAAGAATAATAATATTTTATCCTATTTTGTATTCAATTTTGAAAAAAACATCGGTTTTTCTACAAAATAAACTGTGAAATACCTACATAATATTTTGTTATGTCCACAATTGAGTACCTACAAAATATTTTTTTAAATATCTAATTTAAAAAAAAAACATGTTTTATATTTCTGTCACCAGTAGCATTACACTCCCCCTTAAGTATTTCAAACGTCTTCCTTCGATAAAGCAACTATTGCTTCATTAATTTTTAATCATCATATTTATTTTACATGTATAATTTGAAATCCATAATTACCTATATTATAACAATATAACTATTGCTCGAGTGTTTTTTCTAACTCCTCAAGTATGTATCAGACCTGGAAATGAAACCATGAGAACTGCTAAATTATTGTGAAATATTAATATCTATACACCTAAGTATTTACTTACTAGCGATCTCCTGCGACCTTGTTCGCGTGGAATACGAAAAGAAAAAGGAGACAAATACATCGTTGCAAGCTCATTATTTTACAACAAGTTTATTTTGAAATTTCGAGAATGAGACTAATGCCCCGTTTACACGTGCATGGATTTACTGCTGACAGTGAATAATTCAGAAGCTTCCGAACTTTTTTGATTCATGCATGCAATCTTGCCAACTGTAGGATAATACAATATTATGTTTACATGTACATTTTCTTGTTATGGCCGCGATATACGCACTATTGCTGGCAGTAAATCCATGCAGTTACTAAAAAACGTCAACTTAACTAGACGTATCAATAAATTATACAGTCTAAAAGCTGTGCAAGTTTCATAAATATTGGTCAAGTAGTAAGTAGTAAACACATATTATATGAGACGGTCACATATTGATTTTAAATATTCGGTAGTATAAGTTTCAAGGATTATCTTTCGTTTGTAAAAGAAACTTGTTTAAATTAAGGAAGGTTATTTTGTCTTATCTGTCACTAGATATCCAAATGTAATTAATTTTAAACATAAATAATGCACATGACAAATTATAAATTCAAAGCGTTCACAACATGACATAAAGTAAGTGTTAACAATTTCCAAATAAAAATACAGAGTAATATGACTAAAAGTAATAAAAATAAGAGTACCTACGTTAAAGAGTGAACTAGATTCTTCTTCTTATTGTGCCACCCCTAGCGGAGGTCGGCCACCATCAAGGCGATCTTATCTTTGTCGTCTGCTACCCGGAACAGTTCGGTGGAGCTGCACTCGTACCAATCACGGAGGTTCTTAAGCCACGAAATGCGGCGCCGTCCTCTGCTACGCTTCCCATTGATCTTTCCTTGAATGGCAAGTTGGGGAATGCTGTATTTTTGTCCTCTCATAATGTGGCCGAGGTATTGTAGTTTCCTGGTTTTGATACTACGTAGAAATTCTCGGTCCTTCCCCATTCGATTGAGAACTTCAACATTTGTCACCCGGTCAGTCCAAGGAATTTTGAGGATGCGTCTATACAGCCACATCTCGAAAGCTTCAAGTCTCCGTGACATCTCTTGGTTTAGCGTCCATACTTCCATACCCATAGAAAAGAATTGAGAGCACATAACAACGTACCATACGCAGTCTCAGACCTAAGTTAAGATCTTGATTGCTAAGGAGGCGTCTCATTTTGAGAAAGGCGCTCCTTGCAATCACAATTCTAGTTTTTATTTCCTGAGACTGGTCCCATTTCTCATTGACCCATGTACGAGCTAAATATTTATAATGGGTCACACGTTCGATTGGTTCGCTGTTAATGACAAAATTTGTGTTGGTGTCTGGTGTCGCTGTTTATGATACTAGTAATAGTTTTGTTTTCTTGAGGTTCATTTTTAAACCATAAGAATTACTGACATCATTAACCTTTTCTGCCAACGTTTTTAAACTATCAGCAATCAGCACAGTATCACCGGCATATCGTATATTGTTAATATGTTTGCCATTAACTATAATCCCCACCGATTCACCTTGTAAGGCTTCCTTGAAAATAGCTTCCGAGTACATGTTAAATAGCAGAGGTGACAATATACACCCCTGTCTTACACCGCGACGATTTTTTACCTCTCCACTGATTTCGTTTTCAATCTTAATATTCGCTGTTTGATTCCAATATAAGTTAGCTATCAGTTGAATGTCTCTTGCATCGATGCCTTTCTCCTGTAAGAGTTCGAGAAGTTAATGATGCCTTACAGTATCGAATGCTTTCTCGTAATCGATGAAACACATATAAACATCAACATCAACATCTAGGCATCTTTGCACTAGAATATTCAAGCTGAAAAGTGCTTCGCGAGTGCTCAAACCACTTCTGAAGCCAAATTGTGTGTCATCCATGTCTTCTTCGCATTTTCGAAAAATCCTATTATCAGGGGCGGCTCTACCTTAAGGGTTCATAGGGACCATCCCCACATCGTTATCATGGGAAGAATGCGTAAAAAACGTCAGAAATTTTTATCATTGTCATAATATACCCACTTAATTAAATGATTACATGAATTATTTATTTTATTTCATCAATCTAAACCCGTCACAATTTTAGAGAGATGTTTATTATTATTATACAAATAAATAAAGCAATAATTGTAAGTATATTATTATGTAATAACATAATAACAATAACGCGGTATTAAAATAATTTATTAAATTAAATGCGCTCTATTTCACGGTGACACCTATGTAGAAATTAAGAAAGCTATGGCGTCTATTTTTCGCTGATCGGGGTCACTCAGTCCCATCCCGATGCTGCGGTACAAATCTCTTTCTACAAAGTATGTGAATGCATTAGCGTTATTATACGCATACTAGGGACCGAATAGAAGGACCCTATAGGTGAGTAAAAAAGCATCGTTGTATGTTGTTGTTCAAAACTGATGATGGTAAATCTATAATAATTATTATTATTAATTAAGTTTATATTTTTAAGCACGATTTTTAGGTGTGATTAAGTAACGACTCAGATAATCATATTATTTGTTCTGAAAAATTACTTATTTTCTCATTAATAAAATCATTTTATTATAAGTAGCTTCGTTTATAATTTACCTACCTATAATAATATGATAATGTAGTAGGTACATACTTGTACATATATTTGATAATTAATGACTAAACCCCACCACCTAGAAAGTCGACGAGCCGCCACTGCCTATTATAGATGATTTTTAATAAAACTTTTAACATGTGGCTCATCAAACTTATTGTTCTAAACTCGATGCACTTCTTTGCATTCGCCTTTTTTTGAACTAGATTGATAGACCATATTATCTTAAAAACTTATTAAACAACGCCTACCTAAATTCACCTCACGTAAGTGGAATATATCAATATCCGAAGCGATTTGATTAAACATAGCTGTTGCCCTCCCAATTGGCCGGTTAGTTCTGCACCGTGGGAGAAAAAACAACGGATGCCCCCGATATCTAAGATAATTATCAGAGACACACAAGCCAACACTACCAAGAATGGCATTGAATGGAATTTACGCCGCGTATAAGTCGGAAAAATGTGTAGCTAAATAAAGATCCCTTCTTGTTAAAATTTTCAATCTAATACTTTCGTCGTAAGTATAATAAGTACATTATTTTTATGTTTAATTCTTTTAAATATTCCTACCTATATTGGGTACAAACAGTAAAGTTTATGTATCTACTTATTGAAATATGGCTGCTGAGTAAATTATGAATATTTTATGTACGGAATGGAAATCTTCAATATTATTAATGAATTTTTGCTTTGTAAAAATAATATCACTGATACTTGGTTCCAATTTGATTCCAATTGGTTTATACATGGCAACTTTGATATTTGAATTTAGTGTGTTAGTGCAGTACTCCTCAAACTGGGGGCGCGGCGCGGCCCTGCAGCCCATGCCAGAGAGCCGCGAAATATTTCAGTATTTCAACAAATATCTCCCAAACTTAAATGAAGACCAAAAGTACAATTTTATTGGATAAGAACACCATTTACTAAATCCTTAAAATATGATCATATTACGTGGATAGATCAAGAAGAATTGATTGATATTATTAGATCAGATAATTCCCTTGAAGTCGAATTTAATGAAAGAAGTCTTGCAGAATTTTGGATAAGACGACAGCAAGAATATCAGTGTCAATCGCAAAAGCACCATTGTTAATCATAATTCCTTTTGAGACAATATACCTATGCGAAACAGCATTTTTATCATTACTGGTAATAAAAGATAAACGCATGTCGTGTCTTTCAACGGAGACTTTGGAGCAACCCTGCGAATTAACATTTTAAACATTGTACCGGATATTGATTTATTGTGTAAAAATATGCAATCACACCCTTCTTAATAAATTGTTTTATAGGCTGTAAGCTGTAATACATTTAAAGTTTTTTTTTGTTTTTTTTTTTAATTTTTGCTTTACAAGCAATTAAATGAAAAATGTTCTATTATTTTTAATACAATGTACCCATAATAATAATTAATGGTAAATAAAGTACTATTGGTCACTAAAAACTATTTTTTTTAGGAAGGGGGGCCTTGGATTTTTTTTTCAGATTTCGGGTAGAAAAAAGTTTGACAAGCACTGTGTTAGTGTACCATAGAGAACGTCATAGACAAGTAACATTCATTCTTGCATACATACACACGATAAGTAGCGCGAGTTATTTTATTTTTCAAGTTCAATCTTTGTTTGAAAACAGGTTTATTATTAAGATGCCGGTTATTTAATGGACACAAAATACAATTTACTAATGTCATGGATTGTGCATTAATTGCTTGACGATGACAATTTAATATTTAAACTAAAAATAACGAACTGTTATCGAACGTGTTGTTACTTCTTAATTATTTACGAAAGAGAAAGTTCACATACCTTTGCGTCGGTTGTAATAAAATTGACAGAGCCTACATGTATGGCAGTCATCTTCGAGTCTTTTGTCGTTTTTTAGGTTATTTCTCAGAGAAGTTATTAAATATTTATATTCATTTTGATATTGCGAGTGTGTACGAAAATTATAAATGAAAAATCGACGATGACTGTGAGTAAAACATATTATTACAAATTATTTTAAGTCAATATTCTATGTATAAAGTCAGGAAATTAGGAAGAAATTAATCGAAATAATAGAGAATGCTGAATACATTATTTCATTCGATGGATTTAACGTAAGTACAGAAACTTCGGCCAGACGCAGTTATTAAAACAATCCAATGTAGGTATTTGATACAAATAATACGATTGTGTAAGTACCCGCCTACTAACTGTCTTAACCGTATGTAGTAAATGTAAACAATGACCTACAATAATTATTTTCCTACGATATATTATTTGATTGATCTCATATTGTATACATTTTATTATGTGTCCATTATTACCTCCAATTAATCATTATCTTTCTTCTTATATTCTTATTGATGTCTGATATTTTAAGAAAAGGAAAGGTAAAGAAGTACCTAAATACCTACCAGTCGCGAAGGGTGAAGGTAGGCTGTTAAGATCCGGCATAAATAGTGCACACTAAACATTATCTGTATAGGTATTATGTTTTCTTTGAAATAAGACTACAATTTACAAATGGTGCTGGTTAGTTTTTAAAATTTAACTATACCCTTGCAAAAACCAAGCCATAATAGATAATAGTCAAAAAATAGTCATCTCTCTATAAAATATCTAAAATTAAGTAATTAAATCATGTATAACTTTGGGTATTTTATAGATATAATAATATTTTTTATCTATTATAGTTTGGTTAGGCAGAGCTTAATGAATTTAAAAAAAATGAACCAACAGTATTTATGTAATGTGTATTTTTAATCCAACGAAAACAAATAAGTATAAATGAAAAAGTGTGCACAATTTTGTCGTATCGCCCAAAATATATCAAAACTTCTGTGGTTTGATTTAGGCAGGGTTTAATTAATTTTTAAAAACTAACCAACACCATCTGAGGCGTCTAATTACAAAAAGCGACAAGTCCACAATTCAATATTTTCGGGAAACAACGTTTTTATGTTTCAAGCAATTATTATTTGTTTTAACGTGAGATTATTTTTTCCGTTGTATTCTATGTCTAAATTAGAACCAAATGGCAATTTGTTTCAGCCGATAAACTCTTAAATGTAATAAATATAGGCAAAATAAAATTGGACATAGCGCTACTTGTACTGTAAATGTAAATAATTATTGTAGTCTTAGTTCAATAAAAACAAATACGTATGACTATCAAAGTTTAATGTGCACTATTTATGGCTTATCTTAACAGCCTACCTCCACCCTTCGCTACTGGTACCAACCTACTACACACAGTAAAAGTATTTTTAATAATAGTTATGGTTTTTATAAAATTGTATACAATTTAGCAGCGGTGGCACGACAATAATGGTAGTAGGTATAATTATTATAATAAACACTTAATTAAGTAGATATTATTAAATGAACAAATTATGGGGGAGGTGCTTATTTTCCTAATTACTTAATAACAAAATGATTAATAATTAATGACAATAGTCAACTAATAATTATCTACAATATATAAAATAATTCTTTAAAAAAAATATAAAAATTATGACATAAAATTAAAGATGTTAAAAAAACCTTCAAAAATGTATCAAATTAAAGCAAAAAAAATACCTCTGGTCTACTGATGAAGTTAGCTACAAGTGACTTCGCATTGCAGATTCATTTGAAGAGAACTTCATACTTAGTTAAACAGTTCTATGCAGTCAATGTAGTATGTACGCGTTTTTGTGAGATATATACCTACAGAACACCTATTCTGTCTACAGCAGACCTATTTCTAAATAATTTAATGCATAATGAATAAAAAATCTTATTGTATTTATCAAAATATTTTTTTTTTGCAGTCAAACAAAAATGGCAAAATTGACAACTCCGGAATACTGATGCTGGCATTGTGTGCATTAATATTCAATATTCTAATCGGAGTCTACTTTAAATTCGAACAATCGTCAAAATTGAATAATTGTAACAAGACAGAGACGCAACCCGTTGACAAAAAACCGATCTATTGGGTGTTCAGCCAGCATTCTAATGTGGAGAGCGAGACTGGAATTTTAAAACATGTTCATTTACTATTCAACCGAATAGGTTTTAAGCACGGCACAAACGCTTCGGACTGGGATTTACTCTGGTCTCATGACTATCCGTTCCGAACGCTTTACCAGCATGTAAAAGCGCTCAGACCGCATCAACTCGTGAATCATTTCCCAGGCACGGGTTTTATCACGAACAAAGTCGACTTCGCAATATCCACATCAAAGTATATCCCAAAAGCGTTTAAAATTCCTGAACAAAGTAATGAGCTCTTAGAGTACGCTGATGGAAACCGTGATGCTTTATTTGTTCATAAAGATAACCAACATCGTGGAGTCACTTTGAAGAATATAAAGGAAATCAATTTGGAAGCTGAAGGTAGTTTCGTACAAGAATATGTACCAAAACCGTTTCTGGTCGATGGTCACAAGTTTGATATTGGTGTTTATACAATATTAACCTCCGTGGATCCACTGAGAGTTTATATCTACAAAGGAGATGTTCTTTTTAGGTTTGTACATACATAGTATTATGTCACTTGATAATATCGTATTAATGCTAGTCATTATGTAGGTATATCAAAAGAATGAATAAACGTAAGTGGTGAAGGGTCTATTCAAAAATGTAGGACATTTAGCTATATTTTAATGAACATCTACCAAGAAAACACCAGTTCAATCAATAATATTATACTATTTTATAATGAAGAATATTCAATCTGCAGCTTTGAATATTTAAAGCATTCATATTAATCTCACAATTAATGAACATGCAGATGAAGAACCATACTAACTAAGATACGCGTCTAACTTTAAGAGGCCAATTTTGACGACCTAAGTTCAGTGAGAAAAACATTTATAATTTTTATTAGAACACCTAAGTGGAAGACAGAAAGAACATGTTATGTGTTTTTCTTGTTAGAACGGCTGCTTAACATCAACGGTTCTGCATCGTGCTCTTTATTATAACCAGTAGTTAATTTTTGCTGCAATAAAATTTAACTTCATCCAATAATAAAAATTACAGTTGAATGAATTTTCATGGTCAAAATATCAGTAAAAATACTGAAATTTCAGTACACCTCTTGACGCTGTAAGAGTGGACTAAGTTATATCAACTGCCTAATCTGCAAACCCGCTAAGTCCATTTGTGCAAGTTCAGGAAGGAGAAAAAACTTAATAAATTAACTATCGAGCGGAACTTAATTAACTATGAATCAATACACTATTTTAGCTTCCCTTTTATATATAAACAAAATTTATATAAAGAGTGGAGTTGTTCCATTTATGATATTGGACATTTGGCACCTGCAGTTGGTTATTTTGTGTGAAGAACGATAACGCATTTATTTATAGGTTTAGGAATTTGAAATTTTGTATGAGCGTAGAAAACATGCTTTACAACAAAATGCCATCAAATTCTCATTTTTGGTCACAAATGCAGTTGGCTGGTTTGAAAATTGAGCAGTTGATATGTGTAATTACAACATTTAACATCTCGAGTGACCGCCAAGAATAATAAAACGGAAACTAATAACTTAGTTTTAACCACAATGTTACTTAGATGGCTTCTTACAGCAATTTACATATGTATTATAAAAATGCCAAATGCAGTTGGCTGCAGTGACGTCCCTGGACAAAATGGCGCCCCTGGGCAGCGCCATAATGCCGCCCCATATATTATACAATATTTTTTAATATCCGTGCTCGTGTCGTTTCTGGTTACCAAGGACGTCGAATGGCAACGGAAGTAAACTAGACATCGCAAACCTGACAAAAATTAAAGTCCTGTTGAACCTTTTATGCTAATTAATACATTTTGTTTCCAACCAGTGAGCTGAATTTTTGAAAAGAAAGATATTTTTGCTATTAAGTATTCAGTTTAGGTAGTTATTTCTATATATACCAAATGATTTTCCTCGGTTTGCCGCCCTTCAAGTAAATGCCACCCCCAAGCGACGCTCAATCTGCCTACCCCCACGGGACGTCACTGGTTTGCTGGTTTGAAAATTAAGCAGTTGATATGGTAAATCACAATAATAGCTCAGTTAGGGAGTCTCACTTGCTCAAGACAAACATTAACGGTCGGCTTTCATAATTTTTCACTAGATGGTGGGATAAGATTCCTTTCAACATATAAATTCAATTACTGCCCAATAATTTCTTCTAAAGGTATCTAAAATATATTATTTTTCAAGGTAAACGTTAAATAACCATTTAACCCTTTCACCGCGGAGCATTTAATTACTATTTAATTACCACATTAAATAACATGTTAATTATATCGAATGGCCAACTAATGAAGGCACAATTGCTGTGCCGTCAGCGGTGAAAAGGTTTTAACCAAGTAAATCCCAGGAAGTATTAGCATGGCAGTATCTGGTGGGTCGCAGATATATATGAAAAAATAAAACGGTATAAATATAATTATATCTTCTTTATGTACTATATCATAAAGACTTGTATTTCAGTTCAATATTTCATCATGATTCCAAGAGATGGCAGTGTGTACAATTTTAAAAATTACTAAATTATAATGTTTTAGGTACTGTCCATCTAAATACTACCCGTTCGATCCAAAAGACATAGATAAATATGTGATTGGTGATGACTATTTACCGACATGGGAAGTGCCGTCCTTAGCTCCACTTTATACAGCCATGGGATATGGGATGAAAGACTCTTTTGATGCCTATGTTCGAAGTCAGGTAATCTGTACATACATATTTTTAGAAATGAGATAAATAGACGAAGTATGCCAGGCAACAAACGTCACTTTGGACTAAACGTGGTGCTAGGTTCCAAGACATTGTACTGACAATACGCATCTTGTGCAAAACACTAATATGGACCAATAATAACTGTAATGTATTACCCCGTTTACACGTGCATGGATTTACTACTGACAGTACGTATTATCATGGCCATAACAAGAAATTGCATGTGTAAACATGTACGAGGGTGGGTCAATAATTCCTTAGAAAAAAGCATTAAAACAGTTTTTATTTTTGTATTTTTTTTTTATTTCTCAACATAATCTCCTTGGAGCTCAATACACTTGGTTAGACGTTTCTCAATTTTTTTTAAACCGTCAGAAAAATAAGTTTTCGGAAGGTCCTCAAAATAAGCATTTGTCCGATCGATGACTTCTTCATTTGAAAAAAAACGTTGTCCACTTAGCCATTTTTTTAAGTTTGGGAAAAAGAAAAAGTCACTGGGGGCTAAATCTGGCGAATACGGTGGGTGGTCGACCAATTCGAACTTCAATTCTTCAATTTTAGCCATTGATCGTAAACATGTGTGAACACGGGCATTGTCCTGATGAAAGAGGATTTTTTTCCTGTTTAAATGAGGCCGTTTTTCTTCAATTTCGTTTTTTAGCTGGTCCAATAAAGATGCATAATAATCCCCTGTTATTGTTTTTCCTTTTTCCAAATAGTCAACGAAAATAATTCCACGTGCATCCCAAAATACAGTAGCCATAACCTTACCAGCTGATTTTACGGTTTTCGCCTTCTTTGGACATGGTTCGCCTTTCGCAATCCACTGCTTTGACTGTTCTTTCGTCTCGGGAGTATAGTGGTGTATCCATGTTTCATCTACAGTCACAAAGCGACGAAAAAATTCATCCGGATTGCGTTGCATGAGCGACAACAGGGCTTTAGAGGCCACCACCCTATTGCGTTTATTGTCGACTGTGAGCAAACGCGGCACCCATCTTGCAGAAACTTTTTTCATGCCCAATTTGTCATGTAAAATAGAAATGACGCTACCTTTTGAGATCCCTGTAACCTCAATTATCTCACTCAACTTTAATCTTCGGTCACTTAACACCATATCGTGGATTTTATTGATCATTTCTGGTGTAGTCACCTCTACAGGACGTCCTGAGCGTGGTTCATCCTTTGTTGATGTACGACCACGTTTAAATTCATTTAACCAGTTATAAATAGTTGCAAGTGAAGGAGCAGATATGCCGTGAACTAAATCCAACTCATTTTTTATTTCCTTTGCTGTTAACCCTTTTATATTAAAATGTTTAATAACAGCTCTAAACTCAATTTTCTCCATTTTTGTAAACAAGCAAATTTTTTTTTTAAATGTACGAAAATAAAAAACAACAACCCGACCAATCTGATTGAAACTTCGCAGCATACTGAATCGGTAGTGCCGCTGCATGAAAACAAACCGCTTACAGTACTAGTCGCGCCACCTGTCGGCTTTTCTAAGGACTTATTGACCCACCCTCGTATTATCATGTAAGTTGCAAGATGCATGCATGAGTCAAAATTGTTCGGAAGCTTCTGAATTTTAATGCATCAGTTGTATTTGTTCTATATCTGCGCCTGCGCAGTAGAACGATAGTGGCGAACCTGCCGGTAAAAAAATGAACTACACCACACAGACTAATTTTAAAGTTAACCGATTTTCACGGCCTGCCAAATAGTACAATAAAATGACAATATCACGTCTCGCTTACTCTTGAAGAATGAGATTGGCGAGACAGTCAGCACTTTTACGTGTAAACAGTTATTATCGTGATAGTTTAAAATAGACACTATTGCTGCAAGTAAATACATGCACGTGTACAGGCGCTATATGGCTAAGAAACCAGTGCTGGGCTCATTTGAGCAGAACATTCCATACGTTATCTTTGGGTACGTCAATACAACCATTCAGGTCCTTGGCCGATTGCACAACCGTCTTCCAGGAATCTCTATCCCGAGCTATTTCTCTCCAGTCAGTCACACTCTGTCACTCTGCATCCCTCTTGACATTATTAGCCCATTTCTCATACACTATCGATGTCATGCTCAATAATAATTGAGAATGCATCACACAATGGCCCATATTGTACTCATAACTTATAATATGACTCAAGTATTATAATGAAAACAATAAGACACCTGTTTCATGCATGCTCAGTTATATTTTATTACTACAGTTTATGTCACGTTTTAAAATATAAACACACATTACTTATAAAATATGGCATCACCATGTTTGTTAAAATTATATAACAAAAAAAATCCTTCAAAAAACCGATATATCGTAGCTTACTTCAAAGTAAGCAAAGCCGATAAATCGAATCTGTGGTATTCGAAGGATTAAAATTAATAAGGTGCTTGATTTAAATTCCAGGGTAAAGATCCATCTGTGATATGGACACAGGTTGATGACTTCCTTGCCGAGATATTTCTTCAAAAAGAGCATCTAATTATTTCAGGAGTAAGTGGACTATCCTATCAATAATTGAGCCCTTCTAGGGAAAAATAGTGCTATTTGTGATAACACTGATTTACGGTAAAACAGCTCAAAAAATGATGCGCCATAAATTTGTCTACGTATCAACCAAAAATCATTATTGGATATCAACAACAGATTGCACTAGAATTAGTATGACACGCAGGCAATTAACATATCGTGTTTAATCACTGTTATCCCAAAAATGAGGTTTACTACTTAATGCTACTTTTTCAAAGAGGGATTCAATAATTTATGTATTTATTGATTATTTATGTACAAAAGAGTTTGGACTATAACAAAAGGGAGTGATGGTGACTTTGCAAAGTTTTAAGTTGGTTGTGAATGACATACACTAAAGTTGACTAAAGCGTGCAATTTCTAGTGATATTTCAGGCTAGGTAATAAGATACACACTCTCGCCGTATGACAGCACAAACCCATTAAATACTTAGTAATCAAGCCTTATGGAAAGGTAACCAAGTTCCAATAGCCGATCGGGCCACCTGAAAGTCAGACTGACGTGAGTTGCGCTACACTGCGCTAATTGAGCTACAAATTCATACATAATAAACAATCACATAAATTCAGAAATAACAGTACATAATAAGTAAATTTAATATTCAAACCAAAACATAAAGGCTGCAATTTTCATTGAATTTGACGAACAATTGAATTTTTCTACAGTTACCAATTCAACCATAATATAACGTTTCTGGAATCGCCATCAAATGTTACCGTCTAATAAATTGCCTCTAGATATTGTCCAAGCTCTTTGGCTGAAAAACCTAATCATTTGTTATTTTATTTTAACAGCTTAAAAATTACCGTAGTGGTGCCAATTTTTTCGAACTAATGCGCTTTGATTTTGTAATCGATGAAGATCTTCGTCTGTACGCCTTGGAAGCGAACATGTCCCCGAATTTGAGCTCGGCGCATTACCCACCAAACCAGCTGCTTTATGAACAAGTCCTATACAGCGTGCTATCAGTGGTCGGAGCCGCTAAATATACATATGCTCCTACGCTTGCCGATAGGTAAGTTTCCTAATTTTTTACTACTTATGCGGTTGAAAATAGTACGGTTCAGCGTTATCAGTTTATAATATTAGAGCAGATTTTAATTTGACAAACAATAACACCTGATTGACAACAGACCGACTCCGAATGACCAGGTATCGATACGCATTAGCCGTTGGTGACATAATAATATCTTTAGACTTGACTTCTCAGAATTTGGTCAGCTAACATTCTGCATGAAAAAGGTTTGCTATCATCTTATCTGTACATAAGTAGAAACATATACAGGTAGCCCTTGTTCACCACTACCCACCCCGGTGAATGCAAATTCGTTATAAATATTGCGATTAATTTTTAAAATATATAGGTATATTATTTTGAAAAAAACACTTTCTGATAGAGTATATAATAAACAATAGAAAAAATCTTTTTTGAAAAAAGTATATATTCTTAAATCTTGTGAATTATTCGTTGAATAAAAGAAATAGTTAATTATAAATTATTAGCAAGTGCAAGTAGCTACATCTAAAAAAATATTGGAGAAATTCCACGACGTCGGTTAGTAATCGAAAGTAATAGTAATATACCTACTTTGATTTAAGAAACAAAAATCGATTGCCAAAGTAGCTGATTTTGGAAGGAACGCTGATGGGTAGGTATAGAAATTGACCAATAGTTAAAATTTGTTCACTATTAGTATGTCACGCCGTAGCATAATGGCTTAATGCGACGGATGAGGCGTATACTCGGGAGATACAGGGTTCGATTCCCCGTCGGGGTGACTTACTTTTTTCAAAAAAGATTTTTTCTATTGGTTATTATATACTCTATCAGAAAGTGTTTTTTTCAAAATAATATATGTTCAATAATCAGAATGATATATTCTTAAATCTTGTGAATTATTCGTTGAATAAAAGAAATAGTTAATTTTAAAATATATTTTGTATCACTACAATAAGCTATTTTAAAGTTAATAATGTTAACACGGGTTGCTGAAACACTTAATTATTATACTGTATTGTTATTACGAGTAGCGCAGTATGGCATGGAAAGGTACATGTTGGAAATAATGGGGGAAAACCACAAAATAACCAATGTATAAGGAGGCAGACAATAGTATGCAATATAATGAGGTTGCCAACCTGATGAAATAGTAAGGGGCACTAAACAACCTACAGGGATACCCTGAAACCCGCTGGACCAACCGATAAAATTATATATGTGGCAGTGAAGAGCTAGGGAAGGGTAGGAACTAGTGGAGGTCTCCATCCAGCAGTGGATCGATCCTGGCTCTGATGATGATAATGACTATTTCTCTATTATCTCGTCTCTTACTGTAAAATAAATAATTTAAACAAAGACAAATCATTTATTTTTGTAGCCTTGATAATGATTTGGCAGCTCGTGGTCCAGTGCGTAAGGCCCGGGGTTCGATTCCTAGTAAGGTCACAATATATTTATGTGGTTTTCTCAATCTGGATGTTTATGTGATCGTTTCACTTGTACTACTGCACTTCTGATAACTACACTACTGTTATTGGGCCTCAAGGCTGTTAAAAAGAGTATATTATATGGGTTTAATCTTTTGTTTATTTTATTTAATATTAATATTAGAATTAGTTAGGTATCGACTAAAGAACTAATTTGTGAAATTGAATATACATACTTTTAACATGACACTCTATCGCAGGGGTAGTCAACCTTTTTATACCTACCGCCCACTTTTGTATCTCAGTTAGTAGTAAAATTTTCTAACCGCCCACCGGTTCCACAGTAATGGTGATTTATAAAGTAGGGAAGTAACTTTACTTTATAAAATTTATAGCTACAGTTACAAAATAGTTACAGCAAGTTAAAGCATATAATAATAATTACTCACCAAATACTTTATGTCAGACTTTCGCTAAGTGTGGCAGAATATATCTTTATAAAACAAATAACTGTAGTTAAATCTATCTATTGTTTATACTTTGCGTACATAGAAACATGAAGTCTGATGTAATTATATTTAATTAATTAAATTATTAATGAGATCCCTAAACTTATGCGAGGGTGTTACAAATAGTATCTATATTTTCTGAAATTTAAATTGTCACGGGGAATTTTATGAAATCATAGTGAAAATGTTTTTAAAACCACTACCGCCCACCATGAAAGCTGGAATGCCCACTAGTGGGTGGTAGGGACCAGGTTGACTACCCCTGCTCTATCGAATAAATTAAAACGATTGTTAAGTTTTGCTTATTCTCACTGATAAAACTGAAATTTAAGTTTTCAAGAACATGTGTACACTGAGATATATCCAGTCTTCCAATATAGTGCTGGATAAAGATATTTCTGACGTTCTTTTATATCCCACAGAGTCAGTTCAATTCATTCCTGTTTCAGAACTGTCGCAGAAGGCGCGATGAGAGCATCTGATAAAAATCTTGCCGTCTATTCTGAAGTGTGCAATAAGCAACACTGCATAGAAGGTTGTCATGGCCCATGCATCGTATGTAAACATTGTCTCACCACTACCAATCGGAATGCCTTAAAGCGGGCTGTTATTGAACATCTCAACCGCAATGATTGTCGAAGAGTTTTCCCACCACCCATGGTAAGGAAAAACCAGTATAATGATGGTTATTAATAGCCTGGTTCTCGTGTACCGCAGGACATAGGGCTACTCCTTTCGACCGCAGTCTTCTCATTTGAAAAATTGTCCGATGTCCATCCAACTTGTTGGCAGATGATCTCTGAATGGCTGTAATGGACAAAAAATCTAAATTAAAAGCATGTAAAGCATTGGTGGTGGTCTCCCAAAATTCATCAGTCACGGGTTCAAATCCACATGATGTTTTTGGTATGAAACCATTTGTAGAATCGTATCAAATTCTTCTGGCAGTGCAGGCGACTCGTTTAGGTGTCGATAGTGTTATTTTCAAATGACACTAACAGCATTGCAAAGTGATTTCATTGTATCCGCAATGCCAGAATAACTTTCATCTACCTGACAGGTTGAGCAAATAATAATAACTATTCCTCGTAAAAATATTATCTATTACCCACTTATATATTAAACGTATAATGAGTGTTTTCTGATATATTAAGTGGCTTTACATGAAACCATTCCAAATTGAAAACACATTATTTTGATATCCACTCATTGCATACAAGATTTTAAAATAAACGTCCCATCTACCTACTGTCACTTGCATACAATCTACTTTTATATGACAATTTATTCTCTGATTTCATAAAGTGTAATTTTTAAGATGTATTTTATTTATTGATAGGTACGAACTTTAAAACCCATTGGAACAACTTGGGTTCCCTGAGAAGTTTGAATGTATTTTCTCTGTCGACATAATGAATTTTTACTCATTTTTCGGCATAGATCTAAAAATTGCGTGTGAAGTGGGCAAGCTTAACGTTATTAACTTAATTGCAAATTATTTTTTAACAGATACATACCTATTTATTATTCCACTTTTATTTAATATTAAAACCAAAATTGGAAATACCAATTTTATTTTTCACTACCAAATAGCAAGTCTGACACCTCACATTTACTGCCATAAGGAGTAATTAAGGGCAGCTAGTCATATAATACGTAAAAGGTCGTAACTGCGTTTTTGGCTATTTTCACTTAATTGACTTTTATTAAATAATTTTAAAGTATACACGTTTTTATAAAACCATAAGTTAAAAAATATATGTATTTGGAAGATATTAACAGTCATAATTGGCCATCAGCATATAATGTTGTGGTAAGCGCAACATTAAAATGGTTCTACTGAAAAGTTACCATTTTGCAGTTCCAACCTTATACATAGGTGTCAATATATACCTAATTTTCTGATATATGTATATTTGTCTTATGTCTTTGTGTGCAACCATTCCAAATTCAAAACGCATTATTAGTATTGAATTAAAACCATTTCATTGGCCACATTCATTTATTTCCCTTTTCAATATAAAAGAATGTAGGACAATGTCAAACTGTGTACAGATAATCGATATTTCTTAACGAACACAGCCAAAGCAGGAAATCCATTGCTCTCGATACCAATATGTTAATACCTTCCTCTTTACTTTTTCAGACTCAAGGTGTTGATGCATACGATGTAAAACTCAAAGACCTATCACCGAGTAATCAAATAATGAATTTGTGGTTCCAGGGAAAGTGCAATTTAGATGTAACATGGTGTAATTAATTGACTGAAACCAAATCGAGTATTATCTTAAGTCATAGTAGTATCAGCGCTAGAAATGGACCGGATCGTGAAATCGAGACTACTGCTCCGTCCGGTGGAAAAAATAAAAATGACACTCCGGTTCGAGAATTATTACATTAAGTTATATTTTTAATTTAGTTTAATAAAAAAACTTGACATGTCATACAAAATTATCGAGCGGTTCGGTTCATAAACATTTCTATTTCGAGCACTGAGTAAACTCTGTAAGATTAGAAAGAAGATGTCAAATCCGGGAGAATCAATACGCTTAAGATTCCCAGGGATCCGTCGATAAATTGGGTGAGGGAAACCAGGAAACCTCAGGTTAGTGTTAGAAGTACGAAAGGTGATAACCAAATCTTAATCCAATACAATTTTAATTAAACTCATAAAATTCTGGATACGGATTCCTGAATTAACAAAAAAATTATATTGCTTTGTATAGGAAAGACAATTTACTAATAGATGGATTCAAAACGATATGTAATGTTGTATCCACTATCAGTCACTAACATAAGTCACAGCTTAGGGGTTGTCTATATCAGTGGCAAATGGTGGAGGTAGGCTGTTAAGATTAGACATAAATAGTGCAAACTAAACTTTTGCAGTCAAACGTATTTGTTTTCCATGAACTAAAACTACAATGTGTAAAGTTGGTTAGTTTTTAAAATTCAATTAAACCCTGTGTAAACGAAGCCATAATAGATAATAGTCAAAAACTATTCATCTATCTATAAAATATCTAAAATTACGCCATTAAATGATACATAATTTTGGATATTTTATAGACAGAAGAATATTTATTTATTATGCTTTGGTATATCCAGGGCTTAATAAATTCTAAAAAAACTAACTAACACCATCTGTAATAATATGTATTTATAATTCAACGAAAATAAATAAGTATGACTAAAAATATGTACACTATTTTTGGCGAATCGCCAATAGCATACCAAAACTATTAGGGTTTGGTTTTTTTTTTTTTTAATAAGTAATTATTTGTTTATTTTTTGAGTAACTATGGCAACATACTAATAAACATGTAAAAAAAGTCACAGGTAGGGATGTTATAATAGAAAGAAAAAATATTGATACTTGCGATGTATCAAAAGCATGTGTCGAATCATCGTTAAAATGTGTTTGCCAAAAGCTACAATACAGCCGCGATAACCTGGATCCCCTTATCGCTAACACAATGCACCGATTTCTGATTACAAGGATAGGTATAAATATTATAAAATAATGCTGTAATCTCTGAATATTTTGCCAATGAATTTATAACATAATGTACCTGAAACAAATACTTATGGGTCTATTGAAATGTATGCCTTCGAACAATGTTGATTATTTTTAATGAAAATTTGTACTTTAATAAAAAAAACAATTAAATCTATAACAAGTAGTTTTATTTGTAACATGTAAACATCACTGAATGTGTACAAGAATAGACATTAATAAATGAAATCACATGTGGATATACATAATATCATCTTACTCTAATATGTACTAAAAAAATAATGTTATGCCTAAGTAATTATTGTAAACAAGATAATATCGTCACTGTTCTGGCAGAAGACACTAATTCGAAAAAATGACATATTGAGTTAGTTATACCAAAATGTTCCTTATTTCAAACTTTACTGTCTGGAAACCTTCTTAATAAATAAAGTCTTTATTTTAAAGTCATCCTTTGTACGATTACTTAATAAACTCACATGATAGACCATTTCAAACATTTTAACAACTTCAAAGTCAAATTACTCAAAACTAGTATTCTCCAGTTAGTGTGTTCTGCCAGAACAGAGAATATATTAAAATCACCAATTTGAAATCATTAATAATTCTCAGAAGTCAACTCAAAATCAATGACAGAGTTCTTCATTGAAAAATATATTACATGTTCCATTGAATCCAGAAGGGTTTTGAAGAGGTCGAAGAAAATGCATTTATAGAGTAAAACCCGGAGTTTACGTTTTCCCGTTATTCGCGTGTAGTTTCTGCAGTTTTGTTTCATTTTAGTACATTTAATTCCTGCAATTTACATCTGAAATATTCAAAATTCAATTGAAATTAAAAACCTTAATTATTTGAAAGCAACCAATTCAATACACGGCAATCGTTGAAATGAATTTCAGATGTGCGTTTCTATATAATTCGCACCGTGAGTGTAAAACCAAGGCATCTGCAAAATATATATTAGGGTTTGAAGTCTTCGTTTTGTTAAGAGAAATAGTTCTAAAAAAAAACCATAATATTTGGTTTATATCTACATTATATTGCATGTTCTTTCAGTTACTTCACTTTTACATTATCAAGTTCACGACTTTTGCAGTTGTTTTGCATTTAATCTCGAAATTGAAAAATTTGCAGATGCCTTGGTTTTACACTCACGGTGCGATATATAGACATGAATACAGGGCCGACGATTTAGGTTACACAACGCAATTGTATAAGTTTATTTTTGTTTATACCCATTCAAATGTCTCGGAAAAAAAACATTGTTAGTTTAACAAAGAACATTAGAAAAAAAACATTCTCGAAAAGTTGAAAGAACAAGTTGACATAAAATGCTCCAAACTTATTTGTATGATTTTTTTTAATAAAAAATATATTATTCTCATTAAATTTTCAATGTTTTTTTTGTTAGTTTCTACAAAAACATAAATAATCAGGATTTCACTTATATAACACTTATTAGGTACCTACCCAAGTATTTACTAATTACTGTTGACCATTCGAAAACTTGCCAATTAAGTATAATAGCGATAAACATAAAATTGCAAAACAAATCTCGCTAAAGTTGTAATATACTGTTCAAAATATATTTAATGTGTCTAAGAATGGTAACATGAGAAGAAAGTTATATAAGACATTTGTTTTTACATGGAAACTTATAAAACAGTTTATTTTAAAACGTAAAATACAAAAACTTATTGACATATGGATTGCAAAAATCCCAGGATGTAACTTCCTAAATCTTCATCTTGATTTGTCCATGAAACGTAAACACTTTTATTAAGTTCATCCTCTCCTTCCACTTTAATGAGAACAGACTCAACGGAGATGCTTCCATCGGTGAGATGGATTGTCCAGGCCGGTAATCGCTCCGAAAGTAATTGCAGAAGACGCTGAGCAGTCCTCGAGGCGGGGCCGGCGGCTTCCAACTTAACAGTGCTCGTGAATCGAATGGTGTGCCGATTGATCCCCGCTTCCTCGCAAACTTCATCTATATCCATCACTGAGAGTTTGTTGTCCTTGACGCAGAGAATTCCGTGTATGATTCGCCGACGTTTTGGATCGGGCGGATGAGCGTTATATCTCACAGCCTCTGCTTTTAAAAGACGCAGTGAAACGTCGACAGGTATTTTAACAGGAGTATTTATTATGCAAGTCTCTCCGTTAGCGGGATTGTAACAGTTTATATTGAATTCTTCTTTAATTTTGTGCATTAAAAACTCCATTTTTTCCGCTTCCCCATGTACTAGCATTACGTTTTTTGGTTCGCAATATTGTATCAACTGCATTATTCCTTTAGCGTCAGCGTGAGCTGAAAACGACATGTATTCAACAGCCATTTTAACCTCTACCACTTGACCGTTTTCGAATTCAACTTTTTTGGCACCGTTTAATATCTTGTGCCCAACTGTTCCCTGCACGCAGAAACCTGGCATAATCACCATGTTGCTTTCATTTGGAGCCCACTTTTTGAAGATAGACAGCGACAGACCGGCGTGAAGCATGCCGGGAGTGGCAAAAACGACCATCGCTCCTGGATTATCAATATGCGATTTATCAAACGGTTTTATATGCTTGAAATCGAACATGTTTCTCTGTACAAAAGTCTTGCGAATTTTTTGATTTGTCCAAGTTATAAACATCTTGTAATAATTGTTTGCTTTTTCAGTCAGACCGACAGCGAAATAGACAGGGACTTTGAGATTCATCCGTTCCCAGTAAGTCTCCAGCAATATACACAGCTCTTGAGCCCGCCCCAAGGCAAACACTGGGATAAGAACCTTGCCCCCATTATCGACACACTCGTGTACTTTTTTTAAGAAATCTCTTTCACGGCATCTTTTGGAGTCACGGATAGTAGTGGCGTAAGTAGATTCCGAAATTAGTAGATCTGGGCGACATTTATCAATCCATGCAGCCCCGAGATGTCTGTCGGGAGTCATATTGTAGTCACCGGTATATACAACAGATTGTGAGCCCACTTTTATCCAGAACATTGCGGCTCCCAGTACGTGCCCGGCGTAATACGCTTTTATTTCTAAGTCGTTATCCACCATCACCGACTGATGTAATGTCACAGCCGTTACCTTCTTCATGCAGTCTTTGATCATCTGCGAAGTGAAGATATTCGACTCACCTTTACGCTCCACGGCCACTTTTCTCATGTCCTCCAGCAAAATTGGGGCGATAGCTTTCGTCGGGTGCGTCATATAAATGGGCCCCGAATACCCGACCATTTCAGACATATAAGGTAGCGCTCCGCAGTGGTCTAAATGAAAATGTGAAACTATCACGCAATCTATTTGCCCCGTTATCGGTCCTTCGGGAACGATGTAAGAGAAATCAGGAAATCGCCTCTCGTCGTTGTAGCCCATGTGCATCCCGCAATCCAGCATTATATTCTTGCCCCCCATAGATAAAAGGATACAGCTTCTTCCGACATCCTGCCCAGCTCCGAGGGGCGTTATTTTTATGTCCGGCATATTTACTTCCCAATTAAATTACCTGCTAGGTTAAGTACAACACTTGAGAAAACTTCAAGTGTGCAGTGAGGTTAATATAATTAGATTAAGTAGGGAAACGCATCGCTTTCAGTATATCAGGGATAACCAGCGTATTTTATTCTGATAACAAAAAATAATTTCGGTATTTTGGTCCAAACAATCCAACGATACAAATAAAAGTGACGAACGAACGAATTGTCAATTTTGAGAATAGATAATAGAAGTAATTTTGAGACAGTTTAAAATAATAGACAACTATATAGTCATTTGTTGCCAATAATTTCTTCATTTTAAATATTGTACTATTGTAGGTAGGTACTCAGTTTAGCCATAAATTTTATTGAAACAGGAAACTAAAAATAATTTAATCTTGTAATCAATTTATTGCGTCACACACAAAGAGATTGGACGGTGCCCAGTCAAACAATAATCTAGGGATTTTTTAAAAATTTTATTTAGTTTTCTGAAGTTGCATCATTGTTTACTTACTGCGCAAATGAGTGTTGCTATACGTCGCATTATAAAATGAATGACAGATTTAGTTGTAATTCAATGTTATGGCGACGAGTTGTTCCGATGACAGTTGTGGAGCTCCGAAAGATTTTCATTTATCATCCATAGAAGGAAGTGAAAATAGATTCAGTGCCACACACCAAAAGTGCTTATTGTGTTTTCATTTTAGAAAAGTATTTTATTGCAAACAATGCATAAGAAACGGAGACTTCGTGCATTCTACTTCTCATCTTTCAGAGAGGTAATAATCTTTGTGTGTTTACAAAAATATGTCATCATTCACGTCTCACTCTAACATTTCTACGTTCACTCAATTTGCACTTTTATAACAGGCTTCCCTCGAGTATTTCTCCATCACCACAATCATCCATGACTTCGATTTTATTATCACATTCTAATATTTGATGACATTGAACACTGAGAAAAAAAATATACAATCGTAAATGTGAAAGTATTGTTCGATATTTGAAATATTTTACCAATAATCGATTTATTATTTTATGTCTATTTACCATCATTTGCTCGTCATTCGCGAATAATGTTGCTAAAAAGGTTTATGCAAAAAAAGTCACCTTGAAATGAAGTCATTGACTATCAGACAGGTACCTGCTACTCAAGTAGCATACCTGCAAATATTCCCAATACAAGATATGCGCACATGTCCAGATGTTATGTTTTTATTTTTGGCTAAAATAAATAAAAGTGTCTGATCGGTGGTCAAATATATGTAGGTACCTACCTACCAATTTTTATGGTACACAAAACCTTACTTACTTTCAATCCGTTTGAATAAATTCCAAACCAATTGGGTAACGTTACAGTACTCCAAAAGATATATAACACCCCCCCCCCCCTTTGTCACATAACCTTTTACCCCTGTCTATATTACGTCACGTTTTTGACACCCCCCTAATGGTTAAAAAACAAAAAAAAATTATATTAATTTATCCTTAATTCCTTGATCCCCAATATTGTGTTTTCAAATCCTTTTATATTTTTTAGTTCGTGACATCACATTTTCTCTGGCACCCCCTCCCCCCAGAGTGTGATGTCATAATTATATGGACAGCCCAATGATAGTCCGGACATAAAATTCTTAAAATACGAAGCCTCTGGAATATCCTAAAATAATACCAATGTTGAATTTGTGTTTCGGTTACGTGACAAACTTGAATTCTGATGTAACTATTAATACATTCTGTAACACGTGTTTTCAGTTTATCCCATATTTCTCCACACTCAAGAATTAATCCTTGTTACTATTAACACACCAGAAAGTAACACATTTCCCATTATTTCTGTGTTCCCTCGCTGTATCTATACCACCAATTGTTATTCTCAGTTGCCAAGCGCATGGATTAATTTCTTATCAGTTCTAATTTTGATAATACAATGTTGACTGACTCCAGGCCAAGTAAATAGTTGCAAATAGAAAATAATTATGTATTTTCAAGATAGGTTCTTAATTATTATTGAACTGTTATATTATCTCAAATTTAAGCTTTGCAGTACAATAATTGAATTCTTTTTAATTTCGGAAGAAGAACATAATGTTGTGTATAAATTGAATAAAGTATTTCGACTTGGAACAATTGCCTTTCTACAAGTTAATGAAGAAAATATGTTCATATTTCTTTTGAGAACTATGCCCACCTACTCCAGACCAAGATACTAATGTTCATGTTTTTTTTCTACTCCACTGCAAAAGGAAAACATGTACAAAAATACTAAAAAACTAGTAAGTGTTAGGTAATGTTTCATCAGAAAGAGCAATGTTTCGTGGAATATTGTTTTGATGAATGCGTGAAAATTTGCAGGGCTTAATTATTGAATTTTAAAAACTATCCAGCACCATCTGCAATTTGTATTCTTAGTTCAATGAAAACAATTAAGTATGACTGACAAAGTTTAGCATGTACTATTTAAGTAGGATCTTAACAGCCTACGCCAGCTTAGCCACTGCCTCGGCGGAGGACAACCACTGGACAAATGCAGTCATACAATGGTAACCAAGAACACACTTAACTCAAAATCAGTATTATATAATACTCAGTATTTTTAGTGCAGTGAAGTTAGCAGCTAGGTAATTTTTTTTTTACTATTTGCAGGTTCGCAGAAAAGCAATTACGGATGATGAGAATAAAAGTAAAATGCAAAGACGTTGAGGAGCGTTGCGAAGGTATCCTCGAGAAGCGTTTCACGAAAGAGAGTGTTCTCATAGAAATTAACAGATGCAAAGAAAAGGTGAACCTCCTGAAGCTGGCCATCCAGCAGAAGAAAGACAACATCAAAGCAAACACCGAGGCGCTCACCGCATTGAAGAATTACAATAATCAGATGCTGGTTGAGTTGCCAAAGTATAAACAGAATATCGAGAAAATCTCCAATTATGTGCAGAACAAAAAAATTGAGCACGAGCGGCGGAGTAGCCATATTGACAGCGAACAAGATGCACTGAAAAATCTGAGACGGCAACGTCTCAAGCAATTGGTGGACTATGTGTTTCCTATTCAAGAGATTCCTAATTCACAGAGGTAAGCAGTCACAGTTAATTATATTAATTAAGACCAGTTTTACTAAACACTCGTTTGAAACATTATAATTAAACTGGAATTATTTAAAATAAAATTACAAGATAAAAAGAACTTCTTATATACCATGTTTTTAAATTTTCTGTTGAATCATATAAACTTGACAATTCTATGTATTAATAATTTTGGACAAATAAGGCAATTGTCAACAAATCATTTTTTTGCTATTTTGCAACAAAGACACAAATATAGAACACTGAAATGTCATTTTGATTTCCATAGTAGCACACATATATATTAATAATTTAGTTGCTAGGACCACTCCCTTAGCAACCAATAATAGTCTTACTTTTTACGGATTTTTCTGAAATAACTTTCCATACAAAACAGAATTAACTGAAAATGAATTCAATTCTGCTTAAAGATGGCTAAAAGTATTAAAAGAATGCATTGGCATCGTTTTCTGATATATTCTAAAAGTTTCAAATGTCTAGCTAGTCGGGAAGTTAGTTAAAAATCGAATGCAAGATTTGTACTGGATAAACAACCACCGGACAAACAAGAATACGAGCTAAGAAAAACGTGGTAAAATAATAATAATGTCTGACTTCTTATGGTTTACATTGAAATGTATCTTACACCTTTATTCCACTTATTCTGTGGTCATAATCATACCGATATATTACTCATTGTTTCAATAAGCAATGCTTACTAATTGCTTGAGCATCTTCATATTTGAAGGCGGTAAGAGCCGGGCCACACCGGGCAACTCAACTATCACGCGACCATACCAAATGTATGCAGTTATATTATAGAGCTTGCCATAGTTGATTCCCCGTAGTCGTGCGACCAGTTTAGTCGGGCGACCGGTGAAATCGTGTTCTTGCTTTTGGTCTGGTTGCGCGATCACACTGGTCGGGTGATTGGTCGCGATGAATGAAAATATATAGCTATGTATTGAGCACCGCCACACTCGGCGACCAGTCACCGGCAGCAGCCACACTGCGGGGAGAATACATAGTCGAAAAATTTGCTAGGGTATTTCCTAAAGTCATCATACAACATGATAAACACTCCACCAGAAAGCAAACGACACAAATATAACCTCTTTGACATCCATCTTGAAAGTGAGCAGATTATTGACTGCCTGGAAGCACTATGCTTACTTTTCAAACTATGTCACATTTTCAAGCAAATTTTTATATTTTATGATACTGCTTGTTTCAAAAATTGGGCTCCTGATTGCCTGCAACCCGAGTTGACTCAACTCAACTTACAACCAGAGTTGCCTGGTGTGACCCGGCTCTTAGTGTTCTTGAAACTTGTTTTCAATTAATATTTTAAATTTATAAATTCCCTTTGCAATATATCAAGAAATTCCTCATAATAATATTCACATTAATATATTATTTACACTTTATAGCTTTAAAATAATTACAAGATAAAAAGAACTTTTTATATACAACGTTTTTAAATTTTCTGTTGAATTATTATGCTCAATATGCTCAAACTTGTACTTGATATGAAGTAAATAAAAAACAAACAATTATAGAATACTTGAATGTCATTTTGATTTCCATAGTAATGCACATATATATTAATAATTTAGTTGCTAGGACCACTCCCTTAGCAACCAATAATAGTCTTACTTTTTACGGATTTTTCTGAAATAACTTTCCATACAAAACAGAATTAACTGAAAATGAATTCAATTCTGCTTAAAGATGGCTAAAAGTATTAAAAGAATGCATTGGCATCGTGTTCTGATATATTCTAAAAGTTTCAAATATCTAGCTAGTCGGGAAGTTAGATAAAAATCGATTGCAAGATTTGTACTGGACAAACAACCACCGAATAAACAAGAATACGAGCTAATAAAAACGTTGTAAAATAATGGTATTTCTTGATACTTGTGATGCTCCAATCTTAAATAATTTATGTTAGATATCATTTTGATTGTAAATTAAATATCTGTGTTGTCATTAGAATTAATAAATAGGTACAAAAAGGGTAAATTTATTTTAGTAAATTAATTTCTTTGAAGATTTAAAACTGCTAACTTGATTACATTAGATCTTTCATAATAGTTTATCTCTTAATGAATCATAAATAAATGATTGCGAAATAGGTGATGCTGTAGTAAAAGTGGATAATAACAAAAAATCCATAAATCAAATCAAGTAAAGTATGTAACCATGACATCAGCATAACATTTATGATTTGTAAATAAAGATTTCCAATTATGTGTGTGAAAGATGAGTCCTAAGGTTGCTACTATGTAATAGCAGAGGGTATTGCCATGACTGTTGATGTTAAATGTTTCATTACTTCATTGTGAAACATTACATTCAAGACACTGTCTTCAAAATAATCCACAAGTAAACTAACCATCCTAGCACTTTGGACCAATTCCAATGCAACATTTGTACCTACCGAAAAAATAAAAATAATACCTTTAAAACACTGAAATTTAAGTAGTGAAACGGTAATCATTTAGATTTATTAATAGTGAGAAGTGATACCCTGCGATTTCATCCACGTGAAGTATGAAGGATAACATTTCACTAATTAAGGTTCAAAGTTGGTAGTTAGTATTCTCGTCACCTCCGAAAGGGGGGGGGGGGGTGTAGGATGATGCGCTGGACCCTCCCTGATTATGTATGGTCATGTCATGGTGATATCGTCTGCTGGCTTCTTTCTAAATTATAAAAATAATATTTTAAAAAATAAATTTAAAATGTCACCCTCGAGAGTTCGAAAACCGACTGACCCTATTAGGGGCTGGTAGGGCAGAGTAGGTAGTAATAATACACAACAAACAATTCACAATTATTATTCTATCTCTGAAAAATGACAAAAACAGCCTCTGGCATATGTACCTGGCTTGTAGGTAGGTACCTCAGGTCTCATATTTCAGACCTTTTCTAGGTAGGGTAACTGCATTAGTCCCCGGACAGCTTCAGTATACGGACAGTTTTGTACAAATATAACGAAAATAAGCAAAGTATGAGAGTTTCATATGAAGGATGACTCACATATTGTGCCTGTATTGTTCCTTGACCAATAAAATTATATTTGTCACGCACAAATGAATTCATTCTATAGTATTACATTAGTAGTGGTGCACATGCTGACTCAACAAAAAAAATATTCGATTTCTTAAAAAATAATTAGTGAACGAAGGATACAAAAAGTACGTTAAAACTATGATTATTTCATTTATTCGCTTCAAAGATGTTTCATATTATTCAGTAATATGTTCTTGTATATTATTCAATGATAAAAATAATGTATTTTGTTAAATTTAGTTAAATATTTGGTGTCCGGCAACTAAAGTGCAAAATTTTATCTTTTTTTAGTTGTCGGACGCAGTGTCCGGGCACTGAATTTATAAGAGACATTGAGTATTTGTGTGTGTACAGTATCACATCGAGGCTTGCTTGGTTTCATACAAGTTAGAAAAGGACAAACATAGAATTGTAAATATTTTTAGTTTTCGGACACGATTTTATAATTTTGATCCTGCTGTCCGGCGACTAAAATTCAATATTGAATGACCGGACAAAGCTATTTTCTAATTAATTATTATGTATTTACACAATTATCTCCAATAGCTGGTACGAGTACGTCAAATACAAGCACCAGTTCATCAAGTGTGAGCAATTTAACATTAAAATCTCATCTTTTTTACCCCAAACCTACTCAATTTGGGAGTAAAAATAGAATAATAAGACACTGTCAAAGCACCAAGTGCCATTTCTTCGGAAGCGTGGAAGAAGATCATAGAAGAAAAAGTGAAGGATGACAAAAGTACAGCAATTCATAAAAGATGAAAGGTCTTCCTTAGAAAAGAGAAGACAAATAAAAAAAAGGAAAGCGAAAAAGGCGATTTGCCAAAATGTTCTGATGAATTAGAAAGTGATGTTGAGGATGGTTTATTATTAAAGAACATTGGCTGTGATGGATGTGTTCGTTGGTTTCACCGTAAATGCACGACAATGTCTATGTTATCTTATAGTGAAGCATCACTAAAAGATTTTGTATGTAATTTTTGTTTAAACTTAGACCTAAATTAATATGTTTATCACCCGTATAATCACTCAGACACCCGTATTACGTTGAACCCCGGTTCCGGGTTTTTAGGTGTTTAGACATTAAGTCACATATCCAGGCTATTGGGTTGGGGGTATAGCATTGAAGCATTTTTTTCTCTGTAAAACTACTGAAGAGTGCTTGATTCAAGCATGGATTTTTTACACTTAGTTCTCTTTTATATTTATGATTGAAAATAGCACTAGAAAACATTTATTTTTCGTCAGAGAAGGGATTAGGATTAGTATTGAAATTTATTTTAGTGTGTTTGGAAATATAATTATGGTGACTGAAGTGTTGAACCTTTTTAAAATTATCAATGGCAATAATTTAGTTGCCAGCAGTTCTCAAGTATGTTTTTTTTTTGTAAGCCTGCTTTGCATATTATAGAACACAAACAAAAGTTACACAGTTTGAGATTTTTTGGATGTAATAAAAAATTAATGTCAAAATTTGGTCAACTCACTTGAGATGTTTATTAGTTTAACCATTTGATTTATGAAGTTCAGTTTTTTAATTCATTTTGCTTTGCTCAATTTGCACTCAAAATTACTTCGACAGAACTATATGAAAGAAACACATTGAATAAATAAAAATATGTTTTTTTTTCAAGTTAGCAGTTGCTTGAGTGCTCATTGTGAACTATTTCTGCTTTTATTGCATCACTGTATTAACTAAAATTGTTTAAACGTGAAAAAATATTTTTTTAACACCAAAACTTGTCTTATTTTCTATACGAAATAATCTGTCCGACCACTAAAAATAGTACGTCCGGAAACTAAGATTGTGTGTCCGGAGACTAAAAAAACCAACCATTTTTCTTAACATGAGAAATATGATAGTAATTTACCTAAATATAGATTTTTAAAATATTTATAAACCAAAAGAATATATATGTAAACATTTATAAATCATAACATATTTTGTTTTCTTCTAAAAATGGAAAAGATAATCGAAAATAAGGTGAGAAAATAGTTAACTGTCCGGATACCAGTGCATTTACCCTACATGCTTTGGGAAGGGGCTGTGAATTTCTTGGAATTATTATTACCTTCTGCATTTCTTTGCTTGTAGGTATATATTTTGAAATATTTGAACTAGGTACACAAATACATATTTTTTCAAAATAATCTCAAATCAGATATTCTAGGTATTAGGTACATTGTATGGCTGGGAACTTTGCTTTCAATATTTAGGTATATAGGTAAGTGTACGAATTTAATACCTATTGGTCAAAATTGGATGAAATGTAGGTAATAATATTAAAAAATGATAGGTATTAATAATTACTATTTTTGGCATCTAAAATATTGTGCTGACAATTGCTAAAAAGTTATATAGGTAACTACAAAATCGTTCGCTATTGATTGGCTTTAAAATTACAGCTTGCTTCTAAGTATTTTTAAAATTGACTAAGTATAGAATTTATAATGACGCTAGGTTTTACTTGGCTTGCTTATAGAATTAATGTAGGTATAAAAAAATGCAGGATTTTATTTATATTAAGGGCTAGACTGATTCTATTAAATTTTATAGAACTTGCAAAAGGGTGACTATAAATTTCCATACATCTAAGCTTACGGGCTAGAAATTTGCCTCGCAGTCGATCTGTTCATGTTTGCATGAATCAGCCCAATGATGATTCAGGCCTCATGGCCTTGGATCCTCCGAGGATGCCATGGTTTAGGCGGTATCACTCTCTATTATCAAAATTGATTGCAAATGTCTTTTCACACAGGTAAATGCTGCCAAATATAGATATAAATCTCCAACCATGTTTTATTTTTATGTAATCTTAATTGACCATAGTCATCACTTAAAAATCATTTATAAATTTCAATTAGATTCACCCCATTTGCATAAAATTCTTAGGTTCTACAAAATAGTTACCTCTTTCGACCATGTCCGATCCTAATAGGATCATATGGGCCTCCAAGTAGTTGAGGTTTGTATTAACAGATTTTATTTTTACGAGAAATGGATGTCAGCCACTTGCTCAACCTATTAGGTCCATACTCTGACTCATACACAAATTGAAAAACAATTTGTGTACTTGCCAGACCCAGGATTCGAACCTGGGACCCACGACACTATAGACCGGCGCTTAAGCCACGCGGCCAACGTGGGTGTCTACCTTACCTACTGAATTTTAACTATTTATTCTATATGTTGATGAAATAAATTATACTGTTTGACAGACCTGTCATTCTTTCATTATTCGATTATGATTCCAGCAGCATGCGATATGGTGTCCAAGTCTGCACGGAGAGGGCGCTAGCGGAGGCTTCGAGGCCCATGCGAGGATCGGACGGAACCCCTGGCCTGGCGCCTCTCCAAGTGCTGACTGCGTTTCTGCCATTAGATGGAGACTATAGTGCTTACTGTCACTGGGGTACGATATAGTATTTCAATCGATACACATATCATACTACTAATTATATTCACATGTTGCATGAGGCATCTCCCTATGGTGCCTATAGTCACAAAACTCACAACAAACGGCGTAGTGAAGTACAGGAGTCACGAGTGGTTTAAAAGACAATCCTGAGCTGTACCACTTCCATTGGGCTTCAGGTCTCAATCGATTCATCAAACCATCTGATTTTAAGACAGCCCTGTGGAGTCATCAATGACTGAATAATATCATTTTTTTCTTCTTGTTTTCAGTGTCTTCAAACAAAGGTTTAGTGAGTTCAACTGGTAACCCTGCAAATGTGGAGCCGGTGAACCAAAATCCGGCATATAGAATAAGTGCTGCGCTCGCATACAGTGCTCAACTGTTGAGAATTGCTGCTTTCTACCTTGACGTCAGATTGCCCTTCAATATCTCTTACAAGTAAGTTATATATGTATATATTTAATTATCTAATAAACTATTTCTTTTATTCAACGAATAAGACACAAAATTTGAGAATGTATCATTCTATATTTGTAGACTTTTGGTATGGGTGTACATGGATGGTTTTAAAGATATCAAATTCTGAACTCCCCCATTGCAGTGCTAGAGGTTTTCATGAATTTTTATAACTATTGGCTAAATTATGTATTACTAGTTCAGTATAATTCACCCGTTACCATTTTAATACGAGGGTGGGTCAATAAGTCCTTAGAAATGCCGACAGGTGGCGCGACTAGTACTGTAAGCGGTTTGTTTTCATGCAGCGGCACTACCGATTCAGTATGCTGCGAAGTTTCAATCAGATTGGTCGGGTTGTTGTGTGTTTCTCGTACATTTAAAAAAAAAATTTGCTTGTGGAAAATGGAAAAATGGAAAATGGAGAAAATTGAGTTTAGAGCTGTTATTAAACATTTTAATATAAAAGGGTTAACAGCAAAGGAAATAAAAAATGAGTTGGATTTAGTTCACGGCATATCTGCTCCTTCACTTGCAACTATTTATAACTGGTTAAATGAATTTAAACGTGGTCGTACATCAACAAAGGATGAACCACGCTCAGGACGTCCTGTAGAGGTGACTACACCAGAAATGATCAATAAAATCCACGATATGGTGTTAAGTGACCGAAGATTAAAGTTGAGTGAGATAATTGAGGTTACAGGGATCTCAAAAGGTAGCGTCATTTCTATTTTACATGACAAATTGGGCATGAAAAAAAATTCTGCAAGATGGGTGCCGCGTTTGCTCACAGTCGACAATAAACGCAATAGGGTGGTGGCCTCTAAAGCCCTGTTGTCGCTCATGCAACGCAATCCGGATGAATTTTTTCGTCGCTTTGTGACTGTAGATGAAACATGGATACACCACTATACTCCCGAGACGAAATAACAGTCAAAGCAGTGGATTGCGAAAGGCGAACCATGTCCAAAGAAGGCGAAAACCGTAAAATCAGCTGGTAAGGTTATGGCTACTGTATTTTGGGATGCACGTGGAATTATTTTCGTTGACTATTTGGAAAAATGAAAAACAATAACATGGGATTATTATGCATCTTTATTGGACCAGCTAAAAAACAAAATTGAAGAAAAACGGCGTCATTTAAACAGGAAAAAAATCCTCTTTCATCAGGACAATGCCCGTGTTCACACATGTTTACGATCAATGGCTAAAATTGAAGAATTGAAGTTCGAATTGGTCGACCACCCACCGTATTCGCCAGATTTAGCCCCCAGTGACTTTTTCCTTTTCCCAAACTTAAAAAAATGGCTAAGTGGACAACGTTTTTTTTCAAATGAAGAAGTCATCGATCGGACAAATGCTTATTTTGAGGACCTTCCGAAAACTTATTTTTCTGACGGTTTAAAAAAAATTGAGAAACGTCTAACCAAGTGTATTGAGCTCCAAGGAGATTATGTTGAGAAATAAAAAAAAATACAAAAATAAAAACTGTTTTAATGCTTTTTTCTAAGGAATTATTGACCCACCCTCGTAATATAGACTTACTTTTCATGCTGTATTTTCAATAGTTATGGATGGAAGAATAAAATCAGTTTGCACTATGTGTGCTGATATGTTTAATTATATTATTTTTAAAAATCACTTTACATATTACATCATAATCAAATGTTAAATAATTGTTTAGTTCTCCACTGTGTAACATAGTTTCAGTGATGTAATATGTATATGTATATAGCATTATAACAATGCGATAATATGGTATGACTGCCCTTTGTATTGTTCAATAATCTGCAATGGGTATTTACCATTTTAATTTTTAATGTTTCGCTAATTGGTGTGATATCTACATGTTTGAATCATCCATTTTTATTCTGTTTCGAAAGTATGATAAGGTATATCTGCATGTTTATCGATGACTGACTATCTAAATAAAATGACTCAAAGCTGAACTTGAATAATTAACACGTATGTAGTGCAGTTTTTATCACTAATAATATTGTAACAATACCAAATTTGGAAAGACCTAATCACACCAGCAGACTCGCAGACCCAACCAGAGTCAACGATCGTCGTGAGCAATCAATTTAACTAAGCTTTGAAGTTTCAATGATTCTTCAAATCCAGGAGACAATCTAAATCCCAGCAATATCTTGTAGCACACTTCCTGATTGCTCTGAAGTATCGATCACAGGAAAGATGGAACCATCTGTGAAAAGTTCAATCCACTGACTTTTCTCTCTTGCAATTTTTTCACAGTGATCTCTGCAGCAGTGAGCTAGAAGAACGTAAGTTCAAGCGGCACGTATGGCGTCTCCAGAACTGCGCATCTGTGCTGGTGGAGGCGGCAGGGGTCTGCAAGGGATCCCCTAAGATGATGGCGCTTGAGCCCCCGCTTCATACGCTTCTGAGGGCCTCCCCGTTGCAATTAGATAGGTAAATAATTATGTTTTTCGAAAATATATGATGTTAACGTGCGTGTTTGAACATGTACCTAACTGATTTTTTTTTTTTTTAAACGGTACATGTTCAAACACGCGCGTCAACATCATTTTACTCCCTACTTCAATTATAGTTTGTCAATTTATGGCTAAGGCCGTATGTTGTAGCTTAACCACTGGGGAATGCCAAAAGAAATGGCGTATTTCAAAAAAACACTACCTTATTCTTAGGTCAATAATTATTATAAAGCAATCATTATTCGTAGGATGTTTATCACACTTGAATGGTCATAGACATAGCTTATAATTAGTATCTTTAGAATTATCTTCAAATGTGTTAATCTTGCCCATTTTTTGAATAATAAAATGCCTAATTATTGTAAAATTTGGGATCACAGAGATTATCAATATAATTTTTTATCGTAAATATTTCACTATAATAATGTCGACATAAATTATACTGATGGTTTTATAAATGTGTTTAAAAATTAATAAATGTAAAAAATCTTAACACCACTACACATTTATGTACTGAAATATGACTATATTCTAAAACATTAGAGCAAGAGGTTTAAAAGAATACTATTTTATGTAATAAAAATACTTTATGCAGTCATGAAATATTTAAAATAAATATAAAGGATAGTAAGGCTTCAAAATTTTATAAACAGATTATCTACAACGTTTAAGGAATGTCCAGGATCATGCTTTGAAAATAGAACAAAAGCTCCATTTTGACCTACGCTGAGCACGTCCCCCCTTAATGCTTTCTTAATTAAAAAATATTGTATACTGGAATCATTCCACACTGGCAACATTGGTAAGGCAAAAACGCTTTGCAGTTGTATTGGTATTGTTTGCTAGCATTGAAACAGGGACTGTAGCAGACAATACCAATATAACTGTGAAATATACATTTAAGTATCATTTCAGTAAGCCTATTAGGAAGGGGTACAAAATCATCAAAAAAACAGCTTACATAATATGTATAATACACATATATGCATAATATGTATATCCCAGAACTATTTTCTTCTGTACTTCTCCCTGGTGCTACAACCCTATGTGAGTCATGACTTCCTTGAGCATCTGCCTCCATTCGGGTCTGTCCAAATCTGCTTCCCTCCGGTTTAGAATGTCCAAAGTCTTTAAATCTATCCCTCCGACTTGTGCATGCCAAAATGAACAAATCTTCTCTTTCAGCAAAGTGCCTCAATTAAATTCTCAAAAATATTTGTCTCGTCTTTGTTGCAGTGTACAAGATGACGATGTATTTATGGAAAATAGTGTATATGGGTATGAAGAGGAAGAAAAACTGCCAAGAGGACTGTGGTGGGGGGGAGACGATGGAGGTAGTATTCCTTTCGGAATCTCTGATGATGAAGAACCGGAACCACCTGAACATTTGCACTGGGATTGGGAAACAGTAAGTTTTTAACATTTGCTTGTGGTTTGTGGACCAAAACAGTTGTTAACATAAAAAATTGTAGAATAATTAACAATATTTTCATTCCGAAACCATTATGCATAGTAAAACCAGCCTCAGCAAGCAATCCGCAATTAACAATCAATAAATAGTATATACTCAAATGTATTTTTTCATGCATGACCAACCCTACTCATTATCTTAATGATATTGAAGAAAACACTCTATTATAGATGGAACCTAAATAATATATCGAAGCAAAACTGAATAGATTACTAAGGCTAATGATTAAATTGGATTAGAAATAACAAACATTTCAATATGTTTAGTTATATTTTATTTATTGTGCTTGTTTCCACAACAAGGCTAGTTTTGTCCCTACAGACATGTTCAATTATTAACGAGCAATTATTTATATATTATTTCTTTTATTCGATGATAAATTCACAAGATTAAGAATGTTATATTCTTTATTGAACATTTATAATTTGAAAACACCTCAGAGAAATATATGTTAACAGTATGTAATGGTTATAAACAATTAGGTTACATGTAAATTGTACATAAAACATTTCACCGTGGCACAGTTTGCCGTGAGCTTTCTATTGGATAGAGATGACCGTATACTATACGGTCTCCAATTTTATTAGAATCAATATGAACATTAATTCAATTTTCATCGCTGATTTTGGCAAAATTTGACTATTTTCAAGATTTGTTCGCTGCTGGCTTCCTGCAAAGTGTAAACCGACAAGAAGCGCGTTTTATTTAGACATGAATTTTATGTCAGTACTATACGACCCAAAGAGGTTGGGCTGTCTTTAATATACGGCCATATATTTCCGATTCAACATTTCACAGTGTTAGCAATTAAATCTAGTGAATTATTATTCATTTAAAATTCATTTCAGTTGGGAGAAATGGGTCAGGCGCCTCTTCAGCACAGGGGAAGTCAGGCCACGCTGAGCGGCGTAGGCACCCCTCCGGGAGGCGGACTGATGACCAGCGCGGCAGCTTCCCTCGTCTCTATCTGGAGAGTGTGGACCGCCAAGTGATCCTACTTGCCATCTCTTACTGTGTGTTTTGCCATCGAGTCTAGCTGATATATTTTTTAAATGTCAGTGAAAGATAATGTTGGTTTTTAGTAGTAATGTTAGACATTACGATAGAATGTGAAATGATTGTTTTGAAATTCTCTCATTATTCAACTCTAAGCGTTCATTTTTTTACAAAAATTGTATTATTTTCACAATGGGGTTATTCAATTTTATAACTTTTATTTCGAAGGTTAATGGTTTAATCTTTCTACTTCACGGAGGTGCAACCCCACTCTGCTCTGCGCATGTGGACAGCGGGGTAGATATGCACCTTAATGACTTAAAAGAAATTATCCTATGTCATATCGCTTTTTCCCAGCAAAAACCCACCAAATATAAACATCAAATATTGAAAGGCAAAACCACATACTTAAGTCCCCAGTTCAATCTGCATTTTAAATTTATATGATATGTTAAATAAGACATGATAGAAAGTGTTAAAGCAGAAATTTTTTCAATGTGCTGATTTGACAGACCGCCAGAGAATTAAAGTGTGGTACATTAAATGAAAAAATCCAAAAAAATCACTTGTTCGGTTTTGCTTTTCATTCATTTGATAAAATCTATATAGCGTCCTTTTGAAATTATTTAATTGTTGCTGAAGTCAAACCGCAGGTTCAAACCCTATCTCTGGCGAAAATTCACATGTCTGTTTGATTATGTGTGTGATCGATCATTCTTCTTAAAACATCAGTTAATATAACCATCAATGTGTGGGTCTTATTGGAACAATAAAAGACATTTTAATTTCATCTTATTGAATCAATTTTTACGAAGCTGTATTTGGTGAGTTTTTGCTGGTAGGGAACATTATGTCCATTTTAATCTTTATCACACGGACAGTAAATTGTTTTCAATATAGGCACACATCTTTTTCAATATATTCACCTCTAAATGCTCAAACGTTATGCATTTAAATTTGCTTAAAAAGCAATCCCACGCGTGAATCTTTTTTCATGCATAAATATATAATATGCCGATGTGAAAACTGTGCCTAACTTGTTTAGTAATTAGTTGTCACTACTGCCCCTTGAGTCCACGGCCCCGTTCGATACATATAGACATTATTTTATTCATATTTTTTTATGAACATTTACCATTAACCAATCAGTCACATATAAATAATAAATAAAATTATATTTATGTGTGTCTATAATTAATAGTGGTGTGCAACATACCAAGTGTCACTTTATCAAGAGAAAATAAATCTAAAGTGCCACTCTGGGATGTAAAATTTTTTAACTAACCTAGAAAACGTAGACCTAGTCGAACAAGGCTAAGTACCTATAGCACATGTCGCTGTTTGGAATTCAAACATGTCGCATACAATGAATACCGACATGGTAAACTGAATAAATGATATATAAATGTGCAATATTTTTATCAATCCAATAGCAGCCAATGGGTTTTTTTCAATTTTTGATGGCAATTTCAATTTTTTTTTTAATCTAGAAAAGTTTACAGTGCCACCCAAAAATAGCCTGACAACCTCTGGATACCACATGATCATCACTTATCTACACTCATATAAAATTATGAAAACACATCTGTCACAAAAAAAAATGAACCAATGTGCAATGAATTGTATATTTTTTTCTCACTGCTTTCTACTTCCATGGGAACATGATAACTATTTTTTTATTCAAATTATGACATGTATGTAATCTTATGACATTTTAATGGAAAAAACAGACCTAAAGGTCGGTACTGACTTGAGGAAATTTGTGCGCACGAAAACTGTGCGTACAAGGTCAAATTTGCGTGTGCATACGCTTTTTTGTCTTATAACGTGTTAGATACTTACTTAGGATTTCTCAGCTATTTTTCTGATATAATTTCCGATAAAAAAATATTTGTGATAAGTGTGAAATAATCAAAATTAAACCGGTTTATTAATGGTGCAGTAGGAAGTTCAATTACTATTTCAAACATTACAACGTAAATAAACAAATATAATTGTTGTTAGCATTATTTTTTCGTTGTTATTATGAACGAGATATATCGTTGTTTAGCATTCAAAGGGTTGATTTTTACTGAGCGATTATTTAGTGCTCATCATAAAAAGGTAGCGAAGACTCTATAGCAATCGATTATTTTACATTTAATGTTTATCTTAATTTATAAAAAAAAAATTTTATCTGCACGAATGTTCATACGCGTAAACCATTTGTGCGTACAAATTTGCTCAAGTCAGTACCGTCCTTAACACTGTTATTTTTTCAGAAATATTTTTTGTTTCAACAAATTACCTACTGTGTTTCAATACATTATATAATATTATAATATGTATGTACCAGCCAATTTTTAATAGCACCCACAACTGACATTCAACAAATAAGGCATACTGATATATTTTATCTCTTTCTAATGTTGTGACAAGGCTTGTCATTAATCATGTATGATGTCAGATGTGTTATATTTTGTAGAATTACAGGTGCTATAAATTATAAACATGCAGTATGTACACAAATGAAATAAAATTAATGCATTTTTACTAATTGCACATATTATGCGTAGTGGGTATTTTGACAAACATTTCAGATTACACATCATCAATATTTCTGTATAAATCGCTTTCAATTTTAAATTCCAATCCAAATAAAAATGCACTAATATCATAAATCTGTTGTCTTATCAAATTTCTAAAGCCGCACTTAGACCAAGCGAGCGAATGCTTGTTTTTCCCCCACTCCGGCGAAATTCTTATTCTCGCTCAACAGAAAGCGTTTACGTCAAGAGAATTTCGCTGGAGTGGGGGAAGAACAAGCATTCGCTCGCTTGGTCTAAATGCGGCTTGACATGTAATGACTATATGCATTATTATATTGTTTATATTATAATAATGCATTATATTCATTACATCTTTTATTTCACTTTAAACTGTAAGTGCGGGGAGAGGACGCCTACTCGCCTAGTGTCAATTTATAATTTTTTGAGCTCAAAAATTAAGATTATAATAGTTAATCACACATATTATATATTATTTAAATATGAATCGTAAAATTTCAACTTAATGAACATAGTTATTTGGTAATGGCATGTATTCTTCTGGTAAGTATTTTATGACCATTTCGGTAAGTATCATAAATTCCATGGTAAGTATGTACAATGAATGGTAGTATCGGTTGCCAAATGACAGTATGTACGGTCTGTTTTAGTCTTTATTGCCCCTTGTCTAGGTGTTGGTGAAATCAGTAATACGCACGATGATTGGCCAAATGGTTCACACACACATAATGAACGCCACCGCAATGTGGCATCGCTGCCTCAGTCACCCTACTATCACTAATACACTACAGTCCTACCTAATACACAATGGTCATCAAAGGCTGGAACAGAGAGTACAACCCAGTATTAACGTTGTCTATAATGAATATTTATCTAAATCGATGACATTTGATGATAATTTTTAAAATAGCAAAATGTTCTAAATATATTATCAATATGGTGGAACTAAAAACAGGTTTAGGAGCATTCATGAAATGCACTGGAATAAATGTGTTGTTTTAATAAATTTTTATAGCCATTTGATTTATCAAATACTGCCAAACCAACCTATAAGCATTAAAGAATGTATTGATTATTTTTTATATATTATTATTAACCCCTCATGATGGCCGATCGGTAATGTGTTAGCTTATATTATCGTGGGTCCCGGGTTCAAATGCCGCCTCTGGATTATGTTTATCGTTCATGTTTTGGCCCAGAGTATGGACCAAATAAGTTGTGCAAGTAGCTAAAATCCGTTTCTCGTAAAAAGAAAAATCTGTCATTTCAACCTCCATCCAGGCCCATGTGAACCTCTTAAGGACAAACATGGTGATTAAGTGTAACAACTTGCATTATAGAACTGTATCACAGTATTATATATTTTATTGAGTTTGTATGTTGGTTTCTTGTATATTGAATCATAAGACATCGTTTATTATTGAATACTTGCCATTATTTTCTTAATAATACATTTTTACCGTTTATTCATAAAATACATGCCATTTGGTCATGTGTATTTTAGTCTAAATAATAGAAAGCCTTTGGTAATTATATATTCCGTAAATTGTAATTATATTTTTCTGTGATTGAATCCAAAAGAATTGCTATTAGTAATATGTAATAATAATTATAAGGCAACTAAGATTGTTTGCATACTAAAAAAAATATGCTGTATTGATGCCATATGATGCATACATCCTGATAATTGATTCATGATCCGAGTGTTTGAAATGAACATTTTTATAGTGTTAGATAGATCCGAGCAATTATTCGAAGATGTGATTTTATTTTAATAAGTTTTACCTACTACGTTTGTTATTCAATATAATTATAATAGTATTTTTAAATACATTTGTTTATAAGTCACTATGTAGAGAGTGTGAGTTATACAATATAAATGTGAAATATTGACATATATAATATCGTCGGTGTTTTGTAAAAAGGGCGAATCAACCATTTTGGCGAAATCGAGATTTTAATGAGAATACAATATGTACCCCACTAGCTTTGTTGTGTAAAAACGGCGAATTTTTATCTCCACAGGAAAGTACTTAAAAACGATAATCGACTAAAATTAAATTAATTAAAATTACGAAATAAAAAGTAAATGTGACATATTAGGCCTTTTAAAATATTATATAATAATACCTATTATAATGACAGTATTCTTTCTAAGCTTTATTATAAACTTGTTAGATATTTATAATCATCTACAGGTAAAAAACAAATAAATGTCAAAAGTTAAAAATCCTCCTCCTGTAAAGTAGCATTTTGGTTAATTCGCCCTTTTTACAAAACACCGACGATATTATGTCTGTATTATGTATTATTAGAAAATTATATGTAAATACTTCTATTGTGAATAAATTCCATATTTTTACATTCTCTATGATGCATTTTATTATTATTCCTTCTTGTATGTAGCCTGTTCTCTTCCCAATTACATCTTATAGTCACACATTGAAAACCTTCTTTGCCTGAATATCTTTTTCTCGTCTTGGTCGACGTGGCTGAGCCGGGTCCAGTGACAGACTGCACGGTCCGCGCTCTTGTAACTATAAAGTTATACCACGGCAAGCATCTGTTCTTCACGCCTCAGTGTACAGTTGCTCTGAGCCTTTGTAAAGTACCATGACCAAAGCCTAAACAAAAACTAACCATAGGTGCGAGTGAGAAAGCATTCGGCACGCTTATATGTCTGCAATATGCACTAGAGTAAGATAGAATTCTACGGCTGAATTTAATATTTTTTGTACATGTCACTGATGAATATTGATTAGGATGACTAGTCATTTAAAAACTGCGAGCATGTGTTGCTGAAATTTATTGTTTTTGTGTTAAATATAAATTTAATGGTAATTATTTTTAGTTAATTTAGTAGAAAATATGGTTAACTATGCTGTCTTTAAATTTGGTAGCCGTACTGGGAAGGGACATGGTGGTATAAAGTTTCATAGTTAAGTTTATAATAATAAAATTGAGGTTCTACTGTGCGTTATACGCAAGAAACACGACTTCATTTTGCCGAACAATAGCCACTCTCTTTATATTATTACTGACACCATGACCTGTTTTTTCCAGTAATATCCATTTTCTAATTACTTATTCCAGGGGGGGGCAAACTGCGGGCCGCATGTGGCCCGCCGGGTATTTTTTTACGGCCCGCCATCATTAATTGTACTTCTGATTGCGAATAACTTTTTTACAATTTAATAAAAAAATATTGAGAATAGATTAAAATTTGAAGAATTTGTTGTTTCGTAAATTTATTATCTCAGTACGTCTTCCTCGCGTCTCGTCTCACACTATGTAATCACTATTTTCTACGTTGAACATCGTGACACATTTAAATACTTTTAATTCGCCCTCCGCGTTGCAAGGAAAAAAAATATATGCCCATGATATGGTCAAAAGTTTGAATAGATTTCAATTAAAACTCAAGTTATTCCTTCGAAAAAATATTGAATAACAACGTGGACCACTTTCCAACTTTGAAGTTGCTGAATATACCAGAATATAAATTTGAAGAATATGGTAAAATTATTAAAGCTCTGAATGACGATTTTTCACAAAGATTTCGTGACTTTCGAAAAATTGAGACAAGTTTAGCAATAGCACGCTATCCATTTTCAATAGATATTGATAGTGTACTGACAGAGCTACAACTTGAGATTATTGATCTGCAGTGTGACACTGATTTAAGAGAATTGCATCGTCATGAAGAAATCTCCAAATTTTACAATGTCCTTAATTCAGACAAATTCGACCAAGTTAAGATTATGCAAGAAAAATGTTCGTTATTTTTAGATCAACCTATATATGTGAACAAACATTTTCGATCATGAACCTCAATAAAAATTCTTTACGATCAAATATCTGCGATGCCCATTTACAAGCAGTTTTGAGAATATCATGAAAAAAATGTACAATAGTTTCATTTTTATCATTAATTTTTTTGTAATGTTTATTTTTCGTGATAATAAATAGTGTATATCTAAAAATGGTATTTTACTTGCGGCCCGCCGCTCATTTTGAATTCTGGAATTTGGCCCTCCATCCAAAAAGTTTGCCCCCCCTGACTTATTCCAACCAAATGACGAAGCATATGAAATTTGATAAGTGAATTCGCTTTTTCATCTTATAATACCTATTTTGTTATCTATGTAGGCACCCTGAGCTTAAAAATTTTTTGTGGGTTAGGATAGGTTAGTATTTTTATAATCCTGACGGGAAAAATAGGAAAACAATAGTTCATTCTATTTAATCGTTTGAATTGACACGATTTGTAGAAAAACCTTGTTTGACAATTATGACTCTTATCCGAAAATCGGCTGAGACGCTTTCTCGATATATGTCAGCAGGTTTCACTCCAGTGCCTATTATGTATGTGGACGCCCATTCGACTGTATTTAGGAAAAAGGGGGTAACCCTCGATTTTTCGAAGAAAAGTGCTTTTATTAGATATTAACAATGTATACAACTAAATACACGTTCTATAAAAAGGAAGTAAGCCGCAAATGCCGAATTATTATCTAAATTCAGGTTTCAATTGAGATTAATTAATTTTTAATTTATGGAAAAAAGCATTTACCCTCAATTTTAATGATTTTTCTGTAATAACTTCTTTAATTATTGTTAGATCGAACATATATTACACCAAATTATCATGCACCCAATGTCTGTGCCTATTTTTTAAAAAATATTATACTAAAATCACTCAAAAAAACGTTTTTTGCCCCTCCTGTAAAATTTGTTTTGTGAGGGTTACGCCCTTTTTCCTAAACACGGTCGATATAGTACATGTAATTGCAATCCGGCAAAATGAAATTGGTGAGAAGAGGGAATAAAAGACAACATAATCTGGTAAATGTCAGCATATTTTATTTTATGATGGGAAGACAGTGATATCTTATTATTCACAGTGATGGAAATTTTAATATTAGACTTGTTAGACAAGATGTTTTACATTACAAAGACGATAACACACATTACACAATAAATTAATTAGGTTAAGTTAATACTAAATTATGCAAAACTGGCACAACCCATCAGGAGAGTTTAATTTTTTTATTTGACGGTTTAGTGTCGCTTTCGCTGTCATCGTCTTCATCTTCATCATCGCCATCTTTAAAAAAAATCAAAACAATATCATTACACAAATTATCAGCACGAATATTATAATTTATCGAATAAACCTTTCACGACACTGGCAAAAAAGTAGTACCAGCGAAATTGAAATTTGTTGTCCAACAAGACCCAACTTACTTTCTTGAGATAACATTGATCAATGACTGCCAATGAATAATTCTTGTATAAAAATTATATGACGCTTCTATTTTCAAATACTGAGTCCACAGTACATTATTGATTTGCAGTAAATGATGATTTTGAGTTTCAAGCATAAAATGGTTAATGTAAAGTTAATATATTTTCACATTAGAACAATGTGCCAATTTTCATTGGCTGATTCCTTTATTGCAATAAATATAAGCAACATAAAATTGAACATATTATCAGCATTTATTTGTTATTATTTTAATTAATACAATGTGTTTTCACCATGAATTGACAGTTGACACGATAAAAAAAATCATTTTCATTAACAGCTACGTCGCATAGCATTTAATTACTATTTAATTACCACATTTAAATAACATGCTAATTTTATATCTCCTGGCTCCCTAATAAGGGCACAACAGCTGTGCCGTTAGCGGTGAAAGGGTTTTTGTATCAGAAAGACAGATTTTTTCATTGGATTTTAATGACGCACAAATGATGCGAATTTTAAAATAAACATTTTAAAAAAAAATCAAATGCAATACGATCTAACAGCAACATTTATTGTATTTATTATCATGGCCTCCACAAGGGGGTAGTTGACAGGGCTCTAGCCTGGGGGCCCGGCATGGCATATCGACACGTTAATTAAGATAGACACTAATAGTAAAAAAGTCGCTATTTCTTTTAGAGAATGTTAACATTTGAAAATAAGCAGCGGTGCGATGCAATTTGATGTTATATGATAATTAATATAAGTGTATTTCCTGACTAATAAAAATGGCTATTTATCCATTATGGCGAAGGGTCACATGTTACTTGGCAACTACAAAATGTGGCCGCCATCAGCGCTTCAATATAATATGTGCCGACAACTCAATAATTCAAGTGGATTTATTTAATAATTCAAAAAAACGCCAAAAATACACGGAATACCCTTAATTATTGCACCTCACAGAAGCTTAAGGAACCGCAGAATATCATTTGGGGAACACTACTAACATCACACTGCCCTTAACCTGAGAGATAAATGAAGGAGGGTCCACCAAACATCCTGGCCTGGGGGCCCGCTTCAGGATGTGGGCGCCACGTTTGTTATGGCTAAGGACGTTGTAAGTAATTTTTTGATGATCCTAGTTATAACCAGCTAAAACAAAATGTATTGTGATAAGAAACTCTTACCGTCTATATTCTTCATACAACACGTATAGAATACAAAATAAATTGATATTACAGTGCATATTATAATGTGAGGTTATCTGGATTAAATTATTTAATGAGGATAATAAAATAGTAGTTTCCGAAATTAAATAGAATGCATTCTGTATTTTCAAACGGTTCCAAATTATTACACAACCACTATTACTTGCCATTGACTAAACTAACAATTAAGATTCTTAATCTTGACAAAAAAAATATATGACAGCAAGTGCAGAGGTTAAATTGATTTAAACAATAATTATTTTGACGCGTATAATTGTGCTCTGAATTTCATTACGGTGCGTATCAAATCTTGCATATCTGGATTCAACAAATCTATTTTTGAATAGACTAATAAACTGTTGTATTAAAAAAGGTAAATATGGAACGTTATGCATTACCACCATCTTCTACCGTGGCTCCAGGACTCCCATTACTTGTCTTAGTAATAATTTCTGTAAGAAGTGAGTTTGTTTTTTCTTTTAATTCTCGTACGGCATTTAGAAAATTTGATTTTGAAGATATTTCAGCCACTTTTTCAGAATTTTTGAACAGGACGGCGTTGACAGATTCCATTTTTGAATGAGGGAAACTGACAGATTCTTTGTTTTTGTTTCTGGTAAACCATAGAGTAAAACAACAAGGCCTTTCGAATTGTCAATTTTATTTTATTATAAAAAAAACTCCTAGTAGACCAATAGTAGACCCATTTTCTGTAGAATTAATATAGACTTTTATTTTTTTATTCATCCACTATATAGTCTGCATTTAAATACTTAAGGTATATTTAAATATTTTAACAGAACAGAAATTATCAGATTTGCCTTTTTAATTGTTAATATTTTTTATTATTACAACATTGAAATACAAACTGTCAGTTTGACAATGACAACTCGTGTACTCGTCTGCCAAACAAAGTGTGTGATAAACTGCAGATAGATCGTGTTTCGCGTACACCGGGTACTTCATGTTCTTATCGCATAGTCGACGTGTTAAATAAAATCATTATTTACCGCGTAAAGTAATCACATAAACCAATTAAAACTTTCGTTTTTAAGTTATTTTTTAAAATTATTTAAAATGAAGCATGAAAATAGTTTAACGTCAAAATATTTCCATATTTTTACTGTGGTAGCGGCTTACTGGTATGTCCTTGCGCAATATATTATTGATCTTTATTAATTTCACTCATTATTTTGATCATCGTATATACCTGATTATTCCCGAATTTATTTAAGCCTTTTTATTATTTTTTTTAACTAGAGGTTGTTCACATCTTAATAACTAGGTTTGTCAACAAATAACTAGCTTAAGTATATTATTTGCTTTTTTTTATTTAGTGAAAGGATTAACTTCATCATAAAATGCATGTAGATAAAAATATTTCATAATTTATAAAAGCATATAAACTTTATTAAAATTCACTTATCTACTTACCTTGTTCTACTTCATATACATTTTATTTTTGATATTAACATAATATTATGTCTGCCAGCTCAGCAATAAAATTGCTTCCGTGTATTTTTTTTCTTCATGCAGACAGTTAAAAACAGAGCTGTAAATCGAACAGGAACTGAACACACCGAATCTATTCTATACTCAAAGCGGCTATCGACGGTAGTTTATCATATTTATGTATTGAGCTGTTAATTGTTACAATAAGTTAACCGTCTGAACTGTCAAAAAGTGTTTTAACAGCACCTCTCGTCTGTGTTACTTTTTGAGCGAGATAGACACTTTGGACAGTTTAGACGGCCAACGTATTGTAACAATTATAATACCTCAATACATAAATATAATAAACTACCGTCGATAGCCGCCTTGTGTACAAAATAGACCTTTTGGACCGGAAGCCTTTATTCCGAATTTTGACAACTCTGAATTGGAACCCGTTGAAAATACCAGAGTTCCTCTGGTTTTTTTTTTTTTATTATTTAAGTATATAGTTTTTTTATTTACCCAGATATTAAAAAAAATGTTATAATGAACCAAACCCTTAAACAAACGGGGGTTATAATACCTCTGGTTAAAAGCCAGCAATACATTTGTATATAATATATCTCGCTAGTTAATTATTTTAGCGCCCATCTTGGATCAGAAACTAACTCACTTGCCCCTCGTTTCCGGGCTCGATTTCCACCACGTGGTTTAACTCATAATCATATTATGTTACTTTGTCAATATTGTTTGTATCCAGCGTGTGAACATAATAGCTTAAGCGAATGACTAACAACTAATACTATAAAAAAATGTTTAGATACATCTATACTGTAATAAAATCATCGTGATATGTAAGTACTCTATATTAGACTTATGTTAGTTATTGACTGGTTCACACCATTAATATTTATCAGTGCCAAGATTTTTCTTTTTTTTGCACTGGCCATGAGACTTAATAACAGTAGTGTAGTAGTAGCAGTGAAACAATCACAAAACACCCAGGCTTTCAGAAAATCTATTGGATGTCTTATGACATCACTGAAATTGAACACGAAGTCCCCGGTTTAGAAACCAGTGCCTTATGCATCAGACTACGACTACGAAGATCATAGATGGCAATCGTCCAGTTGGAATAGTCCATAAAACAGCCAAAATCGTTCTAAACCCCGCATTATATTTTTAATGAGTTGTAGTTATTAAATTCCTCAGAATCTTTAGGGAGGTCTCCATTCAGCAATCGATCGCCACCAACAATAAATATGTCATTAATATAACGCCTGCTTAATTTTCTTTGCAGGGTCATATCAATATTGACAGTGTTTGTCAACAAAACCTTGTTAAGCGGCAAATCTGTCGGACTAAACGCTCCGTTATTCGTGACATGGTTTCAATGTGTCATTTCATTTACACTATGCTCGGTGCTCAGCAAAACCAAAGGGATCCCAGGATTGTTCAAATTCCCCGAAGGTACACCTTGGAGCATAGAAACAATGAAGAAGGTAAGTTTTGTTGGCACAAGTGGAATTTCAGTTTTATTTTTTATTTTCAACACGTGACATTAAAAATCATCACTTTCACAACATGGCATTTGGGATTTTAAAAGAATGTGTTTTAGAAGTAGACATCCGTGGAATATGTTCTTCGTTTGTAACAATAAATGAATAGAACGAGACAGACATACAAATGATTTTAATTTTTTTTAAATTGGTAGCATTTATTTTTATTGACAATAAGTACAACATTCAAATATGTACAATCATCATCATCATCAATCACACGGGGTCGATCCACTGTTGGGTAAATTCTTCCCCAAAGTTTCTGTGTGAAGTGTGATACTTCTCAGACCCTAATCATTTGCTGAACTTTATGGCCTCGTCGAGGGTGTCCCATCCCCCTGGTTGTTTATTACCCCTTGGGTATCACTATGTGACTGCATTTGTCCAGCGGTTGTCCAATTTCCAAGTGATATATAAAATATTTAATTAACACCTATTTTTTTTCAGTGTGTAATGCAAATGAAAATGACAGCAACATTACATATCGTTGTTGAAACTAGAAAATTGTGTAACCCCAAAAAGGCTACTTTACAATTTTCATTTATTTTGTACATCTCTCATCGACGTTAAAATAATAATATTTTTTAAATTGTAACTGCGTAGAAGCTCGTGCATATTTCAGACTTAATTTTTCAGAAAAGCCGGCTCTCACATCTAAAGTCGCCTCCTTTGCCGCACAGCCATAAATCAAACCTTCCACGAACGTAGATCCAGTGTTGCATATAAAAGCACATCTATTTAGCCTAGCGACAGTCGTACGTAACCCTCGAAACTTATAGATATTTGGATGCGGCGATCGGCGAGCCGGTAGAGGAATGACCAATTCGTAGGTGTTCGTTTGCGTTCTGGCGTCTTTGACTCGCAGCCCGAGAAGCATGCAACTTGTCATGCAAAAAGACGCATTCGATCAATCTGCGGAGCTCCATATGGCAACCAGCGGCGGCTGGTCTAACATCATACAAGTGCACTGCACTGCTTGCATTGCTACGAAACATCGTTCAACATCGTAAATCATATTTTTTCTTCATAGGTTTTTAATATTATCGCTCACTTATTGTTATGCAAACCATAAACCGATGTGCCCATATTGTCAATAGACGATAATACAGTCACTATGCACCGTATACGTCATCCTCGCTGAAATCATTTACGCCCGGGCAATATATTTAGTTAACTTAAAATGAACCCAAAGCTTAGTATGAACTAAAGCCATTAAAAAACAACTTAAACCGTGCTAATAGTTTTCGCCATGCGTAAGTTCCAGAATATCGTGCGCCGACCGGTTAAATGACATCATATTGGTCTGAGTAGAGAGAAATTACAGATTTGAATTATGGTTTGTTATTATAGACGCCGTAGCTTACTTTTCACGGTCAAATAATGTTTAGTATCATATTTAGCAATCTCGTATGTAAAATGCCTGTAAAACTAAAAACAATAGAATTCATTATTTTATAAATTTAAAATCGGTAAGAAATACATTGTCGGTAAGATATTTTGATTTATGTGTACTCTTATTTAAATCAGTGAAGATAAAAATAATTTTGCTACCTACCGCATTTCTGGAAAATTAATATTTCATTATCCTGTGTGTTGACTAAACGCGAAATGATGTTGGTTATTTATAATATAGAAAATTATTAATTCATGAATTCTAGTTATGAGCTAATAAATCTTAATACTATTTCACTAAGTGCAGTTTCATAATAATTATTCATACAGTGTACAAATTGCTAAAGATACCTAATGTACTTATATAGAATAAGATGGCTTCCGTTAAAAGTAAGAGGTATTTATCTACTATAAGAGATACAATCGTTTCTTAAAACTAATCCAAAAAGGTTTAAGTAACTCGCATCATGTTTTATTAAAAATATAAAATATACAGCTAATTTCCCAAATGTCAATAACCTTTTGTCAAATCAAAAATAACGCCGAATTGATTTCATTTTTCAATAAGGTTAGTTTCCAGCGCACCCTCAAAAATTACAATCCAAAAAATCACCGGCCGCCACTGATGGCAACGTGTGTTTTGTGAATAACGATGATGTCACATCGACGTATTCGACATATTACAGAGGAGACGAGTTTTGATGTGAGAGCCGGCTAAGATGTTTGATCTGGAAATATGTAATGTCGTCCAAATATACTAGTATGCCTTATTAAATTGTAATACTTTAAAACAATCTTTATCTGATAGTAGTATAGTGAAGAGTTATTTTTTAATTTCCATACCCATATGTGATAATTTAATTAATAAATTCTTGGAAATACTTTTTTAAACATTATAACTCTGATAAGGTATTGTAACTACTCCAACAGGTTTTATCAGTTGTATTTTATAGTCACTCAACAAACACTATCTAACAGGCTCATCCACTTGCCACCAGTGCTGCCAACTATCATTGACAAAAACATGCCAGACAGAGTATAAAAACAAACTAATTAGCAGTAAAAAATGCTAGATTTTGTGAAAATAAAATTACAAGTAAATTTACTTATTCTATCAAGAACGAAGTCAATACCTTTCCTTTCGCGTATCGAAAAAAATACAAATATCGAAAAAACAGAAATATATTTCAAAATTGACAACAAATACCTGTATTTTGTCAACGGCGTTCAAGTTTCGTTTCATGTCATTCCGATAATCGTCACATACCTGATACCACACATTAAATTATATGATACCATTTCACTATAAGTCCACTAATGCTTCTATTGTTTCATCGTGTTTTATATCTCATTAAAATAGGTACCCACCTACCTACATTAAGTAGTTTCTGATAGTCAGAAATTTTATGCGCATGAAAATAAATAAACTAAATATCTAGCATATTTTCAGCATATTTAAAGCTGTTTGAGGCTTTAAAAAATACTAGTAAAAACGCCACAAGCCAAATGCGTTTTTTTGCAAGCTAGGTTGCAAAATGCTAGATCTGGTAAGAAAAACACTAAATTGCCAACGATAACACTATAATTTAATACTTGGAAATGCCTCCGACACATACCTTTTGGAAATATCGTAGAAATGGACTTGAACAATGTTTGATTCAAACTCATGTTTGTGCATGCTGGGTAAAGGCTTTTACTAAAATGCTACTGTTACCATTTATGGTCATATGAGATTTTAAGTCATGAGAAAAAGATGTTATACTTATGTATTTTCTTTCATCTTAACCCTACATATCATGAATCACTCTTGTAGTACTACTTTGTTGAGCCAATTCGACTGCCTACAGTGCGAAAATGATATGTTGAAGTGTTATTGAAGTGGCGCTGCGATCTATGTCAGTATTGTAGTTCTCGAAACGGCCACACTTCACTTTAAACTTGCCGCAGACTAGTGATATTTTTCTTCTAGAGAAAATTTAATCGATATACTCTATACAAATTCGCAATACAAAGTATATTATTTGTTTGTGTTTGTTTCTTCCATTTTTGAATTTTTATATCAGATTAAAATAAAGTTTGCATATTTTGGATTCGATTTTAATTTTGTGTTCTTTTGTTTGACTTTTAGTGCTGTCATAATAATTTTCATTTTAACATAATATTGTGTGCCTATATTTGATATTGTACATTATCATTATTAGTGTTTTGTTAGGTAATATTGAAGCTGGGTACTTCAGTTAGTAGATAAAAATCATTTTTTATGTGCCAAACCTTTAATTCACCCACAGTTGTTGCCGCTTTCAATTATGTTCACCGGAATGCTGGCTTCTAGCAACATATCCTTGCAACATGTTGGTGTGGCGTTCTACTATATCGGCAGATCTCTGACGACTGTCTTCAATGTGATCCTCGGATACCTTCTACTCGGACAGAAGACATCGGCCAAGTGCGTCGCTTGCTGCTCCCTCATTATCTTTGGATTTTGGCTCGGAGTAGATCAAGAGAATCTAATTGGTAAACAATATTTTTTCATTATAATCGCTAAAATAAAAAGAAGTAGGTACATAATATTATTATATAGCTTTTACTTGTAATTTTTTCAATAGAAAAAAAATTTCAGGATGGCATTACGTATAAGAAACGTTTTATTAAAAAATACAAATGATAGTAAACACCTGTTTCAATACAGTAAACAGAAGCTTCACACATGTGTTTTGAGATTTATTTTCCAGGGCCCAACAGAGAAAAATATACATTTTTATGCAATGAACTATCATTATTTAGATGAGTGATTCACAAATCGACACCTACATAAAAATCCGTAACTGCGTTTTTGGCTATTTTGACTTGATTGCCTTTTATTAAATAATTTTAAAGATAATGATAATCGAAAAAAAACAAAGATTCAATCAATATTATATGAATCAACAAAAAAATTACGATTTCAGCATTAAACATTAACATTGTTGTGTCATTCAAATTTATTAAATCATACTAGTGAAAAGTACCATTTTGCAGTTACGGCTTTATACGTAGGAGATGTCGAAATGTTTATCTGTAAGGTCAATTTATCTGTTTTCTAATTGTTAGCTCACTGCACAGCAGTGGCGAAGGGTGATGGTAGGCTGTGGAGATCCGAGTTGTGGTGATTTTTAGTTCAATGAAAACAAAAAAGTATGACTGACAAAGTTTAGTGTGCATTATTTATGTCGAATCTCCACAGCCTATCTCCACCCTCCGCCACTGCTGCATAGGATACAATTCTCATAAATCATGATATATTATCTCCCGAGTTTTGATGTTATTAATTTTACAAATTAAATAATATGTGCATATCTATATCCAGTCTTGTTAATGCTGCCGGTCCATGGTTAGAGTAATCGTCCAGAGCGTCAATTTTTGCGCATGATGTGTGCCGAACACTAAACACATTTCCCACTACATTATTCTACAGTTAAAGATTAATTACTGACTATGTATATGAATAAAATGTACTGCTTTTTACACCCCGGCCAGTATCTCTTTTTCCAGGGACACAAAAGAGTTACTCAGTTACGAACCGGCCCTGTTCCCATGTGAAATTATATGGTTTTACTATTTGAAGGGTACACGGCAAAAACAGGCTCATCGCATTTTTTTTTATTTTTGAGATTTAAATGTCAATTTGTTCAACAGAGGATGCTCAAGAATGGTGTCATTAAAACTACCATATGCATTGCTTCATAAATGAAGGGAGAAGAAAGTGTAGTCAAGGCAAAAATCAGCTCATTGTGTATAAAACTACACAAAAACGAGCTCATTGCATCATAAACTAAACACAAGCGAGCTGATTACAAATTCATCGCTATTTTCACTTTCATTGTATTTCAAAATATGTGAGAAATCAATATATAAATTCTTTTAATTAATATTAAACCCATTTTCCAACCAATAACAATTTCATTATTGTTTATGCTCTCCTGCACAATTATCATTTTGTCGATGAGCCTGTTTTTGCCATGTAGCCTTCATTTACTATTCAAATAATAATTACTATAATTAGGACCCATACAATTAGTGCATACAGCGCAAATAGCCCCCTAAATTTATAATATACATAATTTCAATGACTAATTTTTCTCTAGCACTTACGTGGTGATGATGGTCGGTGTAATTTTAATATTATTATCATACATAACATAACCATTACACTTATGTACGTGTCATTGAATTTTTTAATGGATCTGTACTCGTTATTTTCAGCTTGTTTTTTTTTTATTATGAAATACATTCATGCTTACATATACCATTGGGGAGGGATGGAGGTAGGCTGTTAAGATTCAACATAAATAGTGCACACTAAACTTTGTCAGTCAAACGTATTTGTTTTCAATATTAATACTATCGACTGAAGGTACTTGATGGAATTTGAATTTAAATCCATTAGTATTTGTTTTCATTGAACTAAGACTGATGTGTGTCTGATTTCCATTTATCATTACCCTCGAAATTAGGGCTTGACGTCATAATATATAGACGGCCCTTAAGCTGTGACTTATGTTAGTGACTGATAGTGGATACAACATTAGGTATAGTTTTGAATTAATATAATAATAAATTGTCTATCCTATATACCAGTGGCGAATGTTGGAGGTAAGGCTGTTAAGATCCGAAATAAATACTGCGCACTAAACTTTGTCAGTCAAACGTATTTGTTTTCACTGAACTAAGACTACAGTGTGAAGATAGTGTTTGTTGGTTTTTAAAATTCAATTAAACCCTGCTTAATCCAAGCCATAGTAGATAATAGTCAAAAAATATTTTTTTATCTATAAAATATTTGAAATTATGCCATTAAACCTTATATAATTTTAGATATTTTATACGTTACGATGGCCGCCCAGCTTAAGCGTTAGCCTATAACGTTGTGGGCCCCAGACTCGAATCCTGGGTCTGGCAAGTACACATATTGTTTTTGGAGTATGGACCTAATAGGTTGAGCACACGGCTGACATCCATTTCTCGTAAAAATAAAATCTGTTAATACAAACCTCCACTCTGTAAAGGCCATATGATCTTATTAGGATCGGACATGGTCGAAATAGATAGAAGAATATTTTTTATCGATTATAGTTTTGCGTAGGCAGGCCTTAATGAATTTTGAAAAACTAACCAACTCTGTAATACATATTCTTAATTCAACGAAAACGGGTAAATATGACTGGAAAAGTGTGCACTATTTTTGTTGGGTTGCCCTTAGCATACCTAATCTGTTGGTTTGGTTTAGGCAGGGTTTTATTGAATTTAAAAATTAACCAGCACTATCTGTAAATTATATTCTTAGTTCAATGAGAGCAAATAATTATGACTGACAAAGTTTACAGTTTTAAAGTTAGTAGTCACTACTACATATACTATAGTCCATTATAGTGAAATCGACCAATACTAGTACGAGGGTGGGTCAATAATTCCTTAGAAAAAAGCATTAAAACAGTTTTTATTTTTGTATTTTTTTTTTATTTCTCAACATAATCTCCTTGGAGCTCAATACACTTGCTTAGACGTTTCTCAATTTTTTTTAAACCGTCAGAAAAATAAGTTTTCGGAAGGTCCTCAAAATAAGCATTTGTCCGATCGATGACTTCTTCATTTGAAAAAAAAACGTTGTCCACTTAGCCATTTTTTTAAGTTTGGGAAAAGGAAAAAGTCACTGGGGGCTAAATCTGGCGAATACGGTGGGTGGTCGACCAATTCGAACTTCAATTCTTCAATTTTAGCCATTGATCGTAAACATGTGTGAACACGGGCATTGTCCTGATGAAAGAGGATTTTTTTCCTGTTTAAATGAGGCCGTTTTTCTTCAATTTTGTTTTTTAGCTGGTCCAATAAAGATGCATAATAATCCCCTGTTATTGTTTTTCCTTTTTCCAAATAGTCAACGAAAATAATTCCACGTGCATCCCAAAATACAGTAGCCATAACCTTACCAGCTGATTTTACGGTTTTCGCCTTCTTTGGACATGGTTCGCCTTTCGCAATCCACTGCTTTGACTGTTCTTTCGTCTCGGGAGTATAGTGGTGTATCCATGTTTCATCTACAGTCACAAAGCGACGAAAAAATTCATCCGGATTGCGTTGCATGAGCGACAACAGGGCTTTAGAGGCCACCACCCTATTGCGTTTATTGTCGACTGTGAGCAAACGCGGCACCCATCTTGCAGAAATTTTTTTCATGCCCAATTTGTCATGTAAAATAGAAATGACGCTACCTTTTGAGATCCCTGTAACCTCAATTATCTCACTCAACTTTAATCTTCAGTCACTTAACACCATATCGTGGATTTTATTGATCATTTCTGGTGTAGTCACCTCTACAGGACGTCCTGAGCGTGGTTCATCCTTTGTTGATGTACGACCACGTTTAAATTCATTTAACCAGTTATAAATAGTTGCAAGTGAAGGAGCAGATATGCCGTGAACTAAATCCAACTAATTTTTTATTTCCTTTGCTGTTAACCCTTTTATATTAAATTGTTTAATAAAAGCTCTAAACTCAACTTTCTCCATTTTCCATTTTTCCATTTTCCACAAGCAAATTTTTTTTTTAAATGTACGAGAAACACACAACAACCCGACCAATCTGATTGAAACTTCGCAGCATACTGAATCGGTAGTGCCGCTGCATGAAAACAAACCGCTTACAGTACTAGTCGCGCCACCTGTCGGCTTTTCTAAGGACTTATTGACCCACCCTCGTATTATTTTCAAGCAAGGAATTGAGCATTAGATAATAAAAAATACATAGTAATAATGTAAATAGCCAGGCACCCACTTTGTTTATCATGCTGTTTCAGAGTGTTGATTTAGCTGTGGAGGTCCTCTTTTATACTTACATATTGTCATATCATGACTGGCCACAATGCAAGGTCACATAGTGGGGTTTGATGTATTTGAAAGAAACACACAAGTTATCTAGAATTAACTTAACTATGAATGACAGAGGAAAGACAGATAACAAAACAATCACTAACACGGCAACGTGGCTCTCCTCTCGGCGATCTAAAATATTTGCATTTTTAAAATTAATTACTGTTTTTAAATTGTAAATTATTAAAATATTTTATAATTTACATACAACGATAATGTATGATAACTACACAATGTAAATTGTTAAAGTAATAGTTAATATTAACATTAAATAATCTAATGGTTACTTTATCAGTGGTTAATTGAATATAAATATTCCTTGTCTTTAGTTAGACAATACTTTTTGAATTATAAGTATTGTAACACTTATAATTCAGTTGACGTATGGATAATGTAATACGACATGTTTAATACTGCTAGCTTTTCCTGTATGTGTAGATAATTGTTACTCAAAATAATTTTGTAAAAATTATATTTACTTGATAATATAAATTCTACAGGTTAAGTCTATAGTTACTTCGGTTGTAACACCATTGTTGTAGAATTTAATATGAATTATATTATCATTTTGTATAATGGAATTCTGCTAAATGCTGACTCAATTAATATATTTATTTGATTTCCATTTGGAATAGGTACGTTATTAGATGGCTGCTCTCATTTTGTTTCAATTGTGCTGCCATGGGAGCCAGTCCTGTTTCGCGTGCGTTATTTCTTATGCATCCTAAAATCGGCTAATTAACACATAACCCGATTTATTTATATGTACCTATTACTATGTATTAGGTCATTAGCTTCTAAATCTTATTGCTTTTCAATTTTTCTGAGTTCTTTGGAAGGTTTTATTTTTGAAAAGTTATTTTATTAATTATTTTTTGTTTTAGGTTCATTCTCATTGTACGGAACAATTTTTGGCGTCCTCGGTTCACTAACACTCTCCCTGTATTCGATATACACAAAGCAAGTGTTGCCGCATGTAAATCAGGAGATATGGCTACTCTCATACTATCTGAACGCATATGCCGTGATCATATTTCTACCAATGATGATATTTCACGGAGAAATTGAAGAAGTGTGGAACTTTAAACATCTTTACGATTATATGTTTTGGTTACAAATGATTGGAGGAGGAATGTGTGGATTTGCCATTGGCTTTGTGACCTCGTTGCAGATAAAAGTGAGTTATCCTTCTATTCTTAAGTCAGTAATGAGCAACTTTTTTTTTACGGTGAATAAAATAATTACCGAAAACTTTTTGGAGGCCGCATTTATATACATGTGTATTTTTCGCGTAATAACTTTGATTATTTTACAAAACGATGTCAGTCTCCAAAATACATTTTCTTTTAGTTAGGTATAACAAGTATACGGTGTATTTCTTATATTTTGTTAACATTCAAATTTGAATTATCCTTGCTTATTCCTACTCTTAGTGAAAAGTTAGTTTGGGAACCAAACCACAGAACTCTATAATTATTTTGGTACTTTATTTAATAATTTCGTTAAACTGGACCAAATTAATAATCATTGGGATTCCACCAATATCACATGCTCATCAAACCCCGAAATAAAACTATTTGTTTTCTCTCAATGTTGTATGGCAACAGTGCACTATTGGTAAACTGTAAACCATCGCCTCTTCACTTCCATTAGAGTGCGCTCTGGCGATTCTCAGCTCTTGAACTTATCATTATTCATTTTGTACGATTATAACATTCTTTTTTCAGGTGACATCTCCGCTGACACATAACATATCTGGCACCGCAAAGGCGTGCGCTCAGACAGTCATCGCAACGCATTGGTACAATGAAACCAAGTCGGTGCTGTGGTGGACCTCCAATGTGATTGTTTTGCTGGCGAGCGCGGGATACGCCCGATTCAAGCAGCAAGAAATGGAAAAAGCCGCCTTCTCCAATATCGACGTGGAAGAGAAGAAGAACCTCGTTCCGGAAAATAAAAATGACATTTCGATAAAAATATCGTGAAACTAAAAAACTAACACTGTTTTGTGTACATATTATTAATTTACGATTAAGATTTAAATGTGGCAAACTTTGTAATATATTTGATAACAGTAAAAGCTCGATTATCGAGATTTCAATATGATTATCAATTATGTATAAGCATCAAAAAAGTATGAATGAATGTGGAAAAAAAAGGTTTATTCCAGAGGAATGTATTTATCATTATGCAGACTATCTTCATCCACAAGAATTGGGATGGTCAAAACCAAAAATGTTGAAGAAATCCTTCTTCTACGAGATGGAATCTTCTGTGTTCTGTCAAAATTGCTGAAGCAAGTTCCACTTTGTCATAAGTGTAATTTTCTATGTACTATCAACAAACTGTTCCTCTATCTCTTCACAGTTTAAAATTACTAAACCGCAAATCTATTCTAACTTCATAACGCCAAATAACATTGTTTCATTGTATTTCTGAGATCTTAGTTAACCCCAATATGTTATGGACGTATTCTATGTGCAAAACTATTATTTAAAAAACAAATTTTGAGTTTGTGATTGTGTTTCGTCCTTTGTTCAAGCTCTTGCGTGCTCTGTTAAAGGAGTTATCTAATTGACTTACCCAGCGGACGTGTTATTTTTAACGTATCATACTTAACACATAGAATCCATCATAGCATTTTTATCATCATATTGGAATGATTTTGGAGTTAACTATTAATATGTTGGAATAGACCTGCAGGGTCTTTTTTTATTTCACTTTTATATGTTTAGGCTTGCTAGTTTTCTCTATAGAAGGTTTTCTTCAACATCTTTATTCAAGACTAATAGAATTGAAGGTCTGAGGAATAAAATGTATAGAAACAGCATATAATTAAAAAAGATTCACGATCAAGATTTACTATTGAAATCCTGAAAGACTGAAAAGAATGAAAAGTGTAACCAAGCGTTGCATTTATGAGATCCATTTAATTCATGTTCCCTGTATATATAACATATTGTAAATAATATTTAAAACAGAGTAACTTATATACTACTTATAAAATAACCATTTATGCCTAATCCCGACTAAGATACATCTGTGTGTGAACAAATGAATATTTGTTTTTACACAAATATCCAGGTTTTCTTGTATTCTGCCACGAAAGGTAAACATGTGAAAGATGTGACAAACGTGTGGAAATATTTCGAGGAAAATTCGTACTGTTTCATCAGAAGTAGCAACGTAAGGTCTTGTGGAATTTTATTTTGATTAAAGTGCACAAATTTGTACTACGTGGACTGTTCAAATTACATTAATTTGACAGTAATGTGGACATCTGTTGAGTTTCAACACTTTCGAAGAAATGATTGTGTACGGATGGATGTATTTTGGTCTAGATTAGGTATAAGAATGTAGAATTGTAGATAGAAGAACCGTGTAGTCTAGTGCGTAAGATGCTGGCCTAACATCCCCGGGCTCCGGGCTCAATTCCCAGTGAGTGTGTAATATATTTATGTGATTTTTCCAGTCTGGGGGTTTGTTTCACAAACTTCATGACTGTTTCACTACACTGTCATTAGGCATCATGGTATGTTCTAGTGTTAAAATGAATATATTATATTTTTTAATAATTTTTTTTTATATAATAATGGCTACTGCTAAACCCTATTCTTCTGTACATGAAATTGAAAATAAAGCATTTGATTGATTGATCTATTGGTTGATTTATAGAAAGTAGGTAGTATGTTTTACAAATTGACACCAACGGTTACTCCGAAGTCAAGGATGCTGGCATGAGAGGCATCTCAAATCTTTCTTTAAAAAGATAATATTATGATCTAATTTGTGTTGAATTTAAACTTTACAGTATGTATTTAAAATACTGTGGACAAATCTAATACAGTTAATGAAGTGTAATAAATATTATCATCATTATATTATGTGTCAATGAAAGAAGAGGATATTATGATAGGAAATGACCCAATTTTCGTGTGTCAGTTTGTATTAATCAGGAAATAGCACATTGTCTAAATCGATACGTGTTCGAAAACCAAAGTAAGCAGTATTTTATGCATATATATATATATATATATATATATATATATATATATACAGGGCTCAATCCTGGGGGCCCGGGCTTAAGGGGGGGCTGGCGTAGCGGTAAGACCAGATAAATGAGATAACCACGCATCACAAATTTGCTCTAATACTAAAAAAGGCGCTATATTCCTTCAAGAGTATAAAATCATTAAAAAATATGGTGTTGTGCAATGCAATCTTTGATTATTATACCTATATTATTACTCGACAATTCTATAATTTAAGTGGATGTATTCTGCAATACAAAAAAATGCTAAAAAGAATACCTACCCTTAATTTTACTTCGAACATCATTTGGGAAACGCAACTGTAGAGCATCACACTGCCTTTAACCTTAGTGATGGATGAGGGGACCTAATTCAGGATGTGGGGGCCATGGATTGGAGGCTGCTCAAGCTATACTGCGTAGTGTCAGTTCTTGTGGGTGGTTTTAGGGGTTGGATCGAGACAGTCTTCGATTTTCTAATAATCAATTTTAGTATACTAAGTGTAAACTAAACATTCTTTTTAACGTCACTGTCGTGTTGGAACAAGTGTTAATTGTATTTTATTGTTTTTTAGTAATGTTTTTGAAATTGAACTATGTATAAATCTAATGAAAATATTTTGCACAGGAGGAAAAAATTTTGCTGTCATATTTGCTTTATTTTTGCTTTTCACTGAAGTTGCCAATTGATTTTAATATAAGAATTATGTTGGTTAGTAAATGGCATCAATCAAATACAGTAAAACCTCGTTAGTAAGAACCCTGATAATTCGAAATTTGCCGTAATTCGAAATTTTCCCGAAAAGAAAGTCCCTTGAACACTATTTTCATATAAAACCATACCTTTAATTCAAATTTCGTAATTCGAAATGATTTCAGAGTCCTGGCATATAAAAATATTCAATAAATCGTAATAAAGTACACCATTTCATGAGACAATCATTGAAAATTGTGACAGACTTTTCTTAAAACATCAAAAATTACTTATTTTATGAAGTTAATAAAAATAATCCTGACATTTTATGACCCATTTCGGTATGCACATCTATGATCAGAAACGAAATTAATGAAAATCAAAAAAAATTTAAAAGTTTATAATTTTTTCCCCATGCATTTCGTAATTCGTAATTCGAATTTTTTTTCGATTTTCGGTCCCATGGAATTCGTATTAACGAGGTTTTACTGTATATTTATAATAAGACATGAAATAAACCAAGGAATCTGACCCACTTAATGAATGTTATCATACCTATATTGCGAATAATATAATCAAGGTAATTTTAATATATCGTATGAATACGTCAGTGCAATAAATATAAATGAGTGTGATAGCGCCTGTACATGTGCATGGATTTACTTGCACCAATAGTGTGTATTTTAAACTATCTCGATAATAACTGTTTACAAGTAAAAGTGCCGACTGTATCGCTAATCTCATTCTTCAAGAGTAAGCGAGATGCGATGTTGTCATTGTATGGTACTATTCGACAGGTGGTGAAAATCTATTAACCTCAATATGAGTCTCTGCGCAGTGTAGTTCGTTTTTTTACCAGTGGGTTCGCCACTATTGTTCTACTACAATTGTCGCGTGAAAATTCAGAAGCTTTTGAACTTTTTTAACCATACATGCAATCTTGAAATTCGCACGATAATGCGTAAGCAGTAAATACATGTACATGTAAACAGGGTACTAGGTTAATTTTACATGTATTGTAAAAATAAGTAAAAAACTTTATATTAGTAAAAATGTAAATAATTTAAGTGAACTTTTTGTGGTCCATTGAGATGCTTTTAGCTAATTTTTTTATAGGTTTTAGGTCTTCACACTGTTTGAAATTTACAAATGATTTTAACGTGTCGTATAAGGCAATCTTGCCTTTGAGTTGTCTTGAGTATGCTGGCAAAGAGGTTTTATTTCTCTGTTATGCAACGTTTGTGAATATTTAAACTGAACTGACTGGTCAACGTACAGATTGTTGCCAAGGTTGTTGATTGTTGCCGATTCTGTACCAAAGCGGATATGGTCGGGTGTACAGGGCCGTACATACAAAAAATGCGAACTTATTCGCCTGTCTTTGAAGACAGAATGCCAGTCTCAGGCGTTAGTTAGTGTTTTTTCGAAAGAATACCGGTCCAAATGAAACATTTTGCATGATTGGTAAGTGTATATAGATAAACTTTCAATATACTAAAAAAAAAAATAAGGTTTTATTTTTGCTAAAAAATTCGCGGCCTCTCACCTGCCTCCATACAAAACCTCCCGTAATCTCAATAGCAAAAGCAAAATAAAATCTCATTGTTTTGGTATATTTAAAAAAAAATACTAGAATTTTGGTATTGTATTGTGCATTTAAATATTTTACAATATAAAAAAGTATTACAATTTTTTATTTTTTTATTCTTATGTTTTGTGTTTTGTTCAGTTCAAAATTTATTAAAAAAAATATAGTAAAATGAAAACTGTTGTTTTATTAATATCTACCTATATATGTCGATAATATGATTGATGCTGAAGCAAACCTTAATATATTATGCATATATTTTCCGATCCTAATAAGATCATATGGGCCTCCACAGGGTGGAGGTTTGTATTAAAACAGATTTTATTTTTACGAGAAATGGATGTCAGCTTCTTGCTTAACTAATTAGGTTCATACCATCACACAAAAACAATATGTATATTTGCCAGACCCAGGATTTGAATCTGGGACCCACGACGCTATAGGCCGACACTTAGTCCGCGCGGCCATCGTATTATGAAAGTGAACATGAAACAAAGGTCAGTTTGCATTGTAGATTCATTTGTATTAAAATTAACATTTATGCTCTGATAAGACTGCGAATCCATAAAAACCATAAGTCTAAAAGAAGATTCTCTATACAATACTGCATGTGTTTTTAACCCATGGCTTGTTTGACATATTGCGTGGGTCGGGTAAAATTTCCAGATTGAAAGACTGATTTTTAAAAAATCTTCAGGGTTTTAAAGGTTAAGAACCCGGCAATAAACCAGCACCATTCAATCATGTAAGTAACCAAAACAACACATCAACAGCAGACCACCATATTCTCATTTATTTACAAGCAATGCCAAGTACAAAATATTAAATTTTCTAGAAGTAATTAGGTACTACGGTCCGTACACGTGCATGGATTTACTGGCACCAATAGTGTGTATTTTAAACCATCGCGATAATAACTGTTCAACTGAACACGTAAAAGTGCTGACTATGTCGTCAATCTCATTCTTCAAGCGTAAGCGACACGGGATGTTATTGTATGGTGCTATTTGACAGGTTGTGAAAATTGATAAACATCAAAAATGCTATGCGTTGTGTAGTTCGTATTATTTCCGGCAGGTTCGCCACCAGTGACGTCTCTAGACAAAATGCTGCCTCATTTTTTTAACTTTATATCATCCTTTCAATTCCAATATCTAAAAAATGTGTTGATTGGATACATTACTAACAAAAGAATATACACACCTATACCATTAAAATATACAAAATCAAATTTATAAATATTTTTTTCTTCAAAAGCAGGGAATTATTTTAACATTGGTAATACAGTAGGTAGCTTCTTATATGTAATTTTTGCGATACATTAAATTGCTGTCTTGAGGAATTAAGGGCGATTCGTGTTGATTTTCTTCTTCACAAAACTTGGCAACACTTGTAGTGATATTTTTAGCCTAAGCAAAGTTTTAGATATTACTAAATCGATATAATGACGGCGCGACACTTCGATACAGACTAAAATCGTGGACCATGAACGATAGGAGGAACGCTCTGTAAAAGGGGGTGCATCTTTAGTTTCCACGGCCAACGCAACTTCTGTGCACACTGATTAATCTAATAATTATTCGCAAATCTGCATGTGTCGTTTCTGGTCACCAAGGACGTCGAAGGGCAACGGAAGTAAACTAGACATCGCGAACCCGACAAAAAAATTACAGACCTGTTAAACCTTTTATGTCAATTAATACATTCTGTTTCCAACCAGTGAGCTGAATGTTTAATTTAAGTTATTTTCGTTATTAGGTACTAAGTTAAGGTAGGTAGCTATTTCTATATATTATATCTATTGAATCTCCTCATTTGCCGCCATCAAGCGACGCTCAATCTGCCAAATCTCCTCAATCTGCCACGGGACGTCACTGTTCGCTCGCCACTATTGTGCATACGCATTTTCCATGCAAGTTCCAACCTATTGCTAATGTATTAAAATTCAGAAGCTGCTGAACTTTTTTGACCCATGCATGCTATCTTGTAACTGCACAAATGTGTTTACACGGGAATTTTCTTATTTTATTGTATTAATCATTATTGTGTAGGTATGAATTAAATTAGAGTGCCTACCATGGCTCCCACAAGGGAGGGGGGGCTGACAGGGCTCTAGCCTGGGGGCCTGGGTTTAGAAGGGGCGTGGCGTGGCGTGGAGGGTCGACCAGTAGTGAGAAAAACACCACAAATTTGCTCTCATAGTAAAAAGTCGCCTGCGGCGCTATTTCCTTTCATGATTAATTTGTGCTGTAATTTGATATGATGATTGATATAATTAAATGATAATTCATGTCTAGAATAATTATATTTCATAGTTATTTTATGTGTGTTTCCTAACTTACAAAATGGCTTCTTATCCAATATGGCGAAGGGATGCATGTTACTTGGCTACCACAAGTAATGGAGGTTGCGATCGGTGTTTCATAATAATGAGTTCTGACAACTCAATAAATCAACTGGATATATTTTTAAATCGCCATTAACCCTGGAGTTCCGTGGAAACCACTCAGGGAACACTGCTGTAGAAGAATCACTGCCTTTAACTTGAGCGATAGGTAGGGGGGCCCGCCGTAGATCCTGGCCTAGGGGGCCCCTTCAGGATCTGGGGGCCATGGTGCCTTTTTTTTTTTTCGACCATGTCCAACCCTAATAGGATCATATGGGCCTCCACAGAGTAGAGGTTTGTATTAACAGATTTTTTTTTTTTTTTTTACGAGAAATGGATGTCAGCCACTTGCTCAACCTATTCGGTCCATACCCTAAACTCACACACAAATTGAAAAACTATATGTGTACTTGTCAGACCCAGGAATCGAACCTGAGACCCACGGCGTGATAGTCCTGATAGTCCATGGTGCCTACATAACATTTATTTTGTTATGTAAAAAATCGACTAATTAAATTTGGCGGGAAATGCGTCAATCGTCACAAATATTCGGCAATTGCCTGGTTTAGCTTCAAAAGTGAAATAACCTAATATTATATTATGTAGGCAAACATTATAATTTTATAATACAGTAGATATGAATATTTATTTATATTTTATATAAGTACATGTGTGTACCTACCTACATGTCTCTGCTGTCTGTTGAATCAGGCAGTGGCGCACCCAGGGGGGGGCCTAGGGGCCCTGGCACCCCCCAAAAGCATCAGAATGATTTTAAACGTTGAAATTGAAAGCCGATAAACTATACCTTTGGGATTAGACAAATAAAAACACGGCAAAAAAAAATATTTGTAATTCTCCAGCACCCTTTTTAGAAAAATTTCTTAGATTTTAATTTCTAACACAAAAATTTCGAAACACTAATATCAGGTTTTTTTAGAAACCCAATTCCTAATGAAACTGTCAAAAAATTCTCGGTGTCCACCCGAATTCCGGAGTGGTGTAGGTCATGGCTGGGGAGGCCTGACAGGGCTCTAGCCTGGGGGACCCGGCGTGTCGGGTTGACCAGATAAGTGAGATAAACACATCATAAATTAGCTTTAATAGTAAAAAAAGTCGCCTGCGGCACTATTGTACTTCATGGCTATGAACATTTTCAATTATATAATTGTGCAATAATATATTTTTTGAATATTTTGTGTCGATAATTGACAGCTCCATTATTAAAGTAGATATATTAAAAATCGCCAATAATTCACTGTATGAGTACCTTTAATTTGAACTAAGACACAATTTGAAAAACGTTAATGTAGTGTTTCACACTGCCTTTAATCTTAGCGGTAGGTAGGGGGGACGCCAAATATCCTAGCCTGAGGGCCCGTTTCAGGATGTGGGGACCATGGTGTAGGTACACCGAGTGCAATAGACAAAAGGCCGATAAACGAGAAATTAGGCTGTGAAGAAGAAAAAGATCCTATGGGACTAATTTACATTCTCCTTCTTGCCCCCCCCCAATATTAAATCCTGGGTGCGCCACTGGAATCAGGTAGCTATTAAATTTAGTGACGGCCTTGTAATAAAAATACAAGTCATGTGAATGTGAATGACCTTCAATTATTATAAACAAGAAACAGAGGATTTAACCACACTACAGCAACAGCAACCTACTAACAACACCAATAAAAAATATTAGATGTTGTTGGATTACTTAATATTGTAATTAGTTATCAGTTTGACTGCTGGACTCAGCTCTGGCAGTTGCGTTTCAATCTTGAAATAAAATCAGTGTCAATCAGTAAATTATTAAAAGAAATAAAAATGGATACGACAGGCATTGTGAATAATCCGATTTTTAAAAGCTACGCCTATTATTCAGCAGTTTTAATTGTGAAAATGCTTCTAACAGCCACCATCACAGTAAAACATCGTCTATGGAAAAACGTAAATATTAAATTACTTCAATCACACACTACTACTATTTATATAATAGCTATAATTCAATGGCGAGGGGTAGATGTTGGCTATTGAGATTCGACATAAATAGAGCACACTAAACTTTGTCAGTCATAATTATTTGTTTTCATTGAACTAAGAATACCAATTGCGAAGGGTGGAGGTAGGCTGTTAAGGTCCGACATAAATAGTGCACATTAAACTTTGTTAGTCATAATTTTTTGTTATCATTGAACTAAGAATACAATTTACAGATGGTCCTGGTTAGTTTTTAAAATTCAATTAAACCCTGCCTAACCAAACCATAATAGTATAGGTATGCTATGGGCAATCTGACAAAAATAGTGCGCACTTTTGCAGAAACAGTTATTAGTTTTTAAAAAAAGATTAACCCTGCCATATGTGGGGTAAAAAGGAAACTAAAGTGAACTAGATTTTCATACGTAATAATAATAAAAATATAAGCAAGGGGGTTGAAATTTTGCCAATGAAAACAAATACCAAAATTAAGCTGATGTACAGATATTATTCAGCATTTTAAACGATTATATTATATTTATATGACAATTGATTACTACCAAGTCAAATTGCATGAGGGAGACATTTTTGGTGCACGTAATGAATGAAATTTGAGGAGATAGTATCAGTCAAACAGCCAAATCGCTGCCTAATTTGCAGGTTGTTCTATTTCACATTTTTAAGAAAAATGACTTTTTAATGCCATTTTGTTCTATTTCCAGAACTCTGTTTAACCCATTAGTCAGAATATAAAAATTATGAACGCATTTGTCGATAATCTCGAAAATAAGTTAAGCATTCTTTTATATACTGAACACAGTTTTTCATATAATATATTATAGTTTGTGCAATTATTTCAATGTGAACTATCAAATTACTCTCCTGAGAATTTTACAGAAAATTACATAGAACAACCTGGGAATCAGACAGCGATATATATATTGATGGTACAATTTATTATTTCAATGTGAACTTTCAAATTGCTCTCGTGAAAATTTTACTGAATGTGACATAGAACAACCTGGAAATCATGCAGCAAAATGTTGGCTACCATTGCTAATTGGTATAATATATCATATTGTAAAGCTTATACTATCAACTGAGGTAACTTGATGGAATTTTAATTGTAATTGTTTTGGGGTTTGTATTATGCTATGCTATTAATTTTAATCGTACCTATCTCCTTTCATTATGAACCTTCACCCATGTCCAATATCATGTCCGGAAATTTGCACGTATGCAGTTCACCATATCACAGTTGACCGTGAAATTTTGTATCGGAAATATATTATGGTCGTACATTAACGGCCCACATGATCAGCGTACGTCAAAACGGTGCTTTTATGCTATTTTCAAAGCATGATCCTGGACATTCCTTAAACGTTGTAGATAATCTATTTAAGTACATAATTTTGAAGCCATATTATCCTTTATATTAATTTTAAACATTTGATGACTGCATTAAGTATTTTTATTACATAAAATGGTATTATTTTAAACCTCTCGCTCTAATGTTTTAGAATATAGTCATATTTCAGTACGTCCATGTGAAGTGGTGTTAAGATTTTTTATATTTATTAATTTTTAAAAGCATTTTTAAAACCATTAGTAAAATTTATGTCGACATTATTATAGTGAAATATTTACAATAAAAAATTAATATATTGATAATCTCTGTGATCCCAAATTTGACCAGAATTAGGCATTTTATTATTCAAAATATGGGCAAGATTTACACATTTAAAGATAATTTTAAAGATACTGATTATAAGCTATGTCTTTGACCATTCAAATGTGATAAACATTCTACGAATAATGTTTGCTTTATAATAATTATTGACCTAAGAAGTATCTTTAAATGTGTAAATCTTGCCCATTTTTTGAATAATAAAATGTCTCAATATATATGTGAATAGACTATCTACAACGTTTAAGGAATGTCCAGGATCATGCTTTGAAAATAGCATAAAAGCTCCATTTTGACGTACGCTGAGCATGTCCCCCCTTAAATACCGCTCAACCTCTTTCATGTCTAAATAAAACACGGTTTTTTTCGATTTACAGGAAGCCAGCGGAAAACAAATTTTGAAAATAACCGATGTACTGGATTATATATTGGGTTAGGTTAGGGCCAGTGGTCGGCAAACTCATTATTCAACAGAGCCAAATATCAACAGTACAACGATTGAGATTTTTTTTGAGAGCCAAATTTCTCAAACCTACTATATAGTATATAGGTAGATACACTGTTAACATCATATCATTCTTAATACATAATGATCTTATTTATTGAATTGTAGGTAAGGTATCTATAAAATTAAATCATGACAATGACTAACAAACACTTAATGTGAACAATGGCCTTGCATCTCCTTGAAAAGTTTGGATAAGTCAGATTTGTATGTTGTTAGCATACTTAGCTCATACTTGCTGTTGAAATTGACACAATTTTATCGAGTGGAATATGATGTTTTTCCATACACTCAATTACAGCATTTGCAATATCCGTGTTTGATATTTGAATGGCAATAATCCTACAACTTCTTCCTTTGGACCTGTAAATGAAATAAATTGTACAAAACGTGAAACTTGTGGTGTATCGTGTATGTCACAAGAGTCATGTTAACTGCTATTGATAAAGTTGAAACCAATTTAAGATCTTCGACTTGCTGGTTGGTTATATTTGAAGACATGTTGACTGTTATATATTTCACTGTTTTAGCCCGTACGTGGTCATTTGTGGCAGAGCCACACCCAAGGGGCCAAAGAGCCACATGTGGCTCGCGAGCTGTGGTTTGCCGACCACTGGGTTAGGCTTTCATTCTTGAACGCATGATTTTTGCCAAAATCGGCTATGAAAATTGGCGCGGTTCCAGCCTGTTAACCGACTTGTACCAAAACACTTACAAAATACCAACGTAATAAAAACTACTGAAATACAAGGGAAAGACAGTAGAGTATTAGGTATGTAATGCTGAACAACGCGCAATTTTATCATCTCGGTACAATTTACATGAATACAAACTGACACTCGCGCTTACACACCAGTCACCGCGCACACGCATACAAAGGTTGAAATGAATTTGAAATTTAAATTAAACCTGTTTTTGATTGTAAAATATATTTTTCTTTTCAGATATTTTCAAATCCTGAAGACTTAGCATGCTTTGGAAACAAAAAATCTATATTGAAACATGATGATGCCGATGTGGAAAGATCAAAAAGGTATCTACATTAATTTATGAACTTATTGTTACGGGGGAAACATTATTGTTATTGCAAATTGCAATGTTGTCCTAATAATAGTATTGAATTAAATAGATTATTTTTTACAACGTTTTTATTAACTCGTATTCTTGTTTGTCCGGTACAAATCTTGGAATCGATTTTTACTAACTTCCCGACTAGCTAGACATTTGAAACTTTTAGAATATATCAGAACACGGTGCCAATGCATTCTTTTCATACTTTTACCCATCTTTAAGGGGGGACATGCTCGTCGAAGGTCAAAATTGAGTTTTTATTGTATATTCAAACCATGATCCTGGACACTCCTTAAACGTTGTAGATGATCTATTTATATAATTTTGAAGCCTTATTATCCTTTATAGTTATTTTAAACATTCGATGACTGCATAAAGTATTTTTGTTACATAAAATAGTATTCTTTTAAACCTCTCGCTCTAATGTTTTAGAATATAGTCATATTTCGGTACATAACTGTGCAGTGGTGTTAAGATTTTTTACATTTATTAATTTTTAAACGCATTTATAAAACCATTAGCATAATTTATTACGAGATAATTTTTGTAAAATATTCACGATAAAAAATTATATTGATAATCTCTGTGATCCCAAATTTGACAAGAATTAGGCATTTTATTATTCAAAAAATCGGCAAGATTAACACATTTCAAGATGATTCTAAAGATATTTATTATAAGCTATATCTTTGACCATTCAAGTGTGATAAACATCTTATGAATAATGATTGCTTTATAATAATTATTGACCTAAGAATAAGGTAGTGTTTTTTTGAAATACGCCATTTCTTTTGTCATTCCCCAGTGGTTAAGCTACAACATACGGCCGTAGCCATAAATAGACAAACTATAATTGAAGTAGGAAGTAAAATGATATTGACGCGCGTGTTTGAACATGTACCGTTTAAAAAAAAAATAAAAAAAAATTCGGTTAGGTACATGTTAAAACACGCGCGTTAACATAATTTTACTCCCTACTTTAATTATAGTTTGTCATTTTATGGCTACGGCCGTATGTTGTAGCTTAACCACTAGGGAATGACAAAAGAAATGGCGTATTTCAAAAAAACACTACCTTATTCTTAGGTCAATAATTATTATAAAGCAATCATTATTCATAAGATTTTTATCACACTTGAATGGTCAAAGACATAGCTTATAATAAGTATCTTTAGATTCATCTTCAAATGTGTTAATCTTGCCGATTTTTTGAATAATAAAATGCCTAATTCTTGTCAAATTTGGGATCACAGAGATTATCAAAATAATTTTTTATCGTGAATATTTTACAAAAATTATCTCGTAATAAATTATACTAATGGTTTTATAAATGCGTTTAAAAATTAATAAATGTAAAAAATCTTAACACCACTGCACAGTTCTGTACCGAAATATGACTATATTCTAAAACATTAGAGCGAGAGGTTTAAAAGAATACTATTTTATGTAACAAAAATACTTCATGCAGTCATCGAATGTTTAAAATAACTATAAAGGATAATAAGGCTTCAAAATTATATAAATAGATTATCTACAACGTTTAAGGAGTGTCCAGGATCATGGTTTGAAAATACAATAAAAACTCAATTTTGACCTTCGACGAGCATGTCCCCCCTTAAGCAGAATTGAATTCATTTTCAGTTAATTCTGTTTTGTATGGAAAGTCATTTCAGAAAAATCCGTAAAAAGTTAAAGACTATTATTGGTTGCTAAGGGGGTGGTCCTAGCAACTAAATTATTAATATATTGCCGTGCGTTACTATGGAAATCAAAATGACATTTCAGTATTCTATATTTGTTTGTTTGTTTGTTTTTTTATTTACTTCACATCAAGTACAAGTTTGAGTATAATAATTCAACAGAAAATTTAAAAACGTTGTAGGTAAGGTGCATTGGGGTAATTCCGACAGGAATTTCTATGAGATGGCTAGAGGTTATAATATATTTCGGTTAATTATTCAAAGTGTTTTATATTTACTGCCATTATTGTTTTACCTCTGTGTACTTAAAGAAAAGATGTATGATACATATATATTAGATTCTGGAATATATAGTTGGGTTCTTTAAATTGAGAATTTGAAATATTGAGTCACTTTTTTTGGCATTGGGGAAATTACGAACTATCTTGGGGTAATTCCGAAATTATTCAAAAGTTGATTTTATTGCACTTTGACCGAAGGTTTACCTTTCTTTTTCGACCGTAATTACTCCTAACACAAGATATCATCAATTTTGTTAATAGTATCCATAATCCCTAACTTTTGATACTATTAGTTCGGAATTACCCCAAAAAAAGGTAGTGGTTCTCAACATTTCAGTTAAGTACTTAGAATTATAGGGATTGTGGAACGGGATGAAAAAGGGCAGGTTTATTCCCGGTTGTCACTACCAGTTTTGTTCCCACCGGTGACAAATAATGAGAAAAAATATCCCAATATGATACAAGTACCTACCACCTTAAATCAATAAAATAAAGACGAGGAAAATCAAAGAAAATGATAATTTTAATAATATAAAAAAAATTATTTGAGTCTACATTCTTATTTGACTACCTTAATAGAACAATATTTTTTATAAAGATATCTTTTGTTTACTTACTGCTTTTTGCATAGCAAAATAAACTTTCTTCATACCCATACAATTAAATTAGTCAACATTAAAAATGTTAAATCAAAGTCGGAACTTGTCTTTTTAATCATTTTCATCTACTTTTATGGCATAAACTTATAATTTATTCCTGCTAGCAAACCTAAAACTAAAATGCGGGCTACACTCTTAAAAAAACATAACAGAATTGCTTAAGACATGGTCTGAAAGCCTCACATATACATAATAATGATCTATTGGTTTGGTACGCAATCAGTCAAAATAAATTCTATCTTTATCATTACATAAGTAATATTCTTTTTCATCGGCACTTTTTTTTGTTTATCTATCTTCTTCACTATTAATGACTCTGGAACGTTGTCACTATCTTTTCTTTTGGTCGTAATAAAGGTTAGCTGCTGGTGTGGTCTCATAGTTTTTAAGAAGTTGATAGAGAAGTATGTTTCCTCATGTTTTATTATTTCTTCTATGAACCCAATCTCCATTTTTTTGATTGAATATCTGACAAGCACTGAATCATTTAATTTATAATTTTCCTTCATGGCAGGGTCCTTTTCTTGAGTTTTGTATACTATATCTTTATTTTTCAGTTTTAGTAGCAGTTGTTCATTTTTGTCTTTTTCTTTTGAGTCTTCTCTAGTTGTCATATTTTTTCCTTTTATAAAAACATCAACGTTGTCTTTGTCATCTCTTTCAATGTGTCTTTTCTCTTCGTTTTTTTTGTCTGTTTTATCCGCTTGATTTTCTTTAACACCTTTACTCTTAGTACAGAGAGAATTTGAATCGTTGTTGATGAGTATCTTTTCGTCAGTTAAACTTTCACCATATTTCACATCTTTTGTTTTTTTGTGACCTTGGTTCTTCCTTGTATATTTTAAAATCATCTTCAGAGTATTCATCCATCAATTCTTCAAAATCAAGATAATCTATATTATCAGAATCGCTATATTCGCTCATGATGTCGGTACACTAGTTATGCTGTTAAGTGAAGGCTGGTGTTACCGCACTTACCCAAGATTATAATAGGACGTGCGATAGCTTCTTATTAGGACGATGCTAAATTTACTTACTTTAATATTAATTTAATTAAGTATATTATGTACATCTAAATTAGATATAATTTTAGTTTCTTTACATATTGAGAATCACTGCCAATTACTATGAAAAAGTTAAGTGGGCTATTGCGGAATGAATATATATCGAAATAACCCCAAAGGGGTATTTCCGAAAAAAAATTAAAAATACAGCTAGGACGTTGTGTTCCTCTCACAAATTCGTAAAAAACGATTATATATCGTAAAAGCAATCACTTATTCTCAAATAACTTACCAGAATTCTGAGATATGCAAGTTGGGGTAATTACGAATCAGCAAAAATGGCGCGAAAAACAATTATCCGAAAAAACTTGATGGTATGCACGCATTGTTGACACTAGCGACTAGCGATGACTAACGAGGCGAGCACAATGAACATGGCGTCTAGACTAATTATTGCCAATAGGAAAATATCGCTTCGATTGGTAGAATTTTTGGAATATACCCATATTCGGAATTACCCCAATGCACCTTATATAAAAAGTTATTTTTATCTAGTAATTTTATTTATATTTTTATTAAGAATATCTATTGAATAGGTACTATCTATGATCTCCAAATTGTATGTTGCACTTGTTGACAATATTTAATTCGTTTATTATTTTTTTCAAAATTTAGGAATATAACATTCTTCATTGCACATACAAGACGGAGTTTGAATTAGATATTATTATAATATCTAAGAATAATGACTCCAGAGACGTGGGACAATTATTTTTCATACTGCCCCCATAAAGAAAAGGGCAGCTTTTTGACAGAAATCACAAAGTGAGTTATTGTACAGATATACGTATCGTACATACGTGAAATTCTGAACCATTTGACATAACAGTATAAAAATTATTTCAATCGACATATTGTTTTTCGTTTTTTTTTTTCACAAAAATGGTAGTTATTCTAAACAAGAAGACAGTGTAACGAGATTCATAAGAAAAAACACAGCAATCTATTGAAAATATACTGGTTTTTGCTTATAACATAATTAAAAGATTCATCCGCATTATTGAAAAATTTCTTAAGAAAAGTTTAGAAACGTGAATGTCTCATTATCTCAAAATGTGACTTTGGCAAATAGCTGCCTTTTGCTTATGGAGGCAGAGTAATCTTTCATTTACTTAAGAGCATACTTCAGTGAAACGGCAAATAATTTTCAGCAATAGGTGGGACGTAATTTCGCACTCTTTGCCAATCGGAGAGAGATAGTCGAGCTGTGAGCAAGTCAATTTGTTTGGTGATGGCATCGGAGGAATATATTCATAAATCGTGTAAAGATGACTAAAAAACGTTACGCATTTACTCGAAAGAGAAAACATGTCAATGAATATATTATTATTATTATTACTAATATAACAATAAACATAACATTAAATGGATACATGTCGAATTTTTATGACAAATTATGTTTTGTTCGTCACGCGTCGTTTGCACAATCTGCACGATCTTTTTAGACCAAGCCTCAGCTGAAGTATAGCCTTAATACATATTCAGAAACTATGGTCAACATTTTTTTTTCCAAAATCTACGGATTCTAAATATGTTATTATTATTATCACTACTTTGTTCTTAACATGGGAAAACTGATTTTTTTCTGCATGGTCAACGAAACTGTGCTTCTGGGCCCCCACTAGGGCTGCGACCGGGGCGGTTACATCACTCACCCGCCCCATGCTATGGACACACGGCATTGCAGTCGACGTGCGTAGACGCACTCCAGGTCTTTGATTCCAATTGCATCTGATTATAATCACCAATTAGATAAAAACAAATCTAATTGATGATTCTAATCGGATGCAATTGGAATCAAATAAGACCCTGCGTCGACGCACGTCCACTGCAATGGTGTGTGTCTGCAGCCGTGTACGTCCTGAGTGGCAGCGTTAGGCGCAGCGTTGAGCGTTTTGCGCAACTCAAACGTATAACGGTGTGTGAAAATGTTCGTAGACAATGTCTTTTTTTGGTTATACATTTTATACGGTTATAAGTTTGAGTTGCGCATAACGCTCAACGCTGCGCCGAACGCCGGCACTGAGGCCTCACACTTACTGCTCGTATACATAATCGTATTTTCTCTCTCGTATTTGATAAATAATTATAATACTTATTTGTGTCTTTCTCATTTCAGAGCTCACCTTAACGACCTCGAAAGTATCCCAGCATTTCTTTTCGTGAGTGCCATCTACGGATTGATTGCTCCTTCAGCTGCATTTTACAATTTGCTGATGAAGACGTTTACCATCGCCAGAATTGTTCACACATTTGTTTATGCTGTTGTGGTCTTGCCGCAGCCTTCCAGAGTCAGCGCCTGGTTGGTTGGCCTCGGCATCACGATTTACATGGCTGTCAACATTATCATCGAATTTAGTTAAGAAAAGAAAAGCCGTTGTGCTGATTTTTCATAATTATGTTAAGAGCGTACTTCAGTGAAACGGCAAATAATTTTCAACAGTAGGTGTGACGAAATTTCTCACTCGTCGCCTGGACTCGCCAATCGGAGACCGATAGTCGAAGTGTGCGCACGTCGATTTGTTTTGTCATGGCGTCGGATGAAAATATTCTTAGATCGTGTAAAAATGAGAAACCAGAAATTAGAAACCAAACACTTTTTTTTATAAAATTCAATTATAATTTCAATTAATTTTAACAGTTTCTACGTGTGCGTACGTGCGTGATTAATTTTGATATTTTTTGTTGACACCCCCGAGACAAAAATCGAATACTCGAAGCAATATTGTTTTTTTGTCAAACCCAAAGAATGTCAGAAGTTAGTCATGTACCTAGTCAGTAATAGACAGAAGAAAATTATAAATAAATGTTTATGATACCGCATCATCCTGTCCCAAAAGACGTTGGTACCTAATAATAAACTTGATATTACTTAAACTTGAACTTAACTTGAACTTAAACTTGAGTAACTGCTTTAATTCTTGTAAAAATAAACAAAAAATGTTATTTTTTTAGAAGGTCACCTTTAGGTATGGACTTTAGTACCTGCTTATTTTGTATAATAAAAAAGTTGTGTTTCTAATTTCCTAGCCAAGTAGCTAACTACTAAAATGACTAGGTATAAAATGTGACATAAATAATAATAATTAATTGTTTTTATACTTTTGTACCATTAAATTACCTAATTAAAAAAATGTTTCTAGTGTATTTTAATATTTTATTTGGTTCAAAATAATATAATTTATAAACGACCTAGGTAAGTATTGAGTTTTTTTAAATGCGTATTATACTATTATTATAGTTTCATTCAAAAACTAACAATTCTCACGGTAATGTGGGACGTATAAAAGAAATTACGATTTGTATGGAAGCCAGCGGCAAACAAATTTTGAATTTTGATTTCTGGATTATTTGTTAGGTTAAGTTAGGTTATCATTCTTGAATTCATACATTTTGTCGAAATCGACTATGAAAAATGCCGCTGTTCCTGCGGTTACATGTAAATTGTACGTATTACATTTCACCGTAGCACAGTTCGCCGTGAGCTTTCTTTTGAGGCTGAGCTCTTCCGGGCGAAATCATAATTTTATTTTTTCACCCTGAAATTATATTTCCATAAAACACTTTAAATTTATTTTTGGATGTGTACCTATTCGTAATTTGGGTACAAGTCTGTTTACTGGAAGCCAGGCAGGAACCGTGTTCGGAATTTTTTACGTATGCAGTTCGCCGTATCACCGTGAAATATTGTATCGGAAATATATTGTCGTATATTAAAAACTGCCCAACCTCTTTGGGTTGTAAGTATAGTACTGAGATAAAATTCATGTCTAAATAAAACACGGTTCTTGTCGGGTTATGCCAGCGCTCCATTGGCGAGCCAAAAGTCCGTGGACAATAAATCGTCCGATTTGTCTATGCCCTGCTACTGATCAATGAACGAATAAAAAAGTCGAGCTGTCAAAAGTCAAAAATTGCGATTATCGTAATGTCTTCTGATAACCCTATAATTTTGTATTATTTATATGTAGACTTGCGTAAAATAATATAGCAGTGAAAACAACACAAGATTTACGTTTTCTTTTATGAATTTCATAAATACAAATAAAAAAATAATTGGTAAATCTCTCATTTTATAATGTGTAAATTAACAAATAAATCAATGAAAATGTTTAAAACAATTACAGATTTTTTTGCGGTCCGAATGATTGCGTATTAATATAAAATCGAATTTGCATTGCGATCGACGGACGAAGTCTGGCAACTCGGAGGTAAAATATCAAATGCCAGCGCTCCATTGGCGAGCCAAAAGTCCGACGACAATAAGTCTTCAGATTTTTCTACGTTCTGCTACTGGCCAACAGACGTTCAACGAAACGAGTATATAATTAATTTGACGAGTAAAACAGTCGACTTTGACAGCATAGATAATATACGTATATCTGACAGTTAAATCGTGATGGCGTTAAATGATACCGACGTTTTATGTTTTTTGGGTTATTGGGTGGCAGATAATGTAATAACGAAGCAAAGGGTACACAAATACTGGGTGAAACATTGGATAAGGAAACGAACGACATTATCCCACACAAATTTAATACGAGAATTGCGTTTGCAACCGAGCGATTTCCGCAATTATTTGCGAATGTCGGAGGATGTATACACAGAACTGTATAATTTGGTCTCCCCATTTATTAAAAAAAAAATACTATGATGAGGGAAGCTATTTCTCCTCATGATAGATTATGTGCAACCCTGAGATTTTTGGCTGCCGGCGGAACATTCACTGACTTGCATTATAGAACTGCGATTGGAAGACAAACTCTGGGCAAGATAATTCCCGAAACTTGCCAAGTCATCATTGACGTTTTGAAAGGAGAATATTTCAAGGTGTGTATTATATTATACGTCATCTAATAAAGTTGGGCAAATTTACAAATATATCATTAACAAGTAGACATTGGTTGGTCTTATAAAGTGAACGTTTAGTGGATTGTTTTACCTATATAAATCATAGACGGCAACATCATAAGAATGGCAGACAAGATGCATTTGAGATAGGTATATATATAGTCACAAATAAGGCCATCGTTGACATGCTAAATATTCAATAGACCATTAGAATGCTGTACCTAGCCAGGACTCTCCATATAGGCTGTAAGCAAGCTGCTTAATTATTCCTGTTGAATGTATTGTAATACTAGTCATATTCTTCGAAAAGCAAGCATGGAATTTGATTTCTAAATGAGGCCACATAATAATATAGGTTTGCTAACATAGCTCAAATACTTACCATTTGTTGAATCGCTTAAGGGGGGACATGCTCGTCGAAGGTAAAAATTGAGTTTTTATTGTATTTTCAAACCGTGATCCTGGACACTCCTTAAACGTTGTAGACAATCTATTTACATAATTTTGAAGCCTTATTATCCTTTATAGTTATTTTAAACATTTGATGACTGCATAAAGTATTTTTGTTACATAAAATAGTATTCTTTTAAACCTCTCGCTCTAATGTTTTAGAATATAGTCATATTTCGGTACATAACTGTGCAGTGGTGTTAAGATTTTTTACATTTATTAATTTTTAAAGGCATTTATAAAACCATTAGCATAATTTATTATGAGATAATTTTTGTAAAATATTAACGATAAAAAATTATATTGATAATCTCTGTGATCCCAAATTTGACAAGAATTAGGCATTTTATTATTCAAAAAATCGGCAAGATTTATACATTTGAAGAAGATTCTAATGATACTTATTATAAGCTATGTTTTTGACCATTCAAGTGTGATAAACATCTTATGAATAATGATTGCTTTATAATAATTATTGACCTAAGAATAAGGTAGTGTTTTTTTGAAATACGCCATTTCTTTTGTCATTCCCCAGTGGTTAAGCTACAACATACGGCCGTAGCCATAAATTGACAAACTATAATTGAAGTAGGGAGTAAAATGATATTGACGCGCGTGTTTGAACATGTACCGTTTAAAAAAAAAAAAAAAAAAAAACGGTTAAGTACATGTTCAAACACGCGCGTTAACATAATTTTACTCCTTACTTTAATTATAGTTTGTAAATTTATGGCTACGGCCGTATGTTGTAGCTTAACCACTAGGGAATGACAAAAGAAATGGCGTATTTCAAAAAAACACTACCTTATTCTTAGGTCAATAATTATTATAAAGCAATCATTATTCATAAGATGTTTATCACACTTGAATGGTCAAAGACATAGCTTATAATAAATATTTTTAGAATCATCTTCAAATGTGTTAATCTTGCCGATTTTTTGAATAATAAAATGTCTAATTCTTGTCAAATTTGGGATCACAGAGATTATCAATATAATTTTTTATCGTGAATATTTTACAAAAATTATCTCGTAATAAATTATACTAATGGTTTTATAAATGCGTTTAAAAATTAATAAATGTAAAAAATCTTAACACCACTGCACAGTTATGTACCGAAATATGACTATATTCTAAAACATTAGAGCGAGAGGTTTAAAAGAATACTATTTTATGTAACAAAAATACTTTATGCAGTCATTAAATGTCTAAAATAACTATAAAGGATAATAAGGCTTCAAAATTATATAAATATATTATCTACAACGTTTAAGGAGTGTCCAGGATCATGGTTTGAAATTACAATAAAAACTCAATTTTGACCTTCGACGAGCATGTCCCCCCTTAAGCTAAGGTTTATAGGCATAAAAACAAACAAAAAAACAAACATTTTTACAAGATATTTATTCATACAAAAAACATTAATTTATTATACCGGCTTTTGTACATTTTTGCTTAATATACGATAAACTGGTTGAGTATGAACAGTAGTTGCTGGCATTATTTTGTCACTTTGTCCCATAAAGGCAACTTCATGCATCAGCTTCTCGGCCAGCAATCTTTGTCCCTGTGACATCGATCGTAGTTTCATGGCCATCATTTTGCCAAAAACATCAAATTCATCTTCAGTCTTGCTTAGTTTGTCGGTGATTAATTCTAACACTTTGTTGGCGCTATCATTCGATTTTTTTCGTTTGAACGATGGGGGTTCTGGTGCTCTATTGAGATTCGACCTTGGAGTAGTCGACAACGTGGATGTTGAAGGCGAATATTCTATCTGTAAATAAAATGTTGATTATTTTTTGTTGCAGTTCCCTGATACGCACGAAGAAATGGAGACGATTGCAGAAGAATTTAATAGTAAATGGCAATTTCCAAATTGCCTGGGCGCAGTTGATGGGAAACACATTGCAATCGTGCCACCTGCAGGCGCCGGCTCCCACTTTTATAATTACAAACATTTCCACAGCATTGTTTTGATGGCGATTGCAAATGCTAATTATGAATTTATTTATGTTGATGTTGGAACAAATGGACGTATTTCTGATGGAGGCGTAATGAGAAAATCTGATTTTTTCAAACGTTTAGACGAAGGCAGATTAAAAATACCTGCACCAAAAAAACCTACTGCTAATTCTGATGCACTGCCATTTGTTTATATTGGCGATGAAGCCTTTGCATTACGTAACGATTTCATAAAGCCGTATTCACAAAGGCAATTAAATCACAGTAAAAGAATATATAATTATCGGACATGCAGAGCCAGGCGAATTATAGAAAATGTTTTTGGCATTTTAGCTGCTAGATTCCGCCAATGCTAAGAAAGCGCGAGGAGATTTCGAAAAATATTTTAATACTACCGGGGCTGTCACATGGCAAGAAAGTATGATAAGCAATAGATAAATTAAACCAATGTAACAATTTAGTTAAAATGTTTTACCTCAATACAATCTTCGTTGTTTAACGAGTTGGAGTAACTCTCATCAGGAGACATGTTTTCCAAATCGTCCACCATGCTGGATATTGAGCTCGATTCTGTAAAACAAAATGTAAATTGTTAAAATACAACATAATACTCAAACTTGTTTTTTATTATCTCTCCCCTAAGTACCCATTCCTTCATACGGTTAATATTGATATTGGTATAATTGGTGTAATCCAGTATATCGGGTATTTTCAAAATGTGTTTTCCGCTGTATTCCTCATAACCAAACTGTACCATTAATTTTGATTGATGATTGACGATTTATTGATTGTCTCTGAAGGAACCTAACTCGAGCGATTTTTGATTTTATGATCATTTCTTTTCTTCTTCTTTCGACCATGTCCGATCATAATATGGACCTCCACGGAGTGGAGGTTTGTATTGACAGATTTTGTTTTTACGAGAAATGGATGTCAGCCACTTGCTCAACATATTAGGTCCATACTCTGACTCATACACAAATTGAAATTCAATGTGTACTTGTCAGACCCAGGATTTGAACCTGGGACCCGACCACGACTCAATAAGCCGCGCTTCCACCGCCATGATCGTACCTATATATTATTATTTCTTACCTACCTCAGCAAAGAATAAGTAATTTTATTGTGACTAGAAATGATTCATAGCTGTATGTTTTAATTGCTTAATAGTTGCTAATCTAATGCGATGTCACTTTCAGAGCTACGACAATGTCATAGTCTGCACGTGTATAATAAATAGCTTTAAAGCATTCCCTCGTACCTATATATTATTATTATTTATTACCTACCTCAGCAAAGAATAAGTAATTTTATTGTGACTAGAAATGATTCATAGCTGTATGTTTTAATTGCTTAATAGTAGCTAATCTAATGCGATGTCACTTTCAGAGCTACGACAATTTCATAATCTGCACGTGTATAATAAATAGCTTTAAAGCATTCCCACGTACCTTCCATTTGGTCGTTCAAGAACTCCAAATTTTTATAGTACCACAGTTTGGGTAGATATACTGCGTCTGTGCCGGCTCCGCTTCGATATGATGTCCTTACTTTATTTCTCTCCATTCTGTAACCCGACCTCAATGTCTGTATTTTCTTTTTGACATCGTTGACCGTTGCCTGCGGCTCCACTTTGATTAATATTTCCAAAAGTTCCGCATACGCCAAGGACTTGGCATCACGATTCTTGTATAGTGGGCTGGTCGTCTTCCACAACGACGGGTTGTCTTTAAAACAACTAATAAAATCTTCCAAGAAACTTTTCGAATGCACTCGTAGATCTACCATTGTTGTTTTCGATGTCCGAACACTTTGAATGACAGTAAAATAATGATGGCGCTCATAGACTAATATATGGCGCTGTCGTCCGTCGGCATAGATATAAATAATGTGACGGTAAAGCGTGGTGAACGTACGAATTTCAGCGGCTCGGCGAGTAAAATATCAAACATGTTTGAAATCCAACGAGCCTGGTCTGCGGATTAAAAAGTCCGCAGACCTGGGGTGCTCCACGCGAAAAAAAAGTCCGAAGACTGTAAATCGTCTGACTTGCGTGCCAATGGAGCGCCGGCAGCGGCAAACATATGTTGATGTCTCTATAGTCTGTATCTATAGTCTATGGTTGATGTTGTAATTTTCTTAATGAGGTTCTTCACCATCTCAAGAATTGGACACATGCTGGCTTACGCTGTATGGATCCTTCCTCAACCCGCAAAAGTTCTATTCTTTGCAACTGGTTCTCTCATTACGTTTTACATGACGATCAATGTTATCAATCATTATTATTATTTTCAATAAATTATTGTAAGCAAAATATTATTTATTATTTAACCATGTCCGATCCTAATAAGAGCATACATAATAATTATGTGCCCCCACTATGTCATTGGCCCCCACAGAGTGGAGGTTCGTATTAAAATATTTACGTGAAATAGATGTTGGTCACTTGCTCAACCTATTAGGTCCATACTCTGCCTCCAAGCACATATTGAAAAACATTATGGCGTGTATTTGCCAGACCCAGGATTCTAAGCTGGGACCCACGACATTATAAGCCGTTGCGTAAGCCGCTCGGCCATCGTGGAAAATAAAAATACTATAAAAAAAAACAGTGGTGGGCATGGCAGGTTTAGAGACGTAGTGGTCCGACGAGCATTTTTTTTTTGTAAATTATTGGCTACTTTTTGCAAATTAAAAATATAACATACCTTTCCACATACACCTAACCTAGTACTTACATACATGCAGGGCTTTTTAAAAAAAAAAACAAAGGTGACAGAACTCATTTTTTTAACCAACTTTTTTAAGTAAACATCATATTATATTTGAATAAAAGTATATATACTTATAGTGATTTCCATGGCCCCCGCATCCTGAAGCGGGCCCCAGTCCTGGATCTTTGGCGGGCCCCCCACCTATCACTTAGGTAAAGGTAAGGAAAAGGCAGTGTGACGCTCAATAGTAGCGTTTTTCAAATTGTATTCGAGGTAAAATTAAGGATAAGTATATTATTCAGTATATTAACCAAAGCATACAATTACACAACCGCATATTTTAAAATGTTAATACGCCTGAAGGAAATTAGCGCCGCAGGCGATTTTTTGCGATTAGAGCAAATTTGTGATATGCGTTTATCTCACTTATCTGGTCAATTCCCCAGGCTAGAGCCCTGTCAGCCCCTATTTTGTGGGGCCCATGGTGATTTCCAATCTTCGTCTGGCAAATTGTTTCGATTCCTTTTAATAGGTAACGTTATATAGCGGTATTGCCGAATGTCTTCCACTGAGTAGGTAACTACCGATCAACGTATTTTGAAGGATCGAAAAGTGTTTGATGAACAAAAGTCGTGTTCATCAACGAGTTTGATAAACAAAAGTCCCGAAACTGTTTTGGTCTTCAACGAAGCTCTTGTTGGGGTACCTACCTAATAATTATTAGATTCATTTGCGAAAATTCGCGTTCGCATTCACTAACTTGAATGCATATAATATCAGACGTCATAATGTCTTTTTATATGAAATTATTCAGGAAAATTAACTTGTACTATGTAAGTGCGAACATTGTTTCGTCTAATTGCTTTTGAAACGTCAAAAATACCATGAAAAAAGGTGCCAGAATGCTGTTCCACCGCGTTACATTACAAAAAAGCCCTGCATACATGCAAAAATACCAATATAGGTAGGAGGTACTAACTTACTTTACTCGTATTTTGTTGTGTATGTAACTTGATAAAGTGGTTATAATATTATTTGAAATAACTTATATTATGTACTTATATTATTATTATTATTACTTACCTAAGTTTATACAGCAGTGGATGTAATGCCCCTGCTCTATTGGCGTGAAAGTTAGACGATTTTAGCACGTGGAACACCCCAAATCTGCAAAGTCCACAGACGTTGTATTCCGATAATCCTGAATTTGTGTGTTATTTAGGTAGGTACATTGCCTACCTTGCGTGCCAATGGAAGAGGAGCATAATCATGAACATGCCCGTCTGAAGACGAGGTTTTTTTTGTTTTTCACTTTCAAGTCAGCTATGATAGTTTGTCAAAGAGATTAGACTGTGTCTTTGCTGTTTGTAGACACTCTACCGCCGAAAAAAAATTGCTGTACTTATACACAATTAATTAGTAATATTTTTCACCTTCAATAAATATTACAGTTTGCAACATTGGGGTGACTAAAAAATGGTAACACTGTTTGTTTTGAATATATTGTTTTCGTGTTTTCTTTTATTCTGAAAAGATTCGTCGGTGTGTCAACCATAGATAAGATACTGTCAAGTGTCATTTTACAAAATATAAACAAGCAAAATGGTTAACGTCAGTGACATCATTTCGTTTAATAATCCAGCATGGAATGCGTATATTTTCTATGCTGGAATTCTTTCCATCAAAATGCTGGTTATGTCTTTTCTGACTGCCAGGCAGAGATTCGCTAAAAGAGTAAGTGAACACAATCTTCAATTTCTTCTTGATTTTGATATAATAATTATAATGTTTCATTATTTAAACTAGAAATTATTTAAAAAAATACGATAAATCTGCCGCAGAGGTGGACATGATATTTTACAACTTTCATTTTAGACCAAACCAAACCTAATCTAACCTACCCCAACCTAATATTACCTCATATAATCATAGTTTGTGATAATGGTGTATCAAAATATATGAAAATTTCAAATTTTCAATTAACAATTATCGGATCGAAAAGCCGATGCGCCGACAGAAAAAGGTATTTATTATAATTGTCTACATGGAATAAACTGTTTTTGTAAAAAAAATATATAAAAGCTCGTGTCCACCTCTGCGGCACAATTACCCCACTAAGTATTAGTAGGGTGTAGAAAGTAGGAAACTCTTTTGAAGAATTATAATTTTATCTAGCTAGACATTTTTACTACACTAATATTTTTTTATTGATTTTTAAGGCAGGGGAGGGTGTGTGGTTAACAAAATCTAGCAGGTGCCACATTTACTCCGCCTATTTCTTATAGATTCTCATAGCTTCAACTGCAGAATACTGCACTTTTCCAGGTACATTCATCATGCCCAAACACTCCACACTTTCAGTCGAGCGATAAACATCATACCTGTAGGTATAACTAAGGTTGTTCACCTACGTGTTATTGTGAGCTGTCGAAAGCGCGTGGCTTAACAGTCATAATTATTAGGATCGTTAAGTGTTCATTTGTGTCATCCGCGCTATCTTGTCTTTTAAACATGCCACATCAGGCATTGCATGTCATAGAATGCCAATTAGTGGGGTCAACCCATTCAGAAGGCTGTTTGACAGTCACGTCATCCGGGTCACGATTCTCAGTCATGAGGTCCTGATGACAAAGAAGAATAACCATTTACCTAAATATTTTGTATTTTTTCTGTTTCTGGGGGGGATCCTGACCTAAAAACCCCCCTATTGTGTGCACATAATATTCTTATAATTTGCAAAAATGTAGATATAAGCCAACTTAAAAAAATCGGAAGCTAAAATTTTAAGTAATTGGAGACATAAATAGAAGGTGGATGAACAAAAGAGACATATTATCCCCGTGAGGAAGGGAGTGGCATATAGAGGGGAGTGGAGATGTTTCCCCGAGGAGACCAATACGGCAATACATCCATTGGGTTGTAATAATCTAAATTAGAATTTTTAGTCAAATTATAATTGAAGTACAGGCAGTCGTCGACTTTCCTAAATAATTGGTTCCTGAAAATGTGTACAAATGTTGAATGTATCAAAGTAGAGTAATGTAAAAAAAAAACATCAAAAAGTGTATTTAAAAATATTTTGAACAATGAGAAAATAAATTCATTTTCAGCTTCTTTATCTGCACTGGCAGCTTCTCCAGTGAATTTAATATTATGTAAAGAATGTCTCAGTTTAAATTTGTCATTAATTCAAATAAGTCAGCCTTTATTTGCTTGAACTTCCATGTTAGAATCTTCTTTTAAACGAGTCTTCCAATCTTCATGTAAACTAAGAGCCTTAATAATATTAATACTATCGACCAATGGTACTTGATGGAATTTGAGTCTTAACTGACAAACTCAGAGGTTCATCTTTTTTATGTTTATCAATTATTCATAAAAAAAATATCTCCATTTCATCCATAACTATGGCGAAGGGTGGAGGTAGGCTGTTAAGATCTACCATAAATAGTAGACACTAAACTTTGTCAGTAATACGTATTAGTTTTCATTGAAATAATACTACAATTTACAGACGGTGTTGGTTAGTTTTTAAAATTCAATTAAACCCTGCAAAGCCAAGCCATAATATATTATAGCCAAAAAATACTCGTCTAGCCATAAAATATTTAAAATTATGCAATTACATCATTCGTCATAACTTTGAATATTTTATAGATAGAATAATATTTTTTATCAATTATAGTTTGGTTTGACAGGACCTTAATGAATTTAAAAAAAAAATGAACAAACATTACAATTATGTAAGAAAACAAATAAGTATGAATGAAAAAGTGTGCACAATTTTGTCATATCGCCCAAAGTATACCAAAACTATTATGGTTTGGTTAAGCAGGGTTTAATTGATTTTTAAAAACTAACCAACACCATGTGTAAATTTTATTCTTAGTTCAATAAAAACAAATACGTATGACTAACAAAGTTTAATGTGCACTATTTATGGCAGATCTTAACAGCCTACCTCCACCCATCGCTACTGTTATGCTGTGTCTTTTGAAAACAATTTTGAAGATATATTTCTATCGTGGACCAGCTTAAGTCGTACGAACGGCTGATTGAAGCAAACGATTCGGACGGCTAATTATTTCCATGTTTATCTCGATCGTAAAAAGAGACCCCTTAATTTCTTTTTGTCGTTATCACCACCACAGTTTCTCCATTTGTCACTCACGTTTATAAATTTATGAGGATGAAATATATCATATATCAGGGAACGACTGCATGGAAACGTACATTTTTTGCATTCGCATTGCAATGATTCCTTGAAAAAATTTTCTTTGTAGAATAAGTAGGTATATAAATATTTTTTGAGTTTTTAATTATAGACGATTGATTTTTTTGCTACAGGTGTTTACGAGTCCGGAAGATATTGCTCTCCAGCCAAATTCTAAGGTGCGATCTGATGAAGATGTGGAACGTGTCAGAAGGTAATGTAACCAAATTACCCATATCATAAACTGTGGAACAAACTTGACTATTGAAATTACAGATTATCACCAATGGGTAATAAACAAATCTCCTCTCATATTCACCAATCATATTAAAAGTGTCACAGGATTAACCGTCCATGTTGCCAAATATTGTTAACCCAAGTTGTGCAGAACCCTAGGCAAATATAATGAAAATTTAAGCCTTCTTTCACGTTTTATCTGTAAGAGGAGGCGCTTTCCAGTGCCACCTCTCTCCAATCTTGACAGATTGGCGAGGGGTTTACGAGGCTTACAGAAAGCCTAGATGCTCACACTCTCTGCTCTGCAGCTGCAGTATTAGATCACGTTGCATTTTAGTCAGCTCAAAAAATTTACACGGATTTGCACCGCCACCCCATGCGCGCATTGCGCGTTAGACCCCAAAAATCTTTCAGTCAAATTCAATATCAAATCTGAATTCTATGTCAAGGAGGAGACGTAAATGATTAACAGACGTGTCTAATCACAATACCTTATCAATAAAATGGTAATGCGAAAACCAGTTGACATAGATCAAGCCTTTGAAGCCAGTTTGGGCTTATTATTTAATGACAATAAATTCAAAGCCGGCTGAGTGAAAAAACCCTAAAAATTTAACATCAATAAATTATTTACCTGACACATTTAAGAACATGTGGTATTTTTAATATGTATCAGCATAAATAATAATAATATACTTACTTCTACATTAAAAACAAATTTAAACAGTTTGGTTATTAATTATGAAATTATTTCTTAGAGCATTATGTCAATATTGTAATTAGTTATCAGTTATTATCATTAATTGTTAATACAATATTATTATGTATGAAGATGATTGTTTGGTTTTTCTGTAATAATTACTTTCAAATTTTATTTAATAAGTCATGTGAATTCTATTAATAATAATTATCATTTGTCTACTATAAATATAAGATGCCATGATACTTACGTCATTTAAAAAATATTAATATTGTCAAAATCTATACGACTGATTTCGGCTCGTCGAAGTCGCATTGTTACTAAGTTCATGCTGGTGCTGGCTAGATAAATATGCCCGGGATGGGGGTGACTTATACCAACAATTCTTCAATAGCTCCATCTAGCCAACTTTCCATCCTAAATCCTTGTGAATTGCTGTATAAATACTCCATTGATGTAGATCAGGGGTTCCCAACCTTTCTGTACTCTAGAGCACATTCTAAAATATCGGTAGGGTGGCGGGCACCACCTATTTTTAATCGACAAACTCCTTCCATAACTTCTCATTTTCCCATAATTTATTTTCTTATATTCATAATTTATTAATAAATAATAAACAAAAATGCTTCAAAATAATAAAACTATTATTCAAATTGCATACACACAGAGAAATGTATTTACAAAACGTAAACAAAGTAAACAAAAAACACAAATACAAAGAAAACATTTTATAAAAAAATAGAATATCAATATGTCAATGTGATCTTTGGCATTGCATATCATTGGCCAGTGCCTCATAATTAGGAGAGTATGACGATAATCCTGTTTGCAAACAATCATAAAGATGCTCATCGGTGAGGCACTGCAATACTACTACCACACAACAAACAGACGCATTTATTTTTCACATTAAAGAAACAATATGATTCGTCCCAGTCAGTGTTAAAATTATAGGTTCGTTGTCTTTTACTCGGTCCACTCATTTTAGAACTATATAGAAGGAATATCAAAACTCCTAATTCGTGTTTCGTCAGACGAAGATGTCTCCTAGCTAACTGTCGCGACCCGAACGGGGCAGCAATCGCAATCACAATGACAACAACGCGGTTCCAGGCGGGGAATGCTATTTGGACATCACTCCTTGTACACGCCGAAAACCCGAACTCAGCCGATGATCGCCGAGTACGGTACGACGGTACGAGCACGTGCTTCGGCGTTCATCGGCTCAGTTCGTGGCGTTCGTTCACTTCGGGTTTTCTGCGTGTGTCAGGCTAGCGTGAAAATTCTGTCTCTGTCGAATAGTAGCGGGCACATACGAATCGTTCCGCGGGCGCCATGGTGCCCGCGGGCACGCGGTTGGGAACCCCTGATGTAGATGATTAACAAGTGCAATGGAACCATCATACAGACTGTATTCACGTAAAAGCACTAGTTTCTCATCCAGGAGTTTCGAGCTCATAATACATTTATGTGATTTCCTCAAATCCTGGATGTTTATGTGATTGTTTCACTTCTACTACTGCAATACTGTGTATTGGGCCGCATGACCTGTTGAAGTATTAAAAAAAAGAATAATATAATAATTCATTTATATGTGAAATTTAATTAAATCTTTTCCTTCATTTGTTGCCAACATTGGGCAATAGTTAATTACGGCATAGTTATATTATAACGACAATAGTTAATTAGTTGAATATCCGGCTTGTAATGGCATAGATTGACACTGATTTTACAAGTGTGTTTTTAGATGTGCAAAATGTAGACGTGAGTGTTTTTTAACTAATTATTATTGTACTTTTTTTGATTTAATTCCACTGTACTATTTCAGGGCACATCTGAACGACTTGGAGAACATTCCCGTGTTTCTAGTGGTGTGCGCCATTTATCTACTGACGAATCCCAATGCGGCTTGGGCCATCATGCTCATGAGGATTTTCACCGCTGCAAGAATCATTCACACTTTGGTGTACGCAGTGATTGTCGTCCCACAGCCCGCACGAGTCATCGCCTTCACCGTCGGCATGGTGACCACAATGTACATGGCCATATCGACTATCATGGCATTTATGTCTTATATGTAAACATTTTATCTGCATCATACAACTCAACAAAAAGACAAAACCACGCAAATGATTTTGGTGTTCAATATTTCATCATGTTGTCCATGAATTTGACAGATCAAATCAGCAGATGGAAAAATATTTTAAATTAAAAAACCCATGATTTAAAATTCACATAATACTAAATATTAGCAATGGTCACTTGTGTCATTATGGCCTAAATTATGTCATCTTTATCACTTACTATCTTACTGACGAGAATTAATTTAGTGAACATACATAACTTGAAAACTCCTCAGATATATTATACTAGAAAAATTCACATTTGAAAAAAATACGATGCTCGACGGGAATTGAACTCGTATATCCACGGGTATCGTGCCAATATGCTTTAACCAATTAAGCTACGAGCCTCCTACATAATTGCGATAATTTTAACTAGTAGGTCCTACATGAAATGCTTATCAAATTGCGTTATTATTGACTATCGGTTTTTGTGTTTTAAATCAAGGAATATTAATTACCTTAATTACTAACCAACATCCGCCTGATGGAAATGGTCCGGAAATGTGATTTTTTCTAGTGGGTATATATCTAAGGTGTTTTCAAGTTATTTATGTTCAATATAATGGAATGTTACATTCTCAAATCTTGTGAATTAGTCGTTGAATAAAAGAAATGGTTTATTAAAAATTAATTTAGAAATTATGTACAGTTGAAACTTGAAACTCGATTATCCGGACGAATCAGGCAACTTGCATTTCAAATTCGTAATAAATAATAGATAATTGAAGTTCTTCTGTATTGGAAAAGATAATATCACCTGTATAAGTGCAATACTGTGAATGAACCATTTATAAAATTGTTAAAAAAAAAACGGAAATCTTGTTACTACGTGAGTTTTATTTCGCTTAATTTGAGTACGGTTCTTCAGTGATGTGGTTCATACGTGGTTTTGCAGGTATTGAACTAATCAGTCTAAGTCACTTTTATAATTTTAATACATACTTCAACCAAACGGTCTTATCATGTTTAACAGAAACAATGTATTTTTTGAAAATTGTCACTTTTGCAGTTTGCACTTATACAGACGATGTTATCATTGCCACTGGGCTCGATATTTAAAAAAAAATGTAAGTGGATAATTTATTGTTGCTCGTCAAGTAGTGTACAGAGTTCATGTATGTATTATAAAATGACCTTTAGGACAAGCTACCAACTATTTTATCAATATAATGCATGCAAATATAATATATGCCATCTCTTATACTATTATAGCACAGTGAGTGTTTTAAAGTCAGTGATAGTTACTTGTTCTTTTAATTATTATGATTATAATATATGCCTAAAAGCGTAACAAGTCATATATATATCATGGGCTATTGCCAAAAGTTTAAGTCTCAAAGTCATGTTATGGAGTAATTGCAAAAGTTTAACATGTCCTCTAAAATAAGGCATAATCCTTATTCTTTTGTGCGGATAATCTTGAATTTTTTTCTAGCATACATATTTATATATAGACACATAATCCGTTGTTAACTCTTAATACCTAAATTATCGACTTGCCAATTTTTGGCAGTAACCGCACGATATTATCTAATAATAGGCCAATTGAATTATACGCAAATGTTATGCATTTCTTTTTATTTTGTTTATTAACAGAGAAAAATTTATTATTCTATTGTCATACATTCCATCATCATCAGTCTGAATCTATCCACTGCTCGATGAAGGCCTTCTCAAGCGGATTTCACTTCTCTCGGTCTTGTGCGTTGCGTTGCCACGTACTACCGCCGAAGTTTATCATTTCATCAATCCAGCGGCCTCAAGGTCCACCTTGCGGACGTTTTGTACCTCTTGGGGTACCACTGGATGACTAAATGTCCAATGATTCCATTGTCGTCCATTACATAGGTATACCTAATAGAATTGATAATATCATGAATCTGCATCAAAAATGTTCTTCTTTCTGTAGAGATGGAGCGGAGCCTAGACATACAGTAGAACCTCGATTATTCCGGTCTAATTGGTGATGAAGGTTGTCAGGATAATCTATATTTCACTGTATTTCACTCTCAGCTACGTAAATGTCTATGGATTTATGGTTTTATGAATTTTTTGTATCCATAATGCTTGTATGTATAAAATTTTATTTACTATCTGATTTCCTGCAAGAATCAGACTATGGACACATTGACTTTGAGGTACTTAAATAAGCAATCAAAAACTTATAACACAAAATAATTACTTATACAAATACATAACTAGAAGTACTAACAACATTTTGACTTTATCGTTGCACTACTATTGTATTGGTTGTTATTGATATTTTAATAAAAGTTGTTTTGTTCGTTTTAACATTCCGTCTTCTAAATTTTTTAGAGGTTTAATGATAAATTTTAATATATTACATAGAGACCTTAAAAACATATCATTAATACCTTCAATACAATAAGACTGACAACAGTACCAAAATACGTTAAGTTTTATTTAGTTTTAAAAAGGACTGAATCATCATTTAGTAAACGGTTAAATACACTATTTTTTTATAATTAGTTTGTCTATTTTATTGAATCTATAAAGAGCAATTATTTTTATGAATATTTTTCTAATTAAATACAACATATTAAGCTTCAGTTTTTCATTTCAGATATTTTATTATACATATTATATAAATTGCTGTAAGAAGCCATCTAAGTAACATTTTGGTTAAAACTAAGTAATTAGTTTCCTTTTTATTATTCTCAGCGGCGGTCACTCATAAGTGTTGAATGTTGACTCAATTTGTAATTACACATTGACTGCTTTTTCTGCAAACCATCCAATTGCACTTTTGACGAAAAATGGGATTTTGATGGCATTTTGTTATGAAGCGTGTTTTCTTTGTTCAGACAAAACTTCAAAATCCTAAACCTATAAATAAATACTTTTATCGTTCTCCATACAAAACAGCCAACTGCAGGTGCTAAATTTCCAATGGAACAACTCCGCTTTTTATATAAATTTTCTTTATATATAAGGGAAGCTGAAATAATAGTGTATTAATTCATACTGCAGCTTATTTGTAAAAAAAATATTTTTTTTTGAATTGTTAAATTCCGCTCGATAGTTAAATTATAATGTTTTTTCTCTTTCCCTGAACAATTTGCCCAAATGGAGTTGGCCGGTTTGTAGATTAAGCAGTCGATATCTCATATTAAACAATTATTATGCCACACAGAAATAAATTATTGTAATTTTATCAATTTGTTACTAGTTGATGACTTCTTACAGCAAGTTGACAATTTATATACATAATATTATTATTATGTTATTATAAAGATCTTGTTGGTCATATTTTGATATTAATTAAAATATATATTATCTATTCATTTGTTTCATTTAGTAATAGAAGTACCCATAAGCAATGTTCCCTGTAAGGTGTGCGCGCGCACACCTACCAAAATGTGTCCTCACACATGTCTTCAACCCCCGCACAATCCTCACACAAACATTTTATAAAAGTAAGTTTCCTTTGCCAGATTTTGACAGTTGCCCATAAGTCGTCAATACTTTTTGATAAAGAAATTCATGTCCGGAAAATTGTACGTATGCAGTTCGCCGTATCACACTTCACCGTGAAATGTTTTATTGGAAATATATGGCCGTATATTAAGGTGAAGCCTTTACTGAGCCCTTTTTAAATAGGCACTTAGCGGAAAAATACGAAACTTTCAATTTGAGACATTTTTTTTGATAATTTACAATTTCAACTGTATTAATTAATAAAAATATGTATCTGAAAACATTAAAAAGATTTTTTTTTTAAGTCAAAGATAAACCTACAATCTATGAAAAATAAGAATTTTGTTTACGTCCCCATCTTATTATAACATATATTTTTATGTTCTTATTTATTATTAAAATTTAGTTTATTAAGTTTTCAATTTTTCTTCGTAAAGATTTTTGACTAATTCATAGTTTTAATATTTTTTTTATATTAATATTAGTTTTAAATTTTAAAAAATATAAATGTGTATAACTTGAAATTCTTTTTATTTATTACAAATACAAAATGGTGGACTAATAACATTCAGAAGAGCACATATCATTGCGTGTTGTTTCATTATTGATTGGGAAAAAAATTGATATCTACGCATCTTGAAAAAATTATATAGACAAAAATATTCATCTGAAATTTTGCATTAAGTATTTGCGAAAACACAAACCAAGCACTCGGCACAGTCAAATATTAAAATCTTTTCTTAAAATCTCTGCAAAGGTTATCAATAAAAGTGATTACACTTCCTCAAAAACATTGCATAATAAAACAAAAATAAAAAAAATGTTAATTATGGTTTCCTCGTTTGATTCTCTATTAAATTTTTGTCTATTAATACAGAAATGATATACTTTCAATTTTTATATAGATGGTGATGGATTGGTGTGAGTGTCTGCCTTTTGTGTATAACATCTGTTGGATTAGAGGTGCACTAAAAAACCTTATTCGAAGTTGTTTTTCCATATATTTTATGATAACGAACAATTAAGATTTTCTAATTTACCAGATAGGCTTAAAGATTATATTCTCATATAGACTCTGTTACCGCCTAAACCACGGCATCCTCAGAGGATCCAAGGCCATGAGGCCTGAATCATCATTGGGCGGATTCATGCAAACATGAGCAGATCGACTGCGAGACAACGCGTGACAATCTCGTCTTCGTGTTAGCAAATGTTTTATTTTATTGAATGGACAATTATTGAGAATATTACCATCAGTAATGCCATTTATCATTCAATTCGAATAAAAAATAGAACTTCCGCTTATGAGAAGCAACATATTAAGGAATGACTTACTTCAATAACATATTAAGAAAATAGGTGACCTGATTTAATGTGGCTCTTGAAAGCAGTAACTCATCAAAATTAACATTATTAAAGCATTTAGCCGTGATATTTTACGATTTCCACCCTACCACGCATGTTAAAACCCCACAGAGCTAGTTTGGAGAGATATCATAATTGATAAACATTGTGAATTTAGTTGTCAAACTGAAAAAAACTTGAAGTTTATTTTTAAATTGTACTTCGCTTAAATTTGAGAAATATTGTCAACATGTGCGGAAATTTAATATACGTACTGTGAAACGAATTTATTTTTATAACAATATTGAATAAAAATTGTCAAACAATAATTGTTGTGTAATACGGGCTGTATGGTTTTAAGACCGAATATTCCCGACGTTCTTCGAAGTAGGCATTCGGACGTGAGCGACTTGAACCGTCGCTCGCGTAGACGACATTTCACGATGAAAAAATATGTACATATTGGTTTTTTGCTCATTGCAAAAGCATTAATCGATATAAGATTTCCGGGCGCTTTCCGACAGACGAGCGACACGGTATATCGCTCAAATGAACAAGTCTTTAAAATAGCCGGTTAAAAACACATATTGGAATTTGTTTTTGTATATGAATTAATGACCACGGTAATTAATAGATCAGAACACTTTTAATAAATCAAATATAAATGAAATACTTATTTAAAAAAAAAATATTTTCGCATAAATTGAGTGGGTGGGTGGGTGTTCACCGCTCCACCGCTCTCATGAGAAAATCGCCACTGCTTGCCATTAAATTCGTCCCTAGCATAAAAAAAAAACATTGACCTAGCGTAAAAAAAGAGCATCCTAAAAGCACTTACCTACTTATATTAAAGTCATGCATAATAATAATTAAATACCTATAAATTCATTCATTCCAAGCTATTCAATGTCTAATGTATTTAGTTCAAAATTATATATATTAAGATTTTATTTATAAGAATATGTCTGTGTTCATTTTGGTTAGATATTTCAAAATATTATGTACCTGCCAAGCTAAGAAATGCAGTAATAATAATTCCAAGAAATTCACAGCCCCCTTTTCAAAGCATGTACCTAGAAAAGGTCTGAAATATGAGACCCACGCTGTAAATTTACTGTAAATGTATTCTGACAAATAAATGTCCTGTTTTTGCCTGTAATTCCGCGTTGGCAATCAATAAGCATGTCCCCGAAAGAAGAAGCCAGCAGACGATCACCGTGACCTTACATCATCAGGGGGGGTCCAGCGCTCATCCTACACCCCCCCCCCCCTTTCGGAGGTGACAACTCAATGAATTAACTACACACATTTATTTGCAATAAATAAGATTGTGATAAAATTCTGTGAATAGGTTTATGAGGATTTATATCTCTCGAAATAATTAAAAAACACAGTTTTAAGTAAAGGCAAAACAAAAATTCTATCATCTTTTGCGTTTTTTTTTTTTTAAATAATAAAATATATTGGCAGCTAATTTGTTACGGCATAACAAATTATCTTATTCCTACATATCCAGTACATATATACACCTCAACACGCAGCGGCTCCAAGAATCCCTGTTACTTGCTAATCTACCACTATATCAAGATATTATATGCAAATAAAATAATAGTCCATGCATTTTAATTATGCAGATAATTTGGTTTTATTTTTATATTAATCGATCACATGGTTTATAGTAAATACAGAGTCCGTTGAAAAGAAATAGTTTCAATTTGCCTCCACCAAAACAGCTGATTTTTTCACTAAAGTCATCTTATATCTCAGGTAATTAACTCAAAATGTGAATGGTGTATTATTCAATATATTATTGGAAAGATAGTAATTTCCATTACAAAATCAAAACAAATAATTGAACGCAACTCTTGCCGCCATGAACCAAGTGATTGCATATCCAATGGTCCATGTCGCTACCCTGGCTGGCTGTGGGACAATTTTGACAGCATACACAAACGAGTGAGCGATCCTCGCCAGGGTAAAACTCATCATCAAGAGGTTGAAGAAGAAATGCGACGGAGAGGTGGTCGCGAAGAGGGCGCTGATGAAAAGGAAGACGGGTATGTTCTCTAGGTCATTTCGGTGTGCCCTGGAAAAGAGTAGTAACGCATTATACATATCTGCAAGAAAGTATGACAGTAGTCAATATCTGACATATATTATACTGTATGAGAAGTTTTGTCCGGCGACGTGAGATATGTACATTGTACAAGGATAGCCGAATTTAAGGAGGAAAGTGTGTACAAGATTTTTTGTAGTTTCCTTCAAAGTAGCAACTATGACAATTATTATTGAACTAAATTTTAAAATAAAAACGATATTATTTTACATCTCGCTTATACTTTTTTTAAAGTTTTTATTGTCTACCTCTGTCATATTGCATTGAACAGTCAACGTGCACTCTTTTTTGTTATAATTTAATAATCATTTTATACATTACCTTCTAACACGTTCAATGTCGACGTCATCAAATTTCAGAGTGCCTTTTTTGTTTCCAAAATATGTTGCATCTTCACTGTTTGAAAATATCTAGAAGCATTAGAAAAGGCTTAATTTTAAATGAATAAATCCTCTGTAATCTGTCAATAATATTTTAACCACAGCATTTGCTAGTAGCAAATAATTATTAATGGGTGCGATCGTAGAAAGGTTAAAAAGTGGAAAAGTATAAAAAGTCACCGCAGCACAGATTTATTACTGTAATGCTAACATGAAGATTTTGTAAGAAGGTGATACACCCCTGTTACAGGCGGGCTTCTCCCGGTGTAAAATAATCATTTAGTAGCTTAAGTCGAAACGTAACCCTGACCTCTAGAAACGGCTTCATAAAACATCTAATCTGATTCCTTGCTCAACCACGTAAGTATTTCTTTTTAATTTAAAAAGTAAAAATGATGATGGATGAAAGAGATAATTTTAAGACTTAATATAAGGATTTAAATATAATAAATTTTGCCGCGCATTGTGCGTGAAATCCTCGCGCGCCGGCGCCAGGGTCAGGCTCGTGATTCGCCGAATCAAAGATCACGCGATAAAATTTGGCCAATCACGAGAGTCCTTTTTGCTGGATGGCGTCGGTACGAGGAATTTAAAAAGAAAGAAAAAAAGGATGTTAGTAAGCGTCCCCTTTCCGATAGGTACGGACCTGACGACTACAACTGTAAAAATCCCAAATGTAATTTGTAAAACTAAAAATGTAAAATATAAGAAGACCACGTTACGAGCACGAAAGACCGTGTTTTATTTACACTCCAACCGTTTGAATTTCTTTTTTGTGAATCCGGGGTTCGATGAACACCTGAGCTAGCCGCTGGAACCCCGGGGATCTCAATGGCGCCCTTGGCAACGTGAAGCTCGAAGAATCGCATGGATTCTTCCGAACCCGCGAAATAAAATTTACGCCCGCGAACGCTAAATAAAAGTTTACGATCCAGGAGCCGGAACAACCAAGAAATGGTTAACTAAAAAGCGGACTCCGACGTAACCCTTATCGAAGAAGAAGTGCTGTCTCCAACATCAAACCGGGAGGGCCCTCTGGTGTTCGAAGACAGTCCACATACGGAGCTGACCGCGCCTAGCGTCGTGCTGGAGACCGTAGCACCAGCGCGTCTCCAGTACGACGAATGGCTGCACAAATCCCACCTATGGAGACCAGACGCATCATCGACGGTATCCAGCGAGGAGGGCTCGTAGAGGCCACGGCCCACTCACGACGAAAAACGGCGAGCAAAATGCCGATTTTCCTAGGGTATCACTAACATGTGTACCCTAGTCGACCACGGGATGTTCGGTGAGGAGAGAAAAAGGAAACGCGAGGCTAGGGAGCCTCACAAGAGGGCTGAGAAGGCGCGCAAGCTGAGATGAATCGAAGAAGCTGTACGGGCGCAGGCTCGACCACGAGGAGATGAAGCAGGACCAGTCGCCAACCCTCTAGTCAAGGGTGAACGCCGAGTTGCTGTTGGAAGTTTCAGTGTAAACAGTGTAGTTAAAAGTGAAGATAATAATCGTAAATATCCGGAAATTCTTCTAATTACGGATAAAAAGTTAATTAAGGACCCACTTTCTGAGCCCTATAATCTTAAGTTCGTTAGTAAGAAAAATGTACATTCTAGTTTTAAAAATAACGCTCCGCAAAGTGACGCCAATTCTTTCCGTTCAAATAAAGTAAATATGAATGAATTCGAAAACATTAACATTGAAAATCGCAAACAATTTTATAAACGGGAAAGACGATATTCTACAGTAGCGCGAAACCTGTTTCAAAGTTACGCCGTGTTAATAATTTGAATCCAAAGAGAAACGAGGAAAATAGTACACTACCGTCCCTATTATTTCTTTACAAATTACCAATCGTAAATTTAACACAGCGAAAACGGAACGGGAATAATAAGGCGTCACTCGACAAAGTGTTAGTTGTTATGTTAAATTTTAATAATAAGTTAAAATTAGGTATAAAAGGATGAAAGTAGAGATTGTATGCTTGTGATAAAAAAAAAAAAAAATGAGTCAATAAGCCGTAAATTTCTCAACGGGGTTTCAATAATAAAAAAAAAAAAAAAATAATAAAACGTGAGAGGCACCGTAAATCGGCGCGGCGCGCCTTTGGAATAGGATGTCGGGCGCGTAAAACGAAACAACAATTTTTTTTTTTTTAATAAAATGGGTTTCACTAAAAATAAAGTCAATTACACAGTTTTAAGTGTACTGATTCAGAAATAAATATAATGAGAGGGTGGAATATTTCAATTTTTAATATCAATGTGATTTATACAGTCAATACAATGTTGCAAAATAATTATGGGTATTAGGGTAAAATATTAAAAGTGATAGTAAGTACCATAAGTACAATGGGAAGATTTTATATAAAATTAGTAGCTATTTAATGTATGGGGTAGGAGTAATTAATAAAGTAAACTCGAATAAATTTAAAGTACAGGAAGTCTAATGAACGAATAAATTACTAAAGAAAGAGAAAGAATAAATACAGATGAAGACAATTTGGAAGCACAAAGGGAGCCACCTCTCGAAGTAAGCGCATCCAAAGGCAGCGTAGCCGAAAATTCATGATACCAAAGCTTGATGGTGTGGAGAGTGCGCACTCTCCTTTCTCGCGCAGGTTCATGGAGAGACTAGGGACGTGACGCCTGAAAGATATCGTGAAACAACAAGAGGTACCTCCGAAGTGTAACCATCTATAAAAAAAAGGAAAGAGAAAAGGATACTTATTGTGAAAATCCATCCTAGTACCTGTGAGAAAGCCGTGCCGCCGTCAACGAGCCTGGCCGTTGTACCGCTATACGATGCCTTGCCCGCAGTAATAGGAACAGATGGAGACACAGTACCTGTCCATCTATGAGGTGATACTCCAGAGACCAGCAGATCAGTGGAAAACTTTCCACAGGAAGATATCCGCTGCTCGGAACGAGCCTGGCTCAATAGTAACGCCACTACCACGCCCTGGTTGCAAAGGCAGACGACGCCAAACGAGGTACGCTCCTATTGCACCAGAAGAAGAAAAACGTAACACGAAATAATAATTCCGAACGAGGGCCAAACGTCTACAAATGTAGCCCCTAGGAATACAAAAGAAAGATTGGAAAGCGCGAGAGTCAAAGACTGCAGCTTCGCGACCCCTCCGCTGACTAATAAAAACGAATAAAATAACAAGAAAACCTAATTAAAACAAAGTAACACAAAATAAATGTACTACACTGAAATTAAATCAAACTCTGACCTATTCAAAAGTATCGCGAAAGCATTGCTTTGAGCTGAAAATAATAATCCAAAATAAATATAGAAAATAATAAAAATAGAGCTAAAGTATAGAGTTTTATGTTAGAATAGTTAGATTGTAGTTGAATTCTTTTATAAACTGTTTATCATGCCATGTACTTAACGGATGAACAAGGAATTGGATGGGTGGCCGATGAGATCAGGGCGTACCTTTCGACTTTAATCCAGATGGGGCGAATGATACACCCCTGTTACAGGCGGGCTTCTCCCGGTGTAAAATAATCATTTAGTAGCTTAAGTCGAAACGTAACCCTGACCTCTAGAAACGGCTTCATAAAACATATAATCTGATTCCTTGCTCAACCACGTAAGTATTTCTTTTTAATTTAAAAAGTAAAAATGATGATGGATGAAAGAGATAATTTTAAGACTAAATATAAGGATTTAAATATAATAAATTTTGCCGCGCATTGTGCGTGAAATCCTCGCGCGCCGGCGCCAGGGTCAGGCTCGTGATTCGCCGAATCAAAGATCACGCGATAAAATTTGGCCAATCACGAGAGTCCTTTTTGCTGGATGGCGTCGGTACGAGGAATTTAAAAAGAAAGAAAAAAAGGATGTTAGTAAGCGTCCCCTTTCCGATAGGTACGGACCTGACGACTACAACTGTAAAAATCCCAAATGTAATTTGTAAAACTAAAAATGTAAAATATAAGAAGACCACGTTACGAGCACGAAAGACCGTGTTTTATTTACACTCCAACCGTTTGAATTTCTTTTTTGTGAATCCGGGGTTCGATGAACACCTGAGCTAGCCGCTGGAACCCCGGGGATCTCAAAGGTAGACAGAAAAATTGTTTTGTTGGGGGTCCATAAAATATCCATAATATATTTTTAGTGATTTTTAAGGCGGCGGTAAGGGATGGTTAACAAAATCTAACAAGTGTCACTGACTTTCACATTTCCCTCATTTAATACTTATAACTTCAACTGGAAACCTCTGCACTTTTACAGATACCTACATTCCCCATAGGTACCCAGAAACTCCACACGTTGACTCTAGCGATAAACACGCGTATTATTATTAAGGGTGTTCACCTACTAGTTATTGCGAACTATCGCATCCACAAGTAGTTGTCGAATGTTTGGATCATTAGTGTCCGTTTTTATCGTCTGCGCTGTCTTGTCTCGTAGACATGCTGCATCGGACGATTAAAGAATAACATTGGATGCCTCAGATAGTCACAAATTTATGAGTGCCATGAGTTTTCCAGTGACCACAGGTCTTGCGTGTCGTAGAATGCCGAGAGTGGAGCCAAACCGTAGAGAAGGCTATTCAACAGCCAAATTACCCGGGTCACGATCCTCAGGTCCTGACGAAGACTAAGAAGAAGTAATATACCATTTACTTAAATATTTTGTATTTCTGAATGCAATAAACAAAAGTTTTAATTTATTTTTATCTTACGGCGATCGAAGCAGCGCTCGAAATGTACCGGAACGCACCATAACGCAGCTGCGGTTTGTGAAATTCCGGAAATTATCGCTTCGCCTAATTAAATATTGCATTCGGGTTCGCGAATCATAAGTAATAAAACTCGATTTAAGTTTAATACAGAACTGATCGAATAGGTAAAAAATAATAAGATTTATATATTATGACGTGTCAAACCAGTGCATTGGAGCGGAGCAGTGGAACAATGTGGTTTTACCCGGAGCCGGAGCACCGTAAATTTGTAGTGCTCCACTGCTCCGGATGTTTATTTTATTAATATTGAATTTTCGTCCTAATATCCAATGAAAATATTATATAATTTGACACTTTGCAACACTGGAATTATTTGAATCACAGCAAAATTGCCGAGTGATAAAAAACCTCACTTTTTTGATACTTTGGACACACCACGTTAATAAGATCGCAGATATTTTGTTTGGTTAAATTAATAATGAAAATGACGGAGGAACAAGCCTTGTTTTCAAAATATTTTTTTTTTAATTTAAACATTTCTGTGTATACTTATTAAAACTTTTTACCCGGAGCGGAGCTGGAGCCAGTATTAGGTCCCGGAGCGGAGCAACTAAAAAAAGGGTCCGCTCCAACGCTCTGTCGTAAACTCCGTTTTTTGCCTGCGACATTGACAACATTCCCATGTCACAAGTTTAAAGACTGTTATTTCATTTGACTGTTTGAGATAGGTCTAAAAAATCTTATAATACGTTAATATTTTCAAAAAATTGTCCAGCGCTCCAGTTTGTAAAATTTTCCATTTCGACTGCTGGATCGAAGTTAGTGCCTGGGTGTTATAGCATAACTACATTTATTATAATAATATAATTATTATGCTATGATACTCTATGCCTCTGTGGATTGCACCATGACTCCAAGATCGTACATATTTTTTTTTTATAAATTTGAACAAAATATTTACCTACATTTTTCTCTAAACGATGTCTGCTGGTAAGTGGAGCCATTGCCAATGTTTTGGCGACCAAAACAGCCGCATAAAATGCATATTTTCTGAATAAAGGATTATCAATTACAGTAGACATTACTAGATAAATATTATTACAATTTACAATTGCCTACAAACCAAAGAATTTACCGCTAAAACTGAGATCAGTTTCAATACTGAACAGATTTCAAGTAAACATTTAAAAAAAAAATACCAGTTTCTGTTAGCTGTTGGACAAAGTCCATACATTTTATTAGCATATCTCTTTTATACTTATATGTATGAGTATAATAACATAATAGATGCCTTTTTTAGTAAACATACACTGTTTTTTCCGTGTATCTATTTTTTAGGCATAGATAAAACTTTCCTGGCCTTTTTCGTTGCGAAGTCAGTAATTATGTCATCCAAATCTAATTTAAATGCCACCTCTGCTTCAATCCTTCAATATATAATATTGTGAGTCTACGGTTTCAGATACATTTTAAAATACACCTGACAACTTCCAAAACTCGCGAGTGACCAGCAAAAATATTTGGATAAATTTTAAATTAGGTAAATACCTACCTATAATTCGCATATCTACACGTGGCATTCATTATCTGGTCACCAAGGACGTGACATCTAAGGGCAACGGAAGTAAACTAGACATTGCGAACCCGATAAAAAATACAGTCCTGTTAAACCTTTTATGTTAATTAATACATTTTGTTTTCAACCAGTGAGCTGATTTTTTTTACACCCATATTCGCGAGGCTCCTGTAAAGTTTCGTAAATGACTGTCCCACTTTGATGTCCAACTCGGTGTCAAAATATATAATTCTGGTTCAAAAAATGTTGTGGCGAATATTTGTAACTAAGTGTTTTTGTGTAGATAAGGTAATACATCATTAACTCTAGCTTTTCTTAATTAACTACACTGCCATGCAGATGATACTTTCGACAATTTTCATTCTTAATTCCAATATGAATGCACAGTGCAAAAACAATCAAAATACTTATGTAAAATCTTGTCTACCAAATAATGGTGTGTATAATTCTTAGATAATAGAATGTAAGTACTTCAATCTATTAAAAAAACCTTAATTCGATAACTTCATAACATGTTATTGAAACTTTTGATAATATGTAACCCATGCCCCCCCCCCCCCCCACGAAGGGTGGAGGTAGGCTGTTAAGATCTGACATAAATAGTGCACATTGAACTTTGTCAGTCATACTTATTTGTTTTCATTGAAATAAGAATACAATTGCGGATGGTGGCGGTTAGTTTTTAAAATTCAATGAAACCCTGCCTAAACCAAACCATAATAGTTTAGGTACCTATGCTATGGGCGATCCGACAAATTATTGCACACTTTTCAGTCATACTAATTATTTGTTTTTGTTGAATAAATTAACAAAACAAATTACATGATATATTATATCAATTCTAGAAAGGAAAAAGGAGTTAACCATCAGTTTTTTTTCCAAAACAGGTTCTATTGGATAATAATATTGAACACGACTAAATACACGCTGTATCCAAAGGAAGTAAGCTGCAAATGCCGAATTATAATTTAAATTTAGCTTATAATTAAAAAAAAAAGAAGAAGAAAGTGAAGTGGGAAAAAAGACTTAACCATCATTTTTATTGGGTTTTCTTTAATTATCTTAATTAATATCAGATTGGGAAAATAAAACACCAAAACAATTACCTATCTTTGTGCACTTAATAATGTTTACGTTTATTCGTTTATTGTATATTTTAACTTTGACCGATTAATGATTAAACGTTTTAGTGCCACCTGTAAAATTTATTTTTGTGTGAGTTAAGTCCTTTTTCCTTTCAGTTTTTTTCTAATAATTCATTAAGCCCTGCCTAACCAAATCATAATCGATAAAAAATATTCTTTTATCTATAAAATATCTAAAGTTATGTATGGTTTAAATGACATCCTTTTAGATATTTTATAGATAAATGAATACGTTTTGATTATTATTATCTACTATAGCTTTAGATTAAGCGGGGTTTAATTGGATTTTAAAAACTAACAAACACACCGTAGTGTTCAATAAAAACAAATACGTTTAACTGGCAAAATTCGGTGTGCACTATTATTTATGTCGGATCTTAACAGCCTACCTCCACTGATCGCCACTAGTATACCTAGATACGAAATAATTAGATAGATATTTTCTTAAAACTATTATATTATTAAAATATTATCTATGGCTTAAAATAATATTTTAACAGGAAATATACGTGGTAAGTCCATATTTTTTTTACGTACCTATTTTATTTAATAGTCACAATGCACATGCTTCTCAAATTTTAACTATAAGTACCTAATGTTTAAAATAAAAAAATAGATAAGATTGTTTAACAAAAATGATTCAATTTAAATACCTACCTATGACTTGGCCATCTATATAGCAAATAACATATTAACTTTACCAGTGGCTATTGAGACTTTTGATAATATACAACCCATGCCCCCCCCCCCACACGAGGGGTGGAGGTAGGCTGTTAAGATCCGCCATAAATGGTGCACACTAAACTTTTCAGTTATTCGCATTTGTTTTCATTGAAATAATACTACAATTTTACAGACGGTGTTTTTAAAATTAAATTAAGCCCTGCGAAACCAAGCCATAATAAATAATAGTCAAAAAAAACTCGTCTATTTATAAAATATCTAAAATTATGCAATTAAATCATACATAACTTTGAATATTTTATAGATAGAATAATATTTTTTATCTATTAAAGTTAATCTATTAAAGGCAGGACTTAAGAATTTAAAAAAAATGAACCAATAATATGTGTAATATGTTTTCTAATCCAACGAAAACTAAATAAGTATGAATGAAAAAGCGTGCACAATGTTGTCGTATGGCCCAAAATATACCAAAACTATTATGGTTTGGTTTTCGGCAGGGTTTAATTTATTTTTAAAAACTAATCAATGCCATAAGTAAATTGTAGTCAATAAAAACAAATACGTATGACTAAAAAAGTGTAATATGCACTATTTATGGCGGATCTAGCCTACGTCCACTCTTCGCTACTGAACTTTACACTACCAATACATCATAAGTGACAAATTATGATAATATTTTAACTTATCTACACTGTCCAAATAATATAATATTCAATAATTATTATAATCACAATGCCGCAACTTAATAAAATACCTGTTATAATAATGTGTCAACATACTAAGCTAGATAGGATTTTTTCCGCGGCAGCTGACGAGCTGACAATCTATTGCTGTAGTGATCAAAGACCAATAATAAAAACAGGTGATAATTTCCGAAACGATCAGTAATATAATAAAATATTCTGTTAATATGTCTTTAGTCGGTAATATTATTGATTTAAAAAACCCTGCTTACAATGCATTTGTGTTTTATTCAGCAGTTTTGGTGTTAAAAATAATATTTGTGTCGTTATTAACATCGATCCATCGGCACAAGCAACAGGTGAGAGAACCAAACGTTACCATTTTACCTACATAGATACCTTTGCACCGTAATGAAGTCATCTGTATTTTGATCAGAAGACAATTCCGATAGTTTTACAATCTATAAATACATTTAAAATACTATCGGGTATTTAATTATCACTCAATTAAGGCAGGTAAGTATATAATTAAATAGTTATACACCGATAAGTAAGTTGTATTAGTCGTACTCACGGCCCCCACAAGGGGGGGCTAACAGGGCTCTAGCCTGGGGGCCCGGGCTTAGAGGGGGCCTGGCATGGCAATCGACTAGTTAAATGGGAAAAACCACCGCCATCTTTAGATTAATAAATCCTGAGAATAACTTTTTGCACAAGCAACGAGTGGTACACTTTTCAGCTGTCACAATCAGATCCCAGATTGCTTGACATATTGATTCGGCCTTTCTCGTTTCAAATTGAATTATAAAAAAATCTCAAATCAAATATTATTAACTATCAGTGTTATTTATAAATAATATACATTCCTGTTATTCATCAGCTGTCAAAGTCAGACTAGCCCTTCACACTAAAACCGGTGGTAATATCGATCTCCAAAAAATATGTAACATTGATCTATGCATTGCATTTGTATAAGGTGTATTAATGCTAGTGTATTATTTATAATTTAACTCATCTATAAGTGAACACGAGAAACGCGTCAGTATGAGCACTCTATATACAATGATAATATGCAATGACAGGTCATCCATAGACAACAGGAGGGGTGGAAAGGTAGGACCAGTCGTGAATGTATCGGCTTTCTCTTCAGTCGGCAATGGAAAAACACACACCACAAATTTGCTCCAATCGTAATAAAGTCGCCTGCGGCGCTATTTTCCTTAGTGGTTATTGACATTTAAAAATATGTAACTGTGTGATGTACCTAACAATATGATGATTGATAGATATACTTAATTAAATGATAATTCTCGCGTAGAATTTTATGTTATACTTAATTACTCAGTGTATTTCCTGTCGTAGACTTACAAAACATTTTGCCAATATAGCGAAGGGTAGATACCACAAAAGTAGGTCGCAATCAGTGCTTCATAATATGCTGACAACTCAATAAATCAACTGAATTTATTTAAAAATCGCTAAATACACGGAATACCCCTAACCCTAGGGTTCCGTGGAAATACTACTGTAGAAAATCACACAGCCCTTAACCTTAGCGTTAGGTAGGGGGGCCCTCCATAGATCCTGGCATGGGGGCCCGCTTCAGGATGTGGGGGCCATGGTATATGCTGTATCTGTTGGATTCGCGCCAGTATGCTTTTCCAATTAAGCTCACGGGCATCTAACTAAATTACGACGGTTTAAACTAGTAGTTGTTACATGTAATGCTTATTGAATTGCGTTAAAATGTTAGCTATCGGCTTAATATTATATTAAATTAAGGTAGGTATGTATCAATTTATTAATTCCTTAATTACTAACCGACGCCGCGGATCACTGCATTATTTTTAGTTCTTATAACGTACTTCGACTTGCTAATAATTTAATAAACTATCTTTTTTATTCAACGAATAAGACACAAGATTCAAGTCTCGTCGGGTGTCGTATTTTTTCAACATAATGCTTTTTTCTAGTGTATATATGCACGAGATGTTTTCCAAGAATGTATAATATTCAGTAGGTATATAGAATGTTACATTCTCAAATCTTGTGTCTTATTCGTTGAATAAAAGAAATAGTTTATTACACTATACCCTTAATTTTAATCCCAATAATTGTAGAGTACATCAGTCAACATATTAAGTTAGAACTTATTAATTCATTACACCCCACAAATTAACATAGCTACATCTTAGATTAAAGAATAAACAAGCTACATACTTACTTCAATTTAAAAAATATATACCTACCTAAATATAATTTTTGAAAGATAAAAAGGATTAGATAATTGATCGACTATTGTGATTATTAGATATACGCGTGTTCATACCAATAATTGTCAACACTTCACTTGCGTAACTACATAATATCTAAATAGGCATTTTACATTGTTTCTACATTTTGTAATACTAAAAAATCTCACGTAACATGAGTGTGTATACTGTATATTGTATAGGATATAGGTAATGGTATATGTTATACCTAAACGTAGGTATATTATCTATGTCTACCTACCTATATTGCTATGATTATATAAATTTCATAATCAACAGGTTCCTCGCGTAGTTTGACCTCAGTCATTAATCCAGTGGTTACCAATTCAGTTTTTAGAGACGCGAGTGATCGAACGCAATCAAAACACAGAGTTGTTTTATGATTTTAGTTATCCGTGTGTATCCACAATTTTTACGACTTTCTGATCACACCCCAATTATTATTTAACAATAGCAATAGCATATACATTACCAAACAATAGTACTTAGATAGTAAAAAAATCTGTTAAGAAATTTTTTCGTGAGTCGGCATATCCACACTGGATTGTAGAATAAATTTAAAAAAACATATTAAATAGTCTAGCGCATCCTGAGTCGCCACTCAGAGTCATAACTCACATTTTGCAATTTTATCATTTTTGAATTAAATATACCAAGTGAGTCTAAAGGCATCATACATCATATACCTATATAAAGAAAAATAGTTGGCTATCAAAAGTCCCTTTAAACCAGCGATACTCAACCTGCGGCCCTTTAAGCTTTTATGTGCGGCCCGAAACACATTTATTATCAGGAATTTCGTATATCTTGAGATTCGTTTCGACTTTGACGCACAGATAGTGACACCCGAAGAGGATTGTCATTATGGTCCACATCAGATCTGGTATAAGAGTGTTGCTATTGCACACGAATAATTTAAAAAAACACGCATAATTTTTAAAATCTCAAAAATGTTTTGTAAAAAAGGGGTTTCATGATTTTTTTCGTCACACCAGTAGTGATGCGACCCGCGTTACTTTACAAATATATGTATTTGGCCCGAAGAAAAAAAAGGTTGAGTATCATTGCTTTAAACCATGTGAAAATCGTTGACAAAGTTGACTGTTAGTGTCATAACTCATATTTTTCAATGAATAATCTGAGTTCTGTCATCAAGGCCTTTCTAACCAATTTTTGGTAAGCTTTATTTATCATAGTGTGTTGTTTGTCTGCAGCCTTAGGAGTATTAATAATATACCATACCACTCACTCATTTAATATCAGGGAGTTAATTAGACTAATTATTACAAAAAACAGTGCTCTGGTGGTTTTTTGCGATTTTCTCAAAACTCAATTTTTGCAATATGTGAGTTATGAGTGTTATGAATCTAGTCAACTCATCTATTCTATACACAAGACTGCTATCGGTTACTATCGGCGGCTATAGAGGGTAGTTTTTCATATTTTTGTTTTGCTTTTAGAGCGAGATAGACGATTTATAATACCTCAATACAAACATAATATGATAAACTACACTCGATAACCGCCGATAGCAGTCTCATAGTAGGTATGCCAAATCTACTGATTGATACAGTCTTACGACGATTCATCCCATTCTTGGTCAAAATACAGCCCTAATGTTGAGAAATAAAATTGTTTTGCTCCAACTGTTTACGTTATATTTTTGGCACATTTTTGAAATAGATCGGCAGCGCAGAACAGAAAATTGTATAATACAAATGAATACAAAAATATAAGTACCTATAGCAATATTTTTGAAGTTATACGTCTTTTAGGGTGTTTGGTAGAGAATGAAATTGAGAGCTGCGCGCGCACACCGTTACGAAAGTACGCGACAGTATGAAGTTAGCTACGAATCAGGCAGCTGTATACAAACGCAAGTTTGATAGTAGAATTGTTCCGTTCCTAGGCAACGAATTTATTATTGTCGGCCATTTACAATTCCTTACGTAAACAAACGATTAAACGTCAGAGTGACAGTTGTTACTTTGAAAATAAAAACAACGAGAAATAATTATATAATTTAGGCATATAAGTTAACGTGTATAGAAATAAACCAACGGCACTCCAATAAGCGGCCCTTTTTCTGGTGAGTGTAATTTAACAACATAATAATTAAGAGCTAGTCGAAGAACCTAGGTTAGGTATCACAAGTTTTGTTTTTGTTTTGTTACTTACGCCAAAGAAGTATAACTTCTAACGCGCAGACATATGTACACACACCGATTTTTTAAAATAATAAAATTGACCTTGAAAGCACACTGCAATGCAAGAACACAGGTAGGTACTGCGTAACTTATCGCTTGAGTGCCCCTGAAATCTGACATAACAAAAACAAGATAACCCGTTGCAGACGTTTGCCGCGTAGAGAATTTAATTTTTCAGTTTGCCGTCTAGTTCAGCAACCTCAGGTTGTCGGTGTCAGTTTCACGCGTAAAATAGATACAACAAAAAGACGCGACAATGGTTCTCGTCAGCGACGTATTCTCGTTTTCAAACCCTGCATACAATGCCTACGTTTTTTACGCATGTGTTCTTGCTGTAAAAGTGACATTGATGTCATTTTTGACAGGAAGACAGAGGATGACAAAATTAGTGAGTGTTTTCAATGTCATTATCAATTTACCGGTTTCTTAGTGCGGTCTTCCGTAATAATTAGTAATTACCTAGCAGTTAATATTTAATCACCTTTTCTACCTATGTTCCATACCTACTCAACTATAGATACTTTTTTTCGATAGGCACATCCCTATTCGGGATTTTGAGGGATGTCGTAAAGGCCAATTTCACTGACAGATTCTACGCCTTTTATTTATTTATGGTGGGTGTAATAAATAAAATTCTACTTTACGAAGATGTCAACTTTTTTCTGTGAATTGGTATTGATGTCAAGAAAATATGGTATTAATAGGTACTTTTTGACTTAGTTATATTTTTCTCTTGATATTATGATCATTGCCCCCACAACGGGGGGGGGTGATAGTGCTCTAGCCTGGCGGATCGACCAGCCAAGTGAGATAAACACACATCACAAAATTGCACTAATATTAAAAAAATGTCACCTGCGGCGCTATTTCACTTAAAGTATATACTTATTAAAATTACGTGGGTGTGCGATGCAATTTTTGATTATTATTTGTCGATATTCGATAACTCCATAATTCAAGTGGGTGTATTAAAAAATACAAAAAATCGCTAAAAAAATACCCTAAATATTACCCTAAACACTATTTGGAATACACAACTGTATTTAACTTTAGCAGTAGGTAGGGGGGCAAAGATTCTAGCCTGGGGACCCGCTTCAGAATGTAGGGGCCATGATTATGATACTCACCAACTTTCAATAGGTAGGTAGTATTTTTGTCTTGGAAGGGCCTAGTTATCGTGGGGTTGCCGCCAAAAGTTGGTAAGTTGATAATTTCGGTATTTAGAGTTGACAACGGATTGTGTCTATAGATAAGTATGAAGGTATGCTAGGAAAAAAATTCAAGGCCATCCAATATTATCACTATAATATTTATTATATGTATGCCTGATTTTAGAGGGCATGCAAATTACAAATTGGAATTACCTACTACATAACATGATTTCGAAACTTACCAACTTTTGTCAGTAACCCCTTATATGAAATTGAAATGATTAAATTAGCCGCAAGTCATTTTGCATTGCAGATTCACACTTTTTTATCAGGTTTGCACAAAGCGAAAAACATCCATTGCGTTGCAAGCTTAAAATAAGTTACTTATAAAATGGACTAGGTACTTACCTACTTATCTTTATTTAGAATTTTTAGGTGAACAATAAAATTATTGCAGTTGAATTTATTTCCTTATTACTATGACTTAATCGAATAATACATTATAAAATAATATTTCAAATTTGTCTGTTTATTTTAAGGCTTTCGCTAATCCCGAAGATGCTCTACTGCCGAAGGCGAAGGTTCGTTTGGATGATGATGTTGAACGTGTCAGAAGGTAATATAATATTATTAATTAGTTTTGTATTACATAATTTTTGTAAAGACTTATACTGGGATTGTTCATTGCTAATTACCCAATAGTAGTGCTCCGGACGGACTGGACTTGTAGTGTGTATGTCATGTTCGTGTAATGAAGTGGACGGAAGAAAAATGTTTAGCTCTCATCAAACTGAATTGCAAAAATCCGGTATTGTGGAATCCTCCAAGATGTTGATACATATTTTCTGTGGAATTTGCTTGTCAGTTTGCATCGACTTGATCAGTTATTTATTGTCTAGTGGAGATAGCATTATCGATCAGCTATGAAACCTTACAATATTTTGTTTCCTATTTCCAGGGCTCACTTGAATGATCTGGAGAACATACCGATTTTCCTGTTTGTCTGCCCCCTCTACCTCCTGACAGGGCCGAGCGCCTTCCTGGCCATCTGGTTGATGAGGGCATTCACCTTTGCCAGAATTATACACACCATTGTGTACGCCGTCGTGGTCGTCCCGCAACCATCCAGGGCCATAGCTTTTGGTGTCGGCGTGGTTATCACAGTCTATATGGCGGTGATGACCATTCTTTCATTCTCAACCGCTATGTAAATTTTACTTACATGTTAATAACTCAAACTTTACAGAGTGATTATGTTAACTTTTTGCATTCAGATTTTATATACATGAATAAATTGTATTTATTTGTAATCCGAATTGACCGAAACACATTCATAACTTTATATAATATTTAATTAGGAAAAGGGGAAATGTTTTTTATACATTTATAATAGCTTTTTACACTTTGTTTTGATTGAAATATATGAGAAATGTGACTGAAATGAAAAATTAGTATTCTACATCGTAGAATATAATATTTTTCTATTTTTACACGTAAATGATAAAATATTATTATTCTTACCTATTTTTGTACTATATTGTTATCTGTACCCATACAATTTTTCTATTAATAACCTAGGTAACCGTCTTTTATTTGTATGAAATCACAACCTTAATTCCGGGTATAGCGTAAATATGTTGACAAGTTCTTAAAAGTTAGTAAATTCTGAACAAACTAAAATTTAAAAACATTCTTGATTTACCATAGAAAGCCAAATGTACAAATAGCTGCCCTGAGAATCGATGTCTTTAGACTTATCAACATATTCACACCATACTCAGAAATATATTAAATTTAATATTATCGTCAGATATGGCGATTCTCTGAACTGTCAAAGAACCATTTGCTCAGTGAAAAAAAAATATTTTAATCAGAGCGTTGGAGCAAAAATTTGTAGTGCTCCACTGCTCCGGATGTTTTTTTTTATTATTAACTTTTCATCCTAAAATCGAATGAAAATAGTATATTTTGACACTTTGCAACACTGGAATTATTTGAAATATGACAACTCTGCTGTATGATAAATAACCTCACTTTTTTGACAGAAGAGGCAAATAATGAGAGATGATTTGTTGTCGGAGAATTTCAAAATTCAATTTAATAGAATTAATAATGAAAATAATGATTATTTTAAAATTACTTATTTTTTTAATGATTTGGATACATATATACTTACAAAACTTTTTACCCGGAGCGGAGAAGACCCTGGTGCGAAGCCAGAGCAAGTATTAGGTCCCGGAGCGGAGCAACCCAAAAAAGGGTCCGCTCCAACGCTCTGATTTTAATCTAAAAAAAACTGAATAATATTCAAATGATGAATAATTTCTTTACTTACATACCTCAGAAGAATCGAATCATTGATTATAATATGTGTGGTTGTATTGGTAACAAGTTCATTAATTTCATTATCTTCTATTGGCAGAATCAAAAACAAAACGGCGTCTAGCATTCTGGTTTGTAATTGTTTAGTAATCTTTTTATTTACATAACCTACATATCGTCACCGTTCAGGCAAAAGTCACCAACCCTAAAAACATAGTTTTGAGATATCGCAATTTGAAAGTTTGAAAATGCAGGAAAAATCAGATTTTAATTTTTTTTAAGGTTTTATCTACATTAAATTATTTTCTCATGTCTTCTTAATAATTTCTTTAAGGTACTTTTACTTTTTGATGCTAATTAAAACATCTGGAAGGTTTTAAAGGAGGCAAGGTAGCTCAAATTATGGTTTGGTGACTTTTGCTTGTTAATAATCTGAACAATGTTAGCCAAAAGAAGCATCAGTAAAACTCACCATCCATAGTATAGTGACTTTTGCTTGTATATTTATAACGAAGGATTTTTTTTTTATAGAGTCAATAATGTCTATTCACCTATAATGACTTTTGCTTGTTAAGATTTTATCGAAAGTCATTTAGTGAAAAACAAATAATTCGGATTTAAGCAAAATTTTACTAACTAATGTACCGAGGTGAGTTTTGCATCTTAAAGAACATAATTTTACGCTTCGGGTGACATACTCAACTCAAAACTGCCATTTTCAGGGTTGGTGACTTTTGCCTGAACGGTGACGATATTATGTATTTCTTGCAATGACATATTAAATGGACAACTCACTTCATACCCGGCGCGCACGAGAAATTGTGCATGAAAGTCATTCACAGATGTATAGGTAGATGTCACGTGACCATATGACGTTCCGTTTCCATTATGCGATACAAGCTTCGAGAATTTATAGTAATATAACCTTTATTGTAATGGCGTTTTAGTGTCATGACTCATTGCGTTAGAAACAGATTCTCGGTGACTTACGACTTTTCGGAGATTAGACGCACACATCACAGGCGACTGTCCAATGGTTTCTGTCATTCAATTGCATTGAATAAACATTCATCAATATCTTAAAATGGCATTTTATAAATAATAAAAAATACTAACACATGAAAAGTGATATCCCATCTTTCTTGGAGTGTTTAGTAGATTTTTTTTACAATTTTTAACTAGGCACATTGGCATTCTGTAACACAATAATAACGGTGGGGTCGAAACCTGACAGTCAGAAATTTTGTATGGGCAGACCCAGCGGTGTCGCCAGACCGCTTGCAAGCAGAATGTTCATTTGAGTGTAGGACACCGATATTAAAATATGAATTTCGCCATCCGGCAGACCCGACACAAAGTGAGTGTCATTTTATTTTCTAGATGCTTCGTCCATATTAATGTCATTGATTTCTTGGTGTTTTACGTGATTGATTATTCAAAAATAATGGTCAATGCATTGCATTTGGCTATTACATAAAATTGACTTGGAAGTAGGTATTTATAGCTCAATTTTATATTCAGCTACCCGCTTTGTTACCGCAATATTCGAGATGCACATAATGTCAAATTGTCTATGCATCCAATCTTATGAATAGAAGTATTCAAGGCTTATTTTGGAAACCTAGAATCTATATTTAACTAATTGGGTGAACCTTTAAAGTTTTAGTGGAATGTCATAGTAGAAAGTGTGAAGTTCTCTTCAAATGAACCTACAATGTAGTCAAAAAAAAAAATGACACTCACTTTTCTGTCGGGTCTGCCGAATGGCATAATCTGTTCTAACGCCATTACAATAAAAGTCATATTGCTATAAATTCCCGATGCGTTATATCGCATAATGGAAATTGCATGACGTTTACCAATACATGTGCGAATGTCGTTATGCGCGAATTTACTTATTAGCTACTGTATTGAGTGCGTTGTTCATTAATAATGTCATTGATTGTAGTATCTAACTTAATCAGTAGAGTCGTTTTTTGTCTCAATTTCACACAGGCATTATAGAGAGTTTTTTCAACATTTTTGATTACATATCATTTAAATTCTAATGGATTCAAGCTCTGTACTATTCCATTTAAGTCGTTTTTTGCGACCCGGGTTTCGCCTTTCGGCATCTTCAGGCATCGTGTACACTCACCAAAGGCAAACACACACTGACAACGAACACCCTTAAGGCGAAGTCTTCACTGAGCCTTTTTTAAAGAGGCACCTAGCGGAAAAATACGAAGCTTGCAATTTGAGACATTTTTTTGATAATTTACAATTTCAACTATATTAATGAATAAATATGTATCTGAAAACATTAAAAATAAAAATATTTTTTATTTTAAGTCAAAGATAAACTTACAATTGTAAAAAATGTAATAAAATGTGAATTTGTTCTATCGATCCGCACCCTATTATTACATGTATTTTATGGTCATATTTATTATTAAAATTTAGTTTATTAAGTTTTCTAAGCATCACCTAAGCGATTTTTGTCAAATTCATAGTTTTAATATTTTTTATATCTATTTTAAAAAACATCGATTTTTATAAAAAATATAAATGTGTATAACTTGAAATCCTTTTTATTTATATTAATATAAATATTTTATTTATATTAATATAAATATTTTATTTATATTTATAAAAATAATTGATTTGATATAAATAAAAAGGATTTCAAGTTATACACATTTATATTTTTTATAAAAATCGATGTTTTTTAAAATAGATATAAAAAATATTAAAACTATGAATTTGTCAAAAATCGCTTAGGTGATGCTTAGAAAACTTAATAAACTAAATATTAATAATAAATATGACCATAAAATATATGTAATAATAGGGTGCGGATCGATAGAACAAATTCACATTTTATTATATTTTTTACAATTGTAAGTTTGTCTTTGACTTAAAATAAAAAATATTTTTATTTTTAATGTTTTCAGATACATATTTATTCATTAATACAGTTGAAATTGTAAATTACCAAAAAAATGTCTCAAATTGCAAGCTTCGTATTTTTCCGCTAGGTGCCTCTTTAAAAAAGGCTCAATGAAGACTTCGCCTTAACTCTACCTTATATAATAAATCAATACAACAAAGTAGGTAAAAACTCCATTACCTACCTATTTAGTCAGAAATTACAACAAAAAATACAATAAACAAATTATGAATAGCTGAAGTGTCAGTAAAAAACCTAATTAGTAAAAACCCTATCTTATTAATAACAATACACTGGACAGCATATTATTATAATAAATCGTCAAACCTAATAATAGGTCAAAATTCTTTATAACAATAAAAATACTACACTCAAGAGGTGTAAATCGTCAATTCTAAGATGTTTCAATTCTAAGAATTCTAAGATCTAACGACTTAAATGGAATAGTAGAGCTTGAATCCATTAGAATTTAAATTCAAATTCCATCAAGTACCTTCGGTCGAAAGTATTAATACATATCATTTAAATTTTGGAATTGAAGGGTACAAAGCAAAAACAGGCTCATCGCATTTCTTTCATTTTCAATCATGCCAATTTGTTCAACAGAGGAAGTGCTCAAGAATGGTATCATTAAAACTACCATATGCATTGCTTCATAAATGAAGAGAGAAGAAAGTGTAGTCAAGGCAAAAATCAGCTCATTGTGTATAAAACTACACAAAAACGGGCTCGTTGCACCATAAACTAGACACAAAGGAGTTGATTACAAATTCATTGCTATTTTCACTTTCATTATATTTCAAAATAAATGAGAAATCAATATATAAATTCTTTTAATTAATATTAAATCCATTTTCCATGCAATTACGATTTCATTCTTTTTTTTGCTCTCCTGCACAATTATCATTTTGCCATGTGCCCTTCAATTGTTTTTAATGATAATCAAATTAAAAAATCTACCATGGGTACTATTTTTTTCATATAAAATATTTTCATTCAACAGTGTCACATCAAGAATAAGGTTGAGAAGATTCTATTGTGCATTATACATTTTTTACTTGGTTACCTGTAAATTGTTTCAGGTTTTTCAAATTTTCAAAAAACATTTCACCATGGCACAGTTCGCCTTGAGCTGTCTATCGGAAAGAGATGACTGTATACTATACGGTCTCCAATTTTATTAGATTCAATATGAACATTTATTCAATTTTCATAGCTGATTTTGGCAAAATTCAAGAATGAAAACCTAACCTAACCTAACAAATAATCCAGTATATCGGCTATTTTCAAAATTTGTTTGCTGCTGGCTTCCTGTAAACTGACAAGAACCGCGTTTTATGTCAGTGCTATACGACCCAAAGCGGTTGGACTGTCTTCAATATACGGCCATATATTTCTGATACAAAATTTCATGAAGTGTGATAAGGCAAACTGCATACGTTACGTAAGTTTGCGGACACGTTTTTACTTACCTTATTTGGCAACAAAGGAATTAAAAAAACATCAGAGTGGGTAAATGAAATCACCTTTGTTTACTATTTGATTCCCAGTCTCGGGTTTAATTACAAAAAAAGTTTTTTACAACAATAATTATGACGAAACTTGATGTAATAGGTTTTTTTGTATGGTGAAATGATAAAAAAAAATCAAAAAAAAAAACACAGGAGTGCGAAAATCAATACCCACCACAATAAATGCTATAAAATAATAGTAATTTTATTATTCAACTACTGTGGATTATTTAAAGCAGACATTTTTGAAAATATTCAAGTGTTTTTTTTTTTAAATAATTTTACACCTAACATTTGTTTAATTGCTAAAAAAAAGTAAAACAAGAGACATTCAACAGAAATCTGCTTATGCGTCAATTACATTGAGCTTTTTTACGAGCTGCTTATTGGCGAATTTAAAAGCGGGCGGTTCAGCTACTGCGACTTCATGATTACACACAAAACTTTCCATTCGCTGATAAGCCACAAGCCAGCGAGCGATTTTGACGAAACGTAGTTCGTTTTTTTACAGGGAGGTCGCTACGCTCCATAACAATGTTTCCATTAAACGTCAAAAATGTAAATTTCAAAATGAGTAGTTCGTTTTTCCACCACCATCGCTCTACTGCGCAGACGCAGTAAGCCCACACGCCGGCGTGTAGTGTGAAAAGTTGACCGGCTTTCAACTTTTCTAGGTGGAGTGTTTACAACCTGCTTATTAGCTTATTCGATGATTACACTGGGCGAATTTACAGGCAGATTATAAATTTGCCAATAATCAGCTCATAAAAAAGCTCAATGTAATTGACGCTTTACACAACAAATCATGTAAGTAGTGAGAAATGATCACGTAGTAAAAAAAAATCTCCTAAGTCACCAATAAACTACATAATAAAAGGAATTAAAAATCTTTAATTTTAAACCCAAATTTATTTAAACTTAACAATGCGGTGCCATTTACTTTTAATAAAAATTTTAAATTCAGTTTGACACAATAGAAAATCAATTTTCTGCTCCACCTGGGCCCAGCGCCTTTATTCCAATGTACCCACCGCGAGTGGAATGTCTCATACCTTGAACCAAAGTAATAATAATTTGATGATTTCGGCGTGGTACATTCCACTCGTGGTGGGTACATTAAAATAAAGGCGCAAACTACACTTTGAAAAATCACTTAAAATGAACAAGAATCCATATTTCGGATGTTTATTTTTTTATTAATTAATTTAAAGGATTCACATACAGTTGTCATTCGTAAGAATTTTTTTAATATGTACAATATATTTTAATTCAGATTACAATCAAACCAGCACATCTATTCTATACACAAGGTAGTTTTATCATATTTATGTATTGAGGCGGTCAATTGTTACAAAAAAGTTAACCATCTGAACTGTCAAAAAGTCCTATGTGTTAACATCACATCTCTTGGCTGTGTTAACTTTTAGAGTGAGATAGACAGTTTAGACGGCATACTTATTGTAATAATTATAATACCTCAATACATAAATATGATAAACTACCATTGATAGCGGGCGACAGTAGCCTTGTGTATATAATAGATGCGCATATGTTATTAAGGCAGTAATAAAATTAAAAATAGCCTGAATTGAAATCATAGATAGTTAGAAACAAATACATACATCATGGGGTTAATGAATAAATGTTGTACGTCCAGTTTTTATTGAAATTGACCTATCAAGACACAAAATGCCTGTCTGTAATCATGACTTAATCAGACTGTAAAAATATTGTATATCCAAATTGAGTATTTGAGAAGATTAACTCATTCTAATATATTTGGGTTACTGCCAAAAGTTGGTAAGTCTCGAAATCATGTTATGGAGTAATTAAAGTTTGACATGCCATATAAAATCAGGCAATAATGCTAATTCTTTGTGCTTTATGTGCATGTTCTATATATCGCATGGCTTTGAATTTTTTTCTAGCACACATTTATAGATAGACACATTGTTACCAGACAAAAAAAGAGAAGGCCCCGGCGTGACAGTTTCAAATTCTAGATCAACGATTTAACATTAATATCAAAACACCTCCCCAACTAAAAGGTTGCACAGCCCTACCTCACAAACATTATCTTTCAAAACGACGATGCGAATCTCAGGTATCCACGGTCACAAAGGGAAGTACCTGCCTACGACCAAGGGCATTTACGGTCGCTCACTCCGCACTGAAAAATACCGTAATTCGTGCCAGTTTTTGTTAAGCAACTTCATCCCTTACCCCGCGAGGGGGAAGCGTCCCTTGAAAAAATAGTTTTTGCGGACAGTTCGAATCTACCTACAACGAAGTGATGACATAAAACGAGCGTCACGCCGGCGGCGGTATCAGCCGTGCAATGGCGTAATCAACCGTGCTTCTAGCCAATTACTAAACCAATTTTTAATTATCAATAGACATTGTGATGAATATCAAAGTGCCCGCCAAATTAAATAATGTGCAAACGCGTCCATGTGAAAAAGAATGCAAAGTGAAGCGTTGTCTATTCGAACGCCGCGTGCCCGCTGGCTACCGACATACTCCGCGTGGTCCCTGTTATTTAAATGTTACTTTATCTCAGTCATGCTAAACCCTTGTATTCCTAACCTGTATAATTTAGTCTAAATAAATCCAGTCTGCGCGGCTGTTAAATCGAAAATATGTGTTATCTATAGTTATAATCCTATCCCGTAATGACGTCACACATCCCTCAATCGAAGTGATACTCTTGAAGAACCTGCCAGCATACATGTGAGTTCCTCTCCATTCTTCCCGGTATCAACATAATCAGTTGTTAACTCTAAATACCTAAATTATCGACTTTTGGCAGCAACCCATATAATGTCCATTTTGCTTTCGATTTTCAATTGAATTTTTTGAAAACACATAACTTGACATACACCTGTGCATTAACCCATTTGAATGTATTATAAACCTTTGCAGTCATGTTAATTGAATAGTCTATTCTATGCAGGAAGCGGATAATCGACTTTCTACTGTATTCTTAATGCTTTCAGGTGATATTGTATACATTTAAAAACCCGGTATACTTATAATAAACAATGTTACTTGAACTGTAGAAAATGGTTTTAATATTTTATATAATAATTGTATGCTGAAATTTTAATAATACTATTTATAAACGGGTTCTACAGGAAAAAAGCAAATGATACAGTATTTCTATATCAATATTTAAGTAGGTATATTATGCAGTTTTTTTAACAATATAGCAAGGTCCGAAATATAATAAAAAAAACTCATACAAGGCGGTGAACAAAGAATACTTAAAAAACTAAAGCAGGTATTCGAAGGAAAATGACACAAAGAGATGGCAACACCAAGTGAATCAACATGGCGGAACAAGTCAAGTTTTAAAATTATTTGCACTATTTTTCATATTATTTATAGAATAATACATGACATATTATTTATTGCTAGCCGCACGATAACGATGGATAAGTGGGCACGGAATGCATTGATAATTTCAATTAACAACCTTCCGTTTCATTGAAAGTATTTTTTTAATTTTGCAAGATGAATAATTTCGATTAGAAGACGTCATACAAGTAGCGAAGGGTGGAGATAGGCTGTTAAGATCCGCCATAAATAGTGTGTATTAAACTTTGTTAGTCATACGTATTTGTTTTTATTGAACTAAGACTACAATTTACAGATGGTATTGGTTAGTTTTTAAAAATCAATTAAATCCTGCCTAAACCAAATCATAATAGTTTTCGTATACTTTGGGCGATACAACAAAATTGTGCACACTTTTTTATTCATACTTATTTGTTTTCGTTGGATTAAATTGCATAATTTTAAATATTTTTATAGATAGACGAGTATTCTTTGACAATAATCTATTATGGCTTAGTTTTTGCAGGGTTTAATTGAATTTTAAAAACTAACCAACACCATCCGTAAATTGTGGTCTTATTTCAATGAAAACAAATATGTATGACTGACAAAAATTATTGTGCACTGGCGGATCTTAACAGCCTACCTCCACCCTTCGCCACTGCGTCATACACATAAATAATAAGACATTGTGGCCGTATGAAAATTAAATATTAACCATTGTTTTCGTTTCTTTTTGGCATTACAACAGGCTATGGCTGGATGACAGTAGTGCAATAGCAGTGAAACAATCACAGAAACACCTGTTTTGATAAAATCACATAAATGTATTGTGTCAAACTTGAGAGTCCCCGGATGAGAACGTTCTAATTGTTGTTAGGAGGACAATGTTACGAATGTCGAAGTCATGCTGAGGATGAAAATAGCCAAAGAAATAAACAGTTGGCATACTTTCACCACGTCATGTGGTACAGGTATGTCCCCTGAAAAGTATCAATTTTTGCATCTTATCTTGAGAAAGAAGAAATTATCTTGAGTCTAATTTTTTAATATTTCAATCTCACCTGATAGGGACAGAGACAAGACGTAATAATTTCAATGCATTCCGACTCACATTTTCACCACTAAATATCCACAGGTAAGACGGCTAGCATCACAAATCCTCGCGTATTGTAATTAAATATTAAAATATACATCAGGTAACTTGTTTCTCATCTTATGAACCTATGTTTTTATTCAGCGTTTGATAACGACAATTCGACAAGCCAAGGCCCACTTTATTCAGGCCGTAACACTAAACTCTAAACTCCAATCATAATACTAGTTATTGCTTATACTTCGAATGCAATATGGTAATTATAAAAAATGATAATTGTTGCATTTAATGAAATATGCAATTGAAAATTTTCATTTATTACGAAGACGTTAATGCATTGTATTTGAAGATAATTTAATAACTAACACAATTAATTAATTAATTCGCAATTCAGTTACACGGCCTGTATATAAATCCGGCCTCGGGCATAAGCTTATATTTTCTTCTTCATTCATTTTGCTTGAGGTTCCACAAAACATAAATGACAATCACTGAAAAGGGAAGGTACATGTTTATAGACATAAAATACTTTTCAAACATCACAAATCTTGCGTGAGTAAAATATTTTTTAAATAGAACCAAAATAAATTATTGTAGATGTGTACTGCGGTTTGATTATTTTTTGTCTCAAGGTGAGATATCCGACATCTTGTTTCCTCTCCTTCTTTAAGCTATAAAGAATATTCAATTAATTCTTTTGAAATACTACACAATTAGATATTCCCGTACCACTATTCTTATAAATATATATCGGTGGAAGCATTATAAAACCGTATAAAGCTGTAAAAATAAAATAAAATGCAATAATTAAAAAAAATATAAAACCGTATAGTATCAATTATAAGACACATGTTTTGGTGTCTCTGAATTCGAGGTGCATCTTATAATCGAGTGTGTCGTAAGTTGTGATTATATTGAGATGCAAGTCGCGTACTGCCACGGCCACAAATTTTGTATATGGTTTCGTAATTTTGCAGAATATTTTATATAACGATCACCATTCCTGTAAATTCTATGATGGAGAATGCCAACTCTAATGAGTAAGTATTTTCATGCGTGTGTGTACGTTAAAATTACTTGCGAGATTACATCCATAGATAATATTTTGAACAGAGCCCAACCTGCAGACCATAGATAATAGACAACATTCTTATAGAAATTACATACCTAGTGCCAACCGCTAAAAACAAAAAAAACACTCAATTTTGACATAAGTCGAAAATGTGTAGGCATGTAGAAAATGATAAAAAATGTTCATCGAGTCATGCAGGTGTCGATGAAGTGCGGTACAACGTGAGGTGACCTCATTGTTGTCCTGGTGATTTCGGCAGATTTTGCTAACTGACAATGTTCGTTTAAAGGTTCAAAATGTGCTATGGGATGGGGAGAGCATCTGATAACATTTTAAACACCAAGAAGAACGACATTACACATTTTTTCCCCGTAGCAGCAGCTTATTGTGACGTCACGTGATAGTATGCGACGTGCAGCATAATATAATCACAACTTTACAATCAATATGACGTGAAGTACTCTTGATGTGGCATAGAATATATATTATGATAAAACATAAAATTATGTAAATAATATATTTCTTTTTATTGTCATTAAATGGCTGTCATTTTTGTAATATCTATTTATTTTATTATTGGTATTTAAAAAATAAATAAGAATGTGTTTTTTATAATCGATAGAATACGGTAATACCGAGAGTGCTAAGCCAAAGGGATGTGAAGAATGTCATCTTTATCATCCAAAAGTGTGTCAGCATGACTTATTACGTGACAAAGTTATACATAACTAATTCATGACACCAATAAAATTCTTTTTCCAATTTGCTCATAACATTGCAAATTTGTCTCTATAGTATATTTTTTTTTGGATGTCACTTGCCACTTGTCACTTGCCGAAACGAATTTTATGATATTCGTGTTCGCGAAGTGACAAGCTATGTTGTGGCTACCTTTTTGGCTTAGCAAAGTTGATATAAAAAATGAAACAGGATTTTACAACAAATAACAATTGGGATAAAGCTTTCTGTAAGCTCAACGACTAAATTGCATGACACTCTGACTCTGAAAACAAAAATATTACCTCTCCCAACTTGACGACTGGAGCCCGCATTTACTTCTAAGATTACTGAGATTAACCAAAAGTATTTGAAGATGGATTAGTTCCCACCTTCAGTGCAACACACTGTCAATGCTGTCTTTGCCTTTATAATAATTTGTACTAGATTTTATTCATTATTTGAACAGACAATAGTAAACAAAACAAAAATAGGCGAATGGTAAATACAATCAGCAATTAGTTTCTTAAATGTCGAGATTATCCAATTGGTACCTGAATCGTTTTGTATAATTGCTATTTATGCGTCAATTACATTGAGCTACTTTACGAGCTGTTTGTTGGTGAATTTAAAAGTGGGCGATTCAGCTACTGCGATTGTGATGATGTAACACAAAACTTTCCATTCACTGAGAAGCCAAGAAGCTAGCGACTATTTTGACAGAACGTAGTTCGTTTTTTACCGGGAGGTCGCTATTACGCCGGCGTGTAGCGTATAAAGTTGACAGGCTTTCAACTTTTCTCGATAGATTGTTTACAATCTGCTTGTTAGCTTGTTCGATGATGACACTGGACGACTTTACAGGCAGATTGTAAATTCGCCAACATGCAGCTCGTAAAGTAGCTCAATGTCATTGACGCATAACGCTATGAATGATGTGCAGCTCAAGTATTTAGAGAATAAAAGGGGCGATTCTTTCTCTATAGAAATAAAACTTATAAAAATATTCATATACAGTAGACTCCCGATTATCCAGGCTAATGGTGGATAAACGGGTAAACAAAAAACACGATAATCCGAACTATTTAAAAAATCTGTGATTTTGGTTTGCGGGAATCTTTCAATGATTTTCTAATATCGCGCCAGTCGCGCATTGAAAATCGTCTCTGGGATAATAGTCATATATCAAAATTGAGCGCAACATGCAACTTTCTTATGTGCGTACAGGAAGGCCGTGCGAGGACAGTGACGTCATTCGGGAAACCAAAATGAGTGCCGAGGGGTGACATTTCAAGATTATATGATATGAGCATGTCGGGTGAAAATAGTTGCATGTGCCTCCAAATGTTTTTTTTTCAAACTAAAAAGTTGCATTTGACCAATCTGCGGCGATCCATTGGGCACGTGTGTTTTGTGAATAATGATGACATCACATCGACGTAGTCGACACATTGCGGACGAGGCGAGTTTAGATGTGAGAGCCGGCTAAGAGCTATTATATCGTTGTATATACCGTATTGTGCACGAATAATCCGCAAACCGGATAATCAGGAGTTTACTGTATTTCCAATAGTACAGAGATCAATTCGAAATATTATGCTCACAATTATAACTGTAGAATCGTATTCTTAAATAAATGAACATACTAGTGAAAGAAGTATTTAAAACAATTTTCTGCTACATAATTTCATTAGAAATACAAAATTGTGTTGAAATAATATTTTATAAGTATATAATAATATTACGCTTTATATTTTAATAAGAGATTCATTGACTGGATGATTTTTAAATAATAAAAAAACACAAGTAAATTTAATGATATTTAGAAAAAATAGTAGATTATTTTAAATGCAAATCCAGTTGAGAAAATAAGCAAATGTGTAATTTAATACAATTAATATTTCAATAAAACAATTTATTCTTTAGAAAGGCAACATTTTCAAATACTTCTGATATTTTTTTTTTGTTCACAATAAGCCAACAATGTAAAATCTATCAAAAACCAATTTTTCTAATTTCCTTGGCAGTTCACAAAAATGCGACGGTCGCGACAATCCACACACTAAAGTATACTTTGGGCGGTATAATTAAAATAATAATAAAAAAAAATACAACCACATTATAAGACCAGCTGTGAAAATATTCTAATAAATAAATAAATTTAGAAAGGGAAAAAAAAAATATTTATCAGTCTACACTAAAAAAAATAATTAAAACAATATTTTTGCATGTATTCATGTTTTTCACAAATAATACCAACCAACAAAAATATAAATGGTTTTATTGTGTCTACTACGCCAGAAGGGTCATACAGGTGTAATTTTTTTTTCTTTGGGAAACATTCAACAGTTGGGTAGACGATAGGTGAAGTCAGCTAACTGACAAGTTTCAAACATATTTCATGAATCAAAATATTCTCTGACGTTTTTATAGCCATTGAAATATTTCGGAATGATTTAACGTGTAGGAAACAATGAATAGTAGAAGTATAAAAACGTAAATTCTTGTCGGAATGACATGTTATTAGAAATAAAAAAGTATTTCAAAATGTTACGTTACAATTTTATTAGTACCTACACATTAATTATTATATTACACCCATAAACGTTTTCATCACAACATTGATATATCCAATTGAAAATATCAATTAGGATGAAAGCAGTCTTGGGTGTAATATATTAATAGTGAAATAAGTACAGTAAAACCAAGTTAATTTAAAATCGACAGAACCGAAAATAAAATTAAAAATTGAAATTCGAATTACGAATTGTGGCAAAAACATCGTTCTGTTTCTGATAAAATTTCTTTCAGATTAATATCACTGGTGAAAAATTTCTATAAACAGAATTAAATGAATCAAATATTTGAATGTAGAACGAATTTCGAATTAGCTGTGTTCGTATTAATGGAGTTTTACTGTACTAATAAAATTATAATTAAGTAAATATATGAGTGTTTGTTATTTCTAATTCCAGGTTTAGATGTTAAACTAGTTGTGCAAACTCGGCAATAGAGACATGCGATACTAGTGCATAGAGATTAGCGTCACGTTTCAACAGATGCATTGTGTGCCTGTCACCTGTTTCTGGGTTTGAAATAAATTTGTAAATAAAAGCGTAATCTGTAATGCAAACGTGGTAAATAACAGGGTTTTTTTCCTTCATTATTTCATTCAAAACTAAAAAGCTGTATTGTTTCAATAAAAAAAATTATTCACAATCCATGCTTTAATTTCGCATTTATGGATTAGGCACTAGATCAGAGGCGGGCCAGCCTATTTTTCATTCTTGGTATGGCGAATAACAATATGAAATTTGACACACGATATAAAAATTGTGTAGTTCAATATTTGTTATTGATTTTACACAGCAAAAAACGGCACACCTGAAATAGATGCAAACATAATAATATGATGTTAGACATTATCCGTTCAAGGTTGCATTTAGACTGAAACTGGAGACAGAAACAAAGTACTTGGAAGTTGCGGAAGCATTGCATCAATGACTCGTTAAAAAAGCGAAATACTTCTAATGAAATACAGGAAATATCAAGTTCTGCTGGAAAATTTTTATTTTACTTTACGATTCAGATACTTCCATATCTTCACGGGTAATTTGCCACCAGTGGCGATCGGCGACAAGGCTTCACACCCCCCACACGAATTACATATAATTATAAGACATGAATCTGTAAATAAGTAATTAATGACTATAATTGTTTGTAATTTTGGCATAGCTCACTTCACCCCTCGTTTATCCAGTAAACTAAATTTACTAAAAACCTGTTCCTTTAGCCATTCGTGCTCTATCAAAACTTTGGTAAAAAGACAGACACTGGAAGTTGTAACAATAATTATTTTACACTGTGTCCCTTTGGGGCACAAAAGTGACATGTCCATTTTTTTTAATGTCTTTTTGGAGAAAATTTTGTCAAAGTGTATCATGCTGCCACAGAAAAAAAAACACTTATATAATGCAGTGATTTAATTGGATATCTAAAATCTCTTCTTCCACATATCACCTCTGTGTTCCAAAGCGACAATATTAGGGACAACGTATTCATATAATGGTGAAACAATGAATTTTTCAAAGGGATATAATTACATCATATACCATACTTCAGAGTGACTGCAAATTTTGCAGCAGCCGATTGACTATCGGCCCCATTACGGTGAAGGTTCAGCGTTGTTTTGGTGACAATCCAACGCGCATCTCGGTGAGCAGTCTACTGATCGTCTTCCGGGACAGGTTTTTTTTCATATTTGTTAATTCCCAATTCATCCATGTATTTTTCCATCAGAGCGTACCTGGAATCAAAATAATATCAGTATTAATTACGTCATATGTCTGGGAAAGACCGAGTAGATTTTAAATGACAAGACAGGTGTTAGAGGACTCATAGTCAATGTCTAATAGTGCAGTGGTACTCAAACTTTACCATGTGGTGGACTGATATTCTTCAGTCTGCTGGGAACCATCTCACCACTGAATCACTGCAGCAATAAAAACATGTAAGTAGCTTTACAGGTAAGGTATGCTTTTGCCAACGCCGTGATGGACAAGCAGTGGTAACATGTCCAATTATGAAGTCGTGGGTCTGGCAAATTCACATATTGTTTTTCAATTTGTGTTTGGACCCAGACCATAAACCAAAGTGCTTAACATCCGTTTCACGTAAAAAAATCTGTTGCGACCTCATGTCAATAATAAAAAAAAATAATAATTTGAATTTAAATTCTAATGGATTTCATTTTTCTACTACTTTTTTTTTTGTGACCTGGGTTTCGCCTTTCGGTGTCTTCAGGCACTATGCACTCACCATTTCCATTAAATCATACATCAAAATGTGCGCTCTTCGTTTTTATTTTTTATCTCTATGGATTTTCTATTAAATTATTATCTATGTCTGGTGTTTACGTCTATTATCTATGGTTTGCTGGTTGGGTTCTGTCAAAAAAATTATCTATGGATGCAATATCGCAAGTAATTTTAACGTACGCACACGTAGAAATTGTTAAAATTAATTGAAATTACCATGGATAATGAATAGTAATTCAAAATACTAATACATTAGAGTTGGCACTCTCCATCATTGAATTTATAGAGATAATGATCCTTCAAAATATTCTGCGGAATGACGAAACCATAGACTAAATTTGTCGCCGTGCCAGCATGTGACGTGATCATAATGTAATCGCAGCATTCCTCTTCAATTTTCATAATAAAAGTGTAATCTTACTTATCGTATAGTCCTCCACCCGGCAGAAGATCAGGTAACAGTCTCAGCTCTGTAGCGATCGCGGCAGGATCTTGCTCCCCTTCCTGGATCAACTCTGCAAAGTCCAAGAGAATAACACCATTGGGATCACTTCATTTTGGCAATTATCATCTCCAAATCTCCAATCAATAAATTCTAATCGCCGGACAGAACAAATGATCACCATATTATCTCAACATACATCACGGTGGCATTTTATAAAAGGATTAGTCATCATAACATCTTTGACTTTGACGCTTGGACTTAACACGCATATTGACTAAAAAAAACATTTTCGTTTTTACTGCAGTGCATCTATTCTATACACAATTAATATACGCGGTTAATTGTTACAATACCGTCTGCACCGTCAAAAAGTGCTATGTATTAACAGCACCTCTCTTGGCTGTGTTAACTTTTAGAGTGAGATAGACGGCTAACTTATTGTAACAAAGATAATACCTCAATACATAAATATGTTAAACTACCCTCAATAGCCGCTGATAGTAGCCTTGTGTATAGAATAGATGCGCTGGAACAGAATAACTTCTGCCTGTTGGTTTGATGTATTAGTATAGGATTATATTGCCAAATATATATGAAGGGTAGTCGGAAAAAAAGATCATTGTCACATTAATTCAGTTTTGAGATAAACTGGAAAAAGTTAATTACTTCCTTGTTATATTATTTTATTGAACCAAAATTTTGTATTCTGCCTCAAACCGCATAATAGGTATGTGTTCTATTGGCATTTTCTGTAACATTATGCAATTTGTTTTCTTAGTTCAATAAAAACAAGTAAGTAAGACTGACAAAGTTCAGTGTGCACTATTTATGTCAGATCTTAACAGCCTACCTCCACCCTTCGTCACTGAGATGAGTAGATAAACAAGTTTGTAGTTCTGACACCATAATAAAGACAATGGAAGCCTCGACTATAAAATGATGCAAAAACAAAATAAACGCCAATTATTGTCATATCACGTGAAACAATATTAAACTTGGAAATCGGTACTTATTTATAAAAGTGTCACAATGGTTTTGAAACATTTTTTTTGTTAATACAACGATATTTGGATTATTAATGTTATCAGCTGTTTTAGGCTATAAACCCATCCTCGTTATCTATTCTGAGCCATCAGAACCATTCAAAACCATTATAATGGAGTTTTACTAGGCGAACGTCAGTTCAATCCAGGGAGTCAGAAATAATGAGAACTGAAATACCTAACGGGTAAGGAGAAGCAGGTAAACGATCTCGAGTAAGGAAGAATACGGGATAAATTTAAACACGTGTCAAGAATACGTCATATGTCGAATACTGACAACAAACTGCTCTCGGTTTATGCATTGACACTCATTTAATATTGATGTATTACATTGAAAACCCTGCGTCAAAATTTACTGTATTGGTATATACCCTATCAGAATTCTATTTATTATCTGTACTGTGATTCAATCAATAAGTTTGTCTATCTCTATTGTCTTGTAAACCAATATGATAACCTGATTAATAAGAGCATCATATCAGCGAACCAATGCTACATCAGGCATTTCAAGGGTTGGTAACTCTCTTGACAAACTTAAAACAAGTGTTACATATGACACTTTCGCAGCCAGTGCGCAAGTAGACCTCAGAAACCTGAACATTAACACTGCAAAATGAATCAGCAAAATTCTCTGCGGTATATTGAGCAGAAACAACACCTTGTAAGTGACATTATTGAATATATTGGAAGTATTGGCATATTACATCGACGAAAATTCTTAAAAAAATATTTAGCCACTAAAAACGTTTGAAACGATATTTTGTATCTACTATGAGAACTATTCAATTAATAATAACTCGTAAAAGCGTCATTTGTTTGCCGCCAGCCACCTGACAGATGCATGTAAGTAATCCTCCTACCACATACATACATTCACTATAGATGACAAAAACATTGATTTGTAATATCAAACACATAGTGTGCAGACGAGTTTTCTCTCTCTCCTGTAAACTTGTTATTTTGTCACTTACGAGTTGTCGTTACTTAACCTTTTGTATACCTCACGGTATCACTATAGCAGTAACTTACAGGCCGTAGATTTTTAACGACACACGTTGAATGTAGAGCGAAGATCTTACTAAAATAGCTGTAATATCAATAGTTTGTAGCTTAGTATTTCATAATTATTCAAACAGATGTCACTGTGTGTTTAATTTTTTAGATTGTGCAATCAATCAATCGACAGTGGCTAGTAATTTGAGTTTAAAGTAGGACAAGATAACTCGCGAAATTTGTATCTGCGGCTTGTCGATCACGGCTTCATAGAGCGAGAAAACTCGCTGAAGGCATAGAACCGGTTAATCCTCAATATATGGTATTATCAAAGATGCTAATAACTGCAGGAAAATATACAACACTCAATTCTTGCATAGTTCAATGAATCAAGATTAGGGGGCTAAGTCGGTTAGGTCACGTGCACCGTATGAACGGATCATGAACTAGTTAAGATAGTAATATTAATGTCCAGCAATTCATTATGACGTAACGGGAAAAGGCTATCTAAAAATTCACTAATTAATTAATAGAACTATCGATGACTGATGTATGCTTTGGGTATGGAATCGTTGATGTCATCTGACGTAGGGTTGGATGAAACCAAATTGCTCCAAATTGTCGCACTCCTGATGATGATAAGAAAGATATATCCGCGTATGGTGTGAATATGTTGATAAGTCTAAAAACATCAATTCTCAGGGCAGCTATTTGTACGTTTGGCTTTCTCTGGTAAATCAGATTATATGTTTTTGGATGATTTTAAATTTTAGTAAAATGCTTGTAAATTCTTAACAAAATAGAATTTAAAAAAAATATAATATGATTTACCACAGAATACCAACCTTACTCATAGCTGCCCTGAGAATTAATGTTTTTATACTTATCAATAGAGACCGGATCATATGCAACATAAAAAGCTTGAAATATGCAACATCAAATAATAAAAAGATACTAATTTTTAGTTTTTTTTTTATTCCGATATAATTTTTCGACGATAATTATTAATTAACAATTATTTAACATTTTGTTACTCGTGTTAACGTTAACAATCAGGTACTGTTCCAGATGTCCGGTAGTAAGATTGTGTCTTCGGTCACTCAAAATATTTTTATAAGTGGACAAGGACCGTTCCACATCCACTGAGGTAACTGGGCAGTATTTGAATTTGGGTGCTATGTTAGCACTTATTGTTTCTGGCAAAAGTTCACCCGTCCCATTAATAAAACTATCAATTTAACACAAAGGTTCAAAGCCTGGGTTACTGTTCAAAATGTTTTCAAACTTTTCTCTACGTTTACGCGGGAATACCTCTGGTAATGCGGGGTTCATTTGGTGGATTTTATTTATTAACTGAATAGATTCAGTCAACACCAAACCTCAAGTTTCAAGTTTTTTAATACTCGCAGGTATGCGGAAAAAATGAGTGCTAATCACAGCTATGGTTTTTTTTATACTAGAATCGTTAAATACTTCCTTGGACTGACAAACTGCCATAGCTTCTGCACTATCGAAGTCATTTACTACACCTTTTATGGCCTCGAAATATAAAATATAGCGAAAATATGCATCATCACTAGATTTTAAGTAAAATATGCAATAACCTGTGGGAATGGGCTAAATATGCAAATGCATATAATCCGGTCTCTACTTATCAATATATTCACGCCATACACGGACATATTGGATATATCAAAGATGGATTATCACGTCGTTCCTAATTGTGATGCCATAGCCTGGGGTGGGCCCTGGCCTACTAAGGTGTAACCCCAGTGCGGTCTAGTCTGGTCGTAAGATAGATTATGCAATGTAAAATCAATAAGAATGGATGTGACATCAACCTTGGCCTTATAAATTCAATGTCCTTAATAGAATACAGGGAAGCCATGCAAATGAATTACTGCGGATAATGGGTCATTGTTAAGAGTTGCCAATTATTGTTCTTTTGTTTTGAGCTGTCACAACCTGGCAACCGGCCAATCGCCAGTAAGCGGTAAGCAGGCTCGAGCCAAAAATATTAATACACAAACAGTGTTTTAATATTGAAAGAATCGTCAGGTGCGATTCTTGGGGACAGATTAAAATAACAAAACAAACCCTGTTCATAAGGTATTTTATAAATCAGGTAGGCGGACGTATATATCAGGTATTTAAAATACTTCATAATTCTATAAACTAATATAAAATAAAATAATAACCCCAACTAAATTAATTAATTATACATCATTGTGTCGTTAACATCAGAAGCATACGTATTAGAAAAATGTTAACACCGAATGAGACTTGAACCATCGACCGGCAAATCACAATGCTCGGATTGTGATGGTTATGGGCCCATTCGGCGGGAACATTTTTTTTCTAATGGATGTTTTTGAAAAAAACTATGTGCAGTCTATATAGAACACTGAATTCTTAAATCTTGCATATTCATTTGAATTAAAATGGTTTAATTAATAAATTCATAACTATTTTTTTTATTTAACAAATAATTTATTTAAGTTTTGAGAATCTAACATTCTTTATTGGACATAATTCAGAAACACCGAAGAAACATACCCATTAGCTGTGCTGCCAGGCTTCTTTTTTTCAAGTTTTTTTCTAATGGAACTGAGGTTTTATGAATTATGTATAATAAATGAAAGTTCAAAACAGAGAGCTGTCTAAACCTGACAATTTATGTTGTTAAACCCCTGTTTTATGTATTTATTTAATTGAATTATTATTCTTAGGTAACCATTTAAAATTCTTAATAATTCCATGAACTTAATTTCCGTGTATGACGTGAATATATTGATAAATCGAAAAACATCAATTCTAAGGGTAGCTATTTTTAAGTTTGGTTTTCTGTAGTAGATACGTCTGTTAGCCACTTGCTTCCAGTGTTTCCCAACCTTAGTTGTGTCATACCCCACTTCAACGCTTCAAAAATCTCCATGCCGTATAGTTACCTAACAAATTCTGAAAAAAAAACGCACATAGGAAATACTATTTTACAACGTTTTTATTATGTCGTATTCTTATTTGTCCGGTGGTTGTTTATCCAGTACAAATCTTTCAATCGATTTTTAACTAAATTCCTGACTAGCTAGACATTTGAAACTTTTAGAATATATCAGAACACGATGCCAATGCATTTTTTTAATACTTTTAGCCATCTTTAAGTAGAATTGAATTCATTTTCAGTTAATTCGGTTTTGTATGAAAAGTTATTGCGGAAGAAATCCGTAATCCAATCCACTAGTATTGGTTGCTAGCGGTCTGGGGTCCTAGCAACTAAATTATTAATATATACGTGCGTTAATATGGGAAATCAATATGAAATGTCAAAATGACATTTCAGTATTATTTCTATCAAGTATAAATTTTTTTGATCGTTTCAAGTCAAGTTTATATGATTCAACGGAAAATTTAAAAACGTCATATATAAAAAGTTCTTTTTATCTTGTAATTATTTAATTTAACTTTCGTAAATAAATATGTATATTATGATAATTGTACAACTCAGAAGACAATTAGTGCTAGCCTTGTGCTTGATGTGAGCTGCAAAGAGTTTTTATATGAGGTACTAATTCGGTCAATTTTAATCATAAATCTCCACAGTTTGCGATATCAAAACGGTTTCTTTTTTTCAATAACAAACCATTTACAGCACTAAAGCCTAAATATGGCGATATATTCAACTAAATATGGCGATAGGAATGTCAACAGTAATTTTCTTGCTAAATTTGTCATAATTGGGTATTTTACTAAAGAAGAGTGAGATTGGCAAGGCAGTTAGCACTTTTACGTGTAAACAGTTATTAAATAATAATATATTAATAATATTAGTAATAAGTATAGTAATATAGTTGTTATAATACTATAATATTAGTTTAAAATACACACTATTGTTGCAAGTAAATCAATGCACGTGTACAGGCGCTTTTAAAATATTATTTACTGTTATTGTATGAAAATCGAAGAACTTGTTAGAACCTTTTAACATTCGACATTACAAAATCATTATCAATTTTAAAACGAACTAATAATAAACTAAAGTATGCAATTCTAGACAAAAAAATTGTATGGAGTTGTCAGTAATAGCGCCTGTACACGTGCATGGATTTACGGGCACCAATAATTTGTAAATTAAACTATTGTGATAACTCACGAGCCTAATACTATAAAGTTCTAAGTGTTCATCCTTGACAAAAGAAAATCAACAATGAAGTAGTATCATAACCTGCTTCATTGTTACTTTTGTTTCACCAAAATCAAATACTTAGAACCTTGTAGTTCTCCACTCGCAAACTGTTTACATATAAAAGTGCTGACTGTCCCGCCCGTCTCATTCTTCAAGCATAAGCGAGACGTGTTGTCATTGTATGATGCTATTTGATAGGTTGTGTGAATTGGTAACTATTGTTCTATTTTGCAGGCGCAGATATCGCACAAATTCCAACTCTTGCGTGAAAATTCAGAAGCTTCTGAACTTTTTTGATCAATGCATGCCAATCTTGCAACTTGCATGATAATGTGTTTACATGCACATTTTCTTGTTATGGCCGCGATAATACGTACTGTCAGCAGTAAATACATGCACGTGTAAACGAGCTATAACTTTTAAAAATATTCAGAATGTATTTAATATGATTCCTATATACTATTTGACAGTAAGTTGTATACAAATTTAATGGTGTCAAGACCTGCAGCGGCTGCGGAAAAGACATGTGGTAAACATCTCGTCCGCGGAATCATTCATGAGAATCTTCCGCGATTCGAACATGGGTGGAATAATGGTATCATTTGTCATGGATACAACCATGTTTTGGAACACTCGGGGCAGGTTTGAATATAGTTGCTGGTATTAATCGGGCATATCGTGACATGTAATAAGTAATGAGTCATCTACAATTTTTTAGCCTAATACTTAAGTTGCCACGCTCTAGGGCAGGGTTAGCGAACCTTTTTACATAAGCGTGCCAAAATTTCCCAAATATTATTTTTCAACTGTCTGAGTGCTGAGCAGTTATCGAGAAAAAATAGTTCATAGAACATAGCACACATATAGCTAGCTTCATCACTTTTTTCAATTACGCTATATATTTCGGTCCACCAATTTTGAAAATGTCTGCCAGAATTACTATTATTATTATATGTGACGCATTACCTATGCAATTATATATTTAAATTAAACGTAATGCTTATTCTTGAAGAGTATGTGCCTGCTATTTTTTTATACAATGCGATCTCTCATTTATTATTATTAAGGGTTTTTTTCTCTATTAAAACGCGTGCCATAGGTTCGCCACCACTGCTCTAGGGTATTCACACATTTTAGGCCGATACTGAAGTGTGCTTTTACTGAATTAATTTTTAGAGAAAAATAGTAGAAACAAAAGCAATTGATCTAATTAAGAGATGAGATTCTTTTTTTAAAGCATTGATATTAACCTTTGAATCAGCACGATGCGACTAACAATTAGTTGGCCCGGCTAGAATAGATATTAATTATTCCCTTAGGTGCATATTTCATGACATTTGCAAAGGATGTGGTTAACATTTTGGTGAGTCACAGTTACATATAGACTGATCAAATAGACCAAGCAGGAAGAGTTTGCCAGTGAAGGAAGACCAGACAAGAATTGACCTGCATGGTTGCATGTTATCTTCATCCCACGCGATAGAACAAATCATTAATTATTTGATAATAAAGTTATATTTAAAATGAACAATTATTGTGTATTATTATTTAAAATTTAGCTGTTTTGCTTACGAAAGTGTATGAAAATGTCAAGCTTATCTCTTGTAGAATAATACAATGTTAAATGATCGGCTGGGATTATTTCTTCAACTGTCTCGTAGGGTTAAATCATTGTAATGTGCAACAAAACACGTATCGTAAGTTGTATGGATAGTAAGTGCATTAGCTCATTTAGTGGAAAAATAAGGCCCCATGTTAACACGATGGCTTAGGAACACAGGGGCCTAACTATAAAAATGCATGTTTTGAGTTAGCCACGGTTTCGATAACGCCGTAATCATATTTATTGGTGACACAAAGCTCTATGTCGTACATATATCCGTTTACAAGATATAGTTGAGTAAAGTGTGCTTTATTAATGAATTTCATAGTATTGCGTTTATCTGATGACTGTGTTATTGTAAGATAGGCCCCTGTGATCTGAAAACCCAAACATATTCTTACGATTAACATCTTTCCTTGTTAAGGATATTTTCTTATAATATTTTTTGTAAAAGTAAATACTTTTTAAATTGTCGATCTGAATCGTATTAGCGGTAATATTATTTATTTAGAGCAGTGATTCCAAAACTTTTTCATTTCACATTGCCTTAAAAATGTTTTGTTTTGAACAGATAATTTAAAATTTCGAGACTATTTTCCTTGTTCTTCCAACCTGCCAGATCTAAGAGGCACTTTTCTCTCCATGTCAATATACGCGCAGTATTTTTTTAGTTATTACTTTTATGTTTTTAAAATGTACAGATTTCAAAATATAGTATCTACTAATGTGGGTTTTTGAAAGAAAAATAAATCAAACGAACCATCCTCTAATATATATAAAACAAACTGTCATCTAAAATATAGAACGAACAGCCCCATTAGAAATAAAGGAATGACTTTGATGGGTATTTTTTTCAGCCTGCTCTTTCCTTATAGCCGAAGAGACCATTCGTCATTTGTATTAGTCCCTTTAGATTTATTTTTCCTTCAAAAACACATATTAATTGTCCCCAATTTCAAAATCCTAGCATTATTTTTTTGAAAAACAATGAACTGAATACGTATGCCAGTTTATTTTAAATAGTATTTTGTACAGAAACTTCTGAATTACTCTTATTTCTATATATTTTCAATATTTTCTAAAAGACTGATAATATACAATATGTATTTAAAGGTGTTTCTAGTTTCTCACAGTATACTTAATTACCTTACTAGTAATAACTCGATTTTAAAAGTCAAAAGTTGTCTAAACTAAATAATATAATATAGTAGGTATATCAGTGGCGAGGGGTGGAGGTAGACTATTAGAATTCGACATAAATAGTGCTAAACTTTGTCACTCATACATATTCATTTTCATTGAACTAAGAATACAATTTGCAATGGTGCTGTTAGTTTTGAAAATTCAATTAAGCCATTTCTAATTCAAACTATAGTAGTTTAGATATGCTATGGTCGATCTAATAAAAATATTGCACACCTTTTCAGTCATACTTATTTGTTTTCGTATCACTGATAGTGTTGCTTAGTTTTTTTAAATTCATTAAGCCCTGCCTAAACCAAACAATAATCGATAAAACATATTCTTCTATCAATAAAATATCTAAAATTATGTATATTTTAATGGCAAAATTTTAGATATTTTATAAATAAACTAATATTTTTTGACTATTATCTACCATGGCTTGGATTTTGCAAGATTTAATTAAATTTTAAAAACTAACAAATACTATCTACACATTGTAATCTTGGTTCAATGAAAACAAATACATGTGACTGACAAAGTTTAGTATGCAATATTTATGTTAGATCTTAACAGCCTACCACCACCCTTCGCCACTGTCTGAGAACCATTGTATCTGAAGCCCCAAAATGACTAATTTTGGAAGCACTCAAAGCAGCCTAAATATCTGGAATTGTAGCAAGGGACTTCACACCGCAGTTTCAATTGAAGAGAATTCATACTTCTACTATGACGTCTCACTTTATTTTCAGATTTACCCAATTAGTCAATTACACTGTGCAGATATTGCTGAAATAAGCCTTGAGATATTTACGGATAATATAATTAAATTCGACTTCAATCTGGCACTTCATGCATCTCACATAATATTGCCATATCAAAGCAGACATTTAATTATAAAAATTAGCTTTTAAGCATTGATATACTACTAGATGAGGAGTTCCCATACAAGTGTCATTTTAAAAATGTATCACAAAAGAAGATATTACGAATATCGTCTTATAATATTTCCTTGTAGGTATAATGCGTTAAGACCGTTAACATGGATTCCCGAATTTCACCCGTATTGTCCTGGCTGTAAAACTAAATTTGCGTTCTTGGAATATTGACCTTAAGGGTGTCTGCAACCCAAAGCTTGCAAGCTACCAAAAATTCATGTCTGAGCGGACAGAGCAAGTCGTCATGCGCTAACTATTAGTTAGAGTAAGATGCAAGCTAGATCGGGCTTACTCATAATTATTGCCAGGTCGTTTTCGAGACAAATATTAAGTGAGCTTATATCGAGTTAAGTCCGCTGATATTAAAACAGTAAGTTTTAACACTGGCCGAGTCGCTGAAAATCGGGCGTCATTTTAAGAAGCATATGATTCATCTCGTAGTATATCAATGCTTTTAAGATACTTCCTCATCAATTTTACGTAGGCAGCCAAAAGCAATACTATATTATTTAATCATGAAAAACACTGAGAAATGTGTACACAGGTTATGTTAACAAAGCAACAGACTTCAAACCAGAGCGTGAGCCACTTTTTGGTTTTTGGGGCAGCTAAAAGAAGAAAATAATGAACTTATTACCAGTACAACCACACTAATTATGATACAATTCGAAAATCGAACTGTCTTCAAAAATCCTATTACGAAATGTGTAAGTATAATATGAGGTAATTTCGTAATAATAATGATTTCTGGATAATTCAAAAAACCAACCTCGAAGTCTCGAGAAAACAAAATAATAGTATCGACCGACGGTACTTGATGGAATTAAAATTTAAATTCTAATTGATTTGAGTTTTGTACTATTCTATTTGAGCCATTTTTTTGTGACCCAGATTATTCACATTTCGGCATCTTCAAGAACTTATATGGGAAATACACACTGACAACAAATACAGTTAATTATTAATGCTTATATAGAAATTCAATTTGTGGGCCACAAAAATTTCTCAAATAGTACAAAACTCAAATCAAATTAGAATTTAAATATTCTTGATTTCACAAACTCTAATTTCTTCCTTTCTAGAGTCCAAATTCTTTCCAGATTCCAGATTTTTATGAAATTTTTAATGCAATTTCAGGTTTTTATGTTTTGTACATCTGATACAACATTAATTGTACCTACCTACTTAATTCATTTTCTGGAAAATTGGACTTGAACACATACAGGTTCTGAGTTACAGAATAGAATCAAACAATGGACTGTAATGTGATATCTATGAAACTCCTTGTGGGATACATACTGAAATATTGCTTCACCTGCCTCATTTAAAATTGAAACAGGAAAACAAATCTGATATGAAAACATATTTCAACTCTGACACTGAGTTAATTTTAGTAATGACAGATGCCTTTATTCTTAATGCTTCTTAGAAATCTGCTGCATTGAAATCAAAGGTTTTCAGAGTGATTCCAATCTATTTCCAATCGTATCTCATGATCGAAACAAGAACTGAATTACACATGATGCACATGTGAACCATTTTGTTTTCCCAACAATTAGTCTGCAAATATAATACTAAACCGCCAATAAAATAATAAACAAAATACATCCACCGATAGATTATAATATATAAAAATTAAATATTCATGCAACAGGACAGGAGAGCAAAATATTTATATAAAATGCATGCTATTTATTGTTTATCATTAATACAGCACAGTGCAAATTAGTTTGAACAAATAACAAGATTTTTTAAAATTCCCTTTTTAGTTATAACTTTTCTTTTAATAATCAGGTGTCATCCAGCTTAAGCGTCGGCCTATAGCGTCGTGGATCCCAGGTTCGAATCCTGGGTCTGACAAGTATACATATTGTTTTTCAATATGTGTATGAGGCAGAGTATGGACCGAATAGGTTGAGCAAGTGACTGACATCCATTTCTCATAAAAACAAAATCTGTTTATACAAACTATCACTCTGTGGAGGCCCGTATGATCTTATTAGGATCGAACATGGTCGGGAAGAAGTCGTCCATATCACACCTTAAGGGAGGGAGTCTGATATAATGTGATTGCAAAACCGAATTCAATAAGAATATCGACTATATTCAACAAATTTGTTTTTAACAGAACGGGGGCGAGCGCGAGAATGTGTCGTAATTTAGACAAAGGGGAAAAAATTGTGATGAAGTGTGACAATGGTGGGAAGAGGGGTCAAAAATACTGAAGATCGTGTGACCAACTGATTATTAAAAGAAAAAATATGGAACATTAAATTTATCCAATAAACGTAAAAACCAAGTTTTAAGAGAACATGACATGATGAATTTGTTCATATGCATAGTAAAGTTTAAAATAAAAACAAATGAAAAAAGGGTTGATACTTTTACAAAACAAATATACATACATAAAATAAAACATCCAACAATCAGATTCAATTATAACATTTATTTACTGACTATAAAAATATTTGGCTTTAAATATTATAATAATCACAATATACTTACTAAATATTAAAAATTTTAGGCACATATGATTTATTGAAAGAGGTATAGGAAGAATTTGCATTTTTTATAGAATAGTTTCAGTATGAATAATAAAATATTTACAATATCATATAAATATAAATATAATAATACTATGTAATATAAATTTGGAAAGTTTTACTTTGTTAGTTTGGCACAGGACAAAAATAAAGTATTATGTTTTAGTTTTAATTAAAGTAATCGTTACCCATGCTAAAAAATATTTCTTATTTGGCACATTATTGGTATGCATTCTTGCGTTTCTAATTTTTCATTTTTTCTCTTTGTTTTCCTACGAATTAAAATAAATAAATAAATTAAAAATTGACAATATTTTCAAAATATAATTTTCTATACTTAATATAAATGGCTATCACTGTAGCCTGCCTTGCCCGTTTCAACGGCTAGACGCAACCACAGATCGCAGGTGAAAGCATTCTGTCTATGTGAACATAGGAGGATATTTCATTAGGGGAAACGGAGGTGTCACACGCTGGCCAATGGACGGCGCGGATTAATATAGTGAAAAAACTTAACCTTGAAATTACGCAGACTGCGAATTACAACAAACAAATTTAATTATTGTTACTGTTTTTATTTCCGACTGCCCTCGCTCGGCCTCGCTCTAACCACGTCATATTTTCTGTCAAAACTATCAAACTTCCCGCTTATATGGTATGTTTATAGGCATGTGACATCTCCATATTCCCCCCATATCATATCCTTCAGAAATGTTCAGCTAGACTGCAACTTCCTGCGATCTGTGGTTGCGTCTAGTCATCGTAATGGGTGGCGGATCATAATGATACTGCCTAACATTTAACGTGCACATATTGGATTTGTTCCCGTGAGCAGGGGCGGTTTTACCGGTACTCTGAGTGCGCAAGTATAGGGCTCGCACTGACAAAAGGCCTATAAATTCACGATTCTCAAAAAATATTAAGCAAAAATAGCCTAGAAAAAAAAGTCCTTGAAAATTCTCATTCATTAATGGTTCTAGAACTATTATCATCTCTTAACACATGTATTGTCGAGTTATGTACGAAAAGATTTTTCAGTTAGTGAAAAAGACGCAACGTCTTTAACAAAGTTTATGGATAATCTCAAATAGGTACTATCCAAAGTGTAACATAAACAAAAAAAGATATTCAACGATACTGAAGACTTTAAATCAAAAAGGAAATGATAAATTATTTTACCAATTAACAGTCAGCAACAAGATCCTCTATAGAAGGTCCGTGATGCATCTTTTATGGAATTAAAGAGGAGAATATAATCAACTGTACCTTTATCATGCCATTTCCTGACGTGTAAAACTGGTCAAATACAAATTAGAGCATGAGTTAGTATTGTTTACATTTACAATATAAATATGCATTTTTTTCCATGGGATTCCATGACCTCAATTAGTACAGCGAGCAGTACCCCTGGACGGTTAAATCCGCCCTTGCGTGTGAGCAGGAAGTAGGCTAAGGTGTATATTTAGTAGTTTAAGGGGTTTAGATCGCGCCTGTTGTATCGCCTTGTCTTGCTCGACCTTACTTAATATAATATTGTTTATTTAAAGCTACTTATTGCAAGTCGAATAATATTTATGTTTATCTAATTTAGACAACGATGTAACTTAATATCAATTCCAGTATTGGGTTATACGTTCACGTAAAATACAGTCATATTCAATGCATAAAATACATTCATAATATATAACCCCATTAAAACAAACACATATAATTTGAAATATTTGCTAAAATTTATAAAATCTTCAGATAATTTCCTTTGATTTCAAAAAACAGTGTACAACACTTTGCGAGTGCAGAACTACAAGGTTTTAAGTGTTTATTTTTGGAGAAACAAAAGTAACAATGACACAGCTTAGAACACTACTTCATTGTTGGGTTTGTTTTGTTAAAAATACAAAATACATGTAAAAACACTATTTTGAAATATATTTTCCCGAATCTCTTGGAACTATTTTTTTTAAATTTCATTTTTATTATTTTCAAATCTATAGAAGATACAATTTATTATTCTATTTGACTAATCAATAATATCATACCCAACGAAAAGAAGAGCAGTGATGCACAACATTTTTATCAGTACAGCAGATTTCTCCATTTTCTAATTGTGGGGTACCGGGTACACGTAATTCATCTTCGAACAACGTGAAAGAAAGCGAAAAATGTTTATTTTTTTAAACTAATAATTTGGCGCACATTTAACATTACATAAATCATAATATCAAGCTACACGCTAATAATGCTATTACTCTGTACTATAACGTATATCGATGATATATGTTATAGCACAATTAACTTTAAGTCATAACAGATGAGAGCACTTTTAACACGTTTCACTGAAAACCTGGTTACGTAATTACAGTCGAACTTGGTTATTACAATCACGGAAATAGCGAGATCTCGGATGTAATGAGGAAACATTCGTTGACATTATAGTTTATGATTTTCTCCATACATTTATTCACTTTGATAACTGAATTATGCTACTTCTCGGTTATACCGGCAAAACTGTTAATGTGTCAATCGTTTAAAAACAACATTTTCGACCCTAAGCAATAAAATCCGACCGGGCAGTTAACTAGAAGGATGACACCGGGATCGGATTGCGTTTATGACACTAGTTAAGTGTCTAAGTACCTAATTGATGTTTTCGCCGACAACATTGAAAAAGTATTCACGCATATGGTTGAAATTGCATGTAAAAAATGCAAGTTTTATGAAGTCAGCAGGTACCTACCAGCGCCAGCGGCTAACAACTTCTTTTGTAGTTATGAATGCCATGCTTGTTTCGGGGATTTTTACGATGGTTTTCAGATTTTTTATGTTCAATGCTTAAATAGAACGTGGCACGAAAAATGTTATGTAACGATATTACGAGTAATGTTTATAATGACCAAATTCAGTCGGTCCCATCTTCCTCGTAATAACCAAGTTCGACTGTATTTGGATATCTTAGGATTTCGGTGTCGATGGACATTGTGGACCGCAGGTTGTGCACCACTGATCTACAGCATAGATTTGAGTACCTACATGATTGGTCACTTATATCAATAAAATTCATGATATAATTATTAAAGAAGTGCTCTAGTGAAACGCAAAAAATCACAGCATTTCAAGAGCATGTTTTGTATATAAAAACAACTAAGTATAATAATTATATCAAACAATGTTTAGAGGTTTTTTAAAAGCTACGTCAAACGAAATATCAAAAGTTTGCATTGTGGCAAACTTTTTAATGCATTTGTAAATATAATAATAAAATTACAAAAAATGTGACTAAAACACTCTATAGTGCACTCGAAAAAGAAAGTATTTTCAGCACGAAAACAATGATGAGATATTCATACATCTGTATCATATAATTTATCTAATTATTATTTTTTATTTTCAATACTGGATAAACACAAAATGTAAGAGTGTTTAATTCTTAATATTGAAAATGTATAATTTTGGAAAAAACAAAACGTAGAAAAAAGTTGGACCGATTGGGCGTAGTTATTAGTTCACGTGAGTAAGAGGCATCGGTAGCTTAATGGGTAAAAACACTCAACTGGCCACTGAAATAATATGTGAGTTATGTATTTTCAATTCATGTAATTATTAAAACAACGCAAAGTATCCCCAATATATACTTAATATATGATATTCATTCAAGAACTTATTCTATATTATCAAACTCGAGCATGGTTATAATATTTAATGCTATTAAATTTATAAATATTCAGCAATCTTGCCATATTATGGCGATTTAAAATAAAGCTGAATTTAGAATAAATAATACAGGAACAAGAATAGGACAGCACTGATTTAATTTGTTTTCATTTTCATTGTCACTTGACAATGGATGCAGAATATTTTTCAAAAATAGAACACCATAATATATTGCACATTTGAAAAAAGAATAATTTATTTTAAATACATTTAGCAACTGATTGATGTTGAAATCATTGTATAATACAGAAGCCTTCCCTATGAAGCATTGACAATTATTCTGAATAACTGAATGAATTTAGACGAGCCGAGCATCTTTAATGCATGCCTCGAATGACAGTTGAAAAAGCGTGCGTGGATCGAAAACAAGTCTACACGGCGCACGCGGAATATATTATAAAAGATTTATATTGCATACAAAATTTATTGTGACTCCCAAATCGAGTGATGAAATTCTAAATAAATGTTTACTAAATAACGATGGTATTGTGAAAAAACAAAAGCACGCAACGCAACGTGTAAAAATACATTAGGTAGGTACCATTTCGTAAATCTTATTTACGTTAAAAATAAGATTTTTATTCAAGACCAGTATTATTCAATAACTACGTCTCAGTAAAACTCTTGTACCCATAACGTGTCTAATCATTTAAAAATAATCTACAAAAACCTCGTAAGTTGGGTCCATACAATGTGTGGCATTCAATGTAATCCGCTAAGGTCTACGATACTAGACTTTCATGACAAAAATAGACTAATAGCGCATGGATTTACTGGCACCAATATTGTGTATTTTAAATTATCATGACAATAACTATTTACATGTAAAAATGCTGACTGTCTCTCCAATCCAATGTTATTTTATGGTACTATTTGACAGGTCGTAAAGATCGGTTAACCTCAAAATGAGTCTCTCCACGGTGTGGTGGTGTAGTTCATTTTTTGGCAGGCAGGTTCATCACTATTGTTCTACTGCGCAGGCCGAAAAAATCCCAACTGTCGCATGAAAATTCAGTTCAGTCAGTTCAAAATTCAATCTTGCAACTGCCGGATAATACATGTTTACATGTACATTTTCTTGTTATGGCTGTAATAATACGTAATGCCAGCAGTTAATCCATGAATGTGTAAATGAGGTATAAACAATTCTTCTTCTTTTCTTTCGACCATGTCCGATCCTAATAGGATCATATGGGCCTCCACAGAGTAGAGGTCTGTATTGACAGGTTTTGTTTTTTACGAGAAATGGATGTCAGCCACTTGCTCAACCTACTAGGTCGCTGACACACACAAATTGAAAAACAATATGTGTACTTGCCAGACCCAGGATTCGAACCTGGGACCCACGGCGTTATAGTCCAACGCTTAAACCGCGCGGCCACCGTGGGCGTTAATATTATAATATTAATAATTAATGAACAATGACCAACATTTTATTACAGTTACCAAATTATTAAGTAATTAGGTAGGTACTCTTTTTCGCGACATAATAATTTGAAGAGTTCATTTATCTATGCAAATAACTGTGTATATTTTCGTATATATTTTTTTGTACACAATTTACTACTCAGATGAATTTATGATTATGTGTCCACAATAGAAAAATAATATTGTAAGTAATAGACATACAATATAGTGTAAGAAAAATATTCAATATACTGGAAGCCATAATTTTACAATGTAGGTATTGGTTATTCACAATGTAATATTATCCACATTTTGTCACTCCTAGTTAGTTCTAGTCACTCAGGAAACAAAAGAAAAGATTTTATTGTTTATTATAAAGGCATCAGGTTGAATGGATACAATTTTATTTAAATATAGAGTGTCCTATACTGTGATAAGTAAATTCCTGGAACAATATTTTACTGGTTATAAAAGAAATAATCCAATGTTCAAATGACTAAATATTTCAAATTGAATGTTAAACATTGTCCATAGTTAATAAAAACTGGAATCCAAACATGGAAGATTAAACAGGCGAGAAATATGTCCATTGAGTTGAACAAAGTTCTGGGTAATCGTGATTAAAACTTACACTTAAGGACATGTTTCGCTAAATATTACATCTCATCCATTATTTTGCATGGTGCAGAGTTACGGACTCTCGCTCGAACAACCTGGTAATAAATTAAAGGCTTTGAGACGTTGGTTTACCAAGGAACCTTTAGGATATCAAGAAAAAGAAGAATACATAACAATGTAGTACGCCAATGAACGAGTTTCAGAAGCCCAGGAATCTTATTCACTGTGAGGAAATGAACTCTCTGACTGCATCAATACGATGTACTGCATCACTTACTTATACGCAATGGCACGGAAGACAGAGGGTGCATTTACAGGCGCAATGAATACATACAATGGCAAAAAAGTCTAAGTATCACTATGCAACATGCTATAGAGACGCAGGATCTTATGTCATGTCCTAGGTAAGTCCTGTCATATGTGAGCACGGCATTCCCACACGCATAGCGGACATTTGCGGGAAACTTGAATACACGCTACAGTGAAAATTTCTTGATTGGTGTTTATCGCAATTGTCTCAGAAAGTAAATCAACAACCCAAAGGACTTTTTTGTATTTATATCTGAAAACCAACCCTGAGGAATAGATTGGGTATCTGATGGAGAGCAGCATGAAAAAAACGATTATTTTTGTTTTTTAAGAATCTTGGAATGTAGGTTCTATTCATTTGTTCTACGCAGTTTTATCATGGCTATCTCCTGCATTACATGCACTATATTATCAGCGTGCAGCAAGTACGTAACATAGTAGCGTAGCATTGTCCGTATCAACATAAATGTGTTAAGGAACACAGCGTTGGGGCCATAAACTTTATTTCCCAATGGTGGCGACAGTTCAGATAAGAGTAGTTGGCCAACTTTCTAAAAGTATTTACATTATGCTGCATTTAGACCAAGCGAGCGAATGTTCGTTCTTCCCCCGCTCCGGCAAAATTGTCTTGACGTAAACGCTTTTTATTAAGCGAGCGAGCATTCTATGGATTCTACAGAGATTCGCTGCATTTAGCTAGAATGCTCGCTTATTTGATTTAAATGCACGCTAGAGCGAGAGCACAGTTGCGTTGAGCATTCTTTCATGTTCTGTCGCGCTCGCTGGTAGAGCGGTTTCATCATAGCGTTCTTCGCTCGCTGCCGAATACGATTACTAAATAGATTATGTTCTATATTCTAGCTCTTTTAGTTTAAACTTGTTTTGTGGATATCGTTCACTAGGCGTTTACACCAGCCGAGCATGAACAGAATGCTCGGGCTCTCGCTATACGTTCTTGTTCGTTTGGTCTATCACCTTTAGTCTCAAATATTTGGCATACATATTGATAGAACCGGGTTACGTGCAGTAGGAGTTGATTGACCAATATTTTATAATATTAATTAGGTAGTTATTTACAGGGTAACTGTAAATGGATATCACAGAGCTATAGGAACTACAGAAGTATCTATGATCGAAAATTATTTTAAATCGTAGTAACCATTGTACAATGGATTATTGACATTTAAGTGAAGCTAACTTCACGCGTAAAAGAGCATTTATACATCCAAAAGAGAAGATGCTATGGCCTAAATGTCATCAAATATTATATGGCACAATATTATATCTATAAAATAGGTTTTATGCAAATAAAAAAAAAATGATAATATATAGATGTAAAAAAAAAATACAGAAAAATAAAGCCCTCTATTGAAAGAATAAACAAGAGTTCTAAATCTGTTATCATATATCATCGAACGTCTGTTATGATTAAGTTAGTAATGTCATAAAGCAGGTGGTTTCTTGATTGATGGAATTTGAAGTAGGTATCACTCAGGATAAACGTGAATATAAAAAATAATTCGCATGAATCATGATCAATACAGATCAATAGCTTAGAGGCGAAAGCACTCATCGGGAAAGTGAAAGACGTAGGTACAAGTCCCACTTGGGCCTACAGTATTCTAGAATTTTTTCTATTATTTTTTTTCATATATAACGGAGTTGAATTCCGTGTAGCTAGGACTTAGGCCGAAGGATTAACATATAGCGATGCAAATTGAAGATAGACCAATACTACAAACATAACTGATAGCAGTAGCAAGCAAAAAAGTAATCTTTTCTTTATGGCAAGTTTGAAACGTGATGACGAACGCTTTGCAGTAAACCCTGTGAATTTCGATAACCTTTAGCGACTCACGCGAGCTTCTCTTTTTTTACAATATTAGCAGTTATCCGATATCAAATTATAAACACGATTACAATTCATGCAGTCGAATAGCATAAATTCAATTAATCCCTTTGCGTAATAATGATTTAAAAAATATTCATCGACTAACACAAAGGCAATCAGTAATAAGCAGCAATGTTTTTGTATCGTGCAAAAAATATAAAGAAGAAATATCAAACATCAGTGCAGAAGTTAAGTTAAATTTAGACAGGAAATATGTCTGAAGCATAGATAGATTGAAAACGCGGTAATTTTTACAATGCCATTAGCACGGTCATGGACGGTTCGTCCTTTTTGAAAAAATAATCGTAAGTAGAACGACGTATTTAGCATTGTCAATTCTTGGGATTGGTTTAAATTTTTGGGGAAACAATTCAGTAGTATTTCTCTATAGAAACACTCCATCCATTTATTTAAGAGCAAAACAAAAATATATATATTACAATACTAAGTATACTTATATATAATAATATCACTAAGGTTATATATGCGAATACAACCCTGGAAATATAGTACCTATTTACTATTAAAATAATTGATTATCTTCATTGGGATTGAAAGGGTTCTTACCTAATTGTCTTCATCGTAATCAAAAAGTAACAGGTAATAATGATATGAAAAAGATTCGAATATATCATCCATGGCATCCAAAAAACCAATGTTTTAAGAACCCATTATATATCAATTTTTAAGTTTAATATACTTTCGCTTAGTTAATGTAGCATCGGTTAAAATTTAACCGCAGCCTGCAACTAAAATTCAATGAAAAGATTTATTGCGCAATTATTGTATGGCCGGTTTTTACCGAAATTCAGTTACTATACACAAAAAAACGTCATGCTGTTATACTGTAAAAATATTATACTTACAAATAGAGTATTTGCAAATATATTATTGTCTCATTTAAACATGTAACAATCCATTCATCTTCGATTTTCAACGATTCCAATCATTCAACTTTGTCAAAACATACAAACACAGGACATAATATATTAACCAACTGGGCACTAACCCATTGATATATCAGTATATTGAATTTGCTGCAGGGTACTTATTATTTAACTTTGGGTGGTAGGAAAATAAAATAACTCTGTGGGTCGATTCTATACACAGTCGGCTGGTTATCGACGGCTAAAGTGATAAATATTATCACTTTATCATATTTATTATGTATTGAGGCGGTTAATTGTTACAATAAATGAACAGTCTATCTCGCTCTAAAAGTTAATACAGCCAAGAGCGGGACTGTTAAAACATAGCACTTTTAGACAGTTTAGACGGTTAACTTATTGTAACAATTAACCACATTAATACATAAATATGATAAACTACCGTATATAGCCATCTTGAGTATAAAATAGCTTCGCTGACGTGAATATAATAACGTCTCCTTTTGGTGCAATAATGATGCCACTTCAGCATCATAATATTGGATATTGCCATTTTTATATGGCCAATAAAATTGATAAGAGAAATCCAATTGGTACTTCATTTATTATTATGGTAGAGGGCCAAGATTGGATTAGAAAGAGGATGCTAAATCTAAATATATTTTGGTGATAATTATTCGTGAGTAATTTTCAATTTTCCGGCTAACATTATCTCAGCAGACAACTGGTCAAGTATAAATCACACATTTTACACACATCTCTTTGCCGGCCTTCTTTCACAATACATACATCTGAAATATAGAAGTAATACTGTAAGGACAGAATTGACTAAAACCAACTCTAATATATATTCACATAGGTATGTAACCTTATCTAAACTATTAAAAAAGTGTAGATGTTGGCAGTAATTATGTGTTATTAATTAGATTTTAGTGGCACTGCACACCTAAGCTGTCAGTGGTACTAAAAAAACTTGCTATTTTTATTTATTTGGTCAGTATTGCCATCAATAAACGGTAAGTACAACTTATCTAAGTAAATTTGTTCATATATCATTGCTACGTCATATTAAGGTTTGCAATCCCAGAATCCCAAATCCCACTAAATTAGTTAATTATGAAATACTGCTATGTCTTCGGGAACCAAAATTACTTAAAAAAAATAGTTAGTTTCTCAATAAATCATTAAATAAATAAACAAAAATTACAAAGTGGTAAGTATATTGTTAAATTTTCTGACTTTGTAAAAAAATACTTTTTGTCTGATAAATCATAATAAAACATGGCACTAAACGTGATATAAATATGTCCAATGCCAAGGCACTAGCTTCTCATACTAAGGGTTCCGGATTCGAATCTCGGTGACATCGCACAAATTTATGTGATTATTTTCAAGACTGGGAGTTTCTGTGACATGTTTTAGTACTTGGCGTCTTCGTGGCACGTCTGTAGTGTAAAAAAAATCTATTCATATTACAAACGCTGGAAATGGAAATACTGTCTGAGATTACAATCCCTAGTTCCTATGAAAATATGTTACCAACGTACCTTTAATGTTGTAATAATTAAAATGGATTGACATAAATTACTTGCCAAATAAATAAGAGCGTTGTTTTACCACTGTCGATTAGTAATGTAATTGTTATAAGGCAAGCGTGGTGTGCCAGTGGCAGTGTATGTGGCAATGGTAATTGTGTAAGAAAAAAGAGCAAGAGTCAGGGATGGCCCCGGTGGTTTGAATGCTTGCGCCCGTGGTGGCGGACGTGTTGTGAATAGCAACCTGTGATGCGGCTGTACATGGCCTCCTCCAGTCTCTTGTCGGTGCGCTGCGCCTCGGCCGACGGCTTCGGCGCCCCCGGGAACGCCACCAGCACCACGCTCATGTTGTCGTAGCTCCCCTAGAACACACAATACAAACATCATTATAGTGGAACAATTCAACTGAGATGCGATTTCTTCTAGTGCGCAAGAATTAACCAGGGCTAATGTGATGACTGTTACAGTAGCCATCGTCGAATGTATTTAAATTAACAATAACTTGCACTTGCGGGAAAATAAATGTCACGAGGGGCAGTGTGAATGTTATAAATAAATCTGCAATGAGAAATAATTTGTAGCCAAGTTTTATGAACTTGGCAAATTTCATGAATTCAAGAATGAAAACTTAACCTAACCTAACAAATAATCCAGTATATCGGCTATTTCAAAATTTGTTTGCTGTTGGCTTCCTGTAAAGTGTAATCCGACAAGAACCGTGTTTTATTTAGACATGAATTTTATATCAGTACTATACGACCTAAAGAGGTTGGACGGTCTTTAATATACGGTCATATATTTCAGTGTGATACGGCGAACTGCATACGTACAAGTTTCCGGACACGTAGTCACTTTCGGTCCAACAATGGAAAAGCACTTATTAAATATGATATATAAATGGTGCAAACCTATTTTTACGAAAGTTACTGGGAAGAAAAAATCTTTTTGAAAAAAGTAAGACACCCCGCCCCGCAGGAATCGAACCTTGCATCTCTCGGGTATCGCGCCCACGCACATAGACCGCTATGCTAAAGCTGCCATACTAATTACGACAAATTTTAACTATTAGCCCTTAAAAATTTGTGGTAATTAGTATGGCAGCTTTAGCATATTGGTCTATGTGCGTGGGCGCGATACCCGAGAGATGCAGGTTCGATTCCTGCGGGGTGAGGTGTCTTACTTTTTTCAAAAAGATTTTTTCTATTAATCAGTGGCGGCTCGTGGATATTATATCTAGGGGTGCTGCGGTTGATTAAAAATAAAAAAAATGTTTATTTGGATTATATTTTACTATTAACATCAAAATTATTAAAATTAAACATTATATTATGTATTTTTATTTCGTTATAAAATTGATTCTTCTGTCTTTTTTCCTTGAAAAAAGGTAGTCGCGCTCAGAACCGCTACACCCGCACGCAACACGAAATACTGTCAAGAGTACCAGACCGAGCTCCTAGTTGCGAGCCCCACTCCCCGCGCCCCTCCTTCGCATGCTCGAGCATATTCCATTGAAAATAATACTGCAAAAAATCACCGCGGTATATGATAATTATTGGACGTATGGGTGCGCGGGCGAGCTTAATACACGCTTAAATGATATTGATATTTTCATATAATATACATAAATTTATGTATATTATAATATTTCAATTTGCTTGGGGGTGCTGCAGTTCCGCAGTGCATATGGACGAGCCGCCACTGGTTATAATATATTTTCTCAGAAGTGTTTTCAAAATTATGTACCTATGTTCAATAATTAGAATGTTGCATTCTTAAATCTTGTGAATTATTCGTTGAATAGACAAAGTAATTACTTTTTAATTAAAATGATTCCAAGTTTTCTGAATTCTGTAGAATTTAAGAAATAAAAACCTCACTTTCTACTCTTCAAATCCAAAGAGGTTTACCAACCTCTGTACAAAGAAAATAGTCAGGGAACTCAGGAATAATGGGAACTGAGATACCTAACGAAATACCGATCTCGAGTAAGGAAGAATACGTGTCAAGAATACGTCATACGTCGAATACTGACAACTGCTCTCGGTTTATGTATGATGCTCATTTAATATTGGTGTATTACACACATTATTGCACGTCTAAAACGGTTCATTTTCGTAAAACACTCACATTAAAAACCCTGCGTCGAACTTTACTGTATTGGTATATAGCCTATCCGAATTCTATTTATTATCTGTTCTGAGAAAATAGTGCATATGGAAGGCAATTTATTTTACTTAATCGGAATTGTTTTGTTAACCAGGTTAATAGGTTTATTGCTTGATCATAAATAAACAAGTGCATTTAACATTTTTAACATACATAAAACATTAATTGAATGCAATACTTTAATAGAAGTCGATGAAAATATCTTGCTATATGTCGTCTTTTTACCATTCATTAGTCCAGATCAACGATGATGTCATGTCTTCTCTATTGATAAACAATTGTTTTTTTATTGTCAGGCTGTTAAAACTTCCAATGTGACAATTTTATCAAAATGTTTTTATATTAAATACCTGTGCATTTCATTTATAATACGCCGCACAGGTTAAAACCCTCGAATAATGTTCTATAATATACACCACAAAAATTAAAATATAATTCTTAAGTAATTATAGATACCTACCTACCTTCAATTTAACATGTTCAATTTTAATTAAGATAGCAATACCTCCAATTTACATACTAATCATATCGGAGCTATCACAATACTCAATGATGATAAGTACTTTACTACTTGTTATTTAAACAAATCAACTTATAATCACGGGTACTCATTAGCGAGCCGTAACTGTGATCGTTGCAGATACATTAACCAGTATGGACGGCAAAAAATTAGTTCGCGAGCCTAATAAATAATTATTACGCATCTAAAGTTGGTTACAGTATCTGGAACGGCTACAGTTACGGCTCGCTAATGAGTACCCGGCTTGAGAAGACTTGAAAAATAAAAATATATAAGTACAACCATTTTATGTCTCTACTAATTTTAATTTTGTCACATCAATATCCCCTGTGCCAACGTTTCTCAAGCTCGATACATGCAGAATCCTGGGATTCTTCAATTTACTTTATTAAATTTCCTGACAGTATATCTTACACCCGTTAACACGCACATGAATTTACTGCTGACAGTACTTATTATTGTGGCCATAACAATAAAATGCACGTGTAAACAAGTGTCCAAACATGGAAAAAAAATTACAAACTACACCCGGGAAGTGCATTAAGACGTTTACCAATTTTCACAGCCATTCAAAACTAGCACCATACAATGACAACAACGCGTCTCGCTTACGCTTGAAGAATGAGATTGGTGAGACATTCAGTACTATTATGTGTATACAGTTATTATTGCGATAGTTTAATTTACACACTATTGGTTTCAGTAAATCCATGCACGTGTGCAGGAGCTATAACACTAGTATAGCTCTTTCAGTTTGTATCTGAAAATATCTCACAAGCAATTACACAAGACTTAAGTGCAGGAGCTATAACACTAGTATAGCTTTTTCAGTTTGTATCTGAAAATATCTCACAAGCAATTACACAAGACTTAACCCAAAAAGGTGATCGGTAACCGACAACGTGTCACGTCCACAATGCGTGAACAAGATAGCGCTTGAATATAGGTATATTTTATTATTTTAATTATTATAATTTATTAGTCTATTGCGTTCGAATGTATGAATAATAGGTCATAAATTTTGTATCGCAGCACAGTGGTGAGATGACGCACAGGCTTAGGCTTGTTATATGACCACTCAAAACAGGTTTAAAATTTTAAAAAAATCACTGTTATTCTTTTTTGTTAACAAGAATATCGTAACCTAACAGAAAAGCAACTCATAAATTTAAAATGTGTTTAAAATTTTATAATAAATGGGACTTTTCTACAAGCGGAGCTCAGCGTATTTTTAGCGATTCTATTGAAGCCGATATACAGTCTGAGTTCCCTGAGCCGATACTTACGTATTTCAAATACTAATATGGAGTTGGTTTTAGTTTCAGTTGAGTATGAAACTTTTGTCGCATACGCACGCCAAACGCTCTATATAGTATTCCAAATACTAGTAAGTATTTTGGAACAAGTATTTTTTTATGCCGGTAGTAAGTATACTTAGTCTTCAAAATCGACCAGTTTTCCCATCTCTAATTTAAGCTACCCAGGCAAGTAATTTCACATTGAAGATTCATTTGTGGTGAGCTTCACACATTGGTCACATCTGTCAAAAACCGTTACATTTCACCGTAGCACAGTTCTCCATGAATATGAATATAAACATTAATTTGATATTGATTGGTTTCAAATATCTGGTAATATCATTATCATTATTTGAATTCAAGAATGAAAACCTAACCTAACCTAACAAATAACCCAGTATATCGGCTATTTTCAAAAATTGTTTGCTACTGGCTTCCTGTAAACTGACAAGAACCGTCTTTTATTTAGACATGAATTTTATCTCAGTACTATACGGCCCAAAGAGGTTGGACGGTCTTTAATATGACCATATATTTCCGACACAACATTTCACTCAAATGGGTAATTTCACAAATTATTATATAATCGTTATATAATCTCGACAACAGATGACTGTGATGTCACGCAGTACATGTCACGTGATTCTTTCATCATGTTTAATCGCTATTATCTCAAAGCAGAGAATTTAGATAAATGCTTCTTTTCCGGAGAAGGGCTCAATTGACTGCATTATGCAAAACAATTTTTTTTAACTTTTGATTACTTAATGGTTGCTCCATTATCAAGAAAAAAGAAAGAAGTTTCTACTAGGGTTATCCCTTAGAATGCTACGCAACGATATATTATTGTTTTTGATAATGGCGAGGAATGCTAGCAATGATCGTCGTTTTGCTTTTGATGCCTGAAATGTTAAGTTAATTTGGAAATATACTGCACCAGTGGTACGAAACATTTTTTATCTATTTAATTTAATTGTTGTGTAATATAACCAGATTGATATAATATGTTTTGTGACTGGGTAGGTTTAGAAATAATAACTATTGTATTTTTTTTGTGGTGGCATATGAGTTTTATCGACAAAATCTTGATCCAAAAACACTTCAGAAAATGCTTCTTCAATTTCAGGAATTAAAATAAACGACAAATAAATTATAATACAAAATGAGGAATTATTTTCACAATAATATGTTATGGGGAGCACGTGTTATTAGCTAATGAAATCTAATGTAATTAAAATAATATTTTGATGTAACCGACTGTTTCCAATAACTTTTAAAACTTCGTGTGCGGATCGTTTATTTCGCTTGCTCGCGTGATCCTGCCAGATTTGTCAATTACTTTTAAAAGTACATGCAGCGCGGGATATCTATTTGCCTCATTATCTATTCAAAACGATAAATTAATTACGAAGTTTTCATAATATTCCGATTTCGAAGAATCAATTAGAGTGGTAAGGTGACTAAAAATAATACAATACTTTAATTAATCGACAAAAATTGGTAGCAATCCTCGCCTAGATTTTGAAAAACATCGTAGCAGCCAAAGGGATAACTGAAAACAAGAATTATTGTAAATTATATTATAAGAGACAATAAAATCTGTGTTATCAAAATGTCATTTGTGGCGAGACATTATTGGTTTGTAATGTCATAGTGATTAATAATAATTCTCTTCAATACTTAATGTCATGTACAAAATCCTATTAACATTAATTTGCTTATTGGACAAGCTTAAAATGGTAGAATTTGCATCATCATTAAATTTAGTAAGTAAAGATGTGTTTGAAAGGAAAAAAATAAAAGGTCCACCCTCTGCATCTAGATCAGGCATCTCCAACGCGTCGTTTGCGTGATGGAATTAGATCGATCACACCATAGGCCCATAGCCATTGACTCATGAAAATGTAAAAATCGTGTACCTCCGTCTAGGTCAGACATCTCCAACGTGTTGATTGCGGGATGGATTTTGATCGATCGGACCATAGGCTCATAGCAATTGACTCGTGAAAATGTAAAAAGCGTATACAATCAGTTGTAAATGGGCATTTTCGCCAAAGTTTGTACATGTTTGAAATTTGGGTAATATTATTTTTTCACTCAAATTAACCATTTTTATATAGCTAGCAGATTCCTTGTTCTATTGCTGAATTGGTGATAGCAATTTTTCAGCAAAATATTGATTAATACAATATTTATATCATTTTTATTATGAAATTGGGCATAATAAGTTTCCGTTCCGTGACTACGAAACTTAGCTTTTAAAACATGAATGAAACACTTTTTATCACTTAAAAGAGCTCTATTAGATTAAAAAAACCATACACTTCAAAATAAAACTACAAATAGTCAAAAAATATTATTGAATTTTAATTCTTGGGCACATTTCGTTCCCCTCCGTTACCCTATGTCTATAATGGCAGAGCATTTTTCCTTTAGTATTTGAAAAAACCAATCAATGTTCGTTCTGCTATTTTTTTAAAGACAATAATCACTTTTACTAAATTTTATTGGAAAAATAAATAAGTTTCGTTATTTAATAATCAAATGAAAAATAGTTAACGTTCAACTTTTTTGGGGACATTTTCGGAATGGAACGAAATGGTAACGGAGTGTAATTTGTAAAGCTTAAGTTACATGTTACCATAAAAACAAATTTTTGTTTTATGAAATTTATTTGAATTTTTTGATAGACAGATAAATATTCAACGTGCGTCAAAATAACAAAACAAATCAAACTTAATCACTAAAATAGACATATTTTATAATAAATTTCACAATACTTGTAAAATAAGGTAGGTAATAATTTTGACACACTATACATTACCATAACTTTATTTGGCATTTATATTATTTGTAACTCAGATAAAAAATATTTTTAAGCAAATTAACAATATATGAAAAAAAAAATCAGCAAGGGATTCAGACGCGAGTTCCTAGCGCGGCACGGAGTATATAACTTTTACGAAAATAATTATAGTCAAACTCGGTTATTACGATCTCTGACATAGCGAGATCTCGGATGTAATAACGAAACATTTGTTGACAATTGGTTTATGATTTTCGCCATACATTTAATTCTTTCACTGTTATAACGAGCAACTTATCGGATATACCGAGCTAAAATACTGTTAATGTGTCGACCGTTTTAAAACATTTCGACCCTAAGCAATAAAATCCGATTGGACAGGATGCCGCCGGGGTCGGATTACGTTTATGACACTAGTAAAGTGTCTAAGTACCTACCTTATTGGTGTTTCACCGACAATAATAAAAAAGTATCCACGCATATGGTTGAAAAATCCAAGGTTTGTGAAGTCCGTAGGTACCTACCAGCGTTAATTACAATAAACAACTTCTTTTGTAGTTTATGAATGCCATGCTCGTTTCGGGGATTTTTACGATGGTTTCCAAATTTTTTATTTTCGGCTTTTTGTGTAATGTGACATGCTCATTTAAAAATACCTATTCTCTGATATAACGAGTAACGCTTATAACAAGCAAATTCAGTCGGTCCCATCTTCCTCGTAATAACCAAGTTCGACTTTATGTTGTCTTGAAATTTAATTGTATTCATCAACATAAAATGTAGCTATACAGGTTGATTGTAATCAAGACGTACTTTTCTGACATTTCGTGAATACCTACAGTTCTAGGTATTAAATCTAATCGAGTACACATTTCTGTTAAACGTGACAAAAAAATACTTTTTCATACATTTTTATAAATTTCTATGCCTAAAATGTATGGAGAAGTTTTAAAATTTTGGTGGCGTATAACAGAAAGAGTATGACAGAGCCAGTGCCTGTCTCGCAATTATTTCAGTCTGGTGTTTTTTCTTTTCCTTCTGTTGTTTTTTTTTATCTCCATACTTTTATGTGCGCTATTTTTGCGTATTCAGACATATCACATACTTTTTTAATCTTTATTATATTATTATATTATAGTCAGGTTATTTTTTATATTTTTTAATGAAAATATTTTTGTTTTTCATACGAACAGACAAAATAATTTTTTTTATAATCTATGAAGAACTAAACACACACTGTAAACCCAACTTTATGCATGCCATTTCGTTACTTTTACATTCCACATATACGTTACCACCAATATAGTTTCGGAGTGGAAGTAACGGATTCTGTTTCAGAAGTGTTTGAAGCCAAAATTTAGCTTAGTTTTATTGTTAAACCTGCGATATGTTTTATTATATCTGTAGTATGAAAGATAAGCTCCATATGTGTAGTATGTGAAATAGAAATATGTGTTTTCTTACCTTATAAATCGTGGTAACAGTAGTGGAACTTCTTAAATGACCAACCCAGAAAGCAACCTGTTCCGATAGCGATACCGACACACACCAACAATTTAAAGTGTACATGGCGATCAGTGTTATACAAAAATGTTGCTACATTAAAAAAAAACATATTTATAGTGAAAATTTTTCGCCTTCATGCTAAAATCGTGGTAACGGAATGTGGAGTTCCACTTTTTCAAATATCCTGGGACACACTTTAAACGTGATTTTTTTTCAATATTGGTACAAATTTACGAAAAAACTATATATTTTCCAAAAATATATAATGTAAGCTGTTGAAAACACTACGAATTTAATTTTACACACTCAAAATTAATGACGAAATCAGACTTTGTTTATTTGAATTTATGGGTGGGACATGGTAAAAACGCACTACCTTTCGATCTAAATAATCAATTAAAAATATATACAGGTCAGATAGTTGTATTTAACTGATTGAATAGAGTAAATTAATAAATTTGCATGTTAAAAGTACATAACTTTCCAACATTTTATAATATAATAACTATGAAAAAATCAATCAAAGTCATGGGACATGCCAAAAACGCAATGTACAAACTTTGGCGAAAATGCCCAAATATGATTTCATTGGGATTTTGAAAAGGAAACATTAACTATTCCTATTTTTGGAGAGATGGAAGATAACAGTAGATGAAGGACAATGTATGCGACATAATCAGTGCTGCCATCATTCAGTGCCGATTATAGTATGAAGGTCTAAAAGTTTTAGCATTTCTGAATACCTATAAGTAAGTAGTACTTACACAGAACACAAATCGTCACTGTTCTGGCAGAAGACACTAATTCGAAAAAATGACATATTGAGTTAGCACCAAAATGTTCCTTATTTCAAACTTTACCGTCTGGAAACCTTCTTAATAAATAAACAGTCTTCATTTTAAAGTCATCCTTTTTTTAGGATTTAGGATTACTTAATAAACTCACATGATAGACCATTATTTCAAACTTTTTAACAACTTCAAAGTCAAATTACTCAAAACTAGTATTCTCCAGTTAGTGTGTTCTGCCAGAACAGAGACGAAATATTGTTTTAAATCCTTCAACATTAAGTAAGGTATTTTACATTTTTCCCAAATATCTCAATAATAATCTAATTCTCGATAAACTCATTCATTGTTTTGTCCCTCAAATGTGTGGTTGGTTTGTTTTCCACAAGTTCTATGAATGAAGATATAATTATAAAAAAATTAAACATTTTTCAATATTATGTCATAGACAAAACACGTGCATTCGAGAAATGATCAGAACGATCTCAGAAAACTGACGTTGTGTAGACAAGCAAGCAGTGATACGAATGTGAAGGCTGCGAATTGGACTGATATCCAGGATCACGGATTCAGAATTATGGATGGGATCGTGGACAAACGCCATAACAAGCTGCTAATTATATTTACCATATGCATATTCGTTTTATATTATAGAAGTTATACATCTTTAGGCGTGTTTGGAAAATCAGATCAGACATGTAACACATAATTTATTTTTTCACAAGAAAAAAAACGCACTCGATTGAATTCGAACCACCGTTTGTTCGGTTATCAGCCGCACGCACTACCTTTACGCCACAGTATGATACTGCAATCGTGACGATTATACAGTATAATATTATAGTTTAGAATTGTTCCGTTGCCTAGGCAGCGAATTTATTATTGTCGACTATTTGCAATTACTTACCTAAACAAACTATTAAACGTCATAGTGGCAGTTGTTACTTTAAAAATAAAAACAACGATAAATGATTATATAATTTAGTAATATAAGTTAAAGTGTATAGAAATATATGGATGGAGTTCCATTAAGCGGTCTTTTTTCTTGAGTGTGTAATTTAACAAGATAGTTAAGAGCTAGTCGAAGAATCTAGTTTATCACAAGTTTTGTTTTTTGTTTGTTACGCCTTCTTACGCGCGTACATAAGTACACACACCGATTTTTATTGTTTATTTAAATAATGAATAAAGTCGAGTGGCTAAAGATAGGAATTTGTGGGCTCCAATCGACGAGTTGGATCAGGAATAATAGGATTATTTCTATTTCGCTTATGGAAAAAAAGTGACATTTTTCGATTAGGGCAGAAGGCCAGGTCGTGTGCTTCAGCCATTACTTAGTATAGATAAAATAAAGAAGACGTAAAGAATTGAAGAAATGTTAAGAATGGGAAAGTAAACATAAAGAGAAACAAACATTTGCTCTGAAGACAACCTTAACCGATAGTTGGCTAAATGGCTAATTGAATTATTACATTTTATAGTATTTCACATTACTCACATGAGATTGCTAATTTATAGAAGGCCTTAAAATTGTCTTTAGTTGAAATTAGAGCTTGTGATTTCTTGACATCAATTGTCATGAATCGAAATCGGTCAATTGTGCGGGGGATGAAAACATGTGTATTATATAAACATACAAATACAGCAAAAATCTATAAATTGACATACACACCACTATCAGTGGCGAAGGGTGACTTTTGGAAAATGGTAGGCTGTGGAGATCTGATAAAAAGAGCACACTTGTCAGGTATACTTACGAGAATAGTACGATATTTACTACTAATGAATAGGTACACACTAGTAAATGACAACGACACACTAATTCAATGAAACTTCAAAAACTGATTGACGACATAAAAATGAGCGACGTGTTTAAATTATGTATTTTTCCCATCAAAAATCATTAGATAAAATTTATTTTTATTTATAAAAACAATCTATACTTACTTATTTATTAATATTCGATTAAACGCCGTTGAATTTTTTTTTTTAATTATCTAATTATTAATGATTTTGGACAAAGTGCGCAGTCGTGACAACATTATTATGCGCGAATGTTTTAGGCTTTGCGATAGGAGCTTACCTTATTTCGTACAAATCAGCAGACTTGCTGAGGTTACGAGACGTAAAGTCCATACGAAAAAAATTCAGAATTATTTCACACATAATCGGAGATTTATTTACGTCGAGACGTCGCGGCGTTTATTATTTATTTAAGGCTGTGGTATATTTTTTAATACCTTTGCAGTTGTTTTGTAAACTGTGTAATACTGTAATACATTCCTACATATATGACATCTCTCGTTGGCAAAATAAATTATTTTTATGTAACATAAAACAATGAAGTATATAAATATGTCAATATGCAATTAAAAAATATTTTTCTTAAGAAGGTAGGCTTTAAATAATCGCCTAGTATGGAGCCTTCGCCATCTATTGAGAATTGGAGCATTTCCCATGAAATCTACTCTCAAAAAGCAGTGGTATTAGGTACGATTGGAGGCACCCTTGTGAAAATTTTGCCTGTAAACCGCCATTACAATATGTTTACAATAGGTACTTATTACAATAAACAATAGGTAAGTACTTATGTAGTTACAGTATAACCTCGTTTTTACGTGCCCGGAATTCACGTTTTCCCGGCAATTGCGTGTATTTTTTTCAATCCCGATGTATTTCAGTACATTTAATACCCGCATTTACGTTTTTGGGTCGTGACATTCGAACGATTTTTCAATAAAAATTTTATTTGAATGTTGTTTTTTAATAAAACGTTATTTTTTTAGAAACATAAAATTTAAATGTTCTTTTTTCAATACCCCCCTTTTACATTTTCCCTCCAATTAGGTTTTTTTTCTTCAGTCCCTTAAAAAACGTAAAATAGGGGTTATACTGTATTTTGTCAGGATATTTTATATTTACCTATATATTTTTTAAACAAGATGTCGATACTTTCTAATGAAGCGACCACATTGCATACTTCATAGAAAACCAGCACTGCTCTCAAAGTTGTAGTATTTCTAACAGTTTCTTCATTCGCCGTCCTCTATAATGCGCTGCCCCTATGAAACGCATGATCTGCCTACCCCCACTGGACGTCACTGGGTGTTAATAACTGGAAAAGGCTGGCAACAGAAATTGCCATACCGCGTATAAAAAATGTTCAGTAAATATGCCGCAGATGCCCGCATGAGCTTTTATAATTTTTTTTTACAAAAACAGTTTATTCCATGTAGACTAGAATATTAAATACCTTTTTCTGTTGGCACAGATGCTTTTCAATCCAATAATTTTTAATTTAAAATTTGAAATTTTCATACATTTCGATGCATCATTATCACACACTAAGATTATATTAGGTTATATTAGGTTGGGGTAGGTTAGGTTAGATTATTGTCACACCCCCGATTTGTCCCCATTTGCGGATGTCTCCTCTGGGGGTCTAGAGAAACCGGAACCATTATCGACTCATAGTACTTAAGCCTCAATTACATTGAGCTTCTTTACGAGCTGTTTATTGGCGAATTTACAATCTGCCTGTAAAGTCGCCCAGTGTAATCATCGAATAAGCTAATAAGCAGGTTGTTAACACTCTACCGAGAAAAGTTGAAAGCCGGTCAACTTTACACGCTAAACGCCGGCGTGTGGGCCTACTGCGTCTGCGCAGTAGAGCGCAGTACCAACCTCCCGGTAAAAAAACGAACTATGTTCCGTCAAAATAGTCGCTGGCTTGTGGCTTCTCAGCAAATGGAAAGTTTTGTGTGTAATCATCAAATCGCAGTAGCTGAATCGCCCGCTTTTAAATTCGCCAATAAACAGCTCATAAAGAAGCTCAATGTAATTGGGCTTGGGCAAGAGGCTTTAATGGTTGTTTGCGAGGGAAAAAAAAAAATAATAAAAATATATAACCGGCAACATTGTTTGTTCAAATGGTGTTAAAAATAAAGGGAATGGCAACACCGCATTCTTGTACCCGCTGACAGCGGAATCAAAAAATTGCTCCCCGCCAGAAGCGGTGAAAGGCGAACGATTTTCGAGCACAGTAGAATCTTCCAGAAGCGGTTTACTAGCGAATTTGTAACCAGTACGATTCACGCGTTCCGCAAAATTTTTATAAAAATGTAGTAATCAAATATACTGTAAATAAAATCCCGCCGTTTTCGACCATCATTCCGGTGTTTAATTTGTTCACTCCCAAGTTCCGAACAACAGACGATGACCAACATACTGAGCGAGGTAGGAAAATGCATCTCCTCGCTCGCGCCATTTTGACAAGAGGTGGCATTATGTTAGGTTAGGTAGGGTTTGGTCTAAAAAGAAAGTTAAACTCATCCGGGCATCTGCGGCACTATTACCAAATTTTCATTTAAAAAATAATTACTTAACTTTTTCCTATTTTCCAGATTCATCGTTATCCGACTGAGTACCTTTATTGTCCATAAGTCTGGATAATCAAGGCTCTACTAATACTTAAAAATAATAGCTCTATGTATTTAGTAACTAACGCTCTTCTTACTTAATTGAGAGTGACAGAATTACCTTGGCCAGGCAGGTGTCGATCAATCTATTGGTAACGTCTTGTAGATTACTGGTGATGGTAAGCAGGGAGTTCACGTATGTACACACATCCTCGTTGGATATGACATCCCAGATGCCATCACAGGCTAATAAAAGAAACTCGTCAGCGTTCAAGTCTCTCTCGTAACACAACACTTCGGGCTCTGGAGATACCAGCTGGTCGCACGGCCCGAGATTCTTCATCTTCTTGTAAGCATAGTCCCCCAACGCCCGACTAACGGCCAGGCTCCCGTTCACTCGCCCGATCATCACTGAGCCGCCGGCCTGCTGAATGCGCTCTCTTTCCTCCGGAAGCTGCGGTTTATGATCGTGCGTAGTCAATATGGGTACGCCGTTTCTGCAAATGATCGCTCTAGAATCACCGCAGTTGGCAATATAGATCTTATCGGAGGAAACGAACGCGCAGACGGCCGTGGAGCCCGAGGGGCCTTCGGAAAATTCTGGCAGCTCTCTCATTTCATCGTCGAATTGAAGGAACCCGCTGTGAATGCCTTTGGCGACGTCGTCCTGTTTAAATTCCGTCGTTCTCAGTATACAGTCGAGGAGATGCGTGGCGCAGTGCTTCGAGACGCCTGCGCCCGCGTGCCCGTCGAACAGCGCGAAGTAAGACCAGTCTGACAGATCGCCCTCCAGGCCCGTCTTCGCGAGGTGCGTGTCCTCCATGTCCACCCTCCAGCCCTGCATCGAGGCCACGCCATATCTGAGCCCGTTCCCCGCGCCCTGCTCGTTGCACTTGTCCGTGATGGGCTTCTCCAAACATATACCCATTCTGGCTCCCTTTCGTAATTTTACACCGTCCGGAAAAATCAAACACTATCTACACATCTTAGAGTTCAAAATTCGTCTGCGAACTTCACTTCACGATCGGCTCATCCGCGAAATGACACATTACAATGTAATAATAATAGTCAGAAACCACTGCGAACGGAGACACACTCGAGTTACAAAAATATATGATTTAAAATATCTCGACGTCCGTCAACCTTAACGGGCAATAATTATTCTTTGAAAGGCGGCCTGGCTATCGCGTAATCCTCGGCGTCGGGATGCGAAAACTATTAATTCGAATGAGATCTACGGAAACACCTAACCTAAATAAATTATTCATACATATGAGTGCGAGATAAACCCAAAAGCGACACAAATAAAATCCGATTCATGAATGACGGAATAAATATTGAATTCGGTGGCTTTGTCAAAGTGTGAATTCCAACAATGGAGAATGGAGGTGGAACATATTTGAAATTCATTGGCAGAGAGGATTTCGATGCCTTTTCATTGGTCACTTTTACAATATTTAATTACGAGGCCGACTTCCATGCACATTGCACATCGAAAACGAACGAACACGATACAAAAACGCATGCGCTACGATAAAAATAGAAAGAATGACCACATGAGAATACAATGTATAAAAATATAATATAGAAGTATTTTTACGTTTCATACAAAAAAATTATATAATATTCTTAAAATTAGAAATTTATGTTCAATAATAAAAAAATTGGACGACATTAGGTTTTTTGTATTGATGTTCTTTGTTTTTCATCAAAGCTTGTACAATAGGTAGATATAATTATTATTTTAGTAACTTTTTCACTTGAAAACAGCAATCCGAGGCCTGTGCTCCATTGGCACGCAAGTCAGACGATAGTCTTCGGACTTACTTCGGACTTTTTTTTCGCGTGGAGCATTCCAGATCTGCGGACTTTTATATCCGCAGACCAGGCTCGTTGGATTTCAAACATGTTAAAATTTTATTCTCCGAGTGCTAGACTTCGTCCGTCAATCACCACGTAAATTCAATTTGACATTAAATAGGTAGCTACGCAATCATTCGGACCGAACAAAAATCTGTAATTCTTTTAAACATTTTTATTGATTAATTTGTTAATTTACAAATTAGAAAATGAGAGATTTATCAATTATTTTTTATTTGTATTTATAAAATTCATAAAAGAAAACGTAAAACTTGTATTATTTTATGCAAGTCTACAATATATAAAAACACAAAATTGTAGGATCATCAGAAGACATTACGATAATCACAACTTTTCACTTTTGATAGCTCGATTTTTTTATTCGTTCGTTGATCAGTAACAGAGCTTAGACAAGTCGACGATTCGGACTTTTGGCTCGCCGGCTTTATATTTTATTAAAAAGGTTCAAGAAACGACAATGATATTTTTTATCTTAATTTAAATAAATTGCGACGACTAAAATTTTAATATGGGCAATGGTGTATTTTTTCAAAATGACAAAACAACATTGTTCGTCGATGAATACAATATTAATAAATAGAAAACCATACAGAAAATGTGGGATTTCTCTACGCGTAGGATATTTATAGAAACACTGGTGAAAACATAACCTATCTGACAGATTCTGACTTTTGACAGGTGATAACGATCAAAACGACTGACTCGTGGAACCGCTTTCCTTGCACTCTTTAAATATGGATGGGATATCAGCATATAATACATTTGTGTCTCTCCATCGGCCTCAATTGCAATCTTCTGCCGTCCCGGAACATTTCTGGCCCGTACTTTACAGAAAGTTAACCGATCAAATCTTTGATGCCGGCGAAACATTTTCATTGTTACTCATCGAATATGAAGAAGAAAAGAAACCCTACGAGCCTACATGGAGCGTGCAAGTGGTGAAAGAAGACGGAGTCGACTGTCTAAACTCTTCTCACATCTATCTGGTGGACCATGCCTGGACATTCCGAATTGAAACAGCCCGCCAGCAGCTGAGACAAGTTCCCGAATTATTACACAGGATGTATAATTTGATAGACGGAGGCCAGTCGACGTATCCTGAGAGTGACGAGAGAGATATGGTAGATTTTGTTTTTGATAATCTTTGGAAATATGCGCAGTCGTACGCTCTTAGTACCCAGAACATTTCTGCTGAAGATAGTGTTCCGATCTGGTATATTATGGATGAGCTAGGCTCAGGTATACAGCATTCAGATCAACCTAATTTCAGAACAGTGCCTTTTATTTATATACCTGAGGAAACTACATATACTCTACTGTTCCCTATAAAAAATGTAGGAGAAGATGAAACCGTGTTTAGAAATTATATTGAAAGTAATTTCGAAGACGATAAACATAGAGATGCATTGCTTCTTCCTTGGCAAGTGTATGATAATCTTGATGAAGACTTTAAACAGATTGAACCGAGCACGGAGTATTTTTTGAGCGGTCATGTGGAAGAGACATTACCTAATATAAGTTGCCATGAACAAGAATTGAGAGAACCTGGTACAAAAATTAAGGTTTTCTCACAATATGCAAGAATCAATGAAAACTTAACTCATCCCGAGTTTGAAATTGTCGATGACGAAGCTTCAGCCGAAGTCTTATGGTTCACCGGTCACTTTAAAGCTTATAAAGAGTTCAGTGAATCCGCTCCCCACAAATTTGTCAATCAATTCCCGTTTGAAAACGTTCTAACTATTAAGGATTTGCTGAGTGCCATCGCCAGACGTAAATCAAATAAATTGGCCGACAGTAATACATTGCAAACATTTCCATCATGGTTGCCTACTACTTATAATTTAAAAACCGAACTAGTGAAGTTCGTTTCATATTACAAAAGACGAGAAATGCTAGAATTGGATAACTACTGGATCTGTAAACCGTTCAATTTGGCACGTGGTCTCGATACTCACATCTCGCAGAATCTTAACTTTATAACACAGCTCTCGTTGACCGGACCGAAGATTGCTCAGAAGTACATTGAACGTCCAGTTTTATTCCACCGTCCGGAATGTGATGGAAAAGTTAAATTTGATGTCCGTTATGTAATTCTTTTAAAAAGCGTCAACCCGTTGAGTTTGTATATCTACAAGAATTTCTTCTTGAGATTCGCAAATAAGCCGTTTGCTATGAATAACTTCGACGAATATGAGCAACATTTTACTGTAATGAATTATACCGAAAATGCGACGTTATGCAGAATGCTGTGCGCAGATTACTTGGTTGAGTGGTCAAATCAGTATCCTGATTTTCCATGGAGTAAAGTCGAGGGAGATATCCTAAAAATGCTGAGAGAATTGTTTGAATGCGCGACAGAGAAACCTCCGCCTTGCGGTATCGCCGCTAATCCGCAGTCCCGAGCTTTGTACGCAACCGATATAATGCTAGCATGGGAAAAGAATGAGAAGGGAGAAGAAATCGTGCAGCCCAAACTGCTGGAGATGAATTGGATGCCCGACTGCAATAGGGCGTGTCAATATTATCCTGATTTTTATAATGATATCTTTTCTTTATTTTTCTTGGACAAAGTGCCTGAAACTTGTCAGGAAGTGTTGCCTGTCAGTTGAGGATATTTCAGAATGAAATAAAGAGTTTTTATATACATTGCTGTTTCTAAAATGTTTGTATTTTCTATTATTGATTTTAAGAAAGATTATTTTCTTACGAAAATATATGGTGAAATTGGAGAAATTATTTTATTTATTCTTTGGATGTTATAGACATACGGCGAGGACTTACTATGATTATTTAGCGTTTACCTTGAGACATAATTTTTAATTAATTCAAGCATTTTAAGTAAATAATACTGTATCTGTCGTCATCATTCATAAATAGTACAATCATATTAATAAAATGACTATCGAAGTGTGCACTATTATTTTTGGTTACTTCACTCTGATAGGCACTCTTCGCCATTGTCATGACGTGGCAAAATTTAATCCAGAACTGAAAATCATACATCGTAATTTTTACCATACTTGAATTAAATGACATGCATTTGTAAATCAAGTGTTATTTAAAAAAAACTGAGATAATTTGATTTAAAGTTTGGTCTCAATATATGCCATCACAATCAGCATAATACCACCTCATTTAAAACTCCCCCAAATGAACTTAGATCTATTTTTAAGCTGTCGTTTAAATATTTATTTACGCCAACTGCGGAATAGTGTCAGTTCTTCTGAAGCCATAGGTTATGCGTAGACATAGCTAAAAACCTTTTCCCGTAAAAAAAAGGGTATTTATGTAACCCCCCACACTGTGTGGGCTCTGAATGCTTTGCTTATGAGAGAAAATGGGACTTAACTTCAACATTAACATATTTTTTTGGGAAATGTCGCTTGATTTACAAATGAATGAGTAATAAGGCCCAACATTCAGGTAAGGTTTCCATATTTATTATGAAATCTATAAAGAACTGTTCGAAAAATTATTATTTCAATAAAACACTGCAAATTTATGAATATCAGTTTTTTAATTAGGAAATAATTTCTTATAACAATAAATCAAAAATTATAAAAAAAATATATAAACACAGGAAATTCCCATATTGTCACACCTCCAATACAATATAATTTATAATTACCATACACATAAACAAAAAAATATATTTATACACCATGATTTATTATTGGTCAACTTTTAATGAGTTTAAAAATTGTTCGTTAATTTTATAGACTGATTTGGAGTTTTTTTATTCTATTGAATTGGCAACACCATGAATATGACGTATGTATTGATAGTTAACATTAACTGAGGTAATTTGAGTTTGGCAGTAAAAATTAATACTGTGATCACAGTTCATTTTATTTTTTTACAAGCATGTGATAATTTTTCCGGAAAACTTTACATTATATTATAATATAATAATAATTATGAAATATATTTCACATCCATTCATTCGGGTGGCCCAGAACCTGAGATAAAATTTTACGACTATAGTTGACTTTATTTACTGGAGAAGGTAAATGGTAAAATCTATTCGCTGGATAATCCAAAACATTAATGGAAATATTCAAAACTACACAACTATCATAAATATTTTACATTCGATTCTATCGCACGTGTTAAAAGTTTACAAATTACAATCACGACGAAAAGAAATGAGGCGTTCATAAAAATATAATAATAATAGTACAGTAAAACCTCGTTAATAAGAACAAGGATAATTCGAAATTTCTCCAAAAAAAAGTCCCTTGAAGATTATTTTCATATTAAGCCATACCTTTAATTCGAAATGATTTCAGAGTCCTGGCATATAAATATATTAAATAAACACCGTAATAAACTACACTATTTCATGAGCCAGTTGTTGAAAATTGAGACAGACTTTTCTTAAAACATAATAAATTACTTATTTTATGAAGGTAATAAAAATAATCCTGACATTTTATGAAATATTCACACACACAGCTGTATGTCATCAGAGGCACGACTGCATCCCACTCAAAGGAAAAACAATGACACATGTTTCACGGCTGTAGGTATTTAATTGTTGATTGTTTATTGGATTTTCACATAGTTTTACTAGAGAACCAATGCCAAACAATTGTGTTGCCAAATTGGAAAAACACATAGTGGTAAATACATACCTACGTTACTTGGTAACTTCAATTAATGAATTATACCCCGTTTACACGTGCATGGATGTACTGTGCACAGTAAGAAAATGTATGGGGAAACATGTATTATCCTGCAGTTGACAAGATTGCGTGCATAAATCAAACAAGATAGATTATTTTCGATCTGCACCTGCGCAGTAGAGCGATAGAGAACATGCCGGTAAAAAAACGAACTACTCATTTTGAGCTCTGATTTTCAATACGACCTGTCAGATAGTAGTATAAAATGACAACCTCGCGTCTCGCTTACTCTTGAAGAATGAGATTGGAGAGATAGTCAGCACTTTTACGTGTAAACAGTTATTGTCATGACAGTTTAAAATAAGCACAATTTCCGACAGTAATTCCATGCATATGTACAGGCGCTATTAACGACACATGGTATTTGCACAGATTTTAATTTGAAAGAAATGTATCGGAAATTTGATAGGTACATCTATGATCGTAAACAAAGTTAATGAATTCTTTCAAAATTTTAATATTTTTCCCCATACATTTCGTAATTAGAATTTTTTTTCGATTTTCGGTCCCGTGGAATTCGTATTAATGAGGTTTTACTGTAGATCACTTTGCACTACAGACACAAAATTTAATTCAAATGTATAAAATGTAGTTTTTCCACTATATACATACTGCTAATTTAAACATGGTTAATCCACCGCTGAATTGACTCATTTACACAACCCCAGTAAATCAAGAGTCAACTGTAAATGTATTACTAATACCCCACATTATACACGCAGAATATTTATGTACAGTTTTTTATTCTATTCAAAAATCATAGTCTCAAATAAAACTAAACTAACTAAAATTTTAAATTAATAACCAGTATCTAATTAAACAATAAAAAATTACATAATACATGTATATACATTACTGCACATTAACAGATTAATTATTCACACTCTAATAATCAGTGGTTTTCAAACTTTTGTTTCACTGCGTCCTCAGTGTATAAAGAATTTTTCACAGGAAAAAAATGATCAATTTGTGGGATGGGTGAGCTTGTCGTTCACCGCAAGTTTCTCTTATCTTGATGTTGTTTGTATATGACTAGAAGGAGTTAAAAATGGTGTATGAAAATTCACCTGACGATAACAACCAATGAGCCATAAGAATAATTCACCATTCTGACCACATATGAGCGCTTTGTTTTTTAATATACTGCTGTACCCTCAGGATTCAGTCAGCAATCATCAGAGGACACCAAGGCGCACGCTTTGAAAACTTCTGGCCTAGTTTATGACATTTTTTAACATTGTAGATATTATATGGATATACATGAGTCGCTTTTATAATACGTTACGGACAAATTAAGTTTCTATCGACTGTAAAAATTTTGAGACTTAAAAGTGACATAATTAATGTTTTTAACATTTGAGATCTTATAAGACTATCATAAAACACAGACAAGTCCAATACTTATGTAAATTTATACAATGGCATATCTATCTGAGTTATATACAATATTATCTTTCTGACAAAATATGTGAGATTTCCAAAACGTAGTCATGCTGTGAGAAATCCAACAGTTTTCGTTGAGAACTAAGCTTTTATGATGTTCACAACATGACAGTAAAAAGAAGTACCATTAAAACACAATGATATCAAAAAAGTAATACCTATATAAAAAAAACATACATAATTTATAAATCATTAGAAAAATTCTAGAAAAAAATTTGGACCGGTGGAATTTGAATATTTCACTCACAACTTTCACTTTCCGGGCCAGGGCTCTTATTCATTAAATTACGATCCACCAGTCCTTAATACTTATTAATAACTACACTATCTGAGACATTTCAAATACTGTCAAAAAATTAAGAACTTTTTGATTATTAAGGTCATAGGCGCGACTAAATTTTGCACTCGCTCTCATTCGGAGAGAGAATGTCGAGCTGGAAACACGTCATTTTGCTTCGTGATGGCGACGGCCGTAATAATTCTTAAGTCGTGTAAAGATGTCAATGAATATATTATTATTGTTACTGATAAAACAATAAACAGAACATTAAATGGACACATGTTGGATTTATAAGACAAATTATATTTGGTTTGACATGCCTCATTTGCACCCGCGACCCGCAATCCGCGCATTGCCTAGCGACGATCTTTTTAGACCGTGTCTCAACTGAGGTATGGCCTTAACATAATTTATAGCCGACATCAAGAGCAATCCAATTTTTTAGTTATGATGTCCTTGCACATACTAATAATTGTTGATAAAAGAATGTAAGATGATTTTTACAACTACATTACATATTATGTATTTTCAAAGATGACTAAAAAAGTATGTTAAACAATTTGTATGTTTCTTTAGGTGAAATTGATTTTAACATACATAATCTTTCTCACACATTCCATTATTTTTTTTATAAATATTGGTTATCTTGGAAACACTTTTAAAAGCCCAAAACAGTAGTGAACATAGATATCTCAAATATTGTAGAATTAACAAAAAAACTTTGGGTCAAAACCAATATAATAATTGTGCAAAATATATAACAATAAAACTATAAAATAAATCACCATCTTGAAGGCAGGGTACTCATTTTGGAGACCATCAATTGACTATATGCGCAGATAGAAGTGTCCGATTTAAATAAAAACTTGTATGTCAATTTGAGCTCAGGTAGAATCCGAGTCCCCCATTCGCATCCTATATTTTCTCCTCGCCCGTTTGACTCGCTGCCTCTGCTTCACAACGATCAGATCTTGGTTATCCGGCCCATTGTCACTCCCCGCGCTCACCTCCCGGACAATTATACTCCTCGAAGCCGGCCCTTTACTCCCGGAACTGTTACACGGGTGATCGTGGATTCCACTGTCAGGCGTGGCCGTCTCCACGACAGGGATATTGTTAGTGGGAGATATGATTTCTTCTAAAGCGCTCTCCGTGCTGCCGTAACTGCTTTCCACTTCACTCTCGTTGGTTTCATTCCGCAACCTGGCCAGGGTCGGGGTGTAAGGTAAGATTCTGTCGCTTCTGGAGTCCCAGTCTGTTAAACTTATTTGGCGGACGTCGTTTTCACTGTAGTATCCGCTGGCGGATACAGTGTTGTGTTCGATGTCGAATCGTTCGGTTTGAGAGTTCTGCCACACGTCGATCTGGAAACTGTCAGAAGATTTGTTGCGGGATCCGTTGACGGGGGCGGGTATAGCAGAAACGGGCGAGAGGTTCCGCCAGTCGGAGGATTGCCGGTCGTCCAACGGAGACTTGGATCGGCCGCCGCTTGACTGGTCATCATCAGAGTCGGCTTCGTTAATACGAAACAGAGCAGCATTGTGGTGGCCTCTTATGCCTGAAATTAATATTAGTATTTTTATTTTGAAACCATGCACTAAACAACCATTTAATTATCAATCTATTCTGCAGTTTTTTTCAAAACTATATGGCGCTGCAGTAGACAGTCGAGATGGGTCCTGAAGGCAGCCAAAACCCACATTAGATTGCAGTGATGATGATATAATAAGTGTGTGAAACCAAGAGGGAGTTAAGTCTGAAAAATAGAAGTCGCACATACAGACTCATTTCGATTGCAACACGTTGACTTTGTCGTTGTGATTTTATTGGCATTCACAGAACACATGTAACAGTGTTGATGCAATATTGTTGGTTGGAAAATAATCCGCCGTTGCATGCAATATAATTGGAATCGTTTGGTGTAAAAGTCTACAGCTACGCAGTTGCTTTTCAAGCTAGTCCGAACGATTGCGGTGACCTGTCAGTGTCAGATCATAAGAGCGGAAATGACAATAGCAGTGATCATAATTTCAGGTTAACAACTATCATTCTAACAGTTAATTGTAACACTGTGCATTTATATATTTCTAATTGATAATTAATGTACCAAAATTTCCACTTTATATGCTTAAACGCCAATACAAAATCACCGTTTCTTTGTCAGATGTATAATGTTTATCTGCTTTGTTAGTTGGTTGCATCTGTGCCTGCGAGAATAAATGCAATGCTGTCGACAGTTGATTTATGACTATGTTGGTGTCAAGTTGAATAAATAGTGTATGAACACCTTTTTCTGAATTAGTAAATTTCACACAGAAACATAGAAAATCACATATCCGGAAATTTGTACGTATGCAGTTCACCGTATATTTGTTAGGTTAGGTTAGCATCTAATAAAATTTGAACATTATTGTATGCAATGCTCCACTGCGTATTTTTTTCATCTCGGTTCTATAGAGATGACCATATATTATATGGTTATCTCTTTCTAATAAGAAAGCTCACGGCGAACTGTGCTACGGTGAAATGTAATACGTACAATTTACATGTAACCAGAAAATCACATATAAAATTGTTCATAATTAAATCTTCTTTTTGCTCTGCTGAAAAGTAGATTTTTTTTAAACTTAATTAATCTCTTATTTTGTACACATATATTTTTGGAACTATTATTTCAAAATTCCACCGGAAATTAGATTCAATCGATTTTTGTTGTTTTCATTGTTTCATCGGACAAAGGACAATATTAGTAATAGAGCTGACAATCATGGCACTTTTAAAATTGTCAACCTTCTGGTATTATTACAGTTAAAAGCTTGCTGAATTATTTATTTAAAAAATTATCTCACAAATACTAACATAATATCGTCTCTGTTCTGGCAGAACACACTAACTGGAGAATACTAGTTTTGAGTAATTTCACTTTGAAGTTGTTAAAATGTTTGAAATAATGGTCTATCATGTGAGTTTATTAAGTAATCGTAAAAAGGATGACTTTAAAATAAAGACTGTTTATTTATTAAGAAGGTTTCCAGACGGTAAAGTTTGAAATAAGGAACATTTTGGTACTAACTCAATATGTCATTTTTTCGAATTAGTGCTTTCTGCCAGAACAGTGACGATATAATACAGGCGGCCCTCGACTTTGGAATGTTCTACTTTCACACAATTCGCTATTTATTTTCGTACATTTCTTAAAATTTAGATTTTTGTTGAAAATGCAAAAACTGTGCGCTTCCATGCAGTCGCTCAAATACGTAAAAGGGTGGTATTCAACTACAGTCGAACTTGGTTATTACGATCACGGAAATAGCGAGATCTCGGATGTAATGAGGAAACATTCGTTGACATTTTAGTTTATGATTTTCTCCATACATTTATTCACTTTTATAACGAGCTACTTCTCGGGTACACCGAGCAAAACTGTTCATGTGTTGATCGTTTAAAAAACAACATTTTCGACCCTAAGTAATAAAATCCGACCAATGCCGCCGGGATCGGATTACATTTATGACACTAGTATTACCTAACCTAAGTATTACACCTAATTGGTGTTTTCGCTGACAACATTGAAAAAGTATCCACGCATATGGTTGAAATTGCATGTAAAAACTCCAAGCTTTGTGAAGTCAGTACGTACCTACCAGCGCTGTAAACAACTTCTTTTGTAGTTTATGAATGCCATGCTTGTTTCGGGGATTTTTACGATGGTTTTCAGATTTTTTATGTTCTATGCTTAAATAGAACGTGGCGCGAAAAATGTTATATAACGAGAAATGCTTATAACGAGCAAATTCAGTCGGTCCCATCTTCCTCGTAATAACCAAGTTCGACTGTATCTCTTGACAAGTTTATAAAGAAAATACCTGATTGCTAATATGCCTCATTAACTTTATTATACCCGTTGACAAATAAATATTTTAAAGTTTGATGATTTTTTTTACATCCCTCTACTTTCGAACATATTCAGGAACCAGTTATGTGCGAAAGTCGAGGGCCGCCTGTATTGAAATTGCAAAATCCACGAACCTGTGCTTGTACTTGGCACTGCTAAGTTATCTTCTCTGTAAGACGAGTCGTCCAATTGATTTTGTCCATTGCCTTGAAAAATAAAAGAGTAGACATTTAATAATTTCTTGTTTATCATTATCCCTTTGAATGCTAAACAACAATATGTCATTGTTCATAATAACAGCGAGCCATTCAGGAACTTCTTCTTCTTTGGCCATATCCGCCCCTTAATTGGAGCATATGGACACCACGCGGCGCCTCCAAGAATCCCTGTCGCTCGCCAGTCTTCTTGCTTCGTTCCAGGTCAAACCAGCATCCCGTAGCTCCGCCTTATACACTCTATAGATAGTATTTAGCGGCCTTCCAGGACGCCGGAATCCGGTCGGCTTGAAGAACAGGCAAGCTAGGTTGAGGTTCTCTTCTGGCATCCGCAGCACGTGGCCGAGCCAGGTCCAACTTCACCTCTTCACTCTCAGCGTGATGAGAGGTTGCTAGGTGCGTTCTCTTATCTTATCGTTGCTCCTAAAGTCATACCCACCGCACACCCAGTATCCGTCGCAAACATCTGTTTTCGAAGCTCAGTATACGGTTGCTCTGAGCCGTAGTAAGGTGCCATGATTCGCTACCGTAAAGCAGCACCGTCAGAATGCAAGCGTCGAATAGGCGGCATTTGGTTTTGACCGAGTACAATCGTGAGTCCCAAACATTCCGCATCGAGTTGAATGTTGCTCCAGTCATTCCCATTCAGATAGAGAGCTCTTTCTGCAAAATGCCATCTCCCGTGATGTGTACCCCCAGGTACTTGAAGCTGTCGACGCTCTCGATGTTTTATCCGTCGCTAATCAGAGGGAAATCTGGATCAGGACAGGAGCTATTACACAAGACGTTGATTTTCAAACCAACGCGAGATGAGTTGTTATGCAACCTGTCGATTGTTTCTTGAATGCCCTCGATTGAGTTGTCGAATAGGACAGCGTCATTGGCGTATTCCAGGTTGCATAGCTTCACCGTGGGGGTAACAGGTATGCCTCGGTCGGGTGGAATTGACTTCCGTAGTATGAAGTCAAAGAGGATGATGAAGAGAAACGGTGCAAGGACTCAACCCTGTCTGACTCCGGTCGTGACCCCGAACCATTCCGTGAAAGTGTCTCCAATTCTGACACAGCATTCGCTATTCTCGTGCAGGCATTTGATTATGGCAATGATCTTGGGGGGGATCCCGTATGCTCCCAGTATCCTCCAGAGGGAGGGGCGGTGCGGACTGTCAACTTACAGCGCCATCATCAAACGAGTTAATATTTTGTGTGTTTAGTACATTTAATTACTCTTTTTAACATTTCTCTTACGGGTTAGATGATTTATTTTTGGAAATTAAAGTTATTTATAGATGGGCAAATCCATGTACACGTACCGATGTCATTATAAAACTTCTAATTGTCAATAAAATGTTATTGTGTCTTATTCTGAATATAATAAAATCAAAACATAAAGAAATAACGTAATCAAGAGATAATCTGAGGTTATCGGCAATTATCTAATCAATATAACGATTGGAAATATACACCCGGGAATTTATTTACAACTTTATGTGGTATGTGACAAAACCATTAGAATGACCAGTGTCGTAAACTTTCGACGTAGAGCAAAGAAAAGATGCGTGTGTGAACACTTGGCACAATTGGCAAGTTTTAAGGAAATTATGCAACACTCAATTATTACTAATCCAATTTTGAAGCAATTTTAGTATTGTAAATGCTATTGTAAAAATTGTCTGTGTTGTTGTGGGTTTATAAATGAATAAAAACTTTGGGACGAAATACACGAAAATGGATTGTATTTTTTTACCACGTTTTTCTTAGCTCGTATTCTTGTTTGTCCGGTGGTTGTTTATCCAGTACAAATCTTGCAATCGATTTTTAACTAACTTCCCGACTAGCTAGACATTTGAAACTTTTAGAATATATCAGAACACGATGCCAATTCATTCTTTTAATACTTTTATCCATCTTTCAGTAGAATTGAATTAATTTTCAGTTAATTCTGTTTTGTATGAAAAGTTATTTCGGAAGAAATCCGTAATCCAATTGACTATTATTGGTTGCTAAGGGGATGGTCCTAGCAACTAAATTTTTAATATGTACGTCCATTACTATGGAAATCAAAATGGCATTTGAGTATTCTATTTTGTTTGTTTCTTTGTTGCAAAATAGCAAAAAAATGATTTGTTGACAAGCCTTATTTGTCCTAAATTATTAATACATAGAATTGTCAAGTTTACAATATGATTCAACAGAATTTAAAAACGTGGTACATAAAAAGTTCTTTTTATCTTGTAATTATTTATTGCTACGTTTGTAGTTATTAGTTAGGCAAAGCGTTAAATAATGCGATGTTGCAAAATCAATAAAAAATTTGGATAACAATAATAATAATTATAAATGGTAGCACTTCTCACTCTGAATTTGAAAAACATCATAAAAAGCAGCTACATAAAGGGTTAAATCGAATGTAGTGGACAATCCAACATAAATAACAGCTAAAATAGATGTCACTTGATTTACTAGGGTTGTGTTAGCTGGACACAGAATTAACAGTCATGAAAAAGGTTCAGTAAAGAAATGATTAAATTCGCAGTATATGGTAGGAAAAATAGTTTTGATGCATTTACATGAAATTTGATATATGCGGTAGCCTGAAGGAAGTGCTAAGTGATCCACTAGTATTATCATATTTTTATAGATGACTCTTTATTACCATTTGGAATTGTAATCTCTAAACATTCAACAACTACTTTTGAATATTTTCATTAATTTCATAAATTAACCGGCAAATTGATTATCTGGGTAAATAGATTTTCCCATCTAATGGTATAGAGGCCAGAGTGCATATATCACCAATAATTAATTCATAGCAGAAGTTTTATCATTTATTTGGGTAATGATTGGTAAGACTGACTGAATTATGAATATACTTTATGTCACTCACCATTCCTTAAATCCCCTCCGTTAGGACGGAAACATAGTGTTTTCGGTCTGTGCTTGTAATTTCTCGGTATACTCATTCGCCTTCTATTTGATCGTGTCATCTGTTTGAAAAAACAAAATGGTTGAAATCATGTTGCCAATACTAAACAATATTGTCATAATATCTACTCGTCAAATATACCATGTATCCATTGACTCTTCCAAGATTTATATGGATCTTAGCCACCTAAAAGATATTACTCCACATCTGTCAATCCTGAGTTGTAGTCCTCCGGTTTTAAAGATTCAGTGTGGTAGCATCTCTATGAAGCCATCTTAGCTTGGGTTTTAAAATTTTTCTTCTTCTTGATTTGTTGTTATACGGATTTTTAAGAAGTACGTTTCCACCATTCTCGCTGCATAACCTGCTCATCGTAAGTGTTCCTTAACAAATAGTGTTATTCTTGGCTTCATTAATAGGCGACAAAGCTCTGAGTTGTATTTCGTCGCCGGATGCCATTTTTCATTTCAAACGTTATAGTGCCGGGAAAAGAAAGAATGTGCGTGGCAAGTGTTGTTACATAATGGTGATTTAAAGTCTCCAATGAATAAGAATGTTGTCTACATACAATTAAATATCTTCAATCAGTAATCAAACATATTTTTAAGTACCTTGCTAACGTGTCTATTTGCTGGAGGTCTCGGGGAAGGGGGCGTGTCGGAATCAGCGTCCGTGTCGGAGCGGGTGGGCACAGAGGGGGGGAAAGCAGAGTTGGCGCCGGCCGTCGATTTGCTGGCGACACTTCTTCTTCTCTGTCCGTAGCGAGCTCGCAGGGCACGCAGCGCCCTCAGGCATCGCTGCTGCGTGGCCACCCCTCCGAAAGTGCACATCAGTCGGGTCTTGCTACTCTGGCGATTGCTACTGGAACAATTAAACAGTCTTAATAATACACGGAGTGACAATGAGTCTGTTGAAATTGAGTTAGGTAAATGTAAAGAGTTATAAATAAGCCGGCTAGCACATCTAAACTCGCCTCGTCTGCGAAACAGCCATAAATCAAACCTTGTAGGAATGGCGCATTCATGTTGCATAGCCGGCCGCGCACATATGAGCCTAATGACAGTGACAATTGCAACCTGTTGAAACGTCAGTCATCATATAAATGAAACACCAAACAAAAATGCTTTCAGACGCCATAACAGCGATTATTATGTATTGAGCGCAGAAATCTTCTGAAGTGGTTTCTTCTTGTAAAATCATATATGCATGTATAATTATATCTCTTGGACAAAGTAAATATTGGTGCGCTCATCTGTCATTTTGTAGGAGATACGGTGACCGGTGACGTTTGAATTAAAATGGCTGACTCATAGCGATTTTCGCTGGCGTAACTGGAACACTGACGGCGAATGACCAACAGCGTGAGTCGACACAATAATGATAAAATGTCACAATCTCCCAATCTGCGGAGCTCCATTTGGTAACGATTGTTTTGTGAATAATAACTACGTCACATCGACGTAAGCGACATATTGCAGACGAGACAAGTTTAGATGTGCGAGCCGGCTAATAGTTTCACTTTCAGATAATATACAATGGCTCCATCTGCATAAGTTATAGAAGAACATTTGTTTAAATTCTTGGGTTAAATAGCTGTTAAATTAAATACCTATTTATAAATAATTATGGTGGAAGTATTTATTACCTGGAACCGTTCCTTTTGCGAGCCATGGCCACACTCAGAAGTTTGGAATGTCTTGTGGCCACCAGACGTGCGATCCTGTTCGGGCACCGCTGATTTCTCAAAGTATTCGATGCGGTGGCTGCAAATATATACATATGATCAGTGTTCTCTCTAACACAAGCAAACACACATGAAAAATTGATTAACCCACATAGCTCAACCAAGTTAAAAACCCTAAACAAAAAATATGAGAAAATAAATTGCTAGGTAGACTGCGGCAAGTATAACGTGAAGCGTGGCCATTTCGAGAACTACAATCCTCTCTAACCATTTCCTCTTCGTTCACCTCGCCGTGCAATCATTTGACGTTCGTTATTTGTGAGTGCTGCAAGTTCTAGTAAAGTGGTTAAACGTGTTAATAATGCAAAAGGTGTTGAAAAGTGGTAGCAGGAGGATTATAAGTCGTGTTATAACCTACTGCGATGAAGAAAAAAAACAAAACGAGCTCACTGGGCCTACAAATAAGGTCGATGATAGAGTCGATGCAATGACAGGTAGATATTCTTAAAGCCCCAGAGACCCATAATAATTATTTCTATCACATTTATATTGGTTTTAAAATCCGACGTGGATCTTGGCCACCCTACGAGGAGGTTTCTTAAGAGTTTATTTTAGGAGGAATGGATGTCAGTCACTTGCTCAACCAATTGAGTAGGCGGAATTTGAACTTGAGACCCACAACTTCATAACCAGATACGTTACCACACATCATGTACCTCTGTTAGTATTCGGGTTGTCACCGAATATTTTTTGTTCTCCTTTCTTCGTCTAAATTTTGGGATTGTTACAAATATATAGAAATTATACCTCTTTTAGAGCGTGTCGGGCAAACATTCATGTACATATCTTCACTGTCGGTAGTGTCGGAGCCCCTGACGGGTCTGTTGGGTGAGGGTACACCGGTCCTGACGGCGGCCGCCAACCTCTGGGAGAAGGTGGTGGCGGGCTGCAGACGATGCGTGTTTGCCTGCCCAGTGTCCCCGCTCATGGAGTCCGTGTCTTCGGACGACCACCCTTCCATCTCTCGCTGCACCAGCGAGTCGAAGAACGCCATCATTCGGGGGTCCTCGTTTGTAGATTGATCGCCGTGGAAATGAGTGACGTACTGAAATTTGCAATGATCATTCGTTAAGCAACATTAATCAATCATAAAACTGACCAAGCTCATTGTAGGGGTAAATAATTATTTAGTAATTAATTCATATAGCGGCAGTTTGTCAACGACACAAGAACCATACACAAAATTACATCAGTCAAGCAATAACAGTATTTTTGCCAAATTGTCATCTTGTTTATTATTTACACTGTTGAAACTGGGAGATTTTGTGTTATCTGAATAACCAATTTGGTAGTTGCTATCGAATCTGAAAACATGCAGCTTTATATTTGTAACAATAATCCTGCAAAGAAACACATTGAACATGCTGTAACGCACGACTGATGGCGGCAAGTTCTAATCCGATAAGAATATTGTTATGCACTGGACTCCTACCCACTGTAGAGCAAAGCTTAGCAAGTTGCACTCCTGATGGTAAGAATCATGGGTTCGGATCTCGATGTCTGGGGTACAATCTTCACAATTGATTATTCATATCCACGGCATGGTTCCAAAGAATTAAGCTATTACCTAACAGCTACATAAAGACATATTCTCAAACCATATTTAAGAATTTTAATTGAAAAAATAAGATAACAATCTCACTTAAGACCGTGGGATATAATCCTGGAATTATACGCTCAACACGCTACGGTACTAGACAACAGACACTATCAGCAACATATCAATGTTATATGAATTAGTAGCTACCGTTTTTAATATATCTCAAAATTTAGGCCAGGGCCACACCGAAGTGCTTCGCTTAGTGCTAAGCTAGGTGCTATGCTTGTCTACTAAAAACACTACTGCCACATTGCACACTAGGTGCTTAGGTACAAATTCAGTTGACATTTGGGAGCGCTCAAGTCAACAATGATGTCACTCTCAAAACTAACCAGAAAGCTTATATAAGAAATAAGAATTTAAGTTTAACCCTTAACACTCGAGTGCCGCCATATCGGCGGCATTAGAAGTTTCCCGTATTACTCGAGTGCCGCCGTAGCGGCGGCACGCCTATGAAGTCATTTTTGTAATATTTTCAGAAATTTTTATAATGCGATTTCAATCAAGTTAGAATGAATAATAATAGGTTATTACATTTATCTGAGAAAGAAGTCGGCAAAAGAATACTGCGTGCGTAATTTCAACATAGTATTTTTATCGGAATCTTCTCTTTTTTTATTCGTAGGTCGCTTGCAAGCAATGTTTTTTTGTCACATAAATTTTATTTATTGAACGTTCCCAGACTAGAGTGAACTGAAGTGTTTGTCACGCATGATTTTGAAGTGTGTTTATATTTTTTATTGGTTCTCGCTTGCGCAGGGGCGTCTCGTATAGTTTACAGTTTTATATTTGAATAGACTGTTTTTGATGACAATACTTACTAGTATATTATGCCGATTCAGAACCTTACAAATATAATGTGAAATACTCTAATGAGTCAAATGAAAATTATTACGTATCGATTTATTATTTTTTGAGAAATCTTTTGATAATGTGTACCGCACTGGGAATGAGTTGTTATGAGCCCGAAACTAATTTAGGAAATTTACGAGACGGCCGCTTATATTACAAGTGTATTTGAAGGCAATTCATTTGGATCATATTTACAGTCATAACACTCATAACTATATGTATGGACGATTTACACTTTATAGCCACTTCTCTACATACCGCTATTTCATTACGATTCTGTGATAAGCCAGGATTACATATTGGAGATTGCTTTGTGAAATACCACACAATGAAGAATTATAAATAAACTAAAAATAAGTACAGTATATTCATTATAAATCTATTTTACAGAAATAATAAAAAAAAAAAAAAATTTTTAAGTACATTTTTTTCACCAATTAAATGTTTTATATTGAAATTATGCTTTTTACGGAAAAAAGTCGAGTAGGTGGTATGTACCTATAAAAAAAATTTCGAGTGGAAAAGGTTAACCTTCGAAAGTCTCAAATTCAAACTTGTTGGGTGTATAATGTCAATTCATCTAGAATTACTCTTGGAGAGTTTCAACTTCTGTACTGTTCGCCGGGAGACTCACTAGGTGACTAATAATCACATAGCGAAGCGTGCAGTGTGGTCATTGCGATAGTATAGTGTGCGTCCGTTAGGATATGTCATTTAGCTCGTAGCATAGCACTAAGCACCAAGCGAGCCTTACCATAAGAGAATAATAAATGAAACACTACATATTATTACGAAGGATAACTCAATCGAAAACTAAATAATATGATATTTTACCTGCTCGCTGTCGTGGACTAACGACACATATCCTTCATGTGAATAAAGATCTCTCGGATTATCAGGACCTGATTGTTCTTCAAGCAGGGATCCTCTTGAACCCGGAATTTCTATCGGTGACCAAGTCTAACAAACAGAAAAACAGATTGAATGCTAAATGACATATTATAATTCTTCAAATAGTAAATTATTTTCGGAACTTCCTAGTGCACGACTATCAAATTGGTTTTTATTAAATTTACTTTGCTCGGGTTGGGCAATGGGTTTCGCATTTTGGTACTATGCACACTCACCAAAGGCAAACACACACAGACAACGAATACATTAAATTATTGTTTATGTAACAATTTAATACAATAAAAGAAAGTAAAAACCTTATTACCGTGTGCATACATTTTTTTCAATTACAATTCAGTTATTTCAAGTTATTTATTTAAAAAAAATATATTTCATTAGCATTAAAATCTCAGTCAATATTTTTCCCAAAGTCAAAGTGGGGATTTTTTTGATGTTGGTAATACAGTGGCTTCTTATTTGTCATTTTTGCATTATATTAATTTTCTCTGTCTATAGGAATTACACACTCATGGTGGCCGCGCGGCTTAAGCGTTGGACCATAACGCCGTGGGTCTCAGGTTCGAATACTGGGTCTGGCAAGTACACATATTGTTTTTCAATTTGTATGAGTCAGGGTATGGACTTAATAGGTTGAGCAAGTGGCTGACATCCATTTCTCGTAAAAACAAAATCTGTTAATACAAACCTCTACTCTGTGGAGGCCCATATGATCCTATTAGGATTGAACATGGTCGGAAAAAAAATAGGAATTAAGAGCGATCTGTGTCGCTTTTCTTCCTACCTACTTTCTTCCTTTCTTCCTACTTTCTACCTTTCTTCCTTCCTTCCTTCCTACATTCCTAATTCGCGTTAACCTGAGATCGCAATGGTTTAGGGATTATTAAATCAATAATCCATATAATGACGGCATAACGCTTCGATACAGACTAAAATCGTGGTCCAAGAGCGAGCGGTAGGTGGAATGTGCTGTGATAGGGCGGATGCATATTTAGTTTCAACAGCCAATACAACTTCCGTGCGCGCTGGTTAGTAAGCCAGACTCTAAGGTGGTTGGACTATGTTGAAAGAGACATACATAGCAACAGCCCAAGGCATTGGAAGTAATTTATTGCAGAAAAGGGTAATCGTGGAAACTCGCAGTATGACCGATGAAGTATAACTTAATGATATAGTAGGCAACGTTAAAATAAATATTCAAATGTCTACCTTGATAATCTTTTCCACTCCTGACGATGCAATAATGCAGTATTGTGGATTGTATCGGACTTGATTCACAATGGATCTATGCCCATATAGCACCATGTGTGTTTTATCCACCCAAGTATCTGAAAAACATTTAAAAAAAAATCATTATTTCAAAACAAAGTTTTCAATATTACATAGTCTGGAACACCTCAGAAACATACCTATTAAAATTAGATAAACAGTTACACCGAATGGGACTTGAACATACAACCATTACAATCTAGGTGCTACAATTTACCTATTAAACCATCGAGTATGCAACTAAGGTGTTACATATTCAAAATATTGGTGAGGTCGAAGTATTAGGATTCATGACGGTGTTGGAATTTCTTGTACACAGTTGCACTTGATAACTATTATAAACTATTTTTTATTCAATGAATATCAGTTTAAGAATGTAGCATTCATTATGTACGTTCAATAAAGAATCTCCGTTTCAGTCGAGCTGTCAGTTAATCTGACGTGTAATGCAAAACTGAAGCTGCCGACTGAAACCACAACTGAAACAAGACAGGATGTCCATCTGATATCATATCCGTTTTTAGAGTTGTCAGTTAAATTGACGTGTAAATTACAATGTTGCCATATTTTTCATATTACTTTTCTAATTTCAATTGAAATATTATTATTTCTTCAAATATAGGTACTGTATTATTTATACCAACCAATAAGTTTAGAAATTTATTATAAAAATAATTTTCATTTTTAGAGGATAAAAAATACATAAAATACATCGCCATTTCCCAACTGAACTGTATGGATAACTAAACTGATCGTCTAAGTAAACCGCCGTTTGAAAACTGAACGGACCAAAATGGAAACCTGGGTTGAACGGGCAACAGAACTGACGTTTAAAAGGACCTTAAAACTACATACATAATTAATAAATTTAATCATGATAAAGTACCAACCTGGAGTGTCTGAAACCCGCCACATGTACAAATTGAAATCGTCGGATCCAGACAGCACGAACTGGTCTCTGTCTCCTGCAAAGCAGCAACTCTTCACTGTGCACGAGTTGTAGTAGTCCGGGTGGTAGAAGTGGACCGTGGGCTCCGACGAGTCAATCGAGTACATGGCAGGTGGTAGGCGACGCCTCAACGCCAGGATCCGGGAGCCAGTGCTGTCGAATCGCACGCTCATACAGTTCTGGGACACTCCGCTGCTCGAGCCGTATTTTATTATGGGACTGAAAGAATAAAAAGTCATGCAGATCTAAAATTTAAGTAAAACTGTCCAAATGAACTTAGAGTCTTAAAATATTTATATAAAATATTTGTATTGCAACCAGAGCAATTAGAACTCTGATTTTTTCACAATGACTTGCATGAACATTTTGTCAATAGTAAAGAATACTGACATAACACTGATTTGAGGAACGTTCAAAAATTATTCAAACCGAAGACGTGTGCCATTAATAAGATTTAATGTTGTTACCAATATAAGTACAGTAGAACGTCAATATAATGGACGAATGCGAGTGAGGGGGTGTCCATTAAAGCCGAAAGTTCGCTATATAAAAATACAAACAAAATCCTGTTTATTCATCTTTGGATGATACATTCAGACACACCAGAACGTTCAAAAATTATTCAAACCGAAGACGTGTGCCATTAATAAGATTTAATGTTGTTACCAATATAAGTACAGTAGAACGTCAATATAATGGACGAATGCGAGTGAGGGGGTGTCCATTAAAGCCGAAAGTTCGCTATATAAAAATACAAACAAAATCCTGTTTATTCATCTTTGGATGATACATTCAGACACACCCGTTGTGGAGTGACGTTAATGTTCGATGTCGACATGCTTGCTTTCGGTAGGTACTCTCGCTTTGAAAAAAGAATCAAGTTTTTTTTGCACTTTCGAAGTCTGCTTTTTTTAAAAGCAACTCTTTAAAATTACGAAAATTCGTGTAATATACAGTAAAACCTCGTTAATACGAATTCCATGGGGACCGAAAACCGAAAAAAAATTCAAATTACGAATTATGAAATGTATGGCGGAAAGATAATATATTGAAAGAAAAAAAAATTTTGATTTTCATTAATTTTGTTTCCGATCATAGATGTGCCTACCGAATTGGGTCATAAAATGTCAGGATTATTTTTTTTACCTTCTTAAAATAAGTAATTTTTGATTTTTTAAGAAAAGTCTGTCACAATTTTCAATGACTGGCTCATGAAATATTGTACTTTATTACGATTTATTGAATATTTTTGTATGCCAGGGATTCTGAAATCATTTCGAATTACGAAATTCGAATTAAAGGTATGGTTTTATATGAAAATAATGTTCAAGGGACTTTTTTTTTGGGAAAATTTTGAATTACGGCGAATTTAGAATTATCAGTGTTCTTACTAACGAGGTTTTACTGTAGTTGAATTTCGTTACCAAGCGAATAGTCAATAAATATTATTAGTTGTTACAAGATGCGATTTTATCACTGATAACTTTGTTGTTTCTTCTTCATTTTCCCTGATCATAACTTCATCTGCTATTTCACTTTCCGTGATGATGTGATACCCAGGGTCACATTCGTTAACTTTTAACCATTGTAAACTTATTGAATGGAGTAATAAATGCATCCATTTACTCTGAGAAGATGCCGACAGGCAAAGCCCGGGTTGAAAAAAATTACTCAAATCGAATAATACAAAATTCAAATCAATTAGAATAAGTATCTACTAGTTAAGTTATCAAAATTTTTATGATTATTTTTTAATCTCAGATGCTTTGTCTAATGAAGTGTCAGCATCGTCTGCTCGATATCTTGAAGTTGTCATATTTGAATTCGTTCCTTCTTTTGCCGCCTTTTACAATGTGCCGCCCCTATGCAATAATGCATGACCTGCTCCTACTATAATATAATGTGGCGTACTGTTTTGGTTTCCGAAGGTCCCACAGATTGGCTCCATCTCTTGCGTTGGCAGCTACAATGATTCCCTTTTGTGTCGGATGAAAAGCGACCGCATGGAAAGCTTTCCGACTCCGGGAAACCACAAGAGACTCTGAAAGAATGTAATGCCATTTTTGTAGGTTAATCTGTAAACACTTTGATCATACAGCTGGGCAAAAAGAAACGTACATTGTTATTTGAATGTGTGTTTAACCCATTGACTACAGCTTTATTTTTGTATATAGAATACAAAATTGACTTCCAACAATGAAATATTAATAACTCAAAAAGTATGTATTTAAATCATTTAATTTTTTGAACATAAATAAACGGAGGATGCTTTAATGTGATTTAACAAATAGAAAAGAAAACAAAAATATTTAAAGATAGATATGGAGGTTCAAAGTGCCATAAATTAAAACTATCGTTTATTTCTCTTCAGAATTTAAAGTTTAGTGCTAAATAAAAAACCAATTACATATGTCTCAAAGATCTCAAATAACTGCTTGTATTATGAAGTATAGTCTATCATACGAATGATAATCTATAAAATATCTGAAAATTATTGATAAATGTCGTACTTCTCGTGTTTCTAGTAATAAGTGTAACTCCTTATTTCTGTGTTTGATGACATACGATTTCTTGTTCCAATACGTCAAAATAGAAATGATATTTTTTAATAAAACTGTTCCCTGTATTATCCTGCATCTAAAATCGCTTCAAAAGTTTGTAGCTAAATATGTCCATTCTCAGCGCTGATTAAAAAAAGGTCAAGTAACTTGGTAGCATAGATTTTTAAGTGCCATTTAAAATTTTGTTAGAAACATGAATACTTAATTTTTTTCTATGCAGTGAACTGTTTTAATAAATATTGGACTAAAGATTTAATCAACAGATGTCACAAACTGAAAACTAAAAAAATATTTAAAACACAGTAAGTAGGTGCATACTATTTTTTTATGATATTTTTTAGAATCAATATTTATTATACTTTGTAGAGAACTTCTTTCTAAACACATTTAACACACAAGTACCTTTTCTAACATGAGAATTTCTCGTGGTTGGGTGTCAATGTATAAATTCAGTGCAAGAACCAAACGGCTTGGGCGAATGGTTAATAATCATCGAAAAGATATGCAGTTTAGATCTTTTTCATTTTACAGTTAATAGGATTGCAAACAATAATTTATTGTTGCGCAGTATGCCATGCATGTTTTGTAGTTCATGATTCGTACCATCATTGTGATCAGACGAGCTTAATTCTAAATTTAAATTTCTTTTATTTTGTTAACTGTCAATTCATGGTGGAAATGCATTGTATTGTTGTTTTTATTTCAACTGAAAATGTCCCACTGAGGCGGACGAAACCGGTCCTAATATATTAATAAAAGTGGAATAAGTACTATAAAAAAATTGCGTTTTATTAAATAAAAACAACAATACTAAATTTAAATCTTTATACTAATGCTAAGTATAAAAGAGAACATCCTTATTATTTATTATTTGCTTAAAAAGATAGTCATCGACAATAAACAAATCAACATAGAGTGTAAGCTTGTCCTGTAGCGCTTATAAATCGTGAACAAATATGCAGAAATATATGAAGTTGGCGACGCAATAGCGGTAGAAAAAACGGGAAAGATTATGTTTGACATAATTCTAAAAATAGCACTCACGTCTGTGATTGTCCGTCATTTATTTTTGATTCAAAACTTGACTAAACTAAACGCTCTACTTCTAAATTCTGACAATAGATGACACTCAATATTTTTGTTATACTTAGTCCTAGACAATATAGATATTTATTTATTTAAATTAAATACTTGAAAACAGAAGGTAAGCTTTAAATAATCGCTTAGTATGGAGCCTTCGCCACTGTCAGATATAGATATATCCGGATAATTTAAAAAATAACCAAAATAATTTATTTATGCATTAATATTACTCTTACCATTGACTGATTGCCTGGTATCGAATACCAAAAGCCTTCCATCATTTCCCGCCGTAGCCAAGACTCGGGAGCTGAACGGATCTATTGCTATTCCGCAAACGGCTTTGTTATGTGGCAGTACCTCTATTACGCCCTTTCTGGAAGTGGGAAGTACAAATTAAAATGGTGAAGCATTTGTAATAATAGGGTACAATTGAGGAGCTAAGGATTAAAAGGATTCAAGGAGCAAATTTCAAAATTAAATATGTAATTGTAAATTCTACATTAGAGATGAGATTTTGATTACAAATTAGATACATTGGTATTAAATAACTGAAGCAAGTTTCAGTTTGTCAGTGCTAATTTTCTAAGCAACAAAACCACCGCTCTTCAGAGTTTGTATAACAATTGCTGGACTAAGGATTCATTTTTGCTTCACTTTTATATGTTTAGACTCCCCTTTCTTTATAGAAGAGGATTTTTTCCAACATTTTTGGGTTTACCACGCATATTATTGAATTGTAGTATTATCGGTATTTGGAAATAAATGCCTCATATGTGTGTCACACACCACACCAGCAATGAATCCACCCTGGATGGTAATTACATAAGCTGGCTCTCATATCTAAACTCGTCTCGACTGCGACATGTCGAATATGTTGATGTGATTTTGTTGGCATTCACAAAACACATGTAACTAAATCTACCGCCGCATACCATATGATTGGAACCTTTTAGTTTGAAAAAAACAGCTGGAGTCACATGTAACTATTAATCCCAAAATGTCTCACTTCGTCATTCATTTTGGCTTACCATATGACGTCGCTGTCCTCACTCGGCCTTGCCTATACGTACATAAGAAAGTTGCATGTTGCGCTCAGTTTAGATTTATGACTATTATCCCAGTCGAGTAAGATTTTCAATGTACAAATGGGCTAAGTCAACTCCGTTATACAGGAGTGGCGAAGGGCGGAGGTAGTCTGTTAAGATCCCACGGAAGTAGTACACACTAAACTTTGTCAGAAACTAATAACACAAATATTAAATTCGATTAAACCCTGCCCACCAAACCAAAAATATTCTTATATCTATAAAATATCTTAAATTGTGCCATTAAAGAATACATCATTTTAAATGTTTTATATAATATAGAAGAATATGTTTGATCCAATATATACAAAGTGTACATCATTTTTATTAGATCTCCACAGCCCACCTCGACTATTATTTTGCTCCAGGCAAGGTTTAATTGGATTTTAATTAAAAACTAACTAGTATATTGTACCATCTGAAATTTGTATTAGTAGTTCAATGAAAATAATTACAAGATAAAAAGAACTTTTTATATACAACGTTTTTAAATCTTCTGTTGAATTATTATGCTCAATATGCTCAAACTTGTACTTGATATGAAGTAAATAAAAAACAAACAAATATAGAAAACTGAAATGTCATTTTGACATTTCATTTTGATTTACATAGTAACGCATGTATATATTAATAATTTAGTTGTTAGGGACCACCCCCTTAGCAACCAATAATAGTCTTTTACTTTTTATGGATTTTTCTGAAATAACTTTCCATACAAAACAGAATTAACTGAAAATGAATTTAATTCTGCTTAAAGATGGCTAAAAGTATTAAAAGAATGCATCGGCATCGTGTTCTGATATATTCTAAAAGTTTCAAATGTCTAGCTAGTCGAGAAGTTAGTTAAAAATCAATTGCAAGATTTGTATTGGACAAACAAGAATACGAGCTAATAAAAACGTTGTAAAAAATACGTATGACTGACAATGTTTAGTGTGCACTATTTACGTCGGATCTTAACAGCGTACATCTACCCTTTGTCACTGCTATACAGATAAAAAAAATGTGACGATTTCTCTATTCATTATTCAATATCAAGGATTCATTCTCTTTCGAATAGTTCATCTGTCGATATGTTCAATACCTCCATTCAGGCACTGCAGTAAATGATTCAACATCTTTATCATAATATTTTAATTTTTTATATTTTACCTGACTAATATGTTATTGTTATTATTAATGTTCTGTGTGTGGTCTGTTTTATTCTATATAATATTGTCTTCCAAAAGTGCATGCTTGGTTTATAAATAAATAAATATTTTTTTTGTTATCTCACGTTTGTGTATCATGCACGACAACTCTGTTATCATTCCCTCCTGAATATATCCTGCCGTTATCTGGTGTAATCGCCATACAGAAAATGTTGGAGAAATGCAGTGAGGCCATTTGCTCCGGCTTGCTGTGGTCGAATAGTGTTTCTCCAAACCTCCATAGCACCACTCGTCTATCATCTCCACCTGTTAAAACAGAAGATGTATCATTTTAATTTAAAACACAAAAACCGTTAGTCAACATTAACGGAAATTTGATAAGCATTTCATACAAGAACTACTGGTTAAATTAGTCGTAATTAAATTCAAAATCAAATTCAGGTTACAGATTCAAGTCCCGTCGAGCGTTGATTAAATTACTTGTTTGGAAATTTGTACGAATGAAGTTGGCTGTAAAGTATTGAAATCAAATTCCTAAATAAACTTAAAAAATACACAATAAAACCCACTGGAATCATGGAAAATAGGTACATAATAGTAATATTAGTAAATTAGAAATACATACAATCATATTGTATAGCGTTCCCATATTTGATGATGATAAAAAGAGGACATATTTGATAATCAACAACCGCCTCATCATCCAATGCTGTACGGGGTCTACGAGTTCGATCCAGGTATTCTCACAATACATACATATGATTTTCTCAATTCTGAGTGTTTCTGTGATGTATTTTGCCACTGCAATTAGATCCGTGGTATACCAATCATTGGCTAGATCTCGATAATTTACCCCGAAATGTATTAATTTCACAATCATATTTATTAACAAACAAAAATTTTATTATTAGTATCAGTACTTAAATGAAATATAGTAAGGTAAGTAATAGAGATGGGAAAACTGGTCGATTTTGAAGACTAAGTATACTTACTACCAGTATAAAAAAATACATAGTATCGAAACTTGTTCCAAAATACTTACTAGTATTTGGAATACTATATAGAGCATTTGGCATGCGTAAGTTTCATACTCAACTGGAACTAAAACCAACTCCATATTAGTATTTGAAATATTATCGGCTTCAATAGAATCGCTAAAAACATACTGGGCTGGGCTTTTTGAAATGTCCCATTTATTATAAAATTTTATAATTACACAAAATTTATCACCTATTGTTTAAACATAAGCGAGTTGCGGCGTCCGCGGCGATGATGTCATACGTACCAACAGTATTTATAAACTAGCTAGCGGACGGCGAGATCTCATAGCTGCGTCGAACTTCTAAGTATTTTGTAACAAGTATATTGGACCACACGTACTGAGTATGGGTAGTATATGCCGAAACTTGAGTACGCAAACTGGTGACAGTATTTCCAACTCACCTCTAGTAAGAACCACAATTATTTCAAATAAGTGAATGAAAATATTGTTTTGTCAATCGATTTTACAAAATAGGAGCATGAAATGTTCATAGCAGAAAAAGAGGACATTATTATGGATTATTCGATAAAAATGTAAAAAGATACCGGACACAGACATTGACCTCAAAAAAGAGTAGTTGTCCGTGTTAAACAGGGGTTACATGTAAATTGTACGTATTACATTTCACCGTAGCACAGTTCGCAGTTTTCTTATCGGAAAGAGATGAAAAAATTACACGTTGTTCATGGAGCATTGCAGACAATAATTTTCCAATTTAAACCTAACCTAATCTAACAAATAATCCAGTATATCGGCTATTTTAAAAATTTGTTTGCCACTGGCTTCCTGTAAGCCGACAAGAACCGTATTTTCCAACCAAATAGGTTTGACGGTCTTTAATATACAACAATATATTTCCGATACAACATTTCACGGTGAAGTGTAATACGGCGAACTGCATCTGCATACGTACAAGTTTCCGGACACGAAAAGAGGATGTTGGGTAACCCTAATATTGTACAAATTTATTTGAAATTCCGATTGATACATAAGTAGTAGAAGTGAGTTGGAAATACTGTCACCAGTTTGTGTACTCAAGTTTCGGATGAAACTACCCATACTAAGTATTTGTGGCCCAATAAACTTATTCCAAAAAACTTGTGATGATATTATCGCGAGTCGCTGTTCTGTGCACTCGCCAGTTGGTAGACTTTCAACACTATTGATATAAAATGCGCACAAACGAAATAGCACTTGAATATAGGTATATTTTAATTTATTAGTCTATTGCGTTCGAATGTATAAATAATAATAAGTCATAAATTTTGTGTCGCAGCACAGTGGTTAGATAACGCACAGGCTTAGGCTTGTTATATACCGCTCAAAACATGTTTAAAATTACAAAAAAAATCACTGTTATTCATTTTTGTTAACAATAATATTGTAACCTAACAGAAAAACAACTAATAAATTTAAAATTTTATAATAAATGGGACTTTACGACAAGCGGAGCTCAGCGTATTTTTAGCGATTATATTGAAGCCGATACACAGTCTGAGTTCCATGAGCCAATACGTATTTTAAAATACTAATAATATGGAGTTGGTTTTAGTTTCAGTTGAGTATGAAACTTTTGTCACATACGCACGCCAAACGATCTATATAGTATTCCAAATACTAGTAAGTATTTTGGAACAAGTTTATATACTAAGTATTTTTTTATACTGGTAGTAAGTATACTTAGTCTTAAAAATCGACCAGTTTTCCCATCTCTAATAAGTAGGTTAGCAAGAAGGTGCTCGTAAGTATTGAGTTGTAACTATCAAATACCTGATAATAATGACAACATTATTTTAATATTTGATGACGATCAATATCAAATTAATGTTGTTATTGAATTTAATAAAATTCGAACAGTACTTTCTGAAATGCTCCAAGAAAAATGTCTTTTTTTGATTTCAATGCTATACGGCGAAATGTAATACGTACAATTTACATGTAACCACTTTATAATTATTGTATTAATGTACTTAACTATAAAAAAACTAGTTTATATTATAACAAGCCTGCCTGTAAATGAAGAGGTACTAATATTACACTAAGTATAATGTTAAGAAATTGTAAAAATATTCTATGTTACTGATGTATTACAATTAATGAAATGATATTATGAAAGTACCAAGGTGTACACTGTACAATATTATTGTGTAGCACAAAAACGCATCAAGTATTATAGTTTCGTTTTATATTATGTATGATAAATTTAGATGTACGTATTTCTGGTTTTTTCTTTTGACATTTTTAAAGAGACAATGACGATTAAAGAAATACATAAAATAAACATGTAAACTCGTTTAATAATTAATGCAGTCATCGCATATTATTTACAGCGACAACAATGTTCACGAAAAAAATCAACAATGTTGTTGTGTACGGATATTTTCGCCGACTCGTGACCGATTGCTATTGCTACTACTGCGATAAAATTATCGATGGAATTTATGTAAAAATAAAACAATACACACCTGAAATAAGATATTGTCCATCATCGGAGAATTCGATGGCATTTACACACCCATAGTGGCAGACTAGGTCTTTTTTAAAGAGATTTTTTGCGACACGTAAGCGACCATTGAATAATTGTGATTTTATATTATAAAGATCTCCCCGTTGTCGGCTATTTATGTAGGGGAGCGGATTAGAGGGCGATATTTCATCCATAGCAGCCGTTTACGATCGCAACAATATTAGTTTTCGCGTTAATAATAATATTAGATTTTATTACGACAATCGCCGTGTATCGCGACCAGCTGTAATTATTTATTTTATCAAGCCATCCAGCTGATAAATGTTATGACAGGCGCAAGCGTGCCGCGCGAATTTTTGAAATGGTATTTTGCTTGTCAGGCGAGTACACATTGCCTGCTTTGAATTTTAATTATATCACAAACGTGGAATACGATTATTACGGTAAATTATTTGTTAGCTGACCAATTTACAATATTAATTAAGTTTTTCGGAAGTCTTCGTTCGTTCTTGGAAGTTTTAATCAAATTGATGGATTGTGGAATTATCATAAACAATAATATATAACTGACGTTTAAAATACTTCGACAACATTCAGAAGATTATCTATGATTAAAATGCGATGTATCAGTCAAAGACATAGCTTATAATATGTATCTTTAGAATCATCTTCAAATGTGTTAATCTTGCCGATTTTTTGAATAATAAAATGCCTAATTCTTGTCAAATTTGGGATCACAGAGATTATCAATATATTTTTTTATCGTGAATATTTTAACAAAAATTATCTCGTCATAAATTATACTAATGGTTTTATAAATGCGTTTAAAAATTAATAAATGTAAAAAATTTTAACACCACTGCACAGTTATGTACCGAAATATGACTATATTCTAAAACATTAGAGCGAGAGGTTTAAATGAATACTATTTTATGTAACAAAAATACTTTATGCAGTCATCAAATGTTTAAAATAACTATAAAGGATAATAAGGCTTCAAAAATATATAAATAGATTATCTACAACGTGAGGAGTGTCCAGGATCATGGTTTGAAAATACAATAAAAACTCAATTTTGACCTACGACGAGCATGTGGGCCGTTAAGAAATATGGACGATTTTCCCCGGGAAGTATTATAATATAATGTTCATTAATGACTTTCATAACGGGCAGCATCGAGTTTTAGGCTTAAAGCTTTCATCACTAGACTTATGCCATTCACTCTCCGCTGAGTCTGAAATGTCAACACTTGGGTTAGAAGACTCGGAAGAAAAACGCATTTTCTTCTTGACTGCTTTCAATTCCCCCATTTTTTTTCTTCCTTTGCTTGCTCATTTAGTTCTTTCTTTCTTTGCCTCTCTGCAGCTCGTTCTTTTTTCAACCGTTCCATTTCTTCTTTCTTCCTCTTTTTGTTTAGGAAATACTCCTGGCAAGGTTTACCGGAAACACTGGTGGGGGTTTTTTCCCTTTTTTGCTTTCTTCTTGAATTTTTCTTACCCTTCACCGGGGAAGAAAAATGTCTCTTGAATGGACTACGAATATTTGATGGACCAGCCACGGGTTCACTGGCGATTGGAGACGAAGTATCATTAGAAATCCTTATACCAGCCTTAGGTGCACTGGCGATTGGAGACGAATCACCATCACAAGTCGTTAGACCAGCCACAGGTGCCCTAGCGATTGGAGATGAAACATCATAATAATTCATAGTATTGCAGGTGGCCAAAGACATCATACCATCGGATTCCTCTTCTTGCAATGCCTCATCGATGAGTCTGACCGGGTCAGGTGGAGTGATATTTTCCAACTCATTTTTTACTTTTCGTCACAGGTGCGAACAGTGACTTATCATCTTTATCAGGTTCGTTGTTTTTGCGGAATGATTCAAGATTTTCCTCATCAATGTTTTTACTCAGGAACTCTCTCTAAATACCGCTTGGGTTCTTCTGATGTAACCGTTGAAGGCACACTTTATGATTCTCCTGGTATTGTTACAGCTTAAGGGCACCATGGACAAAGTCCACATTTTCGGAAATTTCTTGAGGAATTCTTTTGTACTTGTAGAGGACTGTCGTTGGTGTGACAGCCCCACCGACACTCCCTGTTACTATGACGGTTATGCATTCTTTATCGTCAGCATTTACCTGCTGGTACACTGTCTCGATTCCTTTTTTGGCTAAGACCCTGCTCCCCTAGGGGCGGCAGGTTATATGAAAGTATGGTGAAGCAGGCAGGTTATATAAAAAAGTATGCTGAGGTAGGCTGATAAACAATTTGCGGCAAAACTAACGTTAACATTATTAATTATATGGGTACGTTATAATGACCAAAGTAAATCCTCCGTGATGCCCTGCATTTTTTTTATCGCGTCGCTATTTCTCGTAAGTTGTCGGCTATTGTTGGCCTGCTTCATTCAGTTGCTATATATTCAGGGCTATAATTGAAGAAATTTTTGTTTTCCGAAGAAAAAATACACAAACCCGTTGCTGAAAAAATAAAAAAATAAAGTTGACGCCTAGGTCATCTACTGGACAGAACCACCCTAGACACTTCTAATTAATAAATAATCATCGTTCCATACTTATGAATGTAAAAATTGTTCAAAACTAAGTGAAATAATTTTATTTAATTTATCTAGTAGTTGACCACCCTACTACTACTGTACACAACTACTGAAAAAGTATTTAAAAAAGTTTGAGTAGTTGACCCCCCCACAAACTTGCTTCCTTGTAAATATAACTTAAAAATTACAAATGATATATATACTTCAATATTATGACTGCCCGTAATACATTAACTTGATATTATGAAGTCAAAAACATTAAATTGCCATATACTTACAACCACTGATATCCTTAACAATTTACTTAAGAAATTAAAAATAAAATGCTTACGGCGTGATGTGTTGTTTTCAAATAGCTGCTATGACGCTCCTATGACATATGGTGATCTGTTAGTTCCTCAATCCGACCACAGATGGCTTCACTTGTCTCAACTTTACAATTTAGAGCAATCCTGTGTCTAAGTTTCTTATTTTGGGCATTTTATTGAAAAAAGGTCAACTACTGGTACATGGTCAACTACTGGTACATTTACCTTATATGAATCTAATTAGAGTAAGAAACATAAAAATACATGAAATAATGGAGTCAGTTTTAGTTTGAATAAATTATAAATGTATAACTAAGTGTAGATGGAAACATGAGTGAAGATACCTTGTCGTAATTGATTTTTGGGTTTTTACCACGTGTAGGTACTTTTTCCTTCTTTCCTCGACATGTTATAATATAATTATTATGTTTGATTATGATATCTCTTGATAATGGCCTCTGCAACTAGCCCGAAACGTCGAGGAAAGAAAGAAGAAGTGAAAACCCAAAAACCAATTAGGTACGATGACAAACAATCGTGAAAGTCTCAAACAACAGATACCTTACTAAAACCAAGACACATGCTACTTTATTCAAAGCTCTGATTTTTAGTAAATTGGAAATATTTTGATAAAACTATTTTTTAATCATATCAAAATCCAATATGTACGAAAAAGCAAGACCATCAAGCATCAAGAGCACAGTATGAACATCATGCTAAATTAATTTAATAAGATTAGGTATTCAATTATTAATACACAAGTTTTACGAATGTAGCATTCTTTATTAAATATGCATACTTTGAAACAACCCTAGGCCTAGATTCTTCGACTAGCTCTGGTGTGGTGATTTAGAATCAGGTTCACAAAATAAATAAAAGTGTTTCTTTGGTTCATCGAACTATCCAAATTATTTGTTTTTATTATTGGAAGGAAGTTGAAATGGAGTGCCGCTGGTTTAAAATTATCATGTTGCTTAATTCCGTATTTGTTAATATTATTTACTATTACTCATTTAATTATCTTGTTAAATTACACACTCAAAAAAGGCCGCTTTTTGGAGCGCCGCTGGTTTAAAATTATTTTATTGCTTAATTTCGTAATAATTAATATTATTTAATATTACTATTTTAATTATCTTGTTACACACTCAGAAAAACCGTTGCTTCATTCCGTAATTATTTATATTATTAACTATTACTATTTTAAACATCTTGTTAAATTACACACTCATGAAAAGAGCCACTTATTGGAGGGCCGCTGGTTTAACATGAACCCTTGAGACCGAAATGAATATAATCATAATAATAATTACAAAATTTATTTATTTATTGATATATAATTTTACTCATAAATAATACTTACATAAATATAGCCTCAAATCTTGATACACAATCAATACAATGAAAAATAAATATACACTCCAATATAAATAAAGTTTTATGAATAACGTTAGGTAAGTGAACAAAAACAAATTTGAGTCCGCCTAACACAACGATAAATATTTCAAAGTACGCAACCCGAATGCAATATACGTACTTAAATTATAAAAATTATGTTTTACATCGCGGCCGGTCACATGCAAAAAATACAGATCTGTTTTCCTAAACGCGCCAAAACAAGTGTAACTTAAAAAAGCTTAAAAAACAATATATTCACCTGCATAGGTTGTATGAGCGCCTAGACATTTTCCAATGCCTTTATAAGAATGTGGAGAATATTCTAAAAGTAAATAGTATCATGATACTTACCTACTTTTGTATTTCATAAACCTCCGGGCAATGCAGCGTAAGCTGTAGCTAACAGCAGGGGGTGAAGGGCGAGTGACCGGCGCCATAAAACTGGCCTTCTGGCTAAGGGAAGGAAATCCCCGACAGAAAAACCCAGTTGAGCCGACCCTCAGGGCCCTCGTGGCTCAGGCCTCGGGAGCGCTGGGCTAAGCACCTTGCCTCCTTAAACGAAACATATTAACACAACACCTACACAGCAGCCTCCGACGACAACCGGCTCTGTAAAACGACGACCTTGCATGGAAATGGACAATGGAACAGGTAGAGTAATCCTCTTTAACAACTCGAGTATGCGCATTGGGACATACAATGTTCGCACCCTGCGTACCCCCGGAAAGGACCTGCACGCCACACGCATCATGCACACCTACGGTGTGGACATCTTAGGGCTGAGCGAAGTGCGCTGGAAAGGAGCCGGGAGAAAATTGATTGAGGGTTACTCTATTGTCTACTCAGGTCAGGAGCAATATCATCGCCAGGGGTGGCAGTATTGATGTCAAAGAGAGCGGCCCGTTGCCTCGTGAAATGGGAACCAATCTCGGAGAGACTGATACGTGCCTCCTTCAAGACGCCTGATAGCTCCTTGACCGTCTTTCAGTGCTACGCCCCCACTGAGGATGCCGACGCGCAGATAAATGACGCCTTCTACGATTCTCTCCACGCGGCAGTCTCCGCCATCCTCCGAAGAGACTGCGTGATTGTAATGGGGGATTATAATGCGAGAGTAGGAGCAGACCCGGTGCTTGGCCCCACGGTGATGGGACGACATGGCCTCGGTGACCTCAACGATAATGGTGAGCGGCTCGTAGAGTTCGCCACTCTGAACGACCTCGCCATCGGAGGCACTGTTTTTCCCCACAAAGACATTCACAAATATACGTGGACGTCTCCTGATGGATGCACTAGGACGCAGATTGACCACTTCTTGTACATCTTGAAGCACCGGAAGGAACTTCTCGACGTGCGTACTTACAGAGGCGCCGATATCCATAGCGATCAAGAGTTACTCATTGGAAACATCAGAGTAAAACTCAGTCGCCAGGCAAGGCCTCCAAAGTACGAACAAATTGACGTTGAGAACAGCGGCGGCTCCTCTAATACTATGCAAGTGCTACGCACTGCCTGCATCTTTGAAGACATCGCTCAACTTTTCATTGTTATTCATACGTGTATCACTCACTTCGCGAAGTAGAAGATGTATCAGTATTATGAACAATACTCCGTTCATGGGCGCAAAGCGATTACGATCCAAATAGATTTTCAGTTTGCACAGGATTACAATACGGTCATTATATACTACTTAAACCGCGGTCGAATGTCCTTGGCGTTTTGTGTAGAATTTTTTTTCACACTTTTAGATCGGCGCACGAAACGAAAGACTCTAGAAACAAAAACGCCAGTTTCTGTTTTATAACAATGTTGGCGAGTTAATTTTTAACAATTTTACAGTTAACATATTTAATGAATCGCCAAAATTTTACGAACATACAAACTGCCGCGTTTATTTCTAAACCACTTAAATTCATTCGAGTTCAAGCATACATTCAAAATAATAAAAAAAAAACACACCAGTGGTTATTTATTTGGCTGAAGCATTGCTTGCTTGGAGCGTAAAGCCATAAACGGTGACATTCATATATTTTATTTATTGATATTAAATCATTCTAGCTGTTCAACCACTTTTTTGAGAAATAGTATAAATAAACAAAGACATATTTAATTTACCTTCTGAGAAGTCGGTAAGAGAACACGGCAGCCTTCGGTGATTGAGGTAATCATGAAAAGACACTTTACGACCTTACGTGTCTAGGACACGTGTCCGGAAGCCGCCAAAGAGTGTTACACTTCGTACCCTTATGGCACAGCCTCGAGGGTTCCGTCGCCATGGCCGGCCCTCCCTCACCTTGCAGCGGTGCCACAAAAGCGACCTACGTGTTGCAGGTCTGACATGGCGGGAGGCGCAAGAGTTGGCGATGGACCGAGAGAAATGGCGCGAACTCGTGCTTGCCCTATGCTCCAATGCTGGGTCGTGACAGGGTCAAAGACCATTGCGCACTACCAAAAAATGCTATTCTGAAGACCACCAGCCGCCACTGGACTTGAGAAGCTCCGATGCCGCAGAATTCGGATCGACTTCGAAACTGCTGTACGAGAATATAGTGTCGATCGTATCTACGAGTGGCACACATCTGAATCCGACCTCATTGAGGCGGACTGGAGCCTCATAAAGAGTGCGATTGTGTCGTCAGCCCGTACCGTCCTTGGTACCAGAAGGAGTGAGCAGTCAAAGTGGATGTCTGACGAAACATGGGCTGGAATTGGAAAACGAGCCAGGCTGAAAGCCCTGAGAGACGAGGAGACAGACCCCGACCGAACCGAGGACCGCCGGACTGACTATCAGACCCAAGACAGTGTAGTCGAACGATCCGTGCGGTTGGACAAGCGCAATTTTATGAACCGGCAAATTGAAGCGGCAGAGGAGGCAGCAAGCAGAAATGATACTAGGAAAACTTCGAATCACCCGTGAAGTCTGCGGCAGGCGACCACCGACTCCCGGAGTCATTCGTGGTCCCAGTGGAGCAATAGAGTCTGACGCAGAATGCGTCAAGAAGATTTGGACGAATCATTTCCGCGGAGTGCTGAACCGACCACCCCCTTTGGATCCCTTTGACATATCTGCGGAAGCTTTACTTTTGGACATTCCCCGAGCGACAGACATTTCCGATTGCGCGCCCACGCACACCGAGATAAAATCGGCTGTGTAAAGGGTCAAGAACGGAAAGGCACCAGGGGGAGACGGGATTCATCCTGAATTCCTCAAGTACAGCCTGAGCGCAATCCTGCTATCACCGGCCCTCTTCGCGCTTAGGCGGAGATGGCAGACCGTGATAATGTCATGGCCAAAGAAGCGGGGGTGGGAGACAGAAACGCATGGTGTATGGTGTTGTTGCTGGTTTATTTTCTCGAATTTGCAGGGTATTTGCGATTTGGCGGGCTGCAGACTGGCTTTTCGGCATCCGATGCAAGAGTCCGTGCTTGCGGCTTGGCGATCTGCCGATGTCAGATGTGGTCTTTGTGGCGGGAGATGCGGGTTTGGCTTCGCGTCCGAGGCGGTGCTCGCTATCCGGCGTCCAATTGAAGATAGAGATTTGGCTTGCGGCTTGGCATGCTGCCGATGCGATCTTTTTGGCGGGAAATGCTGGCTGGGCTGGAGATGCTTTTAGCTTCGCGTCCGAGGCAATGCTTGCTGTTCGGCGTCCGATGTGAGAGAGGTCGGGGTTTGCGGCTTGGCGTGCTGCCGATGTGGTCCTTTGTTTCCTGGAGATGCTTGAGAAGTCTGCCGACGCGGTCCTTTTGGCAGGAGATGTGTCTTGGCTTCGCGTCCGAGGCGAGCAGAGACGATGCTGGCTGTCCGGCGGCCGAGGCAAGAGCAGAGATCCTCGCTGTTCGGCTTTTCGGCGAGTACAAAGGAACACGTGGTATCGCTGGTTGACGGCATCCTCCGCGCAGTTGTCATCTTCTGTGCGGACGCCAACTCGCAGTCCCCCCTCTGGGCGCCCGTGGATCTCCCCTTGTGCGACGCGGACGTCATCGAGGAGGTGGTGCACCAGCACAACCTGGTCGTCCTCAACGATCCAAATAGCATGCCGACTTTTACGTCACATGCAAACTCTGGAAGCACTCACATCGACATCACCCTTGCCACTGAGTCCGTCGCGAGACGTATCAGGGGCTGGAGGGTCCATGCGAGCGCCTCCATGAGTGATCATCGGTTGATCACTTTTGAGCTGGCCGCTGACTCCTCGCACGATGGCATCTCTGACGTATCGCCCACGCGTTTCAGAACGCGTGACGGGAATTGGGAAACGTTTGAAAAGGCGCTCTCCAAAAAGCTTGATAGGACTTCGAGATACCGTTTTCCGGACCTGCACTCGGCCGCTTCACGACTGACTGCAGACATCACCGGAGCAGCCGAAGCTTCACTCGGACGCTGCAAGCTAAAGCCACCCAGCTAGTCGCCGTGGTGGACGCAGCAAGTTTCGAACTGGCGCGACTTTTTCAGGAAAGCACGCAAGGTCCATCAACGTGCGCGCCGACTCAAGCAACCACCTGCCTCTATTGATCTTCTTGCATCCATGGCTAAGTCCGCCCGATACGACTACAAGAAAGCAATTACTCAAGCCAAGAAGGACTACTGGAGGAACTTCGTCACCATCGAGGGGGGTTCGAACCCTTGGGGTCCTCCATACCGTGCATTAAAGCTTGGTCTCAGACCGACGAGCTTTTTGTGCGGTATCGAGAAACCGGGTGGCGGATACACCAGTACCGAGTCTGAAACGGCTGCGGTCCTGCTCGAGGCACTCATCCCCGTGGATGACGAGTCCAGGGACGATGCCACCATGAGTATGGTCCGCTTTGAGGCTTCTCTTCCTATCGACACGGACCATTCATCGTTGCCCTCTGAACAGGAGATCAATCGCATCATTAGAACGTTGATTGTTGGCAAGGCCCCAGGCCCCGATTGCATTGACAATATACTTGTCAAACGCACATGGGCCATCGCCGCGCCAGAAATTACCAAACTTTTCAGTGACTGCATCAAGAGCAGCACGTTCCCCGACTGCTGGAAGCGGGGCTTACTGAAGGTAATCCCCAAAGCCGGCAGTCAAGAACCGTCAAGCCCCAAAGCCTACCGTCCTCTAACACTCTTGCCGGCTCTCGGTAAAGTGCTGGAGAAACTTCTGTGGTACAGGATTGAAGCCCACCTGGAAGAGCATGCGCCGCTTTATGATAAGCAATTTGGATTCAGAAGAGGCAAATCAACGACAGACTCCATAAGAAACGTGATTGCCATGGCTGAAAATTCTCGCCGTAAATACGTCCTAGGAGTTTTCCTGGACATTGCAGGTGCGTTTGATAGTGCATCCTGGCCTCTTATACTTCAAAAGCTCCGGTTCAAGAGACTACCAGGAAATTTGTTCGCGTTGATTCAGAGTTATTTCACGAATAGATCGATCGAGTTTCGTGTTGGTTCTACCACAATAGAGATGCGCACCAGCATGGGCTGCCCCCAGGGCTCTGTCCTCGGGCCCCTCCTCTGGAACGTGCTCTTCGACGATCTCCTTAGGATCCCGCCTTAAACCGATTGCACTGTCATCGCCTACGCTGACGATGCGCTGCTGTTGGTGGAGGCCGACAGCAGGGCGAAGATTGAGAGTGCCGTCGGCGAAGCTTTAAAGTCAATTGAGGCATGGGGTAAAGTAAGCAGACTATCTTTCGCACTTTCCAAGACAGAAGCCATTGTCCTGAAAGGACCGGGACGACTGAACTGTAAGCGGCCACCCACAGTCCGCTTCGGTGACACGAGTGTGAAAGTGTCAAAGATCGTCACCTACCTGGGCGTCCAAATGGACACTATGTTAAATTTCCATCACCATGCCTTTACCCAAGTCTATAAGGCTGGGAGGGCCTTCCAGAGGGTGGGCCGTATTACAATATTACATCCAGGGGGTGGGCCGGGCTTAAAAGTAAGGGCGCTTAAGATTACCTATAGCGCCATTTATATGGGGATCGCCGCCTACGCTGCTAGTGCGTGGTGCTTGCGTATCCAGAAAAGTGTCAAACTTAGAAGCACTCCATAACCAAGACCTACCGAACAACTTCTACGGCCACGCTCCCGGTCCTGGCCGGCATTCTCCCACTAGATCAGCACACACAGGTCAGCGGCGCGTCAACGATGCTCTTCAAAGGCAAGGAGGCCGTTTTTGGTGACTTTCACCTAGCCCCGCCTCCTCGGCTTGTTGCTGAAAAAGTAACCTCGTTGAAGCGGACAATACGTCTCATGACGCTTGACGCGTCGTGGAAGACCTGGCAGCGACGGTGGGATGAATCAACCGAGAGCCGGCACACATATATGTTTTTTCCAAATATTAAATGGCGATTGGAGATAACAAGACTCCTGACCATCCCACCAGTCAATTTGTGACTGGATACGGTGGGTTCGCTGGCAAGCTCTTTGAGCTTGGACTTGTAAGCCGTCCGACATGTTTATGCGGAGGGGAGATTCAGGATGCCAACCACATCCTCTGGGGATGTCTTAGAATGTGTTCCGAACGGGAGGAGATGCTTAGGTCGGTCCAACCAGCTGTTGGGTCCATCGGGCCGTCCGACTTGGTTGCTACTAAGGCCAATTATTTTGCATTTAAAAAATTTGCGGCGTCTCACTGCGGGCGTGAAGATCTCTTCACATAATTTTTGCTCTCCGTATGATTAGCTTCATTATTTTGTTTTATATACACTAGAAGCATTTTTATTTTCATAATTTCCCTGTGCTCTTCTCTCCCCGGCACTTTGCATTAGAAAGTAACTTTAAACTCAGTCAGAGCTCACTCTGAGCGTAGCAACCTTAGTCCTGGGTATCTCCTCCTAGGGCATTCCCGGCCTAAAACTTAACTAGATGCTTCACATCGCCAATGTAGGGCCACGTGATACGCCCGATTAAGACCGGTTGTGGTGCGTGGCGGGTTTTGGTTTGGAGGGATTAACTTCAATGTTCGGCTTTTTGGCGGGAGATGCTAGCTGTTCGAGGTCCGAGGCAAGAGAGTTTTTGCGGTCGATGCTGTTCGTTCGGCGTCCGATGTAAGAGAGAGCTTTTCGCGCGCGTTCAACCATCAGATTCGGCGTCATCGCGCTCTCGGTCGCGAATGGAGATAACCAAGTATTTGACTCCAGACCATTACACCAGTCAATTTGTGACTGGTCATGGTGGTTTCGCTGGCAGGCTCTTTGAGCTTGGACTTGTAAGCCATCCGACATGTCCATGCGGATGGGAGGTACAGGATGCCAATCACATCCTATGGGAGTGTCTGAGTATGTGCTCCGAACGGGAGGAAATGCTCAGGTCGGTCCAACCAGCTGTTGGACCCATCGGCCCGTCCGACCTGGTTGCTACTAAGGCCAACTATCTTGCATTCAAAAAATTTGCGGCGTCTTACTACGGGCGTGAAGATCTCTTCACATAAATTTTGCTGCCTGTATGATTAGCTTCGTTCTTTGTTATATTAAAATAGTAGCTTCTTTTTCTTTAAAGTAAATTCCATGTGCTTTTTCTCTCCCTGGCACTTTGCATTAGAGTAAACTCAGTAAACTCAGTCAGAGCTCACTTTGAGCGTAGCAACCTAAGTCTTGGGCATCTTCTCCCAGGACACTCCCAGGCCAATTTTTAGATGCTTCACATCACCAATTGATGGGTCCCGTGATACTCTCGATTAAGACCGAGGGTGGTACGGGGCGGGTTTTGGTGGAGGGAATTTAACTTCAATGGTCGCGAACCTCTCTGTTTTACCGACAGATTGACCAGTGGCGGCGCTATCGGTAGACCGCGTCTGTTTTGGCGGGAGCGCGGACGAATTCGAATTTCGGATTTTTGAGGAGGCGGGCTCTGCTCAGCCGAGGGTTGCGAGAACCGCGAAGAGTGGGCGTAGGCTGTGGTGTTTTGGGAAAGATGATGGTTCGGTCCGCCCTTTGAGGTGGTCTCCTGTGGAAGACCTTCATCCGGTATCACTGCACTCTATGTTTCATCTGATGACAAAGGTGTGGGAAGAAGAGCCCTGGAGCCAAGGGACTGGGTGAACGGTGAAATCATCACACTTCACAAAAAAGGTGTCCCTCTAAGCTGCGACAATTACCGAGGCATTACGCTACTCAGTGTCCCGGGAAAGATTTTGGCAAACATCCTCTTAATGAGAAGAAGGGACCCAATAATGCACGTCCTCAGGAAAAACCAAGCCGGGTTTCTACCTGGTCAATACTACCTACCTAATACAATACTAATCTACCTGATAATATAATATACCAATATACACCTACCTGCAATTGTTTCATGAGTGCCTAATACATTTTCCATTGTATATATTATTATTATTATAAGAATGACGTGAATATTCGCAAAGTGGATTGATTGCATCATGATACTTTTGTATTTCACAAACCATCTACCTTACGTCCTTCTATAATCTATAGCTATACCCATAATACCAGGTACCCTAAATAAATGATGTATTTTGTGATTTTGTCTGCATGCATACATGTTATAATAATATACTATTATGTCATATTGGCTTATGGCTTATTAAGAAAACGGAAGAGAGCAATAAATCTAAAGGTGCTTTCTTCAATAAAAACTTTTATTTTTTATTATTAGACACATGGGTTGTCTAGAAATGCATTGTTGGGAAAAAATATATCTAGCTCGATGCATTCTAAGAGCACAATTTTAACTTGGCTAATTGTGGCACCCATTTGTATCGACATATTATTATGTAGGAACAATAATTAGGGAGTTTCTACCAGTAAAATCATTGTTTAATAGATAGATAATTATTTTATTATGTTTTCAAAATATTTTGAGCCGGAATGCCACATGAAATATTCTGATGAGGCTCAAGAATTTTACGAGACATCTTGCTATCTTCTAGGATTCCACGAGAAGGAACGGTATATTTGAGGATTCCACGAGACGGAACGTATTCTCGAGGAATTCACGAACCGGAATGGCGCTCCAGGGCATTCTGCTCCATTCCGAGCGCTGATTAAATAGAGAGAAAATCGATTATTTTTCTTAACAACTAATAGTACCTAATTTTACAATGATTATCTATAAAGTATTAATTTTGAAAAATTTCATTCATAATATTATTGGCAACAAAAAAAACTACTTATTCATTGCCAACTCAATTATTACATTTTGAACTGTGTAGGTACCTACTATCCAACAAGAAGATTTAGGCACAAGCCAAAGGCGCTGCCGTCGACTAAAAAGTAGCCAAGAAGTTCTTGTTGGACAGTAGTAGTAATATTAAAAAAACTTATTCAGAATTAATTAGGTAAATAATTCAGAGGCCAAAACCAATTATCAATTTGTAGATTTCAACTAAATTCTAATATTTGGAATACATTATCAAGAGCATGGTCATAGTCTACCATACCATTTATTTTAGCATGATTAAATGAAATTTGCTGAAAAGAATTCCGTCGTATCCTAGACGAGGTTTTCTATAAAGTATGATAGAATTCTTCCATTCGCCAATAAATGTATTATAACTTTTCAAGTTTATTATGTGGCTACAGATGCACACTATCGGCTGTAATATGGTGGCGCCAATAATGATGAATGCATGTGAATTAGAAAATACCAAATACTTTTTGCTTAGTTTCAGATTTGAAGATAACAGAAAATTCGAATAGGTACACTAAAAGTTTACCTAGTTGAAGACTTAGTCCAGGTTATACCTATTAGGTTTTTTCCCCATATTTAGTTTGGTTTAGAAACGGTTACTAAGAAATTTAGAACCGTTACTAAGTTTAATAATTAAAGTAACTGCAAGTCATACCACAATCATTAAGATGCTATAGTAAGCTCACACTATCATGCTCTGATATTAATTCGGGGATCTAGGATCATAAGGGCGAAACTACAAAAATAGCTGTTTTGAGTTAAATATTGCATTGTCTTGCTAGAACGCAGTTCTATCATATGTCCAAAGATGAAACTCGTACGTAGGTATAGCGGTTTGCCAAATATTACTCGGCGTATCTACAAATCCACATGGAATTTTAATGTCATATGTGTGAATATCCACTTACACCTGTGTGACTCTGACATTAATGCCGATTAATCAAGGACACTTTGGCGTAAACGGCGTTTCGCCTTAATGTCACCGACATATTGTTTAGTTTATGGAAATTTCGTAATTTTTAGTTTGGCGTAAGTTGTCAATTTGACTTAAGTAAACACTTGTTTTCGGTTCATATTTGCATATCAACAATGTTTTGGAGAGGTAATGATTGTGGATATGTTTAAACAGAGCCAACGTATAAGCATGTGAAGCAGTGTTGCTTTTCTATGCTGATTATAGGACAAAGGCGTAAAAAATATAGTATTTCTGTATAAAATATAGTACAGGAACATTTTTCGTCTAGAATCGTTTAAAATTATAGTATTTTGGCATATTTGGCGTAAAACTATAGTATTTTACATTTTTCGCGAAACCAAAATTATAGTATTGTACTATAATTATAGTACGGTTGGCAACACTGATGTGAAGTAAGTAATTACTTATGTATTAAGAAATAAACATATAACTAATATACAAAACGGAAAGTCATATGTTTCAGTTAGGGGTAAGCAAATTGAAGGAAGTTATTTAAAGCCCAAAGACTGTTCTAAATGTCCCAGAAAGTGCAATGAGAATTTTACCGAAACAGTACGGCAGACAGTGTTGCCATCTTTTTCTATGCTGATTATAGTACAAATGCATAAAAATTATAGTATTTCTAAAAAATATATAGTACAGGAACATTTTTCGTCTTGAATCCTTTAAAATTATGGTATTTTGGTATATTTGGCGTAAAATTATAGTATTTTACATTTTTCGCGGAATTAAAATTATAGTATTGTACTATAATTAGTACGGTTGGCATCACTGACGGCAGAAAATGTTGAATTCATATTGGTCTTTAGGCGATATTGAAAAACAAAGACCGGATTGTGCCACAAGATGTTCATTGTAAAACAGTCATTATTTTTACAATTCTTTAAAGTTGTCAAATCTTGAAAATAATTAGGAAAACATGGATGAAGAAGATGCATAATAAAATTATCTATATAGTTAGATTTAGGAATAGAATTTGATGAAAGATATTTCACCTATGTTTTGTATTATCTATATTGTATTAAGAAAAATATTTACCAGTAACCTTATTTGAAAATATTTTGAGAGATAAAAGGGCGAATGTCTCCCATTAATTATATTTTTTTCCAATCTAACTAATGTCTAAAATGACGATATTGATGCTCTACATACTACAACAGCTTTAATTTATTATTTTTGTATTTTTATAGTGTGAAATTGTTTTTTTTAACAATAAAAACTATTTTACCATTTATCTCAGTAGTGTTTTTGTAGTTTCGCCCATATGATCCTAGACCCCCGAATTATACCTACCATCTGTCAATGGTTTTGATTAAAAAACTTAATTCATGAAACTCACCACGTATTATCGTGTCTTAGTCAAGGCAAAGTATATGCAGGCCATGGCACTGAATTGCGATGGTAGTGCTATTTATCATCTTCAAATGCAATGCAGTAACCAGTTCGCAATAAATGTAGATTTTCGATTACACATTTCATTCAAATAACCAGCACTAGGATGGAATTTGTAGTATCGTGTCATGGCCCGACTATTGTATGATTTATTTTTGTGTGTGTGTTATCTTTTTCTACCTGTAAACATTTACTTTTAGTCCAGTGGAGAATATGGATACCACACAGCGCCTACACGTTGTTACTTACCAGGCTTTTTGCGTCATGCCAGTATCTTGTAGCTAAACAGTATCTTTCAGTCAGTATTTAGTGGCCGTTCAGGAAGCCAGAATCCTGTTGGCTTCAAGAAAAAGCAAAAAGGCTGAGACAGTACAGGTACATACATACGACTATGAACTTGGTATTTCCTTATACATATATAGGGCTGTGAAAAAAGTATCAATATTTTATAACTTTACTGATACTTGGATACTATTTTTTTCAATATGACAGACAGCCTACTTAAACTTGCTAAGTAGTTTCTATTGAGTAATATTTAATGTCTCATTGTAATTTATTTAAATTATACAGTACAGATTGAAGGTATGGAAAAATAAAACACAAGTAATATTTTTAATAATTTATTTGGCACATGAATAGTATAACGATTCATTTTTTTTTTAAATAAGTAGGTATATGCATATTCTAATTCTTTTACTTTATATTGAAGTTTTTCATGTGTGCTACTGCAGCTACCAAGAATAGCAGTAAATTTTTGCTTACACTTTTACCCCAATTTGATATTAAACACATACATATATATTATATAATAGGTTAATTAGAAAAGCACAACATTTAATAACATGGTATATTAATTAACATAGTATAGATGGCAAGTATCAGGTGTATAAAAAAAATATTGAGCAAAATTACCAATTCTATAGAAATAAGATTTATATTGTTTATTGACCAATTGATGTGCAATATTTTAATAATAAATTTACCCTAATAAACTGATTGGCATGAAAATACCAAAAATGTTGTTGCATACCTTCTACAGACCTACAAACTTATCTGGAGAATGAAATGAGGGCGCCTCAGTCAATACAGTGTTGCCATATCAGGAAAATTTCCCGTATTTAGGATTTTAAGTCTTTAAAAAGATTTAAAAAAAGTTTCCGGGAGTAGAAGTTTTCACTCCTGTTTCCACCTTTTCTTTACTCTTTCAAAATTTTATATATCTTTGATTCAGAAATACCTACAAAAGAACAAATTTATAAATTTTTGATGCTATTGAATGAACACTTACTTGGGTTGTATAAATAATTCATAACTACTTTTTAATTACATTAAGAAAAATTACTATTACAATAATGGCAATATTAACCTGTAGCGGCAGCAATGATTTTATGGACATAATCAAACGGTATTATTGGGTCTCTGGCTTCTTTCTTCTTTTCAAAAAACATTTTAATCTTTAAAATAATCTCCCGGACACCACTCTTAATGGCTTTCGGCATGCCCGCAGATGGAAAAATGATAAAATATTGTACCCGGGCAGATCTGACAACTGAGTGACATAATTAAAATGGCGTCGTTAAGACAGTTAAAATGTAGTTCCATTTTTGGCCATTCTCCAGATAAGTTTGTAAGTCTGTACATTATATTTAAACATAGACAATATACTCAAAAGAATTAATATTCATCTGTTGCCAGTGAAATAAATAATATTCTTATGTAATATTATTTTTAAACCATAACACATTATTACATATTTACATATTAAACAATCATATGCATTACAGAATACGTAGGTTTTAATAATTGTCATACCACACTCTGTATGTTAAGATATTTGTGACTTAAATATTCTTTAGTGCCATAAAAGTAAATATTCTTTAGTGCCAAATAAGTGCACATATAATGGGCACTAAGGACATGTAGTGTTGTAATTGAACTATATGTATCCAAACAAGAACCAATTAAATTGTTATAATGTAGTCATCTCCATTATTGCGAATATTGAAATTTTAAAAAAATTAATTATAGTGTTATCAAGTATCATTTATTTTATTTATAAAGCAGAAAAAAGGTTTTTAACTTTAACTAGATCTGCTCTATTGTGAGCGTATTTTTTGATAATTTTAGAGATTTTTTTGATACATACAGCCATTAAAATTTAAATTGGCATAATTCTATGTGCAAAAGGAAAGGGATGATAACTCTAAAATCGCTACTTTTCAGGAGAGCCAAAAGAAGATTGAGTTTTGCCTAGGTTTATATGGGAACTTCTATGTTTCTATGTGAAATTTACGAATATGGAGTCGTGCAACATAATTAATTTGGCAAATATAACTAATTTTTCAATAGACTTATCACCGTTTACAACTCGCACACAGAATTAATAATACCTCATCAGCTGACACTACTCTGACAAAAAGTATATTTATTTATCAGTCAAATATATTTAAATGCATGTCATTTAATTTTGTCACTAGATGTCACTAATACCTGTTACATTCCACTTTAAAGGGAAGGTAATATCATGAATTATGACGCAATTCTTCATCATTATGGACATTCTTAAACAGTATTCTCTATCACAATATAGTATCCCTGAAACGTTACAACAAATTCTTTGGCTAGTGTGGTAACTCACTGTTCAATTGTTCCCAATTGAGTTGTAGCATTGCTTCCATAATTTTACTTAACACTTAGGGCCCAACCAAGACGGTAGAAAAAATAGTTTATAGAAATTCATTGATAACGTTAGGTTTCGTTGATTTTTAACTTGTGATAATAATAAGCTTATACACTTTGACTAATATAGATGGTAATGTCTCTCCCGTGCGTGGCTGTAGGTAAATCACGTGCTGCGCAAACATTGTTGCTAAGAATCTCTTAAAAAAATTAGCTGAACTTTCAATCAGATTATTGAATCAAATACCTAAGTGAAGGAAAAGGTAGACGTGAAATTCAGTTGTATATACAACTATTTTATCATTAATTATAAAGGAGATATGTTAATAGATTTTTTTTTTTGTATTTATTATATTTACAACAAAAAAATAATGTGCCGTCATACATCTCTATATTCATTAATACCTACAGAAGTGGTTGGCGAACGTCTCTCAATTTATTATTTTTGACTTGTCTCCCTTTCCCGGAACATGACAGATAGAACCATATAATAAGTGGGTGCTTGTATATTTTGTTTATGAGACTTGTATAGCCAGTTGTCAATGTAGTGGTGGTGTTATATCATTGAGTGAATATTTAATACACCCTACGTTTAAGATGTGCGTATAGTTGTTTTCTGACAGATGATGGCAACAGTATATTTTCAATTTTATATATATGTAGTTGACAATGAATGATGAACTTTACCGCGACAAGGTAACGGAGGTTTTGTGGCCATAATTGAGTTGCTTTTAACAATCCTGGCTATGTCCTAGGTACACTAATGTGAAAAAATACATAAACATATAAAATAAAGGAGAAGTATCTTTCGTGTAACTTAGACATTAAATGCCATTATCTGTGGCTCAATTGTTGAAGTTTAATATTTTTCGCAGCTGGCTGACTATATTATATTAATACTTTGGACGCTGAAAACGCACCTGGCGCGTAATGACCAGACGGCCGATCGATGTAATTAACGTGCATTTTAAAGGTGGTAATTAAAAAGTCATTATCTAGTCAGCAGTGAATGAGTTAAGATATAATATACAAACCCCACACTTCGTATCATCGAATAGCTTCAACCACATCAGACAATTAGCATTCTACATATTAAAAAAATATTACTAACTACACATAAACACTAAATAATCTGAGTTAAATTGTTATTAGTCAAAAAAACATATTTTAAAGATTACATACTCAAAAGATAAATTGAAATTGAAATTAAATCTACGAGATTCATTTTAAGTGCTCCTCTCTGCGGCAAGAAAAATACAACAGTAATAATAGTGGGGTTACTGCCCAAAGTTGTTAAGTCACGAAATCATGTTATGGAATAATTGCAATTTGAAGTTTGACATTCCCTCTAAAATCAGGTATAGTGCTACTTTCGTTGTGCTTTATGTGCATGTTCTATATATCGGATGATCATGAATTTTCTAGCATACATATTCGTATATAGATCCATAATCCGTTGTTAACTCTAAATACCTAAATTATCGACTTACCAACTTTTGGCAGCAACACAACTGACATATTGATAATGAATGTAAAGATTTCCTGATGTCGTTTGCTTTCATTCGTCATCACAACAATCAACCAATAAAACAGGATCCATGACCCTTAGTCAATTGATAGTGACCGTTAACATATTTATTGTTACTTGTATACTAGATGCCGCCAACAATAAGTTGTACAACATAGCAAAACTATTTAATAAACACTTTTATAATCATAATAATTGACATTTTTATTAGAATACAAAAATAAACTTTAAATAAGAGCATACATTTTCAAATATGTTCCATCACTAAAATCATCATATTAATTAAATCCACCACTGTATATGACCACAATTAATACTAAGTATTAGGTCGATCAATGGTTTTATCACATGTATTCATAATCTATTCATTCATGGATTGGTCCATTATCAGTCGATGATTGAAGACGTCCCCCGAACAACGATGTACATCACATTTTGCACAATGATGTGTTCGCATATACATAGACAATTTTATTTTTAATTTCAGATACACTTATAAGGAATATATTTATACAGTTGGCAACCCTGTAATTAGTCAAGTAATAAAGTTCAACTGTCTACCCCTTCAAGTTTTTCACGTACCGAGTATAAGAAACATTATAAAATAAAATCAAGAAAGTTGCCGCTAAACAAAGCAATAATTGTGCTTTGAAATTTGTATTATAGAAGAATAATATTGTAAAGCAAGCAACATAACAAACATATCGGCAAATAAATAAATGAATGATTATGGGTATGAACCTGAGTGGGTATTGTTCGACAAAATGAAGCCGTGTTTGTCGCGTATAACGCACAGTAGTACTTCAATTTTATTATTATTAACTTAACTATGAAACATTATACCATTGCTTCTTTCTAATAAATTAATTAAAATATTTAACACAAAAACAATAAATTTCAGCAACACGTGCTCGCAGTTTTTAAATGAATGTAATCATTTAAATCAATATTTACCGGCGACGTTTCCAAAAAATATTTAATTCAGCCGTAGAAATTCTATCTTAATTTAACGCATCTTGCGGAGATATACGCGTGCCGAATGATTTCTCATTTGCACTTTCGCAATGTTTTATTGCAACATTTTCTTTAAAATGCCTGCATACATTTTCATAAAAAAAACTGTTCAATTTTACGACTGACATAGAACATTTTTTTACATCATCGTTCTTCTGTGAGAATAATGTTAAAAGGCTTCAAATAACCGTATTCTTTATATTTCAAATGATAATTAATATAAATAATATAAATGGATGGCAATGAAAGGTTTTTTTGTTATTTCTGTAAAGTCATTACATTGTTCTTCACGTCAATGTTCGGGGAAGGACTTCAATTATAAAATAGGTACATAAAATGTTTTCAAGTACCAATCGTAAAAAATAATTAAGAGCCGCCTTCTAAACTTAAAAAAGTTCAAAACATTAAAAACTAAAATACACATAGTTAGAAAACAACAATCAAAGGAATTCTGACTCGGACTGTATTTCTACATACCAGTTAACCACAGTTTATACTTTTATAATAGAAACAATAAAATGTAAGATCTTCTGTGGACTCACTTACAGCAGCAAATTGTAAGTTTTTTTTAAGTAAAAAGGTTTCTATACCTTGCGAATCCAGATATCATCAATGCCTTCGATACTTTGAAGGTATAAAGAGTTATAGTTATAACAAGTCTATCAATCACAGATATGGGATTGCGATGACTTGTTTACTTTTTATTACTGATGGTCAAATTCTGTACGACAACAGAAAAGGGAGACAAGTCTAAAAATCAGTCGCATAGTTACATAATGCCAAATTCACCATAATGCGTAATAAGTAGAGAAGAAAAGAGACGAATTTTCACATTGTACAAAATTGTCGAAAACTTAAATTTATTTTGATTTTTGACTTATCTCCCTTTTCCGTTAACACAGATTATTTCTGTATGATTATTTCAAAATTAAGGCTATTATTTCCAAACCCAGCTTCTTTACATACAGAATATCATCCCAAAATAACGTGAAACTTTCAAATATTGTTTATTCCACAATCATTTAGTTTCAAAGATGGATCGTTTCACGTTAGCCAATGGGAGCTCAGCTTTGGGGTCACATGGCTAATAGCATCTGGTACGATTTGTATGACAGTTGTGTTGTGACTGCTCCTCATATAATTCAAGTTTAAAGGTGTTTTTTGATTAGTTGAAGCAGTTATTTGTATAAAATAAACATAAAGGACATTACTGTTTCATCTGTGATAGCATCGAAAGCTAGAAAAATGGAACCAGAAAAATAGCAAAGAAATGAAGTCAAAAATCTTCTGTGTTTACATTTATTATTACAGTAAATGTCATCAAAATTTTAATTTTTGTTGTTTAATTAATTTTTCTGCTTGATGAGAGTTTTGAATAATTGAAACTGGTCATAATTGCTATCCAAACAGTGCCTGTAACATTTTAGTGGTATTTCATTTAGTTATATACTTTCATAGGCGGATTAATCCAAATTGTTAATTTGCAAACCCGGCTCATTCCAACTGTCACTTTCAAACTCGGCTTGGTACAAACTAAATGTAAATAGATTCTTTATTAATATAGAAATGAATAAGTTTCCCTTCGTTTTCTATTTTAAATGTGCTACACTACAAATTAACAAAAAAATCACAAAACTTGTCTTATATCTATCTGTGTAACAGTTTATTGCATTTTGCCGCAAAATATGTTTTTGGGAATGAGCCGGGTTTGGAAATAATAGCCTCAATTATGTGCCGACATGTGATGGAAATTACAAGCATAATCAGTGATCCTTTGAAATAAGTCACTTGAAATGCACCTTGTACATACAACAATTAATAGTTGTCTATATGAGTCGGACTCCGAGTGCTGGGCACATTTGAGCAGTTAAGTTGGCTGCTTTATAATTACAAGACGGTATTCCCGTGCGACGGAAATCAGATCGATCAATGTATCTCGTCCAGTCTAGGCAGTTCGGCCTCCCACATCTTGTGGTTGAGGGAGTGCAAGTGCATACGGAGGGCACTCATGGTGAACGGCCCCAGGTCACACAGCTTGCAGTACATCTCCTGGTCGCTTTTGCTTACATCACTGAAACACAAATTACCCCCATTGTTATTGATTTCACATTGAATGAAGTCTGGTTTGTTTCCAATTTTTTCTGTCCTGTATTACTTCATTTTGGTACGGATGAGTAGGTGTTAAAATAAATAAAAGCATATCCAACAAGGACTTCGAACTGTTATTTTTTTTCATTTCAGTTATCGTTCCGGTTTAAGTAAATATATATATATCGTTTCGGTTCCGGTTTTTCCGGTTCAGTCCGAGTGATTAATTTTTAAATGTTTTTATTTGTATTAAAAATTTATTTTCTAACATTATTTAGAACATTCTATGGTACATGTATGATAGCTCGGTGCCACGCTCCGAAACCAATGGTTATGCTGCACCGCAAGGCCGTAGCCATAAATTTTTAAAATAATATAATGAGAATTATGTCAAGATGTGTCACGACTACTGAACGACAAGTGGGGAGTAAGATCATGTTAACGCGCGTGTTTAAACATGTACCGAACCAAAAAAATCGATATTTTTTTCGGATCGGTTCTAGTTTTTGTTCCGACAAAAATAACATTTTTTCCAGTTTTCGGTTCAGTTCCGGTTCGAAGCCCTGTATAGAACATGACGTTGCACAGAAATCATTTAATTTTGAGAAATTTAAATCAATCAATTGTTATAAATTCTGCATCCACAATTATTTTATTGTCTGGGTCGATAATGAAAGTGAACAGAAAAAGGACCTCTGGTTTACTGACCATGTTAGCTACAAGTGACTTCACATTACAGGTTCATTTGCAGGTAGCTTCACATTACTGCTATGACATTTATTTGACAATTTGTAGGGCGTATGAAAAAACAATCACGTCACGATTCACGATGTCGATTCGAGTTACGATGGGTAAATAAGCAGCCAATCATACTACACTTCGGCATTATTATTTAGTTTATCATATGCACAGTTCAACGTTGAGCTATTGTATTAGAAAGAGATGGCCGTAGAGCATTGAGATCGAAAATGACGCAATGTTCGTAGAGCATTTCAATTTGAAGTAGTTGTACCTATGTTACAAAACCATTTATGTAGATGCGACACTTGTTTGCAGATGGTAATGTTCCAATTATATTAAATTCAATAAGAAGATCAATTTGATATTAATAGGTAAGAATTGATACATATGAGAACCTACCTACGTGCTAATCTTCTTTTGAATGATTCAGAAACAAAACAAAGAAACAAAAACAGACGACGGATGGGCTACCATTTCACGGAAACACCGAGTCGCCGTACGTGGAAGTCTCGAAGGACGGGTTAAGCCAGTGATGAAACACTATCATTTTCACCCGTTTCACCGAGACACTACTAGCAATGATCTCCTGACATATTTAAAAAAGTTATGTACCGCTGAATTTACAGTAGTACGGATTAAATCAAGAGGGGACTACGCATCATTCAAGGTGGGTATCCCTTCTGACGTTACTGATACTGTTCTGAAGGCTGAAAATTGGCCACGTCACTCATTTATAAAGGAATGGGTGGCAAATGTGGAAACCCCGAGGTTACCAAGTAGCTGACTTCGGAATAGTAACCGCTCTAATGAGCTGTTTTTCTACTACCAAAATGTCCGTGGCTTGAGAACAAAAACTGTGGAGTTTTCGAGTGGCGTTTTGGTTGATGATTATGATGTCATAGCATTAACAGAAACGTGGCTCAATAACAGTGTTTTCAGTCATGAATATTTTGGTAGTGAGTATACGGTCTTCAGAAGGGATCGAGACTCCGGAACAGGCCACCGGCAGGGTGGAGGCTGTCTTTTGGGAGTTAGAAATATGGAAGGGTTACGGGCCGAACGTTTTCATGTTTTGGAGACTCTTAATGAGGACCTTTGGGTAAAACTAACCTGTAACGGAGTGACCACGTATGTTTGTGTCGTGTATTTTCCTCCAGCGAGTGAATTGGAGATGTTTAAACTATTTGTTGGGAAAATGTTGTCTAGCGACATCTTAATTAGGGATAGAAGGATTATTGTAATGGGAGATTTTAACCTGAATTCAGCGCGCAGCAGTGAAAGGGTCAAGAGCGAAGTCGAATTTCTGTGTGCTGTTTTTGGATTTTCCCAGTACAATGATGTTCCTAACTCTGCTAATGGGTTTCTAGACAGGATTTTTAGCAACGTTAAAATATCGATTTCGCGATGTATATCACCGATCGTACGAGAAGATGCGTATCACCCTACTTTGTCTTTTTTACACGATTTTCGTCCAACTCTCATTCAGAGGACTAACATTCCCTCACACAGAATAAATCTGCAGAGGGGGTGGAAGTTTGAAGGGGGAAACTTCGATTTACTTTACTCATTAATGGGTGAGGTAGATTGGAGTGAGTTGTATGAAATTTGTGATGTAAATGACGCGGTACAGCACTTTTACAACATTATTTATAATATTTTTGACCAGTGTTTTACAAGGAAGTCGCCATGTCGTGGTGGAAGGCGATACCCGAGGTGGTTTTCTCGGGAAATTATCGGGGACATTAGGGTCAAACATTATTACCATAGAACTTGGAAGACTAAGCATATTCAGCAAGACTATGAAATATTTAGTCTTTATCGCTCAAGAGTGCGGCAAGCTGTTCGACTGGCCTATCGAGCGCATATAGAAACGGTAGAAAATTGCATCCGCGAAAATTCTAAATCGTTTTGGGACTATGTTAAATCTTTAAGAAGGGATGGTGGGTTTGCCAATTCAATGAGTTGGAAAGGCGAAGAGGTGACCGGATCTGGAGTGGCAGAGGCATTTGCCGGTCACTTTAGGTCTGTCTACGCAAGTAGTAGTCCGAATCTGGATGTTGCCTCAACGTCAAGAAAACCATCACGCGGTGCCCAATCTATTGATATCCTTCCGATTGATGTTGCTATTGTGTTTAGGTTCATTAAAAAGCTAAAGAACACACGATCTTTAGGGCCGGATAATCTCCCAACATTTTTTTAAAGGGGTGTATTGACTTTGTCAAAGGCCCGCTTTCATATATATTTAATCTTGTGATGGAGACGGGTATCTTTCCCGAATTGTGGAAGATGTCAAAGGTTACTCCAATCCATAAGAGTGGTGCTGAGTCATCAGTGGAGAACTACAGGCCGGTGGCTGTTCTCTCGGCACCCGCAAAAGTTCTTGAGATGATCATGCATAACATGATTTATCCAAAAATTGAGTCATTTATAATGAATGAGCAGCATGGATTTAGAGTTGGCCGATCAACGGAAACTAACCTGATGGTATTTGTAGATTATGTGTCGTCAGCACTAGATAGAGGCCATCAGGTTGACTGTTCCTACAATGACTTCTCAACGTTTGACAGAGTCGATCACGACATCCTGTTGGAAAAACTCCAACTAATTGGATTGTCCGATCGTTTTCTGAAGTTATTCGGGAGCTATTTTAGGAATCGTCAACAATACGTATCGTATGGCGTCTATCAGTCACAGATGTTCAATACATTTTCTGGTGTCCCTCAGGGCTCAAACTTGGGGCCATTGCTGTTTACGATTTTTATAAATGACATAGCAATGGTCATTAAAAATGCTATGTTTTTGTTGTTCGCTGATGACCTGAAACTCTTCATGGAAGTTGTCACCTTGGACGATTGTCGTCAACTCCAACTTGATATAGACAATATATTAGATTGGGGCAGGCGTAACAAACTGGACTTCAATATTGAAAAATGCAATATTTTATCATTTACCAGAGCCTCGCGAGTATTATTTTTCCAATATTCGATGAATGGCAGAGTTCTTTCGCGAATACCATCTGTAAGGGATCTTGGCATTACGTTTGACAGTAAGCTGTCATTTAGTGGTCATATAGCTATCATTTGTAAAAAGGCGCTACAAATGTTGGGCTTCGTCTTGCGTACTTCCCGGGTCTTTTCGGATGTTACTGTATTAAAAATTCTTTATAATTCCTTAGTGAGAAGCCGGCTTGAGAGTGGGTCGATTGTTTGGGCCCCGCATCAGTTGAAATATGACCTTATGGTGGAGCGAGTTCAAAAGAAATTTTTGAGACTCCTTTATTTGAGGTTATATGGATACTATCCGTGGCTTTATCCAACTGACTTTCTCTTAGGTATGCTAACATACTGTAGTTTAAGTGCTAGAAGATATCAATATTTGGCCACGTATTTTTTTCGACTAATACGTGGTGTGAATGAGAACTCTGCCATTCTTGGTAATATTGACTTGTGTGTCCCTGATAACTATCTTAGAAATCGGGAGCATCAGTTGTTTGTTCTCCCGAGGAGCAGAACTAACCTGCCATTGGTGATGCCAATTGGTAGAGCAATAACTCTGTTCAACCAAATTGCTTCGGATGTTGATATATTCCATCTACGTGAGAATGAGTATAGGCGGACGTTATTTTATAAATTCTTAAAATAGGGTCTGCTTAACTCATCCGGTGTACTTCCTTGTACCTATATACTTCATATTTTTTGTATTTACACATTACTATAGAATAACTTAATATTGCATAATTACAATATTACATAATACTTTTTTAATAATATTTATTTGTTTCTAAATGTCATGTTGTGAACGTCTTAAACTTATAATTTGTAATGTCCACAATATGTAAAATAAATTAAAATTGAAAAATTGAAATTGAATAAATATATACAGTCGAACTGGGTTATTACGAACACGGAAGTACCTACCTAATTGGTGTTTTCGTCGACAATATTGTAAAAGTATACACGCATATGGTTGAAATTGCATGTAAAAATCCAAGGTTTGTGAAGTCACTGATCACCAGCATTCATTACAATAAACTTTGTAGTTTATGAATGCCATGCTTGTTTCGGGGAAAAATTCAAATTGTGTATTTTTGTTTGAATTGCAACTTTTTGTGTTGTGACCGGTCATTTAAAAATATCTATTCTCTGATATAACGAGTAACCCTTATAACGAGCAAATTCAGTCGGTCCCATCTTCCTCGTAATAACCAAATTCGACTGTAATTTAGTAATGGATGTTAGTCAATTGCTCAGCCTATTAGGTCCATGCTCTGGGTTCAAACTCACATTGAAAAAAAAACAATATGTAAATTTGCCAGACACTGGATTCGAGCCCACGGCATTATAAGCCGACATGTTACTGCTCGGCAGTGGCGAAGGGTGGAGGTAGGTTGTTAAGATCCGCCATGAATAGTAAACACTAAACTTTGTCAGTCATACGTATTTGTTTTCATCGAAATGAAAGACTACAATTTACAAATGGTGTGGGTTAGTTTTTAAAATTCAATTAAACCTTGCGAAAACCAAGCCACAATAGATAATAGTCAAAAAATACTCGTCTATCTATAAAATATCTAGAATTATTCAATTAAATCAACTTTGAATATTTTATAGATAGAATAACATTTTTTATCCATTATATGTAGTTTGCTCATGGATATAAAAAAAATGAACCAACAATATGTGTAATAAGTATGAATAAAAAAGTGTCCAAAATTTTGTCGTATCGCCCAAAATATACCAAAACTATTATGGTTTGGTTTAGGCAGGGTTTAATTGATTTTTTAAAACTAACCAATACCATCTGTAAAGTGTAGTCTTTGTTCAATAAAAACAAATACGTATGACCAACAAAGTTTAATGTGCACTATTTATGGCGGATCTTAATAGCCTACCTCCACCCTTCGCCACTGCTCCTCGTGGGATAAATCGTAACTGCCAGAAATGTGGCAAGTTTAAAATGTTTAACACTGTGTCCTACAGTAAGGCTTGACTGAAAAAATAGGGTCCTGCATGACCCACAGTGAATGCATGTTAATGACAAAAAAATGCTTACTCTCTGCATATGTCATGTATGTTCTTGTTGTCGTAGTAGAGTTTCAAGAGCTGATCCGATGTGATCTTGTTTAGCGGCAGGCCATTGTGCAAGGGGAAGATAGCCAGGTCTGTGTAGGATGGCGCAAAGAGCACCTCAACACCAGCAGTCGAGTTCCAGCGCCACTCGTTCTTCATTGAGCACACCTCTACGTGTTTCCGAGGAGTGGATATCATACTGAAAAACAAATAAACTTTAAATTAAACCACCGTGGTAAATAATAAAATATAAGTAGTAAATAATAATAAGAAAAGTATTTTGTTTGGCTCTCCTTTTTCATAATCTTTATCGTCATTGTCAATGTATGACAACTGTGTACGGAATTCTCATCATCACTGTAATCCTTCCCATCTAAGGTAATAAAAATAATCCTGACATTTTATGACCCATTAACACACACAGCGGTATGTCATCGGAGGCACAACTGCACTCCACTCATTGGACTTTCACTAGAGAACCAATGCCAAACAATTGTGTTGACAAATTGGAAATATTTTTCTATAATTCTAGCTACTTGTGGTAACTTCAATTTATGGATTAATGACACATGGTGTTTACACAAATTTTAATTTTACGAATTGTATCGCAAATTTGGTAGGCACATCTATGATCGGAAACGAAATTAATGAAAATCAATTTTTTTTATCAAAATTTTTATATTTTCCCCCCATACATTTCATATTTCGAATTTTTTTTTGATTTTCGGTTCCATGGAATTCGTATTAACGAGGTTTTACTGTAATCTATTTACCTGTCGATCGGCTTAATAACAAATCGCGAGTGGAGAACTACAAGGTTCCAAGTGTTTGTCCTTGGAGAAACAAAAGTAACAATGAGGCAGCTTAGAATACTACTTCATTGCTGGGTTTGTTTTTTCAAGGACGAAGAACACTTAGAACCTTGTAGTATTAGGCTCGCGAAACGTCAAATGTAAACGTCACACGTGACATCACTGCCATATTAGGTGTGCACGAAATGCAAAATGACTGACGCCGTCCTTGCTGTCGGAGTGACAGCCGTGAGTTGGGAATTATGAACCTTCTTGATTTTGTGGATTTCAGCGGCCAAGGGTGAAGGTAGGCTCTTAAGATCTGACATAAACAGTGCACACTAAACTTTGTCGGTTATACATATTGGTTTTCATTGAACTAATACTACGAATTGCAGATAGTGTTGGTAAGTTTTTAAAATTTATTTAAACTGCGTAAACCAAGCAATATAGATATAGTCAAAAAATATAAGTCTATCTTTAAAATATCTAAAATTATGCCGTTATGTAAATCGTACAAAATTTCAGATATTTTATAGATAAAAGAATAATTTTTATCAATTATGGATTGGATGGGCAGGGCTTAACACATTGATCGCCAACTAGTTTTACATAAAATAGTTAAAAAATGATTATTTGTTTTTAAGGTATTATTTGAAATGAAATGATTATTATGAAAGAATATGTTTTTTTTTCATTTTGATGATTTTTCTACGTAAATATTGGTTTTTATGATGTGCCGGCCACATGTGTCCGTCGCGGCGCCAACAAGTTAATTTATTCTATTGCGCCGTGCCGGCCATTTCGCCGGTCACCTGTCCATATGTGTTGACGAGAGCATGGTGCCATTTCGCGGTCGAATTATATTTAGATTTAGATAGTATAATAAACAGAAAAGGCACAAATACGGAATAAAAGTTTTCAAATTGGGTAGTATAATACCTGGATACACATAAACTGGAAATATACGTATACATACCTTATAATCATTTTTGTTATTCTATTTTTTTATTATTTACATATTTTTTATAACTTACATTTTTATAATCTATTTAATTTTTATTTTTATATCAATAAAAACACATTTACAATTTAAAAGGAAAACTATTTTTTTCATTATGTACATTCTTTAGATTAGTGAGCCTATATTTTGTGACTGGGAAGACATATTTTCAGGCCAAGTGGCAGTAATATACAGAAGGGCCATGCCGGTCACCGCGTATCGAAAAATGCACTGCGAGCGTGCCCGCCGGCGCTGTAGAACAACTCTAAGGCAGGTCTTCTTTGCCGGTCACCCCCATGGCCCCCTGAACGTAATCCAATGCCGGTCACCGGTGACCCCCATGGCGATCAACGTGTTAATGAATTTTAAAAATTATTCTTAATTCAACGAAAACAAATAAGTATGACTGAAAAAGGGTATACTATTATTGTCGGATCGTCCATAGCACAACTAAACTATTATGGTTTGGTTTAGGCAAGGTTTAATTGAATTTTTAAAACTAACCAGCACCATCTGCAAATCGTATTCTTAGTTCAATGAAAACAATTAAGTGTAATTCATAAAGTTTAGTGTGCACTATTTATGTCTGATTTTACAGCCTACCTCCACCCCTAGCTTCTGGTAGATTTCTCAGAATATTTAAGTCGAAAAACAAAGTAATCGTACAGTTACGAAAGACGTATATCAGGTATTATGCAGGATCCATACTCTAGATACAATGCTCCCGAATTTTGATTCAAATGTTCAAAAGATGTCACAAAAATTCATTTTTTTTTGATAAAAAGTTAATTTTCTATATTATTTTTTAAAATTTCAAGTTCCATCGGCTCTTTGACACCTTTTAAAATGTTTATTTGTACATGGACAGATGGATGTTGGTTTGAATTAATGTTGAGATAATCGCAGCAACTATGAAATAGTCTATGTCAGGGTTGGCGAACCTTTTTACGTACGCGTGCCAAAATTTACCAAATATTATTTTTCAACTGTCTGACGTGCCGAGCAGGGGATAAAAATAGTTTTTAAGTACTAACTACCACTCACAGAACATAGCACACATTATAGCTTCATCACTTTTTTCAATTATGCCATACATTTCGGTCCACCAATTTAAAAACCGTCTGCCAGAATTACTACTGCTAGCTTCACCAAGTTTTTGTTTCTTATTTGGTGCAGTCATTTTTTGTGGGTAGAAATGAAATTGTTTGTTAATGTATTAATAAGTTTGTTATTTACGCACAAATTGCTAACAGAATTACTCTGATCAGATGAGGCATTCTTTCGCTACAGTGGCCTCAAGCATTGTAAATCGATCAAAATTAGAGGTTCGTGGTGCGCCATTCCCTGCCGCCTGATGAGGTTATTGCGATAATATTATATGGGACACATAGGACCGACCTATGCAATTAGATATTTAATGTAATGCTTATTCTTGAAGAGTATTTGCCTGCTATTTTTTATAGAATGTGATCTGTCATTTATTATTATTATAGGTATTTTTTCTCTTCAAACGCATGCCAAACAAAATCATCTAGCATGCCAGTAGTGGCACACGTGTTATAGGTTCGTCACCACTGGTCCATGTCCACAGTTAGTGGTTGTTCGGTCTTACTGTTTTATCAGCTGTTGAATTTTATTCTGGGCGTTGGTCTGGAAGGCTTCGACGGTCATGTTAGGCGGAGTATCATCGCACATCATGCAGTCCATGTTGAACCTCAGATGGTTGATCTGAAACAATGATGTGTTCATTTAATTTTCTCCATTAATTCTGGCTAAAACTCACCGGGGAACAGAGAGCTTGGACTAGTAGTAAGTAAGTAGTCTTATGAACTTTTTGTATTACAATTCTTGATGGCGATTTCCTGACACTGTTAGTGGGGTCAATTTGGCAAGCCTTCAAAAAATATTTTGAACAAAATATATACAAATAGGATGCCGAACTGATGTACTAATTAAATAAATAACTACATATTGTTTATAATTGCAATCTTTGGCAGCTATTTTGATGTTTTGACATTTTGTTAAAAATACGTTTTTACAAGACCTGAACAAGAACAACCATAAGTGTGAGTGAGAAAGCATTCGGCACGCTTATAACTCCGCAATATGCGTCAGAGTAAGATAGAATTTCTACGGCTGAATTAAATATTTTTTGAATAAGTCACTGGTAAATATTGATTTGGATGATTAGTCATTTAAAAACTATGAGCATGTGTTTGTATTACAAATTTATTGTTTTTGTATTAAATATAAAGTTAGTGGTAATTATTCTTAGTCAATTTAGTAGAAAATATGGTAAACTATGTTGTGTTTAAATTTGGTAGCCGTACTGAGAAGCAATGGGTATAACGTTTCATAGTTTAAGTTAATCATAATAAAAGTGAGGTTCTACTGTGCATTATACGCAAGAAACACGGCTTCATTATGCCGAACATTACCCACTCTCTTTATATTATTACTCTTTTTGCTTTATTGAATATATTGGTAGTATTGGCATTTACCGACGAAAGCTGAAATTCCTAAAGAATATTTAGCTACTAAAAATGTTTGATACGATATCTAGTATATATTATGTGAACAAGAGTATTATATTTTGTAAAAAATTAATTGTTGGTCTTATAAGTTTCACTGCAAAAACTGCTTACATTGTTAATGTCATTTTCGTTTAAGTCAACATCAATGTTCATGAGCAAGTCGTGCTCACGGAACAGTGGCTTCCCGTCCACGTGTCCGAGGCCGCACAGTACAGAGGTGTAACGGGTTCCGGTGGTGTTCCTCCGCAATTCGGCTGTGGGGCAGAAAAGGAGGGCCAACAGACTGGGCAAGCCGGGGATGTTGGGCATGAGGGTGGTCTGCCGCAGGATCAGTCGGGAGCCCTCCGTCGACTGGTCGATGTCCGCCGATACAAGCATTCTTATCAGCACAATATGAAACAAAAATTAATTATTTACAATATAAAACTACCTATGTAAAGAAAATAGGAATTCCTCAAAGCCCCGTTTTCATACATAAGGTAAGGGACAGGGTCAGTGAAGATTTGCCATGGAAGAGGGTAGATAATATACCAGTGGTGAAGGATGGAGGTAAGCTGTTAAGATTCAACATAAATAGTGCATACTTAACTTTGTCAGTTAGACTTATTTGTTTTCATTGAACTAAAACTACAATGTGTCGATAGTGTTCGTTAGTTTAAAAAAATCAATTAAACCCTGCCTAATCCAAGCCATAGTAGATAATAGTCAAAAAATCTAAAATTATGCCATTAAACTATACATGATTTTAGATATTTTATAGAGAGAAGAATATTTTTATCAATCGTTTAGTTTAGGCATGACTCAAAAGAATTTTAAAATACTAACCAACACCATCTGTAATATGTAAACAACGAAACGTTCAACGAAAACAAATAAATATTACAGAAAAATTGTGCACTATTTTTATCGGACCGCCCATAACATACCTAAACTATTATGGTTTGATTCTGACAGGGCTTAAATGAATTTTAAAAACTGACCAGCACCATCTGCAAATTGTATTCTTAGGTCAATGAAAACACGTAAGACTGACAAAGTTTAGTGTGCACTATTTATGTCGAATCTTAACAGCCTATATCCACCCCTCGCCACTGAGATATATGTACCTTCCTATTTCGCCATGTAACCATAATGGTGAAAAAAATTTGAACACATGTGGAAAAAGATGTGCATATAACTAGAAGACTTTATTGTCATTCACGACTTACGAATATTTACTGCAAAAATAACAAAAAGGTCTTGCAAGCAATAGAAATATTTATAATATCGATTAAATACGCTAGTGATTTTCAATCGGCATTCCGCGAAATCCTGGGGCTACCGTGAGTTGTGTCAAGGGTGCCGCAAAAATTCGCACAAGTTCAAAGTTAAATTGTTCAACTATAATATAACTTTGGTGAAAGAACAGTAAAATAGATAAGAGAAAAACAAACCTTTCATTTCTTTGCTGGGGATCCGTGTTAAGAAGGACAGAGTTGATGGATGACTGGTCAATGGCGGTTGACTTGTTACGGCCGATGTGCATCAAGCCGTAGATTGCGGTCTCCAGAGGACTGAAAAATATACAAACAATGCCAATATGTCATCCTAGTTCGAGTGTCATTAGATATTTATTCTTCTTTTGTCTTTGTCCGTGTCACGATTCTTGGGTAGCATATACAGTGTCCTTGTGGCTCGCAATTTTTCTTGTGTCTTCCAAATTCACACTGGCATTCTGTAGCTCCACAGTATGCCCTGTGTATGACATGAGTCGAAAATATGTAGGCATGTAGAAAATAATAAAAAACGTTCATTGAGTCATGCAGGTGTCGATGCAGTGCTGTACAACGTGAGGTGACAATGCTCGTTTAAAGGTTCAAAATATGCTACGCGATGGGTGCATCAGTCTGATAACATTTTAAGCACCAATAAAAACAACATTACACACTATTTTCCCAAAGCGGCAGCTTACTGTGACATCACGTGATGCTATTATAGTATTCGTAGTTTAATCTCTTTGATCATACAATATTATATTAAAAAAAAAAAATAATGTAACCTATTGTAATAGATCTGGTCAGATGGAAATTAGGAGTAATAATAATAAGTTAAATAATATAAATAAGTTAATAATAATAAGATACAGATCGGTGTATGTTTGGCATTATATTCATTGTGATTTAAGAGACTGAAGTAAAAATGACAAGAGACTGACCTGAAAGGGCCGGTGAGGGTGATCATTTTGGTACACATCTGGCGATCGGGAGGCTTGCAGGATTCCTCGTAACTGGTGACACCATCTTTCTCCTGAGCCCTGTTATGCGCTTTCTTCTGAATCGGTTGCATATTATCAGCCTTCATTCGGAGCTCGCGATTGAACTACAAATTCAAACTCATTTAATAGATGGTAAAACTTCATTTAAAAAAGCAGGATACACATAATTATCTCTCAGTATACGGCCACTTGCTATAAGGCTTTTCACTAGAACGGGCCTTTTTTTATTATGGTGTAATTTAGAATTCTTGTCCTGATTTTGTACTACATATTGTGCCGACTTTTTCAGTCATACTTATTTATTTTCGTTGAATTCAGAATAGGTACATTTTTTTGGGTGAGGTTTTAAAAATTTATAAGCATTAAATTGCACGCGAAGATAATAATATGTAATATAGTTGAAAAGTCTATATTCCATGATTTATATTATATTGTATACACCTACCTACCCGTGTTTTTTTTATCAAAAATTTATACGTTTTATATATTCCTTCATAGTAATTCGTAATTTATTGGTAAAACTTGCAATCCTCTAAAATATAATAATATATATTTTTTCATTCCGTGTGGACGCATCTTTACTACATATTTACAACTTTCAATAATGAGCTCGATTTATGACTTTGAAACAATTGGGGTGACATGAGTAATAAATGACATAATCCAGAATACAAGTTCATGTACATTTTTAGAAATATTACGACAAATTTCTTTTCGTTTTTTTGGTTGTCTTTTTCGTATTCCCGCACATGAAGTAAAAATCACGGTGAATATTCAACTTTACACGGTAAATGACTCGGCGCACACTCAACTCGAAAGAAATATATTTTGTATACCTACTGCGCAGCCGCAGAAAAATACCGCGTAGATTTGAACTGATGCAATCGTACCGGCGAATCTCAATAGATCTAGGGGGTTCGAAAGATCGATGTTTATGAAATTAAAACAACATATTTTTGACAAAGTTATCGATATGGCGGTACGAACACGAATCAGAGCATTTTTCAATACAAAAATCAATACTATGCGTGAAGTATTTCCTACTTTACCGACATTTCAATTTTCGATATCAGGTGGTGCGACATCCGCCCAGTATCAGAGCTTATGTTTAAAACAACATATGTCGGGTTAACATGCATTTAGACCAAACGAACAAGAGCATTCTGTTCCTCCTCACCTAAATTAAACTAAAAGAGCTAGAATATAGAACACTGCGAGCGAATGCTCTGGTTCTCTTCTGTGTTTTTATTCATTTGGTTTAAACTATCATCTGTAGTTCGCGAGTGAACGACTTAGTCGTGAATTTGTCTGGTCAATTTTTATTCCCGTGCAACATGTAACAATACGCAAAAGTGATGAAATATTTAGTAATCGTATGTGTATGTTCGGCAAGCGAGGGAAGAACACTTTGATGAAACCGCTCCACCTGCGAGCACGACAGAACACGAAAGAATGCTCAACGCAACTGTGCTCTCGCTCTATCATGTCGCACCGTGAGTGTAAAACCAACGTATCTGCAAACTTTTCAATTTCGAGATTAAATGCAAAACAACTGCAGAAGTTGTGAACCTGATCATGTAAAAGTGAAGTAACTGAAAAAACATGCAATATAATGTAGATATAAACCAAACATTATGTTTTTTTTTTAGAAAATCTATTTCTCCTAACAAAACGAAGACTTCAAACCCTAATATATCCAAAATATGTCTTTTGCAGATGCGTTGGTTTTACACTCACGGTGCGATGTGTTTAGATCAAACGAATGAGAATTCTTAGAGCATCTTAGCTAAATGCAGCGAATCTCCGTAGAATCCAAATCACTTTGTCTAAATGCTGCTTTATGAATGCTAAATGTAGTACGTACTAAAATTTTATTCAATATATCAATATTTGACATATGGGAAAAAGTTTGAGTACTAGTAAATAGATGGCAGCATACAATTGTATACGATAAAAATCAAAATAAATATTTGACGGCTTGCTATAACGTCGACAAGATCTGGCGTGTTGGCTCGCTTGTGGCTTGACAGTACATACAAACAACTTCAAATAACAGCACAATTACATTCTACTGGATTCCTTCACATAATGGAATTCTGGGGAACGAGAACGCAGATAGCCTAGCAAAAATAGCAACTCTTGAGAGGAGCATAAATAAACTCCCCATACCATGTACAGACTTTTTTGAAACATTCAAGAGAATAGCCAAAACTGAAACAGATAATATAGTAAAAAACAAGGTCTAACAAAAGGGAAAAAGTACTTTCAAAGATATTACAGTTCTGAGACCAAACCATGGTATACCAGTAAAATTTTAAATAGGGAAACAATTGTCACTATTAATCGCTGTAGAGCGGATCCCTGGCTCGCTTGGGTATAATAAATGACCCTGGGTGCCATTGAGATTGAAGACATTAATCACGTTGTTTGGCAGTGTCCTCTGTATGATACCCAGAGACAGCGGCTTCTTGAAGATCTAAGTAAACAAAAGTACCAATTGCCACTGGATCTTGCGATATTTTTGCCTCGGCTGAATATCAAAGCGTCCCAGTGTGTCCAAGTGTTTCTGAGGGAGCGTGGCCTACAAGTGTAAATTGTTTTTGTTTTTTTTTCTCTCCTGTAAATTTGTATCGTAATAACTGTATGAGTAATTGTAATAATATGTGTGTGTAAACGTAAAGCCAAATAAGACTCAATTGAGACTTTGTAGCTTAAAAAAAAAAGCTTTGACGAATAAACTCACTTAAAGAATGTGGTGTTAAATTAAGGCTTCGGCTACATAGGCAGGTGTCTTGCTTGGTGGCTACGTGCTAGGTGACATATCCTAGTGAAAGAACGCACAATATTCTATCGCAATGGCCACACTGCACGCTTCGCACCTCGTTACGTGATTATGAGTCACCTCGTGAGTCTCCCGGTGAACAAACGTGTTGGTTATTTTTATTGTGTCACCTAGTGATTTTGCCATTGTCTATGGATTTTGCAAGATGGCGGATGTTTCTTCAGTATGACAAACGTCAAACACCGTGAATAATGACACATGGGATGAATGCATCCAACAAGTTGGAATTTGAGACTTTCGAAATTTTAAAATTAAATTCTCTGTGAGAAGTAACTTTCTATTTAGTTTTGAGAGTGACATATCGTTGTTGATTTGAGCGCTCCCAAATGTCAAATGAATTTGTACCTAAGCACGTAGCGTGCAATGTGGCAGTAGTGTTTTTAGTAGACAAGCATAGCATCTAGCTCAGGACCTGCCTATGTGGCTGAAGCTTAAATGTCAAGGCATAATTGAAAATGAATTGCAGACAATAATTAACTCATTGACCGCTGACGCACAGCTGTTGTGCCCTCATTAGGGGGCCAATAATGCTCCGCAGCGAAACGGTTAACAGCAATGACACTATTATAACATACCTTCGATGCGTAGGTTTCCTCCTTCGGCTCTGCAAATCCTTTATTTACCAACACTTGGTTGAGATTGTCTTTCCCGCAATATAATTCCAGATGCACAACACAATGCGCCACCGAGTAAACCTACAACACACCATAGACATAAATCAGTAAACATTGGTGATAGAAAAGAGATAGGACCAATATTTTCTTTTATGGTCAAACACTGCAGTAAACGTATAACCAAAAAGACATTGTCTACAAACATTTCACACACAGTTATACGTTTGAGTTGCATACGCCCCGTCGAACGTTGTCCACTCAGGCCATACACTTAGAATCGAACATGGTGATGTAATGTAAATCCAAGGAAATAAACATTTCTAATGTGAGAGTATTTTTATCACAGTTTCGTATGTAGCTGCAATTTTGAATTTCTGCAGTGGATTTACAGATATTCTTTAACCCTTTATAGGTCATAAGCGAAAAACGGATAGTTTTGAGACCGGCAACATTAAGGTCTATATTTCTATAATTTTACAAGTTATAAACACCCTTATGGGTTTTAATCATTCTCAGATAATGCACAGAGGTCTTGAATCTGACCAATCGCCCTGAAGTTTGCACATATTGAGTATATTACGAAAAATGTGTCCCGGTCAGTTATCTGACCGGTGTCCATTTAGCGACATGATAGCTGCCAGTTTTTCAACAACAGTGTTTTTAAGTTCTTGTTTTTTGAAAATTGTGACTTGTTTACTGAAAACAAAGTATGCACATTTATACTATACATACAAATATATAGTTTTTTGTATTTCACCTATAAATTGTATGTGTTATAGTAAAATAATATCAAATTATTGAGTGGCATGTCGAAAATCTAACCTCAAATTGTATAATTTGGATCCTTTTTGATTTACATAATATAAACACTAAAAATAATTTCTAAACCACAATACATCTAATTTCATATAAAAATATAGTGAACTTTTACAATTACTAGTTAGTTTTTGTGGATAATTAGTCGCTATCGAGTTATTTGATGATATGTGTCATTCTTTGAAAAAATGTTTTCCATAAAAATCGCGGGTAAAAATAATTGTTTTTGTTTTCATTCAAACTGTAATAATTTTTTGAAATACATATCTCAGAATGAAATAAAATAGTTATGGAATGTTATATGTATAAGTAGAAGCCTATATTGCCGAACAAAATTTTGTTTTTATTGTCTGAGGATGGAAAATGGGAGAAGCGGAGGTTTTAGTGCGAAAGACCTTGAAGACATGGGTAAAGACGCATTCATGAGATTATTTGAAGGAATTACAGAATACCAATGTATGTTGGATAATGAAAAAAAAACCTATTACACATCTTCACTTTAGAAACAAGTTGGCTGATCAGCTGATAGGATCTTTTACTTCACGAAAAAGGGTTGGTCGACCTCCATTTCCTGACGATATCAATTCAAATCATTATCCAGAAAAATGTACACTTTGTAGATGTGGTTATTGCAGCACTATGCTGAAAGTGATACGAAGCTCAGTAACAAATTGCAAAGTATCCCTTTGTATACCGTGTTTTATGCCGTATCAATTGTCTGAACAAAAGAAAAAGCCAACAAGGCCTTAGAAACGTTTATTATTTTGAGAAATTTCTATAAAATTGATAAAGTAATTATTATTGTTACAGAAATAAATGAAATTATAATTTTTTCCTAAAAAAAATTATTAAAAAAAATTTTTGTGAACAAATATTTTTTTTACCTAAATGGACACCGGTCAGAAAACTGACCGCTGGGAAATCGATAATTACGAAAAAACTATACTTATACATTTCAAAAAAAAAAATATTTTTTCTGTTCATCAAAATGAATATAGAATACATAAAAAAAATAATTAAGCACATATCTTTAAAAAAAAAAGTTGTCCTATAAAGGGTTAAGGATAAGATGAAATTAAAGAAAAAAATCACAGCGAGTGTTCTGTGACTACAATCAATTGGAAAACACAGGTCTATATCAAGTTGCAGTTAACGACAATCAACAACTACAACTTCCAAAAACAGTTGAAATCTGTAATGTTTCGTCTATACCTACACATATACAAAATAATACATACCTTCCCGAGTAGTTTTTGGTGAAGAGTCTTATTGAAGAAGAAGGTATTGGCCTCGTCGGTCCAGATTGCTCTCTGGTCGCGTAAGAGGGACGGTTTCACCTCAGACAGCGTGCACATAAAGGCTAGCGGCCGCACCGAATGCATGTACATCATGTGAATGCCAAAGTCTAGCAGGCTGCTGACAGGAACTACAGCTTCGTTGCCGTAATCAATGAAGAATACCTATAAAACACTTTGCAATTAAACTGACTGCATTTACAGTTAACGTGCAACCGACAGAATCTGTAATTTGTTATGAAATATGAAAGCCAAAAAAAGACGAGAACACTCAAACTGTCAAACTCAATTAACAAACACGTGAATCGGCTGAACGTCATTGAACAGAAATATGTCATCAGGCAGAGAAGAAATGATTATATTTTGATGATTATTAAAATAAGAATATTTACTTAGGAATGTATTATAAAATTATTATTCTTATTAATTACAATAATTCTTGAATGATAATATTTAGATTTGCATCATTATTTGAATTTCAATTTTATTATGTTCATTGTTGAAAATAATGGTTCGCATAAATAAGTTGAACTAAAGCATGATTTTAAATAAGTTGCATCCGCTTCAAGATGGTATACAAGACATTGTTTGGAAATACAAAAACAGACAAATTAGACAGACTCATTACAAAACGTGAAAAGACCAATTGAGCGTAGTTATGCACAAAGCAGCCGAGCCACACAAACTACAAACAGAGATAGAAGCACTTTTATGTAAATTGTGTTTTTTTAAATCAGCAAAGCCTCTGTATACTGTTTATACTTTTTGAATGATAGATATAATATATATATATATGATTTTGTATAACTTTTGAAGAGATAAAAGCATATAACCTATGAAATTTTGGTGTTTTAGCAGTCCAGGGTGTTTTGTGTAAAACGGTTTTTTTCTGCAGAATGCAGCCATCTCTTATTTTTTTAAGAAAAGTCTTTATTTTTGATTATTTTCTTTAAAAATAGCCTTCTAAGTTACAAAATTATTATGGGAATTGCAAAATTCTGAAAATATTTCGAAAAATTTGTAAATTATACATCAATATTTAGCTGCCTGGCACTATTTTTTATATGAAAAATCTGTATATTATATTATATATAATAAAATGAAAAACATATAATGTAATTGAGAAAATAATGTTTATTAATTGAATGTAGAAAAACACACCTTACAGTCACGATTTTAAAAATTAGGTAAGTACATAATATTATCATTTGGCTGCTTTTTGCAGAACGAATATGGCATATTTTTAGAACGCATTTATATGACATTTTTGTATGAAATCAGCTTGGTTGCCTTATGCAAATCGAAAATGTCATATTCTGCGATTTGCAAAATCTTTAAAACGCATTTATATGAGATTTTTGTATGACAGCAGCTTGGCTGATTTGTGCAGAACGTAAAACAAACGTGAGATTATGGAAATCACAATAACTCATTTTTTTCAAAATTGTGGCTTGGCTTTGTGCATAGCTACGCTCAATTATGCCATTTGTATACATAAATTATATATATTGAGGACAGATCAGACATATGTATAACAAAGTGTATCTAGTGAAACCTACAAATGAGGACTTATTACGGATTATCGCAGGTAAAAACCTTGGGGATCATATATAAAGTTAATAGATCTGAGAAGGATGAGGTTATATAGGGAAGAAAATTTTGGAAAACACATGAGGAAAAGGTAGAATCCCACGTATCATGTTGCGCGAAAGATCCGCTTGGCCGTTGTCCTCCTGGCAAATCTCCCAATGGATGAATCTGAATAAAATCTATAATAGTCCAACGAGTCTACAAACCGGGAAACACAAAAATTAGAAAGAAGAGCATTACCTTCTGGATAAGGCTGTAAGAAGGTATGATTCTAGAATGTGTAGAAATATTTAAAGAATATGTTGTTTTCAATATTTACATCATTAATCATGTCATGTAAACGCAACACTGTTCTGTGCTACAAATATTCGCCAGGCCGTGGGTTGCTCAGTACTGATTTAGATACAGTCGAACTCACGGAAATAGCGAGATCTCGGATGTAATGAGGAAATATTCGTTGAAATTTTAGTTTATGTTTTTCTCCATACATTTATAACAAGCTACTTCTCGGGTATACCGAGAAAAACTGTTAATGTGTCGATCGTTTGGTCGAAACAACATTTTTGACCCTAAGCAATAAAATCCGACCGGGCAGTTAACTAGACCGATGCTGCCGGGATCGGATTACGTTTATGACACTAGTTAAGTGTCTAAGTACCTAATTGGTGTTTTCTACAACACTGAAAAAGTATCCACGCATATGGTTGAAATTGCATGTAAAAAATTCAAGCTTTGTGAAGTCAGTAGGTACCTACCAGCGCCGGCGGCTGCGCACTTCATTACAATAAACAACTTTTTTTGTAGTTTATGAATGCCATTCTTGTTTCGGGGATTTTTACGATGGTTTTCAGATTTTTTATGTTCTATGCTGAAATATGTATATAATACGAAAAATGTTATATAACAATATAACGAGTAATGCTTATAACGAGCAAATTCAGTCGGTCCTATCTTCCTCGTAATAACCAAGTTCGACTGTATTATGTTATCAGTTATTGTAACCTAGTTTCCAATTTATCGCGGTGGTTTTACGTACTCACCTTAACCATGTCATTGGGAAGCATTTTGATAATTTTTGCTCTGTAATTCAGAGCAGCGGACTTGTTCATTTTGTACGGAGCCGTACAAAATTCCCCCACTTTGGGGTTGGTTTTCATGTCCAGTTTATTTTTGGGATCGTTGAGGAACTTGACGAGCCTATCCAGTTCTTGCATGCTGGTGTCGTCTGCCATGTGGCACCAGAACTCACCGCAGTCCATCATCTGTCAATGAAAACATATCACCAATAATTTCCACCAAATTTAAAAATGTTGTTAATTAGTTTTCATGTCTCAACACATTGGACCCAATCGGCGCCGCTGTTATAGGATGCAGGACATGATGGAAATCAAACAATTTTAATCATATTTTGAATTTTAAAAGTTGAAATTACTTAATAATAGATGTAGCTATCATTTTATGATGTTTGTTATATAGAGTCCGATATATTTTTTTAAAAATAATTTGATTTATAAAGTCTATTTTTATTTAAATTTGTCAAAATAATGATCAGTTTGGTAGGTTTGAGGTGTTTGAGACAGTAAAAAACATATAATGGCCCTCCATCTTCTAAATATCTTGTAGAGTATTATATTTAGCTCCGGTTTTAGTATATCTTTTATCATTTACTTCTATCATGGACTTTTTACCTATGTCATTTTGTATAAAAAAAAGGCTAAAAAATCCCCAAAAAAAACTATATTCGACACGTTTTCTTGATTCCACTGATACACAAAGTTTACTTAAAATATAAATAAATAGAAGAATTCAATATGTACCTATAGATATTTAAAAGATTTATTTGAATTAAATGAATAATAAATGAGTTATATCAATTAGCTAAAATTAGCCAAAGCCTACCTTCTTAAGTAAAATAATTTTAAATCGAAAAGACACCCACAGATGGCACTGCCCATTGACTGGATGTCGCAAGCGATATGTAGGCGGATTAGGATTTAACCCTATGTCAACTCTGTAATTATTAATCACAACCTTACAGCCAGTCAGCATAGTCTGATTAGCTCTGACCCTTTTGATCATACAGGTCCTTTATTTTGAAACTAAGCACCTTACACTATCGAGATTCGTTTCTAATGTAAAGTGTGGTAATCTAGTTGTCAAATGTGATACCTACCTGAACTGAACTAATTCTTTGGTAAGTTCATCTGGTTGTTTGGTCGAGCGAGTCATCTTATCTTGTTAATCTATTTTTGTGTACCGTTTGAAGTATTATTCTCTGATATTTTATAAATAAACCATCATATTATATTGTATATTAACGTATTTAAATAATAACTTGATTATTTTATATTCCACATAAAAAATATATATTATGATTGTCAATGACATCTGTCATATACTTATGTAGGAATGTATTATAAATTGTGACAATATGTTTAATATATTTTCTTTTATTAAAATTTAAATGAATTTAAGGTCCCACTGTGGAGTAGTTAGTAGAGTGCCACTTTATTTCTGAGATTTCAAAGTGACAGATCATTTCATGCATATTGCTATGTGTGTCATCCACTATCTTTTACAGCGGTTAAAATGCATCGTGTTATTTAACAAGTACCAATTAATGGAATGATTAATCTCCAAGGGCCAGATCTAAAAATATAAGTGACTTTATTTGACTCTTAACGTATGTGACCGATAACCGGCTGATTAGTAACTAGCTGTCAAAATAGGCGGCTCTCGTAGTCCAGTGTGTAAGACACTTCTATAAGAGAAATAGGAAAACGTAAGAATGACGTTATTTAACATCCAAATTGAAAGAAGAGTTGAAAATAATCTCTTACCCACGCAATCTTCACATTCAAAAAGGATTCGTCGATTTCGGGCAGTCTGGGCTGCATGATTTTTGGGAGGACGCGTCCCTCTAGCTTGGACATGTGACCAAAGTTTCGCACGTTATCGTCGTTCAGTATTCCCATCTTTTCAGCGTACTGTACCGCCTTCAGTGAACTGAAAAACACAACAACTTAGACAATAGACTAAACTCTAAACTATATTTGTGAATAATTTGATATATTATATTATCATCATATCAACTCAATGCCTTTAAGACAAGAGTAATGATAAACTGCTTTGCTGAATTAAAAGCGGTCCTCATCAATGACACTCATGGATTAATTACACCAGCAGACGCGCAGATCCAATGATCCACGCCAACCATCATGATCAATCGTCTTTACACTATAAGCAATTACTCGCAACGATTCGATCGCGTTGGTCCTTGCTTTTGATTGGTTTAAAATAAACAGTGTTGCTGTTATTATAAATATAGGTTGACTAAAAACTATTTCTTCGTTAGATTGATGGCTACACTGAACAGTTTTCCCTCGCATTTTTACGTCAAAACTCAGCTGTAAAAGAGCAAACTAGCGTAGCAAGTAGTGAGTATAATATTATGAGTAGAAAATATTTTTGCTTTATATCGGTACTTATTATTAATTTATATAATGGATAACTACCTGGCGAACGTGAATCTTGAATCAGTTACGATTGATTGTAGCAAGTATGGCTATATTTCAATTCTCTCAGATGGATAGAACAACTCGCGTAAACTAAAATACTGGGTCAAAAGTTGGCTTAGTGAAGAACAGTGCGATCGGCATGGTTTTACAAATAACCTTATTATAGAACTAACCCTAATTATTAAGTGTATTAATTCAACAAAGAGTCCTCGGCGCTAGTCCACACTGTTCAATTTTTAGCCATGTTGAAGAGAGTTATTTGATGGTATTTGAAAAGAGCCGAAAGAGATGTGACGTTTGACTGTCGAATCCAGAATGGCGCGAATAGCTACGGTGATACGACTCGCAAAGCAGGCGGTTACTACGGATAGTTTCGCACGTTCTCACCGATCGTTAAGCAGATGAAATGGTAAAGGGCAAGACAGGACATGTTGCTCGGCGAGTGAACAACGGCTGGACAAATGCCGTCATACAGTGGTATCCATGAAGCACTAAACGGCCACAAGGACGTCCTAAAACCCGCTGGGTCAACGTACTTATGAAGTTCGATGGGTGTACACGGCAGCGAAGAACTAGGGGAGGCCTTCATGAAATACACACTAGTAGAACAGTAGTGCAGTTGAGATTTCTCAAATTCCACACTTTTATCTTTTAATTTAGAGCTCTTGACAAGTTCGATTTTTTTTGGATATAATCAATAAGGCACACGGTCATTTGCCAATCGACATTTCTTGAAATATAATTTTCATGTGTTTTTCTCCATTTTTACATACATCCCAGCAATCCGATAATTCCAGATTTTATATAGTGCCGGATTAGTGAGATTCTACTGTACATGTATTATGTAGTCATTTTCACTGTTTTACTTATTTCTCTTTATAAGCAGGTTTTGTTATGGGCAAGGGAACTCGAGAGTAAATTCTGAACATCAGACAACTAATTGAAAAATGCAGAGAGTTTAATACCCCTATGATGTTATGCTTTATTGACTATTAGAAGGCATTCGACTGAGTAAGATGGAACTGTATGTGGAAGGTACTTCTGGAAATGGGAGTTCCATCACACCTTACCTGTCTCATCAAAAACTTATATAACAATAGCCACACAAAGGTAAGAGTAAATAGTGCGTTTTCTGAGAGTTTCCGAACCGAGAAGGGAGTTCGTCAGGGATGTGTTTTATCTCCCCAGTTATTCAATATATATGGAGAGCATATAATGCGAAGAGCCCTAGATCATTGGCAAGGCGGAATAACAATTGGTGGCCAGAAAATAAACAACTTAAGATTCGCAGATGATACCACACTAATCGCTGCTTATGAAAGACAACTCACAGAGCTGCTACACCAGGTAGAGGAAGAGAGTCGCAAATACGGCCTCCTTATTAATAGGAATAAGACCAAGTTTATGGTTGTTGATCGGGCTAACCTTCTACCAACACCAAGTACACTCCAAAACCTCGAAACAGTCAACGAGTTTGTATATCTTGGATCGACCATCAGTGGAAAGGGCAGATGCGAAGCGGAAATAAGAAGGCGCACACAGATTGCAAAAAATGCGATGCCACGCCTTACCACTATATGGAAGGATCGAGGAATTTCGATTGCCACAAAAATGATGCTTGTGCAAACATTAGTGTTCTCGATATTTCTATACGGAGTCGAGTCGTGGACCCTGAAGGCAAGAGAACGGAAGGCAATTGATGCCTTTGAAATGTGGTGTTGGCGCCGAATGCTTCACATTTCTTGGACGGAGCACAGGACGAACCAGTCAATCAAAAAGAGACTGAAGATAAAGGAACGGCTCTCGACGATATGTCTGAGAAGAATTCTGCAGTTTTTTGGACATATTGTCAGGCGCGGACCGGACAACCTGGAGAGACTGGTAGTTTTGGGTAGCCTCCAGGGAAGACGAAGCAGAGGAAGAGCGTCTGCGCGATGGAGCGACCAAGTGAAAGAGCTGACTAGGGGCACCATCCATTCTGCCCTGATAGAAGCGGAAGATCGAGAAGGATGGAAAGTCTTGGTCGCTTAAAGGATGGCGAAATTTAAATGTGGTCACGATCCTCAGCCATGAGTGCACGACCAAGAAGAAGAGAGATGTTTCATGTTATGTTGTAAACGTTAAGCTTGTAATCTGTAAATCAATACATGAAATTTGTTTCTATGTTTTCATCTACACCCTACCCTGTAGCTCATACAAATGAATAAGTTATAAAAAAATATTAGGAGAAAAGTTAAATTATGAAAATATACTCACGGCATGACACTAATAGAGATGGGCAATCGGAGTTGGCGCATTTTGATGGCTTTGTACACAGGGAAAGATATTGAGCCAGGCATTGTCGTTTCCTACAAAAAAATTTTAATGTGATAATCAATTATGTAAATATGGTCGGGCATTAACCGTACCGTTCGGTGCTCAGCTCAAGTCACTTAAAAATAAATTACTTGTATTTGTAAATGAGTAATCAGTAATCACACAAGATTTGATTGCATTGATTTATCATATAGGGCAGACGCTTAGCTAAATTCACATAAGTACGACTTGTACACAATTTTTGACATTTCATACAGTGATCTGGGCGGGTCATTCTTTAGTCGGCTCATCAGTATTAGGCAGTATGCAACCAATGCAGAACCCCGTTAATATGAACACGATTAATTCGAAATTCGTCGTAAATTCCCAACATATATTTATAGTGACTTCGAACCATTTTACAAAATTGGAACAAGAAAAAAACTTTTTTTAAAAATTCATTTTATACAGTCGAACTTGGTTATTACGAGGAAGGTGTGACGTACTGAATTTGCTCGTTATAAGCATTACTCGCTATGTCGTTATATAACATTTTTCGCGCCACATTCTATTTAAGCATTGAACATTGAAAACCATCGTAAAAATCCCCGAAACAAGCATGGCATTCATAAACTACAAAAGAAGTTGTAAAAGTAGATACCTTCTGACTTCACAAAGTTGGATTTTTTACATGCAATTTCAACCATATATCGCACCCCCGCAACTAAACTGCCACAATCCAAAAAACGTCAAACAGAGAAAATCAGCTTTGAAGTTTTTACTTTTCGCATTTTTGTACTGTGTTTTTGAAATATATTTAGATATTGAATGAATTTTTGACTTGAATTTGATGACTTAGAGATATGAAATTTTCAGTACATATACTATGAACGATAGACAATGAAACATAGTAATTAACTCAAAAGACGTATATTTGGACTTGTGGCGGTTTAGTTGCGGGGGTACAATATGCGTGGATCCTTTTTCAATGTTGTCGGCGAAAACACCAATTAAGTACTTAGACACTTAACTAGTGTCATAAACGTAGTCCAATCCTGGCAGCATCGGTTGATTTTATTGCTTAGGGTCGAAAATGTTTTTTTTAAATGATCGACACATTAACACTTTTGCTCGGTATACCCGAGAAGTAGCTCGTTATAAAAGTGAATAAATGTATGGAGAAAATCATAAACTAAAACGTCAACAAATGTTTCCTCATTACATCCGAGATCTCGCTATTTCCGTGATCGTAATAACCAAGTTAGACTGTATTTCGTAATTTGATTTTTTTTAAGATTTCCTGTCCTTTCGATTTCAGATTAATGAGGTTTTACTGTATATCAAATGTCTCTCCAATACATCTCCATATTATAGACAATATAATGGAATCCACTATCCAACCCTCCCTGTACTACACCCGGTCTTAATCAGACATTATAATAAGGGTGACACGTGACGTAAGAGTTTTTTTTAAATAAGTGTCCTTTTACTGCATTTATTTTTAAAAAGGCTTACGAAATAAGGGCAAAAAAATGTGGTAGAGATGACTAAGAGGTGACACCCTCGTTCACCTTACTGCAATTGTTTACTGTCAATTTTAGATAGGTATCTTCACATTGGATTATCTCTTTATTTACTTAATTGAGCTAAATTAGTGAACTTAAACAATGATAGAACGGATGACCGACCATCATTAATGAAAATACACTGAAGTATTCAACTTGTCAAATAATTGTTATCTAATCACATCCCATCCGATTTGGTTGGAGATTGAAACCTAACTACAGTATAACCTCGTTTTTTCATGCCCGGAATTCACGTTTTCCCGGCAATTGCGTGTAATTTTTTCAGTCCCGATGTGTTTAGTACATTTAATACCCGCATTTACGTTTTTCTTTCCCGCGATTTACGTCGGAAATATTCAAAATAATATATGCGAGTTACGCGCGCTTGACAATGATTGGGTCGTGACATTCGAACGGCGTAAGGTGTTTGGAGGGAAAACTCCGTGTCTTTAGAACGGCGAACGGTGATTGGCCGGCGAGCGACGCTGTGATTGGCCTGAGTTCGGCGCATAACAAGGTGATTGGTCCATTGGTGACCATCTTTTCTTTTGGCATCGTGTTTGTGTTTGTATACACTCCATCTGTCATTATTCTGTCATCAGTCTTACAAGTTATAAGTTCGCGGTTTATTTATTTCATAATGTTTTCGGTTCGATTATTATTCATTTTTACATCCTCATTCTTTCAAACACATAATGTCTAACCAAAGGAAAGCTTTGTCAGTTGATGACATTGTTGACAGTCATTTAACACCAGCAGACTTGTCTGCTGAAGAACTGTCTGATGAAGAAGAGGTTGATATTCTAACAAAAGAAGAAGCAACGAGGTTCACCGAGGGTTTAAAAACCTACTTTACAAACTTTGCTGATATCCAAGATGATACTTTTAAATGTTTATAATATAGTCTTGAAAGAGAATTACATAACAAAAAAACAAAAATGCAACAAACTAATATATGTACATGATTTTTTTAATAAAAAATTAAAAATTTTTTCAATAAAAATTTAAATTGAATGTTGTTTTTTAATAAAACGTTATTTTTTTAGAAACATAAAATTTAAATGTTTTTTTTTCAATACCCCCCTTTTACATTTTCCCTCCAATTAGATTTTTTTTTCAGTCCCTTAAAAAACGTAAAATATGGGTTATACTGTAATATGCAGAAGATACTTACGGCTAAGTGACTTTTTAGATGTGCAGCTTCTTTTTTGGGGAAAGTTATGTAAACTTTGCTGTAATAAAAAAAACAAATATTTCATAAAATAAGTTTGGTTATGTGAGAGTGATTAGTTTCAAAGTCGTAACCTCCATTTTTACTGTTTTTGATATTTTTTTCTTGATCTGATTCAGTAAATACATTTCCATTTTATGTTTATTCATAGAATATAAAATCCAGCCACGTTTGTTAGTTAAATCTGAAATTGACTGCAAAGTCGTTTATATTTATCAGCTGACATTTTGCATAATTTACGACTGCCTTTAAAAATGAATTTTTATTAATTTTATAGCCGTACCACATACGCGTGAAGTTTGATAGTTATGGCAGAAAATATGACATAGTTAGAGCGACCCGAGCGAGAGAAAATGATGCAATAGGCTTCATGTAAGAGCAGTCGGACATGGTACATGGCGGGATGGTATCAATAATTAAATTTATAGCACGTGTACACGTGCGTAGATTTACTTGCACCAATAGCGTGTATTTTAAAAACTATCGCGATATTAGCTGTTTACACGCAGAAGTGCTGACTGTCTCGCCAATCTCATTCTTCAAGAGTAAGCAAGACGCGGTATTATCATTGTATGGTACTACATATTTGACAGGCCTTGAAAATCGGTTAACCCCAAAGTGAGTCTACACAGTGTAGTTTGCTTTTTTACCGGCATTCTGATCCTAAAAAGATCATAATCACTTGCTCAACCATTACGTCAGTGCTGATTCCACACAATTAAAAACAATACATATGTGTATTTGCCAGACCCAGGATTCGAACTTGGGACCAACGACATTAATAAAAGGTTATATTACTAGTAATCTATAACTATGGGTCTTGTGAACTTTTTGTATAACAGCATTCTAAATGGGAGCGCGTTAACATTTTTAGTTTTTGTAGTTTTTTAATTAGGCGCCAGCAAAAAAAAATGAAATTACATAAATTGTCATAAGTAAAATATTTATAGCTGCACACTCTTGCCTGTTTTGTTATTCTGTACATCAGTAGCGAAGGGTGGAGGTAGGCTGTTAAGATCTGCTATGAATAGTGCAAATTAAACTTTGTTAGTCAAAGTATTTGTTGTTATTGAACTAAGACTACTTGTTTTTGGTTAGTTTTGAAAAATCAATTTTTGGGGCAGGTCCCCAACCAAACCATAATAGTTTTGATATGTAGAATGATGCGCTGGACCCCCCCTGATGATGTAAAGTCACGGTGATCGTCTGCTGGCTTCTTCTTTCGGGGACATGCTTATTGATTGACAACGCGGAATTACAGGCGAAAACAGGGCGTTTTATTGTCGGAATACAGTTACAGTAAATTTACAGCGTAGAAAATATTTATAATGATTATATATATATATATATAATGATTTCATTTGTTGAAGTTGCAAAAGGATGACTATAAATTTTCATACATTTAAGCTTACGGGCTAGAAATTTGTCTCGCAGTCGATCTGCTCATGTTTGCATGAATCCGCCCAATGATGATTCAGGCCTCATGGCCTTGGATCCTCTGAGGATGCCATGGTTTAGGCGGTAACAACGTATTTGTTTTAATTGGATTAAGAATACATATTACACATATTGTTGGTTCATTTTTTTAAATTCATTATGCCCTCTGCCTAAACCAGACTACAATAGATAAAAAACATTATTCTATCTATAAAAAGTTATGTATGATTTAATTGCATAATTTTAGATATTTTATATAGACAAGTATTTTTACGACTATTATCTATTATGGCTTTAGTTCCGCAGGGTTTAATTGAATTTTAAAACTAACCAACATCTGTAAATTATTGTAGTCTAACTTCAATGAAAACAAATACGTATGACTGTCAAAGATTATTGTGCACTATTTATGGCAGATCTTAACAGCCTACCTCCACCCTTCGCCACTGGTGTACATATACCATACACATATTTTTGTGATTGTTTATCTAAATAACGATGATTCGGCATATTTGGTTGTCTATCCAAGTACAATAATTGATATGATCTGTCCTTTCATAGGTGTTAGCTACATTCGTGTTACAATGTTAATGGTTCGGTTTTCGGGAAATGAAAAAAAATGAAATGGAAAAGAAATGAAAACATGATTTACCACAAAAAGCTTTGCGATTGTCAGTTTGCCTACCACGTGTCGGACAATTAAAATATACTCATCTCATAAAAGGAGGGAATAAACATAGAGACCAACCTGCTGATACTGTCAAAATTGACGATGACATCCTCATTGGTGCAGCACTGAAAGGCCTCCTTGAAGAAGTTGGAATAGATGGGGGCGGGCTGGTTCACGTCCATGTTGCCCAGATAGACGGTGTTGCGCGGGTCACGGCCTCCAATCGTTTTGGTCGCCTCGCGCTCCACCTCGTCTCCGCTATGCCCCAACGTGAAGTAGAATGGGTAGAACGCGCCCGCGATCACTATCTGAAATATTAGTTTCGCCATCAAACATTGGAATATGGTAAAACCTTGATACAACACACATGGAATTCAACCGGATCCGGTCCGTAAACAATTTTATTTTTGGTGCATGATTATTTTATATATTTTGGTTACCCGACAGGACCGATCACAGAAGAATAAGTATGTACAATAAGAATACAAAATAAAAGAATATGTGTTCATAGTTACAGTTATAAAGAATACATATATTGGAAAGAATTATTAAAAATTATTAGCATATAATAATATTCTTCACAAAAAAGGTGACAGAGAAGACCTAGCAAATTATCGTCCAATAAGTCTACTCCCTATTCTCTACAAGACGTTCACAAAAATTCTCTCAAACCGTCTGCAAAATGTACTAGACGAGAACCAACCGAGAGAACAAGCCGGATTTAGAGGAGGATACAGCACTATGGACCATATCCAAGTCGTCAGAGAAATCATAGAGCGGTACCAAGAATACAAACTGCCACTATGCATGGGTTTTATAGACTATGAGAAGGCGTTTGATTCGATAAAGAAATGTTCAATACTCGACGCACTCAGAAAACAAGGAATCCCTGGACGCTATATAAATATTTTCAATAATATATACAGTAGCGCAACAGCATCTGTAAATCTCCATAAACCATCGCGCAGATTTCCTATCAGCAAAGGAGTCCGACAAGGTGATACAATCTCACCTAAACTATTTACAGCTACCCTTGAAGACTTATTCAGTCAACTTGACTGGAATGACAAAGGGATCCCCATAAATGGAGAATACCTGAGTCATCTGCGCTTTGCCGATGACATAGTAATTTTCTCGCAAGACTCAGAAGACCTCCAAAGCAGAATGCAGGAACTCGCTGAAGTAAGCAACAAAGTAGGTTTGAAAATAAATGTAACAAAGACGAAAGTCATGTTCAACTGCTTTGCAGGCCAAAAAGAGATCCTCATCAATGGCACTCAGCTCGAACAGGTGAAAAGCTACATCTATCTGGGACAACAAGTATCTATAGATGGATGTATATTTGATGAAATTGTTCGCAGAGTAAAGCTAGGCTGGAGTGCTTTTGGCCGCCTGAATAATGTCTTCAAAAGTGACCTTCCACTGTGCCTAAAGCGCAAAGTGTTCAACCAGTGTGTGCTTCCCGTGATGACATATGCGTGTGAAACATGGACCCTAAGTAAAAGAGAGATCCAGAAACTTAGAGTAGCACAACGTGGTATGGAGAGGTGCATGCTGGGCATAACGCGAAAGGACAAAAAGAGGAATGAGTGGATAAGGAAGCAGACAAGGGTTTGCGATATTAAAAGCCTTAAATGGAGATGGGCTGGACACATAGCTCGAAGAAGAGACAATCGTTGGACAAATCTAGTCATCCAGTGGTATCCAAGAAGTACAAAACGTCCACAAGGTAGACCTAGAGGCCGCTGGATCGATGAAATGATAAAGTTCTGCGGAAGTACGTGGCAACGCAATGCACAGGACCGAGAGAAGTGGAAGCAACTTGAAGAGGCCTTCATCCAGCAGTGGATAGATTCAGGCTGATGATGATGATGATGAATACAGCTTTGTGTGCGATAATTGGATCTATTGTCGCATGGGGTGATTTTCTGCAGCAACGCGTGTCAGCTGATGTTCTAATGTGTAAAAAGAAATTTTTCATGCTTTTATAACATTTTAACTTATAATTCAAATATGTAGATACAGTTTCCATACTATGCTCCAACTGCGTAGTGATACAGTAGAACCTCGTCATAATGGACTAATGCGGATGAGGGGATGTCCGTTAAAACCGAAAGTCCGTTATATAAAAACACAAACAAAATCTTGTTTAATCATCTTCGGATGATATATCCAGATACACGTGTTCTGGAGTGACGTTAATGTTCGATGTCAATGCACTTGCTTTCGGTAATCCTGCTTTGAAAAAAGAATCAAGTTTTGTTTGCACTTTTCAAATCTACTGTATTTTACAACGTTTTTATTAGGTAGTATTCTTATTTGTCCGGTGGTTGTTTGAAACTTTTAGAATATATCAGAACACAATGCCAATGCAATTTTTTAATACTTTTAGCCATCTTTAAGGGCGGACTACTGTATTTTACAACGTTTTTATTAGGTAGTATTCTTATTTGTCCGGTGGTTGTTTATCCAGTACAAATCTTGCAATCGATTTTTAACTTACTTCCCGACTAGCTAGACATTTGAAACTTTTAGAATATATCAGAACACAATGCCAATGCATTTTTTTAATGCTTTTAGCCATCTTTAAGGGCGGACGTGCTCAGCGTGGGTCAAAATGGTGCTTTTATTCTATTTTCAAAGCATGATCCTGGACATTCCTTAAACGTTGTAGATAATCTATTTATATAATTTTGAAGCCTTATTATCCTTTATATTTATTTTAAACATTTGATGACTGCATTAAGTATTTTTATTACATAAAATAGTATTCTTTTAAACCTCTCGCTCCAATGTTTTAGAATATAGTCATATTTCAGTACATAAATGTGCAGTGGTGTTAAGATTTTTTACATTTATTAATTTTTAAACGCATTTATAAAACCATCAGTATAATTTATGTCGACATTATTATAGTGAAATATTTACGATAAAAAATTATATTGATAATCTCTGTGATCCCAAATTTGACAAGAATTAGGCATTTTATTATTCAAAAAATGGGCAAGATTAACACATTTGAAGATAATTCTAAAGATATTGATTATAAGCTATGTTTTTGACCATTCAAGTGTGATAAACATCCTACGAATAATGATTGCTTTATAATAATTATTGACCTAAGAATAAGGTAGTGTTTCTTTGAAATATGCCATTTCTTCTGGCATTCCCCAGTAGTTAAGCTACAACATACGGCCGTAGCCATAAATTGACAAACTAAAACTCAAGTAGGGAGTAAGAACATGTTAACACGCGTGTTTGAACATGTACCTAACCGAAAAAAAAATCTTTTTTTTTTTAAACGGTATTTCGTTTTTCGTTATTTCGTTGGGTTTTCGACTAGTCAAGTCAAGTTTATATGATTCAACAGAAAATTTAAAAACGTTATATATAAAAAGTTCTTTTTATCTTGTAATTATTTAAATCAACTCTCTAAAATTACAAAAATGTGTGCAATATACATAGTTGAATTATGTTATCTCAATAAATATTATTAGATCGTCGATATATAATTTTATTATTGATAACTTTATTTTTGGGCATGTTGTTTCTTCTTCCTCGCAATGTGATTATCATGCGCAGAATATTATTTATAGGCGGCGACACTTGGATTTAACAGCTTCGCTGCCTCCCTATATAGTATAGAATTGACCCCATTTGCCAACCCACGAAAACGTAAAAATTAGGTCAAGGTAGACGATGACTGTATTCAGAATTTTTTTATTAGTCGTTAACATGTCAATACGCCCCTGTATAATAATAATGTCGCCGGTCGGAGCCGCCGGCACTGGCAATGAACTTGAACTCGAAAGGTTGAAAAGGTATTTGTTATAATAACATAACAAGTCGTAAATTATAAAATTTGTCACAGTACATTCACATTGAAAACATTCAAGTGGATTTTATGAAAGTCGCTCTTGTAAAATGATCGAAAAAATAATACGCAGTTTTGTTTTATGGTTTATTGGGCCTGACATAAAATTAAAATTTATTGGTTTCTTAATTATTTTCATGGGATTTGGTGCTCCCATGTGTTATGAAAAGTATCAAATTTCAAAGCAATCCACTTGAGTAACACTAATGTGTCACCAATTAATATTTTCTTTGCACAGTGGCGTGCTTGACTAAAAAACTTTTTATCTTTATAAAATCATACTGAAAAATATTCTAAATAACCTAATGCTGCCACTGCCGAACATGTGATAAGTGATAATGATAAGTGGTATGTAGTTAGGACCTTATAAAACACAGTGCCGAAAAATGTCTATAAAAAAAACAAATTAAAAACCAACTATCGAAAAATATTGGTAACGTATTCATCTACGATGCCAGCTAAGAAATAAATCACTCAATGGTAATGCCAGTGAAATAATGACAATTTCGTGATTACTATACAGGCGGCTCCGACTATGAGTGGTGACGCGGCTCCGATCGGAGCCGGAAGGCAGCGATGCTGTTAAACATGTATAACATTAACAGGATGTTTTTAACAATTTCCACATTTGACCGGATATTTTGTCTGTTCCAAAGTTCGTTATATCGAGGTTGTACTGTATATGGAACTATTTTGCAGATACATACATTAGGTTATGTCGAAGATTATTTTATTGCCTTCCACGAGGCGTAACATCTCCATTCTCTTTGTCTGTCGCAAGCTCTTTGCAATTCGTTACCATTCAAAGATGTTATATTCTACACAGTTGACCAAGTGTAGGTCTTATGACACACCTTTTCCCTTTCGGTCTACCGCCTCACTTTTACATGTGAGATAATAGAGAGATAGAGTAAAATCCCGTTAATACAAACACTGTTAATTCGAAAATCGCCGTAAATCTTAATAAAAGCCAAAATTCTTAAAATCCATTTATAGTGATTTCTACGATGATTACTAATATGCATCACTGATATTAATCTGAAAGAAATTCTATCGGAAACGGGAACAATGTTACAAAAAGTTTTACTGTGTTTTTGTCGTACATAATGTGGGGTTGCTGCCAAAAGTATAATTTAGGTATTTTAGGTATTTAGAGTTAACAACGGATTATGTTTCTATACATAAATATGTATGCTGGAAGTAAAATTCAAGGTCATCAGATATATTATAGAACATGCACATATAGCACAAAGAAATTACCATTATGCCTGATCTTAGAAAGCATGTCAAATTTCAAATTAAAATGACTCCATAACATGATTTCTAGTATTAGGTACTAACTTTTAGCAGTAACCCCACCCCACTTATTGTATTTAGTAATTCAAATTTTTTAATCGATTTTCGGTATAGCCGATTTTGAATTAACAAAGTTATACCTATTGTACATTATACATATTGTCGAACAAGAACCTCTTGTCTATGTGTTAAAACTGTGAACTAACAAGACCCACCTGTTTTTAACCGCACTTCGACTACAGCGACTTCCGGTTATCGACGAGTTGTCCACGTGTTAAAACTGTGAACTAACAAGCCCCTCCTATTTAGTTAATCGCACTTCGACTACAGCGACTTCCAGTTATCGTCTAGATCTTGTCGGGCAGTAGTTTGTAGTCATTCAAAGAAATCCAGTTTTCTGCCATGTTAGTATTTAATAAGTTCCAGTAGGTATTCTGATCAATAGGTCAGTATAAGCCTGAGTTTTTATAATATGGAATAACAATATTTATTGAAATTGAATATACCTTGAGTATTAGCGGCAGCTCAACTTTGGTCCACAGACGCCCACCGATTTTCCTCTCTTCGATGCCCTCCCGGGCGAGACGGGAGTGCATTTCTCTCACCAGGTGCTCCACGTCATACAGTGCGTTCAGCTGTAGGTAGAAGTTCTTGCACCATGTCTTCTCCCCGCCTTTCACCGTGTTAAAGTATCTTTGCTGCTTCAGAGTTTGGTATACCTACAATATAATTTTTTGTTTAATAATATTCATTGGAGATAAAATACTACAGTATGGTGAGACATTGACATAACTTTTTGTTATAATTCGAAATACGGTGAAATTCGTTTTTCGAATTATCGATGTTCTACTGTAGTCAATTTAGTTATTTTAGTAATTAATTTTAGTGATACTGATTTAGGTAGGAGACGTGGTAACGATGTGTATAATGTAGGAATCGTCCACGGTAAAACTACTTCAAATAAATGAGCATGTCCAAACTGGGCAGGGCATGTGTGTGATTGGTACGGTATTCAGTCAACGCACGTATTGTTTGGAAATTTAAACGCTTTGATTCATACCACAGTTGTCTCGTTCATTTTTTGTTAGTTTTAATATCGGTCTGAAATCTTCAACAATCTATTTTTCGATTTCTGGATAGAAATGTATAAATATACGGGTGAGATAATTGACAACAAATTCTAATTAAGACATCTCCGGATTTTCAGCAAATATCTGCATTGATTGAAAGAGCTCAAGAATGAAGAGGAATAAGTATGGATCCATAATCTAACCTGGTACACATTGAGGAACGCAATGGAGTCACTGCAGCAGCCGTCGGCATAGGTCAATCTTGAGTTGTACGCACTAAGCTTGTCCATGAAGGGCGTGGCAAATACGTTTTTTGTGCACATTGCAGCGCCTGAAAAAAGTTTTTAAAATTATAACCTCCGATTCCTATTGTTGTGTTCGGCAACGGAAATCCTTACCAACGGCCCCCGATCCTTCACATGGTCCAATGGAAGGTGTATGTTGGTATTAATATTCGGTGGATATTAATCTTCAGTGCTGTTTATTCGTCAATTAATCACAAAGTATAGTTACATGGTGTAAATAAAAGGGAAAGAACTCGGAAGAGTTCAACCCGCAGTGACACACGGAGAGTAGAGCTGAGTTAAGTTTGAGCAAGTTGAATGCTATTAGAATCATTTACGTTGTTATAAATATGAAAAAGTAAGTAACATTAGTGACGCTTAGTTCATGTATAATGATTTATATTATCGTCACTGTAAAGGCCAAGTAGCGTAACACTCAAATATCAAATTGATCAGGAAGTGAAAAAAACTGTGGGCGTTGGATTTACTGTCCAACAGGATCTTCTTGGCTACGTGAACTGTGAATTAACAAGCTCCTCCCATTTTTAACCGCACTCTGATTGAAGCGCCTTCCGGTTAGCGGCGAGTTGTCCACGTGTTAAAACTGTGAATTAACAAGCTCCTCCCGCTTTTAACCGCACTAGCGACACCCGGTTATTGCCTAGATCTTCTTGTCGGACAGTACTTATTATTTTATTACAAATGGAGTGGCTTACTCTGTACGTACCCTGTGGCTTACGTTTAGAGTGGGTTACAGCATCTGGCTGGAATATTTTCTGTTAAGTTACAAATGGCTTAAAAATAGTTAATATATGAAATATATAAGTATATAATATATGAAATAATTTTTTGGGATTTATGATACTTGGCCAGTTTGTGTAAGAGTATGCAATAAGTCCATTACATACCATCAAAATGTCACTTTGGTGAAGGTTACGCTACTTGGCCTGTACAGTGACGATATGTGTGTAATAACACAGCTAGATAGGGTGGATAAATTGGGGTTGATTAATAATATAATATTGTGTAAGTACATTGCAATAGTCGAAATCACACCAATCGAATATTTTTAACAATGGTACATAATTAGTAACTTAGGGTGTTGATGAATTAAACAAAAGAGAATTAATTGTCATTATGGAGACATTATATAGAACGGAGTTATGGATATATATATATATTTTTTTTTTCCGACCAAGAGTAGAGGTTTGTATTAACAGATTTTGTTTTTTACGAGAAATGGATGTCAGCCACTTGTTCAACCTATTAGGACAATATGTGTACTTGCCAGACCCAGGATTCGAACCTGAGACCCACAGCGTGATAGTCCAACGCTTAAGCCACGCGGCCACCATGGGTGTATACCATGGATATATAACTGTATTTATATAACATTACTTCGAAATACCTGGTAAATCTTACGCGTTAATTACACAAAGACTCACCCATAATGATGCATTCGCTGAGACATCCGTAGATGTGACCAAGCATGATGAGTTTAGCAATGCGTACGTCCACCGGCAGTTTCACCATCACCCTGCCAAGGTGAGTGATGTCTCCGTCATCTGTAGACACCTCTCCTTTTACTGTTTTCACTAACGCTCCAATCTGCAAGGTCATGGCTACCACATTAAAAAGTATTCAATATACTTGCTATCCGTGTCAGGAAACTTGTACGTATGCAGTTCACCGTATCACACTTCACTGTGAAATGTTATATCGGAAATATATGGCCGTATATTAATAATTTGGACGCTGAAGACGCACCTGGCGCGTAATGACCAGGCGGCCGATCGTGGTAATTAGCGTGCATTTTAAAGATGATAATTAAAAAGTCATCATCTAGTCAGCAGTGAATGAGTTAAAGACCGTCCAACCTCTGAGTTTCTAGTGCTGATATAAAATTCATGTCTTAATAAAACATGGTTCTTGTTGGTTTACACTTTACAGGAAGCCAGCAGCAAACAAATTTTGAAAATATCCAATATACTGGATTATTTGTTAGGTTAGGTTTTCATTCTTGAATTCATGAATTTTGCCAATAATAATAAAATTGGAGACCATATAGTATACGATCATCTCTTTCCGATAAGAAAGCTCACGGTGAACTGTGCCACGGTGAAATGTTTTGCATACAATTTAGATCTAACCCTTGTTATCGGACCATATTAGGAATTCACTGGTCAAGTGACATAAGAAATGATAAAGAATATCCATCTCTGAGTTATAAAGATCAGATTATTGGTAATTTTTTGAACTTCCTATTTATGTGAAAAGACTTTTTCATCTTGATCTTGATCTTAATGCAGCGCTTCGTCTCTCAGAAAGAATGCTGCAATCACGTTTATCAAATTTTCTTACAAAGAAGAAGCAGCAAGCAGCAGATGTGGCACTAACCAAAAATTGTAATTTTAAAACATAAGATTTAATAAATAAAATTCTATCTATAATGGTTATTATTTCTGGCTAATACCGGGCCGCAAAATATTTCTCCTACATTAAAGGTAAAAGGTAGAAGAACCCTGATTTACTTTATGGAAGTAGTGAGTCATGTCATTTCATGAAAACTCTTTATAAACATAAAAGTCGTAAAGTGAAATTGCTGTTATTTCGTGATGTACCTCCTTGAGATTAAGAATGGTCCTGTTGATGTTGGACAAGTCGGGCGGGTCCATGGCCAGGGCCAGGATGGAGCAAGGGGATCCCATGTTGAAGAGTTTGGTCAAAAGAACCAGCCTCTCTAGTGGGCAGCGCTTCATCTCCGGGGTGGCGTAGTTAGGAAGGTCTTCCTGAAATTAACACATAATCATGTCAACATACTCTATCCGTCAGTTATAAGTAAAATCGTTCTGTTAGTATGTAAGCCTCCTTCTCAGATTGTGTAGCTTCAAAAAAAAAAAATATTACAATAAGTTAGTTGCATGTAATTGTTACAATAAGTGCTATGTTTTAACAGCACCTCTCTTGAGTGTACTAAATTTTAGAGCGAGATAGACAGTTTTGACTATTTAGATGGCTAACTTATTGTGACAATTATAATACTTCGACAAACATATGAAAAACTACCCTCGATAGGTGCTAATAGCAGTCTTGTGTTTAGAATAGATGCGCTGATACCATTTATTTTGGATTAAAAGTGGTGAACTCAGAACTGATTAATAAATAGAATGGTATACCCTATATATATGATATTTATAACGCAGGGTTTCGAATGTGTGTCCTATGAAAATGAAATAGTCTGTTGCAACCTTAAAATTCACTAATATTGTATTAATACTATGGACCAAAGGTACTTGATGGAATTAGAATTTGACACTAATATTGAATGAGCGTCAGTGCATAAACTGAGAGCAGTTGTCAGATCGAAGGACAAGCGTATTTTTGACACACATTTAAGTTTATCCCATATTCTTCCACACTCGAGATCGGTTGCCTGTTACTCCACACCCGTTATTTTAGTATTTCAGTCCCAATATTTCTGAGTTCCCTGGTGGATTATCCATGATTGCCACGCGGCTTAAGCGTCGGCCTATAGCGTCATGGGTCCCAGGTTCGAATCCTGGGTCTGGCAAATGCATATATTGTTTTTTAATTTGTGTATGAGTCAGAGTATGGACCTAATAGGTTGAGCAAGTGGCTGACATGACCTCATCGAAATTAGTAGAAATTGCAATAAATGGATTTTAATAAATATTTAGATATATAGCGAAATGTTGAATTAACTGTGTTCACATTAACAAGATTTTACTGTACCCACCTAATAATAAAGTAATAATTTTTTATCAGACCATAAGTTAAATAATCATCTTCGCTCCCGAGCAGAGCAAACGGTACACCATGGAGTTTGGGTTATGTAGAGGTTTTTTTTTTCTAAAGAGAAATGGTTGGTGGACATTAATTTTCCCCATCGGGTCCTTGCTTTGGATCAAACATATACGTGACCCACAGCTTTAGAGGGAAGCACTTTGCCACTGCTAAGTTAGTAATGAATCTAAAGCCAGCAATACTATGCCTTCAGTGAGTTTTCTTGCTCTATGAGACCGTGATCAACAGGAGGCCGCACATACAAATTTCGCAAGTTATCTCATCTGACTTTAAACTCAAATTACTAGCCACTGTCGGTTAATTTGCATAATCTAAAAAATTAAACACACAGTGACATCTGTTTGAATGATTATGAAATACTAAGCCACAAATTATCGATATTACAGCGATTGTAGTAAGAGCTATGCTCTACATTCAACGTGTGTCGTTAAATTCTGCGGCCTGTCAGATACTGCCATAGTAATATCGTGAGGCATAGAAAAGGTTAATTAGTATGCATCGAGATTTTAATTTGTAATACTGTCACAATCCGCCTAATAGGAAAATATGACTGACATAGAAATGTTTCGGTAGAATCCTGTAGACTCGTCCAGGACGGACACGCCCTGCTCGTCCCGCCCGCTGCATGCAGTTGGCCTTAGAAGCCCAGCGTAGCTGCAGCGAAGAGAAATTGGAAGACATGTCCGATACCAGCACCTTCGTCAAGCAGAAGTCAATCACTGCAACACATCCATATACAACCATCATCACCGTGAATCAACACAGTTTATACCACAGGAAATACTGTAGTGAAGTCTGTATAGTACATCAGATACACTGATGAGATAGACAATGTTGCCATAAGGGGGTTAGTGACATTTAACGATAATGAGTGTTAAGTTTTCCTTTTATTGTGCCGAAAGGGCGACCATGTTTTCTACCAAATTAACTAAAAATAATTACCACTAACATTATATTTAACACAAAAACAACGAATTTCAGCAAAAAATGCTCGCAGTTTTTAAATGAATGTAGTCATTCAAATCAATATGTACCGGCCATGTTTACAAAAATATTTAATTCAGCCGTAGAAATTCTATTTTACTCTAACACATATTGCGTAGATATAAGCGTGCCGAATGCTTTCTCACTCGGACTTCCGCCCCTTAAGAGTCAAAGAAACGTATTTCATTTTTCTCTACTTTACAGGAGACCCAAACACAAGTAAATTTTAATTCCACCGACATTAACAGAAAAGTGTTTGCAGGAGATATGTATTGACCTATCTTTTATCTATTGAATTTTAACATGGATCATGTTTAACTCATGATCTCCGACGCAAAAGCGTTACGAAAAATAGATGTAGAATAACTATAGACGCGCGCGCGCGCCCTGATTACTTACGCGCGCCGATTAATTTCATTGTACATTCAGTGCCTACATCATAGACTAATTAATATACTATGGCCTACATTCTGTGCGACGTATTGTTTGTCTATTATTATTACTTCTTAGTTTTATTATTGTAATTACATAATTTTCAGAAACGTAAAATTGTTTGAATCCTTTGGATTCTACTTTGGCAAATATATTTTCTTTCGAATTTGGACAACCAGCAATCAGAGAATCAGTAGGCAAAGCATGTTCCATGTTTAATAATTTTATTTTGATAAGTTTCTTTGTCACTTAGCGTAACATTTCATTTAATGTCTAGTACCATACGTAACTCAAAATCGTTAAAAATTAAGATAGGTTTCTTTGACTCTAAGGGGCCGACTTATGGTTCGTTTTTGTTTAGTCCTTGCACATAGCGGAAAAGTACAAAGCTTGCAATTTGAGACATTTTTTTGATAAAGTACATTATTTTAAAGTTTTTTAATTAATCAATACGCAAAACATTAAACAGAATAATATAAAATTGGATATGCTCATATTATAAAAGAGTGCAAAAATAGATAGTATCACCATATTTGATGTCGGGAACTGTAATCGAGCTCTCGGCAATGTTGGTGGCCAGAATGATCTTTCTGTGATTTGGCGGTGGCTTCTGGAACACTTTCACCTGCTCCTCCGATGTGATGGAGGAGTGCAGAGGGATCAGCCACCATTTCAGATCAGCTTTGTTGCAGTCTAATTCTTGCCTGCATCATAAGAACTGACATTAATTATTCACTCAACAAAGGTTTAGCTACGTACACAAGCTTTTTGGTTGATAATTTGACTACAATTCAGCAAAGCTATTCTAGCATATCACTTAGGCTTCGGCCACATAGGTAGGTGCTTCGCTAGCGCTAAGCTAAGTGCTATGCTTGTCTACTAAAAACACTACTGCCACATTGCAAGCTACGTGCTTAGGTACAAATTCATTTAACATTTGGGAGCGCTCAAGTCAACAACGATGTCACTCTCAAAACTAACCAGAAAGCTACTACTCACAGAGAATTTAAGTTTAAAATTTCGGAAGTCTCAAATTCGAACTTGTTGGATGCATAATGTCAATTCATCTCGAAGTACTCTAGGATAATTTCAACTTCTCTACAAAGAATTTCGGAAATATGATGAAAAGTTTTTTAGTTATTTGAGGATGAACCAGGAAACATATGACTTAGTGTTGGGCAAATTAAAAAAGACATTACAAAACGATGATACGCATTTCAGATGTTCCATAACACCCGAGGAAGAACTTTATATACTCTTTTTTATAAACTGCTTCTATTAAAACTTCCTCTATCTTGCAAAATCACTAGGTGACACAATAAAATTAACCAACACGTTTGTTCGCTGGGAGACTCACTAGGTGACTAATAATCACGTAGCAAGGCGCGAAGCGTGCAGTGTGGCCATTGCGATAGTATAGTGTGCATCCCTTTGCTAGGACATGTCACCTAGCTCGTAGCGTAGCACTAAGAACCAAGCGAGGCACTTACCTGTGTGGCCTCAGCCTTAACATCCAAAAAGAGTGACATGTGATAAATATATCACATTTATCACTTTATGTATTCGGGCAGTTAATTGATACAATAAGTTATACATCTGAATTGTTAAAAAGTGCTATTTTTTTAACAGCCCGTCTCTTGGTTATGTTAACTTTTAGAGCGAGATAGAAATGTCAATTTTAGATATTGAGAAATTGAGATGCAAGATGACTTTTAAAAAATAATTACGAAAACACTTAAAATTATGTGTTACAAAAGGTTATTGACCTTTTTATTATTGGCGTTAGGAATAAACATTTGTTAAAATATTTACCAACCTAGCGACGAAGCGATTTTAGATACAGGATAATTACAGGGAATAGTTTTATTACAAATTATCATTTGTATTTTTAATTTTCGGAACAAAAATTGTGAATTTCACGAGAAGTTCGCAAAATTACACTTCTTTCTAGAAGTGCGAAAAGTACGGCATTTTTTGTCAATAATTTTCAGATATTTTATGAGTTATCATATGACAATAGATTATGCTATATAATACAAGCCATTTTTAAAATCTTTACGTAATGGTTTTTTTTATTTAGCACTAAACTTAAAATTCTGAAGAAAAATAATTTTTAGTTGTTATTTATTGAACTTTGAACCTGCCTATTTCGCTTTATTTTTTTTTCTCTCTGTTGTCTTTTAAATCATATTAAAGCACCCTTTTTTTATTTATGTTCAACCAATGAAACAATCAAACGATTTAAACAACCACTTTTTGAGTTATCAATATTTTGTGATTGTTGAAAGTCAATTTTCTATATACAAAAATAGTCAGTCGGTCACAATGGGTTAAGAAAAAAAACTTTTTCTGATATTCAAAATTATAGTATATACCTACCGTTTTTATATCGTACATAGTACGCGGACCAAAGTTATAGTACAAATACTATAATTATAGTACGGTTGGAAAAAAATATGTCTGGCAGACATGTCACAGCCTTCCCGGCGGACAGGGATAGAAATTATGAAATTATTTACATACCAACTGCATATTGTTCAGTTAATAATTTTCTTTGTCAGCATGCATTTTCTGAAATGCGGTCGAATTATCAAAACAAACACCTGCAAACCTAATGCTGAAAAAGGTCATAAACACCGCCCGCAAAGTAATCGCTTCTTGTCACTTATCGTGTTTGCAATTTGAGATTTAAATTAAACGCAATTGATTTATGTAGTTATTAATTTATTGTATTGTGTTTCGGCAAGTAAAAGACAATAAGTGTGTATAGATGGCGATCAAGACTGTAAATCACATGAGCCAAAAAAAGTCAATATGATGAAAGGAATTGTATTGTGCCTAATACATTAATTAATATTAGTTGAATGGACAAAATAAAAGCCTCTATTTTATAAAGTCTCAATTTTATAAAGTCTCATTTTGTTTTCTGTTCATCTCATTTAGCTGGTCACCACACGGTACCCCCAGGCTAGAGCCCTGTCAGCCACCTCCCTTGTGGGAGCCATGATCTACACACTGTAGCTTAGTTAAATGAAAACAAATACGTTTGACTGACAAAATATAGTGTGCACTATTTATGTCGGATCGGACAGCCTACCTTTGCCAATGTTATAATATATTGTTATTTAACAAATACCTACTAAATATTCATGTTTTTGAACATTTCTTTAGTATACCTTTCACGGGTTTTGCAAGTTATAGGTCACGGAAGGCGAACCAATGACACGCTGACCATTTATATGTGACATGCTGGGAAAGTTCAAATTTTTTATGCTTAAATTAAATGGACCTTTGTAAAGAAAAAAATAATAGTCTTGGACTTGTAGTGACCTAAACATTAGGTCTGGAATTGCTAAGTGCTGTAACAGAAATAGTTTGTATTGTTACTGTTTGCCTTTGTTACAGTACTTCAATCTCTTAATAGGTAAAAGTATAATTTTTTTAATGCATCAGAATACAGCAGGTAGGCTGTTAAGATACGTCATAAATGGTGCATACTAAACTTTGTCAGTCATACGTATTTGTTTTCATTGAAATAAGACTACAAAGTTTGGTTTAGGCAGGGCTTAATTAATTTAAAAAATGAACAAACAATATGTGTAATATTATGTATTCTTAATCCAACCAAAACAAATAAGTGTGAATGAAAAAGCATGCACAATTTTTTCGTATCACCTAAAATATACTTAAGCTATCATGGTTTGGTTTACGTAGGGCTTAACTGATTTTTAAAAACTAACCAATACCATCTGTAAATTATAGTCTTACGAGTCCGTATTCTTTATGCTGGCGTGCTGTTTTCCCCCCGCTTCAGCATCTTAACACTGCATTCCCTCTCGTTCCCTCCCATTGAAAACTTGCAACAGTCAAAAGCAGTGACACAATGCCTTCCGTCCGCGAGCGACGTGACGCGAACGCCAGCTTAATACGGACTTCAGTTCAATAAAGACAAAAATACATATGGCTAACAAAATTTAATGTACACTATTTATGGCGCATCCTAACAGCCTACCTCCACCCATCGTTACTGGAATACAATGACAGTACAGCGTACCTTGTTTTGTGGCAATTGAAGACATTGTAAGCCATTTCTATTTCATTGATTCCCGGCAGGAATATGAGAACAGAAGGACGAGGATTTTTGGAGTCAGCCTCCTCTGTGAGATCCATTTGCTCGAAACAATGCAGCAGGTGGAGTACAAACTTATACGTTTCCGGAGGGATCCTTAGCTCGTTCTCTTTTATCACCGGTTTCTGAAGGGAATAAAAAATACTGTGAATATTTTCACTGTCATAACAACAGTGGCGACAGATTAAAAATATGATAGTTCAATGTTTACCTCCATTTCTACAGAAATCATTTAATTACGAGAACTTATTAAATACAATACAGTAAAACTTCGTTAATACCAATTCCACAGGACCGAACATCGAAAAAAAAATTCAAATTACAAATTATGTAATGTATGGGGGAAAAAATATTAAAATATAAAATAAATTTTTTTCGTTTCATGAATATCGTTTACGATCATAGATGTGCCTACTAAATTTCCGGTTCCGTGTGTGTTAATGGGTCATAAAATGTCAGGATTATTTTTATTACCTTCTTGAAATAAGTAATTTATGATGTTTTAAGAAAAGTCTGTCACAATTTTCAATGACTGGCTCATGAAATAGTGTACTTTATTATGATTTATTGAATATTTTTATGCCAGGATTCTGAAATAATTTCGAATTATGAAATTCGAATTAAAGGTATCCTTTTGTATGAAAATAATGTTCAAGGGACTTTTTTTTCGCAAAAATTTCGAATTACAGCAAATTTTGAATTATCCGTGTTCTTATTAACGAGGTTCTACTGTACGCATTTACTGCTAATAATGCAAATTGATATTTTATTTATCCATTTAAATTAGGCACAGTAACATCTATATTAATTCAATGGAACCTATGAATCATTTCAATCATACTTCACACAATTAAATTAAATGAAACCTGGTGGTGATGTTTGGTATTCGGAACGTAATTATTTGATAATGTCACCAAACAGTTAAACAGTCAATGGAGTATGATCACACGCCTTCGTGGTCCGGTGCATAAGGCACTGGGTTCTCAGCCGGGATCGATTTCCGGTGAGGTCACAATATATTTATGTGGTTTTCTCAAAGCCTTGGTGTTTGTGGTAGTTTCACGTCTACTAGTGCACTACTGTCATTGTGCATTACTGTCATATGAGGCGCTTTGAAACAAAAATGACAGTTTCCTCTAAATCATTAAAAATGTCATATCTTTCTGGAATATGGAATACACATGGAGGACACATGGTATTTGCACAGATTTTAATTTGAAAGTATTGTATCGAAAATTTGGTAGGCAAATCTATGATCGTAAACAAAATTAATGAAAATAAAAAAAAAGAAAATCTAAATTTTAATATTTCCCCCCCATACATTTCATATCCTGTAATTCGATTTTTTTTTCGATTTTCGGTCCCGTGAAATTCGTATTAACAAGGTTTTACTGTAAAACCTTTTGCTGCTATTTTTTTCTAAAGCCCTCATATACATACATTTTTACAATAAAGAAAAAATATATCAAATTCAACATTAAATTTGATCAATGTTAGTACAGTAAAAACAATGATTCGGTTCATGGATTGTATGCATACGAATACGTATACTGTTGACAGCGCTGTGAGCACATCGACTGCCAGGTAATTAGTACCAATAGTATGGCTAAATATTCGCACGCACACCATCGACCAACCGAACCATTTTGTTTTTACTGTACAATATGTTTATAATCAGAAAAGTAACAGAAATATATCTACATCAAGTCAGTATATCTGTCATTGAAAAATATCAATTTATTCATTTGTAAATTTGTATTAAAAATGATGATGATAGCTGTCAAAAAATAATCACATTTTTTACTACGTTGATAATTCCTAAGCAAGGACTTCAATCAAAGGTTAGCAGTCAAACCTAGATCAAATTCTGAACGGAATAACCTAAAGGCGTGACTTAAGCTCAAATTACATTGGCAGATTGCGTCCGGCCTGATCGTCTGCCACGACTGTCAAAATCTATTCTCTATGGTTTTCAAGGATCGGGAGCGATAACATAGAGTGTTTACTCTATGTTTATCTTAAACCAATCAAAAACAAGGACCAACGCAATTGAATCGTTGCGTGTAATTGCAAAAAGTGTAAAAACGTTGGCCACGACGGTCGACGTGGATCGTTGGATCGGGTTGGGTCTGCGCGTCTGCCAATGTAATTAAGCCTTTACGGAGGAAATACGGATAAAAATTACAATTTTATAAAAGAAATAAGGGAATGAAACGAACCAGTGGAAGTTGACGTATGTCATCAAGGTAAAATGTCTTCACATCGTGGGACCTGAGATTGCCAACGCTTATGACAGGGAATCCGCCGCTGTCATCACCCGGAGCAGTGAAGTACTGCGAGAAACGTTCCACCTCAAACGTGGCCGACATCAAAATTATCTGTAAACCAAAAACACATGGTAAATTATCATTTATGTTGAGCTATGTAAATCTATATTGTAGCAGAATATGTAGGGTTTATAATTTGACTGCTATTTTTCCTTCGGTTGAGACTAATTAAGAAAAAACCTTCTCTGACCGTTGATAAATAATTGAGGATTGAAAGGAAACAAGTGCAAATGTATCCAAAATGTTTAAATGGACTTCAAAGTTAAAGATGAGGTTGTAAATTCTACTTAATTTTTTCAAACATCCCATAGAGGTTTTGTTCTTAAATGGTCAAATTACTATTCCAAGAAAATATGTTTTTAGTATTATTTAATGAAATACAAGTCAAGCATAAACATTCAAATTAGATGCGTTGCCATGAAAATAATAACACTTTGTACACAGCAGTTCATTGAGTGTATTCCGATGATAGGAATTTTTATACCCTTTTTTATATAAAGCAGTTACATCATTAAATCCTTTTTTTTGTCAACACCTCAATTATCGCTTGTGGAAACCAGGTCATAATAGCAGATAGGCCTGACTGAAAGTTCTTCCCTTTCAACTCACATATTGGGACTCTTCCAGAGAACATGATTGACATCCTGCAATTCTCCCCATCATCATGTCAAGTGGATTCTATTAGACCACGATAAGTGACTTTGGTAATGGAACCGGATTTAGGCCTTCCGGTCACGATATTACTCAAAAAAGACGAGACTGAAACTAAAATTCCAGCCAATATCTAGCTAATGTATTTCAATGGTGGCTCACTCACGACAAGACTGGAATCCCACAGTTTCAAAACGTTCACTACTAAACTGAAGAGACGCGACATGCTAGTCACCTAGTCTCCCATAAAACAGTGGTGCCAATATCAGTAGATTCGATAAAAAAATCATATTTTCTTACCAAAATTGGTAGCCCTGAACTGAACAAGCATTGTCAGGACATCAAAAGTTAAAGATGGGCGAACCGATTTTTAATTTAAAATTTGTGGCAGAAGTTGAGAAATACTCCTGCCTGTTTAATTACAGGCTGACAGGCTGAAAAAGCTTAGAATGAAGTAGGAAGGACAGTGGGTTTGACAGTTTTAGGTTATGAGATTATTATTGCAAGTGGGTTTCGGTAGTGCCGTGTGCGAAGCAGCAGTCATTGGCCAGTTTATGAGTTCCATCAGCAACTAGTTCGTCGGATTTTAGTTTCTCCATGAGCGAAAGGCCTTAAACCCACCGAACATGAGAGATGAGGTGTTTAACCAAAAGGTACGCGATAATATGTACAATTAGTTGTAATAGTTGTAGTAAATGGAGATGGGTAGACGAAAGGCAAAGTATTAAAATGTTTTTGAGAATAACACATTTTAAACTATAGTGGCATATATGTATATTTATCAGATCAAAATGATATTTGGTGACATGGTGAAAGAATCCAGAGAACAGACAACTTCAATTTTACTTAGGCTTATCACCTATCCAGCTCTTCAATTATTATTCTTTCACCGTGAGTGTCTGAGAATGAATGAAATAACCTTAATGTCCCTGCAGTGTGTGGTGTATAAAAGTTTCCGAATGATGATTAGCAGGAAGTCCATTTCTTGGTCACGTTCGTGAACTTCGTCCAAGATAATATGGGTGTAACTATTTAGGTTCTGGCTCGATACTGTAAAAATAATAATTATTTATATGATTATATATAAGCTAAGCCAAATCTGTAAATTAACATAACTTCAATGCAAATTTCCTGAAAACCAATAGATACCAGTATAAAACCAATATAATACAAGTGTAATATATAAATAGTATAATAACAGATATAAAACTTTATTTTAAGTAGATTCAAGTATTTTTTACAGTAGTCATTTTTGTGTTTAACAAGGTACTTAAATGGTGCCATTATGTAAAATTTTACATAATAAAATTTCATTTTTTTATATCTAATATATATGATTAAGGCAACTGAATTTTCTAATAATTGTAAATTGTACATGATGATTTAATGGTACACATAATACAAATATTCAAGATATAAAACATTCATCTGTAATGTAATTATTAAATAATAATAATGCAACAAAGAAAAGAAGCATTCTGGTTCTACAAAAATCAAATACAAAGTAATTTAATAAACAAATATATTTAAAATCACGTCCTACATGGTTTTGACACATTTACCTCATTGATCTAGTCATTTTATAAATGAATTTTGTAACTTTATTGCGAGACAAAAATTGATACGTTAAACGTTCCCTGTATAATTATTGTCACTTAGTCAATTTTTCCAGGCAAAAAAATGTGTCTTAAAGCAGATAGTCATTTTGACAAACTCGGGTTAGTATGTTTCCAGGCTGTAAATCAACTGGGCATTTTTTTCAGACAACCGCAACGTTATTAAGATGTCAGATAGTTATTTAGTGCATTTTCACGAAAAATGCAGTTGAGACACTTTTACTTGTATGACGACGATGTGTTGCAAATTCTTGCGTTGCAACTTTGCAATAACAAATGCTACATTTTTCGATGTAATGTATTATTCATTGAATAAAAATTAGTTACATTAATTAAAAAAATATAAATGTACCCATTAATACACATTTGCATTGGATAACGAAATGGTAAGTAATTTTCTCAAACCTCCAACAGATGTAATAAAATAAAAACAAATCCAATAAGTATGTGGAAAGTCATAGGTTCAAATCCGAAAGTAAATAACAATATTTAAAGATGACGGAAGACTCACCCAATGATTGCAACAGTACACCAGTCGTAACATATTGAAGAACCGTGTCCACAGACGTCTTTTTGTTGAGGCCAATCTGTCAATGATGATTAGAAAAATCTCAGAAAAAATAGAGGGATTCATATGAACTTTTTGTATTATAAACTCGACTAGTAATTCTAAAGAAGATTACTACCTACTACTGTCAGAAAGTAAGAATTCTACTTGAAGTGGAAGTGGGTGATGAAGTGATTAGATGTGGACATGGTTAGTGGTTCCTGAAAGTGTGTACGAATGTTGAATGTTCAAAAGTAGAGCAATGTAAATTAAAACATCTAAAAGTCTATTTTCAAATACAGTACTCTCTCAGTAATCTGCCACCCCAAAAACCAGACAGGTGTCCTATTAGTGAAAGTGGCGGATTATAGTGCATACATACAAAATATGGTAATAATTACAAGATAAAAAGAACTTTTAATATACCACGTTTTTAAATTTTCTCTTGAATCATATAAACTTAACAATTCTACGTATTAATAAATATTTTTTTTTGCACTTGATAGAAATACTGAATAAATATTATATTGATTTCCATAGTAACGCACGTATATATTAATAATTTAGTTGCTAGGACCCCCTTAGCAACCAATAATAGTGAGTAGTAAATATTACTTTTAACGAATTTTTTCCGAAACATATAAAACAGAATTAACTGAAAATGAATTCAGTTCTGCTTAACGATGGCCAAAAGTATTAAAAGAATGCATTGTCATCGTGTTCTGATATATTCTAAAAGTTTCAAATGTCTAGCTAGTCGAGAAGTTAGTTAAAAATCTTCAATCGGTCCTATACAAATCTTGAACAAACAAGAAAAAATCTGTACCGGACAAACTATAATACGAGCTAATAAAAACGTGGTAAAAATTAAAACAGGTATTTCGTAAAAGTAGTAAAAAAAAACGTAAAACTTTTTTTGAGAAATTTGTACTAGCAAATTACGGTTTTATTTATAATCAAAATATTAAACAGTAAATCACTTGACACAATCAGTTGTTCATTGAAGCAGATATTCTTGAATGTCTTAGGATTCCTGGCTTTCTCTATGACCAAAAGCTTCATTTTGTGTGTCCCGGTTGTATTGGAGCACGGCATAATTGTGGTGCGGTTCTTGGGCACTTTCCTCCCTGGTACATTACTTTCTTCACAATGACCGTACGTTTTACGAAGGAGAAGTTTCCGAAATAAGCCCGTCTCATCTGCGTTGTATACTTGTACGCAGCGGACTACTGAAGTTGACAATCGAATACCGGCGAATTATACAGCTTGCTTTTGTGCTTTCAACTAGTAAAAATAACGGCGGATTATAGTAGTGTCGGATAATCGAGCGGCGAATTGCTGAGAGTGTACTGTATTCATTTATCAATGTGTATAATAAAGTTAAGGAGGCGTGTTAGCAATCGGGTGTTTTCTTTATAAACTTGTCAAGAGATACATAGTTGAATACCACCCCTTTTTCTTGATAAAGGGTTCTATGACATGTTGTGTCTTTATCAATTGCGACTGCATTGAAGCGCACAGTTTTTGCAATATCAACAAAAATTTAAATTATAAAAAATGTACGATATAGCAAATTGTACGAAAGTCGAGGGCTGCCTGTGTAAATACCCATTTTTTAAATTGTGAAAAATGATTTTTTTGAGATGTAGGCAAAATTCCATGAACTTATGAACTTTGTAGTTGAATTTTTGTTATCGGTCAGGTTTGTGTACTTGAATGTATTGTTGACTTTAACCGGTTCTGTGCCAAAGCGAACATGTTCGCGGATATGGCTGGGCGTAAAGTGCCCGCACTACAAAAAATGCGAATTTATTCGCCTGTCTTTGACGATAGAATGCCAGTCTCAGGCGTTTATTTTGAATAATTTACAATTCGGAAGAACAATGGTCCAATAATGAGACATTTAGCATATGGTTGGTAAGTCGCGAGTGGAGAACTACAAGGTTCTAAGTGTTTGTCCTTGGAGAAACAAAAGTAACAATGAGGCAGCTTAGAATACTACTTCATTGTTGGGTTTGTTTTTTCAAGGACGAACACTTAGAACCTTGTAGTATTAGGCTCGCGAAGTGTTTATGATAAACTTTCAATATATCTAAAAAAAAAAAAAAAATAAGGTTTATTTTTGCTAAAAAAATCGCAGCCTCTCACTTGCTGCCATACAAAACCTCCCTGCACAGATCAGGTTAAGAATCTATCACCACGGTTTAACAACAACATAAGGTCATTATTGAGATCCAGTGTGCGCAAGGTGGAAGTAATAAGAAAAGACTGAAAGAAGAAGATTTAGATACCTGATAGCCGACCAATCCGCCGAGTTCGAGGTTGTTGACATCACAAACTCTTTTGGCGATTGAGACTGTAGCAATACGTCTTGGCTGAGTCACAACGATGTTGCAGAACGTTTTTCGCCGGTAATTGTCTTCCAGGATCCACTGCGGTACTTGCGTGGTTTTTCCGCAACCTGTCGGACCCTCGATGATCGTAACAGGCATTGATTTTATATTAGCCATTACCTGAAAGCAGTTCCAATGTAAGAATATTGATTAAGAGATCACAATCTCGATAATCCCAGAATTAATATTTTTTCATTTCTGGAAGAAGTGAACTCTATCTGCATTGAAATAAGGGTCAATTTGCAAACGGTATTAATTTGTATAAGTCATTACACTAGAACCTCGATATAACGGACTTCGGATATAACAGATAAAATATCCGGTCAAATGTAGAAATTGTTAAGAACACCCTGTAATGTTATACATGTTTAAATCCAAGTGTCACCGCTTGTAAACAACATTCTACGCATGATAATCACGTTGTATCTCTCGCACTCAAATTTGAGTCACAATGCCGTCCTGCTCGTAGACTGAATGTCGCAGACGTTTACAACGCGGACCGCTAGTTCACGCAGCTGCACGGCAATTTAATTTGTTTACTCGAAGTGAATGGATGCATTTATTACTCCATTCAATAAGTTTACAATGGTTAGAAGTAAGAAAGAAACAGCAGATGAAGTCATGAGGAAGAAGCAACACGTCAAAAACAAAAGTTATCAGTGATAAGATCGCATCTCGACAATCTAATAACATTTAATGACCATTTGTCAGATAACGAAATTCATGCATTTTTGTAATCTTAGAGAATTGATTATAAAACAGCAGACTTCAAAAGTGTAAACAAAACTTGATTCTTTTTTCAAAGCAGGATTGTTGTCATTTTATGGTGCTATTTGATATTTGGTTGTGAAAATTGGTAAATGTCAAAAATGCTTGCTGCGGTGTAGTTAGTTTTTTTCCAGCAGGTTCGCACTAGAGCCATTCTGGTCCATGATCGACTGGACAACCGTCCATCTCTATACCGGCTCTCTCTTTCTCTCCAGTCAGTCGCACTTAACCTCTTTTCGTCCCTATTGACGTTCTCCTCAGGGGGCGGCACAGGGACTCAAGTCATTGACTATATTGGGCTTAAATTGTTCGGAGAGCGCTGCATTCGTACGCATTGCACTACCTTTGGTTTTCTTTACCCGGACCAAGTATTATTCGCATCAACGTGAATCCAGTGCTTACAGGTTCAAGTCATGTTGGCTTCGTATTTTGTTCGTAGTATATATCTGAAGTGTATCTATTTTGGCACGATGGCCGAGCGGTTACGGCGTCGGTTAATAATGTCGAGGGTCCTAGGTTTCAATACAGTATCTGGCAAAATTCACACATTTTTCGATGTGTCTTTAGACCTCCTAGTATTCACCTAATCGATTAGGCAAGTGGCTAACATCCATTTCTTGTAAAAAAAATCTGTTAATACAACCTCCAGTCTGAGAAGGCCCATATTCAAATTTATTTATTTCACATAATAATGAACATGACAAATTATAAATTCAAAGCATTCACGACATGACATAAAATAATATGTGTTAACAATTTTCAAATAAAAATACAGGGTAATGAGTAAATAATAGAATAATAAAAAAAAAAGTACATGGAAGCACAGAGTATAGTAGGTTGATAGACCCTATGAAAAAAAAAATTACAATGATGTCCACCTTAATTCAACTCACGTAAGTGGAATATATCAATATCCGAAGCGATTTGATTAAACATAGTTATTGCCCTCCCAATTGGCATTATTAATGGCATGTTAGTTCTGCACCTTGGGAGAACAAACAACGGATGCCCCCGATTTAAAAGATAATTAATAAGAATGGATTCCTAAGATCGGACAAGGTATAAAAAAATGTATCTTTTATACGTCATCTTTTAAACCAGGGGTAGTCAACCTGATCCCTACCGCCCACTAGTGGGCATTCCAGCTTTCATGGTGGGCGGTAGAGGAAACAGCCTCAGGGATCTCATTAATAATTTAATTAATTAAATGTATTTTCATCAGACTTCATGGTTCTATGTATGCAAAGTATAAATTTTAATAAAAAGCTAGATTTAACTACAGTAAGTTGTTTTATAAATATTTATTCTGCCAAACTTAGCGAAAGTCAGTATTACAGTACAGTCAAAGTATTTGGTAAGTAATTATTTATTATATGCTTTAACTTGCTGTAACTCTGCTTTATAAATATTATATAGTAAAGTTGCTTCCTTACTTTATAAATCACCATTACTATGGAACCGGTAGGCGGTTAGAACATTTTACTACTAACTGAGATACAAAAGTGGGCGGAAGGTATAAAAAGGTTGACCACCCCTGTGTTTCAGTGCCTGGTTTGATCGCCAAGGGTTAAAATATCTGTTCATAGATAAATGAAACTCACCTGCGACTTATAATTGTTGATGGCATATGTTTCGCTGTCATCGATTTTCAAGCAGTACTTTTTGAAGACGTTCGCCATACTGTCCTCCTGGACTCGTCTCACTTCATCGTTTGCCCAAGGTTTTGGCTGCTTAGAGAGCTACAAAATCAATTTCAAGAAGATGTTGAACAAAAACCTTCTACTAGGTAAATATATATAGAAATTTAATCTGTGATAACAGGATTTTCATCACAATTTGCATGATTTTGAAGTTAAGGTGCTTTTAAACGATCAGTTTTGCTATCCAATCAGTCTCCGTTTTCGTCGAGCTGTCCGTTAAACTGACATGTAAATGCAAAACTGAAGCAGCCGACAAAAAACTAAAACGGAAACGAGACAGGATGGATTTCATCATTTATCGTATCTGTTTTTAGAGTTTCCAGTTAAATTGACGTGTAAATTACTATGTTGCCATATTTTTCATACTAATTTTCTAATTTTTATGGAAATAAAGTCGAACTTGGTTATTTCGAGGAAGATGGGACCGACTGAATTTGCTCTTTATAAGCATTACTCGTTATATCAGAGAATAGTTATTTTTAAATGAGCGGTCACATTACACAAAAAGTCGAAAATAAAAAATCTGAAAACCATCGTAAAAATCCTCGAAACAAGCATGGCATTCATAAATACAAAAGAAGTTGTTTATTGTAATGAACGATGGTAGGTAGCTACGGACTTCACAAACCTTGGATTTTTCAACCATAAGCGTGTATACTTTTTTATTATTGTCGGCGAAACACCAATTAGGTCGGTACTTAGACACTTCACTAGTGTCATAAACATAATCCGTCCCTGGCGGATTGGATTTTATTGCTTAGGGTCGAAATGTTTTTAAACGATCGACCCATTAACAGTATTTTAGCTCGGTATATCCGATAAGTTGCTCGTTATAACAGTGAATAAATGTATGGAGAAAATCATAAACCAAAATGTCAACGAATGTTTCCTCATTACATCCGAGATCTCGCTATGCCCGAGATCGTAATAACTGAGTTCAACTGTATTATAATTTCTTTAAATATAGGTACTTTCCGGGTGAGTGCTTTGGCCTCTAAGCTATCGATCCTAAATATAGGTACTTACTGTATTATATCAACCAATCAATATGTAGTCGCTGTATTTTAAATACCTCTTATGTGGTTTGAGTCATATTCTGAGATAATCGAAAAAAACTACTTGTTTTAAAAAATAATCATAAATGATATATAATTTATGTTTTAACATTTTTTGTAGATCATAATTACAAATTAAAGTTGGATAATTTTAATTTACGTACTCATATACTCATACTTTATCATATAGGATTAATTCTATATGCACCGTGTTCAATACGCTGAATCATGTCGCACATCTGATAAAGAGTCAGAAGTCAAAAAAACACGATTTTGAGTTAAGTAGGTATACAGAAATATTCACAAAAAAAAATCTCCATGTGCTAAAAAATAGTCATACTTTTAGCTTCAATATTAAAATCACTAGATGGAATTGTGACGGTATTACATTGAGACTGTTCTGAAGACAGACTGAGAAGACTGAGGCCATCCTCCCACAGCGCAACTGAAATCTGATGGAACTGGTTTATGAAGGAACTCATAAACTGACCAATGTGATGTTTCGCACACGGCGCTACTGAAACCCAGTTGAAATAATAATCACATAACCTCAAACTGTCAAACTCAACTATCAACCGTGCTGTACAAAAACTGACAACACGCGCGCTGCAGCGTTTACATAAGGTTATTTTGATTTTCCAATTAATATTTAACCAATTTTGGTAAGAAAATATGATTTTTCACCGAAATCTAATGATGTTGGTACCACTGTTTTACGGTGACTGGAAACTTCAGAGACCGCGCGACTAGCATGTCGCATCTCTTCGCGACCGTTTTGAAGCTGAGAGATTCCAGTCTCGCCGTCAGCGAGCCGCCATTGAAATACATTAGCTAGATACTGGCTGGAATTTTAGTTTCAGTTCCGACGGACATAAGTTGCGCCGTGGGAGGATGGCCTGAGACTGAACGTGTTCATTCTCGAACAGTGTCAAGTGGAAAGTGACTATATTGTCATAATTTGAATTGAATATTTTTTGTTGAAATATTCCCAAAACTGTGTCAAAACTCAACTTTTTCACGATTTTCTTTCTGTAAAATGAGTTTTTTTTTTACAATGTAACATAGTATTTTTCACGACGAATCCAAATATATACATAACACTCTTAAGAGTAATGCGGGAAATATACAAAAACGTGATTTTGACCATTTTCAGATTAGTTTTTTGGCTCTACTGAAAAATCTACTTTTTTAAGTTATGACTCTATTTTATTGGATATGCGATGTGTAACCATGCCGTATTCACATAAGATTCTCATTTTCGTCAAAATCACCACATAGGGGTATTTAACACATTGACTGCTGACTAGATAATAACTTTTTAATTACCACATTTAAATAGCATGCTAATTATATCGAATGGCCGCCTGATCGTTACACGCTAGGTGCGACTTTAGCATCCAATGACATAATAAACAGTGACGATGTTTAGAAAGTATTTATAAAAATAATATTCATTTTTAGTGGATAAAAAATATGTAAATATACATCGCCATTTCCCAACTGAACTGTTAACTGAGACCGAACGGACAACAGAACTGATGTTTAAAAGGACCTTAAGCATTTATGTTGGAATAGACCTGCAGGACTATTGTCGCGATGTGATTATTCATTTTCCAAATCGCCGTAATCCAAGACATAATTGCTATCCCGGGGTCCCGTTAACAAACGTTACATTTCACAGTTCTTATCTCAGATAATCAGATAATAGTGCGGCAGATGACCGCGTGACCTTTTATAAATTTCTTTTTAAACCAAACCTAATCTAACCTTACCTAATCTTAAGCGTCGATGACATTGAGCTACTTTACAAGCTGCTAGTCGGCGAGTTTAAAAGCGGGCGAGTCAGCTAGTGCGATTGTGATGATGACACACAAAACTTTCCACTCGCTCAGAAGCCAACAAGCTAGCGAGTTGAATCCATATGTTGTTTCTTTAATTTGTGAATGTAAATAAAAGTTCATTGGGATTTACGCCAGACCCCAATATTGAAAGGGTACATAGGATATTATACTATAATATGTATCTTAAAATGTCATTTTTGGTACAATACGTATTGAGTACTTATTTAGTAAAGTCTCGATGACATCGAGCTACTTTACGAGCTGCTTGCTGGCGAATTTAAAAGCAGGCGAGTCAGCTAGTGCTATTGTGATGATGACACACAAAACTCTCCACTCGCTCAGAAGCCACAAGCTAGTGACCATAGACTATAGATACATCTAGACGCCACCCATTGCATTGCTAAATGAAGCTGCGTGCCGTGCGTTTGGTTTGTGGGCGAGCGAACGCATTCGTCTACAAATGTTCGAGACCATAGACCATTTCGCTAGTGCTCGCACTAGACGCTCAGAATTAAAATATAATTTTCTATTTTTTTACGTTATATAGTATTTTTAAGCGGTCAAAATGCAACCATTAGGTAAAGATATCCATAATTTAAGTTATTTTAAAGAAACACTAAGTCATTGATATTAAAATATATAATAATATACAAATAAATTATCACGAGCATGTATCAACTTACCTATGAAACGTAATACCATCTTCTTGCTTATCAGTACGGCTACCATATTTTAATACAACACACAGAACCATCTTTCCTACTTAATTAACTAAAAATATTTACCACTGACTTTATGTTTAAGGGGGAGACGCATGCCAGCAGAGAACCTAGCGGAAATATACGAAGCTTGCAATTTTAGATTTTTTTTTGATAATTTTCGATTTCAACTGTATTAATTAATAAATATGTATCCGAAAACATTAAAAAGATTTTTTTTTTTAAACTTAAGGATAAACTTACAATTGTAATACAATGTAATAAAATGTGAATTCGTTGCAGGGTCAAATCTTATTATTGCATTATATTTTATGGTCATAATTATCATTAAAATTTAGTTTATTGAGTTTTAGATTTTAGATTTTTGACTAATTCATCGTTTTAATATTTTTTATATTTATTTTTAAAAACATCGATTTTGCCAGTTTATCTTTAAATAAAAAAAAAAAAAATCTTTTTAGTGTTTTCAGATACATATTTATTAATTACTACAGTTGAAATTGTAAATTATCAAAAAAAAAATCTCAAATTGCAAGCTTCGTATTTTTCCGTTAGGTGCCTCTTTTCGCCTCTGATAGTATAAGCATCCCCCTTAACACAAAAAATAGCAATTTTAGCAACACGAGCTCGCAGGTTATCGACGCTACGTGAAGCGATTCACCACGATTTGCCGGCGATACTTTTGGAAACTAACTCACACATATGTAGACCTTTTATCTTACTCTAGCGCGTGTCGCAGAGATTATAAGGGTGCCGAATACTTTCTCACTCGCACTCATGCATCGTTTTTGTTCAGGCCTTGCTAGTGACTATTTTGACAGGACGTAGTTCGTTTTTTTACCGGCAGGTTCGCCACTATCGCTCTACTGCGCAGACGCAGATCGGCCCACACGCCAGCAAGTAGCGAGTAAAGTAGCCCGGCTTTCAACTTTTCTCGGTAGATTGTTTACAATCTGCTTGTTAGCTAGTTCGATGATGACACTGGGCGAGTTTACAAGCGGATTGTAAATTCGCCGGCTAACTTGTAAACAAGTGGTAGCTTGTAAAGTAGCTCAATGTCATCGACGCTTTAGTGTGATTATGGATACATCAAAATGTATGAAAATATCAAACTTTAAATTAACAATTATAAGACAGACTGGCGACCGCCAGCTGGCTCTGCTAGTTATAATAAATACCTACCTATTCTGTCGGCGCATAGGCTTTTCGATCCAATTATTGTAAATTGAAAATTTGAAATTTGCATACATTTTGATGCATCATTATCACAAACTAAGATTATATTAGGTAATATTACGTAGGGGTAGGTTAGATTATGTTAGGTTAGGTCTAAAAAAAAGTTATAAAATCTCATGACATTGTCTGCGGCACATTTACCAAAATGATTCCTATAAGTGAAAAATTTGTGGAATTGGTCTATAAACATTTATAAAGCCTCAATGACATTGAGCTACTTGTTGTCGAATTTACAATCTGTTTGTAAACTAGCCCAGTGTCATCATCGAACAAGCTAACAAGCAGATTGCAAATAATCTACCGAGAAAAGTTGAAAGCCGGTGAACTTTACACGCTACACGCTGGGGTGTGGGCCTACTGCGTCTACGCAGTAGAGCGATGGTAGCTTCCTCCTGGTAAAAAAAAAACTACTCAATATGTGCTGTCAAAATAGTACCGAAAATGACGGTTTCAACTCGCTAGCTTGTTGGCTTCTGAGCGAGTGGAAAGTTTTATGTGTCTTCATCACAATCGCACTAGCTGACTCGCCTGCTTTTAAATTCGCCAACAAGCAGCTTGTAAAGTAGCTCAATGTCAATGTCATTGACGCAAATATGTAGCATTTATAAGGGAGTTTAGCATTGTGTACCCTTTGGGTAACTTTTAAAATATTCAATACTTTAAGGGACAAAGAGCTAAATAATGGACAAACCAGGATATTTGCACATATCTATAGGACAATGTTCTAAAATAAAGAAAAGTCCTTTGAAATAAATGACACAATCTTAAGACCAGTTGCTATTCACTGATCGAGTGCTTAGCATTGTCAGTTTTTTATCATAGAACCCTTAATTCCCGCCAATCTCATATTTCATTACTTTGAAATAAAAAGCACACTTACCTCCAAAGCAGCTTCTAGTTCTAGCTGTTTAAATTTTTCCACATAATCAACTCCTAATGGCGTAGTAGTAGTCGGAGTGCAATTATCGTCATCTTCCTGCGGATAAAACATTTTGCCACCTGTTTGCGATCCTTTCAAATATACTGGCCTACAATCTTTTGTAGCACCAAACCAAGCATTTAGTTCCTCCATGGTGAGAAAATTTGAAAACAATATTCAATAATCAAGCGATGCCTTTAGATGTCTCCTTGTTAGCCGGTGGGCTAAATTAAACAACGCGTTTGCGAATCAATTAGTTACAATTTAACGAGCAAAAAATTCACAATTGCCAAAACATTCCGAAAATGAAATAGTCTCTCCAGTTTCTTATCTGTCTGTTTATGAACGTAGCCATAGACAAATTTGCTAGCAATTGACAACTAATTTTTGACGAGTAGCGCATGCTTCGTGAATAGGTAGTCATTTAGTTAATTTAGATTTATAGGTACCTATGACAAGTTTTTAAAAATTACTTTTGATAAGAGCCAGCGCTCGAAATGGAAAAGTTTACGAACCGGAGCGCTCGACAAATTTTCTGAAGATATTTACATAGTTATCAAATCGTATGTGTATTTTATAAAAATAAGTGTGTCAGATTTTCTATTCTATGGCATATCTAGGTCAGACGGTCGACATAGGTATTTTTTCCACGAGACGGAGAAATAATTTTACAAATTTCACGAGCCGGAACGGCGCTCCGGTGCGTTCCGTTCCATTTCGAGCCCTGATAGGAGCTTTTTATAATTGACCACTTGTTCATGCCGACAGTATGATTTTGTGACTTAGACGACAATCGAACATATTAAATTGCCCAAACCCCCAGTTTTTCTCTCAACCCTGTTTCTGATCAAGAAAGAAGACGGGACGCTATGCCCTGTTTTCAACCAAAAGCGTTTGAATGCTTTCCTACAGCCAAAGCCATTCAAACTAATTCACCATTATGAGGTTCCAGCCGTCTTACAAACAGAAGACTGGCTAGTGGCTAGTAATAATAGATCTAAGCCAGGCGTACCTCCAGGTACCAATGGCTTCTCAACATCGTCGATTCGTTCGACTAGCCTACCAAGGGGAGCTCCTACAATTCACGTGTCTCCCGTTCGTGCTGCCAGCCGCTCCTATTATGAACGCCTACGAAAGAATGGCTGAGAATATTCACTTACCTAGACGACTTCTTTGTAGCCAACCAATCCGAGAAACAGTCTCGGTTCAGGTGGAATACAGGATAACCTTCATACAGTCTTTAGGGTGGTTAATGAATATTAAAATATCCTGTCTGAACCCAAGCCAACAATGAGGGTTCCTGGACATCACATAGGACACACACAACAAGCAGAGGTTTCTGTCGCCGGAGAAGTGTGTATCACTCCGTCACCATCTGCTAATGCAGGTGCAAAAAGGCAGACGGTCCCTCAGACAGGCACATATCCAATCCCTTCTGGAGCGACTCAACTTCACATCCTACCTCCACGAAGAAGGTTGCATTGCCGACGGCTACAACGCTCCAGTCATCAATATGGCTGAGGTCCCATCCTCGCCAATTGATGACAATCCCACCACAGGCCCAATGGGACATCATGTGGTGGCTCTAGGCGATAGGATCCTCAGAGTTGACACAACGCAGGTACAAAAAGGCAGTTGGTCCCTCAGACAGGTACATATCCAATCCATTCTGGGGCGACTCAACTTCACATCCTATCTCCACGAGGAAGGTTGTATTGCCGACAGCTACAACGCTCCAGTCATCAATATGGCTGAGGTCCCATCCTCGCTAATTGATGACAATCCCACCACCGGCCCAACAGGACATCATGTGGTGGCCCTAGGCGATAGGATCCTCAGATTTGACACAACGCAGGTACAAAAAGGCAGTTGGTCCCTCAGGCAGGCACATGTTCAATCTCTTCTGGGGCGACTTAACTTCGTATCCTACCTCCAGGTTGCATTGCCGACGGCTACAAAGCTCCAGTCATCAATATTGTCGAGGTCCCATTCTCACCAATAGACGACAATCCCACCACAGGCCTAACTGGACATCATGTGGTGGCTCCAGGTGATAGGCTCCTCAGAGTTGACACAGTAAATCAATCACTTCCTGACGACAGACGCAGCCGACACAGGCTAGGAAGCCCAACTGAATGAACACCACCTATCAGGTAAGTGGGAACAAGACCAGTTAGCATGGCATAGCATTCCAACAGGAAGGAAATGTTTGCAATTCAATCTCAGGTACAATCAATCATAGGATCAAATCTGCTTCTGCAGAGAGACAACAAAACAGTGGTGGCATATTACATCAACAACGAGGGCGGCACAAAATCTGTCACCCTCCTAAACCTATGCCGACAGATACAAGTATTTACCAGTCGAGCCAACATCACGTTACTGCACAATACCTCCGCAGAAATTACATCTGCGTGGCAGATCATCTCTCCCGCAGGTAACTCATTCCCGAATAGCACCTCATCAACACCGCAACCACCCCCCTGTTTCAAAGATGGGGTGTTTCCGAGGTGGATTTATTCGCAAGCAAAACAGCACATGTCGTTGCAACGTATGTGTCACGAGACGTTACAGACAGTGGCGCGCTGTTTCACGACGCCTTCTGCCGAGTGTAGGACTTCAGACTGGCGTGGATATTTCCCCCACCAAACATACTTTCACGAGTCCTAGCGCACCTGAACTCAGCAAAAGGGAAGTACTTACTAGTGGCACCGAGCTGGAAACAATGCTTTTGGGGAGTGGACTTACGAAAAAGGTCGATAGTACCTCTTTATACAATGCCTCACCTACATACGACACTAGTAGGTATGGAGACCAACCGTCCACCTCCAAGGACCCAGGACCTGTCCCTTTAACTATGGGTAATTTCGGGTGGGGTGGAAATAACATCAAATTTAATGGTGGAAGAAAGGGCACTCCTTACTTCCAGATGGCGGCCTTCGACTCTAAAAACTTACAAACCAGCTTGGAACAAATGGATGACAATGACATGGGTAACATGAACCTAATGGATCATAATAGCCCTCAACCAATGGAATTGGCCAGATACCTAGGCTACAAGCACAACATGGAGGGTTTGTCGTACAACACCATCCTGGTGCATAAGTCAGCCATAGCCACATTTTGCAAACCGATTATCATTGTAGATATCAGCACCAACGTGGTAGTACAACACAATAATGTTACAGGCAATTTCGGTACATAAAACGAAGCCCGTCAAACCACCGGTTTGGGATCCAGGACGAGTGGTAGATCATCTTAGGAAAACAACACCGGTGGAGTACAACCTATTCGAAACGTCTCGCAGGACAGCTACCTACTCGACTGCTTCTCGCATCGGGACGAAGGGTTCATGACCTCACACTACTCAGTAATAGTAGACAATGGAATAGTGGATAAAAGTGAGCACATAATTGTATGGCCAATGCTTGGCGCAAATACAGATACCGCCAAGCATCGTCAATCGGAATGGAAGCTAAGCGCTTCCACGTGGCCCAGTATTCTGGTTACGGAAACTCGCCTGCATGTCTAACCCATAGAGAGGGGAAGGTGGGGATATTTCGGAATTATTTATATCTTCAAGAGGATCACCAAAACCAGCCACCAGGACAGTTATAGGGAATTGGATAAGGTCAGTACTGTTGGAAGCAGGGGTACAAGAACCACCAGGCAGTGTCCGCTCAATGATGGCTTCCTTAAACTGTAAATATACCCAATAGATGATATCTTAAAGAGAGGTAACTGGCGTAGTGAGTTGACATTTCACCACAACTACCAGAGAACGATGGATAACCACCATCAGAAGGGGAAAAGAACCCATTAACTTCTCTATTCAACCATATACATTGAAAGTCACGATGGTCTATACCTCGTCAATGAATCATTGTCACATACAGGAATTTGGCATACCCAACACCAGGTGATAACAAACAGATATCGCAAGGACTTCAAAGTCAAATTCGAATAATGAAAGGAGTTTTACCTACAAATAAAACTCTTATTATTCATGTTGACTTTGAAGTCCAGGTAACTGCTACCTGGTTGAGTACCTTGACAATGAGTCATATCATAATGAAGACAAAGGGATCCCAAACTCCATACATAAAAAATGGACACGCGGGTATGACCAGTAAATAAAAATGGAGGAATGACCAACGACAAGAAAAAGGAAAATAAATTAGTAGAATATAACCTCACGCGAAGAAGAAAGAGCAAACCCTATCTCAAGGACTTCAAAGTCAACATGAATAATAAGAGTTTTATTGGTAGGTAAAACTACTTTCAATATGTCTGATATTCTGAGTATAATTATATCTACCGATTTATCCTATCTTATATGACTGCAATCACTGGGTCTGAAAGGCATGAATCATCATTACATGCCACTTTTTATTATTTTGGCACCCTAAAACCCATATTACCCTAAATATTAGTACAATATAGGTACCTTTAATATTTGTAAGATTAAAAAATGCTAAGCACAGCATTCGTTGGCATTTATAAGTTGACAGATTTTCATATTAATATTTTAGAAAGTTACACGGTAGTACCTATATTAAAGCTTAGTAATTAAGTCAAAAGTCAAGACAATAAATATTAATAGGTATTCCTATTCACAAAATACCTACCTAGGTAGGTAGGTAGTCGTATGAACCTATTACGTGCTCCCTCTGTGGGCACCGTCCAATCTCTTTGGTTATAGTATATTAGTCTATGGTCTCTGTTGTCTTCTTTCTGGCTTTTCTATGCTTCTTGGCTTCTTGCCATGTCTACTGAAATTTCAGTAGATCAACTGATATTTTTTGCCAATATACTGAATTTTTGATTTTTTTTTCGAAATTCAAGAAATCTACTGATATTTGTGTTTCTCCATAATAATTGTAAATTAACTGATGATTCTTTTAATAATAAACTTGAAATGATTTACGCATGACCTTTTTTGATGTTATACACTTCTAAATTGACATAAAAAGCATTGTAACTCTACCCAAGAGCGCCATTTTACCTATTAATATCATCATTGTTTACAACAAATTAATATTATTAGTTATTGTTATTCTTATTAGTTTTAAATCATGTCTAATAAACCACATTTTTCAAAATCTACTGATATTGAAATCTACTGAATTTTTGGTCAAAATCTACTGAAATTTTAAATTTTAACTTGGCAGCACTGGGTTGATCGCATAATCAGTGTTGCCATGTCTATCTACTGAATTTTAAAATTTTGATTTGGCAACACTAGAATGATCGCATAGTCAGTGTTGCCATGTCTACTGAAATTTCAGTAGATCTACTGAAATTTTTGTCAGGAAAAGAAGAAATTATGATTATGAGAAGACACTTGTGAGATTATGTCAATATGCACGCTTTCACCAAACACAATCGTTGAATTTCATACATTTTTGTCAATCTACTGATATTTTGAAAAAAAAATCAAAAAATCTTTTGAACTTTTAAAATTTTAGTTGGCAACACCAGGTCATTAGTCTATTGGTCAATTATTGAGTGGTTGACGTACGAATGAAAAATATTGAATAAAAAGTGATAAAAAGACAATACACTCGCTTTTACAGTATCAGTTATAATATAAAGTGTAAATCTAATAAATCATGGTAATCGAAATATTTTTTGAATCTGAGAAGCTCATCAGCTTTCAAAATGATTCCATTTACGCTGATTATCGACAAATGGCGTGTTTGGTTTCTCGATTAACCGTAAGTACATTAAATATCTACATAATGATACATTGTTAAATATTTAGTTAGGCATCGTTAAGACATCGTCCCGTCGTATCAATTGAAGGGGTTATCGCAAGACAATGATATGCTACATAATTATAAATTTGTTGATAAAACAAATTCCGAGGGCACACTCACGTTTTTCTAGAAAAAAATTACACAGATGTCTCAATATGATATAATATTAGGTGTGCAGTTCTTGCAAATTCATTTTTTTCTCTAAAAATGGTTACAATATGATATGCCACACCGGTCAAAATGGACACGGGTCAGTCATCCACACCTTCTTGGTCCAAACAAAATGATTGTGCGATATATCAAACATTTAAAATGAGGATATTGATTTTTCCTGTTACAAAAGTGATGTTGATCATGAATATGTGAACAACGAATGAGAACATTAAATTGCTCATATTATTATCTCCAAACTATGTTTCTGTGGCATATCATTGTCTTGCAACAACCCTTTCAATTATGACAGCGAGGCTAGTCACCCGACATAACATCCATAGGTAATTTCATCACATAATTATGTTGACAAAGTATCACTGTAGGTATTTGAAGATTATTAGTAGGTACCTAGATAATATTATACTGAAACTCTACTATCTACATGTCATACTCAGTGGCGGCCGGTGATTTTTTGGATTGTAATTTTTGAGGGTGCGCTGGAAACCTACCTTATTGAAAAATGAAATCAATTCGGCGTTATTTTTGATTTGACAAAACGTTATTGACATTTGGGAAATTACCTGTATATTTTATATTTTTAATAAAACATGTTGCGAGTTACTTAAATCTTTATTGGATTTGTTTTAAGAAACGATTGCATCTCTTATAGTAGATAAATACCTCTTTCAACGTAAGCCATCTTATTCTATATAAGTACATTATCTTTAGCGATTTGTACACTGTATGAATAATGATTATTATGAAACTGCACTTTGTGAAATAGTATTAAGATTTATTAGCTTATCACTAGAATTCATGAATTAATAATTTTCTATACCTATTATAAATAACCGACATCATTCAACACACAGGTTAATGAAGTATTAATTTTCCAGAAATGCGATAGGTACCAAAATTATTTTTATCTTCACTGATTTAATTTGCAGTACACATAAATCAAAACATCTTACCGACATTCTATTATATTTCTTACCCATTTTAAATTTAGAAAATAATGAATTCTATTGTATTTAGTTTAACAGGCATTTTACATACGAGATTGCTAAATATGATACTAAACATAATTTGAGCATGAACAGAAGTGGCAGCGTCTATAATAACAAACCATAATTCAAATATGAATTGCTCTCTACTCAGAACAATATGATGTCATTTTACTGGCATAAACGATTAGCACGGTTTAAGTTGTTTTTTAATGGCTTTAGTTAATGCTAAGCTTTGGGTTCATTTTAAGTAAACAAAATATATTGCCGGGGCGCGAATGATTTCAGTGAGGATGACGTATACTGTGCATAGTGCCTGTATTATCGCCGATTGGGAATGTGGGCACATCGGTGTATGGTTTGCATTACAATAAGTGAGCGATAATATTTGAAAACCTATGAAGAAAAAATATGATTTACGATGTTGAACGATGTTTCATAGCAATGCAGGCAGTGCAGTGCACTTGTATGATGTTAGACCAGCCGCCGCTGGTCATACTACATGGCCTCAGTAATGATATATAGAGAGCGCCTATTTTTCGGCAAAATGAAACCGTGTTTCTTGCATATAACGCACAGTAGAACCCCGATTTTATTATTATCAACTTAACTACATATGAAACGTTATATTATTATCATCGTGTTGCTTCTCAGTAGTAGCAGTGGCGGCCGGTGGTCTTCAGAATAGCATTTTCTGGTAGTGCGCAATGGTTTTACCTTCTATAAAAAGAAGATATTCTTCTTTCACCCTGTCACGACCCAGCATTGGGGCATAGGGCAAGCACAAGTTCGCGCCACTTCCCTCGCCAACTCTTGCGCCTCCCGCTATGTCAGACCAGCAGCACGTAGGTCGCTTTTGTGGCACCGCTGCAGGGTGAGGGAGGGCCGGCCATGGCGATGTCACAATCTTTGGCGGCATCCGGACACGTGTCCTAGCCACGTAAGGTCGTAAAGCGTCTTTTCATGATTACCTCAATCACCGAAAGCTGCCATGTTCTCTTACCTACTTCTCAGAAGGTAAATTAAATATGTCTTTGTTTATTTATACTATTACTCAAAAAAGTTTTTGAACAGAATGATATGTATTTTTTTTATTATTTTAAATGTATTTGAGAGGTTTAGAAATAAACTCTGCAGTTTGTATGTTCGTAAAATAATGTTGGCGATTCATTAAATATGTTAACTGTAAAATTGTTAAAAATTAACTCGCCAACATTGTTATAAAACAGAAACTGGCGTTTTTGTTTCTAGAGTCCTTCGGTTTCGTGTGCTGATCTAAAAGTGTGTAAAAAATTCTACACAAAACGCCATTATAGGAACATTCGGCCATGGTTTAAGTAGAATATAATGACCTCATTGTAATCCTGTGCAAACTGCAAATTTGTTTGGATCGTATTCAGCATTAATTCGTGATCAGTATTAATTGTTCATAATACTGCTGCATGTTCTACTTCGCAAAGTGAGTGATACACGTATGAATAACAATGAAATGTTGAGCGATGTCTTCAAAGATGCAGGCAGTGCGTAGCTCTTGCATGGTATTAGAGGAACCGCCGCTGACGGCTACCAAATTTAAACACAACATAGTTAACCATATTATGTTCTATTAAAACAACTAAAAATAATTATCACTAACCATATTTAAGCACAAAAACAATAAATTTCAGCAACACATACTCGCAGTTTTTGAATAATTGTAATCAGTCAAATCCATTTATACCGGCGACACTTAAAAAAAATATTTCATTCAGCCGTAGAAATTCTATCTTACTCTTAACGCATATTGCGGAGATATAATCGTGCCGAATGCTTACTCACTCGCACTTATGGTTCGTTTTTGTGGAGGCCTTGTACATAGCTTTCTTTCTCCAAGAAGTCTGTCCATATCCTCGGTGTTCATATCGTTGCCGCTTGAGCAAAAGTAATTTCAACCAGTTTTGTAAAATAATACTCTCCGAAGTGCCAAGGTCATTAAACTTAATTTTTTATACAATTTTTTTTATAAAATTGGATCTTTAGAATATTTACTGAACGGTTAATTTCCTTAATGTTGAACTAGAGAGAAGAATTTGTTGAGTGAAGACACTTCTTTGTTGTTCAATGTTGTGTCAGCATGTAGTGGGAGTTTTGTGTTCTTTAAAACTTTCTTATACCTATTCCCTCGAATGTGGCCATGTTTCATCTTATCTTTGGGTGGAAGTATCCTTGACAGCACAGGTGGCGTAAAGGATAAGGTCCCTCTAACAATACTCATGGTATAGTTTTTAATAATATGTCACTTGTATCTCAGAACTTCAATATCAATTTGTTAGTGAGAATATTTCTTCATTAAGGTGTCATACTGTTTGTAGGAGACTTTGTGATTTAAAGTATGTGCATTATGGTTTACTTTTGAACTCAATGCTATTGTCTTCCAGGGTGTTCCGGAATGTGACCTGTATGCTACTCAAAATGGCCGCAGAGCTAGTGAGACTTTGGTGGAAGGCGCGGTTGTGCGGTGGCACACCCGATTGGTGGGCGGCAAGGGGGGCTTCGGGTCCATGCTGAGGGCCATCGGGGCGCAGATTGAGAAGACCACGAACCGTGAAGCGTGTCGTGATCTGTCAGGGCGGAGACTGCGGGACATTCGGGAGGAGCAGAGGCTGCGTGGGTGGGCGGCTGGAAGACCACAGCGTGAAGAGGACGCCAAGAAGCGGAAGCAGGACCGTCTTAATAGGTAATATTCGGCACAACTTCACATGTTGAAAAAATGCCCTCTTCCACAGTAGTTATTTTGAACCAGGTTCCGGAAGAATTCACAAAAGGTTGCTGAAAGGAATAACTTAAATGTGATAGAGTGACATAAAAGATTTACTGTGGTCGGCGAGTCGAAAGTTCAACAGTTTTACAAAAACACTGGAGTGGGGGGTAGCCGGCAGTTTGAGCCTGGCGGTCATCTGGCGGTCGAAGACTGTTTGTCTATGAGCGCAGCAGATATATTTACCAAAGATAACTGTATGGGCGCCATTACGTGTTAACTGGCAGGTTCAACCTGCTACTCAACCTCACCGTGTATGGCCAGTTATTGGTGTACAGGCGGTCCACGACTTTCGTACATAATTGATTTTGAAACCATAGCTTGGTTAGATATTAGGTTATAATTAGATACTAGAATTTAGAAATAGAATAGAATTAGATATTAGAACAGAATTTGGTAGTTTCAGTTGTAACTAATGAAGGTCACCATCCATTACATTTAAAATTTGCAACATTACAGTTACAGTACAGTATTGATTTATTATGCTGTATTTGTGTTTTATTGGTGTCCTGATTAGTTTTGGTCGATGTAAATATAACATATCATATTAAAATAACTCGTATATTGTCGCCGTAGATGTCAAGGCAGCCAAGCCACAAATTTGGCGAACATGAGTAAAGTACACAAAATCATTTTAAAATCATCAAAGATGCAGTGATCAATGGATTTAAGCCACAAAACTCTCTGGACTACATTTTTAGTACATCTCAATATTGAATGGTCAAGAAATATAACACACATAACTTCTTAGATACATATTATTTTTTTTAGTTATTTGTACAAAATAATAAAAAGATAACACCACAAAGTATATTCTATGTTCAAAGTTTCACCGTTATATCTTTAAAAACAAAAAAGTTCAATAAAAACATGTTACTTTTTTTGTCACACAAAATCTTTGCGCGCCTGTATCTCAGCATTATGATTTTGTGGACTGGCTTCCTTGACATCTATGGCGACGATATCTAAAGATGCGTATCCTGAAGTGTAAGCAATAAATATGTATTTATAGTGGAACCCCGATCTACAGTTCTCGCATAAATCGTTTTCCCGCATGGATCTTTCATTTTTGAAAGTCCCGCCAAGCACCCATAAGAACAATGTTAAATAATCCCGCATTCACCATTTCCCGATTTATCGTTTTCCTCGATTTATCGTCTAAATATTATGGTCCCGTTACAAATATTATGCCGATTGACCGTTTTTGTTGAATATTTTTCATTTTGCTTTCGTAGAATTATTTATGATACATACAGACCTTTCAGTCGCGTCGCTTTGTTTGCACAGGTCTGTCGGCGCTCAGGCTTGCCTTGTATCTGGTATCACCAATTTTTATAAATCACATCTAAAATGCCCCCCACGAAGAAAACTAGAACTCTAGCTGAGAAACTGAAAAAATGCATTTCTTGGAAGTGACAAATTAAGGAAGGAATTTAAATTAATTAATCTTTGGGAAAAGATTCCATGGAGAAGATAACAGTCCTATATTTATGGATGTATATATCAGAATTTTCAAGATTTTCTGTGCTTATATCCATTTATGATAGCCATGCAAAAATAATAAAAAGATAATGTGATTTCTTCAAGTGCGCAGGAATTAGGGAGGGCTAAGATGATTAATGTTATGGATGCTATCGTAGACTGTACTTACGTTCGTTTCTTCGCTCAGTGCCCCTCTGACTATATCTGAACCCTCTAACCAAACGATAATGTAGTATGTTTAGTAAGTGTATAGCTTTCTGCCTAGGTCATTACTACAATAGTAATTTGTAATTTACCTTTGTCAGGTTTTTCAATCAAGTATTTTGGGCATAATAAGAATTATATTTGCAGGTTGTGTGCAGTGCCGAGTCACGAGTTCCATGACGAGCAGTATGAGACTGCTCGGCGTGGGCTGGAAGAGGCCGGGGGCGCTGCTATCGATGCAGGTCACAAAGCTCAACCCCTGTCCGCGCCGACTGCCAAGCCTGTCGCCTCCGCCAACCAACCATCGGCCAAGAAACGGAAGCCGAATCTATGGTGGGTATTTAATTTAAACTGTATTGTATGATGTGTGTCAATCCTATTTGACCGATAAAATTAATAGTTGTCATTGCCCATATTTTGTCGATAAATTATTTTTAGCTGTAGCACAAATTTTCCTCACCGGGATCGAATCCAGAGTCCCAGATGAAAGGCCAGCGCCTTACGCACTGTACTACGAGAGTGGAATAATAATGTACCTTGAAAAATGGAATTGTGTCATACCAAATGTGAAAATTTCATATAAAACGCCAAATACGCTAACAGTAGGCTGTGAAGATTCGACATAAATAGTGCACACTAACCTATGTCAGTCACACTTATGAGTTTTCATTGAAATTGCAGATGGTATCGGTTAGTTTTAAAAATTTAATAAACCCTTCCAAAAATCAGTTGAGTTGAAAATCCTAAACAAAGTTAATAAATTTATGTATGCTTGTTTATTTTATAGGATTGATGATGACCTATCAGATATGTCATCGAGCGAGTCGGGTTCGGAAGAGGAGCAGCCCAAAGTTGAGATGGACGAGAAGGCCGCGGTCGGTAAAGGAAAGGGCAAAGGAAAGCGATCCCACCCAGACGAGACTGCGATCCACTTGCTCCCCACTGCAAGTAATGCCAGTGACAGTGGCAACGAGTCAGACATTAAAGCGTCGTAGACATCGTTTTTATCATTACAAGTTTACATTTTTATTAAAATAACGGTATAAAAATATACTCTATTCATATGCAGTAATTGCATGAGTAGATTCGACGACTCATGCCGAAAGATAACACACGATTCATACTTACCAATTCGATTGTCTCAACTCCTGTTGCATTTGGTTCATAACATAATATTATGTATATTGTATTGCCAATGTTAAAAATTGTAAATGTCAAATATATATTGGCTATGCAAAACAGTCATCATGCATATTTTTTAAGTATAAAAATGTCACCGCCAACTATTAGAAATTGTATTTGAACAAGACGTAAGTTACTGATTCAATTTACTCTAAGCATAGTTTTCTTTCATATGTGTTAGTATTGTCTCAAAATAAATGTAATGATTTAAATTCCGCAATTTGCAACATTTGAGGCAAGAATTTTTTTTATTTAGATCACGACTCGACATAAGGATTTAAAGTAGTGACAATAAATTCTTGATCAGGACACCCAGTTGGTGGAAGTAATTGAATTAACGAGTCTGCTCATGTGGTTTTGGTTATTGTTTTTATTCAAGAGTATGCATAAGATTTTTATTGAAATACAAATCTCAGAAACATACCTATTAGGACAAATTCAATGTTTCTTAAATTTAATCTTTTTTATGATGTTTTTCCTTGATTAAAATATTGATACCACCCAATAATTTCCATCCACCTGGTCAGAATTACCATTGACCCCTTTTAAGGTATCAGTCAAATAAGACAATGTATAAATTCATTTAGAGCGATGTTCACTAATCAATACCAAAATTCCATCTCGCTCGTATGCTCTTTCCAGTCACTCACTCTCCAATGGGCGGTGATGCAAAAAGCATGAGAGACGATCGACCAATGAGTATTGTCAACAATCGCCGATACCATACTCAACATGATTATAAATATGTCTGAGAATTTAAAATAAATAACTGAGATAATCAGAACTTTAAAAAATAACCCATGTCTTTTATTCAATCTTACTCTACCACAATTCGAAGTGAAACTTTTATACGCGCATTACAGCAATTTTGCCTGTATAGTGAATCTGCCTAAAACTGTCAGTCGATTTGAAAATTGCCTATTAGTCATACGAGTAAGGAAAAAAATAGCTGCACTTTTTGAGGACGGCACTAAACCTGGCATACACCATGTCCACATCCATCGTTGACATTTGTTTTTGGGGATGCTGAAGTTAAAAAAGGCTTTAAAATGTTGTTGGGAGCCCATAGGATGAGATATCTAACGTGGCGTCAAAAATGGACCCCGTGTAAAAATTATAATGGGTGTTTTTTTATTATTTTTGCTTTTTTATATATTTTTAAAGAAATGACACAAAATTTTATAATTGAAGTAGCATTACTATGCAGTTATAATCAGTGGCGGCCGGTGATTTTTGGATTGTAATTTTTGAGGGTGTGCTGGAAACTTACCTTATTGAAAAATGAAATCAATTCGGCGTTGTTTTTGATTTGACAAAACGTTATTGACATTTGGGACTTTGACAATTTACATTTAATATTTTTAATAAAACATGATGTGAGTCACTTAAATCTTTATTGGATTAGTTTTAAGAAACGATTGTATCTCTTATAGTGGATAAATATCTCTTACTTTTAACGGAAGCCATCTTATTCTATATAAGTACATTAGGTATCTTTAGCAATTTGTACACTATGAATAATGATTATTATGAAACCGCACTTTGTGAAATAGTATTAAGATTTATTAGCTTATCACTAGAATTCATGAATTAATATTTTTCTATATCTATTATAAATAACCGACATCATTTCGCGTTTAGTCAACACACAGGATAATGAAATATTAATTTTCCAGAAATGCGGTAGGTAGCAAAATTATTTTTATCTTCACTGATTTAAATTGGAGTAGACTTAAATCAAAATATCTTACCGACATTGTATTTATTACCGATTTTAAATTTATAAAATAATGAATTCTATTGTTTTTAGTTTTACAGGCATTTTACATACGAGATAACAAACATAATTTGACCGTGAACAGTAAGCTGCAGCGTCTATAATAACAAACCATAATTCAAATCTGTAATTGCTCTCTACTCAGACCAATATGATGTCATTTTACCCGGTCGGCGCACGATGTTCTGGAACTTACCTTTGACGTAACGCTATAGGGATGGGATTGTGGTCTATATTGTAATATTTCGCTCCTATAGTGAACAATCCCTTTCGCTGGTTGCTTGGTTAGAGAAGACCTTTCTCGTTTGCTTACAAGCTCGAATATCTATAATGATATAGTGTGTAGCAAAGGATGATATTTAGTATTGCATTTGACTGCAGGTCGGAAAGTTGGTGGTTCCATCCAGGGCCGTAGCAAGGTACTTTGGTGCCCAGGGCAAGAGGTAGATTTTGTGCCCAACAACCCCACCGGAATACTAATTCCTGAAAATAACAATTAAAAGACCTAAGACCTTGCTACGGCCATTGGTAGTGTAGAAACACTCGCGGCTACCATTTATTTGTCCATTTCGAATAGGACAGGTTTCGTTTTTATAAGTTAAGTAACTCAAGTTTGTCAAAATTTTTAATTTATCATTTACAACAATTTAGTGACTGAGTTTTCTTAAAATTCCTGGCATCGTTTTGGCACCCCCTATGCTCCTGGCATCGTTTTGGCACCCCCTATGCTCCTGCAGCGCCTAGGCGCCCAGTGCTATCGCCCTAGTCACCAGCCCCTAGATACGGCCCTGGTTCCAACTCATCCATAGCCATTAGCTTTTCACAACTGGTTGTATTCTAGATTTGATCGGTCCAGAATGTGGGTGTGTTCTTCTTCTTTGACCGTGTCTGCCAGTAGCGAAGGGTGGAGGTAGGCTGTTAAGATCTGCCATAAATAGTGCACATTAAACCTTGTTAGTCATACGTATTTGTCTTAATTGAACTAAGACTACACTTTACAGATGGTGTTAGTTAGTTTTTAAAAATAAATTAAACCCTGGCTAAACCAAACCATAATAGTTTTGGCATATTTTGGGTGATATTGTGATAATTGTGCATACTTTTTCATTTATACTTATTTTCGTTGGATTAATACATATTACTCATATTGTTGTTCATTTTTTGAAATTCATTAACCTCCTCTGCCTATACCAAATAATAATACATAAAAATATTATTCTATCTACAAAATGTCCAACATCATGTATGATTTAATTGCATAATTTTAGATATTTTATAGATAGATGAGTATTTTTTGACTATTATGTATTATGGCATGGTTTCGCAGGGTTTAATTGAATTTTAAAAACTAACCAACAGCATCTGAGAATTTTCAATGAAAACAAATACGTATGACTGACAAAGTTTAATGCAGGGGGGGGCAAACTTTTTGGCTGGAGGGCCAAATTCAAGAATTCAAAATGATCGGCGGGCCGCAAGTAAAATACCATTTTTAGATATACACTATTTATCATCACGAAAAATAAACATTACAAAAAAATTAATGAGAAGAATAAAACTGTTGTAGATTTTTTAACATTTTTTTAAATTCAGGTGTTAATTTTGTAGTTGATGTTCTCAAAACTGCTTGTAAATGGGCATCGGAGATATTTGATCGTAAAGAATTTTTATTGAGGTTCATGATCGAAAATGTTTGTTCACATATAAAGGTTGATCCAAAAATAACGAACATTTTTCTTGCATAATCTTTACGTTGGTCGAATTTGTCTGAATTAAGGGCATTGTAAAATTTGGAGATTTCTTCACGACGATGCAATTCTCTTAAATCAGTGTCACACTGCAGATCAATAATCTCAAGTTGTAGCTCTGTCGGTACACTATCAATATCTAAATGGAAAATGGATCGCGTACTATTGCTAAACAAATTTCAATCTATTGTCAATATTTTTTAAAAAATATATAAAAAAGTTATTCGTTATCAGAAGTCCAATTAATGATATCGGGCCGCAAAAAATACCTGGCGGGCCGCAGTTTGCCCCCCCCCCCTGGTTTAATGTGCAGTATTTATGGTGGATCTTAACAGCATACCTCCACCCTTCGCCACTGGTGTCTGCTGCCAATTATTGTCAAGAACTGCCCCCCTTCGAATCACTTTTCCATAGAACTGAAGAGTTTCTCTCCGACAGATGAATCTATCTTTCATCATTAACTAACTCCTCAAGAATGAATTTGTCGGTGTACTCGGCTGTCAATATGGCTGGCATATAAATTCAACTTACATTGGAAAAGCATCAATCTGGTGTTTTTACGTGATATTTCTGTACATTTAAAAGAGCAAGTTTGTATTTGACAGAGTTTATTTGGAGGTTTGTAATTCATAATATTGTCTAGTTGTAATAAATAAACTGTACACTTATTCTTCATAGATATTATCCAAATGTGTTATTCAGTATTCAAATTGTCTTTTCTCAAGTTGATATCTTCCATCGAGTTTCTGGTAGCCTGTTGGTATAAAAAAAATATAAACATTAATCTCATGATAGAAACGAATAGTTCAACATCAGTTAGGGAAAATAGGGAGAAAAAAATCAATTGGGTGTGCATTGTTGTTATAATGTTTATGGCTAGTAAAAAAAATAAAATTCAGAATGACAATATTTTACATAAAATAATAGCAAAGACTCAAACCTATTTTCAACAGGATTGATTGCGTAATACAGTAAATAATTCTTTCAGGAATTAATAGATGTGAGACTACTGTTCAGCTTCTACGAGGGGAGTTCGCAGTATGGTGGTGAAAGTTGCAAGTACATAATATTAGGGTTAAAATTATTTTTTTATTATTAGGTAATCCTTTTTAGGTATACTTGTGCAATTTTAAGTTGATTGTTCCATACATCGCTTCCAATATTTAAAAGAACAAATGAAAGTCTATGAAATTTAAAAAAATCAAATACTGAGCTTCATGCAGTAATTAAATTCCTCACAAAACGGAAAAAGTAAACCATCCAAAATGAAATAAAATTGGTTTATCTCTGTTGTGGTAAAATCATGATTTACAAATGGTCACGTTTATTTAAAACGGTAGAGGGTCATTAGAAGATGTTGACCGTAGTGGAAGGCCAAGTGACATCACTACACATGAAATGGTATTAAAAATCGAAGATGCCCTTATGGAAAATGGTCAGCTAAAACTAACCGAAATCGCAGACAGGTGCAATCTATCCAAAACAACAATTTCCAGAATTATACACGAAAATCTTGGGATGTCAAAGGTAAGTGCAAGATGGGTGCCATGAATGCTTATGCCATATCAAATAAGTAACTGTGTGGAATGTTCTCAGCAGTTTTTAAAGCAGTCTGGCGTCAATCAAAAGGAACTTACCAACAAAATTGCTAGAGGAGATGAAAGGTGGGTTCATTATTATGACCCTAAGTCAAGACAGGAGTCCATGCTGTAGCATAAAAAGGGTGGTTCAGCCCCCAAGAAGTTCAAGGTTGTACCATCGGCTGGGAAGGTGTTTTGGGTTTCACAAGGAATCCTGTTTATAGATTATAAACCAAAAGGCACCGACAACACAGGACAGTACAACGTTAATATTTTAAGTCGCTTAAAAGAATCTGTTTAAGTAAAAAGGAGCGGGCAAATTAACAAAAGGTGTGTTCTTACTTCACGACAATGCACCTGTTCACAAGGTTCAAATTGCAATGGCTGCTATGAGAAAATGCGGCTTCCAGGAATTACCTCACCCACCTTACAGTCCTTATCTGGCACCTACTGATTATTACTTGTTTCCAAATTTGAAGAAAGACTTATATGGAAAACATTTTGATGATAATGAGTCCCAACGGGCAGCCGTAAACGAGCATTTTGAAGGCAAATCGGAACATTATTTTTATGAAGGTTTAGAAAAATTAATCGATAGATCTAAGAAGTGTATTCATGTCCGATGAGATTATATTGAAAAATAAAAATATAAAACATTTATATATTCTTTTCTTTCTGTCCCATTCCGCGAACTAATATATTGACACCTACGCCATGGCGCTGTATGCGATTTCAGCATTACAACACGCTTTTTACATGCTGGCAGTATTGCAATGGTTTTAGTTCCAGAAACAGCCGCAGTAACATGTACATCTCGATGTAGAAGTCAGTCTAGAGTGAGACTTCGAAAACCTTTTCAACAAAGGGTTGATCTTGAAATATAAATATTTGCCATGTCTCTCATTTTTTGCTACATAGGTACAGGTAGTACAGGGCGTATTTAATTGTGTAAATTATTTTTTTACTCGGCACACACTTTGATAACCCCTGTAGTAGAAGGTGATAGTGTTATGTCCATAATTTGAGATGAATTTATGTACAATTGTTAAGGATGAAGTCCTTTTTATTTCTACTCGTATTTAATTGAGGTAAGTACTTAGTCTTATAAATAATGTAATTAAATAAAGTCTCTAATTTACATAGTGATTCCAATTAAAATTATTTGGAATAATTAATAATACCCATTATGATTAAAATAAATTAAGTATATTATTATTAGATTACGTATGCGACAGATGTGAAGCTTTTTATTTTGCTTTCCATTATAGGAAAAGTAAGTACCAGTCATTGTAAATTGCATTTATTATGTGTTTTCATGTAATTAGAATTTTTATTAGAAACAATATTTACTTCTTGACTAATTAAAAGATCATTTTCTTATTTTTTGTAAAGTTTGAACCCAAATAATTTTCTTCAAATAAAAAATAACAACTTAATACCCCGTTTACACGTGCATGGGTTTACTGCTGACAGTACGTATTATCGCGGCCATACCAAGAAAATGCACGCGTAAACAATATATATTATCCTATTGCAAGTTGCAAGATTGCATGCATAAATCAAAAAAGTTCAGAAGTTTCGGAATTTTCACGTGACAGTTGGAGTTTGTTCGATATCTGCGTCTGCGCAGTAGAACGATAGTACCGAACCTGCCGGAAAAAAAACAAACTACACCACGGAGAGACTCATTTTGGGGTTAAGCGATTTTTACGACTGTCAAATAGTACCATAAAATGACAACATCGCATCTTGCTTACTCTTGAAGAATGAGATTGGCGAGACAGTGAGCACATTTAAAATACACACTATTGCTGCAAGTAAATTTATGCACGTGTACAGGTGCTATTATATTGCTACACAAACCAATACATTTTGTGTTGGTTTGCGTCTACAATAATTGTTTTATCCAATATATTATAGGAAAAAAAATTCTATCATCCGATGCCTGGAATGGCGTTATAGGCAGAATTAACAGTATAATATAGAATATAGATAGATCCCGCCTTCTACCTTCAATTAATATTTTTTTGTTGAGTAAGATAGTTTTTCGATACAGATTAGCGGCATTCATTCTTCCGGGATTTTTCGTCAACTGCGTGTAAAAACGTACTCACAATAATACTTTATTGTCCTCTTATTTTTTTGTTTCAAAGGTAATTTTTCAGTAAATTGTATTTAATTGAAATTAATACCTCATTCAAACTTAAAGCGCCGGCTAGACGGCAACGACTTGCCTGCGCGGTATAGAATTTTACAGTGCTTTTCGGTATGCGCGAGCTTCAGTTTTCCTGTCCATACACACGGGCTTCCCGATACAAACTGGTTTGCGCAGGTAAGCTTGTCGTAAAGCATGAGCGTCTAGCTGGTGCTTAACATGTAATGATAAAAAAATATTTCTTACCGCTGCCTCTTTTAACGCATTCAATTCCTCCTTCATTGTCCTCTGGAAAAATCCCATCTGTAAATATTACAAAGCTAATTAATATACGCCTTGCTATTGATTGGTTTAAAATAAACATTGCTATTATTAAAAATATAGGTTGACCAAAAACTATTTCTTTATTAGATTGGTGGCTAAACTGAACAGTTTTCCCACGCAATTTTACATCAAAATTCAGCTGTCAAACCTAGCGGGCGCGTTTTCTGATATTTTCATATGTTCTCGGCAATCTTCGCTTGCTAATGAATGGATCGTGACGGACGGAAATAGAATTTGTTCCAGTTTGATCACGATCCCGGAAATCCATAGATAATAGATTTTGGCAATCGTGGCAGACGATCAGACGAGCATTGGTTCAATAAGAACAAATAAGTATGACTGACAAAATTTTGTGTGCAATATGTAAAATCTACATCCACCCCTTGCCACTGCTAGGAAAGTCTCCAAGATATATTTTGAAAGATCTATAATCCACTGCCATTGACACATCAAAGCCCATTAGATCGATGAAATAATCAAGTTTAACTGAAGTACACGAAAGAATAAGTACCGACAAGAATGATGACAGCAAGGAAGTACCTTTATCCAGCCAGAATGGCTAAGACGATAATGATATACATATTATTATATCGGACAATGGTGCATATTTTTAGCATATTCAAACAAAAATGGTTTTATCCCAATAATGCTATTATTTCAATATTAATTCTATCCGACCACTTGATAGAATTTGAATTTAAATTCTAATGGATTTAAGTTTTGTATATTCCATTTGAGTCGTTTTTTTGCAACCAAGGTTTTGCCTTTCAGCATCTGCAGGCACTATGCACCATGGCCCCCACATCCTAAAGCGGGCCCCTAGGCCAGAATGTTTAGGGGCCCCCTACCTATCTTTAAGTTTATGGGCAGTGCGATGTTCTACAATACTGCTCCCAAAATGGTATTCCGCGGAACCCCACGGTTCCACGCTGAAGTGTATTTTTAGTGTTTTTTTTTTGTATTTTTAAATAAATGTGACCCCTTACCATATTGGGTACAATGGCATTTTTATCAGTCAGGAAACATTAAAATTAATCATAACATAAAATTCTACACGTACCTAAATACCAATCATCACAACATATCAAGTTGTATCATATAGTAACATATTATTAAATGTTAATAGTTCGTAAATAAGATAGCGCATGACTTTTTTACTATTAGAGAAAATTTGCATTGTGTGTTTATCTCACTTAACAGCTTGACCTGAACGCCGGGCCGCCCCTAGGCCCGGGCCCCCAGGCTAGAGCCCTGCCAGCCCTTGTGGGCCATGCTATGCGCACTCACCAATGGTAAATACACACTGACAACAAATACAGTTAATTCTAACTTATATAATAAATTAATACAATACAGTAGGTAAAAACTTTAACACATACCCATTAATTCAAGGATTAAAGGAGGAAAAAAACAAACAGATTAAGAGTAGTTGAAGTGTTTGTAAAAAACCCTACCTAATAGATCATTAGACACCTAATCACTAATAATTCATTCAATTAATGTACAAATCGTTATTACTGGAAAAACAATAGCACAGGGTAACGTATTGGAAATTTAATGTGTTAACTAATAAGATAACAATCAATAATACAAGTATTTCAGTCAGGGGCACGAAATTGGTGATGAGAAGAAGGTCAATATAATAATTGGCTAAAGTAATACGTCAAATTTACCTTTATTAGTACTGTACCAATCAGCAAAAGCAGGAGTATTCCGACAACAACTGATGTAATAATGATCCAGAGTTGGACCTGTATTTCTGGCGGCTCACTGACAAACACTGACTGCACTTTCGCAGTTCCACGATTTATGACATTATTTAATGTATAAAAGCTCTTTACGTGAAGTCTACTCTGTGTTTCCAGTACCAGAATATCTTTATGTCCCATAACAGGTTCTGTAAAATTAACAAAATATTTATGAAAGTGATAAATCGTTATCCTACTGTAAGAACTTGTTGTCCACGTGTTAAAACTGTGAACTAACAATCCCCTCCAATGCAGCTAATCGGACTTCCGTTTTCAAATGAGGAATGCCCCCAAATTTATTATTTCATTTTACGCTCCCGTAGAGTACGGATCTTTCAATTGACATAATTTGAAGGTTTTTATAATAAAAATATGTCTATCAAATATGCCGAATTATATATCATTACTAACTTAATATAATACATACCCTTACAGAATTAGAATTACTCAAATATTATGTTTGAACCTAGTTTACTTACTCAAAACTAACCACAATGGACTTGGTTCACTTGGCTTATGAACCACTCATTTCAATGGTTTTATACTAATTCAAATATTTGTCAGCAATTAAAAATGAACATTATCGTTTCAGTTTATTATTGTTTTTTATATTGTGGTGCTCGCAGTTAGTTAAGGTGCGAGACTCTCTAGAACGTGAGGCCCGATTGACCTAAGCGGTCCAATCAACCTAAAATTGGGCCTGGTCCACAAAATTCTGGTTGGGATAAACTGTTGTAGAGATTGATTCTGTAACTATACTCTATATCGTGTCCGGAAACTTATACGTATGCAGTTCACCGTGAAATGTTGTATCGGAAATATATGGCAGTATATTAAAGACTGTCCAACCTCTTTGGGTCGTATAGTACCTACTGACATAAAATTCATGTCCAAATAAAACACGGTTCTTGTCGGTTTACACTATACAGGAAGCCAGCAGCAAACAAATTTTGAAAATAGCTGATATACTGGATTATTTGTTAGGTTAGGTTTTTATTCTTGAATTTTGCCAAACTCAGCTATGAAAATTGAATTTATGTTCATATTGAATCGAATAAAATAGGAGACCGTATAGTATACGATCATCATATCACGGTATCATCTCTTTTCGATAAAAAAGCTCACGACGAACTGTGCCACGGTAAAATGTTTTACGTATAACTTACATGACGTAACCACTCTATTTATCTCTAGTACTTATTTACTGATAAAACAATTTGAAAATAAACATACTTTTTAGTAGTGACATATTTAGTTCCATCTTTACCAATAGGCTGGCGACTGCCTGTTCTTGCTGCAGGGGTCCAAGAAAACAGCGCATTTCATGACATGTAACTCCTTCAGACTCACAATTGAGTCGCACGGTTCTATTAGCTGGTAATTCATTTGTATGATTATTTCCTGAACTGGGATTATCAGTTATATTTTCATCTGTGATTGTTGTTTTCTCCACATGCATTATTTTGTCAGCGGTTTCTTCCAAGATATCAGTACGCTTCGTACGCACGAGTGACTCGGATATCGTCCAAGTATCATTATTTGACGTTTTATCTTGTTGAACGATTTGTTTTGTAATGGAATTAGCTTCGTTATTTGTGTAGACAATGTCTATCGTTTCTGTTGTTTCACATGAGAACGGATGGCCGGATATAAAACCTTCCGGCTTATGAATCTTGGTGAATATAAACTTTTCGGTGCCCGATGAATAGGTGTGTGGAATCATCACGGATAGTATGGCGTCTTCCACAGGACTGACACCAGACTTTTGTACTTCGTACATATGATCGAAACGAATAAGCTTGGATGAATCATTTTCGTCAGAATCCCAGTACGAGTTTGATTCTTTGATAGATTTCCTGGTGACAATAATGACATAATAAATTTAAAGATATTTTAATGGTAGAAAATTTCTGAAAATATTTATTTACCTAAGTTTGTATGTGTGCGCTGGAAGTGCGCTGGAAAGGAGCCGGGAGAAAGTTGATTAAGGGTTACTCTATTGTTTACTCAGGTCAGGACAGTGACGTCCCTAGATAAAATCCCGCCCCTGGGTAGTTCCAAAATGCCGCCCTATTTTTTATACCGTATTTTTGTCATCCGTTCATGACTCCACTATCTAAGAAATGTGTATGGATACATTACTAACAAAATATATACCACTAAATCTAATTTAAATGCCGTCTTTCCTCCAATACACAATATTGCGAGTCCATGGTTTCTGATACATTTAAAAATATACCTGACAACTTTAAAATCTCGCGATTGACGAGTGAGTGAAATAAATTTGAATAAATTAATTATATAAGTATGTACCTACCTATAATTTGCAAATCTACACGTGTCACTGCTAGTCATCAAGGAAGTGACGTCCAAGGACAACGAAAGTAAACTAGACATCGCAAACCCGACCAAAAATTTACAGTCCTGTTAAACCTTTTGTGGTAATTAATACATTTTGTTTCCAACCAGGGAGCTGATTTTATAATGGAATTTTAGTTATTACTAAGCTTAGATAGCTATTTCTCCTCAATTTGCCGCCCTTCGAATAACTGCCGCCCCCAAGCGACGCTCAATCTGCCTACCCCCACGGAACGTCACTGGGTCAGCAGCAATATCATCGCCAGGGAGTGGCAGTATTGATGTCAAAGTGAGCGGCCCGTTGCCTCGTGAAATGGGAACAGATCTCGGAGAGGCTGATACATGCCTCCTTCAAGATGCCTGGTAGCTCCTTGACTGTTTTTCAGTGTTCTACCCTTACTGAGGATGATTATGCGCAAACAAAGGACGCCTTCTACGATTCCCTCCACCCGGCAGTCTCCACCATCCCCCGAAGAGACCGGGTGGTTGTAATGGGGGATTATAATGCTAGAGTCAACGGAGGTCCATATACTTGATTCCAAATATATTACAGTATTCCTGATTGTTTTCGTTTTAAAGTGTTTTTGTAAAACTCACCCGATGACATCTAGTTTGGCGTGGATGGTCAAGCGTAAAATTACTTCTATTGCGTTATCGTTTGGTGTGACTTCTTCACTCTTAGTCAGAGCTTCAATCTTAATGTTGAGTTGTGGTTCTTTAACTCTTCGTACATTGATTTCCAGCTCCAATGGCTGCAGAGTAAATATAAAATGACTTAAAACAAACAGTACATTGGAATATTACTGCGAATAGGCATTGACCAGACTGAGGCAAACTTTTGACACAGAAGAGCCAAATATGAGTTAAATATGAGTCAATAATTATTTAATAATTTCAAGAGCCAAATATATATTTTTAAATGGCTACAAAATTTAATATTAACCCTCATTATGATACACCCCTGTTACAGGCGGGCTTCTCCCGGTGTAAAATAATCATTTAGTAGCTATAAGTCGAAACGTAACCCTGACCTCTAGAAACGGCTTCATAAAACATCTAATCTGATTCCTTGCTCAACCACGTAAGTATTTTTTAATCATAAGTAAAGGCCTTCGTCCGGTGTGTGAAAATCGCATATTGGGCGGAGGTGTAATTAAGATAAATTGAATTTAATTTAAAAAGTATAAATGATGATGGATGAAAGCGATAATTTTAAGACTAAATATAAGTATTCAAATATAATAAATTTTGCCGCGCATTGTGCGTGAAATCCTCGCGCGCCGGCGCCAGGGTCAGGCTCGTGATTCGCCGAATCAAAGATCATGCGATCAAGATTTGGCCAATCACTAGTCCCTTTTACTAATGGCGTGGGTACGCGAAGTTTAAAAAAATAAATAAGTTAGTAAGCGTCCCCTTTCCGACATATACGGACCTGCGTAACTAATTGTAAAAACCTAAACATGTAAAGAAAGTGTAAAATATAAGCTAATACCAAGTTACACGAGACAGACGTGGTTTTATTTAATTCCACCCTCAAATATATCGTACTTTTTTTTTGTGAATCCGGGGTTCGATGGACACCTGAGCTAGCCGCTGGAACCCCGGGGATCTCAATTACCTACTTAAATCTTAAATTTTAAGTAGGTACCGGAGCGTTAAATAATTTTCCGAAAATATTAACATACCTAGTTATCTAATTTTATGTAGATTTTATAAAAATAAGTGGTCAGATAGTCAAATTAATTTTTCCACAAGACTGAGCGATAATTTTGGGGATTTATTGAACCGGAACGACGCTTCGGTGAGCTTTGGCCCATTTCGAGCCCTGACCTAATTTTTTTAGAATATACACATTAGTTTTTAGATTATAGCAATTTGGGTTGTCACACCATTGTCAAGACAGGAATTTTTAATTATTAATTCTTTACCTTGATAATATCTTTGTGTAGAGCTATATCAATATTGCAAATTAGCTGCTCTGGTGAATCTTGCTGGCAAGTGGGTGGAAGTCTGGCAACGACTGCTGGATGAGGAATCCTAACCCGTACCTGTGTCAGGTATGCAGGTTCGCCCTCATTATGCAACATCATCTGCAGCTTAACGTTGTCAGAGGACCCCAGGACAAAACCGGAACTTCTGTAAAATAAGGATGATCAATCAATATATTTATACCAGCGGCTTTCAGCTGGTCTGCCGTGAGTGTCCTCCTAATGCGCTGCCAAATTTTCTAAAGTATTCAAATCCAACGCTTGCATTGGGCCGGCTACGTTTAGATGTACCGACAAAGCCCCTGACGTTTAATGGACCAGAGCAGGGCTTGAAAGTACTCATTTTTAAATGTTAACATCTCCGTCGTGAAAGAGTTCCGCAGGCGATTTTTTTACTATTTATTAGAGCAAATTAATTTATGACGTGTGTTTATCTCACATATCGAATCAACCTGCCACGCCGGGCTCCTATGTTAGAGCCCTGTCAGCCCCCGCTTGTGGGGGTCATGGTAATACCTATCATATATATTGCAATGTAGGTCCTTACCCAATGTCCAGAATGTGAGCCTCAATATGGAGATCAGAGTAACAAATATTGTCATCACCACACTCCGTTGCAAAGGGTATTGGGAGATGGAATTCGGCAGGAGCTATCACCGGATCGTTTTTATCAAATTCAGTTCCAACTAAAAGCAAAATAGATTATCTTTCAAGTGTATCCATAGTCAGGCAAAGCATCAAAATACTGTGAAAGATGGTAAAGTGTCAAGATACAGCTTCTTAATCAGTGTGTTAGACGAATTTTTTTAATAAAAAATAAAAAAAATTTCAATAAAAATTTTAATTGAATGTTGTTTTTTAAAAAAACCTTATTTTTTTTTAAACAAACAATACATTTTTAATAACTTACTTAAATAATATATACGATACAAATACATGAACTAAATCTCGATATAATATTATATACTGCCAACATAAGGAAAAAGGGAGCTTTTTGACAAAAATCACAAATTGAGTTAGTGTACAGAATGATAATGCTCTACGTGAAATTCTGAACCATTTGACAAAAAGTCAAAAGCAGTATAAAATTTATTTCAATATAAAAATCGACATATTGTTTCGCATTTTTTTTTCACGAAAACGGTAGTTATTCTAAACAAGAAGACAGTATAACGAGATTCATAAGCAAAAACACAGCATCGATTGAAAATATACTGGTTTTTACAGCATAAGTCAAATGATTAATCCACATTATTTAAAAAAAATATTAAGAAAAGTTGAAAAAACGTTAATGTCTCATTATCTCAAAATGTGACTTTGGCAAATAGCTGCCTTTTTGCTAATGGGGGCAGTATAGTTCTATACAAAAATACCGTAAAGCATTCTCTTAAAGTCTCAGTGAATGGATCAGTGTAAGAGCATCATAATTGATAGAAGTTTTATGAAAAAAAATGTAATTCTTTATTTTTGGTTATAAATATAATAGAAATTTAATATTATGATGAAACTGGTTATTTCAGTTTTATTTCATTTCTATTATATTACAGGGGGGATTTGGGTTGGGCCCGGGCTCGTCTTGCGATTATTCGGCTCCCGGAATACTGACAGATTCACATATTAGTAGGTAAGTATAATTAAAAGTAATTAAAACATTAAAATTGCTTACTTCGATTGATAATCATTGCCTTTAGTAATATTTGAATTGGATCAAAATAGTTCTGGACGCCTTTCTAAAATATAACAATACAATCAGTATTTGAGTTACTGTAGTGAAAAAAGTATTACACATTAATTGAAAGTCACTCAATAAACTGCTAAAAATATAATAAAATAAAATAAATATACGTTCGTTATGATTTGAAATAGAAAGCAATAAGTTTCTATCTACTACTTAGTAGTTTTAATCGATTTTGCTCCTAACTTAATGTTTTTTATTGCAGATTGAGAATTGTTATGCCTGACGCTTCATATAAAATTAAAATAACTCTCTTCTCATTGGAACTTAAACATGATATGCACAATACAATCATTATTAACGAGTGCATATTTAAATTCTCACCAAGTATTAAATAATATAATAATAAATAACTATCAAATATATATTTTAAAAGTATCTATAATTCACGAACGTCTATTTATTTTCAAATTTCATTCGATTGCGTAGCGCCCAGTTGTCCCGGTGCTGAATCGTCTTAGACCCAGAGAATTTAAGCACATATTATAGCATTTGGTGTCAGTATGTAGGTACTAGTACTAAATAGCAGTAGTGAAGGGTGGAGGTTAGCTGTTAAGATCCGCCATAAATAGTACACATTAAACTTTGTTAGTCATACGTAGTGGTTTTTATTGAACCAAGACTACAATAATTTGGTGGTGTTAATTAGTTTTTAAAAATCAATTAAACCGTGCCTAAACCAAACTTAGATAGTTTTGGTATACTTTGGGCGATACGATAAAATTGAGCACACTTTTCATTCATACATTGTTTTCGTCGGATTAAGAATACATAGGTATTACCAGCGCTCGGAATGGAGCAGAACGCCCTGGAGCACCGTTTCGGTTCGTGAATTCCTCGAATATACCGTTCCTTCTCGTGGAATCCTAGAAGATAGCAAGATGTCTCGAAAATTCTCGAGCCTCATCAGAATATTTCATATGGCGTTCCGGTTCAAAATATTTTGAAAACATAGTAAAATAATTATCTTTTTATTAAACAATGATTTTACTGGTTGATCCCTGATTATTGTTCCTACATAATATTTCGATGCAAATGGGTGCCACAATTAGCCAAGTTAAAATTTTGTTCTTAGAAATGCATCGAGCTAGGTATATTTTTTTCCCAACAATGCATTTCAAGACAACCCATGTGTCTAATAATAAAAAATAAAGTTTTTATTGAAGAAAGCACCTTTAGATTTATTTCTCTCTTCCGTTTTCTTAATAAGACAATATGAGATAATAGTATATTATTATAACAATGTTTTTTTGCGTGCAGACAAAATCACAAAATACATAATTTATTTAGGGTACCTGGGTATCATGGGTATAGATTATAGAAGGACGTAAGGTAAATGATTTGTGAAATACAAAAGTATCATGACGTAATCAATCCACTTTTAGAATATTCACGTCATTCTTATAATAATAATATATATAATGGAAAATGTATTAGGCACTCGTATTAGACTATTAGAGTATTAGGCTTTCCCCTGCCGGTAGATTGTTTGTACAAAAATGACAATGCCCTCTAGAATTTTCACCTATTTATTATTAAGCTTAAAATAATATTGGTATTGCATATTTAAAAAAAAATTATTAGGCTCTTATAAGACCCTGCAGGTAGATTGTTTATGAAAAATTGCTATGCCTTCTAGAATTTTCACCTATTTTACTAAGCTTAAAATAATTATAGATATTGCATATTTAAAAAAAATGTATCAGGCTCTCATTAGACCCTGAAGGTAGATTGTTTATGAAAAAATGTCAATATCTTCAAGAATTTTCACCTAGCTTAAAATAATATTCATATCGCATATTTTGAAAAAATGTATTAGGCTGTCATAAAACCCTGCAGGTAGATTTTTTATGAAAAACATCAATGTCTTCTAGAATATAATTAAAAAAGTAATAGTAAATAATATTAATAAATACGGAATTAAGCAACAAGATAATTTTAAACCAGCGGCACTCCATTTCAACTTACTACCAATAAGAAAAACAAATAATTTGGATAGTTCGATGAATCAAAGAAACACTTTTATTTATTTTGCGAACCTGATTCTAAATCACCACACCAGAGCTAGTTGAAGAATCTAGGTCTAAAGTTGTTTAAAAGTATGCATATTTAATAAAGAATGCTACATTCGTAAAACTTGTGTATGAATTGAATACCTAATTTTATTTAAATAATTTATTATGATGTTCATACTGTGCTCTTGATGCTTGATGCTCATGCTTTTTCGTACATGTTGGATTTTGATTTGATTAAAAAATAGTTTTATCAAAATATTTCCAATTTACTAAAAATCAGAGCTTTGAATAAAGTAGCATGTGTCTTGGTTTTATTAAGGTATCTGCTGTTTGAGACTTTCACGGTTGTTTGTCATCGTAATTGATTTTTGGGTTTTCACTTTTGGACTTCTTCCTTCTTTCCTCGACGTTTTGGGCTATTTGCAGAGGCCATTATCAAGATATATCATAATATAATAATCAAACATAATAATTAATTATATTATAACATGTCGAGGAAAGAAGGAAGAAGTACACGTGGTAAAAACCTAAAAATCAATTACGACAAGGAATCTTCACTCATGTTTCCATCTACACTTAGTTATTTATACATTTATAATTTATTCAAACTACTGACGAAACTAATGGGAAATTGTATTGGTTTCTCCATTATTTCATGTATTTTTATGTTTCCTACTCCAATTAGATTCATATACATGTAGATATTTATATCTGTATATTAAAATTGAGATATTTTTTGTATTACAGTTATTATATCGAATATTGCACATATTTATAATATAAATATTGAGCGTTCCGGTTCGTAACATTTTCTATTTCGAGCACTGGATTACATGTATTGTTATTAATTAAAAAAAAAAATTAAACCTTGCCTTAACCAAACTATAGGTAATAGATAAAAAAATATGATTCTATCTATAAAATATCCAAAGTTATGTACGATTATTAGATATTTTATAGATCGACGAGTATTTTTTTAATATTATTTATTATGGCTTTGGTTTCGCAGGGTTTAATTGAATTTAAAAACTAACCAGCACCATCTGCAAATTGTATTCTTAGTTCAATGAAAACAAATACGTATATCTGATAAAGTTTAGTGTGCACTACATATGGTGGATCTTAACGGCCTACCTCCACCCTTCGCCACTGCTAAGTAGAGTATGTATTATTCATATCTACCTTAATGAAAATATTTAGAGAGTGACAACTTTCATTTCCGAGAGTAAGATTAATTGTTTTGGCGTAGGAAGGTGAGTCGGAACTATTTCCATCAATATAAGTGCGTTTCAATTCTTCATCCAGACTCAGAATTACTTCCACCTCTGTAATAAATTAACAAAATAATTAGATTTGGCCTGTCGTAAGTGCAGGCACGCACTCAAAAAAATGTCATGGGGAAGGGGGGGGGGTGAATTTCGAAAAATTAGTAATAATAATGATTGATTTTTAAGACGGCGAGAGGGGTGGGGTGAACAAATTCTAGCAGGTGGGTGTCCCAATAAGAGCGTCGGATTTTGTTTTTGAATTAAACAAATTGTTTATTCGAGAAGTGATAATATTTTTAGTTCGTTGCAAAGTATAAATGTTATGTATGGAACAAAATGTCAGACAAATGCGCACCATGGTTCTGCTGGCAAACTCTTGCTTATTTTTTGATGAGATTGAAGTTAATTTCGTTTCATAATTGCTGCTCGATTGTGGTAGTAACATGTTGGATCTCCCCCCTTAAGCTATAATTTACTATTCGCGAGATTAAAGCGCGAAATATATTATGGTGCATGTCGCGTACTATCACGTGACGTGACAGTAAGCTGCCGCTGCGGGAAAAAGTATGCAATGTCGTTTTTCTCGGTGTTTAAAATGTTATCATACTGATGCTCCCATCCCGTAGCACATAACCCTTAAACGAACATTGTCAGTTAGCAAAATCTGCCGAAATCATCAGAAAAACAATGAGATCACCTCACGTTGTACTGCACTGCATCGACATCTGCATGACTCAATGAACGTTTTTTTATCATTTTCTACATGCCTACACATTTTCGAAACATGTCAAAATCGCGTATTTTTTTTATTTTAGCGGTTGGCACTACTATGTATTGTCTATAAGAATGTTGTCTATTATATATGGTCTGCGGATTGGGTTCCATTCAAAATATTATTGAATTTACAGAGACTCGTTACTAGATTACTCCATCATTGAATTTACAGAGATTGAGTTCGTTCAAAATATTCTGCAAAATGATAAAACCATAGACTAAATTTGTCGCCGTGACAGCGTGACAGTACGCGACATGTATCTCAATAATATAGTACTTTAGAGCCAAAGCATATGAAACTTTTAGAGCTGCCAACCTTATAAGAAAAATTCGCAAAATTTAAATCCGGCGTTTTTTTGAACATTATTTATAATACAGTTCTTCTTACCTATGTTAGTCTTTGGGATATGAATTAGCTGTGAATAAATGAGACACATATCGATGGTGAAGGAAGCTGAATTGTCTCTTTGAAGTCTTTCTGGTCCTGTTAATTTTGCCTTCAATCGAGCATGTGCTTTACTCCTTAAAACAATCGCATGGCCACTCATATAAGCACCAATTGCCACATCTAAAACAACGAAACAGATATGTATTGAAAATATTTTTTGGCAAATACTGTGGCTTCGGTGCTTATGTCAAGATTTGTTTTCAAAATGTCACAGCTATGAAGTTATTAATATATATTTTTAATGATTTCGCATTCTCTGGTCCCAGCAAGAGAATTAGAGATATCTTTGTGAGCTAAGCCAAAATATTAATATGTATAAACTTTATAGGAAATATATTATTAGCCATTCGCTAGTTAGAATACGAAAGTAAAATTTTACAATATCTATGCAATAAAAGCTATACGTAATAATATTAAACATTTTAATTGATTTACGAGGGTTGTCCTAGAATTAAAGACCCTTATTATTTAAAAAATCAGGAAAATTTTATTTTTATAAAAAAAGCATTCAAAATTTTAGGTACATATTCCACTATTTTTCGACGTAGTCCACGTTACGATCGATGCATTTGGTGAGCCGTGGCACTAGTTCCTTGATTCCCTTGTCGTAGAACTCCGGCGCCACCGACCTCAAAAATATTCTAACCTCTTCCTCCACGTCCACGTCGGTCTCGAAGCGCTTTTCGGCCAAAGATGGAAATAGCTTGGCGCCATGGCTATGAGCAGGATGACGGAGGACATCCCATTTGAATGAGTCCAAAAGGTTCAAAAATACCTAAGCGCTTTTCACACGATTTTATTTGTGAGTTTCCTTCAGCATTTTGGGCACCCAACGAGTACACCTTTAGATACCCTAGTTTTCCCCTCAAAATCGTTTGTATGGTAGACTTACTAACGTCTGGGATCACAATTTTAGCCGGCTCGCACATCACAACTCGCCTCGTGTGCCTGGCCGCCATAAATCAAAACATCCGAGAACGGGCAGTCGGTGTTCTATGATACAACCTCGCACATCTGCCTAGCGATATCGACATTCGCCGCATCGCGGCTGCTCCGAACGCGGCAACAGTCTGGAGAGAAATGGCCGATTGTGCGGCTGTGCGCATGCGCGGAGTAGATATTGGCCGATGTCGACATGCAGGCTCTGGCGAACGCAACTTGACGCATGCGGCAGTGTCGCAGTGTCGCAGTTGCATCGGCCAATCGGCGAAGCTCCATTTGATAACGTTTGTTTCTTGGTTTACGATGACGTCACTTCGACGAATTCGTCGTAAGACGCATGCGGCGAGTTCTGATGTGCGAGACCTCTCAAGCTCACGGACTGTCAGACGGCGATTTTCACGAACTTTATCATTGATGTTCTTCAACAAAACGTCACCAATTGAGGATCTCCTTCCTCTCCCCTCCTGATCATGAACACTCGTTCTACCACTCGAAAACTTAGTACACCACTTCCTGACATTCCGCTGATTCATCACATTACCATAATTGGATGTGAGACGACGATGGATTTCAACAAGGTGGATTCCTTCCTGGCTGAGACACCGAATGATTGAACGCACCTCGCAGGCGGCGGGATTCGACAGCGGAGCGTCCATCTCAAACGGACGCAAAGGTCATACTGAAGCAGCTACCGAGCCGGCTCACCACTCGTTCTGGAGAAGGAAGTCTACGCTACACGCCAATGCTACCATCTTTTGGGAAATAACATCCACGTCGCAAACAATGAATAAAGGTCTTTAATTTTTGGGCAACCCTCTATAAATTACCACAGTATGTTTTATGCCTTACCAACATTTACCCGTAAAGATTTGACAGTTTAGAAAAGCAACGCGTGCCCTCCGTGATGATTGTCGCCTGCCCACAAAGTTTTTTTTAAAATAATAATAATATGCCGAAAAATGTACAGGATTTCATTACAAATGTGGCCCCCCAAAAATGATATTTAATTTGACCTTCGTGAAAGTTGCTCATCACAAGTTAGGAGTAAAAAAATAAAAGCTCGTTAACAAATCTGTACATTCAGTATTCGAGGTTATTAGTATTTTTTATCCTCTTCACCAGAAATTATATGCACGTCATTGCGTCTTAAGCTTGCCAATGTCTTTTGATACCTACTTCAATAATAAATATCACTAATCTAAACTTAAATTATGTTCAATTGTTAAATATCGATCATCTAATGTCAATACCCCGTATCTGACATATATGACGAAAATGACTTTTTGATGTAGGTGCTAAAAACAATAAAAATACTGCCCATCGACTGCGAAATTCCCATATCTGTAGTTATTTTAACAAAAATGATACAGCTATTTTAGTAATTTCCCGTATCTGAACATTGCAGAAATAAACATGTAACAGCATCTTGCCTTTAAGCTGTCAAGCGTGTTGCATGACGTGTGTTGAATTCAGCTTCAAAATGTCACTTTAGAATTATTTAAAAGGTAAAACAGTAAGTAATATAACAAATTTGGATGTTTATCTTTATATAATATATGTCACATTTTATGAGATGTTATCATTATATTAGGTGTTATGTGCTTTGCTTTATCACTTTTTATGCTACAGGTTATTGGCATGCTATGTGATTACAACATGTGTGAACTATTAACAGTCACATTGTTAAGCTTCCTGCACAATTTGTAAAAAGTCAATTACGGGATATTGACATTTATTAGGCCATCGATATTTTAATCCCATTGAAAATGGGATTTATTTTAAAAATTATCGACGAACCACAGTGCTCCGTGGAACTTGGGTTGGGGAAATCACCAACCTAGATGGATACTTATTGAATAAAATTCAGTTAAACATACCAGGGTAATGATTATCATCAATGTCAACTGGTGGGGAAAGAGATGCACCAAAACCCATGAATGGTAATAATTTGGGTGCAATGTCCTTTGCAAAGATAACCTGCGATGGCTTTTCTGATAGTACCCCATTAGGTCCTCCTCGGAAGATAACTAAAGCACCAAATCCATCAGCAGCTCCGGGAGCACCAACCAATACATCTAAATATAATAATATAATACATTTTTACATCGTAAACATTTTGTCAAACCAATCATTTTTTTCGACCATGTCCGATCCCAATAAGATGATATGGGCCTCCACAGGGTAGAGGTTTGTATTACCAGATTATTTTTTTATGAGAAATCAGCGCTCGAAGTGGAAAATTTTACGAACCGGAGCGCTTGATAATTTTACGAAAATATTAACACTGTTACTTATCTAATTCTATACATATTATATATATTTAAAAAAACGATTGTTAGATTTTTTTATAATATGACATATCTCGCTCAGACGGTCAAATTAATATTTATACGAGACGGAGCGATAATTTTGGGGATTGTATGGACCGGAACGGCGCTCCGGTGCGTTCCGGTCCATTTCGAGCCCTGTGAGAAATGGATGTCAGCCACTTGCTCAACTATTAGGCCCATACTCTGACTCATACACAAATTGAAAAACAATGTGTAGGTACTTGCCAGACTCAGGATTCGAACCTGGCACCCACGACGTTATACGCCGACGTTTAAGCCGCGCGGACATCGTCGGATACAATAATAAAAAGGTTAATAATTACAGTTTCTTAATTTGACTAAAAAAATAGTTTATTTAAAAAATATATTCGAAAATGCATGATTATTTTGAAACTACGGCCCTCCCAACTAGGGAATCCAATCCCGAGCCAAAATTCTGATTCCGGGATTTCGGGATTACAATTTGACAATCCCGGGATTGACATTTTTTCCATTGTTGATATAAAAAATTTATATTTACAAATAACATTGATAAAATCGGTCAAAAATAAATCTAGTATAATTTATACTATTTAAGACATTTATTGTTAATATTGTATACCTTCAATCTTGGAAATACATAAGTTTAATGGAGTAAATAATATTGCAATATAAATAATAATGTGAATGTAATACGAGATTGCTGTTTCTGATAGTAAAGATTTAAAATAGTATAGCAAATCATGGTGTACTTATAGTCTTTCTGCTTCATAAATCTAATTGTCAGCCAAATATGAAACTGCCGTAAAACGTAAGAGATCATGGTGGAATTACTTTGTTATTAAAAGTGCGAAGCATTGTTTTTTTCCAATCTTTCTCATTTTTATTAATTTATGTGAAAAAATAAAATGAGTCGGCAACTTACACATGGGTATAAATCAAACTTCATTCAAACTTAGTTTATTTCTAATGTAGTTATTTGTTATTAAAAGTATTTTTTCTGTTATATTTTCGTTTTTATTTTATTTTCCATAAAAATTGATAAAAAAATCAATCCCGAAAGTTTCGGGATTATGTTTATCAATCCCGGGATTCATAGGTATCGAAAATAGCTAATCTTAAGCTAAGCGAATTCCTACTCCCAACCTATCGCTAAGGCATCTGTCGCTCTAAAGTGGCGTTTTCCAAATGGTATTCGAGGTTAAATAAAATTCACTGTATTTTTAGCGATTATGAATCGAATCATCGAATTATGGTGTGGTCGTGTATCAATACACAAAAACCAAAAATCGCATCGCACAACTATATATTTAAGAATGGTAATAATCTCTAAGTGTCTTTTTTTACTATTAGAGCAAATTTAAGATATTTGTATATCTCATTTATCTGGTCGACCAGCCACGCCGGACCCCTAGACTAGAGCCCTGTCACCCCATTGGGCCATGACTACAGTGGTGCGTTTCTGTAACGCAAATGACGCAATCGATTCGTCATAAGATTTAGAAAGATACCAAAATTTTAAACGTTATTTTAATATTATAAGATTGATGTAGGTATAGTATTTTAATATTTGCGCTTATTCTTATGATATGCCGCATTTATGCAATTAAATTAAATTTTTAAATGAAATTATTAACAAGGTTTTGATTAAATGTACCTACCGTTATAAGGTACTTATTGTAATTCACATACATACTTTCGTTCAGGGCTCGAAATGGACCGGAACGCACCGGAGCGCCGTTCCGATTAATAAAATCTCGTAGGAAAATAATTTGACCGTCTGAGCTAGATCCGCCATAAAACAAGAAATCTAACACTTATTTTTATAAAATACTCATACATTTAGATAACTATGTTAATATTTTCGTAAAATCATCGAGCTCTCCGGTTCGTAAAATTTTCCATTTCGAGCTTTCGTTATATTCGTGTTTTAATATAAAAACTATTTACTAGTACCTATTGTGATTTGTAAGAAAAGAGAGTGTTTCAATCAAACCGTGTTTGTATAATTTATGCAAAATTAAAATAATAAATTGTTTAAAAGCATGGATTTATTTGGAAAATTAATATTAGATTGTTATATTTTTCTTGTTGTAGGGGGGCCTCAAAATCAGTCAGTGCGTTGGGCCTCTACGTCACTGAATGCGCCACTGATCATATATAAATCAATGTAAGATATAAGTACCTAATCTTAATACATTGATACAACATTTTGGAATTGGAATAATAGCTCAGTAGTTCAATTTGAATTTTTGTGGTGATTAGTATGTTCATCGGCAACTTTTATCGATTGAAGACACATTCGATGTAAATATCGTGGTGCTGTTACCATTGTAGCCATCTTGATCCAGATCTGCAGCGGAAATTGCCGCAGCAAATTGAGAATCCCCTCCCAAAAGTGGTCCGCCTTCCAGATGCTGCGGCGCATTTTGAGGAATTTCTAGGGAAGACTAAAATATAAAACATAAAAAGATTTACCAACAAATATGTGATAATACTGACCCCAAAGCAATTTTTAAGTTATATGTCACGTCTATCCCTTTAATCCTATTGCACTCATTTCTTATCTTATTTTCAATAAAATGGTTATATAAAATAGGTAACCGGACAAAACAAAACAGTGAAAAAACAGAACAGCCAGTGGAAAAATAAAACATTAATTTTTGTGGAATCTATTTATTAATTAAATACTTATATTAGGTACCTATATACATTTCTTATCTTTGTTTAATTTTGAGAGCAGATCACCGTTCCCAGTTGTCAATATTCTTTCTGGGTCATCAGCTCTCATGCAAATTTTATATACCTACTCTATATATAAAAAAATGCATTATTTTGAAAATAACGGTTGTGTAAAAAAATGTATATATAACTAATAAACAGTTGATGATTGTACTTAAAAATTGAAAACTATTAAATATTTATGTATATTTCGTTTAAAAACTTAAGTTTTATTATTTAATAAATAGATTCCACAAAAATGAATGTTTTATTTTTCCCCTGGCTGTTCTGTTTTGTCACTATTCTGTTTTGTCATGTTCTGCTTTGTCATGGAACCTTCGTAATAATGTAGTCAAATATAATATCGTGTGTAATTATTATAAAAGGTTGAGAATTCTTGTTATAGAAAGTAGTGGATACAAAAATTGACAGAAGGAGAAGAATGGGGAGGGCACAGTGTACATGAATGGATTAGGTATTGAAAAAAGTAGAAACGGTGACAATACTGTTTGCAAGCGCTGTTAGAAGCGAAGGAAGAAAAACAGGTAGGTAAATAGATAGGTGGGCTGAGAGAACTCATTGTCAACGTAAAATGGAGAAGCGGCGAACATTCACATGCACTAGAAAATGCTGAAAGTCGTTGGGAAGAGATAGGCAAGAGATGAATCCCACTTCCCAGATGGTAGACATATTAGATAATAATATGGTAAATTCAGCATTTCCACAAAATGTATAATGAAGGCACAGAAGCTCACATCTCAGCGAACAAAAAGGATACTTCGGTCTATAAAAATATTTTACGTCCCACGAACTAAAAGACACTTAAAATCTGTAGTCACATAATATGCTTCGGAAACCTAAGGCCCTTCGTTCACGGAGAAATCCGACAAACTGGTTGCTGATGGAACTCATAAACTGGTCAATGACTAATGAATGCTTCGCACACGGCGCTACTGAAACCCATTTACAATGATAATCTCATAACCTCAAACTATCAAAGCCATTGTCTTTCCTACTTGATTCTAAGCTTTTTCCGTAATATATTTACGGGAATATTCTGGCAGCCTGTAATTATACTGGCAGGTGTATTTCTCAACAACTGCTACATATTTTAAATTAAAAATCGGTTCGCCCATCTTTAACTTTTGACATCTTGACTTGTTATTGATTTTTTCAGTTCAATTCAGTTCGGTGCTATCAATATTGGTAGGAAAATATGATTTCTAATCGAATCTACTGATATTGGTAAGTACCACTGTTTTATGGGTGCCTGGAAACTGAGAGACTGGGAGACTAGCATGTCGCGTCTCTTCGGTTTCGTTCGCGAACGTTTTGAAACTGAGAGATTCCAGTCTTGTCGTCAGCGAACCGCCATTGAAATACATTAGCTAGATACTGACTGGAATTTTAGTTTCAGTTGCGTCTTTTTCTCGTGAACGGATGGCCTAAATTAGCTCTAATAAATGAGTCTTCAACGATTTTGAAAGAAAAACCTCCACGGTGTTCAGGGACGGCAATATTTGGACGCGAAGATACACTGCTGAGGTTTATGGTCTGTACGAAAAGATAAGCGCAGTTCAACTAATTAAGATTGGACGATACTGACCAAATAATGTGCACAGTATGAATGATAATGAATCGGTAATGAGATATCGAACAATCCAATAAAACGCAAAAGAAGAGGCAGGCCAAACAGTCGCTGGTTATGAGGGTCTGCCAATGACTGTAGTTTACTTGGGGTACGGAACTGGAAAGCAGTACAATGGGTATGGAGGGTGGATAGAATTGTTGGAGAATAATGAGATAACGTGTGATAATATGATTTCTATTTATCAGCTAATTGGTAAAGAAACAAATTATCAATATAAATAAATAAGAGAGTAAATTTGATACATACTTATTTTGATTCGGTCTCACCTTATTACTTCCGAGATATATATAGACTTTAGGCGTGGCTAAATAGGGAGCTGTAACCAAAAGATCATCCAGGCCGTCTCCGGACAGATCTGTGGCTACCAGCGATGCTCCAAAATATCCGCCAAACTCTTTACCTCTTAAAACGAACGCCACTTTCATAGGCTGCCTCGTTTTTTTAGGAAATTCAAACAGCACTACCTGCAATCGAAGTTAAATTTAATATAATTATATATTATCTATATCTCACTTGTTTTCGAAGTGACATGAAATTAATATTTATTTTTTGGTCAATTAAACATGTGGAAGTCATAGTGGATAGTCATCACTGTGGGGGTCATGGTGTAATAGATGAAGAGGTCGTCAGGAGAGATGAGATGTCGAGATTTGGTGGTTGCACCGATGGGTGGAGGAGCGAGTTTTATTTGCAGCGTAAACATTCGGCACAAGAGTATGTTACAGTAGTTATGTTACAATACTTATGATACTGTTCCGAGGTCCAATGTCGGTAGAATGAGATGTTGTGCGGAGCGATTCCGAGACAGAGATATTTACAGACCGGGAACTTATATTCGAGTAACATGTCCAATGAATTATGATTCGCTATTTATTGACGTCCTCACAAACAAAATAATATTTTGAGAAGAATATTTAGGAAATAGTCAGCTACTATAAGGAGTTTGCGTCATCGGATATAGCTGACGATGTGGAAAAATGGACATCGCGTAAATAATCTGCGGTAAGCTATTTACTGAGTTTACAATAATTGGACACTCCGGGAAATGGACATTATTAGAGAATTTGTAATTTCGGTATCTAATCTATTTATATCGCCGATCAATATGCTGACACGGATTGAGTTGTTTATCACCATAAACATATACCTTTCCATGGTAGTTGTCTCCTCTGGGAGCAGATCCTGCATATAGAAGCTTATTAGTTGAAAAAAATCTTCCTGCTGTGACGCAGTAACCAAAATAATCTCCGTTTACAACTTCAGAGCTGTTTTCCAATAGCATGACTACGTTTGAATCCGTTTTATCTTCAGATTCTGTTATACTCCTGAAATAAAAGTAAATAAATAGGTACCTAATTTAATTTAATATTAATAATTACTGCATTCGAATTAATATTCGTTCAACATTTAGTGGGTTAATTGGATTATTAGGTATATTTACTAAAATTATAATGGATTTAAATTTTCTAATATTCCATTTGAGTCGTTTTTTGCGACCCGGTTTCGCCTTTCGGCATCTTCAGGTACTATGTGCACTCACCAAAAGATAAATACACACTGACAATGAATATAATTAATTCTAACTTATATAATAAATTAATACAATAAAGTAAGTAAATCACACACCTATTAAGTCAACAAATTATGAATAGTTGAAGAGTTTGTAAAAAAACCCCTATCACTAATGATACAATCAATAAGCGTATACATCATCAAAACCCAATAATAGATCATTAAATAATAATCAATAAATACTACATTCAAGAAGTCTAAAATCGTCAATACTAGGAATTTAATGAAGTTAACTAATGAGATACTTATATCAATATTACCTATCAGACTTTAAAGAGTTACATTAATGCAGTGACGTCCCTAGACAATATGCCGCCCCTAGGCAGTGCCAAAATGCCGCCACATTTTTTATACAGTACTTTTTAATCATCCTTTCATGACTCCAATATCTAAGAAATGTGTTGTATGGATACCAGGGAACTCAGAAATAATTATTATCTGTTCTGTGATGGATACATTACTAACAAGATATATACCACTAAATCTAATTTAAATGCCATCTATGATTCATATACGAGTCTACAGTTTCAGATAGGTACCTACATTTAAAAATACACCATCCAATTTCGTTTCCAAGCAGTGAGCTGATTTTTTTAATGGAAAGATATTTCCGTTATTACTTTAGTTTAAGTAACTATTTCTATATATACCTAATGACTCTCCTCGATTTGCCGCCCTTTGGGTAACTGCCGCCCCCAAGCGACGCTCAATCTGCCTGCTCCGACGGGACGTCACTGCATTAATGGAATTGAATGGAGTTAACTAATGAAATATATCAATAATATCTACCAGCCTTTAAAAAAGTTATATTAGACTAATATTTTTATTTGGAGTAGGTATATCTACAACATACAACGCCAATACCTGCCTGAACTTCAGGAAGAACTTGACAAAGTCTACTGGGATGTCGTCATCTTCAAGAAAATGGGGCTCACGGATAATGCCATTAGCGATTTACACAGCGGAAACGTGTTAAGCGGACAAGCAGTGTCGGGTTTATTATTGGACATGGAGAGTCCGCATAGTTGATTTTACCTCTTATATGATAAAATTCGAATCAATGGCATTTACCGAATTCTAGGTGAATCCACATTCATGGCGAATACCTTAGTTATCTGCGCAAGGGACCTCCAGGATTGGGTGCAAATGTTTAAGTACAAATTTAATGAAAGATGAAAAGTGAGCGGGTCAACAAAAGCTGTCAATTGGTCCATTACTCGCAGAACCAAGGCGCACGCATAGAATCTTCAAAAGTTGCCTACCATTGTGACTAAAACATAACGTGTTCAATCAATGTGTGTTACCAGTTCTGTGAAAATGGAATCAATAACTACGAAAGAAAGAAATGGATTATGAGAGAGACAAGAATACGCAATGTGATAAAGATCGCCAAGAGTCAAATTCTAATAATGCAAATCCCACAGGAGGCGGCGGGGTAAACGGGTCATGCGGAGCTCTCACATTACGCCGCTAGATGCTTGATTAGGGGGCGACGCCACCCAGGATCTACATGGTCAGTTTCCAGAAATAAGTGTTAAAAAGAAAAAAAAAACATGCTGTCGATCTATTTTCCGAGATAACAACGGGTAAAAATTCCAGTGCCATGAACAGTGTGGAAGTATTGGATTTTTGTATGCAATTTCGCGTAAACCCGCCGAAAATTTTACACCTCGCTACCAACGTTCCCTCTAATTTTTCTACTGTGTGTGCGGATCATCAACGCATCTGAGCAGTGGCGTAACTAGGTTGGTGTCACCCGTCACCCAGTGCGGTAAATTTACACCGCCTCCCCTCAAACACACACATACAATTTTCATTAAACTTATATTTTTAAGGTATTTATTAATTTCAGTGATTTTATATAATAATGAGATATCCCGGGTTCCGGTCTAGCTCAGAACTGTGTCGAACTCAGGATTCACAAAAATTAATTAAATAGATTTGGGTTAAATGAAAAGTCTTTGTCTTTTTTTTGGTTATAAGCACGTAGCTTTATATTTTCAGTGATTTTTCTTTGCTACACACACATATGCTAATAATTAAATCAATAGTTTATTTTTAGCGCGGAGTATAGATGTTTCGTTCTACATCGGCACTGTTGTACGCTAAAATTGCTTCGCATCTGTGTTGGTATTATTTGTGTGTATGCATTAAGCCCTGTAATAAAACCTTACTTAGAACCACCTGCAATTATTACCTTATCACCAATTGGTTATCCGTGCAGTTTAGGCGCATAAAAAGCGGAGTTTCTATTGTTAAAGACAGTTGCTGGTAATAAACATACCATAAACTCATTCTTTGCAATCGTCTACAGTGTGTTCATATAGTGATTGTTATCGAAACGATGCGCATACTGAATTATAATGTCCCGTTTAATTAGTCATACTATTAATGCCCAAACGAAGGAAGTTATGTATAATATATATACATACGTAAAAAATAAAAACCAAATATGTAGTGAAAGTAGTGTTGTGACAGAAGTTTCGAATGCATCAGGAGTTGGTTTAAGAACGGTTTGGCGTGTTTTAAGAGAAAAACAAAAAACAGGGACCTTTTCGAGTCCTAAAAAAAGGGTAGTTAAAAATAAAAAAAATAATATTGATGACTTTGATAAATCTGTAATTCGACGGTGTATTCATGACTTTCATAAAAATCATAAAACTGTTGCAACACTGAAAAACATTCATGCCGTATTGAAAGAAGATATTAATTTAAAGGGTGGAATTACGTCATTAAGGAAAGTTATGAAAGATATAGGATTTAGATGGAGAAAAACAGAAGACAATCGGAAGCTGCTCATGGAAAAAAGTGTCATAGTTTTCAAAAGAATTGAATATTTAAGAAAAATTAAAGAATATCGTGTTCAGGGGAAATCTATTATATTTACGGATGAAACTTACATACATTCCACACATACCACATCATATTCTTATTCTGACGGATCGACTTCTAGTTTTAAGAAGCCGATTTCAAAAGGTACTCGCTTAATAATAATCCATGCTGGCGGTGAAAATGGATTTGTGCCAAATGCTTTATTAAAATTTAAATCCAATTTAAAAAGTGGCGATTATCATGACGAGATGAAATACAGTAATTATGAAAAATGGTTAAAAGAAATGTTAATTCCTAACCTACCACCTGAATCTGTTGTTGTTATAGATAATGCATCATATCACAATAAACTGTTGAACCCAGCACCGACATCAAATAAAAAGAAGGGTGAAATAATTCAGTGGCTACAGGATAATAATATACCTTTCTCATCGACGATGATCAAACCGGAGCTTTACAACTTGGTACTAATGAATAAATCTCGGCATGTAAAATACAAAATAGATGCTATTTTAAATCAGCACGGGCATTCTGTACTGAGATTACCTCCTTATCACCCAGAGTTAAATCCCATAGAGAACATAATATGGTCTGTTGTTAAAGGTTATGTAGGAAAGAACAATATTGAAATGACAATGGCATCTGTATATAGATTGGTGGCAGAAGCCTGCAATCAATTGCCTATAGAGCAGTGGCGGAATATCTGTGGTCATGTGGAAAAAAAAGAACGCAGTTTTTTGGAATACGACATAAGAACGGATGAATTGACCAGTGAGATTATAATCCACACCTCAGATACCTCTGATGACGACGACACAGACAGTGACTCAAATGGGTGACATCAACGAATACCTTTAATAAATTATGTTCTTCCTACTATTTATATTACTTTAACAGCGTATCATATTGTGTACTTATAGTTGAAAATGCCATTTGTAATTGTTCTCCGAAGTTCTAATGATTGTATGTATAATTAAATGAAATTGCCAACAAAAGTATGTCTTTGCGGTATTATAATTGTCTTTAATTGTTTAGTTCTCTATAAATTTATAACTAATTGTAAAATAACGATAGTGATATCGTTAAGGCTAATTCATAAATTCCAAAACATTGTATATTCCCAATCCTAACTAAATAAATAATAATACACGATTAAATTATGTTCTTCCTATTATTTATTTTACTTTAACAGCATTATAATTATAGTTAAAAGTGCCATTTGTAATTGTTCTCCGAAGTTCTAATGATTGTATGTGTAATTAAATGACATTGCCAACAAAATTATGTCTTTACGTTATTATAATTGTCTTTAATTGCTTAGTTCTCTATAAATTTATAACTAATCTGTTAAATAATGATAATGATATCGTTAAGGCTAATTTATAAATTCCAAAACATTGTATATTCCTAATCCCAACTAAATAAATAATAAAACACGATGTTTACATTGAATTGTAACTATCGGTATAAGTAAATAATATATAGGTACCTATGTTCTAATCTACGCATTTTTATTCTATATTTTATTAAAACAATAAGTCATAAAAATATGCTTATTTACCGTAATTCTTCATGCACACCCTGTGTCAATACTACCAAAGAACACCAACACAACTGCAAATCGTTTTTAGCGTACAACAATGCCGATGTAGAACGAAACTACTATACACAAATTCAACTTGCGTCCGCTCGCAACACGTGTTTCTTCCGACTGCTTTTAAATAAAAAGAAAAAAATATCACTTGACAATTGAGTGAGTGGTACAGTCTCTACAAAAGGAACTTTCATACTAACTCTCTTCCACTCATACATCTTTCACGCTCATCTCTTTCAAACTTAAAAAACAAAATCTTACATATTACAAACTATTTCTTTTTATCCAGATAGCCAAGTGATAGTATCACGTAGTAAGCCTTTCATATTTTGTTAATTGACTATGTGACCAAGCTGCACGCTTAGGCATACAAAACTTTATTCCGGCTCCCCATTGAAGACGGGAATTCCAGGAGTATGTCAATAATAACACTAACAACGATAATTTTTTAAGTAAATAAAAAATATCAAATAAAAAAAAAGTATTCGTTGATAAAATATATTAAATTTAATACTAAACTTGCAGAACGTTTGTATGTTGGGTAGTTTTTGTTGACTTGACCTTCGCCTTCTGAGAAATGAGTCGAAGAATTGTGCATGTGATGGTTTCGTGCATTCACTGCATTCGAGCAAAACTAAAATCTTGCAAAGGAAACTTTCTTTTACAATATTTTTGTGTAAGGACTGTGCGGGGGATGAAAACATGTGTGCGGACGAAGGCCTGAACAAAAACGATGCATAAGTGCGAGTGAGAAAGTATTCGGCACCCTTATAATCTCTGCGACATGCGCTAGACTCTAGAGTAAGATAAAAGGTTTACAGATTTGTAAGATATCTTGCTATGGTGTCGCCGTGAAATCTTAGTTTGTCTCATAGCTAAGTGTCGATAAACTGCGAGCGCGTGTTGCTAAAATTGCTATTTTTTGTGTTAAATATAAAGTTAGTGGTAAATATTTTTAGTTAATTAAGTAGAAAAGATGGTTGTGTATGCTGTTTTAAAATGTGGTAGCCGTACTAATAAGCAATAAGATGGTATTACGTTTCATAGGTAAGTTGATACATGCTCGTGATAATTTATTTGTATATTATTATATATTTTAATATCAAGTGACCTAGTGTTTTTTGAAAATAACTTAAATTATGGATATCTTTACCTAATGGTTGTACGTAAAAAAATAGAAAATTATATTTTAATTCTGAGCGTCTAGTGCGAGCACTAGAGAAAATAGTCTTTGGTCCCAAACATTTGTATACGAATACGTTCGCTCACCCACAAAAACAAACGCACGGCACGCCGCTTCATTTAGCAATGCAATGAATGGGTGGCGTCTAGATGTATCTATAGTCTAAGGTGCGGACACATTTTGTACATTTTTACACGGAACATTGCTCGCTACGCCGTTTTCTATGGTTTTTCTCACTTGGTGAAAATCATAAACGTTGAATATTATAAGAGAGCAAACCTTTTAAATAGTTTTTGGTTAAATAATTCCTTCTGTATGTTAAGTAGGATTGGCGTGCCTCGCCAATTCCTGACGCCTGGTGCTCCAAGAACCAGTTCTAGCGAATGTTTTCCAGTGCTCTCCACCTATGGACAACGTTTTAACGTTTAGCACATCAATGTTCCCATATTTTAATACAGTTGACTTATTCAATACGGTTAATACAGGTTATTAAAAATCAGATGGTAGGTTTTCAAAATTTAATTAAACCCTGCCTCAACCAAGCCATAATAGTGGAGGTAGGCTGTTGAAAAGTAGTGTACCTATACTTTGTTAGTCATAATAATTCATGTTACTCCCTGTGTTACAAAACCATAGTAGGGAAAAAATATTTTTCTATTTATAAAATATTTAAAATTATTATTTATAATTTAATGGAATAAATTTGGATATTTTATATATAAACGAACATTTTGTATCTGTTGAATATTATGGATCGGTTTACACGGCATTTAATTGAATTTGAAAAATTTGAAAACTTACCGTTATATACCATCTGCAATTTGTATTATTATTAGTTCAATGAAAACAAATAAGTATGACTGACTGAAGTTTAGTGTGCACTATTTATATCGGATTTCAATGGCTTACTTCCATACTTCGCTACTGTGTGGTATTAGTAGGTAGATATCTACTTCAATTAATATTGAAACAGTACTAATAAATTAATGAATTTGTGTTTAGATAATAGTAATTTATAAATTAGTTTAAACTAACCTTTTCTTCAACAAAAAATGCTGACAATCCTGCCTGACCCATGAGGTAATCAAATTTCGTTTCCGTCTTTTTTCCGTTTTCTGACGATTGATATAATTCATTTTCTAAAAAGTTATTACAAGTTACAACAATTGAAAGGCATACATAAACCAACACAGAACGCGGACCACAAAAAAATCAAAAAAAGTTTTGCGGACCATCAATATTGGAATAAAATAATAAATATTTATATTTACACTATTTTTGAAATAATTGTCGAAGTATAATACAACCCCACTTCAAATGTTGGGTTTCTAGGTAACTATTTTTGAACTGCAGAAAATTTTTGCGGCCCACCCAAAAATCTTTGCGGATCACCGGTTAAGAAAATATGGTTTAAGGCAGTGTTCTTCAACCTTTAACACCCGCGGCTGGGTGAACATAGGAGAAATATTTTGCGGACCGGTATTAGCCACAAATAATAAACAACATTATAGTTATAATTTTATTTATTAAATCTGATGTTTTAAAATTACAACTTTTGGTTAGTGTCACATCTGTTGCTGCTTTTTTGTAAGCAAATTTGATAGACGTGGTTGCAGCATTGTTTCTGAGAGACGAAGCGCTGCATTACCAGCCATTCGATTTCTCAGTTTGGTTTTTATTACTGACATAGATGAAAAATTCTTTTCACATAAATGAAAAGTCGAAAAAATTACCAATAATCTGATCTATATAATTCAGAGATGGATATTCTTTATCAATGGCTATCCAACATTGAGGCAATGATTGCATTTTATGTCTGGACACCAGAGTGACATCAGAAGATAGCTCGATCAGCTTTTCTTTATCACGACGATCAAGTGTGCATGATTTAATATCTTCTAAAAAGAGATTATTAATCCACAGATTACAGGTCCGTCTTTACGTAAATCTTAATGTTCAGAGATATATTTAAGCTAACGGTTTTAAATGTTGGCTTATGATGTTGTATATGACTTTCTGGTTAATATCAGCAGCATTCAAAAATTCTCCCAGCATTTCATCTAGTGCAAATTCCCCGAATCGTGCAGCGATATAGTCAGTTGATAGTATGGTGAAAGCTTTCGCAGACCGGCACCGGTCCGCGGACCACCGGTTGAAGAAAACTGGTTTAGGGGGTCTCGTAAATGTTGTATCGGGAATATATGGCCGCATATTAAAGACCGCCCAACCTCTTTGGGTCTATAGTACAGACATAAAATTCATGTCTAAATAAAACACGGCTCTTGTCGGTTTACACTTTACAGGAAGCCAGCAGCAAACAAATATTGAAAATAGCCGATATACTGGATAATTTATTAGGTTAGGTTAGGTTTTCATTCTTGAATTTATGAATTTTTCCAAAATCAGTAATGAAAATTGAATTAATGTTCATATTGAATCTAATAAAATTGGTGACCGTATAGTATTCGGTCATCTCTTTCCTATAAGAAAGCTCACGGTGAACTGTGCCACGGTGAAATGTTTTACGTACAATTTACATGTAACCGCGATAAACACCTGGCCTGCAGGTATAACTAACGGTGTTCACTTACGAATTATATAATTATTGTATGCGCCAGATAGTTGCCACAATTATTTATGAGTACCACCGGTCTGCATGTCGTAGAATACCGAGAGGAGTAGGGCCAACCCATTCATAGCCTGTTCGACAGCTAAATCATCTGAGTCACGATCCTCAATCATGGGGTCCTGACGAGGAATAAGAAAAGTAGTTTTCCATCTACTTAAATATTTTGTATTTTTCGGTTTCTGGGGGGAAAATACAATCCAAGCCGAATCCATAATTTGATTAATAACAAACGACCATTGCTATGTATCGATTTTTTGTATGATTATTGATACTGATTCACGTATAATAAATTTTTTGTTACATAAGCTGCCCTGCTAAGTAAAAATACAGTGTTTTGGTTGAACTTGAAAACACCTCAGATATTACTCACAAGAAAAAATTACATTCGAAAGTAATACGACGCCTGTAGGAAGTTGAACCCGTATATCCATCCACTGGTATCGTGCCAATATGCTTTAACCAACAAGGTACTACAGGCCTCCTACTTAATTACGATAATTTAAACTAGTAGATCCTACATGAAATGCTTATCAAATTGCGTTATGTATGTTAATATATTATGGAATGTTCGTTGAATAAAAGAAATGGTTTATTAAAAAAACTCGGCGCTTTACACCTCGCGGGGGCCTCTCCCCCCTGGGCCCCTCAGATTTTCCGCCTCACCTGGCCCCTTCAGATGATGGTTACTTAAACCCTGACTGCTAAAATTATTAAACATGGAACATGCTTTGTCTACTGATTTTCTGAATGCTGGTTGTCCAAATTCGAAAGAAAACGTAAAATGGTTTTATTTTATTTTTGCTCCACATAATTGTTAGAAGTAATGGTCATGGGTTTATGATAGCTGAAATAATTTTTTGAATCAATTCTGTCGAAGGAATTGAGGTTGCAGGGCGCGGATCACACGTCCTTACCGAAGCACCGTTCGCGGCCGACTGAATTCTAAAGCCATTAGCCCGCGCTACTTACGTAACTTGATTTTTTCGTATTCGTTACCGCTGTGTGCCTGCGCGATGTTTTTATCGAATATGAACGTATCCGCTCGGGTGGTCAAAACAAAAGCACGTTCCATGCTTATTGGATTTTTACTTAGCGAGGCAGTAATGGGGAAGTGATAAATTAAGCGGCCCTCGTAGACCAATGCATAAAGCAGTCATTTCCAACCGGGTTCCATGTAAAAAATCTAGGTCTTTTAACGTTTATATTTACCTAACAACGGCACGTGCTTGTTCCACAGGCTATCCAGAGGGAGAGAAGCTTGTGACGTGTGACAAGCCCCCGTCATCCCCCAATCGGTCGGCCGCATCTGATTCGACCACCGTGGTGCGCACACCTGTGAATAATAAACTAATTTTTATGAAATAAGTCGAACGACGTTATGTATTAATGTGTAATTGTATGTAATGTGTAGTGTAGTATATAATTATGTATTATTTGTACCTAATCAATGGTTGAGCCAAATTGTGGTCGCATTCATCCTTAGTCCCCCCCTACTCAAATGCCCTTATTTAGTGTTTATTTTTTTAGTTATTATTTATTTAGTCTCACAAGACCAGACTTAGCAATTGCGGGTCAAATACGCATGTAATTATGAACATCATTCAGTTACTACCAGACAGCCGACGGGTCTAGCGCTCTATCTCATATGATAGGAGCGACGCCACGTAAACTATAGAGTGACCCAAATAGACCTAATCTGTTCGAGCTTCGTGGCACTAAGCCTGATACGGTTAAGTGAACGTCGCGTCTTCATCATTCATACGACACATCATCATCATTCATATAATATCATAATATATTATCATCAATCAAAAGTGCACCGTCAGTTTACCAGTGTAAGTGCGTGGACACCGAACTAGCTACAGTGTGCGCCAGCCATCACCACATCCAAGGTCAGTGCCTGGTATTCGTGTGTACATCATCACCCCCCGCCCCTATTTCCGGAATCCGCCATCTAGCATCACCTTAAAATTTACAGTCCACTTGTGAAAAGCGCCACCAATCAATTATAATGTTCTAGTAGGCTATAATTTCCACAATAAATAACAATCTAGCGCCTTACACGTGCATGGATTTACTGACACCAATAATGTGTATTTTAATCTATCAAGATAATAACTGTTTACACGTAAAATGCGGACTGTCTCACCAATCTCACTCTTCAAGAGTAATCTAGACGTGATGTTATTATTGTTTGGTACTATTTGACAGGTCGTGAAAATTGGTGAACCTCAAAATGAGTCTCTGCACGGTGTAGTTCGTTTTTTCCGGCAGATTCGCCACTATTGTTCCACTGCGCAGGGCAAATATCGAACAAATCTCAACTGTCGCGTGAAAAATCAGAAGCCTCCGAACTTTTTGATTCATGTATGCTATCTTGCAATTACAGTGATATTTTTCAAACTGTGGAGCCATTTGTTTACCCTTGTTCCCGTATAATAAACACAAATAATGCACACGATGAAATAAATCGCCAACAGGTGACATTTTGGTCTCCAGAGCGAACAGGTTCTCTGAAAGAAAATCAACACCTCTCTATGAACTCTCTTGCGTCCAGTATTAATTATTAACGTATGGATCATAATCAGGGACGGCTCTACCTTCAGGGTTCGTAGGGACCATCCCCACATAGTTATCATGTCAAAAATAAACGTCCGATATTTTTATCATTGTCTACCTTGTAATATACCTACTTAATTACATGATTAAATAAACTATTTAATTTATTTTATCCATTTAAATTCCGCCATAATTCTATAGATATATTTATTATTATTATTACACAAATAAACAATGGAATGATTATAAATTATTTCATAATATAATAATGATTACGCGGTATTAAAATAATTAATTTAATTAAATAAGCCTTATTTCACGGTGACCCATATGTACAAATTAAGAAAGCTTTGCCGTTTATTTTTGCTGACCGGGGTTCACTCAGTCCCATCCCGTCGCCGCGGTTCAAACTGCGTATTTATATATACATAATATATAAATACAAAGGATGTGAATGCATTAGCGTTAGTATACGCGTACTAGAAAGCGAATCAAATTACCCCTAAGTGAGTAAAATGTTGGCTGTATGTCGTTGTTCAAAGCTGATAATGGTAAGCCTATAATAATTATTATTATTAAGTGATTAAGTTAATATTTTTAAGCACGCTTTTTAGATGTGATTGATAGTGCAGGATCCCAAAGACTTTTCGTATACATAATATGCGGAACGCATTCTGACAATTGGAATAGGTTTTTGGGGTCACAAAGATGTCGATGTTGCCAGGCGATATTAGTGGTCAATTTTTTTTATTGAGGTTTTAATTTTTTTTCTTATAATCCACCAAAAAATGTTCTGAGTTCTTCAATAAAACCAAGACCGAATCAGGGATTGATTGAAAATGCAATAATTGTACCATGCCATCGGCATGGTCGTAGACCGGTTCGTCCCATTTGAAAAAATAAAAATAGCGGGTAGTGCAATGTGTTCAAAATTATCGATTCTTAGGATCCTCCTTGGCTTAAATTATTTTATTAAGTAATATTTTTGTATAGAATCACCCAGATTGGTTTCTTTACCATATATATGCATATGATATTAGTTTTAGTATAATGGTCAATCCAGAAACAGTGTAGGTTGCACATATAGGTATGTGAATAAATGAAATAACGACAACCACTAACCACACTAATTACACATTTATTAAAAAAAAAAAAAACAAGTCAAGTGCTCAAACTGCTTTAAGTATCATGATCACATTTTTTACAAACACTACTTACAGATTTGCACAATGATAAATATATGTCAAAGCCGATTTCGTATAACTACATGATAATGTACGGCAATTAGAATTACATTTGCATGGTTTAACTAAATAATTTGGTAGAGGTTCATTCCTCATTTGTCTTGGATACAAATTATTTTCTCGTAACTCATAGCCAAGTTGTAGGAAATCAATAGGCTCAAATAGTAGATCAGATGAGCTTTTCCATAAATAAACTTATGCTGAAGCCTTTAAACAGTGTAAATACAATGAATCATATGTTCATATCACTCTTGACAAATTTAAACTAAATCCAATAGTTTGGGAAATAAATTTATATCGAAGTTCATCCGCTGTTGTTTTTTGTTTACATAATAAGTAAGGGAAAACTTTTTCCAGGTCTTGAAACTAGTGTGGTCTCCAACAATATATTACCTAAAGCTGAAAGTGCATCCTGAAGCTGAAAGTGAAAAGTTTGTTTTTTGTACCTATGCGACGAGTGGTGTCGCAACAAGTTAAAGAATGTAATTCTGGAAAAATATTACAAATATTTTCGCCAAGAGATTTAGCTGCAAAATGGCATCCTAAAACACGAGATTTCTTCTGAGATCCCTCAAACCATAATCCACGGCAACCAATCGTTTCAAGTTTATTCCAGAAATAAATGCCTAAGATTAAAACATCTGTATCGGGACTGTGATAATCTCCAATTTTTGCATTTTTACAGCATGAAATATATGACAGAATATTCTGGAATCTGGAGTCTGCTTCTAAATGATTTTGATTTTAAATCAACGGCGTCAGTGGAAATTCATCCCTGCAATTTAAACCATTGTGTGGGGTCGTCAAATTCACCACAAATGTACAGCTCACTTTCTTCGTTGATTTTTGCAAATGTAGGAGCATTTTTTCAAATAAATTCAACAAGCTGTAATTTATTTTGAGGGCTCACAAAAGAATCTTTGCAATTAATCCACCACATCTAAGGAACAATCTCCAAGGCTTACATATTATTAAGAATTTAAATATAACTATTTACATTGTTTAAGGGCTTCAGCACAAGTTTATTTATGGAAAAACTCATCTGATCCACTATTTGAGCCTGTTGATTTCCTACAAGTTGGCTATGAGTTACGAGAAAATAATTTGTATCCAAGGCAAATGACGAAAGAACCTCTACCAAATTATTTAGTTAAACCATGCAAATGTAATTCTAACTGCCGTACATTATCATGTAGTTATACGAAATCGGTTTTGACATATATATCATTGTGCAAATCTGTAAGTAGTGTTTGTAAAAAATGTGATCATGATACTTAAAGCAGTTTGAACACTTGACTTGTTTTATTTTTTATTTTAATAAATGTGTAATTAATGTGGTTAGTGGTTATCGTTATTTAATTTATTCACCTACCTATATATGCAACCTACACTGTTTCTGGACTGACCATTATACTAAAACTAATGTCATATGCATATATATGGTAAAGAAACCAATCTGGGTGATTCTATACAAAAATATTACTTAATAAAATAATTTAAGCCAAGAAGGATCCTCAGAATCGATAATTTTGAACACATTGCACTACCCGCTATTTTTATTTTTTCAAATGGGACGAACCGGTCTACGACCATGCCGATGGCATGGTACAATTATTGCATTTTCAATCAATCCCTGATTCGGTCTTGGTTTTATTGAAGAACTCAGAACAATTGTTGGTGGATTATAAGAAAAAAATTAAAACCTCAATAAAAAAAAATTACCACTAATATCGCCTGGCAACATCGACATTATATATCTTTGTGACCCCAAAAACCTATTCCAATTGTCAGAATGCGTTCCGCATATTATGTATACGAAAAGTCTATCGGATCCTGCACTATGAGTAAAGACTCAGATAATCATAATATTTATTCTGAAAAATTATTCATTTCCTCATTAATAAATTTATATTATTATAAGTAGCTTGGGACATAATGTATAATATGAGAAGGTAGGTAGGTATGTATATTTAATAATATTGATGACTAAACCTCGCTACCTAGAAAGTCGTCGAGCCGCCACTGATCATAATGATCGGTACGCAGTTTACAGGATGAGAGAAAGCTGGATATTATCTTTGACAGGATAGTCTTGAGAAGAATATTTAGGGCTGTTGAAGAAAATTATGTTTGGAGATCGAAATACAAATGAAATACCTGCATATTATTGTAAAATTATACTATTTTATTATGATGTTGATAAGAAAGAAGAAGTAGATCGATGGTAAAGAGTTCAGCCTTACCGCCACCATGTCACCTTTTTGGTGAACAGCCTGACTGCCACCTAACCAGCCCCCATCCTTCCTATCGCGGTAATCTTCGGCATCTTCATTTCCTGCAAAACAAAAAAAAAATATCTAGAACTTAGTATCATAATATTACTTATAAATGTATATAGCAATTTTACTAGTTTGCAATGACAAATCGATAGAACTGAAGGACAGATACTGTGTAGCCAACTGTTAAAAATATATGCCAGGCGATGATGTTGAATAAAATAGAGTTTAAAGCGCGAATCAAATTGAGGTGCATGTCGCCTACTGTCACGCTGTCGCGGCGACAAATTTAGTATATAGTTTCGTCATTTTGCAGAATATTTTGAACGATCACCATCTCTGTAAATTCACCGAAGAATGACAATGATGAAGAGTGCCAACTATAATGTATTAGTAATTTGAATTATTATTAATTATTCAAGCTAATTTCAATTTTATTTAACAGTTTCTAAATGTGCGTGCGTTAAAATTACTTGCGACATGACATCTATAGATAATATTTTGAATAGAACTCAACCTGCAGACCAGAGATAATAGACAACATTCTTATAGAAAATACATAGTACCAATCGCTAAAAACAAATAAACGCGATAAACGTAGAAGATGATAAAAACGTATATTAAGTCATGCAGGTGTCGATGCAGTGCAGTGCAGTTCAACGTGATGTGACCTCATTGTTGTTCTTGTGATTTCGGCAGATTTTAACAACTGACATTGTTAGTTTAAAGGTTAAAAATTAGCTATGGGATGGTAGCATCAGTCTGATAACATTTTAAACACCAAGAAAAACGACATTACACACCTTTTCCCCGTAGCGGCTGCATACTGTGACGTCACGTGATAGTCAGCGACATGCACCATAATATAATTCGCGCTTTATTGTCGTGTGTTATGGAATGGCGGGATTAACTTCATATAAGCACCTTATATACTTTGACAGGGTTTATTAGAAGATAATCTTATACAATATAATAGATTAGGTTTTAGACAATAACTAGTGAACAGTTTGATTTGATACAGTGATTGAATGCAGTTCTTTAAGGTTGAGTTAAAACTGAATTGAAAACCTATTTTGATTCTATATAAAACAAATAAGTACTATTAATATTACGCATGGCATTCTCAGACATTTCGTTTGATAAGAAAAGTGGATACCTATAAAACAATATCCAATGGACAGAAGTTTCAAATAATGATCGATAAAGATGCATTGTATTTCACACACTTAGATTTAAAAATGGTGCGAAAAGGCAAATATTTATCAAATGCATATCCAGATATTCACGATGCTGCTTATTAATAAAAAAAAATTATTGTACTTGATAGAAATACTGAATAAATACTATAGAATACAGAAATGTCATTTTGACATTTCATATTGATTTCCATAATAACGCACGTATATATTAATAATTTAGCTGCTAGGATCCACTTAGCAACCAATAATAGTGAGTAGTAAATATTACTTTTAACCAAAGAAATTGGACTCCTTCTCTTCAATCTCTTTGCTTTTAACGAATTTTTTCCGAAACATACAAAACAGAATTAACAGAAAATGAATTCAATTCTGCTTAAATATGGCCAAAAGTATTAAAAGAATGCATTGTCGGCGTGTTCTGATATATTCTAAAAGTTTCAAATGTCTAGCTAGTCGGTAAGTTAGTTAAAAAATTTGTACTGCACAAGAAAAAATCTGTACCGGACAAACAAGAATACGAGCTAATAAAAACGTGGTAAAAATACAAGGAAATGGTTAAAAATACTGAAACATGAACCCTTTTCCGTAAAGAGGAAATAACTGAACTTGACGTTGTCCAGAAAAAAAGTTTTTGACACTCATTTCGACGGAATTTAAAAAAATTATATCTCTCAGTAAAAGAGTCTCTACTTACAGACGTTCCAATAAACCTATCAATAAAACAGCAACAATAACGACTGTTATATCCCCGCACTTTTGATCCTATCTTTGTATTCCTATCAAGTATTAATACATAGAACTGTCTTGAATGATTCAACAGAAAATTATTTAAAAACGTGGTATATAAAAAGTTATTTTTATCTTGTAATTATTTCAACCTTCCAATACTTATCGCAAATTTCCAATACTTATCGCAAATGACACAACTCCGTGCTTTATATAAATTCCCTTTATATATAAACAGGAAGCTAAAATAGTGTATTAATAAATTCATAGTGCAGCTTATTTGTAATTTGTGTGTTTTTGGAATTGTTGAATTCCGCTCGATGGTTAAATTATTAAGTTTTTTCTACTTCCTGAACAATGTGCCCAAATGGAGTTAGCTGGTTTGCAGATTATGCAGTCGAAATTTAGCCCGGTCGCTTATATAGAAAATCGTGTGTACTTGGATATGGTCATAATTCAAAATGCTGACAATGTTGCAATTCTCTTCTACGCGTACAGTCGAAACCATGGTGAGATAGTTACGTTACGTGACTAGCTGGAACGAATGAAAAAGCAGCATCTGCATATGAGTGGTTCAGAAGCCAAGTGAACCATTCTGGTTAGTTTTGAGTAAACTAGGTTCAAACATAACGTTTGAGTATTTCTAATTCTTCTTTGAGTGTTATGTTGAGTACATTATTAAGAGCATTTATTTGCGCCCTATGTCGAGTGAAATTTGTTACATGCGACCAATAACATTATTGATAGACAACGCAAGTAAATTCGCGCATAGCGATATTCGCACATGTATAGGTAGACGTCACGCAATTTCCATTATGCGATATCACGCATCGGGAATTTATAGCAATATCACCTTTATTGTAATGGCGTTAGAACAGTATTTCTAGTGTCAATGTTAATTTGAGCGAACCCGTTCGAACCGAACCATTCGGCAGACCCGACAAAAAGCATCGGGAATTTATAGCAATATCACCTTTATTGTAATGGCGTTAAAACAGATTATGCCATTCGGCAGACCCGACAAAAAAGTGTCATTATTTTTCTAGATGCTTCGTCCATATTAATGTTATTGCATGCGACAAACAAAAATATTCCACCGACGCTATGTGCTATATTAAGTTACATGTGTTTTCTGAATAATAATAAAATTGCATCGAAAAAATCAACGCTTTGCAGTCGAGACAAGTTTAAGACCGGGCTTAACGCAATAAACCAGATGTTTTATGAAATCACAAGATTTGGCTAGAAAACTGCAACAATGGCAAGCTCAGCAAGCTGGTTCGATGTACTTGGGTATTTCTTCCCTTTCAACAGATATACGAGGACACTTCTTCTGGATGTTGTGATTAGGATTCTGCGATTCGACAGTAATAAGCATGGGTGGTTGACATGACCCGGCTCACGGCTAGCTCAATAATGCTACCGGGCCGTCACTGAGGAGACTAGTGATGAACTAGGAGAGGTGGATCTCCTTTGTAGTATCACAACTTTTGAATTCCCAAATAAAACTCTCAGCTGGTGTGGTGCCGAATTTATTCGGGTTCTAGAGTTCACGGTTTCACAATAAAGTTAACTGTCATTGTTCCCGTAATTAAATCTCATTAAAGTATCAGTAAACTATTTATTTGTTCACTATAGGATCTCTGTGAAATCTTTCACAAATTCCCAAAAGTCACACCTAACTCGGAGAATGTATACGCAAATATTCTTTGAATATTTTTATTTCACGAAATATTTTCCCGTAAGAAAATATAAATTATTCTTTAGTCACATAGTATTGGGTTTATAAAAAGAATAGAATTTATTTTATTGTTGTTTATAAAGTTTATTTATGTTCACAGTATGTTTACAAATATTTATTTGTGTTTACAAACTTGTTTACAAAAGGTTTGCTTAATGTTTACAAATTTATTTACTAAAATTTGTTTTTATGTTTACAAATTTATCTACTAAAATTTGTTGCTTAATTATATTTACTTAATAAAGTTTCAAAAATTTATTTTATAATCCCGAAAAGATTTGTAAAATTTATTATTACAAACTGAGTTTATTAATTTGTTTTTATAAAACAAATCCGATCGCGTAATTTATCCCGATTACATCACCTCGTATGATGAGTAATGAAAAATAAAATTACTCCGCGAGCGCGTTACTATCGACAGATACGTGGTATTCGAGCTACGTTTTAGCGGCCGACGTCACTACCGACAGATACGTGTTATTCGCGCTACGTTTTGCCCGCCGAAGGGGACTTACTGGTACGTATGAATCGCGAATGTACTGAGAACCATGTCTCACAACTTAGCAGTAAGGACTGCTGCTTGTTGGAGATCGCTGGTGAAGAGTGTGGAAACTAATGAATTTTACGGAAAAAGGATGTCACCTTTTATACCCTCTGGATAGAGGTTTAACAGGAAACAGTCCGTAAGGGATAGCAGATGTATATCTTTCTCTCACGGGATAAATTTACGTATATCTCCCGTTCCTGGCGACTTTCTAATAGAGATATCTTCTAATTAAATCGGGTTAAATTTACTCTACTTTATTTCCGCAAAATTAAGACTTAATAGGGGTGTTTTAAGCACCCTCTAGAACATGTCCTTTAAATACGCAGTTACGGTGACGTAAGCAAAATAGTTGATTTTATATGATTTTTCGTGTTCGAACGAAGGGGAAAGTTTCTAGCTTTCCAACGAGGTATCGGAATAGGTATTCGGGTACTAAATAAGGGAATGGCAGTCTTTAAATTTAAAATGTCAAAACGAAAGGTTGACACCCACGTACCAGTCCTTTCCACCACTCTTGGCCTTTTTAGGCCAATAGAATTTTACTAAGTTTTAATAAAACTGTTTATTCCCGCAGAAAACGTTTCATTCGATATTTACCTTCCGGACGAATATTATTACGTAGAAACTCTATAATATTATACTTAACATTTCAACTTAAATATATAAATGCTTAATCCTAACAAGATGTTAATTACGAGCGACTACAAATTTATTTAATCTTTAATAGTGGCTTTTCCATAGTAATATGAACGTAACCTTGAATCTATTTTTGTCCCGCGACTTGACTCAGCTGGTCGGTACTTTTGACTGAAATAGATCTGCCTTAAAGTTCAAGGTTATGTGATAATTCGTATTTTTAGTTGTGTTTTTTGATTCTTTTATTACTTAGGAGGCGATTGAGTTTTATTACTGTTTATGGGTAGAAACCCATCTATACCAGAATCTCAAGTTTTTCCAATTGTTACTTTTATAATATTTATAATAGTCAGCGAGTTATAGCATTTACAAAATCTATAATTATAATTACGCGCCTATAGATATAGGTACGCGTTTACAATATTTTTATAACGATAGTTATCTTCTATCTGTGGGTCTATTCTATACTTATCGAACACTAAATTGATAAATAGTATCAAACTTAGGGTAGGTTTGTATCAAAATATTAGCACTTATTGTAACAATTACACCAAACCGGTTTTTATTGTTGCAATAAGTGCGATATTTTAACAGCAGCAAGATAGGTGCTGTTAAAATATAGCATTTATTGCAACAATAAAAACCGGCTACGTGTAATTGTTACAATAAGTGCTAATATTTGGATACAAACCTACCCTAAGTTTGATAATATTTTTCACTTTATCACTTTAGCGGTCGATAAGCATAGAATAGACCCACTGGTATCGATAAAATTAGTATCAAAATTCTTTATTCATAATTATACAGTATATAAATTTATAAATATTCAATTTTCTTTTTAAATTTTCATACACTTCCATTATTGTTATAAAAGTTATTGAAGCATGTACTTGCTAAATTTTACGTAAACAATCTCTCCCATAACTTATTTTCTAAGTTTAATGGAGATTTCCCGGAAATTATTTCCAAATTAGATCGCGCCCAATCTACGCGACGTGTCATTTCGAGGCCTGTGGTCACAGCGTTCCAATTACACTTGAGCAGTCTCGATTCTCCGAGGCGAAATTTTTTACGTAAAATTTTTATTACATTTACAAAGAAAAGGTTAACAACATACATTTTACTTCCTATTACTAAACGATTACGCTACTGGTTACCTGTTCATGGTCTCTTTCGACCATTTCTTCCCTGCTTCTTCCATAGTTTAGAACCATGGGACTTATATATCCTGTCTGAACCGTGTCGTGAGGTTGTCGCAAGGCTATTGAGAAGTAGAATTGACTACAAGGCTAGATTTGTATAGTTATGTCGTTAAACCATACTCTGCCACAAACACTAACTGAAGGTCGGCGTTTCTGCTCGTGTCATGGTGTTGGTGAAGGTAACAGAATTATTAATAATTTATTACAAACCTGATGGATCAATTGGTACGTAAAGGCAAGGTCCATTGGGTAGCTGACATCGATATACAACGCCTGGTTCGATTATAGTTGGTTGCTCACTATAATTAGCTCGCGGGGCCCCCACCTGTAACCTAAAATGCAATACAGATCTCATAACCAACTCTAAACCGATTGGAAAAATCTTAAGTCTAGCCCAAACTAATACATGGCCCCCGCAAGGGGGGCTGACAGGGCTCTAGCCTGGGGGCCCGGGCTCAGGAAGGGCCCGGTGTGGCGAGTCGACCCTATAAATGAGATAAATACAGATCACAAATTTACTCTAATAATAAAAAAGTCACCTGCGGCGCTATTTTACTTCAATGGTATTAACAAGTTTAAATATTTGATTGTACTATTCAATTTTTAACTGTGTGGCGAAACTCCACAGCTCCATATTTCGAATGGATGTACATAAAAAAATATAAAAAATCGCTAAAAATACACCATAATTTTACCGCGTAGGCATTTTGGAAAACGCTACTGCAGCGCGTCACACTGCCTTTAACCTTAGCGATAAGTAGGGGGTCCGCCAACCATCCTAGCCTGGGGACCCGCTTCAGGATGTGGGGGCCACGGACCAATATATATTATAATATATACATGGCCCACACGAGGGGGGGGTGACAGGGCTCTAGTCTGGGGTCCGGGCTTAGGGGGGCCCGGCGTGGCAGGTCGACCAGTTAAGTGAGATAAACACATACCACAAATTTGTTCTAATACTAAAAAGAGTCGCCTGCGGTACTATTTTACGAGTAGGATTTTATATTATTTTGTAATTCCTGACTAATAAAAATAACAATTTATCCAATATGGCGAAGGGTCGCATGTTACTTGGCTATCACAAAATGATCTGTGATTCATAATATGATACCGAGAGCCGAGAATGCAAGTGGATTTATATAAAAATAGCTAGAAATACATGGAATACCCTTTATTTTACACGGAACCCTGAAGTTCCGCGTGATACCATCTGGGGAAAACTACTGTAGAACATTGCACTGCCCCTAACCTTAGTGATACGTTGAGGGGGGGTCCAAACATCGTGGCCTAGGAGCCCGCTTCAGGGTGTGGGGGCCATGTATATATATTGACCATGTCTGATCCTAATAAGATCATATAGGCCTCCATGGAGTGATTGTTTGCTTTTTTTACGAGAAATGGTTGTTAGCCACTTGATGAACTTATTAGGCTAATACTCCGACTCCAAACCAAACTTGAAAAACAATATGTGTATTTGTCAGACCCAGAATTTCAACATGGGACCCACGATATGTAAGTCGACGCGTAACACGCTCGGCTACTATGGGTGTACAATATATATATGTCCGCACACAAATTATACATTGGTTTGTAAACCTTTGCCGCTACACAAATGTAGATGGTTGCATCTGAATGCACGTCCACATCGGAAAATATTGCTGTCAAATTAAAGACAGTTTTGACAATTCATGTCGTAAAAAATCCTCGTTAAATCAAAATTACATTCCACGCGTCGCTGCTATCAATAAAACTACTGTAAAAGTTCCCCCCCGAATATGGTCAGTGGTCACCACAGAATAAATAAATAATGTAGAAATGCGACAACCAATCGCCATAATCGAAGACTTTGGCATTTGACTTATGATGAAGGCAGCGAAATTATCAGGTTGGAAAGATCTTCATCCAGCAGTGGATTGATCTAGGACTTACGATAAATTGCAGCATATCTTTAAAATATTTTAAAATAAATTATTTCACACTTTTGCGAGGATAGTTAATTTTTTTTGGATTGTTGCGGTAAAAATTATGTTTTATTTTTTTCTGTGAAGTACGATCAAAATGGATTAGTCAAATAGCTAATAGCTATTTCTCGTAAAGATATTTTAATAAAACTTCCATTCTGTGAGGCATAGTGGAAAAAATAATAATTTATTTTTAAATTAGAAATCATTTTGATAGTCAAGAATAGGTAGTATATTTTTTTTTATAATAATATGTATATACACAAGTAATTATCCTGATGTCTGTATCATTGCTAAAGCAACAGTTTTATTTCGTGATAAATACTAATAAACTGATAAAACACGTAATATATTAATTATCATAATATTATTATGTATCCACATCGCCCCTCTCTATAATACATATTTCCTAACTTATCCACCCTATAACACAGCAGTGTTACTATAAAACTCTTGACCATGAACTGAGAGTTACTAATTAATTTAATAATTATAACATTGATGATTCTAAAGACCAAATTGCCCTGGCAGATTCTCACGCCGATTGTCTGCCACGATCGTCCCGATTATGAAATGTCATTTTGGATCGTTCACTGGAGTCGTGGCTAAAATATAATAACTCATATTTTTTGCTCACAACGCAATCAAAGATCGGTGTCAGTTGGGTTGACGATTACCGCAATGTTCTCGGTAATCGTCGATATAACTGTCACCGGTCGTCGGTTAAGTTATACGCTAATATCATATTATAATATTATACATTATTATATTTTGACCATGCCTCTCGGAAACGATTCAAAATAACATTTCACGATCAGGGACAATCGGCGTAGACGATTGGCTCGACAGACGGCCTATCAAATTTGAGTGTAATCCAATGGTAATGCAACTCGAACCATTTAACACGTTCAATCTTAACTCAGCTCTATTCGGCGAGTTGTTTCACTTCGGATCGAATTCTCCTGAGTTCTTTCCCACTTATACAATGGACATTAAGATTTTAGAAATAAACAGTACTAACACTCAGGACTCGAAATGGACCGGAGCGCAGTTCCGGTTCATGAAATTCCCAATATTTTGACTGTTTGAGCTAGATAAGTAACATTACTAAAAATCTAACACTTTTTATAAAATATACATATAGGTACTTAATTGAATGCTATATTTCGAAAACGTTACAAGTCACCATTGTGTTTTAATCAAAATAATGAAAAAAATTCTATATAAAAATAAATAGTAAAAAGTTTCTATGTAAAATATATTATTTTTAAGCGTTAACAGTTGTCTTAAAAAAACTACAAAAAATACCTTACATTTTTGTATTTATGTAATGTGTATAAATATTTTTTCAACTTATGTCAATATTATGTTTACCAAATACAGCATTAACTTAGATAACTATGTTAACACTTTTGAAAAATTATCGAGCGCTCGGGTTCGCATAATTTTCCATTTCGAGCGCTGCTAACACTGAAAACACCTTTCATTGGATTACGTAAAAAATCAGAGGCCATTGCTAAGGATTTTTGTTGCCGAACACGTCATTATCATGTAGTTATTCGTTTATTTATTGATTAGAAATGTTATTAAAACATTATCTATAATTTTATTAATATTATTATTATATAATATACTCGTATTATAAACGTCACAATAGTAGATAATATTTACCTACATATTATATACAAATTAGTAATTTTGCGTTTAGGTCGATTTGTTTTAAGGAAAGTAGACGAGAATAATATAAACCGTTCACGGAAAATTGACCGCAGCCGATAACTAACTGACCGCAGAAAAAGAAGAATAAAATTACTTCATTGCGTTAAATCTGGGTACAGGTATTCTTTAACAATGTATTGTTCAGTTTAATCATTTATCAACAAATGTACAATTCTATAAATTTAATTTAACGTCATCATCATCATCATCAGCCGGGGTCAATCCACTGCTGGATGAAGGCCTCCCCAAGCTTTCTCCAACTCTCTCGGTCCTGTGTCGTTTGCTGCCACGTATTTCCGCCGAACTTTACCAGTTCGTCAATCCAGCGGCTTTTAGGGCGACCCTGTGGCCGTTTCGTACCCCTTGGGTACCACTGGATGACGGCATTTGTCCAGCGGCCGTCCTTTCGGCGAGCAATGTGTCCCGCCCATCTCCATTTCAGCTGTTTGGCAACGTCTATTACATCGCGTACTCTTGTCTGCTTCCTAACCCATTCGTTCCTTTTACGGTCCTTTCGCGTGATGCCCAACATGCACCTCACCATGCTTCGCTGTGTGACTCTTAGCCTTTGGACATCTCTCGTGTTGAGGGTCCACGTCTCGCAGCCATACGTGAGCACGGGTAGCAGACATTGGTTGAACACCTTACGCTTAAGACATAATGGTAGGTCACTATTGAAGATAATATTCAGACGTCCGAAAGCACTCCATCCCAGCTTTGTTCTTCGAGCAATTTCATTAACGTAATCAATATTAAATATTTAAAAGCATCTAGTTTCAAAAGCCCCTAAAACGATTTTAAGTAGTTATGAGAAAAATGATTTTAGGTACTTAGGTAGTTTTGAGAAAAATTAAAAAAATAATATCTATTAAATCTGTGAACTTTATGTATTTATTTTTTAATTCGTTACATTCTAAAGAGTATTTTGGTTTTCCGTTTTAGGGGTATTTGAAAAGCACACTAAACAATTTTAGCGGGTTTTGAAATTTACCCTAATTTTTGATCACATTATGTATTGACGGTTTTTGGCGTTTTTTAAAGTTCAATCTTTGGCCATCATATAGGTAACAAAAATATCCATCTAAATTCTAAATACATATCTAACTCAAAAAAATTTAAAAATCGTTTTAGGGGCTTTTGAAATTAGGTGCTACTAAATGTTCTCATTATTTTCATGCAAGAAAACCATTTACTGCAATAATTGTTTGTTTGTATACTGTAGAGTGCATGAAAAGTCTTTTTGAGTAACGTTTTTGTATTTTATTATTACAGATGCAATGATAAAATTTGTACGTGTGCAGTTCGCCGTATCACACTTCACCATGAAATGTTGCATCGGAAATATATGGTCGTATATTAAAAACCGTCCAACCTCTTTGGGTCGTGCTGAGATAAAATGTATGTCTCAATAAAACACGGTTCTAGTCGGTTTACAGGAAGCCAACGGCAAATTTTTTTTGAAAATAGCCGATATACTGGATTATTTGTTAGGTTAGGTTCGGTTAGGTTAGTTTAGGCTATGTTGGGATAGGTTTTCATTCTTGAATTCGTGAATTTTGCCAAAATCAGCTATGAAAATTGAATTAATGTTCATATTGAATATTAAAAATAATATGAAAAAAAATTGGAGACCGTATATATACGTTCATCTCCTTCCGATAGAAATCTCACGGCGAACTGTGCCACGGTGAAATGTTTTACGTATAGTTTACACGTAACCGATAACCATACGTTGAAGCAACTTACTCCCCTTTTGTTCATCACGCAAAGCACATCAGTTCACTGTACGCAATGACATTATTAATGGACGACGCACTCAATACAGTAGCTAGCAAGTAAATTCGCGCATTCGCATGTATAGGTAGACGTCACGCAATTTCCATTATGTGATATCACGCATCGGGAATTTATAGCAATATGACCTTTATTGTAATGGCGTTAGAGCAGTGTTTCTAATGTCAATGTTCATTTGAGCGAACCCGTTCGAACCGAACCATTCGGCAGACCCAACAAAAAGTATCAGGAATTTATAGCAATATCACCTTTATTGTAATGGCGTTAGAACAGATTATGCCATTCGGCAGACCCGACAATAAAGTGAGTGTCATTTTCTTTTCCAGATGATTCGTCCATATTAATGTCATTGATATATATATATATATATATATAAGTTCGGTTAATGACAGTTTATGCAACTGTTTTTGTGACGAGTAGGTACTTCATATTAATTAATGTCATTGACTGTACGGCTCATACAATCGCTACGACGAAAGGGTGGGCAGGCGTTTGAGCGCAAATGGAGGTAATATAATGTAATATGATTCTATCTACATAGTTACAATGCAATATAGTTGCAAATACACATTTCTGTCTTTCGATTATTCCACTAACTTGTTTATTTAATTATTGGCTTGTTAATATGAATGTCAAAAATTTGTCGAAATTTCAATACTTTTGAATTTAAATTTGTCTTTTGTCTCTTTCAATTTTTTTATTGGATTAACCTTAAAAAAAGTAGGCTCTTTTGGAAAAAATCGTTCAATATTGATTTTAATAGACATGCAGGTAGGTACTCTTTAATCAACCGGTAGCTAAAAATTTGAATATTTTATTGTATAATAAGTATACTTTCATAATAATAATCAATATTTTGCAAGCAATTTGATAGGGTTTAGGTGTAGGACAATTCGGCGCCACCAACAGGACGCTACTGACTGGATGACTCCAATTGTATGAGGGACATCTGAACGCCGCACAGATTAATTAAATGCGAGAATGAATACACGTACGTGTTGACTTATACCAGAAAGTAGATAAGAAATATTCGAATTTAATTTAGTTCAGCCGAAGATAGTTTATTTGCTATATTAAAGGAAAAAAACATAAATAATATATTATTTTAATCAAAAGTTAGTTAAAATAAATTGCAAAATTGATGGAATATTGATTCGATTCGATAATTACGCAATACCTACCGGTGAAGTCAAGTGCAATATTGAAATGTGAAATTTGCACAAGACCGTCTTTGCAAAAACCAAAAACCAAATTATTTTAAATTAACTACGTACAGTAGTGAGGGGTGGAGGTAGGTTGTTAAGATTCGACATACATGATGCACACAAAACTTTGTCAGTCATACTTATTTGTTTTCATTGAATTAAGAATACAATTTTGCAGGTGGTGCTCTCTTCTCTTCCACGGCGCTACATCCCGGGGTGGGATTTGGCCTCCTCCACAACCGCTCTCCACTCACTCCGGCCTCTCGCCACACTTCTCCAGTTACCGGGTCTTCCTATATGAAGCCAGTCCACTTCTACGGCGTCAGCCCATCTACTTCTTGGACGGCCTTTGGGTCTCTTCCGTTGGGGTAGCCACTTCGTCATGATCCTTGGCGCTCTAACTTCAGGCATTCTCTCCACATGTCCCGCCCATCGTAGTCTTTGGGACTTACAGTATCTTATGATTGTTTGCTGTTCAATCAGCTCTTCCAACTCGTGGTTCATTTTTATTCTGTAGTTCCCATTTTCCAACGTGGGTCCAAAGATTTTGCGGAGTATTTTGCGCTCTATGACAGCTAATTTGTTTTCCTCGTTTTGAGTGTTGTGGTGCTGGGTAGTTTTTAAAATTCAATTAATAATAGTTTAGGTATACCATAGGGCAGGGGTGGCGAACATATGGCACGCGAGATGAATTTGCACGGCACGTGAACGAAAACCAATAAAAAATTTCAAAAAAGTTACAAATAAATATTATACTTACCTACATATAAAAAAATAATGACGACATAGCCATGCGCTTTTCCTTTGGTTTTTATTATTATTTTTACCAATCGACGCGCAGAACGCATTGTACAAAAAATAGCAGTTAAAAAAACGCAGCAAAAAATTGTGAAACCTGCGGCCCGCGGTGAAAATATTTTCCTAAAAAAAACGAGCCGACTGTTTGGCACGTCACACAGTCGAAAAATATTTTTTGGGAAATTTTCCCACGCGTATGTAAAACGTTCCCACGTTCGCCAACCCTGCTATAATAGGGCATAAGCGATCCCGTAAAAATAGTGCACACTTTTTCAGTAATACTTATTTCTTTTCTTTGATTTAAGAATACATAATTACAGATGGTTCTGCTTAGTTTTTAAAATTCATTAAGGTGACGCATCAGTGAAACGCCAAATAATTTCCAACTGTAGGCGCGACGAAATTTTGGACTCGCTGCCATTCACTGAGAGAATCTCGAGCCAGAAGCACGTCACTTTGCTGCGTGATGGCGACGGGTCAATTAATTCTAAAATCGTGTAAAGATGACTAAAAACGTTACCCATTTACTTTAAAAAGAAAACATGTCAATGAATATATTATTATTGTTACTAATCGAACAATAAACAGAACATAAAATGAACGTATGTTGGATTTATATGAAAAATAATATTTCGTTTGACAGATGTCATTTGCACCCGCGACCCGCAGTCCGCGCATCGCCTAGCAACGATCTTTTTAGACCGTGCCTCAACTAATGCATGGCCTTAAGCTCTGCGATACCAAACCATAATCGAAAAAAAAATGCTTCTATCCATAAAATCTCCAAAATTATATATGGTTTAATGGCAGACTTTTTGGATATTTTATAGACAAACGAATATTTTTTGACTATTATCTACTATTGCTTGGATTAGTCAGTGTTTAATTGAATTTAAAAAAAATAACAAACACTATCTACACATTTTAGTTTGTAGTCGTAGTTCAATGAAAAAAATACTTTTACTGACAAAGTTTATTGTGCATTATTTATGTCAGATCTTAACAGCCTACCTCCACTTTTTGCCACTGTTAGATACCTACTTTATATTAGACTCGTTTGTCTAATTGCTGGTTCAAGTATCTGGGGCCTTATGTTCTAACTTGTGACATTAAGTCACCCGACGACATGTCGTAATTGTGACGTGAGCCAATACACGGTCGAGGCAAGCCGCCCAACGCACACCGCTCAAACATGCTGAAACACCTATTTTGTGTATAGGGACAATGGATAGCGCCAGTGTTTGAGCAGCGTTAATTTCTCGAGTGCTATTATCACTCCGGTAGTACGGCACAATTATGTCATATGACGTCATGTCGACCGGGCGACTGGGACTCGCAAGTTCTAACATAAGGCCCCTGTAGCGTATTTATCAGGCAATTGTCTCCCTGTCTGCAGTGCTTCCCAAACTTTTTCATACCACGGCTCCCAAAATTTGAAAAAATAATCCCCCTACCTAAACCCAACTAAATAAGTTATTATAGTTATCAAACCTTTGTTTGGCATTAATTATTAGGTACTACATTTATATAAACAAAATAAAATTAAAAAAAAGACTAAACATGAAGCATACAAAAACAATTTTAATGCTGTGGTTGCATTTTTTTTATATAAAATCGTCACTGTTCTGGAAGAAGACACTAATTCGAAAAAATGACATATTGAGTTAGTTATAAGTACCAAAATGTTCCTTATTTTAAACTTTACCATCTGGAAACCTTCTTAATAAATAAACAGTATTTATTTTAAAGTCATCCTTTTTACGATTACTTAATAAACTCACATGATAGACCATTTCAAACATTTTAACAACTTCAAAAGTCAAATTACTCAAAACTGGTATTCTCCAGTTAGTGTGTTCTGCCAGAACAGAGACGAAATATTAATATGAGGTTAAATGCCATTACTAAGATTAAACATGGTACATATATCCTTATACCTGGATTCTACAATCATCTCAGGTGATTCGCATTCATATTACATAATCTTTTCGTCAATATAAGTATTTCAATAAAAAGTTGTGTTATGTGTTCTCATAAAAATATATTATATAAATAATTGTAAAACATATTCTTAAATAAATATTTAAAGTTCTGCTAAAACATTTCGCGGCCCCTAAGGTCTCCCAGGAGTTCGCGACTCATGAGTTTGGGTAGCACTGATCTATTGTTACCCTGGCATACACTTGGCGTCGTCCAGTCGGAGATAAATAGTCCCATTCCCGGTTGATATTATAATGTATATTAAAAATACAATTGATACTGCACTTACCATGTTGAATTAGAGCTTGAAAACAGCACCAAGGAATACCCAAAGTATGTTCTACGTTGAGGCGTTAGAGTCGATGAGGGATCAGCCTGAGGATCTTCGAAGACGATCGCAAAGTTGGTGTCAAGGATCTGACTGATGGCACCAATTATACACAACACTAGCACCACAAAGAGGCCAAACGTATGCTGCATTGTCGTTTCCGACCTATATGGTCGCCCACTCTTCAAAATGTTGCGTTTAACACTAAGCCTCAAACAACATTTGTACTCCACTTATGAAATTGTCATTAGTTTTATCAAATTTTATAAAAAATGCATTATGTTGATAAGAGATATGTGTCAGTGGGCTTTTAATGAATACGACAATACTTAATTGAAAAATATTTCATCCGAAGAAAATACTGAATAACAATAAATATGCGAATAACATTAAAATATCTATCTGAAAAACACAATTAATTATAAACCGTCATTTTCTATAACAATTAATATTGTTGTAGTGACTATGACTAGGCCAGCATGGTGGTCAAGGCGTGGTTAGATTTAGGCGCATCTATCGCATGACAGAAGAGGGTGAATACGAATGCGTATTTTCAGTTTACTTTAGAAGCAAATAAAAAAACTTTACGTTGAACCGAATATTTATTGTTATAATTAGTAAAAACCAGCGCTCGAAATGGACAATTTTACAAACCGGAGTGCTCGATAATTTTCCAAAAATATTAACATACTTATATTTTATGTAATAATTTGATGTATTATATAAAAATAAGCGAATTAAATTTTGGTTATGTATAATATACATGCCAAGTCCAGACAGTATTCAGGGAATAACAGTCTTATAATATGTAAGATTAGGGCATAATATTCTCGGCGCCGCAGACGAAAATCGAGGTTTACGTCACGTCATAAACATTATTTTTTTACCTATGATTTTAATAAGTTTCGTATAACCTTAAAGTAAATAATTATCATATTATATTTAAATAATTCACAAACCGGAATGCAAAATTTATTTTTTCCGCGAGATGGAGTGATAATCTCGGTGATTTCACGAACAGGAGCTAAGCTCCGGTCCGTTCCGGTCCATATCGGGCTCTGGTTTAAAGCTAACCTAATCATAATATGCCTGTCTTTTAAATTAAGATTAAAATAATCTATTTATATTTAAGAATGAAACAATCTTTATTAAACATACACAATTTACAAACACCTCAGAAACACATAAAAAATCTAATACAGCAATAATGTAATACAGTTTCGTGAATATTAGTTAATTACGTCATAAATAGGTAGGATGCAAATGACTAAATTGGTATGCTTTACTGGTTGAAATTCGAGGGTTCAAGACTCTCCCAGCACCATAATTTTTTCAAGAGTTTTTCTGATAGAGTATACGTAGTATAACTTTGCACTTTTTACTACACTGATACGCCTCTTTGCCTGATTACCTCGCATAAAATTAGATTAAATGATATTCACCTATATTAATGTATGCAGTAATAAATAAATAGACTGATAATGTACGTAAAAAATATTTTTAGAATATATTACAACATTTTCATCCTATAGCCGGAATGCAAAGTTATGAATATGTAATATAATAGAATGCTAAAGAGCATATACTCTACAATTATATGTACATACATAACTTGAAAACACCTCAGATATATACCTACTATAAAAATCACATTTGAAAAAAATACGATGCTCGAAGGGATTTGAACCCGTATATCTACTGGCATCGCGCCATTATGCTTTAACTATTTAAGCTACGAGCCTCCTACCGAATTGCGATAATTTAAACTAGTAGGTCCTACACGAAATGCTTATCAAATTGCGTTATTTATTTCGTTGAATAAAAAAAAAAAGGTTTATTTAATATACATGTTTCTGAGATGTTTCAATATTATGAGGGTATACGTTTTTTTAGATGGAATTAAGTATAGCAGATTCGAATACAAACTCTCTCCCCTCTTTGTGCGTGCCTGTCTTTCAATCAATAACTCAATTTTATATCACATTTTAATTAAAGGCATGATGAATAATTGTTATGTTAATGTTAGAAGGGCCTATAAAGTGTGGAGAAGTATGGAAAAACCTGCGCAATTGGTTTGAGGATCTGTCTTGGTGAGGTCAAATGCCCTAAAGATCAAGCGCCGTAAGGAAAAATAATCACCATACACAATGTGTACAAAACAATAAACAGAACCACTAATATTTAAAATACGATATTATTATGTGTGTACAAAATATAAAACTTTTACAATGGATATAAATTGTTGCTATTTGCACTTTCTCGCGTGATCGCCGTTATACTGATCATTTTATTTTTATAACAAAGTTCCAACTCAATAATAATAATTAATATATTTCCTTTAGATATGTACAGTCATTCATTATACATTTGATATTGTCGAGTACAGATATAACCACAATGAGCGAATGCTATTATTATCATATTTCAGTGTTTCTCAATTAAATTTATTCGGATAGGTAATCATTTTATATTTAATTTTATATATTCGGATATTCCAAATTATAACATAAAAAAATGCGCTGACGTTTCCCAAAGGGCGGTAATTCTACTAATATAGTATAATCATCAACATCATCAGTCTCCTTTACTTGAGGTTGTATGTATACTATCCGTGGCTTTATTCAACTGACTTTCTCTTAGATATGCTTTCATACTGCAGTCGGCAATTTAGAAGAGATCTTTATTTAGCTAAGTATTTTTTTCGACTTATACGAGGTATAAATTAAATGAGAACTCTGCTATTCTGGGCAGTGTTGACCTGTGTGTCCCTGATAATTAATTATCTTAGAAATAGAGAGCATCAGTTGTTTATTCTCCGGTGCAGAACCAATCTGCTACTGGTAATGCCAATTGGGAGGGCGATAATTATGTTCAACCAAATTGCTTCGGGTGTTGATATATCGTCGCTATAGGATTGGTTTTTCAAATATCCGTTTTTGTCGAAATCGACCTTTGAATGCAGAATGATTTTTTGTATCTAAATGAACCAGAACCATCCTTTTCTTTAAATTGCTTTGTAATGAAAACAGCAATGAAAACAGCATTCATGTGCTGTAAAAACAACAATTTAAATACCTTCATGTATTTAAATTTGTTTTTCGTCTCCTGAAAATTTGACATTTGGTATATTCAACAAACTAATCCTACAGCGACGATATTCCACTTGCGTAAGGGTGAGTTTAGGTGGACGATTTTTTATAATTTTTTAAAATAGGGTCTCTTTAGCAAACTCGGTGTACTTATTTGAACTTCTATAGATGTATAACTGCATTTTCATTACTTTTGTATGTTTGCATTATGATTTCTTTTTATATTTTCATTTTTATTGTTTTTATTACCTTTCTTCTTTATAATAATGTTTCATGTCATGTTGTGAACGTCATAAACTTATAATTTGTAATGTCCTCAATATGTTAAAAAAATAAATTATTGAAAGAAATCAACCCAGGGCGATCCACTGCTAGATGAAGTCTTCCCTTAGCTCCTTACAGTCTTCTCGGAACCCTAATTTTTCGCTTCCACGTACATCCACCAAACTCTTTCGTTATTTCGTCTATGTAGCTGGTTTTAGGGTACATAGTAATTATGTGCTAGTATGATATAAGAATTCCCCTTATCCAGGATTTTTTCCAATATGTAATGTTTTTGGAGGCTTTAATGATGTATTTACACAATAAGATATTCCTATTTTAAATATCTCCGATGTGTGACTAATAAATTCATCAGTGTTTTCAAAAGTATTGACAATAATATAATATTACGACGTTAAAGTCTCAATAAAACGGATCATGCCGTAGTGCAGCGGTGGCAAGCCTATGTTATGCGTGCCACATTCGGCACGAGAAAGAATTACGGAATCTTAATCAGCGCAACACTTTTGTGTTCAGGATCATCATCCTTGACACCATGACCTACGACATGTCGACGACTCCCACAAATATAACATTATAGGTAGGTTAGTCGATGACTCCTGCAGTGATGAACACCACACACGTGTTTAAGTTAATCGCATATTTATCGACACCCGAGATTTAAATCCTTAACATATAGGTTTAATAATAATAAATGTTGGTATCAACAATGTCTGATGGCGACAAATATAGTTAAATGGAGATTTTTCGCAGGAAAATCGTACGCAGTTTTGCAGGATGTTAGGTCATCGTATTCCTTATCTGTCAAGAGTTTTTATCTCGTGGTTAAAATTACTATTTTTAACATACACTAACCAGATTATTCTTATTGAAATAAGTACCTACCTATCTAATATATTTTTTTAAATTATTATTTCTCTCGTAGCCAATACAACGAATTTAAAAATACTTGTACATCTACTATGTATATAATATGATTAAATTCAATAGAATTTTACATTCATAGCAATTGCGAATTGCATGAATAATTATTTATTATTATTGTGGTTTTGCTAAAATCATGAAATTAGCATGAAGTGTGAGACGAGAAACAGCCTGAATTGCCGACTGACTTATCAATATAGCAGTGACAAGGGGTAGAGGTAGGCTGTTGAAAACCGACATAATTATTGGATACTAAACTTTGTCAGTTAAATGTATTTGTTTCCATTCTAATGGATTCAAGCTCTGTACTATTCCATTTAAGTCGTTTTTTGCGACCCGGGTTTCGCCTTTCGGCATCTTCAGGCGTCGTGTACACTCACCAAAGGCAAACACACACTGACAACGAACACCCTTAACTATACCTTATATAGTAAAACAATACAATAAAGTAGGTAAAAACTCCATTACCTACCTATTTAGTCAGAAATTACAACAAAAAGTACAATAAACAAATTATGAATAGCTGAAGTGTCAGTAAAAAACCTAATTAGTAAAAACCCTATCTTATTAATAACAATACACTGGACAGCATATTATTATAATAAATCGTCAAACCTAATAATAGGTCAAAATTCTTTATAACAATAAAAAATACTACACTCAAGAGGTGTAAATCGTCAATTCTAAGAAAAATAATTAATCGAGTTAACTAATGAGATGTCTATAATAATACTACTTACAAGGTACCTACTTTTATTTTTATAACATTATTTTTTAACAAAAACAAAATTATACATATAAACTCGCTTAATATAATATATAACTCACCTAATATAATATATATATATATATATTATACAATTATGCATACCTAAATCCTCATCCCTAGACTCTCATACAAATATATATAATCTCATACAAACATATATAAATTGTGTGTCAATACAATTGACCATAATATAGTCTCATATGTAAAACATCATATTATAGGATATAACAAAGGGCTACTAGGAAAGCTGAGTTGATCGTTCAATATAGGTAAGCTCTGCAACTGTGCTCTATTTATATATAAATTATTCTACCAAGAAATATTAGACACTTCAGCTATTCATAATTTGTTTATTGTACTTTTTGTTGTAATTTCTGACTAAATAGGTAGGTAATGGAGTTTTTACCTACTTTATTGTATTGTTTTACTATATAAGGTATAGTTAAGGGTGTTCGTTGTCAGTGTGTGTTTGCCTTTGGTGAGTGTACACGACGCCTGAAGATGCCGAAAGGCGAAACCCGGGTCGCAAAAAACGACTTAAATGGAATAGTACAGAGCTTGAATCCATTAGAATTTAAATTCAAATTCCATCAAGTACCTTCGGTCGAAAGTATTAATAGTATTTGTTTCCATTGAACTAAGACTACAATGACGTGCAGATAGTGTTTGTTAGTTTTTTTTAAATTCAATTAAACCCTGCCTAATCCAAGCCATAGTAGATAATAGTCGAAAAATATTTGTTTATCTATAAAATATTTTAAATTATTATGCCATTAAACCATACATATTTTATAGATATAAGAATATTTTTTATCGATTATGGTTTGCATAGGCAGGGCATAACTTAAGAAAACTAACGAATACCATCTGTTATAATAATATTATGTATTCTTAATTCAACGAAAACAAATAAGTATGACTGAAAAAGTGTGACCTATTTTTGTCGGATCGCCTTTAGCATACCTAAACTATTATGGTTTACTTTAGGTAGGGCTTAATTAAATTTTAAAAATTATCAAAAACCAACTGCAAATTGTATTCTTAGTTCAATGAAAATAAATAAGTACGATTGACAAAGTTTAGTGTGCATTATTTATGTTGAATCTGAACAGCCAACCTCCACCAATTCCACAAAATGCAATAAGGAATTCGGCAGAGCATGTGCAAAATATGCAGTCTGTGAAGCCATGGGCTTAGGATTTTCGAACTAAGTAGACCCTTACAGGCGTAGAAGCACTTATTAGCAGCTATGAGTCGTATGTTCACCTCTTCTGTTGTTTTATTGAGTGTGTTTAGGTTAGAGCCCAGGTACGTGAAGCTCTGAACCTCTTCCCATACCTGCTGCTCCACACAGATATTTCGAGGTGGACCCTGCTCTAGCGTGGATACCATGTATTTTGTTTTGCAGGTATTTATTTCTAATCCAAGCTTTTCCGCTTCCTTTTTCAATGTTGTGGCATGGTCGATCAGTCTTTGTTTGGATCGGCTAGTTATGACTATGTCGTCAGCATAGGCGCACATCTGGGATATGTTAGAGTTAACACAACCCCTTATGTCAACCTTACGGGCTATGGCCTCGAGAACCAGGTTGAATATCATGGTGGAGAGTGCGTCACCCTGCCTTACACCAGACTCAATCACAATATGGTCCGTTAGCTCATTTTGTATGTTTATGACGGCCTTTGACTCAGTTAGGGAGACATGTATCAGTCTTCCAAGCTTTGAGGGGATTCCTAGTAATTTTAGTGCATGCAACATTTTTTCTCTGTTGATACTGTCAAAAGCTTGTTTGAAGTCGATGAAGACATGATACAAAATCATATTATTTATACTCATACGCCTTTTCCATAGTTCGCCGCATCAGGTGAATATGATCAATGGTGGATCGATTGGGGCGGAATCCGCACTGGTATTCTCCCAAGATGCTCTCCGTATACCTTAGTAATCTTGCATATAGAATACTGGAAAAAACTTTGTACGCTGTGTTAAGGAGAATGATACCTCTGTAGTTCTCACAGTTAGTCTTATCCCCCCTTTTTAAGTATAGGTACTATAATACCCATCTTCCATTCTTCGGGGAGTGTTTCCTTTTTCCATATATTGAGAATTAATTGGTACAGATGTTCTTCCAGCTTTGGTCCCCCCTTTTTGATTAATTCAGCAGCTATCATATCAACACCGGGTGCTTTATTATTTTTTAACCTCCTTAGTGCCTGCTTTACTTCATTCAGCGTAGGTTCTTCAATGATTTCTTCCGCTGTATGATATACCATTTCATCGTCATGTTCTCCTTGTTCATTGCCAGCATGATTTAACAGTGAATAGAAATATTCTCTCCATCTTGCCATGATATCTTCTTTTTCAGTTAAAATTTTTCCATTTGAGTCTCGGCAAATGTTCATTCTGGGTTGGTATGATTTAGTTAGATCCCGAAAAGTTTTGTAGAATTTTCTAGTTTCATTGCACCTTCTCTGAGATTCCATACCCTCCACCATTTTCCTCAACATTTCGCGTTTTCGTTCACGGCAGAGTTTTGTTGCATATTTTCTTTTTTCTTTATAAATTTCCGCACTTTGGCGTGTTTCTCTTTGTAGGCATTTTTTTCTTGCATTATTTTTTTCTATAATTGCCTGTTTGCAAGCATCATCGAATCAGCCGTTATTTGCTTGTACTTTTCTTTCCCCTAGTACTTCAGTGGCACTCGCTATTATGCAGCTTTTAGTGTTTTCCCAATCATCATTTACGTCATCAGTAATTGGTGTCACTTGTAATTTGCTATCTAGCACTTGTTGGTAGTTTTTCAGGGGGTCTGAATTCATAAGTTTTTCCAGATTCCATTTTATTCTGCTTATCTACAAAACAGTTATTCAACCAGTAGCTACCTAAATGGCTGTGAGACATGGTGCCTCATTCAAAGGGAAGAACATAAACTGGCCATATTCGAAAGAAAGATCCTCAGGAGAATTTTCGGGCTCACATTGGAAAATGGAAGTTACAGGATAAAAATGAACCACGAGTTAGAAGAGTTAATAAAACATGAAATGGTGGTGAAATTCTGTCGATCCCAAAGATTAAGGTGGGCTGGACACGTTGAGAGAATGCCTGAGCACAGGACGCCAAAAATCATGACCAAGTGGATCCCACAGTGGAAACGGTCTAGGGGCAGACCAAAGAAGAGGTGGGCTGACTGTATCGAAGAGGACTGGAGAAAGATGGGGAGGGCTGGAGACTGGAGAGGAGCAGCCAGGCAAAAGAGCGTGCGGAGAACAATTGTAGAGGAGGCCAAATCCCGCCCCGGGATGTAGTGCCGAGAAAGAAGAAGAAGAAGAAGCCATGGGCTATGGGTTCAAAGCCGGGGCTGGACAAATAAAGTGGGTAGGTATACCCATTGTCTTTCAGTGTGTTTAGTTCAATAAAAATAACGAATGTATTGAGCGAATGGTTTTTTTCCTAGATGCGTTTACTACTCTGACTTACTCCCCGTATTTACTATCAAGGTTTCTTTAAGAAATTTGGCACGCAAACTACTCTACATGAAGTCAAATATGTCGGCTGAGAAAAATGGTTTATTGAAAATAATACCTCTACTTGTATCGTATATTATTGACTTAAATTTGGCCAGGGTCTATGAAATCACCTAGTAAAAACCATGGAAAATTATTTTTAGTGCAAGGCGGTAGTGATTCTGTGAATATTTTGTCGTATTCATAGGGGAATGAAAACTGCGACTTATAACCACATTTTTTATAGTTTTCAGGTGGAAAAGTAAATTGATGTCGCATAGGACTGAACTTCAGTGCTGCTTAATTGATGCATTATGAGCATGCTGCTTAATTGAAGTTTTATTATACGTATCTTAACTTGTATGACTTCAATCATCAGTGACGTCCCGTGGGGGTAGGCAGATTGAGCGTCGCTTGGGGGCGGCAGTTACCCAAATGGCGGCAAATCGAGGAGAATCACTAGGTATATAAGTATCGAAATAGCTACCTAAACTAAACTTAGTAATACAGGAAATATCTTTCAATTACAAAAATCAGCTCACTGATTGGAAACAAAATGTATTAATTAGGTACCTACCTACTATAAAAGTTTAAACAGGATTTTTTGTCGGTTTCGCGATGTCTAGTTTACTTCCGTCGTCTTTGGACGTCACGTTCTTGATGAACAGCAATGACACGTGCACACCTAATTTAAAATTTATCCAATTATGTTTGCCAGTCACTCGAGAGTTTTAGAAGTTGTCAAGTGTATTTTTAAATGTAGATACCTGTTTGATACCGTAGACTCGCAATATTGTCTATTGGAGCAGAGATGGCATTTAAATTAGATTTAGTGATATATATCTTGTTAGTAACGTATCCATACAACACATTTCTTAGATATTGGAGTCATGAAAGGATGATAAAAAGTACTGTATAAAAAAAATGTGGCGGCATTTTGGCACTGCCTAGGGGCGGCATTTTGTCTAGGGACGTCATTGTCAATCATGATCTGAAGACTGAAAGGCATGATAGTTAGTTGTTATTTGTTAGCGATTATTATTTTAATTCTTTTTATTACAACAATGCACAAATTAAAAAGCGCATGTCTTCCGGCCTCGTTTGTCATGGTCCTTGGAACATTTCGAATGTTCGCGTCTGTCAGAATGATTAAGAAGAATTCCTCGTAAAACATCCTTTAATATAATCTCCACTCTGGATTCTCATCGCTTTGGAGCGGACATGGTGATTTGGCTTTTATGTATGTATTATTGTCGCTTTTATGAATAAACAATGGTAGGTAATATGTACCTACCACAAAACAGATAATAAATAGAATACCAATAGGCAATATTCAATACGCCGCATGGTGAAGCAGGCTTTTGAATGTGTGAGTGTCCTACGAAAATGAAGCACGCATAATGCACGTGCAGTGTGTAATACACCAACATTAAATGAGCTTAAATGCATAAACCGAGAGCATTTTTTAGTATTCGACGTAAAACGTATTCTTAACACGTGTCTAAGTTTAACTCGGATTCTTCCTTACTCGAGTCGGTTACCTGCTATCGCCTTACCCGTTGTGTATTTCAGTTCCCATTATTTCTGAGTTCCCTGGTACCTACCTATTAGTAAGATTTCTTAAAAAATTAATTTCATCTATTGACAATGAAATTTACCTGCAATAATTTAATGTAGTTAATTATAAGTTGTGTATTTGATGAAATTGTTCGCAGAGTATAGCTTATTGGTTGCATGAATTATGTCTACAAAAATGACCTCCCATTGTATGTGCTTCCCGTAATCACATTTGAAAAATGGACCCTAAGTAAAAGAGAGATCCAGAAACTAGCGATTAGAGAGTAGCACACCGTGGTATGGAGATTATGCTGGGCATAACGCGAAACGACAAAATGTGGAATGATGTGAAAATAAAACAGACAAAGGTTTGCGATGTAATAGAGTTCACTAAACCTCAAATGGAAATGGGCTGGGAACATAGCACGAAGAAGGGACAATCGCTGGATAAATCTAGCCATCCAGTGGTACGCAACCAGTACAAAACGTCCGCAAGGTAGATCTAAAAGCCGCTGGATCGATGGAATGGTTAAATTCTGCGGAAATATGTGGCAACGCAACGCACAGGGCTGAAAGAAGAGGAATCAGTTTGGAGATGCCTTCATTCAGCAATGGATAGACTCAGGTTGATGATGATGATGATAGGTATGTCATACATTATTTTTAATAACATTAAAAAGTTTTATGAGGTTTTAAATGATTAAAATTATTATAAGCCTATATTTTGGGACACTCTATTGGGGAGAGAAGAGGTAAAAAATATATTCTTTAAAAAAAAGGGGGAGTAAATACAATACGAAATGAGCATTATAATCTATATAATATTATTGTGTACGATATTTATTATTAGAGGCCAATTTTTACACAGTAGGTATATCTTGTAGTATAATAGTATGGTATGCCAGATTTTTTTTTTCATATATTGACACAATCACATCTTGGTCTAGCGAGATCTAAAGACCGTATTAAGTAACGAAACGTTTTATTTATTTAGGCTGCGATGTAGTCATCAGACAATAATAATTATCAACCACCTTCAGAATGATCACCAATTTTGGACCAGCGGTCACGCCGAAAATGTTAGATTAACCAAATTTGTGTGTGTTTTTAAATAAAAAATAATAATATTATATCATATTCATCTTAAAATAAAGAGTTTATTAAATATTAACTGTACCGAGTTAAATATTATTATTATTATTAAGCTTTTCATTTCAATATAAAAAACTACTCATAGAAGTTTTAGTTTTTTATAAAATAATACTTATAAAATATTTTATCAATAAATAAACCTCTTTTTACAACGTTTTTATTTTCTCGTATTCTTGTTTGTCCAGTACAAATCTTGCAATAGATTTTTAACTAACTTCCCGACTAGCTAGACATTTGAAACTTTTAGAATATATCAGAACACGATGCCAATGCATTCTTTCTGTTTTGTATGGAAAGTTATTTCAGAAAAATCAGTAAAAAGTAAAAGACTATTATTCGTTGCTAAGGAGGTAGTCCTTGCAATTATATTATTAATATATATGTGCGTTACTATGAAAATCAAAATGACATTTCAGTATTCTATATTTATTGGTTTGTTTGTTTTTTAATTAGGTACTTCATATCAAGTACAAGTTTGGGCATATTGAGCATAATAATTCGACAGAAAATTTTAAAACGTTGTATATAAAAAGTTCTTTTTATCTAGTAATTATTAGATATTTTCGAACAAATTCGTTTTTTATATTCCCCACTATTGGAATTATGTTTCTACATTAATGTCAACTTCACTGTCCTTAGTCACGCCTTCGACACATTCATGGTCTTCAGATTGTTGGGCCTGGAAACAGGAAAAAATAATAATTATCTTTTGGTTAAACATGTATTTTATAAATTGAATTTATCACTCCGACCGGAATATTCCGGACGTTTATGAAGATTTAAAAAAAATATGCCACAGCGCTCCAACTGTCTTTAACGTATTAATCGGATTATTCGAAGAGGAATGCTGAGGTTTTTTTTTGTATTAACTCTATGTCACGTGACCCCAGAATGTCTATCGCAATGAATACAATAGGGTAGGCTCCGGTGGCTAAGTCCAAAAGATTTGCGCATAATATTATTGTCTATGACTGCAGCTTTGTCTACAATAATTAATTACTAGATAATTAAAAAAAAGTCAATGGCATTCAATTACATATTATACTACTTAAATAAATACCTATAAATTATTTTGAAAAATAAAAATAAACTTTATCTAATGATTTTTTTGATGTGGTTAAATAATTTTTTAGGATACATAATTTAAACTCATCGCTCAATTTTATGTCGTGAGTGAGTTATTGAAATTCCATCGAATTAGTGTGTCGTTGTCATTAGTGTAATCCTACTCATAAGTAGTAATCTCGTATTGATTATCTTCTTATTTCCTGTAATCATAGCCCCCACACCCTGAAGCAGGCCCCCAGGCCAGGATGTATGGAGGGCCCCTCTACCTATCGCTAAGTTTAAGGCAATGTGATTTTTGACAGTAGTGTTCCTCAAATGGTTTCCGTAGAACCCCAGAGTTAAGGTGATTCTGTGTATTTTCAGCGATAAATAAATCCAGTTGATTTATTTCACATCAGATTATGAAGCATTCATTGATCGCGACCTCCTTTTGTAGTAGCCAAGTACCTACATGCAACCCTTCGCCATATTGGGTAAGTAGCCATTTTTCGTAAGTCAGCAATTTAAACTATTTTACCTATATTAAAATGTAAATATTTCTTGAGGAAAATAGCGGCGCAGGCGATTTTTTTTTACTGTTCAAGCAAATTTTTGGTGCATTTCTCTCACTTACCTGGTCGACCCGCAACGCTGGGCCCCCTCTAAGGCCGGGCCCTTTGGCTAGAGCCCTGTCAGCCCCCCTTTGTGGGGGGCATGCCTGTAATATACCCGACAAGTGTGTTCTATTCTCTAATCTCTACAGCCTACCTCTTTCCAAAAGTCACCCTTCGCCACTGGTCAATAGTTATAGAAACATATTATTATTTACTGAAATTATTTAATTGTATAATATATACTTTTTATATTCGACAGAATTAAACGTATACTAGTAAATCCGGTGGTTTTCTTACCGCTGCTTGCATCAAGGCTTCAAGTTCCGTTTTCATTTTACGTTGAAAAAATCCAGCCTGCAAATAAAAAGGCAAAATTATTAGCAAAACAAATACTTTAACTATTTTTTTTTCAAAGAATAATTTACAATATTTGAGAGTATAATTTTATTATTCTATACTGAACATTTACATAATTTGAAAACCAAAACGTATTAGAAAAAAATCTTTGAACCCGCATCCATCTCTTCGGATTTGCGTCAATCTATCATATTATGATACACAGATAAAAAGAAATTTCTATTCATGTGATAACACCGGTGGCAAGGGGTGGAGGTAGGTTGTTAAAATTCGAAATAAATACCTAGTGCACAATAAAGTTTGTCAGTCATACTTATTTGTTTGAATTGAACTAAGAATACAATAATTTGCAGATGGTGCTGATTAGTTTTTAAAATTCAATTAAACCCTGCCTAAACCAAACCATAATAGTTTTTGTGTGCTATGGGGGATCCAATAACATTGTGCACACCTTTTCAGTCATACTTATTAGTTTTCAAGTACATAATTGACTACAAGTGGTGTTGGTTAGTTTTTTTTAAATTCATTAAACCCTGCCTAGACCAAACCATACTCGTTAAAAATATTCTTCTTTCTATAAAATATTTTTTTACCATTATTAGGTAGGGTTTAATTGAATTAAACTAACAAACACTCTCTATTCATTGTAGTCTTAGTTTAATGAAAATACGTTTGAATGCCAAAGTTTAGTATGCACTATATTTATGTCTGATATTAATAGCCTACTTCCACCCTTCGCCACTGGATAATACTCACCTTGGAAAGTCCCATGGATAAAAACAGAAGTAGAAGCATTCCGACGATCACAGACATGGCAATGACCAAAGGACCTACCTGGCCATTCTGGTGAGAGATTAAAAATTCAGAATTTACTTTTGCCATATCCCCAAAAGTTATTCCCGCATTGTTAGGTCCTGTTACTTGTACTAGACCATGCGATTGAAACACGACGATGTCTTTATCTCCTATGATTGTTTCTAAAAAGGAAAAGTGGTATATATAATCATCATAAATCATCCGGTGTTAGAATTTAGAACTAAGCTCATTACAGTAAGTATAAAAAGTATTGAAATGTTAGCATGTGGCGTCCTCATTCAGCGGACAACTTATACACGTGGATCTATAGGTTGTGATATTTTTCTAAAAATTTGGGTTCGGTTTCATGAATATAATGTGTTATACACGGTCGGATTTGCGCTTGAAGAGGCCCGGGGCTCACCTAAGGAGGCAGAAAAACCACTTTTAACGACATTTTACAACAGATTGAGTGTTTTTAATCGCTTCATTTTTTAACATGTATGATATTGAACGTTCTTTTCTTAACTAAGAATGTTTTGGCTGATGCGTGTGAATTGATGATTCTTTCAGGTTATAACGTTTGAATATTACTGTTGAATAATATTTAAATTTGTCTATAAAAAACCATTTCTTCTGGTGATATATTTTTTGGAAATAATGGTATATTTTATTGCCAGTAGCTACCAAGTTTGGTCGATATTTTGGACTCTGAAAATTCATTCGCGCGAGCAGCTGGTTCATCTGTTTTACGATTTTTTCATAAATAATGTGACCGAAACCGGTTAACCGAAAACCAAGTAATTTTAATAACAGATTGAAATCTTAGTACATAGATATTTGTATTAGATGACATTGAGCTACTTTACAAGCTGCTTGTTGGCGAATTTATAATCTGCTTGTAAACTCGCCCAGTGTCATCATCGAACAAGCTAACAAGCAGATTGTCAACAATCTACCGAAAAAAGTTGAAAGCCGGTCTAATTTACACGCTGCACGCTGGCGTGTGGGCCTATATGCGTCTGCGCAGTAGAGCGATAGTGGCGACCTCCCGGTAAAAAACGAAATACGTCCTGTCAAAATAGTCGCTAGGTAGTGGAAAGTTTTGCGTGTCAGGCAGGTGCCTTGCTTGGTGGCTACGTGGTAGGTGACATATCCTAGCGAACGAATATGCACACTATTCTATCGCAATGGCCACACTGCACGCGTCGCGCCTCGCTACGTGATTATGAGTCACCTCGTGAGTCTCCCGGCGAACAAACGTGTTGGTTATTTTTAGTGATTTTGCCATTGTTTATGGATTTTGCAAGATGGCGGATGTTTCTTCAGTATGACAAACGTCAAACACCGTACATTTTGAGGTTATGAATAATGACGCACGGGATGAATTGACATTATGCACCCAACATGTTCGAATTTGCGACTTTCGAAATTTTCTCTGAGAAGTAGCTTTCTGGTTAGTTTTGAGAGTGACATATCGTTGTTGACTTAAGCGCTCCCAAATGTCAAATGAATTTGTACCTTAGCACGTACCTAGCGTGCAATGTGGCAGTAGTATTTTTAGTAGACAAGCATAGCACTTAGCTCAGCACTAGCGAAGCACCTGCTTATGTGACCGAAGTCTTATAGTTACAGATCACTCACCTCGTAGTATTGAAACATTTAATTTCATGGTAATTAGGAGCGTGGCAACAGTTTGCGACTTCAGAAACGGGCGAAGATGGCAGCGCAGCGCATGGCACACGATGCCGTCTGTTGCACAAGTTATCCAAATTGTTCTATTCATCGACAGTTTCTTCGTGTCCTCGTCTACCTTTTGGGTATCGATATTATCATCCACTTTGACCACTGTTGGCCTAGTTCCAGTTTCGTCCGGACCGAGATTGCGTAACGCATCTTCATAAATTATATAAGCTGATTTATTAAATGTTACAGGTGACCTCTTAGCTCTTTTGATCACATCTTCGTTTACTGTCGTTTTCTCGGTGACTTTATTGCTTGTGATATTGTCGGTGAAATAAACCAAATCGGCGTTTTGACAAGAGAAGCTTTGTCCCGATTGGATTCCATCTTGTTGGAGGATATGAGTGAATGTGAACTGACGGCTGCCGAGTGAGTACTTGTGCGGTATCATTACGGATATTATGGCGTCGTCAACGGGGCTGGCTCCTAACTTTTGCACTGTGAAGATTTGCTGGAACTTGATAAGTTCCTCGACATGGGCTTGACTAGATTCCGAATCATTGTTATTGTTGTTTATTGGTTTCCTAAGAAATAATAATTAACATATTAAAGAATTAATAAAATAATAAAAAAGTGGGTAGCAAAGAAACCTGACAGAAGTGATTTTTTTTGTTTTATTTTCTTAGACAAATAGTTTAGAAGGGACAGCAATAGTAAATAAATTGCATATATTTATAATATAATTACAATTTTATATTGCTTATACGAGTACTAACACAAAACAATACGTTTATAAAAAATGATAACATAATAATATTTTTTTTATACAGTAAAATATGTGATATATAACAATGGTGGCGAATCTATGGCACGCGTGCCATCAGTGGCATGCTAGAAAAGAAAAAATACCTATAATAATAATAAATGAAAGATTGCTATGTACAAAAAATAGCAGGTACCTAAATACTCTTTCAAAATAAGCATAACGTTTAATGTAAATATGTAATTGCATAGGTCGCTCTTTAGACTTTATGCGTCATATATATAATATTATAGTACTAACCTCATCAGGCGGCGGAGAATGCTGCGCCGCAAACCTCTAAATTTGATCGATTTATAATGCTTGGGACAACTATAGCGAGAAAATGCCTCATCTGATCGGAGCCATTCCGATGTCAATTTGTGCGTAAAGAACCAAATTAATTAGGTACCACATTATCAAACAATTTCATTTCTACCCACAAAAAATGATTGCACCAAATACGAAACAATCATAATTTTTTAAATAGAATTTTTAAAAACTATTTTTTCGTCATAACTGCTCGACACGTCAGACGGTTGAAAAATAATATTTGGGAAATTTTGGCACGCGTACGTAAAAAGGTTCGCCAACCCTGATAATGACATACATAACTTGAAAACACCTCAGATATATATATATTTATATATGGATACCCAGTAGAAAAATAATTTTTGAATAATTCGATGCTCGACGAGATTATTTGATATATTTTGAGCTGGGGATCGTGAGGAGTGGAAGAAGCTAAATGACGACTTCGTTCAGTAGTGGATCGACCTTGGCTGATGATGATATGAAGTAATTAAAAAGTGTATAGCAGAAAATCAACGGCGCTCCAATAAGCGGCCCTTTTTCTTGAGTGTGTAACTTAAGAAGATAATTAAGAGCTAGTTGACGAATCTAGGTTATCACAAGTTTTGTTTTTGTTTTATTACGCTAAAGAAGTATGACTTCTAACGCGCGTACATAAGTACACACACTGATTTTTATAATAAAAATATGTCTAAAACGATCAATAGTGATGATAGAACTATTATTAGTAAATTTTTAGTTTATTACGAAGAAGAAAAGGAGTTGCATTTAAAAAGTGAGCCGATATTATTTAAATACGTCTCTAGCATGCATTGCCGCCATGACCGGTTCGTCACTAAGAAGTATTCTATATGCGACTACAGCGACGTCCTGTTATCAGCGATTTATTATTGTCGGACAGTAGATACTAGTTTATTCAGTATAATTAGATTAATACTAACCCTGTAATTTGCAAACTGGCATTTACCAATAACGGTAGAGTCACATTAACAATGTTGTTTTCTGGAGAGACTTCTTCACTCGTGGTGAGAGCATTCACTGAAAATTGCAGTTCACTTCCTTTCACACTCCGCATGTCTATATCGAGGGAAATCGTCTATAAAAGTGAACCAAAATATAATAATATATTAAAAAACGGATAGTGATGTGAACCAAGACACACAATCCCTACTGTGTGCGATTTCGACTCATATTTGAGGCAGTGGAAGCAAGAGTGGACCAACCTGCAAAATACATAGAATTGAGTTAACCATGCAAAAAAAAAAATCCAAACATAATATAGTATTTCCAATGCATTAATGGACTAACATTATATCGCTAAACGATGACTAGATGGCAGCCAGTGAATAGTTTTTGCAGATTAAGATAGTGCAATAGTGGACTATGCGGGTTAGTCCATTTTTGCATTGTGAAAACAATACAGTCACGTGGGTTGCCATCAAATTGTCAAAGTGACAGATGCTCTTGTCGATCCGTCGAAGGTGCTGTTTTTTTTAGAAAATCAAAGGCTATAGGTACTTGTAACCAAAATCTAAATTTTAGAACCAAATTCACAGCAACCACGCGATGCCACGTTTTCGTGACGGCTGGCAGCTGGTTATTAATAATAACCGCATAATGCCCATTTCACACAAAGTGAATTTTTCTTCGCGATAAAAATCCGCATCAAGTTTTTCCAGACGAGGAAGGCGGTTTTCTGTCTTTGCGGTCGCTGCCATGAGTTTTGGTGTATATGACCTAATTCACGCTGTCACACATATAAAACTTTAGTCACTGGATAGATCCCTGGTGGATTTTTTTTACTCACCTCAATGTTTACCTTAATCCGCAAACCAGCTAACTGCACTTTTGACTAAAAATGAGATTTTGATGGCATTTTGTTATAAATCATGTTTTCTATGCTCATACATAATTTCAGATTCTTAAACCTATAAATTATATATTATATAATTATAATTATACCTATATCGTTTTTCAAACAAAACAGCCAAGTGCAGGTGCCAAATTTCCAATATCATAAATGGAACAACTCCGCTCTTTATATAAATTTTCTTTATATTTATAAAAGAGAAGCAAAAATAGTGCAGCTTATTTGTAAAAAAAAATCCAAGTGTATTAATGGAATTGTTAAATTTCGCGTGGAGTTAGCCGGTTGTTTGCGGATTAAGCAGTCGATTTGGATGTCCAACCAAGTTCCAGACTTGCAGGTGTACCCATTTTTCATTCTCAATAAAAGCCTCTACTCTAGTGTTTGTAGAATTGGATTAGTATTCCTAATATTTCATCTCCTTTTTGGCCACACCGTAACACGAGCGTCAGCCATTAGACTTCTATCAGTTTAGTTGCACATTTTGCAATGCTAGTAGCAAAATCAGTAAAAAAACGTTTGTCTAGCGACATTTCTAGGTCATGCTATGTTTCTATGGGCTGGCATCAAAATTAAAAGATATATTTTTTGGGGAAAAATCTGATTAGGTGTGGGACATATCTCTTCTAGCGTCTTATATGCTCACCTTGGTGGTATTCTGTTGAAGAGCAGCATCGACATTGCAAAGAAGGTGCTGAGGAGTCTCCGCATGGCAGGCGGGCAGAAGCTTGAAGACGGCGGCTGACGGAGGGATTTTGATTTCCACACGCGCCATATACGCCAGTTCGCCCTCGTTCCACACTTGGATTTGTAGTCGCACGCTGTCTGATGAGCCCAACACGAACCCGGAAGCCCTGCACTCGACATATTGTATACATAGTGGTTTTGCCATTTAAATTTGCATTTCATCCTTACTTTCCACCTCTCTCAAGTCTTGTCTTTTGTATTGTCACAAGACCAAGTGATCCGCAGTCACTATGATGCAAATAACATTCAGTTACATCCACATAGTGAACGTGTGCGGGCTTCTAATAGTTTACCGTCGCTAGTACTGATTCAGAAGTAATTCGTCAGTTTGATAATAGTGTGACCGTCGGATATTTCTGAATACCCTGAATACTTCTGGATACTTCTGAATAGAGTCAGCTCAAGGATACGATCAAGCGCGTGTTGCCGCGCTACGTTAATTATTGAGTGATTCAAAACATTTTATAAGACTTTCGTTGCACTATGTCTGCTACGGCTTGAGTGATCCTCTCATCCTCTTAAATAATACAGGTCATCATCATTCATCCACCCTCACATATCATCCATAAAACTGTGTACCAAGTGCCGCAAACAGGGTGACCCAAATCAAACAAGACCGCGCGAGTGACAGTGAAACCAGACCACGGAGCCATCATCAAAATCATCAAAAAGGTCATGGTGTGTAAAACTCCGACCTCTGCACCCGTTGTGTATATGCAGTCACGTCAATGCGCGGCCTCCTAACATAACCCTTACATGTGCCAGATCAAAGAATTTAATCCTTCATTTTGTCCCGAGCAGAGCTGCACGGGACTGGTGATGCAACCTTGCACCGAAGTGCGAATGCATGATGTTAATTTATTTGGCAACTATCAAAGTGACTTTAATTTCGAAAAGAGTCGCAAGGGTAGTCGGAGTGTGCCGCTCCCCGTTCGCTCTGGCAAATTTAGTAAATGCCGCAAAATTGGCCTTGGTTGCCACCATGTCCGCGTGTCCTATTGGGCCTGAATGGGGTCGGACCCGGGCAAACAACTCCGCTCGTTTGGGGCCAATATGTGAACAGTCATACATGACGTTCTCTGCGTCCTGCTGGAGAAAAAGCTGGCGGCCCTTAGAGGAGGCCACCCATCTCGCCTGCCATGCCGGATATGCGGTCTTGTAAACCAGCTCAGGTACAGTCTTTCTGTAGCTCACGCCCTCCACTCTCGATGGCAGTATCAGAGGGACACCGGCGAGAGTTATATTGATCCTCTTCATAAGGAAAGTGATCGATCCTCTCATTTGAACGTGCAAGTCGAGAGGAAAGATCCCCTCAAGGACTGCCAGGGCACCCGTAAATGTGGTTTTATAGGCCTTAGTAAGGCCAATCAGAGCAGCCCTCTGTCCGCTAAGCAGAGCCTTCTTCACAATTGTTAGCGAAACTTTGGTGTGCCACACGCTGGAGGCATAGTTAGCGATGCCCATGAATATAGCCTTGTAGGCGATTCTCAGGGCCCAAGGCCTTAAGCCCAATTGTTGTCCGCCAGGCGAGCAACTTTCTGATAGGCGGAGTTGGCCTTAGTCACAATTACTTTAGCATGCTTTAAAAACGTCTGCTTATCATCCAGAACGACCCCCAAGTAGGTCACCTCTCGAGAACGGCAAAGCGCATTGCGGGTGATCGCTTATTTATGTTAATCCTTGGGCTGTCCTTGAGGAGGACAGCTTCCATCTTGCCAGGTGCAAATGCAAGCTTATTAAGCTTACCCCAATTTAAGATTCTTGATAATGCGTCCTTAGCTACGCGCTTGAGTGTCGCGCGGTGTGACGACGAGCCAACTCGTAAAAGAAGGTCGTCGGCGTACGTGACGAGCGCGCAGCCCGGAGGCAAAGATAACGTCAAAACATCGTCAAAAAGTACATTCCATAGCAAGGGGCCAAGCACGGAACCCTGCGGATACCCCATGGTGGTCTCCCTGTTAATCAATTCAGTGGTAGAGTCGTACATAACTTCCTTTTTCTTAAAATAGCTTTGCACTAGGGCAAAGAGGTCCCCCGGGTTCTGTCTGAGCCAAAGCTTAGACAGAATTAATGGCCACCATGCGGTGTCGAAGGCACCGGCTATGTCCAAAAAAAGCCTACCACAATGACTCAATCTGAGTCCTCAACAAATTTCTGTGAAAATCTGATGGCGTCCTCAGTAGACTTGCCGGGTTTGAAGCCAAATTGCCTATCCGAGATAGGGTAGATTCTCTCAAGGTGGTCCTCCAGCCTTCTGCTGATTAGCCGCTCCAATATCTTATCCAGCACTGGCAGGAGAGTGATTGGACGGTACGTTTTTGGGTTATGCGGTGGTCGTGTGCTCATCTTAGGTATAATCCTTAGGATACCCTTCTTCCAACAGTCCGGGAAGATGCCCCTGCTCATGCAGTCAGCATACAGTCTGACAATCTCATGGGGCGCTCGAAGCCACGCCCTTCTGGCAATCACATTGCAGATTCCATCAGGTCCGGGAGCTTTTCCCGCCCTGAGGCTATCAAAAATTAATCCCACCTCCAACTCGGTAGGCTCAGGAGAATGCTGAGTCTCCAACGGCAAGATTGCAGATAGTCTTTGTTGACAGGTTCTGTCATCCTCGTGTGCCGTAGGTATGTCCTGTGGATTTAAAGATTCCAGCAGTATGGATGCAGACTCTGCGCTGTCCATCGAAAAGGTGCCATCGGGGCGCCGCAAAACCACCATGACTTTACCAGGCCTTGAGCTCAGCTTTATCACGCGGAATAGCAGCCCCCACGGATTATAGCCCCCCATTTCAGAGACAAAATTCCGCCAGTGTTTTTTCTTGGCTTTATTTAACTCTATTTAGAATTTTGCGGATTTATAAGCAATCTTCGTAGGTTCATCATTTCTGGATAAATCGTTCTGAGATCTTCTAGCTCTTTGCAATTTCTTTTGGGCAAGTCTCATGGTCATTCTCAATGATGTCAATTTTGGTATCCACCATGGGGAAAGGTTGAGCGGCCTCAAAAAGGTTCTACCCAGCGTGGACTCCCCAGTTTGAGTAATGAACGCAGTCAAGTCATTGGCTCTTTGGTGGAGATCGTCAGCCGATATGGCAATGGCCAATATACTAGTTTTGAGGTCAAAAGCACCCCAATTGACACAGCTCATCCGAAAGCGCCTAGAAAGCAGTGCGCTCTCGGTTTGGCTCAATGGGGCTGCATCTCCCCCAACTCTGAACAAAAATGTGATCATACAGTGATCGCTAGCCACCGCGTCCACGTAGACCTGCCAGTCCACGGCGCGTCTGGCAACGCCACTGGATGTCAGAGTGACATCAATGTGTGACTCACCATTTCTGGTGAAGAAAATGGCCGGCCCGTCAGGGTCCTTTAGAACCGTCAAGTTAAAGGCGGCCAAGAGCTCCTCGAGTGGCTCAGAACTGTCCTTGTGAGATCTAAACCCAGAGGAGGCCCAGAGCAAGGACTGGACGTTAACGTTCTCCCAAACAATTATCTGCTTGCCTCTGCAAGCGTATAGGATCTTTTCCAGCTGTTTTGTGCAAAACAGGGTAGAAGAACTGTACTGAAAATACGCAGATATAACTACAATGGAGAACCCTTTGTTATTAACAATATCCGCCACCGCGAAAAGCTCATTGGAGAGATGCGAGAGATGCAACACAGTCAGTGCGGTGTCAATTACAAATATGCAAGCTAGAGACTTCGGAGTAGCTTGTATGATACGGCCACCGCTTAGGCCCCGAATGGGGCCAAAGGCGTATGGCTCTTGTACCATAATTATGTCTGTATTCTGATCCCTAGCAACCTCAAGCAGCTCGGCAGATGTAGCTCGACCTCTGCCACGTTGATCTGAGCGAAGGAGATCATTGCGGACAGTAGTCAGTGCGGCTTCTTTCCTCCTCAATAGCGTGTAGGCGCGCGGGACAGTCGGGGTCGATGGCCAAGTGGCCGTTTGGCTTCTTGTAGCGGTGCACGCAGGGCACTTGCCTGGTTCGTCAGCCGTGGGGCACCCCACTCTGTCATGCCCTTCCCTAGTGCTGTGACCGCAAGCAGCGCTCTCGAGCCTTTCTCGGGATGGACATTATCATATGACAACGTTCGGTCTTCTTGTCCCGCTTTGTGGTTCAGTTTTATCATCAGATGCAAGGGAAAGCTTTCTTCTCGTGACTTGGGCCTTCAAGCCGGCCTCAGTTAGCCCAGGAGCAGCCATGGGCCTCCTCGTCACTTTTAGGATGCACGATGATCCCACCTCCCCGGATCTTCCAAACCCCGGTGATGTGCACTCCTAAAGTTTCAGGCACTAAAGTTTTCATGACCGCTTCCTTTGTGGCAGTCAATTCTTGACCCTTAGTCGGGTTAAACATCACCCCTGGCATGCTGACAGCTTTCGGAGGAACTGGCGGACATTCAGAGGCTCTAGTTGGTTGAGCCTCTCTATGGGTTAAGTCACTCCAAAGGACCCTGGGAGGAGCATTTGAAGGAGCCTGGATGATGGCTTTGACGTTAAGGAGGCACGATCCTTCACAATTGCCTTGAGCGCCTCAAGCTCTATCGCTATGGCTCACGTTTCAGTGATTTCCATCTCAAGCTCCGCGGTCACAGCATTCACGATTGCTCTGGCAATACGACTGTCCTTCTTGAGGGTGGCAAGCGCCCTCTTGATGGCAAGCGTCGCCCTGGATGCACTCTCTTGAGACTCAGAGAGAATACTCAAAGCCACGGGACTGATCTCCTCGCAAGATGCGGAGGCTGAACCAGCCCTTGACTTAATGCTTTTACTCTTAGAAGTGGAAGCGCTTTGCTTGTCCTTCTCTTTTTCCTTTTCTTTTTCTTTATCAGGCCTTTTGTTTTTGGCCTTGGGAGGCAGCTTGAAGTCATCAATACCCTCAGCCACGTCTGACTTCCACTTCCTTGTGGACATTCCTTCCACTTGCATGGGGTCCCCTTTGTGGTTGACCATGGCGCGCTAGGTAACGCTCGTCACACGTTACGTAAGCGTATAAATTATTAAGGCTTTCAAAAGTTATAGCACGGTCATAGAAATATTATTAGTATTTTCACTTACTCAAAAAAAAATATTAAACTACGAGTATCTTGTTTGGTTATAAACTACGAAGTACATATTATTAATAATAATTATTAATAAATATAAGATGTACTAAATTGAAACACTTTGTATAACGTTAACAAATTTTAACGAAACACCAAATTTAATAACAGCTAGCTTAACACTAATTAAACGATTTATAATGATCACTTAGCGAAATAACTAACTAATTATCCTAAGTAAGTATTTGTAATTTTAGACGGAGAAATAAATTTATTGAAACACAACTGTTCACTCCGAAGACTGTCTCACTCAGAACATCAAAAAGGTCAGTGTCTGGAATTTAGTTAAATCGCCCCCACCCCTAGATTCGGACTTCTCATCATCTTTCAAATTATACAGTCTACTGCGAAAAGCGCCACCACCTAGTTTTTAAGTCAGCATTTAACTAGGTTTCTTAACATATCAGGGGTTCAACAGGGTTCCAATATAATGCAAAGATAATGATATCATATACATATAAAGGTAACATTAGTGATCCAGTCTGATGAATTCAAGATTCATGAATGTATTTGATTCAGTATAACCATGTTCAGGTTGCAGTAAAAATTCAAAGGAAACAAAAATCTTAGATTATAAAAATAAATTATGAATTAAAAATTTCTAAACAAAGTCTATAGCGCATCACTAAGCGTTTTGCAGTGCGGAGCATGATGCGCGCATTAATTGTATTCTCTTGCTTAAAATGTACGTCGTACGGTCCCGCTCCGCAAAACGCTGCCACTGCCTGTACAGTCTGTACAGCCTTACTGTACAGACTGAGTAGACAGCATTCGGCTGGGTGTGAGCGGCGTGCGCAACTCAAACGTATAATCTTGTTAAAACAACATGTTAAGTATATGAAAACCAGCACATATTCAAAGAATTATTACCCGATAAGAGGGAAAAAAGCCTGAAGCCTAAGATCAGCCTCACAGACGCCGTCGTTTCCGCACCCTGTGGCAAAATGGAGACTCAAAATAAAGTCTGCAGGCGCTGCCACCGGCTGGTGTTTGTTGAAACCCTGGACATCTGCAAATTTAGTAATATGGTATTCAAGCATAACTCCTTATTTTTCTTTACGCCGCAATCCAAAAATAGTGGTCAGATATGGTAAATGCTATGAAGTGCGGAATACAAATTTAGAAAATAATTTTTGCATTATTTTAAATAAAAAAAAGGTTTTTATATACCTAATAATATGGGAGTTTATTTTTCTTCTTTTGTACCATCGGGTCTATTCTATACACAAGGCGACTATCGACCGCTAAAGTGATAAAGTGATAGTATTTATTACATATTTGTATTGAGGTATTACAATAATAATTGTAACAATAAGTTAGCCGTCTAAATAGTCAAAACTGTCTATTTAAGGTGACGCATCAGTGAAACGCCAAATAATTTTCAACTGTACGCGCGACGAAATTTTGGACTCGCTGCCATTCACTGAGAGAATGTTGACCCAGGAACACGTCACTTTGCTGCGTGATGGCGACGGGTCAATTAATTCTAAAATCGTGTAAAGATGACTAAAAACGTTACCCATTTACTTTAAAAAGAAAACATGTCAATGAATATATTATTATTGTTACTAATAGAACAATAAACAGAACATAAAATGGACGTATGTTGGATTTATATGACAATTAATATTTCGTTTGACAGGCGTCATTTTCACCCGCCACCCGCAATCCGCGCATCGCCTAGCGACGTTCTTTTTAGACCGTGCCTCAACTAATGCATGGCCTTAAATAAATACTGTAAATTTTATTACAGCCAAGAGAGGTACTGTTAAAATATAGTACTTATTGCAACAATTACAACCAACTTATTGTAATTGTTACAATAAGTGCTAATACCTTGATACAAACCCACCCTAAGTAGCCGTCGTATTTATCACTGTATCACTTTAGCGGTCGATAAGTATATTATAATAGACCCACATAATATACCTTATCGAGGGTCGGCTATGAGTTTGGTAATTTTCTCCCTATCTGTCACTGCTCTAAATATGGTGCTGCAATAGGGAATGCTGGAGTGCTAAGTGCAATTACATAAATGAATATATAAAAAATTGGTGAGTTTGTTTTACTTTTAGTTATTAATGGAATTATAATTTTTCTTATAACGTTTCTATATAACTGTGAACGGTATAAAATTATAAAATAGAAAATTGAGGAACAACTATCCGAGATTTAGGGCCCTTTGTCCGACTGAATCCCAATGTTTGTGGCGAGCAGCTACCCCACTGATGCGATTCACTCGTTTTCGATATGAACTCCGAGGATACTGATTAAAGGAAGTCAAGATTTTTATTTTCTAAGCATTGTCTTTAAGCACTGAGGTGCATGATTGCTACATCATTCCCGTGCAGCTTCGTTTCGGGACAAGAAAGTGTGGCACTAAAATCCTTTCATTCAGAGGCGTTTACAGGAGTGGCGAAGGGTGGATATTATTAGCGCAGCGTGTCCGATCCTTGATCTAAAGTAATTGAACTGATAATACATTTCCACTATTTTGTTGCTTTTCCATTATTTTTTTTTAACAAAAGGTTTCATAGTAATGTTTTCAAATACCTAATGGTTTAAATATAAAACAAAACCAGTCACATAATAATAAGGGATACCAATGTGTCACTAGATTTCAAAATCAGCCATACTGGATGAATAGGAGAAAAAAAGCTTTTTATTTTCTCCAAGTACACGGTCACAAGGGTGAAAGTTAATATTATTTCGAGTAAAGAATATTTAAAGTTAATAAGTTCCACGTTTCGATAATGAAGAAATGTTGGAAAGCATTAGTTCTTAAGCAATTCACAAAAAAGTTAAAAATACCTAAAGGTGGACTTGGCTGATTTTGAAATGTAGCGACAATATAATGCAAAATTCACATTTTTTTTTCGTAAACGGATAAACCCACGGAGTACAAAATTGACTGAAGTTTGTACATGCCCGCTAAAATATCTTATTAGTGATACAGGTATGATTAAGCCGGCTCTCACATCTATACTCGCCTCGTCTGCCGCACAGCCATAAATCAAACCTTTCAAGAACGTCGATCCGGTGTCGCATATGAAGACCGCGTACATTAACCTTGCGACAGTCGCACGTTACCTTCGAAACATATAGCTATTTGGATGCGGCGATCGGCGAGCCGGTATATGAATTCAACTCGCAGCCCGAGAAGTTAGCAACTTGTCGATTGCAACAGGGATGTTTTTTTTAAACTAAAGAGTCGCATTCGACCAATCTGCGGAGCTCCATTTACCATAACGATGAGGTCACATCAATGTATTCAACACGTTGTAGGCGGACAAGTTTTGATGTGAGAGCCGGCTAAGAGGATCGAGAGGAAAGGAAGCCATGTTGCCACAGTATAGCAACGTGGTTTTATTGTATTACCTTTAAAATTCTCTCCTCGAACGATGACAGGTTCTTTGGTGGTATTTTTTGATACAATCATAACATTTAAAGCTATTTCAATGGGATCAAAGAAGTTCTGAAGGTCTTCCTAAAGTCAAAACAATATACTTATTTTTAGTGGAGTAAATAATTCGTTGAAATATTATCTTAATTATAAGAATGACAATATTTATTTCAAAGATTGTTTTCTCAATCGAAATATTTTATGGCGTTAAAAGTAGACTAGGTACTTCATAGAGCTTAATCTACCATTCTCTTTCTTCAAAATATTCATACTCAACTTGTGAGTATGCCGAAAGTTGCATTTGGGTCTGAAGTATCCAAAGACCTACCAGACGTGATGCCACGCAACTGATAATAAATATAATTCCGATAGGCTATATACCAATACATTGAAGTTAATCCCTCCAAACCAAAACTGCCCCGCACCGCACTGGGTCTTAATCGAACGTATCACGGGACCCTACGGTGGCGATGTGAAGCATCTATTTCAATTTTGCCTGGGAATGCCCTGGGAGAAAATATGCAAGACTGAGGTAGCTACGCTCAAAGTGAGCTCTGACTGAGTTTAAAGAATTTACTCAAATGCAAGGTGCCATAGAGAGAAAAGCACATAGAAATTACGAAAAAGAAAATGAATTTAAGGTATATATAACAAAGGAAACGAACGACATCAAAGATTATGTGAAGAAATCTTCACGCCCCCAGTAAGACACCGCAAATTTTTTAAATGCCAGATAATTGGACTTAGTAGCAGCCAAGTCGGACGGCCCGATGGGCTTAACAGGATGTTGGACCGATCTGGGCATCTCCTCCCGTTCGGAGCACAAACTCAGACATTCCCAGAAGATGTGGTTGGCATCCTGTATTTCCCCTCCGCACGGACATGTCGGAAGGCTTGCAAATCCAAGCTCAAAAAGTTTACGAAACTAAGTACTACGAAAATGAACCACGCAATATGGATGTGAAATGTATAAACCGAGAGCAGTTGTCAGTATTAGACGTATAACGTATTATTGACACGTGTTAAAATTTATCACGTATTCTTCCTTACTCAAGATCGGTAGCCTGCTTCTCCTTACCCGTTAGGTTTTTCAGTTCCCATTATTTCTCTGCGATATGCTTTAGTACTCGATCACCTATATATATTTGCCCGGTTAGTCTTAGTAAATCTGACGAAGAGCATCATAAAGTTCAAACATCTCAATATTGTAACAATGACATCTGTAATATGTGTATATTATATGGTAAAAGATTTTATCCAGGAAACAATATTGACTGTAGAATATACATAAACTTAAAAGTGTTAATGTCTGAAAATAGTGTCTAAGTCAGCTGTGATCTACAACACCCAGAGCTATGTGATAGTTACTATTAATTGGCTAGCACTACCTTTTGCTGAAGGCGACTGTTTGAGTAAATTTCATACAAATTACAATCCTAAGTCCCACCCCGATATTGACGGAAATATCAAAACCATGTCAAATATAACATTTACGAAGCAAAATCGCATTACTAAGTTTAAAACATAAGTTATGCCTTGACGAGTACAGTGCCGAGACAGCAAAATGTCATTAAGCCGAGAGGTGTTATTACCTTTTTTTTTTTTTTCTCTTTTCGACTTTTGTGGCGAGTCAGTTCATTTTCGCTCAAAAAGCAGGCTAGTTTTGTGTAGCGAAACATAGATCGTAAAACGTACATTAAAACTAATTACAAAATAAAAAGAACTTTTTATATACAACGTTTTTAAATTTTCTGTTGAATCATATAAATTTGACTTGCTAGCTTAAACGATCAAAAAAATTTGTACTTGATAGAAATAATACTGAAATGTCATTTCGATTTCCATAGTAACGCACGTATATATTATTAATTTAGTTGCTAAAACCCCAGACCCCTAGCAACGAATAATAGTGGATTGGATTACGGATTTCTTCCAAAATAACTTTTCATACAAAACTTAACTGAAAATGAATTCAATTCTACTTAAAGATGGCTAAAAGTATTAAAAAAATGCATTGGCATCGTGTTCTGATATATTCTAAAAGTTTCAAATGTCTAGCTAGTCGGTAAGTTAGTTAAAAATCGATTGCAAGATTTGTACTGGACAAAAAACCACCGGACAAATAAGAATACGAGCTAATAAAAACGTTGTAATATACTAAGCTGCTCTTACCACTCCTGATAGAAGAATTGAATGAATATTGTGCGAAGAACATAAACGTCTTTGGACAAGACAATGGATTTTAAGGAGACCAGATCGTGGTGCAACATATACTCTTTTTAGTGAATTAGGGTTAGAAGACTCTGATGAATGTAGAGCGCTTCTGAGAATGGGTGTAGAACGTTTTAATAAATTGTTAAAAAATCTTACTCTAATGATACAAAGAGAAGGTACTGTCATGAGAGAATCTAAAGGTACCAACCTGCAAAGATTAAACTTTATTTGATATTGATTAAGCTTTACGCTATTTGGCATGTTGAAACGAGTGACAAGTACGCACCGAGTGTATGTTTAAACATGTCGAGCGGGCTAGCGAGTCAGTGCCGGTAGGGTGGGGGCGGGCACTCGATCTAGTAAATAGAAAAGGGTCCGAGTGACTGTTTCGCCATACTAGTAGGTCGAACGCTCGGCCGAGCGCTCGGTAATATGTTTATATCATAGATGTTTATATTAACCGAGCACTCGGCCGAGAACATTGTCTCGCCACTGTACTCGTTACGTGTAATCAAGGCATTAACGATGCGACACCTGCTTAAATGTGTAAAATCAAACTCTGATGAGGTTCGATCTAAATAAGAGTACGTCCACGCAATATAGTTAATATTATATCTAATACACGTGCAGGAAATTTATTTAAAGTTACAACATAAATTTAAGTTACACAGTTCACCTTCAAATTCAGTACCAGTCAAGTGTCAAGTGAAAATTTCATTTGAAAACTATTTAGCCTACAATTAAAGCAATAAGTTTATTAAGACAATACCTTTATATTAATCGTCAGGTTTTCACAGAATTGTTTACCAAGTTCAATTCTTTTGTGGATGTGAACTGAAGTAGAAGAATTCGTCTCAATAAATGTTCGCAGATGGATTCTATCTACATTCAGAGATCTATTCACCACTGAAAAATTATACATATTTTTATAATTACGTATGAAGAGACACGACTGTATGGAGTAGGAATAAGGACAAGGGTAGTGAGGTTGAAATGAGAAGATCAGATAGGACGCGTGTGATTGAGAAAAATACCCAGTTTATTACCCTATAAATATAAATATTATTACAAAAATGAAATTCACTACGAATGTGAATCAAATTACAATAAATAACAGAAATATAAGAAGAACAAGAAATAAGAGCAAATTCTATTTGACTATGAAATGGCGATGAATGAGGTTATAGATGTGATGCGGTATTGTTAATACAAATGCTATTGTGAGAGTATCCAAAAGTACATGTTTGTATAGCATAGTTATAGATTAAAAAAACTGCATCGTGTTACTATTTTAAAATTATAATGAAATGTGTTTGATTCTCAGTTGCTTGGTCAGGTGTGTGTTTTTGTTTCGTAAATTGTAAATAATCAATTAATATCATTTTTGCTAAATCAGCTGTCTTTTGAAATCTAATTGACCCACATAAATAGCTTGTTTCACCATAAGTGTTGTTTTGTGATTTTAAACAATATAATGTTGCGATATAAATATAGTTAAGAAGTAATGGTTTTCTTCCAAGTCATGCTGGATGGTAGGGTATTCACCCTACAACTGTATTATTTTTAGTTGAAGAGTTGGAACATAAACGGATAAAACCAATCTGAAAACAGTCTTCTGATTTTGATGTATTAAAAACCCTGAGAGCGATATTTGGAGCAAACAATACGCGAACGCAAAGACTACGAAGAATATGGAGAACTCAACATAATTAAAACCATTCTTGACCTAAAATGGGCTGATCATGTTAAATGAATGCCCCACCTGTGCAAACTGCTCAGGACCTCACCCTGCCAACTTCCGTGGATGCCCCAGCTTCCCATATCAATGTCAGCAACGAAGCAATAGTTCACTCAGACAGTCCTGGCCAACCCCTCATGGCAGAGGCAACAACAACACCAGCGCTGGCAACCCCGACAGCCCAGCCCCTACAAGGACGCCCGCTCCAACCAACAACCGGATCTACCCGATGCCCCAGACAATGAGTCGTACTTCAACAAGACCTCGACTCACACCTCCAGCAACCACAACAACAACAGGTTAGTCGCTCAACCCAACCAATCCCCCAATACCCACTCCACACCATCCAACTCCCACCCAGATTTCAACAACCTAGCTCGCGCTATCTCCCAAATGCAAAAAACTATGTTGGAGGCGACAGCAATGCTAGCTCAAGCCACAAAAGTTGTTCAAAATGGCTACTAAGATCCAACCAATTTCCTTACAGACGGCCATCTGGAACGCATACGGCACGATGATCAAAGATAAGGGGAAAATCTTAAACCTTACACTACACGACTATCGATATTTTCCTTGTCAACGAAATCCACCTCAAACCTACCTCCCATATCAACTTCCCGAATTACACAACTCACCGATCAGACAGACTCAACAATAAAGGCGGCGGTACCGCCATCTTCATAAAAACTCATAAAGATCACTGTGCGGTGCCCGTGCCCCCTTCACAGTCAATCTTAGAATCATGTTCCGTAGTAGTTTCAACACGCACCTCTGGTCCCGTTAAATTCACCGCAGTATATGTACCTCCGTACTCATCTGCAAACCGCAACCTAATATCTTACACAGATTTCAACAGCCTCCTGGACGCTAAAACCCCCTCAACATTTATCGCGGGCGACTTTAATGCCAAACACCCTGAATGGCACAGCCGCGTACCAAACACCAGAGGGAGACTACTACACAAATTCATCTGCGATAAAAATGCCAGCATAGCTGCACCCTCAGAACCAACTTACTACCCCACCAATAATAGCCACAAACCGTCACTCTTAGATTTTGCTATTCTTATAAAAACAGAGTTCATACACGAAACAAGGGTAGTAAGCGAACTTAACTCAGATCACAAGCCGGTATTAATCCATCTAGGTGACCCATCAGATGCGGTCTTAGCTCTCAATAGATATACCTCTTCCCAAATCTCATGGGAGGACTTTCAAAAAGCTTTAGAGGAAAAGCTCACCCAACCAACCCTTCTTAACACTGAAGAATGCATAGATTCAGCAGTCGCACATTCACGGGCAAAATCCTTGAAGCCGTAAACTCAGCCACCACAGTTAACCAATCAAATTCAACACACCGCCCAGACATCCCACATCACATTAAAGATAAAATTAGAGAAAAAAACATAGCCAGAAAGGAGTGGCAGGATCTCAAGCTCCGCACCTCCAAAACCAAATACAATAAGTTACACGACGAAGTCAGAAACGAACTCGCTGAATTTCATAGCAATAAATGGCACGATAAAATCAGTAGATTATTCAAGGGCAGTCCTTCATACTGGTCCCTAACAAAAACTTTAAGACAAGATAAACCAAAAATAACCCACATTCAAGGGCCGAATGACCCCGTGTATTCATCCTTAGACAAAGCCGAAGCATTCGCCTTGAGCATAGCTAAACAATTCTCTCCGAACACATACGATAGGTCCAACAAGGAACTAGCAGAACACGTACGGCTTGTCACTAGGAAAGCCAGGGCTATTTACAAAGAGAGGTCAGACCCTCCAAAAAATCCTCTAAAGCCGACCACGATTGATGAAATCGAACGCTTTATCAAGCGGCTTAACAACCGCAAAGCCCCTGGTAATGACGGACTATCAAACCAAGCCGTCAAGAACCTCCCAGACAGAGGATTCGAAATCCTAACGCAGATAATCAACGCATGCTTAGAACTCCAATACTTTCTAGCAGCCTGGAAAGCAGCGCACATTGTACTGATCCCAAAACCCGGCAAAGATCTAACCAAACCAGAAAATCACAGACCTATCAGCCTACTGCCTGTACTAAGTAAAATCTTTGAAAGAGTCATAAAATCCAGACTTAAAATCATGATCGATGAATTAAGCCTCATCCCGGACATCCAACACGGATTCAGAGCAAGGCATTCAACCAACCATCAATTACTTAGGGTTATAGAATACATAACCAAATCCTACAACAAAAAAGTCTTCACAACAGGACTCTTTATAGACATCGCAAAAGCCTTTGACAAGGTCTGGATCAAAGGTCTCATTGTTAAATTATCAGAATCAGGACTCAATAAAGCAATGATCAACATGATAAGCTCTTTTCTTCGGAATAGAACTTTCAATGTTAAATTAAACGGTATCAGATCCACTACAAAAACACCCACAGCCGGAGTCCCACAAGGATCCGTGGGACATAACGATTCCCATAGACAGCACCGGTAGCTCTACCATCTTAGCACAATATGCGGATGATACAGCTATCATAGCAAGATCGCACAACCTCAATCACGCCACCAAATTAGTCCAGACCTCGGCAAACCAAATTTCCAATTGGTGCGACAAATGGCGTATTCAAATCAACCCTTCAAAAAGCTCAGCCGTCATATTTTCCAAACGCGTAAACAGAATACACTCACATAACGTTAAAAAAATTGTAATAAATTCACACCCCATCCCTTGGGACAAATCAGTTAAATATTTAGGCCTCACCATCGACAAAAAACTCACTTTTAAACCACACATTAATATCAAAAAACGCCAAGCCAAGGAAATAAACTCACGACTTCAACCCATGATGGGTAACAAAAGTAGACTGTCTACGCGAGCAAAACTTCTGCTATACACTGCAATCACTAGACCCATAATGACATACGCATGCCCCATCTGGGCATATTCAAACCCTACCCCACTGCGTAGAATCACAAACGCACCCTGGTTCGTGCGCGGTTCTACGCTGCACAGAGATCTCAACTTAGAATCCATCCACGACCACGTCATGAAATTGTCAGAAAATTTTTACAAATCCATGACAGGCCACCCTAACCCGACCATCCTAAACCTATCAACCTACGAAAAAAGCGACACAGATAACGTCTATAGGAGACCGAGGGCGATCCTTGACGACAAGCCACCATAGTTCCCCTCACATCCCTACCACAGACTCCCTCAACCCGAGCGACTTAAACCTCTGTTTAAAAACCAACCTTTAAAAAGACAATTACTGATGTTCGACCCCTCCCCGAGGATAAAAAAAAGATGAAGGGCAACCTGCCACCCGTCGCTATTGCGCGGACGGAAGGAACTTTCCTCCCCTGACTTTTTAGGGGGATGTAATGTATAAAAGATAAAATACTGCTCGGGTGATACAATCGGACATCGGAGGAAGATAATATTTTTGTTATCATCATGTACATCTGTTCTACCACTTGTTAACTAATACTACTAACAGCCAAAGCTTTCATATCAACGACCAAGAGATGAAGGAGATAAGGGGCCCAGCCCCGGAGCTCCATCCAAATGTAAAAAGCTATACACCAATAATAATATAAATGAATGCCCCTGGGCCGATCAGTCCAGAAAGTATTTGATCTGAGCAGAATGACCCAAATTGCGGTGGTTATATGGATGCATGAGTGATTTGAACCCCCGATTGGACAGCACTCGGGAAGACATCTTGACGACATCCCGAAACTAGGGTGTCAACATCCTAAGGTGTTGCTTCTTGAATGAAGGTAATGAGATATCAAGTAACTATCAATGTACATAATTTTGAAAAACACTTATGAAAAAATACATTATAACTAATAGAAAAAATCTTTTTGAAAAAAGTAAGCCACCCGGCAGGAATCGAACCTGCATCTCTTGGGTTTATGCCCCTTGCGCATTGTCCACTATGTGACATACTAATTACGACAATATTTTTTTCGAAAATATATTATATTTTCTCAGAAGTGTTTTTCAAAATATATGTATGTTCAATAATTAGAATGGTACATTCTTAAATATTGTGAATTACTCGTTGAATAAAAGAAATAGTTATTAAAAACTGTGTCTGTGATTTCATACTAGTTAAGACAGGTAGGTGTGGAAAATTGCGTATATCAATGGTTTAGCGTAAACAATTCTAGAGATTTACTTACAGATGGTAGAGTTGACCATGTGTCTTAGTGGTGAGTAAAGCATGCATACATTAATTATGAAAGACGTAGTATTCCTTTGCAGTTGATCTGGTCCAGTCATCCATGCACTTAAATTCGCATGAGCTCTACTCCTCAAGAATACAACGTGGCCACTCAGATATGCGCCAATAGCCACATCTGGTCAAAAAAAAAAAAAAATACCTCACATTGTAAGTCATCCTTGGCGGTATATCAGTGGTTCCATTTTTTATTATATTATGTCTACCATCGACGGACAGAAATATGCAATCATTTAGACTCTACGATACGATTTGGATCAAGGTCGGTTGGTGAGAGGGTTTGATTTTTTTTTATGAGAAATGGTTGTTAGCCATTTCCTCAACTTAATATGTATATGCTCTGGATCCAAACGCACATTAAAAAATAACAAGTGAATTTTTCAGACTCGGAATTTGAACCCGAGACTCTGGATTTACCAATCGGATATGTTACTACTCAGCCATCGCAGGTGTGCAGTTACAATAGCAGCCAATAAACTTCTGACATATACATATAAGATTAGTCAATTAATACACCATCCACTATGTGGACACCAACTTAGGGTGCAAGACCTAGCAAAATAGCCGGCAAACGCCAATTGCTACCACTGCTATTTTGATATCCACAATTTTATTAATGTATAGGTATATACCAGGGATGGCCAGTGCGTCGATCGCGAAGGTATTTTCGGTCGATCGCGGACATAATAATATATTGTACTATTTTTCGTGACTTTTGTGAAATTTCTTATCAATGAATGGAAACAGTATTTTTTTTTGACTATGGCAAATGAAAAATATATTTGTATTATTTGTACATGGAAATCATAATGGAAATTATCCGCCTGGTACTGAGTTGCGTAAAAGTAAAGTGAGTTAATTGAAATCACAATTGTCTGGTCAACAGTCTTTTCTCACTAAATTTAATGAAAAATCCAAGAGCTACCGTGGCTTCTTTGGTAGTAGCAGATGTTTTAATGAAACGTAAGAAACCCTTCAAAGATGGTGACATATGGAAAGAGGGTTTTATTAAAGCAGGGGAGAGGCATTATTTAAAAAAATTAAAAATAAAACTGAAATAATGTCTTCAATCAATGACATAATATCATTATCAAGAAATACAGTCTTGCTAAGAACACAAGTGATGAGCTGAAAATTGGAAGAAATTTTACAGGAAAACATCAATAAATAATGTAGGTTCATATCCTTGCAATTTGACAGATCTGTAGATTACACGGGTATATATATATATATTTTTTTTTTCTAGATGCTTTTATGGATACCTCGCATTTACTATCGAGGTTTATTAAGGACTTTGGCACGCAAACTACTCTACTTGATGCAAGTCAAATGAAAATTGTGCCGGCTGAGAGAATATGCCTTATTGAAAACTGTTCTTCTACCCGCATCGGGTATTGCTAATTTGAATTCGGCCAGGGCCTATGAAACCGCCTTGCAAAAACCCTGGAAAATTCGTAGCGCAAGGCGGAGGTGATTCTGATGAATATTTTGTCGTATTCATTGGGAACTGAGGACTGCGATTTGTAGTCGAGTTTTTTCCCGTGGTAAAAGAAATGTCGCATAGGACTGATATTCTGAGCATATACTTATCCAATCTTATATGATTGCAGTCACTGATTACACGGATATTGCACAACTATGCGTTTTTATTCGATTGGTTTTTGAAGATATTATGTCTGCTTCAGAAGAGTTATTAACAGTTTTGCCACTGAAGGAACGAACCAGAAGAGAAGATATATTTAATGCATTTAAGTCGTTTATTAATCGTACTCGATTTCCTATTCATAAACTAGTATCGGTAACGACTGATAGAGCTCCTGTTTATTATTTTTAGGGCAAACAGCGCTTTAGTTAGAATTAATGCGTTGGTGTATTACTTATTGGAAGTTTTTCAGTTAAATACTCCATTCATATATCATTAGTATTAATTAAACAAACTGACAACATAATAACAATTACATTTGAAAGAGTCTAATTTTCGAGAACTAATAATTCAATAAAGTTACCCGGGTAATTGTTGCCATCAATATCAACTGGTGGAGATATAGAGTTTCCAAAGCCGACCATATGTAGTGTAGGCGTAATATCATTTGCAAAAATAACTTGAGACGGCTTTTCAGAGTCCACGCCCTGTGGTCCTCCTCGGAAAATTACCAATGCACCGCTACCTCCAGGCCCTGCACCAGGAGCTCCCACCAGAACATCTATAAATCAAAACATCTGCCGGATAAGATAAAAAACATTCCAACAAGCTTATCAAGTATTGATGTTCTCAGTAGTTACTTCTCACTGACCGAATTATTAAATTCAAATAAATACTAGAATAGCATTAGGGCCGGAGAATAATAGTAATATTAGTATATTACTTGTCAAAACTAGCAATAAACAAACATCGTAACAAACCAAGAAGGGTGGGCTACCGAAACGGGCCAAGAAAGGTCAGATAAAAAGACCGGCTGAGATCTGAAAGATTTTCTCAGCCTTCGGAAACAAAAACCACATGTATCATATTTTATTCTCGCTTCCAAGTTCTGACGATCGGCACGCCGGTAGCGCTGCAGGCGACGCGGACGATTGCGGATTAGCACCGGAAAATACCACATTAGATAATTCTTTGGCATTTTTCTCTGCATTCGAAAGTCCTGAATGACATTTAGTGATCAAAAGCTGTGGTGTGCTTTAATTTTGTACTGGCGCAAGAAATATGTACATGACTTCTTCTTCCATCTACTACACCTCCATATTATATTTCACCGTAAATTTTGCGAAGTAAAAGAAAAGCCATTTTACAACCTTAAATTAATTAACATCTGAACAATATGTTCTCTCATATAACGATGTGTGCTCATAAAAGGGTATATCAGTAGGTATGTATTAATACCGAGATAAGGACTCACATGTATAGGCTGGTAGAATCCTTCATCAGCATTACTTCAGGTTGGAGGTGCGAACATCATGGGACATAATTATTGATAACACATATTTTTGATTTGTAATTCTGCACTGAATAGCAATTTATTTAGACCAACACATGGGCAAATAATGATAATTTTACAATATCGGTTACAACGGAGAAATTAGTAATAAATTAGGCAAGGCACTGGCGTTACATTTGGGGTCGATTCATTATTGTTATCTCACGCGCTAAGCGCTGGTTCACTTTTTTTAAACTAAGGGATTGGTTAACTTTTATTAGGTTTCACGAGTCGCCGGTTAGTATTATTATCAACACCGTAACGTCAAAAGGGTATCTCTTATATTAAGATAGCATAACTTTTGTTTGATTATTTTTAACACGAGAATACTAGACTGAATCACGTCTTGGGAGCCCGCCCTGTCGCGGACGGACAGGGGGGTTATTTTTGTCGACTTCACTGCCGAATCGGTACTGACTTCTTATATTATTTTTGAGAAAAATCTCCCTTCTAATAGATGGCGAAACCGTGCGGTCTCAGGGCGAGGGGAAGGTTTGGCTAAAAAATGCCTGCGACTTCGACCTTCGCCGAATCCCGGTAGGTAGTGTAGGCCTCCGAATCCTCGGCTAGCTCCGGGCCTGGAGTGGAGGTACATTCAAGTTTTGGAAGAACAGGTAGGCACTTATTATAGTTATTGAAAAGAAATTTCACTATATTAAAACAATTTATTAAGTCTCACAATCACATAAAAATAAACAAAAGTTCAAATTACGAAAGTTCAGAACCACAAATTATTATAAGAGAAACTAAGTTATTATATAGTACTAATTATAGAAGCTAGTACACTGATTATTTATTTATTTAAGAATTATTTATTATAAGTTGCAAGCGAGATTGCGCGAGCGCGGGTCACTGTACGAAAAGGTTGAGGACCGGGTCCAATAATGAAAGATAAAATTTATGCGAAAAAAAATGACTAAGTCGCTGACTGACACTTCGCGACCTGAGCTGTCAGATTGACAGTAGGTATTTCAGGTAGGTATCGACCGGTAGGTATTTCGAACCCCGGTGAGTACCTCCTCTCAAGTTTTGACAAACTTGTATGGAGAAGTGAGAGTAAAATACGCCGCTGACCTTCGCAGGTTCAGGGTCGTAAATGTGAGCGAAGACTGATAATGAAATTAAAAATAGTGGGTTTATATGCAAATCTGGCCGATTTCATCCCTTAGCTCAACGTTTTTCGGGTGACAAAATTAATTAACGGCTTCCTTACGAGAGTGGCGGAAATTGTACAATGACTAATTACCCGCGACATCTACGTAAGGGCCGACTAAGTAAAATTATGGGCGCGAGTCGACGCTCGCCGGTGGGCGGCGTCGCTCACTCGTCACATACGTCCTTCGAGTACCTAGGAGTACCGAGAGCGTGTAATTGATGTAGCAGTACCGCATTGTTTCTGGGCCAGCCCCACGAAAAACGCACCTACGAAGGCGTGCGAGGTATCGACGGATTCGTGGTTAAATTACCTATCGATACAGCACACCCCCCGCGTGATGGCGCTCTTCATGGCTGAGGGAGGGGCGTTCCCGCGGCGGCCGGCTTTACGGGCCCTAGCGGCGCGAAGGTACCTCTCACCCAAAAACAAGAGTACTACAAAGTTAGCCTGGATGATAAGGCGTCATATGCCAGTGGTTAACTTGGCATATTTGTGGCACCAGGCCTTCGACAGCGCATACCAATCCTTCGGCCAACTACCGTTGGGGGGCTCAACTTTGAGGCGCCCCGACGGCCTGAATACCTACTTGACGTTGGTCTAAGAATATGAACTCGGTAGATTGGTAATTTAACTACAAAATAAAAGCTTAATATAAAACAATATCAAGCGGGGAAGTTACTTGATTCTAATATATAAATGTACTGGTCGCGCAATCTTTCTCACATTAACAACTAATATAGCTCGGTGTCGCCACAGGCACATACTTACGACTAGTTGACGGATGTCATTCCGTCAACCAAACATATAGGCAGTAATAATTGCTTAGTACTTACTCATACCTAGCCGATCAAAGATTTCCCGCACTTTATTCCAGTACGTGGTCTCCTTGATCGACCAAAATCATTGATCCGATTCTCCCGTCGCGCGTGAGCGTGATGCCGTCATACACGCGAGCGAGAGGGGCTCTGTCACTGCAAAGCGAGCAAATTTGTATCGCGAAATCGATTTCTACACATACGACAGAGACGCCGTCGTATGTGAGAGCAGGAAAGCTGCCAGAATACCGATTCGGACACGCCGCGCGCGGAACAGCCGCGGATATTAATGATCGGAATTGATATGCAAATTAATTACGCGGGATCGTGATTATAATCGGATCGATGATTGCCTAAGTGTTGCTATGCTTTGTGATTGCACATACGTGCAAATGGGAGCCTTCGCAACAGGCCTATGAGCATATGTTAACAATTACTGTGCCGTGTACGTGCGACGCGTAGCGACATCGATCTATATGCTCTTATCATTACGTACATCTTAACTATCTTATATTACATACCATCAACGCCCATCCATAAGTCCCCCTTTATTACTGTCTTATCCTTTGCATTACATATGAATATTATATTCGACAACAAAAAAAAAATTCAATCTTATACCATATTACCTATTACCTATTACCTTTATTTACATGGTCTGTGGCGACCGACTTAACCATCCACAGTTCACTCTGAGAAGCCGTGGGGCCTGTCAGAGCAAACTGCGGGACTTAACATATGAAATATTTTGTTCAGCTTTGCCAAGGGTCATCATCATTTCATCGGTGGCGCATTGACTACCAGGGTCAGACCGAGCGGCTGGGTGGCACTACTCCTTATGGGAGCACCCCCCACAGGGGCGGAAAAACCTGTCGGTGACAGTAGGAATTTTTACCTAGGGCTTGCCCTTTGCAAAAGACCGCTTACGAAATGTTATTTGTAATATTTTAGTGTAAGTCAGAGAAGATAAACTTTTAGTTAGAGTGCTGACTCGATATGGAGTTTTGATGCGTGATTTGGGGCATACTTTGGGGGGGGGGGGGGGAGGATATATTTGATGACAGTATCTACTGTTTTTAGTATGCTTACCACTGAAGCCATCTTGGTCTAAGTCAGCAGTAGCCAGTGCAGCTCCGAATTGTGAATCATCTCCTAATTGTGGGCCAGCTTCAAGATATTGAGGCCCATTTTGTGGGGCATTTAGAGATTTCTACGATGGAAAACAGTTTTGTAATAATCATATATAGCTTATAATTGGATGATATATAAATAGTAGGGATTGCAATACCGGTAGTAAATTATTTATCCATACCGAAATACGGGTTTCAGAAATCCAAAATACCGGTATTAAGAAAGCATACACTTTTTTGTTTTTCGAAGATGAATTTAATGTTATTTTTTCATTACTTACTACTTATTGTATTTTAAATTTAATTATAAGTTTTATGTTGCCAAACGGCAAATATATTGACTAAAATCAACAAATGTTAACATTAAAACCAAATCCTTAAGGGGGGACATGCCCGTCGAAGGTCAAAATTGAGTTTTTATTGTATTTTCAAACCATGATCCTGGACACTCCTTAAACGTTGTAGATAATCTATTTATATAATTTTGAAGCCTTATTATCCTTTATAGTTATTTTAAACATTTGATGACTGCATAAAGTATTTTTGTTACACAAAATAGTATTCTTTTAAACCTCTCGCTCTAATGTTTTAGAATATAGTCATATTTCGGTACATGAATGTGCAGTGGTGTTAAGATTTTTTACATTTATTAATTTTTAAACGCATTTATAAAACCATTAGTATAATTTATTACAAAATAATTTTTGTAAAATATTCACGATAAAAAATTATATTGATAATCTCTGTGATCCCAAATTTGACAAGAATTAGGCATTTTATTATTCAAAAAATCGGCAAGATTAACACATTTGAAGATGATTCTAAAGATACTTATTATAAGCTATGTTTTTGACCATTCAAGTGTGATAAACATCTTATGAATAATGATTGCTTTGTAATAATTATTGACCTAAGAATAAGGTAGTGTTTTTTTGAAATACGCCATTTCTTTTGTCATTCTCCAGTAGTTAAGCTACAACATACGGCCGTAGCCATAAATTGACAAACTATAATTGAAGTAGGGAGTAAAATGATATTGAAGCGCGTGTTTGAACATGTACCGTTTAAAAAAAAAATAAAAAAAAATTTCGGTTAGGTACATGTTCAAACACGCGCGTTAACATAATTTTACTCCCTACTTCAATTATAGTTTGTCAATTTATGGTTACGGCCGTATGTTGTAGCTTAACCACTAGGTAATGACAAAAGAAATGGCGTATTTCAAAAAACACTACCTTATTCTTAGGTCAATAATTATTATAAAGCAATCATTTTCCATAAGATGTTTATCACAGTTGAATGGTCAAAAACATAGCTTATAATAAGTATCTTTAGGATCATCTTCAAATGTGTTAATCTTGCCGATTTTTTGAATAATAAAATGCCTAATTCTTGTCAAATTTGGGATCACAGAGATTATCAATATAATTTTTTATCGTGAATATTTTACAAAAATTATCTCGTAATAAATTATACAAATGGTTTTATAAATGCGTTTAAAAATTAATAAATGTAAAAAATCTGAACACCACTGCACAGTTATGTACCGAAATATGACTATATTCTAAAACATTAGAGCGAGAGGTTTAAAAGAATACTATTTTATGTAACAAAAATACTTTATACAGTCATCAAATGTTTAAAATAATTATAAAGGATAATAAGGCTTCAAAATTATATAAATAGATTATCTACAACGTTTAAGGAGTGTCCAGGATCATGGTTTGAAAATACAATAAAAACTCAATTTTGACCTACGACGAGTACGTGGGCCGTTAAAATAGAGTAAATAGACTATTATATATAGAATTCACATATTTCGAAAAAGAAAATATTCCTGGAAAACATTTACAACTATTATTCTATAACTACTATTGATCCAACGTTAGTAGTTCTAAAATAGTATGATTTATATATTATATATTTATAAAGGTCAACATAATAAATGTAGGTAGGTAATTTAGATTCCTATAAAATAGTTTTTTTTTTTTTTTTTTTTTTTTAAATATATTTAAATAGTTATATTTATTAATAGGTATTTCTTTTTTTTATATACTTAATATGTTTTCATTAATACCGGTGTAATACCGGTAGTGATAATTTATTCATTTGGTATTACAATCCCTAATAAATAGATATAATGATGTTTAGTAATCTTTACGAACTAGTTTAAGCTTAAAAAAAATATTTCGGTAATTATCATTTCGCACACTGAGATCTATAGGGTCATAACTGCAAATACCATGATCTTGAGTAATTTGAGTTTGAATGTTAAAAAGTTAACTGCAATTTAATTAATTGCAGTAGACTGCTGAAAATTGTTCCATGTTAGAATACTTTTGCGTACTTTATCTTACCGTAGTTACATATATAAATATATATAATATAAATATATTTTTTAAATTATATTGTAGATTTCTGCAGTTGCGGCCATATAGTTTGAAAATTAACGCACAAACTTCCAACAAACTTGCAGATGCGACTTCATAGTTTTAATAGAAAAAAAATAAAATGCACCTTTTTCATATAAAATTTTATTATTATTAATTAAAATGTCGGACAATTAAAAAATATATGTGCGTATATATTTACTCGATCAGAATGCAAATCATCTACAAATACGGTGGTCTAGCACAATAAATATTATACCAGAGATGAAATATTTTTTTGGCAAAAGGGCCCCATGTAAGATAATGACACAATTGTGTAAGAGGCCACTGCTTCCAAGTAGCAGTTGATGCCTTATATCATTAAAAATAGTTTTTTTTTCTATCAAACTGCATTCATAAGTCATTTTTGGGTTTTTTTGCAGATATGACCCTATACCTAGATCTCAGTGTGCGATTTATGTTGCTTACTGAAAAAATAGTTATAATTATTGTTAAGTAGTAATAAAAATAAACCTTAGTGCTGCCAAGATATAGGTAGACCCTGGGCTTGGATTGGTACGGCGCTGTGACCATCAAGTCGTCCAGATTGTCTCCAGATAAGTCAGCAGCAGCCAACGATGCTCCAAAATATCCTCCTAGTTCTTCTCCATGCAAAGTTAAGCACACGCGTGGAGAATGTCGAGTTTTGTCTGGAAACTCAAACAGCATCACCTGTTTTGCAGTAATGGTCATGTTATTTTCTTTCAAAACGAATATATTATCATCTATACTTGAAATGCTGTCTATTAAATTCTTACATTCTTTCTAGTCACGAAACCTCATGGTGACTAAAGGCAGCTGTATTGCAACTGCAATGATACATGGAAAGGTACTTGAAAGAGCATTCAAGCGATCCAGATTGTCCACATTATGCTCTACATAATATGGATCGGATATGGACTAAGAAAGAACAACGATAAGCTGATGAAATCAATACTAACTGTTCCACGGTATAAATTTCCTCTTGGTGCAGATGCAACGTGAAACAGTTCTGTTGTGGAGAAAAACCTTCCAGAAGTAACACTATACCCAAAATAGTCAGCGTCAAAAAATTTGTGTCCGTTTAAGGTGTGGAGGACAATGTTTTTGTCATAGGCTGTACCTACGGAATTCCTGAAATCGAAACATTTTTTTATGACTTGATGATTTAAGATGTAGGTGCCTCATAATACTTTTTAAAGTGATATTGGATTTATTAGGTATAGATATTATAGCTTAGTAATCGATACGTATTATTAATAGGTAATCGTATGCAAAAAATAATCCACATTTGTTCTTACTATCACATAATTCGTGCCATATTCTCTATGCAAAAAATCGATTTAATCTCACTCATTCATCGACGAAAATAGTTTTTCGCAGTCATACGTTAACCAAAAGATGGTCAAAATGGGCGATAGAACAAACCTATCGAATGAGTTCTAATCACATCTTGCAACAATAGGCACCACTTTTTAATTCAAATACGTATTGCTATGGGTAGTGATACCGGGGGGAAAGATGAACTCACAGGTCTTCTGGATAGATGTGCGGATCCGGCATCACTTCGGGTTGCAGGTCATGTGTGGACATCAGGATACATAATTCAAGATAAAACACGTCTTTGATTTGACAGTCCCACGTGGAACTACATTTATTTACGCTAGGGCATAAGCAAACATTGATAATATTACATAATTTTACATCTAAAGAGGTCTTAAATTAGTCACCACACTGTCTTTATATTAGGGGTCGGTTTATCATTATTATCCCGCGCACTAAGCACTGATTCACTTTTTCTCTCACTAGGGAATTGATTAACTTTCGTTGGATTTTTGCGCGAGTCACCGATTGGTATTACAACGATTACGGGTTATTAACGATTGATTTAAAAATGGGTCGGGAACGCCACCGATTGCGCGGTGACACGCCTCGCTGGCGGGACGGTTATTTTTTTTTGCGTTATCCCTTCATTGTAGGTGGACTCGAACTGACATTATTTTTCAAAAGCATCTTTTAATTTTGGCGGGTCCATTCTACGGCGGGGAAGAGAGAAGGGAGGGTTACTGAACAACGGTACATTCACTCGGCCGCTTGCATCCAATGCTAGGTAAAAAAATATGCACCCTCGTCCCTCGTCGGCACGCTGCACCGCCGACAGAATGCAATTATTATTACGTAGATCAGGAAAGCTAAACCTTTAGCCGGGGGCGTTTTGATGTGTTCGTTGTTAAATTGTTGATTTGGAATTTGAAACGTCATCGCACCATAGTCTTTTTTATGTCTAGTGACAGTAGGTATATTGATAACAATGTTATTCAAATTTCGCGTGATCTGTTCCAACGCCGTTGTTAATTTTTTTTAAATATTCAGTAAATTTTAAATTCACGAACTAAATAAAATTCAATTTATGCATTAGTATATTTTGTGGTTGAAGCCCGCAGTCTAACATCATGACACATGGTTTCAAATAATCGTAATAGTAATCGTAATCGTAATTGTAATAGTTTACTAACATATTAAAAAATGGCGCCTGTCTTTTGCTAACACATCCTGGGCCTGAAGCACGTTGGGTCATTAAAACGGCCGAGCCTCTCCAGTTCAAAACTCCCGGTGCACCTAGAACAAGTTGGACTAAAGGCTTGCCCCGGTATACCTAAAATCAGAAAAAAAAATAGTAAGTGTTTCAAGTATCCCCTTGTCATTTACTATTGTTGAACAAGAACTTTTTGTCCACATGTTAAAACTGTGAACTAATAATCCCTTCAGTACAGCTAATCGCACTTCCGTTTTCAAATGAGGAACGCCCCTAAATTTATCATTTAATTTTACGCTCCCGCGGTGTACGGATCTATCAATTTACTTAATTGGAAACTTTTTATAACAAAAAAATATGTCTACAATGATCAGGAGCGATGTTAGAATTATTATTAGAAAACTTTTGGTTTATTGCGAAAAAAAAGGAGTCACATCTAAAAATAGAGAAGATAATATATTATTTAAACACGACTGTCGTGCAAGCGTTGATACCATGACAGGTACGTCACTGAGAAGTCTTCTATATGCGACTACAGCGACTTTCTATATATCTATATACACATTTGTTCATTTATCTACATTATTTTATTCCTAAAGTGTTGGGCAGTTTCCCAAATTCGGCTTCATTATTAATTTGCTGTGATTACTCGCTACGGCGTGACAAAATGTACACTATTAGGTATGTCGATTTCATATTACTAAAAGAAATTCTTAATAAGATTGGCATAATCTATTTATTTTGATTGATTCTATGACAATATCCGTGTGTGATTATATTTACCTGATTCTGAGGGAAATTAATGGATAGTCCAGCTTGTCCGAGGAAGTAGTCGTAGACGAAGATTCCTTTCCAAGATTTATGGGTAAATTGCGTATTACCTGCCAAAAAAAAGTAAAATTAAAATTCTTTGAACTCTTGAAAATAGCTTAAAATTCATTTAAAAATCGATACACAAAGACCATTTCAGAAACACGTTATTCTGCTGTAAACAATATTGATTGATGATTACTCCCTTAGTGGAGAATACGGTCACCTAACTTCTCTTCGTTTAAAGAATTCTTGTTTTTTTTTCAATATTATTTCGAAGTCGTAGGTATTGATACCAATTTCTTTCTAATTTCATAATTTCTAAGTAAAAGTCAGTTTTTGTATACTACCTAATAGAGGCACGTATTTTGACCAGAATTTCCCTGGAACGTCTGACGCCTTAGCCGTATAGCAAGCACCTTGGATTCCAAAATCCAATTTTCGCTTCTGGTCTTTCCATCTTGGGGCACATACCTAAAATAATTAATCGAAACTGTTCTTTTATTCAGTACCATCCTTACAAAGATGTTTTGTTTCGTCTCATTTTTTGTTAATGCCCAGTACACTGACCTATACGTCAATATGGGTCTAATGGCGCTTGAACACGTGCATGGATTTACTTGGACCAAAAGTGTGTATTTAAAACTATCGCGATAATAACTTTACACGTAAAAGTGCTGACTGTCTCGCCAATCTCATTCTTTAAGAGCAAACGAGACGCGATGTTGTCATTTTATGGTACTATTTGGCAGGTCATGAAAATCGATTATCCTCAAAATGAGTCTCTACGCGGTGTAGTTCGTTTTTTTACCGGCAAGTTCGCTACTATCGTTCTACTGCGCAGGTGCTTCTGAACTTTTTTGATACATGCATGCCTCCTTGCATTTTTCACGTGCATTTTTTATAACTTATTTAATTATAATTTTAATTTAGTTTATCGTGCGAGAAGTCTTGATCTGACCACATATAATATTATTCATTATAATATGACGAATTTGTATATTTACATAAAGTGTACCCAAATTCAAGACAGTTTCAAAGACTGATATACTTACAGCAACTTGATCCCCGATTTGGTGTACCGCTTGAGATCCTCCCAACCATCCACCATCTTTCAAATCATAATAATATGCATTTTGTTCATTACCTACAAAATGAAAAAAATGTTAACAATATGTATAAGAGGGCTCGCACATCAGAACTCGCCGCATGCGTCTTACGATGAATTCGTCGATGTGACGTCATCGTAAACCAAGAAACAAACGTTATCAAATGGAGCTTCGCAGATTGGCCGGTGCAACTGCGACGCGAGACGATCCGCAGATGCAACATGTCGCATTTGTTACAGCCTGCATGTTGGATCTAAAAAACGTCGACTCCGCGCAAGCGCACAATTGGCGGATCGGTCATTTCTCTCCAGACTGTCGCCGAGTTTGCACAATGAGTTGTCTAGCTAGAGTATAATTTTGACGTTTCGGGGTACGCACGAATGCGGCTGCGGCGAACGTTGAATGTCGATGCCGCTAGACAGATGTGCGAGGTTGTAGCAAGCAACATTCGTCGGCGGTCTCATAAAATTTGATTTATGGCCGTCAGGCACACAAGGCGAGTTGTGATGTGCGAGCCGGCTAACATAATCCAAATAGTAGGTAGATATCAAAAGTGTTTGGTGATGATACAGGTAAAAATATATGTTGTAGGTATAGGTATATACGCGTTGTCGGCTGGAATAAAATGAGGAAATTGAAAAATGACGTAAATCAAAATAGGTGTGAGGGCAACAGAGAAATATTGCAAATATTTTTTATACAAATGTGCACTACGTGAGTTTATTTTATTCAGAGTTTGGAACTGAAATACAATCATGCTACGAAAAAAATATTTGACTAAAAGGGGGGGCACATTCCAAAAATGGTTGAGAAATACTTTAAGAGACTCTAGCATATTTAAAAAAAATATCCTCACCATATGTGTCGATGGGTAAGTAGTGACATGGTCCCGGAAGAGCACATCGATACACCCGACCCGGTTCAATGATTTTCTTTTGAGAAGAACAGTTGGCTCTTGGCGCACCGATCTGGATCCTAAAACGAGACCGTAATAATATTAATATGAATACTATCAACCAGTAGCGAAGGGTGGAGGTAGGCTGTTAAGATCCGCCATAAATAGTACACACTAATCTTTGTCAGTCATACGTATTTGTTTTCATTGAATTAAGACTACAATTTACAGATGGTATTGGTTAGTTTTTAAAAATCAATTAAACCCAAAACCAAAACCAAACCATCATAGTTTTGGTATATTTTGGGTGATACGACAAAATTCTTATTTGTTTTCGTTGGACTAAGAATAAATAGTTACATATATATCGTTGGTCCATTCTTATAATTTTATATGTTTCATAGATAGACGAGCATTTTTTGTCTATTATCTATTATGGCTTGGTTTTTGCAGGTTTTAATTGTATTTTAAAAACTAACCAATACCATCTATCAGTAAATTGCAGTTTTGGCGGCATAAAAACAAATAAGTATGACTAACATAGTTTTATGTGCACTGTTTATGCCGGATATTAACAGCTTACCTCCACTCTTCGCCACTGCTATCAACCGAGGGTAGAGTATATGCTTTATAACTTTGAATTCCGGCTCTAGGATGAAAATGATGTAATGCAGTCTAAAAAAAAATTGTTTAAGTACATATATTATGTATTTATTTATTTAATTATTAGTATATATTATATTAATACAAATGAATATCTTTTGATCTAATTTTATGCGAATTAATCTTGCAAAGAGGCGTATCAGTGTAGTAAAAAATGCAAAAAAAATGTAAAGTTATATACTCTCTCTCTACTTAATTTTAATTCTAATGGATACATAGCTTATATCCATTAGGATTAGAGAATCGATATATTGTATGAAAAAGTGTACGATAAGTATTTGCGATATTACTCCAATCGTTATAATCAGGGCTGCGACAAGGGTGGTTTCCGCCCGGGTACAAGCCTTAAATTGCCGCCCCCTATATTTGAACGATAGACGGTTGATTGACTCACATTCAATCAACTCTCCTCTAGCTTCCTCGAACTTATATACTGAATTCAAATTTTATGCGTGATTGTGTAAATGGATAATAATTATAAATAAACAATTTGTGTAAAAATGGCTTCTAAAATGTCAAGTACGCCAAACGCTCTATATCAGTGGTTCCCAAAGTTCACTGGGCTCCGACCCATCTAACAAAAATTTCCAATCTTGGGACCCACCTCTTAGCTGTCTTAGAGAAAAGAGGGCATAAATATTGGCAATGCTCAGATTCCCTAGTTTAGTGGCGAGTCGTGGAACTACTTAATGCTGTCTATTTTGTTCTAATTCAAATAAAAAAAATATTTTTTATAAGTGTTACCAATATGAATGAAAGACTGTTGAAATAAGAAACACAACTTAAATTAAAAAAAAATATTACTTAAATACCTACACCTGCAAGGTTTTTTTACAAAGTTATTTCAATGGGAAGGATGTATTTGTTTCTTATTTTTCTTCATTACAGTTTTAGCATTAACTTCAACTTTAGTTACTTTTAATCGCAGTGAGTTTGATGTATCTAATTTATTTCGGTATTTAGTTTTAATGTTAACCATAGCCGAAAATCTGACCTCACATAGATATGATGTAGTAAAGAGGAGGAGGACTTTCATAGCTTCATTGACCAGGCAAGGATAATTATCAGCAACTGAGAGACAGAATTTCGTTTAAAACTATTTTTCAGTGACGTATCTTCTGATAAATCAATGAGTTCTTCACTTGCCTTTGTTGACATACTAGTTGGTAAGTCGTCTTGAAATGGGTTACAAATCCAACGCAACGAATCAAGCTTTTTCATCTCTTCCCAAAATAGTCGTCAAAGTTATTTATCAACAGTGATAACTGATAAATGACTGGACATTTTAGACAGTACGTTCATCTTAGGCTGCACTTGGTTTTCAATAATAAAAGTTTCAAGTGTTTCAAAACTACTAATTTTTAGGAATTATAAATAACTGAGTGAAATATCAAATTTATCACTTCCTATTTTTTTTAATTCATGAATACAGTGGCGAGGGCCCACTCAATATTCGCTCGCGACCCACTGGTGGGTCGCGACCCATAGTTTGGGAAACCATGCTCTATATAATATCCCAGATACTAGTAAGTATTTTGGAACAAGTTTCTATACTAAGTATTTTTTATACTGGCAGTAAGTACACGTAGTCTTCAAAATCGACCAGTTTTCCCACTTCCAGTGTGTTCCTATTCATAAGTAGTAGTAATATCATATTATCTTCTCATTACTCGTAAATATACCTGACGAATGTGTTCGTTTCCTCTGATTTCTACAGCCCACCTAGTTCCAAAAATCACCCTTCACCACTGGTTTACACTGTCTATAAGCTTTACAGATAATGATAAAAAGCAGGAATATGTTACCAATCCTTCTTTTATCCACAGCCGCTCCATATTTCGAGTTAATAAAAAATATCATGCTTCTTCGATTCAGATGATGTTGTGAGTGAAGGTTGTGATCGAGAATTTTTGACATAGATTATAATATTTTTTTATATTTACCATGTAATATTGAGTCCTGAATAAAGCACAATAGAGTAGCCGAAGTAGGATTTCCTTTGTGCCAATGGAGGTATGGTTAGCTGTGGGTCTTCAAATATCATGGGGAAATTTGTATCCAATATTTGACTCTTGGCAGAGCACCATAATGTCACCAAAAACACCATTCTAACTATAATCTGTATAGTTAATGTCATTTTGCGATTATCTGAAACGAAACAATATTTATAATATATAGCAATTACATGGTGTTGGATTTTAATAAAATTGTAAAGTAAATTTAATAAAAATTATATTCTTTCTTGATGCCGTAGTTTTCCACTCGTTTTTATTTGACAGTTTGACAAATGTCTAAAAACAATTTCTCCTAAAATATGTTATGAAAAATTCCCTGTGGGCTTTGAAATATTCTGCTTAGGAGTCAAAATAGTAATTTATTTGAATTTATCAGTAATACACCTACTGGATATATCACAAAGTGTTCACTTTTTTCCAAATTACGCAAAGGAATGACAATAGTTATTTTTATCATCACATTTCTCAATTAAGGAAAGTAAAAAGGTTCCCCAACCCTGCCTTAACATATGATTTAACAGTAGAACTGTTGTGTGAACAAAACAGATCATGAAAAAACAGAACAGTAAGGAGAAAAATAAAACATTCATTTTTGTCGTATCTATTTATTAATTAAATACTTTATAAACGAAATATATATAAATATTAAATATTTTTTTTTTAAAGTGAAATCATCAACTGTTATTATAGGTATAGATACATTTTTTTTACAAAACTTACATTTTGGCAATTATGCAGCTGCTAGTCTTACCGTAGGTTAGCACCATTTACTATAAAACTACTTGAATGATAAAATTTGGAAAAATATAAGATATGCAACGGATTGTAAAATGCATTTATTTAATGGCGCTTTGGAAATACTTTGTATCCGCAATTATCTTTTTTATCCATATTCAACGGAAACCCTGATAATGATTAAATTATCCATCCCTTTTTATATTTGAACGTTTAATTCAATCGTATTCAAGAAAACTGAAAAAAGGCTACCGTTGGCCAAATAAATAAATATGTATTATTAATATGATGCGTATAGAGATAGATTACAATACATTTTCAAATAGCTAAATTTCCGTTTTATATCTCTACACAATTATTAAACTCATTGTTTCGTTGTACCTAGTCACCCAATCATTTTGAACATATTAGATTGATTAAGACAAGATATACCTAAACTTGCCGGCGACACCGAATTGAGTCCGGTTTAATTGATTTTTTTACGGCGTAATGAAAATCAGTCAAAAATCAATCAACATAGTAGAGATACGACATTTTCAATATTAAATATTATATTTTTAATGAAAGGTCATAGTTCTATTTATCGCTGTTCTGTTTTGCCATGGAACCATACAATAGTATGTTTATTGTTTCAAAATGAATTAATGTTGATGAATTATTGAAATATGTTGCCTACTATAATAATTCTTTATAAGAGAAAAATGAAAATTATAATATTAACTACAATGAGGTTTCAGGTATAAAAAATGTAAGAAAATGTAGAAGGTATTGTAAGAAGCAGTCTGAAGCCTTCTTGTCTTCTAATGCACATGTACCACGCCCCTACCTTCCGGCGCTTCCCGAGGGAAAATTGCTCCCAGTATTTAAAATACAAAAATATTAAGCAACCAAACTTACTTGATTTTGATTACGTATATGTTAATAGGCAGACATGGTTTCTCGATATGTAACTGTCTTAGAGTTTTGGTAAAAAAATAGGCTAAATATAATAATTAAATATTTAAATCTACACAAATTCACATATCATGTGAACAAGAAAGAGTTGATTCTATATTAGATTATTCAATATCATCGGATATTAAATATTACTAATACGGCCTATAAAATAATCAGGGATTTTCAAAGTTTCATAATATTACTGAATATTTTTTTTATATAGTAATACCTATGCATAATGTTTGAGGCTTTAGGCATAGGGTTTGCACTTTACTTTAATTTCATTTGGACTTTATAATTATAATAATACGTGCACTGCCTGCCATAAGAAAAAAGGTAGCTATTTGTCACATTTTGAGATAATTAGACATTTACGTTTTTTCAAATATTCTTAAGAATTTTTTCAATAGTGTGGATGAATCTTATGATTTATGGTATAAGTAAAAAACAATATGTTTTCAATCCAGGCTTTGTTTTGCTTATGAATCTCTTTATACTATCTTCTTGTTTAGAATAACTACCGTTTTCGCGAAAAAAATGAAAAACAGTATGTCGATTTTTATATTAAAATAAATTTTATACTCTTTGTGACTCCATGTCAAATGGTCCAGAATTTCACGTAGAGCATTATCCGTACACTAACTTAATTTGTGATTTTTATAGAAATGCTGCCTTCTATCTGAGTATAATAATATGACATATTATTACAAATACAAATATAAAAGTTGAACATCACTCTGTAGGATGTGGTTTATGGCATTTTATTATTTTATTTGTGGTAGATATTGATTGTACTTCCTGACATAGTCTCAAAATATAATATTATGTATCTAGATAATATATAGGTAGACTGTAGAGCAGTGGCGAAGGGTGGATGTAGGATGTTAACATTCGACATATATAGAGCACACTAAACTTTTACAGTCATACTTATTTGTTTACATTGAAATATAAACATAATTTGCAGATGGTGTTGGTTAGTTGCCTTACCTTAACCAAACTATTTATAGTAGGTCAGGTATGCGATCAGACAAAAATAGTGAACACTTATATGTTTTCGTCGAATTAAAAATACATATTATGACAGATGGTGTGGGATGGTTTTTTAAAATTCATTAAGCCCTGCCGAAATTAAATCATAATCGATAAAAAATATTTTGTAGATAAATGATTATTTTTTGATTATAAGATATTAAGTATTATGTCTTGAATCAAGCAAGGTTTAATAGAACCAATTTAAAAAAAACTAACAAACACTATCTACACATTCTAGTCTTAATTCAATGAAAAAAAAGTTTGACTGACACATTTTAACTTGCACTATTTATGTCAGATCTTAACAATCCACCAGTGGCGAGGGGTGGAGGTAGGCTGTTAAGATACGACATAAATAGTGCACATTAACCTTTGTCAGTCATAGTTAATTGTTTTCATTGAACTAATCATACAATACTTGGCAGATGGTGCTGGTTAGTTTTTTAAATTAAATTAAATCCTACCTAATTCAAACCATAATAGTTTGAGGGGGATTCTAATACTAGCAGAGGCACCTAGCGGAAAAATACGAAGCTTGCAATTTGAGAAATTTTTTTGATAATTTACAATTTCAACTGTATTAATTAATAAATATGTATCTGCAAACATTAAAAAGATTTTTTTATGTTAAAGACAAACTTACAATTGTTTGAAAAAAATGTGAATTTGTTATATATTTATGTCACGAATGACATTATTAATACATTATATTAATTTATGGTAATATTTATTATTAAAATTTAGTATATTAATTTTTCAATTTTTTACCGTGTAGATTTTTGACTAATTCATCGTTTTAATATTTTTTATATTTATTTTAAAAAACATCGATTTTCATAAAAATATAAATGTGTATACCTAGCTTGAAATCCTTTTTATTTATTTAAAATTTATTTTAGGTATGTTCTCAGCGATAAGCGATATAATATCCTGACAATATAGCGATCCTGACAATATTATAATGGCGTGTAATACCCGTTGTAATGGAGGTTTGTCGAATAGGAAAATTTTCACAAAGGCGCCTCCAGACAAGTCAGTGCCACAGACCAAACAAAACCACGTATTTTTCCGATTTATACGTAGTGTAAATGAGAACTCTGCATTTTTTGGTGGTATTGACCTGTATCCCCGATAACTATCTTAGAAATCGGGAGCATCAGTTGTTTGTTCTACCAAGGTGCAGAACTAACCTGCCGGTGGTGATGCTAATTGGGAAGGCAATAACTCAACCAAATCGCTTCGGATGTTGATATATTCCAGAAGATGAGTAGGTATAGGTGGATGTTGTTTTATAAATTCTTAAAATAGGGTCTATTTAGCTCATTCGGTGTGGGTACTTACTTATATGTATCTATTTCATCGTTTTTGCATTAACTATTTAGCCAGGGGTCAACCTGGTCCCTACCGTCGACTAGTGGGCGTTCCAGCTTTCATGGTGGGCGGTAGAGGTTTTAAAAATATTTTAATTATGTTTTCATAAGATTCCCCCAGAACAAAAATTGAACCAGATACTACTTTATAAATCACCATTACTGTGGAACCGGTGGGCGGTTAGAACATTTTACTACTAACTGAGATACAAAAGTGGGCGGGCGGTAGGTATAAAAAGGTTGACTATCCCTGATTTAGACTTTTTGTTTTTTTAAAACTGCATTATTCTTTGTTTTTATACTGTTTTAATACTTTTTTTGTTTTTTAAAGTCATGTCATATGAACGTCTTAAATATATAATTTGTGAAGTTCATTATAAAGTACACTTTCAGTAATCCGCCGCTCGCTTATCCGACAACTACTTTAATCCGCCGTTATTTTTACTGGTTGAAAGCACAAAGTCAAGCTCTATAATCCGCCGGTATGCGTATGTCAAATTCAGTAGTCCGCCGCGTGCAAATATTAGCTGGCTCACACATCACAACTCGACTCGTGTGCCTGACCACCATAAATCAAAACTTCCTAGAACGGGCGGCAAGTGTTGCATGACACAACCTCGCATATCTGTCTAGTGACATCGACATTCGCCGCATCGCGGCTGCTCCGAAAGCGGTGACAGTCTGGAGAGAAATGGCCGATTGTGCGGCTGTGCGCATGCGCGGAGTCGATATTGGACGATATCGACATGCAGGCTCTGGCCATCGCAACTCGACGAATGCGGCAGCGTCACAGCGACGAACTTGATTTTGATTATAAAGAAAAACATTATATAATGTTTCTAGTACAAATTTCTCAATAAAAACTATTTTTACGAAATATTATGTACCTGTTTTAATTTTACCATATTATTTTGTGAGTATGCACTATAATCGGCCGTTTTCACTAATTGGACACTTGTCTGGTTTTTGGGGTGACGGATTACTGAGAGTGAACTCTATTATGTAAAATAAATAAATTTGAAATTTGAACCCCATGTATCCGGAATGGAGAGCTGTTGAATATTTTTTACATGTTACGCCAACTGTCCATCTCGATCGTTCACTTTCCTAGAGTCAGTCTTAAGCACCGAGGTGCAAGGTTGCAAATAATCTGTCCCGTGCGGCTCCGTTCGGGCAATTAAATATTCATTATGTCGCAATACAGCGCTGTGGAAGACACGGCGGGTGTATTGCACTAAATCCATGTTCTACTAAATAGTAAGACGGGAGAGCAATCAACAGCCTCTGTACAGTGTGACCCATAATCAGTGACGTCCCGTGGGGGTAGGCAGATTGAACGTCGCTTGGGGGCGGCAGTTACTCGAAGGGCGGCAAATCGAGGAGAATCATTAGGTATATAATATAGAAATAGCTACATAAACTTAGTAATAACGGAAATATCTTTCCATTAAGAAACGAAATGTATTAATTAACATAAAATGTTTAACCGGACTGTTTTTTTTATCGGGTTAGCGATGTCTAGTTTACTTCCAGCAATGGCATGTGCAGATTTTCGAATTACAGTTAGGTACATACATACCTAATTTAAAATGTATCCAAATATGTTTGCCCGTCACTCGCGAGTTTTGGAAGTCGTCAGGTATATTTATAAATGTACATATCTGAAACCGTGGACTCGCAATATTGTCTATTGAAGCAGAGATGGCATTTAAATTTGATTTAGTGGTATAAATTTTGTTAGTAATGTATCTATACAACACATTTCTTAGATATTTTGGTCATGAAAGGATGATAAAAAATACTGTATAAAAATGGGGCAGCATTTTGGCGCTGCCTAGGGGCGGCGTTTTGTCTAGGGACGTCACTGCCCATAATGCAGGATATAAAATTGGTATCCGTTTTTGCAACCAAAATTGTTCAAACATTGATTTCAGCTCCTAATTTGTGGATAATTCAATAAATTGCTGCTGTATTAGTATGGATTCCTCTGGGTCTGCTTGCAAAAGGGTCTTCAAATCTTTGGCTGAGGTCAGAATGAAGAGCCGTTAAGTGTTGACAATAAGCTAGCAAATCGTCATCTCGTTTATCTAATTTTGTTACGATTTGGAAACTGAGAGCATTCTCCTCTTACCAAGTTTTGTTTGGATAGATTTTTTTTTTGCAACAAACGCAAGCGTTATACTTCGTATTGATTAAATTTAAACGATTACCTTGTAGCTTCAAATTGATTTCGTTATATTTGGCAAATAAGTCAGTATAAGCTATGTCATTTGAATCAATTAAATTGAGCCGCATATCATTGTATTTACTTTCCAGAAATTCCAACACTGAATCAAAGAGTGCATAAAATCGATCCAAACATGCACTTTAAGACGAACTGCTATTTATTTTAACTTTCATAATAATGAAAATTTGTCACAGATATTTTTTTATATTAAACCTTTCGAGGACCCCCGACGTTGTCCATGCACCCCCAAATTATTTTTAATTTGCCGCAGACCCCTTCATTGGTCACTAAAACCCCTGGGGGTCTGTAGGAACTACTTTGGGAACCACTGCATTAAGTCATCATTGTTTATGTTGACTTAACATAACATTTACGCACGGCGATCACACTTCGGATGGCTCATTGGACCAGTTAGCGAAACTACATTTTTTGGCGCAAGTTCGATTACAAACCGGATCGGCATCATTTTTTTTTGTATATTATCTATTTAAGTGCATGTTGTCGTTTTTAGTGAAATATCTTTTATAAAAAGAAAAATATAATATTTTATGTTCAGTAAATTATATCAGTTAAATACCCAATTAATAAAATGCAACCCTGTTTATGTGTGTCCATACTCACGATGTTTGAGCGGTTACCATGTCGGATTCTAATAACGTGTGTCCTGGGTTGGGATCCCAGAGTAAGAATCTAAAAGGTTGAGCACGTGGATGACATCCATTTCTCGTAAGAAAAAAAAACAAAAATGTGTTAAGGTGATGTCTCTAGGTAAAGTTGTTATCGAAAAATAGCTGGAAAAGTTTATTAATCGGTAAATATATATTCAAAAGTAATGAGAAAAATAAAATAAAAAATTAAGAAGTATCATGGAGTTCTATATACCAAAAATACGTGTCAAATTCGGTACATTTCTATCGGGTGGTAAGAATGAATGACATAAGATTTATTATCAAAATTACGATAAAAATGTACGTAAATCTTTTACCAAGGGAAACGCTAAACGAAAATTGGAATTTATTATATCCTTATATTTTTTTTTTCAAATTTAAAAAACATCGATTTAGAGGTTAGAAAGCACGCAATTAAAATCGAAAAATTTCGGTTTAGACACAATTAATCGCGAAAAACGCTTAACGTTTCTATTAAAAATATTATTTATTAATTTTTACCGCAGTTATTTAAATTTAATCTTGTATTTTTGTAAATTAACGAATCGATAGAAATCGAAACCATAAAAATTGCTCAAATTGGCAACATGTTGACAACACTTAGCCGACGCTTGGCCGTCTGGTGCTGCCGTCGTGGTATTATTTGGAAACAAAATATCTCCATACAAAATACACACACATACCATAACATGACGTTGAAAATGAAACTCACACATAGACAAGACAAAATAACATTTCTCGGCATTTTGACAAAAATCAGTTTATCAGTTTGAGGCGAAATTGCCATATGAATAAAAATAACTTAATAATTGAAATTACAATATTTACTTAATTTACGTAGAAACCTGCCCTATATTCAAAATTTGAAACTGCGAATTATTTGCAATTAGTATTTGCTTAAATTACAACTATTTTTTATCATTATGTATGATAAAAATAATCAACAAAATAAACAAATCTCGCATTTTAACATATGGTAGCATTCGTGCTCTCGATTGAATATCGGGTTTATAACAATTCTTCTTTATTTGGCCATTATTATATTGTTTGAAAACAGGAAGGAATCGACTCATCAGTAACATTTTTGTCAAGTAAGTAAACTTTTCAGTGTATAATAAATAATATTATTATCGTACATCAAAATGACAAACTATGTCACGCAGTTTTGATTGTCAAACAAACACTCAAAAATTATTTAAAAGAGTTACATATACTGTATTTTCAATCACCATCATGCATTTATCATCAATATAAATTATTTTAGGCGTAGACTCATCGTTTTCGTAAAATTATAAATACTTTACGGCAGTTCGGGGTTATGTTTATGACAAATGTCATCGAGCCTATCTTGTACGTTTTGTAAATTATCTAATATATAGTGAATTTCTTTCATTCGCATAATATGATTGTAGAACCGAATTTAATAAAATAAAATTTTAATTTCATTTAAAATTACTGAAACTTGTCTCGAAAATGTATCTCATAATCATCATTATAATTATTCACAATGCTATATAATGTAACCAATGATTGATTATAATCAAATATTTTATGTGCTTTCAAACACGTGTCCGTGTTTTTAATACAACATAATCGTAAATTGAAAACGTTATCTACAGTGATAAGTTTGACACGAGTATATGAATGTAATGAGGTTATGTTTTTTTGTTTACATATAGATAAATCTTTTAATACTGATGAACTCGACGAAATATTGGACGACAGTGACTGCGACGACATTTACATTTGACATTTACAACCTTCGACATCACAATCCAGGGTTCTTCCCTGGCTCACAAAATGGTAGGCTTACAATTTTCTTAATAATATATTTATTGGTTTTATATACATACCATCCGGTCATACACTAGATTCATTTTCATTACATGCTTTGGCATAAAAATAAGAATTCATTACATCTTGTACACATGATGTAGCGATTGTCTCGAATGAGGAGTTGATGGTTTTAATAGTAAACTTCAATCAAAACATATTATTGCCCATCATTATTTGTATTTTTACTGCTAAATACTTGAATTAATGAGGAAATATGGATTATGTAATAATATTTTTTTCCTATTGTTTCAGTATGCCGAATGCTGGTCCGGAATTGGAGGAAGATTTGTTGGCGAGAGGGCATGTTGCTGACAATGTCCTCAGCTCCTTTTTCGAATACTTCAACCTCGCTCTCTTCGAAAAAATAGCTGAGCAGACAAATTTATATTCAGCATAAAAAAGGGACTTGTGGTCGGTGAATACGAATTCGAAATTCGTATTCAACGGCATCCAAATTATGATGGGTACATTAAGGTTTCCGCAGACTCGAATGTACTGGTGTTATGATCTAAGCATTCCAATCATTAATCAAGCAATGCCCAGAGACGGGTACTTCAAACTGCGGAATCACTTTCATTTTGCAGATAACACTGCTGACCGCACGGGCTGCACAGATAAACTTTGGAAGATTAGTCCCTTTTTAAGTGAGGTTCTAAAAAAATGCCATACTTTGCCCAGACCTGCTCATAACTCCATCGACGAGCAAATGATGCCATTCACTGGCCGCTGTAGACACAAGCAATTTGTGCTTAACAAGCCAAATCCTGTGGGCCTTAAAAATTTTGTTCTCGCGGCCAGAGATGGATTAGTGATAGTTTTTCACATATATGTAGGGAAGGGAACGGTATCAGATGGAGATATGAAGCAGTTCGGTCTGGGCGCAAGTGTGGTCAAGTTACTCTGCCGGACTCTCCCCAATCCTCCTGCATTGTCTATACTGATCGTTTTTTCACTAGTTTGAAGCTCGCCGATTCGTTACTTCAAGACAAAATATTCTTAACTGGAACTGTCAGAAGTAATAGAATCGGAGATGTGATTAAGAAATTAAAAAAACAATAAGGCAATGCAGAGGGGAGATTGGGATGAGAAGGTTCGGTAGGATGACAAAGTCTGTGTAGTCAAGTGGAAAGATAATAAATCCGTGTTATTATTTTCCACTGCGGTCGGCAGTACTCCTGTTGGTACCTGCATGCGATGGTCGAAGGAAGTAAAGAGGAAGATCAGTGCCACTCAGCCGGCCATTGTAAAGCACTACAATTTGTCGATGGGTGGCATTGATCTTTGCGATCGGATAATTGCTTATTACAGGACTGCGATGAAGAGATGCAAATGGCCTGTGAGGGTTTTTAACCACTTTGTGGACTTGGCGGTGGTAAACTGTTGGCTAATGTATATGCGGAATTGTAAACTAGAAAATGTACCCCGAAAGGATATTATGGGACTGTTGTCGTACTGAATCAGATTAGCGAAAGCTATGATTCGGTATGAAGATCGGGTAGGCAACATTTTAACACTGCCAGCACGAGGTCGGCCAAGAAACATGTCGACATCGCAGGTAGACATAGAGCCACCAGCTCGCAGGAGAACGGTTGTTCCCCAAACGATCGCTGAGGTACGTTTGGACAGCGTTGGCCACCATTCAGCATCCGTGTGCAGATACCCTGGATGCAAGTCCCGCACCAGGTATATTTGCATAAAATGCAATATATACGTGTGCACAAAATTTTGCTTTGAGCTGTATCACACAGTATAGGATGCAGCTCAAAACAATTTTAAAGTACATATTTAGGGTTTTATTTCATAATTTTAACTAATTTTATGTGTAAATATATTTAATTATCCTATTTATAATGTTTTTGTATTGTTTTTATTGTGTAATGTTCTATTAAAATTGACCATTCCTATGACAAGTTGTTTTCTTTACCTTCCTTAAGTTTATAGAGTAGGTAATATTCATCTGCAGTGTGACCTGGTATGTGCATATAGTATATTTTACTTTATAAAATAAAAAAAACCTAAAAAAAATTTTTGTCAATAGACTAATACTTCTCTTAAAATTATCATAAAATCAAAGAAATATTTTTTTTGATGGCTGGTTCTCCCTCGGGTCTCAAGAGGTTATATTAGAATATATTATTATATTCTTAAATAATAATATGTAAATGAATTGTTGTCTAGCAATTTTTTTCATCTAGAATTCCATTCCACTGGCAACTTTAATTTACTTTTAAAATTAGTTATGTTAACTCACTGCCATCTGGTTGAAACTGACCAAAGTTTTTAGTAACAGATTTTTAGAAATTCATGGTAGATGCCTTTAAATATAAATAGATGGCGTAAAATTCACATTATATGTGTTATTTAGGCCAAAGACATCGCCTTAATACAACCTCTACTCTGTGGAGGGCCATTTGATATTCTTAGGAGTTTCGTTGTAAAAAAAATGCTCTTTTCTGTTCCTTCACAGCTTACCACCCTTCAACAAGCATCCTTCGCCACTATCTTATAATAATATGTTATTGGTGAGAGTGATGATTTCTTTATTATACTTTGATATTAATATTTTTTAGGTTTTTATCATGTATTTACTTATATACTCGTACTTACACATTATGGTGTAAATTTAAATTTTATTTATAATTGTTTTGATTGGCGGATTTGAAGGTTACAGGATTCTAAACTTACCCAGGGCACAGTCTTTCTTTCTAAAAATCTATCGTTAAAGACCCGTTATCTTTTGATACCATTCTCGAACATCTCTTGGCGAGGGATGGAGTTTTTTAGTTTTTCTCAGCCATAGATTTAATATGTATATTCACGTTTATGAAATTATCTAAACATCATTTTGGCCGGATTTCGAATTTTTAGGTCTAATGGTTTTTGTGATAATTTTATAAATTATTCAAGCCTTTCAAAGCATTCAATTCATTCACACATAATATATCAAACGTACATTATATTTATAAATAATGAGTTTATTTTCATCGCCACCGGTAGTGAATACCAGAGAAAAATAATGAAGTGGGGAAATACTTTGTACTAGGTGGAGTGGTTACCAAAGTTAGCCCGACATCTCTTCGATTTTCTTGTAAGAACTGTGATGTTTTCACAATAAGGACTACTATGAGACTGTTGAAGACTAAGAAATGTAGAGGACCCGGCACATAGATGGTCATGGCTAAAAACTAAAATACGTATCTTTTTTCGCATACTTTGGCATGCGATACAACGGGACGGATATGGTGATCCCTTCTTGAAACTTTCTTTTACAATATTTTTGTGTGAGGGCTGTGCGGGGGATGAAAACATGTGTGCGGACATATTTTAGTAGGGGGAATGGGACGATTTGGCACCGCGAACTGGCCTCCGGGAGGATTGGACGCCGCACAGTTGACTTAAATGCGCAAAGGAATTGACGTACGTTACGATTTGTTGGAGTAAATAAGCGAGTCATTTTAAGGCCATTGGACCCGTTTTTTCCTGTCTTCTCGGAATCGCGGAAATGATAAGCATATTTAAAACGAATTGATACACAATAAACTCTTTATTTATTTAAAATCTAATAAATAGTATTCAACTAAAACGTTCTGTGTCATTAAAATTTTTCGAATCGCTTTACTTTTTAAAATAAATGACAAATAGTAAGTCCTGTTTTCGAAATTGGTCAAAACGACTGTCACGCCACAATGAATGTTGAACTTAATAATAGTTTTGCAGGTATATATTGTATGAGAGAAATGGGTAAAACAATACATTTCATTGATTAACCTACGTACTTTTTTTAATTTCAGAAAAATAAAGATTTTAAAGCCATTTTAGTTTGAGTATACATCAGCCAATTTTGAATGATTTTTTCTCACAAAATAATATATACTGCACAATAAAAATATTTTTTTATTATAATATAACATTTCCGTAATACTATAAATAATAATTTATAATAAAAAAATAAATAAAACCCCATAAATTCGGTACAATTAGTGACGCTATATTACCAAAACACGTCGTACATTTTCATGTATTTATCCTGTTTTCAGACAATTTAGAAATATAATTATTTTGCAACATTAACAAAAAGAGACCATTTGATCGATTAATCCATACAGTTTTTCTAATTTCTTATTTCTAACGTTAGTACGATCTGGAATTTCAACGGGTAAGGACGTCTTTTTTTTCCCCAAAATTTAGTCTGAAGCAATATTATTTGACTCATGGAAAAATGACCTCTACTCTCTTTGCAGTAACAATCAAATTGGCAAGTCGCAATTATTTGTATCGTTCTATTCCTAACACAGGAAGCATGCCAGGTGCTATAATTTGTGTTGACTAAAATATCAAACATCATATAGTACCACTGATTGTCAAACTGAAAAAAATGTAGTTTTATTATATTTATTATATTATTTATTATCTTGTTATTGAAATGGTTGCAGCATGTGAGATATTGTAAGATAATTGAATCTAATAACCACGATGGCTACAAGGAAGTACTGAAGGTATTCGTTCGGTGACCCATTTATAAAAAAAAAAATATTTTGGTCTTGAGCAGTTTAGATAAAATATAGGTGGACTTTAATTGTTTTGATAAATATGTACCTACTTGGTTAGGCTTTAAGCGATTTGAAAAACTTTGCATGTACTTAATACAGTTTTTATGTACCTGGGTGGCCATGTTTTGTTATTTTCAAAGGGACGTACGTATCCAGTTGTATGTTTATTGGCATTATCAAAATGCGTTTTCCGCTGTATCCGCTTTAACCGAACAGTACCGAAAATTTAAAGTAAAATACGTTTTCTAATGTTGTCATCGTAATGGCCACTGAAACATGTGTCACAATTTTATTAATCGTTAAAATAATAATAAAAAAAGTCTTTTGGGGCACAAAATCACGTATATGTTTTATGATATATGTATTTTTCAGATGGTTTGTGGTAAAATCTTTTTTTTCATACTGCCACAATTCAACTATTCATAATTAATTGTTTGTTAAATTTTTCATAGTGATCTTTGACTTAATAGGTAGGTGATAAAGTTTTTACCTTACTTTATTGTATTAATTTATTGTTAAGTGAGAATTAGCTGCTTTCGTTGTCAGTGTGTATTTGATGAGTGCGCATAGTGCCTGACGATGTCGAAAGGCGAAACCAGGATCGCATAAAACGACTCAAATGAAATAGTACAAAACTTAAATCCATTAGAATTTAATATATTTAATGCCGAGTTGAATTGAATGGAATCACCTTAGGCATTTATTAGTAATTATTTAACACAAGTAAAAAATATATTGAGGTAAGAACCTAGTTCATTGAATAATAAAAACAATATTACTCGTTACATCACAACTGACAAGATGTATATGAATTGTATATTGCCTGAACTCGTTGATCCTAGACTAACACGGTTGATGGATATAAGAAACCCTCAATATAATAATTATATTAGATGCTATCTAATAAAATCTATAAAAAAAATTTAAAAAATAATAATTTATAATAGTTATTCTAATACATTACATACCGTTAAGCCTGTACACTAATTAAAGAACCAATTATTAATTTTATATACACTAATGTTCCGAAATCCTCCGCGGCGACCAAAACGTACTGCCGTCAAATACACGTTATTATAATAATGGTTTCTTAAATCTTGATTGTTGCGTACTAAATTTTAAAAAAAATTGTGCCTCGACAAATATTCATTGAATTGCTTTCTTTTATGAGTCATGTTTTTGTAATTCAATAAAAACGCAATAATAACAGACATCTTTTATGCCATCTTGTGAATGTTTTAAACTTATAATTTGTAATGTTAGCTCATGAAAAAATGAATAACTTTTGTATTCATACACACCGATATATATAACTAATATACCAATTTGAAACACCTCAGAAACATACATAAGTATTAGATTTTTTTTTGAAAAATATTTGGACTGAATTTGAACCTACAATATGATAGGTTCAAGAAAAGGTGTCACTTCACAAATTCAGCATATCAATAATATGAGGTTCTTATTTGGAGGTCTACTATTTTTATTATTATAATTTATTCTACCTACCACAAAAATGTTTATAAAATATGTTAGAAAAAAAATATTATTAATTCAACACTTTTAAAACCTCTGATTTCGTATCTACTCCCGGAGACGCGGAGCGAAGCAATTTTTGTTTTTTTACTTTGATATGAGCTGAAGCTTATGGCTAATTGTTGAGGCGCTTACGTCAAATTTGATTCTTACGAATGAACCCATAGGCCTTAATATGCTTCTATCTTCTCAGTAGTTGTACCTTATACATTTTGCGCTTGACACATTTTTAATATAGATTGAGAATAATTATTATGCCTTATGATGTTTATTAAAAGAAAATAATTCTTCCCTCGCTAAAACTTAAAGATGTGCATAATCAATTATTTTTTGTCTATACATGGGTACTTATTTATAATTAAATATTAAAAATAATGTTAGATGTTAGAATGAAAATAACATTATATTTCAGCGTTTTATTGACTTAATATAAATATAAAGCTTAAACATGTATATTATTATGCATAAATGCGTATTTTAAGATAGTATGAAATTACAAACAAAATATTAAGTAAGTTATCTGCTAAGTATAAATGTTTCAGTAGTTTTATTGATAAACTACTTAGGTACTGGGTGCCGGACGAAATCCCGAAGGCCGAAATCCCAAAGGCCGAAATCCCAAAAGCCGAAATCCCGAATGCTGAAATCCCGAATGGCCGAAATCCCGAAAGCTGAAATCCCGAACGCTGAAATCCCGAATGGCCGGAATCCCGAAGGCCAAAATCCCGAAAATTTTTTTTTTTATTTAATTTAATAACATCAATAATTGCGCAATTTTTGCAAGAGAGACAAAAACCCATTTTTTGTGGAAATATAAAAAAATGTAAAACACAAACATCAATAATTGGATTTCGGCCATTCGGGATTTCAGCATTCTGGATTTCGGCCTTCGGGATTTCGTCCGGCATCCAGTACCTAAGTAGTTTATCAATCAAACTACTGAAACATTTATACTTAGCAGATAACTTACTTAATATTTTGTTTGTAATTTCATATTATCTTAAAATACACATTTATGCATAATAATATACATGTTTTTTATTATAATAAATTATAAATTCGACGAAAATTCTCTAAACTGTCAAAACTGTCTATCTCGCTTTAAAAGTTGACACAGAAGAGAGAGGAGCTGTTAAAGCATATGACTCTATGACAGTTCTAGACTAGCTAGAATATATATTTTTTTTTAAATTATCAACACCATATGTGTCGATGGGTAAGTAGTAACATGGGCCCGGAAGAGGACATCTATACACCCGACCCGGTTCAATGATGTTCATTTGAGAAGTACAGTTTGCTCTTGGTGCACCGATCTGGATCCTAAAACGAGACCGTAATAATATTAATAGAAATACTATTAACCGATGGTACTTGATGGAATTTGAATTTAAATTCTTGTGGATACAAAACTTATATCCATTAGAGAATCGATATATTTTACGAAAAAGTGTACAATAAAGTATGTGAGACTGAACTCCAATCGTTATCATCAGGGCCGCGACAAGGGTGGCTGCCGCCCAGGTACAAGTCTTAAATTGCCGCCCCCCTACCTTGTCGATGGACGGTTGATAGACTCGCATTCAATAAACTCTTCTCAATTAATCATGACGATGACATAAGTATTAATAATTCTTATTGTTGGTTTTATGCTTTGTAATGTTTTATACCTACTTATATAATATGTATAAAATATTCCCTTAGAAATCCCTTCTGAATTTATGTGAAAAAACTTCCATTTTCATTATATGTCAAGAACGGTAACTGGACAAAACAGAACAGTGACAAAACAGAACATGACAAAACAGAACAGCCAGGGAAAAAATAAAATATTCATTTTTGTAGAATCTATTTATTAATTAAATACTTATAAAACTTAAGTTTATAAACGAAATATACATAAATATTAAATATTTTAAAATTTTTCAATTTTTAAGTGAGATCTTCAACTGTTCATTAGGTATATATACATTTTTTTACAAAACCGTTATTTTGAAAATAATGCATTTTTTTAATATAATATCTAGATAATATAGATAATGTAAAATTTTATAATGTAATCACTGCATGTTGGCAATTCGGGGTAAAAATTATTTTCATATTCAATTTATCAAAATGTTCCGTCTTCATAAATAATATCTTTTGTTTAATTCTGAGAGTAGATCACCGTTCCCAATTGCCAATATTCTTTTTGGGTCATCAGCTCCTGTATCATGCAACATTTTATATACTCTATGGTACTATCCTAGGTACATAGTCTATCCTAGGTACATAACAATATAAAAAATGCATTGTTTTCTAAATAACGGTTTAAAAAAAATATGTACCTAATGAACAGTTGATGATTTCACTTAAAAATTGAAAAATTTTGATATATTAAAAATTTATGTATATTTCGTTTATAAACTTAAGTTTTATTAGTATTTAATTATTAAATATCGAGGGCTTAGTGACAAACAACACTATCTACAAAAGTGCAACTTTACAGGAGAGCCAAAAATCATTATTTTAGATTCTTGTAATTCAACAAGGGAAATGTTTATTTAAAACCTAATGTTAATATTTTATAATTTATTGTGTATTGTACATTTATCTTGCTTATGATGATGTTAAAATTTATAGGGATAGTTTAAAAAAAATATGAAAACAAGGGTAACTTATGTAGTTAGCGTTAAACTTTGCTGACGATTTAATAAGAAATTAAAAAAGATTGACATAACGTTGTTTGACTATCATGTAGCCGTAAATGTAAAATAACGTTATCTCAAAAAAAATAAAAAACACTTTTTTGTAGATAACGTTGTCTGACTTTAAGCACTCGATATATTCCGCGAAAATGAATGTTTTATTTTTCCCCTGGCTGTTCTGTTTTGTCATGTTCTGTTTTGTCATGTTCTGTTTTGTCCGTGTTCCGTAAATCATATTATTTTTTAGCATAAGGAGGCATTTTGTATTTTTTAGATATTTACAATAAATGGTGTCAGGTAGGTCATCAAGCAAACTTTCGCCACCTCTTGTACTGACCCATGTGCATATTTTAGTTTGAAAATGCACTTCACAGTACCAGAATGCCATTCATAATAGGTACTTTAATCGCAAGAATATGCACAGGCATACCTATTTAGTTAGTTATAATACGTATATGGGAAAATGCATGTAGTTTTTGGGAAGTAGGTATAGAGACTTTCTGAATTATTTCACATGGTAGTTGAGTCCGTTTGGGTGGCTCTGTTTACCAGAGCGTTGGAGCGGAGCTTGAAGAAGGAGCATGGATCAGTGGAGCAATGGGGTTTCACGCGGAGCCGGAGCACCGAAAATTTGTAGTGCTCCACTATTCCAGATGTTTTTTTATTGTTATTAAATTATATTATTATATTATATTCGACCATGTCCGATCCAAATAAGACCATAATATGGGCCTCCACGGTTTGGAGGTTTGTATTAAGAGATTTTATTTTTACGAAAAACGGATGTCAGCCACATGCTCAACCTATTAGGTCCATACTCTGACTCATTAAATTGTAAAACAATACGTGTACTTTTGCCAGACCCAGGATTCGAACCTGGGATCCATGGCGCTATCGGCTGACGTTTAAGCCAAATCCAATGAAAATATTATATTTCACACTTTACAACACTGGAATTATTTGAATTAATTCTAAGTGGGTAGAGGAAGATCATGAAAGACGATTTGCTGTCGTTTTGCTTAATAAAATAATAATGAAAATTACGAATAATTAACATTATTTAAAAAAATTTTAACATTTGTATACATATACTATATATTAAAACTTTTTACCCGGAGCGGAGCAGACCCTGGATAAAAACCGGAAAAAGTATATGATCCTGGAGCGGAGCAACTCAAAAAAGGGTCCGCTCCAGCACTCTGCTATTTACTGTTATGTATTTGTTAGAGATCGGAGATTCCTCGGTTTTCCGCCTTTTGAAAACTGATGCACTTTGGTGGCAGGTATGCCACATACGCAACCTACTTTATTTATATTTCAATACACGCAGCGCTCTAAATGGACCGGAACGCACGGAGCGCAGCTCCTGTTTGTGAAATCCTCAAGATTAAAGCCCCGTCTCTTAGAAAAAGTTCGAGGACGCGAATAATAAAATTAAAATATTTAAGACGTAAACCACGATTTTTGTCTGCGAAACCGACAGCATTATGCCCTAAACTTGGACGCCACAAGTTTAAAGATAGTTTCTCCACTTGACGATCTGAGCTTAATAATAATACATACAGCTCAGTGGCAAAGGGTGGAGGTAGGCTATGAAGATACGACATAAAAAGTGCACACTAAACGTTGTAAGTCTTACAGTTTGTTTTCATTGAAATATGACTACAAATTACAGATAGTGTTGGTAAGTTTTTAAAATTCAATTAAACCCTGCGTAACCAAACCATGATAGTTTCTGAATCTCCAATTTATGCAATTGGGTTAATGAAAACAAATAAATATGACTGACAAAGTTTAGTTTGCACTATTTATGTCGGATCTTAATAGCCTATCTCCACCTCTCGCCACTGACATAAATATTGCATAAATATGTCAATATTTTTGGAAATTTATCGAGCGCTCCAGTTCGTAAAATTTCCCATTTCGAGCACTGAATACACGAATCAGTATATATAAGTGATTTTGTTATATCTTTATGATAATTCGTTGCTTCCTGAATTCTGTCATCAAAGTTCTGTGCACTCCCAATACCCCTGCTTGAAGCGTCCCTGGTCATAATGAATAAATTAGTAGAGTTCGGCGGTATGGTTTTCTATCTATTGCAGTTGCCATTAAAGTAATTAATTTATTTAATGTTTACAGATAAATAATGATAACCTAAAGCCCTCTGACCCTCTAAGCTGCGACAATTACCGAGGCATTACGCTACTCAGTGTTCCGGGAAAGATTTTGGCAAACATCATTTTGATGAGAATAAGGGACCCAATAATGCACGTCCTCAGGAAAAACCAAGCCGGGTTTCTACCTGGTCGAGCGTGTGCAGACCAAATCCACAACCTTCGATGTCTTCTCCAGCAGAGCCATGAGCTGAACAGTCCGATGGCTTGCTGCTTTGTGGATTATGAGAAGGCTTTCGACAGTCCGCACCGCCCCTCCCTCTGGATGATACTGGGAGCATACGGGATCCCTCCCAAGATCATTGCCATAATCAAAAGCCTGCACGAGAATAGCAAATGCTGTGTCAGAATTGGAGACAATGTCACGGATTGGTTCGGGGTCACGACCGAAGTCAGACAGGGTTGTGTCCTTGCACCGTTTCTCTTTATCATTCTCTTTGACTTCATACTACGGAAGTCAATACCACCCGACCGAGGCATACCTGTTACCCCCACGGTGAAGCTATGTGACCTGGGATACGCCGATGATGCTGTCCTATTCGACAACTCAATCGAGGGCATTCAAGAGACAATCGACAGGTTGCATAACAACTCCTCTCGCGTTGGTTTGAAAATCAATGCGAAGAAAACCAACGTCTTGTGCAATAGTACCTGTCCTGATCCAGATTTCCCTCTGGTTAGCGATGGACAAAGCATCGAGAGCATCGAAAGCTTCAAGTACCTGGGGGTACACCTCACGGGGGATGGCATTTTGCAGAAAGAGCTCGCTATCCGAATGGGAATGGCTGGAGCAACATTCAACTCGATTCGAAATGTCTGGGACTCACGATTGTTCTCTGTAAAAACCAAATGTCGCCTATTCGACGCTTGCATTCTGACGGTGCTGCTTTACGGTAGCGAATCATGGCACCTTACGAAGGCTCAGAGCAACCGTATACTGAGCTTCGAAAACAGATGTTTGCGACGAATACTGGGTGTGCGGTGGTATGACTTTAGGAGCAACGAGGAGATAAGAGAACGTACCAAGCAGCCTCTTATCACGCTGAAAGTAAAGAGGCGACGTTGGACCTGGCTCGGCCACGTGCTGCGGATGCCAGAAGAGAACTTTAACCTGGCTTGCTTGTTCTTCAAGCCGACCGGATTCTGGCGTCCTGGAAGGCCGCTAAATACAATCTACAGAGTGTATATGGTGGAGCTACGGGATGCTGGTTTGACCTGGAACGAAGCGAGAAGACTGGCGAGCGACAGGGATTCTTGGAGGCGCCGCGTGGTGTCCCTATGCTCCAGTTAAGGGGCGGATATGGGCAAAGAAGAAGAAGAAGAAAGTAAAGAGCAGGAATATATCGTGGATTGCTGCCAAAAGTAGGTAAGTCGATAATTTAGGTATTTTGTAAAAATGTATGCTAGAAAAACAGTTCACGGTCATTCAATATAAATATAGAATATGCAAATAAAGCTCGAAGAAATTAGCATTATGTCTGATTTTAGAAAGCATGTCAAACTTAAAATTGAATTTATTCCATAACATGATTTCCAGACTTTTGGCAGTAGCCCCACGAATGTCGCCAGTCTTTCTTTTATGCTCGTTTGCTCCATAGATTGAACCTATCGATATCTCACTCCTTGGATTCAGATGAAGATGTGACTAGAGGGTGTGGTACACAATTCTCGGCTTAGATTATAATGTTTATATATACCACGATGTATTGTGTCCTGAATAAAGCACAATAGAGTAGCCGAAGTAGGATTTACTTTGTGCCAATGGAGGGTATGGTTAGCTGTGGGTCTTCAAATATCATGGGGAAATTTGTATCCAATATTTGACTCTTGGCAGAGCACCACAATGCCACCAAAAACACCATTCTAACTATAATCTGTATTGGAAATATCATTTTGCGAGTATCTGAAACAAAACGATATTAATATATTTGTTTATGCATTCACATGGTGTCAGAGTTTGTAGGAAACAATATTTACCTATTTCAAATTACATTTAAAGTAAAACTGTTAACTGCATACATAAACATGTTAATTGACATGAGTAAACTGCATTACATAATTATCATCAGTCAGTGGCGAAGATTCCATACTAGGCGATTATTTAAAGCCTATCTTCTTAAGAAAAAATAATTTTTAATTTCTCATTGACGCATTTATATAATCAATCTATTTCTTGTTTTGGTTTTCAAATGAAGAAGTGTTGAAACTCCACTCGAAATGCAAGCATTGTAACATTTGGATATAACTGATACATAAGCACGTCAGAATTGATTCAGAAATTTTTCATGAAATATGTTGTACCTACCATTGTAGTTTATACCTTGTCATACTAGTGGTGTAATTTGATTTTTTTGTACTGTTTCAACCGGCGGAAAGTGTTGTATTAAGATTGTGAAGGTTATTTATAGACAGATATATATGATTTTATGTAATATTTTTTTATACTAGACATTAACGGTATCGCAGTATTTTTCGATACCGAAATACCGATTTTAAAAATCAGACAATACCGATATATTTGGTATTGAAAATAGAAACAAAATGTATTAATCAACACAAAAGGTTTAACAGGACTGTAATTTTTTTTATCTGGTTACGCGATGTCTGGTTTACTTCTGTTGAGATTCGGTCCGTGATGTCCGTGACCAGCAATGAAACGTCCAGATTTTCGAAATACATTTGCATTATAGGTACTTACCCACAAGTTGTCAGGTATGTTTTTAGATATATCTGAATTCGCGGTTAAATATTGTATGTTTGTATAATCAATAGTAACCTCAGTCCTAGTGGCGAATATTATACCTACTATATTAGACTTGCCTGTACCCTAATTTAGTCGTAGGTATTTGTAAACATCAGTATCTCTACCATATCGTACCTTTATCTATTTTAAAGGTTTACGTGTATGTACATAATATTTAGATATTTTTGCTAATAAGACGTGATTTTAAATACTTATATTATTATTAGTAGATACTTCTGTTGTTTTTTATTTCACGTATTCATACTACCGGTATTCAATAAGAAATACCGAAATACTGGTATTGGTATTTTCATTCGGTATTGCAATCCCTACTAGACATTGCAATTTAAAAATAGATTATTTTTACCTAATATTCGATGACAGAAGATTATAAAAATGATTAAGTGTAGCATTGGTTAAGTGTGGAGTGGACAAAGTAATTTTTATTAACTTATTTACAAAGTGATGCGTGATCGTCGCTGTAGGATTGGTTTGTCGAATAGAGCAAATGTCAAATGTTCAGGAGACGAAAAGCAAATTTGATTATCATATATTTAAATACATGAAGGTATTTATATTGTTGTTTTTACAGCATATGAATGCTGTTTTCATTACAAAGAAATTTAAAGAAAAGGATGGTTCTGGTCCATTTAGATACAAAAAAATCATTCTGGATTAAAAGGTCATTCTGGACAAAAACGGATTTTCGACAAACCAATCCTATAGCGACGTGATGATAATATTCCAGTTTCATGAATATTACATTTATTAGGTACGACATACCGAGTCTCATCGAAAGCAGTACATGGCAGATAGCAAATGTATTATCCTTGCTATGCCGCAATATGTACTCTCCTTCGTGGGGTTATTATGAATTATTTGAGAGACAATGGAATATTAATTGAACATACATTATTTGAAAAAATACGACACCCGACGAGACTTTAATTTGTAACCGCTGGATTCACGCCAGTTTGCTTTTCCAATTAACCAATTTCCAATAACGAAGATTTTATCTAGTAGTTCTTACATGAAATCTTCATCAAATTGCGTTAATAATATTGGCTATTGGTTTTTGTATAATGGCCTTTGTCAATACGGGGCGCTAGGTCTGCGTACACTCAGGTGTCAGAGTACCGGTGAATCTGATAAAACCTTATGACTCCAAATTACGTTAAATGATTTACAGATGTAGATGGGAGGTTTCGATTTGAATTCTTTGCTCCTTTTATCTACTATACCAGTGGTTCTCATGACCGGCCACCGGCACCTTACAGAATAATATTTCAAAAATGTATATATAAAATTGGTTGAATACACATGGCTTGTCTTAAATTTCTTTCCATGCTCAAATGAACCATAATGTGTTTTTGTGATGAGTTCGTGTGTGAAATACTCCGTTTCTGAGAATAAAGTCAATTCAAAGAATTGGCAACAATTACTTTATTAATATTGTCGATTTTTCCTACTACTGTATACTGTGAAAGATCATTCAGTATAATAATGCACTTTATAAAAAACAAATAATATCGAAGCCAGTTGATAGAATATGTAAACTCTAAAGGCTCGCATTGGAAGAAAGGAGTATTGAGGAATTTCCATTTTTTTTTTTTAAATAAATAGATTTTTACTAAAATGTTGAAATGTCTTTGATTAAAAGGACATGTCTATAAATAAATTGATCCATTTTTTTGTAAATAAAATTTAGCTTTCATTTTTTCAATCACAACAAAAGTGAAATTTGGTGCGGCCACCAGACGTTTCTATAGAACTATCAATGTTAATTGTGCGGCCACAGTTAAATTTCACGTGAGAACCACTGTACTATACACAGTTAGTAGTGGAATGTCTTATTATACGATTTCATTGCAAATCTGTTTAAAACACAATTAATTATGTTTATTGCTTCAAAATGAATTTATATTATTAAAGCATAGCTATAGCTTCAGCTGAGGCACGGTCTAAAACGATTGTGACTACGCACCGCGAAGATTGTGTAAACGACGCGTGCAGAACAAAACATAATTTGTCATAAAAATTCAACATGCGTCCATTTAATGTTGTGTTTATTGTTATATTAGTAATAATAATAATTTATTCATTGACATGTTTTCTTTTTCAAGTAAATGGGTAACGTTTTTTAGTAATCTTTACACGATTTAAGAATTAATTACCCCGACGCCATCACAAAACAAATTGACGTGTTCACAGCTCGACTTTTTCTCGCCGATTGGGAACTAGTCCGAAATTTCGTCGCACCTGTAGTTGAAAATTATTTGCCGTTTCGCTGAAGTATGCTCTTAATAATATGTTAACTGCCAGAATTATTTATAACAGAAAAATTAAAAATACAATATTACTTCAATTATATTGTATATGTAGAGGATACAGCCACCTCTTCTTCCAATACCCATGTACCACCACGCCCTTACCTTCCAGTGCCGGGGGGAGGTTGATAATGGCTTACTTACAGGATTAAAAAAAAAGAAAGCAACCACACTTACTTGATTTTGATAATGGATTACGTTCTACTAATAGGCAGGCATGATTAAAACATAACTGCCTTAGATTCCTGGTAAAAAATAGGCTAAATTAAAATAATTACTCAATGTGATGAGACTTGAATCACAGTGAACAAGGAAGAGTTGATTATATATTCAGTTATATAATTTATTAAAATATTTGAACGATTAATATGGCAAATAAAATAATCAGGGGTTTTCAATGTTTCATAATATTACCAAATATATTTTATATTGGTACCTACTTTATATTAACTTCATTTAGGTTTTATAATAATATGTATGTACATATAGCCGAGTATAATAACGTAATATATATAATGTTATATATATGCTTTAAACAGCTGTCAATGGATTTTTCTCGACTTTTTGATATATTTGATATACAGACAGGTGCTAATGCAGCATCAATAATAATATATTCTCTTAACGTTTGAGAGCAGTCCAGTGCTTCAAACATGGGGTTTCAGAGCTCCAGATAATGTTAGTTTTTTAATGATGCTATTGTACTGAAAATTTGTTTGATAGCTCTTCGTGGATTGCTAGATTCAGAATTAAATATAAAGGCCAAATTATTATATCATATTCACACGACAATTTATTATTATGTAATGAGAAAAGAAAACTCAGTTATCGTGATCGACTATTAGTGGAAAAGGCGGATGTGAAGCAGAAATAATAATTCGCACACAGGTTGCGAAAATGCGATGACGCGTCTTAACACTCACTTTATGAGAGTATCAAGGAATTTTAATTACTACGAAAATGATGCTTGTGTAAACATTAGTATTCTACGTATTTTTCTATGATGTCGAGTCATGGACACCGAAGGCAAAGAAGCAGAAGGCAATTGATGCCCTCAGAATGTCGTATTCACGCCGAATGCTTTGTATTTCTTGAACAGAGCATAGACTCAGCTGAAAATTAGTGGTCATATGGATACAAATTGTAAAAAGGCGCTAAAAATGTTGGGCTTTGTCTTGCGTAGGTACTTCCCGGGTCTTTTCAGATGTTACGGTACTAAAAATAATTATCTATAACTCTTCAGCTAGAAGTAGATTTGAGAGTGGGTCTATTGTTTGGCCCTGCATCAGTTGAAGTACGGCCTTATGGTGGAGAGGGTCCAGAAGATATTTTTGAGACTCCTTTCGGCTGTATGGATATTATCCGTGGCTCTATCCGACAGACTTTCTCTTAGGCATGCTTACATACTGTAGCTTAAAGTTTAGAAGAGATCTTTATTAAGCTACATATTTTTTCCGACTTATACGCGGTGTAAATGGAAGCTTTGCCATTCTTGGTAGTATCCGTTGTTTGTTCTCCCAAGGTGCAGAACTAACCTACCATTGGTAATGCCAATTGGGAGGGCAATAACTCTGTTCAACCAAATCACTTCGGATATTGACATATTCAAGTGAGGATGAGTATAGGTGGGCATTGTTTAATAAATTCTTAAAATAGGGTTTGCCTAGCTCATTCGGTGTACTTCCTTGTATCGATTTTTTTTTTTTGTATTTACACTTTTCTACAATTTAATGCTGATCTATTTCTTTTTGTACATACTGTTTTATTAATATTTCTTTGCTTCTAAATGTCATGTTGTGAACGTCTTAAAATAATAATTTGTAATGTTCACTACACTTATGTAAAAAAAAATGAAAATTTGAGAAAAAAACAAACCAGTCAATCTATTAGAGACTATAGATAAAGGAACGGCCCTGACAGAAGAGCGTCGAGCGCCCAAGTGAAGGAGGTGACTGGGGACAGGTTTCACTCTGGCCTGAGAGAACCAGAAGCTCGAGAGGGGTGGAAAGTCTTGGTCGCTCAAAAAATTACAAATTTTTCAGGTGGTCACGATCTTTAGCCACGAGTGAACGACCAAGAAGAAGTGGCCTCAATAACAAAGAATTTTTACAACACGTAATATCAAACAAAACATCACATATTACTCGTCTAGAAAATAATATAATACAAATTATTAAGTGGCTGCATTTTTGCTATCGCTCAAATGAAGTATTTTTTTGTATTATATGGATGATATGCTATCTGAAGCTATCTTTTGGAAGATGGTAAATCAAATGTGAAAGATCTTGGCATAATTTTTGACTCTTCGTTATCTTCTCACTCGCATTTAACTTATACAGCTCTACGTGCAAGTAATCTTCTAGGATTCATCGTGTGACAAGGAAAACCATTCAAGAATCCAAATGTCACACATACACTATATTATGTCTCGTTAGTGGGTAGTATTCTTGAATATGGGTCTATTATCTGGAGTCCTTATGAAGTCTCCTACAAGATTATTTTAGAGCACGCCCAGAAGAAATTTCTTCGATATCTTTATTTTAAGATATATAATTATCTTCCTTTTAATAATTCGTCAAACGATTACTTTCCGACTGCCTTTCTACAAAGCATGCTCATTTTTCACTCTCTTGAATATCGTAGGTCACTTCTGCTCTTAAGACATTTTTGCCTGTTATCACGAGGGATGTTTTCCAATCCTGGTGTTATAAAGAATTTGAATTAATATGCACCTGTCAATTATCTACGTGGTCGCATTATTTATTCTGGATCGGAACTGTTTCCTTGTACAAGACTATCAGGCACCATTAGCGAGGGGTACAAGACTAGTCAATACGCTCTCCAAAGACAATATAAACATTTTCAATGATGTACTGTGCATTTTGCTTTTTAAATTTTATTTTACTGCATACAATTACATATTATTTATGTTTATTTCCCCCCTCTTTTCTCTTTGTAATATTAATTGTTATAATATAAATCTCATGTTGTGAACGTCCTGAATTTATTATGTCCACAATAATTTGTTTTCTTAAATAAATAGAAAAACAAATTTACACACGACTGATAATATCATAGACAATTTTCATTTGATTAATCATTCCTTCGATGGCACCAGAAACAAAATGTCAATTAATACGATATTGTCTTTAGTATATTAGTTTATGTAGGTATATAAAACTAAAAGTTGAACACCACTCTATGGGATGTGGTTTTTGGGATTTTTTAAATTACATGTGGTAGATATTGATTGTATTTCCTGACATTTTCTCAAAATGTATACCTATATCTATATATATATATAACCGGGGAATACTAAATCTAATATGTGTATTTAACTATATATAACTAAAATCTGTATGTCTGTTTCTTCCAAATTTGAAATTGTTTAAGGGCCCACGTGCCGTATATAGATAAAAAGAGAGAATTTTGGATATATTTGGGAGATAAGTGTTAACAATTTATACAACTACCTACTATTGCTTATTTTTTCTCATCATAAAAATAAATATTTTATTGTAAATATAATAATAATTGTCGCCCACTATGACCGAGCAGTTACGGGTTACGGGCTCGAATCACAGGTCTGGCAAAAAACATATATACCTATATTGTTTTTCAATGTGTGTTTGAACCCAATGTATGGACTTACCTATGGACTACCGAATTGCCCCGTACACACGGTTTAATTAAAAAAGAACGCATGCTATTTACCCCTCAGTACAATATAAAAATAAGTTAATTACAAATTGTCGTAGAAGATTGAGAGTAATGTCATATTTTTGTGCACTATACTTTTAATTTAAAGATTAATAACATTATTTGCTGTAAACAGTGTGTTTGCGTTTTTAATTCACTCGTGTTTATTTAGAAAAATTGCAACATTTTTCGTTCGATATTTTATACATTATTATATTATAGGATGAATTACTATAATTATTTTCTCAAAAATCATTCTTTATGATTCAAGTATGGCCCCCACAAAGAGAGGGGTCTAGGCTAGGAGCCTAGCGTGGCGAGTCGTCCAGATAAGTGAGATAAAAAACATCACAGATTTTCTCAAATAGTTAAAAAAGTGATAGTTATATTTTGAAATATATATGGTTGTACGATGCAATTTTTAATTGTGTGTCATTATTCATTACTCGATAACTCCATAATTCAAGTAAATGTAAATTTAATATAAAAAATTCACTAAATACCCTTAATTTTACCATGCACACCATTTGGTAAACGCCACTGTAGAACGTTACACTGCTTTTAACCTTGGCGATAGGTAGGGGGGCCCGACAAAGATCGTAGCATTGGGGCCCGCTTTAGGATGTGGGGGCCATGCATTCAAGAAATACTAAAATAATTAGAAAAAAATATTTGTCATTATAAAATAGGATTTTAGTTTTAATTGGCGTTTGAAAATATCATAGTGTTTACTTATATAATATATAATTAATTAGTATGAGTCGATATCTTACCAGATACGAGCATCCACCCGGACACTCAGTGACGTCCATAGGCAAAGTGCCGCCCTAATGCAGATTTATTAGAATGCCATCCCCTTTTATTACAACGTTTTTATTAGCTCGTATTCTTATTTGTCCGGTGGTTGTTTATCCAGTACAAATCTTGCAATCGATTTTTAACTAACTTCCCGACTAGCTGGACATTTGAAACTTTTAGAATATATCAGAACACAATGTCAATGCATTTTTTAAATACTTTTAGCCATCTTTAAGTAGAATTGAATTCATTTTCAGTTAATTCTGTTTTTATGAAAAGTTATTTCGGAAGAAATCCGTAATCCAATCCACTCTTATTGGTTGCTAGGGGTTTGGGGTCCTAGCAACTAAATTATTAATATATACGTACGTTGCTATGGAAATCAATACGAAATGATATTTTAGTATTAGTTCTATCAAGTATAAATTTTTTTGATCGTTTAAGCTAGTCAAGTCAAGTTTATATGATTCAACAGAAAATTTAAAAACGTTCTAAATGATAAATTATTTTTATCTTGTAATTATTTTTAGTTTCAAATTGTCTGAAAATTCGTTATGTATTATGACAAAAATATTTTATAAATTGACATACACACTGCCAGAGCATTTCGATAAAATTTACTCCCTAACAGTGGTATTTTTTAGATACGTGCAGGTCTGTGAAGCTGGCATGTTTGGAGTCACCCTTGAGAAAATATTGCCTGTGCGATATACTGCCATTAATATATTATGTATTACAATCGGAATCAAATAAAACAATGGTTATGTTGTCAGGATTTTATATGCTTCCGTATTTTTTAAAAACTAAATTGTCGATATTTTCTAATGAAGCCACCGCATCGTCTATTTTGTGAAAAACTGGTAGGTACTCCTCTCAAAAATTGCCATATGTGTATTTATTCCATGCCATTTTCCACCCCTATGCAACGCATGCCCTACCTACCCCCACGAAACGTTAGTGTGGACACTGAAAAATGCGAAGCTCAATTTCCACGTAGCTTAACTCATTTTCTAGTTTTTTTTCCTAATAGGTATGCTGCTGAGGTTTTTCAAAATAATGTATTTTCAATAATAAGAATTTAAGTTTCTAAAATATTTAAAAAATATAAAACTAGACATACCCAGTTGGGCAAACCGACAATCAATATGTATTAATACATAATATCTACAGACAGATGTCGTTGGCTAAATGTCGAGAGGTTTTACTCAACTCTAGAACTGACACGTTAATGTCTATGGTCATGTTTAGAGCATAGACAATGGTGAGTCGGAAATGACAGTTGTCTAGAGACCTTCAATATAATATGTAGAGGTTACAAGGGCACTCAGGTCGTTTCCAAATTATCAAGTTAACAGAATCAGGATAAACCTTCACACTCAAAAACATAGTTTATATAACGTCATCCTATCTGCCGTTTGATACCATTAATGTATTTGTGCCATATCAACTATGTAAATACCAAAATACCCACGCGTGTTTTCTTTCAATACTGCCCAAACAATATCACAATATGTCAAATAAAAAATCAAACTTCTGAAAAAATGTAATAAAATCTCGGCGGTATTTGACTAAACAAATAAATAACAACTATTCCCCTTATAAATGTATAATTTTTGTAGAATTAATTAAGAATTAAAAATATATAAATTTATAAAGTTAATATTTTAAGGGTGGGAATTAATCGCACAATGCAATAATCAAAATTCACAAAAAAAAAAATAACTTTAACATTTGGAAAGTAGTTTTCACATATATTAAATGATTTCACAAATAAATAGATGAAATCACATAAAATAGTTTGTTTCACAAAACAAAAATCATAAATCACTCATTGTAAATATAAATTCACTCAATTTTGACAACTGCACACATTTGTAAAATTGTTTTCACCGACAAATAATATATCGCACAAAGAAAAGGTAGAAATTCACAAATGTCAAACTAATAATTGTAGCAGCAATACAATTTATTAGAAGGCAATCGCAAAAATGATGCTTAGGTGTCAATATAATTAATGTTAAACGCAGTAATATAAATATATAATATACACATATTCGTGCTGCTATCGTTAATATATTATTTGATGTAAATCTACAACCAAATAACACCACCTAGGTACCTATATCTTTTTCGGTTCATCGATATAAATTTTGGTAAATGTGGCGCAAATGCCGTCATGAGATTGTATAAGTATCATTTTATGCATTACTTCAGGGAGGCAGCTATGTCCTTGCTTTTTGTTAGGCCACTTCTACCTGTTCTCCTCGCCGAGATCTTTCGTCTTCTTCTTTGGTCTTGAGGATGCACGATGCGAATACCTAACCATAACCTAACCTAACCTAAACTAACCTAACCCAACCTAACCTAACCTAACCTACCCCAACCTAATATTAGGTACCTAATAATATATCTTAGATTGTGATAATGAAGTATCAAAATCTATGAGCATTTCAAATTTTAAATTAACAATTATTGGATCGAAAAACCTATGTGCTGACAGAAAAAGGTATTTATTATAATTGTCTACTGGAATAAACTGTTATGAATGACCGTATGAATGACAATGAACCACCAAAGAGAGTGATGTCCAGCAATCCAATAGGACGTAGAAGAAGAGGGAGGCCAAAGATTCGCTGGTTAGATGGAGCTGCCAGTGACTGCCGTATTCTGGGGGTACCAAATTGGAAAGCGGCCACACTGGATAAGGACAGGTGGAGGGACCTGTTGGAGGAGGCCAGGACCCACACCGGGTTGTCGCGCCCCTGATGATGATGATGGAATAAACTGTTTTCGTAAAAAAAATCATAAAAGCTCATGACGGCATCTGCGGCACAATTACCTAAGTTTTAATCAACGTCACTTTCTAAATAGGTATTTATAGTATTATTAGAATCTGAAAGTAGGTACCTAATACATACTTATGTTTTGCCAAAATATTTTTTAAAATCATTAAACCTAATTTTCATAGTGTTTGTATTCTTTTACGATTAATTGGTTACAATAGTATATTGATACGTGAAGACTACTTTTTCCTTAGTGCAAATCGATCATTTGAGTGTTGTAGTTGATTTGTGAATATCATCCATTTCCGATGTGACGAACATCTTTTTAAATGTTGTCAGCGCTTTGTGAAAACAGTCTATTCAATTGTGCGAATATTTATTCCCCATATTTTAATACGTAAATACGTTTATTTTCTACTAATATGTCAGGAATATAGTTTTTTTTTTTACTAAAACTATCCCCGGATCATCTTATGGCTTAATTACGCCAGCAGACGTGCAGATCCAACCAGATCCAACGATCCACGCCGACCGTCGTGACCAATCGTCTTTATAAGCAATTCCACGCATCGATTCTATCGCGATGCTCCTTGTTTTTGATTGGTTTAAAATAAACATAGTGTTTGTATTATTAAAAATATAGGTTGACCAAAAACTATTTCTTCCTTAGATTTGTGGCTACACTGAACAGTTTTTCCTCGCATTTATAACGAGTAACGGCACATTAGCTCTGGACACAAAAAATCAGGATAGGGTCACATTATTATGTTTTCATATGGACACATATTCTCAATTATATTATTATTTACTACAGAAATAATAATAGATAAATACAGAAAAAATAAAATAAAAAATAAATAAAGATAAATACAGAAAAGTAGTAAGTACATAAAGAGGATCGTCCAAAAAAATATTTATTCTACAGTAAAAAAAATAATAAAATAGTCGATTTCATATAATATTAGAATTAGCATCTTTATTTTTGTCACCAATGCTGCGTCGTATAAAAAAAGATGTCGTTGGAGGAGTTGCATCCATTTCAATCAGCGGAAATCACGATCATCACCTATGTGGATTACCGACGAAATATCAAATACTAATATAATTATACATATATAATTATAGCGAAGTTAATTGAAACTATAAAGGCATTAAACTTACAGCATTTTATTATCACAAATTACTGATTAGATAGATTACAAAAAACATTAGGTAGTTACATTGCTTTGTTCCTAGGTATATTTAATAGGTAATTCGATTTTTTTAAAATTTAGAATAAAATTTATACCTACATAATATAACTATAATAATTAATACTGATAGAATCATGTTTCTAAACTAATATCAACTTCATTGTCTTTGGTCACGTCTTCGACCCATTCAGCATCAGGGTCTTCAGATTGTTGAGTAGCCTGAAAAACACCAAAATATATATTATAATGTTTGAGACTTTCACCGTAGATTTTTATCGTCATAAATTCTTGGGTTTCCACCGCGTGCACACCTTCCTTCTTTCTTCAACGTTTTGGGCTCGTGTCAGAGGCCATTAACAAGAGATATGTGTTATTACGGAGTGTATGAATGCAAACGTTACTCTAAGACTGCCAAAAAGAATCCGATTAGCTAAACAGCAAACGTTGCTCAGAGTAATGTGTCAATCGTTACGACCGTAGATACCGGACCAGCTCGGCAATTGCTGACATCGTGTAGTATTTTAGTCGATATGCCCTCTCATGTTCACTCACAGGCTTGATAATGGCCTCAGCAATGAGCCCGAAAAGTCGAGGAAAGAAGAAAGAAGTACACGCGATGGAAACCCAAGATTCTATTACGACCAAAATATAAATTCGTATACTTTTAAAAACATACTACAAGGTCTAATAATTATTGTAGTATAGCTTACGTTCTATCCAAATAATATAATATATTTCTTGAAATAAAAGAAAGGTAATTACTTGTATCAGAAGTTTGCCAAATTTTGTATTAGCCTAAGAGCGCATTGCAGAACCATTTGGACCAATTTGGCAATAAACAGAGTTACTAATTTAGCTCGATGTATTTTAAACGGTTTCGTTCTGGATCATTTTTTCTGAAGATTTACTACCTGGTATATTACATATTAAGTATGGGTACTATAGGTGCCGTAATCTAAGTTGCCTATATTCGCCTCCTAAATATAGCCACATATTTTAGGGTCTTACGCCCTTAAGTATGGTTATGAATCGCGCTCTAAATACTAATGGTACTCACAGAGAGCTCACATAAGTTAATATATATTTTTTTACAATTTGGTAGATAGTTCAATGTTAGCCAGTTGCTCAACCTACTATGTTCATACTCTGGGTCCAAACACACATTGATAAAAGAACATGTGCTATTTTGTTGGTAGACCCAGGATTTGAACTCGGGACCCACGACATTATAGGCCGACAACTTATCAGCTCGACTGTCATCGCATCTATTATATATACACAAGGCGGTTATAGGCGGCTATCTAGGGTAGTTTATTATATTTATGTATTGAGGTATTATAATTGTTTCAATAAGTTAGCCGTCTAAAATGTCCAAACTGGTTTAGTTAAGTTAATACAGCAAAACTTGTTGGCAGTTCAGACGGTTAACTTATTATAACAATTAACCGCCTCAATACATAAATATAATAAACTACCCTTGATAGCCGCCTTATATATAGAATAGATGCGCATAGTATTTTCGATACAAAATACAAGTATATTAGTGAATCGGTTGTCTTCCTTACCGCTGCTTCCTTCAAGGCTTCAAGTTCTGCTTTTATTTTACGTTGAAAAAATCCAGCCTGTAATAAAAAGACAACATTAATAAAAATAAAACTAAAAGTAAAAAAATACTGAGAAGTATTATTTATACATTTTATATCGAGACATTCTCTCAAATGTGGTACGATTTATGATATACACTATGCACGTCATAATCTTTAAGTATGTACTCTCAACAAAGTTACTTGAGAGAGTATTTGAATAAGAGGTGAGTTGGAAATACTCTCACCAGTTTGTGTACTCAAGTTTCGGATGAAACTACCCATACTCAGTATGTGTGGCCCAATAAACTTATTCCAAAAAACTTGTGATGATATCATCGCGAGTCGCTGTTCTGTGCACTCGCCGGTTGGTAGACTTTCAACACTACTGACATTAAATGCGCGCGAACGAGATAGCACTTGAATATAGGTATATTTTAATTAATTAGTCTATTGCGTTTGAATCTATGAATAATAGGTCATAAATTGTGTATATATACAGTGGTGAGATGACGCACAGGCTTAGGCTTGTTATATGACTGATCAAAACATGTTTAAAATTAAAAAAAATCACTGTTATTCATTTTTGTTAACAAAAATATTGCAACCTAACAGAACTCATAAATTTTAAATGTGTTTAAAATTTTATAATAAATGGGACTTTTCGACAAGCAGAGCTCAGCGTATTTTTAGCGATTCTATTGAAGCCGATACACAGTCAGAGTTCCCTGAGCCGATACGTATTTCAAATACTAATATGGAGTTGGTTTTAGTTTCAGTTGAGTATGAAACTTTTGTCGCATACGCACGCCAAACGCTCTATATAGTATTCCAAATACTAGTAAGTATTTTGGAACAACTTTCTATACTAAGTATTTTTTTATACTGGTAGTAAGTATATTAAGTCTTCAAAATCGACCAGTTTTCCCATCTCTAGTTTGAATAGTACCCCCCTCGTAGTAAAATACTTTCACGGTGAACAACAAAGCTGATGATGATGCCGCTGTGATATCAGTATATGCCAAGTTTGTTGAGCATCGAAATTCATATTTTTTGACAGTTGAGGAAACCCGTTCATAACGAATATTCACCTTGACAAGTCCCATAGCAATAAATAGGAGTATAAGCATTCCGACGATTAGAGACATGGCAATGACCCAAGCGTCCACGTGACTGTCAGGAGGTTTGCTCAAAAACACAGAATTCACTGTTGCCAATTCCCCATTGATCACGCCCTCTGTGCTCGATCCTGTTGCTTCTGCAAGACCCCGTGATTGAAAAACTATGATATCTTTGTCTCCCATAATTGTGCCTGGAAAGAAAAATAGTACATAGTTATAATAATATCAGAAAAAAATACAAGGTGACACCTGTCAACATTTTAAAGCCGTTGTTGTTTGTTGACTTTATAACACTTTCACTTTGATTTATCAACAACCAAAACTTTTCAATTTGAATCGAGCATATTCTTAAAAAAATACATTTTCAGAGATATATCATTTTAAAAATCGTGTTTTCTATTCAATACCATACTTATAATCTATCACAAATTAAATTGTAATGTCGTTTAATACTTTCTATATACTCAATATGCTAGTACGGTACTGTAATCATCTGTCAAACTAATATCAGAGTATCTTATTATTTGTTTTATTTCACGACTCGATTAACATAAATGATTATTTTATTTGACTGTTAGTTTATTTTTAAAATTAACTTTAAACTTAGACTAGAATTACGATTAAATTAAGACAGGGTTTAATAATTGAATTTTAAAAACTAACCAGCAAAATCTGCAAAATTGTACTTTTAGTTTAGCTAGACATTTGAAACTTTTAGAATATATCAGAACACGACGACAATGCATTTTTTTATTACCTTTAGCTGTTTTCAAGCAGAATTTAATTCATTTTCAGTTAATTCTGTTTTGTATGGAAAGTTATTATTGTTGTTGGTTGCTAAGGGGGTCCTAGCAACTAAATTATTAATATATACGTGCGTTACTATAGAAATCAATATAAAATGTCAAAATGACATTTCAGTATTTCTATCAAGTACAATAAAAAGTTTTTATTAATACATGACATTTGTCAAGTTTATATGATTCAACAGAAAATTTAAAAACGTGGTATATAAGAAAAGTTCTTTTTACCTTGTAATTATAAAACAAAATAATTCTGTCACCGAGAACTGTCATAGAAATATAGATTAAATATTACGTAAATTTTTTTTTAATTATGCTTAAAATGACTATTAGATTTTTCGAAAGATGAATTTTAAAATTGAAATAACGGAAACGGAAGTGGTTACATATTATAAATATCAGTTAAAAACCCCTTGTGATTTAAATATAATATGATGATACGATGACAGTAGATAAACAAGAAAGTTAACTGCTAACCTCGTAGTATTGAAACATTTAATTTCATGGTAATTAGAAGTTTGGCGACAGTTTGCGATTTTCGGAAAGGGCCGACAAGGCAGCGTAGCTCATGACACACGATGCCGGCAGCTTCACAAGTTATCCGAATTGTTCTGTTCTCCGGCAGTTCTTTCGTGCCTTCATCCAGTTTGAGGATGCCATCATTATCATTCTGTTTGATCACTGTTGGATTAGTTCCATTTTCAACCACAACGAGCGTCCTTAACACGTCTTCATTAGATACAACTGTTGGAACGTTAGTTTCATCATATACATCACGACGAGACCTTCCAGCTCTTTTGATCACTTCTTCGTTTATTGTCGTGTTTTCTGTGACTTCATTGCCTGTGTCCGCATCGGTATAATATACCAAATCGGTATCTTGGCAAGAGAAGGGTTGTCCCGACTGGAATCCTTCGGGCTGGTGGATGTGAGTGAATGTGAACTGACGGCTGCCGAGCGAGTACTTGTGTGGGATCATCACGGATATCATGACGTCGTCCACTGCACTATCTCCAAACTTTTGAATTTCGAAGATGTGCTCGAACTGGACGAGTTCCTCGGGGTGGGGATCATCAGATCCCAAATAAGAATAAGCATCCTTCATTGATTTTCTGAAAAAGCATTGAATCGTTAGAATAATTAAGAATCCAAGAAATAACAAGTTTTCTTCCAACTAAATAAGAATAATGATTCCATGCCATATCTATAATAATTATTATTGAACGTTGCTGTAGTTTGTCGGGTAGTCATCACGTATGTCAAAGGTTGGTTAACACTCCCATTACTGTAATGTCACCCCAGGTTCCTCAGCCTCAGCTCAGTTTTTAAAATCCTCTAAGCGCATCTATTCTATACACAAGACTGTTATCGGCAGCTATCGACGGTAGTTTTTCATATTTTTGTATTGATGTTTTATAATTTTTAAAAGAAGTTAGTAGTAGTAAGTTACAATAAGTGCTGTTTTAACAGCACTTCTCTTGGGCTGTGTTAACCTTTAAAGCGAGGTAGACATTTTGGACAGTTTAGACGGCTAACTTATTGTAACAATAATTGAATAATAATTAATATAACCCTCAATAAATAGATATGATAAACTACCCTCGATAGCCGCCGATAGCAGTCTTGTATGTAGGATAGATGCGCAGAAGCGCTGTCTAAATTGCGTTAAATTTGTTGGCAGTCGGTTTTGTATTTTAAATCAAAGTATTAATATTACATTAACGGCCCACGTGCTCGTCGTAGGTCAAAATTGAGTTTTTATTGTATTTTCAAACCATGATCCTGGACACTCCTTAAACTGTTGTAGATAATCTATTTACATAATTTTGAAGCCTTATTATCCTTTATAGTTATTTTAAACATTTGATGATTGCATAAAGTATTTTTGTTACATAAAATAGTATTCTTTTAGACCTCTCGTTCTAATGTTTTTTTTAGAATATAGTCATATTTCGGTACATAACTGTGCAGTGGTGTTAAGATTTTTTACGTTTATTAATTTTTAAACGCATTTATGAAACCATTAGTACAATTTATTACGAGATAATTTTTGTAAAATATTCACGATAAAAAATTATATTGATAATCTCTGTGATCCCAAATTTGACAAGAATTAGGCATTTTATTATTCAAAAAATCGGCAAGATTACACATTTGAAGATAATTCTAAAGATACTTATCATAAGCTTTGTCTTTGACCATTCAAGTGTGATAAACATCTTATGAATAATGATTGCTTTAAAATAATTATTGACCTAAGAATAAGGTAGTGTTTTTTTGAAATACGCCATTTCTTTTGTCATTCCCCAGTGGTTAAGCTACAACATACGGCCGTAGCCATAAATTGACAAACTATAATTGAAGTAGGGAGTAAAATGATATTGACGCGCGTGTTTAAACATGTATCATTTAAAAAAAAAATTAAAAAAAATTCGGTTAGGTACATGTTCAAACACGCGCGTTAACATAATTTTACTTCCTACTTTAATTATATTAAATTATTAATTAATTTATTAATTATTAAATTAATTAATTCACCACTGTATTAGAGTAGGTTTTGCAGAAATTCTATAATTCGTGTGTAGTAAATTTTAAGATTTTCTGTGTATTTATTTAATTAATTATCCAAAAATAAGTAAGCAAATAGGTAGTCTAACGGATTTGTAGATAATTTGAAGTTAAAAACGAAAGCGGACCGCATTCTAAGTCTTCTTAAGGGTGGCACTTTGTCTAGGGAAATCACCGGTTAATGGTATTCGAATTCAATGAAAAATAATCATTTTTTTATATATAGTACGGCACATAGTTCTTGTTTTTTATTTCGTGTATTGAATTATTCAGCGAATACTCACCCTGCAATCTGCAACCTGGCGTCTACCAATAAAGGCAGCGTCACATTAACGACGTTGTTTTCTGGAGAGACTTCCACACTCTTGGTGATGGCTTCCACAAGGAACTGCAGTTCATTTCCTTTTACGCTTCGCATGTCTATATCGAGTGATATCGTCTATAAAAGTTAACAAGGATATAATAAACGGTGAGGTACTATTCTGCCCTTCCAATGAAGAAGGCAGTGACTGAATCTCGCACACTTTCGAGATAAATGGCATAATTTGTTTTTTTCAAATTTTAGTAATTTGAATTTAAAAAAAAACATTGATATTTTTTATTAGTAGGATGTAAAAATATAAACAAAGTAATAATAAACAAGCATTAAATGCAATAAATATGTGCAATAACTGCTTTTTTGCTAAGAAATATGTATCATTTTAGTCAATTTTTTCACTAAGGATTTTAACAGTATTTTAGTGATAATACTGATTTTAAAGTGAACAGAATATATTATAGCTTTCAAAATTACCTAACATATGGCATTTATAACTAAATTTCACAAGTTTTCCTTGAAAGAGCAGTATTGCAATTATTATATCTGACCTGTAAACGATGCTATTTAAATTCACATTATGTAGTGGACACAGTGGCGAAGGTTGGAGGTAAGCTGTTAAGATCTGACATAAATAGTGCATACTAAACTTTGTAAGTAATACGTATTTGTTTTCATTGAACTAAAACTACAGATTGCAATTTTTAAAATTATATAAAATCCTGCACAAACCAAGTCATAATACATAATAGTCAACAAATATTCGACTTTATAAAATATCTAAAATTATGCTATAGGTGGAAGAATATTTTCACGTATTATGGCGTGGTTTAAGCATGATTTAATGAATTAAAAAAAAGCTCACCAACACTGTAATCTGTAATAATATGTAATCTTAATTCAACGAAAACAAAAGAAAATGACAGAAAAAGTGTGCACTATTTTTGTCGGATCACCCATAGTATACTACTAAACTATATTGTTTGGTTTCGGTAGCGTTCAATTGATTTTTAAAAACTTACCAGCACCATCTCTGTAATTTGTATTATTAGTTAGTATAAAAACAAATAAAGTATGACTGACAAACTTTATTGTGTACTATGTATATCGGATCTTAACAGCCTACCTCCGCCCCTTGCCATTGAGTGCGATATACGGTATCCGACACAATTTTGATTGAACAGTTGATTTTAACCACGCGATTAACATTATTTTTACAATCCTGTGATAGTAACAGTAGGTACATGTATTACCAGGAAGGCATAGATCAACACTACTAATAGAACCCTTACACATGAGCATTTCTTAGAAACGCCACAAAATGCCGGCTACATAGTTATATACAATTTAGATGTGATGCATACATACTTAAAGAATAAGTGGCGCCACTTATTGGAACACGTATGCCGGCGTTTTATTAAAGCGGCTATCACATTGTGATTACGTAACGTGCTATCACGGCGACTAACTTAGTCTATGGTTTCGTCATTCCACAGAATATTTTGAATGGTCACTATCTCTATAAATTCAATGATGGAGATTGTGAACCGATGTATTATTATTTTGAATTATTATTCATTATTCATGCTAATTTTAACAGTTTCTACGTCTGCGTACGTTAAAATTTCTTGCGATATTGCATCCATAGATAATATTTTGAACAGAAACCAACCAGTAAACTATAGATAATAAACGTAATCACCAGACATAGATATTGATTTCATAGATAATCCACAGAGAAAACCACTAAAAACCTAGGCCTGCAGAAAATAGATAAAAACGTTCACTGACTTGTGCGATTCATGATGTAGTGCGATATACGTGAGGTGACCCCATTGTTGTTCTGGCGATTTCGGCAGATTTTGCTAACTGACAATGTTCATTTAACGGTTCAAAATGTGCTACGGGATGGGAGCATCAGTCTGTTAATCCTTTCTATGCCGCAATGAGATAATCGATAGTAATACATGTAAGAATTGGTGTACTTACGGCGCGTAAAGACGCGTAAATACCAAGAATAACGACTTAACATATTTTTCTCACGTATCGACAGCTTACTGTGACACCACATAATGTGATGATAATGTATTTGACGCTTAACACAATCACTGCGTACCTTTTAATTAATTTTTATTTTCCAGATTTAAATAACATGCTAATTCAATCACACAAGACACAGTTAGTAGCCGTGTCGTCCGCGTCCGATGAGTTCAGGTGTTTGGCATGTATGGACGCGTTTTCTTCATTTTTCATTGTTCGCGCTTCATTTTTCACTTTCTTCATTTTTCAGTGAGTTTAATGGTGACGGTTGGTTCAAAATATTCTGCAAAATGACGAAACCATAGACTGAATTTGACTGAACGACAGCGTGACAGTAAGCGACATGCACCTCAATTTGATCACACCTTGATAGTTTACGTGTGGCACGTTTCTTCGCGAATGCCTTTTGCCCACCTTGTTGAGGTTTTGATGCAGCGCAAGGTCGATATTGCAGAGAAGATGTTGAGTGGCCTCCACCTGGCAGGCAGGTGGAATCTTGGCAGCGGCTGCAGGCGGAGGTATTTTCACGATCACCCGCACCAGATAAGCCGCCTCACCCTCGTTCCACAGCTGTATTTGCAGTCGCACGCTATCTGAAGACCCCAATATGAACCCGGAACTCCTACACTCAAAATTTAATTGTTTTTTTTAAGTAACCATAATATAAAGCTAGGTTTTCTTTGAATTATTTTATCAATCAAATCGTAATCCTAAACAATGACTAAAAAAAAATTAGGACCCTCCAAACAACCGCCCCACACCACACTCGGGCTTAGTAAAGCGTATCACGAGGCATAATACGTTAGCGATGTGAGGCATCTGTACAGTTTTTTCGCCTGGTAATATCCCGGAAGCAGATACCCAAGACTGAGGTTGCCACGCTCTAAGTGAGCTTTGACTTAGTTTAAAGAGTCTAAAGCAAAGTGCCGGGGAGAGAAAGGCACATGGAAATTACATAAAAGAAAATGAATTTAGTTTAAGTATAACAATAAGCAAAGCTAGCAAAACGGACAGCAAAAATTATGTGAAGAGATCTTCACGCCCGTAGTAAGATGCCGGAAATTTATGAAAAGCAACATAATTGGGCTTTGTGGCAACCAAGTCAGATGGCCCGATGGGCCCAACAGCTGGTTGGACCGACTTGAGCATCTTTTCTCTCTCGGTGCACATTCGCGGACATTCCCAGAGGATGTGAAACGCATCCTGTTTTTCTCCGCCGTATTGACATATAAGACGGGTAACAAGGGCGAATCCACCATGGCATGTCAAAAATTGACTGGTGTAGTGGTCTGGAGTCAATATGGTTATCTCCAATCGCCATTTAATAATAAGGAAAAAAAATATGTGTGAACGATGACTGTAGCGCTATCCACTCACGCAAGAACTAAAGTCTGACGAACTGGTTGGTGATGGAACTCATAAACTGGCCAGTGACTGATGCTTCGTACACGGCGCTACTGAAACCTGATAATCTAATCACCTCAAACTGTCAAACCCATTGTCTTTCCTACTCCATTATAAGTTTTTCCCGTTATATCTTTATATATGAATATTCTGACAGCCTGTAAGTATACAGGCAGGAGTATTTCTCAACATCTGCCACATATTTTAATTTAAAAATCGGTTGGCACATCTTTAACTTTTGACGTCTTAACTTGTTATTGCTTCTCAAGTTCAGTTCAGTGCTCCCAATTTTGGTAAGAAAATACGATTTTTCATCGAATCTACTGATATTGGTATCACTATTTTATGGGTGACTGGAAACTGAGAGACTGGGAGACTAGCATGTCGCTTCTCTTCGGTTTTGGTCTTGGGCGTTTTGAAACTGAGAGATTCCAGTCTCGCCGTCAGCGAGCCGCCATTGAAATACATTAGCGAGATACTGGAGTTTGAGTCTCGTCTTTTCTTTGAGTATTCACGTGAGCAGATGGCCTAAATTGACCTGGAATCGAAATCGTCTGGAAAAAGTAAGTGACTTCGTATTACTAAATATTTGACCCAAGCCTCAATGACTTTTGTAGCTACAAAAATTGGATGAAACTGAAGACGTTGCCCAAGAACGTAAGTAGTTGTTTTTATCAAGATATGGAAAAGAAACCAGAATATAAAAAAATCTAGGTACACAAAAGGACTGATCAAAGCGATGATATTTTTAATATCATTTAAAGTTTGAACCAAATTTAAGCATCTTGAGAATCCTAAAGGAAGAAATCTTCGTAGTATGGGAGACAGAGTGATCACTGATGGATGCAAAACAAAAAAGTATGGCGACCGCGAGGGCGTTCGCTTTTCCAGATGTGACAACATCGCAAGAGACAGAATTGTGACATGGTCTTGTATTTCCGACGAAAACATGTCTTAGTTTATCTTTTTCATTATGTAAATGCGGCATAGGACCTTTTCGAACACAAAATATTATTTAAAAATATGACATACGATTAGGCTCAATGACAAGTGAAACATTGAGAAAAATCACATATTTGAGCTTTGACTTCACTGGGGATCAACTTCGAAGCCGCTGAATGAGAAACCAGTACCTTTGGAATTAGACTACGAGGATCCCATATTGCATTACAGGGTATTCATATTACCGAGATTATTTTTCCTCACAGTGGCGTAGTGTTAGTGTAGTTAGTTAGTAGTAGTGAGGATCCAGAAGAAAGATGGAATTGGTTTAGCGAAGTGCTGACACTCATTTGATTAGACCGAAAAAAAAGTATGTTGCAATATCCTACACCTTATTTAAGGCGCATTTGGTTTGTTTATAAGCAAAATAGTATTTTTTTAAATTATTACTTACTCTATTATCAATGTGGTAGTAAAGCGGCAATTCATTATTAAAAAGATATCATCAACCAGTTTATTACCCAATTTCAGGAAAAGAAGCCTGGATTCGAAGGTCAGCATCACAGATGCCATCGTCTCCGCACTCTGTGGCAAACGGTAGACTCAAGATGGAGTCCGCGGGCGCTGCAACTGGCTGGTCTTTGTCAAAACCCTGTACATCTGCAAATTAATGAACACAGAATTCAATGGAAATCACTATGTACCTAATTCATATTATTCTCCATGGCTCCGTTGCCCATACTTAGTAGCAAGTGGCGACAAATATCTAGAGAAAATTTAAACTATTCAATATCTTGGGCCACTTTGGTTGCAGGTGTATGGTTTTTATAATTTGAATCAATAGTACCTATTCGTCATAGTATTTTTTTTGTGTTTATTAATATACTATTAAATGCTCCAAATTTGAAATTACCCAACTAGATATTGTTAGAACCTGCAAACAGGTGAACCGATTGATAACATGTAAAATGTACGTATTACATTTCAACGTAGCACAGTTCGCTGTTAGCTTTCTTATCGGAAAGAGAAGACCGAATATTATACGGTCATCTCATCACAATACGTATTGTTCGTGGAGCATTTCAGACAACAATGTTCCAATTTAAACCTAACCTAACCTAAAAAAATAGTCCAGTAGGCTATTTTCAAAATTTGTTTGCCGCTGGCTTCCTGTAAACCAACAAGAACCGTGTTTTATTTTGACATGAATTTTATTTCAGTACTATGCGACCCAAAGAGGTTGGACGGTCTTTAATATACCACAATATATTTCCGATACAATATTTCACGGTGAAGTGTGATACACCGAACTGCATACGTACACATTTCCGGATACGGAACCAGTCCGGGCAGACTACGGAATGGTTTTGAAACAAAGTTATTTTTGTGAAATTCACTTTAACTTAGAGTAGGTATATACCTAGTTAAAGTCGAAATAACAAAAATAACTTTGTTTTAAAACCATTATAATGGAGTTTTACTATGTAAATGCCAGTTCAATTAAAAAACTGACAAACCATTTCGCCAAAAACATAAATAAAAAGGTTGTGATCACAGAACAAATAAATATGATAGAAATGCGAAAGTAGTCACCAAGATTATGAAACCACTTTTGGTTTATGACTTATTGACGGTCAGAGTATAAAACGCAAAAATACAAAGTCTTCTTAAATATTACCAATATCGAATGTGCGTTTCGTTTACTTGAAAAACTTCAATCCATATTATGATTTAGACAGAAATGATTGCTAAGTAAATGACATTGCAATGGCCTGGACATATCACTTGGAAAATAGACAACCATTGGAGAAATGCCATCGAACAGTAGAAGCTAAGGAAAACTAAACGGTCGTAGGGCCGTCCTAAAATCCGCTGAAAAGACGAAGTCAAAAGTTTCATGGTGGTGGCCATGTAGGTACGTAGAAGCAAAGAAATAGGGACTGATATGAGTGGAGAAAACTAGCGGAGATCTTCATCCAGCAGTTGATTAACCCGGATGATTTTGATTCAGAATAACATATTATTTGACGAGTGTTTTAGTTTAATCCATATTTCTTCACACGTGAGAGTAGTACCTTCTTACAGCCACACCCAGAAAGTAACACAGTGCCCTTATTTTTGTGTTTCTTTGATGCGATCAACGTATATGATAAAGGTGTAGGGGCAGGAAGAATGGAAGTGAGGAAAGCATACGGATGATGCAGATTTTATAATTCTTCTTTCGTGGAGGTTTGTATTAGCAGATTTTCGCTTTTACTAGAAGTGGATGTTAGCCACTTGCTCAACCTATAAAGTCCATACTTTGATTCCAAACACAAATTGGAAAATAATAATATGTGTATTTACAGACCTAGGATTCGAACCTGGGACCAATGAGATTATAGGCTGACGCTTAAGCCACTCGGCCATCGTGGATGATACTGAGATGTAATATTATATTTATAGTACCTTTAATATTATCTCCTCGGATGATGATGGGGTCGCTGGCATTGTTATTCGCATATACCGTAACATTTACAGTTATTTCAAGGGGGTCAAAGAAGTCCTGAAGGTCTTTCTAGTAAAACAAAATGTTAATAACGGAATACATTAATTCAAATGTCAGCTTTTTATTTGAATGACGAAAATTACAGGCTGCTTATTCTGCAGCTTGTAGAAGCTATTTGTGGCATTAAAAGTAGACTCTTTTATTGTGGTCAAAACTCTATTTTCTTCTGATATTAATATCGTATTTGGAGATCATTCTTGATATCATAAAATCATAGAAATTTTGTTTGCAAATCTTTAAACTAGGTGTTCAGTTACATGATCATTTGCGCGTGTTAGATGAACAAGATATAAGCTCAAATTACATTTTTACAGATTTTCAGGCCAACCGTCCACGAAAAGTCACTTTTGAGACGTTCTCTGGAGGTGTGAGCAGTCGTGAGCAAATTGAAACAATTACTATTTTTTAGGCACGATCGTGTAAATTATCATTGATCTCGAGTAGCGCGATGTACGCAGGTGTCATGTTTTGCGTTTTACATAACAACACAAATTTGACGTTTATATAATGAAGATTGCTTGACTTAACTAACTAACTTAACAGACAATAATAATACAAAACAAAAATAATACCCTAGTAAATACAATCAACGTCTCGTAACTTGTCTAAATTTCATTCGTTACTTTACTTATAACTATTCACACCAGCCAATCAAATCAAGCGCCAACACGATTGGGTTGGTAGCTGAATAATTGTTCCATTGTTCTATAAGTCGACGATTACTCACGACGATCGTTGAATCTGGTTGGGTCTGCGAGTCTTCAGACATACTTAGGTCTTAAGAACACAGACTACTTAAGGCGTTCAGTTATTATAATGTATCACAATTATTTATAAACATAATTTTGAGTATAACACGTCTGAGAAAATATATTATAAGCAATAGAAAAAATCATTTTTGAAAAAAATAAGACACCCAGCAGGAATTGAAACTGCGACTCTCGAGCTTAGTGCTCATGCGCCAATTTGAAAAGCGCTTCAGAGAGTACATATTAAGAACTATTAGTTAAAATTTGTTGCAATTAAGTATGACGCATAGAGCATAGTGGTATATGCACATGGGCGCAAAACCCGAGAGATGCAGGTTCGAGTGCATGTGGCATAAATACCAAACCAAAGATCAAGGGTAAAAGCAAAAAATATAAAATGCTACTAGAAGGAATTGCATCAGCCATCCAAGCATCGAGAACCCACATACGCATTGGCGGCCCTAGGTAGAACACTTAGGGGGTCATTTTTAAATAAGTAATAATATTATTGGAGCTTGGCTTTTCGTTGTATACTTAAAAAACGTAATGCAAATTGGGTTTTTAAACATTATAAAAAAAGTGCTAGAAATTGTTATAGATAGGTACCTACTTACTCTTCAAAAAATGTCCATTTCACATCAAACAATCAAACACATTTAATAAAATAACGTAGCTTTTTAGCTTCATTTTTCATTTAACTGTCACTGTCAGAAAAAGTGTTGTGTACTGATATGGAACGGCGGGATCATTTATATATATAAAACACTTTTTATATTTCCACTGATTTTATTAGAAGGTAAATTTTATGATAAATATGGCAGATGACATTTTAAGCGATAACTTGTATACAATGGTTTAACACAATGAATCCAATCAATGCCTATTACTCAAAGGTTGGATTTAAACTAAACTGCATACAAACATTGAAATTGCAAATGCAAATTTTAAACAATAGGAAGCGATAACAAATAAGAATAAAAAGGTTTACCAAAACAAAACACGCTCGCTAATTTTATACCTGTTTCATTTTAACACATTGAAAATTTACATCTCTTTCATTTCTGGCAATGACCAAAGTCACGCCTAATACGGCGACAAAATAATATGAAGAAAAAGAAAAAGGTTTTGTTCTTCTCTTCGTCTGACATAGGAAAAATGAGAGAGAAAGAGAAATATTTATAAATATTTTATCCCGGCAGGTTCCGAAATGACCCAAGGTATACACTACACAGCAACCGATCGTGATTCCTTCTGTTTAAATTTTATACACACGGTTAGCGTGCGTCCCGAGTTGACGAGTTAACCGATAATTATAAGACATTGTACCTACATCTTAGATTATAACCTACATAGATTGTAAGATATTTATTTTTGGAAGGTCAATGACCAAATGACCTAAGGGAGAAGCCGCTAATGCACATACGTATTTTGACCGAGAGGAATTTGCTCTCGGTTTTTTGTATGTGGGGTGAATTTTTTACGATGGTGTTGTAGATGTCATAATATGTCGTATGTCTGTTGTACACGATGCATTATTTTTGTTAGTCCTGCACCACCACGTCACTGAAAGAAAGAACATCAAAGACGGTCCTAGGTAGTGATTGAAATACCGGTATTTCAAAACCGGTATTCAAGTATTTATCAATACCGAAATACCGGTTTTAAAAATCCAAAATACCGGAATTTTCGGTACCTATTAATAAAGCACACTTGTTCACGTTTTTGAAAATGAACTATAAGTTATGTGCTGCTAAAATGCAAATATATTGAGTGAATCTAACAGAGGTGAAAAAATAATAAAAAAAAAATATATCAAATATATTTATGCAAGTAATTGTCGCGATGAATTATCATAATATTATTTTGAAATAGAAAACATCTGTGACAAAAATGTTCAATTATTCTATAATTATTGAAGACTTTAAAAGCATTGAATTTAAGAAGCTTTTCCTGCAGCCGGACTTATTTGCACTTGATGAACTTTGAGGGGTTTAATTAAAATTATCAATATATTCAAATTATTTGTAAAAAATCACTATTTCTACAATTATTATGATCAATACATATTTTTAAATGTCAACATTATAAATGTAGGTATGTAAACTTTTGCTATAAAATAATATTTTAAAAAGATTTCCATCGCTTTATTTATTGATAAGATAAGATAGACCTACTTCTGTTTTTACGAAATTTTTAAGAAATACCGAAAAACCGGTATTGACATTTTCATTCGGTATTGCTATTCCTAGTCCGAGGCGATAAACTCACCAAACATCCACTATTTCACTAGGCCCTGACGGCCTCAAAGCACGCTTGGGTTAGATTAAATTCGCCACACATCCCAGAAACTTACACACCAGTGATGAGGAGGATAAGAGCCTAGCGCCCAGGGGCCCTATGTTAGAACTTGCGAGTGCAAGCTTCCCGGTCGAGATGACGTCATATGACATCATTATGACGTACTACCGGAGTGATAATAGCATTCGAGAAAATAGCGAGTGGTCAGACAGCGGCGCTATTCATTGTCACCATACACATATAGGTGTATCATAATAAAATTTTCTATGGTTATTCTGTGCGCGGTCGGCATGCCTCGAGCGTGACGTCACAATTACGTCATCTCGTCTGGTGCCACACGAGACGAGAGTTAGGAAATCGCGGTGCAGGTGCCCCAACAAAAGAACAACACCCCAAATAGTAGTAGTCTTGGGTATCTGCTACTAAGATATTCCCAGGCGTAAAAATTGCTGATGCTTCACACCGATACCGAGTGTGGTGCGGGGTGGTTGGTTTAGAGCAGGGTTTCACAAAATTTTTCGTCAAAGGGACATTTTTGAAATCAAAAATATTTGACGGGCCGCCCATTCTTTTGTGAATATTTTCTTTTTTTTTAAAATATAAGGCAAAAAAATAAAAAAATATATTGAATTGTGTAAACTTTTTCACCATGTGATTTATGAAATTGTTTATTTGAAACTAAATTCTGCAACCTAGGCTCAAATTTTGCGTTGTGAATACGCAAAACAGATGCGAAATGGTTGTCTGTTAATTTTGATCTTAAGTTTGATTTATAAATGCTCATTGTAGAAAATGTTTTTTTCACAAAAATATAAGTACTTCTAAAAAAAGAAGTCATTGATGAGCATATTTAACTATATTTGGATATACCTCAAGTGAATGTCCTTTGTAGAATTCAATTAAATTCTTTTCACGATAAGATGCATTTGCCTCCACGTTCTCTTGCGAATCTATTAGTTCAAACTGCATATTTACGGGCAATTAATTCTAAATGTAATTTTTAATATTTGATATAAAGAATAAAACATAATACAGATTTAACACAAATCTCGCGGGAGACATCAAGAAGTCACGCGGGACACACTTTGTGAATCCCTGGTTCAGAGGTTGTATGTTTGTGTTGTTAAGTGAATATATATCTCACTGGGAAGCGATTGCCGCTACAGGTAAAACAATAAATGAAGTATTAGGTACCTTAACTTTGATCGTCAGTTCTTCACAGCTTTGTTTAAAAAGTTGAATAATTCTTTTGTGGATGTGAACAGAAGTAGATGGGTCCAACTCAAAAAAAGCTCGCCGTTGTACTCTGTCCACACTAAGCGTTCTGTCAACAACTGAAAATAGCAGGGAAATTGTTTTTTTTAAACCTACCTACTTAATGATCAATGTACAGAAACTATTTACCACTTTATATTTTTCGAGAATCAAAGCCAGAAATGAGCACGGATCTATTGCGCAGTGTAGAGGTTTATTCAACCCTACGACTGACGCATTATTGTCTATGCTCATTTATATAGCATAAATATTAATGTGAACAGGAAATGACAGTCAATAGATTAGTTGCATCCCGGCTCTTCAACAGTATAGTCAAATTATGCGCGCAACTCCGCATAACGTTCAACTTGAAATCAAATTCCAAATTTCAATGTAAGCATATCAACTCAACATAAAAACTAATGTGACAGTCCTGTGTTTTGCCGTTTGTATCCAAACTTATATCTACAATACAAAACCAAGAAATGCAACCACTGTGTATCATTCCTCACTACCCGAAGTACAATATTATCACGCACATTCAAGGCAACCTTCCAGATCAGATATCAATAACATCGGGGCTACATCAGCATCACAGATTAACCCCCGATAGCAGTTCCAACTTAAAAAAAAACATTATTTTTAAGTCGATGAGAGATGAACAAAACAAATGAAAATAATTTATTAATAATAATATAATAATTTTTTGAAAACCATGCAATCTGATAATTTTACTTACTTTACTCGTATTGACTCGTTGCAAGTGTGTTATTCGATAAAGTTTGAATGTAGGTGCGCATTATTTCACATGTTCCTCAACTCACCACTCCACCGCCGCTATTTGACCACTATTTTCAAAAAGCTTTATCTTTTATCTTCATAATCCGGAATCAAGATAAATGTCTAGTAAAATCTACTACTTAAATTATTTAAAAACAATCTATATACTTATATAATATTATTTATATGAATGCCATATAAATATATTTTTTTAATCATCTAATTATAATGCAGTCATAGAAAATAATATTATACGCAAAGATTAAAGTCTTACGCGTCAGAGTCAATCGTTTTGCATACACTGTGATAGGCATGCTGAGGTCATGTGATATAAAGTCCATACAAAAAAAACATTAGCATTTACGTCGAATAATCCGATAAGTACGTTAAAGACAGATGGCGCGCCGTGGCATATTTAAACCTTTCACATGTGGTGCTGTAATCTGTATTTATTTATAATACATTCCTATATATACGACAGATGTCATTGGCAAATAAAATTATTTTATTGAATATAAGTGATTATTTAAAAACGTCAATATGCAATTCAAAAATATTTTTCTTTGGAAGGAAGGCTTTAAATAATCACCTAGTACGGAGTCTTAGCTACTAGCATATAGTATCTGAAGATGTCGAAAGGCGTAATCCACCTCGTAAAAAATGAAAGAACACCAAACTAAAATTAATTAGAATAATTATTAATATATTTTTCGTCCATATTGGAGCTCCTAATAACTGTATCATAACGAGGGGTTTGGTACTTACCAATAGTAGGCTTGACTTTGTGTCTTAGAGGCGAGTACAGCATGCATACGTTAATGATGAACGACGTGGTATTCCTCTGCAGCTGTTCAGGACCTGTCACCCACGCGCTTAACTGCGCGTTCGCTCTGGTCCTCAGGAATACTACGTGTCCACTCAGGTATGCGCCAATAGCCACATCTGGATACATGCATAGAATAGATTAAAAGACAATCAGACGTTGCTTCTACAAAATTAATGAAATATACAATCAATAGAAATATTTGGAGCCATGAAATTGATAGCTTTAATTTATAACGCCAGTACAGGTGCATGAATATACTTGCATCAATACAGTGGAACCCCGATCTACCGTTCTCGCATAAATCGTTTTCCCACACGGATCATTCATTTTTCCCAAGTCCCACCAAACACCCATAAAAACAATGTTAAATAATCTCGCATTAACCGTTCCCCGATTTATCGTTTTTCTCGATCTATCGTCTAAATATTATGGTCCCGTCACAAATATTATCCCGATTTGCCGTTTTTGTTGAATATTTTTTATTCCGCTTTCGTAGAATTGCTTATGATACATACAGACCTTTCAGTCATGTCGCTTTATTTGTACAGATCGGTCGGCGCTCAGGCTTGCCTCGTATCTCGTATCACGAATTTTTATAAGTCACTACTAAAATGCCCCCCATGAAGAAAACTAGAGCTCTAGCTGAGAAACTGAGAATAATTCAAGACGTCGAAAAAAATCAAGGAGAAAGAGGGTCCCATGAAAACCATAGAATCGGTGTTTTACTGTAGTGTGTATTTTAAAGTATCGCGGTAATAACTGTCTACACGTAAAAGCGCTGACTGTCTCGCAAATTTCATTCTTCAAATTTAAGTGAGCCGCGATGTTGTTATTTTATGGTACTACCCACTTGTGAAAATTGGTTAACTTCAAAATGCGTATCATCGCGTTGTAGTTTATTTTATTATCGGCAGATTGGCCACTATCATACTACTGCGGAGGCGCAGGTTAACACGTGATTTTTTTGTGGTTACATGTAAATTGTAGGTAACGCATTTAACCGAGACACAGTTCGCCGTGAGCTGTCTATCGGAAAGAGATGACCATATACTATACGATCTCCAATTTTATTAGATTCAATATGAACAATAATTCAATTTTCATAGCTGATTTTGGTATAATTCATGAATAAAATTCAAGAATGAAAACCTAACTTTTCCTAATCTAACAAATAATCCAGTATATTGCCTATTTTCAAAATTTGTTTGCCGCTGGCTTCCTGTAAAGTGTAAACCGACAAGAACCGTGCTTTATTTAGACATGAATTTTATGTCAGTACTATACGACCCAAAGAGGTTTGACGGTTTTTAATATACGGCCATATATTTTCGATACAACCTTTATCGGTGAAGTGTGATACGCCGAACTGCATACGAAAAACTTTCCGGACACGTTTTTTTGTTATGGCCGCGACAATACGTACTGTCAGCAGTAAATCCATGCACATGTAAACGGGGTATTAATCTATATTTTTTTATAATGTGGTCTAATTACTGAGATACTGACCCTGGTGCTTTCCTTACAAATTTAGTCCAAGGCATCTGAAGGTATTTTGAATTTCGTGAGAATAGTGAACATTCATTTATGCAACGAAAGATATCCGAAAAGCAAGGCCTTGTCAGAGGCCTGGCTAAATACTCCCAGAGACTAGTTTGAGCTCAACACTTAAACCCCTGCTTAAATCAACAACATATAAGGAAAAGATCACTAGTGTTATATCCCCGCAGCTTTGAGCTTATCTTTGTATGCTTATCAAGTATTAATAAGCATGTATAATGAATGGCTGAGAATGCATTTGATATAGATTTGTTTTATCGCACCATTGTTCTTATTAATCTAATCAACTGGAATACAATGTATATTAAATTTATCGCTCATTGTTTCAAACTTCTTTCTAAAGCCGCGTTGCCACGATCCAAGTACACTCGGACCGAGTGCCATCGAAGCGCACTCGTATGAGACAGCTTCATACAAATCACTCCTATCCAAGCTACTCGGACCGCATCCTACTCCATCCAAGCTAGCTTAGATATGAGTAATTAGTATGAAGATGTCTCGTACGAGTGCGCGCGGTCCAAGTCAACTTGGATCGTGTCAACGCGGCTTAACGGATATTGTTGTCTGAGAATACTGTACGTAATGTCTATGTTTGTTTTATGTAATATACTTAATCAAAATAGCTTTTCAATTCAGTTTAAATTCAACCTTAAAGAAGGACGCATCGACTACATTCAATAACTGTATCAAATAAGACTGTTTCTGGGATGTGTGGCGAATTTAATCTAATCCATGCGTGCTTTGAGGCCGTCAGGGCCTAGTGAAATAGTGGATGTTTGGTGAGTTTATCGCCTCGGACTAGGAATAGCAATACCGAATGAAAATGTCAATACCGGTTTTTCGGTATTTCTTAAAAAATTCGTAAAAACAGAAGTAGGCCTAAGTGCCAAAAACATAATCTGTTATATATATATTATTATATTAATTACCTTCTAATAAAATCAGTTTAAATATGAAAGTAGTTTATATGGAAATGATCCCGCCGTATCGTAATACCAGAGACGTCCGATGACGGATTAAGTACCAACATACGATGAGTAAAAATTATATTCTTGATCAAATAAAAAAAATATTATTGTAAAATCGGTCTTATAATTTCTGGCAGAAATTTAAATTATGATTAACCCAGTTAAAGTCTTCTATTCCTTTCTAAATTATAATATTAGTGACATCTATTTTTAGTGAGTAATCCAAAATATTACCCGGGTAATTGTTGTTATCAACGTCAACAGGTGGAGATATTGAGCTTCCGAAGCCGACTATGTGCAGTTTAGGCGTGATATCTGTTGCAAAGACAACTTGAGACGGCTTCTCAGAATCCATGCCCTGTGGTCCTCCTCGGAAAACTACCAGCGCACCGCTGCCTTCAGATCCAGCACCAGGAGCTCCCACCAGAATATCTATACATGTGAAGGGTAGGATCGCATTAAAGAATACGTAAACACGCATCAAAATAAGATTGATAATCTATCGTTGTATGTAAGTATATATTGTTGAAACACTGTCACTGTGCTGTCAAAAAATAATCTTGTATAATTGTATTATGTTTACCGTTATATCCGTCTTGGTCTAAGTCAGCAGTAGCCACTGCAGCTCCGAATTGTGAATCGTCTCCCAGTTGTGGGCCTGCTTCAAGATATTGAGGTCCATTTTGTGGGGCAGCTAGAGACCTCTAAAATTAAAAACAAACAGTTCAATAATTATATTCAGTATATAGGATGACAACTTTTAATCATATTGGTGGTTAAGTTGTAAACTAAGATTTTTATGACACAAGACGAATTAAAGGTTTTCACAATAACGTTCATTGAAAATTATTTTACTTGCTTAGCGTATTTGTCAGTTTTCTCGTTTCCTGCTACGCCTATGTGATTTCTTATCCAGAAGAATTAGGGTTTGTTATTTAATTCAAAGCTGTGTTGATAGTGTTTTTTACTAGTGTTTTTTTATTATTATTAATAACCATGTCCTTGCTTTTTTCGTACAAGGTGGTTGTAAGTAATCTTGAACAATCACAAATAGCCAGGTTTTGAGAAAATCACATAAATATATTGTGTCCTCACAGAGATCAAATCCAGAGCTCCCGGATGGAAGGCCAGTGCCTTAACCTCTGCCCCTCTCCCCGGTATTTTACTTCCCCAAGAGTCAGTAGTCCTTTTGAAAAATCAGGCAGTACCAAAATGACCACCAAGCCGACAAAAACGGTATTTCTTGCGGCGTGACCAACGCCTTACGCTTCGCAATGTAAACCCTCACTTATTTTAATATTACAAGTCAGTCAGCGTCAGTGTTGCCATCTTTTCAAAGTGGAATTATAGTACAGAGCCTTCAAAATTATAGTATTTGGGGAAAAAATATAGTACGCGTTCTCATCCGTTGAAAATGTATAGGTTTTTTGTTTCCCAGAAAAAAATAACGGAGAATTTGAGAAACTCCGAGACCCTTTTTTATTTTAGTACCTCTTCCGACCAAAAATGCTTACCGAAGAATTCAAGAAATTTCATCTTTAACCAAAGTCAAGGGTTTTTTTACGATTTTCGAACAATTTTTTGAACAAATTCTCCAAATCTTCTTATATTGCGAAATTGTAGTACTTTGCACCAATTCATCAAACGGAAATATCGAAATTTTAGTACTTTTTACATATTTTTTCCGATATTCAAAATTATAGTATTTTGGGCGTACTATACCTGTTTTATATCGTACATAGTACGCGGACCAAAATTATAGTACATATACTATAATTATAGTACGGTTGGCAACACTGGTCAGCGTATCCCTTACAGTGTTGCCATATTTTCAATGTGGAATTATAGTACAGAGCCTCTAAAATAATAGTATTTGGGGAAAAAATATAGTACGCGTTGTCGTCTGTTGTAAATGTTAAGGTTTTTTTGTTTCTCAGAAAAAAATAACAGAGAATTTGAGAAACTCCGAGACCCCTTTTTATGTAGGTACCTCTTCCAACCAAAAATGCGTTATAGGAAGAATTCAAGATATTTTATTTTAACTAAAGTCAAGGAACTTTTTTACGTTCTCCGAGCATTTTTTTTCCAAGTTCTAGAAATATTCTTATGTTGCAAAATTATAGTACTTTTCACCAATTTATCGAACGGAAATATCGAAATTTTAGTACTTTTAACATATTTTTCCGATATTGAAAATTATAGTTTTTTAGGCCTACTATACCTGTTTTAAATCGTTCATAGTACGCGGGCCTAAATTATAGTACATATACTATAATTATAGTACGGTTGGCAACACTGATTCTTTATCGTTATTGTGTTAATAATAATTCATCTAAGCATCCTTAAAAGTGACCCGTCAGCGATATAGTGAAACCTAATAAAAATGACTACCGTAATACCCAGTAATGCAAAGTTAATCAACCCATAAGTGTCATAATGCCGTGCGCAATCTAAAACCCCTTTAAAATTATAAAAAGTGTAATTAGGATTATCTTCTTACATCTAAAATAAACCCAACTCTGCGCGGAGTTAACAAATTAAAAGTTCTGTGTTATTAATTTGATACTTTTGCCTATATTATAATGTGATATGAATTCCCACACGCCTCTCTCACTACAACAAAGTACCTACCCGAAATGAAGGACTTCATACACCAAAGTGTCTTCATCGGAGTTACAGTAGAAGTATTTCTTATTAAAAATATACCTTATAGCTGCCAAGGAACAAGTAGACCCTGGGCTTGGCTTGATGAGGAGCTGTGACTATTAAGTCATCCAGGTGGTCTCCATTGAGGTCTGCGGCAGCCAACGATGCTCCAAAATATCCACCGACTTCCGTTCCACGCAAAGTAAAGCGAACACGCGGTGGGAAGCGAGTTTCAAAGGGAAATTCAAATACTATCACCTGTTTTACAATAAACACAATATAATGTCAACCTATAAAAAAACATATCACTTCAATACACTAAAAACACCACGACAACCAAATGTGGCCTATTCGGGACTAACTATATGAAGCGAATAGTTTCAAAAGCCCCTAGAACAGGGGAGGGCAAACTGCGGCCCGCGGGCCGCATGTGGCCCGCCGGGTATTTTTTCGCGGCCCGCCATCGATAATTGTACTTGTGATTATGAATAACTTTTTTATAATTTTTTAAAAAATATTGACAATAGATCATAATTTGAAGAATTTGTTGTTTCGTAAATGTATTATCTCAGTACGTATTCCTTGCGTCTCGTCTCACACTATGTAACCACGATTTTCTACGTTGAACATCGATTTCAATAGATATTGATAGTGTACCGACAGAGCTACAACTTGAGATTATTAATCTGCAGTGTGACACTGGTTTAAGAGAATTGCATCGTCGTGAAGAAATCTCCAAATTTTACAATGCCCTTAATTCAGACAAAGTCGACCAACTTAAAGAGTAGGTATGCAAGAAAAATGTTCGTTATTTTTGGATCAACCTATATATGTGAACAAACATTTTCGATCATGAACCTCAATAAAAATTCTTTACGATCAAATATCTCCGATGCCCATTTACTAGCAGTTTTAAGAATATCAACTACAAAATTAACACCTAAATTTAAAAAAATGTTAAAAAATGTACAACAGTTTCATTCTTCTCATTATTTTTTTGTAATGTTTATTTTTTGTGATAATAAATAGTGTATATCTAAAAATGGTATTTAACTTGCGGCCCGCCGCTCATTTTTAATTCTTGAATTTGGCCCTCCATCCAAAAAGTTTGCCCGCCCCTGCCCTAGAACGATTTTAGGTAGTTCTGAGAAAAATGAGAAAAACGATTTAGGTAGTTTTGAGAAAAATGAGAAAGACTCATATCTATTTAATCCGTGAACTTTATGTATTTATTTTTTAATTCGTACATTTTAAATAGTATTTGGCTTATCCATTTTAGGGGTATTTGAAAAGCACACCCAACCATTTTACCACGGGTTTTGAAATTTACTCTAATTTTTGATCATACGTATTGACGGTTTTTGGCGTTTTTTAAAGTTCTAAAATATTTATCAGGGACATACAGGTATATTACGAATAATGGCAGAGTTCTCATTTATATCGCGTATATGTCAAAAAAATAGGTGATAAAATATAGATAACATAACACGATATAAAACGGATACAGTTATGGAGTTAATACATACGTTTCCGCGGTATGAATTTCCTCTCGGTGCAGATGCGACGTGTAACAGTTCTGTCCTGGAGAAAAATCTTCCAGAAGTAACACTATAGCCAAAATAGTCAGCATCATAGATTTCTTTAAATCCGATCATGTGAGGAACAATCCCTGTATCGTACGATCCAGAATCCATAGAACCCCTGCCATAAATTAGTCATAATTAATGGTTTTAATATTTTATTGTGTACCTGTGTAACAGTTAAACATTGATGTGCAGATGTGATATTTTCAAGTGCGCAGCAATTAGACAGGTCAATTGTCATTGTTGTTACGGTTGATGTCGTGAACTTTATTTATATCAACAATATTGCATCGCTTTTTCTCGATCAGCACCACTCTGACAATGTTTAGTTTTATGTCAAAACTACCAACCCTCACGGTAATGTATGGCGAAACAGTTGTTATTACTAATTCCGACTGCTCTTACATGAAGACTATTGCGTTTTCATGTTCTCTTGCTCGGCGTCGCTCCGAATATGTCATATTTTTTGTCAAAACTATTGGACTTCACGATTATGGGGGTTCTATCAGGCCCGAACACATTACCATCACTTCACGTGCTGACGTCACGCTGAGAGAGAGAACCATTTTTTTACGTGTTGGAACTTTTCAACGACAAAACTTTTGAAGCAATGAGAAAGTCATGGACCCTGTAAAGGTCCAGTTTTAAAACTGCGCTCAGTCGCACATTGCAAACCATTTCGACTGGGATATAAATCATATGTCAAAACTGGGCGCAATATTATGTATGTATTTCTTCCGTGCGCATAAGCGATGCTCCATACTGGGACAGTGACGTCACGCGGCTATCCAAAATGAATGACGAAGTGTGACAGTTTAGTATTATATCTGCGCCACATGTCGGGCGTAAAATTTGTTGCTGCTGTTTTTTCAAACTAAAATGTCGCTTTCGAGCTATGTGCGTAGGTACATTAAATTACGTGTGTTCTGTGAATATCAAAAAAATAACATTGACATATACGACATATTGCTGTCAAGACGAGCTTAGATGTGCGACCCGGCTAATAGTGTGTTTTTTGCAAAAGAGTTAACGTCAATGTATGAATAGTGAAGAATCGTTATTAACTATCAGGGGATTATTCATTAAAAATATAATAAAAATAGTTTTGATTATTATAGATAGACATTTCTGAGACACCTGTCTTTGTCTCAGATACATGTAATGATATTGTTACACCTTAGGTACTTACGTATTAAAAAATGGCGCTTCTCTTTTGCTAACACCTTCTGGGTCTGAAGCACGTTGGGTCATTAAAACGGCTGAGCCTCGCCAGTTTAAAACTCCCGGAGCACCGAGGACAAGCTGGACGAAAGGTTTGTTTCGGAACACCTACAAAGAGAAAGCATTGAGTGTTTCCATATCATACTCATGGGGTTAAGTTGAGTCTCAAAAACATGTTATGGCGTTATCGCCCTAATAAAATGCTTATTTATTCCGTTTATATGATACCATATAAGAAGCATTGATATTTACCTGATCCTGTGGATAATTTATGGATATTCCGGCTTGTCCTAGAAAATAATCGTGGACGTTTCTGTCTTTCCAAGTAGGATGTGCGTATTGTTCGTGACCTACCAAAAAGTAAAATTTAAAATTCCTTGGTCTATAAAACCATTGTATAAAAGTTATTTATTACAAATACAAAGACTATCCAATTTGCTGTAAGAAATCCTTCTTTAGTATTTTTCTGATGTGACAACACAATTCGTGGAGTATAGTATATCCATAAGACAAATCCAACAATAATTCATTGTAAGAATTTGTGTTTTTGTCATATTCCTGGAAGTCGTAATTTTGAAAATATTTGAATAGTATTCCATTTTCGTTACCATATCCGTCCTTAAGAAGATCATAGGCATCTACAGATTGGAGGTTGTAAGGAGGAAAAACAATTTGTGAATTTCCCATTTCTGGGATTCGAATTATTTTTTAGTGATCCTATATAACAGGGGTGGCCACACTTTTGTTTTCTAGGATCGATTAGTTGAAAAAAATATTTATGGCGATCGAATGATATCACTTGTAATTATATCATGCGAGAACAATAAACCCCATTTTTTATAATTCAAATATATATTTTGAAAACAGATATGTTCTACATATTAAAAATAACGATACAGAAACATCGAATTAACGACAATAGTATAGGTACTTAAGTAATATAATCATGTCTTTCACTTCTAAAAAAATTAAGTAGGTACACGTTAACTGTAATTTCGACATAGTTACACAATTTTATTTACCTGTATATCGAATATGAGAAATTTTGTAATAGCCAAGATGCAACCCTTCGCCAGGAAACATACTTAAAATAAATTCTATACAATATAAATTATCATTTAATTACATCAATAATCATATCACATCAAATTGCATCGCACTGCCAAGTATTTTAAAATTTAAATATCCCTTGACGAAAATAGCTTTCTTACTATTCGAGCAAAATTGTGGCATGTGTTTTTCTTACTTTACTCTACTTACTTACTGTTGCCCAATGACATATTAACTGTTGCCTAATTTTTGCATAAAGTAATAAACCCAATATGATTCCCAACCATAGCAGGAACTCCATCAGTCGTTACCGATACTAGTTTAATATTCGACTTAAATGCATAAAATATATTTTCTCTTTTGGATCGTTCCTCCATTGGTAAAACTGTTAATAATCTTCTGAAGCAAACATGTCTTTAAAAACCAATCGAATAAAAACGCATAGTTGTGCAATATCCGTGTAATCTACCGACTTGTCAAATTGCAAGGATAGGAATTTACATTATTTGTTTTATTAATGTTTTCCTGTAGAATTTATTCCGAGTTCTCACCACTTGTGTTCTTCATGAGTGTTTTTCTTGATAATGATATGTAAGAGAAGGGATAAGAACTAGCGGATTTTAAGAGCTGGAACATCGAGTAGTTTTGACTCGTTCGAACAAGAAATAGTACAATATTATTGTTATGTCCGCGATCGACTAAAAATACCTTCGCGATCGACGCACTGGCCACCCCTGCTATAACATGAATTTTTTCTGCTTACAAAATAGGTCTCTTTGCAAATATTGTTCATAAAATGGGTTTATTAAACGCATTCATACTCTGGATTAAGTAAAAAATAACTTGTGAATTTACCAGAAGCGAGATACCAAGTTTCCGATCCAAGAATGTATGTTTATGCGGACATTCCAAAGCACATATTATCACATATTATAGTCAGGCTACTGCACAAAACCATTAGTTTTGATGATAGTGCTAGATATTGATTAACTTCGAATGCAATGGCATTAATCAGTTCGCAACGAATAAAGGTTTTCGATTTCATGTGTCGTCTACTATATTATTAATGTATTAGCCTTTTTTTCATTATGCAATAATCAGCATTTTCTATAAACAGTTTACGATATTGCTTTCAAAGTAATACCTAACACCAGTAACGGAGGGTGGATGTAGGATGTGATCTGACATAAAAAGTGCATCAAGCATATTATTTGTTTTCATTCAACTAAGACTACAGAGTATAAATAGTGTTTGTTAGTTTTTTAAATTCCATTAAGCTCTGCCTAATCAATTTATTATAGTAGAAATAGTCAAAAAGATTCGTTTATCTATAAAATATCTCAAATTCTGACATTACACCATAAATGATTTTGAATATTTTAATAAGAATTTTTTTCGATTATGGTTTGGTGGGCAGGGTTCATGAATTAAAAAAACTAATCAACACCATCCGTAATATGTATTTTTAATTCAACGAAAACCAGGGCTCGAAATGAACCGGAACGCACCGGAGCGCCGTTCCGGTTCATAAAATCCATAAAATTATCGCTCCGTCTCGTGGAAATATTGATTTGACCGTCTGAGCTAAATATTTCATATAATAAAAAAAATAACACTTATTTATATAAATCACATTTACAATTAATGTAGTATAGTATAATATAGTTGATATTTTCGTAAAATTATCGAGCGCTCCGGTTCGTAAAATTTTCCATTTCGAGCGCTGACGAAAACAAATAAGTATGACTGATAAAGTGTGCACTATTTTTGTCGAATCGCCTATAATATACCTAAACTATTATGGTTCGGTTAGGCAGGGTTTCATTGATATTTAAAAACTTCCCAGGATCATCATCAAATTGTATTCTGCAAACTGTATTAAGTATGACTGACCATGTTTAGTGTGCACTATTAATATCGAATTCTAATAGTCTACCTCAACCCTTCGCCACTGCCTAGCACTATGATCAAAATTCACAGTTTCGTGTCACTGCACGACTATAGTAGGGTTTGAGCCGTTCTACTACTAGTTCATAATGAAGGTACCTATTATTCACATATCGTTTTCCATCATTGTAATATTATGTAAAATATGTTTGTCATGGAATTCCATTCATCATTGACTTTATGACGTGTCTTTGTCAAGTATAATTCGATTCCCAAAAAGGCAGTGTTTAGTCTATTACCTAATAGGGGAAGGTACTTGAACCAGGATTCTCCTGGAACATCTGATGCCTTAGCTGTATAGCAAGCACCTTCCATCCCCCATTCAGTTTTTCGCCTCTGATCCTTCCATCTAGGTGCACATACCTGTACATAAATAATATGGCAACTATTATATTATTATACATCGCAATGTGGGGTTACATGTAAATTGTACGTATTACATTTCACCGTAGCACAGTTCGCCGTGAGCTTTCTTATTTGCAAAAGTTCATGAATTCAATTATTAAAACCTAACCTAACCTAACGTAACAAATAATCCAGTATATCGGCTATTTTCAAAAATTGTTTGCAATTGGCTTCCTGTAAACTGACAAGAACCATGTTTTATTTAGACATGAATTTTATTTCAGTACTATACGACCCAAAGAGGTTGGACGGTCTTTAATATACGACCATATATTTCCGACACAACATTTCACGATGAAGTATGATACGGCAAACTGAATACGTAAAAATTTCCAGACACGCAATGTGGGTGTACTTTAACAGAATTTTTATGACGATTAAATGGTCAATCAATATTGAAGAGATTCGATATGGAGGAAGAATATCAAAAACACACAAATGTTTCCAAATTAGTTTACATAATTCTGTGGCTATTTGGCAGAAGCAGACATGTTCGATTTTTGGTGTTTTGAGATTTAAATGCAGATTTGTTCTTTTATGTGTATATTTTTATTTGCCAAAATCAGATATGGTTTATCTCTTCTACTGACTACATAATCAATGAAACAAGTTTCAGATATGTTTAAGATTAAGCTAGTCATATTTGCCAAAACAAGATATGGTCTATATCTGGTACCATATCTGCTTCTGGCAAAATAATAAGTATTTAATATAACCAATGTATTCAATTTGCTAAAACAAGATATAGTTACCGTTTTGGTAGGTACTATATGGATTTTGGATTTTTTTTTATTCAGTAAAAATTTGCAAAAAGATGTTTCAGAATATTATTGGCGTATCCCTAAATAAAATTGACGTCGCAATTGCGAAAAAACGCAGCTCGGAAACAGGAATCATAGACGGTGACCAAAGAGGACGTCACGAACCATACAATAAAAATAACATTGAAAAAAATTGAAGTAATTAATCATATTAGCAGGTCGCTACTACCGAAGACATACACGCAAGCTTTATTTATCTTCGGAACTAAATATTGCAAAAATAGATGATCTCTATAAAAACGACTTATCAAACAGAAAAAAACCTTTTACATATTCTAAATATACTTCAATTCTATAGTCCTAGTATAGACACTTGTAAAGTATGTGATACATATAACAATCAGATTAAGTGTGCAAACGATTTAGAAAGGAAAGCTGAACTTAATGAAAAAAAACCAACACTTGACTAAGGCTGATGAATCATATAAGAAGAAAGAACACAACAAATTGTTATCTAAAACTAGTCAGTCCACTCGAATACTAGTTTTTGATTTGCAACAATGCCTGCCCACACCTTCCCTAAATACCAACTTAGTGGACTAACAGATACCGCAAGCTGTTGCATGAAGGGATTGCTGGTCGGGGATCTGATAAAATAGCATTGTGATTCGTACAGCATTTGCAGTATATTCAGACTCTTGTCCAGGGCAAAACAAAAACGTAAACTTTTCTTCAGCATTGTCGCATTATGTCAGTGAATCTGAACACGTGCATTCTATAGAACACATTTTTTGGAAGTGGGACACATTAGAATGGAATGTGACACGGATCATGCCCGCACAGAAAAAGCTAAAAAATCTATTGAACTTAACATTAACATCCCACAACACTGGTACCAATTTGTACGAACTGTACGAGGCAAAAATCCGTTTAATGCGGTGGAAATGTCAGCAGAAACTTTTCTCTCTTATTCGGACTTACTGAAAACGAATTTCATTAAGAAGCCAAAGTGTGTTGAAGGGCAACCGATCAATTGGCGCAGTATAAAGTGGCTACGGTATGAAAAACTATTCGGTGATATAAAATTCAAATACTCTCTGAATGATGAGGAGCCCTTCAGAACAATGAAGTTATTAAGGAATTCCAGAGGGCGTCCGCATATTCCAAGAATACCGAGGACTCATATGGCACATGCCGAATAAATCCTCAAGAAAAGAAGGACAAAGTGAGCATGATGTATTTGATAGATCCCGTGTATCATACTTTCTATAATTCACTTGAAACTCAACCTTCTGTACCCAATATTGGTGATTCTGAAACCAGCGAAGACGATTATGCATGAATAACATGGATAGTGTTATTTTTAAGCCACCTATAATAATGTATAATATGCTTAACCTAGATACTTGTGAGATATGGTATATTATTTTAAATATTGAATTTGCCAAAACCTGATATGTTCTTTAAAGTGATTTTTAAGAAAAACTGTGCTATTTAAATAAAAATGCTTATAATTGATTAAAACTCAGTTAATTTTTTCATAATATTTCATTAACTTTCCTTCATAATTAATTTCACAGTATTTATCACCAGACACACAACATTCAAATTGCTCCCCTGAAAAATAGGTAAAACGAACATATCTGCTTCTGCCAAATAGCCACAGAATTATAAGCCCTAATAATATACATTATACAGGTCAGGAATGCTCCAAAGGATCCTCCTCTCCCAAATGTTTTTTTATAGTCGAAATATGCCAGAAGTCAAAAAAAATTGAAACAATTATTTTATCAAAATATATAAGTAACAAAATTTATGGCATATTTTACCTTAATTAAATTAATAATGTCATATTGTGAATTAAAATATAAAGCGACTTAAATGGATATATTATTATTATGTATCCAATGAAGTACCTACTGTTACACCCCGGAATGGTCCTCATTTGGGGATGTCTCTATGGATCTAGAGAAGCCCAAATCATAATAGAGTCAACTCATAGTAAGGGTTGATTGCGAAAATAAATAAATAAATAATAAATCTGACAATGCTTTAATATGTGATTTAACAAGAATGGCAACACAGCATTTTGCGCATCGCTTTCTGCGCCGGAACTTGGCGCGCATGCGCAGAAGAAAAAAGAAAGATTTGACAGTAAAATTATAAACACGTCGCACCCCCAGTGAGATACTGTCGTAAGTCTGAAATGGGTGTTTTCGAGTTATGAATGTGGTTGGATTCGTTTTTTTTTTGCTATTTTAATAAAATACTGTCGTATGTCAAACTCAAATAGTGTCAGAGAGAAAGCACTTAATACAGTACATTACTTTCCGAAAACTGTTAAATCGATAATAAAATAGTGTTGTAACTAAGTTACGACAGTATTTTACAAGAAGCTTTCTAAAAAACTAAAACAATAATTTTCAAAAAAATACTGTCGTTACTCTGTTACTACAGGGAGATCTTGAGATAGAGCGTAATTTTCTCACTAGTTGCATGGATATTATTGTTCCAAAGTATTCAAACAAAAAACTGGAAGCAGCAGAGGCAACAGTTTTTGTTGTCAACTTCGATTAAATGGAAGTAAAATACAAGTATGCAAAAAATACTTTATCAACACATTTGGGGTGAGTGAAAGGTACTTCTCCATTGCGTGGAAAACAAGAGATCTCCTTTCCGGAACGCCAATTCCAGAACAAAGAGGTCACCTTGGCAATCACAAAAAATTGATGATGTTTTAAAAAATGATATGAGAGCTCACATTAAATCTTTCCCAGTGATCGAGTCACATTATTTGCATGCATAGACGTCTAGATAGTATTTAGATGGTAAATTAACAATAATTGCTGAAATGTATCGGTTATACAAAAACAAGCTGCCATTTGGAAACAATATGTCATTTGACTACAATATGCCATGTGGAAAAGAACACTTATACGCATCCATATTATTAATAAAAAATTTAATATTGGCTTCTTTGAGCCTAAAAAAGACTAGAAAGTGCGTTAAATGCGACCTATACAATAATTCTTCACCACAAGAAAAATAAAAACTTCAAGAAAAGTATTAGACACATCAACATGGAAAAAAGAGGCAAGGGATGAAAAGACCAAAGACGTAGCAGGGTCTTAAACTAATGGCTTTCAGCTGAATTTTCAGGCTGTTTTTCGCTTCCTTGCGGAAATGTGTCAACTTTCTATTATAAACGAAAGTTGGCAATGTACAATCTTACAGTCTATAATATCACTGAAAATATTGCAAACTGTGAGACAAGTCAAGCTGCACGAGGATCCAATGACATTGGTAGCTGTGTACTTGATTACATTGCATATTATGTAAAATATCACCACATCGAGCATTTTATTTTTTACAGCGACAATTGTGCCGAGCAGAATAAAAATAAATACATTGCTGCAATGTATTTATAAGTCATCGGGAATTCACCAAAAATTAAAACAATCTCCCATAAGTTTTTAGTCACCAAGCATGCCCAAAATGAAGGCGATAGTGTCCATTTTACAATTGATCTGCCGAAGACTAGGTCTCTAAAATGTGGACCGATATTTGTGCCCAGCCAAAAGATTACCATTGTAAAGACAAGTTCGTCAACTGAAAATAGGTGAACCGTTACCAATAGATGGTCTCAATTTATCCAAAGCATAATCAGAGGGGCCAAAAATAACGACTATTAAAAAAACGGATTTGCTTTCTCTCTGCACTGCTAAGCATCATGAATTTAATTATGATTTTTTTTGTTTCTCTTCCAAGTGATGATTAAAAATTAAAAATTGTACCTAAAAATTTTATTTGGCCATTAAATTAAATATATAAATAATTTTTGTTGTTTTGAACTAATAATTGTATTTTTCTTGTTTTTTTCAATAAATCTTTAAAGATTGTACCATAACTTAATATTTTGAAATCCTTCCTTTACAGTGCCCTACAAATTAGCTAAAATTATTAAAGTGATGGTAGGGAATTTTACATAGGAAGTATTGAGTTGATTCAAATTTTACCATGAAATTTTCAAATGTCCTAATAAAATACAGTCGTAACAGAAATATTCAAATATCTCCATTTTTATATGTTTTAGAGAAAAATCATGAATACAGTTGAAAATAAATCATGTTTTTCCATAAAAATGAGTAATAATTTTTACATTCAGACTTTTCCTGTATTTACAAAGAATATTTGAAACTTCAAATGGCTCTCCTGCGAAATGCCAATTTTTGGATTACTACAGTATCTTACTGGGGGTGCGACGTGTATTTCGATCTCCGCAAAAGATTGTAATTATATAAAATGTAGCCCCAAATATTCACGTAATAAACCTCGTCGTTTCTGACCACAATTCTGGTATGTTATTTGTTCACCTCCAAGTCCCGAATCCAGACAAAAAACATTAAAAAAAAAGTGACAGCATCTTTTCACTTTCGTAAATGGAGGGAGATGACACTACTGAAGCAGGATTTTTAACAGAATATTAATTTAATGTTTTTAATAATATCATATATTTTTTCGAACTCTTGCCGCCTCCGAAATCCTCCGCCCGGGTGTTTTGCACCCCTAAAACCCCCGTATGATACTCCCCTGGGAATGATACAGTTAACATGGATTTATTATTAATCGAATAATAATTATAGTTGTATTCGAACGGGAATTATAATAACACTTACAGCAACCTGATCTCCAATTTGGTGTACAGCTTGAGAGCCTCCTAACCATCCGCCATCTTTTAGATCATAATAATCTGAAGTGCGTTCATTACCTGCGAAATGGTAATTGCTGTCATTAATTGTATTATCATTATAGCTACATATTATTTACTTAATATGGACATGTGTAAAAAAACAGTTAATTTTAGTTTAGGAATAATTATTATCTACCTACCTATTGACTATTAATGACAATCGACTTGTTGGGCTTCGTCTTACGTACTTCCCAGGTCTTTTCAAATGGTTACTGTATTAAAAATTCTTTATAATTCCTTAGTTAGAAGCCGGCTTGAGAGTGGTCGATTGCTTAGGCCCCGCATCAGTTAAATATAGTTCAAAAGAAATGTTTGAGACTCTTTTATTTGAGGTTATATGGATACTATCCGTGGTTTTATCCAACTAACTTTCTCTTAGTGTGAGGCCTCAGTGCCAGCGTTCGGCGCAGCGTTGAGCGTTTTGCGCAACTCAAACGTATAACCGTGTGTGAAAATGTTCGTAGAAAATGTCTTTTTTTTGTTATACATTTATACGGTTATACGTTTGAGTTGTGCAAAACGCTTAACACTGCGCCGAACGCTGCCACTCAGGACGTACACTTAGGTATGCTCACATACTGTAGTTTAAATGCTAGAAGATATACATATTTGGCCACGTAGTTTTTTCGACTTATACGTGGTATAAATGAGAACTCTGCCATTCTTGGTAGTATTGACTTGTGTATCCCTGATGACTATCTTAGAAATCGGGAGCATCAGTTGTTTGTTCTTCCAAGGAGCAGAACTAACCTGCCATTCTTAAAATAGAGTCTGCTTACATAGCTCAATCGGTGTAATTTTTCTAAAATATTTGTTTTGTATTTACACTTTTCTACTGTTTAATAACTTAATACTGCTCTATTTCTTTTTTTTATATGATACTGTTTTATTAATGTCTTTTCTTCTAAATGACATTCTGTGAACGTCTTAAATTAACAATTTGTAATGTTCACTTTACTTCTGTTAAAATAAATAAAATTTGAAATTTGAAAAATTTGATTCACACAATTCGGCCTTTGTCCTATAAAGGGTTAAAGCTTATTTTACTTTTGTTTGTTGTTGCTTATTATTTCTTTGTTTCTAAATGTCACGATGTGAACGTTTTAAATTGATACTTTGCAATATTCACTATATTATGTAAAAATAAATAAAATTTGAATTTGAAAATATTAAAATATTTTTAATAATAATTGATGTTAAATGGGAAAAATATGAAAATCTCAGATATACACTGAATTATTTTATGAATAAATGAATAATAATATATTTGAATTATTATAAATAAGTAGTCCATTTATAGCATTTTTTTTTGACCATGTCCGATCCTGATAGGATCATTATTATCCACAGAGTGGAGGTTTGTATTGATAGATTTTTTTTTACCATTTATAGTAGTCCAATAAATACATTTATTTGTTATATAATTCATTAAATATTTGCTTTATTATTTTTAGGTAGGTAATTGAATAGTGGATACAAATTTAATATTCCTAACATTTATTTTCTTGGATTGAAAGAATTGCGACACTACGTAGATAATTTGTGGTCAAAATCTTTTTCTTTCGCCGGAAGTAAGTATAACATTAAATTTGAAACTATATTTACTTGCTGTGTATTTAGAATACAAAATTGTTGTATGACAGCGTTTAATTTCACCACCAGGGTGCCACATATTTCTGTGTATGCGTTATTTTATTATTTTGGTTTAAATAAGTATTATATACTATGCATTATGTCCTTACATAAGTAAAATGCATTTGTGGGACTTTTACAAATTGTAATCGCGCCGACAAGAAATGAGATGTCCGTAAAATTTTTATAATACTAGTGGACCACAGATAAATAAATTAAATGTGTTCGAGTATCAATGTACCTGAGGTCTCAATCGGCAGGTAGTAACACGGTCCTGGAAGGCCGCATCTATACACTCGACCTGGTTCAAATATTCCTTCCTGGGCGGTGCAATTGGCCCTTGGTGCACCGATTTGGATCCTATATAAAAAGAACCGGATAAAATAAATATATGCAATGTAATTATTAATACATAATAGAATATCGTTTCCAATCCTGATATTCTGGAAAATTTTAATGTTTATGCGTCGTCATGATCTATTTTGAGTGAAAACTGTTTCCTCATGTCAGGCTCACCAGGCACCAATAGCGAGGGCTGTGCGGCTGGTCAATGCACTCCCTAGATATGTAGACATCTTTAGCGAAGCGATATGTATTTTTTTTTTAATTCTATTTTATTATTTAATTTGTATTTCTCGTGAATAATTATTGTTGTTTTTTTATTTTATTTCTTTTGCTATAAAAATGTTTCTTGGTTTGTTTTTTCTCTACTAATTAGATTTATTTGTACTTTTTATTATGAATGTCATGTTGTGAATGTCTTGAATTAATAATTTGTTATGTGCACTATGTGTTTTTTTTTAAATAAATAAAGAAATAATCCAACAACAGTGGCAAAGCGTGCAATCTCAAAAAAGTATTTAAACAATACATTTGTTTCGGTATTATTGATTTACCTAATAGACCGAATAAAATAGCGTGCATATGTCATTATTCTTGTATTTATCAAAGTTAACTATCTTAAGGCGATTGGTTTCGTAACCCCTTAACGTCCCCTTAACGAAAACGTATATTTTCCGTACACTGTTAAAGGTAGTAAAAAAATATATTTCTTTAAAACTTTATACGCTGTAGTACTCTTCTAGACTTACTGTTTACACGACACACGACAAACAAATGGATCTGTTTTCAAATTTGGCCAAAAAAGCTCTTGATAAATTGACATAACAAGGTTATGATCCTTTATAGTTAAGAAACCGGGCTAATATTATTGTTATGTATCCATAACTCCCCTCTCCATAATCTCCTCAATGATAATAAATTGTCTTCTGTTTAATTCATCGACACCATACGTTACTAATTATGTACCATTGTTAAGAATATTCGATCGGTATGATTTCGACTATTGCAACGTACCTAGTCAATATTATAATATTGTTGATCAACCCCAATTTATCCACCCTATCTAACTGTGTTACTACATACAATATATACAATATAAACCCTTGTTCTTTAACTAAGCGTCACTAATCTTACTTACGAGTACTATTTCATTTTAAGTTTATACTATTGTAAATGATTCTAATATCTATAATTAACTATTTCTTTTATTCAACGAATAATTCAAAAGATTTAAGAATGTATCATTCTAATTATTGAACATACATAATTTTGAAAGACACTTTCTGAGAGAATATATTATAACCAATAGAAAAAATCTTTTTTTGAAAAAAGTAAGCCACCCCGGCGAGGAATCGAACCCTGCAGCTCCCGGGCTTACGCCCCGTCCGCGTATTACCACTATGCTACGCAGTAGCATACTAATTGCGACAAATTTTAACTATTGGTCAATTTTAATACCTACTCATCAGCGCTCTTCCAAATCAAGCTACCTTGGCAATCGATTTTTGTTTCATAAATCAAAGTAGATACCTATTACTTCGATTACTAACCGACGTCGTGGATTTCTCCAATATTTTTTATGATGTAACTTACTTGAACTTGCTAATAATTTATTAGCAATTTATTAGCGTGGATGGGGCGTAAACCCGGGAGATGCAGGGTTCGATTCCCCGCCGGGGTGGCTTACTTTAAAAAAAAAGATTTTTTCTATTGGTTATAATAATAATATATTCTCTCAGAAAATGTTTTTCGAAATTATGTATGTTCGATTCTAATATCATTCAACTCGGACCATTCAACGTATTCAAAATTTAGTCAGCTCTACTCTCCAAGTTGTTTCACGTGAAGGATCGGGGCCCATTGGTAAGGATTTCCATTGCCGAAAATATAACAATATGGATGCTGGAGGACGTGAATCTTACACATTGGAAGCAATGTCTTTTAGTAGCACGTGGAAAACAATTGGTGCATTTATTCGGTGTGTCCATATTTTTCTGAAAGGTAGTTAAGCTGCCATATACCTTAGTAATAGGTATTATCACTAGCCTCCATTTTGGAAAGTGAGAAACAGGCTGTCACTTTTATTTTTAGTATGGTTTTTCGTCTGAATTCGGGATGTGGAGGTGAACAAATAGCACAACGGAATTGTTTTGGAAACGGCAAGGTATATTTAAGTTAATATTATATAATAGTTACATTTTTAATAATTTATTTTACGGAGGACGAAATGTACGCGTTTGCGATCTGGCTGTTGGCAGCGTTCTGCCCGCGATCTTGTATTTTGCTTTCAACGAAAGCGTTGTCGAAAAACGGCGACGTTGCAATATTTTCAACGGTCATAATCTACGGCATTGCCGGCTCGGCTCTATTATTATTATTTATTTTCGTAATCAGCGCTTTACTATTTGTTGGATTTGATACCGACTCGGGCCTCTCCAAATACACAGAGACATCCCCAAATGGGGACCATACGGGGGTGTAACAGTATGCAAAGAAAATAGTTGTTCAACAGTGAATTGTGATCTTCTTCTAGTGGCAGATAGGTTTGTAACATAACAAGATGGATGCTGGAGGACGAGAATCTTACACATTGGAAGCAATGTCTTTTAGTAGCATGTGGAAAACAATTGGTGCATTTATTCGGTGTGTCCACATTTTCCTGAAAGGTAGTTAAGCTGCCATATACCTTAGTAATAGGTATGCAAAGAAAATAGTTGTTCAATTGTGAATTGTGATTTTCTTCTAGTGGCAGATGGGTTTGTACTTTGCAATTAATTAGTTTTCAGTGGAGACATTTTTTATTGTAAATTTGACAACAGTATTGATTTAGCAGGAAGTGCTTTAAAAAGTTACCATTAAATTGAAGTATTTATATATTTTGTGTATTTACCATGTAGTATTGGATCCAGAATAAAGCACGACAGAGTAGCCGAAGTATGATTTCCTTTGTGCCAGAGGAGGTATGGTTATCTGTGGGTCTTCAAATATCATTGGGTAGCTTGTATCCAAGATCTGACTTTTGGCGGAGCACCATAATGTCACCAACAATAGCACTCTGACCATAATCTGGATTGTGAATATCATTGTTTAAGAATCTGAAAATAAATAGAATCAGTATTATTGTAAGATAATGTTATTCAAAACTAATAATTGTCGGGCCAAATATGTCAATATTGCTTGATTGGCGGTTAGAAAACTTAGTCAATCAACCCTAAATTAAATTATACGTTATTTGTGTGTACATACAAAAGTATATACAATAATATTTTTATTTAATTTTCACTTTTATATCTAGGTGGATTTGACTCAGTAATTTCATTTCATTTACCCTTATTGATCATATAGCGCATTGCATTTTGATTGGTGGAATTTGATGTACCTGAGGTAAAACATAATTTAAAAATAATTTGTATGCATCATAGATTGGTGATAGCTTAGAGGCCAAAGCATTCACCTGGAAAGAGAATAACGTGAGTTTGAATCTTAGACTATATATACATCTAGACGCCACCCATTGCATTGCTAAATGAAGCTGCATGCCGTGCGTTTGGTTTGTGGGCGAGCGAACGCATTCGTACACAAATATTTGAGACCATAGACTATTTCGCTAGTGCTCGCCCAAAGTGCTCAGAATAAAAATATAATTTTCTATTTTTTTATGTCATATAGTATTTTAAGCGGTCAAAATGCAACCATTAGGTAAAGATATCCAATATAATTTAAGTTATTTTAAAGAAACACTAGGTCACTGATATTAAAATATATAACAATATACAAATAAATTATCACGAACATAACCTATCAACTTACCTATGAAACGTAATATTATCTTCTTGCTTGTTACCACATTTTAATACAACACACAGAACCATCTTTTCTACTTAATTAACTAAAAATATTTACCACTGACTATGTTAAACACAAAAAATATAAATTTTAGCAACACGCGCTCGCAGGTTATCGACGCTTAGCTATGCAACATACGATTTGGTGGCGACACCACAGAAAATCATCTCACACATCTGTAAACCTTTTATCTTACTCTAGCGCGTGTCGTAGAGATTATAAGGGTGTCGAATACTTTCTCACTCGCATTTATGCATCGTTTTTGTTCAGGCCTTGGTTTGAATCCTATTTGGTTCAACTTTCATTTAAAAACTAAATACTTGTTACTTTAATCATAATTAGATAAGACGCCTGTAGCTTAATTGGTAAAGCACTTAGTTTCAATTCCCGTCAGGATTTGTATTTTTTTTGACAAATTTTCAAATTATTTTTCAATTTAAAGAATTCTACTTTCTCAAAATTTGTCAATTTTTCGTTGAATAAAAGTAAGAGTTTATCAAATTCGTTTTATTGTGAATCTGATTTTGTTATAAACACTGGATTTAGTCAAGTTTGAAAAAAATAATTTGAACCTATACTTACAGAATAAGTGCATTATGGAAAATAATACTTTCAGGAAAATGGTCAGTTTTAGAAAAAATCTAAATTGTTATTTTACTTAGCAAATATTCATAGTTTTTAAATAGTGAAATAGCATACAGTTGCAGCGTTTTCACTATAGGTTAATATTGTACCAATCGTAATTTGTGGAAATAGTCAATTTTGGAAAAGAACCCAAGTAACAAAAAATTTAATGCTATTAAAATTAAACTAAAATATAATATTACTCCGCCATACCTTATGTTAATTACTCCTTATTTGGGAAAGGCCATAATCACTTTGTATCATAAAACTACACTAACATATTAAGATTGTAAGAAAATATTTAAATATTATGCAGAATTTTGTTTAATATTATGTAATAAAGAATATTATGTACGTAGAGTTTCTTGTCAAATACAATAACTATCAATTGTTTTAAAATAATAATAGAAAGAATGACTAACAGGGCGATTCTAAAGAAATCAGGCGTTGTTAAGTTTTTGTACATTTTTAGTTTGACATTGTAAAAAAAAATATTATATATTGTTGGTAGAGCATCCGTCTGTAAAACCCAATTCCGACTATAGAGGCCGTGGAACTGAATTTCGAGTTACGGTGGTAATAATAGTTCTTGATTATTTTCGTTGATTGGTTATTATACGGTAGCCTCTTCGGTTACATAGAAAGAACACAAGAAAGAACATACGGGTTCTTTCCTTATGATAATGATAATAAAATGAATTTCCCGACTCGTTTTCTTCTGGGTATGCTATCAATGCAATTCTTGTCTACCCGAAGAGTGATTGCTCTTTTAAAGCATTTCTTTTTACTTCTTCGTGGGTTCATTTACAATCCGTATATACCTACTGGCAAATATTAATTTTCATGTTCCCACCAATATCACTCGTAACTCTACCGTCTTCAAGATACCTCGTCGCAGGACAGATGTTATGTTTCATGATGCTGTGTATCGTGCGAATAACTTATTTGATGGCACCATAAAGGTTGATTTATTTTTTATTAACTATATAATGTTTGTGGACGTGTTAAATAGGTTAAATTTAAAATTATATATTATGTATTATGGCGCATTGGCCAACCGCTGTAATGCCGTAATACTCTTTTTCTAAATAAATAAATAAATATATTATGGAGGCCTATATGATCCGTTTAGGAGGGAAAATAATAATAATTACTTAATTTAGTCATAATAGGTACTTATTTTGTTCATAACTGATCAGGGTGTTAGCAATATGGAGATTGAATTTAACCTTTGGTATAGGATGTTCAGGTTCGATTCCCGAAAAACTTCAAAAACATACTGGCAAAAAATGGTAAAAAAATGTTGAACTAAGTAGGATTCGAATTCACATCTTTCAATGTCCGAATGAATGCTCTCAACCATTAAACTATTGACCTGTTAATGATTCAAGACAGTTATTACTAACAACTACGCTATGTTAGTATTTCAAATCCCACCAATCTTTGAAATTTATGATTTATAGATCGCGTCAGAGTTATCCAAATTTAAATACGTTGTTCTAGCATTTGCTAATAAGTATACCATGTCCGATCCTAAGAAGAACATATGGGCCTCCACAGAGAGGAGATTCTTTTAACGGTTTTTTTTTTGTTTTTACGAGAAATGAATGTTAGTCAATTGCTCAACCTATTGACACATTGACAATATGTACTAACTATACCTACACAAGATTTGATAAAGTTTCAGTAAAAATAACTTAACATTTTTAAATCGTGTGTCTCATTCAGTATTGAACAAAAAACTATAAAATATTAGAGTTGAATACCACTCCGCAGGACGCGTTTTGTGGTTATTATTTTTATCATTTGCGGTAGATATCACTTCCTGACTTTTGACTTAATTTATGTACTTACGTGGTAAGTATTATTAAGTAGGTAATCCAATATGAAATTAAATATCGAATTTTCTTTCACATTTTTTCTTCGTACTTCTTTTATTTTTGTCTGCCAATGATAAAAGTATGTCAGATGGAGTTAGAAAGTAAGCTATTTTGGCAAACGCTAGATTTTATTATAATTAAAAAAGTGTAGAAACCAGTAGCTACTTCAAAAAATAAAATATAAATAATAGTCAAGGCCTGTACAGAAACAATCAATAAGTGCGAGTGAGAAAGCGTTCGGCACGCTTACATCTCCGCAATATGCGATATACGTTAAAGTTCCCACCATCACCCGTCATATATGCACGACCATTTCCATGACGCTTTAAACGTATCTGAAAGAAGTAATTTGAAGTGCTCATTCCGTCCCGAGACGGAGCCGCACGGGACTGATGCTGCTACCATGCACCGTAGAGTAAGATAGATTTTCTACAGCTGAATTAACTAATTTTTGTACACGTCGCCAGTAAATATTGATTTGGATGACATAAAAAATGCGAGCACGTGTTGCTGAAATTTATTATTTTGTGTTAAATATAAAGTTAGTGTTAATTATTTTTAGTTAATTTTGTAGATAATATAATGGTTAACTATGTTGTGTTGAGAAGCAACATGATGGTATAACGTTTCATAGTTAAATTAATAATAATAAAATTGAGGGAAACACGGCTTCATTTTGCCGAACAATATCCACTCTCTTTATATTATTAGTCTGAGGATAATACCTTTGAACATTTTTTTGCGAAAACTAATAAATATATAAATCATACAACCAAAAATAAATCTTGTACGAAATATAAATATCCACGTCCCGCGTGGGAGTTGGCTCGTCATGTGTTGCGTCGGGGCGGTACACTATAAAGCAGGGGGGGGGGGCAAACTTTTTGGATGGAGGGCCAAATTCAAGAATTCAAAATGAGTGGCGGGCCGCAAGTAAAATACTATTTTTAGATATACACTATTTATTATCACGAAAAATAAACATTACAAAAAAATTAATTAGAAGAACGAAACTGTTTTTTTAACATTTTTTAAATTCAGGTGTTAATTTTGTAGTTGATATTCTCAAAACTGCTTGTAAATGGGCATCGGAGATATTTGATCGTAAAGAATTTTTATTGAGGTTCATGATCGAAAATGTTTGTTCACATATATAGGTTGATCCAAAAATAACGAACATTTTTCTTGCATAATCTTTAAGTTGGTCGAATTTGTCTGAATTAAGGGCTTTGTAAAATTTGGAGATTTCTTCACGACGATGCAATTCTCTTAAATCAGTGTCACACTGCAGATCAATAATCTTAAGTTGTAGCTCTGTCGGTACACCATGCCCCCCACATCTTGACGCGGGCCCCGAAGCCAGGGTCTTGGGCGGGCCCCCTACCTATCGCTATGGTTAAAGGCAGTCTGACGCTCTCCAGTATTGTTTTTCAAATGGTGTTCGAGGTCAAATAAAATTCAGTGTAATTTAGCGATTTTTTAACACAGTATTTCTCAACACGTCCCAACAACTATATGTTTTAAAATGGTAATAAGTTAGAAGTAAGCTAGTGCCACAGGCGACTTTTTTTTGCTATTAGAGCAAAATTAAGATGTGTGTTTATCTCATTTATCTGGTCGACCCGTCACGCTGGGCCCCCCCTGAGCCCGGGCCCCTAGGCTAGAGCCCTGTCAGCTCCCCCCTTGTGAGGGCCATGCGGTACACTATCAATATCTATTGAAAATGGATTGCGTATTATTGCTAAACTTGTCTCAATTTTTTGGAAGTCACCAAATCTTTGTGAAAAATCGTCATTCAGAGCTTTAATAATTTTACCATATTATTCAAATTTATATTCTGGTATATTCAGCAACTTCAAAGTTGGAAAGTGGTCCACGTTGTTATTCGATATTTGTCGAAGGATTAACTTGAGTTTTAATTGAAATCCAATCAAACTTTTTACCATATCATGGGCATATATTTTTTTTCCTTGCAACGCGGAGTTAAAAGTATTTAAATATGTCACGATGTTCAACGTCGAAAATATTGGTTACATAGTGTGAGACGAGACGCAAGGAAGACGTACCTACTGAGATAACACATTTACGAAACAACAAATTCTTCAAATTTTAATCTATTGTCAATATTTCTTAAAAAATTATAAAAAAGTTATTCGTAATCAGAAGTACAATTAATGATGGCGGGCCGCAAAAAAATACCCGGCGGGCCACATGCGGCCCGCGGGCCGCAGTTTGCCCCCCCCTGCTATAAAGGGTGGATATAAACATTGTGAATGAGGAAGAACCATCAGCTAAGCATCGCTTGACAAATGAATGAGTTTACTGATGGTGTGCTTGACAAAGTCAGGATACTCTTCAAAGATTTCGCCAGGTTGATGCAACAGTTCACAGACAAATATTTGAGTCTGAAACACCAGAATAAAGACAGTAAGACATACACGTAGACGTAATATGAGAGAGAAGAGTCAGGGAGAATATTGAGAGGTGATACTGCTACCTGGTAATTCTAATGGGATGCATGTGGAAACAAGTAAGATGTGTTAACTGTGATAACAATAAGATTAACGGAAACTTGTTACCGTTTTATTTATTTAGAATAGACATAGAAGAGAAATACAAAGGTTTCAATTTTATTTATAACAAAAAATAATATGACTAATAAGACGAGATCCATGGAATTCACATTTAGTAAAGTTTCTAATAATTATTGTAAGTTTTGTCTTTGAGTTTAAATATACAATAATTTTATTTTTAATGTTTATAAATATGTACTTAATAGATTATTAATTAAAACACTTAAAAATATAAATTATCAATTATTTATGTTTAATTGCAAGCTTCGATTTTTTTTTATCATGATTATCTTTCATTATTATTATCCTAAGAGATTTTGGAAAACGCACTAACGGCTCATTTAAGCGACATTTTATTGTTATTTTTACATCTTCACTTCAAAATGTGCGCTACCGATTCATCTACCTTTTGAATTGACCACATTTCACAAATTTTCAATGATTTTACAGGTACTTGACGTTTATATCCGATATTTTCTTACACACCGTATACGATCGCCATATTTACTGTCCACGCCTGTCAGAATGACGTCTTTGTCGCTTAAGACCTTCTAATCCTTTATTTGACAAACGAATTCGATTATTTTTATTCAAATATCGTAATGTAGGCATTGGCGCACTTTTTTCCGGTGAAAAAACCATAATTTTGGTACAATTTAATACGTATAATATCTTTTGACAGCGGGGTACGCCACTGACGGCCATTTCATAGATAATGTGATATTCGAAATTTGATTTTTTTAAAATACTTTGTGGCTGTTCACCCACTATTTTTGTTATTGAATAATTACCTAGGCTACTAATTTCCATACTAAAAAAGTTGCCATTGCAAACAATGAAAGAAATTAATACGAATTGTTATAGTTATCAAAATGTGTGATATTGTATAATATCTACCTATTTTTTTCGTCCCTATCATCATCAATCTTGACCTATACACTGCTGGATGAAGGCCTCCTCAGCCTTATTCTACTCCTTACTTACACATGAATTGTTATATTTATCAAAATCTACCTATCTATATATAATGCCATTATTATCACGAGCCTCAATAAATCCACTGCTGGATGAAGGCCTCTCTACGTTGATTGTATTCTTGACAGTATTGAATTTCTAATGTTATTTATCTACATATTCATATCGTCATCATAATCATCATCATCATCATCAACTAGGATCAATCCACTACTGGATGAAGGGTTCCGCAACCTGATTCTACTACTATCGGTTTAACGAATTTGTGATATTATACCTATTTCTATCATTCTTATATCATCGACCTGAACCAATCCACTGCTGGATAATGGCCTCCCTAGCCCGGTTCTACTCCTTTCTGTCATATGAATTGCTGTATTTATCAAAATCGGTGATATTATATTTAAAAACATATTCATATCGTCATCATCATCATCATCGACCTAAACCAATCCACTGCTTAATAAAGACCTCTCTAGCTTGATTCTACTCCTTTCTGTCATATGAATTGCTGTATTTATCAAAATCGGTGATATTATATTTATTTACATATTCATATCGTCATTATCATCATTATCATCACCATCGACCTGAACCAATCTACTGCTTCATAAAGACCTCCCTAGCCAGATTCTACTCTTTTCTGTCATATAAATTTCTGTATTTATCAAAATCGGTGATATTATATTTATTTAAATATTCATATCGTCATCATCATCATCAACCAGGATCCATCCACTGCTTAATAAAGACCTCCCTAGCTTGATTCTACTCCTTTTGTCATATGAATGTATGTATTTATCAAAATCTGTGATATTATATGTATCTACACATTCATATCGTCATCATCATCATCATCATTATCATATACCTGAACCAATCCACTGCTTAATAAAGACCCCCTTAGCCTAATTCTCCTCCTTTCTGTCATATGAATTTCTGTATTTATCAAAATCGGTGATATTATATTTATCTACATATTCATATCGTCATCATCATCATCATCATCGACCTGAACCAATCCACTGCTTAATAAAGACCTCCCTAGCCAGATTCTACTCCTTTCTGTCATATGAATTTCTGTATTTATCAAAATCGGTGATATTATATTTATTTACATATTCATATCGTCATCATCATCATCATTGACCTGAACCAATCCACTACTTAAAGACCTCCCTAGCCTGATTCTACTCCTTTCTGTCATATGCATTGCTGTATTTATCAAAATCGGTGATATTATATTTATCTACATATTCATATGGTCATTATCATTATCATCATCATTGACCTGAACCAATCCACTGCTTAATAAAGACCTCCCTAGCCAGATTCTACTCCTTTCTGTCATATGAATTGATGTATTTATCAAAATCGGTGATATTATATTTATCTACATATTCATATCGTCATCATCATCATCATCGACCTAAACCAATCCACTGCTTAATAAAGACCTCCCTAGCTTTATTCTACTCCTTTCTGTCATATGAATTGCTGTATTTATCAAAATCGGTGATATTATATTTATTTACATATTCATATCGTCATTATCATCATTATCATCATCATTATCATCATCATTATCATCATCATCATCATCGACCTGACACAATCCACTGCTTAATAAAGACCTCGCTAGCCTGATTCTACTCGTTTCTGTCATATGAATTTCTGTATTTATCAAAATCGGTGATATTATATTTATTTACATATTCATATCGTCATCATCATCATCATCGACCTAAACCAATCCACTACTTAAAGACCTCCTTAGCCTGATTCTACTCCTTTCTGTGATATGAATTTCTGTATTTATCAAAATCGGTGATATTACATTTATCTACATATTCATATCGTCATCATCATCAACCAGGATCAATTCACTGCTGGATGAAGAGTTCCGCAACCTGATTCTACTACTATATTATACCTATTTCTATCGTCCTTATCATCATTGTCCTGAACCCATCTATTGCTGGATAAAGGCCTCCCATGCCTGATTCTACTCCTTTCTGTCATTTGAATTGCTGTATTTATCAAAATCGGTGATAATATATTATATCTATTTATATTTCCATTATCATTATGAACTTGAATCAATCCACCGGTGGATGAAGGCCTCTCTAAGTTGTTTGAATTTCTGTCGGTCATATGAATTACTATATTTATCAAAATTGCTGATATTATATTTTCCCATTCATAATATCGTCATTATCATCATCAACCAAGATTAATCCACTGCTGGATGAAGGTTATCCCAACCTAATTCTACTCTTCTTGGTCATATAAACTGCAATATTTTTTAAATTTGTGATATTATATACCTACCCATTTATATCGTCATTATCGTCATCAACCTGTATCTATCCACTGCTGGATGAAGGCCTCTTTAAGCTGATTCCACATCTTTAGGTCTTATAAATTCCTATTCTTATCAGATATAATATGTATTACTTCATTATTTATCAACATTTGTCTCGATATGAATGTCCCGCACCGGGAAACTATATTGTTTAAGGTTAATTTTTAAAACAAAATATGATTTTTAAAATATTATTCTGTGGCTCCAAGCATTTATTTTTTATAGACAATGAAACAAAATAATGTTTAAATTTATTTTTTATGCTGCTAACCTTTTTCTATTATGTAAATGGGACCCGAAAGAGATTAATATTCGCGTTATGTTGGATCGCTATTTATGATAATCACGATTGAGATGTATAACTATTTATCATATTTAAATGCACATACCTATACATATATTGTATTAAAATTAAAATGACAGTGGTAGCAATCGACGATTGCCAGCTGTTTTGCTAGGATTAGCAGACTGAAATGGTGTCAGATGATATTGAGAAGGCCAGACTCCAGAATAGACTACGCACATGACTCCAAATTTGTATTTGCAGTGACGACATGCATATCGTAAAACTGACAAATCAGATAAATTTTCAATTGTCTGACGTGAATGAAAATCCATCCCGAAGGGAAAACTATGGCGCCGTCTATACACACTTTACAATTATTATATTAAAATCCAATACCAAGTCACTATGATGAAAAGCTGTCTGCAAGACCTAGCGAGACAGACTGGCGAGAGCCAACTGGCTCAGCTAGTCTCCTATATATTATTATCCTACAGATTTGCCCGTTTTTGCGAGCGATTGTGTGCCTTATTCGTCACGTCCGATGGGTTAAAACGCCAAACACACTTATGGAATGTTCGAAATTCAAATAGGTCATATAGAGTATGAAAGGAAGGGTTTTCCGAATTTAAGTTATCTTGCGATATAAAATTGATGTTTCTCTAAAGCTTTCCGGCACATACGTCACATTATTGACAATATGGGAATTTATTTTTTCACAATGTTTGCAACACTCGAACCGACTAAACAAAGATGGCCGCTTTAAATTTAAAATGCGTTTTAACCGATATATACAATCAATTTTCACAAACTAATCATAATAAGATTGATCGATAAACATATTAGAACTGATTTATTTAAATTTTTATGAATTAAGTTCTCTGTTTAAGTTAAGTTTCTACACCTCTGACGGAAATCAAGTCTTTTGACACTATAAATTTATTACGCTATGTATACTAACATACGGTATTTCAATTGACTGACCACATATTTACTTATGAGATGCATTCGAGTGACTGTAAGTTGAAGTGAGCACAATTTTATATAACTTAACACAGTCACAAAAAAATCACTTTTAAAAACAAGGTAACATACGTCATTATTTGTTGTTTATGTAAAAAACGACAGGTGATATTATTTACGTCTCCTAATGATTTAAAAATGCACAGCACTATATAATAACTCACATTTATAACAAGCACCCATAGATAACTATAAATATTCAAATAAACAATAACATTTATACGAATTCCGATTAAAACTGATCATTTCATTGAAACGCGGGCGTACGACATATCGGCGTTTTACGACACCAAGGAAAATTTTAAAATATGATGTCACTTTTTTTTTTTTTTGTAAGGCTGTTGAATCAATTTTTATTTTGAACCAATGAAACTTATATACATTTAATTAGCTCATTGTAACCCAAAAATATTAAAAGGTATCAACCAGTGTTGCCAACTAACATTTTCAAAGTTCAGTAGATTTTTTGATTTTTTCTTCAAAATACCATTGATTGACAAAAATGCATGAAATTCAACGATTGTGTTTGGTGAAAGCGTGCATATTGACATAATCTCACAAGTGTCTTTTAAAAAATCATGTAAAAAGTGACTTTTGTTCATCACAAATATCATTATTTCTTCTTTTCCTGACAACAATTTCAGTAGATCTAATGAAATTCCAGTAGACATGGCAACACTGACTATGCGATCAACCCAGCAGTGTTGCCATGTCTACTGAAATTTGCCAATATACTGAATTTTTGATTTTTTTTCGAAATTCAAGAAATCTACTGATATTTGTGTTTCTCCATAATTGTAAATTAACTGATGATTCTTTCAATAATAAACTTGAAATGATTTACGCATGACCTTTTTTGATGTTATACACTTCTAAATTGACATAAAAAGCATTGTAACTCTACCCAAGAGCGCCATTTTACCCATTAATATCATCATTGTTTACAGTAAATTAATATTATTAGTTATTGTTATTCTTATTAGTTTTAAATCATATCTAATAAACCACATTTTTCAAAATCTTCTGAAATTTTAAATTTTGACTTGGCAACACTGGGTTGCAGTGTTGCCAAGTCAAAATTTAAAAATTCAGTAGATAGACATGGCAACACTGACTAATGCGATCAACCCAGTGTTGCCAAGTCAAAATTAAAAAAAAAAATCAGTAGATAGACATGGCAACACTGACTATGCGATCAACCCAGTGTTGCCAAGTCAAAATTTAAAATTTCAGAAGATTTTGAAAAATGTGGTTTATTAGATATGATTTAAAACTAATAAGAATAACAATAACTAATAATATTAATTTACTGTAAACAATGATGATATTAATGGGTAAAATGGCGCTCTTGGGTAGAGTTACAATGCTTTTTATGTCAATTTAGAAGTGTATAACATCAAAAAAGGTCATGCGTAAATCATTTCAAGTTTATTATTGAAAGAATCATCAGTTAATTTACAATTATGGAGAAACACAAATATCAGTAGATTTCTTGAATTTCGAAAAAAAATCAAAAATTCAGTATATTGGCAAATTTCAGTAGACATGGCAACACTGCTGGGTTGATCGCATAGTCAGTGTTGCCATGTCTACTGGAATTTCATTAGATCTACTGAAATTGTTGTCAGGAAAAGAAGAAATAATGATATTTGTGATGAACAAAAGTCACTTTTTACATGATTTTTTAAAAGACACTTGTGAGATTATGTCAATATGCACGCTTTCACCAAACACAATCGTTGAATTTCATGCATTTTTGTCAATCAATGGTATTTTGAAGAAAAAATCAAAAAATCTACTGAACTTTGAAAATGTTAGTTGGCAACACTGGTTGATACCTTTTAATATTTTTGGGTTACAATGAGCTAATTAAATGTATATAAGTTTCATTGGTTCAAAATAAAAATTGATTCAACAGCCTTACAAAAAAAAAAAAAAGTGACATCATATTTTAAAATTTTCCTTGGTGTCGTAAAACGCCGATATGTCGTACGCCCGCGTTTCAATGAAATGATCAGTTTTAATCGGAATTCGTATAAATGTTATTGTTTATTTGAATATTTATAGTTATCTATGGGTGCTTGTTATAAATGTGAGTTATTATATAGTGCTGTGCATTTTTAAATCATTAGGAGACGTAAATAATATCACCTGTCGTTTTTTACATAAACAACAAATAATGACGTATGTTACCTTGTTTTTAAAAGTGATTTTTTTGTGACTGTGTTAAGTTATATAAAATTGTGCTCACTTCAACTTACAGTCACTCGAATGCATCTCATAAGTAAATATGTGGTCAGTCAATTGAAATACCGTATGTTAGTATACATAGCGTAATAAATTTATAGTGTCAAAAGACTTGATTTCCGTCAGAGGTGTAGAAACTTAACTTAAACAGAGAACTTAATTCATAAAAATTTAAATAAATCAGTTCTAATATGTTTATCGATCAATCTTATTATGATTAGTTTGTGAAAATTGATTGTATATATCGGTTAAAACGCATTTTAAATTTAAAGCGGCCATCTTTGTTTAGTCGGTTCGAGTGTTGCAAACATTGTGAAAAAATAAATTCCCATATTGTCAATAATGTGACGTATGTGCCGGAAAGCTTTAGAGAAACATCAATTTTATATCGCAAGATAACTTAAATTCGGAAAACCCTTCCTTTCATACTCTATATGACCTATTTGAATTTCGAACATTCCATAAGTGTGTTTGGCGTTTTAACCCATCGGACGTGACGAATAAGGCACACAATCGCTCGCAAAAACGGGCAAATCTGTAGGATAATAATATATAGGAGACTAGCTGAGCCAGTTGGCTCTCGCCAGTCTGTCTCGCTAGGTCTTGCAGACAGCTTTTCATCATAGTGACTTGGTATTGGATTTTAATATAATAATTGTAAAGTGTGTATAGACGGCGCCATAGTTTTCCCTTCGGGATGGATTTTCATTCACGTCAGACAATTGAAAATTTATCTGATTTGTCAGTTTTACGATATGCATGTCGTCACTGCAAATACAAATTTGGAGTCATGTGCGTAGTCTATTCTGGAGTCTGGCCTTCTCAATATCATCTGACACCATTTCAGTCTGCTAATCCTAGCAAAACAGCTGGCAATCGTCGATTGCTACCACTGTCATTTTAATTTTAATACAATATATGTATAGGTATGTGCATTTAAATATGATAAATAGTTATACATCTCAATCGTGATTATCATAAATAGCGATCCAACATAACGCGAATATTAATCTCTTTCGGGTCCCATTTACATAATAGAAAAAGGTTAGCAGCATAAAAAATAAATTTAAACATTATTTTGTTTCATTGTCTATAAAAAATAAATGCTTGGAGCCACAGAATAATATTTTAAAAATCATATTTTGTTTTAAAAATTAACCTTAAACAATATAGTTTCCCGGTGCGGGACATTCATATCGAGACAAATGTTGATAAATAATGAAGTAATACATATTATATCTGATAAGAATAGGAATTTATAAGACCTAAAGATGTGGAATCAGCTTAAAGAGGCCTTCATCCAGCAGTGGATAGATACAGGTTGATGACGATAATGACGATATAAATGGGTAGGTATATAATATCACAAATTTAAAAAATATTGCAGTTTATATGACCAAGAAGAGTAGAATTAGGTTGGGATAACCTTCATCCAGCAGTGGATTAATCTTGGTTGATGATGATAATGACGATATTATGAATGGGAAAATATAATATCAGCAATTTTGATAAATATAGTAATTCATATGACCGACAGAAATTCAAACAACTTAGAGAGGCCTTCATCCACCGGTGGATTGATTCAAGTTCATAATGATAATGGAAATATAAATAGATATAATATATTATCACCGATTTTGATAAATACAGCAATTCAAATGACAGAAAGGAGTAGAATCAGGCATGGGAGGCCTTTATCCAGCAATAGATGGGTTCAGGACAATGATGATAAGGACGATAGAAATAGGTATAATATAGTAGTAGAATCAGGTTGCGGAACTCTTCATCCAGCAGTGAATTGATCCTGGTTGATGATGATGACGATATGAATATGTAGATAAATGTAATATCACCGATTTTGATAAATACAGAAATTCATATCACAGAAAGGAGTAGAATCAGGCTAAGGAGGTCTTTAAGTAGTGGATTGGTTTAGGTCGATGATGATGATGATGACGATATGAATATGTAAATAAATATAATATCACCGATTTTGATAAATACAGAAATTCATATGACAGAAACGAGTAGAATCAGGCTAGCGAGGTCTTTATTAAGCAGTGGATTGTGTCAGGTCGATGATGATGATGATGATAATGATGATGATAATGATGATGATAATGATGATAATGACGATATGAATATGTAAATAAATATAATATCACCGATTTTGATAAATACAGCAATTCATATGACAGAAAGGAGTAGAATAAAGCTAGGGAGGTCTTTATTAAGCAGTGGATTGGTTTAGGTCGATGATGATGATGATGACGATATGAATATGTAGATAAATATAATATCACCGATTTTGATAAATACATCAATTCATATGACAGAAAGGAGTAGAATCTGGCTAGGGAGGTCTTTATTAAGCAGTGGATTGGTTCAGGTCAATGATGTGTTCAGGTCAATGACTGATCAGGGCAGTGTTGCCAAGTCAAAATTTAAAAATTCAGTAGATAGACATGGCAACACTGACTAATGCGATCAACCCAGTGTTGCCAAGTCAAAATTAAAAAAAAAAATCAGTAGATAGACATGGCAACACTGACTATGCGATCAACCCAGTGTTGCCAAGTCAAAATTTAAAAAAATCAGTAGATAGACATGGCAACACTGACTATGCGATCAACCCAGTGTTGCCAAGCCAAAATTTAAAAAAATCAGTATATAGACATGGCGACACTGACTATGCGATCAACCCAGTGTTGCCAAGTCAAAATTTAAAATTTCAGTAGATTTCATAAAATATCAGTAGATTTTGAAAAATGTGGTTTATTAGATATGATTTAAAACTAATAAGAATAACAATAACTAATAATGTTAATTTACTGTAAACAATGATGATATTAATGGGTAAAATGGCGCTCTTGGGTAGAGTAACAATGCTTTTTATGTAAATTTAGAAGTGTATAACATCAAAAAAGGTCATGCGTAAATCATTTCAAGTTTATTATTGAAAGAATCATCAGTTAATTTACAATTGTGGAGAAACACAAATATCAGTAGATTTCTTGAATTTCGAAAAAAAATCAAAAATTCAGTATATTGGCAAAAAATATCAGTTGATCTACTGAAATTTCAGTAGACATGGCAATACTGGATCAACCGTAGAATATTATTTCAAAATTTAATAAAGTAACATTTTTTTATGGCTGTTAAATGATAATTTTTTTAAACCAATGAAACTTATATACATTCAATTGGCTCATATAACCCAAAAATATTTAAAAGGTATTCAACAATAATTGGTGTTATACATATTATTTAAATCATTATCAACCAGGATCAATCCACTGCTATAGCAGGCCTAGCAGCCTGAAGTGGTGTCAGGTGATATTGTGAAGGCCTGACTCCAGAATAGACTACGCATATGACTCCAAATTTGTATTGGCAGTGACGAGATGCAAATTGTAAAACTGACAAATCAGCGAAATGTCAAAATGTCTGACGTAAATGAAAATCCATCCCGAAGGGAAAACTATGGCGCCGTTTATGCATACTTCACAATTATATTAATATACAATACCGCCAAGCCGTCTGCAAGACCTAGCGAGACAGACTGGCGAGAGCCAGCTGGCTCAGCTAGTTATTATTAAAAATATTGTAGGTATTATCGTTGTAAACTCTATTATACTGCCATCTGTGTTAAAAATAGCGAAACTGTTAGCACGAACTATGCACTAACAAAATAAGGAATGATGAAATAATATTCTCTTTAGCTGCATCTAACTTTTAATTTATAATAACAGATGTCAGAGGACATTTAATTTTGCGACAGGTGTCAAAATATTTACGACGATTCAAAAATAATAATATTTATTTACTCATATAATTAGATGGGGAAGCAATGAGATATTTATGAAAAAAATAATAAACATAATATTAGTATCTATGGACTTTTGGAGTGAAAATTACTAATGGTGCTGGTGGCATTTACGTCGAAATCTAGAAAATTTATTTTTCCATCGCCGGAGCCCTTGAAAATCTGCTAAAGGGATGAACTATTTATAGCTTGTTCTCTATGGTAAGCCTAACTTTAGGTGTAATTATCGAGCTATCCCATTTATTAGGCCCTTGTTGTGGATTAAACATATCTTGAAAACATCACATTAATTTGTGCCAGGTGAGAGATTTGAACTCGTAACCCACGGCTTCAGAGCCGGACATTCCTCCATTGTGGGTCTGTGATAATTAGATCATGATACGAGTGCGTAGTAATGTGACTGCGCCAACCTTTTAAATGAATGAAAATAATTATTTTTATTTAGTACATGTGCTTTATAGCGTTGTAGCGTTATATAATACACAATTTACTTTGAAATAAAAGTAGCAATATTTTTTTTTCTCATCTGTGAGGTGTATTGGGAGGTTCAAGTAGGCTCCATCATAGGCAGAGATTTTCCAGAATGATCTTACTAATAAGTATTTTTTCAAAGGTGGCACGTGTTCAATATGTTTGCTACCGTTCATTATGAAAATTTATATAAAAGTTTTTAGAAGATGCTTAATTTAATATAATATATTAAAGCATTTTTCCTTGCTCTCACATGGTATAGTTTCCAATCCCAATATTCTGGAAAATTTGAATTTTTATGCACCGATCAATAATTGCATGCGTGGTCGTGCAGCCATGACCAATATTTTGGTTGACAGCTGTTTCCTCATGTCAGGCTCACCAGGCACCAATAGCGAGTGCTGTGCGCCTGGTAATTGCACTTCTTAGAGATATACCTAGACATTTATGGCAATGAATTATGTATTCTATTTAAAAAAAAATATTTTAGTGTTTAATTTGTATTTTCTTTTCAATTATTCTAGTTTTTTTATTTTATTTCTTTTCTATAAAATTATTTTTTGTTTTTTCCCTCTACCTTGTTTTTTTCTCTAGTTGATTTACTTGTACTTTTTATTCTAAATGTGATATTGTGAACGTCTTGAATAAATAATTTGTTATGTGCTCAATGTGTCTTTTTTAAATAAATAATTAAGGCTATACCTCAGCTGAAGCATGATCCAAATAGATCGTGACTAGGCGATGCGCGGATTGTGCAAATGACGCGAGCCGAACGAAATATAATTTGTCATAAAAATCCAAAATGCGTTCATTGAATGTTGTGCTTATTGTTATATTACTAATATTAATAGTATATTCATTGTCATGTTTTCTTTTTCAAGTACATGTGGAACGTTTTTAAGTCATCTTTACACGATTTAAGAATATATTCCTCCGACGCCATCACAACACAAATTGACGTGCTCACAAGTCAACTATCACTCTCCGAATGGCAACGCGGCCAAAATTACGTCCCACATAGTGTTGAAAATTATTTGCCGTTTCACTTATGTACGCTCTTAAATATCGACTATGTTTAGGAAAAAGGGCGTAACCCTTGATTTTTCGAAAAGTGCTTTTATTAGATATTAACAATGTATACAACTAAATAAAAAAGCCGCAAATGCCCAATTATTATGTAAATTTAGTTTTTTATTGAGCTTTAATTAAGTTTAATTTAAGGAAAAAAAGCATTTACCCTCAATTTCAATGATTTTTCTGTAATGACTTCTTTGATTATTATTTGATCAAAAATATATTACACCAAATCATCAATCATCATGCACCCAATGTATGTGCCTAGTTAAAAAAATATTAAACCAAAATTATTCAAAAAACGTTTTTCGCCCCTCCTGTAAAATTTGTTGTGTGAGGGTTACGCCCTTTTCCTAAACACGGTCGATATATATATTGTAATAGGCAAAAAATAGGCAAAATTTTGCCCATTTCATGTAATAGTCAATTTCGCACATTCGGCGTAATATTATATACAACTAAATAAACGTTCTGTAAAAAGGAAGTAAGCCGCAAATGCTAAATTATTATCTAAATTCAGGTTTTTCATTTAAATTAAGTTTTAATCGAAGGAAAAAGCATTTACACTCAATTTTAATAATTGTTATATAATAATTTCTTTAATTATTGTTAGATCGTAAAGATATTACACAAAAGCATCAATCATCATGCACCCAATCAATGTATGTGCCTATTTAAATATTAAAAAAAAAATATATATTAAACCAAAATACTCCTGTACAATTTGTTCTATGAGGGTTACGCCCTTTTTACTAAACACGGTCGATATATATCAGGGTTGGCGAACCTTTTTACGTACACGTGCCAAAATTTCCCAAATATTATTTTTTGACTGTCTGATGTGCCGAGCAGTTTTTCGAGTAGTTCGAACAGGATAAAAATAGTTATTCTATTAAAAATTCTATTTAAAAAGTTCAAAAATCAAAAGTAAATTCCGCCGTGGGTCACAGTCGGCTTCACAAACGGCTCGTTTTTTTAGACAGGTATTTCGAGGTAGGTAATTAACGTCTAGTTTTTTTATACAAATTGTCAAAGTTCAAAAATATTCATCAGTTTACTTATAATAATTATATGGTACGAACAAATATAAGTAGATTTCATAAAAAATCATAAATTCAGTATATTGGCAAAAAAAAAAAAAATCTACTGATGTAAATCGATCAAAATCAGAGTATCTGTATGTTATTTTTTAGATAATGCGACCTGTCACAATATATGCAGGAATTTTGTCGTTTCCGTTTGCGCTTTATCGATTGATAAATATTAATGGTAAAAATATTATTAAAAACAGAAGAAAATATGCATTTTTAATATTACGTAATACGAGGGTGGGTCAATAATTCCTTAGAAAAAAGCATTAAAACAGTTTTTATTTTTGTATTTTTTTTTTAATTCTCAACATAATCTCCTTGGAGCTCAATACACTTGGTTAGACGTTTCTCAATTTTTTTTAAACCCTCAGAAAAATAAGTTTTCGGAAGGTCCTCAAAATAAGCATTTGTCCGATCGATGACTTCTTCATTTGAAAAAAAACGTTGTCCACTTAGCCATTTTTTTAAGTTTGGGAAAAGGAAAAAGTCACTGGGGGCTAAATCTGGCGAATACGGTGGGTGGTCGACCAATCCGAACTTCAATTCTTCAATTTTAGCCATTGATCGTAAACATGTGTGAACACGGGCATTGTCCTGATGAAAGAGGATTTTTTTCCTGTTTAAATGAGGCCGTTTTTCTTCAATTTCGTTTTTTAGCTGGTCCAATAAAGATGCATAATAATCCCCTGTTATTGTTTTTCCTTTTTCCAAATAGTCAACGAAAATAATTCCACGTGCATCCCAAAATACAGTAGCCATAACCTTACCAGCTGATTTTACGGTTTTCGCCTTCTTTGGACATGGTTCGCCTTTCGCAATCCACTGCTTTGACTGTTTTTTCGTCTCGGGAGTATAGTGGTGTATCCATGTTTCATCTACAGTCACAAAGCGACGAAAAAATTCATCCGGATTGCGTTGCATGAGCGACAACAGGGCTTTAGAGGCCACCACCCTATTGCGTTTATTGTCGACTGTGAGCAAACGCGGCACCCATCTTGCAGAAATTTTTTTCATGCCCAATTTGTCATGTAAAATAGAAATGACGCTACCTTTTGAGATCCCTGTAACCTCAATTATCTCACTCAACTTTAATCTTCGGTCACTTAACACCATATCGTGGATTTTATTGATCATTTCTGGTGTAGTCACCTCTACAGGACGTCCTGAGCGTGGTTCATCCTTTGTTGATGTACGACCACGTTTAAATTCATTTAACCAGTTATAAATAGTTGCAAGTGAAGGAGCAGATATGCCGTAAACTAAATCCAACTCATTTTTTATTTCCTTTGCTGTTAACCCTTTTATATTAAAATGTTTAATAACAGCTCTAAACTCAATTTTCTCCATTTTCCATTTTTCCATTTTCCACAAGCATTTTTTTTTTAAATGTACGAGAAACACACAACAACCCGACCAATCTGATTGAAACTTCGCAGCATACTGAATCGGTAGTGCCGCTGCATGAAAACAAACCGCTTAAAGTACTAGTCGCGCCACCTGTCGGCTTTTCTAAGGACTTATTGACCCACCCTCGTATATAATATTCAAGGTAAGTATTTATAAAACTTAAAAAAAATATTTAAATTATAGATATGTATCTATTTTTTTTATCTTCAATATAAAACATTCGCGTGCCATAGGTTTACCATCCCTGATATGATGATGATGATGTTGAGATTGAGAAAGTGACAAGAACAATAATTGAAGCAACAAGATCAGCGCAGGAAACTGGCGAGCTACATGTATTCTTGGAGACGCCGTCTGGTGGCGAGGGTGGGAGGTAGGCTGTTAAGATTCGTCATAAATAGTGCACACTAAACTGTGCCAGTCATAATTATTCGTTTTAATTGAAATAATAATACAATTTGCAGATGGTGCTGGTTTGTTTATAAATTTTAATTAAACCCTGCCTAATCCAAACCATAATAGTTTAGGTATGCTATGGGCGATCCGACAAAATTGGGCACGACTTATTTGTTTTTGTTGAAGTAAGAATACATATTGATGGTGTTGCTTAGTTTTTTATTCATTCTGCCCTGCCTAACCAAACCATAATCGATAAAAGATATTGTTTTATTTATAAAATACTAGCTGACCCGGCAAACTTCGTACCGCCTCTGAATCAAGAAATCTTGTGTTAACTTATTAGCTGAATTTAATTCAGTTTTTATGAATACTTAAAATTAATTAAGTTCAATAAATGTGCAAAAATCAAATCAAAATGAAAATTATTTTAATTACATTAAAATGAGTGTAATTCACGTGGCAGCAAGGCATTTGCTTTATTGAAGCAAATAGATATGATTCGCGTAGCATTATTGCACTACTTTCTGTTAAACTATTTGGTGGATGGGTTGCACTCGGGTCGATTCCCTTCATTGAAGTAACTTGTGCTATACGACATTTTTCGTTTTGTTGTTAAGTGCGAGAACGAACAAAGTGGATGGTTTGCCGACACGTGATCATGCTAAGTACAATTGACCGTGAGAGAAACATTCATTTTATAGATTCAGGCCACAAACACTCAAGGATTGGCCTTGTGATTTGTTGATCGTGGTTAGCAATGATGTTCGGAAACACTTTGCTGATGAGGTCGTCCTTCGTTGAGACGAAAATGCAAAAATTCAGCGGAAACAAAATCAATCCATTCGATTCGTCGACAGGAACACTGCCGTTACCGATAGTCAGCAATTGCTTGGAGAAATCTTCGGCAGATGGATCGCTTAGCAATGCAATGCATGTTTGTCGTCAGCTGAAGTTTCTTCACATAGCGCCACAGAGTCGATGATTTGAGGCAAGGGTTTATTTCATCGGCAGCGGTCGATCTTGGAATGACTGGTAGTGTTCGGCGGAAATCGCCAGATAGTAGAATCATTGCGCCTCCAAAACATCTTGATCGTATATCTTTCATAGTTCGATTGAGTGCTTCCAATGCGCGTTTGTGCGCCATTGTGCATTCATGCCAGGTGATGATTTTACTTGCTTCCAATCCTTTGGCCATTGCTGAGTGTTTCGCAATGTTGCATGTCGGTTTTTGAGTCGTTTGAAGGTTTAACGGCAATTTGAACGCTGAATGAACCGTTCAGCATTCTTCTAGCAACATGGCCGCTATCCCGGAAGAATTAACTGCTACAACAATTTTGGATCTCGCACAAACAGTGGCGAAATCACGAACATGAGGAATGTCTTCCAGTTCTACCGGGTGCATCGAGGAAAAATAAGCCACCATTTTTATCATCAATTGCCTTCATTAACGTATCGTACACTTCTTTCAACAGTGGTACATTCGTTCGAACTGATTGGTTCAATGCATCTCAATCATATTCACGTTCCAATTCTAGATTGAAAGAGTTGTTTATTCCACGATGTGGCGTTGGCATTCCTAACTTGACTAACAAACTCCCGCACATGAGGTAACACAATATGTCTTCGATCAAAAGCAAAGCCTGGTTATGTATCCTCATTCACCCCAAGATCGGGATTCCCTGAACTGACACAAATTCAATGTAAAATGTCTTCTGACATGTCATCCTTGTACTTGTTTCACAGTTCAAGTGGATTCGATGGGAAGCATGTCGAAATAATGATAGCAAATAATGTGCGTGTTTGACTTTGAGATGCAGAAACAATAATTACTTCAGCGATTGTCATGTCCCAATGAGTATCGTTTTCAAGTAAATTGAGCCGTTGACATGCAGCACGAAATATTAGGCACACTACACCATTGACAGTTTGAAGTGATTCAAATGATGTCGGCCCACGAACATTCACCGGCAACAACTGCAAGTAGAAGCATTCGTCATTCTTCGGGTGAACTCTGTAAATGCGACCAAGAGCATCAGCAAAATGCACATCCGTATGATCAGGAACCGCATCGCTTTGCTTCGGACATTGAAATTTCTTCGATGAAGCGTTCCAAGTATAATAACGTGGCATCTCAGAGTAGAGCAACGTTCGTGCAAACGGATCGCTTTGGCAATTCGAAAATAAACTGGTCAATGATGTCGCTGGAGGTGTTTCAGCAAGTTGAGCAACATTCTATGCATTGAAATAAACTCGTTGACCATTCTCCAGATTCACCGCAAAATGTACAACGGTGTGATGACGTTCATGAATGGGGAATGAGAAAATACGCCAAATCGTTTCATCGCAGCTCACATATCAACTAACTTGATAGTGCGTGATTTTATCGTTGGTATTGGGAGTTTGAACACCAAAAACCGCCATATCGTTGCCTTTGGTGACATATTTTCAGATGTATTTGATGGACTTCAGTGAATTGCAATACTCCACGTTGCAATGCGCCTTGAATGTTTTGGAAAGAAGTAGCGAATACGGAACAATCCAAGTGTTGTCGACCACGATATCGTTTCCTTTCACGTTCGTTGTGATCGTTCTACCGTTATCATCGGGTGATCGACGCCGATATAGAGGATAACCATTGTTCGCAGTGATAGTCTCCGCCGTCAAATTTTGTGGATAACGCTTGTAACACTTGCCGTCGACCATGCACGGTGATTGGGGGTTGATGGCGCCACATGGTCCGTGAATCATGTTAGTAATTACAACATCATGCAGGTCTGGATCGGTTTCGGGATCAGGAATCTCGTCACATATGATGTCATCTATTTGGTCTGGTCGAATTCTTTCAACTAACCAAATAAGAATGTGTGCATGCGGTAAGCCTCATTTTTTCCATTCAATAGAATACATCCAGCATCGAGTATCCCCAAAGACGCGATGATTAACAATGTAGTTCATCAGCGACAGGATTTTTTGTTTGAAGACACGTGCGGTGATGTCGTGCTGATTATTTGATGTTTGTCCGGGGGCAGCAATTGAACGATTTATATCCATTTCGGATTGCACGTAAAGGTGATGAATAGATCTGGACGACCGTAATGACGAATATAATAATATGTCATTGCATATTGCGCATTAAAGCGTAGTAGCGACCTCCCGGTAAAAAACGAACTACTTTCTGTAAAAATAGTCGCTAGCTTGTTGGCTTCTCAGCGAATGGAAAGTTTTGTGTGTCATCATCACAATCGCAGTTCGCCAACAAACAGCTTGTAAAGTAGCTCAATGTAATTGACGCTTTAGTTCAATGAAAACAAATACGTTTGACTGATAAAGTTTAGTGTGCAGTATTTATGTCGGATCTTAACAGCCTACCTCCGCCCCTTGCTACTGATACATATGCTGTAAACGAGGAGGGCATAATATGTATTTAGAAGGAAGAAGAATGAGAGGAAGATGGTGTTTTCATGTGACTAATCTATCAATCGGACAATTCTTCAGTAGGTTATAATTAATTGATTAATATTAAGGTGTAAAAAGGTAGAGTATTCAGAAAAAAATCCAGGTATTCTTTTAACTAATGATTCCTGTGTCAAAAGCATTTCTTTGTTTTTTCATCCGGTTTGTGTACACCCGTCATTATAGGCACCTCACAGTGGGAAACTTACACGGCTCTGACAGAAATTGTTTGTTTTCTGTACGTGTTGTCCCAGCAAGTTACCGATAATTTCGTTAGTGGTCCGCCACCCCGCACACGACCCACCCCTGCATCCGAAAGCCAAACCATATTTACAGAAAAATAAAGGCGCTGTTTTTTTCGTTGTCGTGTTAGTAATGTATTTCTTTTGACAATCGCGGTATCAAAATGTGGCGTGCAGTAAAATTAAGCGCGATAAGAAAACTGTACGTCTTGTTTAAAAATATTTTGGTTGTCACTGTGCGTCCGCCCTACTTCTTTTTTTTGAGGACAAAATAACATAGATGGCGACAATCAAACAAATTAAACAACATGATGGGAGCAAAGATGTTACAAAGTAAAGCAATTAAAGAACCCCTTCATGGCTATTCTAAACGACTCCAAAATAACACAGGTATCACTTGGAGCAACTCCATAAACAATAATTATTGTTAACACATAGCACCGCTTTTTACTTTATTTCAAATGCATCCAATTATAATCAAGTAAGTCGTGTTAAGGCCTATGGGTTCATTCGTAAGAATCAAATTTGACGTAAGCGCCTCAACAATTAGCCATAAGCTTCAGCTCATATCAAAGTAAAAAAACAAAAATTGCTTCGCTCCGCGTCTCCGGGAGTAGATACGAAATCAGAGGTTTTAAAAGTGTTGAATTAATAATATTTTTTTTCTAACATATTTTATAAACATTTTTGTGGTAGGTAGAATAAATTATAATAATAAAAATAGTAGACCTCCAAATAAGAACCTCATATTATTGATATGCTGAATTTGTGAAGTGACACCTTTTCTTGAACCTATCATATTGTAGGTTCAAATTCAGTCCAAATATTTTTCAAAAAAAAATCTAATACTTATGTATGTTTCTGAGGTGTTTCAAATTGGTATATTAGTTATATATATCGGTGTGTATGAATACAAAAGTTATTCATTTTTTCATGAGCTAACATTACAAATTATAAGTTTAAAACATTCACAAGATGGCATAAAAGATGTCTGTTATTATTGCGTTTTTATTGAATTACAAAAACATGACTCATAAAAGAAAGCAATTCAATGAATATTTGTCGAGGCACAATTTTTTTTAAAATTTAGTACGCAACAATCAAGATTTAAGAAACCATTATTATAATAACGTGTATTTGACGGCAGTACGTTTTGGTCGCCGCGGAGGATTTCGGAACATTAGTGTATATAAAATTAATAATTGGTTCTTTAATTAGTGTACAGGCTTAACGGTATGTAATGTATTAGAATAACTATTATAAATTATTATTTTTTAAATTTTTTTTATAGATTTTATTAGATAGCATCTAATATAATTATTATATTGAGGGTTTCTTATATCCATCAACCGTGTTAGTCTAGGATCAACGAGTTCAGGCAATATACAATTCATATACATCTTGTCAGTTGTGATGTAACGAGTAATATTGTTTTTATTATTCAATGAACTAGGTTCTTACCTCAATATATTTTTTACTTGTGTTAAATAATTACTAATAAATGCCTAAGGTGATTCCATTCAATTCAACTCGGCATTAAATATATTAAATTCTAATGGATTTAAGTTTTGTACTATTTCATTTGAGTCGTTTTATGCGATCCTGGTTTCGCCTTTCGACATCGTCAGGCACTATGCGCACTCATCAAATACACACTGACAACGAAAGCAGCTAATTCTCACTTAACAATAAATTAATACAATAAAGTAAGGTAAAAACTTTATCACCTACCTATTAAGTCAAAGATCACTATGAAAAATTTAACAAACAATTAATTATGAATAGTTGAATTGTGGCAGTATGAAAAAAAAGATTTTACCACAAACCATCTGAAAAATACATATATCATAAAACATATACGTGATTTTGTGCCCCAAAAGACTTTTTTTATTATTATTTTAACGATTAATAAAATTGTGACACATGTTTCAGTGGCCATTACGATGACAACATTAGAAAACGTATTTTACTTTAAATTTTCGGTACTGTTCGGTTAAAGCGGATACAGCGGAAAACGCATTTTGATAATGCCAATAAACATACAACTGGATACGTACGTCCCTTTGAAAATAACAAAACATGGCCACCCAGGTACATAAAAACTGTATTAAGTACATGCAAAGTTTTTCAAATCGCTTAAAGCCTAACCAAGTAGGTACATATTTATCAAAACAATTAAAGTCCACCTATATTTTATCTAAACTGCTCAAGACCAAAATATTTTTTTTTTTATAAATGGGTCACCGAACGAATACCTTCAGTACTTCCTTGTAGCCATCGTGGTTATTAGATTCAATTATCTTACAATATCTCACATGCTGCAACCATTTCAATAACAAGATAATAAATAATATAATAAATATAATAAAACTACATTTTTTTCAGTTTGACAATCAGTGGTACTATATGATGTTTGATATTTTAGTCAACACAAATTATAGCACCTGGCATGCTTCCTGTGTTAGGAATAGAACGATACAAATAATTGCGACTTGCCAATTTGATTGTTACTGCAAAGAGAGTAGAGGTCATTTTTCCATGAGTCAAATAATATTGCTTCAGACTAAATTTTGGGGAAAAAAAAGACGTCCTTACCCGTTGAAATTCCAGATCGTACTAACGTTAGAAATAAGAAATTAGAAAAACTGTATGGATTAATCGATCAAATGGTCTCTTTTTGTTAATGTTGCAAAATAATTATATTTCTAAATTGTCTGAAAACAGGATAAATACATGAAAATGTACGACGTGTTTTGGTAATATAGCGTCACTAATTGTACCGAATTTATGGGGTTTTATTTATTTTTTTATTATAAATTATTATTTATAGTATTACGAAAATGTTATATTATAATAAAAAAATATTTTTATTGTGCAGTATATATTATTTTGTGAGAAAAAATCATTCAAAATTGGCTGATGTATACTCAAACTAAAATGGCTTTAAAATCTTTATTTTTCTGAAATTAAAAAAAGTACGTGGGTTAATCAATGAAATGTATTGTTTTACCCATTTCTCTCATACAATATATACCTGCAAAACTATTATTAAGTTCAACATTCATTGTGGCGTGACAGTCGTTTTGACCAATTTCGAAAACAGGACTTACTATTTGTCATTTATTTTAAAAAGTAAAGCGATTCGAAAAATTTTAATGACACAGAACGTTTTAGTTGAATACTATTTATTAGATTTTAAATAAATAAAGAGTTTATTGTGTATCAATTCGTTTTAAATATGCTTATCATTTCCGCGATTCCGAGAAGACAGGAAAAAACGGGTCCAATGGCCTTAACTGTGCTACTCAACGACATTTGACAGGTCGCACTTAACGCGGTCATGACCGGCCGTGTTAAAAAAACATCACGCCTGACAGTTAACTTCCGGGATAATTATCTGCCTGAATAGCACATACCTAGCGTATTTATCATTTTTTTTTTAATGATTTTGGAGTGATATCTTTGAATTGCCCAGCTGGTTTACTTTTTATTGCACATACTCTGAATAGAAATTAATAAACTCAGACAAATGGCACTTACCACAAATCGAAACATGCTACAGCATTTTTAATATTAAAATGTTATTGACTGAAACGACTTTCTTCAATATATTTTACAGGGTGACCTATATGACGCTTTCTGCATCTGCGCTTTGCCGATGACATAGTAATTTTCTCGCAACACTCAGAAGACCTCCAAAGCAGAATGCAGGAGCTCGCTGAAATAAGCAACAAAGTAGGTTTGCAAATAAATGTAACAAAGACGAAAGTCATGTTCAACTGCTTTGCGGGCCAAAAAGAGATCCTCATCAATGGCACTCAGCTCGAACAGGTGAAAAGCTACATCTATCTGGGACAACAAGTGTCTATAGATGGATGTATATTTGACGAAATTGTTCGCAGAGTAAAGCTAGCTAGCAAGCTGGAGTGCTTTTGGCCGCCTGAATAATGTCTTCAAAAGTGACCTTCCACTGTGCCTAAAGCGCAAAGAGTTCAACCAGTGTGTGCTTCCCGTGATCACATATGCGTATGAAACATGGACCCTAAGTAAAAAAGAGATCTAGAAACTTAGAGTAGCACAACGTGGTATGGAGAGGTGCATCCTGGGCATAACGCGAAAGAACAAAAAGAGGAATGAGTGGATAAGGAAGCGATGTAATAGAGTTTATTAAAAGCCTTAAATGAAGATGGGCTGGACACATAGCTCGAAGAAGAGACAATCTTTGGACAAATCTAGTCATCCAGTGGTATCCAAGAAGTACAAAACGTCCGCAAGGTAGACCTAGAGGCCACTGGATCGATGAAATGATAAAATTCTGCGGAAGTACGTGGCAATGCAATGCACAGGACCGAGAGAAGTGGAAGCAGCTTGAAGAAGCCTTCATCCAGCAGTGGATAGATTCAGGCTGATGGTGATGATATCGATGTATCTTTGGTTATGGATTATATAATAATATTTTGAGTGCCAGTGTATCATAAGTGAATACACACCAGTTTAAAAAACGCAATATTATAAGATTTTTCAGAATGAGATTGGAGAGACAGTCAGCACTTTTACGTGTAAACAGTTATTGTCACGATAGTTTAAGATACACACTATTGGTGTAATAGGATATATAAGATATATATAAGATATATAGATAATATATAAGATACACACTAAGTAAATCCATGCACATCTACAAGCGCTAATAAGTTTAAAAAATGATTAATCTTCGGAATAGATATCGTTCTGTAGACTGTAGACCACAAGACCACAGAAATATGTTTTAAATTATGTTATTGATGGACATCTAAAAATATGTAAACGCCAAATTGAATTAACAGCGTACATAAGTGTAACAGAAAATAATTGTCAACAGTATGTGGAACGAAATTTCGCAGTCGTCGCCAATCGAAAACTGATAGTCGAGGTGTGAGCATGTCAATTTGTTTTGTGATGGCGTCGGAGGAATATAAATTCTAAAATCGTGTAAAGATGTCTAAAAAACGTTCCGCATGTATTTGAAAAAGAAAACATGTCAATGAATATACTAATATTATTACGGATATAATAATAAACATAGCATTAAAAGGACGCATGTTGAATTTTTATGACAAATTATATTTTGTTCGGCTCGCGTCATTTGCACAATCCGCGCATCGGCTAGTCACGATCTTTTTAGACCATGCCTAAGCTGCCTTAATACTTTCATATACGCTAAAGTAAACTTTCATCTTTACTCTCATAATTTTATTTAAACTCTGTCTGTCTATAAACTATATAGAGAAAGACTGCAATATATTTAAGTATATTTATTGAACATACATAATTTTGAAAACACTTCTGACGAAATATATTATGTTCAATAATAATAAATTAGTATGTTACATTCTTAAAACATAATATGAATTATTCGTTGAATAAAAAAATTAGGTAGTTAATTAAGTATTTATTACCATGTTTTTATTAGCTCGAATTCTTGTCTGTCCCATACAGATTTTTTTTTGTTTGTCCAAGATTTTAACTAACTTCCCGACTAGCTAGACATTTGAAACTTTTAGAATATATTAGAACACGACGGGAACGCATTTTTTAAAAATATTTTTGGCCATCTTTAAGCAGAATTGAATTCATTTTCAGTTAATTCTGTTTTGTATGTTTCGGAAAAATCGTTAAAAGTAATATTTACTACTCACTATTATTGGTTGCTAAGTGGGTCCTTGCAACTAAATTATTAATATATACGTGCGTTACTATGGAAATTAATATGAAATGTCAAAATGACATTTCAGTATTCTATATTTATTAATACACAGATTTATGAAGTTTATATGATTCAACAGAAAATTTAAAAACGGGGTATATAAAAAGTTATTTTTATCTTGTAATTATATTGTATTTGATTGTAATTATTATTTTTGTGCTTGTCATCAACTCATAGTGAACATTAACACAATATGAATTATAATATTTTAAATTAAAAATATGAGAATTACTAAAGAATTTTGGCTTTTTATTATTCATATTATAAAATATGTTTTTACCCCCTCGTTGAACAATTCTAGGAATGCTACTGCATATTATGATTCTCGCATTTCTCTGGAAAGTATTTTTTCCTTTATCATTTCGCGATATATCTCATAAAAGTAAAGTTGTCAAAATCAATATTCTTTTATCTTTCCGTGCGAAATTATTGTACGCTGTACCTACTCTCCAAAGAATATTATTATATAGGTATACGGTTTAGCGTCGCGTCTTCTTCACTCTCGTGTGTATTTAATGGGGACGATTGCGATAGAGAGACAAATAGAAAAGTAATGTATCTCTTTTGGTTATTTTTATCAACATCATTAGCATTATTTCTCATTGTAGGTTTAGGCCAACTCCATTCCGCTCTGTACCGTTTTGGTAATATCACCAAAAAATTGTAGATTATAGGAGCGGCAAACTAGGCTACATTTTATTTTTTACTTTTTCTCTATCCTGTGATTACCATAATGATATGTGTCGTGAGATTTCAAAATCAGCCAAGTCCATAATTAATAGATGAATAGGAGAAAAACAGCTTTTTGTTTTCTCAAGTACACAGTCACAAGGGTGAAAGTTTATATTATTTCGAGTACAGAATATTTAAAATTATATAAGTTCCACATTCCAATAAACCAGAAATATTAGAAAGTTGTAGTTCTTCAGCAATTCACAAAAAAGTCAAAAATACCTAAAAATGGACTTGGCTGATTTTGAAATCTAGCGACACATATACGCCACCCCCGTTTGAAACTACGCTAATCTCAGAAAATATTTTAAAATGCTACAGACTATACAAAAAAAATCTCTTAAAATGACCATGGATGCCGCATAGTTCGTTCTGTTATATCCCCCAGGGAAGAAGGCAAAGCAATCAGGTGACCTGCGTTGAAAGGAACCTGAGGCGGTTTGATGATATTCTCCTTCATTTCTCTCCTTACCAAAGACTAGATTTGTTTGCGGCTCCTGAGTAGTATTCACAGCTGTTTCGTTTGAAAACCGTCGTCGTGAAGGTAATTGTCAAGAGATTTACCTTCTGGGATGTGTTTAGACTAGATGGCGAGAAGAAAATCGGGAAACAATAACGCTTTAACGAAAGTGAAAACATTACAGTTTATTTAACGGAAACGCAAGTATATATATACAGTGGACAAGATATACGCGTCACAAGGAAGTGGAAACAATAGACAAGATCGCGAGGCTCTTGAGGCCCATTTTATACATTTATAATAGTTATTTTCTAAATATTATTTTCAATATACTATTTTAATAATATTGAATACGTGTATTAATTAAGGCGCTAAGTACCAAAATAATAAAAACTGACATTTTTATTGAAAAATGTTCTACATACCAACGCCAATAACTTCAACTATAGTCTAAGTGCCTCAAGCAAGTCAAAAAAATACAGCAAAATATTTAAACCTGTCGACGTTGTAAGTCCGTTGGCGTGTTTTATTTATAATGGTGTAAGTAGCACTGCAGTGGTCAATGGCATTCAATATAAAATGGCTGACGATGGTGTGTTGACACTTGCGAGTTCTTAATACCTAAAATTATAGAAGCTGCCGTGATGGCTTCACACTGTAAAACCACATTTTTCAAAAGGTATGCTTCATGAAAATTTACTGCAATGACTCGGTATTTTGTAACTACAGGCAATACTACTTTTTGGTACTTAGAGCCTTATTTAATACACGTATTCAATTATATACATAATAATAACTTCCCGGTCTGTTAGTATCTCAATCTTTGTATTGCTCCAAACAGCATCTCATTCTACCGAGACTCGGACCTCGTAAGTATAAGACGTATTGTAACATACTCTTGTACCGACTGTTTACGCTGCAAATAAAACTTGCTTCTCAGTCCATCGGATCCACGACTTCTCATCTCTCCTCCTGACGACTCTTCACCAACTCCTGGCCATCCTACTACCTCTATCTCGTCCTTATACAACGAAACCGCCAAATAGAGATTGTCCCATTATTCTATAAATAGTATTTTTTGTTAGATGGATTTCTTCGTTGATTTTGAATTTTATTTTTAATTTTTTTTGAAATATACGAGTAGGTATATCTTAACGATGGCGCTTTTTTCGTTATAAAGAAAACTTACAGCTTGTAACGATCAAACTAACGATGAACGTAAGTCAAAGATATTTTTTATCTGCAGTCAGTTTGAATTTAGATATTAAGCATTAGCTGAAAGTTCATTCAATTACAATTTTATTTGTTAACATCCCCAGTATAAAAAAAGTTCACGACAAGAATCAAAGCTCAATAATAGAGCTTCTTTCTGAGTCAGTGATTCGTAAAAAGCTCGACGCGAAGTTTTCTTCACGAGAATGTTTATTTTGTTTCCATTGCCCACTCCAACGTTTTCATTTACACCTTCTAGTGTTTGCTCAAGGACCTTTTAACTGCTTTACCCTTTTCGAGCGTTCTCTCCAAACACCTTTCTTTCCTCTTTCCTGCAATCAGTTGTAGGACGGTGAAAAGAATCGCGGAAAAAAAACTCTTTCAAAAAGAGAAAGAAAAAAACGTATTAAAGTCATAAAACGCATAACAGGGAAAATAACGGTCCGCCGTGTACTGCGGTAAATTACTTCTGAAAGGGTTGTGATACGATCAAGATATTGAGTCAGAAAAGGTACTAACGGTTAAATTTGATCAATATATCAAGTTAACTGACCTTAGAGAATTGTTTCCAGTATAATAATCAGCCATGACGAAAGGGAAAGGCCTGGTGAAACTGCCATAAAAAAGCCGAATGCATTTCACACGTATTTATTGTACTAAAAAGTATTATAATATAATCGATGAGAGTTTTTTTACGTTTCCATAGAAATCAGTCAAAGCGACAACGTTTTATCCTTTGTGTATCTTTAGAATTTTTACATATTACCCACCTAAGTATAAGGGACTGTATGGAATGGGCCAGCGCCATCTTTAGATTAATAAAACCTGAGCATATCTTTTTGCACAAGCAATGAGTGGTCCACTGTTCAGCTGTAAAAATCAGATCCCAAATTACTTGACGTATTGATTCGCCCTTTCTCGTTTCAAATTAAATTATAAAAAAATCTCAAATTAAATATATTAACTATCAGTGTTATTAAATTTATACTTAAATAATATACATTCCTGTTATTCATCAGCTGTCAAAGTCAGACTAGTCCTTTACACAAAAACCGGTGTTAATATCGATTTCCAAAAAATATGTAGTAATATGTAGTACGTTAATGGTAATGTATTATTTATCATGTAACTTATCTATTCAAATCAAACCATTCCCTGTATAAACACAACAGACGCATCAGTATGAGCACTCTATAGAATAATGACAGGCAATGACAGGTCATCCATATACAACAACGGGAGGGGCGTAAAAAGTAGGACCAGTCGTTGTGAATGTATCGGCTTTCTACTTGAGTTGGCAATGAATGGGGGCGTAATTCAAACTACATGGAAATTGGGTTTGGAGACTGTGGAATAATGTATCGGCAATGGGATGCTACTGGCCTTGAAGATAAACGATACCTTCTATAGATGGCGTCGCAATCGTATACCCAAGATGTGATCACAAACTCGAACTTGTTTTGCAAAATAGATGTTTAGTAATGTCGCATATCGTCTTATTTTTTATTCTCACTTTAAAATCCGATGTCGCTTATACATTTTGTTTTGCACTCGAGTAAATGTTTTTTTGTATTCTTGAATTTGTTATTGAAATACATTTCAAATTAAAATAACTTTTCCATCGAATATCTTCAGTCAGTGATATTTTAAAGTTGGTAGTGTTACCAAATATCATATTGCCTAAATCCCCCATCAACAATCCTCCAATCGACAGAGTTGAGAATATAATGATAATATTATTGTAACTGTAAATGAGTCAAGGCTAAACGATGGTCGATGATGCACAGCGAAACAAACAAAAAGTACGTTACCGTTATCTGTTTCTAGGCAAACGAAGGATCGAGGGTAGGTACGGCCAGTCGGCTACCTACCCTTCAGCCCTTACGTCGCCTCCAAATACGATTCGCTACCTTTTTCGCGCCACAGGGCGCCTTTACAAATGTTATTAACAATTAATTGTTTATCGTCAAGCGAAATATACTTACTTAATGTCCCTGAATCGGTGTTTTTAATAAGTGGAAAAGTGTAAATCAACACCCTCCGCAAACCCATACCTATCAGTAGGTATAATTGATAATAATTACAAGATAAAAAGAACTTTTTATATAAAACGTTTTTAAATTTTCTGTTGAATTATTATGCTCAATATGCTTAAATTTTTACTTGATATGAAGTAAATAAAAAACAAACAAACAAACAAATATAGAATACTAAAATGTCATTTTGATTTCCATAGAAACGCACGTATATATTAAAAATTTAGTTGATATGACTTAGCAACCAATAATAGTCTTTTACTTTTTACGGATTTTTCTGAAATAACTTTCCATACAAAACAGAATTAACTTAAAATGAATTAAATTCTGCTTAAAGATGGCTAAAAGTATTAAAAGATTGCATTGGCATCGTGTTCTGATATATTCTAAAAGTTTAAAATGTCTAGCTAGTCGGGAAGTTAGTTAAAAATTGATTGCAAGATTTGTACTGGACAAAGAACCACCGGAAAAACAAGAATACGAGCTAATAAAAACGTTGTAAAAAGATAACATAGTTTCATAATTGCAAACAAACAATTATATATATATTACATTGAGAATTATATAGAGAATTAATATAAATATATATATTTAATATACATAATTTGAAACATATATATAATCACTAGACGCAGGGATGGCAAATAGGATTTGATCGGCGTGCCAAAATAATACGATTTTTTAAAATTCGTGGCGAGTGTCATTCCTTTTTAGGTGTACCTACACACATGATTTTATAATCTAAATCATATTTATTGCATATAGTACAATACAAGTAGGTACATTGGTAACTATATTATTTATTGAATATATAAAAAATGATACACACAAAGTGAAACAAAATATAAAAACATTTTATATGTTACACACTAATTTTAGTTTGAGGTTTTTTGTTTCATGTTATTCGCTTTTTATACCAGGCTGATATATCTGTGATTGCAAATTAATGCATGCTGCTGAATTTTCCTTTGTCGAGTTTTATAGTCTTTGAATGTACATGATTCAACATAGAAAAAAATACTTTCACATGAGTACGATGTAGAAAAAATGGTCAACAGCGAGACTAGTTTTTTAACAGAAAAGAGCCAAGCATACTTTTCTATGTCTTCAATACATTCAATGCTGACCAGTTAATTACTATTTAATTACCACATTTAATTATCATGCTAATATTATCTAATGGCTATATAATGGCAATGCGCCAATCGAGTTTTGTCAGCACTTATCATTCGGCATTCCGATTCATCAATTTGAGAAAATCGATGACATATCAATTCTTCAATACATTTTCACAAGTTTACAAAATTTTCAATCCAAATAGGATTAGATCGAAAATCAATAATTTCAGTAAATATACATCAACATGATTTCGCTTTGATTTTATATTTTCCCGCTATCAACGTTTTGAATATTAAAAAAAGAAAGGAATCAATTTTTTTGGCATGCCGTCGAATTTTTTTTAGCGTGACTAGTTATGCACGCTTGCCACGTATTTGCTACCGCTGCACTAGAGACACCCAGCAGGTTCGAACCTGAGTGTCTGGGATCTACAAACAGTACTCGTTTAAAACCAAATGCAAATACGTATGTTTGCGGTAGATATTGGGTGTGTGGTGATATGATTTTAAGAGTAATGAGGACATAAGAGAGCAGGTAAAGTAGCGTTTCATCATACTGAGAGTGTAGAGACGAAAATTTCGTTGGACCTGGCTTGGCCACGTGAATTTCAACTTGTCTTGCCTGACCTTCAAGCCAACCAGATTCCAGCTGGAATTCCGATGATTATCCATAACGTGTATATGGCGGAGCTACTGTCGAACAATAACTTCTTGTCCACTTGTTAAAATTGTGAACTAACAAGCCCCTCCTGTTTAGTTAATCGCACTTCCGTTTTAAATGAGGAACGCCCCCAAATTTATAATCTCGTTTTCGCTCCCGTAGTGTACGGATCTATCAATTAAATTTACGTAATTTGAAGTTTTTTATAATAGAAATATGTTTAAAACAATCAGGAGTGCTGTTAAAATTATTATTGGTAATTTTTTGGTTTATTGCGAAAAAGAAAAGGAGTCGCATCTAAAAAGAGATCCGATAAAAATTATTTGAACACGCGTTGCCACCATGATAGGTATGTCACTGAGAAGTCTTCTATGTGCGACTACAGCGACTTCTTGTTATCGCCGGTTTCTTGTTGTCAGACAGTACAAACCAAATTCTGAGAATGTGAAGATGGCCCGTTGTGACAAGGGTACCATCAAAAACTATTAGTATAATACCGTAAGCCATCTATTTTCTCACACATAATATAGTGTTGATAGTTTTGTACTTTATTTATTGAATTTATAATAACGTCCCGCTATACAGAGACGAATTTGTTTTTACCCTATTGTTATACAAGTATTTTGTAACCCTTCGTAATATATGTGCTGTAAAGTAGATACAAAGGTACGATAAATTTGTTTATATAAGCGTCTCAATTGAATTGACATAGAAAAAAAGTTTTTATTGGATGAGTGGACGAATATAAACTTTTACAAAGTTCTGGTATGAAGCCAAAATATTAAAAGATTGTCATTTTCAATAAAATTCATAACAAGTCGGCATTATGTAAATTATTTTACTGCTATTACAAAAGATTTACTCGTAGTGGGTCCGCGATAAAATTATCATAATAGTTCCGAAGAAGTTTCTTTTGAAAGAAATAAACAATTGTTATGCGACTGGCTTGAACGTTTTTATTTTCGCATTTAGTCGTATATTATTTACAAAACTATTGTCAGAGTGCGGTCCTGAATCGTAAAACTTGCCCGTCTCAAATAATTGAAACAAAATGTGATATCATTCACTTATGGAAACTATTTATATTAGTTTATTTGTCGTGGTAATGTCACTAATATATTTTTTCGATCCTCAAAGTTATATATGATAATATTATGTAGTTAGTAGTATATATGTTACGACGAATGTGCGAAATTGACTATTATATGAAATGGGCGAAATTTTGCCTAATTCATGTAATAGTCAAGCCCGTTGCCTTATTCATGAATTAGGTAAATTATATGCCGAGTGCGTGAATTCGCCAGGGTATGGAATTCTTAAACTGTCAACATGACAGTAGAAAAGGTGAATTTAATACGGATAGTCTTATTAGTTATAATTGGATTGGAATGGTTACTATTGCACGGTTGATAACCAAGCACGAATCAAATCGCGAAAATACCTTTTAATAAAATTCTTCCGTTATCATATTATTTATAGTCCTAGATTTTTTTCTGGGCATAGTAAATGGATATGAACGTCATTGTAGTTATTGATTGGTATATTTTTATATAATCATAATCAATGACATTTGACACATTTGGTTAGTTAGATTAGTTGCAAAAAACACCACCGGAGCGCGACCATCTATTTTGACCAATGCATGAGCATTTGACACATTTGGTTTAGTTGCAAAAAACACCACCGTAGCGATACTATCTAATTTGCCCAATGCATGAACTAGGCAGACAAATTACTGCCGAATTCACGCACTCGGCAGATATTTTGCCTAATTCATGAATAAGGCAACGGGCATGCATTTTTTATGATTTAAGCAAAATTTTGCCCATTTCATGTAATAGTCAATTTCGCACATTCGGCGTAACATATACAACAGAACTGAAGGAAATTATTCTATATGAAGACGATTTTTAAATCTATAACAGCGAAGATGATAAAAAGCAATTGATTGAATTAAGAGTAACTAGGTGAAAGTCGCAATATTGAATTCAATTAATTTTGTTTTTAAATTTGAGAACAAAGTGGTACCCAAAAGAAAAAAAAAACGATTAAAAGGTGATTCCAGTGATAGCTGGATTAATAAAATAGTTCTGCAAAAGTCCATCACAAGTGACAACAGAGTGCTCAGGATCAAGAGGAATGGAATCAGCTTGAGTTATCTAGTAGTAAGTTATCTGCTTATTAAAGTTATATATTATATTAAATTCATAAGGAGTATTTTCCGATAGATATATGTTTAATATATAACCATTCGAAATTCAAAATGCATTATTTTTATATGAAATCAATTTATACAAGATTAAAAAAAGACAAAAGAAGGTCGTACATACTATCAGTGGCACACAAAATATTTTTATATAACAATGTATTCTCTAATGTCAGATGTAATTTTGAAAACGTATTTTGGTTCCTTAATTTTAATAAAATTTAAACACTATTACTTGGGTGTCCTGTAAATTTAAAAAATATATTTTCTCTGTCTATTTATGATAAAATTTGATTCCGTTTTTTCCGAAATTACTTAGATCTTACAAAATTGCATGTGAAGTGATCAAGGTAAACAGGCTGGTTCAAAGAAAATCAAATGCAATACAGTTAAGTAGCATAATATGCAATTATATCAAAGTGATTGGACCTATCTGCAGGCATGTGATGTGATTGATTGGTTCAGCAGAATAACTTGGGTGCCCTCAGAAATTTTTAAATGTATTTTCTCGGTCGACTTATAACACATTTATATTAGGGTTTTTTGGCCACTATAGATCTAAGAATTACAAACTAAATATTATTAACTTATTTACAAATAATTTTTTAACAGATCATTATAATATTATATTATTCGACTTTTATGTTATAATAAAACGATGCTTGAAATTTCCTCTATACGAATTTTATTTCTCTATAGCAAATAGCAAACCTCACACCACATCACTTTTTCTCCCATAGAGATTAGTTCCGGACAGTTAGTATTACTTATTTATAGTAATAAAATAATACTTTTTCTTATACGGTAAACTGCGATTATTCCGTGATACTAAGAATTTTAGTGTTTACATTCCCCCGTATTAATAATAATATCATATATTATAGTTATTTTATAAACGTAATATTTACAAGACAATTTCCGCCAATGTCATGAATTGATTTTATTGCATACATAGGTAATAATATTGCAAAGTGAAAAACTAGCGACAACTTTAAATATTATGAAAATATTGAATTAATAATTATCTATGGACACATATCGCATAAATAAGAAAGATTAGTTTCCCTGTCCTTTGAAAGTAATTAGAAGGGTAGAGTTCCTATAATTAATTATAAAATTAATATATAATATTCTGGAATTTTTGAATTAAGTCTAATACAATGAATAAAATTGCCGCGCATTACTCAGCGTTACTATATAGGTCGTATATGCTACAAGTTAGTATATTATACCTTAATACACTATAAAAGTCTGAGTAGGGTGTTATTTATATATTTGTCACTGATAAACAGTAATAACATAAACAGTCATAATTTGGAAACATGTCAGAAACATACTAATTGGAAAAAATCTTACTAGATGTAATATGCCGTCGGACAAGACTTGAACCTATATTCATCGGATACCGGCTGATGTGCTTTACCAATTTAGCTAAATATATCTTACTTAAATACGATAAAGTTAATAATAATTAGTGGTCATGCAACTGAAGCACTTTTTTATAATGTTAGCAACTGGCTTTGGTAGTTTGAGTCTATATAGTTTCCTCGATTGCTATACAGCTTCAGGAATTTGTCAAAATTTTAGTCTTGACGTTCTTTATAGTAAAAAAATAGTTTATAAATGTAGCAGTATACAATATACAATTATAGTGTAATAATAGTATCTGGAAATGTGCGTATAAATATATGAAGAAGTTAGTAGTGTATCAATCCTTCAGTGATTTAAAATATTCTCAAACAGTTGCGTTGAGTTGGTATTGGTGGGAGATGTTTGGAAACAGGTGGTCTCTTAGGCCCTTTACGATGAGACAAGAAGATGGTGAGGCAAAAGAACTTTGCAGAGTTGCCTGTGGTCACCAGGGGCGTTTTCAGGTCCAAATCAGAAAATATAAAGCTTTTGATAAATTATTTGATTTAACTGACTAATAATTACAAGATAAAAAGAACTTTTTATATACCACGTTTTTAAATTTTCTATTGAATCATATAAACTTGACAATTCTATGTATTAATAAAAACTTTTTACTGTAGGTACTCGATAGAAATATTGAATACATATTATAGAATACACAAATATCATTTTGACATTTCATATTGATTTCCATAGTAACGCACGTATATATTAATAATTTAGTTGCTAGGGCCCACTTAGCAACCAATGATAGTGAGTAGTAACAGAATTAACTGAAATGAATTCAATTCTGCTTAAAGATGGCCAAAAGTATTAAAAGAACGCATTGTCGTCGTGTTCTGATATATTCTAAAAGTTTTAAATGTCTAGCTAGTCGGGAAGTTAGTTAAAAATCTTGGACAAACAAGACAAAATTTGTACCGGACAAACAAGAATACGAGCTAATAAAAACGTGGTAAAAAAATGACCGGACGGATGTGGTTAATTTGTGTTTGTCATTTTGCTCTACAATGGATAAAATATAAATTTACAATCATTCAACACTTATTTTGAAGGTGGGCGAATGAGCATAATTAATAAATAAAAAATATGACATTGACTTACTATGAAAATACGATAATAAAATAATGATTGTTTATATTAAAATACCTCACCATTTTATCGTTAAGCATTCTCGTCCTCAAATTTATAATTTGAATATTTACTGGCTGTTTTTTTTCTCATAATAATATATTGTTTTATCTCCACTTCCCTTTATAGAATTAACAATTAATAATATTAATACTCTCGACCGAGAGTACTAATGGATTTATGTTTTGTACTATTCCATTTAAGTCAAGGCCAGAATAAAAACGAACCATTAGACAGTGCGAATGAGAAAGCATTCGGCACGCTAAAGTAAAATAGAATTTCTACGGCTGAATAAAATATTTTTTGTAAACGTCACCGACGGTAAATATTGGTTTGAATGATTACATTGATTTAAAAACTGTGAGTACGTGTTGCTGGAATTTATTGTTTTTGTGTTAAATATAAAATTAGTAATTTTTAGTTAATTTAGTAGAAAATATGTTGTGTTTAAATTTAATAGCCTTACTGAGAAGCAACATGATGGTATAATGTTTCACAGTTAAGTTTATAATAATAAAATTTAGGTTCTACTGTGCGTTATATGCGAGAAACACGGATTCATATTGCCGAACAATAGCTACTCTCTTTATATTATTACTCTGAGATTTGAGTCGTTGTGTATTTACTTTTTGATGAGAGCACATAGTGTTAACAATTATAAGTAAATTCTAATGGATTTAACAATAATTAATAGTTATATAAAATGGAGTAAGAGTAAAGTTTTAATATATATATATTCTTGGTAAAGCTTACTGTGTAAACAAATGACAAATTAAATATATTTTACATGTTGCAAATACCAAATAAATTTTATGAAACATGAATAATTACTAAAAAATAGCGCTGAATTTCTTAAAAATGTTTCATTATATCTTTTATAAAATATGGTCGCGTTGTGTCTACGGTGAATTAAAAAAATGAGAGTTATTACATTCGGTGAAATCAAGCTTTCCGGCGAGGGCCTATCAATTACTTAATTCACTCCCGCTCTTTATCTCGTCAGAAGAAACGCCAAGATCAGTGAGTGAGGGGGAAATCCGAAACTTTGCTAATATATCAGCCGAAAACTTTTCAACAACTTTGTTTATTGTGTTTTCTTTATTTTTATTGCCGGCGCCTACCCTCACGTGCCCACACTGTGTCAATATTTTCCCCACAAAACGACCCCCTCACCATTCTCCACGCCACTGACACGCCAAGCAATTATAACTGTTGAGATGTGGAACTTCATTTCGTATGAGAAAACTTTCGAAACTTTTGTAAATGAGAAGTTTTTTGAATTGTTCGGTTTGTATAAGTCAGCGATTGTTTGTAGTGACTGTACAATACATACATCACAATAATGGTATTTAAAAAACGATAGCATTTTAAAAATCGATTGCTTCATCTTCTTTTTTTTGAAATTATCTAATAATCTTAAAATTAATTATTGGTCCTTGTAGTTAGAGTTGGGAAATTCAAGTGTTATTAAAAGCTACCAACAAGCGAGTGCTTACAGGAAGCGACTTTATCAATTCAATTCAATTTATTTATTTATACATATTGTGCACATTACAAATTATTAGTTTAAAACGTTCAAAACATGACATAAAACATTATAATAAAGAAGAAAGAAAAACAAAAGTAGTAAAAGGGATACAAATAAAAATATAAAAAGAGAACATAATATAAACATATAATAGCAGTGAAAATACAATTATACACATATAAGTTCAAAGACGTACACTGAGTTTGCTAAGAAGACCCTATTTTAGGAATTAATAAAATAGCGTCCACCTAAACTCACCCTCACGCAAGTGGAAGATATAAACACCCGAAGTAATTTGGTTGAACATAGTTATCGCCCTACCAATCGGCATTACCAGTGGCAGGTTGGTTCTGCCCCTTGAGAGAATAAACAACTGACGCTCACTATTTCTAAGATAGTTATCAGGGACACACAGGTCTGACTGACTGACAGCATCTAGGTTAGTGCCCAACACTCTCGCCGTTTCAACCTTTTCAACTTAACCTAACCATATAGTCCACTTAAATTTATATTTACTATTATAAATACTGTCACGTTCATACCAAATCTAAAAACTATATGATTAATTAAAAATCATTCATATATATTTTTCGTAGTACTACCGTAGACCCTGCGTAGAGGATGCGTAGAGCCTTCGTAGGCATATCATGGAGGCAGCGTAGAGCTTAAAACGGAATCCAATATCTCGCTCGACATAACTACTTACAATATAAATAAACTGAACTCGCAGTCTCGCTACTAGTAACAAATACAACTTGATTGCTGCGGAAAAAAATGATTCGCATATTACCTTCTTGTTAGAATGAAATCGTTCTAACAATAAATAATATTATATTTACCACTTGATAATAGATTCATTTATATTATAAAGTAATAATTTTAACGGAATAAAATACTAATTCTTCATTTTATTTTGTTTTAAATGGCTACTATAGCAGGTTTTGTTATGGGCAAGGGAACTTGAGAACAAATTCTGAACATCAGACAACTTATTGAAAAATGCAGAAAGTTTTATACCCCAATGATGTCATGCTCTATTGACTATCAGAAGGCATTCGACTGCGTAAGATGGAACTGTATGTGGAAGGTACTTCTGGAAATGGGAGTTCCATCACACATTACCTGTCTTATCAAAAACTTATAATATAACAATAGCCACACAAAGGTAAGAGTAAATAGTGCGTTTTCTGAGAGTTTCCGAACCGAGAAGGGAGTTCGTCAGGGATGTGTTTTAACTCCCCAGTTATTCAATATTTATGGAGAGCATATAATGCGAAGAGCCCTAGATCATTGGCAAAGCGGAATAACAATTTCTGGCCAGAAAATAACCAACTTAAGATTCGCAGATGATACCACACTAATCGCTGCTGATGAAAGAGAATTCACAGAGCTGCTACACCGGATAGAAGGAAAGAGTCGCAAATACGGCCTCCTTATTAATAGGAATAAGACCAAGTAAATGGTTGTTGATCGGGCCAACCTTCTACCAACACCAAGTAGACTCTAAAACCTTGAAACAGTCGACGAGTTTGTATATCTGGGATCGACCATCAGTGGAAAGGGCGGATGCAAAGCGGAAATAAGAAGGCGCACACAGATTGCAAAAATGCGATGACACCCTTACCACTATATGGAAGGATCATGGAATTTCGATTGCCACAAAAATGATGCTTATGCAAACATTAGTGTTCTCGATATTCCTATATGGAGTCGAGTCGTGGACCCTGAAGGCAAGAGAACGGAAGGCAATTGATGCCTTTGAGATGTGGTGTTGGCGCCGAATGCTTCGCATTTCTTGGACGGAGCACAGGATGAACCAGTCATTCATCCAGAGACTGAAGATAAAGAAACGGCTCTCGACGATATGTCTGAGAAGAATTCTGCAGTTTTTTGGACATATTGTTAGGCGCAGACTGGACAACCTGGAGAAACTGGTAGTTTTAGGTAGCGTCCAGGGAAGACAAAGCAGAGTAAGAGCGTCTGCGCGATGGAGCGACCAAGTGAAAGAGCTGACTGGGAGCACCATCCATTCTGCCCTGAGAGAAGCGGAAGATCGAGAAGGATGGAAAGTCTTGGTCGCTCAAAGGATGGCGAAATTTAAATGTGGTCACGATCCTCAGCCATGAGTGCACGACCAAAAAGAGAAGAGAAATGGCTACAGGGTATCGTTTCGGATGTTGGAAAATTCAATATCATCTTCATCACTTTGCAGGATCTCATTGAAATTGTATTTTAATGGGTATGTCTTACAATTACATGATGATAAATGCTTCGGGTTTTGCGTTTTGTCACTCTAATAGGCCTCATACTATTCGAATATTATCATTCCAATATATTAACAAAATTAAGTATTTAATCAATTACAAAATTAATATGTTTATAAATCAGTTGAATTGTCGGGATCCGCAGCTCTTTTGACTCAGTATTAATCGAGCAATCACGAAACCCTACGGTTAGATGTTAAGCAACAATATATCTTTACGACTGGAAATATCTCAGAAACAGTTACTTAAGACTTAGGTCGCCATGCACTCAAGTGTGTTTTGACTGAATATAAACCACTTTAAGTTAAAGTGATCTAGAGAGAGAGGGGCACATAGAGGCAAATTAAAAACAAATATAACTCTCAAAAAAATATGTCGTCTGTCCCATTGGTTTTGAAACAATAATTTATTGTACGCTACAATTTGAAAGCAGTACCAGAGAACGGTCGTCAGTTGGCTTACAGAACTGGTAATCTACAAAACTGAGTAATTGTGACAGCAAAATATAAACATAAAAATCCAAAGATGTATAATATTGTAGTTGCTGTTTTGGGTATTCTTCAGGTAGTCTAGAAGACTGAAAGAGATATTTTATATATGACACCAAAGGGATTTTAAAATTGTTTTTATTATTCAAATTATGTTATTTTTTGTTATTATTAATAATTTAAACAAATAAAAATATACGTTCACTTTTATATTTTCCCAAACCATTTCTATGGCATGGATGTAGGGGCGTAGAAGAAATATTTCAGATAAATCAAAGCCTTCAATATTATTTAGGCATAGTTCCAATATTGAAGCTTTATATGATACAAATAAAAAGGATTTCAAGTTATACAAATTTATATTTTTATAAAAATCGATGTTATTTTTAACTATGAATTAGTCAAAAATCTCTTCGATATGATACGATGAAACATAGAAAACTTAATAAACGAAATTTTAATTATAAAAATGACCATAAAATAATATGTTTTAAAAAGATTGGATTCTTTAACAAATTCACTATTTATAGCATTTTTTTTACAATAATTGTAAGTTTTTTGTTATCTTTGACTTAAAATAAAAAATATATTTTTTTAAATATTTTCAGGTAGTACTAATTAATTAATACAGTTTAAATTGTAAATTATAGAAAAAATCTCAAATTGCAACCTTCGTATTTTTTCACTAGGTGCCTCTGGTAAGTAGAGGTTAACGCCTTAAGGTTTAAAAATTCTGCGTTGAATCAAAATAAGAAAAAAAAACTACAGTACCTCGGCCACACTATAAGAGGACAAAAGTACAGAATTCACTTTACGTATTATCCAAGGAATAAATAACGGAATACACAGCAGACGACGATACCTCGTTTATGGCTTGATAATCTCCATGATTGGTACGAGCGTAGCACACAAAATTGTAAGTGGCAGATGACAAAGTAAGTAATACCTTGATGGCATAGAAGGTATATAACATAGTGTATTACTTGTCGAAAATCTACCGAAATGACATAATATATAATAAAATTAGCTTATTTACAGATATAAGGCTTAAGTGTTGACTAGTCAATAGTCAATACTCTTAGTTTTTTTACTTAAACTGATAATTCTTGGTGGAAATACATTCTATTAATAATAACCAAGTGAAATAAGTATTTCATATTGTGTGTTATTTTAATTAAAACTTCTTAAATTTGTTAGGGATTGTCATAATGAGGAGTCTTAAAACGGTGATAGTGATAGTATTAAAATATCCCAATATAAAAAAAATAAAAGCTTGAGTTAGAACATTTTTGTTCTACACCTAAAAATGCCTGCTTCTCATTTTGGATATTATAACATATTATATATAATATGTGTTTCTATGGTATATTCATTATAACCCGCTTTGTCACACTGTTCTCATTACGGGGGCTTTGTGCTTCTCGGTAACATCACGTTCTTATAATTACTTTTAGCATATATGTCGTATACAGTTTTCCACCAAGATGAATCACGAAATTTCTGAATGTAAACACATTTCTTTCTCTACGTACACATACTGAATGGAATATTTTGTAAAACTTCATTAGCGAAACATCACCATTTCCATATTTATATATGGATATAGCATTATTATTATGTTTAACACATTAATAGAGAATAGATTAATCATTTTTTTTAAATCTAATAAAGTATACTGGATTGGTCATCTAGAATGGAATAGCTTTCCATTTTTTTGCGTTGCGGTACGCTATTTAATAATATAATATTATGTGGTAGATACATTGAGGAATATTATTTATGACATTTTAAACACTTTTAAAGTGACATTGTGTTTTGAGTATTTAGCCTGCGAAGCTATTCTGTACAAAAGGCTGTAACGATGGTAGTTTATCGTATTTATTTATTGAACGGTTAATTATTACAATAAGTTAACCGTCTAAACTGTAAAAAGTGCTATGTTTTAACAGACACTCTCTTGGCTGTGTTAACTTTTAGAGCGAGATAGACAGTTTCGACCATTGGTCCTTGTATCTAATTTATATTTTTGTATTTATAATTTTCTACTGTTTAATAACTTTTATGTGCTAATACTGTTTGAATAATATTTCTTTGTTTCTAAATGTCATGTTGTGAACGTCTTAAAATCAATAATTTGTAATGTTTACTAATATGTTAAAAAATAAAATAAAATATTTAAAATAAGTTTTGAATTTGACACTGACTAGGCTTAATGCCTGTCCTGGGGTGTAAGGCCATTATTGATGATTACGGGAGTCAAATGCATAAACATACCTAAATCACATTAAGTAACAATTAACTTTACGTCATTGAAATCGATCAATTATCTAGTGTGAAAAAATATAAACGACGCATTTATAATGAAACTGGTCAGGAGGCCAACTTAGCGGTGATATCTCTGCATATGGGCATTAGTAACTAATTATTATTATAGCATCGTGTTGAAACTTGTGTAAATAATCTATAGCGACTTGATACGTCTACTTAATATTAATGTATTTGGAGTTATCTTTACTAAGTTTAATCCGGCAGTTGTATTTAGTAATTCTAAAGATAATGCTTCAGTAACTAATATACGCTAAAATAGAGTAAAGAAAGTGTAAGCCGAATAAGTGTTCTGTTAGAAAGCGAGTCAAGTCTTATAAAGTAACAATAGATCTTATACTCAAAAATAAACTGTCATGGAAAATATAAAATAGTATACCACTGGCGAAGGGTAACTTTTGGAAAGAGGTAGGCTGTGGAGATCAGAGAAAAAGAACACGCATGTCTGTGGTGAGGTCAATACCCTGCCACCTACATGACTCGGCAGGAAACCAATAATTTATAATTACAATGTATCTTGCAACATAATAATGTTGACATAGCAGAACAAGCGATTTATGTGAATCAATCAATTTTTAACAGAAAGCTTATTTAGCAAAATAATTCAATAATTATATTATTCAATTATTTATAATGTACCAAACGATTTATCGTGATATGCACAAAATTGTTTATATGAAAATCAATCGTGCCTAATAATTAAAAAGTGCTTAATTGTCCAAAATTAAAATAAAATATTTATAATTTACAAAACAATCATGCGTACACAACAAAGCATGATTATCAAAATATTCAAGTAGTGATAGCAGCATTTTCTATTGTATCGAATCACTATAAAAACACTAAGTACATGAAAACAAATTGTCAGTCAGTTATCAAAGATTTAACCGTAAGGTTATCGTTCAACTTCGCCCGGTCGACTTTGCAATTCACCAGAACTCATACACGTGATTTCACTCAGCTAAATTATAAATCTGTAAACTTAACCTGTAATAATTAAATTGATATTTATTTGGAAGGAGATAATAAAACCAAGGTTCATTTCATTCACGCATCACTCTTCTTAATATTGGAGTCAAACAAACTTACCCTGCCTTTTCCTTATACCATCTCCTGGGAAATACTTACGGGAAATAAGAAGAAAATTCGATATTACTACTGATGAATACGTACTCACTAATGATAACGCCACACTAATACGGTGGAATTTTAAAAGCTCACTGACGACATGACATTGAGCGATGAGATGAGCTTTAAATAATCGCCTAGTATGGAGTCTTTGCCATTGTAGTATAAAAAAACTTATTGTTTTTGGTAATTCAATTAAAAAAATATAAATATTTTATTGCGCTTACGACTTAACAAAAAGATTCAAAATGAAATGTTAATCGAGCCAGCTTGAGTCTGCTCGTATAATTTGGGTATACTGCTTTTATCCAGCAGTTATTATCATGCCCGGCTCTTCGTCATCGATTAGCGACATCTATCGCTTGCATATGCCTTCTTGTACATTTTTTATCGCTTAGCGCTGTGCACAATATGTAGATAATTAATGCTCAATGTTTGAAAAGTATGCGTTGGCACTAGTAGTGCATAATGGGTAAAAATTTTACGTTTTTTATACCAGCCCCCACAAATATATCTTACCTACTATCTTATTTATTGTTGTCATCCAGGCACTTAACAATCACGAGTCATCAGTTGACCGTGATTTGATAACAGTCAGTTATTCGTAGACCACGACCGGGTCAACTTGATACAGGGTGACTGTCGTCCAATCAAACTAATCTGATCTATGGCTAATTTTGAACACCTGGCAAACCGAGATACCGGCTCTTGTGATTTAACAACCGTGAACGCCTTCAGGGTGAGTTAAGTGTCATCATTACCTCCCAAGATCCCAGTGTATCGTGCGATTGATATACATAACCATTTGCATACTAGTTCGTAAGTTCATGACCCGGGGCCTGCTCCAGCCATAAAGCCAAACAACACCAAGGTTAGTGCCTGGATCAACTCTCGTTTAAACCACTCCCTCCCCCAGATCCATAATCCACAATTATACCAAATTACAGTCCACAAAAGCGCAACCAGTATACATAATTAATAAGAATTGGGGCTGGTGTTTTTCACTAGAATATTGTCAGCTATTTTAATATAAAATATAATTGTACCAATATGGACACAAATAATTTAATGATATCAATTAATTTAGACATGACGACAAATTAGATACAATATTTCAGGAATATTTATGTTCAGGAATTAGTCAGTATAATTAATCTCGCTTCGCAGAAACCATTAATATTTAGGTACATATTATTATGTATATTATAATTTCAGGTGAAATATATTATAATGCTGTAACAAAATAAATATAAATTTAATAATTTTACAATTAAATCAACCAAAACTAATAGCGCGAGATACTATATTTTAGAGCATAAGAGAAAAATAAATACGTATGATTAATATCTTCGAGATTAGGTACTGGAGGTGGATGTTAATGATTTAACCAACGGGTCTCGAAAATAATTATGTCTCCATAGAGTTTAAAAGTTTTTGGGCCACATAGCCAGAAAGGAAAACAATAGTTTGGAAAAGTTGATCGTCGGCAAAAAGGGATAACGTGAAGAGACATTCTGACAAAGGGTGGAGGTAGGCTGTTACGATCCGCCATAAATAGTGCCCACTAAACTTTGTCAGTCATAGGTATTTGTTTTCATTGAAATAATACTACAATTAACAGATAGTGTTGGTTAGTTTTTAGAATTATTCAATTACACTCTGCAAAAACCAAGCCATAATACATAATAGTAAAAAAATACTCGTCCGTCTATAAAATATCTAAAATTATGCAATTAAATCATACATAACTTTTATACAATATTTTATAGATAGAATGATATTTTTTATCTATTACTAGCTGAAGTACCCGGCTTTGCACAGGGTCGCTTCATGGTTATATTTATCTTAGATATTTAAAAAATAATAAAAGGTAATTATTTTTTTATTATCAAAATATCTGTGTAATACAATATGGCAATATGAAAATAATTCTAACAGGAGTTAAGGTCAAATAAAAGAACACTACATTAAAATCGAATCCAAAACATGAAAACATTATTAATGTTATTAATATGTAGTAAAAAAAATCACAATTGGATGGAACAAACAAACAAAAAACTTTGTATTTTATATATTACTAATTTGGAAACCTTCGCAGGTGTGCGCACAACAACTGACAAAAGTTTCATCGCAATCGGATAAATGGTATAGGAACGCATACGAATAGAAGAAGAAGAAGATGGTTGTACTAATTCAGAAACCTTCGCGGGAGTGCGCACAATTGGTCAAAATTGCATCGCAATCAGATGAATGGTATAAGAACGCAAACGAATAGAAGAAGATAGAAAAGAAGCAAAAGAAGAAGAAAATGGTTGTATCAATTCAATTAACGCATGAAACGCATACGAATAGAAAAAGATGATGATTTTCTAATTCAGAAATCTTTGTGGGCATGCGCACGACGACTAACCAAAGTTTCATTGCAAACGGATGAACGGTATAGGAACGCATACGAATAGAAGAAGAATAAGATGGTTGTACTAATTCAGAAAGCTTTACGGGTGTTACTACAACAACTGACGAAGGTTTCAACCATATGAATAAAAGAAGATATAATGATGAAGAAGAAGAAGATGGTTGTATAAATTCAGAAACCTTCCCGGGTGTTGGCACAACCACTGACGAAAGTTTCATCGCAATCGGATGAATGATATAGGGACCATACGAATAAAAGAAGATAGAATAAAGAAGAAGAAGAAGATGGTTGTACTAATTCAGAAACCTTTACGGGTGTTACTCCAACAACTGATGAAAGTTTCATTGCAATCGGATGAATGGTATAGGAACCATATGAATAAAAGAAAATAGAATGAAGAAGAAGAAAAAGATGATGATTTTTCTAATTCAGAAACCTTCATGAATGTGCATAAAACCACTTACCAAAATTTCATCGCAATCGGATGAATGGTATAGGAACGCATACGGGACAGACAGACATACAGACAGACAGACATCCATTTTTATATATTAGTATAGCCTATACTCTTTGCGCAAGTGCAAGCAATAAGTTGACAAAGTTTTATCGCAATCGGATGAACGGTATGGCAGCGCATAAAATACGAACAAACAAACAAACAAACAAATATTATTTTGTTGTATATTAGAATAAAAGAAGATAGAATGAAGAAGAAGAAGAAGATGGTTGTACTAATTCAGAAACCTTAACGGGTGTTATCAAAACAACTGATGAAAGTTTCATCGCAATCGGATGAATGGTATAGGAACCATACGAATAAAAGAAAATAGAATGAAGAAGAAGAAAAAGATGATGATTTTTCTAATTCAGAAACCTTCATGAATGTGCACAAAACCACTTACCAAAATTTCATCGCAATCGAATGAAAGGTATAGGAACGCATACGGGACAGACAGACATACAGACAGACAGACATTCATTTTTATATATTAGTATAGCCTGTACTCTTCGCGAAAGTGCAAGCAATAAGTTGAAAAATTTTTATCGTAATCGGATGAACGGTATGGCAGCGCATAAAATACGAACAAACAAACAAATATTAATTTTTATATATTAGATAGTTTGCCTAAGGCAGGATGAATTTAAAAAAAAATATCCAACGACATTAATTATTGTGTAATATAATATTCTTAATCCAACGATAACACATAAGAATGAATGAAAAAGTGTGCGCCCTAGTTATACCAAAACAATTATGGTTTGGTTAGGCAGGGCTTAATTGATTTTTAAAAACCAACCAATACCATCTGTAAATTATTGTAGGTGTGGTTCAATAAAAATAAATACGCATGTATGACTAACACAGTTTAATGTGCATTATGTATGATGGATCTTAACAGCCTACCTCCACCCTTCGTTACTGATATTTATATAGACAACTGACAACAAAATAGGTCGTGAAATTGAATTGCATATTACGATGGTAGTGGTGGTAATTGTTTATCTTCGAATGCAATACGGTACTTACATTGTTCGCAATGGATGGCGATTGGAGATAACCAAATTGGCTCCTGACTAGGGATTCCAATTCCGGGATCCCGAGCTATTTTCGATACTTATGAATCCCGGGATTGATAAACATAATCCCGAAACTTTCGGGATTGATTTTTTTTATCAATTTTCATGGAAAATAAAATTAAAACGAAAATATAACAAAAAAAAATACTTTAATAACAAATAACTACATTAGAAATAAACTGAGTTTGAATAAATATTGGAAAAATTCCCAAAGTCAGTTTATGGAAGTAGTACGTGTAGTTTTTAGTGAAAGTTTTTTTTTGAATTTTTTAATTTATTGAATACATTAATAATTTTACAAGATGATAATATTTAGGTATAAGATATTCGTATAAAGTGGTCACCAAAACGCAGTTATCGAGCTCCTACAGTGCCGCATCAACTTTGAAGGTCCGACAATTTTACCACGTTTTTCTTAGCTCGTATTCTAGTTTGTCCGGTGGTTGTTTATCCAGTACAAATATTGCAATCGATTTTTCACTAACTTCTCGACTAGCTAAACATTTGAAACTTTTAGAATATATCAGAACACGATGCCAATGCATTTTTTTAAATACTTGTAGCCATCTTTAAGTAGAATTGAATTAATTTTCAGTTAATTCTGTTTTGTATGAAAAGTTATTTCGGAAGAAATCCGTAATCCAATCCACTATTATTGATTGGTAAGGGGGTGGTCCTAACAACTAAATTATTAATATATACGTACATTACTATGGAAATCTAAATGACATTTCAGTATTCTATATTTGTTTGTTTGTTGCAAAATAGCAAAAAAATGATTTGTTGAAAATTGCCTTATTTGTCATAAATTATTAATACATAGAATTATCAAGTTTATATGATTCAACAGAAAATTTAAAAACGTGGTATATAAAAAGTTCTTTTTATCTTGTAATTATTTTTAAATTAACACTGAAAATTCGTTTATGAATACAGTAGTATAATTTTTGTTTCGATATGTTTATTTCTTCAAAAGTTATAGGATTTTGTAATATATCTCTTTTTTGAGATTATTACCGAACGATTGGTACCTACCTTGTCAAATACAGAGAAGTAGTTCTACTTTTAACTTTGACACTTAGATGCATGTTTATAGTACTGAAACCCCCAAATAGTTCTTATGAAAACGTGAGTTGCTTAGTTTACAAGTTGACCACCGGACTACTGATGCCAGCCGGGCTATGGCAAAGTTGTGTTTTATGACACTTCTGTGTTCATTTGTTTAAATTTGAATTGTTTTTGTAATCTTTCTCATTTAAAGTTTGCCAACTGACAGCCTACAAGAGGTCGTTTAGAAACCACCATAATCATACATTCAGTGGCGTAGCCTTGCTTTAATTTCAAAGGGTCCAAATTTAATATTTTATAATTTAAATATTCGCATTTGGTGGCATAAACATTAATTGGGTGTATTTCATTTGAAATTGTTAGGAATATTGAGTTTTGTATAACATGAAAATATAGTATAATATCGAGTCTGGATAGTCAAATGGCGTGAAAATTTAAAACTGTAAAAAAGTCTAAGTTAAATACTTATAAAATATTTATTGATTCGGTTATATATTTTACATCAATTAACGTATATAATAGTTGTAACTTTGTCAGAAATAACTTTTGTTTACGTAGTTTTGGGACACTTGCTAATGTCAATTCTAAATGCCTCAAACTTTCAAAATGTTCCTTGCCCTTTTTTTAGCTTAGTATCGTCGATATTAAAATCAATAAACCTGGTTTGTCAGTGGTTAGGAACCTTTTTATACTTAGGTGCTAAAAAACTAAATATTAATTTGTGATTGTGTAGCGTACCAAAAGTAGATAGAAATCGTTTCCGGAATTTCCGGATTTGTACGTAAACAGTTTACCGCAGGACACTTATTCGTGTGCCGCAGTACGTGAAACATGAGTTCGTGTAACATTTAATCAAATGACGAGTTCTTCGTTGAACATTTCACCGTGGAGTATATTTGTACGTATGCTACAACATGTGGCGAATTTTATGAGATGTCTTTACAAGGTTAGGTTAGGTTAGGGTTAATCTAATTAGAAAAGCACTATTTGCAAACTATCGCCGCATTTTGTAAGATACGTACAAATTCCACGGTGAAATGTTCAACGAAGAACTCGTGATTTGATAAAATGTTATACGAACTCACGTACCTACTGCGGCACACAAATAAGTGTTCCACGATGAACTGCATACGTACGGTAGAAATGGGACATTACTTTCATAAAAAAAAACTTTCACTAGCAAATCTTAGCTTTCACGAGAAATTATATTTAAAAAATATATTGAAATATTTATGGAAGACATATATTGAAAATCTGTTTGATGATGATGGGGTACCTATTGGCTATACTTTTAATGAACGTGAACAAGTCCCAGGCATAAAAACCATATTAATTCAATTCGCAAGAAATTCTAAAATTTTATCTAACTTCGTCTCTTTTTATAATTTTTTTTAATAACACACACTAAATTGTAAAGTGTCATCTCCAGCAATATTATTTACTCTACCTACTTAACTAATTGCAGCCACGTGAAATGGTTGTAGATTTCGAATTGATTTAATTTAAGTTGTAGCAGGATGGAAATTTTGGCAAAAACGAAAACGAGATCGCGCACGCGCACTGCGGCGACGTCTCCCCCGCCCCTCCCACTTCCTCCCCTCTCAAATTTCCCTCCAAGATACTCAGTTTGGTCGCGTTCCCCCAAAGAGTGGCTCGCTCGCACCTCGAAGCGTAAAGTTACTCCCATACACGTGGTGTAAAATGTATGCCCAATAACCAGTGTAAGTGACCGATACACTGTACACATTGTGGACATATATATATGCGACATAATTTATTATTATATCATACTACATATAATTATATACACGTGAAAGTTATAACTGTTATAATACAGACTGTGACAAGTGTTTTATAGATAATTACTTGAAAAAAATAATGTCATACTAATAGTAAAGTGCGGACGCACTTACTTTGAACATGTTTGTGAAAGTGAACTAGATTTTAATAATAATATACTTAATATAATTTTTGGAATATATAAACGGTAATAATGTATGGTATAAAATACATATTAAAACTTCTTAATAGATGTTATTACAAATTAAAATTAAATATATTATCAACCGTTTATTTCCAATGACACAATACATTCAGAATTCAATATTTTGGTACCTACTCGATATTTTTGTATTTTATGTTTAGTGAGGCCTTTCTATTGTGTTATTGTATTAGTACGTTATAATAATACATACATTTTTAAAATCCAATAAATTACATATTCTTTCAAAATAAAATTTGAAATACTATCGCAATTTATTTGTAAGATTTTATAAGGTAATCGTTTTCTGTTAGTCAATTAGTGTTTAGATATTTCTTTGTTTGATTTTGGCGGTTATTAGACATTATGTATCATTATATTTTGTGTGAAATTACATATAGATCTTGTAGTGGTGAAGGGAGAAAGCAGTTGTGGAAATCCGATAAAACTGGTCATAACGATTTGTTTTCATTGAAGCAATAATTATAAATTAAAGAAAACCAAATAACAATTGATTATTGTTGTTTAATTTAATAAAACGCACTTTTTTTGTAGTAATTATTCCAATTTTTAAAAGTGGAATAAGTATAACACTACAATGCAGTTCCACCATGAATTGACAGACAAAATAAAAGAAAAAAAATGATTAAATAATATATTCGTCTATCTATAAAATATCTAAAATTACGTATAATTTTAAACATTTTATAGATCGAAGAATAATTTTTATCTGTTATTATGGTGTGAGTACCATGGTTTTAATTATTGCACTTAAAAAATTAACCAATACCATCTGAAATTTAGGTTAATAGTTTAATGGAAACAAATAAGTATGATTGTCAAAGTTTAGTTTGCATAATTTATGTCGGATCTCTACTAACAGTCTACCTCCACTCTTCGCCACTTGTGTTATTTTTTGTTCAGAATCTGATCATAAGTATTTTCTGGACTTATTTGTTTTTGGAAATAAACTCTTCACATGGTAATAATTATAGTACTTAAACTATATAATTTAATAAACAGCATGACCAGATTTTTTATTAAAAAAAAATCATAATTCGTTTCATATTCTTTTTTAAAAAAAATTGTAGTTATATAATATTATAAATATAATATCTTATTATATTAAAAACAAACAAAAGAACGCAATTCAATTTAAGCAACCGTCAGTCGAGAGTTTAAGTATTTTAAAGCGCGCAAAGTTGCTTTTCAAATTATAAAGATATTGTAATTTTTTGTTGTTTTTTTATACTATAACAATTTTTAAACGAAAACATAATTAATAAAAATAATTTGGGGCATCAAATAATATACAAACATTGATAAAGGTAGCGTAAAATCTTTGATATAGTTTTTAAAAATATATTTTTTTAATTTTATTTTTAACTTGCCAGTAATCAAATAATATCCTCGTAGCAGTGAATAGCAAGTTCGGTACAAAAATCAAACGTCCCAATTTCAATCCTACTATTCAATTTCGCCTCTTACTAGGCGAAGATCTATTATTATATTAACCGATTTATTGGTTTTAAATGGTTTTTACCTATTAAATCCACACATATCTATATTAAAACAATACAATATTTGAAATTTCCAGATGTGGAATTTGAAACCACAACCCACGGCTTCAAAGCGGGCATATTTTTCTATTCGTCTACTGCGTACGCTAAATTCGATGTATCAATAATGGTTAAAAATAATTCGTCACTTTAAATATTATTAAATAATAATATTAGAAGTAAACATGTTTTTAATTAATTATCTTGTAAAACTGATAAGCAAATCATGTCAAAAGTAATTATAAAACATGATGATAATTTATCAAATAACATTTTATTGAGTTTAAACTATTTATTTAAAGCAAAATGCATAGCCGCACCCAATTTTAATTCATATATTTACCGCGTATATTCAAATGTATTTTTATTTTTCAAAAAACTTCAAAAACGTGTGTTTCCGTGGTTAAAAAATATAAAGCGTTTGAGAAGATGAATTCACACAATTAATACTTAATTTCTATTATTACGAATAATATTTTTGATACAAGTCTGTTCACTGGAAGGCAGGCGGTAACAGCGGCAATTTTTATAGTCGATTTCGCCAAAATTCATGAATTCAAGAATGATAACCTTAACTTAACCCAACCTTACCAAATAAATAATCCAGTATATCTGCTATTTTACATATTTATTTGCCGCTGGCTTTCACTAAATAGACAGGAACGATATTTTCTTTACTACCTAATCGTATACTATTAACTACATATTGATTCTTTGTAATATTGTATATTTGATGGATAAAAATATAATATTTTTAATAATCGCCCCCATCTCGTGGTATCATTTTTATTTAATCGAAAATGATTTAGCTAAAGCCGCGTTGACACGGTCCAAGTACAATCAAAGTACACTTGGACCGAGTGCCATCCAAGCGCACTCTATGAGACATCTTCATACTAATTATTCCTATCCAAGCTAACTTGGATGAGTAGGACGCGGTCCGAGTAGCTTGGATAGGAATAATTAGTATGAAGCTGTCGCTCGGATGCCACTCGGTCCAAGTGTACTTGGATCGTACTTGGACCGTGTCAACGCGCTTTCAGAAAAGTAATTATCTGAAACAAAAACATAATATTAATGATTCGCGTTTATTATATTTACATTATTTAGGGGAAATGTAATACTATTAGATATATCTAGAGAATTGAGAATTTACATATAACTTTTGAAATGTTTAGATTAATCAATATGTCACGGTTCACAATACTAAAGTTCGATTCACAATTTTATTTACTAAACTACACTATAAATTATTGAAAAATATCTTACAGAAAGATGTATTTAATAATTAAAATACTAATTTAATATTCAGTCGGTAGATGCTTCCAGTAGTGTAGCATTGCATTTTTTTAAATTATCTTATTTCCTTACGTATCAATTCAATGCAAAAATATTTAGTTAGTTAGAAGTTTAATAATATGACAATGAATAAAAATACACACTAGGAGATGTTGGTGATGGTAGGACATGTCATTATTTTGCTTAATAATCTTTGACAAGTTTCTTTCAATTATATTATATTAGATATAATATTATTATACTCCTACGACGTATAAATATTGTTAGAATTTTAGAATACATTCTAACATCAATTTTAAGTAAAATAATTACAAGATAAAAAGAACTTTTTATATATTACGTTTTTAAATTTTCTGTTGAATCATATAAACTTGACTTGACTAGCTTAAACGATCAAAAAAATTTGTACTTGATAGAAATAATACTGAAATGTCATATTGATTTCCACAGTAACGCACGTATAGGTATATTAATATTAATAATTTAGCTGCTAGGACTCAGGACCAATAATAGTTTTACTTTTTACGGATTTATTCTTCTCATACAAAACAGAAGTAACTGAAAATTAATTCAATTCTACTTAAAGATGGCTAAAAGTATTAAAAAAATACATCGGCATCGTGTTCTGATATATTCTAAAAGTTTCAAATGTCTAGCTAGTTGGGAAGTTAGTTAAAAATCGATTGCAAGATTTGTACCGGACAAATAACCACCGGACAAATAAGAATACGAGCTAAGAAAAACGTTGTAATGTAAAAAACGTTGTAATAAAAATGATCGATTTTTGATTAGAAGCAATGTGTGGGTACACTAAAAAAGTAATAATTAAAATATTTTACAATTTTATGTTTGAAAATTATTTGTTAATGACAATAATCATATCATTACGTATTACCCTTGTTTACCGTAAGTTAATAACTCAATTTATTCACTTTATATTATTAAATGACGTCACCGTTATCAGCTGGTCTATTCTCTGCTATATGCAGGGGTCCCCTAACTACTTCCACGTATCTCGGTCTCTAATTCTACGATGCCGCTAACTTCCGTCGTACTTGATGAGTTATTGGTGATTCAGTGATCGCTTAGCGAATCCTGGGTACCATTGTATAAGTATTTTTTTCACGATCTAATAATATATTACAATGCAGTGTAATATCATATTTTTATATCGTTACATTAAGATTGGTTTATATAATATGCCAACGGATGTGTAGACAAAAGGGAAAACGAAATAATAATATTATAATATATAAGAAAATCTTTCATTATTTCTTTGTTTACTTCGTATTAGATACCTTATAGGCTTATAATATAAGAATATATTACGGTTATTTAAAAATTTCAATATACTGTCTAAATAGTAAGTTATAATGTAGGTATTTTACGGAATGTATTTTTGTAATCTAGGTTACGGGTTTCAAAAATGCATATAGTTTTTTCGATGTATATTTGATTCCGTCAATGGAACCAATAAGTTAATCGAACGGATAAGAACTATTTATCGATAAAATAAATATATCAATACAACCTTCATAATAATAAATGATCCCATTAAAAGCGTACATCGTAATTAAGTTTTTTATATTGTGAATATTATATAATTTTCTATTAATATTCTTACCAGGTAAAATATATGGACATCACAATTTGTAGGTATGTAACCATATTAGTAAAAAAATCTTTTATATAACATTACGTTAAATATATTCATTAATATTTTCTTCAATTAACTGGGTCCGATTAAATGAGGAAACAATGACTAATAATAATATAATATAAAATAAAGAAATAATAAAATCTTCCACACGCCGAATTTTTGAGCAGTTCTATCGGGGTTTAAAAATTAAGGGTTCTGGTCTCTGGTAATCGAGGAGTTTTAATATACCATTTTAATTCTTCTCGGTCATTCACTCATGATTGAGGATTGAGACCACCTTGAATTTTTTTATATTTTGAGCGACCAAGACTTTCTATCTCTCTCGATCCCCTGCTTTTCTCAGAGTAAAGTGAATGCTGCTCCCAGTCAGCTCTGCCACTTGCGCCGACGCTTTTCCTCTGTTTTGCCTTCCATAGAGGCTATCCAAAATCCTTTATCCGCAGTCTTTGTAGGATTGACTGATTGACCATTTTTAATATCAATGAAATAATTGTAACAGCATTGTAATGTCTAGCCTGCACGCCCATTAACGCCATCGGTGGTTGCGTTTTTTTTTTTTTTTTAATATACGTATATGTATACTGCCCCCATAAGCAAAAAGGCAGCTATTTGCCAAAGTCAAATTTTGAGAAAATGAGACATTAACGTTTTTTAAACTTTTCTTAATATCTTTTAAAATAATGTGAATGAATCATTTGATATATGGCATAAGCAAAAACCAGTATATTTTCAATCGATGCTGTGTTTTTGCTTATGAAATTCGTTATAATGTCTTTTGTTTAAAATAACTACCGTTTTCGTAAAAAAAACCACAACAATATGTCGATTTATTATACTGAAATAAATTTTAGACCGCTTTTGACTTTAAATGGTTCAGAATTTCACGTAGAGCATTATCTGTACACTAACCAAATTTGTGATTTTAGTCGAAAAGTTGCCGTTTTCCTTATGAGGGCAGTATATAACCTAGTGGCGAAGGGTGAAGGTAGACTGTTAAGATTCGACATAAATAGCGCACACTAAACTTTGTCCGTCAACCATATTTGTTTTTATTGAACTAAGAGTATAAAGTGTATAATAATGTTTGTTAGTTTTTAAAATTCAATTAAACCCTGCCTAATCCAAACCATAATAGATACAAGTTAAAAAAAAATCGCTTACCTATAAACTATCTGAAACTATGCAATTAAGCCGTACATAATACAACATATTTTATAGATAGAAGAATCTTTTTATCGAATATGGTTTGGTTTAAGCAGGGCTTAATGATTTTTGAAAAACTATCCAACACCATCTGTAATATGTACCTCTTCTTAATTCAACGTACATTAAACTAATAGGTATGGTCTGGTTTAGACAGGGTTTAATTAAATTTTAAAAACTAACCAGCACCATCTGCAAATTGTATTCTTATTTCAACGGAGACAAATATGTGTGACTGATAAAGTTTATTGTGCACTTTTTATGTCGAATATTAACAGCCTACCTCCACCTCTCGCCACTGCTATAACCCTATGCATACCTACCAAGCCAACTGGCTCCTACATTTAGTATAATGAAATCAAGTCGTTACCTCAGAATTTATAGTGGTCGCGCGTTTTAACACAATGCTTACGGGGCCTTTTAATTAATTTTGTAATTAACGTGTTAATTTGCATTTGAAAAGTAATTAGCAAAAACACTATTTTGTGTGGCCAGTAAGCTATGGGTAAAATTGATACTTAAAAGTAAATCAAACTGCCTCAACATCTAAAAGCAGTCTTTATTTTCATAATTAATGTATACCTACGCATTATTTTTTATAAACCATTATTAAATTAACCAATGTTATTGTTGTCAGCGTATTACTTGTTTCCTGATAAAAAAAACTCTGATATAAACAGGGTTTAAAAAACTTGTTGTTTTAAAATTACACCCATTGTGCACCGCACAACAATGATTTTGATTGACACGCCTGGTTAGGAAAACTCCTTTGCAACGAAAAAACATATTTTTTTACTCCATTCAATCATATATACGTACACAAAAACCTTTTATCGTTTGCGATGTAAACATGAACGTTTCATGTGGATTTTTTAAAGCTTTTGATTTATTTCGCATCAAACGGCCGACGGTCGCTACTATTTGAATTAGTAAATTAATCAGGTTCTGTAGATTATTGACTGAATGTAATATGTACATAATATTAGCCATTCAGCTATTTGAATCGATATTTATATATATGTTACTTTGAAATATATTTTTGGAACGTTTTAACTCAGTGATTTTCAAACGTTTTCCCCCCAAAAATACCAATTATTGAGATTGGGTGAGCCCACGGCCCCTACAAGGCGGGGCTGATAAGGCTCTAGCTTGAGGGCTCGGGCTTAGGAGGGGCTATGTGTGATGGGTCAATCAGATAAGTGAGATAAACATATCACAACTTGACCTTAATATCAAAATCACTTCAAATGTTAATGTTGATTATGGTTTTAAAACATGTAGTTATGCGATGCAATTTTTGATGTTTATCGATATTCGACAATTCAATGATTCAATTATTGAATGTTTTAAAAAATACTAAAAATCGCTAAAAAATATACTTATTAAATACTCTTAATTTTACCTCGAACACCATTTGGAGAAAGTTACTGTAGAGCGCCATACTGCCTTTAATTTAAGTGATAGGTAGGGGGCCTACCTCAGATCCTAGCATTGGGGCCCGATTCAGGGTGTGAGTGCCATAGGGGGGGGGGTGACAGGGCTCTAGTCTGGGGTGGTCGGACTCTGGGGGCGGCGTGGCGTGGATTTATTCAACAATACAAAAAAATCGCTAAAATACACCGAATACCCTTAATTTTACCTGAAACAACTTTTAGAAAACGATTCTGTAAAAAGTCCCACTGCCTTTAACCCTAGCGATGGGTAGAGGGGCCCGCCAAAATCCTGGCCTGGATGCATAATTTTGGAAACACTTCTGAGAAAATATATAAGCAATATTAAAAATCTTTTTTGAAAAAATATTACGGCAGCCAGTCCTGCGTCTCTCGGGATTTGCGCCAACGCACATCGTCGCTCATTGAAGCGCACGGTTTCTACAGGCGTGGTCACCCTGTAGGTCCGTGTTTATTTTATAATTATTGAATATATGGTTTCATGTTTAATTGTCGATTGTTGTTAGTTTTTCGATCATATTGCTACTAAATTAAATGTGTCCAAGAGATACATACATTTGGAAAGATTTGAGTAGGGATTTAGATGTAATTGGCGCAAAAAAAACATTATAAATTTTGCATAGATTTTATAAAAATCGCAAAAATGAGCTTTATATAATATTTTTTGTAAAATAAGCTTTAACCCTTTATAGGGAAAAGGCGGAATTTGCTGAGTATTTTAACCAATTTTTTCAAATTTCAAATTTTATTTATTTTAACAGAAGTAAAGTGAACATTACAAATTATGAATTTAAGACGTTCACAACATGTTATTTAGAAGAAAAGACATATTAATAAAACAGTATTATATATAAAAAAATAAACAGATCAGCATTAAACAGTAGAAAAGTGTAAATACAAAAATATATAAATTAGACACAAGGAAGTACATCGAATGAGCTAAGCAGACCCTATTTTAAGAATTTATAAAACAATGCCCAAATACTCATCCTCATGCAGGTGGAATATTTCAATATCCGAAATCCGAAGTGATTTGGTTGAATAGAGTTATTAACCTCCCAATTGGCATTCCCAAAGGTAGGTTAGTTCTGCATCTTGGTCTGTAATTTCACTTCTGTTCATAGTAATGACACCCATCATATTTAAAAAGTTTGTCAAAAGTGCTCTTTGGTTAATACAAAGACCAACCGGCATGAAGTTGGCATAAGTGGCTAGAAATCAGCGTGTATGTCTAAAACTCAAAATATTAACCAATACCCTTTAGTGTTAAAGTTGATTTTGGTTTTGTTAAAAATATTTTATCATGTTAATTAATATTTTGCGGCGTAGTTTTTTAGTTATTTCATTTATTAATGTATTATCGTAATATATTTGTATTTTTCATGAGTACATTTGGGATCGGGAAATTTTTCAATTTATTTCGTATATTTTTGCTTTTTTTTCATGAAATAATCCTCATCCATTTCAGAGGTAGCTATAATTTATTTTGTTTTGTTTCAGCAAACATGACAAAAATACATATATATTTGAAGAACTTGATAATTTGAATCAAAATGATATATTTGAAATGCTTGATAGCATAATAGATGAACTAGCTGTTGTCGTACATGTCCATTGGTTAATATATTAAATAAGTTTTTATGAATTATTAATACCTATATATTTTTTATTTTTAGTATGAAATTTACTTCATTTATATCACAAGTATTTCAAACTATCATGGTTCAGTTCTAAAAGCAAAAAAATGCCCTTTGAAAAGTTAAATTAATTGTAGTCAAAGAATCTTTAGATGTTAATAGGTATTACCTAACCTTATAACTGCTTAACAATAAATTACGTTCAATAATGAAGTATCTCGTTTAAAACAAATTAAATCATGTGTATGTAGCATCAGTGAACATTTATAATGTAAACAAAGAAATGATAAACAAGTCTGTGGTCAACTTTACTGTCAACGGAAGATTTTTTTTCGTGAACCATATTTATTTGTTGACTAATTTTTATATGATAGCGCTATCACATCGCGGTAGTGTGACATAGGTCAAAAACTACAATCTGTCGAGTGAAAAAAACATGTTTTTTTTTTTAAATATATCAAAGCATAATATACGAGTATTATCTGGATCCATGTTATGGATATAATTTGTAACGTTCTAATTTGTTTCGTTTATATATGGCCTTATTTTTTTTTACATTAATAATTATCGTATTTATTGTTGTTCATTTACACCAGTGGTGTACAAATTATTTGAAAGAAGGGCCAATTCATCCATTTTATAATTTTTCACGGGCCACAGTGGGTAAAAGTATTGAAAAATAATGATATATTATACTGGATGAGACATACATGTTATTATTTTAAATTTAATAGTTACATATAAGTTTCTATCTTCTTGCTACTTGTGACTGGAATCAATGCCATTTGAGGGAAATATTTATTGATAGTACCGAAAGTGGTACAATTTATTTTCTTTCAGCTGTCAATGAAATAATTTTCCTATTGTTGTTTTGGGCCGCGGTTTGTGCATCACTGATTTATACCAATACCTTGCTTTACGACCGATATAGATTTCTGAAGGACTATTCTAAATATTTAACACGGAAACACACTTCTTCCGCTATTTTTATTGCTAAAAAATAACACGAATATCACTCAGAGTAATTCCATTAACAAGGCGGTATCTACAATAATTGTTAACGCGCGGCAATGCGTCTTACTTGTTTCCATACGCATTCGATTAGAATCAAGTAAGACGTGTTGACTGTGCCCAACGACATTTGATAGCTTGCAGTTAACGCGGCCATGAACGGCATTACTAAAAAGATCACGACGGACAGTCAACTACCCGGGATAATTAACTGTCTGTATACGAACTATCATATTATTTATCACCTTTTTATTGATTTTGGAGTTAACATATTAGAAAATACTGGAAAGTTGGCCATAGTGCGAAATACTATATAACGAATAAGCCATTTCCAGAGCATCGTTTCAAACTGATAATAAAATCACAATGTCAATACAAAAAACAAATGATCGAAATTACTTTGAAGCAGTAGTTTAATCTTTTATTGTGTTAATCGTTAAATTATTAGTGAAAATTAAAAAAAAAATTGTATTAATTAAAATAAAACACAATTATTTGTAATACTAGTTCCAGTTATTTTAAAATTCATCTGGACCGATTTCATCCGCTTCAGAGATTGTCAACTAATAAAAGATAATATACAATATATCGTAAAAAGCTCAGAAGTTACACCTTCCACCAAGCTTTCGAAGGCAACATTGAATCTTATGGAGCAGAGAAGGAAAACCAAGAGCGATAGACAGGCACAAAACGATATGGAGTTTTCATCACTTTGCAAAACCCTCCGAAGGAAGATTAGAGAAGACCTTCGTAAATTCAATGTAAACCTCATACAAGCAATTGTGAAAGCAGGCAAAAGTTTAAACAAAAACAAGCAATGCTTGTCGATAGGAAAACGTCAAATCACAGCACTAAAAGTAAAAGATGGTTCTATCGTCAGAAATTGGGAACACTTGTTAAGCCGAGTTGAAGAGTTCTACAGCGATCTCTACAGTGATGGCACTGACAATTCGACTATAGACTTAGATCTTCAGAGAAATGGAAATTCGGAAGACCATACTCCCGAAATTACATCCTGGGAAGTAACCCATGCTTTAAATTACATGAAAAGTGGGAAGCCCCCGGAGAAGACGGTTTAACGATAGATATCCTCAAAAAAGCAGGAAAGGATGCAAATGAAGTACTTGCACAATTATTCACAGCCTGCATATGCAAAAAGGATGTCCCAGAGGTATGGAAAAATGCCAGCATTGTCATTCTTCACAAAAAAGGTGACAGAGAAGACCTAGCAAATTATCGCCCAATAAGTCTACTCCCTATTCTCTACAAGACGTTTACAAAAATTCTCTCAAACCGTCTGCAAAATGTACTAGACGAGAACCAACCGAGAGAACAAGCCGGATTTAGAGGAGGATACAGCACTATGGACCATATCCAAGTCGTCAGAGAAATCATAGAGCGGTACCAGGAATACAAACTGCCACTATACATGGGTTTTATAGACTATGAGAAGGCGTTTGATTCGATAAAGAAATGTTCAATACTCGACGCACTCAGAAAACAAGGAATCCCTGGACGCTATATAAATATTTTCAATAATATATACAGTAGCGCAACAGCATCTGTAAATCTCCATAAACCATCGCGCAGATTTCCTATCAGCAAAGGAGTCCGACAAGGTGATACAATCTCACCTAAACTATTTACAGCTACCCTTGAAGACTTATTCAGGCAACTTGACTGGAATGACAAAGGGATCCCCATAAATGGAGAATACCTGAGTCATCTGCGCTTTGCCAATGACATAGTAATTTTCTCGCAAGACTCAGAAGACCTCCAAAGCAGAATGCAGGAACTCGCTGAAGTAAGCAACAAAGTAGGTTTGAAAATAAATGTAACAAAGACGAAAGTCATGTTCAACTGCTTTGCAGGCCAAAAAGAGATCCTCATCAATGGCACTCAGCTCGAACAGGTGAAAAGCTACATCTATCTGGGACAACAAGTATCTATAGATGGATGTATAATTGATGAAATTGTTCGCAGAGTAAAGCTAGGCTGGAGTGCTTTTGGCCGCCTGAATAATGTCTTCAAAAGTGACCTTCCACTATGCCTAAAGCGCAAAATGTTCAACCAGTGTGTGCTTCCCGTGATGACATATGCGTGTGAAACATGGACCCTAAGTAAAAGAGAGATCCAGAAACTTAGTGTAGCACAACGTGGTATGGAGAGGTGCATGCTGGGCATAACGCGAAAGGACAAAAAGAGGAATGAGTGGATAAGGAAGCAGACAAGGGTTTGCGATGTAATAGAGTTGGAGAAATGGAGATGGGCTGGACACATAGCTCGAAGAAGAGACAATCGTTGGACAAATCTAGTCATCCAGTGGTATCCAAGAAGTACAAAACGTCCACAAGGTAGACCTAGAGGCCGCTGGATCGATGAAATGATAAAGTTCTGCGGAAGTACGTGGCAACGCAATGCACAGGACTGAGAGAAGTGGAAGCAACTTGAAGAGGCCTTCATCCAGCAGTGGATAGATTCAGGCTGATGATGATGATGATGATGATACAATATATCAGATATTTATAAGTACTAGTAAATTTTAAACGATAGATTATTTATTGGAGATACGAATAATAATGAAATACAATTTTAAGAAATCCTCTATTTAAAAATACATCAATTAATTTTACCTATCATATCAAAAAACATTATAATCGAATTTGCGTACTTAAGCTGCATAAAGTGAATGGAATAAGTATCCCTTTAAAGCGGATGAAATTGTCCTGCAACATGTATTACATATTGTGTTTTATTTTAATTATTAAATTCCATGATAGATAAGCGCTATTGATGGATATTTAGTGATTAACAGTCAGCTATGGTAATTGTTATCACGTCGTGTTTATTGTCGAATTTGTGATGAAGGTTTTCATGATTTGTAATTATTATAATCTCAAAATAATATGTACATCTTAAACCATTGTTTTTCTTCGTTTGAAATTTAAAAATAAACGTTTTAAACTATTCAACTATTTTTGTTTGTTATTTCCAGTAACATTTTCTGTTTAATTATATAAAAAGTATAAATAAAGTAAAAAATAAGTAGTACTTACTTATTAAAAATAATGAATATTTAAAATACAGTTTTATTAACAAAAATATAAAAAAAATAATTGTGATTATCGTGGTAGTGTCGTGATTTAATAGTAATTGATAAGGGCTTTAAAAGTCGTGTGCGCGGACAGTAATGCGTATCTGATGGAGAGAGGGTTCAGCTGGGCCGCCCTCTGGGCTGCAGTCCTCGTTGGAATAGCCCTGGCTACCACAATAACAGGTAATTAAAAAATTCAATTATATCTTGCTAATATAAGTTGTGTAAGTTGTAATTATTGTATATTTTAAATTAATGTAATTGTTTAGTTTAACAAGGTAAACAGAAAAATTATTAAATTATTAGATGTTCTAAGGTCAACTAACTGGAGTGAGTAAACAATATTCATAAGTATGAAATACTAAAAAACGAATAATGTAATTCTATAGTGATGGTCCCAATATCAGATGGATATCATTTACGTTAAATCAAATATATATTAAAATTATATAAAATGGAGGAAAAAATTAAAAAATAGTAGGTACAGAACACTTAAGAATGAAAATTATTAAAAAAATATAAAATTAAATAACGATGTAAATATCTACTACTTTCGATAAAAAAAATAGCACTACTTTATGCCATGATGCCTATATACAGTAGTGTAGTAATCATAACCCTCACATCCTGAAACGGCCCCCAGGACAGCATCTCTGACAAGCTCCCCTACATATCGCTACGGTTAAAGGTAGTGTGACGCTCTACAGAAGTGTTTTTGTATATCGACACACAATAATCAAAATTTGCCTCACACAACCAGATATTTAAAAATATTAATAGGTAGGTATACTTAAAATAAAATAGCGCTGCAGGCGACTTTTTTACCATTAAAGCAAATGTGTGCTACACCGGGCCCTAGGGCTAGAGCCCTGTTAGACCTCCTCTTGTGGAGGTCATGGTAGTAATAGAAGTAAAACAATCACAAAAATACTCTAGATAATTCACAGAGTTGCTACACCGGGTAGAGGAAGAGAGTAGCAAATACGGCCCCCTTGTTAATAGGAATAGGTAAAACCAAGTTAATTGTTATTGATTGGGCTAACCTTCTGCCAGCAGCAAGTATACTCCAAAACCTAGAAACAGTGCTAGAGTGTGTGTATTGCTTTAATAATGGGGTTCCAGAGCTTCAGACAAAGTTAGTAAATGATACTATTGATGTGAAAACTTCTCTTATAGCTCCTTGTGGATTGATAGATTCAGAATTAAAATGTAAAAGTCAAATTATTATATTATATTCATTAGACAATTATTATGCAATGAGAAAAGAAAAGGCGGTTATCGTGATAGACCATTAGTGGGAAAGGCGGATGTGAAGCAGAAATAATAAGGCACACACAAATTGCGAAACATGTGATGATACATTTTACTACTATAGAAGGATTGGGGAATTTAAATTGCTATGAAAATTATGCTTGAACAAATATGTGTGTTCTCCATAGTTTTGTACGATATCGAGTCATATGCACTGAAGGAAAAAGAGCATAGGATGAAACAGTCAATCATCTAGAGCAGTGGTTCCCAAAGTTGACTGAGCTCCGACCCATCTAACAAAAATTTCCAATCTTGGGACCCACCTCTTGGCTGTCTTAGAGAAAAGAGGGCATAAATATTGGTAATGCTCAGATTCCCTAGTGGCGAGTCGTGGAACTACTTAATGCTGTCTTATTTGTTATAATTGAAATAAAAAAAATATTTTTTAACCAATATGAATGAAAGACTGTTGAAATAAGAAACACAACTTAAATAAAAAAAAATATTACTTAAATACTTTTACAAAGTTATTTCAATGGGAAGGATGTATTTGTTTCTTATTTTTCTTCATAACAGCTTCTTTTTCTTCAACTTTAGTTACTTTTAATCGTGGTGAGTTTGATATATCCAATTTATTTCGGTATTTAGTTTTAATGTTAACCATAGCCGAAAATCCGACCTCAAATAGATATGAGGTAGTAAAGAGGAGAAGGACTTTCATAGCTTCATCGAACAGGCAAGGATAATTATCAGCAACTGAGAGCCAGAATTTAGTTAACTGTTTACGATTGAAACTATTTTGCAGTGACGTATCTTCTGACAAATCAATGAGTTCTTCACTTGCCTTTGTTGACATACTAGTTGGTAAGTCATCTTGAAATGGGTTAAGCCGCGTTGACATGATCCAAGTACGATCCAAGTACACTTGGACCGAGTGCCATCCAAGTAGACATTTTCATACTAATTATTCCTATCCAAGCTACTTGGACCGCGTCCTACTCATCCAAGTTAACTTGGATAGGAATAAATAGTATGAAGCTGTCACTTGGATGGCACTCGATCCAAGTTTACTTGGATCTGTACTTGGACCGTGTCAACGCGGCTTGCCAAATCCAACGCAACGAATCAAACTTTTTCATCTCTTCCCCAAAATAGTCGTCAAAGTTATTTATTAACAGTGATAAATGGCTGGAAATTTCAGACAGTACGTTTCAGAAGTGTTAAAAAAAAATCATACTTGCCATTTTCAATACAACTTTTTCACAACATAAGCTTTTTTCAGCTGCCATCTGTAGTGCATTGGCAATTCAAATTATTATTATTTTATCACAATATTTTCCGTAACTTAAGTTTATTTCAATTTTTAGGAATTATAAATAGCCAAATGAAATATCAAATTTATCACTTCCTATTTTTTTTAATTCATGTATACAGTGGCGAGGGCCCACTCAATATTCGCTCGCGACCCACAGTTTGGGAAACCATGATCTAGAGACAACAGATAAAGGAACGGCTCTCGACAATATATGAGCCGCATTCTGCAGTTTTTTGGACAAATTGTTCAGCGCGGATCGGATAACTTGGAAAGACTGGTGGTTTTGGTTAGGTCAGGTTAGGTTATGGCGAAGCAAAGCAAGAGTGTCGGTTCGTTGAAGCGGCCAAGTGAAATAGCTTACTGATGAGAAGTGGAAGCCTTTTCCTTTTCCTGAAAGAAGCATAAAACCGAGAGTGGTGGAAAGTCTTGGTCACTTAAAAGATAATGGAATTTCATGATGGTCACGATCCACAGTCACGAGGAAACGACTTAGAAGAAATATGTATTATCTCATTGAGATAATCGAACCTGGAATCCCTAGATGAGCGCATTTTAGTTATACATGAAAGACATTATTATATGTCATCATCATCAGTCGGGGTCAATCCACTGCTGGACGAAGGCCTCCCCAAGCTTTCTCCAACTCTCTCGGTCCTGTGTCGTTCACTGCCACGTATTTCCGCCGAACTTTACCAGTTCGTCAATCCAGCGGCTTTTAGGGCGACCCTGTGGCCGTTTCGTACCCCTTGGGTACCATTGGATGACGGCATTTATCCAGCGGCCGTCCTTTCGGCGAGCAATGTGCCCCGCCCATCTCCATTTCAGCTGTTTGGCAACGTCTATTACATCGCGTACTCTTGTCTGCTTCCTAACCCATTCGTTTCTCTTACGGTCCTTTCGCGTGATGCCCAACATGCACCTCTCCATGCCTCGCTGTGTGACTCTAAGCCTTTGGACATCTCTATTATTATATGTACGTATACTAAAACACAAACTATGCAAACTCACAAAGTAAATGAAGATATCATCAGTGAAGTGAAATACACGGCCAAAGTTATCCGACTGATTATCAAAGTTACAATGGATGTACCTACATAGGTAGTTATATTATTATGATTGACATGAATATTTATTGCACCCCTTCTCTTGTCTGTTATGTTGCGGTAAAAGTATGAAGAATTTTTGTATTATTAAAATCAATAACAGTGTGAAAGACTTCTAGAAACTTTCTAATCATGATTAATTGAGAGAGTTGAAAAGATTCTGTGAGCCAAATCTAGCTTGTAGATTTCACAAATTCAGGGACTTGTAATAATACTAATACTAGGATACAGCGATTTCTAAATATTGATTTCGGCCATGGAGACTCTTTTACTTAAGGTTTTATAGATACTATTTGTTTCTTTGTCTTAGGAATGCTTACATACTGTAGTTTAAACGCTAAAAGATAATATTTATTTTAGGCCACGTATTTTTTCCGAATTATAGAGAACTCATCCATTGTTCATAGTACAAGTATTGACCGGTGTCCTCCTGATAAATATCTTAGGAATCGACAGCATCAATTGTTTCTTCTCCCAAGGTGCAGAACTAAGCTACGAATACCATTGGTGATGCTAGTTGAGAAAGCAATAATTCTGTTCAACAAATCGCTTTGGATGTTCATATATTTCACTTACGCGAGGATTATTATTATAGATGGGCGCTGTTTTACAAATTCTTAAAATAGGGTCCACTTAGCTCATTCGGTGTACTTCCACTATTTACACTGTTTTAATACTAGGTCTTTTTTTACTTTCATTTAAGAGCTTCACAACATGACATGAATACACAAAGAAATAGTATTAAAACAGTACCTTAAAAGAACAAAGAAATTGAAGCAATATTAGTAAAATAGTAAGTACAACAATTATGTAAATGGAAGTACGCCGAATGAGCAATAGACCCTATTTTAAGAATTCAACAGAATAGATTCAGAATAAAATACGTTCACCTCAACTAATCCTCACGTAGGTGGAATATATCAATATCCGAATTGATTTTGTCGAACACAATTATTACCCGCCAGTTGGATAGAGCCACGGATAGTATCTCTACAGCTTCAAGTAAAGTAGTCTCAAGAATGTATTCTGACTGATGCGGTGCCCAATTAATAGACCAAATCTTAAGCTTACTTACAATTTAGGAATTATAAAGAATTTTGAATACTGTCACATCCAAAAAGACCCGGCAAATACGTAAGAGGAAACCTAGCGTTTGTAGCGCCTTTTTACAAATGGTAATTGTATGGCTAGTTAATTTTAAAACGTTATGTCAAGGCCCTTACACGGATTATTTTACATACATCATTTTGAAAACACTTCTGAGAAAATATATTATAACCAATAGAAAAAATCTTTTTGAAAAAAATAAGACACCTCGCAGGAATCGAACCTGCATCTCTCGGGTATCGCGCCCATCTACATATACCACTATGTTAAAGGCGTCATACTTAATTGCGACAAATTTTAACCACTGGCTTTTAATACTCTCTCAAGCGTTTTCTGGATTATTTGATGGATTATTTGATTAAATTTTGATAATCAATTTCAACCTGTATCGCATATCTAGAACCTGTGATATAAGTATTTTTAACATTATAAACTATGATATATTATAACTAAAAATAAATAATATGTTATAATACTTTCTTATTCTGGATTCAAACAACATGTTAATTCACTAGGTTTTAAAAATGGCTTCACTCGTCCTCACGGGCGTTTTCTTTAAAATCAATAATAAAAACATATACTTAAGTAAATTCGATATTCATTTAATAGAATTTTATATAACGTTATAAATATATTATTAGATAGCTTCCTTGTATGAGTATATACGCATGTTTATTATATAGACTATAGAGAGATATATTTATAGAATGCCTGTACAATAAAGGAATCGGATCGTTTTTTTCGGCTAGGTACATGTTCAAACACGCGCGTTAACATGATCTTACTCCCTTCTTCAGTTATCGTTTGTCCATTTATGGCTATGACCGTATGTTGTAGCTTAACTACTGTGAAATGCAAATAGAAATGGCGTATTTCAAAAAAATACTACCTTATTCTTAGGTCAATAATTATTATAAAACAATCATTATTCGTAGGATGTCTTATCACATTTGAATGGTCAAAGATATAGCTTATAATCAGTATTTTGAATAATAAAATGCCTAATCCTTGTCAAATTTGGGATCACAGAGATTATAAATATATTTTTTTATCGTGAATATTTCACTATATAATGTTAACTAAAATTTTACTAATGGTTTTATAAATGCGTTTAAAAATTAATAAATCTAAAAAATCTTAACACCACTGCACATGGATGTACTGATATATGACTATATTCTAAAACATTAGATCGAGAGATTTAAAAGAATACTATTTTATGTAATAAAAATACTTTATGCAGTCATTAAATATTTAAAATAAATATAAAAGATAATAAGGCTTCAAAATTATATAAATAAATTATCTATAACATTTAAGGAATGTCCAGGCTTATGCTCTGAAAATACCATAAACCTCCATTTTGACCTACGTTGGGCATGTGGGCCGTTAAACACTACGGTGGATTGTTGCAGCATCAGTCCCGTGCGGAATGAGTACTTAAAATCACTTCTTTCAGACACGTTTATAGCGTCATGGAAGACAGCCGTGCATATCTACGGCTGTACATAGATGACGCGTGGTGGTGGAAACTTAGTTCAAAAGTCAAGACCTTTGCAGCCTGGTAAAATGTATGGGTTCAGCAAGCGACATTTGGTCCTCATAAAATACAGCCTTAACCACCTATGCGGATTTTAAGTTCACTGTGATACATAATTATATAGAAAATATTAATTATTCTTATAATGTAGATTAGGTTAAGTTCAAGGGGCGAAACCGGCTAACCTATAACAATATTATAATATGTAGGTATATCTAAAACAATTAATATTAATAAAAAATATTTATAATATGTACCCGCATGGGCGTGTGATATCGTGTCACACGATCTTTTTCAATAATGTGTGTTTGGATCCAGACCATGAATACGGACGTAGTAGGTTCAGCAAGTGGATAACAATATGTTATATTTCATTAATTGGGATTTAATATATCGAAAATACTTGACAATTATTTTTTTAAATACGACAGTTAAAACCAGTTATCTGGGTAGTAATTTTCCTCCGGTTAATAAGAAGCCCTAGGTTAAGTATTTAGTTTAGAATATCACCAAGTGTTCCTCTTCTAAAATAAAATTAAATTGATACGCGCCTGTTGTGAATTATATAACAATTTATAAACCGTAAACAAAAGGGTTGTGTCTCCGTAGTTAGTGCAATTCATATTATTATTTCCAGTTTTTATGTAGGGGGAGTATTATTCCCATATCCTGTTCTTTGGGTAATCTTTCATGCTGCCATACCTTACTCATAAGTTTTTGCACAATATTAACATTTCATCAGGTCATTTTGCAATGTTTACTCGTGTAAGTAAATGAATAATATGAATTATTATGAAAATAAATTATATATGATCATCTTTGTCTGTATTGTTTATGGGTCACATAAATCTGGCACAATAAGACATGACATTTAAATTTATAGTTTGGTGGCGATAACTAATATGTGCGAACTTTCTCCATATCACATTCAGAGGAAACATAATAATAATTGATTCCGATAGGCTGTAATAATTGATTTGAATTTCCCTTGGCGAACGTTTCAAAACAAACTTAGTCTTCGGCAAGTTCTCATAATCAAGCCATTTCTCATGCGATTTCTCACATTCGAAGTTTATATGAGTTATTAATGAGAAAATTTGGCAAATGGTAATATTGGATAAATCTTAAACGTGAATAATTCAAACCTCGGCGGTGTTAGCTTAAGCCGTTGTGCATTTTGACAGGTTTGAATATCAAAGATATTAAATAAAAAATCTATTGGGCATAATGATATAACGTTCCTCGGAGTACCGTGCGTAAGTCGCTGGCTTTTCATACCCTATGCTCGATTCTCGGTGAGGTCACAGTGTTTATTTATGTAATTAAAGACTTTGCACTGGATTAGCCAGTTCCTCACCGGTCATGGCAACTTCGCCGCCAGACTCCACGAGTTTGGCTTGGTAGTAGATGGGCCGGGTTGTACCTGTGGGCACGACCACCAAGATGTTAAACACATCGTTTGGGATTGCCCGTTTATGGAACTCGAACGAGCGGAGCTGTTTGCTAGGGTCCGTCCTCACACGGACTCACAATTTGACATAGAGATCTGATAGCAACCGAGGCCAAATTTTTGGCATTCGTTTTTCATTTTTTTCAATTTCAATTTAAATTTATTTTACATATTGTGGACATTACAAATTATAAGTTAAAGACGTTCACAACATGACATTTAGAAACAAAGAAATATTATTAAAACAGTATTATGTAATACTGTAATTATGCAATATTAGGTTATTCTACAGTATAAATGTGTAAATACAAAAAATATGAAGTATAGAGGTACAAGGAAGTACACCGAATGAGTTAAGCAGACCCTATTTTTAGAATTTATAAAATAATGTCCACCTATACTCATTCTCATGTAGATGGAATATATCAACATTCGAAGCAATTTGGTTGAACAGAGTTATTGCCCTCCCAATTGGCATCACCAATGGCAGGTTAGTTCTGTTCCTCGGGAGAACAAACAACTGATGCTCCCAATTTCTAAGATAGTTATCAGGGACACACAAGTCAATATTACCAAGAATGGCAGAGTTCTCATTCACACCACGTATTAGTCGAAAAAAATACGTGACAAAATATTGATATCTTCTAGCACTTAAACTACAGTATGTAAGCATACCTAAGAGAAAGTCAGTTGGATAAAGCCACGGATAGTATCCATATAACCTCAAATAAAGGAGTCTCAAAAATTTCTTTTGATCTCGCTCCACCATAAGGTCATATTTCAACTGATGCGGGGCCCAAACAATCGACCCATTCTCAAGCCGGCTTCTCACTAAGGAATTATAATGATTTTTTAAAACATTGGAGAGGTCACTCGAATATAAGTTCCCGGTCTATTAGTATCTAGGTCTCGCTCCGCACAACATCTCATTCTACCGAGACTCGGACCTCGGATCAATATAGTATTGTAACATATCTACTGTAACATACTCTTTTACTGACTGTTTCTTCTTTTTTTTCTATTGACCATGTCCGATCCTAATAGGATCATATGGGCCTCCACAGAGTGGAGGTTTGTATTAACAGATTTTATTTTTACGAGAAATGGATGTCAGCCACTTGCTCAACCTATTAGGTCCATACTCTGACTCATACACAGATTGATAAACAATATGTGTTCTTGCCAGACCCTGGGACCTTCGACGTCATAGACCGTCGCTTAAGCCACGCGGCCATCGTGGGTGTAACTGTTCACGCTGTAAATAAAACTCGCTCCTCCATCCATCAGAGCAATCACCAAATCTCGACTTCTTCATCTACCATACCAGAAACTCACATAAGTATTGTATGGAAAAACAAAATATGAATTCGTCTATGTATAATTAAAAGTTTTTAAAAATAACCAACCCTTATAATTAAATAAGTGGTCATTATGTAAGCTTAAGATTACCAAAACATTTATGCAAAATTTATGTCATGTTTTTTATGAAGAGTAAATATGTGAGTATAACAAATATGTGAAAAAAATACTCCTTAATTTAGTAAAAAAAAGACGTGCTTTGTCAGAAAATATTAAAAAAAATATGAAAAAATAGCTCGGAGATCTGCTACAAAGAATAAAAGCGAAGTGTGTTTTATTTTTCCAAAAAAATGCGTACACAAAGAAAAAATAAACTAACGTACATTTTGTTTAAGTAATATTTCATGTGAGCAAGAAAAGTTGCCGGAAAATTTTCCGGTAAGCCTCAGTAAATTACTACAAAGGAGAGATAGTCTTTTTATTACGTAAATATCCATTTTCGATACTATTATGGGTATTATTATAGAATACCCTACTTTAAATAATATTTTCAGCCTACTCAGGGAAAAGGTTTTCCACCAATGAAGCTGGGATTATTAGTATCGTTTAGTCGATTTGCTAAAGATATATCAATTTAAGGAAATTAAATATATAATATATAACTGAAATATAAAATACACATTCAGTATAAACATGCTCTCTATGTTATAATAATACTACGATAGAATTTGCGAAATGAATAGAATGGTTTTGAAAAAAGAACAATACATTAAGGGCCCACATGCCCCACGTAGGTCAAAATGGAGATTTTATGGTATTTTCATAGCATAATCCTGGACATTTCTTAAACGTTGTAGATAATCTATTTATATAATTTTGAAGCCTTATTATTTCCTTTATATTTATTTTAAACATTTTTGATGACTGCATAAAGTATTTTTACTACATAAAATAGTATTTTTTTAAACCTCTCGATCTAATGTTTTAGAATATAGTCATATTTCAGTACATCCATGTGCAGTGGTGTTAATTTTTTTTAGCTTTATTAATTTTTAAACGCATTCATAAAACCATTAGTAAAATTAATGTTATCATTATTATAGTTAAATATTTACGATACAAAATTATATTTATAATCTCTGTTGTTACAAATTTGATAAGAATTAGGCATTTTATTATTCAAAAAATGGGCACAATTAACACATTTGAAGATAATTCTAAAGATAATGATTATAAGCTATGTCTTTGGCCATTCAAATGTGGTAAACATCCTACGAATAATCATTGTTTTATAATAATTATTGATCTATGAATAAGGTAGTATTTTTTTGGAATTTGCCATTTCTATTGGCATTACCCAGTAGTTAAGCTACATAGTGCTACAATATACGGCCGTAGCTATAAATTGACAAACGATGTACTTTTTCAAGTACATGCGGAACATTTTTTAGTCATATTTACACGATTTAAGAATAAATTCCTCCGACGCCATCACAAAACAAATTGACATGCTCACACCTCGACTGTCGGTCTTCGATTGGTGACGCCTGTGAAATTTCTTTCCACCTACTGTTGAAAATGATGTGCCGTTTTACTTATGTATGCTCTTAATAAGTTGAGCAAGCGGCTAACATCCACTATTTCTTGTAAAAAAAATATGTTTAAAAAAAGTTCCACTATGTGGACGTTTATAATATGATAGGATTGGATAAGGTAAAAACAAAAAAAATACCACAAGTTGGTGATTTCCAAAGTAGAGTAATTATCCCCTTCGGAACGCAAGAAAAATTTATGGAAGCTGGGGCATTGTAAGACAAGAACAATAAACTTAGTTTTTAACTAATGAGGCTTCGTACATATAAAAAAATAATATACTCGTATATTGCGTTTGCATCCGTCCGTATGTGTCATTTTATGTGTTTTCGTTGTCAAATTCTCAATAGTTTCAAGAGTTTGAATTTAAATGTTAACTAAACCCTAGTAAATATGCGTGTTTAAGTGGTAATAATATGTAATAATATAGGTATTTTATATTATGTACCAAAACAATTTTCATTCTAATATATTTTTATTTCACTTTGTTAATGGGCGCTTTTAGGAATGATGCATGAAATAAAAATGAACTGTTAATGCCATCTTGTGGAGAATTTCTTAACGTATTCTATGTAAAAACATTTTCGGAAAAATAAATCTATGTCCTATAAAAACGTGTTTTTAATAATTGTGGTCAGGGAAAGATCATTCCATGTGCACGAATACTGGGTAATATGTATTGAATTTTGGTTAATTGAGTAAATTTTCAAATAAATGGTAGTGTTTATTAATCATATTTATATGTGTATTATAGTGAAAGATTAATTAATGGTAACAACTATTCAGAGTTTGAAACATTAAAAATCGATTTACTCAAAATAATACAGATGTGACATAGAATGATATTTGCTTGTGGTCTGTACTGTGGCTGTGCCTGTATGTACATAATTTATAGTAAAAAATATATTATAAATATAATAGTTTAGATAATAAGTAGAAAGAAATGAAACGGTATTAAATTACTGTATTATAAACATATAAACAATGTAACATAATATTATACGTAGGTAATCATTTTTTAATATTATTTTTTATTAAACAAAATGTTAAGTCAACTATGATAGTCACAAAATCCGTCACGTAGTCATAGTAACACGCTGTTTGTAACAAAAGATACCTCATGTATACTTTTTGTGTTAAAAAAATCACACAAAGCTCAGTTATTTTCCGTCTGGTCGAGCTTTCATCTGTGTTCAAGGTCACGCGTGTGTACAATGTCATAAGGTATCCGAATATGTGCCAGTGTAAAAGACGTCGCCCCAATCAGCGTCCCCCGAGTAACATAATGCGACCTTTGTGGGTAGTGCTACGAGATAGGTTCTCCGAGGCTGTGCTACGAGATAGTGCTACGCCGCACAGTGGTACGGTCCCATACAAACGTGACTCATAAATTAATAGAATTTTTGACACAAAACTATTACTGACATATTATTAAGTAAGATAATTGATTAAATTTCTATGTTTCGGTAAAATATATATATATATATATATATATATATATATAATAATAATTATCACCTCGCTCTCTCTGGCATTCTTAAAAATGACGATAGAGAGCGGCGTAGCGGTACCTCATTGCCAAGATAGTTGGCAAACATTAGGAATATACTTATGGGTTTTTATTCAGTAAAAACACGGATGCTAAGTGCAGAATCTTGTGTATTTTTACATAATATGAAGCATTACAAGTTACATCAAATTAATGATCTAAACTATCTACGACACGTCTGAATGTGATAAAATTGTTTTTCAACTGTCTTGAAAAAAAATAAGCCTCTTCTGCTGAAGGTATATAGTAATATCGTTTAAAGAGAAAAGGCGTCTAGGTATAATCTTATTTGCAGGAAATAGGTTACTTTGGTACCTACTTTGAAACACAGTATTATTTTAAAAATTCACTACATATTTGAACTAACTAAAAGTAAATTGTACTTTCCGTGGCACCCTAATGTCTTTATTTCGTGATGATATATATTATATAAATATATAAGTATATTTAAAATAACCTCAAAGTATAGTTTCACAATCCGCCCATGTCCAATCCTAATAAGATCATATGGGCCTCCACAGAATGGAGGTTTATATTAACAGATTTTGTTTTCACGAGAAATGGATGTCAGCCACTTGCTCAACCTATTAGTTCCATACTCTGAGTAGAAAAAACAATATGTGTACTTACCAGACCCAGGATTCGAACCTGAGATCCACAACACTACAGACTGACATTTAAGCCGTGCGGCCATCGTGGGTGTTTTTTAGGCATTCGAAAATGATTACTTACTGGTATTTAGGAGGTTTGTAAAATTTTACGTTATATGTACAAGTTATCTTAATTAATCTTAAACAAAGGTACCTATATATTAATACTAACATTTTTTTATTACAATAAGATTGATTTTTTTTTTACTATGGTTTGCAATTATTATGTAATAAAACAATTATATTATGTAATATGCTTATTATTTAATATACAAAAATAAAATTAAATACCGTTTCGTGACTTATCATTTTAGGTTTTCAGCAAAGCACACCGATACTAAAGAATAGAGGTTATATTAATAGACTAATCCATAAGGAAAGGTTACTAATCAGTCATCAAAGGCATTTGGTCCTTGCACTTGATCAAACACAGATTGATAAAAAACATACAATTTTTCCCATTCTAAAAAAATGACAACGATATTTGTTTTATGATTAAGGTTTTCGTATATTATTTATTTATAAAATTAAAGACTGTCTTTTTTTACCAGTAGGTACAATTTAAAGTAGATTTTTATTTGAAAACGACTATCCGGAACCACTGTGCGCCGCGTCGCCCGTAGATGATAATCGTAGACCCCACGCATACTTTTCGAATCACTGCTGAAACTACCTACGTTTTTCATGTAGATTTCTTATCACATGAAAGGAAAGTCTGTTAAGCTGATACATAACTGCTAACTGAGAGAAGTGTTGTGAGATATATTGTTGTATGTACTAGATTTTTTGATACTTATCACTATAATGTCAAAAGTCTTCGGAGTTAATATGAGAAAAAGTGTATATGAGAAAAGAATGAAGGTTTATGTCTAGACTTGATAATAATGTATGCCGAAATAAAAATTTAAAGAACAATTAATAATTGTGCGAGGTAATAAAAACCAAATCGGTATTTATAATGAGGATACTACGTTTCAAGGTATTGAACTGACGCTTGTAATTTAGTACAAAACACTTCGTTGCGCATTTCATAGTGGACTGTAATTTAACAATGGAATGATGCTGATGGTAATGGTGGATGTAGATACTGAGGGGGTTGGCGGTTAAACGTAGGCTGCCAGGCACTAGCCTTTTATGATATTCTGCTGCTTGGGTTAAGCTGGTCCCTGTGGCATGTCCTCACGTCCTACTAAGCACTCGTACGGTACACTTTTGATTAATGATATTATAATAAATGAGAAGATACCCTGTGCTGATAACACGGATTGATAAACAAAGTTTTCACGGAGACTCAGATAGAATTAAAGTTTCCACAACGGTTGCATTGGACAAACTCGTGGTATGCACTTAACTTTTTGAATCAGTCTGTATAATTGAATTGATTGTTAAACGGTGGTAAAGCTGTAACAGACCTATACTCGCCCATTGTCTTGAGGTAGCTTTAGGTAACTGAATGTTCTACAATCACGGTCGACTTATGACTCGTAACTGCTGGTCGCGTGGCTTTACGACAATACTGAGGATTTGGGGTAGGAGAGATGAAAGCGACCATAATTGGCCCAACTAACACTAAACACGAAACCAGTTGTCATATGAATCGGAGACCGGATGCATGTCTAAAAGCAAGGAAAGAATATTGGACTTATTTAAGCAGACCTTACTGCGTGGCGTCTTTGGACCCATCAATGACACACAGTTAGGGTGGAGAGACACAATTACGAGCTGTACCTACATTTTGTACGGGGACCGTTCCGAAGATGGGTTTATAGCCCGTAACAGCTGTCAAAGTAAATGACTCCATCAAGGTAGAATCAATAAAATAAATTTGTTTCACAACCATTGTAATAGAGTTCTCTAGTTCAATTACAAACATTGTTTATTGAACATACATAATTTGAAAACACCGAAAAACGTTAAAAATGCAATAACTACTTGTAATTAGGTAGGGCGAACTTAGCTCAATTGATTGAGCATATTGTGCGCGAATCCAGTGGATGCGGGTTCGAGTCCCGATCGGCGTCATGTGACTTTCAAAAGTTTTTTTATAGTAGTTATTATGTACACCTGTGGGTCTATTATATGCACAAGACGATTGTCAACGGTAGTTTATCATATTTATGTATTGAGGCGTTAATTGTTACAGTAAATTAACCGTCTAAGCTGTCGACACGTGCTATATTTTAACAGCCTCTCTCTTGGCTGTGTTAACTTTTAGAGCGACAATTTTGACAGTTTAGACGTCTAATATATTGTATCAATAATTATAATACCTCAATACATAAATAATATGATACAGTGATAATATTTATCACTTTAGCCGTCGATAGCCGTCTTGCATATAGAATAGACCCACTAAGGTGTCTTCAAATTATTTTTGTTCAATAAATATCAATTTATTTATTTTTAGCATATTGTGGACATATAAGTTTAAGACGTTCACAACTTGACATGTAACATTATTATAAAGAAGAAAAAAAAATAATAAACGCGATAAAAATGAAAATATACAAAGAGAACACAATATAAACATACAAAAGCAGTGACAATACAATTATTATTATACATCTATAGAAGTTCAAAGAAGTACACCGAGCTTGTTAAGGAGGCCCTATTTTAAGAATTTATAAAATAGCGTCCACCTAAACTTGCCCTCACGTAAGTAGAATATATCAACACCCGAAGCAATTTGGTTGAACATAGTTAACATCCTCCCACTTGGCATTACCAGTAGCCGGTTGGTTCTGCACCTTGGGAGAATAAACAACTGGTGCTCTCTATTTCTAAGATAGTTATTAGAGACATACAAGTCAACACTACCCTTCATCTTCTGAATTATTCGTTGAATAAAAAAATAGTTTGTTGATTGTATATTTTAATATAACATATTCTTACAAAGGTGCTGGTAGTAATTTTTCATTTGAAACGTTTAAATAATTCACGTTGACATATTATACAATGGTTGGCGAACCTTTTTATATACGCGTGCCAAATTTTCCTAAATGTTATTTTTCATCTGTCGGTCGTGCCGAGCAGTTTTTCATGAGGAAAAAATAGTTTTTAAAAATTAAAAATGATGTCCTAAATACCACTTACATATTATTATAGTTGTATCACTTTTTTCAATTACGCTATTCATTTCGGTCCACCAATTTTGTAACTGTCTTCCAGAATTACAACTGGTGAAGATAAACCAAGTTTTTATTTCTTATTTGGTGCAGTATTTTTTTGTGGGTAGAAATGAAATTGATTGTAAATGAATTAGGTAATAGGTTTGGTTCTTAACGCACAAATTGACACGATAATTGCTCCGATCAGATGAGGCATTCTCTCGCTACAGTGGTCTCAAGCATTGTTGATAGAACAAAATTAGAAATTCGCGGCACGGCATCCCCCGCCGCCTGATAAGGTAACTGCGGTAATATTATATGTGACGTCGATATGCGAGTCTAAGGACCGACCTATGCAATTATATATTTACATTAAACATAATTATTATTCTTCTTATAAATATTCTTGAAGAGTATTTGCCTGCTATTTTTTATACAATGCGATCTGCCATTTATTATTATTAAACGTATTTTTTTTCACTTCAAACGCGTGCCTTTCAAAATCATCTTGCATGCCACCAGTGGCACGCGTGCCATAGGTTCGCCACGCCTGTATTATACAATAATGTAGTATACATACAAAGTCTTTTTATAGACGGTTATTGACATAACCACGCGATTTCCACGTAAACTGTCGATATCGTGCTATTCATACCTTCATTGACCCTAATACCGAGTGATATTTTTTTCATAAATCTCCACTCTCTTTGTATGGGCATGTCTGATTTCATTGGAAGTAAACGTAGCATTCATAAATGATTGATAAATTGATCGTAAGTCCTGCTTACAAACATGCCTTTTCCGACGATAACAACAGATACGGCAAAATGTATCCGGCTTAGTTAGTTCCTTTGTGGCTGAATGCGAAAGTTGAGCTAGAAATCAAAGGAAAAGCTTGACTTGTATAAATCATTTAAGTACCACTGTCAAATAGCCTAACTCGATGTACAATCTATTGTACCTACCTAATAGTACCTATGTGTGATTGTATTAAGAAGTATTATTAATTTTATATAATACAAATATATTATTTGTATTACCGATAACGTTATATATTATCTTATATATAATTATATCTACGTGTCCGGAAACTTGTATGTATGCAGATCACCATGAAATGTTCTATCGGAAATATAATATGACCGTATATTAATGACCGTCCAACCACTTTGAGTCGTATAGTAAGTGCTGACATAAAATTCATATCTAAAAACTTTATGAAAAATGAAAATAGTCGATATATTGGATTATTTGTTAGGTTAAGTTAGGTTTTCATTCTTGAATTCATGAATTTTGCCAAAATCAGTTATAAAATTGAATTAATATTCATATTTATACTAATAAAACTGGAGACCGTATAGCATACGGTCATCTCTTTTTGAATCGAAAGCTCACGGCGAACTGTGCCATGGTGATTTTACGTACACTTTACACGTAACCATATTTTTACCATGTCCGAGCTTAATAAGACTATATTATGGGCCTCCACAGGGTGGAGGTTTGTGTTGATAGATTGTTGTTTTTATGAGAAATGAGTGTTAGCCACTTGATCAACTTATTAGGACCGTACTCTGACTCAAACACAAATTGAAAAACAATAATATATTTATTTGCCAGACCCAGGATTAGAACCTTGGACCCACAACGTTATAAGCCGATAGGTCTTGTCCACATGGCGCGTATCACGCCACGAGTGAATGTGTACACCTCAACGAGGTCACCTCTACATTGACAACGCACGACACTCGTCACGGCGCGAGTGTTTGTGGACGGCTCAATGAGGTCACATGTACTTGGAATGCGCGCCAGTCAAAATGCGCCATGTGGACAAGGCCTTAAACCGCTCGGCCATCTTGGGATAAAAACCTTCACATATACCTATATTACCTATGAATATTAATGTACATCTACAATACATTTGATAATATTACGTGAGTCTAAAAACGTAATGAGGGATGATTGGTAAATAAAAAGCGTAACACGATTTTGTCACGTATAATTATTATCTCTACTGTCTAAATTTAATTAAATAAAAAATAATCGATATTATAATAACGTCGTTATTTTTTTGTTACGTTTATTGTAATGTTATATCACCACAGTGTTGATCAATGATCAAAACCTTCCCAAAATTCAGAATATTTCTTTCGGGTCACATAATTACATAAAATTTAAAATCAGTTTTTTAATGCAATCACTGACTATATGGCCATTTTGTGCACTTGGATAAAACTTTATATTTGCAGTAATTGCAGGGTATAACACGTGTGGGGGGCTCGTCGTCATCGAGTGTCTGTAAAAGCTCCGATTTGATGCCTACGTATTAACGAAAAGAAACATGTTAAGCTGGAAACTCTATAAGTGATTTGCCTAGAGTCATATCTCACATATTCAAAAAATTGAGTTTTGAGGTAATCGCAAAAAACCACACGAGCACTGTTTTCTGTAATTAGAAGAAAAGTATTGAACTCCCTTGAATATTGAATATTAATGAGTGAGTGAGACGATGTACATTTTTTAAAAATATAAGACCCTTAAGAATTAAGAATAAGAATAGTTGAATACTAATATTAAAACCATATTTGAAATATTTCGGCGTATCAATGACTTTGCAATCGATTACCGGCTTATCACTAAGTATTTTACTAGTAAAATGAAGTGTACCTCATGGATAGAGCTTGTGAATTTACACATGATAGAAAATTACTTATACCAAAAAATAAAAAAATAATAAGCTAACCTAATATTACCGTGGTGAATTAAATAAACAAACAATCGACGGAGAGAAGGTTTTATATTTTATAGATAAAGACAGCCAGCGTACAGTTTAAAATAACTATTTAATGAATTAGAGAATTAAAATAAAGCGGCTCACCTAGTGTGGGGCTCGCCCTTAGCTGGTATTTCTGTTTATAGCGCGCACTGTGATAGCACCTTCATATACCGCAGGCCCGCTTTCTCAGAATTTTTGGACCATTAAACATGAACACTACTTAAATAAAACATATTATTACTATTAGCTAAATTGCGTCAAGCCCTGGTTATAAGACTATCAGAGGTCAGTTCTGGGTTAATCCCCGAAGTAGGGTCTCAATGGATGTTACCATTTAATTGTCAGATCAAAGGTTTTGACGGCTTAACGACGAAATATTATTTTTGTGCGAAATATTCATTCAAATGATTTCGATGTTCTCTTTGTATAGATTCTAACCTTCTTAATGTTACTTCTGACATCATTCACAAAATCAAAAAGGCGATAACTGTATTTTTAGCAAAGGGATAAGTAGCCGCTAACCTCTTGTAAGCCATTCGATATCGGATTTTCTCTTCGCATATCTCCTTTGCCATATTATTTGTGCGACCTCTGGCGGGGAGGCTCTGGAGGGCTCGCGGTACGATAAATAAAAGATAAGAGTCAACTTCAAAAGGAAAACAATACATTCCCACTAAAACAATAAAACGTCAATGCTGAATGGTGATTTACTGCCGCAAAAAATACAACGCTCACTTTTACAACCCGCATTTAAGTGATTCTCCTATGTTGCTTTAATGCGGGGAGGGAAATTCAACGACATATATGTACATATACATGTTACGTTATCAGCGATGTCACTCTTATTTTCTAACAACTGGTTCTTAATTTAACTTAGTTTCACGGTATTTAATCGTAAGGATTATTACGGAGAATATATTATCGTCACCTTTCTATTAAAACCTCGTAAGTCTGTTGAGAAGAATGTTGAGGGGCAGGAAAAAACGTAATAAAAACAATATTTTAAACACTTCTATAATCGATGAATCTACCAAAATTGGTTGTGAAATACGAGGTTTTAATTTCATGTTTGAAACCACGAGCTCTATGAGTTTTTTTTATTTGTCGATAGATGGATAGCATATTAGTCAAGAGAACCGAGGTTTTAATATTATTTAAAAAGTTTTTTAAGTTTAAATTTTGTCGAAAAAACTTCATTTTTCCATGATATCGGACTTATGAGGTTTTAATAGTAAGGTGATGTTATCCTTATAACAAGTGCGAAGATTAAAATATGGTAGGAACGAATTCCAATGGATCGAAAAAAATGGTTCATTATATCTGAAATTCGTTAGAAGTGATCACTGAAAAAAACTTTCTGTTTTCAGTTTTTAATAAATAAAATTACAAAAGAATAATACCAATATGTCTAAAAAGTCCGAGAGATTATTGACAAAATTTGGTAATTACGAAATCATTTTATGGAATAACAATAATAATTGTAATTTGAAAGTTTGACATGCTTTCTAAAATCAGCAATAATGCTAATTTCTTTGTATTTTATGTGCATGTTATATAATATATCGCATGACTTTGAATTTTTTTTCTTGTATACATATTTATATATAGCAGACACATAATCTTTTGATATCTCTAAATACCCAATATATCGACTTACCGACTTTTGTGCAGCAACCCCACAACACGAGTACATAGAAGTTTTTTTTATAATAAAATGTTGTCAACATGTAACATCAATACTTTAGTCATAATATTGTTGGAACGAATAAGAAAATGTATTATGTCTCTATCTATACGTATCGTATTTTGCACCCCCGCAACTAAACTGCCACAAGTCCAATTTATGTGTTTTGATTTAATTACTACGTTTCATTGTCTATCGTTCATAGTATATGTACCGAAAATTTCATATCTATAAGTCATCAAACTCAAGTCAAAAATTCATCAAATATCTAAACATATTTCAAAAACACAGTACAAAAATGCGAAAGGTAAAAACTTTAAAGCTGATTTTCTCTGTTTGACGTTTTTTGGATTGTGACAGTTTAGTTGCGATGGTGCGATTTAAGCAAAGGAAAATGGCCTATCTGAAGAGTCTTGATAATAGTGATACAACCGAAATAGCTATCGACAAATCCCCTTTTTAAAAAAAAATTAGAATTTAATATTATTTATATTTTAATTTCTTGTAAAATGGAATTCTACCAAGTAAATGCTAACTCAATTATCTTTTTTGCTTCAATTTAATACATTTGAGGTTTTGGATTATTTGCACGAGATACCTAATAGTTTTACGAACAGTTTTTGGAAAGAATGATTTATTTAAAATTTGTTAATGTCAACCGGTTCTTAAGCGGCTCAATGTCGGTAACCGGCTCGCGAAAACCGACTGTTACGGCACGGCTATAATGTAATATATGTACGACATTCTGTCCGAGATGGAATTATTTATCAGCTGTATGTCGTGTGACGTCAGAGTATCGTCTTTCTGTTCGCGAAATACCGCATTACATTACAGCTCGCTAAACGTATGGTATATTGTGGTATTAGATTAAAGATCTTCTGGGACATTCCCATACGCGCGACTACATGGTAATCAATTTGAGTGCTATAATGGGCACCTATTCAACACTTTCCAATGGTGTGGGGTTCATGTATTTTGTAGAATATTATTATTTAAAATGTTTACATGAAAACTGTAATAATTCATTTATTCACTCGTATAAAGGCAGAGTAGTGGTAAAAACTCGAACAAAGCGATCAATTGAAATTTATCCACTTAACCATTACACATAACTTACAAAAGCAATGATTATTATTTATTTCAGTAAAATGTAGCCTTCGTTTATATATGAATACGTGTATTAATTAAGGCGCTAAGTACCAAAATAATAAAAACTGACATTTTTTTAGAAAAATGTTCTACATACCAACGCCAATAACTTCAACTATAGTCTAAGTGCCTCAAGCAAGTCAAAAAAATACAGCAAAACCTGTCGACGTTGTAAGTCCGTTGGCGTGTTTTATTTATAATGGTATGAGTAGCACTGCAGTGGTCAACGGCATTCAATATAAATTAGTTGACGATGGTGTGTTGACACTTGCGAGTTCTTAATACCTAAAATTATAGAAGCTGCCGTGATTGCTTCACACTGAAAAACTACATTTTTCAAAAGGTCTGCTTCATGAAATTTTACTGCAATGACTCGGTATTTTGTAACTACAGGCAATACTACTTTTTGGTACTCAGAGCCTTATTTAATACACGTATTCATATGAATAATTATAATGTGTACTTTAACCGTACACTGCATGACATTTTCTTTTTTAACGAAAAAAATATATGTGTTGTGAATTATGATAAATACCATGGGAAAAATATTAAAAAAAAATATATATTAACTTTTTGTATTATTTTATTCAAATAAACAATATGACGCCAAATGGCATCTGCATGCAATAAGGTGAAGTACATTTTTTTTATTTTTTAAAGATATGAAAATTTTTCAAACAGTTTTTATTATGTCTTCTCCTTGTCATTCAATGCTCGTTTTCTGAAATTCATTCTGGTAAAGAAATTAGAAATTGAGAACCAAATCATTACTGAAGTACACGCAAAAAGCAGTACGTTACTGCATGATGATGCCAAATGGCATCACAAACATTTTTCGAATTATTTCTATATATTTGATGTTCAGCATTAAAATGTTAAAATAATCATAAAGTACATATCTGAGTGTATCACGAAATATTTTTTTTATGTTCTTGAATGGACTTTTTCTAGCTAAAAAGCATATTTGAAACAGGTGAATTTCAGGTTTAAACGTTTTCACTTCCGTCAGAGTTTATTTGAAGTTTTGTAATAATTTGGAGACATCTGCTAATTAACTGTACTACTAATTACTTAGTATATTTACTAATGAAACATAGTAAAACATTTCAAAAACGAATTCGTAGATGGGGTTAGTAATATTTGCATTAAAATATCATGCCAAATGGCATCACTATGCAGTGTAGGGTTAATAGGTATAAAAAAACTCATGGAAAACTATGTGGGAAGTATGTCCGCATAGCCGGATTGTGGGGTATATTTGCCCAATTCCCGATAACTAATAATTATGACTGTTAGGCTGCACCATTGCCGATCAAGTAGAAAGCCGATACATTCACAACGACTGGTCCTACCTTTTCCGCCCCTCCCGTTGTTGTCTATATGTGAACTGTCATTGTCTGCCATTGTTCTATAGAGTGCTCATACTGACGCATCTGTCGTGTTCACACAGGGAATGGGTTGATTTGAATAGATAAGTTACATGATAAATAATATACTAGCATTAACACGCCTTCTACAAATGTAATGCATTTATATCAATGCTACATATTTTTTGGAAATCGATATTACCACCGGTTTTTGTCTGAAGGACTAGTCTGACTTTGACAGCTGATGAATAACAGGAATGTATATTATTTATTAAAAATACTGATAGTTAATATATTTGATTTGAGATTTTTATATAATTCAATTTGAAACGAGAAAGGGCGAATCAATATGTCAAGCAATCTGGGATCTGATTTTGACAGCTGAAAAGTGGACCACTCGTTGCTTGTGCAAAAAGTTATGCTCAGGTTTTATTAATCTAAAGATGGCGATGGCTACACGCATTCTGTAACCACATAACAACTGGGTGAGCACCCTTATTTATACCTGAAGACCAGGTGTTTATCGCTAGACTAAGTGAGGAACGTCTTGATATGGTGAATGTACACAGAAAAGTGCGGGGAACCGCTAAATTTTGTTAACCTACCTTCTCCCACTCCCACTCCTTAAACAATAATATTAAATTATTATTGGTATTTTAAAATGAGGGGGAGATCCTAATCATTTTTCTGTGTAGTAAAAGTTATGCTAAAATCAAGGAATTTGAAAGTAGACTAATTTTTTTTTAAATCTTCACTTACAAGTTATTACAAAGTATCCATTATCAAGATGCATATTTATAATCTGAAGCTTTATTGTTAAAAGCTCGCTCGCTCAGAAAACAATTATGTGTATTTGAATCACACGTTTTGATCAAAGATTTTATTTAGGATTTTCCTGTCTGCGTTTCTGAGGCTGATTCAAGGCATTATGTATTTTGAGTATAATATGTATATGATGTCATCCTTAATTCTTGAGTTCAGTAAATACGAGTATTCAGTCGTCAAGGACATTCAAATTAAAATTAGAAAAAATTATAACGCCATCTATTTAATATTGCCTTGATTTAAATTACGTAATATAATAAAATTATTGTTAATTGGTAGGTAGGTAGTTGACGAAAAGTTAAATTAAAAATACATAATTAAAATTGTAGTTAAAAACACGCCAAGGATTTTAATGTCGAATTCAGATTCCGGGAAGGCCTTAGGGACCATACTGTTATATTTCGCAAGCCTGTGAAGTTTATTTTGGGAATAGAGCTATTTTCAACCCGTACCCTAATCAAATTATATACATTAAATCTACCATCGCAATTTTGTCGCTATTTTTTTTTATAAATATGACACGGCAGTAACAACATGTTTTCCTCACTGAAATAAATGCCCTCGGCAGGGAAAAGGTACGGCAGGGTCGTCATAAAGGCACATGTGCCTGATATACGGAAATATTGTTTTTCGTAATATGCCCGGCGGTGGATACGTAGTACCTACTACACTTCTGACAAATAAGCGAGAATGGCATCTGGTCGTTATAGTTTCGAATCCCATTCACAGGGGGTGACAGTGATTGTTGCCATATCATAACATATTTCCCCATTGTAAGAGAAACTATCGATTAATCTATTTTGATATTGATGAATATTAAGCGAATATATTAATTGAATAACGTTATTCTCCTTATTAATATGTTCTAACATCGGAGTATAGGTCAAAAACAATGTCGTAAAACTTTCTTTTATCCATCTCTACGTGTCATAAATTGCTTTTGTTTCACAGATTATTGTCAATTTACCACGCTTTTCTTAGCTCGTATTCTTGTTTGTCCGGTAGTTGTTTATCCAGTAAAAATCTTGCAATCGATTTTTAAGTAACTTCCCGACTAGCTAGATATTTGAAACTTTTAGAATATATGAGAACACGATGCCAATGCATTCTTTTAATACTTTTAGCCATCTTTAAGTAGAATTGAATTCATTTTCAGTCAATTCTGTTTTGTATGAAAAGTTATTTCGGAAGAAATCCGTAATCCAATCCACTATTATTGGTTACTAAGGTGGTGATCCTAGCAACTAAATTATTAATATATACGTCCGTTACCATGTAAATCACAATGATATTTCAGTATTCTATATTTGTTTGTTTGTTGCAAAATAGCAAAAAAATGATTTGTTGACAATTGCCTTATTTGTCCTAAATTATTAATACATAGAATTGTCAAGTTTATTTCAACAGAAAATTTAAAAACGTGGTATATAAAAAGTTATTTTCATCCTGCAATTATTTACATCAATGCTGTACGGTATGGTCTCACATCCTGAAGCGGGCTCTCAGGCCAGGAGTTTTGCCCCCCCCCTACCTATCGTCAAGGTTAAGGATAGTTTGATATTCTACAGTAGAGTTCCCCAAATGGTATTCCGCGGAACCCTATGGTTCTGCCAGGTATAAAATTAAGGGTACTCCATGTACTTTTAGCGTTTTTTTCTATTTTTCAATAAATCCACTTGAATAATAATAATTATTGAGTTGCCGGCATTCGACATCATAATATTATAAAATACTGATCACGACCACTTTTTATGGTAGCCAAGTACCTAACATGCGACCATTCGTTATATTGGATAAATAGCCATTTGTATTAGTCAGGAAACACACATTATTATAAAATAAAATTCTACACGTGAACTATCATTTTAATAATATCAATCAAACTTCAACAAAATTAAATCACACAGCCACATATTTCAAAAATTTAATATGTATTAATTAACAATTTTTTATTCAACGAATAATTCACAAGATTTAAGAATGTAACATTATAATTCTTGAACATACATAATTTTGAAAACACTTCCAAACTCAAACAACCAAAAGAAAAAATCTTTTTGAAATAATTAAGACACCAGGAATTGAACCTACATCTCTCAGGTATCACGCTCACGCACATATTCCACTATGCTAAAGGAACCATACTTAGTTGCGACAAATTTTAATTACTGACTTTTTTTTAATATTTACTGAAACGTTTACCAAATTGAGCTACTATTGGCGATCGGTTTTTGATTATAAATCAAAGTATGTATTACTTTAATTATTAACCAACGTCACGGATCACTTTATTCCTCGGTTTCTTTCAATTCCTGTGGGGTGTCTTACTTTTTTCAAAAAGATTTTTTCTATTTGTTATAATATATTTTCTCAGAGTTGTTTTCAAAATTATGTATGTTTAATAATATATATTAGTAAAATAGCACCGCAGGCGACTTTCATTAGTAGTGGCTGTATATCTCACCTAACTGGTTGACTCCCACGCCGGGCTCTCCCCTAAGCCCGAGCCCCCAGGCTAGAGTCTTGTCAGCCTCCCCCCTGTGGGTGTCATGCTGTACGGCTATATTTTTCTATTTGCCTGCTTCTGCTTACCCGTTAGGTATTTCAGTTCCCATTATTTCCGAATTCCCTGATTACTTCATTTAGAATCACAGGCATATTTAACTAAAAAACGACAAAAATGCAAAATGTGAGTTATGACTCCATGCGACTCAATTATTCGGAGGAAAATATGAACAATATCTGGCAACATTCGCGGGTATCAACTGTCGACTCAAGAGAGGTGTGTCTGTCTACAAGGCGAAAAAATTCTCCGGCCCGTCTCTCTGTTTGTATGTAGGCGCGTATTTATGGAGAGAACCGCCCATTACGCACAGAGAGAGAGAGATATTTTCTGGATGTGGCTGGAAACCGAATGTCACATTGTCAAATAAATATAAACTGGAGTAGACGGTAAACAGAAAACTAAAAAATCCCTCTCGAGATGGCGTCATGCCAGACTCGAAGGGATAACACAATATAAACATAGCAAGCTTACATATTTCGCGGAATGTGGCTAACTTACTGTAGCGGTTACAATTTTAAATGTTGTTACTTAGAAAAGCCTGGTAACCATGGTTACATGGAAATCGTATATTTTCTTCCATATAACGGTTAACCCTGAACTATCCTACTAGAAAAATATAGCCGTACAGCATGACACCCACAGGGGGGAGGCTGACAAGACTCGAGCCTGGGGGCTCGGGCTTAGGGGAGGTCCTGGCGTGGGAATCAACCAGTTAGGTGAGATATGCAGCCACTACTAATGAAAGTCTCCTGCGGCGCTATTTTACTAATATATATTAAACATACATAATTTTGAAAACAACTCTGAGAAAATATATTATAACAAATAGAAAAAATCTTTTTGAAAAAAGTAAGACACCCCACAGGAATTGAAAGAAACCGAGGAATGGAGTGATCCGTGACGTTGGTTGATAATTAAAGTAATACATACTTTGATTTATAATCAAAAACCGATCGCCAATAGTAGCTCAATTTGGAAAACGCTTCAGTGAATATTAAAAAAAAAGTCAGTAATTAAAATTTGTCGCAATTAAGTATGGTTCCTTTAGCATAGTAGAATATGTGCGTGGGCGTGATACATGAGAGATGTAGGTTCAATTTCTGGTGTCTTAATTTTTTCAAAAAGATTTTTTCTATTGGTTATAATATATTTTCTCAGAAGTGTTTTCAAAATTATATATGTTCAAGAATTATAATGTTACATTCTTTAATCTTGTGAATTATTCGTTGAATAAAAAATTGTTAATTATTACATATTAACATTTTTAAATATGTGGCTGTGTGATTTAATTTTGTTGAGGTCATCATCATCATCAGGGGCGCGACAACCCGGTGTGAGTCCTGGCTTTCTCCAACAGCTCCCTCCACCTGTCCCTATCCAGTGTGGCCGCTTTCCAATTTGGTACCCCCAGAATACGGCAGTCACTGGCAGCTCCATCTAACCAGCGAATCTTTGGCCTCCCTCTTCTTCTATGTCCTATTGGATTGCTGGACATCACTCTCTTTGCCGGTTCATTGTCATTCATACGGTGCACATGACCTAACCATCGCAGTCTCCCAATCTTAATTGATTGAACTGCGCTGCAATCTTCGTACAGTCCGTAGAGCTCAGCATTATATCTTCTCCTCCAATTGGTGCCATCCCTGATCGGTCCATATATACGGCGGAGAATTTTTCTTTCAAAGATGTTCAGGGCTCGTTCATTTCGCAGAGTTAATGTCCAGGTTTCCGATGCGTAGGTGAGCACTGGCTTTACAAGTGTCTTTTAAAGAGTGCTTTTAGTTCGACGAGATAATAAGCGGGACTTAAAATGTCTTAACAGACCAAAGTAGCATTTATTCGCAGACATGATTCTCTTGTTGATTTCTTCTGTAATATCATTATGTCGAGTTACAAGAGATCCAAGGTATATGAAACTGTCGACCGTATCAAACTTGTATGCTGAGGTTGTATGCTGTTTGTTGAGGTATGATTGATATTATTAAAATGATAGTTCACGTGTAGAATTTTATTTTATAATAATGTGTGTTTTCTGACTAATACAAATGGCTATTTATCCAATATAACGAATGGTCGCATGTTAAGTACTTGGCTACCATAAAAAGTGGTTGTGATCAGTATTTTATAATATTATGACGTCGAGTGCCGGCATCTCAATAATTATTATTATTCAAGTGGATTTATTGAAAAATAGAAAAAAAATCGCTAAAAGTGCATGAAGTACCCTTAATTTTATACCTGGCAGAACCATAGGGTTCCGCGGAATACCATTTGGGGAACTCTACTGTAGAATATCAAACTATCCTTAACCTTGAAGATAGATAGGAGGGGCGCCAAAAATCTTGGCCTGGGAGCCCGATTTAGGATGTGAGGCCATACCGTACAGCATTGATGTAAATAATTGCAAGATGAAAATAACTTTTTATATACCACGTTTTTAAATTTTCTGTTGAAATAAACTTGACAATTCTATCTATTAATATTAATTTAGGACAAATAAGGCAATTGTCAACAAATCATTTTTTTGCTATTTTGCAAAAAACAAACAAAAATATAGAATACTGAAATATCATTGTGATTCACATGGTAACGGACGTATATATTAATAATTTAGTTACTAAAACCACCCCCTTAGCAACCAATAATAGTGGATTGGATTACGGATTTCTTCCAAAATAACTTTTCATACAAAACAGAATTAACTGAAAATGATTTCAATTCTACTTAAAGATGGCTAAAAGTATTAAAATAATGCATTGGCATCGTGTTCTGATATATTCTAAAAGCTTAAAATAACTAGCTAGTCGGGAAGTTAGTTAAAAATCGATTTCAGTTTGTACTGGATAAACAACTATCGGAAAAAGAAGAATACGAACTTAGAAAAACGTGGTAAAAATCATGCGATGTTTGTTGACAAATTAAGACAATAAATATTCCAATATTATTAGATCCAATCAGTGTTGCCATCTTTTTCTATGCTGATTATAGTACAAAGGCGTAAAAATTATAGTATTTCTAAAAAATATATATAGTACAGGAACATTTTTCGTCTTGAATCCTTTAAAATTATAGTATTTTGGTATATTTGCCGTAAAATTATAGTATTTTACATTTTCCGCGGAATTAAAATTATAGTATTGTACTATTTATTATAGAACGGTTGGCATCACTGGATCCAATAAGTAATTGACAGTAATTTGATATCGATTACTGTATTGGAACGACTTAACCTTTAAATTATGCAAATTGCGATTTCTTCTACGGTACACGAATAACATATGGAAAATTTAATTATTATTTCCGACTGCTCTTTTATTTATGAAGTATATTCCATCTTTTAATCTTGCTTGGTATCGATTTAACTATGTCATATGTCCTGTCAGAACTATCGAACTTCACGCTTATATTGGGGTATGTTTATATAAACTATTTAAAATTAATGCTCTCATTATTAACATAATTATATCTGATAATTTGATAAGCGACTTGATACTTACGAGTAGGTAAATATTTTCTAACCTACTTTTGATTCATTCAGAATTTATTAACATTGCATTTCAAATATTATAATAACCTTCCAATTTTCTTCTGTCTTTCCCTTGTATTCCAATGGTTTTTAATGACGTGTTTTTAAGTATTTTATTTACACAGTAATTTGATCTAAATATTATACGGCCATTGATTTCCGATACAACAGCGTAGAGTGAGCTGTGACATGCAACTGCAGACTTACAATTTTCTGGACACGCGTAACCATTTTTTCTTCGACCATGTCCAATCCTGATAGGATCATTATGGGCCTCCACAGAGTGGAGGTTTGTATTGAAAGATTTTGCTTTTTACGAGAAATGGATGTCAGCCACTTGCTCAACCTATTAGGTCTATACCCTGACATACACAAATTGAAAAACAATATGTGTACTTGCCAGACCCAGGATTCGAACCTGGGATCAACGGCTTTATAGTCCAAAGCTTAAGCCGTGCGGCCAACGTGGGTGTCTGCGTAACCATAGTATTAGACAAATCATTGTAAAAATGATCAAGCGGGATTTAAGCCGACATACTATAGCATGTCAGATGAATACTTTATCGACTAAACTACCGACTCAAGTATGTTTTTATTGTCTTTGCTGATATTTTACAATCCCCTAAACAGCTCGAGTGTTTTGAAATTCTGCCAGGGACAATCATAATTTTAAATTTTAAATCAACATAATAACCATTACTCATTTTGAATCATTTATGGAGTTAGTATTTCTGTCCCCTGTATCCTTGTCAGTGACGAAAGGTGGAAGTAGGCTCTAGATATGTTATAGATAAAATAATATTTTTTATCTATTATAGTTTGGTTTAGGCCTGGATGAATTGAAAAAAATAACTGACAATATATTGTGTAATATGTATTCTTAACCTAACGAAAACAAATAAGTTTGAATGAACAAGTATGCACAATTTTGTTGTATCGCTCAAAATATACTAAAACTATTATGGTTTGGTTTAGGCAGTGTTTAATAGATTTTTAAAAACTGATCAATACCATCTGTTAGTTGTAGACTTAATAAAAACAAATACGTATGACTGGCAAAGTTTATTGTGGACTATTTATGTCGGATCTTAACAACTTACCTCCACCCTTCGCCACTATTCCCTGTACATGTCAATAACCGATAATTTTTTTATTTTTTTATTCATGAATAAATATTATAATATAAGATTTAATAATATCACAATCTTCATTGAACATAATATTATGTACATAACTTAGAAAAGAGATTCTGACATACACATACATTTGGGAAAAACACCTTTATCAAAGTTCTTGAATCGAGAGAGGTTCGAATTCTCTTTCGATATACGTAGAGGGAATGTTTTTCCAACTAACCTTTTTTCTATATTCTTTAAATAGTTTTTATTTAGATATATTATTATGCGATAGTGACCATAGAATATTAATATATTAAATCGTCATATATGATGACTAGGCCTAGAATTTTTAGGTGCTAAAAAATTAATAATAGGTACTTAATTATGTAGATATAATTGCAAAATATGTTATTAAAATTTCATAAATATATGCTAAAAAACAAAAATAGGTGCTAAAAGTTTAAGTAAGTATTACAATAAATCATATATATTTCAACAGTTTAATTTATTATTTATTCACAAATAGAAAACGCATTATTACAATAAATAATAAAATAATGCTTCAAATTTTTGAAAGTGAATTTTTGACGATTTGATTCTAGTAAATTTTTATACATGGAAAAACTTCTTTGCACTTGGTTCTACAGATGTTATTATTGCGTATGTAAATGAAACTATTTCTGAAGTAGGAAAAATTGAAACTTGAAAATGAATCTGAGGCATCTGATGATCTGATGGATTTTACAAAACAGCTTTAATATTCTGCAGCATTTGAAGTCCAGTATTTTATAACACTATTTAATTTTGTACTTATTTTTATTCCAATCCAGGTCCAGCAACATTTTCTTATTTTAGCAGCAGTATTGTTTTTAATATATTAATTTGCTCCACTACTTAGTGACTTTGCAGATGATTCTAACATTTTAAATGTGATTAGCAGTATTATTGCGTTGATTAATTTTGTGTTTATGTGAAAATATGTGCTTAAACCTAAACTATGTAAAAATATGTAATTATCCAAAAATATTAAAAAAATAGTTGCTAACAAATATGTTTAAAAATTGTGTAAAACAGATAGATATTTTTGATATTTTGTTGTAGGGCCAATCAAAAAAAATATTTAAATACCTAAGAAACCTAAGCCTAATGATGACTGTACTTCACATTGAGAATCAGAGTCGGGTTGAGATATAATAAAAATCATAATAATAATAAAACTAGGTATATGAAAAATCAGATAAGGTAAACCGATATTAACGATTTTTTAAATAATGCATGGGTAGTTTCATTTACCTGATTAAGCGTGATTATTGCGCCGGCTAGATAACAGCAACTTGCCTGCGCAGTATAGTTTGTGCAAAAAATACGGAACACTTTACAGTGATTTTCGGTTTGCGCGAGCTACAGTTTTCTCGTCCATACACACGGGCTGCCCAATACAAACAGGTTTGCGCAGGTGAGCTTGAGGTAAAGCATGAGCCTCTAGTCGGTGCTTAATAATAGTATGTACACGTTACTTATATGCCGGAATCCGGTGGATATGGGTTCGATCCCTGCTTCGTGCTAATATACTTTCTAATAGTTGTGTTTCTGAGTTATTCCAAATTATGTAATAATATTATAAGGGGGTTATTATGAAAGAACACAAAAAAACCAATGCATAAGGAAGCAGACAAGAGTACTCAATATGATAGACGTCACTAAGCAGTTGAAATGGCAATGTGTTGTAATGTCGCTCAGCGATTAGAGAACCCATAGTCGTACTTAAAGGGCATTAAACGACCACAAAGACGCTGGATAGACAAACTCATAAATTTTGGTGGTTGTACGTGGTAGCTAAGATTTAGAGTCTAAGAAGCGCTGAAAAAGCCAGGAGAGGACTTCACTCAGCAGTCGATCGGACACGGTTGATGATAGTGATGATACGCTTTATAATACAACCAATTTTGTAGTATTTTATTCAAACAGTTCTAATTACGACCAGGATAATTCAAAACGGACCAATAAGCAAGGTCAAAAATACGTAAGCACGTATGGCCTTCATCCAGCAGTGAATTGACCACAGCCGATGATATTCATTATTATGAAATAGGACGTTTTTTGGCAAACTATGATTTATTGTTTCATTCACATACTGGCATCATACAAATGAAATAGTGAAACATATTAAATTATTGAATTTTAAACATACATAACTTGAAAACTCCTCAGAATATACCGACTAGAAAAACTCACATTTGAAAATCTGCGGCGCCTGGCAGGATGTGAACCCGTATATCCACTGGTATCGCGCCAATATGCTTTAAACAATTAAGCTACATGCCTTCTACTTAAGTACAATTATTTAAACTGGTGATAATAATTTAAACTAGGATTATTAATATTCCTTGATTTAAAACACAAAAACCGATAGTTAATAATAACGCAATTTGATAAGCATTCATGTAAGACCTACTAGTTTAAATTTATCACAATTGGGTAGGAGGCTCGTAGTTTAATTGGTTAAACGTTACGTTTGTTCAATATATGGAATGTTACATTTTCAAATCTTGTGAATTAATTTTGTTGAATAAAAGAAATGGTTTATTAAATTTTAGTAAAAGGTGTGTAATACACTGACTTTCCTACGATACAAAACATACAAAAAAATAAACATATCCGAAACCATTTGTCGCAAAATATTCCCTCAATGCATGATCGAACGGCTTCTAGCTTTCTGTTAGCATATTGAAGAAATAATTTACGATGAACAGAATTCAAGTGTTTCCAGCGGTAGACGTAATATTTCATCGTAAAAGTGCCATCATCGTAATATGAAATAAGCATTCCATCCTCGTTTATCATATTATCATTCTCTGGAGATGCTTTAACATTCACCCGACGTATTTTGTCTTTGGTATTGTCACTAGACGCCTGCCAGGACAATTCTCACCTTCCACTATTACAGTGCCTATGATAAATTTGTTGTGCATACCTCGATGAATAAATTAAGTTTATTTCGGAGGCTATGGCTTAATTAGATCGCCTAATGCATTAACTCCTCCCAAATTGTCGTACGCAAAAGGATTTCAGGATAAAGCAGCTGTTTATTACTTGAAACTTTCACGGTTGGTTATTATTGTCTTGTATTTTTAGGTGTACATCAGTGACGAAGGGTGGAGGTAGGGTGTATGAGTAAGTAAAGTAGTCAGATAGTAGCAGTAGTCAATACCGGTTTTAAAAATCTAAAATACCGGAATTTTTGGTATCAAGAAAGTACACTCGTTTACGTTTTTGAAAATGAATTATAAGTTATGTGCTGCTAAAATGCAAATATATTGAGTGAATCCAACAGATGTGAAAAAATAATAAAACAAATTTTATCAAATATATTTATATAAGTAATTGTCGCGATGAATTATCATAATATTATTTCTAAATAGAAAACATCTGTTACAAAAATGTTCAATTAAGAGTTGAATTTAAGAAGCTTTTCCTGCAGCCGGACTTATTTGCACTTGACGAACTTTTGAGGGCTTTAGTTAAAATTATTAATATATTCAAATTATTTGTACAAAAAAACATTAGTTCTACAATTATGATCAATACTTACATATTTTTAAATGTCAACATAATAAAGGTATGTAGGTTTTTGCTATAAAATAATATTTTAAAAAGATTTTAATAGCTATATTTATTGATAAGCACCTACTTCTGTTTTTTAATGTTTAAGAATTACCGGTATTAATACCTGTATTGAATGAGAAAAACCGAAAAACCGGTATTGATATTTTCATTTGGTATTAATTGCAATCCTTAAATGTGGCGCGTACCTACATCCAATAGTTGTCAATCGCGCAAGCTCACTTGAGCTTTGAGTAGAGCTGGATACTGACATGTGGATATAAATATAAATATAACGGCTTGGTAGATGGGTAAGTGTCTAGATCTAACTATTGTATATGTCAATTATTTGAAAAACTATCAATTTAAATCTATTTATTTTTCATTGTATGTATTTGACTGTTCCTTTATGTTGGTTGAAAGGGAAGAGCTTCTCAAGTCGGTCCGACCCTCAGTTGGACCGGTCGGCCGACTTGGCATCTACGAGGGAAAATTTCTCAGCTTATAAAAAGTTTGCAACATTATACGGTGAACGAGAAGGTCTTTTCTCATCGAGAATTGACCTTAATACATTATATCAAAGTAGGGATCACGCACACTCTAGTGCACGCCAACCAAGGTTTTGGGAAGTTACTCCTGGGATACTTTCAGCACAAATTTTAATAGCGCCTATCATTCGTAACGCCATGGTATACGCCTGCATAACGGGTGTGGAGACGTGGCGGCTGGTTTAGGGAAAAGCAAGTGTATTTGACTGTTTCATTTCCGTATTTCACTCATACGAAGTCGTGGGGAAGTATTATGTTATTTCAGTATAATATTATTACTACTTTAAATTAGATATTTATAGGAAAGGTAACCATGAGATGTCACGGAGACTTGAAGCTTTCGAGATGTGGCTGTATAGGCGCATCCTCAAAATTCCTTGGACTGACCGGGTGACAAATGTTGAAGTTCTCAATCGAATGGGGAAGGACCGAGAAGTTCTACGTAGTATCAAAACCAGGAAACTACAGTACGTCGGCCACATTATGAGAGGACAAAAATACAGCATTCCCCAACTTGTCATTCAAGGAACTGTTATAATGAGACATTACATCTGTTTGATTTACAATACTATTTTAGCATCACATAACTTTAAAGCTTTTAAAGTAAACAATATAATATAACATAAAACATTTATGTACCCACTTGACTATGTCAACTTAAGAAATATTCAAAGTGATCACAGCATTCAAGTCACCATCTAAAAGCAGTAAATTAACTAAAATAACGTCTTGCACCAAAACGCACACTTGCAGTAATAAATAATATGATATATGTATCTCTTTATGCAAATAGCACTTCAAAGTGCTATTAAGAAAATCTCTTGACAGATACACCGTTCTCACCCTTTTGGAGTGAACACCTGCACGCCACATCCATTTTTAACTATGTTGATTTAAACAAATGCATCTTTTTATACAAATAGCACTTTACCCTTTTTTTAAATACTGACACGAGTTAAGTTAATATTATTTACGAGCTTCTGTTCAATACTTGAAGTGAAGCAATTTGTTATCTACATTAATTGCACAAAATGTCCATCTTTTTGGGTTAGACATTCAGATCTTACACACTCTTTAACCTTTTTGACCCGAACTAGAAAACTCACTAACCATTATTAGTGTTATTTATTATTGATGTAAGTAGATGTGATAATGAACACCTGCACAGTCGAATAATGTCATAAATGTTATTCCTTGTTAATATAAAGCACACATCATAACGGACACGTGCAGTCTGTTCAAGTCAAAAACCCATTAAAGTGAATAGTATATAATCTCAGGAAATATCACCCCTATTGTCTATTGCCTTGAAACCGTTCACCTAATACGTAGCTCTCTCTGTTAAATATTTTGTACTAAAATTACAACTGAAATAAAAAGTATAGTTTTACTTTACGTAAAACTCTATTTAATTCACCGTGTTCACAATCAATTATCAACGTCCACCGCTCCAGCATCCTAGAAGGTAATTCCCCTGACAAATTTACCTTCAAGACAATACGGTCTATAAACGTAAAACCGTGAAGAATAACATCAAGGAGTCTCACAGATTGTCCCAGTTCCGGTAAGAAACTTAAAGAAGGTTAACACCATCAAACCATATAGGATACTTGCCAGCCATATCACCTATTTCCGGAAAGTACTCATCGACGGGACATAGCAGAACGATCAATGGGAAGCGTAGCAGAGGACGGCGCCGCATTTCGTGGCTTAAGAACCTCCGTGATTGGTACGAGTGCAGCTCCACTGAACTGTTCCGGGTAGCAGACGACAAAGATAAGATCGCCTTGATGGTGGCCGACCTTCGCTAGGGGATGGCACAATAAGAAGAAGAACCATTATATTAGCTTTGGAAGAAAGAAAATTAGGTTGACATTATTAATTAATGATCGAAAATGATAGCTCAGTCATGAGTTTCAATGACAAATGATAAAAGGTGGGTACTTTAAAACATTAGGAGAACTTGATTGATTTGAGTCACGAATGGGTTGACTTAGGAATCTTCTGAAATTAAGGTCAATGATTTATCACTGACAATAAAAAAATACGCAAAAATATCTACTTATGTTCAAGGAGACGTCAATAAAAAATAATAATAACCCATGCTTTAACACTGCCAAGATATAACATCCGATATCCAAACACAGTACAAAAGATCTCTTATCAAATGATAGAAAGAAGAAAGCCTCCATTAAACGTAAGAGCAATCAATCATGCAATCTGCAGAGTTAACTCTTAAAATGTACACTGCAAGGGTGTCCAACTGTTCGACCGCGAGCCATTTTTGGATGATACTTAAGTTTCAAATATATTATGATCAAGTTATGACGTGCTGTCACGTGATGTCACATTAAGCTGCCGGCCGCTTCGGGTAAAAATTGTGTAATGTAGGTATTTAAAATGTTATCAGACTGTAAAGTTGTTAGGAGTCATAACTCATATTTTGCAATTTTGTCGTTTTTAAGTTAAATGCCAAGTGATTCTAAATGCATTTATCTATAATATATAGAAAAATAGTTGAGTATCAAAAGTCACTTTAAACCATGTGAAAATCGTTGACAAAGTTCACTGTTGGCGCCATAACTCACATATTTCAAAGAATAATGTGAGTTTTGTCACTAAAGCCTTTCTAACAAATGAAGTAGCTATATTTCTCATATTATGCTGTATGTCTGCAGCCTTAGGAGTATTATATAATATATTTAAAAAAAAATAATGTAAATCGACTCACTCACTCGTTAATATTCAAAGGAGTTCAATACTTTTCTATACCACTATTCTACTCTATATTTCTATATTCTATTCTACTCTAAATTTAACTAATGGTTTTATAAATGCGTTTAAAAATGAATAAACCTAAAAAATCTTAACACCACTGCACATGGATGTACAGAAATATGACTATATTCTAAAACATTAGATCGAGAGGTTTAAAAGAATAATATTTTATGTAATAAAAATACTTTATGCAGTCATCAAATGTTTAAGGTAAATATAAATTATAATAAGGCTTCAAATTTATATAAATAGATTATCTACAACGTTTAAGGAATGTCCAGGATTATGCTTTCAAAATACCATAAAATCTCCATTTTGACCTACGTTGGGCATGCGAGCCGTTAAGGACCAAAACAATTGATATAGCAAATAAATCGTTCTATTCTGTGTGTTTTGGATAGAAGTTCAAAATTTAAAAAAAACCACAAACACAAAAAACAAACAAAAGACATTTTTAAATTCAGTCCAATAGAATCTTAATTATTTTTTTCCATTAAATTTGCTGACGAAAGTTTGATTTGTAAGCATTGAGACATTTATTTTTTTAGAGTTTGTATGAAAATTAATAGAAATCTTTAAACAAGAAGGTTTTATTGAACATAGTATATATAGCAAACACTTTTTACAAAATGAAAATGATTCCTGATATATAGAAGGTTTATGTTTTAATTGTTTAAAATATCTTATAAAGAGGTAGATATTCGACAATGCTAGCACATTTTTAACACCTCTTGTATACTATAATGGAATTAATGAGTTTTACAAGATATTCGAACAATAGTGTTTTTTGTACACCATTTTTGACATCCCGTATGACAATCGATGTCGTTCATTATTCAGTTGATCGGTATTAGGCGGTATACAACTAAAATAATGAATACAGGCACAAGTTTAAAAATGCGTGACTTTTGAGTAAGACACTGTCAACTGCACCAATACATTAACCATACCATAATTAAAAATTAAAAACAATATAATAGTATAAACGATCAACTCAGATTGGTTTAATATATTACTTGTGACTTTATCATCCCCTTTTTTATTCTCAGATACATTCCTCTCATCTAAACCATTTTGTCACACTTAGAGCAGCGTTCGTTTTCAAACAACAACAGTATACTTCAGTACATTATCTTTTAAAAATGGAATCTGCAATCATCTCAAAATATTAAGGAAAGAAGGAAATAGAACACGCGGTGATAACTTAAAATTCAAATACGATAACTAAAAATTAGTAAAACTATTAGAATACAAATAAGTAAGCTTTATTATCTTTAATGTTTTTGTATGAGTGAGATTATATGATATTATGTTGAGTTGTCAAAATCAAATTCCTCTAACTTTCAATAAACAGAACCGATGCACTTTCTTTATGTTTAGTAAAAGATGTTTGGCGATACGATATAAATATTAAGTATAATTAATTAGTTCTCATATGGTTATGTGTAAATATGATATGATTATATAGGTTTTTTCATTTTATGACTCACTTAACATTAAAAACTATTTTCAATAACAAACAAAACTTTTTTATGGTTAAATCTAAACCTCGTGTGCAAATTAATAATATAGCAAAACAACAACAATATGTGGCAAAAACTGCAACGTAAAAAGGTGCATTTACTCAACCATATAATTGACATAGGCCGTTCAAAGTTGTGCCACTGTTTCCACGCGATTAATCGCGTGGAAACTGAGAAATTCATCATTGTCCTCCCTGACCTAGCTCACGCATGCATTTTCCTGAGATTGAAGACGAGGCGTGAACTAAAATAAAGGACACATCCGAAATCTGAAAAGGTTGGACATTCCTGGAGTACAGTGTAGGTACACCCACGATACATTTATCAGGCCAAGTGTCTTTTTGTCTCACAAAATGGATGATATTGGCTACACGGAGACCAACTGAAATGCTATTATTCGTCTGTGAGTTATTGTATAAAGAGGAAAAAGTTAAAACTGCACGGGGTATGGAGCCGCCCAACTGTCGCCTTTGATTTATAAAGTGTGCGGGATTCATAAGTTACGTATCACCGACGCAGTCGTGTGAAAACTGCAGAGATATTACTATTATGCAGTATATTTCATATCAAAGTATATTGTAAATATATTGCATAGAGGTAAAACTTTATTATGTAATTTATTTATTTTATTTATTTAAGAAAACAAAATGTTGTGGACATAACAAATCAAAATTCAAGACGTTCATAACATGAGATTTACATTATAGCAAAAATTACTCTCACGAGAGCGAAGAAAAAAAATAAAAAAAAATCGGTGTGTATACTTATATGTACGCGCGTTAGAAGTTATACTTCTTTGGCGTAACAAAACAAAAACAACACTTGTGATAACCTAGACTCTTCGAATAGCTCTTAATTATCTTGTTAAATTACACACTCAAGAAAAAGGGCCGCATATTGGAGCACCGTTGGTTTATTTCTATACACTTTAACTCATATTACTAAATTATATAATTATTTCTCGTTATTTTTATTTTTAAAGTAACAACTGTCACTCTGGCGTTTAAACGTTTGTGTACGCAAGGAATTGCAAATGGCCGACAATAATAAATTCGGAACAATTTTACTATCAAACTTGCGTTTGTATAATATAGCTGACTGATTCGCAGCTAACTTCATACTCTCGTGAATACTCTCTACCAAACGCCCCAAAAGAAGTATAACTTCAATAATAATAATAATAATAATAATAATAATAATAATAATAATAATAATAATAATACTAATAATAATAATAATAAAAACATTCAAAAACTTCATTTTAAAAAACAAAATGCAAAGTAGGTACATCATTAAAAATGTCTACGTCTTTAGGGAGCGCATTTACTAATCATGCACCGCTCGCTAATGGTACCTGATAGGCTTGACTCGAGGAAACAGTTCTGACCCAGAATAGGTCATGGCTACGACCACGTAAGTAATTGAAAGGCGCATATAAATTTAAATTCTTTAGGACACCAGTGGGTCTATTCTATACACAAGGCTGCTTTCGATCCGCTACGGCAGCTAAATAGGGTAGGAAAGTATCGAATTATTAACACTTATTGTAATATGTACCGGACATGGTCGAAAAAAAAATATGTGTCCAGATAATTTACAATAAACTACCAAAAATGCGTTAAGTGAACAGGAAAAAATCAAACTATTACCTTTATTAAATACAGTAAAAAAATACTTACGTTATTTTGTTTATTTTGTATAATTTTGTAATTTTTATTAGAGATGCTCTATAATTTTTTTTTACATATATATTTAATATTATAAATAAAATGATGGGCCGTTAAGGGAGAGTCTAATGATTTAAAAATTATGCAATATGGCGAGTAAATGATTTGCAAGAATCTAGTCGTTAGAAACATAAGATGCATTCGTTTAGTTAATTACACCTAAGAAAGAAGTTTTAGTTTATACAAATAAAAATATACAAAGCAACCGAAGAGCATTATGATGAATGCAGTTTTAAAACTTGCAACTAATGTTTTGTTTGTAAAGTAACATGGAAGCAACGCCTGAAGTTTTTCGAAGTAATTTAATGAATTTTTTATTAAAAATATGAAATAAGGTAGTTTTACTACGTATATTACATATGAAATATTATACAGTAATAATTATATTATTGAAAAAAAAGACGCTTTATAATGATAGCAAATTTAATTTATGAAAATATTATGTAGCTATATTATGGACAAAACAAATAGATTATTTAAGATATTAAATTGTTAAAATGTGCTTATTTTTAATATATTTTAAGTTCATTTATATTAGATCATTTGGTTGAGTAAAACCCACGATAAACCAATTCTTTTATGCAATGAATAAATACTTAAAGTACGCCGTGACCTTGGCTACTAATTAATGCATTTAATTTATACTTACCTTAATTTAATATAAAAAATAGTTTTGATATAATTGCAAAAAAAATATCAGAGCACTGTTTTTCATAATTAGAAGAAAATTATGTGATTGAACTCCCTTGAATATCAATGAGTGAGTGAGTCGATTTACATTATTTTAAAAAAATACATGTCATACTACTAAGTTTGCAGACACATTATGAGAAATAGGGCTCCCTGATTGGTTAGAAAGGCTTTGATGACAGAACTCACATTATTTATTGAAAAATATGAGTTATGATACTAACACATGTTTTTCACATGGTTTAAAGTGACTTTTGATAGCCAACTATTTTTCTTTATGTAGAATGCCTTTAGAATTACTTGGTATGTTTAACTGAAAAATGACAAAATTGCAAAATGTGAGTTATGAATCTAGGCGGCTTATCGTCGTTGATTCTGCAATACCTGCTATGTGCACATTTTGTCAGTTTTGAGTTATTTACATCGTTGGATAGGTTATTTTTTTCTCCATCCATCTATACTACTTGCTATGTGATTGGAACTACCAAAGTATTCTAAAGAAATAAAAACAAAAGCTGTCATATGTCGGGGTTGAATTCAGTGATCGTAATATCTGCTATGTGATATAAGTATACATAGCAGTAATTAACTTAAGATCACCTTTATGACATTGATCACATGGCAGATATTACTAAATAAAATAACAGTTATGTGCAATTCAAAGGAACATTGATATGACTCTCACACATTTTAATGAGTCAAGTTAATACTTTTGTGAGTCACATGACAGTAATTATCCATTAATTTGTTGCATGGTAAGAATTATTTTATTTCTTCTACTTACTATAATAAAATTATATAATTGTATTCAAGAATTACAAGTGTTTTAAATTTAGTGGGTACGGTTGAGGTAATTTTTACTATTTACTCTGTTAGGTGTAAAGTTATTGAAAACACATTTTGCCATCATTTAATTTCAATTTATTTAAAAAGATTAGAGCCGCTACAATCTACATTAAGGTTTTATCCAAATTCAGGAAGTATATTAACAACCACCACCTCAATAACCAATATTTAAATTTTACTTTCCTATGTTTACAATAACCAAAAGTGAAACGTTTTATCTGTTTTCATTCGTGTGTTCATTGTCATTTTAACTGTTTTTTTGACATGTAATATATATATAATATAAATATCATACATCACTATACAAAAAGTATCAAGAATCTGGGGGATCTTTAGATAAATTTACAGCTTCTGGCTCTGATACGAAGCTCCTTCAGATTTTTAATGAAGCTCCTCCATCGGATAATAGCGATATTGGAGATATTATTTTAACTCCCGTAGATGGTTATAGAAATTTAAATGAATTCACAAATTCAAATGCAGATATACTTGAATTTCTAGACTTTATTACATTGCTACCCCCTGACGACGGACTTACTCATATGTTTAATGGAACATTCCGTTCAGGTGAACAACATAATATTATACACATATATAATGATCCTTCTACGGTCGTCAATGCAAAATTTATCCGTGTCTTCAGATATTATATAACAAGCTGAGTTTTTGGAACTTTCGGTTAAAACTCTTCGAAAAAACACTCTTATAGGGCTGCAAACAATGCTTCAAAAAAGAGTGCAAGTTTTGGAAAACTGGTATTGACAATGGGTCTCCAAAGTGTACTTTTGTGCCCCAAAACAGATGCTTCTGCCATGTATTAGGTACAAGCAAAAACTCCAAGTTCATAACTTCATCATATATGAATTAAATAATAAAGAAGTGTCATTGTACGTATGGCCTGAAGCAAATGGGGATGTATCAAGTATGCATTATGAATTACATAGAAAATCTACCCCTAGCTATAAAAAAGTGGTAATTACATCTGATGGATGTAATTACCAGAATCGCAATAAGGTGTTAGCCAGTGCTCTTAGCGATACGACTAAGAAAAAATCGATAACAATATTTATCAACATATTTTGCAAAAAGGTCACACTATGATGGAGGCCGACAGTGTTCATGCGACGTTGGATCATTATTTCAAACCACCAATAAATTCACCATCGGATTACATAGCACGGATGAGATTAGCACGACAGAAGCAACAATATAAGGTGAAAAATAAATTTTTATTTTTTTTCACAATATGATCAGTTACAAACAAACCTCACATCACTCAGACCCGGCAAGAGAACCGGAGACCCTACTGTCGATGATATTTGTCAATTAAAATATTTACCGAATGGTGATATCTGTTTGACTATTGTTTGAGCTATGTATGTGAATGGCTACCTCTTTTGCAACGAAGAAAATCAGGCAATAATATTGTCTAAAAATGTATATCAAAGATATACCCATTTTTGCATCGAAATATCGTCACCTTCAAGAGCTGAAAAACGATAGGTATTGAAAAAGATCATCACATTCCATGATAATTTGCGGTTTATGTCAAATTCCAAGAACTAATTAAAATATCATAGCAAAATATTATAAAAATAATTTTGATTGTCATGTTAGTATGTTCTATATTTGATTCATTTTATTTTCTATAAACTTGATTATAAAATTCTATGTATAATATTTTTTCATGGATGTTTGCATTTTTCTAAAATTGATTATGAAAATTAGTTCACAACAAATACCTGTTATGTAATCAAAAAGACGCTGACAATATCTGTCATGTGCTAATAAAGAGAATAATCAAGGTGTATTGTTTATTTCCTTCCTTTTTAATTTTTTTTTATTATTCAATCAATGTAAAACTATTAATGTCATCAAATTGTAACATATTTACCTATTTTTTAAAACATTTTTTTTTGTCTCCTGAACAATTTGGTTTTGTACTCATAGCAGGTATTGTATACCTGTTATATAATCAAAAAGACGTTGACAATATCTGTCATGTGCTTATAAAGAGAATAATTAAGGTGTATTGTTTATTTCCTTCCTTTTTTTTTATTATTCAATCAATGTAAAACTATTAATGTCATCAAATTGAAACATATTTACCTATTTTTTAAAACAGTTTTTTTGTCTCCTGAACAATTTGGTTTTGTACTCATAGCAGGTATTGTAGCATCAACGACGTTATAATACCGTTATATTATGATTTGTTTATTACATTATGGCACATTGATCAAAATAATATTTAATGAAATAAATAAAATGTATTATTTTGTTTGACATTTTTTTTAATATTTAAATATATATATATATTTAAACAATATTTAGCTTTCAATCATAATAATGTTTTGATCATTTAATAGGATTATAATTATTTTAATTCAGAAAACGTTTATAAAGAAAGGCTTGAACTACTTCGACTTTTGGCCTTTCAGTCAAGATGGCTGGCAAGATCTTCAGTATTTAGAACGCTGCTTTTTGAAGAGGTAATAAAACTTAAAATAAACCTTTCAAGACTGCAGAAATATAATAACTCCGACAAGCAATGGCCGCCTGTCATTTAGCGCAAGTGCATTGCCCTCGCTCTGCAAAACTAGTTTGGAAACAAAACTCGAGATGCATTTTTGAAAACATCTTCCGTTAGTTGGAACACTTCCAGATGAAGTAATTACGACTTCTTTAGCTACGTAAACACGATGTCGTTTCACTCCTGGCGGAACTTTCAAAACATACTAAATATCTCCTAAGTACTTTTCTTATTACATTTTCAAATAACAGTGCTGTACTCGATATTTATTTGACAATCAAACGATTCTCTTTAACATACATAATTTTGAAAACACTTCTGAGAAAATATTTAACCAATATATTTTTTTTTGAAAAAAAAAATAGGTACAAGCACGATCAAACCTGCGTCTGTCGGGTTTCGCGCCCACGGACATTGACCACAATGTTATAGGTATCCTATCTAATTGCGACAAGTTTAAACTAATGGCTCTTACAATACTCTCTGAATCGCTTTCCAAATTGAGTTACTATTGGCGATCGGCTTTTGTATTTTAAATCACAGTAGGTATCAATTATTTTAATTACTAACCGACTTTGCGGATCACTACAATTTTTTTTGTTGTTGTAACTTACTTGAACTTGCTAATAATGTAATTAACCATTTACTCAATGAATAATTTACAAGATTTAAGAATCTAGCATTATTTTTATTGAACATACATAATTTTAAAACACTTCTGAGAAAATAATATATTATAACATTTATAACCAATAGAAAAAATCTTTTTGAAGAAAGTAAGACATCCCGCAGAAATCGAACCTGCATCTCTCGGGTATCGCGCCCACGCACAAAGTCCACTATGCTAAAGGAGTCCATACCTAATTGCGATAAATTTTAACTAATCTTTTTTCTTTTTTTATGATTATTGCTAATGTGTTTTATTTTATAACGATTTTCAATAACTCTCCAATTATATCCATTACAGCTGTACATAATATTAAATTCGATCTGATTTAATTTTGATTTATTATGCTTTTTGTGTCCGCCTGTTATTGGGACCATTCCATATTATTTTTTTACTTATCCTCTGTGATTGATCCTCTTAGTTGACCTAAATAAATAAAAAAAAAACAAAAAAGAAAGATATTTTGTGTATATTTGTGAGGTCTTGGGAAATATCGTCTCTGTTCTGGCAGAACACACTAACTGGAGAATACTAGTTTTGAGTAATTTGACTTTGAAGTTGTTAAAATGTTTGATATGGTCTATCATGTGAGTTTATTAAGTAATCGTGAAAAGGATGACTTTAAAATAAAGACTGTTTATTTATTAAGAAGGTTTCCAGACGGTAAAGTTTGAAATAAGGAACATTTTGGTATAACTAACTCAATATGTCATTTTTTCAAATTAGTGTCTTCTGCCAGAACAGTGACGATATTATAATAATATGTATATTTTGTAGAACATGTAGATAAAATATTGTCACAACTACTAGTTAAAATCGTCGTAATTCAATAAGATGCCCGTAAGTTAATAATTGGAAAAGCATACTGATGTGAATCCAGCAGATACAATATATACAAATACCGTTGAGTGTCGTATTATTTTCTACAAAATGATTTTTTCTAGTATGTATATGCATGTTTTAAAATGATGTATATCTCAAGTATGTATTTAATACAACGTTGCATGAATACATAATGTGGAAAAATAACACGATCAGCTGACTCGCAAAGAGTTCGCTAATTTTATAAACGAGTCTCTCGAAATGCGTTGTGCGACACACCACTGCTGCAGAGTTCTTTGCTTATTACATTTTGGATTCTCAGTATTTGCTTTGTCAAAGAAAAATGATACTAATGGAGTGGCTAAATGCCATCGTGTCTCATTTCACAGAAGAAGTCTTCAGATAATGAATGGACTTTCGCTACCAAGGGTTGAAAGCATTTTTAGAAATACAATGACAGATTTATTGTAGTGGGAGAAGACGTAATGATACGAATGATGTATTAATTCTATTTGAGTGTACATTTCTATATAAAAATATACTCCAAAATATATAAGTATACATCAGACTTTGATTGATTATATTAGCGTATTATCTAATTACTTGAATGTTGTTAACTGTTTCGTTTTCAAAATTTATAGGTTTCGTCTCAATATTTAATAATGTTTTGTTGACTTGCCAATACTACTATAAAGAATGGATTTACATTGTGCAACTGGATTTTTCTTAGGTATGCTTACTACTGTTGTAGTTTGACTACTGTAGAAGCACTTTCTCTTGAAACACTTTTGCTTGTTAGCGCGAGGGATGGTTTCCAATCCTGGTGTCCTAATAAATTTGAATTTCCATGCGCCTGCCAATTACCTACGTGGTCGCAGCCATGATTTATTCTGGATCGGAACCGTTTCCTCGTGTCAAGCCTCTCAGGCACCATTAGCGAGGGGCGCAAGATTATTAAATGCGCTTCCTAAAGACATAGACATTTTCAGTGATGTACTTTGCATTTTGTTTTTTATTTTTCTGTATAAAATTGTATGTTTTTTGTTTTCAAAATTTTATTTTTTCTGTATTAAATTTTACTTAAGTATGTTTTCATTTAATTTGTTTTTCTTTTATTATTATTTTTATATTCCATATTCTTTTCTTGTATCTTGTGAGGGTAATATTTGTTATAATGTAAGTCTCACGTGTATATCTTGAATTTAGATTTTGTTATGTCCACAATGTTTTGTATTCTTAAATAAATAAATAAATAAAGATATCAATATTTGGCCAAGTATTTTTTTCATCTTATACGTGGTGTAAATGAGAACTCTACCATTCTTGGTAGAATTGACCTGTGTGTTTCTGATAACTATTTCAGGAATCGGGAGCATTGCCTGGTTTTGACAATGTATATAGACTGAGCAGTTTAGAAGCCGGGTATTGATAATATAGTTATTTAAAATTGGTCGCTGTAAAATCCAAGATGACCGCCGGAGGAAGTGGTCCCTAACAACCATATTGAAAACTATAATATGTACACTTACGTAGTTTGTGGGAAAAATTTGAAGTTTTTGTCAGGTGTGTCCATATGTTCATGCTATCCTGCCTGCTTATTAGAAAGCAATATTTTGCTGTCGAACTATGTAAAAATAACATATCGGCTAATGTTTCCAACTTTTCAATTGACATCGTATTATTTTTTTAATGGAAACAACTGAATTAATTACTTAGCTTAGTACTTACTGAAAAATGGTAGAGAAATACTAACAAAAACCATTTTATAAAAGGCATTAAAAATGTGGATTTAACTGACTTTGCAACTAATAGCATCATATAACAGTAAAAATAACAACGTAATTATAATGGAAAATCTTTCGTTTGTTACAAAATAGTATGTGGTATTGTTCATATGTTATTAGTAACGTTTACGTATGCGTATGGAACACAGACTCTTAAGCCCGTTTCAGATTAAATTATTTACCGGTTCACGCATTTTAGGCGCGACGTTCAATATTCGGTGTGTGGGTGTTAGGCCCGTTTCAGACGGGACACCGGTGTCGCGCTCGATATAAATATAGGAGGCCTTTGTATTTGAATAAACGGGCCTTTGTATTATGTTTATAAACGCTCAAGAGCTAATGAGTCAACGCATAATTTCGCGTTATAAATTAGAACATAAAACTGGCTGCGGTAATAAAAACAAATGTATCGGCGGCTTGAGAATGTAGCGGCCGATGGAAAAGTGTACCGGGCACTCGTTGACTCATTAGCTCTGGTTCGTTCATAGACATAATACAAAGGCCCCTTTATTCGAATACAAAGACCTTATTTATTAATACGAGCGCGACACTGGTGTACCGTCTGAAACGGGCCTAAATATAAGAGAAATTCATAAATTACAAGTAGCGCAACGTGGCATGGAAATCTGCATGATGTGCATAAAGCGGAAAGACCAAAAAAGAAACCAATAGATAAGGACGCAGACAAGAGTACACTATGTGGTACAGGTCAATTAGTATATGAAATGGCAATAGGTTGTAGATGTCGCTCGGCGAGTAGATAACCGATGGACAAGGGCCGTTATACAAGGGGCACTAAACACCCACAGAGACACCCTAAAAGCTGTTGGCTAGAATGATCGAAATGGTAATGTTCGGTAGATGTAGATGACAACAAAGAACAATGGACCGACATGGATGGAAGGAACTATGGGACGCTTTCATCCATCAGTGGATTGTCCCACATTGCTGCTTATGATAATGATGATATGTAGAATATATTCTAAAGCTTTTATAAAATTAAATGAAACTTTTGCAAAGAAAAATAGGTTGTAGTTTTAACAGATGTGTACGAAATATGTAGGTTTTCTCAAAATGAAAATATTTTTCTCCCCTGAATTACTGCCGGAAAACTAATCCAACTTTATTCTTTTTGAGATGATTATAGTCCGGCAGATGTAACTTGCCCACTGTATATAAAAATAATACTTTTAATAACATCCGTACTCACCCATGAGATATTTGTTAGATTTTTTTTACGAAATTTTAATAACACTGTAAACTTAATAAAAAATCGAAGAATATACACAGAGTATTAAACGTCTGTCTATAGCGTCGTGGATGCCAACTTAGAATCATGGGTCTGGCAAGTACACATATTATTTTTCAATTTGTGCATGAGTCAGAGTATGGTTCTAATAGGCTGAGCAAGTGGCTGACCTCCATCTCTCGTAAAAACAAAATCTGTTAATACAAACCTCCACTCTGTGGAGGCTCATAATTAGGATTGGACATGGTTGAAAGAAAATAAATACGCTTTATAATTTTGGACTTTTTCTAAACCTACTAATACGCCTTTTTGCCTGATTACCTCGCATAAAATTAGATCAAATGATAATCACTTGTATTAAAATAATATAACGTAATAATAAGAATATAAATAAATAATATAGGTATGTAAAAAAATATTTTAAGAATATATTAACATCATTTTTATCCTAGAGTTGGAGCGCAAAGCTATGAAGTGTCAACTCTACCATTCATGTCCCCATGTGAAATATCTTCTCCTCCTGTTCTCTAGATACCTCAAAAGTACCCAAACAAGTATAACAAATTTTATATTTATATGCCTAGTAATAGTAGTGTGTAAGATACTCAGCTGAGCAGCACTTACCTGTTCTGTTATTCAACAGACGACCGATTACTGCCACTGTCCTCGAAGCGGAGGATTAAAATGTATTAAAACTTAGGAGACAGGCAGTCGTATTTTTTGGCTTTGCTACCCTCAGCCAAAATAGACGCTGGGCCTTATGACTCAACTGATTTATGCAGTATTTATAGTAATACAAGCAATATTTATAATCAGTATATTATATTGTAGTGTTTCTATTACATAAGTTTTATTTGAATAAATACAGTAGCGGGTACCAAATATCATAATGTTAAACTCAGTTAATTATTTAGTTCCCACATTAACCACAAGACTACAAAATAGTGGTTTCAGACCCTAATTTTAAGGTGGTTTATGTTGTTATATACATGCTATTATACAGTTACTGAGTTAGGGGTGAAACTACAATATTACTTTGGAAAGAAATTTTGTTATTTTTTTTTTTAATTTTTGATGGAATATAAATTAAAGAGGGTTCGATTTTAGTTATACACGTAAATGTGAATGTGAGAACTGAATAAGAAAGGAACAAAATTTCACAACTAACTTTGTTCTTTTGTGTATTTTTTAAACAATAAGAAGCTAGGTACATGACATATTACCAGACAGGGAATCGAACATAGTTCCACCACATTACTTGATCACATTATTACCTGCTATGTCACTTAAGTGAATTGCCATTTTTAAATGAATATAATATTATTGTGTGAGTAGTCATTTTTTACGTTTCCTATCACGTTATGATAATATAATTAATGTATTAACGTGTAACAGTAAATTACTTAACTTTATCCTTTTTTAAGCTATCCGCCGACACAAACCACCGTTAGCAGTGTTTTTTTTTTAAGAATTAATAATAACCATGTCCTTGCTTTTTCGTACAAGGTGTTTGTTAGTAATTTTGAACACTTACAAACTTCCAGGCTTTGAGAAAACACATAAATATTGTGTCCTCACCGGGAATTAAACCCAGAACTTCCGGGTGGAAGGCCAGCGCCTTACACACTGCACCACGTTTTCCGTATATTGAACATACATAACTTGAAAACACCTCAGATATAGGTATACCTACTAGCAAAAATCACATTTGAAAAAAATACGACGCCTGACGGAATTTGAACCTATATATCTACTGGTAGGTATCACGTCAATATGCTTATGGCAGTGAATGACTCCCGACGGCCAACATACCTATCGACTATTCCGCCGTATGAAATACAGAAGCCAGTCGGCGAGGTATGCCTATGCGAGATATATAAGGGTACGCAATTACTAGTCAGATTAATGGGCGCCGTTACTTACTCGACGTTTCGAATTGTTCATAAAATTTCATTCATTAAAAAATAATGTCGTATTATTTGATAAATTAATTAAACGCTGCTCTGAGATATAAGATGAGAGAACTATTATTAGAGAGAGTATTATTATTTCAATTGGCTAGTGTTAGCAGTCGGACTATACAATAAACTTTTGAACATATTTTTTTTTATAAAAAAAATAACGGTGAAAACCATTTCGAGTACTCACCTCTGAAATCCAAAATGAGAGTACCGTCATAAAAAGAGTACCCACTAATTTGCTTGTATGGTAATTGCATCTGGTCATGTAATCCGCGCGTTATGTTCTCACCATAAAATATATCTAGCTACTCTCAGTAAAGTTACTGACAACGGTGCCTAGAAGTAATGCTCGGCATATACAGCATATTTAGAATTTTATATAACTGTGAGATAGGAAATATCAGACTGATACAAAAGAAATTGGGGAGCTTGGGTATGTAATATTCAATAATATGGTGACCATATGATAAATTGACTTTAAATTGAGTGTATTTTAGGTAAATTTAATATAAGGTATAAACTAAAAACTTTATAAGAAAAGCAGTTGCATGTATGAATATTTTTTAATGTATTGTTTTGATATGAAAACTGCTTTAAACTCTATATAATTAAGTACCTGATAAATAATATCACTACCAACTTCTACTCATGTTATTCTCAGTTATTATGAAGTTGAAATAATATTTTCTCTTATTTAATGTCATTGAAATTCATTTTTATTACCTATAAATGTGTAAATTTTCCATCGGCATTAATTTTAAAATTCACAACGAACACCAATAAAGCCTGAGCATAACTTTTTGCACAAGCAACCAGTGGTCCACTTTTCAGCTGTCAACATCAGATCCCTGATTGCTTTACATATTAATTCGCCCTTTCTCGTTTCAAATTGAATTATAAAAAAATCTCAAATCAAATATTAACGATCAGTGTTATTTATAAATAATATACATTCCTGTTATTCATCAGCTGTCAAAGTCAGACTAGTCCTACACACAAAAACCGGTGGTAATATCGATTTCCAAAAAAATATGTAACATTGATCTATGCATAACATTTGTAGAAGGTGTGTTAATGCTAGTGTATTATTTATCATGTAACTTATCTATTCAAATCAAACCATTCCCTGTGTGAACACGACAGACGTGTCAGTATGATCACTAGGGCCCGGATTTGTATGCAACAAAAAACATGGTTATATGCATGCACGTATGCACTTAAAATCAATAAAATATGCACTAAAACCGAAGAAATATGCAGTTAAAAATTGTCATTTTTTGTCGGAAAAAATTGCAAATACCCACTTTACCCAATATTACTGACAAAAAATCGAATAACTAGTTAATAATTTTTCAACATAATACGATATCAGAACAAAAAACACAAACAAAGAATATAAAGTTAATCAATTACAATTTTCAAAATAGTTTTTTCACAAGTACCTACAAATAATTGAATAATAAATGCAATGTAAACCAAACATAACTTAAAAAACAAAAACGACACACTTAACTATTCCTAAATACTATTTTCTGTTTTTTGTCAGAAAAAAAATTACATTATTTTTTTCAATATTATGCTCTGGCATTAAATTTTTCTGCATAGGTATCTGTCAGTATTTTGTTTATATGCGGAAAACTACCTCTCAACGTACACTTGTGCAAACTTTAAATAATAGTGCCCGAGTTGACTTCACTTTTTCCACTGATAAATCCACAGCTCGGAGATGGCATTAAAAATGCAAGTGCATCTAAATTATCTTTCTTCCTAACTTAGTTATATTTCGATAAAATAATTAAAAAAAACTAAAATTATACATTCAAAAGCTCTAAAATATGCATTTATTTATGAAATATGCACTAATGTCTCAAATATGCTCTAACGTCTCAAATATGCATTTATATGCACAATAAAATTTTATTTTTGGATTCTGTGTCTTTCAAAACAGATTTCTGTGCAACTCTCATAGCTGTGCATACACCCTAACAAAACATGCACTAGCATATAAATCCGGGCCCTAATGATCACTCTATAGAATATTGACAGTTCATACATAGACAACAATGGAAGAAGCGGAAAAAGTAGGACCAGTCGTTGTGAATGTATCGGCTTTCTACTTTAGTCGGCAATTCTACGACCCAATCGGCCAGTTATTCAAAAGTATAGATAGATGTCACAACTAAAATATATAACTAACGTCCGGTGCCATCTATGAGTCATGCAAGAAGACACTTTCCGTAGATATCACCATTCATTTGCAGTCGTTTGGTATTTTAATTTGGTATGTTGTCCAACTACTAAGCTTAAATTTATATGGATACATATCTGATTAATAACCACAGAACTGTTTATGGTTGTTTTATTGTATACACTTGTACACTGTAATACATTTTGAGGATATATGTGTGAATTTAGTATTTAATAGTTTAACGTCATTCTCGGACAAACACAGTATGCAAAGAACGATTAATCAATTGACAGATTAATAATTGTGAACTGCTTGATTGAAAGGTTTGAAATCGACTAATCATTATATCTAATACAATGTAATTAGAAGTTCGAGTGACGAGTACTTAATTGTTATCGTCTGAGAATGTTAGTTCTATTTTATGTTGTTATATTTACATACTATAGACTAATTGTATGTTATAATTAGGGTGATTCCTCAATTATTGGGGAACTCTAGCTCCTTGGTCTTTTTACAACGTTTTTATTAGCTCGTATTCTTATTTGTCCGTGGTTGTTTATCCTGTATAAATCTTGCAATTGATTTTTAACTAACTTCCCGACTACCTAGATATTTGAAACTTTTAGAATATATCAGAACACGATGCCAATGCATTATTTTTCATTTTCAGTTAATTTTGTTTTGTATAAAAAGTTATTTCGGAAGAAATCCGTAATCCAATTCACTATTATTGGTTGCTAAGTGGATGGTCCTAGCAACTAAATTACTAATGTAAACGTGCGTTACTATGGAAATCAAAATGAATGTCCAAATGACATTTCAGTATTATTTCTATCAAGTACACATTTTTTTGATCGTCAAGTCAAGTTTATATGATTCAACAGAAAATTTAAAAACTTTGTATATAAAAAGTCCTTTTCATCTTGTAATTATTCTACGATTATTTTCTAAAATACCGGTATTTTCGGTACTAAGAAACTACACTCGTTTACATTTTGAAAATGAATTTAATGTAATTTTTCATTCCTTTGTACTGTATTGCCTATTAAACTGAGTGTATACGTTATGTGCTGCTAAAATGAAAATATATTAACTGAATCCAATAGGTGAAATAATAACAAAACAAAATCCATCAAGTATAACTATTTATAAAATTGTCCGGATAAATTAACATAATATTATTTCGAAATAGAAAACATGACCGTGACAAATTTTCAATTATTCTATAATACAATTATTATTGATATGACTGTATAAGCGTTAAAGGAGCTTTTCTGTACCTGCACTTATTTGCACTTAATGAACTAGCCTTTTAGAGGGCTTTAGTTAAAATTATCAATATATTGAAATTATTTGTGGAAATCACCAGTTCTACAATATTATGATCAATACATATTTTTAAATGCGAACATAATCAAGGTAGGTAGGTAGGTTTTTGCTATAAAATAATGTTTTAAAGAGATTTTTATAGCTATCTTTACTGTTTTTTTAATGTTTTAACGAATACCGGTATTAATACCGATATTCAATAATAAATACCGAAAAACCGGTATTGATATTTTTATTCGGTATTGAAATCCGTAAACATTAATTATTATAATAATATAATGACGTATTTTAATGCCATTGCATTAATATTTGTGAAATTATGTAGACCAAAAGATCCCGCGTTCGAATTTCCGGGTCTGGAAAATTCACATATTATTTATATTGTGTTTAAATTTACGTAATAGGTTGAGCAAATGAGTGATATACATTTCTTGTAAAAACAAAAATATGTTAATATAAACTCAACTCCATGGCGACCCATAATTTGATCCTCTTAGAATCAAACATGGTGACGAAGTATAATGTATTGTGTTTTATCTAAATAAGACAAATCTTTATACCAAAAATTGATAGGAGGGTAACATATTAATTGAAATTATAATATACACAACGGTGCAAATTAAAAAAAAATCAAACTGGTTTTGATTTGATGAATAATTAATTATGATAACTTAACTTTTTTTTATTCAACGAATAATTCAGAAGATTTAAGAATGTAACATTATTTTTATTGAACATGCATAATTTTGAAAACACTTCTGAGAAAATATATAACAAATAGAAAAAATCTTTTCTGAAAAAAATTCGATACCCAACAGGAAAAAGAATGTTACATTCCTAAATCTAGTGAATTATTCGTTGAATAAAAAAAATAGTTAATTATTAAATTATTAGCAAGTTTAAGTATGTTACAACACATTTTTTTGGAGTGATCCGTGACATCGGTTAGTAATTAAAGTAATTAATACCTACTTTGATTTAAAATACAAAAGCCGATTGAAAATAGAAACTCAATTTAAAGCGCTTCAAAGGGTATTATAAGAGCCATTAGTTAAAACTTATCACAATTAGATAGGTTACCTATAGTATTGTGGTCGATGTTCGTGGGCACGAATCCCGAATGACGCAGGTTCAATTCCTACTGGTTGTCGGATTTTTTTTCAAAAAAGATTTTTTCTATTGGTTATTTATATTTTCTCAGAAATGTTTCAGAAGAAATTCAAAATTATGTATTTTCACTTATGATTACATAAATAAATAAAACATTGCTTCAATCGTCTTACCAATGTATTATTACGATGGTAATAGTAGCTACTACTAATACGAGTACTACTATTATAATAGTTAATTTTATTTTTATTGAAATTGAGGTTTCGGGAATTGGTCATTCATGATTTCGTGAAGTTTGCTTTTGGAAAATCCATTCGGAATATTGTTCGGTGCTTGTAATACAATAGTATCCGAAGAACAACACAGAATAGGTTAATAAAATAACATTAACATGTTTTTGTGTAATAATTATGTAGTTTTATATTAGTTCGTTTCGTGTATAATGGCCGTTATCATGTATATATAAAGAGCCAGAAGCGACATGATAATTTGATGCTTATAACACTAGGACCGTATTTGGGTATGACATTTCGGAGCTATATAGCCTGAAGGTTTAGCCCAAATGAAGTGACTCAATCATATAATATTCATAATATAACCACACTGAAATCCGCCCCCTCTTTCAAAAGGATCATCGTCATCATCAGCCTGAATATATCCACTGCTGGATAAAGGCCTCTTCAAGCTGCTTCCACTTCTCTCGGTCCTGTGCATTGCGCTGCCACGTATTTCCGCCAAAATTTATCATTTAATACGATTCAGCCGCCTCTAGGTCTACCTTGCGGACGTTTTGTACCTCTTGGATACCACTGGATTACTAGATTTGTCCAACGATTGTCTCTTCTTCAAGCAACGTCCAGCCCATCTCTATTTGAGGCTTTTAATGAACTCTATTACATCGCAAACCTTTGTCTGCTTCCTTATCCACTCATTCCTATTTTTGTCCTTTCGCGTTATGCCCAGCATGCACCTCTCCATACCACGTTGTGCTACTCTAAGTTTCTGGATCTCTATTTTACTTAGGGTCTATGTTTCACAAGCATATGTGATTACGGGAAGCACACACTGGTTGAACATTTTGCGCTTTCGGCACAGTGGAAGGACACTTTTGAAGACATTATTCAGGCGGCCAAAAACACTCTAGCCTAGCATTACTCTGCGAACAATTTCATCAAATATACATCCATCTATAGACACTTGTCCCAGATAGATGTAGTTTTTCACCATTTCGAGCTGAGTGCCATTGACGAGGATCTCTTTTTGGCCCGCAAAGCAGTTGAACATGACTTTCATCTTTGTTAAATTTATTTTCAAACATACTTTGTTGCTTACTACAGCGAGTTCCTGCATTCTGCTTTGGATTCAGAAGGATATACATACATACATATGTTTATTTTCCTTTTTGATGAATTCGACCTTTTTATTAGGTACTATAAGTGCTGAGCTCAAACCAGTCTCTAAGGTTCTTGAGTCAGGGCGTTATTCTTCTACAATACCTTCGCTAACCAGAGATCCTCCCTAAAATGATAAGATGCTGAAGTTGATATCTCCTGGGATGCCGCATGATTTGGCCAAAGTATGTTATTTGGTATTTTTCATCCTCAAAAATACCTTGATATTTGTAGCCGAAAGCTTCAAGTTTTGTAGGTGCTCTTTCTGTGAGTATAACGGGACTTAAAAAACATATCACCTAACCATTCTCATTCTGAGTTCCAGGTTTAGGTCATAGCTACATAGTATTTTCCTCAGTCATGCAAAATCACCCTTTGTTTTCTCTACTCGACATTTCAGTTCAATGGAATGATTCCAGAGTAAAACCTAAGTACGCATTGGAATTTACACTCCATTATCTCTGCACATTTTGTTATCTATAGAGGGCTTATACTCATGAGGGGTCTGGAAACAAAAATGGCACTTTCCATTTTTGCAATATGTTGGCGAGCCATTAAAAATATCTTACATCTATCTTATAGGTATAATTTAAAATTTTTATTTCTGCCAAAAGCCGGTAAGTGTCGAAATCATCTTATGGAGTAATTTTATTGCAATTTGAAATTTGACATGCTCTCTAAAATCAGGAATAATGCTTTTTTTTGTAGTTTATGTGCATGTTATATATTATATCGGATAATCTTGATTATTTTTCTAGCATACAATATTTATATAATATAGACGCATAGTCCGTTGTTAAGTCTAAATACCTATATTATCGACTTAATAACTTTTTGCAGCAACCCCACGAATTATATTGTATTTTATTTGAGAATAAGAATCACTACAAACGCCACTATGATTTATAATATTTAAATCTATATTTAAAATATTAAACTATATTTACATAATATTCATAGATTATCGAATTCGTCTAGTAGTATTATTAATTATTATTATTATTACAACTGATACATAAATTATCGACTTACCAACTTTTGGCTGTAACCTCACAAATTATGTTCTTGAGAATTTAGAATTGTTTTTGAGAAATCCCATGGGCTTTTAAAGTCCTTATCCGGTCCAGTTTATAGCCAGAGAGACATGGCGTGATAAAATTTCGTGCGACTGCACACATGTTTTGGTTCCTGTCAGAGCCTCGGGCAAACGCTTCCATAATAGACAGACTTTCAAAGCAATATAAAAGAAATATTAATATGATATCACGGTCCTGTTTTGGCGTTGACGACTGCTCACAATTGCCTACGCATTTTCACTGAAGGATTAACGATAAAATATATTATTACAAGTATAATGGAATATAATATTATAACAAAGTAATATGAGATTTTTGTATTTTAATATTTCATAATGTGGATACAGTATTAATCTTCTCCACTTAGAGAGTATTAAATAACATATTGCTTGTAAATATAACTAAACATAATTTAATTTGGATACGTATTTATAATAATATGGGAGAGAAGTCTAACAGGAATTTAACGAGCTAAAATTTTGATTCTGGAGCAACTCCCGACGGGACGTTTTTAAATCTTTAAAATTATTTGTTGAATATTTTTCTTTTAATTAAATCATTAGCAAGGGCAAGTAAGTTATAACTAAAATAAAGAGAGATCGGGAAGTCGCTTAGTAACTAAGGCATTTAATTGATTGTACGTATTACATTTCACCGTAACACAGTTTACCGTGAGTTGTCTTACCGGAAAGAGATTCTCGTGTAGCATTGAGAAAAAAATACTCATTTTTCGTGTATCATTGCAGACAATAATATTGAAATTTATTGTATTAGATTAAAAAATTATTAAAGAACAATAATTTGATATTTATTGGTCTCAAATGTTTGATGATAACGCCGTCATTATATTCAGATATTTGCTATGGACGACTTAAATAAAAAAGATTTCACGTAATACACATTTTTTTTAAATCGATTTTTTTTAAATAAATATAAAAAATATTGAAACTATGAATTAGTCAAAAATCTTTTAAGGACAGAATAGAAAACTTAATAAACTAAATTTTAATAATAAAAATTGCCCTAAAATATAATGTAATAATAAAATGGGGTTCTGTGACAAATTCACATTTTATAACATTTTTTTAGTTTATCTTTGACTTAAAATAAAAAATATTTTTCTTTTTAATGTTTTCAGATACATCTTTATTAATAATTAATACAGGTGAAATTGTAAATTATGAAAAAAATGTCTCAAATCGCAAGCTTCGTATTTTCCCGATAGGTGCCTCTGGTAGGTAAAGATATCGCTTTAAGTGGTTTATTTAGGCAAAGCATTGATTTCAATATTATACAGCCATGTATTTCCGATACAACATCTCACGATGAACTCTGTCACAACCAACTGCATACGTACAAATTTCCGGTCAGGTTATCAAGATATAAAGATTACTAGTTAAATTCATTATAAATAGAGAGGATGCATGTGGCTTAACGGCCCACATGCTGAGCGTACGTCAAGATGTTCAAACACGCACGTTACCATGATCTTACTCCCTACTTCATTTATCGTTTGTCAATTTGTGGCTACAGTCGCATGTTGTAGCTAAGCCGCTGGGAAATGCCAATAGAAATGGCGTATTTCAAAAAAATACTACCTTATTCTTAGGTCAATGATTATTATAAAACAATCATTATTCGTAAGATGTTCATCACATTAGAATGGTCAAAGACATAGCTTATAATCAGTATTTTTAGAATTATCTTCAAATGTGTTAATCTTGCCTATTTTTTGAATAATAAAATGACTAATTCTTGCCGAATTTGGGATCACAGAGATTATCAATATAATTTTTTATCGTAAATATTTCACTATAATAATGTCGACATAAATTATACTACTGGTTTTATAAATGCGTTTAAGAATTAAAAAATGTAAAAAATATTAACACCACTGCACATGCATGTAATGAAATATGACTATATTCTTAAACATTAGAGCGAGAGGTTTAAAAGAATACTATTTTATGTAATAAAAATATTTTATGCAGTCATCAAATGTTTAAAATAAACGTAAAAGATAATAAGGCTTCAAAATTATTTAAATAGATTATCTACAACGTTTAAGGAATTTGAAAATAGCATAAAAGCTCCATTTTGACGTACGCTGAACATGTCTATGTATGTCAAATATATAGTGACTATGGTATCATCAAACAATATATTACTGTATTGCCACACCAATGATTCTAACGTCACATAGTTTGAAACCTTTCCATTTAACGAATACCTTTTATATTGCTAGGCCATGAAAGTCGTAAGTCTCTAACAGTGGAGATGAATGTTCTGACAGCACACATTCTGAAACTCTTCACATCATTCTCTCAGCTCCATGTTTTATTTTCCCAGGTGAGGTAGTTCTCTTTCTACTACGGTGTGGCACCTGTTGTTTCCCATAGCACCTGCCTTCTTTTCACCGTCAATACTATAATACCTATTTTCTTTTAGTAACAACAGGAGCGGACTAGTGAAAACAATGATTAACAAATCTAATAATACACTAATTTAAAATAATTACGTAAGTTTAAATATATAGACCAAAACGTAGAAAATAAGTTTTCGAACTATGAGTTATCATTAATCAAGTATTTTCACACTATTCTTAAAAATACTGTGAATTATTCGTTATTAAAAAAAGTAATTTACTTAATTATTAGCAAGTGCAAGTATCTAAATTGTAACAAAAATTTTGAGTTATCTGACACTAGTAAAGTTAGTGATTAAGGTACTTATAAATACTTTGTTTTATGATGGAAATACTGATTGCCAATAAGTAACACAATTGAGAGAATAATTCAGCGCATCTCTTTTATACACAAGGCTGTTATCGAGGGTGGGTTATCATATTTATGTATTGAGGTATTATAATTTTTACAATAAGTAAGTTTCTAAACTGTCAAAATCAAACGCTCTAAAAGTTAACACAGCCAAGAGAGGTGTTGTTAAAACAAAGCACTTATTGTAACAATTATAATACATCAATACATAAATATGATAAACTACCTTCGATAGCCGCCGATAGTGGCCAATAGCAGCCTTAATGTGTATAGAATATATGCACAGAGAGTAACTGGTTAATTTCGTCGTAATTAGATAGGACACTTATTTAATTATTTGGTGTAGTATTTTTCCAAACAGAAGGACAGTGGTTATATTTCTTAAAAGTGATTTAAAATTATGTTTGTTCAATAAAAAATGGTTTTTAACTAACAATAAAAACATGGCATTTAGGTGTTCTATCTATTTAGATTAACAATACAGTATATCCATAATGTGTTAACCTAAATCTTGTGAGTAGGTACCCAATTCCATCTAATAAGGTATTAACTCATCAACGGTAAAGTATTAGAAACGTCTTAATAATTTTATATAATGGTATTGCCAAGTCTTTTGGTAATCGATAAATATGTTCTAATATGTAATAGGGTACGTTAGACGATTACTCACCGAAATAATTAATAAGTTGTTGGCCTATAAACCTTTCTTGGTAAATTTCTCTTGCTTTATATAATATAGTTTTTATGTGAATAATAATCTAAATAATATACTTATAAACTGAGTCCACTTAATAGAATATCATAAGTACGTAGCATCGTTTAATATATTATGTTAAATTGAGTATTTTATTTCTCATTGTTAGCAATTGTCGCGTTATATCAAGCTTATACAGTATTCAAAAACATCCCAATTTTCGGTAACCGGACAAAACAGAACATAAATAAACAGAACGGTGACAAAAGAGAACATGAAGGAACCGAACAGCCAGTGGAAAAATAAAACATTCAACAAACACTATGTATGTTAAATAATTAGAATGTTACATTCTTAAATCTCGTGAATTATTCATTGAATAAAAAAATAGTTAATTTAAAATTATTAGCAATTTCAAGTAAGTTACAACGAAAAATCTTGGAGTGAACCGTGACGTCGTTAGTAATTAAAGTAATAATTACTTTGATTTAAAATACAAAACCCGATCGCCAATAGTAGCTCAACTTGGAAAGCATTTTTGTGAGTATTAAAAGCCATTAGTGAAAAATTAACAATTAAGTATAACTCCATCAGCATAGGGATTCTATTTGCATGGGTGCGATATCCGAGAGATGCAGGTTCGTTTCCTGCGGGGTGGGATGTCTTACTTTTTTCTAAAAGATTTTTTCTATTGGTTATAATATTTTTTTAAGTGTTTTCAAAATTATGTATGTTCAATAATATAATGTTACATTCTTAAATCTTAGGAATTACTTGTTGAAAAAATAGTTAATTAAAGTACATAATAATAATATGTAAGTGTTAATGTAAAATTTATGTTTGTAACTAAATAAATAACTAATTAGTAATACCCTCATACGCTCCTGGCTAGTTTTGCCAGCGCAATTTATCATGTGATGTTGCTTTTTTTCCCGATCACGTATATAAGTATAGTATGTTACCCCTTTTCAGTCGTACAACATTGCCTACACATTGTATGTGAAACAAATTTACTCACTGACACCACATTTATCATAGAAGAATATTGATATTGACGAGCTAGCTTTGTGAGCAGAATTTACTTAAAGTTAATAATATATAATACTATATTATCTACTACAAGACAAATTTGATAATCTATTAATATTATGCAAAAATAGTGTAGAAAAAATCAATACATTTATAAAAAATATTATGCCATAATGGCGTTTGCGGTGATTTTTATTCTCAGTGAAAAGATTTATATTCATTCAAATAAAATAAAACATACAGTGGGGTTGCTGCCAAAAGTTATTAAGTCAGTAATTTGGGTATTTAGAGTTAACAACGAATTATGTGCCTGTATAAAATATGTACCTATTCCATAAAAGAAATTCAAAATCATCCAATATAGAGGACATGCACATAACACACAAAGAAATAATTATCATTATTTCTGATTTTAAAGGGCAAGTCAAACTTCAAATTGCAATTACTCCATAACATGATTTCGAGACTTACCAATTTTTGGCAGAAACCCTCCAATAATAATTGATACATATGTAACTATTGTATTTTATTTGATAGGTATATTATCGAATTCAGTAGTGAAGGGTGGAGGTAGACTGTTAAGATTCGATATAAATAGTGCACACTAAACTTTATCACGCATACTCAATTGTTTTCATTGAACTAAGAATACAATTTGCAGATAGTGCTGGTTAGATCTTCAAATTCAATTAAACCCTACCTAAACCAAACCACAATAGTTTAGTTGTCTGGTTGTGCTATGGGCGATCCCATAAAAAAGTGCACACTTTTTCAGTCATACTTATTTATTTTGATATACATTTATTAAGACGTTTGAAGACAATATATTTTTTTAATTCTTTAAGCCATGCCTTACCAAACCATAATTGATAAAAAATATTCTTTTATCTAGAAAATACTTAAAATTATATCAGGTTTAATGGCATAATTTTAAATATTTTATAGATAAACGATTTTTTTTACTATTATTTAATATAGCTTGGATGAGGCAGGGTTTAATTGAATTTTGAAAACAAACAAACACTATCTACACATTGTATTCTTAGTAAAATAGAAACAAATACGTTTGACTGATAAAGTTTAGTTACTTATATACTATTTATGTCAGATCTTAACAGCCTACGTCTACCTTTCAACACTATTGTTGATGTATTTAAAAAATATCAATCAAGATTTTTTTTATTTTAAAGAAAACAAGAGGAATGTGTTCTGTGGTTCCATCTATGAAACGAACATGACAAAAATAAGAAAATATGGGAAAAGATAATCAATACAAAGATGTCTTATTTGGGTGAAAATTTAAAACATAATGACAAGCTGTCTATTCACATTCGGTAAAGATTTTTTTTTATTCAATAGCGTATTTTAAACGTTAAAGTATTTTATAAAATTTCTCTCAACAGTGATGTTACATTAAAATTCTAATCGATTTAAGTTTTGTACTATTCCATTTAAGTTGTTTTTTGCGACCCGGGTTTCGCCTTTCGGCATCTTCAGGCACTGTGGACACTCACCTAAAGGCACATACACACTGATAACGAATACTATTAACTCTAACTTATATAACCAATCAATTCATTAAATTGGGAAAAACTTTATCAACTACCTATTTAATCAAGGATTACAGGATTAAAAAGTATCTATCATGTATGAATATTAATTGTTTAACTAATAACTTTTAAAAACTGATATCTTAGATATATCTCTTAAGTTAACTCCATTAATTCCCAATACGTTACCATTGTTCCCAGAATTGACAAGTTTACACCTTTTAAGCGTAGTATTTTTATTGTTTATATTTACTAATGATTTATTATTAGGTTTTGACGATTTATTATACGCTTATCGAGTGTATTATTTTTGATAAGGTAGAGTTTTTTACAAACACTTCAACTATTCATATTTTTTTTTGTTATATTTTTTATTGTAATCCTTGAATGAAAGGCGAAACCCGGGTCGCAAAAGACGTCTCAAATGGAATTGTACAAAACTTAAATCCATTAGAAATTGGTTGAGCCATTTATATTTGCATTCCATACTTAGTTCCCTCCCACTCAAATCCACTTATTTAGTATTGTAACAAGACCAGATGATAAGCAATTATAGGTCAAAGAAGACCATAATTGCAAAAAACAGGCAGTTACATGTACATAGCGGACGCAAGCGGGCTTCTGATAGCTTACCGTCGCTAGTGATTCAATTGAAAATACAGACTGATTCAGAAGTGGTTCGTCAGCTTGATATAATGTGACCGTCAGATACTTCTAAATATCTGCCGAACCGTGATACCGGCTATCATTATTTATATCACCAATCATCATCATTCATCAATCCCATTTTATATTATCCATAAACTGTGTACCGTCTAGTGTTGCGCACTGGGTGACCTAAAACTAACAATACCGCGCGAGTGACAGTGCAACCAGACCATCACAAATCATCATAAAAGTCAATATCTGGCATTCTGTTAAATTACCCCCACCCCTAGATCCGGAATCTACATCATCCTTTAAATTATACAGTCCACTTGCGAAAAGCGCCACCAGAAATTAAAGTATATTATAAAAATTCGCTCAAAAATGATGATACATTAGTTTACATCCGTTTCAGAAATAATATCTAATTGGTAACTGTATTTTATATACTAAATATAAGCCGAAACGCTTTATGTGTTATTAAATTTCATCAACGGCTTTCTAACATTTGATGAAGGATTTCTGTGCTACAGGCTTTGTTTCCGGGTTTCACGATATTAAATTTTGCATCTGCTCTCGTTACGCGCGTACTTCAATATAAACCAAAATAGAAATAAAATAGAGGTAGCGAGGATTACTTAAATACAAATAACAAAATTGTTTATGCATATGGTATATAAGATTTGAATATGTATGAAATACAAATTACATCCTTAGAAGAAAATAATCTACATATACATAATAATTTTCTTCTTTAGACTAAAATTATGTTGTTACATTTCCATGGCTACATAATATTATAATTTTAACGTTTTGACCTGATGTTTCTTTCTTCAAACATTAAAAATATTAATAAATTATTAAAAGATAAAAAGAACTTTTTATATACCACGTTTTTAAATTTTCTGTCGAATCATATTATAAACTTGACAACTCTATGTATTAATAAAAACTTTTTATTGTACTTGGTAGAAATACTGAATAAATATTATAGAATACAGAAATGTTATTTTGAGATTTAATATTGATTTCCATATATACACGTATGTATTAATAATTTAGTTGCTAGGACCCACTTAGCAACCAATAATAGTGAGTAGTAAATATTACTTTTAACGAATTTTTTTCGAAACATACAAAACAGAATTAACTGAAAATTAATTCAATTCTGCTTAAAGATGGCCAAAACTATTAAAAGAATTCATTGTCGTCGTGTTCTGATATATTATAAGAGTTTCAAATATCTAGCTAGTCGGAAAGTTAGTTAAAAATCTTGGACAAACAAAAAAAAATTGTACTGCACAAGAAAAAATCTGTACCAGACAAACAAGAATACGAGCTAATATAAATCTGGTAAAATTAGGAAATATTAATATTTTTTTTTATAAGATTAATAAATTAATCCATACATAACTTGAAAACACCGCAGATATATACATACCTACTAGAAAACATCTTATTTGAAAAAAAATACGATGCTCGACGAGATTTAAACCCATATAACCACTGCTATCGCGCCAATTGTGCATTAACCAATTATGCTACGAGCCTCCTATCTAATTACTAACTAATTACACTAGAATATTACATTCTTAAATCTGATGAAATTTGATAAATCTGAATTGAATTAAAAAAAATAATTAATTAAATTGTTAGCAAGTTCAAGAAAGTTACAACACAAAAGTATCTTGGAGTAATCCGTGACGTCGGCTAGTAATGATAGTAATACCTACATTCATTTTAAATAAAAAAGTCGGTAGCCAATCGTAGTTCAATTTGGAAAGCGCTTCAGAGAGTATTAAAAGAGTCAATAGTTAAAATTTGTTGTAATTAGTATGACAGCTGTAGCATAGTGGTCTTTGCGCGGCGGGCACGATATCAGAGAGATGCAGGTTCGATTTCTGCGAGGTGTCTTACTTTATTCAAAAAGATTTTTTCTATTGGTTAATACATTTTCTCAGAAGTGTTTTCAAAATTATGTATGTTCAATCTTCTTCTCATTGTGCCATCCCCTAGAGGAGGTCAGCCACCATCAAGGCAATCTTAGCTTTGTTTTTTGCTACCCGGAACAGTTCATTGAAGCTGCACTCGTACAAATCACGGAGGTTCTTAAGCCACGAAATGCGGCGCCGTCCTCTGCTACGCTTACCATTGATCATTCCTTGAATGACGAGTTGGGGAATGCTGTACTTTTGTCCTTTCATAATGTGGCCGAGGTACTGTAGTTTCCTGGTTTTGATACTACGTAGAACTTCTCGGTCCTTCCCCATTCGATTGAGAACTTCAACATTTGTCACCCGGTCAGTCCAAAGAATTTTGAGGATGCGTCTATACATCTCGAAAGCTTCAAGTATCTGTGACATCTTTTGGTTTAGCGTCCATAATGTTCAATAATGTTTTTGATTGCATATATTATAATATCATGCCTGAGGCTTTATATATATAAAAATACTCTTTTCTTGTTGGAATTTAAATATATGCACAATTAAATCATTATGTACGTGTTCATATTTAAATTCCCATCAAATATTAAATAATTTAAATATTAATAATAATAAATATATATTTTAAACGTACCTATAATTCACAAATCTATTTATTTTCGAAATTCAATCAATTGTGCAGCGCCCAGTTGTCCAGGCGCCAAATCGTTTTAAACCCTAAATATTTATGCTTATTTTTTTCACAGCAAATATAAGTATACTTTTAAGTAGGTAGGTAATATATTTCCATAAAAAATTAAAATTTGATTATACGTAATATGTATTATTTATTTATAAACATTAAATAGTGCTAAAATATAACTAAACCACGAAATAAAATCGGAAGCATTATTATATTATAATATACCGCAGTGCTTAAATATTTTTTTACATTTGACGTGTATAATTATAGAAAATTCAAATACACCACCAAAACTGATTATTATTTAGAAAAGGTAAAATAAATAATTTAATGTGCTGTGTTAAATTCCTACAGTAGACAGAATATAATATAAACGCAAAATGATAATATTATATTATTTAAACTTCAAATAGAGACGTCACTGGCGCTATCTGGAAAAATGAAATAGTCTTTTTAAAAGACCCATTCCGAAATTTCGTTTTACAATTTTCAACAGGCTTTGTCACGCGATATAGCCTTGAAAATCGTTTAAAAATAACAATCCTGCTCACTTTCATGTCAAATGAAATCGTATGTATAGTATGTTCATTGAATTTTCTGTAAATGGGACCCTAAGTTGATCCGGATAAACTGAAAGCCAATTATCATAATATGTTTCAAGTGAGATACTTAACATTTATGAAGCGTACAGAACTGCCAGTGCTTTTTAGCTTTAACCCGTTGTATACTGATTCAGGTTGGTTAAAATATTTTCCAGGACATTAACATTATAGAATGAAAATAAATAACACAAATATTATATAAATACTATTATATTATCTTCTTGATGGTACCTTCTTGGATAAGGATCGTGACCACCTTCAAATTTTGAGTGAACGAGACTTTCTATCCCTCTCGATCTTCCGCCTTTATCAGGGTAGAATAAATGGTACCCCCCCAGTCATGTCTTGCTCAATTTAATGCGCTAAAACTCTTCCTCTGCTTTGTTTTTTTTCTGGAGGCCACCTAAAACCATAAGTCTCTCTAGGTTGTAATATGTCTAAAAAACTGCAGAATGCGTCTCAGATATATTGTCGAGAGCCGTTTCTTTATCTGCAGTCTCTGGATGATTGACTGGTTCATCCTGTACTCTGACCAAGACATACGAGGCATTCGGCGTCAACACCACATCTCGAAGGCATCAATTGCCTTCCACTCCCTGGCTTTCTGAATCCATGACTCGACACCGTATAAAAATATTGGTGACACTAATATTTGCAAAAGCATCTTTGTGGCATTTGAATTTCCCCGATACTTCCAAATAGTGTCATAGCATATTTCGCAATCTGTATGCGCCTTTTTATTTCCGCTTCACATACGCTTTTTCTACTAAGAGTAACTCTTAGTTGTTCCCAGCTGTCTATCAACTGTTGATCCCAGATATAAAAACTTGTCCACTGTTTCTAAGTTTTGGAGTATACTTGCCGTTAGTAGAAGGTTGGCTCGATCGACAATTATTAACTTGGTCTTATTCCTATTAATACAGGGGCTGTATTTACGACTCTCTTCCTTTACCCGGTGTATATGATATAATTATGTTATTCATTAACAGATATCGTCATTATATGGATCTAATACTAAATATTTTGTATAATAATTATAATTCATTTGTGAATAACAGTTTATTTTTAGCAGTAAATGAGTATTAAAAATACTAACTATGAAAAAAGAGATTGTAAACGAATACCGGGGTAATCGAGCCATCATTTTACTCTACCACCAAAATAAATAACATTAAACTAATTATGCCAAATACAATAATATAATATATTATAATACATATTTTTGGTGAAAAACTATTTCAATAATTATTTCTCATGTTTTTGACAACCGAAATAAAATTATTTATTTCTGAGCATTATTATATGGTTTGAAAACAACATTTTTGTTAATTAAACAAATTTAGAGTAATATTAATACTATCGACCAAAGGTACTTGATGGAATTTGAATTTAAATTCTAATGGATTCAAGCTCTGTACTATTCCATTTAAGTGGAAATGGTACTTAAACGGAATAGTACAGAGCTTGAATCCATTAGAATTTAAATTTAGAGTAATCTAAATACAATATCCGTCTTACCGAAGATAAGTTTAAATCTCTACAACACTATGGGTGTGTGTTTTTTTAACAATACTTGTGTATTCCTACGTATATGTTGTTTGCGTGAAATGTACCAAATTAATTGAAGCCTTTATTGGATTGTGTCGGTGTAATAGCTGAATACGTATTAGTGGTAATAGCTGCACGTCTGTCTATTAAAGCAAACCGGCCCTCTATTTATAATTAAATAATCGCCTAGTATAGAATAATCGCTACTGATATAAATGCTGTCTAAATTAAAAGCTATATTTAATTTAAATTACGTTTTTTATGACAGATATTTTTTTATGTTTGAGACTTTCACGGTTGTTTTTTTTATCATAGTAGATTTTTGGGTTTTCACCGTGTGTACTTCTTCCTTCTTTCCTTGAAGTTTTGGGCTCGTTGTAGAGACTATTATCAAGAGATATATGTAATGGTGAAGTGTGGTTTAGGTGTATGAATGCAAATGTCGCTCTAAGAATGCCAAAATGAATCCGATTAGCTGAGAGTAATGTGTCACTTGTTACGACCAGAGATACCGGATCGAATATTGGATTTTGCTGACAGTGCCGGAAGCCGTGACGTTTTTAACCCGGATTAACTTCAATCCAATATTGACAACATAAATATGAACATACTTCACTTGAGTACATTATATTATTAAAAAATACATTTATTTTTTAAATTTATTGCGAATTTAATTCCATCATCATTATAGTTCCATATCGAGAAATATTTTAATTGCAGTCGTAAAGTTTTCAATCAAGCCGACGATAAAAATAAAATAGGTACATAATTATCGTTATTTTCAAACAAAATGGAAATGTAAAATTTCCTGACCTATTTGTGTTGAATGGTAATGTCCGGAAACGGAATTATTTATAAGTACAATGCTCGCGAGGCATTTTGTAATTTTCCATTAGCCATTCATATTATTATTAATACACTTTATAAACACGACCACGGCAGAGCAGCGAAGCTGGAAATCTGGCCTATTAATCCATAAATCACGCGTTCGAATATGTTTTATTTCTTCAATCAATTTAAATTTTTGAGAATACACGTCATATTTTGGCACCTTAGAGTCAAAGAAACGTATTTCATTTTTTTCTACTTTACAGGAGACCACAAACACAAGAAACTTTACATTCCACAGACATTAACAAGAAAGTGTTTGCATTAGAAATGTATTGACTTATCTTTTATCCATTGAATTTTTTGATAAGTTTCTTTGTCACTTAACATAACATGTCATTTAATGTCCAGCATCATACGTAACTCAAAATTGTTAAAAATTAAAATAGGTTTCTTTGACTCTATGGGCCTGAATTATTGGTAACAAAATGAGACTTAAACCACCAATACGACATTATGATTCGCGTGCTGCACTATACCAAATTGTCCTGAGAATAAGCAATTGATGTGTTAAACTATTTTTTACAACGTATTATTAGCTCGTATTCTTGTTTTTCCGGTGGTTGTTTATCCAGTACAAATCTTTCAATCGATTTTTAACTAACTTCCCGACTAGATAAATATTTGAAACTTTTAGAATACATCAGAACACGATGCCAATGTATTCTTTTAATACTTTTAGCCATCTTTAAGTAGAATTGAATTCATTTTAAGTTAATCCTGTTTTGTATGAAAAGTTATTTTGGAAGAAATCCGTAATCCAATCCACTATTATTGGTTGCTAAGCGGGTGGTCCCAGCAACTAAATTATTAATATATACGTGCGTTACTATGGAAATCAAAATGACATTTTTATTACTAAGATATATTTGTTTGTTGCAAAATAGCAAAAAAATGATTTGTTGACAATTGCCTTATTTGTCCTAAATTATTAATACATAGAATTGTCAAGATTATATGATTCAACAGAAAATTTAAAAACGTGGTATATAAAAAGTTCTTTTTATCTTGTAATTATTATAACTGATATTGTTAACTGTACTAACAACAAGCATATAAATAGCATCGTTTCCTCGGTTGGTATCCTTCCTACTATGTATTGTTTCATGTAAAAACTATCAAAACTCATGCCGATGTAGTATGTTTATAATTATGGTGTGACAAATATTTTTTTATCTCTGAATAAAGTTATTTTTAAAAAGTACTGTTCAAAATTTGAAATTTTTTCGAGTAAATGATATCGCATATATTAACAAAAAATATAGACATGACTATGTATGCATTTTATCGTGTTAATATGTTAAACGTAATGTCGTCAATGCATTAGATTATAAAAAAAATTAAGGTCCCCGCACACCTATTACAATAATGAAAATTGTTGACAGCTTCCCGAGGTCTATAAGGGAGTTGGCTGGCATTGGAAGTTTTAAATTAATTTAATACCAACACCAACAAAAAGTGAAAACATACCAAAAAACCTCACAGTTCGTGACAAGGGTACAAGAGGTATACGGATCGACCACATGATAAATCCTTGATAGGACCCCGGCGGGGAGCGAGCACTTGTAACGTGGTGTATGTAAATTATTCTATAGTACATACATAATATTTTATTTTTGAAATTTGATTGAAGTAGGTAGTAGTTAATTATTTTTTTAATCATGAAAAATATTTTGAAAGTATGAATAATATTTATAATAAATGAATTATATAGTCTGAATTAACACAATTCTGAATATTTCCAATTAAAAACCTAATAATCATCACCAACTCAGTCACTCTCAATTCACTGTTAGATGAAGACTAGACAATTTGTGGTCTTTCAACTTCAATATCAGTCTCAAGCTTTTTACATTATAATATAATGTTCCACACTTATTTGCTCCTTTATTTATTTAATTATTTATCGATCCCTACGCTTTATGCCCAACACACATCTCAAAATTCAGTTTAAAATTGTAAAATTAAATTAAATAGAAACTAGTTTTAAAATTATAAACATAATAAATCAGGGTATGCCTTTTTTGTATTACTGTCACTGTAGTTTTGTTTAATAAATCTATTTTGTTCAGGAAATGATTGCTAATATACGGGTGCCAACATTTCTTAAGGCTTATACTTCAGTTGAGGCATGGTCTAAAAAGATCGTGGCTAGGAGATGCGTGGATTGTGCAAATGACGCGTGCCGAACGAAATATAATTTGTCATAAAAATCCAATACGCTTCCATCTAATGTTGTGTTTATTGTTATATTACTAATAATAATAGTATAATCATTGACATGTTTTGTTATTCGAGTAAATACGTAAGATTTTTTAGTAATCTTTACACGATTTAAGGATATATTCCTACGACACCACAAACACAAAACAAATTGAAGTGCTCACAGGTCAACTATCGCTCTCCGATTGGCAACGCTTACGAAATTACGTCCCACCTATTGCTGAAAATTATTTGCCGTTTCACTGAAGTATGCTCTTAATATCTACAGCAATTCTGCGATGATATTGTTACTTCAGTAAGTATTGTTAATTCAATCGCATTCTTGATAATCCTCGATCCACCTAAAAAACGCATGCTCTCGAAACTTCTTCTTTTCGATGCCAACCTTCTTATTATGTGACTGAAAAAATTAAGAACGCATTTCTAGAAGTTGGTTCAGAAATTTTTTTTGATGCCAAGTTCATCCAGTATATAGGAATTTGTATATATGGCTGTCCAAGAATTGCAAAGCATTATCTGTCAGTACCATATCTCAAGCGCGTCATTTATCTTCCTATATAATTATCTGGAAGACCAGATTTTAACACGGAATAGAAATATTGAAAATATCACCGTTCTAACGAGTATTTTTAAAGTGGTTTTTCTGATACTGCGATTTCATATTTTGTGAGGAATGATACACAGTGCTTGCATTTTCTTGTGTTTATATTGTAAATATAAAGTTTAGATACACACGGCGCTAATACAGGACTGTCAAATTAGTTTTTATGTTGAGTTTGAAGGTTTACATTATGATTTAATTTGAGGTTAAATGTTACGCGGAGCTGCGTGCGTATATGGGCTACACTGTTGAAGGGCCGAAATGCAAATGATTTATTGACTGTCATTTCTTATACGTATTATTGTCTATGCTATATAAATGAGCATAGACTGTGAATGTGTCAGTTGTAGGGTTGAGTAAACCTCTACAAACCGAGTAGAGCATGTCTTCATTTTGCTTATGTAAATACTGTAATTATTAAATTCGTATATTTTCTGACGTATGCATGGTTTAAATGAGAACCGTACATTACTTGATAGTCTTAATAAGTGTATTCCTGATCTGAAAAATAGAGAATATTGGTTCAGTGGTCATTCATGGATACAATAGTTGTTGATGCGGAGAGTAAATAAACTTGGTGTTCATGCAAGGACTGGTTTAAATTAAAATATATTAATTTGTTGATTTCTATTATTTTCAGGGGGCGAGACAGTGGTGAGCAGCGGAAGCGCTTCACGTCGTTTCCTCACAGAGTTTCTCCAGGAGGTTCCAGCTGCTAGCGGAGAGCCTTACTTTGATTTGAGTATACCCACAAACCTTACAGGGCTTGTTGGACAACCAGTTAGACTACTCTGCAGAGTGAGAGGGCTGGGAAATAGAACGGTAAGAACAAAATCAAATTAGGTACTGCCAAAAGTACATAAAGTCATTGAAACTAGAATATTTTGTCACTCCAAAAACATTACTTTACAGGAGAGACAAACACACATTATGGTTTCCTATACAAATATATGGTTATGGAGTTAAATCATAAATGATTTAACAATGTTACAATTTTATTGAATTTAATCATTTGCAAGAAAAGTATATATTAACAACGACCACTAGATGGCATTGAAAGTAAATTTTCGATGAAAACGGATTTACACATTTTTTTAGTTTCAACGACGAGTCAAGCGATTTTATTATCTCGTTTTGGCAGAAATATTAGTGAAAAGATTTAGCTTTTATAATATATGTATGTAATATGAAGTTACATACTTTTCAAGTACCCGAGAAAACTTTTATATTAAGGTTTTCAATGAGGTATATTCAGCAGCAGTCTGGCAAGTTCACATATTGTTTTTCAATTTGTGCATGAGTCAGCGTATGGTCCTAATACGTTGAGCAAGTGGCTGACATCCATTTCTCGTAAAAATAAAATCAGTTAAAACAAACCTCCACTCTGTGGAGGCCCATATGATTCTATTAGGATCAGACATGGTCAAAAGAAGAATATTCAGCAGTGGCGAGAGGTGGAGGTAGGCTGTTAAGATTCAACATAAGTAGTGCAAACTAAACTTTGTCAGTCATACTTATTTGTTTTAAATGATCTAATAATACAATTTGCAGATGATGGTGGTTAGTTTTAAATTCAATTAAACCTTACCTAATCCAATCCATAATAGTTAAGGTATGCTATGGGCGATCCAACAAGAATAGCGCACACTTTTTCAGACACTTATTTATTTTCGTCCTATAAGTTATGAGTTAGAATTAACTGTATTCATTGTCGGTGTGCATTTACCTTTTGGTGAATGCGCATAGTGTCTGAAGATGCCAAAAGACGAAACCCGGGTCATAAAAAACGACTAAAATGGAATAGTACAAAACTTAAATTAAAATTATATCAAGTACCTACCCTCGGTAAAAAGTATTAACATTATGTATTTTTCATTGAATAGAAAATAGTTTACACAGGTAATTAAAAAATATTTGCAAGTAAGTAGGTACGTTAAAATTACAGTTTTGATACAGAAAAAGTTAAAATACATACCTAGGTTTATTATAAAAAAAGGTATTTGACTTATTTGAATCCCAGTGATACAAATAGTTACTTAATTTTTCACACAAAATTCTTCATTTTCTCCCATTATACGGCACTTAGGTTTTTATTAGACGGTTTACGAGAAATCAATATGTTATGTAATAAAACTGTTTCGAGAGTTGGTTACGATTTACAATAGATTGTATAACCGATAAAAAACAAAAATATTGGTGTACACTCAATGTGTATTCAACTTATTCTGTGAAAATAATCGTATCTATTGATTTTCATTAAACTTAATTTTCTTCTATTTTTATTAGCTCGTATTCTTATTTGTCCGGTACACGATTTTTAACTAACTTCCCAACTAGCTATACATTTGAAACTTTTAGAATAAATATCAGAACACGATGCCAATGCATTCTTTTAATACTTTTAGCCATCTTTAAGTATAATTGAATTCATTTTCAGTCAATTCTGTTTTGTATGAAAAGTTATTTCGGAAGAAATCCGTAATACAATCCACTATTATTAGTTGCTAAGTGGGTGATCCTAGCAACTAAATTATTAATATATACGTGCGTTACTATGGAAATCAAAATGACATTTCAGTATTCTATATCTGTTTGTTTTTTATTTACTTCATATCAATAAGTGCGAGCATATTGAGCATAATAATTCAACAGAAAATTTAAAAACGTTGTATATAAAAAGTTCTTTTTATCTTTTAATTATTTTTAAGCTTTGTATTTTCAAAGCTTATTTTTTGTTCAGTTTCACTTTCATATACTTATGAATAAAAAAACGACGGTTTTGTTCAACATTTTTGATACTCATTATAATTTTCATTTGGAATAACATCTACTCATACAAAATTCATACTGTTATTACTGGCTGTAATATTCTGCTTAGTTTTTTTCATCTTCCAAATAGATTAGTTTTTCGCTGAAAGGGCAACACTGTTCATTCCATCCATTTTGCGCTGATATTAATGAAAGAATTTTTGATTAGATAAAATCATGCCCCGAGTTCAATAAGCGAACGGTTAATATTTCAAACTATTAGCTTTTGCGAACACAGGCCGTTTTCTTTTTCCTCTTGTTATTATTGTTATTATTTTCTGTTCTAACGCTGTTCACAAAAGCGCTCCTCGAAAGCTCAACTGTTAACTTTTTTATTTTTTTAAAGTCATCGCAGAAATTATTTTTCAGTAGGTAACGTTATCTTGAATCGCTGGGGTACCGAACTTTTTAATACTCTCCAGCAGTTTTCTGGTTGTAGACGAAATTGGGTTTAAAGGAAACATAATAAATTAGCTACTTTTGGGTTAACTATCAAGTTGATTAATTTACTGAGCTATATTCCACGCAATATCTTTATTTTGACAACAATATCTGACATCTACATCGGATAATACGTGATAGTAGTAAAATGGGTTTAAATGTAAATTTTTATTTCGTATTAATGTAGATGTAGAAAAAACTATGTACATCAAGTGGCGTAATTAGAAAACCTTTAATATATTTTAGTAAATATAAATTATGTTATGTTTTCGGTAACGGAAATCTTTAACAACGGCCCCCGATCCTTCACGTGGTCCAGTGGAAGGTGTGTGTCAATAATAAGACTCGATGAATGTTAATATTTAGTGATGTTTATTCGTCATGGTCTTAAAGTACACTAAGAGTAGAGCTGAGTTAAGTTTGAACAACTTTAATGGTCCGAGTTGAATGATATTAGAATCATTTACAGTATTATAAATATGAAATAGTTAGTAAGTAATATTAGTGATGCTTAGTTCATGTACGATGGTTTATATGTGTGTAGCAGTAGCGAAGGGTGGAGGTAGGCTGTTAAAATCCGCCATAAAAGGTGCACATTAAACTTCGTTAGTAATACGTATTTATTTTTATTAAACTAACTAACTGACTTAAACTGACTTTTTATTAGTTAAGACGATAATATGGAATGATGTACTATTGTCCGCTTTTAATCTGGCCGAGGTACTGAAATTTCTGGTTTTGATAATACGCAGAATTTATAGGTCTTTTCCTAGTCGTTTACAAAGCCACCATTTGCCGCCAGGTCAGACCAAAATATTTGAGGGTGAATCTATTATACAGCCTTATATCAATAGCTTCAACCCACTTTTACATATCATGTTTTAGCGTCCATATCTCATATTATAGAAAAAAATTAGAGAAATATTTATATAGTCTCAAATCTAAGTTTAGTTCTCAATTGCTAAGAAAGCGTCACATTCAAATACATTTGATTAATAATTACAGATATAAATGAGAGTGAAAGTTGCCACCGATTCAGATTTTAATGTCAGTTTTGGTTTATGACTTAGTGATGGTAATGACATTAAATAAAAGGAAAACGCTTCAGAGAGTATTAGGAGCCATTAGTTATTTTTTTTTGCAATTAAGTATGACGCCGATAACATAGTGGTATATGTGCATGGGCGCGAAACCTGATTGATGCTGGTTCGATTCCTGCTAGATGTCTTTCTTATAAAAGAAAAGTTTTTTTCTATTGGTTATAATAATATATTTTCTCAGAAGTAATTTCAAAATTATATATATTGAATAAAAAGCCCTCTGAATATTGTCAAATATTATTAATATTAAACGCGCGATTTGTTTACGTGACAAACTTTAATTCATATTACGAGACAAACGTATAATAATATATTCAAAATAACATATTCATCAACACGTGTTTTAAGTGTATTCCATATTTTCAAATACTTAAGAATCGTAAATTCTAACAGCAATACCCAGAATGTAACCAAAAACCCTTGATATTGTTTTTTCTGGAATGGTGTTATAAAGTTGGTTACTTTTAGCATATATAGGTATAGGCGAGCATACAAAAAAATGGTATATGAGAGGGGGGTCCATTTCGAAAAAAATACAATTTATTATTTTTAACAGATAAAGAAGAGGGGGGGGGGGAGTTTGTAGCGTTGAATAAAGTGTACAAATCCTCTAATTTTATTATCAAAATCAGTGCTCCGTTCAAGGAACGTTCCGCGCAATACATGATTTTTATAATCGCCACAACCATTCTGGCAAGTCGACTATTTGACGTTATCAAAAATCAAAATTCTCGGATTTGGGGTGATACTAATCCATCCGAAATACACCAGCACCAAATGCATCCTGAGAAAGTCACTGTTTGGTGCGGATTTTGTCTGGCGGAATCATTGGTCCGTACTTCTTCCAAAACGAAACTGGCATTGCCATAACCGTCAACGGCAAGATGCTACAGATCGGTGATAAGCAACTTCTTGTGGCCTTAACTGGATAATATGGATACCGAAAACATGTGGTTCCAACAGAACGGCGCTACGTGTTACACAGCGCATGCCACGATGGACATTCTGCTCGAGCGATTTGAGGGCATGGTTATCTCGCGCGGCGACGACGTGAACTGGCCACCGAGATCGTTCGATTTAACGCCTTTAGATTTTTTCCATTGGGATTATTTTAAATTGCATGTCTATACAAATAAACCGCAAACAATTGATGCCGTCAAAGTCAACATGAACGCCATACAGCAAATTCAACCAGATTTATGCGACAAAGTCATCGAAATTTGGACCTCCCGAATACGTGCCACCAAGCAAAGCTGCGGCGGACATTTGAACTATATAATATTCCATACTTATTGCCATAAAATATTCTTTCAAATAAAAAAAAATTACGACAAAAATTGACAAAGCTGTTTGGCTGAAAAATCATCTGGGTTACGATTCACAGATATGAGGGTCTGACAACGAAGAAGAATTAATATTTTATTCACCTAAGTTGAATTTGACTATTTTTTTTTACTTACTACTATTGAAAATAAAAATAGTTTTCAACAATAATACGGAGTAAGTTTTATATCACATAATGTGTGGTTTAGATATCTCTGCAGAATCACGTTAAAACCAGATGTTCATTTTTTCTCACTGTTATATTTACAAAGAGCGTGTTTATACGCTGGCTACACTGGCAATTTCACTTTTTCAAAAATGATGACGTAAATTGTAATGGTAACATTACATTTTTTACCGAATCCTTGTTTTAACGATAACTGCTGGAATTGTTCCACAAAAATATAACAATCTTGTGGAAGAAATCCGTGAAAATCGCAATAAGAAATAAACACAACCCAGGACTGTTTTGGAGTAAATTTTTTATTGTCGCATCGTGATCTTTGTAATGGCTTACTCCAGAAATAATAAAAGTATTGTCTTTATGTTTACGCCAAAAATTAACAATTTTGTTTCGTGTAATAAGTGTTTCCATTATTGAAAGTAAAAGCAAAGTGATAAAAGATTTTTCTGAGACAATTTTGTTTATTATAATAATTTTAACTATTTCTTTTATTCAACGAATAAGACACAAGATTTCAGAATGTAGCAGTATGTGTCGCGAATTCTGAAGATATAGATTCAAGTCCTTTCGGGTGTCGTAATTTTTTCTATAAAATAATTTATTCTAGTGTGTCTATGCATAAGATGTTTTAAAATTATGTATAATTATTATAATAATTATGAAATAAGTCGATACGTTGATAGTATAGACAGCATTAAGAGTTTACAAATATACAATAGTAACAATAAAAAATGTACAAAAATAACAATGAGTGATACTTACTTCACGCTGTCACTTCCCAGGATTAGAGCCTTCCGCCATGTGAGATCTGCAGCGCGTGGATCGCCTTTGTAGCACCGCTGCAGAGGGAGGGTCGGCGTCGGCCACGACCCTCTGGTAGCATCCGAAACAAATGTTTCAGTCACGTGAAGCGTTTTTTCATGACTACTGTAATCAATAATCACTGCCGTGTCCATTCACATAAAAAGAGTATTTGTAACGCGGTTATACCAATGTACCCCTAAAAGTTACGAGTGATAACGTAAAATTATTTTAAATAAGTATATTCTAAGTATGAGTATTTTAGGGTTAGTAAAAAGTCACAAAAGCTTGAAAGATATTGATACCAGCTGTCATAAATAAATATATTTTAATAATCCATCAGAAGGTGCAAAATATTGATATTTTTAGTATTATTAGTAAGCATTATTGTTAAACTAGATTTAAAAAAAATAACTTACTAACTTCCGTAGTAACATCTATCAAAATAAAATAGAACTAACGATTTCAGTCAATATCAAACCTTTCAATCAAGCAGTTTATAAAAATAATCTCTCAATTAAACAATCGTTCCTCGCAGACTGTATTAATTGTCCGAGAATGACGTAAAACTATTATATACAAAATTCACATAAATAACTAAATTAATAATATGATCTAGGTATACAAAAACAGTTTTGTGTTAATTAATCAAATATGTATCCGTATATAATTAAAAGTAGTAAGTTTTTGGACGACATACTAAATTAAAATACCAAGCAACTACATAATGGTGGGTGATCCCGACATAAAGTAATGAAAAACCACACCTTACTTTTTGACAAAAATATGAGTTAAGACTATTTATTTAATGAAAACATTATTGGTAACAGAACTTTATTAATAATAAGAAAATTTAACTTTAACCACGTTTTTGTTGATAACAAAAATTAGTTCGTAAAACAATTTCCATATTATGTTAAAATTCTGTGAACCTAGTTTAACAACTAGAATCAGTGTTTTGATTATGGAAAGATGAATTAATATAAACTTTTCGTATTACTGGATTTGACAGTAGTTCCATTTTTTTAGTAGTTATAGGTATACTGTTTGAGACTTCCAAGGTTTTTTGTCATCGTAGTAGTTTTTTGGGTTGTCATCGTATTTTCGTCATACATATATTGAAAATGAACTCTGCAACGAGCCTGAAACATTGAAGAGTTAGACGAAAAAACAGGCAATGACTCGCCAAAAATATATTATGATTCTATAATTTATTTGTAATTGATTATAAGTTTTGTACTATTCCATTTGAGTTATTTGAAAAAATGACTCAAATTGAATATTACAAAACTTAAATCAATTAGCATTAAAATTAATAATCCGTCAATAGCATTATTTTTTTTAAAGATTATTTATAGGTATAATTATCAACTATTCTTAAATACAATCGATATGCAAGTATAGTTTTGATGTTCTTACGTAGGTAAAATTCAAAATTAGACTCGTAAGATTAATATATAATCAATTTTTATCTCAGTTAGGCTCTAGTTAATTAGTTTTTGAGCCAAAAAGCTCGTGAATACTAAAATATAATCCAAAATAAATAAAACAGTTTCATTTTCACAAATAATAAAATTAGCTGTGTAGAATAAGGGCTTTATTTAGTATTGATGTTGATGAAAATCTTCTTTTATGGGGATGGAACCTAAACGAAGCTAAACAAAAGATATACACATAAATAAGTTTGAAGGGTTTGTGGTTGATGTAGTATAAAAATACGATACTAAAATCTAACTCAAATATACTTCAGCAATTTTGATAGCGAAACGACAAATAATAAGGGTTTCTTCAACATCTTTAATAAATACCGATATCGCATTGAATTTGATTATTGTTTACATAAAAGAAATGTTATTTTTCGATCAATACAACGTATTTTTGTATTCACTTATTTATCCTACAAAGCCTCAAAATTCTCATTTATAGCCTCATACGGATTTGTCTTATGTAAAGAATGTTTTTAACACACGAAATTCAAGAGGCTTGTTGGCTACGAAATGTAAAGAAATAGTGGAAGTCTACATAATCTTTTTTATGTCTAGTCTTGAAAAACACACAGTGGTATATGAATAAAATATATATGTTCATAATACTGAAAAACTGGAGTTTTATTACCTACGTGATTGTTTATTTAAATAATGATGATTCATTGTCAATAATTGAACTATAAAATTCCTGGTTCAGAGAAACTGTGTACTGAGCTTCCAGAATGTATGCTTTCAGCAGATACTAAATGTGAAGCCTCACGTCACATTGTCAACGAAGAAGAAACTATTCACCTAGCTTGGAAACGTACTACGGATGCTTTGTTTCAACCTAGTCCTCCCTTTATTCAAGCCAACTGGCTTCCGGCGTCATACAATACCAATACTTTATTTTACCAACAGGTACATTAATCAAAATCAGTAAAGTAGGTAAAGATATAGGTGAGTATCACGAAAACTATTGTTTAATGGTATTATTTTGAGAGTTAAAGAGTTTTGTAATTATTATTGATATTATAGATATAAGCATTAGAAATATTTAACTACGTGTTCTTAAGTTGTCCCGCTTTTTGGTCCTAAATCACGATTTTTTAATTTCTTCTTCTTTGACCATATACGATCTAATAAGATCACAAAGCCTCCACGGAGTAGAGGTTTGTATTAACAGATTTAGTTTTTACAAGAAATAGATGTCAGCTACTTGCTCAAACTATTAGGTTCACACTGTGACTCATACATAAAATTAAAAACAATATATGAACATATCAGACCCAGGATTCGAACCTAGGACCCAGGACGCTATAGGCCAATGCTTAAACCGCTCGGTCATCGCCATTTCACATTGAAAAAATCCAGATTTGGCAAAATAATTATCTAGCAATGCTGGTATATAGGTACTTATTTTATTTATCACACATCAGTTTATTAAATCTTGGTCACTTAGAATCACGATCGAAAATAGAAGAACATTAACATAGAAAAATAAGTTATACCATATGTGCCGTAGGTACAAGTAAAAATTATTATCGTATTTTATCAAACAGCTAAAAGTCTTAGTAAGAGGATTAGTTAAGCCTAAAGGCACGGGTACATTTATTATATTACCTGTCCTTGTCCCCATTTTCACGATGTATTCTATAGGGACTAATAATAACAGCAACTTATATGAAAGTAAATTAAGCAGGCAACAGGGAAATTATTCTTCCTTAATGTTTTCAGAATGGCAAAAGTCATATTCGAATTTATATCAACAATGACAACAATTTATTGAAATTTAATATAAATCGCTTATATTAAATTTCACATGTACACACCATTTTTGTTGATTAACTAATACTTTCACTTCGATTTATTTATATCTACTTCAACAGAATCATTAAATTTAATATACATAATTTGAAAATATCTCATGCATATACACACTAGAAAAATCGCGCCAGTATGTTTTAACAAATAAACTACGGGCGCCTTAGATAATTACGACGACATGAAATGCTTAACGAATTGCGTTATAGAGCGCGAATCCAGCAAATACAGGTTCAAGTGCCGTCGGGTGTCGTATTTTACAACGTTTTTAGTAGCTCGTATTCTTGTTTGTCCGGTGGTTGTTTGTCCAGTAAAAATCTTGCAATCGATTTTTAACTAACTTCCCGACTAGCTAGACATTTGAAACTTTTAGAATATATATCAGAACACGATGACAATGCATTCTTTTAATACTTTTAGCCATCTTTGAGCAGAATTGAATTCATTTTCAGTTAATTCTGTTTTGTATGAAAAGTTATTTCGGAAGAAATCCGTAATCCAATCCACTATTATTGGTTGCTAGGGGTCTGGGGTCCTAGCAACTAAATTATTAATATATACGTGCGTTACTATGGAAATCAAAATGAAAAGTCAAAATGACATTTCAGTATTCTATATTTTTGTTTGTTTGTTTGTTTGTTTGTTTAGTATTTACTTCATATCAAGTACAGGTTTGAGCATATTGAGCATAATAATTCAACAGAAAACTTAAAAACGTTGTATATAAAAAGTTCTTTTTTATATTCTTGTGATTATTTTCTACAAAACGATTTTTTATAGTATGTATATACATGAGATGTTTTCAAATTATGTTTATTTATTTAGAATATTACATTCTGAAATCTTGTGTCTTTCTTATTCGTTGAATAAAAGAAATAGTTTATTAGAATCTTTAAAAAAATTGACACATCAAAGATAGTATACGTTAAAAATTGACTTTTCTTGTAAGTATTTATACAATCCTGTACTTTTCAAGATCTTTGTACAAACCTATCAACAAATCATTGCAATAAAATTGTAATATTATATCCTTTTCGCAGGTTTCATGGGTGCGTCATAGAGACATTCACCTGCTGACTGTCGGTCGCTACACCTACACGAGCGACCAGCGCTTTGAAGCTCTTCACAGTCCTCACTCCGAGGAGTGGGTCTTACGAATAAGACCAGCTCAGAGGAGAGATTCTGGCGCCTACGAGTGCCAGGTCAGCACCACGCCGCCAATTGGACATTATGTCTTCCTGGAAATTGTTGGTGAGTAGTCCAACAAATTGGTTATAATATATTTTCTCAGAAGTGTTTTTAAAATTATGTATGTTCAATAATTAGAATGTTACTTTCTTAAATCTTGTAAATTATTCGATGAATAAAAAAAATAGTTAATAAAAAAATAAGTCATTGATACGTATAGTGGTTGTGATACCGAATGAAACTACCAATATAGGTATTTTGGTATTTCCTATTGAATACCGGACTTAGAGGCCATCCATGGACTGAAACCGTGTGCGGTTTAGATCCGTGTGCCATTCTAAACTTATGATTTTTGTTCATGAAAATATATTTTCACTAAATTTAAGTGTTGTAAGTGTATTGTATAAACAAATACGATCAGATGCTTATTATATACTTTGTGGAAATATATTTCCATGACCAGATAAGATAAGTTTAGTATATTATAGCATACGGTTTTAGTCCATGTATGGCCTATTAATCACGGTATTCGTGGTATATAATGTATGGAAAAAACTTACCAATAGATATAGATATAAAAAAATCTTTAAAATATTAATATTTTATAGCAAAAATATGTAAATAGGTAAATATTATTATATTAATATTTAAAGATTAGATATGATAGAAATGCTGATGTTTACAAATACCTAGTAGTTGAACTATTGTTACTTTTATCTTCGAATGATTTTTCAATAAATTTATATTATAAAATGTTGCTAAATGTGTATGTACAACATAATATTACTTATTTATTTATATTATTATTATATTTTGCTAATCCGCCGAAAAATACAATCCTATTAAACCTTTATCGAATATATCGGTATTGTCTGATCTTTTAAACCGGTATTTCGGTATCGAAAAATAATACGTAATAATAATATAATAATAAATACGTAGTCAGCTATTATTTGTGATACGATATTTATTTGACAATATCTTTTATAGGTACCTACTTGTTTTGTTAGTTTTAGATAATTAATACACTATAACTGAAAATTGGGGATTATTATGTTTTAATTAAAGTTATTGTAAATTAACTTCCGTAAATTTAATTTAATTCGTAATGACAATATCAATACTAAAGTACTTACGTTATATCATTTTAGCCCAGTATTTTACAGGATCTCGGACATGGTTGTGATAATTTATTAATATAGACGACAGCGATGGTGAAAATTTTTGTCTCATATAACTTATAAATACAAAAGCTCAAATATTTTATTTTATAGGGTAATAATTAAAAATAAATTATTGGTTTACCAATTCTATTGATCCACCTTTAAATCCTCACCTCACCTAAGGAAAAAATAGCAATCAATTGTATTTATTGTACATAATGGCTAGTACGGTAGGTTTAAGGGCGGGCATAATGAAGAACAGTGTTGATAATTTAATATTTTTCTTGCCAGATTTAGTATTTCTGACCAGGGATCTAGCTGACATCTCACATACTAGATGTTAACATATTGAGTCAAGCGTATTTAGACACGCAGAAAGCTTAAAATTTAATCTATAACAAGTATACAAATGTTTTTTTTTTAAATACGACATACAGCAGAATTCGAACCCGCGCCCATGTGCTCTACCGACTAAGATATGCATGCCTTACCTAATTGCGAAGAAATTAACTACTAGTTTTTACAATTCCTTCTGAAGCGCTTTCAAAATTGCATTATTTTTTGACAGTCCCAGGGGCAGGCGTTAGAACCCCGTTGGACATTGTATTTTTTTCAAATAGTTTTTTCTGATAGTTATATATTTCTCTATGGTGTTTTTAATAAAGAATGTTATATTATTAAATCTTGTGGATTATTTGTTGAATAAAAAATGGTTATTTATGTATGAGAAAATTTTCATACAAAAAAGCTAGAATAGCTTAAAAATGTACCTTATATTATCTAACCAATAAATTGTGATATTCGTACCTATGTTAATTAAATTATTCCTCAATCATTGATCCTGTGAAAACAATATTGATAAATAATGACTTATTTTTTAAAATGCTAGTTTCCAGACATTTTTTTAATTTTGAGAAAATCTAGCATTTTTCTGCCATTTAGCTGAATTTCGTACCCTGTCTAGAATATTTTTGTGAATGGCAGTTGGAAATACTTACAAGAAAGCACTTGTCGTGCGATAAAATATTTTTACAAGTACCAAAAAAATTGTGCCGCAGGCAAGTTTTTGTTCTTTTTATGAGACAAATTAGTGAGAAAATTATGTTACGATGGTATTTTTTATCGGAATTTAAGAGTATCCATCCTGAAGCAATCACTTCGTAACCCATGCGTTGGGAACCCGTGGTTGAAAAGAACAGCATAACGGGCGACAGGTATACTATCGCTGATCTATTAAGAATTTTCATAAACAGCGTACCTATGAAATGATTAAATATTCAGGCCACGAGTTCCATTAATAGCATTATTGTCTAAGCTTCGTTTCAAGGTTATGATTATTCCTGGAATCTATTTTATCATTAATAATTATTTCTTTTGCGAATATTTCAATATACTTATATTTTTTTTAATAAAAACATTTTTAAAAACAATACATGTAGGGACTAAATGGGGTGGGGGGGGGGGTTATTTCCTCTTTGGATCAGTGGTGATGAAATATCATCTAAAATTACGAAATTTATATTTAATTTAGAAATTATCAATTATTAATATAACTTTTAAAACGTGTGTTCAGAATTTATGACTAAACACTAAAAATATGCAAAAATGCGTTGACAGCTTTAAAACAGATACAAGTAATAATATTATAATCGTTGTGCTGAGCCAATTAGACGAAGTAAGGGTCATTTAGACAAAAACTGGTTATTTATGGAGTTACATTGTTAAGTATGACGTAATAAGTATTAGTGTTACATGAAACGATGAAGTTTCAACTGTATTTTGAACAATGACATTAATATGGAAAAATCATCTGGAAAAGAAAATGACACTCACTTTATTGTCGGGTCTGCCGAATGGCATAATCTGTTCTAACGCCATTACAATAAAGGTGATATTGCTATAAATTCCTGATGCTTTTTGTTGGGTCTGCCGAATGGTTTGGTTCGAACGGGTTCGCTCAAATGAACATTGACATTAGAAACACTGCTCTAACGCCATTACAATAAAGGTCATACAGGAATGCGCGAATTTACTTGCTTGCTACTGTATTGAGTGCGTCGTCCATTAATAATGTCATTGATTTTGAAGAAATAATTTCTCACCTCGGTCATTATATAATATTAAAGACCGTCTAAATTCTTTGGGTCATATAGTAATGAAATATAATTCATGTCTAAATAAAACACGGTTCTTATCAGTTTACAGTCAACCAGCGGCAAAGAAATTTTGAATATAATCGATATACTGGAATATTTGTTAGTTTAGGTTAAGTTAGGTTAGGTAAAATTGGAACATGTTATGCTCCACGAACAACGCGTAATTTTTTCATCTCGGTGCTTTAGAAATGACCGTATAATATACGGTCATCTCTTTCCGATAAGAACGCTCACGTCAAACTGTGCTACGGTGAAATGATATACGTACAATTTACGACCGCCACATGCGTATCCTAAACTAATTTTATATTTCAAATCTCTCTCCTGTAAATTTTATGATTAACGCTCGCAATTGCAATTTGGCTTAAGACGGTACTTCAGTGAAACGGCAAATAATTTTCAACTATAGGTGCGACGAAATTTTGGACTCGCTGGCAATCGGAGAGCGAACGTCGAGCTGTGAAAACTTCAATTTGTTTCGTGATGGCGACGGGGGTAATAATTCTTAAATCATGTAAAGATGACTAAAAACGTCACCCATTTACTTGAAAAAGAAAACATGTCAATAAATATATTATTATTGTTACTAATAGAACAATAAACAGAACATTTAATGGACGCATGTTGGATTTGTTTGACAAAATATATTTCGTTCGGCACGAGTCATTTGCACAATCCCCGCATCGCCTAGCCACAATCTTTTTAAACCATGACTCAACTGAGGCCTTAATAATTTTGAATACAGTCAAAGTGAAATTATTAATATAAAGTAGGTAAGAAATAATTACATAATATATTAAAATAAATTATAATAGTATAATCATTATGCTTTTATTAGAAGGTGACTTTTATATATTATTTTATTATGTAGTTAAAACACAGCACTTTTATTAATTAGGTACACCTTGATACATAATAGGAGAAATTCTCGAAATAGTGCGTGTCGTTGGTTTAATTCAGTACAAGTTTTTATTAATATCAGTGCATGATTATTGTAATATGTCCGCCCTATTCAAAAAGACTAATTGTGCTTTATAATTGCTTCCGTTCACGAAAACTTAATATATAGGGTAATAAATATTACGTGTTTATAAAAAAAGGAACTGAATTTATTATTTTTAACAACGATTTTTTTATAATAGCGCTTCATTGTTAGCAAAACGTAAATTGACTTATTTATATATTAAGCCTTCCGCTCATGTGAATACTAAAAAAAACAAGACTGAAACTAAAATTCCAGCCAGTAGCTAGCTAATGTAATATTTCAATGGCGGCTCACTCACAGCAAGCTCTCAGTTTCAAAACGTTCGCGACTAAACTGAAGAGACGCGACATGCTAGTCTCCCGGTCTCTCAGTTTTCATCCCCCATTAACAGTGGTGCCAATATCAAAAATCCCATTTTCCCACCAAAATTTATAAAACTCTGAACAAGCAATAACAAGTCAAAAGTTAAAGATGGCCGAAGCATCAGTCATTGGCCAGTTTATGAGTTCCATCAGCAACCAGTTTGTTGGATTTTAGTTTAGGTCTTATTTTACAGTAGGGCTTTGCCCCTTTGCATCCCTCCCTTTCCACACCCTCTGCCAGAATACTGACGCAATATTAAGGTTTTATTACCTTCATAACTTGATCAACAATACTCACGTAGCGGCTCTCGTGGTGCAGTGGGTAAGGCGCTGGCCTTCCACCCGAGAGTTCTGGGTTCGATTCCCGGTAATGACAAAAACATTTATGTGTTTTTTCAAAGCCTGGGTGTTTGTGATTGTTCAAAATTACTAACAACCACCTTGTACGAAAAAGCAAGGACATGGTTATTAATAATTCTAAAAAAAAAAAAAAAACAATACTCACGTACTTTTTACATTTATATCTAATGTCTCTAAAAAATCTATTATTTAGTGAAGATTTCAGAATAATAACGATTAATGAAAGAGTTGGTTTTTAAGAACAATATAATAATACTGCAGTGGTAAAGGGTAGAGGTAGTGCACACTAAACTTTGTCAGACATACGTATTTGTTTTCATTGAACTAAGAATACAATAATTTGTAGATGATGTTGGTAAGTTTTTAAAATTCAATTAAACACTGCCTGAACCAAATCATAATAGTTTATGTGTGCTATGGGCGATTTGAGTATAGAAACTGATAAAGTGTACACAAAACTGTACACTTAATTATACTTATTTGTTTTCGTTGAATTAAGAATACATAATATTACAGATACTGTGGTTAGTTTTTTAAAATTCATTAAACCCTGCCTAATCCAAGCCATGGCAGATAGTCAAAAAATATTCATTTATCTATAAAATATCTTAAATTATGCCATTAAACCATACATAATTTTAGATATTTTATTGATAGAAGAATATTTTTTTGACGATTGTAGTTAAGACACAACATTTTCAACTAAATAATATTTATAGAACAGGCATTTATCAAAAACATTTTGTCAATAACAATTAAATTAAAATGAATGAAATTGGATATTACTATTTCATAATACATCATTAAGGACACTAAGCCAAATATTCTAAATTATTAACATAAAACAAAATATGAAGCAATAAATACTTAAATAACTCATTTGAATATATTATCACCAAACAAATATTTATGTTTAATCAATATTTAATAACACATTTGATTAATAATAATCATTCGTTTATAAAATTTACAAAATTGAGTAGGTACTATCAAATAATTTGCGTTTTATAAAATTAAATTAATAATACAATGTATTTCCACCATGAATTGACAGTTTACACAATAAAATAAATTTTAATTATAAGATACTAATTTATAAAAATATGAGGTACTCACTACATATAAATTTAATTTTACATTACCTGATTGATTTAGCAAGCATAGAGACTGAATTTTCAATTTGAGTTTATGTTGTCATAGTAATTATTAAGAATATAACATACTTATAATTAAAAGATAAAAAGAACTTTTTATAGACAACGTTTTTAAATTTTCTGTTGAATTATTATGCTCAATATGCTCAAACTTGTGCTTAGTAAGTAAAAAACAAACAAATATAGAATACTGAAATGTCATTTTGACTTTTCATTTTGATTTCCATAGTAACGCACGCATATATTAATAATTTTGTTGCTATTACCACCCCCTTAGCGACCAATAATAGTCTTTTACTTTTTACGGATTTTTCTGAAATAACTCTCCATAAAAAACAGAATTAAGTGAAAATTAATTCAATTCTGCTTCAAGATGGCTAAAAGTATTAAAAGAATGTATTGGCATCGTGTTCTGATATATTGTAAAAGTTTCAAATGCCTAGCTAGTCGGAAAGTTAGTTAAAAATCGATTGCAAGATTTGTACTGGACAAACAACCACCGGACAAACAAGAATACGAGCTGATAAAAACGTTGTAAAAAGTACCAAAATTCAAGACATTGGTCATTGTAGCAATTACAAAATAATATTAAGACATTCTTATTGCGATTTTTTATTCGCATGGACTTGTCAACGTTAAATTTTTACGAAACAACTCAGTTATTCTGATTAATATTAGCAACAGTTTTAATTATTATTTTTAACGTTGTGATAAAAATACATTTCTTTATATTTATTAAGATTTAATAAATTTAAATGATCGTTTATTTTTTTTAGAACCGGAAACAGAGATCCTGGGAGGACCAGAACTTTTTATCAATCTGGGTTCGACCATCAACTTGACGTGTTTGGTGCACCATGCGCCAGAACCGCCACCTTCCATATCTTGGTCACATGGAGATCAGGTAAGCATTTTAATATACGTATTATGATTGTACATACTATTCAATATACAAATAAGTTGTGTTTGCCTGTATGCATGTTATATTACTACTTGAGTATATTAATTTATGAGTAAGTTAAAACATTTGTGTTTTAGTATTTAAATCATTTAGATGCACAAACAATCTCAATTACCAGTATCTAAGTAAGTAAGTAATCAAAACAAAACTTCAAAAGAAATCGCTATGTTCTTTATTCAGAAACAATATAATTCAACTTTAAATTTAAATTTAAAAAGACATTCACAATATGACACGAAACAACCATGAATTCAAAAAAGAAGTATTAGAAAAACTGTATAAAAAGAGTTTTCTTGGTGGCTACTTCTTTATAAAAGAGCTCTATGTATATATGTTAAATATGTACATATCGCACCCCTAGTAAGATACTGTAGTAAGTAAAAAATTGGCATTTTGCAGGAGAGCCATTTGAAGTTTCAAATATTCTTTGTAAATACAGGAAAAGTCTGAATGTAAAAATTATTAAGTACTCATTTTTATGGAAAAACATGATCTATTTTCAACTGTATTCATCATTTTTCTCTAAAACATATGATATGTTAAACATAGATATTTGAATATTTCTGAGTTACGACTGTATTTTATTAGGATATTTGATAATTTCATGGTAAAATTTGAATCAACTCAATACTTTCTATGTAAATTTCCCTACCATCACTCTAATAATTTCAACTAATTTGTTGGGCACTGTAAAGGAAGGTTTTCAAAATATTTAGTTATGGTACAATCTTTAAAGATTTATTGAAAAAAAAGAAAAATACAATTATTAGTCTTTTTTAGGCTTAAAGAAGCCAATATTAAATTCGTCATTAAATATGGATGCGTATAATAGTGTTCTTTTCCAAATGGCATATTGCTGTCAGCTTGTTGTTTTTTGTATAACCGATACATTTCAGCAATTGTTAATTTACCATCTAAATACAATTTAGACGTCTGTGCACGCAAATAATGCTACTCGATCACTGGGAAAGAATTAATGTGAGCTCTTATATCATTTTTTTAATGATCACCAATTTTTTTGTGATTACCATGGTGATCTCTTTGTTCTGGAATTGGCGTTCCGGAAATGAGATCTCTTGTTTTCCACACAGTGGAGCAGTACCTTTCACTCACCCCAAATGTGTTGATAAAGTATTTTTTGCATACTTCTTGTATTTTACTTCCATTTAATTGTTGATAACAAAAATTGTTGCCTCTGCTGCTTCCATTTTTTTTGTTTGAATACTTTGGAACAATAATATCCATGCAATTAATAAGAAAATTACGCTGTATCTTAAGATTTTCCTGTAGTAACAGAGTTACAACAGTATTTTTTTGAAAAGTATTGTTTTAGTTTTTTAGAAAGCTTCTTGTAAAATACTGTCGTAACTTAGTTACAACACTATTTTATTATCTATTTAACAGTTTTCGGAAAGTAATCTACTGTATTAAGTGCTTTCTCTCTGACACTATTTGAGTTTGAGATACGACAGTATTTTATTAAAATAGCAAAAAAAATACGAATCCAACCACATTCATAACTCGAAAACGCCCATTTCAGACTTACGACAGTATCTTACTGGGGGTGCGATATATTCTTTTTAGCACTACACATGCTATTAATACCAATGACAGTAGTATAGTAAAACAGTAATGTAGGTAGTAATAAAAGTGAAACAGATACCCAGGCTTCGAGAAAGTCATGTTGTAATGTTTTGTACGTTGTTGTACATATTGTAACCTAACCGGGATCAAACCCGTCACACGTCAAACCTTCCATATTTGACTGTGAGGGCCGCATACACACATGCTGTCTTGAACCTTTACCTGCATTATGAGTTGGAGTAAATCATATGTCTGACGTAAATAGGCATCTTTTGTCTATAATTATAAATTTAGCCTTTCTATAAACGTTCTGGAATTGCTATCAAAAGCTGTTTTTTTTTAAATACTATAACAGGCCACGAGAGCACCAATTACAGTTTTTAGAAAAAAAAAATATCACAGAAACACCAGAATTTGAGACAGTTATGCGTCAAATATATTATCATCACGTTATGTGCTACTGCTACTTTACGCGTACCGCGCTACACCGGCAACCGCATAACGCAATGAACTTTTTTTTTAATATGTTCTGCATGCCTATGCATTTTCGACTCACATCAAAACACGCGCTCTTTTACATTCATTGTCAGAATCATAACTATGTACAGCATTGTAACTTTATAGAGAATTGAACACTTAAACTTCTATGTAAGAATCCGGTTCTTTGCGCATTGGACTACAAAGGCCGCCACGTCGTCTCCCTAGTTTGTCCAAAGCGACAATATGAGAAATATTCAGGAGATGAAAAACAAAGTTCATTACCTTATATTTCAATGCTTGAAGATCTTTCATATTTATTTATTTGACATAGTTAGAGATTCATTATAAGAGAAATTCATTGATATTACTTATTTAATTAAGAAGTATTTGTATTTATACAGCAGATAGGTACTGCACTTTAGCAGTGATCGTTTTAAATTCTCACAAAATCAATATAAAAATTACCTATCCTATAACGCAGGGTTTCCCAAACATTTTTTCATCATGAAGTTATCGAGTATCATCAATACGCAATAATCAAAAATTACATCGTTCAATTATATAATTTAAAATTAAAAAATGTTAATAGTCATGAACATGACATGACTTTTTTTAAACAATTAAAACGCCCACGGAGGCCGCGCAGCATAAGCGTTGGACTATCATGCCGTGGGTCCCAGGTTCGAATCCTGGGTCTGGCAAGTATACATATTGTTTTTCAGTGTGTGTGAGTCAGGGTATGGACCTAATAGGTTGAGCAAGTGGCTGACATCCATTTCTCGTAAAAACAAAATCTGTTAATACAAACCTTTACTCTGTGGAGGCCCATATGATCCTATTAGAATCGAACATGGTCGAAGAAGAAGAAGAAAGCAAATTTGTGATGTGTGTTTATCTTACTTATCTGATCAACCCGCCACGCCGAGCCCATCCAGAGCCCGTGCCCCCAGGCTAAAGCCCTGTTAGCCTCCCCCCCTTGTGGGGACCATGAAAATAATAATAGCTTGTTTTGAAAAATTGGACTACACTTCTGACAACTCGCCCAGAAATCATTTTAAGGCTGATCTTCAAATCAAAGTCACTAATTAAATCAATAAGATTTTCATAGTCACTTGTGCCTAAAAGCCTACTGGTTTAGCTGTCACGGAAAATGGATTCCAAACTCAGGAATCGTCCTTACTAGTTTTCAGAAAATATTGTAAAAGTGTATAAAACCTTTTCAAATTGTCGCGGAACACCTATTTAGGTTTGGCGGAACACTGGTGTTCTACGGAACATAGTCTGGGAAACTCTGCTATAACGTATCTTAATGTGTAATGAGGTCGTAGTCAGTAAAACTAGACATACGCTAATAATAGAAAAGGATAAGCGATCCGTTGACCAATCACGTATTAGAGGGGGCGGTATCTGTATAACAACCCTAGGTGCCATTATTTGGTCCACACATTGGACAAACTAATATCGAATGATGGTTTTGCAACGTGGTTTCTTGGACATTTTTGAAAAAATATCTCTGTTTTTAATGCCAAACATATATAATATATTGATACCAAATATCGTAATGCCTAAATCCCCCATCAAAAATCCCCCAATCGACAGAGTTGGGAATATAATGATAATATTATTGTAACTGTAAATGAGTCAAGGCTAGACCAGGATGCACAGCGAAACAAACAAAAAGAAAGTACCGTTATCTGTTTCTGGGTGGACGAAGGATCGAGAGTAGGTACGGTCAGTCGGTAACCTACCCTTGAGCCTTGAACGTCGCCTCTAAATATGATTTGCCACTTTTTTACGCCAAAGCGTGCGTTTACAAGTGTTATTAATTAATAATTGTTACTTGTCAAGCGAAATATACTTACAATGTCCCTGAATCCGTGTTTTTAATAAGTGAAAAAGTATAAATCAACACCCTACATAAACCCTTATCATCAATATATATATATATATATATATATTTTTAACGATTTCAATGCGTTTATATAAAAGATAATGAATTGCATTAAAAAGTCAATTTCGCCAGAAATGGAGCTTCAAAAAACCAATACTAGAGCGACGACGTTTAAAATGCTATCTTTAAACATACAAAGAATGTATATACGAAGCATAATATATTTAGCCAAGGTTGCAATATGTTCCAGTGTTAATAAATTGAAAAAGTTTCTAGAATCCAGAATGAAAGCCGGCTTAACATGGGCATAGATTAATTATTATTACTTAATCAAGATATTGGGAATTTATTATCAAAATGTCGGCTTATTTTGAGTGATTACCCAGTGAAACTTTTCAACCTCCCTGCAATTAAAAAACTCCATTATATTAATTGAAAATTTAACCTACTATGAACAACATTTTTGGGCTGAATTTAAACCCATTATCAGAATTAAAATATTTATATTCGAAAAAAAATATTATGATATAGTGTCTACAGTCTGCACTTAAAATCGAGGGTATTAGTAATAAAGTCAGTTATCACGTTTTTTTTTTGGTTTTTTCATTAATTATTCACTTTTAATTTTTTATGCATTTGTCAGATTATGTGTTAACACGCTCCCGTAGTGGCAATGTAAATTTCATTCTAATTTTATTCGTTTGGATAAAAAAGGTATTTAAAATCTTTAATATTTTTTTTTTCCGACCATGTCCGATCCTAATAGGATCATATGGGCCTCCACAGAGTAGAGGTTTGTATTAACAGATTTTGTTTTTTATGAGAAATGGATGTCAGCCACTTGCTCAACCTATTATGTCCAAACCCTGACTCACGCACAAATTGAAAAACAATATGTGTACTTGCCAGACCCAGGATTCGAACCTGAGACCCACGGCGTGATAGTCCAACGCTTAAGCCGCGCGGCCACTGTGGGCGTCCAATTATCGGTATTAAAACTCAACGTCCGATTTTAACGTCTCCAGGAATTGGCACAGTTACTTCTTCTCTGCATGAATATTGTGTCTCTTACCATTATATACATAAGAATATTATAGTCTTACCACTTTAGTTGATTAAACCTCAACTGGTAATGTATATGACCAGGATAATAAAAATAAATACAACGGTTCTCGTAGTGCAGTACCTACGTAAGCCGCTAGACTTCCATCCATGAGCTCTTGGTTTGATTCCCGGTGAGGACACTATAAATATTTACGTAATTATCTTAAAGCCTGGGTACTTATGATTGTTAAAAAATACTAACAACCACCTTGTACGAAAAAGCAAAGACATGGTTAATAATAATCTAAAAAAAATCTTTAGTGATACTATTATATTATATATGCCACAATAAATCAGACATATTATATTTTACTTTCAGAATTTATTATCAGTTCTAAGGTTATTATGCATTTGTTATAAACAACAAGCACAAGTAATTGGCCTCAAGTTGAAATCCTGGATTTGGCAAATACACATATTATTTTTCAATGTATGTTCTGAGTTAGAGCAGCGCTCGAAATGGAAAAGTTTACGAACCGGAGCGCTCGAAAATTTTCTGAGGATATTAACATGGTTATCAAATTTAAAAACATAAGTGTGCTAGATTTTTTGTTATATGCTATATCTAGCTCAGACGGTCAAATTATTTTATCCACGAGACGGAGCGATAACGTTCCGATCCATTTCGAGTATTGATCTAATAGACTAAGTAAGTGGCTAACATCAATTTCTCGTAAAAGCAAAACAAAACTTTGTTAATATGTATAAAACTTTACTCTGTAGATGGCCATATCGTCGTTTCCATTAAAAAATTGTATATCTGCAAAATCTCAAGTTTTTGGGGGAACAAACAGTTAAAAAAATGTATGGAACTTGAATCAATTTAAATAAGGATTTCATAATTTCAATGAAAATGCAATTTTTGTAAATTCTGTTATTTTGCATGTATGTAAAGGCGATTTTTTCGGCTTTAATTATGCGAAAATAACAAAAACGCATATTTTGCAGATATAAAATTTTTCAATGGAGATGACGATATGATATTCTTAGCATAAGGCCTCAGTGGAAGCTTTTGCGGGGCAGGGCATGCGGCGTGATAAGTTGTGTATTGAGCTTTCATTAGGTACCCTGGTCTCAATGCATAGTGAGCGTGCTAATGTGCGGCGTTTTAAAAGTTATAATAATAATACCAATGGATTTTCAGGTAACAGATGCGACAACGGTTCCTCAATTTTCAAACTATTTTTGGGAAAACAGAATAAGCCCTGCCTATATAGATTTGCAATTAAATAACGCAAAAAATATACGAACTTTATTACGAAATAATAATAAACAGTAATAACCTTAATTGCTAATTCACTTCACAGTTTTGACTTAATTACTCTATTCTGATAAAGAGGATCAGAACAGACCATAGTTTAGGCACTGATTGTATTTCAGAAATAATCTGTAAACGACAAAATACTCTTCAAACTGATTTGACATGAGCATGCACGCTCCTACCGTCGCTCCACGCTCTGCCACTTAGGATATGTGCATTCGTTTAGCACGTGTTTGACGTACACGCCACACGCCACGCCCCGCAAAACGCTTCCACTGAGGTCTTAGGCCGTGTCCAACTAGCTGCGTTTAAATCGAAAAGCGATCGATTGCATGTTGAATTATGAAACATTCTTAGGTAGTTGTTGATCATCCACCAAATCTATTGGGTCCTTACTGTGGATTAAAAAAAATGTGAATTATTTACCAGATGCCGGGTTCGGATCCTCACACAAACTACTTACTATTTCATCGTTGGGTGACAAAATAGTTATAACTAGTAATAACAGCTATATCAAATGTTTCACGCTGAGATAATGGTTATACGGATATAAATACACTGAAATAAAAACATGTAGGTATATAGAATAAACTTTTACAGGGAAAATTACATGTCATACAAAAACACGGAGCTTATATGAGAATACATCCCTGTTTGAGTAATAATACATTTTTAATGATTTATTAGTGGACGAATAAAACAAGCAATATCCATTACATTGAAACTTTTAGAGTGCCATGAAAGCAGCTATTTAAAAAAACGAGAGCTTTTGAAAAGTTTGTTTAAAATTTTGTACAATAAGCGCTAGTAAAATAAATATTCAAATTTAATACACCGCAGTCGAGTGGAAGCTTAATGATAACAGCGGGGCCCCTTGTAAGCCGTCATGTTTAATTCAAATCCGGATTGAGGTATTTCTAGTTGAGATAAAATTGAATATGCTGATTTCCAGTATTTTGGGATAAATTCATTTCTTAATAAAAAGTAATGATAATATTTGCGTAAGAATTGAATAAATTTTGGCAAGAATAAAACGTGTCTTCAGGTATATTTAAACCTTACCCGATCCGTGATGTTGAATCGTGTTACACAGTATCGTTAACATTTTATTTATATTTCTGTTATTAATACATCACTATTAGGTCCATACTCTGATTCATACACAAATTGAAAAACAATATGTGCAATTGCCAGATTCAGGATTCGAACCTGAGACCCTTGACGTTATAGGTGGACGCTTAAGCCACTCGGTCATCGTGGGCGTTTTGGCGAAATTTGAACTTACCATAGTTTAATTTATTCTTGTAAACATTTATTATTATAACATTTTCAATCAGTCAATCAAATTTTATCTATTTTACATATATTAAACTTTACAAATTATTATTTTAATACGTTCACAACATGGCATTTAAAAACAAAGAAATTATTCCTATTTTAAATTAAGACCGGCGCTTAAGCCACGCGGGCATCGTGGGTGTTATCAGAATAAATAATATTATACATAGCTAATAATAATGCATACATGGGAATAATGATAATGCCGAAGATAGGTGAGGTTTTAATGATAACAGAAATAATACGTAATACATAAAATCCCATTATACTTCCAAATTATGATAATCAAATCAAATTGAAATCACAATGATTTATTATTTATTGTGATATGTATATCACAATATACGGTATAATATAAACCTTTCTCTGCTCAAGTTCACAAACTATATTATATATTGTATAAAATAAAGCATCCTATAAAAAGTTTAACAAAAAATACAAGAATAGATTCCTCAAACTCTAGTTTTTACTTTTGATTTTATATTTCAGATAAAACAATAATTGCAACTCAATAGTTTGCTATTTAAATAGAGTAGTTTTTTGAGAGCCAATTTTTTTGTATGGCAAGTATTTTTTTCTAAGAAAATAGGTAGGTACGCAATAATATTACATATCAAAGAAAATAATATTATTATATTAAAGGACGTATACTGTGTACCCATTATTTGGATGTGTACTTAATGTTGAAAATAATAATATTGTTTGAAGTTTTTATTTATATTGGAAATCATGTCGCAATTTGTCATTATATATTAGTGATAGTAAAGGTTTTTATATTTATGTGTGTACTTATATATATTATGAACTATTTATTTGCTATTTAAATTAATATATGTTCGAAATTTAAAAATAAATAAACAAAAACCTCCATAAAGTAACAGTAATAGTTAGATACAAAATTCCTGTGACTGTATAGATAATGTCCCTCTGAGGCGGACGAAACCGGTCCTGATCTATTGATTAAAAGTGGAATAAGTACTACAAAAAAAATTGCGTTTTATTAAATAAAAACAACAATGTATATATACAGGTTTCTAAAATTATAATTGATCAAATACTGAGCTTTAAACAACAGCTGATGTGTACGAAGGATACTAGGTTTGCGGTGGTATAACTTTAGAAGTAACAGCGAAATAAGAGAGAAAACCACGTAGCCTCCCATCATGCTGAGAGTGAAGAAGTGACGTGCTGCGGATGCCAGAAGATAACTTCAAACTGGCTTGGGTGTTCTTCAATTCTTATCCGAGTGATTCAAATTTAAATTTATTTATTTTACATAAATAATGAACATGACAAATTATAAATTCAAAGCGTTCACTACACGAAAGTAAGTTTTAACATTTTTTCAAATACAAATACAGGGTAATGTGAGTAAATATTGCAATAATAAAAATAAAAAAAATAAAAGTACACGGAAGCACACAAAATGAACGAAATTGATAGACCCTATTTTTAAAACTTATAAAACAATGTCCACCTAAATTCACACCCACGTAAGTGGAATATGTAAATATCCGAGGTGATTTGATTAAACAAAGTTATTGCCCTCCTAACTGGCATTACTAATGGCAGGTTAGTTCTGCATCTTGAGAGAACAAACAACGGATGGCCCTGATTTTAAGATAGAGACACACAAACCAATGCCACCAAGAATAACAGAGTTTCCATTTACGCCTTACAGTGGCGAAGGGTGGAGGTAGGCTGTTAAGATCCAACATAAATAGTGCAAATTAAACTTTATCAGTCATACGTATTTGTTTTTATTGAACTTAGACTACAATTTATATGTGGTGTTGGCTAGTTTTAAAAATCAATTGAAGCTATACCTCAGCTGAGGCATGGTCTAAAAAGATCGTGGCTAGGCGATGCGCGGATTGCGGGTCGCGGGTGCAAATGACGCATGCTGACCGAAATATAATGTGTCATATAAATCCAACATGCGTCCATTTAATGTTCTCTTTATTGTTCTATTAGAAACAGTAATAATATTATATTCATTGACATGTTTTCTTTTAAAAGTAAATGGGTAACGTTTTTAGTCATCTTCACACGATTTAAGAATTAATACCCCCGTCGCCATTACGAAACAAATTATTGACGTATTGACACCTCGACGTTTGCTCTCAGACTGCCAGCGAGTCAAAAATTTCATCGCGCCTATAGTTTGAAAATTATTTTCCGTTTCAATGAAGTATCACCTTAACAGCCTACCTCTTTCTTTGCCACTGACGCCTTATAATAGTAGTTACGTCAGTGTGCAATTAAATATATTTTTCTTAAGAAGGTAAGCTTTAAATAATTGGCCTGTATGGAGTCTTCGCCAATGTTGACGAGTCAAGTTAATACAACGTTATTAAAAAATACACAGTTTTAAACGTGGTATATATTTGCGATTTACGTCGTTGGCATAATAATATTACAGTTTCTATTTTATAATAAGGCACATATTTCTATAGTGCTTGCTTCCTCTTGATAAAATGTATCGATTACGTTAAGAATTTTCATGAATGGTTACATAAGTGATTTCTTCAGTGGGGAAATGTAGCTACTTTGTGAATTAAGTGAACGAATTCGATACGTTTTGTTGGCGTGACTTGGCTCTTCGTGTTCTGCGAGAGGAACAATAATTTATCCCGAGATGAGTGGAGTTCTTTTCTACAGCGTGGCAGGGGAAACTGGTAACACATTATTCTGCGCTGATATCATGTATGTAGACTAGACAGAGTCAGAAGTAGAGTATGTGAGGCCTATTTTAGTTGGATTGTTTTAATAATTTATACTTTAACACAACTCCATAGAAACATTTAAAAAAAAATCTGCACAAAGCAACATTATGAATTATTTTTTGTTGATAAAAAAACTATACTTCATAAATTTTATATTATAATATAGACTATTTATTTTATTCAACAAATAATTCATATAAATACATTGTAACCTCACCGAAAATCGAAACCGACGCCCCAGAATACTATTTCCACCGAGTATTATATTATAACCTTCTTCACGTAATTTGAATGACATTTTTTTCATGTTATATCATTATATAAACCGTGTCCGGAAATTTGTACGTAAGCAGTTCACCGTATCACACTTCACCTTGAAATGTTGCATCGGAAATATATGGTCGTATATCAAAGACCGTCCAACCTCCTTGGGTCGTAGACCTGAGACAAAATGCATATCTAAATAAAACACGGTTCTTGTCGGCTTACAGGAAGCCAGCAGCAAACAAATTTTGAAAATAGCTGATATAGTGAATTATAGGCTAGATTAAGTTAGGTTACGTTAGGTTTTCATTCTTGAATATTCATGAAATGCTCCATAAACAACGTGTAATTTTTTCATCTCTTTCCGATAAGAAAGCTCACGGCAAATTGTGCTACGGTGAAATGTAATACCTACAATTTATATATAACCCATATAAATACTTAGCGCTCCGACAGTTTCTTAAGAGGAAAGAATTCAAAATCGAATGCTAGAGTTTTTAGTTAAATGCCGATCCAAATGCTGCGAGGCTCAATGAAATCCCCCATCCTATATCCGCCTCTGTGACGACAGAAGGAATCCAACTATGATTTATCGGCGCAATTATTTTCAAGATAATGCAATTAATTACGAGTAATTTTGTTATATTTATATATATTTTGGCGGGATATATTATTCGAAATGAGTTATTATTATTGCCAAGTATCCGACTAAAAAAAACAAAAAATACGGCGTCCCATTTGGTCAGGCAAGAAAAAAGATTCCTATGTTTCTTCTCACATAAAAACCGGCAAACATTATTAAATACTTGTAACAGTGAACATGAAAATTAAAAATGGCTGCTTATAATAATAAAAGTATTTAATATGAAACGTAATATTGTTTCATGTGATTGCAATTTAGAAATGATATAACTTTTATTATTATATTTTAGATAAGTACACAAATAAAAAAAATATATATGAATAAAGATATTATACAAACAGAAAGTAGATATTCCAGGTATTCCATTAGAGAACTCAGGTATATGATATGCAGCTACATCGGTTTAAAAACGTAATATCTGCAATTTTTTTGTTAGCGTGTTAAGTGTAAAAAGCTAATGATTTTTAAATTTATTAAAGTTTTAAGTTATTACTCTATTAAAAGATGCAACAGATTAAATCAAAAATTACACTGATTATCGTAAGTATGTAAATTTCTATCGATACGAAATTCGAAAAACCGAAAAAGCACTTGTTTTTAATTATTTTTTTGTTTTTCGGGTGATTTTGTCCAAGCGGATTTGAGTCGCTTAGAATCATAACTCACATATTCCAAAAATCAAGTTTTGAGATAATCGCTAAAAACCAACAGAGCACTATTTTTTGTAATAAGAAGAACAGTATTGAACTCCCTAGAATATTAATGAGTGAGAGAGTCGAATAACTTTTTTTTTTTTTAAATATATATACCTAATACTCCTAACGTTGCAGACATACAGCATACTATGAGAAATAGAGCTCCCCGATTGGTTAGGAAGGCGTTGGTGACAAAACTCTATTCTTTGAAATATATGACATATTACACCAACAATGAACTTTGTCAACGATTTTCACATGGTTTAAATTGACTTTTAATACTCAACTATTTTTCGGTAAATAGATTAATTCATTTAGAATCACTTGGCATATTTAACTAAAAAACGACAAAATTGCAATATGTGAGTTATGATTCTAAGCGACTCATTTATCCGGGCGGTATTGACGAGCACTGGTATGGGCGGATTGGTGGCAATATCCGGGCGGTTTTGTCGGGGTGCCGAATCAAAAAATATATATTTTTTAACGTTTTTCCAAAATGATTTTATAATAATGTATCGTTTTTACGATATTGTCAAAAATATTAACAGTGTCTATTTCAAATATTTCGAAACGTGCAATGAAACCAAGTAGATTCCTTGCCGCAATACTTGAGATGGATAAAAATATAAAATATGAAAACCCAGTGCCCACTGGCAGTATTAATTTTTTTTCTTTTGGCAAAGAACTCTCGCGTATTATAAAAACGGAATATTCTTATGACTTTTATTCTTACTCTGAAGAGGTCTATTAAGTTTCCGATTCAATAGTCATCTCAAAGGAAAATACTGTATGCTTTGTTCCAATCACTCCAGTTTTTTTAAAAACAGGAAATATTATTTTTATCGATAGTAGGAATATGAAACGATGTTTTTTATATCCAATAAATTCTTTGTTATTGTTTTTTATACTTCAGGTACGATCACAGAGAATTTTTCACATTCTGTCTACTACATCTATGAATTGTAATAATATTAAGTGACATCAAGCGTACCTACATTATTCCTATATATTATTATTTCAATGTATTTACAATATGACGGTTAAATAAACAACAATACATATTATTACAAAATAATAACATAGTAAAAGAGAGGTTAAAAATCAATAGAAAAAATGACATTTAAAGGTTTCGATAAACCAAAAATTAGTCTTTATGTTACCAATACATATAATAATATCTGGTTAAGTTTTTCATAGTGGACTGTAATTTTATGACTGTAATTTTATGACGTAATAATTATGATGGTGGATGTGGATGCTGGAGGGGGGGTTATGTTAGGATGCCAGGCACTAACCTTATTGGTGTTGAGGCTGGTTTCGTGGTCTGGTTGCACCAAAGCCTGAACAAAAACGATGCATAAGTGCAAATGAGAAAGTATTCGGCACCCTTATATTCTCTGCGACACGCGCTAGAGTAAGATAAAAGGTTTACAGATGTGTGAGATGATATGTTATAGTGTCCCCACCAAATATTAGTTTGTTGCTTAACTAAGCGTCGATAACCTGCGAGCGCGTGTTGCTAAAATTGCTATTTTTTGTGTTAAACATAGTCAGTGGTAAATATTTTAGTTAATTAAGTAGAAAAGATGGTTCTGTGTGTTTTATTAAAATGTGGTAGCCGTACTGATAAGCAAGAAGATGGTATTTAGTTTCATAATATGTAAGTTGATACATGTTCGTGATAATTTATTTGTATATTATTATATATTTTAATATCAAGTGACCTAGTGTTTCTTTAAAATAACTTAAATATAATTATGGATATTTTTACCTAATGGTTGCATTTAGACCGCTTAAAAACACTATATAACGTAAAAAAAATAGAAAATTATATTTTAATTCTGAGCGTCAAGTGCGAGCACTTTGGGCGAACACCAGCGAAATGGTCTATGGTGTCAAACATTTGTATACGAATGCGTTTGCTCGCCCACAAACCAAACGCACGGCACGCAGCTTCATTTAGCAATGCAATGGGTGGCGTCTATATGTATTTATAGTCTAAGGGTTGCACTAACGCAGTATTGTTTGTTAGGCTACCCGGTGAGCGGCACTTGTCGGTACACTTTTGATGAATGATAAATGAGGTTGTTAGATGACAAGAGCCAGTATCACGGCTTGCTAGGTATTTAGAAGAATCACTTTGACGACGGTCACACTATATCAAGCTGAACCGTGGTCCACAAATAACTTCTGAATCAGTCTGGATAATTGAATTAATCATTAAGCGACGGCTTCGCTTTAACAAGGTTAGGCACGTACGCTGTCTTGAGGTAACTTGAGATAACTGCATGTTCTACAATCGCGGTCAACTGATGATCCGTAACTGCTGGTTGCCCTGACTTGCGACAATATCTAGGGATTTGAAGTAGGTGGGAAAATAATGATGAGAGCGACCATAATTATTGGCCCTAGCAATATCTTTTCGTGGAGTATGAGGCGAGATAGTTCTATGTTTGAGAAAAACTTGATAAATACTTGTTTTATTATTATTTTAAATTTCGTGCGCTTTTTTGACAAGTAAGGTACGACAAAAATTCATCAGGCTTTCGCCCCCTCGATCGCAATGGTTTGGATCCGAACTACGAAAACCGTTATAGGATTATTGACGAAATACCTATAAGAACGTTGATTTATTTGAATAATGTAAACCACGCTATTTTTTTGTATGCAAGCAAGTTCAAATACGCCTATATACCTACCATCTTGTTTTTTTATTATAATAAACTTAAAATTATAATAAATTCATCATTTATTTGTTATTATTATGACTAGATTTCTTTTGAATGATATCACAACTCATATTATACATCTGTTATCGATTGGAAGGTTACTGGTAGTTGAAAGGTTACAAACTCAATTTTCAATGTGCTTGAAACGCAAAGTGTATACACCCAGTACATATGCATAATATATAACATGGAGTCTCAGGCAAATACAGTTCGAGGAATTTATTATTAGCGAAGCATGGTATGAAGTAATTCGATACCTAAGGAATGAAAGAAATATATGCGGTGGGATAGAAGTAACTAATTAATATGTCATTAGAAAATGTAAATATTGCAGTAATGAAGGGTTGTGGTAGGCTGTTTAGATCCGCCATAAATAGTGCACACTAAACCTTGTCAGTTATACGTATATGTTTTTATTGAAATAAGACAACAATTTACAGATGGTGTTGATTCGTTTTAAAAATTCAATTAAGCCCTGCGAGAGCCAAGTCATAATAAATAATAATAGTCAAAAAATTCTCTATAAAATATCTAAAATTATGCAATTAAATCATACGTAACTCTAGATATTTAAAAGATATAATAATATTTTTAACTATTATAGTTTGGTTTAGGCAGAGTTTAATGAATTAAATAAATTAACCAATAATATGTGTACTTGTATTCTTAATCCAACAAAAATAAAATAAATATGAATGAAAAAGTTTAGAAAATTTTGTCATATCGTCCAAAGTATACCATTACTATAATTATAGTTTGATTTAGTGACGGTTTAATCGATTTTTAAAAACTAACCAACACCATCTGCAAATTTTAGTTTTAGTTCAATAAAAACAATTAATACTTATGACTAAAAAAGCTCAATGTGCACTATTTATCGCGGATCTTAACAGACTACCTCCACCCTTTGCTACTGAACTATTGTAAATTAATGATCATAGATTAACTTATTAAAACACAGTAGAGTGTAAACGATTGAGTGAGATTTCTCAGAGAGAGAGGGCATAATGTATTCCAAAACTGACTTTATTACATGGAGACAATTAGTTTATTCTTTAAAACAAGTAAATAACATTTGGGTATAATATTACATACGGCTACATATTATTGTCACTATAGAATGGACAACGAGGACATCGTCGCCTGGTTACAGATATCATTTGTTTATATTTTGTTCAAGCACGAGTTTACGTTATGGGTTGATAATAAAAATGGCATGCTCATGCTCGGTCTCTTTTCGATTGCCGTTTTCACTCAAGTCTTCACTGCAGGTACTTTATACAGGCAATCTAGTAACCGGGTGGCCTATCTATCGATATATTTTGAAATTATGTGCCAAAAGGGCGGGAATTTTAAATAAATAAAATAAAATTTGGTCTGTTTAGGTCGACCAATTATTTAGCTAGGCAGTAAAACCACAATGGTAACACTTAGGGATTTCAATACCGAATGAATATAGCAATAGCGGTACTAATCATCAAAATATATTATAGAAAAAAGAAGTACCTATCAATCAATATAAATATTAAAATATATTTTAAACACTATTTAATAGTAACATAAAGTATAAATCATAATATTTTAGAACCGCTAATTTTTACTACAGGTATAGAAAAATATCTCTCAAATATTCAACGTTTGATCAACGTTGGATCAATTGTTATAGTCTAACTGGAAATATTTGCCACAAATGTTTACTTATCAAAACGTGTGAATTCATCGCAACAATTCTATATATTTGAGGGATTTTGTTTTAATATTATTTAACTTTTGTTGGTATCAGTCAATATTTTTGCACTTTGGCAGCATAAAACGTATACACTAAATTTATTACAATATAGTAGTAAGTAATGAAAACAATATATTTAATTTATTTTGCTCTTAATACAAAAAATACCGGTATTTTTGATTTTTAAAACCTGTATTTCGGTATCGATTAATAATTGAATACCGGTTTTGAAATACCAGTATTACAATCCCTAGTAACACTATCTAAAATGGTACCCAAGGATCAAACGATATAAAAAATCCTAAAGGTGAACATAGAAGCACCTCAATCGATTTGCTGACAGTTTAATTCCGCAAAAGTGTACAATGTACTTAATGAAAAATGTGTACTAATGCATTTATATTTAAACAATTTTTTTATTTATGTCGGTTGTAATGCCGAAATAATCATGTTTTGTGAACTTAATTTAATTTTAAAAATAAATTTTGTCGGCTTGCAACAGAATAATTTATTTACTTATCAGGTGGATTTTATTTGAATTGATGCAATATTTTAATTGGCATTGATGTTAATTAAAAACTCAATTATGCATAAAATGAAACGATAAAGTTGTCAAATAATTGACACAAAAGGTTTTCCGGATTATTTGAACAAAACAATACAGGTTAATTGGTTGTCACATTGAAAATGAAATACTGAACGGCATTGGGGTGACCATATTATATTCAGGAAAAAATACAATTCTATAGGTGGTAGATACTTGTGATTCTTTAATTTATACAATTGTAAAAAATATAGATTAGGCACATGAGGATTCGTACCATGGAATTAAAAATGATAAATTTATACCCATTGTACATCAACTTAGTTATCAGAATATTGTGTGGGCAGAAATTTAACGTTAATTGTATTTCCTGGTTATTTGATATAAATAGTGGCAGGACATCCGTGCGAGTTACGGGATCAGATCACATAAGTGTTTTAATACAGAAAATAAATTAAGAAAAAAATAAAGATTTATTATAATATTTGATAAAAAAAAACTCGGCGCTTTGCGGCTCTCGGAGGGGCTTCGTCCCCCTGGGCCCCTCAAATGATGGTTACTTAAACTCTGACGGCTAAAATTATTAAACATGGATACATGCTTTGCCTACTGACTCTCTGAATGCTGGTTGTCCAAATTCGAAAAAAAATGCCAATCTCTGTTGCTAACGAGTTATAAGACTATTTACTTATTCATAGAGTATACGCTTTATACCTTTGCACTTTTTTCACTTTTTTACTGCACAGATACGCCTCTTCAACTGATTACCTTGCATTAAATTAGATCACATGATATTTACTTGTATTAATATGTGTAGTAATAAATAAATAAGTAATATATTATTTAATAAAATATATTACGGAGCGCAAAGTTATTAAGTGACTACATTTTCTATCTAAAAAAATTTCTACATGTATCATAAAAAAACTGCTCATGCACATTATCAAGACTACACAAATAAACGACTTGTTTCTGCTTAAGTATTAAAGAAAAAATATAGAACAGCTTGAAATTTATTAATACGTATAGAATTATCAAAATAAATTGCGGGGCGCGGGTTTACACGTCATCCCCGAAGAGCCACTCGCGGCCGACTGGAGTCTCTAGTAGCCGCGCTACTTTTATGACATTATTTTTCGTTACGCCTGTGCAATTTTTCGTAACGAATTAGCCCGGAAGGTCAAGGCAAAAGCATGTATCCATGCTAAAATCTCAATCAATCCATTTCGTAACATCATTCTACTGAAAAAATATTGTAATAAATCGGCAAAATGCACATGAGTTTAAACACTTTTAGTTATCATTATCAGCTTTCAAGTAAATAATAAAAATTAGATATTTTTACAAAAACTTACGCCATAAAATCATATTTAATTAAAGATATTTTTTATCTCTCATAGTCAATGTTAAGGACTTAATTAAATTTAAAAACTTATTAACATCAGCTATTTTAAGTATTCTACGATATTAGTATGGATTTATTCATCAGCGGTAATATTGTATTATGAAGATTTTATTATGTATGTATGACTAATAGTTACCAACCTATGCACTTACTATGACCATTTCCAAAAGATAATCTTCGTCACTGACAGCTATAATAAATATAGCCCGATGTTCATATTCGCTTCTCAAGTGTAATATATCTAAATGGCGTGGTGTTTTTTTCAATCGCTGTCACTCCTTAGTCTTTTCTCCTCTTTGTAGCTTCTTCGTATAAATACAGCAGGTATGTATTTGGCGCCCTCTCAGTCTTTTTTAAGGAATCTAGTTAACTTGAATACAGAGCAGACTTATAAATTGTATTGGTAATAAAAAGAATTCTCACTTAATAGTAAGGGAAAGGTTAACTTTTGAACATTTTTTAATAATTGTACAGCAATATTTTGTTTGCGTAAGAAAACCTTTAAGCCCTTCATAGGCAGTAACTGTATATAGATTTTAGCTAACAATCATTATTTATGCATTAACTATTTTTTTTATTCAACGAATAATTCACAAGATTTAAAAATGTAACATTCTAATTATTGAACATACATAATTTTGAAAATACTTCTGAGAAAATATATTACCTATAACTAATAGAAAAAGTCTTTTGTAAAAAGTAAGACACCCCTGCAGGAATTGAACCTGCATTTCTCGGGCATCGCACCCACGCACATTGACCACAATGCTAAATGAGTCATACTTAATTACGATAAATTTTAACTAATGGCTTTTTAATACTCACTGAAGCGCTTTCTAAATTGAGCTACATTGGCGATCGGCTTTTGTATTTTAAATCAAAGTACGTATTACTTTAATTACTAACCGACGTCATGGATCACTCTAAGGTTTTTTTTTTTTTTTTTGTGATTTTACCGAGGATTTGACTGCGCCTCGCTGTCATATCGCCTCTTCTCTTCTAGAAGGGGATCCTTCGATCAGGTCCTCACTCCTATTCTGTTAAATGGCTTTATAATTATTTTGTCTAGCTCTTCCGTCTTTCTTTCTTTCTTCTTTAGACGCCAGTGTTTTATGCACCAGAATCGCTCTCCTCCGTATCCATCCCTTCTGTATTTTCGATACATCGTGTAATCATTGAATTTCAGATAGTCTAATTCAGACCTCAGCCAAGTCTCTGAGATTAATGCTATTGAAATTTTTTGTCTTATTAAGTAGAGTTCTATATCATCCTTTTTTTGCTTCATACTTCTGGCATTCCATTGTAAAATCCTAATTTGTTTTTTATTATCCATTTTGCTCCAGAACCTCCCCTAGAATTTCCTTTAAGTGCCCTTCTTTGAATTGTTTGCATACCCAGTCCACTGCTTTAATTATTAGTTGTTTAATGATCTGCTGCCAGTCTCCCCCTTTCAGCAAGACTTTCATAATTTCTCCCATCGCGTTAACCTCTGTCTTCCCCTTTGAATTTTTCTTATTTTTTGTAGGCTTTACGCTACTACCTGTAGATATTATTGTTGAGCCTGAAGCTTCTACCACCGCTTCTTCTTTCTTTTTGTTTTCCTTAGTTTTTTGAATTGTTTCGCTTTCATCTCTTCCTACGATTTTTTTTTGTTTTAATATGTCAGCATAGCTATTATTTAACATATTTTTTTTTGCTTCCTTGAAAAGTATGTTCATTTTTTTCATTGCTTCTTTGCAATTCTTTTCCTCTTGCCACTTTGGGCATTTTTGGCTGTTTGCCGCGTGGTTACCTTTGCAATTGATGCACGTAATTTCCTCATTTTTTTCGCAGGTTTTGTGGTTTTCACCACACTTAGGGCACGTTTCTACTGTACGTCCGCAATTGTTCGCGATATGCCCATATCGCCAGCATTTGTAGCATTGCATAACCCTGAATACATACGGTTCTACAGCAAAAGAGACTCCATATATGTAAATTGTTCTCGGCAATATTTTCTCCCCAAATTTAATACTGACTGACGAGGTCTTTGTCAGCTCTCCTGTATCACCTTTTCTTGTCAACCTCTTAAGGTTGATTACTTTTGCATCACTTTTGATTTCCATTTGCAGTTCTTGGAGGTCCATATCAATATCGACTTTTCTTATTACTCCATAAGAGCAGGAGTCATTCTCTTTGGTCACAAAACCGAGATCTTTGAGTTCTCCAGCTTGTTTCACTTTATCTGCTTTTTTTTCGTCTTCTACTTGGATGTACGTCTTTAAATTTTTATTGTAAATTTTCTGTACTTTTACTCCTGCCTTATGCAGCATCTGCGCTATTTTCAATTTTAATGGAATTTTACTTCCCGTCGCTATCATGACGATGTTTTGGTTTCCCTTTGGAGTGACCCCAGAGTCTCTTCTGGGTTTTTTTCCAGAGGTCACCGTTTGCCATTCTTCTTCTTTTTCTCCAACCACTTCCTCTTCATCATCGTTTCTTTTGTTCTTCGTTTTTTTGGTTTCATTCACTTCCATCGTGGTGTTTTCCATTTTATTGCTTTTGCCGTTCACGCGGTCTTGGAATTCGCGCAACAGTGTGAACAAAAAACAGTGTGGACAACCCCTCGCTTCACAGCGTTTGACGCACTCCCCGCACAAAGTGCACTATCCGTGCAACAATAAATATTTTTCACTTTTTCTCAAGCACTGGCACTGATTGTCAAAATCACATGGGACCACACATGTTGAGTTTATTGTCAAATTCATTTACAAACAATATTATTTTTGTTGTATCCCGTATTTATAACCGTTCGCGAGTAACCAGGCGAATAGCGTCCCGAATACGCAAGCGAAGTTGTACAACCTCACTCCACCGCTGTTGGCTTCCGACTGTGACTCTAAGGTTTTTGGTTGTAATTTACTTGAACTTGCTAATATTTTTTAATTTACTTAAGTACTATTTTTTTATTCAACGAATAATTCACAAGATGTAAGAATGTAACATTATAATTATTGAATATACATAATTTTGAAAATACTTCTGAGAAAATATATTACCTATAACAAATAGATTTTTTTTGGAAAACGTGCAAGAATTAAACCTCCGTCTTTCGGGTATCGCACTCGTATTGTGGTCAATGCACATAGACGATTATTCACCGTTGAACCAGTTGGTTATTTTTGTTACAACCGCGGTTTTTAACTTGGGACAGTGATTGTTCTGCATTGGAACATTGTGGTATAAATGAATATTGTAGTTTTTATGATGTGAAAATGAACTAGAACTTGGGTAATAAATGTTTTATTAGATAGTGAAAATATGTTGCATTTTTTAATGCATCTAATTTATTTTATAATAAGATCATGTGGGAGTATAATATTGAAGGAATAAAACCCATGGCGTATTGTTGAAGTTAGAAACACTTTCACTGTGATTATAATATCACTGCGACCAACGATGATGTCTTTGATATTGGGGAATATAAAATGAGTTCTTTACTTTCTTGGGAATTTTACAGTACATTGGGACATGTTCCAAGGTGAAACCAGAATAGCGTCTCAAGGTACAACATCTCGTATGGTCACCGTATAATAATTTATATCGATATTCATACAATATAGCATATAAAATTTGATAAATTACGGTATGGCGTGATATGACACAATATATTATTTCAGTTGACTTGCAATATGATATAAATTTAAGTGTGTGATTGAGTACCATTCAATTGCCTGTGAAATGTTTTGACAAAAGTGATTTCTTTATGACTATAAGACATTATTAACAACTTAACTGAACTGGTGAAAATGTAAATTGCCATGACTAAAGTGAAATGTAAAAGACCGTAATGTGGGAGCTGTTTATTTTACAACGTTTTTATTAGGTCGTATTCTTATTTGTCCGGTGGTTGTTTATCCAGTACAAATCTTGCAATCAATTTTAACTAACTTCCCAACTAGCTAGACATTTGAAAATTTTAGAATATATCAGAACACGATGCCAATGCATTCTTTTAATACTTTTAGCCATCTTTAAGTAGAATTGAATTCATTTTCAGTTAATTCTGTTTTGTATGAAAAGTTATTTCGGAAGAAATCCGTAATTCAATCCACTATTATTGGTTGCTAGGGGTCTGGGGTCCTAGCAACTAAATTATTAATATATACGTGCGTTACTATGGTAATCAATATGAAATGTGAAAATGACATTTCACTATTATTTCTATCAAGTACAAATTTTCTTGGTCGTTTAAGCTAGTCAAGAAGTTTATATGATTCAACAGAAAATTTAAAAACGTTGTATATAAAAATTTATTTTTATCTTGTAATTATTTATATAACAATTTGCACAAACTGTATTAAGAAATACATACTACAATATGGATATAAAGATATTCCAAATTTAAATAAACGGATCAAAGTCACTAATTTTTTTAAATTTGTTATTAAAACTAACACTAAAGTGTGATTAAAATACTACTTATATTAGATTTGGCAAAATACTGACGATTTTGATTAAAGTTTGTATTGATATTGTCTGTAAAACAATAATAATTCTCGATTAAATAACAACACTTTAAATTGACATGAATTTTTATGGCCATACAAAAGTAGAATTGTCAATTATTGTTTTGAAAAAGACCGGGAAATTTGATTCTGAATCAGCTTTCTATAATAATTTACAACATTGGAGATTAATAAATTGTAGAATAATGATGCTTTGAATATTTAGTGGACTGCCTTTAATAATTTCATGGACAGTTAAAAATATGGTTGCAGTATGGAATATGTATATAATTCTATTCTAGTACGACAAGCCATGGTGCCCAAAGAAAATACTGTAGTGAAACATTAGTGCAAAAGTAGAAGTGCACCGATTACATAATAATTCATAACTTGGCACCTCAGATACTATAAATACCTACTAGAAAAAAACACATCTGATAAAATTATTACGCCCGACGGGATTTGAACCCATATATCCACTGGTATCACGTCAATATGCTTTAACCAATTGAACTACGGGCCTCCTACCTTATTGCGATAATTTAAACTAGTAGGTCCTACATGAAATGCTTATTAAATTGCGTTATTATTGACTATCGGTTTTTGTGTTTCAAATCAATGAATATTAATAATTACTTTAAATACTTACCGACGCCCGGCTCTCGCCAAATATTTAGTTATAACGTCTACTTGAACTTGCTAACAATTTTTAATAAACCATTTCTTTTATTCAACGAATACCAGTAGATATACGGGTTCAAGTCACGTCTTATTATATATATATCTGAAGCGTTGTCAAGTTGTGTTCAATATATGAAATGTTACATTCTCAAATATTGTGAATTATTCATTGAATAAAAGAAACGGTTTATTAAAGATTACATAAACACTTAGGCTTTGAGAAAGCTACATATATATATATCGCTAGATTTCAAAATCAGCCAAGTCCATAATAGATAAATAGGAGAAAAACAGCTTTTTGTTTTCTCAAATACACACGTCACAAGTATGAAAGTTTATATTATTTCGAGTATAGAATATTTAAAATGAATAAATTCCACATTTTGATAATGCAGAAATGTTAGAAAGCAGTAGTTCTTCAGAAATTTACAAAAAAGTCAAAAATATCTAAAGGTGGACTTAGCTGATTTTGAAATGTAGCAACACATATATATTGTGGTTTTTCCGACCATGTCCGATCCTAATAGGATCATATGGGCCTCCACAGAGTAGAGGTTTGTATTAACAGACTTTGTTTTTTACGAGAAATGGATGTCAGCCACTTGCTCAATCTATTGGGTCCATACCCTGACTCACGCACAAATTGAAAAACAATATGTGTACTTGCCAGACCCAGGATTCGAACCTGGGACCCACGGCGTAAGAGTCCAACGCTTAAGCCGCGCGGCCAACGTGGGCGTCCATATATTGTGACCTCACCGGAAATAGCCTAGTGCCTCACGTACTGGACCTCGAGGACACTTTTTTATATATATATATATTTGATTTGATATATTCCTAATTACTTTTATCAAAAGTTTATTACGTAAGTTTAACCTACATCTAAAATGTTTAAACATGTTGTTAGTTTAAGAAACACTACTTTATGTAATACACATTTTCTGCGAATAATAAATTGCAAATGCGAGGAAAAATATTTTAGTGAAATAAAATTTCGAAATGGTTGCAATTGAAAATTGTCTCTATTTAAAATAATATAACTTTCTTTTAAGAGGCACTCTGATGGCTTTATCGAGCATATACGGCTCAATTATGTGTAGCCAAATGGCCATAAAGGCTCTTATCGCATGTCAATACATGGCAATTCGTTTAATCTACATACTTCATCTAAACATATTACGTGTAAATTATTACAAATGAATATAACGCATAAAGACATTAAAAATTATTCTCTGATTTTATTATGTATTGATTTTGTCATAAAGAAATAATATTAATATACATTTTAAAACTTTCAATACTTTTTTTCCCCCCTAAGAGTCATGTTATTGTTTTTCTAATTGACACTATAACCTATGTATATGGATCCCTCTATCTTGTACGAAGTTGACCAGGTTTTCGTTTGCTTTTAGACTTCAAGAATGGTAGTTTCTTTGTCATGGGTGACTCTGAGGCGGGCCAATTTGATAAACTGTTAGATGTGCGAGCCACCATACAAGGCGTACGTGTATCTTCGTCTCCACCCCAACTGTGTTGCATCAATCGGTCCGAAGATATCACGCAGCATGCTCTTACCAAATGAGCCCTAGACTCTTCCCATTCTTTTAGTCATGCACCAGATCTCTGGGTTATAACATGACAACTGGTTTTATTAGTATTTTATACAATATTTATTTAAAATATTTAATTATTGCCTTCAAACATACCACTTTCTGTACACCAAAGCGATATTTGTTGCCATGCATAGTAATTTTTATTTTAATTTCGATGATTATAATAAATTTAAACTTGAAAAGAAATTGAATCGGCTGTAAGATTGTGAGTTAAAATTACGGAATTAACATAGGGTTTAACGCATTCACTGCTGAGTAGATAATGATTTTTTTTAAATAATCACCTTTAAAATGCACGTTAATTACATCGATCGACCGCCTGGTCATTACGCGCATGTGCGTCTTCAGCGTCCAAAGTATTAATCCTAATCCACCTACATAACGCTTGCAACATCCAGTCAATAGTCAGAGCCATCTGTGGGTCTCTTTTCGAAGTCATACCGTTACAATATCCAATCATTGCAGTATAAAATTGAAATAGATTAAAAGTTTCCTGCCGAAATTTAAAGCCAGCAGACGTTCACGAAAAATACTCTCAAAAGTTTAAATACTCGAATTTGATCCTTAATGGCATGACCTGTGTATCCCGAGAGACGCCACTGATTAAAAATATAACATGCTCACCTCAATCAAAATAATCACCACCAAATTTATTTTGGTGGCCATTTAGACCCTATTTTATTTTAATCACATTTTCAGAATATTTTTAATCTCTGAACGTGCTTTGTGTGGTATGGGGATGCATATGAAAATTAACATCCAGGAAAGAAGCATTTACGTTTAATTTATGTTTTAGAGTCACATTCGATATAATATGTTTCAATACACTGGGCTATGAATGTATAATACTAATAAATTTATATTTTTTAAAACATGTAAGAACTCGTAAATATGTATTTTTTAATCACAATAACTGGTCCGTGCAGTGGTGACACCCAGTGTCACCAATTTACCATTTTTCTTATCATATCTAGCATTTTTAGATAGGCATCTTGCTTGTGGCATTTTTACTAGCATTTTTTGATGCTTTCAACAGCTTTAAATTTGCTGAAAATACGTTAGATATTTAGTTTATTTATTTTCATGCGCATCAAATTTCTGACTGTCCGATATCTACTTAAGGGGGGACATGCTCAGCGTAGGTTACAATGGAGCTTTTGTTCTATTTTCAAAGCATGATCCTGGACATACCTTAAACGTTGTAGATAATCTATTTACATAATTTTGAAGCCTTATTATCCTTTATATTTATTTTAAACATTTGATGACTGCATAAAGTATTTTTATTACATAAAATAGTATTCATTTAAACCTCTCGCTCTAATGTTTTAGAATATAGTCATATTTCATTACATAAATGTGCAGTGGTGTTAAGGGGGGACATGCTCGTCGAAGGTCAAAAATGAGTTTTTATTGTATTTTCAAACCATGATCCTGGACACTCCTTAAACGTTGTAGATAATCTATTTATATAATTTTGAAGCCTTATTATCCTTTATAGTTATTTTAAACATTTGATGACTGCATGAAGTATTTTTGTTACATAAAATAGTATTCTTTTAAACCTCTCGCTCTAATGTTTTAGAATATGTTCATATTTCGGTACAGAACTGTGCAGTGGTGTTAAGATTTTTTACATTTATTAATTTTTAAACGCATTTATAAAACCATTAGCATAATTTATTACGAGATAATTTTTATAAAATATTCACGATAAAAAATTATATTGATAATCTCTGTGATCCCAAATTTAACAAGAATTAGGCATTTTATTATTCAAAAAATCGGCAAGATTAACACATTTGAAGATGATTCTAAAGATACTTATTATAAGCTATGTCTTTGACCATTCAAGTGTGATAAAAATCTTATGAATAATGATTGCTTTATAATAATTATTGACCTAAGAATAAGGTAGTGTTTTTTTGAAATACGCCATTTCTTTTGTCATTCCCTAGTGGTTAAGCTACAACATACGGCCGTAGCCATAAAATGACAAACTATAATTAAAGTAGGAAGTAAAATTATGTTAATGCGCGTGTTTGAACATGTACCTAACGGATTTATTTTTTATTTTTTTTAAACGGTACATGTTCAAACACGCGCGTCAATATCATTTTACTCCCTACTTTAATTATAGTTTGTCAATTTATGGCTACGGCCGTATGTTGTAGCTTAACCACTGGAGAATGACAAAAGAAATGGCGTATTTCAAAAAAACACTACCTTATTCTTAGGTCAATAATTATTATAAAGCAATCATTATTCATAAGATGTTTATCACACTTGAATGGTCAAAGACATAGCTTATAATAAATATCTTTAGAATTATCTTGAAATGTGTTAATCTTGCCGATTTTTTGAATATTAAAATGCCTAATTCTTGTCAAATTTGGGATCACAGAGATTATCAATATAATTTTTTATCGTGAATATTTTATAAAAATTATCTAGTAATAAATTATGCTAATGGTTTTATAAATGCGTTTAAAAATTAATAAATGTAAAAAATCTTAACACCACTGCACAGTTATGTACCGAAATATGACTATATTCTAAAACATTAGAGCGAGAGGTTTAAAAGAATACTATTTTATGTAACAAAAATACTTTATGCAGTCATCAAATGTTTAAAATAACTATAAAGGATAATAAGGCTTCAAAATTATATAAAGAGATTATCTACAACGTTTAAGGAGTGTCCAGGATCATGGTTTTAAAATACAATAAAAACTCAATTTTGACCTTCGACGAGCATGTCCCCCCTTAAGATATTTTACATTTATTAATTTTTACTGATGACTCTTTTTTTTGGTTATTTAAAAAATATACTAAGGTTGTATTTGTTTTTCCTCAGGTGATAAACTTCGACTCAGCCCGCGGAGGTATCAGTTTGGTGACTGAGAAAGGACTCGCCAGCTCAAGTCGACTTCTCGTCCAGAGGGCACGAGGGTCTGACTCTGGATCCTATACCTGCACTCCATCCAATGCGCCTCCGGCCAGAGTCAGGGTACACATACTGAATGGTAAGTGATAATCGATATATTTCAACATTTTATCCATACTATTTTGTATGTTTTTATATTATAATATACTCTAATATTATATATCTCTTCATTATCTGCTCCGGGTTTTTATTCAATTATATTATTGTTTAATAAAGCTTACAAGTAATTAGTTAGATACAGTTATACAACCACTTAATACAATAGAGAAAAATTAACAGAGAAGAAAAATAAAATAAAAAACAGAGACAACAAGTACAATAAAATAAAATTTGAAAAACAAAATACACATAATTGAGGGTTTCTAAATCATTCAAAAACGTCCGAGAGCTACGTACATTATACGTATCATTTGTGTTGAGTATCCTTGAATATGCCAGCATTATTTGGAGTCCTAATAGGTCCATCCACACAATTAAGTTGGATCGAGTCCACAATAGATTTCTTAGATTTCTCTACTTAAGAATGTACGGATTCTTTCCTTATGATAATGATAATAAGATGAATTTCCCGACTCGTTTTCTTCTGGGTATGCTATCAATGCAATCCCTGTCCACCCGAAGAGTGTTTGTTCTTTTAAAGCATTTCTTTTTACTACTTCGTGGGTTCATTTACAATCCGTATATACTGGCAAATATTAATTTTCATGTTCCCACCAATATCACTCGTAACTCTACGGTCTTCAAGATACCTCGTCGTAGGACAGATGTTATGTTTCATGATGCTGTGTATCGTGCAATTAACTTATTTGATGGCACTATAAAGGTTGATTAATTTTTATTAACTATATAATGTTTGTGGACGTGTTAAATAGGTTAAATTTATAATTGTGTATATTATCATGTTTCTTTAATATATACATATACACATGCTGTCTATTCTACTTTCTTGTTTTATTTCTAATTAAGATATTTTTATAATTTTGTATTATGGTGCATTGGCTAATCGCTGTAATGCTGTAATACTCTTTTTTATGAATAAATAAATAAATAACATTACTGAAATGTGTATGTCTATGGGAAACGCATTGACTAGTCTTGCACTCCTTGAAATAGTCCATGATTTATACAAGGAAACAGTTCTGACCCAGAATAGATGGCTGCGACCACTTAAGTAATTGACAGGTGCATATAAATTCAAATTCTTTAGGACACCAGGATTTAAAACTATTATTCGTAATTGCAAGTAGAAATGTCTCAAGAGCAGAAGCAACCTGCGAGAGTCAAGAGAGTGAAAAGCGAGCATACTCTGTAGAAAGGCAGTCGGAAACTAATCGTTTGACGAATAATTTGAAAAAAAAATAGTTATAATAAGTCTTTCAATAAAGGCATCAATGAGCTTGTAAGAATCTTCATAAGGATTGTGTTTGGACTGGAATGAGGCTATAAAGAAAATGGAAAATGGAGTAAGCTTATTCTACCATTACTACGAGAGTCTTCTTTGACGAGAAATGAGCTTAAGTTAATACTGAAGCTAAGAACAATGCACACAATATGCAAAAGATTTGATGTCCTCCTGGGAAGAAGCGAATTGAAATTCTGCAATGAATGTTATATTTTAGAGGACATTGCACATATAGTACTGCAATGCCCTAAATATGAACTTCACAGAGTACAGTTGTCCTGGCGGTGGGTAAGACGGAAGAGCTAGGCAAAATTGTAAAGTTATTTAACAGAATAGGAGTGATGACCTGATCAACGGATCCCCTTCTAGAAGAGAAGAGGCGATATGACAGCGAGTCGCAGTCAAAACCTCGGTAAAATCACAAAAAAGGACTGTGTTGTCACATTGGATAAATTTTCCTGTCATATCTTAATAAATGATATCTCAGCGATTTAACATGTAAATAAATAGTTTAATATTATGATGATAATGAATGATACGTAAATATAAAAAAAATATGAAACCCGTTTTGATTTCTTCAATTGTTTGATATTACTTTTTTTATGAAGGTCTGAAAAAATTGATTGATAAAACCTAAAAATCTATTACCATAACTCAAATCAACCATGAAAGTTTTAAACAATAAATAAAACTGTTATTTGAAACTGCCTTTCAGTAAGGTTGTGAAATGTTAGTTAAGCTTAAAACTATCGATAGAATTGAATGAAAATTTCATAATAATAAGAAGGAACCATATTTGTAAAAAACAAAATGGATGGATGCTTTAAAAATAAATATGTTTTCAACGAAAGAAGTAAAAATATAGAAGAGAAGACTTTACGACTGGAGTGTTAAACTCTCGTGACCTTGCTACGTGATGAAGTTGACCCAGCCGCATTTAGGGGAAGTAAAAAAAATGGTAAGAATGTGTTTCGGGAATGTCGCAAAACTGACAAGGTAAAAAATCCAACGGAGGGTCGACAATAAAGGACTCCGTAAACTGGGGCCGCGTCGATAAATCGACAGTAATGTTGTTTTTGTGGAATAGGAGAACGGTAAAGCGATAGGAAAATTCTATATGTTTTCGGGTAGTTTATAGAAACTGGGACACTTCGTCAGAATCGTGCATGCTTTGCCAGAAGATAAGTTGGTGGAATAATTAATAAAGAAACGTACACTGACAGATGAATGCATAATAAAATTTAACGCATGGACAGGTTGCTAAGTTTATTAAAAAAACATATCTTGAGGTTACTCTCAAATTTAAGCTGCACCAACAACAGTGGCAAACAGCCTGTTAAGATCTGACATACATAGTGAATAAGTTGTAAACTTTGTCAGTCAAATGTATTTCAATTCTAATGGATTCAAGCTCTGTACTATTCCATTTAAGTCGTTTTTTGCAATCCGGGTTTCACCTTTTGGCATCTTCAGGCGTTGTGTACACTCACCAAAGGTAAAAATACACTGACAACGAACTTTCTTTACTCTAGCTTATATAATAAATCAATACAGTAAAGTAGGTAAAAACTCCATTACCTACCTATCAAGTCAAAGGTTGCAAAAAATACAATAAACAAATTATGAATAGTTGTATTATCAGTAAAAAACCTAATTAGTAAAAACGCTATCTTATTAATAACAACACCCTCGATAGCATATTATAATAAATCGTAAAAACATAATAATAGATCATTATTCTTTATGAACAATGAAAATAATACATTCAAGAGGTGTAAATCGTCAATTCTAAGAAAAATAATTAATGGAGTAACTAATAAGATAATAATATTCTTACATGGTACCTACTTTTTTATAACATTATTTAAAAAAAAAATACATATAAACTCTCCTAATATAATATATATAAACTCACCTAATGTATATATTATACATACCAAAATAATTTGTTTCTATTGAACTAAGACTACAATGTAAACCTAATCCAAGCTATATTAAATAATAGTCAAAAAATGTCGTTTATCTATAAAATATCTAAAATAATGCCATTACATAATTAACTAACTTTAGGTATTTTATAGATAAAAGAATATTTTTTATCAATTGTAGTTTGACTTAGGTAGGGCTTAATGAATTAAAAAACACCAATCAACACCATCTGTAATATGTATTCTTAATTCAACCAAAATAGATAAATATGACTAAAAAAGTGTGCACTTTTTTGTTGGATCGCCCATAGTATAGCTAAATTACTATGAGTTGGTTTAGGTAGGGTTTAATTGAATTTAAACTCACCAGCACCATCTGAAAATTATTGTATTCTTGGTTCAATGAAAACAAAATTAGTATGAATAATATAGTTTTATGTGCACTATTTATAACGAATCCAAACAGCCTACCTCCACTCTTCGCCACTGAATTCACAATATACCTATCAAATAAAATACAATGGGTACATAATGTATTAATTATTATTAAATTAATATCATACTGCCAAAAGTCTCGAAATCATGTTATGGGGTAATTGCAAATTGAAGTTTGACTTGCCCTCTAATATCAGACATAATGCTTTATGTGCATGTTCTATATATCGAAAAACCTTGATTTTTTTCTAGAATACATTTATCGACACATATTATGACAACAAATTAATGTCAATTGATTATGGTATGTATGACGAGATTGCTCGCAGAACCAAACTGGCATGAAGTGCATTTGGACACCTGAATAGTATTTTTAAAAGTGACCTCCCATTTTGTCTTAAGCGTAAAGTGTTCAACCAATGTGTACTACGAAAGATTGCATATGCATGTAAATCACGTAGAAATCCAAACCTGGTATTAAAAATGACAAAAAAAGTAAACTTTCGTTTAGTAAAACATGCCAAACTAAGACCACATTAAACTGATTATAGAAAATAGCCAATAGAATGATAATGCACAGGGCGCGATACCCAAAAGACGCAGGTTCGATTTCTGCCGGGTGTTTTTTTCTATTGGCTATATTTTCTCATGAGTGTTTTCAGAATTATGTATGTTCAATAATCAGAAAGATACATTCTTAAATCTTGTGAATTATTCGTTGAATAAAAGAAAACATGGTTAATTTGTTTTTTTTTATCAGACCAGGGACCCACGATATTAAATGCAGACACTCTACTGCTCGACCATCGTGCGTCAGTGGGTTTTAGTAAATGAATAGTAACCTTCCATTTTTATTCCCTCAGGCGAGTATCCCGCGGCGATATACGGAGAGAGCATCCGGCTGCAGAGCAACAGCCTACTGATTGTCGCCCTATCGTCGTTGGTCACCCTGGCCCACCTTGTGACACTCGTCGTGCACACTTCATCAGCTCACTCCAGTCGTTTTCACCAAAATACTCACCGGTGATAAAGTGGACGTTCTATATATAGTTACCAGACACTTACTGTGGACGTTATTACTATTGCAAACGATAGTAACACTCAGTGATTTAATGAGGTACTATTGAGACACATTACTTTGTAAGCAAAATCTATAACTTGATATGTGACATTTTCGTGACTAGAATTATTTAAAACAATGTACTGCTTTGTTCTATAACCATGATTTTAGTTTTTAATACATTTCTATTAATATACAGGACTCTGCTTTCCACCACTACGCACTTATAAAGTACAGCCATCTTATTTTAAGATATTACAATTAATGTAAACTCAGTGACGTCCCTAAAAATTCCACCGCTAAGACAAAGCTCCCTACTATTCTAATAATCAGCAAATGATAAAGTGGGGGCACACCAACTAAATGTGAAATACATATTATACATCTATTAAAAATACTAATATGTTAAAACACAAATTAGTGATAATTTAGTGTGCCTACTGTAATTAGGGGTTACATGCCCATTGTACGTAAAATATTTCACCGTAGCACAGTTCACCATGAGCCTTCTATCGGAAAGAGATGACCGTATACTACAAGGTCTCCAATTTTATTAGATTCAATATGAACGTTAATCCAATGTTCGTAGCCGATTTTGAAAAAATCATGAATTCAAGCATGAAAATCCAACCTAACCTAACCTAACAAATAATCCAGAATATAAAGCTATTTTCAAAAATTGTTTGCCGCCGGCTTCCTGTAAACCGACAAGAACCGTGTTTTATTTATACATGTATTTTATCTCAGTACTATACGACTCAAAGAGGTTGGACAGTCTTTAATGTACGACCATATATTATTTCCGATACAACATTTCACGGTGAAGTACGATACGGCGATTATATACGTACAAATTTCCAGACACGGTAATTAAGATGATAAATATAACAAACTAGGGATCACGGGAACTCACCTTTTATCCTTGGTATGGAAAGGAAGTCACTGATTTTGAGCTAACGATTCACACATGCACACTGTTTACTTAGAATTGTATTACAATTAACTTGCGCGTGGCTTTAATGTTATTAGAATAACCTCTATTATGATGTTTATCATTGAGAATTGAGTTTGAATGTTGACCTTGTTGCAATCTTTGAAACACTGATCAGATACGAATCTGATTAGAAATATACGATTGAAATTTATAGTTCCACTGGAATCGGGGCAAACACAACTCGTATATTCGTACAATTTGTATATTCCTTTTTTTTTTTTACTTATTTTACTGTCCCATACAATGTGTCGTTTTTAAGCACTATCCTGATTGGGTAAAGCTTTTTTACATATCAAGACACATACCATCTCTTTAATAGTTCTTAATTTACTTATTAAATAGTGTAGTAGAGAGAAATCACCCTTGTGGAACACTTTTTTGAACTTTGAACATTTGAGACACGGTTATTTACTTGTACCAGAATAAAGCATCGATCATATAATATTTCCGTTAGATGGCAGTAGTGTATTCATATATATAATAATTTGCCAGATTAGCCTGAAAAACAATTTATACTACAATTAATGTAAAAAAAAACTACTTAACATCACATACAAATCAGCCAAATGTACGTATTTTAAAACTATCGTAACTGCAGATATCCTGAAAGGTTGTCAAAATTGAACATATCAAGTTATGGATTTCAGACATAGTATATCGTAGATTATATTATATTATTATAAATCCTAAGTCCAGTTCCATAAAATATGTTAATATGTACTTATTAATTTGAGGTTTATAAGTCATTACTTCTTTCTTATGAGTACGATATTAATGACTAGCTAAAATTTAATATTATTATTTTAAGTGGGGATGAAGCATGCAATTCAATATAATTGACTAAAAATCACATTAAAAAGTGATTAATTAATTTGTAGGTTATGAACTTTTTTTTGTATATTGTGCAATAAAGTGTTGATACGTTGTCTTTAGTATGGTAAAATTTTATTTTATTTGATTTTGAAACTTTAATTTTTCTAAGACAATATAAGATTAAAAAAATACTCTATCTTCCTTCGTTACTCAGCTGAAAATTAGATTATAATCTTTATTTTATAACACCGTTTTATTATGTTAAAGATTTTTTTTTATAATTTCCATTTCATGGCAGGTCTTGTAATACGGTCACCAGTTGTATATAATACCTGTAAACTTTTTCTTATTAAACGATTTATAAAATAACACATTTTGTTCTAACAACACAGACATCAAAAAAGTCTGCCATAATCTGGTAATCAGATCCTAATAATTGAGATATATGATAACGTTCAATTAAAACTCACCCTGTGTAAGTGGGATATACCAGGATCTGAATAAATTTGATTGAAGTGTTATTGATTTCTCGTTTCATGAAGAGTTTTTATAAAGAATTTTTATAAACAATAGATTGTATTTCACGAATAATTGAATTATGGAACTTGAAATCGTAGTTGTGGTAAAAATAATCAACTTGACAGACGAAAACACTACAGCGCATCTATTCTATACACAAGACTGCTATCGGGCGCTATCAGCAGCTATCGAGGGTAGTTTTATATCAAAGTATTAGCACTTGCTATGTTTTAACAGTACTTCTCTTCAGTGTGCTAAGTTTTAGAGCGAGATAGACAGTTTTGACTGTTTAGAACTACCGGCTAACTTATTGTAATAATTATAATACTTCGATACAAACATAATATGAAAAACTATCCTCGATAGCTGCAGATAGAAGTCTTGTGTATAATAGATGCGCTGGTCACCTTTACTTTGTATAAAAATTCATTCATAATAAAAAAAAACGTTTAGAATGCGTTTTGTGGTTTTTCTAACCATTTTTTCAATTGGCGGAATCGTTGGTATATAGGCGTAAAAAATATAAAGATTTTCATATGAAATTTGGTGTACTGATTTTAGACAGTAATATTATTTTATTTTATAATGATATCGTATTAAAGATTTTTTAAGTGCTCCGAAACAAGCTAATAAAACCAAGGTAGGGAATTACTGGTGTAAGTATGAATTAAAATATTTTTTGGAACTAGGCTTCTATTATACTACCAATGTGTAACAATACATTAGATTTTATTATATTGTATACTTAGAGAAAATGAAATGGTAAAGAGTCAAATACTTATGCTATGTTGAAATGTTGGAGGCTCACTTGAGACCGTCCATTCAAGAGCGCAAAATTGGGTCTAATTTTTATTTTATTGTATTCACAATTTATCAGGACAATAAACGTAACATTATTGTTATATTCCTGTATAAAGCTGTGTTTGTAAGTGTTGAATTCATCTTGCGTAAAGATCTAAAAGATCGAAGGTATACATTTTTTTGATCATATTGTATGAGAACTCCAATGTCTTATTTCTGTATGGAATTTAGTAGTTAGACGTAGTGTTGATTCATCTCACATTTATTCTTATTTGTGCGTTTATATTGTATCATGGTTAATTTTACATATATAACAAATTTTTAAGACTGGTCGTCTTTTAACTTTTGCTCACATATAAATAATAGCTATGTGATAATATGTCCATTTTCCGATTGTAATATTTCAGATTCAATTTTTTGAAAAGAAATATAATTTGATATACAACCTGTGTGCAATAAATAACCCATATCACTTACCAAAGCTTGATCAACCAAAACTGTTGTACTATAAAATATGGTGAATAGGAATGACGTGATTCAGAGTGCTACTATTGCCAAAATGCTACTATTTGTATTCCAATATGTATATTATTTTGATAGATAATATATTTTTCTGCCTTATGGAAGCTTTGATAGGACAAGAAACTTGACAGTTTGTTATTCTTCATACGTATTTTTTTTTGCGATTCGTATATTATTTTGCATATCTCTGATAAAACTTTGTCTAACATGTCTAGGCCATGATTGAACTCAACGCAATTAAATAGATACATAGTTTTAGCTAATACACTTATAAAAGAAATAATACATTTTCTATTTTCTAAATAAATATTTCATTATTAAATCATGTCTTTTATTAAAATTTGCAGTTTTACCTTGCCGTTTACCCCGTTTTGTTGGTAAATAAGAACAGATCATAATTTTTGCAAAATATTGATGATAAATGAATGAGTATTCTTATTTACCAAAACATACTGCTGAATTGCAAACACCATTTTTACCAAGTAAATTTAATTTTTCTGTTATCCAGCATAGGGATTAAATTAAATATGAAATCTGAAAACGTCTCTATTCACCCTGTTTTACATTATGTGGCATTTTAATTCAATAACTGGAAACATTTTACTATCTTGCGCAAGTATTTGAGTTTTTACCATGTACAAATTTATTATTGTAAGAAATAATTTCTACATTTAATTTTTGTAAATAACTCCGCACAGATAGAAACAATTTTATTTGTTATTAATATAAATATTTCAAAATAATTTATCAGGAAAACTAACAGCTCTTGTTATTATGTTAAGTATTTTTGTTTAATTTTAAAAATATTTTGAACAAATTTCTAACTGGTAAAGCAAATTGAAATATATTTAAAATTATTTTATTTTCTATAATTTTTTTAAGTATTTTATTTTACTTGTATATAACGACGTATTTATACTATTACCCTTTTGCATAATAAAATAAATCGTATTATAATTGAATGTAGTTATGCAGAATGTAGCCAGTCCGCAATAATTTCGAGCTGAGATGATAGCACTTTAGCAACAACATGATATTAAAAATGTTTGTAAAATGAAAAATTGTAAATAGTTTTTTTATTTCAAGAATATTTTCTTGCGGCTTGGCTATTTTCAACAGAACGTAGAGAAAACCTTCTTGCATCTGATCTATATCATATTTTTTTTTTGTTTTTTGTGGACTGGCTACTTTCTGCATAACTATGTCCAATTATTATGTATATTTAACGCAAAATGATCCTACATTATATTATTATTATAAAAATGTATATTTCCACAAAATCATAAAATTTTAAATAAATAGAAATATCGAAATTATTTCTAAAAATTAATAAAATATGATTCTTAACACTCACTTTAATACACACGTTTACAATAATAATTTTACTTGTGATTCTTTTGTTTCATCCAAAATAATAATATAAAGAAAATGGAGTGTGACAAGTAAATAATATACATATTTATGAAGTTTGTAATAGTCACCAATATAATGCTATAACTGATCACATATTATGAATGCAAGTGAAACATTAAACTCTTTTGTAAGCGAAAAATTAATCTAAAAATAACGAGTGATGAAATGTGACATGAAAAGTTGCATGTCAGGCATAATACGAAAAGACCACAAATTAAACCAATGTTTATAGCAGACAGATAAGCAAAAGTACGCAATATGATAAAGATTGCCGAGCTGATAAAATGGTAATAGACCAGACATATTGTTCGGTGAGTGTTCAACTACTGAATAATTAATTCAAAGGGAGTTCAAGGGTTTCTCGGATCGTTAAGTTTGGCGGATGTATATGACAGCAAATAACTTCGGACTAAGAAGAGTGAAAGGAGTATAAGAGGTTTTTATCCAGCAGCTTAATGATATCTGTTGATAATAATAATGATGATATCTAAAAGTTTAATTAAACCAATTATTTTAAATATTTTGGTGGATATATTTTTCCACTGAATACTTAGGAAAAATAAGACTTACAATAAATACCAGTATTCAATAATAGCTGGCATTAGTAATTTCCTCATTTTGATACTTACGGCGTTTTTCAGTACTCATTAAATATTCCTGAAGTATCAAATATCAAAACAAAACAATGTTTTCGCTCGAAAAACGCTTTGCTTTGGTTTGAAATCTTAGATCTGAATAATAATAATGGTACGTTCTTTGTCATTTATTTTACTTGACAGCTGTCAGCCAAGCCGCAATATTTTTGTGACAGACACTGTCTCATCGTTGAGACAGTCATAAAGATTGTGCCCCTAGACAAACAAAATAAGTCTCAAATGGAAAATGTACTCCTTGAAATATGAATCAACCGAAAAACCGTGGAGTACTCTGACGCAATAAAACGACAATGTTATATAACAGTGGTCGGTAATCTATATACAATAAAGTGCCGTAACCTTTTAACTATAAAAATAATACGTTAAAATTACGTTAAGAAAAAAATATTTGACTACTATACAAACATCATAAATATTATACTATTTAAAATATTAGCGTCTTTTTTAAGATGTAATTTGTAAAGCTTTCCAACTACTCTTAACCTTCTACTATTTTATCATAATCCTCAGTCAGGGTTGATCTTCTGATGGATGAATGCTTCCTCATAGCTCTCTCAACTCCTATAAGTTACTAATTATTCATTGACACGTACACCTATTAAATGTGATAAGTTTATCGATCCAGCAGTCGTTCAAAACCCCAGAGTACCATAGTATAACGAAACCGGTGCAGTTATTTAATAAAAGTAGAATCAGTACGATACAATTTTGCTTTCTATTAAAATTAATAATGAAACTGTGTGACTCTATTTTTCAAGCGGTATTGCATACTACGCATCCGTATACATGGTTTATTGTTTGTGGTCTTTACGCGTAGTGTTGGGTTTGTCTTTGAAAGAACTTCTCAAGCGGGTTACATGTAAATTGTACGTAAAAAATTCACCGTGGCACAGTTCGCTGTGAGATATCTTATCGGAAAGAGATGACTGTATACTATACGGCCTCCAATTTTATTGGATTAAATATAAACATTAATTCAATTTTCATATCTGATTTTGGCAAAATTCATGAATTCAAGAATGATAGTCTAACCTAACCTTACCTAAAGAATAATCTAGTATATCGGCTATTTTCAAAATTTCTTTGCCGCTGGCTTCCTGTAAAGTGTATACCAACAAAAACAGTGTTTTATTTACACATGAATTTTTTGTCAGTACTATACGACCCAAAGAGGTTTGACGTTCTTTAATATACGGCCATATATGTCCGATACAACATTTCACGGTAAAGTATGATACGGCGAAGTGCATACGTACAAGTTGCTGGACACGTCTCAAGCGTTGTGAATCATCATTATCATTTATGGCACTACAACCCCTTTGGAGGGTCTTAGCCTCTTTTCAAAATTTCTTCCATACTGGATGATCCAGCGCCAACATTTTCCAGTTGCTTTGATCAAGCATTTGTGGTCCAGTCCAGCCATCTTAATTTTGGCGTTGTGCATGGGATGCAGAATTTATAACTAGATTATTCCTGATATTATAACGGTCAAGTTTAGATAAGAAGATACCTTCTCTCTCGCGATATGATAAACTTTATAAAAAACGAAAACTCACGATAGTTCACGACACTCGAATAGTAGGTCTTTTATATGATTGATGATAATTTTATTTAAAAATTGGAAATTGTAGATATTTTATCTATTGAACAAAATATAAAGATTTGGTCTTCTGTTGATTTCACATTGATTGAGACTCAATTATTGCAAAATCAGCTGCAAATTATTACAACGAAATAAATGTATAGAATTGTATTTAATGACTTTTAATTTTGGTTGATCTAAAAAAACAGGCAAGATTTGTTAAAACCTTTTTTTATGTATTGAACTATTATTAAAAATATCTTCTCATTTATTTTATATTAAAGTTATAATATCACCCAAAAACTGTGACACTCTATGCCGCAAATATCTATTCATATGGTGTCAAATCAACTATAAATAGTAGAAAACAAGCATTAAAGAGACTTAATTTGGTTCTGCATTGCTGATATTTTGCATTGAGTTAAAAGCTCCAGTTATTACAATCTCTTTACAAAGTATCGTCACCCGTGATGACGTGCACCCCAAGCAAGCAATCTCCTAGATTAATAAGGAAGAAATCTCTACTGGATAATAATATATTATGCTATTTTACACAAAACATTGGTTTTCTTCTCGTAGATTTTCAAACCATCGCTAGACGAATTGCCATGATCGTGTTTTAAATTTTCGAATAAGACAGTGTCATCAGCGTACCCTAAGTCGTATAGCTTCATCGCGATGTAACAGTTATGCTTCGGGTAGGTGATATTATAAAGTCGAAGAGGGTTATGAAGAGAAATATGAAAGGATGTAACACTGTCGAAATCTGGGTCATAGAGTCACCACATTAACTCATATGGCGGCACTCAATAATTTTGTTACATTTGTTATGATCATTTCCGTCACTGATGTTAACTTTTATAATTATTTTGTGCATATTATATATTTATTCATGGCGTTAATACCTTGCTATAAAAATCATCAATGCAGCATGTATATTTATATAATATTATCAAAATGAGGCTTCCAAGCCAAAAATGCATGTGTAATATTTTTTGTTACATGAGTAAGATAACATAATACCTGTTCACTGCCAGCCAATTTTTACTAGATGGAAAAAAGTGTAGGTAAGTTATTTTTGGATTAAAATATACGCCTTATAAAACATGAAATAAAAACAGAATGATAAATATTTGTGAAAACTTACCAAATCAACATGTTTCTCAAGTTTATCGTGAATATATTCACACTGAAATGATAAATATTGCTTAAAAAATATATAAACACAGTTTATTCAGGAGTGAAAACATTTAGAAGAATGTACGAGTTAACTCGTCCATGGCCTGACGTGACATGATTTGATAAGTTAAATCGGTTCTGACAGTGATAAGGTTAATGATATGTTTTTTAACATCTTGAAAATCTTGATAGTTGTTATTATTTTTAATTTTCTCTTACATCTTACTTTGGTTTAACACACCTGATTTTTAGCATAAAATTTTATTTATTAGTTCACTGTATTATATTGGAAAACTATATACAAATAAAACACTCTGTCTTGAAACAATAATATTTTCTGTTACCAATGTTTTTCTACCGTACATGGAATTATATCTACTCGTTTTTATTTACATACCTATTAGGTATATTGTCGATTAATATATTAGCACATTTTTTCTTTGGATTAAATATACTTTTATAACACTATCATATTGTATATATTATAATTAAATACTAGTTATAACAGATAACTCTTTATATTGTGTAAAAAGTTAAGATTCACGAAGAAATATCAAATAAGACCTTATAAATATGACTTAGATTTAACTGTGATATTAATAAAAAACAAGTTATCTTAATATAAAAACGAAGGAAAAAACATTACGCTCAAAGATAATTATGTAATATATTGATTTGTTAAGATAATATGTAAAACGAATATTTAGTTTCTTTGTTATAATAAAAATATGTGTATTAAATAAATATGTTTTTTTTTGTCAATCCAATACCTCTTTCCAGATACAACCTTTTATGGTTAAATTTACGATAAGACTTAACATACATTACATCCGATTGTCCGTGTGATGTTACAACATTGTGGGGTTAATGCCAAAAGTTGCTAAGTCAAAATTTTTGATATTTTTAGTTATATAAATCATGTGTATTTAGCTAAATAATATATTATATGCCTAAAATGGGAAGGGAACAGTTTGTTACTCGACTTCCCAATATTTTAGTGTCAATTGTTGAACCATTAAAATATCTGTACAGAAAAATATTTGTAAGACCAATTACAGTATTCTTATATCAAATTCGCTATTAAAACATAGCATTCTGATTCAAAAAATTAAATGCCAAAAGTTTATAAGTATACTTATAAAGTATTTTTATGTAATAAATGCTATTTTATAATTCATTTTGCCATATAAAAGAAATGAAACCATTTTAACATGATTCATCTATATTTTTTGAATTAACTATCGACGGGACCACAGAGATAATATTTTCAACGATTTTCTTCCATAACTCTAATAAGAATGTACAGTAAAATTATAAAATCTTGTCTGCCAAAGGTTATTTAGTATTAACGTTTTTTTAATAAATAACCTTTTGTGTATAATTATTAGATAATATGAACTACTCAACATACTGACATAATAGAATATACTGCAATCTATTTAAAATTCTTTTATTAAATTAGGTTTTGGCTAATACTGATTTTATAGAACACTTCAGACTAAAATTACTCCATAAAATAGTTTTGAGACTTACAAACTTTTGGCAGGAATTTTACGGTTTATCAATTTTTGAAGATTATTAATAATTCAAACAACACAAAATGGTTGAGTTATTCACAAATGACATTGTAAATAATTGTGTGAACAAGTAATTTAAATCTAATTATTTTTATCAAGTTTTATCAAGTACCATAAGTCGATAATATTATTTGATCAATCGGTTTTTCAGTTGTAACAAACAGAAATTAATGAAAAAAATATGCCTAAGAATTATGAAAGCCGTTATAAACATTGATCTATTATCTAAAAAGTTATAAATTCATATTTTTCATATTAAAAAAAGTTTCCGTTACCTAACAATTGAATTAAACTTTGATAACATAAGCTTTTAAGCACAGTGTGTTTTGTAAAGAAAAATGTACACAAGTTTCACGGACAAACTGACGACTGGCTTTGTTTTAGAAAGCCATTATTCAATAGAAACAATGGCCGTTAGTGTAGGTTTCCGCTAATAAACCTTCAGCTTTTGTGAGGAAAGCTCGTTAGGGATTAAGGGCGATTAAAAAAAGCTACGCGACAGGATTACCACGTGAAAAACTTACACACAAAGAGATTAACGACGGCTCAATTAAGGAACTCAAAAAGAGAAACTTCTTAAACCTAATGACATTAATAACACTAGACTGTCTAGATATTTACTAATATTACTTAGGATTTATCTCACTAATACCCTGAACTAAAATAACGAAAAACAATATGAAGGTATTTTGGTTAATATAAATAATAAGCTATTACTAAAAAGCTTCGAATGTAGATTAATTTACGATCCATTTATAGTAAAGTGGGGAGAATCATAAATAAAAAAAAATGATTTTAATTATACCATTTATACCAAGAATTGAAAACTTTCGCCATCATCAAATTTTCTTATTTTGTCATGTCCACGTGAGTGATGTGCCTAAACAATTTTAACCTATGCATTAACTACTAATATGACTATCATTAGCTTTCAACTTAGCAAACGAACAGGTCATCAAATCGCACCCCCAGTAAGATACTGTCGTAAGTCTGAAATGGGCGTTTTCGAGTTATGGATGTGGTTGGATTCGTATTTTTTTTTGCTATTTTAATAAAATAATGTCGTCTCTCAAACTCAAATAGTGTCGGAGAGAAAGCACTTAATACAGTACATTACTTTCCGAAAACTGTTAAATAGGTAATAAAATAGTGTTGTAACTAAGTTACGACAGTATTTTACAAGAAGCTTTCTAAAAAACTAAAACAATACTTTTCAAAAAAATACTGTTGTAACTCTGTTACTACAGGAAAATCTTGAGATACAGCGTAATTTTCTCACTAATTGCATGGATATTATTGTTCCAAAGTATTCAAACAAAAAAAAACTGGAAGCAGCAGAGGCAACAATTTTTGTTATCAACAATTAAATGGAAGTAAAATACAAGAAGTATGCAAAAAATACTTTATCAACACATTTGGGGTGAGTAAAAGGTACTGCTCCACTGCGTAGAAAACAAGAGATCTTCTTTCCGGAACGCCAATTCCAGAACAAAGAGATCACAAAAATCACAAAAAATTGGTGATGATTAAAAAAATGATACAAGAGCTCACATTAAGTCTTTCCCAGTGATCGAGTAACATTATTTGCGTGCACAGACGTCCAAATTGTATTTAGATGGTAAATTAACAATTGCTGAAATGTATCGGTTATACAAAAAACAACAAGCTGACAGCAATATGCCATTTGGAAAAGAACATTATTATACGCATTCATATTTAATGACGAATTTAATATTGGCTTCTTTAAGCCTAAAAAAAGATTTGTGCGTTGAATGCGACCTATACAATAATTTTTCACCACCAGATGAAAAAAACCAACTTCAAGAAAAATATGAGACACATCAACCTGGAAAAAAGAGGCAAGGGATGAAAAGATCAAAGATGTAGCAGAGTCCCGAACTAATGGCCAAAATAGCATCATTATTGTAGCTGTATTTGATTTGCAGGCTGTTTTACCGCTTCCTTGCGGAAATGTGTCAACTTTCTATTATAAACGAAAGTTTGGCAATGTACAATCGTACAGTCTATAATATCACTGAAAATATTGCAAACTGATACATGTGGGACGAGAGTCAAGCTGCATGAGGATCCAATAAAATTGGTAGCTGTGTACTCGATTACAATGCATGTGAAAAATATCACCACAATGAGCATTTTATTTTTTACAGTGACAATTGTGCCGGGCAGAATAAAAATAAATACATTGCTGCAATGTATTTATATGCCGCCGGGAATTCACAAAAAAATACAACGATCTCTCATAAGTTTTTGGTCACCGGGCATAAACAAAATGAAGGCGATATCGTCCATTCTACAATTGAGCAGCAGAAGACTAGGGCTCTAAAAAGTGGACCAATATTTGTGCCCAGCCAAATGATTACCATTGTACAAACAAGTAAGAAAACAGGACAACCATACATAGTTAAACCCATGACGACAAATAATTTTCTCAACATGAAAAAACTAGCAGATTAAATCGGTAAAAATTACAACACGGATGAAAATGGAGGAAAAGTTTTGTGGCAGAAGATTAAAGTTATAAAAGTAGACAGAGACTATCCATACATTATTTTTTTTAAAACCAGTTATCATGAAGAATGTAGGAAATTGAATGTTCGACAACAGCAAATAGGTAAACCGTTACCAATGGATGGTCTCAATTTATCCAAAGCATATCAAGAGTGGCCAAAAATAACGACAATTAAAAAGAAAAATTTGCTTTCCTCTGCATCGCTAAATATCGTGAATTTTATTATGATTTTTTTGCTTCTCTTCCAAGTGATGTGTAAAAATTAAAAATCGTATGTAAAAATTTTATTTTCCCATTAAATTAAATAATTAAGTATTTTTATGTTGTTTTGAACTAATAATTGTATTTTTCTTTTTTTTCAATAAATCTTTAAAGATTGTACCATAACTAAATATTTTGAAAACCTTCCTTTACAGTGCCCAACAAATTAGTTGAAATTATTAGAGTGATGGTAGGGAAATTTACATAGAAAGTATTGAGTTGATTCAAATTTTACCATGAAATTGTCAAATATCCTAATAAAATACAGTCGTAACTCAGAAATATTCAAATATCTCCGTTTGTATATGTTTTAGAGAAAAATGATGAATACAGTTGAAAATAGATCATGTTTTTCCATAAAAATGAGTAATAATTTTTACATTCAGACTTTTCCTGTATTTACAAAGAATATTTGAAACTTCAAATGGCTCTCCTGCAAAATGCCAATTTTCGACTTACTACAGTATTTTACTGGGGGTGCGAAATATTCTGCGGTTTCTTCTGTTAAGATTGTTTAGTTTAATTGATATGAAAGCTTTTAAGTTTTGCGTAGATACATACAGCTAAAAGCATACGTAAAGATTTTCATAAAAAATGTTGAAATAAAACGAATTACCATATCTATAAGATACTCTAAATCTTTAAAGAGCATTGGTTGCTCGTTAGGCTATGGAAGGTGTCCAAAAAATGAATAATATGAAGATGTGGCGGATTATAAAACTACGAAGAAGTTACAACTATGCTAGGATGATAGTATAAATACAAAAAAATACTGGTGAAAGATTGCAGAGGAGTTGAAGGCTTGTATTAAACTGTAGATTCATTGAAAAAGTAAATAAATCAATACAAAACTACAATACACTGCATAAAAGAATATATAAACTAAGATTGTGATCTGTTAATAACGTCACTGTGCAGGCCAAGTAACGTAACCCTAAAATATCAAATTGTTCAGGAAGTGAAAAAAAAACTGTGGGCATGGGATTTTCGTATATTTTTATATATTATTTATGTATTATTTTATATAATATATTGTTTTATTATAAATTTAGTGGCTTACTATGTACCTACATACTATGTAGAGTAGATTTAGAAAGGGTTACAGCATTTGGCTGAAATATTTTTTGTCAAGCTACAAATGGCTTAAAAATAGTTTTGAATTATTTGATATGAAATATTTTTTTGGGATTTATGATACTTGGCCAGTTCGTGTAAGAGTATGCAATAAGTCCATTGCCATCAAAATGTCACTTTGGTGAAAAGTGAGGGTTACGCTACTTGGCATGTACAGTGACAATAATATTTTTCGATATAAATCAATTTATATATCGTGTAAAATGAACATTTCAAAAACCATTGTAATTTTTAACACGATAAAAGGTTAGTTATTTTTTGAAATGCCTACGTAGGGAACGGCGTATTTCCATTACGGTTTTAGTGGTAGAAAATACTAGTTAAAATTGCACCGAAAATAATGTCTGTGGTATAAATACGTTAAAAAATATGATTTGGTGTTGCCTGCTGTAATATTCTAGAAAAGTTATTCACCCAGTATTGATTACAATTTTTTGATGGAAAACACGGTGCATCAGTTTTCATTTCATCAGTCATTTGAGAAACGTTGATAATGTATTATTTACATAGATAAGGTTTTTTAACTAAGTTTTCAGCAGAATTGTATTGTTCATTATGAATAAAATGGCGGATAAATTTGGGATCTACTAGATAAATTATAGTTAAAAATTTGATGAAAAAAAAATATTGTAAACTGAGAATTACTATTATAACTACGCAATACAAGGAATTTCATTTTTTGCTAATGAAAGGGAACCAGCTATGTATTTTAAATCAAGAAATTGCCAATATTATGATTTTAAATGGCACCCAGAGTAATCCAAATTTACTTATGACACAAGTGGGTAATTGTGTTTATTCTTATGGTAAATAATATATTATTAAATTAATATTATGATATAATGTAATTTTTTTGATATATAATATTTTTTCTTCTTTTATATGACAATTAAAAAATAAAAAGTCAGCTTTGTTTGAAAAAATAAATTAAAATATCAAAATTGAGGTGTCCAATTACAAAACACCGTCTATTAACATATATTTTTGTAGTTAATAACGTTTTTGTGCTTCATTTCAGTTGACTTTATCTATAGTATTTTATTTTAAAATGGCAACAAAATACCCATTTTTAATATTATATTAGCAAGTAAACTTTTTTTTGCTACAAATATACGACAAATGCATTTGGACATTCAACATTTCAACATTTTTATACCACTTTAAATAATTATTGGTTTCTGTACATAAGCTTTTTTTCGTTTGATTTTGGTACGTTTTAGGAGTTACAGATCATTTATATTATAATTACCTACATGTTATGTAAAATTTTGCATAGAATATGTGCGTTTTTTTGTTCGATTTTGAGCGTAATTGTGTGACATCAGTTTTTATTATAAGGCGTATCTATTGATATATTATAATTATTTTATTGAACATACATAACTTGGAAACACTTCAGATATAATATACCCACAAGAAAAAATCATATTTGACAAAAATATGTGTTTTCAAGTTATGTGTGTTCAATATTATATAATGTTACATTCTTGAATTATTTATTTGAATAAAAGAAATCGTTTATTAAAAATTATTTTAATGTTGACCGTCGAATATATTAATATATTATCTATAAATTGCATATAAATTAATTAAATAATTTTGTCCGTGGTAAACCTGGTATGTCCGTGATATTAGATACATTCTAAGTGTATGATATTCCACAATGCTACATATATTTTACAATGAACAACAAGTGTAGAAAACGGATCGCAGATGTAAAAGTTAAGCGGGAAGTTTTGATAAGAATGAGTAAAATGGAAACGCTTTGCACGAAGTAGTCTAAGCACAAAAATATAAATTACAAGAGCGAATGCAGGGGAAGCCAGTTAAGTTAGTCTGGCTTGCAACTTTGTTTTTACGGCAACATCATTTCCTTAGTCGTTTGGCAAACTCTGCTTAAATAATGCAACGTCCTCGTCTCACACGGGTGGAAAGTGTGCCAAGCATTGGTACATTCCGAAACGTTCCTTCAATGCAGTGAACCATAACCTTTTTATCAGTATCAATAATTTTCTAATAATTGTTTGCAGACCGCATTGTGAACAAAAGTGTCCTGGATAATGTTAATCTCTCTCTAAAGTGTACAAATAAATTATTTTTAATCAAATAGGTAAGTGTATACATACCGGTTACTCTCAATTCTGCATAACGTACGACGTTGCAATACCGAATGAAAACACCAATACTGATATTTCAATATTTCCTATTAAATATCGGTATTAATGCCGGTATTCGTAAAATAATTGGAAAAAACAGAAGAATCAACCAACAAATACATTATATTATTAAAAAATCTATTTAAAATATTAATATTTTATAGCATGTGTCATTGGGACATGGAAGTAAACCAGACATCGCATAACCTGACAAAAAATACCGAATACATCGGTATTGTCTGATTATTAAAACCGGTATTTCTGTATCGAAAAATACTGAGATACCGGTATTTCAAAACCGGTATTGCAATCCTATGTACGACGTAGTTAATATAAGACTTCTAACTAAAAAAAAGTCTATAGATTAATATCAGTGCTGAGATGAGCTACATTCATATTTTTTTTTTCGAAATAAATATATTATAAAATTAGGCACATCTCAATTAAGGTTTTAAAAATTTATTTTTATAATTTTGGTACGTTTTGGAGGTTTACATAATATTGTGTAAAGTTGCACATAGAATATGTAGGTACTTACATCTCTTTTATTAGATTTTGACTGTAGTGACTTATCTGTTTTTAAGATAAACATTACAATATTATATTACCGTAGTCGACACAGAGTGAATGTTCTTTTAACAGATTTTTGTTTTTCTAAAAAGTAGACGTTAACGGTTTATTAGGTTAATACTCTATATTAAAACATATCTTGAAAAATAATATGTAAATTTTGGATTGCTTTGAACCTGGAACCAATGAGATTCTGCGTCTCATATTCATGTTAATAATAAATATATGTGTTTTCTTTTTCATGGTTGAAAATGGGTTTGTATACCTTGAAAAGGAATTTGTTATGATTAAATAAACAAATTCATTTTGAATGGTATATTATTTTATTGTTGGGTCGTAATACGTGGAATGTTACGTTGTGTATCACTGGTTTAATGAGTATTGTGAATTGGCAAATCTAAAATCTAATACGAAAAAGCTTAACTTACTTTTCATTTGGATTGATATTGTATATTATTTTATAAAACTGCAGAAGAAATTGCTATTTTTACTACAATTTAATGTAGATCTTTGTCGGATTTCAAATAACCACTGAAAATAAAATGAAGCTTTTTATTAGTTAATGTAAATACATAATATATTGCTAAAACAGATGCAAATGTTGTGTTTTTTCAGTTGTTCTAAGTTGAATTTAATCCATCTGAAGCCTGTACTTGTCCTGTCGTTCTATAATATAATTAATTACTTATGTGAATTTAAATAATCGTTCAGCATTATAAAATAGATGGTGATAGTTAATAGAAGGAAAGAAAACATATTCGTCAGAATGATAGCATGGAGAGTAGGGATTGCAATACCGGTATTTCAAAACCGGTATTCCAGTATGTTTCAATACCGAAATACCAGTTTTAAAAATCCAAAATACCGGAATTTTCCGTATTAAGAAAGCACACTCCTTTACAATTTTGAAACAAAATTATAAGTTACGTGCTGCTAAAATTCAAATAAATACTGAGTAAATCCAACAGAGGTGAAAAAATATAAAAACAAATTTCCTCAAATATATTTATATAAATAATTGTCGCGATGAATTATCATAATATTATTTGGAAATTGAAAACATCCGTGACAAAAACGTGCAATTATTCTATAATTATTGATGACTGTACAAGCGTTGAATTTTAGAAGCTTTTCCTGCAGCCGGACTTATTTGCACATGGCTTTAGCTAAAATTATCAATATATTCAAATTATTTGTAAAAAATCACTAGTTCTACAATTATGATCAATATATATTTTTAAATGTCAACATTATAAATGTGGGTACGTAGGTTTTTGCTATAAAATAATATTTTTTAAATATGTTAAAAGCTATATTTATTGATAAGCACCTACTTCTGTTTTTTTTCAATGTTTAAGAAATACCGGTATTAATACCGGTATTCAATAAGAAATACCGAAAAATCGGTATTGACATTTTTATTCGGTATTGCAATCCCTAATGGAGAGGTTGCTATATAACGGATATAGATACAATTTTATATTCAATGTATCGAATTTGAATTAATAATTCCAACAAGTCTATATTTTGATTTTTTTAAATTTAGAGTCGTTTAATGTACGAGTATTTTAATATTAGGAAATAACATCTTCTTTACAAACATTACTTGTCTATATTATAAGAGGTAAAGGGTAAAAGATACACGTATATTATGTATAATAATAAATTGTCTGCCACGTTGGATGTCTCTAAATATACCTTTTACCTCTAATTAATACGGCAGACATGATACAGACATTCTATAATACATCATTATCTGTGACCACATACATATTATTAAAGGCACATAACGTGGTCGTATTAACACCCACATAAATAGATCGTTCCAGCCGGAAATTATCGGATTGTTTGGTATGTTTTTGTATTTCTCCCTGTTTATCTGCAGGTTAGGTATATAAATGTATAGAGATATAGAATATTGTAGTAGATTTTTGGGTTTCCACCGTGTGTGATATTATATTTATCATCTCTTAAATATGGCCTCTGCAACGATCCCAAAACGTCGAGTAAAGAAGGAAGAAGGACACACGGTGGAAACCCAAAAATCTACTACGATAAAAAACAACCGTAAAAGCCTCAAACAGATATAGAATAACAAATAAAATATATATTTTTTGTAGTGTCAAATTATAGCAAACTCACCAAGAAACGGACCTCAATAATAAATTCTGCATTTATATCCGTTTTTTACTTAGTCAGTTATCCATTGATGCAAACGCCAGATAATAGCTGACTCGATTATTTCAACAAAAAGAATATTTTATAATTAATTATTTCTTTTATGTCACATAAATGTTGACATAAATGTCACTGCATAGCATAGCATAGAGGTAAATGCGACGGACGGGACGTAAGCCCAGGAGATGCAGGGTTTGATTCCCTGCCGGGGTGGCTTACTTTTTTCAAAAAAGATTTTTTCTATTGGTTATAATATATTTTCTCAGAAAGTGTTTTTCAAAATTATGTATGTTCAAAAAGAATATTCTTTTGATTGTATAAATAGCGAATAATAATTCATCGGAAATGTCACTCAAATATACTTTTCCGGTCCGTTACTATCTCAATCTTCGTATCGTCCCACACAACATCTCATTGTACCGAGATTCGGACCTCGGAACATTATCATAAGTATTGTAACATAAATACTGTAACATTCTCTTGTATCGACCACAAATAAGACTCGCTCCTGCATCCATCTTCGACTTCATCATCATCATCCTCAACACCATGACCTACGACACGTCGACGACTCCCACAGTGGTAACTCAAATCAAACCCCACATTCATGACCCAAATCGAACCCCACATTGGTGAACCCGATCTTTTGATTGGCTAGTTCAGCAAGATGCTGAGGGGATATGACATAACTGTCCTTACCTTCTACCGGCAAGTTTAGCAAGGTGCAAAGCGGATACGATACCCTACCACAAATGTATATAGTTTTCTTCAGTACTAATAAACCAAGTTTATATCTAAATACCACTGTTCGCTAACAACATTAAACATGGTATAAACCCCCTTAAATACCTATAACTTTTGTATCCTACAGCAAGTAGAAAACATGTACAAATCAAGGCCTACTATAGTCAAACCATGACACGAAACTGTAAATTGTGATCGTAGTGCTAGTAAAGTTTTTTTTTTTTTTTTTTTTTTTTTGTGATTTTACCGAGGCTTTGACTGCGACTCGCTGTCATATCGCCTCTTCTCTTCTAGAAGGGGATCCTTCGATCAGGTCCTCACTCCTATTCTGTTAAATGGCTTTATAATTATTTTGTCTAGCTCTTCCGTCTTTCTTTCTTTCTTCTTTAGACGCCAGTGTTTTATGCACCAGAATCGCTCTCCTCCGTATCCATCCCTTCTGTATTTTCGATACATCGTGTAATCATTGAATTTCAGATAGTCTAATTCAGACCTCAGCCAAGTCTCTGAGATTAATGCTATTGAAATTTTTTGTCTTATTAAGTAGAGTTCTATATCATCCTTTTTTTGCTTCATACTTCTGGCATTCCATTGTAAAATCCTAATTTGTTTTTTATTATCCATTTTGCTCCAGAACCTCCCCTAGAATTTCCTTTAAGTGTCCTTCTTTGAATTGTTTGCATACCCAGTCCACTGCTTTAATTATTAGTTGTTTAATGATCTGCTGCCAGTCTCCCCCTTTCAGCAAGACTTTCATAATTTCTCCCATCGCGTTAACCTCTGTCTTCCCCTTTGAATTTTTCTTATTTTTTGTAGGCTTTACGCTACTACCTGTAGATATTATTGTTGAGCCTGAAGCTTCTACCACTGCTTCTTCTTTCTTTTTGTTTTCCTTAGTTTTTTGAATTGTTTCGCTTTCATCTCTTCCTACGATTTTTTTTTGTTTTAATATGTCAGCATAGCTATTATTTAACATATTTTTTTTTGCTTCCTTGAAAGGTATGTTCATTTTTTTCATTGCTTCTTTGCAATTCTTTTCCTCTTGCCACTTTGGGCATTTTTGGCTGTTTGCCGCGTGGTTACCTTTGCAATTGATGCACGTAATTTCCTCATTTTTTTCGCAGGTTTTGTGGTTTTCACCACACTTAGGGCACGTTTCTACTGTACGTCCGCAATTGTTCGCGATATGCCCATATCGCCAGCATTTGTAGCATTGCATAACCCTGAATACATACGGTTCTACAGCAAAAGAGACTCCATATATGTAAATTGTTCTCGGCAATATTTTCTCCCCAAATTTAATACTGACTGACGAGGTCTTTGTCAGCTCTCCTGTATCACCTTTTCTTGTCAACCTCTTAAGGTTGATTACTTTTGCATCACTTTTGATTTCCATTTGCAGTTCTTGGAGGTCCATATCAATATCGACTTTTCTTATTACTCCATAAGAGCAGGAGTCATTCTCTTTGGTCACAAAACCGAGATCTTTGAGTTCTCCAGCTTGTTTCACTTTATCTGCTTCTTTTTCGTCTTCTACTTGGATGTACGTCTTTAAATTTTTATTGTAAATTTTCTGTACTTTTACTCCTGCCTTATGCAGCATCTGCGCTATTTTCAATTTTAATGGAATTTTACTTCCCGTCGCTATCATGACGATGTTTTGGTTTCCCTTTGGAGTGACCCCAGAGTCTCTTCTGGGTTTTTTTCCAGAGGTCACCGTCTGCCATTCTTCTTCTTTTTCTCCAACCACTTCCTCTTCATCATCGTTTCTTTTCTTCTTCGTTTTTTTGGTTTCATTCACTTCCATCGTGGTGTTTTCCATTTTATTGCTTTTGCCGTTCACGCGGTCTTGGAATTCGCGCGACAGTGTGAACAAAAAACAGTGTGGACAACCCCTCGCTTCACAGCGTTTGACGCACTCCCCGCACAAAGTGCACTATCCGTGCAACAATAAATATTTTTCACTTTTTCTCAAGCACTGGCACTGATTGTCAAAATCACATGGGACCACACATGTTGAGTTTATTGTCAAATTCATTTACAAACAATATTATTTTTGTTGTAACCCGTATTTATAACCGTTCGCGAGTCCCGGCGAATAGCGTCCCGAATACGTAAGCGAAGTTGTACAACCTCACTCCACCGCTGTTGGCTTCCGACTGGCTAGTAAAGTTATTACTCATACTTCGAGTACAGTATGGTAAACTGTTTATAGAAAATGATGTTTATGTCATATTGAAATAAAAGATAATAATTTGAACACAATAAACAATTGAAAATCTTCATTTACGATGAACAGGTTACCTCACTGCTTTAGAAAATAAGTAATAATTCGCACTACCATCGTAAATCTCAATTCAGTACCATGACCTGTCTATAGTGTGCTTTGGTAGATATTCACTGATAAATATGAAAGTGTGAATAATATGTTTGCGGGAAAATTTTTACCTTTCATTAGAAGTTGATTTTTATGCACTGTCTAATTAATGTACGTATATTTACGATGTAGTCTGTCCAAACTACATTTAAACTTATAATTATAATTGCAGGTATAGACACGTTCAGTAAAAAGGTGTATAATAATTTTATTATGTCAGTCTGGACTAGGCTTTACACTGTTTCTGTCAGACACGTATAAACATTGCGAACATGTAGTGAATGCAATACTATGTACAGATTATAAATGCCATTGAAAATGTAGTCCGGTACGTTGAAGGTGAACTATTGCAAAGTTTTAGATATCACAAAGACGTAACTACAACGAGACTAAAAATGGATGACGTGATATTTTTATAAAAATTAAAAAAAAAAAGATTTATGAGAAAGAGGGATTTATTGTTCAGTTAAAAATTAATTCTGTATTTTTATTATAATTATTATATTAAAAATCTTATTCAATTGGAAGCTGTTTAATATTCTAAGATCTTCTTATGTTGTTCACAAATTGAAATTAAACACTTTTGCGACACAAAAGGCCTAACTTCGGTCGTAACAAAAGATTTTTTTTTTTATGAAATGTGAAGGTTTATTTGAAACTTATTTTTTTTTAAAAAAGAAACAGTCTACAGCTTTCAAAATATAAAAGTGCCAAAATTTTTATTCATGGCTCTTTTAAATAATACATTTTTATCGCGTTGAAGTTCAAAACAGTGTAAAGTAGGTAGGTATGTCGTTTCTTTTGTCGTTCTCTAGATGAATACCGTTTTGAAGAGAAATAATCTCCATTCAAACCTTTGAAAATGGAAACAAAATATAATTTAAGTATTTCTGAAAAGAATTTATTTTTCTTTTCTATGAGATAAAACTTGTGGCATATACCTGTTACATAGAATTGAACCTCATCATTATAAGCTAGATTATACCCATTTTACTTTAGCTATACATAAATCCACGGTTGAATTGGCTCGGTGGAATACGCGGAGATATTCCGGCATGACGACGAGTTTTAAATACATATTTAAATATTTTAAATTAAATAACTTTACTGCAAAGTGATGTTCAAAAATTGAAACCTCGTAACAGATAATATTTAATATTTTTTTTAAAGAGATAGGTTGAAACTAACAAAAAAATAAGAAAACTAACAATCATCGTAGTTAAAAAACTGCACTATAATTTTTGCAGCAAGTTTAATTATATATATTTTTTAATTTTAATATGTTTTAACTTTCACCTGTAAAAACAAGTCAATTTTCAGTCAGAGGTACCAAATTAAATCAAATGTTAGTTATTTTACATAATATAGTGGACTTTACAAATTTAACACATTCACAACATGGCATTTAAAAACAAAGAAATAGTATTAAAACTGTATTATATAAAAAAATAAATAGATCAGTATTAAGTTATTAAACAGTTGAAAATATAAATTCAAAAATTATATAGTAGTAGTATATGGAAGTAGGTACACTGAATGAGCTAAGTAGTCTCTATTTTAATATTTTAAGGATTTATACAACAATACCTATCCTCATCCTTACGTAGGTGGAAAATGCGATTTGGTTGAGCAGAGTAATTAAATAATAATTTTTGGCTTAATTTTATTGCAGAAAGCTTTCAAATCAAATTTTACTAGTCAAATACTTAGATATCGTGAACATTAAACATTATTTATTTAAGACATTCACAACCTGTCATTTAAAAACAAAGAAATATAATATATTAAAACAGTATAATATATACAAAAAGAAAAAGATGTAGTATTAAGTTATTAAACAGTAAATACAACAGTTATAAATTAGATACAAGGAAGTACACCGAATCTGCTAAGTAGATCTTATCAATATTAGATCAGTAAAATTGAAAATTTAAATCCATATATTTATATTATATTATAATATAATATTATTTACATGTTATAAATCAACTACTTAGAGGCCATCCATGGACTGAAACCGTATGCGACTTAGATCCGTGTGCCGTACTAAACTTATGATTTTTGTTCATGAAAATATATTTTCACAAAATTTTTAAGTGTAAGAGTATGGTATAAACGGATACAATCAGATGCTTAGAATATACTTTGTGGAAATATATTTCCATGACCAGAAAAGATAAGCTTAGTATAGCACACGGTTCGAAACCGCATACGGTTTCAGTCCATGGATGGCCTTTTAGTCAGTGTTAAATAGTTTTATATTAAATACAAAATTAGATCGTAATATAAGTATAGATTCTACAGACATGGGAACCTAATACTATTATTTAATAAAAAATTTGAATAAAAATGGAAAAGCAATTTCTGTTATAAACTAATTTTCTTTATATACCATAATACGGCCAAAAGTTGGTAAGTATCGAAATCATGTTGTAGAGTTATGCAATTTCAAGTTTGACGTGCCCTCTAAAATCAGGCATAATGCTAATTTCTTTATGCTTTATGTACAAGTTCTATATATCGGATAACCTTGATTTTTTTTCTAGCATACATATTTATATATAGACACATAATCCGTTATTTACTCTTAATACCTAAATTATCGACATACCAAGTTTTAGCAGCAACCCCACTTTATTATGCTTTGATAAAATAAATATGCTATATTATTCATCACTTATCATGATCATGTTGAAATGATTTATCTATTGATGATTTTGATAGTAATATCTAATTATTAAAAATAAAACTGGTTGATAATAGGAAATGTAGGCATTCTGGAATCAACAATTATTGATCATAGTGGATACATTAAAACCACTGCGAAATATTTCACAAAATAGCGTTTCGAGGTATTTAACTTCAAAAATAATTGGAATATCTTACTGTTGTATCAGAACCACTAACGAAATTTGTCAATTGTAATAGTGAGATTCAACTATAATGATTATTGACAGAATGTCTCAATACCACATTGAATATAGCTCATATTTAGTTATCCAACTGGATATTTATCTCAATTACCCAAGTGTTGAAATGTTACAATGTAGCTTTGAAGTATCGAGCTTTTGTAAGATGATATTAGGTATAATATTATGTAAAAACTATTTATATGATTTTATTGACAACTTATAACATGATAATTCGTAATGTTAGTAAGTTTGTGTAAAATATAATTTAATTACATGTCATTAAACATAAGTATATCTCAATTATACTTACCTAAAAAAAAGTTTGACAAAGTTTTGGTAAGAATAAAGAAGGTTATACATATTGTATATAACCGACAAATTTAATGAGTAGTAATTTAATGACCTAACCAGGGAACTCAGAAATAATGGAAACTGAAATACATAACGGGTAAGGCAATAGCAGGTAACCGACTCGAGTAAGGAAGAATCCGGGTTAAGCTTACACACGTGTCAAGAATACGTTTTACGTCTAATACTGAAATCTGCTCTCGGTTTATGCATTTACGTTCATTTAATGTTGGTGTATTACACACATCATTGCATGTGCTTCATTTTCGTATGACACTCACACATTCAAAAGCCTGCTTCACCATGCAGCGTATTGAATATAGCCTATCGATATACTATTTATTATCTGTTCTGTGGACCTAACATATTAAGGCAATATTGGATTTACAACTTATTAAAATTAATTATATTTGTAAGTTAAAAGTAACTTCTCAATAATTGAGTTAGAGCAAAAGCATATGGGTTACTGTCCATCATTTACATATTAAAATTGTTCGGATACAAATTTAATAATGATGTACTCAGGTACTTTGATCATTGCTTAAGTTAAAAATAATAAAGTGACTATTGTGCATTTCGAATGGAGAATAATCATTTTACTATTCAATTATTGTAGCTATATAACACTATCAGTAACCCTGGGTTATAAAACGTGCAAAGTATTGGTACAGTTGCAAGGAATTGAACATTTTATTTTGGGCAATTGGAATTCGAACAAACGTCTTTTGCTAACCTGGGCAGGACTCTGATAATTAAGCTGCTGACCCAGTTATAGTACATCCTTACAGATATATTATTACATAACACACATGCGTGCATATTATTAATGTCACTTCTTTAAAATAATCGTTCCTGTAACGTGCTTTTGAAACTATATGTATGGGTTTGAATCTCATGTCAGATAAAAATTACATGTAGCTTTTCTAATGTTTAAGAACAATGATTCAAATGAGTTGGGTGAATGGCTTATAACTAGGGTCCGGATTTGTATGCAACAAAAAACATGGTTATATGCATGCACGTATGCACTTAAAATCAATAAAATATGCACTAAAACCGAAGAAATATTCAGTTAAAAATTGTCATTTTTTGTGGGAAAGAATTGCAAATACCCACTTTACCCAATATTACTGACTAAAAATCGAATAACTAGTTAATAATTTTTCAATATAATACGATATCAGAAGAAAAAACACAAACAAAGAATATAAAGTTAATCAATTACAATTTTCAAAATAGTTTTTTCACAAGTACCTACAAATAATTGAATAATAAATGCAATGTAAACCAAACATAACTTAAAAAACAAAAACGACACACTTAACTATTCCTAAATACTATTTTCTGTTTTTTGTCAGAAAAAAAATTACATTATTTTTTTCAATATTATGCTCTGGCATTAAATTTTTCTGCATAGGTATCTGTCAGTATTTTGTTTATATGCGGAAAACTACCTCTCAACGTACACTTGTGCAAACTTTAAATAATAGTGCCCGAGTTGACTTCACTTTTTCCACTGATAAATCCACAGCTCGGAGATGGCATTAAAAATGCAAGTGCATCTAAATTATCTTTCTTCCTAACTTAGTTATATTTCGATAAAATAATTAAAAAAAACTAAAATTATACATTCAAAAGCTCTAAAATATGCATTTATTTATGAAATATGCACTAATGTCTCAAATATGCTCTAACGTCTCAAATATGCATTTATATGCACAATAAAATTTAATTTTTGGATTCTGTGTCTTTCAAAACAGATTTCTGTGCAACTCTCATAGCTGTGCATACACCCTAACAAAACATGCACTAGCATATAAATCCGGGCCCTACTTATAACCATGCAAAATCTGTTACTTAATATAAAGTCAATTCTATGGATGCCCATATTCACTGCATAGTAGCGAAAATGGTTCATAATCTACTTATTTATTATACCTGAATGCTGTTAATGAGAATAATATGTCAAGTTTTTAAACGAAGCAATAAAAGCTGTGCATAGTTATGCAAAGAAACATAAATTCAGTTAAACGAAATTTAAGATTTTTCAATAGCTTGATGGCATTTAGAATTTTTGTATCAAAATGTGAATTGGCTCTGAAAGATATAAGATTTTAGGTGTAAAATATAAAAATACTTAACTCATTTTTTTGTTAAACCATTCATAATGATTACAACGCAGCTCTTAGGTACAGATATTTATTCAGTAGGTACCAGTGACAGTTTTTTTTTGATGCAGATGACACATTCAATTCTTCAAGAGATTTAAAGGGGCCTCAAAACAGGTCAAAACAGTCATATAATTGTTAAATAAAATTATACCAATTGTTTTTTAAAAGAAGCACATTTTTCTGAAATTGAGTAGGTATAAATATTATCCAAAGCGTAACAAAATCCCTGCTAATATTATCAAATGGGTCTATATAACATAATTAACTACTAAAACATATACATACCTACCTAATGGTACACAAAATAAATAAATCACTTAAATGATTATATTCGTTAAAAGACAGTTCTAGTAAATAAGTAAAGAGATACAGTTATATTTTTACCACGTTTTTCTTAGCTCGTATTCTTGTTTGTCCGGTGGTTGTTTATCTAGTACAAATCTTGCAATCGATTTTTAACTAATTTCCCAACCAGCTAGACATCTGAAACTTTTAGAATATATCAGACCACGATGCCAATGCGTTCTTTTAATACTTTTAGCCATCTCTAAGTAGAATTGATTTCATTTTCAGTTGATTCTGTTTTGTATGAAAAGTTATTACGGAAGAAATCCGTTATCCAATCCACTATTATTGGTTGCTAAGGGGGTGGTCCTAGCAACTAAATTATTAATATATATGTGCGTTACTCTGGAAATCAAAATGACATTTCAGTATTCTATATTTGTTTGTTTGTTGCAAAATAGCAAAAAAATGATTTGTTGACAATTGCCTTATTAATTGTCCTAAATTATTAATACATAGAATTGTCAAGTTTATATGATTTAACAGAAAATTTAAAAATATGGTATATAAAAAGTTATTTTTATCTTGTAATTATGACTATGTTTCAACCTCCGTTGGTAGTTAGAATTCAAGGCTTTTATTTTATTTTTTTATCGTAAGAGTCCCCAGTATCATTCGGAGCCTCGGGCCTTCAACTGCCTGAATCCAACACTAAGTACTTAGTATGATATACTGAATACTGCCTAAAATACTTGTATATTCAGAGATTTCAGAAATAGTCATAAGAGTACTCAAACGTAAAAGAAAAACATACGCAGAAACCAACGAAAATTCAAAATGGTTTCCTGTTTGTATCCCGTTGAAAAAAAAACATCTAAAATTTATTTAAACATAACAGAAATTAATAACGGCGGTATATTAAATTGATTGCAGCGGTTTGTCAGAGTCGGATCGCCTCCTGGGCTCATTTTTTGAGCAAATCTCGGGGGAGGGGTCTCGCAGATAGAGAAGAACAAAAGGTCACACTTTAAGAAGGAGTGCTCAATTTCGCGCTAACCCATTTACGACTTAAGTGACATTCTTGTTGTTGCGTTTTTTCTTATATACAATTCTTGAACAGTTTTCTAGCTGTAAAGAGCAACATAAAATATTGCATGATTATCAAGTACGTAAAATCATCATTGCGTTTATAATCATATTGTATGGATCGTTGCCTCCTCTAAGACAAATCTAGTCAAATAATCTCAATTTTAGTCTTGCAAGTATGCCAAGTAAATAAAGCTAAAATCATAATATGAGATAATAATATGTACATACATAGCTAACCGTGTAAGCAAACACTTGGTTTTGGTTAGGGATTGCAATACCGGTATTCTACTATTTATCAATACCGAAATACCGGTTTTAAAAATCCAAAATACCGAAATTTTCGGTATTAAGAAAGCACACTCGTTTACGTTTTTGAAAATGAGTTATAAGTTATGTGCTGCCAAAATGAAAATATGTTGAGTGAATCCAACAGAGGTGAAAAAATAATAAAACAAATGTTATAAAATATATATAAGTAATTATCGCGATGAATTATCGTAATATTATTTCGAAATAGAAAACATCCGTGACAAAAATGTTCAATTATTTTATAATTTATGATGATTATACAAGCGTTGAATTTAAGGAGCACTTCTGCAGCCGGACTTATTTGCACTTTTAATAGCTTTAGTTAAAATTATCAGTATATTAAAATTATTTGTAAAAAATTACTAGTTCTACAATTATGATCAATACATATTTTTAAATGTCAATGTTTTTTTTAATGTTTAAGAAAATACCGATATTAATATGGGTATTCAATAGGAAATTCTGAAAAACTGGTATTGAAATTTTCATGCGGTATTGCAATCCCTAGTTTTGGTAACAATATACAATATATATTTTTTTCATTTTGTTGAATATTTTCATTTATTTTTTTATTCAGAGAGAAAATAAATAATATAGTTATTATATAGAGATATTATTAAGATCTTCTTTGATAAAATAAAATTATAATATCTTTTATTGTGTTAACTGTCAATACGTGGTGGAACTGCATTGTATTATTGATTAATATTAATAAAACGCATTTTTTTTGTACTTATTCCACGATTGTTGATCTTAACAGCCTACCTCCACCATTCGCCACTGATAATTTTAGTGTACTTTTAAAATTATAATACCTCCATATTATTATATAGTTAAAAAATCACCTCATTATTACAATATGTATCTACATATTTTATTATTTTAATTAATAATAATTTGATTTAAAACTTATATTTTCAAATTAGTCACATACCTAACAATAGTAGCAATTGATCACTTCTTATTAGATTTAATATAATATTATATGACTTTGCCGGTTTTATAATTTGAATCAAAGAAGTGTGCACGTTTACATAATTATTTAAAAATATTTTATTACCTACATGATAATTATTTGAAGGCTTTACAATATATTAAATTCAAGTTAAAAAAAATATTTAGTTGGAGTTTTAACATCCTTACATAGGTTATTATATATTAATGCATGTGTGTAAACATAATTACGACATAAAAAGAATTTTATAAACCGCGTTTTTTAATTTTCTGTTGAATCATATAAACTTAACAATTCTATGTATTAATAATTTAGGACAAATAAGGCAATTGTCAAGAAATCATTTTTTTGCTATTTTGCAACAAACAAACAGATATAGAATACTGAAATGTCATTTTGATTTCCATAGTAAGGTGTATATTAATAATTTAGTTGCTAGGACCACCCCCTTAGCAACCAATAATAGTGGATTTGATTACGGATTTCTTTCAAATTAACTTTGTATACAAAACAGAATAAACTGAAAATGAATTCAATTCTACTTAAAGATGGCTAAAAATATTAAAAGAATGCATTGGCATTGTGTTCTGATGTATTCTAAAAGTTTCAAATGTCTAAGCTTGTCGGGAAGTTAATTAAAAATCGATTGCAAGATTTGTACCACATAAACAATCACCGAGAAATAAGAATATGAGCTAATTAAAACGTTGTAATAATACAAAATAGTACCCTTAGTCCATAGTATTAATTAAAAAGGTACATAATGTGTCTCATTAAAATAAGAGTTAAAAATCGTTTGTAAGATTTGTACTGGACAAACAACCACCGGACAAACAAGAATACGAGCTAAGGAAAATGTGGTACAATAGTGTAAGGTTTATTTTAAATTATACTGGGTAAACAGTCTAAATATCTAAAAGAAAGTAGGTATTATTGATAATAATAATTGCAAAATGTGTATTTTCATTTTCGAATTCAATTTTCTCAAAACATAATATTATGTGTTCACGCTGTGATCTTACGGCGTAAACGATCTATCTTATGATTAGGCGTATGATGTAATGATGTGACTTAGCCGGTTTTACAATTTCAAACAAAGCAGTATGCAAATCTTCCCCGCTCTGGCGCGCGATACAAAAGGGTTACATACGAATATAATAATATTCTTCCTGTCTTGACGCCATAACAGCGTCGCGACCTTATCGAGATCCAAGACCCTGGAGATCGCTTGTTTTGCGCGTTACACGCCTCGAGATAACGAATATCAGTTTTGACTCTGCAGTTAATAACGCCGGCTCCATTGTTGGATGTTTGAAGAATCTTTTGAGAGTTCAGCTTAGTCTTATCTGAATGAATAAAACTAAACGAGCCACATATGCAAAGTTGGCCAACTCGTCATTGTCATGCTTCTGCTATCGTTTCCACACATCTCGAGACGCATAAGGCCTCTAATATCAACGACAGTGTGTGGAATTTTCAGAATTAAAACATCATTTAAATACTGAGTAACAGATTTATAAATGTAGTGATTCCCAACCAGTGTGCCATGAAAGATTGGAAACGTGTTGCAGGGTATAATTTTACCGTCGTACATGTCATTTTTCACAAAAAATATTTTTTTTTAATCATATAAAAAGTTGTCTGCGCACAATTTTCTTGAATAAACGTTAACTTAAAAAAATTGCTTTCGCGATACTACATTTTTTAAAAGTTTTGATGACCTAACCCAACCTTTATTGGTAGTTTATTAAGTGAATTAATGGTCTTCACACGGGGCTCTAGGTTCAACCCTTGTCGAGGTCACAATACCTTTATGTCATTTTCGCAAAGCCTGGTTGTTTATGTAATTTTTTAACTTTTATTATTTCTCTGTTTTACTACAAAATTGTTATTAGGCTGTTTAGCCTATTGTGGCATTAAAAAAATAATAAAATATTACATAATAAAAACTGTGAGCAAAAGGAAAGATACAATGTTTTGAATCACTACTTTTTAGGAGAGCCAGAAGAAAAAAATAGTTTTAGATAAATATTATAATAATAAAAATTAGTATAGCATGGTATAAATGGCCGAGAGGCTTACGCGTCGATTAATGATGTCGTGGATCTCATGTTTGAATTCCGGTTCTATTAAATACACATATTGATTTTAAAATTGTGCATAGAGTCAGTTCAACCAGCTGTTGCGCCCATCGGACCATTCGATCTGGTCGCCACAAAGGCCAATTTTATTGGATTTAGAAATACGTGAGTTATACTGCCAACGTGAAGATCTCTTCACTTAGAATGTTCGGAAGTTTTGTATAAGCTTTCATTTGTTACTTACTACAATTTTTAATATTGCCTCTACGTTCTCATCTCTCCTATGGGTTTCTCAACTAAAAGTCATGTAAATTCAATGAAAGCACTTTTGAGTGCATGGTGACCTTAGTCTTGGGTAACTGCTCCTGACTCATTCTCATTCATAAAAAAATGATGCTTTACACCTAACGTAGGGTCCCATGATATGCCCAATTAAGACCGGGTGTGGTGCGGGGCGGTTGTAATTTGGTGGGACCATTAACTTCAATATGTTTAGAGTCAGAGTATGAACATAATATGTTGAGGAAAGAACTAAAATCCATTTAAAGTAAAAAAAAATATTCTTTCCACTCAGTGGAGGCTTATATTATTATGATTGTATTAGGATCTGATACGGTCAATATATAATATTACATTTATGTATAAATTCAGTATGACGTGATAATTTTATAATCTGGAAAATGACCAGGTACATGATAAAGTTGTGGAAACACTGATATTCTAGTAGGTACTTAATAAAATATAATGTACCTAAGTTATTTTATATAAACTACTAAACATTTCTACAGATTCTTTTGCGGTATTTGCATATTATATTTAAACATAAAAATATGTTGATCGGTAGGATGAGAAACTATATAGAATTAGCATGACATAATACACAACAGTCCTACAAATTCTAAAGGTTGTTTAAACTTACCTCGGAAATCTGTTATAAATTCTTAATCTTCAACCGTAATTCAACACCTGGACCATGCTAATCAGAATAAACTATTCACAAATTTGAAACAATGCTATTCTTAAGGTTCGTTTATACAGGGAGCATGGGTTTGAGTTATTCAAATTTTAATACATTAACAGTGGGGTAAAATAAAATATGACGATGTTATAATAATGTGGGCATACATATTAAGCGACCCACACCGTATTTTGTATCACTAACTAAACTTAACTCAGTTATCCGTAACCATTTTGCAGTAAAGATCTATATATTAATTAAATTTGAGTTATTCTTATGGACAGTCATTTTTGACTATTAACATATACACAGAACTATTATCAGATATTGATTCAAATAAATCACAATATTAAAAAAAACTATTTCTTTTATTCAGCAAATAATTCACAACATTTTGAGAATGTAACATTCTATATATTGAACATACATAACTTGAAAACACCTCAGATAATTATATATAGGTACCCACTATAAAAAAATCTTTTTTTTTCTTAGCAAGTTCAAGTAGACGTTATAACTAAAATATTTGGCGAAAGCCGGGCGTCGTTTGATAATTAAGGTAATTAATATTCCTTGATTTAATACACAGAAACTGATAGTCAATAAAAACGCAATTCGATAAGCATTTTATGTAGAATCTACTAGTTTAAATAGTCGCAATTAGATTGGAGGCTTGTAGCATAATTGGTTAATGCACAGTGACGCGATACCAGAAGTTATTCGGGTGCAAATCCCATCGAGCATTTTGGTTTCAAATATGTCTAGTGGGTTTATATTATATATCTGAGGTGTTTTAAGGGGAATGGGACGACTGGATTCCGGACAATTGGACGCCGCACTATCGTAAACACGTATACAGAACGTAGACGAGGTATTTTAATCAGTTTCTATCTAGTACTTAGTAGTTTTAATTCATTTTACTCTTGTCATAATGAATTCTTTATTGCGGATTGAGAATTACCATGCCTAAGGCTTTATATAAAATAAAAAAACTCTTTTTTCGTTGGAACTTAAACATATGCACGATTAAATCATTATTTACGACTGCATATTTACATTTTCACCAACTAATAAATCAAAATATAATCATTTAAAGATAAATAATAATATTAAATATATTTTTTAAAGTACCTACAAGTACCTAACATCTATTTATTTTCGAATTCCGTGGCGTCCAGTTGTCCCTGTGCCAAATCGTCCTAGACCCATTTAAGTTATGTATGTTCAAATCACAATATGCTGTACTAGTTCCACTTATTTGAAAAATATTCAGGACCGGTTTCGTCCGCTTCAAAGGGACATCGTCAACTGGTAAAGGATAATAATACAATAATCTTCTTCTTCTTCTTTCACCGTGTCACGACCCAGCATTGGGGAAAACACAAATTCGCGCCACTTCTCTCGGCCCATTGCCAATTCTCGCGCCTCCCGCCATGCAAGTCTTGATGCACGTCGATCACTTTTGTAGCATCGCTGCAGGGTGAGGAAGTGCCGGTCATGGCGACGGAACCCTTGAGGTTATTCCACAAGGGTAGGAAGTGTCACACTCTCTGATGACATCTGGAACACATGTCCCAGCCACGTAAAGCGTCTCTTCGTAATTACCTCAATCTCATATCAATAATTTAAATATCGCAAATACCTTAGCATTACAAATAAGGGTAGTTGCTTTGTTGATTGTATTAGTTTTACTTTCATCCGATGACTATTGTATTGTTATCAAATTGTACTATTATAGATCTCTTATAAGGTGAGAACAGTAATCTCTGTATATCCACGATGGCCGCGTGGCTTAAGCGCTGATTTATAGTGTCGAGGGTCTCAGGTTCGAATCCTGGGTCTGGCAAGTACAGATTGTTTTTCAATTTGTGTATGTGTCAGAGTATGGACCAAATAGGTTGAGCAAGTGGCTGACATCCATTTCTCGTAAAAATAAAATCTGTTAATACAAATTTCCACTCTGTGGAGGCCCATATGATCATATTAGGATCGGACATGGTCAAAGGATAAGGTGAGAACAGTAATCTTCGGTGACGTCGAATGGTATAGTTTGCGAGATGGAATGACAGCACCAAGAAAGCGACTGAATCAACAATAACTGTAGAAATGTACACTTGTAATTTTGGTGATTACGACCCTCCGTAATAAGACAAAGCGTATCGAGAAGTATAGATGTAGAGTTTGTATGAAAAAATCTATTAGGCGGTTTGAAATCTACTATAAATAAATAGTTGGCAAGGTCTGAAGTTATAACACAAGGAGGTTAGATGTCTGTACAAAATAGACACTATGGGACAAATTAAATTTCATATCGCATGATGCCGGTTCTCAAACTTTATCACTACTGAGAATTAAATGAAGGCAAGCACTATTATTTTATGACTATATTATTATAATAATATTTAGGCAAAGATTGGTTTAATGTTTATGTAAATAAATATTTGAGTATCAACATAAAGATTTTTATTAAGATAATATTGTATAATATGAAATAGAGTCTAATTTTTTTTTACTAAATAAGTAAGTACCTATATAGAACTCTGCTAATTTACATATTTTTATACCGTTCTACTGAAATTGTTTTTAGTTCTTGGTTCCTGGTAGTTCCTGGGTTTGTTCTATTAGCATCTACACGCACTATGTTATGTATTGTATTATCAGTAGGTACTATATTATTTACCATTAGAATATAATATGTAAGTATATATAATTGGTTGGGCTTTTTATTATAGTGGACTGTAAATAATTGATTTTGATGGAATGATTATGATGATAGAGGTGGATGCTGAAAGGGGGGGGGGGGAGGGTTACGTGAGGATGCCAGGCACTGACCTTTTATGCTGTTGATAATTTTGTTCCTTTGTTTAGTTGCACTATCATATATAGCGCGGTATTATTTGTTAGTAACTCAATGCCCGGCACTTGATGTTCAAATGTAGTTAAGGTTGTAAGTGGTTGTAAGTGTTTGTAACTGCGCGGTCGACGAAAATTTTATATCAATAATCGGTCGACTACTGACTCATAATTGCATTGCACCTGGTCTTGCGACAATACTAAGGATTTGAGATAGGAGTGGAATATAGAAATGAAGGTCACCATAATTGAACCAACCAATTACGTTAGCCTGAAGATGTCAAAAGGTAGAACGTGGGTTGCTAAAATGATTCCTAAAGAATATTAAATAAAAAATAGTATTTGGATACCTAATTCGGATCGCAATTTTGTATACTATTATGATGCACTGATTAAAGGTGATTTTAAAAAAAGAAAGAGCAAGAAATGAATAATACGATGTTGACACAATCACGATTATAATGATGGGTTCATTTATCGTTAATATGCAGTGTGTGTGTTTTTTTTTATTTATGGTAATCTTGTAATTTATTTTGGAAGTCTAGTAATTAGGTCCTTCTCCGTAAAGGTAGCGTAATTCAAAAATTTTAATAGCGTTTAAACGCGACGCGTTATTTAAAAATCATGATATTATACGTGGTGCGCGTTACCACTATTATAATATTTTAATATTTTTTCCAGGTATATCTATAGGTAAATTTATTGTTGGTAATTTGAAATGATGTAACAAATACTATCTTTATCGTGAAAGCGATTTTTCCAGGGCTTAATTTGTGACGTGAATTATTAATGTATCATAATACCATCTTTTATGCGGCAGTTTACCTATGTTCTACTATAATAAAACTATTAGTTAGCTAGTTTACATTATGGGTGTCAAAACAATTTAATGTGTATTAAATTTATAATACAATCTATTATTATAACTAAATATATTTCCTAAATACCTGTAGCCAATTTTACACCAAGTCGATTTTGGTCAATCAATCAAGCTGTCGTATCAAAATTGATGACGTCTTTGAAACCCCATACATTAAAATATGTTATAGGTATATTAATATTTCAAACATCAACCTAGTAATTATGAATGGCTATTCCATATCATATCGATATCTATAACTGACAGCGCTTTTTAGTGAACTGTAGGAACTGGATGATTTTGAAGTATGGGAAAGGCGGTTACACAGATATTCAATCCAGGCACTAATCTTTGATGTTGATATGGCGGGCGCGCTGGGCTGGTTTTGTTTCCCGCACTCAAACAACTAGTACGATCACTCTCACGGTTATACTGTACTTGTGACTGATGGATGTGAAATTAGTTTAAGATTATTTATGTGTTACCGTAAATGACGCGGCATTGGGCAAACCTTCACTTGTAATTGAATAATTATTTATTTGATGATGCTCGGGCGGTCAAAATAATGCAAGTCTTGACGCTTTGATTGTCTGAAAATAGCTAACTTTTGCAAACATGGATGTACAGTCAGTCGTTAATTGATTAAAATGCCTGGATGGTAACAATAAGTATAGTAAGGTAGGATGGAAATATGGGCTGATATTTTTGCCAAGATAATTGGCGCCAACAATAAAAATGTGCTGTAGTTTCAATCGTTAAATAAATAATAATGACACATTTCATAAAATTATTAATTTCAAGTTTCGTAAAATATAAATCACATTGACAAAATAACCTGCTAATTTAATACTTTGAAATATAAAATTATTGCAGTAATAATCTATTCAGTAAACACGTTATATTTTTAAAAAGAAGCTTTTAGTTTAAATCAGTATTTTGTAAAATACTGGAACCAATTAATAATACTTCCACGTTTATTCAAAACAAAACCTGCTAATAAACACACCCTTCCCTGACGTTAATTACAGTACAAATTGAAATCCAAATTGAAGGAAATTTAATACACATTCAAATTATTGAGTTAATTCAATGTGTGATGTACAATATATAAAGTCGTTGGTTTACTGAAGTGACGTAACCGTCAATTAACTCTGACGAAATTAGCTTCATTTAAATTTTGCTTTATGTACGTAACTATACGAGCAAGAAATTACCACTGTATTAACATGTATTATTATATACAAATTTAATACAAAGGGGATTGCTGTCATTTGTTTACTGTCTTTGCGAAAGAGATTATCTTCTAACCATAAATAAAACGTATATAAGCGGTTGCATCTTAAACGCGTCAATGTTACCTGACGGCGCTTTTTAGTGAACTGTAATTTGGGATGTGGATACTGGGGAGGGCAGTTTAAACGGGACTCGATCTAGGCACTAATCTTGATGTTGTTCGGCTATCTAGCTGGAGCAGGTACTGGGTCATGCACTTACGCACTAGGATGCAATTGGTTATGTTTATAACTCGCATGGTACACTAGGGATTGGGGTTAATGATGACTTTCGAAATGATACTCGTTTGATTAGTCAGATTTCCAGATATTTAATTTACGATGTATGCACAGATCTGTTATGTATGACACACCGTGTGCTGGTAACACGGTTTAATTAACTGAGTTCGTAAGGAGACTCGAATTGAATTATTGTTTGGACGACGATCACACTGTAGCAAGTTGACACGGTCGTAGTCTATGAATAACTGCCTTTGTATCCATCATGGGTGACTGATTTAATTAAAGTTTGAAATAACAACAACACGTGTATATATTACTCGTATTATGGTAGGTGTTTTATGGATATGGAAAGCGTTTTATAGAAAATCCATAATATTATACAGTCAGGTAGAAAAAATATGGTCTTTCGTTAACTGCTGCTTTAACACCTTTCAAGTATCAAGGATACTGCTTAGTCAAGCCATGCAAACCACATGAAATACAAATATACAAAAATTAATCGGGCATTTTGACGTCAAATTACTCCAAAATACAATGATACTTAATCTTTTGCGATGGTATTACTATTATATTTTTAATATAAATGTGGTAAATGTCTTATAATCTAATTCAAACTTTTTCAATTTAACTAAATTCTATTCCAAATATCCGTACGTTTATAATGACTTTGAAGTTCTAAAAGCTTTTTGGCGTAAGATAATTAGGGCTAATCAAAAAATAGCTGTAACTATAAATATCGTATAATTAGAAAACAATTATGACAGATAGATTTTAACGCTAACTGTGGTGACTGACGTATATAACGTATGTAGCGAGCTTCTTGGCATTATGCTACTCGGAGAAAGCTCAATTTGAGCACTACATTCGACGGGTCTCCATTTAAATATAACTGGGGTGACATTTGAGTAAAATTTATTGACAATGCAAAACTAGATGGCAAGTGATTTCGACGACGCATGGATCAAATTTTTAATATAACACACAAAGGAATTTTCGGAATTTTTAAAACCAACAGTCCACTGGAGCACGCGGAGCTTTCATTGAGTGGCTCGGCTTGCTGCATTGACTGTTGTAACACTTGAGTTATATTATGTTACATTACATGAAAATGATAATAAATAAGTCAGGCACTGCCTTTATACGCCCCACGCAATAATGTACATGAGCTTGATCATGCATATTCCGGTATGATTTTTCTCTTGAAAGCAGTGAGTGCCTTTCTAGTACAAAACTTTCAATCATGTAAAAAAACAAAAAGGGGCATTTTTATGGTCGCGCTTTTTGCAGTGGACTGTAATTTAAAGGTACTGGTTGGTGGATTACGGATACAGGGAAGGGGGGTTCCACAAGAAGCCAGACACCGACCATTTTTGTTGAGAGGGCTGGCGCACGCTGGAGCTGACGAAATTATGGCGGCCCTAATACAATATAAATGTGTTATCCACCTAACATCATTATCCTTGCCGGGCCCTACTATTAAAAGTTGTAAACGCCTATCACCTTTAAAATATGTGACATCATTACGTGCACTTGTTTTGACCGTCAATTGTCATGCACAGGGTGACTCAATAAGCAGTTATCATGCGAGAGTGGTAGTGCTAGTAAGTGAGAAGCATATAATGGAGCCAACCTCACCATAATTAAATGTCAACACCTGGAATCCTTGGTGCTATCCCCTCCCTCCAGCATCTGCATCATCATTCCGTCAAGATTACAATCCACTGAAAAGCGCCGTCATCTCATTTTAAAAAATACTAAAAAGTAGTGTAGTACCTAGGTGTGAGTCTTGTGGTACACCAATATTGAAATTAATCAGGAGTATGATGGATGGGCGCTATTTATCTATGTTAACTTTATTCATTTACAAATTAATATCATTTACATATTTCTAATCAAATACACCACTTATGTTTATATTTAGTTATCTACTTCAAAATTTGTTATTATTATATTATAAATATTGCTGTGATTCTATGTTGGTGATGTTAAATGAAACACATATTGAGAGCATCAAGATAGTTCAAGAGTGTATTTGCCAACAGATGGCTGATATGGTTATCTGCCCCACTCGTAGGGTACTTTCACTATTATATTTTGCGCAACACGCTACCAACATAATATGACTTGCCGAAAGTATTTTTAGTAACTTCTTATTTCGTTCGAACACTTTTATTTATTTCTAGTAGGTACCTAATTCTCATTAATATAAATGAATATTAATGGATATTTTTATTCTGATTTAATTTGCATACAATTTGTATATTACTTTTGTAGTTTGTATTGTGGAGCTGAGAATTATAATGACACAAGTGCACGGATAACATAATTAAGAAATAACCTTTTTTTATTCAACGAATAATTCACAAGATTTAAGAATGTAGGTAACATTCCAATTATTGAACATACATAATATTGAATATTATTATAATATTATAACTAAAAGAAAAAATCTTTTTTGAAAAAAATAAGACAACCCACTTCACAGGAATCGATCCTGCATCTCTCGGGATTCGCGCCCATGCACATAGACCACTATGCTAAAGGCGCCATAATTAATTGCATTTTTTTTAACTAATAGCTATTAATACTATCTGAAGCGCTTTCCTAATTGAGTTACTATTGGCGATCGGCTTTTGTATTTTAAATCAAAGTATATATTGCATTAATTACTAACCAAAGTCACGGATCACTCCAAGATTTTTAGTTGTAACTTGTTAATAATTTTTAATTAACAATTTTTTATTCAACGAATAATTCACAAGATTTAAGAATGTAACATTTTAATTATTATTGAACACACATAATTTTGAAAACCCTTCAGAGAAATAATATTATAACAAATACAGAAAAAAGTAAGGAATCGAACCTGCATCTCTCAGGTCTCTTTGTTTTGAGATAATAGTGATTAAATACATTCTTATATGGCTGAGGATCGTGACCATCCTAAAAATTATTCATCTTCTGAGTGACGAAGAATCTCCACCTCTTTCAGTTTTCTTCAGGTAGAGTAGCGTAAACGCAGCTCCCAGTAAGCTCTCTCATTCGGTTGCTCTAGTTTGCTGATGATTTTACTCTGCTTTGATTTCTATGGAGACTATCAAACCCACCAGTCTCTCTCAGGTTAACCTATCCATGTCATATAATAATATGTCAAAAAAACTGTAGAATGCGTCTCAGACATATTTTCAGGAGCCCTTTCTTTATCTGAAGTTAATGAATGAACGACTGTCTTCGAGTACTGAATTTGCTTTCTATTCCCTAGCTTTCAAGATCTATAACAAGGATGGTCATACACGAGGTTAACGAGCGCCACATTCTAGATTTTCATATATTATATTAAGAGCCACACCATAGTCACGTTCTTACGTAGTATTAAATTCACAAATTAAAATTTAATTACATTTCTACACAAATCTTAATTGCTTTATAAAGTATAATAAATGCGCGCATAAAGAGGTACATTGAAAGCACAGCACACAGGCATACACCAATTTATTGATGTGCGTTTTTGACAGTTGCATTCATATATATTATGCATATTTTGTCACTTACAATATTAAGAAAGCAAAACTCGCAAAAATACAAGTATAATGGGGGAAAAATACCTATATTTTTTATCAAGAGATATTGGGAGCCGCACTTAATCCAACGAAGAGCCGCATTTGTCTACGTCTGATCTATAACTCGACGCCATACAAAAATATTAAGAACAGTTATATTTACACAAGAATTATTTTTATTGTCAATTGAAATTCCTCGATACGTCAATATATTACCAAGCATTGGCGAAGGGTTGTGGTAGGCTGTTAAGATCCGCCATAAATAGTGCACACAAAACTTTGTCAGTCATACGTATTTTATTTTCGTTAAAATAAGATTACAATTTACAGATGGTGTTTGTTAGTTTTTAACGAATACCAAGCCATAATAGATAATAGTAAAAAATTCACGTCCATCTATAAAAAATCTAAAATGATGTAATTAAATAATACACAACTTTGGGTATTTGATAAGATAGAATATATTTTATATATATTACCTATAGCTTGTTTTAGGCAGGGCTTAATGAATTTAAAAAAATGAATCAACAATATGTGTAATATGTATTCTTCATCCAACGAAACCAAATAAGTATGAATAAAAAAGTGTGCACAATTTTGTCGTATCGCCCATGGTATGCCAAAACTATTATGGTTTGGATTAGGCATGGTTTAATTGATTTTTAAAATTTAACCAACACCATTAATTTGTAAATTGGAAGTCTTGGTTCAATAAAAACAAATACGTATGTCTAACAAAGTTTAATGTGTACTATTTATGGCGGATCTTAACAGCCTACCTCCACCCATCGCTACTGGTATCTGGTAAGATTTGTAATCACATTTTTGGTAAACTGTGCGCCTTCTTATCGAAATCAAATACTTACTTTAGCCGATATGTAGATCGCTTTATAGTGTTGTGGAAAAGCCTCAAGGTTGCCATCGCCATGGCTGCCCTTACCTACAATATTAAGACAAATGTATACCGTAGAGTCTATCTCACCCTGCTGCCATGCCGTTAAATCGATATACGCGCTAGAGGTCTCCAATAGTGGGAAGCGTGAGATGTAGCAATATATTGAGAGTAGTAGTGCAAACTTATACAAGCTCTATTTATAATTAAAAGTAACAGGGTACAGGAGTAAATGGTTGGGCCAATTATAATCCAAATCCCATCTTTAATCCCGCAAATATATATTTTTTTATATTATTATTGTCATCCAGGCACTTAACAACCACGGGTTATCATTTTGTACGTGATTTAATGACAGTCAGTTATTCGTAGACAGCAACATGGTCAACTTGATACAGTGTGGCCGTCGTTTAAGTAAGAATTTAATACGAGAATCCGTATGTACGAGCTCAGTAAATCAGAATATCTATCCAAGCCGTGTAACCGGCACAGGGTGTCTGATAATTCATACAAACGACATCATCATGCATATTAAACCCAAGTGTACCAGTGAGAGTAACACTCCAAAACTAGTTACTTACTAATGCGTGAGTGCATGATCCAGGACCAGTTCCAGTGCGTGAAATTCTTCTTAATATTAAAGGTCAGTGCCTGGTATTCTCGTGTAAATCATTCCTTGCCCAGATCCGGAATCCATAAGCATCTTTTAAAACTGTAGTCTACGAAAGCTCAACCAATTAATTCTCAGTGTAATTCTTCATGTAACATTCTGAAGTGTGATTCTGAAATGATCTTTAACTACTGATTTATGAAAAATATTGTTATACTTATAATATTTTATCAAGAAGTCCACATCAGTCTAAAACATTTAAGTAAGATTCATTGTGTGAAAATAGATTTTATTTCCAGAAATTCAACAAGTGCAATCAAATGTTAGGAATAAAATTTTGGTAAAATTTTATATTACCTGAACCAGTTTAAAATTTAAATTTTTAATTTATTTATTTTTTAACATATTGTGGATTGTACAAATTATAATTTTAAGACGTTCACAACATGACATGAAACATTAATATAAAGAATAAAATAATAAAAACGATAGAAATGAAAATATAACAAGAGAACATAATAATGTAAACATACAAAAGCAGTGAAAATACAATAATACATCCATAGAAGTTCAAAGAAGTACACCGAGTTTACTAAGGAGACCCTATTTAATATGTATATAATATATATATATAAAATAGCGTCCACCTAACTTACCCTCACGCAAGTGGAATATATCATCACCCGAAGCAATTTGGTTGAACATACATCGCCCTCCCAATTCGAGGGCTTAGTGTCAAACAACACTATCTACAAAAGTGCAACTTTACAGGAGAGCCAAAAATCGTTATTTTAGATTCTTGTAACTCAACAAGGGAATTGTTATTTAAATCCTAATGTTAATATTTTATAATTTATTGTGTATTGTAGATTTATCTTGCTTATGATGATGTTAAAATTTATAGGAATAGTTTTAAAAAATATATGAAAACAAGGGTAACTTCTGTAGTTAGCGTTAAACTTTACTGACGATTTAATAAGAAATTAGAAAAAATTGACATAACGTTGTTTGACTATCATGTAGCCGTACATGTAAAATAACGTTATCTCAAAAAAAAAAACACTTTTTTGTAGATAACGTTGTCTGACTTTAAGCACTCGAATTGGCATTACCAGTAGCAGGTTAGTTCTAGACCTTGGGAAAATAAACAACTGATGCTCTGTATTTCTAAGATTGTTATCAGGGACACACATGTCAACGCTTCCCAGAATGGCAGAGTTCTCATTTATACCTCGTATGTCAAAAAAAATACGTAGCTAAAAAAAGATCTCTTCTAAATTATAGACTGCAGCATGTAAGCATACCTAAGAGAAAGTTAGTAAGATAAAATATATGTTATGATAGTGTAAATACTGCTCCCAATATTTTTTATTTATATAGGACTTGTATTTCGTTAACCTCAAGCTTCTAAATTAATTCCGGATTGCGGTTTGAATAATGCTGGTTTAATATAAATTATTCATAATAATTATATTCAGTGTTTAAATCTATAAACTACTGATAGTTTAAATCCAACACGACACGTGCGTCTTAAGTTGTTATATATTTTTGTGTTAAGTTATTATAGATTATGATTAAACGTTACGAATTACATAATATATTATTAATACTATCGACCGAAGGTACTTGATGGAATTTAAATTTAAATCATAATGGATTTAAGTTTTATACTATTCCATTTGAGTCGTTTTTTTTGCGACCCAGGTTTCACCTTTCGGCATCTTCAGGCACGGTGTACACTCACTAAAAGACAAACACGCACTGACAACGAATACTTTTAACTCTAACTTATACAACAAATCAATATTATAAAGTAGGTAAAAACTTTTTTTTTTTTTTGTGATTTTACCGAGGCTTTGACTGCGACTCGCTGTCATATCGCCTCTTCTCTTCTAGAAGGGGATCCGTCGATCAGGTCCTCACTCCTATTCTGTTAAATAACTTTACAATTTTGCCTAGCTCTTCCGTCTTACCCACCGCCAGGACACCCTTCAATTCGTCGACATTCTCATGGATATCTGCAATTCGCAGCTGTACTCTGTGAATTTCATATTTGGGGCATTGCAGTGCTATATGTACAATGTCCTCTAAAACATGACATTCATCGCAGAGCTGCGATTCGCTTCTTCCCATGAGGACATCAAATCTTTTGCCCATGGTGTGCCCTGTTCTTAGCCTCAGTATTAACTTAAGCTCATTCCTCGTCAAAGAAGACTCTACAAACCAGGGCACCTCTCATGGTGATGGTAGAATTGACTTACTCCATTTCCCCTTTTCTAATAATGCCCTATGGTGAAAATCTATCCACATACTATAGCACATTTTTTTATAGCCTCATTCCAGTCCAGGTTTTCTGGTATCCACTGATGTGGTACCCCTGAATGGCCGGCTTCTTTTGCCAGATCATCTGCCCTTTCATTTCCCTCAATGCCCATGTGCGATGCGATCCATTGAAGGCATAGATCTCCTCCTCTATTTTTCTTGGCGTCGATCTGGTCAAGGATGTGGTATGCTATGGTTTTACTGTTATGTGAGCGAGTTGCTGCGGCAAGATGTTGTAAAGCGCTTTTGGAGTCTGTTAAAATGACAGCGGATTGCGCCGAGAAATCATCACTTAAAGTGTATTTAATTGCTTCGTTTATCGCGATAAGTTCCGCCGTCATTATTGGTATTGCTGGGTTTAGCTTCCAGCTCTTATTAATTGAGTTAGCATTTACTTGGTAGAATTCCATTTTACAAGAAATGAAAATATAATTAATATTAAATTCTACAGGTTTTTAAAAAGGTTTGTCGATAGCTATTTCGGTTGTAACACCATTATCAAGACTATCTTGACTTATCAGGACTTACTCTTGATAATGGTGTTACAACCGAAATAGCTATCGACAAACCTTTTTATAAAACCTGTAGAATTTAATATTAATTATATTTTCATTTCTTGCTTCCAGCTCTTGTTTATACCTACTTCTGGTATCACAAGAGCTGCTCCTGCTCTATTCTGATCTTTGGATCCATCTGTATAAAGGTGGCTCCATCCTGCGTACCTCTCTGTCAGCATTTTTTTGACACGCTCTCTTGCTTTATCGGATACTATGCTCCGTTTTGGTTTGTCTATTCCTTTGACCTCTAGTTGGATAACAGAGCTGAGGTCGTAGGTACCAACTGGCCTTCTCAGCGAATACATACCTAGGCATTTTGTATTTAATACCTCCCAACTTTCTGTGGCTTTAAGGATTCCTACCAGTAGTGGGAGCTTTCTTTTCTCATAGTATGTATTGCTTTCAACGAGCTCGTATAGGAGTTTCACCTTTGCCAATATGGGGTTATCTATTATAGATTTCCACTTCATCCATGTCTTGGTAGCCAGTGCCCATCTCCTGACATTCAGTGGAGGTACGCTGAGTTCCGCTTGTAGCACGTGAATGGGCGTTGTCCTGATAAATCCTCCACATATTCTTAATGCTTTGGACTGGATGCGATCTAGCCTCACCGAATTAGTTTCGGCAGCGGAGTGGTAAAACATGCTCCCGTAATCTAATCGGCTTCTAATGAGTGCCGTGTATAATTTTCTCATATGAATGGGGTGTACGCCCCACCCACCTCCCGCCAGTACTTTGAGTATGTTCAGAGGTTGTGTCAGGCTATTCGCGCAATGACTAATATGATGCTTCCACGTTAGTCTATAGTCCAGGTTCATACCTAAAAATTTATAAGTGTCTACTCTTTCTATTATAGTGCCGTCGATCTTTAAGTTAAGCTGGTTTTGTCTCTTGCCTCTGGCAAAAAGTACCACCTTAGTTTTGCTGGGAGCTACTTTGAGGCCTCGCGTTTCTAATAATAGTTTTATTTCGTCAAGACTCTTCTGCATTAACCTTTGACATTCATCTACTCTTTTTCCCGAACAAAAAAGTGCGAAATCATCTGCATATTGTACAATGTTGACCCTTGTTATTAACTTTAATATGTCAGTTGTAAGAATGTTGAATAGTAATGGGGATAGGGGGTCTCCTTGCGGAAGGCCTCTTGAGCATACCGTACTCTTCTTTTCATTATTAATTCACATGGTGATTTTTCTTTCATTTAAATACTGCTTAAGATTTTAAGTGATCTTCCCACCGATTCCCCATTCATTCAACACCCTTGACACTTCTTTCACATGCACATTATTATACGCATCTTGGATGTCTAGGAATGTTGTCAGAGTTACTTCGTTTTTGACCTGTGCTGCATTGATGTCTAGTACTAAGTTGCCTATGTTCTCCAGAGTCGACTTTTGCCTTCTGAATCCCGTAGTATTGTGATGAAATAGTTGTTTTTTCTCTGCAAACCATTCGATTCTTCTTGCAATCATCTGGTTGAATGTTTTGCACATGCATGATATGAGTGCAATTGGTCTGACTGGCGACACTAGGGTAGGGTCTCGCCCTGGTTTTAAGATTGGGATAATCATCGTTTCCTTCCATTGCCTAGGGACTTTGCCGGTTTCCATGATTAAGTTGAATATCTTCACTAGTTTATTTTTTCCGGTCTCTGGCAGCTGAGCGATCATGGAATATGAAGCTTCGTCCATGCCGGGGGCAGTGTCTTTATTTTTGGTTACTGATCTTAGTTCCGCCACTGTAAGAATTTCATTCATTGTATCATTAGGATTATATGTTTCCTGTTCTGCAATTTCTTCCTTCGTTTCGTCACTTTTACTTGCTAGTTGTTGAAAGAGGAGTGACGCCATGCTTTCATCCAGTTGATTTTTGAATTTGTTTCCCGATTTTCTCTTCATCCAACTCATTTTTCTCCACATTTCTGAGTAGGTAGTCTCCGAGTTGACGGAGTCACAAAATGCTTTCCAACTTTCTCTTTTGGCTTTTAGGATTACTTTTCGAGTTGTGGCTTGCTTTTTCTTTAGTTCTAGGTAGTTTTCTGTTGAGCTGATTTTTTTGAAGCGAGTATAGGCAAGCCTTCTTTTAGCGATTGCCTTTGATACTTCGGAGTTCCATCATGGTTTTGGTCTAAAGTTTGGGTGACTGCATATTTTGAGTCTCGGAATGCTTGAATTTGCCCCATTATTCAATATTGCCTCCAATTTATCATGCTCTACTTGTACATCTCTGGTAGGTTCTGTAAGTCTGTCTATGTCATTTGAGATAATTTTTCGATATTGTTCCCAGTTTGCTTTAGGGTAATTTCTTCTTGGGATAATTTCTGTTTGGCATTGATTTTCCACAAACTCGATGATAATGGGTAAGTAGTCACTGCCCATAGTATCAGAGTCTATTTTCCAATCGGTTTCAAGTACCAGCTCATTGGAGATAAATGTTATATCCGGTGCCGCTCCTCTCTGATTTGGAGGGGCGACCCTGGTACTTTGTCTATTGTTAATCGCTACTAAGTCAGAGTCAAGACATACGTCAGCGACATCCTCTCCTCTTGCGTCTCGAAGTATATGATCCCACATTGGGTGGTGTGCATTGAAATTCCCACCTATAATTGATCCCTCTCCCATTTGATCGAAGAGCCTGCTCCATGCGTTTTTCCGAATGGTAACATTGGGTTTACAATATATTGCTGTCACTGTTTTTAGTTTTTGTGTCCCTCTGATTTCAACTTGACATGCCTCCAGTTCAGTTGGAAGGCCTTGTAGGGTCTTTTCTTTAGACGACAGTGTTTTATGCACCAGAATCGCTATTCCTCCGTTACCATCCCCTCTGTCTTTTCTATACATCGTGTAATCATTGAATTTCAGATAGTCTAATTCAGACCTCAGCCAAGTCTCTGAGATTAATGCTATTGAAATTTTTTGTCTTATTAAGTAGAGTTCTATATCATCCTTCTTTTGCTTCATACTTCTGGCATTCCATTGTAAAATCCTAATTTGTTTTTTACTATCCATTTTGCTGCAGAACCTCCCCTAGAATTTTCCCTAAGTGTCCTTCTTTGAAGTGTTTGCATACCCAGTCCACTGCTTTAATTATTAGTTGTTTAATGATCTGCTGCCAGTCTCCCCCTTTCAGCAAGACTTTCATAATTTCTCCCATCGTGTTAACCTCTGTCTTCCCCTTTGAATTTTTCTTATTTTTTGTAGGCTTTACGCTACTACCTGTAGCTATTATTGTTGAGCCTGAAGCTTCTACCACCGCTTCTTCTTTCTTTTTGATTTCCTTAGTTTTTTGAATTGTTTCGCTTTCATCTCTTCCTACGATTTTTTTTGTTTTAATATGTCAGCATAGCTATTATTTGACATATTTTTTTTTTGCTTCTTTGAAAGGTATGTTCATTTTTTTCATTGCTTCTTTGCAATTCTTTTCCTCTTGCCACTTTGGGCATTTTTGGCTGTTTGCCGCGTGGTTACCTTTGCAATTGATGCACGTAATTTCCTCATTTTTTTCGCAGGTTTTGTGGTTTTCACCACACTTAGGGCACGTTTCTACTGTACGTCCGCAATTGTTCGCGATATGCCCATATTGCCAGCATTTGTAGCATTGCATAACCCTGAATACATACAGTTCTACAGCAAAAGAGACTCCATATATGTAAATTGTTCTCGGCAATATTTTCTCCCCAAATTTAATACTGACTGACGAGGTCTTTGTCAGCTCTCCTGTATCACCTTTTCTTGTCAACCTCTTAAGGTTGATTACTTTTGCATTACTTTTGATTTCCATTTGCAGTTCTTGGAGGTCCATATCAATATCGACTTTTCTTATTACTCCATAAGAGCAGGAGTCATTCTCTTTGGTCACAAAACCGAGATCTTTGAGTTCTCCAGCTTGTTTCACTTTATCTGCTTCTTTTTCGTCTTCTACTTGGATGTACGTCTTTAAATTTTTATTGTAAATTTTCTGTACTTTTACTCCTGCCTTATGCAGCATCTGCGCTATTTTCAGCTTTAGTGGAATTTTACTTCCCGTCGCTATCATGACGATGTTTTGGTTTCCCTTTGGAGTGACCCCAGAGTCTCTTCTGGGTTTTTTTCCAGAAGTCACCGTCTGCCATTCTTCTTCTTTTTCTCCAACCACTTCCTCTTCATCATCGTTTCTTTTCTTCTTCGTTTTTTTGGTTTCATTCACTTCCATTGTGGTGTTTTCCATTTTATTGTTTTTACCGTTCACGCGGTCTTAAAATTCGCGCAACAGTGTGAACAAAAAACAGTGTGGACAACCCCTAGCTTCACAGCGTTTGACGCACTCCCCACACAAAGTGCACTATCCGTGCAACAATAAATATTTTTCACTTTTTCTCAAGCACTGGCACTGATTGTCAAAATCACATGGGACCACACATGTTGAGTTTATTGTCAAATTCATTTACAAACAATATTATTTTTGTTGTATCACGTATTTATAAACGTTCGCGAGTAATCAGGCGAATAGCGACACGAATACGCAAGCGAAGTTGTACAACCTCACTCCACCGCTGTTGGCTTCCGACTGTGTGTGGTAAAAACTTTATCACCTACATATTAAGTCAAGGATCCAATAAAAAAATGTAACAAACAAATTATGAATAATTGAAGTATTTGTAGAAAACCCCCTTTTGAAAAACCTCGTTTTATGTCAAATTGTTTGAGTATCATTGCAATCATATAAATCTGTTGGCTATAGTACCGTTTTCAATTATGTGGTAATTTCATGTAGGTACATAGTTACATAGCTTCTGTTTTGAATATAAAAGTTTGAAAATGAATAATTATTTAACCTGAAAATGTCTGAGATAATATAAACATTCGAGCGATGGATAAATACTTAAGTACTTACTTTTTTCATTAAATTTCTGTCAAAAGCATGGAACAAAAAAAAGTTTGTATATGTACCTACATATTTATTTTGACTAGGTAAGTATTAAGAAATTTTCGTAGCTACATAGTTAAATATTATATTACTATAATTATTATTATTTATTTAAAAAAAATGAGTATCGAACAAATTAGTGTGTTATCCACGAGATTTAAGTGTATCATAATAGGGATTAGTTACTATAAACTACAACTGTAACCTTGGGAAATATACAGAATCATTCAACAAATAGAAACATGTTGGATAAATAATACAATAGTAGCAATTACACAACTCAGCATAACAAGGGTGACACACATATATTTAAAACAATGAAGCGGAAATGAAGTCAACATTTCCTCAATCATAGCTACATCAGTATGATATATTATTATGATTTGTTTACTTGCGACAATGTCTCTTGTAATCAGTGACGTCCCGTAGGGGTAGGCAGATTGAGCGTTGCTTGGGGGCGGCAGTTACTGGAAGGGCGGCAAATCGAGGAGAAATATCAACCTAAACTTAGTAATAACGAAAATATCTTTCCATTAAAAATTCAGCTTACTGGTTGGAAACATAATGTATCTATTAATTAACATAAAAGGTTTAACAGGATTGCAATTTTTTGTTGGGTTCGCGATGTCTAGTTTACTTCCGTTGCCTTTCGGCGTCCTTGGTGACCAAAAACGACATAAGCAGATTTGCGAATAATTACAGTTTATATTTTGTTAGCAATGTATCCATACAACACATTTCTTAGATATTGGAGTCATGAAAGGATGATAAAAAAATACTTTATAAAAATTGAGGCGGCATTTTGGCGCTACTCAGGGATGGCATTTTGTCTAGGGACGTCACTGCGTGTAATGTATGAACTGCATTTATATAAAAATCCGGGACAATCCATAAATCCTCACTCTAACATCGAGTCCGTCACTCGGCGCACTATTCATCTAGAGTCCAGTCTTTCGGTGAAAATAACATTTCGATGTATCGTCAATACATAGTCAATCTTATCAGTACATCCATATCCGCGATAATAATATCACTCTGTCAATTATTATTCTTCATCATTGTATTTGTTTATTCTGGTATCAACGATAAACTCTCATCTTCCTCCATACCATCATATCCAAACAATCAATAATAAATTGTTTACGAAATTTTGTTATCACTAAAATATCCAGTGACGTCCCGTGTCGGGGTAGGAAGATCATGTGTTGCATACGGGCGGTACAGTATTATTACCAAAGGGCCGATATAAACATTTTGAATATGGAGGAACCATCAGCTAAACGTCGTCGCTTGACAAATGAACGAATTCAGCGATCGCGTACTCGGCATAGTCACGAGACTTTAGATTAGTCTAGAAAAACTCCACCAGGAAAATGCAGCAGCTCGCAGACAAATAACTGAGTCTGAAACACCAAAACAAAGACAGTGAGACATAACATATACATACACATATGAGGGAGAGAAATGGAGACTGGGAGAAGACGTATGAGAATGTTGATAGGTGATAGAGTAACCTAGTAATATTTTATAGTAATTTATTATTTGTTTGTTCATAGTATAAATACGTTTGTAGGTAATTCAAAATAATAAACAATCTTTTAAAATGTTTATAACGCATTTATCTGCGTAAATGAGATAAAGGAGTCGAATCAATGCGTCTGAATATCACACACAAACATAATAATGTTTGGTTGAGCTTTTGTGGACTGTAATTTTGAAGGAAGCTTGATGATTCCGGATCTGGGAAAGGGAAGGGGGCGATTTACACGAAAATACCAGGCACTGACCTTTGATGTTGAGAGGGCTGGCGCACACTGGAACTGGTTTTGTGTTTACGCACTCACGCACTGGTAAACGGACGATACACTTTAGGATAATATATAAGGTTGATGAATGATATAGATGCGACGTTCACTCAAACCGTAATAGATTTAGTGCAGCGAAGATCGAACGGATACGTTTTGAATCACTCGGTCATTAACGACGGCTAAGCTATTAACAAACTCGGACACGACCACTTTCTCGATGATGTCACTCAATATAGCTAACTCAATATTCTTCGCAATTACGGTCGATTCATGACGCTTGGTCTTGTGACAATTATAAATAAAGGGATTTGAGTAAGTGGGGAATGAGGATGACGGCCACCACAATCGGCTCAACCATATTATAATTTTCTTAGAATTAATCTTGTTTTGATTGTGTTGAAAAGTATAGATTTTAGAATTATTTCCATTTTTATTTTTGACACAGTTTTTATACTAAATTTATCGTGTAAAGTAAACTCAAAGGGTCAAATTTACAACGGGCCATTTTCTCGTTAATGGCAATGAAAGTTCAATACAAAGGAAGCGTTTTAAGTTAAGGGATTATTGGCTTTTTAACTTTTCTAAAAGAAAGGTCAGCAAGTAGTGATGCAAGAAAGACGTTTCTCAGACGAAAGAAAAACGTTTTTGAATAACTCTGCCTGCCTTCTCTTTAAAAAAGGGCCCCTGAGGGTATTTAAATCCTTCTCGTTCGTCTGATTGTTCTGTTTCAATTTCTTAGGGAAAATTAATTGCCGTCTAATTTTGCTTTCACTGCACGGTTCTAGAATTTCCCGAGTTCATTGTTACTTTATTAAATAGACGAGCATTTCGATTGGGGCCGCTTTCGACAGTGGTGGAAAAAACTATATAAAAAGAAATTTTCTTGAATATTAAATGATTCCAAAATAAAGTTTTTTATAATAAGTTTTACAATATTTGAGTCATTTATGTTAACAACTATTCAGAGCCATAAACACATTCTCAGTACAATCAAAAATACGTAACTAAACTCTCACGATCCAAAAATTGCGCTAGAAAGAGAGTATGTACTTTGTTATTATTTGCTTTACTCCTTGGGTATAAGAGTGGTATAGATTTTATTATAAAATAAATCAGAAAAATATATAATCACAAGAAAAAATATTTTTGAAAAAAATATACGACACCCAGTAGGATTCAAACCTATGCCCAAATGGTCTACCACCTAAGCTTTTGTATCCTTTCTAATTGTGATGAAATTAACAAGTGTTTTTACAATTCTCTCAGAACCGCTTTCTAAATTGTGTTATTGTTTGGCAGTTTTGGCGGTTTGGCAGTATTACTAATTAATTACATTCATCACTAACCGGTATCAGGATTTCTCCAAATTTTTGGTATAACGTACTTGCACTTACTAATAATTTAATAAATAATTATTTTTTAATTTAACAAATAATTTACAAGATTTATGATTGTTAATCAATAAAGAATGTTACGTTATTATTTTATTTTTATTTATTATTTTACACATTTTCTCATTTATTTTGTTTAATTAATAATATAATTAAATTACTTAATAATTTTACTAATTTAATTATAATCAACGTCGGACTCTAGAGCTAAGTTTAATACTGTCGTTCTTGTACTTGGAAATAATGAAATAATAAATAATTCGCATGAATCATACATAAATCGATACCTCCCGATATCAACAACCGACACTCAGCCGAAAAGTGAAAGATGTGAGTTCGAGTCGGTACAACTTTTTTTCTAATTGACATCGTTAGGAGGTTTATCAAAATTATATTAGGTATTATCTATTCAAATATTTAAAAAAAAATACAATCCCTATTATGAAAATAAAGACAAATGTTTGCAAAATTTTAAATAGTTACAAGTAGAATAGCGGAAAAAAATAAGTGAATCATAAAATCTGACCCATATCATGTTAAATATAATAAGGTCAAAGTTATTTTCTTTATATAAACATATGAAAATATTTAATTAAAATATAGTTAATTTCTTCATAGTGTTTATTTATTTGTCTATAATTTTAAATATACCAGTTTTATACAAGAACAAAATATTCCGTAATGCAAGTTTTGAATATGACATTAAAACTCTAATAGGGTCATCGGAATTGAAGACCTTGACAAAAACTCTTTGGTCCCAATACACCACTGGGCTTTTGAAAACTTTACCCAAGACAGGATATTTTTATGGTCGAATAAAATTGGACACAGTTAGCCACAAAATTAAAGTCATTAAAATCGAGCCAAGGCCTCGCTGGAATAGCTGTTAAAAATAGCCGCCGTAGTTTTGGACCACTTTTAATTGGCGGAACAATCATAAAAGAATGAGATTTTAGATGAAATTACCTAATGTGTCCCGAGCAGTCAAGACAACGTGAGTAATTACAAAAAGTAATTTAAAAGCACAAAAGACTTCAATGTATACAATGTTAATTATAAGATTAACAGTAAAACCTTTGAATGCCTATAAGTTCGAAAAAATCTGAATTTGTATGACTATTATAATAATAATACCTATATTGTACGGTTGAATATTTTTTCGTCTTTCGTAATGGCATTAAGTGCAGCCCGAATCGATTTCTGGCCTATCCAATGTGGCTGGGCCAATATTCGCATTTATTCTTCCTTTCCACCAACTTCCAAATCCTATATTTACTATTGTCACAAGACCAGACGACGAACAATTACGGGTCATCAGGCGACCGTGACTAAATAACATTCAGTAAGCTCAAGTGATATCCAGAATGCGAACGTGGGCAAGTTTGTTACAGTTAAACCGTCGCTAACTACGGAGTGACTCAGACAAAACGTATCTGTTCGACCTTCTTTGCATTAAATCTGTTACGGTTTGAGTAAAAGTCGCGTCTACATCATCCATCCTGAACTTATCATCATCATTCATCAAGCTCATAATATATAATCCATTAACAGTGTACCCTCAAGTGCCGCGCACCGGGTAACCCAACAAATAACACCGCGCGAGTGATAGTGTAATCAGATCATGGAGCCATCATCAACATCATAAAAGGTCAATGTCTGGCATCCTGTTAAACCCGCCCCTCCGCAGATTCGGAATCCACCAGCATCACCTTTAAATTACAGTCCATTGCTAAAAGTGCCACCACAATGCTTTTTCGCCACCAAAGTCACACATTTAGTTATGTGGTTACCAGCGGCAGTTTCTTGGTGTTCCTCTCCACTTTGTACTACACCTAATTTTCGCCATCTTATTGCAAACGTGAAGATCTACACATATTTTTCTATGCCCGTATTGTTTTAGCTATGTTTTTTTTGTTAAATTACAATCTTTTATTTTTCTTAGTTCACCGTGCTCCTCTCTTTTATGTGGACTTTTCCTTAGAAAGTCTCAAAGCATATTTGAGTGCGCGGTGACTTCGGTCATGGGTATCTGCTCTTCACAAATTTCCAGGCGTAAAAAAACTACTGACGCTTCACATCCAAACGTAGAGCCTCATGATACGCTTCTGAGAAAATATAATATTATAACCATTAGAAAAAATCTTTTTGAAAAAAGTAAGACACCCTGCAAGAATCGAACCTGAATCTCTCGGGTATCGCGCCTATGCAACCATGGAACCACTATACTAAAAAAGTATTATTTAATTGTGATAAATTTTAACTAATAACATTTAATATCTACTGAAGTGCTTTCCAAATTGAGCTCGGTATCTACTATTAGCGACTGGCTTTTATATTTTTCAAAAAAAAAACTATTGGTTTTTTCTATTGGTTATAGGTAGTTAATATATTTTCTCAGAAGTGTTTTCAAAATAATGTATATTTAATAATTAGAATGTAACATTATTAAATCTTGTGAATTATTCGTTGAATAAAATACTTATGTACGCGCGTTACAAGTTACACTTCTTTGGCGTAACAAAACAAAATAAGCCGTTACCCGAGTCTATTGATATTACAGTGGATTAGGTTGATGAAAACGTACGTGATTTATCCGTGTCGCATATAGCACATGATATTTGTAATTTAATTATTGTAATTGACCAAAACTCATCTTTGCCATACAGAGGTTATAATCGATTCAGAAGTGCCCATGATGAATTAATAAAAAATCAAATTTTAATATATTTTTTGAAATATTTACCAACTCAACATTCACAAAATTTATTTATTTATTGATGTATAATTTTACTCATAAATAATACTTACATAAATATAGCTTCAAATCTTGATACAAAATCTTTAAAATGAAAAATAAATATACACCCCAATATAAATAAAGTTTTATGAATATAAATTAACAGTGTAGAATGTTAGTCTCCAGAAATTTCTTTATAAACATATATATTAATTATTGTAACACAATATTGGTTATGTTTGCAACACGTGCTGTTTACTTGGTTGTATTGAACGACTAACTAAATGACACTATGCGTATGCGAAATAAATATAATCATAGTAATAAATTATGTGTTACATCGGCGCGCGCAACTTTGTCACATGCCAAAAATATACTCTGATCTGTTTTCCCAAACGCGCCAAAAGAAGTATAACTTCAAAAAATAGCTAATTAAAAACTATATTAAACGCGTTAATACAGACATTTTTAGCAAGGAACTATTATTAGTAAGATGTGAATTTATTATTTTTACTGCATTTTAACAATACAAATGGGCAACATAGTAGGTTTCTCAATTTTCATGTTTGAATAATATATTTTTTTAATATTATTGACAGGGAATTTGGTTTGTGTTTAAAAGACGATTTGTCAAGAATTCTTTTCGACTGCTTCCGTAGACGTCTTTCAAAGAGTTTAAAAGCACGGCGTGGGGAAGCAAAAAACGATAGAAAAAGCGTGATTTTTCATTACAAAGTGATGAGGGAAGTTTGCGGCGAAGCCTTCTCAAAGGCTGTATCGGCGGAGCTTCCAGAAACTTTTTACTCCACTGCCCAATTACAGAAAGAGGCGAGCGAAACAAAACACTCCAAGATGAGAACGACTCAACTATGTATATACCTACAATGAGACAAAGAAATATATGACTTTCTTATTACCCATTCTTATTTTGTATCGCTGTTTGTAATGTAAAAGTTGTACTCAAATTACTTTATTTTATTTTATTTATATATTGTTAGGCCACAATGCATAGAATGACAACATTATATAAATCTTTATTCGTAGAGAAGAACAAAAGAAAGATCTTATTGATAAAAGCGTAAATGTAATTAAAATTTTATATTTTTTTAAGAATGTCATGATAACCTCTAAACTAAGCTGATTGGAGACAGGTTTGATTTTTCAGGCCTTGAAAAGACATACTGCTTACTAAATTAGATATTTCGTTTATTATTAATTTGATTTAAACAATTTGCATATAAAGCATATTTTTTATCATCATTTATAAGGTTATTGAATTGTTTTCAACTATAATTAGGGTTACCAGACGTTTTGAGCGGGATTTTGTTGAGTTTAATAGAAAAATCCTGAGTCCCGCATTGCCTCTGAAAATCCCGACTTAACAAGTTATATATGTATAACAATGTACAGTTAAAGAGGCACGCTTCATTTTTGTAGACAGCCTAACATACCACCGTTTATGAATAAAATTTGAAACCGTCTAGAAGCTCAGTAAAATACATTTAATAAAACTGTTATGATTGTATGAATTTTTGCACTTAAATCAAAATGTAGTTCCTGTAATTGTATCTAATAAATATATTTTAATAAAACATTATATTATAATTTAATTAAAAGTATGTATTTTTTCTTATTTTCTTCCTTAATTCTTTTTTTTGTTGATCGTTCGAAATAATGAATATCCCGATCTGTGATTTTGGTTATCTGGGAACCCTGACTATAACTGAAGTTAACTTTGGATATTAATTTGAGTCAACAAATTATGAAAATAACAGTTTGTGTTTTGATTTTTATTAAAAATAGCAAAGATAAAAAATTCGTAAATTTATCATGAAAGTAGGAAATACTAAAACTGTCTAAAATGTAAATAATATGGGACTTTTTGAAAAATTTAGAAGGCTCCACTTAATTTTTCCATCTCTCTCAAATATCTTCTAATATCTATGATGAAACTAGTCACTATTTTGATGAATTCAAATAAGGAAAGATTTAAAAAATCAAGTTTTTCAAATAACTAGATATCAAAATGTGTCATTTCCTGCAACACAATGTTTTCAATTATCGATGACCAAAAATATTGCAAATGCTTGCTAATAATTCATTGTGTTTGCATTGGTAATCAAATTAATACAATATTTTCCTTTGTCCGTAATTATAATTTAATATATTTGTTTACACGAAGTAATTATTTGACAGCTGTCATTTTGTTTCTGAAAGTTATTAGGAAGGATTGTAGTCGATAAATAATGGACGGAGAATATTTCAGACACCGGATGAGCCATGCCTGATTTTCTCAAGGCCAAGAATCTGTTGCAAAAAAATAATTTTTGAGGAGGTGCTTATAAATTTTGGATAACACAATTACATACTTAGATTCGAAATAAATCAAAGAATATTAGAAATACAGCAATATTTACAAGTCACTCTGTATGTAAGTACACGTAAAGTAAATATTTTTGAAAGCTTTGAAAGTAAGGTATCTTTTCTGTGACAGTTTGTAGGAATTCAAATATCAAATGTATTTGCATCAAAAATATTGCCTGCCATCTAAGCCACTCAAATTCATCTTCTGGTGATATTTTATACCTTTATATTACTTATATTTTATATTATATTTTATATCGAGTGTGGCAGAACGCACGGGAAATGTCGCAGGAGCTTTGAATAAAAAGCTCGCAACGGGCTGATATATAGCTATCTGTGATGTTATCGTGAATATATTTTTATATTTCCTCGAAAACTATCAATACATCATACGCATATAAGAAAGGCGTACTTGAAAGTAATACTTCAAAAAGGATACTATACTCAGCGTGCCATATGTGTATCGTGAAAGTGGATGATAAAATAGTTTTAGCTCTCCATGTCAAGATGGATCCAAGAGGTACGATGTGTTATTTGGTTACGGTTAGAGGCAAACTATGAAATTAATTATTATTATTTTATTCAATATTGAAAATACTTACACGAGATTTAACGGCCCACATGCCCAACGTAGGTTAGAATGGAGGTGATATGGTATTTTCAGAGCATGATCCTGGACATACCCTAAACGTTGTAGATAATCTATTTATATAATTTTGAAGCCTTATTATTCTATATATATATATTTTAAACATTTGATGACTGCATAAAGTATTTTTATTACATAAAATAGTATTCTTTTAAACCTCTCGATCTAATGTTTTAGAATATAGTTATATTTCAGTACATCCATGTGCAGTGGTGTTAAGATTTTTTTAGATTTATTAATTTTTAAACGCATTTATAAAACCATTAGTAAAATTAATAACATTATGTAGTGAAATATTTACGATAAAAAAATATATTTTATAATCTCTGTGATCCCAAATTTGACAAGAATTTGCCATTTTATAATTTAAAAAATGGGCACAATTTACACATTTGAAGATAATTATAAAGAAATTGATCAAAAGCTATGTTTTTAACCATTCAAATGTGATAAACATCCTACGAATAATGATTGTTTTTTAATAATTATTGACCTAAGAATAAGGTAGTATTTTTTGAAATACATGATTTCTATTCGCATATCCCAGTGGTTAAGCTACAGCATACGACCATAGTCATAAATTGACAAACAATAAATGAAGTAGGGAGTAAGATCATATTAACGCGCGTGTTTGAACATGTACCGTGTAAAAAAATATGATTTATTTTTAGGTTAAGTACATGTTCAAACACGCTGTTAGATTCTGATTATATTTTATGTACTCAAACGACATTATGTATCCACGCAAGTATAAATATTATAGGGAAATGATTTTTAGTATTATTTATTCCTGGCGTTACAATCCTGTGTTGGTCTAGGCCTCCTCCAGCATTTGCTTCTATGCATATCTATCTAAAACTGTTCTTTTCCTGGTTAGGATACCCGCGATATTTAATCTAACTCGACACCAGTGGCGAAGGGTGGAAGTATGCTGTTAAGATCTCCCATAAATAGTGCATACTAAACTTTGTCAGTCATACGTATTTGTGTTGATTGAAATAATACTAAAATTTTCAGATGGTGTTGGTCAGTTTTTAAAATTCAATGCAATCCTGCGAAAACCAAGCCATAATAGATAATAGTAAAAAAAATACTTGTCTATCTATAAAATATCTAAAATTATATAATTAAATCATGCATGACAATATACAGAATAGACAGGGCTTAATGATTTAAAAAAAATAAACCAACAATATGTGCAAAATGTATTCTTAATTCAATGAAAACAAATAAACATGAATGAAAAAGTATGCAAATCTTTGTCATATTACCCAAAATATATAAAAACTATTATGGTTTGGTCTAGGCAGGGATTAATTAATTGATTTTTAAAAAGTAACCGACACCATCTGTAAATTGTAGTCTTAGTTCAATGAAAACAAATACGCACGACTAACAAAGTTTAATATACACTAATTATGTTGGATATTAACAGGCTACCTCCACCCTTTGCTACTGATCGACACTATCCCTTAATCTTATACTAGGTCGATCAGGTAATTTTTTGCCTTCCGGCTTCACAAATGTTGTTTTCTTTGCCTTTTACAAACCGAGCAGCAGCTATATTCTACATTTATTTTTATTGTTCAATAGAGCAGAGTATGATTTTATATTATGTTTTATTACTATATTAAAAAAATAATTAATAAATGTTTCAGTCGATCAAAAACTAATAGAATAAGTTTTTCTTTTTAAAAAATGGTTTATTTTTAATTCTTTCCGAATAAATTCCTTATAATATTAATTAAACGGATAATTACACAAAAAGTTAATCAACACGGTCTTAAAATAAATAAAAAAAACAAGCCCAGTTTGAAGTATTCTACAAAAAGTTCTATGATTCTACGAAACGAGGCTAAATAAATGTTCAAAGTATGCACAAGTCTAATTTTAAAACCTATATTTGGGATGGCGATAAACTAATTAAAATGTGAAACAAAATATTTCAGACGAAACAAAATACCTAAGTACTCCGGTTATATAAATAAGGTAAATACTTAGTACAATAATAAAAGTTGTTGGTGAAGTCCAAGCTAATCTAAAAATATTTATAAATAATTTCAGGGTTGTCACACGAGTAATCAAAATTATTTTTTATTTAAATTTTCTACTATTCTATTTGAGTATTTTTTTACGACCCGGGTTTCACATTTCAGCATCTTCATGCACTGTGTGCAATTATTAATGGAAAATACACACTGACAACAAATACAGTTCATTCTTGTTTAGGTATTTAGTAATTATACAATAAAAGAAAATAAAAAACATTTTACCTTCCATTCACCAATAAATTCGAAATTAAATTCAAATTCCACTAATTATGTATCCACAGTTGATAGTGTTATTTTACAATATTTTTATTAGCTCGTATTCTTGTTTGTCCGGTGGTTGTTTGTCCAGCACAAATCTTGCAATCGATTTTTAACTAACTTCCCGACTAGCTAGACATTTGAAACTTTTAGAATATATATCAGAACACGATGACAATGCATTCTTTTAATACTTTTAGCCATCTTTGAGCAGAATTGAATTCATTTTCAGTTAATTCTGTTTTGTATGAAAAGTTATTTCGGAAAAAATAGGTAAAACGTAAAACTATTATTGGTTGCTAAGTGGGTGGTCCTAGCAACAAAATTATTAATATATACGTGCGTTACTATGGAAATCAAAATGAAATGTCAAAATGACATTTCAGTATTCTATATTTGTTTGTTTGTATTTATTTACTCCATATTAAGTACAAGTTTGAGTATATTGAGCATTATAATTCAACAGAAAATTTAAAAAACTTGTATATAAAAAGTCCTTTTTATCTTGTAATTATTAATAATTAAATATTACTTAATAATAAATTGTTGAATAGCTTGAGAATTGAAACAATTAAAGAAATCACAACCCCTGTGTAAATAGAGAGCAGGTAATAAGTAATTTATGAAATACAATAAAAACCTATAATTATTGTTTTCAAATATAAAACATTAGAGTAACAAGTAAAAATTTTAGGGACAATACTCAGATGCAGGCAAGTTAACCCCTCCGAATATACTTGAAATAATTACAAGATAAAAAGAACTTTTTATATACCACGTTTTAAAATTTTCTGTTGAATCATATAAACTTGACAATTCTATGTATTAATAATTTAAGACAAATAAGGCAATTGTCAACAAATCATTTTGTTGCTATTTTGCAACAAACAAACAAATATAGAATACTGAAATGTCATTTTGATTTCCATAGTAACGCACGTATATATTAATAATTTAGTTGCTAAGACCACCCCCTTAGCAACCAATAATAGTGGATTGGATTACGGATTTATTCCGAAATAAATTTTCATACAAAACAGAATTAACTGAAAATGAATTCAATTCTACTTAAAGATGGCTAAAAGTATTAAAATAATGCATTGGCATCGTGTTCTGATGTATTCTAAAAGTTTAAAAAATGTCTAGTTAGTCGGAAAGTTAGTTAAAAATTGATTGCAAGATTTGTACTGGACAAACAACCGCTGGACAAACAAGAATACGAGCCAAGAAAAACGTGGTTTAATGAAAAGACCCAAAAATTTGCGATGCTGAAAATATTATCGGAATAGACATGAAAAGACGTGAAAGACACGGATAAATTGAAAATACATATGTGAAAAGAATGAAGATGCTACACATTGTATTGTATAAAAAATTCATTTCGGTACCTTCCCTCCCAGATGACCATCCTTATTATTATGTAAAGATTGTTGGAACTCAATTTTGTAAAAATCTGAATAAAACAAACCAAATGGTCTATATTAAGAAAGACGAAAGAATTATATTTATACCCAAAATGATATAAATATAAAGTTAAAAATGAATCATTCTGTTAACAAACTTTTCCACTTTTTACATCACAATAATTTATTAGATTGGCGGCCCTGGAGGTGTCCTTTTTTCCGAGAAAACAAAACTCCTCTTTCATCTCTTAAAAGTCGGCAACCTGAAACACGGTACCAACACGAAAAAACGAAACTTAATAAAAAAGTGATTAATATAATTTATTAATCTTCCACATCCCGTACCATTTTTTTAATTCTGTCCGAAACCTTTTCTTTTTCAGTTCGCTATTTATGATAATTTTGAGTCACTCCGTCCCGAAATTTATTTCGTCCCAAAAATGCGAATCTAGACATAATTAAGGTTTTGGGATCATCCGTTCAGGGGAGATTTTTATTATTTTTGTTAAATGGAATAAGTTTTTTTGCTTTACAAATTAAACTTTCCAAGATGTCTATCTGGGCCGTGTCTGTCCCCGCCGCCCCCCCCCTCCCTTGTCACTTTCCTGTTTAAACTTTTAATGAATCGCCCACCTTCTCGCTTCCTCTTAATCTTATTCCTGGGTCTGTGGTACAACATTGATTCGGCTACCAGATTTTGTCTTCAATCTATTGGAATACGATTAAAACTTTAAGCCCTGAATTCTCCATATTAGCCAGACTGTGAATTAAGTGTTCTTTTGAGTTATTCGATTTAATCAAATAATACGCAGACGGTTTTAACTAAATCAAAGATCACTCAAGTAAACTAATATCAGAAATAATGTATTAAAAAAAGACTAGGTCAAAAGAAAAGGGGCTTCTCTCTATTTATGAAATAAAACAACAGTCATTCTCTGAAATATTCAAAATTAGGTATACTAGATTTTAATAATAAAGTTATTTTTAATTTAAATAATAGTCAAAGTAGTTCAGTATACTTAATTATTATTATATATTAATATGTAATAAATAATTTTAATTTCAAACAAACAGTTACATACATAATACATATTATTACACTAAGAATTATATCATTATTATCATCGTCTGAATCTATCTACTGCTGGATGAAAGTATCTCCAAGCTGATACCACTTCTATCGATCCTGTTCATTGCAATGCCATGTACTTCCGCAGAACTTAACCATATCATCAATCCAGGTCCAGGTCTACCTTGCGGACGTTTTGTAACTTGTACTTTTGTACCAGTGAATGACTTGTATTGTCGAGCGATTGTCCCTTCTTCGAGCTATGTATCCAGCCCATCTCCAATATGAGTTTTAGTGAACTCTATTACATCACAAATAGTCCGTTTCCTTATTCCACCTCCTCCACTCATTCCTGAAAAATGCTATTGCATTATTTTTTTTGTCTTTAGATCAATAAATTAGTACCTTTCCCAGTTTATAGCTTTGTGTCTTGAAAAAATTAGTAATTGTAACAAAAGGATAATCATAATCGAGTAAAATTGTTTTGTTCTCTTGCCTCTTTTAAATTAATTTGCTCCACAATTTACCGCTCATTGTAACTGGATGAATATATTTTTAATTGTATTTTTTTTCTTAAGTCGCCTATCTTCTCTTTATATATAAGTTTTTATGGTTATCAGTAAATTATATTTTTTTACTTTCTTATGAAAACAACGTATGTGTTTTTTTTTTCTTTTTATCATTTCTGATAGCTCTTTACAATCGACTTTTCATAACTGTATTTAATATCGTAATAGATTCTTGGGTTTCCACCGTGTGTACTTTTTTCTTCTTTCCTTGACGTTTCGGGCTCATGACAGAGGCCAGTATCAAGAGATATGTGTAATGATGAAGTGTAGTGTAATTATATGAATGCAAACGTCGCCCTAAGAATGCCAATAGAAAATCCGATAAGCTAACAGCAAACGTTGCTCAGAGTAATGTGCCACTCGCTACGTCCAGAGATACCGGATCGAATATTGGATTTTGCTGGCAGGCATTGTCATTACAGTCAAAGTCTCAAAAATCGTATTTAATATTTATTTTAATTATGCTTTCTGTATCTACATGTGATTGAGATCATCAGTTATTCTTTTTAATTTATATCTCATATCGTACTTATTATTTTGTAGACATAAAAAAAAGATTAAAACGTCGAATAAACTAAAATTTCAAAAGTTCGTAAATCTAGAATAATTAAAAATTATTTATGAAGGTATACTTTACCTAACCTAATTCTTGAGGTGTGATATTTCATTCGAATTTATATTACGAAACAAACAAAATCCGATAAAAATACAAACAGTGAACAAAGTTATCCTGGGAATCTTTAGAGTCAGTAATCAAGGTTTTTGGAGGCGAAATAAAATCTATTTCTTCTGAGGGTAGATCAAAAGGCGGTACAATTTAATCAAATTCCAACGCGACTCCCTTCCATAACCCTTTCTCAAGGGACTCTCTCCAAACGTCACTTTTGATGCGAATAATGTGGACTTTGTTGAAATTTTTGAATTTTGACAATCAATTTATTGTTGATCTGATTGACGAGAATTTTAAACGGAAAATAATATTAACTCAGAAATATTGAAGGAAAACATAAAGAAGGCAGTAGCAGAGAGTCAATACTACTTTATAGAAGCTATTATAAAAAAATTTTAGCTCTATAGGAAATATGACTTTCTTGGGATTCGAAAATACATCTTTCATTACCAGGCGAAAAGCTTAGTCATTAAGCTAACTATCAACACACTAATTAATTATTAATTTGTTTTATACAATGAATATTTCACCAGATTTAAGTATGTAACATTCTTTTATTGAACATACGACACCCATACTTTGATTTAATATACAAAAACTGATTGCCAACAATTAGTAACGCAATTTAGTAAACGAACTCTCTGAGTATTGTAATATCTATTTAAAATTCGTTGTAATTAGATAAGATACCTATTGTATAGTGGTCAGTGCATATAGGCACGATTCCTGAGAGACGCAGTTTTGTATCCTGCTGGGTGTCGTATTTGTATCAGAAAGATTTTTTCTGCTGGTTATATATTTCTCAAAAGTATTTTCAAATTATGTATATTCATACAAAAAATAATACATTCTTAAATCTTGTGAATTAGTCGAACACTTTATTAAATTATTAGCAAGTGCATGTACGTTATAACAAAAATGTTGGAGCAATCCCGACATTGGTTAGTCATTAAGGTAATTTAATACATTGATATAATATACAAAAGCCGCTTGCCAATTATTTTTATACATAGTGAACATAACAAAATTTAAATGTTACAACATGACATGAAAGAAAAAAAAACAGAACAAAATCCTGAGCAACTTGGTTTACCACTTCTTGTCTTCCCAATTGGCATTGACAATGACAGGTTACTTTTGCACTATACCAGAAAAAATAACTTTATGGCTCCGATTCTAAAATAGTAAAAACCGGGTAATACTGTCATGCACATTTGAGTTGTCAATTACACCATTATAAATGGACCAAATCCATTTTGATAATAATTGATAAATTATGTATAAATTAATATGAATAATATTATAGATTATAATATAGGGGGGTTGCTATCTCATTTGCTTTGCGATCTCTATCACATCGCGTAATTTTGTCCCTTTCCTGATCTGTTGATTTATTTTGTGATACGCGTTATGTCAAACATGTACCTTTCCATGTCACTTTGATTTCTCTTACACTAACAGTCTATGTACATGCATACGTGAGTGTTGGTAGGATACATTGATTGAGCACTTTACGTTTAAGACACAATGAGAGGTCACATATGAAGATACTGTTCAGGCGCCCGAATGCACTCCACGCCAGGTGGTTGGCTCTGCAAGAAATCTTGTCATACACCACCGTCAATTGAAAGATAGACAAAGTTGTTGACCCGCTCAATTTGAGTGCCATTGGTGAGGATTGCTTTTGGTTTAACAAAGCAGTTTATCATTGCTGGTCTATATACCGCCAAAAAAAGTCTGAATACGCAAAATTTGGTTACATGTAAATTGTACGCAAAACGTTTCACCATGGCACAGTTCGCCGTGAGCTTTCTTATCAGAAAAAGATGACCATAATATTATACTATACGGTCTCCAATTAAATTAGATTCAATATGAACATTAATTCAATTTTCCTAGCTGATTTTGTCAAAATTCATGAATTATTATTCAAGAATGAAAACCTTACCTTACAAATAATCCAGTATATCGGCTATTTTCAAAATTTGTTTGCTGTTGGCTTCTTGTAAAGTGTATACCGACAAGAATCGTGTTTTATTTAGACATGAATTTAATGTCAGTACTATACGACCCAAAGAGGTTAAACGGTCTTTAAAAATGGCCATGTATTTCCGATACAACATTTCACGGTGAAGTGTGATTCGGCGAACTACATACGTATAAGTTTCCAGATACGGCTAAATTTATGTTATAGTCATATCGGACATAATATCACAAATATTTGATTATGACAAACCCTTTCTACCTGTATTTAGATAAATAAATTTTTTCAAAATTTTTAATTTGTAAAGCAAATTCCGTCTTCATAATAATATTAATAATCATTCGATGAAATTTAAATTTCGTCACATCAGAATTTTTAACGGCTCGACGACAATATTTTAAAGTTGTGTGAAATAAGCTTATAATTTCTAGAGAAATAGTAAAAAAACAAAAAAACAGAGTGAATTTAGAAGTGTAAAACCACTGTATAAAAATTCCCGTGAAAAATTTGCCGCATCTTTGCTCGCTAATCAAGTTATTCCTCAGACACCTAAGCGCCATTAACAGTGAAACTAATTTTCCTACTGAGAATTTTTACTCTTGAAAAGTGGCCATACTTCTTGCCATAATTTGAGCGGTTTATGTATGTCGCAACCCTTCGCAATGCCTGTAAGGGATGATGACAGTGGTGGGGCTTGAAATTCTCTACGACCAGTTCGCAGTAAAAGTAATATTATTTTATCTATTCTTCAATAATAAATTATATTTTGATTATAATATATACAATGTTGTTATTATTATTTTTCAATCTTCATTTGCGTCAAAAGAATTTCTTGAAAACTTTACTTTGAAAAGTATATATCAGCATTATCATTAGCCTCAATCTATCCACTGCTAGATAAAGGTATCTCCAAGCTGATTCCACTTCTTTCGGTCCTGTGCGTTGCGTTGTCACGTAATTCCGCAGAACTTTATCATTTAATCAATCCAGGAGCCTCTAGGTATTGCGGGCATTTTGTACCTCTTGGAAACCACTGGATGTGTAAATTCGTCTAACGATTGTCCTTTCTTTGAGCTATGTGTCCAGCCTATTCCATTTGAGGTTTTTAGCAAACTATATTACATCGCAAACCCTTGTCTGTTCCCTTATCCACTCATTTCCCATTTCCTCTATCTATAGTACTATAGTACGTACTATCGTTTCATAGATCTTAATTTGATTTAAATTTTCAGATACATACTCATTATAAGAAATGTCATGAAATGGTGTCGTATTTCACTGATTTCCTTGATGATATCGTTGGTGATATTAGATCTGAAGTAAGACCTGAACAAAAACGATGCATGAGTGCGAGTGAGAAAGTATTCGGCACCCTTATAATCTCTGCGACACGCGCGAGAGTAAGATAAAAGGTCTACATATTTTTAAGTTGGTTTCCAAAAATATCGCCGGCAAATTGTGCTGAATCGCTTCACGTAGCGTGTTGTTCGTGTTGCTAAAATTGCTATTTTTGTGTTAAACATAAAGTCAGTGGTAAATATTTTTAGTTAATTAAGTAGGAAAGGTGGTTCTGCATGTTGTATTAAAATATGGTAGCCGTACTGATAAGCAAGAAGATGGTATTACGTTTCATAGGTAAGTTGATACATGTTCGTGACAATTTATTTGTATATTATTATTTATTGTTTCTTTAAAATAACTTAAATTATGGATATATTTACCTAATTGGTTGAATTTTGACCGCTTAAAAATACTATATAGCGTAAAAAAACAGAAAATTATATTTTAATTCTGAGCGTCTAGTGCGAGCACTTTGGGCGAGCACTAGCAAAATGGTCTATGGTCTCGAACATTAATAGGCGAATGCGTTCGCTCGCCCACAAACCAAACGCACGGCACGTAGCTTCATTTAGCAATGCAACGGGTGGCGTCAATATGTAACTATAGTCTATGATCTGAAGTAAATATATATATATATATATATAAACTCTTTGAAATTATAAGTAGGTATATTTAAATATTTTTTTTTGAAAGAGTGGAATTTGAACCATGTCTTTCGGTTACCGATGACTCTTAACACTAATTTACTAACTCAAGAACTATCCCAATGACAGTAGTGTATTTAGTAATAGAAGGGAAATAATCACAAATACTCAGGCTTTAAAAAAATCACATAAATACAATATTATATCCTCCCCTGGCTTGAATTCTGAATTCCCGAATAAAAGGCCAGCACCTTACGCACTGCACTACGAGAACCGCTCTGACGGTACAGTGCTCTCATAGTGCAATTTATTTGTTATTTTGAAACAATCCGTAAATTTAATTTTTATTTTTAATTAATTTAAATTTCCTGCCCTTCTTAGTTTTGAAAAATTCAAACGAACCTTACATACTGAAAAGGGTAGCAGAATGTAGACCTCACTTTGTTGATACAATTTGTAATATTTGGGAAAGTATTTAAGAAAGCGGGTAACGATAGGAAACTTAAGAAGGAATGCGACTGATTTCCTATGTACACTTTGTGTAGAACGGAGATTTATAAGCCACAAAATTCGATAGTCTTTTTCTACAGAATACATCAGCGATGTCTTTAGATACTATAGAATGGTGTCTTCTTTCTCCAAAATGATATTGTTGCGAGTATCCTTATCGTTTGTAGAGGTTTTGTATATAACTCTAAAACTGTCATGATGTTGTCTATGATCATTGATAGACCATAGACAATAACGCAACGGAAATGGGACAGTTGTCATTGAGTCTTCCTAGGATACAGTTGTCTTTCGGCCTTCCTATAGTGTAGTCGACACGCGCCACTTCCGTGTCTCTCACCACATCTAAATTCCAAAATAATGTAAACCTTTCAACTCAAGCTAAAATCAATGTGACAGTCATTTATTTTCTTGGTGCCATGTTTATCCGAAATTTATTAAGATCTATAAAATAAAACCAAGAAAATACCAACTCGTGTATTATTCATCATGCCTGAACATACTATGTTACACTCTCAAGCAACCTTCAGAACTCAAAACTTAATATCGCGGGTAAGAAAACATCATATTCGTCATCCCCCCGATACCTTCGTTTACTCTGTTTTCTGTCTTCTAATAATGTACTTTGATGTTTAAATTATAATTGTTAAAATCAGCTTTTGAGAATAATTTAAAATTTCATATCTGAATCGTAGACCTGTTCAAATCAGCCTCCACCACTGATTAGGCTAACTGTTCTCCCTTACCTACCAAGGGATGAAGAAAATTATAATTTATCTGTACAGGATTTTAAAGGCTATTAAAGTATATTAATTTTGTTGGAATTTTAAGAGCTCGCGCAACTGCGTTTGTTTGTGTATAAATTAACGCGGACATTAAAAGTTTCCTGAATTTTGTGTTAGCTAAACATTTATAATAAAGGAACATCTTTCATCGGGTTAACTGGCTTAAATGCTATCTATATATGTCACAAACAGCACTTGAGTTTTTAATAATAAAAAATGTGCAATTTAGTATAATTTCGTAACCATTATTTAGCACGATCTGAGGATAGGTTTATTGCATGAAATAATTATTGTTAATACAAATAACTCAAATATGGTAGAATTAAAGAATGTAATTTGAATTCCATTTTGTTTAAGTTTTAACGATTCCATTTGTTATTTGATGTAACTTTGCTGAGTCTGCAGGCATAATGCGCACTACCAATGGCAAATGCACACCTACACAGAATTTCATTGATACTAATAATTATTATAAGAGCTATAAATCCGATTATTATAGAATTTAAAACCTCAAAGTTTTAAGTATTCTTGATTTCATAACGTGAATCCTAACATGAGTAAAATTGTATAAAGTTTAATATTTTTTGATTTTTTTTGCTGAAGTAGAATTCTGATAAATTCTACAGAAGAGATAATAAATAGAATTCCAATACCCTATATACCGATACAGCAAATTTTGACGCAGGGTTTTGAATTTGTGAGTGTACTACGAAAATAAACCACGCATTATAGAGTGCAATAGTGTGTGTAATACTCCAATATTAAATGAGCGTCAATGAATACACCGAGAGCAGTTGTCATTATTCGACACACAGCGTATTCTTGACACGTGTTTAAATTTATCCCGTATTATTCCTTACTCGAGATCGGTTGCCTGCTTCTCCTTACCAGTTAGCTATTTCAGTTTCTATTATTTCTGAATTCCCTGATAAATTCGTACAAGTATTATTATGCATTTTTTCAAATAGGTATCTACTGTCTTTGCTGAAGGACAGAAGGTCTTTAAAGATTTAATATTTTATGCAGGTACACAGTAAACATCGATGAAGTGTATAAGGATTTACTGAAAACCCCATAGACCTATAAGAATTGAAAAAAAACTTCATTTACAATCGAGAACAGGTTGTCGATGATCTTCTATTTGATTGTATTGTAACCATGATAAAAAAATTTTTCATACAGCTAAATCTTTGAATTCAATATAATTATTATAAGAGTGAAGCTTAAAAGATTCTCGAGGTTAAGGATTAAAAATGTAGAGTAAGTTATTTTGCACTACAAAGGAATAACATTCATATTATTTTGCTGAAAGATTTAGTTTCAACTGAGATGAAAATGCATTGCACTAGTCATATCGGCGTAAAAAACGTTTTTTTTTTTAAATATATTATTTTATTCGTCATTTAGATTAATATCGTTGTAATTTTAAAATTGTGTTCTATACGTCTTGTATTTCTATAAATTTAACATTGTAATACTATTTAAAATTTTCATTCATTATTTTAAAGTAAGTATGTAATCGTATATATATATATATAGTATTTTTGACATTAACATATAAAACTAAGTCCAAAATCCTGGGGATATCAGGATCAAGAAATCGAGTGGCGTCTCGGAATGCAAATCCTAGTAAGTACAGTTACAGTCATAAAAAAAGACTTAGGTGTTCTGCCTGTTTAATGAAAGCAATGTAATCCCAGAATGTGACTTTAACACAATAAAAACGTCATATAGAGAGTTCATATGTACTGATTTATGACGGAAACTCTATATATAAAAACTCTGTATATAGGTACCCGTTGAGCAACTTAATTATTATGATAAGTAAAAATGTCGAAGTAGGTAGAATGGTATTCTATTTTAATAATTATTACTCTTATTTCAAATTTAAAATACTAATTATTACTTTAAAATCTATTTTTATAAAGTAAAAATAAAGCGCATACCGAATGGTTGGGCCGAATATGAATGGTGACCGTCGTTCCCTATTTCCCCACCTACCTCACATCCTTATTTCTAATTGTCGCAAGACTAGCGACTAGCAATTACAGGTCATGAGACGACCGTGATTGCAAATAACATTCAGTTAGCTCGAGTGACATCAAGAAAGCGGACGTGTGCGGGTTTGTTATAGTTTGCCGTCGCTAACCACAGAGTGACTCAAAACGCATATTTTGACCTTCGTTACGCTAGATTTGATACGGTTTGAGCGAACATCGCGTCTATCATCCATGCTGAACTTGGCATCATCATTAATCCGAAAACAAAGTGAAACCGTGAGAGTAATATTCCGAACCGTCCGTTTTCCAGTGCGTGAGTGCGTGAACACCGAACCGGCTCCAGCGCGCGCCAGCCATCTCAACATAATATGTCAGTGTCGGCATCCTGTGTAATTCCCCCCCCCCCCCCTCCTTAGATCCGTAATCCAGCAGCACCCTCAAATTACAGTCTACTGCTAAATGCCCCACCACCAAATATTTATTATTACTTGCCGCGTATGAAAAATTTCATAATAAAGCCGAAGTGGAATAAAAATTGAGTTTCCGGAATTTGTTTGTTTAATAGCCTCGCTGATTTGCAATTAATATTAATACAGTGAGAATAAGCCTTCGAACAGCCTTCGCTAAATTAATGACCGATTAAAGTTTTTAATGCGTCAATTAAACAAAAATTTCCATCGTAAACTCTGAAAGATTTACAGAGTTTAGAGTTATATCCTTGTAAGACGATAAATTTTACAGCAATAATATTGTTTGTCGACAAAAATAAATGTTTGAAATAACAAGTCAATTAAGAAATCATTTTGGGAATGTTTATCGCAAAAACTTAAGGCAAATTTACGGTTGATAATTTGCAATTAATTAATGTGAAAATTATAATAAATTATCAATTTATGTACTTGTATAATGTACTCTTAATTGTTACGATGTTATGCTCCATAAAATGGACCGATAAAACATTTTACTAAATATTCTTCATTATATGCCATTTTCTAAATCAGGGGCTATCTTCCTCTAACTTCAGACTCATAAGCCGCCTTAAACTTTCAGTTTTGATAATAGCACAGCAAGTGTTTAAAAGATGTTATCTAAAAATATTTAATAAGTATGATTAATGATTGTATAATCATACTTATTAATATCAACCAGTTTATGTAATATAAAGATGAGAAATAAATAATATATAAATGGCATATAACACGTATAGCGTATTATGATTAGTAAACCAGAATCGAAGTGCAGTACGGTCACGAATGAAGGCTGCATGGCTTACATCTGGTTCAACTAAGTTACATGATGAAATTTTGGAGTGATCCGTGACGTCGGTTAGTAATTAAAGTAATACTTACTTTGATTTAAAATACAAAAGCCGATGGCCAATAGTAACTCAATTTGGAAAACGCTTCAGAGAGTATTAAGAGCCATTAGTTAAAATTGGTCGCTATTATGTATGACGCCTATAGCATAGTGGTATATGTGTATGGGCGCGAAGCCCGAGAGATTGAGGTTCGATTCCTGCTGGGTGTCTTACTGTTTTCAAAAAAGATTTTTTCTATTGGTTATAATACATTTTCTCAGAATTATTTTCAAAATTATGTATGTTCAATAATTAGAATGTTACATTCTTAAATCTGGTGAATTATTCGTTGAATAAAACAAATAGTTAAATATCTATTTTTACTTATATACTCTTTGTATATAGGATGATGGAATTATTAATGCATTGTCTTCTCCTTTGCCCCTCCGCACTGTTCTAATCTAAGAAAAATGTATTTTACACTGCATAGCCTTCCGTAATATAATATGAAAATGATTTAAAAAATATTTATCCGGATTTGAATGCGTAGAGAAGATTTACTAATAGTATTTGAATATGTACATAAAAAATACTCACATTTATATCCGAAAAGTTTGTTCATAACTATTTACTATTAGAGTACTATTTTTCAGCTCACGAATTTTTATACAAATACTGAAATCGCTATTTTTTTCAATAAATGAAAGAAACTTCTGCACAAATACAAACATTTGCAACGTGTTATCATGACAAATATTTATGCGATTTATACGAAAGAAAACTGCCAACGGCTTAAAAAATAAACTCCTATCAATAAACGAATCGAAAAAATTCTCTTCGCATTTAGGGGGTAATAAAATTTGCAAAAATAGCTATGGTAATTGAATAAACTGGAAAATAACATCGCTGAAATGATAACCGTTTGCGACTTTTGGCGCGGCCGGCTGACAGTAATTCAAATCATTTATGTTTTTATCATAATCCAATAAAACTGAATCGCCTCTGTAAAGCAGTTTTACTGCCTCATAAAATACATTGACCATTTTCTGCTTGCTACGCTCTGAACCCTAACTCTACGACTGCTACGTCTCGGCGTAGAAGTGGGTGGCTACGGCTCTACGAGATTTGATACTTTGTATCTTCGAGAGCAAGTGCTTACGGGAGCCATTATGGATAATGGTTGTTAATAATACATACGCGGATAAGAAAATATTTTCATATCTTAACTTATTTTATTTGTCATAATTACAGTTAAATGCCGATAATAAAAAATGATTTTTGAAAGAACTATTGTCGGAAAAAACATGTCTGGATAAAAAGTGCAGCTTTATTAATCTATTCACGATAAAATTGGGACAAAAAACAGTTGACTGTTTGGTGACGTTTAAATCTGTAAATTCAATATTTAACTGTTATGAACAATTGAGCAAGATCCAATAACCCCACTAGACAGACAAAAAATGGTGTCTATTTTCATGTAAATAAATTTTTTTAAAGTCAACTTCTCTATTCATCCTAAAATACAAAGCAAGCATTTTCTTTATATGGTTGTTTTATTGACATCTTTAATAACTTCATTCAGGTTTGAGTACCTGCACTAAATTATTTTTTTAGTGCGTACGTAGCCTATTTATATATAGTAATATCCCGAGTTTATTTTGTTTTACTTTATATATGTAATTTAATGATTATATTTGACTAACTATGTTAGTGTTAATACCATACTAATTCCTTACCGACGTCTTATAATTATTGCCGTTATCCAGGCACACGTTGATAAATAAATGACAAGGAGTAATCTTCAGACCATCAAAGCGTCAAGACTTGCACTAGTTTGACAGCTTAGCGTCATCAACGAATTTATTTAATTACTAGTTACGGTTTGAAAAATGCCGCGTCAATTACCGTAATTAATAAAAAATCATAAACTCATTACTCACCCATCCATCACAAGTACAATGTAACCGTGAGAGTGATCATACTAGTCGTGTGAGTGCGCGAACACAGAACCAGCTCAATGTGCCTGCCGTCTCAACATCAAAGGTCAGTGCCTGGATTGAATCCCTGTGTAACCGCAACCCGAACATCTAAATCATCCTATAGTCCACTAAAAAGCGCAAAAAATATGACTTTGTATGCTTTGTTTTACTGTGCTATTACCACAATTTTATTAGCTCGTATTCTTCTTTGTCCAGTACAGATTTTTTCTTGTTTGTCCAAGATTTTTAACTAACTTCCCGAATAGCTAGACAATTGAAACTTTTAGAATAAATCAGAACACGATGATAATGTATTCTTTTAAAATTTTTGGCCATCTTTAAGCAGAATTGGTTTCATTTTCAGTTAATTCTGTTTTGTATGTTTCGGAAAAATCGTTAAAAGTAATATTTACTACTCACTATAAATTATTGGTTGATAACTGGGTCCTAGCAACTAAATTATTAATATATACGTGCGTTACTATGGAAATCAATATGAAATGTCAAAATGACATTTCTGTATTCTATAATATTTATTCAGTATTTCTATCAAAAGTTTTTATTAATGCATAGAATTGTCAAGTTTATATGATTCAACAGAAAATTAAAAAAACGTGGTATAGAAAAAGTTGTTTTTATCTTGTACTTATTTCCTTTCTGGGGTGCATTAGCCGTAGATAAATAAAATAAACTTTTAATATTATCTTATAAAACTTGTTTATGCCAAAAGTAGAGATCGGTTTTGTTGATTATCAATTTTAATTTAGGAAATTTTATCCTTTATTCAATTAGTTCAATATACAAAGCATTGTCTTTAAACCAAGAGATTTCGGTTTTCAATTAAGAAATATTACTATACTGAAAACAACTATTAAAATATTATTATGTATTTAGTCTAGGTGGTTTTGGATTAACTTTACTATCGGAATAAGAATCTCATAGCCTGCTTTAGTTAAAAAAATAAGTATAAAAAAGATCTTGACGTTCGCACGGTAAGATGGTGCAATGAGAATGAAGAAAGTCAAATAATTATAACATGTGTATTATACAGAAGATTTTTATGTGACCTTAGATTAAAATAACTCCGTCGATGTCATCTAAATATCCAAGATGCTTATTATCAATATATCAGATAGAAAAAAAATCGAACGTAAAATATAAAAGATGTATTTGGACTGTATTACAAACTGATTTAGTATACATGACGGCTTTAGATCAATTAATGGTAGACCTAAACTTTGGTTCTTAGACGACGCCAACAAAGATGCTGAATCAGCCGGTGGAGATACTTAAAGGACACTGGCATAAGATGGGAGAATATAGAAGAAGTGGTTAAGCCACTGACCACGATTATAATATTATTGTGATGGTAAGACTATGTAAAGAGAAACACAATAATATTAAGAATAAAGCTTATGAAGAGTTTGTTGTAGATAAATTGTAGACAATAATTTATGTAAGCGGCTAAGCTTAAAATTGGCAACAAAGATGAACACACTTTAATTATAAATATAATAATATAATAAAATTAATATAAAGTGTTAAAGTACAGGGGTGAGTTAATTAAACAACCAATTATCGATAGAATTTCCATAAATATATTACATACTGCATAACTTTGAATTATATTACTTGTGATTGATTGTATTATTGAGTTCTACGGCTACTACGGTTTGGCGTAGAGGTGGCGGGAAATGCTACGCCGCTACGGAATTCTATCATTTGTATTTTTGAGACAAAAAACCCTGATGAAACCTTTATTATTTTACTGGAAAACATCTATACGGATTTTTTTGTTCGCTTATTCAATTATTTATTGTTTTATCGTTACTCGCAACACACGGCATGCAATCTTTTCATAACACGCTGTGCTACTCAAAATTTACATTAAACTTTTGTGTAATATATTATAGACAATGCATACTGATTGAGAATATTGAGTTTTAGTCAATCAATATCCAATACAATGACTCCATACGTTGGGGTCCATACACTTTGTTTGAATTCGAAATGATTTACATTTTAGATTTTGATTTATAAATATAATGACGCATTCCTCAACTTTTTACCCAAGAAAAGATCAACAACAAACGTAACAAAGGATAATTTAATGGTTTTAGAACCTCCAAGACCTATTGGTACGAAAAAACCTTTACATAATTGTTACGGGTAGTTGAAGATACAGTAAAGGTACCCTGATATATCCAGTAACACTTTGTCAATCTTGAAAAATTGTCCTAGTAGTTTTCAGAAGATTTTTACACATATATCAATACATCGTTTCGTTGTTGCTTTGAATGTTTTGAATACTTCATATTATTTTCTAACTATTCAAAAAAAATATTAAAATGTCTGTACACAACAGTAACGGAAATTATTTTTTACGTGACGGGATCCTTTATAAAAAATATAAATCGTCCTACAATTCACTATACTAGTAAATTCAATATGTAAATACTATAGCTATACAATTAATAGTAAATAGTATAGCAATACAATTCACGTAAATTTACTATAATATAATAATATTATGAGTATTTCACTGCAATAGTAAATAATTAATGTATAATAAAAGTCATAGAATTTTAAATTTCAAAAACATCACACTTATTATACAAGATAATATTATATTATTAGACAAGGAATTAAAATATTTTTGTCTGTAATTTTGAACTGCAAAAATTCATTGTTAACTATTATTTATTGTTATTTAGAGCATACTTCAGTGAAACGGCAAATAATTTTCAACTATAGGTGCGACAAAATTTTGGACTCGCTGGCAATCGGAGAGCGAAAGTCGAGCTGTGAACACGTCAATTTGTTTCGAGATGGCGACAGGGGTATTAATTCTTAAATCGACCAAAGATGACTAAAAAACGTTACCCATTTACTTGAAAAAGAAAACATGTCAATCAATTTATTATTATTGTTACTAATAAAACAATAAACATTAAATGGACGCTGGTTGAATTTTTATGACAAATTATATTTCGTTCGGCTCGCGTCATTTGCACAATCCGCGCATCGCTTAGTCACGATCTTTTTAGACCATGCCTCAACTGAGGTATAGCCTTAACAATCTTTATCCATTCTATATTTTATTGATCGTAAATTTACATTTAATTCTATTTTTGTTACCTACTCTTTTGCATTTGGAAGGCTTTAATTTAAATATTCTATCAACTTATCTACATTTATAATATTGGATTAGTATAACTGTCAGAAGTCCTGAGAAATCAAGCTTTTCTGTCATTATAAATTATGTAAAATAAATAAAGTAACTGTAGTGGTAAAAAATGAAAAATGGTAAGTATAGAATTATTTCGCTATGATGTTATTACAACTGTAAATAATAACTGAGGATTTTCAGTGGAAACTTTAGAATATATTAAATTTACCATTTTGCGAATAAGTAGTTCTATGAAGCTTCAATTCGAGGAGATTTAAAGCTTTGTATCTTTCAGGAAAAGCTCTCACAAAAATTGTTATGGAAAATAATAACTCTTCTATAAGGCGGTTTTTCCATTTGAGAAAATCATCTGATACTATATTAAATATTTTCTATGTGGTGTTTTCAGGTCGTCGCGTTGGTGACATCACCGTTAGTGATATAGCCAAACAAGCCTTTTGTCACAGTCGTAAAATATTGGGGGTAGTAAAATGATGACAATATAGGGTTGTTTATATAGACGCCATGATTTAGTGCAACAGTGGTTTAATCGAAAGGGTAAAATTTCAACTTGCTTCAAATAAGACAATATAGATTAATAAAATATAGGAGCCGATGTATCTTTAATATAATTATCATAATATAATAAATATAAATATTTGCAGAGTCAGTGTACCTTTAGTAAAATTTTAGCAGAAATATCGTAAATATTTTGTTCTTATTATATTATTTTATAGGTAAATTCGGTTACATGTAAGTTGTACGTAAAACATTTCACCGTGAGCTTTCTTATCGGAAAGAGATGACCGTATAGTGTAAACTATACGGTCTCGTTTAGATTCAATATGAACATTAATTCAATTTTCATATCTGATTTTGGCAAGATTCATGAATTTAAGAATGAAAACCTAATCTAAAAAATAATCCAGTATATCGGTTATTTTCAAAATTTGTTTGCTGCTGGCTTCCTGTAAAGTGTAAACTGAGAAGAACCGTGTTTTATTTAGACATGAATTTTATGCCTGTACAATATGACCCAAAGAAGTTGGACGGTCTTTAATATACGGCCATATATTTACAATACAACATTTCACGGTGTAGTGTGCTACGGCGAACTGCATATGTACAAGTTTCCGGACACTTCTAAATTTACCTTTTGAGTATCAGAAATCTAATTTTTGAAAAACCATAAATTCGTAATGACATTAAGATTAAGGGAATGAGACTTTATTACACGAAAACAGCTGCTTTGTGTTCTGGAGTGAAGCTTAAGTTGCTAAACTAACGTGGAAGCATATATGAGTATGACTATAATATAAGTGGTTCACCAGCCAAGTGAACCAAGTCCATTCTGGTTAATTTACATAATATTTGAGTATTTCTAATAATTCTGTAAAGGTATGATTTCCTTTACATATTAACTTAAACATGTACTTAACATAACACTTCAGAATTGCATTTATACCCTTACAAAATTATAAATACTAAAATATTTTGTTTGAACCTAGTTTATTCAAAACTAACCAGAATGGACTTTGTTCACTTGGCTTGTAAACTACTCATATGGCTATACCTACGATGACGCCGGTAATCTCGTGGATTTATAATATCGAGGGTCCCCGGTTTAAATCCTGATTGGACAAAATTTACATGTTATTTTTCAATATGTGTTTGGACTCAGAGTATGGACATAATAGGTTGAGCAAGTGGCTAACATCCATTTTTCGTAAAAAAAAAACGAAAATCTGCTAATACAACCTCCTCCCTCAGGAGGTCCATTTTATGATCTTCTTAGGATGGAACATTATAGAAAAATAAATAAATAGATATTGTAGGTTTAAGATATTATATATATTATAATATATATATAGCTACACTAAATCCACCAGAATCATCAAACTACAAATCCAAATACTAGCAGTATAGATATTACCTACCTAGTAACATTGGTACATACCTACGTAAATGGTTTAGAATTTTATATTATTGATTTTGATACTTAAATTCGTTGAACGAGAAACGGAAATGAAAAATGAATGTTCATGCTCCAAATACGCAATTTATTTTTCTGTCAGATGCAATTCGTTTAAAAATTGAAATATATATTTACTGGCATATGCAATATCCTTGATAAAATATGAAAAACGTTTTATTTAACGGTATATACCTACATACAATTTGACAATATTAGAGTGAGTTTTATATGCGACGGAGTGTGACGGAATACATCATTTGTAGCTGCTATGTTTATATTTAGTTAATTACATTTTTGCAATAAACGAATGATATCTGCAATTTTGTGATGGATCATAATATATCGGTTGCGCTTTTTATAGTGGACTATAATTTTGTGACAGAATGGATATGGATGTTGGAGGGGAGTGGTTACACGAGAGTTAGTCCAGATACTAATCTTATTGATGTTAAGTTGTCCGGCTGGGACATGCCCTCACGTCCTAGTAAGCACTCGCATGGTACACTTAGGTTTATGATAAATAAGGAGACACTCTGACCAGTAATACGGACACACGTTGTTTGACTAACGGAGTTTGCACGGAGTCTATAATATAACCACGACGGTTACAATATACACGCTCGTGGCCTGCACCTAACTTTTGAATCAGTCTGTATGTACTTTGAATTATTACTCACGATGGTCTAGCTGTTACAGACCTAGGCACGCTTGTTGTCTTGAGGTAACTTAAGGTAACTGAATGTTATTTAATCACGGTTAAATGATGACTCGTAACTGCTGGTCTTGCGACAATAACTTATGATTTGAGGTAGGGGTCAAATATAGGGACAAAGGGCCACCATAATTAGCCCAACATTGTATGTAATCTACCAAATTAGAGTTCAGCATAACTAGTTGCCTTTATATCCTACTAGTTAAATTTGTAGTATGTTAGCCGTTAGGTGCATTGTAATAATTATTATCTGTCATCTGATTCATTGATATGTACAGAATAATTGTGTGACAAAAATAGACAAAACTGAATTTTATAAAATTAAAATATGCCTCTATTTTAATATGATGTGCGCCTAGGCCTTGGAAGTACCTGACCAACTTGTTAAACAAACGATATTTTACCTGCGTCTAAAATGATAGTATGTCTCGATGTTTTCAAAACGTAACTCACCTAATGACTCGTGACTCAGATGAGCCAATCACGTTGTTGGATGCGGTAGACCTAAAGCTGTCTACAAAGTTTATAAAGGAACTCCAGTAACCAGAGGTGGAGATCGGCGGATAAGGTCAAGAGGAATGCAGATGTCCTGAGTATGAACGACATAAGAGAGAAAACTTGAGATTGGAATTACTATAGAATAGTTGAGCAGTCGGCTATGGACCCGAATAGTCTGTAGCACCAGTTTAAATAAGTAAGTAACCAACGACCCTAATATTTCTGCAGGGGTTTTGGAGCCCCACATTTATTTACCAATATAATACTATATCGACGCCATATTGTATAGAAACGTAATGTTTATTTTCTAATATAAATTAAGCGATTCAATAAAAATATTTCACCATGCGAGATCTTATATATTTTTTTACAGACATAACTCCTGAAAAATCTCGATTAATCCTATTTTTACCACGTTTTAATTAGCTCGTATTCCTGTTTGTCCGGTGCAGATTTTTTCTTGTGATTTGTATTGGACGATTGAAGATTCTTAATTAACTTCCCGACTAGCTAGACATTTGAAACTTTTAGAATATATCAGAATACGACGACAATACATTCTTTAATACTTTTAGCCACTTTCAAGCAGAATTGAATTCATTTTCAGTTAATTCTGTTTTGTATGGAAAGTTATTATTGTCGGTTGATAAGTGGGTCCTACCTAGCAACTAAATTATAAATATATACGTGCGTTACTATGGAAATCAATATGAAATGTCAAAATGATATTTCAATATTCTATAATATTTATTTAGTATTTCTATCAAGTACAATTAAAAGTTTTTATTAATAAATAGAATTGTCAAGTTTATATTATGATTCAACAGAAACTTTAAAAACGTGGTAGGTATACAAAAAGTTCTTTTTATCTTGCAACTGTTATGAAGGTAGCCTGAAATCATTAAGTAACAGTAGGTTTGAAGAAGGGTGGAGACCTGTTAAGATCCGCCATAAAAAGTGCACACTAAACTTTGTCAGGCATACGTATTTGTTTTCATTGAAATAATACGACAATTATTTACAGATGGTATTGGTTAGCTTTTAAAATTGAATTAAACCCTGCGAACACCAAGCCATAATAGATAATAGACAAAAAATACTCGTATATCGATAAAATATCTAAAATGATGCAATTAAATCATACATCAATTTGAATAGATTATAGATAAAATAATATTTTTATCTATTATATTTTGGTTTAGGCAGGGCTTAATGAATTTAAAAAAATGAACCAAAAATATGTGTTATAATAAATGTATTCTTAACACAATGCTAACGGGCCCTTTTAATTAATTTTGTAATTAACGTGTTAATTTGCATTTGAAAAGTAATTAGCAAAAACACAATTTTGTGCGGCCCGTAAGCTATGGGTTAATACAATGAAAATAAATTAGTATTAATGGAAAAGTGTGCACAATTTTGACGTGTCGCCCAAATATACCAAAACTATTATGGTTTGGTAAAACAGGGTAAATTGATTTTTAAAAATTTATCAATACCACCTGTAAATTGTAGTCTTAATTCAATAAAATCGTATGACTAAAAAAGTTTATTGTGCACTATTTATGGCGGATCTTAACAGCCTACCTCCACTCTTCACTACTTGTAGGTATATACTTATAATAAAATATAACGCAATTATATTATTCATGCATAACAAATGCAAGTAGGGTATATTTAGCAGTGGGAACACATTCAATATTAGGTTTCTGAAGTCTGAAGTATACTTCACAAAATATATCACAATGCAAAACAACTTGCAGTTAAATACATCAATTCATTAGTATACTATTACATCAACGGTTTTCAAAGTTTTTGGAAATAATTCTTTTTATTTGCAAAAAAAACACCCTAAGCACTATGTGCTAAAAAGATGTTTTTGAAAGCAATAATTTATTGTATGTAGTACCTAGGTATAAGATGGATATAAAAATAAGGAAATTGCATTTGAGATTCATTGTTTTTTGTGATGACGTTACACAGCGTGAAACTGATTATTTATTGTGACAGAAGGTGAGAAAGTATTACTATGTAGGGTGAGAAACAGGGGATAGGCAGTATGACTTCTTGCAGGATTCGAAAGGATTCGCTTTTATAAAGTCGACCGTAATCTCGCTGCCCGAATATCAATCCTATGAAACGTGAGAAGATTCCTTATCTTATCATTTTTATCACTTGATAAAGTTAAGAGTTTGCAGAAAAATATAATATTGTACATTCATCAAATACCTGCGTTTTCATTTGAAATGCACGTGTACAAAACGTCTTATTGTTATTATATTTAAAAGTTTGGGAAAATTTGCTAAAAATTAAAAAATAATGTAAAAAGACTGAACATGGTGGTAAAATCAAGTTATTTAGTGTTATATAAGAGATATAAATAATTTGAAATGGATACATAGAATATTACTGAATCGATGACATGATTAACATAGTACACGTGATAACTAAATACACATAGGCGAGAGAACTGTAATCAGCTCAGAAAAGCCATCATTCAATACATGGTGAATAGAGCTGAAAAACACAGTGATTTATAGATGTGTATTTTAAAACAAATTAATAATTTATGCTTTGTCTTTAGTAGAGGACAGATAGATTCTTCTTGCATTGCAACTGTGATGAAATCAGTTTGGAAAGGAGTTAGTTTCATTTGAAACTAACGACACCGACGGTTACATGTAAATTGTACGTATTAAATTTCACCGTAGCACAGTTTGCCGTGAGCTTTCTTATCGAAAAGAGATAACCGTATACTATACGGTCATTTCTATAGTACCGAGATGAAAAAAATACACGCTGTTTGTGGAGCATTTTCATAGCCAAGTTTGGCAAAATTCATGAAGAATGAAAATCTAACCCAACTTAAGAAAAAATCCAGTAAATTATCAGCTATTTTCAAAATTTGTTGTCCGCTGGCTTCCTGTGAATCGATGAGAACCGTGTTTTATTTAGACATGAATTTTGTCAGTACTATATGAACCAAAGAGGCTAGACTGTCTTTAATATACGACAATATATTTCAGATACAATATCTCATGGTGAAGTGTGATACGGCAAACTGGATACGTATAAATTTTCAGACACGGATACCAACACCTAAATGACTCACGTACATTGCCAAGTAAACCAAATTACCTTTCAAAGTGACTACATTATAGTTGTAGCGGTCATGGTGTGTAAAATTCCCACCTCCGCTCCCGTTATGTATATGGAGCCACAGCGGTCAACGACTTCGGGCCTTGTCAGTATTATTTCGAGAGTGTAAGAATTAGCAAGCCATTTAAACTATCATACAATCATCGCATCTACAGTCAGCATATTCTACATGCGTGACATTCTTCGATGGGATCAAAACGTTCAAAGTGCAATAATGCGGAGGGCAGCAGATTTCTCAATTGAAAACTTCATCAACAATGACTTGCAATTTATAACATATTCATGCATTTTATTAGCGGGTCATAGTTGATGAGTGGGTCAGTCTAAATACCTATAAGTATCAATCTTAATCTCAGTCCGATCAGTAAGCCTTGTGTCAGTTGCTCCGCACAGCATTCTGTTTGATCGAGATCGGACTTCGGAACAGTGTCATAGGTATTGTAACATACGCTTTTACCGACTGTTTACGCTGAAAATAAAACTCGCTTCTCCATCCACATCTACGCCTACTGGTCATCCCCAATCATAGCGATCTCGTCCCTCAACAACGAGACTCCCCAAATAGTCAATAAAAAGGCCATTTCGGATATTTTTCGATTCAATATAATAAAGATATCAAGACTAATGCAACAAAATATAATAACGCGGAAATAATTGATTATAATACTATTATAATGTAAACTATCATAATATCACATATAATTGAGTGTATATATAAGTATTTTTATCGTATATAATATATATAATATATATATAATATATAAACTTAACAATCGTTACTTTTATGATAGTAAAATAGAAATTTCTTGAGTTTCACAGCATTTTATTATGATACAGTTACTGACTTATGAGAAATAATAAAATTTCTATTGTTTTTGAAACAAAAAGTCGTCCAAACTGACAGTAGCCGATACTGAACTAGGTTAGCGAGTATCAGATAAGGAGATCTCTTTGCCTCTGCCTTCGCCTTTGCGTAACACTCAACAATTAACTAACCGTAAAGAAGCTATCTCAATAAATAATATTATATTATTTTTGTTCGTACTTTTATTAAAAAAGTCAAGTTAATAACCTCGTGTCAACCTCCCACAGAAATAAAATAAATCAAAAACTCATCGGTAACAAGAATATTACATATTTTTTAATTGTATATAATTTATTACAAACTATGCCCTATTTTATTCTTACAGGATTATTCATAGAGATAATTACTTATTTTCATTTTTGTGAGAAGTCGAAGATTTTCTAATTTGAGTTTTAGGTAAAGCCAGTAATGAATTATGCTTCTCCATTTAATCGCTATTATTAGATAATAAACGCGGTGATATCCACGGTGGCCGCGTGGCTTAAGCGTTGGACTATCACGCCGCGAGTCTCAGGTTCGAATCCTGGGTCTGGCAAGTACACATATTGTTTTTTTAATTTGTGTGTGAGTCAGGGTATGGACCTAATAGGTTGAGCAAGTGGCTGACATCCATTTTAACAACTGTCTATTTACAAAATTTGTTTGTGGCTGGCTTCTGTATAGTGGAAGACCGGACAAGAAATCCCCTGAATGTTGTATGGAGACATGAATTTATGTCAGTACTATACGACCCAAAGAGGCTGGACGAGACCGTCCAGCCTCTTTGGGTCGTATAGTACTGACATAAAATTCATGTCTAAATAAAACACGGTTCTTGTCGGTTTCCACTTTACAAGAAGCCAGCAACAAACAAATTTTGTAAATAGCCGGTAAAATGGATTATTTGTTAGGTTAGTGTCATCTCCCTCTATTTGCGAAAGTGAAAAGATGGTGTCACTTTTATCCTTTTATGGTTTTTCGTCTGGGTTCGGGACTTGGAGTTGGACAAATAACACACCGGAATTGGTAACGGAAACGACGAGTTTTATTTGCGTTAATATCTACTAGGTTACTACATTTTATATATGTTTTTTACATAGGACGAAATGTATATGTTTACGATTTGGCTGTTTGCAGCGTTCTCAGCGCCAAAAAAATGGCCGCTTACGAAGCGATACCAATGCGGCGTTGCCAATATGAAATTTTGCCGCCAACCATGTTTAACGTTGCCGGTTTACTTACCTTACTATTTATCGGCTTGGTACCGATTAGGGTTCTCCAGATTTACAGAGACATCCCCAAATGAGGACCATTTGGGAGTGTAACATTTGGTTGGGTTATGTTAGGTTTCCATTCTTGAATTCATGAATTTTGCCAAAATCATCTATGAAAATTGAATTAATATTCATATATAATCTAATAGAATTGGAAACCATATTATTATAGTATATGCTCATCTCGTTCCGATAAGACAGCTCACGGTAAACTGTGCTACGGTGAAATATTTTACGTACAATTTAGACGTAACCATATCAAACACGTATGCCATTAATATAAAATTTAAATTAAAAAACAAAGATAGCAGCTATAAACGTCTAAAAATCTAATCTGTCAACCTATACGTTATTTTGCTCTAACTACTGAGTGACCTACACTAAAAACATTCCAGAAATACCAACTAACAGGACGTGTTCACAACATAAACTTTTGTTTCGTTATTTATTATCAAACTACCTATTTTATGTTGAATGTACAGTCCAAAGTTTATAATAAGGTGAATCTATTGCACGTGCGAGTTCCTTTTAAATAATACTACATGTAAAAACATACCACGTGTGTTGTACTCTAACAATGCTTTACTTAGCTATGCTAACTAATTACTGGTCCTTCATTAACCCTTTAAGTGCCGGCAACAATCTACCCGACACCAATCCGCACAGGCGAAACATACTTTAAGAATCGCCTCGCCAGAAAATAAAAGAGCCCTGCCTAACGAGGCGGAATGATATATAAGGGTTTGCAAAAAGGATTTTATAAATAATTTATCTGAGCGGTCAGACCCCGTTCGGGAGCTCGCGCCCCTGGCGGACCAGAGGTCCAATTTTGGAAAATATCCTGCAGGGGGTCACCGCGCCTGTCCTGCGAAGGGTTAAAAGATCATTTAAATGCATAAATTAAACGTGCGTATTTAGACGTTATCCGTGTTGGCGGAGATTTATAAAAATACACCTTTAATCACAACAAACTAAACGCACATGCAATATTTTTTTTGGAATATAAGTTTTTAGCTGTTTTATAATATTAAGTACGTACTAAAATATGAAAGGGTGTACAAAACCACATGAGGGAGTGATAGGTTATAGAGAGTAGTGGGTGCCGAACGAAATCCCGAAGGCCGAAATCCCGAATGCTGAAATCCCGAATGGCCGAAATCCCGAATAGCCGAAATTCCGAAAGCCTAAATCCCGAAAGCCTAAATACCGAAAGCCGAAATCCCGAAGGCTGAAATCCCGAATGCTGAAATCCCGAAAGCTGAAATCCCGAATGGCCGGAATCCCGAAGGCCAAAATCCCGAAAAACAAAAAATACAAACAGTAATTTAGGCTTTTGGTATTTCGGCCCTTCGGGATTTCGGCCATTCGGGATTTTGGCCTAAGGGATTTCGACCCAAACCCCGAGTAGTAGGTAGGCATGTCCATCACCAGTGTTTATGGAGTTGTAAAATATATATTATTAATACTATCGACCGATGGTACTTGATAGAATTTGATTTTAAATTCTAATGGATTTAGGTTTTGTAATATTCCATTTGAGTGGTTTGTGGTTTGTACTATAGTAAGTTTTGTACTATGGTAAGTTTTGTACTATTCCATTCCATACTCAAATGGAATAGTACAAAACTTAAATCCATTAGAATGTAAAATAGATGTTTTCCATTGAAAGCAATGCGTAGTATGGGCTGGGGTAATGCGCGTGAAATGGTTCAAAAATCTGTAAATGCAGCAACAAGGCACGATAAGGTAATAAGCGGAGTATAAACAGAAGTTAGTAGCAACGGTTAGCTGTAAGTGTTTTGAAGTCCGCGGCAAGACACGATTAGTGCTAAATCCAATTATTATTAGGTATATACTGTGGTTAAGTACTTGTAAACCAATAACCAAATTAATGAGATTTTAGAACTTACCAGCAGACTTTAGAGTAGAAATTATACAGCATGCATCGTACTCAAGAGACACAAGAGTCGCTAAGAATTTTGCAATTTTGTCATTTTTAAGTTAAATATGCCAAGTGATTATAAAGGCAATAAGCTATATAAAAAGAATAGTTGGCTATCAAAAGTTACTTTAAACAATGTGAAAATTGTTGACAAAGTTGACTGTTTGTGTCATTACTCACATTTTTTAATGAATATTGTCAGTTCTGTCATCAAGACCTTTCTAACCAATCAGCGAGTATAGATATTTATTATAGTATGCTGTGTGTCTGCAGCCTTAAGAGTATTATATAATAGATTTAAAAAAAAATGTAAATCGGCTCACTCACTCATTAATATTCAAAGGATTGCAATAATTTTCTTCTAATTACAAAAAACAGTGCTCTTGTGACAGATATATAGAATACGTGAGTTATGATTCTAGACAATTCATATGTTTTTACCCAAGACATACCCATTAAAATGCAATTTCAATGAGTTCCTACAATATGAAGAAAATTATCTAATATTAGTGACATCCTATAGTCATTGATAATACGACAAAATGGAGATGAAGAAGATATATTTTAATTATATGTCAGTTTATTCTCAGCATTTTACGCACAGTTTCAAAATTAAACACATTGTTATTTCTATATGTATATCGTCACCTCAATACTACTAGTTTGGTCATTATTGGGAAAATGAAATTTAAACTTTCCTTGATTAACATAAATCTAGGTTATAATTATTATTTACAATAAAAATGGAAAATTGTTCTTGTTCAATTGGGAGCAATTGAATAATGTTCAATAATTGTATGAAAAAATATTGTAGATATTATTATTTCATTTATTTAATGCATATTTTATTGTTTTTAAGTTATCTAATATTTTCAAACACAAAATTGAAACAGTTTTCATTAACGTCTTAATTACCTAGTTTTATCATTTTGTAATGAAAGACATGTAGAATCATCTTCAATCACTATCTCAAAAACAGTAAAAATCAAGTTATCTAGTTGTAGTATTGAGGTGACGTTATATAATAATGAGTATATTAAACATTGTTATACCAACATAATAACACTAAAGTTGAAGTCAATCAAACTAAAACCTCTAAATCTAAAGTCTCTTCTTATAATTCTATCTTTTGCGGTATAAAACGCTGGCATAACATAAAGCAAGTGCTATTCTATTCTCCAGTCTTTCAGCGCCGGCTGGGTTTCCTGCTTGTGAGATTTGGCGAGTGGCCAGCTTTATGCGAAAGCAATCAGCTTTAAATGGCGCGTTAGACGAGTCCGAGAAGATTCAGCGCCGCGACGTTTCAGCACGAGCAATTCTTCAGCGCTGAGATGTCTCTGAAATAAAATAGAGAGATATTTATTGCTTACTGGTGTATTTTCCCGTCATAACAGAAGTGTCATGGTCAACATGGTAGTTCATAAAGGTATTGCTTTTATAGTGTCTCTAGTCGGTGAGTGTGGATACGAATTACGGGAAAATTTCTTTCTAACGAGTTGTTGATTTCGTTATTATGTAAATTTTTATAGTATTTTTCCGACATTTTCATGACAGTAGAAGGCTTAACAGAAATAGAATTCCATGGCTGCGCAATCTTTTTCAAGTAATTTGATTGGGATTATTCGATTTTTCCAATTTTTTTCACAGTAATAGAATAAATTAAAAAAAATAATAAAACCGAAAATATTTTACATCACAATATTATGTAATCTTTAAGAATTTAAAATTAAGATTTCAATTTAAATTTTTTGTGTACCTATCTAGTGATTTGTAGGGGTTTATGTCGGAGTGTTACATTTAAAACCACGGATTCGGAGAAATTAAATATAACGTGTATTTGGCTATTCACATGCTATATAAAACATAGATTAGACGAGTGAAGTAACAAAATTTTGGCGCGGGATAAAAGGCGGCGAGTAAGGTTGGTGGTTTTGAGGGATAGCGACTACCTCTTCTCTATCCTTCAGTCAAAAGAACGGTACTTTTTTCACTATTTCATTTCACATTGTCACTTCGTTTCGTTGTGCGTCCCAGTCTGGCTAATTTATTTAAAAGTAAAAATAACACGCTAGTGAGATATAATATTTTTTCCTTAATTCTGTCGATCAAAGGATGATTGATGAGGGATTTAGGTATTTATTGTGTCGTGTGTATCGCTTGTTAACAATGGCGTGCATGCACATACACAAGTGCATTCCATGGAAAATCCAAAATAAATAAAAAAACGATCTTTTCGATTCGAGTAACTTATTTTTTTAAAAGCAAACCGATCGTATTATTATGTAAAAAAAACAGCTTTCTCTTTTAACCATATTAATCTATTCTTGTCTGACAAGGGATTTGGGTAGCTTACAGTTTGTTATACTAGCTTTTTCAGAGTTAGTCTGACAATTATTAGTTTACTGCGGTTGAGTTATAATAGCATATTATGCTGTATTATCTTTATATATAATACATACCGTTTTAATATGTGTTGTGAGCGTATTAGAATAAAAATTTGTAAAGTTCAATATATTTAAAATAAATAAAATTTTATTGATTGATAATATAATAATATTATGTAGGTATGCAAGAGTTAAACTAGGGTAAGTCTAAATTTCGCCAGAATTCCCACGATAGCCGAGCAGCTTAAGCGTTGGCTTATAACGTCGTGGGCCCCAGGTTGAAATCTTGGAAAATATACATTAAATTTGTGTTTGAGTCAAATTATGGAGCTACTAGGTTGGGCAAGTGGCTAACATCCTTTTCTCGTAAAATATTGTTAAAATTCATTTATTGTCTTCTATACAATAAAAAATAGCAGTCACTAATAATGTAATTAATAATAGGGAAAAAATGTCTTTTTAAAAGGGACAATAAAAAACTTCGTTATGTGCAATAAGAAACCAATAAGAAAAATATAATAAAACTAAACGTGGAATATATAATATAAAAAAAGAATATCGGTACTTTAATTTTTGTCACTAGAAATATCAAAAAAAAATACTAATTTATATTATATTAAATACTAATATTAAATATGAATTTATGACTTACCATAGTTTATATTTTGCATATAATATTAATATATGATGAGTAGGTATGAAATAAAGGGGCTACAATCTATTTATGAAATGCACAACAGTGATTCATTAAAATGTTCGAATTAATCCAAATAAATTTATTTAAAGTCATCTCAATGTTTAAGTAATAAAGTGGAGCCTTTTTGCCTTTGACCCACTCCAGTAATTACCTTCATGTAGACAGTTATAATAATAACTGGTTGGGCCGATTATGATCCCAATTCTATCCTTCAACTTGCGCAAATATATCATATTTACTATCCTCATGTATTGTTGTCATGCAATGCTCGTCGAAGGTCAAAATTGAGTTTTTATTATATTTTCAAACCATGATCCTGGACAGTCCTTAAACGTTGTAGATAATCTATTTATATAATTTTGAAGCCTTATTATCCTTTATAGTTATTTTAAACATTTGATGACTGCATGAAGTATTTTTGTTACATAAAATAGTATTCTTTTAAACCTCTCGCTCGAATGTTTTAGAATATAGTCATATTTCGGTACAGAACTGTGCGGTGGTGTTAAAATTTTGTACATTTATTAATTTTTAAACGCATTTATAAAACCATTAGTATAATTTATTACGAGATAATTTTTGTAAAATATTCACGATAAAAATTTATTTTGATAATCTCTGTGATCCCAAATTTGACAAGAATTAGGCATTTTATTATTCAAAAAATCGGCAAAATTAACACATTTGAAGATGATTCTAAAGATCCTTATTATAAGCTATGTCTTTGACCATTCAAGTGTGATAAAAATCTTATGAATAATGATTGCTTTATAATAATTATTGACCTAAGAATAAGGTAGTGTTTTTTTGAAATACGCCATTTCTTTTGTCATTCCCTAGTGGTTAAGCTACAACATACGGCCGTAGCCATAAAATGACAAACTATAATTAAAATAGGGAATAAAATTATGTTAACGCGCGTGTTTGAACATGTACCTAACTAATTTTTTTTAAATTTTTTTTTAAACGGTACATGTTCAAATACGCGCGTTAATATCATTTTACTCCCTACTTCAATTATAGTTTCTTAATTTACGGCTACGGCCGTATGTTGTAGCTTAACCACTGGGGAATGACAAAAGAAATGGCGTATTTCAAAAAAACACTACCTTATTCTTAGGTCAATAATTATTATAAAGCAATCATTATTCATAAGATGTTTATCACAATTGAATGGTCAAAGACATAGCTTATAATAAATATCTTTAGAATTATCTTGAAATGTGTTATTCTTGCCGATTTTTTGAATAATAAAATGCCTAATTCTTGTAAAATTTGGGATCACAGAGATTATCAATATAATTTTTTATCGTGAATATTTTACAAAAATTATCTCGTAATAAATTATGCTAATGGTTTTATAAATACGTTTAAAAATTAATACATGTAAAAAATCTTAACACCACTGCACAGTTATGTACCGAAATATGACTATATTCTAAAACATTAGAGCGAGATGTTTAAAAGAATACTATTTTATGTAACAAAAATACTTCATGCAGTCATCAAATGTTAAAAATAACTATAAAGGATAATAAGGCTTCAAAATTATATAAATAGATCATCTACAACGTTTAAGGAGTGTCCAGGATCATGGTTTGAATATACAATAAAAACTCAATTTTGACCTTCGACGAGCATGTCCCCCCTTAACGAATCATCAGTTGCCCGTGATTGATAGAAAGGCAGTTATTAGTAGACCACGACCGTGTTAATTTTCTTCAGTGTGACCGTCGTCCAAGCAATAATTCAATTCGAGTATCATGACGAACTCCGTGAACTAAACACATAGCAAACGGTGATACCGGCATACAGGATGACTCATCAGACGAGTGTCATTTCGAGTGTCGTCATTAACCCCAAAACCTCAGTGTACCGTGCGAGTCATAAACTGAATCATTTGCATACAAGTGCGTGATCTGGAATCCACAATCATCCCAAATTCAGTCCACAAAAGCGCAGCCAATAGCTTTTCAATAAACCTGGGTTATATGATAACTATTCCATTATTTGTGTTTTCAATGCAATAATATTAATATAATATACTTTTACTCCGTATTTCTTGTGTGTTTGTAATACCACCTCTTCGAAGAGTTTCGGAAAAGTTAAGGTCTCAGTGGTTATTATATTATTTGTGTCGCTACATTTCAAAATCAGCCAAGTCCAGCTTTAAGTATTTTTGACTTTTTTGTGAATTGCTGAAGAACTACTGCTTTCTAACATTTCTGAATTATCAAAATATGGAATTTATTAATTTTAAATATTCTATTCTCGAAATAATATAAACTTTCACCCTTGTGACTGTGTATTTGATAAAACAAAAAGCTGTTTTTCTCCTATTTATCTATTATGGACTTGGTTGATTTTGAAATCTAGCGACAAATTTATGTGTGACCTTGGCGCAGTTGACTAATTCAACTCTACAACAGTCAGTTGTATATGGTAAGCCTTAACCTTTGAGCATTAAAACATGTGCCACATTTGCATTCTATCTCTATGGTACTCAAGAAGCTATCGTTAAATTACTTTAAAATATACATTAATAATAGTATAGCACAAACTAATTAAATCCCTTACATTTGAGAAACTCTCAGTATAGTAAAGTTAATGCCTAGTTAGTTCACTGTCAGATGGATTTCACAGTGCGCGAACACATACGCAAGAAAGCTCACATTTGATTACTACCGTAAAGCCGCAGCGAGATGACTCTACCGCATGATTGTGTGGGAAGACATAGTTATTACTTAATATTTTACAATCATGGAATTAAAGAGTAAGTTTGTTTGCTAGTAGCTATCTCAATCCAGGGTATGAAATGAACCAGAGCGGACCGGAGCTTAGAACTGGTTCATGAAATCATATAGACCAACACTGTCTCGTTAAAAAATATAAATAGCGATTCAATTCGTAAATTATTTAGACAATCGTATTTCTCTTCTTATTTTACCGTGTTACGACCCAGCATAGGGGCATAGAGCAAGTACAAATTCACGCCACTTCCCTCGGTCCATCGTCAACTTTCGCGCCTTCCGCCATTCCAGACGTACAGCGCGTCGATCGCTTTTATAGTACCGTTTCTGGGTGAGAGAGGGCCGGCCACGGCGACAAAATCTTTGAGGCTCTGTCACAGGGGTACGGAGTGTCGCACTCTCTGGCGTCATCCGGAACACATGACCCAGCCACGTAAAGCAACTCTTCGTGATTACCCCAATTACCGAAGGATGCTGTGTCCGCTCACAAACTCGAGTGTTTGTAACGCGGTCGTACTAATGTCATTAGACATCGATTCTCAAAGCTCAAAAGCCGAGAACTTTTGAAGCTTAGTAAGATGCCATGTCTCACAGCACAGGTCATCCAGATCATGGTCCTCACGGAATACAGCCTTGACCTCTATACGACTCCAAGTTGGCTGAATGAAGATAATCATACAATTTATTTATATATGCAGTCTTCTGTCCAAAGTTGGCGGCCTGTTATCCTAAAATTCATTTATTTTTCATATTTTTTCTTTTATATAACATGTCGTAAGCCTCAATTTCTTTCTACGAGAAAAAATGCATTTTTGTCTTTTCGTGCTGTAAATGTTCAAATGTATTCAACGCCATGAATGGTTATTTTTAAGGGTAAGAGATATCGTCCGATACAAATAGTATAATATATCTTTATTGCTGGACTGAATTTGCCGAGCTAAAAAGAGCTTATCTTCAAAACAAATAAAAATCCACAGAACAATAGTTACTTTCTTTTTCGTTTATCTTACTTATCAAACCACCCTCATATATGGAAGGCTGTACTGATGCTCAGAGTTTTATCTTATTATACTATTGTGAATTTTACTGTCAGGGATGTGTAGAGGTATGGATATAAATGCGATCCGTTTCTTGTAACAACTAAGGTTACATTGTTATTTTGGAACTGGTTCTTCCAATTACTATGGATATCTTAGGAAAATCTTAACATCATAGTTTGTCTAGTCTTCTAACCATATCACTATCTTGAAAAGCCTCTAAATGCCATAATTTAATATATATATATATATGGTGAGTAATATATAAGTCATGAGATATAGAAGCAATATTGAGCTAAACGAATTACGTCATAATATTATCCCCGTAGTCCGGACCACGCGACAAGAGATGTCTGAATGCAGGAAATAGAAATTTAGTCTATCTCACTTACACTAAATACAACAACGATTCGAGTTCTATAGCTGAGGTTGGAGTAATATGATGAAAGGAGAAAGAACTTTTTCAGGTATGTGTCTTTTATTAAAAAAAAAACTCGTTAGCGAATATTACTATTGTAAATACGTTAAAACATATTACAACAAATTACAAGTTAAACTGGCTAAAACTAAACTCATCTTGTCGTTGCACCCTAATATTCATTATTTATTTGGTGATAATAGCAATTCAAGTGAGGAAGGGTATTTTATGGAGCGATCCATATTTTGATTGTTGTGAAATCTCACCCAAAATGGCTTATAATTATCATAGTCTAACAATAATGTATTAATATATTAAATTTAAGCTTACATACTGATTTTTTATTTATTAACTTAAGAAAACAAAACATTGTGGACATAAAAAATCTAAATTCAAGAAAGAAGAAAAAAATATATGCTAAAAAAAACATAAGTACAATTTTCCACAGAAAAATAAAATTTTGAAAAAATACATAGCATGTCACTGAAAATTTATATGTCTTTGGGGAGCAGATTGACTAGTCTTGCACCCCTCGCTAATGTGGCCTGATAGGCTTGACACGAGGAAACAGTTCCGATCCAGAATTGATCATGGCTGCGACTACGTAGGTAGGTAATTGACAGGTGCAATTCAATTTTTTTAGGATACCATGATAGGAAACCATCCCTCGCGATAACAGGCAAAAATGTCTCAAGAGCAGAAGTGACATATGAGATTCAAAAGAGTGAAAATTAAGCATTCCCTGTAGAAAGGCAGTCGGAAAATAATTATTTGACAAATTAATTATCGAAAGGAAAATAGTTAATAATTATGGCGTTAAACAGGGCAATTCAAAATAATTAACACGGTGACATGTTTTCCGTTATTTTTATTGTTTCAAAATAACATGGATCTGATATTATCAGTCAGTGAAATTCTATAAACAAGGCTCTACAATAAATATTATTCACAACGCACTACTGTGGTTCCATATGCATTGGAGATTCTAATCAGATTCATTTAAAATCAATGACAACGTGTTAACTGTATTACTCAACATATTTGACAACTCGCGATCATCATGGATGTATTAAAAAATAGTACGCCTGACACATAGTTAACTTCCCCAGAATAATTAACTACCTGAATACGAAATATCATATTTATCACTTTTTTTATTGATTTTGAAGTTATGTGATATGTTAGAATAATACCCATAGGTACATCGGACAATATCCATAGAATGTATAAAGTAGAGCTACTGAACTATATAATAATATCGGTGTAAGAAGAAGAGCGAGTAACAAAGATTCTTGGAAGTGGCGAACGGTGTAAAAACAGGTTACACGTAAATTGTACGTAACACATTTCAACGTGAAACAGTTCACCGTGAGCTTTCTTAACGGAAATAGATGACCGTTTACTATAAGGTATCCAATTTTATTAGAGTCAATATGAACATTAATTCAATTGTCATAGCTGATTTTGGCAAAATTCGTGAATTCAAGAACGAAAACTTAACATAATCTAACCTAACAAATAATCCAGTATATCGGCTATTTCCAAAATTTGTTTGCTGCTGGCTTCCTGTAAAGTGTAACCCGACAAGAACCGTGTTTTATTTAGACATCAATTTTATGTCTGATAGTATAACAATCCAAAAAGGATGGACGGTCTTTAATATACAGCCATATATTTCCGATAGAACATTTCACGGTGAAGTGTGACACGTCAAACTGCATGCGTAAAAGTTTTCGGACACGGTAAAAACAAACTTGGATTATGAACGCAGTGCCATAATCACTGATCTACATAATAATATCGACGTACAAATATTCGAATAAGACAACTAACAAGTGCGTGAAATACGTAGCAGCTATAAATTTTTCCTGGTAAAAAATATGTGAAGTTATTACCTAACATTTACACACAGAAATGAGAAAATTGTAATAAAAAAGTAGAATTTTCCTTAGATCATAAATCGACAACACTGTGCTCGCTGGCGGCAGACCGATCGTGAGGGATAATAAATTTGTTGCATCTTTGTTAAACTTTTGATAAATACAATACAATATCAATAAAAAGTGTCAATAAAATAATTAAAACTATAATATTTTGCAAATACATGCAAATTACGCATAAAAGTCTGTTGATTATTTTAGACTTTCACTTCGATTTATATATACTAACTGTAAATCTTCAAATAAAATAGAGCCTATTATTTTAAAACATTAAGTAACATTTTCAAAGATTTATCATCTTAGAAATCGAGTTTACTATTTAAATGGATGTAATTGCGTGGTCGAGACATATTTTGAGTGAAAGCTGTTTCCTCATGTCAGGCTCACCAGGCACCAATAGCGAGGACTGATCGGCTGGTCAATGCACTTTCTAGAGATGTCGACATGCTTACATTATGTAAGTATTACCTACGTTTTTTTTTCTACCTAGTTTTTTTTTCTAGTTGAATTACATGTACTTTTTATTCTAAATATCATGTTGTGAACGTCTTGAATTAATAATTTGTTATATGCTCAATGTGTCTTTCAAAAATAAAATAAAATAAATAAGCCACTTGCTCAACCTATTAGGTCTACTACAAACACACATATAAAAAGAATATGTGTATTTATTTACCGGGTCTGGACCCAGAACTCGAATCTGGGACTCACAACATTATAAACCGACGAGTTAGCCACTTACAGCGAATGTGTGAAACTGCGTATTACATGGAACCAGCAAACGTTTGCCTATTTCATGAAAAATGCAAGCCCGTTGCCTTATTCATGAATTAGGCAAAATATTTGCCAAGTGCGTGAATTATGCAGTAATTTTTCTGCCTAGTTCATGCATTCTGCAATTTAGATAGTGGCGGTCCGGTGGTGTTTTTTGCAACTAATCAAACTAACCAAATGTGTCAAACGTCATTGATTATATTATTAAAATATACCAATCAATAACTACAATGACGTCCATATCCATTTACTATGCCCAAAAATATCTCGAACTATAATTTGATAATGGAAGAATTTTATTAAAATGTATTTTCGGGATTTGATTCGTGCTTGGGTATCAGGCAATGGTGGATTGTTTGTTTGTGATAGTATGATTTGATAGTTTGTTGACAGTTGTTAGCTATCCTCAAAATGGACATTCAGAATTACAAAACCTAAACTAACCTAATAATAATAATATTATATTATTTTCAATTATAACTAATAAAACCATCCGTATTAAATTTACTTTTTCTACTGTCATGTTGACAGTTTAAGAATTCCATGCCCTGCCGAATTCACGCACTCGGCAGATATTTTGCCTAATTCATGAATAAGGCAACGTGCTTGCATTTTTCATGAAATAGGCAAAATATTGCCGATTTCGTGTAACACGCAATTTCACACATTCGGTGTAACACATATATATATTATATTCTTTTTAACACTAGAAGAGGCCACGAGGCCCAATGCCATTAGTCCAGTGAAAAAGTAATGCAGTAGTAGAAGCGAAACAATTACATAAACACCCAGCTTTGAAAAAAACACATAATATAATGTGACCTCATCGGAAATTGTACCAGAATCCTCCAAGTGAGAGCCCAGTGTTTTATAAATTTTACTACAATGGCTATTTAGTTCCATTTATGGAAAGATTAACGGTAGAATAATATTAGTAGTAGTAGATAGTAGACGCTGTATTTAATCACGAACGTCTTTAAATTGTATACGTCTCTACAAAACTGTTTTGGGAAGCAAACAGTATGGCGTAAATCAATTCGGTAGTTTATTTTCATGGTAATTGTCGACCTCTGCTCTAGACTGCTATCGTGCGTATTTATATATTCAACGAAAGGCAAGTAATACAAAATTGTTGGTACACGTGTTCCATTTTTGATATTATAAGCTTTTGCTTACCTACTCGAGCTTCGAGTGAAATAAGCTCAACATGTTGGAAGTTGACTTGAAATCTGTTTTGTTACTATATGCCTAACTGTAATTAACTTTGGTTTATAGCGATTATAATCTTGTAGTGTTTCCGTAGAGATTTGAATAAATCAAGGCATTATCATAATACAAAAAGTAGTGCAATATTATTATATTCATAATAGATATTATTTTATGAATATATTATTGATTAATTTAATAAAACGCAAATGTTTTTAGTACTTATATCACTTGTAATAAGTAAATCGGGACTGGTTACATCCGCCTCGGAGGGAAATTTACAACTGAATAATATTTATAAAACACGTATTTACCAAAACAAATTCAAAAAGCGACACTATAAATCTATCAATACATTGCATTATCCGTTCAATAATACTTTTTCAACAATAATTGAATTAAAATTAATGAAATTGGATATTAATATTTTATACTATATCATTAAGGATACTAAACAAGATATTCTACATTTATTAAGGCTATACTTCAGTTGAGGCATGGTCTAAAAAGATCGTAACTAGGCGATACGCAGATTGTGCTAATGACGCGATCCGAACGAAATATAATGTGTCATAAAAATTCAACACGCGTCCATTTAATGTTATGTTATTGTTATATTAGTAATAATAATAGTACATTCATTGACATGTTTTCTTTTTCAAGTAAATGGGTAACTTTTTTTAGTCATCTTTAAAAGATTTTAGAATATATTCCTCCGACGCCATCACAAAACAAATTGACGTGCTTACACCTCGGCAGTCGGTCTCCGATTGGTGACGAGTGAAACATTTCGTTCCATCTACTCTTGAACATTATTTGTCGTTTCACTTATGTATGCCCTTAACATAAATCAAAATATGAAGCAATAAGCACTTACAACATTTCAATATATCACCTTAGAAATATTTATGATTAGTCAATAATTAATAATTTAGTAAAATTTGATTAATAATAAGTAATTCATTTATGAAATTTACAATAAAAAATAAAAATTGTTTATTGTAAAGCGGTTCGGTCCAGATTTATTTATTAAAAGTAGTAAGTACTAAGAAAAATGTGTTTTTTTAAATTAATCAATAATACAATGCAGTTCCACCATGAATAATTGTGTCGCTGAGTTTCAAAATCCGCTATAACACCTTTTCAATGTGTTGAGAAAATCAATAAAAACTTTTTGAACTAAAAAGGTTTTTGAATGTTTCGATAGTGTTATAGCGGGATTTGATAGACACATTGATTTTGTTTCATAAATGACAGTTAATCGTAGCGGCTTTCGAAAGAGGCAATAAAATTTTCACGTAGAGATTTTAATAACGAATCCAACGATATATAATATATATCTTAATTATTTCAAAAAAGTGTTATAGCGGGTTTTGAAATTTAGCGACACAATTGACAGTTAACACAATAGAAGAGAATAATCAAGGCCTGAACAAAAACGATGCATGAGTGCGAGTGAGAAAGTATTCGGCACCCTTACAATCTCTGCGACACGCGCTAGAGTAAGATAAAAGGTCTACTAGCTACAAGCCAGTTTCCAAAAGTATCGCCATCAAATCGGGGCGAAACGCTTCACATAGCGTCGATAACTTGCGAGCTCGTGTTGCTAAAATTGATATTTTTGTGTTAAACATAAAGTCAGTGGTAAATATTTTTGGTTAATTAAGTAGAAAAGATGGTTCTGTGTGTTGTCTTAAAATGTGGTAGCCGTACTGATAAGCAAGAAGATGGTATTACGTTTCATAAGTAAGTTGATACATGTTCGTGATAATTTATTTGTATTTTATTATATATTTTAATATCAGTGACCTAGTGTTTCTTTAAAATAACTTAAATCATGGATATCTTTATCTACTAATTGCATTTTGACCGCTTAAAAATACTATATAACGTAAAAAAATAGAAAATTATATTTTAATTCTGAGCGTCTAGTGCGAGCATTTTGGGCGAGCACTAGCGAAATGGTCTATGGTCTCGAACATTTGTAGACGAATGCGTTCGCCTGCTCACAAGCCAAACGCAAGGCACGCGGCTTCATTTAGCAATGCAACGGGTGGCGTCTAGATGTATCTATAGTCTAAGAGAATAATATATTAATAATACCACAATATGTGGCACATGGGTTGCCACTTGCCACTTTGTACTGCCAAACAACGACTTCGGATCCTATCTGCCTATGATAGTCGAGCGGTAGTGTGTTGACTTATAATGCCGTGGGCATGTGTTCGAATATCGGGTCCGTCAAATTCAAATATCGTTTTTTTTATCTGTATTTAGAGCCAGAGTACGGACTTAATACATTGAGCAGTGGTTAATATCCATTAATTAATATCCAAAACAAAAATCTATTAATCTAATCTCCACTTTATAAGGAAGCAGATAAGAGTTCGGGATGTGATAGACATCGCTAAGCATATATAAGTTATGTCGCTTGGCGAGTGGACAGCGTCTGGGAAATTGCCGTCATATAGTAGTACCCAAGGGGCACTAAACGCCCACAGGGATATCTTAAAACCTGCTGGATAGACGAACACATATTATAATATAATATTGAGTAGGGTAACGGAGATAAAAGATTTGGGAGTATTGTATGATACAAAGTTCACTTTCAATCAGCATATTCTTAACATCAGTACTAGATCTAGCAAAATGCTTGGTTTTGTTATGAGGGTTTCAAAATCATTCGAGAACGTCCGAGTGCTACGTACATTATACGTATCATTTGTGTTGAGTATTCTTGAATATGCCAGCATTATTTGGAGTCCTAATAGGTTCATGCACACAATTAAGCTGGATCGAGTCCACAATAGATTTCTTAGATTTCTCTACTTAAGAACATACGGGTTCTTTCCTTATGATAATGACAATAAAATGAATTTCCCGACTCGTTTTCTTCTGGGTATGCTATCAATGCAATCCCTGTCTACCCGAAGAGTGATTGTTCTTTTAAAGCATTTCTTTTTACTTCTTCGTGGGTTCATTTACAATCCGCATATACTGGCAAATATTAATTTTCATGTTCCCACCAATATCACTCGCAGCTCCACGGTCTTCAAGATACCTCGTCGCAGGACAGATGTTATGTTTCATGATGCTGTGTATCGTGCAATTAGCTTATTTGATGGCACCATAAAGGTTGATTTGTTTTTTATTAATTATATAATGTTTGTAGACGTTTTAAATAGGATAAATTTATAATTGTTTATATTATCATATTTCTTTAATATTTACACATGCTGTCTTTTCCACTTTCTTGTCATATTAGTTGTTATTTGTAATTAAGATATTTTTATATATTTGTATGTATTATGTATTATGGCGCATTGGCCAAAAGCTGTAATGCCGTTATACTCTTTTTTATAAATAAATAAATAAATAAATAAATATTGTTTAAATAAATATAACATTACAAAAGGCCATGAGACCCAATGACAGGAGTGTAGTGTAACAGTAATGCAGTAGTAGAAGAAAGTGATCGTATTATTTGTGTCCCTAGATTTCAAAATCAGCCAAGTCCATAACAGATAAATAGGAGAAAAACAGCTTTTTGTATTCTCAAATATACAGTCACAAGGGTGAATTTTTATATTATTTCGAGTATAGAATATTTAAAATTAATAAATTCCACATTTTGATAATGCAGAAATGTTAGAAAGCAGTAGTTCTTCAGCAATTCATAAAAAAGTCAAAAATACCTAAAGGTGGACTTGGCTGATTTTGAAATGTAGCGACACATTTATACATAGTATTTGAGAAAACTACATAAATATATTGTAACCTCGCCAGAAATTGAATTTCCAGCCCCGGGTAAAAACCCAGTGTTTTACACATTAGATCACGAGAGAAATAGTACATAATATAATTCCTCGTTTGGACAAGTTGAGTATAGTCTGTTCTTAACGTAATTAAATAATGCCGTTTCATAATCTGTAAAACCAATGTAAATTTTAATGGCAGTTCATAATAATTAACATATTCTAGATATAGGTAAATCGTTTTACAGTGGCACCATGGGTACGGCAAATGCGGTTTGCAGCTGTAGTGGTATTGTTTGCTAGCATTGAAACAGGCATTGTCGCAAGCAATTCAAAACACGCGCGAATCGCCTATGGTGCCACTGTAGAATGATTTACCTATACCAGTCTACAAACTCAATTGTGATTTAGTTTTTAGAATCCGACTTTTATTGTCATTGGGGAAATATAATAGAAAACGAAGTTTCGAATTCATAACATGTGTTAATAATTAATAATTAGTTAATATATATTATACCTATCGATGGTTAAAGCTCAAATTTTGTTGACGTCTATGGCAGTGAAGAACGGAGGATATAAAAGAACAAAATAATCTTAGAAATGCCTTCATCTAACAGCGGATTGATTTTGGCTGATGACGAAAACGTTGTGCTATTCATAGTTATAAGAGATAAAGTGTTTTATGCAGCTAAATGTTGATAAATTCGGAACAATGGCGAGGAAAGTTGAAAGGCAAAAAGTAGGCTCTAGAACAGAAGTGGGGAAAGTAAAGTCACAAAACGTTTTTGGGGAAATGTCACCGCGATTGTCTAAGCGAGCGTCCTGTATAATAAATGAGTGGGACAGATCTTGCGCATGATTAGAGTGACCATACAACAGTCGCTGTAAAATAATTCCCATTATTTATTTTATAATAAAATTAACAAAACAATACTGTTGAATAAACTATTTAAAAAAATGGTTAATTAAAAATTATTAGCAAGTTCAAGTGTGTTACAACAAAAAATCTTGGAGTGACTTCGCTTAGTAAACAACCTACTTTGATTTAAAATACAAAAGCCGATCGCTAATAGTAGCTTAATTATTGGAAAACGCTTCAGAGTATGAAAAGCCATTAGTTAAAATTTGTCGCAATTAAATATGACTCCTTTAGTTTAATGGTTTATGTGCGTGGACGCGATACCCGGAAGATGCAGATTCGATTCCTGTGGAGTGTTTTTATTAGTTATAATATATTTTCTCACAAGTGTTTTCAAAATTATGTACGTTCAATACTGTTGGAGTTAAGATACTAAGTAACACATTTTTAAAGCGAAAGTTAAAATTTTAAAAGACAACTGGTGGCGAAGAAAATTGGTCCAATTTTGTCATTATTTTATAACTGACTATAGACTAAAGTATAATTAATATTCATGAATCCTATTCTTTATAGATTTTAGCTATCAAACAAACTCGTTCACTCTTCTATGCATTTCTAGTTTTCTTCCTCAGTCAATCATTTGTAGTGATAAGAAGCTTTTCCGTATACCATTTAGTTACCAACACCCTATTTTCTGCATCTTGTTTTTCTTCTGGACCATTAAATCTGAAGCGATTTATCGCTGTTTGTTCATTCATACGTGATATGCGACCGGCCCATTGCAAACTCAGGCTTTTGAAAATCTAATTATGCCAAAATTGAATAGTACAGGCTCATGACTATTCGTTGCTTCATGTTTAATTAGTATAACCCCTCTAACATATTTCCACCAATTCCGCATGGTAGATTCTATAAACCAACGATGAAGAAAGATACATACTTAACACCTCAGAAACTCACACATTGAAAATAAATCATTACAACTAATTTATACTACGATTTAAATTTTGTTTTTAAAATGATATATATAAATAAAAACAGTATCGTATCTATAACATAATTATTATGCTATTTGCTGACAAGAATTCTGTCAAGCAAATAGCATTTCACCTAACAAAAATATACTTAAGAATTAAACATAATATTGTGTATACTATTAGGTCACGTTTTTACCTATACAAATACTATGTATACAATTGTCCAAATTGTTAGTCCAGATTGTTATAAACCTTGTGGTTTTTAATTCGTAGCGATTATAATTTTATTTATATATTTCACCAGCAATAAATAATGTTTATAATGTTTTCTTTGATAATTTTATTGTACTATTTTTCATTGTGTACATACTTAGAAGATAGCATTTGGTGCCCATATTATTCATATATTTACATACTACATTTCGACGGGCCTCAGAAAAACCGCTATGATTCTGAAATCACAAATGTTCAGGAGAGCGAAAAAACTAAAATTTTGACAGTTTTAAATTCATTCTATAAAATGAGTAAGTTTTTTCCAATATATTTTGAATTAATCGGAGAGATAATATTATAGTCTATATTCTCATCAAAACTGAATGATGATTAATTAATTAACAGCTGAGATAATGTCCAAAAATCGTTTTTATTTCGAATAATATTACGTACTTGATATTTCGAATCGATTCAACATGATTTTGCGCGGACGAAATAGATTACTGACTCCGCACAATAGACTCATATTCTGAGATAGAACCTTGTTTTACGTCGCATTTTTCTTACTCTATACGATTTAATTAATTACAACTATAGTTATAACACTATTTTATGGAAAATTCGTCATTGCGCAATATTTAAATCGAAATAGTACAGCGTGTCTATAAAATGTTAACAAGGAATATAGGGATATATTGATATATATTTTTTTATTCGGAGTTTTTATAATTTAAAAGTATTTAAGTATGATTTTTTATTATTTTTTTTGCAAATTATTATTGATATTTTTATAAATAATGAGAATATTTTATTACTGTGATAATACTTATAGAACCATACAAAATCTGGTTACCATAATGTCGTAACTACTCATGCGAGACCACGTCACCGACTTCCTGAAAAACACGTTGGTCTAAAAAAACGAGCAGAATTTCTCGAAAAAATGTATATTTAAGGAAGTCGCAAAAGGAAGTAATATTTTCAGTTATTCTCTCGCAATATTGGTCACAAGTTGTCAAAGCGAAAACATATTACATACGAAAACATGTGGTGGGATACTCAAATAAATATTCAATGAGATGTTGCCGTTTATAATACAGGGGTCACAGTAAATCGCACTATGAAATAGTCAAAATTACCAAACTGGACATAAGTATTTTGAAAGTATAAAAGTAGTATTATGAATAAATAACAATAATTAAACTATTTATATACAAAGTACCTGATTAGAAACACCCCTGAGGTATTTGGACCTAAAGTTAAAACTCCTTTTGTAAAATTCAGGAATGTTTTTACTGTATATACTTACCATATTTTTATAGTACATGGATCAATTAAAATAAATTGTTGAAATATAAAGTATATTCAAGCTTTATCAATAATAGCAAATTAATGTTAGCAAATACCTCTTTATACTGCTGAATGAATTGCCAAAATGGACATGATTCACATTCAATTTGATGACTTAATTGCTGTGGAAAATTGTAGAGCTACAATTGTGATATTAACACACAATATTTATCTAGTCACTGAAAAAAAAATGTAAAAAAAACAATTTTATGAAAACTGGACTTGATCCATAATTATTGTGAACCACCCATATATCGATTATAAAAATTATCATAGTTAAAATAATGCGACAATATTATGAACATATTACTATCCTATCTTTCAGAAATGACTTCCAATTAAATCGAATTTTTATAAATACGGCATAGTATTTCTGATCTTATTTAAATCTTTAAATTGATTAATAATTTCATTTAGGTTGCCCACAACTACAGTAAAATATTAGGTTTAACGTACCCAAAAGTAAATATTCTTCCCCACGTCTTTTCACTTCTATAATATTATATTCATATATATAAAACCAATCTAAGTGACTATTTTCCGATGAACTGACTCTACAGAAGCATGCATCTTCACAGTAATCGAGTGGATTTGTTTTGTTCTCTTGCCTCTTTCAAATTAAGTAACTCCAAAATATACGACTGAATGTATCTGGAAGACTGCTTTTATATTGTATTTTCATTTCTTAAACTGGCTATCACCTCTTCATACATATTATATACTTATTTTTATTTTTCAATATTTTTTTTTATTTTTCTTATGATTACGGATATATTTATCTTTTTCAATAACTCTCCAATATATTTTTTATAACCGTATTGAATATTTGATTTAATTTGATTTATTATGCTATTTGTGTCCGCCTGTTATTGGGACCTTCACATATTCTTTCATTATTTATTCACTGTGATTGATCCTATTGGTTGACCTAAATAAATAATAATAAAAAAGATGAATAATAACGTAAAATAGAGATGGGTATGTTATTTATAGAAATAGAGCAACAGATCGAATCCAGAATGTAAGTCACAATTTTTTATTTGGGACTGCCAATAGATGAAGACAATAATTATTTTGTATTCTATACCAATACAAACACATACAATCGTCCGATTTAAAAATCGAACTGCCTTCAAAATTTCTAATACGAGATTCATATTATAAAATTCATTCTATCTAGAGTAAAAATTTTCTGTGAATGATGATATTGATCTCTCAATAGGCAACTCTCATAGTCTAATGTGTAACGCAATGACTTTTCATCCTGAAGCTCTGCATTCAAGCCTCGTCAAAGTCACTGGGTGTTTTTATGTTCTCTACTATTATTTCAGTACTACTACACTTGTGTTATTGGGCCTCATATAATATGTTGTAGTGTTATAAAAGTAAAACAATACACTTGCATAAGTTAAAAATATTTAAAATAAAATACGAAACCGGACAGGAGCCGCATTCATTGGCAATATGCTTTATCAATTAAGTTAACTCTTTTTTTATTTATTTATATTGAAATTAAGTAGTAGTATATACATCGGCAGCGAAGGATGGAGGTAGGCTCCGCTATAAAAAGTACACATTAAACTTTGTTAGTCATACGTATTTGTTTCCATTGAACTAAGACTACAACTTACAGACGGTGTTAGTTAGTTTTTAAAAGTCAATCAAACCCTGCTTAAATCAAACCATAATAGTTTTGGTAAACTTTGGGCGATACGATAAAATTGTACACACTTTTTTATTCATACTTAATTGTTTTCGTTGGATTAATAATACATATTACACATAGTGTTGGTTCATTTTTTTTAATTCGTTAAGCCCTGCCAAAACCTAACTATAATAGATAAAAAATATTATTATATCTATAAAATCTCCAGAGGTTTCGCAGAGTTTAATTGAATTTTAAAAACTAACAAACACCGTCTGTAAATTGTAGTATTATTTCAATGAACACATACGTATGACTGACAAAATTTACAGTGCACTATTTATGACGGAAATTAATAGCTTACCCTTAACTACTGATATACATACATCTGAAGCGCTTGTCAATACTACGTTGACGCGGACGGGGGATGCAAGGCTTGCTGGAGTGATATATTAAGAACATTTAAAAGGAGTTACGATATTCAACAGTGAGGAATACAAAAATTAAAAATAAGGGGTAGTATTTATTTTTATTTTTGTGGGAGGTATGGTGTTGAGGTATGGTGTTGTGGCTGAAGAAGTCGTCAGAAGGAGACATTAGAAGTCGAAATTTGGTGGTTGCTCCTATGGATGTAGGAGCGAGTTTTATTTGCAGCGTAAACAGTTAGTACAAGAGTAAGAGTATGTTACAGTAGTTATGTTACAATACTTATGAGACTGTTCCGAGGTCCGATCTCGGTAGAATGAGATGTTGTGCGGAGTGATTCCAAGACTGAGATACTAACAGACCGGGAATTTATATTCGAGTGACATGTCCAATGAATTATGATCCGCTATTTATTGAGGAATTCACAATCAAAATAATACCTTGAAAAGAATATTTAGGAAATAATTATTATAATTGAGTCAGCTACTATATGGAGTTTGCATCATTAGATATGGCTGACCATGTAAAAAAATTTATATCGCGAAAATAATCTGCAGTAAGCTATTTACTGAGTTTATAATAATTGGACACTCCGGGAAATGGATATTATTAGAGAATTTGTAATTTCGGAAATATATTTAATATCGCCGATCAATATGCTGACACGGATTGAGTTGTCTAATACCATATTTTTCTTCAACAAAGTGTTTCAAAAATGTGTTACGTCTAGTACGACAATGTCCTGAAATTTAATTAAGTGAAAATTCACTGCCAGGTGTATAATAGGATACAGCTGAGAGGTGCACAGAGTATACGTTGCTGATACACTTTCGTCGCGCATAATGAGTTGATATTTCACAACCGTTATCAAATAATAAAGGGACGTTAACTGGGGCGCTCGAGGTGAAGGGGCGTCCGGGGTCCAGGGCCGGAGAGGGGCGTAGGCGCCAGGTGAAAACAGAAAGATAAATACCTGTGGGGTAAGTTTCTGGGAACAAATTACCCAATTCGTATTCCCGGCGCAAAAGTCGGGGTTCGGTGCCGCAGCTCTGTCGTTTGTCAGGAAAACGTTCGGCCACACTATGTGTTGCTAGATTCATGTTAGCTTGATATGTGTATTAGAAAAATTAGTACGAGCATATTGTGTTCGATTATTAAAATACCAATATTTATTAAAGTGGTTAAAATGGTTGCGTTCTGAGAAAACTTACAAATTAATAAAAAAAATATAAGCAAAAACACTTACTCGTAAAATAATTCATAGATTTTTTTTATAAACTCGCAAAGAAGATCCTATAAAACGTATTAAATTTTATAAACAACGCAAATGGAATGACGTAAGTAACTTGTTTTTATAGTTTTACGTTTCAAGCGTATACCTTGGCGTAACGAACGTTATGCGCTCTTCAAATTTGTGCCGAAAGTGTGACAGGAGTAACTTCCCAAGACATTGGTTGGCGTGCACTAGAGTGTGCGTGATTCCTACTTCGATATAATGCTTCATGGTCAAATATTCTCGATTAGAAAAGACCTTCTCGCTCGCCGTAAAATGCCGCAAACTGAAAAGTCTGAACGTAAAAGTCTGAGAAATTTTCCTTCGTAGATACTAAGTCGCAATGGGCGACCGGTCCAACTGAGGGTCGGAATGACTTGAAAAGCTCTTCATTTTCAATCGACATAAATATGTGGATACTCCCAGAGGATGTGATCGGCATTCTGCAATTCGCCACATAAGCAAGTCGGAGATTCTATTAGGTCAAGCTGACAGAGCTTAGAGGCAAAACGACAGTGTCCGATAACCGAGAAGTATAATGGTGTAGAGAAGGGATTCCAATTCCGGGATCCTGAGCTATTTTCGATACCTATGAATCCCGGGATTGATAAACATAATCACGAAACTTTCGGGATTGATTTTTTTATCAATTTTTATGGAAAATAAAATAAAAACGAAAATATAACAGAAAAAATACTTTTAATAACAAATAACTACATTAGAAATAAACTGAGTTTGAATGAAATTTGATTTATACCCATGTGTAAGTTGCCGATTCATTTTATTTTTTCACATAAATTAATAAAAATGAAAAAGATTGGAAAAAAACAATGCTTAGCACTATTAACAAAGTAATTCCACTATGACCTCATACGTTTTACGGCAGTTTCATATTTGGCTGACTAATTAGATGAAGCGGAAAGGCCATAGGTAAATCATGATTTGCTTCACATCTCGCTAACCCATTCATTAAGCCTTTACTATCAGAAACAGCAATCTCTTATTAAATTCACATTATTATTTATATTATAATATTATTTACTCCATTGAAATTATGTATTTCCAAGATTGAACGTATACAATATTAACAATAGATGTCTTAAATAGTATAAATTATACTAGATTTATTTTTGACCGATTTTATCAATGTTATTTGTAAATATCAAATTTTTATATTAACAATGGAAAAAAATGCTAATTCCGGGATTGTAAAATTGTAATCCCGAAATCCCGGGATCAGAATTTTGGCTCGGGATTGGATTTCCTAGTCCGGAGTCAATCTGGTTATCTCTATGCGCCACTCTATATTAGGATGTTGTCCGTAATATGCGGATGGACATGGTTAAAGGAATTATTTGTAAAATTTGTTAATACGAGTATTAGGAAATATTTTTAATTTAAACTGTTACATTCTTATATTTTTCTAATACATATTATATGTGTTGCTACATTTCAAAATCAGCCAAGTCCACCTTTAGGTATTTTTGACTTTTTTGTGAATTGCTGAAGAACAACTGCTTTCTAACATTTCTGCATTATCAAAATGTGGAATTTATTAATTTTAAATATTCTATACTCGAAATGATATAAACTTTCACCCTTGTGACTGTGTATTTGAGAAAACAAAAAGCTATTTTTCTCCTATTCATCTATTATGGACTTGGCTGATTTTGAAATCTAGCGACACCACGTTAGAGTACCTACTTGAAATAGTATTTTGAGTTCAGACATACTAGTTGAAATAGAATAGGCTTCAAAATTTTCATGTTTCAGTATGGTCAATGCTTATAGAGTGGCCTATTCAGCTAGAGACCTTTTTGATTCTATGGTTAGAGCACTGTAAGACCTTGTGGGCTGAGTTATATTTCATTTCAGCTTATGATTCCATTGTTATTTTTAAATTCTTTCTATATTATATATAAATTAATATTATTATTTAAATTTAAAGAAAAACTGAGATTGCCGTAAATATTTACAATTATTGCAGATACTTTTAATAAAAGATGATAAATTTTTGTAACGGCAAAATGGTGGTATATGCAAAGGGGTTGGTATACGTAAATGAAAAGGGTTCCAATTTGATTGAATCTTTCTTATATTGACGGCTCACAAAAGGGATTTTTGGCAATAAATAGGACAGGTTTTAGTTTTTGGCGATGGGTGAATGCCAATGAAACATGCTTAACGTGAGATATTTTGAAAGTATTCAAAGGACAGCTGTTTTGTCAGCATGAGATAAAACTAGGTATTTGAATTTATTGTAACAATGATGTCGATTTTTACTGTCGAATACACATTTTAGTTTATTATTTAGAGTTTATAATACTGCCCTGCTAAGTAAAGATATAGACACTATCTACTTTTTTATGTTTTTATGTCTACGTATAATTATAGTTTATATCAAAAAATCATATGATTTAACATAATATAATAGATAAAGAGGGTAATTTAAAACTTCTGTTCTCATTTTACTAAAACCAAAAACACTGTTTTTTTACTTATCAGGGTAGTATTTATCTATAATATAAAAATTAATATTTGTTTGTTTGTTTGTTCGTGTTTTATGCGCTGCCATACTGTTCATCCGATTGCAATAAAACTTTGTCAACTTATTGCTTGCACTTGCACGCAGATTATAGGCTATATCTTATATATAAAAATGAAAGTCTGTCTGTCTGTCTGTCCTATGCGTTCCTATACCATTCATCCGATTGCAATGAAATTTTCGTCAGTTGTTGTGCCCACATCCGCAAAGGTTTCTGAATTAGTACAACCATCTTCTTCTTCTTCTTTATTCTATCTTTTTTTATTCGTATGGTTTATATACCATTCGTCCAATTGCAATGAAATTTTGATCAAGTGTTGTACTCACGCCCGCAAAGGGTTTTGAATTGGTACCACCATTTTCTTCATCTTTTTCTTCTATTCTATCTTCTTCTATTCGTATGCGTTTTTATACCATTCATCCAATTGCGATGAAATTTTCATCAGTTGTGCGCACGCCCGCAAAGGTTTCTGAATTAGAAAAACCATCTTTTTCTTCATTATATCTTCTTTTATTCGTACGGTTCCTACACCGTTCAGCCGATTGCAATAAAACTTTCGTCAGTTGTTATGCCTACACCCGATAAGGTTTCTGAATTAGTACAACAATATTCTTCTTCGCATTCTTCTTCTATTCGTATGCGTTCCTATTCCATTCATCCGATTGCAATAAAACTTTTGTCAGTAATTGTGCCAACACCTGCAAAGGTTTCTGAATTAGTACAACCATCTTCTTCTTCTTGTATTCTATCTTCTTCTAATCGTATGCGTTCTAATACCATTCATCAGATTGCGATGAAATTTTGACCAGTTGTTGTGCGCACGCCCGCAAAGGCTTCTAAATTAGTACAACTATCTTCTTCTTCTTCTATTCGTATGCGTTCTTATAACATTTATCCGATTGCAATTGTTGTGGTAACACCCGCAAAGGTTTATGAATTAGTATAACCATCTTCTTTTTCTTCTTCTTCTTCATTCTATCTTCATTTATTCATATAGTTCCTATACCATTCATCCGATTGCAATTAAACTTTCGTCAGTTGTTATGCCTACACCCGATAAGGTTTCTGAATTAGTACAACAATATTCTTCTTCGCATTCTTCTTCTATTCGTATGCGTTCCTATTCCATTCATCCGATTGCAATAAAACTTTTGTCAGTAATTGTGCCAACACCTGCAAAGGTTTCTGAATTAGTACAACCATCTTCTTCTTCTTGTATTCTATCTTCTTCTAATCGTATGCGTTCTAATACCATTCATCAGATTGCGATGAAATTTTGACCAGTTGTTGTGCGCACGCCCGCAAAGGCTTCTAAATTAGTACAACTATCTTCTTCTTCTTCTATTCGTATGCGTTCTTATACCATTTATCCGATTGCAATAAAACTTTGGTGAGTTGTCGTGTGCACGCCCGCGAAGATTTCTGACTTAGAAAATCATCTTCTTCTATTCGTATGCATTCCTATAATACCATTCATCCGATTGCGATGAAACTTTTTCAGTTGTTGTTCGCACTCCTGCGAAGGTTTCTAAATTAGTATTTTATAAAATACAAAGTTTGTTGTTTGTTTGTTCCATCCAATTTTGATTTTTTTTACTACATATTTATACTATTAATATCGTTTGCATATTTTGGATTCGATTTTATTTTAGTGTTCTTTTCTTTGACCTTTACTCCTATTAGAATTACTTTTAATTGCCATATTGTATTACACAGATATTTTAATATTAAAAAGATAATTACTTTTTATTATTTTTTGAATATCTAAAATAAATGTATCCACGAAGCGACCCTGTGCGAAGCCGGGTGTTTCAGCTTGTACTAAATAAATATTAAAGAAAGTGCAAAAATAATTACAAGATACAAAGAACTTTTTTTATATACCACGTTTTAAATTTTCTGTTGAATCATATAAACTTGATAATTCTATGTATTAATAATTTAGGACAAATAAGGCAATTGTAAACAAATCATTTTTTGCTATTTTGCATCAAACAAACAAATAGAGAATACTGAAATATCATTTTGATTTCCATAGCAACGCACGCATATATTAATAATTTAGTTGCTAGGACCACCTCCATAGCAACCAATAATAGTAGATTGGATTGCGGATTTTTTCCGAAATAATTTTTCATAGAAAACAGAAATAACTGAAAATGAATTCAATACTACTTAAAGATGGCTAAAAGTATTAAAAGAATGCATTGGCTTCGTGTTCTGATATATTATAACAGTTTCAAATGTCTAGCTAGTCGAAAAGTTAGTTAAAAATCGATTGCAAGATTTGTACTGGATAAACAACCACCGGACTTACAAGAATACGAGTTAAGAAAAAGCATAGAAAACGAGCGCCTTATGAATAAAACAAAATATATGTATTTTTTTCTGTTGCTACAAATATCGTTAGTATTGATTTTTAATCTTGTTACATTCAGTGGTATATTTTTGAAACCATGTCGAATGAAATATCTAAAGTTTACGGCGAAATATTGAAAAATAATTAAATTAAAATACCTGGTGATACACATCAAGGGAGATAGCATTTTGTAGAGAGAGCTTGTTATCCGAATGGGAATGACTGGAGCAACATTCAACTCGATGCGGAGTGTCTGAGACTCACGATTATACTCGGTCAAAACCAAAAGCCACCTATTCTGACGGTACTGCTTTACGGTAATGAATCATGGCACCTTACGAAAGTTCAGAGCGACCGTATACTGAGCATCGAAAACAGATGTTTACAACGGATACTGGGTGTGCCTTTAGGAACAACGAGGCGATAAGAGAATGCATCAAGCAGCTTCATTGCGGCATTGCACCTGGCTTGGCCACGTGCTGCGGATGCCAGAAGAGAACTTCAACCTGGCTTGCCTGTTCTTCAAGTCAACAGGATTCCGGCATCCTGGAAGGCCGCTAAATACTACATATATATATAGTGTATACGGCAGAGCTACGGGATGCTGGTTTGACCTGGAATGATGCAAGAAGACTGGCGAGCGACAGGGATTCTTGGAGGCGCCTCGTGGTATCCATATGCTCCAACTAACGTGCAATGGCCGAAGAAGAGAATAAAAAGTGGTGCTCATAATGTGAAACGATTTTATTGTTATAGTCGTCATAGTTATATTTTACTTTTTATATATTTATCGGACCTTGCGATTATATGTATTAATGGCACCCAACTCGAGCAAGTCAGCAGCTACGTCTATCTCGGACAGCAGGTGCCTATAGACGGAAGCATGCACGATGAAATTGCTCGAAGAACAAAGCTGGGATGGAGTGCTTTCGGACGTCTGATTAGTATCTTCAAGAGTGACCTACCATTATGTCTTAAGCGTGGGGTGTTCAACCAATGTGTGCTACCCGTGCTCACGTATGGCTGCCAGACGTGGACCCTCACGACGAAAGATGTCCAAAGGCTAAGAGTCACACAGCGAGGCATGGAGAGGTGTATGTTGGACATCACGCGAAAGGACCGTAAGAGAAACGAATAGGTTAGGAAGCCGACAGGAGTACGCGATGTAATAGACGTTGCCAAACAGCTAAAATGAAGATGGGCGGAATAAATTGGCCGCCCGCTGGACAGTGGTACCCAAGGGGCACGAAACGGTCATAGGGTCGCCCTAAAAGTCGCTGGATTGACGAACTGGTAAAGTTCGGTAGAAATACGTGGCCGCGAAAGACACAGGACCGAGAGAGTTGGAAGAAGCTTGGGGAGAACTTCATCCAGCAATGGATTGACCCCGGCCGATGATGATGATATATTTAGCCAATATTTTTTTTTACTCACTAAATATTATTAATATAAATCTAGTAATATTAATAATACTATATAAGATCTAATGATGCTTTCAAAAGAGGTATACGTCAAAATTACCTAGTTGTAGTATTCTTGTAACGATTTCTTTCATATTAATTTCAATACGATGCCAATTAAGTGTTTGAATGATTCATTAATTATAATCCCTTTGCTCGACGCATGGGGTCTATTCAAAAAAGAGAATTTAATATGTTTTCACAATATTTCAAGTAAGTATATTTTTTTACCATGTAATGAAACCAAAATAAAACTAAACGTGAGCCCGTTTTAGTAATTACTTACAAATTAGTATACTATTTGGCGATTATCCATAAATAATAATTATATGATTATCAATAGCTATGAAATTATTATTAATCAGAGAGGTTTAAAAAAATCATTTCCATATAGACGAATATGTGAAAACAAATAATTACAAGATAAAAAGAACTTTTGGTACAGTCCAGTTATGAGGAATACAGCGGAAAATACATTTTGAAAATATTCGATATACTGGATTATTTATTAGGCTAACCTAACCTAACCTAAACTAACCCAAACTTACAAAAAATCCAGTATATCGGGTATTTTCAAAATGTGTTTTCCGCTATATTCCTCATAACCGAACTTTTTATATACCTACAACGTTTTAAATTTTCTGTTCAATTATTATGCTCAATATGCTCAAATTTGTACTTGAAGTAAATAAAAAACAAACAAATATAGAATACTGAAAAGTCATTTTGATTTCCATAGTTACGCACATATTATATATTAATAATTTAGTTGCTAGAACCACCCACTTAGCAACCAATAATAGTAGATTGGATTACGGATTTCTTACGAAATAACTTTTTATACAAAACAGAATTAACTGAACATGAATTTAATTCTACTTAAAGATGGTTAAAAGTATTAAAACAATGCATTGGCATCGTGTTCTGATATAATATAAAAGTTTCAAATGTCTAGCTAGTCAGGAAGTTAGTTAAAAATCGATTGAAAGATTTGTACTGGATAATCAACCACCGGGCAAATAATAATACGAGCTAATAAAAACGTTGTAAAATGTTACTGAGACGATTGAAATAGATTCGAGTTGTTTTACGTTAGATTTCGCATCTGTCAAAAACCGTAAACATTTCCGCACAATATTAGATTTAATCAATCATTTCATAATAAATTATTAATTATACAAATATTTTCAATTTATTTTGAACTGTTAACTGTTATCTTAATCGTATTTATGGGAAGACATTAGTAGTAAGCCATGATTGTTAACAAAATTTAAAAAAAAAAGTTTTACTTTGTGTAATAATAATCGTGTCCAGTTTTGTCCGCTAAAAATGAGTGGAGGTTTTTTGTCTGCCGAAGGGTAGAGGTGAAGATTTGACATAAATAGATGATGTTGTTTAGTTTTTAAAATTCAATTAAACTCTCAAAATTATTGGTAAAACATATTTTTGTGAATTCAGTAGAAATGCAGTCTCTCTAGAACTGTAGCCTTAGCGGTCAATGGTTAGTTGCCGAATAACTGTTATTTTTTCTCCTTAATTTTTTTTATTATGTTAATTGTCAGTTCATGGTGGAAATGCACTGTGTTAATAATTTATTACAATGCAAAATTTTTATAGTACTTTTTTCACATTTAATCAATAAATATGGACCGTTTTCGTCCGCCTAGACATTTTAAACTAAATAATCTTTATATAACAGGCATTTACCAACATAAATTCCACAGGTGACAGAAACAATCTACCAATATATTGAAATATCCATCCAATCATATTTTGACAAATTGGATATTAATATTTCATAATACATCATTTAGGACACTAAACTGAATATTCTAAATTATTAACATAAAACAAAACATGAAGCAATAAGCACTAACAAATAAAACATTTCAATATATAAACAAATGTTTATGATTCTTTCTTTGGCCATATCCGCCCCTTAATTGGAGCATAATATGGACACTACGCGGCGCCTCCAAGAATCCCTGTCGCTCGCCAGTCTTCTTGCTTCGTTCCAGGTCAAACCAGCATCCCGTAGCTCTGCCGTATACACTCTCTAGATAGTATTTAGCGGCCTTCCAGGATGCCGGAATCCGGTCGGCTTGAAGAACATATTAATGATTAATCAATATTTAATAACACAATACACTTTATATTTTTATTCACATCACGCGGGAGTGAAACTAACTAGAGTATATCTTCTATAAACTGGCGTGCCAGTTTCCCCCCCCCCCCCCCCGCTTCAGCATCCATCTCGTTCCCTCCCAGTGAAAACTTGCAACAGTTGAATGCAATGGCACAATGCTTTCCGTGTGACGTGTACGCCAGTTTATAGAATACAGACTCTAATGATCTTCTTTTATTTCAATGTTTGTGGATTTCTTTGGTTCGTTATCCTGCATAGAATATACGTTTTATAACTTTGCACTTTCTGTTGTGGTTTTAACTATACTGACACGCCTCTTTGCCTGATTAACCTCGTATAAAATTAGATAAAATGATATTCACTTGTATATATTATATTGTATTAATAAATAAATAAATAGATAATTTATATTATGTAAAAATATTTTTTTTAGAATATACGAGTATTACATCATTTTCATCCTAAAGCCGGAGTGCAATGTTATGAAGCATATACTCTACCAGTCGAGTGATTCCTCGATTGTTTCGTTTAAAAGTTACAAATATTATTTCGGGTAAAATAATTATTCCCCTAAGTTTGTCGATTATAGGATTTTTGATGAGAGATTTTGGAATATAATACTTTAATTGGTGTTGGTATGTAATGTAGTCATGGAATAATGATTTGAAATCGTTATAGACTTAGTAAAACACTGGCTTCAAAATAAATTGTAAACGAAAAACTTTCAAGTGGATAATATACAATGGTATTCGTGTTTATCGCTTCCGTATTCGTGTAGTAACATAACCTATATATTGGATCGCATTAGCCCACCTTAAACGAGCGTCTCAACCTTCTGAAAGTATCAACCCCCCCAATCCTCATTTTCTCAGTCTTACGCTATTACTCCGAGCTTTTACTACCCCTTTTGAGAATTCAACTCCCTATTATTAAAAACAGTGGCGTAATAACTGTACCTATCAATGTTTTACTTATCTTCAAATTTTATATTAGATTACTTCTTTTGTAAGGGTCTCAAATGCTGTATGTCGTTTTTTTTTGGAATTATTAATAACCATGTCCTTGCTTTTTCGTACAAGGTGGTTGTTAGTAATTTTGGACAATCACAAACACCCAGGCTTTGAGAAAAACACATACATATTGTGTCCTCACCGGGAATCAAACTCAGAATGCTAGGGCGGAAGGCCAGTGCCTCCTCCTTACCCACTGCACCACGAGTGCTGCCACTATATGTAGTTATGTACTTATGCCTGTAGGGAATGGAGTCAAAAACTAAAATACTGTTATGGGGTCAGACATGGGTGGGGTATATAAACACCGGGACAATCAGTGTCTTTCAACTCATAAAAATTTAAAACAGTATATAGTTTTACATAATATTATATAATTTATTATTTAAGGGGAACAAGGATATGGGATTGTAATAGATTGGAAATACAGTTATGTGCTAGTTTAAATGGGAGTAGGGAGGATAGATTAAAATTACACTAAAAATATTGATAATGAATACTAATGTTAAAAAATATAATAATAAACAAAAATCATATAAAAATACGTACAGTTTTATTTATTTTTTATTTGAATTGGACAATATGTCAATAACGTTTGCAAACGACTGGGTTCAGCAGCAAAATACAAGAACAGATTTTTCTAAATTTTACATATAAATCTTCCTGAAATGATTTTTATATACTAATACTAACTACGGTGGCCGCGCGGTTTAAGCGTTGGACTATCATACCGTGGGTCCCAGGTTTGAATCCTGGGTTTGGCAAGTACACATATTATTTTTCAATTTGTGTGTGAGTCAGGGTATGGACCTAATAGGTTAAGCAAGTGGCTGACATCCATTTCTCGTAAAAACGAAATCTATTAATACAAACCTCTACTCTGTGGAGGCCCATATGATCCTATTAGGATATAAACACACAATTAATAAGAACTGGCTTACCCTACCGATATTAGAGTAAGGAATACAGATGTGGAGAAATATGGGATAAGCTTTACGTGTAGAATAAAATGCATTACAGTAAGTCATATAAACGAAGTGCCCATTATATATTATTTGAAAACAGTCTGCGCACTTTTTGTTGCTTGCGAATGGCCACGCGGATCTGATTGCAACCAAGGCCAACTTTCCGGCATTAGATACATTTACAGCATCGTATGAGGAGCGGGATAGTCCGGACTCCTCTGTTGACCCATTCATTTCAACTCGTGACACTCAGTATGCGGATACACAGGGCACTTAACATCAGCGGACAGTAGAGCTCGTCCATTTTTTCCCCTCTTTCTTAACTTCCTTCTTTATGCACTACGTAGCATGGCTGCAGCGTCAGTCCCGTGTAGCTTCGTCTCGGGACAAAATGAGCACTTAAAATCTGCATATCCATGGCAGTATATACATGACGGGTGGACGTGGGAACCTCGGTAATCTTCTCTGTAGAAATACATAACAGTTGAAAAAACCCGTTTTTATTCTCCCAAAATTTCCTAGATTGGTACGAGTGTAGTTCCACCGATCTATTCAGATAAGCAAACGATAGACCGAAGATTACCATTATGGTGGCCGATAATCGTAATCAAAATAATTTACTAGTTGCTGAACTAAGTTATATTCAAGAATGTTGACAGGTCGGACTGCCACTTTTTTAATAGAAATAATATATATTTTGTTTGACACGGCTTTTACTAAACTGAAATAAAAAAAAATTACCTATAGCTTCTATTGATAGAAGATTATGTTTCCGATGTAGACGTCTGCTATGCAAAACAGCGTCTCAAAACTCTAATTTTTTTGGCATATCACTGATGTTTTCAATAATAATCAATTTATATTGTAAATCTTGAGACTTACATACAACACAAACCTAGACCCCACCAAACCAATCTGCCCCGCACCACACTCAGTTTTAATCGAGCGTATCACGAGACCCTACGTTATGCTTGGGAATGTCTCAGGAGAAGATGCCCAAGACACCACGATCTCAAGTGAGCTTTAACTGAGTTTATTGAATACCTAATTTAATAAAAAGTGCCATGGGGGAGAAAGGCATGGAGACTTAAGAGAAATAAATGGATTTAATGATATACAGATTTTGAATACAGAAAAATTTACGTACTCCACTGTATCAATGCCTCAAGCTTTACCACCCTCGTATTCAGTCTTTCTCCCACCCTGTTTCCCGTCCAGCTGCCTTCTTTACGGCTACCTTTTTATTTCCAGTCGTGTGTTATAAATTATTTTCATCATAAATAAATGAAGTCGCGCTGAAAAGTTTGAGGCGTCTTGGGACTCGTAAAAATTTACATACGCAAGGTATTCTTTGAGAACCATGCTTTATCCTCCGCAAAATGTATATTTTTAACAAGGAAATGAATTGTTCAAATTTACATTTGGTGTTATAAACAATAATATTACTGCGTAACTCGGAACAACGTCAAATATCTACTAATTAGAAAAATCATAGATTTATTTTGTGACCAAGTGGGATTTTATCATGTAACTCAATTTTATAACTGAAAAATGAATAAAACGGACAAAATAATATTGACAGTCATTAATTTGTATATTTAGTAACTATTTATTAAATCAAAAATAATAAATAGTTTACAAGACACAATTATTTTGAAGAAATAGCTAAGTTCTGCGGGAGGGCGTTATGCAGAGGATTGATACAAGTGAAATCAGTTGTAATAGCACCTGTCCTAATCCAGATTACCCTCTGATTAGCGAAGGGCGAAACATCGAGAGCGTCAACAGCTTCAAATACCTGGGGGTATACATCACTTGAGATGGAAGTTTGCAGAGAGAGCTCGCTATCCGAATTTGAATGGCTGGAGCAACGTTCAACTTGATGCGGAGTGTCTGGGACTGACGATTGTACTCTGTGGCTGTAAATCCATAATCCTGCAGCGGTACTACAAAATCAATCTACGTGCTGCAGGTCCGGCATGGCGGGAGGCGCGAGAGTTGACGATGGACTGAGGGAACTTGTGCTAGCCCTATCTCAACGCTGAGGTGTGACAGGGTAGAGTACTAATAGTAGTAGTATGTGAAAACCTTCCAAGAAGAGCGAACACATACAATTGACTACTGCATACAGTAATAATAATTATGCCATAAGTATATTAGAAAAAAACTATTACTCACTAACTGCGATGTAAATAATTAATAGTCACTTCGACATTGCAAAATAAATACTTGTGTATTATGCACTTCTTTTCCTTGCGTATATAGTGTTGATAACGGAAATAGGATCATTTCTTTTTGAATTTTAAATAATAAAATTTCACAGTTAAATGAATAAGTTTATGCAGTAAAGTTTTCTTTTAACCAATCCCTGAATAACGTAGCAACGATTAAGTCAAGAATAAATACTCAAAATATCGTGGAGTTAAAATATTTGAAAAAGAAGACTGTTATTCGGCCAGTTGTTCGCGGCGATCTATTTTCCGTTTACCATATAGCCTTCCAAGAAGTGAAACAAATCTTCCAACCCCTTCATGAATAATATAGTGTACCCAAAACACATAAAATAAATTTAATTAGCCATATTTCTAAATTATGAAAACGACGGTGCTTTGTGCGCAAGTAATAATTTATAATATTATATTTAGTCAAATTGTAGCAAAGCATTGTACCAAAAAAAGTTTCGGACGGAGCACATACTTTAATGAATGTCACAGAAATTCTGCAGAAAAAACCACGATAATTACTAAGTACGGTCCGCATATTTTACGAGAAAATCCTTTGTTATTTCAAAGTAATGTACACTTTTTTTTCGAAAATAAAACATAATATTTAAGGCATATTGTTCTGTGGAAAATAAAATGGCGGTTGGACCCCCGGAATCTTTTATTGTCATTACGCATTTCATTAACTTTTGTCTCATTCTTAATTACATCATTCATTTTTGTCATTTTTATTACTCGGCATCTGCCATTTTGCCCATAATTCACCCACTTTATGGTAAATCTTCTTTGTGATCGTTCCATTTTTGTTTAATACCTACTTGATATTATCTTTTATATTATTTCTGTGACGAATTGGTAAGATTAAAATGAAATTATTTTTCTGTTTTTATAATCACTGTTGATCATTTTTTATGCTCATAATAAAAAGTAAATATGCAAAATGTTGTCAAAATGACAATTCGTGGCGTTGCTGTCAAAAGTTGGTAAGTTGATAATTTAGATATTTAGAGTTAACAACGGATATATAAAAAATATGTATCCTAGAAAAAAAATCTAGGTCATCCGATATAATATAGAACATGCACATACAGCACAAATAAATTAGCCATAGTACTAATAAATAGAATTCAGATATAATACATTTTGAAGCTGGGTTTTGAATGAGTGAAAGTTTACAAAAATGAAACACAATATTATAAACGTGCAATAGTGTGTATTGCAACCTTAAAATACACCAATATTGAATAAGCGTCTATGCATAAACCGAGAACAGTTGTCAAAACGAAGGAAAAGCTTAGAATGACGTACTATTGCACGTGTTTATGTTTATCCCATATTCTTTCACATTCGAGATCAGTTGCCTGTTACTCCAAACCCGTTAGGTATTTTAGTTCCCATTAACTCTGCGTTCCCTGAAATTAGCATTAATATGCCTAATTTTAGAGACAATGTCAAACTTCAAATTGCGATAACTCCATAACATGATTTCCAGACTTTGGCAGTACGTAACCTCGCGAATGATATTAATTTTTATTAAATTCTACAGGATATTTAATTTTTAAGCCGATATATATTTCAGTTGTAGCACCATTATCAAGACCAACAAAAATAAACGACTTATTTGCGCTTAACTCATAAATTGTAAAAAAGATAATACATTATCTTCATATCGAATATATTATTATTATAACTTCTTCCACTGGGCTTGAATGACACTCAATTAAAAAAATAAACTAGGTTTTTTTGAAATTTTTCTAAACTTTTATATTTTATTATTAAGTACTTACCTTAAAAGTAAAAAATTAAAGTAAAATTTTAACTTATATGGATGTATAATCAGAAACCATTATTAACTAAGTAAGTATTCGATTTTGGTATAAAAGCAAAGAAACAGTGGATAATTTTGTAAAAAATAACAAGCGCAGTAGTTTTTTTTATTGTGTTACAATTTAGTTAGAGCATAATAGACTAAAATTTAATAATACTTCCAACTAACTTAACAAACTTGTTTCGTATACAAAAGTCCATTATTCATACTTTTCCACGCTTATTTGATTGAATTATTTCAATATCAGTCATATTTCGCATGCAAATACGACCCTGTTGTTCTGTCTCCAGTTCATTATCTTTTGTTATTCGGTAAACTTTATCTTCGATAAATCTAAAATTTTAGTGTTTTAATTGTTCGGCGGCTGCCTCGCCGGCATAATTATTGGTTAAGAAACAAAATGAAATTAGGATATTAAATTTTAATTTTATTACTCGCCGAAGTTTGAGAAACATTATAAAACCATATCTTTATAATTTGACGTTAATCAAATTAAACTAGTTTTAAAATACTTTTATAATAAATTTATTAACTTCACAGGCATGCGGGTGATTATAAATTATTTTACCATGAAATATTAGAAATAAATAGAGCACAGTTGCAGAGCTTACCTATCATGAATGATCAACTTTGGTTTCCTAGTAGCCCATTGCTATATTATCCTATATGATGGTTTACATGCGAGACTATAATATTATGGTCAATGGTATTGATATACAACATTTATATAAATATATGTATGAGGATGTATGGTTGTGGATGTAGGTATGTATACTTACATGTGTATATAAATATATATATATATGTATTAGGTGGGTTTATTTGTGGATTTGTTATATTTTAAAAAGTAATAGGTATAAAAAAGTAGGTATCGTGTAAGAATATTATTAAATATTAATTGTTTAACTAATAACTCTAAAGACTGATACCATAGATATAATATCTCATTAGTTAACTCTATTAATTTCCAATACGTCACCATTGTTCCTAGAATGGTCGATTTTACAAATTTTAAGTGTAATATTTTTATTGTTTATAATAACTAATGATCTGTTATTAGGTTTTGACGATTTATTATGATATGCTTATCGAGTGTATTTATTAATAAAATAGGGGTTTTTTACTAACATTTCAATTACTCATAATTTTTGTGTTATTTTAATTGTGACCCTTGACTTGATAGGTAGGTAATGGAGTTTTTACCTACTTTATTGTATTGATTGGTTATATAAGTTAGAGTTAATATTATTCGTTATCAGTATTAGTATTTATTTGCCTTTTGGTGAGTGTACACAGTGCCCAGTACACAGTGCCTGAATGCCGAAAGGTGAAACCCGGGTCGTTAAAAACGACTCGAATGGAATAGTACAAAGTTTAAATCCATTAGAATTTAAATTCAAATTCATCAAATATCATCGGTCGATAGTATTAATATAATTAAAAGTACCTAAAAATTATCCATAATATCTTGAACCACACAAAAATTAATTTAATACCAAAAATATTAAAAAGATAAAAGCTTGTATTTTGAAATGTAGATTCGATATTTTAGTGATGTATAGTAGTATCAACTTATAACAAAACGTTTATCCATTTCCCATTAAAGTTTTAATCTGGACTTTGGTACCTACTGAGAAGATAAAAAGTGTCCGCGGAACTTGAAATAATAATGTATTTTTTGGCGCGAGGACCAGTGAAAGTTTTTCCACTTGTCATTCATACCCACCTGCGATCTCTTACAAAGAGCACTTTCGTTGATATGATGGAAAATGTATAGTCGCCGGGGGAGGACAGCGGGTGCGCGGGGAGTGAAAAAGAAAAAGTGACGAATGAGACGGAGATAGGGATAGGATGACAAGTGGACTTGAGAGTCGGGTGCGACCAGTGACGTCGGGGGATGATGATAAAAATATGAAACTGTTTAAAAAAATAAAAAAATAATTTAATTTGTTAGGTATTAATTTTTGACATTCTTGTATATTTGTAAACATTTTGACTTTTGAGTTTTAAGAATTGATGACATCTGCTGAATCTCAAGGGTACACTGGTACGACCGCGTCAAACACATTCGAGATTGCGAGGTTGCACATCACTCCTTGATGACGAATGTGTTATAGATACGATATATATTATAGACTGCGATACTCTGCACCATTAAGGGTTCGTAATGGGCCGGAATGGACCGGAGCGTACCGCAGAACAGGTCCAGTTTATGAAATCCTCGAGATTATTGCTCCGTCTCATAGAAAAATATGTTAAAAAAATCACCTTTCTGTAAGTTTATACGAAACTTATTGGAACCATGGTGAAATAATAATATTTATGGCGTGTAAATACAGGTATATAACAAAACAATCTAATTCTAATATAAATATTTTCATAATAATAATAATAGGTATACTTACAATACCAACATAAAATCAGAAAAAAGAAGCACTCCGGTTTGTAAAATTTTCCATTTCGAACGCTGGAAAAATTATGGTATAGCAATACGGTAGTGGTGGATGACCCCTTTTTACTTCACAGCGTTGATACAAACAGCAACAAATGCACTTTTCACACTGTCAGTGCATGCCGGGTTGGACTTAATAAGGAATGAATAGATTTTGAAGTTACGATGGGCAGGGCACATCTATCGGTACCCAAGACGATCAACAGCTCGCTTGATTATCAAGGTATTTTAGATTATCAAGTTCAGCGGGAGTACATGGTAACGAAACACTAAAGAACGTGTTTCTTTTATATACTGGTGATCTATTATTTCACTGTTTTCATGGAATTACTTATTTATCTCTATACCTACTAATACTCATTAATAAATCGACTTTAGAAAGGAAAAAGGGCGTAACCCTAAGTTTTTTTTCAAAATAGGTTTTATTGAATAATAACGTTGTACACAACTAAATACACGTTGTGTTCAAAGGATGTAGATAAGCTGCAAATGGCGATTTATTATCTAAATTTAGCTATTAATTTAAAAAAAAGACGTGGAAAAAACGATCTAACCATCATTTTTGTTGGTTTTTTTAATTAACTCAATAATTAATATTAAATTAAGGATATAAAAACCAAATTATTAATTATCATGCACTTAAATGTTATTTCCAATATTTTGTATTTTAATTTTGACTGAAAACTATAAAAAATAAATCGGTGTGTGTACTTATGTACGCGCGTTAGAAGTTATACTTCTTTGGCGTAACAAAACAAAATCAAAACTTGTGATAACCTAGATTCTTCGATTAGCTCTTAATTATCTTGTTAAATTATATACTCGGCCACTTATTGGAGCGCCGTTGGTTTATTTTTATACACTTTAACTTATATTAGGTACAATATTATATAATAATTATTTCTCGTTGTTTTTATTTATAAAGCACTCTGACATTTAATAGTTTGTTTACGTAAGGCATTGCAAATGGCTGACAATAATAAATTCGGAAAACCGGAACAATTTTACTATCAAACTTGCGTTTGTATACAGCTGATTAATTAACAGCTTACTTCATACTGTCACGCACTTTCATAACGGTGTGCGCGCGCAGCTCTCAATTTCACTCTTTACTAAACGCCCCAAAAGAAGTATAACTTCAAAAACGTTTTTGTTTCTCCTGTTAAATGGATTACGCCATTTTCCACAATCGAAATGAATTCAATCAATGTTTGAATCACCCTTATTGGACTAATTAATCTATTGAAACTTTAAAAATTGATTGTTATTTGGTCTAATTCCGAATAAGATATTAAGTAATACGTCAATAAACTTATTCCAAGAAGTCACTGAATCAAGTTTTTAATAAAAATATTATTGATATAATAATACAAATTGTCATGTTATTTTATAACATAACACACTAAGTCAAGGAAGTCTTTACGAGGGCAACACTACGCAAAAGTACGACCGGATCGCGCCTGCGCACGGGATAGTTTGTACGGAGTTCGTGACACTATTTCCGGCGCTATCGGAGCTAGCGGGCTTTTTACACAAAGGCGAAGCAGGAGTCGCCCTCTCAGTCTTGACCTTTCGAAGGAAGCAGACGTCTTGGCCAGTTCCGAGCCTCGGACCCTGGGCACAGGGCTTTCGATTTCCTGACGTTTTGGAGACGAGGACGATGATCATCTGAAGGACGTCCCCCCCACGCCAGGAGATCGGAGGAACTCCACGGTCCCTACACGTTTGAAGACGCACTCCTCGATTCCGTCCTGGAAGGAATCGAGGGCAGCGAAAAGGCTGGAGAGCCTTTTTTGTAATTGGTATTTATTGTTATTTTATGTTACGGTCCACCGGAACTAGTCTTTGTTTCGAATTAGCTTTTGGGTTTTTGTTCTTATTTAATTAAATATTGTATCGCTTTAGGTGCTCGTGATTCACTTAAGTAATTATACATTTTTATACACTGTAGCCCGCAAGTTATCTTATTTATTAATATACAATTGTTGAAATTTCTCTACTTGCTTTTCATTTAATTTTCCTTATCACAATTGTCTCTATGCATCAACATAGAGTGGCGCTCAAATCCGAGATATTTATATTTATTCCATCTTTATGTAATTTATTATTATACAGGAACATCCAACGAATGAGCGAAGTAACCGGACAGGTAACTGAGGTCTTAGAGGTAATAAGTCAAACCATCCACGACCCTGCATCCTATTTCCCCGAGTCTCATGCTTATCCCTATCCTATATCCCCAACCTATCCTCCATCCTATATTCCCATCCCATCCTTCCTTAAACCCCGACATAAAATCCTTTAACGTGACATTGGCACCCAACAAGCATCGTGTTTTTTTTTTGAATATTTCTTTTCCAAAACACGATGACTTACCTCTTAAAGACTCCAGTTATTTGTTTCGGATTATGAACTCGTTCGTTATTTTGTCCTAATTTTCTAAATTTTATTTGTTCCGATTATAAAACCTTAAATTTTGCTAGTCACGATTTCATACAATAATTGTTACCGTAACGGTATTTTGTTTTCAGAGTCATTAGTTCTAATTATACCGATTTTTGCCGGCTGACTTTTAAATTTTTTGATTACCGTCGTGTGACATCGCTTGCGTGCGCTTCCGTATCGGGCGTGATTTTAGACGCACTTTGATAATTATTCTATTTCTTATAACTTATTAAACTTGTAAATTAATTAATGACAAATTAAAACGTATTATTTGCGTTATATTTTTCTTAAAATTTTCTGGTTCGGTGGTCGTAACTATGTGTGTTATATTTTTCTTATATTTATATAGTCTTTTATTGACTTACGCGGTACTTGCAAGAGACGGGAGACTAGTCGATGCTGTACGCGAAGAAGGACGGATCTAAATGATAGAGATCAATACGTCAATTTTATCATTGTCCTTGTGGAATTTATTTAATATTGTGTTGTAAGCTACAATTATTCCTTCGCAAATTAATATTAAGAGTGTTTTATATGGTATACACCTAATTTTGAAATACAATTTGCACATTTATCATCAATACATATTTCTTCTATAATTTATGTGATACCCACATTATTGGTATGGAAATGTCAATATTTGGGCATCGGAATTTGTGTTAACCATTGATTGTTTCAGCAAAAAGTTTGTTTTATGTTTAGTATGGTGCTATAAGTGATTTAATAAAGTTCCAAAGGAGAAGGAAGGATGTCAAACTTGGACGAGATCGACATGAACATTTATATACCTACTGGATGACAAGAATTATTAACCTCAAATTTGACAGAACCATTGGATTGAAACATACTATGTGGATGTAACACCAAATCAATTGGACAGCTGGATGAACCTTATTATGGAATGGAGTTTACAAAAGGTCCTTTCGTTCCATTTCTATATTGTGAATAATTAATAATTTCTATATCTCGAATAAAATCATTATCGGGTCTTTCATTTTAGTCGGCAGTCGCGCTGTCATCGATTATTTGAGTGATATATTTTCATTCTTGTTAAAATTTGACACTAAATTATTCTGAATTCATTTCTTCTTAATTATTAACTTTCTATTCATTTTATTTTGCTATTACAATTAATTATTTGCGACGGTAGAATACATTTATTTCGGATAATATGTTTTTACATTGTTTTTCTTACTAGTTTGACAGTTCGATATTAGTTTTTTCAAATCTGTTCTTTTTATAATGTAGACAATTGAAATTATTCATTTCGCGTTCATTATTGATAAAATTGAAGTAATCTTTCGTTCATTGAAATAAATTTAGTCATTTTTAATTCCTATTCAATATTCATATTTCAAATTGATTTCTGTTACGTTAAACGTCAAGCGCGCTTACATTTGCGGTCGCTAGATGACACCTTCATAGAATTTATTTGAAATATTTAATTTCAAGATTCTGTTCTTTCGTAAGAATGATTATTTATTATACATAAATAATTATTTTTACAGGTGAATATTTTTAATAAAATTTTCCTTCTTAATTCCTATATAAAAACTTCCGTCTACATATTTTTTTGAATCAATTTAATTTTTTCTCTCCTGTCAATCCTTTCTAATTTAAAGACATATTTTTTTTAAAGCTTTTTGATTTCATTCTAGATGCTTTCACTCAACTATATGCAACTTTCCGTCCTCTCCTAATTTTTTAAAAAGCATATAAGCTAACATTAATTAATATCTTTAAATTCTTTTTTTCTCTTTTCAAATCCTAGCAATCAGCTATTTATTATTCATAAACATTCAATTTACTTACACTTAAATTATTAATTACATTCTTTTTGATTTTGCAATTTTTTTTGGATAAAAAAAAAAAAAAAATTATTATTTAAGAATTTTCTATATACGTGTTGCATACATGTTAATTTTGAATTTGGTAAAATATTTCCATTCATGTATAGTTGTTAAATGATATAATTAAATTTTTCTTTGAGTATTAAAATATTTTTCTTTCAAATACAATCTTGAATTGGATATTTAATTACATTTACATTTGAACTAACTAAATTATTTTTTCTTCCAATTTAACTTGAATTTAATAATTGATTATTTTTTTTTTTTTGCTTGTTTAGCATGCTTATTTTACTGGGCAATATTTTACAATGCTGATATTTAATTTATTATCAACTATGTTTGAAACCTTTAGGAGTTATCAAACCTTCATTCATTATGACACACACTCTGTCAAATATTTTTTCTTTGATTATTATGGAAAGGTGTGTTTCCGTGCTAATGACACTCAACAAATTATTTTGAATTTTGTCAGGGCCTCATTTTAATAATGCCTATTTATTAATATTCAATTTTGTCGTGAAGGAATTTTGTACTGTTTTGTCTTTTGTCTATTACACACCTCAGATATTTATAAATTATAATTATTATTTTTGCTCTTTTACAAGCTTCTTTTTTGGATTGATTTTCTTTTTATCGAATTAATTATCGCAAATTTTATACATATATTATGTCATTGAGTAATATTTTCTATTATAAAATTCTATATTTCTTTATTTCAATTTCTTTGTGAATTTTTACTCACCTATGGTAAACTATTTCAGTTACTGACTTCTTTCCTGCATATGGCAATACACCCTTGTTCCGGTGAACGTCCATCGCAAAGGTGGTGGTTGCAGACCTTTCGGGAAGGAGGCCTACTCAATTCATACCACACATTCAGCATCTGGACCTACTTTTGGTAAACAAGCATAGTTCTAAAATACTACCATAGTGCCAGGATGAGAGTTATGGTGTTCCCGGAAGACGCAACCGCTGTCTTAGCGTTTGGAAGGGCCTGTCAGTTTGGTTACCTAGTGATATAATATCTATATTTAAAATTACCTACAATTGTCTAATTAAGTACATCGCGCTGGTGATCGTGTGATCTTTATTTATACCAGTTGCCTATGTACTTGTTTTTGCGTGACGGTTTTGTTTGCTATTTTTATAATATATTTTTTTTATTGATTGTAGTGATTGGTTATACTTGTTCTGTTCAATGTATCTTTGTCGGTACAGGTTGCGGGGAGATTTTATTATTATTTGTTGGCTGCTAGCTCCTTGGAAGTCGTGGGAACTGAAGGTGTCTCACTACTGTCCGGTGTGTTTTAGTGATCCGGGGTGCTGAAGATGTTCCTCGGACGCGTCTGATTTTTTTTTCTCTAGCAGTCAACCCTCTTGGTATTTGGGTTGAACTATCGGTGCTGAAGACGGTCCCGTTAGTCCCCTCTCTTTTTGGCGTTGGAATCTGCCGCTGATTGTGTGGATTCCACCGCACTCTGATGTTTATGGTGGTGAGTTGGCAGGCGTGATGCGAATAATAGAAGCGATCGTCTGTCGACACTGATGATGTTGTGCAGCGGCCTGGACTGTATGAAGGAAATCAACCTACTTATCAAAATTCCTTGAGGGAAGAAAGTGGACGTTATAATACGATCTCTTTAGCCTTTCATTTTTTATTTTTTGCAGCCCCAACTTGAATGTCGGACCAGTTGCGAACCATGTTGTTCTTTAATTACATTTAGTTTCCGATGTGTTCATGGTTTCCTCGTCGTTGCCTGGTTTTCGTGTGGTGCTTCCTTAACTTCGTTTTTTTTTGCTCATCCGGATCAGGTCTCTTCTTGCTGGATTGCTAACAGCAAGGAGGGAGTTGTCTCGAGATGGCGTCTCGGGTTTGGCGGGATTGAGTTGGTCCAGAATCTGCGGCGGAGTATTTTAAGTAGTTAGCCTTAAGTGTGTATGAAAGGGATATGGCTAGTTTTGCTATCGCGAGGTTTTAGAGTAGTTTGAAGCAGAGCCGTATATTCTGGAACGGACGATATCTTGCTACACCATTGTAGACTTTAACGTAGTATACTAAAATCGATGATTAATTTTAATTATATATTTTGTACTAGGAATTCTTTTCTAGCTTAGTTTCCTCCTTGTTCGCGTTATTTTATTTGTGGGAGCGCTGCTTGGGATCCGGACCATGGCTTGGAATTCCATCACACGTCAATTGTTCTTTCAGGCTTAACAGAGAATCCACATCACAGCTGTTGGTTGTTAGCCACACTGTTATTTTTATTCAGATTAGACATCTGAAAGTAGTATATTTTAGTAATGTTCTTTTTAAATGTTCGGACGGTGCTTGACGCACAGTATTTATTACTTTCCGATAGACTCGCCCTCACGCAAAAGCAAACTGGCACTCATTGTTTATTAATTATTATGTTATTTGTTCGAACCAAGTTGGTGAATTTATTGTATTTATTATTTTGTATTATGTATACTTGCCAAAAAACCACGGCATATACGATTGAGAATTTATATTTTTTGCTTTGTGCACTTTATAACTTTTGCCAACTATTAAAGGTTCATCTTTTTTTCAATAACTTAATATTATTCGAAATCAATCTATTAAATCATTCATTGATCTATTATTATTTTCAACTTAATTACTCAATGCTTATATTATTACTCAAATTATGGAAGCAATTTTAATTTCTATTAATTACTTTAATATATTATACTATCTCTGCAATTTTATCAATTTAATGAATTGAATTAAATTTCTTGAACTAAAATATTAATTCTTTATATACAATATATTAATTTATTATACCATTTTATATATTATTATCTGAGGTGCATTTATGTAAATTTTTTGGCTATTATTTCAATTTTTTATACTGATATCAAATCTTTTCAAACTAATAATTATTATAAAACTCTTCCTATCTTTTTGGAAGCTTTATCTAAATCAATTTTTATATATTCTAAATATTGCAGTTTTACACTGCTGGGTTGAATCCCCACTATTTGTTATGATGTGAATTATCTGTGATAAATTATAATATTTTATATATTTCTATATACACGAGCTTAGGTGTTTTTATATTTATTAGATCTTTTTCAAAATTTATAAATTATTGGTGGACCGGTTAGGTAGGGTAAATCTACGTGACCTCTCCCAGCTCTTCACTCTTCAGCAAATAATCTTCTTCGTTTTTTTTGGATTCTTCATAAGCCTCTCCCTCTGTCACCAAATAACAGAGTGGAAACTTCATCTATATGTCTCCTTCGCTTCGCCTGTAGCCGCGCTATCTCTAAGCATGCCGTCCATGATGCCCAACCCCTGGGAGGATTGATGCTATCAGAAGACCCCCCCGAGAAGTTGACAGTCGAAGTCCTCGCTATGGCTTGTCCTTCTCTTACCGAGGTTGGAGGTAATGTCATGTTATTTTATAACATAACACACTAAGTCAAGGAAGTCTTTACGAGGGCAACACTACGCAAAAGTACGACCGGATCGCGCCTGCGCACGGGATAGTTTGTACGGAGTTCGTGACACTATTTCCGGCGCTATCGGAGCTAGCGGGCTTTTTACACAAAGGCGAAGCAGGAGTCGCCCTCTCAGTCTTGACCTTTCGAAGGAAGCAGACGTCTTGGCCAGTTCCGAGCCTCGGACCCTGGGCACAGGGCTTTCGATTTCCTGACGTTTTGGAGACGAGGACGATGATCATCTGAAGGACGTCCCCCCCACGCCAGGAGATCGGAGGAACTCCACGGTCCCTACACGTTTGAAGACGCACTCCTCGATTCCGTCCTGGAAGGAATCGAGGGCAGCGAAAAGGCTGGAGAGCCTTTTTTGTAATTGGTATTTATTGTTATTTTATGTTACGGTCCACCGGAACTAGTCTTTGTTTCGAATTAGCTTTTGGGTTTTTGTTCTTATTTAATTAAATATTGTATCGCTTTAGGTGCTCGTGATTCACTTAAGTAATTATACATTTTTATACACTGTAGCCCGCAAGTTATCTTATTTATTAATATACAATTGTTGAAATTTCTCTACTTGCTTTTCATTTAATTTTCCTTATCACAATTGTCTCTATGCATCAACATAGAGTGGCGCTCAAATCCGAGATATTTATATTTATTCCATCTTTATGTAATTTATTATTATACAGGAACATCCAACGAATGAGCGAAGTAACCGGACAGGTAACTGAGGTCTTAGAGGTAATAAGTCAAACCATCCACGACCCTGCATCCTATTTCCCCGAGTCTCATGCTTATCCCTATCCTATATCCCCAACCTATCCTCCATCCTATATTCCCATCCCATCCTTCCTTAAACCCCGACATAAAATCCTTTAACGTGACAAAATCTAGTTTTTTTATAGCGTCTTCGTTTGATAGAGCCTTCTTTGAAGAGGCATCCGTCATGGGCGTCATCCCCGCTTGCGTTATGATTGGCAAGAAAACTTTCGCAGGCTGTCACGCACCGAGAAAATAAAACTCAGACATGCAAGCTTGGGAGATGATTAAACTTTTCGACTTTCCACCATTCGGATTTCAGCTATTTGAATAACTTCAGATAAGTTTTTAAAACGGATGACTTTTATAGGTATACGTGATATGCACGATAATTTTATAATATGTGGACATACTTACATACCCTTTTTTTAAATATCACATACTCGAATATTATATCTATGACAAAACTAAGCCAAGAAATAACTTTTCAGGTTTAGTATTTTTTTTTAAAATATTTCGTTCAAAATAAATATACTTGGATAATAGTTTAACTCAGCATTTTAATTTATTTAAAAATCGTGTGATAGTAATAGTATTTTAAGAGATACACTACTTTGAGTTCATTGATAGTTCACACATCTTCAGATTATTCAGATTTACGTGCCAATGATACCCCAAATTCCACATTATATCCTGACTATTCATGACAAGGTGGAACTATTTGCTAATTATAACAAACTATTTCTTATTATTCAACGAATAAGACACAAGATTTGAGAATGTTACATTCTATATATTGAATATATATAATTTGAAAACATCTAGTGCATATACACAGTAGAAAAATTCATTTTGTAGAAAAAATATGACACCCGACGAGACTTGAGCCTGTATCTACTGGATTCGCGTCAGAATGCTTTTCAAATTAAGCTACAGGCAGCTTACTAAATTACAACGATTTAAACGAGTATTTTGTGTAATATGAAAAATGCTTATAGAATTGCGTCTTAGTGTTGGCTTTCGGCTTTAGTATATTAAATTGAGGTAGGTATAAAAAGCATACTGGCGTGAATCTAGCAGATACGGACTCAAGTCGCGTCGGGTGTTGTTGGATTTTTTCAAATGTGTATATGCATGAAATAATAAAACCGTCAACAATACGTATCGTACGGCCTTTATCAGTCACAGACCTTTAACACATTTTCTGGTGTCCCTCAGGGCTCAAACTTAGGGCCGTTGCTGTTCACGATTTTTATAAATGACATAGCATTGGTTATAAAAAATGCTATGTTTTTGTTGTACGCTGATGACTTGAAACTCTTTTTGGAAGTTGTCACCTTGGACGATTGTCGTCAGCTCCAACTTGATATAGATAATATATTGGATTGGGGAAGGCGTAACAAACTAGAATTCAATATTGATAAATGCAATCTTTTGTCGTTTACCAGAGCCTCAAAAGTGTTGTTTTTCCAATACTCGATGCATGGCAGAGTTCTGTCACGAATATCATCTGTAAGGGATCTTGGCATTACGTTTGAGAGTAAACTGACATTTATTAGCCATATAGTTACCATTTGTAACAAGGCGCTTAAAATGTTGGGCTTCGTCATGCGTACTTCCCGGGTCTTTTCGGATGTTACGGTATTAAAACTTTTATTTAATTCTTTAGTTCGAAGCAGACTTGAGAGTGGGTCTATTGTTTGGGCACCGCATCAGTTGAAGTATGGCCTTATGGTGGAGAGGGTTCAGAAGAAATTCTTGAGACTCCTTTATTTGAGGTTGTACGGATACTATCCGTGGCTTTATCCAACTGACTTTCTCTTAGGCATGCTTACATACTGCAGTTTGCAATTTAGAAGAAATCTTTATTTAGCTATGTATTTTTTTCGACTTATACGAGGTATAAATGAGAACTCTGCCATTTTGGGCAGTGTTGACCTGTGTGTCCCTGATAACTATCTTAGAAATAGAGAACATCAGTTGTTGATTCTCCCAAGGTGCAGAACCAACCTGCCACTGGTAATGCCAATTGGGAGGGCGATAACTATGTTCAACGAAATTGCTTCGGGTGTTGATATATTCCACCTACGTGAGGATGAGTATAGGTGGACGTTATTTTATAAATTTTTAAAATAGGGTCTGCTTAACTCATCCGGTGTATTTCCATGTACCTATATAATTAATATTTTTGTATGTACATATTTGTTTAATAACATATTATCTATCTCTTTTTTTATGTCATGTTGTGAACGTCTTAAACTTATAATTTGTAATGTCCACAATATGTAAAAATAAATAAATTGAAATTGAAAATAAATTAAAATTGAATTGAAATTGAATTGAAATTGAAATGTTTTCAAACTTGCTAATTATATGAAAAAATGCGAGAAATTTGGTTTTGTCTGATGCCATCTCTTCCTGATTTATGTCTGATGGTTATAACTGGGCATTTAAGGCATATACTTGGAAGTATTCCTCTTTTGTAGTCATTGAAAAGTTATGATTTACATTCACTCCATTCATCAATGATTAGTTTCATCTACGGATTCAATTTAAGTCTAGCAAGACCCAACATTAAACAGATAGTGTTTAAAATGACACTTTTCAAAGTACTTTTTCAATACGTCTATTTTTTGGGCACACTTTTTATATTTAATATACTTTATATAACTAAGATTTTTAATATCAATACAAATATTTAGATTGAGTAGTTTTTCTCAATAATTGTCACATCGAATAGCAAATTTGATTTATCGTTTGACGCACATTGAACAAAAAAAGTTGCCCACCTCTACGCTGTCTAGACTTTGGACAGTTTTTAATTAAACAATATTGTATCAAAATTAAAAATAAATTACAATTCGTATATTAAATTCCTTTCAATTTGAAAATATCGCTAATTCTATTTATTTTCTGTATTTTAGGTAGGTATATTATGATATTCAAAAAGATTCTGAAAGATTTGTTTGAGGTTATTCTAAGGTCGATTCTCGTACAAAAATCATATAAATCGGTAGAAAAATTCAGACATATTATATTGTATGAAATTTTCCGAGGAGTAAAGTTATCTCTATAAATTTATTTTCGTGCAAATCGAAATCATGTGCGATTTTAGTTTTTTAGCCCTTTATAGGACATTTTTTTTTTCAAAGATATGTGCTTAATTATTATTTTTATGTATTTTATATTCATTTTGATGAACAGAAAAATTTTTTTTTTTTTTGAAAAATATATAGTTTTTTCGTAATTATCGATTTCCCAGTGGTCTGTTTTCTGACCGGTGTCCATTTAGGTAAAAAAATATTTGTTCTCGGATTTTTTTTTAATGATAAAAACACAGGTTTTTTAGGAAAAAAATATAATTTCATTTATTTCTGTAACAATAATAATTACTTTATTAATTTTATAGAAGTTTCTCAAAATAACAAACATTTCTAAGGCCTTGTTGGCTTTTTCTTTTGTTCAGATAATTGGTACGGCATAAAACACGGTATGCAAAGGGATACTTTGCAATTTGTTACGGAGCTTCGTATCACTTTCAGCGTAGTGCTGCAATAACCACATCTACGAAGTGTACATTTTTCAGGATAATGATTTGAATTGATATCGTCAGGAAATGGAGGTCGACCAACCCTTTTTCGTGAAGTAAAAGATCCTATCAGCTGATCGGCCAACTTGTTTCTAAAGTGAAGATGTGTAATAGATTTTTTTTCATTATCCAACACAGCTTAGTATTCTGCAATTCCTTCAAATAATCTCAGGAATGCGTCTTTACCCATGTCTTCAAGGTCTTTCGCACTAAAACTTTCGCTTCTCCCATTTTCCATACTCAGACAATACAAAAAAAAATTGTTCTGCAATATAGGCTTCTACTTATACATATAACATTAAATAACTATTTTATTTCATTCTGAGATATGTATTTCAAAAAATTATTACAGTTTGAATGAAAACAAAAACAATTATTTTTACCTGCGATTTTTTTGGAAATCATTGTTTCAAAGAATGACAAATATCATCAAATAACTCGATAGCGACTAATTATCCACAAAAAATAACTAGTAATTATGAGAGTTCACTATATTTTTATATGAAATTAGATGTATTTTGGTTTAGAAATTTTTTTTTGTGTCTATATTATGTAAATCAAAAAGGGTCCAAATTATACAATTTGAGGTTAGATTCTCGACATGCCACTCAATAATTTGATAATATTTTACTATAATACATACAATTTATATGTGAAATACAAAAAACTATATATTTTTATATAAATGTACATACTTTGTTTTCAGTAAAAAAATCACAATTTTCGAAAAACAAGGCGAAAAACTGGCAGCTATCATGTCGCTAAATGGACACCGGTCAGATAACTGACCTGTGCGTTATCTGAGAATGATTAAAACCCATAAGGGTGATTATAACTTGTAAAATTATAGAAATATAGACCTTAATGTTGCCGGTCTCAAAACTATCCGTGTTTCGCTTATGACATATAAAGGGTTAGAGGATAAACGTATTAGTTGCAGATTGAATTTCCTAAAGTTAGATCCCTAAATCTGTATTTATTTTATTTTTATAATTTCGATTCATTTAAATTTAATAAACATTGACAGGTATTATACAAATGGATACAATCTTTTGATTTTTGTATTATAGATGTATGCATACAATATTAAGACGGTTCTTCAGTGAAACGGCAAATAATTTTCAACTATAGGTGCGACAAAATTTCGGACTGGCTGGCAATCGGAAAGCGAAAGTCGAGCTGTGAACACGTCAATTTGTTTTGTAATGGCGACGGGGGAATTAATTTTTGTGTAATGTAAAGATGACTAAAAAACGTTACCCATTTACTTGAAAAAAAAAACATCTCAATGAATGTATTAATATTATTAGTAATAGAACAATAAACATAACATTAAATGGAGGCATGTTGACTTTTTATGACAAATTATGTTTTGTTCTGCACACGTCATTTGCACAATCTTCGCTTCACGTAGTCACGATCGTTTTAGACCGTGCCCCAGCTGAAGTTTAGCCTTAAGTAAAACAGCACAGTAGTATATAGTGAATGAAAAGGTTGCACACAACAAAGCAAATGAAACCAGATAATGAGAATATTTTTTAAGGTGCTAAGGATACAAAATATAATCCGGTGACTAACTTGAGTAAATACACTTTAATTTTAAATATTCTGATCTTATTGTAATATGATATTAATTATTGAGTTAATTAAAGAATTACCAACAAATATGAAGGCTAAGTTGTCTTTCCCACTTCACTTCCTTATTTTTTTATAAATTGTCAGCTAAGTTTAAATTATAAATTGACGTTTACAGCTTATATCCTTTTTATGCATCATGTATTTAGTCGTGAATAACGTTATTATCCAATAAAAACTATTTTGAAAAAACTGAGGGTTACGCCCTTTTTCCTTTCTACATTATGTATTATGCTGAAAAAAATTTAAGTTTAAAGTTGAAGTAATTAACGGTATGGAATTGTTTTGTTGACTATAAGTTTTATTACAACAAACTTTATAAAAAACTTTTTAAAAAGAAATATGCAGAAAACTATTAAAGTTACTTTTAATGTTGTTATTGCAGAAGTTGCAAAATGGAAAAGGTGAAAATGACAAAACAAAAAGGCTTACTTAATTGTTTCCTGGAATAAAACTTTCTCTGTAAGTTAAAAGTTTAATCTCGTATAACTTATTTCATTCAGTTAGGTATTTAAATACGCTAAAATAAATATTTATAAGATGTTTAATGAACTCTGGTTCATTCAATAAAAAACAAATTTATAATAATCAGGTATTAATTATATTGCCACCATAAACAATATTATCATAGGCAGTTGTAATCAATCATCATTTACCCGACATTGAAAATTTAGTTTTTTCTTCTTCATAAAAATACATGATACAGCCTGCTGTTAAGGTGAGCAGATAAACTCCCCATTCCGTGTTCAGGCTTTTTAAATTATTAAAGGAAAAAGTTAAAACTAACAGGTTTATAACAATTATAAAAAAAAATTCAATCGTATGACAGTAGTGAAACCAATCTTGTTATCTACTCCAATAAAAAGCTTGACAAGGAAACAGTAGTGATGCCAATAATAATTAATCGGTGTAAATCTGATCAGTCTAATTATGCAGCATTCCTAGATCGCTTAGGTATAACAAACGATCCTTAAGGGGAGACATGCTCAGCGTACGTCAAAATGGAGCTTTTATGCTATTTTCAAAGCATGATCCTGGACATTCCTTAAACGTTGTAGATAATCTATTTACATAATTTTGAAGCCTTATTATCCTTTATATTTATTTTAAATATTTGATGACTGCATAAAGTATTTTTGTTACATAAAATAGTATTCTTTTAAACCTCTCGCTCTAATGTTTTAGAATATAGTCATATTTTAGTACGTCCATGTGAAGTGGTGTTAAAATTTTTTATATTTATTAATTTTTAGAAGCATTTATAAAATCATTAGTAAAATTTATGTTGACAATATTATAGTGAAATATATACAATAAAAAAATATATTGATAACCTCTGTGATCCCAAATTTGACAAGAATTAGGGATTTTATTATTCAAAAAATGGGCAAGATTTACACATTAATCTTACGTTAATCTTAATACGAAAGCAAATATTTTATAAGTACATAATTTTGAAAACACTTCTGAGAAAATATATTATGACCAATAGAAAAAATCTTTTTGAAAAAAGGAAGACACCCCGCAGGAATCGAACCTACATCTCTCGGGTATTGCGTTAATTCAATTGATGCGGGCTCGAGTCCTGCCCGGTGTCCTATTATTATAGTTGGTATTATTATATCACTAACGTATTTACAAATTTAATATAATATTACCTATATGAACATACATTATTTGAAAAAAAATTCATTCATATACTCGTACACACAAAAAAAAAATCATTTTGTCGAAGAAAAAAAAATACGATACCTGACGGGACTTGAACCTGTATCTGCTGGATTCGGGCCAGTATGCTTTTAATACCTACCTCAATTTAATATACCAAAACCAATAGCCAACATTATAACGCAATTCGATAAGCATTTCATTTAACAACCAGGGCTGGAAATGGACCGGAGCGCACTGGAGCGCCGTTCCGGTTCATAAAATCCATAATGTAATTAACAAATTTGAACACATCTTATGCATATACCTACACACAAGAAAAAATCATTTTGTAGAAAAAAATAGAACACCCGACGAGACTTGAACCTGTATCTGCTAGATTCGCGCTAGTATGATTTTCCGATTGAGCTACGGGAATCTTATTGAATCACGAGAATTTTAACTGGTAATTGTTACATGAAATGCTTATTGAATTGCGTTATAATGTTGGCTATTAGTTTTAGTTTATTAAATTAAAGTATTTATCAATTATTTATTAATTACCGTAACTTAATTGGAAAAGTATACTGACGCAAATCCAGCAGATACAGGTTAAAGTCCCGTCCCGGGTCGTATTATTTCTACATAATGATTTTTTCTAGTGTGTATATACATAATGTGTAAGTGTAATAATGTATTTTTTATTATTTTCCTTCTCGATTTATTTACTGAGTTCTATTGAACGCGCGGCATAAGCGTTGGACTATCATGCCGTGGGTCCCAGGTTCGAATCCTGGGTCTGGCAAGTACACATATTGTTTTTCAATATGTGTGTGAGTCAGGGTATGGACCTAATAGGTTGAGCAAGTGGCTGACATCCATTTCTCGTAAAAAAAAAATCTGTTAATACAAAACCTCTACTCTGTGGAGGCCCATATGATCCTATTAGGATCGGACATGGTCGAAAAAAAAAAAAAAATAATAATAATATGAGCTTGACTTAAGAAGTGGACATGGATTAAATATAATAAAAAGGTTACTTTAATAACAATATATATTATATAATAATTAAATAATTGTGTTTCCACTGTTTGAATGTAAGTATTATCTAGTAAATAATACTAATAATTAACGAAATTGGTAGGTGGCGTATTTCACTGTAACTATTGTGAGAAAGATACAACCTACGTCAAGCGAAATGACAAATAAGTAGATTAATAACCTCATTATTGGCAAACAAAGCTAGTGCCTTCTCGAAATGCAGATCAATATTTTAGCTACTCAGTTCTGTATCATAAAATTATTAGTAGTCTAATTTTCGTTTTATTGCCGCGGTATTCAGAATAAAAATTTTACGATTTAGATTTTTATGCGAAACTGTCAAAACATTTATGTCGCTTATAATTTATGTAATGTTTGAATTTGAATGCAGCAAAATAGCTACAATTTTTTTATGATTCTTCAGTAGATAAACAAAAACTATCTTATTATTATTATGTAGCAACATAAAATACGACTAACGATCTCAGACGATAATTCAGTACTCGTCACTTAAATATATCATATTACATTATTCGATATCAAAGCATTCAATCAAGCAGTTGACAATGAATATTTAAATTAAATAATCGTTTATCGTATACTGTGTTTGTCCGAGAATTCCCCCAAAAGAAAGTGTAGCAACCATGCTACTCAGCATTAAATGAATGACACACTTTAATAATAATATGTACGTTTTATTTTTAAAACAAAACATTAAATTGTTGTCGGCGTTTCCTCAATCATAACTAGATCAGTAGTGATTGTTTTGATTGAGAATTACGAAAAAAATATTGAATACCACAAGTAGTAGGTATAGTCCACGTTGCGGCATGATTAATTCTAATATATTAGAAACATTGGATTTAGAGTACAATGCCAACACAACAATGATTATTTTGAGGAAATGCATGTAGATGTTTAAAAATATAGAATGTACAAATTCATAATAATAAAATAAAGTCTATAGAGATATATAATTACAAATTAAATATATATTTTCCATAGTGTCAAATTATAGCAAACTCCGTAAGGAGCTGACCGCAATAATAAATATAATATCAGTTTTTCACTTCGTCAGTCATCCATTTGTGCTAACGCCAGATAATAGCTGACTCGATTATTTAAATACAAAGAATATTATTTTGATTGTATAAATAGCGGATAATAATTCATCGGACATGTTACTCGAATATATGTCTGTTAGAATCGCAATCTCCGTATCGTCCCGCATAACATCTCATCGTACCGAGATTCAGACCTCGGAACATTGTCATATGTATTATAACATAACTACTGTAACATACTCTTGTACTGACTATTTACACTGCAAATAAAACTCGCTCCTGCAAACATTTTCGACTTCTTCATCATCATCCTCAACACCATGACCTACGACACATCGACGACTCCCACAGTGGTAACACAAATCGAACCTCACATTGATGACCTACGACACGTAGATGACTACCACATTGATGACCCACATCGAACCCAACATTGGTGACCCTGAAGCCGTTTTATTACAAATTATTACGATGTAAACATAAAAAATAACGTATGTGATTATTTGAAATATTCCATTAATAATAAATTTAAAAAAAAGCTATTCCCATCGTATACAAGATATACTTTTAATGTAAATATATTATTTATAATACGAGTATTTTACAATCCCCAATAATATTTAAAAACATTAGACTGAAGGAACTTTTGGCAAAGAGTAAAAAAAAGTTTTGGAGTAGTATCCACCATCATTAAAAATAATGATTGCATTTGTTTTAATAATAATTTCTGCACATCAAAGCCAGTATGAATCAAGTCCGATTTCACTGAAAGTAAGTGAAGTGTGTAATTTTACATAATGTTATGTAAATAATCATATTAATTGTTCGAACATCTGAATTTTTTTATTAACATTCTATTACATTCTATTACTTCTTACATTAAGGTATAGATGCAATAATATTTATAAAACAAAATGTAGAATAATACTAACGATTACACAAAAGGATTAACAAATTTTTGTTTTATCAGTTTCCGGTATGAATGAACGAATATTTTAATTCATTATAATTACCTTGCATTTTCTTTTACAATCGTGGACAAATTTATATGATTCGGGATCATCCATTAACAATGCACACAATCTATTTCATATTATGTCATTTCAGCCTAGCCAATTTTTTCGCAGCGTTGAGTCGTTATTTGAAGTGCAATTTGTTTGAGACCCAAGGCCAGCTGCTGTTTATGGTTCTTTATCCTGGTGTATGACCAACAACATTAATAGAATAGGTACAGTTCGGTTATGAGGAATACAGCGGAAAACACATTTTGAAAATACCCGATATACTAGATTATTTGTTTATTTGGGTTAGTTTAGGTTAGGTTAGGTTAGGTTTGGTTAGGTTAACCCAAGAAATAATCCAATATATCGGCTATATTCAAAACGTGTTTGCCGCTGTATTCCTCATAACCGAACTGTACCATAGAATATTGTGAATGGATTTATTCCTAGTTTTAAGGATCTAACCAAACTAGTAAGTCAGTGTGAAGAAGCAAATATATCGAGGTATAAAAAGATATGCATATTGCCAACAACATCTACAAGATAGACGATTCACGTATCTAACAAATAAAATGATATTTTGAAATCCAGCTCATCTATTCTATACATAAGGCTGCTATCGGCGGCTATCGGCAACTATTAAAGGAAGTTTATCATATTTATCTATTGAGGTGGTTAATTGTTACAATTAGTTAACCATATTAACTGTCAAAAAGTGCTATGTTTCAACAAAACCTGTCTTAGCTGTGTTAACTTTTAAAGCGAGATAACAGTTTAGATGGCTAACTTATTGTAACAATTTAAATACCTCAATATATGATAAACTATGCCGATAGCAGTTTTGTGTGTAGAATAGATGCGCATGTAGTTAACAAGATGGACGAATAATTTCAAGCTCGGCTTTAAATTACTAAGGGTAGAAAACTGGTTGAATGCCGATTAGGACAGAGATCTTTGGAGAAGTCCAGAACCCACAGTGGGTTGTAGTATTAAAAGAGGAAGAAGATAATCTAAAAATGGCTGTTATTAATTTTAAATAAAAATTCTTTTTGTGAATATACCTACTTCATAAACAAATCATGTTTTCTATAATACTAGGTTAAAGGGAGCTTTTAGAAAAGTTTATTATTTACACACTAGAAGTTGAGTTGTACCATCATTAAAAATAATGATTGCATTTTTATGTCATTCTATCACTGGTAATAAATGCAGTAAAATAAGTACGGTTTTAAAGGTACCTATAATAAATGTTTTTTAATCATTTCCGGTATGAATAACCTGAATTGGAAGAGCTGCAATAATTTTGTATTATGTATTCTTTCTTTCTTTCATACAAGTGCGCACGAAAGAATTTACCTTTGTTGGGTAGTAAATCATAATATTTTTTACTTCTGACCTAAATAGTTTCTCGTATTTATGACGAACGTGTTTGAATTAATGTAGGAATTTTATTTCTGTAGGGGATGTGACGCGGCATTTTAAGAATTCGAAACTTTTTTTCTGAAACAAAAGCTATCATGTCCGACGACTAAATTCTACATTCAGGTTTTGTTATCAAGCACTCGTGTATTGGGAGAAAGTTTTTCAGTATGAAGACTAGCCTTGTACAATGAAACCTAGATTTTTTGTTGCTAGTCGCGTTTAGTTTCTGTAGTATCGATATATTTCAGTATATTTTATTAAATATAATTACAGGTTTTATATTTTTATATCACGCAATTTACGTCTGAAATACATATTTAAGATACAATTTAAATTAAAAATTTGATATTTTTGAGGATATTTAATTCCGTATGCATGGCAATCATTGAGAATTAAAGTTGCAAACGCATAAGCGGATTTATGTTTATAAATACGCTTACCATACATATTTAAATTCGCATTCCTTTTTTATAGACACGGCTGCAGTACATATAAGTGGGCGCACTTTCCCTTTTTTTGCTTTAGCCATGGTAAGCACATATTATTTATTGTTATGTACTTTATTTTGATCGGTTGCTATCATTGATGCCTGAACATGCAATTATATGAATTGACGGCCCAAAAACCTATTTTAGTAGCATTGATGACCTACCTACAAAACAAAACCTTATAATAAATTAATAATATAGACATGTATATTATAATATAATATTATACAAGTCAAAAATATACACCAAACCAATTTGAATGTAAAAAAAAATATTTTTTTTTCAATACATTTGGCCACTATTTAAATATTTTTGTCAGTCCATTCAAAAACGATATAAATTCTGGTTTTTACTGTAATATTAATTCGCCCATAGATTTTTGGGTCATATAATTTTTTTTTCAACCATGTTCGATCCTAATATGATCATAATATGGGCCTCCAGAGAGTGAAGGTTTGTATTAACAGACTTTGTTTTTTTACGAAAAATGGATGTCAGCCACTTAATCCACCTATTAGGTCCATACTCTGGCTCATACACAAATACAAAAAAACAATATGTGGATTCGAACCTGGGACCCATGACACCAAAGGTCAACGCTTAAGCCGCGCGGCCATCGTAGGGTATATTTGGGGTGTAGTAGTAAAACCGTTTTTTTCCAATTTTAGGTAAATTATTTACGTTAATAATTACGGTTCCATACATTGTGGTTTTATTTAAATTATTTTAAACAATATGTCACTCTATATTATATCTTATATTTAATATTATTAGCTTAATTTGTAGAAGAATAAGCATTTTCATTTATTTTAAAATTTTAAGTTTTTTAAAATAAGAACATAACCTCAAAAACATACTTAACAAAGCAATAACTTAAAATAATATTAAGTTGCTCTAAATGAAAGTCTAACTAACATAAGTCAGTATCCGAGTGAGTGGTCATATCCAATAATAGTCTAAGCACTCTAAACTACCGATCTGTCTATTAATTTGTACTTTCATAACATATTGCCAATGTTCATAAGAATACAAGTGTTTCCATTTTTCAATCAAAATGGGTTTGAAACATCTATCTATGGAAATTATATTAAAATTTTTGAGCCAACGGTAAATCATCAATTAAAAATATAGAACATCAGTTCATGACCATTACTTAAGCATTATTATTTTGGTGACAGTAAAAAATCTATCGAAAAAAGCTTTAAAAGCTTCATAAAAAATATCTCCCCCATTAATGAAACTTGCAGAATAGAAAATCTTTAACTTAAAGAATGTGCTCCGGCAGGAAGGATGTGAGGCAGATAAATATAAATCATAATACGCGACCGAAGTATTTTAATAAAAGAAACTCACAATTTACGATATGGGCATTACGAATCGGTTTATATCTCCACAAAAAAGTTTGTTTTTAAGTTGCCCGATGCGGGCTCGCAATTTTTTTTAACGGCAGATATCTGCTTAACTGCTGACACGGAAGGTGAAATATTAAGGGTGAGATTGGTTTTTTTATATGACGTAATGAAATGAATTATTCTGATTTTCGCGCGTCGGTAATAAATTTTTTGAATTCATTTACTTTTATGTTGAAAGAAAAAAATCATTTGTTAGTTGGTATGTATAAATGAATAATTGAATAAAATTTTAAAAGTCGGTTCAAAAATAATATGACATTCAACTAACGGTAAAGTTAAACCTCATACCGATCCTTTCGGATAACTTTGAACCATACCTACTGGGTATGAAAAATATTAAATTTAAACACGAATAATTTAATAGATTGATTTATTTACTGACAATAAATTATAGAAAAAAAGAGTGAGTCAAAGTCACCCTTAATTTAATATATTAATAATAAATAACTGTACATACATGGAAGGTAAAATGCACTATGTCAAACATAGCACTTTTTCACAATGGCTGTTCAAATTTTTTTAATGAAGTTTTTGTTAGAATAACACTGGTTCTAATTGGATTTAGTCATCCTTGAGGTATTTTTCTACAATTGTATTCAAGGAAAATTAAAAAGAAAATGCACTTGTTTCTCAAAATAAACTATGTTTAATGTATATAGTGCTGTTTACCTCTAAAAAGTTTTACACATTCAAATGACATGGTGCAGTATTCCCTCAAAAACGTTTACTGCTATCAAATATTGCAACCAAAATACCTACCAAAAAAATAATTATTATTTGATGGGTTTGGGTCGAAATCTCGAAAGCCGGAATCCCGAAGGCCAAAATCCCGAAAAATAAAAAAATAAAAACAGTAATAATGCTCAACAACTACCAACTTGAAAGCAAAAAATACTACTTTTTATAAAAGAAAATGCAAATGAAAATGTCCCTCTGAGGCAGACGAAACCAGTCCTAATTTATTGATTAAAAGTGGAATAAGTACTAAAAAAAATTGTGTTTTATTAAATTAAAACAATATATAATTTTGAAAACACTTCTGAGAAAATAAATATTCTAACCAATAGAAAAAATCTTTTTGAAAAAAGTAAGACACCCCGCAGGATCGAACCAGAATCTCTCGAGTATCGCGCCCACGTACATAAACCACTATGCTAAATAAGTCATACTTAATTGCAATAAATTTTAACTAAAATGGCTTTTAATACTCACTGAAGACTTGATACTCACTACGATGTGATTGTATTTCTAATTTCTGTTATCTTTTACTTGTATTCTTGTTGTTTTATTACGTATTGTTCAGTGTTTTATTTAGACATGACTTTGATCTCAATACTATCGGCCATTTCCGATATAATAGCTCATGGTGGATGGTAATACGACTAATTGCGTACGTATAAAATTTTGGACAAGATTATATTTCGAAGGAACAAGAATCCAAATATTTACGCTTGTAACATAAAACCGATATTCATCACAAGTATGTATAAAAATCGTAGAAAAATCGGTATTGAAAACCATACCTACACATCAATTATCAATGTTTTTAGCAAGTGACCATAAAAAAGCTCAATATACTACCACTTTTTCCTAACACATAAATACTGCAAGACAAATAAAATCACCAATTCCGGCCCTATTGGTGGAAAAAAACGAAAGGATCACGTAGTTACAACATAAAATGTGATATTTCACGTGGTGCCCGAAAACTTTCCCTCTTTCCAGGGCCGGATTTATGTAACGGGGCCGAATTATAATTTTTTTCGGTAAAAATCGTAAAGCGGACTTGCCGCCCCTGGGAAATCTCGTCCCGCCCACTCTGCACCTTGGGCGCGAGGGCGGATAAGGCTCGAAGATGATGTAATGGTAGGCATGACTGGTCAACTACTGCTGACACCCCGAAAGCCTTACTATATGGGACAGGATCTTAGATAGATAAATATTTGCCACTTTATCGACGCTATGCATTATACATACGTAATAATCATCTAATGATATATTGTAATACGTCAAAGTTACATTAGACCTAATTGCTTTTTAAGACGGTACTTCAGTGAAACAGCAAATAATTTTCAACTATAGGTGCGACGAAATTTCGGACTGGCTGGCGATCGGAGAGCCAAAGTCGAGCTGTGAACACGTCAATATGTTTTGTGATGGCGACGGAAGAATTAATTCTTAAATCGTGTAAAGATGACTAAAAAAGTTACTCATTTACTTCAAAAAGAAAACATGTTAATGAATATATTGTTATTATTATTATTAGTAGTAATAAAACAATAAACATAACATTAAATGGGCGTACGGAAGTTGACTTTTTATGACAAATTATGTTTTGTTCTGGACGCGTCATTTGCACAATCTTTGCGTCGCGTAGTCACGATCATTTTAGACCGTGCCCCAACTGAAGTATAATAGCCATAAGCAAAAGCTCATTATTATTAACAACTAGCTGACCCGGCGAACTTCGTACCGCCTCTGAATCAAGAAATCTTATGTTAACTTATTAGTTGAATTTAATTCAGTTTTTATGAATACTCAAAATTAATTAAGTTCAATAAATGTGCAAAAATCAAATCAAAATGAAAAGTATTTTAATTATATTGAAATGAATGTAATTCACGTGGCAGCAAGGCATTTGCTTTATTGAAGCGAATAAATATGATTCGCGTAGCATTATTGCACTACTTTCTGTTAAACTATTTGGTGGATGGGTTGCACTCAGGTCGATTCCCTTCATTGAAGTAACTTGTGCTATACGACATTTTTCGTTTTGTTGTCAAGTGCGAGAACGAACAAAGTGGATGGTTTGCCGACACGTGATCGTGCTACGTATAGTTGACCGTGAGAGAAACATTCATTTTCTAGATTCAGGCCACAAACACTCAAGGATTGGCCTTGTGATTTGATGATCGTGGTTAACAATGATATTCGGGAACACTTTGTTGATGAGGTCGTCTTTTGTTGAGACGAAATTGCAAAAATTCAGCGGAAACGAAATCAATCGATTCGATTCATCGACAGGAACACGGCCGTTACCGATAGTCAGCAATTGCTTGGAGAAATCTTCGGCAGATGGATCGTTTAGCAATGCAACACGTCATGTTTGTCGTCAGCTGAAGTTTCTTTACATAGCGTCACAGAGTCGATGATTTGAGGCAAGGGTTTATTTCATCGGCAGCGGTCGATCTTGAAATGACTGGTAGTGTTTGGCGGAAATCCCCAGATAGTAGAATCATTGCGCCTCCAAAACATCTTGATCGCAGATCTTTCATAGTTTGATTGAGTGCTTCCAATGCGTGTTTGTGCGCCATTGTGCATTCATGTCAGGTGATGATTTTACTTGCTTCCAAACCTGTGGCCATTGCTGAGTGTTTCGCCATGTTGCATGTCGGTTTTTGAGTCGTTTGAAGGTTTAACGGCAATTTCAACGCTGAATGAGCCGTTCAGCATCCTTCTAGCAACGTGGCCACTATCCCAAAAGAAGCAACTGCTACATCAATTTCGGATCTCGCACAAACAGTGGCAAAATCGTGAACATGAAGAATATCTTTCCAGTTCTACCGGGCGCATCGAGGAAAAATAAGCCACCATTTTCATCATCAATTGCTTTCATTAATTATATACTTCCTTCTGTTCAATTCATTTCATTTTCAATTCATTTATTTTTTTTAACATATTGTGGACATTACAAATTATAAGTTTAAGACGTTCACAACATGACATTTAGAAAGAAAGATATATAAATAAAACAGTATTACATAAAAAAAGAGATATATCAGTAGATGAATTAGATAGGTACAAGGAAGTACACCGGATGAGTTAAGCAGACCCTATTTTAAGATTTTATAAAACAACATCCACCTAAACTCATTCTCACGTAGTTGGAATATATCAACACCCGAAGCAATTTCGTTGAACATAGTTATCACTCTCCCAATTGGCATTACCAGTGGCAGGTTGGTTCTGCACCTTTTGAGAATAAACAACTGGTGGTCTCTATTTCTAAGATAATTATCAGGGACACACAGGTCAACACTGCCCAGAATGGCAGAGTTCTCATTTATACCCTGTATAAGTCGAAAAAAATACGTAGCTAAATAAAGATTTCTTCTAAATTGCAGACTGCAGTATGTAAGCATGCCTAAGAGAAAGTCAGTTGGATAAAGTCACGGATAATATCCATACAACCTCAAGTAAAGGAGTCTCAAGAATTTCTTCTGTACCCTCTCCACCATAAGGCCATACTTCAACTGGTGCGGTGCCCAAACAATAGACCCACTCTCAAGTCTGCTTCGAACTAAAGAATTAAATAAAAGTTTTAATACCGTAACATCTGAAAAGACCCGGGAAGTACGCATGACGAAGCCCAACATTTTAAGCGCTTTGTTACAAATGGTAACTATATGGCTAATAAATGTCAGTTTACTCTCAAACGTAATGCCAAGATCCCTTACTGATGATATTCGTGACAGAACTCTGCCATGCATCGAGTATTGGAAAAACAACACTTTTGAGGCTCTGGTAAACGATAAAAGATTGCATTTATCAATATTGAATTCTAGTTTGTTACGCCTGCCCCAATTTAATACATTATCTATATCAAGTTGGAGCTGACCACAATCGTCCAAGGTGACAACTTCCAAAAAGAGTTTCAAGTCATCAGCGAACAACAAAAACATAGCATTTTTTATTACCAATGCTATGTCATTTATAAAAATCGTGAACAGCAACGGCCCTAAGTTTGAGCCCTGGGGGACACCAGAAAATGTGTAAAAGGTCTGTGACTGATAAAGGCCGAACGATACGTATTGTTGACGGTTCCTAAAATAACTCCCGAATAGTTTCAAAAATCGATCCGACAATCCAATAAGTTGGAGTTTTTCCATCAGGATGTCATGATCGACCTTGTCAAATGCTTTTGAGAAGTCATTGTAAGAACAGTCAACCTGGTGGCCTCTATCCAGTGCCGATGACACATAATCGGTAAATACCATCAGGTTAGTTTCCGTTGATCGGCTTGCTCTAAATCCATGCTGTTCATTTATTATGAATGACTCAATTTTTGGATAAATCATGTTGTGCATGATCATCTCAAGAACTTTTGCTGGTGCAGAGAGAACAGCTACCGGCCTGTAATTCTCCACTGATGACTCTGTACCACTCTTATGGATTGGAGTAACCTTCGACATCTTCCACGTTTCCGGGAAGATACCTGTCTCCATTGCGAGAATAAATATATATAAAAGCGGGCCTTTAACGAAGTCAATACAACCCTTTAAAAAAAATGTAGGAACATAATCAGGTCCCAAAGAGCGAGTATTCTTCAGTTTTTTAATAAACTGAAGTACATCGCCCTCATTAATTGAAAAAATATTGACGGATTGGGCACCACATGACGGTTTTCCTGACGTTGAGGCAACATCCAGATTTGGAATACTACTTGCGTAGACAGACTTGAAATGACCAGCAAATGCTTCTGCCACTCCATGTCCGGTCACCTCTTCGCCCTTCCAACTCATCCTATCAGTAAACCCACCATCTTTTCTTAACGATTTTACGTAATTCCAAAACAATTTAGGATTTTCGCGAATGGAATCTCCTACCGTTTCCATATATGTTCGATAGGCCCGTCGAACAGCTTGTCTCACTTTCGAACGATAGATGCTAAACATGATATAGTCAGTCTGATCATGCCCAGCCTTCCATGCTGTATGATAGTTATGCTTGACCTTAATGTCCCCAATAATCTCCCGAGAAAACCACCTCGGTTATCGCCTTCCACCACGACATGGCGACTTCCTCGAAAAACATTGATCAAATATATTATACACAATATTGTAAAAACATTGTACCGCCTCATTCACATCACAAATCTCGAGCAACTCACTCCAGTCCACTTCACTCATCAATGAGTAAAGTAGCTTGAAGTTTCTGCCTTCAAACCTCCACCCGCCGAATTGGTTGGTTTTGTAAGAGGGAATTGGAGTCTGAAGCGGACGAGTCGACCGAAACCTGAGCAGAAAAACTAAAGTTGGATGATACACATCTTCGCGTACAAGAGGAGATGTGCATCGTGAAAGCGATAAGTCGATATTGCTAAATACCCTATCCAAAAGTCCATTGCTAGAGTTAGAGACATCATTGTGCTGAGAAAATCCAAAAACAGAAGAGAGAAATTCAAGGTCATCGCTGACTCTTTTACCACTACGTGCTGAGTTTAGATTAAAATCTCCCATTACAATAATCTTTCTATCTCCAATTAAGTTGATATTAGATAGCATACTCTCAATAAAACACTTATACACCTCCAAGTCACTTGCTGGTAGAAAATAAATGACGCAAACGTAAATAGTGTCTCCGTCGTAGGTCAGTTTCACCCAAAGGTCCTCATTTTGAGTCTCCAAAGCACGGAAACGTTCGGCCTGTAACCCTTCCATACTTCTAACCCCCAAAAGACAACCCCCACCCTGCCTGTGGCCTGCGCCGGAGTCTCGATCCCTCCTAAAGACTGAGTACTCATATATTCACGACTAAAAACACTATCATTGAGCTATGTTTCAGTTAACCCTATGATGTCATAGTCATCAGCCAAAACATTGCTCAAAAAATTGACAGATTTTGTTTTCAAGCCCCGAACATTCTGGTAGTAGAATAATAATTGCTTAGGGCAATTCTTATTTTTATTGTTATTATTAAGTCAGCTACTCGGTAGCCGTGGTGTTTCCATCCTGGCAACCCATTCTTTAATAAATGAATGGCGGGGCCAATTTTCCGCCTTCAAAACCAACGTACTTAGCTTAGAAGAGATCCCTACCTTAAATGAAGCGTAATCACCTTTTGACTTCAGTTTAACTACTGTGAAATCAGCAGTACAATTAGTAATTTTTTTAATATAGTCGTTCAAGTTCGCAACTGTGGTGTCGCGATGAAAGGGGTAGAAGTGGTAATTTTTAACCACCTCCGCCCCCCTCACCGCCCCACCAAAGCTACCACGAATCGCAATGGCTGCCTTCTTCCTCTTCACTACCGTTGACCATTCTTCACCGGTAGTGGAGTTTCCAAGAGACACATCATTTGCTGATACCGGTGTTCCATCAGATTTCCGAGACGTCGAGGCCTTGGGAGTGATATCTCGCTTTCCCGCTGAAGTCTCCTTTGCACGAGTTGTGTCCTTCAAATCTCCGGCAATTTTTTGTGATCTTGTTATTATAGTTGTTGCACGGGTCTTTGAGTGTTTTTGAGCTGTCAGTGGTTTGGGCTCATTAACAGCTGCATTAACGTCGATTACGACGATTAGCGTCGGTGCAATAAGTGGCTTCGGTTTTAACTGCGGAGCGGCAGGCGGTAGCGGGAGAAAACGTACGCACTGACACAAACACGAATAATTATTAATTTTTTCTTCCAGCTGTTCCACTTTTGTCATTAATAATTCCACCAAAAGCAATGTTCTCTCAGGAACCGACACATCCTCACACTGAACATATTTGTCATTAGTTGGCATTGTTGACTGACTGTTAATACCAACAAATGATAATAGATATTCTTTAAAAATGCTGAGAGCGCAAAAAAGACGTTGTTACAACGAAGCGGTCAAGCACAATTGGGGTTTTTCACAAGTTGGGGGTTCAACAGTGGTACATTCGTTTGAACTGATTGGTTCAATGCATCTCAATCATATTCACGTTCACGTTATAATTCTAGATTGAGAGAGTCGTTTATTCCACGATGTGGCGTTGGCATTCCTAACTTGATTAACAAACTGCCGCACATGAGGTAACACATGTCTTCGATCAAAAGCAAAGCCTGGTTATGTATCTACACATTCACCCCGAGATTGGGATTCCCTGAACTGACACGAAATCAATGTAAAATGTCTTCTGATATGTCATCCTTGTGATTGTTTCACAGTTCTGGTGGATTCGATGGGAAGCATGTCGAAATAATGATAGCAAATAATGTGCGTGTCTGACTTGGAGATGCAGAAACAATAATTACTTCAGCGATTGTCATGTCCCAATGAGTATCGTTTTCAAGTAAATTAAAGCCGTTGACATGCAGCACGAAATATTGGGCACACTACACCATTGACAGTTTCAAGTGATTCAAATGATGTCAGCCCACGAATATTCACCGGCAACAACCGCAAGTAGAAGCATTCGTCATTCTTCGGATGAACTGTGTAAATGCGACCAAGAGCATCAGCAAAACGCACATCCGTATGATCAGGAACTGCATCGCCTTGGTTCCGACATTGAAATGTCTTTGATGAAGCGTTCCAAGTATAATAACGTGGCATCTCAGAGTAGAGCAACGTTCGTGCAAACGGATCACTTTGGCAAATCGAAAAGAAACTGGTCAATGTTGTCGCTGGAGGTATTTCAGCACATTCAACAACATTCTATGCGTTGAAATAAATTCATTGACCATTATCCAGATGCACCGCCAAATGTACAACGGTGTGGTGACGTTCATGAATGGGGAATGAGAAAATATGCCAAATCGCTTCATTGCAGCTCACATATCGACTAACTTGATAGTGCGTGATTTTATCGTTGGTATTGGGAGTTTGAACACCAAAAACCGCCATATCGCTGCCTTTGGTGACATATTTGCAGATGTATTTGATGGACTTCACTGAATTGCAATACTCCACGTTGCAATGCGCCTTGAATGTGTACATGCGGTAAGCCTCGTTTTTGCCATTCAATCGAATACATCCAGCATCGAGTATCCCCAAAGACACGATGATTAACAATGTAGTTCATCAGCGACAGGATTTTTTGTTTGAAGACACGTGCGGTGATGTCGTGCTTATCATTTATTTTGATGTTTGTCCGGGGGCAGCAATTGAACAATTTCTATCCATTTCGGATTGCACGTAAAGGTGATGAATACATCTGGATGACCGTAATGACGAACATAATATTATGTAATTGCATATTGCGCATATGCATGCATATGACGTGGGCTGCCAATGTACGTCGCCAGTAGAATAGTCAATCGACCAACATTAGCTGCATCTCCTTCGATGCTGATTGTATCGCGTAAATGAATATACTCCTCCGAACGCAGTTTAGCTTGGTTCAACCGAATGACAGTGAAGCGCTCCGTCTCAATTTTGACGTACAAAATGAACAACAAACGACGAACAAAAAAAATCATCGAAATCTGTTAATCAGTTCTCGAGATATCACCAAAAAAGCCGCTCCATACGAAATGTATGAGAAAATGAATTTTCTTCACAATTTTTTTTTCGTGATTTTTTCGATGTTTTAATAGTTATTCAGCTATTCGGGGCTGAGACAAATCCAACAATGCAAAGATCGTAAAAATCGGTCTAGCCGTTCTCGAGTTATAAATGGTGTATATGGATATATATATATAGATAATCTATCTATCTACTGAAAGGACTCGATAGAATTTGAATTTTAATCCATTAGACTTCTATTGTTTTCATTATTTTTATACCATTTTATTTCACCAACGCTCAATAAAAATACTATATTTTTTTTTATTCTACGAATAAATAAATTCTTCACAAGATTTGAGAATGTAGCATTCTTTATTGAACATTCTTTATTAGAAAATACCACAAATATATTATGTATACGCGCCCCGCCTTCGCCCACTCGAGCATATTCCATCGAAAATGGTACTGCACAAAATCACGCGATGCGTCACTTTCTAATATTAGTATCGCGGTGTATGATAATTATTGGATGTATCGGTGCGCAGGTGAGCTTAATACACGCCTTTATAATATTGATATTTTCATTTAATATACTTACATAAATTATAATATTACATTTTTCTCAATTTGCTTGGGTCTCCGCAGTGCATATGGACGAGCCGCCACATAGAAGATGACGTGTATATATAGAATGCGGCAAGTTTAACGTGAAGCGTGGCCGTTACGAGAACTATAATCCTGACAATCCTTTCATAATATATCGCAGCGCCATGGCGTTGGCCATGACATTCAACTTACTCTACTCTCACTCGCACTCTACTGTAAAACATCTCTTTGAAAAAATTACGACACCACTGGATTTGCACACTATTAGCACGTTCATGTAGGTTATAACAAATATTTAGAGATCCTGACACCGGTTAGTAATCAAGGTAAATCATACTTTCATTTAATAATATAAAAACCGATTGCTAAAATAAATGCAATTTTGAATAAAATGTCAGTTAATATAATACGAATACTGGGTGTGTGGTGGTGGTATGACTTTAGGAGCAACGAGGAGATAAGAGAACGCACCAAGCAGCCTCTCATCACGCTGAAAGTGAAGAGGCGACGTTAGACCTGGCTCGGCCTTGTGGTGCGGATGCCAGAAGAGAACTTAAACCTGGCATGCCTGTTCTTCAAGTCGACCAGATTCCGGCGTCCTGGAAGGCCGCTAAATACAATCTACAGAGTACATACGGCGGAGCTACGGGATGCTGGTTTGACCTGGAACGAAGCAAGAAGACTAGCGAGCGACAGGGATTCTTGGAGGCGCCGCGTGGTGTCCATATGCTCCAGTTAAGGGGCGGATATGGCAAAAGAAGAAAAGAAGAATAAGTTTTCAGAATTATGTATGGTCAATAATTAGAATGGTGCATTCTTAAATGTTGTGAATTATTCGTTGAATAAAATAAATAGTTATTTAAATTATGTGTTTAATTGAGCACGCTTTATATTTAAAGTTTTATATTGTAGGTACCTACATATTGCTACAAATAAAAAAAAATATCGTAAAGTAAAGTTGTACACAAACGGTGAAAGTAAATAGAATGTCGGTGAAGAGTGGAGTTATTATATCCGTGTATTATTTATCTTTACAAATCATCTAAAAAAATATTTTACATGTTTTACTACAAAAAATGTGTCATGAAACAAATTTAGTCGGTCGAAAAGAAATAAAATAATGTTATTTGTCACAGTGTTGCCATTTCTTGTCGGAAAAAGTTGACATTTCGAGAACACGGCAACCCCGTGGAGATTATTTTATTGAATAGGGTCAGATGTCGAGGGAATTATTTTGCTCGATCAAACTGAGCATGTCGGACCTTATATTCAACAAAATATTTTACCAAATAGATATCTATTACGAAATAAAGTAAAATTGATAGTTTTTTAGATTATTTAACACTATGACAGGTCACGACGATGAATTACAGTAGTTTAGGTGGTATAACAAAGATATATTATTACCCTACAGGGAATCAAACACAAAACTATTGTATGAAAAACAAGTATTTTAGAGTCACTTCTTATCAATAAAATATCTCTTCTACAATCAACTCTGGTCATAAAATGGATGGCGAACAAATACGATATTATATCAGATGTAAGTTAAGGAGATCAAACCTATTTATGAAAACAATTTTATCATAATAATTGAATATTATCAAAACTAATATTTCACAAACTATATATTATATAAACTAATAATTTAATAGGTATTATCAAAACAATTTTATAAATGACATAGCATTGGAAATTAAAAATGCTATGTTTTGTTGTTCACTGATGACTTGAAACTCTTTATGGGAGTTGTTACCTTGGACAATTGTCGTCAACTCTAACTTGATATTGATAATATATTAGATTGGGGCAGGTGTAACAAACTGGACTTCAATATTGATAAATGCAATGTTTTATCGTTAACTAAAATCTCACGAGCATTGTTTATCTAGTATTCGATGCATGGTAGAGTTCTAATGCAAATATCATCTGTAAGAGATCTTGGATTTACGTTTGACAGTGAACTTACGTTTAGTGGTCATATAGATACCATTTGTAAAAAGGCGCTAAAGATGTTGGGCTTTGTCTTGCGTACTTCCCGGGTCTTTTCGGATGTTACGGTACTGAAAATTCTGTATAACTCCTTAGTTAGAAGCAGAACTGAGAGTAGATCTATCGTTTGGGCCCCGCATCAGTTGAAGTACGGCCTTATGGTGGAGAGAGTCCAAAAGAAATTTTTGAGACTCTTTTACTTTCGGTTGTATGGATATTATCCGTGGCTCTATCCAACTGATTTTCTCTTAGGTATGCTTACATACTGTAGCTTAAAATTTAGAAGGGATCTTTATTTAGCTACATAATATTTTTTCAGACTTATACGCGGCGTAAATGTGAACTCTGCCATTCTTGGTGGTGTTGGCTTGTTTGTCTCTTATACTTACCTTAGGAATCGAGGGAATCCGATGTTTGTTCTCCCAAGGTGCAGAACTAACCTGCCATTAGTTATGCCAATTGGGAGGGCAATAAGCATGTTTAATGAAATCGTTTCGAATATTAATTAATATATTCCACTTACGTAAGGGTGAATTTAGGTGGATGTTGTTTTATAAGTTTTTAAAATAGGGTCTATCACAGTTCACTATGTGTGCTTCCATCTACTTTTATTTTTGTTATTTTATTTTATTACTTTTCTTATTTTATTACTTATTGTATTATTAACTCACATTTCTCAGTATTTTTATTTTTAAAAATTATTTACTCTTATTTTATGTCATGCATCAACATTACGCATTGAGTTTGGGACGCAAAAGGCGCGTATATATTAGAGTGATCACATTTCTGACGTTTCCGTTCTGGGTTTGTCTATGCTCATTTTCAGAGCATAGACATGTCAATTGTATGGATTTAGGTAAAACCTCTACAGCTACACATTAAGAGAATGTCAACCAAAAGGATTCCGGCGCCGTGAAAAGTCGTTGAATACCATCCATAAAGTGTATACAGCTATAAAATGCTGACATACTCTGCATTGATGTAAGAAAACTGGCGAGTGACAAGGATTCTTGAAGAGGCCATGTGGTATCCATATGTTCTAACTGAGGACCAATAATAATATTTTCAAAGAGAAAAAAAGCATTCTAATAAATTACAATGATTATAAATCTTCTTTTCGACAAGTTAATTTTTTTATTTGTCTAATTCTGGAATTGAGATAAGTCACGTCTTCTAAATTGTAATGGATTTAAGTTTTGTACTAATTCATTTAAGTCGTTTTTCCAACCCGGATTTTGCCTTTCGGCGTCTTCACACACCACGTATACTCACCAAAAGGTGACGAACGAATAGAGTAAATTCTAACTTATATAATAAAGTAATACAATAAAGTAGGTAAAAGCTTTATCACCTACCTATAAAGTCAAGGATCACAGTAAAAATTAACAAACGAATTATAAAGAGTTTAAGTATTTGTAAAAAATCCCCTGTCACAGATAATACAATCAATAGGCGTAAACAACGTCCAAACACTGATAATAGATCATTAGACAATAATCATACATCAAAGATGAGTAAATCGTCAATGGCAATGTATTGTAAATTTAATGGAGTTAACTGACGAGATATATAAAATGACAGTGTTTAAAAAGTTGTATTAGCTATAATTTAATTATTATATATTATAATTTATTCGTTAGGAAAAAACGACGGTATATGATACGACTTGCTTAAAGTAACAGATAATTTTGCTTCTTACTGCTCTTGTATTTACGTAGTAATATTATATTATATACTAAGTCAATAAAGGAAACTCTAGAAGTGTATGGTTAAAAATACCATTGAAGCATAAGTACCCCACATTACCTTATCGAAGAAATAAAATATTATTTATTTCGAATAAAAGTATTTTTCTTGCATATAGTAGGCTTCATATTTTCATTTGTATATTTGCCAAGTATTGTAATGAAAATTTACTTTACTATAAAATTATTACATATTAGAATTTATTATTACGATTTCAATTTGTTTGAATTATACTTGGCGTTTTCTAGAGAATTAAAAATTTCAAATATCATTTTGCAATATAAAATTTTGCATAAACGGTATTGTATGTGACTATAATGTTATGATTAGTTATCAAGTTATCATGGTAGTGAAAAAACGAAGATTATTTTTTATTATCTTTACTTAGGCTATATTCTGTAAGTTATAAGTATATTAAAAATATTGACAGATGTATGTATGTATAACAAGATTGCTCGCAAAATCAAACTGACATATGAGGCGTCTAATTACAAAAAGCCCACAATTCGATATTTTCGGGAAACAACGTTTTTATGTTTCAAGCTTCAATTATTTTTTTTAACGTAAGATTATTTTTTCCGTTGTATTCTGTGTTAAAATTAGAACCAAATGGCAATTTGTTTCAGCCGATAGACTCTTAAATATAATAAAAATGGCAAAATAAAATTAGACGTAGCGCTACTTGTACCTCACTTTATAATTTTTTCCGCATAAGGTACATATTTCCGTGGCACTGTCATGAATTTACCGGATGCTATAGGATGGGAGAGGGCATTTTTAATATTGAACGTTCCCTTATTTGTTGACTTTAACACGCGCAAAATCAACCATGCTTTAAATAATATGAAACACGGACGTGGCGCTTTTTGTAATAAATTGAGACTTAAAATATTTTTTTTCGTAGGGTAGTTTTTGTCGCGTTTTGGAATTTATAGATCAATACATATTGTGTAAAATTACACAAAGAATACGTACGTATTTTTTTCTCGATTTTGACCAAATGTGGACTTTCGTTTTTGGAATTAGACGCCTCATATAGTGTATTTGGACGAATGAAGAGTATCTTTAACAGTGACCCTCTATTGTCACTAAAATTATGATGTTAAACATACTACATGTAACGCAATTTAGCATTGTAAGGCATGTATTGGGCATAACGTGGAAAGATCACTAACGAAACAAATTAATAAAGCAGTAGACATGATTGATATAATATATTGAAAGCGGTTGGGAATGTGGTAGCAAACAGGCTTGAAATCCGTATTTAACGTGTTACGTAAGGGCAAATAATTAGACACCGAGAAGATAGAACGGAATTAGGGGAGGTCTACATCTATTAGTGGATCTACCCCGGCTGATGACGGTAATAGAATAGTACATAGAACTTACAGGGTAACTTACATAGGTGTTAGTCAGTCGTCCTACCCATTAGATCTATTGGATCAAAGGAAAATGGAGAATAAACTCTATATTAAAAATATCAAAAATTCCTTGCATTAAGAAGGTGTATACATATATGTAGAAATAAATAGACTAGTTATGGTTACAATAATCTTACACATATATCAATATTCGCTAATATTAGCGTATTCAATAAAAAAATCTTAATATTTACCAAAGTAGGAGGGACACTTGTGTGGGTTTTATAAGATGGGCAAGCAATTGTCTACGACATGCTTGCGTGAAATAGATAATATAAAGGATGAATAAACATACTTATTTGGGATTTAAATGCACTTATGTACCCAAATCGCTGATATGTGACTATGGAAGCTGAATAATATTGGGAAAAATTGTCATACTCGGCAACACTGAACGCAAATCGCCACACTTTCAACGGGAACCGCCATCTTCATTCCGATATTCAATCTCCAGTGCACCTGACGTCTCTTCCATTTCTCCAGCCTTTAATTATGTCCAGTCCCGCGTGGTTAAGTAGATTTTATAAAGTAAATATAGCTTATTTAACTACCAATAAAATGTGAACACAATCAATTCATCAACTTGGCTTTCAATACAACCTTCTGATACCTAATTAATACATAGTCAACCAATACAACCCCATATATCCAAATGAGTAATTATTTATTTCCTCGTGATGAATTTTCCGATGAATTCCGTTATCGTTATTATTGAAAACGTTTGGAGATAGATATACATATTTAATAAAAACTCAAAAAACTAGATACCTATAATGATTACTGTAAAATATTTGTATAAATACATAATTAGTATGTAGTGGCTCTTGATTAATTAAACTCATTAAACCTTCAATTGAAATCTAGCTCTGTGGTATTCTGCCGAATAGTGAAGGTCACCTTGACTGTTTAAGTTTACAATACATTCCATGCTTTCTGATTCAGATCTGGGATATGAGAAATGCAAATTAATTTTACATTGTTAAAGCTGAAGGATGCGGCCTATTAACACAGTTAGCCATATACATATGATACGGTACCTGTAACTTGATCTTGGTAGAGGGTAGACTCATTATTATTTGAGTATTATTATGTAGATTCTCGATAATTGTAGAATATTATGACATTCAAACGGTCTTATATAGCAGTGGTTCTCAAACTTTTTCATACCACGGGCCCCCAAAAACAGAAAAAAAATTTATGGCTCCAAAAATTTTAGTCTTTGTGACTAACAGTACTTTACCGTTATTTATTATTATAGGTAGGGACATTTTAATAATTAATGATAATAGAAGATTTCATTTACTTGCATGTAAAGCAAGAATTAAAAAAAAACAAACGAAAATTAGCTTCAAATTTATTAAAACTACATCCTACAAAAAGAATTTATTTGCATATTAATTATTAAGAGGAATTTGATTGCACATTTTTACACAATAAATCAATATCCGGTACAATTTTTGAAATGCTAATTCGCAGGGTTTGCTCCAAAATCTCCGTTGAAAGACACGACCTCTGTTTCTTTTTTATAACCAGTTAATGATGGAAATGCTTTTTCGTATAGTATTGTCAAAAAGAATTATGATTAATAATTTAAATTTAAATTCGACCTCAAGGGAGTTATCTGATCTAATATCCAATCAGTTCTTCTTGAGATGCCCAAGTAATATCATCATATTTTAATGATTATCTAGCAAATAGTATTATTATCCAATTATTGTACTATTGGTCTACATTTAATTTTGGGAAATATTTATTGAAATAATGAAATATTTCGCGGCTCCCTAGCAGGAGCTCCAGGGCCCCCTAGGCGGCCGCGCCCCCCAGTTTGAGAAGTACTGTTATAGAGCAACTTTTTGTAGTCGAACTCATACAACCTTGTATTACATGATTATTCAGAAAGATAAACATTTCAGAAAGCCCCCTACTAACTAACTAACTGAGCAGTAAGTTGCCATGAGAATAAATTGGATTAAAAGTATTGAGAAAATGAAATGTACGATACAGAGTCGCTTGTAAACGAACAAATTTTGTTTGGAAAGTTAATTATTATGAGAAATGTTCAAAGTTGCTTTTGTTTTAGGTGTATACACAAAAAATGGCCGCTCTGATTAAAAAGTGGAACGATGAAAATTGTTTCGAAAGTGGTTTAATTTTCGGTCTGCGCAAATTAAACGGTTTCAGACGGATTTTAATTTTAAAAGTTGATAAGATTCGCCATTCGTTAGACGTAAGAAGTCGGCAAAAATACAATTAGGTACCTTTACTAAAAAAACTTTACTTAAATTAATTTATATTTAAAACATACATATTATACCTAAGCGTCAATAGCGCGATAAATTTAGCACTGATGTCATTCAAATAAATAAAAATAATAAATTAAAAAGTGTTAAAATTCAAATAAATCACAATCAAGGCGTGAGATTTATTAATTAAGCTACCAATCAAAGTTTAAAAAGTTCAGTTTTAAATACAAATAAATATTTCTACTTAAAATATCGATACCCTACTTACTTCTATAGGGAAACAACTCAAGGTTTTGAGTTAATAATGCCTTTAGATGTAGAAATGTATTTTCTTTATAATTCAACAATAAAAAACAATCAAAAATTTCTTCAACGGGTCACTGAATCGTATAATTTTTTTCTGGGATTAATCATTAATTCAATTATAAACAGGAATGCCTGTGTTGATTATTTGTTAAGCTGTAAAATTTCGTTATATATTGCTAAAGCGTCAATTACATTGAGCTTCTTTACGAGCTGTTTATTGGCGAATTTTCAATCTGCCTTTAAAGTCGCCCAGTGTCATCATCGAACAAACTAATAAGCAGGTTGTAAACACTCTACCGAGAAAAGTTGAAAACCGGTCAACTTTACACGCTACACGCCGGCGTGTGGGCCTACTGCGTCTGTGCAGTAGAGCGCAGTAGCAACCTCCCGGTAAAAAAACGAACTACGTTCTGTCAAAATAGTCGCTGGCTTGTGGCTTCTCAGCGAATGGAAAGTTTTGTGTGTAATCATCAAATCGCAGTAGCTGAATCGCCCACTTTTAAATTCGCCAACAAACAGCTCGTAAAGAAGCTCAATGTAATTGACGCTTAAGTGCATTTGAACCAAATAGAAAAAGAAACACATTGAATTCATTAATACTTAAAGGTTTTACCATTGAAATCAGATTTTGTACAATATTTTCAAACGCCATTACCTTTGATTTTTAAAACAATGTATTTTAAGGTATCGATAATATGTAGATTTTTATCAACTATACTGATCTTTAGTCAACCTGTAGTGATTATATAACTACAATCTACGCGTTGCAAGGTTAACATATCAAGAGATGACATATAATCGAACATTTTGTTTATTTCCTTTAAAATAAAAAGAGGATAGGAAAAAAAATAAGTATCTCAATACATTCTTTCCGATGATTTGACATAATATCTTCCGTTTTTATTATTATCAAAAACAATTAGTAATAATATCATTGAGAAGGTTTTAAAACGTGGTTGTATAGACGTATCCAAAAAAAAATTGCTCTGAGACCACTCCACTGCGTGTTACTGCATAATATCACGAAGTTTCTACCAAAAGTTGATACGTCGATAATTTAAGTAGCTATCGTAACGGATTATGTGTATATATATAAATATACCTATGCTAGAAAAAAAAAATCAGTCATCCAATAAAATATTATTATACTACATCTACATAAATCACGAATAAAGTGGTATTATGCTTCATTTTTTTTTTTAAATAACATAAGATAATTACATGAGAAAAATGAGGAAGAATAAGGAATAATTAAAATATATACAAAAAAAGTAACATAAAAAATAAATATATATATATATCGATTTATACAAAATTTTGGAGATAGCGCGTTTAAATGAAACAGGTGAATTATTAAAAAGATCAACGGTGGAGAAATACATATTATAATTTAAACAAGAGCGCCGAATAAAAGAGTTTTGTGCATAATTAGAACCGCTACGACTGATATGGTACAAAGTTTGGTTTCGCGTAAATCTTGATGGAGAATGGAAACCTACCCTTTCGAGTAGGTTTGGCGAGTCAACAAAACCATTGATAATTTTAAAAAGAAAATATTAATCAGATATAAAACGTCGACTTTCCAAAGATGGTACCATAAAAATTGCATTGGTCGAAATAGAATTAGATAAATCATAACAGTAAGCTTTAAAATTGACGTGCTTACGAAATCGCTTTTGTACCGCTTCGAGACGATTTATGTTTTTAACGTACTGTGGATTCCACACGACAGAAGCAAACTAAACTATGGATCTAACAATGATAAGTAAAGAACCTTCAGAACATCAGGTGATCTGAATGGTTTAGAGATCCGAAGAATAAAACCTAGTAATTTTAGAAAGTATGTCACACTTAAAATTGCAATTACTCCATAACACGATTTTGAGACTTAGTTATCAAATTTTAGCAGTAATACCACGATATTAGGCGTACATATTATGTTGCCGTTTATATTTCGGGAATTTGCAATACTGGTGTTGCTAGGTGCAATTTGACTTCTGAATTTTAAAGTTTGACATTTTTAACGGCAAAAGTACTCAGAACATTTTAACAATCGGACGTTTTTTGTTTTTTTTAATTCATTTGAAAAATTTATCTCGACCAAAAAATGGAATTAACTCGTGAAAAACTTCATGCGATTATTTTTAACAACTTTCGACGTAGATTATCACGAGAACAGTGCATCGCTGAACTTATTGCTTTATATGGAGATGAAGCACCATCAAAAACTATGGTATATCGCTGATTTAGCAAATTTTATCATGGCTGTCGTTCACTCACAGACGAGCCGCGTGAAGGTCATCCAAAATCAGTTGTTTCTCTAGAAAACATCGATGCTGTGCGTGAACTGATAATGCAAGATCGTCATGTGATATATCGTGAAAATGAGGCATCTTTGGGTATTAATAACACTAGCGTGTTTATGATCTTGCATGAACTTTTAGACGTAAGGAAGCTATGTTCGCGTTGGATCCCGCATAATTTCACAATCGCTCAAAAAGAGGCGCGTGTCGATTGGTGCAAGAAAATGCTCAAAAAATACGATCGAGGTGCTTCAAAAACCGTTAATAAGATTGTTACAGGTGACGAATCTTGGATCTATACGTATGAGCCCGAAAGTAAACAGCAGTCGACCGTATAGGTCTTCCAAAATGAGTTTAAACCAACAAAAGTTGCTCGCGCTCGAAGCACTTTGAAGCAAATGGTCGCCTGTTTATTCGGAAAAACGGGGCATGTCGCAACTATATCTTTAGAGAATCATATAACAGTCAATTTTGAATGGAACACAATCATTTGTTTTCCCGAAGGTTTTGGTGAAATGAGGAAAAGCAGCCGTCAGCGTCAAATCATCCTTTATCAAGACAATGCGAGCTCTCACACATCGGCTCAAACAAGCGCGTATTTGAGCACTCAAAACATCAAATTGATAGGTCATCCGCCGTACAGACCCGAGTTGGCACCAAATGTTTTCTTTTTATTCCCGACAGTCAAAGATAAATTGCGTGGTCAACGATTTTCTACACTAGAAGAGGGGGTTGATGCATTCAAAAACCATGTTTTGGAGTTACCTTCTACAAAGTGGCAAAAATGCTTTTTAGATTGGTTCAAACACATGGAAAAGTGTACAAATTGTCGTGGAGAATATTTTGAAAAACAATAAAACTGTTTTCATTGTAAAAAAAAATCGTTTTTGTTTGTTATTCCCGAAATATAAACGGCTAGCCTCGTATGATGTTTTTGATAGGTATGTAATAAGAAAATGAAAATAATCTGTATATGATAAACAGAAAAAAATATATTTATTCCAGCATGAAAATTGAAATAAAACAACTGATATAACTCGTTGGTAGGTAGTAAAAGGAGGGTATTAATTGTAAAGTCAGTTACTTAAATTATTATATTGTTGTTCTAAGACCAAATCGATTGGTACACAAATAACTAAAGGATGAAAATGGATTATTTGATGTAGAAAATATAATTTTAATACATAAATATGATTAGAATTATGTAAATAATTCAGATGTATTTATTTTGTGTAAATACCAGTAGCTGTCATAGAAAAAATGTTTAGCCCAGATATCGTCATTTGTGTTACGGAAAAGAGTCTTGTGGGAAAGTGTCTGAGAAAGATCGTGGATGAGGGGGGCTATACTAAATAGTTAACACGTTTGCGTTATTTTTATTACTCCACAATAACACGGATATCACTCGAAGCAATTCCACAGTCGAGGCAGTTATCTACAATAATTATTAGCACAGTTAACACGTCTTACTTAATTCTAATGGGATATATTTGAAATCAAGTAAGACGTGTTAATTATGTTACTCAACGCCATTTGACAGAAAAGTTCACGGTTAACGCTGTCACGGGCAACCGTGTTAAAAAATATGTGGTCTGCAGTTAAATTTCCGGGATAGTTAAGTGACTTAATACGACATAGCATTATCATATTATTTATCACATTTTTTATTGGTTTTGGAGTTAAGTTAGAATAACCCGCAGTTGTATTGACAAGCTGCAGAGTTTAAGAATATTACATATAACCAGTTGTAGTTAAAAACGCAATATGCAGCATTTATAGCATGTGCTAGTTAAACAAAACATAGCAATAGTGGTGGTTTAACACTAGCGATGGGTGTGCGGCTGGTAAATGCACTCCCTAGAGATGTAGACATTTTTAGCGATGCATTATGTATTTTGTTTTTTAAAATCTGTTTTATCATTAATTTGTTTTCTTTTTTAATTATTGGTGTTTTTATTTTAATTCTTTTCTATAAAAGTATTTTTTGCTTTGTTTTTTTCTCGACCTTTTTTCCCTAGTTGATTTACTTGTACTTTTTATTCTAAATATCATGTTGTGAACATCTGGAACTAATAATATGCTATGTGTTCAATGTGTTTTTTTTAATAAATAAATATTAATTATTTGAAGTGCTTTACATATTTTTAACAAATATTTATAATAATTTTTACTGATGAATATTACAAACATTAGTACTAACTCTATAACTTTTATTTCTTAATTTTACTAGTAGTAGAACCTGAGTTTAATGTTTACTGAACTAATTAATGGTATTAAGGTGGGTACTTAAAGGATAATAACATTTACAAATATGTCAAAAAAGAAAATGAAAATCGGAGGTAGCTGACTTTGCAACTTATACTCTCAAATGCTTCCTTATCTAAGCTAATAAGACCGAGTTTAAAATCTAATGTACTTTTCTGTGTGGCGTGTTTGTTTGACTGCTAAAAGTCCTTAAGTCAAAATTAGTGTCGGCAGTGTTTTTGAGTGGCGGGGGTGGATATTCTCGAGGTATGTCACTCATTATTCGGTTATGAAGGCAATTTATTACCCGCGAAGCCTTCAGAGGAAGTGAGACGGTGATATAGCATTTCGCGCAGGGGTCGTAAACGTGAATGATGCCAACAGAGGCGAGCAAAGTATAATCACGTGGCTGCAATTTACTGTGGATATGAATTTAAATTTGTTGACAGGTATCCTGATTACTTAGTCGTTGTTAATGTTGGTTTATTTTAAATAATCATTTTGCCACTAGAATTTAATTGGTGTGTTAGGAATCATATTAAATTTTTTCGTCAAAATATGGATACGAGAGCTAATTCAGCAAGTCCTTTTCACTGCGTTTGACACTGATACGAGAGCGAACCAGCATGTCATTATAGCATTAGCAAAAAGTGGAGGAAGGCTGTTAAGATCCGCCATAAATAGAGCACTTTACACTTTGTTATACATACGTATTTGTTTTTATTGACTACAATAATTTACTGATGATACTGGTTAGTTTTTAAAAATCAATTTAACCCTACCTAAACCAAACCATAATAGTTTTGGTATATTTTGGACAATACGACAAAATTGTGCACATTTTTTCATTCATACTTATTTGTTTTCGTTGGATTAAGAATACATGCTACACATATTGTTGGATATTTTTTTTTATTTTATTAAGCTCTGCCTAAACCAAACTATAATATATACAAATATTATTCTATCTATAAAATATGCAATGTTATGTCTGATTTAATTGCATAATTTTAGATATTTTATAGACATATGATAGATTGACTTTTATCTATTATGGCTTGGTTTTCACAGGGTTTACTTAAATTTTAAAAACTAACTGAAACCATCTATAAATTGCAGTCTTATTTCAATAAAAACAAAATTCATATGACTGACAAAGCTTAGTGTGCACTATTTATGGCAGATCATAACAGCCTACCTCCACCTTACGATACTGAATTATAGTAAGTCCAGTACCATGCCAAAAATCAGACTTCCTCATTGGCTAAAATGCCCAGTATTTTTAGGTTAGTATTATATTCTAGTATATGCATTTATTGTCTATCTTATTATTATCGTGCCATCCCTAGCAGAAATATTCAGCCACCATCAGGTCAATTTTTGTCCTATCATCTGTTACCCGGAACAGTTGAGTAAAGCTACGCTCGTACCAATCACGGAGGTTCTTAAGCCAAGAACAATGGTCTCAATCTTTCCGTGGATGACAAGTTGGGGAATCCTGTACTTTTGTCCTCTCATAATGTAGCCAAGTTACTGTTGTTTTCTGGTTTTGATACTACACAGAATGTGTCGATCCTTTCACGTTCGATTGAGAACTTCAACATATTTTGTCACCCGGTCAGCCCGAGGAGTTTTGAAGATGCATCTATACAGCCACACTTTGGAAGCCAGAACTCCCCATAATATCTCTTGGTGTAGCGTCCATACCTCCCATATAATATAAAATAATTGAAAAACCATAACAACACACTATACCCAGTCTCAGACTCAAGTAAATTTATCACCATTATAAGTGGATGACTATTTATTTCGTATTGAATTTTTCTTATGTTATCAGCCGTCTACTTTCCATATATTATATATTATATGTTTTATGTTTTTTAGTATGTATAAGTACTTACGTATATCTCTTTTAATCAATTTTTAATAACTCTCATACTGTTTTTTTCATAACTGTATAATATACTTTTTGATTAAAGGTTACTTTTTGTGTCTGTCTGTTATTGGAATCATCACTTATTCTATTGTTTTATATCTAATACAAATTGTGGTCGCATTCATCTTTAGGCCGGGAATATACGGGCAACTTCGTGTTGCTGCTGCCGGCAGTGGCAACTCGGAGATCCCCAATTTTTCATACAAAACTCATAACGGACGCACACACAACAACTCACTGCTGCCGACCTCGGTAGCTGCAGTCGACGCGCTGCCCGGAACCGCCGAGTTGCGGCAGTTAATTTGTCGCCGCGTCAAAAATACACTCGGCAGCTCTAGCTGTCCGATATAGCAACTCAGCCCCTCCCACCTCTCTCACCGCCTGGCGCCTAGTCATGCGCACCATCATTCCAGTCCGAGTTTTTGCCAAATATGGACGACAACAATTTTGACACGGACGCTTTTATAAGTGACATAAAAAACTATGAGTGAATTTGGAATCTAAAATGTGAATTATATAGTGATAGGGTTGCTAAAAATAATGCTTGGGCCAATTTATGTGCTAATTATATTAAAGATTTTGATACAAAAACGGTGAAGAAAAAAATCAATCAATCAGAAAAATGTATCTTCATCCTGCCGTAGTTGCATAAATAGAGTACGAAACTCACCATGTCCAGCCCTTTGAGACATAATAGGATGTATCCAAAATCTGCAAGTTTTTCTACGTCTTCTTTTACGTAGGTACTAAAAGCACAAGCAACAACATTTGCATAATCAACACAGCTTCTCTTTCAACATTCATTTTGGATATGAGTCGAGATTCGTTCGCAAACTCCAACTCCCGCTGACAAATTTGCTGCCAAGCACGGCAACATAAGTTGCCTTGGTCGGCAGCTCGTTTGCTGCCAGCAGCAGCAACACGAAGTTGCCCGTATATTCCCGGCCTTAGTCCCCCCCTACTCAAATTTCCTTATTTGGTATAGTTACAAGACCAGGTGATGAGCAATTAATGGTCAAAGAAGAATGTAATTGCAAACAACAGCTCAGTTACTCTAAAACCGCCGAGCGCGTAAGGCTTGTTAAAGCTGTCGAGCTATATCTGATATAATATGAACAAGGCCGTGTTAAATACAGAGTTATTCAAAAGTTAGTTCAAGACACTGGTGTGTGTGCCTGTTAACGCTAAGCCACAGTTATTGATTAATTCAATCTTACAGACATACATATCCTCATCAATCATACAACTCATCATCATTCATCAACCACACATAAACAGTGTACCGTCAAGTACCGCGCACCGGGTAACCCAAACAAACAATACCGCGCGAGTGACAGTGCAACCAGACCATGGAGTCATCATCAACATCGGTAAAGGTCTCTCATCCAGTTAAATTGCCCCCATCCCTTGATCCGGAATCCACATCATTCTTAAAATTATAGTCCACTTGCGAAAAGCGTCACCACGAATCAAATTGTGTTTGATCCTGTTAATTGAACTAATTATATTAAAGAAACACATAAAACTCTAAAGAATTTTTACACAATATAACACATACGCTCCTGGACCTCTGATTAGCGACATGCACACAGCCCATCTAATGCCTACAAAGGTTGGAATACTTCCGGAAATTTCATTACAACACCGTTCATACACCAGATGAAATATTAACGTCATTAGAAGGGTAACAAGAATATGATTTTGATGGGGGTAATAAGATGACATTTTTTCGCAAGGGGTCCACCGTAGAATATTATATGAGTCAGAAAAATTATTTATTCGTCCAAGTGTGTAGGTAAAGACGTGAAAATATTCTATTTATACTACTATCACACAACCGTGTGGTATAAAATAAATTATATTTGCATTGGCAAAAATTCAATGTACTCTAAAATCGGAAAAACAATCAAAATGCTTTACAGACTTCACACAAAGAAAAAAATTATGAAATAGAGTCGTCACGTCAATATAGGCAGTAGTCGCGACAGTCGCAAGTAAATTAACGATCAACATACAGAGAAATAAACCGTCAGCTGAATTCAAAACTATTCTAACTCACATTTGACTTCTTTTAGAAGTGAGTTCTTTGAAACAACCTACTTCAATTGTTTATCATTTATATAAATAAATGTATATATTATAATTTAGTGAAACTTTTGATGAAAAAAATATGGTATAAATTTATAAATATAAGTAACAAATATTTTGACAATGCTGTTTCAAAAAACACTTTTGTAAAATATTTTAAATGTGAGTTAGAATAGTTCTGCATTCAGCTAACGAGTCACATTTTGCCTAATACGATGTATAAATAATATATATTTTTTTAAAATTAAATATCTGGTTCACAAGATATAATAATGCAACATTCTTTATTAAACATACATAATTTCAAATGCAAGTTCGAGTGGTGTCTGGCATTATACTTTTTTTAAGAGTTTTAATAATTTTGTGTGTTCTGGGGTCTTTTGGAGTATATTATATTGGATATTGAGTGCATTCATTTATTAAATGTAAAAATATGCGCAGAGTGCATCTCTTATTGCAGGCCTGTTATATAGATGAAAGATATATTATTTCCATATGCGGATAAACGGGTTCAAATCCCGTCAGGTGATCAAATGTGATTTTTTTAGTATATATATATTAGGTGTTTTCAAGTTACGTATGTTCAATATATGGAATGTTACGTTCTCAAATCTTGTAAATTATTCGCTAAATAAAAGAAATTTTTTATTAAAAATTGTTAGCAAGTTCAAGTGGACGTTATAACTAAATATTTGGCGAGAGCCGGACGTTGGTATGTAATGAAGGAAATTAATATTCCTTGATTTAAAACACAGACCGATAGTTAATAAAACACAATTTGATAAGCATTTTATGTAGAACTTGCTAGTTTAAATTATCGTTATTAAGTATGAGGTCTGTAGCTTAATTATTTAAAGTATATAGGTGTAATACCAGTGGATATGCGGGTTCAAGCCCCGTCAGGCATTGTATTTTTTCAAATGAGATTTTTTCTGGTAGGTATATATCTGTGGAGTTTTTAAGCTTTGTATGTTTATTATTTAATTGTTTAAAAATATATATTATAATTTGTAAGGTTAATGCCAAAAGTAAGTAAGTCTCGAAATCATGTTATGAAGTAATTGCAATTTAAAGTTTGACTTGCCCTCTACATTCAGACATAATGTAATTTATTTGTTATATATTATTATTTTATGTATATACACATAATCAATTGTTATCTTTAAATACCTAAATTATCGACTTACAAATTTTTGGCAGCAGCCCCACGAAATATAATATAATATATTATATTATATATAATGGGGTTGCTGCCAAAAATTTGTAAGTTTTCATTTCTTGTGTTCATTTTCTATGATGAATTCTGTATAATTTTCAAAACATCAGTTTTGAAAGCATAAAGATAACATGAATTAATATATTTTAATAAAAGAGTTATTGACCATGTCACAATAATTCTGTATCAAAAAATATATACCTTTGTCTTCAATATAGAAGCCCAAATTAGACTTTTACGTAATATCGAATTTGTTATTATGCTAAGAAAATTTGTATGCGTACAGAGTAGATCTTTGTTTATGTAAATAGTTTCTGTGAGAAAGCCGACGATCGGTATTGCGTAAAAGAAAAATAATACGATATTTTGTATTACGGATATGTAGTTTATTGAACAACTTATTAATTAATAATTAATTAATAATTAGTGAAATAATCGAAAATTGAATTATAATAATAGTTTTCTTTATTTATGCATTTAAATAAATATATTCTCAATAGAAAAAAAAAGAATAGAGATTAATTATGGGGCCAATTCAAAGTTTAAAATTGCTCTTCTGTAAATTTAAAATTTTGCAGTTAACAGGTTATGCTCAACCAACACCGAATATATCCCTCTTGTATAATAATAGTAAATTAAAAAATGGATATATTATCTCGATTCATTACGAAAATATTTATCATATTAAAACCATCAAATTGAATCATGTTCAATACCTATGCAATATTTTTTCATCTGCATAGATGAATTTTAAAATAATGATGAGACTAGAATGGATATTTGATACCGATGATAACATTTTCTGCAAAATACAGATGAAGCAATCATTCAAGATTTTTTATGTAAAAAATATTATTATTGTAGCATCGCAAAAAAATAACGATTGCTTATATCCTTTTGATAGCATCGAAAGATGATTGAAATATCAAATGTAGGTAAAATATAACTGTTCATAAAACGTTCGTACTATCAAGGCAGAATGACGTTGGTAATATAATTTTGTTAGCTTCGAAAATAAATATAGCTGCATACAATTTATTAAGGCAGCTGTGATTCAAATAAATTAATATTATATTTTTTATCTCTTATATCTTATATCATTATACTTAACCTTATCACTGCCAGCCAATTTTTACTAGATGGACACTAATTGTAGTCCAGCTATTTTTGGAGTAAAATAAATCCTTTAAAGAATATGAAATAGGAACGGAATGATAAATATTTGTGAAAACTGACCAACACAACATTTTTATCGAGCTTATCGTTAATATTTTTACACTAAAATGATAAATATTATTTAGAAAATATACACAGAATGTTTATTCAGAAGTTATGACGTTTACAAGAGAGTTAGATCCCCGAGTTAATTCGTCCGTGGCCCGACGCGACATACATGCTTTCAATTCAATTTATTTATTTTTAACATATAATATAATATATAAATACATATAATATTAACGTGGACATTAAAAATTATAAGTTTAAGACGTTCACAACATGACATTTAGAAACAAAGAAATATAAAACAGTATTACATAAAAAAGAGATAGATCAGTATTTGCTTTGGAGAGTTAATTCGTCCGTGGCACGGATCAAGATGCCCATATTGACGTGCTATCATTGAAATGAATTTAATAATGTAACATTATTTAATTAAACATACATAATTTAAAAATACTTCTGAGAAATACATAAACACTAGAAAATATAGCTTTGAATAAAAATACGGCACCCCGTTTTAGTAGTGGATATAATGTTTTAAAGTTTTGTATTTTTAATAAAAAAATGTTACAGAATTAAATCTTGTGAATTATTATTCATTATAATATAAAAAATAGTTTTTTTTAATTATTCTCAAGTGCAAGTACCTAATATAAAAATAATTCGGAGTGATCCTAATACCAGTTAGTTAATATTAATAATTAGATTTAAAATATATTTGCTAATAATAAACGTAAATTAGAAATCGCTTCAGAAAGTATTGTAGAAACCGTTAGTTAACTTTGTCGCAATAAGATAAGACATGTATAGTATAGTGTTCAGGCATATTATGAGCCCGGATCCTAAAGGGCACCGTTTTTTTTTCAAAAAGATTTTTTCTAGTGGTTATGATACCTTGCTTTTATAGGGAAACAGTTTAAAATACCTTGTTTTAAGATAATAGCGCTTCAAATAAATTTTGCACATACTCTTATTTCATTGGTAAAGTCTTGATTTTTGAAGTAAATGTGTTTTTATTTTATTTACTACAAAATAAACTTTAGCAATACACAAATTTTACAGTTTAACAAACAATCAACGCAGATATTCCCGTTTATAATTGAATTAATGATTGATCCCAGAAAGTGGCCCGTTGAAGAAATTTTGTGTTATTTTTTTCTTAAATTATAAAGAAAAGACCCTTCTACATCAAATGGCAATATTAATTTAACGCTTTGAAATTTTAAGTTGTTTCCCTATAATAAAACTAGGGTATCGGTTTATGAATGCACTCAATATTAAGTATAATATACTTATTTAGCATACATGATTTGGAAACACTCCAAAAACACAAATATTATAAAAAAGCTCTTAAAAATATATATATATAATGCCAGACAGCACTCAAACATAATGCAAGTTTGAGTGCTCATAAAATTATGTAGGTATGTTTCATAAAGAATGATGCATTATTATGTTGTTTTGTGAGCCAATCATTTAATAAAAAATGTAATCGTATTGTATTTGTCAAAATGTTTGTTTCTTTGTCTGTTTTTAGTTGATTTTCTTGCGAATGTTTTGACTATCTGCCGATATTGTGAGTTGTTTCCCAATTAATCTATTGATATTTTAAGTAGACAATCTTTTTTTATGTAAGTAACACTGAATTTTTGTAACTTTTGAAATTTGTAGTTTCCCCCTATAATATAAGTATGGTATCGAATTATTCGCCGAAGTGTTTTAAAATTATGTATTGATAAAGAATGTTGTTTTAGTGGAAGAAATATTAATCTGTGAAATTAAAGATATCTGTCTGCCTAGAAGATGCAAGCTGATTGCAAGCAGATATATGCGTTTTGCGGTTCACATTTCACAGTGCTAGTATCTACTGGCCTCGGTCATCAATCAAACTTCAATCCAATCAATCAGTTCTCTCCACGCCGTGCCGCTTTTCCCCGACACACCCGCTAAAGCACTGCGTGGAAAGCTTAGCAAAAGCTCTCTGCCTCATGCTCCAACTTACCCCATATTCACCCAATTTACCCCATGCCACCTCTCCCGACCCAAGGTGCTAACAAACTCGAACATTCAAGCGACTGCGAAAATATTTTCCTCGGATAATGATTCAGACGCAGATTGAAGGTTGCGAAAATTTGAATAGTTCATAATGTTTTGGAATGTGCTTAAATATGTATGCCGCCTGGAAATTGGGCAGGCGTGGTATATAACAAAAAGTTTGTATTTGAAAAACTAATAACAAACTAACGTTGTAAATACGATCGTATTCATAAATAATATTTACTTGACTAAAATATATTTTTTTTATTTCTTAAATATTTGTATTATCCCTGCACATCTTTTCTATACAGAGAACTGCTTTCAGCCGCTACGGCAGTTAAATAAGGTATTTTTAAATTGAATTATTAGCACTTATTGTAACAATTATAAAAAGTTAGTTGTAATTGTTACAATAAGTGCTAATAATTCGATACAAACCTACTCTATTTAGCTGTTGTAGTGGCCGAAAGCAGTCTTGTGTATAGAATAGATGCGCTGGGGTCCTCCTTTAACTGTAAGAGAAGCCTAATAAAATAATATTTCTCCTAGGCAATAAAAAATGACACTTCGGTCCAATGAAGATGCATCATTCCAAGACGTTGGACTGACAATGTAATAAGTTAAATTATCTAGTCAGGTCAAAATTTGTTAACTTGCAATACTAGATCACTTTCTAAAGAATGCTTTACACATGTGATTTTTAAAACATGCCAAATTCGATATGAAATTGCTTAAGGAATCTATTAAATATGGGACTAATTTTTAATACTGGATAAATGCAGCATATTTATTTTCAAGTAGCGTGTAATTCATTTCAAACGTAAAGGCAGATGTCATTTTGATAAGCCCACCGTACACCAGTAGCGAAGGATGGAGGTAGGTTGTTAAGATCCGCCATAAAAAGTACACATTAAACTTTGTCTTTCAAACTTATTTGTTTTCATTGAAGTAAGAATACAATTTGCAACCTCAACCTGGCTTGGAAGGCCACTAAATACTATCTATAGAGTGTAAACAGTAAACTGAAGTTTAGTGGTCATATAGATACTATTTTTTAAAAGGCGCTAAACATGTTGGGCTTTATCTTTCGTACTTCCCGAGTCTTTTCGGGTGTTACGGTACTAAAAATTCTCTATAACTCCTTAGTTAGAAGCAGACTTGAGAGTGAGTATATCGTTTGGGCCCCGCATCAGTTGAAGTACGACCTTATGGTGGAGAGAGTCCAAAAGATTTTTTTAAGACTACTTTACTTTCGGCTGTATGGATATTATCCGTGGCTCTATCCGACTGACTTACTCTTAGGTATGCTTACATACTGTAGCTTAAAATTTAGAAGGGATCTTTATTTAGCTACATATTTTTTCAAATTTATACGCGGCGTAAATGTGAACTCTGCCATTCTTGGTGGTGTTGGCTTGTTTGTCTCTGATAATTACCTTAGGAATCGAGGGCATCCGTTGTTTGTTCTTCCAAGGTGCAGAACTAACCTACAATTAGTAATGCTAATTGGGAGGGTAATAACCATGTTTAATGAAATCGCTTCGGATATTGATATATTCCACTTACGTAAGGGTGAATTTAGGTGGACGTTGTTTTATAAGTTTTTAAGATAGGGTCTATCAAAGTTCACTCTGTGTGCCCCCATCTACTTTTATTTTATTTTATTTCTTTTCTTATTTTATTACTTATTGTATTATTTTAAATTTTTCGGTATTTTTATTTTTAAAAATTATTAACACTTATTTTATATCATGTCGTGAACGCTTTAAATTTATAATTTGTTATTTTCATTATATATAAAATAAATAAATTTGAATTTGAATTTTGAATATATGGCGGAGCTACGGGATGCTGGTTTGATCTGGAATGAAGCAAGCAGACTGGCGAGCGACAGGGATTCTTGGAGGCGCCGCATAGTATCCATATGCTCCAATGGACGAATATGGCCGAAGAAAAGACTTCACTTTTTGGAAAAATATGTAATTTCCATTAAATTTAAAAAATATACTTTTAGTACGTATAGTAATGTATTTTTTGTTTTGTCTGTTAAACTATAATCATAATATTAAATGCTAAGATTCTTGAAAGAAATTTACACAAATATAAATATTTCAATGTTTATGTACCTAAACTTTACTTAGTAACTATGTATGTTTGTAACTGCGTAATGTTTAGTTGTTTATTTTAGTAACTCTTGGTAACTAAATTATTAGATCAATCGAATAATATTACGTCTATCAACTTTCAAACAACTGTGAAAGTCAAATTTACTTTGTCTATGGTTGTCAAGTTTAATTTAGATGTATTTTTACTTAGCCAAATTTTAAATAGCATCCCAATAGAAAATGCCTATAGGGGTGCGTACTTTGTGATTAATCAAGAGCTACGGATTGTCAAAAGAATTTAATAAACAAGTTTTTTGTCAAACACAAAAGTTAAAGTGTTCTTTTATTGTCAACTTACAAGAAGACTTCGTTGTTGGTTTAAGAAATTAAAAACAAGTTTGTTAACATGAAATCTAACAAAAAACATAATCTATGTTTTATCTCACATTTATTGGAATAAATAGATTTAAGTACAATAAAAAAAGTGAAAATTAATTACGCATAATATTTCACTGTTATATTGTTCTAGTTTTAAGGGTCGTGGTACTGTGTGATGGCCGGAAATGAAAAATGTAGGATATATTATTATTTGCGAGCTTAGCCTAAATAATCTGTAGACTTTACAGGAAATATGTTAGTTGAGCTTTTTACGTGGACTGTAATTATTTTGTAGGAAGATGAGGAGGTCGGCTCTAGGGGTGGGGGTGATGGAACAGAATGCCAGACACTGACCTTTGTGATGATGAATGATGGCTCCGTGGTCTGGTTTCAACTTTTGCTCGCGCGGTATTGTTGTTTTGGGTCACCCTGTTCGTACACTCACGCACTTTGTAACACAGTTTTATGGATTATATGTGAGGGTGTATGAATGATGATGATAGATTCTGAATGAGTCTGTATCTATTGAGTCAATCACTTAAGCGACGGAAAGCTATTAGAAGCCCGCTCACGCTTGCCATCGAGATGCCACTGGATGTTCTTTGTAACACTGTCTCTCATGACCCGTAATTGCTTATTGATTGTCTAGTGACAATAAAACTGGGGATTAGGAGGTGGGTGAGGAGATAAGGAGTGGAATGGGAACATAAATGGCCCAACCATATGTATTAGTAATTATGATAAAATGTTTTTACCATAATATAAATATATTATATCGAAACGTAATTACAAGGTACAATTATTGTTTTTACCATGTTATATCATAAGAAGATAATAATAATGGAAGATCGGATATAACTGTTTATTCACAATAAACTAACTAATTCAATACTATCATTTTGAAATATACTTAATATGTTTAACATTGTATGTTTCATATTATTCTGTAGCTATATGACCCCAGTAGCGCTACATTATGCCTTATTTTTTAAAGTTTGAATTATGTTTAGTTCTAACAGTGATATTTTTATGGTGACATTGTACGTAAGGCATTTCACCGTCGCACAGTTTGCCGTATTCTACCGGAATTATTGAGGCTTAGCCGAGGTATATAAAATCGCACGCATACACACGTAGGTATATAATATTATAATAATACGTAATTAAATTTTATTTCTTTATTTTTAAATGTATTTTATTTTGGTTACATGCAAATTGTACGTAAAACATTTGACCGTAGCATAGTTTTCCGTGAGCTTTCTATCGGAAATATAAACAATAATTCAATTTACATAACCAATTTTGGCAAAATTCATTAATTCAAGAATGAACACCTAACATAAGCTAACCTAACCTAACCTAACATATAATCCAGTATATCGCCTATTTTCAAAATTTGTTTGCAGTTGGCTTCCTGTAAACCGACAAGAACCGTGTTTTATTTAGACATGAGGTTGGACGGTCTTTAATATACGACAATATATTTCCCATACAACATTTCACGCTGAAGTCTGATACGGAGAACTGCATACGTACAAATTTTCAGACGCGATTTTTTTATAAACTGTTTATCTTATGATACTACATAGATAAGGTGAATCAATCTGATTTTCATCTCCAAGTCACGGCCAAGACATCCGTCATAGTCACGTGTGGAGTTTATTTTTGCGCTGTCAGGCCAGCTATGGCGAGGGGTCATAAATTATGCATCCTGAGGCCAAAAAGATATGCCTGGCTTCTTTAAATCATTATGCCGAATTCTTGACCCGGAACTGCTCTCGTCTACTTTCATGTAAATTAATATCGACATTTTGTTTTTTTTCAGACTGTTTTCCAATTTGTGAGAAGTTTGCATTAAGGAAACAATAGATGTTTGAGTTCCATTAGCACTAGATATTGACAAAAAAATCTTTATTTTCATTTTTTTTAAACATATAGTGAACATTGCATTTTATTATTTTAAGGCGTTCACAACATGAATTTTATAAATAAAGAAATATTATCGACCTTAGAAAGGAAAAAGGGCCTAACCCTCAGTTTTTTTCAAAATAGGCTTTACTGCATCATTTAAATACACTTTGTGTCTGAAGGATGTAAGGTGCAAATGCCGTTTTATAACCTATATTTTGCAAGCAATTTAAAAAAAAAAGAAGAAGGTGACAGAAAAATGTTGTTTTTTTTTTTTAAATTAACTCAATAATTAATATCACATTAAGGATATAAAAACCAAATTATTAATTATCATTCACTTCAAGGTTATGTCTACTTTGTATTTTGTAGTTGTAAAATTTGATTTGTGTGGATTATGCCCTTTTTCCTTTCCACAGTTGTTATTAAAATAGTATTATATTAAAAATATTAAACAGTAGAAAAGTGTAAATACAAAAAATATATATATAAATTAAATACAGGGAAGTAGGTACACCGAATGAGCTAAGCAGACCCAATTTTAAGAATTTTGTACAACAATGCCTACCTATACTCATCCTCACGCAGGAGGAATATGTCAATATCCGAAATAATTTGGTTGAATAAAGTTATTGCCCTCCCAATTGTCATTGCTAATGGCAGGTTAGTCTCGCACCTTACATGAACAAACAACGGATGATCCAAGAATGCTACCAAGAATGGCAGAATTGTCATTTTCACCGCGTATAAATTATATTGTAATTGTTACAATAAGTGGTAATACTTTGATACAAAAAAATTAAAACTACCCTTGATGGCTGCCGATAACGGCCGATATCAGTCTTTTGTAAAGAATAGATGCACAGGTGTGTTCGTGAAGGACCCGGGAGTATGAAAAGTACCCCAAGAGCCAGCAGTCCGGACCAGCTTAACATCAAAGGTCAGTGACTGGACACATCCCTGCTTCCGCTGTCCCTTACCAACACCCAATCCTCAACCCCCCTCCATACAGTTCACAAAAACACAGTAGGAACTTAGTGAAAATAGTAAAATTCAATAACATAATATTATTAAACAAGGTGGTATTACTACCTACCAATGTCGCTTGTATTGACAACAATATTATTATGATAACAGTAGAATTTTACGTAATACCATTCTGCTATAGATTTTAATGATGTAATATGAATATTGTTGACAGCGTCCAATATTATAATGAACACTTTATTTAGAGTCCTTTGATCGCAAAAGGAAAATGTTCGCACTGTTTTATTCCTTACAATATTATCGAGGGGTAGGTACGTATATTTGAGATTTTCCCAGCAAAGAAATGAAGTGTAAGGGAAATACAAAATGAGATTGAAGGTCGTGACGGGAAAGTGAGGAAAAGGTTGATTATGTTTGATCACATTATTTGATTTAGTTTCGTAGACCTAGACCAGCCAGTGTATGCGTATAAGGGATGAGGGTAAATACATTTATTCTGACTATTCTATAAACATAGCTAAAGCTTGCCGGGGGTTGATCTTCAGATGACACATTTAGCCTTAAACATAACACAGACGATAGCAAATAATATAATATACATATTGACATTTATGTTTTTTTCTATTTAATACTATTTTTTTGACCATGCTTGATCCTAAGAAGATCATAATGATATGATCTCCAGGAGGACTTCACAGAGTTAGTAGAGGACAGAATGTTTTTACGAAAAACGCATGTTAGCCACTTGCTTAACTTGTTGAGTCAATTTATTATTTGTATTTGTGTTATTGTACATATAGTATTTGCCACACCCAGCATTTGAACTAGAAACCCATGATATTGAAAATTATATACTATAATTATTATTGGTCATTACGTATGTTAGTAATGAAAAACTTCGCCCCCTGGGCCCCTCAGATTATTGCGCCTCGCGGGGGGGCCCATAGACTCCTCAGATAATGGTTACTTAAACCCTGACGGCTAAAATTATTAAACATGGAACATGCTTTGCCTACTGATTCTCTGAATTGTGGTTGTTTAAATTTGAAAGAAAACGTAAAATGGTTTTAATTTATTTTTGCTCCACTTAACCGTTAGAAGTAATGGACATGAGTTTATGATAGCTGAAATAAGTTATATAATTTTTTGAATCAATTTTGTCGAAGAAATTGAGGTTGCGGGACGTGGATCATACCTCATTGCCAAAGCGCCGTTCACGGCCGACTGAAATCTATCACCCGCGCTACTTTTGTGACTTTATTTTTTCGGTTTCATTACCGCTGTACCTGTGCAAAGTTTTCATAACGAATCCGCCCGGGCGGTCGAGACAAAGCATGTTCCATGCTAAAAATATTTCCATAAAATGAAAGCTTTTACGCTCTACTCGTGCGCCCTCTTAAAATTCTTCATAAAAATTATAATTTTTCACCAAATTTGCTTTAAAATCAGCATATATACATAATAATCTTGACAATAAAATTTAGTGTTTGAATGAAACGTGTCATCAAAAATCTTCAATAATTTCAATAACAGGATAACAAATTGTATTCGAAGTTATGCTACTACCATACTACCATCCAATCTCTTTGTTTGAAAATCGGTATGTGTACTTATAAACGTGCATTAGAAGTTATACTTCTTTGGCGTAACAAAACAAAAACAAACCTTGATTCTCCGACTAGCTCTTAATTGTCTTGTTAAATTACACACTTAAGAAAAAAGGCCACTTATTGGAGTGCCGTTAGTTTATTTCTATACACTTTAACTTATATTACTAAATTCTATATTTATTTCTCGTTGTTTTTATTTTTAAAGTAACAACTGTCACTCTGACGTTTAATCGTTTGTTTACGTAAGGAATTGCAAATAACCGACAATAATAAATTCGTTGCCTAGGAAACGATATAATTTATTCTACAATCAAACTTGCGTTTGTATACAGCTGACTGATTCGCAGCTAACTTTATACTGTCGCGTACGTTCGTAACGGTGTGCGCGCGCAGCTCTCAATTTCACTCTCTACCAAACGCCCCAAAATAAGTATAACTTCGAAAATACGACTTGTTATCCAGTCAGCTATTGATTTATCAGGAGTATTACAACAATTAATAATAATTATTATTATTCGTATTATTCACGCCTTGGGTCCCAGGTTCGAATCCTGGGTCTGGCAAGTACACATATCGTTTTTCAATTTGTGTGTGAGTCATGGTATGGACCTTATAGGTTGAGCAAGTGGCTGACATCCATTTCTCGTACAAATTAAAATCTGTTAATACAAACCTCTACTCTGTGGAAACCCATATGATTCTATTAGGATCGGCCATCGTCGGAAAAAAAAATATTTTTAAATTGAGGTTCTTAATATCGTGACGCCCGTGACAGCGGTGTACGGCTTTGAATATTATCCCGCTCGAATCACGATTGTATCATTCTTATATGAACTTGAGACCCTTTTTATATATCTGCATTCTTACACGAGTTGAACCCTACCATTGATTAGAATGCCGGTGTCACTACGCTGAGTTATGAAACATCCTGTTTGAAAAAATAGACGTATGCGTACAGTATCCTGGATCGCTAAGGACGCCTCACGAACGTAGAAATGAATTGATGAAATTTTTCGGTTTCCATCACAACGCCTATATATGTTTGCTTATGAAAATGGAATCAAATCATATAAAACTAACAAAAACGCCAGCTTTTCTGCAAGTCGTATATTTTGATGTAGATTTAGGTCCTACTCTAATGGCGAAGATTCTACAATAGACTATTATTAAAATTGAAAGAATTCATTCTTTAGAAAAATAATTTTTATTGCCTATTACGTTATTTAAATTATAACTTTTTTATTTGGTTGAGCTTTTTACAGTGGACTGCAACTTTGTGACAAAACGATTATGATGGTGGAGGTGGATACTGGGGAGGGAGAGGAGGGGACTTACGTTAAGATGCCAGGCACTAACTTTCTATGATGTTGATGATCTTTCTTCGTTGTCTGGATGCATTAACACTCTTTTGAGTACCCTTTTGATGAATAAATGAATGACAAGAGGCATTATCACGGCTTGCCAGGTATTCAGAATTATTGCTTGTAAGACGGTCACACTATATCATGCCGATCCGGCCGTGTTCCAAGAAAAACTTCTGAATCAGTCTGTATAATCGAATTAATCAGTTAACGAAGGCTTAGCTTTAACAAGCATAGGCGCGTCCGCTGTCTTAAAGTAATTGAATGGAACTGCCTGTTCTACAATCATGCTCGACTTGCGACAATATCTAGGGATTTGAGGTAGGTCGAAAAAGAGAGTGAAGGTCACCATAATTAGCCCAATCATTATTTTATATTCCACAATAATATAATTCCAACGATTCCTTTGTAAGTGAGCATTATAAATTGATTGCCAACTTAATCAACAGACGGACACGTAGCTATTACACTAATACTTAACCAGCTATGGCACTAATACAATCAAAAAGGCTGTAAAAAGTATTTTGATCTTTTTCCGCATACAACACTTACATACTATGATATACGTATTGTAAAAAATACACGTACAAAATATCAAAACTAGTATCATAACATGCTATTGGCGGTAGATTTTAAAAACCTTACGTGCTCACAGCAATGTAATATTTGTAAATATATTATTACTTATAGCAATTTACGCGCGCTGGATTCGATGCCGAATGTTCTTGCGGTAAAGACGCTCGACTATCGTAAAAGTACAATTTTCTAGTCCGAGTTCAAATCGTGCTTGGGCATTCCTTTTTTCAAATTTCTATTTAAGTGTCCCTTGTCTTTTTTTAGTGAAATATTTATTATAAAAATGCAAAATAACTATGATATTATTTGATACACAAAATTCAAATTCAGGTCCTGTAAATATGACTGAACTAGGACTTTCTTGACTAGCCTACCTACCTTTACTTTGGCACCCTTTGTCACTATCCTACTCATTAGAGAGATTTAAATAGATTCATCGAATAACTTTGTACGTGGGCATTTTCGCCAAAGTTTGTACATTGCGTTTTTGGCATGTCCCATGACTTCGATTGATTTTTTCATAGTTATTATATTATAGAATATTGGAAAGTTATGTATTTTTAACATGAAAATTTATTAATTTACTCTATTCGATCAGTTAAATACAACTGTCTGACCGGTATATATTTTTAATTGATTATTTAGATCGAAAGGTAGTGTGTTTTTACCATGTCCCACCCCTAAATTCAAATAAACAAAGTCTGATTTCGTCATTAATTTTGAGTGTGTAAAATTAAATTAAACAGCTTACATTATATATTTTTGGAAAATATACAGTTTTTCCGTAAATTTGGACCAATATTGAAAAAAATCACGTTTAAAGTGTGTCCCAGGATATTTAAAAAAGTGGAATTCCACATTCCGTTACCACGATTTTAGCATGAAGGCGAAAAATTTCCACTATAAATATGTATTTTTTTAATGTAGCAACACTTTTGTATAACACTGATCGCCATTTACAATTTAAATTGTTGGTGTGTGTCGGTATCGCTATCGGAACAGGTTGCTTTCTGGGTTGGTCATTTAAGGAGTTCCACTACTGTTACCACGATTTGTAAGGTAAGAAATCACATATTTCCATTTCACATACTATATATATGGAGCTTATCTTTTATACTACAGATATAATAAAACATATCGCAGGTTTTACAATAAAACTAAGCTAAATTTTGGCTTCAACCACTTCTGAAACACAATCCGTTACTTCCGTTTCGAAACTATATTGGTGGTAACGTATATGTGGAATGTAAAAGTAACGTAATAGAATGCATAAAGTTGGGTTTACATTGTGTGTTTAGTTCTTCATAGATTATAAAAAGTTTTATTTTGTCTGTTCGTATGAAAAACAAAAATATTTTCATTAAAAAATATAGAAAATAAGCTGACTATATAATAAAGATTAAAAAAGTATGTGATATGTCTGAATACGCAAAACTAGCGCAGATAAAAGTATGGAGAGATAAAAAAACAACAGAAGGAAAAGAAAAAACACCATACTGAAATAATTGCGAGACAGGCACTGGCTCTGTCATACTCTTTCTGTTATACGCCACCAAAATTTTAAAACTTCTCCATACATTTTAGGCATAGAAATTTATAAAAATGTATTAAAAAGTATTTTTTTGTCACGTTTAACAGAAATGTGTACCCTATTAGATTTAATACCTGGAACTGTAGGTATTCGCGAAATGTCAGAAAAGTACGTCTTGATTACAATCAACCTGTATAGCTACATTTTATGTTGATGAATACAAGTAAATTTCAAGACAACATACAGTCGAGCTTGGTTATTACGAGGAAGATGGGACCGACTGAATTTGCTTGTTATAAGCGTTACTCGTTATATCAGAGAATAGGTATTTTTAAATGAGCATGTCACATTACACAAAAAGACGAAAATAAAAAATTTGGAAAACATCGTAAAAATCCCCGAAACGAGCATGGCATTCATAAACTACAAAAGAAGTTGTTTATTGTAATGAACGCTGGTAGGTACCTACGGATTTCACAAACCTTGGAGATATCAATCATATGCGTGGATACTTTTTTATTATTGTCGGCGAAACACCAATCAGGTAGGTACTTAGACACTTTACTAGTGTCATAAACGTAATCCGACCCCGGCGGCATCCTATCCAATCGGATTTTATTGTTTAGGGTCGAAATGTTTTAAAACGATCGACACATTAACAGTATTTTAGCTCGGTATATCCGATAAGTTGCTCGTTATAACAGTGCATAAATTAAATGTATGGCGAAAATCATAAACCAAATGTCAACAAATGTTTCCGAGATCGTAATAACCGAGTTCGACTGTAATTATTTTCGTAAAAGTTATATACTTCGTGCCGCACTAGGAACCCGCGTCCGAATCCCTTGCTGATTTAATTTTTTTCATATATTGTTAATTTGCTTTAAAATATTTTTTATCTGAGTTACAAATAATATAAATGCCAAATAAAAGTTATGGTAATGTGTAGTGTGTCAAAATTATTACCTACCTTATTTTACTAGTATTGTGAAATTTATTATAAAATATGTCTATTTTAGTGATTAAGTTTGATTTGTTTTGTTATTGTGACGCACGTTGAATATATATCTAACTATCAAAATTTCAAATAAATTTCATAAAACAAAAATTTGTTTTTATGGTTACATGTAACTTTAGCTTTACAAATTACACTCCGTTACCATTTCGTTCCATTCCGAAAATGTCCCAAAAAAAGTTGAACGTTAACTATTTTTCATTTGATTATTAAATAACGAAACTTATGTATTTTTCCAATAAAATGTAGTAAAAGTGAAAACTGTCTTTAAAAAAATAGCAGAACGAACATTGATTGGTTTTTTCAAAAACTAAAGGAAAAATGCTCTGCCATTATAGACATACGGTAACGGAGAGGAACAAAATGTGCCCACGAATTAAAATTCAATAATATGTTTTGACTATTTGTAGTTTTATTTTTAAGTGTATGGTTTTTTTTAATCTAATAAAGTTTTTTTAAGTGATTAAAAGTGTATCATTCATGTTTTATAAGCTTAGTTTCATGGTCACGGAAAGGAAACTTATTATGCCCAATTTGATAAGAAAAATGATATAAATATTGTATTAATCAATATTTTGCTGAAAAATTGCTGTCACTAATTCGGCAACAGAACAAGGAATCTGCTAGCTATATAAAAATGGTTAATTTGAGTGATAAAATAATATCACCCAAATTTCAAACATGTACAAACTTTGGCGAAAATGCCCACGTACAAAATTTTAAAGTTTGTCATAACTAAGTAACTTTGTCTTATATTGATAATTCTAAATAGAATTGCTTTGATATTTGATTAAAAACCAGATACAAAGGATTATATTTTTATAAATAGATAAAATTTGTAAAAAATTAATTGTGAAGATATTTCTTTAAATATAATATACGTAGATCAAATTAATTATTATTATATACCTGCATATCGATTGGCAATGTTATATTCATGCCGCCAAACTCGTGACACCATTTTTCTTGTGAATAATATAATATGCACAGCAAGATTACGTCGCACAGCAGGTAGGCCACGCTTGGAAGCCTCCTTTTCGCAGCGCGGCAGCCTTAATTTAATTTCCCCGCCCCTTCCGGCCGCGTTATTAGTTGTCCCTCGGAGAAATTTCCGGCGAGCGGCGCTGTCAAACTCCGAACTTGCTCCATAAGGCTATCCTGAGCACAACCCTTCGGCCAGGACACGACCGCAGCCTTTTACTAGCTACCCGATTATCAAACATCACCCTTTAGTGAACGGGGATTATTTTGTAGACACTTTTTTAATAATTATTCTTCATTTTTTAGTCTTGGATTTTTAAATAATATATTTTGTTAGAATAATTACGATAATAACATTAATACATAATTATAATAATCAAATTATCATGTTTCAATAAACCAAGTAGTGAAAACAACTAGAAAACTTAAAATACGATGAGAAATGTCGTCAGCTGAATGCAGAACTATTCTAACTTACAGTTGAAATTTTTTGAGGAGAGAGTTTTTTGAAACAACTTACTGAAATTATTTATTATCTTTATGAATCGAATTTTTACGCATTTTTTGGCATATTTACGCATCATATTTTAGTAAGATTATTGATAAATAAAATGGTGCATACACTTCGATAGTTCAATAGGGGAACAACTCAAAATTTAAAGGTTTTGAGTTAAGAATGCCATTCGATGTAGAAAAGTCTTCTCTTTATAATTCAGCAAAAAATAGTCAAAAATTTCTTCAATGTGTCATAAAATCGAACAACGCTTTCTTAGATTAATCAGTAATTCCGTTATATAATCAAATTTATTTGTTAATTCCTTATTAAAATGTACAATTTCATTGTGCATTGATGAATTCCACTAAATTAAATATAAAAAAAACATACACTTTTATTGCAATCAAGGCTTTAAAATTAAAATGAGAATTACCGCAAAAAATTCAAACGCCATTATCTTGGAACAAGGTTTTATGAATTGTTCCTCTATTGAACTAGGGTATCGACTTGTTTATATAAATAAAAAATAACTAAAGTAGGCTGTTTCAAAAAACTCTTCTGCAAAATATTTCAATTAATGTGAGTTAGAATTGTATTTTCAAAAACCAATAAGTTCACAATTCAATAGTAATTTTAAAGATAACAGTTTGCTGTTTCAAGCATTAAATATTGGATTTTAAAGTTTTAATCTATTTTTTTAAATTTTGTTTTTTCCAAATAAGATAAAATTGTTATTATCCGATAAAGATTTTCTTGTAATTAATAAGTAGGTATAGGTAAAATAAAATTCAATTTTTCAGCATTTATGTGCGTCATTTGTATAATATTCATTAGGTACATCTATCGACATAAAATATAACTAACTATCTCAGTTGATGATGAAGTACTCATAATTTAAACTTATCTTATTGTTATTTTGTATTAGATTTTATAACGAGTAGTCGATATCAAATCTTTCAATCAAGCAGTTCACAAATAATCTCTCAATTAAATAAGCATTCCTGGTATACTGTGTTTGTCCGCAATATACATAAAACTATCAACATAATAAAGCCATACCTAAACTATCATGTGATATTAAAAAAAATACCATACAAACAGTTTGTGTTTATTAATAAAGTATGTATCCATATAAAGAATTTCAATTCAATTCAATTCAAATTTAATTATTTTTACATGCCTCACAAATTATAAATTTAAGAGTTCACAATATGACATTTAAAAACAAAAAAAACAGTGTAAAAAAATATTAATAATATGCAGTATCACAAAAACAGTATGAAAAGTAAAGTAAAGGGTACAAATAATATTATAAAAAAAATATAAATTATAAAGCATGGAAGCACACCGAATTAGCTAAGTGGACCCTATTTTAAGAATATATACTTAGTAGTTGGACGTAATATGAAATTAAAATATAATTGAAATAACAAAAAACTGCAGATAAATGCAGTTGATAATTTGTTATAAATGAATTCATGAGAAATAACTTGTAGCTAATTAAAACATTTTCCTGTTAGTTGTTCATTTTCAAAATTTAGGTCACAACTAGTAGAGAAAGATTTCTTTAAAATAATTATAATATTTCATCTATTTTTATTAATTAGGATAGAGAGGGTTAAACAACCCTTTTCTATACTTTACACTTTAGTGTGCGGACTTTTTGACATTCTGTCGTCGGGTTGGTGGGCGGTACTTGGTGACCAATAACTGCCTGAGTATCCAAAACTACTTTCTATCTTGTCTCTATTACACAATATACTCAATTTTGATATCGCTTCCAGGAAATTACCTTTCTGATAATCCAACATATTATATAAAACTTTGATATAATAAAATACTTATGTAAAACCTTTCACGACCAAACTTATTATTTTTTCGTATTTAATTCAGTTTCTTGAGGTATTAGGGAATAACTGTGGGAGTCATCACTGTGGGTGTCATGGTGGGGGTTGCTCTGATGGATGGAGGAGCAACTTTTCTTTGGAGCGTATACATTCGGTACAAGAGTTTGTTACAGTAGTTATGATACAATACTTAATATGATACTATTTTGAGGTCCAAATCTCGGTAGAAAAAGATGTTGTGCGGAACAATACGGAGACTGAGATACTAACAGATCGGAACTTATATTCGAGTGACATGTCTATGAATGATCTACTATTTATTGACGTACTCACAATCAAAATAATATCTTGGAAAGAATATTTAGGAAATAATTATTAAAAATTGAATCAGCTATTAGTTATATGGAGTTTGCATTATTGGATATAGCTAATAATAATTATGCATAATAATAATTGCAGTAAGCTATTTACTGAGTTTTCCGTAATTGGATACTACGGGAAATGGATATTTCATATCGACGATCAAAATGCTGACACGGATTCAGTTGTTTATCCCCAAATAACTAAGTACATAATATGACAATTAATATTTAGTGTATCAGTAGGGAAGATAAAGTTACAACTTAGCAAACGAAGAATGCAGTGGTTAAATAAATTGAGAGGCTGGTAAAACACCTATGATGCTGTCCTATTCGACAACTCAATCGAAGACATTCAAGGGACATTGTGTTGGATTGAAAATCAACAGAAATAAAACTAACGCGTAAATTAGAGGAGTGAATTAGTACTCTAATTAATTGAGCGAACGCATCCAAAGATTGTAATCCCACTCGATCCAGATTCTGTTCTAGGGTATTTTTGAAATGTATGGTGTGGCTTTTTGCAGGGGACTGTATAATTTGACGGTGATGCAAGTGGTTGATGAATTTCGGATCTAAGGGGGGGGGGGGTAGATTTACACGAGAACACCAGGCACTGGCCTTTGATGTTGAGAAGGTTGGCGCGCACTGGAACTGTTTCGGTGTTCACGCACTCACGCACTGGTAAACAGACGTAACAAACTTGCCCACGTACGCTTGCTGCATATGACTTGAGTTAACTGCCTGTTATTTGCAATTGTGGTCAATTCATGACCCATAATTTCTCATCGTTTGTTCTTGTAACGATAATAAATAAGGGATTTAGAAGTAGGTGAGAAGAGAAGGATGAGAGCTAGCATTTGGTCCAACCAATGTATATTGCATTTTTTAATCGAAATGTTAACCAGTCAGGGACATTTTAGTCAAAAGAGCTAATAGAGGAAAGCTAGAGGAAACGGTTGAATATTTTGTAGAGAAGTATTTCAATTTATTGTTTATTCTTCTTCTTCGTTGAGACCAAATGACTGAATATCGTAACTCAGATTTTTTTCCACCTCACAGCCAAGCTTGATTATCTTGGCATTTAATGTCATGCAATACCTGTGCCAGCATAAAACAGAGACTTATTTTTGTGGTCCATCAGTCTGAAGAGAATTTTTAATCGTCTTCTCCAACCATAAGATTGTTTTACTTCTTGTGGGCTATATATGATTAAACAATTTGAGTGTCCTGCGTACCCAATGATAGTGGGATAATAATACACTCGCTTATAATAGAAGATATAAAACGTAGAGATACTTTACAACCCAAATTTTAAATAAATCGGCTTTTCTGTCGGAATCCGTTTCCAATACAATTTATTGGATTATTATCTATGCATTCTTCAAAAAGGGAATGATTTGATTCTTAGCGATCTTTTAAAGGTAGCATTGTAATATAATATGAAAAAAAATATACTAGAAGATAGATTTCATAAGATTATTTAAATATACCTACATATAACGAATATCACTGTATTTTTTTTACACACAAAAATATTTGACATTGCAGCTTACACCAAGATAATAAAATTTAAAAAAAATAACAATTATTGAAACTATAATATTAATTGGTTGGAGCCATTATCATCGCTTTTTCCCACCTACCTCAAATCCAGGGCGGCTAGCATTTACGTGTCATCAGTCGACCGTGATTGTCAAACAACGAGTTACGTTCAGTTACTTCAAGACAGCGGATGCGCATAGACTGTTTAATGCTAAGACTAAGCTATCACGCCGTAATCTAATATGACACGCCTAAAACCGCGTTAATTACAAAGTGACTAATATAAAACGCATCTATTCGACCTTCGTTGCGCAAAATCTATATGATCATCTATCCTAAAATCATCATCATCATTTATCCCAAAACCCAAGTGAAACCGTGAGAGTGACATTTCGCACCATCCGATTACCAGTACGTATGCCAGCTCTCTCAACATAAAAGATAAGTGCCTGGCATCCTATTTAAACCCCTCCCCTAGATCCGTAATCCACAAGCGTCTTCAAATTACAGTCCATTTCAAAAAGCGCAACCACTAATTTAAATATTTTAATATTTATAAGTACCTACAACACATCTGAATATAACATACTCGTACCGTACATAGATTAGGTAATATAATATAAAAGATAATGTTTAGATAAAAAAAAAACATAATGTGCAACTGAATATGTTTAGATATAATATTAATTTTATTATAATGAGTTGGAACTAAAAAACATCATGAAATCTATCACATAGATACGTATTAGGAGCTAGCATTTTTCTTTGTTTTTTTATGTGTTAATGCTAACTGTTATTTTGTAAGAAACTCGTTCAAGCATTAATTTTGATGATTTTTTAATTATATTATCTAAGTTGATGGAGGAAAGTTTATTTGAGCGTAGTTATGCACAAAGCAGCCGAGCCACACAAACCTCAAACAGAGATAGAAGCACTTTTATGTAAATTGTGTTTCTTTAAATCAGCAAAGCCTCTGTATACTGCGTATACTTTTTGAATGATAGATATTATATATATATATGATTTTGTATAACTTTTGAAGAGATAAAAGCATATAATCTATGAAATTTTGGTGTTTTAGCAGTCCAGGTGTTTTGAGTAAAATGGTTTTTTTTAGAATGTGCATTCTGCAGAATGCAGCCATCTCTTATTTTTGTAAGAAAAGTCTTTATTTTTGATTATTTTCTTTAAAAATAGCCTTCTAAGTTACTTAATTATTATGGGAATTTCAAAATTCTGAAAATAATTCGAAAAACTTGTAAATTATACATCAATATTTAGCTGCCTGGCACTATTTTTTATATGAAAAATCTGTATATTATATTATATATAATAAAATGAAAAACGTATAATGTAATTGAGAAAATAATGTTTATTAATTGAATGTAGAAAAACATACATTACAGTCACGATTTTAAAAATGTACGTAAGTACAAATTATTATCATTTGGCTGCTTTTTGCAGAACGAATATTGCATATTTTTAGAACGCATTTATATGACATTTTTGTATGACAGCAGCTTGGTTGCTTTATGCAAATCGAAAATGTCATATTCTGCGATTTGCAAAATCTTTAAAACGCATTTATATGAGATGTTTGTATGACAGCAGCTTGGCTGATTTGTGCAGAACGTAAAACAAACGTGTGAGATTATGGAAATCACAATAACTCATTTTTTTCAAAATTGTGGCTTGGCTGCTTTGTGCATAACTACGCTCATTTTATTGTTTAAATAAATAAATGAATTGAACTTTGCAACAAAAGTAAAACGTTATAATATTGTAAAATAAAACTATTGGCCTCTCTGCATGTTTTTATGCACCCTCGATAGAAATTAAAATAGGGTCCATATATAAAATTAAAAAAAACACTACTGATTTATAACCTTCATCGCTAGATTTCTCGTGATTATTTTTCATAATATTGAAATGTAAAAATAATGTTGTCTACTTTCAAAGATAATTGGAATTAAATATTCTAGTATCGGTCGTATTTTTCCTTGCCGATTGACTTGATGCGAATGAGATTGGTTATTTTTACTAAGTTTTTATTAGCTCGTATTCTTGTTTGTCCGGTACAGATTTTTTTTTGTTTGTCCAAGATTTTTAACTAACTTCCCGACTAGCTAGATATTTGAAACTTTTAGAATATATTAGAACACGACGACAATGCATTCTTTTAATACTTCTGGCCATTTTTAAGCAGAATTGAGTTCATTTTCAGTTAATTCTGTTTTGTTTGTTTCGGAAAAAAATCGTTAAAAGTAATATTTACTACTCACTATTATTGGTTGCTAAGTGGGTCCTAGCAACTAAATTATTTTTATATACGTGCGTTACTATGGAAATCAATATGAAATGACAAAATGACATTTCAGTATTCTGTAATATTTATTCAGTATTTCTATCAAGTACAATAAAAAGTTTTTATTAATACAGAGAATTGTCAAGTTTATAAATGATTCAACAGAAAATTTAAAAACATAGTAAATAAATAGTTATCTTTATCTTGTAATTATTTTGATAAATTCCCAATGTAGTAATTTTAGTAATGACTTACACCTGCTTAATAATATTTATCATATTTCTAAGCCAGAATTATTCTATTTGAAATAAGGTGAGTCGCATTCAAAGTGATATCGTTATATATACAGTAGCAGAGCGAGACTTTGAAACCCTTTACTACTAACAACTATTTTTATTGCCATACCTAGGACAATTTACACGATATTATGATGCTTTAATGGACAAACTTTCTCTTAACTACTTTGAACTTATTTTGAAATATATCAGTTGTAAATAACAGTTTTTTATTTATTATAGTAATAATATATAGGTATATTTTAACAATTCTTACTCCAACTGGATCATAATTCCATACAAGAATAATGACAACATAAAAAGAACTTTTTATATACAACGTTTTTAAATATTTTGTTGAATTATTATGCTCAATATGCTCAAACTTCTACTTGATATAAAGTAAATAAAAAAACAAACAAACAAACAAATATAGAATACTGTCATTTTTATTTCCATAGTAACGCACGTATATATTAATAATTTAGTTGCTAGGACCACTCCTTAGCAACCAATAATAGTTTTCTACTTTTTACGGATTTTTCTGAAATAACTTTCCCTACAAAACAGAATTAACTGTAAAAGAATTCAATTCTGCTTAAAGATGGCTAAAAGTATAAAAAGAATGCATTGGCATCGTGCTCTGATATATTCTAAAAGTTACAAATGTCTAGCAATCGGGAAGTTAGTTAAAAATCGATTACAAGATTTGTACTGGACAAACAACCACCGGACATACAAGAATAATATGACCTAATAAAACGTTATAAAATACATTACGTATTGAAATTGGAAATAATGATAATAATTATTATTAATATGTAATTGAAAGATAAAAAAATGTCGAAAGGTGAAAAACTACTTAATTAGAATAATAGTACAAGCCTCAAATAAATTATAATTTTAATTAATTCAATTCTTATATTAAAACGAAAATTAATATTATCATTTAAGTTAATGTTCTCTCCAAAGAAAATGTTACGCATCGCTGATATAAACATTAGCGCAGAATAATAATGTTCGATCATAATTTACGGGTCGTGTTTTACTGTTATTGAAACAAAAAAATAAAAAAAAACAACCAAAATCAATAATTTACCGCCGCAAGAAAGCTATGAAATATGTTTTTCGGCTTATTGTAAAACAAACATAAATTTACTATCGGGCACTGTGGAATATATCCATTTTTATTGAGTTGTAGTGCTGACTTAAGTTTTTTTTTATTGATCATAGATGGAGAAACGTTTTATTGGTAAAATCGGTGAGTGTGATTGAAAAATTTGAACTACACCCTAAGGGAAAATAAACAGTTATAAAGATTTAGGTAAGTAGTGTGAAACTTTTCACCATTTTTATCGTATTACTTATATTTTTCGATGCAATAAGTTTGTATTATATTTTTTTGAAAATAAATAAATAACTTTATAATAATATGACTTGATGAAAGTAAAACTGCAATGTCAGTTATTTATATCTTTGTCGTTACCCTCATGACTGATGATTCTTATTACATTGATAATTTATTTATTATATTTATTTATTTAAGAAAACAAAACATTGTGGACATAACAAATCAAAATTCAGGACGTTCACTATATGAGATTTACATTATAACATATATTAATCTCACAAGTGAGAATAATAAAAAAAAACCTTATCAATTTTATACAATAAAATAAAGTTTCAAAAGCAAAATATCATTGAAAATGTCTGTCTCTTGCTTTCGTTAGTGGTGCCTAATAGGCTTGAATCGAGGAAATAGTTCTGACCCAGAATAGGTCATGGCTGCGACCACGTAGGTAATTGATAGGCGCATAATATGCATAATAAGCATAATAAGAATAAGAATTAATATTATAAATTTAAATTCTTTAGGACGCCAGGATTATTAAATTTGAAAAATGGTTCGACGTATGAATAGAAGTTAATTTTGTCGTAATTATTTAGGGCCCAACTGGTTAAATTGTCAAATTAAATTGCCCAGAATCTGATTAATACGTGTTTGAGTGCCGCTCCGCACCACAGTTTTTCAAGTTTTATTCTAACAATAATTATACTTCTGAAGTATTTTACAACGTTTTTATTAGGTCGTATTCTTATTTGTTTGGTGGTTGTTTATCCAGTACAAATCTAGCTAGACTAGCTGGACATTTGAAACTTTTTGAATATATCAGAATACGGTGCCAATGCATTTTTTAATACTTTTAGCCATCTTCAAGTAAAATTGAACTCATTTTCAGTTAATTCTGTTTTGTATGAAAAGTTATTTCTGAAGAAATCCGTAATGCAGTCCACTATTATTAGTTGCTAGGGGTCTGGGGTCTTAGCAACTAAATTATTTATATATACGTGCGTTACTATGGAAGTCAATATGAAATGTCAAAATGACATTTCAGTATTATTTCTATCAAATACAATTTTCTCGATCGTTTAAGATAGTCAAGTCAAGTCAAGTCAAGTCAAGTTTATTAATATAATTCAACCTAAAATTTAAAAACGTTGTAAATAAAAAGTTCTTTTTATCTTGTAATCATTTGAATTATGTTTGAATATGTTCAATTTGATTTGTACTTACATTATTTTAATGTAATATGAACTCTCAAATCATTCTCGATACAAAATGTGCGGCGCTAGTTATTTTCATTATAAAAATGATTTACAATTACGTATAAATATTTTTTTAGAATTTAGCGATATTGATTTCGGTGTTTGGTCATTTGACATCAGTCACAATGCATTATTTTTTTGCTCTTTCGGCATTTTCGGTATTTCACCCACGTTCACAGTAAGTTAGTTTCTTCTTGATCATTCTCCCATGGGTGACTATCGTGATTGTCCTGCAATGCAGCTATCTTTTATGCGACCAACCTTTTTACCGTCATCTGTGTTTCTCTCAGGGCAGAGTGAAGACTGTATCCGAAAGCTCATTCACTTGGTAATTTATTCAATTACAAAATATTGATACACCTAGTAACATCTGCTATATTAACTCACTGCATTGGCTTAGGCCAGAACCGACTTCTAGTAGTTTTATATCTAGGAGTTAGCTTATTTTTTAGGCTTTCATATAGATTTGATTAGGTGTAAAATTATAACAAACATTTACGGGAATGTTCTGCCATGGACGTCAACCAGCGACACCTTTAAGAAAGCTATCGATGAGTGAAAGACGGTGATGTCTACATAATATTGTCACAACTTGCCACGTTGTCACGGGTAATGAATCAGTTGATCCCAGTCTTTTAAGCGTGTAGAAATGGTATGCTAACCGCATTGTTAAATTTTTATTCCTAATTAATTAATGGACTCTGAATAAATACTTCTAAGATAGATTTCTGTTTTTTGAATTTGCCATATATTTACACTAGATATAATGTTGTATTCTGGTTTGGTGGAGGATAGGTATTGCAGATGAATGACGGTAGTAGTTGTTCTTGATGATGGAGAAAACGAGAATTTATTTACTGTTTCAAATAACTACAAGGGTACAATCGATACAATATAATAAATATAACGGTAATTCGGTGCGGTATGTCTTTAACGGAAACTTTTAATCGAGTGACACGTACAATCGATTCTGACCCGTTATTTTTGTTGACCGGCGCACTATGAAATAATATGTTGAAATTATTATGAAATAATATTAATTCGCAATGTTATGAAATTTGCAGATCCGCTATCTCATAACATTACGAAATCATATTATATATAGGTATTGACTGACTGTACGTGAAAAATGAATGTTTAATAAAATAATTAATATTATTATTAAAATCTGGATTACACGAATCCGCTGTCAGCCACAGATATATTTGTCGCAATTCAACATCATACCTAAATTATGAAAAAAAAAAATATTTTATGGTTTTACAACATATGAGAAATGTTTGTTATCAAAGTCTACAGTCATCATAAAATTATTTGCATGTTTTTGTTGTGAGAAATGTGTAAAAAAAATAATAAACCTTCATATTTATTTTCAAAAGGCAACATTGCCACATCAGAGTCGGACTGGGTATATGAAGCAACGCGTCGGGAATACGTAGCGCCTCATTTTTGCTTTGGGCAAGGAATTCTTAACATTTTCTGTTGCTTTTTATTGTTCACGTCTGGTCAATTCAAGGTAACGCCCCTAGCTAAGATATTTTTAACAACACAAAGTTGGTATTTTTTTTCTCTACAACTTACTCTTGCAAAAAAAGTGTTTATTAAGAGTCTACATGGTTCTCTCTACTTATATCATAGTAACTTAAATCTTTGCTAGACCAAAATACACTATTCTGTCCGTAGACATTGAAAAAAATGATGACAAACATATATTTTTATTATATTCCACCGTGGATGAGAAATATCTGAACATTTACTGACAGGCAAGATGGTTTGACCCAGTGTTTCCAGATAATTATTTTGCCAAAATGTGAAATAAATAAATCGGCATTTAAAAGTTAAAAGCGAGACAACCTAAAAAATACATAATTCAATATTTCTAATGTTTATTTCTATAATACCTATTAATCATAGATGACACAACAAAAACTGCAAAACACTTTAACTGTCAAAATAATAATGGCTATGATTTTACTACCGCAAGAGTTTCTTTTTGCTGCTTAAGGCTATACCTAGCTGGGGCACGGTCTAAAACGATTGTGACTATGCGACGCAAAAATTCTGCAAATGACGCGTGCAAAACAAAACATAATTTGTTATAAAAAATCAACATGCGTCCATTTAATGTTATGTTTATTGTTTTATTACTAATAATAATAATATATTCATTGACATGTTTTCTTTTTCAAGTAAATGGGTAATGTTTTTTACTCATCTTCATGTGATTTAAGAATAATTTACCCGTCGCCATCACAAAACAAATTGACGTGTTCACAGCTCGACTTTCGCTCTCCGATTGCCAGCAGGTCCAAAATTTTGTCGCATATATATTTTATGTCGCATATATCGACGGCCCCAGGAAAAACCATGATAAGTCTAAAATCATAAATGTTCAGGAGAGCGAAAAAACTAAAATATTTACGCTATTAAATTCATCATATAAAATGAGTAAGTTTTTTCTTATCTTATTTAAATAAATCAGATAGACCATTTTATGGTCTATATTCCTATTAAAATTTAATGGTGATTAATTAATTAACAGCTGAGATAATGTCCAAAAATCGTTTTTATTTGGAATATTATTACGCACTTTATATTTCGACTCGATTCAACATGCTTTTGCGCGGACGAAATAGATTACTGACTCCGCATAACACATTCATATTCTGAGATAGAAACCTTATTTTACGTCGCATTTTTCTTACTCTATACGATTTTATTAATTACAACTATAGTTATAACGCTCTTTTACGGAAAAATTGACATTGCGCAATATTTAACTCGAAATAGTACAGCGTGTCTATAAAATCTTAACAAGGGATATAGGGACATATTGATATATATATATATATATTGTTATACGGAGTTTTTATAATTTAAATGTATTTAAGTATGACTTTTTATGTTTTTTTGCAAATTATTAATGATATTTTTATAAATAATCAGAATATGTACGTTACGAAATAATAAACATTCAGGAAAAATGTTTATAATGGAATAATAAAGAAGTTATGAAGAAATTAGTACAAAACACTACTTACTACACCATCAATAAAATATCTATTTTTATACCTACTTCGTAACAAATTTTTCATTAAAAATATAGAATAGATAGAAAAAAACAATATAATGTTAATGGTCATGTATATCGCTAGAACAATTTGAATTTAATTAATATTCAGTACAATTATCGAAACCAGAGAGATAATATATTTCATTAAATAAATCATTGTAAGTTCGTTAATAGTTTACATAAGGATATACTGAGTGAATTAAATTAGTAAATATCACTTTAGAACACACATAATTATTATTGTTCAATACAAAAATACAAAAATATTAAATAACTAGTGGAATATAATATTATAGATAACAATTTTTGGCACAAATGTACCTACCAAAGCATCGAAATGTTGGAAAAAATATATTTAAGTAGGTTTATTAGTTTCAAAAATTTTAATACTAATAAACCTAAGGAAAGTGTTATTTATAACCTAATAATTATTATTTAAAGACAGCTGAATTCACTTTCATTATCAAATGAGATCGCATTATTAAAATGTTCAGCAGAAGTTAAATTCATATAAAATTTATACTAGGCTTGTATTACATACACATTCTATAATCACGATTAGGTAATTACCTATCTAAAATAACATTGATACAACATTATGTAGTTCTTATGTAACAAGAGTGATAAGTGATAACCTTTTCAGTACCTACCTTCTATTCTCTTTTTTCAATTCAATTTTTGCAACATAATATCTTTCTGTAGGTAATTGATCCTGTAAAATTGTAATTATAAGCTTATAAATATTTATCCAGTGATCATCGTATTAACTATCGTTGTGTTTTTCTAATGTTTATTGTTGATATGAGTTTAATTACCGATTAGTAAACATAGATGGATTATATTTAATTGTCAACATAAATCATGAAATATCAGTATAAGTACGTCTTAATTGAACTCAGTTATGTTAATTAATACGAGGTGTCATGATTGCATTAATATAATTGGAAAGTTAAAATAAGTATGTACCTCCCCAACATTGTAATATTTAGTTTAAAATTTAAATAATCGTGGTACGAATCTGCATTTTTCTAAACGGTTGGCTTTTAAGTAGTATTTTCTTTAAATGATACATTATGTTATCTAATCCAATCGATTACGTAGAGTTTTTTTTATTTATCAACAAAACATCGTTTAATATCCGTTGTCATTCATATTACTTTATTTAACTTATTTTGATCGATCTAAAAATTGTATAACTCCGACCGATTTAACTAAGATAAAATAATAATTACTATTTTTGCTAGTTTTCATATTTTAAAACAATCATATTCAATAAATTAATACGAGTTAAGTATATATGAGAGTTGGTACTAAATTTTTCAAAACCAATTGATATTTTGTTATATATTTTACCTACCGGGGATACCACATGTTAATCCCATCCCATACATATTATTTACCTAGATTCTAGACAACAATAAATTATTTATAAACTGACTATTATATTACACGTTTTTCGGTAAAATTCTATTGAAAATAATAGATAAAATAAGTTTTCAAAAAACCCGGCTAATCTTTACTTTTAGGTGACCGACATGTAATAATAATTTATAATCCACAGAGCTCGTTTTCGAGAAATATTCAATGTACAAAGTAAAAATAATATATACCCTTTTATATTATTGCAAACATAAAATTAACACGTCGGACGTATTTAAGTTTTACAATGAGCTTAAGTTGGTCCCAATGTGTACAAATCAATTAGTAAGCCTTTCGGAAATTCTCACCATTTGTAATAATAAAAATGATTTTTTTCACTTTCTTAAGTCATAAATATTATTCCGTAATTAGTAAGAATTTTACTAAAAGAATAATAAAATAAACTCTCTTGTATTTGCTAGCTAGATAAGTCCTTTCTTTTAAATAATAAAATATTTTGTAATTTAAACATGAAAATACTGCATGGTTGTTATTATCTATCTACAAAACTAATTTAATAAAAATGTGTCATGCTGTACCGAAAATAAAATAATGTTTTGAAGTTAAAACATAAGATTTTAGGTATAAACATCGGCCTATAGCATCGTGGGTTCCGAGTTCGAATCATGGGTCTTAAAAATAGATACATATTGTTTTTCAATTTGTGCTTGGAGTATGTACCTCAGTGGCGAAGGGTGGAGGTAGGCTGTTATAATCTGACATAAATAGTGCACATTAAACTTTATTAGTCATGCGTATTTGTTTTTATTAAACTGAGACTACAATGTACAGATGGTATTAATTAGTTTTTAAAAATCAATTCAAACCTGTCTAAACCAAATCATAATAGTTTTTGTATATTTTGGGCGATCTGACAAAATTGTGCACAATGTTTCATTCATACTTATTTGTTTTCGTTGAATTAGAAATACATATTACACATATTGTTATTGAATATTTTTAGATTCATTAAGCCCTGCCTAAATCACACTATAATAGATAATAAATATTATTCTATCTATAAAATATCCAAAATTATGTATGATTTAATGACATAATTTTAGATATTTTATAGATATACAAATATTTTTTGACTATTATCTATTATGGTTTGGTTTCGCAGGGTTTAATTGAATTTTAAAAACTAATTAATACCATTTGTAAAGTGTAGTTTTAGTTAAATGGAAATAAATATACATGACTGACAAAGTTTAGTGTGCACTATTTATGGCCGATTTTAATAGTCTACCTCCACCCTTCGCCACTAATATACCTAATAGGTTTAGCAAGTGGCTGACATCCATTTCTCGAAAGAACAAAACCTGTTTATATAAACCTCCAATCTGCGGGGGATATTTTAAGTGGGTACGTTTTTAATTGCAAAAAAAAATGTTTTCTAGTGATAGGTAATAATATTTAATTAAAATATGTCGTTTTCTGCTGGGTATTTATTTAAATTAAGTTTATTTATAATTTACATATTTTTTTTACTCATCTAAATAATTTAAACAGTGAATTATTATAATGATATATCCATATCGTTTTCTATTGGATATTTGTTTAATATCAAATAATATAACAATTTCAAACTTAAACATTACCTACAACATTGTTTTTTGGGTATCTAAGTAGAAGAGTAATTAACCGAAAATAGTCGAAGAAAGCTTGTGGAGGTCTTTATTTTGCGGTGGATTGAAATTGGCTGATGAATCAAAATTAATATTTAAACATTATTACTGTGTCCTAGTATAGTAAAAGTACCTACCTATATTAGTACAAAATAATTCTTTTCTATTTCGTTTGTTTTATATTCAATAATATAATATTTTGATAATAAAACACTAGTACTAGTAACTAGTGAGTAGCTTTTTAACTAAAACTGCATTTACCTACTGCAAATTCCAATATTTTCCGAAGATAAACCAATATATTTTTCAAAACTAATGTGATACGTCAATATAAACCATGCCGTATATTAGGATCTCCGTTAAAGACTGTTATAGCAAGTATAACAACCTTCTTACTCGTAAAATAAAACGCAGTACACTTTTTTTATTGATATATGACTATACTCCTCGGATATTTATGTGAACACAAATTTGGTTGATGCGATATGTAGATATAGAGCACCATTGTCGAAAACCTAACTTTGTCAATTTTTATGCTAGAGACCTGAAATTTTTACAGGAAATGCACAAAAAATATAATATTATAAAAAGCTAATAAAACTTAAAACGCTATTTTCAGACTTATCATGGTTTTTCTAGGGCACGTCGATATATATTATAGTTGGCGCGATACCAGTTGTTGTACGGGTTCAAATCCCGTCCAGCATCGTATTTTTTTCAATTATGATTTTTTATAGGTATCTGAGGTGTTTTCAAGTTATGTATGTTCAATAATATATAGAATGTTACATTCTCAATGTCTTGTGAATTGAGTGGTGGATAATAACTTAAATTGACTAAAAATAACACTTCAGAATTGCAATCACAGAATTAGAAATACTCAAATATTTTTTTTGAAACTAGCTTACTCAAAAATAACTAGAATGGACATGGTTCACTATGCTTGTGAAACACTTAATTATTCGTTGAATAAGAGAGATGGTTTTTTGAAAATTGTTAACAAGTTCAAGTTGACGTTATGACTAAGATATTTGGCGAGAGCCGAGCGTCGGTTAGTAATTAATATTCCTTGATTTAATACACAAAAACCGAAGGTCAATATTAGCGCAATTTGATAAGCATTTTATATATGACCTACTAGTTTAAACTGTCGTAATTGGATAAGAGGCTCGTAGCATAATTTTTAATGCACAGTTGGCGCGATACCAGTGGCTATACGGGTTCAAATCCCGTCTACCATCGTATTTTTTTGTGTTTGGTTTGTGTTTGGAGTCAGAGTATGGACCTAATAGGTTGAGCAAGTGGCTGACATCCATTTCTCGTAAAAACAAAAATCTGTCTATACAAACCTACACTCTGTGGATGGCCATTTGATCTTATTAGGATTGGACATGGTCAAAAGAAGGACTATTTTTAGATTCAAATGCATGTCTACAAATGCTGAAAAAGCAACATCACATAGATGAAGTTCGAAAAGGTAAGACGTATTTCAGGACTTTCTCTGTTAAAACTGGATACAAGTCATGTTTCATTTGCAACCAGAATGATGTTAAAGTACACTCATATTGATTTAAGCTAATTCCAAAAAATTCTCTTTTTCCGCATGCGATAAACCTTTTAGCATGGATGTTGTATTAATTGATGTCATTGATTGATTGAAACACTGCAATAGGGTACTACTTAAATCTATTAGAATTTTCTATACTTTTTAAATTGATAATTATTTTACATTCGTTTGTGTCATTAGTTTAAATATAATATTATCAATAAAACGAATACGACTGAATATTTTTCTAAACTATTTATAATAATACATCCTTACAAATTCTCTATGAATAATGTCAGTTCACTTGTACGAGTGCAAGTTGACGTTATAATTTATGTTGCAAATGATTTGTATTAAAAGGTCGCGGAGTTATGAGTTGAATTTCCGTGAACGCTCAACCATTAATTTCAACAACTTTACAAAGACTCGGTCTTCGTAAGATGGAAAGACTTAAATTCACCAACCTTAAAGTCATATTATTATTGTGTATTGTAACGTTTAAGGCCATTAAATAAATATTCTATTTATAAAAGATTTTTCCTTCCATTTATAAGACATTTTATACATTTGATATTACAAAATAAATCTCTTTTTTATATGTAAATTCATTAATATTGTGGATAAATCTTAAATTCGCTCAGAAAAAACTGTACTATCGCAGTATTTTCAGAGGATTAAAGCCAAATATATAATATTACTAAAACTATCAACCAAAGGTACGTGATGGAATTTGAATTTAAATTCTAATGGATTTAAGTTTTGTACCATTCTTATTAAACGTCGAAAGTCAAAGCTAGGATCGCAAAAAACGACTCAAATGGAGTACAAAACTTAAATCTATTAGAATTTGAATAGACATAATATATATCGTGCAGATAAATAATTTGCTATGCAGAGTGAATGCGTGAAATAATACTAAAATTTTAAACGATCTGAATCATGAAAATGCTTGAGTTAGGGCACCTTTTTATGCTGTCCCTAAAAATATTTATACAAATGAAATGGTTATTTATTTAAATTATTGTCCTGTAGTTTTAACTGCGCACGAGGATATGCACTTTCCTATCAAATTGATGTATTAAAGTTATTTTTTTATTATTCATAAAACTATTTCAATACTAGGAAAATAAATAATTAGGTATCTTTAATTTTCAATGAAGCACATTAAGGAGGGATATGCTCAGCGTAGGTCAAAATGAAGCTTTTGCTATATTTTCAAAGCATGATCCTGGGCATACCTTAAACGTTGTAGATAATCTATTTATATAATTTTGAAGCCTTATTATTCTGTATATTTATTTTAAACATTTGATGACTGCATAAAGTATTTTTATTACATAAAATAGTATTCTTTCAAGCCTCTCGCTCTAGTGTTTTAGAATATAGTCATATTTCAGTAAATAAATGTGCACTGGTGTTAAAATTTTTTACGTTTATTAATTTTTAAACGCATTTATAAAACCATCCGTATAATTTATATCGACATTATTATAGTGAAATATTTATGATAAAAAATTATATTGATAATCTCCGTGATCCAATATTTGACAAGAATTGGGCATTTTATTATTCAAAAAATGGGCAAGATTAACACATTTGAAGATAATTTATACTCTGAAAATTGGGAGGTCGTATACAAGACTTTGAACCGGAACTGAACTGAAATACATTTTTTTACTTGAACCAGAATGACAATTGAAACGAAAAAAATAATGTTTCTAAGCCCTAGTCGTATAACACATCGCTGGATGGATTTTATTCAATTGCACCATCCATAAGTTCATATGAATTGAATCGTTCATAAGTTAAAAGCTTCTATGTTCAGTAATAATAAATGATATCATTATATTTTTAAGGGGAAGCATTCAATATTCCTATTTGTATTTTCTTAAGAAACTTACCTAAAAGTTGTGTTTAAATTAAACATAATCCCACGTTACCTTATCGTATCCTATGTAGACCACAATTCTTTTGAAGTTGTAGATAATATGAATCGCGCATGTTACAGTATTTCAACTATACTCACATTATATCGATTACATAAATGTGTGAGCTTTTATTTGATAGCCTCTAAATGTTATGAAACTTAGTTTAAAAACACGTTTCGTGGCGGTGAAAGCTTCCAACAATGTATGTAGCTTATATTAATGCAAAGCATGTGCATATCAAATCGCAAGAGCAAAGCTTTGACATGAACCAGTAATATTATGTAGATTGTAAAGATTAATTGATAAAAAAATAAAAAATATACATACATTACTTTAAAATGGCAGTCCTTTTTTAATAAACTGTCGTTTGGATATTGAGTTTAGTGGAGTAGGGTGGACGGAGAGAATCTGGGCACTAACCTTTTTGATGGTGGATAGGTGAGTAGAGTAAGTCTTCACTCGCATATGCGATCAACCTGTATTGTTAGTGTTTATTGATTTTGAATTAAATATTGATGTGACGGCTATTGATTTTGCACTGGCTCTTAATCTGCTCGAGAAATAATATAAATTTGGAATATGGTACGGGAATAGGGACTCAATGGGCGCCAATTGGGACCAATAGCGAGGGTTGTGAGGCTAGTCAATGCACTCCCTAGAGATATAGAAATTTTTAGCAATGAATCATGTATTCTGTTTTTAAAATTCTATTTTATTGTTTAATTTGTATTTTTTATTGTTGTTTTTTTTATTTTATTTCTTTTCCATAAAATTATTTTTTGTTTTGTTTTTTTTTTTAACTTTGTTTTTACTCAACTTGATTTACTTGTACTTTTTATTCTAAATGTCATGTTGTGAACGTCTTGAATTAATGATTTTTTATGTGCTCAACGTATCTTTTTTTTTTTAAATAAATAAATCGCGAATACCATAATATATCGAAGTTGTTAAGCCAGAAGTGCACACTTAAGCTGTTATGTTACCTAAATAATAGAGTAAAGTAAAAAAATAAATATAATATGTATGGATTACAATTATTTAGACTAGTGTTTCCCTAGAACCAGGTCATAGATTTTTTTCTGCGAGTCCTAAATTAGTTATCGCCCATTTTAAAAAGAAGAAGTCTATCCATCCCTAAGTTTTAAACACATTAAATTAGTGATTTTATACATTTTTTACTACCTATTCATGTGAAAAAATTTATTCGGACATGTTAGTATTAAAAACAAAATGAAGCAACCGGATGGTTGTAAATGCAGCATTTAGTTTTTGTCCAAAACTATTAAATACGTTTAAAAAAATCATGTACTAATCAGTTTATGATTATTTCAATTAACAATAGAATTTTCATCTTATATTTGCGTTTGTATTTGCTTTCTCTATTCTGTATCTGCTATCTATTTTTCTTATAATATTAATATTAAATCTATATTTGTTCTGTGTTTGAGGTCCGCGTAATATTCCTATTATTATTGCCGGTCCGCAGGTATAAAAAGCTTGAGGACCATTGGTTTTAGAATATCATATTCATTGTCGAAAAGCTGCATCCATAAGAGCTAATCCGCGTAGTAGTCGTACCTATATTGTGAAAACGTGGATCGCGGGTTCTACCACATGGCTCGGTAAAAATAAAATGTTGGTTTTTTTCAATGCGTGATATTATATATAGTACAAAGACTCTATGGGTTATAATATATTCTGTTTTATAAATTCTTATAATAGGGTCTTCTTAGCAAAATCGGTGTACTTCTTTGAACTTCTATAGATGTAAGTATAATTGTTTTTTCACTGCTTTTGTATGTTTATATTATGTTAAATTTTAACCCTATTATACATTTCTTTTTTTTTCGTCTTTATAATAATGTTTCATGTCATGTTGTGAACATCTTAAACTTATAATTTGTAGTGTCAACATAAGGTTAAAAAATAAATAAATTGAAATTGAAAAATAAAACTATTCCTTGTAAATATATCTTAATAATATAACCTATGGGTAATTCACTTTAAGAGCAAAATTATTGTACATTCCCTTTTTTTGGTTATAGAAAAAAAATATATAAAGAAATCAATATATTTTTAACAGCAATATGTCATTCTGTAAACTTGCAAATTGTCAATTTTGTTCTTTTGACTTAGTAAACTTGATATACTATTATTTTGCACATACGCAATAGTGCAGTTGCACTGCGACAAGTGCAGTAAAGTATCGCGGTGTGACACAGTAGAGTGGATAGACAAACGTTAGCGAGGGGACTCGTGAGTCAAGAGTCGTGACTAGTTTGTTACACATGACTCATGACTCGTGACCGGTCCTGCAAATCTTGCCAAGCCGCAACCGTCAGTGGATAGCAGTGAGACACGAGATTTAGCTTTAGGAAACCGAATTTCGTGAATCACGGAACTATCCTACGAGCTTTTGGTTCCATGAATAAATGGGACCGTGTATTTGAGACAGAAATTTGTTCGTTTGGACACTCTGTACTGACCTATATATTACGTACATGAGATATTACAATACCACCATAGTAGCTTAATTGAAACAAATAATAAAATTACCGAAGAAATGTTCCATAAGATATTATAAATGGTCTAATATATTATGTATCTTCACGTAAAAAGCCAATATTTTCCATTTGTTATACATTTTTAAATCAGCACCGCAGGTAAAACAGACCTTACACGGTCAATATTACTGACAGTAATATCGAAACAGTAATGGCACCCATATTTTACCAATCTTATACGATTAGTATTAATTACTGTCAGTATATTATACTGATATTTCTATTAAAAAATATCAATTTCAACATGTTTTCTAATTTTAAATTGTAATAATATATAGTGGGGTTACTGCCAAATGTCTCAATAACGTAGAGTTAAGGCCATGGTGGCGTTTTTTGGAGTAGACTGTAAAATCTGAGAATGCTGGTGGGTAGATTGCGACTCGCAGGGGCAGTTTAATTAAGATACCAGACACTGACCTTTTATGTTAAGAGGGTTGCCGCGCGCTGGAGCCCGTTCGGTATTCACGCACTCACTGGTAAACGGATAGTTCGGAATGTCACTCTCACGGTTTCACTTTGTTTTGCAATAAATCGTGATGACAAGTCTTGGATGGATGAGAGACGCGACGTTCGCTCAAACCGTATCCTATTATTTAGCGCAACGAAGGTCAAAAATACAGAGTTTGTGGTTTTGGTGATATTGTTGTAGGAGATTTAAACTAAATTTTCTCTTACATCATGTATAATTATTGTCTAAATAGATAAATTTTAAATTAGAGATTATAATAAATTGTCAAAGCAATCTAACCAAAAATATTGTCTTTTTACTTTTGCAGGGCAGAATACACGTAATTGATGTTAACTCAAAATACTTAAGATGTCGACTTACTAACTATTGGCAGCAACTCAATGTTATTATTTATAATGATATAATAATTATATTATAATATTATATACCTTTTAATAGGTAGGATTGTTGATAAAAGCTACCAGGACCACAGACAGAAGAGAATATAGTAAACACGATCAACGCAAATATGTACAGACATTCAGTGAACCCGATCAGTATTCATACGTTATTTGGCTTCAATCACTATTTCCAATAATATTCCCAATAATCCAATACCAGGGGCGGCTGTAGATTTATTGGTTGGATTGCCCAAGTTCCTCGGAAATGCGCTCCGTGAAAAAAAAAACAATAATGATAATTAAACGAAAAAATGCTTTTATTATGCATAGAAATGATTTTATCTAATAGGTGTATTTGTATTCTCAAATTATGTAATCACTATGTTCAATATATTATTAAGAATGGTACATTTTTAAATCTTGTGAAATATTCGTTGAATAAAAACCGAGTTTATCACGTAATTAATTTTAATGCAATAAATATGTTTAAGGGGCACCTAGCGGAAAAATACGAAGCTTGCAATTCAAGACATTTTTTTTGACAATTTCCAATTTCAACTATAATAATTAATAAAAACGTAGAATCTAAAACATAAAAAAATATTTTTTGTTTTAAGTCAAAGATAAACTTACAATAATTGTAAAAAAAAGTTAGAAAATGTGAATTTGTCACAGGATCGCATCTTATTATTACATTATATTTATGGATATATTTATTATTAAAATTGAGTTTATTAAGTCTTCAAATTTTCCTCGTAAAGATTTTTGATTAATTCATAGTTTTAAATTTTTTATATTTATTGTATAAAACATAATTTCTTATAAAAATATACCTAAATTTGTATAACTTGAAATCATCAGCATTTTAACCCTCTGTTAATATATATCTCCACTCTGAGGAGGCCCATAATATGATATTTATTAGGGTCGGTCATGGTTCAGTATTTTCCAACCCATTTGATATTATGAATTTGATTAATTTTTGTTAAGCTTTATCTTAACTTTCTTAGTGCTAACACCGCAACTGGCGCATTTGGAGCAATTTGCCATTAGGTATAATTAACGTGTTATTTAAATGTGGCGATTAAAAGGTTAGCAGTGATTGTAATTGCCTGTGAGAGAAATTTTTATTTCAAATCTGAAATGACCGCAGTATGATTTCTTGTTCGTCAGAGTAGTTCTTGGCTGATGTCATTTTGAATAGAAATGCGTGATCCTATGTATAGTATATTAAAATAATTGGCTTTACAATTTTAAACAAATTCTCCAATAGGGCATCGCATATTCCTATGATGGCCCTGTCCACCTCAGCAAGTAAGTATAACTACGTTGTCTTCATTAGCATATCGTGGCCACAAAGATGAGGCGCTCTCGTCTTATTGGGATTGCTATCAAACCAAACCATCAGCTCCTTCAACAGAACAGCCGTTTTATTTGCACTGGAATTAATATTCAATTAATAATCTAGCTTTTAATGAAAGCAATCGAATAGAAAGCCAAAGATTACAGAGCTTCCAATATACATTTTATCAAAGTCTCGTAATAATATTATTATATTATAAATAAACATTTTAGGGTATCTTAGATATATTTAAGTGTTTAGACTATACGTATAAAATAATTGAAGTCGTATATAGAAAAAGAGCACACGAGCACACGCGAGCACAAAACAAATAATAATTAAAATTCCGTTAGGCTATAATATACCAATACCGTAAATTTTGACGCAGAGTTTTGAATGTTGAGTGTCCTACAAAAATGAACCACGCATTATTTTATAGACCTGCAATAGTATGAGTAATACACCAATATTAAACAAACGTCAATGCATAAACCAAGAGCAGTTGTCAGTATTCGACCTAAGACATATTCTTGACACGTGTTTAAATTTATCCCGCATTATTCCTTACTCGAGATCAGTTGCCTGCTTCTCCTTACCCGTTATGTATTTCAGTTCCCATTAGTTCTGAGTTCCCTGATCGCGAGGTTTTGAAGCAGGGTATTTAGATATGTCAATAGACCTATTTACATTTACGTGACAAACTAACGCATATATTTATCTCTTAAACAAATATTTTCTGGCTAACCGTTTTTTGCCACTCTTTAGTTTATGATGAAAAGCATTTAAAATACGGTTTTGATTGTCTAATCTCCACAAATTCAGAGCGATCGCTGCTTAATTGCAGTATCTGCTGTTAAATAAATACAAACTTTTCCAAATTAAATGAGTAATATCTTTGGATTAGTCTTTTGATATATCTAATGTAATGTAATGTAATGTATCTCTCATTATGTAAAATAAATATATTATATATGAAATATCTTCAAGTATTAAAATATAAAGTAATGAACATTAATTTGTTTTCGCCTCCTAAAAAAATCAGATATTGTCACTTTCAATAAACCAATTCTAAGGCGATGAAATAGAAAATATTAAAAAATAACGTTTTGGGTTAAATTATTAGATTATAATATGAGTTATTTAATAGGTAATCGTAGGGTTGAGCTGCTGAAAGTTGGTAATTCGATAATTTAGGTATTTAAAAAAAAAACGGATTATGTATAAGTTGGTATATCTATATATAAATAATATGTATGCTAGAAAAAAATACAAGATCATCCGATTTATAGAACATGCGCATAAATCACAAATAAATAATTAATTTTATGCCTGATTTTAAATGGCATGTCAAACTTCAAATTGCAATCCATAACATGGTTTCGAGACTTACCAACTTTTGGCAGTAACCCCACAAATTATATTAAATCTAATTTATTAAAAATAATAATCACGCTTAGACTAAAGTGTGATTTTATAAAACACGTTAAAATGGTCATTACTATGATTTACATATTTTTGAGACTTACAAACTTTTGTGAGAAATCCAACGATATATTGTGAGTTTTTACTTTATTAAAATTTATGCTGAAACGCAATATTGTACCAGCAATCTGAGCAAAAACTATCCAATTAAATAGTAGTTGATTACAATAATTATTGCTAACTTCGATACGAGAATTTATAGCCAAGTGAGCAATGTAAGCGAATATTGATTCGATTCAGTAACCTTGATTATGAACGACCTTTCAAGTTTGCGTCAAATATCAACCAAATCTGACATCGCGATTGGCAATAGATCTACTATTATATATTGCCATTAAGTTAAAGTGTCAAGAAATATACTTTTTGATGTATTGTTGTGAAATTGTAATAAAGTTTTGATAGCATACTAGTCAGAGAGTCGACGTAACTATTAAATCAACCATTTCAAAAGCACAACCTTTCATTAAAATAAATTGTCACCTTAGGTACGAGTACTATTAAAACTTCGTAAGTCTGTTTGAGAAGAATGTTGCGAGGAAGAAAAAAACGTAACAAAAACAATATTTTAAACACCTAGGTATCTAATCGATGAATCTGCTAACACTGGTTGTGAAATACGAGGTTTTAATTCCAAATTTGAAACCACGCGACCTATGAGTTTTTAAAATTTGTCGATAAATAAACAGCATATTAGTCTAGACAACCGAGGTTTTGATATGATTTAAAATGTTTTTTTGTATACATTTTGTCTAATAAACTTCATTTTTCCATAATATCGGACTTAGTCGGATGAGGTTTTACTAGTAAGGTGACGAAATGTATTAATAATCTTTGGACAGAGAGTTGGCCCTGTGCTTCTTAAAGCATTGTTCACATGGCGCGTTTTGACTCACGCGCATTCCAGGTACATGTGACCTCATTGAGCCGCCTACAAGCACTCGCACCGTGATGAATGTCGCGCGCGGTCCACGTACAGGTGACCTCATTGAGGTGTCCACATCCCCACGCAGCGAGACACGCGCCATGTGGAGAAGGCCTAAACCGCGATTAAATTATGATCATGTTACGTGCTGTCACGTGCTGGCATGGCGACAAAAGTCGTCTATGATTTCGTCATTCCACAGAATATTTTGAATGTGCATTATCTTTATAAATTGAATTATGGAAAGTGCCAACTCTAATTCATTGGTATTTTGAATTATTATTCATTATTTATGGCAATTTCAATTATTTTAATGGTTTCTATGTGCGTATGTTAAAATTACTTCGATATTGGATCCATAGATAGTATTTTGAATCGAATCCAACCAGCTGACCATAGATAATAGACTTAAACACCAGACATAGATAAAAATAACTTAATAATAGAAAAATAAAATAAATACAAAGATCACGAAAATGAGGCATGCATAACATAATAAAAAACGTTCATTGAGTCATGCGGTTGGCGATATAGCGCGATACGCGTGAGGTGACTTCATTGTTGTTCTGCTCATTTTGGCAGATTTTACTAACTGACAATGTTCATTTAAGAGCATACAGCAGTGAAACGGCAAATAATTTTCAACAATAGGTGAAATGAAATTTCGCACTCGTTGCCAATCGGAGAGCGATAGTCGAGCTGTGAGCACGTCAATTTGTTTTGTGATGTCGTCTTAAATCGCGTAAAGGTGACTAAAATGCGTTACGCATTTACTCGAAAAAGAAAATATGTCAATGAATATATTATTATTATTACTAATATAACAATAAATATAACATTAAATGGACGCATGTTGAATGTTGAACATGAAAAATTATGTTTTCTTTGTCACGCGTTTTACACAATCCGCGCATCACCTAGTCACGATATTTTTAGACCATGCCTCAGCTGAAGTGCCTTAAAGGGTCAAAATGTGCTACGGGCTGGGAGCATCAGCCTGATACCATTTCAATTACCTACCAATAAAAACGACATTACATATTTTTTCCCCATAAGCTTATTGTGACAGAACGTGATAATATTATAATATATATATATATATAATAATATGTATAACTTGAAACTCTCTTTATATAAAATAAAAATGAACAGTTTTTATTCAAGGCCCACTATAATATTCGTAACCACGACACAAAATTGTAAATTTCTATCATAGCGATTGCAAAAGAAATGTTTATACGTTAATTTATATGAACGAAGTATGCAATCAAAAAATCTTTATTTAATGCAAACATGTTAGGTACCACATGGCATTCAAACTTAAGAAATAATTATTACCATCAGATATCGCAATTTAGTGCCTATAGACAGCATACGTGAAGGGTGCCTGTTGAAAGTAGATGGGCTGTGGCAGTTAACTGAAAAAAATGTCCTCGGACCGCCGTATTTGTAGGACTTGAATTCGAATTTTGTTTTTATATTTTTGGATTTTACTAATGTTACATGTAGTAAAATAGTTGACAATTAATTTTTCAATTGGATACTCGTTCCACTTATACTGTTTATACAAGACTGACCTAAAAATATTAAATACTAATTGAAATAGATTAAATTAACATTAGGTATATAAATATATAGGTATAATACAGTAATATACAATATTGATGTTGATTTCAACGATAATTAAGTAGTCGTTACTCGAAATTATCATATTACGTTCAATTAGATAATATAATGATTAGTCGATATCAAACCTTTCAACCAAGCAATTAATCTATTATACTGTGTTTGTCCGAGAATGAAGTAAATAATAAATAAGTAAAGTAATACTAAAAAAACAAATATATTATTATAAATACATCCCATAATAATTGTAATACTGTGTAAATGCATATTATCACAATAATCTAATATATAAAAATTAATATTTGTGTGTTTCATCCGATTGCGATAAAACTTTGTCAACTTATTGCTTGCACTTGCGCAAAGAGTATAGGCTATACTAATATATAAAAATGAATGTCTGTCTGTCTGTATGTCTGTCTGTCTGTGTGTCTGTCCCGTATGCGTTCCTATACCATTCATCAGATTGCGATGAAATTTTGGTAAGTGGTTGTATGCACACCCATGAAGGTTTTTGAATTAGAAAAGTTATCATTTTCTTCTTCTTCTTAATTCTATCTTCTTTTATTCGTATGATTCCTATACCATTCATCCGATTGCGATGAAACCTTTGTCAGTTGTTGTGTTAACACCTGCAAAGGTTTCTGAAATAGTACAACCATCTTCTTCTTCTTCTTCATTCTATCTTTTTTTATTTGCATGGTCCCTATACCATTCATTCGATTGCGATGAAACCTTCGTCAGTTATTGTGGTAACACCCGCAAAGGTTTTTGAATTAGTACAAACATCTTCTTCTTCTTCTTCTATTCGTATGCGTTCCTATTCCATTCATCCGATTGCAATAAAATTTTCGTCAGTAATTGTGCCAACACCCGCGAAGGTTTCTAAATTAGTACAACCATCTTCTTCTTCTATTATATCTTCTTCTATTCGTATGCGTTCCTATACCATTCATCCGATTGCAATGAAATTTTGATCAAGTGTTGTGCTCACGCCGCAAAGGTTTCTGAATTGATACAACTATTTTCTTTTTCTTCTAAACTATCTTCTTCTATTTGTATGCGTTCTTATACCATTCATCCGATTGCGATGAAATTTTGACCAGTTGTTGTGAGCACGCCCGCGAAGGGTTCTGAATTAGTACAACCATCTTCTTCTCCTAATATTCGTATGCGTTCCTATACCATTCATCCGATTGCAATGAAAATTTGATCAAGTGTTGTGTTTACGCCCGCAAAGGTTTCTGAATTGATACAACCATTTTATTCTTCTTTTTCCTATATTCTATCTTCTTCTATTCGTATGCGTTCTTATACCATTCATCCAATTGCGATGAAATTTTGACCAGTTGTGCGCAAGCCCGCGAAGGTTTCTGAATTAGTACAACCATCTTCTTTTTCTTCTATTCGTATGCGTTCTTATACCATTCATACGATTACAATGAAACTTTGGTGAATTGTCGTGCGCACGCCTGCGAAGGTTTCTGAATTAGTACAACCATCATATTTTTCTTCTATTCGAATGCGTACCTACACCATTCATCCGATTACAATGAAACTTTGGTGAGTTGTCATACGCATGCCCACGAAGATTTCTGAATTAGAAAATCATCTTCTACTATTCGTATGCGTTCCTATACCATTCATCCGATTGCGATGACACTTTTGTCAGTTGTTGTGCGCACACCTGCAAAGGTTTCTAAATTATTATTATATAAAATACAAAGTTTGTTGTTTGTTTGTTCCATCCAATTTTGATTTTTTTTTTTACTACATATTAATAACATTAATAACGTTTTCATATTTTGGATTCGATTTTAATTTAGTGTTCTTATGATTGACTTTTACTCCTATTAGAATTATTTTCATATTGCCATATTGTATTACGCAGATATTTTAATATTAAAAAAATAATAACCTCTTATTATTTTTCAAATATCTAAGATAAATATAACCATGAAGCAACCCTGTACGAAGCCGGGTACTTCAGCTAGTAAAATATAATATTATTATGTAAAACAATAAACTATCATTGATAAAATAGTTCTTTATATATTAATCAAAATGTATCCATATCCAAGCAACCACAATAATAAAATATAATAATATTATGTAAAACAATAAACTATCATTGATAAAAGAGTTCTTTATAATACGAGTATATTAATCAAAATGTATCCATATCCAAGCAACCAAAAAAATAGTGAGCCTGACGGAAAGCGATGAACAAATAAAATCTACCTACTAAAACATTAACCGTTGTAGTTCAATGCGTTCTCTGCGGTCAATGCTCAGCATCACTGGCCCCCACGGAGAATTGTAAGATTATTTATATCAACAAGTTGCCTATCCTTGCCGGAGTGGTCTCCATAGACTTGCATATTCATGTCTGCGGTACCACGACCGCCTTGCTCGGGGTTTTGGAATAGAAGTTGGTGGTATATTAATATTGCAACTTCCAGATCTGAGATCGGTAGGCCCGTGAGCTTAAAGAGTTGTTGTACATTCATTGGCATATAACACAGCATCATGTGCCTGACTGAAGTAATAAACATTCCTATCTAGTAGCTGAAAGATCGATATCATAATATGCAAAGTTTGTACCGTAAAGGAAACCGTGTCCGGAATTTTGTACGTATGCAGTTCGCCATAATAACCAATGACATTAATATGGACGAAGCATCTAGAAAATAAAATGACACTCACTTTGTGTCGGGTCTGCCGGATGGCGAAATTCATATTTTAATATCGGTATCCTACGCTCAAATGAACATTCTGCTTGCAAGCGGTCTGGCGACACCGCTGAGTCTGCCCATACAAAATTTCTGACTGTCAGGTTTCGACTCCACCGTTATTATTGTGTTACAAAATGCCAATATGCCTAGTTAAAAATTGTAAAAAAATCTACTAAACACTCCAAGAAAGATGGGATATCACTTTGCATGTGTTAGTATTATTTATTATTTATAAAATGCCATTTTAAGATATTGATGAATGTTTATTCAACGCAATTGAATGACAGGTACCATTGGACAGTCAGTCGCCTGTGATTCGCTAGGCTCACTTGCGTCTAATCTCCGAGAAGTCGTAAGTAACCGAGAATCGGTTTCTAATGCAATGAGTCATGACACTAATACGCCATTACAATAAAGGTTATATTACTATAAATTCTCGAAGCTTGTATCGCATAATGGAAACGGATACGTCAATGGTCACGTGACATCTACCTATACATCTGTGAATGACTTTCATGCACAATTTCTCGTGCGTGCCGGGTATGCAGTGAGTCGTCCATTTAATATGTCATTGATAATAACATACTTCGGTGTGAAATATTGTATCGGAAATATTATGGTCGTATATTAAAGACCATCCAACCTCTTTGGATCGTATATTTCTAAGATAAAATGCATGTCTAAATAAAACACGGTTCTTTTCATTTCACAGGAAGCCAGCGGCAAACAAATTTTGAAAATAGCCGATAAGTATATTGGATTATTTGTTAGGTTATGTTACATTCGGTTACGTTAGGTAAGGTTGGGTTAGGTTTCCATTCTTAAATTCATGAATTTGGCCAAAATCGGCTATGAAAATTGGCGCGGTTCCCGCCTGGCTTTCTGTAAACTGACTTGTGCCTAAACCACTTACAAAATACGTAATAAAAACTACTGAAATACAAGGAAAAGACAGTATAAAATAGGTATGTAATAAATAATTATAAATACAAAACAACGCGTATTTATTTCATCTCTTTCCGAAAAGAACGCTCACAGAAAACTGTGCTACGGTGGAATGTAATACGTACAATTTCAACATTACAATAACATTCAACGCATTCAATATTCAAATAAAATTATTGGCGCTTTTTGTGTTGGGTCATCAAGTGATAAAGATAGCCCGACTTGGTCCATGTGACCCTGTGACTTATCGCACTCGTAAGCAACGTTCACTCTATTTTTTATATTGTGTGCGTGGATCATCAACACATCTGAGCAGTGGCGTAACTAAACACACATACAATTTTTCATTAAAACTTATATAATAATAACACTTAACAACGTTAATTTTTGAAGTAAATAAAAAAATAAGAAATAAAGGTATTCGTTGATAAAATATATTTATACTAAAATTTCACCTGCGTGCTCGCGTTAGTCACACTTGACCTGTGCCTTCCATGAAATGAGTCGAAGAATTAGGCATGTCATGGTTGCGTACAATCGAGCAAAACTAAAATCTGGCAAAGGAAACTTTCCTTTACAATATTTTTATGTGAGGACTGTGCGGGGGATGCACATACACGCGAACACCTTACAGGGCACATTGACACGAGTCGTGATTGTCATGTTTAAGCAAAACGGCAGTTTTTTTGAAATTTAATTTGAAGATTTCTTTTCAAAATCGCAATATTTAGGTTAATATATTATTAGGTATAAATAATAATCTTATGTAATATATTTTATTATTACATAATATTGATCTTAGGTCTTGGGGTTTCTACTGTGTCTTTAGTTTGCCGGTCAGACGTTGAAAAGTTTTCCCGATCTCTTTATAATTGGGTTTCATTTACTAATTCCGAAGTTGGCTAGAAAATTGTTAGATATCTTCCCATCAGAAATATATTTACGCACTACACATTATGTATATATACTCTGAGCCTATAATGTGGCCTACTATTCCTAGTATTTTCACGTAACCAGCTCATTAAAAAGTAATTTCCTTCAAGAAAAATTCTCTGGAAAGAACGATCTACTTTATAAGGTTGATAGAAACTACTTGAAACGTCACTGTTTTGTAAAAAAATGAATATTCTAAAAAATTAAATTAGGAATACATTTATTTAATGTTTTAAAGCAGATTTAACTATCTGCGCCCATTCTACGTCAAGACGTTGAACATAATACTTAGCCCAGTTGCACATTGATAATCGTCTCCACTGGGATAATAGTCACAAATCAAAACTGAGCTCAGTATGCAACTTTCTTAAGTGCGTATACTCAAGGCCGAGTGAGGACAGTAACGTCACATGGCAAGCCAAAATGAATGACGAAGTGAAAAATTTCAGGATTATACCTGCGTAGCATGTCGTGTTTAAATAGTTGAATGTGACTCCAGCTGTTTTTTTCAAACTGAAAAGTTGCAATCATGCAGTATGCGGCGGTAGATTTTGTTACATGACATGTTACAACACATTGTGTTTTGTGAATGCCAACAAAATCATATCGACATATTCGACGTGTTGCAGTCGGACGAGTTAAGATGTGAGATCGGGCTTACATTTTTATCAATATTCTCTCAATACTTTTCTTTATTTCGACCATGTCCGATACTAATAGGATCATATGGACCTCCACAGAGTGGAGGTTTGTATTAACAGATTTTGTTTTTACGAGAAATGGATGTCAGCCACTTGCTCAACCTACTAGGTCCATACTCTGATTCATACACAAATTGAAAAACAATTTATGTGTACTTGCCAGACCCAGGATTCAAACCTGGGACCGACTCTCAATACACTAATGGATTTCCCACTGAACCCCTCCATCGCAGGCTTCTCTCTAAGAAGTATTATCTCTGAAATATACTATGATGTATTATATACGCCATCCTCAATTTTTTGGTATTTTAGATTTATTTGTATTAGTTAGTACCTACATATAATTATGTTTGGGTAATAAACTTTTTGACTAAACATAATTCATTTGATAAATTATTATTATCAATTCGATACTAAATACGCAATAAATTAAGGACTGAGTTATAGACGCATTTTACAATTCTTTGATAAGTGATAAGAGAAATCTGGAGAGAAGAGTGTGATCTTTTGTAGTGTTGAAGGGAGAAAGTGGCAAGGGTGTGCGTATTCCAGACGGATCGACGACACCAAAAAAACGACGGAATCACCACAATAACTGAGACAACATGATCGATGTAGGATTTCTCTATATGCAGGAGATTGTTCACAATGTAATAAATTTTAGTGATCGCTATCTTCAGTAATGCGGCAAAGGATGTAAATAGAGATTACTATTAATGAAAAGCATCAGAATAAACCCCTAAAAAAGGGCCGGCCATGTGGGCCTCGAACATATTTTTAATGTATGTGGATGATATATGGGCTTACCCATGATTCATACGAATTAAATTTAATATCCGCGTCGTTGGAAGGATTTCAAAACTTTGCGAAAATGAAGACATAAGCATTAGAATAAAATCAAGCACATGCTATTGCTAGCACAACTCATAGATGGCTCCAGGCGTCAGCCACATTTAATCTCAAAGCCGGTGGATTCACTGTAAAGTCTTGTGATCCAGAAATAAAACAAACTGTTTCTTTTATATTCACCATTCGACTAAAAAGGACAATATTTAAATCATCAACAGTCACATTATCATTTTATTTGTTGTTTAATAGAAACGAGCGTTACCCTAAAGTCCCATATCTACATGTTTATGCATCGAATTTAACTGTGCAAAAACGTATTTTAAGTTATTTTTGTTATATTTATAAATCATTTAATATAATTTGTAAATATTGATTCCCACGGCGGCTCTCTTCCGAATAACGGATGGTAACCATTAAGATATCATAATTATACGCCAGGGATTCGCAAACTTTTTTGTCAGAGGGACATTTTTGAAATCAAAAATATTTGGCGGGTCGCCCCTTTCTTATGTAAAAAATATTTTCAAGTAAAGCAAAAACATAAAAAAAAATATTTCATTGTAATATAGACTTATATTTTTTACCACATATACATTACTATTACTGTTATTAATAAGTATAGATACTAAATTTTTTCACCATGTAATTTATGTAATTTGTTTGTTTGAAACTAAATCCTGCAATTTAGGCTCAAAGTTTGTGGTGTGGATACGCAAAACAGATGCGATATTATGGTTGTCTGTTAATTTTGATATTAAGTTTGATTTATTAATGCTCATTATAGAAAATATTTTTTCACAAATATAGGTACTTCCGAATAAAGAACCCAATTTATGAGCATGTTTAACTATATTTGGATATACCTCAAGTGAAAGTTTTTTTGTAGAATTCAATTAAATTCTTATCACGATAAGATGCTTTTGCTTTCACGTTCCCTTGCAAATCTATTCATTCAAACTGCATATTTACGGGAACAGCACTTTGCACACCCGCATACACAAATCTGACCATTTATTCTTGCCAGAGGATATTTAGTTTTAAATGTATGTATTTTTTAATATTCGATATGAAAAATTAAAAAATCTTACAGATTTAACATAAATCTCGCAAGACACACTTTGTGAAACCTTGCAATACGCTGACTATCCAGAATACTATTAATTCTTATTTTTTGCAAACTATTCGTGTTTATTACAGTTTAAGTTTAAATTTCCAAAATAAATGATGAATCATAACGTTTTTTTTTTAATTAGAAAGCTTTTTCTTTTAACAATAAAAAAGTAACACTTAATAAGCTTCCGAAACGGCTTAGCAACAAAAATAAGAACCTTAAAACTTCTATAGCAGCGTTTTAAATTTATTTAAACTGCTGGGAAAAAGTTTCGCTTCTCAATTTATTTATTATTCATGCCTGCTTTTGAAGTAAATTACTCAAAGGGAAGAAAATACCTTCGTAAATAATGAAGTCAAAATTGATAGGCCGATTTATATGCGTCTTGTTGGTTTGAAAAATATGTTTGATGATTTTTTTTTATCGCCTTCGTATTCTATCGATGTCTTTAAAATACAGTGGTTGTAAATCTAATAGACTGTGTAGATAGGTAGGATGTGTAGGATCATGGGCACTAATCTTGATGTTTATTAACATGCATTGATAGTCATGTTAGTTTCCGGCATTCCTGTGCATTAATGATATTGATGCATGCGGATTGTGGTAGGGGTGACTCTGTCTTATATTTTTATTAGTGGATATATTATCGATTGCCCAGTATTGAATAGTAACAACTCAAAAAACGTAGTTTTCAGATAATCATGTTATAATATTTGAATATTTTACAATACACAAGATTTGACAAGCTTTAAAAGGAAACATGTCAGAATGTATCTATCCGAAATTGAAACGTATGGACAATCGCCAGTTTTAAATGGAAACAATTCGAAATAGATCTGTACAAAACTGGTTTTGTTTGAAAGTTTGTAAAATTTTAAACGGATTTTTTTGCTTTCAAGGTATCTAAATATATTTTTTTTAATTGTTTCTGTACGAAACTGGTAAGAGCTCATTTTAACGCAAAATGTCGAATTTTTTACTCGATAACATTCAATACTGGGCTATCGATATGTACCTACCTACCTCTCTCTCTCTCTCTCTCTTTCGACCATGTCCAATCCTTATAAAATCATTAGGGCCTCCATAGAGTGGAGGTTTGTATTAACAGATTTGGTTTTTACGGGAAATAGAGCCACTTGCTCAACCTATTAGGTCCATACTCTGACTCATACACAAATTGAAAAACAATATGTGTACTTGTCAGACCCAGGATTCAAATCTGGGACCGACAGACCTACCTATTTCATTACATGACTAAATCAATTAGTTAATAATTTATTGTATTATACATCTCAGCCGTAGCTGTTTTACAGAAATACTTTGTATTATTATAAAAACATGATGATTAGCAATGGTAATAAAATGATAATATATTATATTAAAAGCGTTGACCGCAAATACAACCGTTGACCGTGATAACTCTGTCCCATTTATCGCCGCGGTACAATTAGTAATCTCGCGCTTAGAGTTAGGTATTTCCTGAGGATATCTCAAATCGAGATATCCTCGGGAAATACCCAACTCAATATCGAGATTCAGCATTTCCCGAAATGTTGAAATTTTGAATTCTCGAGATTCGGGATTTCCAGAAAAGAATTCTCGAGAAATCGGGAAATTTAAAAAAAACCTGTAAAAATCCTAAAATCAGTAAAAACAGATAAATTCCAAAAACATATGATTTTTTTTATATATGTAAGATGAAAAACAAAATAAAAGTAGGAAAACCAAAATAATTCAAAACATTACTTATCAAAATAGGATTTCAAAATTCCCTGATGTTGCAAAAATTGCGCTCATTTTGAGTCGACGTTGGCTTAAATGTGTTTAATGCCCCGATCAGTCTTTGAACGTTTTGTGTTTACTATCCACTTTTTTCATATAGAAAATCGTTTTATCAATTAATATTTTATAATAAAGAAATCCCGAATCCAAAGAAAAGATTCTCGAGATCCGGGATTTCCTGAAATGTTAAAAATTTAAATTCTCGAGATTCGGGATGGAAAATCTTGAAAATTTCTCAAAAATTCCCGTCGGAAAATTCTCGCAACCCAATTCTACTTGTGCTACGGAGGATTTGAGTGCATTTTAGCATTATTTGGGTTGCACACATAAACTCGTCTCGACGTCGAATATGTCGATGAATTTTGTTGGTATTCACAAATCACATGTAATCAAGTGTATCTCCACGGCTTGAAAGCGACATTTTAGTATGAAAAAAAAACAGCTAGTGTCGCAGGAAACAATTTTTTTCCGACATATGACGCAAATAATATTATAATACCAAAATGTCGCACTTAAGTCATATATTTTTGTTAGCCGCATGACGTCGCTGTCCCGGCATTGCATCCGACATAGCAGTGGCGAAGGGTGGAGGTAGGCTGTGAGATCAACCATACATAGTGCATATTAAACTTTGTCAATCGTACGTATTTGTTTTCATTGACATAAGACTACAATTTTATTTACAGACGGTGTTGGTTACTTTTTAAAAATCCCTGCGAAAACCAACCCATTATAGGTAATAGTCAAAAAATACTCATCTATATATAAAATATTTAAAATTATGCAATTAAATCATACATAAGTTTGGATATTTTATAGATAGAATAATATTTTTTATCTATTATTGTTTGGTTTAGGCAGGGCTTAATGAACCAACATTATGCGTAAAATGTATTCTTAATCCAATGACAACAAATAAATATGAATAAAAAAGTGTTCAAAATTTTGTCGTATCGCCGAACATATACCAAAACTATTATGGATTGGTTAAGGCAGGGTTTAATTGATTTTTAAAAACAAACCAACACCATTTGTAGTTATAGTTCAATAAAAACAAATACGTATGACTAACAACATTTAATGTGCACTGTTTATGGCGGATCTTAACAGCCTACCTCCACTCTTTGCTACTGCGACATAGTCGTAACACCAAGAACTTGCGACATGCAGTCCGTGTCGAGTGAAACTCGCGACACGTGCTGTTTTTTCAAACTAAAATGTCGTATTCAAGCAGTGTGCGGAGACATATTATTAATTATATATATATAATATATATACTTATATAATTAATATCAACATATTCGAAGTGTTTCAGTCGAAATGAGTTCAGATGTGCGACATGGGTTAGTGTTTAAGTGGCTTTAAGCAATGCATAATACCTAAGTATCAATGGCAAAGGTATTGATAATACAAACCATTGCTAATTTTCTACAAACACGTATCTCAATTTTTGTCAGTTTTGAGTTGTTTGATGTAATGAATTCAGAATTTGAATACGCATATATTCCACTAACATGTATGTCAAAACGTGCTTTAGAACATAATAGATTTAAGCAATAACAAATACTCATATCACAATAAAAGACTTTTATAAATGTTATAAACTCGTATCTTGAGTTACGTGTTTGTAAGTATACAGAATACTGAACTCTGACAGATGATTGTACTGAAGCTCTTTCTCGTAAGCCAAGATACGTGTTTGCTGAAGTAATATTCACGGTAAACTTGCAACGCATTCTCGTATCTCCGACAATATGACTGATCGGTCGAAAGTATAGTGCGATAAATTGAAGAAACATAACATTTTTTTCATGAAAATATAAAATAACAAAATAACTATACTAAATGGATATTTCATAGAAGAAAATTTTTCTAAATTAAAAACTGAGAGAATAAAGTTGTTATTTGCCTCTCATGATGAAAAGTTGTGTTTTTTGAGATATGTGTTTGTAGAAAATTACAGACGAAACGTCTTAATTAGGCTAATGTCTGCATTTAGTGACTCGATAACATCAGAATCTCTCTAATGTTTAGTTTTAACGTACGAAAATTATTTATTAGTTTTTTTTTACCTTACTAAAATCCATCCACGTATTACAAAACCTCGAAGTAAATCTTATGCGGTGTGCTATCAAACATTTTAGTACTTAACTGCCTGGCAGGGAGAAGACGGGAGAGGCTTTGAATTAATTTCCCGTCTGTCTGCTTCGTCAGTGTTTTCTGGATCGGTGAGGTAGATCTCTAATGGATTAATTACTCTGCACTAGTGTTCTTTGCACTCAGCTTAAATCAGAAATGCCTTATAAGCTCGGATCGAGAATTTATGTGTAAGGTGCGCGTCTACAAGACTTTCATACTGTTTGAACAAAGCTATCCACTTATATTTTAATCAGAGATAATGTTTGATTAGATTATGCTATTAGTCGTGTGGTGTAACATTGATATTGATAACATCAAATTAAAAATATAAGAATATAAATTTAAATTATAAATTATAAATTATAAATTATTAATTTAAGACGATCACAACATGACATTTAGAAACAAAGAACTTTTATAAAAATAGTATTATATAAAAAAAGAAATATCAGTATTAAGTTAATAAACAGTAGAAAAGTGTAAATAAAAAAAAATATTAGATTCAAGAATACCGAATGAGCTAAACCAACGCCATCTTTAGATTATTAAAGCCTGAGCATTACTTTTTGCACAAGCAACGAGTGGTCCACCGTCATACTATTTATTGATAACGTACTTGCAAGCAGAGTTTGATATTCTATAATGACTCAAGAGTATAAATAAGTTATTGTCGTTTAGAATAGACTGTCACATTGACAAACGTCCTAGTGTATAATGATATTATTATACACAGAAGAAGTTTACTAACTTCGATCGTCACTTCCAATAATTATTTATAAAACATAATCAATCAGATGAACTCCAAGGTCTCCAAGATACGTTAAAACAGTCTGAAAGAAATCTGAATCTAAGAATACGCCGACAAGTAAACCCGACAGACGCGTCAGTTTTAGCACTCTATGGACAATGACAGGGAATGATAGGTTATCCATAGAGAACAGGAGGGGCAGAAAGATAGGACCAGTCGTGAAATGTATCGGCTTTCTTCTTCAGTCGGCAATGGCTAAGCAAACCCTATTTTAAGAGTTTATAAAACAACCTTTACCCATTTATACTCATTCTCACGTAGGTGTAAACATAATATCAACATCCGAAGCGATTTGGATTAATTATAAGCGTTCGTGAGCAGAGACAATAGCCTTCAGTGATTGAAGCTATCACGAAGAGACGCTTTACGTGGCTGAGACACGTATTCCGGATGCCGCCAAAGAGTGCGGCATTTCGTACCCTTGTGGCACAGCCTCAAGGGTTTCGTTGACGTGGCCGGCCATCCCTCACCCTGCAGCGGTGCTACAAGAGCGACATACGTGCTGCAGGTCTGACATTGCGGGAGGCGTAAGAGTTGGCGAGTTGGGAAGTGGCGCCAACTTGTGCTTGCCCTATGCCCCAATGTTGGGACGTGACAGGGTGGAAGAAGAAGAACAAAGAATTGATAATTTTAAATTCATAAATTGTCAAGGAACCTTCATCCTTCTTCATTATAAAGCAGCCTTTACCAATAATTGGTAAATTTAATTGGTAAATTGGTAATTAATTAATAATAATGAGATTTATATCTTTATTTTTGTTTCCACATTGACACTTATTTGATAAAATAACGTTATATTTTAGTAAATAAACAAAATTTAAATGTTTATATATTATGAAACCAACTTGCACGGTGCAGCAGTAAAATTTGGTTAACTTCAATGAGCGAGAAATTCACAAACTTTCGTTTAATGATCAGAAATTTATTTCATCGGATTTTCGCATCGTGCTTTTACCCTGATTAAAACATATTTCATTGAAAGCTCCATCTAAAATCTATAAAATACTTTGAAGTTTTACAGTTATGACGTTTAGATCAGCGGATGAATATCAGAAAGAGAGAGTTTTTGGTAGAGTAGTCAGAGAACCGAACGTAGGCGAGAATGAATCACAAACGAATTATTTGCGTTAATTGAAAAAAGCCAAGTAATTGACGTCAGTATCAATAGAACTTTAGTACGTATTTTACCACGTTTTTCTTAGCTTATATTCTTGTTTGTCCGTAGGTTTTTTATTCAGTACAAATCTTGCAATCGATTTTTAACTAACTTCCCGACTAACTAGACATTTGAAACTTTTAGAATATATCAGAACACGATGCCAATGCATTCTTTTAATACGTTATCTTTAAGCAGAATTGAAATCATTTTCAGATAAATTCTGTTTTGTATGAAAAGTTATTTCGGAAGAAATCCGTAATCCAATACACCATTATTGGTTGCTAAGGGGGTGGTCCTAGCAACTTAATTATTAATATATACGTGTGTTACTATAGAAATCAAAATGACATTTCAGTATTTTATATTTGTTTGTTTGTTGGAAAATAGCAAAAAAATGTCCTTATTTGTCCTAAATTACTAATACATAGAATTGTCAAGTCTATTATATGATTCAACAGAATATTTAAAAACATGGTAAATAAAAAGTTCTTTTTATCTTGTAATTATATATCAATAAGTAATAGTATTCATTATTTTTATTTTTTTTGTTCTAATATAATATTTTTATAGCACTGATGAATACCTATGATACCTAATGAAATAAAATTAAGGTTATAATACATAATATACAAATATATATTCTTTTACTATTACCATGACTCAATTATTTTTATATTAAATATTATTTTCAATATGAAGTACAAAATATTATACTTTGACCTGTATAGCAACATTAGGTATAAATAAATGGTTCTACAGTGGCACTCTAAATAGGCGACACCCGGTTGTATTGGAATAGTTTTCTGCGATGCTTCTTTCTATGCTAGCAAACAATACCACTACAACTGCATGGTGGTTTTACCGTGTCCATGGTGCCACTGTATACTGATTTACCTATACATAATTTTAATCTTTGAAATAGATTGACTTAAAACCAAAACTGATAAATTGCATATAAGTAAAGCATGTTAAAACTGGGGTGATGATAATATTATGTTGAAATGAATAGGCGCAGTATAATTATTTTTGTACTTATTGTAATAATAAAATCATTCTTATTTATAACTTATACTTTTTAATTGTAGTTATGCAATGATATGGACGAAGCATCTGGAAAAAAATGACACTCACTTTTTGCCGGGTCTGCCGAATGGCATAATCTGTTCTAACGCCATTACAATAAAGGTGATATTGCTTTAAATTCCCGATGCTCTTTGTCGGTCTGCCGAATGGCATAATTCATATTTTAATATCAATATCGTTCGTTTAAAAATGAACATTGACACTGGAAACACTGTTCTAACGCCATTACAATAAAGGTGATATTGCTATAAATTCCCGATGCGTGATATCACAGAATGGAAATTGTGAAATTTTGTCACGTGACGTCTACTTATACATGTGCGAACGTCGCTATGCGCGAATTTACTTGCTAGCTGCTGTACTAAGTGCGTTGTCTATTAATAATGTCATTGTAGTAATAACACCATTTGAAAAACCTTAGAAACATGCATAAGTATAAGAAAATATAATTTTTTTTTTTTTAGTAATAAATAATTCTTTACAGCACTACACAGGCTAAGAGGCCAAATACCAGTAGTGTATTTAGTAATAGTAGTAAAACAATAAAAAAACAGCCAGGCTTTGAGTAAATTACAATAATATATCGTGATCTCACCTGGAATCAAATCCGGAGGGCCTGGATGTAAGGCCAGCGCGCCTGCACACACGCACTACGAGAGCCGATCTAAATTATTGCTTTGCAATCAATTAATGTAAATGACATAACTGACCTCTTGATTCGCAGAATTTGATGTAGGTACCTCAGTTTAAGCGTAAATATACGAAACAATCCGCATGAATCATTGACGGATCGATAGCTTAGAGGCCAAACCATTCACCCGGAAAGTGAAAGACGTTTGTTTTGAGTCCCACTGGGCCAACTTTTATTTTCTAGAAATATGAATACGCGTGTTTGTAAAATTATGTCATTTCTATAATATAGAATCAAACACCTAACACACTAAAAAACCTTGTGTATATTGTATATTTAGTATTGAATTAAAAATAATATTAATTTTATATTTTTTTATTCAGTTATCGGTAATTGTTGTGGTTTATGGAATATGTTATCTATTTATTATCTATAAACGCCGCATGCACCTGAGAATGACTCATTATAATGTTTTATACACAGATTAAAATGCCATATTATATAAAATAAAAAAGAAAACAAAAACATAATATCATTTTACAATGAAAATAAGCACAATACCAAAAAAATACAGTATTAAACATCAATAGGCAGAATATTCGAAAGAGAATAAATCCTTGATATTGAAGAATGCATTGAGAAGTTTGATAATAATATATAAAAATCAACATGAAATAGGTAATAATTTTTCTTATATCTAGTGGAGGCAAGATTGAATTTTATTATTTGTATTAGATGCTCTGATTATAAAATCACGATAAAATTGCCTTACTAAAAAATATAACGTAACATCCTAATAAAAAATTAAATACATTTAAATTATTGTATTTAGAAGATAGAAAATGTAATGCAAACGTGTTGTTGGTTACCTACGTCAGTAAATAACAACTACGATGTCCAAGGTCGCTAAAATACTATTAATATAAATGGAACTAGAATTGTAACGACTAATATGGTTATTAATGGTTTCCGGAATTTATCAAATTGATTAATGACGTACTTGCACCTTTTTATAGAAATTAATAAGTATTTTCTTAATCATTACTAAATATTTGAATATATTATATAAGATTTAAAAAAATATTTAATTCAAAAACATTATATTGTAAATTAAGTAGAAACTAAATAATATAAAATGTTTTGTTTTATTATCGTTTAAAAATACATTCGAAAGTATTTATACATATCGGTCCGTCCGATGTATTAGCACTCACCATTTTATCTTTTAATTATAATAATCTATTATTCTTGGGGGAGCCGAAAACCCTTAGAGAATGCATCCCTTGATAGAATAAAGGTGAACATTTGCCAGAAATGGAGAAAAAGAGCAAAATAAAATATCTATTTTCATCGGAATAAACAGGCCTTGCTGCTTTAGAGGGCTCGCACATCAGAACTCGCCGCATGCGTCTTACGACGAATTCGTCGATGTGACGTCATCGTAAACCAAGAAACAAACGTTATCAAATGGACCTTCGCAGATTTGCCGATGCAACTGCAACTCTGCGACCCTGCGACATTCGTCTAGTTGCAATGGCCAAAGCGTGCATGTCGATCTCGGGAATGTCGCCTCCGCGCAAGCGCACAGCTGGCGGCCATCGGTCATTTCTGTCTTTGTCTCTGTCTACAATGTCATTGCTCGCTCACGCCGCCGCGTTTGACGTTTGTTCATACAATCAACACAATAAAAATGGCAGACGAGAGACTTTTCTTTTTTCGTGTTTGACGTTTGCCGCTGGGCAGATGTGCGAGGATGTACGATGCAACATTCGTCGAAATTTTGTCAACTTTTGATTTATGGCCGTTAGGCACACAAGGCGAATTGTGATGTGCGAGCCGGCTTACGAGTAGATTCTACATGATCAAAGGGTACAGGAAGTTCCAGCTGAATACACTAGGAAAAACCACCCTTGCATAATATTATGGCTAAATAACGAAGTAATATAATGTAGGATTTGGACAAGATATCAAAGTAATGGAATATGTACTCATACTAGATGGGTGGATGACATCAGCAATGACGTTAGACTGAGTTGAATGTCATTGGCACAAGACCGGGATGTAAAATAGAGGGGAGTTTTAGGAAGACGAATATACTAATATAACCTAATTACCTATCTTGTTTTTTGTTAGTTTATAAAAAATAATATAGTTAGGTACTAATTATTTATACCTACAATTAAGCCGTTAAGCGGATGAAGAGCATTATTGCAATAATATGAATTATATAATAATTACATCATATCCATTCCGGCACATGATTTTGATGATTTTGAATAGAAATTAGTTATATCAATTCTACGTTAACTGAAGCAATTACGTTAATAATTATTTCGGACTATAAACCCATTTTTGAAATGGTCGACTATATAATTTGAGTTGTAGATTCGGATGACTTATTTCTAGATGGTTGTAAGAGAGCAAAAGCAAATCTTGATATATATTTCTATTCTCTGTACCAACAGTGGCGTAGTCTTCGTGTATTGAATTAACGTAGTCTAAAAAACGCTAATATCAGTGAACCCGGAGCGAAGAAAAAAAATAGAAAACCCAAGTTGTGATGGCATAACTGAATTAATAAACACCACTTGATTCTTCAAAAAGCGTAAACAAGAGTGAAATATTTTGGAGACAGCCAGGATGGTAGAGCCAATGATGCCAATCACCATCATGCTATTTTTGATAAAGTAATTCAAATAACGTACAATACATTTTTCTACATACAACCTAAGCGCATTCATAAAATTTGACAAAATATAGCATTATATTATTTGAGTAATAACGCGCAGCATGTATCACGTCATAAAAGTAAAGATTTCCGGATAATGCTACTTTTTCGTAGAGGGGCTCAATTATAATCAAAAAGAATTCATCAAAGTTACCGCAAAATTAAATTAACATTAAATCGGATTTAAATAACACTGATTGCCTTTGTAAATAAAAACTCTTTTACTACCATTTTGAAAATAATAATTTACCTTGATAAAGATACAATAAAATTGACACGTTTTTATTAACTTTTTTTTTTAATCAATTATTGTTATTTCGTGTAATTAAATAAGGGTTAAATTATAAAATATAACCGTGAGAGAAATATTTATAAATTTAATATTAAAAAGCTGTCGATTAATTAGACAGGGGTTATAATTTTAACAAAGGGTTTGTGTATTGATGGTTGGAGGATTCATTTAATTTAAAATTTTAAACTATTAAACTTCTGAATCTCGACTTTAGAGGTTGCTACTCGGATAATATAAATTTGTACCAAAACCATACGGTTCTGGATAATTTGGGATAGTTGATGTCAAAGTAAGTGCAACATTATGAAGATCTCTCTGATCAATGTTACTATTTAATATATAATCTGACTTAATATTTAAAGTGTCAATTTGATAACCTTCAAAAAGATGTAAAGATAACTGGTAGAAAGATAAATTAATATTGTCCGGGCCAATTATGGCCGGGGCAATCCCAGCCAAATTCCTACCAATTAAACTACCATACGCACGTTCAAACATAGTTTAAACATATTCAGTTATCTACTAACGATAAACGCGGTTAGATGTGCATTACATAAATAATTCGCTTACTAACTTTTTGTCGCCAATGCCACGAAAACGCATCGTAAGTACAAAGCAACAAACTACGGAGTGACTCAAATAAACAGTATCGCGCGAAAGTGATAATATACGTAAGAGTGATTGACGACCAAGACCATGGAGCCAGCTTCAGCATCACAAAAGGTTAGTGCCTGGCATTCTTGATAACCCCTCTCCCAGCACCAGAAACATCATTCACCCTATCTAATATAGTCCACAAAAAGCACGACTGAATATAAATACTCTTTGTTATGACGACAGTGTTTTTTTTTCGACCATGTCCGATCCTAATATTATGATCATAATATGGGCCTCTACAGAGTAGAGGTTTGTATTAACAGATTTTGTTTTTTACGAGAAATTGATGTCAGCCACTTGCTCAACCTATCTGGTCCATACCCTGGCTCGCACACAAATTGAAAAACGATATGTGTACTTGCCAGACCTAGGATTCGAACCTGTGACCCACGGCGTGATAGTCCAACGCTTAAGCCGCGGTGCTTACTGGTGCATAACGCCGACAATGTTTCTTGACTAATAAAGTAAACACCATAAGTGAGAAACATGCAGTATGAATATGCAAACAAACAAAAAACAGAAACAAAATTATTTCAAAGAGATTTTTATATCTATATTAATTATTGGTAGATAATTCCATTTTACCATGTTTCTATTAGCTCGTATTCTTGCTTGTCCCGTACAGATTTTTTCTTGTTTGTCCAAGATTTTTAACTAACTTCCCGACTAGCTAGACATTTAAAACTTTTAGAATATATCAGAACACGACGGGAATGCTTTTTTATGAATACTTTTTGCCATGTTTAAGGCTATATCTCAGTTGATGCATAGTCTAAAAAGATCGCGGCTAGGCGATGCGCGGATTGCGGGTCGCGGGTGCAAATGACGCATACCGAACGAAATATATTTTGTAATATAAATCTAACATGCGTCCATTTAATGGTCTGTTTATTTCTTTCTTAACTTTCTTCTTTAAGCACTACGGTGCATGGTTGCAGCATCAGTCCCATGCGGCTCCGTCTTGGGACGGAATGAGCACTTAAAATCACTTCTTTCAGACACGTTTAAAGCGTCATAGAAAGCGGCCGTGCATATATGACGGGTGGTGGTGGGCACTTATGTTCTATTAGTAATAATACAATATATTTATTGACATGTTTTCTATTTAAAGTAAATTGGTAACGTTTTTAGTCATCTTTGCACGATTTAAGAATTAATACCCCCGTCGCCATCATGAAACAAATTGACGTATTCACACCTCGACGTTCGGTCTCCGAGTGCTAGCGAGTCCAAAATTTCGTCGCGCTTATAGTTGAAAATTATTTGCTATTTCACTGAAGTATCACCTTAAGCAGAATTGAATTCATTTTCAGTTAATTCTGTTTTGTATGTTTCGGAAAAAAATTCGTTAAAAGTAATATTTACTACTCACTATTATTGGTTGCTAAGTGGGTCCTAGCAATTAAATTATTAATATATACGTGCGTTACTATAGAAATCAATTTGAAATGTCAAAATTACATTTCAGTATACTATATTTACTAATACATAGAATTGTCAAGTATAAATATGATTCAACAGAAAATTTAAAAAGGTGGTATATAAAAACTTCTTTTTATCTTGTAATTATTTTCATATATTTCGCGAATACTGGTATTGGTATTTTAAATCGGTTTTGTAATTCCTGCTCACAACTACAGGTAGGAAATCTATAATATTGTCTAATAATATATCTAATAATTTATCTATGTAATTTTGTGGTCACCGTATGCCAGTTTGGCGATATTTTAGTGAGAGTCGTATTTTCTTTAGAGCCCCCCCCCCCCCTTTATTTTATTAACTGAGAGCTTTCAAAACAATACAGTCCGCTTTTTTACCAGCAATGTCCCCCGAGACATAAATAATTAATCATAATTAAATAGCCTTCCCAATAGGGTTGCTAGCACTAAATATCTTAGAAAAACATTAATCAGTCGTTCGTTAATAAGCTTCCATGTTTAATATACAATATTTATTAAATATCTTGCTATTTTTTTATTAGGAAACAATAATTAATAATACTTATTGTAATATTAATAAGCGGACGTTTTTATATTCACCCACTTAAGTATACCTAATTTAATTAGAAATACCTATTTCACGTTGGATTTAACAAATTAAAATTTGCAATACATTCTTCAATGCATTTCATTCTCGTTCTAATAGTACGTTCGTATATTGTCATGTTCAATACCTCCCTTCAGGAACTCAGTTTATTAAATATTTGTTATTATGTTATTTTTTGTATAGCGTAATATTATATAATTTTGTATAGCGTGTATTAAATATTTGTTATTATTTGTATAGCGTTAGAATTTATTACAGAAACTGTAACAGAGACGATTATTTAGATACTAAGAAAGCACAAGTTCGCGCCATTTTCCTCGATCTATCCCCAACTATCGCTCCTACCGCCATGCCAGACCTGCAGCCCGTAGATCAGTCTTGTAGCACCGCTGCCAGGGTGAGGGAGGGCTGGCTACGGCGACGGAACCGTCGAGGCTGTGCCACAAGGGTAAGAAGTATCGCACTCTCTGGCGGCATCTGGAACACATGTCCCAGCCGTGTACTGCGTCTCTTCGTGGTTACCTACTTTAATCACCGAAGGCTGTTGTGTCCGCTCACGAGCTCGAGTGTTTTTACGCGTTCGTACCAATGTACCCCTAAAATTCGGCGGAGAAATCGATTCTAAAAGCTCAAACGTCGAGACCTTCGAAGCTAGCAGCGTTGCCAACCGTCTATAATTATAGTATTTGTACTATAATTTTGGTCCGCGTACTATGTACGATATTAAAAAGGTATAGTACGCCAGAAGTACTATAATTTTACATCTCTTATCATAAAATATTTAATTTCGATATTAATAAATACGCCAAAACTACGAAAATTTCTATATTATCGTACTATAAATTGGTGCAAAATATTATAATTTTGTAATTGAAGAAACTCTGCCTGTAGCCATAGAATTCACCTAGGTTGCTGCCGGTCCCAATCCCGGATGAAGGAGGAGGGTTCATCGTAGGGCTAATCACCCTACATGGTAAAAACACCCGATTACGAACACCAACACAAGCGCTTCAGAACACAGGACCCCTATCAATGAAAGACCCCGGCTACAAATTAAGGACAAACGATTTTATTTAAACTGCGGAACTTGGAACATAAGAACAATGTTGCGAACAGGAAAGATGGAAGAAGTTGCAAACGAACTTTATAAATATAATATGGACGTGACAGCTCTGCAGGAGATAAGGTGGAAGGACAGTGGCTGCATTAATAAAAGGAAATATTCTCTGTACTTTAGTAGAGCACTGAATACACAAGGGCACCATGGAACTGGATTTATTATCAATGCTAATATACGGAAATCCGTGCTGGGGTTTGAGCCAATAAATGAGCGACTTTGTAAACTCAGAATAAAAGGCATATTTTATAATATTACTTTCATAAACGCCTATGCTCCAACCGAGGATGCAACAGAAGAAATCAAAGATAAATTTTATGACGACATACAAAATGCATGTGAAGCTGTCTCAGCGCATGATGCATTAATTGTAATGTGAGACTTCAATGCCAAAATTGGAAAAGAACAAATATACGCAGAAATTGCTGGAAAACATAGCATGCATGAAACAACCAGCGAAAATGGAGAGCGCTTTGCAGCAGCTAACAATCTCGTAATTAGTAGCACCTGTTATCCACATAAAATGATACATAAAGGCACTTCGAGAATCCCAGGAAGCACGGAGTGTAACCAAATTGATCATTTACTTATATCTAAAAGAAGAGCCACAACAGTTGAAGATGTACGCTCTTGCAGGGGGGCCAACTGTGATTTGGATCATTTTCTTGTAAAAGCGAAATTGAAGCAAAAAATATCAAGAGCTCAAAAAAGCGATGGAAAGAAAAGAATAAAATGGAATTTGGAAAATCTTATGAATTCAGACTCCCTGAAAAACTACCAACAAGTGATAGATAGCAAATTACAAGTGACACCAATTACTGATGACGTAAATGATGATTGGGAAAACACTAAAAGCTGCATAATAGCAAGTGCCACTGAAGTACTAGGGGAAAAAAAAGTACAAGCAAATAACGGCTGGTTCGATGATGCTTGCAAACAGGCAATTATAGAAAAAAATAATGCAAGAGAAAAATGCCTACAAAGAGAAACACGCCAAAATGCGGAAATTTATAAAGAGAAAAGAAGATATGCAACAAAACTCTGCCGTGAACGAAAACGCGAAATGTTGAGGAAAATGGTGGAGGGTATGGAATCTCAGAGAAGGTGCAATGAAACTAGAAAATTCTACAAAACTTTCCGGGATCTAACTAAATCATACCAACCCAGAATGAACATTTGCCGAGACTCAAATGGAAAAATTTTAACTGAAAAAGAAGATATCATGGCAAGATGGAGAGAATATTTGTATTCACTGTTAAATCATGCTGGCGTTAAACAAGGAGAAAATGACGATGAAATGGTATATCATACAGCGAAAGAAATCATTGAAGAACCTACGCTGAATGAAGTAAAACAGGCACTAAGGTGGTTAAAAAATAATAAAGCTCCCGGTGTTGATATGATAGCTGCTGAATTAATCAAAAAGGGGGGACCAAAGCCGGAAGAACATCTGTACCAATTAATTCTCAATATATGGAAAAAGAAAACACTCCCCGAAGAATGGAAGATGGGTATTATAGTACCTATACTTAAAAAGGAGGATAAGACTAAATGTGAGAACTACAGAGGTATCACTCTCCTTAACACAGCGTACAAAGTTTTTTCCAGTATTCTATATGCAAGATTACTAAGGTATACTGAGAGTATCTTGGGAGAATACCAGTGCGGATTCCGCCCCAATCGATCCACCATTGATCATATTCACCTGATGCGGCAAACTATGGAAAAGGCGTATGAGTATAATATGATTTTGTATCATGTCTTCATCGACTTCAAACAAGCTTTTGACAGTATCAACAGAGAAAAAATGTTGCATGCACTAAAATTACTAGGAATCCCCTCAAAGCTTGGAAGACTGATACATGTCTCCCTAACTGAGTCGAAGGCCGTCATAAACATACAAAATGAGCTAACAGACCATATTGTGATTGAGTCTGGTGTAAGGCAGGGTGACGCACTCTCCACCATGATGTTCAACCTAGTTCTCGAGGCCATAGCCCGTAAGGTTGACATAAGGGGTTGTGTTAACTCTAACACATCCCAGATGTGTGCATATGCTGACGACATAGTCATAACCAGCCGATCCAAACAAAGACTGATCGACCATGCCACAACATTGAAAAAGGAAGCGGAAAAGCTTGGATTAGAAATAAACGCCTGCAAAACAAAATACATGGTATCCACACGAGAGCAGGGTCCACCTCGAAATATCTGTGTGGAGCAGCAGGTATGGGAAGAGGTTCAGAGCTTCACGTACCTGGGCTCTAACCTAAACACACTCAATAAAACAACAGAAGAGGTGAACATACGACTCATAGCTGCTAATAAGTGCTTCTACGCCTGTAAGGGTCTACTGAGTTCGAAAATCCTAAGCAAGAATAGCAAACTGCTTATCTACAAAACAGTTATTCGACCAGTAGCTACCTATGGCTGTGAGACATGGTGCCTCATTCAAAGGGAATAACATAAACTGGCCATATTCGAAAGAAAGATCCTCAGGAGAATTTTCGGGCCCACATTGGAAAATGGAAGTTACAGGATAAAAATGAACCACGAGTTAGAAGAGTTAATAAAACATGAAACGGTGGTGAAATTCTGTCGATCCCAAAGACTAAGGTGGGCTGGACACGTTGAGAGAATGCCTGAGCACAGGACGGCAAAAATCATGACCAAGTGGATCCCACAGTGGAAACGGTCTAGGGGCAGACCAAAGAAGAGGTGGGCTGACTGTATCGAAGAGGACTGGAGAAAGATGGGGAGGGCTGTAGACTGGAGAGGAGCAGCCAGGGAAAGGAGCGTGTGGAGGACAATTGTAGAGGAGGCCAAATGCCGCCCCGGGATGTAGTGCCGAGAAAGAAGAAGAAGAAGAATTGAAGAAACTTTGGGGTGCCGAGAAAAACTGGTCCTCGGAATAGGTAAAAAAGTCCTCGATTTTGATTTAAAATGGAATTTCTTGAATTTGTCGGTACGGTTTTTTGATCGAAAGAGGTACTTTCACCAAAATAAAGAAGGGCTTTAGTAAAAAACAAAAATCCTGTTAATTTTCAACAGATAATAAGGCGTACTGTAATTTTTGCGGAAATACTCTAATTTCTTAGACTGCGTACTATTATAGGTAACAAAAAGATAGCAACACTGAAGATTAGTAAGATGCCATATCTGATAGTGATACAGGAGCACAGGTAGCACGCATGCGTCAACCGTATTCTGGTAAAATGATTTACCATTTTAACTACTGACTAGAGTACCTACATAATATTTCGTAATAACAATTTTTATTTTAATCGCACTATAACACTGTGTGAATCTTGGACGCCACACGAAGAGGTTTTGTAACATCATTTTTACGTGAAATGGATAATAGCCACTTGTTCAACTTATTGGGTCCATGGTTTGGATTCAAACACACATTGAAAAATAAATACGTGAATTTTGCCAGACCCAGGATTTGAACCCGAGACCATTGACTTACCAAGCGGAGACATTAACACTTGGTTATATTTCGAACGCTCAAGTACATAATATTTTATATTAACTACGTTAGTATTGTATTATATACACGATATTATTTTTAATTGTATAACAAATAACTAATCAATCAAATCAGATAAACACTGATTTTTTTGCGTCTAATTGCAAAACATCAAGTTTCACTTAGAATTAGTACAAATCACTATAATAAAACATGAGACTAAAAATCAATACTAAATCTAAATACATTAAATAATAATATATTTTAATTCGATCCTATTAAGATCATAATTATTATGGACCTCCACATAGTAAAGGTTCGTATTAAATTTTTTTTTACGAGAAATGCATGTTAGCCACTAGCACACATTAGGCACATGCTCTGAATCAATCAAATTGAACAACAATAATGTATACTTGCCAGACCCAGGATTCAAACCTGGGGCCCACGACGTTATAGGTTGACGCTTAAACCGTGCGACCATCGTGGGTATGTACTTTGGCATTTTAATTAAGTATGTACTTTTAAAATTTATTTCTTCTAGTCGATGTTTTTCAATAATTGAAATACATTGAATGTTTTTGTTTATTCGTAACTAACTGTGTAGGCATAATCCATCTAACTACCTTCGTAGATGTACTTTTCATATTGTTTGATTAATGTAAAATGCTTGTAACATCCCCTTAATATTTATCGTGGCGTGACCTGCACGATGACTAACTTAGCACTGGCGCAGGGGATAGAAGTACCCTAATATTTACGTAAGTACCTTTATGGTAGGTAGGCACTCGCAGTGCACTAGTGACAGAGTATTCGCGACCAATGCCAAGGGTCTTAGTTTGCCATCCCGTAACTAATTTTTTTACATTTTTACATATTTTTAACAAGCAAAAGCTAATTCGCATATATCCAGTATATGTAATCCCGTGAAATTATGTGAAAATGTACTAATGCTGTGACAATATAATATTATAATATTGAAATTTGAAAGCAATCAGGTGCTCCAAATAGAGTCTAAACGCAGCTTATGGTTGTTAAATCCAGCATTACATTATATACAAGAACTGATACCATTAATATTGGTAAATAAATAAAAAAATATATATGTAATAATTATATTAGGTACTTATATAAATCGGTACAGTGATGGCAGACTGTTATAACTGCAGTTTTTTTTTACTTTTTAAGTTTTATTCTATATTCTAAATTATACATTTTTGATGTATCAACATGATAGAGCTGCAACTTTATTGGCCACAAAGTAATATTTAAAGATATCTGCATCTGACTGAATGTGAAAAAAGTTGATATGCCAAAAAAATATCTACTTAAAGTGTAAGATAACAATAAAACTTAAATATTTTTCAAATAAATTTTGAAAATTTAAAAAAAAAGTTTGTGTTGGGATGCCAATTCCACTTATTTTGATATAAAATAAATCAAAATATCTTATAAACTAACTTGTCAGAGTGATTTTCAAAACACTGTTATTGCTCTCCTGTAAAATTATGTAACCAGCTCAGTTATAACAGTTTGCAATCACAGTACCTAAATATATATTATATCTATTTATATAAATACATTGATTATGTCTGCAACCAAAATAATATATTTATTTGGCTAACCAATAATATTAGTGATATAAAGATTAATGATAATTAAAAGAGGCAATCTATATTGACGCGTAGATCTATATTAAAGCTATTGTTAATATCATACTAAATTGAATTTGTGGGTAGTAATCTAATAAAGAATAAGTACCTACTGAATATTTTATTTACCATAGCCACCTAAAAGTTTTGGTAGATATTAAAACAGATTACCATTTACACGAATATGACTACACAGCTGTCAAGATGCATTGTGAGATTCAAGAATACAAATCCTTTACGTTGTTACATTCTACATTTTCTTAGTACGTAGTATTCTTGAAAATGGGTCCATGTGTTTATTTCTAAAATAATCAGAAGTGATGTTAGAATTAATATTAGTAAAATTTTGGTATATGGCGAATAAGAAAAAGAATGAAATCTAAAAGAAGAGCTGATAAATTATTTTTAAACACGCCTCTAGCACGCGTTGCCGCCATGACAGGTACGTCACTGAGAAGTATTGTATATGCGACTACAGCGACTTCCTGTAATCGCCAATTTATTTCTTATTGTAAGACAGTACCTACTGTCATTCTTAAAGGTTTCATGGTTGTATCTTACTTGAACCTCACATATTGTTACTCCTGCTCTCACGTGGAGCAGTAATGTTATGATTATTTTTTCAATGATTTAAGTTTTTTGAATATCTTTGTCAGCTGACCGAAATCAACATGGGATTGTAAAGTTAATGAAAACAATATTTACCGGCCTTCAATCAGGAGAAGATGCTAACTATGAGAAAAATATACTAATATCAATTAGAAAAGGCAAGCCATACGGCAGCTTTTCCATTAGGTCTATTCTATGCTTATCGACCGCTAAAGTGATAAATATTATCAAACTTAGGGTAGGTTTCTATCAAAATATTAGCACTTATTGTAACAATTACACGAAGTTGGTTTTTATTGTTGCAATAAGTGCTATATTTTAACAGCACCTATCTTGCTGCTGTTAAAATATCGCACTTATTGCAACAATAAAAACCAGCTTCGTGTAATTGTTACAATAAGTGCTAATATTTTGATACAAACCTACCCTAAGTTAGATACTATTTAGTGTTCGATAAGTATAGAATAGACCCACAGAAAGGATATTATTATTCACAGCGGTATTAGGAAACATTATCTCTTATAATGTTATTGGCTATTAATATAACCAACATATATTATTTATTTAATACTCGATGTCCATAAGATTAGGTTTTATATGAAAAAGATAAAATTTCATATGGCTTTAATAAGTATAAAGACTAGACGTTCTTTATTCTACCGTTAATATACAGACAGAGGTATTTCCATTTTTACATACATGTAACATTTACTTTGTTTATATTATCTAATATTATAATATTATTTTTACATAATTATTTACATGTGATATTTCTATGTAGTTTTGAAAGAACAACAACCTAAATATGCTTTAGCACCACATATTTTTTTATCAATACACCAGTTCATGTGATACCAAAAACAGCAATGAAATACATCACCTGAGTTGAAAAAATGGGTGACATGTAAGTTGTACATATGCAATTCATCGTGGGACACTTATTCGTGCACCGCAATACGTGAAACATGAGTTCGTATAATATTTTATCAAATGACGAGTTCTTCGTTGAACATTTCACCGTGGAATACATTTATACGTATCTTACAAAATGCGGTGATAGTTTGCAAATAGTACTGTTCCAATTAGATTAACCCTAACCTAACCTAACCTAGTGAAGACATCTCCACATGTTGTAGCATATGTACAAATATACTCCACGATGAAATTTTGAACGAAGAATAGCTCGTCATTTGATTAAATGTTACACGAACTCATGTTTCACGTACTGCGGCGCACGAATAAGTGTCCTGCGGTGAACTGTTGACGTACAAATTTCTGGATACGAAAAAAATTATGTGTGTTGATTGATATATTTTGACCTCACTAAAAGTCAAGCCGGAAAATATACTTACCGATATGAGAAGCCGGTGTCAAAAAGCTACAGTTATAGCAACAACAATGGAAATAATTACAAAAAGTGTAAAAAACCTTTGGTCTTGACAATATTATAATATTTGCTTATACCAGTTTAATAATTGTTAAGATGGCAATGTTGTAGAGGATAATTCTTTATTTACGGGTGCCGTATTTTTTCTCATTTAAATTAAAGAAGGTAACATGTTTGTTATAAATTATACAGCTAAGTAATTGTACATACAGAATCACATGAAATTAAATTGAATCTTGCTCATGGTCATGAGACAGCCAGAAGCTAGTTTTTCAGTCAAATCTGCGAATGGAGCAGTCAAGACGATAATCTAGTACAGGGTTGGCAAACCTTTTTACGTACGCGTGCCAAAATTTTCCAAATAATAATTTTTGACTGTCTGACGTGCCAAGCAATTTTTCATGGCGAAAAAAAAGTTTAAAATTACAATTGAGTTCTAGATATTCTATCTTTCGTCGTATTTCTAGCTGAATCCACATCTTTTATTCTTTGAATATTTTTTCCTTGTTATCAAGTTTATCTAAGAGATCATGGAAGCATTTAAACCACTCTTCTTTCATATTAAATTCTCCATCACTGAACGGTTTTCCATTTTCAGATATCATGTTTGAGGCAAAATACTCGTAACAAGCAGTTATTATATTTGAATGACTGTCGATAATTAATTTATGTAAGTTATGATTATTCTTGAAAAGGACTTCTCTGTTATTTTTTATACAATGCGATTTGTCGTTTATGCCTGATTTTCTTCGTTTCCGTTTGCGCATCGATTGGTAAATATATTATGAAAAACCGAAGAAAATACACATGGCTATGTCGTCATTATTTTTTTTATTTAATTATTTATTGTATTATTTGTAAAGAATCCTTATATAAGAAAAATATATATAAAATAGTAATTCCTTTTCTCTTCAAAATGAAACATTCGCGTGCCATGCAAAATCATCTCGCGTGCAATAGGTTCGCCATTCCTGATCTAGTATATGTCATTACTTACTCAACACTTATGTTGAAAAAGATTATTTAATTTATACCAAATAAAATATTAGTTTCAACTGATGATTTTCCAAAAAAATATGGTCAACGTATATTGTAGAGTGGTCAAATTAAATTTATTGTAACGTTTTGTAAATAGACTAATTATAATAACGACCTTTTGAAGTTACGAGAATATGAAGTGCTTGTATGGCATTTACGACAATATTTAGATTAAATTTAAATTTGTATTTCGGTAAAAGGGACGTGGGTAATTACATAATTGGATTTACAAGGACTGTCTCCCACACGTCCTTAATGTTATATAATAACTGCTTTTATGTTTTACATAAATGACATACGTATACCCAGAAAATGTTATTAGGCGAAAAATTTAAAAAAAAATGGCTAGTGTAGTCAGGATTATGGGACTCTGAGATCCCGAACAATTTTAGATACCGATGAATCCCGGGATTAGTAAATATTGATTGATTTTTTATCAACTAAAATCAATATTGAGTAAGTGTACAAGTATAGATAATTTGAAAACATCTCATGCATTATACACACTAGAAAAAAACATTTTGTAGAATAACATGTAACAAGTAGGTACTAGTTAAAATTGCCGTGATTCAGTAAGATTCCCGTAGCTTAATTGGAAAAGCATACTGGCGCGGACCCAGCAGATACAGGTTCAAGTCCCGTTGGGTGTTTTTTTCTACAAAATGTTTTTTTCTAATGTGTATATGCATGAGATGTTTTCAAATAATGAATAAGTAATATCATACAAAGTCATGAAATGCTTATCGAATAACCATATTTTGCTGCCATACACAATCATATTAATATCATAAAAATTATAAATCCATTTATTTAACCAGTCAGATGTCAATGACGTGCTGGCACGTGAACAGCGTCCAACTGCCAGCATAACGGAGTGCAGGCAAGAACTTGTTTCTACGCCAAATTTTATGAATATTTTTTTTAATTTTATACAAATACAATATTTACGAATGAATAGCAATTATTAGATTCTCGGAATGTTTGTGAAATTTATTTTATTATATAATACGATATTATATTTTTACTATTAACAGAATATATATGTTATTTTTTATTTTAATTGAACTTGTATTTGTATTTTACATTTTTTTTAAATAAATAAATAAAACTGTTTTCCTTTCACATTATTATTTGTATAACAATATTATTTACTTCATTAAATCGATGTATTTCCGAGATTGAACGTACAAAATATTAACAATACTAAGATATTATAAATAGTATAACTATTATAAATTAGAATTGACATTTTCGACTGATTTTATCAATGCTATTTGTATATAATATAAAAAATATATATATCGAAAAAAATTCCAGATTGTAATCCCGGGATCAAAATTTTGGCTGAGGATTGGATTCCTTAGCCTGGATACATTAGTAGGTACATATCTTGTGATTTAACATAATATATTAGTAAGAAAATATGCGCACTGTATTATTTTATTACAGAGCGGCTAAAAATGGCATATTTGAATTTTTAATGCTTCACGTTTTTTGGGGTTTAATAATAATTCCCATCGGTGACGATGTGCCCGTTTTGATTGACAAAGAAAAATGATAACAATTCATAAATGCAGCAAATGTGCATTCAAATACAAGAATAACTACCATAATGACCGAGTATAATTATTATTATCAAATCAGTACCGCAGTCGATATTTATTTATTCATCCATAAAATAAGCCAGCAATAATGGGTCTAGGACAATTTGGCACCAGACAACTGGACGCCAAGGAATTCGAAAATAAATAGACGTTAGGTACTTATAGGTAAAAATATTCAATATTATTATTTATATTTCAATGATTATATTATGATTTAATAGTTGGTGAGAATGTAAATATGCAGACGTAAACAATGATTTAATCGTGCATATGTTTAAGTTCCAACGAAAAAAGAGTTTTTTTATTTTATATAAAGCCTTAGGCATGGTAATTCTCAATCTGCGATAATGAATACATTATGTAAAGAGTAAAATTAATTCAAACTACTAAGTAGTAGATAGAAACTGATTAAAATACCTCGTCTACTCGTGTCTACGACAGTGCGGCGTCCAATTGTCCGAAGGCCAGTCGTCCTATTCCCGCAATAATTTATACAACAGCAATGAAATTAATACAATTATTGAAAAAGAAAAATTAGCATCTCAAATTATGAAAACAAGTTGAATAGTCATCAGAAAAAAATGATTTATTGCACTGTTTGAGTGCTTGAATAGAGGTATTGTACATGTCAATAGAACAGCTATTCGAAAGTAAATTAGTCTTTGTTATTGAAGAATAAATAGAGAAGTTAGATTAAAATAAAAACAACGTAAGGAGGACGCAAGTTTTCGTCCTAGGCAGTAGGGACACGAAACTAGATCATACAATAATCATATTAAATTTACATTTTTAAATGAAACTAAAAAGTCAATTACTTTCCTCCATGATTTTATCGTGGAAAAATTAGTAATCTCTTACAAATAATTGCTATATATACAATATAGATGGTATACCAAGCTGAAAGTTAATAAAACGTAGAAATTAATGTTGATATCTTTTAATGGTTTGGATGTTAACTTTATAATAGGATAACCATATTGTAGAAATGTATTTTAGAAGTGGGTGCACAGGAGAGGTATATTTCTTCTTCTTCGATGGCGCTACAGCTCAAGTCGAGCCCTGGCCTCCTCCACCGCACGTCTTTTCCAGTTCCTGATTTTTAGCAGCTGGTTGGTATCTTTTGTAATGTTAACACCCCATCGTGTGCGTGGCTTTCCCACTGGCCTTTTCCCCCTGGGTTTCCTTCGAGGAACTTCTTCGGTATCCGTGACTGAGGCATGCGCTGGACATGGCCTGCCCAGCTTAGCCTCTGGAGTTTTATGGCGGTGGAGAGTTTTGAATCTTAGTATAAGCGGTATAGTTCCGTGTTCTACCTAATTCTCCACTCCCCACCATCATTCACAGGTCCGTATATCCGTCTCAGGAACTTTCTCTCAAAGCAGTCCACCATTTTAGCTGCTTTCATTTTTAGCGTCCATGATTCGCACCCGTATGCAACGACTGTGCGTATGACGGTTTTATAGAGCTGGGTTTTAGTTTTTCTGTGGACGTTTCTGGATTTGAACATAGGCAGCAATGAGAAGTACGATTTATTTGCAGCGGTTATTTGGGCCTTTATTTCTTCCAATGTCTCGTTCTCTTTTGTAATATTGGAACCCAGGTATGTAAACCGGTTGACAACCTCTAATTGATGATTTCCAAAACTGGAACTTTGGCCCAGCCTACTCTGATTTTGTCGGCTTTGTAGCATGACTTTAATTTTGTTTTCATTTCCTCTTAAGCTAATCTTTAGTGCGGCCCTTTGGAAGTGGTCAAATTCTTTCTTCACAATCTGCCCATCATATTGAGGTCGTCTGCATTGCCAACCAGTTGGCCCGGTTTGCTTAATATAATGCCGCTCCTGTTCACTTGAGGTATAATATAAGAGTCTAATTATTGTTAAGATGTTGTTAAACTAACTATAACAGTGTACGATAAAACCAAATATAGTTTTAAAATTTTTCGCTTATCCTAAACTGTCTGCCTGTAAATTTTTTAGATATAATAATATGTTTATGATCAAAAAATTGCCGAGAGAATATGGAAAAAAACCAAATACCATAAAAAGCACTTAATATTTGACGATCAATTACAACATAGTAAAAAGCTTTAGTCGTAAAAGTACTATAAATATGATATAAATTTTGAACGACAGTATAAAAAGGTAGTAAATAATTATGTGTTATAATGCGAGTGTTGAAAACCTAGTGGTGACACAATATAGATAACTTACATGATGGTGGTGTTTGGGCATAATCTGTTAACTGCAAAATGTTGAATTTACAGGAGAGAAATTTTAAGCTTTGAATTGCCCACATAAATTTCAGTTCAATTTTTTTGTCTGAAATTGTGAAAAAGATAATAAAATAATAACCGAAGAAGAATATGACAATAATTAGAATGTCAATGATTATTTCAATAATTAAGAAAATAAAGTCATTTGTCAGTGATCAAACTATGATAAAGTCTTTGGTCATGTTTTGACTGAACTAACTGCTGTGTTTGTTCACATATCATCATATTATTACCATAGAGTTTTGAGTATTTCAAATAAAATATAGATATCGGGTTATTAGCAAATGGAAAATAATACTATAATGTCCAAATTTATACTCTTAACATAAAATTACCAAAAAAGCAGTTATCTGGTAATGCCCAAACAACATCGAATGTTCTTAAGGTGACGCATCAGTGAAACGCCAAATAATTTTCAACTGTACGGGCGACGAAATTTTGGACTCGCTGCCATTCACTGAGAGAATGTTGACCGAGGAACACGTCACTTTGCTGCGTGATGGCGACGGGTCATTTAATTCTAAAATCGTGTAAAGATGACTAAAAACGTTACCCATTTACTTTAAAAAGAAAACATGTCAATGAATATATTATTATTATTACTAATAGAACAATAAGCAGAACATAAAATGGACGTATGTTGGATTTATATGACAATTAATATTTCGTTTGACAGGCGTCATTTTCACCCGCCACCCGCAATCCGCGCATCGCCTAGCGACGATATTTTTAGACCGTGCCTCAACTAATGCATGGCCTTAAACTAGAAATAAACACTTCTTGTGAAGCTAATAAAAATAAATATTAATCTAAAGACGAGTAAGTATATATTTATTGTCATCATAAAGTTTTTAAAATAAAAGCGTCAAGGACAGTATAGGTATATCGTATATCAGTAAACGATGGCATCATGGACACAGTAAAAAAGCTTTGCAGTGTTGTGTTATTATTTGCCAGCATAGAAACAGGCAGTGCAGCAAAAAAAATAACACTCATTGATTTATGGTGCTCACTGTATAGTAACTCATATTATACTATAATAGTAAATGAAATACCTGTATAATAACTAAAAATAATTAAAAGATAAAAAGAACTTTTTATATACTTACTACGTTTTTAAATTTTCTGTTGAATCATATAAACCTGACTTGACTAGCTTAAACGATCAAAAAAAATGTAGTTGATAGAAATACTTAATAATGAAATGTCATTTCATATTGATTTCTATAGTAATACACGCATATATTACTTGATAATTTAGTTGCTAGGACCCCCTAGCAACCAATAATGGTATCGAAATAACTTTTAATACAAAACATAATTAACTAAAAATGAATTCAATTCTACTTAAAGATGGCTAAAAGTATAAAAAAATGCATTGGCATCGTGTTATGATATATTCTAAAAGTTTTAAATGTCTAGCTAGTCGGGAAGTTAGTTAAAAAACGATTAGAATATTTGTACCGGACAAACAACCACTGGACAAATAAGAATACGACTTAAGAAAAACGTTGTAATAATAAAAAATACCAGGTGGCAGTGCCATCGTTCGATATTCTTGGATGTAGTTCGAACTCGTTTATTTGTCAAGCGGCGTTGCGATGCTGAGCTGATGGTTCTTCCCTATGAATATTTTTTTTATTGATTCTCTATTGGATAATACACTTATCTCTTATCTAAACGCCAAATTTGTTGGTTTTTTTTTTAAACAGTTTCACTTAGATTTGTACTCATGGTCAGTGTGTATTTACCTTTTAGTGAGTGCACATAGCGCATGAAGATGCCGAAATAAAAAAAAACGAAACTAAAAAAGCCGAAACAAAACTTAAATCTATTAGAATTATAATACCGCAATACATAAATATGATAAATTACCCTCTATAGCCGCCGATAGCTGCGAATATAGACATGGTCATAAAAAAGGGATACAATTGAATAGTGCTCTGTAAATTTGGCCGCCTAATGATGGTTCTGGTCTGTTTTCAAATTATGTATCGATAGTTTATTTAGTGAATTTTTTAGGTACCATTACGTTGAAAACATAAGGCACCGAGTCTGTGCTTGTGAGAATAATATTATATATTATTATAGTAGCAAAGAGTATTACTATGAAAATGACACACAGCATATTTGAGTCAACTACAATCTTTTTTAGCACAATATTGACCAAATAAAGAAGATCGGGAGTGTAATTTCGGAATAGAGTAACAAAAAGAGGCTTCACAAAGGCTCACTGTATAATCCGGAGTCATCGAAAAACCGTTCGTATTATACGCGAGTAAACCTTTTGTAGTGGGCCTTAGCGGGAATCGAGTTATATACGAGCGCTATCAACTAAGTCCTGGGTTTTGTTTCTTCATATTGCTTTACGCATTTGATCTTTTTCGATTTTTGGGGGAAAAATTCAAAGCAAAGGTGTGCCAAAAGTGAGGGTTAAAGAATAAAATGTGACGTGACGTGTTTGAATAATTTTTCCACCATTTTGAATAAAGTGATTTTACATCTGTGTACATCGAAGACTAATGCTATGTGCATGCATGATGTGCATCAACCACAATAAACTGTTAGCCGGTAGCCGTTGCAATACATGACTTTGCATGTATCTTTTGTGGTACTTATCGAATTCTTCTTCTTGTCTGGCACTACAGCTGAGGGTTAATCTTAGCCGCCACAAACAGACCCATCTATTCTGCTTAGTCTTTCTCTCTTTTTTATATAAATTTTAATAAGGGTGCCAGCCAAATTGCGAATGACTGAAATTATAGATGTGTGAGCTATTAGCTCAACCTATTGTATGATTCATACCCTGGAATGATATATTATGTTATATTATATATTTGTCTGCATGTAGAGTTGTGTAGGAGAAAGATAGTCAGAGAGAATATGTTATACAATTGGTAAGGTGAGAGAAAACATATAGGTACGTTACCTAACTGAAATTCTTATAAAAAAACTGACATGCAAATAAAGGAAGGGTAGAATGTTGTAAAATGAGAGAACTTCAACCTGGCTTGCCTGTTCTTCAAGCCAACCGGATTCGGGCGTCATGGAAGGCCGCTAAATACAAGAAGCTACGAGATGCTGGTTTGACTTGGAATGAAGCAAGAAGACTAGCAAGCGACAGGGATTCTTGGAAGCGCCGCGTGGTGCCCATATGCTCCAATTAAGGGGCGGATATGGCCAAACAAGAAAGAAGAAAAAAATTTGTATCAGAAATATTATATGGTGGTATATTAAAGACCGCCAATCTCTTTGGGTCGTATAATGCTGAGATAAATTCTTGTCTAAATAAAACACGGTTCTTGTCAGTTTACAGGAAGCCACGGCAAACGTGAAAATAATCGATATACTGAATTATTTGTTAGGTTAGGTTATATTAAGTAAGGTTAGGTTAGGTTAGGTTTTCATTCTTGAATTCATAAATTTTGCCAAAATCAGAGATGACCGTATAGTATACGGTCACCTCTTTCCGATAAGAAAGTTCACGGTGAACTGTGCCACGCGTGAAATATAATACGTATATTTTACATGTAACCACGAGAAATAGGTAAAACTTAACAAAGTGAATCGAAACTACGAACCATGGAACATGAGGCGCTAATTTTTACTTCTTTTTCATGGTGGGTAAAAATACAGCAGTTTTAATTTGTTAAAAAACATTATTTACCTTAATGAATTTTCCAGGAATTAATTACTTAGTAAATGCTTTGTTCTTAAATAGAATCGTCTCAAAGGAAATCCCCCCAGGTAAAAAGCCACTGTTTATTTTTTTGTTTTGAGGTAATGCTTTTTGGTTATGTGTTCACTTAATTCAGTAGTTTATAAAAGGGGAGGTCATTATGCTTCTTTGAAGGTACTTGCTGCTCAATTTGTGGTTTCTTCTGAAAATTATTTTGATGAGAAAATGAGTAAAAAAAGCTAAACCTTCATACACTTTATAAATATTTACTTTGCAATATTTTTTTAAACGAAATAAAAAAAATATCGAAAAATGTGGTTTTGCGAATTCGGATAATTGACTGCGACGACAATATTTTTTACCCATTTCTAAAAAAACACAGCAAATATAGTAAAAAAAGAAATATTCAAAAAAACATTGTATTAAAATCAACTTAAGTAATTTTTTGCCTGCGACTAAAATAATATGTACCTAGAAGTTTCGTTAGAAAATATTTTTATTTTAAATTTTTCATCTAGTCCAGGGTCGGCAAACTCTTGGACCGAAAGAGCTAAATATGAGTAGCAGAACGGTTAATTTTTTTTTTGAGATCCATATATTTTTATAAATAATATGATATATTTAAGTGAATTAATTACATGTTATAATTGTTTATTTTTCCCGAATAAAACCAACGAAATTAATATGTTTTTCTTTGTTGAAATTATAAATGTAATTTTTACAGAATATGAATTACACATAATTTTCACGCATTCCTTAAAACTAATGTGAACAATGGCCTTCCTTGCATTTCTTTTGAGAGTTTCTGTATGTTGGTAGGTATGTAACTTTATTAACTAAAATTCTCATTGGCTATTTGGCTTCTCTAAATGCTATTTATATTGTTATTGAAATTCAATTGTATTTTTCTTTTTCCAAATCCTCAATTTTGGTGGCAAGACCCACAAATTTTGTAGCTCCATAACACTTTGCTTGTTAAACCCACCAATAAAATTGTATTTCCAAAGTGCTCGTGTCAATATCAAACGGAGAAAAATTTAATTTGTCGACTTTTGCAATGGGCGGATTTAAAACAACAACAATCATATCTTTTGGCATCAACCATCACGGAGAAAAAAATAGGCTCGCGATAATGTCATTATATAATATCGTCTCTATTCTGGCAGAACACACTAACTGGAGAATACTAGTTTTGAGTAATTTGACTTTGAAGTTGTTATAATGTTTGAAATGGTCTATCATGTGAGTTTATTAAGTAATCGTACTTTAAAATAAAAACTGTTTATTTATTGAGAAGTTTTCCATACGGTAAAGTGTGAAATAAGGAACATTTTGGTATAACTAACTCAGTATGTCATTTTTTCGAATTAGTGTCTTCTGCCAGAACAGTGACGATATAATAAGTGTAAGTACTTTAAAATAATGACAAAAAATAAAAATTATGAATTTTGCAAAAGTTTTTGGAAAAATTGTGAATTGGGAATTTGGCAAAGAGCCTCACGCCAATACCCAAAGAGCCGCGGTTTGCTGACCCCTGATCTAGTCGAACGTAAGCAGTCTTTGGATTGTGATGAATTATATAGATATGGTCCAATATTTATAAGTATATAAACATGTCAATTTCTTACTCTTTTGTAACGTAGTCGTACTAATGTACCACGAAAATTCGAATTGGAGCCTGGTAAAATGATATACTCACAGCCATAAACAGGTCCATATAACACGTATGCATTGAAAAAATTACATTCAGCCCAAATTACGGCCCTTACCTCCACGCGATTCCAAGTTGGCTGAATGCAGACCCCTCTATACCCATTTGGGTTCTAAGATAATCTGAAAGACTGTTATCTTCGGTAACTGTGGCATCTAAGTATTTGAATGTAGTGATAATCTTGACAATGAAAATTCACAGTGTAGTATGGACATCAATACACTGCATATGGAATTGAAGACCCGATAATGAGAACATTATATAAACCAAAAAGTCTAAAAACGGTTTTTCGATAATTTCATATAAAAAAAAAACCTCTATCGATGAGTTCGAGAACGAGATATAATAAACTTCTACTTTTCCCACAAGATGAAAATAGTGGTATTAAATTCAGCTAAAATCTAACTTCACTTATAATGAGAAAGATATATAATCCATTTATATCTCGTTTTCATTCTTATTCGAACGTCAGTGATATTTTCTGTGTATCTTCTTAATGTCCAGTGAAAGTGAAGATATGTTCAAGAATATAGAAGATAGTGAATTTGAGTACATCTTAGAAAGTGAGGAAGAAGAAATTGGTACTCCTCGTCGTCCTAGGAAGACTAAAAAACAACCGGCAAAAATGTTGAAGATGTTGATCCCCAAAATGAATGAAAAATATTTTTGGTACTCATATTTTGTAACATTTTTACTTATAAGTGATAAAATTTTTTTATAAAAATAAATAAGCCAAAAAACGGAATTAATATTCATTTACTTAGTATTTAAAACAGTATAAAAACCAAATACAATTTAATTGATAAAAAAATATGTATGTATCTGCAAATAATAAATTATTTTGATTACAAAATGTTCAAAACCACTGTAACTATCATGTTACATTTTCTTTTTGAATGATATGATAAATCAGTTTATAGGCTCTCCTGTAAAAATAAAATAATAAAATTGATATTGAAACAGGATAAAGACCAAACACAATTTAATTGATAAAAATAATATGTATCTGCAAATATTTAATTATTTTTACTATAAAACGTTCAAACCCATTTTAACTATCACGTTACATTCACTTTTTGAATGATAGGATAACACATATTTTTAAATCAGTTTATAGGCTCTCCTGTAAAATTCACTATTTGGTCTTTGTATAGTTTTCATTCTCATGTCTTCAATTATTATTAGTCTTTGCCGCATTCAGATGAAGATATACACGGTTCGAGTTAACGGTGAACCAGTTCACATTTACCTCCAAACATTATTCAAACCAAAAATGACTATTCTCCTTATATAATTATACTCTAAATAGCACAATCTTTCCTCGCATGTTTCGGTTAGGTCATCATGATGATAAAAAGAATAGGCGTAAGTACACACTTCTGCTTAACTCCTAATGTGATTTCGAAAATAATTACAAGATAAAAAGAACTTTTTACAATACAACGTTTTTAAATTTTCTGTTGAATTATAATGCTAAATATACTCAAACTTGCACTTGATATGAAGTAAATAAAAACAAACAAATAAACAAATATATAATACTGAAATGTCATTTTAATTTCCATAGTAACGCACGTATATATTAATAATTTAGTTGCTAGGACCACCCCCTTGGCAACCAATAATAGTATTTTACCTTTTACAGATTTTTCTGAAATAACTTTCCGTACAAAGCAGAAAATGAGTTTATTATTATATAGTTAAACAATATCAAAACCGGTATTAAGGTAGGTAGGTAAATAGGTAGTCATTGAAATCTATAACTAATAAGTACAAGATAAAAAGAACTTTTTATATACAAGGTTTTTAAATTTTCTGTTGAATCATACAAACTTGACTTGACTAGCTTAAACGATAGAAAAAATTTGCACTTGATAGAAATACGGAATAAACATAGAATACTGAAATGTCATTTTGACAGTTCATATTAATTTTCACAGTAACGCACGTATATATTAATAATTTAGCTGCTAGGACCCCAGACCCCTAGCAACCAATACTAGTGTTTTACTTTTTACGGATTTTTCTGAAATAACTTTTTATACAAAACAGGATTAACTGAAAATGAATTAAATTCTGCTTAAAGATGGCTAAAAATATTAAAAGAATGCACTGGAATCGTGTTCTGATATATTATAAAAGTTTCAAATGTCTAGCTAGTCGGAAAGTTAGTTAAAAATTGATTGCAAGATTTGTACTGGACAAACAACCACCGGACAAACAAGAATACGAGCTAATAAAAATGTCCTACGGTAACTATCGTTTCCTTCCTTTAAGATATTCATTACTTAATAATAATATAATCATCATTTTAAATTTGGAATCTTATATTCTGACATTATTTCTACATAACCCACATAAGAGATACAGAATCTGGTAACAGTGATGTAATAATAATAATTATGGCGCTATATTAGCGTGGTTATGGGATTAATTTAATTAGCCCCGTTTTCAATTAAGTACTGAAAATCAATCACAGTTTGCCAAACTGTATTATTAAGTTTAGTATTATCCACAAAGCAGACATACAAGTGGTAGAGCTTTAACATAATATTTCACCCTGCAATATTCATTTGCATACAAAGCTCTAGAACAGGGGTGGCAAACCTGTTTCTACGTGTGTGTTAAAGTACATACTTAAATTAACAACAAAATCACGCTCTACACCTGTTGCAGTTAAATCATTGCTAAGGCAATGTCTTTTTTTTCAATCTTGTATATTGTGGTGCGTTGGTTAATCGCATAACCTTTTTTTAAATAAATATTTAAAAAAAAATCATCGATGAAAATAGTTAATTAAAATATTGTTTGCCATTTTTTTTAAATTGAATTAAATGCATCAGTATTAGGTTCCTTCTTTTTCTACTTTTTTCATCATCCAGGTTATGATTTGACCTACATTACAAACGACTTTCACTGAAATCTATTCAAAATTTCTGACTTATTTTGGTGATATTAATGAACTGAGAGATTGGACTCGAGTGGAGTGATGGTTAACTACCTCGAGTAAAAAACTCACGACGATAGTAGTGCATCACATGATAGACTCGATGAGTTGAGTGAGGATTCATGGATTGTCCTTCCAATTTATTAAAATTCAGTTCATTATTACAAGAGATATTGGCGCAATTAGCAAATCATAACAGACCATACTGATCTAGTTATGATTGAGGAAATGCCGACGATCATTATTGCTCTATTGTTTTGTTTTGACAACAAAACATACTTAATAAAGTGTGTCACTCATTTAATGCTGAGCAGTATTTTTTTTTTAATTCATAATAACCATGTCCTTGCTTTTTCGTACAAGGTGGTTGTTAGTAATTTTGAACAATCACAAACACCCAGGCTTTGAGAAAAACACATAAATATTGTGTCCTCACCGGGAATTGAACCCAAAACTCTCGAATAGAAGGCCAATGCCTTACGCACTGCACCACGAGAGCCGCCTGAGTCGTATGATTGCTACAAACTCTATTTCAAGATCTTGATCATTGGAAAGATATGTCGTAAAATCACAAATCCTAATCTTCATAAAACATACAAATCTGTTGGTAAATATACCTTATATTGTATTATTGTATTATAACTGAAAACTTGTCAATATTATATACCTACGTATTTTTTAAAGGAAACGTGGTAAATACAATGCTTTTTCACTTATAATTTTATATAAATTCTGAGTTGATATCTATTTAAAAAAAATACTCACCCTTTGAAAATATATATAAAGGATCTACGTGCCATAACTTCGCAACCGCTGGTATAGGAAGTGGTCCCACGGTAACAAAACTGTTTGTCTCTCTTCACATTATTATGTAAATAAACACTTTCATAGAAACACTGTTATACAACCGGCAATTCATTATAATAAAATGAATTACGTTAGGTATTAAGTTAATTAAATTTTCTCATAAAACAGCAGTGTTTCATTTAAATTGTTATCTTAAATACTGAGGATGCCATGGTATGGCTTTGAAAAAGAAACCGATTTTAGACTATTATCACATAAAACAACGTTGTGCCCAGAGAATCCAATCCCGAGCCAAAATTCTGATCCCGGGATTACAATTTGACAATCCCGAGATTGGGTTTTTTTTCCATTATTATTATAAAATTTTTATATTTACAAATAACATTGATAAAATTGGTCAAAAATAAATCTAGTACTTATAATTTATACTATTTAAGACATTTATTGTTAATATTGTATACGTTCAATTTTGGAAATACATAAGTTTAATGGAGTAAATAATATTGTAATATAAATAATAATATGAATTTAATATGAGATTGCTGTTTTTGATAGTAAAGACTTAATAAATGGATTAGCGAGATTTAAAATAGTAAAGCAAATCATGGTGTACTTATGGCCTTTCCGCTTCATTAATCTAATTATTAGTCAGCCAAATATGAAACTGGCGTAAAACGAATGGGATCATGGTGGAATTACTTTGTTAATAATGCGAAGCACTGTTTTTTCCAATTTTTCTCATTTTTATTAATTTATGTGAAAAAATAAAATAAATCGGCAACTTACACATGGGTATAAATCAAACTTCATCCAAACTCAGTTTATTTCTAATGTAGTTATTTGTTATTAAAAGTATATTTTCTGTTATATTTTCGTTTTTATTTTATTTTCCATAAAAAATGATAAAAAAATCAATCTTGAAAGTTTTGGGATTATGTTTATCAATCACGGGATTTATAGGTATCGAAAATAGCTCGGGATCCCGGGATTAGAATCCCTAGTTTTGACGTTGGATCTGGTTCAACGATATTCTTCTTACACCAGCTCCGTTCCGTGGCGCCTCCAATAACACTTTTTGCTGTATAGTCTTCTTACATACCATGTCATGATAGCATTGCATAGGTCTACCATATACGTCTTATGGATGATATTTCGCGTGGTGTAAGAATCCTGGATTTAATATACAAAAACCGATAGCGAACATTTTAACGCAATTTGATAAGCATTTCATGTTAGAGCTACTAATTAAATTTAAGTAGGATGCCCGTAGCATAATTATTGAATACTTACAAGATAAAAGGAACTTTTTATATACCACCTTTTTAAATTTTCTGATGAATCATATAAACTTGACAATTCAATGTATTAATAATTTAGGACAAATAAGGCAATTGTCAACAAATATTTTTTTTTGGTATTTTGCAACAAACAAAGAAATATAGAATACTGAAATGTCATTTTGATTTCCATAGTAACGCACGTATATATTAATAATTTAGTTGGTAGGACCACCCCCTTAGCAACCAATACTAATAGTATTTTACCTTTTACGGATTTTTCTGAAATAAATTTCCGTACAAAACAGAAAATCCGCCTCAAATGAGTTTATTATTATATGGTTAAACAATATCAAAACCGGTATTAAGGTAGGTAGGTAAACAGGTAGTCGTTGAAATCTATAAAATAAATAATTAAGTACAAGATAAAAAGAACTTTTTGTATACAAGGTTTTATTAATAATTTAGTTGCTAGGACCACCCCCTTAGCAATCAATAATAGTGGATTGGATTACGGATTTCTTCCGAAATAACTTTTTATACAAAACAGAATTAACTGAAAATGAATTCAATTCTACTTAAAGATGGCTAAAAGTATTAAAAGATTGCATTGGCATCGTGTTCTGATATATTCTAAAAGTTTCAAATGTCGAGAAGTTAGTTTAAAATCGATTGCAAGATTTGTACTGGATATAAATAACAACTGGACAAACAAGAATACGAGCTAAGAAAAACGTGGTAAAAAAATCACATTGGCGCCAATCCCTACAGGTTCAATTCCAGCCAAGTGTCGTATTTTTTTTCTAAAAAAAAATTCTATTGCGTTTAATGCATGAGATGTTTTCAAATTATGTATTTTCAAATCATTAATTAATTACATATGGTTACTCATTTAAAAATGCTCATAAAAGTAATGATAAAGTTCTGAAAAATTTTTGGGGCATTACAAATTTCATTATTATTATTTGTTATTTAGTCTAATTTTATCTTAACATGTCAGAAAGTGACTGTTGTGAATTTAGAAATGAAGAGAAGTCATTTTACTTCTACGTATTTAATGTATAATTTTCTCAATAAGTCAATTAGTTTTATAAAATTAAAAATCAAATTTTAATCTTAGAAAAAAATCAATTAAATATAAAATGTTTGAAAGAAAATAGATACCATTTAAAACGTCTACGTCTCTAGCGAGAATATTGACGTATTACAGAACTCGATATGGGTGCCTGATAAGCGTGACCGACAAAGAGCAGCTGAAATCAACAAAAAAAATATGACATGGGCATATATAATAATTAGGGTGGTAAATGATCTGTTTACCAGAAACTTTCAAAATTAAAAATTTACAAAGATCATTCTGCGTGTATGTAATGGAGACTTTTACGGCATCATCTATATGGATATTATAAGCATCATGTTTTGAAAACAACGTCCTTTTACTCAAAGCACTTCTGGCATTTGATTCTGACCAAAATGTAAAGTTGAATAATTGCTTATTATCTGATACCGGCAGGGGAGGCAATCAGCGGGTCGCGACGGCTCCCGCGGGTCCCAATTAGGCTAATGAACTGTCCGCTGCAGCGGAGGTCCCTTGTTAGCGATCCCTGACCGCGGCAAAGGTGAGAAAATATCGACATTTCAATCAATTGTTTGCGAACTCCAGGTGAAAATTACGCAATGATTCCGTATATTTAATTACTATTGGATGGTATTGTAAATTCGACAAAGCCTTGTCTGCTTAAAGTTAGTTATAAAAAAAAATATAATTATTGCTATACAAATGTCTGATAAAGGTAAAAAATAAGAAGTTTAGTTATCCTTGAGAGCTTAGTTTATAATTATATTGAAAGCTGTTTCCTCATGTCGGGCTCACAAGGCACCAATATCGAGGGCTGTGCGGCTGGTCAATGCACTCTCTAGAGATATAGACATTTTTAGCAATGAATTATGTATTCTGTTTTTAACATTCTATTTTATTGTTAAATTTGTATTTTTTTTGAATTATTGTTGTTGTTTAATTTAATAAAATGCCATTTTTTTAGCACTCATTTTATTTTTAATGTGTTATTAAAATTAATTAAAAGTGGAATAAGTACTACAAAAAAAATGCGTTTTATCAAATTAAAAATAGTACAATGCAGCTCCACCATGAATTGACAGTTAACAAAATAAAAGAAATTAATGAATTATTGTTCTTTTTTATTTTACTTATTTCATGTTTACTTATTAAATTATTTTTTGCTTTGTTTTTTTTCTCTACCTTGTTTTTTCTCTAAATGATTTATTTGTCCTTTTTATTCCAAATATCTTGTTGTGAACGTCCTGAATTAATAATTTATTATGTTCTTAACGTGTCTTTTTTAAATAAATAAATAAAAGTTAAATTATTATTGGTACAATCATATCGTAGTTGTATATTTATATAGAAATCTGAATGATTCCAAATTAAATTAGCAGAGATATAATTGGTTCATAGGTAGTGCAGATGGTGTGATTTTATCATTCACAGATAACGTCAAAGTTAGTGCCACTGAGTCCACATTACTGCCATTACTACCCTAACCCATCCATACAGTCCACTTAAATTACAATGAACCACTGACAAATATCTCAGGTTTAATTTAATTTTATGAAGATGACGCCTCTCGTGGGTTGATAGTTGGAAAAAGAGAATTCGAATGGAGGTTGTAGAGCTACAGAAATAGAAAAAAAATGATCAAGTTTATTTTTATCTTTTGTGATGTTTTTATTTTAATAATATGACAGTTTATGAAAAAGCTTTTAGCAGCTTTATTGAAAGGTCAGAAAGTCATTTTATATTATTCATAAAAATATTATGAAAATGTTCACGAATGCAATGTGAAAATATACACTTTGATCTCAAAGTAATATAATATAGGGCGAGTCATTTGCTGATTTCCCAGAGGTTTTGTGATTAAATTCGGTATTTATGGACCAATTTACCTAAACGTGACATAACACACCTTGGTTTAAATGACAAAATATGTCTACCTAATTATTGGATATTATAAACTATAAATGGTTATGATGACGACGCGTCAGCTTATAATGTCTCGGGTCCCAGGTTCAGTCTGGCAGATTTTTCAATGTGTGTTTTATAAGGGGTGTAGAGTTGTTATTTGTTTATTCAACTACCCCCGTTATTATTTAATATTCAGACTGTTACTTGTGCATGTGAAATGTGAAATGTGATATTGTATGGGCAGTGTTGAAGGGAAACATGAGATGGTATTTGTATCGTTTATAATATGTCACAAATACTTTAGTGGTTATTACACGGCAGATACCATGAAGTTATATTACTTTTTTGAGTGTAAAGGTTAACATAACTTGATAATTTGGAAAAGGGATGAGCGTCCTTGCAATCTAAACAGCCTACCTCCACCTTTTGCTACTAATGTCAAGACAATATAACTAGAGGCGTACCGACAGAGCCTCAATCAATACAAACGCGTTTTTAAAAGGCTGGTGGATGACAGAAAGTCTCCAAGTGAAAGCACTTTTATAGCCCGTAGACCTGAATAACGTACTCAGCGGCATGGATTTCTCGGCACTCACATATAGGAAAGTAATTTAATCAATATCGTAAAATCGTCAGAATTATACACCACTTAATGCTATATGAAAAAGTATTATTGTATGTGTCTCGAAAAAATACGACGCCCAGCGGGATTTGAGCGGACGCTCACTGAATTTGCGGTAATGTTCTCTATCAACTAAATTACGTGGTTGTATAATATTATTTCTCCGGGGTGCTTTCAAATTATGTTCATGAATTTATGTAAGTGAAAATTTTATGACAAAATAAATAACATGTATACGAAATTATGCGGGTCGGTTTTTGCAATTCAATTGTTTGTGTCGTAAATATTTTATTTTATACATAAAGCCGATCACCGCGACAAATGAAAAAGATGAATTTATATCGAAATTTTTCGCTCGTGAATTCAGTCTATTCATTTCGGTGAAAGCATTTTAAGCCAGGCCCCATAAGAAGTATGAGAAACGACATATTCCCAGGATATATATTTTACAGCACAAAACTTCCGACTTCACATTCAGTTTCAATGGATATTTAAAAAAAAATTCTTTTCATGAAACTGTACACAAATCTTGAATTTAAATCATAAAATTCTCAGTTAGTTTTATTTAAAAAAAATTTATAGTTCTTATATTTCAGATAAAATTATTCGTAATTCAATTTAAATAAATTATAGATGATTTTTTTAAATATTATATACCTAGAAAACTTATAATATTTTGTCAGATAGGCTTCCTAAATGTTCACATTAACCAAACCACCGTGCATCATAATATACGGTAATAATCGAACTTATCACAAGGCATTTGAGTTTTTATGCGAATCTGTAGAGGTTTTACCCAACTCTAAAACTGATACATTATTATCTGTGTTGATATTTAGAGCATAGACAATAGCGAATCGGAAATGACAGTTGTCTAGAGACCTTCAATATAATTTATAGAGGTTACAAGGACACTTAGGCTTTTCCAAAATATCGAGTTAAAAGAGTCGTGTTAAACCTTTACACGTAAAACATAGTTTATTATAAATTCATGTTAACTGCCATGTAATACCATTAGTGTATTTGTGTCATATACTTAAGTAAAAAACAAAACGATATGAATACCAACGCGTGTTTTCCTTGAATATTGCTGATACAATATCTCATCTCACATACAAAAGCAACCGTCTGAATATAAAATAATAACGGGGGTAGTTGACCAAACAAATAGCGACTACTAAACTCCCCTTATAAATCATCTTCAGTTTTTTTGCCTTGTAATGTCTTATGGCTCAAACACAGCAGTTGCAGCATGTCCATGCAGGTAGTACTTGCTTTCATGTATATCTACTGACCTATGGTTGGGAAAAGAATTAAAACACATTGACTGCTGACTAGATAATTACTTTTTAATTACCAAATTTAAAAAGCATGCTAATTATATCGAATAGTCACCTTAATCATTACGCGCTGGGCGCGTCTTTAGCGTCCAATATACACCCGATCCTCTTTTTGCACGGCTTTTCTGCACGGTTTCGAAATAACACGGTTTCAAAAAAGTATCGATTATTTTTTATTAACACTGATTTTTTTGCTTTAACACAGTTTAAAAAAACCAAAATGAATAAAAATATATATGTACATATTTTATCAAAAAATTGCGTTGCAATGGACCGCACGCCACTGGAGAATACATAAATGTTATCACCAGATGCCGCCTAGACATACATACGTACATACATGGCGCCACTAGTCAGTCATTTCGGGTTTGATACGAGAGACCCGCTACGTGCTTCGGCGTCAGCGTCATTAAAAATATTTCCAGCGATGAGTGATTTTTCGCCAGCGAAAAACAACGGTAAACGGGCACGTGTATTGTCAAGTAGCGACACTGAATGAATATATTTCTCTATGTCAAATTTAGTTTAAATCGAAAACTATGTATTTTATGTACCTACTTATAAATATTTTTATGTATAAATAATAAATAAATTCGATTTATTTTTGAGTTCAAGAATTTCGTATTTTGAGTTGATTCTAATGGAACCTAGGTATCTACCATTTTTGTATGGACACCTTATCTTTTTTTACACGGTTTTATTTTGAACGGTAGTCTTTGGAACATATCCCCGTGCAAAAAGAGGATTGGGTGTATTAAATTTGTTACTATTTAATATATACGATTGCAAAAAACACGATGGTCTTGTTACTAAGTGGATGAAACGAGCAATTTCAATTGTCATGAATAATTGTATAAGCAATAGTGTTCTCTATGTAGTTGTATGGTATCGAGCCATGAACCGTGAGGACAAGGGAGTGAAAGGTAATTGATAATATCTTAAAAATGTGGTGTTGGCGCCGAATCAAGGCCTGAACAAAAACGATGCACGAGTGCGAGTGAGAAAGTATTCGGCACCCTTATAATCTCTGCGACACGCGCTAGAGTAAGATAAAAGGTCTACCTATTTTTTAGTTAGTTTCCAAAACTATCGCCGGCAAATCGTGCTGAATCGCTTCACGCAGCGTTGATAATCTGTGAGTTCGTGTTGCTAAGTTTGCTATTTTTTGTGTTAAACATAAAGTCAGTGGTAAATATGTTTAGTTAATTAGATAGGAGAGGTGGTTCTGCGTGTTGTATTAAAATATGGTAGCCGTACTGATAAGCAAGAAGATGGTATTACGTTTCATAGGTAAGTTGATACATGTTCGTGACAATTTATTTGTATATTATTATTTATTTTAATATCAGTGACCTAGTGTTTCTTTAAAACAACCTAAATTATGGATATCTTTACCTAATTGGTTGCATTTTGACCGCTTAAAAATACTATATAACGTACAAAAATTAAAAATTATATTTTAATTCTGAGCGTCTAGTGCGAGCACTTTGGGCGAGCACTAGCGAAATGGTCTATGGTCTCGAACATTTGTAGGCGAATGCGTTCGCTCGCCCACCAAACGGCCACCACTCAACCAAACGCACGGCACGTAGCTTCATTTAGCAATGCAACGGATGGGGTATATATGTATCTATAGTCTATGCGCCGAATGCTTCGTATTTCTTGGACAGAGCACATGACGAAAAATTAGTAAATATTCCAGAGACTGCATAGATATAAAGAAACGGCTCTCGACAATATTTTTGACTCGCATTTTGCAGTTTTTTGGACACGTTGTTTGGTGCAGACCGGATAACCTTGGAGAGACTGGTAGTATAGAGTTGCCACTAGGGAAGACAAAGCAGAGCAAGAACGCCAACGCTCTGGGAGCGGCTAAGTGAATGAGCTTAATGGGGAGGGAGGTAGCTTTCTCTTTGCACTGAAAGTAGGGGATCAAGTGTGGTAAAAAGTCTTGTTCGCTCAGAAAAGTATGATGGAATTTCAGGGTTGTCATGATCCTGAGTCATGTCGGAATGACCAAGAAGCAAAGATATTATATGATAATTATAAACGATACATGTATTTGTGATGTATTTAAAATATAGTATTTATTAGAGGTAATGTAATTGCATATCCATAAGGCCATAAGAACAAACATATTAAATTTAAGTATTTAATATTAATAGTATTGCCCGAAGGTACTTGATGGGATTTGAATTTAAATTCTAATAGATTTAAGTTTTATACTATTTTATTTGAGTAATTTTTTGCGACTTGGGTTTCGCCTTTCGGCATCTTCAGGAACTGTGTGCACTCACCAAAAGGCAAACCCACACTGACAACGAACACTATTCATTTCAACTTATATAACAAATCAAAGATGCCGAAAAGCGAAACTCAGGTTGTAAAACATCACTCAAAAATGGAATAGGACACAACTAAAATCCATTAGAAAATAATTATTTAATGTTATGTATTTATGTTCACCAATTAACAATTACATTTTAATAATGCAAATCCAAAAATATCAAAATAGTTCACATCGGGAATTAGAGAATTTTTTTAACAGAAGCTAGGGTTGCATAACTTTTTTTGAATTCATGAAAGCTACACAGACGATATTCCACCGTGATTAAAATAGCTGTCTTGAAATAATAGACGTTAATGGAGGCATTATTTTCTCGTTGATATTTTGACAAGTTTTGGAAATATCTTTTGGATTTATCTCTACATTCAATATTTATAAGAACTGCCCACGCGTACGAAAGAGCCACGTGTGATTCGTCCACCGATAGTTTGCTGACCCCTGGATTTTTTTTATTATTATTAAAATCAACTAACAGGATCTATTACAAAATTATATACTATTACTGCGTATAAGATACAATAAGTGAATACTGTTCTAATGACAGGCTGACACAGAGAGCATTTATTAGTACTTAAATCAAAGAGTACCTTCAAAAAACCGTTGTTATAGGTCAAATAAACATATTATGCAAGGAACGCCATGATTTCACTTGTTAACCTCAATCCATTTTTGGTGGCACTTTATACTTATAAAGACACTAGCTGACCCGGCAAACGTTGTTCTGTTATATAAATTATTTCTAGTGAATATTTTGGTTGTTAAATAAAAAATAACGAATGTATCGTAAGAGTGTGGGGATGGGATCTATGACAGAAAGAGGAATAGAGCGCTGTAGACGATGACCGCCGATAAAAACTAAAAAACATCAACCATTCATTTTCTCAATTCAAAATGAGTAATGATGTTCATAATGAATGAATTACCTGTGACAGGATCTCGTTATTTAATGTTTATGCAATATCCGTCTTGTCCCTTCCAAAAAATTAGCGGATATTGGAGAGCGTCGTATGAATGGTGTGTGTCAGCGATGAACTCCAGATTATTGTTTCTTCTTCGGATCACGATTTCTCGCGTCAATGTGCGGTCGCCAACCATGATTCCGGCAATGTCGTCAACAACAGGCGCATTGAATCGACGCACGTGCTCTCCAGCTGGTATTTTATCAGTATTGGTGACAATAGCGTGATTGTCACTTTGCAATTCGTACATGTGTGCTTTGAAGAATTTCAATAATTCATTGTGCTCATTCAACAGGGCGTCCAGTTCGCCGACGATGCGCCTGGCATTAGGCGAATTGAGGCTATTGTAGCCGCAACGTGCATCCACATGATTGATGTCCTCGCCGCCCATGAAGTAGATTTGTAAAAATGTATGTGGTTCGTTTGGCATTGGCAGCAATGAGCCTACTTTGTGGTATACTTAGCCTTTGATTTTGAACGTAGAATAAAATTGTTGACCATTTGCCGCAGTATTGTGAACTATTTCTGTTGCTCCGAACGAAGTCTTTTGGAAGCATGCATTGAATGTGCGAATGGACTTCAGGAACAGGTTTGAATCTGGAACCGTGCCGATGAGCAAGCCGTTCAATGGTTTTGGTGGTATCTCAATTTCTGGTAGTTGCACTTTTCCTGATGCGCAACACATCCCGGCTGACACAGCGCATGACAATGGGGACATGTCCATAGCACCAATCAGCACTTTCGGATGAGCGGAATATTCAATATCTGGCTCGTACTCGAATGCGAGACGAAGGAATGAAGCGGATATAAATGTTCGATGTACTTGTTGGCGTTGTCGTCATTTGCTCTGCGTGTGTTAAGCGTTGTTGATTTCGTTCAGCTCGTGCCTCTTGTGATTGAGAAACACGCAATTGCGACATGCTTACACGCACATTTTTGTTATCTTGTTGGATTTTTTTGTCTGTTCTTTCTGCTCTACTATTTCGCATGTTTGTTGCTTTATTCGTTTGATGGCCCAAATGGCCCTCCTTGCGTTTTGCTGGCATTGTGACTTTGATACACGCACATGAAAATAGATAAATTAAAATAAATCGTACAAAATTTTGCACGCACTGCGTTGTGATATGCCGAATGAAATGTCAAAATGACGCGACGCTTCTCTTGAATTCTTCTCGGACGTAGCGCCATCTGTCATTCAACAACATAAATAATTTCGTTCTGTTTGAAATACGAACGACGGTTAAATTTGTTCATACAAAAATAATATAATCGCAATTAAAAAATGGGAGGGTGGGGGTAGGAGGGTGAAAATTTGGAGTTATAAGTATTTTTTGATGCCAAATAATAAAAAAAATTACAACAAAAAAATTGTCAAAAAAATAAAAGAAAATTTTTCTGGATAGAGATACCCTAATCACCTAGCGGTATGAAATATACTTGTTGACCTATTCTCATACCAAACAAATATACATAAAAAAATCATAAAAATCGGTCGAGCCATTTCGGAGGAGTTCGACCACAAACATCGTGACACGAGATTATTATATATATAGAGATTAAATTCAATTATAAGAATTTCAACATTTTTAACCCAACGGCTGCTAGAAATTTTACCAAACTCATAAGTAAGTATAGTAAAATTGCTATAGTTCATAAGTTATTCTGGTTGATAAAAACAAAAGGGTAGGTACAGTTCGGTTATGAGGAATACAGCGAAAAACACATTTTGAAAATACCCGATATACTGGATTATTAGTTAGTTTGGATTAGTTTAGGTTAGGTAAGGTTAGGTTTGGTCAGGTTAACCTAAAAAATAATTCAATATTTAGTATATATTTTCAAAACGTGTTTTCCGCTGTATTCCTCATAACTGAACTGTACCAAACAAAAATACTGTAGTATTTATATTTTTATACTTATTATGCTAACATTGAACACGTCATGTTTGCATTTAACCGGATATATGCCATATGCGCGTTTATGCACTCTACAATTCCGTACATGCAAAGCCGGCCATAGAAAATGAGCGTGTATACACGCTGTACTTTACACTCATTACACTAGCCGCAGTCAATTGTATTACATAATTTATTATATTGTACACATACTGCCATCATTTGGAATTATAGTGATATTATTAACCGATATAGTACAATTCTATGATATACTAGAAGTTTTCTAAGATTTTATTTTTTCATATAAATTCGTGGCCCGCTGGATGCCGATAATATGTTAATATCACCCGGCATTTAATGGGTTAAAGGGGAGATGTACCTACTAGGTTTAGTTTGGAACTGAAGTTTTGGGATATTTGAGACAAATCGTCCGCGTCCTAACTCTTAAAGCTATCCAGTCCACGCCACACATAGAAAGACATAGAAATTAACCAGGTTGACATAACGAATCAAAATGAGAACCGTTTGTATAATAGGTATTGCATTTTTTGAAAAGTCAGGTAAAATATCGAATCTTGGTCGAGAAATATTGCACGCCACTGGTACTTATACGTAGAAAAAATCTTTGTCTAACATGTTATACAAAATTCTTATTTTATTTTTTATGAAAATATTATTTATATTCTTGATAATATATGATAATGGAATTATAGTTTATATTAGGGACTATTTTTATTACATAATAATATTAAGACATATTTAAAGATTTACTTCAGGTATACGTACATTTACGTTCACTAGACCATAGCATACATGAGAATGAATAACATTTTTAAGTTTGTATAATCCTCCTAGACATATTGGAAAAGCATATCGTAAACCACTTTTCCAGAGAAAAATAAAACCCTCAAGTACCTGCGAGAAATATTATGTTTTCATTTATATATCCCTTGTAATAGTTTTGACCTAAATAACATTCAAAGTTAAATTTCAGACATGTGTATTTTTTATACCGATGATACGTGATATTTATTATTGCTTTCTCTTGAAAAGATATTTATTTTTTACCATGTATTAACGGCCCACATGCTCAGCGTACGTCAAAATGGAGCTATTATGGTATTTTCAGAGCATAACCCTGGACATTCCTAAACGTTGTAGATAATCTTTCTATTTATACAATTTTGAAGCCTTATTATCCTTTATATTTATTTTAAATATTTGATGACTGCATACTGTGCTATGATGTTTTATTACAAAAAATAGTATTCTTTTATACCTCTCTCTTTAATGTTTTAGAGTATAGTCATATTTCAGTACATCCATGTGCAGTTGTGTCAAGATTTTTTAGGTTTATTAATTTTAAACGCATTTAAAAAACCACGAGTAAAATTAATATTAACATTATATAGTGACATGTTAACGATAAAAAATTATACTTTATAATCTTTTTGATCCCAAATTTGATAAGAATTAGGCATTTTATTATTCAAAATGGGCACGATTGACACAATTGAAGATAATTCTGAAGATACTGATTATGGGCTATGTCTTTGACCATTCAAATGTCATAAACATCATGTTCAAGCACGCGCGTTAACATGATCTTACTACCTACTTCATTTATCGTTTGCCAATTTATGGCTACGGCTGTATGTTGTAGCTTAACCACAGGGAAATGCCAATAGAAATGGCGTATTTCAAAAAAAATACTACTTTATTCTTAGGTCAATAATTAATATAAAGCAATTATTATTCATATGATATTTATCACATTTGAATGGTCAAAGGCATAGGTTATAATCAGATAATAAAATGCCTAATTCATGTCAAATTTGGATCAAAATGATTATAAAATAGTTTTTATCGTAAATATGTCACTATATAATGTTAACATTAATTTTACTAATGGTTTTATAAATGCGTTTAAAAAATAATAAATCTAAAAAATCCTAACACTACTGCACATGGATGTACTGAAATATGACTATATTCTAAAACATTAGATCGAGAGGTTTAAAAAAATACTATTTTATGTAATAAAAATACTTTATATAGTCATCAAATGTTTAAAATACATATAAAGGATAATAAGGCTAACAAATTATATAAATAGATTATCTACAACGTTTAAGGAATGTCAATGGTTATGCTCTGAAAATACCATAAAATTTTCATTTTGTACTACGCTGAGCATGTGGGCCCTTAAGTAAACTTGGGTCCTGATCTGCTAGTCACGAGTTCGTCTGGAACTAATTTACAGGCTGTATTTGGCCAAATAATATTTATTATTTTAACATAGGCTTATTATGAATAAATAATATCTCCCCAATGACAATGATACTAATTATGTACCATTGTTAAGAATATTCGATCGGTGTAATTTCAACTATTGCAATGTACTCAATATTTTATTATTGTTCAACGACAATAATAATATGTCCATCCTATCTAGCTCTGTTAGTACACATATATTATAAAACCTTGTACATGAACTAATATTACTTACTTACTGTAATACTATTTCACATTTATACCAATGTAAATGATTCTAATATCATGCAACTCGGACGATTCAACTTGATCAAACTTAACTCAGCTCTACTCTCAGAGTTGTTTCACTACGGATCGAACTCTCTTGAGTCCTTTCACTTTTATTTACAATATATAACTGTACTTTGAGACCATTACGAATAAACATCACTGAAGATTAACTTTCGAGTCTTATTACTGACATATGTCTTCCACTGGACCACGTGAAGGATCGGGGCCCGTTGGTAAGGATTTCCGTTGCTGAAAACATAATAGGTTTGTACTTATGGTATGAGCGAATTAATTATCATCTAAGTACTTATTTTTCGGCGGTAGCCTAGTGTAGGTATCACGTCAAACAAATAAATATGACTGACAAAGTTAAGTATGCACTATTTATGTCGAATCTTAACAGACTACCTCCACCTTTCGCCACTGCCACCTTGTATATAAAATTGCCCCGGGTGATATCCGTATTATTTTGGATTAAGAAGAACAAAGATAGTGTGTTACCGTGGTAATCAATAATAATTAGAAAAGCCTTGTTGGAATATTAATAAGGAATCATTTGCAAATGAAACCTTGTTAACAGAAAGTTGTAAAAAGTTTTGTATAATTAGCAATCGCATCTTTTACTATACTTGGTAACCAATTTACTTATATTCGTTCAATCCTCAGCATTCTAAATAGTCTGCTACTGGGGTCAAAAGAAATCACCTTCCAGATAACCCTACACGTCGAAGTAATTCTCAAGTGAGTTATATATTATTTTACCTTTAAACTCACTGTCTAGTAAAAAAATAAAAATTGTATTACATACATACTGTATTTAGAATTTCAACATTTCACTTAGCCATAAAAAAGGAACTAAAGAAGATCTCTGAAAGATTTTTTTAGATGGATTTGTGTTCAAAAATATTGCTTACGCTTATAGCAAAAATACAAACTTGAAATATTACAATGTGAATTATTTTGTTGTATTATTTATATAATACAATTATTAGAAACTTTTATTTAAAATCGTGGTTTTGCTCAGATTCAAACCTGTTTTTTGATATTATACATTTAACCGACAATATCTACTCCAGTGGCTCTATTCTATACTTATCTACCGCTAAAGTGTTAAATATTATAAAACTTAGGGTAGGTTTGTATCAAAGTATTAGCACTTATTGTAATAATTACAATAAGTTGATTGTAATTGTTGCAATAAGTGCTATATTTTAACAGCACCTCTCAAAGAATATAGATTAGCACAACTTACTGTATCTTTCTGTCATGGCTTAACTGTGACAAGCATTCAATTTTTCGTTTTACAATTATTAAACCAACTTCGTGTCATTTTGGATATAGGTTTATAGCGAGAAATAGTAGTAACACGAACTACTTAATTAATGTCGTAGAATTAAGATTTTTTTTATTATAAAAGCATTAACTACTTAATCTTAAAACCGTGTTATAATATCCCCTTATTATTGTTATAAATTCCATGATTAAGTATGTTATAAAATACTAGTATCGTAATAAGTTGTATAGTTTCATCAGGCTTTTCCTTTACTACAAAAATAAGAAAATCAAGTTTAACGACACCAGTTTTTCATTACAAATGCAAGTCAAGTTCAGTTGATGTGTTTTTTTAACAACAAGAGCAAACAGTATAAAGTTACTTTGTTGCGTTACTGGGAAAACGGTTTTCCTTTAATTTGTTTGCTGTTGGTTTTACTGCAATAGTTGTGACACTCTGGTTGAAAGAAAATGTTGGTCAGATTTTTTTTAAATACGCATTTTCATCTCTGATTTTTGTCATCATCAATAGACGCACATTCACTTTGGATGTATTCTGGCTTCCTCCAACAATGTATCTACTTTAAAATGTTCATCTCAAATAGTATGGTCTTTTGTAGCTCCATCTTGCAGGAAGATGTTTGGCCTATATGTTTTTTTGTGTCTTATTAGATTGGTCGACATTACTCTTTTTACAGGTTCAGTATCTTTCAGCTGAAGCCAAAATTTTTATGCAACCTAAGACAATAAATTAATAGAACGACTCATACAAAAAAATATATATATTTTAAATAGTTAAATGATTTGAAAGTTCATCAAATGCTAATGCTCTAATTATCTGCATCTTAGGTAGCCTAAAGGCTAAGTCTTTTCGAAATTTGATTATCATTATAGTTAGAGTTGAAAACCTTAATTTACACATTATATTATTGCAAATAACTGTATGGTGTTTCGTTTACTTTTATTGGTTTTTAATTTCAATCAGAATGCATTTATAATAATTCCATGCTTTTGCTAAAACTGAAGCGATGTGCCTCATCGCTTTGTCTCAGGCTTTAAAAGTGTTTTAGTTCAATAACATAATAGAGAAGGGGGGGTTTAAATAGGATTTCAGACACTAACCTTTTATGTTGATGTCTGGTTCGGTGTTCACGTATTGGTAAATGGACGATTAGAAATGTTACTCTCTCGGTTTCACTTGGGTGTTGGGATGAGTTATGATGACAAGCTTAGGATGGATGATATACGCGACGTTCAATCAAACCGCAACAGATTTAGTGCAACGAAGGTCGAACAGATGCTTTTTAGATAAGTCACTCTGTGGTTAAAGATGGCTTAGCTTGAACAAGCCTAGGCGCGTTCGCTGTCTTGAAGTAACCGAACTGTAACTTAATCACGGTCTATTCATGACCCATGACTGCTGCTTGCCTGGTCCCGTGACAGTATCTGGGGATTTGAGCTAGGTGGGAAAAGCGACCATATTTGGCCCAACCAATAGTTTTATCCATAGTCATCAATTTTAAGGGAGATTTCGTTTGTTTTATTATTACATTTCGTTGCTTATTTGCGTTTCCTTTAAATGTACTATTATGTGTATGAATAAGACCTCTGCTCTTAGTGTGTCAAAATTGATTTGTTTAGCTGAGAAACTGCGGGCGTGAAAATTTCTTTACAAAGTCTTGTCTGACAGTATTGTTATAGCTTTCTTTTTTTAATAATATATGTTTATTAATTAAAGTAATTTATGTTTTGATAGTTCAACATGCTCCGTAAGTAACCGTCAGCAACCGTAAGTAAAGGTTTGTAGGAATTGATTTTTGGTGGAGTCTGTGTTCCAAAAAAACCACCCAATTTATATAAACAAGTATTTAAATATACCGAAGGTGTGGCAATGGGTTGAACTATATCTCCAGTGGGAATGAATTTTTATTGCAAACTTTGAACAGACGGCCCTTGATATGTCTAGATTGTTTATTTATATATTTATTTAGGAAACAAAATGTTGTGGACATAAAAAATCGAAATAATTCAAGATATTCACAGCATGAGATTTAAATTATAACAAATATTAACCTCACAAAAGAGAAGAAGAAAAAAATAGATATACCTACAATTTTATACAGTAAACTAAAATTTAAAAAAGTAAATACACAGCTCGCCACTGAAATGTCTTTTTCTTTTGGGAGCACATTAACCAGTCTTGTATCCCTTGCTGATGATGCCTGATAGGTTTGACACGAAAAGTCTTTGTGCTAGTTGTAGCCCTAGTGAGTACCTACTTACGATATCTTTCATAAGATAGTATAACGGTGTAGATTTTCAACCATGTCCAACCTTAATAAGATCATAAATGGGCCTCCACAGAGTAAAGGTTTGTATTAACAGATTTTTTACGAGAAATGGATGTCAGCCACTTGCTCAACCTATAAGGTCCACACTCTACTCACACAAATTGAAAAATAGTTGATAATAATAATTGATGTGATATTGAGTAATACTAAAAAGCAAATGTTTATTTTCAGCTTTGAAAAGAATTTATAAAATGTGATAAATAGTGTGGAACTAATAAATTGTTGCAATATTTTTCTCAACGCAATTATTTGAAGCCATTTCATTATTTCGACACCATTTTTTTTATAAATTAGCAAAATGATCTGCTTGAATGAAAGTCAACTTCTCTACTATCGCATTATCATATCAAATTGACCCGCCAGTGAACGATGGTAATTGTATCAATTTAATTTGAAAAATCATTTATTCAATGCGTTGTAAATTTGTTGGATCAACAATGTATGTAAGAGAAATAATAAAATGACATACGCATACATAGGCGCCGCGCGCTTAAGGGGGAGAGGCATGCCAGCAGAGAACCTAGCGGAAAAATACGAAGCTTGCAATTTAAGGTTTTTTTTGATAATTTACAATTTCAATTGTATTATTTGATAAATATCTATCTGAAAACATTAAAAATATATTTCAATTTTTTTTTTAATTCAAAGATAAACTTACAATTGTAAAAAAAATGTAATAAATTGTGAATTAGTTGCAGGGTCACATCTTATTATTACATTAAATTTTATGGTCATATTTAATATTAAAATTTAGTTTATTAAGTTTTCAATTTTTCGTCGTGAAGATTTTTGACTAATTCTTTACTTTATAAATAAAAATGATTTCAAGCTATACACATTTATATTTTTATAAAAATCGATGTTTTTCTAAATAAATATAAAAAATATTAAAACGATGAATTAGTAAAAAATCTACACGACGAAAAATTGAAAACCTAATAAACTAAATTTTATAAATAAATATGACCATAAAATATAATGTCATAATAAGATGTGACCCTGCAACAAATTCACATTTTATTACATTTTTTTACAATTGTAATTTTATCTTTGAATTAAAAAAAATAAATAAAAAATATTTTTAATGTTTTCAGATACATACTTATGTATTAATTATTAGTTGAAATTGTAAATTATCAAAAAAATCTCAAATTGCAAGCTTCTTATTTTTCCGCTAGGTTCTCTGCTGGCATGCTTCTCCCCCTTAATATGTGCAATGTGTTCAGCCGAACCAAATGGCGTCATCAGGCCTCTTCTTGTATAAATGTCTATTCACGCTAGCTGCCCCTTAATTTGTAAATAATATGTTTTTTTCTGATAACTTCTTATTAATATGTATCGTATAGCGTCTATCAGTCACAGACATTCAATAAATTTTATAGTATAAACGGGCTCGGCCTAAAATTTGGGGCCATTGTTGTTTACAATTTTTATAAATGACATAGCAACGGTCCTTAAAAATGCTACTTATGTTTTTGTTATTCGCTGATGACTTGAAACTCTTCATTGAAGTTATCACCATGGATAATAAAATTGTCGTCAACTCCAACTTCATATAGATAATAATATTATATAAGATTGGAGCAGGCGCAACAAAATGGACTTCAATGTTAAAAAATGCAATATATTCGACGCATACCAGAGTTATTTTGCGAATACTGTTTTTATGCAAGGGATCTTGGAATTACGTTTGACAGTATGCTTACGTTATTTGTAAAAAGGCGCTACAAATGTTGTGCTTTGTCTTATGTACTTCCCGGGTCTTTTCGGATGTAACTGTATTAACAAACCTTTATAATTTTATTCCATAGTTGGAAGCCGACTTGAGAGTGGGTCGATTGTCTGGGCCCAAAATCAGTTGAAATTTGACGTTGCGGTAGAGCGAGTGCAAAAGATTTTTTTTAGACTCCTTTACTTAAGCGGTAAGGATACTATCTGTCGATTTATCCAATTTGCTTTCTCTTATGTATGCTTAAATACTGTAGTGACCACGTATTTTTCCGACTTCTATGTTTTTAAATATTTATTTAGAATTACATCTGACTAAATAACTAAAAACCAAACATGCATTTCATTGTCATTGTAAAATGTTCATAGGTAGCAAGTTTTTCAGTCAATAAATATGCTACACAAGCAGACACTTGGGCGCCTTATGCTGTAACTCGTGATAAGAAGTCACTCGATGACATGACGTCATACGACATCATTGTGACGTATTTTTCGATCAACCGGAGTGAGTCATATACGTAGTCTTCGAGAAATTAATGCTAATCTGATACTGATACTCTGATACCTTGTTTTTTCTCTAGTTGATTTACTTTTTATTCAAATGTCATGTTGTGAACGTCTTAAATTAATAATTTTTTATGTACTCAACATGTCTTTTTTAAATAAACAAATAAATTATAGCCTCATATACCCTCGTCCTTATTTTCATCCCCATAGATTTTTTTATGTAGAAACTTCAATTTTTTATTAAAAAGTTTTTATTACCTCGTATTCTTGTTTGTCCGGTGGTTATTTGTCCAGTACAAATCTTGCAATCAATTTTTAACTAATTTGCCGACTAGGTAGACATTTGAAACTCTTAGAATATATCAGAACACGATGCCAAATGCATTCTTTCAATACTATTATCCATCTTTAAGCAGAAATGAATTCATTTTCAGTTAATTCTGTTTTACATGGAAAGTTATATCAGAAAAATCCGTAAAAAGTAAAACACTAGTATTGGTTGCTAGGCGTCTGAGGTCCTAGCAACTGAATTATTAATATATACGTGCGTTACTATGGAAATCAAAATGAAATGTCAAAATGACATTTCAGTATTCCTTGTTTGTTTGTTTGTTTTTTATTTAATTCATATCAATTACAAGTTTGAACATATTGAACAAAATAATTCTACAGAAAATTTGAAAGCGTTGTATATAAAAGTTCTTTTTATCTTGTAATTATTTTATTTTATAGATTTTAACGACTACCTGTTTACCTACCTGCCTTAATTCCGGTTTTGATATTATTTAACAATATAATAATAAACTGATTTGGGGTGGATTTTTTTAAAGCGTTTCTGCTCTACTATCAACATAATATGATATCTTTCATACTGACTACATACATGTGAATATTATTTAAATCAATGTGAATATAAAAACTATGGCTTGAAAACATTAACTGTTCCATAAAGCTAGGTGCATATATGCGGTATTACGTGAAACGACCATCATTACGAGACAGAGAGTCATATTTTTCGAGCGATTGTGCTAGCTGAAAACATTTCGCATAAGTACTAAATTTTTGATAGTTCTGTTGCAATGTAGTTTTACGGAAACCATTTAAAAAGCTAAAATTCTTGCTTTGAAAAAATGTCACAAAGAATTAACTACAGCACGGCCTGTTTATTTATTTTTTTATTAAAAGACGTCATTATAAGTAAAACTATTTAATAACCTAAATAAATAATTAAATACATATTTTATCAACAACTGACATGGGGTGACGTAGTGGAAAAGTCAGTGTAAAATCAAGACATGAGTGTTAATATTAGTATCGGAGATATTAGGGTTTGAGGTCTTCATTTTGTCAGGACAAAAAAAGAGTTTGTAAAATACGAGTAAAACCATAATATTTGGTTTATATCTACATTATAATTATTTTTATATTCTTTCAGTGACTTCACTATTACATTATCAAGTTCATAAATTTTTCAGTTGTTTCGCATTAGTAATCTTGAAATTGAAAACTTTACAAATATCTTGGTTTTACACTCACGGTGCGAAGTATTCATTTCTGAACCCATGTGTGCAGACATAACTTCATAATATGTTAATAAACATTACAACTAAAAATCCACGTTTTAATGCCATAGTACACTGCAAGAGGCACTGTAGAAAGCAAGTGCCGTTTAAGCCCCATGCGCTGTGCGCGCATCGTTCGGCTTCTTGCAGTGTGCTCCGTAACTTTGATCTCGCGTACCTAATAACCCCTTATGGGTTCAATATTATAAAGGAGACAGTAGCTGCTAGATTTAAATCATGACCGTTGTTATGTATAGACGTGTCCGGAAATTAGTACGTAAGCAGTTCTGTGAGAAACAAATGACTGTATAGAATTTAAATCATATTTGTTTCCAAATAAAACACTTATGTAAATCATCATCATCAGCCGGGGTCAATCCACTGCTGGATGAAGGCCTCCCCAAGCTTTTTCCAACTCTCTTGGTTCTGTGTCTTTCGCTGTCACGCATTTCCGCCGAACTTTACCAGTTCGTCAATCCAGCGGCTTTTAGGGCAACCCTGTAGCCGTTTCGTGCCCCTTGGGTACCACTGACTAACATACACCTCTCCATGCCTCGCTGTACGACTATTAGCCTTTGGACATCTCTCGTGTTGACGGTCCACGTCTCGCAGCCATACGTGAGCACGGGTAGCACACATTGGTTGTATGTATGTAAATTTAATAAAGACCATCGGAATACAAGTGAAAGTGATAAGAAAATAGGTAGGTCAGTAAACTAGAAATCCCTACAATTTTATCGTGTAATGTTTATACAATTCTGCCAGTTTTTTTTGTAAGTATTTAGTAGTACTTATCAAATATCTGATAATAATGAAAACTTAACTGTCAAATCCTATCAATATCAAATCAATTATTCTGTTTGAATCTAATATAATTGGAAAATTAAAGTCTGAAATGCTCCATACACAACGCGTATTTTTATCTCAATGCTATACGGCCATCTATTTCCGTTATGACAGCTCACGGTGAACTTTCCTATGGCGAAATGTATTACGTACTTTTTACATGTTACCGTTATTATGCAGGCCGACTGTTCATAGTTCGATTTAAAGTAATATGTTGTTTCTGCGTGTGAAGGATAATGCATGTAGGGAAGTGCGGGGTCCGTGTAGATAACCGTGTCAGAAAATTCGTACGTATGCAGTTTGCCGTATCACACTTCACCATGAAATTTTATATCGGAAATGTATGGTCGTCTATTAAAGACCGTCCAACCTCTCTGGGTCGTATAATAGTACTGATATAAAATTCATGTCTAAATAAAACACAGTTCTTGTCGGTTTACAGGAAACCAGCGGCAAACAAATTTTGAAAATAGCCGATATACCGGATTATTTGTTAGGTTAGGTTAGGTTAAATTAGTTGAGGTTAGGTTGGGTTTTCATTTTTGAATTCATGAATTTTTGCCAAAATCAGAGATGCCCGTATAACATATGGTCATCTATTTCCGATAGAAAGCTGACGGAAAACTTTCCAATGGCGAAATGTATTACGTACAATTTATATGTAACCATTATAGATATAGGCCGAGTGTTTATAATTCGATTTAAAGTAATATTTTGTATCTGAGTGTGAGGGATAATGCATGTAGGGAAGAGCGGGCGGGGTCCGTGTAGCGGATTTGTTTAGTAATTTTTAATCTTCGCAGTGAGTCGCATCTGACTGTCATTCGCTATTCAGTCGAAAGTGATTTTTTTTAAGCCTGGGTGTTTCTATAATTTGGTGCTGGCTGTTGTATTTTAAATAAAATAATGTGATTGTTGAAGTTCCTGTACACGAATAACATGTTTTGTGTTCATAACGATCAATGGTATGTAATAAAATATAATATCGCAGTAACACGCCGAAAGTTGTTAAGTCCGGAAATCATGTTATGGAGTAATTGCAATTTAAAGTTTTACATTGTTTGTGCATTATGTGCATGTTCTATATATCAAATAACCTTAATTTTTTCTTAGTACATTATCCATTGATAACTCTAAATACCTTTAGACAGCAACCCGAACACGAATTACAATCCCTTCGTAATCGATTAAACTTGGAGAATATATCTTTATGTATTTATGAAATTGATTATTTTTGATTAAATCTAAAAATATTTACAGTACTTATATAAAATGCTTGGTATTTTTGACAGATAAAATTTTCTTTCTTTTGACCATGTCCGATCCTAATAAAATTATATATGGGCCTCCACAGAGTGGAGGTTTGTATTATTAGAGTTTGTTTTTACGAGAAATGAATTTCAGCCACTTTTCTCAGCCTATTGGGTCCATAGCCTGACTCATACACAAATTGAAAAAACAATATGTGTATTTCCCAGACCCAGGATTTGAACCTGGGACCCACGACCCTATTACGCTTAAGCCGCGCGATTATTATTGCAGTAATTTTCCAATGCAAAATGATTTGAACCTGATTCAGTCGTATAGTATTTTTTTTGCTATTATTTAATAATATCTTTAAGTGACATCTTTTAGGGGTAGTTTTTATTTAGCGTAACAAAATAATATGATTTAGTATTTGCGTGGAGAGTCTTTGGAAAGTGTGCGAGACGTCTCCCAGCAATTCAAGTAACCACACTAAATTGATATTAAAATGACTGAAATGAAATTCCGAAAATCTTTACATTCAAAAAAAAAAATATTGATGTAAGTACCTAGTCGAAATCCGTAATAATATTAGATTAGGTCTACCTTTATAAATAAAATAGATACATTGTGTGTCTAAAAAGAAACATCTTTCTTGAATAATAAAAGCAAACAGATTCGTCCCGACGTATTTTATAAATTTTCACTGGGTGTATAAAAAACTGCTTTTAGATGCTGAGAATTTATAACTTCTTGGCTAGAGATAAATGATATAGAATTTCGATTAAATAAAAAGCATTTTTTTTATAGATTTGAGACTTATTTATTTCAATATATTACGTAATGTCCAAATTATATGACATGCTGACTGTTGCCGATCGTCTGGTCTGTCACTTTAAGAGAGAATTTAAGAGAAATCATATAAATACTATTGTATCACATTTTTTAATACCACGACTGGTGTACTTACTTTTTTACTTAACCCTGTCATGCCATATTATAAATAGACATGGCGTATTTCAAAAAAATACTACATTTTTCTTAGGTCAATAATTATTATAAAGCAAATATTATTCGTAGGATATTTATCACATTTGAATTTTCAAAGACATCGCTTATAATCAGTATCTTTAGAATTATCTTCAATTATGTAAATCTTGCCCATTTTTTTGAATAATAAAATGCCTAATACTTGTCCAATTTGGGATCACAAAGATTGTAAAATATATTTTTTTATCGTGAATATGTCACTATATAATGTTAACATAAATTTTACTAATGGTTTTGTAAATGCGTTTAAAAATTAATCAATTTTAAAAATATTAACACCACTGCACATGGATGTACCGAAATATGACTATATTCTAAAAATTAGAACAAGAGGTCTAAAAGAATACTATTTTATGTAATAAATATTTAATACTTTATGCAGTCATCAAATGTTTAAAATAAATATATAGGATAATAAGGCTTCAAAATTATATAAATAGATTATCTACAACGTTGAAGGAATGTCCAGGATCATGTTTTGAAAATAGGATAAAATTTCCATTTTGACCTGCGCAGCGCACGTCCCCCCTTAAGATAAAATAAAAAGCTTGTATTTTTTTAAACAAAAATAAACACATAAAAATGTTATGCTGCCCTATCTTAAGGGGCTACATTTATACTTGATGGGATTTTAGAAATAATGTTAAAAAATATTTTCTTTTGTACAATTTTAAAAGGAAATGTCTTTGTGTAGGTAGGTCACAGTCATATAAAATTCATTCAGATATTCAAAAAAGAAAATACAATGAAACGTTGCGCCAGGTCGTATTTTATTCCCTTTATTTATTTTCAAATAAAATACGCATGTGTGCGACTTTCCATAGGTTTTTCCTAAAAAAATAAATTTTCGTTCGTTCACAAATCTCTTCGCATATAAAGTCGCTTATTTCAAAGTAACATACAAGTGAGCAAAAGGTGTGAAAACCCCATAGAAAGATCATAATAACAATTCGTGCCAGTCTGAAAAAAATGTTAAATTTCATCTTATCATTTTTTCCAACGCACTAGAAATAATATTATATTATCAGGCATGCATTTATAAATGTATTTTTAAATATTTATTATTCATGTGACAGCTTTTCAATCAAAATCATGGAATAAATTAATTTTATAATAAAGATACTGCTGGAAATCAAACACGGAAAGTGTTTTTCTTTCGCTGACACTATGCTTGAGTGGTTTATTTCTTAGCTGATAACAATTAGTTATAATAAAATTATACGTGAACAATTATTATAACTTACCAAATTGACTTCTCCGCATCAATTCTATAAACAAGACTGCTATCGGCTACTATAGGCAGCTATCGAGGGTAGTTTTTCATATTTTTTAATTTAGGTATTATAATTTTTACAATGAGTGCTATTATTTAACAGCACCTCTCTCGGCTGTTCTAACTTTAAGAGCGACATAGACAGTTTTCACTGTTTAGACGGCTAACTTATTGTAACAATTATAATACATTAATACAACAATATGATAAACTACTCTTGATAGCCGTCGATAGCGGCCGATAGTAGTGTTGTGTATAGAATAGATATGCTGACCACTACACCAGTCAGTTTTTGACAGGCCATGGTGGATTCACTGCCAAGCTCTACGAGTTTGGACTTGTTACCTGGCCAACATGCCCATGTGGCGGAGATCTACAGAATACCTTTATGAATGTCCGAGAATGTGCTCCAAAAGGGTAGAGATGCTCAAGTCGGTCCAAGCACCTGTTGGGCCCATCGGATCCGTCCAACCTGGTCGCCACAAAAGCCAATTATATTGTATTTTTTAAAAATGTAAAAAAAAGTTTTATTGTCGACGTGAAGATCTGTTTACGTAGTTTTTGTATGTCCGTATTACTGATCTTTTTTTTATATATTTATTATTGAATTAATTTTTTTATGTTAGTTCTCCATGATTTTCTCTCCCATGGCACTTTTTAGTAACTTAAGTTAACTCAGTTAAGGCTCACTTGAGAGCGTGATGACTTCAGTCATGGGTATCTGCGCCTGAGACATGACCAGGCGTAAAAAACTGCTGATGCTTCACACCAAACGTAGGACGTCGTGATACGCTTGATTAAGACCGAATTTAGTGCGGGGTGGGTTGGTTTGGACGAGTCTTTGTTCGTGTGGTATGTGTACATATTCCACAGTATTTCCAATTTGTAATATAATTAGATAATATAGAAAAGTATTAATATAATTATTACGAAACAAATATTTTTACATCATTAAAATTTCTACTGATGTTAACTTCAAATAAAACACTATGGTATGGGAATTTGTATATTGACCATAACGCGGAGAGACCACAATGAATATAGAGGAAGACAAAAGTTTGCGATACTAAGAATGTCAAATGATATGGCAACGAACCGAACATGTCGCTCGGCGAGTAAACAACCGCCGAAAAAATGTTGTCATTCACTGATTCTCTCGGGGCAAGACTGTCCTAACATTCGCTTAATCGACGAACTCACCAAGTTCGGCGTATGCATGTGGCATCGAAGAGATAATGACATAAGTATTATCATTTTTGTTAACTATAACACAACCTAATAATTAAAAAAAAAATGATAATTTATTGGTAATTTATATCTAAAATACGCAGTTTGGAAAAAATATACAAATTATAATATTATGTCAGTCAACCAATTGCAGAGATAGCGCAATCGGTAGCATGCATGCCTGTGTATCGAAATATAAATGGATCGATTTCATCTACTGTTACGTACATTTATATAATATATTAAGTTATTTTCATGTTATGGCCAATATACCGTTGCCTTAAGATTGGTTTGTCAAAGCAACAACATGTCAAATGTTCAGGAGACGAAAATGAAAATTCATTACCATATATTTCAATACTTGAAAATATTTCATATTTATTTATTTACACAGTGAATGATACATTATATTAAAATATATTAAAAGACTGATCCAGCGATATTAATCATTTAATTCAAAACAATTTAAATTTATTATTAACAGCATATACTGGAGTTAAACAGTAATCGCTCTACTTTGTGAAGATTGGACAGTAAAAACCATAATTTTATTTTAAATATGTTAAAATTAATTGAGTTATAATAAATACGCAAGGAAAACATTATGTAGTTGTTGTTGGGACTAGTATTTGTATATAAGAAGAATATAGGTTATATAAGAAATATTTATGTGGGAAATTATAATATATACTAAGACTTACGTAGATTTTGTCGGATTTGGTCATACTAAATTTAATGCTATAAAATATACCTAAGTAGATTCTAAATAATATGGCTTAATAATCTTATTGTTAAATTTTTATTTAAATATTTAAAATATAGATATATTTGTTATGTTATATTTATTTTATCGTTATAATATTACACCTTTCCATGCCAAGTGCTATTTAACAACGTTTTTCTTAGCTCGTATTCTTATTTGTCCGGTGGTTGTTTGTCCGGTACAAATCTTGCAATCGATTTTAGCTAGACGTTTGAAACTTTTAGAATATATCAGAACACGATGCCAATGTATTTTTTTTAATACTTTTAGCCATCTTTAAGTAGAATTGAATTCATTTTTAGTTAATTCTGTTTTGTATGAAAAGTTATTTCGATACCTATATTGGTTGCTAGGGGGTCCTACCAACTAAATTATTAAATAATATATACGTTCGTTACTATGAGAATCAATATGAAATGACATATTTTCATTATTCAGTATTTCTATCAAGTACACATTTTTTTGATCCTTTAGGCTAGTCAAGTCAAGTTTATATGATTCAACAGAAAATTTAAAAACGTTGTATATAAAAAGTTCTTTTTATCTTGTAATTATTGTTTTTTTATTCATATATTTTACCACACATATGCGAGTGCTAGAAGAACACGTTAGTGTATGATTAGGTCATATAATATACAGTATTATAATGAATTGTTTGAATTTACGTTAAAACCTTTTTATTGAACTTATTAAAATGTTTCTAAAATAATAACATGAACTCCTTCTATTTTCATTGTCTTAAAGGGTTTTTCAAATAAAATGATCCGATGAATTGAATATTAATAAGATGGTTCAAGAAATCTTGCAAATGCTTTTCATGCGGTATTTAAAAATTTTCATCTTGTATTTCAGAATTAGTACATGATCCGCATAATAAGTAATGGAAGCTAAAAAAAAGCGATATCTCGACATACTGCTTTAACGCGTGTTTACCGTGGTTATACAATTCTCTTATACCAGGGATGGTGGACCTATGCCATGCGTGCCACTAGTGGCACGCGAGATGATTTTGTTTCATTTTTAGGAGAAAAACATACTACTTTATATTATATATTATTTAAAAAATGTTTTTTAAGTTTTACAAATGACTATTTAAGTACTTACTTGTATAATATTTAAAAATAATGACGTAGCCATGTGTATTTTCTTCTGTTGTTGATATTATATTTACCAATCGATGGGAAAATGAAAACGACGAAATTCATGCAAATGATAATCGTCTTGCATAAAAAATTGCAGACAAATCCTTTTCAAGAATAAACTCTTACGTTCATTGTTAATATACAATTATTGCATATGTTGGTCCTTAGAATCGGGGAATTAAAAATAAAAATATTCAATCAACAAACCTTATGAAATTAATTATCAGTAGTCATTCAAATATAATAACTGTTTGTTATTTTGCTTTAAACATAATCTCTAAAAATGGAAAACCTTTTAGTGGTGGAGAATATAACATGAAAAAAGAGTAGTTTAAATGCTTCCACGATCTCTTTGACTAAGTTGCAAACTAGGGAAAAATCGATGAATAAAAGATATGCCTTTGGCTAAAGATACGGTGGAAGATAGAATACCAAGAACTCACTTGCAATAATTGTTAAATTTTTGTAATAGAATAATTATTTAAAACCTAAAAAAAAAAATTTTCGCCATGAAAAACTGCTTGGCACGTCAAGCAGTTAAAAAATATTGATTGGGAAATTTTGGCACGCGTGTGTAAAAAGGTTAGCTATCTATGTCTTATACCAACCAGTTCTAGCCAACTCGTACACGATTCCTATAATAAATATATTTATTTCAAACTATGTTTTCACGTAAATTGTGGCTTTTTATATGAGAGTCCGATTTTCTTATGAGAAATGATTGATTTACCCAATTTATTTTATTATATAGATGTATCATATACACATCAAAAATCAAAGATTTGTATAAAACAAAACATTAAGTTGATAATAAATTAAGAACCTACTATTTAAATTTATGATTTATTACATGATTTTTATATGTGATAAACCATGCCCGATAAAATTTTATTCACACTTCAATATAGAGCGACATTATTGGCCTTTAAAGGTTGAAAGCGTGGAAGAAATTGATGAAGATTTTATTTAGTTCGCTACATTTATACTAGTTTTTATCTTCCAGTGGGTCTATTTGTACACAAGGCGGCTATCGATGGCTAAAGTTATAAATATTATTACTTTATTATATGTATGTATCGAGGCGGTTAATTATTACAATACGTTAATCGTCTAAACTGTCCAAACAGTCTATCTCGCTCTAAAAGGTAGCGCAGCCAAGAAAGGGCCATTAAAACTCAGCATTTTTTGACAGTTTAGTTAGACGGTTAACTTATTGTAACAATTACGCACCTCTACCCTAGAATCTCACTAGATACACTGTCGTCAATAGCCGCATTGTGTAGAGAATAGCTTCGCTGAGGTTATAATAAGAATCAGACGACAATCTATAATACAATTTTACTATTTTGTTTAAACTAGTAGGTAGGCATATTACATTCTTTTTTCATTTCAATTTTTTTATTGGACAATCGTGCGGCACAGAAATAAAGATAATATTACAACGGTCATTTGACATTATTAAACACTATTCAAATAATCTTCACCTATCACGCTCTATAATCGGAGCACATGGCAAGCATAAATTCACGTCAATTTTCTCGATCTATCGCCACGTCTAATGCATTCTACCATCATTGGAGACCTACCTTTTGTAGGACATCTATAGAATGAGAATGTGTTGATATTATCAGAAGTTATTAATTATTATGCAGTGAACGTAGCCATCAAAAAAGTTACATTCAAAGATATCGTTTTATTGTTAATAAATTGTATAAAGATATATAATTAAAGTTATAATGTTAATATATTAGAGGTATTATGACATTGAAAATATTTTATTATTCTTTACGTCAATATTATTCTGGAAGAGTGAATAATATAATAAAAAACCTACATGCCGAGTTAAGTTCAAACTAAAATCTATTTACTTTACTTCGTTTCCATCAGCATCAAAATTCAATTTCGATAATACATCGACAACCCCATGTTTACACGTTACTATATAAAAATAAAATGTTGAAAATTTCTGTTGTTTCAATAAAGTAAGAAAACAATGCCGAGAGTATAGAGTTTCGCCAACACAGAATGGCTGTCTGGATGAACAGACTCAGTATAGAGATCGATTGTCGTAATGATACTCGAGGTCTTTTATCAGAACAGCTCAAAACATTTTTTTATGTACAAATATTGTTTCACTGGTCTCACTTCTTTGTTGATAGATTGATTTACTTAATAATAATATTGTTTTTTTAATACTAAGATGTGGTGATGATTTTTAATGCACTGTATTATGATGGATTTTGGATCCTGTTTAAGGGTGGTAAACACCTTCATTTTTTTTTCTCTCGAGTCCCCCTATACTTATTGCGGCTAGGCGGTATGAGTTTAAATTGCTAGGCGCGGATGGCCATCGAATTGACACTTGTAATTATTGTGTTATAATGGAGTCACTGTGGTATTGATGGTTTTATCATCGAAATATAACTAACTTTGTAGCTGTGCCTTTTGGACATCAGTGAGTAAAAAGGGTATGCGTGAAATGTTAGAAGTTTGACAACAATAATTGGCACAATATGTCTGTAATGTTCATTTGGTCACTCATAACCAAGCACACATATGGCGTTCAATGTATTCGACCGTGTTTACGAAAAAGGCGTAACCCTCACAGTAAAAATTTTACAAAAGGCGCAAAAAATGTTTTTTGAATAATTTTGGTTTAATATTTAAAAAAAAAAATAGGCACAGACATTGGGTGTATGATGATTGATAATTTGGTGTAATATCTTTTCGATATAATATTAATTAAGGCTATACCTCAGTTGAGGCATGGTCTAAAAAGATCGTGGCTAGGCGATGCGCGGATTGTGCAAATGACGCGTGCCGAACGAAATATAATTTGTCATATAAATCCAACATGCGTCCATTTAATGTTCTGTTTATTGTTCTATTAGTAACAATAATAACATATTCACTGACATGTTTTATTTTTCAAGTAAATGAGTAAAGTTTTTTAGTCATCTTTACATGATTTAAGAATTAATTCCCCCGTCGCCATCACGAAACAATTTGACGTGTTCACAGCTCAGCTAAACACTTGCAATTTGTCAAGTAACACGTCAGTCTTTGGTGACTGAATGAAGTAATCATACATAGGCGGCTTGTAGTAATGATGTGTGCCAATACAGCCAGAGTGTGACACTTCATACCATTTTAGACCGGATTCAGCCTCACCAGTACTAAAAAAGTGATCATCAAGCTACAACGGGTCTCACGTTGTATGTCTCATGGCTCTGATATTGGAGTGTAGCAGTGTACAGAATACCTATGACCGCTATTCGGTTGATACATTTTTATTACGTTTTTTTATTTTAATGAATTTGTACATAATGAATAGATTACTGTATCCACCTATAACTTTTGTTGAAAATTATTTATGGTATTTACATATTATTATTTTTGATAAAATAAATGGTTGCGCTTTTTCATAGTTGACTGTTTTAATTAGTGGGCTGATCATTATGGTGGATGTGGATGCTGGGAGGATTCGGTTACACGTACGATGCCAGGCACTGATCTTTTATGATGTTATGAGATCTGGCAAAAGCTGGTCTCCGGGGCATGCCCTCACATCCTAGTAAGCATTCTAACGGCACACTTTTGATGAATGATTTGATAAATGAGAAAACACTCTGTGCCGGTAACACGGATTTGGTTTGATTTAACACAGTTTTTACTGGATATGTTCGTGGTATGCACTGCATGAGTGATCCGGTACGCAGCACTTAATGTTCAGAAATAGTTTGGTTTATAAGTGTTTATACGCGCGCGGTATTTACTGACGTTTTTTATATCAATAATCGGTCGACAAGTCGTCACTGCTTTGTGCCTGGTCTTGCAACAATACTGAGGATTTGAGGTAGAAGGGAAAGAAGGAATAAATGCCACCATAATTGGCCCAACCAACGAATAAAAAATAAATACAAAACAATATATTTAGAAATAAAATATTTAGAATTATAATTACCATGATTGATTATAATATAATTATAGCTGAAAAATGCACGAAAATGTATAACTCACCAAAATTCTTAGACGTAATGACCTATACGTATGTAATTTCCACTACCCAGTGCCCACAACGTTAGTCTGTGTACCCACTGCCCGACCTCCAATGTACTCTGTGCGCCACTGTGTACCATTTCCCAGGAGAAACGTTTCACTAAGCTTTCTACTCTCATTTGCCTTCGCTGAAATAAGGCACAGTGGCGTACATTTTTTGCCATATAATAACTAATTTCGAATACTTTAATATTTAGTATGACTTGTAATATTATTATGATAGTGAAATTTCTCTGGACTTAACTTATTCTTCCTTAAAGGATATCGACATATTATTATTATTTCTTGATCACAATTTATGGTAACCGGACAAAACAGAACATGACAAAACAGAACAATGACAAAACGGAACAGCCAAGAGAAAAACAATTTTTTTTTAGTGGAATCTAATAAATAGATTCCACAAAATTTTATTAATTAAATACTTATGAAACGTAAGTTTATAAAGGAAACATATATAAAATTTATTATTTTTTTATTTTTCTTATTAAATTTAAATTTTCACAACATTTTTTAGTGAAATTATCATCAAAAGTTGATGATTTCCCTTAAAAAATTGAAAATATTAAATATTTATATACATATTTTGTTTATAAACTTTGGTTTTATGAGGACTTAATTACTAAATAGGTTACACAAAAAATGTTTAATTTCTCCCCTGGCTGTTCTGTTTTGTCAAAGAACCCAATTTATATAATCTAATTTAAAATATTATATGTCACGTCAACATACTGTGATACTTGGGGTTAAGGTACTTTGCGGATAATGAAGGAAACTTGACACAATCTAAAATCGAGGGGTAGTTAATTGACAACCGAAACTTTATTTTCAAACAAACACATTTATTTCAGTACTAATTAATTACATATTTGATAAGGCACATTTATATGATAAATTATACAATACAGTACTCTCTCAGTAATCCGCCATCCCAAAAACTAGAAAAGTGCCAAATTAGTGAAAGCGGCGGATTATAGTGCATACATACAAAATATGGTAAAAACTATTAAAACAGGTATGTCGTAAAAATAGTTTTTTTTGAGAAATTTGTACTAGCAAATAGCGATTTTATTTATAACCAAAATCAAGTATTTACTAAATTATACATATCGATAATATAAGTTTATTAACTAAATATTAAACAGTAAATCACTTGACACAACCAGTTGTTCAGTGAGGCAGATATTCATAAATGGCTTAGGATTCTTGGTTTTCTCTATGACCAAAAGCTTCAGTTTGTGTGTCCCGGTTGCATTGGAGCACGGCACAATTGTGGGCACTTTCCTCCCAGGTACATTACTTTCTTTGCGATGAACGTACGTTTTAAAAAGCAGTAGATTAACCTCGGCTGATGATGATAAATATAATAATAAATATATATAATATAAAATTATTCTTGTATCATAAAACCTACTAAAATTTTGTAGCCCCCCAATGGAAAATGCACATTTTGAGATTCCATGATAAGAACAGTTGTACCATAGGTATCCTTATGTTTTACATGCTTAGAATAAGAATACATTTTCATACCATGTTAAATATTTAATTTGGCGTTAAGAAACGTTCCTCGTTGAATTGTTACGAGACTATCTTAATACTCATTATAGGTGTTTAAAATACTTCCGTTCAATTCACTAAATGATCTTAGAAATTAAATACCTGAACACCTGTTTAATCTACAATTTTACACATGTAAACTAGTAATTCGTACTTTTCATGCATTGATTCAGAATAATATATTGTAATCTTTGGTAAATGAAACGTAAATGAGAATTGTATTTAATTTTTTTTAAATGTATTTCGTATATTGTATTTTGTAATATATTTTATTATTATGTAATAGTACACCCAGGATGGCCGCGCGGCTCAAGCATCAGCCTATAACGCCGTGGATCTCATGTTTAAATCCTCGGTTGGCAAGTACACATATTATTTTTTAAGTTGTGTATGAGTCAGGGTATGGACCCAATAGGTTGAGCAAGTGGCTGACAACCATTTCTCGTTAAAAAAACCTGTTAATACAAACCTCCACTCTGTGGCCCAGTTGATCTTATTAAGATCGGACATTATTTAAAAATACGCGCGTTAGAAGTTACACTTTTTTCAAAAAAAAAAAAAACATATTATTGCAGAATGATGAAAAAAAAATCTCAAAATATGTGTTTTAAAAATTGAGCAAACCGCTATTTCGACCACCTTTGCTTAAACAGATGACTGTACAACTATTTTCGTAAAAAATAATAATTTATTACAAATCAAATGAAAAACATAGCCTATTTAACGGTTTAACTGAAACGTGATATTGGCTTTTGTGATGAAACATAATAATAATTATTATAAATCACTAATAAATAAATTAACATGGTATATACGACAAATATTATCCAAAACTGTAAAAATATGTATTTTTGTGTATGAAGTGTCTAATCATTGTAAATTTACAACAAACCATTGTTTGAATTATTTACCAACTCAACATACACAAAATTTCTTTATTTATTGATATATAATTTTTCTCATAAATAATACTTAATAAAAAGGATTTTAAGTTATACACATTTATATTTTTTTTATAAAAATCGATGTTTTTCAAAATAGATATAAAAAATAATAAAACTATGAATTAGTCAAAAATCTCTTAAATGATGCTTACAAAACTTAATAAACTAGATTTTAGTAATAAATATGACCATCAAATATATGTAATAGTAGGGTGCGGTCCGATTCAACAAATTCACATTTAATTACATTTTTTACAGTTGTAAGTTTATCTTTGACTTAATTTTTTTTTTCTTTTTACTGTTTTCAGATACATATTTATTAATTATTACAGTTAAAATTGTTAATTATCAAAAAAAAATCTCACATTGCAAGCTTCGAATTTTTCCGCTAGGTGCCTCTTTAAAAAAGGCTCAGTAAAGGCTTCATCTTAAGGAAAATACTTTCGGTCAATTTAATATCGTCAGTGTGCTATTGAATTGACGTAATCGATTAAGTGTGTCGTTGTCATTAGTGTGTACCAGTGTACCTGTATGCATCAGCAGTAATATCAAATTATCTTCTTATTTACCGACAAATGTGCTCTTTTCTTGTGATATTTTTTCTACCCGACAGCCTTTTTTTCAAAAATCACTTTTTGCTCTTTTTTGGTATTATTGGATAGAAAAGGAAGAATTGTCATGATTAGATAGAATTTGAAAGAGCCATTGCACTAAAAAGAATCAAATACGATGTGAGTATAATACACCTATAAATAAGTCGACTAAAATCTAGGAGTTATTTTAAAGAAAAAAATTGGCATGAAAAAGTCTTGTTGCAGGGATGCGACAAGTGGTACCCCCACGTGGCCTACCAAGTGGGCGGCAGGATTAAGGAAGTTGCAAAATTCACAAAATATAGGTACATTTTGTAATACTTATATTTAACGACATCTAATGTTAAATGTATGAAATACATACGTGTGTCGTGTGTTGTCTACTGCCGAAAGGTGACACTTACGACATATGTCTCCGATCTATAACTAATAGTTTGCAACACAAATACAATACAAAACCATACTGAAAAGCATTCTATCGAAGTTTTCATATAATAAGTTCAGTGTCTTATTATATAATAATAAGCATAAAAATTTTCGTAAAAATGTAATTATTTATATCCAAGATATTAACCGAGTCTTTAATCTATAATATGTGAGAGAAATAAGTATAATGTATTAGTTCACTGAATTGCAAAAACAAATCGCTCATGGCGCATTTTTTGTACATATTAGTATACATTGTAGAAAAAAATACAACATATTTGTCATAATTATTTCAACTATTTTTATTTTTTGTATGTTTTTTTTATATTGGGTGGAGGGGGACTTTGAATTCGCGGACACAATGCGTAAATTGGGATTAATACTTACCAGTTATTAAATGGCATTCCTAATAACATTATTATCATTTGATGTAAAATCAAATCACAGGATCGGATATGGTTAAACAAATATAATAACAAAACATAGTTTCCTGTGTCGACTGATTTTTTTTTTCGATTACTGCAACATACTTATACGGTCCAGAATAGGATGGCATAACATTACTCACGAGCAAATAAATAAGGTTTGTCTTCCTAGTTTAATCGAGACCTGGACAGTGACTCCTTTCCAGAATAATCTCAATTAAATATTAATATTTTAAACTACTATATTACTTTACTGAAGGTTTGCCACTCCTACTATATTATCGTGTAGTAGATAAGACTTTATTCATATTACATGCATTCAAAGCTTTGGCTCGTATCGTTGATTTATTTTTGTACTTAAAACATTTTTATTATCGAAATGAATTTTGTAGATAAATAACAAATATAGCAATGTTGCAAGAGATATGGTTATACATTTCCTGTAACAAAAATAATCTCTTCTTTTGAGCTAACAATTTAATTTAAAACCATTGTTTTGTCGCTTCAACGGTAAGCAGTACTAATGATATAAAATAACCCAAAATACTACAGTTTATAACAATTAAAAAGTACTTGTATTGTAAATTGTTTTAGTGTTATTACAGTTCTGTTCTGTAGCATGAAAACATTACTACCGTAAGTTTTTACATATCGATATTTTGTTATAAGGCCTAGAATACCCGAGTCGCGAGGGGTAATGCATCAGTTTATAAAGTCTTGTTTCTCAGGTGCAAAATCAAGTTTTGTTTTTAAATGAGTGTTTATACCCAAAGCAATTAGCCAACGTTCATTTCTCGTAAAACCAAAATCTTTTACGAAAACTTTTTGTGAAGTGGCCAATATCAGAGTCGTATTGTAATCAATTGTCAATGTAAAAACAAATAGTGTGGACTATGTATATATTATATTGACTGTAATTATTACATACGAGTACAATGTATATTAAAAAAATGCTGTGATTTCAAAATATTTTTGTTCTGATTAATTCTGATTTTATAAGAAAATTAAATAATTATTAAAAGATTCACTTAGTAAAAAAATAAGGAATGAACCTGAAAATAAATTGTCTGTTATAAATGATAAACCTATAAAATTTTTTTGTGTCAATCGAAGGGATACTTACTTTTACCCATAAAGTAGATATGTTTTTTTTGCTTTATCGGTTTTCCTTTAGTTTCATATATATTTTAATTTTTAAATACTGATTTATTAGATAGAACCCATTTTTTTTAAATATATAAATATAATGTGTGTAAAAGGATTAATATTGCGCATGTCTTTCATTAAGGGACTTATGTGATTTTCTCAATGTGATTATTTCAGTTTTATTACTAATTGAGTCGCCTAGAGCCATAACTCACATTTTTCAATTTTGTCATTTTTGAGTTAAAGATACCAAGTGATTCTAAATGCATTAATTTTTATTTTATAAAGAAAGGTAACTGTAAAAAATCACTTGAAACCATGTGAAAATTGTTGACAAAGTTGACTGTTGGTGTCATAACTCACACGTTTCAATGAATGACGTGAGTTCTGTCATCGAAGCCTTTCTAACCAATCAGGCAGTTCTATTTCTCATAGTATGATGTGTGTCTGCAGCCTTAAGAGTTTATATATATATATATTTAAAAAAATATGTAATTTGACTCACTCGCTCATTAATATTCAAGTGAGTTCAAAACTTTTCTTCTAATTACAAAAAAATAGTGCTCTGGTGGTTTTTTGCGATTGTCTCAAAACTGAACTTTTGGAATATGTGACTTATGACTCTCGGCAACTCAATTACACTATCGCCATTGGGGATTTTAGTCAATTGTAGAGGTATAAAATAAAATATGTAATATAATAATAAATAAGTACATATTAAAACAAAAAAATTAGATAATCACGACTGCCACCATTTGAACAAATACAATTGATCAGATAAATTGAATGTAAAACTACCTTTTCCCTTTTCAGTTGAAGGCATGGAATTATAAAGAATAATAAAAATATTATTCCACAACTTACTAACTAATTAATGTGTTGTCAACGAGATGTTTTCACTTAGTGCAGTGGTCACACTTTCTACGTTATTGATGTCAGTGCGTTCTCGGTCTGATGAACCGGTTCATTACTCTGCACCTTCCAACTGCATCTGCTCTGGTGATGCTGATAAAGAATACAAAGTTTGGTGCCCCGATTCAAGTTACTACTAAGCAATATTATGTTTTACCCAGATAAATAAAAATATTAAAACAACTTAACCCTGAAATTGCGCAGATTGCCATTTCTTATACTGCGCACGAATTACATAGGGGAATTTTAGGTAATCAGGTGTCAAAGACCTGGCGCTCATATTTGTTTTTTCACATAGTTTTGCATATTCGTATTGTATTTTTTGTACTTTATGTTTATTAATATTATTATATTGTACAATGATTTATTTTGGTAATCTCACCATGCTCATCTGTCCCATGGGTACTTTTTATTAGTAAGTCTCTGTAAACTCAGTTAAAGTAGTACACTTGAGTGCAAGGCGACCTCAGTTCTATGAATCTGCTCCTAAAATATTCATCGGCCTAAAAAAACGCAAACAAATAAATATAGAACCTAGTGATACGCTCGTTTAAAACCGAGTGGTTTGGAGGAAATTATGTTTCTGGCTCAGGTGACTTATCACTATCTTCTTAGTTGATCTTTTGGGATTGGTGACGGAAGTCAGTATGGCAAACATTCCAAAAAATACCTAATCGGATGATTAAAAAATAAGATTAGCGGCTGACCAGATAATTACTAACTAATTACCACATTTAAATATCATGCTAATTATATCGTATGGTTAACTAATGGTAACGCGCCTAGCGCGTATTTAACACTGAAAGACTTAAACAGATATTCTGCCATTTAACCTCGGCGGGCATTTTTTTTATTTACATGACGTCTACCAATTTGTTATATAATTTGAATGGAGTCCAACAATAATTCTATAACTAGCAATTTCCAGACTAATTATGGTTTTGGAACCCACTAAAATCCTATAAGTAGTATTTAAATTTTATATATAATAATATGACATACTAACATTTATAAGTACAATAACAAGTACCTACTCATAATTTACATACTTGAAGGTGTTGTTTAGCAACGATTCTCAGCATTTTTTGTGCGGTGGAACCTTTTTTTTTAATTGGTTTTAATTCTTCAGTAACACCATTTATTTTCGCTTCATTCGTATTCTTTCCAGAGCTAGTATACAATAATAAATTAACCAATACTTCGAATACCTACACGATTTATTGTATCATCTTTTCAAGTTGAACAAAAAAACAAAACATGCAAATAAAACACGTTTATACGATTAGTAATATTTTAACATGTCCAATCCTAAGAAGATCATTATATGGGTCTCCACAGAGTGGAGGTTTCTATTAACGTAATTATCGTAAAAAATGGATGTTAGCCACTTTCTCAATTAGGTCCATGATCTGACTCTGAATACACACTGAAAAATAATATTTGCCAGACCCGGGATTTGAAATTGGGACCCACGACATTATAAGCCAACGCATTAGCCGTTCAGCCATCATGGGCGAAATATTGCGTAATTTAAAGTACTTAAATATTTTTAAATTACTTCCATGCTTAAAATACCTAGGCTCTCAGTAAACTTTTTTTACGATTGCCAAAAAAAGATCAGGTTGAACTTTTTATAGAACGGTTTTGTAAATTATTGCAGACCTCTGGTTGGGAATCACTGCAGTATATGAGACGTCATGTAATATACAAATTATTTGTGTTATCTTACTACTATTTACCATACAATTATCAGGACCGGTGTCTTACACTACAATATAAATTTCTTAATAATTGATGGTTTGCTGAAGCTAACGAAACTGTTTATATTCGTTGTTCAAATATGTGGAATATGTACAACATAAATTGTGTAATATTGTATTTAATTTTAATTTAATAAAACATTGCCTTTCTATCAAAAAATAATTACTATTACAATTGAATACGAAACAGTTCAGCTGAAATATAAATCGTTGTTTCTCAATATTATTTATTTATTTAAGGTAACAGAACTTTGTGGACATAACGAATCTAAATTCAAGACGTTCACAACATGAGATTTACATAATAATAAATAATAATCTCACAAGAGAGAATAAAATATTAAAATATATATACATACATGCAATATTATATATTAAAATAAATTTTAGAAAACAAAATGCACTTTAGTAAGGTTAGTTTGGTATGGACCCAGAGCTTATTATGGACTAATTATTTGTAAAAAATACTTAACTTGGATATGTTTGAAGTCTGAAGTTCTAGAAGGATGAACAGGAAACGTGCAAATTTCATTTCCCGTCCGAGAAGATCCATGTTGAAATAATATAGAAACTGTTGTTAACTTAATCCGGTGACGTCTTCACTGATGAGATGTAATTTAAAGAGTGACGTGTAAAGTGAGACTGTGAACTTTACTGTCTTCGCTCATTGTGAACCCTTTCCTTACTGATTATTGCGTCAAAAAAAAAGGCGCCAAATCTTCTGATTGGTTGATAATCATCTAATGTTTCTTTATAATTACTAGTATTCAGGGCTACCCATTTTACAGTAAGGATGTGCCAAATTAATCGTTATTTTTTGTAATTTTAACGGTATTCGGTTATATGCGTTGAAGGTTTTGGTAGTTATGGGGCGTTGAAATGACAGTATCGATATAACATATTGTATTTTTTTCTTATATTTTAGCATACCTACTTATCTAATCGTCTTTTTTTTCAGAAAATCCGCAAACGTGTTAATGGTATCGAACAGTTCTATAATGATAGAATGTGCAGAAAAACCATTTTCCGCTATTTTGCCACTACTCCCGAAATTAAATGGCGAAATACATACAGTGACAATCACAAATTGCCCCCTGCCAACTACATCGTATAGAGAAATCATTGAAAGTAGTAAACTATCCAATAATACTATTAAGCTTGAAACACGAAACCTGACTAGACATCATCTAAAAGAACTGGAAGGAATCAGAGAATTAGAGTTGTCATTTGTGGAAATGAGCAACGTTGCTGAAGATGCTTTTAAGGATATGACAAATCTCACAACTTTGAAGTCACTTTCGTGCAATATGCAATCATTTAGATCTAACTCATCCAGCTCTATGACAGATCTATTACGTTTAGCTTTAATTAATAACAGCTTGTATAGTTTATCTCAGGAACATTTTCAAGAGTTCCGATCGTTATCATACTTACAAATACAGAAAAACAAGTTGACGAATCTACACAATGAATCTTTTAAATGTTTGAATGATTTGATATATTTAGATTTAAGTTCGAACAGCATAAAATATTTACCGAACGGTATATTTTATGGTCTTCGCAATTTAAAAAATCTTATAATTACCAAAAATGATTTAAGTTCTCTGCCCGAAAAAATCTTTTTTGAATCAACTTCAATTTTAAGTTTATCCTTGAATGAAAATAATTTTAAAGGAATACAGCCGCATTTATTCAGTAACTTGATTAAATTGATTGTGTTAGATCTAAGTGACAACGAACTGTCATGGATAGCTGAAGAGTCATTTTCGTCACTGCGAAACTTACAAAATCTCAATCTGAATAACAATAAGCTGACTAAATTGGATGGGTAAGTGAATTATCACAGCTTGTTGCGTGGTTGACCAGATGTCGTATGTATTACGAAATTAATTGTTTACATTATTTTGTTACAGACAATTCTTCAGAAATTTAAAATCTCTACAGGACCTGAGTATAAATAATAACAATTTAAAACATATTTATTCTTTCTACAATGTCTCGTGTACACATAATATAAGGCGTATCGACTTTTCTTATAATTATCTTACAACGATGGGAGTCGATAACAACGATTATTTGACAGTATTCTCCAATTTAGTGATACTAAATCTTAGTCATAATCATTTTGAAAAAGTCGATCCCATATGGAGAGATAAATTTCCGAAATTGAAACTCTTAGATCTCAGCTATAACAAGATCTCCGAACTTGGGGTGAGTTAATTCATTAATATTCATAGGTGTCGCATAATATAATCTCTATATATATAAAAATCTCGTGTCACGGTGTTTGTGGTCGCACTCCTCCGAAATGGCTCAACCGATTTTTATGAATTTTTTTATGTATAATTGTTAGGTATGAGAATAGTATAGTAGTGAGAATATATATTTTGTCTGTACTGAAATATGACTATATTCTAAAGCATTAGAGCGAGAGGTTTAAAAGAATACTATTTTATGTAATAAAAATACTTTATGCAGTCATCAAATGTTTAAAATAAATATAAAGTATAATAACGCTTCAAAATTATATAAATAGATTATCTACAACGTTTAAGGTATGTCCAGGATCATGCTTTGAAAATAGAACAAAAGCTCCATTTTGACCTACGCTGAGCATGTCCGCCCTTAAGAAATAACCAAACGTAAAATGGTTTTATTTTATTTTCGCTCTACATAATCGTTAGGAGTAATGGACATTGGTTTATGATAGCTGATATAAGTTATGTATTTTTTTGATTTTATCGAAAGGATTGGGGTTACGGGGCGCGGATCACACGTCATTGCTGAAGCGGCATTCGCGACCCGCGCTACTTTCATGACTTTATTTTCGTTTTCGATACCGCTGTGCCTATGCGATGTTTTCGTAACGAATCCGCCCGGGTGGTCAAGACAAAAGCATGTTCCATGCTTAAATATTGCAGAATCAAACATGCATTCGGTGTGTAAAGCACTGGGCTACAATTCGCTGGCTCTGGGTTTGATTCCCAGTAAGGTTATGATATATTATGGATGTGATTTTTTCAAAGCCTGAGTGTTTGTGATTATTTCATTTATATTACTGATTACAATATTAATTCACCATTCTGCAGCATTCAGCCTCATGACCTCTGAAAAACAAGATACTTTCAAAGAAAACTAAAACAACTCTCTACCAAACCTCTTCTGCATAAATTTTGGGTCAGAATGCTAGGTATTTTTTATATGTTATGAGAGAAATATGAATATCTTTTGAAATGAGAGAATAGAGAAAAATCTTTGGTGTTGTAAAGGAGCATTTAAAGGTATGAGAAAGAGTATACTATTCAGATTGCAGGGATAGTTATTAACAAGGTAGGCTGTGTAAGCATCTTCTGAGGGAAATAGATTTACCTAGAAAGCCAAATCTCAGACAAATCAACCGTAGAACAACAGCGCTATGTTTTCCAAGGTGCAAAAAGTTTGTTGAGGATACATTGACCTGCCAAGTGTTGTAGTACCTAAAATGACGATAAAAACCTCCAATTTAACATGTTGCATTTTATTACGATGAAAATACTTCCAATCTATGTAGTATCGTTCATTTTTGTACCAATATAGCAGTTTTTGTCGTTTCCGTAAATTCTAAATGATACTACGAGTATATGGACGTTATGCCTTGTCTGTTCTCACCTTTACTACATTTGTTGAGTACATTATGATGTTGCTAGGGTTAAACTTTATAAATAAAACTGTTATTTTTAAGTGAGTATATTTATTTCAGTTGGACGACATCATCTTTAAGCCTTATTTTACTGCTGTCAGTCTAAAAAACAACAATTTACAACGAATCAATATACGAAATGTACAAACAGAAGATTTAGATAAAAAGTTAATTTATGTATATGTTGCCGAAAACCCAGTTAATTGTAATTGTGATTTTATCCCATTTCTAAGTTACCTTTATTGGTATAACGGTAAACCAAATGACATACAAGCGGACATACACACAGCTAAATGTAAAACACCACATCGACTAGAAGATACATTATTGATAGATCTTGAAGGTGAACAACTGTGGTGTCCATGGACAAAACTAGAAGAGATGACATGTCCAGAAAATTGCAGCTGTTTTAGTCGAGTCTTCAAAAAATCAAGAATAGTCAATTGTTCCAACTACCATAATCAATCAACTATCGTTATACCAAAATCAACACCAGATCACATTGTTACTGATCTTTACTTAACAAAATTGGCCTAAAAAATTTGTCAATATTTTTGAATCAAGTTAATGCTTACAATCTGATAACCGAATTACATGTGGCTGATAATAACATCTCCGACTTGAGTATTCAAGACATCTCAATGAATATAAAGGTAAATAATTATTATTTTTACTATATTTACAATATTTAGGAATGATTCCATATGATTATAGTCTGTCTCTTAAGATTCGATTGCTACTCATTCATCCTATTTTCCGGTAATAATTTATAATGGTTGCGCTTTTAGCAGTGGACTGTAATTTAAAGATGCTGGTGGATTACGGTTCTAGGGAGAGAGGGGGTTAACAACATAGAAATGCTTCACCGTTCATTCTATTGGTCCTTCCTTTTTATATTAAAATTTCGTCCATTATTAGTATTACTATGCGATGAAAGATGCTATAATTTTGATATTACTTTATTATTTTTGTTTACCAAATATTAAGGTAATAGAATAATGATTTTTTTATTTATTTATTCTTGAAAACTCATACGAGAATTATTTTTAAATACATAACATCATCATTTCAGGTTTTGGACATAAGAAACAATTGGCTATCGTTTATTGATTCGTCAGTCATCAATATGTTTAGCAGTTCAACAAGTCTGAATCAATTATGGTTTTCTGGAAATCCCTTCGACTGTAACTGTGACAATAAACCTTTCATTCGTTACTTGGAGGAAAACTTGGGAATAGTAAGTATTTTGTAATTATAACTTTTTCTTCATCTTATTGAAATAGCAGTATTCAGAGTTTTTAAAAATCCAGGAAATAATTTTTTTATGTACTCAAATTTTCTTATAGTGGGTGTATTATAATAATATGTCACACACGGATAATATTTTGAAATTTATTTAATATGTCAAATATGTCAAATATATGCCAAAAAGTTCAACAATATCATTGTGGGTAGAGCTTGAGATATCTCGAATTAGGCATATAAGATTTCTCGAAAATTCTCAAGATTCTCAAAATCATCATTATTACCAAATTATCTCTTCTTTTTGAGCTTCCTGCAGAAAAAAAAACAATTTACTGTAAAATTTGTTAAAAGTTGAGTCATCAGAACAATAATACTGACGAGACCTTTGTTTAGCTCTTTCGACTAAAATTTTTATACCGGGAAAACCAAGAAATTCTGTTCGGACCAAGTCGTCAAAAATCGTTTTTTTTTTACAGGGAAATTAAAATTTCGTATGCACTTTAGGATGGTGGTAATTTCTAAATTTCTCGAGAATCTCATTAATGATTTTTCGAGAAATGAAATTTCAGAAAATAATTTTTCTTTCGAGATAAGCCTTTTCTGATTATTTCTCAAGACGACATTTATCGATCACAACCTTTAAATTATTGTGGGGTGTTGTAGTCCTATAAGGCAATTTCGCATTATTGAAGCATGAGGCGAAAAGTCGAAACGTGCATAACAAAAAACGACTGAAATAGAATAGTAAAAAACTAAAATCAATTATAGTTTAAATTAGAATTTCATCAATACCCTCGGTCAATGGTATCAATTTACTTAGTACTAAATTTATACTACCATGCATTAGGGACTCAAAATAATATATAAAGGCTGACATAAAGTTCTGAAATAATCTGTTAAGAAACTTTTTCGTGAGGCCATCAAGGTCCACATCGAATAAAATTGTAGTCAATAAAACCAATTATTTTGTTAAACGTATTTTTAAAAATTGCTGATATTTTGGTCTCTAAAAGTATGATCCCGCTTGTTTTATACATTAAGGTAAACGTCAATTTCATATTAGTGGTTAAAATGCCTGCAACCATGTATATATAGCCCCTCGATGTATATTTGTTTCTTTGGTTTATACGCTCCTATATTAGTATATTTAGGTGAAAAAATACCAAAGCATAATCTGCTCGGATGGTATTATCATCTCATAAGTTGTTCCAGAGATATTATTTGGAAAATAATCTGCTGTTATAGCCATCAGTGTCATTATACTGATAATCAGTATCATCCTAGGAGTTTCCACTGCTCGTTTCTACAAATAGAAACTGAGCATTTTGCCATTTTATAAGCATATTTTAGTTATTAGTCTTTTTTGTAATCAGCAGGGTTGAGTAATACATAAATCAATTTATGTTCAATCACGTTATATTTTAATAAATCCAGTTTATTTATTTTTGTATATTAAGGTAAAGGATTACCAAAACATCACCTGCTCGGACGGTCGGTACATCTCAAAATTTGACCCAGGGATATTGTGCAAAGAGCGCTTTACCATAATAGCAATCAGCATTGGAGCAATACTTAGTACCATCCTGGGAATATTCGCTGCTGTATTCTACAAATACAAACAGAGCATCATAGTGTGGCTTTTTTCTAAAGGATTGTGCATGTCGTGGGTGTCAGAGAAAGAGATTGACAAAGACAAATGTTATGATGCATTCATTTCCTATTCACACAATGACGAGGATTTTATTGTGTCTACGTTATTGCCTGAATTAGAAAAAGAGCCTCACCCATTCAAGATATGTCTGCACTCCCGAGATTGGCTTGCTGGCGAATTTATTCCAACTCAGATCGCCAGATCCGTCGAATACTCCCGGCGAACTATAATCTTATTGTCCTCAAGCTTTTTAGAGTCCACGTGGGGAAAGATGGAATTCAGAGCAGCGCACACCCAAGCATTGAAAGAACGGCGAGCAAGGGTAATTTTAATACTATATGGTGACATCGGCCCCATTGATAATCTGGACGTTGAACTAAAAGCTTATATCACCATGAATACATATATAAAATGGGGTGATCCGTGGTTCTGGAGAAATCTGAGGTACGCTCTACCGTATCCCCAAAAGGTGAAAAGAATCTCATCAACCGTCAGAGATACTAAAGTTTGACAATATTCTTGTAACTCACAGAAAATTGCCCGTTTAGAAGTCTTTTGTCAGTACTTTTTACTTAACTTCAATGGAAACACCAAATATGAAACCGCCCGAATAATTTTCTAATTTTTCTCTTACATCTATCATATTACGATTATGTGAGTATGTTTATATTTATAATACACAAGCACAAGCATTATCATTTGCCACTCATGTTATAGAAGAATAAAAAAAACAAACGAATATACCACATTCTGTCACTTACATAACATACAAACTATTTTTATATGACAATATTTTTTTTATGTCAGAATGTGTATTTTACCACGATTTTATTAGCTCGTATTCTTGTTTGTACGGTACAGATTTTTTGTTATGTGTTCAGTACAATTTTTTTCTTGTTTGTCCAAGAATTGAATTGGACGATTGAAGATTTTTAACTAACTACCCGACTAGCTAGATATTTGAAACTTTTAGAATATATATCAGAACACGACGACAATGCATTCTTTTAATACTTTTGGCCATCTTTAAGCAGAATTGAATCCATTTTCAGTTAATTATGTTTTGCATGTTTTGGAAAAAAATCGTTAAAAGTAAACACTATTGTTGGTTGCTCAGGGGATCCAAGTAACTAAATTATCAATATATACGTTCGATACTATGGAAATCAATATGAAATGTCAAAATGACATTTCAGTATTCTATATTTATTCAGTATTTCTATCAATTACATATAAAAATATTTATTAATTGTCAAGTTTTATATGACTCAACAGAAAATTTAAAAACGTGGTATTTAAAGAGTTTTTTTTATCCTGTAATTATTTTGAAACTAATTTTTGTTAACTGATTGTTAAAAAAGTGTGAATAGCCAACGATAGCCAAGGTTCGAATCCTAGGTCTGGCAAATACACATATTGTTTTTTAATGTGTTTAAAGTCAGAGTCAACACCTAATGGAATAAGCAAGAAGCTAACATCTATTTCTCGTATAAAACAAAATCTGGTAATACAATTATTCTCCACTCTGTAAATGCCTAATAAATATTTTGTAAACTTATCGGAAAAACTTAGGTGCCCTGATAATTTTTTTTAAATTTATTTTCCCTGTGCACTTATAATAAGATTTTATTTAGATTTTTAGATCTAATAATTTATTGTATTGATTATCTTGTAATCGCGCGTGGAGAGGCCAAGCTGATAAAAAACATGCTTCAAAGAAATTCAATTCACACTCGCAACAGCACCATAATATGCAATTATATCGATGTAATTAGACATTTATACAGGCATGTGATGGTTTTTTATATTGATTCAGTAGAATAACTTTGGTGACTCCGATTTTTAACTGTATTTTCTCTGTAGATCTTATGATACGTTTTTATTCCGTTTTATAGATCTAAGAATTTATTGCCATCTACTAAAAATATGTGTAAAGCGGACAAGCTAAAAGGAAATAGCTTTTTAAGGAATTTATTTTTAACATTTATTGTACTCGTTCCTATTAAGTATATTATTATCACACATTAATGTAATTTTTAAACCAAAATTTGAAAATTTTACTTTACAATTTTTAGATTTTAAAATCTTACACCACATCATATTTGCTCACGTAAGGAGTTGTTTTAGGCATATATTCATGGTCATAAAATATTACAGTTATTTTTTGATAATTAAGCAGTTTAAACATCCAAAGAACTTCGTTTTATTAATATTTTAATCATGATTTATTGTTTTATATGAAAAATATAACCGGTATATATAAAAAAACAAGACTGTTATGGATTATTAGATTTAAAAAACAAGATTGTTTTAAACATTTTTACTGCTTACCTTTACAAGTAATTAATTTTTATCTCTCTAATGGGGGATTTTATTCTTTTCTAAGCACATAATTTGTAAGTTATTTGTATTATTTTAATTAGAATATAATATTAAGTATAAAATAATACATATGTCAATAAATATTATAGAAGGGTGTATTTTCAAAGTGAACTTATTCCGCTACTTGACGAAAATTAGTTATGAATGCCAGAATTTAAAGGTTAAATTTTTAACAAGTATTTTTTGTATAAAAGAACCTACTAGCATTGAATTCAATAAAAAATCAACTTAAAAATTGGTGTTAGTTATAAAATATAGCTAATTCCAATACAATAAACATATTATGTAACATCAACAGCGTAAATAGTTTTTTGGCTTTTGCCAAAAATTTGTTCAAGTGGAATAAGTTCACTTTGAAAATACACGCCTCTAATCATATATGACTTGTTAACAAACAAACCATTTTGTTGCTATTTTTTGATCCTGGCATGTTCTAAAGTTATATTATAGTAATATTATTTAAAAAAAAAAAATGAGACTCTATAATGAGTTTATATTGAAACAGTCAAAAGGGTGTCACCCCTTAAGGACCTAATTCCCATAGAAACCAAAGAAGTTTGAAGCAGTATGTGGTCACCTTATAGCAAATAATATAATCAGAGTTTGCCAAGAAATCAGTAAGCATGTTTTAAATAATTTGGAAATTAAAAGTGTAATAATTTAACGTAATTACCTAAATTTATTGTAATTAAACGAACATCCTTAAGTTAAGATATATATAAAATATTTTTTTAGAATATGTTTTAATTAAAATAAATAATAAATACTGTAATAGCATTAGGACCGGAGACTAAAATAATAATATTATTTGACTAGCTATAAACATAATTATTGTGAGTACACCGGCCACCTAAATATTGTATAGTAGTTAACGTGGGGAATACCAGGTGGACAATTAAAACAGATGTCACCTGAGACAAGTGGCGAAGGGTGGAGGTAGGCTCTTAAGATCCGTAATAAATAATACATACTAAGCTTTGTCAGTCAAACGTATCTGTTTTCATTGAATTAAGACTACAATGTCAGTTTATGAAATTCAATTAAACGCTGCCTAATCCAAGCCATAGTAGATAATAGTAAAAAAATATTCGTTTTTCTATAAGATATTTAAAATTAATCCATTAAACTATACATAGCTTTAGGTATTTGATAGATATAATAATATTTTCTATCGATTATGGTTTGGTCAGGCAGGGCTAATTGAATTCAAAAAAACTAACCAACACCATCTGTAATATTATAAAAATAATAAAAATGAACCAACAGAATATTGTGTAATATGCATTTTTAATTCAACGAAAACAAAATAATAATTATGACTGAAAAAGTGTGCACTATTTTTGTCGGATCGCTTATAGCATGCCAAATTTATTGTGGTTTGGTTAAGCAGGATTTAATTGATTTTTAAATATTATCCAACAACATCTATAAATAATTGTAGTTTTCGGCACTGCCTGATACCCGGGTTGTAAAAGCAGAGTGAGAGGAGATGAGTCAACCCCAAAGTAGTTTGAACGAGACAAGAGGTTGTCAGAATTCGATGGCAGAATTTGTATTTTTTATTTTTCTGTATTTTTTTGCCAAGTTTTGATCTGTCCAGATCAAGAACTATTACTAGGGTTTCTGACCTTCAGCACGCCGGTGGTTCTGTCAGTGTGATTCAAAAATTACAATATTATATTATTAAGTATTATGATTGGCTATGACTGTAATTTGTAACAATTCCGTTCTAAATAAATCTTCCATGCTCATACAACCGTTGTTGTTTTTTTTTATGACCAAAGCAATCAATCCTTACATCATCCTCACCATCGATCTTTAGATATGACCAAATCACCATGAGCAACGTCAAGGTTGTTTTCGTCTCGCAGTATACATATTATTATGCATTCATTTTTGGTATCCCGCCCTTTAGAAACCGAGTAAACTTTTGAGGATCACTTAAGGGGGAGAGGCATACCAGAAGAGTCACTAAGAAAATACGAAGCTTGCAATTTGAGACATTTTTTTGATAATTTATAATTTCAATTGTATAATATAATAAATATGTATCTGAACACATTAAAAAGAAAAATATTTTATTTAAAGTCAAAAAGAAACTTACAATTGTAAAAAAAAGTTATAAAATGTGAATTTGTCACAGGACCACATCTTAATATTACATTATATTTAAAGGTCATATTTATTATTAAAATTTACTTTATTAAGTTTTCTATTTTTTTCGTACAGATTTTTGACTAATTCATAGTTTTTTTTTTAAAAAAACATCGATTTTTTTAAAAATAAAAATGTGTTGAAATCTTTTTATTATTTACTGATTATGAGTACATCCCTGATCTCGGACGTGTTAACGTCGAAACGTGTTCATAACAAGTCTGTTTAACGCAATTCTGTTTTACAATGATAACTTTACTAAAAATACCAATTAAAAAACATTGTTTGTTAATAATTATAAAAAAATGTGATTGGCTCATCAATATATTTAATATGTATACTGTTTACTTCTACTTATTAAGTAATAGTTTGTGTTCTCTTAATTATTTAAATAATAAATTCTTGCAGCAATATAATCAGTTAATGTGGCTTTTTTGATTTATTTTCTTCCAAACTTATTAATTACCCAATATTAATTTGCCTAACTATGATAATAATAATAATTAAGAGATGAAATTATTTCAATTAATTTTTCTAATGTCAATTATCTAAAATAATTGGACTTCTAAGTGAATTACGAATATTAGCATTGTTATAAATTGAAAATATATTATCGCCGGATTTGTTTTCTCAAAAAATGACAACACAGAAATCTTCTATACGCGACAACAGCAACTTCCTGTTATCGCCGAGATCTTATTGTGGATAGTGGTTTAATAATTTCTAAATTGAAAGAAACTTTGATGATTTTCTACGTGTAACATGGGCTGTTACCTTCTTAGACGCTCACATAGTGGCCGCAAACAGCCAAACCCAACTTATCATCAAAAAGTTAATGTTTTTGTTGTCAGACTATCATATCCTGTTATATACACACATTATTTATAGATAATAAAGTAAAACAATTAAGTGATTAAGTTTCATTAAAACTATGCGAAATTTATGCCTTTTATGTGTGTAAATTTAATAAAATGTTGTATTACAAATAAGTTATTAAATTGCAATGTAACTATGCGAAATTCATGGTTTTTATGTATGTATATTTAATAAAATGTTATTTTTGAACGCGATTCTTTTTAATAAAATATAAAATTGAAAGAAAGAAAAAATAATTGTCATTTTATAATATTATAACAGACCGCATATCATGCGCAAACATGCACCGATATTAGAGCTATTATATAAAAATACTGGTAAATACGAGTATTATGACATTCTACTCTCGCAGTACAGTACGCTGGCGCTGGCTTTTCATCTGGGAGCACCGGGTTTGATCCGGTTAGGACACAATCTATTTTTATATGTGATTTTCAAAACCTGTGTGCTTGTGATTGATTCACTACTATTACTAAATACACTAATGTTAAACAACACTACCGTCATTGGGTCTCTAAGCCTGTTGTAGTGTTAAAAATAATATAAATCTATGTTTGCAATACTATTAATTGAGGTCTCAACAAAATATTGTTTCAATCTTTAAAAATAATGTAGGTAAATTAAATGGTGCCAAATTAATATGATTCAAGCCAGTATTAATAAAATTGATTCTTCATGTGTCAACATAATAATATGTATGTATTATTGAGGAGGTGTCAAACATCGTAATCATAAACATACATAAAAAAACTCACCAAACCAACGGCGATTATTATTTTGTAACTGAGAGTGAAGTGAATTGTTTTACGGTTGATAATATTTGTAAATTTACACGTAATCTAAGTATCTTCTTTGCCAAAAATTCACTTATCCGAAAGAATTCTGTTAAACTAAAAATATTAATTAAAACGTTTTTATTAGCTCGCATTCTAATTTGTCCGGTGGTTGTTTATCCTGCACAAATCTTGCAATCGATTTTTAACTAACTTTATATATCAGAACACGATGCCAATGCATTATTTTAATAGTTTGAGCAATCTTTAAGTAGAATTGAATTCATTTTCAGTTGATTCTGTTTTGTATAAAAAGTTATTTTGGAAGAAATCCGTAATCCAATTCACTATTATTGGTTGCTAAATGGATGGTTCTAGCAACTAAATTACTAATATATACGTGCGTTACTATGGAAGTCAAAATAAAATTTTAGTATTCTATATTTGTTTGTTTATTATTTACTTTTTATCAAGAAAAAATTTGAGCATATTGAGCATAATAATTCAACAGAATGTTTAAAAACGTTGAAAGTATATAAAAAGTTCTTTTTATCTTGTAATTATTTTAAATATTCTTGAAAGTCGATGGACCTCACATTTTTTTGAGAACGGTGCAATATTTAATATTTTTTGAAATCGTACCTACCTGTTTTTCCTCATCATATTTAAGTATTTAAATATCTGTACCTCAGAGGCAGACGGATGCAAATTCAAATACCCAATTGTTCAGGAGAGCCAAAAAACAATTTTTATTTTAAACGAATACTCATAACTTCTAAGAAAATATACATTGAATGATCATTATTTTTTTTATTCTAATTCAGTTAAAGTACTTCTGGAATATGTAAGAAAGGAATAAATATAATACAATTTTATATCTAAAAAAAATAAAATAAAAAACGTAGTGTGGATTTGCAAAAATTTCTAGGTATACATAATATAACAAAGCAAAACACAATTTTTTTTATTTTTATTATGTCATCATCATCATCACCAGCCTGAATCTATTCACTGCTGGATGAAGGCCTCGCTAATCTCCAAGCTGATTCCACTTCTCTCGTTCCTGTGCGTTGCGTTGCCAAGTTTTTCCGCAGAACTTTATCATTTCATCAATCCAGCGGCCTCTAGGTCTACCTTGCGGATGTTTTTTACCTTTTGGATACCACTGGATGACCAACGATTGTCCTTTCTTCGAGCCATGTGCCAGCCCATTTCCATTTGAGGTTTTTAGCAAACTCTATCACATCATTAATCCTTGTCTGTTCCCTTATCCACTCATTCCTTTTTTTTCCCTTTGCGTTTTGCCCAGAATGCCCCTTTCCATACCACGTTGTGCTACTCTAAGTTTCTGGATCTTTCTTTTACTTAGGCATAATGTTTCACACGCATGTAGTTACGGGAAGTACAAACTGGTTGAACACTTTGCACTTTAGGCATCTTCGAAGAAATTATTCAGGCGGCCAAAAGCACTCCAGCCTAGCTTTACTTTGCGAACAATTTCATCAAAAATACATCCATCTATAGAGACTTATTGTGCCAGATAGATGTAGTTTTTCACCTGTTCAAGCTAAATGCCATTGATGAGGATCTTTTTTTGGCCCGCAAATCAGTTGAACATGACTTTATTCTTTGATAGATTTATTTACAAGCCTACTTTGTTGTTTACTCCAGCGAGTTACTGCATTCTGCTTTGGAGGCCTTCTGAGTCTTGCAAACTACTATTTATTGTTATCGGCAAAGCGTAGATGACTCATGTATTTTCCATTTATGGGGACCCGTGTCATTCCAGTCAAGTTGTCTAAATAAGTCTTCAAATGTAGCTGTAAATAGTTTAGGTGAGATTGTATCACCTTGTCGGACTCTTTTGCTGATAGAAAATGCGCGATGGTTTATGGAGATGTTTTTGCGCTACTGTTTGAAAATATTTATATAGCGCCCGGGGATTCCTTGATTTCTGAGTGCATCGAGTATTGAAAATTTCTTTATGGAATCGAAAGCTTTCTCATAGTCTATAAAACCCATGGATAGCGGCAGCTTGTATTCCTGTTACCGCTCTGATTTCTCTGATGACTTGGATAATATGGTCCATAGTGCTGTATCCTCCTCTAAAGCTCGTTCTCATGGCTGGTTCTTGTCTAGTACATATTGCAGACGGTTTGAGAGAATTTTATCTTAGTGGATTATTGGATTTGCATCCTTCTGCTTCTAAGGTAGGTATGGCGTTTGCATCTTTATGCTATGCATATCTTGGACTAGAATTTTCATCTCTCTGCCACTTATAGACAAAGCCTTTAGCATGACGATTCTTAAAAAAACTCATTTTCCCAAAAAACGGAGTTGCATCCGTCTGCCTCTGAGGTACAGATATTAATAAGGCATTTTTTTATTCTGCGAATAATTCACATGATTTGAGAATGTAACATTCAATATTATATTAAACATACATAACTTGAAAACCCCTCACACCCACTAGAAAAAATCACATTTGAAAAAAATACGATGCTCGACGGGATTTAAATCCGTATATTATCCGTCTGGTATAGCACCAATTTTCTTTAACCAATTAAGCTACGAGCCTCCTACCTAATTGCGACATTTTAAACTAGTAGGTCCTACATGAAATGCTTATAAAATTGCGTTATTATTGACTATCGGTTTTTGTGTTTTGAATAAAGAAATATTAATTTTCTTAATTACTAACCGACGTCCGACTCTCGCCAAATATTTAGTTATAGCGTCTACTTGAGCTTGCTAATAATTTTTAATAAACCATTTCTCTTATTCATCGAATAAATCACTAGATTAGAGATTGTAACATTCCATAATATACTGAACATACATAAGTTGAAAACACCTCAGATATAATAAATACCTAGAAGAAAAAGTTACATTTGAAAAAATACGACGCCTGGCGGGATTTGAACTCGTATAGGTATCCACTGGTATTGCGCCAATATGCATTAACCAATTAAGCTGCGAGCCTTTTATTAAATATTATATCTAGATTTTGTGTTATTTTCCCTGTCTTATTTATTGTATGTTTTCAGATCTATATTAAGTGCATTATACCACGTAAGCATTGGATAAAAGTAGAGTTAGAGAACGTCTCTCAGCTATATCAATGAGACGATTTTTTTTTTTAAATTTCGGTAACGTGGTAAAATGATTGATCTCTAGTAGCGTCGAATGGAGGAGAAGAAAGCTGGGAAGGCACGTAGCTTCTCAGAAGAACCAGTGAAAACATAAATAAAACAACTGGACCAACAACAACTGAAACAACATGATCAATAATCAAGATCGGTCTCGACCAGGGGTGACTAACCATTTCCTGTCGGAAAGCTGCATTCATTTATCTTAAATAAAATAAGGCTGCATTTAAGAAACATACATAAAAATGCATTTACAATCATCCCTTAACTTACGTGGTAGATGGGTTCTGAAGGATTTTGAAAAATAGGAATAAGCGTTTTTTTGTTTTTTCTCGACCGCGCAAATCGAGGGATGAGTGTACATTATTTTGTAAATGAAGGAAAACAATGAAATTTGTTTACGGGTTTACCCATTTACATGTATAACAATATTTCTTTATAATATACACATATTTAAACGGATATAGTAAATATTTATAATTAATGAAAACAATTTATAAATTGTACAGTTTTTAATGTCAAGCTTTTAATGACTGGGTTATATCTGCTTTTTCTTGGAAAGCTTTGTATTATTTGGTTGCAGCGTAGGGGTCCGCAGTTTCAGTATCTAGATCCTCTAAATGAGATTTCTCAATCGTCTCAAAATCGGTAAACTTTTTGTTGTATTCTACAATTATTATTATGCGTAATATTCAAATGACGCTAATATATAATTATTTTATTAAATGAGGAAAATGTTCATCCGAAATTTGTTTATGAAGAAGAAGTGTTTTTAGGCCTCCAGAGAGAGGACGTTTGTATAAACAGATTTTTTTTGCAAGAAATGGATGTCAGCCACTTTTCTCAGCCTATTGGGTCCATACCCTGACTCATACACAAATTGAAATATAGAATATAACAAATATGCTGTATCTGTACATTCTACATAATATTATGTTGTATCATAATAAGAACAAATGGAACAAATGGATCTCAGCCACTTGGTCAAACTAAGAGATACTTGAGATAAATAATATAGAATTTCGATTAAATAAAATAGCATTTTTTTATAGATTTGAGACTTAATTATTTCAATATTTTACGTAATGTCCAAATTATACAACCTACGCACTGTTGTCGATCGTCTAATCTGTCACTTTAAGAGAGCAAAATCATATAAATACTATTGTATCACAATTTTTAATATCACGACTGGTGTACTTACTTTTTTGCTTTTCCCTGTCATGCCCCAGTGGTAAAGAGAAGGGAATATATAAGGTCACGCCACTTTCTTCGCTCAATCGCCACCATATTGTGAGACCTGCAACATGTAGATCGCTTTAATCGGACAGTCTTTCTTCGTATACTTTAATTTCGTCATTATTATGTAGGCGTATCTCACTTTCGAATCAAACTCTTTTGCGCATTATGAGGTTTATTAAGATGATAAAATGAAAGGGCGCGTATACACAGCCTTGCTTTACTTCTGTTGTAATTTTGAAAGAGGACAGCTGATGTTCTAGCCTTTACGCGGCACTAAATACGTATTTATGTAGAGAGTACTTATCACGGTGACCAATTTCCATGGGGCACCATAACATAACAGAAAGACCGTTGAACTTGACAAATTTAATAAATGTGCATTCGTATACCTAAATAGGTCTGTAGAGAATATTTTTCAATTGTTTCCATGATTGGTGGACGTGCCAACATTTGCCCATAAACAGTAGGAAGATATTTGTCAAGTACTCATTAGTCATATGAATCCGAATTGAGGTGTAAACTAATAATAATATGAAACACAGTTCGTATGCTATTATACATAATCAACAAAATCTCAGTTTATCCAAATATAATCTCCAATAATTATTTTTATTAGTGTAATTTTTAGGAATACAATACGAAAAGAGACTGTTTATATAGTTTAGGTAGGCATTAAGTAAGCATTTAAATGGATATATTTACATTATTATTATTTTTTACTGTCTCTACTTGGGAGAAAAATATGAAACAGATATCAAACACTTAATTTTGTTAGTTATATATTTAATATTTTCAAATAAATAATAATAACGCAACATATATTATGAACCAAATTAACGTTAGACGGTCGAATTGCATAAAGCTCAAATTACACTACGCTTTCACGACGTTCATCTGGCCGGATCGTAAATCATTTTGGATCGTTCATTGGAGTCACCGCAAAAAATAATAACTTATTTTTCATACACAAGTCAAACAAAGATCGGTGAATATTGGGTCAAGCCGTAGGTTTTTGGTAATTGTCAAATCACCTGTCATCAGTCATCGACTGAATGGTGCAAGAAAAATGGAAATTATTTTTCTACGACTAAAGCGATAGACTCAAAATCACGATCAAGGACAAGTAATAAAGGCATACGATTGAATCGAGACTTTGCTAGAAAAAATAAGCTTTACCGATCGTGTCATGCAATTGTTTTTTAGGATCGTCGAGTATGCGAGTCTGCTCGTGTTTGACAACATTATAGTATAAAATATAAATGATTTCATTCCTCACGGACCAAGGCGTCTTTATCCATTTCTGATGATTACTGTGGCATACAAAACAACAGGTTACCTACCTTACATAAACTTTGTACTGGGAGTGTCCTAAGAAAAACTTTCGATGGCCTGGTTCTGATTTATAAAAAAATTGGACGCTGCAGGCAATCGAGACTATTATTTAACGGCCCACATGCTCAGCGTAGGTCAAAATGGAGCTTTTATTATATTTTCAGACCATGATCCTGGTCATTCCATAAACGTTGTAGATAATCTATTTATATAATTTTGAAGCGTTGTTAACGGCCCACGTGCTCGTCGTTGGTCAAAATTGAGTTTTCATTGTATTTTCAAACCATGATCCTTGACACTCCTTAAACGTTGTAGATAATCTATTTATATAATTTTGAAGCCTTATTATCCTTTATAGTTATTTTAAACATTTGAAGACTGCATAAAGTATTTTTGTTACATAAAATAGTATTCTTTTAAACCTCTCGCTATAATGTTTTAGAATATAGTCATATTTCGGTACATAACTGTGCAGTGGTGTTAAGATTTTTTGCATTTATTAATTTTTAAACGCATTTATAAAACCATTAGTATTAGTAGTAGTAATTATATTGATAATCTCTGTGATCCCAAATTTGACAAGAATTAGGCATTTTATTATTCAAAAAATGGGCAAGATTAACACATTTGAAGATGATTCTAAAGATATGTATTATAAGCTATGTCTTTGACCATTCAAGTGTGATAAACATCTTATGAATAATGATTGCTTTATAATAATTATTGACCTAAGAATAAGGTAGTGTTTTTTTGAAATACGCGATTTCTTTTGTCATTCTCCAGTAGTTAAGCTACAACATACGGCCGTAGCCATAAATTGACAAACTATAATTAAAATAAGGAGTAAAATGATATAAACGTGCGTGTTTGAACATATGCGGTTTAAAAAAAATAAAAATAAATTCGGTTAGGTACATGTTTGAACACGCACGTTTACATAATTTTACTCCCTACTTTAATTATAGTTTGTTAATTTATGGCTACGGCCGTATATTGTAGCTGAACCACTGGGGAATGACAAAAAAATGGCGTATTTCAAAAAAAAACTACCTTATTCTTAGGTCAATAATTATTATAAAGCAATTATTATTCGTAGGATGTTTATCACACTTGAATGGTCAAAAACATAGCTTATAATGAGTATCTTTAGAATAATTATCTTTAATTGTGTTAATCTTGCCCATTTTTTTAATAATAAAATGACTAATTCTTGTCAAATTTGGGATCACAGAGGTTATCAATATAATTTTTTATCGTGAATATTTTACAAAAATTATCTCGTAATAAATTATACTAATGGTTTTATAAATGCGTTTAAAAATTAATAAATGTAAAAAATCTTAACACCACTGCACAGTTATGTACCGAAATATGACTATATTTTAAAATATTAGAGGGAGAGGTTTAAAAGAATACTATTTTATGTAACAAAAATACTTTATGCAGTCATCAAATGTTTAAAATAAATATGAGGGATAATAAGGCTTCAAAATTAATAAATAGTTTATCTACAACGTTTAAGGAGTGTCCAGGATCATGGTTTGAAAATACAATAAAAACTCAATTTTGACCTACGACGAGCATGTCCCCCTTAACCTTTGTATTTATTTTAAGCAGTTGATGACTGCATGAAGTATTTTTATTACATAAAATAATAGTATTTTTTAAACCTCTCGTTCTAATGTTTTACAATATAGTCATAATTCTGTACATCCATGTGCAGTGGTGTTAATATTTTTTTAGATTTATTAATTTTTAAACGCATTTACAAAAACTTGAGTAAAATCATTGTTAACATTGTGTTGTGACATATCTAATATATAAAAAATTAATATTTGTGTGTTTGTGTGTTTGTTTGTTCGTATTTAATGAGCAGCCCTACCGTTCATCCGATTGCGATAAAACTTTGTCAAATTATTGCTTGCACTTGCGCAAAGAGTATAGGCTATACTAATATATAAAAATTAATGTCTGTCTGTCTGTATTTCTGTCTGTCTGTCTGTCCCGTATGCGTTCCTATACCATTCATCCGAATGCGATGAAATTTTGGTAAATAGTTGCATGCACACCCATGAAGGTGTCTGAATTAGAAAAATCATTAACTTCTTCTTTTTCTTCATTCTATCTTATTTTATTCGTATGGTTCCTATACCAGTCATCCGATTGCGATGAAACCTTCGTCAGTTGTTGTGTTAACACCCGCAAAGGTTTCTGAAATAGTACAACCATCTTCTTTTTCTTCTTCATTATATCTTCTTTTATTCGTATGGTCCTTATACCATTCATCCGATTGCAATGAAACCTTCGTAATTTGTTGTGATAACACCCTCAAAGGTTTTTGAATTAGTACAACCATTTTCTTCTTTTTCTTCTTTTTCTATTCTATATTCTTCTATTCGTATGCGTTCCTATTCCATTCATCCGATTGCAATAAAATTTTCGTCAGTAATTGTGCCAACACCCGCAAAGGCTTCTGAATTAGTACAACCATTTTCTTCTTCTTGTATTCGTATGCGTTCCTATACCATTCATCCGATTGCAATGAAAATTTGATCAAGTGTTGTGTTTACGCCCGCAAAGGTTTCTGAATTGATACAACCATTTTCTTCTTCTTTTTCTTCTATTCTATCTTCTTCTATTCGTATGCCTTCTTATACCATTCATCCAATTGCGATGAAATTTTGACCAGTTGTTGTGCGCAAGCCCGCGAAGGTTTCTAAATTAACAACCATATTTTTCTTCTTCTATTCGTATGCGTTCCTATATCATTCATCCGATTGCAATGAAAATTTGATCAAGTGTTGTGTTCACGCCCGCAAAGGTTTTTGAATTGATACAACCATTTTCTTCTTCTTTTTCTTCTATTCTATCTTCTTCTATTCTATCTTCTTCTATTCGTATGCGTTCTTATACCATTCATCCAATTGCGATGAAATTTTGACCAGTTGTTGTGCGCAAGCCCGCGAAGGTTTCTGAATTAGTACAACCATATTTTTCTTCTTCTATTCGTATGCGTTCCTATACCATTAATCCGATTGCAATGAAACTTTAGTGAGTTGTCGTGCGCACGCCTGCAAAGGTTTCTGAATTAGTACAACTATCATCTTCTTCTTCTATTCGAATGCGTACCTACACCATTCATCAGATTGCAATGAAACTTTGGTGAGTTGTCGTGCGCATGCCCACAAAGATTTCTGAATTAGAAAATCATCTTTTTCTTCTATTCGTATGCGTTCCTATACCATTCATCTGATTGCAATGAAATTTTAATCAAGTGTTGTACCCTTGCCCGCAAAAGTTTCTGAATTAGTACAATCATCTTTTTTTTCTTCTATTTGTATGCGTTCTTGGGCCATTCATCCGATTATGATGAAATTTTGACCAGTTGTTGTGCGCACGCCCGCGAAGGTTTTTGAATTAGTACAACCATCTTTTTCTTCTTCTATTTGTATGCGTTTTTATATTATTCATCCGATTGCGATTAAATTTTGACCAGTTGTTGTGCGCACGCCCGAAAGGGTTTTTGAATTAGTACAACCATCTTTTTCTTCTTCAATTTGAATGCGTTCTTATGCCATTCATCCGATTGTGATAAGATTTTGACCAGTTGTTGTCCGCACGCCCGCAAAGGTTTTTGAATTAGTACAACCATCTTCTTCTTCTTCTATTCGTATGCGTTCCTTAACCATTAATCCGATTGCAATGAAAATTTGATCAAGTGTTGTGTTCACGCCCGCAAAGGTTTCTGAATTGATACAACCATTTTTTTCTTCTTTTTCTTCTATTCTATCTTCTTCTATTCGTATGCGTTCTTATACCATTCATCCAATTGCCATGAAATTTTGACCAGTTGTTGTGCGCAAGCCCGCAAAGGTTTCTGAATTAATACAACCATTTTCTTCTTCTTGTATTCGTATGCGTTCCTATACCATTAATCCGATTGCAATGAAACTTTGGTGAGTTGTCGTGCGCACGCCTGCAAAGGTTTCTGAATTAGTACAACCATCATCTTCTTTTTCTATTAGAATGCGTACCTACACCATTCATCCGATGGCAATGAAACTTTGGTGAGTTGTCGTGCGCATGCCCACAAAGATTTCTAAATTAGAAAATCATCTACTTCTACTATTCGTATGCGTTCCTATACCATTCATCCGATTGCGATAAAACTTTGTCAGTTGTTGTGCGCACACCTTAAATAAAATACAACGTTTATTGTTTGTTTGTTCAATGCAATTTTGATACATATTAATAACGTTTGCATATTTTGGATTCCATTTTAATTTAGTGGTCTTTTGTTTGACATTTACTCCTATTACAATTATTTTCATATTGGCATATTGTATAACTCAGATCTTTTAATATCAAAAAAACAATAACCTCTTATTATTTTTTAAATATATAAGATAAATATACCCACGAAGCGACCCTGTGCGAAGCCGGGTACTTCAGCTAGTTTACGATAAAAAAATATATTTTATATTTTTTTGATCCCAAATTTAACAAGAATTAGGAATTTATTATTCAAAAAATGGGCAATATTTACACATTTGAAGAAAGGATACTGATTATAAGCTATGTCTTTGGCCATTCAAATGTGATCAACATCATATGAATAGTGGTTGCTTTAAAATAATTATTGATTGATTGAATTATTGAGGGTAGTATTTTTTTGAAATACGCCATTTCTATTGGCATTTCCCAGTGGTTAAGCTATAATATCCGGCCGTAGCCATAAATTGACAAACGATAAATGAAGTAGGGAGTAAGATCATGTTAACGCGCATGTTCGAATATGTACCGTTTTTTAAAAAAATATTTTTTTTTCCGGTTAAGTACATGTCCACTTTTTCGACCATGTCCGATCCTGATAAGATCATATGAGCCTTATTGATATGCCATGACATTGGGTGTATGATGATTGATAATTTGGTGTAATATCTTTTCGATATAATAATAAAATTAGGGCTATACCTCAGTTGAGGCATGGTCTAAAAGGATCGTGGCTAGGTGATGCGCAGATTGTGCAAATGACGCGTGCCGAACGAAATATAAATTGTCATAAAAATCCAACATGCATCCATTTAATGTTCTGTTTATTGTTCTATTAGTAACAATAATAGTATTATATTCATTGACATGTTTTATTTTTCAAGTAGTTTTTTCGTCATCTTTAGACGATTTAAGAATTGATACCCCCACCGCCATCACGAAATAAATTTGAAGGTAAATGATTTTTTCTTTAAATTAAAATTTAAATAAAGCTCAATTAAAACCTTAATTTAGATAATAATTCGGCAGATGCGGCTTACTTCCTTTTTACAAAACGTGTATTTGGTTGTATACATTGTTAATATCTAATAAAAGCACTAGAAGCAAAATCGAGGTTTACGCCCATTTTCCTAAGCAAAGTCGCATAATTTTACGAAGTATATGCGCTGATATAAATTACAAATAATTAATTATGGATTCAACTGGGTATAAGCCGTACAAAAAGTTTAGATGGAATAATATGGATGGGATTCGATTTCAACGTTAAATATTAATGTGACACTGGTACGACCGCGTTATAAACACTTACAATTTGTCAAGTAACACGTCAATTTCTGGTAACGGAATGAAGTAATCATACATAGGCGGCTTGTGAAAGCAAAGCGGCATGAAAATTGAATCAAGTGTTGTGTTCACGCCCGCAAAGGTTTTTGAATTGATACAACCATTTTCTTGTATTCTATCTTCTTCTATTCGTATGCGTTATTATACCATTCATACAATTGCGATGAAATTTTGACCAGTTGTTGTGCGCAAGCTCGCAAATGTTTCTGAATTAGTACAACCATCTTCTTTTTCTTCTATTTGTATGCATTCCTATACCATTTATCCGATTGCAATAAAACTTTGGTGAGTTGTCGTGCGCACGTCTGCAAAGGTTTCTGAATTAGTACAACCATCATCTTCTTCTTCTATTCGAATGCGTACTTACACCATTCATCCGATTGCAATGAAACTTTGGTGAGTTGTCGTGCGCACGCCCACAAAGATTTTTGAATTAGAAAATCATCTTATTCTTCTATTCGTATGCGTTTCTATACCATTCATCCGATTACAATGAAATTTTGATCAAGTGTTGCGCCCTTGCCCGCAAAGGTTTCTGAATTAGTACAACCATTTTCTTCTTCTTGTATTCGTATGCGTTCCTATACCATTAATCCGATTGCAATGAAACTTTGGTGAGTTGTCGTGCGCACGCCTGCAAAGGTTTCTGAATTAGTACAAACATCTTCTTCTATTCGTATGCGTTACTATACCATTCATCCGATTGCAATAAAATTTTCGTCAGTAATTGTGCCAATACCCGCGAAGGTTTCTGAATTAGTACAACCATCTTCTTCTTCTTCTATTCATATGTGTTACTATACCATTCATCCGATTGCAATGATCTTTTTATAAAGTGTTGTGCTCACGCCCGCAAAGGTTTCAGAATTGATACAACCATTTTCTCCTTCTTATTCTTCTATTCTATCTTCTTCTATTCATATGCGTTCTTATACCATTTATCCGATTGCAATGAAATTTTGACCAATTGTGAGCACGCCCATGAAGGTTTCTTAAATAGTATAATCATCTTCTACTTCTTTTATTCGTATGCGTTCCTATACCATTCATCCGATTGCGATGAACCTTTTGTCAGTTGTTGTGCGCACACCTGCGAAGGTTTCTAAATTAGTATTATATAAAATACAAAGTTTGCTGTTTGTTTGTTCCATCCAATTGTGATTTTTTTACTACATATTAATAACATTTATAACGTTTTCATATTTTTAATTAAATTTTAGTGGTTTGACCTTTACTCCTATTAGATATATTTTCATATTGTATTACACAGATATTTTAAATTAAAAAAATATATTTACCTCTTATTATTGTTTAAATAGCTAAGATAATATTATAACCAAGCAACCCTGGGCGAAGCCGGGTACTTCAGCTAGTATAATATAAAATTTAATATTTAAAATTTTTCAGTTTTTTAGTGAAAATATCAACTGTTTATCGGTAAGTATACATACATTTTTTTAAATAACCGTTATTTTGAAAATATTGCAGTTTTTTATATATAGAGTATAAATAAAATTTTATAATATATTCACTGCATGTTGGTCATTCGGCGTAGACACCTCAAATTATCTGTTTTATTTTGATAAATTAATCATTTTTGAGCATTCATTATAAGAACAGTTGTACCATAGGTACCATAGGTATCATAGGTTTCTACAAACCTTCACTCTGTGGAGGCCCATATATGATCTTATTGGGATCGGACATGATCGAAAAATACGCGCGTTAGAAAGTATACTTCTTTAAAAACAAAAAATAACGAAACAAATAACAAACGTTGATTTATTTTTGTACTTTTTTAACATTTTTATTATCGAAATGAATTTTGTAGAAAAATAACAAATATATCAATGTTGCAAAAGATGCGGTTACACATTTCCTGTGATAAAAATAACCTATTCTTTCGAGCTAAAGAATTTAATTTTTTTCATCATCAATCATTGTTTTGTCGCTTCAACGTTAAGCAGTACTCATCATTTAAAATAAGCCAAAATACTACAGTTTATACTTTATACCTATTAAAACGTTCTGTTATTGTTAATTATTTAAGTGTTGTTACAGTTCTGTTCTGTAGCATGAAAAAATTACTACCGTAAGTTTTTACATATCTATATTTTGTTAATAAGCCTAGAATACCCGAGTCGCGAGGAGTAATGCATCAGTCTCTAGTCTCAGGTGTAAATTCAGGGATTAACAAAATCAAGTATTATTTTTAAATGAGTGTTTATACCCAAAGCAATTAGCCACCGTTCATTTCTCGTAAAACCAAAATCTTTTACGAAACCTTTCCGTGAGGTGGCCAAGATTAGAGTCGGATTGTAATCAATTGTCAATTCAAAAACAAATATTGTGGACCTAGTTATATTGACTGTAATTATTACATACTAGTATATTGTATACTAAAAAAATGCTGTGATTTCAAAATATTTGTGTTCTGATTAATTCTGATTTTATAAGAAAATTAAATATTAAAAGATTCACTCGATAAAAAAAATAGGTTTTCCTTTAATTTCATAGAGATTTTAATCATTAAATACTGATTTATTAGATCCTCATCATCATCAGCCTGAATCTATCCACTGCTGGATGAAGGCCTCTTCAAGTTGCTTCCACTTCTCTCGGTCCTGTGCATTGCGTTGCCACGTACTTCCGCAGAACTTTATCATTTCATCGATCCAGCGGCCTCGAGGTCTACCTTGTGGACGTTTTGTACTTATTGGATACCACTGGATGACTAGATTTGTCCAACGATTGTCTCTTCTTCGAGCTATGTGTCCAGCCCATCTCCATTTAAGGGTTTTAATAAACTCTATTACATCGCAAACCCTTGTCTGCTTCCTTATCCACTCATTCCTCTTTTTGTCCTTTCGCGTTATGCCCAGCATGCACCTCTCCATACCACGTTGTGCTACTCTAAGTTTCTGGATCTCTCCAGGAGAGATCCAGAATTTATTAGATAAAACCCATTTTTCAAACATAAATAAATATTTTGTTTTGTAAAAAAGTTAGTATTGCGCATGTCTTTCATTTAGGGACTTTCCAGTGATTTTCTCAAAATGATTATTTCGGTTTTATTACTAATTGAGTCACCTAGAGTCATAACTCACAATTTTCAATTTTGTCATTTTTGAGTTAAAGACACCAAGTGATTCTAAATGCATCAATCTATAATTTTAAAAAAATAGTTAACTATCAAAGATCACTTTAAACCATGTGAAAATCGTTGACAAAGTTGACTGTTGGTGTCATACCTCACATTTTTCGATGAATAATGTGAGTTCTGTCGTCAAAGCCTATCGAACCAATCAGGGAGTTTTATTTCTCATAGTGTGCTGTGTCTGCAGCCTTATAAGTATTATATATATCTTATGTATATATACATTATTAAATAACGTAAATTGACTCATTCACTCATAAGTATTCAACGGAGTTCAATATTTTTCTTCTAATTACACAAAACAGTGCTCTGGTCGTTTTTTGCGATTATCTCAAAACTCCATTTTGGAATATGTGAGTTATGACTCTTTACACTATTGCTATTGGGGCGATTGTAGAGGTATAAATTAAAATATATAATAATATATCCTTATATAAAAATAATACAAAATTAAATAACCACGACTGACACCATTTGAACAAATACAATAAGATCAAATAAATTAAATTTAATACTACGATTTTTATTTTTAGTTGATGGCCTGAAATTAGGAAGAATACTGACATTATTCCAGAACTCATTAAAAAATAGTTGATGTGTTGTCAACAAGATGGTTTTACTTAGTGCAATGGCTGTACTTCTTACATTATTGACGTCAGCGTGTTATGCGATTGATGAACTGGTTCCCTGCCCTGAACCTTCCAAGTGCTTATGCTCTCGTGATGCTAACAATCAATACAAGATTCGGTGCCCCGATGCAGGTTTCTAATAAGCAATATGTTTTACCCAGATATATAAAAATATTACAAATATTAAAATAACTTAACCCTGAAATTGCGCAGATTGCGATTTCTAATATTGCCCACGATTTACATGGGGTAATATTGGGTAATCAGGTGTCAAAAACCTAGCAGCACATTTTTGTTTTTTTCACATAGTTTTGTATATTCGTAACATTTTTTGTAGGTACTATATTATGTTTATTAATTATTAAAATCATTTAGGTAAGCTCACCATGCTCCTCTGTCCCATGGGTACTTTTATTAGTAAGTCTCTGTAAACTCAGTTAAAGTAGTACACTTGAGTGCGAAGCGACCTCAGTTCTATGAATCTGCTCTTGAGATATTCCCCGGCCTAAAATACGCACACAATTAAACATAGAACCTCGTGATATGATCGTTTAAAATCGATTGTGGTGCGAGGCGGGTAGTTTGGGGGAGTTTATGTTTCTGGCTCAGGTGACTTATCACTATCTTCTTAATTGATCTTTTGGGGTTGGTGACGGAAGTCAGTAAGACAAATATTCCAAAAAATACCTAGTCGGACGGTGAAAAGCTAAGATGAACGGCTTAAAAGATATTCTGCCATTTGAACACGGTGCATATTTTTTGGGTGGGAAGGGTTTGTTCCTGCAGAGGCACCTAGTAGAAAATACGAAGCTTGCAATTTGAGACATTTTTTTGATAATTTACAATTTCAACTGTATTGATTAAAAAATATGTATCTGAAAACATTAAAAAGTTTTTTTTAAGTCAAAGATAAACTTACAATTGTAAAAAAATGTGAATTTGTCACATATTTAATTCCCCAGTTACGTTATTATTACATTGTATTTTATGATCTTATTTATTATTAAAATTTGGTTTATTAAGTTTTAAATTTTTTAACCTTAGCAAGACAAAATATACGTAAATAAGTGAATACTAGACTAATAATTCAGGATAATAATTATTCTTCTATTATAAAAACTTAAATTGTGTATGGTATAATGGCATAATTTTAGATATTTAATAAATAAATGAATATCTTTTGACTATGACTTAGATTTAGAGTTTAAATGAATTTTAAAAAGTAACAAACGCTTTCTACATCAGTGGTCGGTAACCTTTCGAGAAACTGGGTAAAAAAAACAATTTAGAACATAATATTTGGTTGGTGGGTAAATGCTGAGTATCTCCGCTACATGTAAGTACATTGGAATGTGGATACGTGTCTTCAATCGCTCTTAGACATACTTCTTTCTTTTGGAGGTTCAACAGTGGCACATTTGTTTGAACTGATTGGTTCAATGCATATCGATCATATTCACGTTCACGTTCCAATTCTCGATTGAAAGCGTCGTTCATTCCACGATGTAGCGTTGGCATTCCTAACTTGACTAACAAACTGCCGTACATGAGGTAACACATGTATTCGATCAAAAGCAAAGCCTGGTTATGTATTTCCTCATTCACTTCGAGATCGGGATTCTCTGAACTGACACGAATTCAATGTAAAATGTCTTCTGACATTTCATCCTTGTACTTGTACCACAGTTCATGTGGATTCGATGGGAAGCATGTCGAAATAATGATAGCAAATAATGTGCGCATCTGACTTGGAGATGCAGAAACAATTGCTTCAGCGATTGTCATATCCCAATGAGTATCGTTTTCAAGCAAATTGAGCTGTTGACATGAAGCACGAAATGTTGGGCACACTACACCATTGACAGTTAGACATTTCAACTATCATTCTTTCTTTTGTTTGTTTGTTTGTTTCTTGTTTACTATTTTTGTAATGTATCAGAGATGGCGTTGTATACGGTTTTAATTTTTTGTGATTTTCTTACTTTTCGAATACTCGTTCAAATTCATCGATATCTGTCAAAGGCAGTTCCATACAAAATGTATAAGATAATGAATTTTCTTCATAATTTATTTTTCCGTGATTTATCCGATGTTTTATTAGTTATTCTGCTATTCGGGAGCAAGGAAAAATCCAACAAATCAAAGATCAGAAAACTCGGTCCAGCCGTTCTTGAGTTATACATGGTGTAACTAAACCCGACATTGTTTTATATATAAAGATAATAAAACAATGTTCATTAAAGAGTAATTACCATTAGAATTGAATACGAAACAGTTCAAACCAATGAATATAAATCATTGTTTTTGATTTTTTTTTTGAGATAACAGAACATTGTGGACATATCAAATCTAAATTCAAGACGTTCACAACTTGAGATTGACATTATAATAAATAAATAATCTCACAAGAGAGAAGAAAGTATTAAAATATACATACATACAAAATGTAACTGTTTGTTTCCTTAATAAAAAAATAAATAAAAATAAATACAATATTATATATTAAAATAAAATTTCAAAAACAAAATACGTACGTCATTGAAATAAGGAATAGATTTATGACAATAGCCATCTAATTGAATGGAATCAGGCTTGATCTTAATTATATTATGTATATCAATCTAATATATTGTCTATAATTAACTATTTCTTTTATTCAACGAATAATTAACAAGATTTAAGAATGTATCCGTCTGATTATTAAACACACATAATTTTAAAAAACACTTTCTGAGAAAATATATTATAACCAATAGAAAAAAATTGGTGGCTTACTTTTTTCAAAAAGATTTTTTCTATTGGTTAAAATAATATATTTTCTCAGAAAGCGTTTTTCAAAATTATGTAAGTTTAATATATTGTAATTTTTTCTTATATTTTAGCATACCTACTTATCTAATTATCTTTTTTTTTCTTTCAGAAAATCCGTCAATCGAGTCAATGGTAAATTACAGTTTTATGATAATAAAATGTGCAGAAAAACCATTTTCCGCTACTTTGCCACGACTCCCGAAGTTAAATGGCAAAATACACACAATGAAAATCAAAAATTGCCCCCTGCCAACTACATCGTATAGAAAAATCATCAAAAGTAGTAAACTCTCCAAGAATACTATTAAGTTTGAAACACCAAACTTGACTAGACATCATCTGAAAGGACTGGAAGGAATCAGAGAATTAGAGTTGTCATTTGTGGAAATGACCAACGTTGCTGAAGATGCTTTTAAGAATATGACCAACGTTGCAGAAGATGCTTTTGAGGATATGACCAATCTCACAACTTCATCATTTAGATCAAGCTCATTCAGCCCTATGATAGATCTGTTACATTTAATTTTAGTTAATAACAGCTTGTATAGTTTATCTTGGGGATTTTTTCAAGAATTCATGTCGTTAACACTCTTAAGAATACAAAAAAATAAGTTGATGTATCTAAACAATGAATGTTTTAGAGGTTTGAATAATTTAACATATTTGGATTTAAGTTCGAACAGTATAAAATATTTACCAAATGGTATATTTTATGGTCTTCCAAATTTAGAAGTTCTTACAATTACCAAAAATAATTTAAGATCTTTGCCCGAAAAACTGTTTTTTCAATCAACGTCAATTTTAAATTTATTTTTGAATGAAAATAATATTAAAGACATAGAGCCGCATTTTTTCAGTAACTTGATAAAATTGACTGAGTTAAATCTAAGTGACAACGAAATAACATGGATAACTGAAGAGTCATTTTCGTCACTGCGAAAACTACAAATTCTCAATCTGAATAACAACAAAATAAAGTATTTGAATGGGTAAGTGAATTATTACAGCTAATTTATTTGTTGGCCAGCTATCGTATGTGTAAGGAACTTAAATTTTTACATTATTTTTTTGTTACAGACAATTCTTCAGAAATTTAAAATCTCTACAGGACCTGAGTATAAATCATAACAATTTAAAATATATTTATTATTTCTACAATGTCTCGTGTACACACAATATAAGGCGTATCGACTTTTCTCATAATAATCTTACAATGTTGGGTGTCGATAACTACTTTTATTTGACAGTATTCTCCAATTTAACGGATCTAAATATTAGTCATAATCATTTTGAAATAGTCGATCCCATATGGAGAAAAAAATTTCCACAATTGAAACTCTTAGATCTCAGTTACAACAAGATCTCCAAACTTCAGGTGAGTTAATTCATTAATATTCATAGGTATCGCATAATATATTACATTCACAATACTTTATCGTTCTGATTTATCAACGTTGTCAAAATGTTTTTTTTTTTTTATTTATTTTCTGTCTGTAGATTTCAGAGCTCAGTAAAACCATCAAAGTTTTATAATATTACTATAATTAAAACTCAATTAAACTCTAATTCCATCAAGTTCCCTCGGTCGATAGTATGAATATTAAAAATTCACTTACGTGCGGTAACGTGTTTATTTTTTTGCATTTTTCTCGCAAACAAAAAAAAGAAAAATACCAACACGAACATTGCCAAATTACATAAATACATAACTAGGTACCTAATCTCTTTATAAAAAAACTCGGCAATTTGCGCTTCGCGGGGGGGCTTTACCCCCCTGGTCCCCTCAGACTATTGCCCTCAGACGATGGTTACTTAAACCCTGACCGTTAAAATTATTAAACATGGAACATGCTTTGCCTTCTCATTCTCTGAATGCTGGTTGTCCAAATTCAAAAGAAAATTTATTTTTAAAAGCAACCGAATCCAAAAATTTCACACAATTTTACTTTTCTGAAAATTAAAATTTATGAATTCATACCTAATGTTGGTGCCTGAAATAACCGAACGTAAAATGATTTGATTTTATTTCCGCTCCACGTAATCGTTAAAAGTAATGGACATGGGTTTATGATAGCTGAAATAAGTTATGTAATTTTTTGAATCAATTTTGTCGAAGGAATTGGAGTTGCGGGGCGCGGATCACACGTCACTGCCAAAGCGCCATTCGTGACCGAATGGACTCTTAACCCACTCGCGGCCCGCGCTACTTTTTTGACTTTATTTTCGTTTTCGTTACCGCTGAACCTGTGCGATGTTTTCGTAACGAATCCACCCAGGTGGTCAAGACAAAAGCATGTTCCATGCTAATATGTTGCTTAATTAAACATGCATTCAGTGTGTAATTGATTGGGCTGTAATTCGCTGACTTTGGGTTTGAATTTCAGTGAAGTTACGATATATTATGTGTGTGATTTTTTCAAAGAATGAGTGTTTGTGATTATTTAATTTATATTACTGATTCCAATATTGTTACACCACACTGCTGCATTTAGCCTCATAACCTCTGAAAAATAAGATATTTTCAAAGAAAACTAAAACAACTTTCCACAAAACCTCTTCTGCAGCCAGTGTTTACATTTGGGTCAGAATACTAGGCATTTTTTTTATATATTATGAGAGAAATATGAATATCTCTTGAAATGAGAGTATAGAGAAAAAGCTTTAGGTTATAAAGGAGCATTTAAAGATAAGAAGAAGAGTATACTCTTCAGATTGCAGGGATAGTTATCAACAAGGGAGACTATGTTCTCATTCTCTGATAGAAAAATATTTACCTAGAAAGCCAAAGCTCAGAAAAATCAACCGTAGAACAACAGCGCTTTGTTTTCCAGGGTGGAAAAGGTTTGTTGAGGGTACATTGATCTGCCAAGGGGTGTAGTACTTCTAATGACGGTAAAAACCTCCAATGTAACATGTTGCATTTTATTACGACGGTATTACTTCCAATGTATGTAGTATCGTTCATTTTTGTACTTATTAAGCAGTTTTTGTCGTTTCTGTAAATTCTAAATGATGCTATAATTATTGACGTTATGCCATGTCTGTTCTCACCTTCACTACAATCTGTGGAGCTCATTATGATCTCGTTAGGGTTGAATTTAATAAATAAAACTGTTATTATTAAGTGAGTATATTTATTTCAGTTGGAAAACATCATCTTTAAGCCTGGTTATACTGCTGTCAACTTAAAAAATAATAACTTACAACGAATCTATTTACTATCAACCAGACAACCAGATTTAAATATAAAGTATATTTATCTATATGTCGCCGAAAACCCATTTATATGTGATTGTAGTATGGTCACATTTCTACATAAACTAAAACGGTATAACGGTAAACCAAATGGCATACAAGCGGACATACATGTGGCTAAATGTAAAACACCACATCGACTGGAAGAAAAATTGTTGAGTAATCTGAAATTCAAAGATTTGTGGTGTCCACGGACAAAAGATGACATTATATGTCCAGAAAATTGCAGCTGTTTTAGTCGAGCCTCAGATACTTCAATAATAGTCAATTGTTCCAACTACGATAATCAATCAACCATCCTTATACCTATATCAACATCAGATCACAATGTTACTGATCTTTACTTAAACAAAATTGGCTTAAAAGATTTATCAATATTTTCGAATCAATTAAATGCTTACAATCTGATTACTGAATTATATGTGGCTGATAATAAAATCTCCGACTTGAGTGTTCAAAACATCCCAACAGAAATAAAGGTAAATAAATATTAATTTTTCTATAATAATTATAATATTTCGGAATGATTCCATATGATTATATTCTGTCTTTTAAGATTCGATTGCTACTCATTCATCCTAGTATTCCGGTAATAATTTATGATGGTTGCGCTTTTAGCAGTGGACTGTAATTTTAGGATACTGGTGGATTATAGATCCATGGAGAGGGGGGGGGGAGGTAAACAGCATAGAAATGCATTGCCGTTCATTCTATTGGTCCTTCTTTTTTATATTAAAACTTCGTCCATTATTAGTAATGCTATGCAATGAAAGATGCTTTAATTTTGACATTACTTTATTATTTTTGTTTTCCTAATATTAAAGTAATAGAATAATGATTTTTTTATTTATTCATTCTTGAAAACCCATACGAAAAATATTTTTAAATACTTAACATTATCATTTCAGGTATTGGACATAAGAAACAATTTGCTATCGTTTATTGATTCGTCAGTAGTCAGTATATTTAGCAATTCAACAAGTCTGAATCAATTATGGTTTTCTGGAAATCCTTTCGACTGTAACTGTGACATTAAACCTTTCATTCGTTATTTGGAGAAAAACTTGGAAATAGTACGTATTATGCAATTATAACTTTTTAATCTTATGAAATTAAATGTTTGTATGCACTTTAGGCTAGTGATAATTTCTAAATTTCTCGAGAATCTCATTAATGATTTTTCCAAAAATGAAATTTCAGAAAATAATTTTTCTTTCGAGTTAAGCCTTTTCCGATTACTTAAGACGAGATTTATCGATCACAATCTTTAAATTATTGTGGGATGTTGTAGTCCTATATGGCAATTTTGCATTATTAAAGAATGCGGCGAAAAGTCGAAACGTGCATTACCAAAAACGACCGAAATGGAATAGTAAAAAACTAAAATCAATTATAATTTAAATTCGAATTTCATCAATACCATCGGTCAATGGTATTAATTTACTTAGTACCTACTAAATTTCTACTACCATGCATTAGGGACTCACAATAATATATAGGCTGACATACATTTCTGAAATAATCTGTCAAGAAACTTCTTCGTGAGGCCATCAAGGTCCTGGCCTGCAACCAGGCATTTGTTTCTTTGGTTTATACGTATCTATGTTGGTAAATTTAGGTGAAAGAATACCAAAGTACAATCTACTCGGATAGTCTTATCATCTCATAAGTTGTTCCAGAGATATTATTTGAAAAATAATCTGCCGTAATAGCCATCAGTGTTATCGTACTGATAATAAGTATCATCCTAGTTTCTACAAATAGAAAATGAGCATTGTGCCATTATATATGCATATTTTAGTTATTAGCTTATTTTGCAAACAGTGGGGTTCATAATTTTATATTTAATCACGTTATCTTTTAAAATATCAAGTTTATGTACGTTTTTGTGTATTAAGGTGCAAGATTATCAAAACATCACCTGCTCGGATGGTCGGTACATCTCAGGAGTTGATCTAGAGACATTATGCGAAGAACATTCTGCCTTAATAGTCATCGGTGTCATTGCAGCGATATTTAGTATCATCCTGGCCACGTCCGCTGCTTTTTTCTACAAATACAAACAGAGCATCATAGTGTGGCTTTTCTCTAAAGGATTGTGTATGTCATGGGTGTCAGAAAAAGAGGTCGACAAAGACAAATGTTATGATGCATTCATTTCCTATTCACACAAAGATGAAGATTTTATTGTGTATACGTTATTGCCTGAATTAGAAAAAGAGCCTCACCCATTCAAGATATGTCTGCACTCCCGAGATTGGCTTGCTGGTGAATTTATCCCAACTCAGATCGCCAGATCTGTCGAATACTCCCGGCGAACTATAATCGTATTGTCCTCAAGCTTTTTAGAGTCCACGTGGGGAAAGATGGAATTCAGAGCAGCGCACACCCAAGCATTGAAAGAACGACGAGCAAGGGTAATTTTAATCCTATATGGTGACATCGGACCCATTGATAATCTGGACGTTGAATTAAAAGCTTATATCACCATGAATACATATATAAAATGGGGTGATCCGTGGTTCTGGAAAAATCTGAGGTACGCTCTACCGCATCCCCAAAAGGTGAAAAGAATCTTATCAACCGTCAGAGATACTAGAGTTTGACAATATTCTTGCAGCTCACAGGACCATCTCCCGTTTAGAAGTCTTTTGCCAGTAGTTTTTCACTCAACTTCAATGCAAACACCAAATATAAAGCCGCTCGAATAATTTTAGAAATTTTATCTTACATCCATCATATTATTATTATAATATAAAAATCATAAAAGGATTTTTTTGACATGAGTATGTTTATATTCATAATACACTTTTTATACAACATTTTAAAACAGAAACAAATGATAGTCGCAGGCATTATCATTTTCATATTATTATCCACTCATTTTATAGAAGACTTAAAAAAACAAATGAATATACCACATTCTGTCACTTACATAACACACAAACTATGTTTATAATATGAAAATATTTTTTTTTAATTTCAGAATGTGTATTTCACCACGATTTTATTAGCTCGTATTCTTGTTTGTCCGGTACAGATTTTTTCTTGTGTGTTCGGTACAAATTTTTTCTTGTTTGTCCAATATTTGTATTGGACGATTGAAGATTTTTAACTAACTTTCCGACTAGATAGACATTTGAAACTTTTAGAATATACCACAACACGACGAAATGTATTTTTTTAATATTTTAGGCCATCTTTCAGCAGAATTGAATCCATTTTCAGCTTTTTTTTAAATTCTGTTTCGTATGTTTCGGAAAAAAATCGTTAAAAGTAAACACTATTATTGGTTGCTAAGGGGATCCTAGCAACTAAATTATTAATATATACGTGCGTTACTACGGAAATCAATATGAAATGTAATGAAATAATCCAGTATATCGGGTATTTTCAAAATGTGTTTTCCGCTGTATTCCTGATTAACGAACGGTACCAAAATGTCAAAATGACATTTCAGTATTCTATATTTATTCAGTATTTCTATCAAGTACAAAAAAGGTATTTATTAATTGTCAAGATTATAATATGATTCAACAGAAAATATAAAAACGTGGTAATGAAAAAGTTCTTTTTATCTTGTAATTATTTTGAAACGAATTTTTGTTTATTAATTGTTAAGGCCATACCTCAGTTGAGACACGGTCTAAAAAGATCGTCGCTAGGCGATGCGCGGATCTCAGGTCGCGGGTGCAAATGAGGCATATCAAACCAAATATTATTTGTCTTATAAATCCAACATGTGTTTATTGTTTTGTCAGTAACACTAATAATATATTCATTGACATGTTTTCTTTTTATTATTATTATTATTATTACGACCGTCGCCATTACGAAGCAAAATGACGTGTTTCCAGCTCTACATTCTCTCTCTGAATAGGAGCGAGTGCAAAATTTTGTCGCGCCTATGGTTGAAAATTATTTGCCGTTTCACTGATGAATCACCTTAAGGGGGTACATACTTAGCGTTAGTCAAATGGAGCTTTTGTTCTATTTTCAAAGCATGATCCTGGACATACCTTAAACATTACAGATAATCTATTTATATAATTTTGAAACGTTAGTAGCCTTTATATTTATTTTAAACATTTTATGACTGCAGGAAGTATTTTTATGACATACAATAGTATTCTTTTAAACCTCTCGCTCTAATGTTTAAGAATATAGTCTTATTTCAGTACATACATGTGCAGTGGTGCTAAGATTTTTTACATTTATTTATTTTTAAACGCATTTATAACCATCAGTATAATTTATGTTGACATTATTATAGTGAAATATTTACGATAAAAAATAATATTGATAATCTCTGTGATCCCAAATTTGACAAGATTAGGCATTTTATTATTTAAAAAATGGCAAGATTTACACATTTGAAGATAATTCTTAAGGTACTCATGTACCGTTTAAAAAAAATCGGTTAGGTTAAAACACGCGCGTACAAAACAAAATGTTATAAAATGTGAATTTGTCACAGGACCACATCTTATTATTACATTATATTTTAAGGTCATATTTATTATTAAAATTTACTTTATTAAATTTAATTTTAATTTAATTTAAACGTACAGATTTTTGACTAATTCATAGTTTAATTTTTTTTTATTTATTTAAAAAAACATCAATTTTTATAAAAAAATATAAATGTGTATAACTTGAAATCCTTTTTATTATTTACTAATTATTAGTACATCCCTGATCTCAGACGTGTTAACGTCGGAACGTGTTCATGATAAGTCGATTTTACGCAATTCAATCGTATATTATTTATAGTTTTACAATGATAACTACTAAAAATACCAATTAAAAAACATTATTTGTAAATAATTATAAAAAAATATGATTGGCTCATCGATATATTTATTATGCATACTGTTTACTTCTACTTTTTAAGTAAGAGTTTGTTTCCTCTTAATTATTTAATTAATAAATTTCTTGCAACAGTATTAATAATCAGTTAATGCGGGTTTATTGATTTATTATCTTCCAAACGTAATAATAACCCAGTATTAATTTACCTAACTAGATAATAATAACCATTAATAGGTGATATTATTTGAATTTTTTTTTCCATAGTTTATTATCTAAAATAATTGGACTTCTAAGTGAATGACTAAGAATAGAATTGTTATAAATTAAAAATCTAATTTCGCCGGATTTGTTTTCTCAAAAAATGACAACACAGAAATCTTCTACACGCGACTATAACGACTTCCTGTTATCGCCAAGATCATGTTGTGGATAGTGCTTTACAAATTATTTATATTTAAAGAAAAAGATGATTTGCTACGTGTAATACCTTCTTAGACGGTCTCATAGTGGCCGCAAACAGCCAAACCCAACATACCATCAAAAAGTTAATGTTTATGTTGTCAGACTATCATAACCTGTTACATTCACACATTCTCTATTATAGATAATAATATATATAAATAAGTAATTAAATTGTACTATAACTATGTGGAATTTATGCCTTTTATGTATGTATATTTAAGAAAATTTTATATTATAACGTGATTCTTTTTAATAAAATATAACATTGAAAGAAAGAAAAAATAATTGTCATTTTATAATATTACAGCAGACCATACTATATCATGCGCAAGCATGCATCAATATTAGAGCTATTATATTATATAATACTGGTAGGTATAACATTGTACTCTCGCAGTACAGTACGCTGGCGCTGGCCTTTCATCTGGGAGCACCGGGTTCGATCCGGTTAGGACACAATCTATTTTGATATGTGATTTTCTCAAAACCTGTGTGTTTGTGATTGTTTCACTTCTATTACTAAATCATCATCTGCCGGGGTCAATCCACTGCTGGATAAAGGCCTTCCCAAGCTTTCTCCAACTCTCTCGGTCCTGTGTCGTTGGCTGCCACGTATTTCCGCCGAACTTTATCAGTTCGTCAATCCAGCGGCTTTGACGGCGACCCTGTGGCCGTTTCGTACCCCTTGGGTACCATTGGATGACGGCATTTGTCCAGCGGCCGTCCTTTCGGCGAGCAATGTGCCCCGCTCATCTCCATTTCAGCTGTTTGACAACATCTATTACATCGCGTACTCTTGTCTGCTTCCTAACCCATTCGTTTTTCTTACGGTCCTTTCGCATGATGCCCAACATGAACCTCTCCATACCTCGCTGTGTGACTCTTAGCCTTTGGACATCTCTCGTGTTGAGGGTCCACGTCTCGCAGCCATACGTGAGCACGGGTAGTACACATTGGTTGAACACCCTACGCTTAAGACATAATGGTAGGTCACTCTTGAAGATACTATTCAGACGTCCGAAAGCACTCCATCCCAGCTTTGTTCTTCGAGCAATTTCATCGTGCATGCTTCCGTCTATGGACACCTGCTGTCCAAGATAGACGTAGCTGCTGACTTGCTCGAGTTGAGTGCCAGAAATACAGATAATCGCAGGGTCCGAAAAACAGTTCCTCATCACTTTTGTCTTTGAGACATTTATCTTTAGACCGACCGTTTGACTGACATCCGCGAGTTCTTGCATTCTACCTTGGAGGTCTTTCGGGTCTTGTGAGAGTATAACAATATCATCTGCAAAGCGCAGATGACTGAGGTGCTCTCCATTAATTGGAACACCTTTTTCCTCCCAATCAAGTTTCCTAAATAAGTCCTCAAGAGTAGCGGTGAATAGTTTAGGTGAAATGGTATCACCTTGCCGGACACCTTTGTTAATGGGGAATTTACACGACCGTTTGTGGAGTTCCACGCATGCTGTAGCATCACTGTATATACTGTTCAATATGTTTATGTAGCTTCTGGAAATTCCTTGGTTCCTAAGGGCGTCTATAATTGAGAATTTTTTGATGGAATCAAACGCTTTTTCATAGTCTATAAAACCAAGATATAATGGCAGTTTGTATTCCTGGTAGCGCTCTATGATTTCCCTGACGACCTGTATATTATTATTATGATCCATAGTACTGTAGCCTCTTCTGAATCCGGCTTGCTTTCTTGGTTGGTTCTCGTCTAGAACTGTTTCGAGACGGTTTGAGAGTATTTTCGAGAACACCTTATACAGAATTGGCAGTAGACTAATTGTTCGATAGTTTTTCAGATCTTCACTGTCTCCTTTCTTATGAAAAATAATAATAGAGGCATTTTTCCATGACTCTGGGATGTTCTCTTTGTGCAGACAAGACGTGAACAGACGTGCGAGCACTTCGCTCACCGTCCTCCCGGCCCGTTTGAGAACATCGATAGTGAGCCCATCTTCTCCCGGGGCTTTCCCAGTTTTCATGCACATTATAGCATATTCCACCTCTGTGGTAGTAACCTCGGGAAGAGGATCTCTATATTCTCCGTTCACCGGAAGATCTGAATTGATGTCAGTGTCATCTTTGTATAGAGCGCTGTATAACTCTACAACAGTGTCCAGTAGATGATCCCAGTTACGCACGATACTTCCATCTTGCGCTTTTAGTGTCGTGATCTGCAATCTTCCTATTGACAGATGCTGCTTGTTCTTATGTAAGCTCCTTCCTGACGCAACGATTGATTCTTCAAGGTTCATATTGAATTTACAAAGATCTTCTCGTATGTTTTTTACGTAGAGTTTTGCACCGCGTGGAGTACTCGAGATCATTTGCAACTTGCTGCTCGTTTTTTGTACTCCACATAAGATCCAACGTTTCCTTTGAAATTTTTCTTACTCGTTCAACCACAGCAGCAACTGTCTCTTCCAAAGATTCTATAATGATTTTTGTTATTGCTTCGGTGTTTTGTAGGGAGATGGGGTTATTTTTAGCCTGGAAAGCCGCTAGCCTGTTCTCCAGCTCTTGTTGGAATTTGACTCTGCTTCTCAAGCCTCTGCGGACTCTGGGCTTCTGCATCAGTTTGGATCTCTCACGTTTGATGTTAAATCGTACTTTACACCTTACCATTCGGTGGTCGCTGCCAGTATTAAATCTGTTAATGACTGTGCAGTCTAGAAAAATATCCTTCTTGTCGGTGAGGATGTAGTTAATTTCGCTGGTTAGTTTTGCTGGGCTTCGCCATGTCCATTTTTGGGAAGGCTTCTTTTTGAAGAATGATTTCATGATGTAGAGATTGTGGTTTTCCGCAAACTCCACTAACATGTCTCCTCGGCCATCCCTGGTGCCATGTCCGAAGTGCCCGACCGCTACATCATCCTGGTTTTGATATCCGATTCGTGCATTAAAGTCCGCCATGATGATAGTGAAGTGACATTTCCGTTTATTTTTCAACGTACTGATTTCTTCATATACCTCCTCCACTTCTTCATCAGGTGAGTTTTGAGTGAGGGCATAAATTTGCAAAAGCAGAATCAGGTATTTTTTGCTGAGCTGAAGTGTTAAGCTTGCCACTATATCTGAGGAGAAATCAAATTCAACTATGCGATCTTTCCAGAGTCTGTGGATTAAAAATCCGACACCGCTTGTGCGTCTGGTGTTAGTTCCATTATAACAGAGTACATGTCCGCTGTGGAGATTGACGATATCGTCTCCTTGTCGTCTTACACCGCTGAGCCCGACAACATCCCAATGGATTTTTTCGAGTTCTTCTTCGAGCTCTAGAAGTTTGGCGTTGCTGGATAATGTTCTGGCGTTATAGGTGGCAATGGTCATCGGTAGGCAGCCGTTACCGTCTTTTCGGGGATTCTTAGCACCCTCTGCCTTCCCTTGCTGATTGCTGCCGTGATCAGTGTCAGGTTGGCCTCCGGAGAACAAGGGCCGAGATTTTTGTTCTCGTTCCATGGGGGTATTTGGACATAACACACCACGCTGTCCAAACGGGTTGATGTGTGGTTTTCTGTCTGGGTTTTCCTTCCCGTAGCCAAGGGGTCTCTCGTTTTAAGGCGCCAGAGTGTCGCCTTTCACCCTTCTCTATTAGCTACAGATGAGTTATACTGTCACAAGACACACCACATCTGCATTGTCCAGGGGACGCCGCGTGGAGGCTAAAGATAGGATTTGTTGGCCATCTGTAGAGTAGCGTCTCAACACTTTATAGAAATGTACCTATTGGCATTAGTGCATTTCATTTAGGCCCTAGCCAACCATTTGCTCTAATGTTAAACAACAACACACTAATGTTAAACAACACTACGGTCATTGGGTCTCTAAGCCTGATGTAGTGTTAAAAATAATATAAATCTATGTTTGAAATACTATTAAGGTCCCAACAATATATTGTTTCAATCTTTAAAAATAATGTTGGTAAATTATTTGCCAAATTAATATGATTCAAGCCAGTAATAATTGATTCTTCATGTGTCAACATAATAAATGTAGGTATTTTTGAGGAGATGTCAAACACCGTAATAATAAACATATAATAAAAAACTCACCAAATCAACGGCGATTATTATTTTGTAACTGAGAGTGAAGTGAATAATTGTTTTACGGTTGATAATATTTTTAAATTTACACGTAATCTATTTATCTTCTTTGCCAAAAATTCACTTATCCGTAGAATTCTGTTAACTTAAAAATATTAATTTAACCTGATATTTTTTTGAGAACGGTGCAATATTCAATTTTTTTTGAAATCGTACCTACCTCTTTTTCTTCGTCATTTTTAAGCACTTAAATATCTGTACCTCAGAGGCAGACGGATGCAATTCCATTTTTGGGGAAAAAGAATCTTAAGAATCGTCATGCTAAAGGCTTTATTTATTAGAGGCAGAGAGATAAAAGTCCTAGTCCAAGATATGCATAGCATAAAGATGCAAATGCCATACATACCTTAGAAGCAGAAGGATGCAAATCCAATAATCCACTAAGATAAAATTGTCTCAAACCGTCTGCAATATGTACTAGATGAAAAACAGCCAGGAGAACGAGCTTTAGAGGAGAATACAGCACTATGGACCATATCCAAGTCATCAGAGAAATCAGAGCAATAACAGGAATACAAGCTGCCGCTATCCATGGATTATAAAGACTATGAGAAAGCGTTCGATTCCATAAAGAAATTTTCAATATTCGATGCACTCAGAAATCAAGGAATCCCCGGGCGCTATATAAATATTTTTAATAATATATACAGTAGCGCAACAACATCTCCATAAACCATCGTGCATTTCCTATGAGAAGAGGAGTCCGACAAGGTGATACAATTTCACCTAAACTATTTACAGCTACACTTGTAGACTTATTTAGGCAACTTGACTGGAATGACGCGGGTCCCCATAAATGGAGAATACGTGAGTCATCTGCGCTTTGCCGATGATAATAAATAGTAGTTTGCAAGACTCAAAAGACCTCCAAAGCAGACTGCAGGAACTCGCTGGAGTAAGCAACAAAGTTGGCTTAAAAATAAATGTATCAAAGAAGAAAGTTATGTTCAACTGCTTTGCGGGCCAAAAAGAGATCCTCATCAATGGCATTCAGCTCGAACAGGTGAAAAACTACATCTATATGGCACAGCAAGTGTCTATAGATGGATGTATATTTGATGAAATCGTTCGAAGAGTAAAGCTAGGCTGGAGTGATTTTGGCCGCCTGAATAATTTCTTCAAAAATGACCTCCCACTGTGTCTAAAGTTCAAAGTGTTCAACCAGTCTGTAATTCCCGTAATCACATGCGTGTGAAACATTGACCTTAAGTAAAAGAGTGATCCAGAAACTTAGAGTAGCACACATGGAAAGGTGCATGCTGGGTATAACGCAAAAGGACAAAAAGAGGAATAAGTGGATAAGGGAACAGACAAGGATTAAGGATGTGATAGTGTTTGCTAAAAACCTCAAATGAAAATGGCCTGGACACAAAGCTCAAAGAAAGGACAATCCTTGGAGAAATTTAGTTATCCAGTGGTATCCAAGAGGTACAAAACACCCGCAAGGTAGACCTAGAGGCCGCTGGATCGATGAAATAAATGATAAAGTTCTGCGGAAAAACTTGGCATCGCAACGCACAGGAACGAGAGAAGTGGAATCAGCTTAGAGATTAGCGAGGCCTTCATCCAGCAGTGAATAGATTCAGGCTGGTGATGATGATGATGACATAATAAAATTTAAAAAAAAAGTGTTTTGCTTTGTTATATTTATACTTAAAATTGTTTTTAACTTATAAATTGTTTTATTTGGCTAGATAAATAAGATACAAATCCACATTAACAAAATATCTTTGAAGGCAGAAGGATGCAAATCCACACTACGTTTTAAATTTTATTTGTTTTAGATATAAAATTGTATTATATTTGTTCCTTTCTTACATATTCCATAAGTACTTTAATTGAATTAGAATAAAAAAAATAATGATTATTCTATGAATATTTTCTTATGTTATGAGTATCCGTTTAAAATAAAAATTGTTTTTTGGCTCTCCTGAACAATTGCGTATTTGGCATTTGCATCCGTCTGCCTCTGAGGTGCGAAAAGCGTAAAAGCGTGAAAGCGTTTTTTTATTCTGCGAATAATTCACAAGATTTTAGAATGTAACATTCTATATTATATTAAACATACATAACTTGAAAACACTTCACACCCACTAGAAAAAATCACATTTGAAAAAAATACGATGCTCGACGGGATTTGAATCCATATAATATCCGTCTGGTATTGCACCAATATGCTTTAACCAATTAAGCTACGAGCCTCCTACCTAATTGCGATGATTTAAACCAGTAGGTCTTACATGAAATCCTTATCAAATTGCGTTATTATTGACTATCGGTTTTTGTGTTTTAAATCAAGGAATATTAATAACCTTAATAATTACTAAGCGACGTCCGGCTCTCGCCAAATATTTAGTTAAAACATTTACTTGAAGTTGCTAATAATTTTTAATAAATCATTTATTTTATTCATGGAATAATTCACTAAATTTGAGAATGTAACATTCCATAATATACTGAACATACATAATTTGAAAACACCTCAGATATATTAAAAATCACATTTTAAAAAATTCGACGCCTGGCGGGATTTGAACTCGTATAGGTATCCACTGGTATTGCGCCAAAATGCTTTAACCAATTAAGCTGCGAGCCTCTTATTAAATATTGTATCTAGATTATGTGTTATTTTCCCTCTCTTGTTTTTTGTATGTTTTCAGATCTATATTTAGTGTATTATCTCATGTAAGCATTGAATGAACGTAGAGTTAGAGAACGTCTCTCGGCAATATCAATGAGACGATTTTTTTTTAAATTTTTCGGCAACGTGGTAAAATGAGTGATCTTAAGTAACGTCGAATGGAGGGGAAGAAGGTTGGGAAGGCATGTAGCTTTTCAGAAAAACCAGTGACAACATCAATAAAACAACTGGACCAACAACAACTGAAACAACATGATCAATAATCAAGATCGGTCTAGATTAGGGGTGACGAACCTTTTCCTGTCGGAAGGCTGCATTCATTTATCTTATACAATCTAAGGTCGCATTTAAGAAACAAACATTAAAATACTTGTAAAATCATCCCTTAACTTACGCGGTAGATGAGTTCTAAAGGATTTTTTTAAGAAGAAGCGTTTTTTTTGTTTTTTCTCGACCGCGTAAATCGAGGGATGAGTGTACATTACTTTGTAAATGAAGGAAAACAATGAATTTTATTTACGGGTTTACCCATTAACATGCATACATACATTATATTATATATCTATATATATATATATATATTTACAGGAATATAATAAATATTTATAATTATTAATGAAAACTATTTATTAATTTTACAGCTTTTGCTTTCGCTGCTAAAGAGATAATGAGATGTTAATTGCCCCCTTTAAAATGCACGTTAATTACATCGATCGGCCGCCTGGTCATTACGCACCGTGTGCGTCTTCCGCGTCCAAAGTATTAATGACTGGGTTATATCTGCTTTTTCTTGGAAAGTTTTGTAATATTTGGTTGCAGCGTAGAGGTCGGCAGTTTAAGTACCTAGATCCTCTAAATGGGATTTAATGAGTCTCAAAATCGGTAAACCTTTGGTTGTATTCTACAATTACTGCGTATTATTCAAATGACGCTAATTTATAATTATTCCACTAATCAATGATCTTCGCTAACTGAGGGAAATGTTCATCCAAAATTTGTTTATGAACAAAAAGTGTTTTTAAAAAAGATAGCTTTTTACGAAATGCCTGGAGTTTTTTTCCACATATCATATTTTATCACACAAAATGCAATATTCATTATGTAAATTTACTTTCAATAACTCACATCGCAAATTCTATTCTTCATAAAATTCAAGTAAATATATGTTCTTTTAGAAACAAAATTTTTGCTAACACCTGTCCCTGCGATAACTAATACACTTTAGAATGAAACGGCAAAATAAAAGAATTTATTTTGTAAAATTTGGATTAAGTCAAAATGCCACAGGTTCGGCATCCCTGGTCTAGACTCTAGCTAGATGGGAGGAGATTGGACACGCTTTTATTTTCACTGGTTACCTTTGTCAGTAATGAGCCATAGCATATGAAGAGAGAATCGCATAGATATTATTATAAAATGTTATGGGTATTATTATTTATGTATTATTATTAGTTCTGGAAAGTTGCGTTTCTTTGATAGTTAATTCAAACGTTCAAAAAATATTAGTTTAAATTAATTTCGTAAATAGTAAACAATTGGCATACAAAAATATAGATAATTACTAACAAACGAGATTAATAAATTCGACAAACACAGATAAACACGTTTAAAAACATTAAATTTATCGCATTTCCGCCTTGAGATAAAATGTTCTGTACTCGAATGGTAATGTGTGACAAACGCAATACTGCCGATAATGGAAATAAACGAATCGGTCTTTTTTAAAACACATGGATTTTTATTTGAAAAGATACATGTAATTTTAACCTATAGTTAGAGATGTGTGATGTGGACAGGGTAGATAGGTTGATGAATGACTCCAAATGATAAAACAAATTGTCGTGTGAAATAAAATAACCCTGATTTTATTATCCCCTTCTATTAAAAATTGATACAAGATTGCAGACACGTTAGTATTTAATATTAATGATTTTCGTTTATAATTGACAATAAAAATTACAAATATAGCGTTCTGAGAAAATTGACAGCTCGGCAGACGTGGTTACGTTGGCAAGAACTGAATGACTGTGTGTGACTGATTATCAGTGGGTAGCAACCCCACCTTTTTATATTACTTGAATACGAAGGAAATGTATCGCGGCGACGCCTTATCAGCATCTTTATGTCTTGTTATTTTTATTTAATAAAATGCATTTTTTTTATAGTACTTATTCCACTTTTAATTAATATATTAGGACCGGTTTCGTCCGCCTCAGTGGGACATTTTCAACTGAGGCGGACGAAACCGGTCCTAATATATTAATTAAAAGTGGAATAAGTACTATAAAAAAAATGCGTTTTATTAAATAAAAACAACAATACAATGCAGTTCCACCATGAATTATTGACAGTTAACAAAATAAAAGAAATCTTTATGTCTTCTTGAACAAACTTGCCTGCGGACAAAGTGTTTACACGCTGTTTTCGTATTTGATTACCAATGGAATTCGGTTAAAAAGTGAAATCCGATTGTTCCGTGATACTTTGTAACGTTGAAATTCTGATGAACGTGCTTTTGAATCGATTTGATAACTCGGCTCGTGCGTCTGTTATAGCGGGGGTCACCTTGTGTCAATGACGACCAAAGGTGAGTTCCCTGCCGACGGGTGCTAAACACGAGTTTACATTTGAAAACAGTACTTTACAATGTATGCTTAAACTTAGTTCTTTAAATGTATGTACTTAAACAGACTATGCACTTGGTGAGATTCACGATGAGCACCCATAAACCTAACCAAAATGAAATACTATGTGAGCCTGCTGGGTTATTATAGATAGTTAACACGTTTCCGTTTTTTTATTGGTCCCAAACATCACGAATATCACCTGGAGTAATTCCATAAGCAAGGCCATTATTTACAATGATTGTTAGGACAGTTGACTGATTCCAAATGGATTCAAATATGTGTCATTAGAATTTCTGAAAAAAATAGCTGGTGTCGCATGCAACTATTTTCCTGCAATATGCGATATGGGTATAATTTCAAAACGTCACACTTCGTTAATAATTTTGGGTCGCCGCGTGACGTCACTGTCCCGGTATGGCCTCGCCAACGCACACAGAAAAAGTTTCAATGTTGCGCCCAGTTTCGATGTATGACTATACTCTAAAAATATGCGAAGGTTGTGTGTGATCACTAATGGTGCTTTTTCGTCAAAGGGACAATTTTGAAATCAATAATATTTGGCGGGCCGCCTTTCTTTTGTAAATATTTTTCTATTTTTAAAAAACATGAGGCAAAAAAATAAAAAAAATATTTCATTGTGTAAGCTTATATTTTTAACTAAATTAAGTGCCTTGTTTCAAATCAACCTAAAACAGAGTTTGAAAAATTTTGAGTTAGATATGTATTTTGATGGATTTTTGATGATGGCCAAAGATTAACCTTTCAAACCCCGCTAAAATGGTTGGGGGTGCTTTTTAAACACCCCTTAAATGGATAAGCCAATTATAATGTAATTTTAGTAGTAGGTAATGTAGTCATTTTTAATATTTGATATGAAGAATAAAAAATAATACAGATTTTACATAAATTTCGTGGGACACATTATAAATAATTGAATCATGGATGATAGGTACCTGCCATTAATATTTTTTTGACCATGTCCGATCCTAATAATATGATCGTAAAAATTATGGGCCTCTACAGAGTGGAGGTTAATAATAAATATTTCAATTTAAATTTCTTTTTCAATTTATTTATTTTAAGAATATTTTTGACATTACAAATTATAAGATTAAGACTATCTATGACATGAAACATTATTATAAAGACGAAAAATAGTAATAAAAGCTATAAAAATTAAAATATAAAAAGAGAACATATTATAAGTACATACAAAAGCAGTGACAATACAATTATACATCTATAGATGTTCAAAGAAGTACACCGAGTTTTCTAAGGAGGCCCTATTGTAAGAATTTATAAAATAGCGTCCACCCAAACTCACCCTCACGCAAGTGGAATGTATCAACAACACGCTAAGCAATTTGGTTGAACATAGTTATCGCCCTTCCAATTGGCATTAGCAGTGGAAGGTTGGTTCTGCATCTTGGGAGAATAAACAACTGATGCTCTCTATTTCTCTAAGATAGTTATCAGGGGGACACAGGTCAACACTACCAAGAATGGCAGAGTTCTCATTTATACCTCGTATAAGTCGAAAAAAATACGTAGCTAAATAAAGATCTCTTCTAAATTGCAGCCTGCAGTATGTAAGCATACCTAAGTAAAAGATTGAAAAAGTTACGCTATTTCAATTAGTTCACTTTAGCTCTCGGGGTAAGAATAGTTTTGTAAACAATCATTACTCACGACTGTAGTCAATATAAAATCATTCTATTATTTTTCAAAAGCAGGCAGTATTCAGTACATAAAAATAAGTCAACTGCATACCTACTACAGGTTTTATTAAAAATGTACTGTTAGAATAAATAAAAATATTTATAATCAGCATATTTTAGTGTTATATTTTAATATTGAATAGCCTATAAAAAAAAACTGTAAATTCTTACACACCTAATTATTAGTAAGTTTTACAATGATAAATTTAAAAAGTTATTAAATATTATGTTTCAGTGTTACAGTGGATCGTTTGAAAAAGCCTACTGCTATATCTGTCATATGGAATTCATATAAATACTTGTTATATTAATTAAACTGGCTTTATTAGAAAATAATAATATTTATTATATTATATTATGTTTAAGACATTAATTTGTCAACAGTCTGATTTTAAACAGTGATTGAATGCAGTCGATGTGTCCTTCTTTAAGGTTGAGTTAAAACTGAATTAAAACCTATTTTAATTCTATATAAAACAAACATAATTAATATTACACATGGCATTTTCAGTGATTATGTTTGAAAATAAGAGTGAATACATATAAAATATTATCCGTTAGAAAGAAGTTTGAAATAATGAGCGATAAAGATACATTGCTTTCCAGACGTTTTTATTGATAAGAACAATAGTGCGATAAATCAAATCTTTATCAAATGCATTCAGACATTCATTATACTGCTTATTAATACTTGATAAGAATGCAAAGATAGGCTCAAAAGTGCGGAACTATAACACAACTATCCAACTAAACTTATTTTTTATTAATTAACATACTAATAGTATCTAATGGCAATGCATCAGTTGCGTTGGACGCACGGGATGGGTTTGTGAATATATTTTATTTAACTTTTAAACAATAGTTAAATCAAACCATAATTATTATTGGTATGATGTAATGATTTATCTGGACTGTATTAATATTCTCAATTGAATTATCTTTAAATTCTAATGGTTTTAGGTTTTGTACTATTCCATTTGGGTCGTTTTTTTTGCGACACGGGTTTCGCCTTTCGGCATTTTCATGCGCTGTGTATACTCACCAAAGGCAAACCCATACTGACAATGAAGACTCTTAACTCTAACTTATATAATAAATGTATTGTATTTTTTATTAACACGTTTTTATTAGCCCGTTTTCTTTTTTGTCCAGTACAAATCTTGCAATCGATTTTTATCTAACTTCCTGACCTAGCTAGATACTTGAAACTTTTATAATATATCAGAACACGATAAAATTCCATTCTTTTTTAGCCATCTTTAAGCAGAATTGAATTCGTTTTCAGTTCATTCGATTTTGTATGGAAAGTTAGTTCGGAAAAAATCCGCAAAGTGGCGCTTTGATCGAATTCAATGCTTGCACTTTTGCGTAACTCCGTTCAACGGTTTTGAAAAAAGAATTAACTCGCTTTGTTGTTTTTTGTTTGTTCGTTTGTTTTTACTTCATATCAAGTACAAGTTTTAAAATCACATAATATGTTATTAATTTAATAAATGTTTGAAAATTTCTTATAATTGCTCTCTTTATTACACATTTGATCATTTTCTTTCAAGTTGATGAGATAATTCATCAAAAAAATTTTAAAAAGTATTTATTAATACATAGAATTGTCAAGTTTATATGATTCAACAGAATTTATAAACGTGGTATATAAAAAATTCTTTTTATCTTGTAATTATGACTGTTAATTTATTATATAAGTGAGAATTAACTGTATCCGTTGTCAGTAAGCATAGTGCTTGAAGATGCCGGAAGGCGAAACCCTTAAATCAATTAAAATATATGTTTTCTATTAATTTTATAGCTGATGAGTGAGAGATGGCCTAATTATTATAACCTCTGAATAATTTATTTCACTCATAGATTTGTCCGAATGATTCACAGCTCCAGAAAAGATAGCCGATGTACTATGGGTATACACTATGGCGGATTTTCTTTAGGTAACGGTCGTTATCTTCGAGATGCTGTCGTCATTTTTAGTGTTAAGTAAAAATGACCAGTTTCCGTGTCCAGCCCCATCCAATTGTTCGTGTTCTGGTGATATTATGAAAAAATATACGGTGTCATGCCCCCCCAATTCAGGTAAATAGTTTGTAGGTAAATATGATTACTCATAAAAAATAATAATTTTAAAAACTAATTAATGCATAATAATCAGTTGTGGTTGTACTGTCCGACAACAAGATCTCGTCGATAACCGGAAGTTGCTGTAGTCGCAAATAACGCGCGTTATCATGATCTTACTCTCTACTTCATTTATTTTTTGTCGATTTATGGCTACGGCCGTATGTTGTAGCTTAACCACGGGGTTATGCTAGTAGAAATGGCGTATTTAAAAAAAATACTATTTTATTCTTAGGTCAATAATTATTATAAAAAAATCATTATTCGTAGGATGTTTATCACATTTGAATTGTCAAATACACAGCTTATAATGAGTATATTTAGTGTTATCTTCAAATGTGTGAATCGTGCCCATTTTTTTAAATAATAAAATGCTTAATTTTTGTCCAATTTGGGATCACAAAGATTATAAAATATATTTTTTATCGTAAATATTATGTTACTATATAATGTTAAGATTAATTTTACTAATGGTTTTGTAAATGCGTTTAAAAATTAATAAATATAAAAAATCTTATTACCGCTGCACATGGATGTACTGAAATATGACTTAATTCTAAAACATTAGAGCGAGAGGTTTAAAAGAATACTATGTTATGTAACAAAAATATTTTATGCAGTCATCAAATGTTAAAAATAAATATAAAGGATAATAGGGCTTCAAAATTATATACATAGATTATCTACAACGTTTAAGAAATATCCAGGCTTATGCTTTGAAAATACCATAAAACCTCAATTTTAACCTACGTGGCGCATGTGGGCCCTTATGACAAATTTAATGTTTTGTAACTATAATAGTACACAAAATATGCTACTTTTTAGTGCTGATATGTAAGCGATCTATCTTTCATTTTAATTTAAAAATGTATACCTACCTACCTTACTTATTGACACCTATTGAAAATAGGCTTATTACCTTTTTTTTTGTTTTTAATATTTTTGACTAATTTATTGTTTTAGTATTTTATTTATATTTTTATAAACAATACAATTAACTTGAAATACTTTTTAATCAATTATTATAAATTAAATTTAAATAATAAAAATGTCTCAAATGTGTTTTATATCAACTATTAACTATTCAGCAGAGAACCTAGCGGAAAAATGCGAAGCATGCAATTTGAGATTTTTTTTTGATAATTTACAATTTCAACTGTATTAATTAATAATTTGAAAACACTAAAAAGATTTTTTTTTTAATTTAAAGATAAACTTACAATTGTAAAAAAATGTAATAAAATATGAATTCGTTGCAGGGTCACATATTATTATTACATTATATTTTGTGGTCATATTTAATATTTAAATTTAGTTTTCTAAGTTTTAAATTTTTCCTCGTTTAGATTTTTGACTTTTTTAATATGTTTCATATTTATTTTAAAAAACATCGGTTTTTATAAAATTATAAATGTGTATAACTTGAAATCCTTTTTAATCTAACGGGATGATATTAAACTTGATTGTTATAAATTATCTACTGTCCTATATTATTTATATATTATATTTTGAATTGTAACTTGCTGTATTTTTTCTTACAGATAAACCGGAAATTGTTTTGAGTATGAGTAACAATGTACAGGAAATAAAATGTTCAGGAATACAATTTTCTGTAATTTTGCCACCACTCTCAATGTTTACCCATAAAATTGACAACATGAAAATCCTAAATTGCCCTCTACCATCATCATCATTCGGAGAAGTCATCAAAAACTCTGGAACCAAAAACTAAATTATTTTTGAAACACGAAATAAACAAAATATGACAAAATCAATCAAACGGCACCATCTCAAAAAACTGGATGGAGTCAGATATTTTCAATTATCGTGTGTGGAAATGAACAATATTGCAGAAGATGCCTTTGACGACATGACAAATCTCTCAGCGCTTGACTTGATTTCTTGCAATTTGCAGTTTTTAACACCTCGCTCATTTAGATCTATGAAAAAGCTAACAACATTGGAATTAACCAAAAGTGGTCTAATCAATTTGTCCTCAGGTTTTTTTCAAGAGTTGGCATCCTTAAAGTTCTTGTATATACCAAATAATATTATAACTTTACAGAGTGAATCTTTAAAAGGTCTAAATACTTTGAAATATATGGACTTAAGCTTTAACAACATAATTTTTTTACCAGACGATGTATTTCACAATCTTCCTAATTTATTACATATAAAATTGACTGCAAATAATTTAAGTTCTTTGCCGGAAAATTTATTTTTGTATTCAACGTCTATAATTAAAATTGTCTTAGATCAAAAAAATATTTAAAAAATTCCTCCTCATTTGTTCAATCACTTGGAAAGACTGAAAGAGTTGGATTTAAGTGAAAATGAATTGACATCGATACCTGATGAGGCGTTTATGTCATTGCAAAACCTGCGAATCCTCAAATTGGATTACAACCTGCTAACCAATATCAATAAGTAAGCGTATGTTATAATATTATCGATTTTATTTTAAAATATTAGTAATACGTATATCCTTTCTAGATATTTGGTGGTGATGAGATGGAGGAGATAAAAGGTCGTTGTTGTGAAGAAAGTTTATTGATCGATACAAGAATACAGTAAAGTTATACTTTAATAAAGATGACAGCGTGAGATTATAATCATGGGTAATGATGTACTGGTGAGATCGATGTGATCAAGAGATTGATTAATGACGGATAGACTCGATGAATGACTGAGGATTCATAAATTGTCTTTCCAAATTTTTACAAATGCAGTACATACTATTACAAGAGATATTGTCGCAATTAGAAAATTATAACAAATCATACCAATCTAGTTATGATTGAGGAAATGCTGACTTCATTATCGCTCTATCGTTTTGTTTTGATAACAAAACATGTCACTCATTTAATACAGGGTGATATTATGAAAACATACAAGTAGGTATTTTTGTTTTTATCTAGAATTCGAAAACATCGAGAATGGTTATTTCCTAATTTATCAAAAAATAGACAATCGTTCATGTACATAATAAGAAAGTTTATTAAATTTTTAAAAAATACGGTGAAAAATTGTTGTACGCGAAAAGAATTTTAAGGTAAAGATATGTTAATTAAAACAAAAAATACCTAACATAATTACTATTTTTATATAATATTATTGAACGGTTTTGTCTACTTCTGGGAGATATTTTCAACTAATGAAGAATTGCCAAAAAGTGACGTAATTTAAAAAGAGCTTCAGAGAGTATTGTATTATTATATTATATAGTATTGTAAAAACAATTAGTCAAGTCACAATTAAATATGACACATAATAATAATTTCCTGTTCAGAATACACGGGCGTAAATCCCGGGGGTACATGTTTGAATAGTGGTGGGTGTCGTATTTTTTTCAAAACGATTTTTTGCAGAATCGTTTTCAAATAATTATGTATTTTGACTAAATATTGTGTTCTGTTTTACAACGTTTTTATAAGCTCGTATTCTTATATTTTGTCCGGTGGTTCTTTGTCCAGTACAAATTTTGCAATCGATTTTTAACTAACTTCCTGACTAGCTAGACATTTGAAACTTTTAGAATATATCAGAACACAATGCTAATGCCTTTTTTATACTTTTAGCCATCTTTAAGTATAATTGAATTCATTATCAGTTAATTCTGTTTTGTATGAAAAGTTATTTCGACAACATTATTGGTTGCTAGGGGTCTGGGGTCCTAGCAACTAAATTATTAATATATACGTGCATTACTATGGAATTCAATATGGCATGTCAAAATGACATTTCAGTAATATTTCTATCAAGTGATCGTTTAAGCTAGTCAAGTCAAGTTTATATTATGATTCAACAGAAAATTTAAAAACACTGTATTTAAAAAGTTCTTTTTATCTTGTAATTATATAATAATAAAATGCGTTTCTACCATGAATTGACAGTTAATACCATGAAAGAAAAAACATGTTAAGAATAGGTATAGTCTCAAATAAATGTGATAATTTCCCCCCACAATAGTTATCGCGTATGGTAGCGGATTCGTTGGGTGACCAAAGTAATTTTCGTACGGCCGACTTTCTAAGTCGTTCTGAGCGAGATATTTTGGGTAACTTGTTTTTTTTTTATTTGTTACAGACGTTTCTTCAAAAATTTAACTTATCTAGAGCACCTAAGCATTAAGCATAACAATTTAAAAGAAGTATTTTATATTGTAGCGCTCTCAAATATCAAGTCTATCGATTTTTCCCACAACATGATTAATATTATGAAAATCGATTTTCGCGATTTTGTAGACTTTAATGCGAATGAAATTTTCCCCACATTAGTGAGACTAAACCTTAGTCACAATGAATTTACCAATTTAAATGGAATGTGGAGATACATTTTTCCGAAATTGAGATACTTGGATCTAAGCTATAACATGATCTCTGAGATTCAGGTGAGTTGACTATTTAATATTTGAATTGAATAGTTTCAGACATTGTCATGCAGATGTTTAATCTAATAAACCATTTCTTTTATTCAACGAATAATTCATAAGATTTTGAGAATGTAACATTCCATATTATTTAACATACATGACTTGAATACACATCAGATATTATATACACAATGACATTAATATGGACGAATCATCTAGAAAAGAAAATGACACTCACTTTATTGTCGGGTCTGCCGAATGGCATAATCTGTTCTAACGTCATTACAATAAAGATGATATTGCTATAAATATCTGATGCTTTTTGTTGGGTCTGCCGAACGGTTTGGTTCGAACGGGTTCGCTCAAATGAACATTGACATTAGAAACACTGCTCTAACGCCATTACAATAAAGGTCATATTGCTATAAATTCCCGATGCGTGATATCGCATAATGGAAATTGCTTGACGTCTACCTATACATGCGAATGCGCGAATTTACTTGCTAGCTTCTGTATTGAGTGCATCGTCCATTAATAATGTCATTGTATATACCCACCAAAAAAAATCATATCTGAAATCGAAGTAATAATTATATTAATTACTACTGTCACCAAATATACCCCCCCCCCCCCCAAAGAATGCCTCAAATAACACATCAGAATTCTATATAAAATCATAAATGACCAGCCCTGCAAATGTTTGCAACCTCTGTAAATGCTAAATAACATTACAATAACAAATTTTTTAAAGTACCAGGACTTCACTCATCATAGCGCATTGAGTTCTTTTATGTATTACTACTTACCTTTGTTTAATACACAACAACCAATAATCAGTAATAACGGCATTTGATAGGTATTTCATGTATGACCTACTAGTTTTAATTGTTGCAATTAGATAGGAGGCTCGTAGCATAGTTGGTTAATGCACAGTGGTTATACGGGTTCAAATCCCGCCGAGCATCGTATTTTTTTTCAAATATGATTTTTTCTGCTGGTTGTTTTCAAGTTATGTATGTTCAATAAATTCAATAAGATTGATTTAATAGACCATTTAAGGGGGCACCATTCGCAGTTGCTTTTATAAGGATACGAATTTGATTCATAATGCAGGACTGTTTTTTAATAGCTAAGTATTTATAGTATCACTTGTATACTGTATTAGATTTTGAGGATTTATAATACATATGTCAAGATTTGTGAGGGTCAAAAAAATATCAAAAATCGATTGTGATATTACGAATTTGCATTCGCCGGTTTCACGATGAACGAGGGTTATGGCCCAAACACATGACCACCACATAACATGCTGTCATTCCGAGATAGAGATCGAAGCGATAGTGATTCACTATCTCCATCTCAACGTTTCTATCTCTATCTCAGCATGACGGCACGTTTCGTAATGGTAATGTATTTGGGCCATTGGCTGTGTGTGTGCGCGCAGCCTTATATTTCGTCAGTCATGTGGCAGAATTTCAATTTTAAAAATTTTGAGGAGAGCAAAAATAAGATTTTTTTTTCTTTCTACCATGTCCGATTCTAATAAGAACATATGGGTCTCCACAGGGTGGAGGTTTGTATTAACAGATTTTCTTTTTATGAGAAATGGATGTCAGCCACTTGCTCAATCTATTAGGCCCATACTCTGACTGATACAAAAATTGAAAAACAATATGTGCACTTGCCAGACCCAGAATTCGAACCTGGGACCCACGGATAATCTTAATTAAGTTATCAATGTGAACTTCATATTTATTAGTTTTTCATCATTCTCGGATAAACATTATGCGAGAAATGATGATTCAATTGAGAGATTATTTTGTCAACTGCATGATTGAACGGGTTGATATCGACTGATTGACTACTAAGTTCGAGCGACGAGTACTTAATAATCGACTGATATTTCTACCTATCATTAGTTATATTTGAAGTTGATAGAATATGTTACTATTTATAATCATAATTTTGGTATGAATGAATTTAGCAATACCAGTTTCTACAGTTTTTTTAGCTCTACAAAAAGACAAAGGAAATTACTTTCAAAAATTGTAATCTCAGACAAAATACTTGGTTAATATTAATAAATAAGGTTTTAACCGATTCCAATGATAAGAAATTATAAACTATTATTAGCTTCCTCAGTAAATACATATGTGACATTATAGTAGGTACCTAGTTAGATTCAAATTATATCAACTGCCCAGATTTTCAACATCTAATTTGAAATATTTCCAATGATTGATTTTCGAATTTCGATTTTTGAATATTATAACAATGTAGGTTACCTAGTAACCACAGCCATTTCCTCGAGTATTTTTAAAACTTTATAAATGTGACTTAATATCTATTACAATAATTATTTATATCAAGACAATTATCACCTTTACAAAACCCCTAGATAATAACCCCTGAGAAAATAACCTCCCAATATAATATATTGGGAATATATTATATACTATATTATAGAATGTCCCGGAAAAATAGACTCCTACCACTTTAAATGTCGCTTGATTAACAAAATATTATATGAAAATTTTGGCTTAGACGTTTATTATATTAATAACGCTATTATACATTTCAGTAGCGCTGTTATTATATTCCATAAACATTTTTAGCTAGAGTATAATTTTACATAATATTATTTAATAATAACCAAAGCACATTTTAATATTTTATCAATCAAATTTTCTTGCTTTTCAAAAATATTTAAGAGGGATGCTTCTACCTACCAGAGGCACATAGAGAAAAAATTCCAAGCTTGCAATTTGAGACATTTTTTTTTAATAATCAACAATTTCAACTGTATTAATTATTAATTAAGTAATTATGTATCTGAAATCATGCCAAATATAAATTTCTGCATCTATTCATTCTATTGGCATTTCATTCCAGCAAAAAAAATGGCGTATTTTAAAGAAATACTACCTTATTCTTAGGTGAATAAATAAAACAATCATTATTCGCAGGATGTTTTATCACATTTGAATGGTCAAAGATATACGTTATAATTAGTTTCTTTAGAATTATCTTCAAATGTGTTAATCTTGCCCATTTTTGAATAATAAAATAACTAATTCTTGTTAAATTTGGGATCACAGAGATTATAAATATACTTTTTTACCGTAAATATTTCACTATATCATAATGTTAGCAACAATTCGAGTGCTTAAAGTCAGACAACGTTATCTACAAAAAAGTGTTTTTTTTTTTTGAGATAACGTTATTTTACATTTACGGCTACATGATAGTCAAACAACGTTATGTCAATCTTTTCTAATTTCTTATTAAATTGTCAGTAAAGTTTAACGCTAATTACATAAGTTATCCTGGTTTTCATATTTTTTTAAAACTATCCCTATAAATTTTAACATCATCATAAGCAAGATAAATGTACAATACACAATGAATTATAAAATATTAACATTAGGTTTTAAATAAACATTTCCCTTGTTAAGTTACAAGAATCTAAAATAACGATTTTTGGCTCTCCTGTAAAGTTGCACTTTTGTAGATAGTGTTGTTTGACACTAAGCCCTCGAATTTTACTAATGCATTTAAAAGTTAATTAATCTAAAAAAATTAACACGACTACACATGGATGTACTGAAATATGACTATATTCTATAACATTAGATCGAGCGGTTTAAAAGAAACCTATTTTATGTAATAAAAATACTTTATTCAGTCATCAAATGTTTAAAAGAAATATAAAGGATAATATAGCTTCAAAATTATATACATAGATTATTTACAACGTTTAAGAAGTGTCCAGGCTTATGCTCTGAAAATACCATAAAACCTCCATTTTGACCTACGTGGTGCATGTGGGCCCTTATGAAAAATTTACTGTTTTGTAACGATAGTACAAAAAATATGCAACTTTTTAGTACTGTAAGCGATCTATCTTTTAATTTAATTTAAAAATGTATTTATTTTTAGCTTGACGATATCATCTTTATATCCGACTATGAGCTGAATTTAAAAAACAACAACCTATCAACAATCAGTTTTCCAATATGGTCCAACGACATAGATTCAACCGATAAGTTAGTAAATTTACTTATCGCCGAAAATCCAATCAACTGTGACTGTGTTTTATACGACTTTGTAAAATACCTAAAAAATAATCACGGTCGTCCAACTGGCGTAAAAGCAGACACACATATAGCTAAATGTCTTGCTCCACAGCGACTGGAAGGAACAGTGTTGACTGAGCTTAAAGAAGATCAAATGTGGTGCTTATGGATGGAAAGCATTATAACATGCCCGGAAAATTGCAGTTGTTTTGTTCGAACTTCGGATAAATCAATAATAGCCAACTGCTCTAACTGTTATTTGCAGTCAACAAGCATGCTCCCGAAATCAACATTAAACCATACAGTTACTGATCTATACCTAGAGGAAAATGAATTGAAAGATTTGACGATATTTTCGAGTCAAAGATCTTCATTTAATCAAATTAACAGATTATACGTGGGTAAAAATAATATATCCGAGTTGAGTGTTAATGATATTCCACCAAACATTCAGGTAATTGTTAATTTATTATTTAATTTTTTTACTACTTACCCATTCAATAGTAGTGGAAGCATATAATCTGAGTTATATGTTTTATGATTCATTCATTAAATGTTACATTTTGATAATTATTATAGCCCTTTATTCAATACTTGAAAAGACTTTGTATAATATCTACCTACCAGTAGCGAAGGGTGAAGGTACGCTGTTAAGATCCGACATAAATAGAGTACACTGAACTTTGTCAGTCAAGCGTATTTGTTTTCTTTGAACTACGACTATAATGACGAGAAGATAGTGTTTGTTAGTTTTTAAAATTCAATTAAACCCCGCCTAATCTAAGCTATAGGTACTACACAATAGTTTCATTTATCTATACAATATCTAAAATTATGCAATCAAACCATACATAATTTTAGATATTTTATAGAGAGGAGAATATTTTTTATCGATAATAGTTTGGTTGGGCAGGGTTTATTGAATTTAAAAACAAACTAACTAACATCACCTGCAATAAATAATATGTATTCTTAATTCAATGATAACAAATAACTATGACTTACAAGGTGCGCACTATTTTTTGTCTGATTGCCCATAACATACTAAATCTATTATGGTTTGGCTAAGCAGTGTTGATTTGATTTTTAAAAACTAACCAATACTATCTGTAAATTGTAGTCTCCGTTCAATAAAAACAAATACGTATAACGAGCAAAGTTTAATGTGCACTATTTATGGCGGATCTTAATAGCCATCCTCCACCCTTCGCTACTGATACCTATAGTGGTTTAAGTCATTTTTTTTAATATCCCCCCGAAAAAATCGGTAATCATGTCCATCCATGTTTTTTCTGGGCACATTCAATTTCAGCGCCAAATCGATCACCACAAGGCTCATTTCTAACAACGGTTATACAATAATACATTCAACTAAACTTGATACACATAAAGTGGAACATGACACGTTACGTGAGTAATAACCTAACTCAACCCCAGCATAGATATAGTATGTGAGTGAACCTGAATCCATGAACGCTCCATGAATCCTGAAGCATTTATAATAGGTCAAGGCCTAGAATCTATCCCTATATCTACCCTACTACACCCGAACCCAACATATTCAAATACAGTCCATATAAATAATCATTAATGGAAATGTATGTGAAATATTTATTAACTCAATATTATAATCTAATATATAAAAATTAATATTTGTGTGTTTGTGTGTTTGTTTGTTCGTATTTAATGCGCAGCCATACCGTTCATCCGATTGCGATAAAACTTTGTAAACTTATTGCTTGTACTTGCGGGAAGAGTATAGGCTATACTAATATATAAAAATGAATGTCTGTCTGTCTGTATGTCTGTCTGTCTGTGTATCTGTCCCGTATGCGTTCCTATACCATTCATCCGATTGCAATGAAATTTTGGTAAGTGGTTGTATGCACACCCATAAAGGTTTCTAAATTAGAAAAATCATCATCTTCTCCTTCTTCTTCATTCTATCTTCTTTTATTCGTATGGTCCCTATACCATTCATCCGATTGCAATGAAACCTTCGTCAGTTGTTGTGGCAATGGTTTTTGAATTAGTACAACTATCTTTTTCTTCTTCTTCTTCTTCTTCTATTCTATATTCTTCTATTCATATGCGTTCCTATTCCATTCATCCGATTGCAATAAAATTTTTGTCAGTAATTGTGCCAACACCCGCGAAGGTTTCTGAATTAGTACAACCATCTTCTTCTTCTATTCTATCTTCTATTCGTATGCGTTCCTATACCATTCATCTGATTGCAATGAAATTTTGATCAAGTGTTGTGCTCACGCCGCAAAGGTTTCTGAATTGTTACAACTATTTTCTTTTTCTTCTGTTTGTATGCGTTCTTATACCATTCATCCGATGCGATGAAATTTTGAACAGCTGTTGTGAGCACGCCCGCGAAGAGTTCTGAATTAGTACAACCATCTTCTTCTTCTTCTATTCGTATGCGTTCTTATACCATTCATCCGATTGCTATGAAAATTTGATTAAGTTTTGTGTTCACGCCCGCAAAGGTTTCTGAATTGATACAACTATTTTCATCTTCTTTTTCTTCTATTCTATCTTCTTCTATTCGTATGCGTTCTTATACCATTCATCCAATTGCGATAAAATTTTGACCAGTTGTTGTGCGCAAGCCCGCAAAGGTTTCTAAATTAGTACAACCGTCTTCTTCTTCTTCTATTCGTATGCGTTCCTATACCATTGATCCGATTGCAATGAAACTTTGGTGAGTTGTCGTGCGCACGCCTGCGAAGGTTTCTGAATTAGTAAAACCATCATCTTCTTCTTCTATTCGAATGCCTACCTACACCATTCATCCGATTGCAATGAAACTTTGGTGAGTTGTCGTGCGCATGCCCACGAAGATTTCTGAATTAGAAAATCATCTTCTACTTCTATTCGTATACATCCCTATACCATTCATCCGATTACAATGACATTTTGATCAAGTGTTGTGCCCTTGCCTGCAAAGGTTTCTGAATTAGTACAATCATCTTTTTCTTCCTCTATTTGTATGCATTCTTATGCCATTCATCCGATTGTGATGAAATTTTGACCAGTTGTTGTGCACACGCCCGCAAAGGTTTCTGAATTAGTACAACCATCTTTTTCTTCTTCTATTTGTATGCGTTCTTATGCCATTCATCCGATTGTGATGAAAATTTGACCAGTTGTTGTGCGCACGCCCGCGAAGGTTTTTGAATTAGAAAATCATCTTCTTCTACTATTCGTATGCGTTCCTATACCATTCATCCGATTGCGATGAAACTTTTGTCAGTTGTGTGCGCACACCTACGAAGGTTTCTAAATTATTATTATATAACATACAAAGTTTGTAGTTTGTTTGTCCCATCCAATTTTGATTTTTTTTTTACTACATATTAATAACATTAATAACGTTTTCATATTTTGGATTCGATTTTAATTTAGTGTTCTTATGTTTGACCTTTACTCTTACTAGAATTATTTTCATATTGCCATATTGTATTACACAGATATTTTAATATAAAAAAAATAATTACCTCTTATTATTTTTCAAATATCTAAGATAAATATAACCACGAAGCGACCCTGTGCGAAGCCGGGTACTTCAGCTAGTAATATATAAACTTTTCAGGATTTGGACATGAGTAACAATTTGATAAGAATCATTGATTTGTCGGTCGTCTACAGATTGGGCAACTCAACAAGTATAACGTCGATGTGGTTCTCTGGTAATCCCTTTGACTGCAAATGTCACAATCTACCTTTTTTCTCTTTCCTGCAGAGAAACTACAAAAAAGTACGTATCATATAATAATTACATATAGCTTTGTTTACGGTCTTACCAAAACGTATTACAAATTGTGGAAATCATCTAATGTTTAGTATCTAATCTTCTCTTTTTCCATGGCGCTAAATCCCGGGGTGGGATTTGGCCTCCTTCACAACCGCTCTCCACTCACTCCGGTCTCTCGCCACACTTTTCCAGTTACTGGGTCTTCCTATATGAAGTCAGTCCACTTCTACGACGGCCCATCTCCTTCATGGACGGCCTCTGGGTCTCTTCCGTTGGGGTAGCCACTTCTTCATGATCCTTGGCGCTCTAACATCAGGCATTCTCTCCACATGTCCCGCCCATCGTAGTCTTTGGGACTTACAGTACCTTATGATTGTTTTCTGTTCAATCAGCTCTTCCAACTCGTTGTTCATTTTTATTCTGTAGTTCCCATTTTCCAACGTGGGTCCAAAGATTTTGCGAAGTATTTTGCGCTCGAAGACAGCTAATTTGTTTTCCTCGTTTTGAGTTAAGCACCAAGTCTCACAGCCGTAAGTGACCACTGGCCTTATAATTGTTTTATATATTAGAAGTTTACTTCTTCGGCCTAGAATTTTCGACCCCACCAGTCGCTTGCAGGCATGCCAGCATTTATTTCTGGAGATAAGGCTGATTTTTATCTCCTCCGCTGACTTATTTTGGGTATTTAGGCTGGATCCGAGATACGTAAACTTAGTATCTAATAGAATATACTAAATATTAAGTGATTTCCACAATTTGTAATACATCAATCTACTTTTTGAAATAACACAATAAATATAGTTTTGATAATTATGCTCCAAATACTAATGTCATTATCATCACGTTATGTGGTATTACGTGTTATTACGTTAAGCTGTCACTGCCAGAAAATATGAGTAATGTCGGTTTTCTTGGTAAGTATCTAAAATGTTATCAGACTGACGCTTCCATCCCGTAGAACATTTTGGACAGTTAAACGAACATTGTCAGTTGGAAAAATCTGCCAAAATGGCTAGAACAACAATGAGGTCACCTCACGCATATCGTGCTACATCATAAACCGCACTAGTCAGTAAGCCTACATATTTTATATCCATGTCAAAATCGCGTGTTCTTTATAACAACGTTTTTCTTAGCTCGTATTCTTATTTGTCCGGTAGTTTTTTGTCCGGCAAAAATCTTGTAATCGATTTTAACTAACTTTCCAACTAGCTAGACATTTGAAACTTTTAAAATATATCAGAACACGATGCCAATACATTTTTTAAATACTTTTACCCATCTTTAAGTAGAATTGAATTCATTTTCAGTTAATTCTGTTTTGTATGAAAAGTTATTTCGACACCATTGTTGGTTGCATGGGGCCTGGGGTCCTAGCAACTAAATTATTAATATATACGTGCATTACTATCGAAATCAATATGACATTTCAGTATTATTTCTATCAATTACAAATTGTTTTGATTGTTTAAAGTCAAGTCAAGTTTATATAATTCAACAGAAATTTTAAAAACGTTGTATACAAAAAGTTATTTTTATTTTGTAAATATTTAAGAAAATATATTTATTCAAAATACTGATATATTGCATTTATAGATATAGTGATCATTCAAAATATTCTGCGGTATCACGAAACAATAGACTATTTTTTTCGCCGTGACAGCACGTGGTAGCACATAATAATGTATTTGAAGCATTATTTTACTGTACGTACATTGGCGAATACTCATTTCTAATCAAATATTCCGCGCTTAGCTTTGATATTATTTTTATTTACGACCGTTAAACATAATTAGCATTATCAAAATATCACAAATTGAACTACGATAAAACAAAAATTTGTAAAAATATTTAGTTACTATTCACAAAAATATTTTAATCCTGAAAGAAATTTTATTTTTATTTAATTAACTATTAAACTAAATACCACATTGAGCCCTATCACAATATTATTATTTAACCTTATTAATGTATTCTTCATTTTGGTATAATTAGGTGAAAGACTTCTATAACATCACTTGCTCGGATGGACAAATCATCTCACAGATCGCTCTGGGGACATTATGTGAAGAACATTCTGCTGTAATAACCATCAGTGTCATTGGAGCGATAATTAGTATCACCCTGGGAACATCCGCTGCGTTATTCTACAAATACAAACAGAGCATCATAGTGTGGCTTTTCTCTAAAGGACTGTGCATGTCGTGGGTGTCAGAAAAAGAGATCGACAAAGACAAACATGCATTCATTTCATATTCCCACAAAGACGAAGATTTTGTTGTGACTAAGTTATTACCTGAATTAGAAAAAGAGCCTCACCCATTGAAAATATGTCTGCACTCCCGAGATTGGCTTGCTGGTGAATTTATCTCAAACCAGATCGTCAAATCCGTCGAATGCTCCCGGCGTACTATAATCGTGTTGTCCTTAAGCTTTTTAGAGTCCTCGTGGGGTAGGATGGAATTTAGGGTGGCGCACACCCAAGCGTTGAATGAAGGACGAGCAAGAGTAGTTTTAATACTATATGGTGACATTGGACCTATTGACAACCTTGACGTTGAACTAAAAGCTTATCTCTTGATGAATACGTATATTAAATGGGGTGATCCTTGGTTCTGGAAAAATCTAAGGTATGCCCTTCCACACCCACAAAAGCACAACATAACTTTATCTACATACAGAAATATTAGAGTGGAATGATTTTCTTAAGGCCTAATTACATTGGCAGACGCGCAGATCCAACCAGATCCAACGATCCACGCTGACCGTTGTGACCAACGTCTTTACAACATAAACAATTACATGAAATGATTCGATCGCGTTGGTCCTTGCTTTTGATTAGTTTAAAATAAATATAGTGTTTCTATTATTAAAAATATAGATTGACCGAAAACTGTGTCTTCGTTAGATTGGTCGTTACACTGAACAGTTTTCCCTCACAATTTTACGTCAAAACTCAGTTGTTCGGATATTTTCGTACGTTCTCGGCAATTTTCGTTTGAATATTCGTGAATCGTGGCAGACGGAAATAGGATTGATTTCATTTTTTTCACGATCGTTCACAATCCCAGCAAACCATAGATAATTGATGTTGGCAATCGTGGCAGATGATCAGGACAGACGCAATATGCCAATGTAATTTAAGCATCACTGCTCTCATTATATTAGCCGTCTAAAATACTCGCATACTCTTCCTTTATATGCAGATAGAAACAGAAAATACAAAACATTTAAAATTAATTTGTTATAAATCATGAAGTTTTCATCCAATGATCACGATATTAATAAAATTAAAATAACATTGAATATTTCATTAAATAACACCCATTACATATAACGTCTGCGGTGAATTAAAAATATAGAAATGGTAGTGCTAAAACTTAATTTGTTATTTATACCCAAACCAGTAAAATTTCATTACGGAATATTTTATGAAATCTCGAATATATTAAGCTTCCTGATGAAAAGGAAACAAATTGTAATTAAATCTAGTATAATATACGATATAAATAATCAATATATTAATAATTATATTATAATTTTATGTGATAATTTGTATTATTTCACGAAATATATATTTTAAAGAACTCACAATATAATATCATAATATTATATGAAACGTCTAATTTTAAAAAAGGTGTTTGGAATTTTTTTTTTTTAATTGTTTTTCCCATTGTCAAAATCTGTAGCTTAGAGTTAAAAGTGCCAAAGTCACATTTTTATCATTTCTGAGTAAAGTATGCAGAAGTACCTAAATGTGTATTCACGTTCTTTTAATGCTGAAAATTTGAGAGTCTAATGTCACATGGTTTTTAAAATACTTACTTGTAAAACGACGGGAGTCCAATTAATATACTTTAGAGCTGAAAGAGTTAATGTCCAATTTAAGTCATTTTTGCTTTAATCTATAGCTGAAACAGATTAATTGCAAAAGTGCAGAATTCCTTATGGAATTTTAGTCTGAACGCAAGTGAGTATTTTAACAAGATTAGATTAACTATTTTAAAACTACTCTCCTGCAAAATATTGAATATGTGACTTCCAGATTTTCAGCTCTAAGAAACAGAAATACTTATTGGAATGACAAAATGTTTATTTTAACTTTTAAAAAAATCATAAGTATATTTAAGAGTAAAGTTATCATCCGAACTGATTTTTATATTATTTTGATAATTTGGATTTAGTTGAAATAAAAAAACGGAGACCCATAAACAAGATAAGAATTTTATATTCTTTTGAAAATTATATATATTCACAAAAAATAATGTAAATTGACTAACTCTCTCATTAATATTCAAGGGAGTTCAATACTTTACTTCTTATTACAAAAAACAGTGCTCTGGTGGGTTTTTGCGATTATCTCAAAACTCGATTTTTGAAATAATATAATAATGTGAGTTATTACTCTAGGCAACTCACTTATTGAAGATATAAATTCATGAAAAAATGTGAATTTATGACCTATTAAGTAATGTATGCCCCAGTAGCAAAGGGTGGAGGTGGGCTTTTAATATCCACCATAAATAGTGCACATTAAACTTTGTTAGTCATGCGTATTTGTTCTTATTTGACTAAGACTTCAATAATTATTTACAGATGATATTGATTTGTTTTAAAAATCAATCAAGCCCTGCCTAAATCAAACCATAATAGCTTTGGTTTAATTTTGACAAAATTGCGCACACCTTTTCATTCATACTTATTTGTTTTCGTTGTATTGAGAATATATATTATCATTACACATATTGGTGGTTCATTTTTTTAAATTCATTAAGCCCTGCCTAAACCAAACTATCATCATCATCAGCAACTGGGATCAATCCATTGCTGGATGAAGGCCTCCCCAAGCTTTTTCCAACTCTCTCGGTCCTGTGTCGTTCGCTGCTACGTATTTCCGCCGAAATTTATCAGTTCGTCAATCCAGCAGCTTTTAGGGCGACCCTATGGCCGTTTCGTACCCCTTAGGTACCATTGGATGACGGCATTTGTCCAGCGGCCGTCCTTTTGGCGAGCAATGTGCCCCGCCCATCTCCATTTCAGCTGTTTGGCAACGTCTATTTCATCGCGTACTCTTGTGTGCTTCCTAACCCATTCTTTTCTCTTAAGGTCCTTTCGCGTGATGCCCAACATACACCTCTTCATGCATCGCTGTGCGACTCTTTCAACCAAACTATAATAGATAAAAAACATTACATAACATATCCAAAGTTATGTATAATTTAATTGCATAATTTTAAATATTTTATAGATGGACTATTATTTTTTGACTATTATTTTTATTATGGCTTGGCTTTGCAAGGTTTAATTGAATTTTAAAAACTAACTAACACCGTCTGGAAATAGCAGTCTTATTTGAATGAAAACAAATACATTGTATTACTGACAAAGTTTAGTGTGCACTATTAATGATAATCTTAACAGCTCACCTCCACCCTTTACCACTGGTATGTACAACGATGACGTAAGACATAAAATAACATTAAAACCAAATATTTAAGATTGAACCACTTAATTTACCCATTAAATTTTAAATTAAGGACATAATGTTTTTTGAAAATAGATGACTTACAACAACGCCTAGTTAACTCCAATCCAATTTCAATACAGTGAAGTAGTTTCCTCATTCACTGACTCGATACAGTGTCTGGAAAAGTGACGTCACTCCAGCCAGTAGGACTGCGGCCCACCATTTACCATTCCTGAGTGGGTACTAGATCATTATGTCACAAAGCACGGAAATGCATTGAAATTCACATCCACACTTCAACATTAATGCCGCTATATTATGTACAGAATAGGACAGAATGCGCATCAATTTATAATAATACATCTTACTTTACAAACTTCTATTATCAGTGTTTTATAATATTCTTATAAAGTGTTAGTTATAAAGCGTTTGATAAATATTTGATTTATCGCTCACTGTTTCAGACTTATTTTTAACGGATATTGTCGTCTGAGAATGCCATACATAATATCAATGTTTGTTTTATAATTATACGTAATCAAAATAGCTTTACAATTCAGTGTAAATTCAACCTTAGAGAAATATGCATCGATTGCATTCACTTTAACAGGGATGGCGAACCTTTTTGCGAACGCGTGCCAAAATTTCCCAAATATAATTTTTCAACTGTTTGGCGTGCCGAGGAAAATAAAATAAAAATTATATCGAAAAAAAATATGATATTCTAGATACCACTCACAGAACATAGTTACAACTCCCCCCTCAGGTTAAACGCGTATAGCGTAGTTCGTTGAATTGTCTTAGCTCAGTCGGTGAGGGGTTATTAATAATAAAGATGTTTCCTTTTTGAATGAGAGTACGGTTATGACTCTGTTTATTATTTTCTCTGCAAATATACACGTTCGGTTTTCAATTACAGCGTACAATACTTCGGCAATGTAGGTGAAGGCGGCAGACAAGTAAACGTAACGACCGATTACAACAAACGCGAGAGATATTTACCACCCGTAAGTAAACGGGATGCGAAAATCTCACCGGGTAGTACTTCGGCGTTCAAGAATACGAAGAGATGCGCGGCAAGACTGATGAAACTGGTCCAGAGTGTTTGAAGAGAGGCTGCTAGTAGAGTAGAGCTCGTTCCCGAGGGATGATCCGGTAGACTGATAAAAATCTCTCGGATGCGTCCTCTTTTATAGAAGCATCCCTTATTCTAATTGGTCCAAAGAGATAATGAGAAGGGGTGACCAAAGATTCTACTATTATCGTTAGCTCGTACTACATGTTATCTCTTGTTTATTTAATAAGAATTTACTGGATTGTCAAAAGGACCAAGTATCAAGAGATAATATATTTTGTGTACGTGGATGGATATATTGACGTTATAAAATATTGTCTATCTAATTCTATGGATTTAATATGAATTTATCTAGAGCATTTAAATAGCTATCTCCGGCATACACTCGCGGTTTTAGTCTTATGCCAGGAGTAAACACACGATTCTATTAGCGTTTAAATTACAGGCATTTACAACTACTTACTAGGTACCTATTGACATAATAATAGGCCCTGTAATTATCATCCATCGACCTTCACATAAATATTTGTGATTTTACGACGTAAACCTGTCTGTTGCCATTACCTTTAACAATTATACATTTATGATAATTACAATTTAGTCTTTAAACTACGTCTTTTATAGTAATATGAAATAATATTTTACTATTTCCAAAAAATAGCAAAATACTACTTCTCGCAAAGGAAATTCGGTTTCAATGTGTAAGAGTATATCGATCGGCGTTATTTCCCCCGCATTGCCTTATTTTTAGCCACTGTCTCTGCACCGCACAGCTGCATAAAGGTCGTGATTTTAATCCATTTGATCAGATCTGACAGATTTGACAGGATCACAAGCCGGTATTAATCCATCTAGGTGACCCATCAGATGCGGTCTTAGCTCTCAATAGATATACCTCTTCCCAAATCTCATGGGAGGACTTTCAAAAAGCTTTAGAGAAAAAGCTCACCCAACCAACCCTTCTTAACACTGAAGAATGCATAGATTCAGCAGTCGCGACATTCACGGGCGAAATCCTTGAAGCCGTAAACTCAGCCACCACAGTCAACCAATCAAATTCAACACACCGCCCAGACATCCCACATCACATTAAAGATAAAATTAGAGAGAAAAACATAGCCAGAAAAGAGTGGCAGAATCTCAAGCTCCGCACCTCCAAAACCAAATACAATAGGTTACACGACGAAATCAGAAACGAACTCGCTGAATTTCATAGCAATACATGGCACGATAAAATCAGTAGATTAATCAAAGGCAGTCCTTCATACTGGTCCCTAACAAAAACTTCAAGACAAGATAAACCAAAAATAACCTACCTTCAAGGGCCGAATGGCCCGTGTATTCATCCAGAAAATCCTCTAAAACCGACCACGATTGATGAAATCGAACGCTTTATCAAGCGGCTTAACAACCGCAAAGCCCATGGTAATGACGGACTATCAAACCAAGCCGTCAAGAACCTCCCAGACAGAGGATTCGAAATCCTAACGCAGATAATCAACGCATGCTTAGAACTCCAATACTTTCCAGCAGCCTGGAAAGCAGCGGACATTGTACTGATCCCAAAACCCGGCAAAGATCTAACCAAACCAGAAAATCACAGACCTATCAGCCTACTGCCTGTACTAAGTAAAATCTTTGAAAGAGTCATAAAATCCAGACTTCAAATCATGATCGATGAATTAAGCCTCATCCCGGACATCCAACACGGATTCAGAGCAAGGCATTCAACTAACCATCAATTACTTAGGGTTATAGAATACATAACCAAATCCTACAACAAAAAAGTCTTCACAACAGGACTCTTTTTGGACATCGCAAAAGCCTTTGACAAGGTCTGGATCAAAGGTCTCATTGTTAAATTATCAGAATCAGGACTCAATAAAGCAATGATCAACGTGATAAGCTTTTTTCTTCGGAATAGAACTTTCAATGTTAAATTAAACGGTATCAGATCCACAACAAAAACACCCACAGCCGGAGTCCCACAAGGATCCCTGTACAACCTGTACACGCGGGACATAACGATTCCCATAGACAGCACCGGTAGCTCTACCATCTTAGCACAATACTCGGATGATACAGCTATCATAGCAAGATCGCACAACCTCAATCACGCCACTAAATTAGTCCAGACCTCGGCAAACCAAATTTCCAATTGGTGCGACAAATGGCGTATTCAAATCAACCCTTCAAAAAGCTCAGCCGTCATATTTTCCAAACGCGTAAACAGAAGACACTCACATAACGTTAAAAAAATTGTAATGAATTCACACCCCATCCCTTGGGACAAATCAGTTAAATATTTAGGCCTCATCATCGACAAAAGACTCACTTTTAACCCACACATTAATATCAAAAAACGCCAAGCCAAGGTAATAAACTCACTACTTCAACCCATGATGGGTAACAAAAGTAGACTGTCTACGCGAGCAAAACTTTTGCTATACACTGCAATCACTAGACCCATAATAACATACGCATGCCCCATCTGGGCATATTCAAACCCAAAACACCTGAAAACTCTACAGATAATACAAAACAAAACACTGCGTAGAATCACAAACGCACCTTGGTTCGTGCGCGGTTCTACGCTGCACAGAGATCTCAACTTAGAATCCATCCACGACCACGTCATGAAATTGTCAGAAAATTTTTACAAATCCATGACAGGCCACCCTAACCCGACCATCCTAAACCTATCAACCTACGAAAAAAGCGATACAGATAACGTCTATAGGAGACCGAGGGCGATCCTTGAAGACAAGCCACCATAGTTCCCCTCACATCCCTACCACAGACTCCATTAACCCGAGCGACTTAAACCTCTGTTTAAAAACCAACCTTTAAAACGACAATTACTGATGTTCGACCCCTCCCCGAGGATAAAAAAAAGATGAAGGGCAACCTGCCGCCCGTCGCTATTGCACGGACGGAAGGAACTTTCCTTCCCTGACTTTTTAGGGGGATGTAATGTATAAAAGATAAAATACTGCTCGTGTGATACAATCGGACATCGGAGGAAGATAATATTTTTAATATCATCATGTACATCTGTTCTACCTCTTGTTAACTAATACTACTAACAGCCAAAGCTTTCATATCAACGATCAAGAGATGAAGGAGATAGGGGGCCCAGCCCCGGAGCTCCATCCAAATGTAAAAAGCTATACACCAATAATAATAATCATTTGATCAGAAATTGGCGAAGCCCACGCCGGTTGTTACCAGAATTTATTATTATTTTAAATATGCAAATTTCCTCATGCTTTATATTACAGACGATAAATACACTAATTATGAACACAAAAATCGAATATTATTTCATAAAAATTAGATTTAAAAGCCTCTAATGAAGTTATAAGTTGTTTTTCCCCTCGCTCTTAGTTCTCGCGTATCGGGAAATATTTCTGCGTAGGCACGCCGATGCATATACCTATTAATGCCTCGGCTGGCCGTTTGGCTGTTGCTACGCTGTTTGCGTTAGATTATTCAGTTTATCTTTAGGAGTTTATAGTATAAATATCATTCGATTAGTGTGTTCCACATAACATTTTATACAATATCTTATTATAACCTCTCGCTACTGCATTCGTCTCTTTATTTTGACAATCGTTCTTCCCCATATATACTAATATACAATTACATAATAAACTTATATCTAACATTTTATATTACATAATCACAGGTTTTATCTTATGGAACAAGGCAAATTTACATTCATCATTCTTGCATACTATATTACCTTGTTCGATATGTTTACATACCGAACGGGTAATACAAAACCTGTGAACAGACAGACAATTATATATGATTAGACAAGGAAGCGTTTTAGGCGTTTTACTAAGCCGTATAGTTAGAGATCAGGTTTACATGTCGGCTTATTACTAATTAATTTATTAAGCGAAGACACCTACCTACAGGTAGGTGGTGACAATTGCTTTATCACTTTTTTCAATTACCTACGAGATTCATTTTGGTCCACCAATTTTGAAACTGACTGACTGAATAGCTTCACCAAGTTTTGTTTTCTTATTTAGTGCAGTCATGTTTTGTAGGTAGAAATGAAATTGTTTGTTAATGTATCAATTAGTTTGATTATTTATGCAAAAATTGATACCAGAATTGCCCCGATCAGATGAGGCATTCTCTCGCTACAGTGGTCTCAAGCATTGTAAATCGATCAAAATAGAAGTTTGCGGTATTCCCCGCCGCCTGATGAGGTTTTTTTTTTCGACCATTCCTATCATAATAAGATTATATGGGCCTCCACAGAGTAGAGGTTTGTATTTAACAGATTTTGTTTTTTACGAGAAATGGATGTCAGCCACTTGCTCAACCTATTAGGTCCATACCTTGACTCACACACGAATTGGTTAGTGCCATAATATTATATATGACGCCTAAAGTATAAGGATCGACATATGCAATTATATACACGTAATGCATATTCTTGAAGAGTATCTGCCTGCTATTTTTTATACAATCCGATGTGTCATTTATTGTTTTTTTCTCTTCAAATGCGTGCCATGCAAAACCATCTAGCGTGCCACCAGTGGCACTCGTGCCATATGTTCACCATCCCTGCACTATAACTATATCAAACCATACTGCAACAAGTTATTGTCTAAAATAATATAATCTGCTATATTTTTATAATATATATTATATTAACTAGCTTCTAATAAAATCAGCTTAAATATAAAAAGTGTTCAGGTATATAAAAATGATCCAGCCGTTCCATAACGTAAGTTGATAATGACGATTTAAGTCTAAAACGTCATTAATTATGACTATTAAATTAAATGTTGCAGCACAATCGGCATAATAAAGAAATTTATCGAGTATATAAAAGTAAATTACTATGGGTGGATGTTATGCTAGCAGATATTTTAATGCTGACTGGTTATTAATCATTCGCATAAGTCAGTATTTCTCAAAGTGGGCGATAATGGCTATATGGACGGGTGATAACGCTGGAGCAAAACAAGGGGTAGTACTGTCCAATAACGTCTCTCGTCTATCATAAGTCACTGGTATAATAATAAGTCGGATTTAGAAATCTTCTTAGTGACGTAGCTCTCATGGCGGCAATGCATGTTTAAATAATGTATGTGATCTTTTTTTATATGCGACTCCTTTATACCTCCCACTAATAATGTTTCTAACATCACTTCTGATCGTTTTAGATATTTTTTTATCATAAAAAGCTTCAAATTACGTAAATTGATAGATCCGTACACCGCGGAAGCGTTAAATGAAATGATACATTTTGGAACGTTCCTCGTTTGAAAACGGAAGTGCGAGTAACTGCATAAGAGGGGCTTGTTAGTTCTCATTTTCAACAAGAAATTCTTGTTTGACAATAGTAGCCACAAAAGTAATTCGGAGGCGTTGACTATAAATATCGGGGCGCTGGAAGCAAAAAGCAAGTGAAAGAAAATTGTTTTATGTATTTTGTAACATACAGTTAAATTCATAACGCTTAATATATTTTCTAAATAAATACACAAGTATGGAGAAATATACAGGTATGGAGAGGTGCATGCTGGGCATAAAACGAAAGGACAAAAAGAGGAATGCGTGGATAAGGAAGCAGACAAGGGTTTGCGATGTAATAGAGTTGATTAAAAGCCTTAAATCGAGATGGGCTGGACACATTGCTTTAAGAAGATACAATCGTTGGACAAATCTAGTCATCCAGTGGTATCCAAGAAGTACAAAACGTCCGCAAGGTAGACCTAAAGGTCGCTAGATCGATAAAATGATAAAGTTCTGTAGAAGTACGTGGCAACGCAATGCACAGGACAGAGAGAATTTGAAGCAGATTGAAGAGGCCTTCATCCAGCAGTGTATAGATTCACGTTGATGATGATAATGAAATACACACAATGCAAGTTATACTAATATGCACTCAAATTAGTCGACAGAGCCTAAGAGCCTGTCCACATGGCGCGTTTTTGCAGCGGTCACCATTTTTTTTTTGAAAAGGGTCAACATGTAAATATTTTAAGATATTCGGTCCAAAAATCTAGGATAGTTATGTACCTACCGAGCCTACTTAAATAACAAATAAAAAATACACTGTCACCAACATATTGAACAAACTGTTATTTTAATAATAATAATAATAATAAGAATAATAAGTAAATTTAATTGAAATACAGCTCTAGGTACTGAGAGTTACTATATAATTTACTATTATTTATTGTTAGAGCACCTAAATTTTTCTAAATAAAGTTTTTCACTTACCTACAATTTTTTTTTTGTTCTTCCGAATCCCCAGGTTTACAAAATATTTCTACGAGCTCTTCCCAGCTTGTGCGTTTTATATTTCTATTAGAATAATCAGAAGATTCCATGTCCCATATAGCCTTCTTTATTTCCATTTCATCAATAAATAATTCTGTATCGAAGTATTCACGCTCCATTTAAAAAAAAAATAATGTATATTTTAAAACCAGCCGACAAATCACTTTCGCGTACGTTGGCGATCGCGTTGTTACTGGGCGCAATAATTGGCGGCATAGTACCTCGACTCGCGCACAATACGCGCGAGGTCGAGAGTCTGGCGTTTGCCCGGCACATTCCGCGAGAGAGTCGTCACGCGCGAGCACTTGTGTACAGCTGAATTGGGTCACATGTACCTGTAGAACGCGCGATTTGTCACTCGCGCGTAAAAACGCTCCATGTGGACAGGCTCTTAATAAACAAAATATTAGAAAGCAAGCGTGCTGGCAAGTATATGTGCTGCTGACAAATAATTACAAGATAAAAAGAACTTTTTATATACATACCACGTTTTTAAATTTTCTGTTGAATCATATAAACTTGACAATTATATGTATTAATAATTTATGACAAATAAGGCAATTGTCAACAAATCATTTTTTTGCTATTTTGCAACAAACAAACAAAATAGAATACTGAAATGTCATTTTGATTTCCATAGTAACGCACGTATATAAAAATAATTAAGTTGCTAGGACCATCCCCTTAGCAACCAATGAAAGTGGATTGGATTACGGATTTCTTTCGAAATAACTTTTCATACTAAACAGAATTAACTGAAAATGAATTCAATTCTACTTAAAGATGGATATAAGTATTAAAAGACTGCATCGTGTGCTGATATATTCTAAAAGTTTCAAATATCTAGCTAGTCGGGAAGTTAGTTAAAAATCTATTGCAAAATTTGTACTGGATAAACAACCACCGGACAAACAAGAATACGAGCTAAGAAAAAGTGGTTAAATAAAATATAACCGAACATGGTAGTATCACACCAGGTTCATCCTTTTGATTCAAATTATGTATCGTTATACTATTTTTATGCGTCTCGTGCGAATATTACTATGATTAATTTTAAAAATATTTCCATAATTTAAGTAGGTATGTATCCTGACTTTTTTTAAACTTTAGTAGGTAGAAATATATATACATAAAATAATACAATTTGGTAATTTTATGATTATATTATTTTTATCGCTTAATGAAGGTAGAGTTTCATGTGGGGTACTGAGTTTTTTTTCTGAAAAGGAGCCAGAGGGTCAAGTATATATGGAAATCTCTGGAATCTCAAAGGTATATTGTAAAGATACATACGTTTCTACAGCCGTGGGATTGTACCCTTTCTTCACTTTCGACTTCCATCAAGTAGGTAGATGAAATTGATAAGTTTTGCGATTATCGATATCGATAGAGGTTAATTAATATTAAACATGTTTTATAATGTTTGAGACTTGCATGGTTGTTTTTTAACGGTAAATGGTTAAAAGTTCGGAAACTTCTGAATCTACATCTGCGCAGTAGAACGATAGTGGCGAACCTGCTGAAAAAACAACAAACTACACCGCAAGAGACTCATTTTGAGGTTAACGAATTTCTACGACCTGTCAAATAGTACGATAAAATGACAACATCGCGTCTCGCTTACTCTTGAATAATGAGGTTCGAAAGACAGTCAGCACTTTTATGTGTAAACAGTTATTGTCATGATTGTTTAAAAAAACACACTATTACTGCCAGTAAATCCATGAACGTTCATATGCGCTAATAGGTTATCTTAGACAGGTTACTTATCAATTATTTTACATAGATATTTAATTTGGTATGATAATTAATAGTATGGTAATTTTTTTTTTCGACCATGTCCGATCATAATATGATCATATTATGGGCCTCCACAGAGTAGAGGTTTGTATTAACAGATTTTGTTTTTTAAGAGAAATGGATGCCACTTGCTCAACCTATAAAATCCATACCCTGACTCACACACAAATTGAAAAACAATATATGTACTTGCCAGACCCAGGATTTGAACCTGAGACCCACGGCATGATATTCCAACGCTTAAGCCGCGCGGCTACCGTGGGTGTAATAATTTTGGGCGTCGTGGTAATTTAAATATTAATAATATTTTTTATACTCCACTTTTATAAAAATGTTTTTACTGACATCGAGGAAGGTTTTTCGTATAAAAATATATTTGAACGTTCCATTTTTCCGTTTTCCATTGTACATACAATTCACGGGAAAAGTAAATCACTTGACCGAGGCACAGTAGACGTCGTATCAATCACTCTGTCGTAGATAGTGCTCGAAGGTACGCTAAATATTTTGTCATCTTTGGAATAATTTGTAGGCGTGTCTGAGCGGTTGTAAATCAGAGGCATAATGTAGCACCTGCCACATCGTGTCTCAACGTGGCGTATGTTATGTCAAAACAGAGATAGCATTTGTGCTTTATTGCTGTGAATTTGATAGCATTCAACATAGGATGAATTGACTAAATAAATACAAATTACTCCCGGTTAATTCAGATGAAACATACATAATGTTATAGTTAAGGGTATCTAGGCTTATGTATATAATGCTTATTCATATTTTTAATAACCTACTATTAAAAATAATAAACCATTTATTTTAATCAACGGATAAGATTTAAGAAGATAATATTCCATAAATTGAACATACATAGCTCATCTACCTATTAAGTCAAGGATCATAATAAAAGATATAAGTTTAGTAATAAACAACTTATGTTATTATGAAGTGTTTGTAAAAAATCCCCTATCACTAATACTTCAATCAATAGGCGTATACATCGTCAAAACCAAGGGCCGACAGGTTTTATGAAAGTATGGTGAAACAGGCAAGTATGGTGAGGCAGGCTGATAATCAATTTGCGGCAAAATTTCCACGTTAACATTAAATTATATGGGTACGTTATAGTGACTAAAGGAAATTCTCCGTGATGCCCTGCATTTTTTCTTATCGCGTCGCTATTTCTCATAAGTTGTCGGCTATTAATTGTTGGCCTGCTTAATTCAGTTGTATGAGAAAGTCGATTCCTTGCCTCTCTTTTTATTTAATACCTCTATGGTCAAAACCCTAATAATAGATAATTAGAGAATAATCAATAATTATACTACATTCAAGAGTTGTAAAATCGTCATTACTGGAAAAAAATGGCAATGTTTTTGGAATTTAATGGAATTAACCTAATGAGTTAATATATCAATAATACCTATCAGTATTTAAAGGTTATAATATTAGCTTAACAGATATTCTTATAATATGTTACTTACTTTCTTTTTTTTTACATTATTATTTTTAACATACATAACTTAAAAACACCTCAGATGTAAATACACTCACTAGAAAAAATCACATTTGCAAAACATACAATGCTCGACGTGTTCAAACTCGTATATCCACTGGTATTGCGGGTAAGTAATTAATACGCGTATATAACAATAACGCTATTTGATAAGCATTTTCGTGTAGGATCTACGAGTTTAAATTATCGCATTAAGTATGAGGCTCGTAGTTTAATTGGTTGAAGCATATTGGCGCGATACCAGTGGATATACCGGTTCAAACCCGTCGAGCATCATATTTTTTTCGAATGTGATTTTTTCTAGTGTGTGTATATCTTCTTCTTCTTCTTAGATGGCGCTACAGCTCAAGTCGAGCCCTGGCCTCCTCCACCGCTGTCTTCCAGCCGGAACGGTCCTCCGCACGTCTTTTCCAGTTCCTGATTTTTGTTGTATATCTTAGGTGTTTTCAATGTTAAAATAATAATGTAAAATATAAGGAAGTAGCAAGAATATTTATTGTTCTGTTAAACTACTATGCTCAAATTACATTGGCAGATTACGTCTGGCCTCATCGTCTGCAACGATTGCCAAAATCTATTATCTATAGTTTTTCGGGATCGTGAGTAAATTGGAACAAATTCTATTTCCGTCTGTCATGATCCATTCATAAGCAAGCGAAGATAGCCGAAAACGTATGAAAATACCGAGTACGCGCCTGCTAGGTTTGACAGCTGAGTTTTGACGTAAAATTGCGCGGGAAAACTTTTCAGTGTAGCCACCAATCTAATAAAGATATAGTTTTTGGTCAACCTATATTTTTAGTAATAGCAACACTATGTTTATTGTAATCCAATCAAAATCGAGAAGCAACGCGATCAAATCGTTGCGTGTAGAATAAAAATAGTGTAAAGACGTTGATCCCGGCGGTCGGCGTGGATCGTTGGATCTGGTTGGATCTGCGCGTCTGCCAATGTAAATTAGCCTTTGTAAAAATATAGTTTATTTTCGTTCACGGCCCAATTAAAATAAACGACTCCTTCGATTTGTCAATTTTAGAATTTGAGTTTCAATGTTTATGTTTGATAAAATCTTCGTGTTATCTCGCACTCTTATACACATTGTCATTTGATTTCTGTTATGAGTTACAGATAATTAAAGACACATACATAATATCTCTTTTTGGTCGTACACTCATGGCTGAGGATCGTGATCACTTTTGAATTTTGCCATTCTTTGAGTGACCAAGACTTTCCATCCTTCTCGATCTTCCGCTTCTCTCAGGGCACAATGAATGGTGCCCCCAGTCAGCTCTTTCATTTGGTCGCTCCAGCACGCAGACGCTCTTCCTCTGCTTCGCCTTCCCTGGATGCCACCTAAAACCACCAATCTCTCCAAGTTGTCCGGTACGCGTCGGACAATATGTCCAAAAAACTGCAGAATGCGTCTCAGACATATTGTCGATGATTGAATGGTTCGTCCTGTGTTCTGTCAAAGAAATTCGAAGCATTCGGCTCCAACACCACATCTCAAAGGCATTAATTGCTTTCCACTCTCTTCCCTTCAGGGTCCATGACTGGATTCCGTATAAAAATATAAAGAATACTAATGTTTACACAAGCATCATTTTTGTGGCAATCGAAATTTCCCGATCCTGGATATAGTGGAACTTATTGTATCAAAATATAAAGTGCATAAACATGCAAGTTATGAAGTATAAACTACACACTAACTTACTGTATTTCATTATAAAAACGTTGGTAAACTTGTTAACGGAAAATGCTAAATATTCAAAAAACAATGATACAGCTGTTTTCCGCTTTGCGTCAGTTCCGGAGTCATACAAAAGACAATTGAAAAACACGTTGCAAAAAACAAATAGGTACGTTATTTTCCATGTCGCAGTAGCATGTAGCATGCAATGGAGATTTGACACTACAATATGCAATTTTTTAATATGTCAAACTATACATTATTTTATTATGTTGTAAAAGCGATTTTGAATTTAATAACAAGTGTTGCAACAGCTAGCAAATCTAAAATATTTAAATAATGATAGTGTTTGATAATTGGTTTGATATAAATTATTACCATTCAACTGCTTAATCCGCAAACCGGTTAACTCCATGTGGGTAAATTGTTCAGGTAGGAGAAAAAAGCGATTCCGTGAATGTTAAATGCCATTAATTAACTATTTTTTTTATTCAACGAATAATTCACAAGATTTAAGAATATAATATCATTCTGATTATTGAACATATATAATTTAGAAAAACACTTTCTGAGAGAGCATATTATGTGTTATTATGAATAACATATTATGAATCGTCGGAGTGACTTACTTTTTTCAAAAAAAAAGATTTTTTCTATTGGTTATAATAATTATGCTCTCTCAGAAAGTGTTTTTCTAAATTATATATCTTAAATGCCATTAGTTAAAAATTTTCGCAATTACGTACGACACCTTTAGCATAGTGGTCTATGTGGATGGGCACGATACCCGAGAGATGCAGGTTCGATCCTGTGGGGTGTCTTACTTTTTTCAAAAAGTATATATTAATAATGAATATGATAAAATATAATGTAATAATAAGATGGGACCCTGTAACGAATTCACATTTTTTTACAATTGTAAGTTTATCTTTGAATTAAAAAAAATCTTTTTAATATTTTCAGATACATATTTATTAATTAATACAGTTGAAATTGTAAATTATAAAAAAAAATCTCAAATTGCAAGCTTCGTATTTTTCCGCTAGGTTCTCTGCTGGCATGCCTCCCCCCTGAAAGCGTGTACGGGCTAATTCGGAAAAATATATCTCAAAATAATATAAGAAGACGAAGTTATGGTTAAAAATACTACAAGAAAAATTGAATATCATAGAATACATTTTGGATTCAAAGAAATTTTCATTTTCAGTGAAAATGATAGTCAGACGAAAATGAATATTTACTTTCTAGTATTATGAATCTGTCATATCATGAATCCAAACATGTTGAATAATAAAAATGAAACCATTTTGGGTCTCGAGATGCGGGGAAAGGTGTCAAGTAGGTAGGAAAAAGGTTGTCCGGCGGAAAAAAAACCCATCGAGCCTTCGGAAAAGGTTTTCGAATTTTAAACCAAAGCCAACGAGTCTTGTGTAAAGAATAACGTAGGAGGGCTGTATTGAACTGAGATTCCAAGAAAATCTGCTATCCAGAAAATGTAAAAAAAATCTTTGTAGGTTTTGAAAAAATGTCTATGTACCTACCTAAAATCAAATAGTTTATTTATATTTATCAATCAACTTTGAATTTACACAATCTGATGGTAAAATGTTATTTATTTGTAGATATTTTGTCAATTTATTTATATGATACTCGTATCTTGAAAGCACCTTAGATATATAATATATTATACCCACTAGAAAAAATTATATTTGAAAAAAAATACGATGCTCGACGGGATTTGAACCTGTATAACCACTGGAATCACGCCAACTGTGTCAAGTTATGTATGTTCAATATTGAAATGTTACATTCTCAAAATCTTGTGAATTATTTGTTGAATAAAAGAAATGGTTTATTTATATATTATTATCTTGACATATTTTGATGAAACTATTGCAGAACGTGGCACCATTTTTTATGGTGCAATATAGTATAACCTTTTACATGGTTCTATGATAGTCTAGTAACGCCTTATCCCCTCCCATTCATCTACGGAATCGTAGTCTAATGCGTAAAGCAGTGAGTTTTTAGACCGAGGCTTTCGGGTTCGATTTCTACTGAAGTCACATGTGATTTTCTCAAGTTTGGTTGATTCTTTTTGTCACACTAGTCTAAGTTGTGCTTTTGTAGACTGTTGATGTGCTATGAACACAGAGTCTTGTCTCTACTTGTCTTTTTGATGACTATTTTTTATCTTATCTATCGATACAGATTGTTTTTGTTTGTAGATATAATAAATGGTTCGTTGCACTCTTATACGAGGGTTGTCCAAGAATTAATCTTTCTCATATCTCAACCAGGAGGGAGTCCACCCTGTTGAAATTTGTCGTCGTCTCATCCAATTATGGTATTGTGATGAATTATTAGCGGAATGTTAAGAAGTGGTGTAAGTGAGTTTTCGAGTGGTAGAACGATGTGTTCATGATGAGGAGGGGAGAAGAAGAATGTCCTTATTTGGTGACGTTTTGTTGAAGAGAATTAATAGTAAAGTTCATGAAGATCACCGTCTGACAGTCCGTGAGCTTGCAATATTGATCACAGACGTCAGTAGGTCTACTATACAAACGATTTTGAGAAAAAAATTGGGTTATGCAAAGGTGTGTTCGTTGGGTGCCTAAAATGTTGACGGTAGCTCACAAAATAAATCGTGTGAAAAGCTTTAAGGTATTTTTAAACCTTTTGGACTCATTCAAATGGGATGTCCTCCGTCATCCTGCTCATAACCCCGACGTGGCCCTGAGTTATCTGAGACCGACGAGGACGTGGAGGAAGAGGTGAAAATATTTTGAGGACGGCGGCGGCGGAGTTCTACGACAAGGGAATCAAGGACTTAGTGCCACGAATCACCAAGTGCATCGATCGCAATAGGGACGACGTCGAAAAATAGTAGATAGCAATTTTTGAAGACGGATTCTCGGGGACCGACGCTATGTTATGGGTGTCAGGAGAAGAAAATAATATTGCAAATAATTAAGATATTATCCCAATAATGGCATTGGTATACGAAACTAAAAATGTGATAAATGAGTGTTAAATTACTACTTCTCGAGAGAAAAAAAGAAGTTTTTGCAAACTTCTATATTATCATGTGAAATATACTAATTCAGCGGCGACAAATCATTCTTAATATTCTTTTTATGATTTTACCGAGGCTTTGACTGCAACTCGCTGTCATATCACCTCTTCTCTTCTGGAATGGGATCCACCGATCACGCCCTTACTCATATTCTGTTAAAGAAAAAAATTTGCCAAGCTCTTCCGTCTTAGTCACCGCCAGGGCACGTTTCAAATCGTCAAAATTCTCAAAGATATCCGCAATTAGCAGCTGTAGTCTGTGTCATTTATATTTAAGGCATTGTACTGCTATATGTACAATGTCCTCCAAAACATCACATTCATCGCAGAGCTGCGAACCGCTTCGAGGACATAAAATTTTTTACCCATTCTGTGCCCTGTTATAAGCATCAGTATCAGCTTATTAAGCTCATTGCTCTTCAAAGGAGACCCTACAAACCCGGGCACCAACAGTGGAGATGGTAGAATGGACTTACTACATTTCCCCATTTCTAGTGATTCCCTATGGTGAAAATCTGTCCTGATGCTTTTCCTAATCTTAGTTTTGCGTTAATTTATGCATTTAATGGATATTTTTACGTTTTAAACTCAGTTTACAATCAAATTTACCTCTCTTTTTGAAATTATACTTCTTTTGGGGCTTTTGGTAGAGAGTGAAATTGAGAGCTGTGCGCGCACACCATTACGAAAGTGCGCGAAAATACGAAGCTGCAAATCAGTCAGCTGTAAACAAACGCAAGTTTGATAGTAGAATTATTGTAGATAGTACATAGTAGAATTGTTTGCAAATCCTTACGTAAACAAACGATTAAACGTCAGGGTGACAGTTGTTACTTTAAAAATAAAAACAACGAGAAATAATTATATAATTTAGTAATATAAGTTAAAGTGTATAGAAATAAACCAACGGCGCTCTAATAAGCGGATCTCTTTCTTGAGTGTGTAATTTAACAAGATAATAAAGAGCTAGTCGAAGAATCTAGATTAGCACAAGTTTTGTTTTTGTTTTATTACGCCTAAGAAGATGTATAACTTCTAACACGTGTACATAAGTATACACACCGATTTTTTAAAAATTAGAATTATTGTTTGAAGAAATTATGAATAATACTTATGTGAATGGTTTAAAAATGGTCCAAATATATGAGTCAGTAAACTTTACTAAAGAAACCTAATAAAAAAAATAGTTTAATTGTTTTACAACCAGGTTGGTTTCTTATATAACCCAGTCTATATGATTTTAATCTAAGTGACCCGACTCGGAATATATTCGGAGCGTCCTCCAGAAAAGGGGTTGATTTGAAGTGAGCAGACGCTGAAATATGTGAAAGTATTTCGGGTAGAGCAAAAACCTTTCCGGAATGATGAATACCAAGCGACGTATTCGAGTGAACTCGATTTTCTAGAGGTCTAAATACGCCGAGGTATTTTAATTTATGCATGGCAGACTTGTCAAAATTTTATACTTTTAATTTATTAGTGTGGAATTATTTATGATGTGTTATATTCGTATATCGTATATGAAGGCATATAGTAAAGCCTCACGACTATTGTTTTTCCAGTATTCGATGCATGGCAGAGTTCTCTTGCAAATATCGTATGTAAGGGATCTAGGCATTATATTTGGCAGTAAAGTGACGTTTAGTGGTCATATGAATACCATTTGTAAAAAAGCGCTAAATATTTCGGGCTTTGTCTTGCGTACCTCCCGGGCCTTTCCGGATGTTACTGTACTAAAAATTCTCTACAACTCCTTAGTTAGAAGCAGACTTGAGAGTAGGTCTATGTTTTTGGCCCCGCATTAGTTGAAGTATGGCCTTCAGAAGAAATTTTGGAGAGTCCTTCACTTTCGGCTGTATGGATATTATCCGTGGCTCTATCCGACTGACTTTCTTTTAGGTATGCTAACATACTGTAGCTTATAATTTATTTAGAAGGGATCCTTATTTCGCTACATATTTTTCCGACTTATACGCAGCATAAATGGAAACTCTGCCATTCTTGGTGGTGTTGGCTTGTGTGTCCCTGATAACTATCTTAGAAATAGAGAGCATCAGTTGATTATTCTCCCAAGGTGCAGAACCAACCTGCTACTAGTACCTAATGCTAATTGGAAGGGTGATAACTATGTTCAACCAAATTGCTTCAGGTGTTGATATATTCCACTTGCGTGAGATGAGTTTAGGTGGACGCTATTTTATAAATTCTGAAAATATAGTCTTCTTAGCGAACTTAATGTACATCTTTGAACTTCTATAGAGATGTATAGTTGTATTTTCACTGCTTTTGTATGTTTATATTATGTTATCCTTTTATATTTTCATGTTTACCGTTTTTATTACTTTTATTCATTATAACAATGTTTCATGTCATGTTGCGAATGCCTTAAACTTATAATTTGTAATGTCCACAATATGTTAAAAAATAAATTGAAATTGAAAAGTGAAATTGAATTGAAATTAAAGTATACTAAGAACCGAATGCAGAATCTAGGAAATCGTTCCTAAGGATAAGTCGCCGAAAAGGATGACTTAACTATAGACAATCCTGAGTATAGAGTTAAGGAATCCTTAACAATTTACAATTTTTGTTATGAACACGCCCCCTTCCGTATTACGCATGAGTGCAGGACCGTAACAAAAATATCGATATTTTGAAGTATCAATACTTTATGAAAGATACATCGATATTTTGCTATTGATAATTACTTTCGATAACGATGGATATATAATAAAATTATAAATAATCCTTCGCAAACAACCATAATTTAACAACGATATTTACAAACATGTACCCCGCGCTAACAGGGCTCTAGCCTGGGGGTCAATCAGATAAGTGAGATAAACACACATCACAAATTTGCTCTAATACTAAAAAAGTCGCCTGCGCACTATTTATTTTAACGATTTTAACATTTTAACAATAATAGTACGATGCATTTTTTTATTATCGTATGTCGCAATACTTGACAACTCCGCAACTCAAATAGATATAAATTCTAATGGTTTTAAGTTTTGTACTATTACATTTGAATCGTTTTTTGCGACACGGGTATCGCCTTTCGGCATCTTCGGGCACTATGCACACTCACCAATAGTAAATACAATTGACACACCGACCCGGGTCATATCATGACCCATTCACTGCGTCCAACGCAACTGGTGCGTTGCCCATCAGGTGGACATTAGATATAATTAGCATGTTATTTAAATTTGATAATTAAATATTAATAAAATGGTCCGCAGTAAATGGAGACTGCGGACCTTTTAATATAAAGATATATTGAACATTATATTATTTAGAAGAACACTAACTGAGAGAGTATATCACAACCAATAGAAAAAACTTTTTTTTTTGAAAAAAGTAAGCCAACCGGTCGGGAATCGAACCCGGCATCTCCAACGGGTAAACGCCCCAAACTAGTCGCATTCAGCCATTATGCTACGGAAGACATACTAATGACGATAAATATTTAAGCTATTGGCTATTAAATACCTACCACTCAGCGCTCTTCGAAATCATGTTACTTCGGCAATCGATTTTTGTTTATTAAATCAAAGTAGGTAGTTATTTTACTATTACAACGATTACTAACCGACGTCTAGGAATTTCTCCAATATTTTTTAAGCAACTTCTTGTACTTGCTAATAATTTTTAATTAACTATTTCTTTTATTCAAACGAATAATTCACAAGATTTAAGAATATATCATTCTGATTATTGAACATTATATTATTTAGAAGAACACTAACTGAGAGAGTATATCACAACCAATAGAAAAAACTTTTTTTTTTGAAAAAAGTAAGCCAACCGGTCGGGAATCGAACCCGGCATCTCCAACGGGTAAACGCCCCAAACTAGTCGCATTCAGCCATTATGCTACGGAAGACATACTAATGACGATAAATATTTAAGCTATTGGCTATTAAATACCTACCACTCAGCGCTCTTCGAAATCATGTTACTTCGGCAATCGATTTTTGTTTATTAAATCAAAGTAGGTAGTTATTTTACTATTACAACGATTACTAACCGACGTCTAGGAATTTCTCCAATATTTTTTAAGCAACTTCTTGTACTTGCTAATAATTTTTAATTAACTATTTCTTTTATTCAAACGAATAATTCACAAGATTTAAGAATATATCATTCTGATTATTGAACATTATATTATTTAGAAGAACACTAACTGAGAGAGTATATCACAACCAATAGAAAAAACTTTTTTTTTTGAAAAAAGTAAGCCAACCGGTCGGGAATCGAACCCGGCATCTCCAACGGGTAAACGCCCCAAACTAGTCGCATTCAGCCATTATGCTACGGAAGACATACTAATGACGATAAATATTTAAGCTATTGGCTATTAAATACCTACCACTCAGCGCTCTTCGAAATCATGTTACTTCGGCAATCGATTTTTGTTTATTAAATCAAAGTAGGTAGTTAGTTTACTATTACAACGATTACTAACCGACGTCTAGGAATTTCTCCAATATTTTTTAAGCAACTTCTTGTACTTGCTAATAATTTTTAATTAACTATTTCTTTTATTCAAACGAATAATTCACAAGATTTAAGAATATATCATTCTGATTATTGAACATTATATTATTTAGAAGAACACTAACTGAGAGAGTATATCACAACCAATAGAAAAAACTTTTTTTTTTGAAAAAAGTAAGCCAACCGGTCGGGAATCGAACCCGGCATCTCCAACGGGTAAACGCCCCAAACTAGTCGCATTCAGCCATTATGCTACGGAAGACATACTAATGACGATAAATATTTAAGCTATTGGCTATTAAATACCTACCACTCAGATAATAAAGATATATTAAGAAAATACACAAAATCACTAAAAATACAGTAATTATCCTTCATTTTACCTCGAACACAGTTTGAATGCTGTATTTCGAAAACGTTGCTTGACACATTTTAAAAAACAGTGAAATAAGTTGCAAAAATCTTCATATTACCTAAATACACAAATGTTATTGGTTTTTTTTAAAGACAACGGTTAACATTTGCTATAAAATAATATGTTTTACATCTACCTACCTATTTATTTTTATACCTATAGGATTGTTTTCACTATTTTGACTAAAACACAATAGTGACTTGTAACGTTTTCAAAATACAGCATTCATTTTGAAAACGCTAATATTGAGCGTCACATTGCTTTTAACCCTAAGTAAACTTAAAAATCCTGGCCTGGGGAGTAGGGGCCCGGTTCAGGTTGTGTGGGCCATCCTTTCCTTAAAGAACGATAATTTCTTTCGATACGATACCCATTCCATGTATCGATGCTTTTTCAATGGATAGACAGGCCTATTTTTGTTTGCTCCCCCTCTCATCTTATGTTCGGCGGATACCGCGCAAAAAACAAAAGTGTTACCATGTTAAAAAAAAATCATGCAGTGTCTGTAGAATCACGTATAATGACTTAAAACGGAAACGCAAGAGTATTATAATTAAATATTAATATGTATTTATAGTTATTGCATTTATAAAGTGCAGTTGTCATATTTTTGTCATCGTTTAACAATTATAAAATAATTTACCTAAACTATAATGAAAGAGAATTTTTCAATATGGTATTATTTTCAATAGAAAAAAACGACCGAAGCTTTAAGACGAGGTGAACCATAGACAACATGATCTTAGCTAAGGACGATGTTTGTGCATAGTGTTTTGTCCTGAGGAAATCTTAGTTAAGACAAATGTTTCTGCATTAGGCTCTAAGGGTATATCTTTTGGAAATAAACATCATTTGCAGTAAGTACTTATTTTAGCATACATGCCCCAAATTATCAAGTTACCTAATAATTATGTTATGAGTTACCATGATAAGAATAGTTTTCGGGATCTAGAACGATTCGGCACCGGGAAAACTGGGCGCCACGCAATCTAATGGAATTCGAAAATAATTGACTTCGTAAATTATAGGTGCTTTTAAAAATATATTAATACTTGGTGAGAATTTAAATAAGCACACGTAAATAATGATGTAATTGTGCATACGTTTAAGTACCAACGAGATAAGAGTTATTTTATTTTTATATTAACGCATTCGCTGCTGAATAGATAATGAGATTTTAATTGCCCTCTTTAAAATGCACGTTAATTACATCGATCAGCCGCTTGGTCATTACGCGCCGTGTGCGTCTTCCGCGTCCAAAGTATTAAACCTCAGACATGATAATTCTAAATCCGCAATCAAAATTCAGGACGTTCACAATATGAGATTTACATAATGACAAATTACTCTCACAAGGGAGAAGAGGAATAATAATAATAAAAAAATTTGAAAAAACATTAACAATTTTATACACAAAAAAAAAGTTTCAAAAACAAAATGCAAAGTACATCATTGAAAATGTATGTCTGTAAGGAGCGCATTTACTAATCTTGCACCCCTCGTTAATGGTGCCTGATAGGTTTGACTCGAGGAAATAGTTCTGACCCAGAATAGGTCATGGCTGCGACCACGTAGGTAAATTTTAATTCTTTAGGACGCCAGCATAAGAAACCATCCCTCGTGATGGCAGGCAAAATTTTGTCACACACACATGACGAATCCATCATTGTATCCTGAATTTTTACGTAAACAGTTCACCGCAGGACACTTATTCGTGCGCCGCAGTACGTAAAACATGAGTTCGTGTATTATTTAATCAAATGACGAGTTCTTCGGTGAACATTTCACCGTGGAGTATATTTGTACGTATGCTACAACATGTGGCGAATTTTATGAGATGTCTTTATACTAGGTTAGGTTAGGTTAAGGTAAATCTAATTGGAACAGCACTGTTTGCAAACAATCGCCGCATTTTGTAAGATACGTACAAATATATTCCACGGTGAAATGTTCAACGAAGAACTCGTCATTTGATAAAATTTTATACGAACTCATGTTTCACGTACTGCGGCGCACGAATAAGTGTCCCACGATGAACTGCATACGTACAACTTACATGTAACCAAGGGGGGATGATCACATCTTACAACATCTCCCCGATAACTATTTCTTAAAGATATGATCGTGTGACTGTGACTTTACTTCTGTATAAATGTAGATGTTGCCATCAATACATTGCCGCATTACATACGGTTGAATGAATAAAATTAATTATTTAACTAACTTTGGGAGAAGCACTGATGATAGCTTATTAGTTAAAAAAGGATAGAAAAATATGAAAGTAAACAGATAAAAAACAGTATCAATATTTTCAATGTCGTTGAATTTCATGTTCTCATTAATATTATTAATAATATTTGTCTCATTATTTTTGTCTCCAAAAATAAAATATTTTTTTTTTTGATTTCCAATCGCGTTGGCATTTTTTTCTAAAAATTAAGCGTAAAAATTCGAATTTTACTTTCTTTCATTTTGCTTTTTCGTTCAAATATATAAATTCGCTTACCAGATAATAATATTTTCAACTCAGCATTTCTGCTTAAGAGTTTAATTGAAGATTTATTATTATAATGTGAAGTTGGTTGTAATCGGTTAAAAAGATTTTTGTCAAACAAATTCTAAAAAAATTATGTTAAATTTTTTTAATTGCATTTTTATACGATAAAAGAAATACCTTTTTTACCGTAGAAAAATGAATCAGATTTTACTAAAATAGGTACTTAAGTATTTTGGGGCATTGACTTGTATTAATATCGTGATTTTAACATACACCCGGTGAAATAATATATAACTACTAGTAGAAATCTTTTTGAAAAAATTCGACGCCAAGAAGGATTTGAGCCTGTGCTTTAGGTAATTCGCGCCCTAACCACTCTAAGTAACTATACGTTCATATTTTTCACGCATACTTGAGCGTTGGTAGCACAGATTCATTGAATACTTTACGATTAAGAGCATACATAAGTGAAACGGCAAATAATTTTCAACTGTAGGTGGAACGAAATTTCCCATTCATCGCCAATCGGAGACTGACAGTCGAGGTGTGAACACGTCAAATTGTTTTGTGATGGCGTCAGAGGAATATATTCTTAAATCGTGTAAAGATGACTAAAAAACGTTCCGCATGTACTTGAAAAAGAGAACCTGTCAATGATTATACTATTATTAGTACGAATAAAATAATAAACATAACATAAAAAGGACGAATGTTGAATTTTTATGACAAATTATATTTCGTTGGGCTCGCGTCATTTGCACAATCCGCGCATCGCCTAGTCACGATCTTTTTAAACCATACCTCAGCTGAAGTATAGCCTTAAGACATAATGGGAAGTAACTTTTGAATATACAATTCAAGCACTCAAATGCATAGACAACGTTTTAGTGACATCAACTACCGCGACATTACGGCCGTTAGATAACGGTACCACTTTCTTGGGAAACCCTAGCTTTATAGAGTTATATTCCTGAATAATAAACCCACTGTAGCATTATTGTTTATCATTGCAATTTGCATCAGTGTGTCTAATCATGATTGTATGTAATTACTTATAGAGACACCAGGTGGTGCTTCATGCGTTTCTTCATGGTGAAAATTTTCAATATGGCTAGGTTAAACAACTGGCTGTATTTTCCAAATAAAAATGTCAAATGAAAATATTAAGTACTTATGCAAGTTTACTTCAAAAAATGCTTTATCTCAAAACGTGTAAAAGATGAGATTTAAAACTACCATTAATAACACATATTGAAAATAGTAGATATTTAAATTTTAATGGATTTAAGTCTTGTACTATTCTATTTGAGTCGTTTTTTGTGACCCGGGTTTCGCCTTTCGGCAACTTCGGGCACTATGTACACACACCAAAAGGCAAATAAACACTAACCACGAATACTATTAACTCTAACTTATATAACCAATCAATACATTAAAGTAGGTAAAACTCCATTACTTACCTACCTATCAAGACAAGGGTCACAATAAAACATATAATACACAAATTATGAATAGTTGAAGTGTTAGTAAAAAAACCCATATCTTATAAATAATAATACACTCGATAAGCATATTATTATAACAAATCGTCAAAACCTAATAATAGATCATTAGTACTTATAAACAATAAAAATACTGCACACAAGAGGTGTAAAATCGTCCTTACTAGGAACAATGGTAACTAATGGAGTTAACTAATGGGATATTATATATATGATATCAGACTAGTTAAACAATTAATATTCATAATATGAATACTATCGACCGAAGGTACTTGATGGAATAATTTGAATTTAAATTCTTATGGATTTAAGTTTTGTACTATACCATGTTAGTCGTTTTTTGCGACCCGGGTTTCGCCTTCCGGCATCTTCAAGCGCCGTGTACACTCATCAAAGGCAAACACACATTATTAACATAAACATTATTAACATAAACATTATAAACACACATATATATTCATAATATTCTTACATGATACCTACTTTTTTATTTTTTATAATATTATTTTTTTAAATATAAAAAATCCACAAATAAACCCACCTAATATATCCATTAGAATTTAAATTCAAATTCTATCAAGTACCATCGGTCAATTGTATTAATATAATAAATATTTGTTTGATATACTTAGATATAAGTTCATATCTACCCTCGTTTCGACCACGCAGACTACCCTTGACCTCAACATGAAGTCATAACCCCCCTTCATGGCCCGGGGGAAATTTCCACTAGTTTAGGGGCGGTAAATAAAAGTGCGACAAACCTGCTACAAGTGACAGGGCTTCTTTGGGGGTAGATTTACACCCCGCGGCGAAGGGTTAAATAACCCTCGGTGGCCCGCAGTCAGATGCTATTTTGAAAAGAAGACGTGTGGCGTAGCAAAGGTTTAAAAATGTATATTTGATCGTGACAGACCGGGTGAGGGGTTTTTTTTGATATTTTATTTGACAAAAAGCTCTGTGTGACTTTTATTAAGACGTGTGGTTACGTTGTTATGACAAATTGTCAAAAAGAGGTGTAAATATTGTTTTTGATGTTAAAAAAATAAAACAATAAAGTACAGTGGACCCCCGATTTTACGTTTTTAAGTGTGTGACAAAAAACGTAATAAGCGGAAAAATGTACATGGAGAGTTTGAAAAATTAAAAGAAATAAATATTTTTTTATCAAAAAATACATTTAAATGGGTTTGGTGCATATTTTGTTTATACTAAATCCTTTCAATATACTTAACAGTGATTCGAAGGTTTAGTACAAATCGGCTATGGGGAAGCCAGCGGCAAACACATTTTGAAAATAGCCGATATACTGGATTATTTATTAGGTTGGGTTAGTTAAGGTTGGGTTAAGTTAGGATAAGTTAGGTTAGGTTAGGTTTTCATTCTTGAATTCATGAATTTTACCAAAATCGGCTATCACAATAATTAGCGCGTTTCCCGCCTGGTTTCCCCATAACCGACTTGTACCGAAGGTTTAATTTTTTCGACATTATTAATTGAATGGACAATCCAAAACAAAATAAAATAACTCAACGTACTACTAAACAAAACTTAAACTATTATTCATATCATACCATTCCCTGACAGAGGTCCGCCATCATCAGTGCGATCGTTGCCTTATCATCTCTTACATGGAACAGTTCAGTAGAACCGCCTCGTATCAAGCACATAATATGTGCTAAGAACATAATAATATTATTATTATGTTCTTAAGCCACGTCACGCCTCTGCTACGTAAACTATAAGAATAAAAATTCGACTTGAGAATGACATTTTATAAAATATATCGTTTGCCCACGCTGGCTAAAGTGAAAGTAAACGTTTGCACATCACATAACTGCGTTGTATAAACATAGATTTGTACACTGCAGCCATGTATATAAAAAGGAATACATATATATATGTATTAGGTATGCATTAGAACTTATACGGCAGACTTTTTTGTATTAATTAAAAAACGATATTGGTTGGGCCAAATGCTAGCCCTCATCCTTTCTTAGGACCTACTTCCAAATCCCTTATTTATTATTGTCACCTGACCAGGGCGACCTATGAATTACGGGTTGGATGGTATAACATGATGAATGATGGAATAACATTCAATCAGCTCAAGAGAACGAACGGGTGCGTAATGCCACCAGTAAAAACTTAAAAAAAAAATAGAAAGATCACAATTTAAAATATTCTAATGCGATATTCAAAGACGGTGTTTTAATGTACTATACTTTGGATTTAGATGGATAAGGCAGACTGAGAAACTCCGGGCAGTAACCTTTGGTTGATGATCAGTGGAAGAAGTCCCTCACACTAAGCTCCCGAGTCACTTGCACACTCACTGTTTATGGCTGTATACAAAACTGACAGTCCCTACATGTGCGCGGTCACCCTATAGTTTGGTATTTATTGGTTTCAGTAAGTTGAATTTAATTGTTTAATTTAAAATTTATGATATTTGTATGCTCAGAAGACACATAATTATGTATGGTATTATTTGGTGGAGGTTTAGACAGAATTGGCGCAAACATGTGTATATAAAACAATATAGGTACCTACTGTAATTATATTATTCTTACCACTAATTAAGGCTATAGGTACCTCAGTTAAGGCATGGTCTAAAAAGTGGCTAGGCAAAGCGCGCATTGTGAAAATGACGCGTGCCGAACGAAATATAATTTGTCATATAAATCCAACATGCGTCCATTTAATTTTCTGTTTATTGTTCTATTAGTAACAATAATAATATATTCATTGACATGTTTTCTTTTTCAAGTTAATGGATAACGTTTTTTGGTCATCTTTACACGGTTTAAGAATTAATACCCCCGTCGCCATCACGAAACAAATTAATGTATTCACAGCTCAACTTTCGCTATCCGATTGCCAGCAAGTCCAAAATTTCGTCGCACCTATAGTTGAAAATTATTTGCCGTTTCACTGTAGTATGTTCTTAATATTATCAGGTGTAAAATTGGAAAAAATTCACTATTTTGGTTGTCAATAATATGGACATCCCATAATTTATCTCTTGCATACAGATAATGCCGTTTATCGAATATAAAACTATTTAGTTTATTTATTAAATAGTGTATTTTCTGTTCTAATAACTTCCATCTCATTTTTCAAAGTTTTGATTGCATTGAAAAAGCTTAAAAGCATCGCACGTCTGTAACTAAAGTTTAAAACCATTCGATGCACTTTATGCAAAGCCTTTGTAATTTATTGCGCATAAAACGAGCGCTGGCGCATTTTCCGACCGATACGATTTAGGCTTGCAATGCGAAAATCGTTTTTCCACTGTCTTTTTTCCATATGAGTTTATCAGCCGACGAGAATAATCTACGTAGTTATTCCGTCCGTTTGAGCTAGAACGTTTTATCTCAACTAGTGGTGCGAGGAAGAAGGCATAGGTACTCCGTTAGTTCTATCAAATGAATCTTTTAAACCCTATAATATAATTTAAACTTTTTTCACTTCCATAATATTATTATAATAAGGTTAGTTTCTTATTTTATTGAGACACATTATGTACCTATTCAATTAATACTATGGACATGGACTAATGGTACTATTTTGTATTATTACAACGTTTTTATTATATAAATAAACTGGTATAAATCTTGCAATCGATTTTTAATTAACTTCCCGACTAGCTAGACATTTGAAACTTTTAGAATATATCAGAACACAATGCCAATGCATTGTTTTATTACTTTTAGCCATCTTAAAGTAGAATTGAATTCATTTTCAGTTAATTCTGTTTTGTATGAAAAGTTATTATGGAAGAAATCCGTAATCCAATCCACTATTATTGGTTGCTAGGGGTCTGGGGTCCTAGAAACTAAATTATTAATATATACGTGCTTTACTATGGAAATCAAAATGACATTTCAGTATTCAGTATTCAGTATTTCTATATTTTGTTTGTTTGTTTGCATTGAGCATAATAATTCAACAGAAAATTTAAAAACGTTGTACATGAAAAGTTATTTTTATCTTGTAATTATTCTATTTAAGCTAATTTTTACGACTGGGTTTTGCATTTCGGCATCTAAATGCACTATGTACACTCACACATGGCAAATGCATACTGATTTAGAATACAGTTAATTCTCGTTAATTGGTTGGGCCAATTATGGTGGCCCCAATACAATATAAATGTATTACCTATCTAACAGCATATTCCTTGCCAGGCCTACTATTAACAGGCAGTCATTCACCATGGCTTGTAAAAAACTGACTGATGCACTGGTCAGGAGTCAATTTGGTTATCTCCAATCAGCATTGTATATTCGGAAAGAACACGTCATATTATGTGTGCCTGCCTTTGGTAGAAGCATCTCACTTTCGCTGTCAAGTCTTCGACGCCGCATCCTGCGTCATAAGACGTATTGTTCGCTTCCTCAAGGATACTTTTTCAGCATCAAGGCTTGGAGCCGGAACATGGTAAAAGCTACCAACAATGACCTAATCACAATTGTGGAGCATCGTGGATGCATCGCGTAACATTGTTGACTGAGATTGAGATTGAGGTTGAGACTGAGACTGAGATTTAATGTGAGTGACGTGTTAAAATTTTTAAAACAATCGAATTAAAACTTAATATTACGTTTTACTACCGTGAATATAATTCATTAGTGAATTATAATGTAGTGCATTGAATATTACAAAGGAGGAAGTGATTATTATGGAAAGATGTAGCAGCATGACTTCGAAAAGAGACCCAGAGATGGCGCTGCCCATTGACTGGATGTCGCAAGTGCTATGTAAACGAATTAGGATTTAATCCTATGTTAACTCTGTAATTTTTACTCCCAATCTTACAGCCAATTGCCTTTGACCAATTAGCTCTGACATATTATGATCTGATCTGATCTGATCAACAGGCAGTGTTGCCATGTCTACTGAAATTTCAGTAGATCTACTGATATTTTTTGATATTTTTGGCAATATACTGAATCTACTGATATTTTATGAAATCTACTGATATTTCTTCATTCCACGAAATTCCCACCATCCGGGAAAAAAACGAGTTGTCTTTTTTACACATTCTACTGAAATTTCAAATTTTGACTTGGCAACACTGCATACAGGTCCTCTATTTTGAAACTAAATACCTTATACTATCGAGATTCATTTCTAACGTTAAGTATGGTTATCTAGTTGTCAAAGGTGATACCTATCTGAAATGAATTAATTATTTGGTCGAGAGAGTCATCGTATCTTGTTAATCTATTTTCGTGGACCGTTTGAAGTATTTTCTGTTATTATTGATTAATCTCAGTGATCCCAAAACCGGAAGTATTTTTTTTTATAAACCATCCTATACAGGTTTATAATATAGAATACCGTTCAAGATAGGCTAGGTAGTTTCGTCAATAAAGTTGAAAAGCTTTGGACAATAACAGGTTCGTTTATGCTAGCCTCCGACACAGACACTAAAAATGAGCTTTAAACTGTCGAATTGGAGCAACAAACTAACAAAGCTCGTTGTGTTAACGATTGACAAAAGCTTTTCTATTTTTATAACGAGACACAATAGTGGGTGCATCGATTACAAAAGGAAACGAAATAATATTATTTACTACTTTAAGCCCAATTGAAAGTTTTCGATTTTGGTAGAATTTTGGATAATAAGTTACTGGTGCCATACCATTAATTTGAAAAACCATTTCGAGTAGGCCAGGGTTAATATTACATAACTGAGCTGGACGGGTAACGTGTTGAACTATAATATAATGGGTTTGGCAAAAAAATACATGATGTTTTTCAATGTATGTTTTATGTTTGGTGTAGTTTGGTAGTGAGTGGCCCATTTCTTGAAGAAAAAAAAATGTTAATGTAACTTTCATGCTGCAGACAGACCCTTATTATCTTCTTATGATCGAACATGGATATAGAGACCAAAAATGAGTTTAAGTTAAATATTACACATAAATAATAGCAATAATTTAAAAAAATATAAAAATTAAAATAAATAACTTTGCTTTGGTTATCGGGAGTGCGACATCAAAAAAAATATGGCAAATATTTTAAAGTTCTATTTTTATTTACGGATCGACAATAAAAGCTCGGAGCTTTCAAAACTTCCATACGTCATGTTAAACGGATTAACTGGATATATATCTGGCAGACATGGCCGGAGCGTGTTTTATTATGTTCCGCCAATGTTCAAATAAATTTACAATCAACAGTAATCAAATTATACAATAATTTTGCTTGAGGTCAGGTCATTCAGATAATATCATTAATTTTCCATCAAAATATCATTTAATTTTACTGAAAGTTCTATTATTTGCTACCGTAAATATCAGTTGGGGTCTATCTACTGCTGGATGAAGGCCTTTACTCAGCTATGTCCACAATTTTCTCCTCGGTCTATAATGCTCCACTGATATGAACGTGCATTGAAATTTATGAGTCGATTCAATGGGTTTAAAGACGTTCTTTTAAACTTTAAAAGTTTAATGTAACTTTTGGTTACTATTGTAGGTATTCTTGCTTTTATTCAGCGGTCATCCGTTGTCTTAAAATTATATATTATGAACATTATTTAGAATTTTCCAAGCTAACCTGTGATATAATAATATGTATATTATATAATGCAGATGTTATTAATTATATTATTATACATTTGTCACTGTGACAATTAAGTCTCTGATGCTATTATTTTTGTTTATATAATCATTTTCCCAACAAGAAGTCTATGCTAGTGTTCAGTAGTAGAATAATATCTACAAAGAAAAAGAAGAAGAATAATAATTATGATGGAATTAATCAACAATGTTATACTTCATAATATTTAAATTTCATGCAAAAATATGAAAAATATAATATGGTTGGGCCAATTATACTGGCCGTCATTCCTTATTTGCCGACCTACCCAAAATCCTTATTTATTATTATCACAAGACCTGAAGATGAGCAATTACGGGTCATCTGTCAACCGTGTTTGAATAACTTTCAGCTAGATCGAGTGTTATCAAGAAAGCGGTCACGTTGCTGGCTTGTTATAGCGTAGCCGTCTTTAACGACTGAGTGACTCAAAACGCAAATTTTTGACAATCGTTGCGCTAAATCTGATACGGTTTGAGCGAATGTCGCGTCTATCATTCATCCTGAACTTTTCATCATCATTCATCTCAAAACCAAGTGAATCCGTGAAAGTGACATTCTGAACCGTCCGTTTACCAGTCCGTGATTGCGTGAACACTGAACCGGCTCCAGCGCGCGCTAGCCCTCTCAACATTGTGGTCAGTGTATGGTATCCTGTGTAAACCCACCACCCCCCTAGATCTCTATAATCCACCACCATCACCTTACAGTTATAGTCCACTGTTAAAAGCGCCACTAAGAACAAAATCAGTTTTGTATTCGTTTATGAAATATTAAAAAAATTGAACATTTACATTTACTTACGCTTTATAAATATAAATTGCAACGTTTATTCAAATATCTTTATGAAACACTATTTATTTTCTCAGGCTGACGTAAATCATTTTTAATGTCACAAACATTAGCCGAGGTTATTCGTCTGATATTTCTGTATAGCGAGAAAATATTGGGACCTAATCATACTTATAAAAGCTTTAGAAAAATTGTGGGAATCTGTTCTATAGTAAATTTAATAATATTTTCTTTTAAATTTGTGTTGTATTCAAATTTTATGTTGAATAGTCCGCCTACCAGAAGATAATTTGCATTTTAAAATGTTCTTATTATTTAATATGTTAGTATTTAAATACAATAAAAAGAATAAAAATCTGTCAAGTTTATTTAAATGAAATCTATCAAGATGATTACAATATTGAAGCTCGATCATTTAATTTCGAATCGCAAAGCTAAGTACTTACACTTATTTTAAATATTAAAATAATATGACCATACAATGTTAATTGTAATAATAATATGGGATCATTAAACAAATTCACATTTCATACTGTTTTTTTATTGAAAGTTTATATTTGACTTAAAGAAAAATATTTTTCTTTTTAATGTTTGTAGATACGTATTTATTAATTAAAAAATTTAAAAATTCAAAATCTGTTTTAAATTTCAAGCTTTGTATTTTACGCTAGGTGCCTTTGGTGGGCGGCGAATTCAACTTAAATATAAAAATTCTAAAGAAGAAGAGATGCTAAATCAGTAAAAGAAAAAAAAATGGCAATAAATTTAACAACTACTTAAGCTATGTTCATCAAAAACGTTTCAAGAATACACATCTGAAGAAAGACCAAAAAATTAAATGTTGGCAGATCAGATCCATTCTAACCGAGTTTGAATCTTGATCTGGAAACCTGTAATCCTAAATGACCAATATTCTGTAACCCCAGTAGCAAATTCTTTTATTTGATAATAATTGATTCACGGTACCCTAAAAGTTGTGTGTTCTAATCATGGCCCAAACAAAGGGGGAGGCTGAAAGGACTAGCCCAGGGGCCCGGGCTCAGGAAGGGCGTGGCGTGGCGAGTCGACCAGATGAGTGAGATAAACACAGACCACAAATTTGTTCTAATCGTAAAAAAAGTCGCCTGCACCGGTATTTTACTTCAATAATTATTAATAATTAAAATATTTGATTGTACAATGCAACTTTTAACTTTTTGCCGATACTTGACAACTCCATAATTCAAATGGATGCACACATTAAAAATATAAAAAACCTAGCCTGGGGGTCCGATTCATGATGTGGGGGCCATGGTTCTAAGTATCCGATTAAAATAAAATTACATTAAAACATTTTTGATATTTTTTTAGCTTTTCCAGCGACTAATCGACGTCCATATTAACAGAGTATTCGCTGAGTATCAACTAGTTTCCCGTTTATCATAATAATTATCAATGAAATTATTATTAAATCACAGATTTTAAAATAAATTAAATAATTACAAGATAAAAAGTAATTTTTATATACCTACCACGTTTTTAAATGTTGTTGAATCATATAAACTTGACAATTCTATGTATTAATAAATACTTTTTTTGAATTATCCCATCAACTTGAAAGAAAATGATCAAATGCGTAATAAAGAGAGCAATTATAAGAATTTTTTAAACATTTATAATTGAATAACATATATTTTATGAGATTTTTAAAACTTGTACTTGATATGAAATAAAAAACAAAAAAACTAACAAACAAAAAACAAGAAAGCGAGTTAATTCTTTTTTCTAAACCGTCGAACGCCGTTACGCAAAAATGCAAGCATTGAATTCGATCGAAGCGTCACCTTGCGGATTTTTTCCGAACTAACTGTCCATACATAACAGAATTAACTGAAAATGAATACAATTCTGCTTAAAGATGGCTAAAAGTATTAAAAGAATGCATTGTTATTGTGTTCTGATACATTCTAAAAGTTTCAAATGTCTAGCTTGCCGTGAAGTTAGTTAAAAATCGATTGCAAGATTTGTACTGGACAAACATGAAAACGCGCTGATAAAAACGTGGTAAAAAAATGACTCTTTTATAGCATAATACTGTCGTACAAAAATGTGAAAAATGCAGTCTTTGTTCAACATAAACTACGACTAAATAAATCTCTTATTTTATAACGATATTATTTTCTATTTTTGATGTTCACAATTATTTAATTCATCTTTCTTTCGTAAGGAAAATCAGTAGGAAGGTACAAAGTACAACTAATTAATTTCAATTTCAAATTCAAATTCAATTTTTTTTATATACGGTGAACATTACAAATTATAAATATAAGACGTTGACAACGTGACATTTCAAAACAAATAAATAATATAAAACATTGTAAAGAAGAAATTAATATATGCAGTATCACAACAACAATATGAAAAATTGAGTAAGAGATACAAAATAATATATAAAAATATGAATATAATTCTATGGCCCAGTATTGAACAATAACAACTCAAAAAACGTAGTTTTGAGATAATCACGTTTTAATATTTGAATATTTTACAATACACAGAATTTGACAAGTTTTAAAAAGAAACAATAGGAATGTTAGAGTGTATCTATTCGAAATTGAATTGTATTATCAATCGCTAGTTTTAAATGGAAACAATTCGAAATGGATCTATGCAAAACTGGTTTTATTTGAAAGTTTGTAAAATTTCATACGGGTTTTTTGACTCTCAGTGTATCTAAATTATTTTTTTCGAATTGTTTCTGTACAAAACTGGCAAGAACTAATTTTTAATTTTAATACCAAAATCACGAAATGTCGAATTTTTGACTTGTTACCGTTCAATACGGGGCCATTGATATTATGATTTAACGAAATAATTGACATTATTTTAACTGAATAAATTTTTAACCATAAGCAAGAATGTAATATAATTTTACTGGAGCAAACAATGATTAAATAATAAATTACTTATACATATAGCCAATTATATATTAAATTATAGTACGAGTATCTTAAAGACATAATAAAAATATATATTATTGGCAGCAATATTAATATACATATATAAACCATAATAATACATAAACCTTTGTCAAACTTACATAAGTAGAACCTTATTTATTTAGCTTGTCATTCTTTTTATAATCTAAGTACCTTCACGACATGAACATTTTTCATCATTATTTTTGACTTATTGTAAGAAAAGATCAATTTTTCCGAAAATGTTGTATTTATATAATATTTTAAATATAAAACATGAATTTCCAGAAATATAAAAGATAGAATTTTCATTTAAAAACTGCACGTTATATTTAATTTTTTTAAACGAACATTGCTTACGTGTTAGTTGAATGTTCTGTGATATGGAATTGAAACGGCATTCAAAAGATATTGTATATTTATAATATTAATAATATCGACTGAAGGTACTTGATGGAATTTGAATTTAAATTCTAATGGGATACGGTTTTGTATTATTCTATTTGAGTCGTTTTTTGTGACCCAGGTTTCGTCTTCGGCATCTTTGGGCTCTATGTGCACTCACCAAAAGGCAAATACACAGTGATAATGAATACAATTAATTATTCTAACTCAGATAATTAACTACTTAATACAACAAAGTAGGTGAAATATTATATGGTGGTTATATTAAAACATTAAAAAAATTATGAATTGTTGAAGTGGTTGTTAAAAAGCTCTATCACTAATAATACAATCAATAAGCGTATACCCACATATTCAAAACCCTAACAATAGATCATTAAATATAATAATCAATAAATACTACATTTAAGAGGTGTAAAATCATCAATAGTGGGAAAAAATGGCAACGTGTTGGGAATTTAATGGAGTTAAATAATGAGATAAGTATATCAATAATACCTATCAGTTTTTAAAATTGTCTCTTAAAATTGAGATATATCAATAATACTTATCAGTCTGTAAACATTCTAACTTTATTTTATAGTTTGTAACGCTTTGGTATTGGTAAAAAAATATTTACACAGGATGTACCTACATAACGGTTTTCATAATTCTATATAATTCCTTAGTTCGAAGTAGGCTTGAGGGTGATGGGGAAATGTCTGAAAAACAGTTTTATACTTTAGATGTCCATATTATTTTGCTCTGTATTATATTGGAAATGATTATTAAATAATAGGTACTATTTATAATTTATTACAATAATATAATTTCCTAACGACATAAAAGAACATTACTTTATACCTATATAATATAATAAATAATTTATAATTAAAACAAGATAATCGTATATACAATGCCTTTGTTATATTAAATAAAATTATTTACCTGTGATAGTACTTGAAATCAGTAAGTGTTCTCTACTTAAAAAAGACACGCTAAGAAAAGTTTTACGTAAGTAAGAAAAAAACACTGTTTTCCCGCCAGCTTTAGAATTGGTCGTTGCCCGTTTTGCGCGCATTCAAGAGCCAAAAATAAACGGGGAATTCCCCAACAATACAATTCTCACTTGCCACTTTCCACTCACTACTTGCCACTTGCTACTTCTTGCTACTTGCCATAGTCTCGCCACAGAGGCGTGCTAGGTTTACGTTCGTATTTAATAATTTTTACAAGAGCTTTCAATAATTATTATTTTATTTATCCTACTCAATATTATTGATTAAAAGACGAGATGGATAAACTTAATAAAAACTGTGGATCAAGATATTTGAATAAGTATTACGATAAGAAAAAGGAGATACGTCTGAAAAATAGAAACATCGTTTGAATATATTAATTACCTATAATGTATTTATTATATTATTATGTCTGTGAATAATTAGTAGATTTTTTATGTGATGAATTTCGACTGCTTAATCTACAAACCTCCATTTAGGCAAATTATTAGATTAGAAAAAACTTAATAATTTAACTATCGAGCGGAATTTAACAATTCCAAAAATACACTTGGATTTTTGTTTTAAAAATAACCTGCACTATGAATTAAAACACTACGTTTGCTTCCCTTTTATTAATAAAGAAAAATTATATAAAATGTGTAGTTCTTCCATTTACGATATTGAAAATTTGGCACCTGCAATTGGCTATTTTGTTTGAAAAATGATAACAAAATTTGAAATTTTGTGTTAGCATAGAAAACATGCTTTATAACAAAATGCCATCAAAATCTCATTTTTGGTCAAAAGTGCAGTTAACTGATTTGCAGATTAAGCGGTATATGTGTACCAAAATGACGTCTAAAAACGGATACGCTGTATTCAGATACGGGAATGGGACGATTTGGCACCGCGAACTGGCCTCCGGCGATTGGCCTCCGTTAATTGGCCGCCGGTACAATCGGACGCCGGCCCAATTGGACGCCGACCCAATTGGCCTCCGGGAGGATTGGACGCCGCACAGTTGAATTAAATGCGCAAAAGAATAGACGTACGTTACGATTTGTTGGAGTAAATAAGTAAGTCAGTCTAATATGCTACTATCTTTTCAGTAGTTGTACCTTATACATTTCGCACTTGACACATTTTTAATATAGATTGAGAATAATTATTATGCCTTATGATGTTTATTAAAAGAAAATAATTCTTCCCTTGCTAAAACTTAAAGATGTGCATAATCAATTAATTTATTGTCTATACATGGGTATTTATTTATATTTACAACAAATAATAAAAATAATGTTAGATGTTAGAATGAAAATAACATTATATTTCAGCGTTTTATTGATTTAATATTATAATAAAGCTTAAACATGTATATTATTATGCATAAATGCGTATTTTAAGATAATATGAAATTATAAACAAAATATTAAGTAAGTTATCAGCTAAGTATAAATGTTTCAGTAGTTTGATTGATAAACTTCTTAGGTACTGGGTGCCGAACGAAATCCCGAAGGCCGAAATCTCGAATGCTGAAATCCCGAATGGCCGGATTCCCGAATGGCCGGAATCCCGAAGGCCGAAATCCGTGTCAGTGTCAAAAGGTGGAGGTAGGCAGTTAAGATTCGACATAAATAGTGCACACTAAACTTTGTCAGTCATACGTATTTGTTTTTATTGAATTACGATTACAACTTACAGTTTGTGTTGGTTAGTTTTTAAAATCCAATCAAGCCATGCGAAAATAATGCCATAATAGATAATATTTAAAAAATATTCGTAAGTATGCCTATAAAATATCTAAAATTGTGCCATTAAACCATACATAATTTTGGATATTTTACAGATAGAAGAATATTTTTTATCGATTATGGTTTGGTATAGGCAAGTCATAATGAATTTTATTTAAAAAACTAACCAACGCCAATTCCAATAGCATGTATTCTTAATTCAACAAAAACAATTATTAAGTATGACTAAAAAAGTATGCACTAGTTAGTCGTATTGTCCATAATATGATACATAAACTAGCATGGTTTGGTTGAGGCAGGGTTTAATTGATTTTTAAAAACTTACCAACGCCATCAGCTGTAAATTGCATTTTTGGTGCAGTAAAATACGTATGACTTTATAGTTATATGTGCACTATTTATGTCGGATTTTAACAGCCTACTTCATAGGACCCACAAGGAGGGGACTGACAGGGTTCTAGTTTTGGGGCCTGGGCTCAAAGAGGGCCCGGCGTGGCGGCTCGACTGGATAAATGAGATGAACTCACATCACAAATTTGCTTTAATAGAAATAAAATGTTGCCTGCGGCGCTACTTCGATTCGACGATGTTAGCATTTTTAGATATATTGTGGTTATGTGATGCCATTTTAAAGTGTTTTGTGTTGATAGTCGATAACTCTATAATGCATGTAGATAGGTACTATGTCATACTTATTTAAAACCGCTAAAAATACACTGAATACCCTTAATTTTACATCGAACACTATTTTGAAAACGCTACTGTTGAGCGTCACACTGCATTTTTTAATAGGTAGGGGTCCCGCCAAAGATCCTAGCCTGGGGGCCTGCTTCAAGATGTGGGGGTCATGGCCTACCTCTACCTTTTGCCACTGATACCTGCGTTGTATTAAATCAGTAGAAATTAAGGATGGACGAATGAAGATACCCCCAACACCATAATCTCTATTTCTCTCATATTTTGTATTAAAGTCAACTGCGGAATGATATTAGTTCTGTTATTTTATTTTTTAAATAAAAAATTCCTGCGTACTCCACTGATGTGCGTAAAATGAATTTTCAGAAAGTGTCTGTGGAACGACTTTTTATAATAAGACTACAAACAAAGTTACAGGTTCCTACCAGCTGTCTTTGTTTCTTTTGCCGAAAAAAGCGCCGTCTTCAGTTTTATATCTCGCCATAATGCAGCATTCAAATTTATATTATCAAATAAAACAATCTGGCGTCAATTCTGTTTTATAATACACTTTCTCAGCAAGTTTGTTTCACAAATTCTGTAAGAACTTCGAGAAAGTTTACACCACTATCATTTTGCGATACTCATAAAACATTTCAGATGTTCGCTGTATTCTATAATATTTAACGACCTACTATTGAAATTTGTATTTCCCGTAACATATTGTAGGGTTGTTGCCAAAAGTTGGTAAGTCGTCGATAATTTAGGTATTTAGAGTCGATAATATATTATCTGCAGTTTTATAATAGAAAAAAAAAATAATGTCACCTGTATAATTATATTGTCTAGGCTAGTGGTCGGCAAACCGCGGCTTTTTGGCCCCTTGAGTGCGGCTCTGCCACAAATTCCCTATGCTAATGCTATAAAAATGGCTATAAAGAAAAAGCAAATAAAAATGGAGGACGAAACCCGTGAATTGAGTTGAATGGACTGAGACTTTCGCGTTTAATCAAAACTTAAATGGCATACCTACCTGTATTATTTGTCGGGAAAAATTGGCGCATAAAGCATCAGTTACATTGAGCTTCTTTACGAGCTGTTTGTTGGCGAATTTGAAAGCGGGCGATTCAACTACTGCGATTTGATGATTACACACAAAACTTTCCACAAGCCAGCGACTATTTTGACAGAACGTAGTTCGTTTTTTTACCGGGAGGTTGCTACTGCGCTCTACTGCGTAGACGCAGTAGACCCGTACGCCGGCGTGTAGCGTGTAAAGTTGACCGGCTTTCAATTTTTCTCGGTAGAGTGTTTACAACCTGCTTGTTAGCTTCTTCGATGATTACACTGGGCGACTTTACAGGCAGATTATAAATTCTCCAACAAACAGCTCGTAAAGAAGCTCAATGTAACTGGCGCTTATTAAAAAGCCAAATTTAGAAAGACACTTTAAAACTAGGTAAACACACCCAGTCACGTCATTTAGTATTAAATATCCTGTCGGTGATGCAAGAAGAGATCAGTTGGACTTTAGAAGAGTCAAGAAAAATCAGGTTCTGTATTTTTTTTTGACCATGTCCGATCCTAATAGGATCATATGGGCCTCCACAGAGTGGAGGTTTGTATACACAGATTTTTAATTACTGAATACAATCTTCCAACAGTAAATTGAGAAGTCGTCTTATTGATGAGAACCTGGAATCGTGCTTAAAATTAAATACAACAATATACAAACCTGACTTACCCAAACTTTCCAAAGAGATGCAACGTCATTATTCACGTCGACTGTTTGTCAGTCATTGTTATGATTTAATTTTATGGATACCATACTTACAATTTAATTTTTATCAATAAATAAGATCATTATTACGTATGATATCAAGTTTTATTCAGTGTACTTATACTTTAATTAAGACTTAAAATTTTAACTAAAGCTTATTAAGTTAATAAACAATGTACCTAAATAATTATAATTTGAGTTTAGGAAACTTGGCTCTCAATAGAAATCTCAATCGTTGTACTGTTGATATTTGGCTCTATTGACTAATGAGTTTGCCGACCACTGGTCTAGGCAACTCATATATCCGTTAACATTCTTTATTAATGTAGTAAATTATATCGGTCAGAGAAATTATCGATACAATCGAAGAAAGTAAAGTTTACTGCAGGTATATTGCATAACAGGTGTGCAGTTAGTTGTTGGTTGCGGCTAAAGTAAAGTTTTAGTTTTCTAAGGGTAGAGGGATGAGGAGGTAATAGGTCACCCGCAGCTAGCAAATTGGCTACAATTTATACACGCTGAGGTCTGATAAATTGTGTGCTGCCAAGTTTTACTATTACTGCGGTTATTTTGTCGTATACCTACATAGTCGGTCAAAAATAACTGGAGTACGAAAAATAAGGTCATTTGAGATGACGGACTTCGTAGACAAATTAAACGTATTTTGTGAGACAGTTCTCGCATATCCATCATCAGCCGGAATCAATCCACTGCAGGATGAAGGCCTCTCCAAGCTTCTTCCAACTCTCTTGGTCCTGTGTCTTTCGCTACCTTCCGCCGAACTTTACCAGTTATTCAATCCAATGGCTTTTAGGGCGACCCTGTAGCCGTTTCGTGCTCCTTGGGTACCACTGGATGACGGCATTTGTCCAGTGGCCATCCTTGTCGAGCAATGTGCTCCGCTTACCTCTATTTCAGCTGTTTGGCAACGCCTATTACATTGCGTACTCCTGTCTGCTTCTTAACCCATTCGTTTCTCTTATGGTCCTTTCGCGTGATGCCCAACATATTATATCTCTCCATGCCTCGCTGTGCGACTCTTAGCTTTTGGACATCTTTCGTGTTGAGGGTCCACGTCTCGCAGCCATACGTGAGCACGGGAAGCACACATTGGTTGAACACCTTACGCTTAAGACATAATGGTAGGTCACTCTTGAAGATACTATTCAGACGTCCGAAAGCACTCCATCCCAGCTTTGTTCTTCGAACAATTTCATCATGCATGCTTCCGTCTATGGGCATCTGCTGTCCAAAATAGATGTGGCTGCTGACTTGCTCGAGTTGGGTGACATTAATACAGATAATTGCAGGGTCCGAAAAAAAGTTCCTCATCACTTTTGTCTTTGAGACATTTATCTTTAGGTCGACCGTTTGACTGACATCCGCGAGTTCTTGCATTCTACCTTAGAGGTCTTTCGGGTCTTGTGAGAGTATAACAAAATCATCTGCAAAGCGCAGGTAACTGAGGTGCTTCCCATTAATTGGAACACCTTTTTCCTCCCAACCAAGTTTCATGAATAAGTTCTCAAGAGTAGCAGTGAATAGTTTAGGTGAAATGGTATCACCTTGCCGGACGCTTTTGTTAAAGAGGAATTTACACGAACGTTTGTGGAGTTTCACGCATGCTGTGGCATCACTGTATAATATACTATTCAATATGTTTATGTAGCGTCTGGAAATTCCTTGGTTTTGGGGTATTGCAATCCCTAATTGCAAATGAATAGTATCAAATAATCATTACGAATGAATAAAGACGATTCTAGTAGAATAAGAGAGTAGTGGTATGGTCAGCTTGGCGTCAATTTGTATTTAATATACTTAGTCAAACTATATAATATTTAAACACTATTTTGAAAAACCTTTAATAAATCCAAAATAGGTACGTAATAAAATTCATCTCTGAAATAATTTCGCGCATAACGAAGGTGGGTTTCTGTCTAAGTAAGTAGGTACTTGTAAATTAAAGGCATTTCAAGGTGACAGTTATTTAGTTCTGGCGCCGTTAATGGTTCGCTATAAATTTTGCCTTCCGGTAGGTAACGAATAACGGATAACGGATTAACGGTAACGAAAAATGGCTAACCTAACGACGGAAAGCGTCGCGTCGCCCGCGTTCACTTTTCACCGCGTTAACTTAATCAAGCGTGTTCGTTAAAGGATTTTGCTATACATAATACTTAATAAACTCACCATGTGTATATTTTAATGGATCTCGTGATTAATAGGTCATTATATAAGGCCCACGGTGGCCGCGCGGTTTAAGCATTGGACTATAACGCCGTGGGTCCCAGGTTCGAATCCTGGATCTGGCAAGTACACATAGTGTTTTTCAATTTGTGTGTATGAGGAGTAGGTTGAGCAAGTAGTTGACATCCATTTCTCGTAAAAAACAAAATCTGTCAATACAAACCTCTACTCTGTGGAGGCTCATGTGATCCTATTAGAAAGAATATAATTTAATTGACGACCATTATGCATAATGACAGAAAAAATAATCGGTAAATCTGATAAAATATATTGATAATTTAACACCTGTCTTGTACCGATAGTGGTTCTCAATCTCCAGATAAAAATGATATATTTAATAAACCATTTTTTTTTTATTAACTAATACTTTACAAGATTTGAGAATATAACATTCCATATATTGAACATGCATAACTTGAAAACACTTCAGATAATAATATATTCCTACTAGAAAAAATCACATTAGAAAAAAATATGATGCTTGACGGGATTTGAACCCATATATCCACTGGTTTCGCGCCAATATGCTTTAACCAATTAAGCTACGAGCCCCCTATCTAATTGCGATAATTTAAACTAGTAAAGCCTACATGAAATGATTATCAAAATGCGTTATTCTTGACTATCGGTTTTTGTGTTTTCAAATCAAGGAATATTAATAACTAACCGACGTCCGGCTCTCCGGAATTTAGTTATAACATCTACTTAAACTTGCTAACAATTTTTAATAATCCATTTCTTTTATTCAACGAATAATTCACAAGAGTTGAGAATGTAACATTCCATAATAATATATTGAACATAAAAGTGTACGTGTACGTGATTTTTTCCAGTAGATATATATCAAGTTATGCATGTTCAAAAATAATATTATTAAAAAATCAGCATGAACCAATTTTTAAAATATACAGTGTAATAAATTATGTACGTTTTTCTAATAAATGTATACCCACATATAAAATATATTAGTCGATAAATATATTTCTAAGTCGTTCAGTTATATACGTTTATAATAAATACATTTAATTACTACATAATATTATTCTCTAATAAGCTTTACAATCACGGAACTTTGAGTACCGAGAAACCACTAGATTGTTTGAACCTAAAATCCTAGGAACGAAATTACTAAAATTTTATTTCAAAAATATTGTTTACCCTTTTATTAGTAGGCAATAAATAATAATATTGTAAGAATGTGGTAAATCAATAAGTGAAATAATATAAAGATACAAAAAAATATTATTTAAACAGAAATAAGATATATAGATAAAAGGATTACGTTAAAGTTCCCACCACCACCCGTCATATATGCACAGCCGTGGATATGCACGGCCGCTTTCCATGACGCTTTAAACGTGTCTGAAAGAAGTGATTTTAAGTGTTCATTCCGTCCCGAAACGGAGCCGCACGAGACTGATGCTGCAACCATGCACCGTAGTGCTTAAAGAAGAAAGTTAAGAAAGAATTTTAGTGATAATAATTATTTCATGGCAAATACTTTGGTATACCATTAAACGTGTATTTAGTAAAGTGTGATCACTTACAATGTCCATCTCATCGAACTATCATTTATGGAACATACACTAATTATATACTTATTCCATTTTTATAGGAACGATTGTGTGATTTAATGATAATATGCCATGCAGGTACATCATTCCTAGGTGGGTGCAGTGCAAAAAACAATTTGTTAATTTTATTTTTAGAAATATTGTATTTTCAAGTCCAGTAACACTTCCATTATTCAGACTTGATCATGGATAAATGGTTTGATTTCACTTATGCGATGATTGCAGCGGTGTTTTCGCTTATGTGATCACTACATTTGAAGGGTCTGGAAACGTAAATGGCAGTTTCTATTATTGTAAAATCATGGAAAGTTCTTATACGGTGTATCTTTTAACTAAATCTTTATCTAAAATGTGTATATGCTAGATAAAAGGATTAGAAAGTATTTATTATTTTGTAATTTTAAAGTAATTTATAAATTGAGGAACGATTGCTAGTCATTTACGCAATCTACTAAGTCCTAGCGCCAGATCAAACGTACATTGGTAGAACGTATGTAACACGGTAGGTAGCACGATTAAACTCACGATACATGGCTATACAAACAGACCGCCCGCAACCGAGGCAAACGAAGATGTTGTTTATATCGTCACTGTTCTGACAGAAGACACTAATTCGAAAAAAATACATATTGAGTTAGTTATACCAAAATGTTCCTTATTTCAAACTTTACCGTCTGGAAACCTTCTTAATAAATAAACAGTCTATATTTTAAAATCATCTTTTTTACGATTACTTGATAAACTCACATGATAGACCATTTCAAACATTTTAACAACTTCAAAGTCAAATTACTCAAAACTAGTAATCTCCAGTTAGTGTGTTCTGCCAAAACAAAGACGATATAATATATTTCAGTTATATTTTACCCCTCGTATCATTATTTAATGATTTAAATTATTTAAATTACATTATATTCTGGAAATACTGCCAAAAGTCTCGAAATCGTGTTATGATGAAGTAATTGCAATTTTTAAGTTTGACTTACCCTGTAACATCAAGCATAATGCTAATTTATTTGTGCTTTATGTGCATGTTCTAAATATCAGATAAAACTATTTTTTTTCATGAATACCTACATATTTATATAATATAGACACATAATCCGTTGTTAACTCTAAAGGAAAAAAGGCATGATTGGATACGGAAGCAGACAAGGGTTTGCGATGTGATTAAGTTCATTAAAAGCTTCAAATCGAGATGAACTGGACATATTTATTCATCGACCAGTATCCAAGAGGTACAAAACGTCCGCAAAGTAGACCTAGAGGCCGCTGGATAGATGACATGATAAAGTTATGCGGAAGTACATGGAAACGCAACGCGCATGACCGAGAGAAGTGGAATCAGCTTGGAGAGGCCTTCATGCAGCAGCGGATAGTTTCAGGCTGATAATGATGATGAACTCTTAATACCTAAATTATCGACTTACCAACTTTTGGCAGCAACCCCATGATTATCAGCTAACCTATTTTTGTTTCAACATGATAATATGGATGCTGCTTAAATATTTCTATAATAAAGCTCATTGTTTATAAATAATATTATGATACGTATTATATTGAATCAACCTGTAAATACATCATTTAATAAAAAAAACTGAGAATCAAAGTTGTATTAAATGGCATTCAAATACACATATTGTATTCTAGATTTTATTAATGATGCCTTTTCAATGAAAAGAATTACATTCGTTATTAATATTGAATTTTTTTCGACCATGTCCGATCCTAATAGGATCATATGGGCCTCCAGAGGGTAGAGGTTTGTATTAACAGATTTTGTTTTTTACGAGAAATGGATGTCAGCCACTTTCTCAACCTATTAGGTCCATACCCTGACTCACACACAAATTGAAAAACAATATGTGTACTTGCCAGACCCAGGATTCAAACCTGAGACCCACGGCGTGATAGTCCAACGCTTATGCCGCGCGGCCACCGTGGGTGTATTGAATTTATTACGTCTACAATAAAAACGGATTTAATAAATTAATAGGTAGCTACTTTTATTTTTTCTAAGTTTGCGGGGTCCAAACGAAGCTTGAAATACTTACCTGGATTAAATTCATTCTATCAATAATTATGTATTATTTTTGCTAAATTGAATTTGTCAGTCGCCTAGAGTGGTCGTCAAGCAAAATAAATTTTCTCGACTTTTGCAATCCTAAATATAAAATATTGGTTAATATATTTCTCATTAGGTACTATTATGCTTTGGAGGATTTTTCAATTAATATAATATATTGTAGAGATATCGAATTACAAATATTAAGTATCTGGTTGAGCATTTCGTAAATGGACTGTATTATTGGGGATGAAAGGAGTCCGGATCTAGGGGTAGGGGCGATTTAACAGAATGCCAGACACTGACATTTATGATGGCTCTATGGTCTGGTTTCACTGTCACTCGCGCGGTATTGTTTGTTTTAGGACACCCGGTGCGCGGCACTTGATGATACGCAGTGTATGGATGATAATGATAATATATGAAATGATGATGGCAGGTTGTATGAAGGATTATAGCCGGTATCACGGCTTGCCAGATATTCAGAAGTATCTGACGGTCACACTATATCAAGCTGACGACCTAGATACCTCTGAATCAGTCAGTATTATTGAGTCAATCCCTAAGCTTTTAGAGGCCCGCTCACGTCCGCCATGTCGATCGAACTGAATGTCTCTTGAATTTACGCTCAAATTATCACTGTTACTTCGCTCTTGCCTCGTCTTGTGACAATACTAAAGAATTAGGAGGTGGAGGGGGAAATAAGGATAAAATTGCGACTAAAAATGGCTCAACCAGTTTCTGTTTTTCGTGGTTTCAAATTATATGACTGCAATAATAAATTCCTAGCTACTCGTATGTCCATTGAAACAAACCACATTTATTCGCTGATTATAAATGCAAATAATTATTAATTAATTATATTATTTAAATCTTATTTTGATTGTATATATAGCTAATAATATTTCATCGAAAAGGTCTCTCGAATATAAGTTTTCATGCTGTTAGAATATCATTCTCCGTATATTATATAGACAATTACGCCAATAATAAAACTCGCTCCAACATTCACTGGAGCAACCATCAAACCTCGACTTTTCATCTCTTCTTCTGATGACTTAATCATCCACAACACCCACATTGGCGGCGACACTCGGTTTAAAAAACTACGCAACCTTCTACCGGCAAGTTCAGCAAGGTGTAAAAGGGATACGAGACCCTAATACATAATTATTTTAAATGTAGAATTTATGCTTTATTGTGTATATTTAGTCTCGAATATAAATACTTAAACTACTAAGAGAATTCTGCCATAATTATCACTATTCCCGCGGGTTGTTGTATTAAATAGTTAGCCGAACTTATTTGACCCTAGTTTGTAATAATTCTTTTGCCCAGAAAACCACGTTTTCCCCCAAAAAAGGGTCTCTGTCCGCTCCGTGAATATTTAACTAACTAACTGGTGAATAAAGAAAGTTTCGAGGATCAAATGATTGACTTCGTCCGTAAAGTTTGACCTAATAGCGGCATTGATTTATATATGGAGATTAATACTTGATTGCATTTTTAATGTTTGTCTATGGAGTATCTTCATACTAAATGGTAAATTTATGCTGCGTTAAGAAATTTCAAATACTTTGAAAGAAACAATCGATTAATGCCACGAAAGTCTTTTTAAGTAAATATGATCCGCAGGGGTAGGCACTAGGCAGGTCATGCATTGATTAGAGCCGGCTTATTTTAAAGGGTGGCAAATGAAGAAAAGAACACAAATATTACAATTTTAAGACCAGTGGACATGGGTGTTGATTGTATTATTAATGATAATGGTTACAAACACTTATATTATTTTTATTTAGATTCTTGACTTAATAAGTAGGTGATAAAGTTGTTACCTACTTTATTGTATTTATTTGTTATATAAGTTAGAATAAATAATATGGTATTCATTGTCAGTATGTATTTACTCTTTGGTGAGTGCAAATTGTGCCCTAAGATACCAAAAGGCGAAACCCAGGTTGCAAAAAAAGGTTCAAATGAAATAGTACAACCATTCGAATTTAAATTCAAATTCCATGAAGTACCTTCGGTCGAATTTTATTTATTATTTACGTATTATATAAATAATAATACAAAAAGAGTACATATTTTATTAATATTACATTTTTAATTATAAGAATATGATATGAGACTTTTTAACGATAAACGGAAGGCTTTGAGTATATAAAATACGTTGAACACGAATATCACCCTAAAATAAATATTAAAATGCAGCAAAGCTTTCCCAGTAACTCCCTTTGCGACTTTTGAGCTTTTGAGCATTTATTGGCTCTACTACAAATATGTTAAAAGCTCTTCTTTAGCCTTTGGCAGAGCTTTCAGTAAACACTCGAAAATATGATGAAATTTTAACCACCTTCGCTTGATATTATGCCTATTTGATCTCTTAACGAGGTTGTTTATTTGTGAAAAGCTCGCCTTTTTGGTATAACAATTTTCCTGTCCGCAAAAATGTCGACGATTTTAAAAGGATACGTAATTAAATAATTCTAAAAAAACGTTATAACATCAAAAGTCGTGGAAACTTATACCAGTATAAATATTTGTTTTTTTTTCAGTTAAGGGCTCACGTGTCAAGATCGTTGGGTACCATTATAAGTACTTATATGTTATTATAATATCCTATCTTTATCTACCAGGTTATAGACATTATTCATAAAATAAACAAATACAATAAACGTCCACGTTTAATAATTGAGACAAAACCATGTTTTGGTACATGTTATGTCCTTGGTTATATCAGTTTTTAAATGTAGTCGTTTGTGAACAAGTGTAAGTATCATAATAGTTTTTATTTCATTTTTACCTCACAATATAATAGGTAAACTCCTTAAAATATATTCGTTAAAGCTTAGTTATTAACTAGTCATTTTTGATAAATCGCTACATTTTTGGCAAATATCTTTTGCAAACTCATTTTTATCATCATGATACTTTATACATAGGTACACATACTGATTAATCTGAAAACCAGCTAACTGCGCTTTTGACTAAAAATTTTATGGATTTTTGTTATAAAGCATGTTTTATATTTATGCTCACACAAAATTTCGAATTCCTAAGCCTACACCTATAAATAAATGCGTTTTCGTTCTCCATACAAAACAGCCAACTGCAGGTACCAAATTACCATTATCGTAAATGGAACAACTCCAATCTTTACATAAATAATCTTTATACCTATATAAAAAGGAAGCTCAAATTGTATATTAATTCATTGTACAGCTTATTTGTAAAAATAAAATCTAAGTGTATTTTTGGAATTGTTTAATTTATATAAGTTTTTTCTCTTTCCTGAACAATTTCCCAAATGGCGTTAGCCGGTTTTTAGATTAGGCAGTCTATATTACTATTTCCAACTTTATTCTATAGATTTGTCAGACATAGCTTCGAAAGTGTTTTTTTATTTTTCAACCGTCCTTTGGCACCCGGGCCCTTAAGCAAAATAAATTGAGCTTTAAATAGTACAATAGACAGAATGAATAAAACGTATTATCAAAATGAGCTCGACTTTAATAGGGAATATCGTCATATTTTGCTACGTAGGTACGTGAATTCAAATTAAAATATTTATTTATTTACAAAAAGCAAACATTACAAATGATAAGTTTAAGACGTTTATGTAACTAAATATTAAGACAATTATAAATTCAATGCAAAACCAGTAAACATTATAATAATATTCAATAATTCAGTGGTTAACTTTCAAAACTGGACATGTTCCATACATGCCGAAAATGAGTTATTATCGGAATATCATTCTATAACCTCATACACATTTGACTTTCAAAAATAGCCACAAAACACCAATTTCATAATATTGAAAAGAGGTTTCAAAAAGTAGGTTGACATTCAAATAGGGGCACGTCCAACGTTGTTGACATTCAAAATGAGACATGTCACTTTCAGCTAATGGTGGGACTGTATTGAGTCACGTGACCAAGTATGTTGTCATACAATCTGACATTTTGGTTTTTATCGCGTGCGTGTTTTCGCTCTGTGTTTTTATTTGAAAAGATCATTTATCTCTGAGGAGTGAATATTGGACATGTCTGGTTTTGAAAAATAACCACTGAATTATTATTACCTATTCACTTTCAGCTGTCGCCAAAACGACGATTTACTGAGAGGCAGTCCAATTGGTAGCGAATGCCGCAGAGAATGATAATTATATTCTTATTTTTGAGTGCCCAAATTGTGTTTATTGAGGTGATTATCTGTACTTCAGAGGCAGATGGATGCAAGTGCCAAATACCCAATTGTTCAGGAGAGCCAAAAAACAATTTTTATTTTAAAACGAATATTCATAACTTCTAAGAAAATATACATAATATGTATCAAATATCATTACATTATAATGATCATTATTTTTTTTATTCTAATTCAATTAAAGTACTTCTGGAATATGTAAGAAAGGAATAAATATAATACAATTTTATATCTAAAAAAATTAAAATAAAAAACGTAGTGTGGATTTGCATCCTTTCGCCTCTAAAGATATTTTGTTAAATAGGGATTTGTATCTTATTTACCTAGCCAAAATAAAACAAATTATAACTTAAAAAAATTTATAGGTATACATATAACAAAGCAAAACACATTTTTTTTTTAATTTTATTATGTATTCATCATCATCACTAGCCTGAATCTATTCACTGCTGGATGAGGGCCTCGCCAATCTCAAAGTTGATTCCACTTCTCTCGTCCCTGTGCATTGCGTTGCCAAGTTTTTCCGCAGAACTTTATCATTTCATCGATCCAGCGGCTTCTAGATCTACCTTGCGGATGTTTTGTACCTCTGGGATACCACTGGATGAATAAATTTGTCCAACGATTGTTCTTTCTTCGACCTATGTGTCCAGCCCATTTCCATTTGAGGTTTTTAGCAAACTCTATCACATCATTAATCCTTGTCTGTTCCCTTATCCACTTATTCTTCTTTTTGTCCGTTTGTGTTATGCCCAGCATGCACCTTTCCATACCACGTTATGCTACTCTAAGTTTCTGGATCTCTCTTTTACTTTGGGTCCATGTTTCACACGCATGTGATTACGGGAAGTATACACTGGTTGAACACTTTGCACTTTAGGCACAGTGGGAGATCATTTTTGAAGAAATTATTCAGGCGGCCAAAAGCACTCAAGCCTAGCTTTACTCTGTAAACAATTTCATCAAATATACATCCATCTGCAGACACTTGTTGTGCCAGATAGATGTAGTTTTTCACCTGTTCGAGCTGAATGCCATTGATGAGGATCTCTTTTTGGCCAGCAAAGCAGTTGAACATGACTTTCTTCTTTGACACATTTATTTTCAAGCCTACTTTGTTGCTTACTCCAGCGAGTTCCTGAATTCTGCTTTGGAGGTCTTCTGAGTCTTGCAAACTACTATTTATTGTCATCGGGAAAGCGCAGATGACTCACGTATTCTCCATTTATGGGGGCCCGCGTCATTCCAGTCAAGTTCTCTAAATAAGTCTTCAAGTGTAGCTGTAAATAGTTTAGGTGAGATTGTGTCACCTTGTCGGACTCCTTTGCTAATAGAAAATGCGCGATGGTTTATGGAAATGTTGTTGCGCTACTGTATATATTATTGAACATATTTATATAGCGCCCGGGGATTCCTTGATTTCTGAGTGCATCGAGTATTGAAAATTTCTTTATGGAGTCGAACCCTTTCTCATAGTCTATTATAAAACCCATGGATAGCGGCAGCTTGTATTCCTGTTTCTCGTCTAGTACATATTGCAGACGGTTTGATAGAATTTTATCTTAGTGGATTATTGGATTTGCATCCTTCTGCCTCTAAGTTAGGTATGGCACTTTCATCGTTATTCTATGCATATCTTGGGCTAGGACTTTCATCTCTCTGCTTCTAATAAATAAAGCCTTTAGCATGACGATTCTTAAAAAAAATCATTTTCCCCAAAAATTGAGTTGCATCCGTCTGCCTCTGAGGTACAGATATTATTAATAATGCATTGATATGTTACCTAATTATTGGTGAATTAAAGTGCCCGTAAATTTAAATAAGTACAATTTTTTATGAGGTGTTCTAAATAAAATTGAAAATTCACTATTTTTTTATTCAACGAATATTTCACAAGATTTAAGAACGTAACTTTCTAACTATAGAACATATTATATAATTTTGAAAACACTTCTGAGAAAATATCAATTCTAGCTGGGTGTCTTATTTTTTTACAGAAAAAGGTTTTTTATATTGGTTATAAATTTTCTCAGAAGTATTTTCAAAATAATGTGTGTTCAATATTAAGAATATTGTATGTATGATAAAAAGCGTTACATTGTTGAAAACATTATAATATTTCCGTCTTATTTCAAAAGTTTTATTTTTGTCAACAAGTTATCAAAATCTATTCATTAAAGAAATATTTAATAAACTATGTCATTAAACATAATATGTGTATACTCTGCAAAATGTTTGTTCATATCGTGAGGTTGCTTAAAAAAGTTGATAAATCGATTATTTAGGTATTTAGAGTTAACAACGGATTATGTGTATATATATAAATATGTATGCTAGAAAAAAATCAAAGTCATCCGATACATAGCAACTGAGTCCATATGGCCTGATTTTAGAGGGCATGTCAAACTTCAAATTACAATTACTACATAACATGATTTCGAGACTTATCAACTTCGATATATTGTTTTATTTACTTTTGTAAATATATTAATACGTCATACTGATGTGTTTGAAGAATTGACCCCAGTATCAAACATTGCAATTAAAATAATAATTTAGTCGTTCACAAGCATAGTGAACCAGGTCCATTCTAGTTATTTTTGAGTAAGCTAGGTTCAAACATAATATTTGAGTATTTATAATTATGTAAGAGTATTGTTTCCCTTACATAATAACTTAAATGTACTCAAAATAATACGTCAGAACTGCAATCATACCCTTATAGAATTAGAATTAGAATAATTGTGTACGTCTGGAAATTTAGTAGATGTGATTAAAAACTGAACGAGTCAAATACTTAAATTGTTTATTTCAATTATTAAAAATAAATGTCAATATTTCTAATAATATTTTCCTGTCTGTCTACATATTTTTCAGATTCATTCTAAAAGTATCTTGCTGAGGTATTCCCAAATTATTTTATTTATTACAACGTTTTTATTATGTCGTATTCTTATTTTTCCGGTGGTTGATTATCCAGTACAAATCTTGCAATCGATTTTTAACTAACTTCCCGACTATCTAGACATTTGAAACTTTTAGAATATATCAGAACATAATGCGAATGCATTCTTTTAATACATTTAGCCATCTTTAAGTAAAATTGAATTCATTTTCAGTTAATTCTGTTTTGTATGAAAAGTTATTTTGGAAGAAATCCGTAATCCAATCCACTATTATTGGTTGCTAGAGGTCTGGGGCCCTAGCAACTAAATTATTAATATATACGTAAGTTACTATGGAAATGAAAATGACATTTCAGTATTATTTCTATCAAGTACAAATTTTTTGATCGTTTAAGCTAGCAAGTCAAGTTTATATGATTCAACAGAAAATTTAAAAACGTTGTATTTAAAAAGTTATTTTTATCTTGTAATTATATATTTTATTGTAATGTAGGGATTATTGGCTAATTATAATGAGTTTATTGTTGTACTTTAAAAATCGTGTTGTTACTGCCAAAAGATGGTAAGTCTCTAAATAATTTTATGGGGTAATTCCAATTTTAAGTTTGATATGCCTTCAAAAATCACGTAAATGTATAATACTTTTCTTTGAGCTTTATGTGCATGTTACATAATATAATATCAAATGATCTTGATTTTTTTTCTCGAATACATATTTATATAATATAGACACATTAATCCTTTGTTAACTCTAAATACATAGATTATCGAGTTACCAACTTTTAGTAGCAAATTAAATACGGTATAAAAAAGAAAACTAACGTTAAAACCAACTTATTACGTTTGACCAACAAAAACCACTGATTTTGAATTGTGTAATTGTAATTCTGTTATTAAATGTCTCATAATAGTGTTATAAATAATGTATCAAATACTAGACTTTTGGGAATCGGCTTTATATAGTTGCCAACAATGGGTTGATATCTAACCTGGATTAAAATATTAATATCAAAAGGTTTGAATATAATAATAATAAATAATATTTCATCTTTAGCTATGCAAGATGTGTAAAGAATCCTTTTACAAAACTCCGTCAAACAGACATGAAGATAAGAGAAAATATACGACAGGGAGTGAGAGAGAAGGGAGAGAAAGAGAGAGAGAGAGAGCTGCCAGAAAACTTCTCCATAATAATACATTAACATCAGTGACGTGTTCACAATGCGAGTACGCGATTATACGCCATGATGAATTGCCTTTTGTATGGGTTATCCTAGCCTGGGCCGCAACTAGGGACGTCGTCTTGTTATGGGCAATGTATGTCAAGGACTTCTTATTTCTGTGCCATATCCGCCATTGGGTATCGGCAATGATTTAAGTTATATTTTTCAGTATATCGCGGTATTAAAAAATATGGACGAGGTGTTGAGATCAAACCAGCTTCTTAGATAGATTCTTGAGACATTCTTCTTCTGCCAAGGCGTCGCTTACAAGAAATCTTCCATTGAATGAGATATACATAAGTTGATATTTCTTGAAATACTAAATGATGTAGCTAAGATTTTTTCCGTTTTATTCATTCTGGCCATCGTAATATTGTCATTCCTTCTGAAAAAGATCATACGCCCATAGAATACGAACAGTAAGACAAGAGTAACTTAACAGTCGTATTTAATTTTTCATTTCAATTCATTTTTTTTACCACGTTTTTATTAGCTCGTATTCTTGTTTGTTCGGTGCAGATTTTTTCTTGTGTGTCCAGTATAATTTTTTTCTTGTTTGTCCAAGTTTTGTATTGGACGATTGAAGATTGAATTAATAAAAACTTTTTCATTGTACTTGCTAGAAATACTGAATAAATATGGAATACCGAAATGTCATTTTAACATTTCATATTGATTTCCATAGTAACACACGTATTTATTAATAATTCAGTTGCTGGGACCCCCTTAGCAACCAACAATAATAATTTTCCGTACAAAATAGAATTAACTGAAAATGAATTCAATTCTGCTTAAAGATGGCTAAAAGTATTAAAAGAATGCATTGCCATCGTGTTCTGATATACTCTAAAAGTTTCAAATGTCTAGTTATTCGGGAAGTTAGTTAAATATCGATTGCAAGATTTGTACTGAAAAATGAAGAAAACGAGCTAATAAAAACGTAGTAAAAATACAGGATAATGTGAGGAAATAATGAAATATTAAAAATAAAAGAATATGGAAGCATACCGAGTAAACTAGGTTAATAGACCATATCCTAAATATTTATAAAACAACGTCCATCTAAACTCTACCTCACATATAAGTAGAATATATCAATATCCAAACTGATTTGATTGAACATAGTTATTGCCCCTCCAATTGGCATTACTAATTTATGTATTTATTTATTTGAAAAAGACACGTTGAGTACATAACAAATTATTAATTCAGGACGTTCACAACATGACACTTAGAATAAAAATTATAAGTAATCAGTTCGGAAAATCAGAAAAAACAAAGTGGAGGAAAAAAAGAAAGCAAAAAATATTTTTATACAAAAGAAATAAAATTTAAAAAAACAACAATGATTTAAAAAGTACAAATTAAGCAATAAAATAGAATTTAAAAAACAGAATATATAATGGATCGCCAAAAATATCTATATCTCTAGGGAGTGCATTGACCAACCGCACAGCCTTCGCTATTGGTGCCTGGTAAGCCTGACATGAGGAAACAGCTTTCACCCAAAATAGGTCATGGCTGCGACCACGCATGTAATTGACGGGTGCGTAAAAATTTAAATATTCTAGAATATCGGGATTGAAAATGATACCACGTGAGAGCAGGGAAAAATGCTTTAAGAGCAGAAGTGACCTACGAGCTTCAAGAGAATGAAAGGCGAGCATGCCTTGAAGAAAGTTAGTAGGAAAAGACTAGTTTGAGCTAATAGACTCGTTTGACTAATGGCAGCTTAGTTCTGCATTTTGGGAAAACAAACAACGGATACCCCCGATTTCTAAAATACTTAATTTTTAGAGATAATATACAAATCAATAATACGAAGAATGGTTAACGCGACGGCTAGACGGCAGCGACTTGCCTGCGCGATATAGACTTTTACAGCGTTTTTCGATTTGCGCGAGCTTCAGTTTTCCCGTCCATACACACGGGCTTCCTGATACAAACCGATTTGCGCAGGTAAGCTTGTCGTAAAGCATGAGCGTCTAGCCGGCGCTTAGGAAGAGTTTCTATTTACGCCACGTATAAGTCGGAAAGAATGTGTAGTTCATAAATATAATGATCGCTTCTAAACTTGAAGCTACTGAATGTAAGCATACCGTAAGAAAAGTCATTTGAATAGAGTCACGGCTAATATCTATACAGTCGAAAGTAAAGGTGTCTCAATTTTTTTGTCTGAATTCTCTCCACCATACGACCGTATTTAAACTGATGAATACTGGATCATAAAATCGACCTACTCTCAAGTATACTTCTAATTGAGGACATAATAATAATTGTATCTGATAATAATTACTATATAACGGCTTTTATTCCTTGGTTTACTGTGCGTCAATCTATAATCAGAAGTAGATATCATTTAATAATTATTTGTGTAGTTCCTTGAATTTAATCAATTAATTACGACATGTAATAAACATATTATTTTTATTTTACAACATACTTTATTTGGGATTGTTTCATCACAATAATGACAATACTGACTACATTTTGTACTCGATATGTAGCGACATCCGGTTTTCACCATCGTACAATGAAGACAGTAACTGACGTTTCTTTTTCTGCTCAGTCGATTACTTTGTTGCTTCTATTTTTATAACGAGATGTCTTTATAAACGGATATAAACTAACAAGACTAAGAAAAACTGTTAAAAATAAATATTTTTTTTTCAATCGGTGTATATTTTGAACATATTATAATCAAAACAGCAGTAGCTAAGGGTGAAGATAGGTTGTTAAGATCCGCCATAAATAGTGCACTAAGCACTAAACTGTTTCAGTCATACGTATTTGTTTTCATCGAACTAAGACTACAATTTACAGATGGTTAGTTTTCAAAATTCAACTATACCCTGCGAAACCAAGCCATAATAGATAATAGTCAAAAAATTCTCGTCTATCTACAAAATATCTAAAATTATGCAATTAAATCATTCATAACTTTGCAGGGATTAATTAATTTAGAAAATTAACCAATTATAAGTGTGCACAATTTTGTCATATCGCCCAAAATATACCAAAACTATTATGGTTTGGTTCAGGCAGGGTATAATTGATTTTTAAAAACTAACCAATACCATCTGTAAATTGAAGTCTTAGTTCAATAAAAACAAATACTTATGACTAACAAAGTTTAGTGTGCACTTTTTATGGTGGATCTTAACAGCCTACCTCCAGAAAATAGTAGGTATTAGTGGAAAATATATTTTTATAGATTTGATAGTTTACTCCTGTGATAATGCGGCCCTGTTGAGTCCGCGCCGTCTATTGTTGAGCGATACTCCGGACTTATCTGACGACATCTCTCCAAGAAACATTTTAAGTTGGCTCGGGGTGTTTGTGTTGGGTCCACTAGGGAGAGATGGCCTGTCAGGGTGACGGGAGCCTAGAGAAGTTTTTAATTCCATGTTGAATAAAAGCTTATTTTATATGTTACGACAGTAAAGGAGTATTTCAATATGGAATAATATAGTAAGTAATTGTATCACTTAGTCACTTAAACTAGTGTATTAACAATTTATGTAATTATACAATTTCCTGAAAAGTTATCATTAACAATATAATTAGAGCAAAAAACAGTTATTTTGATCTACAATTTTATTTAAATATCGACAAGAAATGAGGTATGTTTTAATGCTATTTTTCTGCTTAGCGACCTATAATTATTACATCACGCACTCTTGTCTGCCTCATTAAGGCGATACTTCCATCTACCAGAAGAAAAATTCCTTTTATCAATAAAATATCTAAAATTATGTCATTGAAGCATTATCATACATACTTTTAAATATTTTATAGATAGAAGAATATTTTTTGTAGACAGGTTTCAATGAATTAAAAACTGATCAACACCGTGTGTAATGTTCTTAATGCAACGAAAACAAAATAAGAATGACTTAAAAAGTGTGCACTATTTTTGTCGGATCGTCCATTGCATATCTAAACTATTATGGTTTGGTTAAGGCAGGGTTTAATTAAATTTTAAAAACTAACCAGAAAAATCTGCAAATTGTATTATTAGTTTAGTGAAAACAAATAAAAATGTGTCACTAGATTTCAAAATCAGCCAAAAACAGCTTTTTGTTTTCTCAAATACACAGTCACAAGGGTGAAAGTTTATATTATTTCGAGTATAGAATATTTAAAATTAATAAATTCCAGATTTTGATATGGCAGCAATGTTAGAAAGCAGTAGTTCTTCAGCAATTCACAAAAAAGTCAAAAATACCTAAATGTGGACTTGGCTGATTTTGAAATGAGCGACACAAATATGGCTGACATAGTTTAGTGTGCACTATTTATGTTGAATCTTAACATCTTACCTCCACCCTTCGCAACTTCTAACAACCATGCCAAAAAAAAAAATTGTAACTTCATCACGGAATAAATTTATGCTGACGCATTTTTATAATATAATCTATTTCATAATAACTCGTATTTTAAAAAAAGTGTACGTTACGCTATTTTGGCTCGGCGGACTCATTTTTTTCACGCTTTTCCATTTGCTGGCTGAATTTAAAGCAGTTGCAACATTTAAAATATTCCTTTGCAGTAAGTCTTTTTTATGCTGTTTTGGTTTTTTTAATACGGAAAATTAGAAAAAAAAAGGTTTACGTTTTGTTATTCTTGTCGTATCGTCGTATTGCCTTTGGGATTTAAATAATATTTTTGTTTTCTTAGAAAGAGCGAAATACTTTTTAAAAATACCTACCGTGATGTGAATAAAAGTACGAGTATCATTCCATGTTTATGAATACGTTATCAACATTATTTTGTTTTTAATATGTTTTCCATTTTACGCCGGCTCTTATATCTAAACTTGCCTTGTCTGCCGCACAGCCATAAATCAAACATTCTAGGAATGTCAATCTGGTGTTGCATAATATGAAGACCGAGCACATCTTCCTAGCGACAGTCGCACGTAGCCTCTCAAAACGTATAGATATTTGGATGCGGCGATCGGCGAGCTGCTATAGGAATGACTAATTTGTAGGTATTCATACGCGTTCATTATGTGATTTGTTGATAGCAGCACTAGATGTTTTTTTTAAACTAAAAAGTTGCATTCAACAACTCTGCGGAGCTCCATTTGGCAACGTGTGTTTATTGAATAACGATAACGTCAATTTCAAGAATTCCACATGTTGCAGACGAGGCGAGTTTAGACGCGAGAGCCGACTAACTGTATACTGATACCTCGTTGCTCTAGCAGAGGATAGAGAGGGGGGTATCCTTTTATCAAGACAACGGGCGAATATTTTAAGACTACGGTTATTATACAATGAAAGCACAATATTTGGTAATGCCATTTTAATTTATTCGATCAATTATTGTCATAGTAAAATATATAAAAAAAGTGTAAATAAAAAGAAAACTATAAATTTATTATCTTCGTGTGTGAACGTTGTCATTCAAACCGCGGGTCTAGAGATACCAAAATACCTCAAAAAGAAAGCTATTCTCTTCTACACTAAATATTCTAAACCACCCAGCTCTCTGACAATACAAAGATGAAGTGTTATGATAAAGGGAGAATGCACATTTCCAGGTAGACATATTTTTATAGACAACATCATCTACATAATGATACCAAGATATCTTTTATTATCTACTTTTTCAGAGCATTTTATATTGCCGTTAAGTTGTTAAAATCTACGATGTGACAGTTTTTTAAATATTTTGTTTTTATATTTTACGTTTTTTATGTTAGATCTCTAATTATAGTAAAACTGTTAATATTATATGTCACTAATAATAAATTATAACTAATTTATATCAGATTATACTAGAAAACTGACGAGCCACATGGATTCTTCAAAGGGTCTCTTTGAAACTCAGTACACTGCACTTATTAAAAATACTCAAAGGTGATAAGCCTTCCAATATCTCTTATTTAAATAAACCAAACTATTTAGAGTTGGCCAACCTTTTTACGTAAGCGTGCCAAAATTTCCCAAACACGATTTTTTGACTGTATGACGTGTCGATGTGGGAAAAAATGAAAAACATGGTTTTAAAGAATTTTATTAAAGAAGTTTAAAAATCATAATTGAGTTCTTGAGATCTTTCACTGTGTTTCTAGCCGAAGGAATATTTTTTGTTCTTTAAATATTTTTTTCTTGTTTTCAAAATTTTCAAAGAGATCGTGGTTACACATTACAGACCACTTATTATTATAAAACTGTCAGACAGAATTACTGCTACTAGCTCTACCAAGTTTTTCTTTTTTATTTTGGTACAGCGATTTTTGTGGGTGGAAACGAAATTTTATTACTTTGTTTTTACACACAAATTGATACCAGAACTTCTTCGATCTGATGTGAAATTCTCTCATTACAGTGGTCTCAAGCCCAATAAATTGATCAGAATTAAAGGTTCGCCTCGCGGTTTCTCCCGCCGCCTGATCAAGTCAGTGTGATAATATTATGTGTAACGCACAAAGCAGCCTAAGAACCGAACTATGCAATTATATATTTTCAATAAATGTAGTTCTTATTCTTGATGCTGCTATTTTTTATACAATGTGATCTGTCATTATTTATACACGAATTCCGTAGTTTCCACATTGATTGGTAAATATTATTGGTAAAAATATTATTAAAAACCAAAGAAAATACGCATGACTATGTCGTTATTATTTTTTAATATTAGGTATGTAATATAAGAACTTTTTTGTAAAAAAAATATTTTTTAGTCACATTTGCGTACGAGTACCATGCAAAATCATCTCGCGTATCATAGGTTTGCCATCACTGATTTAGACACTTAAAAACATCAATGAGACCCGACCTTCAACCAGTGTTTTAAAAAGCAATTTTTTTCTCATGTAAAATTGTAATTTTTTCATATCGGAAGTTTTAACAAGTAGGTAAACGACGAAATAGAAACGGTTATTATTAAATAATGTGTTACCTACTGATTGTCTTGTATAAAAAAAGGAATGAATGCATCACATTCCGTACTTAATAAAATAGAATGAGTAACCTTATTGCAGTAATGAACTAACCATATTATATTTGACACTGTAAAGCGTGGAACGTTAAATCTAAACTGCAGTTTTAAATAAAGAAAACTTTCAAATAATGCAGGTAACTAAAACCTACCGCAGCAAAAAAACAACTTTTTAAATCACTGCAGTTAGTCGGCTCAGTAGCGGAGTGTGAGAGGGAGAATTAAGGACTCGTAAGTCCAACTTTGTATCAAGTTGTCAGCGGACAAAGACAAAGAGCGACGATGAAAGTTTTCAATCCACCCGAAACTTGTTTCCCCGGACAGATTACTTGCACGCTACTGCCATTTATTTAAGAACTCAAAAAACTTTCAGAGAACCATAATAATCATAAAGAAAAACTAATAATTTGGTTTTGTTAACAGGTTAATTTGGCAAGTTTCTTTTTAGTCAGGTAGTAGATTTTATTATATTATATTTTAGTATTCTTAAATATGCCAGCATTACTAAGAGTCCTCACAGGTCCGTCCACATGATGAAGTTGGATCGAGTTCATAATAGATTTTTTAGATTTCTCTACATGCATATCGAATACTTAATCTGCAAACCAGCTAACTCCACTTTTCTCCAAAAATAATGATTTTTCATTAATTTGAGAGAAAAAAATAAAGAAAACCAATACAGCAGCCTTCGGTGATTGACGTAATCATGAAGAGACGTTTTAGGTGACTGGGACATGTAGGATGCCGCCAAAGAGTGCGACACTTCGTAACCTTGTGGCACAGCCTCAAGGGTTCCGTTGTCGTGGACGACCCTCCCTTACTCACATTCAAACACGCGCGTTAACACGATCATACTCCCTACTTCATTTATCGTTTGTTAATTTATGGCTATGGCCGTATGTTGTAGCTTGGCCACTGGGAAATGCTAATAGAAATGGCGTATTTCAAAAAAATACTACCTTATTCTTAGGTCAATATTTATTATAAAGTAAACAATATTCGTAGGATGTTTATCACATTTAAATGGTCAAAAACATAGCTTATAATCAGTACCTTTAAAATTATCTTCAAATGTGTTAATCGTGCCTATTTTTTGAATAATAAAATGCCTTTCTTGTCAAATTTATGATCAAAAAGAATATAAAATATTTTTGTAAATGCGTTAAAAAATTAATAAATCTAAAAAAATAACACCACTGCACATGTATGTACTGAAATATGACTATATTCTAAGCTTTTAGATCGAGAGGTTTAAAAGAATACTATTTTATGTAATAAAAATACTTTATGCAGTCATCAAATGTTTAAAATAAATATAAAGGATAATAAGGCTTCAAAATTATGTAAATAGATTATCTAAAACGTTTAAGGAATGTCCAGGGTTATGCTCTGAAAATACCATAAAAGCCCCATTTCGACCTACGCTGAGCATGTGGGCCAGTAATGAATTGAAAAAAAAATACCAAAAATATGTTGTATTGTTAATCTAACGAAAACAAATAAGTATGAATAAAAAGGTGTGCACAGTTTTGTCGTATCGACCAAAATATACGAAAATTATTATGGTTTGGTTAAGCAGGGTTTAATAATTGATTTTTAAAAACTAACGAATAACATCTGTATGCAATTCGCACCGTGGGCGTAAAACCAAGGTATCTGCAAAAGACATATTTTGGATATATTAGGGTTTAAAGTTTTTGTTTTGTTAGGAGAAATAGAGTTTCTAAAAACAACCATAATATTTGGTTTATATCTACATTATATTGCATGTTTTTTGAGTTACATCACTTTTACATTATCAGGTTCACGACTTTTGCAGTTGTTTTGCATTTAATCTTAAAATTGAAAAATTTGCAGATGCCTTGGTTTTACACTCACGGTGCGAATTGTACCTTGTCTTAGTTCAATAAAAACAAATACATATGACTGACAAAGTCTAATGTTCACTATTTATCGCGGATCTTAAGTGCAAGAACGTAGTGGTTGCGCGGGGGCGGCGCGGCGGCGTCTTGCGAAACTCAAACATATAACCGTGTGTAAAATGTTCGTAGACAATGTCTTTTTTGGGATATGATACACACGGTTATACGTTTGAGTTTCGCAAGACTTTATGCGCGTTTAGAAAATCAGATCAGAGTGTATTTTTGGCGTTTAGAATTGTTCCATTCCCTAAGCAGCGAATTTATTATTATATGTAACGAATTATTGATGGCCAAAATAAAATAAAACAACGAGAAATAATTAAAGTTGTCTTTAAGTGTCTAGAATAAACCACCGGCATTCCAATAAGCGGCCCTCCTTTACTCTAGTTTTTATTAATATGGGGCTATTAAAACGTCAATTATATCTTATATCATACTTTATTATTTGACAAATCTGAAACATGACGTCTCGCGCAATGACGTGATCATAGCCGTCCATAGTGCCCATAGAATAAGGAGTATGGATTATTTTTAAAAGTTTTCCAGATTTAATCGTTTTCGTCATAATTGTGTTAATAAGAAAATTATTCGTTGTGGAAAAACTATGTTTATTGTGGTGCCTATATGCTCCGCCTATAAGAGATTACATAGTAATGTTGATATTGCATTTTATACATTTTGTTACGTAATAATATTAATATTACAAAACAAAATATTATTCAAGGTACGTGAACGAAATGTTGTTATCAAAAAAAAATTTTTTAGTAAAAAAATACCGAAATATATATTAAAGTTACTATAATGTACGTATTGTGGGGGAAATTCTACTTTTCTAGCAAATTATTTCAAAAGAAAATCAAAACAGTTGTCAGAGTTCCGGTGACTTCGATGTGCAAATTTTAAATGAGCCGGATCCACTGGCGAGGGGGGGTTTTTTTTTTTTTTTTTTTTCCTACCTTTTCTTCTAACTGAAACCTTGTGAGGTCTGAGAGGCAGACCTCGGTTTCCTGACTATTATTTCTAGGGTTGGGTCTTGTAAGTACATTAATGCCCTTTCCCGCATGTAATCTAGCTAAGTATTGAGCTGTTGAATTTACATTTACCTTCGCTTTTCAAACAAGTCTTTCGAGGGAAAACAGTTAAGAAAAACCCTCTTCCGAATATTGTCCTTATGGGTCCAACAAACAAAAAGTTCATACTTTAGCGGGATGTTCGGCTTGAGATTATGATCTTGTGTGGATCATTTTATAACATCAAAGATGTTCGCCCAGTCCCTAGGGGGTATACCCCGTTTTCTGTTTTCCACAAGTTTAGCTCTCACCTGGGCTTTGAGCCCGAGTCTCATTCTGATGTACATTCTAAAGCTACCTAGTTTAACTCTTAGGGCTTCCAAACATTCTTTTACCTCTACCGCTAGACCCTGGAAGGGATCCGGTGGGGTCAGAGTACTGCCGGCCGCATCCGCTGTGGAAGAAGTACCTGTAATTGAGTGAGGAGGGGGTGGATCATCAGGATTTGGAGAGTCAGGGGGCATCATCTTATGACGGAGCCTAGCTTCCTTGCGCTTGTGCTTAAAATTTTGAATTTTGTTGGCAAATAGTGTAGGTTTCTTATGAGGCCCTTCTGTCAGTCTATTCAAGAAGGTCTCTCTGTATTTAGTTATGGTTTCGGCAATGTCGATTCCATCGTGTTTAGCATTGATGCGTTTGATGCTATGGTGAGGCTTGAGTTCGTAGACGATTCGAAGGCATCTATTCTCTATTGTTTGCAGCATCTTTAAATTGGATTTGGTGATGTCAGTAGTCCAAATTGGGGATGCATACAGCATGGTTGGTTTAATAACCATGCTATATAGTGCCTTTTTGTTTTCTTCTGAGAGACAACTTCTACGGTTGAAGATGGGTCTAAGAACCCCCATCGCCATAAAGGCTTTTCGCCTGGCTTCTAATAGGTGAGGTGTCCAGTTCAATCTATGGTGAAGGTATACCCCTAGGTATTTTACAGTGTTACTGAATGAACAGGGGATGTCACAAACAGTAATTTTTCCTTTATAGGATTTTTGGCTCCGCGAGAAGAGAATCGCCTCCGTCTTCTTCGCGTTAACTTTAAGTCTCCAGCGACTGAAATAATCAGTTAGCTGTCGAGTGCCCTTTTCTAAGTTCCTAATCGCCGTGTCAGTCTGGCGGCTGGTGGAAAGGATGGCTGTGTCATCTGCGTATAGCGCCAGTGTGCAGTTGGCGGGATTTGGCACGATATTTTATAGTGAGGAAATGCGCATGCGCGGATTTTTTGGGCGACCATTTTTTTTCATAGAATGTCTTTTATATTTTATAGTGAGGAAATGCGCATGCGCGGATTTTTTGGGCGACCATTTTTTTTCATAGAATGTCTTTTGTTTTCGATTTTTCTCGCAGCGGCTGTCAAAATCGTTTTCCATTTTCAAATAATTACGGGGAGATTTCGATTGACATTTGCAACTCTTATAATATAAGTATTGCTCGTGAGTGCCAAGTGAAATTCAGATCACATCGACTGAATGGGTTTCAACTATCTCTATATATATAAAAATCTCGTGTCACGATGTTTGTGGTCGAACTCCTCCGAAATAGCTCGACCGATTTTTATGATTTTTTTATGTAAATTTGTTAGGTATGAGAATAGGTCAACAAGTATATTTTATACCGCTAGGTGATTAGGGTATCTCTATCCAGAAAAATTTTCTTTTATTTTTTTGACAATTTTTTTTGTTGTATTTTTTTTATTAATTGGCATAAAAAATACCTATAACCCAAAATTTTCACCCTCCTACCCTCACCCTCCCATTTTTTAATCGCGATTTTATTATTTTTGTATGAACAAATTTAACCGTCGTTCGTATTTCAAACAGAACGAAATTATTTATGTTGCTCAATGACAGATGGCGCTACGTCCGAGAAGAATTCAAGAGAAGCGTCGCGTCATTTTTACATTTCATTCGGCATATCACAACGCAGTGCTTGCAAAGTTTTGTACGATTTATTTTAATTTATCTATTTTTATGTGCGTGTATTACAGTGCACAATGCCAGCAAGACGCAAGGGGGGCCATTTGGGCCGTCGAATGAATAAAGCAACAAACATGCAAAATAGTAGAGCAGAAATAACAGACGAACAAATCTAACAAGATAACAAAAACGTGCGTGTAAGCATGTCGCAATTGCGTGCATCTCAATCACAAGAGGCACGAGCTGAACGAAATCAACAACGACAATTGGAACGGAGCCAAGCGCGCCGGTTCGTAGTTAACACACGCAGAGCAAATGACCGACAACGCCAACAAGTACATCGAACATTTACATCCGCTTCGTTCCTTCGTCTCGCATTCGAGTACGAGCCAGATATTGAATATTCCGCTCATCCGAAAGTGCTGATTGGTGCTATGGACGAAGAATGTCCCCATTGTCATGCGCTCAAATTCAAACATGAGTCAGCCGGATTGTGTTGCGCATCAGGAAAAGTGCAACTACCAGAAATTGAGATACCACTAGAACCATTGAACGGCTTGCTCATCAGCACGGTTCCAGATTCAAACCTGTTCCTGAAGTTCATTCGCACATTCAATTCATGCTTCCAAATGACTTCGTCCGGAGCAACAGAAATAGTTCACAATACTGCGGCAAATGGTCAACAATTCCATTCTACGTTCAAAATCAACGCGGCGGTGAGGACATCAATCATGTGGATGCACGTTGCGGCTACAATAGCCTCAATTTGCCTAATGCCAGGCACATCGTCGGCGAACTGGACGCCCTGTTGAATGAGCACAATGAATTATTGAAATTCTTCAAAGCACACATACACGAATTGCAAAGTGACAATCACGCTATTGTCATCAATCCTGATAAAACACCAGCTGGAGAGCACGTACGTCGATTCAATGTAACTGTTGTTGACGACATTGCTGGAATCATGGTTGGCGACCGCACATCGACGCGAGAAATCGTGATTCGAAGAAGAAACAATAATGTGGAGTTCATCGCTGACACACTCCGTTCATACGACGCTCTCCAATATCCGCAAATTTTCTGGAAGGGACAAGACGGATATTGCATAAACATTAAACAACGAGTTCCTGTCACAGGTAATTCATTCATTATGAACATCATTACTCATTTTGAATTGAGAAAATGAATGGTTGATGTTTTTTTGTTTTTATCGACGGTCATCGTCTACAGCGCTCTATTCCTCTTTCTGTCATAGATCTCATCCCCACACACTTACGATAGATTCGTTATTTTTTATTTAACAACCAAAATATTCACTAGAAATAATTTATATGGCAGAACAACGTTTGCCGGGTCAGCTAGTAATACAATATAATCCAATAATATGTACTTTCGCCAAATACATCGTTTGATCGTGGTTGCATTAAGCATTGTATAGTCTTCTTTAAGCTCTGTAAGCCAGATAAAAGAGTGTATTTTTGGCGTGTGATATGTAACACATAATTATTTTTTTCAGACGAAAAAAAACGTACTCGATTGGATTCGAACCACCGATTGTTCGGTTATCAGCCGAACGCACTACCTTTACGCCACGGTATGGTACTGCAATCGTGACGATTATACAGTATTATATTATAGTTTAGAATTGTTCCGTTGCCTAAGCAGCGAATTTATTATTTTTGCCATTTGCAATTCCTTACGTAAACAATCTATTAAACGTCAAAGTGACAGTTGGTACTTTAAAAATAAAAACAACGGGAAACCATTAAATAATTTAGTGATATAAGTTAAAGTGTATAGAAATAAACCAACGGCATTCCAATAAGCAGTCCTTTTTCCTAAGTGTGTAATTTTACAAGATACTTAAGAGCTAGTCAAAGAATCTAGTGTTTATCACAAGTTTTGTTTATGTTTTGTTACGCCAAAGAAGTATAACTTCAAACGCGCGTACATAAGTACATTAATTCAGCTCATTGGTTGGAAATAAAATGTTTTAATTAACATTATAGGTTTAACAGGGCGGTATTTTTTATCGGGGTCGTAATGTCTAGTTTACTTCCGTTGTCCTTGGAAGACACGTCCTTGGTGAGCAGCAATGACACATGTAAGTTGTCAGGTGTAGTATTTTTAAATCCTTGGGCTCTCAATATTGTCTATTATAGTAGTGATGGCATTTAAATTAGGTTTAGTGGTATATTTTGTAAGTAATGTATCCAGACAATACCCTTCTCAGATATTGGAGTCATGAAAGGTTGATAAAAAATACTGTATAACAAAACGGGGCGGTATTCTGGCGCTGCCTAGGGGCGGCATTTTGTTTAGGGACGTCACTGAGCACGCTGACACAACAAACAAAAGATATTGGTTATTAAATCACACGGTTAAACCGATGTAGATCGCCATAGAAAGGCGTAAAGGAATAAAAGGTAGTCTGCACATATTAACTTCCCAAAAGAAAAAATAAAATGCAGGTCTGTCGAAACTTGTTCAACAAAACTTTATCGATATCAGAACAAATGATACAGACTATTTTGTTTATAAATAATGTAGTTGTTGCACCAGATCAGCGTGGAATGAAAACGACCGAGAAACCCGAATCCAGTACCACGAAGCAACTGATTAGAGAACACATCGAAAGCATACATGTCGTTAAGTTTCATAACTGGAGGTCAACGTATTGATTACAAAAAGATTATATCTTCCAGCTAGTTTATCCATTAATAAATTGAACGATGATTACAAAAAGTTTCGTGAAGAAAAAGGCATACAGCCAGAAAAATCGAGCATGTATCAATTTTTTTTCAGTAGAAACTACAACTATGGTTTACATCTTCCTAAAAAGGATCAATGCAATATACACACAACATTCACACACATTAATGAAAGTGACCAAGCAACAGAAAAAACCGAATAAGATGCATACTTTCCCAGAAAAGATACTGCTCGAAAACACAAGCAAGAAGGCAAAGAAAAATGTTTTCTTCCGGTCATTCTGCAGCTTGGTGTTTCGATAGAGAAAAGATGCCATTAACATCAAACCTCAAAGTAGGCAAACTGTACTGCAATAGAAAACTACTAATTAATTATTGATTAATTATTAAAGTAATTGATTTTACATTGTACATCTTAAAAGACAAGAAGGCTGTTTGTTATACGTAGAGCGAAGTTGATGGCAAGAAGGAATCAGCAGAAACGGTGAGTTGCATGTAGAAGTTTTTTAGAAATTGGCCGACTACAACCAAATAAGTTGTTTTATACTCTGATACAGCAGCTGGACGAAATCGTAATCAAAATATGGCAATTTCCTGTCTTTGGTCTCTCCAAAAAATATCTTACATGGAAGTAATCAATCAAAAGTTCATGGAGTCAGGCCATTCCGAAATGGAATGCGATTCAGTACACTCAGTCATCGAGAGAGTTTCTCGAGAGACCCCATCTACGTGCCGGCAAAGTGGTATGCTGCGGTACGCTTAGCAGGATAAAACGGAGCCCCTTATAAAGTTGAAGAAATGGGGTGGGCAGATTTTTAAAATTTTTCTTCAGTCACGGTAAAAGTTTTTAAAAATAGGACCATCGCAACGGATGGAACTAAGATAAACTAGTTGAATCTAAAGTGGATTCAGTATAAAAAAAAGCAAAGCCAAGACACATCTTTGTCAAGAAAAGTATAATTATAATTTTAAAAGTATTAACCTACATGGAAACTGCCATAAGTCTTTCAAACAACCTGTACCAGATGCAGAGATTAATCCTTAGAAATTATATGAATCAACTTTGCCGATATCAGACCAAAAATCACGGGTCATACCATACAATTGTTGTCATAAAAAATTAAAAAAAATATTATATCAATACTATCGAGCGAAGGTACTTGATGAAATTTGAATTTCAATTCTAATGGATTTACGTTTTGTACTATTCCATTTGAGTCGTTTTTTGCGTCTTCGTTCCGGCATCTTCAAGCAGTGTGTATTTGCCTTTTGGTGAGTGTACGCAGTGCCTGAAGATGCTGAAAGGCGAAATCGGTGTTGAAAAAAACGACTCAAATGAAATAGTACAAAACTTAAATCCATTAGAATTTAAAAATAATGTAGTTTGACCGAATGGTTGGTGAAATATCTGCATCATTAATGTCAACATTTCTAATGTCCATGTCAATTTTGTGTCCATAATTTATTTTGTTTATCGTAAAATTAAACGGTTTCCTAAATATTGAATTATGTATAACATAGTCTGCTGTAGAATTGGTCTTATTTAGAAGTTAAAATTCTTGCAAAAAAGTGAAAACTGTCACTTCTGTACTATGCTGTAAATGCATAGGATTATATTGAATTTAAGAAACAATTATTTTCATGCCACTTCTTACGTATCCCAAGCGACATTATTTGCCAATGTATTAAATTTTTCATACATTTGAAATTGGAAATAATTCTCCAAAATTATTTGTAATTTGAAACACAACAAAATATTGTTTCAATATTTTGATGTTACAGAACTAAACTCGAATTATAGGTTCGTAATTTCTATATTTCGCTCTCCTGAACATTTTATGTTTTGGCGTTTAGGATAGTTCAGAATTGAATAGACGATATTTTCAAATTTTTCTTTCATATTCCTGCAATTTTTCAGTAAAAATAATAAACAAAAGTAAAATATATCAAGTGTTGCCGTCTTTTTCTCCGAAAGTGAGGGTTGTAATATCAAAATAAATATTTCAAAAATATTAACGATTTGCATAATGACCACCGAAACATTCACATTACGCCCCACGTTGGGAAAAAATGCTTTAGAATCATATAAACTCTTATTCTTCCATCATCACAAATAACCACAATCGTCTTTCATCTACAACACCATCGATACTCACATCAACGACCCCTACATAATTATAGTTGTATTTTTCATACATACATACACAAATGAAAATGTGAAACTTTTGCCTTTTCCTTCATACATACATCTTAGACACTCGCAAAAATGCTTCTGCTCCAAAACACGTCATTATCATTTAAAAATGAGACACAGTAGTGTGATTGTAGAGCGTGTGTAATTTTTTTACAGCTCGTTAGCGCAAAAGCTTCCTGCAATTACACAGCAGCATGCCCACAGCTTAGTGTAATCACCGTCGACAGATTTGAGCGTCGCAAAACTAAAATGGTCCAACTCGAGATTAAGACGAGGGATGTTTATTTCGAAAGCAGCGCTCACGATATAAAGTTTAATTTAAATAGTTAAGTATTCGATATCTACCTACTTTGATTTCTACTCAGTGAGCAAACTGGATTTACAATTATTAATATAAAAACTAGTTTAAAATTGCTGGCCTAACCTTACCAACTGATACCAGTCACGAAGAGTGAAGGTAGGCTTTTAAGATTTGACATAAATGGTGCTGATTAGTTAATTAAAACTCTGCTTAAGCCAAACCATAATCGATAAAAATTATACTTTTAACTATAAAATATCCAAAAGTATGTATGATTTAATGACATAATATTAGATATTTTATGAATAAACGAACATTTTTTGATTATTGTCTACTATGGCGTGTATAGGCACGGTTTTAATTGAATTAAAAAAAACTAAGAAACACTATCTACATAATTATTATTACAGTCTTATTTCAATGAAAACCAATACGTTTTACTGACTGAAGTGTGTGCAATATTTATGTTGGATCTTAACAACCTACCTCCACCCTTCTTCACTGACTGATACTAACTGTATATATTATTATTTTGTAAGATGATGCTAGAATAAAAAGAACACATTTTATTAAAGAGGAAAAAATACAAAATCACAACACATAACAAATTGATATAATCATGGCTAACCCAACCCAATATAACCTTACTAACCGATACTTACTGTACGCATATAATACTTTTATTATTCGTAATAATTTGTTATTACGATAGAATAAAAAGATGAAGAGATTAAAACAAAATCACTCGTAACTCTACGGTCTTCATGATATCCCGTCGCAGGACGGATGTAATGTTTCATGATGCTGTGTATCGTGCAATTAATTTATTTGATGGCACCATAAAGGTTGATTAATTTTTTAATAATTATTATATCATGTTTGTGGACGTATTAAATATGTTAAATTTATAATTGTATTTATCGCTATACTTTAATATCTACGTAAGTACATACTATCTTTTCTACTTTCTTGTTATATTGGTTGTTACTTGTAATTAAGTCATTTTTATAATTTGTATTTATTATGTAATGCTGTGCTCCTGTAAGGCTATGAGACATGGCATCTTATTAAGCTTCAAGAGTCTCGGCTTTTGAGCTTTGAAAATCGATGTCTCCGCCAAATCTTAGGGGTACATTGGTACGACCGCGTTACAAACACCCGAGTTCGTGAGCAGACACAACAGACTACGCTGATTGAAGTTATTACGAATAGACGCTTTACGTGGCTGAGACACGTATTCCGGATGCCGCCAAAGAGTGCGGCACTCCGTACCCTTGTGGCACATCCTCAAGGGTTCCGTTGCCGTGGCCGGCCATCCCTCACCCTGCAGTGGTGCTACAAGAGCGACCTACGTGCTGCAGGTCTGACATGGCGGGGATGGACCGAGGGTAGTGGCGCCAACTTGCCCTATGCCCTAATGTTGGGACGTGACAGGGTGGAAGATGAAGAATGTATTATGGCGCATTGGCCAATCGCTAATGCCATAATACTCTTTTATAAATAAATAAAAAAATCACAGACGTAACAAATCACAATGGAACCGGAAAGCATCAATCTACGCGACGGCCTATGGGAAGGCATTTACGCTCTTGGATGTGCTTCATGCTCTGAAAGTTACCAGTCCCATGAAATGGGAACTCTTTCAAACCCCATATAAGCATAATATCTAGATTTCTCATACCAGTTTAGCCAAATTCAGTAAGCTAATCTAGCAGATCCAAAATGAGAGGGCCTCACGCCCGATGTAAATCAGTCATGTCATCACCAGACATTCTCCTTACAAGAGGTAAACAACAACGTACCCGAAAATAATAGTACAAACTAAAGACAGTAAGAAACTTATGCGACTATTTAAAAAATAATGTGTAATTTCTAATGAAATAATGTTATCATAATAATAATATAATATGAATGTTTTAAGCGTAATATAATAATTATTACAAGATAAATAAAAAAGAACTTTTTATGTACAGCGTTTTTAAATTTTCTGTTGAATTATTATGGTGAATATGCTCAAACTTGTACTTGATATTATGAAGTAAATAAAAAACAAACAAACAGATATAGAATACTGAAATGTCATTTTGATATTTCATTTTGATTTTCATAGTAACGCACGTATATAATAATAATTTAGTTGCTAAGACCACCCTCTTAGCAACCAATAATAATTCTTTTACTTTTTACGGATTTTTCTGAAATAACTTTCCATACAAAACAGAATTAACTGAACATGAATTCAATTCTGCTTGCAGATGGCAAAAAGTATTAAAAGAATGCATTGGCATCGTGTCCTGATAAATTATATATATATATAAAGTTTCAAATGTCTAGCTAGTCGAGAAGTTAGTTAAAAATCTATGGCAAGATTTGTACCGGACAAACAACCACTGGATAAACAAGAATACGAGCTAATAATTTTTTTGTAAAATTCAGGAGTTAATTTTCAAATTTAGTTAAAACCACTTTTTGATAAAGTGAGAAAATGCGATGTAATATTATGCATTCCTCTTTCCTAAACACTCTGTGTTTACTAGCAACATAATAAAGACGTCATCTTTCTGATTACCTCCATAATGTATGGCATTTTGCAAGATGTTGTCTGCCTGAGCGATGCCATGATTGAATTAAATGGAGTTGACGCCGTTTGAAAATAAGCCTGACTCAAAATTTAGTCCCACAATTAGTAGGTTTGTTTGATGGATAGAGAATGATATATTTTTTAGAGTCGACCACTTGAAAATTACCTACTGATAATGGAATGCCTACGATGTCTGAGCAGCTTACACGCTAGTTTTTAATGTCTTGGTTGCCAGGTTCGAATCCTTGATTTGGCAAATACATATTTCGTTTTCCAATTTGTGTTTAGGAGTCAGTTTCTATATCTCGTAATACAAGCGAAATCGGAGGCGGCCAAAGCCTGCACAAAAACGAACCATTAGTGCGAATGAGAAAGCATTTGGCACGCTTATTTATATATCTGCTAGATGCGTTAGAGTGAGATAGAATTTCTACGGCTGAATTAAATATTTTTTGGTAACGTCGCCGGTAAATATTGATTTAAATGATTACATTAATTTAAAAACTGCAAGCACGTGTTACTGAAATTTATTGTTTTGTGTTAAATATAAAGTTAGATGTAATTATTTTAGTTAATTTAGTATGAAATATGTTTATCTATGCTGTGTTTAAATTTAGTAGCCATATTGAGAATCAACACGATGGTATTACGTTTTATAGTTAAGTTCATAAAAATATAATTGTGGTTGTACTGTGCGTCATACGCGAGAAACACGGCTTCATTTTGCCGAGCAAAAGCTACTGTCTTTATTTATAATTACTCTGAGGACGCGATTTTTTTTTTCTTTCGGGATACTAACTATAAAATTAATGTTGCTTTTTCTTTACCAGAGACTACGAGGCCCAAAAACTGAGGTGCAGTAATACCAATAGCGAAGGGTGGAGGTAAGCTGCTAAGATCTGTAATAAATTGTGCACATTAAACTTTGTTTATCATACGTATTTGTTTTTATTGAGCTTAGTCTATAAATATTTACAGATGGTAGGTATTCGTTAGTTTTTAAAAATCAATTAAATTTTTTCTAAACCAAACCATAATGGTTGTGGTATATTTTGGGCAATACGACAAAATTGTGCACACTCATACTTATTTTTTTTTGTTGGATTGAGAATACATATTACACATATTGTTGGTTCATTTTTTTAAATTTATTAAGCCCTGCCTAAACCAAATTTTAATAGATAAAAAATATTATTCTATCTATAAAATATTCAAAGTTATGTATGATTTAATTGCATAAGATATTTTAGAAATTTTATAGATAGACGAGAATTTTTTGGCTGTTATTTATTATGGGCTTAGTTTCGCAGGATTTTAATTGAATTTTAAAAACTTAGGCTTATTTCAATGAAAACAAATACGTATGACTGTCAAAGTTTAGTGTGCACTATTTATGTTGGATCTTAACAGCCTAACTCCACCCACTGAGTAATACTAGCATTAAAAAAGTTACAAAAAACACACATTGTATTTTGATCTGACTGGGAATTGAATCCGGAGCCCTTATTTTCATTGATCTACGAGGGCTACTTTATTTCTAAACAGAAGCATAATAAGATTTAACTAGGGATGTTTAATTTTTTTTTCTAAATCTTTATATTGTACTTATTACCAATTTAAACTTATATTAACAATTTAAACTAGTGTGAGTGATGGTATCTCTTTTGGGATACGACTGTACTTATCCTGTTTTAGTTTCAAACCACACATTTCACTGTAATGAGGCGGTATTTAGCGAAAATTACACGAAATTATGGAAACTATTTAAGCTCTCGGCACTAATACCGTGTCGTTAGTTTGATTTAAATATAATTCGCGCAACTGCTGTTGGCTATGTCATAGAAATAATTAAATCACAAACAAAGAAATTATAATACAAGTACTATAAGTACTTTATTATCTCTCGCGTGGACACGGCAGAAGAAGTGTACATATTGCTATTTAATTACAACGTTTTTATTGGGTCGTATTATTATTTTTGTCCGGTGGTTGTTTATCCAGTACAAATCTTGCAATCGATTTTAACTAACTTCTCGACTAGCTAGATATTTGAAACTTTTAGAATATACCAGAACACGATGCCAACGCATTCTCTTAATATTATTTTAGCCGTCTTTAGGTAGAATTGAATTGTTTTTCAGTTAATTCTGTTTTGTATGAAAAGTTGTTTCGGAAGAAATCCGTAATACAATCCACTATTATTGGTTGCTAAAGGGGTAGTCTTAGCAACTAAATTATTAATATATACGTGCGTTACTATGAAAATCAATATGAAATGTCAAAATGACATTTCAGTATTATTTCTATCAAGTTCAATTTTTTTTGATAGTTTAAGCTAGTCAAATCAAGTTTATATGATTCAACAGAAAATTTAAAAACGTTGTATATAAAAAGTTCTTTTTATCTTGTTATTATTTTATTAATCAGCAATAATTTGATACTCATGTATTATTATATTCAAATTCAAATTTTATTGAACATACACCATTCTAAAAACACTCATGAGAAAATAATTATAGCCAATAGAAAAAATCTTTTTTGAAAAAAGTAAGACACGCGGCAGGAATCAAACCTGCGTCTTTTGGGTATCGCGCCTTGTGCATTACCAATATGCTACAACTGCCATGATTAATTGCGTCAAATTTTAACTCCTGACCTTTTTAATACCTGCTCATAAGCGCCCCCCATGTTCAATAATTATAATGGTACACTCTTAAGATCTTGTGATTTATTCGTTGAAGAAAAGAAAAAGTTATTTCAAATTTTATTCATTTTCACATGTAGTGAACATTACAAATTATTAAGTCAAGATGTTCACAACAAGACTTTTAGAAACAAAAAAATATTATTTTAACAGTATTATTATATAAAAGTTATTAGAGTAGAAAAGTGTAAACACAAGAAATTACACCGAATGAGCTAAACAAACCCGATTTTAAGAATTTATAAAACAATACCCACCTATAGGTACTCATCCATTTTGTTTCAATTGAGTTTTTGCATCTCATTGAAGCGTTGCAATTTTATTTCGTACTAAAAAATATACTGACATTAATAATTGTAGATTTTACGTAGTCAGTCAATAAACTCAGAAAACCATCGTTTCCATTCGTTAGCTCTCTCTATATTGTCATCACACTATCCAAATTACATACGATTACAAGGAGTTAACGATATTACATAGCAGTGGTGAAGGCTGATTTTTTGAAAGAGGTAGGCTGTGGGAGTAACCATGCTTGTCAGATATATTTACGGGAAATAAGAAGATAACCAAAAATTACTACTGATGAATAGGTACGCTAAATCGATGAAATTTCAAAAGCTTAATTGGTTTGTTATAATTAGTTTATAAAAATAAGCAATTGGTTTGAATTACTTATATGTTTTCCTAAACATTTATATACGTAACATACGCTCAAAATATATTACTTATCATCTTTGAAAATGTCCGTTGTTGTGTATAATAATATATTATGTTCCATAACAATTTATAATTTAACCTGTAAAACTAGACATTTTAAAATACTTCTATATTTAAAACATAAACTTAGGTAGGCACAATATCATATATATATATAAATTATCTAATAAGTGAAATAATATAATAGATAAATAAAAATCACGAGATAAATTATTTTATATTTTTAACAATAATTAATACATATTTATAGGATTGAATCCCATATAAATTATTTTTTAAATCATCTTCTTATTAATTATTTTGAATGAATGTGCTATAGCCATGTAAGCGCTAACGACACAACTTGTAGATTTGTATGCGGGACGCCAGACATTTTGAAATTATGAGAAAAAAAAATCATATCGAAAAACCCGACGATTCACGCCAAAATAATCCTATATTATGTGAAGCGAAACGCGGTGTGTTTTATTTTTTAAGCTTTCGAGAGATGCCATAGATGGTGCTTATTGAAATATGGGAAAAGATTGTAAAATTATGACAATTGTACGATAGATGTCTTTGGGAATATTGAATATAAATATTATTATTTGTGATTATATAAATACGTCAATATGAAAATAAAAAATATTTTTCTAAAGAAGGTAGGCTTTAAATAATCGCCTAGTATGGAGTCTTCGCCACTGTTACATAAGTTTACTTTTGTATTATAGTTTCGTCTAACTTGATTTTCTCGTGGTGATAGTGTAAAGGAAATTAAGAAAAGAATCACGTCAGCGAACAAATGTTACTTCTGTGTAGGTATTAAGACATTTTAATTCCCGCCTATTCTCTCGTTGAACTAAAAGCACGCTTTATAAAGCTTCTATACACCTACGCTTTTGAAAGTAAAGTCAATGGTAAATTATTGCCATGATAGTAAATTATTAGGTACTTCCAAAATATGGAGCAAATAATGTAGGTAATAATAGCAGCATTATTTTCAATGATTGGTTATAATAAACAATAGTGTCCGGAAAATCAAACATATAAAAAATAATAATAAAAAATCGAATTGTTTTTCGAAATTAGGTATATCATAATTACTGTAAGAATGTGGAATGTGTTGACTTACGAGTACCTACATTGAATCACATTATAATATATTATTATATTGATTGAAACATTACTGCCTATAAACATAAGTCGCATCTAAATGGTTTTGTAACTTACGTACGTGCTTTAAGAGCATACATAAGTGAAAGGGAAGATAATTTTCAACTGTATGTGGAACTAAATTTTGGCCGCGTTGTCATTCGGAGAGCGATAGTCGACCTGTTTGCACGTCAATTTGTTTTGTGATGGCGTCGGGGGAATATATTCTTAAATCGTGTAAAGATGACTAAAAAACGTTCCGCATGTACTTGAAAAATAACATGTCAATGAATATACTTATTATTATTACGAATATAATAATAAACATAACATAAAAAAGACGCATGATGAATTTTTATGACAAAAAATATTTAGTTCGGCTCGCATCATTTGCACAATCCGCGCATCGCCTAGTCACGATGTTTTTAGACCATGCCTCAGTTAAGGTATAGCCTTAAGGTAAATTTCTCCACGAACAACGCGTATTTATTTAAATGTAATGCTATACAGCTATATCTATATATATTTTGTACATTTTACATATTGTAAACGTTAACTATTTGGTCAATATATTGCGCCCTACAGCTTAATCAGAAACGGTAACAATTGAGAAAATTACATTTCAGATCTCGTTCTGATTGATTATGTTATTTGAGTCATAAAGAGCAAAAAGTCTCCCCAACTGTGTTCACGAAAGACGTTCTGACTCGTTGTTAATTATTCACAAAATGACGTCTGCTGGATGGACACGTAGCTCTTTAGCTATGACGTCATGTCTCTGACTCATATGATTTTAATCAGTCACACATCAACAATTGCATGCCAATAATATAACAGAAGAGGCTGGCACAATATACTTGGCGAATCGAATTGTGACGCAGATAATACGGATAGAGACAAATAGAGAAAGCTGCTAGAGAAAATCTGAACTCACTAAGGATATAATATGGCAGTAAACAACTCATTAACTGTGTCAGCAGATTGATCAGCAATATTAAATTCTGTATCGCAATGACAAATTACTTTAATATCTATTCCCATAGTATCAAATTATATGACCGAAATAATAATATTATATAAATTCCCAGCTACTCGTATGTCCATTGACGCAAATGTGATTTAGCCGCTGACTCGATCAATATAATTATTTACTAAGTTATAATGAAAAGAATATTATTTTAACTGTATTAATAGCGAATAATATTTCATCGAAAAGGTCACTTGAATATACGTTTTCGGGCTGATACTATCGCGGTCTCTATATTGCTTTGCACAACATCAGCTCATTCTACCGAGATTCGGACCTCGGAACATTATCATAATTATTGTAACATAACTACTATTGTACCGACGGTTTACCCCGCAAATAAAACTCGCTCCTGCATCCATTTTCGACTTCTTCATTATCATCTTCAACACCATGACCTTCGATACGCCGACGACTCTCACGTGGTAACTCACATCGAACCCCATATACGACAGCCCGACGAGCCCCACATCGAACATACCTCGAACCCTCTTTTGATAAAATATTAATTATAATTGTTTGTATTCAGATTTTTTCGTCAAAATATTTAATTGTGTATTTATGTAGGCAGGCACCTATACAATATGTTGTAAATAATTTTCTTTATAAATTATTGAATTTTTTCTTATATAATAATATTTAAAAGTGTATGAATCGAGACATCGCACGTGGCCATTCTTAGTTTCTGCTTCAGTAACCTTAGGGAAAAGCCATCCCTAATCAATGGAGCATAATTTGGGATGAGGCAGCCTTATCAGACTCGTACAACATTGCTAGACTTTTTTTGCCTTTGAGGACCAAAACTTTCGCCTGACTGACTTTGCGAGATGTAAAAATATGGATATCGAAAGCTTTTTACAGAGCTTTCTTGTACTCCGATAAACACAAAGCTTTATTTAGGCAGTGTGTCTACACATATCACTGTTGTATAACACTACGATAGAGATTTCAACTACTACATATTAATAAACTATTTCTTATATTCAACGAATAATTCACAAGATTTTGAAAATGTAACATTCTCAAAAGTGAATTATTCGTTGAATATAAGAAACAGTTTATTAAAAATTGTTAGCAAGTTCAAGTGGACGTTATAAATAATAATATTTGGCGAGAGCCGGGCATCAGGTAGTAATTATTGTAATTAATATTCCTTAATTAAATACACAAAAACCGAAAGTCAATAATAACGCAATTTGATGAGCATTTCATGTATGACCTGCCAGTTTAAATTGTCGTAATTAGACAGGACGCTCGTAGCATAATTAGTTAATGCAACAGTTGGTGCGATACTAGTGGTTATACGGGTTCATATCCCGTCGAGCTTCGTTTTTTTCTCAAATATGATTTTTCTAGTGGGTATATAATATGTGAGATGTTTTCAAGTTATGTATGTTACCAGTGACGTCCTTAAACAAAATGCCGCCCCTGGACAGCGCCATAATGCCGCCCGATTGTTGTACTTATATAATATTTTTAATCATCCGTGTTCGTGTCGTTTATGGTCACCAAGGGCGTCGAAGTTATTAACACAATCACTAAGAATTAACACAATCACTGCTAACCTTTTAATTACCACATTTAAATAACCCGTTAATTATATATAATGGCCAACAACTCCAAACGCGCCTGTCGCGGTATTAGGACTAAATGGGTTAATGCATTTTGTTTCCAACCAGTGAGCTGATTTTTTTAAAAGAAAGATATTTTCGTTATTAAGTTTAGGTAACTATTTCTATATATACCAAATGATTCTTCTCGATTTGCCGCCCTTTGAGTAACTGCCGCCCCCGAGTGACGCTCAATCTGCCTACCCCCATGGGACGTCACTATATGTTACTACATATTAATTTATTATAAAATAAATATAATCTTTCGTTACGCACTATGTGCAATCGACTAATTTTGGCACTTCGTCGAAATAATTTGTCTTATGATTTAAGAGATACTCACAATTCTTCATTTTCTACCCTCACAGAGCACCTGGATTCTTAGGTAATAATTATTAAAGTAGATTATGTATTTTGTAAAATATTAAATCTAATATTCAAATTGCTCAAAAAAAAAACAGAAGACATATGGGATATTGTGATGGAGGTGCTTGTTGAGAACAGCGTGAATAGCAAAGATGCCTATTATTTGGGTATCTCCATTCATACTGGACAGAGAATAGTGAAGTGCTTCCAAGAAATATATCTTTAGGGAGTTCCATAGTTATTTTGCCATATTATGTCAAATAAATTATGAGAATTTTAGAGATATCAACGGTAATACCAGAAGTCGACATAGAAGACGGGCTTGAGAATTCTCAATTTATTATTATTGTTGTAAAATTACTTTATATTACATATATACTAAACTTATCATTCAGATTCAATATCAAGAATTTCTCCAACTCATTCGGTCATTTTTTCATTAACTGTTCTGTCTCAAAAATTTTACTTGCAAATTTAAGCAATTCCGTTGAGAATCAAAAATTTGCGAGTTCCATTTTGGGTTGAAGATCAGGGCCTATTATTATTTTTACTTAATTCTACATCCAAATCAATATATTTCTGGTTATATTATATCTGGCGATTTTTCGTGATTCTCATTGATTGTTTCTCGAGAAATAAGAATGTTTGAAATTTTAGAAAAAAATCTCGACAATGAAACTAAACTTTCTTAATTATTTCTCGAAAATTCTTAATAAGAAAAATCTTGGTCAAAGGCATTAGCTAAAAGTATGGCCCACATATCCTGAAGCGGGCCCCTAGGCTAGGATCATTGGCGGGCCCCTCTATCTATCGCTAAGGATAAAGACAGTGTGACGCTCTACAGTAGCGTTTTCCGAATGGTGTACGTGGAAAATTAATTTGTATATTTAGTGTTTTTTTTGTATATTATATACAACCATTTGAATTATGCAGTTATCGAGTATTGATGCACCATTAAAATTTGTATTGCATAACTACATAATTTAAAAAATATATTATTGGAAGGAATCAAGCGACTTTTTTACTATTAATGCAAATTTGTGACTCTGGATTCTGGTCGACTCGAGTAGCCGTGTTCCTCCTGAGCCCAGCCCCCCTGACTAGAGTCTTGTCAGCCCCCCCACTTATGGGGGCCATGGCTACGAGTTAACCATAATAAACAAAATGCATGCATGCTTTATAATAGAAAAAGCATTTAAATGGATTCAAAATTCTCAATAATGAGGAAAACAATAAAATTATAATCGATAAAAAGAGGCATCCGTAATTTTGTTTCTGTAACGAGGTACCTACTAATATCATTAAAATTATTGATGAAAAAATATCTGTTTATATTATCGGATATTATGCAATATGTTATTTATTTTCAGCTTATAGGCATAGGCGTTTCAATGAAATACTCCTTTTGAGCTAATTCATTTTTTCCTTAACAAAGGCTTGCTTTTACCTTTATCTCGACGGATATCGCATGGGACCGAGCTTTCAGACTATCGGATGGAGATTTCACAAAAGGGCGTCGATATTATAACCTATTGGCGTTATCATATCCGGCGTCGCCGTCGTATTACATGCGAACGATAAACTTTACTCTACGGCATCGTTCTGTTTCCTGTTTTTTTCCCTCTTCTTTCTTTGGCGTCCTTTTGAAAACAATTTAACGCGAAGCTTTTTATCGGGCGAGTATAAAATATGCACTGATGTGTTTTGGATCGACTGCCTTCAGATGTTACAGATGATAAACGTGCAAATATAATACATTGCGCATTTAACTGTACCTAGTATGCATGCTAAAATTTTAAAATAATAATAAAAATATTATATTTAATAATAAATACATAATATTAGAGTGTAAATTCTATTTATCTGGTATTTGTAAGTTCTTTACGGGTGCATTTAATGCAAAAAAGTATAACAGAAATACATCTAGGCGCATACATAAAATTATGCCGCTATACAATATTAAAGATTAAGCAATACACCCAAATACAACATGTCTGTCAATGTTGCAGCATCTCGGTACATGGATATTAAATTTATTGGTTGAGCTTTTGTGGATTGTAATTTTGAAGGATGCTTGTGGATTCTGGATTTGTGGGGGGGATCGATTTACACGAGAATACCAGGCACTGACCTTTGATGTTGAGAGAGCTGGCGCGCGCTGGAACTGGTCCCGGGTCATGCACTCACGCACTATTAGGTAATTAGTTTTGGAGTGTCACTCACACTGTCATACTTGTTGTTAAGTTTTCACTGTTACGATGTTCTGGTTTACTGAGCTCGTACAGAAACTTGTATTGAGTTATTGGTTAAACGACGGCCACACTGTTAGCAAGTTAACGCTGTCGCTATCTACGAATAACTGCCTGTCATTAAATCACGCTCTATTGCTGACCCGTGCTTGATAAGTGCCTCGATGACAATAATAATAAGGATGGTCGGTGTGACATATTTTTCCAGGTTTAAGGATATAATTGGGGTTATAATCGGTCCAACCATTTATCATGACCATTTTGTTTGTATTTTAATAGAAATTTCTCCGTTTTTCCCAGTCTAGCCACCTAATAGATTTTTCAGTGAAGCGGTGGATAGTTTGGGTTAGATTATATCACCTTACCTGATACCGCTTGTGAAAATTTATGATTATTATTACATCGCCCACGATGGCCGCGTGGCTTAAGCGCCGGTATGTGGTGTCGAGGGTCCCAGGTTCGAATCCTAGGTCTGGCAAGTACACATATTGTTTTTCAATTTGTTTATGAGTCTGGGTATGGACCTAATAGGTTGAGCAAGTGGCTGACATCCATTTCTCGTAAAAATTAAATCTGTTATTACAAACCTCCACTCTATGGAGGCCCATATGATCCTATTAGGATCGGTCATGGAATAATAATAAAATAAATAATAATAAATAATATAATATATTATAATATAAACATATTATCATGTTTATATAGCACGTGAAAATTTCTTAGTTGCCTACTCAATCTTAAAGTTATTCTTATGGCATCAAACATATTTTATCACGTTTTTATTAGCTCGTATTCTTGTTTGTCCAGTACAATTTTTTTCTTATTTATCCAAGATTTTTATTGGACGATTGAAGATTTTTAACTAACTTCCCGACTAGCTAGACATTTGAAACTTTTAGAATATATCAAAACACGATGACAATATATTCTTTTAATACTTTTAGCCATCTTTAAGCAGAATTTTCATTTTCAGTTAATTCTGTTTTGTATGGAAAGTTATTTCGGAAAAAAATCGTAAAAAGTAAAACACTATTATTTTTTGCTAAGGGGGTCCTAGAAACTAAATTATTAATATATACGTGCGTTACTATGGAAATCAATAAGTATGAAATGTCAAAATGACATTTCAGTATTCTATATGTATTCAATATTTCTATCAAGTACAAAAAAGTATTTATTAATACATAGAATTGTCAATTTATATGATTCAACAGAAAATTTAAAAACGTGGTATATAAAAAGTTCTTTTTATCTTGAATTTTTTTATAATCAATGATACCAAAATAGACTTGTAGTATAATATTACAATTTGACATCACCAGCTCATGCAGTCCACAGTGTGTCCCAGCACAGTCAACACGTACATAATATACAAGTCATACAAAGTTGTCCTGCATTGTAACTGATGCGTTGAAAATTAATGAACATGTCTGTTATAATATAATCAACCAAAATAAAAAGGTACCAAGTATCTGCACGCGTTTCACCGGTAACCTACCAAATGAGACTATGTACATAACTCGCTCTATAATTTCTTTTAAACCCTGTATGTGATCAATTGCAGTAACCGTTTTTACTACACGTACAATATTTTTATGAATCGGGATAATAGGTTTACCTACAGTAATAATAATAGAAAATACCAAAATACCGATATTAGTACTTTCATTCGGTAGGTAATGCAAACCCTAGTTGGCGCTGAATGCTTCATATATTTTCTTGGACAGACACATGACGAACCAGTTAGAGACTACAGATAAAGGAACGGCTCTCGACAATATGTTTGAGACGTATTCCATAGTCCATATTGTTCGGCGTAGTTAGTTATCCAACTTGGAGAGACTGGTAGTTTTGGGTATCCTCCAGGGAAAGCAAAGCAGAGAAATAGCATCAGTGCACTGTAAATACGTTACTTCATTTTCTTTTCGTAATTTCCACGTGATTTTCTCTTCCTGGCACTTTGCATTAAAATAAACACATTAAACTCAGTCAGAGCTCACTTTGAGCGTTGCAACCTAAGCCTTGGACACTCCCAGTCCAATTGTTTCAGATGCTTCACATCACCAATTTTAAGGTCCCGCGATACGGTCGATTAAGACCGAGTGTAGTGCGAGGCGGGTTTCGGCGGAGGACGCTAACTTCAATGTAACGACCAAGTGAAAAACCTTACAGGGGGTAGTCTTTACTCTGCCCTAAGAGAAGCAGTGGAGAAAATCTAGGTTGTGACGGAATTTACAGGCGGATTCATAGCTAAGAGAGAAATGACCAATTAGAAAATGAAAAAGTATAGAATATAATACAGTACCGCATCAGTTGAAGTATGGCCTTATGGTGGAGAGAGTTCAGAAGAAATTCTTGAGACTCCTTTACCTGAGGTTGTATGGATACTATTCGTGGCTTTATCCAATTGACTCTCTCACTTAGGTATGCTTACATACTGCAGTCTACAATTTAGAAGAGATCTTTATTTAGTTACGTATTTTTTTACTTGTACGAGGTTAAATGAGAACTCTGCCATTATGGGCACTGTTGACCTCTGTGTCCCTAATAACTATCTTAGAAATAGAGAAAATCAGTTGTTTATATTCTCTCAAGGTGCATAACCAACATGCCACTGGTAATGTCAATTGGGAGGGCGATAACTATAGTCAACCGAATGGCTTCGGATGTTGATATATTCCACTTGCGTGAGGTGAGTTTAAGTGAACGCTATTTTATATCTTCTTAAAATAGGGTCTCTTTAGCATACTCGTTGTACTTACTTGAACTTCTATAGATGTATAATTGTATTTTCACTGCTTTTGTATGCTTATATTATATTCTCTTTTTATATTTTCATTTGTATCGTTTTTATTACTTTTTTTTCTTTATATTAATGTTTCATAGCATGTTGTGAACGTCTTAAACTTATAATTTGTAATGTAAACAATATGTGAATAAAATAAATTGAAATGATTAAATCAATTTGTTATGTGACTAGTTTTGTGATTTTGTATATTTTTCTCTTTATTAAAATGTGCTCTTTTTTATTCTATCATCAACTTACAAAATAATAATATATACAGATAGTATCAGTTGGTGAGGTTAGGCTAATATTTTACAACTTGTTTTTATATTATTAATTATTGTAAATCCAGTTTTACTGGGTGGAAATTAAAGTAGGTAGATATCGAATATGTACTTAACTATTTAAATTAAACCTTATATTATTATTATTACCGAGCGATGGTACCTGATGGAATTTGAATTTAAATTCTAATGGATTTAAGTACTATACAAAAATAATATAATTTGTAATGTCCACAATATGTTAATAAATAAATTGAAATTGAAATAATATATACAAGCATATGATTATATTATTATTTTTTTTTTGAAATAAAATATTATGACAAGCCTTGGGAAACTTTTTAATCGATATTGGCTTTGCCCACATAATTCTAATATCACAATAAAGATAAGTTTTCCTATACTATTAATAATAATTCTCCTTAAAAATCAGGTCTTGGAAAAGTTTGATAGAAGATTATTCTTTAACGCGCACAGGCCACTGAATTCCGACAAGCTGAATAAGTCTCACAATAAACGAATATGTTTTGATTAAGTCCACTTCATTAGTTACCCGCTTGGGGAGGCCCCCTCGCAAAACTTTTTCACTGTCCAATGAACATCTGCCCAGACAATAAAGTTTCTGCTAGACGCGCTTACCGCTGACGGCCAGTCGGTGGGGAGTTGATTATGCCACTCGCTGTAAGATACCGCCCCGCTAATAATATTGTTTAATGTTGGAAGACAATGGCTTGTTTTGAAACATGCCGACTTTGAGAATAAATTTATGTCATTTAAATAATATTATGTTTTGCAGAGAATATCAATTTGCATTATTCATTGCAGTTTTAGTATAAAATATTAATGTTTTTGAAATCCAAAAATGACTACTAGTGCAACGTCGCATGTCAAGGTGCATGTCGGGCATAATGCGGAAAGATCATAAATGAAACCAATGTATAAGGAAGCAGATAAAGTAAAGGTCTGCCATCGCTACTTGGTATTTACGACGAAAAAAACCTTCGCTTTCAAAATGTTTGTAGTATTTTAAGACCCTTTCTCATCAAGGATATACCGTAATATAATTATTATATCAGAATATAAATCTAGCACTCTCTACTGCACGCCAAACAAGATCAAGGAAAATTTCTCTTGGTATACTTCCAGCACAACATTTCCAGCACTACCCTCATAACGGGTATCCAACTATCAAGAAACTCGAAAGCCTGCTGTACCTATATTATATAAAATATCCTTGAGAACAGTCTGTACTTATATTATTGAGTGTAAAATCTGTTCAATAATCTGCAAGATTAGCATCCTGGTAACATCGCTATAATCATAGCTCATATAAGTTTATTGTTGAGACTGAAATCGTCAGATTTATCAGAACCCAACGTATGTGACTGGCTACCTGACACTAGGGGTTGCAATACCGGTTTTTGAAAACCGGACAGAATTATTTATTAATACCGAAATACTAGTTTAAAAAATCCAAAATACTGTTATTTTCGGTATTAAGAAAGCTTATACGTTTATGTTTTTCAAAAATGAAATTACTGTTATTTTTTCATTACTTCTTACTATGTTGTATAATATTATATATTTTATTGGATAAGTTTTACGCTGCCAAATCGCAAAACTTAACAAAAAAACATTTATTTCAAAAAAGAAAATATTCGTGGCAAATATTTCCAACTTTATAACTATTGATCCAATATTGATAATAGGTAAGTACATCAAACAAACGTTGGATTTAAGAAAGATTTTACTGTACCCAGTATTTGTAAAAATTAGCAGTTCTAAAATGATCTATACATAATTATTTATAAATGTTAACTTGGTACTTAAGATTGTTATAAAATATATGTATATATTATATAATATATATATTTTAAATAGATTATATACTAGATATATTTATTAATAGATACCTATTTTTTTGGATAATATGTTTTATGACGAATACCAGTATTAATACCGGTATTGATTATATTATATTCATTTGGTAGTTATTAAAATCCCTGTCTGATACGTATGTATATTAATAATTGACGACAAAGTATATCACTATTATTGGTCCAGAAGGAAAACTGAATGCAAGAAGACCAATATTAAAATTATCAAAAAATTATAAAAATATCTTAATTACGAGTGCTAGACGTGAGTTGAACATTGGACAAGGCAGAATGACTAAGGTGGTCAAGGTCTTCAGTTTACTGAATAAATAAATGAATGAAGATAATATAGTGAAGTAACGTGAGTATTGAAACTGCAGCCCATATGGTCAAGAGGAGAGGATTTATAACTTTATCATTCGGAATTTATGGTCGGACCTCTCACATGCTTTTGACGAAACGTCTCTAAGCGTCAAGTATTTTTTTGTCCGGCTTCGTTTTCAATCTTACAAGTGATTGAACAATCTACCCCCTTGTGTCTTTCGTCAAAGCCACCCTTAAATCGGAACATCGAATCGTAAAAATAATTGTTTTCGCATTAAAACAGGCTCTCGTCTACTTTTATCTGAAGGTAAAGCCTGCAATGAATAACTCATTTCGGGGGCGATAATTCGTTTTATTTCTTTTTGATAACTCATAGAAGAAACTGTTTTATTTTAATGTATTTTTTGAAAATATTGAAAATTTTCAATTATAAACATAGAAGAATAAAATGTTTTTTTTAATATTAGAAACATCGATCAATGTCGTAGGCTTAGTCTTATGAAATAAAAACAAGAACTGATATATTTCTCAAAATGAAGTGTCTCCTTCGCAAATGAGATCTTAATACATCAGAGACTGTAGGTACATTATGTTTCTCAGTTATAATAATCATTTTCTTTGATAACCTCTGTATGGATGCTAAGCCAGGTTTCAATACGTAGCTATTTATACGTCGCATTCTCAAAATTTTTCGGGCTGATTAAGTAAAAAATGTTCAAGTCAGGGCTCGAAATGAACTGGAGCGCACCGGAGCGCAGTTTCGGTTCATAAAAATTCCAAGGTTGTTGCTACGTCTTCTACAATAATTAATTTAACCGCCTGAGTTAGGTAGACTATTTAACAAAAAATCTAACACACGTTTTTATATTACTAATAAATATATAAAATAAAATTAGATAAATATTTTAGTTTTATAAAAAATATCAAGCGCTCCAGTTCGTAATTTTATTTTATTTTCAGCGCTGCCTCAAGTGAACTTTTGCGTAGTATAAAAAATAGAAAACTACAGTACTTGGGCCATATTATGACGTCGCATTTTTTGGCCCAAGAACATCAGTAATTGGTAGAAGTGCAGCTGTACCTTATGAGTTCGGGTAACAAATGATAGAGCAGAGGGAGAAATTTTTAAAATAAAAATAAAATCTTAAATTTATCAATAGCATACTCAAAGTATCTAGTTCTCTGAGCTCCTCTTTCCAACCAGTAATTTTATTAGATTATTTCTATAAACTCAGTCAAATCACACTTGAGTGCGTAGGGGCCTCAGTCTTGGGCATCTACTCCTAAGAAATTCCCAGGCGTTAACAACTGCTGATGATTCATAACCAAACGTACGACCTCGTGATACGCTCGTTCAGATCGAGTGTGGTGCGGGGCGGTTGGGCTGGAAGAAACTATTAGGTATAACTCGTATCTAGCTTCTTAATTATATATTATACATATTGTATTATTACGTTTTCTTTATAGATATTAGGGTCAATTATAATATTATAACTATGGAATTAATAGTTACAGTTTAATAATTACTTTTTACTTTACAATTTGATGGAACCGTCTGGATAATACAAATCGATGTGGTAAAACACAATGTTACCACTACAGAAGCAAGGAGGCACCGTAAGTAGTATTATAGTAAATAGTGCACGATATAAACGGGATTTTAACAGGTGGGGTTATAAAGTTGGTACACAGAGCGTGGTCGGTCTTATCACATATTATTATTTACTTGCATCGATTCTTCACACCTAGCTAGACGATTCGTGAAATGAACGGCTGATATGAAATCTGCCGCACCCTTAAGACGGTACTTCAGTAAAACGGCAAATAGTTTTCAACTATAGGTGCGACGAAATTTTGGACTCGCAGGCAATCGAAAAGCGAACGTCGAGCTGTGAACACGTCAATTTGTTTCGTGATGGCGACGGGGGTATTGATTCTTAAATCGTGTAAAGATGACTAAAAACGTTACCCATTTACTTGAAAAAGAAAACATGTCAATGAATATATTATTATTGTTACTAATATAACAATAAACAGAACATTAAATGGACGCATGTTGGATTTATATGACAAATTATATTTCGTTCGGCACGGCATTTGCACAATCCGCGCATCGCCTAGCCACGATCTTTTTAGACCATGCCTCAACTGAGGTATAGCCGAAGTGATAGTCGTAAATTATGTATATTAGTAGGAAGAACGCAGTACGCATCATATGGCTACCACTGGTTTTTGTGTGTCAGCAGCCGTGTCTGGGCATTGTGTAGCAAAGGCATGAGTTTAGAGATATTACGCACGTATTAATAAAACAATCTTCATTATTAATATATATTTTTTATTCAATACAATATCACGAATCATGAATCATTGATAATATACAAGAGCATTCACTTGGACTATGTAAGATTTGAAGATATCCAACTACGGCCAAATTTTTCTATAATATTTTACAATTATTTTTCGTATATTTCTGAGGATTATAAAATCATGAATCTTCTTTATTTTATCACCTACAAAACAATGTTTCTAGTGAACGAGCGGCAAAGAAGAAAATTGGGTGTTTACCTACCTACTAAAAACAATAGAAAAATTCTTATTCTCACTCTTGCTGACATATTTATTCAACTTTTAAGGGTGGGTAATTTTTTTCAACTGCTCGTTTTGTTTAAATTATCTTTTTTCGCGCCATGAATTAAACATAGTTACGTTTTAATGGCTTATTCTAACCTTTCAAAAGTGAAAATATTAAATAAAGCTTTGTTCTTTTGACATTCAACGCAGTCTGCTATCATTATAATTATTTTTTATTACATTGCGAATGAAAATACTCTGCCTTCAAATTTACTATGTCACTAAAAGTGTTCTAAAATATTTCATATTAGTATTACATAATATTTGAGTCATTTAGTTTTAAAGACCTATGAATATATTATTAAATTACTAAAATCAAACAACCTTTTGTGTAAGTACCTACTAGAGGCAAAGACTCCGTACTATCCAATTATTTAAAGCCTACCTTCTCAATACAAATATTTTTTAATTGTTTATTATGTACGGATTAAAATATTAACTAATTTAATTATACTCCAACAATATATATGTCTGTAGGTATGTGTTATAAATTATTGATTGTCGACTTAATCAACCAAACGGCATCTAGAAATTCCACTAATACACAATGAGCTACAACACAAACACAATCTTACTAAGCCAAACATTTTACGGATACAACACATACCAGTGGCAAAGAGCGGAGTTAGGCTGTTAAGATCCGACATAAATAGTGCACATTAAACTTTGTTTGTCATACGTATTTTTAATTATAAAACTAATCTAAGACTACAATAATTATTTACAGGTGGTGTTTGGGTTTTGTTTTTTTTTTTAAATCAATTATATTTACGCGTTATGCCCAACATGCACCTTTATATGCTACGTTGTGCTATTTGAAATTTTCTCATTTCTCTTACATTATATACGTTGTGTGTTGTACTGGTCACATATATTAATTTTATTACTAACACTTTATACTAACACTGTATACTATTTATTATAAACACTAATTTATGCGTAACAATGGGAGATAGCTTTTGAAGACATTTTTAGGTTCTGCTAGCAATTTCGTCATTTTTTTTTACCATTTCGATGAGATTTTGAAGAAGATCACAATATGGACCTCAACAGAGTAATTTATTTTTGTTTTTTTAAGTAAAATAGATGTTAGCCACTTGATCAACCTATTAGGTCCATACTCTACGTCTAAACACAAATTAGCAAACACCAGGTAAATTTTTCCAGACCCGAGATTCAAACTCGAAACTCTTCACATTATAAGTCGGCGCGGTAACCGCTCGGCCATCGTGGATCCATATAAGCCTAGTATAATATATAAATACCTAGTATAACATAAGAATATTATTGTTACATGAGAAAATATATTATTTTTTATTAATAATATAAACTGGATAGGTATTATAATGCCTACTGTTCTGTAAGAATTATTGTCTTATAACTTTATGTTGTACTCAGAACAGATTTAATTTTTTATTCCTTCGTGCGTGGAAGTATGTACATACATATTTTGAAATGATAAATAGGCCATAAACTCCATTTTGGTGCGCTAAAACATGTAAAACTCATTTCAAACGGCGCTGTGTATTTGAAAAAGCTCTTAAAATTCATATAAAAACAAGCTTTATTATTGCAAAAAGAAGCTGCGAGTCGAACACGACAGAAATTGAGATAAAAGCTCTTGTTGTGTTTTCAGAAGGCGTCTGGTTAAGTTTGATTTTCCAAAAAAAATCAGATGCGGTCACTTTTTACTTCACAAACAAGTGACAGAACTCTTCAGCATTGTTTTTGTTTTGTTTATTTTCTAAGTCTAGTCTAGTCTAGACCTAAAGCAAGGAGATCATCAATTTTTGGGAGCAGTGATTGTTTTCAGGACACATTGTCAAAGACTATAAATAGTGAGCTAAAAACTTTGTCATTATCCTTTATCGTTGCTTTCAATTGTTTTTATAGTAGTTGGAGATTATTTAAAAGATTTTAATATTTTAAATGAATCTTTTATACTTTCAGAAGTCTTGTCAGTCATAAAACTGGTTATAATTAATGTTTATTTGAAGACAATGAAACATTGGTTTATCCAGAAAATAATCACGAGGAGATGTTTTATTAGCCGACTCTCACACTAAAACTCATCTCTCCTGCAACGTGTCGAATACGTCGATGTGACGTCATCGTTATTCACAAAACACACGTTGCCAAATGCAGCTCGGCAGATTTGTCAAATGCGACTTTTTAGTTTGAAAGAAAATCAAATCAAAATCAAAAAAAAAGAAAAAGACGCCAGGATGCATACAAATACCTACGAATTGGTAATTCCTATACCGGCTCGCCGATCGTCGCCTCCAAATATTTATACGTTTCGAAGGTTACGTGCGACTATCGCTAGGTAGACGTGCGTGGTTTTGTTATGCAACTCCGAATTGACGTTCTTGGAAGGTTTGATTTATGGCTGTGCGGCAGATGAAGTTAGTTTGATGTGAGAGCCAGCTTATACTATATTTGTTTTGTAAACGTAATTCACAAAAAATACATAAGTACCTAAATAAAACTATGTTTTTAAATAATCTATCGATGTGAGGATATACTGCACTGATTTTTAATATTGTATCGCTATGACGAGGCCGATCACCTTAAACTTGAAACAGCCATTCTTTGGTGAAAAGGATTAATTTTATGATACAAATAATTTACGAATTTTTGCTATATACCCATATGAAAGTAATATGAAAATATTACCGAAAGTAGAACAAATGCGTAATTAATTAATAGTATAGAAAAAATAAAACTATCGGCCGAAGGTACTTGATTGGAATTTGAATTTGGATAACCATACCTCTGACCGTCCCACCCGAAGAAGATCGAATACCCGCATGCAAGGCGAACCTAGCCTCTGAGATTCTCTAAGATTGGGTAAAGCTAGCTGAGCACCTCGCAACTATCGGATACCGTACATGGAAGGCCCTAAACAGACTGAGAACCACGGTAAGGTGCAACCGAGACAACATGATAAAATGGAGTTTCTCCGATGACCAAATACAAAACATTGAACACTTATTTTCATGCAAGGCTTGCCCAGTAAGCTGCAATTTCGACGAGATCCTACAAGCCGAGGAAAATGGTGTTGCCTTCGCCAACTTTTGGAGTTACACATTGTAGCTATTGAAGGCCCGACACGACAAAGAAGAAGAAGAATAAGAAAAAGTTATTATTATGTTTTTAAATAATAATAAAGAGAGGCTTAGCCTGTCAGTGTGTATTTAACTATAATATTCCTTCTTAAGCCTGGTATGTTGGTACCTAGCGCGATTGATGCATTCAGTTTACCAATTATGGATAATAATTATTATACCTTAACATTGTTATTTGTTATTAGTATGTACGTCATATTATATTTAGTGACATATCTCATTGGCTGATTTTGTTGGATTCCCTACACGTTACCTAGTTCCAGTATTCGATCATTTGCTTAATAAATACCAGTAGCGAAGGGTGGAGGTAGGCTGTTAAGATCCGCAATAAATAGTGCACGATAAACTTTGTTTGTTTTTTGTTGTTTTTATTGAAATATGGCTATTTAAAAAAAATTAAAAAAAAAAAAATTTGGGGTTGGTTATTTTTTTTAAATTAATTACACCCTGCCTAAACCAAACCATAATAGTTTTGGTATTTTTTGAGCGATTCGACAAAATTGTGCACACTTTTTAATTCATACTTATTTATTTTGTTTTCGTTGGATTAAGAATACCTACATATTACACAATATGTTGTTGGTTATTTAAACCTTGCCTAAACGAAACTATAATGAATAAAAAAAATATTCTATCTATAAAATATCCAAAGTTATGTATGATTTAATTTCATAATTTTAGATACCTTTTGAATAAACTAGTATTTTTTTTCTATTAATAATTAATTATGGCATGGTTTTCGCATAGTTTAATTGGATTTTAAAAACTAACTAACACCATCTCTAAATTACTATAGTCCTATTTTATGAAAACAAATACGTATGACTGACAAAGCTTAATGTGCACTATTTATTGCGGATCTTAACAGCCTACCTTCACCCTTCGCTACTGGTAGATACTATTGTTTTACACGTTCTTTTATTTTAATAACAATAATGTCACCTATATGAAGTTTTATTATAATATTATTATTTGATAATTTGAACATACATAATTCTGAAAATACTCATGAGAAAATATAGCTAATAGAAAAAATCTTTTTCGAAAAAAGTAAGACAGCCGGAAGGAATCAAACCTGCGTCTTTTGGGTATCGCGCCCTGTGCGTTATTGCCATGGTTAATTGCGACAATTTTTAAATATTGGAATTTTTAATACCTGCTAATAAGCGCTCTCCAAATTATGTTTTCAGAATTGTACGTTCAATAATTAAAATGGTACATTCATTAATCTTGCGAATTATTCGTTGAATAAAAGAAATATGTCTGAGACAAATTATGTAGTTTTTTGGACATATTGTCACTTGTCAGGCGTGAACCGGTCAACCTGGAGAGACTGGTGGTTTTGGGTGGCCTCCAGGGAAGGCAAAGCAGAGGAAGAGCGTCTGCGTGCTGGAGCGACCAAGTGAAAGAGCTGACTGGGGGCACGATCCATTCTGCCCCGAGAGAAGCGGAAGATCAAGAAGGATGGAAAAACTTGGTCGCTCAGTGGATGATGAAATTGAAATGTGGTCACGATCCTCAGCCGAAAGAAGAGAAAAGATATAGTTAATTACATGATACTTGTTTAAATATAAAAAAATAAAGGTGTTGAGTCTACTTTTAATATTTCAAATAGTGATTGTTAAAAATTTCAATAATTACAAGATAAAAAGAACTTTTTATATACCACGTTTTCAAATTTTCTGGTGAATCATATAAACTTGACAATTATATGTAATAATTATTTAGGACAAATAAAGCAATTGTCAGCAAATCATTTTTTGCTATTTTGAAACAAACAAACAAACAAATATAGAATACTGAAATATAATTTTGGTTTCCATAGTAACGCACGTATATATTAATAAATAAGTCGCTAGGACCACCCCCTTAGCAACCAAAAATATTGGATTGGATTACGGATTTCATCCAAAATAACTTTTCATACTAAACAGAATTAACTGAAAATGAATTCAATTCTACTTAAAGATGGCTAAAAGTATTCAAAGAATGCATTGGCATCGTGTTCTGAGGTATTCTAAAAGTTTCAAATATCTAGCTAGTCGGGAAGTTAGTTAAAAATCGATTGAAAGATTTGTACTGGATAAAAAACCACCGGACAAACAAGAATACGAGCTACGAAAAACGTGGTAAAAATGTAGATAACCCCTTTTGCTTCTTACCTACTCATGATTCTGAAAACTAAAATGATATTTTCTTTAGAAAATAACCGACTACGCTTCTTTATATTATTCATGAAAGTTGTTTATTTACCCTTATTTTGTCCTCGGCCTAATACAGTAATTTTAATAAGTCTTCCACCCAAATCTCGGCATCCATATCTCAAGAAGTTACCAAAAAAAGACCTTTTTTATATCAAAGGAGTCTTTGGTAAAAAAAATGCACAACATTATCATTCTATCAAAGATACAAACTACCTCTTTCAGTAGTATTTTAGAAAATACGGACCTATTTTATTTCTAAAGCAGTGGTGTTTATTTTCACAGTTCGGTTATTTATATTTTAATTTAACTTTTTGAAGTTATACTTCTTTTAGCGCGTTTGGGAAATCAGATCAGAGTGTATTTTTGGCGTGTGACTCATGTAACACATACTTTATTTTTTCACACGAAAAAAACGCACTTGATTGAATTCGAACCACCGATTGTTCGGTTATCAGCCGAACGCACTACCTTTAAGCCACAGTATGATACTGCAATCGTGACGATTGTACAGTATAATATTATAGTTTAGAATAATTATTCCGTTCCGCAGGCAGCGAATTTATTATTGTCGGCCATTTGCAATTCCTTACGTAAACAAACAATTAAACGACAGATAGACAGTTGGTACTTAAAAACGAGAAACCATTATATAATTTAGTAATATAAGTTAAAGTGTATAGAAATAAACCAACGGCGTTCCAATAAGCGGTCTTTTTTTCATGAGTGTGTAATTTAACAAGATAATTAAGAGCTAGTCAAAGAATCTAGTTTATCACAAGTTTTGTTACGCCAAAGAAGTATACCCACGGTGCCCGCGCGGTTTAAGCGTTGGACCATCACGCCGTGGGTCTCATGTTCGAATCCTGAGTCTGACAAGTACACATATTGTTTTTCAATTTGTGTCTGTCAGGGTATGGACCTAATAGGTTGAGCAAGTGGCTGACATTCTCGTAAAAAACAAAATCTGTTAATACAAACCTCTACTCTGTGTAGGCCCATTAATTCTATTAGGATCGAACATGGTCGGAAAGAAGTATAACTTCTAACGGGCATACTTAAGTACACACACCGATGTTTTATTATCCTTTGAAATCATTGAATCACAGATTTTGGTCATTGCGCCACATATTATACAGAGTAATATAAAACAATTCTGTATTAAATTTATTATATAATATAAATACATCAGCCCAAATCAGCAATGTTTTTTGTTATTTTTTAATAATAAATAATTGAACATACATAATTCTAAAAACACTTCAATAATTAGAATGGTACATTCCTAAATCTTGTGAATTATGCGCTTATGAGCAGGTATTAATAAAAGCCAATAGTTAAAATGTGTCGCAATTAAATATAGCGGTCGTAGCATAGTGGTAATGCACAGGGCGCGATACCCAAAAGACGCAGGTTTGATTTCTGCGGGGGTTTTACTTTTTTCGATTTTTTTTCTCTATTCTATTTAGAATTATGTATGTTCAAAAATTAGAATGGTAAATTCTTAAATCTTGTGAATTATTCATTGAATAAAATAAAAAGTTACTTCAAATAATTGTCGTATATTATCCGTTTATCCACAGATATAAAATTCGGTACATACACTATATATTATTATATTACGAGGAAAATACATTATTTTAAAATTTGAAGGAAGTTCGATTTCTTACGAAAAAAGGTTTTTGTTAATGTTGTATTCGATCTGAGTCCTTCACTAACACATGTATTAATAAACCATTTATTTTATTCAATCAATAATTCACAAGATTTTAAGAATGTTACATTTCGTATATTGAACATACATAACTTTACTAAACTTAGCTAAACACCTCAGATATAATATACCCACTAGAAAAAAATATATTTGAAAGAAAAAAAAACGAAACTCTACGTGATTTGAACCTGGTGTCGCGCCAATCTGTGCATTAACCAATTATGTTACGTGCCTCCTATCAAATGATGACAATTCAAACTCAAAGTCATACATTAAATGCTTATCATACTCCGTTATTATTGACTATCGGGTTTTGTGTATTTAATCAAGGAATATTAATTACCTTAATTACTAAACGACGCCCGGCTCTCGCCAAATATTTTTAGTTATAACGACTACTTGAACTTGCTAACAATTTTTATTAAACCAGTTTTTTTATTCAATGGATAATTCAGATTTTGAAAATGGATCTTTCCGTATATTGAACATACATAACTTGAAAACATTTCAGATATATACCTACTTCGAGCGTTGAGTACACACAATTATTTGAAAATAACGAAAGGCGACACCCAGGCTGTAAAAAAAGAATTGAATAGTATATAACTTAAATAAATTAATTGTATGGTTTCCTCTTTCCAGAAGGATAATAATTATTATAGTGGTGTTAGATAATTTATGGGCAATACTATAATTTCATAATAAAACCATTCTCGTGAAGTTTTCACTATGTCGGAAAACTTTTCAGAAGCTGCGGTGAACTCTCCCATAAGTCCGCCATCTTAGACCATTTCCCGCGCAATTCTGGTGCAGTGGCATTAGTCAGGCACACCCGTCAGACCTAAGCCGGCCGGACTTATTCTGAGAAGAGAAATGTCTTTCTTCCCGCATTAAATATAAACAATATAACGTATCGTAGACCACAAAACAATAGAACCAACCTTCACCCCATCCCCTAACCCTACAAACCCTCTTAATCGTTTTTTCATCTTCTTTTACTGCCTGAATATAAATGAATTTTTTCGTTTTATTTTTTTCCCGTGTGACATGATAATATGAGTTGACAGTAGTGGCCATTAAAGAATGAAAAATGATTATTTGGTTGTAATGCAAAGTAACTATTACGATAATAGTAATTATTTTAAAATTTAAACTAACTTATTTACTGAATTATTTAATTAATTGAGTCAGCATCTATTTGGTAAAATTCTATTTTACAAATTAATGATGAATAAGTTTACTTGTTATCAATTATTTAATAAAACGCAATTTTATAGTTCTACTATCTACTACACTACTACTATTATTCTAGTATCTACAAGTAGCGAAGAGTGGAGGTTGGCTGTTAAGATCCGCCATAAGTAGTGCACACTAAACTTTATCAGTCATACCTACGTATGTGTTTTCATTGAAATAAGACTACCTTTCACAGATTGTGTGATTAGTTTTTTAAAATTAAAATGTTACCCTGCGAAACCAATCCATAATAGATAATAGTCTGCTAATAAAATATCTAAAATTATGCATTATGTTATTAATTTAATAAAACGAAATTTATGGTACTAATATCTACAGTACTACTAATATATACTACTATCTACAAGTAGCAAAGGGTGGAGGTAGGCTGGATCCGCCATAAATAGTGCACATTACACTTTGTTAATCGTACGTATTTGTTTTTATTGAACTAAGACTACAATAATTTACAGACGGTGTTGGTTTCTTTTTAAAAATCAAATAAGCCCTGTTTAACCAAATCATAATAGTGTTGGTATTATACTTTGGGTGATATGACAAAATTGTGCACACTTTTTCATTCATACGTATTTGTTTTCATTGGATTAAGAATACATATTGCTACTGGACCAATTCCACTTTCATTAAAAAATTGACTATGTCCCCCTGAGGTGGACAAAACCGGTCCACTTAAATATTTAATAAAAGTGGAATTATATAATATCTACTCGTTGTTATTTAAGTCGCTAGATATTTCGGTTGCAACACCATTGTCAAGACCACAAAAATAAACAACAACCCATAGAGTGAGATGAAATAATGATCTCTCTCTCTCACCCTGGGACTATTTAAAAATTATATATGCTTAACGCTGGAAACCGTATTAATTTAAAACAAATACATAATTAGTTCCATTATCAATTGTTTTCTGAGTTATTCCATATCCTAAGACCAACAAGTACTTATTTGCTTTACACTATACTTTTTTATCATCTGGGTATAGGAAATCACATTTTCAAGAAGATGTTCCTCTGGGAATATCCAAGAATGTACACCTAGAGGGAAGAGATGCTCAAGTCAGTCCAACCATCTATTGGACCCATCAGGTCATCCAATCTGGTTGCCACAAAGGCCAATTATATTGCATTAAAAAAAAACTGCTGCGTCTTACTCCTGGTGTGAAGATTTTTTCACATAAATTTTACTGTCCATCTTGATTAGCTTTGTTTTTTTTTTTAATATATAATAATAAATTCCTTTTATTTTTATTAATTCTTCGTGCTTTTCTCTACCATAGTAATTTGTATTAGAGTAAAATCATTAGAATCAGTCAAAGCTCACTTGAGAGCGTGGCGACCTCCGTCTTGGGAGTCTGCTTCTGAGACATTACCAGTGAGGAAAACAGCTGATGCTTCACATCTAAATGTAGTTTCTCGTGACTGGGGACTCGTGATACGCTTGATTGAGACCGATTATGGTACGTGGCGGGTTAGTTGGTAAGGGTGTGTGTTTATGTTTTCAGGAAGATGTTGACAGTTTGGTTTAGTATTTAATTAGCTACTTTAATTCCGAAAACTTTATATTGTGAATTTTAATAGCCTTATAATAACATCCCATTTAGAAAAAAATGGACTGAGTCGGTTTCGAATTAATATTACGATCTTCACGCGTAGCCTTATCATTATTTGGGCCATCGATTCGTCCATAACACATGTGAAGCAATTTAATTAGAACGCTGTCATTGGTGTTTCAAACTTTCCCCTAAATTGACCAAGTCAGTGAGTTTTTGAAGTTTCATTGAATTATTAGTGTGCCGTTAGCATTATTGTGTACCTATTCATTAGTGGTAATATCGTATTATCTTCTTATTTCTCGTAAGTACCTATGCCTGACAAGTGTGCTCTTTTTTCTCTAATATCCACAGTCTACCTCTTTCCAAAAGTCACCTTTCGCCACAATTTAGAATTATTAATAACCATGTCCTTGCTTTTTCGTACAAGGTGGTTGTTAGTAATTTTGAACAATCACAACCACCCAGGCATTGAGAAAACACATAAAATGTTTTTGTCATGACTGGGAATCGAACCCAGAACTCTCGGGTGGAAGGCCAGCGCCTTACCCACTGCATCACGAGAGCCGCCTCGCCACTGATGTTGTCAATTAAATTTAATTATTTGTAAACTTTTTTATATAATAAATCTTGAAGTTATAATATTATTATAGTATTCAGTATAGGTAATATTTAAAAAAAATATTACATAATTTAATTTTATTACTTTAATTTCTCTATCTTTTTCATTGTCAAAGTAAGATTATGTCAAATCAAAATAATTATAGAAACGATTTCAACAATATTGTATTGGTTTTTTCGAATAATTATAAATTCCAATCAATAGTGCGATTTATTTTTAAAACATTTTTTATTTAAATTAGGTATTCAAAGCTAACTAATACTTTAAATGAACTTCATTGAAATACTTTTTTCCATTGTTTGGTGTTCATCGGAGTTTTATTGCGCCATTTAAAAAACATTAACATCGTTTGAAGGGTAATTAGAAAACTTTTTGAATAAAAATTAAGGCATTACGGTTTTAAAAAACTCCGATTTAATGAATGTGTATTTTGTATATAGACGCTTTGGTGTTTATTTTCTCTTATGTTCTAGCCAGTCAAGGGTCGGTACAACTAGAAACGATAAAAGCTACTCACACTTTCTTTCGTTACTATACCAATACCAGTGTTATAGTACGGCTTAATTAGGCTGCTATAATTAAGCAAACATTGATAATTAACGTTTTTTATCTTATTAAAATATTTATTAATTACTTTATCTAAAAAATATTTATGATTCATTTAATAATTCGCACTTGCACGTCACACGTCCATCGGATTCCAGCCAATGTGATTATATTTCCGAAGTATGTATGCTCAATAAAATTATGATAAATTATCGTTTGTTAAAACATGACTAACTAATCACTAGACTAGTGGTTTCCAAACTTTATGTTACTACGCCCCCCTTTCAAAAAAATCTAATCTTGGCGCCTCCCCTCCCCCTTTATTTTATTAAATAATAGACACATTTTTAAATAGTTAAAAATGTTCTAATACAAAAATGAGAAAAAAATATATAAAAATAAACAAGGTTGTTATAATTCAAATTGATTTATTTTTCATGCGATTAATGTGATTTTCAGTACAAAGTGCTCTTTTTCTACTAAACGGGATCGATAGTTGGATTTCATTGCAGCTAATGCAGAAAATCCCGTTTCGCATAAATATGATGTTACGAATGTTAGCAGTACTTTAGTTACAACTTGCATTGCTTTTCTTGACAAAGTATTATATTATTCCTCGCTTTGATTCAACCAAAATTGAACTAGGGTTTTTGTTTCAATGAATTATCACATGATAATTCTACTAATTTTTCCTTTTCAATAGTAGTCAATCCAAATTCATCATCGTTCATTGACAAATGGATTCTATCATGGGCCCACATACTGAAGCGGGCCCTTAGGCCAGGATCTTTGGCGGGCCCACCTACCTATTGCTGAGGTTAAGGGCAGTGTGGTGCTCTAAAGTATTGTTTCCTAAATTATACACAAGAGTTATCATTTAAGTATATTATCAATTATCATAATATATTTCACACATCAAATTGTAACATACAACCACATATTTAAGCTATGTAATAGACGTGAAGTAGCACCGCAGGCGACTTTTTTACTATTATAAAATTATATTATAAAATTAGTCTCCATATCTTAAGGTTTGCAAACAACCTTTTATAGGATTGTTTGTTTATAACTAGCGGCCGTTTTATAAACTATGCATTGGCAAACTGCAAACCTGTGGCTACATTAATTGTGTTAAATTTTTCGGGCCTCCCTTTGCAACACTCCGCACCTCCCCAGGAAGGCGCGCCTATCAGCTTGGAAATCGCTGCACTAGACCATCTCACTTGACATGTATGCATCCAGCTGATATGCGAATAAATGGGGACATTTTTCTAGAGCATGTAATTTATTGTTATACTATAATATTTCTCCACGCCAGATAGTAAGAGATCTTATTAGACAAAACTTTAAAAGCTGTGATCATTCATTGGTTGATGTGTTCAACCCATGTTGCTGTAATTTAGTATCAATGATTATTTTTCATACGCTATTCTGTAGGTATGACAATTATAATATTATAGAGCAAATTCATTGTTTGCCTTTTGACACATATCAACGTAAGTACTGGCAGTAGATAGGAGCGATTTTTAGATAAATAATGAGTTCTTGAGAATAAGGAAATATTTAAAGGCGATATGACAGCAAAGATAAAAACTAGAGTGACGTACTCATGTTTCCTACCATGTTTAACATATGCCTGTCAGACCTGGAGATACTCTAGCATAGTAAAGAACAAAATCACCAGCTGCCAACGCTGTATGGAACGTAGTATGCTAAATATCAACAAAAGACAAAAAATAAGACAAACAAAAATAAGAAATATTTCAAAAGCCACAGCCGCTCTAATCCATGCTCAAAGACTTAAATGGAAATGGGCAGGTCATGTAGCGCGACTACAAGATGAGAGATGGACAAAAATAATTACTTCATGGAACGGCCCAAAAGGGAAACGATATAGAGGAAGACCCCGTGCGACATGGCAAGACGACATCATAAAGACAGCGGGCCAAAATTGGCTACAAATAGCCAAAAACAGTCCAGTGGGACTCTTTGGAGGAGGCCTTCACCCGAAGAGAGGTTCTTACAAACCAAACAAACTAATTACATATCACTGCTTAATTTATAAACATTATCTAATAGTATCATATACAAAATAAAAAATCTTAATGTATATGCTCGTAATATCTATTACACAAAAATATAAAAAAATAATAATAATAAATATTATTTAAACTAGAAAATAAGTAGATAATACAATCATAGATAGATATATTTACATAATAGATGTATTCATAGGTTATATAATATTATATTCATTAGATATTATCAATTAACTTTACTGTCATTTACTTTTGTTTGTAAGAAATAAAAAGGCTTTTTTATTTGTATTTTATTATTTTTATGATGAGTTCTTGAATAAAAAATCTTCACACCCACAGGAGATATTAATTAAAGAACACTTACAGAAACGTTAATCGATTATAAAAGCAGGTGTGATCACAAATCACGGCGTTATCATTTATCAATAAATTAAGATTACCTGACGCAGGTAAGTGATGTAAGTGTCACCGACGCGCCAGAAGCGTTCAAGATGGATCCCGTAATAATGAACGTTGATTGCAGGTAGGTGTGTAGATAGGCCCTTTCCGGAAATCGCTTTCCCGAATAGAGCCTTCGCGGAGGCTTTGTCCGGCGGCGCGTTAACAAGACAATCGAGCCGGGACGCATTCAGAAGCAATTTGGGTAACAGTCATGCCCGAACTTAGCTAGAGGGATAAGGCATTAGAAAATATTAATATTATTACTATATTAAAAAATATATACAACATATATGTGGGGTTCGATTTGGCATACCACTGTGGGAGTCTTCTACTTGTAGGTCTTGGAGTTGAGAATGATGATGAAGAAGTCGAAGATGAACGCAAGAGCGAGTTTTATTTGCGGCGTAAACAGTTGGTAAAATAGTATGTTACAGTAGTTATGTTAAAATACTTAATATGATAATGTTCCTAGGTCCGAACCTCGGTACAATAAGATGTTGTGCGAAGCAATATAGAGAGTGAGATTCTAACATGTAGGGAACTTATATTCGAGTGACCACTCCGGTGAAATATTATTCGCAATTTATACAATCAAAATAATATTATTTTTATTGAAATAATCAATTCAGCTATTTATTATCTGGCATTTGCGTCAATGGATGGCTGACTAAGTGAAAAATGGATGTGCAGAATTTATTATCGCGGTCGACTCCTTACCGAGTTTGCTATAACTTGACAATACGAAAAATAGATATTTAATTTGTTATTATATATCTCTACATACGATATTATGTATGTTATACTTTTCCCGGTAATTTTCTCTATGGGGAAAATTATGGCAAGGTAAGGGGTTTTCTATTATTTGTTAGAGAAAAATAAAATTAGTCAACTGAAATTTTTAAATTTTGGTTTTAACATTAAGTTTATAAAATTCCGTCAGTCGACCGTCATCTAAGAATCTGTATCATATGCTTTAGCTCTCCAATCGGTTACAATCAGCCTCTCTGCGTCCCTCTCAATGCTATCAGCCCAGCCCAGGGATTCTTTCATAAACTTTATGGAGAGCTCTAGACCTATTGCATCTAACAAAACCATTAATATCTTATTTGTAACTTAGTCAATAATGTAGCCTGCTCACTCCTTACCAGTGCGTACGTAATGTGAATGACAGCATAATATTATGTTATATTCAACTGTTATCATCGAGTCGAAAATGAGTAGTTATCAAAATTATGTATAAATAGCAATCAATAACCTTATACCAGGCCCCACCAAACCACACCCGTCGCGCACCACACCCGGTCTTAATCGGACGTATCATGAACCCTACGTTCGGTGTGAAGCATCATTTTTATTTTTATGACTGGGAATATTTCAGGAGCAGTTTAGCACTAAGGTCGGCATGCACTCAAATTAATGTGCTTTGACTGAATTTACATAACTTTAAGTTACGGTACTCATTAGAGAGATGAGCACGTAGAGGCAATATTAAAAATTATAATAAGTAACAAATTAAAGCTAATACAAAAATGCCGAATATTCTAAGTGAAGACTTCTACACGTTGGCAGTATGACGCCGCAAATTTTCTAAATGCAATAAAATTGGCCTTTGTGGCAACCAGGTTAGACTGTCCGATAGGACCAACAGCTGGTCGAACCGACTTGAACAGCTCTTTCCTTTCCGTATACATTTTAGGACATTCCCAGAGAATGTGGTTTGCATCCTGTATTTCTCCGCCACATGAACATGTTGAACATCTCAAAATACCCCTTACTATGTGTACAGATAATAAACACAGCGTGAAGTTTATTTTTAAACGTCAAAGTATTACAATTGTACCACTATTAATGGTTCAGTTGAATCAAGCACCGGAAGTTAGATAACCAAGTGACGACCAACCAGATAACCAAGTAACGGAAGTTAGATAACCAACCAAATTCATTAATTTAATCCAAAGGGATTTAAAATTTAATACAAACATCATTGTCTTCAAATAGAAATTATTTATCAAATTAATGATACGTATTTTTCAAATTCGTACAAATTACCCTGTCGACAGAGAACTGATCGATGAAAATCCCATTATGTTGGAGTTGGTTTCTGCGTTTTGCAAATCGGTCCAATGATTTCGGCAACTGTTTTTATTCAAAGAACTTGATACTTTTAACCTGTTTATACAATTATTTAAGATAAATTATATTGGATAATAACTCTAAGGAATAAATTTTTAACTGAAGTCATTTTTAGAAGTCATATTATATAAAAAGAGAATCTTGATTTAAAGTTAGATTTTACTCAGTGAAGTTTGATTTTTCGCTACGCTTATTCGTCCGGTATCAGTTTGGGCAGACCAATATAAAATTTCATAATCAGTTTTTCATTCACTGCATACGGTTTAATACCAATATGCCGACCAATAAATGGCCAAGAATGATTTACGAACTATCGAAAATGTGTAAGTAAGCATTAATTAATCTATATGAGTTTTTTTTCGACCATGTCCGATCCTAATAAGATCATAATATGGGCCTCTATAGAGCGGAGGTCTGTTTATTTTATTAGATTTTTGTTTTAACGAGAAATGGATGTCAGCCACTTGCTCAACCTATTAGGTCCATACTGTGACCCATACACAAACTATTGAAAAACAATATATTGTGTTCTTGCCAGACTTAGGATTCGAACTTGGGACCCACGACGCTATACGCCGACGCTTATGCCTATCCAATATTTCAAATCAATAATTTTAGCAATCATGCATACTTTAAATATGATAGAAAATCCCAATCGATCACGTCAATAATAGCAATATTATATAAAAGGGTAACCGGACAAAACAGAACAGCCAAAGGAAAAATGAAACATTAATTTTTGTGGAATCTATTAAGGTTAGGTTAGGTAAGTTTAGGTCATTATTTCGTTGTACCTAGTCACCAAATCATTTGGAACATATTATATTGATTAAAATAAGATGCCTAAAGCTTAAGTCCCATTTATTTGAGGCTTTATAGAGATTAGGAATGCAAAAATTAGATATATAATTTGATTTATCATGGCGTATTGAAAATCTGTGCTATGAAAAATCTATCAACATAATAGAGATAGGACAATTTCAATATTAAATTTTATATTTTTCCTGAAAGGTCATAGTTATATTAATCGTTGTTCTGTTTTGTCACTGTTTTTTGTCATTTTCTGTTTTGTCATGTTCTGTTTTATCATGTTCTGTTTTGTCATATTCTGTTCTGCAATTATTAATACTATTACACAAATGCAAAAAAACAAAATCGGTCCAAGCCTAGTACAAAAGCTTGTAATCATATTATATTATAGATACACTTAAAGCTCTCTTATCCCCATTTCATTCTATCGATATTGAAAACCAGGTAGGTACCCTGAGTACAGCCGCTTTAATTACTGCAAGATTAATCACACCTTCCTACAAACTCTACCTTCCGCACACCTGGTGTACTTGGATGGAGTTTGACGCGCGCATGCGTTATTATTTTCCTACACAAAGCGTTGCCATAAATTACCTTAGCCACTAAACACCGATTTGATATTTAATGATACAGAAAAATTGTAATACATTTGAATACACAAAGCGAGCTTTTTCTCTTTTTCTGTTCAAAATGAAACAAAGTAGATCGTGCATAATAATGCGGGAGGTAACGGAACTATCTCAATAAAAAAATCGTGGAAATATGAAACCACTTCTTAGTATATTGATGGAGCTTTCCTATATTGTGAAAGTAAAACTTATAGTAAAGTTTATTCGAATAAAACTACATGTTATAATAATTAATACTTATTCACCAGGGTCCAACTTGGAGTCGCATGGAGGTCAAAGCTGTATTCTATGAGGACCAAATGTCGTTTGTTCAACGCGTGCGTGCTACCTGTGCTCCTGTATGGCTGTGAGAGATGGCGTCTTACTAAGCATCAAAGGTCTCGGCTTTTGAGCTTTGAGAATCGATGTCTCCGCCGAATCTTAGGGGTACACTGGTACGACCACGTTACAAATTCCCGATTTCGTGAGCAGACACAGCAGCCTTCAATGATTGAGGTTATCACGAAAAGACTTTACGAAGAGAGTTTTACGTTGCTGGGACATGTGTTCCGGATGCCGCCAAATAGTGCGACACTTCGTACCCTTGTGGCACAGCCTCAAAGATTCCGTCGTCATGCCCGGCCCTCCCTCAGCCTGCAACAAAAGCGATCTACGCGCTGCAGGTCTGGAGTGGCAGGAGGCGCAAGAGTGTGCAATGGATCATGGTGTGTAAAATTCCCACCTCCGCTCCCGTTATGTATATGCAGCCACGTCATACGCGGCCGGCTAACATAACCTTTACGTGTGCCAGATCAAAGAATTTAAGCCCTCATTTTGTCCCGAGCAGAGCCGCACGGGACTGGTGATGCAACCTTGCACCGAAGTGCAAATGCATGATGTTAATTTATATGGCAACTATCAGAGTGACTTTAGTTTGAAGAGTCGCAAGGGGAGTCGAGAGTGTCCCGCCCCCCGTACGCTCTGGCGAATTTAGTAAAGGCCGCAAAATAAAATTGGCCTCGGTTGCCACCATGTCCGCGTGTCCTATTGGGCCCGAATGGGGTCGGACCCGGGCAAACAACTCCGCTCGTTCGGGGCCCATAAGTGGACAGTCCTACAGGACGTGCTCTGCGTCCTGCTGGTCGTGTCCACATGAGCAACCCGACCCATGTCCTGCCAAACCAAACCCCTGCAGTTTGGCCGCAAAGTTTCCATGGCCAGTCATGAATTGACTAGTCCAGTGGGTAGGCACCAGTCTCCTCGTCATGTGTCTCACCGAGACATCTGGAAAGTATAGAAAAGTCTGGCGGCCCTTAGAGGAGGCCACCCATCTCGCCTGCCATGCCGCATATGCGGTCTTGTAGACCAGCTCAGATACAGTTTTTCTGTAGCTCACGCCCTCCACTCTCGATGGCGGTGTCAGAGGGACACCGGCGAGAGTTGTATTGATCCTCCTCATAAGGAGAGTGATCGATCCTCTAATTTGAACGTGCAAGTCGAGGGGAAAGACCCCCGCAAGGACCGCCAGGGCATCCGAAGATGTGGTCCTATAGGCCTTAGTAAGGCCAATCAGAGCAACCCTCTGTTCGTTAAGCAGAGCCCTCTTCACAATTGTCAGCGAGGCTTTGGTGTGCCACACGCAGGAGGCATAGCCAGCGATGCCCATGAATATAGTCTCGTAGGCGATTCTCAGGGCCCGAGGCTTTAGGCCCCAATTGTTGCCCGCCAGGCGAGCAACCTTCTTTTACAATTACTTTAGCATGCTTCAAAAAGGTCTGTTTCTCGTCCAGAACGACCCCCAAGTAGGTCACCTCTCGAGAAAACCTTATAGCAGAGTCGCCGAAGCGCACTGCGGGTGATCGCTTATTTATGTTTATCATTGAGCTACCCTTTAGGAGGATAGCTTCCGTTTTGCCAGGTGCAAATGCAAGCTTATTAAGCTAACCCCAGTTAAGGATTCTCGATAATGCGTCCTTAGCTACGCGCTCGAGTGTCGGACGGCTCGACGAGCCAACTAGTAAAAGAAGGTCATCAGCGTACGCGACGAGCGCGCAACCCTGTGGCAGAGGTAACGTCAAAACATCGTCAAAAAGTATATTCCATAGCAAGGGGCCAAGCACGGAACCCTGCGGACACCCCATGGTGGTCTCCCTGTAAATCAATTCAGTGCTAGAGTCGTATATAACTTCCATTTTATTAAAATAGCTTTGCACTAGGGCAAAGAGGTCCCCCGGGATCTGTCGGAGCCGAAGCTTAGATAGAATTAATGGCCACCATGCGGTGTCGAAGGCACCGGCTATGTCCAAAAAGAAGCCTGCCACAATAACTCCTTCTGAGTCCTCAACAAATTTCTGTGCAAATCTGATAGCGTCCTCAGTAGACTTGCCGGGTCTAAAGCCAAATTGCCTCTCCAAGATAGGGTAGATTCTCTCAAGGTGGTCCTCCAGTCTTCTGCTGATTAACCGCTCCAATATCTTACCCAGCACTGGCAGAAGAGTGATTGGACGGTACGCTTTTGGGTCATGCGGTGGTCGTGTGCTCATCTTAGGTATAATCCTAAGGAGACCCTTCTTCCAACAGTCCGGGAAGATGCCCCTGCTCATGCAGTCAGCATACAGCCCGACTATCTCATGAGGTGCTCGAAGCCACGCCCTTCTGGCAATCACATTGCTAATCCCATCAGGTCTGGGGGCTTTGCCCGCCCTGAGGCCATTAAAAATTAATCCCACCTCCGACTGGGTAAGCTCAGGAGAATGGTGAGTTTCCAACGGCAAGATTGCAGATAGTCTTAGTTGACAGGTTCTGTCATCTTCATGTGCCGTAGGTATGTCCTGTGGAATTAGAGCTTCCAGCAGTATGGATGCAGACTCTGCGCTGTCCATCGCAAAGGTGCCATCGGAGCGCCGCATAGCCGCCATGACTTTACCAGGCCTTGAGCCCAGCTTTATCACGCGTAAAGGCGGTCCCCACGGATCATAGCCCTCCATTTTAGAGACAAAATCCCGCCAGTGCTTTTTCTTGGCTTTATTTAACTCTTTTTTGAATTTTGCCCTTGCGGCTTTATAAGCAATCTCCGTAGGTTCGTCATTTCTGGGTAAGTCGTTCTGAGATCTTCTAGCTCTTTGCAATTTTCTTTGGGCAAGTCTCATGGTCCTTCTCAAAGACGTCAATTTTGGTATCCACCATGGCGCAAGGTTGGGTGGCCTCAGAGAGGTTCTACCCAGCGTGGACTCCGCAGTTTGAGTAATGAACGCAGTCAAGTCATTGGCTCTTTAGTGGAGATCGTCAGCCGACATGGCAGAGGCCAGTCCACCAATTTTGACGTCAAAAGCATCCCAATTGACACCGCTCGTCCGAAAGCGCCTGGGAAGTAGTAGGCTCTCGGTTTGGCTCAATGGGGCCGCATCTCCCGCAACTCTGAACGAAAATGTGATCAGACGGTGATCGCTAGCCACCGCGTCCGTGTGGACCTGCCAGTCCACGGCGCGTCTGGCAACGCCACTGGATGTCAGAGTGACATCAATATGTGACTCACCATTTCTGGTGGAGAAAGTAGCCGGCCCGTTAGGGTCATTTAGCACCGTCAAATCAAAGGCGGCCAAGAGCTCTTCGAGTGGCTCAGGTTTGTCCTTGTTACGTCTGGGCCCAGAGGGGGCCCAGAGCAAGAACTGGACGTTAACGTCCGCCCCAACAATTATCTGCTTGCCTCTGCAAGCATATAAGATTTTTTCCAGTTGTTTTGTGCAATACAGGGTAGAAGAACTGTACTGAAAATACGCAGATATAACTACAATGGAGAGCCCCCTGTTATTAGCAATCTCCGCCACCGCAAAGAGCTCATTGGATAGATGCGAGAGATGCAACACAGTCAGTGCGGTGTCAATTACAAATATGCAAGCTAGAGATTTCGGGGTAGCTTGTATGATACGGCCACCGCTTAGGCCCCGATTGTGACCAAAGGCGTATGGCTCTTGTATCATAATTATGTCCGTATTCTGATCCCGAGCAACCTCAAGCAGCTCGGCAGATGTGGCTCGACCTCTGCCCACGTTTATCTGAGCGAAGGAGATCATTGCGGACAGTAATCAGTGCGGCTTCTTTCCTCCTCAATAGCGTGTAGGCGCGCGGGACAGTCGGGATCGGTGGCCAAGTGGCCGTTCGGCTTCTTGTAGCGCGTGCACGCAGGGCACTTGCCCGGTTCGTCAGCGGTGGGGCAATCTGCTCTGTCATGCCCTTCTTTAGTGCAGTGGCCGCACGTTGTAACCTTAGCGTTGCAACCCTTAGCCATGTGTCCGTATAAGTGGCACTTTGCACACTTGACAACTCCGTAAAAGTCACGCACAGGGAACGAATTCCACCCCATGAAAAGTCTGCCATCATTAAGCAGCGCCTCTCGAGCCTTTCCAGGGATCGACATTATCATATGACAACGTTCGGTCTTCGGTCCCGCCTTGTGGCTCAGTTTAGTTCCAGCGTAACCCTCAGATGCAAGGCCAGACGCCTCCTGGGTATTGTTTATGATTGCCTCCTTGAGCTGCTCTTCTGTCGTCTCAATGGGTACATTAAAAATTATGACGCGGGGAAGCTTTCTCCCCGCGACTTGGGCCTTTAAGCCGGCCTCAGTCAGCCCAGGGGCAGCCATGAGCCGCTTAGCCTCGTCGTCACTTTTGGGATGCACGATGATCCCGCCTCCCCGGATCTTGCGTACCCCGGTGATGTGCACTCCCAAAGTTTCAGGCACAATAGTTTTCATGACCGCTTCCTTTGTGGCAGTCGATTCTTGGCCCTCCTTAGTCGGATAAAACATCACCCCCGGCCTGGCGACAGTTTTCGGAGGAACTGGTGGCCATTCGGAGACTCTAGTTGGTTGAGCCTCTCTACGGGTTACGTCACTCCAAAGAGCCCTGGGAGGAGCATTAGAAGGAGCCTGGATGATGGCTCTCGTTAAGGAGGCACGATCCTTCACAATTGCCTTGTGTGCCTCCAGCTCTATCGCTATGGCCCACGTTTCAGTGATTGCCATATCAAGCTCCTCGGCAACTGCGTTCACGGTTGCTCTGGCAATACGACTGTCCTTCTCGACGGTGGCAAGCGCCCTTTTGATGGCAATCGTCGCCCTGGACGCACTCTCCCGAGACTCAGAGAGAATACTCAAAGCCACGGGACTGATCTCCTCGCAAGATGCTGAGGTTGAACCAGCCCTTGACTTAACGCCCTTGCCCTTTGAAGTGGTGGAAGTGCTCTGCTTGTCTTTCTCTTTTTCTTTCTCAGGCCTTTTATCCTTGACCTTGGGGGCCTGCTTTGGGTCACCAATACCCTCAGCCACGTCTGACTTCCGCTTCCTAGTGGACATTCCTTCCACTTGCATGGGGTCCCCTTTGTGGTTGACCATGGCGCTAGGTAACACTCGTCACACGTCACTCACTCAACCACAATTTATCGCACAATAAATATTATTGTTACAATAATTACGTAACTATTATAAAACGAATTAAAGTCACAATTCCCGGGAAAGTCCAAGGGGAAAACACACAAAAGTTTCACAAATCGTATTCCAAGGGCAGGCGAAGGTATTAGTATAGAAACGGGATCAAAAACTTGTGAATAGCAGGGTCAAAATTGAAGATAACGAAAGCGAAATAATAGCGATGCAAAAACACGTCCGCACGGCTCGACAGTTCAGTCGCAACTCTGTGCAATGGATCGAGGGAAGTAGCGCGAACTTGTGCTTACCCTATGCCTCAATGCTGGTTCGTGACAGGGTGAAAGTAGAAGAATTCACTAGGGTCAGCATTGGTTCCATTTACATTTGCAGTTAAATTGATGTGAAAAATACATCCTTGAAGATTTTTATAGGTTCCTACTAGAGTTGCGAAGGGTGAGGTTAGAATGTCACAAGAGTCGAAATGGACCGGAGCGTACCGGGGCGCAGTTTCGGTTCATAAAACCGTTAAAAAATATATTTTGGCCGTTTGAACTAGATAGCACAAATAACAAAAAATCGAACACACTTTCTTATGTTCATAAAATATACATACTTGTGATTAGATAACTATGTTAATATTTTCGGAAAATTATGAAGCGCTGTGGCTCGTAAAATTTTCTATTTGGAGCGCTGGTTTGTCAGTCATACGTATTTTTTTCATAACATAATGCAGAAAGTGTTAGTTAATTTTTAAAATTCAATAAAACCTTGCGTCAATCGAGCCATGATAAATAATAGTCAAAATAAATATTATTTTAGATATTTTATAGACAAAAGAATATTTTTATCTATTGTGGTTTGGTTTACGTAGAGAATTCATTTTAAAAAACTTACCAATACTTTCTGTAATAGTTTGTATTCTTAATTCAACGAAAATAAATATGTCCGAAAAAATCTGTACTATTTTTGTCTGGTCGTTCATAGCCTACATAAACTATTATGGTTTGGTTTAGGCAGTGTTCAATTGTATTCTTAAAACTATACAGCATTATCAGTATTATGAAAACAAATAAAAATGGTTGGCAAAGTTTAGTGTCCGCTATTTAAGTCAGATCTGAACGAGCTATCTCCACCTCTCGCCACTGATACATACAAATAGTTTTGAAAAAAGTTTTTGTTAAATTCACTATATTTATTGTAATAAATTATACTAATAAATTTAATATAAGTACCTATTTATTGAAAATATGGATACAACATAATTTATTTTTTTATAAAAATCAATGCTTTTTGAAATAAATATAAAATACTAAAACTATGAATGATTAGTCAAAAATCTTTACACTATGTATAATTTACATTATTTCTTATTTTATTTAATTAAAATATATTCTAATAACTTATTTTATGTATAAGTATATCTTAACTTAAGAATCTTAGCCTAATTTATTATAAATTTAGTTAGCACGTTAAATTATTACAACTTCTAACATCAAAATTATTTAATACATGCCTATTATTTTTTCAGCCAACTCTGATTATATTAATTGCTATAAGGTGTCTCAATACTGCTTCAAATCTTTTTTGGTTCTATAGGAATTAGGTCTTTAGGGGATGACACCATTGTGACTGTGTTAATATGTACACCATTTTGACTGTGTTATTGTTCGACCTAAAAAAATAATATTATAAGCCTTTAGAGAGTAGAGATTTGTATTAACAGATTTTTGTTTATACGAGAAATGGATGTTAACTACTTTCTCAATACGTAAGGTGTATACTCTGAATTATATGTGTATTATCAAGACCCAGGATTTGAACATTGGCCATCGGATGTCTTTTTCATTCTTTCTATCATTCCTAACAATCAATAACCAAACATTCGATTTGCAAAATACAAATTCTGACATTTATATTAAAATTATTGTCATGTCAACATATTAATTTATAATGATGTAATATTTATGTGATAAGATGTAGGATATTGGTAACTTTTTTTAAAAATCTTTTATACAATGAGTGGAAAGTAAGCAAACGATAATACTTGCAGCATTCATTTGTTTCTGTTTTAAAATCTTGCATAAAATCTGTAGGACCTATCAAAATATTGCATTTTGAATTTGAAATGTTATTATAAAAACATAAATGTAAACATATTCATATCGGAAAATACCTCTTATGATTTTATATTATAATAATAATATGATGGTTGTAAGATAAAAATTGGAAAATTATTCGGGCGGCTTCATATTTGGTGTTTCCTTTGAAGTTAAGTTAAAAAGTACCGACAAAAGACTTCTAAACGGGCGATGTCCTGTGAGGTGCAAGAATATTGTCAAACTCTAGTATATCTGACGGTTGATGAGATTCTTTTCACATTTTGGGGGTGCGGTAGAGCGTACCTCAGATTTCTCCAGAACCACGGATCACCCCATTTTATATATGTATTCATGGTGATATAAGCTTTTAGTTCAACGTCCAGATTATCGATGGGTCCGATGTCACCATATAGTATTAAAATTACCCTTACTCGTCGTTCTTTCAATGCTTGCGTGTGCGCTGCTCTGAATTCCATCTTTCCCCACGTGGACTCTAAAAAGCTTGAGGACAATACAATTATAGTTCGTCGGGAGTATTCGACGGATCTGGCGATCTGGTTTGGGATAAATTCGCCAGCAAGCCAATCTCGGGAGTGCAGACATATCTTGAATGGGTGAGGCTCTTTTTCTAACTCAGGCAATAACGTATTCACAATAAAATCCTCATCTTTGTGTGAATAGGAAATGAATGCATCATAACATTTGTCTTTGTCGATCTCTTTTTCTGACACCCACGACATGCACAGTCCTTTAGAGAAAAGCCACACTATGATGCTCTGTTTATATTTGTAGAATAAAGCAGCGGATGTTCCCAGGATGATACTTAGTATCGCTCCAATGCTTATTGCTATTATGGTGAAACGTTCTTTGCACAATGCCCCTGGATCAACTTCTGAGATGTACTGACCATCCGAGCAGGTGATGTTTTGGTAATCTTGCACCTTAATATACAAAAAATTACACAAACTGTATATTTTAAAAGATAACATGATTCAACATGAAGTGATTTATGTATTACGCAACCACGCTATTTGCAAAATAAGCTAATAACTAAAATGTGCTTATAAAATTGCACGATGCTCAGTTTATATTTATAGAAACGAGCAGTGGAAGCTCCTAGAATGATACTGATTATCATTACAATAACAGTGATGGCTATTACGGCAGATTTTTTTTCAAATAATATCTCTGGAACAACTTATGAGATGATAAGACCATCTGAGAAGATTATGCTTTGCTATTTTTTCACCTAAATATACCAACATAGGTACGTATAAACCAAAGAAACAAATATACATCGAGGGGCTTAAAATTACATGGTTGCAGGCATTCTCACCAATAATATGCATTTGACGTTTACTCTAATGTATAAAACTAGCGAAATCATACTTTTAGAGACCAAAATATCAGCACTTTTTAAAAATACGTTTAACAAAATATTTGTTTTTATTGACTATTATTTTATTCGATGTGGACCTTGATGGTCTCACGAAGAAGTTTTTTAAGAGATTATTTCATAAATTGATGTCAGTCTATATATATTTTGAGTCCCTAATGCATGGTAGTATAAATTTATAATAATATAAATTATAATTGATTTTAGTTTTTTACTATTCCATTTCAGTCATTTTTTGTAATGCACGTTTCGACTTTTTGCCGCATGCTTCAATAATGCGAAATTGCCGTATAGAAATACAACACCCCAAAATAATTTCAAGGTTGTGATGGATGAATCTCGTCTTCAGATATAATCAGAAAAGGCTTATCTCGAAAGAAAAATTATTTTCCGAAATTTCATTTCACGAAAAATCATTGATGAGATTCTCGAGAAATTTAGAAACTTTCACGAGCCTAAGGTGCCTATGAAAATTTTATTTCTCTGAAAAAAAAAGAAGATACTCGACGACGACGTCTGAACAGAATTTCTCACTTTTCCCTGTATAAAAATTTTATTCGAAAGAGCTAAACAAAGGTCTCGACAGTATTATTGTTCTGATGACCCAACTTTCATGGTGAACGGAATTTGTTGAATTTGACCGTAAATGGATTTTTCTGCAGGAAGATCACAAAAAAGGTCACCCAAAAGAGGTAACTTGGTAATAATAATGATTTTTTGATAATCTCGAGAATTCTCGAGAAATCAAAAACCCCAATCTCAAATTCTCGAGAAATATGCATAAATTCAAGATATCTCGAACCTCAAGAAATTGAAAAACTCGGGATCACAAGCTCTACCCACACTGATATAGTTGAACTTCTTGGCATAATACTATGTTAAAAAAAAATTATATATAAATTTCAAAATATTATCCGTGTGTGACGTATTATTATAATAATAATTTATTTATTTAGAAAGAGTATTACGGCATTACAGCGATTGGCCAATGCGCCATAATACATTATTAATAAAAAAATATAAAAATGACTTAATAACAACTAGTATAACAAGAAAGTAGAAAAAACAGGATATTATGCTTATGTTGATATTAGAATAAAATGATAAATACAATTATAAATTTAACCTATTTAACACGTCCACAAACATGATATAATTAATAAAAAAACAAATCAACCTCAGTGGTGCCAAAAAATAAGTTAATCGCACGATAAACAGCATCATGAAACATCACATCTATACTGCGACGAGGTGTCATGAAGACTGTACTGTTACGAATGATATTGGTGGGATCATGAAAATTAATATTTGCCAGTATAATATATAGATTGTCAATGAACCCACGAAGAAGTAAAAATAAATGTTTTAAAAGAACAATCACCCTCCTGGGGGACAAGGATTGCATTAATAGCATAACCAGAAGAAAATGAGTCAGAAAATTTACTTTAAGAAAATATGAGTACCTAGATAGAAAAGTAAGTTGGCTTTTGTAAAATTTCCTGAATTTTTGAAAAACACTGAATACTTCTTATTGAGGATGATAAAAGTTAATTGCCTAATACGTACGTATAACCTTTTCTCCAAGAAACGAATGAAAGGTTTATTGTCACAGTTGCAGTCGAAGGGATTTCCAGAAAACCATAATTGATTCAGACTTGTTGAATTGCTAAATTTATTGACTAATGACGAATCAATAAACGATAGCAAATTGTTTCTTATGTCCAATACCTGAAATGATAATGAATTGTATAATAAAATATGTCTTGTTGTTTTCAAGAATGAATAAATAAAAAAAAATCGGCGTGTACTTATGTACGCGCGTTAGAAGTTATACTTCTTTGGCGTAATAAAACAAAAACAAAACTTGTGATAACCTAGATTCTTTGACTAGCTCTTAATTATCTTTTTAAATTACACACTCAAAAAAGGACCGCTAATTGGAACGCCGCTGGTTTATTTCCATACACTTTAACTTATATTACTAAATTATATAATTATTTATCGTTGTTTTTATTTTTGACTACTATGACGTTTAATAGTTTGTTTCCGTAAGGAATTGCAAATGGCCGACAATAATAAATTCGCTGCCTAGGCAACGGAACAATTATAAACCATCATATTATACTGTATAATCATCATGATTGGAGTATCATACTGTGGCGTAATGGTAGTGCGTTCGGCTAATAACCGAACAATCGGTAGTTCGAATCCAATCGAGTGCGTTTATTTTTATGTGAAAAAATAAATTATGTTATGTACATATTACATGAAAAAATACACTTACAAAAATACACTCTCATCTGATTTTCCAAACTCGCCTAAAGAAGTATAACTTCAAAAATATATTTTATTAAATTAATAATAAGTAATCAAAAATAATAAAGTACGGTCAAAATTGAAGCCCCTTTTATCACATATCAATAATAATAATGGGCAAGAATCGTATGATATTTGGATAATTGCTTACTATGCAAAATCAAGTTTTAGTATAAAAAGAAAGGACCGGTGAAACATTTCTATGCGGTTGACCCCCCCCCCCCTAGATCCGCATCCTAAAATTACAGTCCATTGCTAAAAGCGCAACCATAAAAAAAAATACCGGAATAATACTAGGATAAATGAATAGCAACCAAACCTTAAAAGACATTCAATATAGATTGTGAGTAGGAAGACTATTTTTATAATCAAATGGAATATTTACGAAATATAGTATAATTAATTATTATTTACCTTTATATTTGTTGGGATGTCTTGGATACTCAAGTCGGAGATTCTATTACCAGCCACATATAATTTGGTAATCAGATTGTAAGCATAAGTTTGGTTCGAAAATATTGACAAATCTTTTAAGTCATTTTTGTTTAAGTAAAGATCAGTAACAATGTAATCTGATGTTGATTTTGGGATAACGATGGTTGATTGAAAATTGTAGTTGGAACAATTGACTATCATTGATTGAACCGAGAATCGACGAAAACAGCTGCAATTTTCTGGACATATAATCTCATCTTCTGTCCATGGACACCACAGTTCTTCGACTTTAAGATCACTCAACAAAGTATCTTCTAGTCGATGTGGTGCTTTACATTTAGCTGCGTCTATATCCACTTTTACGCCAGATGAATTACCGTTATTTTCTTTAAGGTAATTTAGAAATGTGTAAATACTACAGTTACAATAGACTGGATTTCCAGCAACTTTTACATCAATTAACTTTTCGCTTAAATCTTCTGGTAGTGAATATGGTAAATAGATTCCTTGTAAACTGTTGTTTCTTAAGTCGACAACAGTCATATCAGACTTAAAGATGATGTTTTCCAACTGAAATAAATATACTCACTTTATAATAATCATTATCAAGTCCAACCCTAACAAGATCATAATAATATTCTCCACAGAGTAGAGTGAAGGTAAGAACAAACATGGCATAACGTCCATTATAACATAATTTAGAATTTACAGAAACGAGAAAACCTACTTAATAAGTACAAAATTGAACGATACTACATACATTGGAAGTATTACAACCATAATAAAATGCAGCATGTTACATTGGAGATTATTATCATTATTTGTGGTAGGTACTGCAACCCTTGGCGGATCAATGCCTCCTAAAAAACTTTTTCCACCCTGGAAAATACAGCGTTGTTGTTCTACGGTTGATATGACTGAGCTTTGGCTTTCTAGGTACTTAATTCTTTTCCTCTCAGAAGATGCGTACATAGCCTGCATTGTTGGTAACTATCCCAGTAATCTAATGAGTATACCATTCCTCAAACCTTTAAATGCTTCTTTACAACCCCTAATATTTTTCTCTCTTCCCATTTCAAAAGTTATTAAAATTTCTCTAATAATATATCTATAATAACCTAAACGTTAATACTAGCCGTAGAAGAGGTATCGTAGTGAGTTGTTTTGGTTTTCTTTGAAAGTATCTTGTTTTTCAGAATGTTTTTAGTATCTATTATATTCTTTTTATCACCACAATCAGGTCATGAGGCCCAATGCAGTATTGTAGTAAAACATCAGTGTAATCAGAATATATTATGTGAAATAATCACAAACACCCAGGCTTTTAGAAAATTGCATACATAAATCGTGACTTCACCGGAAATGAACCCAGAGCCCTCGGATGAAAGGCCAACGCCTTACACACTGAATGCAAGTAAGTTTTTATTTGTTTTTGCTACAAAACCCCTAGATAAAAAAATTACTGTACGTAAGCGAATTTTTAATATTAATACTATTGACACTTAATGAAATTGATAATCCTTTCTATGCCGCAATTAGTTAATTGATAGTAATTAACATAAGAATTGGTGTAATTAGGGCGTCCAAAGACGCTTTGGGTACTTAACCGGCGGCCCACATGCTCAGCGTAGGTCAAAATGGAGCTTTTATGCTATTTTCAGAGCATAACCTTGGAAGTAAGCTCTTGTTAACGTGCGTGTTTAAACATGTACTTAACCGAAAAAAAATATTTTTTTTAAAAACGGTACATGTTCAAACACGCGCGTTACTATGATCTTACTCCGTACTTCATTTATCGTTTATCAATATATAGCTACGGCCGTATGTTGTAGCTTATCCACTGGGAAATGCTAATAGAAATAGCGTATTTCAATTTTTTTTCAATTATTATTATAAAGCAAACATTATTCGTAGAATGTGTATCACGTTCGAATGGTCAAAAACATAGGTTATAATCAGTATCTTTAAAATTATCTTTAAACATGTAAATCTTGCCCATTTTTTGAATAATAAAATGCCTAATTATTGTCAAATTTGGGATCACAGAGATTATCAATATAAATTTTTATCGTAAATATTTTACTGTAATAATGTCGACATAAATTATACTAATGGTTTTATAAATGCGTTTAAAATTAATAAATCTAAAAAATCTTAACACCACTTCACATGGACGTATTGAAATATGACTATATTCTAAAACATTAGAGCGAGAGGTTTAAAAGGATACTATTTTATGTAATAAAAATACTTTATGCAGTCATCAAATGTTTAAAATAAATATAAAGGCTAATGACGCTTCAAAATTATATAAAAAGATTATCTACAACGTTTAAGGAATGTCCAGAATCATGCTTTTAAAATGCAGTAAAAGCTCCATTTTGACCTACGCGGCGCACGTCCCCCCTTAAGCTCTGCAATCTTATTGGAAAGGACAGAAAATTTATATTTAAAAAAAAACATTTTCCAAAATTGATAAATCAGAACGATAAAGTGTTAGTGTTATGAATGTATATGTGATACCTATGAATATAAGCGAATTAACTCACCTGAAGTTCGGAAATTTTGTTATAACTGAGATCTAAGTATTTCAATTTTGGAAATTTATATCTCCATATGTGATCTACTTTTTTAAAATAATTATGACTAAGATTTAGTTTCTCCAAAGTAGAGAAAACTGACAGTTCTTCGTGATTTAAATCATCGTAGAGTTTGACTTCCATCACTGCAATCTTATTATAAGAAAAGTCGATAAGCCTTATATTATGTGTGAATGATACAATGTTTAAAGAAAAAATAAATGTTAACTTGTTATGTTTTATACTCAGATCCTGTAAAGATTTTAAATTTCTGAAGCATTGTCTGTAACAAAAAATGTAAACAATTAACTTTCTTATACCTATATATGACATCTGCAGGTCTATTCTAAACGGATATCACTTTAACACGTTTCCGTTGTTTTAATTGGTCAAAATTAACAAGAAAGGCATTCGATAAACAAAAACAGTTATCGGCCGCTATCTCTAATTCATAATACGGCAAAAATTTAGGTTGGTAGACATGTCGGTCAAAATCGAACCTGTTCGTAATGCCGAACCCAAGCTGATTCGACCAAACATAAGCGGGTAAAGCCGAACGAGCGCCATCTAGTTGGCAATGAGCCGAATACAATAACTAAGAAAAAACTTCGCGCATTACCGATTAAATGGCGCTAGTTTGGCTTTATCCGCTGGTGTTTAGTCTTATCTGCTTCGGTTCACCCGCACGAACATAACCAAATTTCACCAAAATGTCTACCAATAATTAAAAGGGAAACATGCTAAAGTGATAACTGTAAAGAATGACCTGATAGCCAACCAAGCAATAGGCTATAATAATTCACTTACCCATTCACATAAGTTAGGTTATTGTTATCCAGATTGAGATTTTGTAGGTTACGCAGTGAAAAAAATGACACTTCAGTTATCCATGTTAGTTCGTTGTCACTTAGATTTAACTCTGTCAAGTTGTCTAAGTCACTAAAAAAATGCGGCAGTATTTCTTTAAAATTATTTTCATTCAAGAATAAACTTAACATTGATGTTGATTTGAAAAAAAGTTTTTCGGGCAAAGAACTTAAATTATTTGTGCTCAATCTAAGTATTTTTAAATTAGGAAGACCATGAAATATGCTGTTCGGTAAAGATGTTATACTATTCATACTTAAATCCAAACGTGTCAAATAATTAAGACCATTAAAAGATTCATTGTGCAGATTTATCAACGTGTTATTCTGTAATGTTAAGAATCTTAATGATCGTAATTCTTGAAAAAGTCCCGGAGATATACTAAAAAAGCTGCTATTAACTAATTTTAAACTATATAGATGTATCATAGAGCTGAATGAGCTACTTTTAAATGATTGCATATTGCACGAAAGTAATTTCAAATTTATGAGATTTATCATATCATCAAAAGCATCTTCTGCAGCTTTGGTCATTTCCATAAATGACAACTCTAATTCTTTGCATTCTTCCAGTCCTTTTAGATGATGTCTAGTCATGTTTCGTGTTTCAAAAATATTAAAATTCTTGGATAGTTCACTACTTTCGAAGATTTTTCTATACGATGTAGTCGGCAGGGGGCAATTTGTGATTGACACAGAGTTTATTTTGCCAGTGAACTTCGACAGTGGTGGCAAAATAGCGGAAAATGTTTTTTTCGCACATTTTATTTCCATATTTTTGTGACATATTTTTAACACGAATGACGGATTTTCTGAAAGAAAAAGAATAAAATTAAATAGGTAGGTATTCTAAAATATAAGAAAAAAAACAATATATTAGATAGTAATACCAAATACTATCCCTCACAAAGAGATGTCTCCAATTCCATACAAAAAAAATCTAAAAGGGAATAATAACCCCATCCCGTAAATTAACCAGCCATCCACTACAGAAAATATTTTTTGGAATGTTTGTCATACCGACTTCCATCACCAATCCCAACAGATCAACTAAGAAGATAGTGATAAGTCAACTGAGCCAGAAACATACACTCCTTCAAACCATCCCGCCCCGCATCACACTCGGTTTTAAACGAGCATATCACTAGGATCTATGTTGAATTGTGTGTTTTTTAGGCTTGGGAATATCTCAGGAGTAGATTAATACAACTGAGGTTGTCTTGCACTGAGTGGACTTTGACTGAGGACAGATGAGCATGGTTAGATTACCAAAATAAATGATTGTAGGTACAATATAATAATATTAATTAACATATAGTACAAAAAATGCAAAACTATATGAAAAAACAAATATGAGCTGCCACGATACCTGATTACCTAAAATTCCCCTATGTAATTCATGTGCAGTATAAGAATTCGCAATCTGCGCAATATCAGAAGTAAGTTCTTTTAATATTTTGTAATATTTTTATTTATCTGGATAAAACATATTGCTTATTATTTACCTGCATCGGGGCACATAACCTTGTATTTTTCCTCAGCATCACCAGAGCAGATGCAGTTGGAAGGTGCAGGGCAAAGAACCGGTTCATCAAGCGGGAAACGCACTGACGAAAATAACGTAGACATTGCGGCGACTGTACAAAATAAAGCCATCCCATTGGCAGCACATCAATTATTTTTTAATGACCTGTGGGATAATTTTATTTTTCTTCCTAATTTCTGGCCTTCAACTGAAAATATAAATTGAAATGGAAGTCAATTTATCTGATCTTATTGTATTTGTACAAATGGTGTCAGTCGTGATTATTATTTATTTTTATTTTAATATAGTTTTTATTTTTTACCTCTATCTTTTTTAATTTAGATTATACTCGTTTGTAATAATTACAGTCAATATTATGTAGGTCCCAGTAGTAAAGGGTGGAGGTAGACAGTTAAGATTCGCCATAAATAGTGCACATTAAACTTTGTTAGTCATATTATATAATTGTATTTATTGCACCAAAACTACAATTTACAGATGGTGTTGGTTAGTTTTTAAAAATCAATTAAACCCTGCCTACCAAACCATAAAGGTTTTGTTATACTTTGGGCGAAACGATAAAATGTTGCACACTTTTTAATTCATACTTATTTGTTTTCGTTGGATTAAGAATACATGTCACACGTCATATTGTTGGTTTATTTTTGGTAAATGTTCCGCAGAAGTGGATATGAGATTTTCCAACTTTATTTTTAGACCAAAACAAACCTAACCTAACCTTATCTTACCTACCGCAACCTAATATTACCTCATATAATTTTAGTTTATGATAATGGTGTATCAAAATGTATGAAAATTTAAAATTTTCAATTAACGATTATTGGATCGAAAAGCAGATACGCCGACAGAAAAAGGTATTTATTTTAATTGTCTACATGGAATATACTGTTTTCGTAAAAAATTAAATATAAAAGCTTGTGTCCACCTCTGCGGCACAATTACCTTATTTTTTTATATTCATTAAGCCATGCTTAAATCAAACTAAATTTAATAGATAAAAAATATTATTCTATCTATAATAATTAGGGAATCCAATCCCGAACCAAAATTCTGATCCCGGAATTTCGGGATTACAATTTGACGATCCCGGGATCCCGGGACTGGTCCCGGGATTGACATTTTTTTCCATTGTTAACATAAAATTTTTATACTTACAAATAACATTGATAAAATCGGTCAAAAATAAATCTAGTATAATTTATACTATTTAAGACATTTATTGTTAATATTGTATACGTTCAATCTTGGAAATACACAAGTTTAATGGAGTAAATAATATTGTAATATAAATAATAATGTGAATTTAATATGAGATTGCTGTTTCTGATAGTAAAGACATAATGAATGGAATAGCGAGATTTAAAATAGTAAAGCAAATAATCATGGCGTACTTTATGGCCTTTCCGCATCATAAATCTAATTTTTTGACCATATCCGATCCTAATAGGATCATATAGGCCTCCACAGAGTAGAGGTTTGTATTAACAGATTTGTTTTTTTTTACAAGAAATGGATGTCAGCCACTTGCTCAACATGCAAAATCTAATTAGTCAGCCAAATATGAAACTGCCGTAAAACTTATGATATCATGGTAGAATTACTTTGTTAAAAGTGCGAAGCATTGTTTTTTCCAATCTTTCTCATTTTTAATAATTCATGTGAAAAAATAAAATGAATCGGCAACCTACACATGGGTATAAATCAAACTTCATTCAACTCAGTTTATTTCTAATGTAGTATTTTTTCTGTTTTATTTTCGCTTTTATTTTATTTTCCATAAAAATTGATAAAAAAAATCAATACCGAAATCCCGGGATTATGTTTATCAATCCCGGGATTCATAGGTATCGAAAATAGCTCGGGATCCCGGGATCCCGGGATTGGAATCCCATATAATAATATTATATTCAATGTTATACCTATATGATTTAATTGCATAATTTTAGATATTTTATAGATAGACGAGTATTTTTGACTATTATTTATTATGGCTTGGTTTCACAGGGCTTAATCGAATTTTAAAAACTAACAGTATTTATGACTTATCTTAACAGACTACCTCCACCCTTCGGTACTGGACTAAGTCAACACTACCTATTTTTTTAAATTGACAATTGATTACAATGCGACTTGGCCACCTCACGAAAAGCTTTCGTAACAGATTTTGGTTTTACGAGAAATGGACTTTGGCTAATTTTTTGGGTGTAAACACTCATTTATAAACAATACATGGGTTTTTAAGAGCCCACATGCTCAGCGTAGGTCAAAATGGAGCTTTTACGGTTTTTTCAGAGCATAACCCTGGACATTCCTTGTAATTTATTTATATAATTTTGAAGCCTTTACATTTATTTTAAGCATTTATTGACTGCATTAAGTATTTTTATTATATAAAATAGTATTATTTTAAACCTATTGTACTAATGTTTTAGAATAAAGTCATATTTCAGTACATCCATGTGCAGTGGTGTTAAGATTTTTTACATTTATTAAGTTTTAAACGCATTTACAATATTGATTATAAGCTATGTCTTTGACTATTCAAATGTGATAAACATCATACGAATAATGATTGCTTTATAATAATTATTGACCTAAGAAAAAGGTAGTATTTTTTTGAAATACGCCATTTCTATTGGCATTTCCCATTGGATAAGCTACAACATACAGCCGTAGCCATAAATTGACAAACGATAAATAAAGTGACGCGCGTGTTTAAACATGTACCGTTATTAAAAAAATATTTGTTTTTCGGTTAGGTACATGTTATAACACACGCGTTAACATGATCTTTCTCCCTACTTCACATGTACTGAAATATGACTATATTTTAAAACTTTAGAGCAAAATGTTTAAAAGAATACTATTTAATAATGCAATTAAAATACTTTATACATTATTTATCCAGTCATCAAATCTTTAAAATAAATATTATGGATAATAAGGCTTCAAAATTATATAAATAGTTTATCTACAACGTTTAAGGAATGTCCAGGGTTTTTCTCTGAAAATACCATAACAGCTCCATTTTGACCAACGCTGAGCATATGGGCCGTTAATCCCGGGATTAACACCTGAGACCCACGACTTTATAAACTGATGCGTTACCGCTCGCCACCAGGGTATTTTGGCTTACTAATAAAATATAAATATGTAAAAACTTACGGTAGTGTTTTTTTTAGGCTACCCAACTGAATAGAATTGTAATAACACTGAAACAAATTTACAATTTTATTTTTTAATTGTTATAAACTGTAGTATTTTAGCTTATTTTTTATGAGTACTGCTTCCCGTCGATGCGACAAAATAATGATTGTATATTAAATTAGTCAGCTTGGCGGAGTAGATTATTTTTGTCACAGGAAATGTGTAAGCGTATCTCTTGCAAAATCGATAAATTTGATATTTATAAATAATATGGTTTTTTTTTATATCAAAATGCTTTTATATGCTAATAATTTTTTTACTGTTTGTAGGAATGTTTGTAAATAAATCAACGAAACAAGTTTGATTTTACAAAGCATTAAATGTATGTACTATGAATAAAGTATTATCTACTACACGACAATAGTAGTGGCGAATCTTTAGTACGCGAATAAAATAATAATAATATAATTGGGATTTTTTTAGAGACACTTCCTAGTAATTCCGATTACTGGGAAGGCAAACCATATTTTATATAGTAGTGAGTTATGTCAACCTGTTCTGGACCATATAGATTGTCTGGACTGGCTGGACCATGTTGCGGTAATCGAAAAAAAAATTTTTTTTTCAGTCGAGGCATGAAACTATGTTTTGTTATTTATATGTCGAATCCTGTGATTTGATTTTGCAATGAAAGATAATAATACTGTAAAGAATGCCATTTAATAACTGGTAGCCATTATTTACAGATGGTGTTGGTTTGTTTTTAAAAATCAATTAAACCCTGCCTAACTAAACCATGACGATCCGACAAAAATAGTGCACAGTGATATTTATTTGTTTTGTTGAATTAAAAATACATATTAAATATGTATTTTTATTAAACATAGTTTTTTTTAATTCATTAAGCCCTATCTAAACCAAACCATAATTCCTAAAAAATATTCTTATTTCTATAAAATATTTAAAGTTATGAATACTTTATGGAATATTTTTTGACTATTATCATTCTAATATAGCTTTGCATTAGGCAGGGTATAATTATATAATATTAATGGCATAATTTTAGATATTTTATAGATAAACCAATATTTTTGACTAATATCTACCTACTATGGTTTGGATTGGGCATGGTTTAATTGAATTTTAAAAACTAACAAACGCTATAAATACATTGTAGTCTTACTTACATAAAAATAAATACGTTTGACTGAGATTGTTTATTGTGCACTATTTATGTCGAATCTTAACAGCCAACCTCTACCTTTTGCCATTGATATATAGATTATATACCTACCTATGCTTACCTATATATATATATATTATTATATTATTTATATTTTTACTATTTTCGATCCTAAAAACTCAAAATCATATTGTGGGCATCAGAGTGGAGAATCTATCAGCAGATGTTTGTTTTGACGAGAAAAATATTACTATTAAGGGGGGACATGCTCGTCGAAGGTCAAAATTGAGTTTTTATTGTATTTTCAAACCATGATCCTGGAGACTCCTTAAACGTTGTAGATAATCTATTTATATAATTTTGAAGCCTTATTATCCTTTATAGTTATTTTAAACATTTGATGACTGCGTAAAGTATTTTTGTTACATAAAATAGTATTCTTTTAAACCTCTCGCTCTAATGTTTTAGAATATAGTCATATTTCGGTACATAACTGTGCAGTGGTGTTAAGATTTTTTACATTTATTAATTTTTAAACGCATTTATGAAACCATTGGTATAATTTATTACGAGATAATTTTTGTAAAATATTCACGATAAAAAATTATATTGATAATCTCTGTGATCCCAAATTTGACAAGAATTAAGCATTTTATTATTCAAAAAATCGGCAAGATTTCGTGTTTGAACATGTACCTAACCAATTTTTTTTAATTTTTTTTTTAAACGGTACATGTTCAAACACGCGCGTCAATATCATTTTACTCCCTACTTCAATTATAGTTTGTCAATTTATGGCTACGGCCGTATGTTGTAGCTTTACCACTGGGGAATGACAAAAGAAATGGCGTATTTCAAAAAAACACTACCTTATTCTTAGGTCAATAATTATTATAAAGCAATCATTATTCATAAGATGTTTATCACACTTGAATGGTCAAAGACATAGCTTATAATAAATATCTTTAGAATCATCTTGAAATGTGTTAATCTTGCCGATTTTTTGAATAATAAAATGCCTAATTCTTGTCAAATTTGGGATCACAGAGATTATCAATGTAATTTTTTATCGTGAATATTTTACAAAAATTATCTCGTAATAAATTATGCTAATGGTTTTATAAATGCGTTTAAAAATTAATAAATGTAAAAAATCTTAACACCACTGCACAGTTATGTACCGAAATATGACTATATTCTAAAACATTAGAGCGAGAGGTTTAAAAGAATACTATTTTATGTAACAAAAATACTTCATGCAGTCATCAAATGTTTAAAATAACTATAAAGGATAATAAGGCTTCAAAATTATATAAAGAGATTATCTACAACGTTTAAGGAGTCTCCAGGATCATGGTTTGAAAATACAATAAAAACTCAATTTTGACCTTCGACGAGCATGTCCCCCCTTAACCACTTTCTCAAACTATTATGTCCATACTCTGGATACAATCACACATTGAAAAACAATATTTTATTTTCCCGGACCAGAGATTCGAATCCGGGACCCACAATATGCTCGTACAAAGGACTCCTGTACTTTCGGCGGTATAGATATTATCCGTGGCTCTGTCCGACTAACTTTCTCTTAGGTATGCCTACATTCTGTAGCTGAAACCTGCTCTCGCACCTAAACTCGTCCGTCTGCAACGTGTCAAATACGTTGATCTGACGTCATCGTTATTCACAAAACACATTTTGCCAAATTGGTCGAATGCAAGTTTTTAGTTTGAAACTAGTGCTGCTATCAACAAATCGCATGCGTCTCAGGCTGCGAGTCGAAGATGCCAGAACGAATACGTACACATACGAATTGGTCATTCTTATACCGGCTCGTCGGTCGCCGCATCAAAATAATATACGTTTCGAGAGATTACGCGCGACTGCCGCTAGGTAGAAGTGCGCGGTCTTCATATGCAACATCGAAGCGACGTTCTTAAAAGGTTTGGTTTATGGCTGTGCGGTAGACAAGGCGAGTTTAGATGTGACAGCCGTCTAAAGTTTAGAAGGGATATTTATTTAGCTACACAACTTTTCTACTTATCCGTACTTACTGTATTTACCATTAGTGAAGGGTGGAGATAGGCTGTTAAGATCCGCCATAAATAGTGCATATTACACTTTGTTAGTCATAATATGTATTTGTTTTTATTGAACTAAGACTACAATTTACAGAATGTGGTATTGGTTAGTTTTTAAAAATTTATTGAACACTGCCTAAACCAAACTATAATAGATAACAAATATAATTTTATCTCTAAAATATCGTTAAAAGGTTATGTATATTTTTTTTTTTTTATAAATAGATGAGTATTTTTTGACGATTATCAATTAATTATGGCTTGGTTTCGCAGGGTTGAATTAAATTTTAAAAACTAACCAACACCGTCTGTAAATTGTAGTCTTATTTCAATGAAAACAAATACGTATGACTGACAAAGTTTAGTGTGCATCATTTATGGCGGATCTTAACAGTCTATCTCCACCCTTCGCCACTGGTATTTACTGTACTTACCGAAAATGCAAACTCTGCCCTACCTGGTAGTACTTGTGTATATTTGATAATTATTTAAAAAAAATGAGGGCATCGCAAAAAACGATATTAGCCATCGGTCAATCAATTGGGATTATCAAATTTATTAAAATGCAAATTGAAAAACAATACATTGTAAATTTTTGTAAGACGCAAATGTTTTACACTCTACCAAATGTTTTTGACACCAAAGGAAAATTAATTATTTTATATTGATAATTCCACTTAAAAGAGGCTCATCCCCTTCATTTAATTTATATTAAGTTAACAATCAGCAGATAGGTAAAAAATTAAGTCTTGATATGAGTATCATTTCCCGTGTACTTGTGCATCTATTTACCTCATGCAAATAGGGTGAAAATTTCGATGATGTATTTAATTAATCGTAAGGGTGAATTCTAAACATATCTCGTTTCACGAATGCGTGCATAGACAATTATTATCTTTACCTCTCTCACCTTACTACGGGGGTTCCCTGTAGTCTTAGGTAGGGTTAGGTTAGGGTATAATGCAGAGGCTTTTCATATTAAAATTAAGAGCAAATATTGAGTGGGTATTAATCCCTTGCTGCCATTATTGGTAATTTACATATTCGTTTAGGGACCAGCGTAAACGCATGAATACAAACTAACACTTAAATTTTAATGGAAAAAGGTATAAGAGTCCTTTGCTTAAACATACGAGTGTACCTAATAAAAATATTATGATTTTATTCATTGAACTATTACACACCTATCTTAACTGAATGAAAAATATTGTTTGCCAAAGATAAACGAGGTAATCCCAAATAGGGATTGCAATACCGGTATTTTAAAACTGGTATTCCAGCATTTATCGATACCTAAATACCGGTTTTAAAAATCAAAAGTACCGGAATTTTCGGCATTAAAAAAGCACAATCGTTTACGTTTTTGAAAATGAATTAAAAGTTAAGAGCTGCCAAAATGCCAATATATTGAGTGAATCGAATGAATAAAACAAATTGCATCAAATGTATTTATGTATAAGTATAAGTAATTGTCGCGATGAATTATCATAATATTATTTCGCAATAGAAAACATCCGTGACAAAAATGTTTAATTATTCTATAATCATTGATTGAATCAAGCGTTGAATTTAAGAAGCTTTTCCTGCAGCTTATTTGCACTTGATGAACTTTTGAGGTCTTTATTTAAAATTATCAATATATTCATAACATTTAAAAAAAATCACTTTACTAGTTCTACAATAATTATACTAGATTTATTTTTGACCAATTTTATCAATGTTATTTGTAAATATTATAACAATTTTATATTAAAAATGGAAAAAAAATCCTGGGACCAGTCCCGGGGTTGTCAAATTGTAATCCCAAAATCCCGGAATCAGAATTTTGGCTCGGGATTGGATTGGGTGAAGAACCTGTGGCTTGTTGACTGAATCCAAATTTTACAAAATATTTTTATTTTGCCGTATCATTCTAAAGTGTACTGACTATCACAGGAACAGTTAGCCAAAACTTTTTCTCAGCAAGAACAGATAGTTGCATTTTATGAAGAACAGATGAGATAAGATAAGAAGCGATGTGAGTTATTGAAAGTAAATTTAGGAAATGAATGTTGCATTTTGTGTGATATAATATATGTGGAAAAAAAATCCGGGCATTCCGTAAAAAGCTTTTTTTTTTTAAAAACACTTCTTCTTCATAAACAAATTTCGGATGAACATTTTCCTCAGATAATAGAATAAATATTAATTAGCGTCATTTGAATAATACGCAGTAATTCTACAATACAACGAAAGGTTGTTAAAAACGATTTTTAAACTCATGAAATCCCTTTTAGAGGATCTAGATACTGAAACTGCGGACATCTACGCCTCAACCAAATATTCCAACACTTTCCAAGAAAAAACAGATACAACCCAGTCATTAAAAGCTTGACATTAAAAGTTGTAAATTTATAAATTGTTTTCAATAATTATAAATATTTACTATATCCGTGTAAATATATGTATATTATTACATATGAATTTTAATGTATAAACCCGTAAATAAATTTCATTGTTTTTCTTAATTCACAAAATAATGTACACTCATTCCTCGATTAACGCGATCGAGAAAAAACAAAAAAAACGCTTCTTCTTAAAAAATCCTTTAGAACCCATCTACCACAAAAGTTAAAAGGTGATTGTACATGCATTTTTATGTATATTTCTTAAATGCGGTCTTATGTTATGTAAGATAAATTAATGCAGCTATCTGACAGGAAAAGGTTCGTCACCCCTCGTCTAGACCGATCTTGATTATTGGTCATGTTGTTTCAGTTGTTGTTGGTCCAGTTGTTTAATTGACGTTGTCACTGGTTCTTCTGAAAAGCTACATGCCTTTCCAACTTTCTTCTCCTCCATTCGACGCTACTAGAGATCACTCATTTTACCACGTTACCGAAAATTTTAAAAAATCGTCTCATTGATATAACCGAGAGACGTTCTCTAAACTACTTTTATCCATTGGTTACGTGGGATAATACACTAAATATAAATCTGAAAACATACAAAAAATAAGACAGGGAAAATAACACATAATCTAGATATAATATTTAATAGAGGCTCGCAGCTAAATTGGTTAAAGCATATTGGCGCAATACCAGTAGATACCTATACGTATTCAAATCCCGCCAGGCGACGTGTTTTATCAAATGTATTTTTTTCTTGTATGTATTTATTATATCTGAGGTGTTTTCAAATTATGTATGTTCAGTATATTATGGAATGTTACATTCTCAAATCTAGTGAATTATTCGATGAATAACAGAAATGGTTTATTAAAAATTGTTAGCAAGTTTAAGTAGACGTTATAACTAAATATTTGGCGAGAGCCGGACGTCGGTTAGTAATTAAGGTAATTAATATTCCTTGATTTGAAATACAAAAACCGATAGTCAATAATAACGCAATTTGATAAGCATTTCATGCAAGACCTACTAGTTTAAATTATTGCAATTAGGTAGGAGGCTCGTAGCTTGATCGGTTAAAGCATATTGGTGCAATACCAGACGGATATTATACGGATTCAAATCGTATTTTTTTTATTGTGATTTTTTCTAGTGGGTGTGAGGTGTTTTCAAGTTATGTATGTTTCATATTATATTTAAATTTATTTATTTTTTACATATTGTAGACATTACAAATTATAAGTTTAAGACGTTCACAACATGACATAAAAAAAAGATAGATAGTATGTTATTAAACAATAGAAATAAATGTACATACAAAAATATTAATTATATAGGTACATGGAAATACACCGGATGAGTTAAGCAGACCCTATTTTAAAAATTTATAAAATAACGTCCACCTATACTCATCCTCACGTAGGTGGAATATATCAACACTCGAAGCAATTTCGTTGAACATAGTTATCGCCCTCCTAATTGGCATTACCAGTGGCAGGTTGGTTCTGCACCTTGGGAGAATAAACAACTGATGTTCTCTATTTCTAAGATAGTTATCAGGGACACACAGGTCAACACTGCCCAGAATGGCAGAGTTCTCATTTATACCTCGTATAAGTCGAAAAAAATACATAGCCAAATAAAGATTTCTTCTAAATTGCAAACTGCTGTATGTAAGCATGCCTAAGAGAAAGTCAGTTGGATAAAGCCACGGATAGTATCCGTACAACCTCAAATAAAGGAGTCTCAAGAATTTCTTCTGAACCCTCTCCACCATAAGGCCATACTTCAACTGATGCGGTGCCCAAACAATAGACCCGCTCTCAAGTCTACTTCGAACTAAAGAATTAAATAAAAGTTTTAATACCGTAACATCCGAAAAGACCCGGGAAGTACGCATGACGAAGCCCAACATTTTAAGCGCCTTGTTACAAATGGTAACTATATGGCTAATAAATGTCAGTCTACTCTCAAACGTAATCCCAAGATCCCTTACAGATGATATTCGTGACAGAACTCTGCCATGCATCGAGTATTGGAAAAACAATACTTTTGAGGCTCTGGTAAACAACAAAAGATTGCATTTATCAATATTGAATTCTAGTTTGTTACGCCTGCCCCAATCTTATCTATTAGCTGACGACAATCGTCCAAGGTGACAACTTCCAAAAAGAGTTTCAAGTCATCAGCGAACAACAAAAACATAGCATTTTTTATTACCAATGCTATGTCATTTATAAAAATTGTGAACAGCAACGGCCCTAAGTTTGAGCCCTGAGGGACACCAGAAAATGTGTAAAAGGTCTGTGACTGATAAAAGCCGTACGATACGTATTGTTGACGGTTCCTAAAATAACTCCCGAATAGCTTCAAAAATCGATCAGACAATCCAATAAGTTGGAGTTTTTCCATCAGGACATCATGATCGACTTTGTCAAATGCTTTCGAGAAGTCATTGTAAGAACAGTCAACCTGGTGGCCTCTATCCAGGGCCGATGATACATAATTGGTTAATACCATCAGGTTAGTTTCCGTTGATCGGCCTGCTCTAAATCCATGCTGTTCATTTATTATAAATGACTAGATTTTTGGAGAAATCATGTTGTGCATGATGCTCTCAAGAACTTTTGCTGGTGCAGAGAGAACAGCTACCGGCCTGTAATTTTCCACTAATGACTCTGTACCACTCTTATGGATTGGAGTAACCTTCAACATCTTCCACGTTTCCGGAAAGATATCTGTCTCCATTACAAATTATATTACATTGTTACATTCTCAAATCATGTGAATTATTCGCAGAATAAAAAAATGCTTTAAATTTGAATATTGCACCGTTCTCAAAAAAAATGTGAGGTTCATCGACTTTCAAGATTATTTAAAATAATTACAAGATAAAAAAAACTTTTTATATACAACGTATTAAAATTTTCTGTTGAATTATTATGCTCAATATGCTCAAACTTGTACTTGATATGAAGTAAATAAAAAACAATCAAACAAACAACAAATATAGAATACTAAAATGTCATTTTGATTTTCATAGTAACGCACGTATATATTAGTAATTTTGTTGCTAGGACCATCCATTTAGCAACCAATAATAGTGAATAATTGGAATACGGATTTCTTCCGAAATAACTTTTCATACAAAACAGAATTAACTGAAAATGAATTGAATTCTACTTAAAGATGGCTAAAATTATTAAAATAATGCAATAGCATCGTGTTCAGATATATTCTAAAAGTTTTAAATGTCTAGCTTTTTGGGACAAATAACCACCGGACAAAGAAGAATACGAGCTAAGAAAAACGTTGTAAAATATTAAAACTATCTATTAGTCAAAAATCTGCTCAAAAAAAATAGAAAACTTAATAAAGTAAATTTTAATAATAAATATTATCTTAAAATATAATGTAATAATAAGATGTGGTCCTGTGACAAATTCACATTTTATGGCATTTTTTACAATTGTAGGTTTATTTTTGGCTTGTGTTTGTTTGTTTTCAGATACATATTTATTAATTAATACATTTGAAATTCTAAATTATCAAAAAAATGTCTCAAATTCCAAGCTTCGTATTTTTCCGCTAGGTGCCTCTGCTGGTATGATTCTCCCCCTTAAGGAGGGACATGCTCAGCGTAGGTCGAAATGGAGCTTTTATTCTATTTTCAAAGCATGATCCTGGACATTCCTTAAACGTTGTAGATAATCTATTTATATAATTTTGAAGCATTATTATCCTTTATATTTAATTTAAACATTTGATGACTACATGATGTATTTTTATTACATAAAATAGTATTTGTTTAAACCTCTCGCTCTAATGTTTTAGAATATAGTCATATTTTAGTACATAAAAGTGCAGTGGTGTTAAATTTTTTTACATTTATTAATTTTTAAACGCATTTATTAAACCATCAGTATAATTTATGTTTACATTATTAAAGTGAAATATTTACGATAAAAAATTATATTGATAATCTCTGTGATCCCAAATTTGACAAGAATTAGGCATTTTATTATTCAAAAAATGTGCAAGATTAACACATTTGAAGATAATATTAAAAATACTTATTATAACCTATGTTTTTGAACATTCAAGTGTGATAAAAATCTTACGAATAATGATTGCTTTATAATAATTATTGACCTAAGAATAAGATAGTGTTTTTTTGAAATACGCCATTTCTTTTGGCATTCCCCAGTAGTTAAGCTACAACATACGGCCGTAGTCATATATTGACAAACTATAATTTAAGTAGGGAGTAAAATGATGTTAACGCGCGTGTTTGAACATGTACAGTTTTAAAAAAAAACTCGGTTAGGTTAGGTTTATTAATTAGGTAATTATACTGATGGTTTTATAAATGCGTTTAAAAATTATTAAATGTAAAAAATCTTAACATTACTGCACATTTATGTACTGAAATGTGACTATATTCTAAAACATTAGAGCGAGAGGTTTAAAAGAATACTATTTCATGTAATAAAAATACTTTATGCAGTCATAAAATGTTTACAATAAATATAAAGGATAATATGGCTTCAAAATAATATAAATAGAATATCTACAACGTTTAAGGAATGTCCAGGATCATGCTTTGAAAATAGAATAAAACCTCCATTTTGACCCATGCTGAGCACGCCCGCCCTTAAGTGAGCTTCAAAAGTTCACTCGGTCTCTAAAGGGCGGGTTACCAAAAATGAATGCATAATGTGTATACTGCGAGACGAAAATAACCTTGACGTTGCTCATGGTGATTTGGTCATAATATGAATTATGTAAAGATCGATGGTAAGGATGATGTAAGGATTGATTGCTTCGGTTATAAAAAAGCAACAACGGTTGTATGAGAGTGGAAGATTTATTAAGAACGAAATTGTTACAAATTACAGTCACAGACAATCATAATACTTAATATAATATTGTAATTTTTTAATCACGCTGACAGAGCCACCGGCGTGCTGAAGGTCAGAAACCCGAGTAATAGTTTTTGATCTGGACTGATCAAAACTTGGCAAAAATTACAGAATAATGAAAAATACAAATTCTGCCATCTTGTGTCGTTCAAACTACTTTGTGGTTCATCTCCTCTCACTCTGCTTTCACGACCCGGATCTCAGGCAGTACCGAAAGGCTCAGGTAGGTTATTAAGATTCTACATAAATAGTGAACACTAAATTTTTTTAACCATACTTATTTGTTTTCATTGAACGAAGACTACAATTTATAGATGATGTTGGATAGTTTTGAAAAATCAAATAAATCCTGCATAAACCAAACCATAATAGTTTTAGTATGCTATAAGCGATATGAAAAAAATAGCGCACACTTTTTTAGTCATAATTATTTGTTTTCGTTGAATTAAGAATGCATATTACAAAATATTCTGTTGGTTCATTTTTATAATTTTTAGAATATTACAGATGGTGTTGGTTAGTTTATTTGAATTCAATTAGCCCTGCCTGACCAAACCATAATCGATCGAAAATATTCTTATATCTATCAAATACCTAAAGCTATGTATGGTTTAATGGAATAATTTTAAATATCTTATAGAAAAACAAATATTTTTTTACTATTATCTACTATGGCTTCGATTAGGCAGCGTGCCCAGGTCAGGTGGCCAGTGTACTCACAATATTTATGTTTATGGCAAGTCAAACAATATTATTATTTTAGTCTCCGGTCCTAATGCTACTACAGTATTTCTTATTTATTTTATTTAAAACATATTCTAACAAATTATTTTATATATATCTTAACTTAAGGATTTTCGTCTAATTACAATAAATTTAGGTAATTACGTTAAATTATTACACTTTTAATTTCCAAATTATTTAAAACATGCCCACTGTTTTCACAGCAATATCTGATTATATTAATTGCTATAAGGTGACTTTGGCTGCTTCAAACTTCTTTGGGTGACACCCTTTTGACTGTTTCAATATAACCTAATTATAGTCTCGATTTTTTTTTTATATTTTTACTATAATATAACTTTAGAACATGCCACGATCAAAAAATAGCAACAAAATAGTTCGTTTGTTACCAACTCATATATTATTAGAAGAGTGTATTTTTAAAGTGAACTTATTCCACTTCAACAAATTTTTGGCAAAACCCAAAAAACTGTTTACAATACAATACACCCGTCATTAATATTTATAGACATAATATACCTAATAATATATTCTAATTAAAATAATACAAATAACTAACAAATTATGTGCTTAGAAAAGAATTCCTCATTGAAGAGATAAAAATTAATGACTTGTAAATTTAAGCAGTAAAATAGATAAAAACGATCTTGTTTTTTAAATATACTATTAAATAACAGTTTGATTTTTTTATATATACCGGTGTTGTGAACAGTGATTTATTTTTAGTTTACCATGGAAAGCATTAGCTTTTGAAATGCAGGAAAAAAATATTCGTCAATATATGTCCAAAAGTCTCCAAAAACTCTAAGCTAAAAACTCTAAACTATAAAAGTCATGATTAAAATTTAAAAAATAACTGAAATATTTTAAAACCATGAATATATGCCTAAAACAACTCCTTATGTGAGCAAATATGATGTGGTGTAAGATTTTAAAATAAAAAAATCGTATAGTAAAATTATCAAATTTCGGTTTAAAAATGGCATTAAAGTGTAATAATAATATAATAGGAACGATTACAATAAATGTTAAATATATTTTTTTTAGTGTTATAATAGCATGAAATATGTTTCTACATTTAGAAATTAGAAATTCAATTCAAATTCAACAGTTCTACTTTTGTTTCCAAAGTATTGAACAGTTCTAATTCTGATACCAAGCCCTATTTTCCCATCACAATTTTATACCACACAGATATGATTTTGATTCAAATATTATATTGCTAGTCGTACATTATGGTCATAAGAACAATTTGGCATACCTACTTAGTTAAATTTCGATATATTTGCGAAAGTTCTACTTTTGATACTATACGACTCAATTCATAAATACTTTTTTTTGTACTTGATAGAAATACTGAATAAATATAGAATACTGAAATATAATTTTGACATTTCAAATTGATTTCCATATTAACGCATGTTTTTATTATAGTATTATTAAAAAATTTTGGTGGTTTTACTGAGCTCCGCAATCTACAGACAGAAAATAAATTGTCTGTAAAAAAAAACTGTTTGATAAGCTTGATAAATCAGAACGATAAAGTATTATGAATGTATTATAATATAATACATTCGTTCTCATTTATCAATAATGCGACACCTATGAATATTATTGAATTAACTCACCTGAAGAAATGAGATCATGTTATAACTGAGATCAAATTTTATCAATTTTGGAAATTTATCTCTCCATATGACTTCGACTTTTTCAAAATGATTATGACTAAGATTTATATCCCTTAAATTGGAGAATACTGTCAAATTGTCGTTGTTATCGACTCCCATCGTTGTAAGATTATTATGAGAAAAGTCGATACGCCTTATATTATGTGTACACGAGACATTGTAGAAAGAATAAATATATTTTAAATTGTTATTATTTATACTCAGGTCCTGTAGAGATTTTAAATTTCTGAAGAATTGTCTGAAACAAAAAAATAATGTAAACATTTAAGTTCCTTACACCTACAATAGCTGGCCAACAAAGAAATTAGCTGTAATAATTCGCTTACCCATCCAATTTAGTCAGCTTATTGTTATCCAGATTGAGTTTTTGTAGGTTTCGCAGTGACGAAAATGACTCTTCAGTTATCGATGTTAGTTCGTTGTCACTTAGATTTAACACCATCAATTCTGTCAAGTTACTGAAAAAATGCGGCTGTATTTCTTTAAAATTATTTTCATTCAAGGATAAACTTAAAATTGAAGTTGATTCAAAAAAAAGTTTTTCGGGCAGAGAACTTAAATCATTTTTGGTAATTATAAGATTTTTTAATTTGAGAAGACCATAAAATATACCGTTCGGTAAATATTTTATGCTGTTCGAACGTAAATCCAAATATATTAAATCATTCAAACATTTAAAAGATACATTGTGTAGATTCGTCGACTTGTTTTTCTGTATTTTTAAGAATGCTAACGATCGGAACTCTTGAAAATGTCCCTGAGATAAACTATACAAGCTGTTATTAACTAAAGATAAACGTAATAGATCTCTCATATAGCTGGTTGAGTTAGATCTAAACGATTGCATATTACACGAAAGTGACTTCAAAGTTGTGAGATCTGTAATATCCTTAAAAGCATCTTCTGCAACGTTGGTCATTTCCACAAATGACAACTATAATTCTTTAATTCCTTCCAGTCCTTTTAGATGATGTCTAGTCATGTTGCGTGTTTCAAAAATATTAAAATTCTTGGATAGTTCACTACTTTCGATGACTTCTCTATACGATGTAGTTGGCAGGGAGCAATTTGTGATTGTCACTGTGTGTATTTTGCAGTGGCAAAGACTCCATACTAGGCGATTATTTAAAGCCTACCTTCTTAAGAAAAATATTTTTTATTTTCATGTTGACGTATTTATATAATCACAAATAATAATATATTCAATATGCCCAAAGACATCTATCGTATAATTGTCATAACTTTACGATATTTTCCCATATTTAAATGAGCACCATCTATGGCATCTCTCGAAAGTTAAAAAAAATAGAACACACCGCGTTTCGCTTCACATATTGTATAGGATTATTTTCGCGTGAAGCCATGGGTTTTGCGTCCCGCATACAAATATACAAGCTGTTTTGTTAGCGCTTACGTCGCGAGAGCGCATTTATTCAAAATAATTAATAAGAAGATAATTTAAAAAATAATTTCTATGGGATTCAATCACATAAATATGTATTGATTGTTGTTAAAAATATAAAATAGTTTATCTCGTGATTGTTATTTATTTATTAGTTCACTCATTAGACAATTTATATATCTGATATTGTATCTACCTAAGTCTGTGTTTTAAATATAGAAGTATTTTAAAATGTCTAGTTTTACGGGTTAAATTATAAATTGTTATGGAACATAATAATATATACACAACAACGGATATTTTCAAAGATAATATTATATTTATATTATATTATGTATTTCAAAGGTAATATATTTTGAGCGTATGTTACGTTTATAAATGTTTAGGAAAATACATAAGTAATTCAAACCAATTGCTTATTTTTATAAACTAATTATAACAAACCAATTAAGCTTTTGAAATTTTTTCGTTTTAGCGTACCTATTCATCAGTAGTAATATTGGGTTATCTCCTTATTTCCCGCAAATATATCTGACAAGCATGGTTACTCCCACAGCCTACCTCTTTCAAAAAGTCACTCTTCGCCACTGGTGTATTGCCATTGAAGTTCGACAGTGATGGTAAAATAGCGGAAAATGGTTTTTCCGCGCATTCTATTCCCAATAGAGTCGTGAGATATTTTTAACACAACTGACAGATTTTCTGAAAGAAAAAGAATTCAATTAGATATGTATGCTAAAGTAAAACAAAAAATGACAATTCGTTAAATCGATACTATCATGTGACATTTTAACGCCCCCCATAAATACCTAAACCTTCAACGCATATAACCGAATACCGTTAAAATTACAAAAAAATAACGATTAATTTGCACATTCTTGCTGTAAAATTGGTAGCCCTGAATACCAGTAATTATAAAGAAACATTAGATGATTATCAACCAATCAGAAGATTTGGCGCGTTTTTTCTGACGCAATAATTGGTAAGGAAATGGGTCACAAAGAGAGAAGACAGTAAAGTTGCCCTCATTTTACGCGTCACTCTTTAAATTACATCTCATCAATGAAGACGTCACCAAATTAAGTTAGGAACAGTTTCTATATTATTTCAACATGGTTCTTCTCGAAATATGCACGTTTCCTGTTCATCCATTAGAACTTCAGCCTTCAAACATAATTTATACAAGTCAAGTAATTTTTACAAATAATTATTAGTCCATAATAAGCTCTGCGTCCATACCAAACTAACCTTACTAAAGTGCATTTTATTTTCAAAATTTTATTTTACTATATAATATTGCATGTATTTATATGTATTTTAATATTTTATTCTCTCTTGTCAGATTTTTACTTATTATAATGTAATTCTCATGTTGTGAACGTCTTGAATTTAGATTCGTCATGTCCACAATGTTCTGTTGTCTTAAATAAATAAATAATATTGAGAAACAACGATTTATATTTCAGCTGAACTGTTTCGTATTCAATTTTAATAGTAATTATTTTTTGATAGAAAGGCAATCTTTTATTAAATTAAAATAAAATACAATATTACATAATTTATGTAACCCTTTTCCAGATATTTGAACAACGAATATAAGTAGTTTCGTTGGCTTTAGCAAACTATCAGTTAAGAAATTTATATTGAAGTAGTGTAAGATACCGATCTTGATAATTGTATGGTAAATAGTAATGTGATAACGCGAATAATTTGTATATAACATGACGTGTCATATACTGCAGTGATTCCCAACCAGAGGTCCGCAAGAATTTACAAAAGCTTTCTATAAAAAGTGCAACCTGACTTTTTTTTGGTAATCATAAAAAAAGGTTTACTGCGAGCCTATTTTAAGCAAGGAAGTAATTAAAAAATATTTAAGTACTTTAAATTACGCAATATTTTGCTCACGATGGCTGAACGGCTAATGTGTTGGCTTATAATGTCGTGGGTCCCAATTTCAAATCCCGGGTCTGGCAAATACACATATTGTTTTTCAATGTGTATTTGGAATCAGATCATGGACCTAATTGAGAAAGTGGATAACATCCATTCTTCGTAAAAAAAAAAAAGTAATCTGTTAATAGAAACCTCCACTCTGTGGAGACCCATATTATGATATTTTTAGGATTGGACATGTTAAAATATTACTAATCGTATAAACGTATTTTATTTGCATGTTTTGTTTTTTTGTTCGACTTGAAAAGATGAAACAATAAATCGTGTATGTATTCAAAGTATTGGTTAATTTATTATTGTATACTGGCCCTGGAAAGAATACAAATAAAGCGAGAGTAAATGGTGTTACTGAAGAATTAAAATCAATTAAAAAAAAACGGTTCCACCGCACAAAAAATGCTGAGAATCGTTGCTATACAACTTCTGCAAATATGTAAATTTTGAGTAGGTACTTGGCTATATATAGAGATAAATACTTTTATGTAAATGTTAGTATGTCATATTATTATATATAAAATTTAAATACTACTTTAGTGATTTACGATTACGATTTTAGTGGGTTCCAAATCCATAATTAGTCTGGATTGCTAGTTATGGAATTATTGTAGGACTCCATTCAAATTATAAAACAAATTGGTAGACGTCATGTAAATAAAAAAAATGCCCGCCGAGGTCAAAAGGCAGAATATCTGCTTAAATCTTTCAGTGTTAAATACGCGCTAGGCGCGTAACCATTATTTCGCCATAAAATATAATGAATATGATATTTAAATGTGGTAATTAATAAGTAATTATCTGGTCAGTCGTTAATCTTAGCTTTTTAGTCATCCGACTAGGTATTTTTAGGAATGTTTGTCAGACTGACTTCCGTCACCAATCCCAAAAGATCAACCAAGAAGACAGTGATAAGTCACCTGAGCCAGAAATATACACTCCTCCAAACCATCCCACCCCGCACAAGACTTGGTTTAAAACGAGCATATCACTAGGTTCTATATGTAATTGTTTCCATTTTTTTACGCCGGGGAATATCTCAGGAGCAGATTCATAGAACTGAAGTCGCTTCGCACTCAAATGTACTACTTTGACTGAGTTTACAGAGACTTACTAATAAAAAGTACCCATGTGACAGAGGAGCATGGTAAAATTACCAAAATAAATGATTGTACAATATAACAATATTAATAAATATATAGTACAAAAAACAATACGAATATGCAAAACTATGTGAAAAAACAAATATGAGCTGCCAGGTCTTTGACACCTGATTACCTAACATCCCCTATATAACTCGTGCGCAGTATAAGAAATGGCAATCTGCGCAATTTCAGGGTGAAGTTGTTTTAATATTTTGTAATATTTTTATTTATCTGGGGAAAACATAATATTGCTTATTAGTAACTTGAATCGGGGCACCGAACTGTGTATTTTTCATCAGCATCACCAGAGCAGGTGCAGTTGGAAAGTTCAGGGCAATTAACCGGTTCATCAGACCGAGAACGCACTGACATCAATAACGTAGAAAGTGTGACCACTGCACTAAGTAAAACCTTCTCGTTGACAACACATTAACTAGTTATTTAGTAAGTTGTGGAAAAATATTTTTATCATTCTTTATATTTCCATGCCTTCAACTGAAAAGGGAAAAAGTATTTTTACATTAAATTTATCTGATCTTATTGTATTTGTTCAAATGATGTCAGTCGTGATTATTTAACTTTTTTATTTTAGAATGAACTTATTTATTATTATATTATATATTTCATTGTATACCTCTAAATTTAACTATAAGCCCCAATGGCGATAGTGTAATTGAGTTGCCAAGAGTCATAACTCACATATTCCAAAAGTTGAGTTTTGAGATAATCACAAAAAACCACAAGAGCACTGTTTTTTGTAATTAGAAGAAAAGTTTTGAACTCTCTTGAATATTGATGAGCGAGTGAGTCAAATTATATATATTTTTCAAATATATATATATCATCATCATCATCAGCCTGAATCTATCCACTGCTGGATGAAGGCCTCTTCAAGTTGCTTCCACTTCTCTCGGTCCTGTGCATTGCGTTGCCACGTACTTCCGCAGAACTTTATCATTTCATCGATCCAGCGGCCTCTAGGTCTACCTTGTGGACGTTTTGTACTTCTTGGATACCACTGGATGACTAGATTTGTCCAACGATTGTCTTTTCTTCGAGCTATGTGTCCAGCCCATCTCCATTTAAGGCTTTTAATAAACTCTATTACATCGCAAACCCTTGTCTGCTTCCTTATCCACTCATTCCTCTTTTTGTCCTTTCGCGTTATGCCCAGCATGCACCTCTCCATACCACGTTGTGCTACTCTAAGTTTCTGGATCTCTCTTTTACTTAGGGTCCATGTTTCACACATATATGTATATAATACTCTTAAGGCTGCAGACACACAGCATACTATATGAAATAGAACTGTCTGATTGGTTAGACATTCATTGAAAAGTGTGAGTTATGACACCAACAATCAACTTTGTCAACGAATTTCACATGGTTTAAAGTGATCTTTGATAGTTTACAATTTTGTTATATTATAGATTAATGAATGCATTTAGAATCACTTGGTATCTTTAATTCAGAAGTGAAAAAATTGAAAAATGTGAGTTATGACTCTAGGCATTAGTAATAAACTGAAATAATCCCATTGAAAAAATTACCTGTATGTGTAAAAAGTCCCTGAATGAAAGACATGCGCAATAATAACCAATTTATATACATAATATTTATCTACTTTTTATAAAAAAAAAATGGTTTTGTCTAATAATATCATTATTTAATTATAAAATCTATAATGGATTAAAGGAAAACCAATAAAGCAAAAAAACGTACCTACTGTATGAGTAAAATTGGATATTCTCTTGATTGACACTAAAACTGTTATAGGTTTATCATTTATAACAGACAATTTATTTTTAGGTTCATTTCTTATTTTTTTACTAATTGAATCTATTAAGTACTTATTGAATTTTCTTATAACATCAGAATTTATCAAAACACAAATATTTTGAAATCACAGAATTTTTTTAGTATACATTATACTCGTTTGTAATAATTACAGTCAATATAATAATTATGTAGGTAACTAAGTCCACACTATTTGTTTTTGAATTGACAATTAATAATAATCTGACTCTGATCTTGGCCACCTCACAAAAAGGTTTCGTAAAAGATTTTGGTTTTACGATAAATGAACGTTGGCATATTGCTTTGGGTATAAACACTCATTTAAAAACAATACTTGATTTTGTTAATCCCTGGATTTACACCTGAGAACCAAGACTTTACAAACTAATGCATTACTTCTCGTGACTCGGGTATTCTAGACTTATTAATAAAATATAGATATGTATAAACTTACGGTAGTAATTTTTCCATGCGACAGAACAGAACTGTAATAACCCTAAAACAATTCACATTACAAATACTTTTTATTGTTATAAGCTATAGTATTTTGGCTTATTTTATATGATAAGTACTGCTTACCGTTGAAGCGACAAAACAATGATTTTACATTAAATTCGTTACCTCGCAAGAATAGATTATTTTTGTCACAGAAATGTGTAACCGCATCTCTTGCAACATCGATATATTTGTTATTTTTCTACGAAATTCATTTCGATAATAAAAGTGTTAAAAAAGTACAAAAATAAATCAACGATTCGAGCTTGATTTTCAAAGCTTTGAATGCATTTGAAAGTTCAGACATGACTATCTCCTTAATTTCTGTATATTTAAGTATATATTAAGTATTATTAAATTTATGAGTAAAATTATGTATCAATAAACAAATAGATTTTGTGAATGTTGAGTTGGTAAATAATTCAAACAATGGTATGTTGTAAATTTACAATATTTAGACACTTCATACAGAAAAATACAAATTTTTACAGCTTAGGATAATATTTGTCGTATATACCATGTAATTTATTTATTAACGGTTTATAATAATTGAAGACAATAATAAAATTATTATTTTTCATCACAAAAGTCAATATCACGTTTCAGTTAAACCATTAAATAAGCTATGTTTTACTTTTGATTTGTAATAAATTATTGTTGTTAACGAAAATAGTCGTACAGTCATCTGTTTAACCAAAGGTGGTCGAAATAGCGGTATGTTAAATTTTTCAAACACAGGTTTTGAATTTTTTTTTCTTCTAAATTAGGTACATTCTGCAATAATATTTTGTTATTTTATGTTTTGAAAGAAGTATAATATCTTCTAACGCGCGTATTTTTCGATCATGTCCGATCCTAATAACATCATATCGGCCTCCACAGAGTGAAGGTTTGTATTAATAGGTTTTTTGTTACGAGAAATGGATGTCAGCCACTTGCTCAACCCATTGGGTCCATACCCTGACTCATACACAACTTTAAAAAGAATATGAGTACTTTCCGACCGAGGATTCGAACATGGGACCCACGGCGTTATGGGCCGACGCTTAAGCCGGGCTGCCATCCTGGGTGTACTATTACATAATAATACAATATATTGTAAAATATTAAAAATAAATTAAATTCTCATTTACGTTTCATTTACTAAAGATTACAATATATTATTCTGAATCAGAGCATGAAAAGTACGAATTACTAGTTCACATGTGTAAAATTGTACATTAAACAGGTGTTCAGGTATTTTATTTCTTGGATCATTTAGTGAATTTAACGGAAGTATTTTAAACACCTATAATGAGTGTTAAGATAGTCTTGTAACAATTCAACGAGGAACATTTCTTAACGCCAAATTAAATATTTAACATGGTATGAAAATGTCTTCTTATTCTAATAATGTAAAACATAACGATACCTATAATGGTATCTGGGCATTTTCGCCAAAGTTTGTACATGTTTGAAATTTGGGTAATATTATTTTTTCACTCAAATTAACCATTTTTATATAGCTAGCAGATTCCTTGTTCTATTGTTGAATTGGTGATAGCAATTTTTCAGCAAAATATTGATTAACACAATATTTATATCATTTTTTTTATGACATTGGGCATAATAAGTTTCCGTTCCGTGACTACGAAACTAAGCTTATAAAACATGAATGAGACTTTTTTTATCACGTAAAAGAGCCCTATTAGTTAAAAAAAAAACCATACACTTAAAAATAAAAGTACAAATAGTCAAAAAATATTATTGAATTTTATTTCTTGGGCACATTTTGTTCCACTCCATTACCCTATGTCTATAATGGCAGAGCATTTTTCCTTTAGTATTTGAAAAAACCAATCAATGTTCGTTCTGCTATTTTTTTAAAGACAGTAATCACTTTTACTAAATTTTATTGGAAAAATATATATGTTTCGTTATTTAATAATCAAATGAAAATTAGTTAACGTTCAACTTTTTTGGGGACATTTTCGGAATGGAACGAAATGGTAACGGAGTGTAATTTGTAAAGCTAAAGTTACATGTTACCATAAAAACAAATTTTTGTTTTATGAAATTTATTTGAATTTTTTGATAGTCAGATATATATTCAACGTGCGTCACAATAACAAAACAAATCAAAATTAATCACTAAAATAGACATATTTTATAATAAATTTCACAATACTAGTAAAATAAGGTAGGTAATAATTTTAACACACTATACATTACCATAACTTTTATTTGGCATTTATATTATTTGTAACTCAGATAAAAAATATTTTAAAGCAAATAATTAACAATATATGAAAAAAATTAAATCAGCAAGGGATTCGGACGCGAGTTTCTAGCGCGGCACGGAGTATATAACTTTTACGAAAATAATTACAGTCGAACTCGGTTATTACGATCTTGGACATAGCGAGATCTCGGATGTAATAAGGAAACATTTGTTAACATTTGGTTTATGATTTTCGCTTATACATTTAATTTATTAACTGTTATAACGAGCAACTTATCGGATATACCGAGCTAAAATACTGTTAATGTGTCGATCGTTTTAAAACATTTCGACCCTAAGCAATAAAATCCGATTGGACAGGATGCCACCGGGGTCGGATTACGTTTATGACACTAGCAAAGTGTCTAAGTACCTACCTTATTGGTGTTTCGCCGACAATAATAAAAAAGTATCCACGCATATGGTTGAAAAATCCAAGGTTTGTGAAGTTCGTAGGTACCTACCAGAGTTCATTACAATAAACAACTTCTTTTGTAGTTTATGAATGCCATGCTCGTTTCGGGGATTTTTACGATGGTTTCCAAATTTTTTATTTTCGACTTTTTGTGTAATGTGACATGCTCATTTAGAAATACCTATTCTCTGATAGAACGAGTAACGCTTATAACAAGCAAATTCAGTCGGTCCCATCTTCCTCGTAATAACCAAGTTCGACTGTATGTTATCTTGAAATTTACTTGTATTCATCAACATAAAATGTAGCTATACAGGTTGATTGTAATCAAGACGTACTTTTCTGACATTTCGCGAATACCTTCAGTTCCAGGTATTAAATCTAATAGGGTACACATTTCTGTTAAACGTGACAAAAAAATACTTTTTCATATATTTTTATAAATTTCTATGCCTAAAATATATGGAGAAGTTTTAAAATTTTGGTGGCGTATAACAGAAAGAGTATGACAGAGCAATCTTGCAATTATTTCAGTCTGGTGTTTTTTCTTTTTCTTCTGTTGTTTTTGTATCTCTCCATACTTTTATCTGCACTAGTTTTGCGTATTCAGACATATCACATACTTTTTTAATCTTTTTTAATCTTTATTATATAGTCAGGTTATTTTCTATATTTTTTTATGAAAATATTTTTGTTTTTCATACAAACAGACAAAATAAAACTTTTTATAATCTATGAAGAACTAAACACACAATGTAAACCCAACTTTATGCATTCTATTTCGTTACTTTTACATTCCACATATACGTTACCACCAATATAGTTTCGGAGTGGAAGTAACGGATTCTGTTTTAGAAGTGGTTGAAGCCAAAATTTAGCTTAGTTTTATTGTTAAACCTGCGATATGTTTTATTATATCTGTAGTATGAAAGATAAGCTCCATATGTATAGTATGTGAAATAGAAATATGTGATTTCTTACCTTACAAATCGTGGTAACAGTAGTGGAACTTCTTAAATGACCAACCCAGAAAGCAACCTGTTCCGATATCGATACCGACACACACCAACAATTTAAATTGTAAATGACGGTCAGTGTTATACAAAAGTGTTGCTACATTATAAAAATACATATTTATAGTGGAAATTTTTCGCCTTTATGCTAAAATCATGGTAACGGAATGTGGAATTCCACTTTTTCAAATATCCTGGGACACACTTTAAACGTGATTTTTTTTCAATATTGCTCAAAATTTACGGAAAAACTGTATATTTTCCAAAAATATATAATGTAAGCTGTTGAAGACACTACAAATTTAATTTTACACACTCAGAATTAATGACGAAATCAGACTTTGTTTATTTAAATTTAGGAGTGGGACATGGTAAAAACACACTACCTTTCGATCTAAATAATCAATTAAAAATATATATAGGTCAGACAGTTGTATTTAACTGATCGAATAAAGTAAATTAATAAATTTGCATGTTAAAAATACATAACTTTCCAATATTCTATAATATAATAACTATGAAAAAATCAATCAAAGTCATGGGACATGCCAAAAATGCAATGTACAAACTTTGGCGAAAATGCCCATCTACTGTTCTTATAATGGAATCTCAAAATGTGCATTTCCATTGGGGAACTACAAAATGTTAGTAGGTTTCCTGATACAAGAATAATTTTATGTTAAATACATTTATAATTATATTTATCATCATCAGTCAAGGTCAATCCACTGCTTTTAAAACGTACGTACATCACAAAAAAAGTGATGTACCAGGGAGGAAAATGCCAACATTTATGCCGTGCTCCATTGCAACCGGGACACACAAACTGAAGCTTTTGCTCATAGGGAAAGCCAAGAATCCTAACCCATTGAAAAATACCTGCCTCACTGAACAAGTGGTTGTGTCAAGTGTACTGTTTACTGTTTAATGTTTAGTTAATAAACGTAGCTTATCAATATGTATAGTTTAGTAAATACTTGATTTTGGTTATAAATAAAACCGTTATATGCTAGTACAAAATTCTCAAAAAAACTATTTTTACGAAATATCTGTAAAAAAAAAAATTAGTACTGAAGTAAATGTATTTGTTTGAAAATAAAGTGCTGGTTGTCAATTAACTTCCCCTCGATTTTAGATTGCGTCAAGTTTCCTTCATTATCCGCAAAGTACCTTAACCCCAAGTATCACAGAATGTTGACGTGACATATAATTATATTAAATTATATTATTTAAATTGGGTTCTATGACAAAACAAAACAAGACAAAAGAAAACAGCGTCAAAACAGAATAGCCAGGGGAGAAATTAAACATTAATTTTTGTGTAACCTATTTAGTAATTAAATACTCATAAAACTTAAGTTTATAAACAAAATATATACATGAATAATGAATATTTTTTAATTTTTAAGTGACATTATCAACCTGTGTATTCGGTATTATAATATACATTTTTTTACAAAACCATTATTTTGAAAATAATGCATTTTTTAGCCGGCGATTATTATTATTAGCCTACGATCATGCAGGTCACCTTGAAGTTAGAAAGAAAAAGTATGAAACCCTTAGTAATCGAGTTACGTTAAAAATTGTTGTACATGATTATCAAGTTTTATAGGTATTTATTTAATAAATAGATTCCACAAAAAATAAATGTTTTATTTTTCTCTTGGCTGTTCCGTTTTGTTACTGTTCTATTTTGCCATGTTCTATTTTTTCCGGTTACCATAAATTGTGATCAAGAAATAATAATTATATGTAGATACCCTTTATGGAAGAATAAGTCAAATCCAGAGAAATTTCGCGATCATGATATTACAAGTCAGATTAAATAATAAAGTATCCGAAATTTATTTATTATGTGGCAAAAAATGTATGCCACTGTGCCTTATTATAGCGAAAGCAAATGAGAGTAGAAAGCTTAGTGAAACGTTTCTCCTGAGAAATGGCTACACAGTGGCGTACAGAGTACATAAGAGGTTGGACAGTGGGTACACAAACTAACGCTGGGGGCACTGGGTAGTTAAAATTACATACGTATGTCATTACATCTAAGAATTTTGGTGAGTTATACATTTTCGTGCATTTTCAGCTATAATTATATTATTATAATCGAACATTGTAATTATAACTCTAAATATTTTATTTTTAAATATGTTGTTTAGTGTCTATTTTTTTTTTATTGATTGGGCCAATTATGGTGGCCCTTATTCCTTTTTTCCCTTTAACCTCAAATCCTTAGTATTGTTGCAAGACCAGGCACAACACAGTTGCGACTAGTCGACTGATTATTAATATAAAAACGTCAGTAAATACCGCGCGCGAACAAACACTTACAAGCCAAACTATTTCTGAATATTAAGTGCTGCGCATTTAATCACTCATCAAGTGCATACCACAAACGTGTCCAATGCAAACTCTTATCTACTATTAACAATGTATTCAACTAACTACACGTTCTGTTAAAAGAAAGTAAACCGCAAATGCCAAATTATTATCTAAATTCACGTTTTAATTGAGTTATATTTAAGTTTTATTTAAAAAAAAGCATATTCCCTCAATTGTATGATTTTTCTGTAAAAACTTCTTTAAGACTGTACTATACCTACGGCAAATAATTTTCAACTATAGGTACGACGAAATTTTGGACTCGCTGACAATCGGAGAGCAAACGTCGAGCTGTGACTACGTCAATTTGTTTCGTGATGGCGACGGGGGTAATAATTTGTAAATCATGTAAAAATGACTAATAAATGTTATCCATTTACTTAAAAAATAAAACATGTCAATGAATATATTATTATTGTTACTAATAGAACAATAAACAGAACATTTAATTGACGCATGTTGGATTTATATAACAAATTATATTTCGTTCGGCACGCGTCATTTGCACAATCCGCGCATTGCGTTGCGACGATCTTTTTAGACTATGCCTCAACTAAGGTATACCCTTAATTATTATTATATCGAACAAATATTTCACCAAATCATCAATCATCATGCACCCAATTATTCAAAAAAAGTTTTTTGCCCCTTTTGTAAAATTTGCACTGTGAGTGTTACGCCTTTTTTCCTAAACACGGTCGAATATATTGAATGCCGTATGTGTGATTTGATTTGAGTGACCAATTGAACATTACACACATCTTGGGCCAATTATTAATTGTTGTCAAACGTCTATCTAACATTTCACTCATACCCTATTTACTGACTGATGTCCAAAAGGCACAGCTACAAAGTTAATTATTTTTAGATGATCAAACCATCAACTCCACTGTGACTCCATTATAACACAATAATTACAGGTGTCAATTCGATGGCCATCCGCGCCTATTAATGTAAACTTACTAAGCTCATACCTACTAGCCCCAACAAGTATAGGAGGACTCGAGAGTGATACACCATAATGAGGTGATACTAGTGTGTGAGTGTATGTAGCCGGGTCCAGCTCCAACAATTCAGCCATTCAACATCAAAGGCTGGACTAAATCCCGATATCCACCACCCTTCACGAGCATCCAAAATCCATCATAATACAGTCCACTAAAAATCATCACCACATCTTTATTAAAAAAAAACAATAAAATTATTAAGTAAATCATTATAATACCAACAAAAAAGTGAGACCGGTGCAACAATATTATTACATAAAAAAAATGTTTTGAGCTGTTCTGAGTGATTAACGACCTCCAGCATTATTACGACAATCGATCTCTATACTGAGTCTGTTCATCCAGACAGCCATTCTGTGTTGGCGAAACTCTATACTCTCGGCATTGTTTTCTTACTTTATTGAAACAACAGAAATTTTCAACATTTTATTTTTATATAGTAACGTGTAAACATGGAGTTGTCGATGTATTATCGAAATTGAATTTTGATGTTGATGGAAACGAAGTAAAGTAAATAGGTTTTAGTTTGAACTTAACTCGGCATGTAAGTTTTTTATTATATTATTCACTTTTCCAGAATAATATTGACGTAAAGAATAAAAAATGTTATAAAACCTCTAATATAACGTACTTACTTTAATTATATTCTTCTTCTTCTTTGGCCATATCCGCCCCTTATTAGTTGGAGCATATGGACACCACGCGGCGCCTCCAAGAATCCCTATCGCTCGCCAGTCTTACTTCGTTCCAGGTCAAACCTGCATCCCGTAGCTCCACCGTACACACTCTTTAGATAGTATTTAGCGGCCTTCCAGGACGACGGAATCCGATCGGCTTAAAGAATAGGCAAGCCGGGTTGAGGTTCTCTTTTGGCATCCGCAGCACGTGGCCTAGGCTGCTTGGTGCGTTCACTTTTATCAAAATCAAAGTCATACATCCAGTATCCATCGCAAACATCTGTTTTTGAAGCTTACTATACGGTTGCTTTAAGCCTTCGTAGGTGCCATGGTTCGCTACCGTAAAGCAGTACCGTCAGAATGCAAGCGTCGAATAGGCGGCATTTGGTTTTGATCGAGTACAATCGTGAGTCCCAGACACTCCGCATCGAGTTGAATGTTGCTCCAGCCATTCCCATTCGGATAGCGAGCTCTTTCTGCAAAATGCCATCTTCTGTGATGAGTATGTTCTGTTCTGTTCTGTGATAACCCAGGTACTTAAAGCTGTCGAGGCTCTCAATGTTAAATCATAATGATGTTAAATACCTATGTATAACATTTTTATTAACAATAAAGCGATGGTACCTAACACTTAGCCCGCAGGCCGTGGGTTGGCGACCCATGGTTTAGAGTTTTAGACGGATCACTAATTGTAATAATTAACCGCCCCCATACATCAATATAATAAATTAATAATATTCATAACTTTAGTCTTCGATATCCGCCTTGTGTACAATTAGACCCACTGGAAGATAAAAACTAGTATAAATGTAGCGAACTAAATAAAATTTTCATCAATTTCTCCCACGCTTTCAACCAACAAACTATTATGTCCATACTCTGGATCCAATCACACATTCAAAAACAATATTTTAATTTCCCGGACCAGAGATTCGAATCCGGTACCCACAATATTCTCGAACAAAGGACTCCTGCACTTTCGGCGGTATGGATATTATCCGTGGCTTTGTCGGACTAACTTTTTCTTAGGTATGCCTACATGCTGTAGCTGAAGCCTGCTCTCACACCTAAACTTGCCTCGACTGCAATGTGTCAAATACGAAGATCTAACGTCATCGTTATTCACAAAACACATTTTGCCAAATGGTGCTCCGCAAATTGGTCGAATGCAACTTTTTAATTTGAAACTAGTGCTGCTATCAACAAATCGCATGCATCTCAGGCTGCGAGTCAAAGACGCCAGAACGAAAACGTACGCATACGAATTGGTCATTCTTATACCGGCTCACCGGTCGCCGCATCAAAATAATACACGTTTCGAAAGGTTACGCGCAATTGGATAATTATTTAGCTACACAACTTATCTACTTATCCATACTTACTATATTTACCATTAGCAAAGGGTGGAAGTAGGCTAAAAGATCCGCCATAAATAGTGCACATTACACTTTGTTAGTCATACGTATTTGTTTTTATTGAACTAAGACTACAATATACAGACTATGGTATTGGTTAGTTTTTAAAAATCAATTAAACACTGCCTAAACCAAACCGTAATAGTTTTGGTATATTTCAATAGGAAAAAATTGTGCACACTTTTTCATTCATACTTATAATATGTTATCGTTGGATTAAGGGCGGACGTGCTCAGCGTAGGTCAAAATGGAACTTTTATTGTATTTTCAGTGCATGATCCTGGACTTTCCTTAAACGTTGTAGATAATCTATTTATATAATTTTGAAGCCTTATTATCTTTTATATTTATTTTAAACATTTGATGACTGCATATTATAGTATTTTTATTACATAAAATAGTATTCTTTTAAACCTATCGCTCTAATGTTTTAGAATATAGTCATATTTCAGTACATGCGTGTGCAGTGGTTGTAAGATTTTTTACTTTTATTAATTTTTAAACGCATTTATAAAACCATTAGTATAATATGTCGACATTATTATAGTGAAATATTTACGATAAAAAGTTATATCGATAATCTCTGTGATCCCAAATTTGACAAGAATAAGGCATTTTATTATTCAAAAAATGGGCAAGATTAACACATTTGAAGATAATTCTAAAGATACTAATTATAAACTATGTTTTTGAACATCCAAGTGTGATAAACATCCTACTAATAATGATTGCTTTATAATAATTATTGACCTAAGAATAAGGTCGTATTTTTTTGAAATACGCAATTTTTTGGCGTTCCCCAGTGGTTAAGCTACGACATACGGCGATAGCCATAAATTTACAAACTAAAACTAAAGAAGGGCTTAAGATCATGTTATCGCGCGTGTTTGAACATGTACCTAACCGAAATTTTTTTTTAAACGGTTTAAACGGTTTTTTTTAATGTTTAAAATAAATATAAAGGATAATAAAATTATCCTTTATATTTATTTAATTTTCAATTATTATGTACAACGTTTAAGGAATGTCCAGGATCATGCTTTGAAAATGCAATAAAAGCTCCATTTTCACCTACGCTGAGCATGTCCCCCCTAAAGAATACATATTTTTGTTTTTTTTTTATTATTTTTAATTCAAAGCCCTGCCTAAACCAAACTATAATAGATAACAAATAGTATTTTATCTATAAAATATCCAAAGTTATAAAATAATTTAATTGCATAATTTTAGATATTCTATAGATGGACGAGTATTCTTTGACGATTATCAATTATGGCTTGGTTTTTGCAGGGTTGAATTGAATTTTAAAAACTAACCCACACCGTCTGTAAATTGTAGTCTTATTTCAATGACAACAAATACGTATGACTGACTAAGTTAAGTGTGCATCATTTATGGCGGATCTTAACAGCCTACCTCCACCCTTCGCTGCTGGACTATTTACTTTACTTTTGGAAAATCTGCCCTACCTGGTAGTACTTGTGTATCTCTGATAATTATTTTAAAAATTTAGGGCATTGCAAAAAACGTTATTAGCCATCGGTCAATCAGTTGGGATTATTAAATTTATTTAAATGCAAATTAAAAAAAACAATACATTGTGAATTTTTGTAAGACGCAAATGTTTTACACTCGACCAAATGTTTTTGACACCAAAGGAAAATTAATTATTAAATATTGATAATTTCACTTAAAAGAGGCTCATCCTCTTCATTTAATTTATATCAAGTTAACAATCAGCAGATAGGTAACAAATTAAGTCTTGATATGAGTATCATTTCCCGTGTACCTATGCATTTATTTACCTCATGCAAATAAGGTGAAAATTTCGTTGATGTATTTAATTAATCATAAGGGTGAATTCTAAACATATCCCGTTTCACGAATGCGTACCTACATAGACAATTATTATCTTTACCTCTCTCACCTTACTACGGAGGTTCCCTGTAGTCTTAGATAGGGTTAGGTTGGGGTATAATGCAGAGGCTTTTCATATTAAAATTAAGAGCAAATATTGAGTGGGTATTAATCCCTTGCTGCCATTATTGGTAATTTACATATTCGTTTAGGGACCAGCGTAAACGCATGAATACAAACTAACACTTAAATTTTAATGGAAAAAGGTATAAGAGTCCTTTGCTTAAACATACGTGTGTAATAATAATATTATGATTTTATTCATTGAACTATTACACACCTATCTTAGCTGAATGAAAAATATTGTTTGTGAAAGGTAAACTGAGGTAAACCCAAACATAAACATTAATAATAATTATTGTTCATCTTCTTGATTCTTGAATATTTTCACCGCTTTATTGCAAGCTGGCGCGCTCCTTAAGTTATCGACCTTGATAATCATGGCCTTCTAAATGACCTCCTTTGTTGGTACTCGTGACTTTGGCAATGGTAAGGAGTGGAGGTTGGCTGTTAAGATTCGACATAAATAGTGGACAATAAACTTTTTCAGTCATACTCATTTGTTTTCATTGTACTAAGAATTCAATTTGCAGATGGTGGTTGTTAATTTTTAAAATTCTATTAAACCCTGCCTAAACCAAACCATAATAGTTTAAGTATATTGTGGGCGACCCGACAAAAATAATGCACACTTTTTCAGTCAAACTTTATTTGTTTTCGTTGAATTAAGAATATATTATATTACAGACGGTGTTGGCGTTGTTGGTCAGTTTTTTTAATACATTAAATCCTGATTGTTCTAAACCATAACCGATAAAAAAAATCTTCTATCGAAAATATCTTCTAATATATCTAAAATTATGTATGGTTAAATGGCATATTTTTAGATATTTTATATCATACTGTGGTTTCGATTAGGCATGGTTTAAGTATAACCACCCCAATATTGGTCCCAATATTGAAGCTTAATTTGATATAAATAAAAAGGATTTAAAGTTATACACATTTATATTTTTATGAAAATCGATGTTTTTAAAAATACATATAAACATATTAAAACGATGAATTAGTCAAAAATCGAACTAAATCTTCTTCTTCTTCCACGGCGCTACATCCCGTGGTGGGATTTGGCCTCCTCCACAACCGCTCTCCACTCACTCCGGTCTCTCGCCACACTTCTCCAGTTACCGGGTCTTCCCATACGAGGCCAGTCCACTTCTACGGCGTCAGCCCATCTCGTTCTTGGACGGCCTCTGGGTCTCTTCCATTGGGGTTTCAGTTTTTTCTAAGTTTCAATTTAAACTAAATATGACCACAAAATATAATGTAACAATAACGTAACTAGGGAATTAAATATGTAACCAATTCACATTTTTACAATTGTAAGTTTATCTTTGACTTAAAAAAATAATCTTTTTAATGTTTTCAGATACATATTTATTAATTAATACAGTTGAAATTGTGAATTATCAAAAAAATGTCTCAAATTACAAGTTTCGTATTTTTCTGCTAGGTGCATCTGTAGGTACAACCATCCCCCTTAATTGAGACAACTTTAACTAATGGCTTTTAATACTTTCTGAAGCGCTTTCCAAATTGAACTACTATTGGCGATCGACTTTTATACTGTAGGTATTACTGTTTAATTACTAACTGACGTAACAGATAACTCCAAGATTTTTTGTTGTAACTTACTTGAACTTGCTAATAATTTTACTTAAATAATAGGTAAAACAACATTGCTCACTATTTTAGTGTGATGTGAGGTTACTTGCTTTTCCCTCCACTACCCGCCACGTCTACATACCCGTTATGCATTTGTACACCGTGGCGTAAAGAACGTTAGGCGCTCTTTAAATGTCCAGGAGCAACTTCCCAAGACCTTGGTTGGCGAGCACCAGAGTGTGCGTGATCCCTACTTCGATATAATGTAATACAGTCAAATCTCGATGGGAAACGACCTTCTCGCTCGTCGTAAAATGCAGCAAACTTTTAAAAGCTGTGATGTTGTGAGGTAACTGTGAGTTCACGTACGCTCACGTGGCGTGATTGTAATGTGTAACAATTATTATAGCCACTAAAACTTGTTCAATTTTATTTAGCAACTGTCACGGTCTCGATGTCAGTTTTACTTAAATTCATTAAGGTTAATGAACATCACCTTTTTATTGACACCTTTATATGACATTTGCGCTGGCAAGTTTCCAACTTCCCAAAGTTTATATTACAATATGAACGATTACATAACTTTAAATAATTCGAAATTACGCTCAACTGGCGCAGGTTTATGATCCGAGAAGTGTGTGAAACGAGCAAAGGGGTTTGAGCGCCAGGGTATGAACGGGATTCTGATAATGGGACTCGCAACGAGGCAAGCACTGGCAGGCTTCGATGGAAATACCCTCCACTTCGTCACAAACTAATTAAACTTGACGATTTAAGAGAAGGTATCTAATACAAATTTCGTAAAAGCTCCGTGTCTACAGCGTATGGCCTCGCCGAAAGTATTAAGTTTCAAATAAGGAAAAGTTCAATTTTAGCATTATAAAAAGTAAATAAAGTGTATAGAATCAAAAGCGCAACTATCCACAAATAAATAATTATAAATGTTTGTATGTATTATTGTTACGTAATATTTAAAAAAATATATATTATACTTACATTAAACTTCATTATCGAATTTGAAAAATAGGTAAGTACATTATAGTTGATGGCCCCACCCATTAACTAAATTTTGCACTTGGACCACGGCCCCCAGGCCAGAATATTTGGCGGTCGTCCCTACCCATCGCTAGGGTTAAAATAATGCAGTGGGACTTTTTACTGAATCCTTTTCTAAACGTTGTCTCAGGTAACATTAAGGGTGTATTTTTAGTGATATATTGGTATAATAAATCCACTTGAATTATGGAGTTGTCAACTTTTTTCATCATTAGGGCAAATTTTTTACGTGTGTCTATCTCACTTATCAGGTCGACCCGCCACGCCACCCCCCCTAAAGTCTGGGCTCTCAGGCTAGAGCCTTGCCAGCCCCTCCTTGTGGGGGCCATGACTTGAATACTCGGTTATCATCGAGGGTGTTTGTGATTATTCGAAATTACTAACAACCATCTTGTACGAAAAAGCAAGGACATGGTTATTAATAATTAACAAAAAAACGTCATTACCTTTTTTTCATCCAGTTTTGAATTTCGCCAAAGCGGTTTTACGACTCACAGACTTAAAATTAAAATAAAATATCGTGGAATTAATAAAAACTCTTATAAATATGTAATATAATTTCAGATTAAAATATTATACACAGGTAGGACATTTAAAGAACAAATGCTTAACATATACTTTTATAATAAATATATATTTACATGAAAATATGCTCGAAATTTCCAGAGAAAGCAAAAACGTTAAACTTTGAATTATTAAAAAATCTTTTTGTCATATTTGAAAGAAATTAGGAATCTGTCAATAAAGATCATGCTTATTTTTAATATTTTTAAATGCATATTGATAATTAAAAGTTTAAATTATTAGTAAAATGTAGATAGATATTGAATTGAAATTTTGAATTCACTTATTCTCATTATGATCACCCTTAAATAAATCTGATTTATCGAGGATACAGTTAGTTAGTTAATCGTTTAATTAAGTCGATCCGTATTTTCGATTCTCTTTTTTCTTTCATTCTCTAAAACAAAAGAATGACAATAAAATTTTTCAAAATTGACACCTGTGAAAATAAATCTTCTGAAACTTTAAATATTATTTTGAAGCAAACAGCTTTATTGTAGATTGGATTTTAAGCGAGTACACGTTGTTTCAAATAATAAATAAAATAACAAGTAGAAAACACAATTAAAAAAGTTTTAATAATAACACGGAAATCACGAAAATATTTCGAGTGCTAGATAAATATTTTTAATTAAAAAGTTAACATATTTATTTTAATTATCGTGATGCTAGCAACATTAATTTTTTAAACCCCACGTTCTATTTTTATTATATTACAAAAAAAGGGATTAAGAAATTCAAAAATTGAAATTAATAATTAAATTGTACATATTTTTAAACTACTACAAAAGAAGTATCAAAATGCAAGGCATACCATACGCTCACATAAATTCTCAAAAATTATATAACATATAAATTGTTTTATAATTTTACAGAGCTTTCAGACAAAGTAACTGATGCACTAATGAATTCTGATAACATATTTTAATGTTATGCGGTTTAGGGCTATGGAAGGTGGGTATTATATCTGCAAAACGCATATAATAAATAATACAATAGTATGTTTTATGTAATAATTTACATCCTTACTTAAGCTGGCGCTACAGACCATTCGAGTCCATGACTGACTGCATAATCATCCTCCAGATATTACGCTCTCCAGTCAGTGATACTCAGCTTCGCTGCATCCCTCTTGACGATATTCACCCATCTACTCCAGGGACGGCCCAGGGGTTCATTCATAAACTTTATAGATACCTCTAGATCCATCACATCTACCAACATGACCGGCACATCTTCTCACCCTCGAGACATTGACTAAATTTGCGTTAAATTATTTATATATTATATATCATCATCGCCAGCCGGCGTCAATCTACTGCTAGACGAAGGCCTCCCCTAGCTCTCTCTACTCTTCTTGGGTCCTAGCTCTTTGCTGCCACGCGATATGTCGATATGTCTGGCACATTGTCATTTACTTAGCGATCTCTATCACGTCGCTTATTCTTGTCTGTCTTCTTATCCATAGGTTTATTTTGTGATCTTTATGCATTTTGCCCAACATGCACCTTTCCATGATATGTTGCGCTACTCTTAAGTTTTGGTTTTCTCTTACATTAAGAGCCCATGTTTTGCATGTGTACGTGAGCGTTGGTAGCATACATTGGTTGAACACTTTACGCATAAAACACAATGGGAGTTTGAACTACTGTGTCATTGTCCCATAAACAATTAATAAATATACCTACCCTAGGCTAGAACTTATTTATAAGTTACTATACAAAATTCTCATAAATTAGTATTATTTAATTATGTATGAAAATAAATAATTGTATCCAACTGGAAATCAAACCCTTGGTTTTCAAAATGTTTGTTTGATATTTTTAGTAAGAGAAAATAATATATTGTTTCACAAGGTTAAATGTTATAAATTCTTAGCGAACGAGGCAAAAAAAAAATCTTATAAAAGCTACCCTTGCTCAGTTAAGTAAGTAACTACTATTTCAATGGAAAATTCCTCTCATTTTTTCCACAAAAATATGACGAAGGCATTAATAAAATGTTCGATCTTCATATTTCAGCTAATGGGGGGTGGGCCCGGCCTAAAGGGGGATGCGTGATATAAAAAAGTGCATATTCGGGTGATGGAGTCCCAGAATTTGCATAATCTCTCATCACGATTTATCAGACTTTTGCGAAAAATCCTCGGCCATCTATTTGCGGTCCTTTCTTAGCTTGTTTGATTTATGATGAAAAAAATGTATGAGGGCTTTTACCTACCCTCACGGGCTAGCGAAATGAGATATGGGAGGCATCAGTCCGGCTGTAAGGTGACTTTTAACTAACGACCGTTGGTATATACTACGGCCAGATAGTTATGATTTTCATAACAGCAAAGTTTCAGGCTTTGTCTCTTGTATTATATAACTATTTTTTCTACCCCCTAAAGGTACTCGACTATATATAGCTGTGGTTATAAATAAGTGCTTGTAAACTGATGCAAATATTCAATTTTACCAAATGGGGTACACGACCATTCTTCTTATTCTTTCTCCCTGTCTCGACCCAGCGTTGAGGCGTAGGGCAAGCACAAGTTCGCGCCACTTCCATCGATCTATTGCCATCTCTTACGCCTACTGCCATTCCAGACCTCGCTTTTGTAGCACCGCTGCAGGCTGAGGGAGGGCTGGCCACGACGACGGAACCCTTGAGGCTGTGCTACAAGGGTACGAAGTGTCGCACTCTTTGGCGGCATCCGGAACACATGTCCCAGCCATGAAAAAAGTCTCTTCATGATTACCTCAATAGTTATCATAGGTATGTATATTGGTTACTTGTAAATTATAGTACGTAAAATATTTCACCGTGGCACAGTTTGCCAAGAGCTTTCTTATCAGAAAGAGATGACCGTATAGGTACACCGTATAGATTCATTATGAACGTTAATTCAATTTGCATAGATGATTTTGGCAAAATTCAATTATTCTTAAAAAACCTAACCTAACTTAACAAATCGAGTGCTTAAAATCAGAGAACGTTATCTACAAAAAAGTGTTTTTTTTTTTTTTGAGATAACGTTATTTTACATTTATGGCTACATGATAGTCAAACAACGTTATGTCAATCTTTTCTAATTTCTTATTAAATCGTCGGTAAAGTTTAACGCTAACTACATAAGTTACCCTTATTTTCATATTTTTTAAAAACTATTCTTATAAATTTTAACATCATCATAAGCAAGATAAATGTACAATACACAATAAATTATAAAATATTAACATTAGGTTTTAAATAAACATTTTCCTTGATGAGTTACAAGAATCTAAAATAACGATTTTTGGCTCTCCTGTAAAGTTGCACTTTTGTAGATAGTGTTGTTTGACACTAAGCCCTCGAAATAATCCAGTATATTGGCTATTTTCAACATTTGTTTCCTGTTGGCTTCATGTAAAGTGTAAACCGACAAGAACCGTGTTCTATTTAGACACGAATTTTATGTAAGTACTAATACGACCCAAAGATGTTGAACAGTCCTTAACATGTGGCCATTTATTCCGACACAAAATTTCACGGTGAAGTGTGAGACGGCAAACTCCATACGTATAAGTTTCCGGACACGATGTATATTCATTTTTAAATGAGCAGTATTTGCCAACATAATATTATTATATTATAGTTTAGAACAGTGATCTCTAAACAATACGTCTTGTTTGCTTACGCTTACGGATATGCGTACGGCGTATGCTTACGGATAGATTATTTATTAATCACTGGTCTAGAACCTATAATGATTCGACGCCTGGACTGGACATCTGGACAACTGGACATCAGGACAACAGGTCGACGGACATATGAGTGCCTTCCATAAATGAAATGCGTCAGGAAACATATTTAATTTTAACCAGAAAGTAGTTCAAGTTAAGTCAATTTTATAGACTCATGCTATGGATATCTCCACAACATTCCCCAATATATTTTTATTTTTTTTATTAACTATTTCTTTTAATCAACGAATAAGACACAATATTTCAGAATGTAACATTCTATATACTGAATATACATAATTTGAAAACATTTCATGCATGTACACACTTTGTAAGAAAAAATACGAAACCCGACGGGACTTGCACCTGTATCTGCTGGATTCGCTCCAGTATGCTTTTCATATTCACCTACGGGAATCTTATTTACTCACGATAATTTTGAATAGTCTTTGTTACATGAAATGCTTACCGATTTGCGTTATAATGTTGGCTATCGGTTTTAGTATATTAAATTAAGATAGGTATCAATTTATTCCTTAATTACTAACCGACGTCGCGGATCACTCCATTATTTAGTTTTTCGTAGGTACTTATACTTGCTAATATATTTTTTTGATACAAGACTTCAGAATGTAACATTCCATATACTGAATACCTACATCATGGCTCCCATAAAGGGGGGGCTCACAGGGCTCTAGCTTGGGGCCCGGCGTGGCAAGTTAACCAGATAAGTGAGATAAACACATATCACAAATTTGCTCCAATAGTAAAAAAAGTTGCCTGCGGCGCTATTGTCCTTCGATAGTATTTTCACACAATTTCTGTACAATGTTTAATTATTGTGTATGGATACTCGACAACTCCATAATAATTCAAATGGATGTAAGTATTAAGATATACAAAAAAACACTAAATATACACATTAATTTTACTGCATACACCATTTGTCAAACGCCAATGTAGAGCGTCACACTGACTTTATCCTTAGAGATAGGTAGGGGGCCCGCCAAAGATCCTATCCTGGGGGCCCGCTTTAGGATGTGGGGGCCATGACCTACATAATTTGAAAATATCTCATGCATCTCATTTACTTGTTTATACTACTATCAATTTAATATACTAACACCGATGGCCAACATTATAACGCAATTCAATAAGCATTTCATAAAACAATTACTGGTTAAAATTGTCGTGATTCATGAAGATGCCCCTAGTTTAATTGGAAACACATACTGACGCGAGTCCAGCAGTGATATAAGTCACGTCGGGTGTCGTATTTTTTTTTCTACAAAATGATTTTTTCTAGTGTGTATATGCAAGAGATGTATAAAATTTTTGTATATATTTGTAATTATTAAATAGTATGTAGGGACGCGCAATGGTGGGAAATGATTATTATAATTATTGATAAAATATTATAATGACATTTATTTTATTATTTGTGGTTAATTTCGATTCTTAATTTCAATTTATTTATTTATTTTACATATTGTGGACATTACAAATTATAAGTTTAAGTTCACACCATGACATTTAGAAACAAAGAAATATTATTTAAACAGTATTATGTACGAGGGTGGGTCAATAATTCCTTAGAAAAAAGCATTAAAACAGGTTTTATTTTTGTATTTTTTTTTTATTTCTCAACATAATTTCCTTGGAGCTCAATACACTTGGTTAGACGTTTCTCAATTTTTTTTAAACCGTCAGAAAAATAAGTTTTCGGAAGGTCCTCAAAATAAGCATTTGTCCGATCGATGACTTCTTCATTTGAAAAAAAACGTTGTCCACTTAGCCATTTTTTTAAGTTTGGGAAAAGGAAAAAGTCACTGGGGGCTAAATCTGGCAAATACGGTGGGTGGTCGACCAATTCGAACTTCAATTCTTCAATTTTAGCCATTGATCGTAAACATGTGTGAACACGGGCATTGTCCTGATGAAAGAGGATTTTTTTCCTGTTTAAATGAGGCCGTTTTTCTTCAATTTTGTTTTTTAGCTGGTCCAATAAAGATGCATAATAATCCCCTGTTATTGTTTTTCCTTTTTCCAAATAGTCAACGAAAATAATTTCACGTGCATCCCAAAATACAGTAGCCATAACCTTACCAGCTGATTTTACGGTTTTCGCCTTCTTTGGACATGGTTTGCCTTCGCAATCCACTGCTTTGACTGTTCTTTCGTCTCGGGAGTATAGTGGTGTATCCATTTTCATCTAGTTTCATCTACAGTCACAAAGCGACGAAAAAATTCATCTGGATTGCGTTGCATGAGCGACAACAGGGCTTTAGAGGCCACCACCCTATTGCGTTTATTGTCGACTGTGAGCAAACGCGGCACCCATCTTGCAAAAATATTTTTCATGCCCAATTTGTCATGTAAAATAGAAATGACGCTACCTTTTGAGATCCCTGTAACCTCAATTATCTCACTCAACTTTAATCTTCGGTCACTTAACACCATATCGTGGATTTTATTGATCATTTCTGGTGTAGTCACCTCTACAGGACGTCTTGAGCGTGGTTCATCCTTTGTTGATGTACGACCACGTTTAAATTCATTTAACCAGTTATAAATAGTTGCAAGTGAAGGAGCAGATATGCCGTGAACTAAATCCAACTCATTTTTTATTTCCTTTGCTGTTAACCCTTTTATATTAAAATGTTTAATAACAGCTCTAAACTCAATTTTCTCCATTTTCCATTTTTCCATTTTCCACATTTTTTTTTTTTTTTTTTAAATGTACGAGAAACACACAACAACCCGACCAATCTGATTGAAACTTCGCAGCATACTGAATCGGTAGTGCCGCTGCATGAAAACAAACCGCTTACAGTACTAGTCGCGCCACCTGTCGGCTTTTCTAAGGACTTATTGACCCACCCTCGTATATGAGTGTGACGATCTCAGTTTTGGGTATGTGCTCCTGAGACATCTCCGAGCGTAAACAACTCAAACGTAGTGTCCCGTAATACACTCGATTAAGACTGAGTGTGGTACGTGGTGGGTTATTTAGAGAGTCCATGTTTCAACTGTAATTAAAACAGCTGTTGAATTAATTAATTACAAAATTAAAATTAAATATCATGTTAAACATTAGAATGCCTAAATTATTAGTCGTATTCCTATCAAATCGAAGCGCAAGTGAAATAATATTTGCATGATGTGATCCACTTGCTCAACCTATTAGGGCGATACTCATATTAAAAAAAACATGGGATTTGAACCTGGGTCCCATGGTATTATAAGCCGACTCTGTAACCGTTCGGTCATTGTGGCTATAATAAATAATATTTTTTTTTTCAATGTAAATAGTGTGTGATTTTTTGAACTTATGTGTGTTAAGATAAAACATAGTCCAGAGTGAAACGTAGAAAATTGACAGCGCGGAAATATTTATTGTAAGTCTGGGGTAAATACCCTCCATCTATTCACGCGTCCTTTCACCGATCGACTTAATACTAGTGATGGGCAGAATAAAAAATATTTTTCTTTTATTTTCACTGTGTTTCATATTCTTCGAAACTTATGTGAAACCACTTTCTATATTGTAAATTTGCCGGAAATATTAAATAGATTTACAATAAAAAAACAAGTATAAATTAAATTATATCGTCTGTTAATTAATATTATACTGACGCTAATAATTAACGCAATAAATGTCTAAATCTCTCATCAAAAATCTTGTAATCGACAGAAACAAGGGAATAAAAATTGAAACCGTAATAATATATTTTGTATGTTGTGTATAAACGCAAAGATCGAGGAGTACTATGCACGACAATATTTTTTTTAAGAGGTATAGTTGTTACTTTTACCCTGCATGACTTGAAGAAAAAGATAACATACATTCGGCAACTAACCTTTGACTGCATACTCCACCACAGTGAGCGCGTACCCTACAAGTCTAATATTATTAAATTTTAAAAGAATTAACCCCGACGATATGAATGGTTTGAAAATGGAACGTTATTTAAAATGTCTGAAAATAGGTATCCAATTGCCGACAGAACACTGACGAAAAAACAATTAGTGCTACTAATAAATCATATTATTTTGAAAATATAAATTATTTTTACCACGTTTTTCTTAGCTCGTATTCTTGTTTGTCCGATGGTTATTTATCGAGTACAAATCTTGCAATCGATTTTTAACTAACTTTCCGACTAGTTAAACATTTGAAACATTTAGAATATATCAGAAAACGATGCCAATGCATTCTTTAATACTTTTAGCCATCTTTAAGTAGAGTTGAATTCATTTTCAGTTAATTCTGTTTTGTATGAAAAGTTATTTCGGAAAAAAATCCGTTGAAAGTAAAATACTATTATTGGTTGCTAAGGGGGTGGTCCTAGCAACTAAATTATTAAAATATACGTGCGTTACTATGGAAATCAATATGAAATGTCAAAATGACATGTCAGTATTCAGTACCAATTTCTATCAAGTACAAAAAAAAGTATCTATTAATACATATAATAAAATTGTCAAGTTTATACGATTCAACAGAAAATTTAAAAACGTGGTATATAAAAAGTTCTTTTTATCTTGTCATAATTATTCTCTCTAATTATTTTACAAAAATGGGCTTTTATATGATAATAGTAATATATAAAACTGTCATAAAATATATACGTCATGTTGATTGCTAACCCCATTGAATAAACTACCGAAAGTATTTGACATTAATTTGTTAAAATTGATGATATTTGAAAAGGTATAATGAACACGGACGTCTGATGTACAAAATATGGTTTTATCCTAAATTTATAACGACGGTGATAAAAACAATTCGACAATTGTATGGTATTAAAAATTGGTTGGGCCGATTATGATGATTAAACCCACACAAATATATCATACACACTGTTCTTGTTTATTGTTGTCGTCCAGGCGCATCATCTATCACCCGTTATTGATAAAAAGGCAGTTATTCGTAGACACGACCGTGTCAACTTGCTACAGTGTGACCGTCGTACAAGCAATAATACAATTCGAGTCTCCTTATGAACTATTCAATTATGCGTCAATTACATTGAGCTTTTTTACGAGCTGCTTATTGGCGAATTTAAAAGCGGGCGGTTCAGCTACTGCGACTTCATGATTACACACAAAACTTTCCATTCGCTGATAAGCCACAAGCCAGCGAGCGATTTTGACGGAACGTAGTTCGTTTTTTTTACCGGGAGGTCGCTACGCTCCATAACAATGTTTCCATTAAACGTCAAAAATGTAAATTTCAAAATGAGTAGTTCGTTTTTCCACCACCATCGCTCTACTGCGCAGACGCAGTAAGCCCACACGCTGGCGTGTAGTGTGAAAAGTTGACCGGCTTTCAACTTTTCTAGGTGGAGTGTTTACAACCTGCTTATTAGCTTATTCGATGATTACACTGGGCGAATTTACAGGCAGATTATAAATTTGCCAATAATCAGCTCATAAAAAAGCTCAATGTAATTGACGCTTTAGACCATCTATCAAGCCGTGTTACTGGCACAGGGTGTATCGTTTGAGCAAATGTTGCGTCTCATAATTCATACAAACTTGTCATAACCATTCATATTCCATAAAAAGTGTAACCAAGGAGAACGACAGTCAGAACCATCCACCTACTAGGACGTGAGTGCATGAACCTGGGACCTACTCTAGCCAGATAGCCAAACAACGTCAAGGTTAATTAGTGCCTGATTGATTCCCATTTAAACCGCCTTTCCTCAGCATCCACATCGACAATTATCCCAAATTACAGTCCACTAAAAAGCGTATTGTATTTATGGTCATTAAAAGTTAATTTGACGATGAGTACATTGATCATTATAACATAATATTATACGTTTTTTCTACAAAGTCTACAGATTATCTAGGTTAAGCTCACAACGATACCCCAAATTATTCATTTTCGATCATCATACAGCATTCCAGCCCTTAAACTATATCTAAGGATGCATTTGACTCGCTCTTACATTTTCTTAATCCTTTTCTATTGTACGGATGTATGTGGCTATACAGACGGATCCCCAAAATTCATAGGACTGATTGAATGACAAAGGTTGACGTTATTAATGGAATAGAATAGGACAATGTTTTATTATAATAAAAATTTATAATAGGTACTGCCGACTTAATATCTAACCTCTTAATTGTTCACAAATATTACCTATTATAAAATAGAGTCACGGTTCCCATCTCTATAAAAAATGCTGAGGGACACCACCCACTATCTTACCTTTTGTGTTTGTATACAGAATAATAAGGTGAATCGGAAGGGTCTAGCCAGGTCTATATGACGAGCGGCCGGCGCGACCCACCGGCCCAGCGGAGAGCGAACGTGACTTGATGCGACAGGGTTTTATTTATTTTCGCAATCGCGAAAGAAAGGGACGCTTCTGAAAGGTGAGGTGTGCTCCTTCTGGTTTTTTGGATACTACAAATATTTTCATGGTATGGATATTTTTCTTTTATTTTTATATGGATATAAATTTAAGTTTTTGGTTACCTTTGGACAAAGCAAGGAAAGGCTTAAGGAATTCATGATAATTTTTTAACACATTGGAGATAATCAGCTCCAATTTAACGTCGATTGTCCTAGGTAAAGATATTTCTTAAAACCCCACAAATTTGCCTACGTATGTATAAAAATGAGAATAAATTATTGAAGTGTTTTAATACTTACGCAAGTTTTAAAAAAATATGAAAATTAATCATATACCTAATATAAAAGTTGTACCAGGTTTAGTAAACTCTTGATAAATTTACTACAACATTTTAAGCTGGCTCATAGTCCACTTTTTTCTCATGCGCAGGTTTGTCACCCCTGTAATCTAGTTTGTTCAATCTTACTCATAATGAGTGAAATGATTATTGCTTCCAAAAACTTTCTTTGTCGTAGGTACTCATAAACGTTTTTATCAAGGTATTAGTAAATTTTCGTTTATGAGAAATTTAATAAAAACAATTTGTCTCTAGCGAAAGTCATAATTTTTATGCTTGTACCCAGTGTCACCTCGTGGATAAGATATTTGGGGGTGCTGTGGTTGATTAAAAATAAAAATAAATGTTTATTTGGATTATTTTTTACTATTAACATCAAAATTAAATATAATTATTTAATTATATTAATAATTAAAATAAAGAACTTTGCATAAATTGCTTGCAGAAATAAATTTTAACAATGTTAATAAATCATTATAGCTATATTCCATTCCTTGCTGTGGCGCGCGACGCGCAGATACGGAGAAATACTGAAATCGGACTGTCTGAGCGGCAGCACGAAGCTGCGAGCACCACTGCCCGCGCCCCTCCGTCGCCTACTCGAGAATATTCTATTGAAATCGGTACTGTCCAAAATAAAGTACCTACCGCGGTGTATGATAATATTATTGGACGTTGGATGTATCGATGCGCGGGCGAGCTGATTACACGTTTAATAATATTGATATTTTTTATAATATACATAAATTTATGTATATTATATTATTAAATTTGTCTCAATTTGCTTGGGAGTGCTTCAGTACCGCAGTGCATATGGACGAGCCGCAACTGCCTGTCCCTATATGCAGTGACGTCCCGTGGGGGTAGGCAGATTGAGCGTCGCTTGGGGGCAGCGGTTATTCGAAGGGCGGCAAATTGAGGGGATTCATTAGGCATGCGTAGAAATAGCTACCAAACCTTAGTAATAACGGAAATATCTTTCCATTAAAAAAATCAACTCACTGGTTGGAAATAAAATGTATTAATCAACATATAAGATTTAACAGGATTGTATTTTTTTTGTCAGGTTCGCGATGTCTAGTTTACTTCCGTTGTCCTTGGACGTAACGTTCTTGATGACCATCAATGACAAGTGCAAATTTGCGAATTATAGGTAGGTACATACTTATCTAATTTTAAATATATCCAAAGATCTAGAATCTAGATCAAAGAGGAAGTTTTGGAAGTTATCAGGTGTATTTTTAAATGCATCTGAAACCATGGACTCGCAATATTGTCTATTGAAACCAATTGAAGCAGAGATGGCATTTAAATAAAATAGATTTAGTGGTTATTATATTTTGTTAGTGGTGTATCCATACAACACATTTTTTGATATTTGAGTCATTCAAGGATGATAAAAAATGGGGTGGCATTTTGTCTAGGGACGTCACTGCCTATATGCTACGTATACTACAACGTAATATTTTCGAAACATCAAACACTATTGCAGTGTTATACTTTCCTTTGCGAAGAGAAAAAGAAATAAAACAATAACAATAAAATTGCAACTTTCGCGAAACTCTAGATTTTTAATCATCCGGGCCGAAAAAGCTTCCGGTGCTAACGAGAGCCTTTCATTTGGGCTCTTTTTATGTGGACTTTTTTACGCGAAGGGTGTACTCCAGTGTGATGCAATTTCGCAATGTAGCGAGGAAGGTTCGAACGGGGTAGTTTTTTGTTCTACGGCAGTAATATGCCATGCCGGGGGCTATCTGCAGCGCGTCACTCTGCCTGTACTAGACTACCCCACACTCTTTTATATTTTCTGACAGCTATTGTTTCTGATGAATGTTAATTGGGGCAGTTGCGATATTCATGAGAAGATTTAAATTCGTTCCCAAAATATTATAAACTTTTAGTGTTTTATAATAATTATTACCTAGATATTATGTTATTGTTGTCAACTTGTCAACTATGCTAAAACCGGGAGATAATATATTTTTTTAACTTGAGAATCACGGAACGATTAGGTATATTTCAGCGTTGGCGAACCTTTTTTGAATCAGATGTTATTTTGACGTGCCGACCAGTTTTTCATGGAGAAAAAATAGTTTTTAAGTAATCTATTAAAAATTATAATATTCTAGAATCTAGATTTTACTCACAGAACATAGGACACATAATATAGCTTTAGCACTTTTTCAATGCCATACATTTCGGTCCACCAATTCTGAAACTGTCTGCCAAAATTACTACTACAAACTCTATCAAGCTATTTTTTCTAATTCGGTACAGCCATTTTTGTGGGCAGAAATGAAATTGTTTATTATTCTATTCCATAGTTTTGTTTTTTACGCACAAGCTGACAGTAGATTTGCTCCGATCAGATGAGACATTCTCTCTCTACAGTGGTGTCAAGCATTATAAATCGATCAAAATCAGAGATTTACGGCGCGGCTTTCCCCGCCGCCTGATGAGGTTAGTGCGATAAAATTATTTGTGACGCATAAAGCTTAAGGACCGACCAATTTTTTACATAATATGTATTTATATTAAACGTAATGCTTATTCTTGAATAGTATTTATCTGCTACTTTTGATACAATGCGATCTGTCATTTATTATTATTATAGGTATATTTTTTCTCTTCAAAATAAAACATTCGCGTGCCATTCAAAATCATCTCGCGTGCCACTAGTGACCCGCATGCCATAGGTTTACCACCACTGGTGTATTCAATCTAGGTATGTGAGTATGGTTACATATTAATATATTCCTATAATTTTATTTGAGAACATGTAGCCACATTAATTTTAAAATTGTTTTGTATGGCAATCTGGTTAAGATGGCGATCACAAACAGATTCCAGGTGCCCAGAAATCTAGGGTATGGATTGAACGCCGTATCATTAAGTCCTTGTGCATCGATTAAAAAAAAACATTTTACATACGGTGAACATTATAAATTATAAATTAAAGACGTTCACAACATGACATTTAAAAACAAAGAAATAGTATTAAAACAGAAGAAAGGAATATATGTATGTCAAAAAAAATGAAGAGTAAATAGGTTCAAAATTAGAAAAAATATAAAACATGGAAGCACACCGAATGAGCTTAATGGGCCCTATTTTTAGAATTTATAAAACAATGCCCACCTATACTCATCTTCACATAGGTGGAATATATCAACATCCGAAGCGATTTGATTGCACAAAGTTATTGCCTCCCCAATTGGCATCACCAATGGCAAGTTAGTTCTGTACCTTGGAAGAACAAACAACTGATGCTCCCGATTTATTGACTGTCTGACATGCTGAGCAGTTTTATTGTAGGAAAAAAATTAAAAACATGGTTTTTAAAAGTTTAAAAATTACAATTGAGGTCATGGTTGGCAAACCTTTTTACGTACGCGTGCCAAAAATTTCACAAATATTATTTTTCGACTGTCTGACATGCCGAGTAGCTGTTTTTCTTGTTGGAAAAAAATGATCCCGATAGATAGTTATCAGGGACATAAGTCAATACCACCAAGAATGGCAGAGTTCTCATTTACACCACGTATAAGTCGAAAAAATGGATGGCCAAATATTGAAATCATGGCCCCCACAAGTGGGAGGCTGACAGGGCTCATGGGGGGAGTCGACCAAATAAGTGAGATAAACACACATCACAAATTTAATCTAATATTAAAAAAGTCGCCTGCGGCGCCATTTTCCTTTAATGATGATTATATTTTAAAATATGTGATTGTGCGATGTAATTTTTAATTGTCATTATTTGATATTAACTCCATTATTCAAGTGGATGTAAGTACCTAATAAAAATACACTAAATACCCTTAATTTTATCGTGAACGCCATTTGGAAAACGTTACTGTAGAGCATCACACTGCCTTTAACCTTGGCGATAGGTAGGGGGGCCCGACAAAGATCCTAGCCTTGGGGCCCGAATGAGGATGTGGAGGCCATGATTGATATTATCATCTTCAAGCATTTAAACTACAGTATGTAAGCATACCAAGTGAAAAACAGTCGAATAAAGCCACGGATAGTAGCCATAATTGAGCGTAGTTATACGCAAAGCAGCCAAGCCACACAAACCTCAAACAGAGATAGATGCAGTTTTATGTAAAGTGTGTTTCTTTAAATCCACACGGCCTCTGTATACTATTTTTTATACCTTTTGAATGATAGATATTATATATTTATATGATTTTGTGTAACTTATAGGAGATAAAAGCATAAAATCTATGAAATTTTGGTGCTTTAGCAGTCCAGGCTGTTTTGTGCAAAATGGGTTTTTTAGAATGTTCATTCTTGAATGCAGCCAACTCTTATTTTTGTATTTTTGCATCTATTTTCTTAAAAAAAACCTTCTACGTCATTGAAGTATTATGGGAATTTCAAAATTCTGAAAATAATTCGAAAACTACATTACGTAAATTACATTAATATTTATCTGTCTGGCACTATTTTTTATATGAAAAATCTGTATATTGTATTATATATAATAAAATGAAAAACATATAGGTAATGTAATTGAGAAAATAATGTTTATTAATTAAATGTAGAAAAACACACCTTACAGTCAGTATTTTAATATTTAGGTAAGTACATAATATTATCATTTGGCTGCTTTTTGCAGAACGAATATGGAATATTTTTAGAACGCATTCATATGATATTTTTGTATGACAGCAGCTTGGTTGCTTTATGCAAATCGAAAATGTCATATACTGCGATTTGCAAAATCTTTCAAACGCATTTATATTAGATTTTTGTATGACAGCAGTTTGGTTGATTTGTGCAGAACATAAAACAAACGTGTGAGATTATGGAAATCACAATAACTCATTTTTTTCAAAATTGTGGCTTGGCTGCTTTGTGTATAACTACGCTCAATTATAATCCGAACTAAAAGAGTGACTTAGGGTTTGACGATGCATACGCCTATTGATTGTATTATTAATGATATGGATTTTTTTACAAACACTTCGACTATTTATAATTTGTTGGTTATCTGTATTGTGATCCTTGACTTGGGTGATAAAGAAAGGTGGGAATAGATGGGTGATAAAGTTTTTACCTACTTTATTGTATTAATTTATTATATAAGTTAAAATCAAACGCATTCATCGTCAGTGTATGTATATTTACCTGTTGGTGAGTGCACATAGTGCCTGAAGATGCCAAAAGGTTAAACCTGGTTCCCAAAAAACGACTCAAATGGAATAGTACAAAACTTAAATCCATTAGAATTTTATTTAAAATTCCATCAAGTACCTTCAGTCGATAGTATTAATAATATTATATTTATTGAGAATAGATACTTTCTTAGAAATGTGCGAGAAAGAGTTTTAATAATTATTATTATATGAACCAACAAAAATTCCACAGTTTATTACAAATTAAACCCATGAATAACTACATATTATTTTCTGAAGCGGAAGTAAGTCCCGCATGAGGGGACCGGATGTGTGTCTAATTTCCCCGGAAGCTGTTAAACGCAGTGAAGTTGCTGACAATGGCAAACTTGCAGCAAGCAAGTCGTGGTGTTTTTGCATGACCTATCATTTCATATCCGTTCGTCGCGCCGGCCGGTTGGTCGTTTATCACGTGCGGAAAGCGACTATGACACCATCTGTCATTGTGAAATGTCAACAGACGCGTGGATATGAAAGCCGCGGGGAATCTCCGCTAGGGTTGCCAAATTCCCTTTGACACGACGTTGATAATAACCAAAAAGCTTGACTACAACAAACCATATGAAACTGTAATAAGTACCTAATAAAAGTCTTTATCTTTTTATGGAATGCTTTTAGTGTGATACCTAGATTAAATCATAACCAGGGAAAATTTAAAATAATAATATTTTGATTAGTTAGTGGATTCCAATTAATACTTTTTACTTGCGCCAAATTGTGGTGGCCGTAATCATTACTTCCTACCTCCCTCAAATCCCAGTATTATTGTCACAAGACCAAGTAACCGTGAAGCAAATTACATTTAGTGACTTCAAGACAGCCGTTGCGCGTAGTTAGCTCAAGCGAACAAACGAGTGCGTATTGCCACATTGCGTTATATAGACTGATTCAGAAGTTGTTTATAGGCTACGCCTAGGTTAACTTGATATAGTATTATTATATTATATATAATATTATTAGTATATTATACCCGCTCTCATCATTCATACAACATATCATCATCATTCATTAATCTCACCCAACATCCATCAACAGTGTACCATCAAGTGCCGCGCACCGGGTAACCCAAACAAACAATATCGGGCGAGTGATAGTGCAACCAAACCACGGAGCCATCATCAACATCATAAAAGGTCGGTTTCTGACATCTTGTTAAATCGCCTCCGCCCTTAGTTCCACCATCCACCATCAACATCAAAATTATACAGTCCACTGCAAAAAGCGCCACCAATTGAACTATGTTTTTTTAATATTATTAATAGGTATATATTCTCTTCTTCTCTCTTGTGAGGGTAATATTGGTTATAATATAAATCTTATATTGTGAACGTCTTAAATTTAGATTTTTTATGTCCACAATGTATGGTTTTCTTAAATAAATAAGTACTGGAAACCTTTCAGAAATATTTCTACACCTGCCAGCCCTAATTTCCACTCACGAGGCTCTCAAACTCGCCTCATTTACTGCCGATTTATGAAGTTACTCATGTCAAATTAAGTCGGATCCCGGGAATAACCGCCGACTCATGTAAATTTATTGGAGGATTCTTTCGCGCGCTTCTTCGTACTGCCGAATGTTATAATATATTATTATTACGTCGACTGATATCGTATCACGGGAAACGATCCTGTTTATAAATCCGGAATGCTCAATTTTACAGGAGTTAGGGAAAGCCCTTACTGGGATTGGATTTTTTTATACAGCAGCTGTGAATTTTTCATGGCTAATTAACATTTTCAAACATTTTTAAATGACAAAGATATTATGTATGTTTGATTATTAGTTGCTTGGTCAGGTGTGTGTTTTTGTTTCGTTAATTGTAAATTTATATTAATATCACTTTTGCTAAATCAGTTCTCATCTGAAATTTAATTGACCTACATAAATGGCTTGTTTCACCATACGTGGTGATATTTTTCGGTTTTAAACAATAAGGTGTTGCGATATAAATATTATAGTTAAGAAGTAATGGTTGTTTGCTCAGTCATGCTGAATAGATGTTTAATTCCGACAGAGGTAACACTATAATAATACAAGAATTATGAACTGAAGTAACCAGCAGTAGCGAGGGGAGGAGGTAGGCTGTTAAGATCCTATATAAATAGTGGATACTAAAAAACTTTCTCAGTTATACATATTGACACGCGAATGTTTTATAATGCAGAGAAAACCAATTAGATAAGTACCTAGGTAGCCTTCGGCTAGAAACACAGCGAAAGAAAGAATCTCAAGACCTCAATTATTGTAGTTTTTAAACTTCAGAATTTTGAAAAATCATGTTTTTCATTTTTTTTCCTACAAGAAAAACAGCTACTCGGCATGTCAGACAGTCGAAAAATAATATTTGTGAAATTTTTGGCACGCGTACGTAAAAAGGTTTGCCAATCATGACCTCGATTGTAATTTTTAAACTTCAGAATTCTTAAAAACCATGTTTTTAATTTTTTTTCCTACGATAAAAACTGCTCGGCATGTCAGACAGTCGAAAAATAATATTTGGGAAATTTTTGTGATGCAGACGTAAAAAGTTTCGCCAACCCTGTTGTTTAATATGTATTTATTTGCAAAACTTTTTTCTAAAAAAAATATTTTTTCAATTATAATTGGTATTATTTTCTATCATCAAAATATAAAGCATTCGCGTGTCAGAGGTTCATCATCACTGTCCTAGAGGCTAAGCTTGCGGCAGACAGAGGAGTTATTTTTTTGGAGGTCACTTAGGCCATCCTCCCACGGCGCAATTTATGTCCGTCGGAACTGAAACTAAAATTCCAGCCAGTATCTAGCTAATGTATTTCAATGGCGGCTCGCTGACGGCGAGACCGGAATCTCTCAGCTTCAAAACGGTCGCAAAGAGATGCGACATGCTAGTCGCGCGGTCTCTGAAGTTTCCAGTCACCGTAAAACAGTGGTACCAACATCATTAGATTTCGGTGAAAAATCATATTTTCTTACCAAAATTGGTAGCACTTCGTAAAGCCGCTAGCGTCATATCGTAAAAACTGAATCAACCAGAGACGTCAAAACTCAAAAGTACAAGATGAGCGAAGCGAGCATGTTTGTATTTTCTTTTTGAATAGCAGGAGTGATGATCCTAACAAGCTCGAGGTAGCTTTCCTTTGACATTCTATAGAAAGCCAGAAATTTGGAATCGGTTTCTTGCAGTTCCTTTGCAGCAACAAATAGTCTGCAGTTTATGTTCCTTTCTATATAAGGATGAATCCAATATTTTCTTTTATTTTGACTCCTGTATCTGTTGTATTGATACAAAACCAAAGTCTCCTCGTCGCTTGACCCGCTCGAAGACATTATTTGTTAAATATTAACTAAAATTAAAACAACCTAATAAGCGCGCGTGTTTTGTACAACACAGCTGATAGTCCAGTTTGACAGTTTGAGGTTATGTGATTATTATTTCAACTGAGTTTCAGTAGCGCCGTGTGCGAAGCATCACATTGGCCAGTTTATGAGATCCTTCACAAACCAGTTCTGTCAGATTTCAGTTGCGCCGTGGGAGGAGGGCTTCAGTCTGTCAACACACAAAGTCGGTCACAAAGAAGGTAATGATTGTAATGAATTTTCATACGGTGTTGATTCCTGGCGAGGTTACAATCTTTTTGAATTTATTATGACGTCTTAGAATTTCTGTGATTAATTCTCTCAAACTACGCCTACATACCTATCATACGTATGACAGTTTCCGGTTACTGAGACTTTGATTGCGAGTTACTACTAAGGGATCATTAATTTCATTAGGCAGATATATCAAACATTTCGTATTTGATCTGACACCTATATTATAATATAATTATTATCTTATAACATATATTATTCAAGGTAACAAAATGTATATAATATTGGAAACAAGTGATACAAACGGATATATACATACATATGAAAATTATGATTATACTATTTACTTACGTGAAAATAACCTCAAAATTATATTGTCTTATTAGGAGGATACGTCTAAGTCTAAAATATAAAAAAATTTTCTAATGAATATCATTATAATAATATTATCAAAAAACTGTTTATGTTTTTTGAAAAATATTCACATGGAATGTCTATTATTTTTAATTGAAAATAAATAAAAATATTTTTAAATATGGAATTTTTTATGTAAGAAGTCTGTTTTATTACCACATTTTTATTAGCACGTATTCTTGTTTGCCCGGTACAGATTTTTTCTTGTTTGTCCAATTTTGCAATCGAGTTTTAACTAACTTTCCGACTAGCTAGACATTTGAAACTTTTAGAAAATATTATTTTGTACAAATATATGAAAACTGCATTTTTTTAGTACTTTAATTGAATACATTTTCAGTTAATTCTGTTTTATATGGAAAGTTATTTCGGAAAAAAATCTTTGCTTAGGAGGGTCCTAGCAACTAAATTGTTATTATATACGTGCGTTGCTATATAAATCAATATGAAATGTCAAAATAACATTTCAGTAATTTATATTAACTAGCTGAGCCAGCTAGCTCTCGCCAGTCTGTCTCGCTAGGTCTTGCAGACAGCTTTTCGTCATAATGACATGATGTTGGATTTTAATAAAATTGCGAAGAAAATCTAATAAAAATTATATGCGTTGATGGTGCGTAGTTTCCACTTGATAGTTTGAAAAATGCCCAACAACTCTTTATCCGAAGAGGTTTTGTGAAAACTACCCTGTGTACTTTGAAATGCTTCGATTAGGAGTGAAAATAGTTATTTTTATCACCACATTGAAATAATAATTTACCTCAGTAGGTCCGATTTCAAACAGTTTTATATGTAACACTGATCGGTACTTCTCGGTGCTACTTGGAAAGCCTGAGCAACACTTTGAAAGTCAATACAACGTATCACAAAATATGTTATATATTAATATGTACCTACGCACTCTAGAATTAGGTTGGGGAGAACTTCATCTAACAGTTGATTGGTCCAGGATGATGGTGATAATAATAATGAATTGAATAGGTAGGTATATACAGTGGCGCTCTCAAGATTTAATAGGGGGTGGGGAGGAGCCCAAGCAAGATAATGTAAATTAGTTCCATAGGCTCTTTTTCTTCTTTATATACTATTTTCACATATTTTCACAATACACGGCGGTATATTTGTACAGTTTCTCCTAGTTTTTATTAAATTGGAGGCGTAGTGGCGGTAACCGTTGAGCGTGTCATCAGCGACTGGCGGATTGGAAGTGAATAACAGCGACCTTGCTGGATATGTGCGCCTAGTATGTTAAAACATTACTCAAATAATATCGGCTGTGCTACCCGCTTGGTCTACCTAGAGAGCTACAATATGTATGCCGAATTCCACTGAAAAAAAATGTTCTTTTGATTTACACTACCACCGACTGTAGTGGGTGTAGTCGCTCTTTTCAAAATATTAATTGAAAACTGACAAAAAAAGTATTATTGCATTAAATTTAACTTATACACAAACCTACTCAACACAACACAGCCTAATTTCTCGTTTATCGGTCTTCTGTCTATTGAACTCAGTGTACCTACACCATGGCCCCCACATCCTGAAACGGGTCCTCGGGCTAGGTTATTTGGCGGGCCCCCTACATATTGCTAATATTAAAGACAGTGTGAAACACTACATCAACGTTGTTCAAATTGTGTTTTAGTTCAAATTAAGGGTACTTATACAGTGAATTATTGGCAATTTTTAAAACATCTACTTTAATAATGAAGCTGTCAAGTATCACAACATATACAATTATATTATTGAAAATGTTCATGGTCATGAAATATAATAGCGCCGCACGCGCTTTTTTTAATACTAAAGCTAATTTATGATGTGTGTTTATCTCATTTATCTGGTCAACCCAACATGCCGGGCCCCCGACAGTCCGGGCCCCCAGGCTAGAGCCCTGTCAGCCCTCCCCAGCCATGACCTACACCACTTCAGAATTCGGGTGGACACCGAGATTTTTCTGACAGTTCCATTAGGGATTGGGTTTCTAAAAAAACCCTTCAGTTCTGATTCAGTCAGGTTTTTTTAAGCCCACGATGACTGAGTGGCTAACACGTCGGCTTATAATGTCGTGGGGCCAGGTTCAAATCCTGGACCTGACCAATACATATGTTGCTTTTCAGTGTGTGTTTGGAGTCAGAGTATGGACCGAATAGGTTAACCGAGTGGCTTCTATCTATTTATCGTAAAAACAAAAAAATCTATTAATAAAAACTCCACTCCAATCGGACATAGTTAAAAAAATATAATATCAAATGAAATCAGTTCAGAGTCCCTATCTTAGCGTATTGGTATTGTACTGGTGTGATCGTAGATAATATACGTGTGATCATAGTTTCTAGCGGTCGATAAGGTAGATTCCTGTGAAACATGACAATCGATAATATAATAATATTATTCCGCTATCAATCGCCTAACTTTAACGAAAAGATACCTATTTAATAATTTGAACTATTGCGTCTTACTTTATTTATTTTAATTATAATTATTATCTAGGTATACATACTACGAATATCAGTAATCGTCCAACATTCATAGTATAATATGTAACAAATCTTAAGCAAAGCGATGGGTACCTAATAAAAGTTAAACTAAAAACAAAATATCACAGCTGATAATGTCATTTTATGTAGGTAGTTCAATGCAAAATTACATTATTAATAACATTCATTCGCAAAGCAGAATGGTGCAAATTAAATAATAATGACAGCTGCAGTACCTACCTCATTAGTTCGACGATATTTTAGAGTTGGGATTTTTGACACATCGAGTCGATGTGCAGTGTTAAATTAGTTATTTAAAAACTTTCCCTTGTCATTCAGACGGATGAAACATTACAAAACACTTGAATCACTTATAATATTATGTGTATCCAGTCAATTTGATTGAGAATAGTTTTAATATTAGTAAAATACGCTTTAAAATATAAATACAAATGAACCGGTGTATCCAATCAATTTGCTTGAGAATAGTTTATCACAAATGTTTTAATATTAGTGAAAACACATTTTAAAACATAAACATAGATGAGCCAAACAGAGTGGTAGGTAGAAACTTAACTTTAAACAAATTAAATCACTTCTAATATTAATACTATGTTTACCGGTTGTGAAAACGTAAATACGCGGCGGCCATTTTTTAAAATCTCTTTGTGCAGTGTTGCAAGCACATTGAAAAAATAAATTCCCCAATTAATATATTATTATTATTAATAAAAACCCTAAAACGCAACAAAATTTATCAAATTCCATACTTTTTTACTTGAATAAAGAACGTTTCTCTACTGCATTTTTCATTTAAACCTATTGGACATGACGAATAAGGCACACAATCGTTCGCAAAAACGGGCACAGTTGTAGGATAATAATATATAGGAGATTATTAATACATATAACTGTCAAGTTTATATGATTCAACAGAAAATTTAAAATCGTGATATACAACAAGTTCTTTTTATCTTGTAACTATTTAGAATCGGTAAATTCCCAGCTATTTTTCCATTTCTTAAAAAATCTTCCGAAAAAATGTTGGAATGATCTTTCGTGTTGAGTGTAGGGTCCAAGAATTGTCCATCTTTTCCATGTGTGAATTATTGTGGAATTTTTAATAAATTTACAATTTATTAAATCTATTTAATGTCGATGTCAGCGGTTTTACAGAATTCTCGTGTCATATCGTCCTAAATTTATAAAACGGACCCCACATCTTAAAACGGGCCTCCTTACCCATCGTTAGAGTTAAAAGCAGTGGGACACTCCACAGAATCATTTTCTAAATGTTGTTTCAAGGTATTTGGTGTATTTTTAGCGATTTTTTTGTATTGTTGAATAAATCCATTTGAATTATGAAGTTGTTAAATATTAATACTCTGTAAGTAAAATAGCGCCGCAGGCAACTCTTTTTTCTATTAGAGCGAATTTGATAAATGTGTATTTATATCACTTCGACTACCAGATCGACCCGCCAGGCCGGGTCACCCCAGAGCCGGGGGACCTAGGATTGAGCCCTGTCAGCCCCTCCCCTTGTGTGGCCATGGTCATATTAATTTGTTTATTCTCCCAAAAGCCAAGTATTTTTATTTCTTCAAAATCAGATTCCAGAGTTTTGAAAGCTTTTGCAAGCTACAAATCTAAAATGACCTTATCAGAATTAGAAGGAAAAAGTATTTTTTCCTGTATAAACTCCAGTTGCACTCGGCAGCTTCGCCTATCAACTATTTCTCGGTTTGTTCAAGAATCTAATTATTAATAGAGTATTTTAAGACGAGATTCCTCAATTTCAACCTCTAGTCGAGATGGATCGAATTAAAATATAAATTCTCAATTACGTTTATGACTTTGACAAAAAGCTTCAATATTACATAATTATGTCAATTGTGTCAGATGGTAGGAAGCGTTGTCTTTGAGTCTGCTTGTGTAATATTACTATGATAAGTCCCGTTTACATGGTTCACTTTTGACGATCATCGCGAAGGAATCATCCGCAGTGACCGGTGTAAACGCACATTCATCAACGAATCATCGAAAGTGATCATTCCGAATCAAACGTGAATGAAGTTGAACTTGTTCTACTTTGGATCTTTTTTTGATCACTGCGAATGATTCCGCGTATGCGCAAACGCCACGCATGCGCACAGACATATTTACACAGGTACGTAAACTGTCATTTTGAATAATTGAAAACAAACCGGTTAAATAAAACTGATGTTCCTGCAGTCCACATCATATTTTGATAGTACATCAGCTGATTGTAATAAATAAAGTGTTGTTTTGTGGTTCTTGGTTGCTATTTCTGTGTTCGCTACTTTACTTGACGCCATTTTGGAATGAATCGAGTATTTCACTTTCGGTGACACGTGTGTCATCAATATCATATCACGTGAGGATCATCCGCGATGATCATCCGCAGTGACTCGTGTAAATGAGCCTTTAGTGTAGTAATGATTGCTTTCGTCAAAAGAAAAAAAAATATAATAAGACATTTGTTTAAGAAGCTGACCCCCGCATCCCCCAGTCTCGTGAGAATATATTGTTATCAAATGCGGGCACATTTTCAAAAACTTGTGTCACGTGACCTGCCTCTCCCCATTCCGTCCATCCCGGATTTCGGGGGGTAGGGGCTGTTTTTTCGCCTGTAAACAAATTTATGTGACGACCTTCGCGGTAACCTGCATATTTTTTACGGGCGAACCATTTTTGTCCCCCGCCCCCCACGCAATTTTTATTTTCTCGCCCCCTTCCCCATTTTATCCGCTCCACTTTTGTGCTCGGTTTGAAAATATCGAATAAATCAGAGCGGGAGACCGTTATAAATACGCCGGCAGAAATTTGGTAATTTTTACCGCGGGAATTATTATGACCCGTCGCGGGGCTCCGCGGAATTTAGCGGGCTCAGATAAAAATTTGCACATTTTTTAGACGTAGGTATATATTATAGTGTCTACGAAATACAAAAATATTATTACTGAAGTACCTACACTGGAAAAAAAAACGAATTCCGCCGTAAATCTATTTCAGAGTTAAGCGAACATTTACTTGTCCAGTGCTACTCAAACTTATACATGAAGCGCCTACTTTCAAAAGCCCCTAAAACGATTTTAGGTAGTTTTGAGAAAAATGAGATAAAACCATGTCTATTAAATCTGTGAACTTCGTGTATTTATTTTTTAATTAGTCACATTCTAAACAGTACTTTGGCCTTCCATTTTAGGGGTATTTTAAAAGTAGACCCAACCATTTTAACGGGTTTTGAAATTTACCTTAATTTTTGATCATACATAATGATGGCTTTGGCGTTTTTTAATGTTCAATCTTTGGCCATCATATAGGTAATAAAAATATTCATCTAAATACATAACTAGCTCAAAAATTTTCAAAAACCGTTTTAGTGCCTTTTGAAACTTGACGCTTCACGTCGTCATATTCACCATCATCAGGAGTTCGAAAATGTGAGCTGAGTTTTCGATCTTTCTCAAAACTACCCTCTCTACTTGTTTTTGCCGAAAGTGGATTTTTTCAATTCGATATCTGGGTATATGGAAATTATTAGCAGCTCCACTTAAACAGCGAATGTTTGGCTTATATTAAATTTTATAAAATGTGTCGCATTTGCAATTTTGACATTTTTGAGTTAAATTACCAGGTGATTCTAGAGGCATTAATCTATATAAAGAAAAATAGTTGGCTATCAAAGTTACTTTAAACCACGTAAAAATCGTTAACATAGTTGACTGTTGGTGTCATAGTTCATATTTTTCAATGAATAATGTGTGTTCTGACATCGAAGCATTTCTAACCAATCAGGGAGTTCTATTTCTCATAGTTTGATATAAGTCTGCAATTTTAGGAGTATTATAGACATATATAAAATAATAAAGTAAAAAATCGACTCACTCACTCATTAATATTCAAGGAAGTTCAATAGTTTTCTTTCTCTACAAAAAAGTACTCTGGTGGTTTTTTGCGGTTATCTCAAACTTAATTTTTGTAATATGTGAGTTATGACTGTAGGCAACTCAAATATCCCTACTTTTTGTACGTTTCACAACAGTGCTCCGCAACCTTTTCCTTCGACCAAAGTTCTTCTCAGAATTCTACGGCACACTAAAAGTAAAACTATATAGGTAGTTATAAATATACACAATTGTACATTATACCGAATGACCAGTGTACGAGATAAGGTAGGTACGATTAATTCGGTAATTGCCGGGCGTTCAGCTGACAAAGCTGCCTCGCACATGAATGAGTATAAGCAATAATTATTTTTTGTCTGAACATAAATGAGTCGCTTAGAATCAAAACTCACATATTGCAATTTTGTCGTTTTTTAGTTAAATATGCCAAGTGATTCTAAATGAATTAATCTATAAAACGAAAAATAGTTGAGTATTAAAAGTCAATTTAAACCATGTGAAAATCGTTGACAAAGTTCATTGTTGGTGTAATATGTCGTATATTTCAAAGAATAGAGTTTTGTCACCAACGCCTTCCTAACCAATCGGGGAGCTCTATTTCTCATAGTATGCTGTATGTCTGCAACGTTAGGAGTATTAGGTATATATATATATTTAAAAAAAAAAGTTATTCGACTCTCTCACTCATTAATATTCTAGGGAGTTCAATACTGTTCTTCTTATTACAAAAAATAGTGCTTTGTTGGTTTTTAGCGATTATCTCAAAACTTGATTTTTGGAATATGTGAGTTATGATTCTAAGCGACTCAAATATATACAGTATCATTATTTGTGGGTATTATTGTCTGTAGCTATGATACACTGTGACAGTTAGGCCCGTTTCAGACGAGACACTGGTGTCGCGCTCGTATATAATAAGGAGGCCTTTGTATTATGTTTATGAACGCCCCGAGTTAATGAGTCAAAGCGTATCCGGACACTTTTTCATCGGCCGCTACATTCTCAAGCCGCCGATACACATGTTTTTATGACCGCAGCCAATTTTATGTTCTAATTTATATCGCAAAATTATGAGGTGACTCATTAGCTCTGGGCGTTCATAATCATAATACAAAGGACCTTTAATTCGAATACAAAGTTCTTCTTATTATATACGAGCACGACACCGGTGTCCCGTATGAAACGGGGGGTTACACTGCTATCGATCACTAGTGTGTGGTGAATATCTTATTAACTTACACACACGCAAGTGAGGGACACTGAGAATTATTAATGGACACATTATTGTATTATATGTTATTGCTTTTATGAGAAGGCTCATTGACAAATTATTAAGGATTTTTTATCATTCACCGTGGCACACCTAGCACCGGTTGTGGAGCACTGTTCTACAAAACAAAAGAAATGCAATACCTACTATAAATATGATAACTATGATATTCAATAATTGTATGGGTTTTTGTTAAAGAAATAAAAACTTACTTAATTTATAACATTATTATACTAACTTACTTACTTACTTATTAACAAACACTTACTTAATTTATAACAATGAAATGAGATAAAGGAGGCTTTCATCGAGTAGGAGATCGATCCGGGTTAATGATATAAGTTTTTTAACCATGTATGATTATAAGAAGATCATAATAAATGCCTCCACATGGTTGGAGGTTTGTATTCACAGTTTTTTTTTGTTTTTACGAGAAATGGATGTTAGCCACTTGCTCCATATTCTGACTCCAAATATACATTGATGTTTGATGTATAAAAACTCAAAATTGTGTCGCTAGATTTAAAAATCAGCCAAGTCCACCTTTAGATATTTTTGACTTTTTTTTGTGAATTGCTGAAGAACTACTAACTGCTTTATAACATTTCTGCATTATCAAAACGTGGAATTTATAAATTTTAAATATACTATACTCGAAATAATGTAAACTTTCACCCTTGTGACTGTGTATTTGAGAAAACAAAAAGCTGTTTTTCTACTATAGATATATTATAGACTTGGCTGATTTTGAAATCTAGCGACACAATTATTTTAACCTGGGACTAACGAAAATATAATCCGACGAGTTAGTCGCTCGGTCATCGTGGATATAAAAAAATAATATTACAACATTATTTATTTCGTGGTTGGCTGTAAATAACCCCAGATTGAGAAGCACTGTACTAGACTAATGACCATTATTTTATTATTTATTTTTTAACGGTCTATATTATTCATTCTTATATCATGCGCCCACTTGTCAATATGATGTGTCTCGTGGTCCACCATACCGCGCATTTTCCGTAGTAATGAAATAAAAATAAAAAAAATTGAGATGTTGATACACATGAAGAAAAAACGATAATGTCGAAGAAAATGTTTGCTAATTCAAATTTTAACATAAAAAATATGAAAAAAATGTGCTGATTGATAATTCACGTATATAGTATGTAGGTCATTTTATTTTTTATTTTTATTAATTAATAATAAATTGTATTTTTATTTTATTTCTAGTGAGCTTGGAATCCGCATGGATAATGGCGAGTCTGCATTCTGCCAACTTGGAGTCGCATGGAGGTCAAGTTTATATTCTGTGAGGACTTAATAATGTCGTTTGTTCAACGCGTGCGTGCCACCTGTGCTCCTGTATGGCTGTGAGTCATGGCATCGTACTAAGCTTCAAAGGTCTCATCTTTTAAGCTTTGGGAATCGATATCTCCGCCGAATCTTAGGGGTACATTGGTACGACCGCGTTACAAATACTCGAGTTCGTGAGCAGATACAGCAGCCTTTGGTGATTGACATAATCATGAAGAGACGTTTTATTTCGCTGCGACATATTGTGTTCTGGATGCCACCATAGAGTGCGACACTTTGGCGGCACAGCCTCAAGGGTTCCGTCGTCGTAGATGGCCTTACCTCACCCTGCAGCAGTGCTACAAAAGCGATGTACGCGCTGCAGGTCTAGAATAGCGGGAGGCGCAAGAGTTGGCGATTGATCGAGGGAAGTGGCGCGAACTTGTGCTTGCTCTATGCCCCAATACTGAGTCCTATCAGAGTGAAAGAAGTAGAAGAAAGAATTTTATTTTACGATTACTTCTAAATGTGATTTTTATGGATTCGTAGTGAGTGGCTGAAAGTTTGTTACTAACACATTATTGAAATTTGGTTGCAGCTTAAAAACATTAGCATTCCGTCACCCAAAAAAACTAGTCCAAATGGTCAAGTATTAAATTATTTGGATTAGGCCAGCGATTTCCAAACTGGGAGGCGCGGAGTGTTGCAAAGGGAGGCGCAAAAAGTTTAAAACAATAATTAATGTAGCCACAATTTTGCGGTTTGCAAATTCATAGTTTATAAAACGGCCGCTAGTGTTATAAACTACACAAAAAACAGTCTTATAAAAGGTTATTTGCAAACCTGTCTGAAAATATAGAGTCTAATTTTATTTAATAAAAGGGTCAAATCAATTTGAGGCGAATTTGTTTAGGAACGATAATTTTGTTGTTAAACTTGTCATTTGGTTGAAAATAAAAAAAGGAACACTAATGCATTCACCGATTTAAATAGACAAAGTGAAAGCATTCATAAAAAATGGAGCTTTAGAAATCAAAATTACAAAAAAAAATTAGTTCGCCATGTCTCCACTTTTAATACTTTGGACGCGGAAGACGCACACGGTGCGTAATGACCAGGCGGCCGATCGATGTAATTAACGTGCATTTTAAAGGGGGCAATTAAAATCTCATTATCTATTCAGCAGCGAAAGCGTTAAATGATTTCTACGCCAGATACTTATATTGAAGCAAACAAAAATCTATTTCTTGAGTTCTTGGTTAGTTTGCAAATGCACTTTTCACATTATTTTATTTTAGTAAAAAAAGGCGCTTACGGCGCTGCTTTGTTTCAGGACTGTTAAATATTTTAAATATGTGGTTGAAAGATACTGGCCTGGGGGCTCGCTTCAGGATGTGGAGCCCATGATAAAATCCATTTGTCAATGAACGATGATAAATTTGGTAGACTACTATTAAAATTGATTGTGCTAATAAACAAGCACATTATTCGCATGAAAAATATACTAATTACAAAATGAATTTAATATAAGTGGTAAAAACTTGTTTATTTTTATATTTCTTTTTCATTTTTGTATTAGTACATTGTTGACGATTTAAAAAGGTGTCTGTATTATTTAATGAAATAAAGAGGGGGAGGCGCCAATATTAGTTTATTTTAAAGGGAGGCGTAGTAACATAAAGTATGAAAACCACTGGATTAAGCAATGTACAAATGTATGGTATTATTTTATTTTACGCATTTCGTGAACTATACGTATTATTACTTATATGATACGTATAATAGTTATGTTGTATTCCTACCAGATATATTATTTAAATTTGAAAAACAAAAGAATCATACAATAGGCACTAACAATGCCCTTTCGTAAGATTTGAATTATCAACATGTGTCTACTGAGTTTAGTATATTTTAAATACCTAAACATTATGCTACATTTAGTACCTACTTTGTAAATAAATTTATAGTATAGGTACTATATTCTGAAATTTATTTTCGGGCTTCACATAAACGACAGTCTGTTCGTCTCTTGTTGTAACACAATATTCATAAATATTTAGATTGGTATTAAATTTATTCTATTCTACGTTCCGACATCCAAACTTACATATCCTAAAATATCTTACACAATAATATCCACTATGGTTAAATTTAAAGCAGAGAAGGAAACTGCGTATATAAAAAGTTAAACCAGAAAAAATTCTTATTACGAAGGATTTTCCTTTACAGGAAGTGCGCTTTCCCGAAGGAGCTACATTCACATCCGCAATACATAAGTCAGAAGATTTTGCCTCTTTAACATTCGTAAAATGGAGGTTTTTTTATGCTTGCAAAAAAAGTTTTTTTTAACATATTTTCAATAACATAACTTCAGTATAAATCATGTCTCTTTGAATGCGTGTTCATTTCCTTAAGAGCCCCATACTTTCTGAATTAAAACTAATGATACAATAATAATATATACCTACCCACTCGCATTTTTCGAAAATACATTAGGATCTGTAATAACAGGGATGTGTCTCAGTTAAGAGAAAGGATGTCTGATTGAAATCGATTCTTTAGAAAATTAATATACCTATAATTAGAGTTGGGTATTTCCCGAGAAAATCTCAATATCGAGATTCGGGATTTCCAGAAAAGAATTCTCGGGAATTCTCGAGATATAGGGGAATTTTAAGAAAACCTGTAAAAATCCTAAAATCAGTGTGAAAACAGATAAATTCCAAAAAAAATGATATTATTCTTTATTTATGTAAGAAGACAAACAAAATAGAAGTAGGAAAAAGAAAATAATTAAAAACATTACTTATTAAAATGGAATTTCAAAAAACTGTCCGCTGCGTTTGCAAAAATTGCACTCATTTTGAGTGGCCGTTGGCTTAATTGTGTTTAATGCCCCGATCAGTATTTGAATGTTTTGTATTTTCTGTCTTCTTTTGTTCATATAGAAAATCGTTATTCAATTAATATTAATTTTGATAATAAAGAAATCCCGAATCCCGAGAAAAGAATCTTGAGATCCGAGATTTCCCAAAATGTTAAAAATTTCAATACTCGAGGTTCGGGATGGAACATCTCGAACATTTCTCGAGAATTCCCGCCGGGAAATTCCCGAAACCCACGGGTAGGCTGTTAAGATCCGCCATAAATAGTCCATATTAAACAAAACAGCCTACCTCCACCCTTCGTGGTAGTGCTTTTCATGGTGGAATGATGGTGATGGTAAATGTGGATACTGGAGGGGAGGACTTTTACACGAAGGATGCCAGGCACTGACCTTTTATGATGTTCTGCTGCCTGGCTTAAGCTGGTCCTTAGAGCAAGCTACTACGTCTTATTAACGGAGTTTGTACCGTTTCTACCTATTCTTCTTAACACTAAAACAGATCATGAAGCCTAATAATAGTAGCGCAGTAAAACAGTAGCGTAGTTTGTAATATAAGTGAAACAATCACAGATTTTGAGATAATCACGTCATAAAGATGTTGTTACCTCACCGAGGAATCGAACTCTGAGCCCCCAGATAAAAATCTAGCGCCTTACACACTAGACTTACTGTTGTTGCCACAGTAGAATCCCAACTTTGTTGACTCTGGATTATTCATCTAAACAAATATTTAAAGAAAAAATGTGTATGGAATCAAGTAGTCGTATTCGCAATAACACACACATAACTATATTATAAGAAACATATTATGTTGATAAATGATATTACTATCGAACACTGATACACAAAATATGTTGCGCGTATTTCTAGCTGGGGGTATACATACAATTTACTATTTGTTGGGTGACAGGTAAAACTAATCAATATATTTTGAACTTTGGCTAACTATGTTACATTATAATACAATATGTGAAAAATTTTGATAAAACTTTTTACTTCCACAGTACCTAAGTATATATTTTTTTTATTAGTATAGGTATTTCTTTATAATTTATATCATTTTTTTGTTATATAACAAAACAATACTTAATTATTTTAATATAAATCAATTTTATAATATATAAACGAAAATTTATAACATATGTATTTTATTATAATATATATTATGTAAGTACTATAATAAATTAAAAGTGGTAAACCGCTTGTAATAATGGAACAGATTGCGTGTTTTCAAAGTTTTTTTGCAAAGTACACGATTCAAAGAACGACTAGTAAAAATACTTTTGTGTAAGTAATCAAGTGTTGCTATGTTGAGCTTAAAGCTCTTATGTTTTAAAGTTTCAAGTTTCTTTCTTATGGAAACTAATACTTTGCACTTAGCGATAACAAAGGCATGTCCACTGTAAAGCAATGTATATAATAAATGAAAGTAGAATATTATTATGTCCTAAGATATTTGTAAATCTCATTTTTAGAGAATGTGTAATATGTATAAAAACAAATAAATGTCTACGTACATGCATATTACGCCATACATACATATTATATTATTTTCGAAATTGCTTACAACAAACCATCAGGTGCGGTGACAGTAGTCTAGTTAGTTATAGAAATGAAACAATCATAAATACTCATACTGAGAAAATCATATAAATCGATTGTGACCTCATCGGGAATCGTATTTGGAGCCCCCAGATAAGCTAGCGCCTTAGGCACTGGACTACGAGTGATAGAATTGCATATAATTCTGTATTTAACGTGAGAAAGTAAATTTAAAAAAAATACTATGCAATATAAAATGGATTTACGCATACACATAAATATGTCGCTAGATTTCAAAATCAGCCAAGTCCACCTTTAGGTATTTTTTACTTTTTTTGTGAATTGCTGAATAACTACTAACTGCTTTATCGAAATGTGGAACTTATTAATTGTAAATATTCTATACTCGAAATAATATAAACTTTCACCCTTGTGACCGTGTACTTGAGAAAACAAAAAAGCTGTTTTTCTCCTATTCATCCATTATGGACTTGGCTGATTTTAAAATCAAGCCACACAAATATCGTTTCCAAAATCTTGTACGTACAGATCTACAAACTTATCTGAAGAATGGGATGGGGGAGCCACTGTCGAATACTACCCAATCAAGACTCAAACACGCGTGTGAACATCATTTTTCTCCCTACTTCAATTATAGTTTGTCAATTTATGGCTACGGCCTTATGTTGTAGCTTAACCACTGGGGAATGCCAAAAGAAATGGCGTATTTAAAAAAAACACTACCTTATTCTTAGGTCAATAATTATTATACAGCAATCATTATTCGTAGGATGTTTATCACACTTGAATGGTCATAAACATAGCTTATAATGAGTATCTTTAGAACTATCTTTAAATGTGTTAATCTTTCCCATTTTTTGAATAATAAAATGCCTAATTATTGTCAAATTTGGGATCACAGAGATTATCAATATAATTTTTTATCCTAAATATTTCACTATAATAATGTCGACATAAATTATTATAATGGTTTTACAAATGAATTTAAAAATTAATCATCATCATCAGCCGGGGTCAATCCACTGCTGGATGAAGGCCTCCCCAAGCTTTCTCCAACTCTCTCGCTCCTGTGTCGTTCGCTGCCACGTATTTCCGCCGAACTTTACCAGTTCGTTAATCCAGCGGCTTTTAAGGCGACCCTGTGGCCGTTTCGTATCCCTTGGGTACCATTGGATGACGGCATTTATCCAGCGGCCGTCCTTTCGGCGAGCAATGTGCCCCGACCATCTCCATTTCAGCTGTTTGGCAACGTCTATTACATCGCGTACTCTTGTCTGCTTCCTAACCCATTTGTTTCTCTTACGGTCCTTTCGCGTGATGCCCAACATGCACCTCTCCATGCCTCGCTGTGTAACTCTTAGCCTTTAGACATCTCTCGTGTTGAGAGTATACGTCTCGCAGCCATACGTGAGCACAGGTAGCACACATTGGTTGAACACCCTACGCTTAAGACATAATGGTAGGTCACTCTTAAAGATACTATTCAGACGTCCGAAAGCACTCCATCCCAGCTTTGTTCTTCGAGCAATTTCATCGTGCATGCTTCCATCTATGGACACCTGCTTTCCAAGATAGATGTAGCTGCTGACTTTCTCGAGTTGGGTGCCAGAAATACAAATAATCACAGGGTCCGAAAAACAGTTCCTCATCACTTTTGTCTTTGAGACATTTATCTTTAGACCGACCGTTTGACTGACATCCGCGAGTTCTTGCATTCTACCTTGAAGGTCTTTCGGGTCTTGTGAGAGTATAACAATATCATCTGCAAAGCGCAGGTGACTGAGGTGCTCTCCGTTAATTGGAACACCTTTTTCCTCCCAATCAAGTTTCCTAAATAACTCCTCAAGAGTAGCGGTGAATAGTTTAGGTGAAATGGACACTTGCCGGACACCTTTGTTAATGGGGAATTTACACGACTGTTTGTGGAGTTTCACGCATGCTGTGGCATCACTGTATATACTGTTAAAATTAATAAATGAATAAAATCTTAACACCACTGCACAGTAAATGTACCGAAATATGACTATATTCTAAAACATTAGAGCGAGAGGTTTAAAAGAATACTATTTTATGTAATAAAAACACTTTATGCAGTCATCAAATGTTTAAAATAAATACTATAAAGGATAATAAGGTTTCAAAATTATATAAATAGATTATCTACAACGTTTAAGGAATGTCCAGGATCATGCTTTGAAAATAGAATGAAAGCTCCATTTTGACCTACGCTGAGCATGTCGCCCCTTAAGGTGAAGTCTTCATTGAGCCTTTTTTAAAGCAGGCACCTAGCGGAAAAATACGAAGCTTGCAATTTGATTATTTTTTATTTTTATTTTTATAAATATAAATAAAATATTTATATTAATATATATAAAAAGGATTTCAAGTTATACACATTTAATTTTTTTATAAAAATCGATGTTTTTTAAAATAGATATAAAAAATATTAAAACTCGGCGAAGTCTTCATTGAGCCTTTTTTAAAGAGGCACCTAGCGGAAAAATACGAAGCTTGCAATTTGATTATTTTTTATTTTTATTTTTATAAATATAAATAAAATATTTATATTAATATAAATAAAAAGGATTTCAAGTTATACACATTTAATTTATTTATAAAAATCGATGTTTTTTAAAATAGATATAAAAAATATTAAAACTATGAATTTGTCAAAAATCGCTTAATTGATGCTTAGAAAACCTAATAAACTAAATTTTAATAATAAATTTGACCATAAAATACATGTAATAATAGGGTGGGGATCGATAGAACAAATTCACATTTTATTACATTTTTTACAATTGTAAGTTTGTCTTTGACTTAAAATAAAAAATATTTTTATTTTTAATGTTTTCAGATACATATTTATTCATTAATACAGTTGAAATTGTAAATTATATATGTGTATAACTTGAAATCCTTTTTATTTTTATTAATATAAATATTTTATTTATATTTTATAAAAATAAAAATAAAAAATAATCAAATTGCAAGCTTCGTATTTTTCCGCTAGGTGCCTCTTTAAAAAAGGCTCAGTGAAGACTTCGCCTTAATATGAATCAGTAGGTACTACAGCGATTCAAATTTCGTAGTTAAAAATGCTATTGCAAAATAGTAAGAAATATAATAATTATGTTGATGCGGATTTCTTTGAATATTACTTAAAAGAGTAACGACAATGTGACTCTATGAAATGATCAGGTAAGAGTGATTTGTGAATGTCTATGAGTGCATTATTTTTTATTGACTGAAAATTTTCTGGTATGTTACAATTTGCAATGACAATGAAATGCATGTTTATTCTTAGTTGCTTAGTCAGATGTGTGTACATGAGTATTGATAATATGTTTTGTTTTGCAATTGATTAATTGAATTATCATTCTGACTAAATAATTAAGTAGGTTATGCATACTTGGTGATAGGATGTCTAATTCCGACAGTTATATTGACATCTCTGAAAACAATACTTTTAAATAACTTAATGCTTTTAGACGCTTATCAATAAAATCTAACTGGTTACATCCTGAGCCAACAAACGCTTTTACAGTTAGTTGGCGTCTAACAAAAGACTACTGCAGAAACTTATATTATGTAAGTGTTCTATCACTTGGCAATAAAATGAAACAGCCATGGTTGTCTTTACAGCGTTGTTCTCGTGACTTAACATCCTGCGAAAAAGCCAATACATTTTTATCACCCGACATTCGATTGTCTCGCAAACAACTTTTACTCTGGAATTTGGTTTGCAATTTTACGGTCTGCATCTCTTTCAGTCCCATCCAATATAAAGCTGCTTTTCCGTCAACATGCAATTGCATTCAAATACTCAATTCAAGTGTTGTTACGGACGATATAACTCCATTTATTGGCGCAATAGATGGCAATGACAAACTATTTTGTATTTACTTCTAATGCAGGTTTTATAAAAGCTAATTTTCATATAGATGTAGAATAATGTAACTAATAATAGGTTCGGTACAAGCATCTTTTGGAGGGCCTGAATAAATTTTAATTAAGGAAAAAGACGATTAAAATGATTTTAATTAATTAAAAATATTAATTTTAGTACCTACGTGGATTGAGAGGAAAATATTATGTAGGTACATAAATTTTATCGGATCGTATCTTTTTTATTCTTCATGTATGTTACAGATTGAAGATTGATAATACTTTAGGAGAAATCGGTACCTATTGTACATTATTTAACTTTCACGAAGTTATGCAAATTTAATGAACAAAGTTGTAACAGCAACTGACACGTGTGCAAATAATTTACGACACGTGTCCCAGAGTGACTTATTTATTGTAAAACAAAATGAACGGTTCAGTTTCGCGAGACTTCATTATTTACGATCTCTATTATGTTTCTTACAGTTTGGTTTGCAAGTGAAACACAATAATTATCACGTATAGAAGTATATAATATATTTTAAATGTACAAAAATTGAATACAACTCTGATACCTACCAAATATAAAAATTAGAAAAAATACGACTCCCGACAAGGCTCGTGTCGACTGGATTTGCGCCAATTTGCTTTATCAATAATTGAGCCACATGCGTCCTATCTAATTATGGCATTTTTTGTTTATCGAGTAGGTATTTCCATTACCTAACAGAATTTTTATTCTCTATTATAATCATATTATGGCAATAACAAAATAAAACGAAAAAAGGTATTTCAGAAAGTAAAATCAAAAAAATAATATACAATAAACGACTAGTCACATAATGTATCTACTCAAAAAAAAGTCACAGTAGAACCAGCGGCTCCATGACAAAATAGAACAGTGACAAAACAGAACAGCGATAAATAGAACTATGACCTTTCAGGAAAAATATAACATTTAATATTGAAATTGTCATATATCTATTAATTATGTTGATAGATTTTTAATATGCCGTAAAACAAATCAAATCATTGAACATACATAATTTTGGAAAACACTTCTGAGAAAATATATTATAACTAATAGAAAAAATCTTTTTGAAAAAAGTAAGCCACCCAGCAGGATCGAACCTGCATCTCTTGGGTTTACGCCCCGTCCGCGCATTATCCTCTATGCTACGAGATGACATACTAATGACGACAAATTTTAACTATTGGCCTATTTATTACCTGCTCATCAGCGCTCTTCTAAATCAAGATACTATTGGCAACCGGTTTTTGTTTATTAAATCAAAGTAGGTACCTACTACTTCAATCACTAACCGACGTCACAGATTTCTCCAATATTTTATAATGTAACTTACTCGCACTTGCTTATAATTTTTAATTAACTATTTCTGTTGATTTGATGATTTAGGAGAGTGCTGATGAGCAAGTATTAAAAAGGAAAATAGTTAAAATTTGTCGTACTTAATTAGTATGTCACTTCGTAGCATACAGGATAATGCGCGGACGGGGCATAAACCCAAGAGATGCAGGTTCGATTCCTGCCGGGTGGCTAACGTTTTTCAAAAAGATTTTTTTTATTGGTTATAATATATTTTCTCAGAAATGTTTTTAAAAATTATGTATGTTCAATAATTAGGATGGTACATTCTTAAATCTTGTGAATTATTCGTTGAATAAAAGAAAATAGTTAATTAAAAATCAAATTATATTATTTATGCATTCCTAATCAGTGGAAAGCCTCAATTAAAAGGGACTCGGTGTTGCCGGCAAGCTTAGGTATATCTCGTCTTAATCAATCTAATATGTTCAAAATGCTTGGGTAACTAAGTACAACAAAATAATGAGTTTAATAAGTCTGTAGAGATAAAAAAGGAAAATCACCTTTCTTTCCAATTAGGACATGGAATCATTTTGAGGCTGCTGCTGAAAGATTTCCTAAGACTACAAATTGTTGTGAAAGTTTTCACAACGCCTTAAACCATTGCCGACTCAAGTAGATAGCCGATACATTCACAACGACTGGTCCTACTTTTTCCGCCCCTCCCGTTATTGTCTATGGATGACCTGTCATTGCCTGTTATTGTTCTATAGAGTGCTCATACTGACGCGTATGTCGTGTTAACACAGGGAATGGTTTAATTTGAATAGATAAGTTACATGATAAATAATACACTAGCATTAACACATCTTCTACAAATGTAATGCATAGATCAATGTTACATATTTTTTTTAAATCGATATTACCGGTTTTTGTGTGAAAGACTAGTCTGACTTTGACAGGTGATGAATAACAGGACTATATATTATTTACAATTTTTTAATATATTTGATTTGAGATTTTTTTATAATTCACTTTGAAACGAGAAAAGGCGAATCAATATGTCAAGCAATCTGGGATCTGATTTTGACAGCTGAACAGTGGACCACTTGTTGTTTGTGCAAAAAAAATGCTCGGGCTTTATTAATCTAAAGATGGCGCTGCTTAAACGCATTGTTTTATTGTAGTTACCACACATTTGGAACCTATTAGATAGATCAAGGCAAGATATAGCTTGCCAGCGATTATTATTAGCCAATGCCCATACAGGTCACCTCGAAATTATAAAGAGAGGTATGAGACTCTTAGTAATCGAGTGGCAATAGTGGTGCATGAATATTATCAAAATCAAACAGATAAATTGAGGTTTTCACATGCAGTGATTACATTTTAATTTTAAATATTCTATAATATATAAAAATATGCATTACTATTTAATTAATAAATATATTCCACAAAATAAATGTTTTATTTTTCCCCTGGCTGTTCTGATTTCTCACTTCATTTCTCACTTCTCACATGATTTTCTACTTTTTAATAAAAAAATAATTACTCATATATGTACCTACTTACAATGGATAGGTGTGATTATGGAAAAAAAATATTTAATAGTTTTTTTTTTCTATATATTTTCATCCAAAAACATAAAAATAAAAGTGTTGTATTAATATGTTATGTTGAAAATATTCAATTATATTATCATAAATATAATATCAACAATTAATCCACATTATAAAATCCAGTAATATTTTTTTCCTGGTCAAAATCTAATATTTTTATGGTTACAACACTATTACTGAATTTGAAAATTTGAATATAGCCTGTTACATTCTCAAATTGTCTCCATTTGGGGATGTCTCTGTGAATCTGGAGAGGCTCAAATCGAAACCAAATCGACAAATAGTAAGGGTTGATTACGAAAATAAATAATAATAGAGCCGGCAATGCTATAAATCACGGCCATTTAAAAATATCGGCAACGTCGCAATTGTCACCGTTTTTCGACAACGCTTCTCGCTGAAAGCGAAACACAAGATGGCGGGTAATACGCGGCAGACGGCCAAACAGTAAACATCGTTAACTCGCGCTTCATATAAAAGAAATTGTAACCGTGAAAAAATGTAACCATTAGTATATATTAAGCCAAATAAACCTCGTCGTTTCCACCACAATTCCGGTGTGTTATTTGTCCACCTCCAAGTCCTGAATCCAGACGAAAATTCATACGAAGAACAGAGTGACAGCGTGTTTTCACTTTCGAAAATGGGGGGAAATGACAAGCCGTTAAAAAATAACTTTCCAAAATCCGGCTCACGCATAATATTATATAATAACATCCGGCTCGCGTTGTTTGATTACAAATAATATTATTATTCAACAACCAAAAATTAAATACATCTGAACGATTCATGAAATAATGATTCATACTTTACCATTGCATGTAAAATGTGTGGTAAAATCTATTTCAGTTTTGCTTAAAAAACCGAAAACTGATGTTCGTACAATACGTAGTACAGTATTCATTTAATGATTTAAATTTTACGTAATTATGCATTATAGAAAAACTATATACGCATCAAATCTATGAGAAGTTAGCTAGGCTTACCTATGTGATAAAATCAATTGTTGTATCTTATTTTGTTTTCAATGTTGTTCCCTTGTGTATTTAATTAATAACGCTGTCTATTGAACTACGTAACATAATGGATTCTTATTATTATTAAAATTTACATAATACTCGTCAAAGTCAAGTTAAATTTCAATTAGGATTCGATAACACAGTACTATTCCAAACAACACTCATCTATATAATGTATAGATTCTAAAAGGTATCAATACTTACTAGACAATAGACATATCGCTGTCGTATCCTTGTATAAACAACCTCTCAGAGATTATTAATACAGGATCATCTTTCAAAATTGGTATGTATTCTATATTATTATGTTATATCAATAACTGAGACTTATTTATAGCTCAACTTTTGAAGATATTATTCAGGCGGCCAAAAGCACTCCAGCCTAGCTTTACTCTGCGAACAATAATGAATAATATCTTCAAAAGTGACATTCCACTGTGCCTAAGGCGCAAAGAGTTCAACCAGTGTGTGCTTCCCGTGATCACATATGCGTGTGAAACATGGACCCTAAGTAAAACAGAGATCCAGAAACTTAGAGTAGCACAACGTGGTATGGAGAGGTGCATGCTGGGCATAACGCGAAAGGACAAAAAGAGAAATGAGTGGATAAGGAAGCAGACAAGAGTTTGCGATGTAATAGAGTTTGTTAAAAGCCTTAAATGGAGGTGGGCTGGACACATAGCTCGAAGAAGAGATAATTGTAGGACAAATCTAGTCATCCAGTGGTATCAAAGAAGTACAAAACGTCCGCACGGTAGACTTACAGGCCGCTGGATTGATGAAATGATAAAGTTCTGCGGAAGTACGTGGCAATGCAATGCACAGGACCGAGAGAAGTGGAAGCAGCTTGAAGAGGCCTTCATCCAGCAGTGGATAGATTCAGGCTGATGATTATGATGATGATTTATAGTTCAAAATATTTAACATACGTTGTACCAGAACGTAACAACTTTTTCTTCTTATTATTCTCCTAAGTAATTTAATCTTTCTACATAATTTTAATCGATTAAAAGCAGACTTTTATAAACATAAGACACAATATACTATACTTACATTACGTAAAATATTTTATAAAATTTTGTGGTTGGGCCAATTATGATGGGCCTCATTCCTTTCCTCCCACCTACCTCCAAATCCCTGATTATTGTCACAATACTAGGCGACGAGCAGTCATGGGTCATGAGTCGACCGTTATCAATAATAACATTTAGTTACATCTAGACAGCGGACGTGCCTAGGCTCGCTAACTGGCTCTTGTGATTTGTTCGTAGACCGCTGTGCATATAGGGTGATTTGTCCATTGAGTACCCTTTCGACGTTACAAGCAGTTACATCAAGACAGCGGGCGCGCCAAGGCTTGTTAAATCTAAGCCGTCGTTAACCACATTGTGACTCAGAAAAAAAAACATACGTTCGGTCTTCATTGCGCTAAATCTAATACAGTTTTAGCGAACGTCGCGTTTATCAATAATCCTGAATTTGTCATCATTATTCATCCCAAAACCAAAAGTGAAACCGTGAGAGTGACATCCCGAACCTTCCATTTACCAGTGCGTGAGAGCGTGAATACCGAATCGGCTCCAGTAAGCGCTAGCCCTCTCAACATAAAAGGTCAGTGTCTGGCATCCTGTGTAAACCCCCCCCCCTTAGATTCGTAATCCACCAGCATCCTCAAATTACAGTCCACTGCAAAAAGCGTAACCAGTTTGTTTCTAAAAATGGACTACGAATGTAATAATGTTGGCCTGCACCTACCTGTGTATGTTTCCAGACGTTTATTTATATTTTTGAAATCAAAGTGAAGAGTATTATATTTTTTTTTGTTAATGTCTTGCCATCTTCCATTTGGAAATGAGCTGTCACATTACTAACGACCCAATGTTACAATGTTTACTGATATTTCAGTATAAGTATCTATTGATATTTAGTATCGGATTAAATGATATTTTAACTTAACAGAACACTATAGGTACCGTAGACCAAACATGTCTGATGCGACGATCGTAGATACAAATTGAGTAAAAGTGTAAAAAAACATATTCATACAGCCGTAATATAATTTGATATTATTAAAAATTTTAAGGGAATGTATTAACCATTCCTATTTTCATTTCATACCAAGCTTACGTAAAATTTATTTTAAATTTAACCATGATAAAACCCGCGTAATCTTGTCGTACAGCTTGATTGGTATAATGCGAGAAAGAGATGCAAATCCCCATTCTTTAAACTATGGCGTAGTTTCCCTTTACCGTCACGCAGTAAAGTTGGTTATTTGCATAATAGGAGTAACATTAAAAAGAAAAATATTTTATATATAAGTCAAAGATAAACTTACAATTTAAAAAAATGTTTTAAAATGTGAATTCGTTAAACGATTCCATCTTATTATTATCTACATAATATTTCGTAATCATATTTATTATTAAAATTTATTTTATTAAGTTTTCTATTTTGTAACAAAGAGATTTTTGAAGAATTCATAGTTTTAATATTTTTATGTTTATAGAAAAATACAAATGTGTAAGTAACTTGAAATCCTTTTTATTTATATTAAATCTTATTTTGGTATGGTGTCAATATTGAAGCTCGATTTCATATAAATAAAAAATGATTTCAAGTTACAAACATATTTTTATAAAAATCGATATTTTTTAAAATAAATATAAAAAAATATTAAATCTTTGAATTAGTCAAAAATATCTTCGTAACAATATATAAATCTTAATAATGTAAAATCTAATAATACCTAGTTAAATATAACCATAACATATTATTATGTAATAATAAGGTAGGATCTTTTAACAAATTCACATTTTATAAAAAGAATATATTTATATCTAACTTAAAATAAAAAATATTTATCTTTTTAATGTTTTCACATCATATTAAATTAATTAATACACTTTAGATTGTAAATTATCAAAAAAATCTCAAATTTGAAGTTTTGTATTTTCCTGCTAGGTGCCTCTGGTAGATAAAGGCATCACCTTAATAATACTTAAATATAACTATAAAATAATACTATATGTAATAATAAGATGGGATCTTTTAACAAATTCACATTTTATATATAAAAAAATAAGTAACTTATTTTAGTAACTGTTTATCTTTGACTTAAATTATAAAATATTTTCTTTTTAATGTTTTCAAATATAGGTAATAAATATTAAATTAATTAATACCTACATACAGTATGTAAGTTAAAATTTTAAACTATCAAAAAAATGTTTCAAATTTAAAGCTTTGTGTTTTTCTGCTAGGTGCCACTGGTAGGTAGAGGATTTGCATTAATGAAAGATGTTTTACTACAGCTTATTTTTTATATAATATTCTTCATAAAATATATTTGATAATCTAATACCGGCCGAAGAATCATGCCGCCCAGCAGTCTTAGCCATTCATAATATTATATTTATTATACTTACCTAAGGATATTTTCTCTTTTTCATTTCTTTTAATCACATCTCAAATAATTATAATAATTATGTAGATGTTAATCGTTAATTCCAATCAACTCTTTCACATTATGTATAATTCTGTAAACATCGTGAACAAAGTTAAACATCATTTGAGATTTAAAAATACAACAATGAAAACTACAAAAAGCAAATTCTTGCATTGCTTACTCCATTATTCTCTTTCTACCGTTCCCAAAGTTAATCCGTCACTGCCTACCTACGCAAAATATAAACAAACAGCGTTTCCCAACCCCGCCCCCGCACCCATCTTGCGTAGGATAAAGACAACAGAGGTTCTGCAAACCTCTTGTTTGTCTTGCAAATTGTTACTCACGAGTGTTTGGCTGTAAGCAAACTTTCTGGGAAATGTGTATTTTTCACAACGATTTCTCTACCATCCCAATTTGTTGTTCATGCACTGTTTCTGGCACATGATGTATTGTTTTAAGTCAATTTGAAATGTTTTCTCCAATAATACGTATTGTAAAGCTTCAATATATAGTAATATTTATTTAAATAAGCGAGCTATAGCGCAAGTCTGCCAATTTTTAGATTATTAAGTAGATACAAATAATAAATAATGCATAAAAGACAGCACGCAGTACTCTAAATTGATATCAATTTGACAGGTGTCATCTAATTATGTATTTTCGATAAAAATCAGATATCCGAACATATTTACTTCACCCAGACATATCCCAGCATTGAAAAATACGGCAAGCGGTCATGTCACTTCCCTTAATCTATCACCACATCTTACACCTTGAGATCGCGTGATACAGCACGTAGATCACTTTCGTAGTACCGTTGCGAGGTAAGAGGCTCAGAGTAATAATATAAAGAGAGTGGATGATTAAATGAAGCCGTGTTTTTTGCGTATAACACACAGTAGAACCTCAATTTTATTATTATTAACTTAACAACCAAACGCTATACAAATATGTTGCTTCTCGGTAAGGCTAGCAAATTTAAACATAACATAGTTAACCATATGTTTTACTAAAATAAGGAACTAAAAATAATTACCAGCTCGCAGTTTTTATATGACTGTAGTCATCCAAATTAATATTTACCGGCGACGTGTACAACAAATATTTAATTCAGCAATAAAAATTCTATATTACTCCAATGCATATTGCGGAGATAATATAAGCGTGCCGTATGCTTTCTCGCTCGCACTTATTTATAGTTTGTTTTCGTTCAAACCTTGTGGGGGACGGTTGGCCGTGGCGACGAAACCCTTGAAGTTTTGCGACAATATTTTTATGGAGTACGCACTCTCTGTTGGCATTCGGATCACGTCAAGCGTCTCTTAATTACTGCTTCAATCACTGGTTACAGTATATACTCAAGTGTTTATACCACGGTCGTACTAATCTACCAATAAGATTCTGTGGAAACGTCAATTCTAAAATGGCAAAAGTCAAGACCTTTGATGCTTGGTTAGATGACATAATATCTTATAGCCATAGAGGAGTGCACGCATGCAGTGAACAAACGATAATTAATTATTTTAGTCCTCATCGAATACAACCTTGATGTACTATATGCGATTCCGAGTTGGCTGAATGCAGACTGATGCGGATTCTAAGTTTACTGGAAAAACTGCCACCATTATTGGAAAATGTGGAACGGCTACGTATTTAAGCCTGCTCACCACCTAAGTGTACGGCCAGGGTGGATGCGTTCGGCGGAGCGTTGAGCGGCGTGCGCAACTCAAACTTACACTTATTTTATGTCATATTATCGTGAACGCTTTAAATTTATAATTTGTTATGTTCATTATATATAAAATGAATAACCTTGAATACCTAGTGTATTTAAAAATTGGAAAGTCCAGCATGATAATTTTTTATATGTATATGAAAATACCTCTTACAATTTCAACTTACTTACATGCATTTAAAGGATATGCCCAATCTCAAAAAACACCGCACACTATTGGTATGCACATAATATATATACAACCGTAGCATATCTCATTGGTTTGATTTTTTTTTTCATTTTATTTAAGAAAAAATATTATTACCTAATTAGAAGAGTAGAATAATATATTGTTATAATTGCCGTGGAGTAGAGATTAGAATGTAAGCCTATATCAAAAAATAATCGTTGAAAAAGTATTTGAAAAAATAATAAATAATAAGTCCTCTCAAATTTATTTCCGAAAAATAACATTACCGTGAAAACTTTGCCATTACAAAACTGAATTGGGTTGTTGATTTTTTTGTATTGTTAGCTGAAAAATAAAAAAGCTTATTGAAAATATCACCCGATATAAAAATCACTGTAGGTAATAAAAAATAAAACAAAAGCTATATTCTGTTTTTCAAAAAAAAAAAAAACAAAATTAAACCTTTCTATTTTCGAAAAACTGAAAACTTTTTTCATTTGAATTTAATTGGTTGCGTTTATCGTCATTTCATAATGGCTTAGGACAAACTGTTTTGTGTATCTATCTACCTTTTTAAAACCTTAATAATTGAAACGCGAAGAATGTCAAAGTGGAATTCGTTTTTTTTTATTATTTATTTTATGATTCTGTCTAGACGAGAGACCACACAAAACAATGACCTGTTAATATTGCTTTTTTAAACGATTCTCACGTTTATCTAAAATGATTTTTGTCAAACTTTGTTTTCGGTTTTTTAATCGTTTAACCTATGGCATAATAAAATCCTTGCCCGAATTCAGTCACCAAATTAATACCGCCATTTTCTATTTATCTTTGATCTCAAATTCTAAACATGTTGACAAAATAATGTGATATTTTATATAAAAAAAACAGTTGAGTACTGTTTCAAATTACTTCAAAACCTAAATAGTTTTGTATTGTTGTTTCAATTTAATAAAACGCAATTTTTTGTAGTACTTATTCCACTTTTATCAATAAATTCGGACCGGTTTCGTCCGCCTCAGAAGGACATTTTCAACTTAGAGTTGAAACGCAATTTTCAACTTGAGTTGAAAATGTCCTTCTGAAGCGCACGAAACCGGTCCTAATTTATTGATTAAAAGTGGAATAAGTACTACAAAAAAATGGTGGTTTATTAAATTAAAACAACAATACAATGCAGTTCCACCATGAATTGACAGTTAACCAAATAAAAGAAATCTAAATAGTTGTTATCATCAAGAATATTAAAAACAACGACAATAACAATTATTAACAAAAACTTTGTTTTTTAAATGTAGATACACGATTCTTTTTATGAGACTTATAGATAAATATAATATGAATTAGCAATTTTAAAACCATAATTTCTCCATCCATCACAATTTCCGTATTATAAATTCACACGTTCTCAATTGAAAATTGAAAATTATATTGTATAATTACAAGACAAAAAAAAACTTTTTATATACAAAGTTTTTAAATTTTCCTTTGAAATATTATGCTCAATATGCTCAAACTTGTACTTGATATGAAGTAAATAAAAAAACAAACAAATATAGAATACTGAAATGTCATTTTGATTTCCATAGTAACGCACGTATATATTAATAATGTAGTTGCCAGGACCACCCCCTTAGAAACCAATAATAGTGAATTGGATTACGGATTTCTTCCGAAATAACTTTTCATACAAAACAGAATTAACTGGAAATGAATTCAATTCTACTTAAAGATGGCTAAAAGTATTAAAAAAATGCATTGGCACCGTGTTCTGATATATTCTAAAAGTTTCAAATATCTAACTAGTCGGGAAGTTAGTTTAAAATCGATTGCAAGATTTGTACTGGATAAAAAACCACCGGAAAAATAAGAATACGAGCTAATAAAAACGTTGTAATAAAATCGTTTCTCACATTCTATATAATATTCTGTGTTGCTACCGTGGACTTAAAGGTTTTGCTCACCATATGAGTGGAGTAGGTACGTATCTATGATATATATGGTAATAAAATATATGGTATATAAAATAGTGATATATACAATATATTGTTTACGAAAATTTATTTAATATCGTATGGCCTGATATATTTGCATATTTACTAACTTACTTCACTCTGTCATATTCCCGTGTTGGGACATATGGCACGCACAAGGTCGCGCCAATTCTCTCGCTCGGCGTATTTATAACCATAATCACACGTCTCTCACCGCGCATTACCCTTCACCTATGTAATAAGCGGCCCAAGCAGCACAAAACAATTATTTTTACAGCGTCTCTCATAACAAAGCAATAAAAATATTAAATTATTTTGGGGCTTGTAATAAATATTTACGACGACATTATTCAACCAGCAAAATATAATGATACGGAATAAAATAAAACAATGGGTTCTCTGTTATTAAATAATTGCTTTTGGCCCGTCGATCGACGACGCCTCAAGCAGCGTAATTTTGGTAGCCGTGTTCAATGAACGGACTTCTTTGTATTTTCATTAAATCGTATCGCCGAGAAGCGAAAAACGGTGACTCATGCGGCAGGCGGCGCGCAAGGCATCGTTAAGTCCAGTGGGTGCTGGCGTATTTGATTACGTTGTATTTTTGATGATTTACGCGCCACTTGTAGAAATTTTGCGCGAGCGCCGCACTCGCTGCGCCAATGGGCTTTATGCCTTAAGGTTTTGCGACAATAATTGTACGGAGTTTTGCACTCTCTGGCGGTATCCGGAACACGTGAAGCATCCCTTCATGACTACTTAAATCACTAAGGGATACCATGTCCACTCATAAATTGTAACGCGGTAGTAGCAATGTACCCCTAAGATTTGGTAGAGACATCGATTCTCAAAGCTCAAATGTTGAGACTTTTGAAATATAGCTACATAAAATTAAATTGTGGGACACTACCAATCAAACCGTGACTCAGTCCATCATAGGCCTCCGGGTGAAACACTCGATAATTACACACTCACACAGATAGATCTCAATTATTATAATATGTTAATTTTATGTAAGTATCTTTATTTAATTAAGTCAAATAAGTTCTCACGTGTTTCACTCATCACCCGACTACCACAAAAACCTACAATGGGTTTATTTGATTTGATTAAATACGGATGTAATTTAAATTTGTGTGCGTGCGTGTGTAAAATTGTGTGCGCCCGGAGGCCAGTGATGGACTGGATTATGGTTGTGTTGAGCGGGACGCTACATATGCATCAGCTATATTTCAAAAAGTCTCAACATTTGAGCTTTGAGAATTGACGTCTCTACCAAATCTTGATGTCATGTCATGACAGGTTGCAATACAGGGGACAAAGGTCATAGTAAAGTCATTTCCTGCCATGTTGTTGGTGTTGTCATTTTATAAAGGACGACTTAAAAAACATTTTTACAACGTTTTTCTTAAGTCGTATTCTTATTTATTTATCCGGTGGTTGTTTGTCCGGTACAAATCTTGCAATCAATTTTTAACTAACTTCCCGACTAGCTAGATAATTGAAACTTTTAGAATATATCAGAACATGGTGCCAATACATTTTTTTAATACTTTTAGCCATCTTTAAGTAGAATTGAATTCATTTTTAGTTAATTCTGTTTTGTATGAAAAGTTATTTAGATACCATTATTGGTTGCTAGGGGGTCATAGCAACTAAATAATTAAATAATATATACGTGCGTTACTATGGAAATCAATATGAAATGACATTTCATTACTTAGTATTTCTATCAAGTACAATTTTTTTTGATCGTTTAAGCTAGTCAAGTCAAGTTTATATGATTCAACAGACAATTTAAAAACGTTGTATATAAAAAGTTATTTTTATCTTGTAATTAATATTTTTTAAATTGATATGAGAAGCTTAAAACCTGAAATAGAATAAATTGAATGTCTTAATATAAATTAATCGTTAATAAAAAGTTTAAATAATTAATTAACGGTTAGGTACTTTATCAGTGTTTCATATAAAATGCTGACAAAGTATTCCTAGTAGGCTATCCGTATTCAGTATTTATAAAATTCTTCATTATTCTTTAGTTTGTATTGATGTACACAATCAGTATTCAAAATAATCTTGCTTTCTTTAAGCTATGCCTTCTTTTTTCTTTTGACTATGTCCGATCCTAATAGAATCATAATATGGGCAACCACAGAGTGGAGATTTGTGTTGACAGATGTTTGTTTTTACGAGAAATGGACGTCAGCCACTTGCTCAACCTATTAAGCACATACTTTGACTCCAAACACAAATTCAAAAATAATATTATGTATTTACCAAACCCATGATTTAAAAATGGGATCCACGACATTATAAGCCGACGGTTAAGTCGCTTGACCATCGAGAGCAACTATATTATTTAGAACATTCAATATTATCTATGGGGATAAACAGCTCAATCCGTGTCAGCATATTGATCGGCGATATAAAATACATTACCACAATTACAAATTCTTTAACATCGATTTCCCGTAGTGTCCAATTTTGGCAAATTCAGTAAATAGCTTACTGAAATTAATATTTTCGCTATATCTATTTTTCCACATTATCAGCTATGTCCGATATAATAGCTCCATATAATCCATATAATAGCTGACACAATTATAATAACTATTTTCTAAATATTCTTTTCAAGATTATATTATTTTGATTGTGAGTACGTCAATAAATCTTCTTCTTTGGTCATATCCACCTCTTAATTGGGGCATATGGACAACACGTGGTGCCTCCAAGAATTCTTGTCGCTCGCCAGTCTTCTTGGTTTGTTCCAGGTCAAACCAGCGTCCCGTAGCTCCGCTGCATACACTCTGTAGATAGTATTTAGCGGTCTTTCAGGTCAATAAATACGCGTATAATACACGTCAATAAATAGCGGATTATAATTCATTGGACATGTCATTCGAATATAAGTTCCCGGTCTCAGTCTCTATATCGCTCCGCACAACATCTCATTCTACCGAGACTTGGACTTTGTAACAGTATCATAAGTATTGTAACATAATTACTGTAACATACTCTTGTACCGACTGTTTACGCTGCAAATAAAACTCGCTCCTCTATCTATCGGATCAACCACCAAATCTCGACTCCTCCATCCACAACAACATATCTAACAATGATTGGCATATCGTTGCAATCTCTTGCAGTCATTCCGCTCAATTCATTTATCGTTTTGCGTTATTTCTTGTTAATAATTTCTTATTTATCGAACTTATTAGAACCTCGTTTAAAAACGTACAACAAAGTCTAATACTAACTATCTAAAATATATACTTTGAAAATCTGTTAAGTACCTGTCGTTGTTTAAAGCTGTCATTGAGTTAATGCCGAATTCAAATATAAATTTTAAATGTGAATAAATCTGGTAATCCCAAATAATCTATCTCAAAAATGCACTAACTGAGATTTACCATTATATCCACTGAAAATAATATATACGAGTATCCTTCTACAAACAGTCTAAGTAAAGCCGTTGAGTTTGATTTGGGTCAAACGAAATCGGAAAGTGAGTAAGGTAAAAACATCTCTAATAATTAACTTAATAAGGACTGGTTTCCTGAAGGCTTTCAATTATTGACTGAGCCGACTGATTTCGTTAAGAGGGCACCTGTGACTTAAGTCTTCTTTGCTTAGCTCTTTGTCAAATGCAATTAGGTACTTTTTATTTAATCTTGGTTGGAGATTTATTTCAAAGTTTACGGCGTCTCTGTTCTAGTTAACTTTGTTAACATGTTTTTAATAAACGTTTTAATATATCGTTTAATAAATTATACCATGTTTACATAGTTTTTAAATCATTGAATTTGTGTATAAAAATAATATAACCATTAGTGAGTCGTTCAGCACCTGACATTAAATTTAAATTTATTGTGTCCAAATATTGAATGTCCAAAAAGTATTTATGAGAAAATATTTTCATATTATTTATCTTACATTTTTTTTACCATATCAACTTTTTTCAAATTTGGTCAGATGTAAATATCTTTTAACGTTACTTTATGACCAATAAATTTGCGTCTCTAATATTTTGCCACATAAATAATGTACAATTTGAAACATATTATGGAAGAAAACTAAAAAAGTGAAAAAACCAGCAGTTATAACCGTCTGCCATCACAGTACCGAATTGGTTACGAATTATCTTCTCAGATTGTAATTAATACGCACATCGATTCAATAAACAAAGATTTCATGTGATATGTTATTATATTCGCGTTCTGGTTGTAAAGTCCTCATTATAATAAAGTAATATTTTAATAAAATGTTTTTATTAGGTCGTATTCTTATTTGTCCGGTGGTTGTTTATCCAGTACAAATCATGCAATCGATTTTTAACTTCCCGACTAGTTAGACATTTAAAACTTTTAGAATATATCAGAACACGATGCCAATGTATTCTTTTAATACTTTTAGCAATCTTAAAGTAGAATTGAATTCATTTTCAGTTAGGTAATTCTGTTTTGTATGAAAAGTTATTTCGGAAGAAATCCGTAATCCAATCTACCATTATTGGTTGCTGGTCTGGGGTCCTAACAACTAAATTATTAATATATACGTGCATTACTATGGAAATCAAAATGACTTTTCAGTATTGTTTCTATCAAGTACAATTTTTTTTGATCGTTTAAGCTAGTCAAGTCAAGTTTATATGATTCAACAGAAAATTTAAAAACGTTGTATATAAAAAGTTCTTTTTATCTTGTAATTATTTATTTTTAAATAACGACGTAAGGCCGTAGGAAAACTTTATTTTTCCAAATCGATACGTAATCCAAGCAGAAAAAAACATTATTACACCTAGAATAACACATATTTTCCCAAAAAAAATCGTAACCCTATTTCATCTAGAAAAAAGTAGCAAATCGAGTTCCGTTTTTCTTTTGTGATTTTTATTTGCCAGGACGCGTGGGAGAAAAATTTGCGCGAAAAAAGCGTCATTCCCTCGGGAACAGTTTCACTAACTTTCCAAAATTTTAGGGTCACCGGAAGCGTTTCATTTTGCGAACACATTTCATGCCTGTTCACATCATATTTATGTTCAATCAAAGTAATTTCAAAACTATCTTCACCCACTGGGTTGTGTACATCTTTACTAAATTCACTTTAGCTATAATATAATATCATATACATAATAACACTGATATCATCATCATAATCAACCTGAATATATCCACTGCTGGATGAAGGCATCTTCAGGCTGATTCCACTTCTCTCTGTCCTGTGCGTTGCGTTGCCACGTACTTCCGCAGAACTTTATCATTTCATCGATCCGGCGGCCTCTAGGTTTCCCTTGCGGACGTTTCGTACCTCTTTGGTACTACTGGATGACTAAATAATAAGTACCAGTACACACGGATTTTAAACGAACCCACGAAGAAGTAAAAAGGAAAGCATTAAAAGAGCAATCTTTCTTCGGGTGGCCAATGACTGCATTGATAACATAACCACAAGAAAGGTATTTTTACCAATACTGCCTTTATTTCTTTGTTTTTTTAAATTATTAAAAACACTATTTTTCAAATAATGCTGTGAGCATCCTAAAGATAATAAATTTGAATTTGATTAAGTAACAATCATTATTTTACAAACAGTTTAACATATTGTAATCAAAATATAAGCAATAAATAGCACTACCATCGAAGTTTACAGCTTCGTCTCAAGGACTGATTATTAAAAGTAGGGGTTAGTTCTTAAATTACAGAGTAGATTTTATTTTGTAGCGAGTAAAATATTAATAAATAAGTACCTTGTACGTAAAAATGAATAAGTCAAGTGCTGACCGTTGTATTTTTTGGTGACACGGATCAAAAGAATAAATAATATTACTTTTCCCAACATACTAACAAACATTTACCCGAAACAACCCTTTGTATATTTCCTTAGTTTATCGGGTCGCCTTATCTGAATGACCTTTCTGAACATTTCCCCTTTGGGTAACTTTACTATTGGGGTATAGGGAAAATTGATTTACACTTTGCAGGGGACGACATCCTCGTATAATATATGCGAGCTTCTTGTACAATGTCTTAACTTATAATAAAATACGTAAGCACATCCATGTCCTATAGTTTGTAATACAATATAAAATACTTAACTATTTACTTACATCACTATATTACGGTCCAGCATCAGATCGCTTCAGGAATTTATGTATATGTGCAATAAGAGTGCTAAAAATTGCACTGTAAAGAACACACCCCCGGCCACATGAATAATATATTTCTGATCAGATCTGTCAACTTACAAACTCTACAAGTATTTGTAATGTAGTCGTATCAGTCTAACTAGATTCACCGGAGATACTGATTCTCAACATTCAAAAGTGAGACCCTTTGATCTTGGTATGATACCACGTCTTACAGCCATGCTAGGCACTGATAGGACGCATGTGTTCAGCAAGCGGTAGCGGTCACAAAATATAGGATTTGGTATTCAATAAATTCTAACAATTATAACAAATTGATAACGAAATTGACCCGGGAACACATTTTTCTTTTATTTTATTATTTAAATAAAAACTTTCCACGAATAGATCTTAAAATCAAAAGATTTTTCAAAATAATATATTATGTGACTTGGTATGCGACTGTATTCTTACACATAAAACATATTTTTTGAAACTTTATGATCTTGAAAATCATAACATATTTAAAAAAACGCAATACTAAATTGATAAATGTTTATTTTATTACACTCAGTTAGTCAGAAACTTTTCAAAAAATATATATATTAATTATTGTTAGTAGACAAAAACTTTCAAAGCTTAATATCTCAGAAGTAGGTTTTTGTCACTTGGTCTAGTTCTATTTTTAGCCCTACATATAATATAATATATATTAAATATATTTAACTTACATTTAATTTGCAATATTTTATTTATTAAAACGCTTATAATCATTTTTATTCCCGTTACCATATTATCATACCCTCCCTATCGTAAATATTTCTGTTATAATAAAAACACTGACTACATAATTCATATTTTCAACCAATTTTCATATTATATTATTATTTGAGTCTTATCTCATCTAGTATGCAATTCACTGCTTCCACAATAATTTATATTAATGCATAATATGCATTTGAATACATACTACTCGTATGTGAAAATATTCGTTCGTTATAATATATTGTATTGCTTTTATCATTACCAATAAATAACTGAATCCAACGATGAGGCCATAATTTATTGTCTATGTGGATATTAAGATATTGTTTTGATAAAATACTTACTCTACTCTAACGATACTCTTTCAGAAGGAATAAGGGAGATATTCTCAATTAGTTTCGACCCATTGGCTCCAGTGGGCATTCCAAGATAAGGGTTGATTTTGTAAGGGTCGTTTTGTAAGTATTGCCTGATAAAAAGGTTTGTTTTTTTCGCCAATAAAATATTTAAACAATCGCCAAAAATCGTTATCCTTTTGGAAGTTATTTAGGAGTTCAAATATTTTTTATTATTGGTTTTTTATTCAAACTATAACAGTATAGATAGTGGCGAAAGGTGGAGGTAGGCTTTTAAGATCCGCCATAAATAGTACACACTAAACTTTGTCAGTCATACGTATTTGTTTTCATTGAAATAAGACTACAATTCACAGATGGTGCTAACTACTCGTAGTATTTAAAATTCAATTAAACCCTGCGAAAATCAAGCCATAATAGATAATATTTAAAAAATACTCGTCTATCCATAAAATATCTAAAACTATGCAAATTAAATCATACATTACTTTGGATATATTACCTATAGATACTTAGAATAATATTTTTGGTACTGTTCGGTTATACGGAATACAGCGGAAAACGCATTTTGAAAATAGCCGATAAACTGGATTATTTGTTAGTTTGGGTTAGTTTTGGTTAGGTTAGGTTGGGTTAGGTTAGGTAAGGTTTGGTTAGGTTAGGTAACCGAACAGTACCATATTTTTTTTATCTAGATATTATAGTTTGGTTTAGGCAGGGCTTTAAAATGAACCAACAATAATTGTAATATATATTATTCTCAATCCAACGAAAACCAATAAGTATGAATGAAAAAGTATTCAAAATTCTGTCGTATTGCCCAAAGTATACCAAAACTTTTCTGGTTTGGATAAGGCAGAGTTTAGTTGATTTTTAACAATAAACCAACACCATAAATGTAAGCTGTAGTCTTAGTGCAATAAAACAAATACGTAAGTTTAACTAACAAAGTTTATTGTTTACTCTTAATGGTTCCTTTTTTAACCCTGTGGATCATTATAATATTCCACTAAATTCAATTAAAGTATTAACAGATTTAATTTATTAAAACACATTTTTTTATTATGATTAATCAACCATAAATTTTTGTTTGGTGTTATATTGAATTGTTATTGTATGTAGGTACTTGCTTCATATTTTGCTTTATTTTAATAATTTAAAATATTTTGTTTAATTTGTTTGTGTCCTTAATGATGTATTATGGAATATTATTATCCATTTTCATTTATTTGAATTTAATTGCTACTGGATGTTGGATGGATAATTCAATGTCTTGGTCGAATACTTGTGTCTGCTATTGAATTTGTTTTGATGAATACCCGTTTCATAAAGTTTTATTCATTCATTTGGACCATGTCCGATCCTAATTTGATCATATGGGCCTCCACAGAGTGGATTTTGATATTGACAGATTATGTTTTTACGGGAAATGGACGGCAGCCACTTGCTCAACCTATTAGGTCCATACTCTGACTCATACTCAAATTGAAAAACAATGTATGTTCTTGCCAGACCCAGGATTCGAACCTGGGACCCACGACATCATATACCGCCATCGTGGGTGTTAAAAGGGGGGTTATAAAGTTTATTCAGTTGAAAATGTCCCTCTGAGGAGGTCGACACCGGTCCAGATTTATTTATTAAAATGAAAGAAGTACTAAAAAAATTGTTTTATTAAATTAAATCAATAATACAACGGATTTCCACTATGAATTGACAGTTAACACAATAAAAGAAATTAATTACAGTAGCTAAGTAAACACATTGTAGTAAGTGCGTAATGAACTGTTCTTTCATCCGGGGGCTCCGGGTTTGATTTCTAGTGAGGTTACAATATATTTTTTGTGTTTTTCTCAAATCAAGGGTGTTTGATTGCTTGACTCATACTATTACAATACTTTTTAACTACACTACTATCATTGGCTCATAGTAAGTTGTTAAAATAAAAAAATAATTATACCTATTACATGTGATAAAAAAACAAATATTAGATTAATAGAGAATACTGCAACATCACGTGCTTTCCAATGGAAGAAGTATAGTAATTTAATAGTTTTGAAACAGTTTAGAATATATAGGCTTTTCGTACCTGAATCGTACCTGAAATTTTCAAAATAAGAATCGACTGACTTATTTAGGTCCATTGGAACACAAGAGCCTACTTTGCTTGCTATAATTTTTGTCTAATTTATAATGTAAAACATCATATTATAATAACATTAAGGTACTTAAATTAATTATTTTTAACATTTTAAAGATTAATAATTAAATAAGGTATGTATGCTTGCTTCAAAATATTTACTGTCATATATTTTTAATAAACTATATGATATAATATTACGACAAAATATCAAAACTCAACCAAAACTATCCTATTATTACAAACTATCTACTATTATATAAGTAATGTTATCTTTTTTTTATATAGACAATATAATTTTCAACAGTAATTCTGATTCAAACGTTTTGTAGGTATATAATATATAAAAATGATATTTTTAGTTGTAAATAAACGAAAAACATTCAAATATGTTTGCATTCGAATGAATTGTTTACCAAATATTCTCTCATTTATTAATTAGTCAAAAAAACTTAAAACAAATTTCCGAATTAAACTCGAATGTCCCAATTAAAGATGCTTCTCAGTTGACGCGGGGGATTTCCGGAATATAAATGTTCCCGCCAAAACTCTTTGTTCGATTCCCAATGGAAAATTGCATTTTTTCTAACAAGGTACACAATTAAAACTTCCTGATGGAAACTCTAAATTTTGCATCCCCTTAGTTCCGTTTAATTTGGACCATTTGCCTTCGCGGCACTGAGTTATTTTAATTGACTTGGGGGATATAAGATTGAAAATATATTTATCATACTGTTACAAAGTGTTTTCCGACGAAATATCACACTGATTGAGATAAATTGTATATGAATACATTATAAAGAGTAGGTGGTAGGTACGTTACCAATTTTTTAGAATGTTTAGTGATGTTAGTTATTCGCCAAACTTATCAAACTGTCACACCGGATTGCACGCACATTGAAAAAACAACATATATTTTTTTTTAAGATGTGAGATCTGAACCTACTATCATAAAATAGATAATAATAATCTATAAAAATCATTCATTATACAACACTCCTCCTACGAGACGAATCATTTATTGAAGATGTTCAGTTGATCTTTTTCAGAATATTTTGATGCATATTAATTATTATATTATGGCAATATTACCGCGTATGGCTCTCAGACATTGATTGTTAACATTCCCTTTTCTGTGTATTGGATTCAGTTAGATACCATGGGGTCTGGAAGTTCTATCGGGGGTATCAATAACTTATATGCTGAGGTTGTCCCCCATGTTAAAGTTATCTTATTTGATAACTTGATGTGTTATGCGTGACATGGTATATTCGGGATACAATTGAATAATTCACTGTATTGGTATTTCGTGGTTTTGTATTGTACATAATAAGTTTGGATATACACGGCAATATACAGAACTGTTAAATTAATTTTTATGTTGAGTTGATATGTTTACATTGTAAATTGGAATTTGATTTTAAGTTTAACGTTATGAGGAGTTGCGCGCATAATTTGTCGGATTGGCCGGAATGTAACTGATTTATCGCATGTCATTTCCTGTTCGTATTATTGCCTATGATATAATATAAATGAGCATAGACAATAATGCGTCAGTTGTAGGGTTGAGTAAACCTCTACAGTTCTTTATATTCTACCTAGTTACTGACATGATGGTCTCCTGACTCGATCACTATGATTTGAGTAATGCATGACGGAACACGACGCGATTTCTGTATACAGTTTTTCACGAAATTCGATGAACGCTCGATAAGTTAGTAAATGGTTATAAACAGAAACAGCGTAAGATAAGAGTGTAATAAATGGTTCAGTTTGGCCTATTTCTATGGAAGGCCTATTAGCCTTACGGTATGATCTAAAGTTCTAACACTAATAAAAAAATATTCTAGGTTAACGTCTACAGAATGAACTACATGAATAGAATTTCGGTAAACTTATGAATATTTATATATATAGAATATAACAATGAATAATAAATGTACAACCTTATAATAATAGTATCCAAAAGTTTTATTTCATCCCAACGGACGATATTTCTAGCAAGATGATCACAATAATATGCTGGCTGGAATTGAGTCAGTACTTAAACCTAAAGACGACCGAACCTCTTTACAGTTCACAAAAGAGAGCCAGTTGTTTATTGTATGCTGTTGGCGGATATGACGATATGATTGCTAGTCTATAGTGTTGCGACCACAAAGAGACTATTGTTGAATAAATATTTTGTGGCGAATTCACTTTGTAAGCGCATAATATAAATACTGTAACTGAAATCTAAAAACTACTAGGAATGAAGTTGCAAGGATAGATCCTTGTTGATCATAAGGCGAAAAGACCACTGGTAGCGCTTTTCATAGTCGACTATAATTTGAAGGTGATGGCGGTGGATTACGGAAATCGTAGAGGGGGGAGGGGTTACACAGGATGATGCCAGATACTGACCTTTTTATGTTGAGAGTGCTAGCGCTTCCTGGAGCCGTTTCGGCGTTGACGCACTCACGCACTGGTAAACGGACGGTTCATGTCACTTCTTTCACGGCTTTGCTTGGTTTTAGGATGAATGATGAAGAAAAGTTCAGGATAGATGATAGACGCAACGCTCGCTCAAACCGTATCAGGTTTAACGCAACGATGGTCGAACATAATATGCGTTTTAAGTCACTTGGTAGTTAATGACGGCTAAGCTATAACAAGCCCGCACATAACTGCTTTTTCTCGATGTAGAAAGGATGAATGCAACAACAATTGGCCCAACTAACCACAAAATAAACTATTGAATAATAAGGCTGATAAAAGTTCATGTTGTAATAGAGGGCGCCAAGCTGAAGGCAAAGATTGCAACGTCGCTTTGAAAATGGACAGCCACTGGACAAATTTGAATGCAGTCATGCATTGGTACCTAAGATGTATTATAATATGACGTATATAATATGACTTAACAAGAAGTTGACGATATGTTGTAACATTGGTATCATAATATGTAAATTAATAAATGAATTAAAGTAAATGGCGACCACAAGTCGATATTCGACTAGACATAACAAGAAAAAATCGTCATGGAATTTTAACAAAAAACCTTCTCAATGGCAGCACTTAGGCGAAGGTTTTAATCAGTGGGAGCGATGAATTTTAAGTAAGAGTGAGAGAAGTAGGCGTATTTTAGGTAGAGGGACGGAGGCGGTAGATGAGTTTTCGTAATTGGCTGTAGCGGAAATGAGTGGAGTAAAAAACGTTCATCAAACTTCCCCGACAGAGTGTGTCAAAATCCCTGTTAAAACACCGCAAGACTACGACGATTTTACACCCTACTTCAGTAACGCACGTACAGTATTACGAAAATTATTAAAAAAAAATGAATAATAATGTTAATATTTTAACAATCGTTTTCATAATATCAAATCAAGTTTCATATAGTACATTTTAAGCTTTGTTAGTCATACGTATTTGTTTTTATTAATACTGTAATTTACAGACGGTGTTTGTTAGTTTTCAAAAATCAATTAAAACATGCCTAAACTATAATACCATAATAGTTTTTGTATACTTAGAGCAATAGGACCAAATTGTGCACACTTTTTCATTCATACTTATTTGTTTTCGTTGGATTAAGAATACATAGTATTACACAAAATGTTAGTTCATTTTTTAAATAAATTAAACCCTGCCTAAACTACATTGTAATAGATAAAAATATTATTTAATCTTTAAAACATCCAAAGTTATGTATGAATAAATATTGGATAATTTTAGAAATTTTATAGAGAGGTGAGTATTTTTTGACTATTATTGATTATGGCTTGGTTTCGCAGTGTTTAAATAAATTTTAAAAACTAACTGACACCGTCTGTAAATTTTAGTCTTATTTAAATGAAAACAAATACGTATGAATGACAAAACTTAGCGTGCACCATTTATGTCTAATCTTAACAGCCTTCCTCCAACCTTCGCTACTGGTGAAAGGTAACCCTCAATCGTCAAATTACAATTAAATTAAATAAGAATTCAAAAAATTGAATGTGAATCTTGTCCATTTTGACAGTTTCTTTAGCAGTATAAAAAGGTATTTGCTAACATTAACCCTATACTGCATAGTGATGCCATTTGGCAACATGATATTTTAATGCAAATATTACTAACCCCATCTACGAATTCGTTTTTGAAATGTTTTACTATGTTTTTGCTAATATTAATAAGACCTGAATAAACTTTATGTTTCAACTACTTATTTAAATTGATCGATGTACTATCAAAATATGGTAAGTATATAGTACAGTGAAAATATTACTGAATTCGTCAAAAGGAGTTTTAACTTTACTTTAAGTCCAAATATCTCAGGATCCATTTTGATGGACTTGATCCATAATTATTTTGAATCACCCATATATTGGTGATACGTATGTACCAATGTATTAGTATAACAATTTTGATTAATTGACCAAAGCAGAGCCAGTTTGAAATTCGGTGCTTCCTTACTTGTATACTGGAGACTATATCAGCGCATCTATTCTATACATAATACTGCTATCGGCAGCTATCGAGGGTAGTTTTTCATATTTTTGTATGAAAGTATTATAATTTTTACAATAATTTAGTTTAATTGTTGCAATAAGTGCTATATTTTAACAGTACCTCTCTTGACTGTGCTAAATTTTAGAGCGACATAGATAATTTTGACTGTTAATATGTTTTCGAGCCATTAAAAATGTGTAACATCTTGCTTGGCTGACATCCATTCTCGTAAAAACAAAATCTGTTATTACGAACCTCCACTCCGCGGAGGCCCATAATAATATGATCTTATTAGATCGGAGATGGTCAAAAAAAAAATAACTTTCTTATAGGTATAATTTCTGAAAATATATTTATTTTGGAAATGTTGTTTGTATACTAATAATAATATATTATAATATTTCAAAATATTTTTCTCAGAAATTATACTTACAAGAAAGATCTAAGCCATTTTAAACGACTCGTCAACATATTGCAAAAATGGAGACTGCCGTTTTTGTTTCAAGAGCCCTCAGGTATTATTATCCAATATATCTTGTTAGCGAAGCAATATTTTTTAGACATATGAGGGGTGTATTTTCAAAGTGAACTTATTGGCAAAGCCATAAAACTGTTTACAGTGTTGATGTAATAATATATGTTTTTAGTATTAGAATAAGTTAGTTTTGTAACTAAAACCGTTTTTGAAGTTGATCTTTCTATTGGATTGAATGTTATTCGGTTCTTCCATACAAAAAATACTTTGTTGATTATACCATTGTTCTCTGAATAGCCGATTTTACACCTATTGAGTGTAGTATTTTTATTGTTAATAATTACTTACTTACTTACTTATCGTGTCCGGGATCACATCGCTCCTTCCCAAAACGTTGCAGCGGAGACCGCCCTGTCATTGGCCTTCAACAGGTCCTCCTCAATACACTCAATCCCAATTCGAGGGCAAACCAACATATGCTTCGCATTCTGCACCTCCCCACACTCGCATGAGACATCCCCGCCGGTTAAGACACCCCACTTCTTGAGGTTTGTCTTGCACCTTGTGACACCGACTCTTTGTCTGTTCAATGCCTTCCAGACATCGAAAGGAAGTTCGTGTCCCGGCGAGGGTTCCTCTGTTGGCTCTATCCAAGGATTGCAGAGTCTTTCTTTCCATTTCTGGATACAACTCTCTTCTGGGAGGCAATCCACTTCCGTTGTCCTTTTAAGGAAGCTATTTTTGGACTTGAGCCTTGAGGTCTCTGCTTCGTGTCCATGGAGTGGGTGTCTGGGATCATGCGTCTGCTTCCTTTTTTCGACATTCGCCGCTACTTATCTTTGTATATCGGGAGGAGCTATGCCTATGATGGGGTATATTTTATCAACGAGGGTCGGTCGCAGGGATCCCGATATGATGCAACTTGTCTCGTTGATTGATACATCCACATGTTTGGCATGCACAGGTTAATTACTTATGATCTATTATTAGGTTTTGACGATTTATTATACGCTTATTGTGTGTATTATTAGGGGATTTTTTACAAACACTTCAACTATTCATAATTTGTTTGTTATTTTTTTTTTATTGTGACCCTTGACTTGATTTTGGAGTGGAGTTTTAACCTACTTTATTGTATTGATTTGTTATATAAGTTAGAGTTAATAGTATTCGTTGTCAGTGTTTATTCGCATTTTGATGAGTTTACACTGTAATTGAAGATGGCGAAAGGCGATACCGGGGTAGCAAAAAACGACTTAAATGTAATAGTACAAAATTTAAATCCATCGGAATTGAAAAAATACTTTTTATCCTTTAAATTCTGGCATCCATCTCATTTTCGTTAAGTGGTGGAATAAGTTGACTTTGAAAATACACCCCTCATTAAATACGACTAAACTATACAAATTTTCTACGTTTAGTTACTGTTCGACTATTTCAAACTCATGTCGTTATATAAATGAAGGACGCCTCTGCTTTCTGAATATCTCGTCAAGTATTTGCGAACTTTGGCACCTAACAAAATATTCATAAATAAATCAAAACTTGTTCACCGTAAAAGCACGATGGCAATGGATGCCTTCGTAGCAAACCACCGCATACTGTACCATGACGTTTATAAAAATAGTCAATGTAACCATCGTTTAATGTATCGTTGTGTCAGCAAAAAAGTCAGTTAGTGGTCGGCTTAAAAATGCAGGCTACGGTCTTTTGTTTGATCATGATTTATAATGTATTATTTTTACATTGATTTTATTCTGGAACCTCCAGTTGTGTCTGACACTGTACGGTGAACCCGAGAAAACATCAGGCATTTTAGAAAAGAATTCCATCAGCGCATCTCTTCTATACACAATCCTGCTATTGGCGGCTATCGAGGGTAGTTTTTCATATTTTTGTATTGAAGTATTATTATTATTACAGCGTTTTTATTAGCTCCTATTTTTGTTTGTCCGGTGGTTCTTTGTCCGGTACAAATCTTGCAATCGATTTTAACTAAATTTCCGAGTAGCTAGACATTTGAAACATTTTGAATATATCAGAACACGATGCCAATGCATTTTTTTAAATACTTTTAGCCATGTTTTAGTAGAATTGAATTCATTTTCAGTTAATTCTGTTTTGTATGAAAAGTTATTTCGACACCATTAATGGTTGTTAGGGGGCTGGGGTCCTAGCAACTAAATTATTAATAATATATACGTGCGTTACTATGAAAATCAATAATGACATGTCAAAATGACATTTCAGTATTATTTATATCAAGTACAATTTTTTTTTGATCGTTTAAGCTAGTCAAGTCAAGTTTATATGATTCAACAGAAAATTTAAAAACGTTGTACATAAAAAGTTCTTTTTATCTTGTAATTATTTTTACAATAAGTTAGTTGTAATTGTTACAATAAGGGCAATGTTTTAACAGCACCTCTCTTGGCTGTGCAAAATTTTAGAGTGATATAGACAGTTTTGATTTTTTAGACGGTTAACTTATTGTGACAATTATAATAACTCAATACAAACATTTGATAAACTACCCTCAATAACTGCCGATAGCAGGCGATAGCAGTCTTGTGTATAGAATAGATGCGCTGAACTGGAAATGTAAAAGTGAAAATAGATATATTCTGCACCTAATTAAAAAAAAAACCTTGTAGCACAACCGTAACCACGAGAAGATGCTTGATGAAGATGCGATATATCCTATCCTTGTGGCACAACCTTAAGGGTTCTGTCGTCATGTCTAACCCACATTCACGCTGCAACGGTGCTATAAAAGCAATCGAAGCGCTGAAGGTCTTATACGTGTCGGTAGACCGTGGGAAGTCGCGCGATATTGTGCATTCTCTATCTCCCAATACTGGAGCGTGACTGGGTAATGTAGAGTAGGTATACTAAATAGCGAAGAGTGGAGGTAGGCTGTTAAGATCTGACATAAATAATGCATACTAAGCTTTGTCAGTTAAACGTATTTGTTTTCATTGAACTAAGGCTACAATGTGTCGATAGTGTTTGTTAGTTTTATTAATCCCTGCCTAATCTAAGCCATAGTAGAAAATAGTTAAAAAATATTCCTTTATCTATAAAATTATACCATTTTCAATATTTTATAGATATAAAATTATTTTTTATCAATTATGGTTTGGGTAGGCAGGGTTTAATGAGTTTAAAAAAACTTACTAACACCACCTGTACCTAATAATAATAATATGTATTTTTAATTCAACGAAAACAAAAAAACTATAACTTAAATAGAGCACACTATTTTTGTGGGATCGCCCATAGTATACGAAAGCTATTATGGTTCGGTTTAGGTAAGGATTAATTGATTTTTAAAAACTTACCAACACCATCTGTAAATTATAGTCTTCGTTTAATAAAAACAAATACGTATAACTAACAAAGTTTAATGTGCACTATTAATGGTGAATCTTAACAGCCTACTTCCACCCTTCGCTACTGATACCTATAGTTGTATAAGTCATTGAATGAATTAAAAAAAAAAACTAACCAACACCATCTCTAACTTCTGGGTTAGAATCGTTTCCTCGTGTCAAGCTTGTCAAGCGTCATTATCGAGGGGGACTATTTAATGTGCTCCCTATAGACATAATAATATATTTTCAGTGATAGGTATGCTGTGTATATATATATTTTTAAATTTAACTTGATTGTATGACATTGTTTATGTTTTCATATTTGTTTTTGATTCTCTCTTGTGAAAGTATTATGATGATTTTGTTTTTGGTATTTACAACATTTTAACCTGATTGAAAACCAAGAGTTTTTTTCTAGTTATTAACCTCAGACAATCATTAGGTTCAAGTATACAAATAATATACATATTGCCAGGCAGTTTACATTTCAAATTTTATCTAATGGCTTTAAAAACTCACTGAAGCGCTTTCTAAGTATTAAAAGCCATTAGTTAAAATTCTTCGTGTTTAAGTATGGCTTCTTTAGCATAGTGGTAGATGCAGGTTCGATTCCTGGGTCCGGGGTGTTTTACTTTTTTCAAAAAGATTTTTTCTCTTGGTTGTAATATATTTTCTCAGAAGTGTTTTCAAAATTATGAATGTTCAATTACTATTTTAAATAATTACAAGATAAAAAGAACTTTTTATATACAACGTTTTTAAATTTTCTGTTGAATTATTATGCTCAATATGCTCAAACTTGTAGTTGATATGAAGTAAATAAAAAACAAACAAATTTAATATGGAATACTGAAATGTCATTTTGACATTTCATTTTGATTTATATAGTAACGCACGTATATATTAATAATTTAGTTGCTAGGATCACCCTCTTAGCAACCAATAATAATCTTTTTACTTTTTACGGATTTTTCTGAAATAACTATCCATACAAAACAGAATTAACTGAATATGATTTTAATTGTACTTAAAGATAGCTAAAAGTATTAAAAGAATGCATTGGCATTGTGTTATGATAAATATTATAAAAGTTTCAAATGTCTAGCTAGTCGGGAAATTAGTTAAAAATCGATTGCAAGATTTTTACTGGACAAGCAACCACCGAACAAACAAGAATACGAGCTAAGAAAAACGTTGTAATAAAAATACGTATACTTAGGGGTAATAGTGGAAACTTTATTAGGAAAACTAGCAAATATACTTAGTGGAAATGTATATTGTATACATTGTGATAATATACAGTAAAGGTGTTGTAGGCATTATTCGTTAGAACAAAGGTGAGTAGATGACGGGGAATTCGCGCCGATACTGTTTCTTTGGAATAAATCACTAGAGGCACAAAGGAAACTTTGATTAATGTCCCACAAAGATTTATTGGGCCAATCAGGATTGCGAAATTGGGCCAACTGACTTTTACGCTATGAAATATTGCAGTAAAAACTAACTGCTTTGCGGCGTTTTGCGGTGGGAAATGGAAATTTTTACGACACGATTTGAAAAAAATCACTTTCAAGAGCACCAATAGAAAATGTAATGTACGCCAGTATTTAGAATTTCATTACTACTAAATAGTTTAGTCGAGTTTTTATTACAGATTTTTAATGATACGTTAGTAAAATTTATCACTTTTAATCATGAGTTAATGACTGCACTAAAAGTAACCTGCTGAATCATAATTAAGTGTCTAAGACCTACCACTTGTCACCAACTTTTAAGTAGGTACTTTCTTAAAATTTTCGTGAAAAATTCGTTTTAAAACTAAGGCAGGAAATTTAAATTGTTTCGTATTGCTTCAAAATTACGTATTTTCAGATAACAGCGATATTTTATAGATACTCTCATGATGCAGTACATAAGGTGCTGGCTTTTCATCCCGGAGCTACGAGTTTGATCCCGGTGATGTCACAATATATTTAAAAAATTCTCAAAGCCTGGGTGTTTGTGATTGTTTTACTTCTATTACTAAATACACAACTGTTTCATGACACTTCTATATTGAAACTTGTTGTAGTGCTATAAACAATAAATATTATATTATATATTACATAATATATCTATTTTCTATTTTTCATTTTCTCAGGATTACTATTTATGTGTTTTTCTTTTTTATATATTTCAATAACTCTCAAATATATTCATTATAACTGTATTTAACATTTTATTTATCATGCTTTTGGTGTCCGCCTGTCATTAGAATATTCACGTCATATTTTTTATTTTATATCATTAAACTAATTATTCTATGTGATAGATACTGTTGGTTAAACATAATAATAAAAAAATACTGATCACGTTTTGGCAACGTCTTTTAATGATCTGTAGAGGTTTTATACAACTCTATAACTGACTATATGCTCATTTATAGAGCATAGACAATAACGACACGGAAACGTACACAGTTCTCATTTAGAGTGTCCAAAATGTAGATGTTCCAAGCAGCTCATCCGTTCCATTAAATTATCTCAATTCAAAAGTATTATTATAAAAGAAATGAAAATATAATTAATATTAAATTCTATAGATTTTTAAAAGGTTTGTCGATAGCTATTTCGGTTGTAACACCATTATCAAGACTATTCAGATAGGCCGTTTGCCTTTACTTAAATACTATACGTGTATAGCAGTGACGAAGGGTGACTTTTGGAAACAGGTAGGCTGTGGAGAAAGCACACTTGTTTGATGTATTTACGGGAAATAAGAAGATAATCCGACATAGTCTACAGATGAATATGTAGGTACACAAAAACCAATGAAATTTCAAAAGCTCACTGATGGTAGAATATTAAGCAATTAACCTAATTTGAATTATGTATTTTCTCAAATATAAACGCAAGATACGCTCAAAATATATTGAAAATATCCGTTGTTGTGAATCTGTTCCATAACAATTTATAATTTAACCCGTAAACTAGACATTTTAAAATACTTCTATATTTAAAACATAGACTTAGATACAATATCAGATTTCAACTTACATAATTGGCTGAATAAATTATCTTAGTCTATGAATAAACTGACTGACAAATAAAAATCACGAGATAAATTATTTATTATTTTTAACAACAATCAATATTTATATGTGATTGAATGCCTAGTAATTATTTTTTAAAATTATCTTATAAATTATTTTGATTAAATGTGCACTTACGTAATATGTAAGCGTAAGTGCTCCTTAAATAGCTTACCAATTTATATGGGCCGCCGTAGACGTCTTGAAATTATGAGAAACAAACTTCATATAAAAAAAGTTTTCGATTCACGCGAACGTAATCCATACAATATGTAAAGCGAAACGAGATGTCGCTTATTTTTTTAAACCTTCGAGACATGCCATAAATGGTGATTATTGAAATAGTCGAAAAGATCGTAACATTATTATGACAATTATACGATAGATATCGTTGGGCTCTTGAATATATTATTATGTGATTATATTATTTAATATGTCAATATAAAAAAACTTTTTTTCTTAAGAAGGTAGGCTTTAAATAATCGCCTAGTATGGAGTCTTCGCCACTGGTGTATAGACAGAGACAAAATACATTTTCTTATTCGTTCCAGCAATATTATGAATTTGTGCACTTATTTTTAATTGTAATATTATTAATACTTTGAAAATCTTAAGTGGGTTTTTTTAATGGATATCAAAACCTAAAAATTATTAATTTTGATAAATTTTGTTTCAAAGTATTAATAATATTACAATTAATAATAAGTGTACAAATTCATAATATTGCTGGAACGAATAAGAAAATGTATTCTGTCTCTATCTATACACGTATAGTATTTAAACAAAGGCAAACTTAATGATAATGGTGTTACAACCGAAATATCTATCAACAAACCCTTTAAAAACCTGTAGAATTTAATATTAATTATATTTTCATTTCTTGTAAAATAAAATTCTACCAAGTAAATGCTAACTCAATTGATATATTATTATAAACCTTTAAAATACTCAAAACATAGTTTAGTATACTGTCATTTTATTTTGACGTGTATACGTAATAATAATTATACTTCATAATAAATATAAAATAATATAAACACCCACATGTTTCCGGAAATGAGACCCATACTATAAGTATCACATATCACACACAACGCAACCGTATGAGCAATATATTTAAATCAGATTCCATAGATTCCAACATCATCCGACCCAATACTCCAACACCATCCTCTTATATGATGAAAATAATATGAAGACAGATCAAGAAAACAGTAGTTTTGGAGACGTACCTATACCATGGATTCCGTTAGCAGTGATTTTACAACGTTTTTATTAGCTCGTATTCTTGTTTTTCCGGTGGTTGTTTGTTCAGTATAAATCTTGCAAACGATTTTTAACTAACTTCCCGACTAGTTAGACATTTGAAACTTTTAGAATATATCAGAACACGGTGCCAATATATTGTTTTAATACTTTTAGCCATCTTTAAGCAGAATTGAATTCATTTTCAGTTAATTCTGTTTTGTATGGAAAGTTATTTCAGAAAAATCCATAAAAAGTAAAAGACTATTATTGGTTGCTAAGTGGGTCCTAGCAACTAAATTATTAATTTTATACGTGCGTTACTATGGAAATCAAAATAAAATGTCAAAAATGACAATTCAGTATTCTATAATATTTGTTTGTTTGTTTTTTATTTACTCATATCAAGTACAAGTTTGAGCATATTGAGTAAAATAATTCAACAGAAAATTTAGAAACGTTGTATATAAAAAGCTATTTTTATCTTGTAATTATTTTAAAAATATGAATGTATGTATGTTTTTGAGGAGTTCTAAATAATTTTGTAAGCTAGTAAGTGACATCACTTTACATAATTGCAAATGTGGTGTTGAGCAAAGATTACTTAAAGGTCACGATTTTTTTCCGTACCTACATACAAATGCCTTTTTTTTGCTCAATAATTCTTTTTATCTCCGTTCTTATACAATTTTCACTCGTGGAAATGTGCGGTGTAAAGGAACTCATGAATAAGTGGCGCCCATACAATGGATGATACAAACGTTCAAATAAATTTCAGGTTGAATAGGTGAATTCATTACAAAGCGAAAATCAAAGTTCAGACAATTCTTTTAAAATGCCAAAGCTATGTGATTCAATATTAGTACTTTAATTATTGTTACTTTCAAGCTCTAAAGTCACTGGTGGCGCTTTTAGCAGTGAACTGTAATTTGAAGATGCTGGTTGGTGGATTACGGGTGTAGGGGGGGGGGGGGTGAGTTTACACAGGATGCCAGACACTGACCATTTATGTTGAGAGGGCTGGTACGCGCTGGAGACGGTTCCATGTTCACGCACTCACGCACTGGTAAACAGACCGTTCGGAATGTCACTTTCACGGTTTCACTTGGTGGATGGTGAATGATGATGACAAGTTCACGATGGATGATAGACGCGACGTTCGCTCAAACCGTATTAGATTTAGCACAGCAAAGGTCTGACATATGAGTTTTGAGTCGCTTGGCTACCTGAATGTTATTCAATCACGGTCGACTGATGATCCGTAATTGTTGATTGCCTGGTCTTGTGACAATAATAAGTATTCGAGGGTAAGTGAGAAGAAAGGATGAATGTGACCACAATTTGCCCAACCAGCTTCTTTTGGAAGGTACTAAGAATTAATATGTGACCACTAAAACAAATCTTTTGAACTCAACAGGATTCAAACCTGCGGCCTTCGGGATTCGTGGCATACAGCGGAAAGACCGCAAAAGTAACCAATGGATAAGGAAGAAGACAACAGTACACGATACAATATAGGTTGCAAAGCATATGAAATGATAGTAATGGTTCAGGTGCAGAACTAACCTTCCATTGGTAATGTCAATTGAGAGGGCAATAACTTTGTTCAACCAAATCACTTCAGATATTGACATATTCCACCTGCGTGAGGATGAGTATAGGTGGGAATCGTTTTATAGATTCTTAAAATAGGGTCTCTTTAGCCCATTCGGTGTACTTTCTTGTACCTCATTTTTATTTTCTTTTGTATATACACTTTTCTACTGTTTAATAAATTTTATAGAATACAGTGTTTTAATAATATTTATTTTTTCTAAATGTCATGTTGTGAACGTCTTAAATTATTAATTTGTAATGTTCACCATATTATGTAAAAAAAATATTTGAATTAGACATATTTCGTGGCGAGTGGATAATAATTGCTAGATAGATGCCATCATACAGTGGTACCCTAGGGCCTAGGGGCACTTAATGACTAAAATACGCCTTATAATCAGCTGGATAGACGAACTCATTAAGTTCAATGGATATTTGTGGCCACGAAGAACTAGGGAATAACGTGAGGATGAGTATTATTATATGTGGGCATTGTTTTATAAATTCTTAAAATAGGGTTTGCTTAGCTCATTCGGTGTACTTCCTTGTACGAGTATCTAAATTATATTTTTTTTGTCTTTACATTTTTATACTGTTTAATAACCTAACCTATTTCTTTTTTTACAATATAATATCTACTGTTTTCATAATATTTCTTGGTTTCTAATAATATCATGTTATGAACGTCTTAAATTAATAATTTGTAATGTTCACTATACAAATTATGTAAAAAAAAAAAATTATTTGAAATTCGAAAATTTTTACAATGGTGGATGGAGCTAGGTATGGCTTTCAGTCAGCAGCGGATCAACCCCGGCTGGTGATGATGATTTAAGTATAATAAAGCAAGTTTATTATACACATTAAATAGTTTTACTACGTATAAAAGAAATTTATTTGAAACATCAAAATAACGTATCCATGTTGTACTATACCTCAGTGGCGAAGGGTCGAGGTAGGCTGTAAAAATCTGACATAAATAGAGGACATTAAACTTTGTTAGTCATACGTATTTGTTTTTTATTGAACTAAGACTACAATTTACAGAAGATGATGTTGGTGAATTTTTAAAGATCAAGTAAACCCTGCCCGAATCAAACCATAATAGATTTGGTATATTTTGGGCGATCCGACAAAATGTGCACACTTTTTCAGGCATACTTATTAATTGTTTTCGTTGAATTAGAAATACATATTATTATACACATGTTGGTTATTTTTTTTAAATTCATTAAGCCCTACTTAAACAAAACTATAATAGATAAAAAAATATATTTTTATCTATAAAATATATTTTTATCTATAAAATATCAAAGTAATGCATAACTTAATTGCATAATATTAGATATTTTATAGATAGACGAGTATGTTTTGACTATTATTTATTATGTTTTGGTTTCGCAGGGTTTAATTGAATTTTAAAAACTAACCAACACCAGTTTGTAAATTGTAGTGTTAGTTCAAACAAATAGATGCGTATGACTAACAAAGTTTTAGCACTATTTATGACAGATATTAACAGCCTACCTCCACCCTTCGCCACTGATAAACGTTGAATAGTTTTACTATTATGTATAAAAGTAATTTATTTGAAACATCAAAATAACGGATCATTGTTATACTATACCTATGTATCGGGTTTAATGTTGAAATCTACTTTGATGCAAAATCCAATACAAATAAGGCATAGAGCATTAGAACGGTAAATGTAACAAAATCGTTTCTCTAATAAATGCCACGGCAGAATCATAGAGATTATCTCATCCGACGCATACCGAATATCCATTTACCCATGACTTCCCGTACGTCTACATTACAGTTAACTACCTGAATGAATTAAATCTGACTCTGCAATCTGACTTAAATTGATTGTCTATAAATAAGCCATACTAGGGGTCTATTATGAATGAAAGAGTGGACAACTTTGTGAATTAATTATTGATGTCGGTAGCGTAATAAAATATTTTGAAGATTTAGCCCGATCGAATGATACAATCGCTCTAAGTTTTCCTACATCTGACCTATTGGTAACTGGACAAAACCAAACGTCACAAAACAGAAATGACAAAACAGAACAGTGACAAAACAGAATGGTGACAAAACAGAACATGACAAAACGGAACAGTAACAAAATAGTACAGCCTGGGAAAAAATAAAACATTCATTTTTTTAGAATCTATTTTTTGTAAAATACTTATAAAACTTAAGTTTATAAACAAATTTATATAAATATTTAATATTTTTAAATTTTTAAGTAAAATTATCAACTGTTTATTTATAAGGTAGGTACTTACTTATATAATTATTGTAGATTTTTTTTACAAATCCGTTATTTTGAAAACAATGCATTTTAATAGCTTACCAGCGATTATTATCAGCCAAAGATCATACAGCTCACCTTGAAGTTATAAAGAAAAAGTATGAGACCCTTAATTATTATTCTCCCTCCCTCCCTTCTCAATCCTTCGATTAAATCGAGTAGCAATAGTTGTGCATGATTATTAAAATCAAACACATACATTAAGGTTTTTACGCCAAATGGCCGAAATGCAGTGATTACATAATACAATTTTATATACCTACCTCTATCTATATCTATATATATAAAACAAAGTCGGGTTAGTTACACCATTTATAACTCAAGAACGGCTCGACCGATTTTTATGATCTTTAATTTGTTGGATTTGTCTCCGCTCCGAATAGCAGAATAACTATTAAAACATCGGATAAATCATGGAAAAATCTCGAGGTGAATGAAGAGATACATAACCAAACTTTGGTTTTCATCGAATAACATGAGTTACCTCATGTGCGGCAGTTTGTTAATCAAGTTAGAAATGCCAACGCTACATCGTGGAATGAACGGCGCTTTCAATCGAGAATTGGAACGTGAACGTGAATATGATCAAGATGCATTGAACCAATCAGTTCGAACGAATGTGGCACTGTTGAACCCCCAACAGAAATAAGTGTACGATACGTTAATGAAGGCAATCGATGATGGAAATAGTGGGTTACTTTTCCTCGACGCGTCCGGTGGAACTGGGAAGACATTCCTCATGTCATTGATTTTAGCTACTGTTCGTGCGAGATCCGAAAATGCTGTAGCAGTTACTTCTTTTGGGATAGCGGTCACGTTGCTAGAAGGATGCCGAACGTCTCATTCAACGTTGAAATTGTCCTTAAACCTTCAAACGACTGAAAAACCGACATGCAACATTGCGAAATACTCAGCAATGGCCAAAGTTTTGGTAGCAAGTAAAATCATCACCTGGGATGAATGCACAATGGCGTACAAACCCGCATTGAAAGCACTCGATCGAACTATAAAAAATCTGCGCAATGACTCAAGAAGTTTTGGAGGCGCAATGATTCTACTATCTGGCGATTTCCGCCAAACACTACCAGTCATTCCAAGATCGACAGCTGCCGATGAAATAAATGCTTGCCTCAAATCATCGACTCTGTGGCGCTATGTAAAGAAACTTCAGCTGACGACAAACATACGAGTTGCATTGCTAAACGATCCATCTGCCGAAGATTTCTCCAAGCAATTGCTGACTATCGGTAACGGCCGTGTTCCTGTCGATGAATCGAACGGATTGATTTCGTTTCCGCTGAAATTTTGCAATTTCGTCTCAACTAAGGACGAACTCATCAACAAAGTGTTTCCGAACATCATTGCTAACCACAAAAATCACAATTGGTTGAGTGAACGAGCATTCTTGTGGCAAAGAACAAAGATGTGGATCACTTAAACTTCACAATTCAAAATCAAATCGTTGGTCCACTGCATTCCTTCAAATCTATCGACTGTGTAACAAACAAAAACGAAGCAACCAACTATCTTTTACCTAATTTTTAAACTCATTGGATCTGCCTGGCTTGCTACCGCACAATTTACAACGGAAGGTTGGCTCGGTAGTCATCATGCTTTGAAATCTGAGCCAACCAAAACTATGTAACGGAACGCGTTTGGTGGTGAGGAAGCTCATGGGCAATGTGATTGACAATGAACGTGAATGAATGTGAACAATCAAATGAATGTTCAAAGGTGAGAAAGTTCTCATTCCGAGAATTTAGATGATCTCAACCGATATGCCAGTCTTGCGTTCGGCACGACGATCAACAAATTACAAGGCCAATCCTTGAGTGTTTGTGGCCTTAATCTATAAAATGAATGTTTCTATCACGGTCAATTGTACGTAGTATGTTCATGTGTCGGCAAACCATCTGCTTTGTTCGTTTTCGCACCTGACAACAAAACGAAAAATGTCGTATTTCACAAGGTGCTTCAATGAAGGGAATTGACTCGAGTGCAACCCATCCAGCAAATAATTTAACATAAAGTAGTGCAACAATGCTACGCAAATCATATCGATTCGCTTCAATAAAGCAAATGCCTTGCTGCCACGTGAATTACATTTTTTTTGACCATGTCCGATCCTAATAGGATCATATGGGCCTCCACAGAGTAGGGGTTTGTATTAACAGATTTTATTTTTATGAGAAATGGATATTAGCCACTTGCTCAACCTATTAGGACCATACTCTGACTCATGCACAAATTGAAAAACAATATTATGTGAACTTGCTAGACTCAGGATTCGAACCTGGGATCCTCGACACTATAGACCGGCGCTTAATCTACGCGGTCATCGTGGGTGTACAGTGTGTACAGTTCGATGTAATTAAAATATTTTATTTTGATTTGATTTTTTCACATTTATTGAAGTTCTTCATTTTGAGTACCTATTCATTTTAACTTAATAAAAACTGAATTTAATTAAGTTAACACAAGATTATTGATTTTGAGGCGGTACGAAATTCGCCGGGTCAGCTAGTATTATATAAAAAATGTATTATTTTCAAAATAACGGTTGTGTACAAAAATGTAGGTAACAAACAGTTGATGATTTCACTTAAAATTAAAATATTAAATATTTATATATATTTGGTTTATAAACTTAAGTTTCATAAGTATTTAATTAAAAATATGATTCCACAAAAATGAATGTTTTATTTTCCCCTGGCTGTTCTGTTTTGTTATGTTCCGTTCTGTCATGTTCTGTTTTGTCACTGTTCTGTTTTGTCATGTTCTGTTTTGTCATGTTCTATTTTATCATGTTCTGTATTGTCCGGTTACCGTTTTGTTTATAACATGATCAAGGCACCAAAATTTAATTATAATCATTCAAGGTTTATAGAATATATTCTTCCAGCCTACAATTCATAATACTATCTTGATTTAACCCCTTACTTTCATATATTTTTCTCACAATTGAGTATGTCTCTCTTTGTCGCATATACTTTTAGATCTATTTTTGTTGTTTGTCATGGAATGCGATGCTCTGTTTGCGATGTGCATTTGAAATTTATCACAGGTAAATAAAATCTGACGGATATCTATTAATTTATTATAGAATTTACTGGATAATGCTATCGATATTGAAAATAATAAAATTTTAATTAGATGTAGGTACCTAATAATTATGTTGATTCTAGAAATCGCTTCATGGAAACGGCTGTGTAACTTAAGGTGACATTACAGTTGTCTTTTATTTAATACTTATTTTTTTATAATGTTACCATTTTTTTCTAATTACTTTATTTTTATTTTGCATAAAAATGTTAATACTGTTATTATTACTGTGTTCTCTCTCCATATGATGTTGTAAATTATTTAATTTATGATTTGTAAAGTTTGCTATTTTATAATATATAAAAAAAAACAAATAAATAATATTTTTAACAATTATTAGGTACCTTTTTAGTTAAAACAATAATGTGTAATACACGCTGAGTTATTTGCCTTATCATTTATTTTCAAAATTAAATTGTATGTTCATTCAGTATTACACTAATGTTAAATGCGGATATAAGGTAAAAGCCAATTGCTTTCTCATTCATATTTAGATTTTATTGAGGCCTTGAATTAATTTGATGTCCTTGGTAAATGAAATATACCTACTCTAGAGTCGCGTCGTTCGGTGTAACACTGACCAATAGTACGGCGGCGACCTGGGGTGGGATTCGTACGTAGCTTATTTGTGTTATCGCCGTATTATAAGGGCTGTAAATAATAATTTGGAGTTAGACAAGCTAATCGTTGGTAAGGCGAGGAACAAGGGAGGAAAACGGGAGATAAAGGTAGCTTGGATGAGGGTTGTTTTGGGCTTCATGAAATTCGGCAGATATGTATTATTTATCAGATAGCTCACTGGTTAAATCGTTTAACGTCTAGTTCTAGTAAAGAGGATTAACCGAATTAATTTTAAGAATGAATTATTTAAGTTCACATCATCAGGACCTATTTGTGTAGCCACACAGTTGTTTATATCTTTTCTTTGACCAAAATAAAAGCAGATGGTTGAAGGATTTTTCTCGCCTAATTTACTTTTGATAAACCCAGGATTTAGATCTGGGATCCACGTGATTAAAAACCGATATGTTACGGCTCAGCCATTATGGATATTATTTTTCAATATTTTTTTTTAACCTAGAGTATGGACCAGAAAAGTTGAGCAAGTCGCTTACATAAATTTGTTGTAATAATATAAATTGAACCAATTATGGTGGCCCTCATTCTTTTTTTCCTACCTACAAAACATCCCAGTTATTGTCGCAAGACCAGGCGACCACCAGTTACTGGTCATGAGTCGACCGTGATTGAGAGACATTCAGTTACTTCAAGATAGCGGATGCGCCTAGGCTTGTTAAAGCTAGGCCGTCGTTAACTAATAACAGCATCCAAAACGCATCTGTTCAACCATTGTTGCCCTAAGTCTGATACAATTTAAGTAAACGCCGAGTCTATCATCCATCCTCAACTTGTCAACATCATTTACCCCAAAATCCATGTGAAACCGTGAGACTGACTTTCCGAACCTTCCGTTTACAAGTGCGTGTGTGCATAAACACCAAACCACATCCCGTTTGCGTCATCCTTCTCAACATAAAAGCTCAGTGCCTGGCATGCTGTTTACTTTTACACATGTACACTCTTATTTTCAATGATTTGTGGCCAAAGACACTGTCTTGTTAATAAAATCATATTATAAAGTTAACTTACTGTCTTAGAATCCATTTCTAACTACTCTAACTAACTACTACATATTAAACTGACTCTGTTATCTTTTTCCTAGAAATTTAATTGAGCTTATTATGTACACAATTTTTTACTAAAACTAAATAATTAAAAACTCACCTAATAATCGAGTGTATCTAACTAAAGCTATATTACAACATACCAAAAGGTATTTTTTGTTAAAAATACCTTTTGGTTTGTTGTGTCCGTTTTGCACTTATGACATTCATTTACTCTAGGGAATGATATAATTCTATTATTAACTGATATTATGACATCTCTTAATAATATTATAGTCGCTCGTAAATATATAGCGCATGCGTTGTTTTAATGCAAATAAATGATTAAAATAGCTTTTGTATGCAAACGACTGATAATTAAAGTGAGATTTATATCGCCATCAGAGGAACGTGTTAATAGCTAATTAACGAATTTATCTGACAGTTAGATTTACTATCAGATTGTATTAATAAAATTATACAATACTAGTTGAAATAATATTAAACATAACCCATCCGTTAACGAAACACCTAACTCGCGTGGAATTACTTTACTGCTGTCATTATATTTTTCTATTTAATTCAGTGTATAACAGATAGAAAATGTGATCTACCAGTTGAGAAAGAATAATTACAAGATAAAAAGAGCTTTTTATATACCTACCATGTTTTTAAATTTTCTATTGAATTATATAAACTTGACAATTCTATGTATTAATAAAAAAAAATATTGTACTTTATAGAAATACTGAATAAATAGAGAATACTGAAATGTCATTTTGACATTTTATATTTTTTTCCATAGTAACACACGTATATATTAATTATTTAGTAGGGGTCCTCCCCTTATCAACCAACAATAATAACTTTTTATACAAAACAGTATTAACTGAAAATGAATTCAATTCGGCTTAAAATGCCTAAAAGTATTAAAAGAATTCATTGTCGTCGTGTTCTGATTTATTCTAAACGTTTTAAATGTCTAGCTAGTCGGGAAGTTAGATAAAAATCTTCAATCGTCCAATACAAATCTTGGACAAACTAGAAAAAATTAAAATGGACACACAGGAAAAAATCTGTATCGGACAAACAAGAATACGAGCCAAGAAAAACGTGGTAAAATAAAAGAGGTTATGGAAAATGAGAAAAATAAAGAAAATAATTAGAAATTTGTGCTCAACAGCAAAACAAAGATTAGATAACCCGTAAAGTCGAGGAGTTAAATCGCGCTATCATGTTTATTTGACTAAAACATTATATATATTATAGCAGTGTCGAAGGTTGAAGGTAGACTGTTAGGATCTGACATAAACAGTGCACATTAAACTTTGTCAGCCATACGTATTTGTTTTCATAGAACTAATAGTACAATTTACATTTGTGGTGTTGGTTAGTTTTTAAAGTTCAATTAAACCATGCGAAAACCAGGCCGTAATAGAATCTTACCCTTACAGAATAAGAAATATTTAAATATCATCAAAAATTTAAAATTTAAACTTGAAATGCATATAACACAAAACTCCATGTTGGTGGTTAAATGATTATTGCAAAGCATCGTCCAGTTATTCTAGTGACTACTGTGGCACCTTCGTATGGACCCCATTTGGGGATGTCTCTGTGTATCTGAAGAGGCCCGAATCAGTATCAAACCCAACAAATAGTAAAGCGCTGATTACGAAAATAAATAATAATAACAGAGCCGAGCCGGCAATGCCGTAAATTCGTGGGTCGGGATGTGTAGTCAGGTAAGTCACAAAACAGCAAAAATGAGATATGAATGCCACTATATTAAAAAAAAATAATCTTTCGTTGTGTGTAGTCAGGTAAGTCGTATATCTCACCATTAGCGAGATGCAGTTTCAGTCAAAACAATTTTTTTATTTTACGGGGTGTGTACACAGTTAAGTCACATGAGTAGTCAGATAAGTCAACATTTTGTGTGACTTACCTTACTACTCATAGTTGGCTTACCTTCAAACGTCATACTTACTCAGTGTTGATTTTGGTGAATCTAACGTATTTTTTTAAGATATTTTGAGAAATTTTGAAAAAAAAATAACATCAGAACCTAAGTAAGATAGTCATATTATAATAAATTATGACTTATATAAATAAGTATGTGTATTATTTGTAAATAATAAAAAATATACCAAATTTATCGAATTTGATTTATTTAAATCTAAAAAGACGTACACAATATCCAAACACATAATCTTGCTTCTAGGTTCATCCACATACTCCAATAACTTGTATGTTGGCGATTCATTGAGACCATAAAAGATCCTGATTTTAATATTCAAGAATTACAGTCTAATTTACCAACATTGAAGAACCACGCCCTTCATGCTCAAATAGTGCTTCCACGATTACAAATCACGACGATGTTTTAACCTGTTACCCTCGTTCTCGATTGAGAAGTAAAAATTACCAAAAATTAACTTAAGGGATGATACAAACCCTTCAGAAATGATAAAAAGGTTGCACGAAAAACTGGCAAAAGTTACACAACAAGTACCTATAATGGAAGTTATGAATACGTAAAAAAGTCGTATCAGACAAAGCGAACCAGGCAAACAACATTTTCGCCAAGTAACAGTTCAATATTACTTGACTGTTAAACTGTTACGGAAACCAATAATTTGTAAAGATTGTACACTAAAAACATTAAGTGACACAGTCACAATTTTTTTGAATATGTTTTGAAAAAAAAAAGTGCGACTACTTCCGGTATACTTATTCAAGAAGATTCAAGAGGAAAAATATCTCTAAAAACAAAGATAACGAAGAAGATAGGCAAATAGCAAAGACACGATATAATATACTCTCAATTCCATCATTATGAGAGTCATTACTCTAGAAGGGACTGTCAGAAAATACTTACCGCCACATTTGACAATAACTGTGATGTATTCTCAATATTTGAAGAGTATTAGCTCTAATCCCATCAATATTCGTTTATACGCAGAAATATTCCATGGTATGAACTTAACATTCAAATGGCCAAATAAGGATACTTGCCAAAAATGCGATAAACTTAACTTAATTAAGAATTCCACCAACGATGAAGAAAAAATAAAAATCGTGAGGAATTGAAAGAGCATCATGCGAAGCTGACTTTGCATGTTCAGCTAAAAGTTGTGATAAAAAGTACTTGCAAGATTCCTCTTGCCAAATTGTAACATTTGACATGCAGCAAAGTTCCCTGGCCTTTTACAACCGACATTTGACAGTGCATGATTGTGATAATAACCAGGGATATTGCTATGTATACCATGAGACTCTTGCTAATAGAGAAGCTAACGATATCGCTTCATGCCTGTTCCAATACTTAACCAAGGGGATACATGATAATATTAAGCATGTGATCATGTATTCTGATAGATGTGCGGGTCAAAACAAAAATAGCCACGTAACTGTAATGTGCATGATAGCAGTAAAACATTCTGAGACTTTACACAAAATTGATCACACTTTTTAGTCCCTGGCCACACACATATGGAGTGCGATAGTGACCATCGCATAATTGAGAAGAAAAAAAAAGACGTTTGGTGGAACGATCGAACATCCTCATGATTGGGCCAAATCAATGTGTGAGGCTGCAAAGAAAAATCCTTTTAAAGTCACTGAAATGACTCGTGAAGATTTTTAACTACTCGGATCGATTAAAAGGACCTTTGCCACTCAGAAAAATAGACACAGATGGGAATAAGTTTGTTTGGAGAAATGTTAAGTGGCTTCAATTCAACAAACACGAACCGGGAATAGTGAAATTTAAAAGAACTCTCGACGAGACGACTGCATTTTAACAAATTTCATGTACAAGACGAGACAAGACGAAAGATTTGATAGACTTACCTCCATACATTTCACCGTATTATAGAGAATTTTATGAGTCACTTGAGACATCTGAGATAGTCAGCGATATTAAACCTGATACCATTGAAAAATCCATACTGAAGTTTAATGATAACGATGGACCTTTATAATATTCAGGTTTGTGTTCTTTTTCACCACTTAAATAACATTAACGTAAAAAAAAAGTTATAACAATGCTATTTTTAAATTTATACAATATTTTGTTCAATAAACCAATAAGATTTATGTATAAAATGTGTGTTTTATTGCTAATATTAGTCGGATTAACATGAAAACATAACAATATTACTTTGTGCGTAGTAAGGTAAGTCAATCATTTTTTGTGTAAATCCAGTTAAGTCAATTCCCTTTTTTTTTTAAACCAAATAAGTTTTAATGAAACAAAATAGTTAGAATACTTCTAGGACATATAATTGAAAGCTAATTACATGTACTTTGATTTGTTATCCATAAAAAACATAAATATAATTAGGGGAATGTGGGGAATTGTTTGAACTTTGTTTTTGCTATATCTCAAAATGACAATTTGTGACTTACCTGACTTCACATCCCGACCCACGAATTATGACCGTTGGAGATGTTGCAACGTTTCCGTCTTTCGACAACGGCTCTCGTTGAAAAGCGAAAACACAAGATGGCGGGCAGAACGCTACAAACAGCTAAATCGCAAACACGCCAATTTCGTCCTCCGTAAAATTAAATTATTAGAAATGTAACTATTGTATAATATTAACTTAAATATACCTTGCCGTTTCTAAAACAATTCCGGTGTGTTATTTGTTCACCTCCAAATCCTAAAAACCAGACGAAAAACCATACTAAAAATAAAAGTGACAGTTTGCTATTCACTTACCAAAATGGAGGGAAATGATACTACTTATATTTCACCACTTAAAATGAGAACCAATAGTAAAACCAAGATCTATAAATATTTAATAACATGATGTTATTTAGACTAATAATATTTTTCTAAATTTTCAATGAATATTTTTATTAAGAAATATAATGGACATTTGAGCAAAATAAGTGGTCTGTAAATGTAAACTGTCATCTAAGATTAAAATAAACGGTTTATTCACAGTAATAACAAAATGATTTCATAATATATAATGCAAAATACTGATCTATGTTGAAGGCAACAAGTCTGAGATAACTGAAGATAAGATAATTGAAATGAGTATTTAATATTCTTTTTTACTTCAATTATAAAAACAATGCATCTCCAATAATAATTTCCAGTTAATAATAAAGAAGAAGATCATAATTAATTAATTACTTTATTTAATTTTGAGTTCTATAACTGATGGATTGAAAATCTTAATCCATACATACAATATTAAATATTATACTCCATAATAAAATGAAGAAATCAATACATTTCTTATCGAACATTATAATTCGACCTGCATAATACTCCTTCCAATTTACAATTAAATCCGTACAGGTGTTAGGCTTTTACCGTTAACTCAATCAGTTGATAAGCCTCGTTAATAACGAATAAGCATTTCAATTAGCGTCAAAGGTAAGTAAGCCATCGTTAAATAAACTAGCGACATATTATGTTTAAAATTCATCACCCGATATTATATAATAATACGATATTATAATATTCTTGTGAAAATATTATTATTACTTATTAATTTAAAAAAGAGTTTTATGGCATTACAGCGATTGGCCAATGCACCATAATACATAATCAATTAAAATTATAAAGATGATTTAATTACAAATAACAACCAATATAACAATAAAGTACCTATGTGATTATGAAGATATTAAAGTAAAATGATAAATTCAATTATACATTTAACCTATTTAACACGTCCATAAACATGATATAGTTAATAAATAATTATTCAACATTAATGGTGCCATCAAATAAGTTAATCGCATGATACACAGCATTATGCAACATCACATCCATCCTGCGACGGGGGGAATGGGACGACTGGACTCCAGAAAATTGGACGCCGCACTGTCGTAGACACGTATACAGAACATAGACGAGGTATTTTTATCAGTTTCTATCTACTACTTGATAGTTTTAATTCATTTTAATCTTAACATAATATATTCTTTATTGCGGATTAAGAATTACCATTTATAAGGCTTTATATAAAATAAAAAACTCTTTTTTCGTTGGAACTCAAACATAATATGCATGATTAAATCATTATTTACGTCTGCATATTTACATTCTCACCAACTATTTAATCACAATATAATCATTTAAATATAAATTATAATATTAAATATTTTCTTAATGTACCTATAAGTACATAACGTCTATTTGTTTTCGAATTCCGTGGCGTCCAGTTGTCCGGTGCCAAATCGTCCTAGACCCGCGACGGGGTATCATGAAGTCCGTAGAGTTACCAGTAATATTGGTGGGAACATGAAAATTAATATTTGCCAGTATATACGGATTGTAAATGAACCCACGAAGAAGTAAAAGAAATGCTTTAAAAAAAAAATTGGGTGGACAAGGGTGGACAAGGATTGCATTGATAGCATACCTAGAAGAAAACTAGTCGGAAAATTCATTTTAATATCATTATCATAAGGAAAAGATCAGTATGTCTTTAAGTAGAGAAATCTAAGAAATCTATTGTGGACTAGATCCAACTTAATTGCGTGAACGGACCTGTTAGGACTCTAAATAATGCTGGCATATTCAAGAATACTCAACACAAATGATACGTAGGATAAAACAATATTACAGGTGGTCGGAAAACTAGTTACTACACCTGTTGTTACCAGTTATAACGCAATAGGCTCATTGATAATAAAATTTCTTATTATGTGCGCCAAGTAATGCCCATTCACGACTAATAAGAAAATAATATCTAGAAAACATAAGTATTATTCTTTGGAGTCGAATATTTACATTAGTAATCTAGCAGTGATGTTATACGTCGTGTACTACTTCTACAAGTAGTTTTCTACGACTGCTAATGCATTTTCTTACCATTTTTCTCTACAAAGTTTTCATAATATATATATATAGTTACCTATAAGGAAACTTTTAAGGCTGCGTGTGACCTGCATTGTTTTTCTTGTCTGATTATACTACCTTGAAATTAAGGGGTAACACAATAAGTTTAAAAAACTCATTGCATAGGTAGTTACTCCTAAGTTTGTAAGGTACTGTTCGGTTATCAGGAATACAGCGGAAAACACATTTTGAAAATATCCGATATACTGGATTATTTGTTAGTTTGGGTTAGTTTAGGTTAGGTTAGGTTGGGTTTGGTTAGGTTAGGTTAGGTTAGGTTAGGTTAGATTAACCTAACAAATAATCCAGTTTAACGGCTATTTTCAAAATGTGTTTTCCGCTGTATTCATGATAACCGAACAGTACCGTTTGTAATAGTTGTTATATCATTTTGTAATGAGTATGAATTCGCTAACAGCATCCGATAGTCATCATTATAATAAGCTAACTCCTTCTATTTTTTTCAGATTTCAGTCTGTTTTACGCCAATACGTATATTTACAGAATTTTGAAGTGGAAACTGAACTGAAAACAGCGGATTGGCAGCCTTGGCAACTTCACATTAAGTACTTACTCTCATCTGTGTCCTTGTCCATCTGTTTCTTTCTTGGTCTTGTATTTTTTATTAGGTAGATACTCATATATTATAATAACTATATTGCCAAGTAGTGCTTGAAGGTGTCATCACTTTGCAAGTGTAGTCAGATCCAGACCACGGAGGATTTCACGGAGTCATGAAACATATTATATGCCTTACCCGGAGGAGTTTCCACCGTACAACCGGCCATATTATGGGATTGTTGCGTAGATTGATGTCTTATTGGCTCAAATGTGACTTGTTATAATTATGACTAGTGGCGTGTTTTTTGTGTTATTTTTATCCAATGTATTTTTTTCATATAAATGGTTCATTTAAATCACTTTAACTTAATAAATCATTGAGTATAATATATAATTATTATTATATAAGCTGATACTGAGTATAAAAATATGATGTGTAAAACTCCCACCTCCGCACCCTAAGAACAGTCAGTAAAAAAGACATTGAGTAAAAGATTTGATATACTCATGCAAAGAAGCGATTTGCGGCTCTGCGATGAATGTGGTGTTTTGGCGGACTTTGTAAATATAGCAGTATAATGCCTTAAATATGAACGACACGGAGTACAGCTGCACATTGCGGATATCTTTGAGAATGTCGACGAATTAAAAGGTACCCTGGCGGTGGGTAGGACGGAAGAGCTTGGCTGAATTGTAAAGTTCTTTAATAGAATTGGAGTGAGTGCGTGATCGATGGATCCTCTTCTAGATGAGAAGATGTAATATGACAGCGAGTCGCAGTCAAAGCCTCGGTAAAATTTAATCATAAAAAAATATAATTATAAACTTTTTTTTTTCCATATCGTCACTTTACTATTAAGACCTCGTAAGTCGTATATTATAGAAAAATGAAGCTTGTTCAACAAAGTTTAAACAAAAATAAAATTTAAATCATATCAAAACATCGATTCTCTAGACTAGTTTGCTGTCCATAAATCGACAAATTTTAAAAACTCGTAGATCTCGTGGTTTTAAACATGGAATTAAAACATCGTATTTCACAACCAGTGTTAGCAGATTCATCGATTTGAAAAGTGTTTAAAATATTAGTTTATTACGTTTTTCCTACCCCTCAACATACTTACGAGGTTTTTATAGGAAGGTGACGATATGCATTTGGCGGGTTTTGAAAGTTATAGGTGTTTACTTAAGTTGTTGAATTTTCTTCAAGATTGAGCACTTATTTATTTGATGTTAGATGTTGACCATTATAATATGGAATTTTACAAAAAGATCTTTCACAACATGAATCAATTTATTTATAGGAATTATCTATCGACAGAGAGACAGTAAAGTTATTTGCACTCATATTTAAAATATATTAACTTAATTTAAATTTATTAAAATATTATTACTAGGTATATAGGCAATAACTTTTGATTTAAATAAAATAAAAATTGAATCCACTTTATATTATATTGTAATAGTTGTGGAATAATTTTACATAATTCGATCACTCTGAACAAAGTTTATTCTGTCTCGAGACGTAGTCTGACGCAGGTAGGTATAATTTTAATAAAAAAATAAATGTTTGCACGCGCTACGATTTTTCAAACCACTTTTTCCCACCTTTATAAGTTTAAAATTTGAATTGAAGTAGGCTACTGTCACTGCCCTTACATTTGAATTGAGAAAAAAAATATTACAACATGTATTATAATGCTGCTTTGGATAGTTAAGCTTTATAGAGTTTAATTAAGGTAAACGTAAACTGATGGTCTATTTAAATGTTCATACTTTGAGACTAGAGATCCCGAGCTATTTTCGATACCTATGAATCCCGGGATTGATAAACATAATCCCGGGATTTCGGGATTGATTTTTTTTATTAATTTTTATGGAAAATAAAATAAAAGCGAAAATAAAACAGAAAAAATACTTTTAATAAAAAATAACTACATTAGAAATAAACTGAGTTTGAATGAAATTTGATTTATACCGATGTGTAGGTTGCCGATTCATTTTATTTTTTCACATGAATTATTAGAAATGAGAAAGATTGGAAAAAACAAAGCTTCGCACTTTTAACAAAGTAATTCTACCATGATATCATACGTTTTCCGGCAGTTTCATATTTGGCTGACTAATTAGATTTTGCAGGTTGAGCAAGTGGCTGACATCCATTTCTCGTAAAAAAAAAACAAAATCTGTTAATACAAATCTCTACTCTGTGGAGGCCCATATGATCCTATTAGGATCGGACATGGTCGAAAAATTAGATTTATGATGCAGAAAGGCCATAAGTACGTCATGATTATTTGCTTTACTATTTTAAATCTCGCTAATCCATTCATTATGTCTTTACTATCAGAAACAGCAATCTCATATTAAATTCACATTATTATTTATATTATAATATTATTCACTCCATTAAACTTGTGTATTTCCAAGATTGAGCGTATACAATATTTATAATAAATGTCTTAAATAGTATAAATTATACTAGATTTATTTTTGACCGATTTTATCAATGTTATTTGTAAATATAAAAAAATTATATTAACAATGGAAAAAAATGCCAATCCCGGGAACAGTCCCGGGATCCCGGGATTGTCAAATTGTAATCCCGAAATCCCGGGATCAGAATTTTGGCTCGGGATTGGATTCCCTATTTGAGACATATAAAAAAAGTTACCGTTGAAAGTATGAGTAACGATGAACTTTTAATATAATACTCATCACACTTCGTTCGTGGCGTGTATGCTCGTTATGATATCCTCAAGTCGTCGTCTCCAATCTGATCCATCCTCTGTTATCATCAATTCAGAATTTTTTAGATCGCTACGCATCCTAGGAAATGACACCCAACTGATGCAATTTGGGTTTCACACCACCCTTCCACAGGTAATGCCATTTACGAGGGCGATAACTATGTTAAACCAAATTTCTTCGGGTGTTAATATATTCCACTTGCGTTAGTTTAGGTGGACGCTATTTTATAAATTCTTAAAACAGGGTCTCCTTAGCAAACTCGCTGTACTTTTTTGAACATAATATGTATAATTGTGTCGCTGAGTTTCAAAAACCGCTATAATACTTTTTCATTATGTTGAGAAAATCAATAAAAACTTTTTGTACCAGAGAGGTTTTTGAATGTTTCAATAGAGTTATAGCGGGATTTGATAGACACATTGATTTTGTTTCATAAATGACAGTTAATCGTAGCGGCTTTTGAAAGAGGCGATAAATATCTCATGTAGAGATTTTAATAACAAATCCAACGATAAACATAATTAAGATATATATATCTTAATTATTAAAAAAGTGTTATAGCGGGTTTTGAAATTTAGCGACACAATTGTATTTTTACTGGTTTTGTATGTTTATATTATGTTCTGTTTTTATATTTTCATTTTTATCGCTTTTATTACTATTCTTCTTTATAATAATGTTTCATGTCATGCTGTAAACGTCTTAAACTTATAATTTGTAATGTCCACAATATGTTGAAAAAAAAAAATTGAAATAATATCATCAATACCGTACATACACGGATACTGTACCTATTTCCGGTGATACAATTCAGGAATTCTATTTTCGTAAATAGTAGTTATAATTTAAGATACTTTCAGACATCAAGAAATCGGTAATAATAGAAAGTCGCTCTTCTAGTGACGTCCCTGTAATGGTGGCAACGCGTGCTGGGGGCGTGTTTAAATAATATATCGGCTTTTCTTTTGGATTTTACTCCCTTTCTTCTTCGCAATTAACCAAAAGTTTACTAATAATAATTATAACATCACGCCTGATTGTTTTAGACATATTTTTTATAATAAAAAGCTTCAAAATTACGTACATTGACAGATCCGTACACTACGGGAGTGTAAATTAAAATGATAAATTTGGGGGCGTTCCTCATTTCGAAAACGAAAGTGTGATTAACCGCACTGTATGGGATTGTTAGTTCACAGTTTTATTACGTGAACAAAAAGTTTTTGTTGATATAAAAAAGTTGATGAAACCTCTCTCTTAATAGATTGAACCTATACAACTACATAATAATATCTAAATGAAAATGGAGATAAAAAAGCTTACACTGACCGAATATACAGCCTTCATAAATCTGAGGCTCAGTCTGGACTATATAACTGTGTGTGTTGATAACTATCTGATAAGTCTGTGACTATCCATTATTTTCTCAAACAATAACTTAACGTCGTATCTCTTAATACGGCTTAATTTATTCATGGGCATAAGATGCGTAACAAAATGGTTTTAGTAAAGCAACTTGCCTTCTGTTTCCCATGGCACCCTCATGAATATTCATACATAATTGGTTATCAATGTACGACGACTACTGACCCATCCGTAGGGTCATCACAAAGACGAATAATTATTAAATTAAAAAAAAAATATTTAATTAAAAATTATTAGACAGCAAGTAGGTAAGTTACAACAAAAATTCTTAAAGTGATCCGTGACGTTGGTCAGTAATTAATGTAATACCTACTCTGATTTAAAATACAAAAGCTGATCGCCAATAGTACCTCAATTTGGAAAGCGCTTCAGAGAGTATTAAGAGCCATTAGTTAAAATTTGTCGTAATTAAGTAAGACGCCTATATCATAGTTGTCTATGTGTATGATCTCGAAACCCGAGAGATGAAGATTCGATTCCTGATGGGTGTCTTACTTCTTTCAAAATCTATTGGTTATAATATATTATTTTCTGAGAATTGTTTTCAAAATAATGTTGTCAATTTTTTTTACAAAACATTTTTTTTGTAATAAAAAACTACTTACTTAATAATATTAATATTATAATGTTATGATATTCAGAGTTATTCTTTATCGTAATAGATTTTTGAGTTGACACAGTGTGTACCTACTTCTTTCTTCTTTTATCGTTGTTGCAGATGTCATTCTTTAAAGATAATGTATTGCAGTGCCTATGCTCACCGCCCATTATTCCTTGACTTGACTTGGGATAGTCCTAGATTATAGGGTGCCTGAGCATTTCGCTCTGATTCCCTTCTTCTGTAGTTATTGATCTGTAATGGAGATTTGAATGAGTTTACTGTGTAATTTTAAGCTGGCTCTTAAGGAAGTCTAGGAGAGGGTTTTTTATAGGGTTAGAAGTGGTATTTTTTCAATAAAATAGGGTTTAAAATTTAAAGTTATAAGCTTTTTTCTTAATTTTTTAGACCCCCCGCACACGCATGCTCCCATAATTCTTATCTTCGGTCATCATTTAGCCGTCGACTGTTTCGCGGTTGGTCCTGGATCCGGGGTCATCTTCCACACCCACGGTGAAGAAGAAGAAGGAAGAGGCAAAGTTCAGAATTTAGGCGTTAGCCACAGCAGCTCCAAGAGAATGAAGAGCGAAGAGAAAGAGAGAAAAAGATCAATACCTATCCTTGTTTGATCATCAAAATTTGTGCCGCGGTGAGTGAAAAATACTCTCGACCAAAAACTCTGCCGTTGTTATTGTAATCTGCAAGGGAAGTATTGATAATGATTGATGAATACAGCTTTGGATCTGAAATCAGAAAGAATCTATTATTGTTTATTTGATGTTTTGTGGGAGTTATAGGGGTTTTTTTCCATGGAATTGTTCTGGGTCTGTTATATTCTGAGGGGACATTCTCGTTGTAATCGTTGATGTTGTTTGCCTATTATTCCGTTTTGTGTCGAAAGTGTTGTGACAATGAACGTTGCTCAGAGTAATAAGGGTAATACTGACGATAGTGTAATATGTCAGATATCAGATTGAATATCGGATTTTGTTTAAAGTACCGGAAGTCATGACGTTTTTTAATTATCGTCAGGGTTTCTCTGAATTTTGATAGCGTCGTTTTTCATACTTGGCGTAAAAATATCAATTATTCCGGCCCAAATTTTTTTTTCAAGGTGGATTTTTTTTCAATTTGCTAGTATTGTCAATTTTATACCTCTTGAATGTAGTAATGATCTATTATTAGGGTCTTCACGAAGTATACATATACTAATTTTATTAGGAGTTAGTTTACAAACACTTCAGCTATTCATAATTTGTTGGTTTTATTTTACTTGTGATCTTTAACTTAATAAGTAGGTGATAGAGTTTGTACCTACTTTATTGTGTTAGTTAGAATTAATTGTATTCATTGTCAGTATGTATTTACCTTTTGGTGAATGCACATAGTGCCAGAAGATGCCGAAAGGAAAAACCTGGGTCGCAAATAAGGATTCAAATGGAATAGTACGAAACTTAAAACCATTTTAATTTAAATTCAAGTTCCATCAAGTACCTTCGTCGATATTGTTAATGTTAAAAACCAACCAGTTAAATAAAGTATTGTTTTATTCAATACTATTTGGTTACTTAAAAAAATATTTACTTCCATCCCAGATTAATAGACACATGATTTTTTTAACATATTTTAACTATGTGGCTTGCTATTTTTACTATTAAGAGATGGATTAAATAAATTCAATTTTGCATACATAGAAATTCCACCCTGTTCACGTTGATTTCGGGTCGATTTCAGTGGTAATTTAGAGACACGTGCCAAACGAAACTTGTTTGTAGACGCACCCACCCTGTCCTTGCCCATCCCTGACACTGCCTTGTGCGCCCTTTCTTGGCCCGTTATTGTATGTTAGATCAATCGGCGAACCATCTTGACAAAGTTAATCCAATAATGAATAGATGAAACCAGGGACGTTTTCAGAGAGGGACTTAAGTAATCCTGACAGTCAATCATAATAATATAAACACATATTATATATCTATTAATTCTTCTTTTGAAACAAAACTTAGGCACATAACACATTTATAGTCAGTATATCAGTAGCGAAGGGTGGAGGTAGGCTGTTAAGATCCGCCATATAAATTTAACTTTGTTAGTCATATATATTTGTTTTTATTGAACTAAGACTACAATTATTTACAGATGGTATTGGTACAAACCAAACTATAAAAGTTTTAATTTATTTTGGGGGATACGACAAATTTGTGAACACTTTTAATTCATACTTATTTATTTTCGTTGGATTAAGAATACATATTACACATAGTGTTGGTTATTTAATTTAATTCATTAAGCCGTACCTTACCACACTATAAATAGATACAACATATTAGTATGTCTTTTAAATGTCCAAAGTTATGTATGATTTAATTGGATAATTTCAGATATTTTATAGTTTGATGAGTAATTTTGACTATTACCTATTATGGCTTGGTTTTCGAGAAGTTTAATTGATTTTTAAAAAACTAACCAACAACATTTATTCTGTAAAGTGTAGTCTTATTTCAAAAAAAAATACATATAACTGGCAAAGTTTAGAGTGCACTATTTATGGCGGATCTTAATAACCTACCTCCATCCTTCGCCACTGCAGTATAAGAGTGAACTTTAGAGAAACGTCAGAGTAAGAAATAAAAATAGGAAGAGGTTCGGCTAAATGTGGCAGTTTTCTGTAAATAAAAATACAACATTTATAATGATTATAAAAGTTAAGCGACATGAAAAATACCAAAAATACCCTTTTATTACTAATGACAATAAATTTGAAACATTACAACAGTGTTAATACAGTTAAATTCCGAGCGGTGCACATCAAAGGAGAAAACTCTTCACTGAAGGAACTCCATTCAAATTTTATTTATTTGTATATATAAATAATATAATATGAACATTACAAATTATTAATTTAAGACGTTTACAACATGATATTTAGAAATTAAGAAATGTTATAAATACAGTATTATATAAAAGTTAAACAGTATAAAAGTATAAATACATAAAAACTAATATATAAATTAGCTACAAGAAAGTACAACAAATCAGTTAAGCAGACCCTATTTTCAAAATTTATAAAACAATGCCCACCTATAGGTATTCATCTCACGCAGGTGGAATATGTAAATATCCAAAGTGATTTGGTTGATATATGTAAAATAAATAAAATTTGAATTTGAATATAATAATCTGTAAATTTACCAAATAATAATTATTTGGGAATATCACACTATTTATTGAGAATAGCTTCTACCTATAATGATATTGAATTAAAGTGAAAAAAGATGGACAATAATAGTAAATAATAACAACATAAAAAAAACTTTTTATTTACAACGTTTTTAAATTTTCTGTTGAATTATTATGCTCAATATGCTCAAACTTGTACTTGATATGAAGTAAATAAAAAAACAAACAGATATAGAATACTGAAATGTCATTTTGCCATTCCATTTTGATTTCCATAGTAACGCACGTATATATTAATAATTTAACTGTTAGGACCACCCCCTTAGCAACCAATGATAGTCTTTTACTTTTAACGGATTTTTCTGAAATAACTTTCTATACATAACAGAATTAACTGAAAATGAATTCAATTCTGCTTAAAGATGGCTAAAAGTATTAAAAGAATGCATTGGCATCGTGTTCTGATATGTACTAAAAGTTTCAAATGTCTAGCTAGTCGGTAAGTTAGTTAAAAAAATCGATTGCAAGATTTGTACTGGATAAACAAGCACCGGAAAAACAAGAATACGAACTAAGAAAAAACGTGGTAAAAATACAAAAAAAACATTACCTCAGCCTGTAAACCAATTCCACGTCACTGCCAGTAGATATCCTATAAATAGTTAGGAGTATAATTAACAAAGACTTGCCGAGAATAACAAATCAAGTGATTCGTCACTCTAGTCACCCATCAACTACTCACAAATTTCGTGTGTAAATATTATTATTATTATTATTATCATCTCGATCTCTCTCTTTCTCTCTCCTGCTTTAAACTCCTTTCCAAATCAATGATCTGTTGAATAAGTTATTTTCTTTGTGTAAGTAAATACTTCATTAGGTTTGCATCGAAGTTTTATGGAAACATCTCTGTTTGAATTATTAACACCCGACTTTGCATTTTCTTCACATAACATTTTGAATATTATTGTATACTTAGATAAAACATACTGTTGAGAATTATTATGTGTCAAATAAAAGTAAAAATTTCAAATTCATTTGATTTGAAAAACAAAACTTCAACCTAACCAATGAAAAATACTTAAAAATAATCAATTATTGCTACTTACAAGACATAATTAATAGTATATGAACATAATCACGCGTTGTATGAAAATCACGGCTGATAATTAATTGGTTATCACAAAAGAGAGAATATATTCTAGAAACTGTATATATTAGGTAAAAGCAAAATTGCAAAATGTAAAATGTAGTTTTTAGCATAAATCGATTTCCTTTTATGACAGTTACACTATTTACAAACAAAAACAAAACAATGTCTATTTTATAAATAGATAATCTTGTATGCAGTCAGTTTGGTATTTATGTATTTCCAATGTACCTAAACACATTAAAAAAACAGTAATCGGTATTTAATTTGGAAAGACCTAATTATTTGTTATCACTGTGAAAAAAAGATTAAAACTCCATATAAAACTGCATTGTTTAATCAAATATTTTACCCTAAAATGACACTTCACTGAATGCACCATTTGACAGACTACACAATTTTTATTTCATTTGTTTTTCAGGCATAGTATTTTTATTTTCAAAAATCGAATCATTTGAGCTATCATAGATAATGTACACGTTTAGGTAGGTAGATAAATGGAATTCATGTGACGTTTTGTATAAATAATAAATTAATACACGATGTTTATATTTATTAATACGAAAGATTTTTTTTATGTTGGTTAAAATATATTTCCTATAAGTGTGAATTAATCAAAATTTTGTATGTTCAATAATTAGAATATTACATTCATACACCTTGTGAATTATTCGTTGAATAAAACACAAAGTTCAATTAAATTACAACAAAAAATCTTGGAGTGTTCCGTGACGTCAGTTAGTAATTAAAGTAATACCTACTTTGATTTAAAAATACAAAAGCCGATCGACAATAGTAACTCAATTTGGAAAGCGCTCCAGAGAGTATTAAGAGCCATTAGTTAAATTCTCGCAATTAAGTATGACGCCTATAGCATAGTGGTATATGTACATGAGCGCGAAACCCGATAGCTGCAGGTTCGTTTTCTGCTGGGTGTCTTACTTAAAAAAAAAAGATTTTTTCTATTGGTTATAATATATTATTTTCTCAGAAGTAATTGCAAAATTATGTATGTTCAATAATTAGAATGTTACATTCCTTAACCTTGTGAATTATTCGTTGAATAAATAAAAATGGTAATATCATAATAGTATTACCATATATAAAATGTTTTCAATGATGAGGTATTTATTAATTTTATTCATAATATTTTTGTATAACTTTTGCAAATTTGTTTTATGTTTTTTCTACGATGTTCATCATATCTATTGTCTACTAATTATAAAATATTATACTTAGTGTTTTTCGGTGTGTAATCAACTTTTGACAGTAACCCCGCGATATATTATGCTCTCTTTCCCCGGAAAGAGTAAGCTTGAGGAAGTTTGGTCTTTGAATTGCTTACTTTTTTCAAATATTTCATAGATAAATGAATAGTTTTTGACTATAATCTAGTATAATTTGGTTAGGCAGGGGTTATTTGAATTTAAAAAACTAATTAACACTATCTACTCACTGTAGCATTAGTTCAATATAAACAAATTTGTTTGACTGGCAAAGTTTAGTATGCACTATGTATGTCAAATCTTAACAGCCTACTTACACCCTTCGCCACTGCTTAAGTATGTCATGTACCTATAAGTTATCAATTTCCTTGCACCCACCTAACTCTGTGTTGGAAAAAATACAACTTTATGATTCTGAGGTTATTATCTCAACTATTAGTTGAGAAATTATTAATAATAATATAAAATAATTATTTGGTATGTAATGTATTTTATTTAAATTAATACAATGTCTTTCCGCACAAGAATAGACAGTTAATACCATTATAGTGTTAGCTAAAATACACAGAGTAACTTTAGGAATTTGTGACTGCGGAACACATTACAACTCCATTGAGTCGAGAATTTCTTGTCACTGCTTCGAAATATTCAGATCACGCCATTGAAGTAGTCTATAAGACATATTCCGAGTCTCGTTATGTCTTTAGAATTTCCACTAATGACATTAAGCACAGAGCTATGCGTCATGCATACTATTACCATGTATTCATGCCAAATTTTATTGCTTCCTGTAATGAAAATATGAAAATTTTCTATAAATTTATGTATTGCTTTTTGCAGTGTTCCTGATACCGGTAGTATGTTTATACTTACTTCTTTCTAGGTAGGTTTTTTACTGTTTTTCCCCAAGCTATGAGTTTTATTGAACATACAAACACCTCAGAGAAATATAACCACAAAAAATACGAGGCCCAGTGGTATACAAACCCACGCTACTGGGATTCGTATCCATGCGCTCTACCAACAAAGCTATGTGCGTCCTATCTATTTGCTATAAAATTAGCTAGTAGTTTGTATAAAACTCTCGGAAGCCCTTTTTAAATTGTGTCAATTTTTGGCAATCGGCTTTTGTATTTTAAATTAAAGTAATAATATTATTTATTAAATTTTAGTTATAACTTGCTATAAACTATTTCCTTTATTTACCGAAAAGTCAATATGTTTGAGTCAATTATAGCAACAAAATTCTTGCATATAATCCTTTGAGAACCAGACATAATATTAATAAGGAGTTATTCTTCAACCGTGTTAGCGTAAATACCTGTAACCTGTAGAACATCAAGTCGTCATTACCTGCACAGAGTGACTCAACAAGAAGTGGTTCCTTACCGCTAACTTCTCGTCTATCATCGATCATAAGCTCGCCTTCATCCCTCATAGTCTAATAAGGAGTGCAGGAACCAGGAACCAGCCCAGCGCACCCACCTTATCAACATTAAAGGTTAATGCCTGGAGTCCCTGTATAACCCCCCCAAAAAACATAGATAATTTTAAAACACTTTACAGAAATATAATAACCCAATAGAAAAAATCTTCTTGAAAACAATACGACGTCCAATATATAGAAACAACCTAGCATTCTTGTGTAAGTATATCCATGTAATGTAATTTTATGTGTTTTGTTGTTTTTATTGGAATTAATTATTATTATACCTAATATGAGTAGGTACCTAACGTTTGAAATAAACTCACGTGGTTTTTCCAGAGTGTAGTATATAGTTTGAGAGTCGTTTATTTAATACCTACTATATGATATTGTGTACTAACAAAAAAAGCTTTAGTATTGGACGCTAGGGAAAAGCAAATCCTCGGCGCTTGCGTTATATGAAAATTTATCATAATATACCTATATTATGTTATGATTCATGCTCATCAATCAATCAGGTTTTCTCGGATTTATACGTTTTATTTTGCTTCGTGAAAATTTTCATATAACTTGTAGGTATTAGTAGCATTTCTGACTGGGCTATGTTGATGATGTCTTATTGACTAACACATTTTTGATTCACAAGTCAATGTTAGACTTGTTTATTAATATCCTTTCATCTACTACATTATATTATCCTATCATATTTTGTATTTTTGAAACAAGGTTTTGAGCAATAGGTATATGGGTACTTAACCAACCTTGATTAAATTATAGACAGCGAAAATAATAACTTAGATATTAGCATATTAATTCATATTGAGAAATTTCAACGTGATTATTGATTGCATCAATATCATAATGGGTGAAGTACAACACCCTCTGCAGGCTCACATACTTAGGTTGGAGGTGTTTCCGTTTCAGACCCCTTCCCCCAGTAACGGAAAATACAAATTATTTAACTGAATAATTGGAGTATTACTAAACTTCTTCTTTTTCTTCTTCAAGACCTCATGATTGAGGATCGTAACTCAATAAATTTACTGTTAAAGAACCTTCTCAAGGGGTTGTCTCTACTTCTCTTGGCATTCTGTGACATGCCTTACTGGAAGATTTGGTGGCACTGTTTGTCTGATATTGTTAATATTCAGATGTGGCATGGTGGCAAAATATACCAAAACTATTACCGTTTGGTTTAGGCAGGGTTTGAATTTTAATAACTAGCTAATACCATTTGCAAATTGTAGTCTTAGTTCAATCAGAACAAATACGCATGACTAAGAAAGTTTAGTCTGCACTATTTATGGCGGATCCTAACAACCCACCTCCACCCCTCGCTACTGCTGACTGATCAAAAGGGTCACTAATCAGACTAAACTGACCGGCTGTAAGACTGTGAGAGATATCAATTACGGAATCAACATAGAGTTTAATCCTAATCTGTTTACATAGCGCTTGCGGCGTCCAGTCAATGGGCAGCGCCATCTATGGGTCTCTTTTCGAAGTCACGCCACTGCAGGTTTATTATGTATAAAAAAATCCGTTGTTTTATAAATTATTCAAAGAAATAATATGGATTGTCCAGATTTATCTAGTCTCTCTAGAGTGGCGAGTTTGTATTTATGGCACCCATAAATAATATTTAATAATATAACATATCTCAAAATCTCCCAAATTTAGCGGGACCTTAAAAAACTGTTCCGTCTGAATAATTTTATGGGAGGAAATATTTTATGCAATTACTCCTAATGGCTTTTTTCACCAGCTTTTGACAACTTAACGATTTTTTTTTGTGAATATTCATTTTCATTTATGTTGAGGGTGTGCGGCTGTTTTTTGAAAAAAAATCCCTTTTAACAATGTGAAAGAATGCGTGAGCAGCATATTTTAATACTTTAAAAAGACTTTCGCTTAAAAATAGAAAATAAGCAATTTTCTGGCCGAAAATACTTTAAACAAATTGGGTATCGGTGAAAATATCAAACAATCTTTACAAATTTTGGTTATTGTAGTACTTAAGTTATTTTGGTTTTCTTTTAAAACTCTTTTTATATTTTTTGTAATCTTTTATTAAATGCTGTAGGCACTGTGAAAACGACAGTTTAAATATTCTTTTATCTTATTTTAAAACGGTATTGATTTCCTAATACAAATTTAATATACTTTATATTAACCTTCCTTTTACGATTAAAATAAATTCTGTCCGTTCCGGTGATCTCACCTTGGATTACCATAAACGAGATTGACACTATTACAGTTGGTAAAATTAAAATGCATATTTTTTCAACATATATTATTCTAATAAGGTTTCATCATTATTATTTGCCATTTGTTTTATCCATAAATATATCAAAAAAGCGTCAAAGCTAAATAATTATAATCATACAGTATTTCTATATATTATTAAAGCCTAGAAATCATAGTTATATAATATTGATTCCAACCCATCCTTTTCAATCTCTTTCTCACAATTGAGTAGATATATCTCTGGTGGCGCTTTTAGCAGTGGGTTGTAATTTGAACATGCTGGTTGGTGAATTACGGATATGGGGGTTGGGGGGGGGGGGGGGGTTAACATGATGCCAGGCATTGATCTTTTATGGTGAGAGGGCTGACGCGCGTTAGAGCCGGTTCGGTGTTCACGCACTCACGCGCTGGGTTCGGAATGTCACCTCACGGTTTCACGTTTGTTTTTGATGATGAATGATGGTGACAAGTTCAGGATAGATGATTGACGCAACGTTCACTCAAATTCTTTTTGTCGAATTTAACTTTAGATATATCTTGTTTGTTCGTAATGAAATGCAACAGTCTGTATGAATTGTACATTTATATTAAATTTTATGATAGTTTAATTAAATCTGACGGGTGTTTGTCAATTAAATATATTATATTTACTGGATAATGCATTCGGTTTAGAAAATATTAACATTTTAATTAGACATTATTATTGATGATTATAGGAATATCCGAAATATGAAGATGACAAAGTGCATATTAACAGAAATATTTGAAGTTTACTAGATCGGGTAACCTATAGTGATATTACCTTTAGTTAGTAGGCGTTATTATAGAGACAAAAATCTAGATATGTCGAAAAACCACAAGATCAAAATATAATGTACAAAAAGGCAGACGATGTAATGTGATATAGTCCAGGACACACGTAGAGCTGAGTATGGGTACCTACATAGTAAGATATTGGCCCAACTATTGCCCCCACAAGTGGGGGGGGGGCTGATAGGGTTCTATCCTAGGGGCCCCGGTATGGCGAGTCAACCAAATAAGTGAGATAAACACACATCACAAATTTGCTCTAATAGTAAAAAAAACTATTTTCCTTTATTAATAATTATATTTTAATCTGATAGTGCGATGTAATTTTGAATTGTGTCATTACTTGATAATTAACTACATAATTGGAGTGCATGTAAGTATTACAAATACACTAAATACCTACTCTTAATTTTACCGTGAACGCCATTTGGAAAACGCTACTGTAGTGCATCACACTGCCTTTAACCTTGGCGATTGGTGGGAGGGAGACGAGAAAGATCCTAGCATTGGGGCCCGCTTCGGGATATGGGGGCCATGGGCCCAACCACTATGTTTTCAATGAAAATCCAATATACTATTGAAAAACCGTAGAAACATATGTACCTACATATTATTATAAAAAAATCTCATCAAAAGTATAATACCGTATGGGGATAAACAACTCAATCCGTGTCAGCATATTGATTCGGCGATATTAAATATCCACTTCTCGTAGTGTCCAATTATGGTAGACTCAGTAGACAGCTGATTAAAATGATTGTTTCCACGATATCCATTTTTCCACATAGTCAGCTATATCCGATGACGCAAACTCCATTATAGTAGCTGACTCAATTATAATAATTATTTTCTAAATTTCATATTATTCTGATTGTGAATACATCAATAAATGGCGGATCATAATTCATTTGACAATGATCGAATATAATTTCCCGGTCTATTAGAATCTCAGTATCTGTATCGCTCCGCACAACATCTCATTGTACCAAGACTCGGAACTCGGAACAGTATCATAAGTATTGTAACATAACTATTGTAACATACTTTTGTACCGACTATTTACGCTGCAAGTAAAACACGCTCCTCCATTAATCGGAGCAACCACCAAATCTCGATCTCTTCATCCACCACACCATGACTTCCCACAGGAATGACCTCCCAAAACCGTATGACTATAATTATAGTGTAATTGTGTAATAATGTGTTTTTAAGTTGGTATGTATCGCATACAACGTTATTGATTGAATTGCATGTAATATTATTCTCAACACGTCTGCATGTATTCCACGAAAATTGGTAAAAGCAATTTGGAGCAATATTCAATAAAGCCTTCTTCACAACTAACACACCGATACAATTATCTGATCTCGAATTTCTTTAAAAAAACAGGTAGCTAAATAAAATAAAATTCTCGTGCATCGCGCGTTAAAAAAACTTACGTGGGAGGCGCTTCGAAGTTTTCAAAAAACAGCATAATATTTTAGTCAATCGGAAAGTTGCAAATTGTTATTCTTTGAAAAATAATATTTTTTCTGCTTTGAAGGGAGCGTATTTTCTTTTCCACATCTGGATTCGTTTGAAAAGCCGCAGAGGCCGCAATATTCCTTATAATTTACTTACACTCCTACAATAAAATTGAATCTTGTTTATCGATGTAGAAATAATAGCAATAGGTATTTTTAAATTTTATTTTCACTTACATTGGTTTTTACTTTGGAGTAGTATTCATAGCACAAAGCTTTATAGAGCATTTACACGGCATATTCTGTAGATTTATAATTTTTAAATTGAACTATCGCGATAGCAATAGTTAACACACGAATTGCTCATTTCGTCGCCTGTCTCATTTTTACAACGTTTTTATTAGCTCGTATTCTTGTTTGTCCGGTGGTTGTTTGTCCAGTACAAATCTTGCATTCGATTTTTAACTAACTTCCCGACTATCTAGAAATTTGAAACTTTTAGAATATATCAGAACACGATGCCAATGCATTCTTTTAATACTTTTGGCCATATTTAAGCAGAATTGAATTCATTTTCAGTTAATTCAGTTTTTTACAAAAATTTATTTCGGAAAAAAATCTGTAATCCAATCCACTATTATTGGTTGCTAAGGGGGTAGTCCTAGCAACTCAATTATTAATATATACGTGCGTTATTATGGAAATCAAAATGAAATTTCAGTATTCTATTTTTGTTTGTTTGTATGTTTGTTTTTTTTATTTACTTCATATCAAGTACAAGTTTGAGCATATTGAGCATAATAATTCAACAGAAAATTTAAAAACGTTGTATATAAAAAGTTATTTTTATCTTGTAATTATTTAATTATTATTACCTAAAATATAACTAGACAACATAAACATGACATTTTTCGGCTGAGTTTGCAAGTTTTCTGTCAGTTACGAAAACGGTAACCCGTATTACACGTAGCAAATCGAATTACTTTCAATAATATTGAAAGTAAAATAATTCGATTTGCTACGTGTAATACGGGCTTTTTTAATAATTCATATTATGAATTATTAAACTACTTGCAATATAAATTGTGCATTCACTCTCCTGTTCTGAAAATAATAATCATCGCTGTCATCCGACTTCGCACCAAAGTTTATTACCTAACAACTTTTCCATAATGTGTCTACACCTAAATCTTGCCTTCCCACATTAGTCTCTGGTTGCTTCGTTTGCGATTTAACAATATTATTATTATATATAAAATTAATTTACTTACAATATAAATCGTGCATTACTATTATATTACATCATTTGATTGACTGTTCTGTTCTGAAAATAATAAACATCTCTGTCAACCGACTCCGCACCAATATTTTTTATTACGTTTTACATAGGTGTGTATATTCCTAAATCACTAGCCTTATAAGAATCTTCGATTTTTATATCGTCCTCACAGTATATTTTCTATTTATTCGGAGTGTAATGAAGGAATAACCGATCAAACATTTTATTTTACGTCATATCCGCATTACTCTATGAATGGTGCTAATAGGTACGCCAGTTGCTTAGTTTGCCTATTTAACAATATAGTAATATTTAAAATTGTACTGTTTTTTTTATCACTTTTAAATGTTGGGTCACATTAAAAACAATATTAAATTGTGCTCGTCTTTGTAAAAGTTTTTTGTAATACCCCGATTAAAATGGGGTATGCATTGTTAAGCTGCTAAATATACTACTGTATCATGTAAAACAGACTTTTCACACACAGGTGTAGCGTTTACACACCTATTCTATGCGTACGAAAGTACGTGTGCTTCTGCGCAGGTTCGTGCTTATGGCTATTATACTTCAGTTGAGGCATAGTCTAAAAAGATCGTGGCTAGGCAATGTGCGGATTGTGCAAATGACGCGTGCCGAACGAAATATAATTTGTCATAAAAATCCAACATGCGTCCATTTAATGCTATGTATATAACGGAAATTAGAAACGTCAGAAACGGAGGTGTTATCGTACACCCCGCTCTGAGGACGAGGCCAAGCGTCTCGTCAGCGCTCTGGAGACCTCAGAGACTGCTCTGAGTATTAAACTTGCAGGAAAAAAGCAGCCTCGCATTATTATTTTTAATATGCCGGCTTCCATTACAGAACCCCAGCTTCGGGAGGCAATTTACAACTCTACAAGAGAGCAAACGGGTCTATCTGAAGAGGCCTACCAGGCCGTACGCCTCAGCCACAAGGCGGGTCCCAGGACTGGCAGATGCCATTGACTGTACATGGGGTGGGACTCTTTCCCACTCCAGAACTATCTAGGGGTAACCAAGTGCAATAAATGCCACTTATATGGGCACATGGCCAAATCATGCTAGACAAAAGACGTCACCTGTTCTTACTGTGCCGAACCAGGCCACAACCGTGCGGACTGCCCCGTGAAGGAAGCTTCACCAAAATGCGTTGCCTGCCGCCGTCACAAGCGGCCATATGACCACCCGACCCATAGTGCAACATTTCCGGCTCGCCTGTATGCGGAGCAGAGGGAGCGATCAATGACGGACTACTCAATTAAAATCCCTCACCCATCCTCAGCATGACTCGCTTATAATAAGCACTATTCAACAACTTCCGCACCTCGGTCATGCGAGATTTATTATCAAAATGTAAGAGGCCTAAAAACTAAAGTAAATACATTTAAAGAGGGTATATTGTGTGCCCGACCATCGATAATTGCTCTAAGCGAAACATGGCTCGACGACACCATATCGGCCAATGAGCTGTTCGGAAGTGAATATTTTGTGCATAGAACAGACCGTCGAAAAATGGTAGACGAGGTGGGGGCGTTTTGCTGGCAATTAGAAATGGGGTAGCATTATCCACACAAACTTTATATCCAACCAGATCAAATGTAACTGAATATGATTTTGATTTTAATTTGTGTAAAGTTAATTTTAACTTTTGTTCACTGTACTTGGCCGCTGTATACTTCCCTCCCGGCAGCTCAGCGACTACATACAGTGACTTTTTTCACATAATAGAAAATTTGGTACTGCCCAACAAAAAACTAATTATTTTGGGAGATTTTAATTTGTATTCCGCTGGTATAATTGAATCTGATTATATCAGCTTTAATAATTTATTTAATTTAAAACAATTTTCTTCTGTGAAAAATAGTCTCGGTCGGACGCTTGATTTGGTGCTATCTAACGTTGGTTGCACGGTGGTCAGCGCGTGTGATGAGCCTCTCGTTCCTGAAGATGTCTATCATCCCTCTACTTGCACAATTTTATCTTTTAGGCATGTATCGCACAGAAATGATTCGTCGATTCCTCCACTGAATAGGCATAATCCGCAATGGAATTTTTCAAATGGAAATTTTTTAGCGCTGTATAATTCTTTGAGTACTACAGATTGGACCTCGTTATATGAACAAATTGATGTAAACACGGCATTAGCTATTTTTTATAATAAATTTTATAATAGTCTGGACTCCTGTTTCCCTCGCCGGCTCGTTCATCTACCGAAGTACTCATATCCTAAGTGGTTTACGCCAGAAATTATTTATAATCTAAGGTCAAAGGCATATTATCATGCACTGTGGAAAAAACATAGACGGACTGCAGATTATAGTAAATTTTCCTGTCTTAGAAACTCATTGAAGTGTGACATCTCTTCGGCTCACAAATCATATCTAACGTCGATTGGTCGAAATATTGTCTCAGATCCTAATTGTTTTTGGAAATATATTCATTCGCTTAGTTCCAGTAGTACTACAAAAGACAATGCCATGATGACGTTGAATAATGATCATATAGAGAACCATGTTATATCTGATGCATTTGCTAAGCATTTTGAATCACTTTATAGCTCAATAGAACCGCTACTTGACCCCGATTCTGCTGGTCCTTCGTCTGGAACGCAAGATATTCAAATCTCAGCTTTTGACGAGAAAGATATGGAATATGGGTTTTCAAATTTGTCTCCCAAAAGTTCATTTGGTCCAAATGGCTTGCCACCTTATGTGGTTAAGGGCTGTTACGAACATATATCCTTTCCGCTTAAACATATATTTAATATAATCATAGCATCCAGCACTTTTCCTGATGCATGGAAAATAATCTGCCTAAGGCCGCTTCATAAAAAGGGATCTAGATCAGAAATCTCTAACTATAGGCCAATAGCAGTTCTTTCGGCTCCATGTAAATTATTTGAATCGATATTACATATAAACATCAACCGTCAAATAGACTCTCGCCTCTCCGATTCGCAGCATGGTTTTCGACTCAGGCGGTCCACAGTAACAAATCTTATAGTGTATAATAATTTTATTTCAAATTCTATGGATAAGTCAATTCAAGTTGATTCTGTGTACACAGATATTTCCAAGGCATTTGATCGTGTTGATCACGATATTTTATTACAAAAGCTTTGTACATTTGGCGCGTCATATAGTATAATATGTTTTTTTGCTTCTTATTTGAAAAATCGCCGTCAATTTGTTGATTACCATGGGAATGAATCGCGGATTTTTAGAACAAACTCTGGTGTTCCTCAAGGTTCAAATCTTGGCCCAATTTTGTTTTTAATATTTTTTGATGATATTGTCAAAGTTATAACCAATTCTTCTTGTTTGCTATTCGCAGATGATCTTAAACTTTTTCGAACTATTGAAACCCCATTATGCTGTGCGATGTTGCAGTCTGACCTAGATGCTATCTCGCAATGGTCTATCTTAAATAAACTTGAATTCGCTACCTACAAATGTAATATTATTTCATTCAATCGTTCAAGGCACACCTTATTGTTCCCATACACATTGTCTGGTATAATATTGAGTAGGGTAACGGAGATAAAAGATTTGGGAGTATTGTATGATACAAAGTTCACTTTCAATCAGCATATTCTTAACATCAGTACTAGATCTAGCAAAATGCTTGGTTTTGTTATGAGGGTTTCAAAATCATTCGAAAACGTCCGAGTGCTACGTACATTATACGTCACACGCAGCCTTAAAAGTTTCCTTATAGGTAACTATATATATATTATGAAAACTTTGTAGAGAAAAATGGTAAGAAAATGCATTAGCAGTCGTAGAGAACTACTCGTAGAATTAGTACACGACGTATAACATCACTGCTAGATTACTAATGTAAATATTCGACTCCAAAGAATAATACTTATGTTTTCTAGATATTATTTTCTTATTAGTCGTGAATGGGCATTACTTGGCGCACATAATAAGAAATTTTATTATCAATGAGCCTATTGCGTTATAACTGGTAACAACAGGTGTAGTAACTAGTTTTCCGACCACCTGTAATATTGTTTTATCCTACGTATCATTTGTGTTGAGTATTCTTGAATATGCCAGCATTATTTGGATTCCTAATAGGTCCATGCACACAATTAAGCTAGATCGAGTCCACAATAGATTTTTTAGATTTCTCTACTTAAGAACATACGGGTTCTTTCCTTATGATAATGACAATAAAATGAATTTCCCGACTCGTTTTTTTCTGGGTATGCTATCAATGCAATCCCTGTCTACCCGAAGAGTGATTGCTCTTTTAAAGCATTTCTTTTTACTTCTTCGTGGGTTCATTTACAATCCGCATATACTGGCAAATATTAATTTTCATGTTCCCACCAATATCACTCGCAGCTTCACGGTCTTCAAGATACCTCGTCGCAGGACAGATGTTATGTTTCATGATGCTGTGTATCGTGCAATTAGCTTATTTGATGGCACCATAAAGGTTGATTTGTTTTTTATTAATTATATAATGTTTGTAGACGTTTTAAATAGGATAAATTTATAATTGTATATATTATCATATTTCTTTAATATTTACACATGCTGTCTTTTCCACTTTCTTGTCATATTAGTTGTTATTTGTAATTAAGATATTTTTATATATTTGTATGTATTATGTATTATGGCGCATTGGCCAAAAGCTGTAATGCCGTAATACTCTTTTTTTATAAATAAATAAATAAATAAATAAATAAATTATAGTGAAATATTGTTATATTACTAATAATAATAGTAAACGTAAAAGTTTTTTAGTCATCTTTACACGATTAAAGAATATTTTCATCCGACGCCATGACAAAACAACTCGACGTGCAGACCGCTCGACTGTTGGTCTCCGATTGGCGACTAGTGAGATATTTCGTCGCACCTACTGTTGAAAATTATTTGCCGTTTCACTGAAGTACGCTCTTAAGTTGTTTAGCTATAGTGGCAAATCTATACGTAAAATTATATGCCACAATTTAAGTTTACTAAAATGTGACTGAAATAATTGAATTTCAAAAAGGAGCGAGACATGGCTGCATCATATCCCCAATAATATTAAATTATATATTCAGAAAAGATTTTTGATGAAACTTTGATAGAATTAAAGTAAATTAAGTCATTATAATAATATGTAGATGACACATTGCTTATTGCAGATACCCAGGAAGGTTTTCAAACACAAACGTTTCAAACAGGGTAACGTAGACTTGCAACAAATAATGCTACATACAAAATATATAAGTATAAAAAAGCCCCGTACAGACGACAAAATTTTCAAAGTAAATGAAGTGCTTTTGGATAGAATATATTCCATTATTATATACTTTGGTTGCACTCTGAATAATAACTGAGACCAAACCATTGAACTGGAATATTGAGGCAAAAAGATAAGGGTTCACGACTGAGGAAAACACTCTTTAGCCGCGACTTAATCCAGGGACACAGAATGAGAATTGCTAAACTATTTGTCTTTTCAGTCATGGGAATTAAACTTATGTCTTACACTTTCCGGGTGAGTGATTTTGCCTCTAAGCTAACGATCTGTCAATGAGTCACATTTTTTTTTCTTTTAACTACGTTTTACTTCAAATTACACCAATCAGCAGGCTATCTGTTTTGTGATCAATTAAGGTAAATGATGTTACCATCAGCATATCCAACTCATTGCCATTTTATTAACCTCATTATGTCGGCCTTCGTTACGTTCTCAGTGCATATGGCGTTAGCCTTCCACCCGCGGCTTCGGGTACAATTCCCAATGAGGTCAGATTATATTTTTGTGATTTTCTCAAAATCTGGGTATTTGTGATTGTTTTACTTTTATTTCTAATTACACTACTGTCATTGGGCCTCATGGCCTATTGTATTATTAAAGTCTTTCCTCATTGTGCCTAATATGCACGTTTCCATATTTATACATGAGCTACACCATAATTTTATATATTTATTTATTTGATTTAGAAAAAAAGAGTATTATAGCATTACAGCGATTGGCCAATGCACCATAATATATAATAACATACAAATTAAAAAAATATTTAATTAAAAATAACAACCAATATAGTAGAAAAGAAAGTGTTTGCTTATGTAGATACTAAAGTAAAATTATAAATACAATTAAATTTAACCTATTTAACACGTCCACAAACATGATATACTTAGTTATTTAAAAATAAGTAAATCTTTATGTAGCCGTCAAATAAGTTAATCGCACGATACACAGCATCATAAAACATCACATCCGTCCTGCGACGGAGTATCATGAAAACCGGAAAACCGGAAGTGTTTATATTTTATACCACTATTATTGGGCTTCACGGCCTGTTGTGGTAATTAATAAAGAAACAAAAAAAAAACATACTATAACTGGAGACCAACGTGGGCTCAAAGTATTTCTATTTTATAAATAAAACCATTCTATAGAATATAATGTATCGGTATAAAATATTATAATAAATATTTTGTTGTAATATACCATTGGAACATAATATTATTGAAATATACGAGATATAGTATTATGTTTTGATCAAATCTTTGATACAGGAAGTAGAGGTCGTCTTAATAAAATGAAATATTTCAGTGTAGCATTGTAGGTACTAGGAAAAATTGTCAGAACAATTTTCTGTCACATCATGGTCGACGGAGTGAAAATATGGTACGTAATCAACTATTTTGAAAAAAATATTTTTTTCGTTGATACGTGCCATTTTTGCTACCATCGAATGAACTACGCGGAAATAACAAAAAACTGTCTCTGCAAATAAAAATCATTTTATCCATTTTGTCATATTGAAAAAAAATTAGATAATATTTCTCATAACGGTTTTTACATTGAATATTCCATAATACTGATTTAACGAATGTCATAATTAAAACAAAATGGTTGTTTTTATTATAAGGCCTCGAAAGCGACATCGAAGTGTTGAAAGGGCCCCTAATAAATGGATGCGGAATGAATTGGATCTAACGCAGTTGATAGAAATGAGAGAGACCTTAAGGGCTTACATGCGCCACGTAGGTCAAAATGGAGTTTTTATGATATTTTCAGAGCGTAAGCCTGGACATTGATTAAACGTTGTAGATAATCTATTTATATAATTTTGAAGCCATGTTATCCTTTATATTTATTTTAAACATTTGATGACTGCATTAGGTATTTTCATTACATAAAATAGTATTCTTTTAAGCCTCTCGATCTAATGTTTTAGAATTTAGTCATATTTCAGTACATCCATGTGCAGTGGTGTTAAATTTTTTTACATTTATTAATTTTAAGCGCATTTAAAACTATTAGTAAAATTATTTACTATTTAAATAATAAAAATATTTACGATAAAAAAATATATTTATAATTTCTGTGATGCCAAATTTGAAAATAATTAGGCATTTAGGCACAATTAACACATTTGAAGATAATTCCAAAAAATACTGATTATAAGCTATGTCTTTGACTATTCACATGTGATAAAACATCCTACGAATAATGATTGTTTTATAATAATTATTGACCTAAGAATAAGGCAGTATTTTTTTGAAATACGCCATTTCTATTGGCATTTCCCAGTTTCCGAGATGTTTTGCATTCAAATTATTGCTCTTCACATGTGGTCATACAAAATATATTATTAAAGATTTAAATTCAAATAATTTTATGTATTATAATATCATTAGTCTATGTATTATATTGTACTTTCACTATTTCCGGATGGAATAAAAAAAATATGGCTACGTAAATATTTGTACCAGCAGCTTATAAAAATATATTATTGGGATAATGAAGGTTTATAAATCCATTTTTAGTACATTTTAGTTTGACTCTACCATCAACCGGTTGGAAGTAATTGTGAATAGGCTCGCCGCAAACTTGAACCATGTAGGTCTTCATCTGAATGCGGTGAGTACCAGAGCCATGTGACTCATGCACTCCATGCAGTGATGCCGACACTCAATTGCAGGTTTGTCGTGTGCAGGTCGAACTGGTTACCAGGTTCAAATACTTAGGTGCCACAGTTGCCGACGATGGCAGTCTTTCTAGTGAACTTGGAATCCTTGTGGGTGTGGCAATACGTGCTTGCTACATGTGCTCAGGTATAACTGTGAGACATGGCATCTTACAAAGCTTTAACTGTTTCGACTTTTGAGCTTCGAGAATCGATGTTTCCTAACATTGACCTAACTTCCCTTTTGTTACAGCGGCTATCAAAAGCATTACTTTTGTCTCACACTATGGGAAGCGCAAGACGTACCGATGAATCTAGAGAAGTTGCGCAACTTTGTGCTTGCCCTTTGCCTTAACACTAAGATGGTGAAATAAGTAAAGGTTTATATTGATATTATTCACTAATTATTCAGTATATTGTTGTAATGCAATTACTTTCTAACGAATGATAAATAATTCATCAGATTCTTGATCCGTGACTCTGGTAGAGCTGCCACTTTAAATATAACCTTGATAACATACCCTCGAGTTATATATACGACAATCGCCCCACACCATACCCGGTCGTAATCATACTTATTACAGAGCCCTACTTTTAAGAATGAAGCATCATTTTGGTATAACTGTGAATGTCTCAGGACCAGTTACCCAAGACTAAATTTGACATGTAATTAAGTGTGCTTTGACTGAATTTACATTACTTTAAGTTAACATTGTCCATAAGAAAGAGGGCCTCGTCAATATAAACACGAATAATGTATCCCCCCTTATATAAAATGAGTGGCCTATGAAGTAAGAGAATAAGACTCGACGGCCGAAGAGAGCCCATACCTTGGTGATTAGATGGTGTCCATAAGTAAATGACGGATTCAAAAACACTAGTTCAAGATAGAGGGAGAGATAAATTTTTTTTTGGATCAAGCTAGGAAACACCTGTGTTGTTATACAAAAAAATTAAGTTCAATTTTTACTTTGACAAATTAATATAATCCAACTGAAACAATAATAATTATCCCCTACAATCGATGCACGGAACAATCGAATATTTTCCAAGTAAGCCGTCAAATTAAAAGCGAAATGAACAATTGTTGGGATTTAATCTTGTTGCCGGTGATTTATGAGTGTAAGCTTTATTTCAAAACGTGGCTATAAATACCGAGTGACAATATAAAACATTGTTTTATTCCCGGATCGGTTTTTCGAGAGACGAATAAAATGGGTGGTTTATTTTTGCTATCAAACAGAATAGGACAGGTTATCGCAATGTCGAGTAAAATAATGAATTAATAAATAACTGAATGATGGTTGAGTTATTATCGTGTATTCTCTCGTTATGTGGCGCATTTACATCTAACATTGATAGGAGGAATGCTTTACTAAATTATTCATTATGATTAAATCATATTTTATTGACTATTTAGTTTTGAAATGACTTAGGAAAGACAATAATTATTCATCAACTTCTTCCTCAGTTTGAGACATCAAATGATTGCTGGGCGAGGAGAATAAAGAGGAAAGGGCTAGGAAGGCTTGTAGTTCTCAAAACGGCCACGCTTCACGTTATACTAGCCGAAGTCTATTTATTCTTGGATTGTTGTATGATAATTATTTTTTTTTTACACATTTTCAACAGGCAGTCTTTAACGCGGTTAGCTGATGACTAGAACATCAGTCATGTCACCCTGACTAATAAGAAGAATGGCTATACAATAATAGTTTTAATAGTCGTAAGTCATAAGTCATTTAATAATGTATATAATATATATTTATGGTTGGGCCGATTATGGTGGCCGTCATCCTTATTCCCCGCCTTCTTAAATCCCTTTATTTAGTATTGTCACAAGACTAGACGACGAGCAATTACGGGTCATAAGTAGACTTTGACTGCAACGTACATTGAGTGACTTCAAGACTGCCGCCTCGCGTAGACTTTTTAAAGTCATCGTTCTCTATCTGACACGATACGAACGAGGCAGAGTAAATAAAAACACACATTATATTAGGTTCAGATAGCTCGACACAACTATTGCGTAGGCCTGTTACCGCTAAACCATAGTTTATTGAGTAACTCGATTAAACAGACATATACAGAAGTTGTTCGTAGGCTACAGCCGGGTCTGCTTGATATACTGTGACCGTCGTCAAGCGATACTTCCGAATACCTGGTAAGCCGTGATACCGGCTCTTTATTCATAAAATACTTATCATCATCATTCATCAACCTCATATATCATCCATCAACAGTGTACCGTCAAGTACCGCGCACCGGGTAACCGAACAAACAATACCACGCAAGTGATAGTGCAACCAAAAAACGGAGCCATCATGAAGGTCAGTGTCTTTTTTTTCCGACCATGTCCGATCCTAATAGGATCATATGGGACTCCACAGAGTAGAGGTTTGTATTACGAGTAATGGATGTCAGGCACTTGCTCAACCTATTAGGTCCATAACTCACACACAAATTGAAAAACAATATGTGTACTTGCCAGACCCAGGATTTGAATCTGGGACCCACAGCGTCATAAACCAACGCTTACGCCGCGCAGCCAGCGTGGGTGTTTGGGTCAGTGTCTGACATCATATTAAAATCCCCCCTAAGAGAAATCTACCATCACCTTCAAATTATACAGTCCACTGCAAAAAGCGCCACCAAATTATAAAAACGGGTGAAAGATGGATGTTCTGTTTCGGTTTTATTGCTTGATTTTTTTGTGTGTTCATTTATAAATTACTATGCCATTAGCGGCCTTTCGATGAATGAGAAAAAGTAATTACCATCACAAGACACAGCTGCTTTTGAAGACTAACAGTCTTGCAAAGAAGTTATTAAAATTAATACGTTCCCAAATTTTTTATCCGAGAGAGAGATTTAACGCGGGGATCCCAGCCTTACAGATTACGTAAATCTTCATCCCAAGTCAGCGATAAACCGCGTGATCGACGAGCGAGTAAAAACGTAATTTGTGCAAGCGTTGTGAATTTATAGAATTTTTTGTACTACATTTTCAAACGATAATAATATTTATGGGGTTTCTTAAAGATATAAGTATCAAAATTATTAAAATTCTAATGGATTTAAGTTTTGTACTATTTCATTTGTTTTGCCTTTCAGCATCTGTCGCGGGGTTTGAGCGTCGGCCTATAACACCGTGGGTCCCAGGTTCGAATTCTGGGTCTGGTAAGTAAACATATTGTTTTTCAATTTGTGTATGAGACAGAGGGACCTAATAGGTCGAGCAAGTAATAGGTCGAGCTAGAAGCAGGACAGGGCATTACAGTCTCAACGAATCATTGTACAAAATTAAAGTGGTAGATAGCCCTCAGTGTCAGTGTGGACATCCCACTCAAGATCTTAACCACATTGTCTGGCAATGTGATGCCTATGACCAGGAGAGAGAAGTGTTAATAAATACGTTGGGAAAATGCAGGTTATACTCTCCTTTTACGATTAATTCGTTCCTGGCAAAACCAAATATTTCAGTTATGAAAATTGTACATGAATTTCTCCAAAAATGTAACGTAAATGTCTAGTGTAAAGTGTAACAAAAATGTAATTCTGTACGATTAATAATGTAACTATTTATTCCTATCGTTAAAAAAAATGTATGTATACCTTTGTAAACCATTGTAAAGCAGAATAGCCTTCCATTCAGGGAAGAGCTCAATTGCTTCCAAATAAAAAAAATAAAAAACAAAATCTGTTTATACTAACCTCTTCTCTGTTAGGCCTATATTATGACCTTAATAAGATCGGACATCGTCAAAAAAAAAAATACTACACTCAAGAGCTGGTGTAAAATCGTTCATTCTGGGAACAATGGTAACTAATGGACTTAACTAATAAGATATGTCGATGATATCAGTCTTTAAAAGTTATTAGTAAAACAATTAATATTCAATAATATTCTTACATGATACCTAGTTATTTTTTATATAATATATTTTTTTAAATATAACAAATGCACAAATAAACCCACTTAGCGATTTTTTATACACTTATCGAGTGTATTATTGTTGATAAGGTATGGGGTTTTCTACAAACACTTCAACACTTCATAATTTGTTTGTTATAATTTTTTTTATATGACCCTTGACTTAATAGGTGGGTGATAAGTTTTTACCTACTTTATTGTATTGATGTGTTATATTAGTTAGAGTTAATAGTGTTCGTCTGTCAGTGTGTCAGTGTGTGTTTGCCTTTTAGTGAGTATACATAGCGCATGAAGATGCCGAAAGGCAAAACCCGCGTCGCGTAAAACGACTCAAATGGAATAGTACAAAAGTACCTTTGTTCGATGGTATTAATACATCAGAATTAGTTATTTGAAGGGTATTATGAGAGTCGTTGTTGTTTGGTTTTTGAGATGAGAGTTTATTGGTTGATACAAAAATACACTGAATATCAGTACCAAAGGGTGGAGGTAGGTTGGTAAGATTTGCCATAAATAATGCACACTAAACTTTGTCAGTCATAACTATTTGTTTTCATTGAACTAAAACTACAATTTACAAATTGTGTTGATTAGTTTTTAAAATTCAATTAAATTACAAATTATATGTAACAACCCTAAACCAAAGTAAACTCCAATAAAAGTTTTACCGAACACATTTTACAACAAAATCTTCACCTAGATATTTAAATATAAATAAAAAGATTTGAAACTAAAGATTTTTAAAATAATTAATTGAAAAATTAAAACTATTAATAACTCAAAATACATAAAAAAAACAATATAAACACGAAAATTGAATAATATGATGGGTCACTTTAAGAAAGTCACATTTTGTTACACTTTATTAAATTGTAAATATATAATATTTGACTTAAAATATAAATATTTTGATTTAAAATTTATTATTACTTAAAATTATCAAAAAATTGTCTAAATTGTAAGCTTCAAATTTTACCGCAAGATGCTTTTGGTAAACGCATTTATTAGACCTCCTTAAAAATAATTTAAATGTATAAATTTAGTAGTAAATAATCCTATAAGCCCTTTTGGTTAAAAGCACGAATCTCGTATTGATTTTTAAGCAAAAGTTAAAATAACAATTTGCCGAAAAGTTAGATGAAACATTGCCTCCAGTTTTACGGAAATACCTCAAGGCCATGAAATTATTAATTTCCTGTAGCACTTCTACATTTTTACAAAAATCATATGCCCCTGAACTCTTTATACCGTGAATTTTTTTTTTATTTGGTCAGTTTATATTTAACTGGGCTCTGCATGTCTACAGAGAAACTATATTATTGTTTAGTATACATTTTATAATTTTATTATTCGTGTTAATAATAATAGTACCTACCAAGTTTTTGGTCAATGTACGACATACATTAATAATAAATAAATAAAAAAAATCGAATTTAATACTGACAAATGTGTGTGTAGCTTGTAATAGCTTTTCGAAAATCATCATCTCCAATAATTATAATATTCAAATATAATAAAGGTCAAATAGATTACTGAAGCATTAGAGAGCGTTTCAGAAATTAAAGATCTTGGCATATTGTTTGACTCACGTTTATCATTTCGCTCAAACATCACTTCTACGGTATTGCATGCGAACATGCTTCTAGGGTTTGTCATGAAACAAGCCAAGTCATTCAAGAATCCAACTGTTTTACGTACACTCTATGTGTCGTTAGTACGGAGTATTCTTGAGTATAACTCCATTATCTGGAGTCCTTATAAAGTTTCCTATAAGCTTTTTTTAGAGCGTCTTCAGAAGAAATTTCTTCGACATCTTTATTTTAATGTATATAATTATTTTCATTTTGATAGTTTCTTAAACGAGTATTTTCCGACTAACTTTCCTCAAGGCATACTCGTTTTTCATTCTCTTGATGCTCGTAGGTCACTTCTACTCTTAAAGTTTTTTCCCTGCTCTCATTTGGTGTAGTTTTTAATCCAGATGCACTGGATTGGTTGAAGTTAAATTTTTATGCACCTGTCATTTATATGCGTGATTGCAGCCATGACCTATTTTGGGTGAAGGCAGTTTTCTCATGTCAGGCTCACCAGGCACCAATAGCGAAGGTTTGGCAATACACTCCCTAGAGATGTAGACAATATTTTTTAATTATATATATTTTTTTAACCTTACTTTTTTTTTAAATTTAATTGTATTTTAAAAAAATAGAAAGAATATGTAGCTTAAAAAGAATCCAATATAAATAATCGTCTTTTTAAGTTTATTGAGATATAGTTTCGACTCATTTAAGATAAATGTAGTGTTGTATAAACTATGAGCCCTATGCACAATCGTCTGTCATAATTACAACAAAATTACAACAAAACACTATGCAGAAAGCCTTTCATAGTTATGATCGAGTTGTCTATGGTCCACCAAATCTGCAATAGCTTCGTTCTGTTTTTCTATTGAAAATATTACCATATATAAAAATTCTCTTTTTCATAATTTAGGTAAATTATTTTGTAATTGTTAAACGATGACAAAAATATGAAAAATATACAAAATAAATTTAATAAGTATAAATACACAATTAATATTTAATAAAAATGATTAAATGTGTCCGCAGTGAATAATATAAGTTATTTTTTGACCATGTTTTTCCCGATACGGTAACACTTGCCGTTGAAATGTCGGATTTTGTCATTTACAATTATTACAAATATATGCCATGATGTGAATAATTATTTAGAGTGATTAAAACTAATATTACCATGTTGGTGTGTAGGTAACTAAGTACTTATATATTTCAACTACCTATCTATTGGTTTAATATTACATAAATATCTAAATCTGAATAAGAAAAGTTAATTCATAATTCATTGACACTGACATTTCAATTCGATAATCGGTTTTACTAAATTAAGACATGTACAGAATCAAGAAAATAAAGGAAAATGTGTCGTATTAAATGTCACAGATATTTAATAGTTGTTCAATACCCTTATTGAGATCAATTGTTAAATGAATTTGAGTGTATTGGCCGTTTTAAAGCCACGTCAATTTATTTTGACAGCAGCTGTCAGTGGTAAATGGCAATACGGAAGGGGGGCAAGGGGGCGAGTTCATAACAAAAGTAGTCTATGGTTAAGGATTCTTTATCTCTACAATCTATAGTTAACAGATGGATTTCGGCTACTTACAATTTTTACTGTTATTTTATGGTAAGTACGAATTGAGCATCGGGCTCTATGATTTATAGAACATTATGAATTTGTATTCATAAAGCCAACAAATTAATACTCTTGAAAATATGCTACATCAAACTTTGTCGTTGTGAAGTAATAACGTATTTGGCTAAAGTTAAACAGCTGAGTCGTAATGAGAAGAACTGTTGTCCAGTCAAAGGCTCTGCTAATTGCACAGACGTTCAAAAGTCCAGCGAAAAATTTTTCTTCTTTTTGAGCGTTTTATTCTCGCAAAAGCTCTCCATTGCCTTCAAAAGCTCCAGAGCTTTGAGGCGCACTTATCAACGCTGGAAATATACTCTTAATTGGCTTTATTTCCAGCGGCGCCAAGTGAAGTGAAATGATTTCACTGAATTGTGTTCTTACATTGTTCCAGACCTTCAAACTGCGCTGAACGTTTAGAACACTTGATTGATTTTATCGTATATTTCATTTTGAAATAATGATATTATATAACAGTAAATATGAATATTATTATACATAACGATATAAATATTCTGTTTAAAGGAATCATTAATTATTATTCAGAATGAATAAATTATTTCAATATTTTCCTACCGGCTAATTTGATGAAATATTTTAATAATATTATATTCTAGTTATTATTCTAGTCTAGTTAATATTTCTTATGAAATATTTTTAGTAGTCCGTCCATACATAAAACTATTAAACATACAATTAATGAATAAATTAATAAAGTTAAACTATTTTTTTGTTAAAATATAAGTAACAAAGTTTAAGGATTCGCTGTTAAATATTTTATACTTACACAATATTTTAGAATACATTAAAAATATAAAATTAAAATTATCTAAGTTTCTTTATAAAATAAGTTCTATTCCTAAGTTTCTTTTATCTTTTTTACTATCTATTGATTTTTATTATTATAACTGCATCCTATTCTACCGTGCATTCCTAAGATCTTGTTAAATGATTTGAATTGTGAAAAGAGATAAGTATTGGAATATTTTCTGGGTCTTATATGTCAATGAACAAACAATGTTTGTCTTATATTGTATAGTATTTTGCTAAAGGTCTAGGATGATTCGGGAAGGATACGGATCGCCGGGACATCTGGGCGCCACGCAATCGAATGACATTAGACTTACGTGAATTATAGGTACTTTAAAAATATATATTAAATATTATTATTTATATTTCAATTATATATTATTATTTAAAACATAGTGAGAATTTAAATATGCACACGTAAATGATGATTTAATTCTGCGTACATTTAAGTTCCGACGAGAAGAGAGTTATGTTACTCTTATATAAAGGTTTAGATAATATCATAATTCTCAATCCACAATAAAAAAACATCACGTTAAGAAAAAGATGAATTAAAACTACCAATCAGTAGATAGAAATGATTAAAACTCATCGTCTACTTTCTGTATGAAATCGTAACGAACGTCTATTTATTTCATTCGATAGTGCGACGCCCAATTATCTTGGGGCCCAGTTGTCCTATTCCCTTTGCTAACGTATTCACATTATTACAAGAAAAACTATAGCTTTCTTTTTCTCCCCTTTTTAAACTATCTAATTATTAACTTGAAGGCAAAAATCGCACCGACATTTTTGTTTTCGCCTGCGGTGCATTTATATCTATAATGCGCTGGTAAATTAAAATGATTTCAATTTATTACCTATGTAAAATATCAAAAAAGGTTTAGGACTATAATAAATTGAGAATCGCTGGTGGAATACATAAATATAAAGTAAAACGATGATAATAATATAATTAAAGTAAACAATTTTATATTTATTTTTTTATTGTGGATTAAGCATAACTTACATGTTTTGACTCACATATTATTATTCTGTGAGAAAGTGATATTATATTTCCATGCGCTTTGATTTCTTTTTAACGTTTGAATACTGCTAACATTACGGAGATATTCGAGTAGGTATATAGAACATCCATAGTATACATAAGCCACACAGCGAATAAAAACATTTTCAAGACAAAATATAAATATATAATATAATATTATTTAAGACTAAATTAAAATGTTATCACTTTCGAAACTATCATTGAGTATTGATGACTTCCACTCAAAACTCATCATTTTTTTTTTTAACAATTAATAGTTTGAATGTTGATATAGGTATCTTTTATAGAACCGACTATTTTTTATCAATTTCGCTTCATTTATTTTTCCAAGATAAAATATCACTAAAAGCTATTTGTAACAAAAATATAGAATCAACCACAGCGCATCTATTCTATACACAATACTGATATCGGCCACTATCGGCGGCAATCTAGGGTAGTTTATCATATTTATGTATTGTGGTATTATAATTTATTGTTACAATAAGTAAGCTGTCTAAACTGTCAAAGCTGTCTATCTCACTCTGAAAGTTAACACAGTGTAATAGTATATAAAAGGTGATTGTAAGATAAAGTTATGTACATAATTAATTGTATGATAAAGTGAGGGTCATGAGTAATTGATTTCGCTTTAGTCTAGGACTTGACTAATATAATATGACTATAAATCGTCAATAGTTTACTAGGATGAAATTGTATGAAAGGAATAAATAAAGAAACTGATATGGAGACATTTTATGGGCGCAAACTTCGATGTACACCGAAGTAAAATAGATAAAAACAAATATTAATTATTATACTGCAATAATTAAATAAAAGACGAGTGAAAATATAACAAACCACATATTAGGAAATTGGTTCAACAACATCTCGAGTAAGTATAAATGTGTAATCAGTTAACACAACACAAATTGCAATTTTGGAAGGAATTTGAAGGAATTTGAACGACAGCTAAATAAACTAAACTAAAGAAACCAATGGACCAACAATAAAATAAATAAAATAGAAACCAGAACGACACAAGATGTCAGGCTGCTGACTGCCGCCGTCCTCGAAGGATTCTCTAGTCTGGTGACGTCCATCTTTTTCTTGTAGTATACTACAGGACTCTTGTTACCAGGCCTGCGATTAACTAACTATCGATTCGTGTGTCTCCCGACGATATGACGTAATTGTGACGTAAACCAATACACGCTCGAGGCAAGCTGCCCAACACACACTGCTCACCATAGATATTATTATGATGAAACACCTAATTGTGTATGGGGACAATGAATAACGCCAGTATCTGACTAGCGTTATTTTCTCGAATGCTATTATCACTCCGGTAGTACGTCAAAATGATGTCATATGACGTCATGTCAACCGGGTGATTTCAACTCGCAAGTTCTAACATAAGGCCCTAGACGTCCGACTTCCTTCGCGGCCCAAATATAAGAGACTTTTTCATCCAACAAATCTTTCACAACAATTTTGGCCGGACATCAACGAAGACGCCATGGCCCCCCACTCTCTTCCAAGCGCTGTCAAATTCTAACTATAGAGTGCAGAGAGAATGCTAGCACTCAAAGGTGACTAAATAAAGTTTTGTTATGTTATAGATAACATAACAACAGCCAAAAAAGGTGCTGTTTAATGCTTCAGTACATAAATATGATAAACTGCTCGCAATAGCGGCCGATAGCCTGCAGTCTTGTGTATAGAATATATGCGCAGGTAACATTCGAGTGCTTAAAGTCAAACAACGTTATCTACAAAAAATGTTGTTTTTTTGAGATAACGTTATTTTACATTTTCGGCTACATGATAGTCAAACAACATTATGTCAATTATTTCTAATTTCTTCTTAAATCGTCAGTAAAGTTTAACGTTAACTATATACATTACCCTTGTTTTCATATTTTTTAAAAACTATTCCTATAAATTTTAACATCATCATAAGCAAGATAAATGTACAATACACAATAAATTATAAAATATGAACATTAGGTTTTAAATAAACATTTCCCTTGTTGAGTTACAAAAATCTAAAATATCGATTTTTGGCTCTCCTGTAAAGTTGCACTTTTGTAGATAGTGCTGTTTGACATTTATTAAGCCCTCAATATTATTATGCGTGTTGACGAGTTGGTATATTTTATTTTAACATAATATAATACAGTAACACTCCAAGTCGGTTGAATGCATACTTCGCCATACCCATGAAAAATTTCATTAGCAGAGTTTAATTTAGTTAATTCAGTTATCTGAAACTTTGTTTTTTGAAACGAATTGTAGACTTATTTCAATGAAAAGAAATACGCATGACTGACAAAGTTAAGTGTGCACTATTTATATCGAATCTTAACAGCCTAACTCAACCCTTTGTTATTGCCTGGTAGAATTTGAATATGCATATTAGAATAGTCTTTTGCTCACTGGACAAGGTGGAGTTTTTAACGGAGCTTAGTGGCAATATATAATTATTGATACATGATAATATCTTTTAGTTATAAATATAAATGTATAGTTATATTATATATAATATATTATATATTATTCTCGTTATTTACAAATTATACATACATATAGAATTACGTAGCGTGATATGGGGTGGTGAATGCTTTTAATTACGTCTTATGAGAAAAACCAGAATAATTTATTCTTTTTTACCCGGAAAGGGTAAAAAAAGAGTTGGTGTAGGTACGACGTAAGAAAGTCTGTTATCTTTTTTAAATTTAAATTAGCGGGAAATATAACTTTAAGGAAAGATAGTCTTTATCTTGTCATTCATCAGTACATTAGAAATAAAATACGTTTTAACAGTAAAGTTTTAACCTAAAGTTCAATGGTTCGATTCCGCGGAAGTGGATACCAGGAAAAAAAATCAAGACCATGAAAAATATCAGAAGCTTAGAGATGCCTTCATACAGTATTTAATTGATTTAGTCTAATGATGATGATGATGATTATGTTTTATTTGAATTAAAAGATTGCCAATAGTTGTCAGTAATAATTAATACCATTAAATTGATTAAGTAAAATCAATGACTGGTGCTGGTGTTAATCTGTAAGGTTTTAGGTTGGTTTGTGTGCAAAGATCTGGCATCAGGCGTCCACCAATAAAGTTATACCAACCAGTGGTGTTTGTGTCCTAGATGCCGCCAATGAGTGCGACACTCCGCACCCTTGTAGCATAATTCCGTGGCGTGATCTTATGCATGCCATATGCCCCTCTACTGGGCTGTGATGTAGTAAATAAAGAAGTGTAAGCAAATCAGTATTTAACAGTCTAACTTGTGTATGTCTACTATTAACCGTTTAGAGATAAATTAATATTTCTCTTATTAGATTTACTCTTAATGATTGTAATAAAAAAAAATCTATTACGTCATTCTGAATGCTAATAACGTTGGATATAACCCGATTTGAAAGTAAACCCATTTTCAAAGCTTCTTTCCAACATGAAATTTATGGTCTGCTAAAAATTTACTCATTTTAGGTATGAGATATGACCAGTTTTGATTTTTAAATAATTAGCTGAAGTAAATATAATAATTGACTATGCACATTTTTCAGTTTATCTACATTTTTTAACCAGCATTAAATATTAAATTTTTGCCTGCTATCACGAGGGATGGTTTCTAATTCTGGCGTCCTAAAGAATTAAAATTTATATGCGCCTGTCAAATACCTACGTTGTCGCAGCCATGACCTATTCTGGGTCAGAACTGTGTCCTCGAGTCAAGCCTATCAGGCACCATTAGTGACGGTGCAAGATTAGTGAATGCGCTTCCTAAAGACATAGACATTTTCAATTATGTACTTTGCATTTCGTTTTTTAAACTTAATTTTATTGTATAAAATTGTTAATGTTTTATTATTATTATTATTCACACATCTCTTGTGAGGGTAATATTTGTTATAATGTAAATCTCATATTATAGTCTTCCTGAATTGTGATGTGCTATGTCAACAATGTTTTGTTTTCTTAAATAAATAAATTAGATGAATTATAATAATTTAATTAAAATTAAACCTTTTTAAGTAATTTATGTGAATTTGGGATATGTGTAAATTTTTGAAATAAAACCTAGAACTAGATCACTTAAATATATTTTAAAGTTACGAAAATCGAAAGTGTTGAAAATACATAAAAATCACTTTGCCTGTTACTATGAATAATACGCGAACCCCGTGTTACGCTTCTACGCCGTAGCACGAATATGTAGCAGCGTAGAGGCCTAAGGTAGAGCGTTCAGCCTTCAGACGTTTGCGATCCATCATAAAAGTGGGTAGATCAATCTCTGCCAAGCTTCGTACCGTGGCCAACTCTACTTCCAGTCGCCTCTAGTCTCGACCACAACTTACTATCGAATGATTCTAGTTGAACAAGCTACACTACCGAACAGACAACTAACTTATTGCCTATTCATAATTATTGAACTCGAACATGTCAAAAGTTACATATTATAATTATTATCTCAGACAGACTTTTTGTCCACAGGAAAACTGGGGTAAACTGCTACGCTGAAGTAGGAATTGCAATACCGGTATTTCAAAACCGGTATTCCATTATTTATCAATACCAGTTTTAAAAATCCAAAATACCAGTATTTTCGGTATTAAGAAAGCACACTCGTTTACGTTTTTGAAAATGAATATTTTATAAGTTACGTGCTGCTAAAATGCAAATATTGAGTGAATCCAACAGAGGTGAAAATATAATAAAACAAATTTCATCAAATATATTTATTTAAGTAATTTTCGCGATGAATTATCATAATATTATTTCGAAATAGACAAAAATATTGAATTATTCTATAAGCGTCGATTTAAAAAATCTTTTTCAACAGCAGGACTTGATGAACTTTTGAGGGCTTTAGTTAAAATTATCAATATATTCAAATTATTTGTAAAAAATCTCTAGTTCTACAATTATGATCAATACATATTTTTAAATGTAGGTGTGTAGGTTTTTGCTCTAAAATAATATTTTAAAAAGATTTTAATAGCTATATTTATTGATAAGCATTTAATTCTGTTTTTTATTGTTTAAGAAATGCCAGTATTAATACCGGTATTCAATAAGAAATACCAAAAAAACCGGTATTGATATTTTTATTCAATCCCTACCCTGAAGTGTTTAAACGATGTCGTTTTCAAGATGTTACGTATGGTTGAGAAACATGGATTTTATTTTTTTCTGAAGTTTTAAAAACTAAAATTAATGCAATCTGGTATCTTTTTCGGCCATATCCGCCCCTTAGTTGGAGCATATGGACACCACGTGGCGCCTCCAAGAATTCCTGTCCCTCACCAGTCTTCTTGCTTAGTTCCTGGTCAAACCAGCGTCCCGTAGCTCCGCCGTAGACACTCTATGGATAGTATTTAGCGGCCTTCCAGGACGCCGAAATCCAGTTGGCTTGAAGAATAGGCGAGCCAGGTTGAGGTTCTCTTCTGCCATCCGCAGCACGTGACCGAGCCAGGTCCAACGTCGCTTCTTCACTTTCAGTGTATTCAGAGGCCGCTTGGTGCGTTGTCCATCGAAATCACCCAGTATCCATCGCAAAAATCTGTTTTTGAAGCTCAGTTTACCGTTGCTCTGACCTTCGTAAGGTGCCATGATTCGCTACCGTAAAGCAGCACCATCAGAATGCAATACTAGTACATTTTTTTGTTCACCATGTCTGATCCTAATACGATCTTAATATATGGGCCTCCACAGTGTGGTGGTTTGTATTAAGAAATTTCTGTTTTTACTAGAAATGAATGTTAGCCTCATGCTCAACCTATTAGTTCCATACTCTGACTACAAAAACGAAGTAAAAACAATATATGTATATTTTCCAGACCCAGGATTCAAACCCACGACATTATAAGCCGACACGAAAGCCAATTGGCCATCGTGGGGCCGTACGCAGTTAGAATAAACATCGACAAAAGATAAAGTTTGATCTGAGTAGTCTTTGCTCTGCATACAAATTAAAAAATTGGAGCTGTAGAGGTTTTACTCAACTCTACAATTCACACGTTATTGTCTATGCTCATGTTTAGAGCATAGACAATGGCGAGTCAAACGAATGAGTATTTTTTAGACCCAGGATTTGAACCTGTGACCCACGACGTTATAAGTCAAAGCTTAAGCCAAGCGGCTATTGTGGCCGTATAATAATAATAAAAAAGATTATAATGAACAATTAATTTAATTGCTTTTCATAATCATTTTTTCTATGAAAAATAATTAATATTGTTATCAAACATTTTGTTGAAGCTTTTTAATTTTAACCAATTTATAATTTTTCGTTAAAATAATACTTACTATCAAACAAAAATTATTGCTTATAACCAAAAAGCAATTACTAATCACTTATAAATATTTTAAGTGTTTACAGTAATACTAGTTTGTAAATATTAAATTTTGTAACTACACAAAATATGAAACCCTTTGAAATTGGGGTAGCCTGCGAAAAATAACATAAAGATATCTACTTATATCACTTTGGCAAATACAATCATATTTCTTCTTATAAAAGATACATTATTTGGTTTCACTTATAACCACAGCTCAATCATTCCTACGATTACTATGATATTTTCAAGTAATGCCACACTCAAGTAAAGTATTTCGTGACAAAAAAAAATATATGTCACCAAATATTATTATAAAGTGGGTCAAAGTTAACATGATTATAGTTTTACTGGTTACGATAATATTACCAACAATTTATCATCATCAGTATGGATTATTGAAGTTAATATTCTTGCACCTCAGTATTAATCGGGCGTATCATTGGACCCTGCGTTTGATGTAAAGCATTAGTATTTGGTTGCGTCTTTCAATTTTTTTTCAATTTTTCACGCCTTTTGTGCCAATAATTGTGATTGTAGATATGGATGCTGGGAGGGGGAGGGGTCTTATGTTAGGAAGGGGGGGGGGGTTAATAAGGAGATTTGACTAAGGGAGGACAAAGGATGAATGCGACTACTATTTGGCCCAACCATTAGTGAAAAATACTATAATTAGTGTTTTATTTCAATTATTTTATTTGGATCAATATTTTAATGCATTAATATACTAATTGAAACTATTAATTTCAAAGTTGGTAACCACCATTTTCACCATTTTTGATATTTCTTATGATTTTTATTTTGCAATTACTTTTTTATCATAACGTAGTTATTATTTAATTTATTTTAAAAAAAAGACACGTTGAGCACGTAACAAATTATTGATTCAAGACGTTCACAACATGACAACTAGAATAAAAAGTACAAGTAAATCAATGTGAGAATAAACAAGGTAGAGAAAAAAAATAAAAAAAATTATACCTAGGTATAGGTAGTAGATAAAAATGTCTACATCTCTAGGGAGTGCATTGACCAGCCGCACAGCCCTCGCTATTGGTGAGCCTGACATGAAGAAACAGCTTTCACCCAAAATAGGTCATGGCTGCGACCACGCATGTAATTGATGGGTGCATAAAAATTCAAATTTACCAGAATATCGGGGTTGGAAACTATACTTATATATTTTATAATAATATTCTCATGAACTATAATATTATTATATTCATAAATATCAAATCCAGGCCTGATTTTTAGTGAAATAGAAATCAACCGGAGATTTATTGCAAAGTCATTTACTATAAGCTATATTCGTGATTTTTTACTTCAGCATTTTTAATTTTTTAACCATTAGCTATTTTAACTAATATAAACGGATTTATACGATTATCTCTGAATGGCGTTAAACTAAGATTACCGACTTTGAAGCTAACAACTTCATATTATTTCTTTCAACACCACGGTACATGGTTGTTACTTCAGTTCCATGCGGCTCCGTATTCGGATAACATAGTGAGCACGTAACCTCTCTTCATTCAGACACGTTTTAAGTGTCATGGAAGGCGGCCCTGCATATCGTCGGCTGTACATTCATACATGACGGATGAATAAGAGGAACGTAAAATCAGATACAAGTAAAATTATTTGACATGACACTGTTTTTTGATAACTTCGTAAGACATCTTAAATAATACGTGTATAAAACCATTTTATATATATCTTCGTTTTATTAAAATTGGTTAAAAAATAATGATGTTCTTTTGATCACAAAATTAAATTATATTCAAAACATAATAACATACAAAAACACGAGAAAAAATATGACAAATACATAACATGTAAGTTTATAATAAGCTTCTTTGAGCAATGTTAAGAAATACGAAAAAAAATTATAAAAAGGTACAAAATAAAACTTTCTTAACTCTTCTCTGTTCAATAAACTGTAAAATTTACGTATGCGTAAATATTTTTTTATTCAATTTGATATTGTTCATTATTTTTTTTCAACAGCATGAAACTTTTTTTTTGTAAAATTACTCTGTTATTGCTTGAATGCATAAAATGAGTACAAAAAAGATAAAGGCTGATTTTGTTATACACATATACAATAAAACTAAAATAGAATGTCTAGTACAAAAATGGATCAAGTCTAAAGTTATTCAGTTATAATATTATTCCCATTTCAAGTCGAGTGATATTATTATGTTATGGTACACAGTTTTTGAAATTGGAATAGATTTTTGGGTTGTCACCGTGTGTCCTATCTGCTAGACTTGTTGGGCTCGTCGCAGAGGCTATTTTCAAAATTTTACTTTGAAACAAAGAAATTGGGTCGGAATAAGTGATATTTTTTACTATTAGTAAAATAGGTTATCAAAATTAATATAAACAATGGCAATAATAATAGGAACGATGGACTAATCTTAAAATCTAATATTCAATCTGGGATATCTGGTCGTTACAACTGATATAATAGTACACTATCCTTATTTGCACTTTGAGTAACGTTTGCTCTGAGCGAACAGATCCCTGTTTGTCATAATTACTTAGAGCGGCGTTTGTATTCATATACCGTACAGTGCACTTTAATTAATTATCTCATCTCTGCAACTTATCATACAAAACAGAATTAACTGAACATGAATTCAATTCTACTTAATGATGGCTAAAAGTATTTAAAAAATACATTATCATCGTGTTCTGATATATTCTAAAAGTTTAAAATTGATTGCAAGATTTGTACCGGACAAATAAGAATACGAGCTAAGAAAAGCGTTGTAATAATAAGTGTGTTAGTTTTTTTTTTATTATATGGCATATCTAGCTCAGACGGTCAAATTATTTTTTTCCACAAGATTATTGACAACGCTTATAATTTCAGTGATTACCATTCTCAGTAACGAGGCAAGAGATGTGAAGAGAGATGTTTGAGAAACACATTATTTTAATAACTAGATACAATAAATACTTACTTATGCTAATTAATAGGTACATAATACGCTTAACGAATCATGTCATATTATATTGTCAGCTTTGGATATTTTTTTATCGTTGCCGAGAAAAGATTTAATCAGGGTTCAAAATGAACCGGTGCGGAACGGAACGCAAAACCGGTTTACAAAATCCTCGAGAGTTTATCTCGTGGAAAAAAATAGGTAAATTGCGTTCTAGTAGTCAGATACGTGGATTATTAGAAAAAAATATTAAATTCATTTACGTTGTATTATAGTTTCATTTAATAAAACATTTTTTTTTTATAGTACTTTTTCCACTTTTAATAAATACATCTGGACCAGTTTCGTCTGCCTCATAGGGATAGTTTCAACTAAATGTGGAAACGTACCATACAAATTTTGTGTTATATTAAATTAAAAATTAATAATACAATGCATATCCATCATGAATTGTGTTAACAATAAAATACGTTTACGTTTTTTCCTAAAGTCTAATATGAAACGCATGATGGGTATTATAGAAGGACAATTATCGAACGTTTCGTTAGGTAAAATATTCCATTTCGAACGCTGGATTGAATCACAATCAAATAATATCAGAAATAATAAAATTAGTAAAAGATAATATCGGTAGAAAAATACAAAATGTGAGTAGGTATATGAAAATATAAATTTATTATTTTATTTCTTTGCACTATTTCCGTTTATGTACCGAGCCTCCCACATCTCGATCGAAACCTTTTTGTTCGATTGAAAATCGCTGTTTCCGATACGTGGTATGCTAACAATTGAGAGAAAGTGGTGGGAAAGTGGTAAGAAAAGGAAATGGAAGGGTTAGAGAACGCTTTTTGGAGGGAAAACAAATAATTTCATAATGCATGAGCAAGATATTCAACAGAAAGAAAATAACAAAATGTTGATGTGACAGTGCTTTGGAAAATAAGTAACGTTATTTTTTTTTTTACTATGCTGATAATATTTTATTAAATAATTAGCACTCCGAGATCTATAAGGGTCGTAACTGCAAATTACATGATGTTGAGTAATTTGAGTTTGAATGTTAAATAATTAACTACAATTTAATTAATTACAGTAGACTGCTAAAAATTGTACCATGTTAGAATAATTTTGTTTACTTTATCTTGCTGTAGTAGTTAAATATATAAATATATATAATATAAATGTTTATTTTTTTAATTATATTGTGGATTTTTGCAGTTGCGACCATATAGTTTAAAAATTAACGCACAAACTTCCAACAAACTTGCAGATGCGGCTTCATAGAAAAAAAACAAAATGCACATTTTTCATATGAAATTTTATTAAAATTAGTATTTTATATAACAATTGTTTTATTATAGAAATAAAAAAGAACAATAAAACTAACTTAATCATCAGTAGGATACAAAATATAATTTATTTCAATGTCTGACAATTTAAAAAAAATATATGTGCGATTTTCTCGATCAGAATGCAAATCATCTGCAAATACGGCGGTCTAACCCAATAAATATTGTACCAAAGATGAAATATTTTTGAGGCAAAAGAGCCTCATGTAATACAACGCCATATAGCTCTAAATTCAAATTTTATATATGAAATAACTATAAATATGAACACAATTGTGTAGGAGGCCACTGCTTCCAAGTAGCATCTAATGCCATATAGCATTAAAAATAGTTCTTTTTTTCTATCGAACTACACTCATAAGTCATTTTGGGTTATTTGCAGTTATGACCCTATAGATCTCAGTGTGCGAATATGTAATATATATTATTATAATAGGAGTAGTGGAAGGGTATCGCAAATATGGCCTCCGTATTCATAGGAAAAGATCAATAATTTAATGGTTATCGATCTGGCTAACCTTCTACCAACAGCAAGTATACTCTAAAATCTATAAATAGTTGATAGAGTTTATATTTCTGAGATCGACTAATCGGAAAAGTTGGATTTGAAACAGAGACCAAAAGACGCACACAGATTGTGAAAAATGGGATGTCACGTCTTATGACGATATGGACGAATAGAGGAATTTTAATTGTCACGACAATTATGTTTGTGCAAACATTAGTGTTCTTTATATTTTCTGTACTGTGCTGAGTCATGAGGGAAGACCAAGAAAAACAATGATATATTAAATGGCATTTGATTTTAAATAATTTTAATCAACCTCAGATGCATTGAAAATAAAAAAAATTAGTGTTCTTTAAAAAAGTAATATTTTTGTTTTTTTCTCCTTTGACTTATTATAATTGCATATCTATATTTTTAAAAGTATTATATTGGAAAAACGTGATAAATTATTAATTGCTATATTATATTGGGTGTTACATAGTTTCAAAATTTGCCGATATTTTACACATTTTGTTATTTCAAATTTGACATACTACATAGTCTAGAGCAGTAGGAAATTAGTCATATTATAAACTACACTACAACTAAGCGGGTACGAATCATAAAAAAAATATTTATAAAATATTAGTAATCAAAATCAAAATCAATTGCCACAAATCAAACACGTTAATAAAAAAACTATGAGATATGAGGATTTGAAAATTCTAAAGTGCTTTTTATTTTTATACAGAAGATACAATACATTATTATGTAATTTGAAGGGTTGTGGATTAGCATTCCACGATTATTTTGATTTTGAGTTTATTTTTAGATTAAGACATAACATCTATTTTCACAGATCAATTTGTCACCTCAATATTACAACAACATAACTCTGATTTGGTCATTGCTGGGAAAATCTAGCCTATAATTTATTATTACATATTTAAAATAAAATGGAAAATAGTGCTTGTCTCATCATCAGCCGGGGTCAATCCGCTGCTGGATGAAGGTCTTCCCAAGCTTTTTCTAACTATCTCGGTCCTGTGTCATTCGCTGCCACGTATTTCCGCCGAACTTTACCAGTTCGTCAATCCAGCGGCTTTTAGGGCGACCCTGTAGCCGTTTCGTGCCTCTTGGGTAACACTGGATGACGGCATTAGTGCTTGTCTAATTGGGAACAATAAATTAATGTTCAATCGAATGACAAAAAATGTAGATATATTATTTATTGCATTTATAGTTTTGAAGTTATCTTATATTTTCAAACACAAAATTAATACAGTCCCCATTAACTTCTGACTTATCTAGTTTTATCATTTTGTAGAGAAAGAAATGTAGATTCATATTCAATAGATATCTTAAAAAACAGTAAAAATCAATAATTTAGTGACGAACTGGTTTTACACCCTAGTAAATTTTTGCATATCACGGGTCAAAAAGTTAATTTTCAAGAATTAGACATAATGGGACTTGAACCATATTTTCAATAATCCGGGCGAAATCATTGAAAAATTTCGCAAAGATTCCTGGTGATATCACAATTATTTATACATGATGTGATGTTTTCTAAACCTTGGTGTTTTACTACTATAGTTTCTTTTATATATTAGGTATTATGAAACTAACTAAATATTAAGAACTTTACTAAAAGTAGCTCGTAAAGCTTAACTTAATCACTGCGGATAAATTTTTAAAAGTTACGCTAACTATTTTCGAAGTTACTCACTTTGGTAGCGTGGCATTGAAAAGTGGCCTATTCAACTTGTAGGCCACCGTATAAATTACCTGCTGGTGTACCATCTCAGCGCTATACTTTGAGTGTACGGATAAATTTGCTGCTCCAATTCGAAGTTTGTTTAACGCTACCCTTTGACGGCCTTCGAAGTAAACACATAGTAAGTACTGTCACCATCGTAGTATCTGCAAGCGTGCGGCCACATGTATTATTGTAATTAGGATTAACTACTTATCAAAGCAGCGCCAGATTGTATTTTTTGAAGTTATACTTCTTAAGGCGGGCTTAGAAAATCAGATCAGAGTTTATTTTTGGCGTGTGACACGTAACACGTAATTAATATTTTGTTCACACAAAAATAGTTACAGCCGAACGCACTACCATTACGCCACAGAATGATACTCCAATCGTGACGATTATACAGTATAATATTATAGTTTAGAATTGTTCCGTTGCCTAGGCAGCGAATTTATTATTGTCGGTCATTTGCAATTCCTTACGTAAACAAACTATTAAACATCATAGTGGCAGTTGTTACTCTTAAAATAAAAACAACGATAAATAATTATATAATTAAGTAATATAAGTTAAAGTGTATAGAAATAAATCAACGGCGTTCCAATAAGCGGTCCTTTTTCCTGAGTGAGTGTGTAATTGAACAAAATAAGAGCTATTCGAAGAATCTAGATTATCACAAGTTTTGTTTTTGTTATGTTACGCCAAAGAAGTATAACTTCTAACGCGCGTACATAAGTACACACACCGATTTTTTTTTAAATTCGCGCCATTTAGTGAATATTAAAATTATCATATTATAAACGTGTATTGTTGAATGCGTAAATTATTAGTGGGTTACCCCTCAAATCAAAATCACACCAAGTTTCCTAATATTCTAGCACTTGTACATGTGCTTAGATTTACTGGCAGCAATAGTGCGTAATTTAAACTATCGTGACAATAACTGTTTACACGCAAAAGTGCTGACTGTCTCTCCAATCTAGAGATCTGTCAATCTGTTTCTTCAATCAGAGTAAACGAGACGCGATGTTGTCATTTTCTGATACTATTTGACGGGTAGTGAAAATTGGTTAACCTCAAAATGAGTATAGTTTATTTTTTTGGTTCGTTTTTTTGCCAGCAGGTTCGCCACTATCGTTCTACTGCGCAGGCACAGATCGAAAAAATCCCTACTGTCGCATGAAAATTCAGAAGCTCCCAAGCTTTTTTGATTCATGCATGCAAGCTTGCAACTGCAGGTTAATACGTCATGTTTATCCATACATTTTCTTGTTATGAGCGCGATAATACTAACTGTCAACAGTAAATCCATGCACGTATAAACGGGGTATTCTGTCATTATACCAATAACACGTCTTCTTCATACTTTACAATTCACTGCCAAAATCCAAGTTAACTTGTCAAAGCATGTATATCAGGCCATGTGGGTCTATTCTATGCTTATCGACCGCTAAAGTGATAAAGTGATAAATATTGTCAAGCTTAGGGTAGGTTTGTATCAAAATATTAGCACTTATTGTAACAATTACACGAAGTTGATTTTTATTGTTGCAATAAGTGCTATATTTTAACAGAACCTATCTTGCTGCTGTTAAAATATCGTACTTATTGCAACAATAAAAACCAGCTTCGTGTAATTGTTACAATAAGTGCTAATATTTTGATACAAACCTACCCTAAGTTTGATACTATTTATCAATTTAGTGTTCGATAAGTATAGAATAGACCCAATGGAGGAGTTAACTCGGTAAAGTGACTAAAATACTGAAGTTGTGACAACCCTGTTTTTGTATATTTTTTAAACAATATTTATCATTTTAGTGTGAAAATAATCACGATAAACATGTTGATTTGGTGAGTTTGCACAACTATTTACCATTCTGTGCATATTTCATAATATGAAATGTAATAATAAATAATATTATTTTATGGGATTTATTTTATTCCCAAAAATAGTTAGCCTTCAAGTGTCCACCTAGTAAAAATTGGCTGGCAGTGATGTTTACATATAAATTGTACTTACAACATTTCACCGTGGCACAGTTCGCCGTGCGCGTTTTTAGCGAAAAGAGATGACCGTATACTATACGGTCTTCAATTTTATTAGATTCAATATGAAAATTAATTTAATTTTCATACCTAACTGATTTTGGCAAAATTCATGAATTATTCAAGACTATAAACCTAACCTAACCTAACCTAACCTTACAAATAATCAAGTATATCGGCTATTTTTAAAATTTGTTTGCTGCTGGCTTCCTGTAAAGTGTAAACCGACAAGAACTGTGTTTTATTTAAACATGAATTTTATGTCAGTACCATAAATACGACCCAAATAGTTTGGAAAGTCTTGAATATACGGCCAAATATTTCATATACAACATTTCACGGTAAAGTGTGATACGTCGAACTGCATACGTATAAATTTCCGAACACGGGCAGTTATAAGGTTAAACTGTAAAAATTTGTTTTTTGAACCACAATACGTATTAGCCAAAGGCCTCTGTAAAAGTAATTTCTGCACTGTTAATGTGCAAGGTTTCTCAAACAGGTGGTTTCTGATTCGATATCCGCTGGAAGGTTACATATTTTTGTAATATTTAATTGTTTTACTCCTGGATACTAATAAATTAAAATAATATTACTGTTTTATAACTACCACACTAACTACCCTTATTTGGCATCGTAACCTGTTGAAGTGAGTAAAAGAAAAATAAATCAAGGTACTTTATTATTTTTGTAAATAACGTATTAAATTTAAAAGGATTATAATATGATAAAGTATGAGGTTTTTGTTTATAATAGAATAATTTTTGAATAATTTATCCATAAATAGGGTAGTAAATCTAAATATTTTTTGTAATATAAATATTATAATATTTATACCATTGATTAATCGACCTTTCATTACAACACAAGGTAGATGGTAGGTACTAAGCAGAATATTATGAATATATATTATTTTCCCTATTATAACAGTATTTATGTTTAAACATAATAATAATATTACGTAGGTAACACAAAAGTTAACAAGTACTTAAATGGTTTTGTACGCTGCGAGAAAAATCCTGACCAATAGAGATGTCTATTTTTCCTGAATTCCTGCTCGCCATGTTAACAAGGGGAGTTGAACACCGCAAGTGCGAGATTAATGGCCTCAGGCGCAAACCTCTGGGGCACGTCTCAATACTGCCAAGCTATACTTCCGCGAGCCATCACAATCCACTGCGCATTTAGAAAATACTGTATGTGTTTGGGTAAAAATATTTTACAGTGTACATAACTTTTCAAGCAAATAATTATATATTTCCTTTGTTAACTTTCAGGAAATGAATCGGATTTCAGAGTTAGAACCTGATAAAATAAATAGTATTATATAAAATTTATATTGAAATTTAAAAACCTAACAAATCCATCTGTGATTTGAACATATATTATTTTGAAAAAAACACTTTCTGATAGAGTATATTATAATAACCAATAGAAAAAAACTTTTTTGAAAAAAGTAAGTCACCCCGACGGGGAATCGAACCTTGTATCTCCCGAGTATACGCCTCATCCGTCGCATTAAGCCATTATGCTACGGCGTGACATACTAATAGCGAATAAATTTTAACTATTGGTCAATTTCTATACCTACCCATCAGCGTTCCTTCCAAATCAGCTACTTTGGCAATCGATTTTTGTTTCTTAAATCAAAGTAGGTATATTACTATTACTTTTGATTACTAACCGACGTCGTGGAATTTCTCCAATATTTTTTTAGATGTAGCTACTTGCACTTGCTAATAATTTATAATTAACTATTTTTTTTATTCAACGAATAATTCACAAGATTTAAGAATATATCATTCTGATTATTGAACATATATAATTTTGAAAAAACCACTATCTGATAGAGTATATAATAACCAATAGAAAAAATCTTTTTTGAAAAAAAAAAAATCTGTGATTTTATTAATTGTATTCTTAGTTCAATGAAAACAGGTTAGACTGACACAGTGTAGTGTGCTTTATTTAATGTAGAATCTCCACAACTTACCTCTACCTTTCGCCAATGATATAAACTGAAGTGAAAGTCTAAGACAACCAACAAAAGCAACGCTTACGCATTATTTGTATGTGTTTTTCAAATTCTTTAAGGATCACTATTATTATATAGATTATTTGAATTTTTGTTAGTTATTCAAAAAATAAAGTTGGTTGCTTTTATACTGACGGTACTTGTATAATCTCAGATAAGACCAAAATCAGGGATGGTGAACCTATGGCATGCAAGATTATTTTGCATGGGACGCGAATGTTTTATTTTGAATAGAAAAAAAATACAGATATAAAAAAATAAAAAAAGAGTTTTACAAAAAATATTTTAAAAGTATCTAAATAATAATTAAAAATAATGATATAGCCATGCGTATTTTTTTCAGGTTTTAATATTATTTTTACCAATAATATTTACCAATTGATGCGCAAACGGAAACGACGAAATGCATAAATGACAAATCGCATTGTATAAAAAATTGCAGGCAAATACTAAAAAAATCAAGAATAAGCATTACGTTTGTTATATTGATGTAAATATATAATGTTATAGTTTGGTCCTTCGGTTTTGTGTATTACACATAATATTATCGCACTGACTTTGTCAGGCGGCGAAAGACGCCTCATCTTCAACCTCTGATTTTGATCGATTTACTACGCTTGAGACCAATGAGGCAATTACAAAGAAAAATATTCAATCAATAAACCTGATGAAATTTATCGGCAGTTATTCAATATATAAACAGCTGCTTGTTATTTTGCCTCAAACCTAATCGCTAAAAATGGAAAAAGTAAAGAAGAATATAATATGAAGGAAGAAGGAAGCTCTTTGAACTTAAAAAAATATTCAAAGAATAATATATATAATAATATAAAGGCTAGAAATAAGGCGAAATATAGAATCTCAAGAACTCAATTGAATACGTGTATTAATTAAGGCGATAAGTACCAAAATAATAAAAACTGACATTTTTATAGAAAAATGTTCTACATACCAATGCCAATAACTTCAACTATGGTCTAAGTACCTCAAGCAAGTCAAAAAAATACAGCAAAATAATTGAACCTGTCGACGTTGTAAGTCCGTTGGCGTGTTTTATTTATAATGGTGTAAGTAGCACTGCAGTGATCAACGGCATTCAATATAAAATAGCTGACGATGGTGTGTTGATTCTTGCGAGTTCTTAATACCTAAAATTATAGAAGCTGCCGTGATTGCTTCACACTGTAAAACAATATTTTTCAAACGGTCTGCTTCATGAAATTTTACCGCAATGACTTGGTATTTTGTAACTACAGGCAATACTACTTTTTGGTACTTAGAGCCTTATTTAATACACGTATTCAATTGTATTTTTCAAAGTTTTTTATTAGAATTATAAAATATTTATTGTTTCATTTTTTCCCCATGCTGGCTGGGCACGTCAGACAGTCGAAAAATATTAATTGGGATACTTTGGCAAGCTTACGTAAAAAGGTTTGCCAACCTTGACCTAGATGGACCTCGGCGCAATAGATAAAAGCACTCACACGCACTACAAAAGCTATAATTTCGAATTCCAGTTAATAATATAGATATAATTTCATCAAGGGTTTATTCTACTTGATTTGTTTTTAAGGATTTTTTTTTAAATTTCATGTTTCATTTTCGTTTTATATATTATTTTTTGTACATTGTAAATTAGACGAGTGTTTTATCCCATGACTAATATAATTTAATATTAATAATAGTTATTTTGAAAATTCGACAGAAATTTTGATTATTTTGGGCAGAGCGCTAATTTTATTTTATTTGATTCTAAAAACTGTGAGATTTTTGTGATACTTTGAAAATTTTAATTTTCTCTGTAATTTATCAAAAGATAAATTAAATCATGTTTTCGTAATTATTTTTCACAGACAAGAAAGTGATTAATTGAAATATAACGAATTTCACGGTGATTTTTTTAATCAGAAGCAGATTAGTTAGTAATAGGTAATGAGAAATCCGTCTTTAATTATATATTTTTTATATTAACGACATTTTAATTGGTTTTTTATAAAAAAGGTATTTTCTTAAAATGTTTAGTAGTGTCCTGTATAAATAATTAAATAAATTAGTTTGTTTTTCAATATTAGATAATCAAATTTTCTAAAACAATAAGTACATTTCTTGAAACATTTCTAATTATTTTACCTTAAATAAATTATTATTAATTAATTAAATTATAAAATCATTATCCTATTTTTTTTACTAGTAGATAAATTGAATTCTTTCATGATGTAATAACTTTTCTGCTCTATGGTCTTTATCTTCACTACCGAGTGTCATGACCTTCTTTTAAAGTAACATAATCGCCACTGTAATCCTTTATCATTCACAACTGCATTCTGCAACTCTGAGGGTATTTAGAAGTGAGAATCCAGTGGTGTTGTTAACCTTCCCTTTACCATGATAATAAATTCCGTACGTTCCGGTAATGTTATATTGGGCTATCGTACGAGATTTACAATATTACTTGAGAAATGCTTATTTTGGCAACATAAATATGTCTTATAAAGTTTTATCATCGTTGCTATTTTTGCTTTATCAATAAAAAATTTAATAGGCCTGAAAACATAATTATAGCCATACGAGTATTTTTATAAATTCTAAATGCCTATAAGTCATAATACTATTTTGACCTGACCTCTTACTTTCATATAATTTTTTCACAAATGAGTATGTCTCTCTTTGTCGCATATACTTTTAGATCTATCTCTTTTGTTCGTTATATAATGCGACGCTCTATTTGTTAAGTATATTTATAATTTATGACATGTAAGTGATATCCGACGGATATCTATTGATTACATGTATTTACTGGAAATTAAATTTAATAGTGATGATTCTCGGAAAAGCCGAAAATAAATAACAATTGTACGAATTGACGAATTGTATAAAAGGCGGACATGCTCAGTGTTGGTCAAAATGGAGCTTTTCTTGTATTTTCAAAGCATGATCCTGAACAATCCTTAAACGATGTAGATAATCTTTTTATATAATTTTGAAGCCGTATTATCCTTTACATTTAATTTAAACATTTGATGAATGCATAAAGTATTTTTATTACATAAAATAGTATTCTTTTAAACCTCTCGCTCTAATTGTAGAATATAGTCATATTTCAGTACATACATGTGCAGTGGTGTTAAGATTTTTTACATTTATTAATTTTTAAACGCATTTATAAAACTATTAGTATAATAATTTATGTCGACATTATTATAGTGACATATTTACGATAAAATAATGTATTGATAATCTCTGTGATCCCAAATTTTACAAGAATTAGGCATTTTATTATTCAAAAAATGGGCAAGATTAACACAGTTGAAGATAATTCTAAAGACACTAATTAATATCTATGTTTTTGACCATTCAAGTGTAATTAACATCCTACTAATAATGATTGCTTTATAATAATTATTGACCTAAGAATAAGGTAGTGTTTTTTTGAAATACACCATTTCTTTTGGCATTCCCCAGTGGTTAAGCTACAACACACGGCCGTGGCCATAAATTGACAAACTAAAACTGAAGTATGGGGTAAGATCATGTTAACGCGCGTGTTTGAACATGAACCGTTTTAAAAAAACGGTTAGGTACATGTTCAAACATGCGCGTTTACATGATTTAACACTTATTTTATGTCATGTCGTGAACGCTTTAAATTTATAATTTGTTTGTTCATTATATGTAAAATAAATAAATTTGAATTATTAAAATTTATTCTTCTTTATAGGGTTGGATTAAAATAATCGCCATTGACACAGTAAGATATTATGTGTGTAGCTTTCGTGTTTTAATAATAATTACAAACTAATTGGCGAATTTCTCACCCACCAGAGCGTGTCTCTCTAATCAGGCGCATATGGCCATGTTGTCCCCACATTCCCTTAACCTTTCAAATTAATTCAACCCCTACTAACAAAAATGCTGCCATCTCGCAAAGAAGAACTCCCTACAGAAAGCAATTATTTAATGGCAATTTATTCAGCTCGATGTATTGCGTGGTCTACGCAGTGGTCACAATCTAATTTTACAACAACCTGTTCGCAGTTTAGTTTTATCAATGTTATTAATTAAAACAATCTGTTTCTATCACCTCCAATACATATTTATTTAAAATATATTAAACAGCTTTAAGACGTGTTTATTTATATACAGAAGGGTACACAGTGGAGTAATAATTATTAATTCTTTCTTACGACTATGTCCGATCCTAATAAGATCATATTATGGGACTCCACAGAGTAGAGGTTTGTATTTTTTTTTTGTGATTTTACCGAGGCTTTGACTGCGACTCGCTATCATATCGCCTCTTCTCTTCTAGAAGGGGATCCGTCGATCAAGTCCCCACTCCTATTCTGTTAAATACCTTTACAATTTTGCCTAGCACTTCCGTCTTACCCACCGCCAGGACACCCTTCAATTCGTCGACATTCTCATAGATATCCGCAATTCGCAGCTGTACTCTGTGAAGTTCATATTTAGGGCATTGTAGTGCTATATGTACAATGTCCTCTAAAACATGACATTCATCGCAGAAATGCGATTCGCTTCTTCCCATGAGGACATCAAATCTTTTGCCCATTGTGTGCCCTGTTCTTAGCCTCAGTATTAAGTTAAGCTCATTCCTCGTCAAAGGAGACTCTACAAACCAGGGCACCACTCGTAGTGATGGTATAATAGACTTACTCCGTTTCCCCTTTTTTAATGATACCCTATGGTGAAAATCTATCCACATACTTTGGCCCATTTTCTTTATAGCCTTATTCTAGTCCAATTTTTCTGGTATCCGCTGATATGGTACCCCTGAATGGCCAGCTTCATTTGCCAGATCATCCACCCTTTCATTGCTCTCAATACCCATGTGCGATGGGATCCATTGCAGGCATAGATCTCCTCCTGAGGTTTGTATTAACAAATTTTGTTTTTTACGAGAAATGGATGTCAGCCAATTGCTCAACCTATAAGGTCCATATCCTGACAGACACAAATTGAAAAACAACAATGTGTAGTTGCCAGACCCAGGATTCAAACCTGGGACCCACGGCGTTAAAGTCCAACGCTCAAGCCGCGCGACCACTGTGGGTGTAATTATCATATATTGCATTATTAATACTGGACTTCAAAGTATTGTATCTATATTTGAATTCGACAATAACTTTAATCGATCTGAATCAAATTAGATGTTTTTTTATTATTAAATTCTGAATACGCCCATGATTTACTACAGTTATTTATGAATGAAGTACTTTTGAAAATTTTTACATACCCATGTAAATTAATATTATTATTATATATTATTATTATTAATTATATACATAAGTATAAAGACGCCAACATTAAATTTTGCTGACGCGTAGTACCATCTATGAGTCGTGTTAGTAAAAACATTACTCCTATTCAATATTAAAGATGTTAGCTTCACTTTGGAAACGTTATGTAATATCGTTGATGACACAGATATTAAATTAAATTTACATGATTCATAAGAGAGCCGATAGCTCAAAAGTCAACAACAGGACATTTAAAATATGTATAAGACGTTCGAGTGTCATTTGGTTTGGGATTTTTTATAGTATGTTTGTTTAATGTTCTATATTTCTTATGTATTCTTGGTATATATTACAACATTTAAAATAAAACACAATATGTACCTAGTACTCAGTTTTTAATAATCAGGACCTGTGAAAAATATTTGTATTCGGTTGATGAAGCCTCTTCAAAGCGAATGAAACTAAATCTGATTATTTTTAATATAAGTGGAATAAGAATTACCTACATAATTATTATGTTTAATTTTAATTAAGCATAAATATGTTTTTCGATGATTTTTTTAGTTTTATATATTTCAAATAAATTATTGTTATGGTTGACTTCACAATGATAGTGCACTGTAAAAGGAGTGAAAAAAAACAATAATTCCATGTCTTTATTATGACTAATATAATATATCTCTCTGTCTACTGTAACCTATCCATATTTGGTTACCCTGCAATACAATGGCAACCACTAGAATATAATATTGGTGTGTTAATTAAAATTAAAAAATAAACTTACACTTTAAAATGGTTTATTAAGTCAAAAGCAAGCAATATTTATTGTTAAAAACTCAGATGAATCGAATTTATTGTTGAAATTAAATTTTACAAAAAAAGTTGTTCTAGAATGGTATGGGAGCAACGTTGAGCCGAGCGTTGCCGTGAACTTTCTATCGGAAAGAAATGACCGTATACGGTCTCAAGGTTTATTAGATTTAATATGAACATTATTTCAATTTTTATAGCTGGTTTTGGCAAAATTCATGAATTCAAGAATAAAAACCTAACCTTACGTAACAAATAATCCAGTATTTCGGCTAATTTCAAAAATTATTTGCTACTGTCTTTATGTAAAGTGTAAACCTACAAGAACCGTGTTTTATTTAGAGATAAAATTTATATCAGTACTATACGATCCAAAGAGGTTGGACGGTCTTTAATATACGGCGAAATATTACCGATACAACGTTTCACGGTGAAGTGTGATACGGCGAACTGCATACGTACAAGTATCCGGGTATGGCAGAGATAATGGCCGTTTTGGATTCTCTTTCTGTGTTTACGAAACGAAGTAGTTAATAAAAATAAACAAAATTTAGGAAATTCCCCACACAAATAATGCATTAGTTAATATTTCTTATAATACTATTGCATTATCGTTTTTCTTAAACTACGATATCAACAACCGGTTCTAAAAGCTTTCGATACCTTAATAACCGACTCGCATGAATCCGTTGCACACCAGTGGTCTACCCATTCTTTATTTCTTTCTGCCAAAGGAATGTTTGCCTCAGAATACTCAGAATATGATTGTGCTTGAATATTTTCTTTGAGCTAAGCATTCAGAACACACCAAAGTAATATTACTTAATAATATTATTTGTACTGCCTTGGTAAGGTGTCAAATAATTTTTCATTCAATTCGTGAATGTCTAAGGATTGTCTGAGAAAATCAATTTTGATTTTAAATGGAATGGTACTAATTTGTCTACGAAAGATTTATTTAATTTAACTTAAATGTATTTTCAAATTAAACTTGAAAATTTCATAGAGAATCTATCCATTGTTTGACTATTGGATGCCACTTCAAGCTATTTCTATTATCTTTGGCAATATGTATTGACTTTCCAGATACCTACTTCTAAATAACTTGTTGGGGTCGCTCGTGTGTATGGTGTTCGATGTGTAGGTAGAGGATGATGATAATGACGAAGTCTACGATGTTGCAGGGTTGGATTTATTAGCAGCGTATCGGTACAATAGTATATTATATATGATAGTTACTATCTAAGTACTCTGATTCGAGTGACATTGAGATAAATTGCTTTTCGTTATTTATACAATAAAAATTAGTACATTAGCATTAAAATCTGTTACATAATCATATTAAACTAAATACAGAATCAGCGTTTTAAATCGAGTAGTGAAATGAAATATTATTTGTTATTATAGTTGTACAAAAATATAATACATGAAAAGTGATTAATCAGCTCATACACCGTAATACTAATAAAGTATTGTTACATGTAATACTACACCGTCTCTGATTTTGCTGACCGATTTGATTTGCTCAGTTGTTTACTAGAAAATGGATTCGCTTGGGAATGTATAATCGCAGAGCAATTTGATATCTTAAACAACAGATATTTGATCGTTATTATTCTGCCGCTACAAACTCAACAATCTGATTGATCCATATACCTACACACGCACACAATTGCTAATCTGTAACATATCGGTTTATAATGTCATGGATCACGGGTAAAATCCCGGGACTGAAAAATTGACAATATTGTTTTTTAATGTATGCATAAATAGTTCATCTATAAATAAATATTATAGTTGCTTAGAGTCATAACTCACATATTCCAAAAATCGAGTTTTAAGATAATCGCAAAAAACCACCAGAGCACTGTTTTTTGTAAGTAGAAGAAAAGTATTGAACTACTTTGAATATTAATAACTTTATAAGTCGATTTACATTTTTATTTAAATATATATATTAATCCTAGAGCTGCAGAGACAAAGTACACTGAGCTCCCTGATTGAATGGAAAGGCCTTGGTGACAGAACTCATATTATTCATTGAAAATGTGAGTTATGTCACCAACTACAGTCAATTTTGTCAACGATTTTCACATAGTTTAAAGTGACTTTTGATACCCAACTATTTTTCATTATATATGTTTTATTAATGCCTTTATAATCATTTAGTACATTTAACTAAAAAATGACAAGATCGCAAAATGTAAGTGACTCTAAGCCAATGTTTCTTAACCTTTTTACATCCGCGGACCACAAAAAAACAAAAAATGTTTTGCGGACCATCAACATTGGAATAAAATAATAAATTATTATATAATTGATATTTTTTTCAAAACAATTCATTTTGCAACACAGTATGATGATATAATAATATTTAAGTATATTAAAATAGACAGTAACAAAAAAATATACATAAGTAATTTAAAAATTCATAAAATACAACATAAAATTCGATTGTTTATCGAAATAATAAATTATTTAATTTATTATTATTAATTTATTTACATTATTAATCAATTATTATAATATTATGAGTTTTCAGTATAATTCTATTAAACGATTTATGACGATATACATTAGTGTCATTCATTCCGGAAATGACTTGTTAATTCATTGTGAACCCTTATAGGTGCACGAGTTCTGTAAGATATTTATTACTTGAAATTTAATATAAGCTTTCAAAAATAGTTACTAACTATTTTTGAACTGCAGAAAAATTTTGCGGCCCACCCAAAAATTTTCGCGGACCATCGGTTAATAAACTATGCTCTAAGCCAGTGGTCGGCAAACCGCGGCTCTTTGGCCCCTTGAGTGCGGCTCTGCCACAAATTCCTTCTGATCTATTTGACTTGGCTATAAATAAAAATTAAATAAAAATGGAAGACAAACCCCGTGAATTGAGTTGAATGGACCGAGACTTTCGCGTTTAATCAAAACTTAAATGGCCTACCTACCTGTATTATTTGTGGGAAAAAATTGGCGCATAACAAGAAGTCAAATTTGGAAAGACACTTTAAAACTAGGTAAACACACCCAGTCACATCATTTAGTATTAAATATCCTGTCGGTAACGCAAGAAGAAATCAGTTTAGGAAGTTTAAAAGAGTCAAGAAAAATCAGGTTTTGTATTTAATTACCGAATACAATCTTCCAACAGTAAATTGAGAAGTCCTCTTATTGATGAGAACCTGGAATTGTGCTTAAAATTAAATACAACAATATGCAAACCTGACACACTCAAACTTTCCAAGGAGATGCAACGTCATTATTCACGTTGACTGTTTGTCAGTCATTGTTAGGATTTAATTTTATGGATACAATACTTACAATTTCATTTTTATCAATAAATAAGATCATTATTACGTATGATATCAAGTTTTATTCAGTGTACCTATAGTTTAATTAAGACTTAAAACTTTAACTAAAGTTTATTAAGTTAATAAACAATGTACCTTAATAATTATAATTTGTGTTTAAGAAATTTCGCTCTCAATAGAAATCTCAACCGTTGTACTGCTGATATTTGGCTCTATTGACCAATGAGTTTGCCGACCACTGCTCTAAGCGACTGATAATATGTGGTAAGACTCCATAAAGAGGAAATAAAGTATGGTAAATTAAATAAAAAAACCTCACGTAATGCATAATTTTGTTAATAAACAGCTTTTCATAAGGCAACTTTACTGTTAATGCAATTCTCATAAAAAGGCCATTAAGGGATGATAATCATTATCCAGCACTCAATTGGGAACAGTTAAAAATCGTGTAATCTTTTTGAGCGTAATAAAATCGTGTACACACAAATAATGTAATTTTCCGAGAACTGGAATGCCGGAAAAACAGGGATAATTTTATCTCGATCGTGGATCGTAGGGCCTGATCTAAATCCCTAAAAGCAATTAAATTAATAAATATAAGTTATGCATTTCCACTATCTAAAGCCGTGACATTTATTCTGATTAGCAAAACCTCGGCACGCATTACGGTAGTATAAAGCATCGGTCCCACCCCTTGAGTGTAGTACCCCTTTCACACGGGTAAATCAGAGTCAATTTCCTTACATAAAATATGGCCGGTAATATTAATATTATTTTATCTCTATATATATAAAAATCTCGTGTCACGATGTTTGTGGTCGAACTCCTCCGAAATGGCTCTACCGATTTTTATGAATTTTTTTATGTATATTTGTTAGGTATGAGAATAGGTCAACAAGTATATTTCATACCGCTAGGTGATTAGGGTATCTCTATCCAGAAAAATTTTCTTTTATTTTTTTGACAATTTTTTTTTGTATTTTTTTTATTATTTGGCATAAAAAAATACTTATAACCTCAAATTTTCACTTTCCTACCCCCATCCTCCCATTTTTTAATCGCGATTTTATTATTTTTGTATGAACAAATTTAACCGTCGTTCGTATTTCAAACAGAACGAAATTATTTATGTGGTTGAATGACAGATAGCACTACGTCCGAGAAGAATTCAAGAGAAGCGTCGCGTCATTTTGACATTTCATTTGGCAAATCACAACGCAGTGCGTGCAAAATTTTGTACGATTTATTTTAATTTATCTATTTTTATGTGCGTGTATTACAGTGCACAATGCCAGCAAGACGCAAGGGGGGGCATTTGGGCCGTCGAACGAATAAAGCAACAAACATGCAAAATAGTAGAGTAGAAAGAACAGACGAACAAATCCAACAAGATAACAAAAACGTGCGTGTAAGCATGTCGCAATTGCGTGCATCTCAATCACAAGAGGCACGAGCTGAACGAAATCAACAACGACAATTGGAACGGAGCCAAGCGCGCCGGTTCGTAGTTAACACACGCAGAGCAAATGACCGACAACGCCAACAAGTACATCGAACATTTACATCCGCTTCGTTCCTTCGTCTCGCATTCGAGTACGAGCCAGATATTGAATATTCCGCTTATCCAAAAGTGCTGATTGGTGCTATGGACAAAGAATGTCCCCATTGTCATGCGCTCAAATTCAAACATGAGTCAGCCGGGATGTGTTGCGCATCAGGAAAAGTGCAACTACCAGAAATTGAGATACCACCAGAACCATTGAACAGCTTGCTCATTGGCACGGTTCCAGATTCAAACCTGTTCCTGAAGTCCATTCGCACATTCAATTCATGCTTCCAAATGACTTCGTCCGGAGCAACAGAAATAGTTCACAATACTGCGGCAAATGTTCAACAATTCCATTCTACGTTCAAAATCAAAGGTCAAGTATACCACAAAGTAGGCTCATTGCTGCTAATGCCAAACGAACCACATACATTTTTACAAATCTAATTCATGGGCGCGGCGGTGAGGATATCAATTATGTGGATGCACGTTGCGGCTACAATAGCCTCAATTCGCCTAATCGTCGCTATAGGATTTGTTTCCCGAATAGACCAAATGTCAATTTTACAGGAGACGAAAAACAAATTTCATTGTCGTATATTTAAATACCAGTAGATGTATCAATCATTCTTTCTACATTGTATGATTGCAACATTATCTAAGAATAGATTCCAAGAATAATATACTGGTATAAATCATTAAATGCACAGATAATGCGTTTTATTTACAAGTACTCACTGTCGATATTCGGGAAATTTTTAGCGCTCTCTCAGAATAATAGATATTCGGGACAAAACATGGACGTTCGGGATTTAAGACCGTAGCGTATTGCTGCATGGCCCACAGATTACTGAGTGGTCAAAAAGTACGCGCGTCAAATGTTATATTTATTTACATGACAATTGTTAGTAATTACTTCTACTATTTAAATACTTAATGATCATAATTACCCAAGTTAGTATGTAATAATAACATGCGGCAATCGCTTTTTCGGGTTTTTTCGGATTAAGTAATAAAATTATTTTAAAGTAATTAACTATTTTTTTATTGAACGAATAATTCACAAGATTTAAGAATGTACCATTCTAATAATTGAATAAACATAATTTTTAAAATCACTTCTGAGAAAATATCTTTTTGAAAAAAGTAGACACCCGGCAGGAATCGATCCTGCATCTCCTGGGTTTACGCCCCAGTCCACATACTTATGACGACAAACTTTCACTATTAGCCTTTTAATACCTGCTCATCAGCATTCTTCAAAATCAAGCAACTATCGGCGATCGGTTTTTGTTTATTAAATAAAAGTAGGTATCTACTACTTCAATTACTAACCGACGTCACAGATTTCTCCAATATTTTATGATGGTACTAACTCTTACAGGCTAACAATTTTATATTTATACATTTTCCAAAAAGAAAATCTATGTATATATATATATATATATATTATTATATCTATATATTTCTATTATTAACAATTAAACTTATTACAAACCACCAAATAATATTATATTATATTGTAAGGAATAACAACACAAAATAATAGCATGTATAAATTAATTACCATTGGCTGCTTATATTAGGTAGGTACCAATATCCAAGTATATAATATTCACCAAATAAATAGTTACTAACATACACATTAAATTAAATTAACTATCAGCGCATTGAAAAATAAATAATAGCATCGCCTTTATTTTCATAGAAATACCTAGATTAAAAGTAAAATAAAGACAAACAATGTTTGATTAATAATAATTTGAAATAATCATTATTTTTTTACGTCATAGTAGTTTTCGGGTCACACTATAGAATTCATATAACTGTTGGGATTTTGTGTCATTTATCAAAACAAAATGCAGTTATTTAGGTTAAATTACTCACTTCCATAACTCTACTGTAAGTTCAGGACGAACTGATGATGTATCAGCTATGAATGATCTCTTCAAATTTGATGAATTCACTATTAAAACAATATTAACTTTAAAAACAATATCAATAAGACGAAATTTGAAAGAGCACTCCGGACGGCCAAAAAATATGAAAGTGGGCGTGATTGTTTTAGAGCTAGACAGGAATGTGGGAGCAAGATGCATGGCGTCAGCGCGGTTTGATTGGCTAAAAGTCATATTCGGGAAATAAAAACTCAGCCAGAGATATTTTTCGACCGAAATTAGCTTGGATATTCAGGTACGAATAGTTGGACATTCGGGAGAACACCACGGAGTAATTGTAACTTAACATGGCGTATTCGGGTTTTTTAAAAAAATATCTCTGTTCCTAGATAAAAATATATTGTTTTTATAAATGATTTCGGTAGAGTTCGATAAAAGAAATTGAACTGCATTAAAATGTCGATTTCGACAAAAATGGATATTTGGGAAACAAATCCTATAGCGACGTAATGCCAGGCGCATCGTCGGCGAACTGGACGCCCTGTTGAATGAGCACAATGAATTATTGAAATTCTTCAAAGCACACATGCACGAATTGCAAAGTGACAATCACGCTATTGTCATCAATCCTGATAAAACACCAGCTGGAGAGCACGTACGTCGATTCAATGCGACTGTTGTTGACGAAATTGCTGGAATCATGGTTGGCGACCGCACATCGACGCGAGAAATCGTGATTCGAATAAGAAACAATAATCTGGAGTTCATCGCTGACACACACCGTTCATACGACGCTCTCCAATATCCGCTAATTTTCTGGAAGGGACAAGACGGATATTGCATAAATATTAAACAACGAGATCCTGTCACAGGTAATTCATTCATTATGAACATCATTACTCATTTTGAATTGAGAAAATGAATGGTTGATGTTTTTTTGTTTTTATCGGCGGTCATCGTCTACAGTGCTCTATTCCTCTTTCTGTCATAGATCCCATCCCCATACACTTACGATACATTCGTTATTTTTTATTTAACAACCAAAATATTCACTAGAAATAATTTATATGGCAGAACAACGTTTGCCTGGTCAGCTAGTAATATATAATATTTAACACTGTACTTTGAACGCGTGCGTGCTACCTTTGCTCCTGTGTAGCTGTTAGACATAACATCTTACTTAGCGTCAAAGGTCTCGGCTTTTGAGCTTTGAGAATCGATGTCTACGCCGAATCTTACGGGTACATTGGCATGACCGCGTTACAAACACCCGAGTTCGTGAACAGACACAGCAGCCTTCGGTGATTGACGTAATCACGAAGAGACGTTTTACATGGCTTGGACATGTGTTCCGGATGCCACCAAAGAGTGCAACATTTCGTACATTGTGGCACAGCCTTAAGGGTTCCGTCGTCGTGGCCGGCCCTCCCTCACCCTGCAGCGGTGCTACAAAAGCAATTTACGCAAGGGTTGGCGATAGATTGATGGAAGTGACGTGAACTTGTGCTTGCCCAATACCCCAACGCTGGGCCGTGACAGGATGAAAGAAGAAGTAGAAGAATGTTGAACACACAGATGCATATAAAATTGAAAAAATATTTTCGAAAAATTCAAGTACCAAGCAGGACTCAAACCTACATACATCGTTTTTCAATCAATGTGCTTTACTAGTTAAACAACTTCTATAATATTTATCACATCGAAAGAAAATTTACTAACAATATGGAAATGAAATTTTAAATAACGTTTATATTGGCGACCATTTTTGTAATAGTAAATCTAAATTATTACAATGGGAATAAACATTGATTGTTAGACGACATCAGCTTAGATAGCATAGACGACATCAGACAGTAGCTTCATAAACCAATTTTCTAGCGTGTTCGACTGTTATGTCGGCTATTATAAAAAAATCTTCTAAGTAATTAAATTTTTATTTATTTTTACATATACCTAGTGAACATTACACATATTATTTAATTTAAGACTTTAACAATATGACATTTAGAAAACTGATTTTTTCCCGCTATAACGGTTTATTTAGCAAGTCGTTGCCTCAGTTGCCTGTTGTAGTTGTTTATCTTCTTCTTCTTCTTCCACCCTGTCACATCCCAATATTGGAGCATAGGGCAATCACAAGTTGGCGCCACTTCCCTTGGTCTATCGCCAACTATTGCACCTCCCGCCATGTTAGACCTACAGCACGTAGGTCGCTCTTGTAGCACTGCTGCAGGGTGAGGGAGGGCTGGCCACGGCGATGTAACCCTTGAGGTTGTGCCACAAGGGTACGAAGTGCCGCACTCTTTGGCGGCATCCAGAATACGTGTCCCAGCCACGTAAATCGTCTCTTCATGATAACTTCAATCACTGAAAGCTGTTGTGTCTGCTCACGAACTCGGGTGTTTGTAACGCGGTCGTGCCAATGTACCCCTAAGATTTGGCGGAGACATCGATTCTCAAAGCTCAAAAGCCGAGACTCTTGAAGCTTAGTAAGATGCCATGTCTCACAGACATACAGGAGCACAGGTATCACGCACGCGTTAAACAAATGACATTTGGTCCTCACAGAATATAGCCTTGACTTCCATGCGACTCCAAGTTGGTTGGACGCAGAGCCCGCCACACCCATGCGGATTCCTAGCTCAATAGAAATACCGCCATTATCGGCAACCGTGGCACCCAAGTATTTGAACCTGGACACCATAATATAATATATTAAAATCTAATTTTGAAATCATTATACACCATTACTACTTTTGATTTTGGATAGGCACATATTACATTAAAATATGCGACTTATCTTTTTTACGTTCACTTTATTAGCTCACTTGTCTTGTTAATGCAGTGTTGTAGACTACATCACAATATATTATTTGATATACCAAACTGAAAACTTATACTTTCTACCTACTTATAACAAAACAAATTTATTTATTTTTACATCATTTGCGGATGAAAAACGTTTAGTTGTATCGAATATTCGATTGTGTGTATTTTTATTATGAATACAGACAATTAGTTTTATTTTCTGCTTATGTTACCATAGGTCACAGGATTAAGCCGCCGTCCGCGGCTTAATAGACGTGTCATCTGCCAACCAGATCATAATATCTCATGTACCATCGAATGGTATATGATGCTATATTAATTAACCAAGCAAAACTAATAAAATATAGATCACGATAAACTTTTGTTTTGCTGTTGCTTATTAGCTGATTTTTTGATATATCTATAAAATCCTGGTTAGGTTAGGGTTATAATTCGTCATGTAACTCTACAAAATGTAATGTTGTTGTCTGTGGTCATTGATAGACCACAAATAACAACGCAACGATAATCAAACATATGTTTTCCGGCCTGTCTACAATGTAGTCGATACGCGCCGCTCGTCCGTGTATCCTTCTAAATTCAAAAAACACTTAAATCAACCTATATTATAATTAATGTGACAGCTACTTTGTGCCGTGTTTATACTTAATTTATTAGCACAATATAAAACCATGAAAATACCATCACTGTATGTTATTCATCATGTCCCAAAACACTCTATGTCATGCACATATCCGCAACCTTCAGAACAGATAAACATAACATCGGGAGTAAGAACAACACATACGAAAAATCACAGCCCTAATGAATCAGAATAATCCATCAAAATCAAGAGACACGATCGTAAATTAATTTTACAATTGTCGAAAGGTTACAATCGCATCGTCCCGTATAATAAAGACTTTAGATAGCCTAATTGTTGTACCCTTATCGGAATCTGTGCAGTAATCGATAAATATATATGCGTGTATTCTATGGCAACTATGTAGTAACCAAGTCCAATTTGTGTAGCACCTAGCACCAATTAAACAAGTCAATTAGGATACGCCCCTTTGTCGCCCAACACGCAAGTGTTGTCATAAATTATTCGCAGACATTTACTATATCCAGGCTTAAGCGAATAATTGCATTCTGCCAATGAGATGCAGTCATTCAGAATGCAGGGAAAAAACGAATTTTGACATTTTTTTGTAATGTTTTGTTAATCTTCCTTAAAAGTACGCCCATGATGGCCGAGTGGCTTACGCATCGTCTTGTAATATCGTAAGCCTAAGATGCAAATCTTGGGTCTATAAATGCAAACACAAATTTGACTGCATAATCTGCAAACCAGCTAACTGCACTTTTGACCAAAAATGAGATTATGATAACATTTCCTTATAAAGCTTGTTTTTTATGCTCACACAATATTTCATGTTCCTAAACATATAAACAAAAGCGTTATCGTTCTTCAAACAAAACAGCCAACTGTGATTATTATAAAAGGCCTAGTAGGTCGAGTAAATGGCTTACATTATTTTTTAGTAAAAACGAAAGAATCTGTTAATACAACCTCCACTCTGTAGAGGCATATATCGTCACTGTTCTGGCAGAATACACTAATTTGAAAAAATTACATATTGAGTTAGTTATACCAAATTGTTCCTTATTTCAAACTTTGCCGTCTGGAAACCTTCTTAATAAATAAAGAGTCTTTATTTTAAAGTCATCCTTTTTACGATAACTTAATAAACTCACATGATAGACCATTTCAAACAATTTAACAACTTCAAAGTCAAATTACTCAAAACTAGTATTCTCCAGTTAGTGTGTTCTGCCAGAACAAAGACGATATTATTATGATCTTCTTAGGGTCAAACATGGTTAAAAATATATACATCTAGGTACAAGTAAGTGTATAATATTATGTTTGTATATTTAATAAACAATGCCATTATCTTAAACCATGACAATACCTAGACTATACGTATAGTTCAGTGAATAAAAAATATTTCATTAATATAAAAAGACATAATTGTCGTAACGGTTTTCGATTTGCAATAAGAAAATATGAGAAATGATTACCAGTAAATAAATAGCCCGCAAGATTATAAAAAAAGATATTTTTCGTCTATATACTTACAGTTTGAACTCTGGCAACCTAAATGATTGTTATAATCGAATAAACCCGAGATGAAAGGACTGGTAGACCAAACACTGGATTGTACATTAGTATTATTCTTCTTCTTCTTCTTCGACTATGTCTAATCCTAATAGGATCTAATGGGCCTCCACAGAGTAGAGGTTTGTATTAACAGATTTTGTTTTTACGAGAAACGGATGTCAGCCACTTGCTCAACCTATTAGGTCCATACCCTGACCCACACACCAGGATTCGAACCTGGGACCCACGGCATGATAGTCCGCTTATGCCGCGCGGCCACCGTGGGCGTGGCATGGCAAACAAAATAAATAATGTTTTTACCTCGTCAACGAAAGATGGCTATATAATATATTATTATCTTTCGCAGTCAGCACCTTGCCGATCTCTACTGTAGACGGTTCGATTAGTATCTGAATCAACGGGTTTAATAGTTTTATTATAATTGACGATTCCAAACGACGATCGGTGTGAATCTGCCAATCGTCGAGGTTGTTAGTGTAATCTGCGCATAACAGAGCACTGATGAGTTTTCGTATGCATGATTCGCACTCCCGCTAGTATTAGTTCGGTTCACGTGTGACCGGAGAGTGATGACCGCTTGTAGGTAAATAATGACGACGTTTGTCAATATTTGGAGTTACACTGACCGCAGTGACAAAAGCAGGGCAGTTAAAATTAACTGTGTAAAGGGAAGCATTCCAATTTGTCAAATTGTAATTTAATAATATTTCGTTACCGTTCAGGCAAAAGTCACTAATTCAAAAAAAACATAATTTTGAGATATCGCAATTTGAAAGTAGGAGATAAAAGACAAATCAGATTTTAATATTTTATTTACATTACATTAGTTTCCATGTTACCATAATAATTTTTTTAAGGTTACCTTTACCTTTTGATGCTAATTAATATACCTGCTAATCTATTCTATACAAAATACTACTATCAGTGATTAACGAGGGTAGTTTATCATAATAATTATGTTTGTATTGAAGTATTATAATTGTTACAATAAGTTAGCCGTCTAAACAGTCAAAACTATCTATCATGCTCTAAGGCCATCCTCCCACGGCGCAACTGAAATCTGATTAAACTGGTTTGTGAAGGAACTCACAAACTGACCAATGTGATGCTTTGCACACGGCGCTACTGAAACCCAGTTGAAATAATAATCACATAACCTCAAACTGTCAAACTGGACTATCAGCTGTGTTGTACAAAAACTGACAACACGCGCGCTGCAGCGTTTACATAAGGTTATTTTAATTTTCCGATTCATATTTAACCAATTTTGGTAAGAAAATATGATTTTTCACCGAAATCTAATGATGTTGGTACCACTGTTTTACGGTGACTGGAAACTTCAGAGACCGCGCGACTAGCATGTCGCGTCTCTTCGCGACCGTTTTGAAGCTGAAAGATTCCAGTCTTGCCGTCAGCGAGCCGCCATTGAAATACATTAGCTAGATACTGGCTGGAATTTTAGTTTCAGTACCGTCGGACTTCAGTTGCGCCGTGGGAGGATGGCCTAAGATTTAAGCACAGCCAGGAGAGCTGCCGTTAAAACATAGCACTTATTGTAACACTTACAACTACCTTATGGTAATTTTTACAATAAGTGCTAACATTTCGTTATAAAAATATAAAAAAACTACCCTCGATAACTGCTGATAGCAGTCTTGTGTATAGAATAGATGCGCTGGAAGATTTTAAAGGAGGCTAAAATTTTGTTTGATGACTTTTGCTTGTTACAAATCTGCACCTATGTGATCTTACTACGACAAGCTAAAATAACTATTTCTGTTCAGTTATTGTTGCCTATCTCAGACGAGCATTAGTTTTTAAATAGCAAATTAGTAAATGTCACGTTACATAGTTTAGTAACTTTTACTATATTTATGACGAAGGATTTATTTTTTATATTTTCAATAATGTCTATCCGCCTATAATGACTTTTGTTTCTTAAGGCTATACCTCAGTTGAGGCATGGTCTAAAACAGGGGGGGGGCAAACTGCGGCCCGCGGGCCGCATGTGGCCCGCCGGGTATTTTTTTGCGGCCCGCCATCATTGATTGTACTTACTTCTGATTACGAATAACTTTTTTATATATTTTTTAAAAATATCGACAATATATTGAAATTTGTTTAGCAATAGTACGCGATCCATTTTCAATAGATATTGATAGTGTACCGACAGAGCTACAACTTGAGATTATTGATCTGCAGTGTGACACTGATTTAAGGGAATTGCATCGTCGTGAAGAAATCTCCAAATTTTACAATGCCCTTAATTCAAGCAAATTCGACCAACTTAAAGATTATGCAAGAAAAAGTTCGTTATTTTTGGATCAACCTATATATGTGAACAAACATTTTCGATCATGAACCTCAATAAAAATTCTTTACGATCAAATATCTCCGATGCCCATTTACAAGCAATTTTGAGAATATAAACTACAAAATTAACACCTGAATTTAAAAAAATGTTAAAAAATGTACAACGCTTCATTCTTCTCATTAAATTTTTTGTAATGTTTATTTTTCGTGATAATAAATAGTGTATATCTAAAAATGGTATTTTACTTGCGGCCCGCCGCTCATTTTAAATTCTTGAATTTGGCCCTCCATCCAAAAAGTTTGCCCCCCCCTGGTCTAAAAGAAGCAGCGTCGTATGGGGAGCGGGATAGTTCCGACTCTTCTGTAGACTCATCCATTTCAATTCGTGACACTCAGTATGCGGGTACACAAAGCGCTTAACGTCAGCGGACAGCAGAGCCAGTCCAAAAAACAAAAAAAAATCTTTCGCACTGTTGTGCATGGTTGCAGCATCAGTCCCGTGCGGCTCCGTCTTGGGACAGAATGAGCACTTAAAATCACTTCTTTCGGACACGTTTAAAGCGCCATAGAAAGCGGCCGTGCATATCCACAGCTGTGCATATATGACGGGTGGTGGTGGGCACGTTAACGTATGTTCTATTAGTAACAATAATAATATATTAATTGAAATGTTTTCTTTTTCAAGTAAATGGGTAACGTTTTTAGTCATCTTTACACGATTTAAGAATTAATACCCCCGTCGCCATCACGAAACAAATTTACGTGTTCTCAGCTCAACGCTCTCTCTCCGAATGCCAGCGAGTCCAAAATTTCGTCGCGCCAATAGTTGAAAATTATTTGCCGTTTCACTGATGTATCGTCTTAAGATCAAAAGTCATTCAGTGAAATACAAATAATTCGGATTTAGAAGTCAAATTTAATGAAAGAAGTCTTGCAGAATTTTGGATAAGGCGAAAACAAGAATATCCGTCAATCGCTAAAGCGGCATTGTTAATCATAATTCCTTTTGCCTATCATAGCGTTTTTATCATTACCGGCAATAAAAAATAAACATAAGTCGTGTTTTTCAACGGAGACTTTGAAGCAAACCCTGCGAATTAGCATTTCAAATATTGTACCGGATATTGATTTATTAGTACCTATAATAATAATTAATGGTAAATAAAGAACTGTCGGTAACTAAAGACTAACATTTTTGGGGAGGGGAGCCTTGAATATTTTTTTTCTGATTTCGGGGGCTGTGGTATGAAAACGTTTGAGAAGCACTGAACTAGAACAAAATGTAGATTTTCATCTTATATTACGTTATAATCGAATGGTGCATTGTAAACCAGTGAAATGCGTTTACTGTGTGCTTGCAAGCATATGCAACTGGGTAGGCGTTGTAAATGTTTACCAAAAGTGCCGCATTAACCCGAGCAGAGAGACGCGCGTGACTCGGAGTGACCAAAACGCAGCGCCACGATTATACGGCGGCTTCATACCGGAAATGCAATCTGTTTGCATATATATGGAGGAACGGAAGTGCTTGTTAGGTGCAAATTGTCGCACGGATAGATCGTGTTATTGTTTTTGAGTGGAAATATTCGGATTTACTGTTGTGAGAAATATATTATCTACCGGCAAAAATATAAAATTTATATTATTATAATCAATTATTTTAGATAAATTAGTATAGGTACTCTATTATATAAATACGTTTTCTTTGTTTTGTCATCATCATTATCAGTCTGAATCTATCAACTGCTAGATGAAGGCTTTTCTAAGCGGATTCCACTTCTCTCAGTTCTGTGTGTTGCTTTTCAACGTAACTCCGCAGAAATTTACCATTTCATCGATCCAGAGGCCTCTAGCTCTACCTTGCGGACGTTTTGTACCTCTTGGGTACCTACCACTAGATGACTAGATTTCTCTTTGTTTTGTATACTATAATTATACCATACGACTCATGGGGCCTAATAACAGTAGTATAGTGAAACAGTAGTGTGTTTAGTAATATAAGAGATATACTTACAAACACCCAAGTTTTGAGAAGATCACATAAATATATTGTAACGTCACCGAGATCGAGCTTGAGCCTCCCGGATGAAAGACCAGCGCCTTGCGCATTGGACTACGAAGGCCGCAAAACCATTTTCAACATCTTGAATTTGTATTTTTTTAATTCGTTTTATTATTCAAATAAATACATTTGAATCGTCTCTGCATCTGCGATGAATTCAACATGCATGTGCCACTTAAATAGAATAATCATTGTTAATTTCATATTATACCTACTTTTATATATATTTTTATTCGATAGTGCATAATATGCTTTTTGTAAACGGAAAGATAAATAAAATATTATATCAAAATATATAATTGTATTTTAATTGTATTTATATAAAGTTTACTTAACATAATCTGTACTATGTACATCATCGAATTTCTTTCTAGACGTAAAAAAATGCAGATTATTTTCACATTCTTTGCAAGAGTTTTATTTCCTGTTGAATATCTATATACGTTTGTAAACTTCCGTTTTGTGTTCATATTACAATACTTACCTATAAAAAGCGGAAAAAAGATTTATGCAAATGTTTGTTAGAGCTAAAAAGAGCCCGAAGCGAAATCATCCATCACCCGAAGGAGAAACAAAACAACAATTTTTTAGACTTTGAAAAATGTTGAGTTATTCCAATGTCATCCTCAGACATACAATTGGATAAACATTGTACAATATACAAAATTAAATATAAACAAGTTTTAAAATAGATTTACTGCACACGGGGTCTCAAAAATCAGTATAATAATTATACTTCCAAAAACCAAACATACCAAAAGTTAGTATGTCTCGAAAATATGTTATGGAGTAATTTCAATTTGAAGTTTAAAATTTCCTCTAAAATCAGGCATAATGCTTATTTATTTGTGCTTCTTATTATTATTATTTTATTTATTAAGGAAACTAACAGTTACATATTGATTACAAAAATTTAAAATATAATAATGAAAAGGTATTGCAACCAGCAAAGTTTCCATGTATACATTATAATATTGTTAAGCCTAACAAGATAGAGAGTAAGAACAACATAAATATAAAGAAGTTACATGTGAAAAATGAGGAAGAATAATGAATAATTAAATTATATACAAAAAAAAGTAACATAAAAAAATATATATATATATATAAATCCAGCTATCATTGTTGCGTCCTTTTACAAAACCTACAGTAAAGCGTCCATCTGAAAGACTTGATTTTTTGTAAATTTGAACAAAGTATATTCTTTTTGTCAATCATCTGACGACCGTGAGGTATTTAAATTTTTGAAAAACGTTTATATAAAAATATACAAAAATAAAAAACTACCTTTCAATGACCCGCTTATCGGAACTCCTTTCATATTAATACATTGGGGGGTCCTTCATATATTTTTTCATAGTAGGTAGCATGTCGTGCGTCCCACTTGTATATTTGGTTTGATTGTCCCAACAATCGGACGTCTTGCGATGTTGCCACTATTTCTCTACGTTTTTGTTTAATAGATTTAATAGGTATGTAGATAGGTTGTCATTGAATGTTAAAGCGTTCTGGGAAGAGCGTTATGATCATGGCGCGTTATTATGAGTTTTCTGAGACTATTATTTAGAATAGAAAAATTAGAATGGTACTCTTTATTATGGTTAGTGATATGAGATATATTATGTTTTGTTGCGTAGGTACTTTCCAACCTTTTTCAGTTCATTCTCCCGCTTCAATTTTCTTCCGTCTTTGCTGGAATACTTATTTTTAGGTCTCGTAGATCTTGATATTTTCTATATAGTATGTGGCAGTATCGAAGGATGGAGGTAGGCTGTAAGATTCGACACAAATTGTGTGCACTAAACTTTGTCAGTCATACGTATTTGTTTTCATTGAAATAAGACTAGAAAACGGTTGGTTTGTTTTTAAAATTCAATTAAACCCTGCGAAACCAAGCCATAATAGATAATAGTCAATAAATACTAGTAAACATATCAATAAAATATCTAAAATTATGCAATTAAGTCATACATAACTTTGGACATTCTATAGATATAATAAATTTTTTTAATCTATTATAATTTGGTTTAGAAAGGGCTTCATTAATTTTAACTAACATTAATTTTAACAATTAACCAACAGTATGTGTAATATGTATTCTGAATCCAACGAAAAAAAATAAGTATGAATGAAAAAGTGTACACAATTTTGTCGTATCGTCAAAAATATACCAAAACTATTTTGGTTTAGTTTAAGCAGGGTTTAATCAATTTTTTTAACTAACCAACACCATCTGTAAATTGTAGTCTTAGTTCAATAAAAACAAATACGTGTGACTAACAAAGTTTAATGTGAATTATTTATGGCAGGTTTTAACAGCCTACCTCCACACTTCGCTGCTGGAAGGTGGTAATTAAGTTTCATAATTCTATGATTCCCTTTACTGTGATAAGTAAAACTATACTTTGCGGATCCATAAAATTGTATAAGCAAAGAGAAAGAGCGTATTTAATATAAAATTGATAGCATAACATTCTTATAAGTATATCTGAATAAACACAAAAAAACTAGATATTTTTTATTTTATATAATGTCATTGTCCAGGATCTATCCGATGCTGGGTGAAAGAAAAATAGTCATAAGCAACAAAATTATTTTTAATAAATTCATATTATAAGAACTGTTATAGTATTATAGTTACTACTTTAAATAATAACTATATCTAAATGAAGTTAGGCTAGTAGTTAGTAGAAACATTAGTTGATAAAAATAATAGGCACCCAATATGTACTTCGGTGGGCAAAGGCTGACTATGGCCTCAATGATGTATACCGATGCCAATAGGTACACTTCTAAAAAATGTTGAGACGCCACTGTCCAAGAAAGTCAGCAAATCCTATCTCTAGCCTCCGCGTGGCGTCCCCCGGGCAATGCAGATAATGTGCTGTATAACGCAACATACTATCTGTAGCTAATAGAGAAGGGTGCAAGGCGAAACTCTGGCGCCTTAAAACGAGAGACCTTTGGCTACGGGAAGGATCACCCAGACAGAAAAACCACACACCAACCCGTCTGGACAGCGTGGTGTGTTATGTCCAAAACCTTCATATGAAAACAAAAACTTCTAGAACCCGGCCCTCATTCTCCGGAGGCCAACCTGATACTGATCACGGCAGCGATCAGCGAAGGAAGGCAGAGGGTGCTAAAAATCCCCGGAGACCCGGAAAAGGCTGCCAACAGATGACCATTGCTACATATAACGCAAGAACATTGTCCAGCGATGCCAAACTTGTAGAGTTTCAAGAAGAGCTCCGGAATATCCACTGGGATGTTGTCGGACTCAGCGAAGTAAGGCGTAAAGGTGAGAGTATTATTACTTTACAAAGCGGACATGTGCTGTACTCCAAAGGAACCGATGAAGGACGCACGAGCGGTGTTGGATTTGTTGTCAACAAAGCCTGGAGGGACCGCATAGTCGAGTTCAACTGCATTTCTGACAGGGTCGCAAGCGTGATACTTAAAATCAATGCTTGGTACCGCATTCAGATTTTGCAAGTATATGCTCCGACACAGAGTTATCCTGATGAAAAAGTGGAAGAGTTTTACGAGGAAATAACATCCTTGAAAAATAAAAGTAAATGCCACTTCAACATCATAATGGGAGATTTCAATGCACGTATTGGATCATACCAAAGAGATGACGTAGCGGTCGGACATTTCGGACATGGCTCAAGGGATGGTAGAGGGGACATGCTTGTGGAGTTTGCTGAAACCAACAATCTTCACATCATGAATTCCTTTTTTCAACATAAACCTACACGTAAATGGACGTGGAGAAGCCCGACAGGAAGGACCAGCAAAATCGATTACATCCTCACTGACAGAAAATATACATTTTTAAACTGTAAAGTGATCAATCAGTTTAACACCGGCAGTGATCACCGGATGGTGAGATGTAAGATAAGATTGAACGTCAAATCAGAAAGATCCAAACTGCAGAAGAAGTCAAATGCTCGCGTATACCTGTAGAACAATACTGAATTCCAAAATGAACTCAAAAATGCACTATCGGCTTTCTTAGATGAGAACGAAACCGTTTCCCTATCCAACGCGGAGGATATAACGAATATTATTCTACAATGTGCAGAAAAAATAGGCGTAAAAAACTCAGAAGTTACACTTTCCACCAAGCTTTCGAAGGCAACATTGAATCTTATGGAGCAGAGAAGGAAAACCAAGAGCGATAGACAGGCACAAAACGATATGGAGTTTTCATCACTTTGCAAAACCCTCCGAAGGAAGATTAGAGAAGACCTTCGTAAATTCAATATAAACCTCATACAAGCAATTGTGAAAGCAGGCAGAAGTCTAAACAAAAACAAGCAATGCTTGTCGATAGGAAAACGTCAAATCACAGCACTAAAAGCAAAAGATGGTTCTATCGTCAGAAATTGGGAACACTTGTTAAGCCGAGTTGAAGAGTTCTACAGCGATCTCTACAGTGATGACACTGACAATACGACTATAGACTTAGATCTTCAGAGAAATGGAAATTCGGAAGACCATACTCCCGAAATTACATCCTGGGAAGTAACCCATGCTTTAAATTACATGAAAAGTGGGAAAGCCCCCGGGGAAGACGGTTTAACGATAGATATCCTCAAAAAAGCAGGAAAGGATGCAAATGAAGTACTTGCACAATTGTTCACAGCCTGCATATGCAAAGAGGATGTCCCAGAGGTATGGAAAAATGCCAGCATTGTCATTCTTCACAAAAAAGGTGACAGAGAAGACCTAGCAAATTATCGTCCAATAAGTCTACTCCCTATTCTCTACAAGACGTTCACAAAAATTCTCTCAAACCGTCTGCAAAATGTACTAGACGAGAACCAACCGAGAGAACAAGCCGGATTTAGAGGAGGATACAGCACTATGGACCATATCCAAGTCGTCAGAGAAATCATAGAGCGGTACCAGGAATACAAACTGCCACTATGCATGGGTTTTATAGACTATGAGAAGGCGTTTGATTCGATAAAGAAATGTTCAATACTCGACGCACTCAGAAAACAAGGAATCCCTGGACGCTATATAAATATTTTCAATAATATATACAGTAGCGCAACAGCATCTGTAAATCTCCATAAACCATCGCGCAGATTTCCTATCAGCAAAGGAGTCCGACAAGGTGATACAATCTCACCTAAACTATTTACAGCTACCCTTGAAGAGTTATTCAGGCAACTTGACTGGAATGACAAAGGGATCCCCATAAATGGAGAATACCTGAGTCATCTGCGCTTTGCCGATGACATAGTAATTTTCTCGCAAGACTCAGAAGACCTCCAAAGCAGAATGCAGGAACTCGCTGAAGTAAGCAACAAAGTAGGTTTGAAAATAAATGTAACAAAGACGAAAGTCATGTTCAACTGCTTTGCAGGCCAAAAAGAGATCCTCATCAATGGCACTCAGCTCGAACAGGTGAAAAGCTACATCTATCTGGGACAACAAGTATCTATAGATGGATGTATATTTGATGAAATTGTTCGCAGAGTAAAGCTAGGCTGGAGTGCTTTTGGCCGCCTGAATAATGTCTTCAAAAGTGACCTTCCACTGTGCCTAAAGCGCAAAGTGTTCAACCAGTGTGTGCTTCCCGTGATGACATATGAGTGTGAAACATGGGCCCTAAGTAAAAGAGAGATCCAGAAACTTAGAGTAGCACAACGTGGTATGGATAGGTGCATGCTGGGCATAACGCGAAAGGACAAAAAGAGGAATGAGTGGATAAGGAAGCAGACAAGGGTTTGCGATGTAATAAAGTTTATTAAAAGCCTTAAATGGAGATGGGCTGGACACATAGCTCGAAGAAGAGACAATCGTTGGACAAATCTAGTCATCCAGTGGTATCCAAGAAGTACAAAACGTCCACAAGGTAGACCTAGAGGCCGCTGGATCGATGAAATGATAAAGTTCTGCGGAAGTACGTGGCAACGCAATGCACAAGACCGAGAGAAGTGGAAGCAACTTGAAGAGGCCTTCATCCAGCAGTGGATAGATTCAGGCTGATGATGATGATGATGATGAATGATGATGAATATGTACTTCAAAATAGTTACACAATTTAATAATTAAAAAACACAAGAACAGTGTCTAAATAAAGTTAGGTTTTTGGTAGAAACACAATTATGACATTGTATAAGAAAAAATAACCCCATGTATAATGGAAAATAGGTTAACAAAAAGAAAAAAACAAGAATTACCTATAAGTAACAAAATAAAGTTAAGATGGTTGATAAAAACATACGAGTATCAATAAAATAGCTGGTGATAAACTTTTGCAAAAATTTGCTAAGCTCAATAAAGCATCTTTCCCTACCAACAATAAAAATAAAGATATTAAAGAATACTGTATAAAAACCTAATACTAAGTAGGTAGGTTACCAATATTTCAAAACAGTAAGTATCCGAAACAATAACGGGAATGCGATAAAATAATAATACTTACCTACCTAATTTACCATACATCGCGCCTGTCCCGAAGGTCACACCATAGGAATGAGTAATGAATAAATAATAATTATTATTGTTATTGCATCACACGTGCTGGCATAAAAAGCTGGAATACAGCGTTGCCAACCGTAGGACGTACGACAGGCGACACATTGTAAACAAAATATACAAGCACAAATATACAATCATCGCTAGTTAGTAGCGCCGTCAGTGACAAAACTGCAAACTACAAATACATATTTTGTTCCTATGAGGTGACAAAACTGCGTCTGGGTTATTTTCGGTTTTAGACTCTATGAGCGGTTGGGTGATGAGAAAACGTAAAATTACATGAATTCAATACTGCGTCCGTATACCGGACGCCGAATTACAGTTGGACGCAAGATTGAATGAAAGTGTCCTATTAGATGACGCAGTTGTGATAGCGGGATGTATATAAGTATATATATCTATGTATACAAAATTTTGATGATGGCGCATTTAAATGAAACAGGTAAATTATTAAATGGATCAAAGGTGGAGAAATACATATCATAATTTAAACAAGAGCGCCTAATAAAAGTGTTTTGTGCATAATTAGAACCGCTACGATTGATATGGTATAAAGTTTGGTTTCGCGTAAATCTTGATGGACAATTCAAACCTACCCTTTTGAGTAGGTTTGGCGAGTCAACAAAACCATTGATAATTTTAAAAAGAAATATTGATTAGATATAGAACGTCGACTTTCCAAAGATGGTACCATAAAAGTTGCAGCGGTTGAAATAGAATTAGATATATCATAACGGAAAGCTTTAAAATTGACGTGCTTAGGAAATCTTAAATTTGTACCGATGTTGCATGTTATATACCTATAAGTTGGATAGCCATTGTTTTTTTCTAGCAAACCTATTTATTTAAAGACACATAATCCGACGTTAACTCCAAATACCCAAATAATCGACTTACTAACTTTTGGCAGCAACCCCACCAATACTCTAACTATTAAGGTAATTATTATTTAGAATTTAATCGATGGTAATACCGATGAACTGGGCCGTTATTGTTTAGTAAAAAACACGTAAATTTTCAAGTAACCAGACGTAATTAAGGTGTTCTAAGCAAAACGTAAAAAAACCAACGTTTAGTTTAACTATAACTAAGTATTTACCGAATTAATCAACCACAGTTAAAATTTCGGGAAAAAATATTCAAGTTAAGTTTCACAGAGTAGGTATTTAAGAAAATGTTGCAATGGTAATAAAATATAAGCCGGCTCTCATATCTAAACTCATCTCGTCTACAACGTGTCGAATACGTCGATGTGACATATTCACAAAACACACGTTATCTTATGGACCTTCGCATACTGCTGGAATAAAACATTTTAGTTTGAAATAAACATCTGGAGGCACATGCAACTATTTTCACCCGACATGCAGCGCAGGTATAATCCAGGAATGTCGCACTTCGTCATTTATTTTATATGTTGGCTTGCCGAGTGACGTCAGTGTCCTCGCACGGCCATGCTATACGCAAATTAAGAAAGTTGCACTCTGTTTTGATTTATGACTATTATCCCAGTCGAGACGATTTTCAATGTGCGACTGGCCTAAGATAACATTTAAAAATTAAGTTTATTATTATTATTATAATAAACCTATTTTAAAAGTACACTAATAGTAATTATAAGAATGTATAATATTATTATGACTGATACGGGACGATAACAATAATTTGAATACGTATAACATTATTTTGTATTATTTATAGGTAATAACTTCAAATCGAGTTTAACGAAAGTGATCGACTATTTCAACGGAGAATAATATGATTTTGTTAGTTTTTGCAATTTTCTCAAATATCATCTCAGTGGCGCAGTTTTCATTCTAAGCCTATTGTTAACCTTTATACTGCAGTTAAATTTTACTAGGCTAGTTAGTTTGCCTGTAGACCAGCTATTTTTTTAATAAAATAAATCACTTTAAAATATCTGATGTTGTTATGTTAACTAAATGTTAAATGTTAACACTAAAATGTAAATATTGTTTTGAAATCATATATGGAACAGAGAAAAAAAATATACTTGACGTTGATAATAAGTCGCGAGTTAACTCGCTTGCGGCATGACGATACATATAATCTTTGGCAATTTAACTCGCTCATAGTACTCTCTGGTTGAATTTTTGCAAGCTTAGCTTTGTGTATGATATTTTGATATAGTTAATTAATGCTTAATTTTTCAAATACTGATATATCTCAAATTTATTAATTATTATACAGTTTTTATTCTTTTAATTTTTAAGTATTTTAATACCTATTTAATTAGAATAAAAACGATATATTATTGGAAATATCGGAGTTTTTTTAATTTTATCATAACAATTATGTAATCATTTTTTATTGAACATATTACATACTTTGAAAACACCTGAATTGGTAAAGCACATTGGCGATAATCCAACGGGTGCAGATTCGAGTCCCATCCGGCGACGTATTTTAGTATTTTAAAATTATTATTCGTTAGATAAAAATATAGTTTTAGATTTTCCGTATCAGAATATTAAATTATAAATTGGCACCAATTCATGAGTCACACGGGTGCAAAAGTAATCAGGCTTTTTGACAGATAATTCACGATCCTCATTTGTCACATTTTTCATTCATCTATATAATTTGTAATTTTTCCGTTTCTTGGGTAGGGTCTGAACCCGAACCCTTCATCTCTCATGTGTACGCATCTGCCAACGTTTGTTGTGACATACAAAATTCACAAAAAGCTCTCTTGTGGGTATATTGTAGTCCAATCGCTATGAATAACAACCAGTGTAATGTTATCGATCGCTGCTGACTTATATTATCGCACAAGAAAAAGGGTGGGAACATCGACCACCGCTGGTTCGCTTTTCTGTACTTTAATTATTATTTCCGTATGAATATTAATAACGTATCGCGAAACCGATATTTAGACTCGGCTCATTTGAATATTGATAACGTAATAATTGATTTATAACGCTCGAAATAATAACAAATTCGTTCCGATAACTGGAAGGTTCGAAATATTTCTACTGGTATAATATTTTAGCATTAGATACATACATACATAGGAAGTTAGATAAAATAACGGAAAACAGTTGCCATGGCAATATAACTGCGCAGTATTAATATCTTAATTTTTATTACTAAGTTTTTCTTAGCTCGTATTCTTGATTGTGCGGTGGTTGTTTATCCGGTATAAATCTTGCAATCAATTTTTAACTAGCTTCCCGACTAGCTAGACATTTTAAACTTTTAGAATATATCAGAAAACGATGCCAATGCATTCATTTAATACTTTTAACCATTTTTAAGTACAATTGAAATCATTTTCAGTTAATTCTGTTTTGTATAAAAAGTTATTTCAGAAGAAATCCGTAATCCAATCCACTATTATTCGTTGCTAAGGTGGTGGTCCTAGCAACTAAATTAATAATATATACGTGCGTTACTATGGATATGACTATGAATGTCAAATGACATTTCAGTATTATTTCTATCAAGTACAATTTTTTTTGATCGTTTAAGCTAGTCAAGTCAAGTTTAATTTGATTCAACAGAAAATTTAAAAACGTTGTATATAAAAAGTTCTTTTTATCTTGTATTTATTTTTGTTCAATGTACTCAAAAATAAATTTAAAATTCAAAACAATCAACTTAATAAATCCAGGTGCAGATGATTTTTCGTTTTTCGAGATTCGAAGAATCATCGAATACTTATAAATATTTTTTTTCGGGAATTCCAGATTGGTTTATTGATTTCTCAAGAGTCTCAAAAGCCTTTATTATTTTAATTCATGCGCTTCAATTTTTTTCTGGCCGAATCCATTTGAAATTGTAATAATTATAGACCTTTCTTACAAAAAAAAAAAAAAAACAATATGAAATGCCGTTCACAGACTAGTGCTTTTGCTCCAAGAGAACTTTATTTTTTTTATGATAGATCATGTACTGTAGCTTTCATTTTCAATTTCAAATTCACTATACATTTTTTTCCTTGTAATGATTTCTCACATTCTCGAGATATGAGTATTCTCGAAATAAAAAAAATAAAAACATGATTCTTTTTTGATTATTCCCAAGGCAAGATTTCTCAATCACAACCCCTATTAAAGATGACATGCGATTAAATGCCACATAAATTTTAAAAAATGAATAGTTTTCACATTAAATAAAATGTGGTATTATCACTTTCATATCTTAGAATCTAATCGACATGTCATTTTTTTCACCTGATAAACGTGTTCAAATAACTCAATAATCAAAAAAATTGCTAAAATAAAATTGTTGAAAACTCATCTTTTAATACCATAATGTATGAAGGGAGTTCAATGTGGGAGTTGAGATTCAACTTTGCAGTACATGAACCAAAAAAACTGATTTCTTAAAGTAAAAAAATAATATAATAATGTTGAAATGAATTTTCATGTCAGATATGAATGAACAGGATGTAAAACGTTCTTCAGTTTGAAGTCAATTTTCAAGTTTTTTCAAGTTCCTAAAATAAATACCAAAAGCTTTTTTTATAATAATAATAATAAAGTTTGTCATGGTCCTGAACTTCTAATTATTTTATTATTTAAACATTTAAATTCTCACTATAAGGTAATACTTTTGTCACGCGTAGACGGCATTAAGTTTTTATTTTTATTTTCACCCGGTAACTCTACACTTAAGCAACGAATGTGGGTTAAAAATAATTCTAAAAATGTTATAGAGCTGCTTCAACGATTGCATAAATAGTGGTCTACGCGCTATAGCTACAAAATGGGTTACAGGACGTAGCGCTGGCCAAAGGAACACACATAATATATATATATACTAGCTGACCCGGCAAACGTTGTTCTGCCATATAAATTATTTCTAGTAAATATTTTGGTTGTTAAATAAAAAATAACGAATGTATCGTAAGTGTGTGGGGATGGGATATATGACAGAAAGAGGAATAGAGCGTTGTAGACGATGACCGCCGATAAAAACAAAAAAACATCAACCATTTATTTTCTCAATTCAAAATGAGTAATGATGTTCATAATGAATGAATTACCTGTGACAGGATCTCGTTGTTTAATGTTTATGCAATATCCGTCTTGTCCCTTCCAGAAAATTAGCGGATATTGGAGAGCGTCGTATGATCGGTGTGTGTCAGCGATGAACTCCAGATTATTGTTTCTTCTTCGAATCACGATTTCTCGCGTCGATGTGCGGTCGCCAACCATGATTCCAGCAATGTCGTCAACAACAGGCGCATTGAATCGACGCACGTGCTCTTCAGCTGGTGTTTTATCAGGATTGATGACAATAGCGTGATTGTCACTTTGCAATTCGTGCATGTGTGCTTTGAAGAATTTCAATAATTCATTGTGCTCATTCAACAGGGCGTCCAGTTCGCCGACGATGCGCCTGGCATTAGGCGAATTGAGGCTATTGTAGCCGCAACGTGCATCCACATGATTGATGTCCTCACCGCCCATGAAGTAGATTTGTAAAAATTTATGTGGTTCGTTTGACATTGGCAGCAATGAGCCTACTTTGTGGTATACTTGGCCTTTGATTTTGAACGTAGAATGGAATTGTTGACCATTTGCCGCAGTATTGTGAACTATTTCTGTTGCTCCGAACGAAGTCATTTGTAAGCATGAATTGAATGTGCGAATGGACTTTAGGAACAGGTTTGAATCTGGAACCGTGCCGATGAGCAAGCCGTTCAATGGTTCTGGTGGTATCTCAATTTCTGCTAGTTGCACTTTTCCTGATGCGCAACACATCCCGGCTGACTCATGTTTGAATTTGAGCGCATGACAATGGGGACATTCTTTGTCCATAGCACCAATCAGCACTTTTGGATGAGCGGAATATTCAATATCTGGCTCGTACTCGAATGCGAGACGAAGGAACGAAGCGGATGTAAATGTTCGATGTACTTGTTGGCGTTGTCGGCCATTTGCTCTGCATGTGTTAACTACGAACCAGCGCGCTTAGCTCCGTTCCAATTGTCGTTGTTGATTTCGTTCAGCTCGTGCCTCTTGTGATTGGGATGCACGCAATTGCAACATGCTTACATGCACGTTTTTGTTATCTTGTTGGATTTGTTCGTCTGTTCTTTCTGCTCTACTATTTTGCATGTTTGTTGCTTTATTCGTTCGACGGCCCAAATGGCCCCCCTTGCGTCTTGCTGGCATTGTGCACTGTAATACACGCACATAAAAATAGATAAATTAAAATAAATCGTACAAAATTTTGCACGCACTGCGTTGTGATATGCCGAATGAAATGTCAAAATGACGCGACGCTTCTCTTGAATTCTTCTCGGACGTAGCGCCATCTGTCATTCAACAACATAAATAATTTCGTTTTGTTTGAAATACGAACGACGGTTAAATTTGTTCATACAAAAATAATAAAATCGCGATTAAAAAATGGGAGGGTAAGGGTAGGAAAGTGAAAATTTGGAATTATAAGTATTTTTTTATGCCAAATATTAAAAAAAATACAAAATAAAAATTGTCAAAAAAATTAAAGAATTTTTTTCTGGATAGAGATACCCTAATCCTTTAGCGGTATAAAATATACTTGTTGACCTATTCTCATACCTAACAAATATACATAAAAAAATTCATAAAAATCGGTAGAGCCATTTCGGAGGAGTTCAACCACAAACATCGTGACACGAGATTTTTATATATATAGAGATATATAAGTGAGTTATTTTTATGAGTGTAACAACTATGTATGGCACACTTTTTGAGTGTGGATAAATATGGAATAAATTCAAATACATTTGAAAGAATATGCTAATTTCGATATTTACGTATGTATCATAATAACCATTAAAGTTTCTATGTTAACAAAACACGGATTTAATATTGGTAATATTTGAGGATATTCTAGTCATGATATTTTGACAGTCTCGTTGTAAAGGACGAGACCGGTTTTGGAGGTGACAAGGGTGTAGATGAAAGTCGTAATTGGAGTTGCTCCGATGAATGGAGGATCGAGTGTATTACTGATGGGTAAATAACTGCAATAGTAAATTGACAGCAGCTATGATACTGTTCCAAGGTCCGAGGCTCGATGGAAGAGAATGCTGTGAGGAGCGATTGACACGAAGTTTACTGATCGAACTGAGATTAAGATGGGCACTAAGAATAATCCATCAACTACGACCCGATATTAAATTTATAAACATGAATACTTGGTAAATTGAGAGTCATTGTTGATGATGTTTTCAATTGGGAAATCTACTGACCTCTGCATTATTGCAACTTCGAGCATTTTTATCGAAACATGTGACACGTGTAGAATGTGCTGACTGTAGATGCAACGATTATTTGATAGTTAAATGGCTTGCTAATTCTTACGTTGTTGAAATAATGCTGATAAGGCGCGAGGTAATTGACTACTGCGATATTTTTGCGTTTAATGATCTGATCGTAATTAAGTTATAAAACAATACTGTTTTCAAATTCTTGGCCTATGGTGATTAACTTTCTGATTTGTATCTTAATAATTAGTTTTGTGGTGGACCAGTAGAGGTTAAGTGACATTATGTTTGCCTTAGCCGGCTCTCACATCTAAACTTGCCTCGTCTGCCGCACAACCATAAATCAAACCTTTCAAGAACATCGATTCGGTGTTGCATATGAAGACCACGCACATCTACCTAGCGACAGTCGCACGTAACCTATGAAACGTATAGATATTTTGTTGCGATGCCGGTGTAGGAATGACCAATTCGTAGGTGTTCGTATGCATTCTAGCGTCTTCAACTTGCAGCCAAAGAAGCATGCAACTTCTTGATTGCAACAGCAGATGTTTTTTGCAAACTAAAAAGTCGCTTTCGACCAATCTACGGCGGTTTATTTGGCAACGTGTGCTTTGTGAATAACGATGACGTTACATCGACGTATTGGACACGTTGCAGGTAGAGACGAGTTTAGATGTGAGAGCCAGCTTATGCAACAATGCTGGAGTGTGGTAAAGTAATTATACTAAGTATCTTATAATTTAATGCATCCTAAGTTAAAAAGGGTACCTAATAACAATGCTCTCACAGTTTTATGGTTTTAGGAATTTATGTTACTAACTGAATCACAAAGTGATTTATTGTTTCTGAGAGATAATTGAACTTACTATTTTTTTTAAAATCTGATATAAAGCACACTAAACTTGCTCTAAAGTAGGTACAGATATTTAATGAAAAGTTAACAGCCCAACACGATCAAAATTATAGTGTACCTATAATTATTATTATACGCTGGAGTTTGCCAAGCATTTCAAATTCCTTTCAGCTGTTCAATACAAAAGGTAAATATTAACTAAGAATATAGTCAATATAAAGTTCAGCTAGAAGCTCTTGGAATAACAAACAAACTTGTTTACGTAAGGATTGTATGCGAACACCTGTCATACTTAATAGGTATACATATTATTATTTTACCTAATACTATGTAATTAGTGCAAAGTTTACAATTTGATGCATTTAAGACATTGCAAATATTTAAGCAAGTAAAATTCTAATGAAAGGTAAGTTTTGTACCTTTTACTGGAATTGTTACCGTAACCAATAACAATTATTGTTTTATAATATGAAGTGTTTGGTGACTAAAATATTGTCCACTAACGCCACTAATCAGCCAATATGGTACAATATCTGATCATCCACCAAAATTGTCGGTAAGAATGTTGTGACCGAAAGCATTTGTATTACATGTAAATTGTACGTAAAACATTTCATTCGTAACACAGTTTGACGTGAGATTTCTTACCGAAAAGAGATGACTGTATACTATACGGTCTCCAATTTTATTAGGTTCAAATAATAAGAATATTAATTCAATTTTCAAAGCTGATTTTGGCAAAATTCATGAATTCAAGAATTAAGACCTAACTTAACCTAACCTCACAAATAATCCAGTATATCGGCTATTTCAAAATTTGTTTGCTGCTAGTTTTCTGTAAAGTGTATACCGACAAGAACCGTGTTTTATTTAGAGATGAATTTTATGTCAGTACTATAATACGACCCAAAGAGGTTGGACGGTCTTTAATATACATCAATATATTTCCGATACAACATTTCACGGTGAAGTGTGATACGGCGAACTGCATACGTACAAGTTTACAGACACGAAGAATTTGACGATTTAAAAAATGAAGAAAAAAACCGACAAGAAGAAGCAGTTTCGTAATTATGTTGATTTCACGAGAATATCGAGAGTTCTCGAGAATTAAAAAAAATCTTTTTCTTGAGAAAATCCTATTGATTTCTCGAATCTTTAGAAATCACAACCTTTACCTAGATGTACTGCACCGCGTGTCCATGAGATTCAGCAACAAAGTCGTCAATGACTAAGAAAATGAATAAATTAGAGCGTCTACATAATAATATGTAACATAAGTACGAGTAAGTTTAATTCTATACTCAACGTTAAACTAGACAGATATTTATTTTATCGAAACTTCATAATATAGTTAACTGGACATCAATGTATTATACATATTATGAATTTAATAACCCATTACAGATTAAAGTTTAGTAGGGTAGGTAAAAGTATCGAAAAATAATTACATATTAATGCTACTTATAATATTTGGTAATACAGATAATCGCAGGGTCCGAAAAACAGTTTCTCATCACTTTGCGATTATCTGTATTAATGGCACCCAACTCGAGCAAGTCAGCAGCTACGTCTATCTCGGATAGCAGGTGTCCATAGACGGAAGCATGCACGATGAAATTGCTCGAAGAACAAAGCTGGGATGGAGTGCTTTCGGACGTCTGCATAGTATTTTCAAGAGTGACCTACCATTGTGTCTTAAGCGTAGGGTGTTCGACCAATGTGTGCTACCCGCGCTCACGTATGGCTTCGAGACGTAGACCCTCAACACGAGAGATGTCCAAAGGCTAAGAGTCACACAGCGACGCATGGAGAGGTGTATGTTGGGGCACATTGCTCGCCGAAAGGACGGCCGCTGGACAATCGTCGTCATCCAGTGGTACCTAGGGACACGAAACGGCCACAGGGTCGCCCTAAAAGCCACTGGATTGACGAACTGGTAAAGTTCGGCGGAAATACGTGGCAGCAAACAACACAGGACCAAGAGAGTTAGAAGAAGCTTGGGGAGGCCTTCATCCAGCAGTGGATTGACACCGGCTGATGATGATAATGATGATGATGATATTTTTTAGTTATTTACGACTAAAATATAATAAAATCATTGTGGGGTTTTACCCAAATACCACAGATTTACTTAAACTAAGATCTTAGTAAAAGAAACATTCAAAACTGGTACTGAAAACTTTAATACTCAATTTTGGAGGAGAGACGCTACAATAAAGTATAAAGTGGCCGATATACAAAGAAACTCTGAAAGGCATCATACGACACTTGTACGTATTATAACATTACAAGTTTATGGCTATGTTTATAGCTAATAAAAGCCTCTTTTGTCGGAAAAACAACATCTCACATATTTTTGAATATCATTTCCACGACATAGAGAGAAAAATCTACGCATTAGGGATCGTAATCCCGGTTAAATTCTTCAGTTCCGGGATTTGTATTTCTTTAAATAGTCAATTCACAATCAAAATAACCATTAATTAATTATATTCCTTCACAACTATTCTTATAATGAACTATATGAGTTTATACTAATTTAAACAAAACTCTTCTTTTTGTATCGTGACAAATCCGAATAATCTGCCAGTTTCCACAGAGCTGAGAGTCTGGTATTCTTGGCCAAACTAAAGTGACGGGTGCTTCCAGTAAGTATTTTTAAACAGTTAAATGCTTTTCACTGCTGAGCATTCACTAAGGACTGAAAAAAATGTAAAACTACTAATCTTATTGATTTTTTTTTTAAAGTTTATCCACAAAATGAACATATACTAAGAACCATCCTGCTATTTGTAAAACCCATCGGGAGGATATTAATATATTCTACTTGAGTGAGAATTAGTTTAGGTAGACCATAATTTATAGATTATTGAATAAGGGTTTACTCAGCTCAGTCGATGCACTTTTTATTAACATATTTCTGTTTACTCTTCTAATTTTTTGTAATTATTATTTTTCATTGTATTTTTCCAATGTTGAGTAGGTGTTGTCCTTCTGATGATGGAGAGGTCGAAGATGTATGCAGGAGTAGGTTTTATTAGCCGTAACGGTTGGTACTATAGTATGTTACAGCAGTTATGTTACAATACTAAACTTATGATAGGTACGGATTCGAGGTCCACATCTCGGTACAATCAGATGAGGGCGAAGCGATATAGAGACTGCGATGGTAACATACTGGAAACGTATATTCGAGTGACATTTTGATAAATCATTATTCGTAATTTATACAGTCGAAAGTAATACCTAAAAATTATATTCTAGCATATTATAATTTATTATATTGAACGAGTCAGCGGTTTAAATACGAGTAGCTGTGAATTTTATTTATTATTATAGTCATACTATAATAATAATATGATGCTATGGGAATGGATATTAGACTAATTTTCCATTGCTATTCCGTATTTAATATCGCCAATCAATCTGCTGATACAGATAAATAGTTGTTTACCGGCATATGAGTCGCTGGGAATTTATTATTGCGGTCGAATAATTTGATACATTAAAAATAGATATTTGATAAAAAATATACTGACAGCTACAGGTTGTATATTATTAAAGTCTTGAATTGTTAAATTTGAATATAAATGATTATATTATGTAAAATATAAATGAATTTGAAAAAGTAAATTAATTTCTTTTTTGAGGTTGCGGATAAAAAAACGCCGCAGTCCACAATAATTCAGACATAAATCAAAACTTACTATCAGTCACCTTTTAACAACAAATTTTAAGCTATTGTTAATAATAAAAATTCCAAATCTGAAAAGTGATTATAAATTCCACAAATAAGAAATAAATCACATTTTTTATGTATTTTTTGTGATATTTACTTTAATAAACTATGTTGATTTCAATTGTAAATCTGTGCCAAAGCCTTGCTAGAGTTATCTTTTCGCTTCAGGCCATAGACGAGTTAACTTGTGCGTTCTTGTAAACGCCACAACTTCTGAATAAACAGTTTGTGTATATTTTCTAAACAATATTTATTATTTTAGTGTGAAAATATTCATGTTTTTTTGGTAAGTTATCACAAATATTTATCATTCTGTTCCTAGGTATTTCATATTTTGGGATTTATTTTATTAAAAAAATAGCTGGCCTATAATATTATTCTACACCTTGTGTACACAAATTGACTGCCAGTGAGAAGGTTAGATATCAAGGTATTTTAGAATCAATAAATCGAACGGGATCCCGAGATTTAAGATTCTGTGATTTCAAACCCTACCACGCACAGAGAAAAGTGTATTGCCAAAGTTTGGGCAGATGCTTCGTAATTTATGTTCCAACGTTTGTTGCAAGTAAATTTTCATTCATCTTCTTAAACTTTTTGATTCGTAACAAGGTAATAAAATACTTTTTATTTCTTAGTGCGAATAAAAGACTTTCTCGACTTCTTTTTTATGCTGCATAATATTTTGACTTTCCTTTCAGAGCAAAAAGCGAAGAAAATATTATAGTGACCTATTTTAATAATGATTGTACCAAAGACGTCAAGGGAACCTTCCTTATATCGACAAATACTATTTTACGTGGGGTTACTGCCAAAAATTGGTAAGTCGATAATTTAGGTATTTAGAGTTAACAATGGATTAAGTGTCTATATATAAATATGTATGCTAGACAAAAAATTCAAGGTTCTCTGATATATAGTACATTCATATATTTGAGTCAGAATATAGACCTAATAGATTGAGCAAGTGGTTAACATCCATTTCACGTAAAAACAAAAATCTGGTAATACAAACGTGACCTATAATATTCTGATCTTATTAGGATCGGATAGTCTAAAAAAAGTTAAGTAAAAATTTAGATAACTAGGTAAAGTATATCAAAAGTTATAAGAAAAATAATAATGTGAAAATAAATACGTTTGACTGACAAAGTTTAGTGTGATCTATTTACGTCGGATATTAAAAGCCTACCTACCCTTCGCCACTGATATTTAGTGACATTTTTCATAAGCTAAGATTTTAAAATTCTCATCTCGTTTCCGTAATCCATTGTTTACGAGTAATGACCATTTTTTAATACACTAACCCACTATAATTGTAGTGAGTTATTATTCAATGTATTTTACGGGTTTGTAAAAATGATTAGAAAATTTAAAAAAATGTTATTATAAATACTTTATCATATTTGAATACGTGTATTAAATAAGGCTCTAAGTACCAAAAAGTCGTATTGCCTGTAGTTACAAAATACTGAGTCTTTGCAGTAAAATTTCACGAAGCAGACCTTTTGAAAAATGTAGTTTTACAGTGTGAAGCAATCACGGCAGGTTCTATAATTTTAGGTATTAAGAACTCGCAAGTGTCAACACACCATCGTCAGCTATTTTATATTGAATGCCGTTGACCACTGCAGTGCTACTTACACCATTATAAATAAAACACGCCAACGGACTTACAACGTCGACAGGTTTAATTATTTTGCTGTATTTTTTTGACTTGCTTGAGGCACTTAGACTATAGTTGAAGTTATTGGCGTTGGTATGTAGAACATTTTTCTATAAAAATGTCAGTTTTTATTATTTTGGTACTTAGCGCCTTAATTAATACACGTATTCATTTTACTTAGTAGATAATCAGATTTTCAATGTCTTTTACTGTATAAATTTGTGAAATAAATTATGAAATTATAAAATGTAAGCAAGAATTAATAGATTATTGTATTAATTGCCAATGTGCTTTTACCATAAGTGAGTGCACGTAATGCGTGAAGGTGATTGAAGGTATAACCGGAACAGTGAAAAATTTAAATCAAATTAGAATTTAAATTCATATTCCATTGATTACTAAATGCAGAACTATTCTAATTCACATTTTAAATATTTCAGAAGGGAGACCTCTGAAACAATCTACTTAAGTAATTTATTTTATTGTTAGTATAAATAAATGTATGTAATATAAGTCATCATACTTCCAACTGACCTTCTATTAGGTATGCTTACATACTGAAGTCTGCAATTTAGAAGAGATTTTTATAAAGCTCCTACGTATTTTTTCGATCTTTACGAGCTATAAATGAGAACTCTGCCATTCTGGGCAGTGTTGACCTACATGTCCTTGATAACTATCTTAGAAATAGAGAGCATCAGTTTTTTATTCTCCCAAAGTGCAGAACCAACCAGCCACTGGTAATGCCGATTGGGAGGGCGATAACTATGTTCAACCAAATTGCTTCGGGTGTTGATATATTCAACTTGCGTGAGGTGAGTGTAGGTGGACACTATTTTATAACTTTTTAAAATAGGCTTTCCTTCACAAGCTCAGTGTACTTCTTTGGATTTATATATATATCGACCGTGTTTAGCAAAAAGGGCGTAAAACAGAACAAATTTTACAGGAGAGGCAAAAAACGTTTTTTTGAATGATTTTGGTTCAACATTTATAAAAAAATAGCCACATGTATTGGGTGCATGGTGATTGATGATTTGATGTAATATCTTTCCGATCTAATAATAATTAAAGAAGTTATTACAGAGAAATCATTAAAATTGAAGGTAAATGCTTTTTTCCTTAAATTAAAACTTAATTAAAACCTGAATTTACATAATAAATCGGAATTTACGGCTTATTTCTTTTTTACACAACGTTTATTTAGTTGTAAACATTATTAATATCTAATAAAACACTTTTCGAAAAATTGAGAGTTACGCCCTTTATCCCAAACACAGTCGATATATTGTATAATTGTATTTTCACTGCTATTGTATGTTTATATTATGTTCTCTTTTTATATTTTCATTTTTATCCCTTTTATCACTTTTTTTTTCTTTCTTCTTTATAATAATGTTTTATGTCATGTTCTGAACGTCTTGAATTTATAATTTGTAATATCCACAGTATGTAGAAAATAAATAAATTTAATTGAATTAAATTGACTATTCATGAAAATTTTAATAAATAACTTAAATAGGATGTTTCAAATAACACTTCTGTAAAATATTCAAAAATGTGAATTAGATAACATATTAGAATATTAGAAAATGTGAATTAGTATAGTTTTGCATTCATCTGAAGATCTTTTTTGTTACCTATCTCTTGCGATTCAATAAATTAATATTACGTCATCTATTTCAATGTTTCGATCGCTTTGGTTAGTCGCCGCAATTAATAGCACACACTCTGGCAAGATCTTAACACCACGATATTACTACTATGCTAATATGCACATAGTTTCCTTGATATCTGGTATATAATATATCTGGGAATATTGATGGTATCAAAAGCCAATCACTACGTAATTTGGATTGTTACGAAACATAACACGATCTTGACGTTAAGTTTGCTAACATGCAGCTTGCACATTTTATTATAATAATATGATAAACGGAGAGTTGAGCTAGTTATCGAGATGAGGGTATGAAGAAGCGAACAGCTTTTCAAAAGCTCTAGTAGGGTTGATACAATGAAAGCACACTTAGTATTTCTTTATATCAATATGCCAATGATGTGCAAGTAGCTTACGTGCCATCTTATATTATTGCCGTGGGTCCTAACTTTGAATCCTGAGTCTGGAAAATACCCATTAATATATATTTTATAATAATGTTGTGTGTTTAATCTGTGTTTGAGTCAGAGTATGGGCATAATTAATAGATTGAGCAAGTGGCTTACATCTATTTCTCGTAAAACAAAAAAAAACTGTTTAAATAAAAACATAATAAAGGCCTATAATATGATATTATTAAGATCGGATATGGTTAAACAAAAAAAAAAGAAAATATACATATATATGCCCGGAATGTCCGAGCGGCTTACGCGTCAGCTCGTAATATTACCGAGGGTTCCAAGTTTGAATCATGATTCTGGAAAACACAATTATATTGTTTTTTTAATTTGTGTTTGGACTCAGAGTATGGACCTAATAGAGTAAGTGGCTTCCATCAATTTTTTGTAATAACAAAATCTGTTAATAAAAACCTCCACTATATGGAGATGATCTTATTAAGATCGGATATGGTTAAACAGAAAACAAATGAAAATATATATCAATATGCCTAGAATATCCGAGCGGCTTACGCCTCAGCTTATAATATTGCCGTGAGTCCCAAATTTCAATCCTGAGTCTGACAAATACACATATATATTGTTTTTGATTAATATTTGGTGTCAGAGTATGGACCTAACAGATCGAGTAAGTGGCTTACATCTATTTCCCGTAAAAAAAAAATCTGTTAATAAAAACCTCCACGGAGGCCTATATGATTTTATTAAGATCGAATATGGTCAAACAAAAAAGAAAATATATATATTGAATATGCCTAGGATGTCCAAGCGGTTTACGCGCCAGCTTATGATTTTGCCGTGGGTCCTAAGTTTAAATCCTGGGTCTGGCATATACACATATTGTTTTTTTTAATTTGTGTTTGGAGTCAGAGTATAGACCTAATAGAGTAAGTGGCTTATATCAATTTTTTATAAAAACAAAAATCTGTTGATAAAAACCTTCACCCTATGGAGGCATATTAGGATCAGGCAGATGATGGTGTATTTAACTAAATTATCATTATGCTATTGGAAGTCATTCAACATCACGGTGACCTCTTTTTATTGTCTATTACTCAGATAAACTGGAACTGCGCTTATTACCAATCATAGATGCTACTGTCAGGCAATAGCCAATTTTGATATTCAAATCTGAGATATTCGCCGTTAATGATAATTCAACTAAGAATATTTTCTAATAATTATGGTAATTGACGTCTTTCAAATACATGATCTAATGCGCCGGATAGACGGCAGCGACTAGCCTGCGGGGTATAGATTTTACAGCGCTTTTCAGTTTGCGCGAGCTTCAGTTTCCCCGTCCACACACGGGCTTCTTGGTACAAATCGATTTGTGCAGGTTAACTTGTCGTAAAGTATGAGCATCTAGCAATCTTCAAGCAAGCTCAAATAACCAATGCCACACTACGCCTTATGATAGGTAGAAAAAGCAAGCTTGCCCTTAGAAGAAAACTTCTTCTCTAATCTGCGATCACCCGTCCCATTACGACATAATATTCTGCCCCCGTCTATGCTAATGCTACAAAATATTTTAAAACGCTACAAACTATACAAAACAAATCTCTTAGAACAATCAAATATGCCCCATGGTTTGTACCCAATACCACTATTTACAGAGACTTGAACGTAGAAACCATTTACGACCACGTCTTGAAACTTTAAAAAAAATTCTACAGTTCCATGACAGCAGACTTACAAACCAGTCGATCAAAGATCTCAACAATTATTACGATCCAGCCATCCCCACCGAATTTTCGAGACTACGAGCAATACTGGTATTAAAGTCTTCTTAATCTATATTTTTCCCGACAATAGGAGACCATAAAAAGAGGCCATTATTTGGTTCCGTCTCCATTTTTTTTCTTTTTCTTCCCTACATAGATATAAACAATAAAATACTCTGCAGTTCTGACTCAGTCAATTCGAAGGATAAACTACTGTAGTATATCCCCTATTTTTACCAGTTTATTTTTTTTCTTCAGACCCTCGACGAAGAGCCATGCACTTCTCGTTAATAGGTATAGAAAGGCAAAGCTTCCAATCGGTATGTTTTATTTTAAGTAATTTTGCAAGCAGGCCCGGACTCGGAAAGAGTTATGAATTTCAGCACAATCCAGATAAATTTTGCACGGTTGGCAACCCTTATGGCATCCCTTCGTGCATAGCTGCGGGTGTTGAGTAACTTGGGTATTCTAACCTCGTGTAATGCATTAAACGGTCTTGGTGCTCGATATTCGTCGAGGTCTGCAAATTTGCACCGCCGCTATGTTGGTTGCCTGCCATACAAATTTATCTCACCGATTTACTTCGTGTTATAGAACGCGAGTCAGATAATTTTCAAACAATATAACATTGTTAAATAAAATGAAACGTATTATAATTTATGAAAATTATATTTAAAGCTAGCGATAGTAATTACAAGATAAAAAGAATTTTTTTATATACAACGTTTTTAAATTTAAGCTTATTAAGCTCAATATGCTCAAACTTGTACTTGATATGTAGTAAATAAAAACAAACAAAAAAACAAACAAACAAATATAGAATACTGAAATGTCATTTTGATTTCCATAGTAATGCACGAATATATTAATAATTTAGTTGCTAGGACCACTTCCTTAGCAACCAATAATAGTGGATTAGACTACGCATTTCTTCCGAAATAACTTTTCATACAAAACAGAATTAACTGAAAATGAATTTAATTCTGCTTAAAGATGGCTAAAAGTATAAAAAGAATACATTAGCATCGTGTTCTGATATATTATAAAAGTTTCAAATGTTTAACTAGTCTGGAAGTTAGTTAAAAATCGATTGCAAGATTTGTACTGGATAAACAACCACCGGACAAATAAGAATGCGAGCTGATAAAAACGACAGATATTTAAAACGAAGACTGTTCATAGAGTTGCTGCCAAAAGGTGGTAAGTCGATAATTTAGGTAGGTAACTACCTATTTAGAGTAAACAACAGATTATGTGTCTAGGTACATATAAACATGTATAATACTAGAAAAAATTCATGGCCAACCAATATAATTTATAGAACATGGACATAAAGCACAAAAAAATAGCATTACGCCTGATTTTATATTACTTTGGATCGAAATAAAATTGAAAATACAAATATTTAATCATGCAACATAATATTTTTTTAATCTTACTGTTTAAACCGGTAACCGGGTAAGCAATATTTTCCCCGATTAATTGGGTGTCCTAGTCATAATATTATTACAGCGTTATTTTTGTGAAGTACATTCATTTAATGCCCACAATGGCCACGCGGCTTTACCTTTAGTTTCCAAGTTCGAAAGTTCCAATCCTGGGTCTGTCAAGTACATAATATTGTTTTTCAATTTGTGTATGAGTCAGAGTATGGATGTAGTAGGTTGAGCAAGTGGCTGACATGCATTTATCGTAATAAACTAAAATCTGTTAATACAAACCTTCACTCTGTGGAGGCCCATATTATGGTCTTATTAGGATCGGACATGGTCGGGGAAAGAAAAAACAATATTTAAAGATAATATCGAGAATAAGTCCCCAATGTGGTATATAAGCTTTTATCTGAACAAGCTTTTGATGGATGATAAACGGACAGATGGTGTACTTTTATTATTGTTATATTATTTGGCATAGTGGAATAATTTAATCCTTAACATAATATTGTGCAGCAATTAAGTAGGCCAAATGTGATTACTATGTAACACAAAAAAACATTTAAATTTATAGACTATGATGATAATATTATATAATATAACTTGAAAAAAATGTCTTATACCCTATTCAACATGATATTATTACTCATGAAATACGAAACATGTCGTTACTCCAAATACGGTAGATGTCTAAAGGAACTATTACATTACTGGAATTCTCATAAAGCCGATTTGGTATATATATTTAATGACTCGTCTAAAGACTTTTTCGGCTTATTTTATTTTCATATCATGTTCATATTAATACAAAATATTATATGAAAGCACCATTTACGACCGATCTTATTGTATATTATGTTTTACATTTTTCAAGATGATTTTACATAGTTACAGGTGGAGCTTTTAGCAGTAGACTGTAATTTGAACATGCTGGTTGGTGGATTTTGGATCTAGGGGGGGGTTAACAGGATGCTAGGCACTGAACTTTTATGTTGAGAGGGCTAGCGCGTTGATTTTTGTTTTGGGATAAATGATGATAAGTTCGGGAGGGATTATAGACGCTCGCTTTCGTTCGCTCAAATCGTATCAGATTCAATGCGACGAAAGTCGAACATATGTGTTTTATCTGTATCACTCTGTGATTAACGTGACCTCTTTCGTACTCTATCAGATAGAGCATGATAACTTGAACAAGCTTAGGCGCGTCGGCTGTCTTGAAGTAACTTGAGCTAACTTAATGATATTCAATCACGGTGGACTGATGACCAATAATTACTTACGTTTGGTCTTATGGCAATAATACATAAGGATTCGTGGGTAGGATGCGACCACAATTATTAATTGTCCCAACCAGGTACTTAAAATCATCATCAGCCGATATATATTCAATATTCATCCACTCTTATTGATCTTTAGTTTTTCTTTACCATGACGTATTTTTTTAGTTTATCGATCTACCGGACTTTAACTTGACTACATTCATGAAAATACATCAACTAACCAACCGTCGAATAAACTCTAAAAATACTATGTGATCATTTTATAACGGGATGCAAGTCTATCTAAGGGTATCAACATTTGAATATTTACTGTACAATAATTTATAACTGACCGATAACAGAAACAGAAATATTTCTCATTTTATTTCTGCTTCTTACTTCATCCGCTGTTTTAATTGGTCGGTCCATAAATTGACATTTATAAATCAAATGAAATGAATATCTTGACTACCTTGTATTGGATCCGGACAATGACCATTTCGTGAGTGTACATAGTGCCTGAAGATGCCGAAAGGTGAAACCCGGGTCGCAAAAAACCACTCAAATGGGATAGTAAAAAACTTAAATCCATTAGAATTTATGCTTATGTACTACTTTCATTGAGCCTCATTGGACATTAGCCAACATTTTAGTAGAATAATTGATTATATTTTAAGATAAAATTATACGAAACCCTCATGCGGCCCATATTATTGTATGGGTCAAAATACTGGGCATTATCAATAAATAATTAAAGAGTTAACTGGACATTTTTGAAAGGAAGATACAGAGAAGGGTCTTCCAAGCCATATGCGAGGAAGATGGCACATACTGAGGAAGATATACCTATGAACTGAAAGCGTTATACCATCACCATATAGATTAACTCCGTCAAGCAGGCCATATCGCAAGGATGAGATACACAAGTGTCAAAGAGGCTCACATTGAATAAACCAGACAAGATAATGAAAGTTAATGAAAGTTGAAAGACTAAGACTGTGGATTATAGTGTCGATGGTGATGATAATTTACATTAATAGATTAAAAAAACTTTGGTAGGTACTTGCCTTACAATTATTCGTCCAGCTCCGCGCATCCTTACATATTATTATAACATGGATTCATTTTAAAATTTTGTTTTTATTATAGTATCTTCAGATAATAGCGAATTAAGTACATACTTAGTACCGCGAATATTATTTTGAAAAATTTAAACATCGAATAATAAGAAATTTTGTATGAAAAAATTATCTTGCAATACGCGAAAAATCCGTTCAAAATTTCATGCAGCAAGTATGATCATAGACGGAAGATGATTTTATACGCATAAACAGTATGAATAAAATACAAATAAATACTATTATGAAGTGTTACAATACAAATTATGATGTATTGTAGTAATTAGCTGAAACAATATTTAATTTGATAAACCCAATTAAATATTTTAATTGCAGGTAAATAATTTTGCGGGCGGCCAGCTAGTTATTATTCATCGGTTTATTTATTTTGTGCCGTAAATAAATTTTGCACAGAGAAAACAATAATAATTATCATTCCCGGTCGGAAAAAAACTAATTAACCCGTCACACATCACATAATTAAAACTTTATCTGTTGTTTTTCAATTTTCAGAGTGCTTCCGGTGATTCTAAATGCCGCTTTACGGAAATTGCATTCGTCGAAATAAACACGATTAGAGCTGTCATGCGCAAGCACCAGACATTAAGATTTATTTTATCATAGTAAATCATAATATATTTTTAATAAAATTGCTGCCATTTGAATCAAGCAATGTAAAATTAAAAATTTATTTTCTCTATTTGAGAATTAATATTCCCTTTCAGATTGTGAACTCTCTTTGCAAAGTGCCATCTCTTGTGTTATACACCCCTAAGTGTTTAAAGCTGTTGACAATCCCGATGTTTTGACCGTATTAGAATAATTCTAGACATTGATTAGACAAAATTATTTGTGTCACAAAACCGACGGATTATTTAGGCAGCACAAATTCTCTACTTTTGAACCAACGTAAAGTGCCACGTGGGCTTTTTTCTTAGCTCGTATTCTTAGCTTTTAGAATATATCAGAACACGATGCCAATGCATTTTTTTTTAAATACTTTTAGCCATCTTTCAGTAGAATTGAATTCATTTTCAGTTAATTCTGTTTTGTATAAAAAGTTAGTTCGACACCAATATTGGTTGCTAGGGGTCTGGGGTCCTAGCAACTAAATTATTAATATATAGTGCGTTACTATGAAAATCAATATGACATGTCAAAATGACATTTCAGTATTATTTCTATCAATGACAAACTTTTTTGATCGTTTAAGCTAGTCAAGTCAATTTTATATGATTCAACAGAAAATTTTAAAACGTTGTATATAAAAAGTTCTTTTTATCTTGTAATTATTTATTTTAATTTAAAAAAAGTAAAGCTTCTTTTGTGATTTAACGAGATAAGTTCAGGTATATTTATTATTAATTTGGTAGATACGTCGGGGTCACCACTTTAACAGAGATGGATTTGAGAGGTGAATAGACCAGAGGTTATTGAGTGGGTCGAGGTAAGCATTTATTTCTTGATAAATAAATACAATGGTGTTAAGTTAATCACGTAAAGTAACGCGAAATAAAATGCTCTGATAGTGTGTGCTACGTCCGAGACGTATTAGTAGAGTGCCATATCCCATCAACTGTGACTTACGGCAAGCTATTATTGATGTAGGTCATAATTAGGTAATATGTTGCTGCCGCATTGTTGCTACCTTACAGCGTTTTGCTGGCAAGCTTTGGCTTGGGTCAACCCTCACTGACGTATATCATACTTGCAGAATGTGCTGACTGTAGATAAGTAATATGCGAAATTTGGGCAATTCGATGATTATTGCGTTGTTGCAATCATAGATAATTTGCTGAAACAGCCTGGGGTTGTTGACTTCCATAATAATTTAAATAAAATGCAATTGTTATCGTAGTGATTCCACTTTTATTAAATAAATCTTTAAAACTGACTATTGAAAACTTATGGATGAAACCGGTACAATTATATTAAATAAAAATGGAATCAGTACGATACAAATGGCATTTTATTAAAATTAATAGTATAATGCATTTCCATTCAGAATTAACAGTTATTAAAATAAAAGAAAGCAGGTATATTTATTTATTTTCCTAGTTACACATACGAACAATATTACTCGTAATGAAAAGTTGTCAAAAAGCTTCTGATTTCAGAGTAAATTTCTAGTTTTGAAAAAAAAAAGTTTTTGAATTTCGCATTCGAAGCTTGGCGCGAAAAAAAATTTGCCTCGCTTTAAAATATTATTTTCTCCACGCGAATATTATTTCTTTTCCTTGGATAAAATAGAAATGCAAGCGCGAATTTCATTTCGGAACATTTTCTTATTTTATTCCTCTGAACGGAATTTTGATAAAACCATCCGCATTTTGCCAGCTTGAGTTCTTTAAGCTAAATGACTTGTGCGTAATCCTGCCCAAAAATTGCACAAAGAAAGTTACCGATAGCTATTTGCTTTTGAGTAAAAAAAATACAACCCCATTAACAAAGACTTTTCCATATTTTCTGCTTTAGTATTTATGAATCTAAGCTATTGAGTTCGTATTATTTCCAGAATATTCAGAATTGTGATATTGCAAGTAAATACAACCACCTGAAATATTACTATGAAGCTTTCATGTTTTTACAAATTTTATGATGTGCCTAATAATTTATTATTAGTGGCGCTTTTAGTAGTGGACTGTAATTTAAAAGTAATGCTGGTTGGTGGATTACGGTTAAAGGGGGGGGGGGTACACAGGATGCCAGATACTGACCTTTATGCTGAGGGGGCTGGCACGAGCTGGAACCAGTTCAGTGTTCACGCACTCACGCACTGGTAAAGGTACGGTACATTTTTGATGGATGATATGTGGCTGGTAAATGAGGATGATAAGTTCAGGATGGATGATAGCCTCGACGTTCGCTCAAACCGTATAAGATTGAGTGCAACGAAGGTCAAACAGGTGCATTTTGAATGAATCACTCTGTAGTTAACGCGGCCTCGTTCATATCGTATCAGATAGAGTACGATAACTTTAACAAGCCTATGCGCTCAGCTGTCTTGGAGTAACTGAATGTTATTCGCAATCATGTTCATCCCATAACCCGTAATTGCTGGTTGCCTGGTCTTGTACAATAATAAATAATGATGTGAGGTAGGTGGGGAAATAAGGGATGACGGCCACCATATTTGACCCAACCAATTATATATCCATAGAATATTTATTTGATAGACTAAGATAATAATATTTTTAATCTGATCTGGTCCATCATGCTGTGACACATTTTGAGTTAAACTCATTCCCATTTTTCCTAGTACCTACCTACTTCCAACACTTTTACATCAATATGTACCTACTCGAGTATTTCTTTTACTGTGGGGTTAATATTTTTGTTCCACTATCAAACGAAATAATGTCATCATTTATCATTATTTAAAATATTTGTCATATTGAATGTTTTTTGTAGTTATTTATTGAATTTAATATGATATAATATTGGCGTAGATTAAAACTTGACATTATATTGTGATAGACGTGATTCTTTGTTGATATATTTTGTCTCAATAATGTTTGAGGCTTTTACGGTTGTTCTTTTATCGTAGTAGATTTTTGGGATTTCACCGTGTGTCCTTCTTCCTTCTTTAGTCGACGTTTCGGGCTCATTGCATAGGCCATTATCATTGTCTTGTTTTTATTATGTTTTATGATGAAAATGTAGTGTAGGTGTATGAATGTAAATGTTGCTCTAAGAATGTCAAAAGGAATCCGATTAGCTAAGAACAAACGTTTACATTCATATACCTACACTACATTTTCATCATAAAAAATATACTACGATATTTTGTCTCTTATTGTTTTATCAAACTCTTTTAAAATACTCTATATTCCTTATGTTCCAAGATTTCTTTGGAAAATGATGACAATCAATATTTAAATTGCAACCATATTATTTATATGCTCTACAACTCGACGTAGATCCTGTCCATCTCATGAATTATTTACATAAAGATTTTTTTTACTAGAAATGAAAAACACTAATTGCTTAATCTACTTTGTCCATATTCTAGTTCCAAACATGTACCTATTGATTTATTTTATTTTGTTTACTGTCAATTCATGGTGGAACTGCATTGTATTGTTGTTTAATTTAATACAACGCATTTTTTTTTGTAGTACATATTCCACTTTTGATCAATAAATTAGGACCAGTTTCGTCCACCTCAGAGGGACATTTTCAACTGAGAATAATCATTCAATCATTGATGCCTCTTTGTTACACACTTTTGGATAGTTTTTATTATCAATTTTTGAATGAAGAAACTACAATATTTGTAGATGAGACTACAGCGTCCTAACTTTCAGTTCAGTTGAAAATGTCCCTCTGAGGCGGACGAAACCGGCCCTAATGTATTGATTAAAAGTGGAATAAGTACTACAAAAAAAAGTGTTTTATTAAATTAAACTACAATGTACCTATTGAAAAAAAATATTTTAACAGATTCGAACATTAAACCCGAGTCTAGATGCCATTGCCAGTTGCATGCAGTAATAGTAATGCATTATCAATATTATTCCGATGAGCCAAACAATGATATTATTATGTATTGTGTAAGCCATCCTGTAATCGCCTTCTGATTTCGGTTTTTATTATAAATATTAGCAGTTATAATATAATAATAATATAACCCAGATAATAATATGTAAAGTGTCATGATCGCAGAACATGAAAGATTTCATAATACATATACAATATTTTATTTTGAAATTTTAAACAAATAATATAATAATAGTATATAAGGCAAAAAATCTCTTTATTCCATACTGTATCCATATCCTCCACTATAAATGTTTGAAGATTTTCTGTAGATAATTAATATTTATTACAAGATAAAAAGAACTTTTTATATACCACGTTTTCATCATGACAATTATATGTATTAATAAATACTTTTTAGTGTACTTGATAGAAGTACTGAATAAATATTATAGAATACAGAAATGTCATTTTGACATTTCAAATTGATTTCCATAGTAATGCATGCATATATTAATAATTTAGTTGATAGGACCCACTTAGTAACCAATAATAGTGAGTAGTAAATTACTTTTAACGAATTTTTTTCGAAATATACAAAACAGAATTAACTGAAAATGAATTCAATTCTGCTTAAAGATGGTCAAAAGTATTAAAAGAATGCACCATCGTCATGTCCTGATATATTCTAAAAGTTTCAAATGTCTAGCTAGTCGGGAAGATAGTTAAAAATCTTGGACAAGCAAGAAAAAAATTGTACTGGACAAACAAGAATACGAGCTAATAAACACGTGGTAATTAAAAATGGGTCAATTCGTAAATATCTAAATATTTCACCACAAGTCACATTTGTTAATAAACTATTTCTTTTATTCAACGAATAATTCACAAGATTTTGAAAATGTTCCATATTATTTTGAACATACATAACTTGATAATACCTCAGATATAGGTATTATACCCACTAGAAAAATGATATGTGAAAAAATACGATGCTCAACGGGATTTGAACCCGTATAATTACTGGTATCGCGCCAACTGTACATTAACCAATTATGCTACCAGCCTTCTATCTAATTATGTCAATTTCAACTAGTAGGTCATACATGAAAAATGTTTATCAGATTGCGTTATTATTGACTATGATATAAATTTTCATAAAGTATATTATCCATTAGCATAATATCTGGAATAAAAGATTACAAATTGTCACACATAGTTTCTTCCGCTTCTATTTCATTTTACTACCACTCTCCTAATAGTCATTGGAGTCGCTAGGAATCAAAGTAGCAATTTTTCAAAAGGGTATTATTATAAAATGTCACTTTTGATACTGTATAGTTTGTCTGATGTTTCTTTCCAACACGTATTTTTGTAATATCATATGTAAGAGACAAGAGTAGGACGTGAAATGGATAGAATCAAAAAGATAAATTTTTCTATGCACAGTGTACTGTTATGTGTATTTTTGATTCTAAGTGACTCCTTTAATCTCAAAATATTGGTTTTACTCACGCAATGTGAGATATATAATAATAAAAAAAATGCTTCGTCATCGCTTTTAAAAAAAATAACACTTTAAAAACAGTGGATTATTAATATTTAAAGGGTTGGGTAGCAAAAAATATGTAAATATTATATGTAAATAAAAACTACAAACTCATGAAGTTGCCTCTGCAAACCCAAAATATCTTTGAGAATAAATATGGACCCTGGGATTATTTGAAACTTCGTGTCCGGAAACTTGTACGTATGCAGTTCGCCGTGAAATGTTGTATCGGAAATAATATATGACCGTATATTAAAGACCGTCCAACCTCTTTGGGTCGTATACTACTGACATAAAATGCATGACTAAATAAAACACGGTTCTTATCGGTTTACACTTCACAGGAAGCCAGCAGCAAAAAAATGTTGAAAATAGCGATATACTGGATTATTTGTTAGACTAGATAAGGCTAGGTTAGGTTTTCATTCTTGAATTTATGAATTTTGCCAAAATCAGCTATGAAAATTGAATTAATGTTCTTATTGAATCTACTAAAATTGGAGACGGTCATCTCTTTCCGATAGAAAGCTCACGTCGACCTGTGCCGCGGTGAAATGTTTTACGTGCAATTTAAATGTAACCCTAAAACTTATGGTGTTTTGCTAAATAAAAATTCAGAAAACATTTTAACATGATCTGGATAAATTAAGTATGGCGGTTTAAATTTAATTAGTAACTATACAACGTCTGCAATAATATGAAAATCGAATTTCTCCACTTGTTAGGATTTAGATAGATAAGGATGTCCAATACCAAGCTGTTGAATTATCCGCTACCAATTTTGATGGATAGATACAACTACAGATAACAGAAACAAATAGTCTACATCTCTATCATATTCTAGGTATGGTTTATTATTTAAACATAAAGATATTACGCGCAGATGGATGCTAAGGTATTATATGCCCATCAATCCGTAGCGTGATCTTGAAGAACTGCAACTGATTGGCTACGACGATTCCTCGATGTCATGGCATCCTCTTACTGTTTAGAAACCAAAACGATTTTTATAGTGACGTTCTAACAAAAAACGTATTCCATAATATTTAAAACATACATAATTTTGAAAACACTTCTGTGAAAATATGTTGTCAATTGAACCTGCATCTTTTGGGTATCGCGCCCACTCACATTGACCACAATGCTAAAGGAATCATACTTAATTACGACAAATTTTTAACTAATGGCTTTTAATATTCACTGAAGCGCTTTCTAAATTGAGCTACATTGGCGATCGGTTTTTGTTTTTTAAATTAAAGTATGTATTATTTTAATTACTAACCGACGTCAAGGATCACTTTGATATTTTTGATTGTAACTTACTTGAACTTGTTAATAATTTTTAATTGACTATTTTTTTATTAAAAGTTTCTTCTTTTTGTGCTATCCCCTAGCGGAGGTCAGCCACCATCAAGACGATCTTGGATCTGTCGTCTGCTACCCGGAAAAGTTCAGCGGAGCTGCACTTGTACCAATCACGGAAGTTCTTAAGCCACGAAATGCGGCGTCGTCCTCTGCTACGCTTCCCATAGATCTTTCCTTGAATGACAAGTTGGGGAATGCTGTACTTTTGTCCTTTCATAATGTGGCCGAGGTAGGTCCTGTAGTTTCCTGGTTTTAATACTACGTAGAACTTCTCGGTCCTTTCCCATTCGATTGAGAACTTCAACATTTTGTCACCCGGTCAGTCCAAGGAATTTTGAAGGTGCGTCTATAAAGCCATATCTCGAAAGTTTCAAGTCTCCGTGACATCTCTTGGTTTAACATTTTTAACAAATCAAAAAAATTTGTACCTAATAAATTTATTGATTTTGTAACTAGTAGTCGGTAATGTTAAAATATAAAATTCCACAGATGTTCTATGTGGTCAGTAGCAAAAATCATCGGTACTGAATTAAAATATACACTACATTATTATAACAAGCCCATCTAATTAGACACAATGTCGTCTTTGCCAAAAATACTTTGACTTCCTCCTACGCCATTTAAAATAAAAGTTTAGTTGTGGAAGAGCTTTAAGCTGTTTAATCCGGTCTAAGCCGTAAACGCGACAGATTTAAATTCCCGAAAAACATAATACGGTCGACGCTTAGACGCCTATCTATTTTTGAACAAGAGAAAGTGTTTTATACTCTTGTTATCCTGTAACTAGGCAACCATGAAATATTTCCCACAGACATTATAAGAACATTAGGATTAACTTGAAAACTTTTTTTACGTGTATTTGTTTTATAAAGCAACTTTGACTGTGCAGTGAATAAAATAATCGAGAGACATAAAACATCCACGATAAGCCACGGTGAGCTTCGAATCAACAACCTCTTGGTTGGCAGCCAAGATTGAAGCCGTGTAAATATATTTTTTAGTGCGTGGCGATAAATAACCCATAACCTGTGCCAGCAGATTGCTCGGCGATATTAAATATTGTATCGCAATGACAAATTATTTTAATATCCATTCCCATAATATCAAATTATATGACCGAAATAATAAATTCCTGGCTAATCGTACATCCATTGACGCAAATGCCATTTAGTCGCTGACTCGATCAATATAATTATTAACTACTAAAATTATAATATTTAGATATTATTTTGATGTATAAATAGCGAATAATAATTCATCAAAAACGTCACTCGAATCTAAGTACCTAGCCCGTTACTATCTCAATGTACAGTCAGTTAGCTATATTATTGTACCGATTGTACCCTTGTACTTATGTAATCATAAATTAATAAACTCTCACTTATCCATCATCACGAATAACCACGATCTTCCTTCATCTACGATGCTATCGATACTCACATCAACCACTCCTACAAGTGTATCTAGCATAGGCAAATAGTGGAGGTAGGCTGATAAAATCTGACATAAATAGTACAAACTAAACTTTTTCAGTCAGACGATTTGTTTTCATTGAACTAAAACTATAATATTGTGTAGATGGTGTTTTTTAGTTTTTAAACTTCAATTAAATCCTCCATAATCTAAGCCATAACGGATAATAGTCAAAAACTATTCATTTATCTATAAAATATCTAAAATTATCCTATTAAACCATACAGATTTTAGATATTTTATAGATAGAAAATATTTTTTATCGATTAGGTTTTGGTTAGACAGGGCTTAATGAATTTTCAAAAACTAACCAATACCATATGTAATATTATGTATTCTTAATTCAACAAAAAAAAGTATGATTAAAAAAGTGTGTACTATTTTAGTCAGATCTCTCATATTATATCTAAACTATTGCGGTTTCGTTTTGCAAAGATTTAATATAATTTTAAAAACTAACCAGCACCATTTGCAAATTGTATTCTTAGTTCAATGAAAACAAATACGTTTGACTGACAAAGTTTAGTGTCCTTTATTTATGTTGAATTTTAGCAGCCTGCATCCATCCCTCGCTACAGGTATCTAGTACACATAACTAAGGTCGTTTTATCGAATAAAAAATATCAATGCCAAGTATCGGTGTCAAATGATGTTTGTTTGTGTTTTCAAAATAAAAAATCTCACCCTCTCTCAGGCTTTCGGCAATGTGTCTAAAGACGCATTCGGCAGTTTTTTCGATTATATTGTTCGGCATGGAGCTGATAACCTGGATAGACTGGTGGTTTAGGGTAAGGCGAAGTAAAGAAAAGCTTCAGCGTGCTGGAGCGACCAAGTAAAGAAGCTTACTGGTGGGAGCTTTCACTTTCCTTGAGAGGATTGAGTGGGGTGAAAAGTTTTGGTAACTCAGAAGATGACGAAATTTCAAGGTGGTTACGATCCAAGAAAGGATCATTTTAAGTTTATATCAATAATTTTACCCTTAAATGCATGATTTTTCCGATTTTGATTAAAAAATATATATTCATATGTAGTTTATTGTCTATAACATGGGAAAAATAATGAAAAAAAAATTAAAATATTTTTTTGGACAAATTTTAATATAAAAACTATTTGTATTCATATGAATACACTATGCATTTAGCTCATAAAAGTGAAAGTTTTCAACATGAAATGGAAAAATTGAAAGACTTAATAAAAACCTTATAATTATAAATCAAATTCTTATAATTACTAACAAAACAATTTATAATACATTATGGAATAATTAAAAACAATTTTTGTTTGATTTAAGTACAATTAATACGACTCCACATTTCTCACAATATACTCTTGATTGTCCTGTATAATAGTTTTCAAAATACACAATATGATTAATGGTTTTGAAGCATTTCTTAATAATCTGACGACAGTATTCACACTTGTTCCCAGGTCTGGTTCAGACGGAAGTCTGTTTTTTGCCTCATTTTCTTGTCCAGAGTATATCTCAAATTGGTAGGCAAGGCCTGACATACCACACAGCCTAAACAACTTGAAGCCCCATTTATTTGGCTTTTTAGGCATGTACTGCTTTATGTAATGTCCAATTACACAATGACACATTAGTTCATCTACACACAACCTCTGCTTCATAGGAATTTTACAGAACATTTGATTTAATTTATCATAAATAGGCCTAATTTACTTACGTAGCCTATTGTGGTTAGGGTCAGTTCTGGGAAGAAGCGTTACATTTTGGTTTAGAAGAAAGTGACGAATCTTTTCAAATTTATTTATAGGCATTGTTGATTTTATTGTTAAAACAGATATATATCTGACCAGTATGAACGAGTGCCACGATATTGAAAGACAGACACGAAAATAATTATACCCATATACTGCCTTATGTTAATACAAGAAACTCCCACGGGCTTACTCGAGTCTTTTTCAATGGAAAACAAATTCGTTTGAGCAACTATTTCTTCAACTATATCATCTTCAAAAAAACATTCTTCAAAAAATAATTGAAGAATTGGTAAGGTGTTTTGAGCTCTAATGCTTCTTGAAGAAGTACTGTGCTGCGTAAGAAAGATAAGCAGGCTTCATCCAGTGTTATATTTTTCCTTTTCCATAATAATTTTAGGGGATTAGTTTTTGAAGGTAGAAATCTTGAAGTTGAAGGTATTGGTTGATCATAGGACTCATCCATTTGTAATGGTGGGTCGTCATTTGGATCATAAGTGGAAACTTCCGCTTCGTCATCTTGCATCCTCCATCTATCTCTGGTCGAAATTCTGGATCCCCAATACTGTCATCATCACTGAAGTCTATTCCATCCTCACTGTCAGATAAGTTGTTAGCATACTCTTCAAGTACCTTGTTAGTTAAATAGTGTCGGCGAGCCATGGTTGATCTAAAAAGGCCAAAATAATATGTTCACAAAAATTGGCTTCTTACGTGGTAAATATTACTCGTTAATGCATGGTGTATTCGAATGAATACAGACGTAAATATCACATTATTCTAGAAAGTTACAAAATATCTGAAATATTTTATAAAACTTTACTTGACTGACCTTTATTCAGTATAAAATGATTTTTTATAGGACTGGAAGATTTATTATTTCATAAATATAGCACTGCGACCAAGGAGAAACATCACGATCCGATGAAATGTCAGATTGGTGTGGTTAATGCGTAATAAAAAATAAACTTGAGTCATCTGGTGGTCAAACGTGTAACTAAATGGAAGCATAGACTTTGATATTGATTAAAAGGTTTACGTCAACATTAAATCATGGAAGATTTGGACAATACATATCATATTATTATGCTGTGTATTCGTATGAATTATACACTATGCATTTAAGGGTTGAAATGATATCAATATTTAACAAACAGGTATTAATTATCACAATAAAAAAAATCGGTATGTATACTTATGTACGCGCGTTAGAAGTTATACTTTTTTGGCATAACAAAACAAAAACAAAAATGGTGATAACCTAGATTTTTTGACTAGCTCTTAATTATCCTGTTAAATTACACACAAGAAAATGGACCGCTTATTGAAACTCCGTTGGTTTATTTCTATATATTTTAACTTATTACTAAATTATATAATTATTTATCGTTGTTTTTATTTTAAACTAACAACTGCCACTATGACGTTTAATAGTTTGTTTACGTAAGGGATTGCAAATGGCCGACAATAATAAATTCGCTGCCAAGGCAACGGAACAATTCTAAACTATAATATTAAACTGTATAATCGTCACGATTGCAGTATCATACTGTGGCGTAATGGTAGTGCGTTCGGCTGATAACCGAACAATCGGTGGTTCGAAGCCAATCGACTGCGTTTATTTTTGTGTGAAAAAATAAATTATGTGTTACATGTCACACGCCAAAAAATACACTCTGATTTGATTTTCTAAACGCGCCTAAAGAAGTATAACTTCAAAAACTTAAGTAAAAAAATTGCTTTACAAAATAATTACAACTTTCTGTTAGGCATTTATTGACATTGTTTGCGCTAAGCTATACATTATTATGTAGATAATGGTATTAAGACTGATAAACAGCCAGGTTTTTAATTTTTTTTTTTTTTAATAAAGAAACTTCATTTCAAAATAAATAATATAATGGACAAAAGAGCGAAGAAATTTAATTACACCCTTTTTAAATTATTAATCCTTTCATGTTACTAAAATGTGAGATATATTTAAAATTTATATCTTTTCAATGAGCGAATGCAGTTCGCAGTCGATGCCTGTACCGAGTTTTCACTTAGAGCTCGTACCGCACTGTTAATGGCATTAGAACTGCAGTATTTGGTTGGTGGCAGTTGCGCGCTGCACTGAAACCGCACTGGGCTATTCTCTGTCCCGTTCTTCTCTGCACGACTTTAGTTTTCACTGTATCAGTGATGGGAATACCCGAAATTATATTTACAATATACTATTTTGATGACGGATCGCGTGAGAATAAACGTGGTGCGTGGAAGTAGATGCCCAGACGACTACTGACTGGTGTCATGTTTTATCATTCGTCACTTGAAAGTATTCATACAAAAGACATCCAAAAACTCTTGCAAGCATAAAAATATTTATAAACTAGCTGCATTATAAATATTATATTACTGTGTTATCAAAAACGTTAAAATTAATTTCTTTCGTATATAGTCTATCTACCTTTTCATCTTCTTTCACCCTATAACGCCTTAGCATTAAGGCATAGGGCAAGCACAAGTTCGCAATGCCAGACCCGCAGCGCAAATATCACTATTGTAGAACAGTGTAAGGAAGGGCTGTCCACGGCGACGGAACCCTTAAAGCTGTGCCACAAGGGTACAAAATGTCGCACTCTCTGGTGGCGTCGAGAGCACACGTCCAAGCCACGTGAAGCGTCTCTTCCTGATTACCTCGATCACCGAGAGCTGTTGTGTCTACTCATGAACTCGAGTGTTTGTAACGCGGTCGTATCAATGTATCCCTAAGATTAGGCGGTGACATCAATTTTATAAGCTCAAAAGCCAATACCTTTGAAGCTTAGTAAAATTCCATGTCTCACAGTCATGGTAGCACAGGTAGCACAAACGCATTGAACAAACGACATTATTGTTCCTCATATAATACAGCCTTGACCTCCATGCGACTCCAAATTGGCTGAATGGAGATCCAGCCATATCCATGCGGATTCACAGCTTATTGGAAATACCACCATCTTCAGTAACTGTGGTACGTAAGTAATTGAACCTGGTTATAGCTCGATGGGCAGACCGGATATCCGCGGAGGAGTGTCGCGTCAATGCATGCAGCACTGCACTGGATTTGATCTAAACATACGATTCGAAATTCAATCAATCAGTATCAATCAAAAATATACAAATACAGTATACCTTAGATGTATCTACAATTTAGGATTGCAATACCGAATGAAAATTCCATTTATTGATACCGGTATTCGTACAATAATATTAAAAACAGAAGTATCTACCAATAAATATAATTGATATGAAAATCTCTTTAAAATATTTTAATATTTTATAGCATGTGTCATTGCTGGTCACCAATAACGATGAAATCCCCGGAAGTAAACCAGGCATCGCGTAACCTGGTGATGGAAATTACAGTCCTGCTAAACGTTCTATTTTAATTAATATATTTTGTTTCATTTTCAACATCGAATATTTCGGTAGTGTATGATTTTTAAAACCGGTATATCAGTATCGTAAAATACTGGGATACCGGTATTGCAATCTCTATCTACAATGCGTCAATTGATTTATATTATAACCAATACATATTTTTTAATTTATCTAGCTTATTAGAAAACACAAATGTATTGATTTATTTTTGAACACAGATTTTTTTAGAATTTCTTTTAAATATTATTCATATATTTAATTCATAGCGTTTTAAATATTTTTAGTATAAAATATTTGTATAATTGCATATTATTTATCAGTTGATAATGTCCCTTGATCTACTGTACCGGATAAGTGGAACTAATATTTTATAATATTGTATTTTATTTTAATTAATGCAATACAACTGATTTGACAGTTTAAACGATAGAAGAAAACGATACGTATTGTTTATAATATCTTTACCAAAATATGAGGATTTTTGGACCATTTTTGATTATATACGCCTTAATTATATATTTTCCATAACAATAATCGTACCTGCATTCTTAAAACTTGTGTCGCTAATATTTATTTTATTACCACGTTTTTATTAGCTCGTATTCTTGTTTGTCCGGTACAAATTTTTTCTTGTTTGTCCAAGATTTTAACTAACTTCCCGACTAGCTAGACATTTGAAACTTTTATAATATATCAGAAGATGACGACAATGCATTCTTTTAATACTTTTGGCTATCTTTAAGCAGAAATTGAATTCATTTTCAGTTAATTCTGTTTTGTATATTTCGGAAAAAAATAGTTAAAAGTAATATTTACTACTCACTGTTATTGGTTGCTAAGTGGGTCCTAGCAACTAAATTATCTCCTATATATTATTATCCTACAGCTGTGCTCGTTTTTTCGAACGATTGTGTGCCTTATTCGTTATGTCCAATAGGTTTAAATGAAAAATGCAGTAGAGAAACGTTCTTTATTCAAGTAAAAAAGTATGGAGTTTGATAAATTTTGTTGCGTTTTAGGGTTTTTTAGGGTTATTTTGATTGTTTTACAATAGATTTTTGATCGGCACGTGACTTTTTTTACAACACATATTAATTGGGGAATTTATTTTTTCGATGTGTTTGCAACACTGAAAATATTATATTTCAAAATGGCGGCTACTCCGTCAATCGTCATGACAATATGATAAATAATGCCTTTGTATTAGAAACAAGAGATGTTTATTTAGGTTTTGGTGACTTTTCGAAACGGATACTACTCTCAATCAAGTGATTTGGCGAATTGTTTATGTTTTAGTGAATTTTTAATCCGGATATTATTCTAAATCAAGCGATTTGATGCGATCTTAATTAACATAATATTACGCTTTCAGTAGAGGTTAAATAAAACTACCTAATACATGTGTACCTATATTATATTAAAACACTATACTTATCCTAATAATACATTCAATCGTTTGAAGTTGTTATTAGATAATATAAGATTATAATATTAGATTCATATTACCGGCGAAGTATACCATGTCACATCAATCTGACAGCTGCATGTTTATGATGTGTCACCGTCACCCTTCTAATTTAAGTTGTGAAGCAAATACCTATTGTGTATCTACTGTTGATGAAGTTATACGACAGGTAAGTGCATATGCGCCTGGTTTAAAACATCATTCTGGTTTTTTGGTCATTATGAAATTATTTTAGTGCAACACTTGACGTATATTATTTACGGTCACATTCATATCTGATATTATATTTTTAGACCGTGAAAAACAATATATGTATTTGTCAGGTCCAGGACATTATAAGCCGACATGTTAGCCACTCAGTCACTGTGGGTTTCAAAAACCTGAATCAATCCAAACCTTCATCAAACTGTTCAAGCAAAGTAATTCCATTCCTTTCGTTCACAAATTATGTTATCATACCTATTCAATTCATTATTATTATCACCATCATCCTGGATCAATCTACTGTTAGATGAAGTTCTCTCCAACCTAATTCTATTTATCTGGTAATATAGTAATTACGGTGAGTACGTAGATATATGTATGTATTAATGTATAACGATGGTATTTTAATTTAAATTGTAATGCATTTAATATATAACATATTGTGTGATAGGTTCGTTGTCTTGACTTTCAAATTATTAATTAATTTAAAATAATAATATTATGCACTATTCTGCTCACGTTTTTCAATTATGTTTGATAGTACCGATCAGTGTTACATTTTTCAAACTGTTTGAAATTGGACCCACTGAAGTAAATTTATTTATTATAAGTATTGAGGTCAATTATTCTCTTTTCCCCAATTATGAAATGTGGTGATAAAACTAACTATTTTCACTCTCCAGGTTAGGTTTGGTTTGGTCTAAAAAGAAAGTTGTAAAATCTCATGTCCACCTCTGCGGCACATTTACTACAGAATTTTTTATGTTTACGATAAATGGATGTTAGCCACTCGGTTAACCTATAAGGTCCATACTGGTACAGTTTGGTTATGAGGAATACAGCGAAATACACATTTTGAAAATAGCTGATATACTGGATTATTTGTTAGGTTAACCTAACCAAACCTAACATATCGGCTATTTTCAAAATGCTGAATACCTCATAACAGAACTGTACCGCAGAATCTTATTAATTGCATTTTTCGACATTTATCCGACTGTCATTTATTTTATCAGCTTCACAATAATTCACAATAACAAACATAGACTAAAATATTTTTATTCGAACTTTTATATTCAAAGACAACGTAAACATAATTATTTTTAGGGAGGTAAATTATTAAAAATGACATTTACTATAGGTAATTATTACACAACGTATATAATATTATTTCATTTTATATTGTAAATATTTTATTACATAATATAAGTAAAATGCATGCGTGCGTATAAGCAAATAAAATAGTGAATTATGATAATTTCATACCCTAATCACACTATGAGTCGTCTACGTCGAATTATCCATTATTTCCATTCGCGTGGTTATATAGAAGAATTAATATGTATCACTATGCTTATTCGCATTCCACTACTGGATGAAGGTTGTATCAATAATCCTATTGGTCATATGAACTGCTATATCTATTAAAATTGGTGATATTAAAATTTACCTTCCCATTTATATCGTCATTATTATCATGAACCAGGATCAATCCACTGCTCGATGAAGGCCTCTCAAAACTAATTCCATTCCTGTTTCATATATACATTGCTGCATTTATCGAATATTTCAATATAATATATTCATTTCATCGTTATCATCATTAGACCTGGTCAATCCACTGCTGGATGAAGGTTTCTCTAAGCCGATTCTACTCTTTTTAGTCCTATGAATAATCGCTATATAATATACATAATCTACCTATTTATAATGCCATTATCATAATCAGTTTAGATCAATACACTGCTGGACGAATTCTTTTCCAACCTAATAATTACTTCCTCTCAGATCTATATGTTTCTTTTTTATCAACATTTGTTTCGATATGAACGCCCCGCAGCGTGAAACATATTATGGCTTAAATTTTAATTCAAATTTTAATTTTTTTAAATATTATTCTATGGCTGCAAGCATTTTTTAAGACAATGAAACAAAATAACTTAATAGTTAAAATTTATTTTTTATATGGCTAACCTTCTTCTATTACATTATATTCAATCGCAATCAAATTGTCAGGTATTATGCTAGGTCTAGCAGCCTGGGATGGTATCAGATGACATCCTGAAGGCCAAAATCCATAAAAGACTATATATATGACGCCAAATTTATATCGACAGTAACGACTTGCAAATTGTAAAAGTGACAAATCAGCGACATGTCAAACGGCGCCGTCTCTGCATACTTCACAATTTTATTAAAATCCAATATCATTTCATTAGGACGCCAAGCTGTCTGCAAGACCTAGCGAGACAGACTGGCGAGAGCCAGCTGGCTCAGCTAGTTAATATAATATACGTCTGTTACTATGGAAATCAATAATATGAAATGTAAAAATGACATTTCAGTATTCTATAATATTTATTCAGTATTTCTATCAAGTACAAAAAAAAAGTATTTATTAATACGAGTACATAGAATTGTCAAGTTGAAAACGTGATATATAAAAAGCTCTTTTTATCTTGTAATTATTTAATTGCTTAATTATTAAAACACGATTAAACAGTGTGGTATTCGTTATTGAATATAAATAAATTAATTTGGAACACTTCAAAAACATACTCACTAAAATATAATCAATAATACATATTATTATTTGTATAAAGCAGGTTGTTCAAACTTAAGTATGAACATACGTAGAATATTAATTTAAATTAAAGTGTCCATTTTTGACACTTGCTTTAGGTTTTCCATCGATGCTATAGTCTTCACAGCGTGTGTTGCGTCCACACTACGGATATTTAATTAAAGTCGGGTGCATGTGCTCGCGTTCCAGGTGATTAACCCTATTGAGACCGCATTGGACTGGCCTTAACTTTACTTTACTCAACATTCTATCTTGTCTTTTCACTGAAACTTTGTTTTAAATCTGTACTAATAATTAGTTTCATAATTAATAATAAGTGTTTTTGTCAGCTGAGCCAAATATATAATACTACGTTAAATAAATTATTTTACAGACGTATACACATTAAATTTACGCATAAAGATTACTTTAATGACTGTTTTCAATGTAAATTTAGAAATACACAAGATGCTATAATAATATGTTAGGTTAAAATAGTAACATCTTTGGCAGAAAACAAAACTTACTGCTCCGGTAGAGAATAAAAATCACTCGTCATCAAACAGTTGATACAAGCAGACATGTCCATCCGAAAATATGTAAAATTAACAAAATTCATTTCATTATCATCATCATCATTAGCCTGAATCTATCCACCGCTGGTTTAAGACCTCTTCAAGCTGCTTCCACTTCACTCGGTCCTGTGCGTTGCGTTGCCACGTACTTCCGCAGAACTTTATCATTTCATCGAGCGGCCTATAGGTCTACCTTGTGGACGTTTTGTACCTCTTGGATACCACTGGATGACTAAATTCGTCTAACGATTGTCTCTTCTTCTAGTTATGTGTCCAGCCCTTTTTCCATTTGAGGCTTGTAATGAACTCTATCACATCGCAAACCCTTGTTTGCTTCCTTATCCACTCATTCCTCTTTTTGTCCTTTAGCGTTATGCCCAGCATGTACCTCTCCATACAGCGTTGTGCTACTCAAAGTTTCTGGACCACTCTTTTACTTAGAGCCCATGTTTCACACGCATATATTGTGATTACGGGAAGCACACACTGGTTGAATACTTTGCGCTTTAGGCACAGTGGAAGGTCACTTTTGAAGACACTATTGAAGCACTCCAGCCTAGCTTAACTCTGCAAACAATTTCATCAATAATATACACCCATCTATAGACACTAAGACTTGTTGTCCTAGATAGATGTGGTTTTCATCTGTTCGAGCTGAGTGCCATTGATCAGGATCTCTTTTTGGTCCGCAAAGCAGTTGAACATGACTTTCGTCTTTGTTACATTTATTTTCAATTTTCATTTCATTATACCTAATATAAAATTAAAATTCAATAGCATATCTCAAAGTAGTCCGCAACAGCAGATAAACAATAAAATCAATATAAAAAAAACAAGTTCTATATTTTAATAAAAAGTTTTCCCAATCCAAAATTAAAGTTTGTAGTTATGTTGTAATTTAAAAGAAGTAATTAAATCACAAACAAATACAAATGGTGACTGCGTCAAACAGCTGTAGCTAACTAAATATTATATTGGTTTTAAAATAGGTATATCTTCCTTATACAAGGCAACACTTTTTGAAGTTATTCTTCTTTTGGCGCGTTTGGGAAATCAGATCAGAGTGTATTTTTGGCGTGTGACATGATACACATAATTTATTTTTTCACACGAAAAAAAACGCACTCGATTGGATTCGAACCACCGATTGTTCGGTTATCAGCCGAACGCACTACCTTTACGCCACGGTATGATACTGAAATTGTGACGATTATATAGTATAATATTATAGTTTAGAATTGTTCCGTTGCCTAGGCAGAGAATTTATTATTGTCGGCCATTTGCAATTCCTTAGATAAACAAACTATTAAATGTCAGAATGACAGTTGGTACTTTGAAAATAAAAACAACGAAAAACCATTATATAATTGAGTAATATAAGTTAAATTGTATAAAAATAAACCAACGGCGTTCCAATAAGCGGTCCTTTTTCTTGGGTGTGTAATTTAACGAGATAATTAAGAGCTAGTCAAAGAATCTAGTTTATCACAAGTTTTGTTTTTGTTTTGTTACGCCAAAGAAGTATAACTTCTAACGCACGTACATAAGTACACACACCGATTTTTTTCAATATTTTGTAAGTACAAATTACAGCTCTTTAGATACACTCATGAATAACTGCCATACTTTATTTTATTTTTACATAAAAACCCAGCTGTTATTTTTTTGAATTATAAAATTTTCAAAAGGTACGCATTACCACAATAGGTAATGCGTACTAATGCGTAATTAATAATATAATGATTTGATGATAGTTATTATTATACTCTATGAATGATGGCAATAATGGCATGAATTTTTTCTAAAAACCACGAGTTGGAGACAAATATTTGAAATGCCAGTTAGCAAGTAGGATGCTCGTAGCTTAATTGGAAATGCACACTGGTACAAATCCAGCGGATAGAGTCTCATCAGGTTATGTTTTGTTTTCTACAGAAAGATTTTTTTCTATTGTGCATAATATGCACCTACAAGAGAGGTTTTTAATTTATGTATGTTCTATATATAGAATATTACATTCTCAAATTGTGTCTTATTTGTTGAATAAAAGAAATAGTATATTATATGTATTTAAATCAAGTGTTATTAAATATATTTTATTAACGACTAATAATTGAGCGTAGTTATGAACAAAGCAGCTGAGCCACACAAACTTCAAACAGAGATAGAAGCACTTTTATGTAAATTGTGTTTCTTTAAATCAGCAAAGCCTCTGTATACTGTTTATACTTTTTGAATGATAGATATTATATATATATATATATGATTTTGTATAACTTTTGAAGAGATAAAAGCATATAATCTATGAAATTTTGGTGTTTTAGCAGTCCAGGGTGTTTTGTGTAAAACGGTCTTTTTAGACTGTTCATTCTGCAGAATGCAGCCATCTCTTATTTTTGTAAGAAAACTCTTTATTTTTGATTATTTTCTTTAAAAATAGCCTTCTAAGTTACTAAATTATTATGGGAATTTCAAAATTCTGAAAATAGTTCGAAAAACTTGTAAAGTATACATCAATATTTAGCTACCTGGCACTATTTTTTATATGAAACATCTGTATATTATATTATATATAATAAAATAAAAAACATATGATAATGTAATTGAGAAAATAATGTTTATTAATTGAATGTAGAAAAACACACCTTACAGTCACGATTTTAAAAAATAGGTAAGTACATAATATTATCATTTGGCTGCTTTTTGCATAACGAATATGGCATATTTTTAGAACGCATTTAAATGACATTTTTGTATGACAGCAGCTTGGTTGCTTTATGCAAATCGAAAATGTCATATTCTGCGATTTGCAAAATCTTTAAAACGCATTTATATGAGATTTTTGTATGACAGCAGCTTGGCTGATTTGTGCAGAACGTAAAACAAACGTGTGAGATTATGGAAATCACAATAACTCATTTTTTTCAAAATTGTGGCTTGGCTGCTTTGTGCATAACTACGCTTAATTTAACATTCTTTATTAAAAAAATTGGTGTGTGTGTACTTTATGTACGCGCGATAGAAGTTATACTTCTTTAGCGTAACAAAACAAAAACAAAACTTGTGATAACCTAGATTCTTCGACTAGCTCATAATTATCTTATTAAATTACACATTCGAGAAAAGAGACCGCTTATTGGAGCGCCGTTGCTTTATTTCTACACCGTTATTACTTAATTATATAATTATTTCTCGTTGTTTTTATTTTTAAAGTAACAACTGTCACTCTGACGTTTAATAGTTTGTTTACGTAAGGAACTGCAAATGGCCGACAATAATAAAATCGTTGCCTAGGTAACGGAATAATTCTACTATAAAACTTGCGTTTCTATACAGCTGACATTAGAAATATACATATTTAGAGATCTGACAGCTAATACACGTGATATAAACTACCATCTCAGATTCGCAATAATATATTTAGATATTATTTTCTATATTGTGTAGGTATGTATCCATGTGTGCTTTCAGTGTATTTATTAAATTGTTTTTTCGTTTGTAAGATAAATCTTACGGCTTGTTTACGAAGCTTACGGAAGAAGGTTGTACGTAAACTTTTTAGATGTTGCTAAAACTGCAAGCTCAGTGGATGAGAGATAAAAAAATCGATGAAAAGTGTGGAAAATTTATCTCAAAGCGCGCCCCTTGTATCATAGGTAAAGACTTAGAAACTTGCACTGGCATGTCGTACCTACCGGTAAAGACTTGGGGGATATTAAGGGCGTATAAGTTTTGTGTAGATTATATCAACTACGTGGATGCAAGGAAAAATGTTTCTAAGAATCTGGAAGTGAACGATGGTGTTTTTATTTTTTTCCAGTGAAATTTAAATAGCACAAAAGGTAAATTTCAGAATATTATCTCTATATATATAAAAATCTCGTGTCACGATGTTTGTGGTCGAACTCCTCCAAAATGGCTCGACCGATTTTTATAATTTTTTAAATGTATATTTGTTAGATATGAGAATAGGTCAACAAGTATATTTCATACCGCTAGGTGATAAGGGTATCTCTATCCAAAAAAAAATTCTTTTGTTTTTTTGACAATTTTTTTTTTGTATTTTTTTTATTATTTGGCATAAAAAAATACTTATAACCCCAAATTTTAACCCTCCTACCTCTACCCTCCCATTTTTTAATCGCGATTTCATTATTTTTGTATGAACAAATTTAACCGTCGTTCGTATTTCAAACAGAACGAAATTATTTATGTTGTTGAATGACAGATGGCGCTTCGTCCGAGAAGAATTCAAGATAAGCGTCGCGTCATTTTGACATTTCATTCGGCATACAACGCAGTGCGTGCAAAATTTTGTACGATTTATTTTAATTTTTCTATTTTTATGTGCGTGTATTACAGTGCACAATGCTAGCAAGACGCAAAGGGGGCCATTTGGGCCGTCGAACGAATAAAGCAACACACATGCAAAATAGTAGAGCAGAAAGAACAGACGAAGAAATCCAACAAGATAACAAAAACATGCGTGTAAGCATGTCGCAATTGCATGCATCCCAATCACAAGAGGCACGAGCTGAACGAAATCAACAACGACAATTGGAACGGAGCCAAGCGCGCCGGTTCGTAGTTAATACACGCAGAGCAAATGACCGACAACGCCAACAAGTACATCGAACATTTACATCCGCTTCGTTCCTTCGTCTCGCATTCGAGAACGAGCCAGATATTGAATATACCGCTCATCCGAAAGTGCTGATTGGTGCTATGGACAAAGAATGGCCCTATTGTCATGCGCTCAAATTCAAACATGAGTCAGCCGGGATGTGTTGCGCATCAGGAAAAGTGCAACTATCAGAAATTGAGATACCACTAGAACCATTGAAAGGCTTGCTCATCGGCACGGTTCCAGATTCAAACCTGTTCCTGAAGTCCATTCTCACATTCAATTCATGCTTCCAAATGACTTCGTTCGGAGCAACAGAAATAGTTCACAATACTGCGGCAAATGGTCAACAATTCCATTCTACGTTCAAAATCAAAGGCCAAGTATACCACAAAGTAGGCTCATTGCTGCCAATGCCAAACGAACCACATAAATTTTTACAAATCTACTTCATGGGCAGTGAGGACATCAATCATGTGGATGCACGTTGCGGCTACAATAACCTCAATTCACCTAATGCCAGGCGCATCGTCGGCGAACTGGACGCTCTGTTGAATGAGCACAATGAATTATTGAAATTCTTCAAAGCACACATGCACGAATTGCAAAGTGACAATCACGCTATTGTCATCAATCCTGATAAAACACCAGCTGGAGAGCACGTGCGTCGATTCAATGCGCCTGTTGTTGACGACATTGCTGGAATCATGGTTGGCGACCGCACATCGACGCGAGAAATCGTGATTCGAAGAAGAAACAATAATCTGGAGTTCATCGCTGACACACACCGTTCATACGACGCTCTCCAATATCCGCTAATTTTCTGGAAGGGACAAGACGGATATCGCATAAACATAAAACAACGAGATCCTGTCACATGTAATTCATTCATTATGAACATCATTACTCATTTTGAATTGAGAAAATGAATGGTTGATGTTTTTTTTTGTTTTTATCGGCGGTCATTGTCTACAGCGCTCTATTCCTCTTTCTATCATATATCCCATCCCCACACACTTACGATACATTCGTTATTTTTTATTTAACAACCAAAATATTCACTAGAAATAATTTATATGGCAGAACAACGTTTGCCGGATCAGCTAGTAATATATATGTATAATGCAAGAGGTTTGCAGTATACTGAGACTTACAAAAAATACGTTAGTTATTTACCTTATTCTTCTTCTTCTTTTTCGTTGTGTCGGGTTTTCAATAACTACAATGTGTTGCTCCAGAAGTTGGCGAATGCAACATCATTTTCCTCTCCTCTCGTTGAAATTGCAGCTTACTGGGCAAGCCTGCACTCGCAGGTTTGGTCATCGGAGAATCCCTACTTTACCATGTTGTCTCGGTGCGTCCTACCATGGTTCTCGGTTTGTTTAGGGCTTTCTATGTACGGTACCCGAGACTGGCTTTTCCCAATCTTTGAGACCCTCAAAAGCCAGGTTTGCCTGCTATGCGGATAGTCTATCTTCTTCGGGTGGGGCGGTCAGAGGTATGGTTATCACCATAAAATTCTGTTTTTTAGCTCGGTTTTGCACATTTGATAATCATGCATGACGTGTCGCAGATCCCTCTCTTGGGCTGCCTTTTCAACTGTGGCTACAAATTGGCGTCGGATTATTTACATTATTCCAAAAACGAGATTCGCTCTCCCAATAGCCCCAAAATTTATAAGTACCTACCTACAGTTAAGTACTAACCATGGTCCCCACATTCTGAACCGGGCCCCCTGACAAGGATGTTTGACGGCCCCTCTTAACTACTCCAATAATAGAGGGTAATGTGATGTTCTACAGCAGTGTTCCCCAAATGGTATTCCACGGTAAAGTTAAAGGTATTCCACTTTGACCATTATCCAGAATTTTAAGTTGTTGGAACTCGTCATCATAATATGAAGCAACGATCGTGACTCCCTTTTATGGTAGCTAAGTAACATGCGATCCTTTGCCATATTGGATAAATAGCCGTTTTTATTAGTAACTCTCTAAAAATATGAAATTTATTAAATTAAATATCAAGCATCATATCGTAACAATTTGCATCGCATAGCCACATATTTAAAACCTCCGCAGGCGACTTTTTTTTACTATTACAGTACATTTTTGGTGTGCATTTTTCTATAAGCTTTTTTTAGAGCGTGTTCAGAAAAAAAATTCGACATCTTTATTTTAATGTATATAATTATTTTCATTTATTTATTTTTTTATTTTATTTATTTGTTTATTTTAATGTAGGTATATTTATATTTATTGAAGTTCTCAATCGAATAGGGAAGGACCGAGAAGTTCTAAGTAGTATCAAAACCAGGAAAATACAGTACCTCGGCCACATTATGAGAAGACAAAAGTACAGCATTCCCCAATTTGTCATTCAAAGAAAGATCAACTGTAAGCGTAACAGAGGACGGCGCCGTATTTCGTGGCTAAAGAACATCCGTGATTAGTACGAGTGCAGCTCCACTGAACTGTTTCGGGTAGCAGACGACAAAGATAAGATCGCCTTGATGGTGACTGACTTCCGCTAGGGCATGGCACAATAAGAAGAAAAATTATTTTCCTTTTGACAGCTTCTCAAACGACTATTTTCTTCTAGACATGCTCTTGAAGCTCGTAGGTCACTTTATAGTTTCCAAACTCGATATTTTAGAAAATTTGAATTTTTATGCACCCGTCAATAACATGCGTGGTCGCAGCGGTATTTAGGGTGAAAGCTGTTTCTTCATGTCAGGCTCACCAGGCACCAATTATAGCGAGGGCTGTGCGGCTGGTCAATGCACTCCCTACAGATGAAGACCTTTTTAGCGATGCATTATGTATTCTGTTTTCAAAATTCCATTTTATTGTTTAATTTGTATTTTTTTGAATTACCTATTGTCATTTTTTTTATTTTATTTCCTATGAATAAAATAATTTTTTGCTATGTTTTTTTCCCTACCTTACTTTTTTTTCGTTGATATACTTGTACTTTATATTCTAAATTTCAAATTGTGAACGACATGAATTTACAACTAATTATGTGCTGAACGTGTCTTTTCTAAATCAATAAATAAATAAATATTTAACTGTTCGAACCGCCACGCCGGTCCTCCTAAGCCCGGCTTCCCAGGATAGAGCCCTGTCAGCCACCCCTCGCGGGGGCCACGGTACTGACAAAATCGCGCCAATGTGCCAAGGTAGGTTTTGTATTTTAAATCTAGGTATCAATTAAGCCCTATTTACTAATCATTCTAAATTTTAGTTATAACTTACATGCACTTGCTAATAATAATTTAATAACTCGTCAGAATTTTACCAATAATGCTACTGAGATGAGAATATCTATCTTAAGGGCCCACATGCTCAGCGTAGGTCAAAATAGAGCTTTTATGGTATTTTTAGAGCATTACCCTGGACATTCCTTAAACGTTGTAGATAATCTATTTATATAATTTTGAAGCCTTATTATCTTTTATATTTATTTTAAATGTTTCATGAGCATCCATCCATTTTTATATTTATTAATTTTTAAACGCATTTATAAAACCATTAATAAAATTAATGTAAACATTATATAGTGACATATTTACGATAAAAAAATATATGTTATAATCTTTGTGATCCCAAATTTGACAAGAATTAGGCATCTTATTATCCAAAAAAATGGGCACAATTAACACATTAGAAGATAATTCTAAAGATACTGATTATAAGCTATGTCTTTGACCATTCAAATGTGATAAACATCCTACGAATAATGTTTGCTTTATAATAATTATTGACCTAAGAATCATCATCATTATCAGGGGCGCGACAACCCGGTGTGGGTCCTGGCCTCCTCCAAAAGCTCCCTCCACCTGTCCCTATCCAGTATGGCCGCCTTAAAATTTGGTACCCTCAGAATACGGCAGTCACTGGCAGCTCCATCCGACCAGTGAATCTTTATAGTAGGTTTCTGATGCCATTACAAAGTACATAATGTATAATAATATAATACATTGTAATAAATAACAAGTAACTTACTAACTTTTTAGTCTAAGATCACACATAATTACGTTCCTAATAAGATTTAAACGGTAGGAAATATTTTATCATTAAACTACGTTTTACGAGTAAATAATTTTACAGCATTGGAATATTATCATTTTACGGAGTAGCATTTATCTGTTTATGTTGCGTAACTAACCAATTAGTTGGCGGTGCCTTCAGAATGTTTACGTAACAAAATATTGGCAATTAAGAGAATTTATATATTCATTGAATTTCACTTAGATATACATAAGAAAGACTGCCAGAAACGTTTTGTTTCGTAGATATTTTGATTTATTTGTCAGTACCTAATAAGATCATGACTATCAAGCCATGGCAAAGACTCCATTCTATGTGATTATTTAAATCATACTTCAATAAGAAGAATATTTTTTAAATTCATGTTGACATATTAATTTATATAATCACTTCTATATCATATATGTGCATGGGCGCGACACTCGAGAGATGCAGGTTAGATTCGAGCTGGGTGTCTTAATTTTTAACGATTGTGCCACAAGAGGTTACTGCATCACAACTGATGCTGACAGTGACGAAGGGCGGAGGTAGGCTGTTAAGATCGGAAATAAATATTGCTCACTAAACATTGCCAGTCAAATGTATTTGTTTTCATCGAATACCACAATGAGTAGATAGTGGTGGTTAGTTTTTAAGGTATGCTGTGGGTGATCCGACAAAAATAGTGCACACTTTTTCAGTCATACGTATTTGTTTACGTTGAATTATGAATACATAATAATATTTTGGCCAGTTTTTTGAAATTCATTAACTTCTGCCTATACCATACTACGAGTATAATCGATAAAAATATTCTTCTACCCATAAAATATTTTTTAACTATTTTCTACTATGGCTTGGATTAGGCAAAAGTAATTAAATTACAAAAAAACTAACAAACACAATATAACTCGTTGTAGTCTTAGTTCAATAAAAATAAATACGTTTGACTGATAAAGTTTAGTACCCACTAATAATGTCGAATTTTAATAGCTTACCTCCACCCTTTATCATTGGTTGCTCATATACTAGCCACGTAAAACGCCTATTTTTATGATCATATTTCTCACGAAGACTGACGTGTCTACCTACAAACTTGACTATTCGTAACGTGATCATACCAGTGTACCCATATTGATTACGTAGCTAAGAATGCGTGATGGATCAGAATTCTGGATTGCGCATGATAGTTCAGTCTGGAAAAGATGCCTTGAAGAGAGCAAGAAGTGATAACGTCACGAGTGTTGGAAGAGAAATAGACATATTTTAAATTAAAAATAAAGTAATAATAGAAAATTCTCATATTTGACCAATGATTGTTATTATTTCGAAACGATCAAAGAGTCTCGCTTCAAATTAAAGTGTTCTGTGATGAAAATTTAATTTACAAAACGAAATAAAAAGGGTTGCCCGGTACAGCCTTTTAGCAGAGCGAAAGATATCGCTTTTGATGTTTTAATTTTCACAGACGCAGCGAAAAGTTAAAATTATTCGTTAACAAAATAGGCTTTTCGTGGTGGGAAAATAAATGGCGCTTAATGTTGAATTAAGATTTTTTTTCAGAAAGGTTTTATAATTAAATGAAATTGAACTTTTTGCCTCTCCATGGAAAAAGTTTGGCGTGATAAGCTTGGATAAATAGACAAAGTTTTGTTTTTTTTGCGAACATATTTTTTTCGTTAGAGATAAGAAATGAGGTAGATTTATCCATTGATTAAAATTATAAAAACAAGTATTATTAGTAATTAAAGTATTTTTTTAGGAATTATAATTAAAATGTATAAGTAATTCAAAACAATAGTGTTACTAATTAAAACTTTGAACAGAACTTCAACATTACATAACAGTAGGTAATGAAGCCCAAACAATAATGTTATGAAAGTATACTAAGTTCATGAAAATGTACAAACTACGCAAGGTTTTGAGAGGCTTTGAAAGTTGTATAGAAAAACAATACTTATGTTAAATTAGAACATCCTTCGACGGTTTGTTATATTTTCTATAATGTATAAGATGCATTTATTGTCTGCAATTCTTGTTTGTAGTTGACTCAAGGCCAGAATTATTCTGCAGTGTTTATAGAGATTAAATAATATGAACAAGAATAATAATTATAAATTAAATGGATGGAAGTATACCAAATGAGCTAAGTATGTACTCCATATTTTAAGAATTAATTAAACAACGTCTACCTATTATACTCATCATAGGTGGAATATATCAACAACTGTAGTGAATTGGTTGGACAAAGTTATTAAACTCCCAATGGGTATTATCAATGACAGCTTAGTTCTGCGCCTTGGGAGAACAAACAACTGACGCTACCGATTTCTAAGAAAGTTATCAGGGATAAACAGGTCAATATTAACAAGAATGGAAAAGTTTTATTAACGCTGTAAATAAGTCGGCTTTCGACAGTATGTCTAAGACGCATTCTACAGTTTTTTGAACATAATGTCCGGCGCGGATCAGATAACCTGGAGAGACTGGTGATTTAGGGTGGCCTCCAAGGAAGACAGAGGAAGAGCGCAGACGTGCTGGAGTGAACCAGGGAAAGAGCTGACTGGGGGCACCATTTTTTCTGCCCTGAGAGAAGCGAAAGATTGAGAAGGATTGAAAGTATTGGTCGCTCAAAAGATGGCAAAATTAAAAAGTAGTTACGATCCTCAGCTATGAGTGTATGACCAAGAAGAAAAAGAAATAAGTCGAAAAAATGCATGGCTAAGTATATATATCTTATAAAAACTACAGTATGTAAATATATCTGTGGGGGGATGTAGGATGATGATGATGAAGTCTAAGATGTAGCAGGGGTGAGTTTTATTAGCAGCGTAACGATCGATACAATAGTATATAATATATACAATGACAGTACATATAATCTACTGAGATAGTTAGGAGCCAGGTACTTTGATTTGAGTGACATTTAGATAAATCAATATTCGTTATTTATACAATCAAAAGTAATACAATAACAATATATTCTAGTACATAATTATCTTACAGGAATCAGCAGATTAAATTCGAGTAGCTTGTGAAATTTTATTTATTATTACAGTCATAAGAAAATATGATACTATCGAAAATGATTATTCGGATAATTATCCATTGCGATACCGTATTTAATATCGCCAATCAATCTGCTGATCCAGCTAAGAGTTGTTTACTGGAATATGATTCGCTGGGAATCTATTATTGCAGAATAATTTGATACATTAAAAAATAGATATTTTTGATCGCTACTATACTACAGCTACATACCTAAGGGAAAGCCACGGATAGTATTCATACATTAAAGAAGTCTCAAAAAATTATTTTGAGCTCGCTCTATAATAATGTCGTTCCTTAACTGATGCGGGGCCCAAACAATCGACATACTCTCAAATCGGCTTCTAACTAAGGAAATATTAAGGTTCTATCACTACTCCGTCACAGGGTGTTACATAAATAGATATTAATTACTCAATAATATTTTATCTTGCATTATTTTGATTAAAATTATCTTTAAAATTGTTCAAATCCATTGGCGTATTCATAAACAGTTTACGAGGGTGTAAAATCTTACGATAATGCCGCACGTTAATATATTTTGGTCCGTAATGCATTTAAAGCAAATTTAATCTCTTAATCCTTAATCTCCGTTCTCACGTATCTTTTTAATTTGGCAATATAAAAACACACATCCCCCTAATAACACGTGCTTTGTGCAAAAATAACATAAAACATTTAAAATTTTCTTTGAAACGACTGTGGTAATGAGGGGTTTTGTACACTTGCAAAACAGAGCATATTAACATAAAATTAATGTACTTACAAGGAAAATAAAAACATGTATATCCCAGTAATATAAAATATCACACATACATAATCTTGATAATCTTAATGTAAAACTAAGTTAATTCTGGTCTGGAAACTTGTACGTATACAGTTCACAGTATCATGAAATTTTGTATCAGAAATATATATAAATAGTCACCTTACTATTAAAACCTCGTAAGTCTGTTTGAGAAGAATATTGAAAGGAAGGAAACGTAATAAAAACAATATTTGAAACACCTCTCTAATCGAAGAATCTGCTAACACTGGCTGTGAAATACGAGGTTTTAATTTCATGTTTAAAACCACGTGACCTACGAGTTTTTAAAATATTTCGATAAATAAACGGCATACTAGTCTAATACTAGGTTTTAATATGATTTAAAATGTTTTTTTGTTTAACCTTTGTCGAACGAACTTCATTGTTCCATAATATCGGACTTACGGTCATACGTATACATACAGTCATCTCTTTCCGATAAGAAAGCTCACGGTAAACTGCGCCATAGTGAAATGTTTTACGTACAATTGACATGTTAAAAGCTAAGAAGCCATCCATGGACTAAAACCGTATGCGTTTTAGATCCGTATGCCATACTAAACTTATGCAGTGCTCGAAATGGAAAATTTTACGAACAGGAACGCTCAATAATTTTTCAAAAATGTGCAATATTAGATATAATATCTGTAATATAAAAAAATATCTTAGTTTTACATAATGTACTTTATAAAACATTTTCTTCATCACCTTCGCCCGAATCAGTTGTAACATAAAAAATATATCATAATATAAATTTACGAAATCGTTTACTAAAAAATACATCATTCATAATAATAATAATTATACAAATATGTATACCTAAATGTAAGTATATGAATCTAATTGGAGTAGGAAACATAAAAATATATGAAATAATGGACAAACCAATACAATTGTCCATTTGTTTCGTCAGGAGTTTGAATAAAAACATGTAAATAAGTGTAAATGGAAACATGAGTGAAGATACCTTATCGTTATTGATTTTTGGGTTTTCACCACGTGTACTTCTTCCTTCTTTCCTCGATATCATATAATATCTCTTGATAATGGCCTCTGCAACAAGCCCGAAACGTCGAGTAAAGAATGAAGAATTACACACGGTGAAAACCCAAAAATCAATTACGATGACAAACAACTGTGAAAGTCTCAAACAGAAGATAAGCACATTGGTTAAACCAAGTTACATGCTACTTTATTTAAAGCTAGTACCTAAATTGGAAATATTTTGATTAAACAATTTTTTAATCACATTAAAATCCATCATGTACGAAAAAGTAGGAGCATGGTTCATAATGAATTAATTTAATAAAATTACGTACTTAATGAACACACAAGTTTTACGAATGTAGCATTCATTATTAAATATGCATAATTTTAAACAACCCCAGACTTGTAGATATTAGAAAAAAATATTCAAATATTTACACCATGTGGGCATGTGGGATAATTTATTCTAATAGGTTTCTGATGTTGTTGAAACTATTAATTATTATGTAAGTAAATTCCCATTGGATTCCTCTATGATTTTATTAAAATGTATGCTACCTCTTTTATTTCGACAACATCTATCGCATGAGTTTTCGCAATGTATTATTTGCTCAATGCAATCTATATGTTATGTATTATATAATATATAGGTGCATATGAGGGTGAGAAAAATCACGTCACACAGTGATGTTCCTAAACAAAATGCCGCGTCAATTTTTCTACAGTATTTTAAATCTCCCTATGATGACTCAAATACCTCTGTAATAAGGAATCTGTTCTATGAATATATAACAAAAAATACCTTTGCGATAATAGGTATACGAAATTAATAACTAATACATAATATTTATTCGCTTTTTATGTTACTAGGTATAAGATAGAGTTTAGACACTTACCCAAATCACCGGAGTGTAAGGTCCTATTCGATACCCAACTTCTATAGGGAAACAACTCAAAATACATTGTTCTAAGATTTCGTCGTTACCACTTGGCAATACCTACACAGTTTTGTTATTTTTACTCATTTGCACTCTGCTATTATTGTACAGTAGGTACCTATATAAAAATCCTTAGTACTATCATAGTACCACTATGTTTGTGGTTTGCATAGTATGCGACAAGTTTCTCCAATCACAAGACAAACAATAATTCAAAACACCAACAAAAACTCACAATCAAGACACGATAATTATTATAGTACCTACTTGATTTAGGTGGGTATGTACTTTTTTATAATTATTATGGTTTTATAAATAAATACTACGACGATGTAAACGACCACGACCACGACCTCTTGTTAGTCGAGGATTGCTGTTTAAACTAATATTTTGTAAGAAAATTTATTCTTTCAAAGCCCTCAAATCAAAAATTACATGTGCTATTTATTAGTTATTGTTTATAAAACCTTTTTTTGAGACAAAAAAATCTCTTCAAGCAATAAATCTTCACCGACAATATTTTTTTCAATGCACAATAGGTAGGATTCATTGTATTATTATTGAGTAGTAAACAGCTTTGCTACGTAGAAGTTTTGTGAAACAAAAAATATGAACTAAGTAGGTACCTACCTATATTGATTTAATGATTTATTTCAAAGGACCGTATTACTATGGTTATTTTAATATTCTCAACAATATATTTTTTCCATTAGCTTTATTTTCTGTATAACATGAAGGATAGGTAAAGAGTTTAGGTAGGTACCTACCTACGAGTATTTTTTCACTGCGAAGTATTTCTGCCGAACTAAAACCGAAATAAAAAATAAGAGTAGGTACCTAGCTCAGCATGATATGGGTAATACTATGAATGATTAAATTTGTTCGTTCCCCTGATGAAGATGCCCATAAACGCAAAAATTGTACAGAGACCACAGACATTTTAATTTACTTGCACAATAGCGTTATTAAACCTGCTTGGATGTATATCGCTCCATATCGATGGGAAGACACCTTGTTGGTTGCATACCATCTAATATCAACAGGTCGACTAATGAACGGCCTCGATTGTCTTATGATGTATTGTGAAAACTATGAATGCGTCAAGCCTACCTAGTACCTAAAGTTAGCTATCCTATATCCTATATTTTACGCAATCGTCAATCGGACAGTTATTGTTTTGTTTCTTCCATCCATTTCTCTCCCGTTTCATTCCATAAAATAATGTGACTTCTACTCCCGTATTGATTAAAAATTTAATGTACTCAAAATCATAACTGTTTGGGAACCCGCGATTTACACTCTTACCCAAGTCAGCTAAGCCCTGTGGTTCATACCAAAGTGTCTAAAATCCAAGCCTTGGTAGATACCTACACAAAGGTAATTTATTTATTCATAAAACATTAATTAACAATTGAATTATTTTTCACAATACCTATGTAGATATTTCATGTGTTGTAATTGAAAATCAAAAAAAAGGTGCGTAATAATAACTAACGATATTTTAGTAGTAGGTACCTACCCTAAATAAATTATGTATTTTGTGATTTTGTCTGCAAGCAAAAAAAACTTGTTGAATAGCACTGAAGAATAGAATAATATACTATTATCTCATATTGTCTTAAAGAAAACGGAAGAGAGCAATACAGTCATGTAAGGGTGGGTGCTTTCTTCAATAAAAACTGTATTTTTTTATTATCAGGCATGGGTTGTCTAGAAATGCATTGTTAGGAAAAAATATACCTAGATGCATTTCTAAGAAATTTGTCTGTTATTATCGACATGTACGAATTATTAAAAATCAGGGGTAGTCAACAAGTAAAATCATTGTTTAATAATTTTTTTTTTTTTTTTAAATATATTTATATACCAATTTATATTCCTCAATTTCAACACATTCTGAACCGGAACGCTATATTAAATATTCTGATGAGGCTCGAGAATTTTACGAGACATCTCGCTATCAGGATTCCACGAGAAGGAACGGTAGATTCGAAGAATCCACGAGACGGAACGGAATTGTCAACGAATTCACGAACCGGAACGGCGCTCCGGGGCGTTCCGTTCCATTCCGAGCGCTGAACTTATGTATATTGTTCATGAAAATATAGTTTCCCTAAATTTGTAAGTGTAAGTGTATGGTATACACGGATACAATCCGATGGTTATAATATACTTTATATACTTTATATATATCTTAATATACCTTATAATATATTTCCACGACCAGAAAAATTAAATAAACGTAAGTAATAAACGTAAAAAATCTTAACACCACTGCACATTAAATTTATATACTGAAATATGACTATATTATAAAACATTAGAGCGAGAGGTTTAAAAGAATATTATTTTATGTAATAAAAATACTTTATGCAGTCATCAAATGTTTAAAATAAATATAAAGGATAATAAGGCTTCAAATTATATAAATAGATTATCTACAACGTTTAAGGAATGTCCAGGATCATGATTTGAAAATGCAATAAAAGCTCCATTTTGACCTACGCTGAGCATGTCCCCCCTTAAGTAACATAAATGACATGTAATATGTACTTCATTTTTAAGTGCTTATTGCATATTTTTTATAGACAAATACAAATTGGCATTATAAATATTTTTATCAAAAAGCTTTTCGTAAAATGGTCGTGTCTTTGTGTATCAAACGAAAATAATGGAACTGTCACTTTGGTTGAATTGTTTTCAAACAGGTGTTGATGACAAAGAAAAAAAATATTTTTCAGAACAATAATAATATCATGAATTCAGAAGACAAACAGCACAAAAAAGATGGCTCGCTCAAATAGTATTTTAAAAAATACAAGCTAGCCAGTATTGGTAACAAGTTGTATATTTTATAACCAAGAAGGGAAAGTTTGGAAAATAATACCTAAGTTAGTAACATATTATTTAGTGATAAATAAAACATAATATTATATGTACGTACTATACATACTTCGAATAAAATAATCATTGTACATTATGAATATAAATTTTTATTTTAACAAAAAATCCTAACTCTAGTTAAAAGATTTTACAATTCATTTATTTTGAGTTAATCAACTTTCAACGTTGCAACCACAGAACGGATTAATAAGAAAATAATGTAAAAGCCAGTCACACTGTATCATGATTTTGAAGCCTGATTATTACTTTAGGAAAGTGCCATCAGCCTGAATCTATCTATTTCTGGATGAAGGCCTCTCCAAGCTATCTTCACTTATCTCGGCTCTATGCGTTGCGTTGCAATGTAATCTTGTAACTTAATCATTTTATCTAGGTCTACCCTGCGGACGTTTTGTACCTCTTGAGTACCACTGGATAACTAGATTTGTACAGCGATTGTCCCTTTTTGGAGCTATGTATAGCAAACTCTATGATATTGTAAATCCTTGCCTGTTTCCTTATCTAATTAACCGATTTGTTTTTTCTTTTATTTTGTTTTGTCTTTTGTTTTGTTTTTCGTTTTGACTAATCATAAATATTTGTTAATATTAATGCTATTTTAAGTTGTTGGTTGTTTCATATTTTGTGTTTTGTTAATATTTTAAAATATTTTGTTTAGTGCCCCTGTGGGTCTATTCTATGCTTATCGACCGCTAAAGTGATAAAGTGATAAATATTATCAAACTTAGGGTAGGTTTGTATCAAAATATTAGCACTTATTGTAACAATTACACGAAGTTGATTTTTATTGTTGCAATAAGTGCTATATTTTAACAGCACCTATCTTGCTGCTGTTAAAATATTGCACTTATTGCAACAATAAAAACCAGCTTCGTGTAATTGTTACAATAAGTGCTAATATTTTGATACAAACCTACCCTAAGTTTGATACAATTTATCAATTTAGTGTTCGATAAGTATAGAATAGACCCACTGATGTACATAGTATGAAATATTATTGTCCAACCTCATTAATTTTAAATTAATTTGTTATTGGGGAGGTATTATTAGACGTATGATTTATGTATGTATATTGTTATATTATTTCTGTCGCTTTGGATTTTGTTTGATAAATATTATTTAAAAACAATGTATTTAGTTGAAAATGTCCCTCTGAGGCGGACGAAGCCGGTCCTAATTTATTGATTTAAAGTGGAATAAGTACAAAAAAAAAATGCGTTTTATTAAATTAAACAACAATACAATTAACCGATGGCAATATCAAAATACATTGTCATTTTCATTAAAAATTAGCTTAAAACTGTGTGAGGAAACGACGTGTAGTTTAAATTATCATGCAATGTATAGAAAGAAGCCGACTAATCATAATTTGGCGTAAGGTAAAAAAAATTAAAACCACACAAAAACATATGAAAACAAACTTACAAAAAAATAACTGTATTAGAAATATAACAATGCTCAACCACGATGGGTCCAGTAAGGTAATCCATGTAACAACCTCCGGTTTGATCAGGTGTATTGCTGAACTCCTTCGGGAAAGGCATACAATCTGTTACATGAATCCTCGACGTATCCCGTGATCCAAATTTCACCAGACTCACAACATGGTCACTAATTGCGTTTTAATGAGTCCTTAACTTACAGCATTCTTGGACATAGCAATTCCTCGCATAATTAATATTATATAATTTGAAATAAGAATATCTAATATTTAAATAATGTATTTGAAAGAAATGAATGAAACGGTTAATTAAATAGTATTTTTCATTCTTATAAAAGCACATATTTCTATAGTTTCATTATAATAGGGCGGATGTTAAATTGCGGTGCTATTTTTGAACGTTTGTAATTTATTTTTCCCTAACCACAAACAAGGTCTAGCGGAACAATACAACATATCCCTGGGAAATTCGGCCCTTAAGTCATATACATTATTTTATTAATTTGGCCGTAATATCAGCTATTAGAAAATGGAGCGAAATACGTAAAAATGGATTAATAACAACAAACAAGCCGATTGGTTATATTAAAGTAATGAGTGAAGCTCTTCAGATGTATAAATATAGTTGAGTCGCCTAGAGTTATTTATAACTCACTTGTAATTTTTGAGTTAAATAAATCAAGTGATTCTAAAGACATTAAGGTTGTACCTTAGTTGAGGCACGGTCTAAAAAGATCGTGGCTAGGCGATGCGCGGATTGCGAGTTGCGGGTGCAAATGACGTATGCCAAACGAAATATAATTTGTCATATAAATCCAACATATGCCCATTTTATGTTCTGTTTATTGTTCTATTAGTAACAATAATAATATATTCATTGACATGTTTTCTTTTTAAAGTAAATGGGTAACGTTTTTAGTCATCTTTACACGATTTAAGAATTAACACGCCCGTCGCCATCACGAAACAAAGTGACGTATTTCTAGCTCGACGTTCTCTCTCAGAATGCGAGCGAGTCCAAAATTTCGTCGCGTCTATAGTTGAAAATTATTTGCCGTTTCACTGGTGTATCATCTTAATCTATATAGAGAAGAATAGTTGGCTATCAAAAGTCATTTTAAACCATATGAAAATCGTTGATAAAGTTGACTGTTGGTGTAATAAAAAGTCAAAACTCACATTTTTCAATGAATCATCAAATCATCAAGGCCTTTCTAACCAATCAGGGAGCTCTATTTCTCATAGTCTGCTGTGTGTTTGAAGCCTTAGCAGTATTTTTTTTATAGTATTATTAATAATCATGTCCTTGCTTTTTCGTACAAGGTGGTTGTTAGTAAGGCCAGCGCCTTACCCACTGCACCATGAGAGCCGCCTGCCTTAGAAGTATTATATACATTAAAAAAATGTAAATCGACTTATTCACTCAGTAATTTTCAAGGGAGTTCAATATTTTTATTCTAATTACATAAAACAGTGCTCTGATGGTTCTTGGCGATTATCTCGAAACTCGATTTTTGGAATATGTGAGTTATGACTCTAAGCAATTCAGTTAATTTTATCATAATTAGGTAAAACGTAAGCGACACACTTGGTAAAAAATTGTAAGCACCCGTCCAGCGTTATTGCACTTTGATATCTTGGAAATTTATCCGTTAAATAAAAAAAAAGGTATTTTTGTTAAATGCACCATAATATTATGTATATTGCCGTAGAATGGTGGAGACATTATTTAAAAATAATTATTTCACATCGAAGATTTCAAGTCAATACAATACCAATGCCTTTAGAACTCAATACAGATATATTATATAGACTGAGAAGTTTTGAGTCAGAAAAACCATTCAAATTTTTTTAATATTACAATATTTACATATTTCAATTTTTTTTTAAACATATTGTGGACATTACAAATTATAAGTTTAAGACGTTCACATCATGGCATTTAGAAACAACATGACATTCATATATTACATATTATTAAATACACATTACATTAATATTACAATATTTGTATTTAAAATAACAGTGAATGGCTAAAATGAAAAAAATATATCAAAAAGTACAAAATAGAATAGTTTTTTGGTTTGGCGGAAAGTAGGTATTGTAGATGATGATGGAGGAGGCGAGAATTTATTTACTGTTTCAGATAACTACAAAGGTACAATTATTATTGATGTAATATAATAAATTATATAACGGCAATTTGGTGCGATGAGTCTTTAACGGAAACTTGTAATCGAGTGACATGTTCAATAATAATAATATTATGTTGAAATAATATTAATTCGTAATGTTATGAAATTGCAGATCCGCTCTCTCTCTTTATTATTATATTATTTGATTATTTGATATTACAGACTGATTGTACGTGAAAAATGAATGTTTAATAGATAATATATAATTAATTTTGATCTGGGTCACAGAAATCCAATGACAGCCACAGATATAATAATATAAGTACTTAGGCAATTCAAAAACATGCAGAAGAAAAATAAACTGATATGTTACAGAGAACATCTGTGACTAATTTATTTATTTATTTAAGAATACAAAACATTGTGGACATAACAAATTTAAATTCAAGACGTACACAACATGAGATTTACATTATAAGTCAAACATTACCCTCACAAGAGAGATGAGAATATAGAAAAAGAAATATATATATAATAACAATAATAATAACAAAAAAAAAAAAAACAAAACATACTAAAGTATAATTTAATACAGAAAAATATAATTTTTGAGAACGGAAAATATACAATTGTATACAGAAAAATACAGTTTCAAAAATAAAATGCAAAGTACATCATTGAAAATGTCTATGTCTTTAGGGAGCGCATTTACTAGTCTTGCACCCCTCGCTAATGGTGCCTGATAGGCTTGACGCGAGGAAACGGTTCCAATCCAGAATAAATCATGACTGCGACCACGTAGGTAATTGACAGGCGCATGGAAATTCAAATTCATTAGGACACCGGGATTGGAAACCATCCCTCGCGATAACAGGCAAAAGTGTTTCAACAGCAGAAGAGACCGACGAGATTCAAGAGAGTGAAAAGTAAGCATGCCTTGTAGAAAGGCAGTCGGAAAATATACATTTGACGAATTATCGAAAGGAAAATAGTTAAATGTTTTAAAATAAAGACATCGAAGAAATTTCTTCTGGACGCGTTCTAAAATAAGCTTATAGGAAACCTCATAAGGACACCAGATAATCGACCCATATTCAAGAATGCTACGCACTAATGATACGTAGAGTGTACGTAATACATTAGGATTCTTGAATGGTTTGGATTGTCGCATGATGAATCCTAGAAGCTTACTCGCACGTAGAGCCGTGGAAGTTATATGCGAGTGAAAGGATAATGAAGAATCAAAAATTATCCCAAGATCTTTCGCCTCAGATTGACGTTTTAAAGAATTTTTTGACATAATATAATTGTATTTAATCGGAGTTCTTGACCTAGAAAAAGTAATACAAAAGCATTTGTCAGTATTAAATTCTAATTTATTGTTTTTTGACCAACTTTCAATTGAACAGAGATTTCTCTGTAACATGCAACAGTCCAACTCATTGCAAATTGGTGCATATAATTTCAAATCATCCGCAAAAAGTAAAAATTCTACTCCATCCATGGCTTTAACTATATCATTGACAAATATGAGGAACATAATTGGTCCAAGATTTGATCCTTGGGGAACACCTGAAAGAGTTTGAAAGACTTCAGATGCACACCCAGCGTACTCGACATATTGACAACGATTCGAAAAATAAGATTTGAAAAAATTTACAAAATTAATAGATCCGCCTACTGCACTCAGTTTAGTTAAAAGAATATCATGATCAACTCGATCGAAAGCCCTTGACATATCCGTATAAATTGCATCAACTTGACAATGATTGTCTAGTGAACGAGATATGTATTCAGTGTACTCCATGAGGTTGGTAACTGTTGATCGAGTAGATCGAAAACCATGTTGAGCGTCAGTCAGCTGACCATCCACATGTGTATATATATATTTATGTAAAATGGACTCAAATAGTTTGACCGGTGCAGAGAGAACAGCCACTGGTCGGAAGTTAGTTATTTCAGATACCGAGCCATTTTTATACACCGGTCGTATACGAGTTAAGCTCCAACATTCAGGGAAGGTAGATTTACTTAAACATAGATTAAAAATATACAACAAAGGATCGCTTAAAAGTTTTTTGCATCCTTTTAATAGCCATGGAGGAATGCCATCTGGATCTACTGAGGATTTCGGATATAGTCTAGAAAAAGCATATTTCATATCTGACTTATCCAGAGGACCAATATTTAGTATGGGCCAAGAAGACGAAAAGTATTCAGGTTGAGGTTGAACTTTTGGTGGAATCGTGGAATAAACTGACCTAAAATATTCAGCAAAACCGTCAGCGATGGATTTATAGCCATTCAATACACTACCCCTAAAAGACATAGACAATAGCTGTGCAGAAGAGTTACGTAAGCTCCTAACATACGTCCAAAAAGAATATAATATATTTTGTCTTTGAGAATGTCGAAGAACTGAAAATGAAAGAGTTTCGTAAAATCATATTATAATTTGAAGGGGCCCTGAACTCTTCATCTTCACTCAGCGAGGAAGAGGCATTAAGACGGGTGGTTTGCTGTTAAAGCTATGGTTAGACAATAATTAGTACTATATAGTTTACAGATGCTGTATAGATGATACAGGAACTGGAAGAAATAAAAGCCCGAATAGCCGCTGCAAATAAATCGTACTTCTCATTGCTGCCCATATTCAAATCCAGAAATGTCCACAGAAAATCTAAGATCCGGCTCTATAAAACCATCATACGCACAGTCGTTGCATTGGGATGCGAGTCATGGACGCTAAATATGAAAGCAGCTGAAATGGTGGACTGCTTTGAGAGAAAGATCCTGAGGCGGATATACGGACCCATGAATGATGGTGGGGAGTGGAGAATTAGGAACTATACCGCTTTTACCAAGATTCAAAACTCTCCACCTTCATAAAACTCCAGAGGTTAAACTGGGCAGGTCATGTCCAACGCATGCCTGAGTCACGGATACTGAAGAAGATTCTCGAATGAAACCCAGGGGGGAAAAGGCCAGTGGGAAAGTCACGCACACGATAGGGTGATAACATTACAAAAGATGCCAACCAACTGCTAAAATCAGGAACTGGAAAATACGTGCGAAGGGCCGTTCCGGCTGGAGGAAGGCGGTGGAGGAGGCCAGGGCTCGACTTGAACTGTAGCGCCATCGAAGAAGAATAAGTTTACAGATTAATCCTATCTCGTCAGAGGACTGTTGGGTAACCCAGGATATGAATTGAATAATATATTAAATTAACCGCCATTACTCATTAGAAACGAAATATGGTAATTAAATTTACTATCTAAAACATAATAATTTAGAACTAAAAAATCTTTACTGTTAATACTTAATACCGGCGACAAATTATCTGCGAAATAAGATAGAGTAGGCGGCTTATCTTGCGAGCATTAAGCCTATTATCGTCGCTGTAGCCTTGCGAGACCCGAGTACCCCAAAGACCAAATTGTCTCACCCACCCTCCCCTAAAATGTCCCATTATTTCTCCCAAAACGTCTCCCAAAACTCCCTACTTAAAGGAATGCGACAGTACATATCGTATGCAGATCTGTTGTGTTCCGCATTCACAAAATGTTTTTATAATAAGCACCGTAACGTAATGCGGGAAGTATGGTATAAGAAGTTTACTTGATGCTAAGTTGCTGCCAGTTTTGTGATACATTAAAAATAGTATAATAGAAGAGTCCATCTGGATCGAGATTAAATATCTTTGGTTTGTGATATATTATAATTGGTTACATGTAAGTTGTACGTATGCAGTTCATCGTGTGATACTTATTTGTACGCCGCTGTACGTGAAACATGAGTTCGTATAACATTTTATCAAATGACGAGTTCTTCGTTGAACATTTCACCGTGGAATACATTTGTATGTATCTTACAAAATGCGGCAATAGTTTGCAAATACTACTGTTCCAATTAGATTAACCCTAACCTAACCTTACCTAGTGAAAACATCTCAACATGTTGTAGCATACGTACAAATATACTCCACGGTGAAATGTTCACGAAGAACTCGTCATTTGATTAAATGTTACACAAACTCATGTTTCACGTACTGCGGCGCACGAATAAGTATCCTGCGATGAACTGTTTACGTAGAAATTTACTGATACGATTATAATTGGCTATAACATCATAAACGTCAAGTAAAATTGTGAAGAAGAATATATTTTACAAATTTAACAATAATAATATGGTGGCGCTTTTAGCAGTAGGCTGTAATTTGAGGATGCTGATGGATTATAATAGATTACAGAGGTTTACACATGATGCCAGACATTGACCTTTATGTTGATGAGGCTGGCGTACGATGGAGCCGGTTCGGTGTTCACGCACTCACACACTGGTAAACAGACTGTAAACTTTTGATGGATGATATATGAGGATGATGAATGATGATGATAAGTTTAAGACGGATGATATAGATGCGACGTTCACTCAAACCGTAACAGATTTAATGCAAAAAAGTTCGAACAGATGCGTTTTATATTAATCACTCTATAGTTAACGCCGCCTCTATCGTATCGTATCAGATGGTTTAGTTTAATTTAGTAGTCTCATGACCCGTAATCACTGGTTGCCTGGTCTTGTGACAATAATAAATAAGGATGTGAGGTAGGTGTGGAAATAAGGGATGACGGCCACCATATTTGGTCCAACGGTAATTTGTTAAAAGCTCAGGTAAAAGTCACTAAAGTTAAACACATATTAAATGTCTATAATGACGAATCGTTCATAAAATAGCCCATATTTATTTTTATTAAAATGAGCAAAGATTCATTTTTAGAATTATTTTATCTCAAAAAATCTAATTTATTTTTCTCAGAAGATGAGAAATAATACAAAATAAAAACCAAAACTGTTAACGTGTTTGCATGTTATGAGGAAAAATCTCATTCAACATTATTAATATTAATTGCCATAAACAAGATAAAATTATCCTAAGTACCAATTTATAATGAACATTTAAAAAATATACTTTACCAAATGGGCACGTTTACAAATTTAATGGCCACCTACGGGAAATGCAGATTGCCAGCTTTGGAAATATAATATCGTTAGAAATATATGGAAGCAAAATAATATTAGAATATTCTTTTCCAAATACACAATATAATTATTTTACAACACATTTACTGTATTATTCTACATTTACTATTTGTTAAGTACATACTCAATATTTGACACTAGGTATGTTGAATAATTTTGAAACAAAGTTATTTTTGTTAATTTCACATTAATCGAGACGTTGACGCCATCTTCGGAACGGACGACTATAACACTGAAATTTAAGATTCAGATAACCTGGTGCTGTGATAGAGTCAGAGGTATAATTCAATATATTAATATGTATTCATCATCATCTATCAACTCTTCTCATTCACGATAGTGGCATCGCATCCTATATCTAATTTAATATTAATAATCTATAGAATATAGAGTTTAGAGTAAATGATTATTAATTTTGCGGCTAAATATTAAATTCAGATTAATTAATGTATTACCTCTTTATAAAAATCATCATTTTCTACAAACAATATTGCATTCAAAGAATAAGCAACTTAATAAAAATAAGCAACTTAATATCACTACGACGCTTTATTCCCCGACCTATATATAATTGGCTTTGACAAGAAGGTGATAAAAGGTTTGCAATTCTCATAATTACTCTGACATTATCCGTCATATTAAATTTCTTAAAAAAAACATAATTAGATCGACCATATAATATTTTTTTGACCATGTATGATCCTAATAAGATCATAATCATATGGACCTCTACAGAGAGGGAGTTTGTATAAATAGATTTTTTTTGTTATGTCTGGATGTTAGTCACTTGCTCAGCCTATTAGGTCCATACTTTGACTAGAAACATACGTTGAAAAACGATGTGTATTTTACAGACCCAGGATTCGAAACTGGAACCTACGATATTATAATCCGGCGCGTTAGCCGCTTGGCCATCGTGTGCATAAATTATTATTAAAATTTACAAGAGCAAAATAATATAAGTTTTAAATATAAATTTTCAACATAACGTAAAATACACACGGATGGTTTAAAGCTTTCTTTCATCTACTTTTCTTGGTCTCAAGCTATTTGCTGCCACGTATATTCGTCGAATTATGTATAAGGATAGCCTCTTGATGGCCGAGATGGCCGGTCGGCTTAATATAATGACGTGTGTCCCGGGTTTAAATACTCAGTTTGGAAAAATCAGATATTATTTTTTCAATGTGTTTTAGGATCTCAGATTATAGACTTAATAGGTTAGGAAAGTGGCTAACATCCATTTATCGTAAAAAAAACATTTGTTAACTCATCCTACACTCTGTGGAGGCTCATATATTGTGATGTTCTTCAGACCGAACAAGGTGGTGTATGTTTTCTTGAGTACCATTGGATGATTGAATTTCATCAAGAGGTGTAACCGAGTGATATGTCTGGCTTATTACCTTCAAGGACTTCTTTTGAAGACAATACAACTCTTTTAAACTCTATAAAGTCTGTGCGAAAATAATATCTTTAGATTTGACAAACGCAGCGGCATATCCAGGCCATTTCCACTTTAACGGCGAGTGGATAACCGATGAATAAATGCCGTCATATAGTGCCACTAAACGAGCACTGTATATGCTAAAATCCGCTGGATAGACGATTTTATAAAGTTCCATGGATGTACTTGGCAGCAAAGAACTAAGGAATGAGAAGAGTGAAAGGAACTAACGAAAAATTGTATTCAGCAGTGAATCGACTCCAACTGATGATGATAATGAAAGTTTTTTTCAAACATTTTACAATAATAATAAATTGGTGCATTTTATAAAAAAAAACCTCTTATTACTAAGTAAATACAAGTGAGTAAACCTTTAAAAAATACACTGAAGTAAAATAAGGAAATTCCAAAAGTTAAAAAGCTCTTGCGATATTTTAATTAATTTGAATTTAGAATTTCCGTGGCCCTTTCCTTTGTTTTATTATAACATTTTGTACGTAGATATATGTTCCGCTATCAGTTCACCTGTAGGTGAGGCTGTAAATAATACTTTAACAACAGACCGGCTAATCGCTTCAATGGGCCCCTATTTTTCCCCTTTCCATCCCTTCCTTGTTTATCGGCCGCTTCCATGTTGATGGCTTTTATTCAATATTATTAATTATTGTTATCGTACCAAATCAAAACGGTTTCGAGGCTTGGAAATAAAATAAAACAGAACAATATTGCTAATAATTTATTTATTAATTTTTTAGAAATTTATTGAAAAGAAATAGCAATTTAAAAAGAATGAAAATTAGGATTTAGCAAAATAATGATTCTTCTCATATTGTTGCTATTGAGACAAACCAAGGCCTATTCTATAATCATACCATGACACGAAACTGTAAACTTCTATGGTAGTGCTATAATATATCCAGCAGTAGGTAGGTACGTATAATTTGTACGCTGGGTGAGAGCGCCACATGCTATTATTTTTTGACATCACTCAATAGTTTTTATACTGTGATTAGATTAGTTCTAAATTCGAACACTTCACGATTTATGATGGTATATCTATAGTTATGTCCTATACTTCGAATGTAATGACAAAATGTTTGTAGAAAATAATGGTGGTTGCATATTGAAATTATTGGTAATAATTGAACAAAATATGCAATAAAAAAATATAATTTATTGCAAAATTACAGGTAACCGCAATGCATTCAAAGATAATCAATTATTATTAGCACTACCATCTTCATCTGATATTCAGTGCTACGGTCTGAATATAGTCTACCTTGAGAGAATCCCGTATATTATTTTATTTTGTATAAGTATAATTATTAATAATACATAACACCCGCGATAGCCGAGTGGTTACCGCGTCGGTTTATAATGTCGTGGGCTCAATCTGCGGATCTGGAAAATACAAATATTACTTTTCAATGTGTGTATTTAATAGATTTAGCAACTGGCTAACACGTATTTCTCGTAAAAATAAAAATAGTTCATATTTTTTCAGTCCTATTTATTTGTTATGGTTTAATTAAGAATGCATATTATTACAGACGGTGTAGTTAAGTTTTTTTTAAATTTATTAAGCCCTGCCTAAACCAAACCATAAGCAATATAAGATTTTCATCTATCTATAAATATACAAAATTATGTATGGGTTAATGGCTTAATTTCAGATGTTGTATATATAAAAGAATACTTTTTGACTATTATCTACTACGGCTTGGATTAGTCAGGGTTTAGTTGAATTTTGAAAATAACAAACACACCGCAGTCTTAGTATAATGAAAATGAATACGTTTGACTGACATAGTTAAGTGTGCACTATTAATGTCAGATCTTAAGATCCTACCTCCACCTTTCGCCATTGTGACAGATAGAAGTTGAATCAGTTTGGAGTGGGCTAAATCGAGTCTATAAATGATGTCAATGATTGATTATACACATTTCTTTTGACCATGTCCGATCCTAAAAGGATCATATGGGCCTCCACAGAGTAGAGGTTTGTATTAACAGATTTTGTTTTTTACGAGAAGTGTCATTATACACACAATTAAACAAATCTCTTTTTTGTGATTGTCAATAATTACTGGTAATAAATGCTCGTAAAATTTAAGTTGTTTTCAACTAATGCGAGTTAATAAATATTTTGCCATGCGTGACAATTATGCTAAAAAGAAACTTAACTAAGTCCAATAATAATAAATAACATTTCATTCCCCGAAAGGGTTGAATCGAATGGTGGCTGTTAGTCGTGTAATCGCGGCTTAATGTTATCTGAGATTAATCGATCGCTCCCAAATGGCACCTAATGCCTGATGCCGAACAGCGTATTATGGAAATTCGTTCCTACAATAATTCGCAATGGGTGATAATCGACGATATCATTATTTTACCTATTCCCACTCTGTGCACATACACACATTACACAATAAGTAAATATAGGATTATTTCACACGACCATTACTATTTATATAAAGTGAATATTAGGTACTAATACCAAACCTACCCTACTCTATAGTGGCGAGGGGTGGAAGTAAGCTGTTGATCCGACATAAATAGTGCATACTACAATTTTGTCAATCACACGTATTTGTTTTCATTGAACTAAACATACAAATCGCAGATGGTGCTAATTAGATTTTAAAATTAAATTAAGCCCTGCCTGAGCCAAACCATATTGGTTTAGGCCTTGTCGACATGGCGCGTGTCTTGCTGCGAGTGAATGTAGACACCTCTAAGAGGTCACGTGTACCTGGAATACACGCGAGTCAAAACGCGCCATATAGACAACCGTATCCGGAAATTTGTACGTGAACAGTTCACCACAGGACACTTAGTCGTGCAACGCAGTACGTGAAACATGAGTTCGTGTAACATTTAATCAAATGACGGGTTCTTCGTTGAAAATTTCACCGTGGAGTATATTTGTACGTATGCTACAATGTGTGGAGATGTCTTTACCAGGTAAGGGTATGTTAGGTTAGGTTAGGGTTAATCTAATTGTAGGTTTCTAATGCAAAAGTGACTAATTCCATTTTTGCACTTTTTCAGGAATCGACATTTTCTATGAGAGACCTTTAGAATTAAAATACACATTCAATTTAAAAACATTGTGATAGGTAGAGTAATTTTTTATATTTCCTAAAAAAATTAGACCATTCCATCAAACGTATTAATAGTTATTTAAGAAAAACCATTTTTTTTTATTTCGAATTTTTCCAAAACTGACTATTTCCAGGAAATAGTCGGTTTTGGAATATAAGATTTCATATGCTCATAGTATTTCAACATTTTGGAATTTAATAGAGACAGTTGGTAGTAAAATAAGAACACAAAAATTACAAGGGTAAGTTATATGTTTTATTAGGAAAAATACAAAAATTAAAAAATGGCTTAATTATGATGAAAATAAAATAATTAATCTTCGTCTTCTGTCTCAGGTAGTTCAATGTCATTTGGCATAAGCCCCAAGATGTCATCATAAAATAAGTTCGCAATTAGAGAAATGGTGAAGAACTTCATAAGCTTCATGACATCATCTTTTTTAACCTTCTTAACATGGCTTATTTTATTCAATACTAGCTGAAGTACCCGGCTTTGCACAGGGTCGCTTCGTGGTTATATTTATCTTAGATATTAAAAAAATAATAGGAGGTAATTATTTTTTTAATATTAAAATATCTGTGTAATACAATATGGCAATATGAAAATAATTCTAATAGGTGTAAAGGTCAAACAAAACAACACTAAATTAAAATCGAATCCAAAATATGAAAACGTTATTAATGTTATTAATATGTAGTACAAAAAATCAAAATTGAATGGAACAAACAAACAACAAACTTTGTATTTTATATAATACTAATTTAGAAACCTTCGCAGGTGTGCGCACAACAACTGACAAAAGTTTCGTCGCAATCGGATGAATGGAATAGGAAGGCATACGAATAGAAGAAGAAGATGGTTGTACTTATTCAGAAACCTTTGCGGGCGTGCGCACAACAACTGGTCAAAATTTCATTGCAATCGGATGAATGGTATAAGAATGCATACGAATATAAGAAGATAGAATAGAAGATGAAGAAGAAGAAAATAGTTGTATCAATTTAGGAACCTTTGCGGGCGTGAGCAAAACACTTGATCAAAATTTCATTGGAATTGGATGAATGGTATAGGAACGCATACGAATAGAAGAAGATAAAATAGAAGATGAAGAAGAAGATGGTTGTATTAACTCAGAAACCTTCGCGGGTATTGGCAAAATTACAGACGAAAATTTTATTGCAATCAGATGAATGGTATAGGAACGCATACGAATAGAAGAAGATAGAATAGAAGAAGAAGATGGTTGTACTAATTCAGAAACCTTCGCGAGTGTTGGCACAATTACCAACGAACATTTTATTGCAATCGGATGAATGGAATAGGAACGCATAGGAATAGAACAATATAGAATAGAAGAAGAAGAAGAAGGTAATTTTACTAATTCAGAAACATTTGTGGGTGTTACCACAACAACTGAAGAATGTTTCATCGCAATCAGATGAATGGTATAGGGACCATACGAAAGATAGAATGAAGAAGAAGAAGAAGATGGTTGTACTATTTCAGAAACCTTTTCGGGTGTAACCACGACAACTGACGAAGGTTTCATCGCAATCGGATGAATGGTATAGGAACAATACGAATAAAAGAAGATATAATGAAGAAGAAGAAGATGGTTTTTCTAATTGAGAAACCTTTGTGGGTGTGCTTACAATAATTGACGAAAGTTTAGTCGCAATCGGATGAATGGTATAGGAACTATACGAATAAAAGAAAACAGAATGAAGAAGAAGAATATGATGATTTTTCTAATTCAGAAACCTTCGCAGGTGTGCATACAACCACTTAACAAAATTTCATCGCAATCGGATGAATGGTATAGGAACGCATACGGGACAGACAGACAGACAGTCAGACAGACAGACAAACAGACAGACAGGCATTCATTTTTATATAAATAAGATATAGCCTATACTCTTTGCGCAAGTGAAAGCAATAAGTTCACAAAGTTTTATCGCAATCAGATGAACGGTATGGCAGCGCATAAAATAAGAACAAACAAACAAACAAACCAACAAACAAACAAATATTAATTTTTATATATTAGATTTGAGTAGTATCGGTAGTCATAATTTTGTTTCTTTTTAAAATCGTAGCTCCAACACAAGACCGAGCATACGTCTGTGAAACACCAACAATCGACTTTTCCCCTTTAATATAAGTCATCACTTAATGTTCTGTGATTTTGAAAGGGAACTTATTCAGAAGAGGTTTTATTGCAGATTTGTAGTCAAAAAAATTTAAATCTTTGCCATACACTTTCAATGTACAGTATTTTTTTAAAACTCCGATTCACTCTTATTTGTATTTGATATGGGTGGCAGAATAGCAATCGGTTCATTATTTTAGACGTATTTAATTGAGCACTGTCAAAAAGTAAGGTTATGTTCATATTTTCTATTGTGGAACTTTCTCCAACCAAACATCCAATGCATAATACAAAATGATTTCATCATTGTTAATACCTTGGTCATTATGGCTCGCCATTCTACTAAATTAAAAACACTTTTACTGACGAATGAACGAAGACAAATAAAATTTCGAACAATACTTTTATGAATCTGACGTTTTATGAACGAAAAATTAGTCAATTTTGAAGGAAATCTTTTTTCTATGGAATTAGTGCACTATGGAATAAATCGCACGCTCTTAGTGTTGTAGTTTAATGGAAAATAGTCAGTTTTGGCTACAAACACAAATAGTCAATTTTGAAATAAAACAGAATAATGTTCATACTAGAAATAGTTCGTTTTGAAAAAAATTCGCAATTTTCAAACACCAAAATCATATAAAAATATCGCGATTTGGTCAAAAACAAATATGTTAATCGATTTCTTGCATACCAATGTATAATCGTGCATACTTAACTCATTTTAGTCAAATAGTCATTTTTGCATTAGAACCCTACAATTGGAACAGTACTATTTGCAAACCATCGCCGCATTTTTTAAGATACGTACAAATGTATTCCACGGTGAAATATTTAACAAAGAACTCATCATTTGATAAAATGTTATACAAACTCATGTTTCATGTACTGCGGCGCACGAATAAAGTGTCCCACGATGAACTGCATACGTACAACTTACATGTAACTATGGACAACGCCTTAGGTATCCTATGAGCGATCTGAATAAATAATTTCTCAATAATAACTAACTACTACTAACTACTACCTAACTAATACTAACGAATAACTAACTTTCTAAATAATAACTCTTTTTCAGTCACACTTATTTGTTTTCGTTGAAATAAGAATACAATATAATATAACAGATGGCGATGGAATTTTTTTTTTAATTCATTTAGCCCTACCTAATTTAAACCATAATTAATAAAAATTGTCTTCTATTAATTTTATTATTAAACATTTAAAACTGATATACGAATACTTTTTGACTATTCTATAATATTATTTATCTATTATGGCTTAGTATATGTAGGTTTTTATTTAATTTGACAAACTAACCTACGCTATCTGCAAATTGTAGTTTTAGTCCAATGAACTCAATTAATTCAATGACTGGCAAAGTTTAGTGTGCACTATTTATGTCGGATCTTAACAGCATAGCTCCACCTTTTGCTACTGCTACCTTATGTTTATATTTCATATATAAAATCTGTAATTCTCCATCAAAAGTCTTATTAATATCAAAATATCTATTAAAAAATGTAAACGTAAAACATTCAGGTTTCTAAACCCGTTCACCACCACGTATTTACAGAGTAAAATCCCGACCTTTGATGGACCTCGACGCCAAAAATCAACAATGGCTAAGGGTAAGTAATCTCTGTCGAGACGAAATAGAAAATTCTAGAAATCTACCCCGCCGTCATGTTGCCCTGAAAGACATATTTTGTTTTAAATTAATATTTACCTACGTGGCGGCGTATCTACGCGAAATAAAAAAATCCACTAGCTTTGTTTATTGCACAGTTCAAAACAACCCTATTTAATAACTGATGTACAATAATACATAATAATCAAATTAATCCATCTCTCAGAGTCCATGTGTCTGATCTGCGTATTTATTTTTTTATTTATTTGAAAAAGACACGTTGAGTACATAACAAAATTATTATTTTAGGACGTTCACAACATGACATTTAGAATAAATATTACAAGTAGTCAGTTCAGAAAATCATAAAAAACAAGGTGGAGGAAAACAAGAAAGAAATAAAATTAAAAAAACAACAATAATTCAAAAAATACAAATTAAACAATAAAATAGAATTTAAAAAACGGAATATAATATAATGGATCGCCAAAAAAATCTACATCTCTAGGGAGTGCATTGACCAGCCGCACAGCCCTCGCTATTGGTGCCTGGTGAGCCTGACAGTTTTCACCCAAAATAGGTCATGGCTGCGACCACGCATGTAATTGATGGGTGCGTAAAAATTCAAATTTTATAGAATATCGGGATTGAACATAATACCACGTGAGAACAGGGAAAAATGCTTTAAGAGCAGAAGTGACCTACGAGCTTCAAGAGAATGAAAGGCGAGCATGCCTTGAAGAAAATTAGTCGGAAAAGACTCGTTTGAGAAGGTGTCAAAAGGAAAATATTTATAAATTTAAAAATAGAGATGACGTATTGAGTATTTTCATGCATTGTAGAGTACATCTTTTAAATATTTATTGATGAACAAAAATGAAATTAGAATATTATATCTATATTAAGAGCTGCAAGCAAGTTAACAAAATGTGTATATTATACTCGTACTCTAATGTTATAACGACCCAAGGGCTTAACAATAAAGTACTGAAAATTAATACTTACACAACGGCCGAGAGTGCATCTAATTGCATAGGGAACTACAATTAATTATTGTTATGTGAAGTTGGGAATAGCACATAGGTATTACGCTGTTGGCAGTCAGTAATATTCGACAATACCGAAACTACAGTGATTGCCAAACCGTTGACTACGAGCATACATTAGTTCGCAATAGCATTTTCGGTAGCTCATATACGATATTTATGATTGACATATTTCAGTCAGCCAGATTTAGTAGAATGATTTTGATCAACTTAATTGTTTCCTTTACTAAACTTTAACTAAATTTACCCTGCATCGCATTTTATTTAGTTTCATCTATATAATATTAATATTATACAATATATAATAATGTAATATTATCAAGACGCGAATTTGTATATACCTAAGTAAATAGATAGTACTGTGTATTTATTTGAGAGAACCATGATTCAAACCTAGGACCCACAACATTATAAGTCGATGTGTAAGCCACTCAGCCACCGTGGGCGTTAAATACACATAATTATTATTTTTAGATTCAGAGTATGGACCTTATAGACTGACCAAGTGGCTAACATCCATTTCTCATAAAAACACTAAAATCTATTAATACAAACTCTCTATGGAGGAAACAATATGAAGAACTTATTTTTTATAATTTTATAGGGATCAGGACATGTTTTTATTCCCTTCAAAAGTTCATAATATTAATTTGATAATTATGTATTTTTTAAAAATCACTTTTCAAACTGAATGCCACTCAGAATCGTACTTTTAGGTTTAGTATACTAGTATACATAATATAATATTATGTATAGCTTACTAGATAAATATTATTAAACAATTTTATAAATGCATGTTTATTGAGCTTGGAGATCACTGCATAGTATAAAATACAATGTCGGTGGGTACTTATTAGTATACCATATTTTCAGTGGAAATTACTGAGGAATTATTTTACATTTTACTTGCTTGCTTGATTGATGAATAGTAAATAATTTTCTTCATATTGATGTATTAACTTCTAATCAAAAGTTTTATTGGATTAATCTCCGTCTTATTCAATGTAAATCTGGAAAGTACATCAGTAATTATTTGATTGAACTATTTAGGCAATAATAAAATTCATCCAATGAATATCTTTTATCCTTGGTCGCCTAATGCGGTATAATTTTCTGACTAGCTAAGGTAGTGTAAAAGTAGTGAATATTATTCACTTAGATCATAAATGTATTGTTTTTAAATTTTAAATTTAGGGAATAAATTGATGCCTACGTCAAATTTTAAGGTTTTCTTCTGGTATGATTACGTTATAAATTTAAAATTAATATGTGGTGGCGCTTTTTAGCGATGGACTGTAATTTCAGGATTCTGGTGAATTACGGATCTAGAGGGCGGGGGGTTTACACAGGATGTTAGACACTGACCTTTATGTTACACCATGCAAGTTGAAGGAATGTCCACTAGGAAGCGGAAATCGGACGTGGCTGAGGGTATTGGTGACCCCAAGCAGGCCCTCAAGGTTAAGGATAAAAGGCCTGATAAAGAAAAAGAGAAAAACAAGCAGAGCGCTTCCACTTCAAAGGGCAAAGGCGTTAAGTCAAAGGCCGGTTCACTCAGGAAAGTGCGTGCAGAGCAACGATTGCCATCAAAAGGGCGCTTACCACCGTCGAGAAGGACAGTCATATTGCCAGAGCAATCGTAAACGCAGTAGCCGCAATCACTGAAACGTGGGCCATGGCGATAGAGCTGGAGGCGCATAAGGCAATTGTGAAGGATCGTGGCTCCTTAACGAGAGCCATCATCCATGCTCCGAAAAGAAACCGCACTGATTACTGTCCGCAATGATCTCCTTCGCTCAGATCAACGTGAGTAGAGGTCAAGCCACATCTTATGAGCTGCTTGAGGTTGCTCGGGATCAGAATACGGACATAATTATGATACAAGAGCCATACGCCTTTGGTCACAATCAGGGCCTAATCATACAAGCTACCCCGAAATCTCTAGCTTGCATATTTGTAATTGACACCGCACTGACTGTGTTGCATCTCTCGCATCTATCCGATGAGCTCTTCGCGGAGCTCTAGCGGAGATTGCTAATAACAGGCGGCTCTCCATTGTAGTTATATCTGCGTATTTTCAGTACAGTTCTTCTACCCTGTATTGCACAAAACAACTGGAGAAAATCTTATATGCTTGCAGAGGCAAGCAGATACTTGTTGGGGCGGACGTTAACGTCCAGTCCTTGCTCTGGGCCCCCTCTGGGCCCAGACCTAACAAGGACAGTCCTGAGCTACTCGAGGAGCTCTTGGCCGCCTTTGATTTGACAGTGCTAAATGACCCTGACGGGCCGGCCACTTTTTCCACCAGAAATGGTGAGTCACATATTGATGTCACTCTGACATCCAGTGGCGTTGCCAGACGCGCCGTGGACTGGCAAGTCCACATGGACGCGGTGGCTAGCGATTACCGTCTGATCACATTTTTGTTCAGAGTTTCGAGAGATGCGGCCCCATTGAGCCAAACCGAGAGCGTACTGCTTCCCAGGCGTTTTTGGACGAGCGGTGTCAATTGGGATGCTTTTGACGTCAAACTTGGTGGACTGGCCTCTGCCATGTCGGCTGACAATCTCTACCAAAGAGCCAATGACTTGACTGCGTTCATTACTCAAACTGCGGAGTCTACGCTGGGTAGAACCTCTCCGAGGCCACCCAACCTTGCGCCATAGTGGATACCAAAATTGACGTCTTTGAGAAGGACCATGAGACTTGCCCAAATAAAATTGCAAAGAGCTAGAAGATCTCAGAACGACTAACCCAGAAATGACAAACCTACGGAGATTGCTTATAAATCCGCAAGGGCAAAATTCATAAAAGAGTTAAATAAAGCGAAGAAAAAGCACTGGCGAGATTTTGTCTCTGAAATGGGGAGCTATAATCCGTGGGGACCGCCTTTCCGCGTGATAAAGCTGGGCTCAAGGCCTGGTAAAGTCATGGCGGCTATGCGGCGCCCCGATGGCACCTTTGCGATGGGCAGCGCAGAATCTGCATCCATACTGCTGGAAGCTCTAATTCCACAGGACAAACCTACGGCACATGAGGATGACAGAACCTGTCAACTAAGACTATCTGCAATCTTGCCGTTGGAGAATCAGCATTCTCCTGAGCTTACCCAATCGGAGGTGGGATTAATTTTTGATGGCCTCAGGGCGGGCAAAGGCCCCGGACCTGATGGGATCAGCAATTTGATTGCCAGAAGGGCGTGGCTTTGAGCGCCTCATGAAATAGTTGGGCTGTATGCTGAATAGATGAGCAGGGGCATCTTCCCAAACTGTTGGAAGAAGGGTCTCCTTAGGATTATACCTAAGATGAGCACATGACCACCGCATGACCCAAAAGCGTACCGTCCAATCACTCTTCTGCCAGTGCTGGGTAAGATATTGGAGCGGTTAATCAGCAGAAGGCTGGAGGACCACCTTGAGAGAATCTACCCTATCTAGGATAGGCAATTTGGCTTCAGACCCGGCAAGTCTACTGAGGACGCCATCAGATTTGCACAAAAATTTGGTGAGGACTCAGAAGGAGTCATTGTGTCAGCATGGTGCCCATTAATTCTGTCTAAACTTCGGCTCCGACAGATCCCGGTGGACCTCTGTGCCCTAGTGCAAAGCTATTTTAATAAAAGGGAAGTTATATACGACTCTAGCACTGAATTGATTTACAGGGAGACCACCATGGGGTGTCCGCAGGGTTTCGTGCATGGCCCCATGCTATGGAATATACTTTTTGACGATGTTTCGACGTTACCTCTGCCACCGGGCTGCGCGCTCGTCGCGTACGCTGACGACCTTCTTTTACTAGTTGGCTCGTCGAGCCGTCCGACACTCGAGCGCGTAGCTAAGGACGCATTAACGAGAATCCTAAACTGGGGTAAGCTTAATAAGTTTGCATTTGCACCTGGCAAAACGGAAGCTATCCTCCTCAAGGGCAGCTCAAGGATAAACATAAATAAGCGATCACCCGCAGTGCGTTTCGGCGACTCTCCTATAAGGTTTTCTCGAGAGGTGACCTACTTGGGGGTCGTTCTGGACGAGAAGCAGACCTTTTTGAAGCATACTAAAGTAATTGTGGCTAAGGCCAACTCAGCCTATTAGAAGGTTGCTCGCCTGGCGGACAACAATTGGGGCCTAAAGCCTCGTGCCCCGAGAATCGCCTACGAGGCTATATTCATGGGCATCGCTGGCTATGCCTCCAGCGTGTGGCACACCAAAGCCTTGCTGACAATTATGAAGAGGACTCTGCTTAACGGACAGAGGGCTGCTCTAATTGGCTTTACTAAGGCCTATAGGACCACATCTACGGATGCCCTGGCGGTCCTTGCGGGGGTCTTTCCCCTCGAAACTGCAGGGGTTTGGTTTGGCAAGACATGGATCGGGTTGCTCATGTGGAAACGACCAGCAGGACGCAGAACACGTAATGTGGGACTGTCCACTTATGGGCCCCAAACGAGCGGAGTTGTTTTTCCGGGTCCGACCTCATTCGGGCCCAATAGAACACGCGGACATGGTGGCAACCGAGGCCAATTTTGCGGCCTTTACTAAATTTGCCAGAGCGTATGGGGAGCGGGACACTCTTGACTCCCCTTGCGACTCTTTAAATTAAAGTCACTCTGATAGTTACCATATAAATTAACATCATGCATTCGCACTTCGGTGCAAGGTTGCATCACCAGTCCCGTGCGGCTCTGCTCGGGACAAAATGAGGGCTTAAATTCTTTGATCTGGCACACGTAAGGGTTATGTTAGCCGGCCGCGTATGACGTGGCTGCATATAGATAACGGGAGCGGAGGTAGGAGTTTTACACACCATGACCTTTATGTTGAGGGGGCTGGCGCACCCTGGAGCCGGTTCGATGTTCACGCATTCACGCAAACGGACGGTAAACTTTTGATGGATGATATATGAGGTTGATGAATGATGCTGGATAAGTTCAGTATAGATGATACGTATGAACAGATACGTTTTGTATGAGACACGCTGCAGTTAGCAACGGAAAGTGACGGTAAACAAGCTTGCATACGTCCGCTTTATAGATATCACTTGAACTAAGTGAATGTTATTCAGAATTTTGGTCGACTCATGACCCGTGACTGCTGACTTGTAACAATATCTGGAGATTTGGGGTATGTGGGAAGATAAGGAATGACGGCCACCACAATTGGCCCAACCAATATGCCCGATGATAAACCCGGTTACGGCTATAATACACCTTATGCCGCAAACATATTTGCACAAGATGTCGCCCAATACTTCACGTTTTATTGACATTGTTAAGACAGTCTTACGCCCTGTTAGTCGCACATGACAAAAAGCAGTACAACGGACTAATGGACAGAAAAAAAGGTGTAACTTAATGCTCTTTAGGTGCTTAAAGTATTTAAGTAAGCTGTCTCTATACCTTGTATAATAGTCTTAGCTATTTTTAGTATTTGCAGACAATACATTTCTTTAGCTAGGTGAAGGCATCAGCTGTTTTATGAGACACAACTTTAGATAACAACGAAGCTAAAATGAGACTAATAAAAGACAGTATTACAAAGTTAAAGCATGCGGACTTTGTTGGTCGTCGTTTTGAAGCAATTTTTCCACGTCTAACTTCACAAAGCGGATATTAAATTCGACTATTTATAGAACGTTTTCTTCGCAAATGACACTATTTTGTACACTTCCTTCACAAACGTAGCTCATTCTATGTTGAATTTTGTATTTCCGGAACAAGATTCCGTGGCACGGCATATCAAAAGCTTTCGCATATTTATTTAGGATGACAAAACTATCTATACATAATATTATTACTGTCTTATATAAATACGTCAATGGTAATATAACGATAAGGTATTTGTTTATGTATTTATAATAAAAATATTAATGTTATACATAGTATAAATAATTATGTGTTGATTTTCAGTTATTTATTTATTTCTTTCTTCTTGTCAAAATATTAAAATAAATATGATAATATATAGTTCAGATCAGTTTCGAGTTTGAGATCTTCTATAATATTTAGTCTAAGCCTAAATAAAACTTAACTGAAATAAGTTGTTTTGTAATAATATATTGGAATATCCATCTACTATTTATGACTCCCACGATAGCCGCGCAGATTAAGCGTCGGTCTATAGCGTCGTGGGTCTCAGATTTGAATCCTGGGTCTGGGAAGTACACATATTGTTTTTTCAATTTAAGAGATCAGAGTATGGACCTAATAGGTTGAGCAAGTGGCTGACATCCATTTCTCGTAAAAACAAAAATCTGTTAATACAAACCTCCACACTTTAGAGGCCCATATGATCCTATTAGCATCGGACATGGTCGAAAGAAAGAAGAATTTATTACCTTAGTAAATTAGATAACCTGAGAACATAATCTGATAATTATATTAAAAAATGTTATTATATTATATTTAAAAACGGTCATACTTACTGACTTTTTCGCTGTGGTTCTGTTATCAGTGTATTAATTTTAATACTTCAGTTATTTCAGTTTTAATTTATCCAATATAATGGAATTAGTATTTAATGTCTTCCAGGGTTGATATACAACTGCTTTTAAATATAGCATTTTTTCGTGAATACACTTATAATTACAAACTTTTGACATAATATTTTTTAAAATTACGCTTGCTTGTCTTAACTGTAGATGCAAATACTCCCCTTACCAGAGGCATCTAGCAGAAAAAATACGAAGCTTGCAATTTGAAAGGTTGATAAAAATTTACATTTCAAAGTTAATCCATACCTATCTAAGAACATTTCAACGACAATTACTTTTTTTTAAGTCAAAAAAAAACTTACAATTTATTAAAAAATCATGTTACAGACTGTTTATTTGTAAAAGAATCCCATTTCCCTATCAAATAATGTTTTATGGTTAAATTTACTATACAAATGTACTTTTTTTTCAAGTTTTCTATAATTTACAGGGTACAATTTTTGATTAATTCATAGTTTTAATATTTTTCGTATTTATTTTTAAAAATATCTATTTAAAAACAGTTAAATGTATATTCACCTTTATAATAATTGCTTTGCTAAATAAAGTACAATCATTTTATCTATCATTTCGTTTGTAATAAAATTCATAATATTCAGTCTTCATGCCATATTGTTACTCTATAATATACCTACTTTTTTTTCTTATTGTGCCATCTCCTAGCGGAGGTCGGCGACCTAATCTTTGTCATCTACTACCTGGAACAGTTCAGTGAAGCTGCACTCGCACTTTTGTCCTCTCATAATGTGGCCAAGGTACAGTGAGTTTCTGGTTTTGATAGTATGCAGAACTTCTCGGTCCTTTCCCATTCGATTGAGAACTTCATTATTTCGTCGCTGTAGGATTGGTTTCCCGAATAGATCAAATAATCAGGAGACGAAAAACAAATTTCAAAATCCTATATTTAAATACATGGAGATATTTAAATTGTTGTTTTTACTTCATATGAATGATGTATTCATTACCATTACTAAGTAATTGAAATAAAAGGATGGTTCTGGTTCATTTAGATACAAAAAAACATTCTGCATTAAAAGGTCGATTTCGACAAAAACGGATATTCGGCAAACCAATCCTATAGCGACGATTTGTCACCCGGTCGGTCCAAGGAATTTTGAGGATGCGTCTATAGAGCCAGATCTCGAAAGCTTTAACTCTCCGTGACATCTCTTGGTTAAGCGTCCATACTTCCATACTGTAGAAAAGAAAAAAAGAGCATAACAACGTACTATCAAAGGATCTCCCAAGTTTCAAAGTATGTTATACCTACCAAACTTTGCAAGTTAATAATTAGTGTAAACAAAAGCCATGTAATATGATGCAATACCTATAGAATTATGGACCCACGTTCGGATATCACACACAATACGTCAATAAACTAATTAAAATATGATATCATCAAAATGTATAAAAGGAGACACGCACCACGCGTCCTTCTTCTATTATTTTTAATTCTTTGTAACGCATATATCTTTTCCACCGTATGCATTGTATGTGTTGCATTTCCGTTGAATAAACATTAATGTTTTAGCTTTCATGAAAGCTTATTGTTTCCAAATTAATTTCATACCATCTAGTCTAAATATATCCTTGAAGGTAAATCACCTGAGGTTTACCTTCAAAATGACGGTCTTTAAACTTAACATCTATGAATACTAACTCAGGAATTGCACAGAAGTCCAGTCTTTGGTAAAGAGGCGAAGGACATCACACTACGTCATCAGGTTCCTGTCAACCCAAGCCACTTGATTCCTTTGCCTTTTCCTCCGAGGAACATAACATTAACATACGCAGTTTCAGACTTAGCGTCGCTATAGGATTTGTTTCCCGAATAGACCAAATGTCAATTTTACAGGAGACGAAAAACAAATTTCACTGTCGTATATTTTAATATCAGTAGATGTATCAATCATTCTTTCTATACTGTATGATTGCAACATTATCTAAGAATAGATTCCAAGAATAATATACTGGTATAAATCATTAAATGCACAGAAAATGCGTTTTATTTACAAGTACTCACTGTGGATATTCGGGAAATTTTTAGCGATCTCTCAGAATAATGGATATTCGGGACAAAACATGGACGTTCGGGATTTAAGACCGTAGCGTATTGCTGCACGGCCCACAGATTACTGAGTGGTCAAAAAGTACGCGCCTCAAATGTTATATTTATTTACACGATAATTGTTAATAATTACCTCTACTATTTAAATACTTAATGATCGTAATTACCCAAGTTCGTATGTAATAATAACACGCGGCAATCGATTTTTTCGGTTTTTTTTCGGATTAAGTAATAAAATAGTTTTTAAGTAATTAACTATTTTTTTATTGAACGAATATTTCACAAGATTTAAGAATGTACCATTCTAATAATTGAACATACTTACATATTTTTTTTAAATCACTTCTGATAAAATATATTATAAGGTATCTACTACTTCAATTACTAACCGACGTCACGGTCATTTCTCCAATATTTTATGATGGTACTTACTCGTACTTGCCAACAATTTTATATTAATACTTTTTCCAAAAAAAAAAAAAATCTATTTATATATATTTGTATATTATTATATATATATATATTTCTATAGTTGACAATTAAACTTATTACAAACCACCAAATAAATATTATATATTTACTATTGTAAGGAACAACAACACAAAATAATAGCATGTATAAATTAATTACCATTGGCTGCTAATATTAGGTAGGTACCAATATCCTAAGTTTATAATATCCACCAAATAAATAGTTACTAACATACATATTAAATTAAAATATTAATTATCAGCGCATTCAAAAATAAATAATAGCATCGCCTTTATTTTCATAGAAATACCTAGATTAAAAGTAAAATAAAGACAAACAATGTTTGATTAATAATAATTTGAAATAATAATTATTTTTTACGTCATAGTAGTTGCCGGGTCATACTGTAGAATTCATATAACCGTTGGGATTTTGTGTCATTTATCAAAACAAAATGCAGTTATTTAGGTTAAAATACTCACTTCCACAACTCTATTGTAAGTTCAGGGCGAACTGGTGATGTATCAGCTATGAATGATCTCTTCAAATTTGATGAATTCACTATTAAAACAATAGTAACGTTAAAAACAATATCAATAAGACGAAATTTGAAAGAAGTCTCCAGACGGCGGAAAAATATGAAAGTGGGCGTGATTGTTTTAGAGCTAGACAGCGTGAATGTGGGAGCGAGATGCACGGCATGAGCGCGGTTTGATTGGCTAAAGTCATATTCGGGAAATAAACACTCAGCCAGAGATATATTTCGACCGAAATTAACTTGGATATTCAGGTACGAATAGTTGGACATTCGGGAGAACACCACGGAGTAATTGTAACTTAACATGGCGTATTCGGGTTTTTTAAAAAAATATCTCTGTTCCTAGATAAAAATATATTGTTTTTATAAATGATTTCGGAAGAGTTCGATAAAAGAAATTGAACTGCATTAAAATGTCGATTTCGACAAAAATGGATATTCGGGAAACAAATCCTATAGCGACGTTAGGTTAAGGTCCCAATTGCTAAGGAAGCATCTCATATTCAGAAAGGCACTACTTGTGATCTCAATTCTAGTTTTTATTTCCTATAATATACTATAGATATTATATTATACTAATACTTCGAACTATATGTATATTACAGTCTGTAAATATAAACATTGCGTATGTATCTACTTATGGAAAACAAGTACCTATCTAATTCCAAAACACTTCAAACACTCCCGCAACACTGATCTGATAACTTCATAAGGGTACAAGTAGTGGCGTTCATTATCTTACCAGGGGAAGGTAATGTAATAAGATTGTCCTCGATCCAAGGGGAAATTTACATTACGAAGAGGGTCGAACGGTCCCCAATTCCTCCTGCTCGTATGGCTTACGTCAATTTTGCTCGATAAAGCCATATTCATATTATTATGTGTACTGTTTCCGTACAGTATCCGTAACGCCATATGCATAATATTTTCTTTATACGAAATAGTAATATAGCAGCTTAGCCGTTATGCATGTACTTAAAAGTTTGGACAAAAGAGAGCTTTATTAACTTTTAAAATCAAAACACTTTGTAGTCGATTGCAAAGTTTTTACTTTGGTTAAATTTGTAAACAATTAAAAATTAGCTCTGTAAGTTCATCTACCATAGTAACTAGTTTTACTTTACCAAGTTAAAGAGGAGTTAGTCATGCGGCGCGATTATTTTCTTCGCTTTTTTCAAAAGGTTTAAGTGGTTTAATATTTGCTTTTTGGAAATATTTAACTTTATTTATGTTATGAAATGTTGGTTATGCATACTTTTATAATATAATAATATATATAATTTAGAATATTTGCTTTAGTATCTTTTGTTCTTTAGTATGACGTGTTATGAAATATTAATATAATTTTTTTTTTTTATTTATTAAGGAAACAAACAGTTACATATTGATTACAAAAATTTTAAATATAATAATTGTTATTGTTATTGACATTCAATTGTTATTGACAAAATAATATTTGATGGATAAGTAGATTATTTGTGTCACCTTTTGAATTTATTTTTATAAATGCCTGTCGTATAAATGTTATTTAGCTGAAAATATCCCTCTGAGGTGGCGAAACCAGTCTAGATTTAATTAATAAAAGTTAATTAGTACTGTAAAGTTTACGTTTTATTAAATAAATAATACAGTGTATTTTTTCTATTAAGAATTAATAGCTAACACAATAAAATTGATAGACTTCTTATCCATTTAAATAATGATGAAATTTATTTATTAAGAAAAGAGTATTATGGTATTACAGTGATTCGACAATACGCCATAATACATAATAAATACAAATTATAATAAATAATTACAAGATAAAAAGAACTTTTTTATATACAACGTTTTTAAATTATGTTGAATCATATAAACTTGACTTGACTAGCTTAAACGATCAAAAAAAAATTGTACTTGACATGTCATATTGATTTCCATAGTAACGCACGTAGAATATATCAGAACACGATGACAATGCATTCTTTTAATACTTTTAGCCATCTTTAGGCAGAATTGAATTAATTTTCAGTTAATTCTGTTTTGTATGTTTCGGAAAAAAAAATAAAAAGTAAAACAATATTATTGCTTGCTAAGGGGGTCCTAGCAACTTAATTATTAATATATACGTGCGTTACTATAGAAATCAATATGAAATGTCAAAATGACATTTCAGTATTCTATATTCATTCAGTATTTCTACAAAGTAAAAAAAAAAAAGTATTTATTAATACATAGAATTGTCAAGTTTATAATATGATTCAACAGAAAATTTAAAAACGTGGTAAGTATATAAAAAGTTCTTTTTATTTTGTAATTATTTTATTATCATAAGGAAAGAATCCGTATGTCCTTAAGTAGAGATCACATTCATTTAATATTTATTAGACACTAGTGACATTGAAGTGTCGTTACGGATAGTGATAATTATTTGAACACTGTCTACGGTGTATGTGTAACAGACCTTAAGCGGCCTACCTGTTTCACAGCTGCCTTATTATAAACTAAGTTTGTGAACTATACCAGTCAACCGACATTAATAACTTTAGGAATACTTTAAGTTCGTTCAGGGTAAGAGCATAATTATGTTTTTATGTCAAACAATCTAGTTTACTTATCAAACTTGTATTATAACTTGTACTACTTACTTATATATTAAAAATAAAGTAATATTTAACAATACAGAAAACTAAAGTTACTTACTTTTATTTGAGAGAAATCAAATATTCATATTAAGTAAAATAATATGTAACATTGATAATATTGGTTTTAGTACAAATATAAAATCACTAATTGAAGACCTGAGAATGAAAACAGGACCAAAACCAAAAAGTCTAAAAACGGTTTTTCGCAAAGAGAGATCCAATCTCTTTGGTTTTTCGGTAATTTCATATTAAAAAAAAACACTGTTCAAAACCACTTTAAGTATCATGTTACATTTACTTTTTGAATGATAGAACCACACCTATTTTTAAAATCAGTTTATAGGCTCCCCTGTAAAATTCACTATTGTTTGGTCTTTGTCCAGTTTTCATTCTCAGGTCTTCAATTAGTGATTTTATAATCGTAACTAAACTTATTATATATTAAACTTGAAACGTATTATAATAAGTGACATGAACGTTTGCTTAACGGTCCGGAAAATCCCCTGCATTTTCCAGTGCTCACCAGGGAACTCCACAAATGCACATAGTGAAAATGAAAATTCAAAGGAAATCCCAAAGTGTTTGATGTTTAGTGTCGCGACAGAGAGACACTCTACTCTGGGAGAATAGAATGCTAAGTCGATATTCATGATCATTCTAAGAGCTTTTGACTGGAGTGCTTTTGTGCGACACTAACCAGGCAGCAGCTTTTAATGTAAAAAAGCTGCATTTAATCAGCTGTATTGAAAAGTTTTGGTTTATCTTTAGACAGAAAGTGACTTTTATTTATTGTCTTTACTATTCTTTGATAGTAAAAAACTGTACTATTTAAACTACAATGTTATGTATTTTAGTAAACCTATCTTTATTTTTTATATTGACTTATATTTATAATATATTTATTCTATAAAAGTTATTCAAAGCTTAATCATTTAATGACCCAACGTAACCTACCCAGACCCGACCTAACTCGCTCTTATGCTAACCTAATATTATATTCTAATGTATCATCTTATTTTTAACATAGTCGACCAAGTCGTGTCATATATCTTATCACTCAACTAAACTGTTACCGCATGTTAATCGAGCATTATGAATAAAACCCAATTAACCAATAGGCATATAACATAATGGTATGTGTTTTTCTCTCCGTAAATGCATGTTGGGCATCGAAAAATAAATAAATAGGTAAGAAAGCGTGCAAAAGTGATAGGCAGTCCATATCTCTCAAATACCAGAATAGAGCAGATTTAAATTAATCTCACAAAGAGTGTTACATAATTTTTTTAAATAATACATAGTATAGGTAATAATATTATTACACATGTTGATATATATTTGTAGTGATCATGCTACTCTGCATTAAATTTAATTAGTGACACAGTTTAATATATAGGTTTTGTTATTAAAACAAAACATTAGCAATAGTTATTGTCAGCGTTTCCTCAATCATAACTAGACCAGTGGTGTTTGTTAGGATGGAGAATTACAACATTATCTATGGTCATATTATTATATGTACTGCATTAATATAAATAAGAAGAACAATCTATGATTCTACACTCAACTCGTCGAGTCCGTCACGAGAAATAGGTACTGCTATTGTACGAGTTCTTTACTTGACATACTACATCCGTTATTTTACTCGAATCAAGTCTCTCAGTGCATTCCTACAATAATTAATCTCTAAATCAGTAAAACATTCCCTAGCGATTATAGTCTCACGTAATCTTCCTTATTATTGTATTTAGTGTATTCTTGTATCAACCAATAAACTCTCATCTCAACAACCTAGCAACAATGTCTCTACCTTTATATCATCATACCGCCAAATATTAAACACTATAACTGGCCATGAGGCCCAATGAGAAAAGTGTAGTAACACATTAGTAGAAGTGAAACAAACGTATAAATATATAGGTTTTGAAAAAACAGCATACATATACTGTGATCTCACTAGGAATCGAAGTTCGGGTGAGGGCCCAATTTCTTAAGCAATGAACCACTAGGGCCGCCCGGGAATGGTACCAAGCAAATAGTCAAAGTTAAATAATTTCTATGTTACGAAATTTTTAATTCAGCGTAAAACTATTTATCAGAAATTGAAAATAAAAATATATCGAGAAGTACTAATTTATAATATATATATAATACCAAGCATAGTACTATTATATACACGGATATATTAGTTTGTCTGGTTATTACTGAAATGAGTTATATATAAATTACCTCTCTACTTCATATTATAAACCTTTATGTTTTAAACATATTACACAACCAAATGTGGTATCAGATCGGGGAGAAAATCATTCCAATAATACATTCATTTATTGTATGTTCAATATATCTATTTGATAGGATTATTTTAAATATCGCCATTTTCCTTCAATTTTCAATGGATTAAAATTGATCAAAATATTTCTCATAACATTTAAAATTCAACGTACAACGTACTTTAAGTCAGTAACTAATGTTTTACATATTATAATCCATAATATTTACACAGTGCTTATTTCATATATTCTGAGAGTATAATCTTACTCATCGATTCGATGCGGAACGTTTATATTAGCTTAGAAACTTTTTCGGATTTATAGTTTTAATATATAATAATATAAATAAGGTTTGTTTCTCTTAAGTTTCATAGGTTTATAAATTTTCTTATCAAAAGTTTAAATTCGACTCAGCAACTTCACTAACACAACTAACTTTTAGAAATTTAAAGCACAGTAACTAACTACCCATCTAATTTTTAGACATACTGTGGATTATTTTAGATGTAATTATTCTTGGTTAACTTAAAGCTGATAGCTTTCTGTAGTAATCCGCTACTATATTATAGCACTTATATTATTATTACCACTGATTAAGTAGTAACGCCGTGGGACGTAAATGGGACTCATTATGTTGTAGGCTATCTTAGTATTTTGGAAATAGTTTCTATGAAGAATTATTGTAACCATTTCCTTGATAATAAATTCTAATATACATATGATTTAGAAAAACACTATCTGAGAGTATATAGGTATTATGACCAATAGAAAAAATCTTTTTTTGAAAAAAAGTAAGCCAACCCGACGGGGAATCGAACTCCGTATCTCCCAGGTTTACGCCCTAATCCGTTGCATTACCGCTATGCTACGAGGTGACATACTAATTGCTACAAATTTTAACTATTGGTCAATTTTAATACCTACTCATCAGTGCTCTTCCAAATCAAGCTACTTTGGCAATCGATTTTTGTTTCTTAAATCAAAGTAGGTAACTATTTACTAATTACTTTGATTACTAACCGACGTCGTGAAATTTCTCCAATATTTTTTAGATGTAACTACTAGCACTTGCCAATAATTTATAATTAACTATTTCTTTTATTCAACGAATAAGTTACATATTCACATTAGCAATCCGAGGTTTGTTTTTCGGCATCTTCAGGTACCATATGCACTCACCAAAAGGTAAATACACACTGACAAAGAAAACAGTTAATTCTAACTTATATAATAGGTAAATTAATACAATAAGGTAGGAAAAAACTTTATCACCTACCTATTAAGTCAAGGACAACAATACAAAATATAGCAAACAAATTATGAATAGTTGAAGTGTTTGTAAAAAACCCCTATCACTACAAACAATCAATAGACGTCTACGTCGTTAAAACCCTAATAATAGATCATTAGATATTAATCAATTACATTATGTTATATTACTAATTCTAAGGTGTAAAATCGTCAGTACTTGCTTTTCCCTCCACCACCCGCCACGTCTACACACCCGTTATGCAGGCGTATACCGTGGCATAACGAACGATAGGCGCTGTTCAAATTTGTGCCGAAAGTGTCCCAGGAGCAACTTCCCAAGACCTTGGTTGGCGTGCACTAGAGTGTGCGTGATCCCTAATTCCATATAATGTATTACGGTCAATTCTCGATGAGAAAAAACCTTCTCGCTTGCCGTATAATGCCGCAAACTTTTTAAAAGCTGAGAAATTTTCCCTCGTAGATGCCAAGTCGCAATGGCCGACCGGTCCAGCTGAGGGTCGGACCGACTTGAGAAGCTCTTCCCTTTCAACCGACATAAAGGGACACTCCCAGAGGATGTGATCGGCATCCTGCAATTCGCCACATAAGCAAGTCGGAGATTCTATTAGGCCAAGCTGACAGAGCTTGGAGGCAAAACCACCGTGTCCGGTTAAGAACTGAGAAGTCCAATGGTCTAGAGTCAATCTGGTTATCTCCATGCACCACTTAATATTAGGAAAGAACAAATGCGTTTGTCTGCCCTTGGAAGAAGTGGTCCATCGCCCCTGCCACACACGCAGCGCCGTGTCATACGCCAGGTCGCGTACAATAACTTTTCGAGCGCACCGGCTCATGGATCCAAGACCTAAAGGTGGCGATATAAAGATGCCGCCAACCTCCACCCCCAGACCCCTAAGCAAGGCGGTCGTGGCACCACGGACCTGAATGTGCAGGTTTAACGGAAGCACTCCAGCAAGGACAGGCAACGCGTCGGTAGAAGTCGTCTTATAAGCCTTAGTGAGGGCAAGTAATGCTGAGCGTTGACCGCTGAGAAGAGTTTTCCGGATGGACAATAACTTACATCTTTCGTCAGTACTGGGAAAATAATGGCAACATATTGGGAATTTAATGGAGTTAACTAATGAGATATATCAATAACATTTTTTTATTTTTTTCTTTCCACCATCTCCAATCCTAATAGGATCATAATATGGGCCTCCACTTTATTTAATACCTCTATGGCCTCCTCGGACTGGGGGTTTGTATTAACAGATTTTTATTTTTAAGAGAAATGGATGTCAGCCACTTGCTCAACCTATTAGGTCCGTAATACCTGTCTTTAAAAAGTTATATTAGTTAAATAAATATTCTTACGTAAATACATACTTTTTTAAAATTAATATTTGTTATATAACAAATCCACAAACAATAAGCCCATATAACTAAATAAGCAATAAACTAAAACTTAGTTCAGTATACTCGTACCTTGAAAAAAATCGTGAATTCAATGCAGCTGTGGTACTGATACACTTGTGAACTTGGGGATTGGTTCATGGAGGTAATATCGGATGATAGAGTCATTAGTAATTACCCCATACTAATAACACTTTATTATTTAAAGAATCTAGTAACATCTACTAAATTGATCCTGTTGGCAAAATTGGTATCCCTCGGTCTTAAATCTAGTAGTTGGTTAAGTAACAGTTTATCTATGATAGAGTGAGCCGTTTCTGAAAAGGATATATGTAATCTCCGCCACAACAGCTTAAGGTGAAACATGAAGTCATCGATGTGTGAATGGAGTTGATGAAGAGATGTCGCCATTTGCTGCTCAACTGAGGTCACAGGTAAGGGTAGTCTTATTCGGTCTCTCACCGGAGACGTTGACTATCGTTGTCACTTACATAGTTAAACTTAATCTATTTAAAAATTTCCTATATTTGCCGTCATTCCTGTGAAATATAAACCGTTCTTTACCAACAATTTTATTGATTAGAGTCGCCACCCCCCCCCCCCCCCCCCTCCTCAGTACTACAAAAGTAAAATTTCTAATCTTGCGGTCTAAACTAACCAAAAAGTAATTTTTTCTAGATTTCGTATTTAATAGTACACAAGAAAGTGTAAAAGAGATATGACTTTCACTATTATAAATCTGGGAATACAACACAGTGGTAAGTAGAGCATTTGACTATCGATCGAAGATTGGTGATTTAAGCCCACCCGGGCGACGTTTTTTGTTTATGGATTTTTCAGTCGGTTATGACGCTTTTTCACTCTTTTGGCAATTTTCCAATTATCTCATTACATACATAATAATATACTACGCCAATGTGCTTTTTATTTTAGGAAAATTTGAGAAAATCCAGTGGTTATACGTTCAATTCCCGTCGGGCGTCGTATTTATTATTACAACGTTTTTATTAGGTCGTATTCTTATTTGTCTGGTGGTTGTTTGTCCGGTACGAATCTTGAAATCGATTTTTAATTAACTTCCCGACTAGCTAGACATTTGAAACTTTTAGAATATATCAGAACACAATCCAATGCATTTTTAAATACTTTTAGCCATCTTTAAGTAGAATTAAATTCATTTTCAGTTAATTATATTTTGTATGAAAAGTTATTTTGGAAGAAATCCGTAATCCAATCCACTATATTAGTTGCTAGGAAATTATTAATATATACGTGCGTTACTATGGAAATCAATATGAGTGTCAAAATAACATTTCAGTATTATTTCTATCAAATACATTTTTTTGATCGTTTAAGCTAGTCAAGTCAAGTCAAGTTTATATGATTCAACAGAAAATTTAAAAACGTATATAAAAAGTTATTTTAGTAAGATAGTTTTAGTAAGTATATTTTGAGGTGTTTTTAAATTATGTATGTTTAATATAAACAATTTTACCTTGAAAATACCGGAATAGAAAGTTTCAAAAATATATAATATTGTTTTGCATACATAATTTGAAAACGCCTAATATAAAAATATATACTAGAAAAAAACCTTTGAAAAAACACGATGCTCGACGGGACATGAAGCCGTATCCACTGGATTTACGACAATGAGCTTAACCAATTATTATTGTTTGCAATAATGTACCTGTGTTAAATTTAAAGAATATTAAATTCTCAAATCTTGTGAATTATTCGTTGATTAAAATAAATGTATATTATAACTAAAGTTTATAGCGTTCGGGAAGTCGGTTAGTAATTAAGGCTTTTACTGAAACCATGATTTAAGACAAAAAAACCGTTAGCCAAAATTAGCGCAATTTGAAAAACATTTCATGTACAAAATACTGGTTAATTTAGTGGTAATTAGATAGGATTCCCGTCAATGACCCGGCAATGCAAGTCCCGTCGGGGTTGGTTAAAAAAATGGTTCTGAAGTCTTCCAATTTATGTATGTTCAATATAAAAAAATCTTAAATTCTTATATCGTTTGAATAATAAAATTATTGTTTGTCCAATAAAATAAATACTTGACTATCTTTTTTGGTAATAGCTGCGCGGCTTAAGCGTCAGCCTATAGCGTCGTCGGTCCCAGGTTCAAATTCTGGGTCTGGCAAGTACACAATAATAATATAATGGTCAAACCTAATAAGTTAAAGCTTAATAGACTTCTCATAAAAACTAAATCGGTTAATACAAAACTCCACGCTATGGAGGGCCGCTTATATACATATTATTAGGATATGGTCGGAAAAAAAAATCTTTTTTATACTTAAATGAATAAACTTTTGGCTAACATTTTTTTTATAATTTATACTCTAATTTAATTGTACAAAATATTTTGAATATTTGATGTGATTGATAAGATTATGTATTATCTCCTTAGATGTAAAACCCCTCTCCATAGTTATCTACTAAAAGCGCAAAGATTCAAAAGTTTGTGGGAAGAGCTTAAATATATTTACATACCTACTCAAAACTGCTACACGAAAACCCGATGTTAAAGTTATGCGAAGGTTCTCTATGAAAAAAAAACAGACGCGGTAAACTTGGGAACTTTTTGTGCAAATTTTACCTTTTGGAGAGTTTCCTAAGTTCTTGTTACTCAGATATCTGAAACTTCTGATGAACTATTATAAGAAAATGTGTGTATATTGGAAAATATTATTTAATCACTCAATTCGTGTTTTTGTTTGTAAGTCAGATCATTTCTATAACCGCAAAGTAGTCGTATTACTTCATTGCTGAGTGCCAACTAAATAAATTGTATACTAACATTATTATCAGCAGCCAGGGTTGATCTACTGCTGGATTAACATCTTCCTTAGCTCTATCCATTCTTCTCGCTTCCTAGTTTTTCCTGCCACGTTCATGTACTGAAGTTTATGAGTTCTTGACTCCTAGGTTATGAGGCACATGAGCTTTAAGCCCGTAACCCCTTATTCTGTAGTAAATGTTCTGTATTATAGGTTTATTTGATTTTAATGTATTTTATACCAAGTTCTACGTATTTTTACGTGTGTAAGTTTAATCCGGTTCTTAAGGAGATCCAGCTGTAGTAACATAGCTAGATAGATTGGATAAATTGGGGTTGATCAATAATATATGTATATAAGTAGATACATTGCAATCGTCGAAAACACACCGATCAATTATTATTAACAATGGAACATATTTAATAACTTAGGGTATCGTTAAATTTATTATTTTACTATTTCCCGTAAGTATACCTGACAAGTCAGCTCTTTTTCTCTGATCTCCACAGCCTATCTTTAACCTTCGCCACCAATAGATTGTAATTATTTTATAATATTATGTAAGATACACGTTATCACCAATACAGTAAGCAAAAGCGAGCTAATTAATATATATTTTTTAAACTGGACATACGGTATAATATGTATATTAATCTTCCAAATTATGTTTGATGCGAAAGAAGTGATAGACTTATTGTGTAAAATAATAAACATAGACCGCAAGACATGCTATTTGAAAGGCCCGGTTTGGTTTTTTTTCTATCGAGACTTTGAGCTTATGCCTGCTCAAAAGCTCGGTGAAACTTTTGCAAAGCATTCAAATCTGCGCCAGTGATAACGACCAAACTTATTGTCATACAAAACCGTTTTCTTTGTGAATGCATTCCAAGAAAAATACCTTACTTGGCGTATATTTACTTGCCGTATAAGTCCGACCCAGCTTTGTGGAATATCTTTAGACATCTACGAATTTGTTTTTTTTACAATTGATTTCCTAGAAGTCTCTACATTTCAATGCAATATATTTCTCAAGAATATTAACAAATGATGTAGATAAGAATAATTCGATGTGTGATTAACACAAAAACCCATCTAAAAAAGTCGATTTTTTAGGAGAGGCAAAACATACGTTTTTTTTTTGTTTCAAGAGGTTTTTTTAACAAAACTAAGAATGATAGAAAGATGAAATTTTCCACATTTTAAAATATAATAATTTTTCTTCTTAATAAATTGAAAAAAATGTAATTTTGATGATCTATATAAAAAAATACTGTTTTAAAAAAATATTATTATTTATTTAAAAATAATTTTTCATATTTAAATATCAGAATAAATATTTAGACTTCACGATAGGTATATTTTATTATTGTGAAACTATCGTTACATGGAATCTACTGAATTTAACAAATAGTTTTGTGGGTTTATTTGTGAAAGTTTTTACCTGCTCTATTGTAATAATTTGTTATATAATGTAAGATAACAGTATTCAATGTCAGTGTGTATTTGCTTTTTGGTGAGTTCACCATAGTGCCTGAAGATGCTGAAAGGCAAAACCCGGGTCGAAAAAAACGACTCAAATGGAATAATACAAACCTTAAATCTATAATAATTTAAATTAAAATTTCATCAAGTGCCTTCGGTCGATAGTATTAATATCATGTACTTATATTCATTAGCTGCCATTTTTTATATTTTACAACTACTTTGTTACGTAACGTTATTGACATTTTCTTTCATCATTCGTTTTTTTCTGACTAACTGATTATTAAATTTTGATTAAATAAAATATGGTTGACGGTTTTTATCTTCGATTATCCCAAAATGGTAGAATATAGAGATAACAAAATTCAAAGCCAGTTGACTTTGAAACTAACAGCCTCGTATGGCTATGAGTCGTGACATCTGAGTAAAGGATAAAATAAATAACTTAACTTTTGACAATGACAATAATTTATTATTATTGATGGTTCCACCGAATGCTATCGGCACACTGGTACCACCGCGAGACAAATAATCGAAATTATGAATTTTATACTTTAGAGTAATAGTATTTTTTATATAGTACTTTATTTATATAGTAGTAAGAGCACTTGTGTGAATTCTGTAAGCGTGACTAACTCCGTCTCACCGTGCAGTGATGTTACATAATATTAAGCTGTTTACGCATTATAATTTTGACATATCAATAAATAGACGCGGGAAATGATTTTTTATTACTTAAGTAATTATTTTATTAAATATTATTGTACATTTTTAAGTTGTCTATTAAATAGAGAGTTCTCTAGTATCTGATAAATAATTTGCTTACGAGTGGCGTAAAAAGCGTCAGCACTTTGTCTATGAAAAATGCGGTTTATTATTTCCGTCTGGTTTTAGGTCAAGGAAGATAATAAGAAAACCACATAAAGTTGTAATGGAAAAAAAAACTTTATTCGCTGACTCATACATAAAACAAAAACAGCCAACTGCAATTATTATGATCTCGGGCATAATGTGTTTTTATTTTCAGAATTATTTATATAGCAATAAATGACAGGGCAGTTGTTAATAATTTAATAATTTTATTTGCTTTTCTTTGTCACAAGCAGAATAAAAGGACAAAATTTAATATAACAACTCAAATTTTTTTTTTTAAATTTTTTTTTTCTGATACCACTACCCAGTGTCGATATTAGACCTTCATAGCCTATTTGCAAAAGTCCATATTGCTAATAACATATTACTTTCATTCCTGTTTGTTTTATTCCTGCAGTATCTTAGGGTCATGCTAAACATTAAGTATCCATCTTGTACGTGGTCTAATAAATTGCAATTTGATTTATGAAATATAAGCTGATGCTTTACTATGAGTCACATGTATTTTCACGATGTGTGTGTATCAAGAATTGCAATACTGAATGAAAATACCGATACCGTATTTTGGTATTTCCTATTGAATACCAATATAAATATATATATCTTTAAAATATTAACAATTTATAGCATGTGTGTTACATGGCCACTAATGATGATGAAGGGCCACGGAGGTAAACCAGACATCGCGAAAGCATATAAAAAAAATACAGTCTTGTTAAGCCTATTATGTTAAAATTAATATAATTTATTTGCACTTTCAATACCGAATATATCGGTATTGTCTGATTTTTAAAACCGGTATTTCGGTATCGAAAAATACTGGGATACCGGTTTTGAAATACCGTTAGGTATAGTAAAATATAATACATACCGTAACTTGTTACATCTCTTCCTGAACTTCTTACTTGCTATTATTTAGGTGGTTCACAATAATTTTGGATCTAGTCCATCAAAATGGATACTGAGATATTTGGACTTAAAGTTAAAACTCTTTTTGAAAATTTCAGGAATGTTTTAACTGTATATACTTACCATATATATCTTGATAGAACATGAATCAATTTAAATAAATAGTCGAAACATAAAGGATATTCAGGTTTTAGTAATATTTGCAAATTAATGTTAGCAAATGAAGGAACTGTCAAAATGGACATGATTCACTTTTAATGTGATGTCTTATCAATATTAGTATTGCCATTTATGAAGAAAATTGTAGAGCTACGATTGTGATATTAACACACAATATAAACATCAGTTTTATCTAGTTACTGAAATAAAAAAATCGAATTTTATGAAAATAGGACTTGATCCACAATTATTGTGAACCACCCATATGTGGGTCCTAAGATACCATTAAAATATCCCCCATTTAAAGATTCGCAGCATTATTTCTGTATTTGTTGGTGATACATCATACATCATCAATAATAATAATTAATTTACTCCTTATTCAATTTTATAGATTTTTTTTCTGTCTTTGAAATGATGATTCTATTTGTACTTTAAAAAAGAGTTTTTTACATTACCAAATGTCTATATTTTATGTGCGAAATCTTTTAAAGTGCTGTGCACGATAAATTATAAGCATTTTATTTCTTACGATAGATAACATGCTAAAAAAGCCTCTACAATATAATAGTTCATTGCAAAGTATCTAATTTGAATGTTTCTGTATAACTAGAGTTGGATTTTGGTAATTTCCCGATGGGAATTCTCGAGAAATTTTCGAGATTTCCTATCCCGAATCTTGATAATTGAAATTTTTAACATTTCGGGAAATCCCGGGTCTCGAGAGCCTTTTCTAGGGATTCGGGATTTCTTGATTATCAAATTTTAATTGAAAAATGATTTTCTATCTGAGAAAAGTGGACATAAAACACAAAATGTTCAAGGACGTTGGGGTCGGGGCATTTAACACAATTATTAAGCCAACTTCGACTCAAAATGAGTTTTTGAATGAGAATTTCTTAATTTGTACATGAAACCTTGAAATAGTGCGTATTTAATTTAATATTTATTTTAATACCTCGTAATCATTATATATTATTACATAATTTACAATCATTACTTTATTTATATTTGTATAATTGTAATTAATATCTCTATAAAATTGCGACGGGTTTAGATGGATAAAATAAGTTAAAAGGTTCAATTTAATCATGTAATTAAGTAGTATAATACGACAAAGATAAAAATATCGGACATGTATTTTTGAAATGATAACGATGAAAGGATGGTACATAAGAACCCTTAAGGTAGAGCCGCCCCTGCGTATGTCCATTTAAATACTAACAACACTATCATGAATATTATTTAATTGCCAATAATTTAGAACATATATTTTTGTAGTTTTTAAAGGTATTGTTTTAATATTCCTGCGTTGAACGTACATACTTAATATCCAAAAATATCTACTAAATTTCTATTTTTTTTGTCATTCCTTTTCCATTCTGTTTCATGAAATAAAAAAAAGAAACAATTTTGATTGTAAGTGTTGCCTGTTCATTTTCCAGACATTTCTACGTAGCAATCAACAGTCATTTGATGTTATATAAGGCGAGCTTTTCAAAGCACTTCTCCCTCGCAAGTGATGGGCAATTTATTAATTCGGAGCCCTTCGCTAAGCTTTTACTCTACGATATAGAAAATCAAAACAAAAGGAAACGTATCGTATTGGATAGAAAACGTCAGCAATTTTTGTAAATATTACTTGACACGCCATTTCAACACCGCCAGACTATTTAAAACATAATATGGATACTTGTGATACTAGGGCTTCCACTACCTATTTTACTTTTGTATGGCAGAAAAATGGACATAGTTTCGTAACGACGGCTAGGTAATTCATAGCCGACACTTAATTTTCAAACAAACATATATATTTTGTTATTGATTTATTGCACATTCGATAAAGCACATAATAAATTTATTACATAATGATGGTGGCGTTTTTAGTAGTGAACTGTAATTTAGAGATGCTTGTTCGTGGATTATAGATCTAGGAGGGGGGGGGGTTCAACAGGATGCCAGACACAAACCTTTAATGTTGAGTGGTCTGGCACCCGCTGGAGCCGGTTTGGTATTCCAGCAGTCACGTACTGAAACGGACGGCTCGGAATATCACTATCATGGTGTCGCTTAGTGTATGATGATGATGACAAGTTCTGAATAGATGATAGATACGACGTTCGCTCAAACCGTATCAGATTTACCGCAACGAAGATCGAACCAATGTTCCCTGTGTGCGGACACATGCTATCATCCAACACACAGTCCTCACACAAAAATATTGTAAAAGAAAGTTTCCTTGCCATATTTTAGTTTTGCTCGAATACTTTTTTTTCTTTATTTCCTATTTACTTCAAAAATTATCGTTGTTAGTGTTATTATTCTATAAAATCACTGAAATTAATAGATACCTAAAAAAATAATTTCTAATAAAAAATTGTATGTGTGTGTTTATGGTAGGGGATTGCTCAGATGCTTTGATAATCCGCACACACAATAGAAAGATTAGAGGGAACATTGGATCGAAGATAATATGTGTTTTTACCGATTCAGTCTGTGGTTAACGACGGCTTAGCTGTAACAAACCTACATGCGCCCGTTGCCTTGATGTAATTACTTATAACGTCGAAATTAGGGATCCCGAGCTATTTTCGATACCTATGAATCCCGGGATTGATAAACATAATCCCGAATCTTTCGGGATTGATTTTTTCATCAATTTTTATGGAAAATAAAATAAAAACGAAAATAAAACAGAAAAAATACTTTTAATAACAAATAACATCATTAGAAATAAACTGAATTTGAATGAAGTTTGATTTATACCCATGTGTAAGTTGCCAATTCATTTTATTATTTCATAAATATAATAAAAATGAGAAAGATTGGAAAAAACAATGCTTTGCACTTTTAACAAAGTAATTCCACCATGGTCTCATACGTTTTACGGCCGTTTCATATGTGGCTGACTAATTAGGTATTTATGAAGCGGAAAGGCCATAAGTACACCATGATTATTTGCTTTACTATTTTAAATCTCACTAACCCATTCATTAAGTCTTTACTATCAGAAACAGCAATTTCATATTAAATTCACATTATTATTTGTATTACAATATTTTTTACTCCATTAAACTTGTGTATTTCCAAGATTGAACGTATACAATATTAACAATAAATGTCTTAAATAGTATAAATTATACTAGATTTGTTTTTGACCGATTTTATCAATGTTAATTGTAAATATAAAAATTTTATATTAACAATGGAAAAAATGCCAATCCCGGGACCAGTCCCGCGATCCCAGGATTGTCAAATTGTAGTCCCGAAATCCCGGGATCAGAATTATGGCTCGGGATTGGATTCCCTAGTCGAAAGAGTACTCGATGGACGAATCATCCTATATGCACAATGGCTTACGAACAATTCATAAGTGCGAATTAGCGACGACTTAGCTTTAACAAGTCTAAGCACGTCCACTATCTAGATGTAACTGGATGTATCTTGCAATCACGGACGACCCATGATGCGCTGGTCCTGCGACAATAATAAAATAAACATTTGAGGTAGGTGGGGAAATAAGGAATGACGGCCACCATAATTACCCCAACCATAATTATATCTTTAATTTTTTTTCATAATATTTTAATTGTTAACATGATTTGTGTGTTTTTCCATGTAACCGTCGGGTTGGCTTATTTTTATTTATTTCACTCGCTTTCTTCCTGAAAAGAAAAATTATTTAGAACTTGTTAAGCAAAGCTACTCAATAATAAACAGCTGATTAGCATATTATAATAGAAACATCCCTTGTTTTAAACTACTTTTGACATTGACCGTAATTAAGAAAGATTCTCTTTATATCGCGTTGTCTTAAAAAAACATTTAATTAAATTACGAAGGCTTTAATAAAAAGAAAAAAAGCCTGTTTCGGGGAGAGAGGCTCGAAATAATTAGGCCGGCTAAAATTACCAAATTTTATTTTGAAAGGTATGAATTTTTAGAAAAAGCTCCCCCAACGAATAATATTTACCTTGGGAGGGAATTTTTCGGCATTCCTCGAGCTATTTTAGGTACAGCTGAAAGCAATAAACAGGATCAGCGGTGGCTCATGCTACTAAAAATATTTTTTCACATTATGTTTCAATGGCAGCTCGTGAAAAAAAAACTGAAAACCATATCTATTTTATGAATACTAAAACGCTATTCGCTTGATTTTTTATAATATCATTTATGTTTTTTGTTTTTTATATAATTCTGTTTTGTTTTTGATTAATTCACTACAGTTTCACTAATAACATATTATATTAAATCTTAAAATTAACAGCTTTGTTAAAATATATTAATCAAATAAACTCACGCATAAGAACGTCTCATTTTCTTCTTCGACGGTACTACACCCCAAATCAAGGTATGGTCTTCTAAAGCCCTCATATTCGAGTGAATAAAGCAGTGTCTTTTTATCCAAGGCTACTATAATATAAGACAGTGGTGGCAAACCTATCGCACACGTGCCATCAGTGGGACGCGAGATATTTTTGCATGGCACGCTTTGAAGACAAACAAATTTACCTATAATAATTATTAATGACAGATCGTACTGTATAAAAAATAGCAGGCAAATACTTTTAAAAAATAACTATTACGTTTAATGTAAATATATAATTGCAGAGTTAAATTCTTAGACTTTATGCGACACATATAACATATAAAATTATCGCACTAACCTCATCAGGCGACGGGGAAAGCTGCCCCGCGAAAATCTAAATTTGATCGATTTACAATGCTTGAGACCACTGTAGCAAGAGAATACCTCATCTGATCGAAGCAATTTTGGTGTCAATTTGTGCATAAAGAACTAAACTAATTATTACATTTTAAAAAGGCTCACTTCTACCCACAAAAAATGACTGCACCAAATAAGAAACAAAAATTTGGTGGAGCTTGTAGTAGTAATTCTGGAAAATAGTTTCAAAATTGGTAGATCGAATGTATGGTGTAATTGATAAAAGTGATAAAGCTATATTTGTGCTATGTAAGTGGTATCTAGAACATCATCATTTTTTAAATATAATTTTTAAAAAACTATTTTTTCGTTAAACTTGCTCGGCACGTCAGACAATTGAAAAATAATATTTTGGAAATTTTGGCACGCGTACGTAAAAAGGTTCGCTAACCCTGATATAACAGAAAGGGTAGTTGTATTATCATTTCACTTAAAACTAAACACACTGTCTTTTTACTTAGTAGGGCAGTACACAAAATGTTCAAAAAGGCAGCAAAACTTAAACATAATCATACAAATATTTCGATACATTCTTATAGTCTACAAGTCTTAATACTATCTTGATTTCTCTCCTTACTTTTATATTATATCACTTTCACACATTTATTATCTCTATTTGTTGTCTAAATTTTTAGATCTATGTCTTTTGTTCGTAATGGAATGCGAAGCTCTGTTTGCAATGTGAATTTATAATTTTTGTGACAGGTGTTGGGCCAATTAGCATCGCTTTTTCTTATCTACCTCAAAGCTTCAATTATTTTTGCAAGACGAGGCGACCACCAGTCAACAAAAACCCAAATGAAACCGTGAAAGTGACATTCAGAACCTGCTCCAGCGCTCCGCGCACAGCCTTCTCAACATAAAATTTAATGTCAGTGTCTGGTATCCTATTTAAACCGCCCCCTACATCTGTAATCCATAAGCATCTTCAAAGTACTGTCCACTACAAAAAGCGCAATCAACAGGTAAATATAATCTGACCGAGATCTATCAATCAATTACTTATATGCATTTACTGGATTATGCTATCGATTTTTAAAATAATAACATTTTAATTATTAGTTGTTAGGTTGATTGCTGATTCTAGGAAAAACCGGAAAATGGAGATGATGCAGTGCATTTTAACTGAAATATTTTCAGTTTAGTGGGTAAGATAACGTATGGTAATATTAGAGTAACGGGAGTGCTAAAATAATATAGGTACTTGCGAACAAAAGGTTTTTGTTTAAACTGTATCTAACCTTTGTTAAACCATCTTATTTACAAAGTGTTATGTTTAAAATAAACATCACCTATAATATTCATTAATTCCACTGGTCACACCGACTTGTCTAAGGACAAGCTATCTTCGCGAGTCGTGTGGACAAATTTGTCGCTGTTGAATTTCCGGAGACAATGTCAGATGGCGTGGTGTGACAGTAGAAACAAAGCTTGTCTGCCGGCCAGAACAGTCGTGGTCCGGTTAGGTCTACCCAATATAAGTCATGGGCGTCACCTAACGAAGCACGATGAAGCCGTCGTGTCAAGATTTTCTGATCGTTCCAATTTGGGTATTTTAAAACAACTTCACCATTCTTCCTTTATTTCTTTTTAAACTAAGCCGCTTGTATTTAAAGTTAGTATTTCAAATTTCAGCATCGAGCTGCTTAATATCTATTTAATGTATTTTTAAATTCTTGCCTTTGCGATAATATACCTAGTTTCTGTCAAGTATAAATCGCTCTTTTATTTTATTTGTTCCCATATTCCACACTGTTAAATATGTATTATCTTTCACGGTCGTAAGATCGTGTGGCGCCCAGAAATTTATTATGTACATCTTTAACCCTGGATTGTACGAGCCTTCAGCCGTGCAATCCCCTTTTTTAATTCAAATTACAGTTATCAGTTGCGAGATTTCTGAAGGATAGCGGAGTTCGGCTTGGAAAAGATCAGGTAACTTCACGGCCCGGTTCTACGTCTCATGCTCATGCCATACTCACACATTTACTTTATTAGACATCCATTTTTTTGTAATTGTGAATAATTACAATAATTACAAAATTTTATATAACAAAAGGTTTTATACAAACAAGTCAGACACTAATTTTATTTATCACAATATTCGTAAAACAAAAAAAAATACAGTAATTAAACAGAGATTAACATTATTACTTAATCGAATTACAAAATAACAGTGCTCTTCATGCTTTCATATAAAATAGTATTTTACTGTACTATTTCATTTATACAACAGTGGTAGTGAAGTTATCCGACCTTATTTGGACTTTTAGAGGCTCGCGGGCATCATCTTTATTAACAAATTGTTTGGGTAGTCTGTTACCGTTTTAGAATAAATTTATTTATAAAACTTTCTTCGTCTACTAATCCATGTCTACGATAATTTCAAATATTTAGTTGTTTTAATAGTATCATGCTGAATTTCAAATCAATCCATGTTTAATACAATAGTGTATTGATAATTAAATAATTTAAAGCCGGACTGGCTTCTTTTAGCATAGTCACTAGAACATAACAATAATATTGTTACATGTAAATTTAACGTATTACATTTCATCGTAGCACAGTCGCCGTGAGCTTCCATCTCTATAGCACCGAGATGAAAAAAATATGCGTTGTTCGTGGAATACTGCAGACAATAATATTCCTTCAAGAATGAAAACCTAACCAAACCTTACCTAACTTAACCTAACCTAACCTAACAAATAATCCAGTATATCGGATATTTTCAAAATTTGTTTGCCGCTGGCTTCCTATAAAGTGTAAACTGACAAGAACCGTGTTTTATTTAGACATGAATTTTATCTCAGTACAACATGACCCAAAGAATTTGGACGGTCTTTAAAATACGACCATATATTTCCGATGCAACAATTCACGCTGAAGTGTGATACGGCGAACTGCATACGTACAAATTTCCGGACACGATATAAAATACCTAATATAATCTTCTTCTTGGTCCTTCTCTCGTGGCTGAGGATTATGCCCATATTTAATAATTTTATTAAGATAGACTATCCGCACAGGAAAAGAACCCAGCCTCTGAGGGTCTCGAAGATCGGATAAAGCCAGCAGAGCATCTCCCACCTGGAGCCAGTCTCGGGTACCGTACATGGAAAGCTCTAAACAGACTGAGAACCATGGTAAGGCGCACTCGAGACGACATGGTGAAGTGGGGGTTCTCCGATGACCAAACCTGCGAGTGCCGTTAAATGCAACGCATGGAGCACCTATTTTCATGCAAGGCTTAGCAAGGTAAGCTGCAATTTCGACGAGATCCCACAAGCCGAGGATAATGGTGTTGCCTTCGCCAACTTCTGGAGCGACAAATTGTAGCTATTGAAGACCCAACACAACGAAGAAGATAATTTTATTAATCCACTTAACCAATTTTGAGAATATCTAAAAAAATATTTTATTTATTAAAAGCAACATATTATTTTATAAAATAGTTCGAACTAATATAGTTAACATAAAATATTTTTTTTAATTTAAAAAAAGTCGCAACTCTAAAAATTAATTTAATAAAAATGAGTTGGTAAAATAAAAAATATTAAATTTGCCTTTTACGAGCATTGGAAACATTTGAAAATTAACGTGACGCTCGCGATATATTATTATTTACCGGAGCTGACTCTGATTAGGAAGTCCCTAGGGTCGGAGTGGTAATCAAAGGCGACCTAATTGGAGAAAGCTTCGATAAGCTGCCGCGTCGCGGTGTGCTGGCGGCACCTCCAGAGGGTATTTTACCAATTTACGATTTAGTCGAGTGTCGATTGAAGGGTACAATAAAAATGAATCCATTTGAAAATATTATCTGTGTCAGTGATATTATATAATATATTATTATCACCGAAAGCTTTTAATTTTGTCATGTTTTTATTTTCTTTAATTTTAGTTTAACTAGGAAACGATAAAGTGTGTAACATAACAACACATGTATTAACGCTGCACACAAACATGATAAACACACTTACAAACTATTGCAACCTATGATAGATATATGCTGCGAACTTAATTTTCCATACTGTTAATACTATTTTACTATTTATTCTACCAGACTTCTTCATTTTTACAGTAAAACTTCACATTCCTCTCATGCAGCCACCTTGTCTACATACTCCGCACTTTAATTGTAGAAATTAGATCTAACCTTGAAGATTGAGCTAAACTAAAGTTGGGATGCATAAATGCGAATGGTTGAGGCATGTCGCATTCACAAGTGGTTATCCTTTACTCGACCTAATCTGGGAAACTGAGGCATCTAAAAAAATAATAGAAACCATTTCTTCTCACCAAACAACAGTCTAATCTGATAAATAGATGAATCAAAAAACCAAATGGTACAAATCACACAATCATAGCATTTCTTAAGATGTTGACATTATTAGTTATCACATAATCTTGTGATGTTTATAGCTCAGCCAAATATTAAAGTGTTTTTGGATATTTCCCCAAATATGTCTGTGAGAATATAACCTGCAAATATAAAATAATAATAAATGACACTTTAGTTGCAGCTAACATGTAATAGGTATCATGTACTTATCCATTTATAAAAAAAATAATTAGAAGATAAAAGAACTTTTATATACAACGTTTTTAAATTTTCTGTTGAATAATATAAACTTGATTTGACTACCTTAAACGATCTAAAAAATGTATTTGATAGAAATAATACTGAAATGTTATTTTGACACTCATATTAATTTTCATAGTAACGCACGTATATATTAATAATTTCCTAGCAACTAATATAGTGGATTGGATTACGGATTTCTTCCAAAATAACTTTTCATACAAAACAGAATTAACTGAAAATAAATTCAATTCACCTTAAAGATGGCTAAAAGTATTAAAAGAATGCATTGGCATGGTGTTTTGATATATTCTAAAAGTTTCAAATGTCTAGCTAGTTGGGAAGTTAGTTAAAAATCAACTGCAAGATTTATACTGGATAAACAACCACCGGACAAATAAGAATAATAACCTTATAAAAACGTTGTAAAAATACTCAAGGTTTTATACGTTTGACTTTTAAGAATCTCTTTATTAATAACCAATCAAAAAATCTTTGGTTATTGTTATTGACAGAACTTTATCTATTTTACAATAGAATCTTATTTAATACATTGTAATATTATGTTTACTATATAAGATATTCTTGAAATAATGTGATTTGTTTCATTTTCATTTATATAAATAATCGAAAGCCACTTTCACAGGTTAAAAAACACCTGTGAATTTTCCATCATTTGCATTTCAGTGTAATTTTCATAGTTCCTGTATTAGTAACGTCATATCTTAGAGCATTTTCGAATATACCACTTCCCATTCTTCAAAACTGCGATGACTATCATTAATATTGTGTTCTTCTGGGTAAAGCTTCTATTTTTAAACATTCACGTCTAGAGATTTAAGTGTCAACCCAAAATGACAACGTTACCCTTTGTTTTATGAGTAGCCATCACATAAAAATTCTCACAATATATATTATGACACAGTGGTAAGACAAAAAGCGGGTTTTTTTTGCATTGTTACATATTTGACGGTGATGAAGTGGAGGAGATAAAATTATCTTGCTTGGGTGTTTGGAGGATAGAGTTTATTGATCGATACAATAATACTTTAATAAAGATGAGCTTATAATCATGTATACGAATATACTAGTGAGATTGATTATATTAATGAACTGAGAGACTTGATTTGAGTGGAATGACGGTTGACTATGTCGAGTGAAGGACTCGCGATAATAGTAGTGCGTCTCGTGACGGACTCGATGAGTGAGTGAGGATTCATTTATTTTTTTTCCAATTTATACAAATGCAGTCCATATTATTACAAAAGATATTGTCGCATTTAACCAATCAACCAGATTTCACTTATCTAGATAGCTGGAAGAGAAAATTTGGACTTATATTATCACTCTATTGTTTCGTTTTGACAACATAACAAAGATATTAAAGTGGTAGAGTGGTATGATTACTACATATTTAAAAATATGATCAGACTCAAACAAAATACAATACTATATAGATATATTTCAATTCTGTATTATATGGTATATCTAATTATTTTGATAACTTTCATTCAGTATGACGGTAATAGTTATTAATTGGTCGATTTTGACCGCTTTATATCAAAAGGCAACTAAGTCCCTTTATGAAGTAAAGTAAGTATGGCTAAGCATCTTGTTATACTTTTTTTTTTAATTTTCTTGAGCAGAAACTGGTCAAAGTAAAAACTTAAGTAAGCTCTCTATGTAACAAAATGTCTATTAGCAGATGCAAGTTTGATAACATTGTTTTCAGATCAAGAGCTACAGCAAATAGCTTCCCTTATATAAAAAAATATAGATATAAAAAGTAAATTTGTTACATTTACGATAATTTTAGCTTTCCTTTAATATATAAAGAATATTTATATAAAGAGCGGAGTTGTTCTATTTATGATATTTGAAAGTTGGCACCTGTAGTTGGGTGTTTTGTGCGAAGAACTATTATAATGCATTTATTTATAGGTTTATGAGTTTAAAATTTTGTGTGAGCATAGAAAACATGCTTTATAACAAAATGCCATCAAATTATCATTGTTGGTCAAAAATGAAGTAAACAAGTTTTGCGATTAAGCAGTTGACATGCATTTAAGAAACAAGTAAGAGAGGTAAAGATTACTTACCTATCAGGAGCAATTCAAAAAATAGTACAGAATAAAATTCAAAAATAGTTTTAATACAGTTTATAAAGATCATTTTGGCAGATATCTAGAAGATAACACATACATCATGAAAACCCGGCTGACCTCTCCGGTGTGGTATTTATAATAGGGTACGGATCTTACGTTAAAAATATGGGACAAAATTAAACACGCCGTGCTAAAGAATATGTTCTTTTTAATGTTACACGTTGTATCTCTTGGTTTTATGGGCTAAAGTTACAAACTCAAAGTTGGAAAAATAAATTGACAAACTTTAATTGAAGTAGGGAGTAAAATTATATTGACGCGCGTGTTTGAACATGTCCCGTTTAAAAAAAATAAAAAAAAATTCGGTTAGGTACATTTTTAAACACGCGCGTTAACATAATTTTACTTCCTACTTTAATTATAGTTTGTCAATTTATGGCTACGGCCGTATGTTGTAGCTTAACTACTGGGTAATGACAAAAGAAATGGCGTATTTCAAAAAAACACTACCTTATTCTTAGGTCAATAATTATTATAAAGCAATCATTATTCGTAGGTTGTTTATCACACTTAAATGGCCAAAGACATAGCTTATAATGAGTATCTTTAGAATTATCTTCAAATGTGTAAATCTTGCCGATTTTTTGAATAATAAAATGCCTAATTCTTGTCAAATTTGGGATCACAGAGATTATCAATATAATTTTTTATCGTGAATATTTTACTAAAATTATCTCATCATAAATTATACTAATGGTTTTATAAATGCGTTTAAAAATTGATAAATGTAAAAAATCTTAACACCACTGCACATTCATGTACCGAAATATGACTATATTCTAAAACATTAGAGCGAGAGGTTTAAAAGAATACTATTTTATGTAACAAAAATACTTTATGCAGTCATCAAATGCTTAAAATAAATATAAAAGATAATAAGGCTTCAAAATTATATAAATAGATTATCTACAATGTTTAAGGAGTGTCCAGGATCATGGTTTGAAAATACAATAAAAACTCAATTTTGACCTACGACGAACATGTCCCCCCTTAAACTTTGTTAGTCAGAAGTATTTGGTTTTTTATTGAACTAATACAACAATAATTATATACAGATGGTGTTGATTAGTTTTTAAAAATCAAGTAAATCTTGCCTAAACCAAACCATGTTAATACAAAACTCTACTCTTTAGAGACCTATATGATCCTATTAGGATCGTAAATGGTCGGAAAAAGAAAAACACCATACCATAATAGTTTTGATATACTTTGGACGATACAACATAATTAGTCATCTCCACCCTTTGCCACTGGCACCCGGTATAGCAATATTTTTAACAATTTATTTGACTGTAAATAATTTTAAAACGCCAAGCATTTTTGCTGGAGGTACTGATAATTACCTAATAATGAATGCGTATGTAAATGAATAAAGCCCCAACTCGGATGTCGTATTATTCATTATGTTTCAAATACACGTAAAAAATTATCAGGAATTTGAATTTTCCAAAACAAACGCGGCGCGTTGAACAAATCACCACAGAAAACCTTGTCCTCCCAAATTCATTTACATACTGTGACGAATGTTCGTGATATTAGCCTGAAGCATACATTTTAAACGTATTTAAACTGGAAGTAGCTAACCTACATGTGTACAAAAACACACTTTGTTTTATTTTGGTTGATATTGACTACTAAATAATAACAAGATAAAAAGAACCTTCTCTGTACCACGTTTTTAAATTTTCTGTTGAATCATATTAACTTGACAATTCTATCTATTAATAAATGTAGAATAGGTACTGAAATGTCATTTTGACATTTCATATTGTTTTCCATAGTAATGCACGTATATATTAATACTTTAGTTGCTAGGACCCACTTAGCAATCAATAATAGTGAGTAGTAAATATTACTTTTAACGATTTTTTTTCCGAAACATACAAAACAGAATTATTTGAAAATGAATTTAACTCTGCTTATAGATGGCCAAAATGTATTAAAAGAATGCATTCCCGTCGTGTACTGATATATTCTTAAAGTTTCAAATGTCTAGCTAGTCGGGAAGTTAGTTAAAAATCTTGGACAAACAAGAATATGAGCTAATAAAAACATAATACCTTCTGAGTGTGGATGAAAGAATATACAATTCTCGAATGTAGAGAAATAAACGTAATGAAGGTATTATTATAAGAGTAGACACATGACGTCGCGATGAATTGACGGAAGTTTCACGACCTTGTGCTTGCCTTATGTTGCAATGCTGAAGCTTAGCAAGTTATTTTGGTCATATTATTCTTAGTATCAAGACTACTATTCCTTTAATTTTATTATTAAGGAAACAAATTATTGTCCTTTTCAATTTTTCAATTATATTTATTTATTTTACATATTGTGGACATTACAAATAATAAGTTTAAGACGTTCACAATATGGCATGAAACAGTATTATAAAGAAGAAAAAAAGAAAAATAATAAAAGGGGAAAAATGAAAATATAAAAAGAGAACATAATATAAACAAACAAACGCTGTAAAAATACAATTATACATATATATTAGTTCAAAAAAGTACACTGAATTAGCTAAAGAGACCCTATTTTAAGAATTTATAAAATAACGTCCATGTAAACTCGCCCTCACGCAAGTGGAATATACGAATATACGTTCTAGTATACGAATATTGTACAAGCGTTTATCGGTCTTTAAAGACGCGAAGTAGTTTTTTTAATTAACTGATGTGAAATAATGCTTGTCCAGTGTTCGCCATATTGTTGGTAGCTTGTGGAGCAATGAAACAAAATGGCCATTAAATGCCTGTCAGCTGTTGCTAATCGACGTTTGAAGGATAGTAACATATGACCAAGTATCACTAGAAATATAAAAAAAGGTAATTAACTATTTTTTTTCGAAAATTGTGGTTTGGTTGTTTTTTGCACAAATACGTTCAGCGGATTTTGAATTCATCAAAATCAATTTGCTTTGAATTTACATTGGTAACAAGGCAAAGCTGGGTGCGGTTGCGATCCATGCAACGTTTTATGACTAGGTATGTCATATTATTATAAATATAATATAGAATTGTGATGAATTTTGATGGAATTTATTTTTACGTTTTCATCCTGGTGTTAGCAATATTGTATATTATTAACATCCTCATTATCACAATTCTCTGCGAGATCGGTAGGAAAAATGGAAAAAATAGGATTAGGCTTTTAAATTGACCGTTATATAGGTAATATTGTAAATCGAAGACATTTGTAACATGGGCTTCGTCATGCGTACTTCCCGGGTTTTTTCGGATGTTACGGTATTAAAACTTTTGTTTAATTCTATAGTTCGAAGTAGGCTTGAGAGTGGGTCTATTATTTGGGCACCGCATCAGTTGAAGTATGGCCTTATGGTTGAGAGGGTTCAGAAGAAATTCTTGAGGCTCCTTTACATGAGGTTGTATGGATACTATCCGTAGCTTTATCCAACTAACTTTCTCTTATGCTGACATACTGCAGTCTGCAATTTAGAAGACATATTTATTTAGCTACGTATTTTTTTCGACCTATACGAGGTAAAAATAAGAACTCTGCCGTTCTGGGCAGTGTTGACCTGTGTGTCCCTGATAACTATCTTAGAAATAGAGAGCATCAGTTGTTTATTCTCCCAAGGTGCAGAACCATCCTGCCACTGGTAATGCCAATTGGGAGGGCGATAATTATGTTCAACCAAATTTTTTCGGGTGTTGATATATTCCACTTGCAAGAGATGAGTTCAGGTGGACGCTATTTTATAAAATCTTAAAATAGGGCCTCCTTAACAAACTCCATGTACTTCTTTGAATCTATATAATTGTATTGTCAGTATTGTTACTGCTTTTGTGTGTTTATAATATGTTGTCTTTTTATATTTCCATTTTTATCGCTTTTATTACTTCTTTTTTTCTTCTTTATAATAATGGTTCATGTCATGTTGTGAACGTCTTAAAGTTATAATTTGTAATGTTCACAATATGTTAAAAATAAATTAATTGAAAATTGAAAACATCAAAAGTGAACTCATGTAACCTAACCTAAATTAATATATTATGTGCCTTGTTTAATAACAATAACATAAATAAATTGGATAATAAATGCAGTGATTACATAAACAATGTTTTATTTTTACCCCTTAGATACTACGCCCTTCGAAAAATATTTCATCATGTCGGGTAGCCACATCCCTTATTAAAAGATATCTATTACGACATGGTGAGTAGGTATATTATAATATAATATTATCTTGAAAACTTCACGAATATTCTTTTTTCAGTATACCATCTGAAGGGGATATTGGCATTACGTTTGAGAGTAAATTATTATTTTGTGACCATATGGCTATTATTTTTAAAATGGCAATATAATTATTGTTTAGAAGTTCATTTAACGTACCTACTTCCCGGGTCTTCTTTGATTTCACTGTTTCTTTATTCCTTAGTAAAGTTTGAAATTGGCTTGAGAGTGATTCGATTGTTTAGGTATATACCGCATAAGTGAAAATTAATATAATGGCGCAAGTTCGATATCCCTTTACTTGATGCTGTATTGATACTATCCGTGGTTTTAGCTAAATTTTTTATCTTAGGTATGCTTAAATACTGTAGTCTAAACGCTTGAAGATATTTCATATTTGGTGACATATTTTTTCCGACTTAATAGGTCCACGATATCAATGAGAACCATTTTGGGTGATATTGGACTTGTGTGTCCCTGATGACTATCCTGGAAATCGGGAGCATCAGTATTGTTTGTTTTCCCAAGGTGCCGAACTAATCTGCCAACCTAATTTACGTGTCACAGGTCTCATATAACAGAAGGTGTTGGACGTGACAATGGAACTATGAAACTTGTTTGATATTATGCTTGCATTAAGCTCCATTGTTGAAACTTAGTAAGGGTTATTATGTTGTTAATTTCATTCGTGTTGCGGTTAAAAAGCAACATATTATAACATAATATTATGTTTTTATTTTCATGGGTCTTGTGCACTTGGTAGTTTCACACATGCGTAGCTATATTACCCAATGCGAGTTCTTTAACCCAGAATATGCTCTTTTATCTAAATAATACAACACAACTATTAACAATATTATAAAATTTTCCTGAAAGCAGCGGCAAAAATGGTTCTTTAATAAAATTAGAGATAGGGTTTTTATAAAAGGATTTAATGACATAAGTATTTTTTATTTAATTCTATTTCTCTTACTGTTTCATTCAAAAGAATCAATCATTAGAATTTTGAAAATACTCAGTGGAATAATATTAAGAACATGATTCGATAACTGGAAATTACGATCTTGTACAACAAATCGTCATTATTTTAGCTTGACAAAAAAGCTTTAACTTACAAATAAAAGACCTCTTGACATTCTTTCAAAGGATCTCGGATTCGGGAATTATTAGAATTCCTGCCGCGTATTTTATTCCCGATCTCAGTGGCGAAGACTTATTTACACTTACCTAAAAATATTTTTTAATTACGAACAATTAAATATTACAAGTTTAAGAGACACTCACCTTATCTTATTTTCATAACAAAATATCTCATGTATAAAACAATACATAATATTATTATCATACGATTCTTTTTGGTATTTTTATTACTTATATAACTATATTTTTTATTCATCTAATTTTAGAGGTTATTTTATAACTAACCGTACAAAGTATCAGCAGTCGAAATAATATCAAAGAAATTAAAGCGGTAATCGCTTGTATTTTTATAGATACTTTATCGTAATAATATAAAATTTTATTATTGGTAAGTATTTTATTTTTTGATCGCTAAAAATATAAATAATTGCAAAATCCGGGACTATTTTTTTTTAAATTTGCAATTAAAATTTTACTCCGCGAGACATCTGACAAGTGGATCGACTCCAGCTAATGATGATGATGAAATTAATACCTTACAACTTTCCCAACTTAATTTTTAAATCGTAATAGATTTTTGGGTTTCAACTATGCGTACTTCTTTCTTCTTTCCTCGTTTCGGGCTCGTTACAGAGGCCATTATCAAGAGTTTATATGTGTTCTGATGAAGTGTAGTGTAGGTGTATGAATGCAAATGTCGCTCTTAGAATGCCAAAAGGAATCCGACTAGCTAAGAGCAAACGTTGCTCAGACCAATGTGTCAATCAATACGACCAGAGATACCGGATCGAATATTGGATTTTGCTGACAGAGCAGGAAGCCATGACATTTTTAACCATAACCCACCTATTAATATTTTCAGGATTTCTATTGATTTTGATGACAACGTCGAGGAAAGAAGGAAGAAGTACACACGGTGGAAACTCAAAAATCTATTACGATAAAAAACAACCATGAAAGTATAAAATATTTATTTTTAAATTTTCCGACATTTTTAAAAATAAAATTCGTATTTTTGATATTTTCATTTAGTTACCCACAGTTTACCCTCATTTGGCTGGCACCCGTCGCCACTGTTCAATCTTCAATCCGAAGAAAATTAATTAGCCTTTTGTCAACGTTTCTTCCTTACCTGGCAGTCAGGCAGGTATATATATATATATAGTTTTTGTTATATTTGGCAGGCAGCCTTTCCTGCTAGCCGCTTCATATTTTATAACAGGGGACTAGATTGATTGTAATTGGTTTCAAAATGATTAAAACAAATTCAATTTTCTCTCAAAATAGACGCGAATAAATCACAGCGCGTTGATTAAACAGAGTTGATGATTAAAATCGACATCCATTTTTAATTACTTTATTTTTCCAATATAATATAATGTTCGGCGATGCGAGAAGTCTTATTTATTGCTTGCGATAGCTTGTGACTTTGTCCGAATGAATTACTAAACTAAAAAGTAGACAGATAATAATATTATCCAGAATGAAGAAAAAAACATATTATACGATTTGATTTTTTTTAAACTAACTGAAAAACGGTTGATTAGAGCTGCTGGTACCATTACCCGCACCTCACCTCATTATTTCACTGCTGCCATATGATCACTTTACCTATTGATGGATAAATTTAATTCAAGCATTACTTCAGAGTAAATTTGCTTACTGTACTGAGCCAAATATTTGTTATTCTTGAGAATAAATTCTTATAAATGTTTAATTATATTCTTTCAATATGTACGTTGTCTTCAATGTATGTATTTGAAATCAAGGTACTTAAGAATATTAATAACTTAATTTATTATAATAGATGGTATCAGAATTATTTTAAACTTATACTTCTTGCTGATTTTTAAGTACCTATGTTATTTTTATCAAAGACTCAATAATATACTATTTATTCAGTCAATCCCCCACTCACTAACTCACTCAGTCATTCACTCATTCACTCACAAACTCACTCACTCACTCAGTCAGTCATTGAATCACTCACTCTTTCACCCTATCACTAAACCACTCACTCACTCTTTCACTCACTAGCTCACTAACTCACTCACTCACTCACTCACTTACTCTTTCACTCAGTAGCTCACTCACTCACTCACTCATTTACTCACTCACTTACTCACTCACTTTCTTACTTACTTCCTTACTTACTTATTTACTTTCTTACTTCGTTACCTTATTTTCGATACAATATCGTTATAAATTATTAGCAAGTCTAAGTTTAGTATGTTGAATTACGTATATTCAGTTATAATAGAATCTTTCATTCTCAAATCTTGTGTCTTATTCGTTGAATAAAAAAAATAGTTTATTAAGTAGTAATTTTCAAAAAAAATCAGTTAATACTTTTCTATTTATGTTTTATATAAATGATGAAAACCTATATATTTCATTTAAAAAGGGACAATTTATTGCTGAAAGCGATTTATAATTATTGATAAAATGTGCAAAAGGATTTTTTTTAAATAATTTCTATGTTTTGTATACTAACAACAAGGATTAAATTACATTTGCTTGATAGCCTGCGATGATATTCATATTCTGCGCTATAAGGGATGCGCTAAAAAATCTTATAAGTTTCATTAGGATCGTATAACAAAGGCCTTTTTTGGTTTTCCGTATACTCCCGCGGTGGGCAATCTATTTCCATATTCATGAGGGCTCGGGAAGGCGAGAGCGGTAGGTACATGTAAAACCCATAACAAACAAGTTGCCTTTTAAATTTTAAGCTTTTTGTAAAAACATTCCGTTGTTTTGATGGGGATCGAGTCAGAGTTCGATATAAAATTTTTCAAGAACCATTGGCTCGGTTCATAATATAATAATCATTCCGGATTAAAACTGCATTTTTCATTTTCAATTTCTTTCAAGCTCTTGGTCCAGAGAAAGATGAGACGATAAATGTATATGACAAGAGAGGCATTTTATTTTTTGTTATATATGAAAATTAATAACACGTTCCTTTGGCATACTGTCGTGCACACAATATCAGTTATTTCAAAAAGTTTAAACCACGGATCTTTGATTCTTTCATCGGATTTTGGCATGATTTGGTTTATTTTTAACATGCGGGAACAGAATTCACACCGAATAACATACATAGTTAATATCAGCACACCTAATAATATATTACATTATTTTTATTTCCTACATTAATATACTCGTAGATAGAATATAATAAATGATGTTTTGAAAACTGACGATATCGAAGAGAAAATTTTAACCTGGATTATCTGTCCTTCAAATAATCAACTGAATTCCGGCTACAAAATACTATCTAAAGAGTGTATTGTGGCAGAGCTATGGGATGCTACCATTACCTGAAATGATGCAAAAAGACTGGCGAGCAAAAGGAATTCTTGGAGTGGTGTACATAATATGCTCCAGGTAAAAGGTGGACATGGCCAAATAAGAAACATAAGAAGATAGACTATTGGGGGTAATGCGATGCACGTCGGAGTCACCACTTATCGAAGGTAATGCGAAGATGCAGATGTAGCTCCAATGTAAGTGTTCGTATCGTAGAAGGTTGCTTGTTGTGTAATGCGTGACATGGTATATTCGTTGAATAATACACGGTATTGATATTTGAAGCGCCTAGTTTCTAAAGCCCCTAAAACGATTTTAGGTAGTTCTGAGAAAAATGAGAAAAAAACATGTCTATTAAATCTGTGAACTGTATGTATTATTTTTTTTATTCGTTACATTCTAAAAAGTATTTTGGCTTTCCATTTTAGGGTATTTGAAAATTACACCGAACCATTTTAGCGGGTTTTGAAATTAACCCTAATTTTTGATCATACGGATTGCCGGTTATTGACGTTTTTTATAGTTCAATATTTGGCCATAATATAGGCAATAAAAATATCCATCTAAATACATATCTAACTCAAAAATTTTCAAAAACCGTTTTACGGGCTTTTGAAACTAGGCGCTTCATTTCTTGGTTTTGTATTGTAGATAATAAGTTTGTATACACGTGGTATTAATACGAGACTATTAAATTAGTGTTATGTTTACATAATGATTTAGATTTTTTGAGGTTGAACGTTATGCCGAGTTCCGCGCATAATTTGACTACACCATTTTAAGGCTGAAATGCAACTGATTTATTGCACTTTGCGTGTCATTTCCTGTTCGTATTATTGTCTATGCTACATAAATGAGCATAGATAATAATGCGTCAGTTGTAGGGTTCAGTAAGCCTCTACATGAAGAGTCTTGATTTAAAATATAAAAGTTCTTCGAACGATGTTAAAGTTATGAAGAATATCTACACAAAGTAGCATCAGCTTAATTGATTTTTTTTCCGCTGAATATGGTGGATGTGGATTTAAGTTTTATTCGGTCATTGTATATTTATGGATTGTTATATCAATGGTTTGGAGCAAAATTATGGCAATATATTTTTTTCATATCGAAACTGAATATTCCGTTACGGACGCCTCTACACAATACGAGCCCTGATTTCAGCCGAAAATTTTAAACAAATAATAATTTGTGATGAATTTTCATGGTACAACAAAGGAAACCCTCCACGCACTCATTCTCGTGGGTCATTTTAAGTTTGTTTATCGGGAGAGAAAAATCTTTCGCGTAATAAAATCTGTTGGTTTTAAATTACTCCGGCTGAGTGTCCAGCGTACGTGATAAGCATTAGAATATATTTTTTAATTTTACTATGTGAAATTCTTTTTTTTACTAAAAATTAAGTTGATTTTTATAGATATTATTATTGCAGTAAAAATTTGGTTTTTATGTCGTTTCTTATATTCAAAAATAATATAACATAAATTTATTTACATAATAATAAATGTCATCATCCATAATAGGATGTTTCGAAAATGCGAAAAAGACCTGTATGACACACAATTTGGCTTCAGAAGTGGTTTGAGAACTCGCAAAGCACTTTTCAGCTTGAATGTTCTAGTGCAAAGATACCTAGATGTTAATGTTGATGTTTATATGTGTTTCATCGATTACGAGAAAGCATTCGATACTGTTAGGCATCCTAAACTTCTCGAACTCTTACAGGAGAAAGGCATCGATGCAAGAGACATTCAACTGATAGCTAACTTATATTGGAAACAAACAGCAAATATTAAGATCGAAAACGAAATCAGTGGAGAGGTAAAAATTCATCGCGGTATACGACAGGGGTATATATTATCACCTCTGCTATTTAACATGTACTCAGAAGCTATTTTCGGGGAAGCCTTACAGGGTGAATTGGTGAATATTTTGGTTAACGGGAAACATATTAATATTATATGATATGCCGATGATACTGTGCTGATTGCTGATAGTTTAAAGAGTTTACATCAACTGATAGAAAAGGTTAATTAGGTCAGTTTTTCTTATGGTTTAAAAATGAACCTCAAGAAAACCAAACTATTATTAGTATCAAAAATAGCGACCCCAGACACCGACACAAATTTTGTCATTAACAGCAAACCAATCGAACGTGTGACCCATTATAAATATTTAGGTACATGGGTCAATGAGAAATGGGACCATTCTCACGAAATAAAAACTAGAAAAGAGATCGCAAGGAGTGCCTTTCTCAAAATGAGACGCATCATTAGCAATCAACACCTTAATACATTCACTGTTGACTAGATAATTACTAATTAATAACTAAATTTAAAGCTTCCAAACTTTTTGATTCATGCATGCAAGCTTGCAACTGCAGGATAATACATGTTTACTCATGCATTTTCTTGTTATGGCCGCGATAATACTTACTGTCAACAGTAAATCCATGCACGTGTAAACAGAGTATTATGATATTTAGGATTTTTACACAGCTTTGATTGTACGAGGCATGTATAATCAAGGAAGATAGGTAAATTTAGGTTATGTAATAATTAGGTTTTATCACTTTAATATATTTAAAATTATGGCTGAAACAAAATTAATTATCTTCATTTATCTTATTAAGGAGTTAAAACTCTAGTTGTGCCGGTACCTTATATTCTATAATATATCTAAAGTCTGTCTCATTCGTTGCGTTGGCAATAAATACATGAATATCTGCGCGGCAAACAATTTAATCAAAACCTTCTCGTACAAATGGAGGTGATATATCTTTGGGAAGAATCTTTACCGAAGCTCATGCATTGTGACAATGAATTTATTCAACCGACTGTACTGTTTACTTAGCGAAATTTAACTTTAGTGTCTTAACACATTACTAATCATACATTTTTCTTAATAGTGAAGTGGATGAATAAAGTTTGTTTTTAAATACTTTTTTTAAATTATAATGAATCAACACTGCCAGTAGTAAATCTGAAATTTTGAAATAGCAAAGTTACCCCCCTTTCAGACGGGACAGCAATGTCGCGCTTGATATAATATAGAAGGCCTTTGTATTCGAATAAAGGGGCCTTTGTTTTATGTTTATGAACGCCCCAGAGCTAATGAGTCAACGCATAATTTCGCGTTATAAATTAGAACATAAAACTGGCTGCGGTAATAAAAACAAGTATATCGGCGGCTTGAGAATGTAGCGGCCGATGAAAAAGTACACCGGACACGCGTTGACTCATAAGCTCTGGGACGTTCATAAAAATAATACAAAAGCCCCTTTATTCGAATACAAAGACCTCATATTATATTATATCGAGCGCGACACCAGTGTCTCGTCTGAAACGGGCATTAGTGACTTATTTTGATGCTAACATTAATAATTTATTTATATGTAGTTATAATAATAGAGATATCAAAACGTGTTACTCTACGATATTTATCGTAGTAGATAATGATTAATCGAATAATCTGATTCTAAAGGATTAATTAAGAAAATAATACTGAAATACGTAACTTATCTTAGTATGTAACTATGTTTGTATAAAAAATTCACAAAATTTAAGAATGTACCATTCTAATTATGTAGATCAATAATTATTAATCATTAAATACAAAAGATAATTATATAGTACCTAATTAAAAATTATTGTCAAGTTCAAGTAAGATAAAACAAAACATCTTGGAGTTATCCGTGGTGTCGGTTAGTAATTAAAGTAATACCTACTTTGATTTAAAATACAAAAGCCGAACGCCAATAGTAGCTCATTAAGAGCCATTATTTAAAATGTGTCGCAATTAAGTATGGCGCCTATACCATAGTGGTCTATTTTTAATTCAATTCAATTTATTTATTTTACATATTGTGGACATTACAAATTATAAGCTTAAAACGTTCACAACATGACATGAAACAGTATTATAAAGAAGAAAGAAAAGGAAAAGTAATAGGTTAAACATGAAAATGAAAAAACTAAAAGAGAATATAATATAAACATACAAACGTATGTAGTGAAAATACAATTATACATCTATTTATAGTAGTTCAAAGAAGTACACTGAGTTAGCTAAGGAGAACCTATTTTAAGAATTTATAAAATAGCGTCTACCTAAACTCACCTCACGTAAGTGGAATATATCAACACCCGAAGCAATTTGGTTGAACATAGTGTTGAACATGTGCACGGGCGCAAAACCCGAGAGATACAGGCTTGATTCCTGCTGGGTGTCATATTTTTTTCAAAAAGACTTTTTCTGTTGGTTATAATATATTTTCTCAGAAGTGTTCAATAATTAAAAAAGTCAATCTGCAAGCATTTAAACCCTGCAGCAACTTTTATTCAATAACGCACGCAAAGTCCATTAAAAAAGTATGAGAAATGCAGTCATCAATGGTTAAAAGACAAATTATACCCTTTTCATCATTCACCGATGAGTAGTATTATGAAATAACTCATTTGCTAATTTTCAACGACTTTATAATATTTTTAACAATTTTACAGTTATTTAACTTTTAACTATGTAATTAAACGAATTAAACTGTAATTCAGTTAGAAGAAAATTTCCAACATTCAACGTGTTAGTTGCGAGAGCTTTGACGATAATTTGTGTCGCAGGCAGAGCTTTTCATTGTTAACTGAGCTTCGAGTGTTTCCTAATGAATGCCCGCGCGAAATGATGATCTCCTGTCAGAAGTAGCGCCAGCTAGCTCTGTAGCGGCCCCGTATTTGCAACCACTGCCAACTATGCACAACAAGCAGGTATTTTAGCTAATGAAAATATACTGACTTATATTGAACGTGCCTATATTGCTTTGTGTCACATTTGTAGGTATTATAAATATGACATAATTTCATATACCTATTGTGTAGCTTTGAAAAAGCTTTGTCAAAATTATTATTTTTGATGACAAAAAAAATTACATCAATATTAACCAAATAGTATATCGATGGCGCTTTTAGCAGTGGACTATTATTTGACGATTCTGCTGGATTATGGATCTAGGGGGAAGGGGTTAACATAGGATTCCAGATACCAGTAGCGAAGGGTAGAGGTAGGCTGTTAAGATCCGCCATAAGAAGTGCACATTAAGCTTTGTTAGTCATACGTATTTGTTTTTATTGAACTAAAACTACAATTTACATATGGTATTGGTTAGTTGTAAAAAATCAATGAAGCCCTGCCTAAACCAAACCTTAATCAATTTGGTATATTTTGGACGATACTACAAAATTATGGACACTTTTTCTTTCATAATTATTTGTTTTCGTTATATTAAGAATACACATTGAAAGTATTGTTGGTTCATTTTTTTAAATTCATTAAGCCCTGCCTAATCCAAACTATACTAAATAAAAAAATATTCTATAAAATATTCAAAGTTGTGTATGATTTAATTGCATAAATTTAGATATTTTATAGATAGACGAGTATATTTTGACTATTATCTATTATGGCTTGGTTTCGCAGGGTTTAATTGAATTTAAAAAAACTAACCAACACCATCTGTAAATTGCAGTCTTATTTCAATGAAAATATATAAGTATGACTGACAAAGTTTTGGGTGCACTGTTTATGGTGAATCTTAATAGCCTACCTCCACCCTTTGCCACTGCCATATACTGACCTTTATGTTGAGAGGGATGACGCGCGCTGGAGCTGGTTTGGTGTTCACCCACTGGTAAACGAACGGTTCGGAATGTTACTCTTACGGTTTCACTTGATTTTGGGATAAATGATGATTAAAAGTTCAGGATGGATGATAAACGCGACGTTCGCTCAAACCGTATCAGATTTTGCACAACGAAGGTTGAAGAGATGCGTTTTGAGTCACTTTGTAGTTAACGCAGCCTCGTTTGTAACCTATCAGATAAAGCGCGCTAGGTGCGTCGGCTGTCTTGAAGTAACTCGAGCTAACTAAATGTTATTCGCAATTACGGTCGACTCATGACCAGTAACTCTGCTGGTCGCGTTGTGACAATCTGTGACAATAATAAGGGATTTGGAGGTAGGTGGGAGGAAAGGAATGAGGGCCATCATAATTATTGGTCCAACCAATATAAATAATATTTTAATCATTTTTTAATCGATACTCTATTGCTGGTATTGGCTTTTTCCAAAAGCTATCTCTACTCTACATAAGTACAGCATACTTACGTAATATTAACAGCAATATATTATTTTTCGATTACTTTTATCCGCCGATAATACAAGGAAAGATTTTCTTGTTTTGCAACCTCCGTTAGTGGCAAAATAACCAAATATTTTATGATGACTAGCTTGCGACAGTTAAATGTACTAAAATTAGTTCACTAACCTTCGATAAAAGAAACTCGACAATTCTGGTTAATCCAGTTCCACCATTTTCGAATTACTATCTTTAAATCTTCTATGGTGTAGTCCACTATCTCGTTCTCGATCGTTTCTCCAGAAATGCGTACATCAATTTAGTAAATATTCATGTAGCCATCTATCTATTAAATTTAATAATGATATTTGGTTGTGCTTAAATACCTACTAAAGATAATCATTGCACTCATGTTTTTAGAATTTAAAAATATCTTGAATAACGTAGGTAATAGAAATCGATTCTTCTTCTTCCACGGCGCTAAATCCTGGGGTGGGATTTGGCCTCTTCTACAACCGCTCTCCACTCACTCCGGTCTCTTGCCACACTTCTCCAGTTACCGGGTCTTCCTATATGAAGCCAGTCCACTTCTACGGCGTCAGCCCATCTCCCTCTTGGAGGGTCTCTGGGTCTCTTCCGTTGGGGTAGCCACTTCGTCATGATCCTTGGCGCTCTAACTTCAGGCATTCTCTCCACATGTCCCGCCCATCGTAGTCTTTGGGACTTACAGTATCTTATGATTGTTTGCTGTTCAATTAGCTCTTCCAGCTCGTGGTTCATTTTTATTCTATGGTTCCCATTTTCCAACGTGGGTCCAAAGATTTTGCGGAATATTTTGCGCTCGAAGACAGCTAATTTGTTTTCCTCGTTTTGAGTTAAGCACCAAGTCTCACAGCCATAAGTGACCTACATACAAACTAACCATACTTACTAAAGATAATCATTTCACTCATGTTTTTAGAATTTAAAAATATCTTGAATAACGTAGGTAATAGATATTGATTATCGGAAAAATATTGTAACATCTCGTAATAAAAAAAAATATAATAATATTATTAAGTACACGGATGTCGTAATTGAATTTGGATAACTCGTAAAAGTTGGGTAGCTTAGCATAATATTATAAACATGTGGACACACTGGAGAAAAGCACTAAACCACATGCTACTAAAAGATATTATATCTTTAAATACACATATAAACAACTACTTCAGGCGGGCGTCTTAAAATAACTGTATTGTCAATATGTCGGCTTCTAAGGTTTACTCAGGATTACAATCTTAGTATTTCAATATAAATTTCAGGGCCGAGAAATATAAAAAGACATGATAGTTTTGAAATGCATCTAAGATATGTTTATCTGAAAAACTACCTTTAACTCAATTAAATAATATGTAATATCGATAATATTAGCGAATGTTTTGATTTTAAAAGTATACAATAATATGTACTAAATACACATGTCTTAGCAACTAAATTATTAATATATACGTGAGTTACTATGGAAATCAATATAAAATAAAATGAAATTTCAGTATTATTTCTATCAAGTACAAATTTTTTTGATCGTTTAAGCTAGCCAAGTCAAGTTTATATGATTCAACAGAAAATTTAAAAATGTTGTATATAAAAAGTTATTTTTATCTCGTAATTATTTATCTTAATATTATATTGTTGGATTTTTTTTTAAATAATTGTCTTTTATTGTATCTTATAGCAATATTTTATTGTATTATCATTATCACCCGAGGCCGATCCACTACTCACTATTGGATAAAGACCTCACCTAGCTTTCTTACTATCCAACCGGTTCTAGGGCGTTCCTGTGGGCGTTTAGTGCACCTTTAGTACCATTATATAATGCAAATTATAAAACGGCTGTCCTTTTATCAAAGTGATATATCCAACCCATTACCATTTCATTTTCTCAGCGACCTATACATTGTCTGCCTTCTTATATTCGCTTGGCAAATAATCCGATAAATACCTTAATACAGATGGCGCGCTGTGATATATTTTTTTTAAACCTTTGACAAATTATGGTCCTGTAATCTGTAGGTATATATATTGACAGATGTCGTTGGCAAATTAGATTATTATTAAGTATAGAATATAAGTGATTTTTGATGTTATACTTCTTTTGGCGCGTTTGGGAAATCAGATCCGAGTGTATTGTTGGCGTGTGACATGTCACACATAATTTATTTTTTCACACGAAAAAAAAACGCACTCGATTGGATTCAAACCACCGATTGTTCGGTTATCAGCAGAACTCATTACCTTTACAGTATAATATAATAGTTTAGAATTGTTCCGTTGCCTAGGCAGCGAATTTATTATTGTCGGCCATTTGCAATTCCTTACGAAAACAAACGATTAAACGTCAGATTGATACTTGGTACTTTAAAAATAAAAACAACGAGAAACCATTACATAAGTTAAAGCGTACAAAAATAAATCAACGGCGTTCCAATAAACGGTCTTTTTTCTTGAGTGTGTAATTTAACAAGATAATTAAGAGCTAGTCAAAGAATCTAGTTTATCACAAGTTTTGTTTTTGTTTTGTTTTACCAAAGAAGTATAACTTCTAACGCACGTACATAAGTAAACACCGATTATTTTTAATACGTCAGTATGCAGTTAATAAATATTTTTCATAAAAATTTAGGCTTTAAATAATAGCCTAGTATGGAGTCTCGTATAAATGAAAACTATTAAATTCTGGTTGCAATATTTCTCTGTTTGTTTATTGTAATATTGTAAGTATATTTTTGAAGGTTTTCTTATTATATAATATAACATACTCGTATATAGCTACTAAAGTGAACGATGTTTACGTTGTCGAAAATATAATTGAACGTAATATTGTTATGACATATTTTTAAAATGTCATGGATATACGATAATATTCAAATTACTCTTTGATATACCAGGCGTGCAGACATGTAAAGAGGGTAACTGACTCAACATGCTTGCGTTTCAGAGCAAACAACGTCGGTAAACATTTGTGGCATGATTCATGATCGCAACAGAATACCTATTTTTTGAAGTAGAGTATCAATTCAACCAGGTAAGCACTTATATATTATCATTGTGTCAAAAATTCTTATTATACATTAACAACATAATAAATTTTGTCATATTTAAATGAAATTGATTACTTATTTTACCAGTATCTTATAAAAATATTCGGTACTGTTCGGTTATACGGAATACAGCGGAAAACACATTTAAAAATAGCCGATAAACTGGATTATTTGTTCGGTTAACCTTACCAAACCTAACCTAACCTAACCTAACTTAACCCAACCCAACCTAATCTAACCTAAACTAACCCAAACTAACAAATAATCCAGTATATCGGGTATTTTCAAAATGTGTTTTCCGCTGTATTCCGTATAACCGAACACTACCAAATATTCAAATAATTACTCTTTCAAACGGTTACCCATAATATATCCAATACATATTTTATTGTCAATGTAAAATAAATTCAAAACGTAAATCATATATATATATCGGAATTACACATCCTTCCAATCACCATGATTGACATAAACCATTACTTCATAACTATAATGTTATATCGCAACGGTTATATGTAAATTGTACGTAAAACTTTCACCGTGGCACTTTTCGCTGTGAGCTTTCTTATCGGAAAAAGATGACCGTGTACTATACGGTCTCCAATTTTATTAGATTCTATATAAACATTAATTCAACTTTCATATCTGATTTTGACAAAATTCATGAATTCAAGAATAAAAACCTAACCTAACCTGACCTAACTTAACCTAACAATTAAAAGTCTAGTATATTGGTTATTTTCAAAGTTTGTTTGCTGTTGGCTTTCTGTAAAGTGTATCGCGACACCTTATTGTATAAAATTGCAAAAGAATATGTATACTGAAACAAGCCATTTATGTAGATCACTTAAATGTCTAAATAAAGCTGATTAAACATAAGCAATATTAATATGTATTTAGGATTTATTAACCAACTATTAAGGGTCATCAGTTGACCGTGATTAAATAACATTTAGTTAGCTCGAGTAACATCAAGAAAGCGGTCGCGTGCAGGATTGTTATAGCTTAGCCGTCGTTAATCACAGAGTAACTCAAAACGCATATGTTTGACCTTCGTTGCGCTAAATCAGATACGGTTTGAGCGGACGTCACGTCTATCATCCATTCTGAACTTTTTATCATCATTTATCCCAAAACCAAGTGAAACCGTGAGAGTGACATTCCGAATCGTCCGTTTAACAGTGCGTGAGTGCATGAACACCAAACTGGCTAAATAACATGCCATCCCTCTCAGCATAAAGGTCAGTGTCTGGCATCCTGTGGAACCCCCCCATTCCTAGATCTATAATCCACCGGCATCTTCAAATTATAGTCTACTGCTAAAAGCGCCGCCAACTGTTGTTATTAATGGTAATTTTCTTTTTTTGTAATAATATTTATATTGATGGGTGATTACACTGGGTATTTTTCTTAATCGCACGCATCCTGTGTGAGTCTTGTCATTACAATCTGATCTACCCTCGTCATTATTCACATCCCCATAGTCGTGACCCCGTCGTGATCTGAACACGCAACCTTCTAATCTATTTTTGAAAAATAAATACAAAGTAGTGAAAACTCTATTTAAATATAATTCTCTTCTATTTGCATTTTCTGAGCTAAGTAACTCATTTCAATCGCGCTATCTGACGAAGCAGAAATGTCTGAAATTCTTATTTTTTTTAGCAGTGCCAGTCTGTGAAAAATATACAGGGTGGTTGAAAAATATACCAGATAATATCTTCCGGAGCACAAAACCAAGATACATTATTATGGATATTTACAGATAAGTAGTTTTTTTAATCAATATTTCATATTCATAATTCAACAGAGTTTTTCCGAGATGTATTTTTGACCAGTTTTTTAATTGTTATTAGATTGGATGATTTTGAGATACAAAAGAAAAGATCTCAAAAGAAGATAACTATACACTAGATAAAAATATAACAATTATTACTATAAAAATTATATACTCTGTATTTTATCATGATTTATTGTGGCATCCAATAAATAATAACTAGGTTGGAAAACGAATAATATTTTAACCTGACTCTCAAATATAAACTCGCCCGTCTGCCACATGGTCATAAATCAAACCTTCTAGGAACGTCGTTCCGATGTTGAATATGAAGACCGCGCACATCTACCTAGCGACAGTCGCACGTAACCTCTCGAAAAGTATAAATTATTATATTTGGATGCGGTGACCGGCGAACCGGTATAGGAATGACCAACTTGTAGGTGTGCGTATGCATTCTGGCGTTTTTGATACGCAGCCTGAAATTCATGCGATTTGTTGATAGCAATATTAGATTTTTTCAAACTAAAAAATTGCATTCGACCAATCTGTGGAGCTCCATTTGGCAACGTGTGAATAACGATGACGTCACATCGACGTATACAATACGTTGCAGACAAGACGAGTTTTGATGTGCGATCCGGCTTAAGAATATGGCAGACAGTGTATAGCTTTGTAATAATTATTCTAAAATTAGAAATTTTAAATAAACAGTATCGCTCAACAAGGGGAAAGCTTTTGACTTATATAAATATTGCTGATTCTAGCGTGCGCTATGATATTACGGCTTCATATACCTGAGTCTCACTTTCTCAGATTTGTGCGACTAGGTAAAATATTCGTTGCATACCTAATGCCTATTTTTAGACATTTCCAATGGTACCTACAAAACTTGAATAAAGCATAATTGAATTACAGCCTACTATTTGTTATATAAGAATGCAAGAAGCTGATTCTAGCTCCACGAAGCGTGTCAATTTACTGGCTGTTACCACGACATTTTTTTTTTAAATACATTTGCTTAATAAATAAAGATTTCTTAAACAATGTAATTGTTTGCATTTTTTTAAGAATAGGGAGTAAACCCCACATAATATATTTAAAATACACACCTGCAGGATATAACCATACTTACAATTTTTTTTAGGGTTGTTTCATTGGACGTATTTTACTGGTGCTTTCGTAATGAATTTTCTTTGCAAGGAGGCATTCATAATTGTATTGATGCCATCTTAACACGTAATAAAGTATTCAATAAATGAAGCTCACTTCTGAAAACGCAAGAAAAAAGAAAAAAATGGCTTACCTAGTATCTACATAACCTTAAGTACATTATTAACATTACAAATTACCATATCTATAGGTACTCGTAATACACTCATTACCATGTTTTTCTTAGCTCGTATTCTTGTTTGTCCGGTCGAAAAATAATTACAAGATAAAAAGAACTTTTTATATACCACGTTTTTAAATTTTCTATTGAATCATATAAACTTGAAAATTCTATGTATTTATAATTTAGGACAAATAAGGAAATTGTCAACAAATCATTTTTTTGCTATTTTGCAACAAACAAAATATATAGAATACTGAAATATTATTTTGATTTCCATAGTAACGCACGTATATGTTAATAATTTAGCTGCTAGGACTACCCGTTTAGCAACCAATAATAGTGGATTTGATTACGGATTTCTTCGAAAATAACTTTTCATACAAAACAGAATTAACCGAAAATTAATTCAATTCCACTTAAAGATGGCTAAAAGTATTAAAAGAATGCATTGGCATCGTGTTCTGATATATTCTAAAAGTTTAAAATATCTATCTAGTTGGGAAATTAGTTCAAAATTGATTGCAAGATTTGTACTGGATAAACAACCACCGGACAAATAAGAATACGATCTAAGAAAAACGTGGTAGAATGTAGCTAGTATGACATGACAAATAATATGCCAAATAGTTACTAGTTACCTAGACAGTTATTTTGTTCATTCAATATTTTACTTTGTTATATATTGTAGTCTTTTATATTATAAAAGCATTCAAATAATGTGTTTTTACCTTATTTAAATACCCTGTATGTTATACATCTAACTCAGATCAGCTTGCAGGATATCACGAGCGCAGTTCGTTTCCTGAATTTTCCAACTACGACGGGTCTCCGCTTGTGCTTTTCCTCAGTTTTCCCGCAGCAGAACGACGCGAAAGCATAGAGGCGGAAATGATCATTTCTCATTTCAAAGTGATTCTGTGTATTCCGATTGCATAGTACTTTGATGAAAAATGTTGTTATGCAGAAATGACAATGTTATGATAACATAAAAAGGTAATAATATCAGTATCGACTTACTTTTTACCTGGGAGTGTGATATTATTATAAATAAAGTTTTTCCTTATTCAACGAATAATTTACAAGATTTAATAATGTAACATTCGTTTATTGAATATATATATTTTAAAAACACATCTACATATATTATATTTTTAAAAACTCGGCGCTTTGCGCCGAGCGGGGAGGCTTTACCCCCCTGGATCCCTCAAATGATGGTTAGTTAAACTCTGACGGCTAAAATTATTAAACATGAAACATGCTTTGCCTACTGATTCTCTGAATGCTAGTTATTTATTGTTGTTTTAATTTAATAAAACGCATTTTTTTTGTAGTACTTATTCCACTTTTAATCAATAGATGAGGACCGGTTTCGTCTGCCTCAGAGGGACATTTTTAACTGAATACATTTTTTTAAAACCATATTTATCAAACAAATTTCAAAGCGACAGAAATAATAAAACAATAAGTACATTAACAATTATCCGTCCAATAATACCTTCCCAGTAACAGATTAATTTAAAATTAATGAGGTTATAAACAAACTATTTTAAATATTAACAAACTACAAAATATGAAACAATCAACACTTACAATAACATTAATATCAACAAATATTTTTGATTAGTCAAAATTTACAATAAAAATATATAAAAAATAGTAAAATAAAAAATATTATAAATTGAAGTAAGATCGAATACAAAAAAAAATACAACCAAAATATTAGTCAAAATTAAATAAAAATAATAAATAATAAATAATGTACAATATATAAATAGTTATGTTATAACAATCCCAAATATTAAATAGGGTATAGTAATGGAGAAGACACAAAATATATTTGATCATTTAACAAATTAGAATTGGGCAAAAATTTATACCTATTAATTTTTAGGATTTCCTGTTTATCCAATTTTATAGATTTCTCATTCAAATGCAGGATTTTAAAATTTTTACTGATGTTAGAATGATTTGTAAACGAGTGATTATTTAAACATAAATGATTTCCAAAAGATGAAGTTTCATTACCATTTTTGGCACAGGCTAAATGTTCTTTGATCCTAGTGTTAAAACATCGTCCCGTTTGTCCAACATATTTGGCATCACAAGATTCACAACCTAATAGATAAATTCCACTTTGGTTAGGTTTATCTAATCTTTCTATAGTATTCACCAGTATTGAATTCAAATTTTGTGTGTTGTAAAATGTTACATTGAAAAGATTTTTATCTATTTTTCTTGAAATATTCTCAGACACTTCCTAGGAAACCTAATTTAACCCAGCGTTTTTTAACACTGGCTTCATCTATCACTAAGCCAGAGTTCACATTTAAGAAAGCTATTTTTTTAGATTTGTTGGCCAGAATGCAATCAATCAAACGTGAGTCATAACCGTTATTAAAAGCGATTTGTTTAATCGTCTTTAACTCCAAAGCAAAACTTTTTTCGGACATAGGAACCATTAATAAACGATGTATAAAAGCATGGAGAACTGATAATTTATGTGAGATATGGTGTCTAGAAGAGTTATTAATAATGTTATCACTGGGTTACCTGGGTTAAACTGGGTGTTCACAGGTAAAGCATGTTCCATGCTAAAACCACGACACCCAGCACGTTTAAGCCTGCGCTTCCTCCACAGGATTTGCACCCATTTGCTCTGACCACTGGTGTCTGAAAAACAAGGCAGTCTTAAATAAACTCAAAACAACCTTATAAAAAACTATCATTCTCCTAGTATATTAATGTATGGCTCAAAACATTTTAGAGAATAATTATGAAAATTTTTGAGAGGAGATTTTTGAAAACTTTCTTTCGGGTTGTTCAAGAAGATGGCATTTGGACGTCAATATATAATGAGGAGCTGTACATACTTTACATGGGTGAAAATATCATGTGGCATATGAAAATGCAGAAATTTTGTGGATTAATCACGTGCATAGAATGCTGGAGGGTATACCATAAAGTCGAACTGTGTTGGCAACTCTTGAAGGCAAGAGAAGACCTAAAAAACCGAAATTGAGATGACTGGACTACGGTACAGCATATTAAAAAAAAACTCAGTTAAAACAACTTGAGAGTATCGGTGCTGGACCGTTTAAGATGAAGCAAGTTTTTGAAAGAGGCCAAGCCCAACCAAGCACTGTAGTGCCATACAAATAATGATGATGACGTGCTCCAGCCAATTAATAAGTGTCGTATTTTTTTCAAAAAGATTTTTTCTAGTGATTTAAAATTATGTGTGTCCAACAAAAGAATGTCACATGCTTAAATCTTATGAATTATTTTGAATAAAAAAATAACGCTCCAACACCAGTGAGTAATGAAAGTAATTAATTACTTTGATACGAGGGTGGGTCAATAATTCCTTAGAAAAAAGCATTAAAACAGTTTTTATTTTTGTATTTTTTTTTTATTTCTCAACATAATCTCCTTGGAGCTCAATACACTTGGTTAGACGTTTCTCAATTTTTTTTAAACCGTCAGAAAAATAAGTTTTCGGAAGGTCCTCAAAATAAGCATTTGTCCGATCGATGACTTCTTCATTTGAAAAAAAAACGTTGTCCACTTAGCCATTTTTTTAAGTTTGGGAAAAGGAAAAAGTCACTGGGGGCTAAATCTGGCGAATACGGTGGGTGGTCGACCAATTCGAACTTCAATTCTTCAATTTTAGCCATTGATCGTAAACATGTGTGAACACGGGCATTGTCCTGATGAAAGAGGATTTTTTTCCTGTTTAAATGAGGCCGTTTTTCTTCAATTTCTTTTTTAACTGGTCCAATAAAGATGCATAATAATCCCCTGTTATTGTTTTTCCTTTTTTCAAATAGTCAACGAAAATAATTCCACGTGCATCCCAAAATACAGTAGCCATAACCTTACCAGCTGATTTTACGGTTTTCGCCTTCTTTGGACATGGTTCGCCTTTCGCAATCCACTGCTTTGACTGTTCTTTCGACTCGGGAGTATAGTGGTGTATCCATGTTTCATCTACAGTCACAAAGCGACGAAAAAATTCATCAGGATTGCGTTGCATGAGCGACAACAGGGTTTTAGAGGCCACCACCCTATTGCGTTTATTGTCGACTGTGAGCAAACGCGGCACCCATCTTGCAGAAACTTTTTTCATGCCCAATTTGTCATGTAAAATAGAAATGACGCTACCTTTTGAGATCCCTGTAACCTCAATTATCTCACTCAACTTTAATCTTCGGTCACTTAACACCATATCGTGGATTTTATGGATCATTTCTGGTTTAGTCACCTCTACAGGACGTCCTGAGCGTGGTTCATCCTTTGTTGATGTACGACCACGTTTAAATTCATTTAACCAGTTATAAATAGTTGCAAGTGAAGGAGCAGATATGCCGTGAACTAAATCCAACTCATTTTTTATTTCCTTTGCTGTTAACCCTTTTATATTAAAATGTTTAATAACAGCTCTAAACTAAATTTTCTCCATTTTCCATTTTTCCATTTTCCACAAGCAAATTTGTTTTTAAATGTACGAGAAACACACAACAACCCGACCAATCTGATTGAAACTTCGCAGCATACTGAATCGGTAGTGCCGCTGCATGAAAACAAACCGCTTACAGTACTAGTCGCGCCACCTGTCGGCTTTTCTAAGGACTTATTGACCCACCCTCGTATTAAATGATTGCCAATCAATCAGTAACGCAATTTAAAAAGAGCTTCTGAGAGTATTTTAAAAACTATAAGTTAACTTCGTCGCAATTATATAGGACGCGTAGAGTTTAGTAGTCAGTACACATGGGCGCAAATCCCGGGGGCCGCAGGCTCGAAACTTGCTAGGTCTCGTTAATTTTCAAAACAGATTTTTTCTTGTGGTTATATTTTTATATTTCTAAGAAGTATTTTCAAAATAAAGTTGGTAAGTTTTGTAATCATGTTATGGAGTAATTGCAATTTTAAGTTTGACATGCCCTCTAAAATCAGGCATAAAGCTTATTTCTTTGTCCTTTGTGTGCATGTTCTATATCGGAAAACTTTTATTTTTTTTGTCTAGCATACATATTTCTATATAGAGACATAATCCGTTGTTAATTCTAAATATCTAAATTATTGACATACCAACTTTTGGCAGCAACCCGATTATTATAACACCTACCATATTCGGTGTAAATGTAATTTATTTTTCCACTTTAATAATACAATAATACATAGGTATTATATATATAATATATACAATACAAAGAAAAGGGAAAACCTTGTTATCTGTAATACAATAAAATATGTTTAATTATCGTGGTCAAATTATTATTAAAAAAACTGAGTTAAATAAAAAGAGACGTGTATAAAATTATAATTTCTCATAAACTTAACGCAGATCAAAGACGCTCCAAAGCGCTGCAAAGCATTTCCCTCCAGTCCTGGATTGTTGGAACGGTGCCAAGGTTTCCAGCGGTTTTCCCATTACACCAAGCGGCGAGGTAATGCCCTCGGGCCGCGCCACCGTACCCTGGGACAGCTAAAAAGGCTCTTCCACACGACTTGATTTACTGACGAGACGGTAAACTTGCCCACTTAAGGTGTAAAACTTAACCGAATCCCGTAGCATTTGTTTATATAAACATCGACTTTTAACGACTTGAAGTTTAGTGGTGATGCAGTAGAAAATTTTCGTATAATAATAATTTTAAGCCTCAGTTTTTCTTTCGTTTATTTATTTTGTTATGAACTTTTGGTCAAAATTTCTAGGATTAGAATAACTTTAACATCTTTTATATATTTTTACGTACCAATTTAATATTGTGTAAAACGACTTAAAACTATTAATTAAATAAATTATTTTTATTTTACTATGTCCGATCTTAATAAGAGCCTCCAAAAACTAGAAATTTCATATTAATAGATTTTTTTCCGAGAAATGAATGTTAGCTACTTGCTTAACCTATTAGGCCCATACTCGGACTCAAACACAAATTTAAAAAAAAAACAATATGTGTACTTGTTAGACCCAGGATTAGGACATGTAATCCACGACATAATAGGCCGACGCTTAAGCCGCGCTTCCATCGTGTGTGGGGGAAAAAAACAGAATATTATTATAATTAACCTGTTATGTTTTGTTCAACAATTAATTCACAGGATTTCAAAATGCAACATTCTTTATTTAACATACATGATTTAAAAACGCATCAGACAAATATATTATAACTACTAAAAACACCCGCGGTGGCCGCGCGGCTTGAGCGTCGGCCTATAGCGTCGTGAGTGCCAGGCTCGATTCCTGGGTCTGACAAGTGCCTACACATATTTTCAAATTGTGTATGAATCAGAGGATGAACTTAATATATTGAGCAAGTGGAAGACATCAATTTTTTGTAAAAACAAAATCTGTTAATACAAAACCTCCACTATGCGGAGGCAGTGACGTCCCGTGGGGGTAGACAGATTGAGCATTGCTTGGAGGCGGCGGTTACTCGAATGCCGACAATTCGAGAAGAATCATTTGGAATATATAGAAATAGCTATCTAAACTTAGTAATAACGAAAATATCTTTCAATTAAAAAAAAAACAGCTCACTGGTTTTATCCAGTTTGCGATATCCAATTTACTTCCGTTGCCCTTCGACGTCCTTGGTGACCAGAAACGACATGAGCAGATTTGCAAATAATTAGTCTGATATTTTGTTAGTAAAGTATCTATCACACAACATATTTCATAGATGTTGGACTCATGAAAGAATAATAAAATGTATAAAAAAATGAGGTGGCATTTTGGCGCTGGCTAGGGGCGGCATTTTATTTAGGGACGTCACTATGTGGAGGCCTATAATATGATCTTATTAGGATTGGATATGGTCAAAAAAAAACTATAAAACATCTCCTTTGAAAAATACTACACCTATTGGGATTTGAACCATCATACATCACAATCCAGTTACATGAACACATTTTCAAAATTGACAATAAACAATTTTGGTTACATCATATCACCTTGTCGGATCTCCTTACTAAAAAAGGAATTTACGGGTTATTTTCTTTCAATTAAAAGATATTGTTGCATTTTTATTAGTATGAAGAATTTTAAGCGGATATTACCTATAATATCCCTCCAAGTTATCATAACAAATCTTTATCATGGCTCGTCCCACTCTTTGGATCAAACATACATTGAGAAAAAACGATCCAACAGAGTTAAGGTTATTTATTTGAAGCTTATACTAAAATACCATGAAAAATCTACAATCCTATTCGTAAGCTCTATATACCTAATATTAAATATTATGTAATATTTTGAGAAAAGTTGCATTTTGTTCAAATCTGTTCATTTCAAAAGACTTTCTAGATATTGCGATCTTGATGTAATCATACTTCTATTATATTATTGCAATAACATTTCCTATGGTTCCCGCAAGCAAAATTCTAAACAAAACAAGGTTTTATTGAGGCTTATCTACACATCGTGAAACACAAGTTTAATATGTTTTCCATATAAGTAGAGAAAATTGCCTGTACGTATATATATATAAATTTTGATTTCTAAAAAAACTTTGAAGCATTCGTTTGGTAAAAATTCTTTTATAATATAATATTATTATGTATAATTTCAGCATAACTTTTGTAACGTAAGTGAAAATATTTTCGCCTCTAGCGTCAATTGTGAGTATGTGTAAGGAAACACCATTATCCTAGTCAATTCGGAAATCGAAAAGCAAAATTCCTGTAGTCGGTATCAAAGTACCAACTTTTAGTTTACATGCGTGCGTATTGACAATAATTACAAGATCGAGATTATTGAAAATTTACTGATTAAAATAAAAATATTGCTTTAATATGTATCTACGTTAAAGTTCCCACCACCACCCGTCATATATGCAAAGGCACGGCCGCTTTCCATGACGCTTTAAACGTGTCTAAAAGAAGTGATTTTAAGTGCTCATTCCTTCCCGAGACGGAGCTGCATAGGACTGATGCTGCAGCCATGTACCGTAGTGCTTAAAAAAGAAATTTAAGAAAGTTTTTTTTTGTTTTTTTGGACTGGCTCTGCTGTCTGCTGATGTTAAGCGCCCTGTGTACCCGCATACTGAGTGTCACGAATTGAAATGGATGAGTCTACAGAGGAGTCGGGACTATTCCTCTCCCCATACGACGCTGCAAATTTCTCGAATGCCGCAAAGTTGGCCGCTATAATATGTATCTAGTAATAATTTAATACCTTAGTATAAGAAATTAAAAAAAAAACTCTGTGATGTTAGTACCCACGTAATTACAAAGAAAAAAAATACGCAAAATAAAATAAAAAAATGATAAAAGCAATAATATGATGAGGGAAAATCCTTTTTCCGAATTTCATAATATTTGCACGTGTCAGATTTTTACATTCGGAAAGTGTGCCTACGATTTCATTTATTCATAATGGAGGCAAAAAATAACATTTGAGTCGATTTTTGAATTAATCTTAAATCTAAGAAATATAATATTATAAAGAATAATAAAATATCAAGCAATCATAATAATAATAAATGGGTATATCCACGAGTGAGCTTTATTTAATTTTAATATAACATTAATTATATTTTTAGTAATACGATGAAAACACGTAAATTTAAAAAGAGGGTTCATAAATAGCTGCAATTCATATTTATTGAATGTACGTAGCAAACTTTTTCACTAAAGTTTTAAGCATTTTAACAAAATTCAACGAAATAAATAATTGAGTTTGTAACACCAGAATAAAGACAGTAAGACAGAACATACAAGTAAAAGTATGAGAGAAAGTGAGACAGGGAGAAGAGGTTTTAGTGTTTAGAATAAAAAATATGGGTTGTACAAAGGTGAATTGCAATTTTGAAAATTAGGTAATTGATTAACATTCACGTTACAAAGCAGTCACGTTCATATTTTGACTAAGGTAGAAAATACTCAACTACCCAAAACGATTCTTTTAAAGTAAAATAATTGTGTGAAACCCTAAACTGTGATAGTTGGATAAAGTTGAAAGAGACAGAGCTTCCTTGTTCCTTGAGACTAATCCGGCTCTCACATAAAAACTGGCCTCGTCTGCAACGTGTCAAATTCGTCGATTTGACGTCATCTTTGTTCACAAAACATACGTTGCCAAGTTGAACTCCGCAGATTGGTCGAATGCGACGATACAAATCTAGTGCTGCTATCAACAAATCGCATGCTTTTCGGATTGCGAGTCGAAGACGCCAGAACTCATACGAACACCTAAAAATTGGTCATTCCTATACCGGCTCGACGATCGCCGCATCCAAATATCTATTTGTTTGGAAAGGTCAACGAGAGGTAGATGTGCACGTTTTTCATATGCAACACCGGATCGACGTTCCTAAAAGGTTTTATTTATGGCTGTGCAGCAGACAAGACGAGTTTAGATGTGAGAGCTGGTTAAGGCGGTGAGGGGAGTTAGTCACCAACAAAGGATGGTGGAAAAGTTTTCTGTTGATGGTGAAGAACTATTATATTATTAAGTTACCGTGGCGATGATAATGATGCAATATAATACCTAAACGTTGAAATAATTTTACATTTTCATTTCGGAAAATTCATTTTTTTTCCGAATACTGCGATAGGTAGGCACCTACTAATAATAAAATTGTAAACGGCTGGTTGGTTTTGTCAATGTTTATAAAGCTGCTCAAACACATTTTATTATTCGCATACCATCCAAGCGAAAGTGAAGCGAAGCCTTCGTAAGTAATTTTAACTGTTTTAATTCATTCATGTGAAAATATGTAACAAAACTGTGAAATATCAACGTAAGTAGATTTTGGTTTAAAGAAAATTTAATTTAAAAAATCTTTTTGTAATATAATAATATGAAACACCTTCACGAACAATGGATATTATAAATATCGTCACCTTACTATTAAGACCTCGATAGTCCGATATCATGTAAAAATATTTTTTTTTTGACAAAATTTAAACAAAAAAACATTTTAAATCATATCAAAACCTCGGTTTTCTTGACTAGTATGCTGTCCGTCTCGTGGTTTTAAACATGGAATTAAAACCTCGTATTTCACAACCAGTGTTAGCAGATTCACCGATTAGAGAGGTGTTTAATATAATATGTATTGTTTTTATTATTTTTTTTCCTTCCCTTCAACATCTCAAACAGACTTACGAGGTTTTAATAGTAAGGTGACGATAATATTACGTTGTAGGTAATTAAATTTTAAAAAATCTAACTTTAAAGTTAAAAAAACTCTGCATAGGTGTTTAATAATAAGAAGTAGTTGCAAAGGGTGGTATGCTGTGAAGATCTGACATAAATTGTGCATACAAAACAACTCTGCAGTCAAAATTATTTATTTTAATAATAAACTTTTTTCTATTTATGGAATGATTAACAAGATTTTTAATAATTATTGATACAATATCTGTTACTGAATACACACAGGTAACTAGGAATTACCTCCGATAAATACATTTACAAAAAATAAATTTATAAACCGTAATGTATTTTCAATAAAAGAATCATGCTTTCTTTAAATGGTCTTTTATATAAGATAATAATGTAAATTAACGCTACACAACGAGATAATACATCTTACCGTAGGTACGTGTTAAAACATAATATCTGCCGTGACAAGTCTTATCACCCGATGTTTATATACCCACGTAAGGTTCTGTTGACACCCAGATATATTTGGCTAGCACCCCCTCGAAGGCTTTGGGGTCGGGGGTCGTAACAATAAGTAGCCCATAAACGTTAGTATGTGTGTTTACAATTCACTCAGCCATGCGGACCCAATTTAAGATACTTTTTTTTATATCGCGATACTTTGAGTTTTACGACGAGGCTTGACTGCGGTGTCATTCTCATTTTATAACAACCCGTTCTCAGTTTATTTTAATCCAGAACTTCTCTCCAGAAAGCAGAACTTAAAGCTTAAAAATCTATTTTATTAACTTAAAAATGTATTTAAGAAGAAATATATATTATTATAAATTAATGGGTCAATTAGGGGGTAATTAAGTCTATAGGGTCTAAGCGTCAAAAAAATCTATAATATTTTTTTACTTCAATACAATCTATATCTTCTTCTTATTGTGCCATCCCCTAGCGGAGGTCGGCCACCATCCAGGCGATCTTATCTTTGTCGTATGCTACCCGGAATAGTTCAGTGGAGCTGCACTTGTACCAATAACGGAGATTCTTAAGCCACGTAATGCGGCGCTGTCCTTTGCTACGCTTCCCATTGATCTTTCCTTGAATAACAAGTTGAGGAATGCCGTATTTTTGTCCTCTCATAATGTGGCCGAGTAACTGTAATTTCCTGGTTTTGATACTACGTAGAACTTCTCTGTCCATCCCCATTCGATTGAGAACTTCAACATTTGTCACCCGGTCAGTCCAAAGAATTTTGAGGATGCGTCTATACAGCCACATCTCGAAAGCTTCAAGTCTCCGTGACATTTCTTGGTTTAGCGTCTATACTTCCAACGTACTTCATACAATCTATATGACAACCTTTATAATATTCTGAAGGGTCTACGTAACTAACTCCACCATTTTTGTTACACAAATACATTGAAATATGGGCGGGGGCCCCTACAGACCCATCTACATAGAACCTTATAACACTGTCCGTGTTTTTATATTGATTTTATTCTTTATTTGTTTATTTTATCTTTAAAATTATGTCAACTTATCATACTGATATTCTTCTGTAACTTCATAAAAATAAAAGTGTAAGTTTTCATATAAATTGTATGGTTGTATTTTTTTTTTTTTGTTATATCTCAGTTTCACATTTTTGGCACTTAGATCCTATAGAATTTCAACTTTTCAATTATTCCTACGCTTACAAATGGTTTGCATACGCGCTCAGTTTATAACAAAATGGTTTGCTCGAACTTTTCTAAACTGACTGAATGGCATTTCTGCTGGTCTGGTCACTTAAAGTGGCTCGAATGATTGTCATGTCGATGTCGATGAACATGTCGGTTTTTTGATACTTAACCTATAAATGTATAAGATCTATGTATAATGGTTACGTTTCGTTCGTTAAACTCATTGGTTTTTAATAAAATATTACACTTTTTTCTAAAGACCTAACCTTAATATAATATATAACGATGAAGTTAAATCAAAGGTTACTATGGAAAATGATTCAATTAGTTACAAGTCGCTTCACCCTATAGATTTAGTCGCATTAACTAAACCTTAATTACCATTATACACTGTTAAGAAATATTTATCACTCAAAAACTACACGTAGAAGAATGAATAAATCAAAATCCTTTACAAAAATACAATATTAGCTTCAATAATTAATTGTATCAAGAAAGATAAATTTAATACAGCGAGTTGGCATATAAATCCAAAGTAGCTGTTTTGATTACATACTTACACTTGAGAAAACTGAGGGACAAATACTGTTTATATATTGACAGCTATTTATAGAGTTGTGCATTATATTTTATTTATACTATTGTCAATACTCGCATTATAAGATTTTACGAACCGGAGCGCTCGATAATTTTTCGAAAATATTTTTATATTCTTATGTAAAATAGTTGTAGGTATGTATTATATGTAAATATACCTACCAAGCTCAGATGAAGTAACTTGCGGCATGCAAGCCTATGTCATAATATTCTCGAATTAATTTGTGGCTGTCACGGATTCCTGTAACTCAAATTTCAATATTATACTTAATATTATTTATTAAAGATTCATTTTTCTCGTACAATCAGTCAGTATTTATAATATATAATATAATTTTGTAATCTTATGAGATAGCGGATTTGCAATTTCATAACATAACGAATTAATATGATTTCATTATAATTTCAACATATTATTTCATGGTGCGCCGTTCAATAAATAGCGGGTCAGAATCAATAATTGGACATCTCACTGAATTACAAGTTTCCGTTAAAGAAACATCGCACCGAACTACAGTTGTTTATTATATTGCATCAATTATTTTACCCTTGTAGTTATTTGAAACACTAAATAAAATCTCGCCTGCTCCATCATCACGAACAATAATTATAACCGTCTTTCATCTGCAATACCTTTCATCCGACGAACCAAAGGATACAACAAATTTAATTACCTTTTAGTAATAAAACTCACGAAAAAGAATGCAATATTCAATTTTTCCACGAGACGGAGCGATAATGACGAATGAATTTTGGTCCATTTCGAGCACTGATTATTGTGCAACCTTTTAACAAATAATAATATTATAAGTAACTGTACACAAATAATACATGGTATAAAAAATAATCGAATCATTATAATATACAAAGAGATAAGATTGCTAGAAAATCAAACTGGCATAATATATCTCATTTGGGTGTCTGAATATAATTTTCAAGTAAACTCTCACTGTGTTGAAAACGCAAAGGATAATACAATTGCTCAATGTGCAAGTAAAACAGACACTTAAAAATAACATGTAAGAGATATCCAAACATTATTAGCAGTGCAAAACTGCATAGATAAAAATGAAAAATGCATAATGCAGAAAGACCACAAAATAAACCAATTTAGAAAGGGGTAAAAAATAGTGCGCGATATGATAGAGGTCACCTAGATGATGAAATGACAATAAAATTAATAGACTATAATATAGTATAGTATATTATATAATATATTATATTATCTGTCTATAATAAATTATATTCTGCTTTTCCAAGGAAGAAGGCAGTAACTGACTCTCATACACTTTCGAGGTAAATAACGTATCGTATTTTTCTTTAAAATTTTAGTACTCTCAATTAATAAAAAAATGGTGATATTTTTTATTCATAGGATATTAAAATACAAACAAAGTATTGATAAACATGCAGTAACTGCAATAAATAGGTGCAGTGATTACCTTTATGCTAAGAAATGTGTATTATTTTAGTAGATGTCCATTTTTTCACTAACAATTTTAACGATATTTTAGTGATAATACTGATTTTAAAGTGAAAAGAATATATAGCTTTTAACAAAATTACCTAACGGATGGCATTAATTATTATAACTCATTTCACAAATTTCTTCCTTGGAATGGCAGTATTATGTCACTCAGTGAGTGGATGACCGCTAAATAAATTCAATTATAACCTAAGAAGCATTAAAAAATACGAGAATATCCTAAAATTCGACGATGTAAAATATGTCAGCAAAGAATTATTAGGCACCAAAAAGAGTGGATGGAGCAAAAAAAAGCATTCATACAGCCGTCGATAGCCCCAAGCTGATGATCATACAAACTTAAAAATATAATATACTGTTTTTTTTGGTGTCCAACTACACCAGTAATCTGTATAAAGGGTAATTTTGGGGGGCCAAGCTTTCTGTGAAGCACAGTTTTGCAACCCCGGGATTACACAAGCAACCTCCCATTATCAATTGAAATGTAAATATGCATTTATTTTTACATTTTCCACAGTTTTTATTTCTAAAATATAAATTAATTCGTCGGTTTAGAAATTTATTATTGAAATACATACACAAACATCTAAATTAGGAGATTTACATAATAATGTAGGCAATTGATACAATTTTTTTCTTCAATTTAATATGGTAGCCTTTTACTAAGGTGCTATATGGTTTATATAAATTGGGTGTTTGTGTGAAACGTTTTTCCTGATTAGCATTTAGAGTAGACTAAGAAGAGAATAGAAAGTAGTAAACATCGCGGAAAGTGCTTTTATTCGAGTGTTTACCGTAAATTTGTGCTTTTATTTCAGAAATATGAAAAGGTAGTATATTTTTTATGTAGTGATTATCCACTAAACCAGACATGTCCAACGGGTCGATCGCGTCATATAGTCAATTGAGTCAAAAAACATATTGTAAACAATCGTAAACTTAGCCCGTGCTATCTTGATATATCAGTTGAATTGTGTTACATCACTAACAATGTTGTATAGAAAATAACGACCCAAACCTCGTCATCATAATGGTCTGCGATATATGAGCTCATCTCAATTTATTAAATATTCACCTACAGTTAGCGTGGTATCCAATTATCACATACGTCAATAAATACCCGACCTCAATTTATTGAATATCCATTTTCACCTACAGTTAGCCAGTATTTTCGAAACGAGACCCAAAGATAGCGTGGCTCATTCATTGGACACCGCAAGCGCTATGTAGATAGATTAGAATTTAAGGCGATGTCTTTACCTATCAGTGGGTCTATTCTATACTTATCGAACACTAAAGTGATAAATAATATGAAACTTAGGGTAGGTTTGTATCAAAATATTAGCACTTATTGTAACAATTACACGAAGTTGGTTTTTATTGTTGCAATAAGTGCGATATTTTAACAACAGCAACGTAGGTGCTGTTAAAATATAGCACCTATTGCAACAAAACAAACCAACTTTGTGTAATTGTTACAATAAGTGCTAATATTTTGATACAAACCTACCCCAAGTTTGATAATATTTATCACTTTATCACTTTTTTTAGCGGTCGATAAGTATAGAATAGACCCACAGAGGCACCTAGCGGAAAAATACGAAGCTTCCAATTTGAGACATTTTTTTGAAAATATTCAATTTCAACTGTGTTAATTAATAAATATGTATCTGAAAACATTGAAAAGAAAAATATTTTTTTATTTTAAGTTAAAGATAAACTTACAATTAATTGTAAAAAATGTAATAAACTGTAAATTTGTTGAATCGGATCCCATATTGTTATTACATATATTTTATGGTCATATTTATTATTAAAATTTAGTATATTAAGTTTTCTAAGCATCGCCTGAGAGATCTTTGACTAATTCGTAATTTAATTATTTTTTATATGTATTTTAAAAAACATTGATTTTTATAAAAAATATAAATGTGTATAACTTGAAATCCGTTTTATTCATTTCTACGCGTTATTTAATTATAATATGTAGGTGGGTCTTGGCCTCTTCATCAAAAATTTCCTCCATCCTGGACGATCCAGCGCCGACACTCTCTAATTGTTGTGACCGAGCATTTTTAAATCTCTCGTGGCACAGTCCAGTTATTTTAATTTCGGCCGTCCAGATCTTCTCTTGCCATCGAGGGTTGCGTACATAGCCCACGTCGCCGGTATATCCTCCGGCATTCTATGCACTTATTCGATCTAGCGCAGTCTCTAAATTTGCATATGCCACGTGATCTTTTCGTCCCCATAAAGTGTGTATAGCTCCTCATTATACCTTGACCTCCAAATGCCACCTTCTTGAACAGCCCCAAAGATTCATTTTAAAGGAAGTCCTCTCAAAAATATCCATACTTCTCTCATCCTGTTTGCCGAGTGCCCAGAAGGGCTTTGTATAAGGTTGATTTGGTTTTCCTTGAGAGTAGTTTATTCTTTAGTTTATGAGTAACACCAAATTGTGGTAATAATTAGAGAAATGAAAAAAAAGCACTAATTTTATTTTATGCTGGTTATAATATATACCACCACATCTAATACTGTGTTTAGTTGAAAAGACATCCGCTAACGTTCATATTGGCATAATATTTGACGTCTTTATATCAGTTGGGTTCATTTTTTTTTTAAACTAAGGGATACTTTGAGAATTTCGAATTGCTAAACAGGTCCCTAGCCTTTGCGAGCTCTCTGTTAACCGCAAGCTAACGCTTGGGTATCACTGTTTTAATTAAAATGACTTCGCAGTTTACACAAATAATAGAAACATAATATTTCATTATGAATTTGCATACAAATTTACATACAGAAAAAATACAAAACATAAATATTGTATTATTGTAATACTAGATAAATAATTGGATAATTATAATAAAATATTGAACATCTACAAATCTTTTATTTGAAAAAATATAACGTCTAACGGGAGTTGAACCTGTTACTACTGGATTCGCGCCAATATGCTTTACCAATTAAACTATGGCCATCCTATCGAATTACGACGAAATTAAATAGTGTCTAGTTATTACAAAATTACTTATACCAAATTTCGTTAATTTTGGCAATCGGGTTTTGTGTTTTAAATCAATGTATCAATTTATTAAGTGATATAATAATTACTAACCGACGTCCGGATCGCTCCAGATTTTACATATCACGCACTTGCACTTATTAAAACTATTTATTTTATTAAACAAATAATCATTTACAAGATTTGAGAATGTAACAATATTTAATATAAATAATGTTATACGGACTCTGAATTGATGAGTATATTAGCTACAATTAATTTTATATTGTAGGATTATTTTGAGAGAACTTCGCCTGTCTACTATGACATTCTACTATAATTTCAGTTTACACAATTAGTTAATTACACACATAGACTCTATTTAAATTTATTTATTTATTTATATTATATAATATATTTATTGAACTTTAGAAATCACAGATTCAAGACGTTCACAACATGACAAAAAAAAAGAAAAAATATCAAAACTGTATTAAAATATAGAACCAATATTAGTAAAAGAGTGAATACAAAAATTATGAAGTACATGGAAGTACACCGAATGAGCTAAATTGACCTGATTTAAAAAATTTAAAAAACAATGTTCACCTAAAAACTCATCCTCACGTAGGTGCAATATATCAATACCCAAAACTATTTGAGTTTATTATTATTAAAGCGGTCAATTAAATATTAAATTATTGCCTGTGAATACCTGTAGAATGATACTGCGTCAATTTTATGGAGAGCCTCAAACGTAATACGTTGAGCATTATATTTTTATGATGATAATCACGTAAAGCAATAATACATGTATACGTAGTTACGTAAAAAAGGCAACATACTTTAACCTAGAATTCAAGACAAATTTTTAATTTCAGAGCTGCCAATAGAATAAGAATAATTAGAAGATAAAAAGAACTTTTTATATACAACGTTTTCAAATTCTGTTGAACCATATAAACTTGACTTGTATAGCTTAAACGATCAAAAAAATTGTACTTGATATGTCATATTGATTTCCATAGTAATGCACGTATATATTAATAATTTTGTTGCTAGGACCCCAGACCCCTAGCAACCGATAATGGTGTCGAAATAACTTTTCATACAAAACAGAATCAACTGAAAATTAATTCAATTCTACTCAATGATGGCTAAAAGTATTAAAAAAATGCATTGGCATCGTGTTCTGATATATTCTAAAGTTTGAAATGTCTAACTAGTCAGGAAATTAGTAAAAAATCGATTGCAAGATTTGTACCGGACAAAAAACCGCCGGACAAATAAGAAGACGAGCTAAGAAAAACGTTGTAAAAATAAAAAAAAACAATTTACTAATTAACACAACTACATGTAACTACAACCGTTTGGTTTGAAAATCGAACTGCCTTCAAAGTTCTTAATACAAATTGCGTATAAAACTTGTTTTTTATTTATATTTCAAATTCTTTGGAATTAATGGCCAAACTATATGAGTGTTTTGCTACCAAAATGGTGTCTGAAATAAAAAAGGGTGAATAGAAGACTATATTATAATATTATTATAACTTTAGCATCTAAAAATAAAATGTAATATGGGATACTTAACGGATTCATCTCCCCTGGATTTTAAGAAACGTATTTATAAATAATATTTTTCATTCATGTTGTATGATTACAAGCGGGACATAATATTTTGTTTTTCCCACGTACAAAAATATGAATGAAAATTCTGGAAATTGCCACAATATCATATTTCATAGCTATATTAAGTGAAATAAAGGGGGATAATTCGAACGTCTGAAGGGACTTAATATGTAGATGTTTTTTTAACGAATATTAAGTTATAAAAATAATATGATTTTAAAAAGAAGTATTCATTTAAATATTACTGAGGCTGTCATCGGATTTCTGTAACCCAGATCATAATAATAATAATAATCTTATTTAATAAATATTCATTTTTCACGTACAATCAGTTAGTATCTATAGGTATATTACAATATGATTTTTTAATGTTATGAGTTAGCGGATCTGCAATTTCATAACATTACGAATTAATATGATTTAATAATGATTTCAACATATTATTTCATAGTATGCTAGTCAATAAATACCGGGTCAGAATCAATTGGACATCTCATTCAATTACTTAAGTTAAAGTTAATGTTTCTGTTAAAGACACATCGCACCGAACAACCATTATATTTATTATATTGCATCGATTGTACCCTTGTAGTTATTTAAAACAGTAAATAAACTCTCGCTTCTTTCATCACCACGAACAACTTACTACCGTCTTTTATCTGCAATACCTATCGATTGCCAACCAGTCCGAAATTTCGTCGCACCTATAGTTGAAAATTATTTGCCGTTTCACTGAAGTACCGTGTTAATGGAATACGTCAAGGAGCAGTGACGTCCCGTGGGGGTAGGCAGATTGAGTGTCGCTTATGGGCGGCAGTTGCTTGAAGGGCGGCAAATCGAGGAGAATCATTTTTTACATGGAAATAGTTACCTAAACTTAGTAATAACAAAAATATCTTGCCATTTAAAAACCAGCTCACCGGTTAGAAACAAAATGTATTAATTAATATAAACGGTTTTATGTTTTAGTGGTAGGTATATATTTTGTTTGTTCCTACCTAATGTATCCATACAATACATTTCTTAGAAATTGGAGTTATCAAAGGATGATAAAACATACTGTATAATAATTAAAAGATAAAAATAACTTTTTATATACTTACCACGTTTTAAAATTTTCTGTTGAATCATATAAACTTGACAATTCTATGTATTAATAAAAACTTTTTATTGTACTTGATAGAAATGCTGAATAAATAATGAATACCTACTTACTGAAATGTCATTTTGACATTTTATATTGATTTTCATAGTAACGCACGTATGTATTAATAATTTAGATGCTAGGACCCGCTTCGCAACCAACAATAATAACTTTCTATACAAAACAGAATTAACTGAAAATGAATTCAATTCTACTTAAAAATGGATAAAATTATTTAAAGAATGCATTATCGTCGTGTTATGATATATTTTAAAAGTTTCAAATGTCTAGATAGTCGGGAAGTTAGTTAAAACTCTTCAATCGTCCAATACAAATCTTGGACAAATAAGAAAAAAATTATACTGGACACACAAGAAAAAATCTGTACCGGACAAATAAGAATACGAGCTAATAAAAACGTCACTTGGAGATAAATTATAACAATTGGAAATGAGTTATTAGAAATAACCAACCACTATAAATTGGCCATTTTCATGGCTAACAACGATATCAAAATATAAATCAGAACACAAATAATGCAGCTAGCCAATAAGTATCACTTTTAAATCAGTAAATATCTGAAATCCATAGTGCTATTTCTGTAAATAAAAATCCAGATATAAAAAGTACTGCTTTAGTAATTTAATCGGTACAAGTCGGTTATATAGAGTACAGTGGCAAACACATTTTGAAAATAGCCGATATACTGGATTATTTGTTAGGTTTACCTAACCAAACCTAACCTTACTTAAACTAACCCAAACTAACAAATAATCAGGTATGTAGGGTATTTTCAAAATGTGTTTGCCGCTGTATTCCACATAACCGACTAGAACCATTTTTAATCTTCACACACCGATAAGAATGTTGTGTTATCAGTGACAAGTCTGAATACGGTCTTTTGATTTTCAAATGAAATATTCTGAGAGTGATGTTGGAGCCCAAAGTCAAAATCTACAAATAATCTGAGTCACTGAGTATTATCCAAACCACCAATATTTCATGATAAAAATTTGCTGGTCATGTTCACGAATGAACCTGGTAAACCAGTCTTTTAAAGGAAGCCTTTCGAGTGGAGTGATGCGATATCGAAAAGCGGTGGTTATAAGCTATTATAGGGTGGCTCAACATGCACGAGCGATTGGAATTCCAGATTGGGGAAGTATTGTGGAGAATTGAACTAGATTGTGGTGCAGGGTTGCATCAAGAATGATTATGAAGCTAGGGTTTGTATTCCGGATGCCATTAAATACCTTTATGGAACAAATTTAACCGAGTGCAGCGATGTTACCTTTTGTTTGCACTTTGCTGCAGTACTGGGACGTGACAAGGTAAGTAAGTATTTTTTAGTATCCAAAAGTGCGCAGATTATAATATAACATAGTGACAAATGAATGGAACTCACGATACCTAAACTCTTCAACAGGGGAGTTGACCCGAAAGTTTTTTCCTTCAATTTCAGCTGCACGAGACGCCAGGATGCATACGGGGCTGTGTTTTGAGATGACTCAGATTCCTACAGGTCACGGAGTCATGCGAGCATACCTGCACCGGTTTAAAATAACATCTGATGGAAAGTGTCCATGTGACGACGGAAGCGACCAGGACGTCCTAAATTTACTACTAGATTGTCAAATATTTAGCAAGGAGCGGCACAACCTGAACTCTCTATTACAGATGGCAGATGCGGACATTCGAGTCCTTCCGGGGACCAACCGACGCCGGAAGAGATGCACTTTTTAATTTCTGTGTTGATGTAATAAAAAGAATAAAAATAATAAATGGTGACATGTAATGATGATTCATGCCTTTCAGATCCAGTGACTGCAGTCATATAAGATATGATAAGTATATGTCAAGAATATCAGTCCTATGCGACATTTTTTTTACCACGGGAAAAACTCGGCTACAAATCAGTCCTCAGTTTTCAATGAATACGACAAAATATTCATCAGAATCACCACCGCTTTGCGCTATAAAGAATTTTCCAGGGTTTTTGCAAGGCGGTTTCATAGGCCCTGGCCGAATTCAAATTAACAATACCCGATGCGGGTAGAAGAATAGTTTTTAATAAGGCATATTCTCTCAGCCGGCACAATTTTCATTTGACTAGCACAAAGTAGAGTAGTTAGCATGCCAAAGTAGTTAAAGAAACCTCGATAGTAAATGCAAAGTATCCACAAAACGCCTAACTATATATTATATAAAATAAATTTTGTTTTAAAGTTTTATATTATTTTATCCCTTAGTTAAATTGCGATTTATTACCCTATTACTATGGCAGTGATGTCAATTTTTGGATTATCCTACGATTATGGTTGATATAGTATGTTTTCAATATTTATATCTACATCGACGTGAGTGTTTGACGAAAGGTGGTAGTTTACAGGGTTAATTACTCTTTAAACCCTTCAAATCCCGCTAATAAATTGGAGAGCATTAATTCGGACCTTTATAATGTACTGCCAACAAATAATGTGAGCACGAATGGGTCGATATAATCTGGAATTTAGAATCAAAGGGCCACGGAGGCGGACTCTAATGAGTCTAATAGCTACACAGAGAAGATAACATATATAGTAGTGTAACCTTATGTCTTAGGGCTAGTGTAGAATGGACGACAGAGAAGCAAGTGTAATCAAGATATCAATGTGGGAGTTTGGTGAAAACATTTATTTTATGTAACAGAATTTATGAATTATTTTAGATATAAAAAACACGCCCACGATGGTCAAGTGGCTTAATCGTCGATCTATAATAGGGATGGCAAACCTATGGCACGCGTGCCACTGCTGGCACGCGAGACGATTTTGCATGGCACATGAATGTTTTATTTTGAAAAGAAAAGAAATTACTATTTTATTTATTATCTTCTACTTCTTTCTTCTTCCACCCTGTCACGTCCCAACATTGGGGCATAGGGCAAGCACAAGTTGGCGCCACTTCCCTCGGTCCATCGCCAACTCCTGTGCCTTCCGCCATATCAGACACATATTATTTTTCGAATTGTGTTGAAAACTGAGAACGGGGTACAAATTATGCAAGCAAGAATTGAGATTTATTTTAATAATCTAATCAGGCCAGTTATTAATTGTAGTGTTTGATGCCTTATTTCAATCCTCTACTATTTCTGTATTATAATATTAGATAAGTATTATAAAACTATGTAAAATTGTTTTTGTGATGTCGAGTTATTTTTTTTTGTACCATGTCCGATCCTAATAAGATCATAATGAGACTCCAAAGGGTGGAAGTTTGTATTAACAGATTTTTGTTTTTACAAAAACTTGCTCAACCTACTAAGTCCATACTCTGACTCCAAACAGAAATCGAAAAACAGTGCGTATCTATTTGCCAGACCCAGGATTCAAATCTGGGACCCACAACATAAGCCGATGCGTAAGCCGCTCGGTCATCGTGGGCGAAATTAGCTAATAAGAAATGTCACTAAATATTATATAATGCATAAAGGTAATCAAAAAAGATCAAAAAATTCAGAGCTAATCAGACTAAGCTGACTGGCTGTAAGACAGTGAGAGATAAAAATTACGGAGGTAGGTAACATAGAGTTAAATCCTAATCCATCTACATAGCGCTTGTGGCGTCCAGTCAATGGGCCGCGCCATCTATGGGTCTCTTTTCAAAGTCGCGCCGCTACAATGGTACACGAAAACAAGATAAGATGACTCGGTCGATCAAATAACCAAATGAACTTCCCAAAGAATAAGTTTAGTTCAGGTATGTATCACATTTGACAACCAGAAATCACAGTTATCACTAGAAACGAATAATGACAGTATAAGGTGCTTAGTTTCAAAATATAGGACCTGTATGATCAAAAAGTTCAGAGCTAATCAGAGATCAGAGAGAGCTAATCAGACAGTGAGAGATAAAAATTACGGAGGTAGGTAACATAGAGTTAAATCCTAATCCATCTACATAGCGCTTGTGGCGTCCAGTCAATGGGCCGCGCCATCTATGGGTCTCTATTCAAAGTCGCGCCGCTACAATAGTACAAAACTAAAATCAATTATTATTAGAATTTAAATTCAAATTCCGTAAAATACCCTCAGTCGATAGGATTAAATTCATAGAAACAACACCCAGGCTTGAGAAATTATTCCGAAGATGATTTTTATTAATTGTGGATTCAACAGGAATCGATTACGGAACCCCCGGTATTAGAAACCAATGCATTACGCATTGTCTGTCTAATAATCATAAAATTTTGATAATACCGGAAAAATTTTATATCAAAAGTTTAGATTGCCTCCATTTTAAACTTAGGTAACTTGTGAAGAGTATTCTCGCAAAACGCAATTTAAGACTATAGTGTTACATAGGTATATAACCTTATGTAATTAATCAAAAAGTGTGTACTTTGTACTCTGTACGCCCGAACCTTTACGAAGTGTATAATATTACACTAACCAAGTATGTACAAAGGTTGTTAGGGACTCTCAAGCTTGGGTTTGCTACACAGAATGGGCCTTTCCGGGCATTTAAAATTTCCTTTCCATTAGTTGTGAGGGAATTTTAGCTTTGTATCGAACTCGTTTGCATCCCAAAATACAGACCGCCAAGATAATAATGTGCCTAATGTATAACCGATCTATGCTACCAGTTGTTATAAGCTATACCTCTAAACATTGGACTTAAATTTATTATATTATCATCATCAGACATGATTGAGTTACTGCTAGGGTAGTTCACAATATTTATGGATCAAGTCCATCAAAATTGAACCTGAGATATTTTATCTTAAGTTAAAACTCCTTTTGTAAAATTCAAGAATATTTTTCCTGTATAGGTATACTTATCATATTTTGATAGTACATGGGTCAGTATTTAAATAAATAGTCAAAACATAAAGTATATTCAGGCTCTATTAATATTAGAAAATTAATGTTAGCAAATACCTCTTTATACTGCTGAAGGAACTGTCAAAATGGACATGATTCACAGACACAAATTCATTCTAGGCCCTAGGGGATGGTACAATAAGAAGAAGATGATGAAACCTTATAAGACTTATTTATGCTGTCAAAATATTCATTTCTTTTTTACAATTAATTGTTATATTGTCTCGTAGCGGAACATAAAGTGACATCACCGTAACGAACGGAATTTATCAATATCGTTAAGGGAAGGTTATGACTCCCAATAACGATACTGGTTAGCGTACTGATGATGAAGAATCTTTGCGTGACCTAGATTGTCTTGATGCTTCCAACTTGTAATTGAATAAATATTTGCATTTACCTTCTAGCGATTTAATGCACCCGTAATAGAAAATTGAGTCAATATTTATTTTCTTTGAAACTCGAGTTAAGGGATTTAAATCGATCCATCATTTTTCTCCGCCAAGTTTAAACGTGACCTGAATCTGATCAGGTAAATAATATGAAATGCAACTAGAAGAATGCATGTAAGATTTATTCGCTTTAAATAAAATTTCAATTTCGTTCAATAAAGAAATTCCTAGACGAGTGTAATAGATGCATCGGATAATAATATGGGTATGCTATATTTTGTGTATTGTGTATGTTTAGGAATATTTTACAATATGCGTGTAATATAATTGGTGGCGTTTTCGCAAGTGGACTATAATTTTAAGGATGTTGTGGATTCTGGACCTATGGGTGGGGGCCATTTAACGGGATGCCAGACATTGATTTTTCATGATGTTGATGATGGCTCCGTGGTCTGGTTGTACTATCACTTGTGTGGTATTGTTTGTTTGGAATACCCGGTGCACGGCACTTGACGGTACACTGTTTATGGATGATATGTGAGGTTTATGAATGATGATGATTGATTATATGAATGATGAGAGCCGGTATCACGACTTGGCAGGTATTCAGAAGTATTGGTTGAACGTCGGTCACACTTTATCAAGCTGACCCGTATAATAATTAAATTAATCAATTAGTTAAGCGTTAACAGGCACACACACCAGTATCTTGAACTAACTCTTGAATTACTCTGTATCAAACACGGTCTCATTCGTATCGTATCATATAATATAGCTCCACCGCTTTAACAAGCCTTACGCACTCGGCGGTTTTAGTTTTCTGACCTCATCGTCTGGTCTTGTAACAATATTTAATACAGGGATTTGAGTAGGGGGGGACTAAGGATAAATGAGACCACAGTTTGGCTCAACCAATAATAATAAAGGTTAGTTGGCTATTATATTTGAAGCATGACGTTTTTAAAATATTTTTAATTCGTTTTATTTTAATGATTGTTGTGTGCTTGGGCCAATTATGGTGGAACTCATTTCTTTCTTCCCACCTACCTTGAGTCTCCAGATATTGTTACAATTCAGCAGTTACGGGTCATGAATCGATCGTGATCGCAAGTTAGTTTAGTAACGTCAAGACAGCGGACGCGCTTAGGCTTATTAAAACTAAGTAGTCGATAACTGGCACTTGTGAATTGTATATGGTCATTAGTCCATCAAGTACTCTTTCGACGCTCTATGCAGTTACATCAAGACAACGGGCGCGTGTAGGTTTGGTGCAGCTAAACCATCGTTTATGTAAGTAATTAAAAGTTGTTGTTCTTCGTCATTTCCTTCGGTATCACCATTTGCAGGTTTTTTGGTATTTTAATTTGTTATGATGTCCAACTACTAAGTTTAATATAATATGAAAACATAATTGATTAATAAACAAATAACTGTGTTAATGGTTGCTTATTTTTTCATATCTATTATAATAATTAATATTCATACATGATAGTATAGTTTTATTATTTTTATAGATTTATGAATTTATTGCGGGCAAACACAGTATGCGAGGAACAATTCTTTATTGACAGATTATTTGTGTGAACTGCTTGATTGAATGGTTTGACTAAACATTATATTATCTCACAGTGGCAAAGGCTGAAGGTAAGCTATTAAGATTCATCACTAAACTTTATCAGTCATACTTAAATATTTTCTTTGAACTACATAAGAATTAATTCAATTCGCAGTTTGTGCAGTTGCGGTTGCAGCGCAAAAATACAAGTTGATCTGCTTTGGTCACGATGATAATAATACATCAATTTACACACCTTACTGGTGCAACTAGGATGGTAGCAGTACCTACATATTATTAATATTAAATGTTAACTTTTTTAGATCTTAGAGAGCTTTGTTTCATAATTATGGCCAACACTTAATATGAACTTGCTATAAATTCTCAAAAGGTGGAGCGTGCTAGAGTAAAGTAAAATAATTCGATTTTCTCAATAAAGAAATAAAATTAGTATTTATTTATTCATTCGTCGGTATAGAAATGTATTGAATGAATTAATATTCTATTTCAGGAACTCGTAAAGCATTGAAAGTGATTAAATTAACAAATTTAATTTAACGTTTTTGAAGTGCTACCCACTGATAAACGTTTGTTAAATAGACATTTCCTTTAAATTTTAAATCATTTTTCAATATCAAATTGCTGGCAGAGATTGTAATCCAAGACAAGTTTTTGATTATATTATTTATTATATTTTAGATAGCATTTAATTTTAATCATTTCATAATAAGTCTGGTAGGTATAGAAAATATTATATAGTACCTATATAAATTGGTTATAAAATTTATCATACCTTTTATTATAATCATGTTATTTTAAATAGTCTAAAAACTATATATTTTTTTAATATTACTGACAAACCAGGAACTCAAATGTCACGAATCAAAGAAAAATCTTTGGTCATTTAATAATACGTTTTAGTTTATAAATTACCTGTCCTGCAGGTATATTCTATAAACAAGCCTGCTTTCGATCCACTATGGCAGCTAAATAGGGTAGGAAAGTATCAAATAATTAACACTTATTGTAACAATTACAATAAGTTAACCGTCTGAACTGTCAAAACTGTCTATCTTGGTCTAAAATTTATCACAACCAAGAGAGGTGCTATTAAAACATAGTATTTATTGTAACAATTTTAACTAAATTATTGTAATTGCCATAATAAGTGTTAATAATTTGATACTTTCCTACCCTATTTAGCTGCTGTAGCGGACAGAAAGCAGCTTTGTGTATAGAATAGACCTGATGGTGAGCTAAAATCATTTTTCAAACCATATTTAATCCTAGTAAGATCATTATATGAGTCTCTACAAAATGAAGGAGTCTGTTTTAACAGGTTATTGTTTTTTTTACAAGAAATGGGTTATCAAATTAATTAGTACCTACTATAGATTTTTTAAACGTCATTGCAACGATTTGTTTCTGATTTACACCAAAATCGACATTATTCGTGTTCAGTATTATTTGAAAAATCATCATTTAAAGATACACAGTTGTAAAAAATTGTCAAAAATATATTGCAACAATAATGAGTTTCTTCGAGCGACGTTTCGAGCATTACGAAAATTTCAATATGGTCAAAATAATCGACCTACAGAGCTTACTATTTGTAATTTGATTAAAAAATTTAAATGGTAATCTTTGTAATGTGAAAATCCACCCGTCAAAAATGTAGACGTACTGCTGAAAATGTTGATGTTGTGAATCAAAATGTGGATGAAAATCTAGAACAATTAATTACACGTCGTTCTCGAAACTTTTATGGCACTACATGGAATATAATTCATAAAGATTTGCATTTGAAGGCGTATAAAATACAATTAATACAAGAACTCAAACTGAATAATAATTATTTGGTTCGTGAAAACTTGGTGATTGCTCTTTAGAGCAACAGAAAACTGACCCATAAAAAACTTTTTGAGAAAATATATTATAACCAATAGAAAAAATATTTTTTGAAAAAAGTAAGCCACCCCGGCAGTGAATTGAACCCTCCATCTCCCGGGTTTACGCCCCATCCGCGCATTACTTCTATGCTACGCGGTGACATACTAATTGCAACAAATTTTAACTATTGGCCACTTTTAATACCCACTCATCAGAGCTCTTTTAAATCAAGCTACTTTGGCAATCGATTTTTGTTTATTAAATCAAATTAGATACCTATTACTTAATTACTAACCGACGTCGTGGATTTCTCCAATATTTTTTATGATGTAACTTACTTGAACTTGCTAATAATTTATAATTAACTATTTCTTTTATTCAGCGAATAATTCACAAGATTTAAGAATGTACCATTCTAATTAGAATAGTACATTCTTAAATCTTGTGAATTATTCGTTGAATAAAAGAAATAGTTAATTATAAAATGAATTCTATTCTTGAAACACTTTTACATTTACAAAAATTAACAGTTTGGTGTGGTTTATGGTAATATGGAAGTGTATGTGGACCGTATTTTTTCAAAACGACAATAGCAATACTGTTATTTATTATCAATGGACAAGGAACGCTACAGATATTACAACTGATTTTTTATAGCATGAATAAAATTTGGATTATAATGTGATTTCAACAAGATGGTGCAACATGCCATACAGTTAGTGACGCAATAAACTTATTGAGAGAAAAGTTCAGTATATACTTATCTATTATTTGATAATCTATACAACCTCCACTCTATGGAGGTCCATATTATGATCTTCTCAGGATCGAATATGGTTAACAAATAAATAAATAAACGTTTGTTTGCTTATGAATCTTTGTCACTAAGAGGTATCTACCATATAATTTATTACATGCCAAAGACCACCGGATGTGCCATTATTTTCAAAAATAACCGGATGCTTAAAAAAGGACTTATAATATTTTACCAACTACTAGCCTTTATAAGTCGGGGTTTGTTACACAGCCAAACTGTAATGTCGGTTTCAGGGCTGTTTCTGACTCGCTACAACAGTGAGGAATTCTTGTAATCTGCAAACAATGGGAATCTTGTTATCAAAACGTAACGTAGTACACCCACGAAGCCTTAACCGATTGTCAGGTTTTCGCATTCAATCAAAGGATTTCATTGCTTGTTTGCATGAATTCAGGGTCGGATTGAGTAATTAATGTATTCGTCATTTAAACAATAAAAAATATTACATTATCGCTTAACGGTAAATACGCACTAACCGTATAATATATAAATATGTAGCTGAAAATAATTAAAAATAATGTTTAACTCAGCATCTACTACTAAATGAAAGTATCTCCTTGTTCCTTCCACACTTTTTGCTGCCACATACATCCACCGATTTTTATGAGTTCGTCTATCCAGCAAGTTTTAGGGCGGTCCTGTAGTAGTTGCATGCCGATTGCATACCACTATAATGATGCATTATACAGCGGTTATCTCCTCGCCAAGCGATATATCCACCGTATTGCCATATCATCTACATAGCGAGTTATATATTGTTTGGTTTCATTGTCAATACAACGATTATCAATTTTCCGAGTGGTGTCACGCCACGTACCTTTGTCTACTTCCTTATTCATTGGTTTTTTAATGTCTTTTGCATTAATATGTCTTTGAGCTACTTGTAATTTTTTGATTTCACTTACAGTAGGCGTTCATGTTTCACATTCATACGTGAGCACTGTTAGCACATATTGGGTGAATACTTTATTTACCCTTAAGGCATAATATGAGATCACTTTTGATTGTCATATAGGTACTATTCTAGCACCCAAGTGTACTCTAAAGCAGTGGCGAAGACTTCATACTAGGCGATTATTTGAAGCCTACCTTTTTAAGAAAAATATTTTTTAATTGCATATTGACTTATTTATATAATCACTTGATAATCAATAAAATAACTTATTTTACCAACGAGAGATGCCGTACGTGTAGAAATATATTACACAGATAATTATAAAACAATCTGCAAAAGTTTTAAAAAATATACCACAGCTCGCCATCTGTCTTGACGTAAATAAAGGTCGGATTATGTTTCATATAATTCTTAATTTTTTTCATATGGAAATTACGTCACGTAGCCTCGCCTAGTCTATCGAATTGTATGAACTAAGATAAACTCCGATCGCATAGCCTAAAACTAAATAATTAATAATAAGATAATTTAAATAAAATAATTTCTATGGTGTTTAATCGAATATTAACAAAGACTGTTTTTAAAAATAAAAAGAACTTTTATCTAACTAGTGTTATTCATTAGTGGTAATATCGTATTATCTTCTTATTTCTCGTAAGTATATCTGACACTTTTATCAGATCTCCACAGCCTACAACTTTCCAAAAGTCACCCTTTGCCACTGCTTTAAAGTCACCAGAGTATGATAGGTTGAGCAAGTGACTAACATTCATTTCTCGTAAAACAAAAATCCTCTTCTTCTTCGAAACCTCTTCGTGAGGCGGCCCATTGGGTCTATTCTATACACAAGGCGGCTATCGACGGCTTAAGTGATACATATCTTTATCATATTTATATATTGAGGTATAATAATTTGTTACAATAAGTTAGCCGTCTAAACTGTTAAAACTGTATATCCCGCCCTAAAAGTTAACACAACCAAGAGAGGGGATCTTATATACATAGCTTTTTTTTGACAGTTTAGAGTCACGCAATGAAAGTTGAAGAGAACACAAATACAAAAGATTTTGTGTATTAGTGCATTTCTGAGGCAACGGATATTGCACAACGTCTATGAGAAACAGCCATGTGTCTTGCTTACGCCTACTAATTGCGCTTTTAGCGAAAACAGGACAACATGCGTACACGTTGATTTTGATTAAAAATTTGAAACATCCTGTTAGTAAATAATGCGTCTGTATGAGTATTGCTTCGCCTCAACTTTAATGTCTTCAAATAATGTTTTAAATATTGTCAATAATTTCTGGAAGTCAGAAGCAGATAGCGGTAAGTCTACTTTTTTCGAAAATGATGTTATGGTGCCAATTTTTAAATGACACTAATATCTACGAGAAGCAGATTGCAACAAGTCTAAAAATGTTGTACTTTTAAAGATAAATCATAAATCTGTTCAATAAGTCTTCTACCCTGTAGAAGCAGAATGCAGCAGAGTGACTTATCGCATTACGTTTCTAAATTTTGACAATCATATGGACTACAATATATGAAAAATGTTGGACTTACTAATTCGTTGTACTATTAAAGTTTATCATTTGGCTGGCATCATTTTTAGTATTAAAGTGAAGTAAGTCCACTTCTTCTTTTGCATTCAATGCTATTTTATATTAAAAGATACAATAATTTTGATATGTAACATTTAAAAAAAATTAAAACATTATGTTTTTTTATACTGAAATAAAAGAAAACCATCATCGTCTGTCTTATTTGTTATATTTTACCATTCAAAGCAGTTTTAAATTTTAAAACTGCTCCCCTGAACAATTTCACTTTTGTGACTTACCGCCTTCTGCTTCTCAGCCTCAGATTTATTGACACTCATATTATTTAAAGTGTCTTCATATACGTAAAACTGACTATTAAAAAAAGCTACAGTAATTTAAAAAAACCAAATTCATATTATGCCTTACAATATTATCGGCAAGTCTGCCTCTGGTTGTATAATACTATAAGGCAGGCTTAAAAGGCGAGGTCCGCCTTAATTAGGCTTGAGTGATGGAAGACGAAGGAACGTCGTCGACGACTCTCCCCCACTTGAATAATACTTGGCCACTAATTCGCCAAACCACCGCTTCGCCTATGCAATTACAACTGACGGCGACTTAAGTGATTACGGTAGAGAACCGTGAAAACTTTAGCACAACTTAACACAGTCTCATTCATAAATTAATACACGTCATGATTATCACATAATATGACCATTAAATCGAGTTAAATTTTATTATAAACGTCTAAAATATAAAATTTACAGTAGAGTAAATATTGTTATGATTTAAATGACGTGACTCATACCGTGTTTCATATTTTTTTTTTATGTTTGAATGATCCAGAGATTTTATTGAAATTATAAAGATGTCACTATTTAAGGCTTTAGCTGAGGCACGGTCTAAAACGATCGTGACTAACTGCCGTATTCATATACATTTGAACCGCGTTCAACGTAGTAAGCCGTTTATCGGCCGATTGAGGAAACTATAAAAAATGCATACGTCACGAGATGCGCACAGGAATGCGCACCAAACTAAAAATGGCGGCGATCTGCGCGAGCTGTCAGTGTCACTTTAATACACAACGACTTCATCACAACAAGCGTTTAGTAGGAGGCTTGAAACATTCGTAGGTTTTACAAATTATTGCGAAAATGTGTGTGAAACAGAAAGGAGGAGACGCTTGCGACTGCAAAAAAGATACATCAGAGATATGGACATTTTGTTATTCCTTGGCTTCGCCTATTGAATTCGACGGTTATCCTAGCCCAGGCGGCACGTTTTCGCGCGTTGCTGAACGCATTTGTTATCCGCGAATTTATTGTCAATGTTTTCCTATCGGCACAGCTAACTAATAGTTCCTTTTCATCTTGCGTGAAGTTAACTGCCCGTCGTCGTTGTGCCACAATAGGATTCATGATGATGCTAAAAAATGAAAATGAAAATGATGCTAAGCTTGTAAAAATGATCGAGATCGTGGGTCAGTGGAGGTGTTTGTAAATATTGACAATGATCCGTGAAGCTGTATTGCCATATTATGGAAATATTTACTGGGTATACTTTGATCATTTCGTGCATTATGAAGTATAAAATAAATATGATTTTATAACAAATAAATTATTTAAAGTTCATGATAATTATTTACCTATTTATAATTATTAAATTTATATGGTACCGTTTGCACATTTTCACACCGATTCACAATTTCAAAATTTTAAATTAATTTTCGGGAAATTTAAATTTAAAATTAGGTAACATTACCCATGGCATGACGCGTATTACGTCGGCGACGTGACGTCACTATTCGTCAGATACATTTAGGTTTATGCATGCAAATTTGCAGTAAATAGCTTGAATGCAGTTTGCTGTTATATGCATACGCCTGTAAGTGATTGTGCAAACGACGCGTGACAAAACATAATTTGTCATAAAAATTGAACATGCGTCCCTTAAATGTTATGTTTGTTGTTATTTAAGTAATAATAATAATATATTCATTAAAATGTTTTGTTTTTCGAATAAATACGTAACATTTTTTAGTCATCTTTACATGATTTAAGAATTAATTCCGCCGACGCCATCACAAAACAAATTGACGTGCGAACAGGTCGACTATCGCTCTCCGACTGGCAACGCATGCAAAATTACGTACCACCTATTGCTGAAAATTATTTGCCGTTTCGCTGAAAAGGATTATACATAATATAAAATAAATTAAAAATTTATATGGTAAATATATGATAGCAATAATATGAAAACTTTAACACTCATTATTAATCTATAAGATGATTATTAAGTCAAGTTAAATTACATACGTCAAAAATATTAACTTTAAATTATGTAGAGTAAATATTTATGACGTGACCCATACCATGTTTCATATATTTTATTTTAAAAAAATATGCTTGAATGATCAAGAAATGTTATTGAAATTATATAGATGACACCGTTTAAAAGGATTATACATAATATAAAATAAATTGCAAATTATTGTGGTAAATAAATGACAGCGATTATTGTAGAGTACCTATACATTTAATAACTTTGCACTTTCGATTACACTGATACGCCTCTTTGCCTGATTAACTCGCATAAAATTATCTCAAATATTATGATATTCACTAAACTTGTATTAATATAATAATGTAGTAAGAAATAAATAAATATGTAGATAATAATATGTTCAAATAATATTATTAGAATATAATATTACAAAATTTTCATCCTAGAGCCGGAGTGCAAAGTTATGAAGCGTGTACGTACAACGCTATTACCGTGAAAGCTTTATCACAACTTAGCACACTCATTCATAAAAGAATGTTTCTGATTAAGCCATAATATGACTATTACATTAATTAAAACTATGTACGTCGAAAATATCAACAGTAAATATTTATGAGTGACTCATAGCGTCTTTTAATATATGTTTTTTTTTTTTTTTAATAATATTGCTTGAATGATCCAGATATGTTATTGAAATTATCTAGATATATCACTGTTTAAAAGGATTATACCGCCCTATTCAGTAAAAATACGGTTTTTTGGTTTATGTGAAATGAGAATCCAAGTTTCTATAAATAGACACTGTCTAGCTAGAGATTATTTTTATTTATTTAAGAAAACAAAACATCGTGTACATAACAAATAAAAATTCAAAACGTTTTCAATATGAGATTTATATTATAATAAATATTACTCTTACAAAAGAGAAGAAGAAAATAATAATAATAATAATAAATAAACATAAACATTTTTATACAATAAAATAAAGTTTTAAAAACAAAATACACCATTGAAAATTTATATGTCTTTACAAAATCGTCAAAAATCGTCACATTGTAAGATGTTGTTTTATCCAAATAAAATATTATTTACCTTTTTCTTCATCGCTAGGTCATTAATTACTAATTGATCATGACAAGGATAATTTTGACCTAGACTTTTCCATGACTTGACTCAGGCCTCTTTGCGTTTAGTAAGTAACATGTAATAATATTATAATACATATAAACTGAAACGTATTTTATTTTAAATAATACTCTGACCCAATGTTAATTGGTTAGTATTTAATATATATAAAATATAGTCTAATATGTCAAAGAAAATATCTTTCGAAAATACAAAATTTTAAAACGTAATTATTATCAGTCATGAAAGCTCTGTTTGAGCTTTTATCTTTATACTTATAAATATCTACATGGATTGCACTCAATTACTCTCTAGAGTCTAGAGTAAACATTCGGTATAATATTTTAAAATTTGTGGGTACTTTATATTCTTGTTTTTCGCTCTTGAGTGTATCTTCCATCTAAGGACGACCAAATTACAGTACCTACATTTTTTTTTTCATCTTAGCCAGGCGTATCAGATTACCTATAGCTTGGACTTTCAACCACTTATGGTATCTACAGCCTTCTACTATGAATCAGTAATTCAGTGGTAAAATGATTGCCTTCTACTATTCTCACTTCCCAGCATTATAGGTTTGAGTAAATAATAATGTCTCACTGTAAAAAATGTGGACGAACTGTTCGGGTTTTTTTCGTTTGATGTACCTAATAAGTTGTCTTGGCTTTTCAGATCACATTAAAACCACTTTTTTGATTTTTTAAGTTAAACTTATTTACGCACCGTGTAGCTAAAAATAAAGATAACTGAATGTCCTTAGAATATACAATACTTCTGACGCTTACTGTCATAAATTCCTGATACGAAAGAATATTTCCGTTTACTGTCCAACGTATAAAATGCTTATATATCATGTCAAATTTACACTATTGAAGGGGGGCACTAACCTAAAACGTATTGGGAACCCAAATGGTGCACAAAACTTCTTCGTGATTTTTTCGATTTATTTGTTGTACTCCGAGGACCCTTTAGTCTGTTCTAATCTGGTTCTGATAATACGCCAGTAAAAGTATGTACCTAGTACCTACAAAAAATAGTACAATCACCTGCACAGAAAGCTAACGCGAAGAAAAACATGCGACGGCATCCCTTAAGGCTTGTATTAGAGTTGCAAAGATCTTTGACAATTAATTATCTTTTGTGAAGAATAAGATGTTTTATAAAAGGTAATAACACGATTTAATTTTTTATCAGCGATTAATCTATGACAGGGGTGGCCACACTTTTGTTTTCTAGGATTGACTAGTTGAAAAAAATATTTATGGCGATCGACTGATATTACTTGTAATTATATCACACGAGAACAATAAAATCCAATTTTTTATAATAATTCAAATATTTATTTTGAAAACAGATATTTTATACATATAAAAAATAACGATATAGAAACATCGAATTAACGACAATAATATAGGTACTTAAGTAATATTATTATGTCTTTCACTTCTAAAAAAAATAAGTAGGTACACATTAACTGTAATTTCGACATAGTTATACAATTTACCTGTATATCGAATATTGGAAATTTTGTTGTAGCCAAGATGCAACCCTTCGCCAGGAAACATACTTAAAATAAATTCTATACAATATGAAATATAATTTAATTGTGTTAGTATTCCTATCACATTAAATTGCATCGCACAGCCATGTATTTAAAATTTAAATATCTCTTGAGGATAATAGCGCCGCATGTGACTTTTTTACTATTCGAGCAAATTTGTCGATCAGAATTTTAAATCGAGTACGATTAATATTCAACTTAAATGCATAAAATATATCTTCTCTTTTGGATCATTCCGCCATTGGTAAAACTGTTAATAATTCTTCTGAAGCAAACATATCTTTAAAAACCAATCGAACAAAAACGGATAGTTGTGCAATATCCGTGTAATGTACCGACTCGTCAAATTGAAAGGATAGGAATTTACATTATTTATTTTAGTAATGTTTTCTTGTAGAATTTCTTCCAAGTTCTCATCACTTGTGTTCAGGGAACTCAGAAATAATGGAAACTGAAATACCCAACGGGTAAGGCGATAACAGGTAACCGTCTCGAGTAAGGAAGAATCCAGGTTAAACTTACACACGTGTCAAGTACGTTGTACGTCGAATACTGAAAACTGCTCTCGGTTTATGCATTTACGCTTATTTAATATTGGTGTATTAATATACACACTATTGCACGTGCATAATGCGTGCTTCATTTTTGTAGGACACTCACATATTCAAAAACCCTGCTTCAACGTGCGGCGTATTGAATATAGCCTATCGGTATTGTATTTATTATCTGTTCTGTGCTTGTGTTCTTATGTAAGAGATGTAAGAGAAGAGATAAGAACTAGCGGATTTTAAGGACTGGAACATCGAGTAGTTTTGACTCGTTTGACCAAGAAATAGTACAATATTATTATTATGTCCGCGATCGACCAAAAATACCTTTGCGATCGATGCACTGGCCATTCCTGATCTATGGTAAAGAGTGTTTTGCACTGTTGAAAAATAAATTTTCAAAATTTAGTTGATTGACAAGAATCTTGTGAAAGAAATAATCTTATAAAGTAAAAATGAGTTAACGGCCTTTTAAGTATGCTATTGTTATTATATCTGAACTATCTTCCAAATATCTAATATTAGTAACAGTAGATCGATTTAAATTTCAAAAAACATGGCAATAATCGTACACTCAGCTCGTTTCCAAATTTAAAATCGCAACAAAAAGTATTGATTGTTAAATACTAAAATTATGAAACATTATATTAAAGTAACTACCACCCAAATTACAAAAATAAAAGACTCTAGATATAAACGTACTAGCCAACATGTTTTGTAACGCTTTTGCAGTGGACTGTAACTTGAAGATGCTGGTTGGTGGATTACGGATCTAGGGGGGTGGGGTATAACAGGATGTCAGACACTGACCTTTTATGTTGAGAGGGCGGGCGTGCGCTGGAGCTGGTTTGGTGTTCACACACTTACGCACTGGTTAACAGATGGTTCGGAATATCACTCTCACGGTTTCACTTGGTTTTGGGATGAATGGTGATGACAAGTTAAGAATGGATGATAAACGCGACGTTCGCTCAAACTGTATCAGATTAAGCGCAACGAAGATCGAACAGATATGTTTTGTCTGAGTCAGTTAGTTTTAACAAGCCTGCACTTGCCAGTTGCCGTGATGTAATTGCCTATGCCTCTAACGTTGAAAAGTTACTCGATGCACGAGTCACCCTATACGCACAGTGTTTTACATACAATTCACAAGTTCCAGTTAGCTATAACAAGTTTTAATTATGTCACTTAAGCTAACTCAATATTTTTCGCAATCACGATCATCTCAAGGTCCGTAACTGCTGGTCGCTCTGGTCTTGCGACAATAATAATAAAAGATTTTAGGTAAGTAGGTCAATAAGGAATGACGGCCAATATAATTGGCCCAACCAATATTCATAAAATATTTTACGTACTATTTTCTCTAGTGTTTAATAGCAAAAATGCTTGAAACATCTTTATTTATTTTCTAAAACCGGCCTAAGAAGGAAAAAAACTCTAGAAATTAGACGACGGTGCATACGTGAGTTTTATTATACTAATATTATAATAATTTTTTTTTAAATCGTGCTTTTTGTGTCCACCTATATTGTTGGAAAATAATCTTATGATTTATTTTAAATATTTACAATATTATTATCTACAAATAAATATTATATCTCTGTCCTATCGGTAGAGTCTCTAATAAATAATAACATATAGAAAGGATATTTTAGAGAAAATATATTTTCGCTTTCAATATTCTTTGCCAAAAATATAGCATCGCTCTTTGATGGAAGTTGGTAACAGATTTGTTTTATGTGACATCTTCCACAGGAAATAGACAATATTATTTTCCTTGTTATTTTCTGAAACAAATGTTTTGGTCTGGCTAACAATTTGGTAATACGAGAAGGTCTATTTTGAAATATATAATATCAATTTCAAATACAGTTTTATCATAAATCCAAAATAATATATTATATTCTAAAATAACAATTTAATACACGTCTTTTAGAAAAATAATATAGAAAAATGGTCGACTAAAATAAATGTAACTTGAATCTCACGTCTTCACGAATTATATCTTCATTAAATGTTTTCCCTGGTAAACTTTGATGTAGTTATTTGCAAACCCGTAAATATTTGGTTTAATTTTCATGATGTATGATAGCTCAAAGAATAAGAGTAAAGATTGCAATATCGAAATCCCAGTATTTTTTGATACCGAAATACCGATATTTAAAAATCGATCAATACCGATATATTCAGTATTGAAATGGAAACGAAATATATTAATAATTAATACAAAAGGTTTAAACATGACAGTATTTTTTGTCGGGTTACGTGATGTCTGGTTCATTTTCGTTGCCCTTCAACACAAACACATAAAATAATAATATTTTAAAGAACTTTATAGTATAATACCTCCCTTTATATTATTAAAAATTCCTTTTATTCAACGAATAATTTACAAGATTTTGAGAATATAACATTCCATATATTGAACATCCATAACTTGAAAACACCTCAGATATACCCACTAGAAAAAATCACATTTGAAAAAAATACTATGCTCGATGGGATTTGAACCCGTATAACCACCGGCATTGCGCCTACTGTGCATTAACCAATTATGCTACGAACCTCTTATCTAATTACGACAATTTAAACTAGTAGGTAATATATGAAATGGTTATCAAATTGTGTTATAATTGGCTGATAATATTAATAACCTTAATTATTATTATGGCTCTCGCCAAAAATATTTTAGTTATAACGTCATCAAATATGATTTTTTCTAGTGGGTATATATCTAATGTGTTTTCAAGTTATATATTATGTTCAATATATATATTTGTATTAACATCTGTTTCTTTTTCATATTATATTTCACGAATACCGGTATTAGGATAAGTATTTCAATCCCCAAATAAAAGCTCTTTGAGTCGGACTTATTTTACATTTTTTAATGTATTTTAATTAAGAAATATTAAATTAGACACTCTTAAATCTTTTGAATAAGTGAATAAAAAAAAAAACTTTTCTTAGTACAATTATTATTGCTGTTATTTTATTTTGTGGGTATTATATTAAAAGATTAGATAAAGCATTTTTTATTATTGATTGCAACAAATTTTAAAACCTAAAATTTTGAAACAGTTAACTTGCTGTCGTTTGTTCTACGCGTGCGTACTAACTGCCCTTGTTCCTGTTTGGCTGTGAGACAGTGCATCTTACTAAGCTTCAAAAGTCTAAGCTTTTGAGCTTTGAGAATAATTAATGTATTCGCCAAAACTTAGATGTACATTGGTACAACCGCGATACAGACACTAAAGTTCGTGAGCAGATATGGCAGCCGTCGATGATTGAAGTAATCACAAAGAGACGCTTCACGTGGCTGGGGCATTTGTAATAATTTGACATGATATAAGGGAAAAGGTAGTTTAAAACTTAGGTTCTTTTTTCACTAAAACCAAAAACTATCTATTTTATAATTAACTATTTCTTTTATTCAACGAATAATTCACAAGATTTAAGAATGTACCATTCTGATTATTGAACATACATTATTTTGAAAAACACTTTCTGAGAGAATATATTACAACCAATAGAAAATCCACGACGTCGGTTAGTAATTGAAGTAATAGGTGTCTACTTTGATTAATAAAAACAAAAACCGATTGCCAAAGTAGCTTGATTTCAAAGAACGCTGATGAATGGGTATTTAAAAGGCCAATAGTTAAAATTTGTCGCAATTAGTATGTCACTGCGTAGCATATTGGTAAATGCGACGGACAGGTTGAAAACCCGGAAGATGCAGGGTTCGATTCCCGGCCGGGGTGGCTTAGTTTTATCAAATAAGATTTTTTCTTTTGGTTATCATATATTCTCTCAGCAAGTGTTTTTCAAAATTATGTATGTTCACTATCTTTTTTCTTAGCATTTTTTGAAATCAATTTTCAACAAGCTCTACGTATTTAATTAAATATGCCTCTCACACTGTAACTCAATGTGTTCTTTGTATTTTTAAGTAATATGTTACGTATGTCTACTAAAATGACGATAAAGTTGCATTAAGTACTTGATTGAACACTTAATGCTGATGTGTGATCATAATATTACATATAAACTGTTTTAAAATTTTTGTTTAAATAATGTTATTACAGCAATTTTGGGGTGGCCAATAATTGCATCTTTTGGTGGCCAATAATTGAAAAAAGTGGCCAATAATTGTAGATTTCTGCCCTTTTTTTGATTATTTTTTTATGATATAAAATATATTTTTTTAAATGTTCTAATAATTGATTATTATAAACAAAATAAACAATTTAACAATTTTTTTTTTATTTCACCTTCCTAATGATGTGTCCACAAAAAATTAACAAAGTTGAAAAAATCCCTAACTGGCCAATAATTGTAGCTCTTACCCTAATATTATTTAGGACAATAGGTAATAAATATTATTTGATCTCTATAATGCCATGGGAAAATACTAACCGGTTTCAATAGAAATTGAAAAAAAAACGATTGTTTCCGTTCGATTTACATATTTTTCATAGAGAATCATTTTACGAAGAATCTTTTCAACCGAGACCAAAAAATTTATTGTTTAAAAAAATTGTTTTTAATTGCACATCATCTTTAGAAAAAAGCTCCTTTCATTTCAAAACACGCGATATAAGGATAATTTAATAATTTGGATTAATGTGCAAGAAGGTAGGTACATTTTTATTTTATATGTTAAACAAAATTGCGCCACAGGTTCCAGTTTTGGTGTGGAGAATAAAGTTTATGTTAAAACAGAATGCAAATAATATGACTACAGATTTCCCCTGATAATAATATGGAATTTTAGGAAGTTTCATTTTCCCTATACGGAGCTTAATTTCTCCATTTTAGTCATTTGATAATGAAATTTTCTTTCTTTTTGTTTACATTTTTATTAAATCTATAATTTTACATGTGTTTAAACACGCATTGGTAGTATATAATCGCCGTAAATTTGATTACGAAAAAATCCGATAATTAAAATTTAAGTGCATAGGCCGACATCTAACATTTAAAAAAGAAAACTATCTAGGTACCTATCTATATTTTAAATTCCAATATAATTTTATGGTCCTGCACCAACATGAGCTTTTCACTCACAGAGAAGTGAGTAAAATAACTGACAAAAGCACAGATTACAAACCGCTGGTTTTTGGCGACGAAAAGTTAAAAAAAAGAGTTTTTACTGGAGTTGGTTTGAGCCAGTGGTATAACCTAGTATTTTGGATCTTTTGTTGTATATCACTTACGGTAGTGCGTTGGTGGTTATAAAATTGTTTATAACACTGTCATATTTACTATTATAAGGATTCGATTATATATTAACACAATATTTAATTATTCTGTTCAGTATACTAAATAATGATAGCACTTTTAATGTGATACTTGATCTTATCGTCTCTGTTCTGGCAGAACACACTAACTGAAGAATACTAGTTTTGAGTAATTTGACTTTGAAGTTGTTTGAAATGGTATATCATGTGAGTTTATTAAGTAATCGTAAAAAGGGTGACTTTAAAATAAAGAATGTTTATTTATTAAGACGGTAAAGTTTGAAATAAGGAACATTTTGGTATAACTAACTCAATATGTCATTTTTTCGAATTAGTGTTTTCTGCAAGAATAGTGACGTTATGGTACATTGCGGTGAATGACAGGAAACTGGACACAATCTCCGAATAGATTATTCTCATACAAGGATTTGATTATAATAATAATCTTGGAAGGGATCACGTATGCTTTTAATATCTTCCACATTGAATATTAGTGCGGACTGTTAAAAGCTTTCACACAATCTATAACATATCAACCATCAAAACTAAATGCTACCTATTCGAAGCTTGCAACTGATGGTGTTATTTTACAGTAGCAAGCCATGATACCTTACAAAAGCTCTAAATATTAGTTTACTGAGCTTAGAGAATATATGCATCGGGAGTCGTCCGGTCGCTTCAAACATTAATCAAAATATTTAAAAAAATCTGTGCAAATAACCATGGTTTTATTTGAACATGTGGTTTATCGCACAAGGATATTTTTGTAAGGATTCTTCTGCCTCAGGTATACGTGAAAGGTACGTTTTGGAAAATTATCATGGTTTTGCCCCAAAATAGTACTTTCGTTTTGGGCGCCTTCAAATAATTTTCCAGGCTACCAGGTGCCTGTAAAGAACCGAATCAATATCACTGGTTTATTATATACCTACATAATTTATTATTGCCTGTACAAAAATTCTTAGGAAAATCCCAAAAGTTTTTAGCGGTAACTTTTACGATATTACAAATACCTTTATTTGCGGAAGAGCTGCTGTGATGAATATTTTATATTCTGTGTATTAAAAAACTTTTATTTTACAGTAAATTCCTTTTTAATTTCTAGTAGCTTCCGGATATAAGAATCTGTTTTATAATCAATTGAATACAACTTTATAAGGATTTCAATAATCTTTCAGAAGAATGTATATACATTTTTAATGGTTTTATTTTTTGAATCTCCAATTATTATAGTAGATACTTAAAAATCCAGTTGGTCAATTGGCCAAATTTTTGGAGCGTGTGTTTACGTCTGGCAACTTGAAATATTGCTATTTTAATGCTTGTTTGGATCAGAAATACGAATGTTGTAGGTTTAGAAAATGATCGAAAACATTTTTATTTATTAAATATGCCAATAATAAATAGTTAATTATTAATTAATGAATTACTTGTTATAATTATTTGTTTAATATTATTTAAATAATTTACATATTTCTTCAATTCGATTATACATTCGTTCATTGGATCGTTCATTTGTTCGCTCAATCATTCGTTCGTTCATTCATTCATTAATCCGTTCGTTCGTTTATTTGTTCATTCATTTATACATGCATTAATATTAGTCAGGTACAATTTATACAAAAAAAAACATAATATAATTATTTATCGTTTAATTTGAAATAAAAAAGAATAAAAAATAGGTACAATAACATTAAAACAGCATTATATTATGATATTATGGTTCTGAGAACCAGAAAAAATACTTATTGCAGTGCTTGAGTGCCTGAATGGAGGTATTGAAAGTATCAATAGAATAACATTATTAAAAAGTGTATGAATCCATGGTACTAAAGAATAAACAGAAAAGTTCGCATTAAAAAATGAACGTGAAAAGGGTCACATTTTTTGACCATACTCAAGTCAATTTTTTTAAATTATTCAAAACGTTTTAATTATAACCAAAATGTCACCTTTTTGCCACATTTGTTTTTAATAAGGTCAGATGAATTATCTTTAAAAAATCGTCACTTCAATACTACAACTAGATAACTCTGATTTGGTCATTGTTAGGAAAATGAAATTTAAACTTTATTTAATTAACATAAATATATAACCTATACCTAATTATTATTTAAAATAAAAATGGAAAATTGTGCTTGTCAAATTAAAAACCATTAAATAATGTTTAATTGTCTGACAAAATATTGTAGATATATTAGTTTATTTATTTAATGCATTTATGGTTTAACAGTTATGTAATATTTTCAAACACTAAATTAATACAGTTCCCAATCACTTCTGACTCACCAAGTTGTATCATTTTGAAGAGAAGAAAACATAGAATCATATTAATTACCTATCTCAAAAAAGTGAAAATCAAGTTGTCTAGTTGTAATATTGAAGTGACAAAATTATTATAGAAAATTTCACGGTATTTTTTTTTTAAACCGTTGATAAACCTGTTCGGTAAAGGCAGCAAAGATCAATACCGGATTGTACATAAAGCAAATAATATTTTTGTATTAGTATTATTTACAAAACTTACAAACATAGTTAGATATAATTTTACTACACATAAACATTAAACAGAATATCAGCTTTATTTCATCAGACAATCAATTAAAAAACACTTTTTTTAGTATTCATATACTTTATGCAAAAATGTAGTGGTATTTTATGTCGGAACTCTGCATTTTCCATAAACATTAAAAGGTAAATAAGATTATTTTTCTCCTTGCATAATGTTATCTTTTCTTCTTCAAATATAAATGTTTAAACCGGATGGCTGCCAATGACGTCTTAAGACGCGAATTTTTCTGTAAACGGAACGCCGCTCATACAAAAATGACGTCTTTGGACGACCCGCTTTACGGGATTTTACTAACGTAAATCAATTATTTTATGTTAAACACACAACGACATATATTGGGAATATCGTCACATACTCAGAATTTAAACAGAATTTGTTTTTACCACTTGAAACGTAAATTGATTTTAATTTTTTATTTTTGCAATAAAATTCGCGGCGTGCAAGGTACGGCCATACATACACCTTACCGGCAGTAAAAAGTTTAAATAGATTCTGCGAGAAAATGAGGGTAATATGTGAATACTGTTTTATACTTGAAAATAATATAATAATTTATCTAAATGAGATCTAAGTACTTTTTTCGATGTATACAGGTTTAAAAGTGAACTCGGTTATTCTTAGCACAGCTGACCTGTGTGTTTCTTGATAATTTTCTTATAAATTGCAAAAATCAGTTTATTTGTTCTCATAGGGTGTAGAATTACTAACATGACATTGGTAATGCCAATTGGGCGGACAATACATATTTTTTTAACGAGATCGTTCCGAATATTAATATATTCCACCTACGAAAAAATTAATTTAGATGTACGTTTTTTGATGAATTCAAAAAATATGGCATATTTAGCTCAATATTATGAACCTAACCGGTCGAAACCGTAAACGCACTAAGTACTAAAAATATTGTGAATCCAACTCTGAATAAAAATCCAGAACAATCAATTACATGTCGTTCTCAAGAACTTGAACGTTGCACTACATGGAATATTCTTCATAAAGATTTGCATTTAAAGGCATATAATATACAGTTAATATAAAAACTTAAGCAGAATAATCGTGCGTGTAAATTTTGCTGATTGGACTTTAGAGAAATTTCAGCGATGAAACTCACTTTCGGTTATATGGCTTCGTAAAAAAGTACAATTTTCTCGTAATGAAAACCCACATGCTTATCTTCAAACACCTCTTCACCCACAGCAAATATTAACAGTTTGGTGTGGTTTATGGTCTAGAAATGTAATTAGACTATATTATTTATACCGTTTTGACCGTAAATGGAAATGCAGGTACTATCAATGGAGAACGCTACAGAAACATAATACTATTTTTTCTGGCATGAATTAGATGATTTTCATCTGAACGATATGTGGTTCCAACGGGATGGTATAAGATAATGAACATGGTATATAGTTTGTGACACAGTCATCTTATTGAGAGGTAAGTTCAGTATACTATAATATATCTCTTATTTGATAACCCTTTATAACTCAGCAGAAAAAAAATCCGGTTAGCGAAGACTCTATCGTCGACTAATAAAAACTGTACCTAAGAGACAGTTTATCGTAAATCCAAATTCTTTGGTCAAAATTATTCAAGTAGAGACATGTTTCGTAAAATATAAAGTATCATAATATTTTTCATAACTTATTAACTTTTTGGATATATTTATTCATAACAGATACCTGAATTTTTATTGTAAATTAATGAATATTATACGCCTTAAAAATCTTAAATTTATGTTTTACTCAAATACTATTTTAGGACCTACACACACTCTCAAGGCCGGTTCGTATTAGTTGAGTAGTTTAGTCGAGTGAAGAGTAATTTAGTAACTAAAAGTCGTTTAGTTTTCTAGTTTTAAGTAATTTAGTCGAGTCAGTTCATTTTGTTATATTTTTCGGTCGAGTAGCGGCACCCACCACCTCTCACTTAATACCAAACAGATGTTTTCTTTAGTCAAATTCATTATTTGTAGAATTTCTTCCTGCAATTCTTTTAATATAGCCATTATAAATTAAGTTTTTTTTAACTTATTTCCTTTTTGAACATACATTCTTAAATCTTGTGAATTATTCGTTGAATAAAAAAAAATATTTATTTTTGCTGTGTTACGCTGTGCTCTGTTTATTTTGACAAGTCACTTACTAATAAACTATGTTTGGACACTTTTCAGATACTAAATCGAGTAACTATTCAACTAATCTGAACCGGTCTTTAGGTAAGTACTGAAATATGGCAATATATATATATATACCTATTAAATTAAATTATAATATACTTATGTAAAACAATAACATAGTTTTTTTTTCTTTTGATGAGATACTACACAATGTGTGCATATTTTTCAATAAGAAATAATAATCATTAGAACTTTTAAAGTACCTATAGAAAAATTTGCAATAGACATGTAGATATCATTATTATTATGTATTAATTTGTAGAAACACTTTTGTCAAATGATTTTTTTTGCTGGATTAAAAAAAACTTTAACACATTTTAACTCGTGCTATTTGCTGTTTTTGAAAGAACGGTAAATGAGAGCATATTATTATAGACAATATTAAAAAAAAACTGACATACCTATTATTGTTTTTTTTAATCCACCCTTCAATTATTGCGATTTACTGAACATTTATATTTTCGAATAAAATATAACTCGGGTAATGCCACAGTAAAAGTTCCCATCAATTTATTGTCATGTCACCTTAAACTGTAAGCCCTTTATATCTGATAGGAATTATAGCAATTTGCGTGACGATCAATTGAGATGAAAAGGACCCTTACGATTGACCGACCATCAATTGAAGAAGGCTTTATACCGATTCGACCGGATACACCCATCGGCTCGAAACTCGCAGTGCTTCCGCCACTTTGTCGATAAAGAGAAGTGGGGATTCCTCCTAAAACAGGAAAAAGCCAAACGCTCGATTCCCGGGTTTAATTAAAAACCTGAATTTGACCACGGCGGCGGAGTTGCCATTGTCTGTCCATGTGAAAAACCGGAAATATTCCCTTTAATTGAAACAGTTTTGCAAAATATTTTCATTCATTTTCGAAATTCCACTGTCGCTATTTGTTTTAATTTTAATGTGGGTGGAATATTAAAATCCTTTGCTTTGAAACCAAACATTACAAATTTTTGACCATTATTAAAATAGCGGCAATAGATTTATATGTACATACATTTTCACAACGTTGTACCGTTTAATAATATTGTAATAATTGTAATTTTGAAATATTAGTAGAGATGTACTATTATTTGCAAAATGATCGATTCAATTCAAGCAAGGAAAAAGCAATTTTACTAAAAGCAAAATATTGATTCATCAATATATCGATTTTTTAAAATTTCAGGCATATAAAAATAGTTTAAAACAACAGAAACAAAATAAATAACAGTGTGTGATCTTAGTAAGACATTCTATCATTAATAATAAAGTCAAATTCGTTCCGTCAGATATATGTGTGATTTTTTAAATAATTATTTTGTAAACGAGTGTATTTCATATTTGGTTTGGCCAATTATGGTTGCATTCATCCTTTCTTTTCATCAACATCAAATCCCCAATTATAGTCACAAGACCAGGCAATCACTAGCCACGAGTAATGATCGACCGTGATGAAAGTTAAGTTTTGTTATATCAAGACAGTGGACGCGTCTAGGCTTGTTAAAGCTAAGCCATTGTTAACCACAGAGTGATTCAGATAAAGCACATTTGTTTGACCTTCGTTGTGCTAAATCTGCTACGGTTTGAGCGAACGTCACGTTATCATCCATCCTGAATTTTTCATCATGATTTATCCCAAAACAATAATGAAACCGTGAGAGTGACATTGCAAACCATCTGTTTACTAGTACGTGAGTGTGTGAATACCAAACAAGCGGATGGCTAGCGCGCGCTGGAGCTGGTTTGGTATTCACACACTCACGCACTGGTAAACAGACAATCCGAAATGTCACAAAAGACACAAAAGGTAGAACATAAAAGGTCAGTGTCTGCAATCCTGTTACTCCCTTCCCCTAGATCTGTAATCCACCAAACAGCATCTTCAAATTACAGTCCACTGCAAAAAGCGTAACTAATATTTATTTTATTCATAATCTAACATTAAAAAATAGTAAAATAAATACTCTTTAAACTTTCAATTGAAGTTTTCAATTCAATATAAATATATTTTATTGCGATGATTTAATATAATCTTATTATTCATTATTTTCCAAATAAATATTTTCAGTTTTATACCATTTGATTTTATAATGCCACATGATTTTCTATCGGTGTTTTGTCGGTGATTATAATATAAATGTTAGATTTACAGTTTTTAAACGTAACATAGTTTATAACTCTTTTTTAGATTAATTTTCCCGCCTTTCAGAGATAACAACATGGCTATCAACAATATGTTTAAGATGCATTCTGCAGATTTTTTGGATATTATCTGGCGTAAACTGGACAACCTGGAAAGACTGATAGTTTTATGTGTCTTCCAGGGGAGACGCGCCGTAGCGATCAAGTGAATGAGCTAAGGCTGGGCAGAGGATTAAGAAGGGTAGAAAGATAGTCACGATAATAAGTCATGGAATGACAAAGAAGATGAGATAACCCGTCTACAAATACTTAAATATAACATTTCATAATTTTGACAACACTTCTTAGAAAATAATAATATATTATAACCAATAAACTAAATCTTTTTGAAAAAAGAAAAATATCCCGCAGGAATTTAACCTGCATCTGTCGGATATCGTGCCCACGCACATATACCACTATGCTAAAGGAGTCATACTTTATTGCAAAAAAAATTAATTAACGGCTTTTAATACTCACTGAAGCGCTTTCCAAATTGAGCTACTATTAATTGGCGATTGGCTTTTATATTTTAAATCAAAGTAAGTATTACTTTAATTATTAACCGACGTCATGGATTACTCCAAGATTTTTTGTTGTAACTTGTTTAATATAAAATAAATAAATATAGGTATATAATAAATATAAAATAAACTGTTATTATTTATTCGTTACTATTGAGTAGTACTGACAGAGCTAATAGAAAACTCTAAAAGGGCTCCTAAAATTAAAATAAACTATTCAATTCTCTTACTATTAAAATAGTATCGATGGAATGATTCTTTAACAAAGAATTGATTTCATAAATAACCAATTTTAATTGCACATCTCTAGTTGTGCGTGGTATTCTCGTTACATATTATATTATTTTATTTCCGCCTAAAGTAAAATAAATAGTAGGTCGTGTTTTCCATTACTACTTGCCCAAATTCCACTGTGTAGACGAAATGCACGTGTAGTTTTCTCAATAAATTTTATTATAATTTCTTATTTCCCATTGTCTTTTATTTTTATACGTAAAACATATTGAATTCCTGTGACCTATATATACGCAATTTGTGGTGTTTTCGTATAATTTAGACCAAATATATTTTTTATTTCAAGACTTAAATTTTATCACAAAAGAATAATTATTTACTTAGGTATGTTATTAAATATTTTTTATATAAAGAATAATATATACATACTTACCTAATTACGATTAGAAAAAATAAGAAAGATTAAATTCAATGGCGTGTCATTCGTGCAGATGTAGACGCAAAGTATCCTCAAAAAATATTCGATACATTACTTAGTAATATTATATAATAATACTCTCCATATTATGTACTTCTTCAAATTTAAATTTAAATTCAAATTCAAAATAATTTATTTTTATATACGGTGAACATTACAAATTATAAATTTAATACGTTCACAACATGACATTTTAAAAACATAGAAATAATATTAAAACAGTGTAAAGAAGAAATACATATATGCAGTAGGTATCTCAAAAAACAGTATGAAAAGTAAATAGCTACAAAAATTATAAACTATTGAAGCACACCAAATGAGCTAAGTGGACCCTATTTCAAGAGTTTATAAAACAATGCCGGCCTATTATACTCATCCTCACGTAGATGTATTGTATAAATCAGAGGTTTTCATGTGCGGCCACCAGCGCTTTACAGAATAATATTTCAAAATGTATTTATAAAATTATGAAATTGGTTGAATACACATGACTTGTCTTAAATTTCTTTCCACCCTCAAATGATCCATAATTAGGGATTCCAATCCCGGGATCCCGGGATCCCGAGCTCTTTTCGATACCTATGAATCCCGGGATTGATAAACCTAATCCCGGGATTTCGGGATTGATTTTTTTATCAATTTCTATGGAAAATAAAATAAAAGCGAAAATATAACAGAAAAAATACTTTTAATAAAAAATAACTACATTAGAAATAAACTGAGTTTGAATGAAGTTTGATTTATACCCATGTGTAGGTTGCCGATTCATTTGATTTTTTTCACATAAATTATTAATAAAGAGAAAGATTGGAACAAAACAATGCTTCGCACTTTAAACAAAGTAATTCCACCATGATATCATACGTTTTACGGCAGTTTCATATTTGGCTGACTAATTAGATTTATGAAGCGGAAAGGCCATAAGTACGCCATGATTATTTGCTTTACTATTTAGATCTCGCTAATCCATTCATTATGTCTTTACTATCAGAAACAGCAATCTCATATTAAATTCACATTATTATTTATATTACAATATTATTTACTCCATTAAACTTATGTACGTCCGAGATTGAACGTATACAATATCAACAATAAATGTCTTAAATGATATAAATTATACTAGATTTATTTTTGACCGATTTTATCAATGTTATTTGTAAATATAAAAATTTTATAATAACAATGGAAAAAATATCAATCCCGGGACCAGTCCCGGGATCCCGGGATTGTCAAATTGTAATCCCGAAATCCCGGGATCAGAATTTTGGCTCGGGATTGGATTCCCTATCCATAATGTGTTTATCATGTGTGAAATAGTCCACTTCGGAGATTAAAGTCAATTTAAAGAATTGGAAACAATTGCTTTATTTATTGCCGATTTCTCCTACCACTGTATATTGTGAAAGATCATACAGTATAATGCACTTATATAAAAAAAAAACAAAATATCGAAGCCAGTTGAGAGATGTGTAAACTTAGAAACAACCATGCGGCTCGCATTGCAATTTCCGAGCGAATTTCCATTTGCATTATTTTTAAATAAATAGATTAGTATCAAAATATTCAAATGTCTTTTATTAAATAGACTTGTCTATAAATAAATTGATCCATTTTTTAGGAAATAAGTTTTAATTTTTTCAATCACAAGAAAAGTGAAATTATAAATAGTTTCCTAGACTTTCGCGATTGCCTGTAGTAATTAGTCACATTTTATATTAAGTACCTAAATATGATGTTTATACAAAACTAAGAAACGCAAAAAGTAACACCACAAACCGATATTTTATTATTGACCTTCCGTCATGATTGAGTTAAAAAAAACCCTAATACTCATAACATATTATTTTGTAGAAAAATTTAGTTTTATATTATTATGTATTTTAACGTTGGTATGACTGGAGCAATATTCAACTCGATGCGGAGTGTCTGGGACTCAAGACTGTTTTTTTACCATGTCCGATCTAATAAGATCATAATATGAGCCTCCACAAAGTAGAACTTTGTATTAACAGATTTTTATTTTTATGAGTAATCGAATTGAGTCACTTGCCCAAACTATTAGGTCCATATTCTGACTCGGAACACAAATTGAAAAACAATATCATCACCTTACTATTAAGACCTCGTAAGTCCAACATTACGAAAAAATGAAGTTTGTTCGACAAAATTTAAACAAAACAACATTTTAAGGGGGGGGACTCGTCCGCCCTTAAATCATAATATCAAAAAATTGGTTTTCTGGACTAGTATGCTGTCCATCTATCGGCAAATTTTAAAAACTCATAGCTTTTTTCGTTTCAAACATGGAATTAAAACCTCGTATTTCACAACCAATGTTAGCAGATTCATCGATTAAAGAGGTGCTTATATTAATACATAGTTTTTATAACGTTTTTCCTTCCCCTCAACATTCATCTCAAGCAGACTTACGAGGTTTTAATAGTAAGGTGACGATGTGTATTTACCAGACCCAAGGTTAGAACCTGGGACCCACGACATTATAAGCAGACGTGTAAGAAAATCATACATTTAATGTGACAATAGGTTTTCGTATTTACTGTAAGATTTACAAAATTACATCAGTGAACTGACTATTTTTAAATACTTAAAAAAATATAAAATACAATTAATTAGTAAGTACTACGAATGAGTAGTGATCCGGTATTATAAATGGACCTTACAAAATAAAGGAATTCCTATTTGGCTATTTACTAGATTCTAGACTCTAGAGAATAATTCAATGAAATATGTTTGTTTAAAATCATACTATTTCAGTTGATAAATTGAGGTAGTGCGTGAATAAAATCATTTAAATCCAGGTACATTATTTTGCTGCCCCGTTTATATTAATTATTAGCAAAGTCTTTGTACAGGTAAGCACCCATTATTTCGGTAAACTTCCCCAGGTGCTAAATATTTAGGAAGCTATCAATGAAACAAAACTTTAGTTCTTGGAATAAATTACAGAATATCAGCGAATTTATGAACATAGTTTTGTTGCGAATTATTTGTTTTGTAATGGACGTTCAATAATACCAAATCTTTGTCGCCAACAATATTGATTTTCCGAAATATGATTTTAACCTCAACCAAACTGAAGGTCGTTTAAGATATTTTTCACTAGTAAGCAATCAAAAATTTCCACTATTCTCGAAACTTTCCATAATAATACATCATCAACTCAAATGCATAAATGAAAAATTGGGCAACTATAATAATATAAAAAGGATGATTTTGATACTAGGGAGTGGTTTCAATGATTCCAAGCACTGACCTTTAATGTTTATATGGTGGGCGCGCTGGGCTGGCTCCTTGTTCCCACACTACTAACCCAGTTGTAATGTGTCATGGTTGGGTTATAAGTTTTTAATTTTTTGTGAATTGTGTCGCTAGATTTCAAAATCAGCCACGTCTACCTCTAGGTATTTTTGACTTTTTTGTGAATTGCTGAAGAACTACTACTTTCTAACATTTCTGAATTATCAAAATGTGAAATTTATTAATTTTAAATATTCTTTACTCGAAACAATATAAACTTTTATGACTGTGTATTTGAGAAAACAAAAAGCTGCACCTATTCATTTATTATGGACTTGGCTGATTTTGAAATCTAGCGACACTATTACGGTTATTGACGCGGCATTGGGTGATCTGTAATTCGTAATTGAATTATTTCGTTGATGACGCTAGGGTCAAGCGAGTACATACACTTTTGACGTGTTTATCTTCTAATAATAACTGTTAATAACATGCATTCACGTACCACAATCAATGTGTAAGTAGGTAAGGAATTTTGCCTGATATTTTACTACTTCCAATGAATATTCTTTAAGGCTATTATATTAAGGCTTATTCAGCTGAGACGTGGTCTAAAAATATCGTGACTACGCGACGCGCAGATTGTGCAAACGACGCGTGACGAACAAAACATAATTTGTCATAAAAATTCAACATGCGTTCATGTAATGTTGTTATATTAGTAATAATAATAATATTTTTTTTTTCATATAGTTTTGTTTTTCGAGTAAATACGTAACGATTCTTAGTAATATTTAGACGATTTAAGAATATATTCCTCCGATGCCATCACATAATAAATTGACGTGCTCACGGATCGACTATCGCTCTCCGATTGGCAACGCGTCCCTCCTATAGTTGAAAATTATTTGCCGTTTCACTGAAGTATGCTCTTAAATGCAACTAAAACAAAGTATTTATTAAAATAGTTAACCATGATAACGCGACTGTTGAAATGTTAAAATGTCTACGATAACTGCTTTTATTACATTAATATATTTCGATGCAAGATGAAGAAGTAATAAAACAAAATAGTTTCAGAGATAAATTATTAAGGTTGTTAGTTTCAAAGTTGGTAGTATCCTCCATATTCTGCCATTTTGAGATAATCGCCAAAACACCATCAACTACATTAATTTAGTACTGCAAATAGAATATTTTCTTTTTGCAAACATAGTAAACAATTCAAAAATACGAAAAGTAAAATAAAATCTACCTGAAGTCGTTAAAATGTATAAAAATATATATTTTTAAAGTTATTGATGAATACGTAGGTATAAACAATGTTGTTATCATTCTGTGGTTAAATTCTATTTAACTAGAAAAACAGAATAATATTTGCTGTTAAGTACCTACCGATATGAATAATATACAGAATCAAAATCAAGAAAAATGTAAAAAAAAGTAAAACTGGAGGTTAGCGACTTTGAAACTAATAACCTCATTTAATATTTTTTTCGATATTCTATACAAAGTACATATAATATATAATTATGTACCGTTTCTTCGATAAGATACTCTAGTTACGATTTTTAAATATTTGAAAAATACTTTTTAAAAACCTTTTCAATTTGATATGACAATTTGATTTTAATGTTTTAGTTAGTCACCAAGTATTTACAGAATTAAATTTTATTATTTTCTTCTCAGTAATCGTAACTTTAATTATAATAAAATTCTCATATTATTATTAAAAAATGTTTGTTTATTTTTCTAAACACATTTTATTAAATTTTCTTTATAACGATGAAATTTTAAACATTAAAAATCTAAAATCAACAAATTTATTTTTTTGTATTATAAATAACTCTCAATACCTTATTAGACCACGACTTGTTTTACATTTGTCACAATATAATAATATTATAATGACTAAAAAAAAATTTCTTATTTTCTTTCTTTTCGTTTTTCTAAAGTTGATCAATTATTATTAAACTTCTCGTCACTTAAACAAACTTTTTTTATAGAACAATGTCTTATTTACATTTTAATTTAAAAGTTTTTTTTCGCTAAGTAAACACAGTAACACAATATTGTACTCAGTTGTTTTGACAGTATTTTTTCTTTTTTTTTTGATTCTATAAACAAAATTAATATTAACCTTTTCCGAGTTTATCTTAAAATAAGTTATATCTATATTTATCTAGTTTGTAAAGTTGGTGTTTTATTTTATTAGTTGATATTTTTATTTTCACAGTAATTTAAAATACTTAGTGATACTTATATTATTCTTACAATTTATGTTGAAATGCACATGAATAAAAATATTAAAACACCTAAATACATAAAAACTTTTAGTCATATAATATATAATAATATAATGTAGTTTTACTTTGCACTTCCCGAATCAAAAATTTATAGCCATGATATTTTAAAGTTTTCATGATTATTCTTGGAATATTATTTCGTGGTCTTCCTTCTACCCAAAACTGCTAAAAAATATTATTAAGGTCCTAAATGCATAATACGACATCATTACAGTACTATCAAAATATATACACAACATAATATTAGGGTAATAGTAAGACAAAAAAAAAATCAATAAAACTAAATGGTAGAAATATAATCACTTAACAAGTTCAACCAAATTATTATTCATTAATCATTAATTCACACAAAACTTTTCGGTTTGGCTTTATCAACTTTCTACAAACTGAAATATTTTTGATAAAAAGATATAAGTTGAAGAACTTCGTGATATTGACATATTGTGTTTTGTGATCTGAATCCCACCTCGTCCTTAAAATAATGGGAACTCTTTCAAGTTTCATTTATGCATTAATAAATTAAATTATTGTATTAAATGTGTTTTTTAGAATAACAAAATTAAGTCTTAAAGGTTGTTTAATATATTATAATGTAGTTCTACAACACCTACTGCATACCAAAATTAACAAAATTATTAATAGCAGGCATTTTTTGAAAAATATGTTTGTAAATAAATCAATAAAAATTTTGTTATTTTGTCATAAAAATCATTATTACTTTGACTGTACCAATCATTGTACTATTTTATATGGTTTTTTTTGAATTTAAATTAATCTTAATAATTTAATGGCGTCCATTCTTTACTAACAATAAATACGAAGTATTTACTATATTTCTATAAATATTAATTATCACTTCTACCATTTTTCTAGTAATTTTGACAAAACTATATTACAGAAAATGATAAAAATACAAAAATTAAATGTACCTAATATTAAGAAACTAATAAATCTTGTGTTTTGTTTATATCGAATAAATGAATATTAATCAACTATTTCACATAATAATGCATAATTTACAAAATTTGAGAATGTAACATTCTTTATATTGAACAGACATAATTTTAAAACACCTCGATCTATTTTAACGAGAAAAAAAATTAATTGATTTAAAACACAAAAACCTATAGCCAAAATTAACGCAAGCTGATAAGCATTTATTGTAATAACTACTAGGTAATTAATTTTGTTGTCATTAGATACTATGCCCATAGCTTATTAGTAAATCATATAAAGCACACAGGTCTAAGTCCCGTCGGGGTCGTATTTTTTTCAAAAAAGATTTTTTCATTTAGTTATAAAATATCTGAGGTGTTTTCAAAATATGTACCTATGTTCAAAATAGATATTAAAATATTAGACATAAAATAAAATAAGTTATAAACACAGTTTCAAACCCTCCGTACTGGTGAATGAGCAATATTGACAGAATTATATTTTTCTTATGTAATAATATTATTACAGAAGTCATATGGGAAGGATGCGGGTTGATTTTTGGCAAGTTCGGGTTGAGCAAACCTTTCCTCGCCGCAGTTAACACCTCAAATCCCGCGCCCCGTCCTGGCGATTTGTTCGCCGGGTCACGTTCTCTACAGCCCTCTCGTGGGCCGTAAGCTTCCCGGTCGCTGACGGGTTTTTTTCTCTCGTCCCACAAGAAATCTACGGACCAGTGCCACTGGTGCCGTTTTTATCTAATATAATAAGTCTTAAAAATGCAATTCGCGGATAAAAATGTTCTATTGAATTTTAACATAAATTAAACTATTAAATACTACCGCGTGGTAAATTCTATATTTTACAGGATACCTACTACTTAAATATATTTAAAATTTTATCTGTAACAAAATAATACCTGTATAAGTATTTATTTAAACACCAGACAGTAGAGAGCGGATCATCATCAAAGATTTGTAAAATCTTAATGATTGCACTTTCTTTTCAGCTTTCAAATACACATTTTTTTCAAATACAAATTTGGCAAGTCTAAGACGATCAAAAACACCTTAAAAACGCATTTTCCATAATAAAAAAATAAATAATAATAAAATTTTATTAAATGTAGTATAATTATGTAGTTTTTTGACCGTCCTGTAAAGTTTACATTTTGGGAGTATTAAGAATAACGATTTGCCAAATTCATGTTATTGTAAGCTAGACCCCTATTAAAAAAAATAGATCTGACAAAAAGCGTTAAGTTGGGAATGCTGTTTGAAGGAATATATAAAACAGTGTATAAACCATTCACTCTCATTTTTTTATAATACCCATCATAAATTAATATTACGCGAAAGAGTAATATCTCTTCAACACAACATAAGTTGTATATTATGTAAATAATGACACCACTTTTCTCATATTTTATAAAAAAAATCTTATAAATTCTGATAAAATAGTATGTTGTATTATAATTATCTCATATTTGTGTATTACAGTCTAATAAGTTTTGTTCAGTAACTGTATACTATTTATAAAAACTCGTAACTACACGTTTTTTTAAAGTTTTAGAATATTTTGCCACTTTTTCTTTGGTTTATTATCTTTTATATTATTATGAAATAAATTAGTTAAAACGTTTATAATATTTTAAAAAAAATGACTACTGTTAAGGCAATTAAAAAATTTTCTATTGCATGCGTACATACTATTTGACAATCTCTGATTTGGATATTAGTTACATCTGGAGTAAAAAGTTTGCTATTTAAACAATGTACCTAGATAGGTATTAGTTTATTTAATTAACAATTATTGTTAGATAGTTGGTTAGTAAGTACACTCAATGACATTTTTTGTTATGATAAAATATATTTTCTGTTAGAGCACACAAAATTTGAATAATATTTAAAATATTCTGACCTAATTGTAAAAATTCACTATTTGTATTTGGCACCAATTTAATAATTTATATGTAGCGGTATAATTGACTGAGTTGATTTCTCGCGGGACCTTTTTTATGGACCGTTAAATAAAACGAGATTTGTTTGGTTGAAAAACGGGCGCCGCCACTGCTCTACAGTTGCATTTTTCTTCTCCGCCCGGACATAAATAGCCGAAAGGTCCGAGTGTTTATGTCGACGCCACTGGTTAAGCGACTTTTCGATTCTATTGTGTACCCGGTAGCTAATACAAACATTGGCCGGTACGAGGCAGGAATATGTTTGTTTTTAATCAGAAAATCATATACAAAAGACCAGTGCTCGAACGAAAGGAAAATCACCAAAGGGTTGCTATTGTGATTTTGAAGAAACTAAAATGAAAATCTTACTCGTTTACAATTGGCGTATCGATAAATTTAATACAATCTCTGCAGCAAAAGAAAATTCTTTGGAAACTGTAAGATCTAAAATCTAAATCTGTTAGATATTTCAATTTGTAGTTTTTCAAGAAGTAAATGAGCAAAACGTGCCACAATCGAGAAAAATAAACAACTGTTTTCTTTTGGTGAAGTCTAGTCTTTTTGTAATTTTTGTGCGATGCAGTATTTTATTTTCTTCGGTATTAAATATGTATTTTTATTTAATACCAAACATTTACACAAGACAAGAATATAAGATTGTTTTTTTGAAGTTATACTTCTTTAGGAGCGTTTGGAAAATCAGATCAGAGTGTATTTTTGGCGTGTGACATGTAACACATAATTTATTTTTTCACACGAAAAAAATCGCACTCGATTGGATTCGAACCACGATTGTTCGGTTATCAGCCGAACGCACTGCCTTTAAGCCACAGTATAATAATGCAATCGTGACGATTATACAGTATAATAATATAGTTTATTTCGTTGCCTAGGCAGTAATTTTATTATTATATGTACGAAGAATTGTTCTGTTACCTAGGAAACGAATTTATTACTGTTGGCCAAAATAAAATAAAAACTACAAGAAATAATTAAATAATTTATTTAGTGATATAAGTTAAAGTGTCTATAAATAAACCAGCGACACTCCAATAAGCGGCCCTCCTTTATTCTAATTTTTATTGATATGGGGCTATTAAAACGTTAATTGTTTCTTATATCATACTTTATTATTTGACAGATCTGAAACATGACGTCTCGCGCAATGATGTGATCAAAGCCGACCATAGTGACCATAGAATAAGAAGTATGGATGGATTATTTTGCTTGGTGAAAAATGTTATTTCGCGTTGTGAATTGTACCTACTCCTTTTTATATGTGATTAGCTGTCAAAACTAAGCTTAATATTTTTAAGTGTGATAGGTACGTTACTTTCGTTTGGTATTACATATTTAGTTTATGTGAAAACTATTTTCTAACTGTTTGACTATTTTTGGTTGATGTGAATTTTGACTAACGCGCTGTGCGATTATTTTATTTTGTTACACCAAAGAAGTATAACTTCTAACGCGCGAAGATAAGTACACACACCGATTTTTTTTTTATTGAAAATTCATAATTTTAAGCAACCTCAGAAACCAGATAAATTTTCAATAATTTATTTAAAACTTTATTGAAAACTTTGATATCACTGCTATGATTTATATTTTTGTGATGGAATGATTGTGATGGTGGATGTGGATGCTGGGCGGAAGGGTTATATTAAGATGCTAGGCACTAACTTGCTGTTGAGGCTGTATCCGTGGTATGGTTGCACTATCACTAGCGCGGTATTGTTTGTTGTGCCCGGAACCTGACGGGACACTTTTGATGAAGAGATTGATGGATGAAAAGAGCCGGTATCACGGCTTGCCAGGTATTCAGAGGTATTTCTTGGATGACGGTCACACTATATTAAGCTGACCCGACCGTGGTCAACAAATAACTTTTGAATCAGTCTGTATAATTGAAGTAATCATTTAACAATGGGTTAGCTTTAACAAGCCTAGGCGCGTCCGCTCTCTTGAGTTACTGCATGTAACTCACGTTATTTAATAACGGTCGACTAACGACTCTTAACTGTTGGTCTTGCGACAATATCTAGGGATTTGAGTTAGGTAGGAAAAAGGAATGAGGGCCACCATAATTGGCCCAACCAGTAAGATTTATACAAAACTTTAGTTATGACGTCCTCGCTAGTATTTTTTATTCAGTACTGACAACACATATGATTTATATTATCATTTTGAACTGACGTGACTTGAAGCCAGATACATCGCAGTCCGGGCAATTGCATAATACAGAATCTGAGACACTATCTATTATGCCATCAGTTTTATCAATAAAATTATTCATCAAAAGTGTTCTTTCAAATGCCACTAAAACGAGCAACTAATTACTATATATTTTTTTTTAAATCAAAATGTTAAGGGGGGACATGCTCGTCGAAGGTCAAAATTGAGTTTTTATTGTATATTCAAACCATGATCCTGGACACTCCTTAAACGTTGTAGATGATTTATTTATATAATTTTGAAGCCTTATTATCCTTTATAGTTATTTTAAACATTTGATGACTGCATGAAGTATTTTTGTTACATAAAATAGTATTCTTTTAAACCTCTCGCTCTAATGTTTTAGAATATAGTCATATTTCGGTACAGAACTGTGCAGTGGTGTTAAGATTTTTTACATTTATTAATTTTTAAACGCATTTATAAAACCATTAGCATAATTTATTACGAGATAATTTTTGTAAAATATTCACGATAAAAAATTATATTGATAATCTCTGTGATCCCAAATTTGACAAGAATTAGGCATTTTATTATTCAAAAAATCGGCAAAATTAACACATTTGAAGATGAATCTAAAGATACTTATTATAAGCTGTGTCTTTGACCATTCAAGTGTGATAAACATCTTATGAATAATGATTGCTTTATAACAATTATTGACCTACGAATAAGGTAGTGTTTTTTTGAAATACGCCATTTCTTTTGTCATTCCCCAGTGGTTAAGCTACATCATACGGCCGTAGCGATAAATTGACAAACTATAATTGAAGTAGGGAGTAAAATGATATTGACGTGCGTGTTTGAACATGTACCGTTTAAAAAAAAATAAAAAAAAATTCGGTTAGATACATGTTCAAACACGCGCGTTAACATAATTTTATTCCCTACTTTAATTATAGTTTGTCATTTTATGGCTACGGCCGTATGTTGTAGCTTAACTACTAGGGAATGACAAAAGAAATGGCGTATTTCAAAAAAACACTACCTTATTCTTAGGTCAATAATTATTATAAAGCAATCATTATTCATAAGATTTTTATCACACTTGAATGGTCAAAGACACAGCTTATAATAAGTATCTTTAGATTCATCTTCAAATGTGTTAATCATGCCGATTTTTTGAATAATAAAATGCCTAATTCTTATCAAATTTGGGATCACAGAGATTATCAAAATAATTTTTTATCGTGAATATTTTACAAAAATTATCTCGTAATAAATTATACTAATGGTTTTATAAATGCGTTTAAAAATTAATAAACGTAAAAAATCTTAACACCACTGCACAGTTCTGTACCGAAATATGACTATATTCTAAAACATTAGAGCGAGAGGTTTAAAAGAATACTACTTTATGTAACAAAAATACTTCATGCAGTCATCAAATATTTAAAATAACCATAAAAAATAATAAGGCTTCAAAATTATATAAATAGATTATCTACAACATTTAAGGAGTGTCCAGGATCATGGTATGAAAATACAATAAAAACTAAATTTTGACCTTCGACGAGCACGTCCCCCCTTAAGAATAATATTTACCAATTTTCTATCTAGGCTATGTATCTCTCATTTTTAGATATTATGTTTAAAACAAGTTTCAAAAGCCATGAGCATTTTATGTAGGTATGTTATGAAAGTTTTGTATATTCAATAATACATATAATGTTGTTACCTTCTCAAATCTTTCGTCTTATTCGTTGAATAAAAAAAATAGTTAATGGATATAATATGTCTATTATGTATTTCTGTATTTCAGACAGATGAAGTGACAGTCAATAGCTTGTACAATAAAATGATAATTTATTGGTAAATTATTAATATTTCAGGTGAAATATTGAACTAGAATTTACTAAAATAATATTATGCTTAAATTGAATGTACCTACTTATAAACGAGTCAATCATTATTTATTCATGCTAACATAATAATTAATGTTTAGTCGCTAATATTATTTAAGTCCAAACAAATCCTCTAATTAAATGATCAGGTAAACAGTGGTTATTAATGCTAAATCAGACTCTAAATTTAAATTCTAATTGCTGGCAAAATCATTGCTTGGTAAAATATATTATTCAAAACTAAATGATTTCGATTTTGACACTCTCGGAATATGAATTTTTAATGTATTACAGTACATATTATTATAACAGATTAAAACATTTTAATAATATGTTTAAATATATATTTAATAACAAAACGTATTCTAATCTTGTAGTATACAGACAAAACTTAAGAAAATAGAAATATGTTACAATAAGAGTGATTAATCTTGGTTGAATCCAGAAGTGGTATATTTTGTTTTATATTTCAGAATAAACATCCCTTAGTTAAAAAGGGAAACGACTCAAAAAATGGCGATTGATTTTTTTTTGCAAAAATTATATTTTATATTTAGTCCCAATTTTGGACGAAAATGAGTTTTTTATATATTTTATTCTAAATAATATGTTTAGAAACTCATTATGAAATTTTAGTGTTCAACAAGAAACAATGCAAATAATCTTGATTATTTTTTAAAAATTATTTTACCGAATTATAAAATAAAGATTCTACATTGAACATTAACATAGTACCTTAAAATTTTGAGTTGATTTCCTATTGAGCTAAGGTATTGAATGTTGAATAAATTTGAAAATATTTTTATTTTAAGCCCACCGAAAAAATAGACGAAAAGTTATTTGCAGATATTATCTTTATAAAATGTGTTTTTTTAAGCTTGATAGAATTTGTGCGCTCACGGTGGCTGCGCGGCATAAGCGTTGGACTATCATGCCGTGGGTCCCAGGTTCGAATCCTGGGTCTGGCAAGTACACATATTGTTTTTCAATATGCGTGTGAGTCAGGGCATGGACCTAATAGGTTGAGCAAGTGGCTGACATCCATTTCTCGTAAAAACAAAATCTGTTAATACAAACCTCTACTCTGTAGAGGCCCATATAATCCTATTAGGATCGGACATGGTCGAAGAGAAAAAGAAAGAAAATTTGAAAATAATGTAACATACAAGTATAACATACAAGATATTTAACAAGAAATTTAGATCGGTACATATTTGGAATAGCTTTACCTTCATCAGACTTATACTTCTGAAGCCGCTCGTTCCGACCTCGCTCTCTCGTCCACCTAACTTTGCCACCTTCTGGTGTAGAACATGAGAATTTCTTATCAAAGGGAGTGGATCCGACCGCTATTTGGAGCAGCTAAACCCACGCCGGGAAGCAACTCCCTTGGCGTGGATTCCCAGACTCACAGGAGTCTGGAGTTAGGCTTGCACGTTTCCTTCAACCTTTGAGGTGCCCCCGTCCAACAGGGTTGGACGCCAGCTAGCTTTTCTTTGGGAGGGAAACAGCTGCAAAAGACCATGTGTTTACTGGGACTCTGGGTTGATAAGTGAAAGAGGTTTCAAAGTATGTCGCTGAAATGCGGTTACATTTAATGAGAGATTATTTCAGCGATGGTTTACAAAAAGATTATAAAGAAGTGGGACGGAGGCCCTCACAGGAGCGTCTCCGTCACCAGCAAAATGGCACTAACCTAGACACAATTTATAATTACATATTTACATGCACCGAGCCCTCCTTAACGTCCTTCCATTCCCAAGTCCAAGGGGTGTATTCCCGGGTGAAGATGACACCAACACTTTACCCTTCGACACGGGTATGGAAATATGCCATCCATTGTTGAAGCGTGTGCTCCTAACACGACCGCGTTGCGCGGCACGAGCGCGTCCGCCCGGTAGAACGTTTGGAACCAGAAGAAGGAAGTTGCCTCCCACGCACTTGTGTTCTCGCCCCCGCCGCTACGTCCCCCCCACCTTGTCTGCTCCGGCCGTTGATTATTTGCAGCCAGCATGAGTTTGGTGTTGCCAGTTAAGAAAGTATATTTATGGTTTCTTTAGGTGACGAGTTCATCGCGTTACATCACCCGCTTGGTCAGGAAGAAATTGAGTCATGGGTGTCAATTTCCTGCCAGGGGCGTTCTCCGCTTCTTGGTGATGAGAAGTTTGTGCAGTCAGGTGGGACGGTCGGGGCAGGTGACGAAACTGCTGACGGCGGAGCTGCTGACGGCGATCCAGCGCGGACCCTCTTGTGTGCGGGTGAAGTGCGCGCCAACGTCTCCTCGTCGCTCCTTGCTCCCTTCATCCATCCTTCTGGGGGGGTTACCTTGCATCACATAGAGGCCTTTTTAAGAAATATAGTTTTGCACAGTACAAATTTTACAAATTAAAGTATCTGTCAACAATATGACTATTGTTCGATAATCAAATTACAGTTTTTGACGGAACTCATCCTTGATGAGGCCGTCGGCTACTTGGCTGATTACATTTCTTACAATCTTCTCCATTGAGAAGTTGTTTCCTAATTGACAGACAGTTGGACCTCTGTCTCCCCACGCGGGCCTTGCATGTAAGCATGTCGCAAGGGCAGGAATGATAGGTTTATCGGTGCTGTCTAGGCACGCTTACGACTATCTAGTGTGGTGGGGCTCTTCAGACCTCCTCCACTTCTATGGTATCCTGACCGATGCCAGACCTAGATGTAGCTTCAGTTTCCCATTCTAAAAGGAGTCTATCCTTCTTGAACTGGTACTTCTTGAGTTTGCCGCTGCTTCCTCCCACAGCTCAAAGCAAACCGATTGCTAATGCAACTTATTCTCAGCGCTTGAGAAGCTAATTCTCAGCGCTCCTTTTTCCGCGTCTGAGGTATGCCATTTCGGGCTCCCTCATGTTGACGTCTAAATTGCTTCTGGAGTGACCAACGTACGATGTCGTGACGCGAGCTTCTCCAAGCTCATCTTGTTTACTATCTGAATCTGAAAATGGATGGTTTACTAGACCATCGGATGCTTATCGTGGCAATTAAGCGGTGACGATAAGTGTGGTATTCTGAAAGACATATGCACAAGTGATGTAGCTTGAAGGGGAACCGCGTGAAGCGGGCCCGGACCTCTCTCTGAAAATGAATTTATTATACAAGAAAATACCATTCATTGCCACGTTGGCTTATTGAACTACTATTAAAATAATAAATTTCTGTTTGGGCGCGCAGAAGTTTATATCTATCATGAATCTATAACCTATAAACTTCGATCAGCGTTGTCTAGCCGTGGTGTTGATAAAAACCAGAGCTCTATCTTCATCAGTACTCTATCCTTGTGTGTGGTGTGTGCTTATAATCTAGTTTATATTCTACTCCACTCTGGTTCCCACCAGACCACAACAGACAATCTGAGAGTTGCTCATGTCCCTTTAAGGCATATGCCCCCTTGTCGCTGCTTAAAACTATAGTGATCTTACTCTAGTGCGCCAAGGTGACAGATGTCCAAGGGCAACATGAAGCTGTAGGGAATTTACTCAGCGATTAGCCAGATCCACCACACCACGGCTCACCTCCAAATCTGCATTTGCCTATAATGTTAAATTTTGTGACGTGTTGAGTCACACATCTTGTTGACCGGTCTTTATGCCGAGTCGTTTTTTCCGAAAATTATTAATTCTAAATGCTTCCAGCTTATGCGGAATAAGTAACCACAAGCGTTCATATGTATTAGACAATATGAATTACTAAGCTATTAAGAGTTGGTTCTTGAGGTCCCCACTTGAGTTTGCTTGGTCGCGCACCCTAAAAATTTGATAGAATGGACTTTTCCAGTACCTTCCTATCAACAGTCATATCACAGCGCCAGGACACACTGCTTTTCCCAGCTGGATTGACCCTCTCCCAATTACGGTGTGTAATTGGGCATTTTCGCCAAAGTTTGTACATGTTTGAAATTTGGGTAATATTATTTTTTCACTCAAATTAACCATTTTTATATAGCTAGCAGATTCCTTGTTCTATTGCTGAATTGGTGATAGCAATTTTTCAGCAAAATATTGATTAATACAATATTTATATCATTTTTATTATGAAATTGGGCATAATAAGTTTCCGTTCCGTGACTACGAAACTTAGCTTTTAAAACATGAATGAAACACTTTTTATCACTTAAAAGAGCTCTATTAGATTAAAAAAACCATACACTTCAAAATAAAACTACAAATAGTCAAAAAATATTATTGAATTTTAATTCTTGGGCACATTTCGTTCCCCTCCGTTACCCTATGTCTATAATGGCAGAGCATTTTTCCTTTAGTATTTGAAAAAACCAATCAATGTTCGTTCTGCTATTTTTTTAAAGACAATAATCACTTTTACTAAATTTTATTGGAAAAATAAATAAGTTTCGTTATTTAATAATCAAATGAAAAATAGTTAACGTTCAACTTTTTTGGGGACATTTTCGGAATGGAACGAAATGGTAACGGAGTGTAATTTGTAAAGCTTAAGTTACATGTTACCATAAAAACAAATTTTTGTTTTATGAAATTTATTTGAATTTTTTGATAGACAGATAAATATTCAACGTGCGTCAAAATAACAAAACAAATCAAACTTAATCACTAAAATAGACATATTTTATAATAAATTTCACAATACTTGTAAAATAAGGTAGGTAATAATTTTGACACACTATACATTACCATAACTTTATTTGGCATTTATATTATTTGTAACTCAGATAAAAAATATTTTTAAGCAAATTAACAATATATGAAAAAAAAAATCAGCAAGGGATTCAGACGCGAGTTCCTAGCGCGGCACGGAGTATATAACTTTTACGAAAATAATTATAGTCAAACTCGGTTATTACGATCTCTGACATAGCGAGATCTCGGATGTAATAACGAAACATTTGTTGACAATTGGTTTATGATTTTCGCCATACATTTAATTCTTTCACTGTTATAACGAGCAACTTATCGGATATACCGAGCTAAAATACTGTTAATGTGTCGACCGTTTTAAAACATTTCGACCCTAAGCAATAAAATCCGATTGGACAGGATGCCGCCGGGGTCGGATTACGTTTATGACACTAGTAAAGTGTCTAAGTACCTACCTTATTGGTGTTTCACCGACAATAATAAAAAAGTATCCACGCATATGGTTGAAAAATCCAAGGTTTGTGAAGTCCGTAGGTACCTACCAGCGTTAATTACAATAAACAACTTCTTTTGTAGTTTATGAATGCCATGCTCGTTTCGGGGATTTTTACGATGGTTTCCAAATTTTTTATTTTCGGCTTTTTGTGTAATGTGACATGCTCATTTAAAAATACCTATTCTCTGATATAACGAGTAACGCTTATAACAAGCAAATTCAGTCGGTCCCATCTTCCTCGTAATAACCAAGTTCGACTTTATGTTGTCTTGAAATTTAATTGTATTCATCAACATAAAATGTAGCTATACAGGTTGATTGTAATCAAGACGTACTTTTCTGACATTTCGTGAATACCTACAGTTCTAGGTATTAAATCTAATCGAGTACACATTTCTGTTAAACGTGACAAAAAAATACTTTTTCATACATTTTTATAAATTTCTATGCCTAAAATGTATGGAGAAGTTTTAAAATTTTGGTGGCGTATAACAGAAAGAGTATGACAGAGCCAGTGCCTGTCTCGCAATTATTTCAGTCTGGTGTTTTTTCTTTTCCTTCTGTTGTTTTTTTTTATCTCCATACTTTTATGTGCGCTATTTTTGCGTATTCAGACATATCACATACTTTTTTAATCTTTATTATATTATTATATTATAGTCAGGTTATTTTTTATATTTTTTAATGAAAATATTTTTGTTTTTCATACGAACAGACAAAATAATTTTTTTTATAATCTATGAAGAACTAAACACACACTGTAAACCCAACTTTATGCATGCCATTTCGTTACTTTTACATTCCACATATACGTTACCACCAATATAGTTTCGGAGTGGAAGTAACGGATTCTGTTTCAGAAGTGTTTGAAGCCAAAATTTAGCTTAGTTTTATTGTTAAACCTGCGATATGTTTTATTATATCTGTAGTATGAAAGATAAGCTCCATATGTGTAGTATGTGAAATAGAAATATGTGTTTTCTTACCTTATAAATCGTGGTAACAGTAGTGGAACTTCTTAAATGACCAACCCAGAAAGCAACCTGTTCCGATAGCGATACCGACACACACCAACAATTTAAAGTGTACATGGCGATCAGTGTTATACAAAAATGTTGCTACATTAAAAAAAAACATATTTATAGTGAAAATTTTTCGCCTTCATGCTAAAATCGTGGTAACGGAATGTGGAGTTCCACTTTTTCAAATATCCTGGGACACACTTTAAACGTGATTTTTTTTCAATATTGGTACAAATTTACGAAAAAACTATATATTTTCCAAAAATATATAATGTAAGCTGTTGAAAACACTACGAATTTAATTTTACACACTCAAAATTAATGACGAAATCAGACTTTGTTTATTTGAATTTATGGGTGGGACATGGTAAAAACGCACTACCTTTCGATCTAAATAATCAATTAAAAATATATACAGGTCAGATAGTTGTATTTAACTGATTGAATAGAGTAAATTAATAAATTTGCATGTTAAAAGTACATAACTTTCCAACATTTTATAATATAATAACTATGAAAAAATCAATCAAAGTCATGGGACATGCCAAAAACGCAATGTACAAACTTTGGCGAAAATGCCCAATTAGAAAATTGACCAAACAAACAGAGCAAGTGAGACTAGACCTCTCAGTTGTTTTTCTCACAGCTGCCAAGCTCTTATACTAAATGCTTTAATTAAGCTATATTTACAAGTTTACAACATCTTAGTGTCCTTCATAGCGATTTCATCTGTATCGTGAGATCGGGTGTACATCTCTGGTACAGATCTCGTTGCGTGTTCGCAACATCAAGGTTACATTGTTGGAAGAGACACACTCTTTCTACGGAGTTGTGTCGTAAATTCCATATGCATGACTTACATGCAAGCTCTACGTTTACAATAGTTGGGAAACATTACAAAGAGGTCAACTTAACTTTCATCTGGTATTCACAGCACAGGCTGTTACGCAGCACGTCTCAGACCAGCAGGAGTTCAAGCGTATTTCATGGCCGCAATGGTGCTCATTACTTGCTGTCTATCCCCTGTGGATCTCTACGTTACTGCTAGCACACGAAATCATCGTCCAGATGTAACATTATGTTGAATACAGCAATTCTGAAATTGATAACAAACTTTTGTATGCAAAACAAACAACATTTCTTACATTAGTTAAGCTTATCTTGTTACGTAGAAACGCAACTATAGTATTTCTTAACAATAATATGAGAATTCATTTTTTATAAAAAATAGAATCTTATACATTTTCATCGTGCATACCGCACAATAATTTTCACATAGTGAGTACAGTTTTTCCATGGTATTCCCATCAGGTATGGATGTCTTTGAACAGACATATTTGTGCTCTTCCCATATTGAAAGAATTTACATTTTGCTTATAAATTACTAGCAAGTATGATCATTTTGTGATTCAAGTGTACTTGTTAAGACATAAATATGGATTTTAACCATAGTTTGTGTGGCACAGACCGCTACACTATTTTTGTAAGTACCATGACCAGGTGATGATGGTACGTTCGCAGTTGCATTTTAACTACATTGTTAAATGCTAAATTATAGTAAATTTAAATTATATTGTTAAATACTAAGGGGACGGCACATGTTACCCTATTTAATAATAACTAAATCCCGGTAAGGTAGATCCTTCATCGATACGATGCAGAACGCCATATTGCGGGTGTCTCTCAGTGAAACATAATGAATGCCGTGTACCTTGGAGGGGTACATAACTTTGTAAGTTGCAAGACAACCATTCGTGTCATTCCTTTACTGATGTTCCAAGAGACGAGACAGCTTTGGTGCTATCATGTAAAACATGAAAGTTTGAACACTTATTTAACTATGCTTATTATCGAAATGACAACACAGTACATAGAAGGCGCTTGATGTTACCATCCAGCTTGTGTCGAACGCAGAGGAAACTGTTGTTCGAATTCGGTACAGACATGTGTACTTAGTGCGAAGGATAGGTTATATGCTATCGCTGTGCAATATGATCGTACGAGTACTTCGTTCACTATACTTATATTGAAGTGACAATACAGTATGTAAACAAAGACCGCTAGATGTGTACATATAGCATGTGTCAAACACAGAGGAATCTGTGGTATGACCATCACCCCTTTCGCCAAATGACGAAGAAGAGCATGAATGTCCTCTCTTGGAGTTCGTGGGCACGGATATACATTGCTTGGAGCTTACAAGGCTACTTGAACAAATGCAATTTTCCAGGATTAGACGCAGAGCGACGTCCGTTGTCTGGGAATCATAGGTGATTCGAGGCAGTTGGGAGTGCAACCACAGAACTCTGCAAGGAACGGGGTGGTCAAACTAGACACATATGACATGTCAGGGAAGAAGATAGACTGTAGAAAAGGGGTTCACATCCACCTACCATGTGAAGTGCCCGTGAAAATGCACAGACGGCTAACATGGAGACCTTATGTGTTATAACACGATAACGGTTCCGTTAGTATGTTACTTACAATGGTGCGATCAAAACGCACTTTACTTAATTTATGGATGTTTATGCCTATGGGACAACACACACAAAAACTTAAGTAAATAAACATGTAAGTAAAATTAATACAGACTTTGAGACATCAAGAAGATTCTCTCAGTAGGTGGAATAATATCCTAGCAACACTTGATGTGCGCTTGGAAATATTATTAAGGACTACTTGCACTGAAACGACGTGCAAATTTGCATTTGTTAGTGGTTAGTAGTGATGTACCTAGTGACACTACTAGATTTTCATGCTTCCTGCATGTGAAATCTGTGTTACGCTAGAAATGAGGAATAGACAAGTCTTTTTGAAACAATGAAGACCAAATCGATGCTTGTTTATGTAAGGTCTCACCAGTTGTGCTGCTGGCTGTCTGCTTTTAGCACACTTGACTGGCTCGAGAAGACGAGTGGACAAAGTCAGCGACAAGTTAACGGGAGTGTGTAATCATTAATTGCACCTCCTGAACATTGTGTTTCGCGACGAGTGTCAACTTGAATGAGAAGTATTGGACTTGGGACTCGCATTGTCAATTACCATAAATGTTAAATCGATCCATGGTGAATTGACCCGAGTTACGTAAGTAAGAAGAAAGAGACTGAATTGCGCACTGTGACTTTGGTGATGTTCGCGCACACCGTAGGCAGGCACAAAGTGACGCAAGTCGAAACCCCAAGTTGTATATATGAGACTGTTCCTCTGCAGCAAACAGAGAGCAGTAATACACCCCTTCAACACATTACTTGCCTTGGAATGTGATAGTGACCATGGAGCAAAAGATGAAAAATGAAAACTGCGTTTAGTGAGATTTCCGTTTTCATCGAAATCTCACACAACTCCGCAACCTCACTTGAGCGAAAGTTTGCTCACCTATCGAATTCCTTCCAACGCCAACAACCGCTATTCTCCGTGTGAACGCAATGGTCAATGTAGTTGGACCAAGGTTTCACTGTACTTAACTTAGCGACAAAATCTTATGTTAAAAGACTTATGTCAAAATATACTAGACTTGTGTATATGACAAGGCACAATATGAAGTAATATATCTAACGATGATGTTGGACGAGACAATTACTAACTAATATTTGGCGATGTCCTTTATGTGAAATCGACCTAACGGCTTACCATTCAGATCACCTAATTCATAAACCAACGGAGAGATCTTAGTTAAAACTATATTTTCCACGTACCGTTGCGCGAGCTTGGTACTGAAATAATTTGCAGCATCTGAGAGTTTGAAGTTCCTCCTCCAGACCCTCTGACCTACGATGAGTTCAGTATCTTTCCTTCTGAGATTATACCTTCTGGCGTTCGATTGAAAATTTTCCAAAAGCTGAGCTTGGACGATTTCGAAGACGAACGGCAAGTTCTGTATGCGATCAACATACTGCGCACAGTCTGCTGCCGCGGGGAGAACTGAGTCTTTGGCCTTGAGATAGTCTTTTGGAAGATGAAAACGACCATCCAAGATTATCTCTCGACCATGCATGAGGAAAAAGGGGGAGTACTTGGTTGCTAAGTTTACAGATGCGTTTATCGCAGTCTGCACGCTTTGAAGATATTGCGACCAGAGTCTCTGATCCTTTCCTACGAGGATTGCCAGTGAGGTACCCACTGTCTGGTTATATCTCTCAACTGTGTTGCTTTGCGGAGAGTACACCGCATTAAGGAACAATTTGGGAATAGAATACTTTTTAGTGAACGCCTTGAATTCCTTGGATATGAATTGACGCCCATTGTCCGATAGAATACTGTTAGGTACTCCATGTTTAAGAAAGATCTCCTGTTCAATGAATTTTATGATAGGTGTTGCTGTGGCTTTTCTAAGTGGGTGTAACCACACATATTTAGAAAAGACGTCGACAACTGAAAGAATATGCATGTATCCCTCCTTTGATTTTGGTAGAGGCCCTATCAAATCAATCGACAACGATTGCATCGGGCGGTCGACTTCCTTCGGATTCGACATAAGTCCCGCCGGTGCACTAGTTGTGTGTTTATATGCTTTGCATATAGCACAACTCTTAATGAATAATTTAATATCTCTGTAAATCCCTGGCCAATAGAACAGTGAGGAAATGCGCTTGAAAGTTTTGAATGTGCCAAAATGCACAGAAGCGTTTCCACTATGAAACTCAGAGATCAGTTTTGTTCGATCCGCGCCCTTGACGCACTCTTTCCAATTAGAGTCATCAAGGGGCAGATCTCCTGCCTTGAACCTGAGTAGTTTATCTCCCTCAAATTTGAATCTCGGGAATTTTTCTGGGTGAGACTTCACGTTATTGACTAAGTTCTCGAACCAAAGGTCCGGTGGGTCTGCAGTGTTGCTAGCACTAACAGATGAAATTACGACTGGATTTCTTGATAATACATCAGGGACGGTGTTAAGCCTTCCTGGACGATGTTTTATTGAGAAGTCATATTGTGAAAGTCTCGCTGCCCAGCGAGCGAGCCTACCCTGTGGGCTTTCGAGCGTCGTTAACCATTTTAAACTAGCGTGGTCAGTGATTACCGTAAACTTATTTCCCTCTAGGTATCTCCTAAAATGAAATATACTGTCTAAAATAGCTAGTAGTTCTAGTTCAGTGGTTGTGTAGTTGCGTTGAGGCTTTGTTAAGGTGCGAGAGTAAAATGCAATCGGGTGCTCGCCATCAGAAAATTCCTGCGTGAGGACCGATCCTAGCCCTAGGTTAGAAGCATCACAATGTAAAGTGAACGGACTAGCGAAATCAGGACATGCCAAGACTGGGGCTGAGGTCAGTGCGAGTTTGAGTGCCTCAAACGACGCCTGAGCCTCATCTGACCAAGTGAACGCGGAAGCTCCCTTGCGCACACTTGTCAAGCCTGTCAAAGGACTCGCTACCTTGGCAAAGTTGTCTATAAACCTCCTATAATATGAACACAGTCCTAAAAACGATTTCACGTCCCGAGAATTCTTGGGAACGGGAAAGTTCCTGACGCTGTCAAGTTTCACTGGATCACAGTGTAATCCCTCCTCATTTACTACATAACCTAGGTATTTTAGTTCTTTTCTGCAAAATTCTGATTTAGAGAAATTTATAGTCATGCCTGATTGTTTAAACTTTTCAAAAACGCGATCTAGTAACTTCATGTGGCTATCAAAGTCTTCAGATATCACTATCACGTCGTCAATATAACAGAAAACCTTGGCCTCGAATTCCGGGCCGAACAAACTGTCAGACAATCTTTGTAACTCCGCGCTCGAGTTTTTGGTGCCAAACGGCATGACGACAAATTCGAACAAACCTCTGCGCGGAACCACAAAAGCCGTCTTTTCGCAAGAGTCCTCCGTTAGAGGAATCTGCCAAAAGGCTTTCGACAAGTCTATTGATGAAATAAATCTTGCGTCTCTTAAATTATCTAATATCTGCGAAATATAAGGCAACGGATAACTGTCTGGGACTGTGATCGCGTTCAGTTTGCGCGAATCCAAACAAAATCTCCCGGTGCCATCTTTTTTTGGCACGATTAAGATCGGATTGCTCCACGCGGAACGTGATCTCCTGACTACTCCAAGCTTAAGCATATCGTCTAGCTCATTCTCTAAAGTAGCCTGTTTTGCAGGGGAAAGCGGATAATAGCGTTGTTTGATTGGGCCCCCATTGGTTACAATGCGGTGCTGAATCAAGTGGGTCCTCCCCAAGCCACAACGTTCGAAGGAAATCGACTCAAATTTTTCTTTAACCGAGGCTAGCTGACTGTGTTCTACTTCTGAAAAGTTAGTTGAATTTTTTGATGTGATAGAATTTATTTTAAACGAGTCATGATTACGATTCTTGTTAAGATAGACTATTTCTGGTGCTATGTTGAACAACTTCCAAAAGTCGATGCCCAGAATGACATCGGGTTGGAGGTTAGGTATTACGGTAAAGTATACAGTTTTCGTTTCGTGGCCTACTTTAACTGGTATTTTTAAAGCGCCGAATGCGGGCTGGACTGTACCATCCACTGATTCAATCGAAATTCTAGACTTGTATAACTTAAATCCTTTCTCGAGCAAGGTGGCGGCAGCATCCTTACTCAAGCAGGAAAGAGAGGCACCGGAATCTAATAGACCCCGTGCCCCAATACCTCCTAACCAAAACTTCAAAAAAGGTCTCTCATCCACATACTCTTTTTTGCAAATAGGAGCGACTAACTTATCGTTCCTAAAAAAATATTTTGTATAGTTAAATATATCTATCCACTCTCTTTTACGTACTTGTTTGGACGGTCTGAGAGAATGGATGGCTACTCGTTTTTTGACGAGCCGCTGTGCTTGCTGGAAGTGCATGCGTGCTGGCTCCTGATAGACTGTTTGTCATCACTACCAATTCTCACTGACTTCGGTGAATGCGTGTCACTGCAACACGCGGCATGCTCGTTGCAACTGGAATTGTTGCGCGATTTGCTGAGCGGTTTACAGTGACGTGCGTTATGCTTATGTTTCTGAAACCGGTCAGAACTAATTCTGATCTTATCATTAACCGAAGTCGAAGGATGAGCGTGTATTGCCGTAACTTCGCGTTCTGAAGGGTTGGTCGAAATGAAAGAGATTGGAGCCAACTTTGATCTCTCAATGTCGCTACAAACTCTTACTAACTCAGTGAACGTCTTGGGCTTTTGCAGGCTGACACCTGTGCGAATGCGTTCTACCATTCTGCTCGTAATTATTTCCATTAGATCACTAACAGAGTATGCAGGTCTCAATCTACCCGCTAGCAATCTCATATCAAGTATGAAATCGCAGGCTGGTTCCTGCTCTTTTTGCCTTTTAATTAACATACTCTCTACCAATGCGGCGCCGACCGTCGGCCCTTCGAATTGTAAATACAAAGCTGATTTTAACTCCTGCCATGTATTTACTTCGCTTTCCACCAAGCGGAACCAACCCAAAGCTCTACCCTGTAATATCTCTGAAAAGTACACCATCATTGTAGTGAATGATAGCCCACGATTTCTCATAATGTCCTCGACTCTTATGACAAAGTCGTGAACTGGTGTAGAACCGTCATATTTAATGTGCATTGAATTTAGCACTTTGTAATTAATAGCAGGTTTTATTTCTACTATTTGAGAAAATGACGAGAGTGATTCGAAATCCTCAGCTTTTTCCTCAAGCGGTCCGGGACATAGCTTACTATTCCATATCTCCGCCTGCTCCTGCATTTGCGAGAGCTTTTTACTGGGTTGAATACCCCTGGCTTCTAGCGCTGACCTCAGGGTGTTCGCCTTGCAGCTTTCCCTGATGCCAATTGCAACGTTGTTAACGTTCGACCAAACCATCTTGAGAAGGCGAAATACGACTAAACGAGTAATCTTATACTAAATGAAAGATGACGCGGATGTCTACATCCATACCATAATTTAATTGCTAGCTGTGTACTAGCTATCACATATCTTTTTACGGGATATGAGTATTATTTGTTGCTATACTAAAACGTAAATGCACCAAGCCACAACGAACAACCACCGACCTATACACTGATCGAAACTGTGTAAACAAACTGGCACACAATTTACAGAGAAATACAATAATAATTATCCTGAAATAATTTCATTGTAAAATTATTCTAATCCTACCCATGACTAAACATAGCATGACGTAACTACAATGACATCACCCAATTCTTAACCGAATATTCTGGAATGACCCGCACTACAAATATTAAAACACTCGAAATTAATTACGGCACGGCGCTGTGAAGTTTTGTGAAAAGAAAAAAACATTCCTTCGCGAGTCGATGTTGTTTTTGCCTTGTTTTGGCAAGAGGTGAGCGCTCGTTAATTTTGTAACAAAAAGTTGTTACGAAATTACGATTTCCACTGAAATTGTTATTTGGATCGAACCAAAAAATAAATTTTACCATTAATCTGAGGACGCACAAGATATGCTATGTGACCAAATGGAAACAATAGTCTGACTATCTTGTAAGTTTTCATTCAAGCTAATCTTTTTATAGACGAGAATTCATTTAAGTAATTGCAGGAAGACTTAGCTTTGATTGAGAACGTCGAACATCGTCGTGAACTGGAAGGCCACGTGACTTCTACGTCTTATCCAACATCCTTCAGAAGCGACTTCACGTTCCTCCAACGTGAAAAATCCTAGAGTGCCTCCTGGGTGTATGGCAGGGAATGAAAATAAAGACGTCCTCTCCGTCGTCTTTCACCATTAGTCTCAAGTTTCCTGACTTGATTATGATGATTGATATCCACGAACATGTGCTTTTCAATAAATTCTATAACAGTATATTGGAAGGCACAACATGTTAATTATACAAAAGCGCGTTAAATGATTAACGCAAAAGTTATAAGTGTGCATGGATTGCACAGATAAACGTGGATGTGAGGCGGATGTTGGATTCTAACCAACCATCCATGCGGGTAGAAAGCGGATATGCTCCCTCAAAAACTTCACACTAGTTCACAGCCGACACGTGTCGTCATTTATTTGATAGTATCAAATAAATAAAAATTAATTTCCACAATGCAGAAACGTTTTCAAAACCACACTAATGTTACTGTTATCAATACTAAAACTGAGTAAAGTTAACTAAGTTACTATGGCAGAGCGCAAGTAATGTGCGTCCTGCTATTGTGAATGTTCAACCAGAAGTCCCCGCATCTTTTTCAAGAATGCGCGCAGTCGCTCACTTCTGGTATACCCAACCACAAATGTTCCGTGATTATAGAACATTCCAGAACCGCTCGGCTAACTAGACAAAATGCACTACGGAAGAAATACATACAAGTATAACATATAATATGATTGAATGCTGGTGACAAAAACTCTCGCAAGGCACCGGAAACATGAAACCAACTTCACCGTCCAAATCGCGTTGGAGGCGCCAATGTAACATTCACGAGATATAGCACTAACCTAGACACAATTTATAATTACATATTTACATGCATCGAGCCCTCCTTAACGTCCTTCCATTCCCAAGTCCAAGGGGTGTATTCCCGGGTGAAGATGACACCAACACTTTACCCTTCGACACGGGTATGGAAATATGCCATCCATTGTTGAAGCGTGTGCTCCTAACACGACCGCGTTGCGCGGCACGAGCGCGTCCGCCCGGTAGAACGTTTGGAACCAGAAGAAGGAAGTTGCCTCCCACGCACTTGTGTTCTCGCCCCCGCCGCTACGTCCCCCCCACCTTGTCTGCTCCGGCCGTTGATTATTTGCAGCCAGCATGAGTTTGGTGTTGCCAGTTAAGAAAGTATATTTATGGTTTCTTTAGGTGACGAGTTCATCGCGTTACAATAAAAACACAAAAATTTTAATTTTAATCAATTTCTTTTTATTCGTTATTTCGATTTGTGGTATTTTTATTTGTAAATGATTTTAATTGTATGGTCACCGTGGCTGTTCTTGACGAAACGCATTCTGGACGTTCAATTTTGATCATTTTTTAACACTTCTGGTCGTATATCAGGAATAACGTGAACAATGTTGACTTTCAAGTCGTTAATTAATTATTGCTGGTTTGTTTATTAGCATAAACTAGTAACTTTACGTAGCTTTAAAGGAAATAATCCAGAATTATCAAATCGCACGATTTTGGAGACCAATTTCTCTAAATCAACTTAATATGATCTTTGTTCTTGTAATCTGATTTCAATAAGTTGGTGGTTACGGTCACCATATAGTGATAGTCAACCTGGTCCCTACCGCTCACTAGTGGGCGTTCCAACTTTCATGGTGGACGGTAGGGGATTTAAAAACATTTTCATTATGCTTTCATTCAATTTCCCATGACAATTTAAAATTCAGATCAATATCTGATGAAAATAAAAATATCTGATGATATATAAAAACCTATGGCAAAACAAAAAAATACCTGTCTTATATCCAAATATGTGGAAAATAATATTCAGTTTATTGATACCTTTCCCTACCTCATATCTTGTGGAATCAGGCTTTAGAGCTGTTAATCATATTATAACCAAAGAAAGAAACCGCCTGAATATTTCTGAAAAAGGAGACCTTCGTTTTTTCCTTACAAAAATTGAGCCAGTTATCCAGTATTTAGTTTTGCAGCATCAGCCTCAGGGATCTCATTAATAATTTAATTAATTAAATGTAATTTCATCAGACATCATGATTCTATGTATGCAAACTATGTATAAATAAAAAGATTATAAATTTTATAAAGTAAAGTTGAGTAATTCCCTACTTATTAAATCACCATTACTGTGGAACCGGTGGGCAGTTAGAAAATTGTACTACTAACGGAGATACAAAAGTGGGCGGTAGGTATAAAAAGGTTGACTACCCCTGGATAGAACGTAGCACCATAATGTTGATAAGACATTTTTTTTCAATTTCACTCATATTATCAAAAAAAAACATCGATCATGGTCCGGTAATGATCTGATTTGACCATATCGCGAGTTTCAGTCTTATTTTTAAAGGATTATAAGCCAATGATACCACCAGCGTATAAACCGCACAAAACGGTCCATATTTTTGTCTCGTTCGGATTGTTTACACTTTATATGGTGTAATTTTACTTATTTGCGTTCAGTTAAAAATGAGCTCATTGCTGAATGTAATTTTGAGGTAAAACAATGATCATATTTTGCGCAAATAGACGGGTGATTATAAAAGTAAATTTATATTATTTAGTAGCGTAGTTTAACTGTGACTCTAAGCATGATAATTTGTTAGACTATTTTTTTGTTCGACCATGTCCGATCATAATAAGATCATAATATTATGGGCCTCCACAGGGTTGAGGTTTGTATTAACAGATTTTGTTTTTACGAGAAATGAATGTCAGCCACTAATTGTTCAACCTATTAGGTCCATACTCTGACTCATTCAGATATAAAATTGATCATAGAGTTTGCTCAGTATCACAGTTTGGTTTGACTGTTAACCCTTTTAACCAAAAAAATATCCGGCGACACTGGTAGTTTTGGATAGCCACCAGGAAACGTAAAGCAGAAGAAGAGTTTTGGCACACTAGAACGACCGATTACAAGAGTTGACTGACGCCGTCACTCTGCCTTGAGTAGAGGATCAAGAAGAATAAAAAATCTTAGTCGCTCAAAAGATGCATAATTTTAAGGTGGTCACTATCCCCAGCTATAAGGGAATGACTTAGCTAACTTAGCTGAAAAGAGTTAGCTATGATGCAAATTTAAAGCACATTGGTGAGCATTAGATGAATGTGGCTTCAAGTCCCAACTGGTACCATATTTTACAACGTTTTTATTAGCTCGTGTTCTTATTAGTAGTAAAAATCTTGCAATCGATTTTTAACTAACTTCCCGACAAGCTAGACATTTGAAACATTTAGAATATATCAGAACACGATGCCAATGCATTTTTTTAATACTTTTAGCCATCTTTAAGTAGAATTGAATTCTTTTTCAGTTAATTCTGTTTTGTTTGTATAAAAAGTTATTTCGACACCATTATTGATTCAAATCAAAATGACATTTCAGTATTCTATATTTGTTTGTTTTTTATTTACTTCATATCAAGTACAAGTTTGAGCATATTCAGCATAATGGTTCAACAGAAAATTTAAAAACGTTGTAGGTACCTATATAAAAAGATCTTTTTATCTTGTAATTATTGTTCAATATATCTTCAATGTCTCCGAATTACAGCCAGCATTCTGCTTGAAGACTTTGGCAAAAAAAATAGCTACCGTATGTAAAAATATACGTGTATTTAATTATTTTTAAAGTATATTTTATGACACACATAAAATGCAAAGTTAACTTGCAGTAAATTTTTAAATTACCGTTTAAATTTTAATTTTCACTGATTAATCGCACGTCGTACAGTGGCACCGCCCATAGCGTGAGGAACGGGTTTAATTTCATAATATTATAAAATCTCAAGTTTCTAATCGGCCCATGAAACACCGTTGAAAGCTGTGATATAAATGAAAGCTAAAGCTATAATTAGCGAGAGTTAATCAAAGAGGTTCGCATTTGACACGCGGTTACACCCCCTTTACATTACCTGCGGGCCTTATCTTGAATTACAGCTTTTTCACCCTGAAGAAACAAGGCACTATTTATAAATTGTAAATACCTTCTACATATACCCGTGAATCAATATACCAGTAGTAAGTAATATGATATAAATAAACTAAAGTGCTTTTGACAGCTTAGATAATGTCTTCAAAAGTGACCTCCTATTGTGCCTAAAACGTAACCTGTATAATATAAGTCGTTGAGCTACAAAATTCGTTTTTACACAGAAAATGATTCTACGATTCTTTCATAATATATATGTGTCGCTAGATTTCAAAATCAGCCAAGTCCATAATAGATGAATAGGAGAAAAATAGCTTTTTGTTTTCTCAAATACAAGTCACAAGTGTGAAAGTTTATTATATTTCGAGTATAGAATATTTAAAATTAATAAATTCCACATTTTGAAGTTAGAAAGCAGTAGTTCTTTAGCAATTCACAAAAAAGTAAAAAAAATACCTAAAGGTGGACTTGGCTGATTTTGAAATGTAGCGACACATATAATTTAATTTATGATAGATCACTGAGTAGATGAAATAGCAATGGGCTAAATATGTCGCTCGGTGAGTAGACAACTGCTGAAAAAATACCGTGATACAGCAGTATCCAAGGAGCACTATAATAATGTCTACAGATACGCTCTAAAACCCGGTGGATAGATGAGCTAATAAAGTTCGGTGTATGTACGTAGCAGCAAATAACTTAGGACCGAGAATAGTGGAAGGAGCTAGGGGAGGCCTTTATGCAGCAATGTACCAGATAATGATGATGGAGATGATAAATACCCCGATGTACAATAAAATGTAATGCAATTTATAAAAAAGAGGGTTTGAAAATGTGCGGATCAAATTTGGTAAAATTTCGAAACCAAATTTTGCTCCTCGACGACTTATCAACGTTCAAAATATAGGTCCTTAGAAGAAAAGACATCCTAAAACATAAACTTGCACAAAGGTGTATGCTGGGCATAATGCACAACTCAGAATAAGTTGAGATAACAATCAAAGGTAGAGTAGACGTTTTATAACTTTGCACTTTTTTTGTTCTTCTTACTACATTGATATGCCTCATTACGCGATTACCTTGCATAAATTAGATCAATAAAATTAATGATATGTTAAAATTACATAGGTATAAATAGTAATAAATAAATATATATTACATTATAATATATGTGAAAAATATATTTTTAGAGTATTTATTACACCATTGTCATCGTAGAGCCGAAGTGCAAAGTTATGAAGTTGCAACTCTACGTGATGCAATACAGTTTGCTAAGAACTGCAAATAAAAATGGCTTAGACACATCTCTAAGAAAGGATACATTAGCAAGAGATTGAGATAGATTATGTTTTAAAATGTGATCTAATCTAATCTAGTCTAATCTGACATTTCTAGTCACAATTAATAAAATAAACCATATCTTACTACTTACTCTGAAGAGCTTTATTAATTTGCTATTAGATATAAGAAAAAATCATGGTGATAGCTTAAAAACTATAATACAATATACTGTGGCACTAAGTTTAATGTTAGTTTTCGGTGAATAGCGGGAAACTCGATATGATTTCGATTCGAGGGATTGATAATCAATACTTCTTTCTTCAAAAACATTTATTTTGATAGGTACTTATTTATATCAATGGAAATTTATATGGTAATTATATACGGTTATAGAATTGAATTTCAATATTTGGAGGGGCTCGGGATTACAATGCGTTTTCTCGTCCCGAAAAATAACAAGCCAGAGGAAGTTGCATTATAAACAAAATCTTATTCCTGTTAGCAAGGCCAAGGAATATTTTGATCAAATAATTGTCTCTTCTTAGGTACACAAATTCGGAAGCCTCAATGTTATTTGCTTTCGTCGTGAGACAGCATTACAATGGCAGGCTCAAACTTACTCTGCTTTGGTCAATTCATTTTGATTCACACGTCTTACGAATGTATTACCAGGGAACTCAGAAATAATGGGAACTAAAATACCAGATAAGGAGTAGCAGGTAACCTATTTCGAGTAAGGAAGAATCCGGGATACACTTAAACACGTGTTAAAAATACGTCATGCGTCGAATACTGACAACTTTTCTCGGTTTATGCATTGATTGCTCATTTAACATGGTGTATTAAGACGATACATCAGTGAAATGGCAAATAATTTTCAACTATGAGCGCGACGAAATTTTGGACTCGCTGGCATTCGTAGAGCGAACGTCGAGGTGTGAATACGTCAATTTGTTTCGTGATGGCAACGGTGGTATTAATTATTAAACCGTGTAAAGATGACTAAAAACGTTACCCATTTACTTGAAAAAGAAAACATGTCAATGAATATATTATTATTGTTACTAATAGAACAAAAAATAGTGCCGACCACCACCCGTCATATATGCACAATCGTGAATATGCACGGCCGCTTTCTATGACGCTTTGAACGTGTCTGAAAGAAGTGATTTTAAGTGCTCATTCCGTCCCGAGATGGAGCCGCACGGGACTGATGCTGCAACCATGCACCGTAGTGCTTAAAGAAGAAAGTTAAGAAAGAAAATGTTTGTTTTTGGACTGGCTCTGCTGTCCGCTGACGTTAAGCGCTTTGTGTACCCGCATACTGAGTGTCACGAATTGAAATGGATGAGTCTACAGAAGAGTCGGGACTATCCTGCTCCTCATACGATGCTGCAAATTTCTCAAATGCCGCAAAGTTGGCCTCGGTTTCTACCAGATCTCCATGACCAATTGAGCCCGTGTGAGGACGGACCCTGGCAAACAGCTCCGCTCGTTCGAATTCCATAAGCGGGCAATCCCAGAGGATGTGTTCAACATCTTGGTGGTCATGCCAGCAGGTACAACCCGGCCCATCTACTATCAAGCCAAACTCATGGAGTCTGGCGGCGAAGTTGCCATGGCCGGTGAGGAACTGGCTAATCATGTGCGAAGGTTGGAGTCTTCTAGTTTGGTGCATGCAGAATACGTCTGGAAAAAAACGGTAAGTGTGCCGCCCCTTGGGGGAGGCGGTCCACCTCACCTGCCATGCCGCAAATGCGGTTTTGTACACAATGTCACTTACAGTCTTCCTGTAAGGAACGTCCTCGGATCTCTGCGGTGGTGTCAGATGGACACCGGCGAGTATTGTGCTGATCCCCCTCAAGAGGAAGGTGATCGATCCTCTGACTTGGACGTGCAGATCGAGGGGTAGCACCCCCGCGAGTACGGCAAGCGCGTCAGTAGAAGTTGTGCGGTAGGCTTTGGTAAGCGAGATCAGCGCAAGTCGCTGCCCGCTTAGTAGTGCGCGTCTCACGAGAGTTAAGGAGTTTACTCGGGAATGCCAAATGCTGGAGGCGTAACCGGCAATTCCCATGAAAATTGCGCCGTATGCAACCTTAAGGGCTCTAAGCTTAAGTCCCCAATTGCTGCCCGCCATTCGGGCCATTCTCTGATAGGCCGAATTGGCCTTAGAGACGGCCGTCTTGGCGTGGTGAACGAAAAACAGCTTGTCATCAAGAATTACTCCCAGATACGTAACCCTTTCGGAGAAACGTACTGAGGTCTGGCCAAAACGAACCGTAGGCGGCCGTCGAGTTATGTTGACCCGAGAACTACCCCTGAGGAGGACAGCTTCCGTCTTGCTCGGGGCAATGGTCAGCTTGTTCAGCAACCCCCAATTAAGGATTCTGCCCAAGGCGTCCGTGGCTGCACGCTCAAGTGCCGGTCGGCTTGTCGCCCCAATAAGCAGGAGCAAGTCGTCGGCGTACGCAACGAGCGTGCAGCCCAGAGGCAGTGGCAGGGACAGAACGTCGTCAAACAGTATGTTCCACAGAAGGGGTCCCAGGACGGAGCCCTGGGGACACCCCATGGTGGTCCTGTTGTGAATGAGGCTGGGGCCGGAGTCGTAGGTTATCTCCCTTTTGCTAAAGTAGCTTTAAACTAAGGCAAAAAAGTCCCCGGGGATCTGTTTCAGCCTAAGCTTTGCCAGAACCAAGGGCCACCACGCAGTATCAAACGCGCCCGCGATGTCGAGAAAAATCCTGGCAACGAGGTCCTTGCCAGAGCTCTCCACAGAATCGATCACAAAGCAAATCGCATCCTCGGTCGACTTTCCGGGTCTAAACCCAAATTGTCTTTGCGAGATTGGACAGTTTTCCGACAGGTGGGACTCAATCCTGCTGTTTATCAATCTTTCCAATATCTTCCCGAAGACGGAAAGGAGCGTAATCGCTCTATACGCTTTCGGGTCACAAGGAGGACGACTGCCGGCTTTGGGGATCACCGTAAGATTAGAACAATAAACAGAACATTAAATGTACGCATGTTGGATTTATATGATAAATTATATTTCGTTCGGCATGCGTCATTTGCACCCGCAACCTGCAATCCGCGCATCGCCTAGTCACGATCTTTTTAGACCATGCCTCTACTATAGCCTTAACACACACTATTGCACGTGTATATTAATGCGTGTTTCATTTTCGTAGGACAGTCACACATTCAAAACCCTGCATTAAAATGTAGAGTATTGAATATAGCCTATCGAAATTCTATTTATTTTCTCTTCTGTGATTACGACGATGGTAACAATACATAATTATTAACGTTTCATTTTTAAAGAATATAACATATTATGATAAGAGGACGACTATTACAGGAAATATAAGTATTTTATTAATAGTAAACTAATAACGTCTCATATTGAATTTGTTCCAAATTTCTGTATTTAAAATTCCTAAGTTAATTGCGACATCTATACGGGGTATATGGGATTCCTCAAAGTTGAGATTATGTTAACAGATTTTTTTTATAAGTTACGGTCATTAATCACTGATTCCCTGTTCTGATTCAAAGACACATTAAAAAAATGTAAACTCGCACCTGTTGTTTTAAAAATCGCCACTTTATCAACAATTCCACCACGAAGCTCAAGTTCCTAATGCTTATTAATAAAAAAATCCATGCTCTGTTCTATTATAAATTCTCGCCGAAACGGCTCAGAACGTCTTAGGTAGCATTTACCAGCCATTCAAAGGTGTTAGTTGTGAGCTTTTAATTGTACTTAAGGGTTTAATAAAAGCAGCTCAGACTTCTCTCAGGAGCTTAAACCTCGGACAGGTCAATGGATCGGAGCTTACAGCGAAACGCATTACGTCCAGAGAAGCGACTGCTGGTAACATACGACGTAAGTTCACATCCAAGGAAGATGAATCGCTTTAATAAATGAAAGATTGTATTATTACATTTCTTTCATTTTAATTCTAACTAATTGATTGTTTTATATAAAGAACGTCACGTTGGCGGAAGAATTATTATTAGATGTATATAAGGGGTAAAATATTAATTATATTGTTTATTAGTTTAAAATCTATGTACTGTTGTTATTACTACTAATTGAAATTAATAATAAACACTTCGAATATTTAGTTACATATAAGTTAACACCCACGATGGCCGCGCGGCTTAAGCATTGGCCTATTGCGTCGTGGGTCCCAGGATCGAATCCTGGGTCTGGCAAGTACACATATTGTTTTTCAATTTGTGTATGAGTCAGAGTATGGACCTAATAGATTGAGCAAGTGGCTGACATCTATTTATCGTGAAAACAAAAATCTGTCAATACAAACCTCCACTCTGTGGATGCCCAATATGATCCTATTAGGATCGGACATGGTCAAAAAAAAAAAAAGTTGTATTAGTAATTATTTCACAATAAATTACTATACACTAGAGGGATATCATTCTGACAGATATTTTTTCAATAATTAGTGACCATTAGAACCATGGAATAAAACATTGTTATAGTCAAATAGAAAAAGGTCTAGGGTTTAAAAATATAAGTAAACGAGTATAAAAATGGGTTATGAGCAAAAATGCAATTTTTTTATTCGTGTCAATAAATGATATTTTAACAGTTTACATGTATCATTTGCGTATATTTTACAACGTTTTTATTAGCTCGTATTCTTGTTTGTCCAGTACAAATCTTGCAATCGATTTTTAGCTAACTTCCCGACTAGCTAGACATTTGAAACTTTTAGAATATATCAGAACACGATGCCAATGCATTCTTTTAATACCATTATTATTTATTACTATGGAAATCAAAATGAAATGTCAAAATGACATTTCAGTATTCTATATTTGTTTGTTTCTTTGTTTTTTATTTACTTCATATCAAGTACAAGTTTGAGCATATTGAGCATAATAATTCAACAGAAAATTTAAAAACGTTGTATATAAAAAAAATATCTTGTAATTATTATTGATTAATATTACTATGTGAACTGTTAATTCGTAATAACATGTAAGTATTTTAGACTAATTCTGTTTTATATGAAATAATTCAATTAAAAAAAAAATAATGTACGCTGAATCTAGCGTCATACAAAGCACGCTTTATTGTTCATTTGATAGGTGAGTGCTTCTGAGTGAAAAAAATAGCATGCATACGTATTTCTGGGAGAGTTTTATATATCGTATTGCAATTAATAGTTACCTAATTTGACCAAAGGTAAAAGCGTACACGTCTTGCCCCTAGGGTCTCATAATATTTTGTTACTAATTATAATTTCGCTTTGACTAATTATGAATAATACACGTCATAACGTTTTTTAAATAATTATCCTTAATAGTGAAATAAAAGCTTTTTTTCTCAAATCAATTAGATTAGATTAGACTAGTGTTTCCAAACCGCCAGTCCACAAAATTGTTCTGCCGTTCCAAAAACAGTTGTCTATTAATTGCCTATTTTAAAAGAAGAATATTATAATATCCACCTCTAAGTTACATCGTCATTAAATTACTGTCCATATGTTTGAGTACCTATTCATGTAACAAGACTTTTTCGTCTATGTCATAAATAACAATATAATATGTCATAAAGATTAACATTTTATTATCTCACAAGTTTATATTTCTGATTAAAGTAAAACTAGTTAATTAATTATTTAAATAGTATAATATTATTATAAAATTAGTAACATAAATTATATGGTAATATTATTTTACCGACATTCATAATAAATTATATTGTTAATAAGTTAAGTTTATACATTGTAATTATAATCGTACAATATTATCATCACTGCATTTATAGAATGTCATCAAATCAAATATAAAACTTGTGTAGTTTTTGACTCGTTTTAATTAGCCCTGACATATTCATAAATAAGTTTATGTCTCTATAATTTTACTTTCCCTTTAATATTATATACCGACATTTGGATTCAATCTTTAAACTAGATTTAATTTAAATCTAATCAATCACATGTACATGAAGTAAAAACTGAGGTGATAATCAGCGCTCAAAGGCGGCTCTCGTGGTGCAGTGGGTAAGGCGCTGGACTTCCACCCGAGAATTCTGGGTTCGATTCCCGGTCATGACAAAAACATTTATGTGTTTTTCTCAAAGCCTGGGTGTTTGTGATTGTTCAAAATTACTAACAACCACCTTGTACAAAAAAGCAAGGACATGGTTATTAATAAATTCTAAAAAAAAAAGCTCTCGAAATGAAAAATTTTACGAACCGGAACACTCAATATATTTTAGAAAATATGAACAGATTTATCTAATTTTATTTATATTTTATAAAAATAAATGTGATCGATTTTTTTATATATCCTACAATGCTCAAATGGTCAAATTAAATTTTCTAAAAGACGGAGCGATAATCTGGGAGATTACATGAACCGGAGTTGAGCTCCAGTGCGCTCCGATCCATTCGACCCCTGGACTGACAATAATATGTTATATATAATGTCTTTTTATTCTTCATCGATTGTAATGGATTTCAGTGGTACTAATTAGCACTCGTTTTATTGTTATCGTCGGTTTAATTTGTAGAATCGGCCTTAACGACAAAAATTGTAACCTGTAAAAAATATGTAATTTTAATTATTGTTTTGGTAGAAAGATACTAAAAATCACCTGTAAAATATTAAATAAAATTAAATTTATAGTTAAAATTAATAGTAAATTTAAAAATTATGAATTAGATGTCATACGCAAGTGTGTGGAATATGTTAACATCTGAAGCGATTCGGTTTAACAACAGATTTAATTGCCCTCCCAATTATTGACATTACTAATGGCAAGAGAAGTGGAATCAGCTTGGAGAGGTCTACATTCACCAGTAAATAGAGTCAAGCCGATGATGATGACGATGCATATTTTTTTTTCAAGTACTTATTAATATTTTCTAATGTGTTACTTCATTGCTGACTCAAGTAGAAAGCCTATACATTCACAACGAGTGGTCCTATTTTTTTCGCCCCTCCCCTTATTGTTTATAGATGACCTGTCATTGTTCTATAGAGTTCTCATACTGACGCATCTGTCGTGTTCACACAGGGAATGGTTTGAGTTGGATAGATGAGTTACATGATAAATAATACACTAGCATTAACACACATTCTACAAATATAATACATAGATCAATTCTACATATTTTTTGGAAATCGATATTACCACCGGTTTTTGTGTGAAGGACTAGTCTGACTTTAACAGATGATGAATAACATGAATGTATATTCTTGTAAATAACACTGATAGTTCATATAATATTTGATTTGAGAATTTTTTTATAATTCAATTTGAAACGAGAAAGAGCGAATCAAGATGTCAAGCAATCTGTGATCTGATTTTGACAGCTGAAAAGAGGACCACTCGTTGCTTGTGCAAAAAGTTATGCTCAGGCTTTATTAATCTAAAGATGGCGGTGGTTACTTACATTATAATTAATACCTTTCCCAACATTTGAAATTATTTTCAGATCGACGTATTCATATCCTACGCCTCCATGCAGTACCCCAGCGTTTGCACAAATTTCATCTATTGGTGTTGCATTTACTGAAGAAATTACATTATTAGAATTGTAGTGGAAGACTCTCTGAAAATAATATTTTGTAGAAATAAAAGTATACAATATTACTCATAATGCTTCATATAGATTGCGTATACGTATTGGAAAGAAACTCTACTTAGTTTGCCATGTAATAAGTAACAGCGGCTTTTACTGCACTATAAACATGTTATAATAAAGTAATTTTTTTATTTTTTATTTTTTAATCATTTTTTATCAAACACCACAAACAGCGTTTTTCTACTATTTTTCGAGAGTCGTCTAGCTTACTAAAAAGCGCGTGTGGCTTGTGGCGTTTTTACTAGCATTTTAATGCTTCCAACAGCTTTAAATGTCACGAAAATACGCTAGATATTTAGTTTATGTATTTTCATGTGCATCAAATTTCTGACTTATCAGATACCTAGATAATACAGGTAAGTCGGTACGTATTTTAGTAGCGTAAGAAATAAAACATGATAATTTAACACTTGAAAAAATATAAGCATTCATGGCCTTATAGTGAAATGGTGATGTCTCATAAAATATGAGATTATTCTCTAAAAAATATAAAATTTCATACTTCTACACTCAATGCTTGATGACCAATTTCATATGCAACAAAGTTTGCTCCAATTTCTTGGTTTGGTCTAGTTTCTCCTTGGTAAAGCCTGCATGTTGTGCTTTGTGAATTCACGGTTATTATTCCAAGAAGAACACCTGAAATTAATAAATGTAACACGTATTATAAAATGCATGCATTCGTCATTAACTTCTAAACGGTAACTGTTACAAAATATTATATTTCTATCAAAAATGCTATCCCACAACACGTCTTCTAAGTAAAGGAAAATAATACAGGCAGTTGATTTATAATGAAGAATAAACTATTTCAAATTAGGTTAAACATTAATAAAGAACTGGGTCTCCAAATTTGATTTCGACTGAGTATTTGGAATAAACGCATCTTAATTAATCACCCACTATGACTGCGCGGCTTAAGCGTCGGACTATAACGTCGTGGGTCCCAAGTTTGAATCCTGGGTCTGGCAAGTACACATATTGCTTTTCAATTTGTGTATGAGTCAGAGTATGGACCTTATAGGTTGAGCAAGTGGCTGACATTCATTTCTCGTAAAAACAAAATCTGTTAACACAAATCTCTTCTCTGTGGAGGCCCATAATGATCGTATGAGGATCGGAAATGGTCTTTTTTTAAATTAATAATACATTACACATAATAATGGTAGCTCTTTTATGCTACATAACTCTGGATGAAACTCACGTAAAATACACCGGCCTTATCGAAATAAATACCTAGTAATCAATTTTGGTATTCAAACCGACGCGTACTTTAGTTATGCTGCATTAGCTGGTAATATTTTCTAGTAGAGTAATAAGCATTGCCCTCACAAGAAAAGACTGACAAGATTCTAGCCTGGCGGCCCGGAATGGCGGGTTGATCAGATAAGTAAGATAAACACACATCATAAATTAGCTTTAATAGTAAAAAAAGTCAACTATAGCGCTGTTATACTTCATGACCATAATCATTTAAAATTATATGATTGTGCGATGTAATTTTTGATTATTGTGTGTCGATACTCGATAACTCCAATATTAAAGTAGATGTACGATATTAAAAATCGCTAATAATACACCGTATAAGTATCCTAAAACACAATTTTAATAACTTTTATACTAGTGCGTCACACTGCTTTTAACCTAAGCGATAGGTAGGAGGCCCAAATATCCTACACTGAGGGCCTGCTTCAGGATGTGGAGGCCATGGTTATAAGTATTGGAGAACTAATCTACCGGTCTGCCTATTCCGGTGTTGTTTAATGTTTAATTAGTTATGTGTAACGGTTGCTATCAATGACAGTATTTCCAAGGAATCCACGTAGATATAGTCATAAGCACGAGGAGGTCAACGCTGAATTTTTTGAGAACCAACTGTTGTTTCTTCAACGCGTGGCATCTCACCAAAGTTTTTGATTTTTGGTTTTTTAATATCAATAAGCTAGTGCTGCATGCTAGTATTCATTGATTGACGTAGCATGCGCACGTGTTCCGGATGCCGTCAGATTTCGTCACTATGGACGACCTCCATTATTTTGCAATAGTATCACCAGGGAACTCAGAAATAATTGGAACTGAAATACATAACGGGTAAGGCAATAGCAGGTAACCGACTCGAGTAAGGAAGAATCCGGGTTAAACTTACACACGTGTCAAGAATACGTTTTACGTCAAATACTGGAAAACTGCTCTCGGTTTATGCATTTACGCTCATTTAATGTTCGTGTATTACACACACTATTGCATGTGCATAATGCGTGCTTCATTTTCGTAGGACACTCACACATTCAAAAGCCTGCTTCAACATGCGGCGTATTGAATATAGCCTATCGGTATTTTATTTATTATCTGTTCTGTGAATATCATAGTGGCGATCTACGTGCTAAAGGTTTTGATGACGGAGGTCGCGAAATGGGGCAATGTACCGAATGAAATGGCACTGCCCTTTGCTCGCCCTATGCTTCGATGGTAAACCATATCAATGTGCAATAAATAAACCACAATTTTAATGATGAATATCACTATTATTTTTTTCTGTAGCACGAAATTCAACACATCACTAAAAAGACTTGAAAACACAACTCACCCAATATAATATATAGTATAAATTGTATTGTATACATTTTTCTTAATAATTTTACACAAATTTCAGCACAAGTAAAATATGCACAACAATGAATATTTTTTTAAAACAACCAGCGGTTTTAATAAATATCCCACACCATTGACAACTTATATTATCTACAAGTACAGTTACTGGTGAATGGTATCACATTATTTATTGATATATTTTTCTAACCTAACATTGAAATGACATAATAATTTTAATTGTTTACTTGTAAAAAATAGCATACACGCGATAACAGAAACTACATACTTTTCATAAATCTATGTATGAAGGTTTAATAAGAAATATTATATTGAGTTATTATAATGTCAAGATAACAAATATTTTATGCCACTGGATAACGGATTTAGAAATAAAATAATTGTTTACTAAATAAAATTAGTTAAATTTATCTTAGTAAGTATTTTTACTCATTCCACTCCACAGTCGTCTCCACAGTGTTTGTAGAGGTTTGTATTAACAGATTTTTTTTTTACGAGAACTAGGTGTTATCCACTTGCTTTACTTATTAGGGCCATACTCTGACTCCAAACATAAATTGAAAATCAATGTTCGCATTTTCCAGACCCAAAATTTGAACCTGGTACCCACGACATTATAAGCCGACGCGTAAGCCGCTCGGCCATCGTGGGCTGTACCAGAAGACTTACGAATTTATTATCCTTTATTTACTTCCATATTATACAATTTAAAATCTATACACTGTAAATTAAAATTTGCTGGAATCAGTGGCAAGGGATGGATGTAAGCTGTAAGAGTTCGACATAAATTAGTGCACACTAAACTTTGTCAGTCATACTTATGTGTTTTCATTGAGCTAAATATAGAAATTGCATAATGAATCTTGGCACTTTACAAAGCTATACTTAGCTTCGAAAACAGATGTTAATGACGGAGACTGGTTATGCGGGACTTTATAGATACCGAAGAAATAAAAGAAGAAACCGAGCAGCTTCTCATTATGCTTATAGTAAAGAGGCGACGATGGACCTGGCTCGGACACGTGCTGCCACGTGCTGCAGATACCAGAAGAGAATAACTTCAACCTGACTTGCCTCTTCTAGATTACGCAGTCCTGGAAGGCCGCTAAATCTTTCAGACATTCAAGTAATTCCTAAGCGTCGTCTTAAAAAAAATTGCAGGAAACATTTATGCAGTTTGTCATAAAATTTGAGAGAATTTTTTAATTTTCTTGTAGGCTCTTTCTCTTTCTGTATAAATCTTTCAATCATGATTGTAGTAACTTTAATATAATAATTTATATATATACTAAGTCTTATACATTTATAAATTCTGTGGTTGGGGGAGGTTAAAAGTTTTAAAGTCACGTTTTTACGAAATTAAGAATATGTTAATGCCAATATGTGTAAAAAAGTATGCTCTTTTTTCGGTATCATAGATTTTGTCATTTGTTTAAGAAAAATAAAAAGATAATATTTTAAATAATAGAAACAACTTAAATTTAGATAATCATTTGTACAAGTCGGCTATGGGGAAGCTAGGCGTGAACCGCCCTAATTTTCATAGCGGATTTTGGCAAAATTTATGATTCCAAGAATGAAAACCTAACCTAACCTAACTAAACTTAACCTAAACTAACCCAAACTAATAAATAATCCAGTATATCGGTTATTTTCAAAATGTGTTTGCCGCTGGCTTCCCCATAACTAACTTGTACCTACCAAATCTTTTTTAACTTTTTTTTAAGTAAAATTAATTATTTAAAACATTGAATATAACATAATACCAAAAACTTATTTACAGATAAATAATGTAAAATAATATACACCTTATTCAATTCTAAGCAAGAATATTTTGAAATTTGTGATTTATTTTAAAACCAATTATCTCAGCCGTAACCTAACTGACTTAAGCACTTACCTCGAAACCACAGAATTCGTGATATATTATATCAATAATTGCTTAAAGTTTGTTTTTACGACATGTTACCATATTCTCAATATCTGCCAAGGCGTGAAAAAGAAAAGGTGCACTTCAAAATCATTCAAAAATTTCTAGGAAGGTAACAAATGGAGCAGAGCCTATTTCACCCCTTAATGTACCATCAGAATCTGTTAATTTTTTTTCAAATAATATTCGGACAAAAAGCACAAAACCTCTTTTCAAAACAAATGTGACATAATATTATGCTTTTTAAATTTTGCCATTTTTTGTTAGGTTAGTTTACGTGTCTTTAAATTTACAATCTAGGTAGGTTTTCAAATCAAATCAAATCAAAATTATTTATTTTACATATAATGAACATAACGAATTATAAATTCAAAGCGTTCACGACATGATACAAAATAAGTGTTAATATTTTTTTTAAATAAAAATACAGAGAAGTGTGAGTTAATAATACAATAAGTAATAAAATAAGAAAATAAATAACAAAATAAAAGTAGATGGAAGCACACAGAGTGAACTTTGATAGACCCTATCTTAAAAACTTATAAAACAACGTCCACCTAAATTCACCCTCACGTAAGTGAAATACTGAGGCACACCAGAAAATGTCTCAAATGTCTGTGACTGATAAAGGCCGTACGATACGTATTGTTGACGATTCTTAAAATAACTCCCGAATAACCTGAGTAATCGATCAGACAACCCAATTAGTTGCAGTTTTTCTATTAGAATATCGTGATCGACTCTGTCAAATGCCTTCGAGAAATCATTGTAAGAACAGTCAACAGTCACAGGTTAAAAATTAACATGTGACAATGTGGTTAGAATTTTGAACCAGTAACATTCAAAGAATATATTAAAGAAGGTTTCATCATATCATTCAGTAATATAAGATTTACATCCATATTACTGTAAAATATGTGAAGTTTTGGTACCCCTTTCCTCGCGTACTAGCTTTATCAATTACGGCTTTGAAATTCTTATGAATATCTTCTATTAAAATAAATATTAATATTATCTCAATTTTTTGAAAATATGGCACAGTAATTTGATCAATTTAAATTACCTACTTTTTATCTAAAGTGACTGTAGCAGAGTTTATTTTGTCAGACTAATTATTTTACTTACATATAACCTGATATCGTTTTGAGGGCTAATGCATGATCCCAAATATATATTATATATTATTATACTACCAAAAAATACTTGCCATTAAGAGTGACTCATGAGATTGACGGAGACTTACTCGTGGGGTTGTTTTCTTTGGTGGACTTAGAACACCTATTGCTCATAACTCTTGCCAAAATTCATATTTAAGTACACATTTCAAAACATTAAAATAAAAAAATAACCAGAAAACATATGAAAAAATTAAAAAAACATTGTACTTTTGGATTATTTTATTCGATATTTTTATTATTAGCATTTTTTATAATATTTTGTACGTATTATATAACATATAATTAATCATTATTAATAGATACATTTTGTTTTTTATATGTTGTGTATTTAAAAGAATAACCAAACAATATCGATCATGTTTAGCAAAAAGGGCGTAACCCTCACAGAACAAATTTTACAGGAGGGGCAAAAAACGTTTTTTGAATGATTTTGGTTTAATATTTTTTTTAAAATAGGCACGTTCATTGCGTGCGTAATGATTGATGATTTGGTGTAACATCTAACAATAATTAATAAGTTATTATAGAAAAGTTATTAAAATTGAGTGTAAATGCTTTTTTCCTTAGATTAAAACTTAATTAAAGCTCAATTAAAACTTGAATTTAGATAATAATTTGGCATTTGCGGCTCACTTCCTTTTAACAGAACGTGTATTTAGTAAAGTTGTATACAGTGTTAATAAATAATAAAAGTGCTTTTCGAAAAATCGAGGGTTACGTCCTTTTTCCTAAACATAGTCGATATAATCAAATAAAAGGAAATGTATTTTTATTTTCAGCACAAATATTGAATATATCATTAAATATTATACCTACTTAACTGAATAGAAGTGACGGTATTTTTATTGTATTTTTAACATTATACCTACCCAATTATTGTTCACTTGATATTATTATTTTAATTAATATGATATATTACGGTTGATTTAACTGAGAAATTTAAGTTCATTCACATTTTCCAAACGTAATGGGATACACATGTACCAATATAAATAAGATTGTACTGTTCTCTGAAAATTATTTTCTTTGAATCATTCATGAGGCATTTAAATATTATTATTAATATTTTGATTTCATTTATAATATTAATTTACAATTATTAATTCTGGTTTACATTGTAATATTAATAATATATTGTATTATTGGATAATGTAATATTATTATCAACCTTTTAAATAAATTGTTTTCTCGATTCAAGCAAGGGGTTTAAATATACAAGGCATATAATAAATGTAAGATATCAGAAAGTTTGGATGAATAGGTTTCTTTTAAGTTAAAAAAATCAAATTGTCATATTATAATGTATTATTATATATAAGGCCAAGCGAATATTGTAAGCAAGATATAGAACATGTTATGGGCTGGCAATGTAAAAGTCACAGCGAATGCGGTTTGAACTTGGGCTAGCACAGATAATAATATTATATAATTGTTCTACGTCGTTTGGTAAAGAAATGTACATTAAAAATAATTAACGGCTTCATTTTAATGTTATATTATTGCATTATATTTTACAGTTTTCTGTTCCTCCTGTAAAATGTGTGAACGATAGGCTTAAATGTAATTTTATAAATTTTCTGTTTTGATCATAATTATTTCTTAACTGCGATTCTCTTCAGAATTCACTAAATCCATTATGGAATCATCCACCAAAGTGTCCATTGAATATATGCTAACCTGAAAATATAAACAAATAATACTTAGGTAAATGAGTCGCTTAGAATCATAACTCACATATTGCAATTTTGTCGTTTTTTAGTTAAATATGCCAAGTGATTCTAAATGAATTAATCTATATACCGAAAAATAGTTGAGTATTAAAAGTCAATTTAAACCATGTGAAAATCGTTGACAAAGTTCATTGTTGGTGTAATATGTCGTATATTTCAAAGAATAGAGTTTTGCCACCAACGCCTTCCTAACCAATCGGGGAGCTCTATTTCTCATAGTATGCTGTATATCTGCAACGTTAGGAGTATTAGGTATATATATTTAAAAAAAAAAAAAAGTTATTCGACTCTCTCACTCATTAATATTCTAGGGAGTTCAATACTGTTCTTCTAATTACAAAAAATAGTGCTCTGTTGGTTTTTAGCGATTATCTCAAATCTTGATTTTTGGAATATGTGAGTTATGATTCTAAGCGACTCAAATATTATTATCATAAGTTTAAAAATTACGTATTTTAGGGATATAGGTTCTGATAACCTTCGATGTAGGTACATATATAATTATTTTAAATTGTAATTTAAAGTAATGAAATAAATATTCAAAGTTTATATTAGGTATGGTAAACACCCAAGATGGCCGCGCAGCTAAAGCACCGACCTATAATGTCGTGGCAAGTAGGTACACATTCGTTTTTCAATTTGTGTATGAGTTCTCAGAGTATGGACCGAATAGGTTGAGCAAGTGGCTGACATAATTTCTCTTAAAACAAATTAAGGAAATAAATAATAAGGAAGAAATTAATTATAAGGAAAATAAAATTCCATACCCTAGATTTTTTTAATACTACATTCCTTTAACAATTAAGTAGTAGGAGTCAAAATATAATATGGTTTAGAAAAATATTTTCTTAAATCAACAACATTTAAGTTATTTACATATTACTATTATCATGTTGAGAGGGAATTCATAAAATTAATAGCTTTTTTTGAAAACTAGTATAACTTTAACATTTCAAATTAATATTTAATTAATTAATAATCAGATATTGGATTTATAGTATGATTAAATGAAATACATAACTTACGTTGTATAATGTACTTTGTCCAGGTTTTGAGTGGATGGTAAGGTCCACAAAGTTAGACCCAGGACCCCCAAGAACAATGGTTGCATTTAAACAATATCCATTCATAGAAGTCGCGTTTACCCGAGAGATGTGTTCATGAGAGGTAAAGTGAACAACATGCTGTAAATGAAATAAGTAATAAATGTACATTTTTGTACCTATATTCAGTGGTGCACCCAGGGGGGGGCAAGGGGCCTTGGCACTCCCAAAAATGAAAATTATAAGAATGATTTTAAACATTGACATTGAAAGCCAATGAACTATACATTTGGGCTTAGACAAATAAAGACACGGCAAAAAAATGATTTGTAATAATTCTCCGGTCACAGTCGGAAGCCAACAGCGGTGGAGTGAGGTTGTACAACTTCGCTTGCGGATTCGGGACGCTATTCGCCTGGTTACTCGCGAACGGTTATAAATACGGGATACAACAAAAATAATATTGTTTGTAAATGAATTTGACAATAAACTCAACATGTGTGGTCCCATGTGATTTTGACAATCAGTGCCAGTGCTTGAGAAAAAGTGAAAAATATTTATTGTTGCACGGATAGTGCACTTTGTGCGGGGAGTGCGTCAAACGCTGTGAAGCGAGGGGTTGTCCACACTGTTTTTTGTTCACACTGTTGCGCGAATTCCAAGACCGCGTGAACGGCAAAAGCAATAAAATGGAAAACACCACGATGGAAGTGAATGAAACCAAAAAAACGAAGAAGAAAAGAAACGATGATGAAGAGGAAGTGGTTGGAGAAAAAGAAGAAGAATGGCAGACGGTGACCTCTGGAAAAAAACCCAGAAGAGACTCTGGGGTCACTCCAAAGGGAAACCAAAACATCGTCATGATAGCGACGGGAAGTAAAATTCCATTAAAATTGAAAATAGCGCAGATGCTGCATAAGGCAGGAGTAAAAGTACAGAAAATTTACAAAAAAAATTTAAAGACGTACATCCAAGTAGAAGACGAAAAAGAAGCAGATAAAGTGAAACAAGCTGGAGAACTCAAAGATCTCGGTTTTGTGACCAAAGAGAATGACTCCTGCTCTTATGGAGTAATAAGAAAAGTCGATATTGATATGGACCTCCAAGAACTGCAAATGGAAATCAAAAGTGATGCAAAAGTAATCAACCTTAAGAGGTTGACAAGAAAAGGTGATACAGGAGAGCTGACAAAGACCTCGTCAGTCAGTATTAAATTTGGGGAGAAAATATTGCCGAGAACAATTTACATATATGGAGTCTCTTTTGCTGTAGAACCGTATGTATTCAGGGTTATGCAATGCTACAAATGCTGGCGATATGGGCATATCGCGAACAATTGCGGACGTACAGTAGAAACGTGCCCTAAGTGTGGTGAAAACCACAAAACCTGCGAAAAAAATGAGGAAATTACGTGCATCAATTGCAAAGGTAACCACGCGGCAAACAGCCAAAAATGCCCAAAGTGGCAAGAGGAAAAGAATTGCAAAGAAGCAATGAAAAAAATGAACATACCTTTCAAGGAAGCAAAAAAAAATATGTTAAATAATTGCTATGCTGACATATTAAAACAAAAAAAAATCGTAGAAAGAGATGAAAGCGAAACAATTCAAAAAACTAAGGAAAACAAAAAGAAAGAAGAAGCGGTGGTAGAAGCTTCAGGCTCAACAATAATATCTACAGGTAGTAGCGTAAAGCCTACAAAAAATAAGAAAAATTCAAAGGGGAAGACAGAGGTTAACGCGATGGGAGAAATTATGAAAGTCTTGCTGAAAGGGGGAGACTGGCAGCAGATCATTAAACAACTAATAATTAAAGCAGTGGACTGGGTATGCAAACAATTCAAAGAAGGACACTTAAAGGAAATTCTAGGGGAGGTTCTATAGCAAAATGGATAATAAAAAACAAATTAGGATTTTACAATGGAATGCCAGAAGTATGAAGCAAAAAAAGGATGATATAGAACTCTACTTAATAAGACAAAAAATTTCAATAGCATTAATCTCAGAGACTTGGCTGAGGTCTGAATTAGACTATCTGAAATTCAATGATTACACGATGTATCGAAAATACAGAAGGGATGGATACGGAGGAGAGCGATTCTAGTGCATAAAACACTGGCGTCTAAAGAAGAAAGAAAGAAAGACGGAAGAGCTAGACAAAATAATTATAAAGCCATTTAACAGAATAGGAGTGAGGACCTGATCGAAGGATCCCCTTCTAGAAGAGAAGAGGCGATATGACAGCGAGTCGCAGTCAAAGCCTCGGTAAAATCATAAAAAAAAAAAAAAAAAAAATAATTCTCCGGTACCCTTTTTAGAAAAATATCTTAAATTTTAATTTCTAACACAAAAATTTCGAAACACTAATGTCAGGTTTTTTTAGAAACACAATCCCTAATGGAACTGTCAAAAAATTCTCGGTGTCCACCTGAATTCCGGAGTGGTGTAGGTCATGGCTGGGGAGGGCTGACAGAGCTCTAGCCTGGGGGCCTGGGCTGTGGGGTGCCCGGCTTGTCAGATTGACCAGATAAGTGAGATAAACACACATCATAAATTAGCTTTAATAGTAAAAAAAATCGCTATTATACTTCATGGCCATGAACATTTTCAATTACTTATATGATTGTATTATGTGTCGATACTCGACAGCTCCATTATTAAAGTAGATGTATTAAAAATCGCCAATAATTCACTGTATAAGTACCCTTAATTTGAACTGAAACACAATTTGAAGAACGTTAATGTAGTGTTTCACACTGCCTTTAATCTTAGCGGTAGGTAAGGGGCCCGCCAAATATCGTAACCTGAGAGCCCGTTTCAGGATGTGAGGACCATGGTGTAGGTACACCGAGTGCAATAGACAAAGGATCGGCCGCATGGCTGGTGAAGGATGGGGCTTAAAAGTAAGGGCGCTCAAGATCGCCTACGGCGCCATTTTTATGGGAATCGCGGCTTATGCCGCCAGTGCTTGGTGCCCGCGCATTCCCAAAAGTGTCAAACTTAGAATCTCTCTTTTAAGAGGACAGCGCATCGCGCTTCTGTCCATTACCAAGGCCTACCGTACTACCTCAACTGACGCGCTCCCGGTCCTGGCCGGCATTCTCCCACTTGACCTGCATATTCAGGTCAGCGGCGCTTCAATATTGCTCCTCAAGGGCGAGGAGGCCGACGTTGGTGATTTTCACCTCGTCCCTCCCCCTCGGCTAGCTGGCGAAGGAGTAGCATTATTGAGGCGCAGAATTAGACTCATGTCGCTTAACGCGGCCATTACGACCTGGCAGCGAAAGTGGGACGAATCGACCAAGGGCCGGCACACATATACGTTTTTTCCAAACATACAGTGGCGAATGGAGATAACCAAATATCTGACTCCAGACCATTACACCAGTCAATTTGTGACTGGTCATGGTGGATTCGCTGGCAAGCTCTTCGAGCTTGGACTTGTAAGCCGTCCGACATGTCCATGCGGAGGGGAAATACAGGATGCCAACCACATCCTATGGGAGTGTCTGAGTATGTGCTCCGAACGGGAGGAAATGCTCAGGTCGGTCCAACCAGCTGTTGGACCTATCGGCCCGTCCGACCTGGTTGCTACTAAGGCCAATTATCTTGCTTTCAAAAAATTTGCGGCGTCTTACTACGGGCGTGAAGATCTCTTCACATAAATTTTGCTGCCTGTATGATTAGCTTCGTTCTTTAATTTAATAAACAAGTAGGTTCATTTTCTTTTTAGTAATTTCCATGTGCTTTTTCTCTCCCTGGCACTTTGCATTAGAGTAAACTCAGTAAACTCAGTCAGAGCTCACTTTGAGCGTAGCAATCTAAGTCTTGGGCATCTTCTCCCAGGACACTCCCAGGCCAATTCTTAGATGCTTCACATCACCAATTGATGGGTCCCGTAATACTCTCGATTAAGACCGAGGGTGGTACGGGGCGGGTTTGGTGGAGGGAGTTTAACTTAAAAAAGACAAAAGACCGATAAACGAGAAATTAGGCTGTGAAGAAGAAAAAGATCCTATGGGACTAATTTACATTCTCCTCCTTGGCCCCCCCCCCAATATTAAATCCTGGGTGCGCCACTGCCTATATTACTACATATTATAAGCATCTAGTCTTGTAATAATTATAATATTATTTAAAGAAGGGATGAATATATTTTGGGTATGAATTCTTTAGGATTAATAATGATGGGAAACAAAACATTGCAAACTTGAATGTTTTTCTAGCTGTGATGATATATAACTGACAAATTAAAATCCGTACGGCATTTTCCAAGATGGTGGCCGTAGCACAGAATGAATGTTTATTTATTATATTGTTATTGGGCTCTAGCTGTCTTTAAGGAACGTATGACTGAGGAGAACTTTGCCATTATTAGCAATATTGACTTGTGTATCCCTGATAACTGGGAGCATCAGTTTTTTGAGGTGCAGAACTAACCTGCCATTGGCGATTCCAATTAGGAGGGCAACGACTCTGTTCATCAAAATCACTTCAGATGTTGATATATTCTACCTACGTGAAGATGAGTATTGGTGGGCGTTTGTTTATAAATTCTTAAAATAGGGTCCACTTAGCTCATTCGGCGTATTTCTATGCTTTATAATTTTTATAATTTTTGTACATTTTATTTTCCTTTTCATACTGTATTTGTGATACTGCATTTTTTATATCTTCTTTACACTGTTTTAATACTATTTTTTATATCTTCTTTACACTGTTTTAATACTATTTCTTTGATTTTAAATGTCATGTTGTGAAAGTATTAAAATTATGATTTGTAATGTTCACCGATATAATACATACATTTGAATTTGAGAGTGGATACAAAATTATAAGTATTATAAATAATTCAAAATAGATACATGCGTGTACTGTTTGACTGACAAAGAATGTGTTGGGCATATTATAAAATATTATACTTAATAACGTGATAAATTTTTTTTTAAAATCTTTTCATTATTTCTTAGAAGTATGATTTCTACATCATTATTATGAATAAGAAGAGGTAGTTACTTTAAAACCAGCTAAACATGTCTCAATCCCCCCAAAATCAATTGGATTTTTAATAAGATGCGAATAATATTTGATATTAATATTACCATATCTGCTCCTCCGTCTGTATTTTCATTATTCATTGTGAACGTTGTCTCTAGAATTTCGTTTGGGTGAATAGTTCCTGCATTCAAAGTACAATTTGCATTTACATAATACAAACACAATACCACCATCATAAGACCTGAAATAATAAGCACAATACATATTATTAAGCAATTTTGCCATTCCAATTTAAGATACACATATATATAAATTTAAGATACACAATAATATTATTATTTATAATGAACCTCTGCTGTATTGATAGAAAGCCATTTAGGTCTGCCCCATTACCATTTCATTAGTTAGATGACCACTGTTACTTCGTGTACTCTTGTTTTCCTCTTTTTCTAATGATAATAATGATGATTTATAATTACAATTGGTTTGGACAATCACTGGACAAATCTAGTCATCCAGTGGTACACAAGAGGTAAAAAAATGTCTGCAAGGACGACTTAGAGGCTGCTGGATCGATGGAATGGTTAAGTTCTGCGGAAATGGAATCAACTTGGAAAGGCATTCATTCAGCAGTGGATAGATTCAGGCTGGTGATGATGACAATCAAATTGTGAAACCTACCTACAATATTCATCCTCACCTAAATGGAATATGTGAATATCCGAAGCGATTTGGTTGTATAGAGTTATTGCCCTCCCAATTGACATTACCAATGGCAGGTAAGTTCTGGATCTTGGCAGAACAAACATCTGATGTTTCCGATTTCTAAGATTTCTATCAGAGACACACAGTTCAATACTACCAATAATGGCAGAATTCTCATTTATACCGCGTATAAGTCGGAATAAAAACGTGGCCAAATATAAATATCGTCAAGTGTTTAAGATACAGTGTGTAAGCATTCCTAAGAGGAAGTCAGTTAAATACTATGAAGGATAAGTTTATCTAGTATAAAGCCAGGCTGTTATAACGAATAGGTATATACAGTAGATATTATATATCATACTGTGCACGCAATTCACATCCATGGTTTTAAAAAGTTCAAACAGTCAAACCATTTTTTATTCATTATCCCTATTAATATGCCAGAAAGAGTGTAAAGACTTGGTAGATGGTCTAAGAAAATATTTCAGGGAAAATTCAGCTGTCTTAGATAACTTTTAATGCGATATCAGTAGGTAACAAAATAATTAAAATAATTGTACGCTAAAGTTGTGATTATATTGAGATGCACGCCGCGTACTGTCACGATGTCAGGCCGACAAATTTAGTCTATGGTTTCGTAATTTTGCAGAATATTTTGAACGATCATCATCTCTGAAAATTCAATGATGGTGAGTGCCAACTCTAATGTATTAGTATTTTGAATAATTATTTATTATTAATAATAATTTCAAAAATGTTAACATTACTTGCGATATTACATCCATTGATATTATTTTAAAAATAATCCAATCTGAACACCATAGACAATAGATAACATTCTTATAGAAAATCCATAGTGCCAACCGCTAAAAATAAAAAAAAACACGCGATTTTGACTCGAGTCAAAAATGTGTAGGCATGTAGAAAATGATAAAAAAAACGTTCATTGAGTCATGCAGGTGTCGATGCAGTGCGGTACGCGTGAGGTGACATCATTGTCATTCTGGTGATTTCGGCAGATTTTGCTAACTGACAATGTTCGCTTAAAGTTTCAAAATGTGCTACGGGATGAGAGCATCAGTCTGATATCATTTTACACATCAAGAAAAATGACAGTACATACTTTTTCCCGTAGCGGAAGCTTACTGTGACGTCACGTGATAGTACGCAACATGCGTCATAATAATATAATCATAGCTTATGGGGTACGCTTTGCAAGGTGGTCATGAATAGTATTGTAGGTAAAGACATTACACTTAGGGTTGAAAAAAAAATCTTATAAAATACAAACAATTTTGATTAAATAGATTTGTAATGGTTATCTTTTCAATACTTACAGTTGAACAGTAACACCTTTGGAGACATTTTGTTAATAGTGTATTAGATTTATTTTACCTGAATGAAAAATAATTTTAATGTAGGTAGCTAGGTACTCAAAATATAATGATACCGTTTGTACAAATTGTTTTGTCTTATATACTTAAGAAATATTCAGGAAACTATAAACAAGAAAACCCTGTATTGAGACTGAATGTTTTGCCATGAAATTATGACCTACAAAATAATTAATGTTAGTCTATCGATAAGGTAAAGAAGTGTTCGATTATTTTTTCGATCATTTTTATTTTATCATAAACAATAAATAATTAGGGACTGTTTCTTAAGTAGGTACCTAATATTTGCGATTCACATAATATAAATTTTAATGTCAAATGGTCTACTACTGTTGTGTTATAATTTATTTATCTCATTGTTAAAATACATTCGTGGGGTTACCGCCAAAAGTTCTGAAAGTCATGTTTTGAACCAATTGCAATTTGAAACATGACATGGTAAAATCAGGCATAATACTAATTTCTGTATGCTTTATGTGCATGTTTTATATATCGAATGACCTTGATTTTTTTTCTAGCATACATATTTATATAAACACATAATCCGTTGTTAATTCTTAATATTTAAGTTATCGACATAGGTCTTTTTTACCGACTTTTGGCAGCAACCCCTCTTACTTAGGCTAAACGGTTATATCTTTTCAATTTTTCATTATAATTGTATCATCATCATCAGCCAGGGTCAATCCACTGCTAGATGAAGGCCTCCCCAAGCTTCTTCCAACTCTTTCGGTCCTGTGTCGTTCGCTGCCACGTATTTCCGCCGAACATTACCAGTTCGTCAATCCAGCGGCTTTTAGGGCGACCCTGTGGCCGTTTCGTGCCCTTTGGGTACCACCGGATGACGGCATTTGTCCAGCGGCCGTCCTTTCCGCGAGCAATGTACCCCGCCCATCTCCATTTCAGCTGTTTGGCGACGTCTATTACATCGCGTACTCCTGTCTGCTTCCTGACCCATTCGTTTCTCTTACGGTCCCTTTGCGTGATGCCCAACATACACCTCTCCATGCCTTGCTGTGCAATTCTTAGCCTTTGGACATCTCTCGTGTTGAGGGCCCACGTCTCGCAGCCATACGTGAGCACGGGTAGCACACATTGGTCGAACACCCTATGCTTAAGACACAATGGTAGGTCACTCTTGAAGATACTATTCAGATGTCCGAAAGCACTCCATCCCAGCTTTGTTCTTCGAGCAATTTCATCGTGTATGCTTCCGTCTATGCGCACCTACTGTCCAAGATAGACGTAGCTGCTGATTTGCTCGAGTTGGGTGCCATTAATACAGATAATCGCAGGGTCCGAAAAAACAGTTCCTCATCACTTTTGTTTTTGCCTTTTGTCTTGTATAATTGTATATTAAAGTAAAATCTTATATAACAATTATTAGATTATCTATGTTTTGGAAATAATTATTTATTTTCTAGCATATTTTGTTAAAGAATATAGTCTGTCTCCTGGATTTCGAGACATTAATTTTGATCCTGGGGACAATCTATTTTGAAAACGATGGCTTAGAATCGCTTGACTGATTCAGCAGGGAAATGCCGTTTAACTCATGACCTGAGACAGCAAATAAGCTTAGAAATTTAAAGAGACAATGCAGCTGCAGTTTTATTTACTCTTGAGATATCCTGGGGACTGGACGAGGTATTTTATATACCTACTTAGGGAAACCCAGTACATCAATAGTTTTATAGTTATTATTTTATTTTCTAATGGATTTAAGTTTATGCTGTTCCATTTGAGTCGTTTTTTTTGACCCGGGTTTTGCCTTTCGGGATCTTCAGGCGCTGTGTATACTCACCAAACACACCACTGTGTATACACACAAACCACACACTGACAACTAATACTGGTGTTTGTTGCAAAAAACGACTTAAATGGAATGGTACAAAACTTAAATTCATTAGAATTTAAATTCAAATTCCATCACGTACCTTCGGTCGATAGTATTAATAATATAATTGAATTGGTTTATATAGTTTATTTATATATAATATTATATATATGTATATACTTATATTATCTAGTGTTATAGTTTTTGTCACTTATTTTGTTTTATTCTTTTATTATTTCTGTATAATATAATACTCAATGTAATATAATAATACTATCTAACTATCTGTTTGCAATAATTAATATTAAGTGAAAAAATCTACAATAAACTCATATCCTTAGTAGAATGATTATCCAAATAAATTTATATCCATATGGATTGAATCACCTAATAATCTTCACATACATGAAGATTACACGGTATATGGCTCGAATAATATATACCTACAGTCATTAGACAAATCATAGCATCCAATTGTAGGTACTCAAGATTTCCAAATGTCTAAAGTGTAGATCAAGAGATATCGAAATCGTAGGATTTAAGTAATAGAAAAAAATCATGGTTAAGAGCAATAGAATCAGCTTGTAGAGGACCTCGTCCAGAAGACGTGGACTGTTCCAAAGGGCTGATGATGGATTAAACAATTACCTATACTTTGAGATGTTATTGAGTTGTTTATAAATTAAAAAAAAACAATTATATTTTATTTATTGTTATTTTCAATTCATGGAAAGTGTCATATAAACGTCGATTCATTTTTTTCACCTTGGCATAAAAAAATATTCATAAATTAAAAATGTTATCTTATCTAAAAAAAAACATTTTGTAAAATTGTATCTATATGCAGCCTTCAACCATATGCATATTGTATTAATCAGCATTGTTTCTATGGCTTTTGAATACCTAAATGTTCACATTAAATGATAAAAATAAGAAAAATAAACCGATTCAAATGCACAATATACTTATGCCTCATAAAGTGATGGAGGATAGGCTCAGATGATAAATTAAAGATACCCTATTTATAAACTGTGTCAAAAATAAATAATTGAAAAATACATTTTTATAAAATAAACTCTATTTATAAAATAAACTTAATTCTAAATAAACTTCTATTTTATGTACAACGTTTTTAAATTTTCTGTTGAATTATATAAACTTGTCTTGACTAGCTTAAACTATCAAATAAATTGTGCTTGATAGAAATACTGAATATTGAAATTTTATTTCATATTGATTTCCATAGTAATGCACGTATGTATTAATAATTAAGTTTCTAGGACCCCCTTAAAACCAATAATGGTATCGAAATAACTTTTCATACAAAACAGGATTAACTGAAAATGAATTAAATTCTACTTAAAGATGGCTAAAAGTATTAAAAAATCATTGGCATCGTGTTCTGGTATATTCTAAAAGTTTCAAATGTCTAGCTAGTCGGGAAGTTAGTTAAAAATCGATAGCAAGATTTGTACCGGACAAATAAGAACACGAGCTCAGAAAAACGTTGTAATTATGGTTTTTATCATAACTTCAAAATACATCAAATGTGTACATACGAATGTAAAGTATGTTATTTTACATGCAAAAATCCTAATTGTATTCAGCTAAAAATCTTGAGCTATCGATATTCAACTCGCACTTTTGAGTGTGTTTTACCTTTTTGAGATACTTTAGGGAGTCATTGGTTTAGCTAGACAATCGATACAGATGACAAATAAAACACCCCGCCTCTGGGTATAGTCATAGTCATTTTATAACATAAATAATGTATGGACATTTAATCCCTAATACCAGTTTTGAAATAATAATGATTAGTTAATTCGAAAACGATGTTAATATGTTTAAGGGGGGGGGGGTGTTTATATGGTCTGCGCTCGCGTGTCAAAAGTAACTTAGTTGTGTTAGGATTCAATTATATTATTACAACCCCTAATTTTGGGGTCACACACCTTTTATTAACAGCCGCTTGTAAAAGGGTTTAATACTATTATATTATAAGATAATTACATTAATATGGCAACTGCCTACCTAATTATAATGGTAATTTAATCGGGTTAATTGTATTATTGTCCCACCTGTTTGTGTACCTACAACTACTTACTAAAATAACCATATTATTAACCATAAAAACAATAATACGGTTAAAAAATAATACCTCACAAAACCACGCTGAGTTGAACCCTCACATAATATGGATTAGAATGTTTGGTTTATTTTTGTGGTTACTAATTTATACAGGTCAACCGACAGAATTATTATTTATTAACTTAATAGTGATAAATAGAATATACGAAATAAAATGATGTCGTGGTTTTAATAACAGGTATAACAGCTATTCAAGGGTTGTTTATCATATTTATGTATTTAGGCGATTAATTGTTACAATAAATTAACCGTCTGAACTGTCAAAAGTGCTATGTTTTAACAGCACCTTTCTTGGCTATGTTGGCAGGATCATTAAATAATGCAGTCATGAAGCAAAATAAATATAAAAAACAGATCATTATAAAGTTATCGTGAATGGTAAGTATAATCGAATTAACTTTATTTTAAATAGACAATAGAACAAAACAGTTCCAGTTGATTATTATATAATAATCAACCATAGATCGGCAGAGTGGAGTTACCAAAATATAGTACCTGTTCATACGTAATACATCTGAAAACGGTTTTCTAATATTTTAAATTCTGATACAGATTCTGGGAGCGACCATGAAAGCTTACAAGTAAATCCAACCCAAAGTAGACTAACATTTTGTTAACATGATGGGATGGTCATGTTCAACGTGTGCATGCATGCAATGCATTGACAAGTCCGATTTTTTTAATGCAAAGTCAGTCAATATGAGTGATTAGAATTGCATAGCAGTTGGATGGCATGGTATTGGATGCAAGCATAGAAGATTAGATTAGACTAATAGAGGAATACATGGGCGATGGATGTGGACGACGATTGGAGAAGGACTAAGCTCAACTCAGGCCGTTGCGACACGTGTGATTATAATAATAATTATCGATACATACTTTAAAGGGAACATGTTAGTTGCTGATTAGTGATTACCTATGTTTTTTTTATTAGCTCGTATTCTTATTTTGTCCGGTGGTTGTTTATCCGGTACAAATCTTGCAATCGATTTTTAACTAACCTACCGACTAGCTAGAAATTTGAAACTTTTAGAATATATCAGAACACGATGCTAATGCATTTTTTAAATACTTTTAGCCATCTTTAAGTAGAATTGAATTCATGTTAAGCTAATTTTGTTTTGTATGAAAAGTTATTTAGGAAGAAATCCGTAATCCAATCCACTATTATTGGTTGCTAGGAGTCTGGTGTCCTAGCAACTAAATTATTAAAATATACATGCGTTACTATGGAAATCAAAATGATATTTCAGTATTAAGTATTTCTGTATTTCTTTGTTTGTTTTTTATTTACTTCATATCAAGTACAAGTTTGAGCATATTGAGCATAATAATTCAACAGAAAATTTAAAAATAAAAAGTTCTCTTTATCTTGTAATTATTTACTTAAAACAATAAATATGGTTTATGTTTTATACGCATAATACGTAAACTAGTTTAACCCTTAAAAGAATATATTTACACCTTTGATTATAATGTGAATATCTTTTAATTTTCTCAAAAAGCAACCATTAAATATAAATAAATCTTCCTTTTGATGTGCTGGCTTTTATACAGATAACAACATAAAAAAAATAACATCAATGTTTAGATATTTGACTTTTTAGACAACAACAATATATTCTGTCATTATTGCTCTATTCATAATTATTAGTTTTAAAATAATGATAAATTAAAGATCTGAAATAAATATTGACAATAAGTGGTATCTACTTGTGTAGGATGCAAAAAAATATTTTCTAATAAAAATACTTTTTTAATTATTATGTTAGTTATACTGTATTTTTAATGAAATCGTATTTCTTATTAAGTTGGTTATAGAATATAATTAATCTATTTAAAAATTCCATTCGCTAGTACATTATTTAAGATGACATTATTAATAATATTATTGTTATATTTCGAATTAAATAAATACAGTATATAAAGTAAAATTATATTAACTTAGAAGTTAGTAAAAAACATTATTATGATAAACAAATAATAACACTACAGTTCTGTTAACAAAGACACTTCAGACTAGGATTTCATTTAAAAAAAAAAATCAAAAGATAATGAGGTATTATAAAGCTTCATCAGACTGGGTTATATAAAAAAGGTGGAAGAAAATTGTATACCAACTGGAATTACTATAAAGTTGTTTGAGTCCAATCTGTTGCGTAACGTAAGGTAGTTTTATTGCACGAAGGTTACCACGGATTTGGAGAGATTACATAATTAGATTAACTATATATCACAAAAGACTCCAATGTTAAAGGAAACAGGCAAAATTACGCGATGTGATACATGTCGCCTAGCAGATGAAATGGCAATGTATTGTATAATATTATGTCACTCGAAGAGTGGACAACTGCTGAACAAATGCTGTCATACAGTGTGGTACCTAAGAGACACTAATCATCCACATGGATGCCCTAAAACCCGCTGGATAGATAAAATCATACAGTGTGGTGGATGTAAGTGGCAACAAAAAATTAAGGAGCAAAAAGAGCATAGGAAGCTAGGAGAGGCTTTTATCTAGCAGTGGATCAACCCCAGCTGATGATGATATTTAATGTTAAATAAAACAATAATATTGTACTTAATAAACTTGATACTCATTTAACATTTATTTTTTCTTATTATGTTTAAATGCCTGGTTGGGACAATTATATTAGCCGTCATTTCTTTCTTCCCATTTACCCTCGAATCCTTATTTATTATCATCGCAAGACCAAGGCAAATAACAGTTACGGGTTATGAGATGACCGTGATTGCGAATAACATTGAGTTAGATCGAGTAACATCAAGAAAGCGGTCGCGTTGCAGGCTTGTTATAGCTTTGCTATTTATTAATAACAGGACTCAAAACGCATATGTTTGACTTTCGTTGCGCTAAATCTGATACAGCTTGAGCGAACGTCGCGTTTTTTATCCATCCTAAACTTTCCATCATCATTCATCGCAAAACCAAGTGAAACCGTGAGAGTGACATTCAGAACCGTCCGTTTACCAGTGCATGAGTGCGTGAGCACCGAATCGGCTTCAGCGCGCGCCCACCCTCTCAACATAAAGGTCATCGTCGAGAATCCTGTGTAAACGCCCTCCCCCTAAATCCATAGTCCACCAGTATCTCCAAATTACAGTCTACTGCAAAAGCGCCACCAATTAATATTATTTTATTAAGTCAATTATTTATTAAGGGTAAGTCAAAGTCCAAAATTCCGTATAATAAAATATAATAAGTTGACCATCTGTCATAACAATAATTATATGCGACGATTTTCATCAACGATTATGATAAGCAGTAAGAAAAAAATGAAATGAAAAGTACTCAAATTTATCGAAGGCCAAATGTTGGCAATAGCTGCGTTAATATTTAAGTCTCCCCGAATTTCTTATCCGGTGATTTATGGAAATTGATTAAAATGCTACACAAATAGGTTTTGAAGCGATATTTATGGCAAAATTATCGTTGATTTATATTATTTGTACAGTAATTTTATTACTGTTCGTTCCCCAGGAACAGACAAAATCACTGCGTATGTATGTCGGTGTGCTTAAAAAAAGCAATCTGTGGTATTTAAGTGAAATTAATAAAGGAATACGATCACGCAACTGACCAGATATTAATCTTTACAATTTAATTTCATGATAAAAAACCTTTTATTTTGTTTTAACTTGTAATTGCGTTATGATTGTAATTTTATTTCCAGTGTTATGCTAATTTTTAATTGTGAAAAATAATAACATACTCTTTATTATAACTATTTAAAACTAGGTATGCATCCGTTTATTTTAGTAGTAAACGTAATATGCAGAGAGCAGAACTATTTGATAATACTAGGAATTTTGTGGAGACCTAGGAGATCAGGTATTTGATGCCGATTCTTTAATATTTTTAGTATAGTTAAAGTGAGTCTAGGACAAGGCCTGAACAAAAATTAACCATAAGTGCGAGTGTGATAGCATTCAGCAATATGCGTTAGAGTTAGATAGAATTTCTACGGCTGAATTAAATATATATTGTACGCTTCGCCAGTATATATTTATTTAAATGACTACATTCATTTACAAACTGTGAGCACGTCTTGCTGAAATTTATTCTTTTTGTGTTAAATATAAAGTTTGTGGTAATTATCTTTAGTTAATTTAATAGAAAATATTGTTAACTATGTTACGTTTAAATTTGGTAGCTGTACTTAACTGAGAAGCTACATTATGGTATAACGTCTCATAGTTAAGTTAATAATAATAAAATTGAGGTTCTACTGTGCGTTATACGCAAAAAACGTGACTTCAGTTTGCCGAACAATACCCACTCTCTTTATATTATTACTCTGAGATCTAGATCGATTCGATGCCGAGACAACTAGGCGCTGCGTACTCGAATGAAATTCGAACATAAATAGTTGTGAATTATAGGTACTTTTAAAATATATATTATTTAATACTTATATGTAATGTATTATTATTTAATAATTTGTGCAAATTTAAATATACACACGTAAAATATAATGATTTAATTGTGTATAAGTTTAAATTCCAACGAGAAAAGAGTTATTTTATTTTTATATAAAGTGTCAGGCATAATAATATTCTCAATCCAAATCCAAATTTACTTTATGTAAACGAACTTCTATTTTATATTTCATTCGAGAGTAAGATGTCTAGTAAGTTGTATTAGTTGTAGTAATTAATATCGTAAAGAGAAGTGTGTAATATAATATATTATAATAGTATTTAACTATTATTTAAAATTACTTTTAAATAATATAATTGAAAATACAATTCAGGTTACTTGTAGTAAACATGAAAGACAGATTGTCAGATATACATTTTCGATTAAAAAAATATTGACCGAGTTGCTTAAACTAAGTGCAAACAATTCAGATTGTTTCCAAAACAAGCTTCATCCAAAGTCTTCATAAACAATAAATTTCACCATATTGTTTTACGTAAAACGGCAAATAACAACATTTAATGTTTTGCGGCGCCCGGCTACCTTATTGGATAAGGAATAGTGAAAACTTTATAGTACAGTTCTCGAAATTGAAAATAATAACAAAATCCTTCTAAAGTCTTAAGTCCAAAGTACACTAAGGCAATATTATGATAATATTTTTTTCAAATTATTAAAAAGATTATTAATTGCTATTATATACGAGACCCCAGATCTTATAAAGACTTTTTACTTTACCACCTGCTATGTTTTCGTACCATGAGATTACAGACGTTAGGTACCTTTAGTTATGTTAGAATTATCCATATAGGAACCCTTCAATATCATCATTGGTTTGCACTAAAATATTTGGTACAAGTCGGTTTATATGAAGTCAGAGGGAAATACATTTTAAATAAATACAACATAAAAAGAACATTTTATATACGAGTACCACGTTTTTAAAATTTCTGTTGAATCATAATATGATTCAATTAACAATTACAGCATTATCAATAAACTTGACAATTCTATGTATTGATAAATACCTTTTTTGTACTTGATAGAAATACTGAATAAATATAGAATACTAAAATGTCATTTTGACATTTCATATTGATTTACATAGTAATGCACGTATATATTTATAATTTAGTTGCTAGAACTCCCTTAGCAACCAATAATAGTGTTTTACTTTTTACGAATTTTTTCCGAAATAACTTTCCATACAAAACAGAATTAACTGAAAATGAATTCAATTCTACTTAAAAATGGCTAAAAGTATTAAAATAATGCATTGTCATCATGTTCTAAATATATTCTAAAAGTTTCAAATGTCTAACTAGTCGGGAAGTTAGTTAAACATCTTCAATCGTCCAATACAAATCTTGGACTGAAATTTGTACTGGACAAACAAGAATACGAGGTAATAAAAACTTTGTAAAAATAGCCGATATACTGGATTATTTGTTAGGTTGGGTTAGCTTAGGTTATGTTAAGTTAAGTTAGGTTAGATTAGGTTAGGTTTTTATTCTTGAATTCACGAATTTTACCAAAATCGTCCATGATAATTATTATTAACGCGGTTCCCGCCTGGCTTCCCATAACCGACATGTACCAAATATTTTTCATGTCTCTCTAATATTGTCGTGTTTAATATTAACAGCATCATAATAACATAATTTTAAGCTATCTGTGTGGCAATATTTTGAATTGGCAACGAGGTATATAAAAAAATATTATAAATGCATTATTTTAAAAATATGGTTTTGCTGGCGACCAACGCATCAATTTATTTGCGATTTTATATTGTGTTTTATCTAAATATTGATATGTAATGGATTTAAGAATTGTACTATTCCATTTGAGTCGTTAAACAAATATTTAAATGGTACTTTTTACTGTATTAAAGTTGAGTTTTTATAATATCTTAATATATTACGAACCGGATTTCCATTCCGGTAGAACCACAGGCAATTCGGTCACTGCGTTACAATCAGAATGATAGGGTCGGCAATAAATTTCCTCCAAAATGCAAGTCAGAGGCCAACCGTTGACAATTTATTGATGAAGTTGACAAATAAGGGGTAGGACGCGATTGGAAATGGAATTATTTCAATTAGAAATTCTGTACCTACCGTTAGCGTTGTCTGAATTTCTGTAGGTATTTTTACTTGCTTACAGGAATGCGTTGATTAAAGGTTTCTTACACGAAGCGAATTCTTGTAAAAATATCAGAAATTCACCCTTCTTTTAAGGACTCGCCGGCTGTTAGTAATTTGGGCGATTAAATGATCGCACTTTAAGAAGACAAATGAAATGATGCCATAGCCGCCATTACCGCTATTTTTTATATCGACCGTGTTTAGGAAAAGGGCGTAACCCACACAGATCAAATTTTACAGGAGCGGCAAAAAACGATTTTTGAATGATTTTGGTTCAATATTAATAATAAAAAAAAAATAGGCACAGACATTGTGTGCATGATGACTGATGATTTGGTGTAATATCTTTTCGATCTACTAATAATTAAAGAAGTTATTACAGAAAATCATTAAAATTGAGGGTAAATGCTTTTTCCAAAAATTAATAAAGCATAATTAAAACCTGAATATATATAATAAATCGGCATTTGCAGCTTACTTCCTTTTTACAGAACGTGTATTTTTGGTTGTATACATTGTTAATATTATCTAATAAAAGCGCTTTTCGAAAAATCGAGGGTTACGCTCTTTTTCCTAAACAAAGTCGATATGTATACAATTTATATGCATACTATAACATACCAATGGTTTATCGTATTATACTTATTATTAATTCGAATGTAGTAGGGTTATCTACTAATAAAAATGCAAATATTATTTTTAACGTGGGAAAACACTTTCAGGTGTTCTCCAGGAATTAAATCTTAGCCCAATTATGTTTATTACATTTGTTAACGATAATATGATTTAAGAGTTAACTATTTGTAAGAGATTTAAAATGAAATATGCGAATTATTGAGCTGGATTCTTCTTCTTGTTTCTTCTTTCACCCTGTCACGACCCAGCATTAGGGGATAGGGCAAGCACAAGTTTGCGTCACTTCCCTCTATAAATCGCTAATTCTTGCGCCTCCCGCCATTCCAGACCTGGAGCACGTAGATCATTTTTGTAGCACCGCAGCAGGGTGAGGGGTGGCCAGCCACGACAACGGAACCCTTGAGGCTGTGCGACAAGTATACAAAGTCTCGCACTTATTGGCGGCATTTGGAACACATATCCCAGCCACGTAAAATGTCTCTTCGTCATTACATCAATCTCCGAAGGATGCTGCGAAGGAACTCGGGTATTTGTAACGCGGTCGCACCAATGTACCCCTAAGATTCGGTGGTGACATCGATTCTCAAAGCTCAAAATCCGAGACCTTTGAAGCTTAGTAAGATGCCATGTCTCACAGTCATACAGGAGCACTGGCAGCACGTGTGGGTTGAACGAACGGTATTTGGTCCTCACAGAATACAACTTTAACCTCCATGCGACTCCAAGTTGACCAATATAGCCAACTTCAGTCGTATTGTACTATTTACTTATTCGAATGTAGGAAGGTTCTCTACTAATTAAATACTTTTTTTTAAATCCTGCTTTTTGCATAAATGAAAATATTATTTTCACTGTGGGAAAACAATTTCAGGTGTTCTCCAGGAATTAAATCTTAGCCCATTTATGTCTATTACATTATTGTTAACGATATTATGAATTAAAAATCTACTATTTGCAAGTGATTTAAAATGAAATGTGTCAATTATTTGCAGCGAGTTGGATTACCTATCACATATTGCAAAATAATCTCAATTCAATTAAAAAAAAAAACAACAAACTCTAAAAAATACTCATGAATGCTAAATGGCAAATGACATATCCTCGAGGTCTGATGATGTACCAGTTCAGTCGGTGGACCCAAGGAAGATATTTAAGTTTACATGAATTTATTATTCTTAATATTTCGAGGAGATGAGTAGGTAGTAATTAAACACACTAGTGCAGGCACTAGCAATAGGCCAATGTGGGGGTGTGTCACAAACCTATCAAAGACTAATAGTTCACGTTACGAGACTTATCAATGCGCTCCCTATCATTGGCGGCTTAATCCGGAAAAAGCTAGCAGGTCAATTTTGAATATATTATTTTAATTTTCCTTTTCGTTGTATACTGAAAAGACGTATTGCAAATTGACTTTTTATACATTATAGAATAAGTGCTAGAAATTGTTATAGGTAGGTACCTACTTACCCTTCAAAAAATGTCCGTTTTTCATAACGCCAACCCATCGTTAACCGAAATTGCACACAACGCGTTATAATTTTTTGTAAATTAGGTCCACTTTTCTTTCTTTGCTTTTTGAAAAATCATCAATCACACGATTATAAAAATTGTCTATTTTTCCCACATATTTTTTTTCAATACTGAGCATTGCAAGAGCGGTCAGTCTATCCTGGCCCTATTGCGTAGAAAGGTTTTTATTCTTTTGAGAGTGGAAAAACATCTTTCACTTTCAACTGTTGTCATTGGTATGACGCAAATAAATTGGAGAACTTTGATCGACTCGGAAAATGTTTTGTTGAAATTATTGCTGAGTAAAAAATGTAGAAAAGAAACTGCACTATTAGCGCCATGCAAATCATTTCGTTGATAAAACACCAATAATTCATTTTTTAACTTGATTATGTTTATTTCTTCTAACAGTTTTACCAAATTTACTTGACGTGTGGAAAAATTATTTTTAAAATCAGTGTAATTTTCTTTATTGAACAAATCGGATATAATAAGATGATCGTTGGATGCGAATCGTGCTTCCATTTCCATTATAATTGTATCAAAGACTTCAATTGCTACTGCGTGCGTACTAACTGCTTCACAAAAATGTTATAAATCACTAAAAACCAAACGTTGTGTGTATATGCAATAACTGCACCAAAAACTCCTTACATATGATTAAAATAACCAAAGGCATTCGTCAAAACCTGTCAACGAATCCGAACCGCATACACAGTTGCGTCTTGAGACCAATTATCTAGTCAGTGTTATCATTCTGTTTCATTTAATTAGGTGAAAAAATCTTTTGTCTCACACTCGGGCATTGCCGATATTACAGTAATTCACGCACCGTTACAAGCTTCGATCTCGTATTTTGTGTTATATCGATCTCTGTCTTATGTATGAGAAACGAGAGAGAAAATTTTATAAAAATATTCAATTTGGGTCAATTTTCAGACTGCCGGCGAACACAATATTTTTGTTCGGGGAATTATCGCCCAAACAAAAAAAATCCCAATAGACTGGGTCGACACAATATCGCGCGCCCTATAATTTCAAATCCACCGATTATTATCAATATTATTATATATGACATTGCACATATTATTAATATTATTATGTCGATTGTAAGGTATTTATTATGGCAGGTCAATGACCGAATGACCTAAGCAGGGAGCCGCCAGTGCTCCCTATGTATCTTTTTTCAATTTTTTTTTATAGATTTAAGGTTTGCTATAAATGTACGTCCACGATCGTTGAGTGGAGTAACGTAACAGGTTATAATATTGTGGGCAACGGGTTAGAATCCCAAGCCCAGCATATGTATTTGATCCCAAGCCGTGGTGTCTGGCTGATATAAATTAATAACGATGAACCGGCATTAAAACCTTGATCCATAGCAACTGGCTTTCACATTTCAATCTTATCAATCTTTTAAAAAAAAAAGAATGGAAAAATTCTGTATGAGTATCTCACTATCTAAAAATATGTTTGACTGACTTTAAAATAAATATCTACTTATGACAACAAAAACAATAATAATCAGAATTTATTGAAAATATTATCAGTAGTTTGTACTATATATAAAGTGAACATAATTTCAAAATTATTCATTCTGTGAAAATATCTAGTTCTTTGTCAATAGCGATAATTAGGTTTGTAAAAAGCAGGACTATTTATTTTAAAATAAAATTATAATCGAAAGTGTTAATAATATTCAAAATCACCCAAGAAATATAACTTACCACTCCATCGCACCTATTCTATACAAAAGGCTGTTATCGACTGCTATCGGCAGCTATCGGTAGTTATCGAGGGTAGTTTATCATATTTATGTATTAAGGTATTATATAATATTTATTACAATAAGTTAGCCGTTTAAACTGTCAAAAGTGTCTATCTTGCTCGAAAATTTAATTTAGAAGTGCTGTTAAAACATAGCACTTTTTGTAACAATTACAACTAACTTATTGTAAAAATTAAATTACTTTAATACAAAAATATGATAAACTACCCTCCATAGTCACCGATAGCAGCATTGTGTATAGAATAGATGCGCAAGACTGGTTTGGTCTTTCAATAATAAATTACAATAAACAAAATAATAATAATAATATTCAAAATCTCTTAGATAATTTTTTTGAATGAAAGTAACTTATCATAACATTAAGGTAACCTGTAACTATTTCTCTTATAATTGCTTAAAATTAATTATTTTTAATTTATTTATAATAAAATGTTTCTTTAGTTGAATTATTAGCATCTTAATAGGTATTTGAAGAAATTTTTATTTTCTTAATAATTAATAAATTACTTTATTTTACAGTGCTAAGAGGAATTTACTACCTGTTCATAAAATGAGTATCACAATGAAAGTAAGTACAGTCCATCTAAGTTTTCTGACTCTCCATTTTCCTTCAGATCTAAAAGTTGTTGGGTGATTGGGTGTTTTCTATCCCTGAGACATGAACAATTAAATCTTCTTTGAGCTACAGGAGGTTGATTGCAAAAGTCGTCTATATTCATCAGTCGCCTTTTTATAACTTACTTTATACATATTTTTTGTATTTTTGTTTGCTATTCACTTTTCTAATGATTAATATTGTGCTAATAATAATAATAAATAATCTTCATAGTCCCAAATGCTCTAGCTAGACGGTTTTTGTGATTATCTCAAAATAACGGATTGTAGAATTTAGAATTGAACTGATAGCTTCAATTATTTTAGAATTTACCATTTATATATTGCTCAGCATAATATATTCCTCCATACCATGAGGTACTGTTTGGACTTCTCTTTTATTGAGCCTTTATAAAAATATGCCACAAGCTACGTTCTCTCTAATTTTTATATTGTGTGTGCGGATCATCAACGCATCTGAGCAGTGGCGTAACTAGAGTTGGTGTCACTTGGTGCGGTAAATTTACACCCTCCCCCCCCCCCACAAACACACACATTCAATTTTTTATTAATACTTATATTTTTAAGTTATTTATTAATTTCAGTGATTTTATATAATAATAACACTAACAACGATTTTTTTAAAGTGAATGAAATAGAACGGGACGAATATAGTGATCTTGCTTGACGTAAAATTTCACTCGTGTGCTCGAGTTAGTCGCAAATGACTTTTGCCTTCCGAGAAAAGAGTCGAGGAATTGTGCATGTGATATTTTTGTGCATTCGAGCAAAACTAAAATCTGGCAAAGGAAACTTTCTTTTACAATCTTTTTGTGTGAGGACAGTGTAGGGGATAAAAACATGTGTGCAGACACATATGTCACAAGCATAATATTATATATCATGTGTGGCGATTATGCAATTATGCATTAAATTATTGACACACTTTAATATGTAGGTTTTGTGATTAAAACACAATATTAGCAATAATAATAATTGTTTGCATTTCCTTAATCATAACTAGACCAGTAGTATTTATTTTGATTGATCTATGAACTAACACTTCACTCATACAGTCCGTCACGAGATATAGTACATCCGTTATTCCACTTGAATCAAGATTCTCAGTGCATTCTTATAATTAATCTATTGATCATATCGATCACACAGGTACATCATTACCTCGCGATTATAATCTCATACCATCATCCTCATTCTATTTAGTGTATTCTTGAATCAACCAATATACCCACATCTCATCAACCAATCTACACCACTGCTTCCATCATCCTCCACAACATCATACCTCTAAACATGTAATTATGGAAAGTCAACACTGGTTGAACACGTTATGATCAAGCTAAAATATGATGTTAGCTTTAAAGGCATCCATTATTCAAGTAGACAAAAACGTTCCAGTCTAGTTTTTAATAATAATTTTATCAAATAATATATTCCAACCCATCATTCTAGATACAATGATGTCGTATTACAACTCTTATTTCACACTATACGGTTTAAACCGAACTGTAAAAAATCGAACGGTAAAAGTCTGAGTCGGCTGCAAGTTCACGTTCTATTTACACTATACGGTTGATGCAGGGTTTTTTCCGTCACAAGATCATTTTTTAGTTAAGTGTTGTCAATTAAAAACCATCAAATATGATAGCGTGCATTAGGTCACGTACACCACAGAGTCATCGGTGGCCGTTCGGGCGCCGTGAATACAATGTAAATGGACGGCTGCTATACGGTTCCATTTCGGTTTTTAATCGGCCACGCCGCTAAATGAATGTCACGGTTCGATTTTTTTTAAATATTGTGAAAGGAGCGTATGAGTATCATTTTTCACCTATTTATTATAGGCATGCTTAAAATTAATCTTTAAAATATTTGTTTCCAGATCTTTCTGTTGGTACTGTTGGCATACTGCTTCATCACCGTGAATGCAGACCTAACCTTGACTGGTAAGCCAACTGGAACCACTACATCCACGTAAGAATGCTGGCTTTCTTGTAATAATAATTCCTTCATTCTACATTATTGAAGATCATGAGATAAAACAATACATTAGAAATAAGACACATAATTTTTGTAAACACTTATAAGAAAACATATTATAACCAATAAAATATTTTTTTTTTAAGTAAGACGGCAAGTAAGCAATAAAAGTAAGCAGAATTGAACCTGCATCTCTCGGGCTTCGCGTCCACGCACATTGACCACTATGTTAAAGGTTACATACTTAATAATGACAAATTTTAACTATTGGCTCTTATAATACTCTCTGAAGCGCTTTCTAAATTGAGCTACTTTTAGCTATCGGCTTCTGTATTTTAAATCAAAGAAGGTAAATTACAAATCGACGTCACGGATCACTCCAAGATATTTTAGTGTTGTAGCTTCCTTGAACTTGCTTGTAATTTTTAATTAATCACTTTTTTTATTCAACGAATAATTATTCACAAGATTTAAGAATGTAACATTCTAATTATTGAACATACATAATTTATAAAGCGCTTCAAAGAGTATTAAAAGAGCCATTTAGCTAAAATTTGTCAAACTTAAGTATATTACCTTTAGCATAGTGGTCAATGTGCGTGGGCGCGAAACCCGAGAGATGCAGGTTCGATTCTTGCGGTGTCTTACTATTTCAAAAAGATTTTTTCTATTGGTTATACGTCTTAATATATTTTCTGAGAAGTGTTTTCAAAAATTATGTAAGTATGTTTAATAATTAGAATGTTACATTCTTAAATCTTGTGAATTATTCGTTGAATAAAAAATTAATTAATTAAAAATATATTATATACTTACTTTTAACAATATAAATTTTCATATTATAGTACTTACTATCTTCATAATATAAATAGGCAAGTAAAAAAATACAATATTAATATTTTGTTTATTTTCATTTATTAGGACGACACCACAACCTGGAGGTTCATCGAGAAATACATCGGTAATATTTTTCATAACGTATTTGTTTTAATTATAATTTCAAATAAAATATTATTATTTGAAAGGTAGATTCAAATAATATAAACTCATTTACAGCTTCTAACACCATTAATTCGAACATTGTTGAAAAACTAACACTAAAAATTTGTATTCGAAAACTATTTATTATTATAATTTACGATTTTTAATTTATGTACCTAACGACATTTTATTATTTTTGAAATTGCTCTATTTGTTTTATAATCATATGGCAGCAGATAAATATTGAAAAAAAAATACAAATCAAATTACACAAAATTGAATTATATCGGAATTACTCTATTGTGTGTATTTCCGTTTCCATTGACAATATTTATTTTTACTAAAGGTTCAAATAGACTATATGACGATCGGGCACATATTTGCTAAGAGCGTTTTAGTGTCTATGGTCAAATCTATGCCATTCCGACATATTATACATACATATTGTATGAGAGCTATGACATCGTATTTACACTCTGTGACACCCTGTGACACAGGACGCCAACATAAGAAACGGGTTTTTCGACATATATATTATGACCAATCGTCGTAGAATGTATTTGAAGCATTAATGATCAATTTGGTAGCCACTATCAAATTATAAAATATAATGCCGCTGTATTTAGAAAATTACTCTCGGAAAGTTAAACATAATATGGATGGAGCTCATTGTGATGCACTGCTGCGTCCAACAGCAGTCGAGATTATTTAAGGTATCCAGTTGTAAAGTGAACCAATTCCAAATAGAATAATTTTATAGAAGCAACGGCTCAAAGTAGCTCTTTATACGTGATTTTTTAAACGTGCCACAATTATGATTATAATATTATAAATTAAACCTTAAAAAAATATTTTTTTTTTGACTATTAGTAATTCGTCAAAAAAAATATCAATGTAATCATTTGAAATATTCATTTCTAAATTTCAAAATTAATATTTGATTTTTCCATATTCTCTTCTTTTTTGGTCATTTCTTTATAGCTGGAGATCATGACCACTCCTCAAAACTATCTGCCCTTCTCAGGGCAGCGTAAAGACTGCTCCCCAGTATGACCCTTCACATACTCGTTCCAGTACGCTTATACACTGCCTTTAGTTCTCCGTCCCTTGAAAGTTACCCAAAACTACAGGTTTTTTCTCCAAAAAATCAACGATTTCAGCCAAACAATAATAATATATTCTCAAAATAAATGCGGAATGTATTTCAAACAATTGCGTTGCGCTGCCACGTACTTCCGCAGAACTTTATCATTTCATCGATCCAGCGGCCTCTAAGTTTACCTTGCGGACGTTTTGTACCTCTAAATACCACTGGATGACTAAATTTGTCCAACAATTGTCTCTTCTTTGAAGTATGTGTCTAGCCCATCTCCATCTGAGGGTTTTAATGAACTCTATTATACCGAAATAATGAAAAATTAATAAATAGATAGATAAAATAACTAAATAGAGTTCAAACATATTTTCGTAAGCTATTCCTTTAATAGGAGTCTCTGGATGACTGACTGGTTCGGTCCTGTGCTCTGAGAAAGACACATAAAGCATTCGATGCCACCATCATAACGTATCAATTGCCTTTCAATCCCTTATCCTCAGGATCCAAGACTCCACACTGTACAAAAATTCGTAGAGAACTAATGTGTGAAAAAGCATCATTTAAAAACTCTTTGACACTTTCGTAATACGAGAGGTGTATTTTCAAAGTGAACTTAATCCACGACTTGACAAAAATCAGTTATGAAGGCCAGAATTTAAAGGATAAAATTTTGAACAAGTATTTTTGGAATAAAGAACCTGATAGCATTCAATTCAATCATCAAACTTCAAAATCGGTATTAGTTACAAAAGAAACTTATTCCAATACCAAACACTCATATTTAGCGTTTGACAATTTTTTTTAGTGAAATAAGTTCACTTTGAAAATACATCCCCCATAATTATAATGGTAAGACGTGTCATCGTGAGTGTATTTTTATTTTTGCTTTACCCGTGTTTTCCACTAATGAAAAAATCGCTACGTACGCATATTTAGTGTCCTATGTATTAGCGCGTAAGGTGGCCATTTTATATAATTAACATGCTTTTTAAATGTGGTAATTAAAAAGTAATTATCTAGTCAGCAGTCAATAAAAATTGGTCTTTGTTAATTTTAAAACTGAATACCCCAAATGTTTAAAATGTTGAATAATGACTACATACTTAATATTACCATATGATAAATAGTTTTTGTTAAATATTTTTACATATTTCTCAGGACTCATGGAGTGGTGATCTCGGACAATCTGGTTCCTTAATTGCTTCTCTACTGGGAAAATAAAATGTTGGCTGCCAGATCGTAGTATAAATTTGGAAAAACAAAACTGAGCAGCTTATTAGGCAATGATAATATGAAGACTAGGTTATAGAAACCTCAATATATATTATATTATAATATATTATGTTAACCCTTTGGCTGCTACGATGTTGTGCAAAATCCGGTCGAGGATTGCTACCAATAATCGTCGATAAATTAAAGTATTTTATTATTTTTAGACACCTTACCACTCTAATTGATTCTGCGAAATCGGAATATTATGAAAGCACGTTTCGTAATTAATGTATCGTTTTGAATAGATAACAAGGCGAGTAATTGACATATCTCTTTTTCGCTCTATCATACGGGCGATCGCGAGAGCGAGCGCAATGCACGTTCCGCGCATAGAGTTTTGATTTTTATCAGTTATTGGAAACAATCGATCATGCCACACGAGGGATAATACAAGTAGTGTGAAAAAGGTCTTCATGGTGTTTGTTTATTGGAACATTTAAAATATGTATTGCAGGTGATTTTATTTCATTATTTTTTTTATAAATGAAACTGTTTTTATATAGCACAAAACCACTTTACTTTAAACACTGAGTTGAGTAAAAGTCTTTCCCAATATTTCAAATGCATAAAATAAAATAAAACATTGTCCTTCCACCAAGAATTTGACTGTAAACAAATTTTTATATGGTAAACTGAAATTTGTATTTGGAATTGTTTTTATTGTAAAAAGGGTGATGCCATGAAAAAAAATACAATAGTTATAAGTTCTACACCTACCCAGTTACAAAACATATATGAATCGGGTTATATTACACAACAATAAAACTAAATAGATAAACAATATTTCGTACCGCTGGTGCAGTAGTATATTCCCAAATTAACTTAACATTTCAGGCATCAAAAGCAAAACGACGATCGTTGTGAGCATTTCTGGCTTTTATCAAAAACAACGATATATCATTACGTAGCATTATAAGGGTTAAATAAAATAATGAAAATATGTATATGTAATGAATTTAATATTATGTATTTATAAAGTAATAAATAATAGACTAGAAATTTATTTATTTTTCGTTTTTTATTTTTCTTCAAATACTATTGTCACATTGATAATAATTATTTACCATTCTATACCAAGCATTATATTATTATGTTTGCAAGTTATATGTCTTGGATGAATTGTAATAATAATATAATATAAACAATATATTATTATTTAGGTAAAAAAATAGCGTAAAGATAAAACTCCGTTCAGTGTATAAGCCTTTGGTGAGTATGAACAGCGCCTGAAGATGCCAAAAGGCGAAACCCCGGTCGCAAAAAACGACTCAAATGTAATAGTACAAAACTTAAATCCATTAGAATTTAAATTCAAATTCCATCAAGTACTCTTTGGTCGATATATACTCTATCAGAAAGTGTTTTTTTTCAAAATAATATATGTTCGATAGTATATTCCATTATAAGGATTTTGAAAAAAAAATTTTACGTAATTTCTACGATATTTTATATTATTTTTCTCATACCTGACTTATTACGATAATTAAAACTAAATCTATAAAAAAATAGTCAAAAAAGATTTATAGTCAGATAGCCATGGTAAAACGAGAGGGTTTTATTATCTAATAATAATAAAAAATACTTATTTAACTAAATATAAAGTATAAGGGGGTGTTTGGTGTTATCATCTTACCCCCTCCCCCCGTTAATATGTTAGATTTAGACGGTTGCGTTTGGATGTCTGATGTGATTTTATATGGGTCTCTATTAAAGAAACACGCCTAGGTATTTGATAACACGAAAGTATATTAATTTATAATTTACACGTACAAGTTTATAACGATACCTACTGTTTTGTAACGTAAAGCTCTGTTTGACAACTGTGTCGTTTCCGTCTTGTTGTTTTCAATGCTCTAAAAATGAGCATAGACAATAATATGTCAGTTGTAGATTTGGGTAAAAAAAACCTATATAAAAAACAGCTATGAACAAAAGTTAAAGCAGATAGACAGAACTCAATGAGTGAGTGAGGATTCATGAATTGTCCTTCAAATTAACACAAATATGCAGTACATATTAATATTGGAAAATATATTGTCGCAATTAAAAAATCATAATAGACTGTGTTGATATGATAGCTGCTGAATTAATCAAAAAGGGGGGACCAAAGCTGGAAGAACATCTGTACCAATAATTAATTCTCAACATATGGAAAAAGGAAACACTCCCCGAAGAATGGAAGATAGGTATTATAGTAAAAAAGGGGGATAAGACTAAATGTGAGAACTACAGAGGTATCAGTCTCTTTAACACAGCTTACAAAGTTTTTTCCAGTATTCTATATGCAAGATTACTAAGATATACGGTGAGCATCTTGGGAGAATACCAGTGCAGATTCCGCCCCAATCGATCCACCATTGATCATATTCACCTGATGCGGCAAACTATGGAAAAGGCGTATGAGTATAATATGATTTTGTATCATGTCTTCATCGACTTCAAACAAACTTTTGACAGTCTCAACAGAGAAAAAATGTTGCATGCACTAAAATTACTAGGAATCCCCGCAAAGCTTGGAAGACTGATACATGTCTCCCTAACTGAGTCAAAGGCCGTCATAAACATACAAAATGAGCTAACGGACCATATTGTGATTGAGACTGGTGTAAGGCAGGGTGACGCACTCTCCACCATGATGTTCAACCTGGTTTTCGAGGCCATAGCCCGTAAGGTTGACATAAGGGGTTGTGTTAACTCTAACATTTCTCAGATGTGCGGCTATGCTGACGACATAGTCATAACTAGCCGATCCAAACAAAGACTGATCGACCATGCCACAACATTGAAAAAGGAAGCGGAAAAGCTTGGATTAGAAATAAATGCCTGCAAAACAAAATACATGGTATCCACGCGAAAGCAGGGTCTACCTCAAAATATCTGTGTGGAGCAGCAGGTATGGAAAGAGGTTCAGAGCTTCACGTACCTGGGCTCTAACCTAAACACACTCAATAAAACAACAGAAGAGCTGAACATACGACTCATAGCTGCTAATAAGTGCTTCTACGCCTGTAAGGGTCGACTGAATTCGAAAATCATAAGCAAGAATAGCAAACTGCTTATCTACAAAACAGTTATTCGACCAGTAGCTACCTATGGCTGTGAGACATGGTGCCTCATTCAAAGGGAAAAACATAAACTGGCAATATTCGAAAGAAAGATTCTCAGGAGAATTTTCGGGCCCACGTTGGAAAATGGGAGTTACAGGATAAAAATGAACCACGAGTTAGAAGAGTTAATAAAACATGAAACGGTGGTGAAATTCCTTCGATCCCAAAGACTAAGGTGGGCTGGACACGTTGAGAGAATGCCTGAGCACAGGACGCCAACAATCATGACCAAGTGGATCCCACAGTGGAAACGGTCTAGGGGCAGACCAAAGAAGAGGTGGGCTGACTGTATCGAAGAGGACTGGAGAAAGATGGGGAGGGCTGGAGACTGGAGAGGAGCAGCCAAGGAAAGGAGCGTGTGGAGGACAATTGTAGAGGAGGCCAAATCCCGCCCCGGGATGTAGTGCCGAGAAAAAAAGAAAGAAGAAAGAGAGAGAATAGACTGATCTGAACCGATCTAGTTATAATTATTGAGGAAATGCAGAGAATCATTATGGCTCTATTGTTTTGTTTTGACAACAAAACATACATGTTAGATTGTGTCACTCATTTAATGCTTAGTTGTATGATTGCTACATATCTACTTCGACTTGCCTCAATGAACGATAACGTAATAATAAAAATTGCAATAAAACTTCTACAGGATATTATGTAATAAATAAATGGGGTGTATAAAAAATACAAGTCTTATTAATAAATTAAAACGAGCCATTCATAATATTTTTCAAGTCCACAATTTGTCGCGCAGTTTTTCCCATCGGCGACATTAATTATCGCAAAACTCGCTTTTGAGAATTTTATTTCAAAACATATTTTTTCCTGAATTTTCGCATTACATTACTCCCAGTGGAATTATCAAAGGCTTTTGTTTTTTATTTATTGCCTGCGAAAAAACGAGAAACAACAGGTCAAGTTTACGTATAAGCTCGACATAAAACACTGCCCCATATTTTTATTTCTTTCATAGCTTATTGTTTTATTTACATGTTTTATGGTAAACGCGTATGTACTGAAATCTCTTTAACCATGTGCAAAAAGATAGTTACATAAATAATATTATGTCGTATCTGAAACATGCTTTGGTAGCATATTAATCAAAAGGCACTATAATAAAACTTAGAGCTGTAAAATTTAAAAAATTAGATAAAATATAATTGCTGCCAAAAGTTGGTATGTCGATAATTTAGGTATTTATAGATTTTAGAGGACTCACATTGCATACTCCATAATATGATTTCAAGATTTACCAACTTTTCGCAGTAACCCCACATATAATAATATTAACTCTGGTAGTTAGGCAAGTTATGCTCTGCTTAGGACGGGATTAAAGAATGATTACTTACCGTCACTACAACTTTTGAAAGCAACGGCGGCTTTCGATCAAGCGAACGTTTCGTTATAAAGTACCGATATCTTAGTTTTAATAAATCACAAGGGGGGTTCTAAGCTTGTCAGTGCCTCAGACCTTCACGCAATGAAAACCATCGCTGTTTAAGAGGAGAATTTTCGTAGAAATTATCAAATCCTCAGTAGATGATAATATGAACCGAAATCATTTTTTGTTCAAAGTTTTTGTTGACTGTTGAGTAGGGTTTACGCTTCATAACTTTGCACTACGGCTCTAGGATGAAAATGATATATTATAATCTATAAATATTTTATTTACATTTATATTATCTTTTACAAGTGAATATCATTAATTTGATCTAATTTCATGCAATGTAATCAGGCAAAGAGGAGATCAGTGTAGTTAAAAGTGTAAAAAAGGTATTAAATTATAAAACGTATACTCTACCAAGATTATTGTCAGTTCAAGATAGTAAAATAGTTACCTATGCACCCAGCAAATTTGAATACATTTTGAACTAAAAATGAAAGGGAACGGCATTCTGTGTCTGTTTAAGGATGGCACTTAGCCTACGGACATCACTGGACTCGGTTGCCGAGGATAAAAGGTGTTTTGGTGCCATATAATTATAAGACTTAATTGGATACATACGTCACATAGGTAACCTACATATGCATGAAATTAGATTCAAACATAACGTAGGTAACTGGTTTGTATAAAAAGTAAAAGCAGTAAGTAATTAATTCAATGTCTATTTCATTTTGTCTTATGGATATAGGACCTACATAATCGTGGTGGAAAACTTATCATGATAAAACACACGTGAATAATTTTTAATAGTTGTTGGTGGAATTATCAATGCCAACACCTAAACACAAAAGGGTTAAACCAGGGGGGGCAAACTTTTTGGCTGGAGGGCCAAATTCAAGAATTCAAAATGAGCGGCGGGCCGCAAGTAAAATACCATTTTTAGATATACACTATTTAATATCACCAAAAATAAACATTACAAAAAAATTAATGAGAAGAATGAAACTTGTACATTTTTTAACATTTTTTTATATTCAGGTGTTAATTTTGTAGTTGATATTCTCAAAACTGCTTGTACATGGACATCGGAGACATTTGATCGTAAAGAATTTTTATTGATGTTCATGATTGAAAATGTTTGTTCACATAATTATATGGGTTGATCCAAAAATAACGAACATTTTTCTTGCATAATCTTTACGTTGGTCGAATTTGTCTGAATTAAGGGCATTGCAAAATTTGAAGCAATTCTCTTAAATCAGTGTCACACTGCAGATCAATAATCTCAAGTTGTAGCTCTGTCGGTACACTTATCAATGTACATTGAAAATGGATCGCGTACTATTACTAAACAAATTTTAATCGATTGTCAATATTTTACAAAAAAATATAAAAAAGTTATTCGTTATCGGAAGTACAATTAATGATATCGGGCCGCACAAAAATACCCGGCGGGCCACATGCGGCCCGCGGGCCGCAGTTTGCCCCCCCTGAGGTTAAACATTCCAAACATAATATATTATTATAACACGTCGTTATTATTATTTTTATAAAGTATCGTCGTTTTTATATAAAAATCTATGTTACACAATTGGCATTTTAAAGAAAAGACAAAAAGGTAGAAAAATAATAAGTATTGTTGATTTATCTAAATAACAATAAACTAGTTGCGCTTTTTGCAGTGGACTGTAATTTGAAAATGCTACTTGGTGGATTACGGACATTTGTTGCGCCAAATCTGATATGTTTTGAGCAAACGCTGCGTCTATCATCCAACCTAAACTTCTCATCATCATTTATCCCAAAACCCAAATGAAACCGTGAGAGTGACATTCCGAACCGTCCATTTACCAGTGCATGAGTGCGTAAACATCAAAGCAGCTCCAGCGCCATCCCTCTCAACATAAAAGACCAGTGTCTGGCATCTTGTTTAACCCTCCTAGATCCGTTATCTACACACATCGTTAAATTACAGTCAACTGCAAAATGTCAAATTTGGCAATCAGTTTATTCAAATTATGGTAGAGAGACATTCGATGTACGGCCACGGCCAAATCTTCATGAACCCAAATCATACGTTTCATATGCCATGTGGCTAATAAATAACCGTATGCGGTTTTGTTGAATGAACAGGGTATAGTCACCTTGTATAAGTTAGTGGAACATAAAATACAGGCAATCTTAACTATTCCAATCTAGTATTACAGATAGGTACTCTTAAAAGCTAAGCCAATGTTCATTTCAGAGTCAAAACTTACAACAAATACCATAAGAACGACACAGACAAGAATCTACATAGACTAGTATAAGCAAGTGTACCTTTCGGAATGTTTGAGTTTAAATTACTTGCGTATTACCTAGTCCGGTAGTAATCCGCAAACGATTCAAAGTTCCCTAATGTCAATCGAGCCATGGGAATATTTAGTTAATTAGAAACAAAATTGTTCCCAAATAGTTCAACCAAATATTGCCTAAAGTTTACACAGTGTATACACAGATATTTGATTTGAATTTGCAATTGAAATGAAATGGAAGTGTGGATTTATGAATGAATTTTAATTTGAATATTTTCTTTGGATAGTAAACGTCTAATTATTATTAATATATGGCTGTATAATAAGGCGGTAGTAGGTAAAAGATCTTTGATCTTTGAAAAAAGGACTTTGGCATGCAAACTACTCTACTTGATGCTAGTCAAATGAAAATTTTGCAGGCTGAAAAATATTTCTTATTGAAAACCATTCGTCTACCCGCATCGGGTATTGCTAATTTGAATTCAGCCAGAGTCTATGTAACCGCCTGACAAAAACTCTAAGAAATTCTCTGTAGTGCAAGGCGGTGGTGATTCTGATGAATATTTTGTCGTATTCATTGGAAACTGAGAACTGCGATTTATAGTCAAGTTTTTCCCGTGGTAAAAGAAATATCGCATAGGACTGATATTCTGAGCATTTACTTATTCTATCTTATATGACTGCAATCACTGGATCTGAAAGGCATGAATCATCAATACAATATGTCACCATTTATTATTTTTATTCTTTTTATTTCATCAATATGTACAGAAATTAAAAAGCGCATCTCATCCGGCCTCGTTTGCCATGGTCCCCGGAAGGTCTCGGATGTCCGTATCTGCCATCTGTAAAAAAAAGTTCTGGTTGTGCCGCTCCTTGATAAAAATTGGACAATCTAGGAGTAAACGTAGGACGTCCTGGTCGCTTCCATCGTCGCATGAGCACTTTCCGGCACATGTTATTTTAAAACGGTGCAGCGAATGACTCCGTGACCTGTAAAGATCTGAGTCATCTCAAAACATTATGCACTCTGATATCTCGTGCTGCTGAAATAGAATATATCAAATTCGCTTCCTAGGCAACAGAACAATTCTTAACTATTATATTATACTGTATAATAGTCACGATTGCAGTATCATACTGTGGCGTTCTGCTGATAACCGAACAATCGACGGTTCGAATCCAATCGAGTGCGTTTTTTTCTGTGAAAAAATAAATTATGTGTTACGTTTCACACGCCAATAAAAGTAAGATTTATTTATCTAACACCATTTAGAGTAAGTTATTTCAATTATTCCGCTTTTGAAGTTACAGAAATAATATTAATAATTAATGCAACATAGGTATTTTTTTTTAAATACAGTATTATATTTTAAGAAAAGATCATTATGTAGGTATTATACAGCTGTCAGGAATCAATTGGCACACTTATCTCAAAATCAACTGTCTTCACTTTATCTCACAGTTGCCTTCAGGTAGCGATAATAATTGACCATAATGAACAACTTAAACATGAATTATTATTTGGTACCGTAAACACTATTATAACATTTAATATTTAATTTGACTTTGCAATGTTTTGAGAGGCGACATCTTGTTGCAAAATCGTGAAACTGTCACAGTTCAGTTCATCTCGCGTACTGAAATCCGCCCCCCGCCCCCCGCCCACCTGACCGCACCGCCCGAAGACTCGGCCGCCAACCCTCATGAATATGTAAGAAGGCAATCCTTCCCAAACTGATGCTTACCAGAGGGTACTCCGCTTATTTGGGCATGTTAACCGTATCTCTACTGGTAAGATTCAAGAGAGCTTTGTTCACGTTCTTCAAAAAGGTACCTATGCCCTGCTGTGTACCCAGCTCGTCTCCTATGATTACACGTACATTAATTTCTCTAATATTCATTTTCCAAGTAAATTTTTTCTGGGCATTCTTACGTTTCACTCACTTAAATCTTGTTTATTATAAATTTCTCTTTTTAAACATTTTCCAATACCTTTAATAGGAATGTTTATAAATTCTTATGACTACTTCAGACCAAGAATATTTTCCAGCTAAACCTAAAGCGCGGTTTATGGGTCGGCCTACAGCGTCGTGGATCCCAGGTTCAAATCCTGGGTCTGACAAGTATAAATATTGTTTTTCAATGTGTGTATGAATAAAAGTATGAACTTAATAGGTTGAGCAAGACGTGGCTTACAACTATTTCTCGGGGAAAAAAAATCTGGTACTGTTCGGTTATCAGGAATACAGCGGAAAACACATTTTGGAAATACCCGATATACTAGAGTATTTGTTAGTTTGGGTTAGTTTAGGTTAGGTTAGGTTAAGTTAGGTTAGGTTAGGTTTGGTTAGGTTAACCTAACAAATAATCCAGTTTATCGGCTATTTTCAAAATGTTTTTTTTCCGCTGTATTCCTGATAACAGAACAGTACCCAAAATCTGTTAATACAAACCTTAACTCTGTGGAGGCCCATATGATCCTATTAAGATCGGACATGGTTGAAAATGTGAAGAAGAATATAATATATTAGAATATTTGAAATGTTCTTATTTATTTTATAACTGTAAATACTTACTATACAACTTTCGAACTGTCGTTCTACGATGTTTATTCACGATGTACCTTGATTGATGTAATATTCCTAAGAATTTTATTACCTGTGTGGCAGTGGCGAAGGGTGCACGTAGGCTGTGAAGGTCCAAAAAAAATTGTGCAAACTAAACTTTGTCAGTCATACTTATTTGTTTTCATTGACCTAGGAATACAAATTTTATTGCAGATGGTGTTGGTTAGTTTTGAAAATTTAATTACACCCTATCTAATTCTAAAACAGACATCTACTGACATTTAAAAGTACATTATTGTAACCAGCGTTATCTTTTTTTTGTTTTTAATGTCACATTTCGATTAAATATTTAAAATAATATTTAAACTGTAACAAAATTTACTACGTAATAGTTCTCTCCAAACCAACCCGCCCCAATTGCGAGGCCTTACGTTTGAATGTGAAGCATCAGCAGTTATTTACATCTGGGAATGTTTCAGGAGCAGATGTCCAAGAGTGAGGTCACCACGCACTCAATTGTTCTTTGAATATAGTAAACTGAGACTTAATTTAATAAAAGTACCCATATAAGAGAGTTCCACGGAGAATTAACATAAATAAATTATTCTACTCTTAGAATTTATGACAGGTAACTATTCAGATTCCTTAATTCACCACCCCAAAAAAAATGGCTTTTATCATAAGTGCATTATTTTCCAATCCTGATCAATTAAGTTATATTTAAAAATTTTCAAGTTGATAATTTGCTTTGCTTTAAACTATGATACTGTTGGAAAATTTAAGATAACATTTTAAAGTTATCTTGAAGTATCTACCGCCTGAAAGTTTAAGCTGTTCAACAAAACTACAGGTTGTATTAGAGGGAACATTGTAAAATATAATATTATTACACTTTATATAAGGGGTTTTCAACTGATGTAAGATCACAAACTCATGTTTGCAGGCAGCATTTGTGTAAGCTTTTGAAAGGAATAGAAAGCACATTTTTCATACTTCACTATATTTCCATTGCGTTCTTGGTGTAAAAAATCCACGACACCATAAAATACCTGTAAGTGGAATAGGTAATCATATTTTTTCAAGTCTTGAAATCAAACTAGGTAGAGTTATCAAGTAATAAAAAAAACATAGGTAAATACCCCACGCAGATATACGCCCACGTTGGCCGCACAGATAATTTGTCAGCTTATGATTTCGTGGGTACCATGTTCGAATTCTGGATCTAGCAAATACACAATAATAATAATATATTGTTTTCCAATAAGTGGTTGTAGTCAGAGTAGGGACCTAATAGGTTGAGTAAGTTGCTAACATCGTAGGAATCACGCACACTCTATTGCAGGGGGGGGGGCAAACTTTTTGGATGGAGGGCCAAATTCAAAAATTCAAAATGAGCGGCGGGCCGCAAGTAAAATACTATTTTTAGATATACACTATTATCATGAAAAATAAACATTACAAAAAAAATAATGAGAATAATAAAACTGTTGTACATTTTTGAACATTTTTTTAAATTCAGGTTTTGATTTTGTAGTTGATATTCTCAAAACTGCTTGTAAATGGGCATCGGAGATATTTGATCGTTAAGAATTTTTATTGAGGTTCATGATCGAAAATGTTTGTTCACATATATAGGTTGATCCAAAAATAACGAACATTTTTCTTGCATAATCTTTAAGTTGGTCGAATTTGTCTGAATTAAGGGCATTGTAAAATTTGGAGATTTCTTCACGACGATGTAATTCTCTTAAATCAGTGTCACACTGCAGATCAATAATCTCAAGTTGTAGCTCTGTCGGCACACTATCAATATATATTGAAATCGATGTTCAGCGTAGAAAATAGTGGTTACATAGTGCGAGACGAGATGCAAGGAAGACGTACTGAGATAAAACATTTACGACACAACAAATTCTTCAAATTTTAATCTATTGTCAATATTTTTTAAAAAATTATAAAAAAGTTATTCGTAATCAGAGGTACAAATAATGATGGCGGGCCGCAAAAAAATACCCGGCGGGCCACAAGTGGCCCGCGGGCCGCAGTTTGCCTCCCCCTGCACTATTGCATGCAAACCATGGTCATGGGAAGTTACTCCTGGTATACTTTCAGCACAACGAAAAACAAGTATGGACTTAATAGGTTGAGCAAGTGGCTAACATTAATTTCTCCTAAAATCCTAAAACAAAAATTTGTTAATACTTCCAATAATAATATTATGATATTCTTAGGATCGGAGATTAAAAATAATATAATCCATTTATTTTTTTACTCTAGAGTTGTATAAATGTGTTACCTACGTTTATAATATTTCATTATTTTAAAAATAATAGATAAATGCACTTAAATTCTGACATAAGTTAAGTACATGACCACAAACAATGTTTTCATGCCATATTTGAAACAATTCCACGGAACCTACAAACCTACAAATGCTTTTCTCAAGCAAAGCATAATCTGCCTACCCATATAGGAAGTCTGTGATATACTTAGCATTATTTCTCTCAGATCTTTAATGCATGTGAAGCTTATCCATATTATCGTTTTGAAATTATTATTTTTGAAACCAGTTGCTAGCTTTAAAGCAGTTCAACAACAATAATTATGAGAAGTCTCGTCATATCGGTGCTATAATAATTTCGTAGGATTTCTGTCAAAAGTTGGTAAGTCTCGAAATCATGTTATGGAGTAATTATTGCAATTTTAAGTTATACATGCTCTCTAAAATCAGGCATAATGATAATTTATTTGTGCTTTACGTGTTTGTTCTATATATTAAATGACTTTGATTTTTTATCTAGCATACTTATTTATATATAGACACATAATACGTTGTAAGTTCTAAAATCCTATCGACTTACCAACTTTTAGCTGCAGCCCCACGATATTATCTATCAATCTATCATTGTGATCGTGCTTCAGAGGAACTTTTTATTTTTGTAAAATAAACTCGGGGCTCAAGCTTTACCTCTTTAGTGGCACAGTGTTGTCCATCAATTTTGTTGTTGGTGCGACATGTGATTATAAAATGAAAGGCGACTTTGACAACAATTGATATTAATTTTATTATATTAGATGGAGCATTCAAATGACGAGCAATTGAAGCAGTGTACTTATTTCAACTGACTTACGCATATAAATCAAATTATTATGTTAAATTAAAAATTAGTCAAAGTAAAATTACAACAATTTATTGTGTGCCCATGTGGATACGGGTAACGTGACCTGCAATTGGGTCATGCACTATTTAAAACAACTACCACGTCTGGTAAAATTTTTTGATTTTTTTAATGTGTTTGTTTTGTTTTTATCTTTACTTTTAAACAAATATTATTGAATTTATAAAGCCTTACCATCCAAAGCACACCTCAAGTCACTGATTTAACGGATATAGCCACTGGAAATACGGACTTCCGTGTCGGATATCCAATTTAACTTGAGCGGAAGTTGGTTTGATAGTTGTGACGTGTACTGCAGCACTGCAGTCGAGTAAACTTGCCAATTCCAGATGGGTACTTTCAATACAAGTTTACTATTGATATCTTTATCTAAACCATTGGTTATTCAATATTCAATCATTGTCTATTACCGAATCAAGAATTCCACAGGTTTTTCACTAACAAATGCCATGTATTCCGCTGAATATTAAGAGGGATGTATTCACGTTGCGCTGAAAACTGTCAGATGGCCAAATCATTCCTCAATTACGAGGCCCTGACGATGAAGAATATCTATTATTATTATTTAGATAATTAATGGTACTTACTAATGAATACACATATAACGATATTGAAAAAAAATCTTTCCCACCGTCAACTTAAGCATATATTAAACTATTTTTCTATTCAATGAATAATTCACAAGACCAATGTTACATTCAATAATATGTATGCGAGATCCAATAAGCTTTATATAATGTTGCCTTTGTCAATACTGTAAGCGACACCATGTAGTCTTCGAAGATACGATACAGCAAAGGACAAAACTCATAGGATTACTGAACAAATATAATACCTTCTTCTTCTTGGTCGTTACCATGACTATCCATTCCTCTCGTTCTGCTTATCTCAGGGCAAAGTGAATGGTGCCTGCAGTCAGTCCCTTCACTTGGTCGCTCCAGCGCGCCAACGCTCTTCCTCTGCTTCACCTTTCCTGACAAGCACCCAAAACCACCAGTCTCCACAGGTTATCAGCGTCAAATATTACGAGTATGTCTAAAATAACTGCAGAATGCGTCTCAAACATACTGTCGGGAACCGTTCCTTTATCTGCAGATTCTGGATGATTGACAAATTATTATCTAATATACCTACTATATATTATATTATAAACATAAGAGCTATTCATTATATTACAAAAAGCAGACAAATAACTATATACCTTTTAAACATAATCCTTTACTGCAAGTAATAATATTTTTTATACTAGGGCTTCGCGAGCTTTATTTTCAATTTTAAATAATAATATATCAAAGACAATGAAATTTTGAAAAAATCCTGGAATTAAAATATTATATTCAATTCGTCTACGTGGCCAATTAATTGTTCTCCGTAAATCTATTTCAGATGTGCTGTCAAATTGAAAAATAAAATAAAAAAAATTGGTTAGGTACATGTTCAAACACGCGCGTTAACATGATCTTACTCCCTACTTCAATTTTAGTTTGTCAATTTATGGATACGGCCGTATGTTGTAGCTTAACTACTGGGGAATGACAAAAGAAATGGCGTATTTCAAAAAAAACACTACCTTATTCTTAGGTCAATAATTATTATAAAGCAATCATTATTCGTAGAATGTTTATTACACTTGCATGGTCAAAAACATAGCTTATAATTAGTATCTTAAAATTATCTTCAAATGTGTTAATCTTGCCCATTTTTTGAATAATAAAATGCCTAATTCTTGTCAAATTTGGGATCACAGAGATTATCAATATAATTTTTTATCGTAAATATTTTACAAAAATAATCTCGTCATAAATTATACTAATGGTTTTATAAATGCGTTTACAAATTAATACATGTAAAAAATCTTAACACCGCTGCACATTCAAGTACTTACTGAAATATGACTATATTCTAAAACATTAGAGCGAAAAGTGTAAAAGAACACTATTTTATGTAATAAAAATACTTTTTGCAGTCATCAAATGTTTAAAATAAATATAAAGGATAACAAGGCTTCAAAATGATTGAATGAATGATTGAGCATGTCCGCCCTTAAGAAAATCATTTTTAAACGCTTGTCTTTTTCTTTGGCAATCTTTACTTTATCGTCTGAAAAAGATCAAAAGCTGCACTCGTCCCAATCACGGAGATTCTAATTTCACAAAATGCGGCATCGTCTATCTGTGGATAAATAATTCGGAAATATTATACCTTTGTCCCCTTATAATGGTTAAATAACTGTAGTTCACTAAATCAGTATTAATGTTCTTGCCAGTTTAAGGAATTTTGTAGATACGTTTATTTAGCCACATTTCGAAAACCTCGACTCTTCGTGATGTCTCCTAGTTTAGCGTACATATCTCTCTATATCATAAAAATATTAGAAGAGCATAACAGCAAACCATACTTTTGTTAATTGATGTAGCTACATACTAATAAAAATTGCAGCGTAGGCGATTTTTTTATGTGTATGAAAACCAATTTACCTAAAATAAAAGTGTAAGTAAATATGACAACTTTATAATATAATAATACAAGATATAAAGAACTTTTTATACACCACGTTTTTAAATTTTCTGTTGAATCATATAAACTTGACAATTCTATATCTTAATAAATACTTTTTTGTACTTGATAGAAATACTGAATACATATTATAAAATACAGAAAATGTCATTTTGACATTTCATATTGTTTTTCATTGTAACGCACGTATATATTAATAATTTTGTTGCTAGGACCCATTTAGCAACCAATAATAGTGAGTAGTACATATTACTTTTAACGATTTTTTTCCGAAACATACAAAACAGAATTAACTGAAAATTAATTCAATTCTGCTTAAAAATGGCCAAACGTATTAAAATAATGCATTGTCGTCGTGTTCTGATATATTCTAAAAGTTTCATATGTCTGGCTAGTCGGGAAATTAGTTCGAAATCTTGGACAAACAAGAAAAAATCTGTAACGGACAAACAAAAATACGAACTAATAAAAACGTAGTAAAAATGTAAGAACGGGGACACAGTTTCTAAAAAAATCAAGGACATTTTTTATGTTAAAATAGATGACTTATCCTTTTTTTTGAAACCTTCTGGTAACCTACGTAATATATACTTAAAATTGTAACTATGCATGTTTTTTTCTATTTAACCATCTACGCCGCATAGTTGAAATGTCATATTATTACAGATATCACACGGTGCCTCCAAGAATCTCAGTGGCTCGCCAGTCTTTTTGCGTCATTCAAAGTCATGCCAGCATCGTGTATCTCTGCCTCTATGCAGGGATGGGCATATAGACATGTTTGATAGACGTAGAGTAAAGTAGAGGAATTTCCCAACACGATGTTTTCAAATAAAACAATTTGTTTGAAAAAAAGTCACTCAGTGACCACACAAAAGTATGAGACAACCAACGTGATAACACCATCCTTAGGTACCTATAATAAAATTAGTTGGATTACAATAATAGGTTATCTTTTATTTATCAACTTTGATAAACTTACTATTTTTATTCCAATGACGGCGTTACCTACACAACTCAGCTTCACCGTTTATTGAATCCAATGGAATGGGTGAATGACTAACGGCTGGACGTCGGACTCCGGTTAACTCGAAGAATGGGTAAACCAAGTTGAAGTTCTCTTCAGGCGTCCACAGCATGTGGCCAAGTCAGGTCCAACGTCGCTTCTTCACTATCAGTATGGTGAGAGAACTGTGTATATATTTAAATTTAAACATCAGCAAACTCAATTTGTATAATATGAAATAAAATAATACGCCAACATAGCAGGACGTAAAAAAACATTTAAAAAGAAAAAAAATGCATTGTTTTCTTAGTCAAAAATGAGTAATCATTCTGGGCTTTAACGGTGTTTATAAATTGTGCGGCAGCTTATCGAGGCTATAAGAAAGCATCTCCTTTTTTTAAGTACAAAAACGACCTAGAAAATGTTTATTCTTAAGATAAACGAGCCTCTCGTAAATTATCTTTTTAAGGTATTGTTCCGTTGTGTTTTTTTTTCACTAAAGCCTTAACGGCTTCGTACGCTTACGAATTTTGTTTTAATTCATCAAGTCGAGTATGTTTTCTTTTATGTACATTTTTTTTTTATTCTTTCGAAGATTTCTTTTAAAACGAAACCACTTTGAATAATGAATATATTCATCTCTATGGAATAGTAATTTATACTTAAACATAATAATTAAGTACTTACACATGAACTTTTTTGGAGTTTTGTAATAGTTTAAAAAAGATTTTTCGTTACTCTCTTTGCAATATTTTATTGGAGATTGTAAGATAAAATAATAACAAGATGAAACGAACTTTTTATATACAACGTTTTTAAATTTTCTGTTAAATTATTATGCTCAATATACTTAAACTTGTACTTGATATGAAGTAAATAAAAAACAAGCAAACAAGTTAATAAAGAATACTGAAATGTCATTTTGACATTTCATTTTGATTTCCATAGTAACGCACGTATGTATTAATAATTTAGTTGCTAAGACCACCCCCTTAGCAACTTTTACTTTTTACGGATTTTCTGAAATAACTTTCCATACAAAAGAGAATAAACTGAAAATGAATTCAATTCTGCTTAAAGATGGCTAAAAGTATTAAAAGAATGCATTGGCGTCGTGTTCTGATATATTCTAAAAGTTTCAAATGTCTAGCTAGTCGGGAAGTTAGTTAAAAATTGATTGCAAGATTTGTACTGGACAAACAAGAATACGAGCTAATAAAAACATTGTTAAAAATACACTAATATTTTAGACACCCGTTTTCGGAGTCTCCGAAAATAGATTCAGACTTCAGATTTTCAATCTAAATCAGCGTTTTTTAAATAGTTTTTTTTAAACAAATAAACATACATAATGAAACTCTTAAATATTTTATATATCAGATATAGGTACAATAAAAAAACGTCACTGATGGAAAAATATTTAGAATCGAATTCTTTCTTTTAGATCAGATTCTTAAATGCGTAATCAATTCAACCGCTTTGACCTGGCACTCTCAAATTATTTATTTATTCCTAATAAACCTTCAAGCAATAAAGAAGTCAAAGAAATGATATGGGCCTTGATTTGATATGAAATAGTTTTTTTTGATAATAATTTACATCGTTAAAGGTTTGGAGCATAAAGATCGCAATACCTACTACTATAAGTATTCTGTCATCGTTTTTTTGTTGATGTGGAAAATATAATAAACATTACTTGTAATAAATTAATGATACCAAGTAAATGCAGCCGTATTAAATGATTTAAGAGCCAACATGCCACCTATCGGATATAAAATATGACATTGGGATATCTTTGGGTAAAAGATGTATTTATACTTATAAAGAGTTTAATATATTAATAATTATACTAAACTTTTTTTAAACACTACAACATACCGTCTCTGTTCTGGCAGAACACACTAACTGTAGAAAACTAGTTTTGAGTAATTATTTGACTTTGAAGTCGTTAAAATGTTTGAAATGGACTATCATGTGAGTTTATTAAAGAATCATTAAAAGAATGACTTTAAAATAAAGACTGTTTATTTATTAAGAAGGTTTCCAGACGATAAAGTTTGAAATAAGGAACATTTTGGTATAACTAACTTAATATGTCATTTTGTTGAATTAGTGTCTTCTGCCAGAACAGTGACGATACCATGAGGTCCATTAGGAGTAGTGTTAGTAGGTATTAAAAGAGAAAGACATTTTAAGAAAGTAAAATTTTGATTTCCAGGATGAGAAAAGACAGGAGAATATATTATATTTATTATCCGAGCTCCTAAATTGCTAAGTGACTCTTTGTAAAATCAATCATTTTCATTTTTCAAATACATGTAATGCCAATAAATTATTCTCTAAAAGATTTACGAAAATAAATTAAAACAACAGAGAAATATATATTTTTTTAAGAATATTAATAACCATGTCCTTGCTTTTTCGTACAAGGTGGTTGTTAGTAATTTTAAACAATCACAAGCGCCCAGGCTTTGAGAAAAACACATAAATGTTTTTGTCATGACCGGGAATCGAACACAGAACTCTCGGGTGGAAGGCCAGCGCCTTACCCACTGCACCACGAGAGCCGCCTATAAAACAATGTTTATGATTTTAAATATATAACCTATAATAATAAACGTGTGCCCTGCAGTAATTTTATCGTATACTTCTGTGTTTTCAATTCAATTTGAATAATGTGTATGTAATATACACCGTGAGTGGGAAAAATATTATAATAATAGTTTATTTTTACCAGCCACTGTAACCTACTACTACTGACAGACTAAAATCAGATCGTGGTTGATAAAATTATATACAATAATCATTGATAAGTAGTAAATTATTGAAGGAAGAAAATCATTAATCATTATACTTACATAGTTTTACTAAATATAATGATATGATATGTATTTATACGAGTATAATGATTTTAGGTTCCCTATCTCCACCGGTCATGTATGTACATCCGTAGATATGTAAGAACGTATTCCATGACTCTTAAAACGTGTCTAAATGAAAAAATTTTACGTGTTCACTCTACTATTAATACCGATACGGAGTTGCACGGGATTAGTATAACAACTATGCACCGTGGTGCTTTAAGAAAAAAAAATAGCGAGAAAAGAAAAGGCTTGGTGACATTAAGGGTCCTGTGTATCCATATCGCACCCCCAGTAAAATACTGTCGTAAGTCTGAAATGGGCGTTTTCGAGTTATGGATGTGGTTGGATTCGTATTTTTTTTGCTATTTTAATAAAATACTATCATATCTCAAACTCAAATAGTGTCGGAGAGAAAGCACTTAATACAGTACATTATTTTCCGAAAACTGTTGAATAGATAATAAAATAGTGTTGCAACTAAGTTACGACAGTATTTTACAAGAAGCTTTCTAAAAAACTAAAACAATACTTTTCAAAAAAATACTGTTGTAACTCTGTTACTACAGGAAAATCTTGAGATACAGCGTAATTTTTTCACTAATTGCATGGATATTATTGTTCTAAAGTATTCAAACAAAAAAAACTGGAAGCAGCAGAGGCAACAATTTTTGTTATCAACAATTAAATGGAAGTAAAATACAAGAAGTATGCAAAAAATACTTTATCAACACATTTGGGGTGAGTGAAAGGTACTGCTCCACTGCATGGAAAACAAGAGATCTTCTTTCCGGAACGCCAATTCCAGAACAAAGAGATCACAAAAATCACAAAAAAAATAGTGATGTTTAAAAAAATGATATAAGAGCTCACATTAAGTCTTTCCCAGTGATCGAGTAACATTATTTGCGTGCACAGACGTCCAAATTGTATTTAGATGGTAAATTAACAATTGCTGAAATGTATCGGTTATACAAAAAACAACAAGCTGACAGCAATATGCCATTTGGAAAAGAACACTATTATACGCATCTATATTTAATGACGAATTTAATATTGGCTTTTAGGCTTTGTGCGTTGAATGCGACCTATACATTAATTCTTCACCACCAGATGAAAAAAAACAACTTCAAAAAAAATATGAGACACATCAACCTGGAAAAAAGAGGCAAGGGATGAAAAGATCAAAGACGTAGCAGAGTCCCGAACTAATGGCCAAAATAGCGTCATTAATGTAGCTGTATATGATTTGCAGGCTGTTTTACCGCTTCCTTGCGGAAATGTGTCAACTTTCTATTATAAACGAAAGTTTGGCAATGTACAATCGTACAGTCTATAATATCACTGAAAATATTGCAAACTGATACATGTGGGACGAGAGTCAAGCTGCATGAGGATCCAATAAAATTGGTAGCTGTGTACTCGATTACAATGCATGTAAAAAATATCACCACAATGAGCATTTTATTTTTTACAGTGACAATTGTGCCGGGCAGAATAAAAATAAATACATTGCTGCAATGTATTTATATGCCACCGGGAATTCACAAAAAAATACAACAATCTCTCATAAGTTTTTGGTCACCGGGCATAAAAAAAATGAAGGCGATATCGTCCATTCTACAATTGAGCAGCAGAAAACCAGGGCTCTTAAAAGTGGACCAATATTTGTGCCCAGCCAAATGATTACCATTGTACAAACAAGTAATAAAACAGGACAACCATACATAGTTAAACCCATGACGACAAATAATTTTCTCAACATGAAAAAACTAGCAGATGAAATCGGTAAAAATTACAACACGGATGAAAATGGAGAAAAAGTTTTGTGGCAGAAGATTAAAGTTATAAAAGTAGACAGAGACTATCCATACATTATTTTTTTTAAAACCAGTTATCATGAAGAATGTAGGAAATTGAATGTTCGACAACAGCAAATAGGCAAACCGTTACCAATGGATGGTCTCAATATATCCAAAGCATATCAAGAGTGGCCAAAAATAACGACAATTAAAAAGAAGGATTTGCTTTCCTCTGCACCGCTAAACATCGTGAATTTTATTATGATTTTTTGCTTCTCTTCCAAGTGATGTTTAAAAATTAAAAATCGTATGTAAAAAAAATATTTTCCCATTAAATTAAATAATTAAGTATTTTTTTGTTGTTTTGAACTAATAATTGTATTTTTCTTTTTTTTTTTCAATAAATCTTTAAAGATTGTACCATAACTTAATATTTTGAAAACCTTCCTTTACAGTGCCCAACAAATTAGTTGAAATTATTAGAGTGATGGTAGGGAAATTTACATAGAAAGTATTGAGTTGATTCAAATTTTAACACGAAATTGTCAAATATCCTAATAAAATACAGTCGTAACTCAGAAATATTCAAATATCTCCGTTTGTATATGTTTTAGAGAAAAATGATGAATACAGTTGAAAATAGATCATGTTTTTCCATAAAAATGAGTAATAATTTTTACATTCAGACTTTTCCTGTATTTACAAAGAATATTTGAAACTTCAAATGGCTCTCCTGCAAAATGCCAATTTTTGACTTACTACAGTATTTTACTGGGGGTGCGATATACTAAATAAAAAGATAACTGCATAAGGTGCAACCAAGAAAATGTTAAATACGATTTTTGAATGTCGATTATTTACCTTCCGACGCATTGAAGTTTTAATAAACGCCACTCCAGTTGAAACGTGAAAAGTGGAAACCAATACCAATCAAGCAATATTACCAGTGGTGAATGAAAAACGTAGTCGAGAGCTTTTTTGTTGACGGAAGCACTCGCGCAAACTTTTTCAGGGTGCGTAATTATTTACGTACGTCCGAATATGTGTAACACTTGACAGCCAGACAAGGTTGTATATTGCGTTTTTTCGCCGCTTAAAAGAGCTTCCCAACCGCTGTGACGCGATCGACTGGAAAGTGTGCCGCATGATTGCAAACAGTAACATCCAAGCTACACAATGATAATCGTATAATTTGTCACATAATTACACTAACAAACAAATATCATTGTTGAGTAAATTTCTATTTTTTGTAAACAATACTTCTTTCAACCGCAAGTATCTATTTGAAAGAATTAATTACCCATGTAATATTATTATTCTTTTTATAATCAAATAAACCTATAACAAACATACAAAGACGCCCCCCCCCCAAACCATTTGTCCCGCATCACACCCGGTCTTAATTAGGCGTATCACAAGGCCCTATATTTCGGTGTCTAGCATCACCAGTTGTTTATGCCTGGGAATATCTCAGGAGTGGTTACTCAAAATGGAAGTTGCCACGCACTCAAGCAGACAAATAAATGAATAATTTAATATAAACAAAACAACTGCCAAGCGATCTAATTGAAAAGATCTTTACATTGTGTCCACACTGGCAAGAAATTGCTCGTCAGTTGTCAGTTGGCAGTGTGGCCAGACAATATTTTAAAAGCAGCAAAATCGGTCTCTGTAAAGACCACGTCGAAAAGCCCAAAAATAAATGGATAATAGTCTTAATTGCTTAGAATATGACTGTTTTACGGTATTCATGATCCTCAGCTGGTAACGTTTTTTTGTGGACTGTAATAGGATGGGATGTTTAGATGCTGGGGGAGGGGTTATGTCAAGAGTTACAAGCACTGACTTTTAATGATGGCGAGGCTGGCTCCGTGGTTTGGCTTTCACTCACTCGCAATACCACTCTCGCGCATTTACTTTACTTAGAGTCACTTTGTCGTTTGTTGCTATGTTGTTTAGAAGTTACGATGCGTTACGCGGCATTGAGCAAACCAATAATTTATTTGTATGTGATTTTTTTCTGTGATGCATGTCAACGCGGTAATGGTCTCGAGGTAACTAAATTGTTTACATCATACCTGGGTATGGAGTTTTGGGTGGGATTGCGCAACCATTATTATTGGTCCAAACAGGTAACGACCAAAAAGAAGATAGAAGTAGTAATATTAATATGCAGTCTCAAGCCTTTTTCTGAAGCTAACTGATAATATATGGATGTATATGTTGAAATTTCGAAATGCCAGCTGACCTGGAAAGATGCAATAAGAATGACACGCGGTAAAGATTCGTGAAAATGCTGCATTTGCCTGAGGATTAGGCAATTTGAACAAAGAAGAAGCATTTTTGTATCAACTATAATAATATGCCTGCTGATATTTAGCAAACCTTAAAAAGAATATTGTTTTTACATTTTCCGAACATTGTGCCGTGGCGCGAAAAAGGTTGGAAAGCACTGGTTTAAAGCACACCAGTATTTTTTTGAGAATATTTCACGGAAACCTGCCCAGCGTTATTATTTTTAAATAATTGAACTGTCATTTACATGCTAGAATTCCATTATATCCGCACACAGCAAATTAACATTCGTTTGTATTTTTATTGTAATTACTGTAACGCTTGCTTTTTTAAAATAATCGAATAATTTATCTTGGTAAAGAATGTAAAAATATACGTGATTGATTATGTTTATAATGACGTATTATAATGCTAGCTTTTATTAAAATTAAAAATGATTTTTTCACCCATTAATCGTGCCTTTATTTGGCGAAACAGATCGCCAACCAATCGTTCTGTAATTATGTACGAACAATATTACTTACAATTATTTATACATACTGTTAAAAAGAATAAACATAGCTTAACAAAAATTTACAAAAAAATAAAGGTCCCTCCAAACTAACCCGCCCCGCATCATACTCGGGCTTAGTCGAGCGTATCATGAGGCTCATTACGTTAGCGATGTGAGGCACCTGTACAGTTTTTTCGCCTGGTAATGTCCCGAGAGCAGATACACAAGACTAAGGTTACCACGCTCTAAGTGAGCTTTGAGTGAGTTTAATGAGTTACTCTGAAGCAAAGTGCCGGGCACAGGAAAGGCATATGGAATTACAAAAAGGAAAAGAATTTTGTTTAAGTATAACTGCAAAGCAAGATAATTGGCCTTTGTGGCAACCAAGTTGGAGGGCCCGATGAGCCCAACAGCTGGAGCATCTCTTCCCTCTCGGAACATATTCTCGGACATTCCCAGAGGATGTGAAACGCATCCTGTTTTTATCCGCCGCATAGACATGTCGGACAGGTAACAAATAGTCCAAGCTCTAAGAGCTTAGCAGCGAACCCACCATGGCCTGTCAAAAAATTACTGGTGTAGTGGTCAGGAGTCGACATGGTTATCACTAATCGCCTTTTGATATTAGGGAAAAACAAATATGTGTATATAAGTAATATACCTACGTGTGGATAAAATCAGTCGGACCCTAGTGAGATCGGAAAGGGGAAAAAAACTCGATAACTGCATCCCGGCTGCCATTTTATACGCACATTAACTCCATGAGATCTTTACCGATCTGAAAATCTATTCCTAATGGTTAGCACGTTTCCGTTATTTTCATTGTTCCAAATTAGCACGGCACCTATTCTATACAATAAACGGTTATCGGCGGCTATCTCTAATTCGTAATACAGCAAAAAATTTGGTTGGTAGACATGTCAATCAAATTTGAATATGTCCGTACTGCCAAATTCAAGAGGATAAGATAGAACACAAGCGGGTATAGCCGAACCAGCGCCATCTAGTAGGTAATGAGCCGAACACAAGAATTTTGAATTGACACGTCAGACATAATATCAACATAACCTACAATTTTACTAGCCATGTCATTGCGATTGCAGCAAAACAGTCGGATATTGCGTCTGAATTTGCAATATTATGTAAAATTGACGTACTCTGTCTCGTTCTTAAAGTTAGCACGGCCAAGAGAGCAGTGGCGCACCCAGGGGGGGAGCCAAGGGGCCCTGGCACCCCCCAAATATGAAAATTATCAGAATGATTTTAAACATTGAAATTGAAAGCCAATAAACTATACCTTAGTGCAAGAACGTAGTGATCGCGCGGGAGCGGCGCGGCGGCGTCTTACAAAACTCAAACGTATAACCGTGTGTAAAATATTAGTAGACAGTGTCTTTTTTGGGTCATAATACACACGGTTATACGTTTGAGTTTCGCAAGACGCCGCCGCGCCGGCCAATTGACTACGGCCGAGCACTTAGGCTTAGACAAATAACACGGCAAAAAAATGATTTGTAATTCTCCAGCACCCTTTTTAGAAAGATTTCTTAGATTTTAATTTCTAACACAAAAATTTCGAAACACTAATGTCAGGTTTTTTTAGAAACCAAATCCCTAATGGAACTGTCAAAAAATTCTCGGTGTCCACCCGAATTCCAGAGTGGTGTAGGTCATGGCTGGGGAGGGCTGACAGGACTCTAGCCTGGAGGCCCGGGCTGTGGGGGGCCCGGCGTGTCGGGTTGACCAGATAAGTGAGATAAACACACATCATAAATTAGCTTTAATAGTAAAAAAAACTAAGCGCTATTATGCTTCATGACCATGAACATTTTCAATTATATAATTGTGCAATAAATTTTGTTAATTATTATGTGTCGATTCTCGACAGCTCCATTATTAAAGTAGATGTAATAAAAATCGCCAATAATTCACTGTATAAGTACCTAAATTTGAACTAAAACACAATTTGAAAAACGTTAATGTAGTGTTTCACACTTCCTTTAATCTTAGCGGTAGGTAGAGGGGTCGCCAAATATCCTAGCCTGAAGGCCCGTTTCAGGATGTGGGGACCATGGTGCAGGTACACCGAGCGCAATAGACAAAAGACCGATAAACGAGAAATTAGGCTCTGAAGAAGAAAAGGAGCCTATGGGACTAATTTACATTCTCCTTCTTGGCCCCCCCCCCCAATATTAAATCCTGGGTGCGCCACTGCAAGAGAAGGTCTGTTAAAAAATAGCACCGTTTGACAGATCAGACGGTTAACTTTTTTACGTACTTAACCACCAGAATACCTACGTAAAGTGATAAATGTGATATATTTATAACAATAAATTCTTTTTTGATGTTAAGAGGTATGTAAGGATATGCCTGCTGGAAGATTTAGCATTATTTTGTAGATGCCTAAACGGCCAACATGCCCAACGTAGGTCAAACTGAAGATTTTATGGTATTTTCAAAGCATTAGCCTGAACATTCCTTAAACGTTATAGATAATCTATTATGTATAATTTTGAAACCTTATTATCCTTTATATTTATTTTAAACATTTGATGACTGCATAAATTATTTATATAGTACAGTTCGGTTATGAGAAATACAGCGGAAAACACATTTTGAAAATACCCGATATACTGGATTATTTGTAAGTTTGGGTTACTTTAGGTTAGGTTAGGTTGAGTTAGGTTAGGTTAGGTTTGGTTAGGTTAACCTAACAAATTATATATCAGTATATCGGCTATTTTCAAATTGTGTTTGCCGCTGTATTCCTCATAACCGAACTGTACCGTTGACAAACGATAACTGAAGTAGGGAGTAAGATCATGTTAACGCGCGTATTTAAACATGTACCTAACCGAAAAAAACGATTTTTTTTTTTAAAGTAAGATGATTATATCAAAATGCCCAAATGTAACATACTGATCATTATTGAGGGGGAAGCGTCAATTTTTGTTACACAAACATGACGTACACACTACACGTCTTGGTTCACTGTTCCACGAACGTACTCGCCTTTGTGATTGCAATAAAACCGACAGCATTCGGAACGCATTCTGTGGTTTCCGAACTGTACACGCTCGGAGCATGGAAACGTATCCACTAGGAACGATCGCAAAGCACTATTGGTACTCAAACGTAGTGGATACGCGGCATTAGGTATACTTATTTGTAAAACTACAAGTTTACAATTCCCAAACGATACAAGCTTTGTAATCCGTTACGAGTGCAATTCTTCTCACTGCCCCGGGCTTTAAAATATCTTGTTCTGCTAGTATCGGAGGTTCTATATAAACTTGTTGTAAGTATCTTTCTGAGATATTCCAAATTATTTATCTTCAAAAGCAATTACCTATTACTTTCATAAATCTTTTGTATTACATTGAATAAAAATTATTTCTATTAATAATACTGTTGTATTGAACACACATACTTTTAAAAACACTTCTGCCGAAATATATTAGGTATAACCAATAGAAAAAACCTGCATCACTCGAGTTTCACGCCCATGCACATAGACCACTTTGCTAAAGGCGCCATACTTAATTGTGACAAATTTTAACCAATGGCTCTTAATACTCTCTGAAGCGTTATCCAAAATTTTTATTTTAAATCAAATTAGGTAGGTATTACTTTAATTACTAACCGACGTCATGGATCACTCCAAGCTCACATCACCAATTGACGGGTCCCGTGATACTCTCGATTAAGACCGAGGGTGGTACGGGGCGGGTTTGGTAGAGGGACTTTAACTTCAATGTTGTAACTTACATGAACTTGCTAATATTTTTTTATTAACTATTTTTTTATTCAACGAATAATTCACAAGATTTAAGAATGTGACATTCTAATTATTGAACATACATAGTTTTGAAAACACTTCTGAGAAAATATATGATAACCAACAGAAATAAATCTTTTTTGAAAAAATAAGACACCGCAGGAATCTAACCTGCATCTCTCGGGTTTTGCGCCCATGCACATAAACCACTCTGCTAAAGGCGCCATACTTCATTGCGAAACATTTTACCTAATGGTTCTTAATACTCCATGAAGCGCTTTCCAAATTGAGCTACTATTGGCTATTGGCTTTTGTAATTTAAATCAAAGTAGTTAGGTATTACTTTAATTACTAACCGACGTCACGGATCACTTCAACTCCAAGTTTTTCTGTTGTAACTTACTTGAACTTGCTAGTAATTTTTAATTGACTATTTTTTTATTATGTTGTATTGCATACCAATGTGGGATTCGACTTGAGTTACCACTGTGGGAATCGTCGACATATCGTAGTTCATGATGTTCAGGATGATGATGAAAAATAGTCTAAGTTGGATGCAGAAGCGAATTTTATTTGCGGAGTAACGGTCGGTACAATAGTATGTTACAGTAGTTATGTTACAATACTTATGATATAGTTACACATTTCCGATGAATTATTATTCGTTTTTTATACAATCAAAATAATATTCCTTTTATTGAAATAATCGAGTCAGCTATTATCTGGCGTTTGTGTCAATGAATGACTGACTAAGTGATAAACGGATATGCAGAATTTATTATTGAGGTCAGCTCCTTACCGAGTTTGCTATAATTTGACATAACGAAAAATAGATATCTATTTTGTAATTTTTTTTCTTTCCGACCATGTCCGATCCTAATAGGATCACATGGGTCTCCACAGAGTAGAGTTTTGTATTAACAGAATTTGTTTTTTACGAGAAATCGATGGAAGCCACTTACTCAACCTATTAGGTCCATACCCTGACTCACACACAAATTGAAAAACAATATGTGTACTTACCAGACCCAGGATTCGAACCTGGGACCCACGGCGTTATTCTCTAACGTTTAAGCCGCGCGGCCACCGTGGGTGTAATTTGTAATTCTATACTCTATAAAGATAATACCGTCATATTATTATTAGAGTAAATATTTGAATATAAAACCAGACGTGGGCTTAATGGGTGAGTTCGCATTAAACTAATAATTCATTTTCTAGTTGCTATTGCAATTCTAAATATTCAAATCGATCAAAGTATATTCGCATTCAGTCTGACACGTATGATTGATGCCTGCAAAATCATCATCAATCAATGATATTAAATACTGCTCTGAATCTAATCACTTTACACCAACATATCTACTAAGGGTAGTGTATAATAGCGTCAAATATTGAATCAATTAATACAAACTAATAATTTATTCCGAAAAATATACTACATATTGGAAAAATAATAATATGTAACATGTAACAAATTATTTATATATACCAGTGTTATTGTATTTACATACCTACCGAGCGAATTAATCCGTTTACACGTGCATGGATTATAATTTACTGTTGACTTGAAGTTTTCGAGATGTGGCTGTATAGACGCATCCTCAAAATTCTTTGGACTGACCGGTTGACAAATGTTGAAGTTATTAATCGAATGGGGAAGGACCGAGAAGTTATACGTAGTATCAAAACCAGGAAACTACAGTACCTCGGCCACATTATAAGAGGACAAAAGTACAGCATTCCCCAATTTGTCATTCAAGGAAAAATCAACGGTAAGCGTAGCAGAGGACGGCGCCGCATTTCGTGGCTTAAGAACCTCCGTGATTGGTACGAGTGCAGCTCCACTGAACTGTTCCAGGTAGCAGACGACAAAGATGGTGGCCGACCTCCGCTAGGGGATGTACAATAAGAAGAAGAAGTAATTATTATCGCGGCCATAAAAGAAATGTATGGGTAAACAATATTATGTACTATCCTGCAGTTGGCAAGATTGCATGCATTAATCAAACAAGTTTGGAAGGTTCTAAATTTTCATGTGACATTAAAAAAATCTATCTGCGCCTGCGCAGTAGAACGATAGTGGAGAACTTGCCGGCAAAACAACGAACTTACAGTACCATAAAATGACAACATCGCGTCTCGCTCACTCTTAAAGAATGAATTGGAGAGACAGTCAGCACTTTTACGTGTAACCAATTATTGTGATGATAGTTTAAAATAAGTACTATTGCGCCAGTAAATCCATGCACGTATACAGGCGCTATTATCTTGCAGTCGGCTAGATTGCATGCATGAATCAAAAAAGTTCGAATCAGAATGTTCATGTGACAGTAGCGATATTTTCGATTTGCGCCTGCGCAGTAAAACGATAGTGGTGAAACTGCCGGAAAAAAAATAACTACGAACAAATTTTCAGGTAGACCGATTTTCACTACCTGTCAAATAGTACGAAATAGTACCATAAAATGACAACATCGCGTCTCGCTCATGCTTTACCATAAGCTTACCTGCGCAAACCGGTTTGTATCGGGAAGCCCGTGTGTATGAACGGAAAAACTGTACGCGTAAACCAAAAAGCGCTGTAAAACTGTTTGTATATCGCACAGGCGAGTCGCTATACCGCGCAGGCAAGTCATTGCCGTCAAGCCGGTACAATAAAAAATGAATTGGAGAGACAGTCAGTACTTTTACATGTAAGCAGTTATTGTCACGATAGTTTAAAATGTGCACTATTCATGCCAGTAAATCTTTGCACGTGTACAAGAGCTATATAGGTAGGTCACAACACTTTCATCTGAAATGACAGGGTTTATTATTAAATGCCTTACCTTGCTATTTTTCATTGTACCTATATGATTTTGTGGGATTTCTTAATATTTATTTTCCAAGTATCCTCGATTCTAGGTTGCTTTCTTCCTTTCGGATTGATAGTTTGTGTAGGCTGAGATGTAATTTTGAGCTCCACTCTACACTACCTAGTAGAATTGGTGACATCCCCGGGCTCATCTCATGTAGAATTATTGACAGTATATTGGACTACATCATCTAAAAATAGATATTTGTATTATCTAGTCATTAAAAGTCATCATTTTGACATAATCAATATGAACATGATTCAATATAATTTTGATTTTAACAAACAAATGAAGATCTACAATAATGATTATTAGTAGCAAAAATTATATTTCAAATGACCTTACCATCAATAATTCTGTCTCCATCAATAGTTTCTTCATCTGGTGAGTATTCTAAACCCCTGGACACTCTGGACAATCTTTGTTTGGACTCATTTTTAGCGAATGATGGTCAGCAAATATCTTTTTACACTGCTAAAGGAACTGTCAAAATGGACATTATTCACCTTTGTTCTGAAAGATTTCAAAATTTAATTTGTTCTCTTCTCAATACTAGTATTGCCATCTATGGAGAAAATTGTGGAGCTCTACAATAATTCTAATATCAACACCCAATATTATAGAAATCTGCTTTATCTAGCCACTGAAAAAAAATCGAATGAAAATTCGATTTTATCCATAATTATTGTGAACCACCCAAATGATGTAAAAAATCTTTTAAAATTGACAAAAATGTTGAAAAAACTAGTGATCTAGTAGAGAGTATTTATATACGACGATAGAAGCTGGATCACTGAATCGACAAATTACCCACGTATTAAGGAATTCCATAGCAATGTTATGCATATAATCGAGAGAAATATATTCAGATTGGAGTGAACTTCATCTAGCAGTAGATCAATTCTGACTCAATTAGATGATGAAAAATTATTTATTTAAAAACAAAACATTTTGTGGATATAACAATTCAAGACGTTCACAACATGAAATTTAATGAGCTAAATAAAAAAAATCTATTATAATTATATCAAATATTAACCTCAGAAGCCTTTAAAGATACATAATTTGGAAACATTTTTAACTAAAGGCTCTTTAAATACTCCCTGAAACGCTTTCTAAATTGTACTTACTATTGGCAATCGGCTTTTGTGTTTTAAATTAAAGTAGGTATTAATTACCTTAATTAATAATCGACATCACACAATTTGTCGCAATTAGATAATATGCGTATAGCACTGTGGTCAATACCCACATTGGGCGCGAATCCCGAGAGACGCAGGTACGATCCTGCTGGGTGTCGTATTTTTTTCAAAAAATATTTTTTTCTATCAGTCATATTATATTTTCTCAAAAGTATGCAATTATGTGTGTTGAATAAAAAGAATGTTACATTCTTAAATCTTGTGAATTATTCGTTCAATAAAAAAATAGTTAATTTAACGATACAACCAATTTTATAAAACAAAATTTACACCATAGCACTTAAAATATTGTCCATGACTCTGGGGAGCGCATTGATTAGTCTCGCACCCCTCGATATTATTCCCTGATAAGCTTGACACGAGAAACTAGTTCTGATTCAGCAGAAGCCATAGCTAACGATGACGGAAATGATGGTATACGTATACGGAGATAATGAATCTAAGAATATTATGACGTAATAGACTATACCTACGTCATAATACATCAATCCTTCTTTTATGAAGATAGATACAAAATGGTAAACATCAAATTTAACATTAAGAAAATATATTATTTATACTGTTATCACATTACCTGAAAACTCATCATTTTCTTGCAGATACTCTAAGATTTTTTTCCAGGACTACACTAAAATGATATCACCTTGCATCACTGCCAGAGCCGAGTAACTCGACAAAGTATGTACATTTCATTATGTCGTGTCAGGCCATTCAAATTCAAATTTAAATTCAACTTTATTTTTAATTAACTATTTTTTCTTTCATTCAACGAATAATTCACAAGATTTAAGAATCTACCATTCTGATCATTGAACATACATAATTTTGAAAGACACTTTCTGAGAAAATATATCATTATAACCAATAGAAAAAATCTTTTTGAAAAAAGTAAGCCACCCCGGCAGGGAATCGAACCCTGCACCTCCTGGGTTTACGCCCCGTTACCTCTATGCTACAAGGCGACGTACTAATTGCGACAAATTTTAACTATTGGCCTTTTTAATACGTACTCATCAGCGTTATTCCAAATCAAGCTACTTTGGCAATCGGTTTTTGTTTTTATTAAATCAAAGTAGATACCTATTATTTCAATTACTAACCGACGTCGTGGATTTCTCCAAAATTATGTATATTCAAGATTATTTAATTTTAACTTTATTTCAACTTTGTTTATCCGGAAAGAGTCGGGAGATTTTTATTATATTAAATACATCGAATTGCTATAATATAACTAATTAAACCTTACCTATTAAGTACAAATGTTCTGAAATCAAAATTCAAAAACGTTGTCCCACTATTATAAAAGCTCAACCTCTTTAGCTTTTATAGTATACACATAATATCATAGTATAATAAAGCTAATGTAATAGACGAATGAATCAGCGTTTTATAGCCTATCAAATTTTATTGATAGCTTAGCAATCTTTTAAATGGGTGGTTTGTTCCACGTAAAGCTTTCGCGTTACGGGAGTCGTGGTGAGCGCGTCAGTGCGATTTTAATGAAAAGCGCTTTTACGAAACAGATTGCCGCTCTATTCACGTCAATCGTCAGCTGTTAGCTTTTGACAGCCAATCACCTGTTCAAACAGTATGTCATCGACATGGTTAGTTGTGTGTGTCTTATTGGCGCCAACGTTAGTCCGGTGTGTTGTTGAAAATTGAGCTTTTGTCGGTAAACGCTTTGGGATTGGGACACAAACATGAAGGGTCAAATATTGAATATTTTGTCACACTAAAGTGTACTTGGTACTTATGTAATATTTTTATTTGGAAAATCAACAATATAATATATTATATTGACAGATTGTTTCATACTAATATTTAACGAGAGAAGGTAAACTATATTTTATATGATATATGAATATTAGATTAATAAAATTGAAAAAAAACGTAAGGGTAGATTTGTAAGCAAAACTCATAGAAAAAAGTGAGATTCAAACAAACATTTCTTACTACTTGAGTGAGTACTTTTGACCTTTAAACCACCGATTTGTCTCTGATGCAAATTATGTATAATAATAACTCTATCTGAGGTATTCAAATTCTTGTAAAGTATAAAAAATACTTTGCAATTTTATTTGAAAGAAAAATTCAGTGAGACTGAACGTGGCTGACTGCATTGAGATATTACTGGGCCCTTTGAATTAAACACACGTTGAAAAAATATCATGTACAATATGTGGAAATAGAACCCGCCCCTGTGGACTTAAGAGCGCTCTATAAACTACGCTACCAGTGGATCAGGAAAATAACCATGCCAAACGTCCGTAGAATATCTAGCTATCGATTCTAACGTATATCTACTAAGAGTACCGTATTGGAAAGTGAGAACTGTAAATATAGACAATTCAAGAAAATTATTGGAGAAAATCGAATTGACCTTGTATTATTGCTTTCATAAGCCGGCTCTCACATCTAAACTCGCCCGTCTGCCGCACAGCCATAAATCAAACATTCTAGGAACGTCGCTTCGATGTCACATATGAATACCGCGCACATTTACCAAGCGAAAGTCGCGCGTAACCTCTCAAAATGTATGTACCTATATAATATCGGCACTGGTCTGGCAGAACACACTAACTGGAGAATACTAGTTTTAAGTAATTTGACTTTGAAGTTGTTAAAATGTTTGAAATGGTCTATCGTGTGAGTTTATTAAGTAATTGTAAAAAGGATGACTTTAAAATAAAGACTGTTTATTCATTAAGAAGGTTTCCAGACGGTAAAGTTTGAAATAAGGAACATTTTGGTAGAACTAACTCAATCTGTCATTTTTTCGAATTAGTGTCTTCTGCCAGAACAGTGACGATATATGAATGCGGCGACCGGCGAGTCGGTATAGGAATGACCAATTCGAAGGTGTGCGTATGAGTTCTGGCGTCTTCAACTTGCAGCCTAAAACGTATGCGATTTGTTGTTAGCAGCACTAGATGTTTTTTTTCACACTAAAAAGTCGCATTCGACCAATGTGCGGAGCTCCACTTGGCAATGTGTTTTTTGTGAAAAACGAAACGTCACATAGACGTATTTGACACGTTGCAGATGACACTAGTTTTGATATGCGTGCCGGCTAATGACAGAAATTGGGTCACAGCAGCCTATGGGTTCAATATTAAGTTGAACAAATTTGACAAGCTGGATATTTTCTTTCGATCATCATAATACTGATAATATTATTAAGTTGGTTATTGACACTGACTTTTAAAAACATAATGTATAACCAGAGTTTTAATGTCTGATTATTACATATTATTTTATAAATAATACATATTATATTATTTTACATCACACTTTCCCGTATAATTCCGTCATAACTTCAGTCCACTTAAGTGAACGCTTCAGCTGGTAGGACTTATAACAATGGTTGAGGTGTGATTCCATTCAAAGGGTGGTAACAATGCATTTCGAATTTATTATTGTTAGGAGTTTAGTGCCCGCGCAACACAATCGTTTGCTTTGTCATGTTCATATAAAATTGAAGAGCAAAACGATGCAAAAAAAACAATGTAAAAATATCTAAAATAATGGCTTTTTCCGGCTGCTATTTTGGTGTAATAATCTCGCCTATGGTTATGTAGAATTAAATAGTTACTAACCTGGCAGTAAAGAATATTCAGCTGATCTACGGTCAACTTACTGTAGAACCATCTTCCAGGTATTCCACTGAGCTCAAAAACAGAGTGCCTGCTAGGATTTCTACATAAACATTGAAGCGTCTAGTTTCAAAAGCACCTAAAACGATTTTAGGTAGTTCTGACAAAAATGAGAAAAACGATTTTAGGTAGTTTTGAGAAAAATGATATAAACTCATTTCTATTAAATCTGCGAATTGTATGTATTTATTTTTTAATCCGTTAAATTCTAAATAGTATTTTAGCTTTCCATTTTAGGGGTATTTGAAAAGTATTAGTATAGTCGATTAGAACCATATTGCACAGATTAAAAAACTCAGTCGAAGTATTTTAAAATTTTCCTGAAACTCCATTTTTTGATACTTCTGTAAAAATAGCTATCATAAATTATTTTTCCACTATTGACTCAACTGCAGAATTTTAAATTTGAGACTACGGATTTATAATATGAGGGTTCGAAAGACAAAACGCCCAAGCCCAAAATCAAAATTATGAGTAAATTCAATTTTAGTAAAGGTTTGTTTTTCTAACAGCAATAAAATAAAATAATTACATGTTAAAAATAGCTTTTTATATACTTACGAAGTTTTTAAATTTTCTGTTGAATTATTATGCTCAATATGCTCAAACTTGTACTTGATTTGAAGTAAATAAAAAACAAACAAATATAGAAAACTGAAATGACATTTTGATTTCCATAGTAACGCACGTATATAACACGTATATAGCACAATAATGTAGTTGCTAGGACCACCCACTTAGTAACCAATAATAGTGGATTGGATTACGGATTTCTTCCGAAATAACTTTTCATACAAAACAGAATTAACTGAAAATGAATTCAATTCTACTTAAAGATGGCTAAAAGTATTGAATTGAATGCATTGACATCATGTTCTGATATATTCTAAAAGTTTCAAATGTCTGGCTAGTCGGGAAGTTACTTAAATATCGATTGCAAGATTTGTACTGGATGAACAACCACCGGACAAATAATAATACGAGCTAATAAATACGTTGTAAAATACCTCTACACACAAAAAACTTTTTATTGATTATTAATGTTATTTGGGACAATGTTAGAATAGTAATATTTAATATTTGAAAAATCTTATTTTTAAACAAAATTTGATGTGGGTTGAGCCATTTGCTTAACATTAACATAAAAAATATATTGACATATTATAATTATTAATTAAATTAACTCGTTCAATCTATTAGGTCAATACTCTGAGTCCAAACACAAATTGAAAAACATTAATACCTATGTGTATAATTTGTCAGGATTAAAACCTGGTACCCACGACATCAGCGGGTATGATAATATACTTACAGTTTAATGGTTTAAAAAAATAAGGGTTTTCTTAGAAATAAACTTAAAAGGAAAATAATTTTAAAAATATATTATGTACTAAAATTGTGACTTCACATTTATATGTAATGATTTAATTATATGTCTATTTACGAATGTTCACTGAAAGATTTTATCTGTAGAATAGAGAAACTCGTATTTATGTTGTATATCCTTTCACTAAATACTTTCCGGCACACAATATTCCTCTTTATCTATACGGCATCTGGGGGAAAATAAAAAAAAGTTGTCTTGAATAGACGAGAAGGTAGAGGGCAGTTTCTGGAATAGTCCATAAGGTCTTACACGCACCGCAAATGCCTTTGGGTAGAGTAAAAACAAAGAAGGTACGCGAACAAAATATCTTGACGATTGAATGCCTCAAGCTGCCTGGCAATTTGTACGGGGGATGCTCTTTTGTTGGTAGCATGTATAGAACTATACAGTGTAGGTCAAGCCATATTAATAATTAACTTTAATTAGAAACTGGTGTAAATGTCATTGAAATATACAAATAAATAATATCGAATAAAAGAGTATAGCAATAAATATCGATTTGTTTAAATACGCTGCTGCAGTGATGTCCAGCGGGGTAGGCATGTCATGTGTTGCACTAGGGCGGCACATAATAAAAAGCGGCGAGTAAAGGAACGAATACAAATAATACAACTTTTGAGACCAGTGGGAGTTTTTCATGAAACAGAAGATACGCTCGCTTCATTAGAAAAAATCGACATATTGAATTTTAATTGAATTTAACTCGATTTTCTACAATCGCGGTCTACTGATGACCTGTAACTGAGTTGTACTTGGACTTGTGACAATAACTGGGGATTTGAGATTGGTGGGGAAAAGCCACCATAATTGGCCCAACCAACTTTAGTAACCCAATTTTTACTCTTAACATAAAATTATGAAAAAACATTTATCAGGTTATGCCCAAACAATACCGAAATATAAAGTAAAAAAATATTATTTTCAGATTTTTAAACAATAAAATTAACAGCGCATTGATTATTCTTGCAGCGTTTGTTATTGATGCCTGATAAACGTGGTTGTTAATTCATACATGCATAGTCTTGTTTGCTACCTTACCACTGGATTATTCTTTTCACTCATTTAAGAATGATAAATTAATAGTACGTAAATGTAAAAGAAGATAATGTAAAAATAGGCACAGAAACAAGACTAAATCCATATTATAGGTATAAACTACCATCACAACAGAATTATATGAATATGAAATATTGAAATTACAATTAATTTTTAACACATTGTCGATATTACAATTTATGGTTGATAATACGAGGGTGGGTCAATAAGTCCTTAGAAAAGCCGACAGGTGGCGCGACTAGTACTGTAAGCGGTTTGTTTTCATGCAGCGGCACTACCGATTCAGTATGCTGCGAAGTTTCAATCAGATTGGTCGGGTTGTTGTGTGTTTCTAGTACATTTAAAAAAAAAAATTGCTTGTGGAAAATGGAAAAATGGAAAATGGAGAAAATTGAGTTTAGAGCTGTTATTAAACATTTTAATATAAAAGGGTTAACAGCAAAGGAAATAAAAAATGAGTTGGATTTAGTTCACGGCATATCTGCTCCTTCACTTGCAACTATTTATAACTGGTTAAATGAATTTAAACGTGGTCGTACATCAACAAAGGATGAACCACGCTCAGGACGTCCTGTAGAGGTGACTACACCAGAAATGATCAATAAAATCCACGATATGGTGTTAAGTGACCGAAGATTAAAGTTGAGTGAGATAATTGAGGTTACAGGGATCTCAAAAGGTAGCATCATTTCTATTTTACATGACAAATTGGGCATGAAAAATATTTCTGCAAGATGGGTGCCGCGTTTGCTCACAGTCGACAATAAACGCAATAGGGTGGTGGCCTCTAAAGCCCTGTTGTCGCTCATGCAACGCAATCCGGATGAATTTTTTCGTCGCTTTGTGACTGTAGATGAAACATGGATACACCACTATACTCCCGAGACGAAAGAACAGTCAAAGCAGTAGATTGCGAAGACAAACCATGTCCAAAGAAGGCGAAAACCGTAAAATCAGCTGGTAAGGTTATGGCTACTGTATTTTGGGATGCACGTGAAATTATTTTCGTTGACTATTTGGAAAAAGGAAAAACAATAACAGGGGATTATTATGCATCTTTATTGGACCAGCTAAAAAACGAAATTGAAGAAAAACGGCCTCATTTAAACAGGAAAAAAATCCTCTTTCATCAGGACAATGCCCGTGTTCACACATGTTTACGATCAATGGCTAAAATTGAAGAATTGAAGTTCGAATTGGTCGACCACCCACCGTATTCGCCAGATTTAGCCCCCAGTGACTTTTTCCTTTTCCCAAACTTATAAAAATGGCTAAATGGACAACGTTTTTTTTCAAATGAAGAAGTCATCGATCGGACAAATGCTTATTTTGAGGACCTTCCGAAAACTTATTTTTCTGACGGTTTAAAAAAAATTGAGAAACGTCTAACCAAGTGTATTGAGCTCCAAGGAGATTATGTTGAGAAATAAAAAAAAATACAAAAATAAAAACTGTTTTAATGCTTTTTTCTAAGGAATTATTGACCCACCCTCGTATCATACATAATATGTAATATATAGATTTTTTCAAAAAAGCTAACAAAAAAGTTAGAAAGTACCTATGGTAAATAATACAGTAAGTATATAATTACCGTTACCGTATATATTAGTCAGTTATAATTGCAGTTTTTTCACTTTCAAAGTTTTCTTTCATAACAAATGTTCCAAATTGTACATTATTTGATGTGGCAAATATTAGAACTGAAACTTTATTGGTCACAATGTATTGTTAAAAGATATCTGCATTTGATCAAAAATGTGAAAAAAGTTGATACTGTAAAAAGATATATTTGATTAAAATACAAGATGATAATAAATCGTCAAGGTTTTTAAAATAAATCATTAACGATTTATATTTAGATGCTAATTTTGCTTATTTTTGTAATATAAAATACTATGTATATATATATATGTTTATATATGTATATAGTAGCTTGATTTGGAAGAACGCTGGTGAGTAGGTATTACAATTGACCAATAGTTAAAATTTGTTACTATTAGTATGTCACGCCGTAGCATATTGGTTAAATGCGACGGATGAGGCGTAAACTCGGGAGATACAGGGTTCGATTCCCCGTCGGGGTGACTTACTTTTTTTCAAAAAAGATTTTTTCTATTGGTTATAATATACTCTCTCAGAAAGTGTTTTTCAAAATTATATATTATATATGTATATACTATGAAAATATTTTATTTACTAACATCTTATCAGATTAATTTTAAAACATTGTTTTTGCTCACCTGTAAAATTGTGTAAACAGCAGCTATAACCGTATATCATCACAGAGTACCAAACTGAAAAAAAAATATATTTACCAAAAACAGCGAGAAATCAACGGAAAGATTTAAATTAGATTCTATTTTAAGAAGTTTTTCGATACTGCGTGTCAAATTCTGTAGTATATTTTAGTGGATTCTATTTTTCCGGTATTTTTCCAATAATTGGAATATAACTGTAGACATTCCTAATTATGTATGTTTTTTGAACAACGCCACGCTTTGTAAATTTTCGTGAATAAAACATATTTAATGAATAAATTACTATTTTAAAATATTATATTTATTATCCCCGTGCATGCCGTATTTCCGACAATGTTGAATACCACTGTATTACCGTGAATGGTACTGAGTTAACCCACGTCACCTAACCTAACCCTTTACCTGTTGGGAATTGTTAATCGGACTACGTCCTGTACATTTCCTTGGATAAAGCCTCATTTTTATTGAGACTTTTCCTTCACTGAACCGTTTCTGTTGGTGACATTTGCTTAACTTGCATAGTAGCATTGACTTTCTCTGTCATAGTTACTTATAATATGTCTAGATTCTAGCTAACTATACTTAAGCAAAACGGTAACCGGACAAAACAAAACGTATAACAGAACAAGAATAAAAAAAAATCGGTTTGTGTACTTATGTACGCGCATTATAAGTTATACTTATTTGGCGTAACAAAACCAAAACAAAACTTGTAATAAACTAGATTCTTTGATTAGCTTTTAATTATCTTGTTAAATCACAAACTTAAGAAAAGGGACCGCTTATTGGAACGCCGTTTGTTTATTTCTATACACTTCTTCACACAACTTATTTTATTAAATTATATAATGGTTTCTCGTTGTTTTTATTTTTAAAGTACCAACTGTCAGTCTTACGTTTAATCGTTTGTTTACGTAAGGAATTGAAAATGGCCGACATTATAATTTTGCCGCCTAGGCAACGGAACAATTCCAAACTATAATATATACTGTATAATCGTCACAATTGCAGTATCATTCCGTGGCGTAGGGTTCGGCTAATAACCGAACAATCGATGGTTCGATTCCAATCGAGTGCGTTTTTTTTCGTGTGAAAAAATAAATTATGTGTTACATGTCACACGCCAAAAATACACTCTCTGATCTGATTTTCCAAACGCGTCTAAAGAAGTATAACTTCAAAAATTCAAAACTGGGGGAAAATAAAACATATAATATTTTTTTCAAAATAATATCTAATAATTATTAAATACGTATAAAGCTCCATGTTGGCTATTCGGCAATTTATCTTCTTGATTTTGATATAGAATAGCTAAACTTACATTTTTATTTTTACAGAATTATTAAACTTATTATTTCGTTGTAATCACCCAAGCATTTTGAACATATTAGATTGATTAAGGCGAGATATAGCTTGCTGGCTAAACCTAGTTGATTCCCGTTTAATTGAGGATGTCTAGCAATTAGGAATGTACAAACTATATAATTTGATTTTTACGGCGTATTGAAAACCTTAGTTATTGAAAATCTATACAAGATAATAAAGAGATACGACAATTATTTAAATATTAAATGTTATATTTTTATTTTGTTCTGAATTTTCATAGTTCTTAAATGCCATATACTTGTTTATCGATGTTCTGTTTTGACACAGTTCTGTTTATTCATGGAACCAGGCAAAATACGTAGTTAGACTAGATTCGCCAACTTAGTGTTTTGCAATGTCTGTTTATTGCAGGGATTCCTAAAAGCATATAACCTGTACAAATACGTACATCGCAAAATGTTAATAAATAATTTAAGTCAATTAATACAATATAATATTCATAATATATAAAATAGGTGTATGTTTCGGAACACCTAAAATACACCCTCGTTTTCTTTTCGAGCACTACAATCCGGAGTAATAAATATCAATTATTATACAAAAATATTGTCAGACTAGAAGCATTGAATTTCGGAAAATGTGCTTTACCAATTAAGCTACGTCCATCTTATCTAAACATGCCAAAAATAATCTATAATTTGCATTTGAGTTCTTATTAAATTTCGATAATTAGAGCGACCATCTTTTTTGATTTCTAATCGAGATAATAAAGGTGATAATATTCGTATCGATGGCTCTGGATAGCTCTCAAAATTTTATTTTTAACGTAGGTCTACTTGCACATTGGTTTTTTAAATAAATATTTTTTTTTATTATTAATTAATATTAATATTACAGAATATTAAATTGTTCATATATCATTTATTGTTATTGAGTAAGATAACGTATTGGCTATTTATACAAGAGATATTAATATGATTGGTGTATGGGTACAAAATATCTGAATTTGTTTTATCCTCAAAATTGCCTCGTAAAGAACCTCCTAAGAAAATTAACCTATTTCCTTTTTATAAGATAAAAGGTGATGTTTGAACAAAAAATTAAACTGCGGCGCAATTTCGCTTTAAGAAACTTCTTGATAAAAAAAATTGTACGATTATTGCAGGTAGGTATAATATTTTCACTCCTTCATAATTATGAAAGAATAATAATTATTGCAATAATGTATGCCTGCCACTCCATGCTCGATAATAGATGTGCTACAAATTAAAAACTAATATTTTTTTATATAATAAAGCTGTTATATTTTAATTTTGTTTATTGTGAAACTTCAAAAATATCAGTTAACATATTATTATTGTACAGAACTAAAATGTTCACTAAATCATTTATCATACTATAGTGACAACATATTTTAGAGTACTGCTGACGTTGCATCATAATGTTTGATATTCTCGTTGTGTAAACAACATTTTGATTTATAGCGAGTCCATATTCGAGTGCCAGAACCAAAAGCATACTAAAAATTATTACATAATTTGCACACAATATTATTCTTCAGATAGTACATTTTCACACACAAACGAAATGATGTGACGTAATTTAATAATATATCAATCACTCAAAAAAATAGATATACATTTTAATTTATAACATAAATATCTATATTTTATACTAGAAAAAAGTGCAATTTTTTCTGGTGTTATTCAGTAAAACATGGAGGCGATGGGTGCCTACAGTAAAGAAGTTCACTATCCTTTTCCGTTTTCACAAAAATTCCAGGCGTTGCTTAGTTTCCAGTAAACATACTCGCCGGGGAGAACACTTCTATTGTATTAGGGCATTTATTATTCATTGAAATCTCGTTTGGGAGATACCTACTGATAAAAACCTGAAAAAAATACCTTACGAAAATAATAATTCGAGAGAATGAAAAATAGCCCTCAACGGAGAATTAATAAATAATATAGTTTGATCGATGAACTCGTTATATTTTTCAAATACACCGTATAATACTTATACCTAAGTGAATATTTATAATATATAATAAATGCCTCTCTATCGCTCTCTCTTCTTGAATTTCTTTCTCAACGGTTAAATTCAATTTCAGACTAACTAATAATATTATGTATTAAGAGAAATGAGCTTAAGTTGATATTGAGGCTAAACACAGGACATACAATGGGTCAAAGATTTGATGTCCTCATGGGAAGAAGCGATTCACAGCTCTGCGATAAATGTGATGTTTTGGAAGACATTATAAATATAGCAGTACAATGCTATAAATATGAACGATACATAGTAAAGCTGCGAATCGTGGATATCTTTGACGAATTTAAAGGAGCGCTGACGATGTGTTAGACGGAAGAGATTGGCAAAATAGTAAAGTTCTTTAACATAATTGGAGTGAGGACCTGATCAGCGGATCCTCCTATAGATGAGAAGAGGCGATACGATAGCGAGTCGTAGTCAAAGCCTCGGTAAAATAATAAATAAAAAAAAATCAATTTAATATCATCATCACTATCGGTGATTTAACAGACAGGGTGGATTTTAACTTACCTAAACTGCCCTGCTAAGTAAAAATATAGTGTTTTTGATTTTAATTAAAATGAGAACCCAAGTTTTAAACTACCTATTCTCTTATAGTATGTAAAATCATTGAATTGTTTTGATCTACTCTATAAATATACAGTATATATTATAAAAGAAGACATAGTTTAAAACTTGGGTTCTCATTTCACTAAAACCAAAAATACTGTCTTTTTATTTAGCAGGGCAGTAATTAATAGTATTTCCATCTTTCCTTATTTTTTTTCTAGACACCATCCAATCAAATCCGTTTGCTATTCAACCACTTGGCAATAATCAGACTCATTTATTGTTACATTGCCAGCTATATTGGAGTCTACCAACTTTAATGAATATACATATGATTTTGTTCAATATGTTATTACTAAAACTGGCACACTTAGTTCAAACTCTTAGTAAACTCAGTTAGAGCACACTTGTGTACGTAGTGACCTCAGTATTAGGTGACTGCATCTGAGATATTTTCAGTTCCAAACATGATTGCAATCAGGCTAGTTTCGCTATCAACACGAGCGCACAAAGGGGGTTCGGGCCACATATTTAACGGGGTACCTTTCACCGGGATATGAACTACTCTTAGGTTTCTGGAAAGTATGCGAGTTTTCGTAATAACTATCAACCTCATTTTTTGCTTTTAGTACTACAACAGGCCATGAAGTCCAGTGACATTAGTGTAGCGAATTAATAGAGTAATCAGTAATATATTACGTAAAACTAACACTCAGGCTTTGAGAAAATCACATAAATATAATATTGTGACATCACCGGGAATCGAAATGAATGTTTTACGCACTGGACTACGACGGCCGCTTTTTTCGACTTAAACTTTTATTATTTCACGAACTATGAAGATTTGTGCGGTGCACGGGGTCCCAACAAAACCGCCCGGACATTTAGGCACAGACAGTGCCGCCAAAACAATAATTTATAAATGAGACAATTTTTATTTTTACATAAGTATCTAATATTTATTTTACGTACACAAATAAAAAAACATTCTTCTTATTGTGCCATCCCCTAGCGAAGGTCGGCCACCATCAAGGCAATCTTATCTTTGTCGTCTGCTATACGGAACAGTTCGGTGGAGCTGCACTCGTACCAATCACGGAGGTTCCACCACGCCACGAAATGCGGCGCCGTCCTCTGCTACACTTCCCATTGATCTTTCCTTGAATGACAAGTTGGGGAATGCTGTATTTTTGTCCTCTCATAATGTGGCCGAGGTATTGTAGTTTCCTGGTTTTGATACTACGTAGAACTTCTCGGTCCTTCCCCATTCGATTGACAACTTCAACATTTGTCACCCGGTCAGTCCAAGGAATTTTGAGGATGCGTCTATACAGCCACATCTCGAAAGCTTCAAGTCTCCGTGACATCTCTTGGTTTAGCGTCCATACTTCCATACCATAGAAAAGAACTATTGAGAGCACATAACAACGTAGGTACCATACGCAGTCTCAGACCTAGGTTAAGATCTCGATTGCTAAGGAGGCGTTTCATTTTGAGAAAGGCGCTCCTTGCGATCTCAATTTTAGTTTTTATTTCCTGAGACTGGTCCCATTTCTCATTGACCCATGTAGGTACCTAAATATTTATAATGGGTCACACGTTCGATTGGTTTGCTGTTAATGACAAAATTTGTGTTGGTGTCTGGTGTCGCTGTTTTTGATACTAGTAATAGTTTTGTTTTCTTGAGGTTCATTTTTAAACCATAAGAATTACTATAAGAATTACTGATCTCATTAACCATACTCAAAAAAACATACTTATGAATAAAATACATAAAAATAAAGATAAAAAAAAATAGTAGATATTCACTAGGGTACTCAGGTCTAAGCTATGCAACTGCATCGGATTAAACATGTATTATCAGCAACTTTTTTGTTTTTAGTACTAAGTTTAGTGTTAAAAGCTAATGATTTTACATTATTACTCTACAAACAGCTGATTATGCTGGTATGTAAATTTCTATCGATACGCAATTCAAAAAACTAAAAAAGCACTTGTTTTATATATTTTTTTTAATTTTTGCGGGCGGTTTTATCTAGGCGGATTTATCCGGGCGGTATTGACGAGCACTGGTATAGGTCCACTTGGTTTGGTGACAATTGCCGGCCACAGACGGACAGTTCTCGTAACAGGTTGAACATGCCAGTTAATAACCATACAGTTATCTTTGGTAGATAATCTGCTGCGCCCATAGACGGACACTTTTCGACCTTTCAGATGTGTGCCATGTTCAAACTGCCAGCGACCTCCCACTCCCGTGTTTTTGTAAAACTGTTGGAATTTCAACTCACCGAAAGTTTTCGGGTGACGTTAGCTAGCTGCGTCGTAAAGTAGGAGTAGCTGGCGCGATTTGGCGGCAAATTTTGACAGTTCTGTCATAATCTTCTAAGTTCGTTCGATAAGAAGTATATTATTTTTGTTGCGTATTCTTTTGCTACTCATATTATATAATTACGAATATTGTGAAGTGTCAACTAGGTACCGCAAACAATATTTATTGTGTGTTGTTAATATGTCTGTACCAAATTAATATATTATATTATTATTCAAAACCAATAAGTAAATTGTTTTGGTGATTGAATAAAACATATTACATAAATTTAATGTATATAACCCTGATTTAAATAAAACAATACATATGTATTTTATCTTAATTAAATTTTATTAAAACAACAATTAGTATACTATGAATAATTTATTCAAAATAAAAGAATCTGGACATATATTTACACAAACAATAAATTGTAATCATAATAAATCTAACAAAGTAAAAATATTCGTAGATCAATCGTTCGTTCAAGTATACCCTACTTAAAACTAATTTAACACATGGTACCCCTGTGTATGATCTCGGCGAACATAACCTCCATAGTTTTTGACACTTGATCTGCCACAGACAATAACTGTACGTATATGGGCACGTCTGTTGATAGTTCGACATATTTAAATGGGGTAGTTAAACTGATCTGTGGTGTGTCCACTAACGTACAGTTATTGAACAGTTATTGTCTGTGCCATGTTCAAACTGCTACGAAAACTGTCCGTCTATGGCCGCCTAGTGTCTGGGCGACAATAATTGTCCGGGCGGTTTTCTCGGAGTGCCGTGGTACACAGATCTCCGTCGTCCAGTTGGTGGTGCCAAATCGTTCGATTCTCGCGGATTGCTGATAATTATGACCTGACAAAATGCAAAAAGATTACTTACCAAGCGATGGAGTTGTTGAAGGCGTCGCATGACGTCCATATGCTTCACCTAACGGCCCACGTGCTCAGCGTAGGTCAAAATGGAGCTTTTATGGTGTTTTAAAAGCGTGATCCTGGACATTTCTTAAACGTTGTAGATAATCTATTCATATAATTTTGAAGCCTTATTATCTTTTATATTTATTTAAAACATTTAATGACTGCATAAAGTATTCTTATAACAATAAATATTATTTTTAAAGCTCTTGATCTAATGTTTTAGAATATAGTCATATTTCAGTACATCACAGAGATTATCAATATATTTTTTTATCGTAAGTATTTCACTATAATAATGTCAACAAAAATTTTACTAATGATTTTATAAATGCGTTTAAATATTAATAAATGTAAAAAAAATTAACACCACTGCACATAGATGTACTGAAATATGACTATATTCTAAAACATTAGATCGAGAGGTTTAAAAGTTTTATTAGTTTTATGTAATAAAAATACTTTATGCTTTTAGTTTAAAATAAATATAAAAGATAATAAGGCTTCAAAATTATATAAATAGATTATCTTCAACGTTTAAGAAATGTCCAGGATCACACTTTGAAAATACCATAAAACCTCTATTTTGACCAACGCGGCGCACACTCTCCCCTTAAGGAATGGACTTAGAATAGAAAGGAAGACAAAATAATTAGTAAGTACTATTTACTTAAACTATGTTGTTAAAGATAGTTACCAAGTGATAAACTAAGAACGTTGAAATTCTTCTTAGACATCTATACTTCTTCTTTTATAAGAGAAGATAACAGTTATTATAATAAAATATATTACATTAGTCTTAAAAAATGTTTATTCATGTAAAACAAAGTCAGCGATTCTTTTCAGTCTGGTTATTTACACCTTAAAAATGTTTCCGTTACGCCGTATAAAATTTGCTCGAAACCGTTAAAAGCTATTTCACAAAATGCCTTTGTGCTGGAATAATAAATACTCCATAATTAATTAATCATTCAATGTTTAATGTATAAAACTCAAATATTTTGTTTTACTCTCGGCTGAAGCAATATTTATAACCGTTGCAAACACTTCCTTGATTGAAGTAAAATCAGTTTTTAATTAATTATTTCTCTTTCATTACTTGGAAAAATAATGAAAAATTAATTGAAAATTATTATTTAAATTGGTACCTATGTACATACCAATCGAGAGCTTTTGTCGGCTGTAAGCCACAACGCTAATTCAAATTAATTGATTATTGTATTTTTCTAACATCCGGTGTTATTAAATTAAAAATCAAAAAAATAGGGAGGTACATAATAATATGTAGTGTATGATTGTGCTTTTTAAGTGGACTGTTTTTATTTTAAGGGATGATGGGGAGGTCGGATCTAGGGGCGGGGGCGATGGAACAGAATTCCAGATACTGACCTGTGTGATGATATTTGATGGCTCCGTGGTCTGGTTTCAACTGTCACTTGGGCGGTATCGTTGTTTTGGGTCACCCGGTTCGCACACTCCCGCACTTTGTGACACAGTTTTATGGATTATATGTAAGGGTGTATAAATGATGATGAACATTTATGAAAGAGTCTGTATCTATTGAGTCAATCACTTAAGCGAGGGAAAACTATTAGAAGCCCGCACGCGTCCGCTGTCGAGATGCAACTGAATTTACTTTTTGCAACACGGTCTCTCACGATCCGTAATTACTTATTGATTGTATGGTAACAATAACACTGGGGATTAGAAGGGGAGTGAGGAGATAAGCAGTGGAATGGGCACATAAATGACCCAATCAGTGTATTTTGGAAGAAAACACCCTACACTAATATTATGTTTAAAAGTTAAAAATAAAGTATTCACGTTATAAAAATATTAATTTTTTGTACAAATGAAATGTTAGTGCATTATTTTACATCAAGAGTTAGAATGTATATTACCCAAATATAAAATACGAAAATTATAATTTATATTTAGTGGTATTTCTCAATATCAAATTTTATTAAATTCCCAACATGATTTATTTATATTGTTTATAAGAAATGATAATATTATTTCTTATAAAATATTATTTAAATGCGCCTATTAATTAATGTATTTATAGTGGATATTAAAATGTACCCCCTATGGATTTTTTCCAAACACTTGAAATTTCCAATACTCGTTTTTTATATTACTTTCTTCTTTACTTGGTAATAAGGTTTAATCATTCTGTTTATAAATTAAATTGATATATATATATATATATATTTTATTATTGAAACAAACAATTACATATTGAATAGTATCTTCAAGAGTGACCTACCATTATGTCCTAAGCGTAGGGTGTTCAACCAATGTGTGCTACTCGTGATCACGTATTGCTGCGAGACGTGGACCCTCAACACGAGAGATGTCCAAAGTCTAAGAGTCACACAGCGAGGCATGGAGAGGTGCATGTTGGGCATCACCGCCATCCAATGGTACCCAAGGGGTACGAATCGGCCACAGGGTCGCCCTAAAAGCCGCTGGATTGATGAACTGGTAAAGTTCGGCGGAAATACGTGGCAGCGAACGACACAGGACCGAGAGAGTTGGAGAAAGCTTGGGGAGGCCTTCATCCAGCAGTGGATTGACCCCGGCTGATGATGACATATTGATTACAAAAATTTAAAACATAATAATAAAAAGTTATTGCAACCAGCAAAGTTTTCATGTATACATTATAATATAGTTAAGCCTAACAAGATAGAGAGTAAGAATAACATAAATATCAACAGATTACATTAGAAAATTACATGAGAATTATATAAATCGAATAAACTGTATTGTGTGCCATTAGTGAGTGCGCAAAGTGTCTGACTGAAGATACCGAAAGACGAAACCCGGGTCGCAGTATGTATTGTACAAAATTTAAATTAGTATTATTATCATAAGCTCTTTAGCCATCACGCGATCTTTGCATTATCTGCTGCCCAAAACAGTTCAGTGGAGCTGCACTCATACCAATCACGAAGGTTCGTAAGCCATAAAATACGGCCTCGTTATCTGCTACCGTTGATCTTTCCATTGATGACAAAATGGCGAATTCTGTACGTTTGTCCTCTCATTGTGTGGCCGAGGTCCTGAAGTTTTTTAGTTTTGATACTACGCAAAAATTCTCGTTTCTTTGGATTGAGAATGTTACTCCAACGATTTTTTTAGCTTAATAACGTAAAATAGAACATGTTTGATTTACTGCATAGACATTATTCCTTAATAATATAATCCTCCTTCCTTAAATATACAATATAATGTGTACTTGTCAGACCTAGGATTCGAATTTGGGACTCACGACGCTATAGGTAGTTGCTTAATCTACACGGCAATTGTGGGTGAGTACAGTATCTACAGTAAAAACAGATTTTCATCAATTATAATTATCACTACTTAATAAACATACAAAAACAATTAAATGTCAAGGCCAAAAAAAGCATTACTAACAATGACCATGAGAAACAAATTACTTTTGCACAGTTCCAAGGCAATGTGGAATATTTTTTTATCACTTGTGAAACCAACCGCGAGTAATAAAGACTTGTGTGGTTTATATCTCAGCTTTGGTTATGACCGAGTATTATACGAGAATTAATAGCAGCCACTTTGGCAAACTTGTTGAAAAATGTGAGGGACCTTGAGGTGAATGCCTTCCTGTACTTACAGAATTATTTCCGGACACCTGGCGAAAAGGATTGAAATGATGTCTTCTGCTCACTGAATATTACATTTTATCAAATCGCGCACATATTAAAAGAATTCAAGGCTTTAATAATTTAGAATTTTTGGTATAATCAATATTTTCAATGGTATTAAATTTGAGTTAATTTATTTTTACCACGTTTTTATTAGTTCAGTACAATTTTTTTGACTAACTTCCCGACTAGACATTTGAAACTTTTAGAATATTATCAGAACACGACGACAATGCATTCTTTTAATACTTTTGGCCATCTTTAAGCAGAATTGAATTAATTTTCAGTTAATTCTGTTTTGTATGTTTCGGAAAAAATCGTTAAAAGTAATATTTACTACTCACTATTATTGGTTGCTAAGTGGGTTTAAGCAACTCGATTATTAATATATACGTGCGTTACTATGGAAATCAATATTAAATCTCTGGTAAAAGTAAAAAGTTTATATGATTCAACAGAAAATTTAAAAACGTGGTATATAAAAAGTTCTTTTTATCTTGTAATTATGTCCATATTAATATCTAGAAACATAGTACATATGTGAATATGTTCGATATCAATTATAGAATAATTTGTAACATTTTACGAATTGACCTGTAAAATGATTTTTCGTTCACACCTTAAATCAAATATTGTTTGGACAGTCCATAGCATACAAGTCTGTGCGCTTTAATGAAAACAACACTTTATCGCTACTCGCTACTACTTCTGATAACTCAATATTTGTTTCACCCAATTATGGTCACACCAATATTCGAAAATGAATTCAATTCTGCTTAAAGATGACTAAAACTATTAAAAGAATGCATTGTCGTCGTGTTCTAATATATTCTAAAAGTTTCAAATGTCTAGCTAGTCGGGAAGTTAGTTAAAAATCTTCAATTGTCCAATAAAAATCTTGGACAAACAAGAAAAAATTTGTACCGGACAAACAAGAATACGAGCCAATTAAAACGTGGTAAAAATTAGGAAGTAATTGGCAAAAATTGAGCATTACAGAATAACTTTACATAAAAAAAAATCAAAAAAATATTGCAAATTTCGGCTGATCTTTTATAATATTATAGAGAATATTTGAGTAGCTTAGTATCAAAGTGGGACATAAGCCATTTACAAAATTTTACACGAGAGTCACAAACACGTATGAAAAGTGTCCGTTTTTCATATAACATACCAACTTTAAACTCAAAAATCTATATGAAAACTACCATTTTTGATACTTCTGGTGGATTTTTTGAAAAAAGCATCACTTGCACTACCACAATCAATTAAAACATGAATTTAGTGCGAGGTGGCGTTTGTCCCACTTTGATACCAAGGTACTTATATTATTATAAGATGCTAGCTATATGTAATATTACAAAAAACAATAATAGTATTCATTAGTACCTTTGGTAATTACCTACTAATTTAGTTCCCATCCCTACCGCTGTACGCAATTTCCTCGCCCTTGCGCTCACTGTCGCATATTATAACTCTGAAGTATTTCGTTATGACTTGGGTAACAGTCGTCTCCCCACTTATCTGCCGGATGGAGTTATCTCTTGGGACCTCTTGTTTTCTACCAGGCTATAAGTGCTTATATCAGAGTACGTTTCCATGCTACATGTGTGAAATGCGTAAGCATTTATCTTCAAAATTAGCACTATATACGGAGATGAAAAGGAAACATTTCATATGCATACATTTAGATTGGTTTTCTTGAAGATATTTTTACTTATTCATTCAAGGTTTTTTCAGAGATATTTTTAGATAATTATTTATACGTCATACTATTGATATCGGTGAGTCAATACAGATATTAAATTTAACAAACACACTAGAAAAAATCTCTTTGAAAGAAGTAAGACACCCAGCAGGAATCAAACCTACATCTCTCGGGTATCGCGCTCACGCATATAGCCCACTATGCTAAAGGAGCCATACTTTATTATGTTCGTCATAATTATGACAAATTTTAACTATTGGCCTTGTAATACTCACTGAAGCGCTTCCCAAATTTAGCTACTATTTGGCGATCGGCTTTTGTATTTTAATTCAAAGTAGGTATTACTTTACTAACCGACCGCGACGTCACGGATTACTCCAAGATTTTTGTTTGCAACTTACTTGAACTTGCTAATAATTATTTTTTAATGAACTATTTTTTTATTCAACGAATGATTCACAAGATTTAAAAATGTAACATTCTTAAATCTCGTGAATTCTTTGTGAATAAAAACAATATTTAATTAGATATTATTATGTTGTAAATTTGATCGATTAGAATCAATTGAAAATGGACGGTAAAAAAATATTATAGTGTTGAGGATTAAATGAGTACCAATGACATATTATTATAATTAAGTAAGTCAAAAGCAAAAGGACTTCTCTCCTTTACACAAATATGTTCATTGAGATACGCACATACACATATTGAGGTAGTTTTGAGGGGTTTTTATGTACATTATAAGTTTTGTTATATTATAATATAATCATATTGTATTTTGACCATTAAAAAAAATATATTATTTAAAAAGTTATTTGATCTAATTTTAACATTTCAAATAGTAACTGTTTTACATTTTAATTATAAAATTAGTAAGGAAGTATTTACTATTATTATAGCAGTCAAGATAATATACCAAGATTCAAACATACAAATTGAAAAAACATGCATTTTTGCAAATATCCAATACGCTTGAATAGTATCTTGAAAGTGACCTTCTATGTTGCCTATGCATGTTACTAGTAACACACGTGTTATGAATGTGAAATATAAACCATTAAGGGCCCACATCTTCAGAGTATGTCAAAATGGAGCTTTTATGGTATTTTCAGAGCATAACCCTGGACATTCCTTAAACGTTGTAGATAATTTATTTATATAATTTGAAGCCTTATTATCCTTTATATTTATTTTAAACATTTGATGACTGACATAGCTTATAATTAGTATCTTTAGAATTATCTTCAAATGTGTTAATCGTGTCCATTTTTGAATAAGATGCCTAATTCTTGTCAAATTTGGGATCAAAAAGATTATAAAATATAAATTTTTATTGTAAATGATATGTCACAATATAATGTTAACATTAATGTTATTAATCGTTTTGGAATGTCAAGGGTTATGCTCTGAAAATACCATAAAAGCTCCATTTTGACCTACACTGAGCATATGGGCCGTTTATGTATAAAAGTTCAAAAATTGGGCATGTCTTACACTAAATTGAAATATTAAAGATCGGAAAATTTCCATTAGCAAAATAATTTCGCGGATAAATGAAAAGTTTTAAGTAGTGGTATTTTTGTTAAACATTGTGTAGTAATAATATTCCTTTTTATTGAGATAATTCACAGATATTGCAATATTGCAAATACGTAAGTTTAATCTAATATAATATTTCATTTCTAATGGATTCAAGCTCTGTAGGTACTATTCCATTTAAGTCGTTTTTTGCGACCCGGGTTTCACCTTTCGACATCTTCAGGCGTCGTGTACACTCGCCAAAGGTAAACCACACTGACAATGAACACTATTAACTCTAGCTTATATATTAAATCAGTACAATAAAGTGGGTAAAAAACTCCATTACCTATCTATCAAGTCAAAGGTCACAAAAATACAATAAACAAATCATGAATAGTTGAAGTGTCAGTAAAAAACCTAATTAGTAAAAACCCTATCTTATTAATAACAATACACTCGATAGCATATTATTATAATAAATCATCAAAACCTAATAATAGATCATTATTCTTTATAAACAATAAAAATACTACACTCAAGAGGTGTAAATCGTCTCTTGAAAAACTCGCCTGAGATTATATGTATAGTTTTTAAAAAGTAGGTACCATGTAAGAGTATTATTAAAGACTAATATCTCATTAGTTAACTCCATTAATTATTTTTCTTAGAATTGAACTAAGAATGTGGGTGTATTGAGTACTATATCATTATACTTCTCCACTTATTCATTTGTTTTTAATGACAGAAATGATAATACTTGTGTGTTGTGTAGTGTTCTTGTGTCATTTTGCTGTTTAGTATTTCGTGAGATTTTTAGACGTCCATCTAGATGACATCCAAGGGCACATTGTTTTTTTTCTAATATTGGGCAGTCATTAATAAGATGCCACGCTGTTTAATTAATTAATATGTCATTAAATACCGTCATAATAATTATACTGGTACCAACACATTTTAGAAAACGATTTCTATAACTAACCCATATAAAAAATACTTACGTAGGTACCGATGTCCTATGTGACTTCAATATACAAAATAAAACGCCTAGTTTTGTATTCCGGAACGCTGTTTTTTCTCAACACTTTCTAGTTTGTACCTTTTGGAGTGTAAAATTACATTGGTCCACGTACCAAACCTGCTGATAAATTGTTCCTTTCAGATATTTTTATATGAAAAGTTATTTTACGGCGCTAGAAAATTTATTGTACACAGCCCGTAAAGGTATTTTATCATGACGGATAATGTTCCTTGACACAGGGAAGAGTTTTATACTGTGTTTTTTTTATATGGTCGGTATATTATTTATGTTTTACATTGTCATTATAAAATATACTCATTTGAATCTCGAAGTTTTAAACAGACAGATAAATATTGTCTTTTTAATATGATTGTTTTTTTTTATTTTGAATGGAATAAAAATAATTACAGCAAATTAATTTGTGTGCGAATTTTCTAGTACCTATCTATTGATTTACATAAGTTGAACAAAAATCGAGCATATTATAATATTATGGAAAATGTTAAAAATAATACCGTAATTGAGGGGTCTAGTTGCAAAGTTGCCACTGTTTACTTTTTGTGAATGTTCAGAATCAAGAAAAAACGATTCACAGGTTTATTTTGAGGGAAAACCAAAATACCTTAGGTTTTATTTAGAAAGTGTATCTCCAATTTACCGTTAATAATTATATAATTCAAATATATGTACTGAATAATAGTGAACAGTGGCGGTTTTGCTACAAACTAAATTCAATCTGACAGTTCAACTTGTCGTCAATATTTTATCCCACTCATAACCGGTATTTTTTTTAATACCTCGTACACTGAACATCAATAATTATTATTGAAACTAAATTATATTATAGACTTATAGTTTTGTTTACCTATCTGAAAACAATTAACATTGTACTTATTGGTTTTGGTAATATAGGTACATTTAAAGATTTAAACTGATAAATCTGTTAGGTATACCTATATACTTAATTACATCTACTTTCCGTAAATATTTTTATTATGATAACAACAAGATTATTACAAACTTACCATAAATTCAAATGAAATAAAAATGATCTGTTTTGGAATATGGTTCTGAATGGGTTACATTGTGAAATTAGCACACATTTCATTGTCAAAAGACGCATAACTTTAAAGAGTAAAATCATACATTTTAGCTTTTGCCACGTTTCTTTTCCAGTTTGTTATTGTTATATTCCTTTTTCTGGCTTGGTTTTCCTCAACAGTTGTCACATTCACGTCCATTTTCATAATGAAATCTAACTTATTAACGGAGCATAATGACTGTCAACCGACGAAAACAATACCACACGGCCATATAAATTTTACACCCAAGCTGTTCTGTGATTGGTTGAAATTGAACGATGGCATGTTTGCATGTCACTTTTTAAACAGTGGCGAATTTGCACCAAACCAAATATTTCAAAGGGAATTTTATACTGGATAGCGTCACTTTTCAATAAATACAAAGGCTGCATTCTATTGCTTTTTTGATACACTTTCATGATCAGTAGCTAACTCAATATTGACCAAAATCAAACAGTGGCGCCTTTGCAACTAGACTCCTCAATTTCGAATTAACTATTTCTCTTCTGTGCAGTAGAACGATATTGGCGAACCTGCCTGGAAAAAAACGAACTTTCAGGTTGACCGATTTTCACTGCTGACAAATTAAATAGTACGAAATAGTACCATAAAATGACAACATCGCGTCTCGCTCACTCTTAAAGAATGAATTGGAGAGACAGTCAGCACTTTTACGTGTAAACAGTTATTATCATGAATCATGATACTTTAAAATAAGCACTATTTTTTCCGACCATGTCCGATCCTGATAGGATCATAATATGGGCCTCCACAGAGTGGAGGTTTGTATTGACAGATTTTGTTTTTTACGAGAAATGGATGTCAGCCACTTGCTCAACCTATTAGGTCCATACCCTGACTCACACAAATTGAAAAACGATATGTGTACTTGCCAGACCCAAGATTCGAACCTGGGACCTACGGCTTTATAGTCCAACGCTTAAGCCACGTGGCCACCGTGGGTGTCAAAAGCACTATTGCCACCAGTAAATCCATGCACGTGTATTTATAGGCGCTATATAGTAAAAATATAAGTATGCATATTTATATGGCAATCCCAATCTACGGATTAACAAGCATGTTTCTTCTTTGCTACCCCACTACGAAAGCATACAATATTTCCATTATAATCTTATGTAATATAATATTTGTGTGTAGCAGATTTCTGTAGTAATTTTCGACTTATCTTTCAATTTCATTCATTCGCGTACAGTGTGCACCGCCACGGGCGACGCTTTTAAATTACAATCGCGAAGGAAAGGGCGCCGTTATACAGAAATGACGTCATTAGGCGCCATGTAATATCGCGCACCCTGTATCTTTACGCCTGACTGCGTTATCATATGTAGCACTGGTTATGGTCCAACTTATGAATATAAATTCGGGCTTACAGTTGAAATAAAGCCCTGCTAGATTGACGTACTTCGCATACGTCAGAGGCTCGTAACGTTTTCATCATAAAAAAACGAGGTAAATGTGACGCAGATGCCCGCATGAGTTTTCATAACTTTCTGTTCAGACCAAACCCAACCTAACCTAACCTTACATAACCTTACCTAACCTTACCTAACATAAAATATCATAATCTAACCATAGGGCGGCTCTCGTAGTGCAGTGCGTAAGACGCACTTGCCTTCAACCCGAGAGTTCCTGGGTTCGATTCCCGGTCAGAACACACAATATTTATGTGTTTTTCTCAAAGCCTGGGTGTTTGTGACTGTTCAAAGTTACTAACAACCACCTCGTACGAAAAAGCAAGGACATGGTTATTAATCATTCTAAAAAAAAAAAAACTCACATAACCTTCCCTAACCTTACCTAACCTTACCTAACCTAATCTAACCTACCCCATCCTAATGTAACCCAATATAATCTTAGTGTGATAATGATGCATCGAAATGTATGAAAATTTCAAATATTAAATTAACAATTAATATGGGATCGAAAAGCATCTGTGTTGACAGAAAAAGGTGTTTAATAGTATAATTGTCCAGATGGAATAAATTTTTTTATTAAAAAAAAATATAAAAGCTCATGCGGGCATCTGCGACATAATTACCAAAATCCTAACATGAAAATTCGATGTTTTCCATCAAACAAGTATTTTCATTTTTTTATATCTCATCAAATCTACTCCAACAAGTGAGATTCCGTTGTCCTTCAAAATTTAAGTGACACCAATCTTTGTACCATGCCAGTTGACGTTATTCTAATTTTAGCCAGAACTCCTTCATTCGATGCTCGTATAATAAATACTAATGACAGCTGTTATCTCTCTACTTTCGAACCGTTTAATAACTACCAAAATTACTTTCTTTAATAGCACCTAACCAAAATATTGTACAATAATTTATTTTTCTCTGTTATTTTTCTTTAAATTTATTATTTTGCCACTACAATATTTATACTCTCACAGACACTGTTAACTTAAAATCATATAAATTTAGTCAAAGCACACCTGAGGGTATAGTGATCTTAGTTTTGTCATGGGTAACTGCTCCTAAAACATTCACAGACATAAAAAATGATTATTCTTACCGAACGTAGAGCCCTATTATAAGTCTGATTAAGACCGGATGTAGTACGAAGCGGCTGTGGTTTTATGGGGCCAATAATGCCAATATTGTTTCTTCTACTTATAAGGGGAGTAGTTGTCATTTGTTAAGTCAACCACTCCGTAATTATTATATTATTATGTTCAGACGGTTGCTTTTGTACGAGATAAATTGTAATATTGTATGGGCAGTGTTAAAGGAAAATACGCGTGGATATTTATATCGTTTATATGGCACAAATACATTAGTAGTATTATACGGTAGATATGAAGGTATATGTTTTTGAGTGTAGAATGTTTATCTTGATTCTTTTAACTTGATAATTTAGAAAAAGGACGGAGTGTCCTTGTGTATATATAATATATTGAAGATCTCTAGACAACTTTCATTTCATGGTCATAATTTGATAATATAAGTATCCATAAATACATCTTATGGCATACTAGATGCCTGATATTGCTCATTATGAGAGAAAGTGATGTGTAGTATGGGACTTTGCCACTGGGTGATATCTTTTTTTCTCAATTCTTTTAAGACCGCCATCAACGTATAGTTCAAAACAGCTAATAGCAGTATAACTATATATCGTTTTTTTTAACAATTTTTAATCTATTAATATATTACTCAGTATAAATAATAAAAATATTTCAAAATTGGAGCATTTGACTTTTCAAAAAATTATTAAATATCTGAAAATACCCCTTAATAGTAATAAGCTTCAGATGAGCATACCTGATCTCAAAGACACTACACGCCGTTATATAAATATAAAAAATACGATTCATTAACTTTGAGAATTGTATTTTTGTTATTGACCTAATAAATGTCATAGGTATGAACTAGCGAAACATTAAATCCCCACCGCCTAAAAAAATCGGGTCTCCATATTGTATCTTTTTTTTTTACTAACAGGCACTTTTGCCACTCCTAGAAGCGGATATTAATATAAAAAAGATCGTTTCATGGTTGAATTATTCTAAATAGACAATATCACTCGAGTTATCCATCCCTGTCATAGAGTTAGCGACGAGGCCCTATCTTGAAGCTCAGTGACACATACCCTTTGTGTCGAATAAAGGTTATGTAATCTAATAGCTTTTAAGTGAGCTTTCGCATGCATGTATGTATATACGAGTGTATGTGCGGTTCTAATTAACTGGTTTTATTTGCAGTTGATAAAAGCAATTGTTAGTAGTTGTAATAATTATTATTCCTCTCGAACTTTGCTTATGAGAAATCTGTGTGCCTACGCTACATTATTATATTAAAATATTACAGAAATGTTTGCACATGTTATTACCATACGGCTTACACGAGTGAAGAGGCTGCAATATTTGTCTGGCATATAAATAAGCTTTGTTTATATATTCAAAATAAATAAATATCACTTATATTATTTTAATTAATTTACCAAATTTTATTATCAAATGAAAGCTTATTTTCATCTTGTTAATAGTCAGATGCAAGAATCAAAATAAAAAGTACTTATGTAAAGAGACGAAACAGTTCAAAATTATTATTAATTAATAAAGGTCTACACGAGCAAAAATAACGAATTAACTTCGTTGCAATTAGATAAGACGCAAATAGTTTAGTTGGTAGAGCACATAGACGCAAATCCGGCTGGTGGTCGTATTTTTTTTTGTGATTATATTATATTAATTCTTGGAGGTTTTATCAAATTATGTAATATTAGTTAATTAAAGGTCTACGGATAAAAATATCTTTATAAAAGTTAGGTTTCTAATTTGACTCAAATAATTAGAGGTTGGGCCAAATTATGGTAGCCGTCATTCCTTATTTCTCCACCTACCTTGAGTCCTTATTTATTATTGTCGCAAGACCAGGACGGCATGTTACGGCCTACAGGTCATGTTTAGACGGTGATTTAGTTACTTCAAGACAGCCTACGTGCCTAGGCTTGTTAAAGCTGTCGCGCTCTATCTGATACAAAATGAACGAGGCCGTGTTAACCACACGGTGACTCATATGTGCGACCTTAATTGCGCTGAGCGAACATCACTTCCTACGTCGTCACTATACTGAACTTGTCATCGTCATATACCCAAAAACAAAAGAGAAACCATGAGAGCGACATTCTTAACCAGCTCCAACACGCGCCAGGCGCAACAGGTCAATGTCTGGCATCCTGTTAACCCCCCCTTCACATCTAGAGCCGTAAACCACCAACCAGTATCTTCAAAGTACAGTCCACTGCTAAAAGCGCGACTAATTGCGAGTCCTTATATGCCATATAGACCATAAGCGACTCATATGGAAAAGTTGTACACTATAACACGTGTTAACAGTGACAGTAATTGGTTGGAGTCTTCACTTTAACATTTGGCCAATTATTCTTCCCATTAATGGCCACCTGACGGGTAGCGCACTTGCATGTCTTATTAATTAAATCAAAGTGTCAGATTTTTTCTTGGGAATATGATTGACTGATTAACTGAATTGCGTGATTGACTACTTTAAAAAAAACACATACTTACTTAATTCTAAATAGTATAAAATGTGTAAAATTCAAAACGATTTACAGCGCATATAACTAAAAATACAGTTTAACTAAGAATTTATTCCAAGTAATAGTAATTGCCAACGTAATTAATAAGTACCTACTATTACTACTGTACTACGATATTTAGGGATACAATTTTTAGTGCACTGTAATAGTACGAGGTGATTTGGACGCTGCGGGGGAGGTATACCAAGGATTCCAGGTACTAGCACTTAATGATGGTGAGGCTGGCTCCCTGGTTTGGTTCTCACTCACTGCACTACCACTCTCCCGGTTACACTGTAGTTTTTGAGTCACTCTGTGGTTTGTTTAATAGATGGTTAGGTAATGAGTTTCATTGTTTATGAATTACGGTACGTTAGGCGGCATTGGGCAAACCGATAATTCGTAATTGAATTATTTCTGTTATGACCCAAGGGTCAAACCAGTGCACGTCTTGGTGCGTTTATGGTCTGGAGGTAACTGGCTGTCATGTATTTATTAATATGTATGGTACTACAGTGTCTGGATGGATGTGGGTAAAGAATTTATATGGTATTTGCGCTACCATAATAATTGACGAAGAATTTTTATTAATATTTTTTTATCGTCATCAATCCTAAGTGGATCATAGTCATACGGATATAGGTACTCAAAGTGGAGGTTGTAATAATTTTGTTTTTGTTTTTACGAGAAATGGCTGTTAGCCACTTGCTCAATCTATGAGACCCTTAGACTATAGATACATCTAGACGCCACCGATTGCATTGCTAAATGAAGCTGCGTGCCATGCGTTTGGTTTGTGGAGAACGCATTCATATACAAATGTTTGAGACCATAGAACATTTCGCTAGTGCTCGCACTAGACGCTCAGAATTAAAATATAATTTTCTATTTTTTTACGTTATATAGTATTTTTAAGCGGTCAAAATGCAACCATTAGGTAAAGATATCGATAATTTAAGTTATTTTAAAGAAACACTAGGTCACTGATATTAAAATATATAATAATATACAAATAAATTATCACGAACATGTAACAACGTACCTATGAAACGTAATACCATCTTCTTGCTTATCAGTACGGCTTATTACACACATTTTAATACAACACATAGAACCGTCTTTTCTACTTAATTAACTAAAAATATTTACCACTGACTTTATGTTTAACACAAAAAATATCAATTTTAGCAACACGCGCTCGCAGGTTATCGACCCTTAGCTTTGTAACTAAGATTTGTCGGCGACACCATAGAAAATCATCTCACACATCTGTAGACCTTTTATATTACTCTGGAGCGTGTCGCAGAGATTTAGGGGTGTCGAATACTTTCTCACTTGCACTTATGCATCGTTTTTGTTCAGGCCTTGATGAAACCCATCCATAGTCTATGTGTAAACACGCATTGAAAAACATCATGTAAATTTACCAGGCCCGAGATTCTAACACGAGACCCACGGTATTATGTGGACGCAAAAATCAATAATAATATAAAAGATATTTATATTTAGCAATGAAGGTCTATCTCTACGTCAACAAATAAATTCCTGAACAAAAAATTAGCATGCTTATCACAGAAATGTAACTTAATTTAATAAATTTTAATTTTCCAAAATTTTGCCGCAAAAGACAGACGTTCAGAGTTAGCAGCAGCAGTTAGCCACCGCGAGGTTAGTCAATCTTCGAGAGAGGAGTACCTACCTCCGACCTTTAACACAGTTATGCACAACCTGTATTATCTAACAGCCGTACGCATGGAGTCTCAAACTGCGTTGAACGTAGTTAGTGGTTTATCGGCCATATGTCATATAACTATAATTCCTAATTATAAATATAAGTCTCATTTATTTTGTAGATTCGGCCAGTGACGTCCCGTGAGGGTAGGCAGATTGAGCGTCACTTGGGAACGGCAGTTCGAGCGGAAGGGCGGCAAATCGAGAAGAATCTTTTGGTATATATAGAAATAGCTACCTACACTTAGTAATAACGAATATGTATATATTTTCATTAAAAAAATCAGCTCACTTGTTGGAAACAAAATGTGTTAATTAACATAAAATGTTTAACAGGACTGTAATTGTTTTTTCAGGTTCGTGATGTTTATTTTTGTCTGTTTATTTAGATTTTATTAGATCCGTCATTATATAGATTATCGATTTAGTAATATCTAAATCTTTGCAATCACAGACTAAAAATATCATTATAATGTTGCCAAGTTTTGTGAAGAAGAATAGCGACACAAATCTCCCTTAATTCTTCAAGACGGAGTAAATTAATGTATCACAAAAATTACGTCATTTAAAAAGCTACTAAGTATATTACCAGCGTCAAAAAACTCCCCACTTTTGGGGAAAACGTATTTATAAATTTAATTCTTTATGTTTTAGTGGTAGGTACTTGAGTAGTTGAGAATAAGGGACCCAATAATGCACGTCCTCAGGAAAAACGAAGCCGGGTTTCTACCTGGTCGAGCGTGTACAGACCAAATCCACAACCTTCGATGTCTTCTCCAGCAGAGTCATGAGCTGAACAGTCCGATGGCTTGATGCTTTGTGGATTGTGAAAAGGCTTTCGACAGTCCGCACCGCCACTCCATCTGGATGATACTGGGAGCATACGGGATCCCTCCCAAGATCATTGCCATAATCAAAAGCCTGCACGAGAATAGCGAATGCTGTGTCAGAATTGGAGACACTGTCATGGAATGGTTCGGGGTCACGACCGGAGTCAGACAGGGTTGTGTCCTTGCACCGTTTCTCTTTGACTTCATACTACGGAAGTCAATACCACCCGACCGAGGCATACCTGTTACCCCCACGGTGAAGCTATGCGACCTGGAATACGCCGATGATGCTGTCCTATTCGACAACTCAATCAAGGGCATTAACGAGGAGATGAGAGAACGCACCAACCAGCCTCTCATCACGCTGAAAGTAAAGAGGCGACGTTGGACCTGGCTCGGCCACGTGCTGCGGATGCCAGAAGAGAACTTTAACCTGGCTTGCCTGTTATTCAAGCCAACCGGATTCCGGCGACGTGGAAGGCCGCTAAATACAATCTACAGAGTGTATACGGCGAAGCTACGGGATGCTGGTTTGACCTGAAATGAAGGCGAGCGACAGGGATTCTTGAAGGCGCCGCGTGGTGTCCATATGCTCCAGCTAAGGGGCGGATATGGCCAAAGAAGAAGACCTATATATTTTGTTAGTAACGTATCCATACAATACCTTTCTTAGATAGTGGAGTCATGAAAGGTTGATAAAAAATATTGTGTATAAAAATGGGAGGGCACTTTGGTGCTGCCTAGGGGCGGCATTTTGTCTAAAGACGTCACTGGATTCGGCAGAGTATTTGCGAATTTTAAAAACAGTAATTATTGTGCCGTTTACAAAACACATACACATCATGAATTTTAATCCATAGTTTAGATACAATACTCCCGTGCTTCGATTGTTCACTAAAGATGTCATAAACGCAGTATTTCACATTAAGATGGATTTACGTAATATATTATTACTATAAAATACATACAACCCTAGAGCGGAATGCACAATCTAAGATTTCGTTCCTAAGGATAAGTCGCCGAAAAGGATGACTTAACTATAGATAATCCTGAGTATAGAGTTAAGGAATCCTTAACCATAGACTACTTTTGTTATGAACACGCCCCCTTCTGTATTACCATTTACCACTGACAGCTGCTGTCAAAATAAATTCGCATGTCTATAACACAGTCCATACACTCAAATTCATTTGACAATGTATCTCAATATGGATATTGATAGTGTTAATTCGTTTGGCATGTACTTGCAGAATATTATTTTATTTTTATATGCCAGCCCGCAGAAATACAAAATACCAGATGAAGAATGACACTTGATGCTAGTGTTACCATGTTAAAAAAAAAACTTGTGGTGCCTGTGGAATCACGTATAATGACTTATAACGGAAACATAAGAGTATTATAATTAAATATTGTCATCGTTTAACGATTATAAAATAATTTACCTAATTTACCTAACGAGAATTTTTAAATATGGTATTATTTTCAATAAAAATGATCTTAACTAAGGACAGTGTTTCTGCATAGTGTTTTCTGCTAAGGAAATTTTAGTTATGACAAATGTTTCTGCATTCCGCTCCTAGTTACTGCTTTCTTTAAGATATTATGCAATTCAAAGCAGTCTGCATTGTTTCAAAATATCGCCTATACTGTAATAAGCAAGACGAAAATCTCAAACACACTGGTGATAATATTGAGACTGGCATAGACTGATTGGTATAAATGATAATAATATAGATCCATTTTCATTTCCCGTATTGACGGAAGACCATAGATCATTAGACGGAATAATTGTACAAAGCAATATGCGTCATCTCATAAATCTCATAACAGAAAGGAAGTTAGCTGCGAGACGAAAGTGTGGCCACTTGCGATCGATATTAAAATATTTATTGGGAATACTTTATCCTTTCGTGCATTATAATTATAAAAGAAATATGATAACATAACTTGTAAATTATTTAAAAATTATTATAATTATTCATTATTTATAATAATTAAATTCATATGGTACCTTTACACATTTTCATACCTATTCACAATTTCAAAAGTTTAAATTCTTTATCGGGGAATCAAAATTTAAAAGTTGGTCACATTAGTCGCGCCATGACGCGATTAGTGACGTCACATCAGTGACGTCACTAATCAACAGACTCGATTTACTTAAGGTGATGCATCAGTGAAACGCCAAATAATTTTCAACTGTACGCGCGACGAAAGTTTGTACTCGCTTCGCATTCATTGAGAGAACGTCGAGTCAGACATACGTCACTTTGCTGCGTGATGGCGACGGGCCAATTAATTCTAAAATCGTGTAAAGATGACTAAAAACGTTACCTATTTACTTTAAAAAGAAAACATGTCAATGAATATATTATTATTGTTACTAATAGAATAATAAACAGAACATAAAATGGACGTATGTTGGATTTATATGAGAAATAATATTTCGTTTGACAGGCGTCTTTTGCACCCGCGACCCGCAATCCGCACATCGCCTAGCAACGATCTTTTTAGACCGTGCCTCAACTAATGCATGGCCTTAATAGAAAACATGATGACAAAGATAACATCATAGAAAATTAAAATACCAAACAATTACAAAATATGGTGATCCCGTCAGAAAGTGATGAACTACAATAATTATTATAGTTCATTACTTTTATCACTTCATCATTTATTATGAACCATAGTAAAATAATTAATTGTAATATTAGTCCTGCGATGTATTTGAGTTGCGCAGCACTGCACTAACACACTAACTCAATCGGATTGTTGAGCAAACACCTTCTTCCCTCAGTGAAAAGTTCGGGAGCTTTTGCAAACACACAGCGCGCACCTTGTTGAACAACTTTCGTCGGAACTTTTTGTAATTTATTCCCGACGCGGGAACAATACAAAGCTTCCGGTGATAATAAATCATTTCCATTCTTGATTTAGCGAAAAAATAATAATACCTTCATCCACTACGTACTCCTTATATACTTTGCGAAGTTGCCGAAGGTCTGAGGTGACTTAGAATGAGTCAATTAAGGAAATGACAGCATAGCTTTGGCATGGAGGAAACTTGATCAAAAGATATGCTTTTGAATTGTTTCAGCGGAAGATGCTTCTGATTGTTTTACGAAAATATTCGGGATTCTATTTTTCTCATTTTTCAATAAATCATTTTAATAAGCAAGCATCTGTTTTTTTATTATAACTTGCACATGACATTATCATTGTAAGTTGTCAAAAAAGTAATTACATATGCCTCATAGATTCAATTAAATATATATTTAACTCAATTAAAATTCAATTAAAAATATAAACAAATTATTAATCATGATATTATTAAATTGGGTAAGATAATATCTATATTCGTATAATAAAAAATAGCTCACTTTTAACTTTACTAAAAGTAGATCGAGCGGCTCTCTACTATAATGTTTAAGACACTGACATCTCATCCGTGGACTCTGGGATCAATTTCAAGAGTTTAGATATTTTTTTGCGAAATTACCTGGTTGAGCTTTTGTGGACTGTAATTATTTTGAAGGTGCTGGATTGGTGGATAGAGGATCTCGGAGAGCGGGCGGGTTTTACACGAGAATACCAGGCACTGACCTTTGATATTGAGAGGAATGGGGCGCACTGGAACTGGGTCGGAGTTCACGCACTCATGTACTGGTAAACGGACAATACACTTTTGAATGGATGATATAACATAATATTATTATGTGGTTGATAAATGATGAGGTGAGTTCAGCATGGATGATATAGATGCGACATTTGCTCAAACCGTATCAGATTTATCATAGGAAGTTCGAAAACATGTGTTTTATATGAGTCACGTGGTAGTTAGCGACGGTAAAGGTAAACAACCCTCTCTTGACGTAACTGACTGTTCTTCGCAATTACCCTCGATTCATCACCCGTAACTGTTGGTCACCCTGGTCTGGTGACAATAATTAAGGACGGTAGGTGTGATATATTTTTGCGAGTTTAAGGATGGTATTGGGATTATAATCGGCCCAAGGATTACATTTTATGTTTTAAACGGATAATTTGATTCAAATTTTGTAGTTATGTGCGCCGCATGCTCACATACATGCTCATTTTCTATAGCCGATCTTGCGCGTACGGAATTGGAGAGCGCATGTACACGCTTGTAGCATATGGCATTTTAAATACATATCTATATTTTTTATTCTATTTTTTTCATATAGTAGTAGATAAATGCCATTTAGGTCCCTCTCAATCTGCATGGATATAAAAATAAAATATTTTGCAGTAGTGACTCCGTCAATTTAAAGGAGAAACCACTGTAAGTATAACCCCTATTTTTATTACAACGTTTTTATTAGCTCGTATTCTTGTTTGTCCGGTGGTTGTTTGTCCAGTACAAATCTTGCAATCGATTTTTAACTAACTTCCCGACTAGCTAGACATTTGAAACTAGAATATATCAGAACACGATGCCAATGCATTCTGTCAATACGTTTAGCCATCTTTAAGTAGAATTGAATTCATTTTCAGTTAATTCTGTTTTGTATAAAAAGTTATTTCAGAAAAATTCGTAAAAAATAAAAGACTAATATTGGTTGCTAAGGCGGTGGTCCTAGCAACTAAATTATTAATATATACATGCGTTACTATGGAAATCAAAATGACATTTCAGTATTCTATATATATTTTGTTTGTTTGTTTGTTTTTTATTTACTTCATATCAAGTACCTACAAGTTTGAGCATATTGGGCATAATAATTCAACAAAAATTTTAAAAACGTTGTAAGTATATCAAAAGTTCTTTTTATCTTGTAATTATTCCTATTATTTTTTCTCTCTTTGCTCAGACCCACGACGAAGAGACATGAACTTTACTATCCGTTAATATGTAGGTATTCAAATGTGAGTTTTACGTATGATGATGAGGATAAAAGGCCGTTATGCCTTTATACCTCATATTATTCTAACTATATATTGTAAGGTTGCTGCTTAAAGTTGGTAAGTCGATAATTTAGGTATTTGGAGTTAACAATGGATTATGTGTCTATATAAAATATATAAAAAGGCAAGGTCATATATAGAACGATATATAGAACATGCACACAAAGCATACAGAAATAAGCATTATGCCTGATTTAAGAGGGCATGTCAAACTTCAAATTGCAATTACTCCATAACATGATTTCCAGACTTACCAAGTTTTTACAGTACCTAATCCCACGATATATATAATGGAATATAAGAAATCTCTTATCGTGATCAATTTTCGGGTTGTCACTAATTCATAAATTCTCATTTATTGAGAATGGTCTCTCTAATGACCCCAAAATGTTGAAAAAAGTAAGATGAAAAATACGTAAATAAATATATTTAGATAATGAATGAAGTCTCAAAGTTGAATATAGTATTATTGTTGTTTAGTTTCACCATGTGTATTTGACATATGGTTTTTAGATGACGAAAACCTTTTAAAGTTAATTTTATAAGAAAGTGTTACACTGAATGTAGGTACATACCTAATGAATTTAGACTTCAAAAGTACGTTATTTTTTTAGAAATATAATATGAATTGTTATTTTACTTAACGTTATGTCTTACTGTAAAGTGTAATAAACCTACCAGTATTAATTAAGTTAACACAGAATCGAAATATTAAAACATATTATGCGTTGTTTATATAATATAGTACTATATTATTATATAAACTTTGGAATATAATTTCATGTAGCGAAGATTTAATCTAGTGGATCAATTGATAGCACTACCACTGAAGACAGACCAAACTTCACAGATTAGTGATAACTGACGACAATTCGGGGAAAATCGTTTTTCCCTTAGGGCAACTTAGAAACGGGGTGAAGAAATGCCTTTGGATAAGAAACGTTCTCTCAAGTTATTACAGCCTACCATACATTGTATTACGTTTCCTGTTTTATAATACTATTATGTCTCTAGCTTAATATAACCCAAATATTTTTTTAAAAGACGGTTATATTATAATATTATATTCATCATCATCATCAGCCTGAATCTATCCACTGCTGGATGAAGGCCTCTTCAAGTTGCTTCCACTTCTCTCGGTCCTGTGCATTGCGTTGCCACGTACTTCCGCAGAACTTTATCATTTCATCGATCCAGCGGCCTCTAGGTCTACCTTGTGGACGTTTTGTACTTCTTGGATACCACTGGATGACTAGATTTGTCCAACAATTGTCTCTTCTTCGAGCTATGTGTCCAGCCCATCTCCATTTAAGGCTTTTAATAAACTCTATTACATCGCAAACCCTTGTCTGCTTCCTTATCCACTCATTCCTCTTATTGTCCTTTCGCGTTATGCCCAGCATGCACCTCTCCATACCACGTTGTGCTACTCTAAGTTTCTGGATCTCTCTTTTACTTAGGGTCCATGTTTCACACGCATATGTCATCACGGAAAGCACACACTGGTTGAACACTTTGCGCTTTAGGCACAGTGAAAGGTCACTTTTGAAGACATTATTCAGGCGGCCAAAAGCACTCCAGCCTAGCTTTACTCTGCGAACAATTTCATCAAATATACATCCATCTATAGATACTTGTTGTCCCAGATAGATGTAGCTTTTCACCTGTTCGAGCTGAGTGCCATTGATGAGGATCTCTTTTTGGCCTGCAAAGCAGTTGAACATGACTTTCGTCTTTGTTACATTTATTTTCAAACCTACTTTGTTGCTTACTTCAGCGAGTTCCTGCATTCTGCTTTGGAGGTCTTCTGAGTCTTGCGAGAAAATTACTATGTCATCGGCAAAGCGCAGATGACTCAGGTATTCTCCATTTATGGGGATCCCTTTGTCATTCCAGTCAAGTTGCCTGAATAAGTCTTCAAGGGTAGCTGTAAATAGTTTAGGTGAGATTGTATCACCTTGTCGGACTCCTTTGCTGATAGGAAGTCTGCGCGATGGTTTATGGAGATTTACAGATGCTGTTGCGCTACTGTATATATTATTGAAAATATTTATATAGCGTCCAGGGATTCCTTGTTTTCTGAGTGCGTCGAGTATTGAACATTTCTTTATCGAATCAAACGCCTTCTCATAGTCTATAAAACCCATGCATAGTGGCAGTTTGTATTCCTGGTACCGCTCTATGATTTCTCTGACGACTTGGATATGGTCCATAGTGCTGTATCCTCCTCTAAATCCGGCTTGTTCTCTCGGTTGGTTCTCGTCTAGTACATTTTGCAGACGGTTTGAGAGAATTTTTGTGAACGTCTTGTAGAGAATAGGGAGTAGACTTATTGGACGATAATTTGCTAGGTCTTCTCTGTCACCTTTTTTGTGAAAAATGACAATGCTGGCATTTTTCCATACCTCTGGGACATCCTCTTTGCATATGCAGGCTGTGAACAATTGTGCAAGTACTTCATTTGCATCCTTTCCTGCTTTTTTGAGGATATCTATCGTTAAACCGTCTTCCCCGGGCGCTTTCCCACTTTTCATGTAATTTAAAGCATGGGTTACTTCCCAGGATGTAATTTCGGGAGTATGGTCTTCCAAATTTCCATTTCTCTGAAGATCTAAGTCTATAGTCGTATTGTCAGTGTCATCACTGTAGAGATCGCTGTAGAACTCTTCAACTCGGCTTAACAAGTGTTCCCAATTTCTGACGATAGAACCATCTTTTGCTTTTAGTGCTGTGATTTGACGTTTTCCTATCGACAAGCATTGCTTGTTTTTGTTTAAACTTCTGCCTGCTTTCACAATTGCTTGTATGAGGTTTACATTGAATTTACGAAGGTCTTCTCTAATCTTCCTTCGGAGGGTTTTGCAAAGTGATGAAAACTCCATATCGTTTTGTGTCTGTCTATCGCTCTTGGTTTTCCTTCTCTGCTCCATAAGATTCAATGTTGCCTTCAAAAGCTTGGTGGAAGGTGTAACTTCTGAGCTTTTTACGCCTGTTTTTTCTGCACATTGTAGAATAATATTCGTTATATCCTCCGCGTTGGATAGGGAAACGGTTTCGTTCTCATCTAAGAAAGCCGATAGTGCATTTTTGAGTTCATTTTGGAATTCAGTATTGTTCTGCAGGTATACGCGAGCATTTGACTTCTTCTGCAGTTTGGATCTTTCTGATTTGACGTTCAATCTTATCTTACATCTCACTATCCGGTGATCACTGCCGATGTTAAACTGATTGATCACCTTACAGTTTAAAAATGTATATTTTCTGTCAGTGAGGATGTAATCGATTTTGCTGGTCCTTCCTGTCGGGCTTCTCCACGTCCATTTACGTGTAGGTTTATGTTGAAAAAAGGAATTCATGATGTGAAGATTGTTGGTTTCAGCAAACTCCATAAGCATGTCCCCTCTACCATCCCTTGATCCATGTCCGAAATGTCCGACCGCTACGTCATCTCTTTGGTATGATCCAATACGTGCATTGAAATCTCCCATTATGATGTTGAAGTGGCATTTACTTTTATTTTTCAAGGATGTTATTTCATTAATGTTATTTCATTACATTAAGGATGTTATTAATATAGTATATTACACTGTATCTTTGTTTAGTGCATCATGTAGCATAATAATATTATGCTACAGATTGTAGCTTAATTCTGTACTTTTAATGACTATTTATTTTTTTAGAAGTAAGCTGTAATAATTAATTAGTCCATGACTAATGATATTTTTTTAATACTAAATTTTAAAAACTAAGCTAGCCCAGAATTATGTTAGTTTCTATTTTGACATGACGTGTGAAATTTCAATTTTACATGTTTTTGTCTGAATAATTATTGTTGTTATTATACCTGATACTAATTTCAGCAAAGATAAAAATATTTCCATCATCATAACGGGGTATTACATCATAAATAAATTTAAGGGTATAAGTGAAGATAAAAACGGCAACTTAACATAATCTCCGATTTCTTTAATCCAGTATTCCCCATTTATTTTTTTTAAATAAATTAAAACTTTATTTTATGTAGGTAGTGTTTTTACCTTTTAAAGATATTTCCCCTTCAGTGATCATAATCTTCAGTCAGTTTTTTTCTATAGTATTATTATACATAGTTGGCTGCAAAAATTAGTTATTTTATGTGATTTTTTATGTAAAAAGTAATTTAAATTAGGATTTGTCTTTAAATTTCCGTGTTATTGGTTAAGTTAAATTATCAGTTACGTTTAAGAATTTAATTAATTAATTTGTGTTGAATAAATTTTAGGTTAAATACTATAATAGCATAATTAATGGCTGTTTCAATTACATTTTAATTCAGTAATACGTACCTACATCTACTAGTTTTGGTGTTCATATGGATAGAAATTTTATTATCACACAATATGGAACTATTTTACCACGTCTCTTGTTTGTCCGGTGGTTGTTTATCGAGTACAAATCTTGCAATCGATTTTTAACTAACTTCCCGACTAGTTAGACATTTAAAACTTTCAGAACACGATGCCAATGCATTCTTTTAATAATTTTAGCCATCTTTAAGTAGAATTAAATTCATTTTCATTTAATTCTAGTTATTATGAAAAGTTATTTCGAAAGAAATCCGTAATCCAATCCACTATTGTTGATTGCTAAGGGGGTGGTCCTAGCAACTAAATTATTATTATATATGTGCGTTACTATGGAAATCAAAATGACATTTCAGAATTCTATATTTGTTTGTTTGTTGAAAAATAGCAAAAAAATGATTTTTTGACAATTGCCTTATTTGTCCTAAATTATTAATAAATTGAATTGTCAAGTTTATATGATTCGACAGAAAATTTTTAAACGTGGTATATAAAAAGTTCTTTTTATCTTGTAATATTTTTATAGTTATTATTATTTCACTAGTGTGACTCGACTACACATTTTAATCTATATAATATACATTTTACATTATAATCTTTTATGACGAATCCATAATTATCGATTAAAACGGTTAGTTCTCTTTTATATCAATAGATGTTACTGAAAGACTAATAATAATATTGAGTTTTTAAAATTTAGATTTATGTTCTGTATTCACATTTACCTTGTAATAATAGACCAAGCTATATTTTATACCAGGGCAGGTCGTTTGATATTCAATTTAATTTTTTTACATTAATTATGAATTTTATATTATTTTATTATTGGAGGCAACCAACATCTTTTGAACATCGATTAAATAAAATATAACACTGTATAATTCCGCTACCTATAAAATAAATGTGTGACTCAACCAACGAAACCGCGTAATAATCACATTCACCACCACATAGCACTCGGTTGAGAAACGCTGATCGAAATGACAGTTTTTAATCACAGCACAAGCTGAAAATATAGACTTTCAGTTTCCCATGTCTATTGCATTCAGTGATGACTCAACATTTCTTTGCAGTTTTTTTTCATTCTGTTTTTTCTTGTTGTCATAGAAACGTTTTGAATGCAACGTCATTAACGACTTGTATACATTTTTTTCTTTCACACAAAACGAGTGCATAGAAAGATTGGAATTATTTTCATGTAGCCTAAGTAAACACCCGCGATAACAACCGAGCAACTTACATGTAAGTTTATAATGTCATGGATCCTTGGTTTGTATCTTCGACACTTGTTTTTCGACATTTTTATTTGGAGTCAGAGTATTGACCTCATAGGTTAACCAGGTACTTAAAATCCATTTTTCGCAAAAACAAAAATCTGTTGATACAAAACCTCCACTCTGTGAAACCCCATAATATGATCTAATTAGGATAAAACAAGGTCAAGTAATAATAAAATAAGAAAAATAATGTTAAACTTTTCATCCACTAAAAAGAAATCTTCACTCTGTTGATTCACCAATTTATAATATAACGTTTAACAATAAAGTTGTATGAGATGAAAAATCAAAATATTAGACCCTAACGATTAAAATATTACTCTTTAATAGAAACTATTTGTTTTATGTGGGCATCCTAAGGATATTATATTAGTTATATATAAATTTTGACACAGTGAAAGATTACCTCGGCTATACTATAATTATAAAATATTGGAGAATAAAATCATTTTAATATTAATACTATCGACTGAAGGTACTTGATGGAATTTGAATTTAAATTCTAATGGATTCAAACTCTGTACTATTCCATTTAAGTCGTTGTGTATGTATGAGTTATTGATACAAAATTTATATATGTATGGATGAGGATGTAGGTATGTATAGGTGTGTATATACATATTACATATATATTATATAAGGTGAGTTATATATATTATATTAAGCGAGTTTATATGTATAGTTTTTTAAAAATAATGTTATAAAAAAGTAGGTACCATGTAAGAGTATTATTAAAGACTAATATCTCATTAGTTAACTCCGTTAATTATTTTTTTTAGAATTGACGATTTTCACCTCTTGAGTGTAGTATTTTTATTGTTTATAAAGAATAATGATATTCTATTATTAGGTTTTGACGATTTATAATAATATGCTATCGAGTGTATTGTTATTAATAATATAGGGTTTTTACTAATTAGGTTTTTTACTGACACTTCAACTATTCATAATTTTGTATTTTTATGACCTTTGACTTGATGGGTAGGTAATGGTGTTTTTACCTACTTTATTGTGTTGATTTATTATATAAGCTAGAGTTAAGAGTGTTCGTTGTCAGTGTGTGTTTACCTTTGGTGAGTGTACACGGCACCTGAAGATGCCGAAAGGTGAAACCCGGGTCGCAAAAATCGACTTAAATAGAAGAGTACAGAGCTTGAATCGATTAGAATTTAAATCATGTTAATATTTAGTCTTTTTACACTGATATTGATAAATAGATAAACATATCTTTTATATTTAAAAAATCACATAAAAATATTTACAGATAGCCTACCTGTGGATAATAAACAATATTTTTTTCAGTTGGATAATATTTAATCTCTCAGTAGTTTTTATCTGTTCTGTCAACATTTTGCCTTTTGTGTTTATACATACCATTTGCTAGTGAAATAGGTACTCAAAAAATCCATTTTAGGTGTACTTGCACGAATTTCAGTATAAAATTGAACTTAACTGAACGTAACTATTTCTAAAATTATATTTCAAACCCATACGAGAGATATTCGTAATACACGATGTATAAAAATAAATAAACCATTTAAAATAGGTAGCAAAAAGCATAAAAAGGCTATGTTAATGGCGAATATTTACTTTTCAGGTGGGAGCAAAAAGTTTACGTGAGTGGGAAGCTATTCAAAAATAGTTACATATCTAATTCATTTAAATATTACAATATTATTCTTACGTTTTATTCGTAAATTATTTATTGAAACAGTTACTATTTTATTTGATATTGCAGCTTGAGACTTACCTTTTTTGCTTGAAACCGACTCATACACTCTACCTGGTAATCCGTTTTATTTCATCAGTCGATTATTACCAGCGCTTGCAAATTTTTCTGTAGGCCATCAAGCCACCGGTGTCGTGATTTTGATCATCTTTAAATGTTACGTGACCGGCCCACGTTAGCTTTTGATTTTGATAAATAAGTCAACGGCAGGCTTCAAAAGAATCTATATAGCTTATAGCAATGTCATCAGATACCATCAGGTTGGGTAGAAAATCTTTAAAATTTGATATTTTATGATGTAGGATTACAGAATCAGAAATATCAAAAAAATTTAAATGAAGGTTACCGGATTTTAAACTAATAACCTTAAGTCAAACTGATCACTGGCAGAGAAAATATTCACTATCAACTCGAGAAACATGTTGATTTGGTAAGTTTTTACAAATATTGATTATTCTGTTTGTATTTTACATGTGGCTGTCATCGGATGCCTATAACATAGATCTCAATTATAATATTATTTATTCATTTTTCACGTACAGTCAGTCGGTACTTTTATTAATATATAATATAATTTTGTAATGTTATGACATAGCGGATCTGCAATTTCATAACATTACGAATTAATATTATTTCATAATTATTCCAACATATTATTTATCATAGTGTAAAATATAATATTATCTCCTATATATTATTATCCTAAGAGATTTTGGAAAACGCACCAACAGCCCATTTAAGCGACATTTTATTGTTATTTTTACATCTTCACTTCAAAATGTGCGCTACCGATTCATCTACCGATTGAATTGGCCACATTTCAGAAATTTTCAATAATTTTACAGGTACGTGACGTTTATATCCGATATTTTCTCATATACCGTATACGATTCGCCATATTTCATTTAACGCACAGCAGAATGACGTCTTCGTCGCTTAAGACCTTCTTATCCTTTAATTGACAAACGGAATCGATTATTTTTATTCAAATATCGTAATGTAGGCATTGGCGCACTTTTTTTCCGGTGAGAAAACAATAATTTTGGTACAATTTACTACGTAAATTATCTTTCAACAGCAGCGTCCGCCACTGTCCGTCATTTCATAGATAACATGATATTCCAAATTTGATTTTTTAAAATACTTTGTGGCTGTTACGCACTCTTTTTTATTGAATAATTACCTAGGCTACTAATTTCCATAGATCAAAATATAGTCAGATTAAACTAACAAAGTTGCCATTGCAAACAACGAAAGAAATTAATACGAATTATTATAGTTATCAAAATGTGTCATATTGTATAATATCTACCTAATTTTATCAGCCCTATCATCATCAATCTTGACCTTTCCACTACTGGATGAACTCCTTACTTACACATGAATTGTTATATTTATCAAAATCAGTGATATTATATTATTATCTACCTATCTATATATAATGCCATTATTATCACGAGCCTCAATAAATCCACTGCTGGATGAAAGCCTCTTTACGTTGATTGTATTCTATTAATGTTATTTATCTACATATTCATATCGTCATCATAATCATCATCATCATCAACCAGGATCAATCCACTGCTGGATGAAGAGTTCCGCTACCTGATTCTACTACTATTGGTTTAATGAATTTGTGATATTATACATATTTCTATCCATCTTATCATCATCGACCTGAACCAATCCACTGCTGGATAATGGCCTCCCTAGCCCGAATCTACTCCTTTCTGTCATATGAATTGCTGTATTTATCAAAATCGGTGATATTATATTTATCTACATATTCATATTATCATCATCATCAACCAGGATCAATCCACTGCTTAATAAAGATCTCCATAGATTGATTCTACTCCTTTTTGTCATATGAATTTCTGTATTTATCAAAATCGGTGATATTATATTTATCTACATATTCATATCGTCATCATCACATGGATCTGAACCAATACACTGCTTAATAAAGACCTCCCTAGCCTGATTTTACTCCGTTCTGTCATATGAATCCCTTTAATTATAAAAATCGGTGATATTATATTTATCTGCATATTCATATCATAATCATCAACCAGGATTAATCCACAGCTTAATAAAAACCTCTCTAGACTGATTCTACTTCTTTCTGTCATATGAATTTCTGTATTTATCAAAATCGGAGATATTATATTTATCTACATATACATATTGTCATTATCATTATTACCATCATCGACCTGAACCATTAAAATACTTAATAAAGACCTCCCTAGCCTGATTATACTCTTTTCTGTAATATGAATTGCTGTATTTATCAAAATCGGTGATATTATATTTATCTACATATTCATATCGTCATCATCATCATCATTGACCTGAACCAATCCACTGCTTAATAAAGACCTCCATAGCTTGATTCTACTCCTTTCTGTCATATGAATTGCTATATTTATCAAAATCGGTGATAGGTATTATATTTATTTACATATTCATATCGTCATTATCATCATCATCATCATCGATCTGAACCAATCTACTGCTTAAAAAAGACCTCCTTAGCCTGATTCTACTTCTTTCTGTCATATGAATTGCTGTATTTATCAAAATCGGTGATATTTGATTTATCTACATATTTATAGCGTCATTATCATCATGATCATCATCGTCATCATCGACCTGAACCAATTTACTGCTTAATAAAGACCTCGCTAGCCTGATTCTACTCCTTTCTGTCATATAAATTTCTGTTATTATCAAAATCGGTGATATTATATTTATTTACATATTCATATCACCATCATCATCATCATCATCGACCTGAACCAATCCACTGTTTAATCTAAAGACCTCCTTAGCCTGATTCTACTCCTTTCTGTGATATGAATTTCTGTATTTATCAAAATCGGTGATATTACATTTATTTACATATTCATATCATCATCATCATCATCATCATCGACCTGAACCAAATCCACTGTTTAATCTAAAGACCTCCTTAGCCTGATTCTACTCCTTTCTGTGATATGAATTTCTGTATTTATCAAAATCGGTGATATTATATTTATCTACATATTCATATTATCATCATCATCAACCAGGATCAATCCACTGCTTAATAAAGATCTCCATAGATTGATTCTACTCCTTTTTGTCATATGAATTTCTGTATTTATCAAAATCGGTGATATTATATTTATCTACATATTCATATCGTCATCATCACATGGATCTGAACCAATACACTGCTTAATAAAGACCTCCCTAGCCTGATTTTACTCCGTTCTGTCATATGAATCCCTTTAATTATAAAAATCGGTGATATTATATTTATCTGCATATTCATATCATAATCATCAACCAGGATTAATCCACAGCTTAATAAAAACCTCTCTAGACTGATTCTACTTCTTTCTGTCATATGAATTTCTGTATTTATCAAAATCGGAGATATTATATTTATCTACATATACATATTGTCATTATCATTATTATCATCATCGACCTGAACCATTAAAATACTTAATAAAGACCTCCCTAGCCTGAGTATACTCTTTTCTGTAATATGAATTGCTGTATTTATCAAAATCGGTGATATTATATTTATCTACATATTCATATTGTCATCATCATCATCATTGACCTGAACCAATCCACTGCTTAATAAAGACCTCCATAGCTTGATTCTACTCCTTTCTGTCATATGAATTGCTATATTTATCAAAATCGGTGATAGGTATTATATTTATTTACATATTCATATCGTCATTATCATCATCATCATCATCGATCTGAACCAATCTACTGCTTAAAAAAGACCTCCTTAGCCTGATTCTACTTCTTTCTGTCATATGAATTGCTGTATTTATCAAAATCGGTGATATTTGATTTATCTACATATTTATAGCGTCATTATCATCATGATCATCATCGTCATCATCGACCTGAACCAATTTACTGCTTAATAAAGACCTCGCTAGCCTGATTCTACTCCTTTCTGTCATATAAATTTCTGTTATTATCAAAATCGGTGATATTATATTTATTTACATATTCATATCACCATCATCATCATCATCATCGACCTGAACCAATCCACTGTTTAATCTAAAGACCTCCTTAGCCTGATTCTACTCCTTTCTGTGATATGAATTTCTGTATTTATCAAAATCGGTGATATTACATTTATTTACATATTCATATCATCATCATCATCATCATCATCGACCTGAACCAAATCCACTGTTTAATCTAAAGACCTCCTTAGCCTGATTCTACTCCTTTCTGTGATATGAATTTCTGTATTTATCAAAATCGGTGATATTATATTTATCTACATATTCATATTATCATCATCATCAACCAGGATCAATCCACTGCTTAATAAAGATCTCCATAGATTGATTCTACTCCTTTTTGTCATATGAATTTCTGTATTTATCAAAATCGGTGATATTATATTTATCTACATATTCATATCGTCATCATCACATGGATCTGAACCAATACACTGCTTAATAAAGACCTCCCTAGCCTGATTTTACTCCGTTCTGTCATATGAATCCCTTTAATTATAAAAATCGGTGATATTATATTTATCTGCATATTCATATCATAATCATCAACCAGGATTAATCCACAGCTTAATAAAAACCTCTCTAGACTGATTCTACTTCTTTCTGTCATATGAATATCTGTATTTATCAAAATCGGAGATATTATATTTATCTACATATACATATTGTCATTATCATTATTATCATCATCGACCTGAACCATTAAAATACTTAATAAAGACCTCCCTAGCCTGATTATACTCTTTTCTGTAATATGAATTGCTGTATTTATCAAAATCGGTGATATTATATTTATCTACATATTCATATCGTCATCATCATCATCATTGACCTGAACCAATCCACTGCTTAATAAAGACCTCCATAGCTTGATTCTACTCCTTTCTGTCATATGAATTGCTATATTTATCAAAATCGGTGATAGGTATTATATTTATTTACATATTCATATCGTCATTATCATCATCATCATCATCGATCTGAACCAATCTACTGCTTAAAAAAGACCTCCTTAGCCTGATTCTACTTCTTTCTGTCATATGAATTGCTGTATTTATCAAAATCGGTGATATTTGATTTATCTACATATTTATAGCGTCATTATCATCATGATAATCATCGTCATCATCGACCTGAACCAATTTACTGCTTAATAAAGACCTCGCTAGCCTGATTCTACTCCTTTCTGTCATATAAATTTCTGTTATTATCAAAATCGGTGATATTATATTTATTTACATATTCATATCACCATCATCATCATCATCATCGACCTGAACCAATCCACTGTTTAATCTAAAGACCTCCTTAGCCTGATTCTACTCCTTTCTGTGATATGAATTTCTGTATTTATCAAAATCGGTGATATTACATTTATTTACATATTCATATCATCATCATCATCATCATCATCGACCTGAACCAAATCCACTGTTTAATCTAAAGACCTCCTTAGCCTGATTCTACTCCTTTCTGTGATATGAATTTCTGTATTTATCAAAATCGGTGATATTACATTTATCTACATATTCATATCGTCATCATCATCAACCAGGTTCAATCCACTGCTGGATGAAGGGTTCCGCAACTTGATTCTACTACTATATTATAACTATTTCTATCGTCCTTATCATCATTGACCTGAACCCATGTACTGCTGGATAAAAGCCTCCCATGCCTGATTCTACTTCCTTTGTCATTTGAATTGCTGTATTCATCAAAATCGGTGATATTATATTATATCTATTTATATTTCCATTATCATTATGAGGCTGAATCAATCCACCGGTGGATGAAGGACTCTCTAAGTTGTTTGAATTTCTGTCGGTCATATGAATTGCTATATTTATCAAAATTGCTGATATTATATTTACCCATTCATAATATCGTCATTATCATCATCAACCAAGATTAATCCACTGCTGGATGAAGGTTATACCAACCTAATTCAACTCTTCTTGGTCGTATAAACTGCTATATTTTTTAAAATTTGTGATTTTATATACCTACCCATTTATATCGTCATTATCGTCATCAACCTGTATCAATCCACTGCTGGATGAAGGCCTCTTTAAGCTGATTCCACATATTTAGGTCTTATAAATTCATATTCTTATCGAAATTGTTCTATTCCTCTCAGATATAATAAATTTATTGCTTCATTATTTGTCTCGATATGAATATCCCGCACCGGGAAACTATATTGTTTAAGGTTAATTTTTAATTCAAATTTTGATTTTTTAAATATTATTCTATGGCTGAAAGCATTTATTTTTTTTATACAAAGAAACAAAATAATGTTTAAATTTATTTTTTACACTGCTTACCATCTATTATCTCAATGGAACCCGAAGGAGATTAATATCACGTTATATCGTATCGCTATTTATGATAATCACATAATATATTGCTTTATATTCGAATGATTGAGATGTATAATTTTTTATCATATTTAACTGCACATACATACACATAAATATTGTATTAAAATTAAAATATCAGTGGTAGCAATTGGCGATTGCCAGCTGTTCTGCTAGGCATAGCAGCCTTAGGCGCTGTTAGACGATATTGTGAAGGCCAGACTCCTGAATAGACTACGCATATGAGTCCAAATTTATATTGGCACTGACAAAATGTCAAACTGACTGACGTGAATAAAAAACCCATCCCGAAGGGAAAACTATAGCGCCATCTATGCATATTTCACAATTATATTAAAATCCAACACCGCCAAGCCGTCTGCAAGACCTAGCAAGACAGACTGGCGACCGCCAGCTGGCTCAGCTAGTATTGTGTAAATAGCGGGTCAGTATCGATTGGGCATCCTCGATTTTCAGTTTTCGTTAAAGACACATCGCACCGTACATAAATAAGAACAGTAAATAAATTTTCGCTTCCTTCATCGTCACAAATAACTACTACAGTCTATAATCTGCAATACCAATCCTCCGCCGAACCAAAGAATACCATATTATTATGTATAAGAAACTTATATTTACGCATATATTTTAAGCTATTTATTTTATTTACAAATAATTACAAGATAAAAAGAACTTTTTATATACAACGTTTTTATATTTTCTGTTGAATTATTATGCTTGTACTTGATATGAAGTAAAAAAAAAACAAACAAACAAACAAATTATATAGAATACTGAAATGTCATTTTGATTTCCATAGTAACGCACGTATATATTAATAATTTAGTTGCTAGGACCACCCACTGTGCAACCAATAATAGTGGATTAGATTACGAATTTCTTCCGAAATAACTTTTCAAATAAAACAGAATTAACTGAAAATGAATTCAATTCTACTTAAAGATGGCTAAAAGTATTAAAAGAATGCATTGGCATCGTGTTCTGATATATTCTAAAAGTTTCAAATATCTAGCTAGTCCGTAAATTAATTAAAAATCGATTGCTTATACTGGATAAACAACCACCGGACAAATAAAAATACGAGCTAACAAAAACGTTGTAATAAATAGCTGGCCTACAAGTGTCCAACTAATAAAAATTGGCTGGCAGTGGAAAAGAAAATATAGATTATTGGCTTGAAGGAAGTATACATATTAATATCGTCACCTCAATATACTTCAACTAGATAGCTCTGATTTGGTCATTGTTGGGAAAACGATTAAACTTAATAAAAATTAAATCTAAACTTTACTTGATTAACATAAATCTAGGCTATAAAATTATTATTTTAAATAAAAATGGAAAATGTAATTGACAACAATTAAATAAAGTTCAATTATTGTATGAAAAAAATATTGTAGATATATTATTTTATTCATGTTGGTCATTGGTTTCCGAACTTTATGTTACTACGCCTCCCTTTTAAAAATATATAAACTTGGCGCCCCCCCTTTATTTCATTAATTAGTACAGACACCCTTTTAAATAGTAAATAATATACTAATACAAAAATTAAAAAAATAATTATAAAAATAAACAAGGTTTTACCACTTATTCATTTTTAAATTAATTTGTTTTTCATGCGGTGGATGCGTTTGTTCATTAGCACAATCAATTTCAATAGTAGTCAATCCAAATTCAACATCGTTCATTGATAGATGGATTCTATCATGGGCCCCATATCCTGAAGCGGGCCCCCAAGCCAGGATTTTTGACGGGCCAACCTACCTATTGCTGAGTTTAAGGGCAGTGTGGTGCTCTAATGTAGTGTTTTCTAAATTATTCACGGGAGTTATCATTTAAGTATATCAATCATCATATAGATATCAGATAAAATTGCAACGCACAACCGCGTATTTAAAATATTTAATAGCCCTGAAATAAAACAGCGACTTTTTTTACTATTAATAAAATAATACGAAAATTGCATTAGTAAACTAACCAAGAACTCAGTAAATAAATTTTTATTTGCTTCAGTCTATCTGGCGCAGAAATCATTTAAAAGTGGAAACATGGTGAACTTATTTTTAGCTCCAATATTTTATGAATGCCTCCACATTGTCTCTTTAAATCAGTGAATGCATGAGTGTTCTTTGCATTGATTTATTCACCCATTTTTTTAATTGCAACCAAATAGACAAGTTTAATAACAAATTTATCGTTCCTAAGCAAATTTGCTCTTAAATTTCAACATTATGATTTGACCCTTTTATTTCATTTTTTCACAAGGTTGCCAGCGCGCTTCACAAAATTATAGAAGTGAGGTAGTATAAAATTAGTCTCTGTAGTTTATAATTAGCGGCCGTTTTATAAATTATGCATTTGCAAACTACAAACCTAATAATTGTGTTAAACTTTTTGCGCCTCCCTGTGCGACACTCCGCGCCTCCCCGTTTGGAAATCGCTGATGTAGGTAATGCATATTTTATGGTTTTAAAGACATTATATATTTTCAAACACAATACGGGTCCCATTAACTTCTGACTTACCTAGTTTTATCATTTTGTAGAGATGGAATCATATTCAATAACTATCTCAAAAACAGTAATTAATTTATCTAGTTGTAGTTTTGAGTTGACGATAGTATGTTTTTTTATCAAGCCAATATTTTACACTCTATGTCTCATAATTAATTAAGTAATCAAAGATCTCATCAGCCTTTAAGTAAAACTTTACACTGACGAAGGTGAAAATATAACATTTATAGCACGCTCCATTATGCCAACAGATTAAGTAAGTTTTTAAACGTTTATTTATTTAAGACATCAGAAGTTTACAGAATATAGTGGTTTCAGTTTTACGAGCGTGCCGCTTGCAAAAGGCTCTGTATAGTTTTCGTGAAAGTCTTGAAGGTTTTCCATCCAATACTTCTCAGCTTAGAGTGCTAAATAGTTTTCAATGAGTTAGCGGTAGAACAATAACTGCGATTTTCATTAAAATGTTGCCTCTTTTAATATTCATACGTAGCACTTTGATTCACAAATACTCGAAAGTTAACAAAGCAAAAAGAATCCAATCCTTATTCCTTCAAAAAGATAATATGACTTTGTTAATTTATTTGTAATATTCATAAAAATAAATTACTCATGACTAGTAAAAAAAGTATACTTAGATACTTTTTGACGTCCCTACATAATATATGACTTGAAAAAATATACGTTATCAACGTACTGAGACAACACTGGACACCAGGACAAGTAGGCGTCGCATTGTCAAATGAAATAACGTCTATTATTGAAATAAATAAACGTTCATACATCATTTGAAAACACCTCATGTGTAATATATTATATACCTACTAGAAAAAATCAAATTTGAAAAAAAAGTACGATGCCCGAAGTGATTTGGACCATATTATATCCACTGGTCGCCATATATCGCCAATATGCTTTAACCAATAATAAAGCTAATTACTAACTAACACCCGGCTCTCGCCAAATATTTGGTTATAACGTCTACCTGAACTTTTTTTAAGAAACTATTATTCCTTGATTTAACAAAAACTGTTTGTCAAAAATAATGCAATTTGATAAGCATTTCATTTAGCACATACTAGTTTAAATTGCCGTAGTGGAAGGTCAGTAGCTTAATTGGTTAAAGCATATTGGCGTGATACCACTAGATATACGGGTTCACATCCCGTCGAGCGTCGTATTTTTACAACGTTTTCTTAGCTCGTATTCTTATTATTTGTCCGGTGGTTCTTTGTCCGGTGCAAATCTTGCAATCGATTTTTAACTAACTTCCCGACTAGCTAGACATTTGAAACTTTTAAAATATATCAGAACACGATGCCAATGCATTTTTTAATACTTTTAGCCATCTTTGAGTAGAATTGAATTCATTTTCAGTTAATTCTGTTTTGTATGAAAAGTTATTTCGACACCATTATTGGTTGCTAGTCTGGGATCCTAGCAACTAAATTAATAATATATACGTGCGTTACTATGAAAATCAATATGACATGTCAAGTACAATTTTTTTGATCGTTTAAGCTAGCCAAGTCAAGTTTATATGGTTCAACAGAATTTAAAAACGTTGTATATAAATAGTTCTTTTTATCTCGTAATTATTTTCAAATGTGTTTTCAAGTTATGTATGTTCATTAATAACAAATGTAGAATGTTAAAATTTCAAATATTATGAATTATTCATAAAATGAAAATGGTTCATTAAAAATAGACGTCGGCTACGATTTGATATCAGTAAGTAGACATGTAAGTAGACGAGAATTTTTAATAAGTGTCTATCTACTATTTAGTAGTTTTAATTCACTTTGCTCTTACCATAATATTTTTTTTATTGCCGATTAAGAAAAATTATTATGCCTGATGCTTTATATACAAAAAAAAGGAACTTTCTTCTTATTGGAACTTAAACATTTATGCACAATTAAATCATTATTTACGTGTGCATTTTTAATTCTTACCAAGTAATAAATAATATATAAGTATTAAATATAATATATTTTAAAAGCACCTATAAATTTCACAAACGTCTATTATTTTAGAATTTTATTTGATTGCGTAGCGTAGAGTTGTTCCGGCACCAAATCTTTCTACACCCCATTATCAAGTAGGTGTACAAATTGATGTACACATACTTAAATAAAATCACGTTAAATTAAATACTTAGAAAAGACGTCAAAATATAATGTCAATTTTTTTTTTTTACAAACAGTATACATATTTTGTTTATTGCCAGAACCTATCTCGAAAAATACCAGTGGGAAGGTGTCAGTAGGGATTTCAATACCCAATTTTTGATATTGCAAAAGCATACACGTTTATGTTTTTCGACAATGAAATTCGTTAAATTTATTAATTATTTTTTCATAACTTACTTACTATACTGTAGGTATAAAAGTTTTAGGCTGCTACAATATAAAAATTATATTGACTGAAACCAACAAAAGTTAAATTAATAAAACAAAATCTTTCTGATAAACTTAGGTATAAAATTGTCTCTATGAATTAACATGTTTCATAAATGTCATCATGATAAATGTAGGTATGTACTTTAGGTTGCTATAAAATAGTGTTTTAGGTAAATAGAATAAGTATACTAGTTATGTTTATTTTATAGGTATTTCTTTTTTTCTATAATATTATGTTTTGTGACGAATACCGGTATTCAATAAGAAATACCGAAATACCTGTATTAATACATTCATTTGGTTACCAATCCCTAGGTGTCAGCCATCACAATTTAAAATGTTACGTATTTAGCCAACATCTTCTTTCTAAATTATATAATTTTGTACCCGTGTCTACGTATCTTATTTTATTTAAAAATCTTTAAATATAAATAATATTAATCGCAAGTTCTCCAAAATTCAACAAAGGGGCAATATCCACCGTGAATTTGCCGACCAAATATTAATGGATTTCCTAAGTTTAATGTAAGTAAGCTTATTGCAGTTTTTCTTAATGAGACAAATATTTATTGGAGCCTTCTCTCTTTTGAGATCAATGAAGTTTTACGTACTTTTTAAAAGAAACTATTTTAGTTACAATACGATATTTAAATTTAATAGTTATGATATCATTATTGAAGAACATAATACAATATTTGTTTGTTTATATTATATTCGGTGTTCACAAACAAAATTAACGTGAATCCAGTATACGCCAAAGAAGTCTTGCAATAATTTAAAACATGATACGATGAAAACATTTTTGCTAAACTTTTTATTCGAAGCCAAGACTAAGTTAAAAAGTAAATTTCCTGAAGAATTAGGAGTTTAAAATTATTGGCAAAGTTTTTATTAAAAAACAAAACTCTCTTTAAGTGTAATTTATTAAAACATACTTAAATGATTTGGTTTAAATTGAAATCAATCGTATTTAATTGTCTTTGTAGAACTTTTACTGGACAAATAAAAAAGTAATCCTTCTTTGGGGTGAAGTGCGTGTTAGTGGATGATGTTGATGATGCAGGATAAGTAAAGAGCGGGCTATAAAAAATTAGAGTTGCTAGTGGAGATGGAGACCTTATATTTTATGGATTGAATTGATACAGTTACATAAATACAGGCTTGACGGGTTTACGCAATATTACAAGAGATGAAAACGAGTTAGATATTTACCCAGAGGTGCGGTGATACTGAGTGATATTTCAATTCGATTGTAGTTGGGCTATTTATTGCATCCCTCATAATAGCAAAATGCTGACACTGAATATCCCATGAATTTTCGTCAACCAAATTTATTGATTATTGGCTGACTGTGTGAGAATGCCATCAGCGTTTCTCATCGAGTAAGCGATAATTGATACCGCTGACGGCCTGTGAAAATTTATATTAAAATAATTGAATAATAATTGTCATTGTCCTGGCAGAAGACACTAGCTCAAAAAAATGACACATTGAGTTAGTTATACCAAAATGTTCCTTATTTCAAACTTTACCGTCTGGAAACCTTCTTAAGGGGGGACATGCTCGTCGAAGGTCAAAATTGAGTTTTTATTGTATTTTCAAACCATGATCCTGGACACCCCTTAAACGTTGTAGATAATCTATTTATATAATTTTGAAGCCTTATTATCCTTTATAGTTATTTTAAACATTTGATGACTGCATAAAGTATTTTTGTTTCATAAAATAGTATTCTTTTAAACCTCTCGCTCTAATGTTTTAGAATATAGTCATATTTCGGTACATAACTGTGCAGATTTGTTATCATTAGAGGGCATAGTAGGTATAAATTAATTATATACGAGATAACCATGGATGTAACATTGCATGGAGATATTTTTGAAAATATGATAATATTTCTTCTCTTCTTGGTCGTGCACTCATGGCTGAGGATCGTGACCACATTTAAATTTCGCCATCCTTTGAGCGACCAAGACTTTCCATCCTTCTCGATCTTCCGTTTCTCTCAGGGCAGAATGAATGGTGCCCCCAGTCAGCTCTTTCACTTGGTCGCTCTATTGCGCAGACGCTCTTTCTCTGCTTCACCTTCCCTGGAAGCTACCTAAAACTACCAGTCTCTCCAGGTTGTCCGGTCCGCGCCTGACAATATGTCCAAAAAACTGCAGAATTCTTCTCAGACATATCGTCGAGAGCCGTTCCTTTATCTTCAGTCTCTGGATGATTACTGGTTCGTCCTGTGCTCCGTCCAAGAAATGCGAAGCATTCGGCGCTAACACCACATCTCAAAGGCATCAGTTGCCTTCCGTTCTCTTGCCTTCAGCGTCCACGACTCGACTCCGTATAGAAATATCGAGAACACTCAATTTTGTGTCAATCGAAAATCCCCGATCCTTCCATATAGTGGTAAGGCGTGTCATCGCATTTTTTGCAATCTTTGTGAGCCTTCTTATTTTTGCTTCGCTTGTATTTTTTTCACACAATATTTCACAAAATATTTTCACTGTTAATTAACATTGTTCGTTAAATTTAAAGCTTATATTAGGTTATTAATCTGTCTAATGTACGTACATAAGCAATATCAAAATTTAGTAAATAATATTAATTATCCACTGCTTGATTGGCACGAAAAGATAATATTCTTAATACAATACACTTCAGATTTTAAGGAGAGACCTTATAAATTTAAAAGTTCAATCAATAAAAATCAATCGAGCTTTTAGCTGTAATATCAAATGTCATGACATTTAATATAAAAAGGGTGGGTATAATAAACAAGTTGTGCAAATACTTTGTACGTCATTGCAGCAGTAGTTAATTGTGATAACATATTGTGGTGTATGAATAATATATTATTAATTCTTAAATTGATGTTTTTATTTTTACTAATAAATGTTTTTATGATGTTATATTCCAAAGATGTTTAATACATTCGAAAAAAATATACATTTAGAGTAATTCTGATACCGGTTGGTAAAAACTTATTCACTGCGGACTAATTCATTGATATTTAAATACCACATTTCAATAACATGCTAATTGTATATAATGGCCATCTAATGCCGATACAGCAGCCGTGTCGTCAGCGCTGTATGATTTAAGTCTTTCAGTGCTAAAGATGCGCTAGGCGCGTAACCATTAGTTGACCATTAGATATAATTAGCATGATATTTAAATGTGGTAATTAATTAGTAATTATCTGGTCAGCATAGTACTTCGGTTTAAAAAACAAAAGCCGATTGCTAATAATATTGTCGCAATTCGATTAGACACGCATAACATAGTAGTCAATGCGCATGAGCGCGAATCTCGAGAGGCCTCGTATTTCTTCAAAAAGATTTTTTCTAGTGGGTGTTTTCAAATTATATTATAATATACTATATTTTAATCAATGAATAATACATACTACGTGAGAATATAGCATATGTTATTAAACATACGCAATCCTACCCTATTCGCCCTCGTAGTCTAGACTCTAGGCACTAACTTCTTATCCGGGGGCTCCGTGGTCGATCCCGGTTAAGTCACAATAATTATTTGTGCGATATTATCAAATTCTTGGTGTTTATATAATTCTGACACTCATATTACTGCACTACTGTTTTATTATACTACTATCGTTGGGCCGCATGGCCTATTGTAGAATTTATAATAATAAGAACATTTATATTATCATTTTTATTTAATTTTTGAATATATTTTTCATTTAAATGTCATCATCATCGCCATTGACCAAGGTCGATCTACTTCTGGGTGAATACCTCCTGAAGTTTTTTCAACTCTTCTCAGTTGTTAGTTCTACGCTGCAACTTAGGTACATCTATCGAACTTTATAAGCTCATCTATCCTCATCTAAACTCATCAGTTTTAGAGAGTTGTGAATGTATTTACTGTCTATAACAAACAAATTCTATACTTTTCAAATACACACAGTTCTCTTTTTGAAAATTTAAATGTGATATTTATTTTTGAAACGTCACATATAAAAGTTTTTGATCTGTAAAATATACTTGTGGGTGATGTAGATTATTAATATATGAGATTAATACGACTTTTTTATACGACTTTTGTTAATATTATAATATTCCAACATTTTGCAAAACGGAGTATACAAAATAAAACGTCGATCCAGTTTCAAAACAAAAGAACTCTAAGTACCTTCTATTCAAATTGCTTCACTAAGACTTCACAGTGCATATTATTTTTTGTTTGTATCTCTTTCAATTTATTTTAGGGAGCGATGTTTTAAAACCTCTTTAATTTCCTTTTAAAATATACCCCACTTCACTTTTGCATATTTTTTATGCTTTTAGCTTTCTAATAAACCGTTATTTGCATTCTAATATTTAGACTTCCGTTACTCTATTTTCACTTCAGCTATTTCTAGAATCATCAATATTGCATTTAATTAAAATAATATTATTTTCAAAATCAATAACAATAACCAACTTAATATAATTTGATAGATATCCATCAGGTTTCATTTATCTATCACAAATTTAAGGATTAAAAGTCTAAGATCTAAGTGCAAAAATGTGAAACTGAGATATAACACTGAGAATAAAATATTTGAAAATGGACAATATTTAAACGTTCTATTTAGAAGGTTAAATAGGGGCACATAGACCCCGCCCATATTTCAATTTATGTGTGTAACAAAAATGGTAGAGTTGGAAACTCAGACCCTTCAGAATATCATCAGGTTTGACATATAGATTGTATTGAAGTAAAAAACTTGTTATAGAATTTTTTGGCACTTAGACCCTAATTGATTTCAAACCTATAAACCTATAAATCAGAGCATCGCATTCTATTACGAACCAAAGAGAAACATCAAAAAGCATATGCGACAGAAATAGACATAGGTACTCAATAATTGTACGAAAGAGATGTATGATAGTAAGAGATGAGATGTAGATAGTATTATGGCTTGTAGGCTGTAAAAATGTACTATTAAAAATATTCATATGAGTATGATTAAGTTTTGATGGCTTTTGATACTCGTAATTTTGTAGGAAAAAAAATAGCAAATAATGATGTTTAAACTTTATTAAATATATATTGCCAAAATAGGGATTATCTTAATATTGTCAATCTCGTATTGTAACCTAAGGTAATAAAAAGGTATCGAAATAGGAACCATCGTTTTGGTTTTTAAAGCCTTCAATTACACAAATTAATCAACGAAAAAGACGGATGACGTCTCATAAAACATGAGTTTATTCTCTAAACAAGATAAATATTCATATTTATACATACAGTCATTTTGCAACAAAGTCTGCTCCAATTTTCTGATTTGGTCTATTTTCTCTTTCATAGAGCCTGCATGTTGTACTTTGTGAATGCAGAGTAGTGTTAAAAACAATATAATATAATATAGGTAGGTAACTATACGTATATTATTAAGAAAAACAAATATTAAATTCGTAGAGCTATCTGAATATATTATCATCTTGATATAGGTATCTACGGAAAATATAATGATTGAAAAATATAGTTGTATGTATTAATATTAATACTTTCGACCGAAGGTACTTGATGGAATTTGAATTTAAATTCTAATGGATTCAAGCTCTGTACTATTCCATTTAGGTTGTTTTTTGCGACCCGGGTTTCGCTTTTCGGCATCTTCAGGCGTCAATTTGAATAGTTGTATGTATTTTATCGATTGCATCATCTTGCCACGTACTTACTTATATAAAATCTAGATATTAAAATTTAAATCTCTTAAATTCTAGAATGATTAAAATACCAATCTGAGAATTAACGAATTATTAATATCATCCCAACAATGTAATTTTGACCAAATTGTTGCCAAATACATCGGGAGGAGGTCATTATGTCATTAGCCTCCCCCTCATTTTAGTATTGTCCCCAGTTTGAGACTTTCGGTCTTTTGTGTGAAGCCTTCCTTCGGGGCTGTCCAACGTTGTCAGGCATGCGAGTTAGTTTTTATTTTATTTATGCTAATTAAATTTTCATATATAATAATAAATATGAAATTGAACTAACGCGATAAATGTAGGCATATGAGTTTTTATGACATGTCCGATTTAAAAAAAAAAATATATGAACCTACACAAGGGTGGGGGTTGTATTAAAATTTCTTTTTGTTTTTACGAGGAATGCATGTTAGTCACTTTCTCAACATATTATTATATTAGGTTTATACACAGGTCCAAACACACATTAAAAAAGAACATGTAAATTTTCCAGACCCAGGATTCAATTGCGGGTTCCACGATATAACAAGCCGACAAGACAATCACTCAGCCGTCGTAGAATTTATATTATATTATTATTATTTACCGCTCTAGAATTGAACAAAATTTTGTTTTGTTTTTTGGTATCGGATATAATATTAAAGGTAGGATTAGATCCCCGACATCTTGAACATCGAACGAATCTCCTGCTACTTGCGTCTGCTACTCTTTATCTCTGCCTTCACTATGACCTGGAGTAATTCTTAATTACAAAATAATTACAAGATAAAAACAACTTTTTATATACAACGTTTTTAAATTTTCTGTTGAATCATATAAACTTGACTTGACTAGCTTAAACGATCAAAAAAATGTACTTGATAGAAATACTGAATAATGAAATATCATTTCATATTAATTTCCATATTAACGCACGTATATATTATTTAATAGTTTGGTTGTTAGGACCCCCTAGCAACCAATAATGGTATCGAAATAACTTTTCATATAACACAGAATTAACTAAAAATTTATTTGATTTTACTTAAAGATAGCTAAAAGTATTAAAAAAATGCATTGGCATCGTGTTCTGATATATTCTAAAAGTTTCAAATGTCAAGCTAGTCGTGAAGTTAGTTAAAAATCGATTGCAAGATTTGTACCAGACAAACAACCACTGGACAAATCAGAATACGACCTTAGAAAAACGTTGTAATAAAATATGGCACAATTATACAACATTTAAGAATGTAGGTACTATTCTATAATGAACATAGACAATTTAGAACAATCTAAACCAGGGAACTCATGGAACTAATGGAAATAATGGGAACTGAAATACTTAACGGGTGTGGAGTAACAGACAACCTATCTTGAGTGTGGAAGAATATTGTCCTTCGTTCTGACAACTGCTCTCGGTTTATGCGCTGATGCTCATTCAATATTGGTGTATTTTAAGGTTGCAACTCACACTATTGCACGCCTATAATGTGTGGTTTATTTTCATATGACACTCACACGTCAAAAACACTGCGTCAAAATGTAGTGTATTGTGATATTTTGGATATATCATCATCATCATCATCATCAGCCTGAATCTATCCACTGCTGGATGAAGGCCTCTTCAAGTTGCTTCCACTTCTCTTGGTCCTGTGCATTGCGTTGCCACGTACTTCCGCAGAACTTTATCATTTCATCGATCCAGCGGCCTCTAGGTCTACCTTGTTGACGTTTTGTACTTCTTGGATACCACTGGATGACTAGATTTGTCCAACGATTGTCTCTTCTTCGAGCTATGTGTCCAGCCCATCTCCATTTAAGGCTTTTAATAAACTCTATTACATCGCAAACCCTTGTCTGCTTCCTTATCCACTCATTCCTCTTTTTGTCCTTTCGCGTTATGCCCAGCATGCACCTCTCCATACCACGTTGTGCTACTCTAAGTTTCTGGATCTCTCTTTTACTTAGGGTCCATGTTTCACATGCATATGTCATCACGGGAAGCACACACTGGTTGAACACTTTGCGCTTTAGGCACAGTGGAAGGTCACTTTTGAAGACATTATTCAGGCGGCCAAAAGCACTCCAGCCTAGCTTTACTCTGCGAACAATTTTATATATATTATTTTTTATTCTGTTCTGTGGTATAATCGTAAAGTTAGTGGTAGTGTCTGAACAATTAATCAAATCGAATATTAGTAATATTCGTTGGTTTTTCGATCACTTAATTCTTCTAAGTTATTTTATCATAAATATATAATGCTAAGGTTTAAAAAATAATAATTATTTAATATTTCTGACTTCACATTCTTAAATCAATACGAAATTGATATTTTTTTCTTTTTACATTATTGGGTCAGACTGAAATGTGATTAGGTTAAGGTTTAGTTTGGTGAAGTACTAACAATGATTTCGTGGCACACCGGTTGGATATCCATTCCCCTTCTTCATGTAACTGGCCCTCGGCGAAAAGAGAAATGTCCGCAGTTTTACTGCCGCACTATTATTTTGAGGACCGCTATGGTTTTTAATTCTAGATTTTATTTTTGAATGCTTTTAGTTTAAGTAACACTCCGTATACCCAATAATAAAAATAATCTATATAATATTATAATATTTTATACTAATTAATTCAATTTTATTGTATATATATTATTATTTCGGTCCATATTATAAATACACATAATAATATAGTATAGTTTAATTTGTGGGGTTGCTGCCAAAAGTTGGTATGTCTTGAAATCATGTTATGGAATATTTAATTGCAGTATAATGCTAATTTCTTTGTCCTTTATGTGCATGTTCTATAATATATCAAATGACTTTGAATGTTTTTTTAAGTAAGTATATAGACACATAACTCTAAATACATAAATTATCGACTAACCAACTTTTGACAGCGATATAATATAATAATAATTGTTTGTGGTTTTAAAAATTAATGGTACTGTTCGGTTATCAGGAATACAGCGGACAACACATTTTGAAAAAACCTAACCTAAACTAACCCAAACTAACAAATAATCCAGTATATCGGGTATTTTCAAAATGTGTTTTCCGCTGTATTCCTGATAACCGAAGAGTACCAAATTAATTAACTTGGTGCCTGTCTGAAGATAGGTTTCTGTTAACTGTCAAAATAAATTATTAAAATTTTGAAGAATTGACAAAAAGCTATGTTTTAAAAACCATTATTAAATGATTTACGCCAAGCCCAGTAAAAATAGCTGGTAATATTTATAATTTAATGGCACTGTTTTGTTTCTAGTTCAAATAATCGTGTAGTATAGTGTTTTTTAACATAACATAACTTACGAAAATGGTTTCGGATAATAATTTATCTATAACTTTACACTGCTAAAGTTTAACTGGTACTTATATACAAATAAGTAGTATTATCATTCATACCTGGGAAAGGATGTCAAAATATATTGGCCTCTATATTTTTCTTTAGATAAAATAACCATATACCTGGGTAGTAATAATACTGTGTAGGTATACTTTATCCTTTTTTATGGCTTTAAAGAACATGTTTGATTAAAACGTAAGTTAACACATTATAGTGTTGCTATTCTTGTTTGATTTTCTCGCGATATAAAGCAGAGCGTGCTTACGTAAGGGAGTGGCAAGGTGTTAAATGGCAAATATTTTTCGGTTAGTTTGAGTTTTGTGCGCCTAGAGACATTTTCACTTTGTTTAATGCCCGCTTTTATGGCCATGGAGAGAATATTTGTGGCTTTAATGAGCACATAAAATTATTTTAGAGACACACGTTCATCGTCATAAACGGTTTCGGATGTTGCAAAGTAAACGCTTCCTTTAAACTTTGTCAATGTATTTTCATTTTTTACTGTGACAATTTTTCAGCAATAGACTTTTAATAAAAATACTGTTACATTGGTGTGAATCAATAGGCTGGGTCCTAAAAGTTCACACTGTATGACACTAGCAGAAGAAAATAGGTACTATTCGGTTATCAGGAATACAGCGGAAAACACATTTTGAAAATAACCGATAAACTGGATTATTTGTTAGGAACCAAACCTAACGTAACTTAACCTAACCTAACCTAACCTAACCTAGCCTAACCTAACCCAACCTAACCTAACCTAAACTAACCCAAACTAACAAATAATCCAGAATATTGGGTATTTTCAAAATCCGTGTTTTCTACAGTATTCCTGATAACCGAACAGTACTGAAAAAAAGATTTGAAAAAAGTCTTTACTTAGCCAGTAAATAAGTCAAAGAGAGACAAAGTTAAGTAGTAGTTGAGCTTTCATCATAATCAAATGGAAAAATATGTATTTAACTTATTCTACGATTTTAGACGTCTCTTATGGGTAAATGGGTGTTATTAAGATTTCTATAAAATGTTATCTAGAATTAATATACTAAATAATTTGGCTCAAAGAAGTAACATTTTTTATTCAAATCTAATAGCACACTAGAGGTATTCAATAATTAAGCTATTAGTTTTAAACTCTGTAATCATTTTTTATGCTTTTTTCATATTTTTTGATACTGATTTAGTAAGTATTTTTCCATCAAATAATGTACATTCATAAAATATCAAACCAGGCTCTATTTGTTAGTTAAATTTAATTTTATTAAACCAGAGTTTGATTGCGAAGTCATTTATAATCATCAGTTACATTTTTTTTAAATATTTGAAAACCAACTACTTTAAACATAATTTTTCATTACTTTAAAGACTTTTATGACACTTTAATTTGCTATTAGGTATTTCTTATTATTGTATAATAATATGATTCCAATAATAAAATATTACATTTTACGAAGTGCTTGCAGGTTTTTGCGATCATCTCAAAATAACGGAGTATGTACATTACCGACCTTAAAACGAACGGCCTCAAATGTTCAAAATATACACTTAGAAGCAACTGCATTGACAAAACCGTAAAGTACCCGACGCACAGGACCGTAAAATTTGGAATCAGCTTATAGAGGGTTGTTCTAGCAATGAGTTCATCTAGGCTGATGATTTTTTTTTGTTTTGTGATTTTACCGAGGCTTTGACTGCGACTCGCTGTCATATCGCCTCTTCTCTTCTAGAAGAGGATCCGTCGATCAGGTCCTCACATCTATTTTGTTAAATAGCTTTATAATTATTTTGCCTTGCTCTTCCGTTTTTCTTTCTTTCTTTTTTAGACACCAGTGTTTTATGCACCAGAATCGCTCTCCTCCGTATCCATCCCCTCTGTCTTTTCAATACATTGTGTAATCATTGAATTTCAGATAGTCTAATTCAGACCTCAACCAAGTCTCTGAGCTTAATGCTATTGTTATTTTTTGTCTTATTGAGTAAAGTTCTATATCATTCTTTTTTTGCTTCATACTTCTGGCATTCCATTGTAAAATCCTAATTTGTTTTTTATTATCCATTGTGTTGCAGAACCTCCCTTAGAATTTCTCTTAAATTTCCTTCTTTAATGTTTTTGCATACCCAGTCCACTGTTTTAATTATTAGTTGTTTAATGATCTGCTGCCAGTCTCCCCCTTTCAGCAAGACATTCATAATTTCTCCCATCGCATTAACCTCTGTCTTCCCCTTTGAGTTTTTCTTATTTTTTGTAGGCTTTACGCTACTACCTGTTGCTGTTATTGTTGAGCCTGAAGCTTCTACCACCACTTCTTCTTTCTTTTTGTTTTCCTTTATTTTTTGAATTATTTCACTTTCATCTCTTCCCACGATTTTTTTTGTTGTTTTAACATGCCAGCATAGCTGTTACTTAACATATTTTTTTTTGCTTCCTTGATAGGTGTGTTCAGTTTTATCATTGCTTCTTTGCAATTCTTTTCTTCTTGCTACTTTGGGCATTTTTGGCTGTTTGCCGCGTGGTTACCTTTGCAATTGATGCACGTAATTTCCTCATTTCTTACGCAAGTTTTGTGGTTTTCACCGCACCTGGGGCACGTTTTTACTTTACTGCCGCAATTGTTCGCAATGTGTCCATATCGCCAGCATTTGTAGCATTGCATTACTCTGAATACATACGGTTCTACAGCAAACGAGACGCCAAATAGTGATACCGAGAAGAATGGTGGAGAACTCACATGTATGCTGGCAGCATTCTTCACGAAGATCACTTTGATTGAGGGATGTGTGGACATCAGGATATATAATTCAAGATAAAACACGTCTTTTATTTGACAGGTTCTCCGCAAAGACATTTAATTACATTAAATTGTACAATTATCAAACGCTTCCCCCTGGCGGGGTAAGGGATGAAGTTGCCTAACAAAACTCGAACGAATTACGGTATTTTTCACTTCGGAGTGAGCGACCATCAATGCCCTTGGTTGCAGGCAGGTACTTTCCTTTGTTACCGTGGGTACCCGAGATTCACATCGTCGTTTTGAAAGATAATGTTTGTAATATTGTTCGTAAGGTAGGGTTGTGCAACCTTTTAGTTGGGGAGATGTTTCGATATTGATGTTAAATTGTTGATCTGGAATTTGAAACTGTCGCGCCGGGGTCTTTTCTTTTTTGTCTGTTAACAATAGGTATGTGAATTGTTCTCGGCAATATTTTCTCCCCAAATTTAATACTGACTGACGAGGTCTTCTTAAGCTCTCCTGTGTCACTTTTTCTTGTCAACCTCTTAAGGTTGGTCACTTTTGCATCACTTTTGATTTCCATTTGCAGTTCTTGGATATCCATATCAATGTCGACTTTTCTTATTACTCCATAAGAGCAGGAGTCATTCTCTTTAATAACAAAACCGAGATCCTTGAGTTCTCCAGCTTGTTTCACTTTATCTGCTTCTTTTTCGTATTCTACTTGGATGTCTTTAAATTTTTGTTGTAAATTTTTTCTACTTTAACTCCTGTCTTATGGAGCATTTGCGCTATTTTCAACTTTAATGGTATTTTATTTCCCGTCGCTATCATAACAATGTTTTCGTTTCTCTTTGAAGCGACCTCATTCTTCTTCTTTTTCTCTAATCACTACCTCTTCATCATCGTTTCTTTCTTCTTCGTTTTTTTGGTTTCATTCACGTCCACAGTAGTGTTATCCATTTTAATATTTTTGCCTTTCATGTGGACTTTTAAATCTCAACTTGAATACTCAACATGAAAAATTAATAGTGTGAACAAATAACAGTGTAGACAACTTTTCACTTCACCACGTTTGGCGCACTAATTGCTCCCGTGCAACAATAATTTAAAAATAAATCTTTATTATTCACTCTTGCTCACTGTTAATATTAATAATATATTAATTTGTGCAGTATGTATGCACTAAATAATATATACACTGTAAATCTCGGCTGTCTGTTTTCACCTGATAATCTTTCTTTCAGACTTCACTTATTTATATTAAATTCTGGTAACAACAATTTTCTTTCTATTCGACACGGGCGTTTTACTCAAATGCTCAAGTGCAACTGAGGCTGATGATATTACATCGACATTGAACATCAATATATTATATAAATATGTCGGAGAAAAAATGTCAACTGATTGGTGGTATGTATGATGAGATTGCTCGCAGAACCAAACTGGCATGGAGCGCATTTGGACACCTAAATAGTATCCTCAAAAGAAACTCCTTAGTGTGTTTTAGGCGTACAGTGTGCTACCAACACTCACGTATGTGTATAAAACATGGAGGTTTAGTGTAAGAGACACACAAAAAAACGAGCAGCGCAATGTAGCATGGAAAGGTGCATATTGGGCATAATGCGGAAAGATCACAAAATAAACCTATGGTTAAGGAAACAGACAGGAGTGCTCAATGTGATAGATGTCGCTAAACAGATTAAATGAGTGTTTCACAAGCATAGTGAATCAAGTCCATTCTTGTTATTTTTGAGTAAGCTAGGCTTAAACATAATATTTTAGTGTTTTTATTCTGTAAGAGTATGATTTCCCTTACAATAATAACTTAAATGGATTCAAATAAATCATACCCTTACAGAATTATAAATACTCAAATATTATGATTGAACGTAGCTTACTCAAAAATAACCAAAATGGACTTGGTTCACTATGTTTTTGAAACACTCAAATGATAATACGTTTGACATGTCGCTCAATGAATGGACAACTACTGGAGAAATTAAGTTATTACAGCGGTACCTAAGGGGCACTAACCGCTCACAGGGACGCCCTAAAATCCGCTGGATAGACGAACTCTTAACGTTCGGTGGATTTATATGACAGTGAAGAACTAAACACCGAGAAGAGTGGAGGAAGTTAGGGGAGGTTATCATCCAAAAATGGATTGACTGCAAATAATGATGATGATATTATATATGTATTACATAGCACAGAAAAAATAAAGCTTCTTCGATCACAGTAATTGATCGCATCTACCTTGTTTCAAGACATTTTTTGTTTTGTTTGTATTAAATTCTCTAGAGTAACGTGTAAGAATTCTTAGGTGTAGAGGAATCTAACCGCAAGAATAACATCACCAAACAAATCGGTCCAGTAAACAACCACACCTTTCCCATGTCGATGTTTGCAAGTCAGTGATTTTCAAGGGGTGCTAATACTTACGACTTTAAAATAAATATTACTTACTTTAAATATAACATAATAGACCCTAAAATTATTTTAATAAATTATTTTTTTTATTCAACGAATAAGACATAGGATTTTAGAATGTCACATTCTATATACTGAATAATATACATAATTTGAAAACATCTCATGCATGTACACACTAGAAAAAAACTTGTATGTAGAAAAAAATACGACGCCCGACGGTACTTGAATTTGTTGCTGGATTCGCGCCAGTATGTTTTACCATTAAACTACGGGCGCCTTAGATAATTACGACGATTTCAACTAGTAGTTGATACATGAAATGATTATCGAATTGCATTATAAGGTTGGCTATCGGTTTTGGTATATTAAATTAAGGTAGGTATCGTTGTTTTGATGTTTTCAAATTATATATATTCAGTATATTATTATAGAATGTTACATTATGAAATCTTCGTTGAATAAAAAAAAGTTCTTATTACAATTATTAGCAAGTATATGTACGTTATAAAAATTAAATAATGTTGTAATCCGCGACATCGGTTAGTAATTTAGGAATTAATTGATACCTACCTTACCTAATTTAATATACCAATACCCGTAGTTTAATGGTAAAACATACTGGCGCGAATCCAGTAGATACAAGTTGAAATCCCGTCGGGCGTCGTATTTTTATCTACATAAACGATTTTTTCAAATGTGTATATACATGAGATGTTTTCAAATTATGTATATTTAAAATTATTTTGCCTGATTACTAAGAATCTTAGTAATTAATTTGTACTCTGCTGACGATTCACTTCCAGTTATATGTAGAATTAGCTGAGCAAGTTACTTACACTAATACTAATGGATATCCTATCGCATTTGATCGATCCAGAGTATGAGTATTATTTGAGTGCTTCACAAGCATAGTTAACCAAGTCCCTTCTAGTATATTTGAGTAAGCTAGGTTCAAACAAAATATTTGAGCATTTCTTATTCTGTGAGGGTATGATTTCCTTTACAAAATAACATCAATGTACTCAAACTAACACTTCAGAATTGCAATCATACCCTTACAGTATTAAAAATACTCAAATATTATTCTTGAACCTAGCTTACTCAAAAAATAACCAGAATGGACTTGGTTCACTACGCTTGTGAACCATTCATTTGTCTCTCTGCTTTCCTGTTTATTTGTTGTGCCATACTAGATCTCTGGTAATATTGCAGTGGTGAGCTTGAACCAGACTCTAAAATTCTTGACAAAGGATATTATTCTTCTGCCATAGCTTTGCTTACTAGATTATATTTTCTTGAATGATATCTTTAGGTTTATGCTCCATGAAAACGAGGAAAGTCTGCACATGTATTAAGACTCAAGTGGGCAGACTATCTTCTTCCACGAGATAATTCCGGTAGGACAGCAACGCTGGACTTGCTCACGTGAGATATTATTATAAATATAATACTATGTAAAAGATATTCATAAGGATGCAAAAAGATTTATTGTATCATTCTGGAAAGAAGAAAAAACTTAAGATATTACCTTAATGATGGTTGTACAGTCAGTTATTAACGAGAAAAGTCTTTAGTGCAAAATAAGAAAGAAAAGAATGTTTGGTGGACATACTTTTGAGTTAAAATTTTATTATATACATGTGCAATGATAAAAGCTTTTGCAGAGCAGATTTTAATTATTAGTCTATTATTACTATGGCTACCTCTGAATAAATTTTAAATATTGCACCCTTTTAAAAAATCAATAAGATATATTACGGTTGATTCTAGACGCGAAACATATTATCCAGCCGTACGAATACTCAACCAGTACCTTTAAACACGTAAGACAGTCAGCACATTCGACTGAGATGCGCATTCGACAGCTTTTATGTGTAGGTGCGCGCTTCTATATCTGCATCTCACCTCACCACTACACTGCTGTTATCTGGCCACTTTACGTAAAGTTATCTATAATTTAATTGCATAATTTTGGATATTTTATAGATAGACAAGTACTTTTTGACTATTATCTAGTATGGCTTAGCTTTCGCAGTGGATTTAATTGAATTTTAAATACTAATCAACACCATCTGTAAATTGTAGTCTTATTTCAATGAAAACAAATACGTATGACTGACAAAGTATAGTGTGCACTATTTATGGCGGATCGGAGAATAGCCTACCTCTACCCTTCGCCACTGATCACTGTATATTATCTGACATTTATCTAGCGGTTGCCTGCTCGCCGAGCAATATGTATGTATCATAGAAACATTTGAAATGCTTTTCGATTGATAAAAATATTATGTTGAGTTCATTATCGCTACTTTATGTTACATGCTAAGGCAGATTATAATCGTGTTTATTTAATAAGAAGGGGAAAAACTGTAAATAGTCTGATACCATTTACTAAATACGTCTCCTGACTTCCAAAACGTATTTTATACCACTTTCATACCTCGAGCACGGTCACCTTTTTACCAACATTTACTTATAAAATATACACAATAATGTTATTCTTACAATCAATATCTACGACATGCACAGTTAACACATTACACGGTGTATTGTTATAATTAGTAATATCTTGCAATGTAATATGCTTATTTATATATAGTTTTTCTATAAAATGTTTTATAATATATTGAACACATCTGTTTGTCAGGTAAAGCAAATCTCTCGTTCACGTTTCAACGGGGAACATTTCTCAACGGAATAGAATCACTTGCACTCCCACCTGCAGGAAAATCGTACCGCCGCCACTGAATACCGAGCTACCAACATTTTCATAGAGATGGATAAATAGAGCCAATATTTAATTTAATTTTAAAATCATTATCATTAAGTCGTCATTTACCAATTAATTGTTAGTTAAACAATTATTAATTTGCCATAAACTAAAAACGAGTATGAATGATTAATTAATTTAAAAACTTTCCCAACACTATTATGCGAGCCGGAATGTAAAATCAGATAACACAAAAATATATTTTTTCAAGTGTTTTTTGTGAATATATCAAAAATAGGGTAAACTCCAGAACGTGACATATTTAATGAAATTGACTCAATTGTCATTCAATAACTAAAATGATAAACGACATCTAATACCTTTATACTTTCTACTGAATATTTTTTATACCTCTTCTTCTTTTTGTGGCATATCCATTATTTGACGTCGGCGATGAGTTTGGCTATCATCTCCATGTTCATCGCTCAGTCGCGATGACTCCATACAAAAATATGTTTAATTGCATATTGTCATATTTACTTATATTTTCATTTGATTATTTTATATTATATAAAAATAATTTAATCAACCAACGACAGAATTCGTATAATATGTGGGAATGTATTTTACAGATTACAAAATAATCTGCAAATGTTTAAAAAAAATATATATACCACAGCGCGCCATCTGTCTGATTATTTCTCAAGGAATTATGATATTTTTTCGTATGTACTTTACGTCACGTAACCTCAGTCAGTCTATTGAATTGTATGAAATATACCTCCACCAAAATCAAGGCAGGCACACATATGTTTTTTTTCCAAATAATATCAAATGGCGAATGGAGATAACCGCTTTGACTCCAGATCATTATACCAGTCAATTCTTGACTGGACATGAAGGCTTCGCTGGCAGGATCTTTGAGCTAGGTTTTGTTACCCGTTCAACATGTCTATGTGGCGGAGAAATACAGGATGCAAACTACATTCTCTGGGAATAGAATAAAATGTATACGGAAAGAGAAGAGGTGCTCAAGTCGGTTCAACCATCTGTTGGGCTCATCGGACCATCTGACCTGGTCGCCACAAACAACAACTTTATTGCATTTAGAAAATTTGCGGCGTCATACTACCAACGTGAAGATCTTCATGCTATTATCATTATAGTTAGTTTCGATCCTAGATAAATGCATATTTTTGCAATCTTCACTCTTCTCAAACCGCCTTTAATAATTATGGTCAATTCATAATGAATTATCGACAAATAATTATAAAAATTGATTCTCGTTTTGTTTTTCGGAAATAAAATCAATGAGAATATCGTAAATTTTGAATATAATATTGTTAGGAATAGTGGATCGTTTAAGGATCGTAAATTATCAACGTATTTTTATATATATGATTAACTTTATTTATTATCAACTTCATGAATAATAATATACAGAGTTAAAATAACAGATTTATCTTTTATTATGCGCGCGTTACAATTGACCTTCGAGTACTAACTGGTATCACGCCGTACACACAGGTGAATCATAGAATAGTAATTAGTATTTAGCAGTGGCGCGCAGCCTGTGCTAGAGTTAACACGTATTTATTTTATTCTTATATTATTACTTATAATATTTAATTATATTGTTATATTAGACGGCTATACATCAACAAATATTATTACAAAAAAGTCAGAAAACAGTGTTGCCAACAAAATCAAAACTATTCACAAAATAGTGATTTGTGGTACATGTGGTTTCAACAGGATGAGGCCATACAACTCATAAAAAACTGGCTTTCTTGCGTGTAAAAACAAATTCGTATAGTAACTTGGAAAACCGTATACCTAAGTCAAATTATTCCCAAACATAATAAACACATCACCTTGACGATGCATTCTGGTGTTGATAACAATATTTTACCAAAATGTATCAATACCAATATTGATATACCTAACCTTTTCTATGTCCGTCACATCACTATTCTTATCTGCATGAGCTCAGTCAGCGTTTATTCCAACACCTCGCTCCCGATGGGATAAAGACATTTCCACTGGAGCAAACTGAAGAAATATTTTTATGCTTACCTTCAGAAAATGTTGTAGGTACCAAGCATATTATAGCGTACCAATGTTGTGATATTTTTTCACTGTGAATTAATTAGAAGAAACACAGTCAACTGCAAAAATATTTTAATTTTATAATCATTTGCTATTTTTTATTTCATTTAATATTTGAAACGAAAATATAATTATTTGTCATTAAAGATTGAATTATTATAAAATTTAAACATAGGTAATTTAAAACACTTCTTAGAATTATTATACCTATAACCATTTAAAAAATCCTTTTTAAAAAAATTTGAACCTGCGCTCATCAGGATTCGTGCCCATATACACTGACAGTTTTTACAATACTTTCTGAAGCGCTTTCTAAATTGCGTTACTTATTGACAATCGGCTTTTGTATTTTAAATCAATAAAATAATAGTAGATAAAAGTGGTTTTTTAATATTTATAAAGTGTTAAATTATGTTGGTACATTTAATAAAAAGAATGTGACATTATTCAATTTTGTGAATTATTTGTTGAGTAAAAAAAATCGTAATAGATCTCTTGATAATGGCCTCTGCAATGAACCAGAAACGTCAAGGAAAGAAGAAAAAAGGATACCCAAGAATCTATTACAATAAAAAAAAAATAACCATGAAAGTCTCAAACATTATATTATTATAATAAAAAAATTGTTCTTTAAAAATAAGTTTTTAAATTGTGACATTATTTAATAAAAAAAATCATAACTTAAGAATACTAACATTAATACGATAATATTTTTTTATTATAAAAATCTAGAGTGTATATTAAAATAACTTATTAAACTCATCAACTCTTAATTAGAATTAAATGTGTATTCTACTTTCGAATTTCGAGATAGTCATTTGCTATTTTCAGTTTCCTTATCGGCTATTAATCCCATCAGTTTCAAACTGACAGGAACTGCCAGGCCTCTTTGATAAGTAAAGATAATGACATATTATTGAGGATGGCACAGTTAATAAAAATCTCTACCCGACATTTTTTTCATTCTTCAACGATCCAAATAATGTCAAGTTTCAGTTCGGAATATTGGTTGTATATAAACAGTTTACTAGATCAACAATAGACACAGATATATTAAAAAAATAAAATAGTAAATATTGTTGGCATAAAATTAATTGTTTATAAAAGGTTTGCACTGCATAATATGTATGCGAATACAAGCGTGGGAAGTAAAGTGTCACTGAAGAATATAGATAAATGTAGATATTCAAACTGAACCAAACTTAATTTCGACAAAATGTACTTGGGTAAAGTTGTCTCTGAGGTACAGATATTATATTTAAGATATAAGTATGATCAAACATATTCATATTATCTACAACTTTATGATGATTTTTTTTTCTAATTTCCAATTTCTTTAATAGTTCTTGTATAATTTTTCTACCCCAGAGTAAAAATATTATAAAGAGAGTGTGTATTGTTCAGCTATATGAAGCTGTATTTCTTGCGTAATAACGCACATCAGAATCTCAATTTTATTATTATTAACTTAACCATGAAACGTTATCGTAGGCGGCTCTCGTGGTGCAGTGCGTAAACAGGCCTTCATTCCGAAGTTCTGGGTTCAATTCCCCATGAGGTCAGAATATATTTACATAATCTAATATGTAAATTCATCAAGCCTGGAAGTTTGACCACTATTATTGGGCTTCCAAGCCTGTTGTGGTGTTTAATAAAGAAACAAAAAAACTACCATCATGTTGCTGCTCAGTACGGCTCAGTAACGAGGAGTGAAGGTAGGCTTTTAATATTCGAGATTAATAGTGCATACTAAACTTTGTCAGTCATACCTATTTGTTTTAATTTAACTAAAACTACAATTCGCAGACAGTATTGGCTAGTTTTTTAAAATCAATTACGCCATGCCCAACCAAACCATAATAGTTTTGATTTGCTATGAATGGGCCATCAATCCGACAGAAATAATGCACAATTTTTCAGTCATAATTATTTGTTTTCGTTGAATAAAAAAAACGCATTGCAGATGGTGTTGGTTAGTTTTTTTAAATTCATAAAATCTTGTATACGTAAACCAAACCATAATAGATAAAAATATTCTTCTAGGTACCTATAAAATATCCAAAATTATGTATGGTTAAATGGCATAATTTTAGATATTTTATGGATAATATATGAATAGTTTTTGACTATTATCACTATTATGGGTTGGTTTAACTGTATTTTAAAAACAAACCCACACTGTCTTATTATTGTAGTCTCTCTTAATTCAACAAAAACAAATACCTATGACTGAGGAAGTTTAGCGTGCACTATTTATGTGGGATCTTAACAGCCTACCTTCACTCTTCGCCACTGGTATGGCTACCAAATTTAAATACAACTTATTATATTGTAAATACTAACAAATAAATTAACTAATAATAATTAGCACTAACTTTATATTTAACGCAAAAACAATAAATTGCTAGCAGTTTTTGAATGAATTTAGCCATTCAAACCAATATTTACCGGCGACGTGTACAAAAAATATTGGTACTGTTCGGTTATACCGGAGGCAGCGGAAAACGCATTTTGAAAATAGCCGATAAACTGGATTATTTGTAAGGTTAACCTAACCAAACCAAACCAAACCAAACCAAACCAAACCTAACCTAACCTAATCTAACCTAACCTAACCCAACCTAACCGAACCTAAACTAACCCAAACTAACAAATAATCCAGTTCATCGGCTATTTTCAAAATGCGTTTTCCGCTGCCTCCGGTATAACCGAACAGTACCAAAATATTTAATAAGTGTTTTCTCACTCGCACTCATTGTTCGTTTTTGTTTAGGCCTTGGCACCTACGCTCGTACAGTTTGCAATGCCAAACAAGAAAATGGTAGCAAAATAAAATCTCACGTGTATTTTTGCAACGTAAAGTGGTCTGGCTTAAAGAAAACACTTTTTATGTACAAAGATAGCGCTGCTTGGCTATTTTAAATCAAGGGCAAACCTTTCGCGAACCCTTTCAGATCTTTTTTTGTTGAATGCAGCGAATGTTTTATGTTTACTTTGCTAGCTAGTTTAGCAAACACCTGGCTATCTCAAAACAAATAAATTAATATTTTCTGCAAAATACTTCACAAACAAAATAAAAATACGTTCAAAACCACAGGGTGGTAAGTAATTTATAAATGATTCGAAATGAATGATTTTTTATTTTATTTTCCTATGATTAATGATTGAAGTAAAAGTAATGACGAGATAAAAACACGGATCAATAGACTACAGTGTTAATACTGCTAATAATATTCTCGCTGGTGCCCCATGGAAATAGTGATACAGCCATTTTATTACTTCAAGAGATAAAAAAATATCAGTATCATATCTTGCATTCCTAGATCTCACTTGTGTTTCTGCTTTTAATTGTCTATGATTTAAATTATCGATTGTTCTACCACTATATTCAGCTGTTGTATATTCAGTGCATGGTCTGGTTAGTGATTATATAAATAATATATTGTATCCATCGACATTCTTATCACAACTAGCTTCCTACAGTGCATCCGATTTATTATTTATCAATATTTCTCCTCCTTTAATCTTGGACATATTATCCTTGAAACTAAATATAATTTGACAAAATGAGAATAAAATATTTTATAAAAAATGTAGTGATAACAAATCATCATTTCAATTCGTAGTGTTAAGTGGCACGCGTGTCCATATGGATATGCATTCATTCATTATGCAATAACATCACAATAAACAAAAATAATTTTATTTATAATTACATTATAACGTTAGCAGCACATGTTTATAATTCATTCGATGAAAAAAATACTATTCTTTAAAATAATATTATCAGAAAAATACTTGAACATGAGTGCATATTTTCGTGATTGTAAAATGAAAGACCACTTTGACACTTGATATTAAATTTATTATATCAGGTAGAACATTGAAATGAGGACCAATTGAAGCATTATTACAGCATTACCTACTTATTTCAACTGACTAACATGTATAAATCAAATTATTATTTTAAAATAACTCCAAAGTAAAATTGACAATAATAATGTCGTTTCCATATGAACACGGTTGAAACTAACGTGAGCAATTGGGTCCGGCACTAAAAAAGATTGTGATAAGTATTTTACTCGATACATAAGTAAAGAATTTCTTAGTTTATATTATTTATAACTAAGTTTTTGATATCAGAAAAAGTTATATAAATAGTGAAATATACATTATTAACGAAAACTATCATATTTAAATATCAAGCGAGCTCTCTTTAAAAACGTAGTATCTCTCGTGATAAGCATCCACAGGCATTTAAAACTGTCGATACTCACAATATTCTGTCTATCATTGATCAGTTGTAAATCTGGATCAGGAGAGGTACTTTTTGATATTATATATTTTTTGTTACCTGTGATGTATTTTTTTTAAATTATATGTTCTGAGCAGACAATTGAAAATATTCTCCATTTTTTTAAATCTTTGCTGATATGCCAAATCAAAATTCTATTTATAAAATCTTATTTTGGTTTTTTGAAGTGCCAATCATAATCTTCTTTTCATAATCTTTGACCATAAATTTGACCTAAAGTGAGGTATTACTTTTAGAAAATATGAATAATGTATTGGTTCAGTTGACATAAAATTTTTTTATAAATATGTGTATTATATACTATGTAGGTATGTGAGTATATAGGCGTCAAATGCTGTCTTGTAGGTGTGTAGATATTTGAGTAAGTAATGCAGTTTGTAAAAAAAAATATTGCAATTTAAATAATATGAAAAACACTTATTAAGAGGTGAAAATTTATGCAATAATTATAATAATATTAGCGGTACAAGATAAAGAGACATCGTTGTGAACAATTTAAATTTCATGACTATCGGTTTGCAGAAAAGATATAGATATTTAAAATATTTTAGAGAGGCTGATTGGTGAGTTTCTCTTTCGCCTTTCAATTTTAAACATAGTCTAGTAAATTTAAAAGTTATATATGATAACTGAATTTGTATGGGTAGTGTCCATACCCGTAAAAGTGAATTATTCAGCAATGCGTTGCTAAAGATCCAATGGGATATTTTGCCTTGCGTAATCGAGATCAAAGGGATCGAAAGCTTTTCTATTACATGAAGCTTTGCACCAGACATTTGCGCAACTATTCTATACACAAGGCTGCTATCGGGGGCTATCGGCGGCTATCGAGGGTAGTTTATCATATTTATGTTTTAAGGTATTATAATTGTTACAATAACTTAGCCGTCTAAACTGTCAAAACCATATAGCTCACTCTAAAAGTTAACACAGCCTGGAGAAGTGCTGATAAATCATAGTACTTTTTGACAGCGAGTATTTTAATTAGCGGACCGACTCTCGCTAATCTCATTGACAAAAGCCTATAGGACGACATCATCAGATGCGCTTACTATTCTGGCTGGGGTGCTGCCCCTCGACTCGCATGTCAAAGTACGAGGATCGATTACCCTTCTATTGAGAGGGATCAACACCACCATTGAGAGCGTCCATCTGACCCCTCCGCCGAGATGTCAAGACGTACCTTACAGGAATATTGTTGGCACAATAGCCTACAAGATAGCACTCGATACATAGCAGTGGTGGTGGTCGGCATCCACCAAGGGACGACAAACGTATCAAGATGTGTCCTGCAGGCTTCAGGTAAGACAACTAAGACCAAAACACTGGTTAAGCCAGTTCCTGACCGGCCATAGTAACTTCGCAGCCAAGCTGCATGATTTTTACTTGATAAGACATGGGCCGGAATACACATGCGAGCATGACCATGAAGACGCTAAACACATCCTCTGGGACTGCCTGTTGATGGAATCTAACCGAGCGGAGCTGTTTGCCAGGGTCCGTCTACACACGGGCCTAATTGGGCACGCCGACTTGATATTAACCAATGTCAACTTTGAGGCATTCGAAAAATTTTCTGCGTCATAATATGGAGGACGGAATAATTCCGAGCCCTCCTTAGATTCATCACTTTCAACTCCTGACTCCTCTGTTTCGGCAAAGTTTCAGTACACGGGTACAGAGGACACTTAATGTCATTAAAGATAAATGACGGCAGAGCAAGTCAAGATTATTAATATTTTCTAAAATTCTTTCTTTAAGCACTAAGGTGCATGGTTGCTACATCAGTCCCGTGCAGCATCGCTTCGGGACAAGGAAGTGCGGTACTAAAGTATTTTCATTTTGACACGTTTATAGCGTCATGGAAGGCGGCCGTGCACAAACCGCGGCTGCATATACATGGCGGGTGGAGATGGGGAAACTCAAATCAGTTCAGATTCAGATTCAATTTATTGTAACAATTAACCGCCTCATTAAATAAATATGATAAACTACCCTCGATAGTCGCCGATAGCAGTCTTCTGCATATAATAGATGCACTGGTATCAAAGAGACAACACACGAGACCATGTGGCGTGCTCGTCTCTCGCCGTGTCATCCGTGGTATCATGTCTATCTTTTTGACATTTGTATACGTAGTTTTAAATACTTAAATACGCAATGTAACAACATCATATTATTATTGTCGTCTATCATTTTTTTTATTGTATTGAAGTGAAAAAGCTCACATGTCCTCCAGGTGTTTAGCACCGAATGTATTCCGGCGTGTTTATTACCTACAAAAGATCAAAAGAGGGGAAGAAATAAGAAATTCGCAGGTTGCATAAAGGAGATACCATCGTTTCGTTTACTGCAAACTGGTATGGAGATAGAATCTCACTTCGGCGCGTTCACACTTGACGCACGACAAATAAAAGCTTCGCGATTTCATTTCCGGTAACGACCATTTTGGCTTTTTTCATTCTCAGCCTAAGAGATTGGGAAAATGATATCAACTGTAGTTACACAGTGCATACTCTAAGTAGGTGATTTACGAAAAAAAAACTTGTTTTGCAAATTGAAATAGTGTAGCTATTCACATGGAAGGGTTTATGTCGGAGGGTTTGTTTCAACTATAATTCAGGGAAATTGAATATTTAATATATATATATATTTATACGAGGTATAAAACATAGATGTTGTAAAAAGTAACAAAAATATTTAAAAAAAATTATGTGATTGTCAATAATTAATACTTCACGACCACTTTTTCATTATTCGGGATGAAACTTTATGAACATGTTAAAAGCGTACATAAGTGAAACGGCAAATAATTTTCAAGACTATGTGGAACGAAATTTCAGCCGCGTTGCCATTTGGAGAGTGATAGTCGACCTGTTCGCACGTCATTTTTTTTGTGATGGAGTCGGATGAATATATACTTAAATCGTATAAAGATGACTTAAAAACGTTCCGTATGTACTTGAAAAAGAAAACATGTCAATGAATATACTATTATTATAACGAATATAATAATAAAAATAACATAAAAAGGACGCATGTTGAATTTTTATTACAAATTATATTTCGTTCGGTTCGCCTCAATTGCACCCGCGACCTGCAATCTGCGCATCGCCAAGTCACGATCTTTTTAGACCATGCCTCAGCTGAGGTATTGCCTTATAACTATTTAAAGGCTTCTCGTTTACTAAAAACATTTTTTTTTATTATATGAATAATTCAGAAGATTTGATAATGTAATATTCTATATAATGAGCATACATAGCTTGAAAACACCTCATAATATCGAGTGCTTAAAGTCAGACAACGTTATCTAAAAAAAAGTGTTTTATTTTTAGATAACGTTATTTTACATTTACGGCTACATGATAGTCAAACAACGTTATGTCAATCTTTTCTAATTTCTTATTAAATCGTCAGTAAAATTTAACGCTAATTACATAAGTTACATTTGTTTTCATATATTTTTAAAACTATCTCTATCAATTTTAACATCATCATAAGCAAGATAAATGCACAATACACAATAAATTATAAAATATTAACATTAGGTTTTAAGTAAACATTTCCGTAGTTAAGTTACAAGAATCAAAATAACGATTTTTGGCTCTCCTGTAAAGTTGCACTTTTGTAGATAGTGTTGTTTGACACTAAGCCCTCGATATTATAAAATAATATAAAAATAGCTACGGACCTCCTATTTAATTACTATAATTTTAACTTGTAGGTCCTACATGAAATGCTTATCAATTGTGTTGTTTTTAACTATCGGTTTTTGTATTTTTTATCAAGGAATCATTAATTGCCTTAATTACCAAACGACGCCCGGCTTAATTCGTTAAAGCATATTGGCGTCATACAAGTAAATATACGACTTTAAATCCCGTCGGGCTTCATATTTTTTTCAAATTTGATTTTTTCTAGTAGATATTTTCGTAGTTATGTATTTCCTTAAGTTTATATTACAGATTAATAGTTACTATTAAAACTATGTACCTACGCGTACTTGGGCGAGGAAAAAGTGTGGAAAATAATTTTCGAACGCGCCTGAGCGGCACAGTTATAGACTATAGATACATCTAGACGCCACCCGTTGCATTGCTGAAGCTGCGTACCGTGCGTTTGGTTTGTGGGCGGGCGAACGCATTCGTCTACAAATGTTCGAGACCATAGACCATTTCGCTAGTGTTTGCCCAAAGTGCTCGCACTAGACGCTCAGAATTAAAATATAATTTTCTATTTTTTTTACGTTATATAGTATTTTTAAGCGGTCAAAATGCAACCATTAGGTAAAGATATCCATAATTTAAGTTATTTTAAAGAAATACTAGGTCACTGATATTAAAATATATAATAAATTATCACGAACATGTATTAACTTACCTATGAAACGTAATACCATCTTCTTGCTTATCAGTACGGCTACCATATTTTAATACAACACACAGAACCATCTTTCCTAGTTAATTAACCAAAAAATATATACCACTGACTTTATGTTTAACACAAAAAATAGCAATTTAGCAACACGAGCTACGACGCTACGTGAAGCGATTCACTACTATTTGTTGACGATACTTTTGGAAACTAACTCAAACATATGTAGACCTTTTATCTTACTCTAGCGCGTGTCGCAAAGATTATAAGGGTGCCGAATACTTTCTCACTCGCACTCATGCATCGTTTTTGTTCAGGCCTTGGGCACAGTGGTTTCAGGGGCTACTTTTCGACTACTTACTTCCTATCCTTCCAGCCATACGATTCAAGCAATAGTAATTTCTCACTATGCCAGGATTCGTGGAATTCTTTGTTTTGTTGTGCACCCCGGTCGAGCATTCATCAATTGTTCCATTTAAATGTTACAACTATTATTATTTATGATTTATAAATAATGTTTTTTTCTTTCTAATTCTGCCGATTACAGAATTTAGGCATTTTTTACGTTAATTGATATAATTATAATATTTATATATAGCGGTCATACCACTCAGCATTATATTTTGATATGAGTGGTACACAAGCATAGTGAACCAAGTCCATTCTGGTTATTTTTGAGTAAACTAGGTTCAAACATAATATTTGAGTATTTATTATTCTATTTACAGTAACATTTTGTAAATATAAAAGGAAATAAACTTATGAAAGTTTGATCCGCAGTGAAACAATTCGGAAAGTAGAGCTGAACTACTGTTAAGTTGGAACAAGTTGAATGGTCCGAGTTTAATGATATTAAAATCATTTACAGTACATATTATAAATATGAAATAGTAAGTAAGTACCTAATATTGGTGACGCCTAGTTCATGTGCAAGAATTGTTATGTGTGTAAGTTGCAAGTATCACAGTTAGGTAGGGTGAATAAATAATTGGGGCCGATCAATAATATAATATTGAGTAGCTACATTGCAATAGTCGAAATCACAGCGATCGAATATTCTTAACAATGTTACATAATTAGTGACGTATGGTGTCGATGGATTAAACAAAAGACAATTTATTGTCATGGGGAGATATTACCATAGAGAGGGGAGTGATGGATACATAATAGTACCAACAATGCAATCTATTAATTTGAAACTTAATCAATAGGTTGTTTAGTAAAGTTGTTGACAGACATATCGGCAATAAAATAATATGTTGTGCTTAGGTAACGTGGAAAATAATAAAATCGCTGATCAAAATGCAAATATTTTTAAATCATGTTCTATTATTAGTATAGAATAAAGATAGATTAAATGTGAATAAAAAACGTGCTACGCTACCAAAAATTTCCAAACCACGTAGGCAAGTACCTATTTTCATTTAATATTTATGTTACTTGTTTATCCAACTGTATTAAAAAAATATTAGCGCATTTACTGAATTTGCGCCAATATGTTTTATTGATTTATCTATGTGAATTCAATCTAATTCCATGGAATTAAAATATAAAAGCCGATTGCTAAGAATTAACGCAATTTGTGAAGCGCTTCTAGATGTAAACACTACTAGTTAATTTCATAGTAATTAGATAGTATCTACATAATATCTCAATTAGTAAAACAAATTGGTATAAATCAAGTGGACGCGGATTTGAGTCCCATTGGAAGTTTTGTTTAGTAGGTCTGTTCTGAGCTGTATTCAAATTATATAAATGTAATAATTTTAAATAAAAAATGATTTATGTGTGACTATAACTTTTACTGTGAAGGCATACATTTTGCAAGACTTGATGATGATGTGATTCGTGGTCTCTTCTTATTATACTCGCAAAGTAAGAACATTTTCCATCAGGTATTTAATAAGCATATCTTGAATGCGTAGATGATATGGTACATTTTTGTGAAACCTGAAGCCAAGAAGCTTGTTCAGTCCATTCTCAACAACACAAAGAAGTAAATATGAACATTGAATGTGTTATTTGGATTCACTGAAAATTAATAACTCATAAAAAAATATATTAAATATAGAACAGTGATGTTAAAATATGTACATACGATTAGTACTTAGTTACTTTATTACCACGTTTTTATTAGCTCATATTTTTGTTTGTCCGGTACTGATTTTTTCTTGTTTGTCCAAGATTTGTATTGGACGATTGAAGATTTTTAACTAACTTTCCGACTAGCCAGATATTTGAAACTTTGAGAATATATCAGACGACGACAATGCATTCTTTTAATACTTTTGGCCATCTTTAAGTATAATTGAATTCATTTTCAGTTAATTCTATTCTGTATGTTTAGGAAAAAAATTGTTAAAAGTAATATTTACTACTCACTATTATTGGTTGCTAAGGGGGTCCTAGTAACTAAATTATTAATATATATTATGTGCGTTACTATGGAAATCAATATGAAATATCAAAATGAAATTTTAGTATTCTATAATATTTATTCAGTATTTCTATCAAGTACAAAAAAAAGTGTTTATCAATACATAGAATTGTCAAGTTTATAATATGATTCAACAGAAATTTAAAAAACGTGATATATAAAAAGTACTTTTTATCTTGTAATTATTTAAGAATTACTTTGAATTAAACTAGAAAAAAATCTTTCAGTAGGTACGTACTTGCAGTTTTTCTTTTATTTTCATAGAGATGTTTTAAATGGAAATGTTAACATTCAATATAAGTTAAAATACGTTTCTAGGGGAAATAACTACTACATTTTTTATTGCAGAATTAATTTGCAAATGTCTAACACAGATATTGAACATTTAGTAGTTAAGCGCTGAGAAATATTGAATCCTTCAAAAAATAACTTGGAAAAGCAAATAACGTTATAAATAAAATGAAACATTTTTCAAATGAAAAACTTTCTGTACGAACTTAGCTTAGTTTTTTCTCGGTTGGGTTAGGTAATTTTTTTTTAAATATACTACTCCAAGATGCATATGAAAACAGTATATTAAAGGACATGTGACATATTTATTTAGATCTATTTATACCTACACTGACTATTTACAGCTACCCTAGAAGACTTATTCAGGCAACTGGACTGGAATGACAAAAGGATCCCCATAAATGGAGAATATCTGAGCCATCTGCACTTTGCCGATGACATGGTAATTTTTTCGCATGATTCAGAAGACCTCCAAAGCAGAATACAGAAACTCGCTGAAGTAAGCAACAAAGTAAGTTTGAAAATAAATGTAACAAAAACGAAAGTCATGTTTAACTGCGGGCCAAAAAAGAGAGCCTTATCAATCGCACCCAGCTCAAACAGGTGAAAAGCTACATCTATTTGGGACAACAAGTCGTCGCAATAGATTGGTTTGCCGAATATCCGTTTATGTCGAAATCGACCTTTTAATGCAGAATTTTTTTTTGTATCTAAATGAACCAGAACCATCGTTTTATTTAAATTACTTAGTAATGGTAATGAATACATCATTCATATGCTGTAAAAAAAATAATTTAAATACGAGTATCTCCAAGTATTTAAATAAAGGATTATGAAATTTGTTTTTCGTCTCCTGAACATTTGGTCTATTCGGCAAACCAATCCTACAGCGACCTTCAAAAGTGACCTTCCACCGTGTCTAAAGCGCAAAGTGTTCAACCAGTGTGTGCTTCCCGTGATCACATATGCGTGTGAAACATGGACCCTAAGTAAAAGAGAGACCCAGAAACTTAGAGTAGCACAACGTGGCATGGAGAGGTACATGCTGGGCATAACGCGAAAGGACAAAAAGAGGAATGAGTGGATAAGGAAGCAGACAAGGGTTTGCAATGTAATAGAGTTTAGTTCTGCGGAAGTACGTGTCAACGCAATGCACGTGACCAAGAGAAGTGAAAGCAGCTTAAAAAGGCCTTCACCCAGCAGTGGATAGATTCAGGCTGATGATGATACCTACGCAATTATCACAACTTTAAAACGAGTATACATAATTTGAAAATTGCGAAAAATCTTTGAAAAATAATACGACCTCCGACGAGAGTTGAAGTCATATCCATTGGATTTGCGACAATATGCTTTACCAATCAAAGCATACGCGTCTTATCTAATAACGTCTAAATTATTATTATATTAATTGCATTAATTATAGGCTATCGGTTTTTGGATTTTAATATCAACGTATCTGTTGATTTTTTTGCATATTTTAGTTATGACGTATTTTCACTTTCTAAAATTTGAACGTAATTATGGAAAGATCTTTTCTACTTGGTATATAAGGTGTCTTCAAACTGTGTGCATTCAATAATATAGAGAATGTAAAAATTATTCGTAGATTAAAAAAAGAATTTCTTTATAACCAATGTTTTTATTTATTATTTTTGGCAGAGTAATTATTTCCTCCCTTTTATAATATTTTCCGGAAGATATGATTCAGTGATATGAAAAATCTATCATTAAGACGTCCGAGTCATAGTACCGATGAACCGTCTGAAATTCAGCGGAGATATATATTCTCAAAACTCCAAGGTCAGCCAGAAGTGAATAACTCCGCGATCTAATAGTATTTATATTTATCTCAGTTATTATTTGCAATTATGCCACAAGGATATACGCGCCATTAGGATGAAATAAAACTAAGTGTTTGACGTACCAATTCATTATCATTAATGGCACTATTACCCTTCAAAAACTTCCTCCATCCTGGACGATCCAGCGTTGATATACTCCAGTGCTTTGACTGAGTATTTTTAAATCTCCCGTGGCGCAGTTTAGCCATTTCAATTTCGGCCGTCCAGGTCTTCTGTTGCCGTCGGAGGTTGCGCCTCACCAGTATATTATCCGGCATTAATATGCACGTGGCCAATCCAGCAAAGTCTCTAAATTTTCAATCCCACGTGATCTCTTCACCCCCATAAACTGTGTACAGCTTCTAATTATACCTTGACGTCCAAATGCTACTTTGTTGAATATCCCCAAAGATTCTACTCACAACTGTGCGTGCCAATTAATTGATAAAAATTGCACGACCTTAATGATTCCCACATTCTCTTACATTATGAAAATGTAATATTATTATTATAATAGGGCGTCTAAAACTTTTTAAATTATTATAATATTTGTAACTACTAGAAGCAAATCTAACAAAGTCTATAATCATCAAAATTTTGTTTTTGTTTGTTTTAGACAGCTAGTTTTTTTCTATAAGACTCATACTTATTTTAAAAAAAAAATTAACTAGTTGACAGTTAAATTTTAATAACAAACTTTGTTTGTCCAAAAGACCTAAGGTTTTAGAATAAAAGTTCACAAGTTAAAATAAGAACCTAATATCTACATATATTAATATTAATTTCATAAAAAATATTAACTGTAATTATTAAAGTATTATTTAAAAAAATAGCACGTTACCGTAGTTAGTAAACGAATTAATTACCATGAGAGTGTTTTTTAACGTTTTTGAAAAAAAGAGAGACGTTGTTGAATTTGCTTCTAATAGCTTCATTTAGTACATAAAAAACAGAATTTTATCCACGGGTCAGTTTTATTGCATGCATTGTTTACACTTGAGTGCCTACGTGGACAAATGAGCTTTCGTCTAAATTTGAAGAGATGAAACTCACCAAGCAGAATTCCACATATTTCATTGTTATTCCACAATAAATGAAAATAACTCCGCAGTGGTCAGTATAATAATTCTACGTATCTAACTCTACCCTTCATATAATCTATACTTCGATAAACCTAAGCATATCACTGATAATATATATTATATCGATCCAGCGGCCTCTAGGTCTACCTTGCGGACGTTTTCCATCGAGGCCGCTGGATCGATGAAATGATAAAGTTCTGTGGAAGTACATGGCAACGCAATGCACAGGACCAAGAGAAGTGGAAGCAGCTTGAAGAGGCCTTCATCCAGCAGTGGATAGATTCATGTTGATGATGATGATGCAGGGATCGAAATGGACCGGAGCGCCGTTTCGGTTCATGAAATCTCCAAAATTATCGCTGTTATGTGGAAAAGGTAATTTAACCATCTGATCCAGATAGACCATTTAACAGAAAAATCTAACATATTTATTTTTACCTACATAAAATTGATTACTATGTTAATATTGCCAGAAAAGTATTAAGCGTTCCGGTTCGTGAAATTTTCCATTTCGAGTGCTAATGATGATAATATATTATATACATTGGCTAATATTTTTACTAGGTAGTCTTTTGTCAATATAATTAACGGGAAAATTACAAATTTGGAATTTAAGACGTTTATAACAACACATAAAAATACATAAAAAATGTTAAGTAACAACGATAAATATAACTATGGCCTTTCAGGAAAAATATAAATTTAATATTGAAATTGTCCTATCTCTATTATGTTGATAGATTTTTAATAGCAGAGATTTTCAATACGCCATAATACATCAAATTATATTACCTAATTTCTGCATTAATAATCGCTAGAAAGTCTCAAATAAAGTTAACTCGGTGTTGCCGGCAAGCTTAGGATGGGTTTGGGTCGAAATTCCGAAGGCCGAAATCCCAAATGGCTGAAATCCCTAAAGCCTAAATCCCAAAAAATAATTAAGAGAGATAAAAAAATGCTTTTTTGTCTCCTGTAAACAATTGCGCAATCGTAACATTTATTTTGAATTGCGAAAATTTTACAAAATGTATGATTTTTTGTCTCTCTTGTAAAATATGCGCAATTCAAAATAAATGTTAAGGTTGCGCAATCTTTCACAGGAGAGACAAAAACCCACTTTTTCTACAAAAAAATGTTTTTTTTTGTTTCTCTTGTAAAATTTGCGCAATTCAAAATAAGTGTTCCGATTGCGCAATTTTTTGCAGGAGAGACCAAAAAACCATTTCGTCTGGCACCCCGATTATTATTAGCTAGTTCTCATACAGGTCGCCTTGAAGTTATAAAGAAAAAGTATGAGACACTTAGTAATCGAGTGGCAATAGTGTGCATGGTTATCAAGATCAAAAAGATAAATTGAGGCATTTACGCCAAATGGCCGACATGCAGTGATTACATTATACAATTTAATATACTCTATATTATATAAAAAATGCATTATTTTTAAAATAACGGTATTGTAAAAAAATGAAAGTATATATTCTACCTTGATCATTTCAATTAAAAATCGATTTTTTTAAATATTTATAAATATAAGTATATGTATTTCGTTTAAAATTTAATTAAGAAATAGATTCCACAAAAATTAATGTTTCATTTTTCCCCTGGCTGTTCTGTTTTGTCATGTTCTGTTTTGTTGTGTTCTGTTTTGTCATGTTCTGTTATGTCGTGTTCTGTTTTATCGTGTTCTGTTTTGTCGTGTTCTGTTTTATCGTGTTCTGTTTTGTCTTGTTCTGTTTTATCGTGTTCTGTTTTATCGTGTTCTGTTTTGTCATGTTCTGTTTTGTTGTGTTCTTTTTTGTCATGTTCTGTTTTGTTGTGTTCTGTTTTGTCATGTTCTGTTTTGTTGTCTTCTGTTTTGTCATGTTCTGTTTTGTCGTGTTCTGTTTTATCGTGTTTTGTTTTGTCTTGTTTTGTTTTGTCGTGTTCTGTTTTATCGTGTTCTGTTTTGTCATGTTCTGTTTTGTTGTCTTCTGTTTTGTCATGTTCTGTTTTGTCGTGTTCTGTTTTATCGTGTTCTGTTTTGTCATGTTCTGTTTTGTTGTCTTCTGTTTTGTCATGTTCTGTTTTGTCGTGTTCTGTTTTATCGTGTTCTGTTTTGTCTTGTTTTGTTTTGTCGTGTTCTGTTTTATCGTGTTCTGTTTTGTCATGTTCTGTTTTGTTGTGTTCTGTTTTGTTATGTTCTGTTTTTTTTGTGTTCTGTTTTATCGTGTTCTGTTTTGTCATGTTCTGTTTTGTTGTGTTCTGTTTTGTCATGTTCTGTTTTGTCGTGTTCTGTTTTATCGTGTTCTGTTTTATCATGTTCTGTTTTGTTGTGTTCTGTTTTGTCATGTTCTGTTTTTTCGTGTTCTGTTTTGTCATGTTCTGTTTTGTTGTGTTCTGTTTTGTCATGTTCTGTTTTGTCGTGTTCTGTTTTGTCTTGTTCTGTTTTGTCGTGTCTGTTTTATCGTGTTCTGTTTTGTCTTGTTCTGTTTTGTCGTGTTCTGTTTTATCGTGTTCTGTTTTGTCATGTTCTGTTTTGTTGTGTTCTGTTTTGTCATGTTCTGTTTTGTCGTGTTCTGTTTTATCGTTTTCTGTTTTGTCTTGTTCTGTTTTGTCATGTTTTGTTTTGTCGTGTTCTGTTTTATCGTGTTCTGTTTTGTCTTGTTCTGTTTTGTTGTGTTCTGTTTTGTCATGTTCTGTTTTGTCGTGTTCTGTTTTATTGTGTTCTGTTTTGTTTTGTTCTGTTTTGCCCGGTCACCAAGTGGATTATATCATCATTGATATAAGTATGGTTGACTTCAGTTATCACCGTAAAAAATATATATCATGGGCATATTGGAAGAATAAAAAGCTTTTTGATAGCTATCAAAAATACATGTTACAAGAGAGAATATTTTTAAGAATGACATAAGCACACTACAGTCAAATAAATATATTTTTTTAAATATTCACTACAGTAAGTAAGCAAATAATAAATAATGGTTTCGGATATTTTCCATATAACCTCAACCAGATATGTCTCAAAAAATTCAATCATCGCCGAGATAATCCAATTGTTACCTAATTTATTGTGAGTGATTGATGATTGTGTTGGTAAGTGAATCAATTCCCGCAATTTTGCCACAAAAGATATGTGTAAATTGTGAAAGGTATTCGTTTTTGTTGCTGGACCACTGAACCAGATTATTTATTGTGATTTTAAAGACCGTGGAGGTCATGGAATTGTTAAGAGTAAATTTATACTAATAGTAATTGTTTATCACTGTGTGTTAAAAAAATAAATTCTAAGTGGTTCGAGACACTAAAAGAGTTGTTGATTTATAATGTAGTTGTAGTGTAATGTCTTTCTAGACAAACCACTAAATGAGAGGTAATAAATAGTTGGTTTGCAAATTAACGTTTAACCGGTAGGTACTGTTGCCATCGTAGTAATACATATGAACCGAAATTGTGATTGATTGAACAATACAGAATATATTTGATTATTGTCTTAAATTCGTAAAATCTGTAAATTAGTATAATAATAATAAATGTGTTTAGGTGGACTTAACTGTTGTATGAAGTAACTAAAGTCATTATTACCTACCACTCCACCTCCACGAAATGAAACCATGGAGAGTTTTCTGCCATCCATACGTTCTACTTACTTATAATGCCATTAATTAATTAGTATTTCCATCCCCATTTCAAATTTATTATCAGCTGTTTGGTGAAATTCGCAAGGAAACACAATATTTTAAACATCAAATTCTGGGATTAATTAATTTTAAATTAAACCAATTGATTCATACAAAATCGGATCCTTATTGTATCAGAAGCATTCTTAAGTGAACTCAACTCTTTCACAAACAACAATGAACATTCACGAGTCAACCAACCAAATAAGGGTTTAAATTCATAGAATATTTTTCAAACCCACCACGCATGTTTTATGATATTTGCATTATATTATTTTTCTTACTAAAATATACGTATTTTTAATAAGAATTTTTTAATTCTAATATTATACCAAATTACCACTAAAAATATTTCGATATTATAAAAAAACATAAGTGAATGAGTAAACATGTGAAGAGCACATGCAACAGAACTAAAACTTGTATTGCTGTCCATATTTTCTTAAGTAATTGGTATTTTTATATACAAATTTATAATAATTATTCTTATTCTTCAGCCATATCCGCCCCTTAATTGGAGCATATGGACACCACGAGGCACCTCCAAGAATCCCTGTCGCTTGCAAATCTTCTTGCATTGTTCCAGATCAAACTAGTATTCCGTTACTTTACCGTATACACTCTATAGATAGTATTTAGTGGCCTTCCAGGACGCCGGAATTCGGTTGGCTTGAAGAACAGCCAAGCCAGGTTGAGATTTTTTTCTTGCATCCGCAGCACGTGGCGAACTCAAATCCAACGTCGCGTCTTTTTACTCTCAGCGTGATGAGAGTCTGCGTCGTGCGTTCTTTTATCTCCTAGTTGCTTCTAAAGGCATACCACCGCACACCCAGTATCCGTCGCAAACACCTGTTTTCGAAGCTTAAGTATTCGGTTGCACTAAGCCTTCGTAAAGTGCCATGATTCGCTACCGTAAAACAGCACCGTCAGAATACAAGCGTCGAATAGGCGGCATTTGGCTTTGAGCGAGTATAATCGTGAGTCCCAGACATTTCGCATCGAATTGAATGTTGCTCTAGCCATTTCCATTCGGATAGCGAGCTCTCTCTGCAAAATGCCATCTCCCGTAATGTGTACCCCAGATATTTAAAGCTGTCGACGCTCTCGATATTTTTCCCATTTTTGCCATCGCTAATTAGAAGAAAATCTGGATCAAGATAGGTGCTGTTGAATAAAACGTTGGTTTTCAAAGCATTAATTTTAAGCCAACGCAAGACGAGTTGTAATGTAACCTGTCGATTGTCTCCTATATAATACTTACCTAATTAAAAAAATATTTTCTTATGTTTCAAAATAGTACCTACCTGAATCTAATCATAAAGTATAATTTTCTTCATTTACATAAAAAATAACAATTTTATGTTGCCATCTGTTAATAAAACACTTTTTGTAAAAATGATATGCGTCTACAATAAAAGTTTTTAAATATATCACTCACTCGGTGCCCAGGTTTGCTGAATATAATATGTGCAAATTGTACATTTTTATGCGGACGATGTAGTAACAAATATTAATTATCTTGGCTTCTTGGTTGATCTGAAAATCTTTTTATTAAAGACGTCATAAGCCTAGTAAATCCTAATTGTAGGCCGATACACACATACCCCGGTCTTTGGATGATCCTTTACCTTAATATCCAGGCTTTGGATATTACGAGTATTAAAGACTCCATAGTTCAGTAAATAATTAATTAGTTTTTTTTCCATTTTAATTCGATAAAAATCCGTTCTGTCATTAATTTTATAAATACACTTAATTATAAATTATAATAAATTCAGTGCAGCGTAAAGTTGTTTACTTAAATCATAATGTACTCCACTGAGTTAGCCGAAGAGAAGAGGCAAACAGTGACAAAGATGATTAAAAAAACAATAAACAAGGCTCTCGTCGCAGAGACAAAGAGGCAGCTAAGCATTTTCCGTCGTCGCGAATAAGTCGCAGGCTTTCACGGCACAACCTTATTTCACTTTTGTCTTTCATTGTTTCACCCTTTGCCTTCACATCCGCCGGAACTCTGTCGACGCAAACAAAAGCGCGCCATGGGTATAAAAGACGCCCGGAAAGTAATTTTCATACTAGACTCTTCTCATATGCTTCCTGAAAAAAGAGCAAGTGGCCCTATTTTCATTTTTAAGATCACTGTTCTAGACATTACTGCTCACGTGAACGTTTTACGTTTATCTTTCTCAGATGAGTGCTTAGTTATTTTTTATTCAAATAGTTGCTTAGTAAACTAATCAAATATAAACTTACTTTAAATAAACTATTTCTTTTATTCAACGAATAATTTACATTATTTCAAGAATACAACAATCCATATATAGAACATACATAACTTGAAAACACCTCAAATATATTATACCCACTAGAAAAAATGATATTTAAAAAAAATAGGAACCTCGACGGGATTTGAACCCGCATAACAATTGCTGTCATGCCAATCTGTGCATTAACCAATTATGCTACGAGATTCCAATCTAATTATGATAATTTAAACTAGTAAATCATACATGAAATGCTTATCAAATTGCGTTATTATTGACTAACGGTTTGTGTGTATTAAATCAAGGAATCTTAATGACCTTAATTACTAACTGACTCCAGGCTCTCTATTTGTTGAATAAAAGAAATAGCTTATTAAAAATTGTTAGCAAGTTTACGTAGACGTTATAACTAAAATATTGGCGAGAGCCGGGCGTTGGTGTTCTGAGATGTTTTCAAGTTATATGTCTTCAATAAACTTACTTACTTCAACATGTCCGTGTCCGGAAACTTCTACATGTTCGCAGTATCACACTTCACCGTTGAAATGTTGTATCGGAAATATAATATGGCCGTATATTAAAGACCGTCCAACCTCTTTGGGTCGTATAGTACTGACATAAAATTCATGTCTAAATAAAACATGGTTCTTGTCGGTTTACACTTTATAGGAAGCCAGCAGAAAAAAAATTAAAATAGCTGATAAACTGGATTATTTGTTAGGTTAGGTTAGGTTTTCATTCTTGAATTCATTAATTTTACCGAAATTAGCTATGAAAATTAAATAAATGTTCATATTGAATCTAATAAAATTGGAGACCGTATAGTATCCACTATATAGTCATCTCTTTTCGATAAGAAAGATCACGGCGAACTGTGCCACTGTGACATGTTTTACGTACAATTTACATGTAACCCACCATGTCACGCCCCACTTATGGGGCTCAAGACATGTACAAGGTAGCGCCACTAAACTTGCCTTGATACATAACCACTTCTTGCTCTCGACCTTCTGTGTTATGAGACTTGCATCACCTAGATCACTTTTGTAGCACCGTAACAAGGTGCCAGAGGGTCAGTCACAGCGACGAAACTATTCAGGTTGCGCCACAATAATACGGAGTGTCGCACTCTTTGGTGGCATTTGTGACTACTTCAATCACCGATGACTGCCGTGTCTGCTCTCGAACTCGAGTGTTTTCCAATGTACCAATGTACTCCTAAGATTTGGCGGAGACTTCAATTCTCAAAGCTAAAAAGTTGAGAGCTTTGAAGCTTGGTAAGATGCCATCCCTCACAGGTAGCACATACGCGTTAAAAAAAAATGACATTCATTCACAGAATACAGCCTTTGCCGACACAATACCAAGTTGGCTGAATACAGAATCCACCATACCCATATGGATTATAAGTTCACTAGAAAGAGTGCTATTATCAGCAAATATACACCCAACCACGTATTTACAAAATGACTAATTTTATTGTTACGAGTACATAGTAAATAGTCAACATCAATTTATTGATGTAATCAAATATGCCAATGTATATATGAAATTAGGATCTTTTAGTCCATCACATAATTCATGTATAACACATGTTTACCTAATGTCGTCACCTCAATACAACTAGTTACTTGATTTTTACGGTTTTTGAGTTATGCAAATGAATTGAATGAATGATGTTGAAAAAAACATGCGTTTTTTTATCTTGAAAAATTTTTAACGTGAAAAAAACATGCGTTTTTGATCTTTTTAAGCGTTTTTTTACCATGAAGAGATGGCCTAAAAAGACTCCGAAAACGCATGTATTTGTAACGTGAAAAATCTTGCATTTTTGGTGTCTTTTTATGTGTCTTTGGAGTCTTTTTAGGCCTTACTGAAAACGCTATTAAATATGATTCTACATTTCCTTCTCTACAAAATGATAAAATTAGGTAAGTCAGAAATTAATGGGAACTGTATTAATTTTGTGTTTGAACATTTTAAATGACTTTAAAACCATAAATGCATTTAATTAATAAAATAATGTTTCTAATTTTTTTTTCATACAATTGAACATTATTTAATTATTCCCAATTAGAAAAGCACACTTTCCCACTTTTATTTTAAACAATAATTATAGCATAAATTTATGTTAATCAAGTAAAGTTTAAATTTCATTATCTCAAAAATTATTACCAAATCAGAGTTATCTATTTGTAGTATTGAGGTGACGATATAGGTATATATTACACATATATATTTCGTTTACACATTATACATATATATAACATATGATTGCATTTATATTTTATGTACACATTATACATATATATTACATTTATACATTAATAAACATAAATAATATATAATATTGATACATATATTTATAGTATATAGACAAAGCTAGGACCCGCGATCTACAGAAAGCTAACTGATCGTCATCATCCGTACAGACCTCAAAAGACTTGATATTTAACTTGAAAAACATTTAAAAAAACAAAGAACAATCACACATGACGGTTTAAAACCTAAATATTAAAAATAACGGAAATAAAATGTATTTTTTATTATAATATGTACCCACAGTTTCTCTGTGTTAAGAAATCCAACGGCAGTGAATTATATCACACGGTCATTAAATAGCATCTGCCCGACGATCTGGGTTATAATTTTAAATCTTTCAATTCAGTCAGTGTAGGCTGGTTTAAGGCTCTATTCAGGTCAGGCGTCGATGTTATAATACGTGCGCCGCGACGCTCTATTTTCCGACGCACCTAATGGAGGTACTGATTGCTATCGCTCCAGCCGTTTCCGCTCCACTGTATCGACCAGGGGCGTCAGATTCTTGTGTGCAATATTACAGTGCACATAAGTGGCCAAATCAATAGGTGGGTTAATTTTAGACACACAATATTTTTTATCTCGCCCATATAATATATATACTATTATATATGAAAATACTTTTAATATTACTTATCGCCGGAAGTATTTTAAGTTTTTTTAAATCATCGTTGGTTTGTTCATGACATAAAACTATTAAATACTAAATTAACTTAAATAACTAAACAGATATTATCTAAATACATCCTCAAAATGTGTTACAGTGTAGAAGTGCATACAATAAAACAATCATAAAAACAGTTATGTGTATCAATTAATTATTTATCCACGTATCAAAAATTTAACTTAACAGTTGAACAACTACAAATAGTAACCCGTAGCAAATCTGATAAACGCGGATATCAAAAAATAAGATATAATATAAAACTATAACATTAAAATAGTATGCACCAAGATTACAATTAATAGATGTCACAAACAAAATCTGGCGGTAAAACAAATGCTTTCTCTGATTGATAGACCTATTTAAATTCTCTTTCACATTAATGTATAAATAATCACTTATCAATATAAATAAAACAGTCCAATGCGTAAGACACTGACTTTCGGGAATTTAGAGTTCAATTCCCAGCAAGATCACAATATTTGCTGAAAGCCTGGGTGTTTTTGATTATTTCTACCTAATACCTACCGCTGCATTTAAATAATAAATTTACCTTATATTATTTTAAAACTACCCTTGTAACCGTCAATACAATATAATACAAATAGTACATAATATCTAGTTTACTCAAAATTATAAATTTAGATGTATTTTCATTTTTACGAAACAGGCATTACAAAAAAGTGCAATACCTAGTACATAGTTAACATTACAACCGTTACATTATTTCATATTCTATTTATAGGAGTCTATTTATAGAATTGTATTGGTAGTGCGAGGTCTTTCGTTAATTGAATTCTAATTTTCAAATTAATTTACAAGTTTTATATACTTTACGATTTAAATTCCCTTTTCCAGCTTAGACGAAGGAATTAATGGTATAAGTTTAAAAAATTACTTTAATACAGAATATTTGTCTGTATTATTATAAATTTTGCCAAAAGACTACAGATAAATTAAATATAGTAATATATAATAAATAATGTAAAACAAAGATACCAGAATTTCATTAAGATTTTAAGATAAAGATAAAATCAATGATGTAGTAATTTTTATACATTTTGTAACAAATGCATACCTTATGAAATAATATAAATAATGACGGTCTTTAAAAAAAAAAATATTGCGTAAGCCATAGGGTAACTTCCCCATGTGGCACGAAATACTTTCATAAAGAATGTGGCTGTCTTTATTGTAAATAGATAACATGAAAAAATGATGAATAGGAATCGTTAAGGGGGAAATGCTCAGCGTAGGTCAAAATGGAGCTTTTGTTCTATTTTCAAAGCATGATCCTGGACATATTTTAAACGTTGTAGATAATCTATTTATGTAATTTAGAAGCATTATTATCCTTTATATTTATTTTAAACATTTGATGACTGCATAAAGTATTTTTATTACATAAAATAGTATTCTTTATGTTCAAACATGCGCGTTAACATCATTTTACTCCCTACTTTAATTATAGTTTGTCAATTTATGGCTACGGCTGTGTATTGTAGCTTAACTACTGGGAAATGTCAAAAGAAATGTCGTATTTCAAAAAAACACTACCTTATTCTTAGGTCAATAATTAAATAAAGCAATCATTATTCGTAGTATGTTTATCACACTTGAATGGTCAAAGACAAAGCTTATAATAAATATCTTTAGAATTATCTTAAAATGTGTTATTCTTGCCCATTTTTTGAATAATAAAATGCCTAATTCTTGTCAAATTTGGGATCACAGAGATTATCAATATAATTTTTTATCGTAAATATTTTACTAAAATTATCTCGTAATAAATTATACGGTACTGTTCGGTTATACCGGAGGCAGCGGAAAACGCATTTTGAAAATAGCCGATAAACTGGATTATTTGTTAGGTTAACCTAACCAAACCTAACCTAACCTAACCTAACCTAACCTAACCCAACCTAACCGAACCTAAACTAACCCAAACTAACAAATAATCCAGTTTATCGACTATTTTCAAAATGCGTTTTCCGCTGCCTCCGGTATAACCGAACAGTACCAATTATACTAATGGTTTTATAAATGCGTTTAAAAATTAATAAATGTAAAACATCTTAACACCACTGCACAGTTATGTACTGAAATATGACTATATTCTAAAACATTAGAGCGAGAGGTTTAAAAGAATACTATTTTATGTAATAAAAATACTTCATGCAGTCATCAAATGTTTAAAATAAATATGAAAGATAATAAGGCTTCAAAATTATATAAATAGATTATCTACAACGTTTAAGGAATGTCCAAGATCATGGTTTGAAAATGCAATAAAAGCTCCATTTTGACCTACGCCGCGCATGTCCCCCCTTATGCGTGCCTACCTTATGAATATAAATATTATGACTGTCTAAAAAAAATATTTTGTAAGCCATAGAGTCACTTCTCCATGTTACACGTAATACTTAAGAATGTGGCAGTCTTCATTGTAAATAGATAACATGAAAAAATGAGGAATAGGAATCGTTAACACTCTCAGATCATGATAATAATAAATGTACATAATAATATACTACTATTAAACATTGAAAATAAAGTTGGGTTGATAGATTAACTATTATTATATCACTCATCTGGCAAGCGAAATATATTATGTTTACGAACTTCACTAATTTCTATTTCTTTCCAATGATTTCTGTTATTTTAATTGTAAAATATTTTTTAATGTCTTGATAAATCGTGATATTGGATACTGCCTTAAATTTAATACAACTGATTTTCTTATAAATAATATTCTATGTTAAAATTATTCAATATTAACTCATTGTACTCGGCATATACCGTTATATTTTAATGTGTATTTACCTTTATATAAACAATATATTATAATGTTAAAAATTAAAATAATACTTATTTTCGATAAGGATAAAATTAATATTATATAATATCAATAATGTTAAAAATTAAATATTATTAAATTTAGTATATATTCAGTACCTAGTGAATAATATGTATAACTATGTAGTTATTTAATATCTTTATAAAATACCTTAAAATAAAATAATATATAATATAGCGATTTGAAAGAAAATACGATAATGCTATCAAACAGAAAACCCCGTTTAACATGACATTCGTTATGTTATAAAATATATTATTTCTGACTACGGCTTTTCCAGATAGTTTTTGTTCAGATGCTATGTTGAATATATTTGAAATGTTTCGAATTATTTTTATAGATGTTAAAAATATAACTAGAACTTAAGAATACATATTTAATTAATATTAAATATCACATTGTAGGAATTGAAGATTGGTACAACAATTTAAATAATTTCGATAACAATATAATATAATAAATTTTCTTTCTCCTATATTATTTGGTTTGGTCGTCAATTACCCATAAAAATTAATTAAAACTAAGGCTACACAAATCATTGTAAAAGGTAGCAATGTACAATAATTACTTGCGGCCCTGAGTTGTACATTACAATCTGGCAACTCAGATCGAGCGAGACACTCCGAAATTAAACGTTGGCTTTGCGGGGAATGCTGCTGAAAATTCACCAACTTCCTTCAATGAAGGCTAGGCAGGTTTTACGTGGAACGTGAAAACCACCTGGTATGGTTCGTTTATCACAGAGCGCATTCTAAAATATATCCACACACAGATATAGCAACAAAGAAAGGAAAATAACGAAAACAATTCCTACAATGTAATAATTAATTTTAATTAAATATGTTTTCTTTCGTTATAGTTATATTTTTAACGTCTACAAGTAATTCAATGCATTTTACTGGAATATTCAAATATATTAAACATAGCATCTGAACAAAAACTATCTGGGAAAGCCGTATGTCAGAAATAATACATTATATAACATAACGAATGTCATGTTACACGGGGTTTTCTGTTTGATAATACCATCGTATTTTTGGTATTTTATAAGCTTAATAAAAACCTACATAGTTATACATATTATTCACTAGGTACTGAATATATATTAAATTTAATAATATTTAATTTTTATAACACAATACATAACATACAATTTTAAAATACCTCAGAATTCAAATCAGAGATTCAAACTTGCATCCACTGGTTTTACGCTTACGTGTTTTATCAATTAGGCTACGTACATTTCATCTAATTGAGACAAAATTACTTATATCTTAAAGACCTTTGTTTAATATAATAAGATATTTTCAAAACCTCAGAAATATAGATGAAATCGAGAAAAACTCACACAATCTACTGAATAGCTGACTACCTATGTTTTATGCGAATTAAATCTAACAACTCTTTTATCCAAGTGATTTAAGATTCCGCCATGCAAAGAGTAGCCGGTTTATTGTAATGATACTAATAACAAAACTGTAGATAACATCCGGTGTTAAACAAATTTATAAATGCGAACTTGCACATGCAAATAATTAAATTGTTTAATAACTATTTATTTTATTGGATGAATAAGACACAAGGTTTGAGAATGTAACATTCTTCTATATTATTGAACATCATTTCATTTTATGTAACAACTACTATTTAAAATCATCGTAATTAAGTAGGATGCTCGTACTTTATTTGGAAAAGCACACAGGCGCGAATCCAGTGAATACAGTATTGAGTTCAGTCAAGTGACGTATCTTTTTTATACAAAAAGACTTTCTAGTATGTATATGCATGAGATGTTTTCAAATTATGTATGTTCAATTAAATTATTATTTTTTATTCAATACTGAATATACACAATACTTCAGCAATGGCTAGATTCGTATATATTCGTATGTGTATCGGCATCTCATTAGTTACTCTGCTGTAAATATACATAATATGCTGTGATCAAGTTTCTGCATCCACGATTAATGAAATATAACAATTAAAAATAATTTAACTAAGAGACAATGATGGAAATATGTTATGAAACACAGCTTAAATAACATCATTTATAATATAAACTCAACATTATTAAATTTGAACATAATATATAATTTTGAAAAACACTTTCTTAGAGAGTATATTATAACCAATAGAATTTTTTTTTTTTTTTGAAAAAAGTAAGCCACCCTGACGGGGAGTCAAACCCCGTATCTCCCGGGTTTACGCCCCATCCGTCGCATTTAACCACGCTACGGCGTGATATACTAATTGCGACAAACTTTAACAATTGGTCAATTTTAATACCTACTCATCAGCATTCTTCCAAATCTGGAGGTGGCTTACTTTAAAAAAAAAAAAAGATTTTTTTCTATTGGTTATAATATACTCTCTCAGAAAGTGTTTTTCAAAATTATATAAAATATGTTCAATAATCAGAATGATATACTCTTAAATTTTGTGAATTATTCGTTGAATAAAAGAAATAGTTAATTATAATTAAATTTATATTACCTACCAGCTGGAACTTTTACTATGAACTGAAAAAGCGCACACCTTCGGGTAGAAAATTCATTCAATGTAATGTGTACAGTTTCTTTCCAATAAGTCTAATGATTCTAATGCAATCTACCTTAAGCAATCAACGTGCGCCGCCGTCAAATTACCTGTACTTACCTGTACTTGATTGAAGACCGTTACAATATACTGAAAGCGTTCACCCGGATTTTCCCGTACATACATAGTAAGTTTTCATTTCCTATGTTACGATCAATGCTCGAAATCCGATTTAATTAAATAAAGTAGCTTTTGGTTATACAAGACCCTTATCAGACCTATTCTGGTGTATGGCTGAGAATTTTAATAACATTGTGTGTTCAATATGAACAAATAATAAGATCCACTGCAATTTATTCAATGAACCACTTTATTATGAAATGAGTTATGATTATTTTTTTTTCATCAATGTTCACATAGGCCGTAATTTTAGATTTACGACATCATACATGCCCTCTGGTGCGATTTCAAGCAAACTTTAGAACACTATGGTTTCAAGCTATACCATTTTTTTTTGCTCAACCTATTAGGTCCATACCCTGACTCACACACAAATTGAAAAACATCATGTGTTCTTGCCAGATGCAGGATTCAAACCTGCGACCCACGGCGTGATAGTGTAATGCTTAAGCCGCGCGGCCACCGTAGGCGTTTACCAATAGTCGCGACATTATCAGTAGTACGTCCATACGCTGCCGACCCAAATTCACAACAACACAAACATAGACCCCTCCAAACTAAACCACCTCGCACTACATTCTGTCTTAAACGTATAATAAGGCATGTGAAGCATCAACAGTTATGCATTAACGCCTGAGAATGTATCAGGAGCAGATATCCAAGACTGCGGTCACCATGCACTCAAGTGTACTTTGACTGATCTTGACTCTGGCATTCATAACTCATTTTCGTAGTAGAATAAGTTCACTTTGAAAATACACCTCTCATATTATACATTCAAGAGTATTCATCATCAGAATCAGCCTGAATCTATCCACTCCTGGATGAAAGCCTCTTCAAGCTGCTTCCACTTCTCTCGGTCCTGTGCGTTGCGTTGCCACGTACTTCCGCAGATCTTTATCATTTCATCGATCCAGCGGCCTCTAGGTATAACAAGAGTATTATAATAATAAAATGAATGTAAAATGCATGCGATTACCGTTTTTATTTATTCAATATTTTTACACAAACTTCTGCTATTTTGTTTGACGTGGCTTTTTAAAAACTTCTGAATATCAATTATTGATACTTGTCCAACCTAAAAATCTAACTAATTTGAACGTTGTTTATTCTTATTGATAACAATATGCTTAAGGCTATAACTCAGGTGAGGCATGGTCTAAAAAGATCGTGGCTAAGCGATGCGCGGATTGCGGGTCGCGGGTGCAAATGACGCATGCCGAAAGAAATATAATTTGTCATATAAATCCAACATGCGTCTATTTAATGTTCTATTAGTAACAATAATAATAATATATTCATAAACATGTTTTCTTTTTCAAGTAAATGCGTAACGTTTTTAGTCATATTAACACGATTTAAGAATTAATACCCCCGTCGCCATCACGAAACAAATTGACGTGTTTCCAGCTCAACGTTCTCTCTCCGAATGTCAGCGAATCCAAAATTTCGTCGCGGCTATAGTTGAAAATTATTTGCCGTTTCACTGATGTATCGTCTTAATATTCGAAAGAGTGTTTCAAAATGCTGTTCTATTTTTATTTTTTTTACCGATGTTTCAAATTATATTTTCTGAAGATTTAGCTAAATACTGAGGTATATTATATTTTAACTCTAACATTGGTAGCAGAATAAATTATTGTAATGTGTGAGGGAAAACATTACCTCTTAAAGTATGTTTGACTGTGGAAATGTTTATTGATGCTCCGTCGCTTTCCATCTTAATGAGATAGATGACTGCAGTTTTCATCGCATGAGTATGAGACGTGTTGATATTATGAAGTAATTAAGAACATGTTATTTTGCCACAACTTGAGTTTGATTAACCCAGTACTTAGAATAATTGTTGGTTGTAATTTAAACTGTAATGATTTATGACACTATTTACGCAGTTCTTATTATTGAAATATTAATAATGCAATCATATGTGCCAGAGAGAAAACTATACAGAACGAAGTATATAATAAAATGATATTTTCTTTAATATAAACCTGGGGATATAGCTCAGTGGCAGAGCATTTTACTAAAGATCGAAAGTATGGTAATTTAAGCCCAAGAATATTTTTTTTTCATTTTTAAGTGTTAAAAATGCCAAATACATACCGTAGTATGTGCTAAAAGTGCTCATGTATGCGTGTGAAATATATACCCATTGTAAAAAAAAAAAAACAAAAATTACGAATAGCGCAACGTGTAATGTTAAAGTGGGTGTAAGGCATACCCCGAAAAGACCATAAAAGACACAAATACATAAGAAAGCTAATAGTTTTAGAATACTGTAAATTTATATAATATATTCTTTTTTGCTCTACAACAGGACATGATACCCAAAGTTAGTAATGTAGTGAAACCATATTGTAATATTATATGTTAAACAATCGCAACACACACAAGCTTTGAGAAAATTACACTAATACAATATTGTAACCTCACTGGAAATCAACCCCAGAGCTTCTGAATGAAAGGCCTACGCCTCCAGCTATTTTTCCGATTTATGCGTTGAGTAAAATGATAAGTGGTAGTAATGGCCTGTGTATTATACCTGATAACTATCTTAGAAATCGGGATAATCAGTGTTATTTTTTGTTCACCCAAGATGCATAAATAATCTGCTATTGGTAATTCCAATTAGAAGGGAAATAACTCTGTTCAATCAAATCGCTTCGAATGTTGACATATTCCATCTACATGAGAATGATAAAGGTGGGCATTGTTTTATAAATTAATAAAATAAAGTCTACTCAGCTCATTCAATTCACTTCCTTTATCTAATGTAAATAACATCCACGGAAGAAGTGTGAGAAAAATAAAATTACTTCAAAATTTTCATCTAACGTCACATCTTTCGTAATAAGCCACACACGATGGCCGCGCGGCTTAAGCGTAGGTCTATAGCGTCGTGAGTCCTATGATCGAATCCTGGGTCTGGCGAATACATATACTATTGTTTTTTTTTTCAATTTGTGTTTGAGTCAGAGTATGGACCTAATTGGTTGAGCATGTGGCTGACATCCATTTTTCGTAAAAACAAAACCTATTATTCAATACAAACCTCCACTCTGTGTAGGCTCATAATGATTATATTATTAGGATAGGACATGGTGGAAAAAAAATAAGTATGATACCAGGGAACTCAGAAATATTGGGAACTGAAATACCTAATGGTTAAGGAGAAGCAGGCAACCGATGTCGAGTAAGAAAGAATACGGGATAAATTTAAGCATGTGTCAAGAATATGTCATACATCGAATACTGACAACTGCTCTCGGTTAATGCATTGATGCTCATTTAATATTGGTGTACTACACACACCATTGCACGTCTATAATGCGTGGTTCATTTTCGTAGGACACTTCCACATTCAAAACCCTGCATCAAAATGTACTGAATTAATATATAGCCTATTGGAATTCTATTTATTATCTGTTCTGTGCATGATACACATGAAATTGTCAGAAAATGAGCTCCACATGCCAGATGTTCATCTTATAACATATACATAATATTGTATGTTTTAATTAAAACTAAACTCCACCTATGTACATAATGGTAGAACTAGCTTAAACGATAGTAATATGTAGTTTAATATTTTTACAACAGTTCACAAAATTTATATATCTTTTCCAATTGTATGCTCTCGAAAAGTTGATTATTACAAATAAATTTGCGGAATGCTCTTGCCAATTGCAATCAAACTTTTAACATAAATATCAAAAGAAAAGTTTATTTTGCGTCTAGACTTGTGAACTCTAACTTCTATGAGAAAACAGGGCGTATAATACTTATGTTTGTTTTGACACGTATAATATCGTAGTATCAATTAATTATATTAGGTGCTCGATAACTTTTAATAAATACTGTAGATTATTGGCCCCTGGGTAGTACTTAGGAGAAACCTGAGGTATAACAAATATATATACACCTGCCCCAATGTACACGTATAAATTATTACCTGTATTAATCCTTTCTATGCCGCAATTAGTTAATTGATAGTAATTAACATAAGAATTGGTGTAATTAGGGCGTCCAAAGACGCTTTGGGAACTTAACCGGTTAATTAGTTAGATGTAATTTTATTCATTGATTTTTTAATGAACCTGAAAAAAAAATTGAGACTAAATTCTATATGATATATATTTTTTTTTGACTATGTACAATCTTAATGAGATCATATTATGGGCCTCCACCCGGTGGATGTTTTTATTAACAGAATATTGTTTTTTATTAGAAACGAATGTTAGCCACTTGCTGAGCCTAATAGGTCCATACTTTGACTCAAATACAAATTGAAAATCAAAATTTGTGTATCAGCCAGACACAGGATTCGAACCTGGGACCCACGACATTATCAGCTGATGCTTAAGCCGCTCGGCCATCGTGGGCGTTATGATATAATATGATATAATACGAAGAGTTAATTTATTCTGTTGCAAATTCACCTGAATAAATAAAGTCAAATTATAAATAAATGTAAAACATGAATTATTAATCTGTACCTATAACAAAAAAACTTGTAAACTGTAAATCTTACTTCAGTTTGACAATTAAATTATTTCCTTGTGTGAAAAAAAAACAAATAAATGTTTAATTTTTTTTAAATAAATACTTAGGTTATTTTTGTTTATTTTACCTGTGATGTTCTACAATTTTTTGCTAATATATTACGACTTTAAGTACCTAGGTATAAATGACACTTCTAAAAAAGAATGAATGGGAATGGCTGAAGCAAGATTCGACTTAATGTATTGACGACCACTGGACAAATGCCGTCATACAGTGGTGCACCAGGGGCACTAAGCGTCTACAGCTACACCCTATAATCCGAATGAAGTTCGGTGGATGTACGTGGCAGTTAAAAAATAGGGACCGAGAAGAACGGAGAAAGGTAGGGGAGGCCTCCATACAGCAATGAATCGACCATGGTTGATAATGATGATGATTACGTCTTAATACTAATTTTGTTTATATGAATATATATTATTTTGATTAATAAAAACAGAACTGTCTTTATGTTAGATTATTGTTTCATGTCTATTTTAATATTACATGATAGTATGGCTTTATTATTTTGGTAGTTTTATATCTATTGCGGACAAACACAGTATGAGATGAACGATTATTCAATTGAGAGATTATTTGCGAACTGCTTGATTGAAAGGTTTGATGTCGACTGATATCGTTATTTCTATTTTATGTTGATAGATGTTACTATAAGTAATAGGAACTTTTAGGGCATGGACCTAATAGCGTGGGCAAATGATTAATAAGCATATCTCATGACATTTTTAGCATCTATGAGAGAGGCAAAGATTGGAACAACTGGGCGCCAGGATAGTTGGGCGCCAGGATAGTTGGGCGCCGCGCTGTCAAGTGAAATAAATAGACATTCGTCACGATTTTATACAGAAAGTAGATGAGGAATTTAAATCAGTTTCTATCTACTACTTAGTGGTTTGTTTTTTACTGAGGCTTTGTATAGAAATATAAGAAATCTCTTCTCGTTGGAATTTAAACATATACACAATCAAATCATTATTTACGTGTGCATATTATTAATTAAATTCTCACCAAGTATTAAATAATATTAATATTAATAAATTTGAAATATAAACAATAATATTAATTATATTATTCAGGTTTTCACGAAAATACTCTCAAACCGTCTCGAAACAGTTCTAGACGAGAACCAACCAAGAGAGCAAGCCGCATTCAGAAGAGGTTACAGTACTATGGATCATACAGGTCGTCAGGGAAATCATAGAGCGCTACCAGGAATACAAACTGCCTAAACTGTAAACATATCAATCCAACATAAAAACTAATGTGACAATCCTGTATTTATAAGTGCCGTGTGTATCCAAACTTTTTATCTACAATATAAAAACAAGAAAATGAAACCACTGAGTATCATTCCTCTTTACCCGCATAATCATATCACGCACATTCAACGCAACCTTCCAAAATAGATAATCCTAACATCGGGGCTATATCGGCACCTTCGATAACCCCCGATAAATGATTAGTTTCAACAATCAGAAAAAAATATTGATATTTTGGATGCTTAATTTTTTCACAATGTCTTATTAATTATGTGTAAGAGAAATCTTTTAAATTAATTTCGCTTCATTATTATAAGTTGAATATTAGAGAAAACGCAGAAAGTTTGTCATAATATTCTTTCCGCCCATTTCCGATAAAATCATAATCCCCCGAGCAAATCGCGACCACCCCCAGCCCTAACGAATATTTAAATATCAATCGGAAAGCGGGAAATCCCGATTAAGGCGACAGTTATTACGACTCCATTGGTAATTCAGATTATTAGACTGGAAAGAAAAGAGTTTTATTTTTTGAGAGACGGGAAATTTTACGCTTCAAGTTTTCCTAGCGGCGCCGGTTAATGGGACGAGGTAAAGGGGAGCAGAAAATTGAAATAAAGCTGGTTTTAAAGGCGGATAATGAAGATGAATGATGATTCTTAGCTCGACGAAACCGGCACAGATTTTTTTCTAACTAAATATTGGTCTACCAAATCTGTTCCTTTTTTGTTTAAAACGTATTCAGTGGTTTTTTACACAGTTGGCTTATGTATTACATAACTCATATAAATGTCAGTAACAAAGAGTAGGTACCTGTCAAATGGACGAAGTAAACGATTAAAACAAACACAATTAATATGAATGTACCACTAGAGAGTAATCTTTATCTTTTTAGATATTGAATCTTATGCTATTTAGTTCTCTACTCAGGGATTATGCATGGTGACGTCACTCACCTGGTCAATTAAATTATTCGGGAGCCATTCATGTGGTTTTTGTCATATGATTTACTTGGTAACTTTTAGCCTCTCTAGGTTGTATGTAATCCTGATGAGTATATCATATTTATGTATGCAGGTCATTCGTGGTAAAGACGTTCGTGCTCATGATTGTCCCAGGACTCATGCTAACACCTACAAATTGAGGCGTCTTATTCCAAAAAGCGTCCACAAAAAAGTCCACATTTGGTCAAAATCGAGAAAAAAATACGCACGTATTCTTTGTATAATTTTACACAATATTTATTGATCTATAAATTCCAAAACACGACATAACCATACGAAAAAAAATATTTTAAGTCTCGACTTATTACAAAAAGCGCCAAGTCCGTGTTTCATAGTATTTAAAGCTTGGTTGATTTTGCGCGTTTTTAAGTCAACCAATAAGGGAACGTTCAATATTGAAAGGGGCGTCTCCAATGCTGTAGCATCTGGTAAACTAATGACAGTACATGAAAATATGTGCTTTATGCGGAGTAAATTAAAAAGTGAGGTACAAATAGCGCCACGTCCAATTTTATTTTGCCTATATTTATTACATTTAAGAGTTTATCGGCTGAAACAAATTGCCATTTGGTTCTGATTTCGACATAGAATACAACGGAAAAAATAATCTCACGTTAAAACAAATAATTGAAGCTTGAAAAATAAAAATGTTGTATCCCGAAAATATTGAATTGTAGACTTGTCACTTTTTGTAATTAAACGCCTCAATTGGTCATTCGTATACCGGCTCACTGTTTGCAGCATCCAAATATCTATATGTTAGATCTGTGCGGTCTTCGTATGTAACACCGGATCGATGGTCTTGGAAAGTTTAATTTTTGGCTGTATGGCAGACGAGGCGAATTTAGATGTAAGAGCCGGCTTACCTTCTCTTTAACCGAGCATCTATGTTTTGCATGCATGTGTGATTATTGGAATTTTACAACAATAACGGTTGAACACTTTTCATTTCAGACATACTGCAACTGCACTTTTCATTATTTAACCGACTTAAATATTTTGTAGTGGTTATTGTAGAAGGTTATAATAAATTTATTTTTACAAGCATATAACTATTTTTTTGTTTAATAAACCATTTCTTTTATTCAACGAATAATTCACAAGATTTATAGAATGTAACATTCCATTATATATTGAACATACATAACTTCAAATCCCATCGAGTATCGTATTTTTTTAAATATGATTTTTCCTAGTGAGGTGTTGTCAAGTTATGTATGTTCAATATAATATGGAACGTTACATTCCCAAAATCTTGTGAATTAGTCATTGAATAAAAGAAATGCTATATTAAACATTATTAGAAAGTTCAAGTAGACGTAATTCTAAAAAAATATTTGGCAAGAGCCGATCGTCGGTTGGTAATTAAGGTAATTAATATTTCTTGATTTAATACACAAAAACCGATACTCAATAATAACTCAATTTGATAAGCATTTCATGTATAGCCTACTAGTTTAAATTGTCGCAATTAAATAGAAGGCTCGTAGCATAATTTTTTACTAGTGGGTATATATCTGAGGTGTTTTCAAGTTATGTATATTTTTTTGTTGTTTTTATGAGTTTTCCTAAGTATATCATTCAGGTGGAGATATATTCATTGAAGTAATGCCTATCAGTAGTCGCAAAAAACCGATTTAATCAACTATGGTAGGTGCGTTTCATAAACCTTAAGAGAATCCACACTCGTTTCCAGATTTTTTCCTTTGATCTATTTTATCAATACATGTCAAAACAAACAATTTCAATTCACTCACTACCTCGAGAATTCCATTTATCCGAAGCATTTGTACAAAAGTAAACCAGTGGCTCACAAACTTTTTATTGGTAAGACTGATTAAGTCTATTTTATAATTTTATCTTACGGTAAAATTAATAACTCCAGACATGGTAATATTTTATTCCAGCCTCTATCAGTTCTGCATTATGTATATATTTCCAAAATGAAACTTAATGTCAAAATTAGTGAGATCGTTGCATGCTGGCCGTAAGCATCTTAAGGACACTAGTAAAAATTCTATAGAACGCCTTTCTATTCCGACCTCAGTTAATTGTGAAATAGTTTCAGTTTTGTCTGGATTACTGTTATGTATTTAAAAATTTAATTTAATGATGATTCCCTTGCAAATAAAATATGATGGACAGATATTTTGATTTCCTCTAAAAATTATACACATTGTAATGTCTTGATACTTCCTTAACTTTTGTAAACTACATTATTATAATAAATGCTCGGTTTTAAGTACCAAGCTATCAACACATGCATATCCGTCATGTGGTTACCTGAATAATTCCTTGAATAATCATAACGATCACTGTCGCATAAACAAAATTATCTCTACTGTGACAAATAGTTATAAATCAAAATATCTCTCAATGTTGCAACTCTCATCCGCGCATACAGGCGAAACTATGCTGGCATAGTGACATCACGTGGTTAGCCTAAATAAATTACTTACGTTTTGCTATCAATTGTGTTGAAATGCTATCAAATGAGTTGTCATAAATTGAAATCGTGTGCAATGTTTCAATTGGCTTTCCTACACATCACAATACTTTGGAAGTATACTTGCACCCAAGCCTGAACAAAAACAAACTATAAGTGCGAGCAAGTAAGCATTCGGCACGCTTATATCTCCGCTCTATGCGTTATAGTAAGATAGAATTTCTACGGCTGAATTAAATATTTTTTGAAAGCATCGCCGGTAAAAATGAATGGAACTGATTACATTCATTTAAAATCTGCAAGTACGCGTTGCTGCAATTTATTATTTTTGTGTTAAATATAAAATTAGTGGTAATTATTTTTAGTTATTTTAGTAGAACATAATATTATGGGTAACTATATTGTATTTAAATTTGGTAGCTGTACTGAGAAGCAATACGATGGTATAACGTTTTATAGTTAAGTTGATAATAATACAATCAAAGTTCTATTGTGCGTTATACGCAATAAATACGGCTTTATTTTGCCGAAAAATAGGCGCTGTCTATATATTATTATTACTCTGTGCATACTTCCCATTTTTAGTGAAATTTGTTACTTGCGATATTAGCTGTTTTATTTAAACTAAAATACGGCATTCGAGCTGTGGTACCTGCGGAAGTACATTAAATCACTTGTGTTTTGTGAAAACCAACAAAATTCCATAGACATATTAGACGACGTATTGCAGTCGATATGAGTTAAGCTGTGTGACCCGGCTTAGTACTTACATATTCTTTATAAAACGACAGCCCGGACGCTAAGATTTGTTTTAGCATGAATTATTAATAGTAATAGTAATGATAAGGCAGGTCGCAGGCTCAGCACCACTGGGCTACACATACTGAAAGTCTTTTATACCGTGAGGTCAGTTAGCCGCGTTCATTCCAGTGGTAACATTTCGAAGAGGAGAGAGAAAAAACTACCGGTTGGATAAATATATACGCATGTTACCGGCCAAAGGGAATACAAATTGTGGAATTTCCCGGAAAATCCCATTTTATTTCCACGGAGTTTCCCTAACATGGTCCTGAGACAAGCTTTCAGTCTTTCGGTGGAATGTTTTTTTCGTGTAATTTAATTTTCGTGATGGAATCTTATAGGTATTTTTTAATTTAAAGATACATACGGTAAGCAGACGTCTAAAAAAAGTCAATTCGTGAAAATTAGAGTTTGTTTCTATATCACTCTAAGGCCTTCATACCAGAGATGTTGAACGTAATGAAAAATAGCAAGTATATTTGATATAAATGTCCAGTGTTTTTCCGAGTTCATTTTTCACCAAGTGAAAATCACTGAATAGCAAAAAAAAAGATTCTGCTAAAAGTCTCAAAATCATATTATGGAGTAATTGTAGGTAAATATTTGACTAGCAAAATAAATCAGTCAATATGTTAATTTCTTTGTGGTTTATGTGCCTGTTCTACCTATAATATATCGGATGGACTTGAATTTGCATATTTATTATTCTAGCATACATATTTATATTATAGACACATAATCCGTTGCTAATTATAAATATCTAAATTATCGACATAATGACTTTTGGCAGCATATTTTAGCAGTAATCTCACGATACGTAGGTTTTTCATCATATTCGATTCTAAGCAAAAGATTAATTGTTATCTTAAAAGTGTTCTTACCAAGAATTGGTTTTTATTAGGCACACAATAAAAACAGCATAGCAATTAATTAATAATACGTTAAGGATAGGTAATGCTTGTAAAAAAGTTGAAACAAGCAATCGATTAGATCAAATCAAAATAAAATATCATTTCTTTAAGGGCGGACGTGCTCAGAGTGGGTCAAAATGGAGCTTTTTCTATTTTCAAAGCATGTACCGTTTAAAAAAAAAAGTTAGGTAAATGTTCAAACACGCGCGTTAACATAATCTTACTCCCTACTTTAGTTTTAGTTTGTCAATTTATGGCTACGGCCGTATATTGTAGCTTAAGCACTGAGGAATGCCAAAAGAAATGGCGTATTTAAAAAAAAACACTACCTTATTCTTAGGTCAATAATTATTATAAAGCAATCATTATTCGTAAGATTTTTATCACACTTGAATTCTCAAAGACATAGCTTATAATTAGTATCTTTAAAATTATCTTAAAATGTGTTCATCTTGCCCATTTTTTGAATAATAAAATGCCTAATTCTTGTCAAATTTGGGATCACAGAGATTATCAATATAATTTTTATCGTGAATATTTCACTTTAATAATGTCGATATAAATTATACTGATATAAATGCGTTTGAAAATTAATAAATGTAAAAAATCACACCACTGCACATTTATGTACTGAAATATGACTATATTCTAAAACATTAGAGCGAGAGTGTTAAAAGAATACTATTTTATGTAATAAAAATAATTTATGCAGTCATCAAATGTTTAAAATAAATATAACGGATAATAAGGCTTCAAAATTATATAAATAGATTATCTACAACGTTTAAGGTATGTGCCGGATTATGCTTTGAAAATAGAACAAAAGCTCCATTTTGACCTACGCTGAGCATGTCCCCATAAATATTTCGTCGTTTTTCTGAGTTAAACAATTCAATTTATTTATAACTTCAGAAGTGAATTAATACTCGATCATAAACGTACTTATATAATATAAATAATGTCGTATCCGGAAATTTGTACGTAAACAGTTCACCCCAGGACACTTATTCGTGCGCCGCAGTGCGTTAAACATGAGTTCGTGTAAGATTTAATCAAATGACGAGTTCTTCGTTGAACATTTCACCGTGGAGTATATTTGTACATATTATGCTACAACATGTAGAGGTGTCTTGACTAGGTTTGGTTAGGTTAGGTGAGGTTAAGTTAGGTTATGTGAGGTTAGGTTAGGGTTAATCTAATTGGAATAGTACTATTTGCAAACTATCGCCGCATTTTGTAAGATACGTACAAATGTATTCCAGGGTGAAATGTTCTACGAAGAACTCGTCATTTGTTAAAATGTTATACGAACTCATGTTTCACGTACTGTGGCGCACGATTAAGTGTCTCACGATGAACTGCATACGTACAACTTACATGTAACCAAATAATCTTCCTACATAATTAATTAAATTACTTTACATTTTGTAGGTAAGAAGGTAGTTAGTAACAATTTAATTTAAAGTAATAATTTTTAAATGGACGTATACTTATTAAATATGCATGTATAGGAAAACATAGTTCTGCTTTGTTTACGCTTTTTAATCTCCACAAAAGAAAACATAATGGCCGTTTTTAATTAGTGAAACAGATTTAGCAGAATGCGTTCGGTCTTTGTGGGTAAGCTTTGTAAACGTGATGTTTTAGAATCATCTAAAATATTATATAATCTAATTTCTTTTTATCTTTTACACTTGTTCTTATGAAACCATATTATACTTTTGATTTTTTTTAATGTGTTTTATGAAGCGGAAATTATTTTTAACGGATTATCTGTAAAAACCAAATTAATCTAGGATATTGTAAGTATGATTTGGTAACTTAAAAATTAACCTCAATACACAAAAATACGTTCTAAATAATTACAAGATAAAAAGAACTTTTTATATACCACGTTTTTAAATTTTCTGTTGAATCATATAAACTTGACAATTCTATGTATTATTAATTTAGGACAAATAAGACAATAATTGTCAATAAATCATTTTTTTGCTATTTTGCAACAAACGAACAAATATAGAATACTGAAATGTCATTTTGATTTTCATACTAGTAACGCACGTATATATTATTAATTTAGTTGCTAGGACCTCCCTCTTAGCAACCAATAATAGTGGATTGGATTACGGATCTCTTCCGAAATAATAACCTTTCATACAAAACAGAATTAACTGAAAATGAATTCAATTCTACTTAAAGATGGCTAAAAGTATTATAAAAATACATTGGCATCGTGTTCTGATACATTCTAAAAGTTTCAAATATCTAGCTAGTCGGACAGTTAGTTAAAAATCGATTGCAAGATTTGTACTGGGTAAACAACCACCGGACAAACAAGAATACGAGGTAAGAAAAACGTGGCAAAATAGCAACACCGAACCAATTGAACGTCTAACCCAATATAAATATTTAGAAATATGTGTCATATAAATAAAATTCGAGATAATTATCAATACCTTGCTAAAAATTAGACGCCTACTTATTAGGGAGACCTAAATGTCACGTTCTTACATTTCATTTTGTGTTGAATGTTGAAAAAAAAACCGAAAAACTATATTCCAAGATATCAATTGAATTAACAATTTTAATAAAACACACTTTTCTTTGCACTGAATTCAATTTCAACAAATGTCCCTCTGAGATGGACAAAACCGGTACTATTATTTATTATAAGAAAGTGGATTGAGAACATATAAATGAGTTTTATTAAAATAATTAATACTATGCATTTCCACCATGAATTATTGACAGTTAACACAATTGAAGTTGAAACGACAGTTTTGCAATCAAGTGTGTTATCAATAGATGAGCATTTTTTCAAGGACTATTTTTTTTACAGTTTTTTTCATTTAAGTAAAATTATTCTCCTGAATACTGGAAAATTATCAGTGTATAAATTTATTATTTCACTCTTATTTTAATTTTATTTATAAGTCTCCTTCTTCTTCTTTCACCCTGTCACGTCCCAACATTGGAGCATAGGGCAAGCACAAGTTGGCGCCACTCCCCTCGGTCCATCGCCAACTCCTGCGCCTCCCGCCATGTCAGACGTGCAGCACGTAGGTTACTTTTGTAGCATCGCTGCAGGGAGAGGGAGGGGTGGCCATGGCGACGGAACCCTCAATTCTCAAAGCTCAAAAGCCGAGACTCTTGAAGCTTAGTAAGATGCCATGTCTCACAGCCATACAGGAGCACAGGTAGCACGCACGCGTTAAACAAACGACATTTGGTCCTCACATAATACAGCCTTGACCTCCATGCCACTCCAAGTTGGTTGAACGCAGAGTCCGCCACACCCATGCGGATTCCAAGCTCACTAGAAATACCACCATCATCGGCAAAACCGTGGCACCCAAGTATTTGAATCTGGACACCAGCTCGACGGGCAGGCCAGAAACCTGAAGAGGAGTTTCGGCGTCGATGCATGCAGCACTACACATGGATTTGGTCTTAGCGGCATTCAGATGAAGACCCACACGCATCGATTTCGCGGCTAGCTTGTTCACGGTTACCTCCAACCTTTCGATCGTCGAGTCAAATACGACTGCGTCGTCTGCATACTCCAAGTCGCACAGTCTTTCTTCGCATAGATCGGTTGTGTCATCATGATGTAGGCATATCCCACAATCAGGGCAAACCGTCTTACGCATTATGAAATCCATCATGATGATAAAAAGAAAGGGCGCAAGTACACATCCTTGCTTGACTCCTGACGTGATTTCAAAGAGGTCAGATGATGTTCCGGCTGCTCTCACGCGACACTCTGTATTGGTGTAGAGAGCACTTATCACGGCGACCAGTTTCCGTGGGACACCATAGCCTAGCAGAATTTGCCACAGAGATTCACGATGAGGACTGTCAAATGCCTTTTTATAGTCCACGAAGCAGCAGGCGACAGGTATATTCATCTCTTAGTACTGTTGCAAGAGGCATCGGAGAGTTGAAATATGCTCTGAGCAAGATTTTCCCGGGACAAATCCACTCTGCTGCGCACGCAAAACGTCCAGCATGGGACTTCTAATCCTGTACAGGAGAATCTGCACCAACACCTTCCCGGGAACGCTGAAAAGAGTGATTCTTCTGTAGGTATTACAGTCTTTTGGGTTACCTTTTTTGTGCAGAGTAACGACGGTACCATCCCTCCAGGCTTTGGGGCACTGCTCTTTTACCCACACCTCGTGCAGAAGGTCACACAAGGACGGCAATACAGCGCTCAGTCCGCAGAGCAGAAATTCTGCATGGATGCCATCATCTCCAGGAGCTTTCCTGAGCTTCAGTCTTTTGACAGCCTCATTAACTTCAGCAGTTGTCAGAGGATCTTTGCAGAATCCTGATGCAGTAGTGATTCCGAGGGCGGTGATCTCCGGAGGAATATTGAAGGGATGCAATTGAGGTGGGCGATTCAGGACATCACTGAAATGTTGGCGCCATAACTCCTGGACCTTTGCAAGCTCAGTGACTGTCACTCCGTCAGAGTTGTGTAATGCAGTGACCACTGGACGTTTCCTACCGCAAATTGCTCTGGTGATGCGGAAGAGAGCATTTGGATTATTTATAAGTACTTCTGTATAATATATATTATAATATTATATTTTATATTAATTATTTATACATTTCTTTTTGAAGTTATACTTCTATTGGCGCGTTTGGGAAATCAGATCAGAGTGTATTTTTGGCGTGTGACATGTAACACATAATTTATTTTTTCACACGAAAATAACGCACTCGATTGGATTCGAATCACCGATTGTTCGGTTATTAACCGAACGCACTACCTTTACGCCAAAGTATGATATTACAATCGTGACGATTATACAGTATATTATTATAGTTTAGAATTGTTCCGTTGCCTAGGCAGCGAATTTATTATTGTTGGCTATTTGCAATTGCTTACGTAAACAAACGATTAAAGGTCAGTTAGTTATATAAGTTTAAGTGTATAGAAATAAACCAACGGCGTTCCAATAAGCGGTATTTTTTCTTGAGTGTGTAATTTAACAAGATAATTAAGAGCTAGTCAAAGAATCTAGTTTATCACAAGTTTTGTTTTTGTTTTGTTACGCCAAAGAAGTATAACTTCTTTCGCGCGTACATAAGTACACACACCACAAGAAGTAACACTACAAGAGGTCATTAGGCCCAATGGCAGTAGTGTAATTGGTAACCCCCCGACCATGTCCGATCCTGATAGGATCATATGGGCCTCCACAGAGTGGAGGTTTGTATTGACAGATTTTGTTTTTTACGAGAATTGGTAAGAAAAGATAAATAATCATAAACACTCATGCCTTGATATAGTAACATAAATATAATTATTGTGACCTCATCGAGAATCAAACCCAAAGCCCCCGGATGAAAAACCGATCTCTTACGCACTGAAAGTATCCAATAAATGCCTTTAACTTGTATTAGGTATGTAATGTGAGTTATCTAGAGTCATAACTCACATATTCCAAAAATCGATTCTTGAGACAATGATGACGTAATTAGAAGAAATGTATTGAACTCCCTTGAATATTAATGAGTGACTGAGTTGATTTACATTATTCTTTTAAAATATATATAATACTCCAAAGGAGAACTCCACATAGCAGATGTTGAGAAATAGAGCTCTCTGATTGGTTAGAATGGCCTTGGTGACAGACCTTACATTATTCATTAAATAAATATGTGCTTTTTGACACCAATAGTCAAATAGTCAACGATTTTCACATAGTTTAAAATGAATTTTGATACCCAACTATTTTTTACAACGTTTTTATTAGGTCGTATTCTTATTGGTCCTGTGATTGTTTATCCAGTACAAATCTTGCAATCGATTTTTAACTAACTTCCCGACTAGCTAGATTTTTGAAACTTTTAGAATATATCAGAACGCGAGCCAATGCATTCTTTTATTACTTTTAGCTATCTTGAAGTGGAATTGAATTAATTTTCAGTTAATTCTGTTTTGTATAAAAAGTTATTTCGGAAGAAATCCGTTAAAAGTAGAACACTATTATTGGTTGCTAGGGTTCTGGGGTCCTAGCAACTAAATTATTAATATAATATACGTGCGTACTATGGAAATCAATATGAAATGTCGAAATGACATTTCAGTATTCTATATTTTATTCAGTATTTCTGTCAAGTACAAATTCTTTTGATCATTTAAGCTAGTCAAGTCAAGTTTATATGATTCAACAGAAAATTTAAAAACGTTGTATATAAAAAGTTCTCCTTATCTGGTAAGTATCTTTATTTAGATTAATGCTTTTAGAATCAATTGGTATATTTACCTGAAAAATGGCAACATTGTAAAATGTGAGTTATGACTCTAGGCTACACAATATGTTAACTTACATAAAGAAATCGAATTTATTTTTGGGAAAAATATTATGAAAATACATTTTCTTACAAATCCGCATATTTTTAATTGTTTTAATAAATAATTAATTTGAAAACAGCGCTATCAGTAAGCTGCTAACTTCATTGAACCAACGTTTCGAATGGGGTGCCTATAATTCAATTGGATCCCGTCGCCACGTAGAAATTAGCGCGACCACACAATAGTGGTCAAGCCGGACTGGGTATCAGTGGAAAGGCATTCATAGTTAATGAGTGGAGTTAGTGGTCGCGTTGTGGACTCGACTGTTAACTCTATTATTCCCGTTCAGTGACCACCACTGCATCACGTGATCACTTGACTGCGAATAATTGGGATGTTCGTGAGAAAAATAAATATTCTGCTAAACAGCTATTAATTTTGTATTCATATGCTAAACAAGATGATATTTTTTAACTGTTAAATTTTTTTAATCCCAATATTATACTTGTATTTATTTCACTAAAACTAAGTTAAAAAAAGACAAAGACAAAATAAATACGATTGGACATAAAAATTATATGTCCAATAGGCATTGTCTTTGTATGAGATTTTTTCAAATTACGTATCGACCTTAGAAAGGTAAAAGGGTGTAACCCTCAGGTTTTTCGAAATAGGTTTTATTGCATAATAACATTATAGACGACTAAATACACATTGTGCCCAAAGGATGTAATGTGTAAATGCCGATTTAGTATCTAAATTTAGCTAACAATTAAACAAAGAAGACGGAAGTGACATGAGAAAAACGACTTACCTAACCATCATTTTTGTTGGTTTTGTTTAATTAACTTAATAATTAATATTAGATTAGGAATATAAATACTAGATTATAAATTATCATGCATTTTAAGGTGATGTGCATTTTGTATTTTAACTTACCAAAAACTATAACGAAAACGTTTTTGTGATTACTGTAAAATTTGATTTGTATGAATTACGCCCTTTTTAACATTCCAAAGTCGGTATGTTTAATTTATTATAGAATGTTACATTCTCGAATCTTGTGATTTATTTTTTGAATAAAAGAAGTACTTTATTAAAATATAATATTATTGTTTCCTCCGGATATATGAAAAGTGGCGCTGTTTTGTTGGAGCGAAAATTGGAATATATCGTTATAAACAGTATCATCTGATCTTGAGAGAACACGTCTTTAAGGCGAAGTCTTCACTGAGCCTTTTTTAAAGAGGCACCTAGCGGAAAAATACGAAGCTTGCAATTTGAGACATTTTTTTGATAATTTACAATTTTAACTGTATTAATGAATAAATATGTATCTGAAAACATTAAAAATAAAAATATTTTTTATTTTAAGTCAAAGACAAACTTACAATTGTAAAAAATGTAATAAAATGTGAATTTGTTCTATCGGTCCGCACCCTATTATTAAATATATTTTATGGTCATATTTATTATTAAAATTTAGTTTATTAAGTTTTCTAAGCATCACTTAAGCGATTTTTGACTAATTCATAGTTTTATTATTTTTTATATCTATTTTATAAAACATCGATTTTTATAAAAAATATAAATGTGTATAACTTGAAATCCTTTTTATTTATATTAATATAAATATTTTATTTATATTTATAAAAATAATTGATTTGATATAAATAAAAAGGATTTCAAGTTATACACATTTATATTTTTTATAAAAATCGATGTTTTTTAAAATAGATATAAAAAATATTAAAACTATGAATTTGTCAAAAATTGCTTAAGTGATGCTTAGAAAACTTAATAAACTAAATTTTATTTATAAATATGACCATAAAATATATGTAATAATAGGGTGCGGACCGATAGAACAAATTCACATTTTATTACATTTTTTACAATTGTAAGTTTGTCTTTGACTTAAAATAAAAAATATTTTTATTTTTAATGTTTTCAGATACATATTTATTCATTAATACAGTTGAAATTGTAAATTATCAAAAAAATGTCTCAAATTGCAAGCTTCGTATTTTTCCGCTAGGTGCCTCTTTAAAAAAGGCTCAGTGAAGACTTCGCCTTAAGTAAGCCAATGATAGATCTAAACCAAAGTCTCAAAATCCAAAACAGTCACTTTTTCATAATTCAATGGACGCATATGAGGTAGATATTCATTTACAGACTACGTGGTTTCAAATTTGTCAATATTTTGACGAATTGTATCTTCTGTAGAACAATGATGCCGATTATAAATTATAAAAATTAAACACTAATTTTATTAATAATTTTATTAATAATTTTATATCATCATTTACTTTTCCTATAATATATTATTATGTGCTCTAAAAGAAGTTTTGTAAAACTGGTTCTCTTATATAAAAAAAGTTCTGTAGTTAAATGATCATATAGCCAGAAGGAAAGAACACTTTGAATGCCTCAGCAAGTGTCAACAGTCGACATGGAAGTGGAAGATTGTCTACCTCTACAGTCTACATGGCAGTTTGATTATGTAAAGGACGCTACTTGTTCCTCAATACCATCATCAATGGCCCACGATGGCCGAGCGCTTACTGCGTCTGCTTATAATATCGTGGCTCTCGGATTCAAATCCCGGATCTAGCAAATTCACATGTCATTTTTCAATGTATGGTTGGACCCAATTGGTTGAGAAAGTGGCAAACATCCATTTCTCGTAAAAACAAAAATCTATTAACACAACCTCCACTCTGTATAGGTCCATATTTTGATCGAACACGGATATCAATGAGGTAGACTGATTGCAGGGATTGCTGGAGAGATATAACAAGGATGTTTTGAAAGGAGTCAAAATCCTGAAAAGAGATCACAAAAATCAGTGTTACCAAAAAATGGTGTTATTTTATTACAAATAAAGGTATTATTTCATTCTATTATTAAAAAAAGCTATCGACACATTTCCAGGCTTAAAATGTGAATAAATCTATCACAACTTTTCAGATAAGTGATATTACGTAATAAAAATCAATGTATAGTGCCTAATAAAAGCTTTATATGGGACGAATAAAAGTCGTGTTAGCATTCAATGCATTATACGTTAACATTAATATGCATAATAAAAATATAGCTGTACAATATAATATTATTTAATTCATCATTATTAACTGGTTTATTAACAAACTTATAAGTTTATTTTTTAATTTTCAATTTCAATTTATTTATTTTTAACATATTGTGGACATTACAAATTATAAGTTTAAGACGTTCACAACATAACATTTATAAACAAAAAAATATAAAACAGTATTACATAAAAAAAGAGATAGATCAGAATAGACATATTATATAGTAAGTTATTAAAAAGTAGAAATTTGTACATACAAAAAACACAAGGAAGTACACCGGATGAATTAAGCAGACCCTTTTTTAAGAATTTATAAAACATCGTCCACCTATACTCACCCTCACGTAGGTGGAATATATCAACACCCGAAGCAATTTCGTTGAACATAGTTATCGCCTTCCCAATTAGCATTACCAGTGGCAGGTTGGTTCTACACCTTGGGGGAATAAACAACTGATGCTCTCTATTTCTAAGATAGGTATCAGGGACACACAGGTTAACACTGTCCAGAATGGCGGAGTAATCATTTTATACCTCGTATAAGTCGAAAAAAATACGTAGCTAAATAAAGATTTCTTCTAAATTGCAGACTGCAGTATGTAAGCATGCCTGCATATGCAAGAGAAAGTCAGTTGAATAAAGCCACGGATAGTATCCATGCAACCTCAAGTAAAGGAGTCTCAAGATTTTTTTCTGCGTTCTCTCCACCATAAGGCCATACTTCGACTGATGCGGTGCACAAACAATAGACCCACTCTCAAGTCTGCTTTGAACTAAAGAATTAAATAAAAGTTTTAATACCGTAACATCAGAAAAGACCCGGGAAGTACGCATGACGAAGCCCAACATTTTAAGCGCCTTGTTACAAATGGTAACTATATGGCTAATAAATGTCAGTTTACTCTCAAACGTAATGCCATGATCCCTTACAAATGATATTTGTGACAGAACTCTGCCATGCATCAAGTATTGGAAAAACAACACTTTTGAGGCTCTGGTAAACGACAAAAGATTGCATTTATCAATATTGAATTATAGTTTGTTACGTCTGCCCCAATCTAATATAATATTATATATATCAAGTTGGAGCTGACGACAATCGTTCATGGCGACAACTTCCAAAAAGAGTTTCAAGTCATCAGCGATCATAAACTTGGTTCTATATTAATACTTACTGTGTTTTATATTTGTTTTGTCTGCTATTAGCATACATAAGTGGCAAAGGTGGAGATAGGCTGTTGAGACCCGGCATAAATAGTGCACACTAAACTTTTTCAGTCAAACGTACCTATTTGTTTTCATTAAGCTAAGACTGGAATGTATAGATAGTGTTTGTTAGTTTTTAAAATTCGATTAAACCCTGCCTAACCCAGGGCATAGTAGATGATAGTTAAATAATAGATTATAAGCATATTTTTATCGATTACGGTTTGGTTAGACAGTGCTTCATGGATTTTTAAGAAAAAACTAACCAAAATCATCTGTAGGTACCTAATATGAATTCTTAATTCAATGAAAACAAATAAGTATGACTGAAAAAGTGTGCATGGTTTTTGTCGGATCACCCAAAGCATTCACCTAAACTAGTATGGTTTGGTTTAGGCAGGATTTAATTGAATTTAAAAAACTAACCAGCACCATCTGCATATTGTATTCTTAGTTCAACGAAAACAAATAAGTACTACTGACAAAGTCTTGTGTGCGCTATTTATGTAAAATCTCAACAGCCTACCGCCACCCTTCGCCATTGGCATACATAGTAAAACATGATAATATCAGTACGCAGATCTCGACAATGAGTCTTCTTTGAAAAACCTTTCGTTGGATCGATTAAATTAATACGGTGACAGGATCTTCATTAATTCATTCCGTGCGTCCAACGCAACAGGTGCGTTGCCAATTAGATGGCCATTAGATACTATTAACAATATGTTAATTAAATGTGGTAATTAACAAGTCCACAGTGAATAATGCATGGGATAACTGAATTTGAAAGCTTCGCGTCATTTACAAGATAATCTTATATATCTTGTTCTTACTAATTTGGTCATTAGAGTGGCGAATAACAAAAATTCTCATCGAACGTATACTCGGACTTTGCCATTAGAGCGTTTACTATGTACCATCTGACTCGCTCCTGCTTTTATAGCGTTAGTGAAGTATTCTATGACTCGTTCCCATCTTCAGATCGTTCAGAAAAAACATTGCCTGGATGGAAACGTGGTTTTTAGCCATGACATTTGAGTCAGTCATGACGTATAGGCATAAAACTTGGTGTACGACTGTCTCACGACTCTAAAGTTGTGATTATATTATGCTGCACGTCGCGTGAGATCACAGTAAGCTGCCGATACGGGAAAAAGTGTATAATATCGTTTTTATTGGTTTTGAAAATGTTATCAGACTGATGCTCCCATCCTGTAACACATTTTGAACCTTTAAACGAACATTGTCTGCCAAAATTACAATAACAACAAAGAATTCACCTCACGTTGTACCGCACTGCATCGACACCCGCATGACTCAATGAACGTTTTGTATCATTTTCTATATACCTACACATTTTCGATTCGTGTCAAAATCGCGTAATTTTTGTTTTTAGTAGTTAGCACTATGTATTTTCTACAAGAATATTGTTTATTATCTATGGTCTACAGGTTGGGTTCTGTTAAAAATATTATCGATGAATGTACTATTGGAAGTAATTTTAACATACGCACACGTAAAAACTGTTAAAAGTAATTGAAATTAGCATGCATAATGTATAATAATTCAAAATACTAATACATTAGAGTTGGCACTCTCCATCATAAAATTTAGAGAGATGGTGATTGTTCAAAATATTCTGCAAAATGACGAAACCATAGACAAAACTTGTCGCCGTGACAGTTTGATAGTACGCGACATGCACCTCAATATAATCACAACTTTACTCACATATTGTTTCTAGTCAGTTGTATATGACCGACGCATGACTATTAAATATGAAATAAAAATAGTATTAGAGTTATAGCTACATAATTTTGACAGGTGTGGCACTGCCACTTATAGAAATTTTAGAATATATTGACTGGTTATTTAATTAAATAACACTTCCACACTTTGGCCACAACGTGATTGATAAATACTACTGATAGCAAATAATAGTGTTCGATTAGGTAAAGTGGGGGCAATTTTCTCATCAAACTTAACACTCATGGCGCTGTATTATGTTGTAACCTAATACAATGCGATACTATAAGCCACATAAAGTTTCTCATTTTACGAAGCCTAAATACAAGCGGATCAACCCCTCTAACACTCACAACCCCCGCGAATGTTTACAGCTTTTACCATAAAATATTACCGAGGGAATATAATCACAATGACAATTTACAAAAGAGATTGTTTGCATTTTCTTTTTTTCCCCTTTCTTTTGTAACCAATATAACGTAACAACGTATTGGAAGAAGCTTTTAACGATGTTTATTGTTGTGTAATTTTAAGCTTTCGCTGTGGAATGAAATCGGTTGTTTTTAACGTAAAGTGCAATGCTTCTGTTATTCTACGAGAATTTTATGCAAAACAAAGCATGCAATTCAATACACTGCACTTTACAATTTTAATTGATTTTAGTTGTGTACTTATTCCATTTGAGTCATTTTTCGCAGTTGCAGTTAATTTTTCTTTATAATATATTAATTTCTTCTTCCACCCTGTCACGTCCCAACATTGGGGCATAGGGCAAGCATAAGTCGGCGCCACTTCCCTCGGTCCATCGCCAACTCTTGCGCCTCCCGCTATGTCAGACCTGCAGCACGTAGGTCTCTCTTGTAGCACCGCTGCAGGGTGAGGGAGGGCCGGCCACGGCGACGAAACCCGTGAGGCTGTGCCACAAGGGTACGAAATGCCGAACTCTTTGGCGGCATCCGGAATACGTGTCCCAGCCACGTAAAGCGTCTCTTCGTGATAACTTCAATCACCAAAGGCTGTTGTGTCTGCTCACGAACTCGGGTGTTTGTAACACGGTCGTACCAATGTACCCCTAAGATTCGGCAGAAACATCTATTCTCAAAGCTCAAAAGCTGAGACTCTTGAAGCTTAGTAAGATGCCATGTTTCACAGCCATACAGGAGCACAGGTAGCACGCACGCGTTAAACAAACGACATTTGGTCCTCACAGAATACAGCCTTGACCTCCATGTGACTCCAAGTTGGTTGAACGCAGAGCCCGCCACACCCATGCGGATTCCAAGTTCACTAGAAATATCACCATCATCGGCAACCATGGCACCCAAGTATTTGAACCGAGACACCAGCTCGACGGGCAGACTGGAAACCCGCAGAGGAGTGTAGGCGTCGATGCATGCAGCACTGCACATGGATTATGTGGCAAATTCTACTCTGCTGATATTAATTTACTAAAATAAAATAAGATAAACATCTTATCAGTAAAGTATGAATTAGTATCAATAAAAAAAAATAATATTTGACATGTTTGTAAAAATCCGTAGTAAATACATTAGATACTAATAATATATTCAGTAGATAAGCGAATTAAACTAACATTGCGCGTAATTTATGGAACTTGGTACCTAACGTGTTTGAAATTTAATAAAATTGGATAATGAGAATTAATGTCCAATAACTACATATACCTTTTTTAACCATATCCTAATAAGATCGTATGAGCCTCCACAGAGTGGATTGTATTAGCATATTATATTTTGCTTTTTTCGAGAAATGGTTGTTCAACCTATTAGATCCATAGTCTGACTCCAATCACAAATTGAAAAACAATATCGGTATACCAGAGGTAAACTATGGTATATCCAAAATAACAACTTTACATGAGAGACGAATTTGTGATTTTTGGTACTTTCAACTTCTGGCATCCGTGAATGGAAAAAGATCAAATTTATGTATTTATCAAAACAAGTATATTGTCTTGTGTTCTATTATAATATGTATATATATATATATATATATATTATTATTATTATTATTTAACGCTCATAATGGAGATACATTTGTTTACCTCGAAATCTGTTGGTGGTACACAATAATTAATACTGTATACAGTAATAATACTGGTATACAGATGCTTCGTGCGAATAAGCTCCGAGGTTTAAACAATTGTGACATGGAGTTACCATTTTTTACCACTGTAGTCGGATTATAAGTTTAATCAAAAGAATTTTATGTTTTCTTACTGTTGTTTATCTCTAATAGTTGTGGAGTTACAATGACATTTTCAACTTTTATAATAAGAATAATATGAGTTACAGCTGTTTACCACGTATGCAGGATAAGTAATGAAGTAACAATATAACAATAACTCCATTTCACGATTTTTAGAGTTACAATAGAGTTTACCTCTAGTATACAGATATGTGTATTTGTCAAACGCAGGATTCAAACCTGGGACCCACGCAATTAGCACCATTTGGCGAATAATTAATAAAACATAATGGTTAATTTAGATTATTTCAGTTTAAAATAATGAATATATTATTTATACTGATAATGATAAATTCATTTATTAACACTAGAATTGAAAATAAAATGTTGAAAATTAAATATAGAATTATTAAATTGGTAAACGATTATTATAATAACAGCTAAAAACAAAATAAGTGAAAAAATGTATAAAATTAAACGATGATCTAAATCAATAAACTAATAAATACCTATATAACTTTCTATATTATTGATATATTACGTTTCCTCAAGCATATAAAATACTTCCTTCAGTCCCCTGAATACCTCAAGAGTACCTAAAACAGTAACTTAATTATCTCTTTGAATTCCTATGCTCATTTGCTGTTTCAGGTATCAGTTCGTTCAGTTGAATGACACTCACAATATGTTTTATCATTCAAGCGACGACCGATATCAGTTACCGTATAGAGACGATATAGGTTATTAGGTGACAGACAGTCAAATTTTTGGCTTTGTTAAGTTCAGCTAACACAAGCGTTGAACCTAACGATTGAAGTGATTTACTTTAATATTACAATATTAATTATTACATTTTTTTTTATTAAGGAAACAAACAGTTACATTTTGATTACAAAAATTTAAAATATATAATGAAAAGTTATTACAACCAGGTATTAGGTACGTTAAAAGTGATTTCACACAATGAAAGTAGAGATATCATATCGAAATAAAAGGTTTTTACTTATATTGTTTTTAAAAATATTGATACTTGCGTATAGAAAGAAAAATATTCGGTACAGTTCGATTATGAGGAATACAGCGGAAAACACATTTTGAAAATACCCGATATACTGCATTATTTGATAGGTTAATGACATGACCCGGCTCACGGCTAGCTCAATAATGCTACCGGGCCGTCACTGAGGAGACTAGTGATGAACTAGGAGAGGTGGATCTCCTTTGTAGTATCACAACTTTTGAATTCCCAAATAAAACTCTCAGCTGGTGTGGTGCCGAATTTATTCGGGTTCTAGAGTTCACGGTTTCACAATAAAGTTAACTGTCATTGTTCCCGTAATTAAATCTCATTAAAGTATCAGTAAACTATTTATTTGTTCACTATAGGATCTCTGTGAAATCTTTCACAAATTCCCAAAAAAGTCACACCTAATTCAGAGAATGTATACGCAGATATTCTTTGGATATTTTTTAATTCATGAAATATTTTCCCATAAGAAAGAAAATATAATTTATTCTTTGGTCACACAGTATTAGGTTTATAAAAAGAATAGAATTTATTTTATTGTTGTTTATAAAGTTTATTTATGTTCACAGCATGTTTACAAATATTTATTTGTGTTTACAAACTTGTTTACAAAAGGTTTGCTTAATGTTTACAAATTTATTTACTAAAATTTGTTTTTATGTTTACAAATTTATTTACCAAAACTTGTTTTATAATTATGTTTACTTAATAAAGTTTCAAAAATTTATTTTATAATCCCGAAAGATTTGTAAAATTTATTATTACAGACTGAGTTTATTAATTTGTTTTTATAAAACAAATCCGATCGCGTAATTTATCCCGATTACGTCACCTCGTATGATGAGTAATGAAAAATGAAATTACTCCGCGAGCGCGTCACTATCGACAGATACGTGGTATTCGTGCTACGTTTTAGCGGCCGACGTCACTACCGACAGATACGTGTTATTCGCGCTACGTTTTGCCCGCCGAAGGGGACTTACGGGTACGTATGAATCGCGAATGTACTGAGAACCGTGTCTCACAACTTGGCAGTGAGGACTGCTGCTTGTTGAAGATCGCCGGTGAAGAGTGTAGAAACTAATGATTTTACGGAAAAAGGATGTCACCTTTTATACCCTCGGGATAGAGGTTTAACAGGAAACAGTCCGTAAGGGATAGCAGATCTATATCTCTCTCCCACGGGATAAACTTACGTATATCTCCCGTTCCTGACAACTTTATAATAGAGATATCTTCTACTTTAGTCGGGTTAAATTTACTCTACTTTATTTCCGCAAAATTAAGACTTAATAGGGGTGTTTTAAGCACCCTCTAGAACATGTCCTTTAAATACGCAGTTACGATGACGTAAGCAAAATAGTTGATTTTATATGATTTTTCGTGTTCAAACGAAGGGGAAAGTTTCTAGCTTTCCAACGAGATATCGGAATAGGCATTCGTGTACTAGATAAGGGGATGGCAGTCTTTAAATTTAAAATGTCAAAACGAAAGGTTGACACCCATGTACTAGTCCTTTCCACCACTCTTGGCCTTTTTAGGCCAATAGAATTTTACTAAGTTTTAATAAAACCATTTATTCCCGCAGAAAACGTTTCATTCGATATTTACCTTCCGGACGAATATTATTACGTAGAAACTCCATAATATTATACTTAACATTTCAACTTAAATATATAAATGCTTAATCCTAACAAGATGTTAATTACAAGCGACTACAAATTTATTTAGTCTTTAATAGTGGCTTTTCCATAGTAATCTAAACGTAACCTTGAATCTATTTTTATCTGGCAACTCAACACAGCTGGGCCGTAAATTCGAGTCGAACAGAATTCAGCTAAAGTTCAAGGTCACACGTCAATTTGTATTTTTAGTTGCAGTATTTGATTCTTTTATTTACCCAAGACGCGATTAAGATTTATTATTGTTTATGGGTAGAAACCCATCTATACCAGAATCTTAAGTTTTTCCAATTGTTACTTTTACAATATTCATTATAGTCAGTGAGTTATAGCATTAACAAAATCTATAATTATAATTACGCGTCTATAAGTATAGGTACGCATTTACAATATTTTTATAACGATAGTTATCTCCTATTTGGTATTGATAAAATTAATATCAAAATTCTTTATTTACAATTATACAGTATATAAATTTATAAATATTAAATTTTCTTTTTCAATTTTCATACATTTCCATTATTGCTATAAAAGTTATTGAAGCATGTACTTGCTAAATTTTACGTAAACAATCTCTCCCATAACTTATTTTCTAAGTTTAATGGAGATTTCCCGGAAATTATTTCCAAATTAGATCGCGCCAAATCTACGCGACGTGTCATTTCGAGGCCTGTGGTCACAGCGTTCCAATTACACTTGAGCAGTCTCGATTCTCCGAGGAGAAATTTTTTACGTAAAATTTTTATTACATTTACAAAGAAAAGGTTAACAACATACATTTTACTTCCTATTACTAAACGATTACGCTACTGGTTACCTGTTCATGGTCTCTTTCGACCATTTCTTCTCTGCTTCTTCCATAATTTAGAACCATGGGACTTATATATCCTGTCTGTACCTTGTCGTGAGGTTGTCGCACGGCTATTGAGAAGTAGAATTGACTACAAGGCTAGATTTGTATAGTTATGTCGTTAAACCATACTCTGCCACAAACACTAACTGAAGGTCGGCGTTTCTGCTCGTGTCATTAACCTAACCAAATCTAACTTAACTTAACCCAACCTAACCTAACCTAAACTAACCCAAACTAACAAATAATCCAGTATATCGGGTATTTTCAAAATGTGTTTTCCGCTGTTTTCCTCATAACCAGGGCATAAGCAAGAGATAGAAGAAATTATTTACAGGGCTTCAAACCGGAACTGAACCAAACCGAAAAAAAAATATCGGTCTTTTCGGTTTGGTACATATTCCAACACGCGAATGAACATGATCTTACTCCCCACTTCAGTTGCCGTTTAGTTGTCATGAGGTATCTCGACATAATTCTTATAATTTATTTTATAACATATCATTTAAAAAAATATGACTACAGTGGTGCCGTGCACCATAATCATTGGTTTCGAAGCATGGCGTCGGGCTATCATACATGTACCGTACAATGTATGTACTAAATTATGGTAAAAAATAAATCTTTAATACGAATTAAAACATTTAAAAATTAATCACTCGGAGCTGACCGGAAAACCGGAAAAACCGATATATTATTTTTTTAACCGGAATGAAAACCGAAACGACAAAAAATTACGGTTCGAAGCCCTGGAAATGTATCACTAAATATATTTTTTAAACAAAGTGTTTTTTTACAGTTCATTAAGAAAAAACGCAATAAATAAAATCAACTACTTATCGTTTCGAAAGAAAAATATGAACAGCTGGAATCTCTATCGTATCCATACTAAAATATCTAAATATCCGTTAAATATTATATCTACACTTTTTAACATGCCTAGGACGTGTCTAATTCATTATCTAAATGTGAATGACGTTTTTTTTCGGCTAATTAATGTTTTATTCATATTATTACAGTCATATTAATATTTAGATACTATTAATTGTAGTGTTCGATGGCTGGGTTATCACTTTGGGAGTTGCCGATGGGTCGTAGGTTATGGTGTTGAGGATAATGATAAAGAAGTCGAAGATTTATGCAGGAGCGAATTTTATTAGGCGTAGCGGTTGGTTCAATAGTATGTTACAGCAGTTATGTTGCAATACTAAACTTATGATAGGTATGGATCCGAGGTCCGCATCTCGGTACAATCAGATGTTGGGCGACGCGATATAGAGACTGCGATGGTAACAGACTGGAAACATATATTCGAGTGACATTTTGATAAATCAGTATTCGTAATTTATACAGTCGAAAGTAATACCTGAACATTATATTCTATTATATAATTATATTGAACGAGTCAGCGGTTTAAATATAAGAAGCTGTAAATTTTATTTATTATTACAGTCATAATATAATATTGATACCTCCACGTTTCTACGTGTATGGAGGACCCCTTTAGGGTTAAGTACGAGCAACGCTATGGAATGGATGTTACATTCATGTTTTTTATAGTCCGCTAAGCCAAATGTCCGTCTATCGGCGCTCGGTCAAATAAAAATGCTTTGTATTTATTAACTAAAAATTAACAAATTACCAGATGGGCGAGATTCGAGTTGGTCGCGCAAGATTGATGTTTATAGTCGTAATTCAAAACAAAACATAAGATATACGTCTCTAAAGGATACCTAGAGAAATAATTTTAGTTTTTAAAATAATACCGTAACGCGAAAGGGTTAGTTATGTAGGTATAAAATTTCGACGACGCGGAAATGTAATTTTTAATTTTTTAACCGTTAAAAAAAATAAAAAAAAAATTCGGTTAGGTACATGTTCAACTACGCGCGTTAACATGATCTTACTCCCTATTTCAATTTTAGTTTGTCAATTTATGGCTACGGCCGTATGTTGTAGCTTAACCACTGGGGAATGACAAAAGAAATGGCGTATTTCAAAAAAACACCACCTTATTCTTAGGTCAATTATTATCATAAAGCAATCATTATTCGTAGAATGTTTATTACACTTGAATGGTCAACAATATAGCTTATAATTAGTATCTTTAGAATTATCTTCAAATGTGTTAATCTTGCTCATTTTTGAATAATAATATGCCTAATTCTTGTCAAATTTGGGATCACAGAGATTATCAATATAATTTTTTATCTTAAATATTTTACAAAAATTATCTCGTCATAAATTTTACTAATGGTTTATAAATGCGTTTAAAAATTAATAAATGTAAAAAATTTTAACACCGCTGCACATTCATGTACTGAAATATGACTATATTCTAAAACATTAGAGCAAGAGGTTTAAAGAACACTATTTTATGTAATAAAAATACTTTTTGCAGTCATCAATGTTTAAATAAATATAAACGATAATGCGGCTTCAAAATTATATAAATAGATTATCTACAACGTTTAAGGTATGTCCAGGATCATGCTTTGAAAATTGAAAAAAGTTCCACTTTGACCCACGCTGAGCACGTCCGCCCTTAAGAAAAATGTAACATCGAAAACTTATACGAAATCAATCATTTTGAATTTCGTGCGTATTCGAACAATAGTGATTTCGACGCGCTAACGCCACCGTCTACCAATACACGTAACTACATCGATGAAACGCGACCAATACACACATACCTCTATCAATGAGACACGCCAAGGTGCAAAATTCAGAGTGTACTTTAAATTTACGCAATTTTGCACGCATACATTCATAATTCACAACAAAAAATGAAGCAAAAATGAAGCTAATAGAATCAAAACCAACAAAGTTCTATAAGTCTACATGAGTCCTTGTTGGAAATGATGTTTTCCAAGTTAATTTTATAGGAGGCTGTGTGTACCCAATGCCATAGCACACAAAGTTTAACTCGGCATTTGGACAATAAAATTATATACTGGTCGATATAAATATTCCAACACAAGCGTTTAGGCTACGCGTCGCGATATAGTTTGAAGCCTAATTATTATAATGACTAACGGCATGTCGATGCATGACGTGTCAAAAATAGAAACATATTCCCGACTTATATATATATATATAACGGTTAGTTTAGTAAGTTTAGTTCAACGTTCAACCATACGTTCAACGTAAGCCGCTCTCGGTTTCACCGATTTCGCCGATATTATTATGCTAACGTTGGTGGATTAATTTTTTTTTAATTTTAAGATTATCCTATTACGATTAGTGTTTCAATAGGTAGGTATCTTAAATTTGATGTATTACACACAGTTCAGTTCAGCTTGTTGATGTGGTACTTAAGTGCATTATGATTTTAACCAGGTGGGTATTTCACAGAAAGGTTGTTATTGAGAATAAATAGGTACTTAGGTGCAGAATTGTAGACGTAGGTGGGTAGTTATTAACAATTAATTATCCTAGTGTTTGTCGCATTGAAGTAGGTACCTAATTACATAGGACTTATAATATCTATTATTACGTTTATTTTGTACAGATAGGTAGGTAGGTACCTATTTAATAAGAAGGAAAATGGAGCATAGGTACTGTCGTTGAATGGGAATTTTACAAGTGGAATTATTGTTCATCGTTATTTTAATTAGACGGATGACAGTTTACATTGGCCGATATTATTAGCACAGCTAGGTATTTATTCATTGAACGGTACCTACCCACTTATTTATAATTTTTCTTATTTGAAACGATAATGGGGCCCTATTTCGTGGTCGATTTGAGATTAGGTGGTACCTATTTTGATAAGTAAGTACGATAATAAGGCCCCATTTCTTTCGTGGTCATTTTGAGATTAGGTAGGTATCATTAACCTTATCATAAGGTAGGTAATTGTGTAGGAAGTATGTTGATAGGTACCAGGGGGATGAAAGTTCCATACAGCAAACGTGACCACCTAATACTCAGTTTTCAGAATAGATGGTAGCACGGTCACACACGAAGTCGCATGATACAAGGCCATTTCAATGACCAATCAGAGCTCACCCATGGTCCAGCCAATCAACATTCGAGTTTTCGATTAGACTTTTCAAATTTGATGTCAATTCTACATGATATTTTCAAAACAAAAGCAGTCGTCCAAGTGTCAAGTGTCAGAATACTATTGCTGTTTAGCGTTTTTAAACCATATTGATAAAAGGTTTTGCAATCCGATAGCTGATAAAATAAGTTAATGGGTAAGTCTACTTTCATTATCTTGCGTTGCTGTTAACTTGCGGACAAACCATCTCTGGGAAATACCTTGGTGGCCGTGACATGCGGTAGCGGTGCAATCTGGAAAGCAGTTAGCCAAGGGGGTTGGACTGGACATGGTGTCCACCGCGCGCCACGCCGAGTGTTATAATTTTCGCTGAATTGTCAAATAATTTCAGAGTTCGTGTGCTACGTTGTAGTGTAGAATTCGCTAGTGCTACGAATCAAGTGATTCATAGATTCTTAAACTTTAATTGCTGCAGTCCACGGCGCCCATTCTTAACAAATTTAGGAATGTTGCAAATTATTTATGTGAAAAACTTAATAATTGTGTACCTATGTGTGTATAGCGAGTAACCTTTTTGTGAACCTTAATTGTAAAAATAAAACTTTCTTCTGAGATTTCTGCTACGAACAACATGTGTTTCATTTTGAGTATTCACCATCATCAACTGTCAATCCTACATTTTAACCCAACTGTTAAGACTTACCGTACACTGAACGTGCTCTTCCAACGACAAATCCAGCTGTGATTGATCGCCCTGAACAATTTACCATCTTTCTCTGAGCTAGTCGAAGGGTAGAAGCTGGTCGTGTGACTCACACGTATCGACCGTCGGCGCGCTACCAAGGGCGTCATTAACGTCAGGTCGACCGGAGAGTTGAGTGCGGAGGTCGGATCGAGCTGTGCGGCCCCAACTCCCCTCCCTACCCAGACTTCCGGGGTGTCAATATGATACTATGGGAATGGATATTAGACTAACTTTACCGTATTAAATATTGTCAATCAATCTGCTGATACAGGTAAACAGTTGTTTACCGGTATATGAGTCCCTTGGTAATTTATTATTGCGGTCAAATAATTTGATACATTGAAAATAGATATTTGATCAATAATATACTGACAGCTACACTATCAACAGTGGCGAGTGGGTAGCGGTAGGCTGTAAAGATCTGCCATAAATAGCGCACAATACACTTTGTTAGTCATACGTATTTGTTTTCATTGTCTAAGACTACAATGTCGATTCGCAGACTAAAATTGTACTTCTCATTGCTGTCCATATTCAAATCTAGAAATGTCTACAGAAAAACTAAGACCCGGCTCTATAATACCGTCATACGCACCGCACAGTCGTTGCATACGGGTGCGATTCATGGACGCTAAATATGAAAGCAGGTGAAATGGTGGACTGCTTTGAGAGAAAGATCCTGAGGCGAATATACGGACCCATGAATGATTGACTCATGTATTGACAAACAAGCAAGTATGGCCATATTTGGGCGACAATTTAACAGTTTCATCGGAAGCAGCGATGCGTGGTTTTTTATAATATTTTTAGGCGCACAAATTTAATGTATGCGATGTTGAGTGTCCTAACTACATTTAATTTGATATCATTGTTTTTACGTGTGAACGTACATTGAGTTTCAAGCAAATGATTGTGCACATACATTTATGTAGTGCTTAAAGTTTACAAACAATTATACAATTTGATTGCGGATATGTCGATCATGATTTTAATTACATAGGCATTGTAATATATACTATGCCATACATAAAAATACAATGTGAAGATTATTACACTCAAACAGAAAGATTTTAATTTAAAACATACTTACATTTATCCCTTGGTACTACACATATCCCGTTAATTCTTACATAATTTGAAATTCCCTCGCATCTTGGAATACATGATCGAAGACTTGGTGGGGGTGCTGGAAAACTTAGCAAAAATCCATCAAAAACTATTTGACAAATTACATCAAATGCACAATACTTAGTGCATGGATTGTATTGTTGGACATGTTTTAGGAGCTGTGGAAACAAATAAAGCAGTGCTTTATTTAGAATGAGAATTAGGTACAACACGGAACTATACCGCTTATACAAAGATTAAAAACTCTCCACCTTCATAAAACTCCAGAGACTAAACTGGGCAGGCCATGTCCAGCGCATGCCTGAGTTGCAAATACCGAAAAAGATCCTCGAAGAAAGTCCAGGGGGGAAAAGGCCAGTGGGAAAGCCACGCACACGATGGGGTGACACCATTACAAAAGATGCCAACCAGCTGCTAAAAATCAGGAACTGGAAAAGACGTGCGGAGGACCGTTCCGGCTGGAGGACGGCGGTGGAGGAGGCCAGGGATCGACTTGAGCTGTAGCGTCATCGAAGAAGAAGAAGAAGACTACAATTTACAGATGGTTTTGGTTAGTTTTTAAAGATCAATAATTAAACCCTTGCGAAAACGAAACCATAATTATTAATAATTAATTTTAACGATTTCTACGTGTATTGTACGCACACGTAGAAATGGTCTAAACATACTCGTATATCTATAAAATATCTAAAATTTATTTATGCCAATACATCTTATATAATTTTGGATATTTTTATAGATAGAATAATAATATATTTTATCTTTCATAGTTTGGTTTAGTCAGGGATTCTTCTTCTTCTTCTTTCTCGGCACTACATCCCGGGGCGTGATTAGGCCTCTTCTACAATTGTCCTCCACACGCTCCTTTCCCTGGCTGCTCCTTTCCAGTCTCCAGCCCTCCCCATTTTTCTCCCCTAGTCAAGGATTAATGAATTTAAAAAATTAACCAACACCATACGTAACAATATGTATTCACAATTCAACGAAAACAAACAAGTGTGCACTACTTTTGGCGGATCGCCAATAACATACCAAAACTATTATCGTTTGGTTTGGGCAGGGTTTAATGTTTTTTTTTTAACTAACCAACAGTATCTGCACATTGTTGTTTTAGTTCAATGAAAACAAATACGTATGACTGAGAAAGTTTAGTGTGCACTATTTTTGTTGGATCTTAACGGCCCAACTTCCACCCTTCCAACTTTCACCCTTCGCCAGTACTATCAACAGAATTCTGAGAAAACATATCGATATTAATATTGCAAGAGCACAATAATTTGTCAAAAACTCACGCTATTCTCTTTTATTAAAAACCGTAATCCGATTTTTATATTAAAATTTGAAGTACGCCTTCTTCTCCCTTATTGGTAAAAAATAAACAACAATTTTCTCAAAATAATGTTCTAATGAATTTGCTACACCTAGTGACAGTTTTCTGTAATTGAATTTAATTAAAATATTTCAAAAACTTTTAATGAAATTGAATGAAAACATTTTCGCTCTGCCGTGTCACTGTGGAATATAAAATAATAAAATTACGATTCCTTTATTTAATATTCCCGCGCAAAGTTTTTCTCAATAAAATAATTGTTATAGTTGCAAAAGGCTCCGGCGGCGGTGTTAAATAATTCTCCAAGTTAACACGAAACTTGTTGGGAAAGCAGGCGTACCTCAGGAATAATAATAATTTATAGTTCGTTAAGTTGATCCAATTGGAGACTCAGGGCCTGACCACATCTGACACTCTTAGGACAACTCCAGGGATACTCAACCTAATACATAATGCATTATTACAAGCACGGTTAAAAATATTTCTTTCAAATCGAATTATTACATTTTGGCTATGCTATCAAATCAAGGCAATCCTTGTTGATCCAAAAATTTGTTGATCTTTTAAGGCATTTCTTTTTATTTCTTCGTAGCTTTATTTACAATCCGTGTATCAGTGGCGAAGGGTGGAGGTAGGTTGTTAAGATTCAAGATAAACAGTGCACGCTAAGCTTTGTGCGTCATATTTATTTGTTTTAATTGAATTAAGAATACAATTAGATGGCTCTGGTTAGTTTTTAAAAATCAATGAAACCATCTGAAAACTCTACCGTAATAGTTATAGAGTTAATATTAGTATAACCATAATATAAATTTATGAGTTCGTCTGTCCAGTAAGTTTAAGGGCATCTCTGTGTGTAGGCTGTTAAGATTAAGCATACATAGTGCACATTAAGCTGTATGCTTTCATTGAATTAAGAATACAATTTGCAGATGGTGCTAAAATCATTGAAAATTACGACAACTCTTCAACAGTTTCTAGTTCAAAGGAATGATATTTTTTAACATTAGATCTGATTCGGTTATGTGCTGTTTCATTTCGTTATGTACATATTATATTATTCACTCGTAGCATTCGCCTTTACCGGCAAATTATGGTGGAAAGGGTTCAGAAGAAATTTTGAGACTCCTTGATGTTCGGCTGTATGGATATTATCCATGGCTCTATCCTACTAACTTTCTCTTAAGGATGCTTACATACTCTAGTTTAAAGTTAAGAATGGAAATTTATTTAGCTACATGTCTTTCAACTTATACGATGCGTATGTGAAAACTATGCCAATCTTTGTAGTATTGACTTGACGTGTATCTAATTAAAGGTGTCACTCGAAAAGGGGTCTACAATATGAAACAACCAAAATTTTATAGTCGAAACACACTTAAATAAATAAATAAGAAGAATTTTAGTGATGCATGGTAATATTTTTAATGGTTTACGTCATTAATTGCCTTAAAAATCATAAGTAGTACAATAAATTACTGAATTTTTTGTTGTTTATTTTGTTTTCCTTTCTCCTATAAAATTTAGCTTTTGCATATAGACACCTTTTTGAGGGACACTTTCAATTATCTTCGATCGAGAGCATCCGTTGTTTGTTTTCTCAATGTGCAGAACTAACCTGATATTAGCATTGCCAATTGAGTGGATGATAACTATGTTCAATCAAATCGCTTCGGATATTGATATATTCCAGGCGAGTTTAGAAGGAAGATGTTTTAAATGTTTTAAAATACCTAGTTCAATCGATTTCCTTACATGTACCTACTTATATTTTTATTATTTACTTATAATGCCCTATATTTTACAACGTTTTTCTTAGGTCGTATTCTTATTTGTCCGGTGGTTGTTTGTCCAGTGATCGTTTGTCCGGTACAAATCTTGCAATCGATTTTTAACTAACTTCCCGACTAGCTAGACATTTGAAACTTTTAGAATATATCAGAACACGATGCCAATGCATTTTTTTAAATACTTTTAGTTATCTTTAAGTAGAATTGAATTCATTTTCAGTTTGTTCTGTTTTTTTGTGAAAAGTTATTTCGATACCATTATTGGTTGCTAGGGGGTCCTAGCAACTAAATTATTAAATAATATATTACGTGCGTTACTATGGAAATCAATATGAAATGACATTTCATTATTCAGTATTTCTATCAAGTATATAATTTTTTGATCGTTTAAGCTAGTCAAGTCAATTTTTCGTGTTTACTATAATATGTAAATTAAATAAACAAAATCAGCGGCGGCCAGATGTCCCTTTCTAAGAAATGTCAAAATAACGAAATTATTATCAAATATAATACCTTAACAGCTGTTTGAAGCATCTGTTTACCAGTATTATACTTGGACAGTTGGGAGTTGAAAATTTTAAAGTACGAGTATATCACAGTTTGGCTGGCAGGTTTTATTCCTAATGAAAAACCACCGCAGTTGGGCTTGACAAATCTGCAAAATGGAACGGACATCTTTTACCAACTCGAGTACACTAGTCTAAAATATATAATTCTAAAGTTTCTTTTCAGTGAATTCAGCATAATATTATTTATTTAATTATTCCTTATTTATACTGAATATACACAAGACTTAATAATGCAGTATTTGAATTTAAATAATTGCGAGATAAAAAGAACTGTTTATATACAACGTTTTTAAATTTTCTGTTGAATCATATTATAAACTTGACTTGACTAGCTAAACGATCAAAAAAATGTATACTTGATAGAAATAATACTGAAATGTCATTTTGTACATGTACCTAACCGGATTTTTTTAAAACGGTACGTGTTCAAACACGCGCGTTACCATGATCTTACTTCTTATTTCATTTATCGTTTGTCAATTTATGGCTACGGCTGTATGTTGTAGCTTAACCACTGGGAAATGCCAATAGAAACGGCGTATTTTTAAAAAAATACTACCTTAATCTTAGGTCAATAATTATTATAAAGCAATCATCATTCGTAAGATGTTTATCTCATTTGAATGGTCAAAAACATAGCTTATGATCGATGTCTTTAGAATTATCTTCAAATGCGCTAATTGTGCCCATTTTTCTAAATAATAAAATGCATAATTCTTGTCAAATTTTGGATCACAAAGATTATAAAATATAATTTTTAATCGTAAATATGTCACTATGTAATGTTAACATTAACTTTACTAATAGTTTTGTAAATGCGTTTTAAAATTAATAAACCTAAAAAATCTTAACACCACAGCGGATGGATGTGCTGAAATATGACTATATTCTAAAACATTAGAGCGAGAGGTTTAAAAGAAAACTATTTTATGTAATAAAAATACTTTATGCAGTCATCAAATGTTTAAAATAAATACAAAGGATAATAAGGCTCAAATGGATTATCTACAACGTTTAAAAAATATCCAGGGTTATGCTCTGAAAATACCAGCGCTCGAAATGGAAAAGTTTACGAACCGGAGCGCTCGACAATTTTCTGAAGGTATTAACATTGTTATCAAATTTTATAAAAATACGTGTGTTAGATTTTTTGGTATATGGTATATCTAGATCAAATGGTCAAATTATTTTTTCCACGAGACGGAGCGATAAATTTACCAATTTCACGAACCGGAATGGCGCTCCTGTGCGCTCCAATTCACTTCGAGCCCTGAAAAATACTATAAAAGCTCCATTTTGATCTACGCTGAGCATGTGGGCTATTAAACAAGAAAAGTAACATTCGTTTATTTAAAATACATAATTTAAAGATACTTCTGAGAAATATATAACAACTAGAAAAAAATTAACATCCTGCAGGATTCGAACTTGCGCCCCTCGGGAATCTGGAAGAAGGTATTATCAACACTGTATTATGTAACGACGTATTCATAGTAATAATTTGAAAATTTATTTATTGAAGGCATGCACACCAAATAAGTTAAATTTTCTAAGACAATTCTATTTTCAAAAATAATTCAATTAAATCTACTTTCATAGGATGAATATATTGATTTATATAGTCGGTAGTTATTTCAGAATAAATTAAATTATTCTTTATTCTGAATAACCTGTTATTTTGCTAATAAGTATAATAAATTTGAGAAGCTTTTTCATGTTATGAATTTGGAATAATTTTAATAAATTTTTCATGATGATAATTTCACATAATGTTTTCTCATCATTATTCTTTTCATGGTATCCATATTAATAATTAATTAATCCATCATGCTAAAACTTTACAAAAAATGAATATTAAAGTGAAATTTATATTAAATCAAACGATATGGGGTTTTCATGGTAGATCTCCATTATAATCGATTATACATCTGTATACTAGAAGTAAACTACGGTATAAAAGATTACAACGTTACAGGAGAGACGAATTTGTGATTTTTGGTACTTTCAATTTCTGGCATTCGTGAATGGAAAAAGATCAAATTTATGTATTTATCAAAACAAGTATATTTTCTTGTGTTCTATTATAATATGTATATATATTTTTTTTATAATTATTATTATTTAACGCTCATAATGGAGATAAATATGTTTACCTCGGAATCTGTTGGTGGTACCAAATAAAATATGCTATATAGTGATAAACAACTTTAATTCCAAGGGTTTTTTTAATTGACTTCTTGGGATTGGGAAAAAATGATAAGACATGCAACAAATACACATATTTTTTTTAATAAAAGGGTAAATTCTAATTTCAATTAAAAAAAAACCTTTGACTTTTGTTTATCACTATACCTATAGCATATTTTATTTTGTACCGCCAACAGATTTCGAGGTAAACAAATGTATCTCCATTATGAGCGTTAAATAATAATAATAATAATATTATATACATAGTATAATAGAATACCAGAAAATATGCTTTTTTTGATAAGTAAATAAATTTAATTTTTTTCCAGTCACGAATGCCAGAAGTTTAAAGTACCAAAAATTACAAATTTGTCTCTCCTGTAAAGTTGTCATTTGGATATACCGTAGTTTACCTCTGGTATACAGATGCTTTGTGCGAATAAGCTCCGAAGTTTAAACAATGGTAACACGGACTTACCATTGTTTACCGCTGTGGTCGGATTATAAGTTTCATCAAAAGAATTGTATGTTTTCTTACTGTTTTTTACCTCTAATAGTTATGGAGTTACAATGACATTTGTAATTTTTAACTATTATAATAAGAGTAATACAGGTTACTGCTGTTTACCACGTATGCAGGATAAGTAATGAAGTAACAATATAACAATAACTCCATTTCAAGATTTTTGGAGTTATAATAGTTTACCTCTGGTATACATACATTTTTTTATGAATTCTGTATTGACAGCTGTTTCAGGTAAAAACCAAAATTAAACAGTCTTTCGAAAGTTCTCATTATTATTAATGACTAGAAAAAATTATCAGATGGTAGTGCCACCGGAATGAGAAATCTTGTAATCCGCATGGGTATAGCGGGTTATATACAGCCAAATTGAAATCGCAAGAAAGTCAAATTTGTATTCTGCGAGGACCAATTTAATTCAGGATTTTTTAAATTTTAGAATCGATGTCTCCGCCGAATCTACGTTAGTACGAACGTGTTTCAGATAGTCAAGGGTTCCGTCGCTGTAGCAGACCCTCCCTCACCTTGCATCGGTACTACAAAAGCAATCTACGTGTTACTGGTGGTGGGAGACGTGAGACTAAGGGAAATGGCGCAATCTTGTCCTTCTATATCCCAAAACTGGAGGGTGATATGTTGAAGTAAGTCAGTAAATAAGTTTCACCTGTCAACATTTTATATTCTATTTAGTTAAAAATATTATAAGTAAAGAAATAGAAGAAGACACGTCGATTTGGACACAAATCTATGCGTATGTGTGAGTGTGTGTGCTGCGCTGCGTTACAGATAGACTAACATTATATAAATTAATACAACATAATCTATTTATAATCTGTAAGTTTGATACTATTTTGATATTAAACTAGTTTTTGTAATAAATTATTAATTAAGTCAGTCTTTATTAATAGTCCATTCTATAAATACTTTTAATTCTCAGTTTAAATTAGAGCAAGAATGTTTTGAGAAAAAATGTTGAAATTAAACCGGAAACCAGTTCACTATTTTAAGGCCTAGACCGCTCGCAAGGAAAGTCCGTAATATTAATTAGGTGGACACGTGGAATGGCCACGTGCAAGAAGAGGGCATATATCAAGAGGACGGAGGGCAATTCATTTGTTTTGTAAGCTTGCGAGACAATTAAATCCACAGTTTGTTGGAACCATATTACGAAGTGTGCGGTATACTGAAATAATTTATTAGATTGTAGGAGAAAATTAAATATATTAGATATTATATCATATTGCAATGAATTATTTTATGATGTTAGAGATGTCCTTGAAATGAGTACATTTTATGATACACTTAGGTTCCTGTTTGGATGGCATCCATACCATTGGATTAAAATTCCGAATCTACAAGCCTGTGTCAACTTTTAGATGATTGAGGAAAATACTAATATTAAAATTTACGGCAATAATGACTAACATTAATTAAACCAGGTAGCTGAAATTGTGAATATATTTTCTGCGAACGAAACACTATTTTTACAAGTATTTGTCAAACACCCACAGCAAACGCTTCAGCAAAATTAATATCATTTTTTATTAAATCTAAAAATATTTTTTTTTAAACTAACTAAAAAAAATCTGATATGAAACATGTTTGACTTGTGCAAGATCCAAAACGTTCACATACAATAATTAATGTTATTAATTATGAAAGTAATAAATATATAATACATTTTAATCATCAGTATAATAATATTATGTAGTCATGGGAAGCACACATTCAATGAACACTTTACGCTTTAGGCACAGTGGGAGGTCATCTTTGAAGATATTATTCAGGCGGCCAAAATCACTCCAACTCAGCTTTACTCTGCGAACAATTTCATCAAATATACATCTAAAATATAGACACTAACTTGTTGTCCTACATAGATGTAGTTTTTTACCTGTTCGAGTTTAGTGTCATTGATGAGTATCTCTTTTTGGTCCGCAAAGCAGTTTAACATGACTTTCGTCTTTGTTACATTTATTTGTGTGAAACATTGACCCTAAGTAAAAGGGAGATTCAGAAACATAGATTAGCACAATGTGGTATGGAGCATGCTAGGCATAATGCAAAACGATTAAAGAGGAATGAGTGTAGTATAAGGAAACAGATAATGACCTAAAATGAAAATTGGCTGGACACATAGCTCAAAGAAGGGACAATCGTTTGACAAATTTAGTCATCCGGTGGTTACTCAAGAGGTACAAAACGTACGAAAGATAGACTTAGAGGCCGCTAGATTGATGAAATGATTAAGTTCTGTGGAAGTACGTGGCAACACAACGTACATGACTGAGAGAAGTGGATTCAGCTTGGAGATGGCCTTCATCCAGGCAGTGGATAGCTTCAGGCTTATGATCATGATGATTATATTGTATATTATTAAATATAATAATATAAACAAACAATCATGAAATTACATGACGTGTCATACGTTTAATATAATATTATGAAGTATCGATTTATCAATGTACACAGGTTTTCTAGATATTAATTCAAACACACTTGAAAATTGCAATACATCAAACGTTGTTTAAAGCTTAATCGGACCCTCTTATTATTAGTAGTCCAAACTATTTATAAAATACTCTATTAGCCTACCTAAAGCAGAAGTGAAATAAATTGAATTGCATATTACTGTTCTGACAATATATTGAATTGTAAAACCAGTCAGCCGGTTATTTATTTGCTTCCTAGGTATGAGTATATTCTAACGAATCGACGCATGAAACCTCAACGATTTGTAAGCTCTGTGGTATGCAAAACAGAAGTACTGCAAATTGAACATTTTCGCTTTAAACCGTATGGCTTTATAGTGGTTTATGTTTTACAGGACTTATGTAGGTACAACCTTTATGGATAATTTTAAACTCTTGAATGGGTTGATTGATACATTCCAATCGACTATACCATTCAATTACACAACATAGTAATTGATTATTATCTAATGATCTATTATTAGGGTGTTGACAATGTATACGCCTATTGATTGTATTATTAGTGATAAGTAGAGGTTTTTTACAAACCTTTTCGATTCTAATGTATTTAAGTTTTGTACTATTATAATATTTGAGTCATTTTTGCGACGCGGGTTTTGCCTTTCGGCATCTTCAGGCACTATGTGTACTAACCAATAGGTTAAAATACACTGACAACTAATACATCACAGTTAACTCTAACCTAGATATCAAATTAATACAATGCAAAAAACGATTCAAATGGAATAGTACAAAACTTAAATCCACTAGAATTTATATTCAAATTCCATCAAGTACCTTCGGTTGATAGTATTGATATCATTCAAAATTAGTTTGTTATATTTTTTATTGTGTTCCTTGACACAATAGTTAGGTATTAAAGTTTTAACCTACTTTATTGTATTAATGTTATACATAAGTTAGAATTAACTGTAATCGTTGTCAGTTTGTATTTACCTTTTGGTGAGTGCACATAGTGCCTGAAGATACTGAAAGACGAAACCAGGTCACAAAATAGACGAAATAGAACTAAACTTAAATCCATTAGAATTAGTCAATAGTATTAATATCTATATTATAAAAATCAATATTTGTTTGTTTGTTTGTTCGTATTTTATGCGCTGCCAAACCGTTCATCTGATTGCGATAAAACTTTGTCAACTTATTGCTTGCACTTGCGCAAAGAGTATAGGCTATATCTTATATATAAAAATGAATGTCTGTCTGTCTGTCTTTCTGTCTGTCCCGTATGCGTTCCTATACCATTCATCCGATTGCAATGAAACTTTTGTGAGTTGTTGTGCGCATGCCCACAAAGATTCTGAATTAGAAAATCATCTTCTTCTTCTATTCGTATGCGTTCCTATATTTTATTATATGATTTTATATATTGATTTTTTTTTACTACATATTAATAACATTAATAACGTTTGCATATTTTTAGTGCTCTTTTGTTTGAACTTTACTCCTATTAGAATTATTTACATATTGCCATATTGTATTACACAGATATTTTAATATTAAAAAAATAATTACCTCTTATTATTTTTTTAAATATCTTAGATAAATATAACCACAAAGCGAGCCTGTGCGAAGCCGGGTACTTCAGCTAGTACTTAATAAAATTTCAATTAAACATGATAATATACATTTCAAATAAAAACTACTTGTTTATTTTGACGTAATTATATTGAGCGCCCGTAGCTTATTTATTGGTAAAGCACATTGGCGTAAATCCAATGAAGACAAATTGAAGTATCGTCAATAAATCTCAGGTTCAAATGCTGGGTCTGGCAAGCACACATATTATTTTTCAAATTGTGTATGAGTTAGAGCAGGGTTTTCCAAATTATATTCAACACCAGTGTTCCACTGAACCTGAATAGGTGTTCCGTGACCATTTGGAAAGGTTTTATATACCGCAACATATTTAAAAATCTTCTACTAAGTAGTAGTAAAATAAGTAAAACTAAAATAACAAAAGAATCTTCTTCATATTAAAAGGCGAGTGATGATCAATCTCATAACTAACTAACTCCGCCTATAGTAATAAGGAACGACTCTACCTACGCTATGGCCGGTCCCAAGCCCGGATAAAGGAGGAGGGTTCGTCGTAGGGCTAATCACCCAACACGGTAAAAAAAACCCTGATTACGAACACCAAAATAACTGCCTTGGACCCCGGACACCCCATAAACCAACGACTCAAGCAAATAATTAAGGACAAACGATTATATGTACAATGTGGCACATGGAACGTACGCACTATGTTGCAACCGGGCAAGATAGAGGAGGTTGCAATTGAATTGCATAAGTATAAAATGAGCGTGACTACATTGCAGTAAATAAGATGGGAAGGCGCAGGTTTCATAAACAAGAGAAACTACATTTTGTATTACAGTGGATCTGCAGGTACGCAGGGTTGCTATGGAACTGAGTTTTTAATCAGCTCTGATAACCACAGGGCAGTACTAGGATTTGAGCCAATTAGTGAGAGATTATGTAAATTTAAACTGAAAGGTACACTTTTCAATATAACATTTATCAACGTTTATGCCCCAACAGGCGATGCGACCGAGGAAATTAAGGATAGATTCTATGAAGATCTGCAGAGAGCTTGCGAAAAAGTCTCCTTACATGATGCTTTAATTATCTTGGGAGACTTCAATGCAAAAATTGGAAAAGAGGAAGCATTTAAAGAAGTAGCTGGGCAGCACAGTTTGCATGAAACGACAAGCGATAATGGTGAACGTCTATGTTTTTTAGCGGCTGCAAATAATTTAATAATTAGTAGTACATGGTTTAAACATAAAAATATCCACAAAAGAACCTGGAAAATACCTAGAAGTAATACATGCAACCAAATAGATCACATTCTTATATCGAAAAAGAGAGCGACAACAGTGGAGGATATGCGCGTCTGCAGAGGAGCATATCACTTCCTGGTGAGAGCAAAATTAAAACAAAAAATCTCCTTAATACTGAAAAAAGAAGACCAGAGAAGAACTAAATGGAAAGCTGAAAAATTGAGGGATGAAGAAATTTTGGATAAATACCAGGAATCTATAGAAACAAACTTAAAAATGACTTTAATAACCGATGATGTGAATGTGGACTGGGAGAATACAAAAAACTGTATTATCACGAGTTCCACAGAAATTCTGCGGGAAAATAAAGTAAAAATAGATCCAGGATGGTTTAATGATGATTGCAGGCAAGCACTGTTTGAAAAAAATGAAGCAAGGAAGAAATGCCTACAAAGGGAAACGCGCCAAAATTACGAAACTTATAAAGCAAATAGAAAAACTGCAACAAAGCTCTGTCGAGAGATAAAGCGATTGATGCTCAAGAGAATACGCCAAGATAATAATATGGAATATCAAAGAAAAAACAATGATCCCAGAAAATTTTACAAGACTCCTCGAAATCTAACAAAATCCTATCAATCCAGATTAAATTCCAGTAAGGATAGTAAAGGACAAATGCTGATCAAAAAGGAGGACTTTATGGAAAGATGGAAAGGCTTTTTCACAACACTTTTATATAGTAATGATCACGAGGAAACGGCAGAAGTATTGTACCACACTGCTGAGGAATTTATTGATGAACCTACTCTGCTTGAAGTAAAAAGAGTATTAAAAACGCTGAAAAACAATAAAGCACCTGGAACCGACAGGATAACAGCCGAGCTGATAAAAAGTGGTGGCCCAACACTGGAAGCAAATATCCACAAGATAATTCTCAATATTTAGGAAAAAGAAATTTTACCTGGGGAATGGAAGATGGGTAGAATCGTGCCTATTCTGAAAAAGGGAGACAAAACAATGTGCGATAACTAGAGAGGGATCACAATTCTAAACGCAGCTTATAAAGTTTTCTCATCTGTACTGTATAGCAGGTTAATGATCTATGGTAAGGAAATCCTGGGAGAATACCAATGCGGCTTCCGACCAAATAGATCCACCATAGATCACATCCATCTCATGAGGCAAACTATGGAGAAAGCGCACGAATACAACTTGACACTCCACCACCTGTTTATTGATTTTAAACAAGCTTTCGACAGCGTGAATAGGGATAAAATGCTGCAAAGCCTAAAAATACTGGGAATTCCCCTAAAACTAGTAAGGCTAATAAAGACCACACTGACAGATACTAAAGCAGTTGTCAGTGTGCAAAATGAGCAAACTGAAAGTTTCAAAATCAAATCAGGTGTGAGACAAGGGGATGCGCTATCCACTATGGTATTTAACCTTGTGGTGGAATCCATAGCTCATGAATCCAACATAAGAGGATGGGTAGATAACAATACAACGCAAATGTGCGCTTATGCTGACGACATAGTAATTACAAGCAGATCCAAACAGAGGATGATTGACCATGGTAGCACTATGAAAATAAAAGCAAAAAACGCTGGGTTGCATATAAATCAGTCAAAAACTAAGTATGTGGTCAGCACACGCCATCAGGTACCGCTGCAGAATATAGACATAGGACAGCATGCATATGAAGGGGTGGACAAGTCCACGTATCTCGGATCCAGCGTAAATATCCAAAATAAGACAGCAGACGAGATAAAAATCTGCCTTATCTCCATGAATAAATACTGGCATGCCTACAAGCGACTGGTGGGGTCGAAAATTCTAGGCCGTAGAAGTAAACTTCTAATTTATAAAACAATTATAAGGCCAGTAGTCACTTATGGCTGTGAGACTTGGTGCTTAACTCAAAACGAGGAAAACAAATTAGCTGTCTTCGAGCGCAAAATACTCCGCAAAATCTTTGGAACCACGTTGGAAAATGGGAACTACAGAATAAAAATGAACCACAAGTTGGAAGAGCTGATTGAACAGCAAACAATCATAAGATACTGTAAGTCCCAAAGACTACGATGGGTGGGACATGTGGAGAGAAAGCCTGAAGTTAGAGCGCCAAGGATCATGACAAAGTGGCTACCCCAACGGAAGAGACCCAGAGGTTGTCCAAGAAGGAGATGGGCTGACGCCGTAGAAGTGGACTGACTTCATATAGGAAGACCCGGTAACTGGAAAAGTGTGGCGAGAGACCGGAGTGAGTGGAAAGCGGTTGTCGAGGAGGCCAAATCCCACCCCGGGATATAGCGCCGTGGAAGAAGAAGTTGATCAATCTCTACTGATGTTTATGACCTCAAATATCTAGGTCATGGCTCCCACAAGAGAGTGGGGGTTGACAGGCATCTAGTCTGGGGGCCTGGGCTTACGGGATGCCCGGCGTGAGAAATCAATCAGCCAAGTGAGATAAACACACATTAAAAACATGCACCAATAGTAAAAAACGCTTTGTCCCTTCAACTATACTAACATTAATTTAATAATATGTGATTTTGCCATACAATTTTTGATTATTGTTGATATTTGACCGGTCCATAATTGTGCACATCAACATAAAAGTGGGTGTATTAAAAATACAAAAAATCGCTATAAATGCCCTTAATTTTACGTCGAACACCATTTGAAATATGCAATTATAGATCGTCACATTACCTACCTTTAAACTGAGCGATAAGTAGGGGGCCCGCCAAACTTCCTAGCCTGGGGCCCGCTTCGGGATGTGGGTCCATGATCTACGTACAGGCGGAGGACCATCTTTTCTCACAACATGCGCATGAAAAAGATGGGGTATATTGTTTTTACCTGACCGGCTGACAACTCTTGTCAGTTTAACGACAGTTGCCAAAATTGACAGAATGGTTAGCCACAATAATAAATAACCTAAAAAATAAACTAAGTGTTCCGTTAAAATTTCCGGGTTTGCGAAGTGTTCAATTGCAGAAAAAGTTTGGGAAACCCTGAGTTAGAGTATGGACATGATATGTTGAACAAGTGGCTGACATCCATTTCTTTTCAAAACAAAAATCTGTTAATACAAACCTCTACTCTGTGTAGGCCTATAATATTATGATCTTACCTATTTGTATCGGACATGATAAAAAAATTAAAAAATATTACCAAGTGAGGTTTCTTACTAATAATATACCAATCTGACTATGTACGGTACTATTTATGTACCATTTATGATCGATACAAGAATCAAAGACTCTTTGTTAATTCAGTACATAAATTATTCAATATAAGCTTTAATGATGTTTACTTTAAAGTGAAATGATAAATATTTAGATATTCATTAAATCGCCCGCTTTGTCCCCTTTACTCAGTTTCTCGTTCATTTATTGTTATTTTCTTAATAACAAACAGAACCCATTTGTTTCTCTTCAATTTTAAATGCCTTTCACTTTGTTATGCCGTTATATTTCGTACCTGGAAGCTTTAAATCCAGCGGCCATTTTAAAAATCTCAGACGAGGCAGCGAATACTGAAATTACGCGATGATATCACTTTATTATCCCCTAAAAGTAATCTCTGAAGCAAATCATAATACAAGGTGGCTACAACTTTATTATATCAATGTTGAATCATTATTAACAAGTCTTAAAATGGTATTATGCTATTTAAAAGAAAGATCCTCAGAGTAATAAATGTAGTGTTGGACGAAGTTGGGGAATTTGGAGAACCCAACATAAACCAAACATTGAAGTTAATAGCGTCTCCAAACCATACTCAGTTACAAGGGTTTGAATGATAATCAGTATTTATTTATAATAAGGAATATTATTATACACGTTACGTTGATCATTCGCACTCTTTTAAATATTATACGACTAATGATTTCTTATTAATTTGAATGACATTTATTGCGCTATTTATTTATTATATATATAATAATAATAACTCAATTTGGAAAGCGCTTCAGAGAGTATTGTATAAAAGCCATTAGTTAAAATTTTTCGCAATTAGATAGAATACTGTTACACCCATGATTATTGGGCCTCTCCCGATGGTCTAAATTACGTAATTATTAGGTATAACCATGTCACCTGACCTCCTAGTCAACAACGGGCGTACGTACGTCCAAAATTCCTTGATTAACTGTCAAAATATTCAACATGTACTTAGCACGTAAGAATTGTATCTAATTATAATAATAGTATGTCAGAGAAGAATGTGATTTGCCGAATAAAAGAGACGAAAGCCAAAGGAATTTAATAATAAGGAGTATATAAGGGAAGGATGGCAACACTGTTCGATAAAAAAAAAGTCAGTCTAGGGTCGCCATTTAAAGAGGGAACATCGGCCCTCACGACTCGGAGAATAAAACAATTACAAATCGAGCATGGAAGTGAAAAATGGGATACGGACTGAACAGCCATAGATTAAAAGTTGTGAACGGAAATAATTATTAACAATAAAACTAAAATTAAGAGCATAAAATATTTGGAAGTGTAACTAACATGAGTAATCTAAGAATATAAATCGACCAAAATAAAACGAGTTCCATTTAATCCTACCATGAAACAGATAGCAATTTAGATTATTTTTTGTGAATACCGGGTTCCACCAACACCCTGAGCTAGCACAGAACCCGGGATATTTCAATACCTATTGCATTGTGGTCAATGTGCGTGGGCGTGAAACCCGAGAGAAGCAGGTTCGATTCCTGCTGGGTTTAGTATTTTTTTCAAAAAAAGTTTTTTTCCATTGATTATAATACATTTGCTTAGAAGTGTTTTCAAAATTATGTGTATTCAATAAAAAGAATGTTACATTCTTACATCTTGTGAATTATTCGTTAAATAAAAAAAGTTAATAAGTATTCACATAATTTGGAAATATTTTAATTTTGAAAAAAATACGACATCTAGCAGGATTCAAACCTGCGCTACACGGGATTATAAACATTTTAATTTAAAATAAAAAACCCGATTGCCAATTATAAGTAACGCGATTTATACAGAGTTTTAGAGAGTATTGTAAGAACCACCAAGTTAACGTCATCAAAATTAGATAATACACGTATATAGCTTAGTGGTCAGATTGCATGGGTGCGATTTTTAAATCTAAATTATGTTGCTAAATTTCAAAACCCGCTATAACACTTTTTTGAAATAATTAAGATATATCGTTGGATTCGTTATTAAAATTTCTACATGAAAATTTTATCGCCCCTTTCAAAATCCGCTACGATTAACTGTCATTTATGAAACAAAATCAATGTGTCTATTAAATTCCGCTATAACACTACTGAAACATTCAAAAACCCTTTTAGTTCAAAAAGTTTTTATTGATTTTCTCAACATAATGAAAAAGTGTTATAGCGGATTTTGAAACTCAGCGACACAATTATTAGTACAGAAACATAAAATTGGACACAATATTGTTGCTAAATTGCAGTTAACCTATGTTGATAGGATTACCCGTAGCCAGTTCCGGCTTGATCCCTAAAGAGGGTCAATTTAGTGGATTTTACTATTATATCAAGTGATATATCGGTAAAAAAGTGAACAAAAATAATAAATTAAAACAGTGTCTCTTTATTTCGCCCATGAGATCAACGGACGTGTTTATTATCAAAGTTTTCTTTAAATCACCTCAGTAAAACTAGAAGCAGTGTCCTCCGTGTCACCCTGTGAAAGTTTAAAAGGATCAAGGAGACAAAAACGTTTTGTTCGAGGAACACAATAAACATTACCGACCTTTATTCCTGTAATGGGAGAGACAGAACAGAAACAAGAGAGATAAACCCAGGTGGATATACTTCTAGTTTTGAACGGGGCTGTACAATTTTTACTGAGCTTTTTGCTACCCTTCTATTGAAATATCAAAAATATTGTAAATTTTAATATTTTTTTCTTCAGACTGTTTTAGATGTTCACTACTGAATAAAGCCCTCGCCAATTTTCCACCACTGCATTCAGCCATAATATGTCGTCCCATAACTTTACTTATCTAATAATATGCTTCATCCAACAATCCCATAAGACTTATCTTCCAGATCAGTAATTCTTTCTACCGATGCTCTTTCTTACTGCCACTTAATGTCACTAAATGACGGCAGAGCAAGTCAAGATTATTTTTGTTTATGTTCTTAACTATTTCTTTAAGCACTACGATGTATGCTTGATACATCAGTCTCGTGCGGCTTCGTCCACAACGAATTGTGGCACTAAAATCTTTTCATTCGGACACGTTTATAGTAGAGATGGGAAAATTGGTCGATTTTGAAGACTAAGTATACTTACTATCAGTATAGAAAAATACTTAGTAGGTATATAAACTTGTTCCAAAATACTTACTAGTAGATCGTTTGGCGTGCGTATGCGACAAAAGTTTCATACTCAACTGAAACTAAAACCAACTCCATATTATTAGTATTTTAAAATACGTATCGGCTCAGGGAACTCAGACTGTGTATCGGCTTCAATATAATCGCTAAAAATACGCTGAGCTCCGCTTGTCGAAAAGTCTCATTTATTATAAAATTTTAAATTTATGAGATGTTTTTCTGTAAGGTTACAATATTATTGTCAACAAAAATGAATAACAGTGTTTTTTTTAATTTTTAGCATGTTTTAAGCGGTATATAACAAGCCTAAGCATGTGCGTCATCTCACCACTGTGCTGCGACACAAAATTTATGATCTATTATTATTCAGACATTCGAACGCAATAGACTAATAAATTAAAATATACTTGTATTCAAGTGCGATTTCGTTCGTGCGCATTTAATGTCAATAGTGTTGAAAGTCTACCAACTGGCAAATGCACAGAACAGCGACTCGCGATGATATCATCACAAGTTTTTTGAAATAAGTTTATTGGGCCACAAATACTTAACATGGGTAGTTTCATCCAAAACTTGAGTACACAAACTGGTGACAGTATTTTCAACTCACCTCTGGTTTATAGCATCAAGAAAAACAGTCGTGCATAAACGCGGTTGATATAATATATGACCGGTAGAGATGGAGTACCCAACTCAAATTATTCACAAACAAAGTATTAGGCACTGCTTATTTTGATTAATATTGTCGGTATTATAACACAACACACAGATCTTTCAATGAATGTCATACACTTAGGGTATTAAACTGGACATTGTCCAGCTGACCTCGATGATGCACGATTCAATGACAAACTTAATTATTAATCGAATGGCTAACAATCATTCTTTGTTTTTATTTTCCTACGTTAATATAACCTCCACCATATGTAGGCGTATACGGTGAGATCATGGTGAATAATAATTGTTACAATACCTTTAATTTTAACATTCCCCGAAGCGTAGATTATTGGTGGCTGCCTATAAAGTCGCGAACAAAAATGGATTTTGAATCTGTTAAAAGGACTTAATGGTTAACATGCATTAATTTATTAAAAATCTATTTTTTTTCGACCATGTCCGATCCTGATAGGATCATATGGGCCTCCACAGAGTGGAGGTTTGTATTGACAGATTTTGTTTTTTACGAGAAATGGATGTCAGCCACTTGCTCAACCTATTAGGTCCATACCCTGACTCACACAAATTGAAAAAACAATATGTGTACTTGCCAGACCCAGGATTTGAACCTGGGACCCACGGCTTTATAGTCCAACGCTTATGCCGAACGGCCACCGTCTATTCAAAATAGCTATAACATCTATTCAAAATGAAACATATTATATAAAAGCAGATTATTAATTCGAGTGCTTAAAGTCAGACAACGTTATCTACAAAAAAGTGTTTTTTTTTTTTTTTTGAGGTAACGTTATTTTACATTTACGGCTATATGATAGTCAAACAACGTTATGTCAATCTTTTCTAATTTCTTATTAAATTGTCAGTAAAGTTTAACGCTAACTACATAAGTTACCCTTGTTTTCATATTTTTTAAAAACTATCCCTATAAATTTTAACATCATCATAAGCAAGATAAATGTACAATACACAATAAATTATAAAATATTAACATTAGGTTTTAAATAAACATTTCCCTTGTTGAGTTACAAGAATCTAAAATAATGATTTTTGGCTCTCCTGTAAAGTTGCACTTTTGTAGATAGTGTTGTTTGACACTAAGACCTCGAATTGTACCAATTTTTATATGGTAAGTACAATGTTATTTTCATAATAATAACAGATAAACTCTATTTTACCAATTCCCTCGCTACTGTTTGAAACTCAGTATTGTATCACTCCAACAATTCAGTATGAAAAAATATATAATCGAAATATCTACCTGTCCCGTTTTGTTCAATGGAAAATGGTAAGCCTATCAAATCCCAGGTGACACGAAAAGCAAGACGCACAAAGAAAAGTCGAGAAAACTTCTGGAAAAGCGTGTTTATTTGTGTACACATGAGTGAAATGATTTAATGCACTGATTGCCACAGTTTGTTTAAGGCTTTACAGCGGTTTAAATGATCACGGAGGCATTTAAGGCTTTGCAAAATTTTCGCGGGAATGTTTTAACTGTAGATTTTGAAAATTATTTTGACTGGGTTATGAGAAAATTATTCATAATATTGTTTTATTTCAGTATTTTAATATGTTTAAATTGTTAACAGAATGATAGATTGAATTAATATAAATAAATCAGTTTAAAGTAACAACAAATTATTATATTTATATTATAAACTATATATTATATAACAGCGATTACTACCTTAATCTATACGGTTATTTCTGAACAAATTACAGGTACCTACTGGAAGTAAGGATTTATTTGCGAGAGAATTAGTAGTAAATCATAATATTTTATTTTATAGGATCAAAAACTGACACAAATTAAGCGGAATTACAGACTGGAGCTGTAACTTATCTTGTCAAAATGTTATGCTAAAATAAAAATATATTGATACTTGACAGTTCAACCACTTTTCGTTATACACAGGAAAATTATATTGTGAAACAATAATTTTTTTGGTTAAAAAAATTAACAAGGTGGGCTATGAACACAACCCCCGAGGGCAAGAGTAGGCTTGGAAGGCCGAAATTGAGATGGCTGGACTGCACCACAGGAGATTTAAGAATACTCGGTCAAAACAACAGGATAGTGTCGGCGCTGGATCGTTCAGGATAGATGACGTTTTTCAAGGAGACCAATACCCGCCAAAGGTTGTAGTGCTATAAATAAAGTTTATTATTAAAAACCTATAGACTATTTATATAGAACTAAAGTAATTTATGAATATTATAAAATTTGTAGAAAAGTCACTGAAAAAAACTGTAGCTTAATAATGCTATACTATTATATGGGACATATTTTTCAAATGGTATATTATTATTTATGAGCAGACATTATTATAAATTTATTTATTTTTATTTTCCTTTATATTCACAATACATTGCTACAACACATCCCTTAAAAAATACAATTTATTTTTCATACTATAAATCTGACAGAACAACGCTAGCGATAAAATAAAAGACGTAAGAATAATAATTGAAATGCTTGCTATTTTTATGTTTTGTTAATTGGTTTTTTATGAAAAGTTTAGTAACCTTTTGATATCATAATATTTACATCTGAATTAAATATACATCTTCACCTCAATACTACAACTAGATAACTTGATTTTCACTGTTTTTGAGATAGCTATTGAATATGATTTTACATTTCTTTCTCTACAAAATGATAAAACTAAGTAAGTTAGTTAATATGAACTGTATTTATTTTGTAATTGAAAATATTAGATAACTAAAAAATCATAAATGCATTACATAAATAAAATAATATATTTACAATATTTTTTCATACAATTATTATGAGGGATGATGTAGTGAAAAGATAGGTACTCGCTCGATCCAACAATGCTTATGATACATTGTTGCATATTGCGAGAAACGCGGATTTAAGACTTTTTAAATAATTATATTAATGATTTTGAAACAATTGTCTACTCGACCCGAAGTAGATGACCTCTTGCTCGTGCCAGACGATAATCGATTGATGAATTAATATAATATTACAATGTTAACAACACTACAATTAGCTCCTACTATGTAATCTATGTATTTAAATAAACTATTATGATATACAAATCACTTTATTTTCATTCAATTTTCCATTTTTATTTTAAATAATAATTGTAGCTTAGATTTATGTTAATCAGTCAAGTTTAAATTTCGTTTTCCCAATAATAATCAAGTCAGAGTTATCTAGTTGTAATAATGAGTTGGAAAAACATTGTTGGTCCATTATTTTGAATATTTTTTACAGAGTTTCTATTATTCGAATAGTCGATTATATATCGATTTAAATTACATGAGATATCCTAATTAATAAATATGGGTAGCTTATGAATGTATGATAATAAATATAAATTGAACATAAAAGGAATACAACATACATAGTAATAATATTGATAGATACTTTCGCTGATTTACCTAAATATAATAATAGACATGGCAGTACCACACCAAAATGCAAATTTAAACTTACTCTAGAACAAAAAAAACATTGTTGTGGGCAGAAATATATTAATATTCCATGAAAAAATATAAATTTTTGCTCATTCATTATTTACATCAACATCGTTTGGAATTGCTAATTTTGATATTGTTCAACGTGATAATATAGGGATAGAAAAACATAGTTTCTATATTAGTACATAATGTAAATAAAAAAATGAAAATATTATTATAAACGTAACAAGTTTCTTGATTATGTATTGCTAATAAGTTTGGCTCAAAATTATCTCCGATAATGGATAAACGATATGAAACAACACGTCTCTAAAACTGAAAACAATTTATTATGACTTCATGTTACATGGAGATGAAAAGAGATATCTATAATATTATAGTTTGTTAACCTTTTTTAACACTACTCCGATGTTAACTATTTTTTCTGTATAATATTACAATAGATGTACTTGTCCTACCAATCCTCGAGACTGATGCAAACTAACAAGTTTTTAAATTTTGTTATTTTTTCGAAGCGTATATATATTTATTAATAGTCAGAGTATTTATTAGTATTTAAAAACATGTACATACTTTGAAGCTCAATATCATCATTTTGTAAATTTTCAGTTTGAATTTTTTATGTTTATCTCAACCCAATTTAACTGATGAAGTTCTTAAGGACCATATGAATAATAATGTAAAAATCATAATTTCTATAGAACAGTATAAAACTCTTATTATTTACAATAATTTGAATTTGACTTCCACAATATTACCTCAGCTAACGTGTACAATTAGTTATCTCTTGTTTAATATCAATAAGTCGTAATTGCAGTCTTTTAAATATTCAACAATTTATTTTTGAGGCTAATAATAACACCTTAATTTAGCAGAGATTTTCCTCTAGTATTCTCATTCTTAGCAAAGCATTAAAGATACGTTATCATAGTGAGCCTAATGTACGTCGCTAAATAATGACCTCGGCGACGAGCAGAGATTACACGGTCTTTAGAAATCTAGCGGTTTCCATTGTTTGTTTATAAATGTAGAAGCATTAATAATATACAAACTTTGCTTAGACTTGCTGCTTGGAGTTTGTAAGACTATAGGAAAGGTAGTATAATTATGTATGCCTACAATACGTAGAATGGGATTTAAACCTTAATCCGGGTCGATTACCTATTATATTAGCTAAGTCGTCTATGAATATTATAGTATTTTACAACGTTTTTATTAGGTCATATTCTTATTTGTCCAGTGGACGTTTATCCGGTACAAATCTTGCAATCGATTTTTAACTAACTTCCCGACTAGCTAGACATTTGAAACTTTTCGAACATATCAGAACACGATGCCAATGCATTTTTTTATTACTTTTAGCCATCTTTAAGCAGAATTGAATTAATTTTTAGTTAGTTCTGTTTTGAATGAAAAGTTATTTCTATACCATTATTGGTTGCTAGCTGGTCCTAGCAACTAAATTATTAAATAAAAATACGTACGTTACTATGGAAATCAATATTAAATGACATTTTTATTATTCAGTATTTCTATCGAGTACAAATTTTTTTGATCGTTTCAATTTTATTACTTTAAGCCATCTTTAAGTAGAATTAAATTCATTTTCAGTTGATTCTGTTTTGTATGAAAAGTTAATTCGGAATAAATCTGTAATTAAATCCACTATTTTTGGTTGCTAGGGGTCTGGGGTCCTAAGCAACTAAATTAATTTATATATACGTGCGTTACTATGGAAATCAATATGATTGTCAAAATGACATTTCAGCATTATTTCTATCAAGTACAAATGTTTTTGATCGTTTAAGCTAGTCAAGTCAATTTTATATGATTCAACAGAAAATTTAAAATCGTTGTATGTAAAAAGTTCATTTTATCTTGTAATTATTTTAATTTTATTATACTTAAGCGTATCTATAGGATAATTATTTATAGGAACGAAAGCACACGCGTGATTTCCTGAGTTTTCAATACACTAGCATTCATGACCCTATCACGGCCATTCGAATTCAGTGCATGGCTTTTATCTGGGGGCTACGAGTTTGATTCCCGGTGAGGCCACAATATTCAAAACCTGGATGTTTGTGATTGTTTCACTTATATTACTACATTACCTACTCTACTAAAAACAATGACTGAGCGTGACGACATGTTGTAGTGCCAAAATAATTAAATCGTGGGGTTGCTGCAAAATTTCAGTATGTCGATAATTTAGGTATTAAGACTTAATAACAGAGTATGTGTGTCTATATACAAATATGTATGCTAGAAAAAATATAAATTATCCGATATGTAGGACATGCACATAAAGCACAAAGAAATTAGCAATATGCCTAAATTTAGAGGCCATGTCAAACTTCAAATTACAATTACTCCGTAACATGATTTTGAGACTTAGCAACTTTTGGCAGTATCGAACGATATAATAATATTATATAATATATTTAAAGTCGAAACATTTTTGTTTATTTATCAAATTTTCAGATATTATTATATAACCCAACCCAAATAAAATGTAAAAGCTTGAGTCAAATGTGGAATGTCTGGGTATGAAGAATGTATCTGAAAAAGTGTGATATATTGTGGTTGAAGTGAGTAGTAGGCGGGGTAAATGTGGAAGTCAGTGGCACCTGCTAGTTTTTGTTAACCCCGCTCCCTACGTCACCTTAAGAATCAATAAAAAAAATATTATGGATAATTTTTCTAAATGGACCTCCCACAAACCATTTTTTGTGTACGCGCCTGGTCGTATTAAAGGCCTATGGGTTCATTCGTAAGAATCAAATTTGACGTAAGCGCCTCAACAATTAGCCATAAGCTTCAGCGCATATCAAAGTAAAAAAACAAAAATCGCTTCGCTCAGCGCCTCAGATACGAAATCAGAGGTTTTAAAAGTGTTGAATAATTAATATTTTTTTTTCTAACATATTTTATAAACATTTTTGTGGTAGGTAGAATAAATTATAATAATAAAAATAGTAGACCTCCAAATAAGAACCTCATATTATTGATATGCTGAATTTGTGAAGTGACACATTTTCTTGAACCTATCATATTGTAGGTTCAAATTCAGTCCAAATATTTTTCAAAAAAAAATCTAATACTTATGTATGTTTCTGAGGTGTTTCGAATTGGTATATTATTTATATATATCGGTGTGTATGAATACAAAATTTATTCATTTTTTCATGAGCTAACATTACAAATTATAAGTTTAAAACATTCACAAGATGGCATAAAAGATGTCTGTTATTATTGCGTTTTTATTGAATTATAAAAACATGACTCATAAAAGAAAGCAATTCAATGAATATTTGTCGAGGCACATTTTTTTTAAAATTTAGTACGCAACAATCAAGGTTTAAGAAACCATTATTATAATAACGTGTATTTGACGGCAGTACGTTTTGGTCGCCGCGGAGGATTTCGGAACATTAGTGTATAGAAAATTAATAATTGGTTCTTTAATTAGTGTACAGGCTTAACGGTATGTAATGTATTAGAATAACTATTATAAATTATTATTTTTAAAATTTTTTTTCTTCTCTATTCATAGCATCTAATATAATTATTATATTGAGGGTTTCTTATATCCATCAACCGTGTTAGTCTAGGATCAACGAGTTCAGGCAATATACAATTCATATAAATCTTGTCAGTTGTGATGTAAAGAGTAATATTGTTTTTATTATTCAATGAACTAGGTTCTTACCTCACTATATTTTTTACTTGCGTTAAATAATTACTAATAAATGCCTAAGGTGATTCCATTCAATTCAACTCGACATTAAATATATTAAATTCTAATGGATTTAAGTTTTGTACTATTTTATTTGAGTCGTTTTATGCGATCCTGGTTTCGCCTTTCGACATCGTCAGGCACTATGCGCACTCATCAAATACACACTGACAACGAAAGCAGCTAATTCTCACTTAACAATAAATTAATACAATAAAGTAAGGTAAAAACTTTATCACCTACCTATTAAGTCAAAGATCACTATGAAAAGTTTAACAAACAATTAATTATGAATAATTGAATTGTGGCAGTATGAAAAAAAAGATTTTACCACAAACCATCTGAAAAATACATATATCATAAAACATATACGTGATTTTGTGCCCCAAAAGACTTTTTTATTGTTATTTTAACGATTAATAAAATTCTGACACATGTTTCAGTGGCCATTACGATGACAGCATTCGAAAACGTATTTTACTTTAAATTTTCGGTACTGTTCGGTTAAAGCGGATACAGCGGAAAACGCATTTTGATAATGCCAATAAACATACTCCTGGATACGTACGTCCCTTTGAAAATAACAAAACATGGCCACCCAGGTACATAAAAACTGTATTAAGTACATGAAAAGTTTTTCAAATCGCCTAAAGCCTAACCAAGTAGGTACATATTTATCAAAACAATTAAAGTCCACCTATATTTTATCTAAACTGCTCAAGACCAAAATATTTTTTTTTTTAAATGGGTCACCGAACGAATACCTTCAGTACTTCCTTGTAGCCATCGTGGTTGTTAGATTCAATTATCTTACAATATCTCACATGCTGCAACCATTTCAATTACAAGATAACAAATAATATAATAAATATAATAAAACTACATTTTTTTCAGTTTGACATTCAGTGGTACTATATGATGTTTGGTATTTTAGTCAACACAAATTATAGCAACTGGCATGCGTCCTGTGTTCGGAATAGAACGATACAAATAATTGCGACTAGCCAATTTGATTGTTACTGCAAAGAGAGTAGAGGTCATTTTTCCATGAGTCAAATAATATTGCTTCGGACTAAATTTTGGGAAAAAAAAGACGTCCTTACCCGTTGAAATTCCAGATCGTACTAACATTAGAAATAAGAAATTAGAAAAACTGTATAGATTAATCGATCAAATGGTCTCTTTTTGTTAATTTTGCAAAATAATTATATTTCTAAATTGTCTGAAAACAGGATAAATACATGAAAATGTACGACGTGTTTTGGTAATATAGCGTCACTAATTGTACCGAATTTATGGGGTTTTATTTATTTTTTTATTATAAATTATTATTTATAGTATTACGAAAATGTTATTTTATAATAAAAAAATATTTTTATTGTGCAGTATATATTATTTTGTGAGAAAAAATCATTCAAAATTGGCTGATGTATACTCAAACTAAAATAGCTTTAAAATCTTTATTTTTCTGAAATTAAAAAAAGTACGTGAGTTAATCAATGAAATCTATTGTTTTACCCATTTCTCTTATACAATATATACCTGCAAAACTATTATTAAGTTCAACATTCATTGTGGCGTGACAGTCGTTTTGACCAATTTCGAAAACAGGACTTACTATTTGTCATTTATTTTAAAAGTAAAGCGATTCGAAAAATTTTAATGACACAGAACGTTTTAGTTGAATACTATTTATTAGATTTTAAATAAATAAAGAGTTTATTGTGTATCAATTCATTTTAAACATGCTTATCATTTCCGCGATTCCGAGAAGACAGGAAAAAACGGGTCCAATGGCAATTTTTAAAACCAGTAAAGTTTCATCACTAGTTTTGTAACATTTTTTTTTTATAATAAGATGTCAGTACAAAATTTTCTCTTCTGTAATGTTGAAAAATATAATCCTTAAACTAGGATAGCCTTAATACATTACCGTATTAGCAGTTCTCGTTACTCTACCGGTGTCAAAACAAAAAAATGATTTATCGACAAAAATTTTCGATATTTGCCTACCAATACATACCTACTATATTTTTGTGTTCAACTAATTATTTAATAATTAATTAGTAACAGTGTCCGCACGATGCCAATTAAAATTAATGACGTCAGGCTTAATTAAAATTTTGTTAAAAAGCCACCAAAGCGATTTGGCTTTGATGTACACCACCAAAGCGATTTTTAATTATATCGTAAAATCACCACAACGTGCCCAGATAACACGTTGCATAATATTATCATACCAGCCAATTTGTAACTAATGAAATAATTAGTATAATTATTAATTAAATCGTAACTAGAGTGTTACAAAAAAAGCTTGCAAAATACAAATTTTATTGAATAATGATAATATCGACACCGTTCTAGCAAAAGGCACCAACATCGAAAACAACAGTTTTCAATATTATGTATTACTATTAGATTATTTTTTGGTAATTTAGTAATCTTTGGTAGTCTCTCTGCATCCCTTTTTAACATTTTCTATCCATCTGCACCGAAGTGGCCAAGGGGCTGAGTTAGCAACTATTTTCTGATTCCGAGTTAAATGATACACAAATATTTAAAAAAAGGTAATTCATAATAAAATTCAGTTTGTTAAAATAACAAATTGTTCGAATTCATATATTTATTTGAAAAATTTAAATTATACAGTTAATTTTTTAAATTCTTTCATTTTATATTGTGTTATGTATTGTTATAAATTTTAAAAAAATAGTACATAAAATATAAAAATAATTTTTTAACTAATATACATTTTTAAATACTGATAGGTATTAATGATATATCTTATTAGTTAATTCTATTAAATTCCTAGTATTGACTATTGTATACTCTTGAATGTAGTATTCTATTAATTATTATTTAATGATCTATTATTAGGGTCTTGACAGGATGTATACTTCACACCTATTAGATAGTATTATTAGTTATAAGGGTTCTTACAAACACTTTAAATATTCATAATTTGTTGGCTTTATATTTATTATGGCACTTGACTTAATAGGTAGGTGATAAAGTTTTTACCTATTTTATTGTATTAATTTGTTATATAAGTTAGAATTAATTGTATTCGTTAACAGTGTGTATTTACCTTTTGGTGAGTGCACATAGTGCCTGAAGATGCAGAATAGCGAAACCCGGGTCGCAAAAAAATGACTCAAATGGAATAGTATAAAACTTAAATCCGTTAGAATTTATAAGTGATATATTCAATACAATAATAATATGTTCTATTTTATTAAGTATATTATTGTCCATAACTGTGGTTTTCCAGGTATAATTATTGTTAACCAAGGCAGACATTCAGCTCACCACCAATATTTCCTAAGCTCCCAATTTTAACTTAATAGATTAAATAATAAAATATTTAAATACTGAACGCAGCCAAATGTAATTGAACAAAAATATTAGATCATATGAATATACAGAGCTTTAAAAGCTCAAAGCAAAATTTGTATTTGTTTAACAATAGTTATAACAGAATTATGATAAGAGACAATAATTGTTATTACGATCGATGATTTAACATTTTTATAAGTATCTACGATGTCGCTGATCAGCGCCGTCAATTATTCCTGCAATGTAATTGCCAAGCTGTGAATATTGACAAAGCTGTGGGGAATTTAAGCTTTATCAAAAGCGACATTCCTGTTGTGCTTTTTTCGATTTTTCCGACGAACGCAAATGACTGTATTTTCAAACAGAAAACGTTGTATTCGTATAATATACGATAGTATAATATTTTGTTATATTGTGGGTATCCTAGCAAAAGATTTCCGTTGTAAGACATCAAATATTATTTGAATACCCACAACTTATTAAAATAGTTGTGTGGCATCCATTGGCTATCCACCTATACAAAATATTATATATGTCAACACAATTATCAGATAGAACATAATTATTTTGTCGGGATCATTCATCAAAATTGTACCATCAAATGCCGCACACCGGGTAACCCAACAAACAATACCGCGCAAATGCTAGTGCAACCAGACAACGAAGCAAGATCATCAACATCATAAAAAGTCAGTGCCTAGAATCCTAACGTAACCCTTCTCCCCATAATCTACCATCACAATCATTCTGTCATAAAATTACAGACCACTATGAAAAGCGCATCCGATTACATTTTTGTTCTTGAGATCTTCAAAAAGTGAATCTGATATTATTTCTAAGACAGAATCTTTTACAAATTCTCCACCTTAAAATGATACATTTATTGCCAAAAGAAAACTGGCTTTATATTATTTGGTAGTTACTGTAACTGATTTTGAAAAGATGTTTAAACTTAAACTTATTATAAATAATTACAAAGTAAAAAGTACTTTTTATATACCACGTTTTTAAATTTTCTGTTGAATTAATTATTAATATAAACTTGACAATTCTATGTATTAATAAAAACTTTTTATTGTACTTGATAGAAATACTGAATAAATATAGAATACTGAAATGTCATTTTGACATTTCATATTGATTTCCATAGTAACGCACGTATATATTAATAATTTAGTTGCTAGGACCCCCTTAGCAACCAATAATAATAACTTTCCATACAAAACAGTATTAACTGAAAATAAATTCAATTCTGCTTGAAAATGGCTAAAAGTGATAAAAAATGCATTGTCGTCGTGTTCTGATATATTCTAAAAGTTTAAAATGTCTAGCTAGTCGAGAAGTAAGTTAAAAATCTTCAATCGTCCAATACAAATCTTGGACAAACAAGATAAAAATTATACTGGACATACAAGAAAAAATCTGTACCGGACAAACAAGAACACGAGCTAATAAAAACGTGGTAATAACTGTTTAACCGATCTTATGACTGATTTTTTTTTTTGGATGAGATACTAAATATATATTTGAGAATTATATAAATACGTACCATGACCGACAAAAACAATCATTTTTGATCGACCTGTTGGCAATACCTGATATACACAATGTATTAGGCCAGCACTACACTACGCGGAACGCCAATATATTTTTTTACATATAATTTGCCGTCATCGGGCACATTACGCGGAAGATCGGTTGTCCGTCAGCGGGCCGCTCAACATTGGCGTTTGCTCCATCCTCCGCGAACCAATCTTCCGTTAGCGTCAGATTGGCAAAGTTGCGTTGCACGTTACTTAATGCAACGCGGCACATTCGGCGGATAGTCGGCGTCGCGTGCGCAAGTAAATAAGCTTTGGCAGTCGACTGATAATCTGCAACGGAATATTGAATGTGGCTGCAATGTTTAGTAACGGATTTACTGCGACGTAATTTCAGCGATGGAACATTCATCTAGTGTGGGCCTAGCCTAAGAGTTGTTGTCATACCGCGTTTAAGTCTGTGAGGTGGTTAACTTTATTAAAATGCGTCTACTCAATTGAAAGTTTAATTAAGAATTTATTTAATTTATTTCAAAAATTCCTTAAATAATTAAACATAATCATTCTGTATTATAGTTAAACAAAGATAATAACATTGAATAGTCATACTATGAAAAACGATTAAAATCAAAATGGTCTACCCTACCACGAAATGCACTAAATAGAATTTTAATCGCACTATAAAACGTGGTTCACTCTCTGTATGAAATTTTATTCATATTGTTCATAAAAGCTCAGTTCAGTTGAATATATTCAGTGAAAGCTTTCAGCATTACCATTTAACAATTATTCAGAATTTCATACAACTCATGCGACTTTACGGATAAAATAATAATTTATTTGAATAGCGCGGCACATGGCAAACTTTCAAATTAGGTTTTATTAGTACAAACATTACGATTTTTAATATGAGAATGAAATTAGGTACATCCTTTTTGAGATGCACTTACATAACTAAGGGACTAAATTATTCTTGTAATACTGACTTTCCTATATTATTTATGAAGTCGTGTAGTATTTATTATAATATAATATAATTTAAACAAAATTTTTATTCAACGAATATTTGAGAATGTTTCAATTATAACTATAGCTTAATAATTTAACACTAAACGATATTTATATTTGGCCACGTATTTTTTCCGACTTATACGCGGTGAAAATAAGAACTCTCCCATTCTTGGTAGTATTGACCAATGTGTCTCTGATAACTATCTTAAAATTTGGAAAACCAGTTGTTTGTTCTCCTACGGTGCAGAACTAACCTGCCATTGGTAATGCCAAGTGGGAGGGCAATAACTCTGTTTAACCAAATCACTTCGGGTATTGACATATGACACCTGTGTGAGGATATGGAGGAGTGTAGGTGAGCATTGTTTTATATTTTTTTTAAATAGGGTCTGCTTAGATTTTTCAGTTCTAGTGTAGTGATCCAATAACTTGCATTATGTATTCTCGGCACTTTACAAGCTAGGTGATGTAATTAATGTTGGTGTAGCCGTGAGTATACGTGGACGGCTCAATGTGGTGCGCAATTTGTTACGTGCGAGTCAAATCGCGTTATCTGGACAAGGTCTAAAGTTAATTAAGTACTAATAATATTATTAATTATATAAATTCTAATGTTCTTAATTTTTTTAATTGTACTATGGTTTAGTTTATATGAATCATTATTTTTATATTAAACAAATATTGCATTGATATAAAAAGCTTTGTGAATATTTTAATACATCTCTATTCGAAATTAAATAAATATTATTTCTTGTAACACAGAATCTATTGTCTCTAAAGTAAATGTTTAGTAACCAAATGAACGCATTTGTCACAAGCATTTACCTACAATAAATCATCACCATTTAACAAGGTAGGTATAGGTAGACAATTAGCCTGTTCTCACTGAGTGTTTGGAAGTGACAGTATCTCTCTAGATAGATTCATTCCAATTGTGGGATATTATATAGGGCTATTAATCATCTGGTATTTGCCATTTGTTTTCTTTCGTTTAATAATAATATTATTGTAATCCTTACATTGTTTTGATAAGAATGCAAAGACAGGGATGGAAATTAAAATTTTATAATGTGTACTTACAGGGGTAGTAAGAGATAATAATTTCTAATTTCTGACCTATTAGTAACACTACTCCCATAATGTTGTATTTGTTTATGTGTTGTCATAACGTTTTTATTAGCTCGTATTCTTGTTTGTCCGGTGGTTGTTTGTCCAGTCCAAATCTTGCAATCGATTTTTAACTAACTTCCCGACTAGCTAGACATTTGAAACTTTTAGAATATATCAGAACGCATTTTTTTAATACTTTTTGCCATCTTTAAGCAGAATTGAATTAATTTTCAGTTAATTCTGTTTTGTATGGAAATTTATTTCAGAGAAATCTGTAAAAAAAGTAAAAAAAAAAACTATTATTGGTTGCTAAGCGGTGGTCCTAGCAACTAAATTATTAATATATACGTGCGTTACTATGAAAATCAAAATGAAATGTGAAAATGACAATTCAGTATTCTATATGTGTTTGTTTATATGTTTTTTATTTACTTCATAATATGAAGTACAAGTTTGAGCATATTGAGCATAATAATTCAACAGAAATTTTAAAAACGTTGTATATAAAAAGTTCTTTTTATCTTGTAATTATTATTATTTAACCTGCACACCATGTCGAGTGAAATTTCCAACAACAAGATGTTTGTTTTTATCAGAAATATTGCACCGACGCTGTGTGTGGCAGAACATTAAGTTACATATTATTATGTTTTGTGAATGAAAATAAATCATGTAGACAAATTCGATGTATTAGAATCAAGATGTTTTTAGGTGCGACTGGATTAAACTATTACAATGAGAATGTTGACTAGGCCGCATTTGATTTTAACAGAGTACAATAATATAATATATATATAGATATAGTCTCAGATATTCCGCATTCATCCATTCTCATTTAAATTGCGATCTCTCTTTACGAAGTGCCATCACCAGTGATCTGCAACCCCACGTATTTAAGTGTCGTCAATTTCCGGTCCATTTGCGATAGGGTGACTTTATTAAGACATAGGGGTGACTTGGTTAGGACATATTATGCCAATAAATGTGTAGAAATCATAGTATGATATAGTGATACACTTTAATATAAGCATATGTTTTTTTGTCAAAACAAAACAATATAACGAAAACGATTGTCAGCGTTTCCTCAATCATAACTAGATCAGTAGGGTCTGTTATGATTTATTAGTTGCGACAATAATATCATCTCCTGTAATAATATTATGGACTGCATTATTTTTGTATAAATAATAAGGATAATCCATGAATCCCCACTCATTCATCGAGTCCGTCACGCGACGTACTACTATCGTCACGAATTCGTTCACTCGACGTAGTCATCCGTCATTCTACTCGAGTCCTGTCTCTCACTTTATTATTATAATCAATCTCTTGATCACATCGATCTCACCAGTAGATCCGTATCCACGATTATTTATTTATTTAAGAAAAAAAAACATTGTAGACATAACAAATCAAGATAGATTATTTACCTTATAATAAATATTACTCTCACAAGAGAGAAGAAAAAAAATAATGATAAAAAACATAAACAATTTTATACTATAAAATAAAGTTTCAGAGACAAAATGCAAAGTGTATCATTAAAAATGACAGCTTCAAGTACCTGGGGGCACACATCACGGGAGATGGCATTTTGCAAAAAGAGCTCGCTTTCCAAATGGGAATGGCTGGAGCAACATTCAACTCCATGCAGAATGTCTGGGACTCACGATTGTACTCGGTAGCGAATCATGGCACCTGCCAAGGCTCAGAAAAACCGCATACTGAGCTTCGAAAACAGATGTTTGCGACGGATACTGGGTGTGCCTTGATATGACTTTATGAGCAACGAGGAGATAAGAGAACGCACCAAGCAGCCTCTCACGTGCTGCGGATGCCAGAAGAGAACCTCAACCTGGCTTGCCTGTTCTTCAAGCCGACCGGATACTGGCATACTGGAAGGCCACTAAAACTATATATATAGTGTATACGGCGGAGCTACGGGATGCTGGTTTGATCTGGAACAAAACAAGAAGACTTACAAGCGACAGGGATTCTTGGAGGCGGTGCGTGGTGTCCATATGCTCCAATTAAGGGGCAGATACAGCCAAAGAAGAAAAAAATGTCTTTAGGGAGCGCATTTACTGATCTTGCACTCCTCGCTTATGGTGGCTGATAGGCTTGACTCGAAGAAACAGTTCTGACCCCGAATAAGTCACGGCTGTGACCACGTAGGTAATTGACAGCGCATATAAAGATTCTTTAGGACGACAGGATTAGAAACCATCCCTCGTGATAGCAAGCAAAAATGTTTCAAGAGCAAAAGTGACCTACGAGATTTAATATAGTTAAAAGTGAGCACGCCTTGTGGAAAGGCAGTCGGAAAGTAATCATTTGGCGAATTATTAAAAAATAATAGTTATTTGTCTTAAAATAAATACATCGAAGAAAGTTCTTCTGGGAACCTAACCTAACTTAACCTAGCCTAAGCTCACGCTGTCATATTTATTAACGTATTTATTTTATTCTTGTACTGACCAATAAACTTTCCTCCAAATAACCAAGCAAATATTACTTTATTTTCACACACTTCATCTACTTCCAAAAATGCATATTATAACATTAGTGTTATCTGTAAAGAAACTCAACGTTTTTCAATTTTCGTACGGTAAATATTTTTACCTCGTAGGTATTACGATTTTTCTGATATTTAAGCGAAGTTAGATATACGAAGAAAACTTTATATGAAACTGTCTACTTATACAATCACGAGCAATGAATCACTTGATAAAATGTATGATCTAAGGAAGTGTTGACCATCCAAAATACTGCCGAGACAAATTTCATCCCACGTTCCGCACAAAGGCCACATTTTTCCGACCATTCGTCATAATTATAAAAAACGGGTAATTTATCATATTATGTCAATTTGTCCCTAACATCCCCCTGCGAGCACACATATAGATTTATCATACACCGGCATCTCTGAGGCAATATCATAAATCGATGACCATAAATCATGGCGGCCCCACCCCATGCCAAATCTGCGAGCCTATAATGCAAACGCACAGGTGAAATATCGAATTCTTACAGTATTATTAATTGCCGACTTTTAATAGATGAATTTAAACTTTTCCAAGAAAATAGCTTAAAATATTATTTAGCAGTTAATTCATTTAAGTTTTTCAATTTTCTATATCATCATCAGCCTGAATCTATCCACTGCTGGATGAAGGCCTCTTCAAACTGATTCCACTTCTCTCGGTCCTGTGCATTGCGTTGCCATGTACTTCCGCGGAACTTTATCATTTCGTCGATCCAGCAGCCTCTAGGTCTACCTTATGGATGTTTTGTACCTCTTGTATACCACTGGATGACTAAATTTCTCCAACGATTGTCCTTTCTTAGAGCTATGTGTCTAGCCCATTTCCATTTGAGGTTTTTAGCAAACTCTATTACATCGAAAACCCTTGTCTGTTCCCTTATCCACCCATTCTTATTTTTGTCCTTTCATGTTATATTAAGCATGCACCTCTCCATACCACGTTGCGCTACTCTAAGTTTCTGGATCTTTCTTTTATTTAGGGTTCATGATTCACACGCATATGTGATTACGAGAAGCACACACTGGTTAAACACTTTGCACTTTAGGCAAAGTGGAAGGTCATTTTAAAGACATTATTTAGGCAGCCTAGCTGTACTCTGCAAACAATTTCATCAAATATATACATCCATCTATAGACACTTGTGTTCTCCCAGATAGATGTTGTAAATATTTATTTTACACATTATTAATATTAAAAACCCAGCGTGTAGCTGAGACGGGTGGACTTAAGCCGTGGAGATGGCCAAACTAACTAGGTCACGATTCACAGTTATGAAATAATATCGACATGTAGACACTGGCCGTCTCGTACATGGCTGTTCACTGCTTGTGACCAAATAATTTGTTTCTATTGTCTTGGTTTTTGGCTAGGGGCGGCAGGTTATATATTATGAAAGTATGGTGAAGCAGGCAGGTTATATAAAAAAGTATGGTGAGGCAGGCTAGTAATCAATTTGCGGCAAAATAACATTAACATTATTAATCATATGTATACGTTATAATGACTAAAGTAAATCCTCCGTGATACCCTGCATTTATTTAGCGTGTCGCTATTTCTCGTAAGTTGTCGGCTATCGTTCAATTGTATGGGAAAGCCGATTCACTGCCTCTATTTTTATTTAATACCTCTATGGTTTTTGGGGTATCAAAATGCATCAATTGAAATTCTAATTCTAATTATTTTTTTTTTTTACATACGGTGAATATTACAAATTATAAATTTAAGACATTCACAACATGGCATTTCAAAACAAAGAAATAGTATTAAAATAGTGTAAAAAATAAATAAAGATAATATGCAGTAGCATAAAAGGTATAAAAATTGTAAAAATTATAATTTATAAAGTATGAAAGCACACCGAATGAGAACCATATTTTAAAAGGTTATAAAACAACGCCCACCTATAATGAGGATAATATTCTCATGTAGGTGGAATATACCAACATCCGAAGCGATTTGGTTAAACAGAGTTATTACCCTCCCAATTGGCATCACCAATGAAGTGATTTGGTTGAATACAGTCATTGCCCTCCCAATCGGCATTACTAATGGCTGGTTAGTTCTGCACTTTGGGATAACAAACAACGTCTGATGTTCCCAATTTCTAAGATATTTATTAGGGACACACAAGTTAATACCACCAAGAATGGCAGAGTTTTCGTGAACACCGCGATTTCGAAAAAATACGTGGCCAAATATTGATATATTCTAGCCTTCTAAATATTGATTCTTCTATCAATTCCCTTGCCATATTATTTTAAAAATATACTTATAGATGGTACATAATACAAAGAATTTTACAAATAAGTAATACAATATTCAATGCATGTACAACATAATATAAAATAATACAAATTAATTAATACAAAAACAAAGTAATTTGAATAATAATACAAAAGTAAAAAATAATAATATGTACCTATATACTACGTAGGTACTGTCAATTGGCCCTGTTTAAATACTAATTCTACAACGTTCATCTAAACTCATTTTTACGCAGGTGCAATATAATAATATACAAATCCATTTCCGTTCCAATTGCCACTATTATATCAAGTTAGTTTTGTAAGTTGGAAGAACAAACAACTAATGCTCTCGATTTATAAGATGGTTATCAGGTACAAACTGGTAAATACTACCAAACACGGCAGAGTTCTCATTTACACCGGGTATAAGTTGAAAAGTTTTGTAGTCAATAAAGATTTCTTCAAAGTATGTCATCTATAAAAAAGTCAGTCGGATAAAGACACACATACATACACAAAAATTAATGCGGGCTTCGCTAAAAATATTTTAACTTCCAGTCGTTAAAACATAAAACTAGTATAAATAAAATTAAGCTATAAAATTTTTCATTAGCCTTATATTGACTGTATTGGTAGAGGACCTTAATATAGGTAATTGAAAACACATTAATTCCTACCGAAACATTAAAATAACTGAGAAAGATAACTGCTAAAGCCCTTAAGCTGCTACGATGTTTTTAAATTCCCAATGAGAAATGCCAACTTCTATAATAATTGTTTAATAACAAAAATTGTATTATTTATAATGACCCTACCTTACATCAGATATTAGTTTAACACTTGTGCGTGCGGGAGACTAATAACAACAACACTATCTGGTTGGGCCAAATTGTGGTTATAGTCATCCTTAGTTCCTACCTACTCAAATCCTCTTATTAATTATTGTCACAAGACCAGACGATGAACAATTACGGGTCATAAGACAACCGTGATTGCGAATCAAGGAGTTAGCTCAAGTGATATGCAGCAAGCGGACGTGGGCAAGTTTGTTATAACTTTACCGTCGCTACCTACAACGTTACGTAGAGAACCGTTGCGCGTGAGTCAACTCAAGATAACAGGTGTGTGTTACCGCACCGCGTTATAAAGAGTGATTCAAAAGTTAACTCAAAACATATCTGTTTGACCTTTTTACGCTAAATCGGTTTGAGCGAACATCGCGTTTATATCATACATCTTGAACTTATCATCATCTTTTATCAACCTCATAATATTAATCATCCATAAGTGTATCGCCCGTTCACCAGTGTGTGAGTGCGTGGACACAGAACCAGTTCCAGTGCACGCTAGCCCTCTCAACATCAAAGGTCAGTGTCTGGCACCTTATGTAAGCCCCCCTTCCCTAGATCCGTTCTCCACCATCCACCATCACCTTCTAAAAGCGCGCCACCACTATCAATAAAAAAAAAACTATTGTAGACCACTTCACCCCAACGTTCGATAGGACGAATGGCTCACCCTGTATACATAATAATTTTATAATTTTATTGTCAAATTATATAATAAGGTAAGTAGGTACCTACTTGGATTTTTCCGTCTATAAATAACTTTAATTTTCAATAAGTAAATCATCTAAACTGCAAAATATGTATTATTAAAAAAGTAATTAAATAGTGGGGTCGCTGCCAAAAGTTAGAAAGCCTAAATTTTAGATATTTTGAGTTAATGATCAATTTTTTGTATTCATGTGAATATCTATGCTTAATATACAAAAATTTAAAACATCTAAGAAAAAATCGTTTATGTAGAAAAAATATGACGTCCGACGGGACTTGAACATAATATTGTGTCTGCTGGATTCGCGCCAGTATGTTTTACCATTAAATTACGGGCGCCTTAGATAATTACGACGATTTTAAATAGTAGTTGTTACATGAAATGCTTATCGAATTGCGTTATAAGGTTGGCTATCGTTTTTGGTATATTAAATTAAGGTATCTTAAGAAATCTTGTATCTTATTTATTTCTTGAAATCTTTATTAAAATCTACGCTTAAACCAATTTTAGATTTGATCTGACCACGGGAAGGTAGTTGTAATACAAAATGTTCATAAGACTCATTATAGCTGTAAATTAACTATTTGATAGTCGTAGTTTGGTGTTAGTTTACTTTTTACTATTAGATAATAAAAACACTATTAATCTTGTAGAAGATTAATTGTTAATTCAAGTCTGTCGCTTTAACTCCAGCTAGTAAAACAGCAAATTCTCATAAGTTCTTAAAATCATTTAATGGCAAAGTCATTTCGCTGCAAGTGTCCAACATAATGTGATGCTCGTAAAGCGAGGGCGATGTATTAGGAACAAGTGCTTTAGAGAATCGTCAAACATTACTACGAGTTATATCCGGAGTTTGCGGCGATAGCCTTGCCACAATTGTGCCCCGTTTTTAATGGGACGATCCTAAAAATGTTTAAGAAAAATCTTCTCCTCTAGAGATGGGGCGGGCTTTTATGTACGTAAAATAACAGTTTATAAAACAAGTTGTTAACTTTGTTTTCAATTAAGCAAAACTAACAATTTATTATTATAATGATTGAAAATTTCATAAAAAAAAACTAACATTTTTGTTAATTATAATAATTTTATATCCTTCATAATATTTTCAATGCACTTTGCATTTTTTTATTTCTTCATTATTACAATTTCATACAAAATATTTTTTTTTTTGAAGTTATACTTCTTTGTGCGTGATTGGGTAATCAGATCAGAGTGTATTTTTAGCGTGTGACATGTAACACATAATTTATTTTTTCACACGAAAATAACGCACTTGATTGGATTCGAACCACCGATTGTTCGGTTATCATCCGAACGCACTACCTTTACGCCACGGTATGGTACTGCAATCGTGATGATTACACAGTATAATATTATAGTTTAGAATTGTTCCGTTGCCTAGGCAGGGAATTTATTATTGGTGGCCATTTGCAATTCCTTACGTCAACAAACGATTAAACGTCAGTTAGTAATATAAGTTAAAGTGTATAGAAATAAACCAACGGCCTTCCAATAAACGGTCCTTTTTCTTGAGTGTGTACTTTAACAAGATAATTAAGAGCTAGTCAAAGAATCTAGTTTATCACAAGTTTTCTTATTGTTTTGTTACGCCAAAGAAGTATAACTACTAACCCGCGTACATAAGTACACACACCGATTTTTCTTTCAAATATAAGCTTCAGAGCTACTGCTCATTACAACAGCCAGTCGCTGAAACTCAACGCAACGGCTGGTGGGTGAGGATAACCACACGCAATCTACATTCGTAGATGGTCTTAACTGTCTAGGTATGAAAAGAGATGAAGCGGGGAAAAGCGGACGTTGAGACCACTAATATGCTGGAATAAGTATATAATAGTGCCCCAAAAGATTTTTTCGAATGTAGATTAATGACTAGAGAGAAAATCGGAGGAGATGGTCATAAATTTAGTTGAACTTTGTTGATATCTGAAAAAAAATAACAATAGATCCGTGCTTCTGGCACGCATGTGAACTTGTTAGATATTATGTTAATGCAAATGTGAGACATAATTTCAGATCTAAGCAAGAAATCATTTAAAATTAATGCAAAAACGATTAAAGATAAATATCCATATTCCAATGTACTTCCATGTAGCAGAGGTACTCAGCATTTACCCATCTACCAAATATTTTTTTCAAAATTGATTTTTTTATCCAGTCTCGCAAAAGGTTACCGACCACCGATGTAGATAGTGTTTGTTACTTTTTAAAATTCAATTAAAACCTAAATCTAAGTCATATTAGATAATAGTCAAAAAATAATTTATTAAATATCTAAAACTATGTCATTAAAGCATTTAACCATTCATACACAATTTTAGATATTTTATAAATAGAAGAATATTTTTATCGTCAATTTTTTTAGTCTAGTATTCACTTATTAACGTATATTTGTCTTACTAAGATTAAAAACATAAATTAATAATTTAAAAAATACGTGATAATATTAGTAATTTAATAAAATATAAAAATATTTGTCGGAAGTTGGATTCGAACCCACGTCAACAGAACCTCAATAACGTATATTTGTCTTACTATGGTTAATAAAAGAGCCTACGGCACGCGGTCTTCCCAAGCGGTCATCCATTTAAGTACTAGCAGCGCCCAATGTTGCTTAACTCAATGGTAACATTTTTGTGTTACACTTGAATTTGTGCACACAATTTTAACATTGTGGCAAGCGGTAAAACACACACATGTTAAAATACCTAATATTACTAATGGATATTATCCGTGAGTGAATAACTGTTCCGTTTTTTTGCGTAAAAGCACAGTGATTCGACGCTACAGTTAAAGAGCGTCGCAGCGCCTTTAATGTAGGCAGTGTGACGACCGGAAGTGAGGGTGTTACGTCACTCGTAGGCTCTACCGCGCGACGAAGTGGCGGAAGGCAATAATAATCATTTACAAAGCACACACTCATAAATATTTCATATAAAAAGAACCGACACGCTCGTAACACACAATACATTGTCGTTAATATTTTGCAATGTTGGCAGTATTGCGAATTTGTATGAAAATGAAAATATACGACTTTTAAAAATATATTAATATTTATTATACTATACCGGACGTCAACAGCTCTTCTCAATTATGCATTAATAATTGGTGACTTTTGAAAACATTACAACAACAAAAAACAGCGATGCTTAAGCACGACCCACATTGAGGTGCATGTCACGGTGCATGTCGTCTACTATCACGGGCTGCCGCTATGGGAATAAAAGTGTGTAATGTCGTTATTCTTAGTGTTTAAAATATTATCAGACTGATACTCCCATCCCGTAGCACATTTTGAAACTTTAAACGAACATTGTCAGTTGGCCAAATCTGCCGTAATCATTAAAACAATGAGGGCACTTTACCTTGAACTGCTCTGCATCGGTATCTGCATGATGCTTTGAACGTTTCTATCATATTCCACATGCCTGCACTTTTCGAATGTCTTGTCAAAATCATGATTTAGATTTAGATAGCGGTTAGCATGATGTATTTTCTATGAGAATGTTGTCTATTATCTATGGTTTGCAAGTTGGGTTCAATTAAAAATATTATCTATGTATGTCATGTTAAACGTAATTTTAACGTATGTACACGCAGAAACTATTAAAATTAATTGAAATTGGCATGAATAATTAATAATAATTCAAATTACCAATACATTATAGTAGGCACTCTTCATCAGTGTCATCCTTCAGTGCATTTACGGAGACCTTCTCCGTTAAAAATATTTTGCAAAATGACGAAATCATAGACTAAATTTTTGCCGCGAAAGCGTGACAGTAGGCAACATGCACCATGACATGCACCTCAATGTGATTCCCGCTTTAAAGTTCAAATACATTATGACCACGTCACGTCCAGCGACAATATGCTGGTACCGCGCCAAATTTAGTCTATGATGTCGTCATTCCGCGGAATATTTTGAATGATCACTATCTCTATAAATTCAATTATGGAGAGTGCGGACACTAATGTATTAGTATTTTGAATTATTATTCATTATTCATGCTAATTTCAATTTAATTTAAGTTTCTACTTGTGCGTACATTAAAATTACTTATTTTTAACGGAAACCAGCCTGCAGATCATAGATAATAGACAATATTCTTATAGAAAATACATAGTGCTAACCACTAAAAATAAAAAACACGTGAGCCGAAAATGTGTAGGCATGTAGAAAATGATAATAAAACGTTCATTGAGTAATGCGGGTGTCGATATGACACGGTCCGTGTGAGGTAACCTCATTGTTGTTCTCGTGATTTCGGCAGAATTTGCTAACTGACAATGTTCGTTTAAAGGTCAAAAATGTGCCACGGGATGGGAGCATCAGTCTGATAACATTTAAAATGCCAATAAAAACGACATTACACACTTTTTATATTTGAACCTTTAGAGCTTATATTCCGTAATGCATATCTATGCCTACTGAATTCTTCCTTTTATTATTCATATCCAATTCTTATACCAATGCCCACGAAAAGGTTTAGTTTGCCATTCAAATATAAAAGCATTTCTATAAATTAATTGCATACGCCATAATTAATAGTACCTATCATTGTCTCCCTAGAAATAAATTTAAATATTAATAGCAATAAGACGTAAAAATAATTATTGTCTATCAAATTGTAACTTATTCTGAAATGCACAGAATGTCGAGTTCGAGTCGAGAACACCGTCAAAATTATATGCATAGGTACATCAAAATATAATAACAGCTGCTAACATTCAGGCAACGTCGTATACGATTTACCGACAGTTAATTAACCGAAAGTTATTAGAATATTTTTTTATTTATTAGTATGAAAATAGTAGGTACAGTGTAAATTAATAATTATCATAAATTATTAATGGTTAATATAAATTAAAAAAAAACGCTGCTTTAGTAGTGGTTTGCTCTTACTGGATCAATTGATCAATTATAGATCCTGTTTACCTTATACTCTAAAAGAGAATATAATATATATACATATAATAGAAAATACTGATTTACATATATATATATATATATATATATATAAGTTCTAAGAAGTACACCGAGTTTGATAAGGAGACCTTATTTTAAGAATCTATAAAATAGCGTCCACCTAAACTCACCCTCACGCAAGTAGAATATATCAACTCCCCAAGCATAGTGAACCAATTCCGGTTATTTTTGAGTAAGCTAGGTTCAAACATAACACGTGTGTATTTCTTATTCTGTAAGGGTATGATTTCCCTTACATAACAACTTAAATGTACTCAAAATAACACTTCAGAATTGCAATCATACCCTTACAGAAATATAAATACTCAAATATTATGTTTGAACCTAGCTTACTCAAAACTAACCAGAATGGACTTGGTTCACTATTTATACCTCGTATAAGTCGAAAAAACACGTATCTAAATAAAGATCTCTTCTAAATTGCAGACTGCAGTATGTATATACCTACGCTTTCATTGTTTTATAAGCTGCAATTTCCTTATGTCAAGTATTATCTCTATAACTATTATTATAATATGATAATGCATTCACGGTGTCAGACCTTGGTAACAGAGTTCGTCCCCAGCCTCGGGCTACCACAGCAGCAGTCAGCAGCTCCTTTACTCCACGATGTCTCCTCGGCGCAAATACGTCCTCACTTCTCGTAAAGTTAACTTCACAGGAAACTTGGAAGACGTCCCTCCAGGCGGCATTCCGCGCGTCGGAGCCTTTGGACGACTTTGCACCGAATTGCGGAAGTTAACAACACCCCCGAATTTCACTGCTTAACTTTTAGGTTAGTGTTAACGCCGAGCTTTTAAGCGAAGTCATTTAGAAATGAGTGCTCAAAAAGCTAAGTCGCCGTTAAATTTTTGATTTTATTTATTGAGGGTCTTTGTTGAATATAATGTTATTAATATTATTAGCGAATATTACAGACCCACTTGCTTTTCTCTCCACCACCTCACTCTCTCCTTCTCTCCACTCTCTCTTCTCCTCACCCGTTATGCAGGCGTATACTATAACATTACGAATGTTAGGCACTCTTCAAAGTTGTACCAAAAGTGCATGGCCCCTACAAGAGGGGGGCTGACAGGGCTCTAGCCTGGGGTCTGGGGTGAGGAGGGGCCCGCCGAGGCGAGTCGACCAAATGAATGAGATAAACACACACCACAAATTTGCTTTAATAGTAAAAGAAGTCACCTGCGGCGCTATTTTCCTTCACATTATTATTATTTTAAATAATTTGGTTGTACGATACAAATATTATCAATACTCGACTTCTCCATAATTCCAATGGATGTATTAAAATATACAATAAAACACTAAATATACAGATTAATTTTACCACGTACACTATTTGGAAAATGCTACTGTAGAGCATCACACTGCCTTTATCCTTAGCTATAGGTAGGAGAGCCCACCAAAGATCCTAGCCTGGAGGCCTGCTTCACAATGTGAGGCCCATGCAAAAGTGTCACAGGAACAACTTCCCGAGACCTTGGTTGACGTGCACTAGAGTGTACGTGATTCCTACTTCGATATAAAGCCAGGTACTCATTATCTAGCCATAACTGTATCATTCCAGATACTGTAATCTACTCTAGATGCGAAATAATTATTTATTAAGTTTGCGAACTAATTATGTTGCATCCATACTAGTTACTATATCCACAAAGGTTACAGTTATGGCTCGCCAATGAGTACCCGACATAATATTGTATTAAAGTCAATTCTGGGTGAGAAAAGACACTTTTGCTCGGCATAAAATGCCGCAAACTTTTTTAAGGCTGAAAAAATTTCCCTCGTACATACTAAATAAAATGAATAACCGGTCCAACTGAAGGTCAGACTGACTTGACAAGCTCTTCCCTCACAGCTGACATAATATGGAGACACTCCCAAAAGAATGTTATCGGCATTCTGCAATTCACCTCATAAGGAAGTCGGAGATAATAATAATAACATAAAGAAATACGACATTTTGGTGCATATAAATTATGAGGTATATCTGTCTTTAAAAAATTATTATTTTCAAAAAATTAACCAAATTAATATGTCACATTGTTCTCATATAAACTGGTGTGATAATATTTTTGTTTTTAAAGTTGTTGTTTTTATAAATTTTATTTATTTCTGTGAGCGAGACCATTATTCCACGATATTATTCTTAGGTACCTACCATAAACTTTGAAAACTTAAAAAAAGTAAACCAAACGTATTTCTCTTGACTCGAATAAAGAGTTTTTTATTATTAAGCTATAAAGTCTTAACTAAAGCTTATTTAGCTGTAGGTACATTTATATATTATTAGGTACATTCCATTTATTTATTATTCATAATAATAGGTAAGTACATCATAGAACATGTTAGCTCAAGATTAATAATTGTCAATTTAATTTAGTAATTGATGATTTTAACTTCTTATTTTTTTTGAATTTATAAATAATACCATAAACACTACTTTTCTATAATGTAAATAAATAAACTATTAATTTTATTCAACAATTAATAATTTGCAATATTTGAGAATATAACATTCTTTATATTGAATATAAATAATTTTATAACACTGCAGATACATACCAACTAGAAAACGCCAATGTGCTTTGCGCAAATATAGTGGTTACAGGTTCAAATCCTTTAAGGCGTCGTATGTTTTAAAAAGGTTTTTTAGTAAGTATGAATTTAATGTATTTTCAAATTATGTATATTAATTATTATATTTTTTCTTTTTATTAATTTTCCGTGCTCTTCTTTCTGATTACCACTTTTTGTTTTAGAAGTTTGTAATTTAAAACTCTGTCAAAGCATAGTTGAGAGCGTGACGACCTTAGTCTTATGTAACTGCTCCCGAGACATTTCCAGGCGTAACAAACTGCTGATGTGTAGTGCATTGTGATACGCTCGATTAAGACCGGACGTAGTGCGGGGCGGTTTGTTTGGATCGGTCTATGTTTGTTTATGAACACTAAAGATATCTCTCCACAATATTCAAATTTTAAATACATTAATTATATTGAATACTCGATCACGTATTTTCAAAATAAATCAACGTAGTATTCGATTCATATATTTCCTCCCATAGGAGGCAGTAACGAGTAACTGGTTTTATTGAAGCAATAAAATTTTAATTTATGAATTACAAATAAACATTTATTCTTAATACATACAGGAAAGTTATATCTACTATTCTTTTTCTATATAATATATTATACTTTAACGCCGCTCTAGATGAAAAAATATACCTAATATAGGTACCTACATATTATTTTGATGAAAGTTTGAATGTTTAGAAAACTCTAAGTAAAATACTTTCTTCAGTTGAACGTGTTCAGAGAAAATTAACATATTTCACATGCATCGAAGTCAATTGAACGTAAGAAAAAAAATGAATTTTTATTCCCCTCTTGCCGTCAATTCCATTAGTTAGTTGCAAAGTTGCGTTTGCAAAGAGTCGTCCAGATTAATATATCTGCCAAACTGCTCATTGAGTTTGTTGCTTGTTGCCAGAGTCGCATTAGCCAAGCGGCAATATAAGTAACTACGCGAAGCGTCATTGATCATGACGATTAATCTATACAAATAATAATATTGAATTGATTTACTATAAGATTTGCCTTTTAATTGTGCTTAGACCATTTTCATGATATTTAAAAACAACATATACTTACTATCACCATGCTCACAAGTTTTTGAAATAAATCAAATTGAGAGATGCTTTATTATTACGAATTTTCAGAGGGAGACGTTTGATTTACATTAATCGACTGCTTAATCTTCAAACCGGATAACTCCATTTACGCAAATTGTTTTGGAACGAGAAAACCAAGCGGAATTTAACAATTGCAAAAATACACCCCTTTTTACAAATAATCTGAACTATAAATTAATTCACTATTTTAGCTTCCTTCTTATATATAAAGAAAAATTATATAAAGAGTAAAATTTTATTGTTTTATTTACGATATTGGAAATTTGGCAGTTGGCTGTTTTGTTTGAAGAATGCTGACACATTTATTTACAATGTTGCGTGACCATAGAAAACATGCTTTATAACAAAATTCCATCAAAATCTCATTTTAGGTCAAAATTGCAGTTGGCTGGTTTGCAGATTAAGCAGTCGAAATCTTACCCATTTTGGGGAAGATTAGTTTAATATTAGAAAAAATATTAAAACACAATTTCATCGGAAAAAGTCCACGCAGACCATGAAATTAACATATGATTCTGAAAAAGGTTTATATAATCTTATGTTGGCTACATTGAGTAGAAGGTAGTAGGTTGAAAGAGTTTATAATATTAATAACAACGATTTGATTCTCAGTCAACCAGGAAAATTCCAACGATAATAATTAATACTTTTATTATTTTGGCTATTATTTTTTTTTTAATTGGCTTGGTTTTAGATATGGGAATTTTGGTCATTACTTTTATTCAACGAATAATTCATTAGATTTAAGAATGTAATATTCTAAGTATTGAACATACACAATTTTGAAAACACTTCTGAAAAATTGTATTTATAACCAATAGAAAAAATCTAAATCGATTGCCCATCGTAATTCAATTTGGGAAGCGCTTCAGAGAGTATTATGAAAAGCCAATAGTTAAAATTTGTCGTAATTTGTATGACATCTTTAGCATGGTGGTCTATGCGCGTCGGGCGCAATACCTGGAGAGATGCAAGTTCGATTCCTGCGAGTTGCCTTACTTTTTTCAAAAAGATTTTTTCTATTGGTTATAATACATTTTTTCAGAAGTGTTTTCAAAATTATTCATTAGTTTTAGTGATAGTTATTAATTTTGTATCACTGCCAAGCTTTATCTTTATTTTTATATTTTATTTTTTGTTGTACCATACTTAACTAAAAGGCTAGCTGACTAATATTGTTATAATCAATTTAATATAATTATTATGTAGTTCAATTTTAATATAAAAAAAATGTTCCTTTGTTAAAGATAAAACATTAAGATTATATTGCACTTGCAACAAATTATTCATATAAACAAGTACAATACAGCACACGTTCATACAATTAATCAAAGCTACAGAGGTTTTTTAGCATTTCAAAATAATTTTTAAAAGTTTAAAATACTGTTTATTAAGTATATATTTCAATGAAGAAATGTCAGTGTGAAGTTTGCTTCAGATTATTTTTATTTTACAGTGAGAAGTATCTCCACGTAATTGAAATGTTTAATGGCATTTTTTTCTTCGTGATATCCGATTTTTTTAAAATTAGGTAAGTACTTATTTATTTATTTAAAAAGACACATTAAGCACATAGCAAATTAATAATTCAAGACGTTCACAATATGACATTTATAATAAAAAGTACAGGCAAATCAACTTAGAGGAAAAACAAAGCAAAAATTAAATTTATGGAAAAGAAATATAATAAAAAAAACAACAAGAATTAAAAAAAAATAAACAAAAATAGAATTTAAAAACAAAACACATAATGCATATCGTTAAAAATAATTTGTACATCTCTATGGAGTGCATTGACCAACCGCACAGCCCTCGCTATGAGCCTGACATGAGGAAACAGCTTTCACCCAAAATAGGTCATGGCTGCGACAACGCATGTAATTAATTGACAGGTGCATAAAAATTCACATTTTCTAGAATATCCCGATTGGAAACTATACCACGTGACGTTTGCTGACAATAAATTTTAAGTTTATTCATAATGTTTAACATAAATAAGAAGAATATACTCAGTTTGGTGCGAAGTCTAACATAGAATCTTATTCATTCTCGGAATAAAACTATTCCACAACTGTCTGAAAACATTTTACATAATTTGTTGTTATAGTAATAATTATAATTGTAGTTTTGGTGATTTTTTTCTTGATACGCCCCTGTTAAATTTCTTAAGTTCAACACGTTCAGGCACGCCTTCGCGTCATCATTGACAAAGTTTTCTCTGCGACGGTCTTTAGCGTGTCATTTCATTTTACGAGCTCGATTTATTTTGCTAACTAGAATCCAGTTATGAAATATGTCAAGACTCGCATGGGTAAACGATTCAACTGAATCAAACTAAGTACAACATTTTACGAACTATAGGTACTGCCGCCCCATTACTTCAAATAAGTTTCACAGCTGATATTATTTGGATGAATTTCTTTTCAAATGAAACTCCACAACTTTGTCAGACGCTTATTATACTTTTTCTTCATCTTCCTTGCGCATGTCAACCTTATTATTTTGTGATGGCTACTACGTGACTATATACATGATTTAAAAATTATAAATATTTATATCTCAGATTATCTCTAGATAAAGGAACAAATAATAAGGTATAAGATTAAAAAAACGCTGTATTCATAATAGTTGAATACAAGTGACACAAAGGAAAACTGTTGTGTATTACCTGTTGATCAATAATTTAAAATGTTCCTGGAGAAGCGTTGGCATTTTTCGATGTCGCTAAAGCAATAGACATCTTTTTTTTGCACGCAAGTTGATGGTTTTCATGGTAAATTAATCATTCTTTCAATTGAAATAATCTTTAGAACCATCAATAAACACAACTCATTCATTGCGGACCAGTTAATAAATATTTAATTACCACATTTCAATTACATGCTTATTATATATAATGGCCATCTAATGCCGACGCGGCAGCCGTGTCGTCAGCGCTGTATGAGATGCAACCCAATATCAAATTCACAACGTCTCTAAATTAAGAATGGCCAAGAATGACAGTTGGGAGCATTGCAACATAACCTCAAATTTGAGTTGCCATGATACAAATGATATAAATCATACATTAAAATCACTGCAACGCTATCATATTATTATGTCAAAAAGTGATAGTCTTGCACTAAGAAGATTTGAATAAAAATGCAGGATTCGATTATTGTAATTGAAATACATACGCCTATTTATAGGCCACCTAGAGTTACGATTGTCTTGCGTGATAAAGATATTCAAATTGTTCATGTTGCTGTGTAATAATCTCACTTTTGTTGTTTTTGGACTTACGATAGTCTTGTACTAGGTGTGCGATATCACAACAGATTTTAAAAAAAATCACCGGAACGTTCCTAATTTAAATAATTTCAAATCAATATATATATACCTATATATTTAGAATTATTAATAACCATGTCCTTGCTTTTTCGTATAAGGTGGTTGTTAGTAATTTTGAACAATCACAAACACCCACTTTGAGAAAAACATATAAATATTGTGTCTTCACCGGGATTGAACCCAGAACTCTCGGGTGGAAGGCCAGCGCCACGCACTGCACCACAAGAGCCACCACAATTCAGTACTTATATTAGATTGCTTACTTTATATTCATTTTAAAATTTAGAAAATAGCTCAAAATTTAAAAAGAAATAGTCATAATAAGCGTTATGAATTCATCTTATCGTTAAATCGACTGTAGATAGAAAAAGAGAGTTAAACACAGTTTTTTTTTTAAATAAGTTTTATTGTATAACAACAACAACATACCTTACTAAATACACAATGTGTCCAAAAAAAATCGTTTAAAAAAATCGGTTAGGTACATGTTCAAACACGCGCGTTAACATTATTTTACTCCTTACTTTATTTATAGATTGTCAATCTATGGCTATGGCCGTATGTTGTAGCTTAACCACTGGGGAATGCCAAAAGAAATAGCGTATTTCAAAAAACACTACCTTATTCTTAGGTCAATATTTATTATAAAGCAATCATTATTCATAGGATGTTTATCACATTTGAATGGTCAAAGACATAGCTTATAATGAGTCTCTTTAGAATTATCTTCAAATGTGTTAAACTTGCCCATTTTTTGAATAATAAAATGCCTAATTCTTGTCAAATTTGGGATCACAGAGATTATCAATATAATTTTTTTATCTTAAATATTTCACTTTAATAATGTCGATATAAATTTTACTGATGGTTTTATAAATGCGTTTAAAAATAAATAAATGTAAAAAATTTTAACACCACTGCACATTTATGTACTGAAATATGACTATATTCTAAAACATTAGAGCGAGAGGTAAAAGAATACTATTTTATGTAATAAAAATACTTTATGCAGTCATCAAATGCACGTCCGCCCTTAAGGTTATGTCAGGGAACTAGAATACCTAACAGGTAAAGAGTGGAAGGTAATCGATCTCAAGTAAGGAATAATCCGGGATAAACAAACACGTGTCAAGAATACGTTATACATCGAATACTGACAACTACTCTCGGTTTATGCATTGACGCTCATTTAATATTGGTGTATTACATATTACACTATTACACGCATTATCGTGTTTTATTTTCGTAGGATACTTACACAAAATGTAGTGTATTGAATATTGCCTATCGGAATTATATTTATTATCTGTTCTGTGGTTTATGTATACCTATTGTATACTTTAACTTTGACCAAAATTTGATTTGTGTGGGTTAAGTTATTACCACGTTTTTATTAGCTCGTATTCTTCTTTATCCGGTACAGATTTATAAAAATTCCTTATGATACTTTCATGAATAGTAACGTATTATTTGGTTATCAGTTACTCAGAAGTCATGTCAGACGAAATATTGAAGATATAAACAGGGGAATTGTTATCATTTCGTGTGTCCAGTATATTTTTTTTCTTGTTTGTCCAAGATTTGTATTCGACGATTGAAGATTTTTAACTATCTTCCCGACTAGCTAGACATTTGAAACTTTTAGAATATATCAGAACACGACGACAATGCATTCTTTTAATACTTTTAGGCATTTTTAAGCAGAATTGAATTCATTTTCAATTAATTCTGTTTTGTATGGAAAGTTATTATTATCGGTTGCTAAGGGGGTCCTAGCAACTAAATTATTAATATATACGTGCGTTACTTTGGAAATCAATATGAAATGTCAAAATGACATTTCAGTATTCTCTATTTATTCAGTATTTCTATCAGGTTCAATAAAAAGTTTTTGTTAATAATAGATGTGTCAAGTTTATATTATGATTCAACAGAAAATTTAAAAACGTGGTAAATAAAAAGTTCTTTTTATCTTGTAATTATTTTTCCTACAGTCGAATAATTTTATAGCGTTAGGTATTGATTTTCTCGAACACTTTTATTTTGAAATTTAATTTTATTACAGTAATTTTTAATGCATTTTTCATAGTTTTAATTTACCTTTTGTTTATTTTACAAGCATTTATTATTCCAGAGCATAAAAATTTATTTAACTTCCAAGCAGTTTTATTTATATCTAGTAATTAAGCTTTTGTGCAGTCACAAAACCATAACAACATGACATGTATGAAAAGGGGGTATGTAACTTATATTTAATAATGATAAGCTGATTTTAGATTGAAATTAAAATTATATTTTTAGTGAATAAAGACAACCACAGTTAATAGGTTATTAATAATAAAATAATAATAAGATCTTATGACAAAACTGCACAGTAGAGAAATGAAATTAATTATCTAATAAACTGGAAGATGTAGTAAAATTTTCTATGAAATTTTGATTACTATGGGTAATACAAGACTTTTTGATAATAATTAAATTTTGAAGATTTTACGACATCACATTTCAGTTAACAGCAAAACTTTTGAAATTTAATTTTATTAGCTAGCAAAATGTTGATATTCGCTGTATAGATTGATGTTTTAAAACGTGTTTTATTATTTTTTAAACATCTCTATTACATTATTTAATTAAAATAAAGATACGATCTTTTATAAGTTAGCAATGTCATTAAATTTGTTTGTTGAATTTATTTATAACTCAAAACGGCCAAGACGTTAGTTGACAATTTTTTTGCATACAAACTTATTGGTTACATGTAAGTTGTACTTATGCAGTTCATCGTGGGACACTTATTCGTGCGCCACAGTACGTAAAACATGAGTTCGTATAACATTTTTATCAAATGACAAGTTCTTCATTGAACATTTCACCGTGGAATACATTTGTACGTATTTACAAAATGCGGCGATAGTTTGCAAATAGTACTGTTCCAATTAGATTAACCATAACCTAACCTAACCTAGTAAAAACATCTTCATGTTGTAGCATGCGTACAAATGTACTCCACGGTGAAATGTTCAACGAAGAACTCGTCATTTGATTAAATGTTACACGAACTCATGTTTCTCGTACTGCGGCGCACGAATAAGTGTCCTGCGGTGAACTGTTTATGTACAAATTTCCGGATACGAAACTTATTACGGCTTACAGAGATACTGCACATCAAGACTCCTATCGTAAAAAGATATTATAAAGCTCTATACAACCAGTAACTTGCGTAATATGAAATTTGCTACCCTTTACTGTATTTTAAAAATCTAAACTAGCTTCCCGATTACTTTAATTTCATATTATATTAACTTTTATGTAGGTATATGAGTTATTAAAATAAATAAACAGTTATAACAGGTTTTAATAAACTCATCTTAAAAATGATATAAATAAAATATATAATAATAATAGGTATAGGAAACCCGATCGTATTTAACTCTTTAATTGATGGAATTCCTCTAGCATCAGTCTCCCACGTTGCCAATTTAACATTTTTATTACCAGATTATTGATAGACATCTAGCTTGCAAAAAAATTATCTGGCTTGTGGCGTTTTTACTATCATTTTTTTATGCCTCCAACAGTTTTAAATGTGGTGTAAATACGCTTGGAAATTAGTTTATTTATTTTCATGTGCATCAAATATCTGACTACGAGATACCTACTTAATACAGGTAGGTTAGTAGCTATATTTTAGTAGCGTAATAATAAAAGAACATACGAGTACGCCATTGACACAATAATATAATTAATAGGCATATTCCTGTCAAAATGTGCAGGTAGTATTTAGGCGTATAGACATTTTTTCAATTTTTTCACTTTTTTCGATACGCAAAAAGAGAGGTACCTATTGACCTCATTCTTGGTTGAATAAGTAAATTTACTTGCAATTATATTTTCACAAAATCCATCGTTTTTCGCAATGACATTAATATGGACGAAGCATCTGGAAAAATAAATGACACTCACTTTTTTGTCGGGTCTGCCGAATAGCATAATCTGTTCTAACGCCATTACAATAAAGGTGATATTGCTATAAATTTCTGATGCTTTTTGTCGGGTCTGCCAAATGGTTTGGTTCGAACGGGTTTGCTCAAATGAACATTGACACTAGAAACACCGTTCTAACGCCATTATAATAAAGGTCAGATTGTTTTAAATTCCCGATGCGTGATATCGCATAATGGAAATTGCGTGACGTCTACCTATACATGTGTGAATGTCGCTATGCGCTAATTTACTTGCTAGCTACTGTATAAATTGCATTGCCCATGTTGATATATAGCCGTCTAATATAATAACATAACTAAATATTATAAGTAATAATTTAAGAATATTATTAATACGTTTAACTATGGCACTGGCTGTCCGCCAATGCTAAATACTAATTAATACTAATTACAGTTCTATGTTCACTTGGGTGTCCGGCGTGACAACAGTGTGTACTCGAAGGTCTATTGTAACGGTCGCATAACAAAATGTAATTTATTACTCTGTATATTATTATTCATGAAGTTGATAATAATAAAGTTAATCATATATATAAAACTATGTTGATAATTTAACATCCTCTAAACGATCCATTATTCTCAACAGTCCATTAATAATGTCATTGGTTTTTCGTATCAAATAGCTTGTTTTCTTACCCCGTCACTAGGTACGCACCAATTTATGATTTAGATGTGAGATTTCTGATATACCTAGTTACTTGATATAATATATTATGTAACCTACTTTAGCAGTAAAACGTTAAATCCTTATTGTACAGTATTTACCTGACTTGTAACCAAGTGGAAGCCGCTTTATTTTTACTAGTTAAAAATACATTTACTTTCCACTCGTACGCTCAGTGCTAGACATCGTTTAAGAGGGGAAACTTTGCAGCAAGCAACGAAATTTAAAGAAAATACATTTCGTTTCGGGAGATTAAGATGGTTCTAAGTTGGAAAATATTACTCCGCATTCGCAACAAAAACAGGGCGGACTTAAGTGTTGGAATTTATTCCCAAAGTGGCCTGCCTTAAAGGAAATTAATGTGTTTCTATTTTGCACTGCCTCCTTTGATTCATTACATCGCTGAGAGGTTTTCCTAAATTATTCGCATTTTCCCGTGTGAAAATTCAACCGCCAATTTGGTGGAAAAACTTCAATTAATAAATAATAATCGAGTATTTAAAATAACGACATGAATAAGTCCAAACATTTAGAAACAAAACAATCAAAGTTAGCTACAATACAGTGTTTTAAGTCACAAAATAGTCAACTTTAATTTATTACTATTATTTATTTATTTTATTTTATTTTATTTTATTTGGGAAACCTCACAGTCGACATTGAAAGTACATATTACAACTTTTTACATAATATACAAGGACCAATAATGGGTTTCCACATTTATTATTACATTTATATTAAACTAAAACAAAGTGAGATAGAAGAAACAACTTTAAAATAAGTATATAATATAAGGTATGTGTTTACGTGTATGTATATATGTAGTATGTATATAATACAAAATACTACAAAAACAACATTAAAAATCAATAAATTAGAAGGTTAACAAAAGTACGCGTAATGATAGAAATTATCAGTCAAGTGAAAATTAAATGGATCGTCGGGGTCACCATTGTGGAATGTATTTAGTAGGTGACTTGTCAAACACGTGTTGACACTTTTGATATCGGTTTATTTGTGTTGATTATGTTAATTTTGACATAACGTGTGCGTTGTAATAACAAAAAAACGTAATGTGCGTGTTACTTCTGCTGATGCCCGTAATAGACTGCTTCAGTTTATGATACCACATATCGATTGAATAATCTAAGTTTTATTGATTTAAATTAATAAAACGCATTTTTTTGTACTTAGTCCAAATTTATTAATTAATAAAAATTTGCGTTTTACTAATTTAAATCAATAATGCAATGCAGTTCCACCATGCATTGACAGTTAATCCAATAAAAGAATAATCTATGGGTAAATACAGTCACTAGATGGTATTCAAGGGATACCTACCATAAAACCACAAGGTATCGTCTTCGAAATCGACAAACAAACCGTTTGAAAACTAAATGTGTACATATAACAGCAAAGAACAAGAGATCCAGGAGAAACATGAAATTGTCATAGATAATTTTTGTACTCATACTCCAAAAATGGGTTCAATATTGTGATGAAGAATTACCGCATTTTTTGTTAAAAAACTTATTTATCCTTTTTACATATTGCTTCTGCACTATACACCATTGTAATGTGAGTTTCTTTGATAATTTTCTCAATTTTTTGCCAAAGATTTGATCCAATAAAAGATTTCAACAATACATTCCTATTACACGAATAAAATTTCCGGAACCACTGTTCTGACTTATTTGATTATTTTTATTATTGGCTTTCATGACATTGTGCTTGCTGGCATTTTAGCCCTGCAAGGCTATTTTTACATTATCACTTAATATCTAAAAAGATCTAAATGTTATACATATTATATCACTTTATGTATTAATTCAGGCAGTTAATTATAACGATAAGTTAACCGTCTGAACTGTCAAAAAGTGCTATCTTATAACAACCCCTCTCTTAGCTGTGTTAATTTTTAGAGCGAGATAGAGAACGTAAATGCATATTATTATTGAAAATTGTGTTGCGAGATTTTGAAAAATAATCATGTCAAAGTTCACGTCCGCCGCCCTTATTTACTGTTACTCGCGAGCTATCAAATATCGAGTGACTAGTAGTAACATAATATTAATTATTTTACTACAATATGTTACAATAATAATTAACTTATAAGATTGTAAGTTATGATATATTTGACGTTTTTATACAAAATTTCGAGGCTTGGGTCGAAAGAAACGTAAATACGCTGGCACAAATATACCCGAATTTTACCAAACACTAACAGAGACGTATTTCACACGCATGTGTACCAACTAAAATTTTTTCCGTATTACAAATTTATCAATTATTATAGATAATTGCTGATAGCCGCTGATAAGAGCCTTGTCTGTAAAACACAGAATGTTAATTTGGACCAATGAAAATAACGGAAAGGTGCTTGTAGTGTTCGATGTGTGGGTTATGGTGTTGAGGATGATGATTAAGAAGTCAAAAATGTATGCAGGAGCGAGTTTTATTGGCAGCATAATGGTCGGTACGATAGTATAAATACAATGACAGTACATATTATATACTGAGATAGTTACAGCCGGTACTTAGCTTCGAGTGACGTTCTGATACATCAGTATTCATAATTTATATAGTCGAAAGTAATACCTTAACATTATATTCTAGTACATAATTATCTTGAACGAGTCAGCAGTTTAAATACGAGTAACTGTGAATTTTATTTATTATTACAGTCATAGTATAATATGATATGAATGGAATATGAGTCGCTGGAAATTTATTATTGCGGTCGAATAATTTGATACAGTGAAAATAGATATTTGATCAATAATATACTGACAGCTACATGCTAAAATGTTAACCGTTAAGAATAACTGCGCTGATTGAAAAAATAATATAATGTCAATGCTTTAAAAATTTCCATAACTATTTTATTGTAAAATAGATAATAATATTGTGTAAAATAATTTATGTTTCTTGCTTTGCAATACTCCTATTAATTTGTTAATAACTTCAACTCTCAGTACATCTCTGATTACAATCTATTCAAAATGTCAAATCAACATAATATATCATTCTAACAAATTACCAAGCAATTAAAATCACGACAATAATTACAATAAACAATGTCTCCATAGTATCCAGAAAAGCTCATTGTATAGATCTGATATCAAATGAGCACAACAAAGTTTAACAATTCCCCATACCTGTGAAATGCTGCAAAACTTTATCAATTAAACACCAAGTCATCGGGCGCAATATAGGTAGTCATAGAATAAAGTTTTCAGTGAAAATGACGTCGATATTTTGTTACCATCTCCGAAACCTATTAATAGTTCTGTATATATATTTATACACCTATATAGTATGTAAGGGATATAAAATAATTACAAGATAAAAAGAACTTTTTATATACAACGTTTTTAAAATTTGTTGAACGATTTAAACTTGACTTCACTAGCTTAAACGATAAAAAATGTACTTGACATGACATAATGATTTCCATAGTAACGCACGTATATATTAATAATTTAGTTGCTAGGACCCGAGACCCTAGCAACTAATAATGGTTTCGAAATAACTTTTCATACAAAACAGAATTAACTGAAAATGAATTCAATTCTACTTAAAGATTTCTAAAAAAATTTAAAAAATGCATTGGCATCGTGTTTTGATATATTCTAGATGTTTAAAATGTGTAGCTAGTCGGGAAGTTAGTTAAAAATTAATTGCAAGATTTGTACCGAACAAAGAACCACCGGACAAATAAAAATAAAAGCTAAGAAAAACGTTGTAAAAATACGAGTAGTGCAACGTAGCATGAGAAATTGCATATTGGGCATAATACCAAAAGACCACCAAAACAATGGCTAAGGAAACCGACAAGCGTACGCGATGTGCTAGAGCTCATTAATCAGATGAAATGGTATAGGGCTGAAAAATTTGCTTTGTGAGTGGACAACCCCTGGACATATGCTATCATACAGATCCAAGGGATACTAAACGACCACATGAATGCCCTAAATCCAACTGCATAGACAAACTCATTAAGTTCGGTGAATTTACATGGCAGCGAAGAATGATGGACCGAGATAAGTGGGGAAATTAAGAGAAGCCTTCATCTAACAGTGAATTGACCACGATTAATGATACGCATGCGGTACTCACTTACTACGTCACTCTGTCATGCTCCAGTATTAATACATAATGCAAGTACAAGGTCACGCCACTTCCCTCGGTCCATCGCCAAATCTCGAGCCTATACGAAACCTGCAGCGCGTATATCGTTTTTGTATCACCGCTATTTATAAGTTGAAGGAGGGCTGATTTCCTACCCACGTGAAGTGTCTCCTTATGATTATTTCAATCACGGTGGGCTGCCGTAGGCTGCCGTGTCCGCTCACGATTTCTTGGGTTTGTTATATCAATGAATCTCTAAGATTTGGTGAAGACATCGATTCTCAAAGCTCAAAAGGTGAGACCTTTCAGCTTAGTAAGATGCCACGTCTCACAATCATGCAAGAACACAGGCAGCAATGCTGTACTCAACACGTATAAAAATACTTCATGCAAATTGAAAGGTGCCCTGGCGGTGGGTGAGATGGAAGAGCTTAGCAATATTGTAAAGTTCTTTAATATAATTGGAGTAAAGACCTGATCGGCGGATCCTCATCTGGATGGGAAGAGGCGATATGATAGCGAGCCGCAGTCAAAGCCTTGGTAAAATCATAGAAAAATACTTTATGTGGTTTTTTTTTTACTACAATATTAAACAATATTGGATCATACCTAAATACGTACATACTTTATTATATATACCAGAAACGAAGGGTGACTTTTGGAAATAGGTAGAGTGTGGAGATGTGATAAAAAGAACACACTTGTCAGGTATACTTACGAGAAATAAGAAGATAATACAATATTACAACACACTAATTTAATTAAACTTCAAAAACTCACTGCAACATAAAATTATGCAATCGGTTTAATCAAAACATTTATACACATCAAAAATCATTAGATAAAAGTTTTTTTTATTTTTCAAAACAGTCTATATATATTATTAATACTCGATTATAGATTTTTTTTAATTATCTAATTATTAATTATTTAGTTTTAAGCTCTGCAATTGAAGCTTGCCTTAGTTTATACAATTCGGTAGACTGGGCGGGGCTACGTGACGTATAGTCCATATGAAAAAAGTTGAGAATTATTTGAAACATAATCCGACCTTTATTTACCTCAACACAGATGGCGCGCTTTGGTATATTTTTAAAACCTTTGCAGATTGTTTTGTAATTATCTGTATAATACATTCCTACACATACGGCATCTCTCGTTGGCAAAATAACTTATTTTATAGAATATAAAATCAAGTGATTATATAAGTAAGTCAATATGCAATTAAAAAATATTTTTCTTAAGAAGGTAGGCTTCAAATAATCGCCTAGTATAGAGTCTTTGCCACTGATATATACAAAATATAGCGTCGGTTTCAGAACTTCAATTTTCCTAGGCAACGTATTGTTACCACTGCAAAAGCAGATTTGAATAAACAAAGTACTGTGGTTCTATTTCCGCCTCATAACATACGTATAATGCGATCCACAAACATCATTATGCTGCCTTTACGATAAGAAAGGCAAGCGAGAGAGATTCTGCAAAGTGCACGACGAATTACGATTCTCTTTCATACCGGAAACCAAATAGTTAGGACCAAAAATACAACACTTCACTGGATATTTACTTTAAATAACTTTTAAATAAACTTATTTAAAATAAATACTTTCTTTGTTGGAATGTCATTATTTGAGTGAGTAACTAGAAAAGTCTATATTTTTTTTACAACGTTTTTATTAGCTTGTATTCTTGTTTGTCCAGTACACATCTTGCAATGGATTTTTAACTAACTTTCCGACTAGCTAGACGTTTGAAACTTTTAGAATATATCAGAACACGACGTGAATGCATTTTTTTTAATTTGGCCATCTTTAAGCAGAATTGAATTCATTTTCAGTTAATTCTGTTTTGTATATTTCGGAAAAAAATCGTTAAAAGTAATTTATTATTGGTTGCTAAGTGGGTCCTAGCAATTAAATTATTAATAATTATATAAGTGCGTTACTATGGAAATCAATATGAAATGTCAAAATGACATTTCAGTATTCCATGTTTATTCAGTACTAGCTGAAGTACCCGGCTTCGCACAGGGTCGCTTCGTGGTTATATTTATCTTAGATATATAAAAAATAATAAGGGGTAATTATTTTTTTAATATTCAAATATTTGTGTAATACAATTATGGCAATATGAAAATAATTCTTATAGGAGTAAAGGTCAAACAAAAGACACTAAATTAAAATCGAATCCAAAATATGCAAACGCTATTAATGTTATTAATATGTAGTAAAAAAAAAATCAAAATTGGATGAAGCAAACAAACAACAAACTTTGTATTTTATATAATACTACTTTAGAAACCTTCGCAGGTGTGCCCAAAACAACTGACAAAAGCTTCATCGCAATGGGATGAATGGTATAGGATCGCATACGAATAGAAGAAGAAAAAGATGGTTGTACTAATTCAGAAACCTTTGCGGGCGTGCGCACAACAACTGGTCAAAATTTCATTGCAATCGGATGAATGGTATAGGACCGCATACGAATAGAAGAAGATAGAATAAGTATAAGAAGAAGATGGTTGTACTAATTCAGAAACCTTCGCGGGTGTTGGCACAATTACTGACGAAAGTTTTATTGCAATCCGATTAATGGAATAGAAACGCATATGAATAGAAGAATATAGAATGGAAGAAAAAGATGGTTGTACTAATTCAGAAACCTTCGCGGATGTTGGCACAACCACTGACGAAAGTTTCATCGCAATCGGATGAATGGTATAGGTACCATACGAATAAAATAAGATATAATGAAGAAGACGAAGATGGTTGTACTAATTCAGAAACCTTTGCGAGTGTTACCACAACAACTGACGAAGGTTTCATCGCAATTGGATGAATGATATAGGAACCATACAAATAAAAGAAGATATAATGAAGAAGAAGTAGAAGAAGATAGTTTTTCTAATTTAGAAACCTTTGCGGGTGTGCGTACAATAACTGAATACGGGACAGACAGAAAGACAGACAGACAGACAGGCATACAGATAGACAGTCATTCATTTGTATATATAAGATATAGCCTATACTCTTTGCGGAAGTGCAAGCAATAAGTTAACAAAGTTTTATCGCAATCGGATGAACGGTATGGCAGTGCATACAATACGAACAAACAAACAAACAAATATTATTTTTTATATAATAGATTTCTATCATATTCTTATTTGTCCAGTGGTCATTTATCCAGTACAAATCTTGGAATCGATTTTTAACTAATTTCCCGACTAGCTAGACATTTGAAACTTTTAGAATATATCAGAACATATGCCAATGCATTCTTTTAATACTTTTAGCCATCTTTAAGTAGAATTGAATTCATTTTCAGTTAATTCTGTTTTGAAATAAAAGTTATTTCGGAAGAAATCCGTAATCCAATTCACTATTATTGGTTGCTAAGTGGGTGGTCCTAGAAACTAAATTATTAATATATACGTTCAATACTATGGAAATCAAAATGAAATTTCAGTAAGAATTTTTTGTTTGTTTGTTTGTTTTTATTTACTTCATACCAAGTACAAGTTTGAGCATAATAATTGAACAGAAAATTTAAAAACGTTGTATATAGAAAGTTCTTTTTATCTTGTAATTATTTTTTTGTTTAATTCATTGTCAAAGTATGCATTACTTTAAGGCAAAGATATAACAAACATTTGGACCATGGAGTTTTAATGATATAACTACCTACTTTTTAAAGTTATTACTATTCCAAAATTTACTTGACATGCAGTAATAATAATTGTCAAGTTAATTCAAAAATAATTACAAGATAAAAAGAACTTTTTATATACCATGTTTTTAAAATTTCTGTGGAATCATTTAAACTTGACAATTTTATGTATTAATAAAAACATTTTATTGTACTTGATAGAAATACTGAATAAATATTATAGAGTACAGAAATATCATTTTGACATTTCATATTGATTTCCAAAGTGACGCACATAATATATATTCATAATTTAGTTGCTAGGACCCACTTAGCAACCAATAATAGTGAGTAGTAAATATTACTTTTAACGATTTTTTTCCGAAATATACGAAACAGAATTAACTGAAATAATACTGAAATGTCATTTTGACATTTCATATTGATTTCCATAGTAACGCACGTATATATTAATAATTTAGTTGCTAGGACCCCAGACCGCAACCAAATAATAGTATATTGGATTACGGATTTCTTCCGAAATAACTTTTTATACAAAAGAGAATTAACTGAAAATGAATTCAATTCTACTTAAAGATCGCTAAAAGTATTAAAAGAATGCATTGTCGTCGTGTTCTGATTTATTCTAAAAGTTTCAAATGTCTAGCTAGTCGGGAAGTTAGTTAAAAATCTTGGACAAACAAGAAAAAATTTGTACAGCACAAGAAAAAATCTGTACCGGACAAACAAGAATACGAGCTAATAAAAACGTGGTAATATTATTGTAGGTACATAAACGGCCATAATAAATTCATAAAATAACATTCTTTATAATTAGACATACACAATTTGAAAACGCCTCAGATATATCTCTATATATATAAAAATCTAGTGTCACGGTGTTTGTGGTAGCACTCCTCCGAAACGACTCGACCGATTGTTATGAATTTTTTAATATATATTTGCTAGGTATGAGAATAGGTCGTTAAGTATATTTCATACCGCTAGGTGATTAGCGTATCTCTATCCAGAAAATTTTTTCTTTTATTTTTTTGATAATTTTTTTTTATTAAGTATCAAAAAATACCTATAACTCCGAATTTTTATTATCCTACCCCCTCCCTCCCATTTTTAATCGCGATTTTAGTATTTTTGTATGAACCAATTTAACCATCGTTCGTATTTCAAACATAACGAAATTATTTATGTTATTGAATGACAGCTAGCGCAACATCCGAGAAGATATCAAGAGAAGCGTCGCGTCATTTTGACATTTCATTCGGCATATTACAACTCAGTGCGTGCAAAATTTTGTATGATTTATTTGAATTTATCTATTTGTGTGCGTGTTTTACAATGAACAATTCCAGCAAGACGCAAGACGAATAAAGTAACAAACATGCAAAATAGTAGAGCAGAAAGAACAGACGAACAAATCCAACAAGATAACGAAAGTGTGCGTGTGAGCATGTCGTAATTGCATGCATCTCAATCACAAGAAGCACGAGCTGAATGAAATCAACAACGACAATTGGAACGGAGCCAAGCGCGCCGGTTCCTAGTTAACACACGCAGAGAAAATGACCGACAACGCCAACAAGTACATCGAGCATTTACATCCGCTTCGTTCCTTCGTCTCGCATTCGAGTACGACCCAGATATTGAATATTCCGCTCATCCGAAAGTGCTGATTGGTGCTATGGACAAAGAATGTTTTCATTGTCATGCGCTCAAATTCAAACATGAGTCAGCCGGGATGTGTTGCGCATCAGGAAAAGTGCAACTACCAGAAATTGAGACACCACCAGAACCATTTAACGGCTTGCTCATCGGCACGGTTCCAGATTCAAACCTGTTCCTGAAGTCCATTCACACATTCAATTCATGCTTCCAAATGACTTCGTTCGGAGCAACAGAAATAATTCACAATACTGCGGCAAATGGTCAACAATTCCATTCAACGTTCAAAATCAAAGGCCAAGTGTGCCACAAAGTAGGCTCATTGCTGCCAATGCCAAACGAACCACATATTTTTTTACAAATCTACTTCATGGGCGGTGAGGACATCAATCGTGTGGATGCACGTTGCGGCTACAATAACCTCAATTCGCCTAATGCCAAGCGCATCGTCGGCGAACTGGACGCCCTATTGAATGAGCACAATGAATTATTGAAATTCTTCAAATCACACATACACGAATTGCAGTGACAATCACGCTGTTGTCATCAATCCTGATAAAACACCTACTGGAGGGCACGTGCGTCGATTTAATGCGCATGTTGTTGATGACGTTGCTGGAATCATGGTTGGCGACCGCACATCGACGCGAGAAATCGTGATTCGAAGAAAAAACAATAATCTGGATTTCATCGCTGACACACACCGTTCATACGCCGCTCTCCAATATCCGCTAATTTTCTGGAAGGGGCATGACGGATTTTGCATAAACATTAAACAACGAGATCCCGCCACAGGTAATTCATTCATTATGAACATCATTACTCATTTTGAATTGAGAAAGTGAATGGTTGGTGTTTTTTTTGTTTTTATCGACGGTCATCGTCTCCATTCCTCTTTATATCATAGATCCCATCCCCACACACTTACAATACATTCGTTATTTTTTATTTAACACCCAAAATATTCACTATAAATTATTTATATGGCAGAACAACGTTTGCCGGGTCAGCTAGTTATAATATAATATATTCCTACTAGAAAAGGTCTTTGGAAAAAATAAAACGTCGAGCGTGATTGATTTGTTCAATAAAGTAAATCATGTTCTCAAATTTTCTTATAATCATTCTTAATTATTATTAGTTAATAAAATTAACAGCAGGTGTAAGTACGTTACACATAAACTACTTCTTTTTCTTCCACGGCGCTACATCCCGGGGTGGGATTTGGCCTCCTCCACAAACGCTCTCCACTCACTCCGGTCTCTCGCCACACTTCTCCAGTTACCGGGTCTTCCTATATGACGCCAGTCCACTTCTACGGCGTCAGCCCATCTCCTTTTTGGACGGCCTCTGGGTCTCTTCCGTTAAGGTAGCCACTTCGTCATGATCCTTGGCGCTCTAACTTTAGGCATTCTCTCCACATGTCCCGCCCATCGTAGTCTTTGGGACTTACAGTATCTTATGATTGTTTGCTGTTCAATCAGCTCTTCCAACTCGTGGTTTATTTTTATTCTGTAGTTCCCATTTTCCAACGTGGGTCCAAAGATTTTGCGTATTTTGCGCTCGAAGACAGCTAATTTGTTTTCCTCGTTTTGAGTTAAGCACTAAGTCTCACAGCCATAAGTGACCGCTGGCCTTATAATTGTTTTATAAATTAGAAGTTTACTTCTACGGCCTAGAATTTTCGAAGAAGGCTTAGAATTTTCGACCACACCAGCCGCTTGCAGGCATGCCAGCATTTATACCCGGAGATAACGCGGATTTTTATCTTTTATTTTTATTTTAGCACATAAACTACTACAAAATTGTAAATCACAAAATCCGATTACCAAAATTAACAAAACCTGTTATGCGCTTTAATCCTTTCTATGCCGCAATTAGTTAATTGATAGTAATTAACATAAGAATTGGTGTAATTAGGGCGTCCAAAGACGCTTTGGGCACTTAACCGGTTAAGATGTAAATAGGCGCCGGACGAAATCCCAACAAATGGATTTTTTTTGAAAGATTGCGCAATTGTTACTGTTTGTATTTTTTTTTATTTTTCGGGATGTCGGCCTTCGGGATTCCGGCCATTCGGGATTCCGGCCATTCGGGATTTCGGCCATTCGGGAATTCAGCGTTCGGGATTTTGGTATTCAGGATTTCGGCCATTCGGGATTTCAGCGTTCGGGATTTCAGCCTTCGGGATTCCGGCCTTCGGAATTTCGACCCAAACCCGATGTAAATACTACGAGTTAATTTTATCCTTATTCGATACGACACACGTACATTGACGCAAATTTGGTGGATGTGAAGATGCTAAAGATATATTATAGTTTCTAACTGAGGTGTTTTCAAATCTCGTAAAAACAAAATCTGTTAATACAAACCTCTACTCTGAGGAGGCCCATATGATCCTATTAGGGTCGGACATGGTCGGAGAGATGTTCAATTAATCATGTTACGTTCTCACATAATATTGTGAATTATTCGTTGGATAAAATAAAAAAAATTAATATCGATAATATCGATTTAAAATTAACACCTTGTATATGACATTCAATATTTTCGATAGGAGCAATTAAAAAGTTATAATTAATCAGGTAATCAAATTAAATAAAAACAAAAATAAAGCTGTTACTTTAAAAAATAAACTGAATTATTTTTTCTCTAAAATTTCTGTTTTTATTTAATATTTTTTGTAGGTGTAACATTTTTAACCCCTTGTCAAAAGTATTGAATTTTAATACGAGCTGTTAATTATAGAACATTAATTAATTAAACTTTGAATTAAATTTTTAACTAATTTGAAATCATTTCAAAACGTTTCTATTGATTACAGTAACTAAAACGTAATATTACAACGACGTGACTGCTGTCAAAAACGTATGACGTTTAATATTCCCCGTACGTTGGGTACCAGACATACACGTCGCTAAAAGGCAAAGTTCTTCCGGGGTAGAGCACCTGTCAGCTTTCTAATGAAAGGCGAATGAGCTTTGAATATCGCTAAAAGGTAACACGTAACGTGAAACTAAGCTTTCGACGCTATGACTTCTGTTCATTAAGCAAAATGTTATTGCGAATCCTTTTCATCCAAGAATTAAATTTTTCATATTATGTTATACATTTATTATGAAAAAAAAAATATAATTTAAATAAATTCAATTTCTATAAAGACATGTTTCAGTTTCATATCCGATCCTAATTAGATCACATGGATCTCAACAGAATGGAGGTTTCTATTGACGAATTTTTGTTTTTGCGAGAAATGGATATTAACCTTAGACTATAGATACATCTAGACGCCACCCATTGCATTGCTTAATGAAGCTGCGTGCCGTACATTTGGTTTGTGGGCGAGAAAACGCATTCGTATACAAATGTTTGAGACCATAGACCATTTTGCTACTGCTCGCCCAAAGTGCTCGCACTAGACGCTCAGAATTAAAATATAATTTTCTATTTTTTACGTTATATAGTATTTTTAAGCGGTCAAAATGCAACCATTAGGTAAAAATATCCATAATTTAAATTATTTTAAAGAAACACTAGGTCATTTGATATTTAAATACATAAAAATATACAAAGTTATCGACGCTTAGTTAAGCAATAAACTAAGATTTGGCGGCGACACCGTAGCAAACCATCTCTCATATCTGTAAACCTTTTATCTTACTCTAGCGCTATTTTTTTAAGTTGTCAATTTGTATCATTATATGCTCTGATTGCTCTATCATATGAGATCATGCGACGTGATGATAATATGTTTCTAATGCCCGGTCCACACTGGCAACATGTCTCGCGACAACCTCGTTAAATTTTACGATAAGTACGAGTATGCTAATTGTCGTAAAATTTAACGAGGTTGTCGCGCGACATGTTGCCAGTGTGGACCCGACATAATAATTATTATACTCTCCTTCTGTCACACTTGACATAATATCAGTCAATTAAGGACCTAATAGTTGTTTGCTAGGGTTCGAATGATGTGGACGTCTTGTTCGAACATAAACCACAAAATATGGGATAACAGTTATTGCAGTATTTTCTAGATATAGATAATATTAAAATTACAATCATTTAATCATAGTATTATTATATTAATTTTAATAACAACGGATTTTTTTGTACAGAATCCACTTTGCTTATTAAATTTAATAATAATTGTACTGGTTTTTTCGCCTCAGGGTAAAATGAGACAACTGAGCGCTGCATTGTCGAATGAAATAAATAATATACGTTCTATTAGGATCGGATATGGTCGAAAGAAGAAGAGAAATGTTATGTGTTACTACCATGACACGTGACTGCCGGACACTTGGTCTTGACGTGGCGGCGACTACAATTTGGCGCAACCAATATATACTCTTTATATAATATGCAGTAATTAACTTCCTAGCTTTGGTCACCCAGCACAAGACACTCGTAAATTTTAGTCTAATAATAATAATAATAATGTAGTTCCTAATAATATTATTATGCAAAGTCAAGTGGATACACCGCATTGCCTCGGGGGACGGTAGTGTAACTTGTGACATGTCACTGCGTCTGTTTTCTAATTCTCAGGTCGGATTGTGACACAACTACTGTTGGGTAGCTTTTGAGATACACTAAATATAACACATCCCCATGGAGTGCATTTAACGTAAGTCTTTATTGTATCCCGGAACTCCACTTATTTCGCAACCAGTTAGAGAAGATGTGGCCCCGAGTATAACTATCAACACAGTATGTTTGGTTTATTGTTTTAATAAAATCAAACTGAACCTGTTTTTGTTCTCGCAAGCTACAAAACTACCATGTCATTGATTATAATAATCATTGTATTATATTATGCTCTAACTGAGGGGTAGATATGGTGAATTTTTAATTAAAAAGAAAAAAAGAAATCTCTATCAGTTTACTAAAATCATTTATTACGTAGAATTACATAGGTAATTAATAAATAAGTAAACAAAATAAAAGTGAAAAAATAAATACTATACATAAATTATAATATTATATACACTTTTTTTCCCTCTTGTACATAAAATTGCGACTGCATTTCCTATTTAGATGTATATGTTTATTCGCTGTGTTACATACTCAGTTAAACGACACGTCTTGATAATTATTATGTATACCAAATACACAGAGCTTTTAATATACATAATTTGAAAACATCTCATGTATATTACACAATAGAGAAAATCGTTTTGTAGAAAAAAAATACGACACCGGACGGAACTGGAACAATATGTATCTACTGGATTCGTGCCAGTATGCTTTTCCAATTAAGCTACGGGCAAATTACGAATATTTTAACTAGTACCTAGTTGTTACATGAAATGCTTATCGAATTGCGTTATAATGTTGGCTTCCTTATTACTAATTGCTAATAAGAATAGTGTGTATATTATGTATGAGATATTTTCAAATTATGTATATTCAATATATAGAATGTTACATTCTCAAATATTTTGTCTTATTTGTTGAATAAAAGAAATAGTTTCCATAGAGCTTTACTTTGTTTCCACCCTCTTTGCGGTCTTTTTCAAATGTGAAATTCTATGGTGATGGACTCACGCATCCTACCCATCCATAATACTCTTAACATCCATCTCATGTTACCTAATATTTGAAATCCATTTAGTATCTAAGTTAAATAATAATAATTACCATGAACAGCATTTTATATTCCTAATACATTTGAATTTTGAACGGAGTGGCTCAAAATACCAGTAACCTCGGACCTCACGTATACTTTGAAACCCTTTGTCCCAAGTAGCATTATTGTAACAGAAGTATATAAGGATAAGCTATATTAAATAAATTAATGAACTTAAATGTACAAATAAGATTTTGAACTAGGAGACAAACTCAAAATAGCCAACATTAGTGAGAATATAATTATTATTTAAAGCATTGTCATTTATTAGTCTTATTTCGGGCTCGGAAAACGCAATTTTCAAAGTTTGCGTTACCTTCAATGTGCGCAAAACTTTCTTATATGATAAAGCCTAGTTTGAAAACATTGTAGAACAGTGACATAGCTATTTTAATTTGTTGTCAAAAAGCAACCAGCGGAAACAAATTACCTGTCGCCCATCTAATAAACTCGGTGGAAACTTTGACATTCCTGGTGTTTGGTTAAGGCTGAGTTTACATGTCAGCGGCGACATCTATTGCGGAAACCGTAATACTATTTCTGTGTAGACTATGTAGAGAGTTATTTAATAAGTATTTTGAATAGTTTATCTCTTATTTATAGCCTTAATATTACAGAAACAAATTTACGAGGTAGATTTATAATTATAAGATTTATTTTTTTCTATTTTCTGTTAGGATCATATATTATGGGCCTCCACGTGGTGAAGGTATGTATTAACAGATTTTTAATATTAATACTATCGACCGAAGGTCTTGATAGAATTTGAATTAAGATTCTAATTAATTTTTTTTTTTACTATTCCATTTGATTCGTTTTTTGCAACCCGGGTTTCGCCTTTTGGTATCTTCAGGCACTGTGTACACTCACCATATCATAGATATATCTAATTAGTCAACACTATTAAATCCTAATAAGTTACTATTGTTTCCAGAATGGACGATTTTACACCTCTTGAGTTTTAGTATTTTTATTGTTTATAATTACTTATGATCTATTATTAGGTTTTGACGATTTATATAAACTTATCGAGTGTATTATTGTTAATAAGGTAGGAGATTTTTTTACAAATACTTCAGCTGTTCATAATTTGTTTGTTTTATTTATTTATTGTGATCCTTGACTTAATAGGTGGGTGATAAAATTTTTACCTACTTTATTGTATTGATTTGTTATATCAGTTTGAGTTAATTGTATTCGTTGTCAATGTGTATTTGCCTTTTGGTGAGTGTACACTGTTCCTGAAGATGCTGAAAATCGTATCCCGGGTCGCAAAAAACGACTCAAATGGAATAGTACAAAACGTAAATCCATAAGAATTTAACAGATTTTTATTTTTACGAGAAATGAATGATAGCCACTTGCCAGCTCCATACTATGATTCTAAGCCAAAATTTAAAAACAATATGTGTATTTTCCATACGATTCAAATCTGAGACCCACGACATGATTAGGCGACGCGTAAGCCGCTCGGCCATAGTGGGCATAATACACATTTACCTTTCCTTCAGTATGTGGAATTTTTACGATGTTTGATTTTAGACCATTCACTCAATCAGTAATTAGAGAAAAATAAGTCATTTACATTGATAACTGTTTCTGACTATACACCCATTTTTAGAATGGTTAAAAATTACTTACTACAAATGCCAAATGTTGATTGGGAATACATGATGTAAATTTTAACCAGTCGACGCGATTGTCATCATTGGCTCTGCAAAGCATTGTGGATTCTGACCTGTAGTCATAAAGTATTGAAGACAATATTATTATGATCACTATCCTTAGCTATGAGATAAAGGACAAAGAAGATTTTTGGGTACAGTTCGGTTATGGAATACAGCGGAAAACACATTTTGAAAATACCTGATATACTGGATTATTTGTTAGTTTGGGTTAGTTTAGGTTGGGTTAGGTTAGGTTTGGTTAGGTTAACCTAACAAAAAATCCAGAACTCTCAAAATGTATTTTCCGCTGTATTCCTCATAACCGAAATGTACCGATTTTTTTGATGACTGCATTCAGTGAACAGACGATTTTGTATAGTATATAATTTATATTCTGTTAAAACCCTGTTTTAAAGGGATAACCCCAGAAGTCCCTCTATAAATTGAATTGAGTAAGGATTTATATTATTTTAATTCAATTGAAAGACACTACCTAGATAGAATTTGGAATTTCCCCAATTTCCGTAGTACCTAGTTAATTTGTATAAATGCCACTATTCTAAGGGGTTTTCATAATGTGATGTTGGTAAAAGTCATATAATATTATTTAGGTAATATAATTTACTAAATTGATAAATAGTATACAATATATTATAAAGAAATTTAATGTAACCCACTTATTGGAATCAATTTCATACACTATATTCACCACTTTTGATTAAGCCGATAGCAAAGAATAACCTTCCAACCTTTTATAATGGCCAAATATATTTGATTTGATATTGTATTGTGAGTCCATTAGCAAACAACAAAAAATCATAAGATTCATGTGAACAAAATATTGTTATGATAGCTTTTACAGAGCTTTACAAATCGCCGATACAATATAAAATATATTATATATCAGAAATTGTAATAAATAACCCACTATGAGTAAAATAAATGATTGTAAAAAATCTTCTACAAGAGATAATTTATTAAAGAAACCATACTACATAATATATTATTATATTACAAGTACTCACTGAATTACAATGTTAAAACTCAATGTATAAAAAATATTATTTATAATTAAGTTTTATTTTTTTTTTTAAATTAGGTTAATAATTTTGTTAAATACTTATATATTTTTATTCATTATCAACAGCCTGAATCTATCCACTGCTGGGTGAAGGCCTCTCCAATTTGATTCCACTTCTATCGGTCCTGTGCGTTACTTTACCACGGACTTCTGCAGAACTTACTGATACTATCCGATACCTGATACTACCGGATACTATCCGTGGCTTTATCCAACTGACTTTCTCTTAGGCATGCTTACATACTGCAGTCTGCAATTTAAAAGAAATCTATTTTTAGCTACGTATTTTTTTCGACTCATACGAGGTATAAATGAGAACTCTGCCATTCTGGGCAGTGTTGACCTGTGTGTCCCTGATAACTATCTTAGAAATAGAGGACATCAGTTGTTTATTCCCCCAACGTGCAGAACCAATTTGTAATGTCCACAATACGTTAAAAATAAATAAATTGAAAATTGAAATTAATCATTTCATCGATCCAGCGGCCTCTGGGTCTACCTTGTTTTGAACCTCTTGGGTATCACTAGATGACTAGATTTATCCAGCGATCGTCCCTTCATCGAGCTCATTTATAGAAAAAAACTATATAAAGAAACGATAATAATAATAAAACATTAAAACAAAGTAAGTGTCAAAAGGCGTAAAATTAAACTATATAAGTATGTACATAATATAATATGGCGATCAATGAATACTGTGAGAACAAGTAGTGTCAGCCAAATATGTGACAGGAATCCACGTAAATATTATTAAATTATTTTGAAATACATTTTTCAAAGGCCATCAGCGGCATCAATTAGTGCTTACTCAGTGAAAACTATTGACGGTGCAAAATAAGATTACTTAGTACATACAGTTTTGGCACACAAATTTTACACGAATTAAATTACCAATTGCATATAAGAACTTTTACCTCAGTAAGATTTATTAATATTTATTATATTAAAATGCATTTCTCACCGAAGACATGAGATACTCAGTGTTAGCAGTATTCAATCGTGAGGAGTTCAATAAATAGCTTATCACGAATGAATGGAAATCTCACTCCGCAACATTCAGTTATTCACACTTCTGCTCATCACACCGTCATTCACCTCATGCCAAATATATAATATAAACCAATAAAATAATATTCATCAAACTATTGATATAGGTACTAGGTTTCCCTAAGTATATAAAATACCTCTTCCAGTTCCCTAGATACCTGAAACAGCGACTAAATTACCTATTTGGATGCCTCTGCTTATTGGATGTGTTAGATACTCAGTTGAACAGCACTCATCTATTTTATCAGTCAAGTGGCGACCGATCTCTGCACCGTCTTCAAAGCAGACGGTCTCCAGGGTCATAATGTCTCAAAACCCAGGGGACACATAATATACGAGGACAGACAGTCGTATTTTTTGGCTTTATTATTTATATAATTTCATATGACTTGTTTATTTTAATTCACCACGATCAATATAAGATAGCATAATATTATTATATTAAACGTCCCCAATTGAACAAGACAATTTTCTCGTATAATTATATCAAACTATTAGGGGTGTAACTAATTATACAGTTATAATAAACAATTTTAGTATAACATATTAAATAATTTGAAATATTGTTATTAGGTATATTTATAGTTATATTGTTACTATCTACGTATCATCAAGATAAATGTCTACATGTGAACTATTATTTTTGGTTGCCACCCCAAAAGAGGAAAATAGTTATACCATCAAATATGTAATACCAATCGAAATTCATTTAGTTGAGTTCTAATCGGGTCTAATAAAATTGGAACTGTTTGCAATATACCACGAACTACGCGTAATTTTCTGGCATCAATGCTAGACGGCCATCTCTTTCCGTTAAGACATCTCACGGCAAACTGTGTTCACCTCATGGGCTGTGTTGTAGTGTTATGTAGAATATTATATTATTATGTATTTACTTTAGGAGCAACGAGGAGATAAGAGAGCACATCAAGCGGCCTCTCTTCACGGTGAGAGTGACGAGGCGACATTGGACCTGGCTTGGCCTTGTGCTGCGGATACCCGAAGAGAATTTCAACTTGGCTTGCCTGTTTTTTTCCGGTGTCCTGGAAGGCCGCTAAATACTATCTATAGAGTGTATACGACGAAACTACGGGATGCTAACTTGACATGGAACGATTCAAGAAGACTGGCGATCGACAGGGATTCTTGGAAGTGCCTGGTGGTGTCCATATGCTCCAACTAAGGGGCAGATATGGCCGAAAAAGAAGAAGAAAAATAATAAATGAATAAAAAAATGATGAAATGGTGATGATGAAAAATATGAGGAATTTTATTAGATTCAATTAGAACATTATTTTCATTTTGATTTTTATCAGTTTTATTAACTGATAATGACGCTTCATTAATGTCAGATATTAGAAACAAAATGATACTTACGAGCACCAACAGGAACTTTATATAAATTATTCTACGATAATATCGATAATAATATGATTGTATTTCTAATTAACTTATCTATCTTCACCTATCTTTACCTTATATTCCGGTGGTTTTAAAGACGTATTGTTAAGTGTTGTACCTATTTAGATATGAATTTGATATCAACACTATGCGGTGAACTGTAATACGATCAACTGCATGTACATACAAATTTCTGAACACGGTTTCGGAGATCGGCACAGAGTTAACTCGAAAATAAGTAGGTAGTCAATAATTATTTTGAACCAATCGAATATCCTCACATAAATTTTATTTATACATGGCAAGTTTAATTATTTTATTATTTATTCGGCGTTTGAAAATTGCTAAAAAAACACGAATTAAATGCATACATATTAGTCAAGTAGATAATTTGTAAAATTTTTGGAATTATGTACTCATAAATGTCACCGTTTTATCGCGCTGCATTAAATTTTAATAAAAAATGCATTAATGTTGCCTCACTTATAAAATTGATTTGATAATATTTTATTTGAAAAAATATTTTCTTATTTAAATTATTTCTTCACAAATCAAGGTAACAATTATATAATTAACATGCATAATTTTAAAACACATCAGTAAAATATAATATAACCACGAAAAAATAGGACGTGAAGCATGATACGAACCCACGCCCACTGGAGTGGCACAAAAACTACACTACGTGCGTCCCATCAAATTGTGAGGGAATTAACTAGTAGCTCTTTACACATTAGCTCTAAAGCGTTTCACAAATTGCATTAGTTTTAGCCGTTGCTTTTTATATTTATATTAAAGTATTAAGGGGGGACATGCTCGTCGAAGGTCAAAATTGAGTTTTTATTGTATTTTCAAACCATGATCCTGGACACTCCTTAAACGTTGTAGATAATCTATTTATATAATTTTGAAGCCTTATTATCCTTTATAGTTATTTTACACATTTGATGACTGCATGAAGTATTTTTGTTACATAAAATAGTATTCTTTTAAACCTCTCGCTCTAATGTTTTAGAATATAGTCATATTTCGGTACAGAACTGTGCAGTGGTGTTAAGATTTTTTACATTTATTAATTTTTAAACGCATTTATAAAACCATTAGTATAATTTATTACGAGATTATTTTTGTAAAATATTCACGATAAAAAATTATTTTGATAATCTCTGTGATCCCAAATTTGACAAGAATTAGGCATTTTATTATTCAAAAAATCGGCAAGATTAACACATTTGAAGATGATTCTAAAGATACTTATTATAAGCTATGTCTTTGACCATTCAAGTGTGATAAAAATCTTATGAATAATGATTGCTTTATAATAATTATTGACCTAAGAATAAGGTAGTGTTTTTTTGAAATACGCCATTTCTTTTGTCATTCCCTAGTAGTTAAGCTACAACATACGGCCGTAGCCATAAAATGACAAACTATAATTAAAGTAGGGAGTAAAATTATGTTAACGCGCGTGTTTGAACATGTACCTAACCGAATTTTTTTTTTATTTTTTTTTAAACGGTACATGTTCAAACACGCGCGTCAATATCATTTTACTCCCTACTTCAATTATTGTTTGTCAATTTATGGCTACGGCCATATGTTGTAGCTTAACCACCGGGGAATGACAAAAGAAATGGCGTATTTCAAAAAAACACTACCTTATTCTTAGGTCAATAATTATTATAAAGCAATCATTATTCATAAGATGTTTATCACACTTGAATGATCAAAGACATAGCTTATAATAAATATCTTTAGAATCATCTTGAAATGTGTTAATCTTGCCGATTTTTTGAATAATAAAATGCCTAATTCTTGTCAAATTTGGGATCACAGAGATTATCAATATAATTTTTTATCGTGAATATTTTACAAAAATTATCTCGTAATAAATTATGCTAATGGTTTTATAAATGCGTTTAAAAATTAATAAATGTAAAAAATCTTAACACCACTGCACAGTTATGTACCGAAATATGACTATATTCTAAAACATTAGAGCGAGAGGTTTAAAAGAATACTATTTTATGTAACAAAAATACTTTATGCAGTCATCAAATGTTTAAAATAACTATAAAGGATAATAAGGCTTCAAAATTATATAAATAGATTATCTACAACGTTTAAGGAGTGTCCAGGATCATGGTTTGAAAATACAATAAAAACTCAATTTTGTCCTTCGACGAGCATGTCCCCCCTTAATTATCCTAATTACTAACCAGTGTCACGACCTCTCTAAATTTTTAGTTATAGCGCACTTGCACTTGCTAATATTCTAATACAATATTTTTTTTATTCAAAAAATAATTCACAAAGTTTGAGGATGTAATATTCCTTTATTAAACATACATACTTCAAAAACACTTCAGAGAAATATATTATTATAAACAATAGAAAAAATAGATCACGTCGAATAAAAAAATAGTTTATTTATATTTAATTATGTATTTATTATAATAAACGATCAAATATTATAATATTAAATTGTATGTATATAATAGTGTTAAATTAAAAAAAAAAATAGTTTATTCGTTGTTACCTATAAAGTGAAAGATGTGATTTCGCGTTCCAATCAGCCCACCTTTTTTCAAGAATTTTTATGATCATTTTTTTAAAATAAATTTTAAATATAATATATACTCATCTTAATACCACCGCTATATTTATATATTATTATATTATATAGTTCAGTATTGAGCTTTCGCCACGGCTATAAAAAAGTCATATAAAAAATTCGATCGTCATAAAATTCAAAATAAAAAAATATCTCTCGACTGAAAAAGGTCAGATATTACAACAGTGATAACAAAATAACAGAACTTAAAAAAAGTGTAAGTAAAAAAGCTTGTGTATTTTTGAATTGTTATTTCGAGCTTTCGTGTGGGCTTTTCTCTAATACTCGCCTCTGGCGTGATGGTACTACTTACCCTTCATGTCTCACGACAAAGCCTTCGTTCAGTACAATTTCTCGATTTAATATCTTTTGAGGGGGTTAGTTTCACAAAACTAATGTTGCTTTTAACTTTGCGGTTAATGGGCCCGGTGAAAGTTTAGGATTGTTTCATAACACTCATTCCTTGGCACTTGCTAATATGCTTTTTGATAATTCGCCGCTAAGATAACAATGTCTTGTGATTAGAAACTTAGCAGTATTTAGCATTTAAGGGGGATTTTTTTAATCACAATTTCCGCTTCAGACGTAGCATATAAATACTTAATACCAGTGGCGGACATACAAGGCTATTAATTAAAGCGTACATTCTTAAGAAAAAATATTTTAACAGCATATAAACGTATTAATTAAATAATAACTTCATTATTTTATATTTTAATTTAATAATATTACTTGCCACATTCTTATGTAAGTAATTATTAAACATAATTGATTGTTGGCTTGTCCGGAAATTTATACGTATGCAGTTTACCGTATTACACTTCACCGTGAAATGTTGTTTTAGAAATATATAGTCATATATTAAAGACCGTATAACCTCTTTCGGTCATATGGTACTGAGATAAAATTCATGTCTTAATAAAACACGGTTATTATCAGTTTACAGGAAGCCAGTGGCAAACATTTTTTTTTAAATAGCCGATTTACTGCATTATTTGTTAGTTTAGGTCAGGTTAAGTTTTCATTCTTGAATTCATGAATTTTGCCAAAATCGGGTATAAAAATTGGCGCGATTTCCGCCTGGCTTCCTGTAATCCAATTTGTACCCCAAACATTTACAAAATACGTAATAAATCTTACGAAAATACAAGTAAAAGACAGTAGAAAATAGGTAGATAATTATATGAGAAATACATAATAATGCGTATTTTTTCATCCCAGTTCGATACGGTCATCTTTTTCCGATAAGAAAGCTCACGGCGAACTGTGCTATGGTGAAATTTAATACGTACAATTGACATGTAATCGTCCAGCTATCGTATAAACTAATACAATAAAAGAAAGCCCGCAAAAATTTTGTAACAATTCACGCATACAACATATACCTACATACAATTTTCACACGTATTGTAAAAACTATACATTTAATGTCAAAACTAGCGACAAACTTTTGTTTACTATCGTGTGACCTTGTATCCTAGTTATTACTTGTTAAAAAAAGAGTTTAGATAGAAAGTTTCGAGGGAGTTTTTATACTTATCATTTTTATATATTTTGGGAGCTTTTTTTGATTTTTTACTTTTCCATTTCATTTTTTTCGGTTGAGCCGTTTTTAGCTAAAAGTAAAATTAAACCATTTTCTGGTTTTTTTATAATAAAATTGATTATGTGTTGTGAACTAGACAACATTTCTGAAAATTTATATTCAATATAACGTTAGGTTATGTGTAAGAGCAAAACAATAACGCACCCCCAGAAGTACACTGTAGTATGTAAAAATCACCCATTTTCCAGGAGAGCCGAAACATACTTTTTGTACCATATTTATTATTCTTTATTTAATGTCCATTTTTTTGTAGAATTTGAAAAAAATATATCTTTCTATTGGCATTAATATGAAGATTAAAATTACAGTATTTTTGTAAAAAAAATATTTAAAAAAAAAAACAAAAAAATTCTAGGAAATCAAAAAAAACTATGGGCTCAACTGTCAAAATCAGTATTGTAACTCAGTGCTGCCATTTACTGAAAAATGAATTCTCAGAAGGACACTGGAACAACTCAGTTACTTCAGTGTTCGGCTAGGGAATTGTTTTTTTGTTATAAAGATATTATAAGAAGGGCAATGGAGTATCAGAGTGTTTTTCTCGATGTTTGACTCAATTTGTTCAAAAGAACACTGAAATTAGGCGTAAATCTTATTAAATATTTTTTAGAGATACGCTAGTGTTCTCCTGAGATAGAGAAAAAAAATAATTGAACTGAATTCATAACTCAAAATAGCCATATTTAGACTTAGACCAGTGTATTTCTGGAGGTGCGATAATATTCGACTCTATTGTGGTCAAACAAAGACAATTTTTAATGTATAAATAATACACAATTAACACTGTTTACCTCTGATAATTATATTTCTGTACAATATCTATCTAGTATATATTATATACTAGATAGATATTGTACAGAAATATAATTCATTTAAATACTGGCAAAGTAGGACAATGAAAGTTCTTAGGGGGGGGGATTAATTTTAATTACAAAAACATCTTGCGGTACTCAAAAGATAATATTTCAGAAAATTTCATATTCTGTCGTTCGCTTTACGCACAAGTTATTCCATGCCTAAAGTATCAATCACAGTTATATTTGGGTGACCTAACACTGAAACAAAAGGTCCGAGACCATCTGAAAAGGGACCCACAAGGCTAAAGTTATATCCACAGTTAAGTTTGACGCTAACTATTCAGCTTAAACCCAATTAACGCCCAGACGGTTTGCTTTACTGGCCAAATGACAATCCTCAAAGACATGAATGGAGAAATCTTGAATAAATCATGGGCTTTATGTGAAATTATTTCTCGGGACGGTCTACCACCAGAGGGCTGCGAAGACTTTGTAATCGCCATAATACAACTACAATCTATTCTACATTGTGTTATTACGAATTCATTAATAATTTGTTGACACTTACTTATAATATTTTTTAATTCATAAAACGCGTTGGCAAAGAGTAGGTAAGCTATACAGACGTGACATAGATAGTTGAAACTAAACTTTGTCAGTCATAATTATTATTTGTTTTTATTGAAGTAAGAATACAATTGAAGGGTGGATTACAAAAACAACATAATATGTCAGTTTTTTCATATTTGAGATTTATATTTAATTTAGTTTTTTTTTTAATGTTTTGTATCGATGGTCTAATGTTAATACCCCGTATCTGACCAATATGACGAAAATGACTTTTTGATGTACTAAAAACAATAATAAATACAAGATAAAAAGAACTTTTTATATACCACGTTTTAAAATTTTCTGTTGAATCATATAAACTTGACAATTCTATATATTAATAATTTAGGACAAATAAGGCAATTGTCAACAAATCATTTTTTGCTGTATTGCTACACGCAAACAAATAATATAGAATACTGAAATGTCATTTTGATTTCCATATTAACGCACGTATATATTAATAATTAAGTTACTAGGACCACCCCCTTAGCAACCAATAATAGTGGATTGGATTACGGATGTTATGCAAAACAGAATTAACTGAAAATTAATTAAATTCTACTTAAAGATGGCTAAAAGTATTGAAAAAATGCATTGGCATCGTGATCTGTTATATTCTAAAAGTTTTAAATGTCTAGATACAATTTGTATAAACTCACTTACGGGGTATTAACATTAGGCCATCAATATAATGCTTTTATTTACTGTTCTTTTAAAAATAGCACATAACACGAGAGGGTGTTAAGGTTTTTGCGACACTATGCTGTTTAGGGTTCTAGCCATAAAAATCATTTGACCAAGGAGTTAGTAAGTAAGTATCACATCAAAAGAAAAAAATCATAATTCACAAGAAAGAGATTCTATTAAGTTTTCTTGCTCTCTTTGTAATCCGTCCTTCAATTTGCAGACGGTACTAGTTAGTTTTTAAAATTCAATTGAACCGTGCCTAAATCAAACCGTAATAGTTTAGGTATGCTATGGGTGATTCGACTAAAATATTGCACACTTTTTCAGTCATACTTATTTTATTTTCACTGAATTAAGTAGGTATACCTACATATTTATATTATTACTGTAGATGGTGCTGTTTGGTTTTATAAAATTCATTAAGCCCTGCTATTTAATGTTAGGAACCTTTTTACTTAATGCTCTAATTTTTTTGTTGCAAAAATAAAGATTTCCTGCGCGCTTTATTCAAATATCACCTCATTAAAATATGTCCGTCGACACGAAAGATGTTTATGTAGTCATACCGGCAGGTTCTCCAACAGAGAGCAGACGGGGAAGCTTAGATGTCTTGTAGGTTGTCATGTGAAAAATTAGGGTCCAAAAAATACACATTACTCTTCTGAGTCTGACGCACATCGGCCGCAAAAAATGAAAGTGTATTTATTTCTGCGAGAAATGTTTTAAAATCAATAATTCACCGGACATAGCTTTCCTTCATATAGCTGAATTTATAAATATTTGCTAGTACAATGGTTATTATTTTACTTAATGTTCATCATAATAACACAGTGGTGAAGGGTGGAGGTAGGCTGTTAAAATCCACCATATATGGTGCATACTAAACTTTGTCACTCATACGTAATTGTTTCTTATTGAAATAAGACTAGAATTTATAGATGGTGCTGGTTACTTCTTAAAATTCAATTAAACTCTGCGAAAACCAAGTCATTATAGATAAAAGTCAAAAAATACTCATCTATCTATAAAATATCCAAAATTATGCATATTATCTGAAGGTGGAGAGAGGTATGCTGTTAAAATCTTACATAGATAGTGTGCACTAAGCTTTGTAAGTCATACGTACTTAAAATATCTGAAATTATGCAATTAAATCATACATTACATTGCATATTTTTTTTAGAATAATATTTTTATCTATTATTGTTTGGTTAGGCAGTGCTTAATGAATTAAAAAAAAGAACCAACAATATACATACAATATACTTACAGTGTTGGCTAAGTTTTTTTTAAATTCAATTAAACCCTGCGTAAAATAAAGCCATATAATATATAAGTAATAATATTTCAATAAAATCATTACAACTCCTTAGTCTGCTCTGACGTTTAGTCTGCCAGAATTATTCCAAATTTTCACATACTGTCTGAATAAAAATAGATAAATAACACAGAAGAAACTAACGGTAAAATAAACAATATCTGTAATAGGGGTTAACTTATAAACTGTTTTAATTTTTATTCGTCAATTTTATTGTTACTTTTATATAAAAAAGAGAATAAATAAATTGTATGTCATATTTGAAAAGACAATTTGTTGTTATAAATAAGTCTAAACTAAAACACTGCCTAAAGAATAAAGCATAAACCACTGCATAAAGGTGATTATTACAGATTTTTCTACAATGTCTATAGTTAATTTTTTTTTTGAAAAGGGTACTCACTTTTCTGTTCAGATGTTGTATATTATAATGACGTGTCGTCTAGTTAAATAATACATCAATAGTTACAATTTAGTAATAAAAATAGTGTTTTTATTTTTTTTTTTAAATATTTTGGGTAATTTTTAATAATTAATGTAAATTGAAACCGACCACCTGCTTAGTCGGGTTAAGCAGGCCTATTTCCAAGAAGGCAATTCCTAGGTTAAAATCTATACTGTCATACATAGAACAGGGAATCACGAACAACCATCGATCAGGTTACGATACCCCTAGTTAAACTCTCAAACATGTACGTCCATAATATTATAGAATAATAATTTAAGCACGCTGTAATCATATTTTTCAAATAAAACCGTTTTTCCTCGTTCCTCAATAATTTAAACACCAGAATACGGCTGGCTTTAAAAACAGGCAGGCTAGGTTGAAACTCACATGAGGCATTTGTGGTCGAGTCAGGCTTTGTCTTACCTTCACTTTCAGTGTGAAATAGAGTTGTTAGGTCCGAGTTGAATAGTTGAGAATTATACGAGGGTCTGTGATCAATGATTTATTTTTAGTTTCCCAGAAATCTCGTAATATAAAAAAACAATTAATAGTAAGTTTATTTTCATTAAACTGAAACGAAATTTTCTTTTCATTACAAGAATCTACAAAGGTTCTCGATTTTCTGAGAAATTTCTCTATTACTAACTCTGCGTAAACAAATAATATTTATTTTCCCGGTCTTTTTACAATAATTATAAAGTTGAAGTACTTGGAAATTGTAAAATATTTATTCATCACATTTAAACGGTTGATTATTATAATAATAATATCTACTATTGTTAACAGATGACAACATAACAAGCTGACAATGGAAATATTATAGAACAAGCTTTATTCCTAGTTCAATTAAAATTAATTAATTAGAACACTATTTAATTATACCTCAGAGTAATGATATATAGAGAGCGCAAATTTTTTCGGCGAAATGAAGCCATATTTCTTGCGTATAACGCACAGTAAAACCTCGATTTTATTATTACCAACTTAACTCTGAAACGTTGTACCATCGTGTTGCTTCTCAATACGGCTACCAAATAAACACGACAGAGTTAATCATATTTTCTACTAAATTAACTGAAAAGAATTTCCATTAATTTTTTATTTAACACAAAAACAATAAATTTCAGCAACGTGCCCGCAGTATTTTAATGAATGAAATCAGTCAAATTCATATTATTTACCGGCGACGTTTTGAGAAAATATTAACTCAGCCGTAGAAATTCTATCTTACTCATAGAGTGGAGATATAAGCGTGCCGAATGCTTACTTACTCGCACTAATGGATCGTTTTTGTTTAGGCCTTAAATTATACATATTTTTTTAGTCCTTTGATTTATTCTAAGCCTCATTCCATTAGATTTCTTTTAATTACTATGATTGTTTGTACAATTTAACCCAACCCAACTCACATGACATCTATCATATCATAAAATAAAACTAACGATATCAGACAATAATAATCATTAATTACTCGTCATTCGAACCTATCATATTACATTGTATTAGATAATATAATGATTAGTCGATATCAAACCTTTCAATCAAGCAGTACACAAAATTATCTTTCAATTAAATTACGCTCACGGTGGCTGCGCGGCTTAAGCGTTGGACTATAACGCCGTGGGTCCCAGGTTCGAATCCTGGGTCTGGTAAGTACACATATTGTTTTTCAATTTGTGTATGTCAGGGTATGGACCTAATAGGTTGAGCAAGTGGCTGACATCCATTTCTAAAAACAAAAATCTGTTAATACAAACCTCTACTCTGTGAAGGCCCATAATATGATCATATTAGGATCGGACATGGTCGGAAAAAAAATAATCGTTCCTCGCATATTGAGTTATTCTGAGAATTATGACATGTAATACTATTAAATACTTAATTCAAATACATAACTTAATTAATAGTATCAAAACATAATATACATTGCATACATTACAGTGTACAAGTACATACAATAAAACAACCATAAAAACAGTTATGTGTTTATTAATCAAATAATAAGTATCTATACAAAATTAAACATAGTAGGTAGTTGGACATCATACCAAATTAAAATACTAAGCAACTACAACTAATGGTGATCCCAACGGAAAGTAATAAACAACTACAAAAGTACAAACGTCCAACAGACTCCATCTCTTTTTGGCAATTACTACTTAATATCTTATGTATTAACTCATTTAGTGCTAACACCGCGTCTGGTGCATTTGGAGTACTTGGCCATTAAATATAATTAACGTGTTATTTAAATGTGGTAATTAAAAGTAATTTCAAAATATCTCAGATATATAATATATACCTACCTCTAAGTTACGCAAAATAAAAACTAAACGAAGACACAATAGAGCTATAGAACCACAGATACATAACATCCAGGATCAATAACGCAGAAATTTATTCCAAACATAAACTCTGCCATCACTCTTGCCAGAAACTTAAAAATATCACACGAACTCTTACAGATACTAACAGGCCACGAAGCGGTGCGAGTTTATCTAAAAAGATTTAAATTGAGGGATGATGACTATTGTCCATGTGACGGCAACACATCTCAAACTGTGTGGCATATCATCAACGACTGCTCTATACTAGAAAAGAAACAGTGGACAGCATAATCATGAAATTGACCTCCAAAAGCCTCACGAAGTACTAAACAATAGAACAACACAAGAACACTACACAAAATATTTAATCCTGGCCGTAAAGATAATTAAAAATATAAATGGAGGAACCTAATTAGCCCCACATCAATGCAACTAACCCACCCAAACACCGTGTACGAAAAAGCAAGGGCATGGTTATTAATATTAAAAATATATATATATATTATATACCTACTAGAAAAAATCTTTGAAAACACCTAACGGGACTTGAACCCATTTTTACTAAATTCGCGCCAGTGGGAAAGATGTTTTTTAATATGTTTTTCATTGATTTGTCGAAGTCGTATATTTCAATAAGATTACACTGTACAAAAGCTTAAGTGCTTAGCAGTGGGTGGAGTTATTTGATCGACGGTATTTCGAAAAGCCGCACAATTGAAACAACAACCCGGACTTAGTGTAGAAAGTTTGTAAGTTATGTCAAATAACAAAAGGTTAAACCAAGCACTTATTGGGAAAAGGTTTCTATACCTGGCGAATCTCTAGAGATACACCTTGCAATTATTATGTAATAATATATTGGCATATTCCGTTTGTTTCTGATAACAAAGGTATTTATTTGAGTTAAGTGTTTAATAAATTGCTCCATACCGTTATTGTTTAAAAGTTCAACCAATACTAATTATTATAGGACAAAACTAAGTGCTTATTAATTAGTGATTGTGAATAAATTATCAGCGATCAATCAATTTATTTTGACTACACTTAATTGGTTCACCTTTTAATATCATTTTTAGTTTTATTTACCTCCTGTACAAAACATTTTACCTATAAAACTATTTTAACGTTAAATTGTACCTATAATAATAATATTAAATTGTCATCTCAGCAACTATCTAACCACTAAAGTTTTTCCTTTAAAGCGTTTTCTTTGTATCTTCGTTCTTCTCCGTTCTGAGTTTTTCATTACTATTTAAATAAATTGTTTTTGTGGACGTGGTAAATAGGTTAAATTTATAATTATTTTTATTATTTTACTGTCTTTAATATTTTCTTTTGGAGAGAAATTTTGGAAGAACAAATAAAAAAATGTTTCATATTAATTATTAAAAAAGTAGGTTGTGTTTATTTCTTCACTAAAACTAAAAAGCTATGTAAAATTTATTATAAAATATAAGCATATATTATATCGTGGGTTGCTGCTAGAAGTTGGTAATTCGATAATTATGAATTTAAAGTTAACAACGGATTTGAGCTATAGATTCAATATATAAATATGTACGCTAGAAAAAATGTCATTCGATATTATATTATATAACATGCACAAAGCATAAGAAAATTAGCATTACGCCTGATTTTAGAGACCATGTTAAACTTTAAATTGCAAATACTCCATAATATGATTACAAGACTTACCAACTTTTGACAGTAACCCTGCGAATGTACATAGGATTTAAATAATATATATTACACATTACAAATGATATTTTTCAGAAGAATGAACTTTTTTTGATAACTTAGGTTTGTGTTTTAAAATTTCATATAATTGTAAATAGGCAATTCATATTTTTAAAGTTGTATTAATTTGGCATAAATTATTGTTTTCAATGTTTAGATTGTTATTTGGGTTTTTAAATGATTTTTGGAATGCTTTTGCAAGTAACGTGTTTATCTGTGAAATATTTAAAAAAAAAAATCAACCATCTTTATTGGCAGGGCTTGTCGTTTTGTCGCAATTCTTTGATCTTTTCACAGGTGATTTTTCAAATTAGTGGGACATTTTTTCAGTTCTTAAAATATGGTCACCGTAAATGGCGTAAATATTATACATTATTGTATATAAGCACTTATGTTTTGTGTCTTGTTTTTTATTTATTTATTAGAATTTTATACACTGGAAAATATTTTAGCCGGCTCTCACATTAAAACTCGTCTCATCTGCAACGTGTTGAATACATTGGTGTGACGTCATTGTTATTTACAGAACAAATGTTGCCCAATGAAGCTCTACAGGTTAGTCGAATCCGACTGTTTAGTCTGAAACAAACATTTGCCATTGCAATCGACAAGTTGCACGCTTCTCGGGCTGAAAGTCGTAGACGCCAGGACGCATACAAAACCTACGAATTGGTCATTCTTATACCGGCTCGCTGATCGGCGCATCCAAATATCTTTACGTTTCGAAAGTTACGTGCGAATGTCACTAGGTATATCTGCGCTGTCTTCATATCCAATACCGGATTGACGTTCTTAGAAGGTTTGATTTATAGCTTTGCATCAGACAAGGCGAGTTTAGATGTGAGAGCCGGCTTGGAAACAAAGTCGTTATAACTTTTCATATAATGTAATTAAGTACAGTCGAACTTGGTTATTACGAGGAAGATGGGACCGACTGAATTTGCTTGTTATAAAGGTTACTCGTTTTATCAGAGAATAGGTATTTTAAAATGAGTAGTCACATAACACAAAAAATCGCAATTCAAACAAAAATACACAATTAGAATTTTCCCCGAAACAAGCATGGCATTCAAAAATTATAAAAGAACTTGCTTATTGTAATGAACGCTGGTAGGTACCTACTGACTTCACAAACCTTGGATTTTTTAGATGCAATTTCAACCATATGCGTGGATACTTTTTCAATATTGTCGGTGAAAACACCAATTAGGTAGGTACTTAGACACTTGACTAGTGTCATAAACGTAATCTGACCCCGGCGGCATTCTGTCCGGTCAGATTTTATTGCTTAGGGTTGATTTTTTTTAAACGATTGACACATTAACAGTTTTAAAATTTTTTTTAACAATATTTTAGCTCGGTATTAAATTTATACACGATAAGTAGCTCGTTATAAAAGTTAATAAATGTATGGAGAAAATCATAAACTAAAGAATATTACGTGTATTAATAATTAAGGCTCTAAGTACCAAAAAGGCGTATTGCCTGTAGTTGCAAAATACCGAGTCATTGCAGTAAAATTGCTTGAAACAGACAATGTGGTTTCATATTGTGAAGCAATCACGGCAGCTTTTATAATTTTAGGTATTAAGAACTCGCTAGTGTCAACACACCATCGTCAGCCATTTTATATCGAATGCCGTCGACCACTGCAGTGGTACTTACACCATTATAAATAAAACACGCCAACAGACTTACAACGTCGACAGGTTTAAATATTTTGCTGTATTTTTTTGACTTGCTTGAGGCACTTAGACCATAGTTGAAGTTATTGGTATTGGTATGTAGAACATTTTTCTATAAAAAAAGTTTTTATTTTTTTTGGTACTTAGCGCCTTAATTAATACACGTATTCTGTCAACGATTGTTTCCTCGTTACATCCGAGATCTCGCTATATCCGTGATCGTAATTACCGAGTTCAATTATATGTCATACATAAATATGCACCTATGTACTGATGTGAAAACAGTTCATAATAATATCTCATCTATTATTTTATTTTATGTCACTTATACGTATGTGTTCAATTAAAATAAGCTGTGTAGATTAATAAAACGGTTCTGCTGTTAGTCTATTTTGATTCAAACTAAACAACTCTTGGAGACTTCAAAATCGTAGCTTTAATGAAGAAACCTTCCTGAAAGCTTTTCAGTGTGTTTATTCTGTAAGGAAGTCATTATTTATTCAATTTCACGGAACAATACGTCTTAAGCAAAATGCTAATTTGCGCCGACTGACTGTCTACTGAATTTCAAATCGCACACGTCTTCCTCGCAATATTTTGTATATTGCTGACACTCTTTTTGGTAGTAATTTATTACAAAATACTGTAATAAAGTTTGATTCTGTATTTAACATTGCAAATAAACTTAACAAATATTAATATTTTATACTGTTGGTGCACATACAAAACATTCCATTAACTAGGAAAGTAAATTAAAGATACCCTATTTTTTTTACATTTACTTTTTTCCGACCATGTCCGATCCAAATAAGATCATATGGGCCTCCACAGAGTTGAGGTATTAACAGATTTTTGTTTTTTTACGAGAAACAGATGTCAGCCACTTGCTCAACCTATTAGGTCCATATTCACACACTCACACACAAATTGAAAAATAACATGTGGACTTGCCAGACCAAGGATTCCAACCTGAAACCCATGGCGTTATAGTTCAACGCTTAAGCCGCGCGGCCACCGTGGTGCTACATTGTATTAAATAATAAACTATTTCTGTTATTCAACGAATAAGACACAATATTTCAGAATGTAACATTATGTATACTGAATATACATAATTTGAAAACATCCCATACATATGCAAACCAGAATAAATCATTTTGTAGAAAAAAATACAACACCCGACGGGACTTGTACCAATATCTGCTGAATTCGCGCCAGTATGCTTTTCTAATTTAGTTACGGGAATCATATTGAATCACGACAATTTTAACTACTAGTTGTTACATGAATTGCTTATCAAATTCCGTTATAATGTTGGCTATCGGTTTAAGTATATTAAATAATGAAGGTAAGTATTTAATTCTTTAATTACTAAATTAACTGGAAAAGCATACTCGCGCGAATCCAGCAAATACAGGTTTAAGTCCCGTCGGGTGTCGTATTTTTTCTACAAAATGATTTTTTTCTAGTGTGCATAATATGCATGAGATGTTTTCAAATTATGTATATGTTATTGTATATCTGGTAACCGTCTATCAGGCATCTCTTGAGGAAGGTTTCAGATTGACAGGATCATTATTTAGAAAAAATTAGTTTTTTAAGAACGTTGCACGGAGACCAAGCTTGGGGTTGTGAACTGCCCCAAAAAACTGTCTTTTGGCTATCTTTGTTTGATATTATTAACTTATATAATTGTGTCTTGATTTCTTCATGTTGGTCGTTCCCTCATGGCTGAAGATTGTGACCACCTTAAAATCTTGGTATATTTTGATGCTTCTTTCAGAGTAGAGTGACGGCTGTCCCCAGTAAGATCCTTCACTTCTTCGCCGGCGCTCTTCCTCTGCTTCGCCTTTACTGGATTTTACCTAAAACCACCAATCTCTCCAGATTATCGAAGTGTTGCTGTATCTAGTATATAATATTATAATATGTCTGTAACGCATGAGATAAAACATATTATTATGTAAAATGTATAGATGAGAAAGAGAACGGAAGAAGGCGCATTAAAGGGGGTAAGGTGAGAGATAGTATTAACCGATATAACAATTTTATTAATGTATGAGAGATTGACGGAAAGGTATGAAGAAGTATAGTATCGAATCGATAATACGCGTCTGAAAATGATAAATTTCCGAAAATGACAATTTTTATCTTCCATGAAGGAGTTTCAGCCACAAATCAAGCTAAACCTAAAGTTATTGCGTGAATTGATACCTCACCAGTTCCATTATAATTATGAGTTAGTAACATTCAAATTATTGAATATACATAATTTATAATTAACTATTTCTTTTATTCAACGAATAATTCACAAGATTTAAGAATGTATCATTCTAATTATTGAAAATACATAATTTTGAATTTAAAATTTGTCGCAATTAGTATGTCACGCCGTAGCATATTGGTAAATGCGACGGATGGGGCATAAGCCCGGGAGATACAGGGTTCGATTCCCCGTCGGGGTGGCTTACTTTTTTCAAAAAAGATTTTTTCTATTGGTTATAGTATAATCTCTCAGAAAGTGTTTTTCAAAATTATGTATATACATAATTTAGTTATAATATTAGTTAATTATAAAATATTAGCAACTCAAAGTACTCGTTACAAATAAAAAATCTTGGAGTGATCCGTAATGTAGGTTAATTATTAAATTAATACCTAATTTGATTTAAAAATACAAAAGCCGATCGCCAAATTCAATAGTAACTTAATTTCGGAAGCGCTTCAGTGAGTATTAAAAAGGCCAATAGTTAAAATTTAACGTAGCTAATTAAGTATGACTCCGTTAGAATAGTGGACTATGTGCGTGGGCGCGATACCCGAGAGATGCAGGTTCTATTCCTTATTGTCTTACTTTTTTCAAAAAGATTTTTTCTATTGGTTATAATATATTTTCTCAGAAGTGTTTTCAAAATTATGTACGTATGTATAGCAGTTGATAAAGATTGTCTTAGAATTCAAATGTAGGTACATATTATTATTTATGAGAAATCTGAATTTTAAATGTCTGTCTAGCACAGTGGTTTCCAAACTTTATATTACTACGCCTCCCTTTTAAAAAAATGTAATCTTGGGGCCTCTCTCCCTCGTTATTTCATTAAATAATACCTTTTTAAATAGTTAACAATGTACTACTAATTCAAAAACGAAAAAAAATAATTATAAAAATAAACAAAGTTTTACTACTTTGCTGAAACAAGGCAGCACCGCAGGCGACTTTTTTTTACTATTAATGAAATAATGTGAAAAGTGCATTAGCAAACTAACCAAGAACTCATAGTAAATAGATTTTTGTTTGCTTCAATATACCTGGCGCAGAAATCATTTAAAAATGGAAACGCGGCGAACTTACTTTTTCCAAAGCTTTATTTTTTTTATGAATGGCTTCACATTGTCTTTTTAAATCAGTGGTGCATTAGTGGTCCTTGCATTGATTTATTCACTTAATTTTTTTTTTAATTTCAACCAATTAGACAAGTTTAACAACAAAATTATGATTCCTAAACAGATTTGCCTCAAATTTCAACATTATGATTTGACCCTTTTATTTCATTTTTCACGAGATAGCCTCCGCGCTTCACAATATTATTAAAGTGAGGTATTATAAAATTAGTCTCCATATTTTCAGACAGGTTTGCAAACAACTTTTTATAGGACTTCAATTATAGGTTCAAACACGCGCGTTGCTATGATCTTACTCCTTACTTCATTTATCGTTTGTCAATTTATGGCTACGGCCGTATGTTGTAGCTTAGGCACTGGGAAATGCCAATAGAAATGGCCTATTTCAAAAAAATACTACCTTATTCTTAGGTCAATAATTATTATAAAGCAAACATTATTCGTAGAATTTTTGAATGGTCAAAAACATAGCTTATAATCAGTATCTTTAAAAGTATCTTTAAATGTGTAAATTTTGCCCATTTTTTGACCAATAAAATGCCTAATTCTTGTCAAATTTGGGATCACAGAGGTTATCAATATATTTTTTTATTGTAAATATTTCACAATAATAATGTCGATGTTTTATAAATGCTTTAAAAAAATAATAAATATAAAAAATCTTAACACCACTTCACATGGACGTAGGGAAATATGACTATATTCTAAAACATTAGAGCGAGAGGTTTAAAAGAATACTATTTTATGAAATAAAAATACTTTATGCAGTTATCAAATGTTTAAAATAAATATAAAAGATGATAAGGCTCCGAAATTATGTAAATAGATTATCTACAATGTTTAAGGAATGTCCAGGATCATGCTTTAAAAATAGCATAAAAGCTCCATTTTGACGTACGCTGAGCATATCCCCCTTTAATTGTGTTAAACTTTTCGCGTCTCCCTTTGCAACCGTCCGCGCCTCCCAGTTTGGAAATCGCTGATCTAGCATAAAACGTGGTTCAATACAATAACTGGACAACCAAGTTAAATTATGTAGAAGATAATGGCTTTCTACCAATAATTTATTATTAACAGTTAATACCATTATCGAATACATAATAGAATACGTTCAATACAATATGACATGCTATTTCCATTAGCGTCTTAATTTATAATGATAAAATATAATATTATTTAAATTTTAATTCTGACGATGTATAAGACATAATATCTGAAAAAACGTAGATTGAAAACAGCTTTGTGCAAAGAAAATGTCTTTGAAAAAATACAAAGGCTCTTTGTTTGTAAATAAATAAAAAATATGGATCAATGAAGATACGAAGGATATCGTTATTTTTTTGTATCTACTTTACGTTTCAAGAGCTTTCTATTTCGAGATTACTTTATTATTCTTTCAGTGCTTTAATAATCATCCAAATTGTTTCTGAGAAATATCACGGTTAACGTGTACTTTGTGATATTTTCTTTCACTATTGAAAACGACTCCTTTTGGTTTATAATAATATTGTATAGCATTCTTTCTATTCTTTTTTTTATCGCGGTCTTGTATCTGATAATCTTGTCATAACAAGATTATCAGATGCCACTACTTCGGCTTACCCTTTTCATCACTTAGCAATATCTGTATCAGTGTAAAACTCATGATACTCTTAATTTAGTCTAATATGTAAAAAAAAAATGAATCATGAAAGCATGAATTAAATAGACAAAAAAAACTCATAATTCAATTATTAATTAAGTATGCCGAAGTTTATCATATAGGCCTAAAACTTTTCAGAACGATTATTACGGATTATTAAAGTAAAAGTTTTTACTTCCAATTAGTAATTAGATTCGTGTGTAATTTGTATGCTAAAAATGCATGTACTTAACGGATCTAATTATTTACCGTCTGCGTTTCCAATGAGTCAGCATTATTTGAAACTGCTGACGGCCTGTGTACAATTCATAAACAAAAATCAATTAAAAATAATTACAAGATAAAAAGAACTTTTTATATACAATGTTTTTATATTTTCTGTTGAATCATATAAACTTGACATGAACGATCAAAAAAATTTGTAGTTGATAGAAATAATACTGAAATGTCATTTTGACATTCATATTGATTTCCATAATAACACACGTATATAATAATAATTTAGTTGCTAGTATCACCCACTTAGCAACCAATAATAGTGGATTGGATTACGGATTTATTCCGAAATAATTTTTCATACAAAACAGAATTATCTGAAAATGAATTCAATTCTACTTAAAGATGGCTAAAAGTATTAAAAAATGTATTGGCATCGTGTTCTGATATATTCTAAAAGTTTCAAATGTCTAGCTAGTCGGGAAGTTAGTTAAAAATTGATTGCAAGATTTGTACCGGATAAACAATCACCGGACAAATAAGAACACGACCTAATAAATACGTTGTAAAATAATATTACATTCGACAACTACCTACTCGTATGTCAAGTTTTTTCTAAGACTGCTTATTTTCGCGGGACTCGTTGATCACCACAGTTCCAATAAATCCTACATAATAGTTTATTGGAAAGAGTACATATTCTGTTTGCGATTTATTTTTAGTCAAAATCTCTATCAATATTTTTTTTAATTAGATACGTAATGAATGTACGTATCTGCGTAATATTTTTTTACCTTAATAAAGTAAAATTAAATTTTTAATTTTTTTTCATTTAAAGAAAAAAGTGTCATGGAAATATGTGTATAACCGTTGAATTTAATAAGATTTTTCTGTCGGTATTTCGTGATAATAATCTTTTTCTCTGCCAAATTCCAGGTGGAGGCAATCTTATTACGCTGTGAAAGAGACCGAAAATTGGAAAACGAGTGTGATGCGAAGTGCTAAAAAATTTATGATTTTATCAAGTGCCCCCATGATAAAATCTTAATGGAAAGGAGGCACCATAGAACCATCACTATCACTTTTTACTCAGTGATGTATCGAATAATATATATTTTATAATTGAAGGAGTTATCGCAAGACAATGATATGCCACATAATTATGAATTTGTCGATTTTGAATAAAGCCAATTCCCAGTACATATACACACGTTTTACTTAAGACACTTTAAAAAAAATACACTGATGTTTCAATAATTATGATCAATGTGTAGTTCTTATAAATTTTAATTTTGCTAAATAAATGGTTATAACAATAATATGATATGCTATGCCAGTCAAAATTGATATCGGTCAGTCATCCACGCCTTTTGCTCCAAACAGAATATTTAGATGTGAGATATATCGAACATTTTAATGAGGATAGTAATGTTTGCTGTTACAATATAGTGACGCTAGATTTCAACATCGGCCATAATAGATGAATAGGAGAAAAAAAGCTTTTCGTTTTCTCAAATACACAGTCACAAGGGTGAACGTTTATATTATTTCGAGTATAGAATATTTAAAATGAATAGATTCTACATTTTGATAATGCAGAAATGTTAGAAAGCAGTATTTTTTAGCAATTCACAAAAAAGTCAAAAATATCTAAAGGTGGACTTGGCTGATTTTGAAATGTAGCGACACAATAGTGAACGAACAAGAACATTAAATTGCTCAAATCTCCAAACTATGTTTCTGTGGAATATCATTGTCTTGCAATAACTCTTTCAATTCTTCACCCTGTTTGTAAATTGTTAAGGAAAGAATATATACATACCTATCTCAGAAATGTTTAGCTGTAGCTGTCATTGGGTTTCTGTAACCCAGATCTCAATTATAATATTACGTATTTATTCAATATTCATTTTTCACGTAGAGTGTATGATGTATGATTTCGTGATGTTATGGGGTAGCTGATCTACAATTTCATAAAATTACGAATTAATTAATGTTACTTATTTCATAATAATTTCAAAATATTATTTGATAGTGTAAATATGTATAAATATCGGGTCATAATCGATTGGACATCTCAATCGATTATAAGTTTCTGTGAAAGACACATCGCACCAAACTACCGTTATTATAATGTGAAGTATATTGCGTCCAATATTGTATCCTTGTAGTAATTTGAAACAGTAAATAAAATATAATGTTTGAGGCTTTCACGGTTGTTTTTTATCGTAGTAGAATTTTGGGTTTGCACCGTGTGTCCTTCTCCCTTCTTTACTCGACGTTAAGGGCTCGTTGCAGAGGCCATTATGTTTTGTGACGAAAATGTAGTGTATATACATGAATGTAAACGTTGCTCTAATAATATCAAAAGGAATCCGATTAGCTAAGAGCAAACGTTGCCCAGAGTAATCTGTCAATCGTTACCCCGGAAACTTTAACCGGAAACCCAAAAATCTACTATAGTAAACAAAATCTCGCCTCCATCATCACGATTAACTACTTCCGTCTTTCATCTGCAATACCTATCCTCTACCGAACCAAAGAATACAACATAACCATTAGAGAATAACTTTTTGATTTGATCACTATGCTAAACTTGCCTTATCTAATTGTGACAAATTTAATTTAGGTATCTAATAGTTTTTACAATACCTACTCTCTGAAGCGCTTTCTAAATTGTATTAATTATTATTAATCTCTTTTGTACTTCAAATCAAAGCATTGCATTACCTTAATTACTAACCGGTGTCAGGATCACTCCATTTTTTGTTATAACGTAGTTACACTCTAGTACTAATAATTTAAAAAAATAATTTATGAAAGAAAATATGTTAAAATTTTTTAGAAGTTTGTTTTATAAATAAACTAACCCTATTAATAACTCATTTTTGCCAACCACTTTTGAGTTATCTGTAGTGCTTAATAAAATAGGATTGATGCGTCATCACTCAAAAACTATTGGACCCATAATAATAAAACTTGTACAGAATTATTTTGGTATTAACTCAAATTAGAGTTTATCACAATATTTCTAATCGTTCCTTTATAAGATAAAACGCAAAAGGTAAAATTCTCAAATAGCAGTACTGAAGTGGTGAGGTGAGGTAGGGGTAGAGGAGGGCGCTATTCTGCAAATATTGTCGATTGACGCATTTACATCAATTAATCATCAGGAGTAAGTAAATTGGTGAAGTATCAACGGTGGAGAGGTGAGGTGCATGCGAATGGGTCCGCGTCCAGATGCAATTATTGTCTTTGTCTGTAATTTGAATCAGTATATTTCTTCATTTTGTATATCTATCTATATTTCACATAATATAAGACGTGGGTTCTCATTAATTTTTAATACAACTAATTATATAGGTATTGAAGTACTTAAATATATAATCAGCTATCAAATCGTTAACCTATTTAGACATAATTATATGTTATTTATTTTGAAATATAACTATTTATATTAATAAAAAATACGTAAGTAATGGTGAATAATAATATACAATTATGGGTATCTTAATTCATCATTTGACGGAAATGTTGTATACTATACTATAACAAACACTGTTATATTGTAGTAAATACATACTTTTATAATTTTGTATAATAATCACAGTAAATACAGCAGTTAAAATAAGGACAGTTTTATTTTATAATATAAGCAGTGATAAAAATAAAGATCGCGTCAAGCTCAGCGCTGTTCGTAGCAGCCTCTACGCTGCGGGTCTACGCTTGGGGGGTCTACGCTCCGGGGTCTACGTCGAGCTTTGAGCTTCTCTAACTGACCGTAGCTTTCGCGAGCGCGCGCCCCATAACGAAGCTCCTCTTTGCGTACAAAGAGGATCCGACGGAGCTTTAACGAAATGATAAAAGCTTTCAAACTTGCCCAGATTCAATTTCGCTTTCGGCGTCGCCCTCCGGACACCCGTCCGCTGGCCTTCCACCGGATATGCTTGTCAAATTCACACCAAAGAAATTGAGCATAGCTGCTCTTTATTGGTGCGTTATTTATTGCCTTTAATCGTTTATTAGAAGGCATTACTACCCTTTGAATTTTACAAGGGTTTTATTTGACAGTGCCTCGTCATGCTTTTCAAAGCTTTTTTTAGGATTAATGTAAATATATTGAAAACAGATCGTTTTTCTTCTGGACCCAAGAAAACTTTATTTAATAAATGAATTCGAATATAAAGTAAATTGTACAAAAATGTACAGCGACATTAACAACCAATATAATATATCATATATTATATTATATTATAGTGTATTTATCCACTATCAGAGCTATTTGTTTTGGCCATTTGCTATTCGCTTTGTACATTGAGCTACATTGGCAATCGGGTTTTGTATTTTAAATGAAAATAAAGTATTTAGTAAAGTGCACATAGAACTCGGTAATATTGGGGTTTAATGAAAAAAACATAATAAATATTGATCCCATATTGATACAGTATGTAGATAATGTGACTTGAAAGACTGCCTCATTATTACTTTAGTTTGGCTAAAAATCGACACTTAGAACCTTGTAGTACTCTGTTCGCAAAGTATAATAATATTATCTAATTGCGACAAAGCTGACAATTAGTGGTTTTTTTTTCAGTATTCTCTGAATTGCATTCTAAATTTCGTTATTATTGGTAGTCGGTTTTTGTATTTGAAATCAAAGTAGTTATTTTAAAATCTTTAAAAGCGCAACTGATAATGATGATTAAAGGAGCAGCGATAAAATAAAAAGGTAAAAAAAACTTGGAATCATAAAATAACTTATTTTTTCGGACGCATTCAGTTATTAAATTGAGCGGTTGTATTATAGTGTTGCGTAAAAATAGCCCCGCAAGTTTCGTTATCAATAAAGCTAGCGGTAAAGCACGCGTCCCACAGCGTGCCTTAACCATCAATTAGGCAGGGTTAGATACACCCTGCTGGTGCTCCTGTATAATAGATGTCTCTCATTTCGATTTCAGCTGCTTCGGTTTGTTTGTCGCTTGGGAAGCGCGCGGGTTGAACACCCCATTACGTCACTTTAAATATGTTAAGGGGAGGGGGGTGCGTGTGGATCAGACCTAGACGCAGTTATGTCTGGTGAAAGTCAGCTGAAGGGCAATAACTTCACTTTATACATAGTAGGTACATCTGTTAACTTCGTCATAATGAAAAATAGTAATTTTATGGAACGGAAACATTTTAAAGTGTCCACTTGTCAACTAGTCACTAGACCATCCGTCATCGTGTTTGTAAGTTTATAACCGTTCAGTATTATTAATTGCTCTTGCATATTAAAGCGAAATCTCTGTTCACTTGAAAGTTGGTTAATAAAGAATAAATTAGAATTTAATACTGACAAATGTTTTTGTATTACTTTTTCTAGGTCAAGAACCCCGATTAAATATAATTATATTATGACAAAAAGTTCATTAAAGCGTCAATTTGAGGCGAGAGTTCTTGGGATAATTTTTGATTCTTCATTATCTTTTCACTCGCATAAAACTTCTACGGCTCTACATGCGAGTAATCTTCTAGGATTCATCTTGTGATAATCCAAACCATTCAAGAATCCAAATGTTTTTCGTACACTCTACGTCTCATTAGTGCGTAGCATTCTTTAATATGGGTCGATTATCTGGTGTCCTTATGAGGTTTTCTATAAGCTTATTTTAGAACGCGCCCAGAAAAAATTTCTTCGATATCTTTATTTTAAGGCATTTAACTATTTTCCTTTCGATAATTCATCAAATGATTATTTTTCGACTGCTTTTCTACAAGGCATGCTTTCTTTTCACTCTCTTGAATCTCGTACTTAGATTACTTTTGCCTGTTATCGCGAGGGATGTTTCAAGACCTGCTGGATAGACGAACTAATAAAATTCGATGGATGTACGTGGCAGCAAAGAACTAGGGACCTCGAAGAGTGGGAAGAGCTAGAGGAGGCCTTCATTCAGGAATGGATTAACCCCAGCTGAAGATGATGATGATGACGACATAATAATGACATTTCGACTGCTTATTCTGCAAACCAGCTAACTGCACTTTTGACCAAAAATTAGATTTTGATTGAATTTTATAATAAAGCATATTTTCTATATTCACACAAAATTTTATATTTCTAAATATTGTAATAATTTATTGTGCAACTTATTTGTAAAAAAAAAAAAAATTTCAAGAGTATTTTTGGAATAGTTAAATTCCGCTCGATATTTAAATTATTAAGTTTTTTCTCCTTTCTGAACAATTTTCCCAAATGGAGTTAGCCGGTTTGCAGATTAAGGAGTCGATTTGTATGTGCTGATATATATTATTATATCCCAGAGCACATGCTGGGTATAGGGTATATACCACAGTATGACGGAATTTGTCCAGCGGTTGTCCACTCGCAGAGCCACATGACATTTAGGTATTATTTAAACAGATAAATACTGATAAACATGGTTCAAAAATGAACTCTACTTGCATTTAAATGAGTGTCATTATTATAAACCCGCTTTCGTGCTATGTACCTATCGTTTTTATTCTGTCCTGCTAACGTGATTGTACAATATTAATCTAAATATTACCACGTAGGTACACATCAAATATATTTAAATATAGTTTTAAAAAAAACTCTACTTACATTACAATAAAGGTACCTACATTAGACATTTTTAGCGATCTCTTTAACTTAGTTTATCGATGTGACTACTTATTGTTTCAGATTGTATATTAGAATAGAGAGTATGTCCTGAAATCAATCAATCACTACAGACCTACAAACTTATCTAAAGAATGGCCAAAATGGCTACTATATATAACTCAGAACTACCATAGGACGCCATTTTGAAAATTTTATTCGATTGTCAGATAATATCCAATTACGAGTCTTAATTGGGTAGTTTTCGACATTGGCTATCCCATCCAATTCTTCAGATAAGTTTGTAGGTCTGTACGTATATTATGGGTGTATCCACTATGGCCGCGCGGCTTATGCGTCGGCCTATAGCGTCATGGATTCCAGGTTCAAATCTTGGGTATGACAAGTACACATATTATTTTTTAATCTAAGTATGAGTCAGAGTATGGACCTAATCGGTTGAGCAAGTGGCTAACATCTATTTCTCGTAAAAACAAAATCTGTTAATACAACCTCCACTCTGTAGCGGCGAGGCTCATCCAGAAACACGTGCCGGTGGATACTTTGGTGTTTAGCCCCCTTTCTTTTAATGTACTAAAGAAACTAAAAATCGATTAAAATTATTATCCGTGTGAAGAACAATAAGCCGAACTGATTAATGATCTTATTCGGATCGGACATAGTAAAAATAATTACAAGATAAAAAGAAATTTTTAAATACCACATTTTTAAATTTTCTGTTGAATCATATTTATAAACTTATAAACTTTAAATACTTTTTATTGTACTTGATAGAAATACTGAATAAATATTATAGAATGTTGAAATGTCATTATGATATTTCATATTGATTTCCATAGTAACGCACGTATATATTAATAATTTAGTTGCTAGGACCACCTTACCAACCGACAATAATAAATTTCCATACAAAACAGAATTAACTGAAAATTAATTCAATTCTGATTAAAAATGGCAAAAAGCATTAAAAGAATGCATTGTCGTTGTGTTCTGATATATTCTAAAAGTTTCAAATGTCTAGCTAGTCGGGAAATTAGATAAAAATCTTGGACAAACAAGAAATAATCTGTACCGGACAAACAAAAATACGATCTAATAAAACCGTGGTAAAAAAATCTAAAATGCTGTATAATGGTAATGTATTACCTCAATGCAGTCCTGATTATAATAGTCACCCATATATCGCCATGGCCGTAGAGAATGTGTTAGCCGTCTTACACGACAAACATAATTGTTTTCATAAAGCCACCTCAAAAACTGATCAGACCCACCCGCCCCTTCTGTTGAGTTGAGTGCTAATTAGGAATGGGAACGTACAATATGTTAGCAACCATTCTTTCAGGTATATTACTATAGTAATACATTATAGAAATCCATATATTTTCTCTCAAACTCAGAAAATCTCTAAAGCAGAATGGAGATACTAGGTAGTAATGATCATGGCCCCCACAAGGGGGTACTGACAGGGCTCTAGCCTGGGGGCCCGGCGTAGTGGATTTACTAGATAAGTGAGATAAATACACTTCACATATTTTCATTGAAATAAGACTACAATTTAGAGATGATGTTGGTTAGTTTTTAAAATTTAATTAAACCATGTGAAACCAAGCCATAATAGATAATAGTAAAAAATACTTTTTATATTTTATAGATAGTAGAATATTTTTTTTATCTATAATGTTTTCGTTTAGGCAGGGTTTAATGAATTTATGGAATCCACAATATGTGTAATATGTATTTTTAATTCATCGAAACCAAAAGAAAGTGTGCACAATTATGTCGTATCGCCCAAAATATACTAAAACTATTATGGTTTGGTTGAAGCAGGGTTTAGCAACTAAACAAGATAGCCTACAATAGGCATGGCATAGGCTGGAAAAATGACAGTGACAAAATCATTAAACAATAATATATCCAATCAATAAGTAGATAGGTACCTACTAGGGAATCCAATCCCGAGCCAAATTTTTGATCCCGGGATTTCGGGATTACAATTTGACGATCGCGGGATTGGCATTTTTTCGATAGATAATATAAAATTTTTATATATACAAAAAACATTAATAAAATCGGTCAAAAATAAATCTAGTATCATTAAATTTGTGTACATACAATTTTGGAAATATATAGGTTTAATGGAGTAAATATTATTGCATAAATTTAAATAAAAAATAACATATTGTGTTGACCAGTAGGTGTCCAAAATAGCATTTTCTGGTAGAAACGTCTTTTAAATGTCCCTTAATTTATTTATTCTATTTTCTCAAATTCATATAACGGATGTTACCAGAATCGTACATATTATGTTTAATTTAACTATCTACAAATTTAAACGATTTTCATTTATAAAATTTCGTGGAATCAATATTGTGTTTATGTTTTTCTTTTCTTTTTTTTTCTTTCGACAATGTCCGATCCTAATAGGATCATATGAGCCTCCATAGGGTATTTACATAATTATTATATGAGATTGGTGTATCTTATAGTAAAGACCTAATGAATGGGTTAGCGACATTCAAAATAGTAAAGTAAACCATGGTTTATGGCCTTTCCGCTTCATAAATCTAATTAGTCATCTAATGTAAAATAGATGAGAACAAGGTGGGATCACTTTGTTAAAAGTGCGATGCATTATTTTTTTGTAATTTTTATTAATTTATGTAAAAAAAATGAATTATTGGCAACACATGGGTAATAAATCAAACTTCATTCAAAATCAGTTTATTTCTAATGTAGTTATATGATATTAAAAGTATTTTTTCTGTTATATTTTCGTTTTTATTTTATTTTCCATAATAATTGATAAAAAACTCAATCCCGAAAGTTTCGGGATTATGTTTACCAATCCCGGGATTCATAGGTATCGAAAACAGTTCGGGATCCTGGGATCCCGAAATTGGAATCCCTAGTACCTACTTATCATTAAATCACCATATTGTACATTACTCTAATATTCGGCACCTTTTCTTATGTGCATTCTGTGACTTTTACTAGTAGGGATTCTTACAAGTATTATGTGTTAGAATATTATCCACTTAGAGCAGTGATATTCAACCGCGAGCGGTGACGTTTCCCAAACATAATAATCCACTGTTAAAATTGAAGTAGATTTATGATTTTTTGTTAGATATCGCGTTACATTATATTTATATAAGCGAGGTGCAGGAAGGAAAATTAAAAGGAAAAAAGTATTGATAAATAGGTATGTATCGAAAGGGCAGACGATAGAATTGGCCATGGATACACTATTTTTCAAAATGTTTAATAACACAGTAAATAAGTAAATAGGTACTGTTTGAAAATTATAAAACATGCTATAAACACACACAATAAAATAGCTAAGAACTAATATAAATGAATCAATAAAATGATTAAAGCAGTCAACGTACACATTTCAAATGGCCACGTCTATTATAGGCTTTCTTGTTTAGTTGAGGGCTACATCCAGATGCTTCCCGTTTCCACCCGACTGTGTCCGGTATAACCGTTATGTACCTTATTTTTTCTTTCAATGCTATATTTTATTAAGTGATAGTGTAAAAATATATATATTTTTAAATATACCTACATAAAAAAGGATTAATTTTGCACAATTACAACCCAGTTTAATTAATTATTTTACATTATTATGTTTACATGATGTGTGAATATAATATGTTATTAGTTGTATTCATGTGAAGATTAATTGCCTGAGACACTTTGGGGAAATATTCTATGCAATGGTCGTTACCTACAGTCAAATACATTGATTTATTTAAACGAATCGTTGACAAAAAATGAATGAATGATAAAAGAATACAAGATTAAGCACCAAAAATGAAGCCAAACGCGCCGGTTGCGGTGTCAGCATAAAATGAGTTTTAATATACCATCGACCGAAGGTACTTGATGGAATTTTAATTTAAATTCTAATGGATATAAATTTTGTACTATTTCATTTGAGTCGTTTTTTACGACCCGGGTTTAGACTTTCGGATCGTTAGGCAGTAAATGCACTCACCAAAAGGTAATATACACACTGACAACGTGTATAATTAAATCTAACATAATATAATAAAGTAGGTAAAAGCTTTATCACCCCCATCTATTAAGTCAACGAATTATGAATAGTTGAAATTTTTGTAAAAACCCCTATCAATAATAATACAATCAATAGACGTGTACATTGTCCAACCCCAATGATAGATCATTAAATACTATATTCAAGAGGTTTAAAATCGTCAATACTAGGAATTTAATAAAGTCAACTAATGAGATAATAAATCAATATCCTATCGGTCCTTTAAAAAATATATGAATAATCCATTATTGTCATCGTTGTCAGTGTGTATTTATCTTTTGATGAGTGCACATAGTGCCTGAAGATGCCGAAGGGCGAAATCCGGGTCACAAAAAATGACTCAAATGAAATAGTACAAAACTTAAATCCATTATAATTTGAATACATACATATTTATACCGCAGGGCGAATACAACCTCGACGTGGCTCCTGCTGATTCGGTCATATATTGTGAAGAACGATGGTAAGAATGTTGTAAGGATGATTGCTTCGGTCATAAAAAAAAACCAACAACGATTGTATGAGAACGTAGACATTTATTTATCACGAGATTGTTACAAATTACAGTCATAGACAATTATAAAATACACTTAAGGCTATACTATGGTCTAAAAAGATCGTGGCTAGGCGATGCGCAAATTATGCAAATGACGCGTACCTAACGAAATATAATTTGTCATAAAAATCCAACATGCGTCCACTAAATGTTATATTAATTGTTATATTACTAATAATAATAGCATATTCATTGACATGTTTTCTTTTTAAGTACATACGTAAAGTTGGCGACTAGTGAGAAATTTCATCGCACCTACTGTTGAAAATTATTTGCCGTTTCACTGAAGTACGGTCTTAATACAATCACTGCTGACCCTTTAATTACCTTTTTCATTACGACATTTAAATAACATGCCAATCGTATCTAATGACCTTCGAATAAATACGCGCTAGGCCCGTCATTAGCGTCCAATGCGTTAGAACCACCGGCGTGCTAAAGGTCAGAAACATACAAAATCTGCCATCGAATCCTGACAATCTCTTGCCTCTCTCAAATTGCTCTGGGTTTGACTCATCTTATCTCACTCTGCGTCCACGACTCTTTATCTGGGTCTCAAGAAGTGGCGAAGGGTGGAAGTAGACTGTTAGGATTTGACATAAATAGTGTACATTAAACTTTATCAGCCATGCGTATTTGTTTTCATTGAACTAAAAATACATTTTGCAATTATGGTGCTGGTTAGTTTTTGAAATTTAATTAAACCCTGTCTAAACAAAACCAAAATATAGTTTAGGTATGCTATGAGCAATACGACAAAAATAGTGCAGTCACAATTATTCTTTGTATTCGTTGAATTGAGAATATATTATATTACACATGGTGTTAGTTAGTTTTTTAAAATTCAATAAGCCCAGCCTGATCAAATTATAATCAAATATTATTATTCTTAAATCTATAAAATATATAGAATTATGTCATAACTTTGAATATCTTATAGATGAACGAATATTGCTTGACTATTATCTACTTAGGCTTAGATTAGGGCATGGTTTCATTGAATTTAATTTTAATCTACACATTGTAGGCTTAGTTCAATGAAAACAAATATGTTTGACTGACGAAACTCTGTATGTATTATTTATGTCGAATCTAAATATCCTACCTCTACCTTTTGCCACTAGTCTCATGTGACATCTGTTTTGATTACACACCTTTATTGGTCGCTACGTTTACACTACTATACAATATTCAAGTGGCCAGTATATTCACAATAATTATGTTTACAGTTAGTCAAATAATATTATTATTTTAGTATCCGGTCTTAATGAAATAAAAGTTTATTTATTTAATTTAATTAAAAAATTATCTAACAACTATTTTACATATTTTATCTTAACTTAAGAATCGAAGTCTAATTTACAGTACATTTAGGTAAGTACGTTAAATCATTACACTTTCAACGTCCAAATTATTTAAAACATACTTTGTTTACATTTTTTTCAGTCAACTATGATTATACTGATTGCTATAAGGTGACTCAATACTGATTCAAATTTTTTTTGCGTTCTATGGGCATTATGTCATTAGGAAATAACACCCTTTTGATTGTGTTAATATAATTTCATTAAATTTAATAGTCTCATTTTTTATAATATTATAATATATACTTTGGATCATTTCCACAATTAAAAGATAGCAAAAAATGGTTTATAACACGTCGTCTTATATGATTTTTTCCCCGGTATCCCATTAAGCTATGCTTATGAAAATAATACAAATTATTTACAATATGTACATTATATATTGTCAAAGAATTCGTCATAATTTAAGATATAAAATCAATGATTTGTAAAGTGAAGCAGTAAAAAAGTCTACCAATTTTGCATGACTTTAACGAGACATGAGATCAAAATATTTATAAGAGTTATAAATAATATTTTTATAATATAATGTACATCTTTTTAATGTAATATTCCATAACATTCTTGTTTTTTATTTATATGTATACCAGTGACGTAAACAGCTATTTCTTTATAGTATACAATATAAGTCTATGTTACGTTTACATCTGACACTTATACTGTCATACTTATGTCATGTATCTGACATAAAATTTCACTTAATCGTCGCTGTAGGATTGATTTCCCGAATATACCAAATGTTCAGGAGACGAAAAACAAATTTCATAATCCTATAATTAAATACATGGAGATATTTAAATTGTTATTTTTACAGCATATGAATGATGTATTCATTACCATTACAAAGTAATTTAAAGAAAGGGATGGTTGTCGTCCAATTAGATACAAAAAAACATTCTGCATTAGGAGGTCGATTTCAACAAAAACGGATATTCGGGAAACCAATCCTATAGCGACGTAATGTTTACATCTGCATGGATCTGACATAAATTCCAGTATACTTCTCATTGAAACAAAGTCTCTATACTTTATTCAAGGGCAACATTTGAAATAAATATATGCGGTGTTTACATATGGCATTGTAACTTATTCGAACATTAAATTTCGTATACTTTCCTCAAAACGTTGTGTTAATTGTACTCTCTTATCAATATTTAGATTTGTTCATGATTTATTCTCAAAGAGAATATCAAAACAGGTGTAATAGAAAATGGAAGTTGGCAAAATGAGGAATCAACACTTAACCTATTACCTATTACTAGAACAGCAAGGGAGCAATAATTAATTATTCTTTGGATGCAAAAGATGTACGAGAAGAATTTTGGGAATAATTTGTCAGTTCTCAAGGAGAGTTATCTTAGCAATAAAAAAAATTATAAAATATACTCGGTACGTACTACTTAAATATAAAAATAAATAACCTAATAAACTAGGGACGTAATGCTCAATTCGTACTTACCACAAACTTACAGTAAAATTGGTAAATAGCCGAAATCCATCTGTTAACTATAGATTATAAAGATAAGGAATCCTTAACCATAGACTACTTTTGTTATGAACGCGCCCCCTTGCCCCCCTTCTGTATTTCCATTTACCACTGACAGCTGCTGTCAAAATACATTTACGTGTCTTTAAAACGGCCAATACACTCAAATTCATTTAACAATTGATCTCAATATGGGTATTGAACAACTATTAAATATCCGTGACATTTAATACGACATATTTTCCTTTACTTTCTTGATTCTGTACATGTTTTAATTTAGTAAAACCGATTATCGAATTGAAATGTCAGTGTCAATGAATTATGAATTAACTTTTCTTATTCAGATTTAGATATTTATGTAATATTAAACCAATAGATAGGTAGTTGAAATATATAAGTACTTAGTTACCTACACACCAACATGGTAATGTTAGTTTTAATCACTCTATATAATTATTCACATCATGGCATATTTGTATTAATTGTAAATGACAAAATCTGACATTTCAACGGCAAGTGTTACCGTATCGGAAAAAAACATGGGTCAAAAAATAACTTATATTATTCACTAATTGCGGAGACATTTAATCATTTTAATTAAATATTAATTGTGTATTTATAGTTATTGAATTTATTTTGTATATTTTTCATATTTTTGTCATCGTTTAACAATTACAAAATAATTTACCTAAATTATGAAAAAGAGAACTTTTATATATGGTAATATTTTCAATAGAAAAACAGAACGAAGCTATTGCAGATTTGGTGGACCATAGACAACTCGATCATAACTATGAAAGGCTTTCTGGATAGTGTTTTGTTGTAATTTTGTTGTAATTATGACAGACGATTGAGCATCGCGCTCTAGGTAGGTATATTTTTTAACATCGATAGTTTTACATACCTACCCACTCAAATTAACTTTAAATGTAAATTTGATAAAAGTGCACTATTGAACGACCATCAAAATCAATCATCTTGATGAGTACACTTGGATAAACTATATTTTTACGTGAAATGTTGCTGATTCCTTATAAATTGAGTATATTTATAAAACCAACATGTCATTCTATACATATATTTTGTGTTTATAGTAGTGTTACATTTTAAAAAGTTGATTTTTGAGGGCCGTTCCAAATAGTGCACTTTTACCGTTGAAGTCCAATAATATTAAATAATATAGATCAATTAATTCGTCAATATCTGCCTTTTAGTACTTGTTTTTTATCACTCATATGGATAATAATTTATTGTACACTGTTTTCAAAATATTACCAACTTCACCAGCTCTCAAACTACGAATAATGTATCAGATACTTGACATAAAAGTAGACGGCAGCTCAACTTCGGTGATATTATATCGCTGCAAGGTTTAGACTTGTCGTATACGTGGTGTTTACATTTACGTATATAAAGGAATATGTGACAGGTGAGTGTCAACACACGCAAAATAAGTGACTGATACAAATATAATTACTGTTTACACTAAGTGAATATTGTGTCATCCATAAATATGACGATATAAGTGTAAAATTTAAACGTACCATTAACCTTTGACACGCAAGAAAAAAAATAATTGACCTCATTTAAATTTAAATTCAAATAATAATAAAAAGAAGTACTTTAGATGTCCCATCGTGCCCAATCGGCGCCAATTTGGCGCCAGTGTTACAGGATGCAGGACGTGATGAAAATCAAAAAAAAAAATAATCATATTTTGATTTTTTTTAAAGTTTAAATTACTTAATAATAAATGTAGTTATCATTTTATGATGATAGTTATATACAATCCATTATATTTTTTAAGAAATATTTGATTTATAAAATCTATTTTTTTTAAATTTGTCAAAATAATAATCAGTTCGCTAGGTATGATGTGATTGAGAGAGTAAAAAATATTAAATGGCCCTTCATTTTCTAAATATCTTGAAGAGTATTATATTTAGCTCCAGTTTTAGTATATCTTCCTTTTATTATTTACTTATGTCTTGGACTTTTTATCTATGTCATTTTGTATAAAAAAAGGCTAAAAAAACCCAAAAAAACTGTATTTGACATGTTTTTTTTATTCCACTCACAAAGTTTACTTAAATTGTAAATACTAAATAGAAAAATTCAAAACCTATACATAAATATTTAAAAGATTTATTTGAATTGAATGAAAAATACATGAGAATTATAGATTAAAATTAAATATTAGAGATTAAAATATTAAAATAATTGTAATATTTTATTACCATGAATATATGTCTGAAACAACTCTCTACGTGAGCAAATATGATGTGGTGATTGTAAGATTTTCAATTATTTAGAAAAAATGATATACCTAGTAAAAGTTTCAAATTTTGGTTTAAAAATTCGATTATAGTGTAATATTAATATTTAATAGGTACGAGTACAATATTTTGTTCAATTCAATTCATAAAAAGGTTATTAACGCTTAATTTGTCCACTTTACACGTATATTTGTTAGATGGAAATAAATTCTAAAATCTATACAAGCCGGAAAACTAAATAAAAATGTATCATAAATCTACAGAGAAAATACAGTTTAAAAAATCTGAGGTCACCAAAGTTATACTATTGAATCAATAACACCATCACATGCCTCTAGGTAGATCTGATTACTTTGAAGCATGTTGCTTAGCTTTAGCACGCCATATGCGATTTTAAAATAATCAATACTTAATAAATTCTTAAATCTAACTAAGATCAGATAAAACTAAATAGAATTTTATGATATACACAGAAAATACATTTAAAAAATTATCAGTGCACCGATAGTTTTTCCGATAAAAATTTTATTAATCTTGCCCAAACTAAGAAGATCGTAATATGAGCCTTCATAGAGTAGAGATTTGTATTAATAGATTTTTGTTTATACGAGAAATGGGTCTAAGCTACTTGCTCAACCTATTAGGTGTATACTCGTGACTTTAAACACGCATTAACAAACAATATGTGTATTTGCCAAACCCAGGATTTAAACCTTGGCCCTTTCTCATCCTTTCAATTTTAACAATCAATAAGCGAAAATTCGTTTTAAAAAATACACATTCTGATATAAAAAAGTAAATTCTCATTATAAACATAATTTGTATGTAAGTGACAGAATGTGGGATTTTTTTTTGTTTTTATCTTGTATTGTACCTATGCAAATGATAATATTTGCGACATTCATTTGTTTCTGTATTAAAATCATGCATAGATAATGATATTATAAAAAATATAAATATAAACATAGGTACTTATATTGAAAATACCCCTTATGATTTTAATATAATATAATATGATGATTATAAGATTAAAATTAGAAAATTATTCGGGAGACTTCATATTAATTGTTGTTTCAATCAGTGTTAAGTAAAAACCATTAATTAAAGACTTCTAAACGGGTTATATAACGAGCTACAAAAATATTGTCAAACTCTAGTATCTCTAACGGGTGATGAGATTCTTTTCACCTTTTGGGGATGCGGTAGAACGTACCTCAGATTTCTCCAGAACCACGGATCACCCCATTTTATATATGTATTCATGGTGATATAAGCTTTTAGTTCAACGTCCAGATTATCAATGGGTCTGATGTCACCATATAGTATTAAAATTACCCTTGCTCGTCGTTCTTTCAATGCTTGGGTATGCGCTGCTCTGAATTCCATCTTTCCCCACGTGGACTCTAAAAAGCTTAAGGACAATACGATTATAGTTCGCCGGGAGTATTCGACGGATCTGGCGATCTGGGTTGGGATAAATTCGCCAGCAAGCCAATCTCGGGAGTGCAGACATATCTTCAATGGGTGAGGCTCTTTTTCTAATTCAGGCAATAACGTAGACACAATAAAATTCTCGTCTTTGTGTGAATAGGAAATGAAGGCATCATAACATTTGTCTTTGTCGATTTCTTTCTCTGACACCCACGACATGCACAGTCCTTTAGAGAAAAGCCACACTATGATGCTCTGTTTGTATTTATAGAATAAAGCAGCAGATATGCCCAGGATGATACTAAGTATTGCTCCAATGCTGATTGCTATTATGGTAAAACGCTCTTCGCACAATGTCCCTGGGTCAATTTCTGAGATGTACCGACCGTCCGAGCAAGTGATATCTTGATAATCCTGCACCTAAATAAACAAAAGGATTAATAATAAAGAATAATTAATAACGTGATTGATTATAAAATGATTTAGGTATGTGTTTCTAAACCCCGCCAATTGCAAAATAAGCTTATAACTAAAATTTACCTATAAAATTTCATGATGATCTGTTTCTATTTGTATAAAAGAGCAGTGGAAGCTACTAAAATGACACTGATTATCAGTATGATGATACTGATGACTATTATGGTAGATTATTTTCCACATAAAGTTTCTGGATCGACTTTTGAGATGATAAAACCATACGAGCAGATTATGCCGTGGTATTCTTTCACCTAAATATACCAACATATGTATAAACGAAAGAAACAATGTTTATAAGACGAGGGATTTAAAAATACGTATTCTAACAACTAATATGCTTTTGACGTTTACCTTGATGTACAAAACTAGCATGCTCAATCTTTTAGAGACCAAAATATCAGCACTTTTTAAAAATGCGTTTACCACAATATTTGTTTTCATTGACTACAATTTTATTCGATGTGGACCTTGATGGCCTTAATAAGAAATTTTTCAATAGATTATTTCATAAATTATTTTTCAATTATTACTTGCTAAGCCTAAAATATAAAATTTTGATTCATGGTAAATTAATACCATTGACCGAGGGTAAATTGATGGAATTCGAATTTAAATTATAATTTATATTAGAGTCGTTTATATAATACGCATTTTGTTTTGAAAAATTATAATAGTAGACCACAAAACCCCACAAATAGAGATTGTAATTGAGAAATCTTGTCTTCAGTAATAATCGAAAAAAGCTTATCCCGAATCTCGAGAAATTAATTTTTCTAAATTTCAAGAATTCTCATTTCTCGGGAAATCATCAATGAGATTCTTCAAAATTTTAAAAATTGTCACTATCTCAAGATGCCTATAAAAATCAACTTCTCGAAAAAAAAAGATTCTCGGCGACACCGAACAGAATATCTTACATTTTCCGGGATAACAATTTTGGCCGGAAGAGCTAAAAAAAGTGGTCGACAGTATCACTGTACTGATGTCTCAACTTTAATGGTAAACGAAAATTCTTCAATTTGACGATACATGATTTTTTAGGGAAGATCAAAAAAAAAGGTCGCCAAGAAAAGGTGATTTCGTAATAATGATGATTTTTCGAGAATATCAAAATTCTTGAGATATCAAAAAATCCATTCTCAAATTCTCGAAAAAATAAATTTTACGCTTGAATTCGAAAAGTCTTAAATCTCTAGATATTGAAAAACTAAGAATATCATAAACTCAACCCACAATAATATTGTTGGACTACTTTGCATAATAGGTATATCTCTAAATTTCAAAAAAAAAATATTATCTGTGTTTGACATTATACATATTATACTATAAGAAAATGAGTATATAGAAAAATAATTACAAGATAAAAAGAACTTTTTATATACAACGTTTTTAAATTTTCTGTTAAATTATTACTCTCAATATGCTCAAACTTGTACTTGATATTATGAAGTAAATAAAAAACAAACAAAATATAGAATACTGAAATGTCATTTTGACATTTCATTTTGATTTCCATAATAACGCACGTATATCTTAATAATACCACCTCCTTAGCAACCAATAATAGTCTTTTACTTTTTACGGATTTTTCTGAAATAACTTTCCAAGCAAAACCGAATTAACTGAACATGAATTCACTTCTGCTTAAAGATGGCTAAAAGTATTAAAAGAATGCATTGGCACCGTTTTCTGATATATTCTAAAAGTTTCAAATGTCTAGCTAGTCGGAAAGTTAGTTAAAAATCTTGGACAAACAACCACCGGACAAACGAGCTAATAAAAACGTTGTATAATACACATTCTGATATAAAAAAAAATCGTCATATAAACATAATTTGTATGTAAGTGACAGAATATGGGATATTCGTTTGTTTTTTTTTTATCTTGTATTAGTATGCAAATGATAATATTTGCGACATTCATTTGTTACTGTTTTAAAATCTTCCATAGATAATGCATTTTGAATTTGAAATTGTTCTTATAAATTTAAATTTAAACATAGGTACTCACATTGAAAATACCCCCAATGATTTTAATATAATAAAGTGTTTTTGGTAAAATTTCCAGAATTTTTGAAAAGCTCTGAATACTGCTTACTAAGATGATAAAAAAGTTGTTGTTGCATAATACTTACCTTTTCCAAGTTTTTCTCCAAGAAACGAATGAAAGGTTTATTGTTACAGTTACAGTCGAAGGGATTTCCAGAAAACCATAATTGATGGAGAGTCGTCGAATTGCTTAATTTATTGACCACTGATGAATCAATAAACGATAGCAAATTATTTCTTATGTCCAATACCTGAAATGATAATGTTTTGTAAAATACTTCCTGTATACATTTTCAAAAATGAATAAATAAAAAATTATGATCTTATCGCACCCCCAGTAAAATACTGTCGTAAGTCTGAAATCGGCGTTTTCGAGTTATGGATGTGGTTGGATTCGTATTTTTTTTTGCCATTTTAATAAAATATTGTCATATCTCAAACTCAAATATTGTCAGAGAGAAAGCATTTAATACAGTACATTACTTTCCGAAAACTGTTAAATCGATAATAAAATAGTGTTGTAACTAAGTTACGACAGTATTTTACAAGAAGCTTTCTAAAAAACTAAAACAATATTTTTCAAAAAAATACTGTTGTAACTCTGTTACTACAGTAAGATCTCGAGATACATCGTAATTTTCTCACTAGTTGCATGGATATTATTGTTCCAAAGTATTCAAACAAAAAAACTGGAAGCAGCAGAGGCAACAATGTTTGTTATCAACTTCAATTAAATGGAAGTAAAATACAAGAAGTATGCAAAAAATACTTTATCAACACATTTGGGGTGAGTGAAAGGTACTGCTCCACTGTGTGGAAAATAAGGGATCTTCTTTTCGGAACGCCAATTCCAGAACAAAGAGGTCACCATGGCAATCACAAAAAAATTGAAGATGATTTAAAAAATGATATAAGAACTCACATTAAGTCTTTCCAGTGATCGAGTAACATTATTTGCGTGCACAGACATCTAGATTGTATTTAGATGGTAAATTACAATTGCTGAAATGTATCGGTTATACAAAAAACAACAAGCTGACAGCAATATGCCATTTGGAAAAGAACACTATTATACACATCCATATTTAATGACGAATTTATTATTGGCTTCTTTAAGCCTAAAAAAGATTTGTGGGTTGAATGCGACCCATACAATAATTGTTCACCAGAAGAAAAAGAACAACTTCAAGAAAAGTATGAGACACATCAACCTGGAAAAAAAGAGGCAAGGGATGAAAAGACCAAAGACGTAGCAGAGTCCCGAACTAATGGCCAAAACAGCGTCATTAATGTAGCTGTATATGATTTGCAGGCTGTTTTACCGCTTCCTTGCGGAAATGTGTCAACTTTCTATTATAAACGAAAGTCGGCAATGTACAATCTTACAGTCTATAATATCACTGAAAATATTGCAAACTGATACATGTGGGATGAGAGTCAAGCTGCATGAAGATCCAATGAAATTGGTAGCTGTGTACTCGATTACATTGCATGTGAAAAATATCATCACATTGAGCATTTTATTTTTTACAGAGACAATTGTGCCGGGTAGAATAAAAATAAATACATTGCTGCAATGTATTTATATGCCATCAGGAATTCACAAAAAAATAAAACGATCTCTCATAAGTTTTTGGTCATCGAGCATACCCAAAATGAAGGCGATATTGTCCATTCTACAATTGAGCAGCAGAAGACTAGGGCTCTAAAAAGTGGACCAATATTTGTGCCCGGCCAAATGATTACCATTTTACAAACAAGTTATAAAACAGGACAACCATACATTGTTAAACCCATGAAAAAACGAGCAGGTGAAATCGGTAAAAATTACAACACGGATGAAAATGGAGAAAAATTTTTGTGGCAGAAGATTAAAGTTATAAAAGTAGACAGAGACTACCCATACATTATTTTTTTAAAACAAGTTATCATGAAGAATGTAGTAAATTGAATGTTCGTCAATGGTAAATAGGTAAACCGTTACCGATGGATGGTCTCGATTCATCCAAAGCATATCAAGAGCGGCCAAAAATAACGACAATTAAAAAGAAGGATTTGCTTTCTCTCTGAAATGCTAAGCATCGTGAATTTTATCATTATTTTGTTGCTTCTCTTCCAAGTGATGTTTAAAAATTAAAAATCGTATCTAGAAATTTTATTTGCCCATTAAATAAAATAATTAAGTATTTTTTTGTTGTTTTGAACTAATAATTGTATTTTTCTTGTTTTTTTTCAATAAATCTTTAAAGATTGTACCATAACTTAATATTTTGAAAACCTTCCTTTACAGTGCCCAACAAATTAGTTGAAATTATTAGAGTGATGGTAGGGAAATTTACATAGAAAATATTGAGTTGATTCAAATTTTACCATGAAATTTTCAAATATCCTAATAAAATACTGTCGTAACTCAGAAATATTCAAATATCTTTATTTGTATATGTTTTAGAGAAAAATGATGAATACAGTTGAAAATAAATCATGTTTTTCCATAAAAATGAGGAATAATTTTTACATTCAGACTTTTCCTGTATTTACAAAGAATATTTGAAACTTCAAATGGCTCTCCTGCAAAATGCCATTTTCTGGATTACTACAGTATTTTACTGGGGGTGCGTTATTACCTTCATTTATTATAGTAAACATCATTACAAGATATGAAAAACTTTTTATATACTACTTTTTTAAATGCTCTGTTAAATCAAAAAATAACTTGACAATTCTATGTATTAATAATTTAGGTCAAATAAGGCAATTTTATTGTCAACAAATCATTGTATTGCTATTTTGCAACAGACAAACAAACAAATATAGAATACTGAAATGTTATATTGATTTCCATAGGAACGAAAGTATATATTAATAATTTAGTTGCTAGGACCCCAGACCCCTAGCAACCAATAATAATGGATTGGATTACGGATTTTTTTCGAAATAACTTTTCATAAAAAACAGAATTAACTGAAAATAAATTTAATTCTACTTAAATATGGCTAAAAGAATTAAAAGAATGCATTGGCATCGTGTTTGGATATATTCTAAAATTTTCAATTGTCTAGCTAGTCGGGAAGTTAGTTAACAATCGATTGCAAGGTTTGTACTGGATAAACAACCACCGGACAAACAAAAATACGAGCTAAGAAAAACGTGGTAAAAAATAATAAAATATTATCAAAATTGAAGCACTTGTCATCGTAGAGCAATACTAATAGTAGACATGACTCGTATGATATTAATTAGACAGTTTCCTATTATGCAAATTAATTAATATATAATATATAATACACAAAAAGGAAGTACCAATAGTACCTATGAGCGGTTTAGTAAGAGTCACGTGCTAAAATTTTTTTTTAACAATATGTTTTTACACTATGGTAATTGTAAATGTGCTAAAAAACCATTCGGTAATGTATATTTTATAAGATTCTTTATATAAACATATATTTTTTAGGTACCTACTATTTAAAATGTCAATCATATTTATTACTTTTTTATTGATTTTGGAATTAGGTTATAGATAATATGTTTTAATAGTCCTGATGGTATTATTGAAGATTTCGTAATATACACAATATGCTTTGGTCAATTATCATACCAATGCGATGTCTTATAATATTATAATTGAGGCGTCTAATTCCAAAAAGCAATAAATTCACATTTCGTCAAAATCGAGAAAAAAATACGCAAGTATTCTTCGTATAATTTTACACAATATGTATTGATCTATAAATTCCAAAACGCGACATAACCCTACGAAAAAAATATTTCAAGTCTCGATTTATTACAAAAAGCGTCAAGTCCGTATTTCATATTATTAATTAAAGCTTGGTTGATTTCACGCGTGCTTAAGTCAACCAATAAGGGAACGTTCAATATTGAAAAGTGCGTCTCCCATGCTGTGGCATCTGGTAAACGCATGACAGTGCCATGGAAATATGTGCCTTATGCGGAGTAAATTAAAAAGTGAAGTACAAATAGCGCTACGTCCAATTTTATTTTGCCTATATTTATTACATTTAAGAGTTTATCGGCTGAAATAAATTGCCATTTGGATCTAATTTTGACATAAAATGCAACGGAAAAAAATATCTCACCTTAAATCAAATAATTGAAGCTTGAAACATAAAAACGTTGTTTCCCTAAAATATTGAATTGTGGACTTGTCGCTTTTTGTAATTAGACGCCTCAATTGATATATTTAAATGTTTCCTCATTCTCTATAACTATAACTCAATAACTATTTTAAATCTCAAAATGAAAATTAACACACAGTAATATAATATGTGTTTTTATATTAATTATATTTATTAAATATATTATTATGTACATTATTATAACTTATTACCGGAATAAGACTAGGATAAATGAGTAGCAACCGAACCTTAAAAATACATATTATATAGATTGTGAGTAGGAAGACTATAATCAAATGGAATATTTCCGAATTATTGTAAATATAGTACTTATAAGTAATAATTATTTACCTCTATATTTGTTGGGATGTCTTGGATACTCAAGTCTAAGATTTTATTACCAGCGACATATAATTTGGTAATCAGATTGTAAGAATAAGTTTGGTTCGAAAATATTGACAAATATTTCAAGTCATTTTTGTTTAAGTAAAGATCAGTAACAATGTGGTCTGATTTGATTGATTGTGATTTGGTTGATTTTGGTATAACGATAGTTGATTGAAAATAATTGCAACAATTGACTATTATTGATTTAACTGAGACTCGACGAAAACAGCTGCAATTTTCTGGACATATAATCTCACCTTCTGTCCATGGACACCACAGTTCTTCGACTTTAAGATCACTCAACAATGTATCTTTTAGTCGATGTGGTGCTTTACATTTAGCTGCTACCATGTCCAATTTTATGCCAGTTGAATTACCGTTATTCTCTTTAAGGTATTTTAGAAATGGGTAAATACTACAGCTACAATTGATTGGGTTTTCGGCTACAAGTACATCAATTGACTTTTTGTTGAAATCCCTTGGTAGTGAATTATTTGGCAAATAGATTCCTTGTATATTATTGCTTCTTAAGTCGACAACAGTATAAGTAGAATTAAAGGTGATTTTGTTCAACTGAAAAAAATATATTCACTTAATAATAACAGTTTTCTTTTATGACGTTCAATCCTAACGATATCATAATGTGCTCCACAGAGTGGAGTGAAGATGAAAACAGAATGTCATCACGTCCGTTATGACATAATTTAGAATTTACAAAAACGACAAAAACTGCTTAATAAGTACACAAAATAAACAATACCTACGTACATTGAAGATATGACCATCGGATTAAAATGCAATATTTATCATCACCTGTAATTTTAAAACCTTTAACGGATCAATGCCTCCTCAACAAATTTTTTCAACCCTTGAAAATACAGTGCTGTTGTTCGACGGTTGATTTGACTGAACTTTGGCTTTCTAGATATTCTTGTCCTCTCAGGGGATGCGGACATAGCGTGCCTTGTTGGTAACTATCCTAGCAATCTAATGAGTGTTTTATTCCTTGTAAATTTGAATGCTTCTTTACTACCCCAAAGATTTTTCTCTATACTCTCATTTTAAAAGATATTCATATTTCTCTTATAATATATTAAAAACATTGGTGCGTGTACTTATGTTTACTATTAAAAGGCATAATCAAAGAAATGTTATTATTTATTTATACACAGTTAAATTATTAGGAAATTAAACAAAAAAAAATAAAAAACAAAACTATTGGAGCGCCGCTAGTTTGTTTCTTTACACTTTAACATCACTAAATTATAAAATTATTTCTCGTTGTTTTTAAAGTAACAACTATCACTCTGACGTTTAATCCTTTGTTTTCGTAAGGAATTGCAAATAGCCGACAATAATAAATTCGAAGCAATAAATCTAGTATACATCAGAATGATTCGCACGAGCGCGTTGGGTATACCACGCTGCTAACTTCATAGTGTCGCTCTTTCGTAACGGTGTGCGCGCGCAGCTCTCAATTTCACTCTCTACCAAATGCCCCAAAAGAAGTATAACTTCAGAAATGCCTAGCATTCTGACCCAAACGTTAATACTGGCTGCAGAAGAGGTATCGTATAGAGTTGTTTTGGTTTTCTTTAAAAGTATCTTGTTTTTCAGATGCTTTTCAAAAGCTTCGCAAATGAACCCGCGGATAAAAAGCTAGCACCTTATATACTATATTATGCAAGTTTAATTTGGCAATATTTCTTTTATTTTTCTTTGCGACAAAAATCCAAGATAATCAAGATACTGCAAGTAAGTGCATTTTTAATATGAATACTATCGACCGAGGATACTTAATGTAATTGAAATTTAAATCAATTTTAATTATAGTGTTATCATAAAACTTTGATGTTTTTCTTAAGCTCTGCAATCTCATTTGAAAGGGCAGAAAATATATATTTAAAAAAAAAACATTTTGACAACATTGATAAATCAGAACGATAAAGTTTTAATTATGAATATTAATGAATTAACTCACCTGCAATTTAGAGATCATGTTATAACTGAGATCTAAATGTTTCAATTTCGGAAATTTAAGTCTCCACATGTCATTGACTTTTTAAAATGATTATGACTGAGATTTAGTGTCTCTAACGTGGAGAAAATTGTCTTTTGCTTTCTTTGATTAAATTGCTCGAAGAAATCTACTTTCATCTTTGCAATATTATTATAAGAAAAATCGATAAGCTTTATATTATATTTCAATGAACTAATGTTTAAAGAATAAATATCTTTTAAATTGTTATGTTTTACACTCAGGTTCTGTAGATTATTTAAACCTGTGAACCAGCTTCTGTAACAAAATATTGTATACAATTAAATTCCTTATACAAACGACATCTGGCCAATAAAACAATAAGCTGTAACAATTCACTTACCCATTCACATAAGTGAGCTTATTGTTATCCAGATTGAGATTTTTTAGTTTGAACAAAGACGCAAATGACTTTTCGGGTAAATATGTTAGTTCGTTGTCACTTAGATTTAACTCACTCAAGCTTTTTAACGTTGTAAACAAAAGCGGCTGTATTTTATTAATATTATTTTTATTCAAAAATAATCTTGACAATGGCCTTGATTCAAAAAAAAGTTCTTCGGGCAAATAACTTAAATTATTTTTGGTTAACTTAAGAATTCCTAAATTGGGAAGACCATAAAATATACTCTTTGGTAAAGATGTTATACTGTTCGAACTTAAATCTAACACCATCAACTTATTCAGACCTCTAAAAGATTCATTGTGAAGATTCATCAACGTATTATTCTGTAATGTTAATTCACTTAACCATCTTAGCTCTTGAAAAAATCCCGGATATATACTAAGCAAACTGCTATTAACTAATCTTAAATAATGTAGATGTTTCTGTGTCAAATCTGTGAGATTTGTCATATTCTCAAAAGCATTTTCTGTAACGTTGATCATTTCCAAAAATGACAATTCCAATTTTTTGATTCCTCCCAGTCCTTTTAGATGAAGTATGTTGATTATTTCAGTCATATTTCGTGTTTCAAACTTATTAAGATTCTTGGAGAGTCTTAGAAAACTTTCGTTGATTTCACTATAAGACGTAGTCGGCAGGGGGCAATTCGTAATCGACATTGAATTTATTTTGCGTTTGAATTTCGAGAGCGGTAGCAAAAGAGTGGAATATGGTTTTACCACGCATTTTATTCTTAATACGAATGACAAATTTTCTGAAAGAAAAAGAATACAATTCTATAGGTATGCTAAAATAAAAGAAAAATGACAATGTATTAGATAGGTACATACATTTTATTTATGATCAAGCCTCATTCCATTTAATTACAGTACTCTTTCAGTAATCAGCAGCTCGATTATCCGACAACTACTATAATCATTCATAAACTATAATCTATAAACATTATTTATACTAGTTGAAAGCTCAAAAGCAAGCTTTATAATTCGCCGGTATTCGTATGTCAAACTCAGTAGTCCGCCGTCGTATTTAAGGCTATGCTTCAGTTGAGGCATGGTCTAAAAAGATCGTGGCTAGGCGATGCGCGGATTGTGCAAATGACGCGTGCCGAACGAAATATAATTTGTCATAAAAGTTCAACATACGTCCATTTAATGTAATGTTTATTGTTATATTACTAATAATAATAGTATATTCATTGACATGCTTTCTAAGTACATACGTAAGGTTTTTTAGTCATCTTTACACGATTTAGGAATATTTTTATCTGACGCTATGACAAAACAAATCGACGTGCGGGCACCTCGACATTCAGTTTCTGATTGGCGACTAGTGAGAAATTTCGTGGCACCTACTGTTGATAATTATTTGCCGTTAACGTAGCTGAGGCTTGGAACAGCCTACGGGTACGAACAATAATTTCATCGTGGAGAAAACTGTGGCCCTCCATGAATCAAGATGATGAAAACTGGGAACCGGAAGACTCAAATCCATTGGAATAATTGATTCAGAGGGGGACTGAAGACCCAAAGCTAACGTGAATTTTTTTAGAATAATGGATAGCAGAAAGTTTTGAGGAGTATGTGCCATTGACGGAAGATGCAAAGATGAGCTCATAAATATATCAAGAAGCTTGAATTCCGCGGATGAAGACAATAATTTGTCAACTAACTGCAGCTCATGCAGTCAAATTAAAAGATGCACTAGCTGTGGTTGACGTTATCATTAAATAAATAGGCAGAAGAAAATAGTGATTTACTGTTTATTACATTATATAGTTAATAAACTAAGAGCGGAATGCAGAATCCAATATTTCGATCTTAAGGATAAGACTATAATATCTATTATAGACTATACTGACTATAGTGCTAAGGAATCCTTAACCATATACTACTTTTGTTATGAACAGGCCCCCTTCTGTATTACCATTTACCACTGACAGCTGCTGTCAAAATAAATTCGCGTGTCTATAAAACAGTCCATACACTCAAATTCATTTAACAATTTATCTCAATATGGACATTAATAGTGTTAATTTCTTTGGCATGTATATGCAGAATATTATTTTATTTTTTATATACCAGTCCGCGGAAATACATCATGCCAGGCAGAATGACACTTGACGCTAGTGTTACAATGTTAAAAAAAATATCTTGCGGTGCCTGTGAAATCACGTATAATGACTGATAGCGAACACATAAGAGTATTATAATTAAATATTAATTATGTATTTATAGTTATTGCATTTATAAGGTGCAGTTGTCTGTATAAATGCGTTTAAAAATTAATAAATGTAAAAAAATTTAACACCATTGTATATGGATGTACTGAAATATGACTATATTCTAAAACATTAGAGCGAGAGGTTTAAAAGAATACTATTTTATGTAATAAAAATACTTGATGCAGTCATTAAATGTTTAAAATAAATATAAAGGGTAATAATGCTTCAAAATTATATAAATAGATTATCTACAACATTTAAGGAATGTCCATGAGCATGCTTTGAATATACAATAAAAGCTCCATTTTGACCTACGATGAGCATGTCCCCCTTAAGGGCCCGCTGAAGAGCCCGCCGTTCAAGTATAATTTAGTATAAAAAGGACCTCGGCGTCGTAACTACGTCAATTTAAATCGATCTTTTCGCAAAAATCACTAATCATCGGAGATTTTATTTCAAGAAATATTATTATTATTACTGATAATTTCTGCCGCGCGGAGAATTATTATTATTTTATGAACACCTGCGACATGAAGCCGATCAGAAAACAGGGCTGTCAAAATAATATTAAGCATTCATATTTTTTAAATGTTAATTTCATCATGGTTTTTAATCAAACCTGTGCAAGTACGTACTGATAACTTGGGTGGATTTTGTAGCAAACATACTATTGATATATATACGGGTATATTATTATTATAACCCAATTCAAATTGAACATAGGTTGATACTCAAATACTATTATAGTATGTTTATGATTTCGAGAAAATAATACGATGGTATAATTAATCCATATCAATTATTTGAAAACATTACATTCGCACTTTGCACAAAATTACAAACACATTCGAAGTTTGCCGCACACGTACAGACCACGTGATATTTGTTTACGCAAAATCGTCGCTTTTCAAAATGGCGAATTTGATTACCAGATTTTACTGCGATGAATCAGTATGTTCCTTTTTGTCTTTTTTTATTCGTAGGTTTGTTTACTATGTACACCGAGAAATTTCCATTTATAAACTCGGAAACGATTTTTACAGAAGAGTTTTGGAATATAATGCAACCAAAACTGGAAAAAATTCTATCATGGGTGTTGACTTCCTGAATTAGCTAACCCCAGGTCCATGCCACTACGTGAACCACAGTGGATATTAAGCTATTTCCACACTGGCAACAAGTTGCTGGCAACCTCATTAAATTTTACGATACTTACCATAATTGCTTAAGAAATTTTACAATAATTATCGTAAAATCTAACGAGGTTGCCAGCAAATTAACTTGTTGCCAGTGTGGACCCGGCATTAGATGCACAAAACTTAAATAATATATATTATAAATAAAAATTTAAAATTATAAATATATATTATGATTTATGTCTTCGACAGCCCTGATGAAATAAATGTGAAATATGAGTCGGATCAGTCACAGAGCAAATTTATTAACACAAACAACTTTGACACGACCTTTTTATATTAACTAGTAGACCAGATATTATGGACCACATGTTAAAAAATCATATTTTCAATTCTCAAGGCCAATTCTGTAGAACGTCCTCTTCTGTAAAAATCGTTTCCGAGTTTATAAATGGAAATTTCTCGGTGTACATAGTAAACAAACCTACGAATAAAAAAAGACAAAAAGGAACATACTGATTCATCGCAGTAAAATCTGGTAATCAAATTCGCCATTTTGAAAAGCGACGATTTTGCGTAAACAAATATCACGTGGTCTGTACGTGTGCGGCAAACTTCGAATGTGTTTGTAATTTTGTGCAAAGTGCGAATGTAATGTTTTCAAATAATTGATATGGATTAATTATACCATCGTATTATTTTCTCGAAATCATAAACATACTATAATAGTACTTGAGTATCAACCTATGTTCAATTTGAATTGGGTTATAACAATAATATACCCGTATATATATCAATAGTATGTTTGCTACAAAATCCACCCAAGTTATCAGTACGTACTTGCACAGGTTTGATTAAAAACCATGATGAAATTAACATTTAAAAAATATGAATGCTTAATATTATTTTGACAGCCCTGTTTTCTGATCGGCTTCATCTCGCAGGTGTTCATAAAATAATAATAATTCTCCGCGCGGCAGAAATTATCAGTAATAATAATAATATTTCTTGAAATAAAATCTCCGATGATTAGTGATTTTTGCGAAAAGATCGATTTAAATTGACGTAGTTACGACGCCGAGGTCCTTTTTATACTGAATTATATTTGAACGGCGGGCTCTTCAGCGGGCCCTTAAAGAGACAACATAATGATTACACATTTCACTTCGTTATCATGAAAGAATGGATTATTTAATTTGTCACAGGAAATGTGCAGGCGTATCTCATGTAACATTGTTATTTGCTATTTATAAAAAAAAAAATATTTTTTTTATATCTACGAAATTCATTTCTACTAATCAAAATGTTTTTAGATAGGTACATAAATAAATCAACGAAACGAGATTGATTTTCCAACACATCGAATGAATGTAAATAATATAAATAAAGTTGTATCTACAATACAATTATAGTGGTGGTAGCAAACCTTTAGTTGGTACGTGAATAAAATAATAATATAATTGGGATTGTTCTAGAGTGATGTTACGCGATCCTATTCTGAACGTAAGGCGTAAAGGTATGGTGCGGTAATCATCAGCCGGGGTAAATCCACTGCTAGATGAAGGCCGCCCCAAGCTTCTTCCAACTCTTTCGGTCCTGTGTCGTTTGCTGCCACATATTTCTGCCGAACTTTATATCGAAAGATATTAATATAGTAAATAATGCCATTTAATAACTGGTAAATAATAATTACCCCTTATACATTTTATCCGCGAATCTGATGAACTTGATGAACCCCGGCCCCATCAAACATAAAAAAACCATACACGATATGAAAATAGTTCAAATCAAAAATTTTATTTCATCAAAATTATTGTAAAATATGACAAATTATGTTGTAGTTGTTTCTTCAATGTATACGAATATGTACAAAAATTGTACCACAAGCGATTTTTTTTTGCTATCTATTAAACGAATGCATTATACTGATTTCCCTCCCATAATATAAATTAAAGGCATGGTTAATATTTTATTATGGTTATTATTTATATAGTTGTATAATTACGTTTTTCTGAAATATGTTATGCTTATTACAATAAGACTCAATTATATACTTATTATAATTATTAATAATACTAATAGGAGAGTGTCATATAAAAACTTTGATAGAATGTTTTTCAGTATATTTTTATTTTATATCTGTGATGCATATTATTAGTTAAAGATCTCACACAGACCTCGAACCTGGCCTCGGTCGGTCGCAAAATTACTGAAATCAGGTTACATTCAAATGAAAAATCATGCGAACCTAGAGACAGCTACTATAATATATAAAGGGGATGCGTAGCCAAAGTTTGCTGGGGCGCCCTATAATTTTGCACATACACTAAGTAAGTGAGTAATTATAGATCGGAGATCTTTGTCGTAAGTGTCACCTTTTGGTAGTAGACAACACACACGACACGTAGGTATTTTGCACATTTAACATTGTATTTCGTTTAATATATTATATTTATAATATAGAATATTAGCTTCTTGGTATAAAGTACAAAACATCCGCAAGGTAGACCTAGACGCTGGATCGATGAAATGATAAAGGTCTGCGGAAGTACGTGGCAACGTAACGCAGCTTGGAGAGGCCTTCAACCAGCAGTGGACAGATTCAGGCTGATGATGATGATTAGGTAAGTATGATAAGATGTATATTCTGTGAATTTTGTAATATCCTTAATCCAGTCACCCGTGTGCTTTACACCCCCAATACCCCAGGCTGGCGCATTTATGTAACAAGACTATTACATGCCCATTTTTTCTTTAAACCAGCTCCTAGATTATAGCCGACATATAAATTTAATATAATTCTATCTAACCATGACAGTTTTTCCATTTTGAAGGGTGTCAGATGAAAAAATATGAGAGAAAAAGAGCACATTTCCAGGGATACTTAAGGTAAATACAAAGATAATACGATATTACAACCTACTGATGAATACGTATCCAACAATGACAACGACATACTTAATCCATAACGTCATTTCAATAGCTCACTGACGATATTAAATTGAGCGAATATATTTTCATAAACATTTATAGAAATCAAAAATCATTACTTATATTAAAAATGTAAGATTTATTGTTATCAATAATCTGTTTATATGTATATGTGATTGAATGCACTTGAAAATAGTTTTTAAATTGTCTTATCACTAAATATTTTGGAAAAAAGGGCATTCATAGACAATAATATTATGCGCGAATGTTTTAGGCTTCGCCTTTCGAGCCAACCGTTTTGCATACATTTCGGTAGACGAGGCTGAAGTTGCGTGACCTGACGGTCATACAAAATAAATCTCAATTCCTACCATAAAATAATCGTAAAAATATAATATTTTTGAAGACAGATGGCGCTGTCATATATTTTTTACCTTTGATACAAATTCTAAATTCAATACATGAAGATTCTGTTGACGGATGTTTCTGTTTATTTTTCAACTTATTATAATGTCTTTAGTCTGTTTTTTTAGAAAGTAGGCTTTAAATTATCACCTATTTTGGAGCCTTAGCCACTGATTTACCCCACTTTTGTGTGGGACGTTGGTCGCCCAAATTTAAATAATTTGATGCGGAATCGAAATTCATGTCTGAAAACTAAAACTTTATCTTTGCTTGATCCATTTTGCGAATGACTAAATAGCATTCTCATAAAAATCGAAAGCTACTACTACACCCAGTGAACAGAACAAGAAATTTCCACTGTTTTGAAGTGAAAATTATATTAATTATTTAGGTACTATGATGTCATGCTTTATTGACAATCAGAAGGCATTTGACTGCGTAAGATGGAACTGTATGTGGAAGGTACTTCTAGAAATGGGAATTCCATCACACCTTACCTGTCTTATCAAAAACTTATATAACAATAGCCACACAAAGGTAAGAGTAATTAATGCGTTTTCTGAGAATTTCCGAACCGAGAAGGGAGTTCGTCAGGGATGCGTTTTATCTCCCCAGTTATTCAATATATATGGAGAGCATATATTGCGAAGAGCCCTAGATCATTGGCAAGGCGGAATAACAGTTGGTGGCCAGAAAGTAAACAACTTAAGATTTGCAGATGATACCACACTAATCGCTACCGATGAAACAGAACTCACAGAGCTGATACACCGGGTATAGGAAGAGAGTCGCAAATACGGCATCCTTATTAATAGGAATAAGACCAAGTTCATGGTTGTTGATCGGACCAACCTTCTACTAACACCAAGTACACTCCAAAACCTCGAAACAGTCGACAAGTCTATATATCTGTGATCGACCATCAGTGGAAAGGGCGGACGCGAAGCGGAAATAAGAAGGCGCACACAGATTACAAAAAATGCGATGACACGCCTTATCACTATATGGAAGGATCGAGGAATTTCGATTGCCACAAAAATGATGCTTGTGCAAACATTAGTATTCTCGATATTTCTATACGGAGTCGAGTCGTGGACCCTGAATGCAAGATAACGGAAGACAATTGATGCCTTTGAGGTGTGGTATTGGCGCCAAATGCTTCGCATTTCTTGAAGGAAGCACAGGACGAATCAGTCAATCATCCAGAGACTGAAGATAAAGGAACGGCTCTCAATGATATGTCTGAGAAGAATTCTGCAGTTTTTTGGACATATTGTCAGGCGCGAACCGGACAACCTGGAGAAACTGTTAGTTTTGGATAGCCTCTAAGGAAGGAAAAGCAGAGGAAGAGCGTTTGCGCGATGGAACGACCAAGTGAAAGAACTGACTGGGGCACCATCCATTCTGCCCTGAAAGAAGCGGAAGATCGAGAAGGATGGAAAGTTTTGGTCGCTCAAAGGATGGCGAAATTTAAATGTGGTCACGATTCTCAGCCATGAGTGCACGACCAAAAAGAAGATTTAAGTACTATGCATCTAAAATATTTTTTCGGTTTTTCCATACTTCACCTCTCGCGCATAGAACACATTATTTTTGTTGGGATAATGGATCGTTTAGAGGATGTTATATTATGAACATGGTTTTCTTCATATGATTAACTTTATTATTATCAACTTCATGAATAATAGTATACAGAGTAATAGATTACATTTTGTTATGCGACCGTTACAATAGACCTTCGATTATACACTAATGTCATGCCGGACACTCAAGTGAACATTTGACTGTAATTAGTATTTAGTATTGGCCGACAGCCTGTGCCGTAGTTAACCGTAGTAATAATATTCTTATATTATTACTTATAATATTTAGTTATGTTATTATATTAGACGGCTATATATCAACACGCCTCTTAGCCGTTTAATTACTTTTGTATCTGTACACTAGATTAACTTCAGTCTTTGACGATTTTCCAGGAAGCTCGTTTTATCCAATGCTTTGGTAAAGATGTCCGCTATATTATTTTTTGAATCAACCTTTACTATGTCAATCGTCTTGTTTTGGTAATGTTCGTTTACATAATGAAATTGAATTTCAATGTGTTTAGAGTTTTTTGTAAAATTTCCAAACTTTGCAATAGCGACCGCTCCGCTATTGTCCTCGTGAATTTTGATTGGTGTATTTACTTTTAAATCAAAACTTTCGTTACATATATTTCTCACAAATAAAATTTCTGTGACTGATTCTGACAGTGCTATATATTCCGCGAAAGTGGAGCATTTTGTAACCACATTTTGTTTTTTTGACTTCCAAAAAATTAAATTTCCGTTTAGTCGAATAGCATAACCGCTCGTCGATTTTCTGTCTATATTGTCGCCCGCATAGTCCGAGTCGACGTAACAATCAATTTTATCGTTCTTTTCGTTTTTGTCATATCTTAATTTTAGATCTTTGGTCTTTAATAAGTATTTTAGAATTCGCATCGCATACTTGTAATGGGTTTTGTCGTGGCAGTTTTGAAAACGGCTTAAGTAATTAACGCTGTACGCGATATCAGGTCTAGTGCCTGAGCTTATGTATAAAAGTTCGCCGATCAAGTTTCTGTATTTTATTGATTCATCTGTTTCGCTCGCTTGATCGATTTTTAGGTTTGTCTCCATTGGAGTTTCGTATAGTTTAGAATTTTCTAACTGATATTTAGAGGCTAATGATTCGATATATTTTGTCTGGCTTAGCTTCATGTTGTTTTGATCTTTATTGTAATCAATATCGATGCCTATATAACTTTTAACCTCATTAAGGTCTTTCATCGTAAATCTTTTCATTAAACTTTTCTTAATTAAGTCAATTTTTAATTTGTCTTTCCCACAGATCAACAGATCGTCTACGAATACCAGGAGATATATTGATTCCTTATTTTCGGTTTTTACATAAAGACAATTATCGTATTCGCTTCTCTTGAAATCTAATTTTTTTACATATTCATCAAATGTTTCGTACCACGCAAGTGGACTTTCTCGCAAACCATATAACGCTTTCTCTAGTTTGCAGACTTTATTTTTTTCCTTTTGATAGCCTTTTGGCTGGTAAATATAAACTTCGCTTTTAACTGGTCCATTGAGAAATGCGGTCTCAACGTCCATCTGGTCAATGAAGAGATTATTCGTTGTGCAATAACTCACAAGAATTTTAAAAGTTAACATTTTTCCCACGGGGGAATAAACGTTTTCCAAGTGTTCTCTTTGTTGAAAGCCGCGTACTACTAGACGCGCTTTGTATGTATCATCGCTCTTTCTTTTAAATATCCATTTAACATCGATTATTTTCTTATCAGTCGGCTTTTCGACTAGACACCATGTTTTGTTTTTATTTAGACAGTTAATTTCTGAATCCATCGCCGCTCGCCAATGGTCAGAGTCTTTTGAGGTTAAAGCTTCCTCATATGTACTTGGCGCATTTGCGTTTATGTAATTAACGTATATACAGTGAGCTATAGGATTTCCGTAACGCTCAACTGTCTTTTTTTCGCGTGCGGATACTCGTCTAGTTTTAACTTTGACCGATTCGCTCGCCTGTTCATTTTCAACAAATACTTCATTATCATTATCATTTTTACGCTCATTTTCACTTTCGCTCAATTCGATCTCCGAGCCCTGCTCATTTAGATCAATGTTTACACGGTTTTGTGATTCGTTATTTCCGTCGAAAGTGTTTTCATTAGTCTGATTTTCTAGGCATATTAGTCTTGTACCTTTTTCGATAACCTGCACATGTCTTGCCTCGATCACCTTATTTTTAACCAAAACTCGGTACCCGAAATGTGTATATCCTACGAGTACTCCGATTTGTGACTTATCGTCCCATTTTTTTCTGTTTATTTCCGGAATTCGGACAAAAACTCTTGAGCCATAAATTTTTAAATGTTTGGCTTTCGGCTTAACCCCGAAAAATATTTCATAAGGCGTTTTATTCTCGCACGTATTTGCGATAGTTCGATTTTTTAAATAGGCAACTGTATTTATTGCCTCGGGCCAATAAATTTTACTTATGCGCGCCTCTTTAATTAAACATCTTGCTATGTCCATTGCTGATCTGTTATAACGTTCAGCGACTCCATTGAGTTCGTGTACGTTTGTCGGACATGGTAAAATTTCGATTCCCTTTTTGTTTGCAAATTCGTATATTTCTCGATTTAAATATTCGGTCCCCTTATCGCATTGCAATCTTTTTATTGATTTCCCGAATTGATTCTCTACAAAGTTAATGTGATTTTTGAGACACTCGGCCGTTTCTGATTTATTTTTTATACAATAAATTTTTGCACATTTGCTGTAATCGTCTATGACAGTCAAAAAATATTTTTCACCTTTATAGCCCACAATATTGTGCGGACCGTTTAGATCGGTGTGTATTATTTCGTTTATTGCTGTTGTTTTCGCGCGATGATTTTCAAAAGGTAAATTTGCCATTTTACTTTCAATACATGTCGCGCATTTCATTTCTTGTTTTTCAAGATGGTCTGGTAGTCCATCAAGTAACTTATCTTTTACTATTTTTTCTAGATATCTAAAGTTTACATGGCCTAACGCACGATGCCACTTTTCCTTTTTTGTTAATCTCGTTGTATTTGTGAAGGCTTCATTTGGATAATCATTGTATGTACTAATCTTGCTTGAATCTTTAGGATTTTTTACACAGCTAGTCATGTAGTATAAATCATTTATTTTATTAGCCACTGCTATAAGGTTTCTGGTTTTTTTATCAAAGATTTTGGCGTTTGAATCGCGCGCTACTATTGTGCAATTTTGTGTTATTTTTGAAAAACTTAACAGATTTTTCTTTAAACCTTCTACTAAATAGACGTTTTTTAGTTCTACTGGCTCAACATTGTTATGGTTTTTAAAGTAACTTACAATATTTCCCACTTTTGTTGCTCGCAACTTTTTTCCGTCGGGTAGGTTTACGTCGATTGGCTCTTTAAGCTCAACGCAACTTGAATAGAACTTATCGCTTTTCACTAGGTGATCTGTGCACCCGCTATCGAGTAGCCACTTTATTTCACTCTCACTTGTTTCTTCACTGTTTGCACTGAGTTTATGATGATTAACTTGAAGAGCCCACGTCTTCAAGTTTTGTTGTTGTTGCTGCTGCTCGATGCCTCTGCCTCGGCTGCCGCCTCGCTGGTATCTGGTGCCTCTGCCTCTGTGATATCCAAATTTCTCGTAATTGTTTTTGTTCGTCGGCTGTTGTGATGTATTGCCGCTGTTTCTGGTGCTGGGCCCATATCCCTGCTGTAGATTGTCGGTTTGATTTGCGAACCAACACTGTTGCTGCTTGTGTCCTTGCTTATTACATATATAGCACAGGGCTTTTGTTTTTGTTTTTGTATTGAATGTGCTTACATTCGTCTTTTGTGGATTTTCCGTGTTTGTTAGGCTTTTTTCCTTGATTTTCGATTTGACATATTCCATTGTTTGTTTTTCCGCCGGAACTATGTCAATGAAATCACCTATCGCACTATAGCTTAACGGTAGTGCCTTTATTAAATATCTTATCTGCTCTTCTTGTTGAAGAGTACCACCTGCATTTATATATTCATTGCAGGTTTTCTGAAAGTCTAAGAAGAAATCATCGACAGTTGCATAGTTTTTCATTTTAATTTCCTCGATTTTTGACCTGCAGATTATCTGCATCGGCGTTGATTTCGTTGAGTGTATTTCATCTAGTTTTTTCAGCATTGTCAATGTCGTGTCGCAGTTCTTGATAAATTCTAATTGGCTATCGGAAACTGCACTAATTAGAATGGTTTTGGCTTTTAAATCTAGTTTTTTCCATTCCGCATATTTTTCTGTTGTTTCCATTGTTCGGATTGCTGGCGCTTGACACTCGTTGTATTCTAGAATGTTCAGCAATCTGTATTTCCAGCTGTTGTAATTCCTTCCTTCGAAGATTGGTATATTTACCTCTGTGATCTTCGTTAGATTTGCCATTTTCGTAATAATAATTTTATTTATTATTTTTTTTTTTTTTTGAATTATTTTGCAGCCTTACGCCACCACTGCGTTTCACTTAATAAAGCGGTCGGTTTTCTGATCCGCTGTGATCGCACTTGAATTATTGTTACCGTGAACCCGCGGTACAATTTACGGAGCACTGGTTTTACGTTTTAAACCACGTTGCACTTGTTATATATTTGAACCAACAATACTATTATAACCACGTTCTGCTACCATGTTGGGATAATGGATCGTTTAGAGGATGTTATATTATGAACATGGTTTTCTTCATATGATTAACTTTATTATTATCAACTTCATGAATAATAGTAAACAGAGTAATAGATTACATTTTGTTATGCGACCGTTACAATAGACCTTCGATTATACACTAATGTCATGCCGGACACTCAAGTGAACATTTGACTGTAATTAGTATTTAGTATTGGCCGACAGCCTGTGCCGTAGTTAACCGTAGTAATAATATTCTTATATTATTACTTATAATATTTAGTTATGTTATTATATTAGACGGCTATATATCAACAATTTTATCGCAGGAGTTGATTGTCAAAAATTTTATAACGAGCATATTGATAATAAAATTGTTATTTTTACGATATTAATTCGTACTTTTTTTTTAAACAGTGAGTCATCAACAAAATAGATATTATTATGTGCATTATTTATATGTAGAAAGTAATAATTTATATATTTTAATGACCATCTCCGATAAATTGTATGTAAACAATGTTGTACGTATAAATAAATTGTAGACATGAACATTTATTATAATAATAAATCTCAGAATAGGAGACGTTTGACGTTTGAAATTTTAAAGTTGAATGTTTTTCGGCCATATTTCACCGAGTGGTTGTTTTATATCACATATTTTTTTTAAATAATAACTTAATTATGATACGACGGTATGCTATTTTTTTGTATGTATGCTTTCTTAAGGGGCCCGTAAACGAGCAACTTTTTACGGCAATTGTGTCGCCGTTAATAGTTCCCCAAAACACGGCAATTTAGTAGTCTACGTTGCCGAAACTTTACATCTATTGCCCATGCTCTCTGGCAACATGGTTGGTTGATATGTGTAATATCGAACGCAATCAAAAATACGGCAATAATTGCTAGATAAATCTATTTCATTCTCGCTCTACTCAATGTATGCGTCTCTGTTTGACCTCACCCCTAGTAACAAAAAAATATTGTATGTTTTGACAGCCGATTCGACAATAGATTATTATAATTTTTTGCTATTATATATGTATATATATATCGACTGTGTTTAGGAAAAAGGGCGTAACCCTCGATTTTTCGAAAAGTGCTTTTATTAGAAAAAAGCATTTACCCTCAATTTTAATGATTTTCTGTAATAACTTATTTAATTATTAATAAATCAAAAAGATATTACACCAAATCATCAATCATCATGCACCCAATGTCTGTGCCTATTTTTGTTTTTAATATTAAACCAAAATCATTCAAAAAACGTTTTTTGCCTCTCCCGTAAAATTTGTTTTGTGTGGGCTACACACTTTTTCCTAAACACGGTCGATATGTATATATAATATTATTATGGTGTTATTACAAATCGTCAAGTCACACTACATATAGTGAATAAATAAACAAACCTCAGGGTATTGAAGCTTATTAACGAAGTTTATTTACGTCTTGAACTATATAACGTGGAAGCCAAACTATATAATGATCAAAATTCGAAAAGGCCAATTATCAAAGCTGCACAAACGTCTAGATCTGAAACGCTATAAGCAATCAAAGAGTTGAACACCCTGAATAAATACATTTAACTCCTGTATGAATCTCCAGTTGGCAAAAATCGAAGAGTGACTGCCAATATAATAGTAATCAGTGTTGCTTTTTTCATAACTGTATCTACTTTCATCGCACTAATTTTATTTAACAAATACCTACTAAAAGTCAATTTTTGTCATCGTTGTAAAGTTTTTAAATAAATAATTATCAATAACTAATTTCTGGCTTAATATATTACTTATTGTTTCACGTTTGTAAGGGGGTACATGTTCAGCGTAAGTCACAATGGAGCTTTTGTTCTATTTTCGAAGCATGATCCTGGACATACCTTAAATGTTGTAGATAATCTATTTATTTAATCTTAAAGCCTTATTATCTTTTATATTTATTTTAAACATTCGATGACTGCATAAAGTATTTTTATTACATAAAATAGTATTCGTTTAAGCCTCTCGCTCGAATGTTTTAGAATATAGTCATATTTCGGTACATAACTGTGCAGTGGTGTTAAGATTTTTTACATTTATTAATTTTTAAACGCATTTATAAAATTATCCGTATAATTTAAATTGACATTATTATAGTGAAATATTTACGATAAAAAAATATATTGATAATCTCTGTGATCCAAAATTTGACAAGAATTAGGCATTTTATTATTCAAAAAATGGGCAAGATTCACACATTTGAAGATAATTATAAAGATATTAATTTTTAGCTATGTCTTTAACCATTTAAGTGTGATAAACATCCTACGAATAATGATTGCTTTATAATAATTATTGACCTAAGAATAAGGTAGTGTTTTTTTGAAATACGCCATTTCTTTTGGCATTCCCCAGTCGTTAAACTACAACATACGGCCGTAGCCATAAATTGATAAGCCATAATTGAAGTGGGGAGTAAAATGAAACGCGCGTGTTAGAACATGTACCTAACCGATTTTTTTTTTAAACGGTACATGTTCAAACACGCGCGTTAACATCATTTTTGTTAACTTCATTTTTGACTAATAATAAATATTTGTTGATATTAATGTAATTGTAAGTGTTCATATTTTGTGGTTTGTTAATATTTCAAATAATTTGTTTAATGCCCCTGATTTAATATGAAACATTACTGTCCAACCTCATTAATTTTAAATTAATCTGATATTGGGAAGGTATTATTGGACGGATAATTTATGTACCTATTGTTATATTATTTCTGTCGCTTCGGATTTTGTTTGATAAATATTGTTTTAAAAAAATTCATTCAGTTGAGTGTTCATGTCCTTCTGAGACGGACGAAACCGGTCCTAATCTTTTAATTAAAAGTGGAATAAGTACTACAAAAAATTGCGTTTTATTAAATTAAAACAATAAAAATTATCAATATATTCAAATTATTTGTAAAAATCACCACTTATACAATATTATGATCAATCCTACATAATATTTTAAAATGTCAACAAAATAAATTGTAAATAGATAGGTTTTTGCTATAAAATAATGTTCTTAATTAAGAGATTTTAATAATTATATTATTATGTACCTACTGTTAAATACGAATTAAATTTAAAGTTAAATACGATTAACAAAATACTGGTACTCAATAATAAATACCGAAAAACCGGTTTTGATATTTTCATTCAGTATTCCAAAATGTCTTTATCTTTGTATACAACATGTCTTAATGAAAATAATTCTGACAGATGAAAATAAATCAAACAAAAGAAATTAAAATCAAATTTTTCGAATCGAATGGAATATTTAAAATTGGAAATGTCAGGAAAAGTAAATTGAACAAACAAACTTTGTATTTTACAACGTTTTTGTCAGCTCGTATTCTTGTTTGTCCGGTAGTTGTTTGTCCACCACAAATCTTGCAATCATTCATCATCAATCATAGACATTTGAAACTTTTAGAATATACCAGCTAACTTTTAGCCATCTTCAAGCAGAATTGAATTCATTTTCAATTAATTCTGTTTTGTAAGGAAAGTTATTTCAGAAAAATCCATAAAAAGTAAAAGTGTATTATTGGTTGCTAAGGGGGTGGTCCTAGCAACTAAATTATTAATATATACGTGCGTTACTATGGAAATCAAAATGAAATGTCAAAATGACATTTCATCATTCTATATTTTGTTTGTTTGTTTTTTATTTACTTCATATCAAGTACGAGTTTGAGCATATTGAGCATAATAATTCAACAGAAAATTTAGAAACATTGTATACAAAAAGTTCTTTTTATCTTATATTTTTTTTTAGTTGTCAGTTGGGGTCAAGTAAGAAAAGGAAATTAAGCAAACATAGTTTGACATTTATTTTATTATAATAATATAAAGATACGTATATGACAGCATTTCTCTTTTCACCTCTCTTCCGTGTAGCAATTTATTTGAAAACTCATAAAAGTGTGCTAATTCCATGACAATGCATTGTATTGTCATCTATGCTTCAAACTTTTGGGAAAAACTTTCAGCAACTTGCTAAGTTATTAACCATCAGCTGTTTTTTTTCAGCTTTGCCGCTGCTGAAGTCTCCTAGTGCACTAACCTTTAACCCTTATTCTTGGTGTTAAAATCTTTGCATTTATCGTACAGGCCTACTATTGATTATAATTAGTATGAAGATATCACATTTAAAACTTGATAGTACAAAATGTCTTTGATAAATTGAAGATTCCCAACATCCAACTAAAATACACGTAATGGTAATTTAATCTTTTTTCTTTAAAATAATATATGCTTTCAAATTTTATTATAATCAGACTGATACGATCAAACGGTAACGTATCGGTTTATAAAATAGTGTATCTCGAGACAAATTCCCGGCTCTAGTAAAATCACAATATGCTGTTTTTTCAATGTGCGTTTGGGTTCCGAGCAAAAACCATGACGTGCCTCATGTTCATTCCTTCTAAAAAAATGTTGAGTTACCTCTTGGTGAGGTGGCTGAAAACTAGGTCTAAAATTACAGAAAATCACTCTTTTTAGTGTTTTAAAATACGTAGTGGTCTCGACTGCTGACTGATTTGCTCTAATTAAACCGTCAACTGCCCTAAATATACACATACTTTTTCCTAAACCACTCGCCACGTCTCGACATCTGTTATGCAATCGTATGCAGTGGCGTAACAAATGTTAGTCACTCTTCAAAGCTGTGCCGAAAGTGTCCCAAGAGGAACTTCCCAAGACCTTGGTTGTCGTGAACTAGTGTGTGCGTGATTCCTATTTCAATGTAATGTATTAGATTCTAATGGATAAAATTTTGTACTATTCCATTTGAGTCGTTTTTTGCGACCAGGGTTTTGCCTTTTGGCATCTTCAGGCACTATCTAAACTCATCAAAAGGCAAATAAACACTGACACCGAATACTATTAACTATAACTTATATAACAAATCAATACAATAAAGTAGGTAAAAACTAATCACCTACCTATTAAGGAGCCGCTGAAAAGCTCCACATTTCAATATAATTCAGTATGAAAAAGACCTCGGCGTCGTAACTACGTTAATTTAAATAGATCTTTTCGCAAAAATCACTAATCATCGGAGATTTTATTTCAAGAAACATTATTATTATTACTGATATTGTCTGCCGCGTGGAGCATTATTATTATTTTATGAACACCTGCGAGATGAAGCCGATCAGAAAACAGGGCTGTCAAAATAATATTAAGCATTAATATTTTTAAAATGTTAAATTCATCATAGTTTTTAATCAAACCTGTGCAAGTACGTACTGATAACTTGGGTGGATTTTGTAGCAAACATACTATTGATATATATACGGGTATATAAGTATTATAACCCAATTCACATTGAACATAGGTTGATACTCAAATACTATTATAGTATGTTTATGATTTCGAGAAAATAATACGATGGTATAATTAATCCATATCAATTATTTGAAAACATTACATTCGCACTTTGCAAAGATAACATCAAAATGTGTATATACTTATTTAAATGACGAATGACATGCATGAGTGAGCACGGCTGAATGCTTGGAAATGTGTTTTTTTTCTATTTCAAAATCTTTTAATTGTGTATTATTTTATAACAAATTCAATTCCAACTTCATATAACTAATAAAAAATACTGTTTGTTTCTACGAATAAAAAAAGACAGGAAGGAAGATGTGTACAAATCACGGCAATCAGAAAGGCCGGCAAATATGGCCGACAATGCGTGATACACAAACATAAAATACACAAAATTACAAACACATTCGAAGTTTGCCGCACACGTACAGACCACTTGATATTTGTTTACGCAAAATCGTCGCTTTTCAAAATGGCAAATTTGATTGCCAGATTTTACTGCGATGAATCAGTATGTTCCTTCTTGTCTTTTTTTATTCGTAGGTTTGTTTACTATGTACACCGAGAAATTTCCATTTATAAAATCGGAAACGAATTTTAAAGAAGAGTTTTGGAATAGGTATAATGCAACCAAAACTGGAAAAAATTCTATCATGGGTGTTGACTTCCTGAATTAGTTAACCCCAGGTCCATGCAACTACGTGAACCACAGTGGATATTAAGCCATTTCCACACTGGCAACCACATTAAATTTTACGATACTTACCATAATTGCTTAAGAAATTTTACGATAATCATCATAATTATCGTAAAATCTAACGAGATTGCCAGCAACTTAACTTGTTGCCAGTGTGGACCCGGCATTAGATGCACAAAACTTAAATAATACATATTATAAATAAAAATTTAAAATTATAATTATTTATGATTTATGTCTTCGACAGCCCTGATGAAATAAATGTGAAATATGAGTCTGATCAGTCATAGAGCAAATTTATTGACACAAACAACTTTCACACAACCTTTTTATATTAACTAGTAGACCAGATATTATGGAACACATGTTAAAAAATCATATTTTCAATTCTCAAGGCCAATTCTGTAGAACGTCCTCTTAAGTCAAGGAGTTTTTTTCTAACACTTCAACTATTCATAATTTATTTGTTATTTTTTATTGTGACCTTTGACTTGATAGGTGGGTAATGGAGTTTTTACCTACTTTATTGTATTGGTTGGTTACAAGTTAGAGTTTATAATATTCTTGGTCAGTGTTTATTTTCCTTTTGGTGAGTGTAGACAGTGCTTGAAGATGCCGAAAGGCGTAGGTCGAGTCACCAAAAACGACTCAAATGGAATAGTACAAAACATAAATCCATTAGAATTTACTGTGTTTTTAGTTATAGATGTGTTACCATGAGTTGACATCACCTACTTTTTAAGTCAAGGGGTTTTTATACTAACACTAACTATTTATAATTTGTTTGTTATTTTTTATTGTGACCTTTGACTTAATATGTAATGGAGTTTTTATATACTTTATTGTATTAATTGGTTATAAGTTAGAGTTAATAATATTCCTGCTCAGTATTTATTTACCTTTTGGTGAGTGTACACAGTGCCTGAAAATGCCGAAAGGCGAAACCCGGGTCGCCAAAAACGACTCAAATGGAATTGTACAAAACATAAATCCATTATAATTTACTGTGTTTTTAGTTATAGATGTGTTAACAAGAGTTGAGGCCAAGCAATACTCACACTGACGCATTGTTTCAACGACATCAATGTATACACATGTTGTGCTCTTTTCGCTATAAGCGCAATACGTAGGCGTAAGCAAGACAAACGGCTATTTTTCGTAGACGTTGTGCAATGCCCGTTGCCTCAGAAATGCATTAAAATACACAATCTTTCGTATCTATGTTTGCACCAACTCAGGCTGAGAGACCTACAACACCAGGTCAATGAATCTTTTTTTTTTAATAAAAAATAACTAACAAATACCTACATTTTGTTAAAAACTTACAATGTTAGTTTTATGAAATAACTTTGTGTAAACAGATACCAACATATAATTATTTTTGTTTAAAGTATTTGATTTACACCTTTGGAGAATTTCTTGAAAAAATTACCTGTGCAGCACGTTCCCACGGAGTGTCAAAAATATAATAGGTTGGTGGCGCTTTTCACAAGTAGACTGTATAATTTGAAGGTGATGGTGGATTCCGGATCTAGGGGGAGAGTTAACAGGATGCCAGACACTGACCTTTTATGATGTTAATGATGGCTCCATGGTATGGTTGCACTGTCACTCGTGCGGTATTGTTTGCTGGGTTACCCGGTGCGCGAAACTTGACGGTACACCGTTTATGGATGATATGTAAGGTTTATGAATGATGGACGCGGCATTCACTCAAACCGTAACAGGCTTAGTGCAACAAAGGTCGAACAGATAAGTTTTGAGTTAACTTTTGAGTCACGCTGTAGGTAGAAAGCGACGGTAAAGTATAAAACTTGCCCACGTCTGCTTGCTGCATATCACTTGAGCTAACTCAATGTTATTTGCGTCACCGTCTATTGTACGTCGTGTACTTCCTTGTACCTATATACTTCATATTTTTTGTATTTACACATTTATACTATAGATCAACTTAATATTGCATAATTACAATATTACATAATACTTTTTTAATAATATTTATTTGTTTCTAAATGTCATGCTGTGAACGTCTTAAACTTATAATTTGTAATGTCCACAATATGTAAAATAAATTAAAATTGAAAATTGAAAATATCATGACCCGTGACTGCCGGTCACTTGGTCTTGTGACAATAATGCTGGGATTTGAGGGAGGTGGTAAGTAAGGGTTACGGCCACTACAATTTGGCGCAACCATAGGTAATAGAATAATTATTTTGCTGCAATGATATTTTACTTCTAAGATTTTTTTACAATTTAATATTTTTTGGCGTTAATAAAAATAATTTTTCCAAGTGAATTTTCGATAACGTTTGTGTTTTTATAAGAGATATAAAACTATTATTATAAGCGAGAACGTTTTTCTTTGGTTTTTCCCATGTTTTTTTTACAATACTTACCGTCCGTACATCATTCTTATCGCAGGCTGACTTTTCATAAAGTTTTCTGCCGGCTTCCTGTCGGCAGAAGCTTTCGCGGAAAGTTTCATTTCCGCAAATAATTATATCCGAACTCATTATGAAAACAATTAAGCACAGTCGGTGGAGCTTTTTTGTAACGGTTACTTTTCAAGGTTTTCTGTTTATCATTCTGATTGTTTCGCCGAAAAATGAGGCAGTAAATATGAAATAAGATAAAAGTTTTCGTTTTAATCATTTTTATAGCAAGTCGCGTGCAACGATGTTTTTTTTCTATTTGAAATTATTAGGCCTCGAGGACTTACTAAAGCTTTCACAGGCTTTTCTAAAATAATAATTATTCTTCATGATAAAAAATACATTGTGATAATAATCTACGATCCCCTTAATTAGATAAGTAATACGGTCGGCTTATAATGTTATGACTCCAATGTTCATATTTTTATCTTCTGTCTGGCAAATACACATATTGTTTTTCAATGAATGTTTGAAGTCTGTATAATTATAGATCTGATAAGTTGAGCAAGTGGCTAACATCTAATTCTGGTAAAAACAAAATTCTGTTAATTAAAACATCCACTCTATGGAGACCCATAATAATAATATGACCCACTTAGGATCGGATATGTACTGAAATTAAATTTCAATTATAATTAATTTAAGTGTTTTGCTATTATGAAAGAGTCATTTTTTGCAACCCTGGTTTCACATTTCGCCTTCTTTAGGTACTATGTACTCTCACAAATGACAAATTTACACTTACGTAGAATGTAGTTCGTTATCCGTGTACCAAATTAATACCATTCAAATATTTTGAAAACATTATTAGGTACCTACCTACTAAGTAAATAAATAACTAAAGAAATCAGAAGTGATAAAATGTCTTCAAAATATAAAACGATGTTTATTCTTATTTAAAATTATTAGTCCCCAGGTTGTAACATAATTTATTCAGTAACTTAGAATAAATATGTTTGAACACTTTTAAGGGCAACACTATGCCTCGGAAATTTATCGTTGTTAACATGGCAGTCTGCGTGGAACAATTTTTAAGTTGGTATCTCCTGCGCGTGGGTAGGCGACTACATGCGCGTGGAGAATACAGTTAGTCTACATCCGGCGAGCAACGAAGAAGGTCCAGTCTAGATATATTGTATTACACAGATATTTTAATATTCAAAAAATAATTACCTCTTATTATTTTTAAATATCTAAGATAAATATAACCACGAAGCGACCCTGTGCGAAGCCGGGTACTTCAGCTAGTATATTATAATAGTTAGAGGTAACTACCTGTTAATTATATAATTTGTTGGTTTGAAAATCAATGCGAAGAAAACAAACGTTTTGTGTAAGAGCACCTGTCCTAATCTAGATTTCCTTCTGATTAGCGACGAGCAAAACATCGAGAGCGTCGACAGCTTCCTGGGGGTACACATTACGGAAGATGGCTTTTTGCAGAGAGAGCTCGCTATCCGAATGGGAATGGCTGGAGCAATAGTCAACTCGATGCGGAGTGACTTACGATTATACTCGGTCAAAAATAAATGCCGCCTATTCAACGCTTGCATTCTGACGGTGCTGTTTTACGGTAGCGAATCATGGCACCTTACGAAAGCTCAGAGCAACCGTATACTGAGCTTCGAAAACAGATGTTTGCGACGGATACTGAGTGCTACTTTGGGAGCAACGAGGAGATAAGGGAACGCACTAAGCAACTTTTCATCAGACTGAGTGAATAGGCCATGTTAGACTTTGCTCGGTCACGTGCTGCGGACGCCAGAAGAGAACTTTAACTTGGTTTGCCTGTTTTTAAGCTAACTGGATTCTGGCATCCTAAAAAGCTGCTAAATACTATCTGTAGAGTGTATACGACGAAGCTACTGGTTTGACCTGGAATGATGCAAGAAGACTGGCAAGCGATAGGGATTCTTGGAAGCGCATCGTGGTGTCCATATGTTCCAATTATGCTGAGAGTGAAGAGGCAACGTTGGACCTGACTCGGCCACGTGTTGCGGATGCCAGAAAAGAACCTCAACCTGGCTTGCTTGTTCTTCAAGCCGACTGGATTCCGGCGTCTTGGAAGGCCGCTAAATACTATCAATATAGTATATACGGCGGAGCTACGGGATGTTGGTTTGACCTGGAATGAAGCAAGAAGACTGGCAAGGGACAAAGATTCTTGGAGGCGCCTCGTGGTGTCCATAAATGCACCGACTAAGAGTAGGACATGGAAGAAGAATAATTTATAATCATTTATAAATTTCGGCATGATTAGAATTATATCAGTTGTTTAGTTATTGATAAACTATAATGGCCTCTCCCTCTCGGTAGAAATATTAATCAAATATATTTTTGTCTCCTAATTACGTTTCTTATGTGTTTAAATTTATAAATGTTAAGTATTGTACAAGTTTTCTCAGTAAGGTATCGTAAACTTTTTCACGATACCTGTATGTGTTCTAAGCGTAGCGTGGGAGCACGTAAGGCAAGCAGTGCAACTTCCAAAGTAAACAAACGCTAAATTTGTTCAGCGTAGCGTGCTCTGTATGAATAACTTCGTCGAAATTATGCGTTACACGACTGCTTTATTGCTGGAAAGGTATTATTTTGGCTTAATTATGCGCTCGTGAACCAAAGGTGATGAATTTATTATATTCAAATGCCCTAAGTTGTGGCTGCACTGTTAAAAATAACTGTGTATTACCTGTTATTATGGATTATTATAAAAACGTATATATTTGAGCTGTGTTGCTTATTTTACGGTATGATCAATTTGGTTGTATACAAATTGTAATCAATTGCAAAGTTTTTGTAAGAAACCAGCATAAAATTCCTGCACGCACGCACTAAGCATTATAATTTTGAATAACAGTAAATAAAGAAACTAACATTCATATACACTATTTACCAATATTCAGTTTTAAATAAATAAAAAATAATAAGTACTTTGGTTGGGCCATTTATCTTTGCATTCATCCTTTCTTTCCACCAACCTCAAATCGCTTATTTCACAAAAACAGACAACGAGCAATTACGGGTTATCAGACGACCATGATTGAATACAATCCAGTTAGCTCAAATCAATTAGTATGTGTAGTTTTTAAGCACAGTTTACTGAATAATTCAATTATACAAACTGATTCAGAAGTTCACGGCCGGGTCAACTTGATTTAATTATTATGACCGTCATCCAAACAAAACTTCTGAATACCTCGCAAGCCGTGATATAGGCTCTTATCATTTATAAAACATATTATCATTATTATAAACCTCACATCTCATCCATCAACAGTGTACCGTCAAATGCTGCGCACCGGGTAACCCAACAAACAATAACGCGCGAGTGATAGTTCAACCAGACCACTGAGCCATCATCAACATCATAAAAAGTCAGTCTCTGGAATCAACCAGCATCTCCTTCAAACTACAGTCCACTGAGAAAAAAGCTACCATACTTTAATTAACACTATCGAGAATAAAAGTTTGGTTCGCGCCAGATGTCTGATATAATTATAATTTTAATGCTATTTGCGTTAATTGATCACAAAGCAAATTGTCTCCTGATTGGTGTAATGTTAATTACTTAGTCATCAGAAATAATTCCCATAAATCATATAATAATAGATAGCTTAGAGGTAAAAGCACTCACTGGAAATAGAAAGACGTGAGTTCAAGCCCCACTTAGTTTCGCTTTTTATGTATTTTTATTTTTGTTTTTTGAAGTTATACTTCATTTGGCGCGTGTAGGAAAACAGATCAGAGTGTATTTTTGGTGTGTGACGAAGTTGCGCGCACCGATGCAACACATAATTTATTATTATGATTTTATTCATTTCGGTCTCAGGGGTACATGCGCACGCGCATAGTGTCATTTAGTTAGACAGTTAGTTAGTTAGTCGTTCAAAACAACCAAGTAAACATCACGTGTTGTAAACATAACCAATATGTCATAATAAATATATATGTTTATATACAAATTTCTGGAGACTAACATTCTACACTGCTAATTATTCTTAAAACTTTATTTATATTGAAGTGTGTATTTATTTTTCATTGTAAGGATTGTGTATCAAGATTTGAAGCTATATTTATATAAGTATTATTTTTTATGAGTAACATTATATATCAATAAATTTTGTGAATATTGAGTTGGTAAATAATTCAAAAATTATATTAAAATTTTTGATATTTTATTAATTCATCATGGGCACTTCTCAATCGATTATAACCGCTGTATGGCAAAGATGAGTTTTGGTTCAATACAATAATTAATATACAATTATCATGTGCTATATGAGACACAAATGAATCGCACATACGTACATAAGTACACACACCGATATTTTCTATAAATGATTGCTTTTTACGTTAGCGTCTTTTTTATTGATATTTATTTTAACATTAATAATAAATAATGTACGCATTTTTATTATTTTAATCCTTAATTTCAATAAATAAAATAAAAAATATTCTTTTACATATCGAATTCTAATTTAATTCTAGTAATTTCACATGTTTTTCCATATAATTATGTTTAGATCCAGAGTGTGGATCTGATTGAGCATAATTATTATGGTTAGCATATTATATGAAGGGTAAAAAAATATTTTTTGTTAGCCTGCCAAGATCAATATCGGATTTAAGGGTCACCAAAAAAATAATATTAAATAATTACAAGATAAAAGAACTTTTTATATACAACGTTTTTAAATTTTCTGTTGAATCATATAAACTTGACTTGACTAACTTAAACGATCAAAAAAAATTGTACTTGATAGAAATAATACTGAAATGTCATTTTGATTTCCATAGTAACGCACGTATATATTAATAATAATAATTTAGTAGCTAGGACCCACTTAGCAACCAATAATAGTTTTACTTTTTACGGAGTTCTTCCGAAATAACTTTTCATACAAAACAGAATTAACTGAAAATGAAATCAATTCTACTTAAAGATGGCTAAAAGTATTAAAAAAATGCATTGGCATCATGTTCTGATGTATTTTAAAAGTGTCAAATGTCTAGCTAGTCGGGAAATTGGTTAAAAATTGATTGCAAGTTTTGTACTGGACAAACAACCTCCGGATAAATAAGAATACGAGCTAAGAAAAACGTTGTAATAAAATGGGTGAAGTAATATCATATTATTTTATCGGTTTCTGTGAGTCATTTTGGTTTAAATATTTTTCCGTATGTTTTTGATGGATTCTAAAAGTTATAAGTATATGGTTTACTCTGCTTGAAAATACATATTAAAAAATATGGACGATTTTTTTTGTTAGATTTTGACCGTGCGTGGCAATTTTTGTAAACAGATGCCTCATTTCGTCGCCCCAAAAGCAAAAGAGCACTACTTTTGCAAAAACAGAGTTTGAAGAAAAACACAGCTTAAGTTTTTTTTGGTGAAAAGAAATCGTGTGGAGAATATTTCTAAATATTTTAAAATTAAATTCAGAGCACAAATGACTTAATATTCAAAGATTGAAATGCAATTTATGTATTTTTTTCATATTATTTCGTAAAGATTCTCGTCACAAGGGTCTTTTTCTGCAACTAAATATTTTTTTGTACAAAGGCTTTTATACATTTTAAAATAATTACACAAAGTATCTTTTTCTTATATTATTTTTGTAACCACTGACTGGCAAAATCGTGTACATGTTACGTTTTTGTTATCGTTAATGATTGAAGGTTAGTTTACAAATACACAAATTTCCTTTATTTTATTTCGTAAATTGTGATTTCATGGATTAAGCTCCACAAACGTCATTTTGCTTATAATGTAGAGAGAAAAATTACGAACAAAACTACTTTCATAACTCAAAATCGTCAAATTGCACTTTTGCTTTTGGGTCGACGATATTATTAATAACATTATTTATGCTTAGTACTACTTTTTAAACTATTTTTTTAGTAAACGAATAATTTACAAAGATTGATAAAGTAATATAATTTATTGAAAATACACTGAATAAAAAAATAGTTTATTAAATTATTAGCAATAATATGCATGAAGGTTAAAACAAAAGTTTAAAATGATATATATGAATTAAAGTTAGTACATATTATTGGTATTTTGATAATAGATAATAGTCAACGTTTTTGTTATGTGTGATTTAATAGTATAATTTTGGATATTTTATGGATAGAATAATATTTTTTATTCATTAAAGTTTGGTTAGGCAGGGCTTAATGAATTTTAAAATATGAACATACAATACCTATTTGTAATATATTGTATTTTTAATCCAACGAAAAAAAATGAGTAGGAATAAAATAGTGTGCACAATTTTATCGTATCGCCCAAAATATATATTTTTAAAATTTTAAAAGCTATTATAATTTAAAAAAACTAACAAATAATACCATCTGTAAATTGTAGTCTTAGTTCAATTAAAACAAAATAAATACGTGTGACTAACAAAGTTTCATGTGCACTTTTTATGTGCAGATCTTAACAACCTACCTCCACCCTTTGCTACTGCCAGATATTTATCTCGGTACTGTTCGGTTATCAGGAATACAGCGGAAAACACATTTTTAAAACACCCGATATATCCAAAAATACCCGATTATCTCTAATCACTGACAACAATATTTTCAAGTTTCATAATGATTTAATTTAAATCAATCATTCTTTCACGATTTTTCTTTTGGACGTTTTTTTATACATTTTGCCAAAAATCTATTACCCACCAAAAATAGCATAATATTTTTTCAGAAATGGTTGAATACTGTCTTAATAACTATATGTATGTCAGTATGTACGTTTTAATGGCTTATGTTGGAAGCAAAAATTGAAAACGTCAACCTTTGCTCCGCCAAAAAAACCACCATTCCAATATTTACTCAGAAAAGACGTTAATGTAATGGGTCCACAAAACACGCTTGTAATCTGGCCGCGTGACAGGTAGGCGTTACAAAATGGCAGGGTGAACAGCTAACTCATAGAACCTTCGGTGTATATCACGAGTGGGCGTACTTCCTTTTTATGGCCCTTTATAAATCTCTTTAACTTTCGCAGAAATTACCGATGTTCCGGTGGTCAGCTCTCGACAAAGTTCCATCGACAATCGATTATCGTAAGAAGAGAAAAAAAGAGCTTTTCTTTTCAATTGCCTTTGGCTATTTAACCGAACCATCGCCGATGACAGCATGTTTTATCCAAACAAGCAGAAAAACCTATTCCAGTCGGACAAAACGTGACAGTTAGCGAAAACTGAAAAATAAATACATTAAGTAACGAATAATTCACAAGATCTACAAATGTAAGTAACATTCTAATTATTGAACATACATAATTTTGAAAACACTACTGAGAAAATAATATATTACCAATAAAAAAAAACTGTACAAGTCGGTTATGGGGAAGCCAGGCGGGAACCGCACTAATTGTAATTATCGATTTTGGCAAAATTGCCGAATTCAAAAATTATAGCCTAACCTAACCTAACTTAACTTAACCTAACCTAAACTAACGCAACCTAACAAATAATCTAGTATATCCCCTATTTCCAAAATGTGTTTGCCGCTGGCTTTCCCATAACCGACTTGTACCGAAGTTATTTTACATTTTACAACGTTTTTATTAGCTCGTATTCTTGTTTGTCTGGTGGTTGTTTCTCCAGTACAAATCTTGCAATCAATTTTTAACTTACTTCTTGACTAGCTAGACACTTTAAACTTTTAGAATATATCAGAACACGATGCCAATGCATTTTTTTAATCCCTTTAGCCATCTTTAAGGCTATACCTCAGTTTATGAATGGTCTAAAAAGATCGTGGCTAGGCGATGAGCGGATTGCGGGTCGCGTGTGCAAACGACGCATGTCGAACGAAATATAACTTGTCTTATAAATCGAACATGCGTCCATTTAATGTTCTGTTTATAGATCTATTAGTAACAATAATAATATATTCAGTTACATGTTTTATTTTTCAAGTTAGTGGGTAATGTTTTTAGTCATCTTTACACGATTTAAGAATTAATACCCCCGTCGCCATCACGAAACAAATTGACGTATTCACACCTCGACGTTTGGTCTTCGATTGCCAGCGAGTTTAAAATTTTGTCGCGCCTATAATAGTTGAAAATTATTTGCCGTTTCACTGAAGTATCGTCTTAAGCAGATTTGAATTCATTTTTAGTTAATTCTGTTTTGTGTGGAAAGTTATTTCAGAAAAATCCGTAAAAGTAAAAGACTATTATTGCTTGCTAAAGGGGTGGTCCTAGTAACTAAATTATTAATGTATACGTGCGTTACTATGGAATTAAAAATGAAATGTCAAAATGACATTTCAGTATTCTATATTAATACGATTTTTGAAAGGGAAATGTTGGGGTTGACTGTAAGGGCTCTCGTCAGAATATATCAGTGAACAGTCACTGTTGTAGCACTCGAACGTTAGAGAAGAACAACCATTGCAGTTATTCTTCAATTGATTGTAGGTACTTGTGAAAAACTATTTTGAAAATTGTAATTGATTAACTTTATATTCTTTGTTTGTGTTTTTTGTTCTGATATCGTTGAAAAATAATTAACTAGTTATTCGATTTTTTGTCAGTAATTTTGGGTAAAGTGGGTATTTACAATTTTTTCCTACAAAAAATGTCAATTTTTAACTGTATATTTCTTCGGTTTTAGTGCATATTTTATTGATTTTGCATACGTGCATGCATAAAATCATTTTTTTTGTTGTATACAAATCCGGGCCCTAATTATAATATATTATTGTATAATATTAATGAGCGAAACAGGCATCAACCATATAATAATCTACTTTGCATTTAAGGTTATAATGTTAAATCTACTAGCAATATTATTATAATGTATTTTACTTCAAACATTAGAGTCAGCTATTGGACAAAGTCCATACAGTAATATCGATATATTTTTTTAAACCATTGTAATTTTGGCGTGACTTGATTTGTTTTCATATAATGTAATAACACACATTCGTATTCACGTTTATCATAATATTATATGAATGAGAAAATAGTTATATATTATAGAAGTAACAATGGCATATAATTTACTTTTAATATAAATATACACCGTTAGTCGTTTATGTAGGCTAGGCACATATATTTTTTTTTAATTATAAAGATACACTGTTTAATATTGTACCACGTAAAATATATATGTAAGGTGCAACATACGCCATTGTATTACAGAGGTGGATTTGTGTAATAAAGAACATTTATAAATTATTAATTTTTAATATTAATTATTTTAATTGGATTACTTACATTCCCAGGAACATATTACTGGCAGTGGTAAAAATAATCAAGGAAATGACGGAGGGAAATTTCATTTTGATGATAGGGATAGTACAAACCTGAAAAACATAAATTTAATTTATTCTCATATTCATTTAGCGATTTGAAACATTTTGAAATGTTTCATTTATCAAACAGTGCGATACTTTTACGCTATATTTAAACATACATCATATAATATCTTTTTTTCAGAATTATTAATAACCATGTCCTTGCTTTTTCGTACAAAGTGGTTGTTGTTGCTGTTTTTAGTAATTTGGGACAATCACAGAGACTTAGGATTTGAGAAAAACACTTAAAATATTATGTCCTGACCGGAATCGAACCCAAAACTCTCAGATGGGAGGCAAGCGCCTTACGCAATGCACTACGAGAGCCGCCAATATTATATCTTACAAAAGAATGCCACGATAAATAAACAATTTAAAACGTAAATCATTTGCAATATCAATTACAAATAAATAAATTACAATATGAAAAGAACTTTTTAAATACAACGTTTTTAAATTTTCTGTTGAATTATTATGCCCAATATGCTCAAACTTGTACTTGATAATATGAAGTAAATAAAAAACAAACAAAAAAACAAATTTAGAATACTCAAATGTCATTTTGACATAATCATTTTGATTTCCATAGTAACGCACGTATATATTAATAATTTAGTTACTAAGGCCACCCTCTTAGCAACCAATAAAAGTCTTATACTTTTTACGAATATTTCTAAAATAACTTTCCATACAAAACAGAATTAACTGAAAATGAATTCAATTCTGCTTAAAGATGGCTAAAAGTATTAAAAGAATGCATTGGCATCGTGTTCTGATATATTCCAAAAGTTTCAAATGTCTAGCTAGTCGGAAAATTAGTTAAAAATCGATTGCAAGATTTGTACTGGACAAACAACCACCGGACAAACAAGAATACGACCTAATAAAAACGTTGTAAATGACACCACTTTAAAACGAATAGATAATTCAATGTTTTTATATTGACATATTTTGAGGTTAAAACGTGCATTAAAAATAACGAACAATAATATTAAGAAATTGAAATTAATAATTAAATAGAGAAGTTTTTATTACAACAGCCAAAGAATGCTGTATTAGTTATATACCTAATTATACTTATTATTTCTTAATATAACTGCACATAATGATTTTAAGTAGGTACCTACCTAACTATTTATGTCAAAAGTTAAAAAATAACTGAATGATTGCTCATGTGTATGTTCTGATGTTTATGTAATTGTATGAATAATTTTCACGGTTGCATATAATATAATATTATACGGTTTTTAAAACATAACCGTTTCATTTTTTCATGGACTATAAAATAAACTATAAAAAGAGCGTCAATTGGAAATTGTTATTATTTACTTAAGGGGACATGCTCAGCGTAGGTGAAAATGGAGCTTTTGTTCTATTTTCAAAGCATGATCCTGGACATTCCTTAAACGTTGTAGATAATCTATTTATATAATTTTGAAGCCTTATTATCCTTTATATTTATTTTAAACATATTTTGATGAATGCATAAAGTATTTTTATTACATAAAATAGTATTTAACGATGTTAGATGTTAACGCGCGTGTTTGAACATGTACCGTTTAAAAAAAAAATCGGTTAGGTACATGTTCAAACACGCGCGTTAACATCATTATACTCCATATTTCAATTATAGCTTGTCAATTTATGGCTACGGCCGGATGTTGTAGCTTAACTACTGGGGAATGCCAAAAGAAATGGCGTATTCCAAAAAAACACTACCTTATTGTTAGGTCAATAATTATTATAAAACAATCATTATTCGTAGGGTGTTTATCGCACTTGAATGGTCAAAAACATAACTTATAATCAATATCTTTAGAATTATCTTCAAATGTGTGAATATTGCCCATTTTTTAAATAATAAAATGCCTAATTCGCATTCTGATTCTAATCCTAATTCAAATTTGGGATCACAGAGATTATCAATATAATTTTTTTATCGTAAATATTTCACTATAATAATGTCGACATAAATTATACTAATGGTTTTATAAATGCGTTTAAAAATTAATAAATGTAAAAAATCTTAACACCACTGCACATTTATGTACTGAAATATGACTATATTCTAGAACATTAGAGCGAGAGGTTTAAAAGAATACTATTTTATGTAATAAAAATACTTTATGCAGTCATCAAATGTTTAAAATAAATATAAAAGATAAAAAGCCTTCAAGATTATGTAAAAAGATTATCTACAACGTTTAAGGTATGTCTAGGATCATGCTTTGAAAATAGAAAAAAAGCTCCATTTTGACCCACGCTGAGCGCGTCTGCCCTTAGTGATTTTTTTCAGAATGTTTCTTATCTATACCTAAAAGTAATAGTTATGTTTATTGAGTATGTAATTTATATCACCGAATTTCATTTTCAACTGAGTATAAAATCTAAATGCGTTCACAGCGAATTATAACATAAATAATACATTTAAAATATTATTCATAAATAATCAATTTTACATAATATTTATGTGCAATAAACCATAATTACATAATAGTAAATACTTTGTATTTTATTTTTCGCCACTTTAAAAACTATGTATCCCATTCACTGTATACCCTATACCCCACGTTGGACTTAGTGCTAAAGCTCTTTTCTTAATGTGTTTGTTCCAATATAATATAAACAAATTGACTTGGTGAAATAGCTTAAAACTTATATTGTTAAATAACGTTTAATAAAATTTTCACTTAACTAAGAGTGTAATTACACAAAAAATAGACCTTTTCAAACCACACTGCCCTACACACTTGCAACAATAAGACATACGCGCCTAAAATTTTGTGTTAATAATTATTTAAAGATTAATATGAGGGGCGACGTGGCTGGAGAAATGTGTGCCAAAAAATTGAATCAGTCTCGAATTTTCATTGAGTATATCTGTCTAATTTCGCTTTTCATTTTTTCCGCGGAATAAAAATCATGAATTAAATTATCGTCACTATAATATTTTTGTAGTGGAACAATTATTTAACCTTGAAATGGCGCAGATTGCGATTTATTCTACTACGCACGAATTTTATAGGGTAAATTTAATTATTGTTACCATTATTATTTCCGATTGCTCTTACATACATCCTGTAACATAGTTTTCTCTCGCTCGGAGTCGCCTTATTTAGTCATATTTTCTATAAAAACTACCCAACTTCACGCTCATGTGGTGCGTTTATTGTTTCTTACGACATAATATTTAGATTCTTTATTTTTCTATAAGTATATACCACAGTTAATATATTTTTTGCTCTCAATAGTTTCTCAATAATATAAATTATTATCCTTTTAATGCGTTTTCACGTTTTAACCCTTAATTGTATGGTTACATGTAAGATGTACGTATGCAGTTCATCATGGGACACAAGAGCTTGTCCACATGGCGCGTTTTTACGTGCGAGTGACAAATCGCGCATTCTCCAGGTACATGTGACCCAATTCAGCTGTCCACAAGCGCTCGCGCGTGACGACTCTCACGTGGAATGCGTCGGGCAGAAGCCAGACTCTCAACCTCGCGCGTGTTGTGCGCGAGTCGAGATACTATGCCGCTAATTATTGCGCCCAGTAACAACGCGTTTGCCGACGTGCGCGGAAGTGATTTGTCGGCTTATTTTAAAATATAGATTATTTTTTTTTTTACAATGGAGCGTGAATACTTCGATACAGAAATATTTATTGATGAAATGGAAATAAAGGAAGGCTATATAGGTTATATAATAAATAAGGACAAAGAATCTTCTGATTATTCTAATAAAAATTTAAAACGCACAAGCTGGGAAGAGCTCGTAGAAAATTTTGTAAACCTGGTGATTCGGAAGAACAAAAAAAAAAAAAATCTACGTACCTAAGTGAAAAACTTTATTTAGAAAAATTTAGGTGCTCTAACAATGAATTATAGTTACCACCTTGTACGAAAAAGCAAGGGCAAAAAAATGAATTATAGTTAATTATATAGTAACAGTTACTCTCACTACCTAGAGCTATATTTCAATTAAATTTATATAAATATAATTCTTATTATTATATTAAAATAACAGTTTGTTCAATAAATTGGTGACAGTATATTTTTACTTGTTATTTAGGTAGGCTTGGTGGGTGCATAAATATCTTAGATTTTTGGACCGAATTGCCTAAAATATTTACATGTTGACCCTTTTCAAAAAAAAATGGTGACCGCTGCATTAGATCATCTTGTATGACCATTGACGGTACGCAAGCCACAGTTTCCTCGGTTTCTATGTTGAATACTGAGCGTAAAGTATTTTTGATACTCGCGCTTAAAACGCGTTATGTGGGCGCAACGCATTTTTGGTACTAGCAAAAACGCCCTGTGTGGACAGACTCTAATCGTGCGCCGCAGTACGCGAAATATAAGTTCTTATAACATTTTATCAAATGACGAGTTCTTCGTTGAACATTTCACCGTGAAATACATTTTTTCGTATCTTACAAAATGCGGCGATAGTTTGCAAATAGTACTCTTCCAATTAGAAGAACCCTTACCTAACCTAACCTAGTAAAGACATCTCATAAAATTTGCCACATGTTGTAGCATACGTACAAATATACTCCACGGTGAAATGTTCAACGAAGAAGTCGTCATTTGATTAAAATGTTACACGAACTCATGTTTCACGTACTGCGGCGTACGAATAAGTGTCCTGCGGTGAACTGTTTACATACAAATTTCCGGATACGTAATTGCGTGGTGCGGTTCAGCAAAAAACTGTATTATTTTTTAATATTTTTTGTGTGAATGAACTTCTATTTAAAACCTTGCAGTTCTCTACAATTAACAAAATATAATATAGTTTTATTCACAGTGCCACTGTTAATTAATTTATAATAATATTAAATATTAATTATTGTGATGGATTAGAAAGTAATAATAATTGTACATTAAAGAGTTTCCAGCATGAATTTAAGGGTTAAATATTATCATGTTTTCAAATTCAGATAAGGTACATTGTTAATTGTGACTATATTATTATTTCTACGCTTAGAGATTGTAATAGTCACTTTTGTCTCTGGTAAAGTCTTTTAACAGCCGAGTCATGATCCAGGGAAGTCTATTTTTACCGCCTAATCACACAGCTCGAATAACAGTTATAAAAAGTGATAAGTGAAAAGAACATGTGTTTTTATAGCGATAATCAATCTACGTATAAAGTTTATATTGGTATAAAATCGTCCCCTGATAAAATATTGTTTTGATCCAAGACAATTTTAATCAAAGACGTTGAATACAAAAATATTTTTTCCGGCAAAAAACCTAAACTATTTCCAGTCAATTTTCTATGTAATAAATTAGGAAGATTGTAAAATACATCGTCAGGTAAAAAAAAATATGTTGTTAAAGCTTAAGTCCATGTAATTCAAAGTGTTTAGACCTTTTAAAGATTTACTCTGTAAAGTCATAATATTATTTGGTATATACAAGAACTTAAGGGATGCCAACTCTTGAAAAAGTTCTGTCGACAAATTGATTAGACCACTTTGGCTAATTCCAATGTTGTTAGCTTTTTCATAGATCTAAATGAGCGAGGTGTTAAAAACTGCAAATTGCAAGAAATCTATTCAAGCGTTTTGAGATTTGTCATGTCGTCAAAAGCATATTCTGCAATTTTGTTTAATTTCACACACGATAATTGAAAATATCTGATATCATCCAGTTTTTTGAGATGGTGCCGTCTGATTGATTTTGTCATATTATGTTTATTTCGTTTTTCAAAAATAATTAAGTTTTTGGTTCCAGAGTTTATGATGACTTCTACAAATGATGTTGATGGTGGAGCGCAATTTAGGATCTTCATGTTGTCAATTTTATGGTTAAACATTGAGAGTGGTGGCAAAATTTGTCCCCTGATTAACACAAAAACGTATCGACAAAAAATGCGTTTTTGAGTTAAGTATGCAGTTTTACTCAGAATAACGGTTTCTACCTGATGAACAAACAAAAAATTTAAAAATGTCATCACAGATCGAAATAACCTAAAACGTATCTCATATTTTGTTACTTTGGTGAGAAACACACAAACGTATCGTTTGAATAGTCTTCGTGATAACAATATTCGTCCTAAATTATTATTAACACACAAACGTAACAACAAGCGTTTTACAATTCGATTCACTTTTTTAATGTTTTTGAGAAGATTTTCTGAAAGTAGAAGTAAAAAACTATTGAATACATAATATTATTTGACTTATATAAAATCTTTTATTTCGATATAAATTCTTAAAATGGATAAAATGTTTGAATTGTATAAAGAAAATTGCCTAGAAAAGAATATTTGTCTGAAAAATTATTTTATAGGCATGATCCACTCGCTGCGAAACTTTTATTTAATATTTAATTACCACATTTAAATAACATGCTAGTTATATATAATGGCCACCTGATGGGCAACGCACGAGTTGCGTTGGACGCAGCGAATTTAAACTAAAGTTCCACATACATTTGGGACCAGTACTATAAGTTTCGTAAAGCCTCTGATTCTGAAGTAACAAGTTTATTAGAAGAACACAATGCATACATTGACAGAAAAGTAAAAGGTCGTGAATTAAAAAACCTATTTAAGGATCAAGCTATACCTATTGCAAGAAAATAATTTTGCTGAATTTGAAATGGAAACGGTAAGGTATTGTGGTAAACGGGAAAATTGCTTTTTTTCGGACACATGCGGTGGGCAGAACCACAATATCACAGTGTGTGCAATGTTTTTGATGGCACTAAAAATCTCAATGTACCAAAGATTGATCATTGTTTTTTTGAACCCGGACACTCCCAAATAGAGTGTGATTCAGTGCAGACTCTGAACCTGCACGCGCATATTGAGATAACACGAAAGAATATCGATATCTTTAATATCATCAAAAGGTTGAAAGCACGTCCTCAATGAACTTGACACAACGGAATTCATTGACTTCAAATTTATTGCCAAAAAAAGATTGACTCAAATGGAGACCAGGGAAACTAGTTAAAAATTTCTTGATTCCAATACAGAAATGATGAACCAAATCATACTTCATGTATGAAAAATCTGAGCAAGAAGAGTAAGAATTTTGCAGTACATTTATACCTACATAACCCAATTGATTTTGATTTCATCCAGGCATATTATTAAGCCACAACCAATAGCCAATTATGATGCTCTGTCAGAGCGCTATAAGTAATAATATTACTTTTACTGTCATATTATGACAGCAACACCACCAGTTTTATAACATTTTCATAATTAATACAACTATTAGTGGTGATATTCGTGAGAATAATAGTGAAAATGAATCGGTCTGAAAATGTTATAGGTATCCTTAATACAATATTATTTAGTGTAGGTAGGTTTTGTATCTTACAAAGGCCCACCGTGTGGGTGCTAGACAGGATGCGCCTTCGTACACTATACATACATTTTTTTATATTTTTATGATTCAATTTATTCTTTTTTTCTTCTATTGTTTGTAGTAAATTTATAATCAAATATATTTTTAACATTTCTCAAGCTGAACTATCGATTCTACCTTTTTTTTTTAAATGTCTTCCATGTTTGTAATCTTAACATAACATAGTGATTGTATTAATTTGTTTCGCTGTATATTAAGATTAATGTTTTTCCATCTAAAAAAAGTTTCTATTAATCTGTATGAACCAGAATTTCATAAGTATTACTAGCTGACCCGGCAAACGTTGTTCTGCAATATAAATTATTTCTAGTGAATATTTTGGTTGTTAAATAAAAAATAACGAATGTATCGTAAGTGTGTGGGGATGGGATCTATGACAGAAAGAGGAATAGAGCGCTGTAGACGATGACCGCCGATAAAAACAAAAAAACATCAACCATTCATTTTCTCAATTCAAAATGAGTAATAATGTTCATAATGAATGAATTACCTGTGACAGGATCTCGTTGTTTATGGTTTATGCAATATCCGTCTTGTCCCTTCCAAAAAATTAGCGGATATTGGAGAGCGTCCTATGAACGGTGTGTGTCAGCGATGAACTCCAGATTATTGTTTCTTCTTCGAATCACGATTTCTCGCGTCGATGTGCGGTCGCCAACCATGATTCTAGCAATGTCGTCAACAACAGTCGCATTGAATCGACGTACGTGCTTTTTAGCTGGTGTTTTATCAGGATTGATGACAATAGCGTGATTGTCACTTTGCAATTAGTGCATGTGTGCTTTGAAGAATTTCAATAATTCACTGTGCTCATTCAACAGGGCGTCCAGTTCGCCGACGATGCGCCTGGCATTAGGCGAATTGAGGCTATTGTAGCCGCAACGTGCATGCCGCGCCCATGAAATAGATTTGTTAAAATGTATGTGGTTCGTTTGGCATTGGCAGCAATGAGCCTACTTTGTGGTATACTTGGCCTTTGATTTTAAACGTGGAATGGAATTGTTGACCATTTGCCGCAGTATTGTGAACTCTTTCTGTTGCTCCGAACGAAGTCTTTTGGAAGCATGAATTGAATGTGCGAATGGACTTCAGGAACAGGTTTGAATCTGGAACCGTGCCGATGAGCAAGCCGTTCAATGGTTCTGGTGGTATCTCAATTTCTGGTAGTTGCACTTTTCCTGATGCGCAACACATCCCGCCTGACTCATGTTTGAATTTGAGCGCATGACAATGGGGACATTCTTTGTCCATAGCACCAATCAGCACTTTCGGATGAGCGGAATATTCAATATCTGGCTCGTACTCGAATGCAAGACGAAGGAACGAAGTGGATGTAAATGTTCGGTGTACTTGTTGGCGTTGTCGGTCATTTGCTCTGCGTGTGTTAACTACGAACCGGCGCGCTTGGCTCCGTTCCAATTGTCGTTGTTGATTTCGATCAGCTCGTGCCTCTTGTGATTGAGATGCACGCAATTGCGACATGCTTACACGCACGGTTTTGTTGTCTTGTTGGATTTGTTCGTCTGTTCTTTCTGCTCTACTATTTTGCATGTTTGTTGCTTTATTCGTTCTACGGCCCAAATGGCCTCCCTTGCGTCTTGCTGGCATTGTGCAGTGTAATACACGCACATAAAAATAAATAAATAAAATAAATCGTACAAAATTTTGCACGCACTGCGTTGTGGTATGCCTAATGATGCGACGCTTCTCTTGAACTCTTCTCGGACGTAGCGCCATCTGTCATTCAACAACATAAATAATTTCGTTCTGTTTGAAATACGAACGACGGTTAAATTTGTTCATACAAAAATAATAAAATCGCGATTAAAAAATGGAAGGGTGGAGGTAGGAAAGTGAAAATTTGAGGTTATAGGTATTTTTTATGCTTAATAATAAAAAAAAATACAAAAAAAAATTGTCAAAAAAATAAAAGAAAATTTTTCTGGATAGAGATACCCTAATCACCTAGCGGTATGAAATATACTTGTTGACCTATTCTCATACCTAACAAATATACATAAAAAAAATCATAAAAATCGGTCGAGCCATTTCGGAGGAGTTCGACCACAAACATCGTGACACGAGATTTTTATATAATATATATATAGAGATAATAAAATTATTTCGAACACGTCTATTTTATCTTTATTTTTACCATTGATGATATTTTATATTATTAATTTAAACTTTATTTCTAATAAAACTATAAAAATAATAGCAATATATATAGTTTTAAGAATAAACAAACTTTAAATAAATAAAAAATAATTATCATTTTTGAAACCTTATTGCTTATCCAGTGATAGACTGAATATTGGTTGGTAACACGAAAACGTAAGTCGGTCGACTTTTTTTAAAACCAGATTTTTAAATATATATAATGAAATAAAAATAACATAAAAACAATTTAATTTATAGAGAAATGATCACAGATTAAGACAACAAAAATTTCACCTCTCTACGATACTTTAGTAGTAGTAAGTAGTAGTAGTACTTTAGTATAGTTTTGCTAAAAACCTTGTTTAAACAAAAAAAAAGTTTGTTTTGCCTCTCCTGAAAAATCGACTTTTTGTTGATACGTTTTTGTGTTAATTAGGGGACGACTTATTTCTTTTCATTGAACGAAGACCACAATTTTTTATAGGTGATGTTGGATAATATTTATAAATCAATTAAATCCTGCTTAAACCAAAGCATAATAGTTTTGGTATGCTATAAGCGATCCGACAAAAATAGTTCACACTTTTTCAGTCATAATTATTATTTTGTTTCCGTTGAATTAAAAATGCATATTACACAATATTCTGTTGGTTAAGTTCCATTATTTTTATAATATTACAGATGGTGTTGGTTAGTTTTTTTTTAATTCAATTAGCCCTGCCTGACCAAACCATAATCGATAGAAAATATTCTTATATCTATAAAATACCTAAAGTTATGTATGGTTTAATGGATTAATTTTAAATGTCTTATAGAAAAACGTATATTTTTTTACTATTATCTACTATGGCTTGGATTAGGCAGCGTTTAATTGAATTTCATAAACTAACATTGTAGTCTTAATTCAATGAAAACAGATACGTTTGACTGACAAAGCTTAATGTGTATTATTTAGTAAGGATCTTAACAGCCTATCTCCACCCTTCGCCACTGGTCTCAGGTAACATCTGTTTTAATTGTCCACCTGATATTCCCTACGTTTACTACTATACAATATTCAGGTGGCCAGTGTACTCACAATAATCATATTGTTTATAGCTAGTCAAACAATATTATTATTTTAGTCTCCGGTCCTAATGCCATTACAGTATTTCTTTTTTATTTTATTAAAAACATATTCTAACAAATTATTTTACAGATATCTTAACTTAAGGATTTTCGTCTAATTACAATAAATTTAGGTAGTTATTACACTTTTAATTTCCAAATTATTTAAAACATGCCCACTGTTTTCTCAGCAAATTCTGATTATATTAATTGATATAAGGTGACTTCGGCTGCTTCAAACTTCTTTGGGTTCTATGGGAATTAGGTCCTTAGGGGTGACACCCTTTTGACTGTTTCAATTTAAACTCGTTATAGAGTCTCATTTTTTTTTTAAATAATATAACTTTAGAACATGCCACGATCAAAAAAAAAAGTGACGTGAACAGTGATTTATTTTTAGTTTTCCATGGAAATCATTAGTCTTTGAAATGCAGAAAAAAAATATTTTCTCATATAACAATAAGTCATGATAAAAATATTAATAAAACTAAGTTCTTTGGATGTTTGAACTGCTTAATTATCAAAAATACCAAGAATATATGCCTAAAACAAGTCTTTACGTGAGCAAATATGATTTGGTGTAAGATTTTAAAATCTAAAAATCGTATAGTAAAAATTTCAAATTTTGGTTTAAAAATTACATTAAAGTGTAAAAATAATATAATAGGAACGAGTAAAATAAATGTTAAAAATAAATTCGTTAAAAGGTTATTAACGATAAGTTTTACACATATTTTTAGTAGATGGCAATAAATTCTAAGATTTATAAAACGGAATAAAAATGTATCATACGTCTACAGAGAAAATACAGTTAAAAATCTGAGGTCACCAAAGTTATACTACTGAATCAGTTATAATAATATCATCACATGCATGTAGAAATGTCTAGTTGCTTCGATATAGGTAATTGCATATTATGGTGCTGATGGTGAGTGTGAAATGAATTTCTTTGAAGCAAGTTGTTTAGCTAGGCCTCTCCACGTGCGATTACAAGATAATCGATACAATAAATTCTTAGATCTAAAAAAAACTAAATAGAATCATATCATAAATGCACGGAGAAAATACATTTTAAAAATTATCAGGGCACCTAAGTTGCTTCAATAATAGTTTGTCAATACATAGCTACGGCCGTATGTTGTAGCTTAACCACTGGGGAATGCCAAAAGAAATAGCGTATTTCTAAAAAACATTACCTTATTCTTAGGTCAATAATTATTATAAAGCAATCATTATTCGTAGGATGCTTATAATTAATATCTTTAGAATTATCTTAAAATCTGTTAATCTTGCCATTTTTTTGAATAATACAATCCCTTATTCTTGTCAAATTTGGGATCACAGAAATTATCAATATAATTTTTTAATGAAAATATTCACTAAAATAATGTCGATATCAATTATACTGATAGTTTTATAAATGCGTTTAAAAATTAATAAATGTAAAAAATCTTAACACTACTGCACATTTATGTACTGAAATATGACTGTATTCTAAAACATTAGAACGAGAGGTTTAAAAGAATACTATTTTATGTAATAAAAATACTTTATGCAGTCATCAAATGTTTAAAATAAATATATAGGATAATAAGGCTTCAAATTATATAAATACATTATCTACAACGTTTAAGGTATGTCCAGGATCATGCTTTGAATGAATAAGATCATGAATAGAACAAAAACTCCATTTTAACCTACGCTGAGCATGTCCCCCCTTAACAATTAATAAATAAAAATTCATTTCAAAATAATTACAAGATAAAAAGAACTTTTTTATTACCACGTTTTTAAATTTTCTGTTGAATCATATAATCTTGACAATTAATAAATACTTTTTTTGTACTTGATAGAAATACTGAATAAATATAGAATACTGAAATGTCATTTTGACATTTCGATACTGTTCGGTAATCAGGAATACAGCGGAAAACACATTTTGAAAATACCCGTTATACTGGATTCTTTCATTACATTCCATATCGATTTCCATAGTAACGCACGTATATAAATATTAATAATTTAGTTGCTAGGACCCCCTTAGCAACCGATAATAGTGTTTACTTTTAAAAGAAATTTTCCGAAACATACGAAACAGAATTTAAAAAAGCTGAAAATGGATTCAATTCTGCTTAAAAATGGCCAAAAGTATTAGAAGAATACATTGTCATCATGTTCTGATAAATTTTAAAAGTTTCAAATGTCTATCTAGTCGGGAAATTAGTTAAAACTCTTCAATCGTCAAATACAAATATTGGTAAAAAAAAACGTAATAAAATACACATACTGACATTAAAAAAAATATTGTCATATAAACATAGTTTGTATGTTATGTAAGTGACAGAATGTGGTAATTAGTTTCTTTCATTTTAGTCTTCTATAAAATGAGTGGATAATAATATGCAAATGATAATGCCTGCGACTATCATTTGTTTCTGTTTCAAAATCTTGTATAAAATGTGTATTATGAATATAAACATACTCATTTCGAAAAATACCTTTTATAATTTTTATATTATAATAATAATATGATGGATATAAGATAAAAATTTGAAAATTATTCAAGCGGCTTCATACTTGGTGTTTCCATTGAAGTTGAGTGAAAAACTACTAGCAAAAGACTTCTAAACGGGAGATGTCCTATGAGCTGCAAGAATATTGTCAAACTCTAGTATCTCTGACGGTTGATGAGATTCTTTTCATCTTTTGGGGATGCAGTAGAGCGTACCTCAGATTTCTCCAGAACCACTGATCACCCCATTTTATCAACAACATCATAATGTGCTCCACAGAGTGGAGTAAAGGTGAGAACAGACATGGCATAACGCCAATTATAGCATCATTTAGAATTTACAGAAACGACAAAAACTGCTTAATAAGTACAAAAATAAACGATACTACATACATTGGAAGTATTACCATCGTAACAAAATGCAACATGTTACATTGGAGGTTTTTATCGTCATTAGAGGTACTACAACCCTTGGCAGATCAATGTACCCTCAACAAACTTTTTTCACCCTGGAAAACACAGCGCTGTTGTTATACGGTTGATTTGTCTGAGATTTGGCTTTCTAGGTAAATCTTTTTCTCTCAGAGGATGCTTACATAGCCTACCTTGTTGATAACTATCCCTGCAATCTGAAGAGTATACTCTTCCTCATACCTTTAAATGCTCTTTTACAACCCCAAAGATTTTTCTATATACTTTCATTTCAAAAGATATTCATATTTCTCTCATAATATATAAAAAATGCCTAGTATTCTGACCCAAATGTTAACACTGGCTGCAGAAGAAGTTTTGTGGAAAGTTGTTTTAGTTTTCTTTGAAAATATCTTATTTTTCAGAGGTTTTGAGGCTAAATGCAGCAGTGTGGTGAAACAATATTGGAATCAGTAATATAAATTAAATAATCACAAACACTCAGGCCTTGAAAAAATCATACAAATTTTTGGATTCGGTTACTTTTACAAATAAATTTTCTTTCGAATTTAGACAACCAGCATTCAGAGAATCAGAAGGCAAAGCATGTTCCATGTTTAATAATTTTAGCGGTCAGGGTTTAAGTAACCATCACCTAAGGGCAATAATCTGAGGGGCCCAGGGGGGTAAAGCCCCCCCGCGAAGCGCAAAGTGCCGTGGTTTTATTATAAAAAAATAAGGTACCTACGTATGTATTTATGTAATTTTGCAATCTTCGTGTTGGTATTTTTCTTATTTTTGTTTGAGAGAAAAATGCAAAAAAAATAAACACGTTACTGCACGTAAGTGAATTTTTAATATTCATACTATCGACCGAGGGAACTTGATGGAATTATAATTTAATTGATATTTAATTGTAGTATTATTATAAAACTTTAATGGTTTTACTGAGCTCTGCAATCTACAGACAGAAAATAAATTTAAAAAAAACATTTTGACAACATTGATAAATCAGAACGATAAAGTATTATGAATGTATTATATTATGCGACACCTATGAATTTTAATGAATTAACTCACCTAAAGTTCGGAGATCTTGTTATAACTGAGATCTAAGAATTATAATCATGGAAATTTATATCTCCATTTGGGACCGACTATTTTAAAATGATTATGACTAAGATTTAGATCCGTTAAATTGGAGAATACTGTCAAATAAAAGTAGTTATAGACTCCCATCGTTGTAAGATTATTATGGGAAAAGTCGATACGCCTTATATTTTGTGAACACGAGACATTGTAGAAAGAATAAATATATTTTAAATTGTTACGATTTATACTAAGGTCCTGTAGAGATTTTAAATTTTTGAAGAATTGTCTGTAACAAAAAAATAATGTAAAATTTTAAGTTCCTTACACATACGATAGCTGGCCAACAAAGAAATTAGCTGTAATAATTCACTTACACATTCATATACTTTATTTTGTTGTTATTCAGATTGAGAATTTGTAGGTTTTGCAGTGACGAAAATGACTCTTCAGTTATCCATGTAAGTTCGTTGTCACTTAGATTTAACTCCGTCAATTTAGTCAAGTTACTGAAAAAATGCGGCTGTATGTCTTTAATATTATTTTCATTCAAGAATAAACTTAAAATTGACGTTGATTGAAAAAATAGTTTTTCGGGCAAAGAACTTAAATTATTTTTGGTAATTGTAAGAACTTTTAAATTTGGAAGACCATAAAATATACCATCTGGTAAATATTTTATACTGTTCGAACTTAAAACTAAATATGTCAAATTATTCAAACCTTTAAAAGATTCATTGTTTAGATCCATCAACTTGTTTTTATGTATTTTTAAGAATATAAACGATGTGGACTCTTGAAAAAGTCCCCGAGATAAACTATACAAGCTGTTATTAACTAAAGTTAAATGTAACAGAACTATCATACGGCTAAATAAGCTAGATCTAAATGATAAAGTTGGGAGATTGGTCATATCCTCAAAAGCATCTTCTGCAACGTTGGTCATATCCTCAAAAGCATTTTCTGCAACGTTGTTTATATCCTCAAAAGCATCATCTGCAACGTTGGTCATTTTCTCAAAAGCATCTTCTGCAACGTTGGTCATTTCCACAAATGACAACTCTAAATCTCTGATTCCTTCCAGTCCATTTAGATGATGTCGAGTCAAGTTTCGTGTGTCGAACTTTATAGTATTTTTGAATAGTTTACTACTTTTGATGATTTTTCTATACGATGTAGTTGGCAGGGGGCAAATTTTGATTGTCATTGTGTGTATTTTGCCATTTAATTTCGGAAGTAGTGGCAAAATAGCGGAAAATGGTTTTTCTGCACATTTTATCATCATAAAACCGTACTTTACCATTGACTCGATTGACGGATTTTCCGAAAGAAAAAAAAAACAATTAGATAAGTAGGTATGGTAAAATATAAGAAAAAATTACAATATATTAAACTTACATAATTTTGAGAAACGCTTTCTGAGAAAATATATTATATAACCAATAGAAAAAATCTGGTGGCTTACTTTTTTCAAAAAGATTTTTTCTATTGGTTATATAATATATTTTCTCAGAAAGTGTTTTTCAAAATTATGTATGTTCAATAATCAGACGGGTACATATTTAAATCTTGTTAATTATTCGTTGAATAAAAGAAATAGTTAAATATAGACAATATATTAGATTGATATACATAATATAATTAAGATCAAGCCTGATTCCATTCAATTAGATGGCTATTGTCACAAATCTATTCCCAATTTCAATGACGTACGTATTTTGTTTTTGAAATTTTATTTTAATATATAATATTGTATTTATTTTTATTAATTTATTTATTAAGGAAACAAATAGTTACATTTTGTATGTATATATATTTTAATATTTTCTTCTCTTTTGTGAGATTATTTATTTATTATAATGTCAATCTTATGTTGTGAACGTCTTGAATTTAGATTTCTTATGTCCACAATGTTCTGTTATCTCAAAAAAAAAATCATCAGAAACAATGATTTATATTCATTCGTTTGAACTGTTTCGTATCAATCGTAATGGTAATTACTCTTTGATGAACATTGTTTTATTATCTTTATATATATAAGTAGGGTTAGTTACACCATTATAACTCAAGAACGGCTGGACCGATTTTTATGATCTTTGATTTGTTGAATTTGTCTTTGCCCCAAATAGCAGAATAACTATAAAAACATCCGATAAATCACGGAAAAAATAAATTATGAAGACAATTCATTATCTCATACATTTTGTGTGGAACGGCTTTTGACAGATATCGATGAATTTGAACGAGTATTCGAAAAGTAAGAAAATCACAAAAAATTTAAAACCGTATACAACGCCATCTCTGATACATTACAGAATTAATAAACAAGAAACAAACAAACAAACAAAAGAAAGAATGATAGTCGAAATGTCTAACTGTCAATGATGTAGTGTGCCCAACATTTCGTGCTTCATGCCATCTGCTCAATTTGCTTGAAAACGATACTCATTGGGATATAACAATCGCTGAAGCAATTGTTTCTGCATCTCCAAGTCAGATACGCACATTATTTGATATTAATATTTAGACATGCTTCCCATCGAATCCACATGAACTGTGGTACAAGTACAAGGATGACATGTCAGAAGACATTTTAGATCGAATTCGTGTCATTTCAGGGAATCCCGATCTCAAGGTGAATGAGGAGATACATAACCAGGCTTTGCTTTTGATCGAATACATGTGTTACCTCATGTACGGCAGCTTGTTAGTCAAGTTAGGAATGCCAACGCCACATCGTGGAATGAACGACGCTTTCAATCGAGAATTGGAACGTGTTGGAAATTGCATTGAACCAATCAGTTCGAACGAATGTACCACTGTTGAACCCCCAAAAGAAAGAAGTATGTCTGAGAGCAATTGTAGACACATAGCGGAGATACTCAGCATTCACCCACTAACCAAATATTTTGTTCAAAATTGTTTTATTTATCCAGTCTGTCAAAAGGTTACCGACCACTGATTTAGAAAGCGTTTGTTACTTTTTAAAATTCATTTAAACTCTAAATCCAAGTCATAGTCAAAAGATATTCATTTATTCATTAAATATCTAAAATTATGCCATTAAACCATACACAATTTTAAATATTTTATAATAGAAGAATAATTATTATCCTCAATTTTTAGTCTAGTATTCACTTATTTATGTATTTTTGTCTTGCTAAGGTTAAAAAAAATTATAACTAATTAATAAACTAAATTTTAATAATAAATAAGATCATAAAATATAATGTAATAATAACGTAACTGGGGAATTAAATATGTAACAAATTCACATTTTTTTACAATAATTGTAAGTTTATCTTACAAATTATCAGATACATATTTTTTAATCAATATAGTTGAAATTGTAAATTATCAAAAAATGTCTCAAATTGCAAGCTTCGTATTTTCCGCTAGGTGCCTCTTTAGTTACAACCCTCCCCACCCAAAAAATATGCACCGTGGTCAAATGGCAGAATATCTGTTAAGCCGTTAGCTTTTAATCGTCCGACTAGGTATTTTTCGGAATATTTGTCTTACTGACTTCCGTCACCAACCCCAAAAGATCAATTAAGAAGATAGTGATAAGTCACCTGAGCCAGAAACATAAACTCCCCCAAACCAACCGCCCCGCACCACACTCGATTTTAAACGAGCGTATCACGAGGTTCTATGTTTAATTGTGTGCGTATTTTAGGCCGGGGAATATCTCAGGAGCAGATTCATAGAACTGAGGTCGCCTCGCACTCAAGTGTACTACTTTGACTGAGTTTACAGAGACTTACTAATAAAAAGTACCAATAGGACAGAAGAGCATGGTGAGCTTATCGAAACGATTTTAATAATTAATAAACATAATATAGTACCTACAAAAAACAGTACGAATATACAAAACTATGTGAAAAAAACAAATATGTGCTGCTAGGTTTTTGACACCTGATCACCTAATATTACCCCATGTAATTCAAGCGCAATATTAGAAATCGCAATCTGCGCAATTTCAGGGTTAGTATGTTTTAATATTTGTAATATTTTTATATATCTGGGTAAAACATATTGCTTATTAGTAACCTGCATCGGAGCACCGAATCTTGTATTGATTGTCAGCATCACAAAAGCATAAGCACTTGGAAGGTTCAGGGCAGGGAACCAGTTCATCAATCGCAAAACACGCTGACGTTAATAACGTAGAAAGTACAGTCATTGCACTAAGTAAAACCATCTTGTTGACAACACATCAACTATTTTTTAATAAGTTCTAGAATAATTTCAGTATTCTTCCTAATTTCAGGCCATCAACTAAAAATAAAAATCGTAGTATTAAATTAAATTTATCTGATCTTATTGTATTTGTTCAAATGGTGTCAGTCTAGGTTATTTAATTTTGTATTATTTTAATTAAGTTTATACGGTATATATTATTATATAGTTTAATTTATATCTCTACAATTGCCCCAATGGCAATAGTGTAATTGAGTTGTCAAGAGTCATAACTCACATATTCCAAAAATCGAGTTTTGAAATAATCGCAAAAAACGACCAGAGCACTGTTTTGTGTAATTAGAAGAAAAATATTGAACTCCGTTGAATACTTATGAGTAAATGAGTAAATTTACATTATTTTTAAAGATATATATAATACTTATAATGCTGCAGACACAGCACACTATGAGAAATATAACTCCCTGATTGGTTCGAAAGGTTTCGACGACAGAACTCACATTATTCATTGAAAAATGTGAGGTATGACACCAACAGTCAACTTTGTCAACGATTTTAATATGGTTCAAAGTGATCTTTGATAGTTAACTATTTTTCTTTATATTATAGATTAATGCATTTAGAATCACTTGGTGTCTTCAACTCAAAAATGACAAAATTGAAAATTGTGACTTATGACTCTAGGCGACTCAATTAGTAATAAAACTGAAATAATCACATTGAGAAATTCACATAAGTCCTTTAATGAAATACATGCGCAATATTAACCTTTTTACATACATAATATTTATTTATTTAAGAAAAATGGGTTCTATATAATAAATCAGTATTCAATGTATAACATCTACCTATATGAAATTAAAGGAAAACCAATAAAGCAAAAAAAAAGTACCTATTTTATGGTTAAAAGTGAGTATCCTCTCTATTGACACTAAATCCTGTTATAGATTATCATTTATAACAGATAATTTATTCCTAAATTTTTTACCAAGTGAATCTTTTAATATTTATTTTTTTATATAATCAGAATTTATCATAACACAAATATTTTGAAATCACAGCATTTTTTTAGTATTCATTATACTCGTATCTAATAATTACACTCAAAATGATAATATGTAGGTAACTAGGTCCACACTATTTGTTTTTGAAATGACAATTGATTACAATCCGACCCTAATCTTGGCCACCTTATGGAAAGGTTTCGTAAAACATTTTGGTTTTACGAGAAATGAACGTTTGCTAATTGCTTTGGGTATAAACACTCATTTAAAAACAATACTTCATTTTGTTAATCCCTGAATTTACACCTGAGAACCAAGACTTTATAAACCGATGCATTACTCCTTGTGACTCGGGTATTCTTACTCGGGTGGCTTACTAACAAAATATAGATATGTAAAATCTTACGGTAGTAATTTTTTCATGCTACAGAACAGATCTGTAATAACACAATTTACAATAAAATAACGTTTTAATTGTTATAAACTGTAGTATTTTGGCTTATTTTATATAATGAGTACTGCTTACCGTTGAAGCGGTAAAACAATGATTTTACATTAAATTCTTTAGCTCGAAAGAATAGATTATTTTTATCACGGGAAATGTGTAACCACATCTTTTGCAACATTGATATATTTGTTATATTTCTACGAAACTCATTTCGATAATAAAAATGTTAAAAAAATACAAAAATAAACCAACGATACGAGCTTGATTTTTATATATTTTGTTTTGTTATTTTTTGTTTTGAAAGAAGTATAACTTCTAACGCGCGTATTTTTCGATCATGTCCTATCCTAAAAAAATCATAATATGGGCCTCCACAGAGTGAAGGTTTGTATTAACAGGTTTTTTGTTACGAGAAATGGATGTCAGCCACATGCTCAACCTATTGGGTCCATACCCTGACTCATATAAAACTTAAAAAACAATATGTGTACTTGCCGACCGTGGATACGAACATGGAACCTACGGAGTTATGGGCCGACGCTTAAGCCGGGCGACCATCCTGGGGGTACTATTACATAAAAATTAAAATATATTACAAAATACGAAATATATTAAAAAAAAATCTCATTTACGTTTCATTTACTAAAGATTACAATATATTATTCTGAATCAATGCATGAAAAGTACGAATTACTAGTTCACGTGTGTAAAATTGAAGATTAAACAGGTGTTCAGGTATTTAAATTCTAAGATCATTTAGTGAATTCAACGGAAGTATTTTGAACACCTATAATGAATGAAATATTAATGTCCAACCTCAATAATTTTAAATTAATCTGTTATCGGACTGATAATTATTTTTGTACCTATTGTTATATTATTTCTGTCGCTTTGGATTTTGTTTGATAAATATTGTTTAAAAAAAATGTATTCAGTTGAAAATGTCCCTCTGAGGCGGACGAAATCGGTCCTAATCTATGCATTAAAAGCGGAATAAGTACTACGAAAAAATGCGTTTTATTAAGGCCATGCATTAGTTGAGGCACGGTCTAAAAAGATTGTCGCTAGGCGATGCGCGGATTGCGGGTGGCGGGTGAAAATGACGCCTGTCAAACGAAATATTAATTGTCATATAAATCCAACATACGTCCATTTTATGTTCTGTTTATTGTTCTATTAGTAACAATAATAATATATTCATTGACATGTTTTCTTTTTAAAGTAAATGGGTAACGTTTTTAGTCATCTTTACACGATTTTAGAATTAATTGACCCGTCGCCATCACGCAGCAAAGTGACGTGTTCCTGGGTCAACATTCTCTCAGTGAATGGCAGCGAGTCCAAAATTTCGTCGCGCGTACAGTTGAAAATTATTTGGCGTTTCACTGATGCGTCACCTTAAATAAAAACAACAATACCTATAATGAGTGTTAAGATAGGCTTGTAACAATTCAACGAGGAACGTTTCTTAACGCCAAATTAAATATTTAACATGGTATGAAAATGTCTTATTATTCTAATCATGTTAAACATAACGATACCTATGGTACAACTGTTCCTATCATGGAATCTCAAAATGTGCATTTTCCATTGGGGGGCTACAAAATTTTCGTAGGTTTCCTAATACTAGAATAATTTTATATTACATATATTTATTATTATATTTATCATCATCAGCACAGGTCAATCCACTGCTTTTTAAAATGAACTGTTATGTCCAGGATTATGGAAAAGACAATAAAGAACAGGTCTTGATTTAATTATCTCAACCATTAACTTGACAAAGTCAATCCGTACCATAATAGGTGAAATAACTTTATGTATGCTCAGTTCAAAACAATCAAGATCAGTATAATATTATATCAATCTCGAAAAGAGGGTAGTTCCGTCAGATAAACTACCCGAAAAGGATTTTACAGGTGATTTACTTCGAAACACAGCAAGAACTTTTTAGATATAAAATTTATTAAGGTAGAAAGGCAATACAAGTAAGCACTTACTAGCTAGTTACAAAAGGTAATGACAAAAAATATGCATTGATACATTCGTCTTTTATATTAGAAAAACCGCAATTATTTTATTTGTTAACATAATATTATATTTTTATTAATATTTCCAAATAGTTCTAGAATTGTGGTTTTGAATCGATAGACGGATGTTTTGTTTTGTACCATTTAATTCATTTAATTATTATTTATTGAGATTTTAAGAAGAGAGCGGATGTTGCGGTTACCTGTATTGATAAAGTCAACTAGATTGACACGTGAAACAGTACGTTCATCGCGAAGAAAGTAATGTACCAGGGAGGAAAGTGCCCACAATTGTGCCGTATTCTAATGCAACCGGGACACACAAACTGAAGCTTTTGGAAAGCCAAGAATCCTAAGCCATTCAATAATATCTGCCTCACTGAACAACTGGTTGTGTCAAGTGATTTAATGTTTAATATTTAATTAATAAACTTAGTTTATCAATATGTATAATTTAGTAAATACCTACTTGATTTTGGTTATAAAGAAAACCATAATTTGCTAGTACAAATTTAATTTCTCAAAAAAATACCTGTTTTAATAATTTTTACCATATTTTGTATGTAATCATTGAAATTATAATTCTAATTATTTTATTTTCAAATATATTGTTTTGTGTTAATTTTTTATTTACTGGTTGGGCCAATTATTGTAGCCCTTATTATTTTTTTCCCATTAACCTCAAATCCTCATTATTGTTGCAAGACCAGGCACAACGCAGTTACGACTAGTCGACCGATTATTAATATAAAAACGTCAGTAAATACCGCTCGCGTACAAACACTTTTATAAGCCAAACTATTTCTGAACACTGCTACACATTGAATCACTCATCAAGTGCATACCACGAACGTGTCCAATGCAAATTCTGTTAAATCCAACGAAATCCGTGTTACCGACACAGTGTTTCCTCATTTATCAAATTAATCATTCATCAAAAGTCTACTGTTAGAGTGCTTACTAGGACGTAAGGGCATGCCCTGAAGACCAGTTTTACTGCCTACTCCCAGCATCCACATCCACCATCATGATCATCCCACTAATCAATTACAGTCAACTATGAAAAAGCGCAACCACTTATCATAAATATATAATATAAATATCATAAATAATTTTCAAGAAAGTTATAGGTTGGTACAGTAATCTATGTATGCAAATTCATTCAAATAAAAAAACCTACTGAAAATTTATCAACCAAATAGCGGTCATAGGTATTTTCTACTCTGCTACACTCCAATATCAGAGCCATGTGACATACAACGTAAGATCCGTTGTAGCTTGATAATCACCTTTTCAGTACTGGTGAGGCTGAATCCAGTCTAAAATGGTATGAAGTGTCACACTCTGACTGCATTGGAACACATCATTACTACAAGCCGCCTATGTATGATTACTTCATTCAGTCACCAAAGACTGACGTGTTACTTGACAAAGTGTTTATAATGCGGTCGTACCAGTGTAACATTAATATTAAGCGTTGAAATCGAACCTTAAACTCGAGACCTTTGGATTATTCGAATTAAGACCTTGTACAAATAATTTATATTTACAACTTTAATTCTCTCCCATCCATATTGTTCCATCTAAACTTTTTGTACTGTTTATACCCAGTTAAATCCAAAATAAATTATTTGTAATTTATATAAGCGCATATACTTAATAAAATTATGCGACTTTGCTTAGGAAAAAGGGCGTAACCCTCGATTTTTCGAAAAGTGATTCTATTAGATACTAGCTTCGCCAGGGTCGCTTCGTAGTTATATTTATCTTAGATATTTAAAAAATATTAGGAGGTAATTATTTTTTTAATATTAAAATATCTGTATAATACAATATGGCAATATAAAAATAATTATAATAGGAGTAAAGGTCAAACAAAAGAACACTAAATTAAAATCGAATACAAAATATGAAAACGTTATTAATGTTATTAATATGTAGTGAAAAAAATCAAAATTGGATGAAACAAACAAACTTTGTATTTTATATAATACTAATTTAGAAACCTTCGCAGGTGTGCACACAACAACTGACAAAAGTTTCATCGCATTCGGATGAATGGTATAGGAACGCATACGTATAGAAGAAAAAGATGATGATTTTCTAATTCAGAAATCTTGGTGGGCATGCGCACGACAACTCACCAAAGTTTCATTGCAATTGGGTTAATGGTATAGGAACCATACGCATAAAAGAAGATAGAACGAAGAAGAAAATAAGATTATGGTTGTACTAATTTAGAAACCTTCGCGAGTATGGGCATAACAACTGCCGAAGATTTCATTGCAATCGGATGAATGGTATAGGGACCATACGAATAAAAGAAGATAGAATGAAGAAGACGATGTTTATACTAATTTTGAAACCTCTGCGGATGTTAGCACAACAACTGACGAAAGCTTCATTGCAATCGGATGAATGGTATAGGAACTATATTATGTATAAATGAAGATATAATGATGAAGAAGAAGAAGAAAATGGTTGCACTAATTCAGAAACCTTTACGGGTGTTACCACAACAACTGAATAAAGTTTCATTGCAACCGGATGAATGGAATAGGAACGCATTCGAATAGAAGAATATAGAATAGAAGAAGAATAAGATGGTTTTACTAATTTAGAAACCTTCGCGGGTGTTGGCACAACCACTGACGAAAGTTTCATTGCAATCGGATGAATGGTATAGGAACCATACGAATAAAAGTAAATAGAATGAAGAATAAGAAGAAGATGATTTTTATAATTCAAAAACCTTCGCGGGTGTGCATACAACCACTTACCAAAATTTCATCGCAATCGGATAAATGGTATAGGAGCGCATACGGGACAGACAGACAGACAGACAAACATACAAACAAACAAACAAATATTGATTTTTATATATTAGATATTAACAATGTATACAACTAAATACACGTTCTGTAAATAGGAAGTGAGGTGCATCTGCCGAATTATTATCAAAATTCAGGTTTTAATTGAGCATTATTTAAGTTTTAATTTAAGGAAAAAAGCATTTACCTTCAATTTTAATGATTTTTCTGTTATAACTTCTTTAAGACGGTACATCAGTGAAAAGGTGCGACGAAATTTTGGACTCGCTGGCAATTGGAGAGCGAGCATCGAGCTGTGAACACGTCGATTTGTTTCGTGATGGCGACGGGGGTATTAATTCTTAAATCGTGTAAAGATGACTAAAAAACGTTACTCATTTACTTGAAAAATAAAACATGTCAATGAATATATTATTATTGTTGCTAATAGAACAATAAACAGAACATTAAATGGAGGCATGTTGGATTTATATGACAAATTATATTTCGTTCGGCACGCGTCATTTGCACAATCTGCGCATCGCCTAGCCACGATCTTTTTAGACCATGAGGTATAGCTTTAATTATTATTATATCGAAAAGATATTACACCAAATTATCAATCATCATACACCCAATGTCATGGCATGTCAATTAGGTCCATATGATCCTATCAGAATCGGACATGGTCGGAAAAGTGGAAGTGTACCTAACCGATTTTTTTTTTTAAATCGGTACATATTCAAACACGCGCGTTGAAATAAGAAAACTATGTAAATAATAGCAATCTATATAGTTTTAAGAATAAACAAACTTAAAATAAATAAATAATGATTATCATTTTTGAAACCTTATTGCTTATCCAGTGAAAGACTGAATATTTGTTGGTAACACGAAAACGTAGTCGGTCGACTTTTTTTAAAACCAGATTTTTAAATATATATAATGAAATAAAAATAACATAAAAATAATTTAATTTATAGAAAAATGATCATAGATTAGGAAACCAAAAATTTCACTTTTCTACGATACTTAGTTTTGCTGAAAACCTATTTTAAACAAAAAAAAAGTTTGTTTTGCCTCTCCTGAAAAATCGACTTTTTGTTGATACGTTTTTGTGTTAATTAGGGGACGAAATATAATATGTAATAGTGAAATAAACCAGATGCCCCACACGTTTTTTGTTATTTGACTGTAGGTATTTTTACAAGTCTTGATACACAGATTACAGGGTCTTGATCTAGATTCTCGATACACTACCAATCACAATTAATAAGAACATAAAAAATTAGCTACACAGTAGAAAATTATCACGTACCACTTTAGCAATCCTGATTCAGTGAATTATATAATTTTATAGCAGCCAGTACAAAGAACTCGACAATTTTAGTAATGCGACCACCAACAACCCCAAGCAATGTTAACGTTATTACATACGACGCGTTTACAGCAATTTGCACAGGTATCTACGGTCAGCATATTCTAAACATGTTACATACTTTGATGAGAGTCAACAAAAATGCCTGGTTAGCAAAACGCTACGAAGTTGCAACGGTGAGTCAGTCAGCATATTGCCCAATGATGACTCACATCAATAATGCCTTGCTTAATTTATATAAATAGCGAGTCATAATTGATGAAGTATCATTATCAAAACCAGTATGTACCAGTCGTAGTAGTACACTCCATCATTACTTTCCGGACAGAGAATATCTCATCGCATAGTGGACATCGGACCTATATTATGTATCAGTGTATTTTTTCTTTATTGGGTAAAATAAACCATCTCCTCGATTCGCTCAAGCATCTCCAATGAGTCTTTTCATTTCTACACCTTCACCTCCAAAGTAACAATCATTCAATTTATAGCTTACCTAAACTAAATTGAACAAGCTTTTTTCTAGAATTTTTATAATATGTATATTTCTGAAGTTCCATGTATATTTAGTATTGAATAAAAAAATAATATACTAATAGTGCTTTATTTAATCAATGTTGAGATGCAAACTTTTGATACTTCGATAGGGGTTGACTATCCTGGGTTTGTTATCAAAATGCCTCGAAGTTGCAATGAAACGATGGTCTGCAGATTTTTCAATTGGAAACTTAATCAACAATAACTCTTGCAATTTACTGAATATTCATGTAATTATATAACTAGCAAGTCATGGTTGATTGGTCCTTAGTGCGTTCAGTAATCTCAGCCCTTTAACATAGTCAGTTTAGCTTTGCCCTATAATAACTTTGCCTTGTCATTTAACCATTGCATTCATTAATTATTGTTCGTCAGTAAATATACTCTTTCCTCGTTTTATTGAGCGACTCTAATTATTAGACTTGCATCTCTACATCGTCTCTTCGTTTGACATGTTATAAAAAACTATTCGATAGTAAAACGATAAATCGAAAAGATACTCATATAACTCTATCTATCGTTCAAATGGTTCATAATTTAAATTGTGATTATTTTATTCATTAGTCTGATATACGGAAGTGTCTCAAAACCCCGTGTTTCTTTTTGCGTTTTACTGATGTTTCCAATTAAGTGCCGGGAACTTTTTCCGATACTTCGTTGCGGGCACAAGTCTACGGGGTAGGTGCTATAAGCAGAAGTTTTACTTTTTCAAATTCCTTTTGGTAAATAGGTACTGAACTAAAAATATATATTCAGGAAATGGCAAAATTTCAAGGATACATAAAGTGACGTAATTGGAGTAACGACCCGTATTTATTTTCGGTTCGTATATTTTTATTAAAAGGTAGGAAATGGGAGTGGATGGATTCCTACCCTAACTGATTCTTTATTTAAATTATCAATAAAATGAATTCTTTTTATGCTTCTCTGTTCACCATATCCACTCTTAATGTGTTGCATATGGCTAAGACGTGACGTTGACGTGTAGTTAGAAGTATACTTTAAAAGGTGATGAAACTGTTGTTAATGTGTTTTTTTTTAATTCTAAAAATATCGATTACTAATAACAAAATATATATTGGTATATCATTTTTTTTATTAAAACCAATACGAGCTTTGATGTATATGTGGTCACAACACTAAATCGTTCATTTATAATATTTTCTTTAAAATTCCATGTTTTTTTTTTAAAGCACCAGCCTATAGCGTCGTGGGTCCTTGGTTTGAATCTTGGGTCTGGCAAGTGCACTCCTCTTTGTGGAGGCCCATATTTTATGATCTTATTAGATCGGACATGGTCAAAAAAATGCCTTCAGCGAGTTATTTCGCTCTATGAGGCTGTGATCCACAGGCCACACATATAAATTTTGCGAGTTATCTTGCCCGACTTTAAACTTAAATTACAAGCCACTGTCGATTGATTTGCATAATCTAAAAAATAAACACACACAGATACATCTGTTTATATAATTTGTGGCTTAGTAAAATACTAAGCAACAAATTATTGGTAAGTATTACAACGATTGTAGTAAAACTAGTCTACTAAAACTACTAAAACTAGTAAATCAGTCATGAAAACAATATTTATAAAATTAGAAGTACCTACTTATAAAAAACAGTTTTTCCAAATAAGGCACCGCTTTTCCGAGTTATAAAGTAGTTTTGGCTACAGACGTTATATCAAAATTTAAAAAAGATACCTGGTATTGCGATCGAATGGTAAGTATTGATACCGAAATATCAAAGTATGTACTTATCAAGCAAAAAGTATCTTTTTTTGACGTGCCTAGTTTTTCATTTCCGGCTGATGTAGCCTACAATGAGCATATTGTCAAACTGATAATGATATTATTAACTATTAAAATCGCTGCATCTCAATTCTCAATATGTAATTGTCTTATTTTATCTTGTTCTAAAACAGTTACAGGTCATGGGTCATGAACGATCATATTAAAAAAAACATCACACTTGGCAGTTCATATCCTGGAATAATTAACTGTCTGAATACGATACAGTATATTTATCACTTTTTTATTGATTTTGGAGTTAAGTGATAATGTTAGAATAGCCCGCTGATATACACAATTTTGACGGGGTGTAATGTGTGGTGGAGAAACAATTTTTGTGTTATCTAACATCCAACAACAACACCAGTAGTCTGTGAGATGATTTTGGTGGTCCGCAGACTAATTTGAATATATTTTCAATTTTTGTATTTATTAAAAAGTTTCATTACTTATATTCCTATATTTTTTTTTGCAATTTTAACCTTATTACGTCATCGGTCCATATTCAATGTGTTAAGAAGAAATAAATTGAATAAAGTTTGCTGTTCAGGATAAAATAAACGCAAATATCTACACAATGATATTTTTATTTGTAATTCTTGGAAACGGCTGGTCGACAAGTAGAAATGCTAGATTTTTTCGTGTTTTCTAAGAATATTCCCAAAATTTTGATTCCATTTACAACTACATATTTGTGTGGAAAGATAATCTCGTCAGTTACGGCAATTAAAACCAAGTACCACAGTTGGCTTGAAATAACAAACAGCTCTCCGTGTTGCAGTAACGTCATTGGAACCAAGAATCCAGCGTGTTTCAAACAAGCAGCAACAAAGGTCACACAGATTATCTTTCCGTTACCTGTAATTATTTATCTTCTTTGCACCTCTATGCCGACGTAGAATTCATATTAATTTAATAATTGTTTTTATTATTTTTTTAATATTTCAAATATTTTTTTTGCATTTTTCGTATTGAATATCTATGTTAATAAGATAATTTATTATAATTCTTTTATATATTATTATTATATTTACATATTGAATTTTTAACAAGTGTGGAAAAAATTCAAGGTTTTGAGTTAAGTGGTCCGCGGGGTCCAAAACGTTGGGGACCGCTGATCTAAGATATTTGAACCGAAAACTACAGTTTCTTCTGTTTTACGTGTAGAACTAACAACTTACCAATAATGATAGCAATTTGAAGATCATTGGCTATGTTCAACCAACTTGCTTTGGATATTGATATAGGGATTGTGCTTAAGTCATAGAAAGTTTCAATCTAGAGAAAGTTACTTACATACACGAAAGTTCGTTAAGCGGTGTAATAAGGTTTCCAATGTTGAAGGTAAGTATCGTCATTTTAAAAGCTTCTGTGTACTTTCCGTACAATATTATATTGTTGATTTTCAACAATTCGTATATATATATTATTTTATAGCGTTAACAATCATAGCTGTGTTGAATTTTGATTGTAAAAACGCTATCAATCTATTATTCTATCGTTTTCTGTCACTGAAACAGACTTTCTTTTATTGTGTTAACTATCAGTTAATAGTGAAAATGCATTGTATTATTAGTTAAAATAAAATGGAAATTTAATCGTACATACTGATTCCATTTTTCTTAAATATAACTAATTCCGTGTCGCTCACCTCAGAAAGACATTTTCAACTCAAAGAATATACAATAAACAGATATTTATACTTAAAAAAATGAAAAAGAGCCAATAATATTCTCAAAGATAATTTAATAGCTCACATTTTAGGTAATTAAAAAAAATAATTATTATTTTATAACGTCAATAATCATTGATATAAATCTATAAACAAAAAAATGTAATCATTAACAGAAAACATAAAATAGACTAAAAAATTATAAAGAAATAACCACTTAACCACTAACACGTTTTGTATAATATGTCTCAAGACAATTATTACTTATCAATTAAGCAATATTTATTAACTGAGTATATTATTTCTAGACTAATAATCAATTTATAAATTTACAATTAAATATATTATTACAACTTAATGTACATTCGAGTAAATAATCGAACAGTATCAATTCTTTCAGAAAAATTATATAAACTAAAAATAAAAAAAATAATGTACAATCTATGTAGTTATGTTTAATCAAACTTCTGGATATTGTATATTATACAATATCAGACGGATATGAAAGTACAATTAAAACAAATTAAATCAATTAATAGGCGTATACATCGTCAAAACCCCAATAATATATCACTAGATAATAATCAATTACGCTACATTTTATTACTACATTCAAGAGGTGTAAAATCGTCAATACTGGGAAAAATAATGGCAACGTACCTATTGGGAATTTAATGGAGTTAACCAACGAGATATATCAATAATGTCTTTATATTTCTTTTTATTTTTAATATTACAAATATTCCGCAAATAAGTCCACGTACATAATTAAATACATATTATTATGATACTATTATCATCAACCACGCCCACCTAACATGAAGTGATAGCCACTTGTTAAATTATTAATAATTAGGTTATGTTGTATTTATAATTTGAATAGTTAATTACTTACCTATTTGAATCTATTTATACAGTTGTATCATGGTTCAATATGCTTTTTGTTGAACTCGTTTTATCGAAAGCTTTTTTTGTCGGCGAGAGCTTTTGGAAGCGAACGCGCCGCGTCAATTCTGATGCCGCACACGCCATCTGTAACTTTCAGACTAAACTTTTCGAATAAACAACCGACCGACTAGGCTCCATAATATACTACTTACCCCTTTTTGCAACATTGCGCAGGTTTATATTATATTGTTGAGCTAAGTTATAAGTCGATTTATTAATCAACTTGTGCTTAAAAAATTTAATTTAAATCACCTGTCTGCATTCTATAATATACAAAGTTATAACAAATTAAAATTTTCTACTAGTTTTAATATGCGATATCATTACAAATTTATATTAGGAAATATCCACAAAAGCCGACTGCAAGTAGTTTATAATACGATTGTTTTTTTTTTAGTTTTTGAAGACTTTATAGTTTTAATATAACAGATAATTCTATGAATAAGTAATTCAATTTTTAATGATACTATGCTCATACTATTCCCAACGATGAGTCGCGAGAGGGTGGAAGAAGAAGAAGAAGAATATGCTTTATTGATTAAAAAAACAACATAAAATACAGCATATGCATTAATAACTCACATTGCGATTGACTCACAATGAAGTCGATTTATTACAAAAAATAGTCGTGTAAAAGCAAACTCACGTACAATAATAATCAAGTTTTACATTGGTAAGATTATAATATACATATACAAATGGATTTTTTTTTCAAAAAGGATTTCAAAAGGTTCGCCAACCCTGGTCTAGGGCCTAGGCCATAATAATATTATATCCTCACTGTATCCACCCTCAGTTAAAGAGACTTAAAAAAAGTAGTGTGACGGACTTTCTAGCCAAAAGAGGCACCTATCAGACAAATACGAATCTTTTAATTTGAGACATTTTTTTGATAATTTACAATTTCAACTGTATTAATTAATAGGTATGTACTTATCTGAAAACATTAAAAAGAAAAATATTTTTTATTTTAAGTCAAAGATCAACCTACAATTTAAGAAAAATGTTATAAAATGTGAATTTGGTGCAGGGTTTATTAATTAATATAGTTGAAATCGTAAATTGTCAAAAAAATGTCTCATATTGCAAGCTTCATATTTTCCGCTAGGTGCCTCTTTAAAAAAGTCTCAGTAAAGGAATCACCTTAAGGCAAAAATCCAAATATACAGATAAAGTGATAATATACATAATCATTATGTTTGGTACGAAACTTTTCGATAAATGGGTAGGACATAAAATATTCAAAAAAAGACTACCGCTAAACAATTCCAGAATTAGTAAGAGAAAAAAAATTAAAAGAAAAAAAAAGAAAGAATATATTATAATATTATTTTCTCGATGTATTCAATAAGGTATGTTTGTACAATACGGTGAAAAAGCATTGTCGTGCCGTATAATAAGTAGTTCATGAGAGGAGTAAATAATTTCATCTAAGTAATTACATAAAAGTTTTATCCATAAATCGCTCGTGTCGCTTGCGGAAACGCGCCACAAAGTAAACTATTCGTAAACAACATGGTAAGGCCTCGGGATCGTATCCCATGCGGTCTACGCGTATACTTTAAATCACATGCAATGAGCTTCTACAATTTTATTAATTACTAATTGAGTCACTTCTTTACAAAATTCACCCTGTCCTTTTTGTTTGGTTTTGATTCACAAAAGCGTGTATAAAACCTATACATAGAAAAATAACAATGTTTTTCTTGTATCATTGGGCGGGTGTTTTTAATATTATATCTACAGAGCTTTTCCAATCAAACAATTCAAAGTGTTGCGGAACAAGATATACTTTCCTGTATTGAGCGAAAATTTCAAAATACTCACTATGTAGCAATGGAAAATATTATATTTTAAAATGATCACCAGACGGACAAGATGCATTTTGAAATTGGACGATATTTTTCAACCACTACACTGACTGCAAAAGACTAGTTTTGAATTTTTTATAGGATATTTTGGATCATTGTCAATGTATTACTAAAATAGCAGTTATTTTTGCTGAAGCTATTTTACGTATCATTATGCCCAGCGTGCATGTGTATCTACTAACATCTAGTGCTACAACACAGTGGTCAAGTGGGTGGCGGGGTGGCAGTGACGCGCGTAACTCAAACGTATAACCAAGTGTGAAATGTTCGTATAATATAGTGTCTTTTTGTAGGCATTTCACACACGGTTATACGTATAAGTTCATACGCCGCTGCCGCCCCGTTGGCCGCGCGTTCACTCAAGCCAAGCACGTCTTGCTTCTCCTACTATGCGAAAGTGTCCTTCCAAGGTTCAATTGAATTTTAAAAACTAACCAACACCATCTGTAAATTGTAATCTTATTTTAATAAAAACAAATACGTATGACTAACAAAGTTTAATGTGCACTATTTATGGCGGATCCTAACAGCCTACCTCCACCCTTCGTCACTTTTGTGAGATCATAAACGTGAAGTTAAATATTATAGTATGTTATAGTATCTTAGTATTGCTGTATTTTTTTTGTATTGCAAATAGCTCATCTCCTGCAAATAACAATTATTGTTGTAAGCATACCCTTCAAGTCTCTCACCACTGAGTATGATGCCGCAATATTCACCGGAAAATGACACCCCCCTAACTATTCACCACTGGAAAAGCTACCTAGGTATTCTGTCCTATAAAGGTACTATGCTTTATACTTTCTAATATCTATAGGTACTCTACGTAGGTAGTAATAACATTCTAATTTTCTTTGAGATTTGAAAACTTTGAAAACTACGTTAAAAGTATGTTGAATAAAATGTAATATTAAATTTACCAAACTATGTTTAAATATCGCAAGTTTATACTGGGTGTAATGAAAAATCATCCGTGGAAAATGTCCAACAGGCAAAAGAGAAAATAATTATGCGGAAGAAGTACCAAAAATAATAAATAAGGGTGCGAGTTGCTCTATTCGTCTATTTTATATTTTTATCGATAAGTCGTTAATTTGCGATCGATCCATACATGGTTAAATTAACGTTTTTAAATACAACGCGAGTACAGTGTAATTTCTATTGTCTATTTAACTCTGAAAAAGCTTACTTAATACAGTGTATCCGTTTTTGAAGGCCAAAAAGGCTAATGTATTGAACTTGGCGGGATAGATCTATTGATGTCAAACTCAATAATTGATAACTGAAGATCAAGTACTCAACAACTTTACTGTGTCTACTTCATGTGTCATATTGTCAAGATTCCTAGCACAACCACACTATCATGGAGAGTATTCTGATTTGATTTTATCTTTGATTGTAACATTCTGTTATAATATTTAAAGCATAATAATATTATATTCAATAAATATGTACTACCAGTGCTCACCTATTCATAAGTAACATGTAATTTTAAGTAAAATACAAGGATTTTTTATTAATAAGAGACGTAAGTCTTTTTGAAGTCGATGAAACCATTTTAACCATAAGATTTAAGAATGTAACATTTTTTACGGAACATGCGTAATTTGAAAACACACTAGAAAAATATATATCCACTAGAAAAGCGATGGGCGCGCGGCTGAAGCGTCTGGGTCGTGGGTCCCAGGTTCGAATCCTGGGTCTGGCAAGTACACATATTGTTTTTGAATTTGTGTATGAGTCGGAGTATAGTCCTAATAGGTTGAGCAAGTGGCTGACCTCCATTTCTCGTAAAAACAAAATCTGTTTATACAAACCTCCACCCTGTGGCCTATGATTCAATTAGGATTGGACATTGTCGAAAAATAGAAGAAAAAATACGACACCCAGCGGGATTAAAACTTACGCCTCTTGAGATTCGCATTCATGTGCTCTAACCACTAAGCTATGTGTGTCCTAGCTAATTGCGACAAAGTCAACTAGTGACTTTACAATTATCACTAAAGCGCTTGCTAAATGTCGTGATTGTTTTTTGGAAGTCGGCTTTTGGATTTTAAAATTATCCTAATTTCTAAACGATGTCAGGATAAGGTAATCCAAATTTCTGTTTTTTTTTCACTTGCTAATAATTTAATATACTATTTTTTTAATTCAATAAATAGTTAGTATTTACAAGACTTAAGGATTTGATTTTCTTTATTAAACATACATAAATTATACACGCGTCATATGAAAAATATTAAACCACTAGATTTTTTTCAAATAACTAGCATTTCTGATCATTGGTAAAATTATTTGTAAATGTTTTCAAAACTTTCAATCTAAAAAAATAAATGAAAAAAAGTTATCAAAAAAAAAAAAAAAATGAGTAAAAAGAGTCAGATAAAAAATATTCCATATTCCCAACTTCACTAATTCGGTGAATGAAAACGCCATGCCATTCAGAAAATTATCTCTCTATATTATATTTATTCATTCAAGGACGCTTCCGTTCAAGTGAGCACACAAAAGTTATAATAATTTCATCTCTTCCGCGTCATCACGACAGAGATAATAAAATATCTCTAGGACATCTCTTTCTAGGTTCATTATTCTTTCTCGATATCTTTTCGTAATAAATAAATGTTCTGGAATAATCCTGAATATTATCTCTTTCACCAGTTATAGTTATCAAAAAATTTAAAAATTAATGAAAATTAATTAATTAATTAATTAATAATCAAAAACAGCCTTATTGTGGTATCTATGATAGTGTGATTTACTTAAACACATTGACTGCTGACTAAATAATTACTTATTAATTACCACATTTAAATAGCATGCTATTTATATATAATGGTCACCTAATCGTTATGCGCTAGGATAGGCCACCTGCATTTGCGCAGCATGTGTTCGCCTCCACCCTGCTACTGAGGCCACACACCTATGCCAACAGAGAACCTAGCGGTAAAATACGAAGCTTGCAATTTGAGATTTTTTTTTGATAATTTACAATTTCAACAATATTAATTAATAAATATGTATCTGAAAACATTAAAAATATTTTTTTTAAGTCAAAGATAAACTTACAATTATTGTAAAAAAATGTAATAAAATGTGAATTTTTTGCAGGGTCACATCTTATTATTACATTATTTATGGTCATATTTATTATTAAAATTTAGTTTATTAAGTTTTCATTTTTTTAACGCTTAGATTTTTGACTAATTTATAATTTTAATATTTTTTTAATTTATTTTGAAAAACATCGATTTTTATAAAAATATAAATGTGTATAACTTGAAATCCTTTTTATTTATATCAAATTTTATTTTAGTTATGGTCCCAATAGTCAGTTTAGGATTAGGGTCTATTCGCTGTGCAATGAGACATACTATGATAAAAATGATGTTATTTTATTTGTAGATTTTTATGATGATCATTTAACGTCACGATAATAATTATGTAATTAAAATAATTAAAAAACAATTTTTCCCGACGGCCTCAATTTTCTAAGAGAGCTAATATTATATTGAACGTATTAAGGCTATACTTCAGTTGGGGCATAGTCTAAAACGATCGTGACTACGCGACGCGAAGATTGTGCAAATGACGCGTGCAGAAAAAAAACATATTTTGTCATAAAAAGTCAACATGCGTCTATTTAACGTTATGTTTATTGTTCTATTACTAATAATAATAATATTATATTCATTGATATGTTTTCTTTGTCAAGTAAAGGGGTAACGTTTTTTAGTCATGTTTACACGATTTAAGAATTGATTTCCCCGTCGCCATCACAAAACAAATTGACGTGTTCACAGCTCGACTTTCGCTCTCCGATTGCCAGCCAGTCTTATTAATAGTCAAATTTCGTCGCACCTATAGCTGAAAATTATTTGCCGTTTCACTGAAGTACCGTCTTAATAATTATTGTGAGTTACTGTTTTATAGTATTGCTTACAACATCTGTTGTATTTATGTAAAAATATTATATCATTGAGCTTATTATATTACTAATGACTAATGAATATTCAAACTAGCGTGATTGCTTCAATTTTTTTTCAATATAACTTTAAATTTGAATACTAGATTAATTCTTCTTTCATTATCTCCCCAATTTGATGTTAATCTTGCCCGCTTCTTGAAAAGGGTTTTTATACAGTTTTTTTAGAACCGGATACCGGAGCTATGCAGAAAAATTTTTGAAATTACCTTGCTGCAGTTTTGTTTGAGAAATGTTACGATTGTTTCGATATGGTTTCGATTTATTATAGAACTCCATGTAAAAGTAGCGGAGGTTTTCGACGCCAATTGCTTCCCGCAAGAGGCGCTAGTTTATTGCCGGTGGCTGGTCATTTTACTATTTTGACAGATGGCAAATGTCGAAGTATTAAGCCATCTAATATCGCAACACTCCATTACTACTTGTTTTTTTGTCTTTTAAAGATGATCGTTGTAAATTTTATTTTTTAGTATAGGTACTGGTTGGGCCATTTGTATTTTCATTAATCCTTACTTCCCATTTCCCTCAAATCCCAGTATTATTTTCACAGGACCAAGTGATCAGCAGTTACGGGTCATGATATACCGTGATGCAAATAACATTCAGTTACTTCAAAACCGCCGTCGCGCGTAAGTCAGCTCAAGGCAACTGGTCCGTAAGCCTGTTACCGGTAAACTACAGTGTATTGATTAATTAAATTGTTATACAGACTGATTTGAAAGTTAGCTCAAGTGAAATGCAGCAAGCGGATGTGGGCAAATTGATATACTTTACCGTTGCTTCCTACCTCCAGCGTGATTCAAAAGTTAACTCAAAACATATGTGTTCGACCTTCATTGCACTAAGCCTGTTACAGTTCGTCGTGTTCATCAATCATACAACCTATCGTAATCATTCATCAACCTCATACAATATCATCCATATACAGTATACCTACCGTCAAATGCTGCGCACCGGGTAACCCAGACAAGCAATACCGCGCGAGTGATAGTGCAACCAGATCACGGAGCCATCATCAATATCATAAAGTCAGTGTCTGGCATCCTGTTAAATCGCCCCCCCCCCCCCTAGATCCACGATCCACCATCACCTTCAAAATTATACAGTCCACTGCAAAAAGCGCCACCATGTACCTATATATATATATTATTAATATTAGGTTTATAAAATACATCGGGAGTCATGTTTACATTCTCGTATTTTACATTTTAATAATCTCATTATTAGTTAAATAGTAATTTGACGTAAGTAGCTTCTTTAAGGTTTAATAAATAGCAACTTATTTAAAAACCAATCATTTAATAATGCTACTATAACGATAACTGATATAATATGATAATACCTATCATTACCATATTTTAAGTAATATTCTTGTTTACGTGTCAACTTTAGCTGTATATAGACTAAAATAATATAATGCAAAATTTTACGTGATCGAAAATGCACGAATTTTTTAAGACATTATCGGGTACCGTTAAAAGTATCATGGATACTAACTTTTTAAGCTGTATCGCATTTTTAAGCAAGTTTATATTGAACATACATAATTTTGAAAACACTTCTGAGAAAATGTATAAAAAATAATAAAAATATCTTTTTGAAAAAATACTACACCCAGCAGGAATCGAACCTGCTTCTCTTGAGTAGTAATAAATTAGTAATTAAAGTAATTAATACCTACTTTGATTTAAAATACAAAAGCCGATTGCCAATAGTAACTCAATTTGGAAAGCGCTTTAGAGAGTATATTGTATGAGCCATAAGTTAAAGTTTATCGCAAGTAGATAGGGTACCTATAGCATTGGGGTCAATGTACGTGGGCGCGAATCCCAAGAGACATATGTTTGATTCCTGCTGGGTTTCGTATTTTAAAAAAAAAGATTTATCTATTGGTATTTTATTAGAAGTGTTTGAAAAATTATGTATGTTCAATAAAAGAAATGTTAAATTTCTTGTGAATAATTAATAATTGAATAAAGAAATCGGTGTGTGTACTTATGTACGCGCGTTAGAAGTTATACTTCTTTGGCGTAAAAAACAAAACTTGTGACAAACTAGTTTCTTCGACAAGCTCTTAATTATCTTGTTAAATTACACACTCAAGAAAAAGGACCGTTTATTGGAACGCCGTTAGTTTATTTCTATACACTTTAACTTATATTACTAAATTATATAATGGTTTCTCGTTGTTTTTATTTTTAAAGTATCAAATGTCAATCTGACGTTTAATCGTTTGTTTACGTAAAGAATTGCTATTGGCCGACAATAATAAATTCCCTGCCTAGGCGACGGAGCAATTTTAAACTATAATAATGTACTGTATAATCGTCACGATTGCAGTATCATTCTGTGACGTAATGGTTGTGCGTTCGGCTGACAACCGAACAATCGTTGGTTAGAATCCAATCGAGTGTGTTTTTGTGTGAAAAAATAAATTATGTGTTACATGTCGCACGCCAAAAATATATTCTGATCTATTTTTTCAAATGCGCCTAAAGAAGGATAACTTAAAAAATAGCATGATTAATTATTTATGGTAGTACTTAATTTAAAAATAATTAAGGCTCTGTAAGGCTGCTAAATACCACCCACCATACGTATATGCCATGTGGCAGAGCTAACATTGCAGGAATTCTGTAAAATACACCGTGGTCTCTAAATGCTCTTAATAATAAATGGATAAGTATAGATAATAAAAGAAAGAAAACTAATAAAAATATCACAGTAACCATATATTATGACAACATAAAAATGAATGGTTAACTCAAATGGGAAGATATAATTTTTCTCACTTTGATTTCAGTGCCTAGGTAAAAATAGTGTCGAGGAGTTTCATAAAAGAGTATAACTCGTGAAGTGAAATTACTTCGATAAATTTTCACCGTAATGTTGCAATCATTTTACACAAGCGTAAGAAATTTTCTCTTAATGGTTCATAAAAACAGAATTGCATTGCAATATGCAAGTGCTCCGGAAAGATAAGAGCCGAGTCAATGTTGCGAGATACTTTGACCAGTGTTCTAGAAATCTAGTGAAAGATCTTCAATGATTTTGAGAATAAGTTAATAAAAAAATGCCATTCTATAATATATTAGAATAAAACCCCGTCTAGGTTTAGTATTTTCTAACCTTATTTCTGCCAAGTCCCACTTCAACGTTTCAAATATATGCCTCTATATCAAAATTCTATAGTTACCTAACTATTTAGAAAAAAATGAATTCCTTCAAATAAAAAAAATGCACATAGGCAATACTGCTACTACTAAGCTCGTATTCTTGTGTGTCGAGTACATTTTTTTTCTTGTTTGTCCAAGATTTGTATTGGACGATTGAAGATTTTTAACTAACTTCCCGACAAGCTAGACATTTGAAACTTTTATAATATATCAAAACACGACGACAATGCATTATTTTAATACGTTTAGCCATTTTTAAGCAGAATTGAATTCATTATCAGTTATTTCTGTTTTATATAGAAAGTTATTATTGTTGGTTGCTAAGGGGATCCTAACAACTAAATTATTAATACATATATACGTGCGTTACTATGAAAATCAATATGAAATGTCAAAATGACATTTCAGTGTTCTATATTTATTCAGTATTTCTATCAAGTACCTACAATAAAAAGTTTTTACTAATACATTTATAATTGTCAAGTTTATAATTATTATGATTCAACAGAAAATTTAAAAACGTGGTATATTAAAAGTTCTCTTTATCTTGTAATTGTTTAATTTCACTTTCGTAAGTATGTATATACGTACGTTACATATTGTACAACTCGGAAGAAAATTAGTACGATCCTTGTGCTATTCTTCGTCTTCAAATGATTTTCAAGATGACGTTTTTGTCCCCCAAAACATTCAAATTCTCCCACGCAATTTTATAAGCATTTCATGTATGACCTACTAGTTTAAATTGTCACAATTATACAGGACGCTCGTAGCATAATTGGTTGGCCCGATACCAGTGGTTATACGGGTTCAAATCCCGTCGAGCTTCGTATTTCTTTCGAATATGATGTTTTCTAGTGGGTATATATCTGGGTTATGTGTGTTCAATATATGGAATGTTACATTCTCAAAATATTTTGAATTGTTCGTTGAATATAAAAAATAGTTTATAATAATGTATTACTTTAATAATTGACTTTGGGTAGGGGTAAAAAATATCTCTTAGTATTCTCATTTTGAAAACTTAGTAAATATTATTATTACTGTATATTTAATTATTTAGTAATTTTAAAAACGTTTACAGGCGTCGCTGTAAAATAAAATTTGTCATATTTGTACAGAAACATTTGTCTACATTTTGAAATGTTGGATTATTTCATGACAATGTGCATTCATAATAGAATTCTCGGAAAATAGCACCACAGTGTCAGACGCCTTCTTAGGGAATGACTCATGTACTCCCCGACATTTTATATTATGCAACCCCAAGTACACTATTGTATCACGATTATAATAATATTACTGTGTGATGTTCCATTATGCAATGCAACGTACAGCGACTTGAATATTTGTGGCGGGACATATTGACAATAAAATTACAAGATAAAAAGAACTTATTATATACAATATATTTAAATTTTCTGTTGAATCATATAAACTTGACTTGACTAGCTTAAACGATCAAAATACTGAATAATGAAATGTCATTTCATATTGATTTCCATAGTAACGCACGTATATATTATTTAATAATATAGTTGCTAGGATCCCCTAGCAATCAAAAATGGTATCAAAATAACTTTTCATACAAAACAGAATTAACTAAAAATGAATTCAATTCTACTTAAATAAGGCTAAAAGTATTAAAAAAACGCATTGGCATCGTGTTCTGATATATTCTAAAAGTTTCAAATGTCTAGCTAGTCGGAAAGTTAGTTAAAAATCGATTGCAAGATTTATACCGGACAAACAACCACCGGACAAATAAGAATACGACCTAAGAAAAACGTTGTAAAAATAAAAGGGTAGTTTTTATTCGTCTTTGTGTTAGGTCTTCACTGGCCATAGCCACAAAATATTCCTCAGCATATTTGTACACAATTGCATGCATGTACACAATTTTTGTATACATACCTTTCTCAAAAAAAATCAGCGTATACTTATGTACTCGCGTTAGAAGTTATACTTCTTCGGCATAACAAATTAAAAATAAAACTTGTGATAAACTAGATACTTTGACTAGCTCTTAATTATTTTGTTAAATTACACACTTAAGAAAAAAGACCGCTTATTGGAACGCCGTTGGCTTATTTCCATACACTTTAACTTATAATACTAAATTATATAATGGTTTCTCGTTGTTTTTATTTTTAAAGTATCAAATTTCAATTTGACGTATAATCGTTTGTTTACGTAAGGAATTGCAAATAGCTGACAATAATAAATTCGCTGCCTAGGCAACGGAACAATTCTAAACTATAATATTATACTGTATAATCGTCACGACTGCAGTATCATACTGTGGCGTAAAGGTAGTGCGTTCGGCTGAAAACCGAACAATTGGTGGTTCGAATCCAATCCAGTGCATTTTTTTTCGTGTGAAAAATAAATTATGTTTTTATCTCACACGCCAAAAATACACTCTGATATCCCAAACGCGGCATAAGAAGTATAACTTAAATAAGTATTTATTTTTTTTCATTTTGCCATAATATGTCCAGGCTTAATCATCATACCTACTTTCTCCGTTCGACCTTATTGTCATCAGTATGCCATAACACTGGTTGTAACTTGAGACTCGTATCCATAATAATAATTATTATTATAATTTTAAGGTACTGTTCGGTTATACCGGAGGCAGCGGAAAACGCATTTTGAAAATAGCCGATAAACTGGATTATTTGTTAGGTTAACCTAACAAACCTAACCTAACCTAACCTAACCTAACCTAACCTAACCTAACCTAACCCAACCTAACCGAACCTAAACTAACCCAAACTAACAAATAATCCAGTTTATCGGCTATTTTCAAAATGCGTTTTCCGCTGCCTCCGGTATAACCGAACAGTACCAATTTTAATTATAATTAATAATTATCAAATTATTTGTGATCGTTTAAACCTAAATTGTCTTCCCATACGGACAGTACTAGTAATAATTGATCCTATATGGTATGCAAAGTCAAATCATAAAGGTTATGTTGCACGTGAGCCTAGTTTCAGATATATTGTTTATACGTCATACTGATCGTTAACTTGTGCATTCTTCTTAACACTTCCGTTACTGTTATGTCATCTTAGGTTACCCAGCCTATTAAACTAAAAATATTTCAGTTGATATACACTTCGACATCTTTATATTTCGACTATTTCTAGAATCATGAATATTACATCTAATTAAAATGTTATTATTTTTAATATTGATAGCATTATCCAGTACATACATAGAATTAATAGATATCCATTAGATTTTATTTACCTATCATACATTATTGCAAACAGAGTGTGATGCATTATAAACAAAATAAATCTAAAAGTAAATTTGATACGGTCGACAGTTTCATATACCTTGGATCTCTTGTAACTCGACATAATGATATTACAGAAGAAATCAACAAAATAATCATGTCTGCGAATAAATGCTACTTTGGCCTGTGAAGATATTTTAAGTCCCGCATACTATCTCGCCGAACTAAAAGCACTCTTGACAAGACATTTGTAAAGCCAGTGCTCATCTACGCATCGGAAACCTGGAAATTAACTCTGCGATATGAACGAGCCCTGAACATCTTTGTAAGAAAAATTCTCCGCCGTATATATGGACCGATCAGAGACGGCACCAATTGGAGGAGAAGATATAATGCTGAGCTCTATGGGCTGTACGAAGATTGCAGCGCAGTTCAATCAATTAAGATTGGGAGACTGTGATGGCTAGGTCATGTGCACCATATGAATGACAATGAACCAGCAAAAAGAGTGATGTCCAGCAATCCAATAGGGCGTAGAAGAAGAGGCAGGCCAAAGATTCGCTGGTTGGATGGAGCTGCCGGTGACTGCCATATTATGAGAGTACCGAATTGGAAAGTGGCCACACTAGATAGGGACAGGTGGAGGAAGCTGTTGGAGGAGGCCAGGACCCACACCGGGCTGTCGCGCCCCTGATGATGATGAAAAGTAAATGCGAGAAAGAGATAAAAAATGAGATAAAATCTTATTAGACTTATTTATTTTGCCGAAATAGACATTTCCCATTTACCTACTGTAATATTGTCAACATCGTATGGTAACCATGGTTACTTCGCCGGAATGGACGAAATTTATTAGCATCACAAAGGGATGTTCAATAAGTACTGCAGTGCAGATTTGGTAACCACCCAAATATATTTTCCTTCACACAGAGAGATGGTGTTCACAGCTCTATTACCAATCATATAAATAAACTTTAAGCATATAGATAAAAAATCACTAGTCTATTCATGAGTCCAAAATTGATATTTTTTATAAATATTTAACCATTATTATACGAGTAAGTCCGAAGAACTCCAAAGCAGAATGTAGGAACTCACTGAAGTAAGCAACAAAGTAGGTTTGAAAATAAATGAAACAAAGACGAAAGTCATGTTCAACTGCTTTGCGGGCCAAAAGGAGATTCTCATCAATGGCACTCAGCCCAAACAGGTAAAAAGCTACATCTATCTGGGACAACAAGTGTCTATAGATGGATCTATATTTGAATAAACTGTTCGCAGAGTAAAGCTAGGCTGGAGCGCTTTTGGCTGCCTGAATAATGTCTTCAAAAGTGACCTTCCACTGTGCCTAAAGCGCAAAGTGTTCAACCAGTGTGTGCTTCCCGTGATCACATATGCGTGTAAAATATGAACCCTTAGTAAAAGAGAGATCCAGAAACTTAGAGTAGCTCAACGTGGAATGGAGAGGTGCATGCTGGGCATAACGCGAAAGGAAAAAAAAGAGGAATGAGTGGATAAGGGAGCAGACAAGGGTTTGCGATGTAATAGAGTTTATTAAAAGCCTTAAATGGAGATGGGCTGGACACAAAGCTCGAAGAAAAGACAATCATTGGACAAATCTAGTCATCCAGTGGTATCCAAGAAGTACAAAACGTCCGCAAGATAGACCTAGAGGCCGCTGGATCGATGAAATGATAAAGTTCTGCAGAAGTACGTGGCAACGCAATTCACAGGACCGAGAGAAGTGGAAACAGCTTGAAGAGGCCTTCATCCAGCAGTAGATGGATTCAGGCTGATGATGATGATGATACTAGTAAGTTAAAAGCAAACAGGCTTCTTTCTATTTTTAAAAATAAACAGCCACCATTCAATATAATGTTCAAAAAACTATTTCTAATTTTATCAATGTATTAAGTTTCTCAGTTTACCCTATTAATAAATAATATACACAAAACTGTGTAACTATTTATATTCTCATACCTCGATATATATTTTGATGGAGAGAAGCCTTTCAATTTTGAAACATAAATACAATCACCGTGGATGCAATATACATCAAAGCAATTATTATTAATATAGATACTAAAAAATCATTTAATTAAATACATTATAATATAATTAGTATTTATGACACAAATAACACAAAAGTGGGAATTGATATTCTATTCATGTATAATTTGGTATACCTACCTAAAAACATTTTTTTTATTGTACCTTAAGATAAAGTACGTAAGCCCACAATATTTTAAGATCATAAAGGTCAATTTAAAATACTGCATAAAAATATAAAATTGTGTATAAAAAAAAATCGCCATCACTTAGGTTGAAACTATATAAGACATCATGCTGTGTAGCGTGCGATTAACTTATTTGATGGCACCATGAGGTTGATTTATTTTTTATATTATATAATATTTGTGGAGCTGTTAAATGGGTTAAATTTATAATTGTATAAATTATCATGTTTCTTTAATATTTACATAAACACATGCTGTCTTTACTGCTTTCTTGTTATATAAGTTGTTATTTGTGATTAGAATATTTTTATAATTTTGTATTTATTATGTATTATGGCGCATACGCCAATCGCTGTAATGCCGTAATACTTCTCTTCTAAATAAATAAATAGTTTTAAAGTGCTAAAGGTCAATTTAAAATGCTGGATAAAAATAACAGATGTTGAACTTAAAAGGATCTAGAATTATTTAAGATGAAAATAGGTAGGTAGAGATGCATTTAATGTAGGTTTATTTATGTGCTATTTATAGCATTTTGTAGGAATATATATTTTAATAGTATGTGCTCTTGAAGTAACTTTGATAATATATCGGAAGTGAGATGGTGTAAGGAACCGGAGGGTAGGTTGGTTTGACTTCAATAATAAGAAGGTTGTTGCGTGCATTAAACGAACCCTTGTTTTATCCTTCTCCTTCCAAATAAATATTAATTTAATTATTACAGATAAGTTTACAGATTATAATTTAATTGAATGAAATCACGAGAATGCGTTCTGATAGATTACGAGTTTCACCGGGCAAAACGTTACTATACAGCATTATTTAATAATTCGCGATATTATTGATTAATTGAATTATTATATTATTTTGATAAATTAACTTTCTGTTAAAATTTGATTGACTCATATAAATCACTTGTTTTGCAATTTTAACAATATTATGTTGCAAGATACATTGTAGTTATAAATTAATGGTTTCCTGCCAAGTCATACTGGATGGTAGGATATTCACCCTACAGATATTTTATCTATAACTAATGCATTAAAAAAATGCAGTGTCAAACTTCTGGTTCACAACACTGAAGTTATCATCAAATGTTATATCTTCCGTTTCCAGTCCAAAAAACGTAAACAATATTCTACCTAATCTGTAATTCTACACAAAATTTCTGCCAAATTTATCTCTCAATTAGTGTGTCGTTATTAAACAGTAGTTTTCCTCGAACGCCAGTTTGTAGAGCTAGCTACGCCAAACGCTTTGAAAGAACTTTAGCACGATTGTAACAAGTCGTGAAGTCTACACAAATTTGTCTTAAAGCTATGTTAATTTAGTACCTAGTTCAACATTAATTAATTTAGTATTTCCATATAAAAAATAATATATTACAAGTTTTAGTCTAATATTGTTATTTCTTAAGAAATATAATTTTCCTTCATCGTCGGGTTAAAAGTATAAGCGATTTATTTTTACAAATTATAATATGAAAATGTTTATCGTGAAATATTTTATTGAATATTGGAAATATATAATATTTAGTATTAAAAGGTTTCCTCAAAATCTAACTTAAAGCACGAGTTCAAAAGTTAAAATTGGTGGAAATCAAAATGCTACGTAAAATTTAATGTGAATACTCAGAATATTATAATATGTCTTCCAAAAAGTAATAAAATTTAAAATAACAATTGATATTAATTAAAAAAGTCGAAAACTTTGCTTCAAGTTTCTTAAAATAGTAAGTTGTATTATAATATTTAGTTATTAAGTATTATTTTATTAATTTTATTATTATCTGTATGATATTAATAATAATATAAAATTATTGCCAGATTACAAGATATTGTGTTAAATCTTTGTACCAAATGATACTAGCGGAAGAAAAAATTAACCATGAGTCGAACAACATAATATATCACAAAACCTTTGTCAATTATTTATCATAAACGTCGGAACGCTAAAATATATATAATAACTAGATAGGTAGCTTACTCTGCATAAAATGACATAAACGAAGACCAACATTATAATAGATTGACTCTATACAGGAAGACTTGGGCAGGATGTGAAATAGGGAAACTGGAGAGCAGCAACTAAGGTAGTAAGTAGTCAATAAAGACGGTTTATGGAGGATATCTGCAGAGTTGAGATGGAAAAAACATTAAAAGGATTATAATTAATCAATCTCCATTCAAAAAGTGTTAAGCACTTTGTACTTTTTAGGTTCCTAACACTAGATGACTGAATTTTAAATAAAATTATCTTATTATTGGAAAAAAATTTTAATGCTAGGTATACTCTAATAATAACAGTGGCAAAGGGTGCAGAAAGGCTATTAATATTCGACATAAATAGTGTACACTAAACTTTGTCAGTCAAACGTATTTATTTTAATTGAACTAAAATTACAGTGTATAGATAGTGTTTCAGTTTGTAGTGTAGGTAGTTTTTTTTAAATTCAATTAAATGCTCTCTAATACAAGCCATATTAGATAATAGTAAAAAAATATTCGTTTATTCATAAAATATGTAAAATTATGCCATTAAACCATACATAAGTTTAGATATTTTATAGATTGAAGAATATTTTTTATCCATTATGGTTTGATTCAGGCAGAGCTTCTTCGTCCATATCCGCCCCTTAGTTGGAGCATATGGATACCACGCGGCGCCTCCAAGAATCCCCAGTCTTTTTGCTTCGTTCCACGTCCCGTAGCTCTGCCGTATACACTCTATAGATAGTATTTAGTGACCTTCCAGGACGCCGGAATCCGTCAGCTTGAAGAACAGGCAAGCCAGGACACAATCACTGCTGACCTTTTAATTACCTTTTAATTACCACATTTAAATAACACGTTAATTATATCTAATAGCCAAGTACTCCAAACGCGCCAGTCGCGGTGTTAGCACTAAATGAGTTAAGGTAACAGCATCTTTAATAAATATATTCTTAATTCAACGAAAACAAATAAATATTATGGAAAAAGTGTGTACTATTTTTTTCGGATCGTCCATAGTATATATACTGAAACTATTATAGTTTGGTTTAGGCGGGGTTTAATTAAATTTTAAATAGTAACTAACACTATCTGGAAATTGCATTATTAGTGCAATAAAAACAAATGAAAGGTGGATTACAAAAACAACATAATATGTCGGTTTTTTTTCATATCGGAGATTTATGTATTTTTTTTTCAAAAATATTGTCTATATGCTCTCATTTACCAATAATTCAAAAACAGCCCATGACATGAGTTAAATTGTGTTAAAATTTCTTTGATTCCAGCAAAAAAAATCATTTGACATAATAGTTTCTACAAATACGTAATAAATAATTATGTCAAAGTGACATCAGCTGTCTATAACATATTTTTCTGATAGGTACCAAGTTCTAATGATTACTATTTATCATTGAAAAATAACCACATATTATAATATTGTGTAGTATCGCATACAAAAAATAATTCATAATTCACAAGGAAAAGATTCTATTAGGGTTTTTGCTCTCCTGTAAAATTGTTCAGTTCTGAAATATGTTCTTTTTGTAATGCACCCTTCAAATAAGTATAGCTGACAAAGCTTAGTGTGTAATATTTATATCGAATCTTAAAAGCATATCTCCACCCCTCACCACTGCTAAATAAATAATATTATATAAATCCTTGGTTCTCTCCTCGTGAAATTTTATAATATTTCTGGCAAAATTGTTCACAGTTGGTTGCACATAAATTAGCCCAGTGCAGCCATACAAATTGATAGCGTTGCGATACCGAATTTTCGCGTATTTATTTTATTTTTAAAGTCACGTTCGAATTCTGCGCACACAAAAGATACACGATGCAAACGGATGCATGCTGTTGCTGCATCACGTCGGTGCATTTCGGTGATCATTCCGAAAACACAAGCTATTGCCTATTAACATCAACTGTATTTACTGTTCTTTTGGAAATTAATCCGGAACTGACTTTTGGTGATCTTATAACTAGGAGTGGCTAAAATTTAATATATTTTAATAATATTAAGATTTATTTCATTCTATGTTTCTACACAACTTTTTTTTAATGCTTTCGTAAGACAATTTTAACAAAGTAGCTTGATTTGGAAAAGCGCTGATGAGCAGCTATTATAAGAACCAATAGTTAAAATTTGTCGTAATTAGTAATTTGTCACCTAGTAACATAGAGGACAATGCGCACGGGGCGTAAACCCAAGAGATACATGTTCGATTCCTGCCTGGTGTCTTACTTTTTTCTATTGGTTATATATTTTCTCAAAAGTGTTTCTCAAAATAATGTATGTTTAACAAAACCATTAAAACATAACCATTTGGGTATTGACATTTCATTATTATATTAGTTAACGCATTTTGTGTATAATTAAGAAGCAGTAAGTACCGAGTGTGTTGTGAATCCAGTGCAAGGATCCAATGGGTTGGTAAAATGGCTAACATATATTTCTCGTAAAAATCTGTTAATATAATACACAATCTTTACTCCAATGAGGCCCAATATGTTTTTCTTAAGATCGGACATTATCATTGACTTAATTTAAGTTTTACTAGCGTTGTTTGGTACATAATAATTTTTTGTGCCTGGTGTACTGGAATTTAGTTCAAATGGCTAAATTATGGATAAAAATTCTTCTGTAGAATGTCAACTTATTTCCATTATAAGTCTTATTATCTTCATTGTTTCTATTTAATAAAAATTACCTGCGTTGTCCTTATTGTGTCATCATCACCAGCCTGAATCTATCTACTGCTGGATTAAGGCCTCTACAAGCTGACTCCTCTTATCTCTGTCCTGTGAATTGCGTTGCCACGTACTTCCATAGATTTTTATCATTTCATCGATTCAGCAGTGTCTAGGTCTAGATACTTGTTGTCCCAGATAGATGTAGTTTTTTACCTTTTCGAGCTGAGTGCCATTGATGAGGATCTCTTTTTGGCCCGAAAAGCAGTTGAACATAACTTTCGTCTTTGTTACACTTATTTTTAAGCCAACCAGTGTAGTGACCGAAAAACCTGTAACTGAATAAATAAAACAGATATTTTTATTGCTTATTAATATAATAACTCATCTTTTAGGATGACATCTTTGTAAAAGATTGCATACAAATTGCAATGGTTTCTGTATTCAGTTGGATAAAAAAATACAAGCAACTGTTCCACGTATGAGATATTTTTTTTCTGTTGCCTTTTTGTTTAATTTAATATTAAACTGACATTGCTACGCTATCTAAAAGGCAATATAAAAAATATATATATATATATATATGAATTTTGCTTATGAGAAATATTTGAAACCAAAATTATTGTTGAATATGCAATTTTTTTATAAGCACCTAGTTATATTATGCCAATACTGGCAACCATATTGTTTTTTATAACCTTATTTCCGTTTTGTCATCAAAATTTTATTTTTAACCCGAAAATGAAAGACTCCTGAGCACCACCAAGCAGCATCCAGCCGGCAGGAGTTCAATTCATAATATATATTTATTTAGTATCTATTCAACATTGCAACTCCTGAGAATAACAATATGGTTCCATCTAACACCGCATAGTTTTGAGATAATTAGTATTCCAAATGAAGATCTTGGCATAAAAACAGCAAATGTCACAAAACACTTTTTTTTCAGGAGAGGGTAAAAACATAATATCTTGGTTGTCAATTTTTTTTTATTAATTTGACAATGAGAAATTATAGAAAAACCGTATATGCACTATGTGAATTTAAAAAAAATATTAAATTTATTTCGGTTAAATAGATATTTAAAAAAGAATGAGTGTGACATTTGCTGTTTTTACACAATTTTTGGACATTTGTTGTTTTTATTGCAAAATTGAAAAGATCGAAATGTAAATAGTATGACTAAAACTATAATTTTATTAAATAAAATAAAGAATATATATTTCTGTTATTTTTTAATCATAATACAACTTTTAATAAGGTTTGGACATATTATTTACCTATTAACAAACGACTTCAATGTTTCTAAAAAATCAAGAATTAAATATTTGAAAAAATGTTTTAATCATGTGCGGGTTAATACTGATTAGCTTCATATTATTATTATTGATTTAATTTAATAATACACATTTTTTAGTATCTACTTATTCCACTTTTATTAAATAAATCTGGACCGGTTTCGTCCGCCTCTGTTTTTCTGCCAACTGTTTTCAACAGTTGAAAATGTCCCTCTGAGGCGGACGAAACCTATCCAGATTTATTTATTAAAAGTGGAATAAGTACTAAAAAAATGTGTTTTATTAAATAAAATCATTAACACAATGAATTTCTACCATAAATTGATAGTTAACACGAAAAAAGAAAACCGATAAGCCTCGTCTGACACCTTCACTATCAGCAAATTAAACGATACATTTATTGGGTTTTGTAAATATTTAGCTAATTTTAAAATATTTTTTTATTTAGCTCCTTTCAATGGAACTAATCCACCATATAATATGTTGTTTTAAATGCAATCGTGACTTGCATTTGATTTTTATTCACTACATTGAATCTATACCACAGCTTAGAGAGAAACTGAAATGTTCGCAAAGCACTTCTCCCTTACTAGCCTGGTCTATTTTGTACATTATAACTAGCCTACAAATTTTTACCGAACAATGCCTAAGTTTTAACCTATATTTCATATTAAAAAAATCTTTTTAAGGAGACCGGACTCTTTAGATTTTATAATGAAGGGCCCAGAATTTTCCTTATTGCATCCAACTGAACAATAATGAATGTCACCGTTATTTGGTAAAAACGTTGCATGGTTTTGTTAATTTTTGTCTTTCGAGACGTTTTAGATGTCTATGCTAGTAATATCCATGATAAAATATAAAAACAATCATAAAAAAACGTTATAAAAGCAATAATTAAACGAATCGAGGATAATTTGACAGCTCGGACACTAAATTGTATGGAATGTATACTAACATTACTAACGCCGCCTGGTGATAAAAGTGTAGAACTACTGGACCTTTGCTGTTTTCACACAAAAATGCCTGGACTATTGCGGTTTTAAGAAAAGTGGCATATTTTTGAGGGCAGATTTGAGGGACTTATGATGTTTTTTAAAAGTATATCTTTGCACAGTTGTATGTAGTCATATACAGGGAATATAGAAATGCAATAAAATGAAAATGGGTTTTTATGCCAAGATCTTCAAATATTCAAACCGTTATACTTCATCCTACAATCAACATAATTTATTTTTGATTATTTAAATATTAGAAATGTCCATGTTAAAGCGTAATAATTTATACATTATTTAGATTCAATTAATGTTATAAATATGAAAACCTTGAATTTGATATAATCAGTTAGAACCTTTTTACTCAAAAAAGTGATTTCACATAAGTGAACAAGGTTTTATTTACAGATGAAACCTTGTTCACTTAATTTAATGGTAATTGCAATAATTGTCAGAAAGTATAATATAATATCAAAAAAGCAATATACGAGTACCTATATAATTTTAAATATTTTATTTTGAGAAAAACAAACACAAATAATATGCTTGCAAACATTTTTAAAGTAATTTTATTGTAAATATTTGACAGCCTAAGGCACATTGGGATATTAAAAAAAAATACATGAATCAATAGAATCAATATCGAACATAAGTTGGTGTTAAGTAATTAAAATATAAAACTAACGTATAAAATAATGCAGAAATAATACAGTGATGGAAAAGTAAAAAATGAATACAATAAAGGTCATTATGCAATCATAATACAAGAAAGAAAGATGTAAATTTGAACTACTGATACTGAGCTACTGATACCATTGAAATCATAACTGTTTACTTTTAACCTATTTATTTGATGACGTGATAGTGCGAATGCATGAATATATTTTTTACATGTAATACGTATACAATGAAAATTTATTATGTGTTTTAGTTCGTGAGTATAGTAAAACTTTACCATTTTTATATTATTTAAAAAAAAATGATATTCCAGTGTTTATTAAATTTACTTACTTAAGGGGGAGAGGCACGCCAGCAGAGAACCTAGCGGAAAAATACGAAGCTTGCAATTTGAGATTTTTTTTGATAATTTACAATTTCAAATGTATTAATTAATAAATATGTATCTGAAAACATTAAAAAGATTTTTTATTTTTTTAAAATTTAAAATCGTGCTTTAGTATTATGACCATGCCTAAAATAAAATTTGATATAAATAGAAAGGATTTCAATTTATTCACATTTATATTTTTATAAAAATCGATGTTATTTAAAATAAATATAAAAAATATTAAAACGATGAATCAGTCAAAAATCTAAACGACAAAAAATTAAAACTTAATAAACTAAATTTTAATAATAAATATGACCATAAAATATAATGCAATAATAAGATGTGACCCTGCAACGAATTCACATTTTTTACATTTTTTCACAATTGTAAGTTTATTTTTAAATTAAAAAAAAATCTTTTTAATGTTTTCAGATACATATTTATTAATTAATACAGTTGAAATTGTAAATTATCAAAAAAAAATCTCATATTGCAAGCTTCGTATATTTCCGCTAGGTTCTCTGCTGGCATGCCTCTCCCCCTTAAATTCAGTGACATGATAATTTAAGATAATAATATTATATTATATATAATAATTACAAGATAAAAAGAACTTATTATATACAACATTTTTAAATTTTCTGTTGAATCATATAAATTTGACTTGACTAGCTTAAACGATCAAAAAAAATCGTTTTTTTTTTTTTTTTGACCATGTCGGATCCTAATGGGATCATATGGGCCTCCACAGAGTATCTCCAAATTGAAAAACAATATGTGTACTTGTCAGACTCAGGATTCGAACCTCAGACCCACGGCGTGATAGTCCAGTGCTTAAGCCACACGGCCACCATTCAAACCATCAAAAAAATTCGTACTTGATAGAAATAATACTGAAATGTCATTTAGACATTCATATTGATTTCCATAGTAACGCACGTATATATTAATAATTTAGTTGCTAGGACCCCAGACCCCCAGCAACCAATAATAATAGATTGGATTACGGATTTTTTCCGAAATAACTTTTCATACAAAACAGAATTAACTGAAAATGAATTCAATTGTACTAAAAGATCGCTAAAAGTATTAAAAAATAATGCATTGGCATCGTGTTCTGATATATTCTAAAAGTTTCAAATGTCTAGCTAGTTGGGAAGTTAGTTAAAAATTGATTGCAAGATTTGTACCGGATAAAAACCCACCGGATAAATAAGAATACGACCTTGTATTCGACGTTTTAAAATATCACAATATCTAATTAGGTCTTTTGTTCAAAAAAAAAGCACTTAACTCACTTCACCTGTCATGGACTCAATTATTCCGTTGGTAAATAAATTACTATATGTTATTAATACAGTAATCCATTAAAATGATATGCGAAACGCATTCCTTATGTGTTTAACAACTGAGAAAACACTTTCTTTAATCCTTTTATGGCATCAATCAGCATTAGGTACCTATTTAAATGTCCATTCTTATCTACTGCCCCAGATATTAACCAGTTGTTTTAACTAACCGACGTCCAATTTCCGTTTCTGTTTTCAGTGCGAAAGGTTCCCATGGTACAAAAGTTTTAAGCCCCGGGGGCACAAAATATAATTAGGCGTCAGAGTCTCGTATTTTTAAGCTTTTGCTGTCTAGCAATTACACCGCTGAGGCACACTTGACAGGTGAGTGGCTAAGGAAATGCCGGAAGTGTTAATAAAAGAAGTGTAAAATTAAAAACCTTTAATAATATAATATAATCCAAATAAATTGATAATGATCAAGATCTTCTTAGTCTTGGTTGGGCCGATTGTGGTGGTCGTCATCCTTATTGCCCACCTACTTAAATCCCTTTATTTATTATTGTCACACGACTAAGTGACTGACTAACATTCAGTCAACTCAAGAAAACAAACGGGTGCGTGTTACCGCGCCGCGTTATACAGAGTTATTCAAAAGTGACTCCAAGACAGCCGTCGCGCGTGATTTAGCTCAATACAACGAACGAGTGCATGTTGTCGCACCTCGTTAAGACTATACCTCAGTTGAGGCATGTTCTAGAAAGATCGTGGCTACGCAATGCACGGATTGCGGGTCGCGGGTGCAAACGACGCATGCCTAACGAAATATAATTTGTCACATAAATCCAACATGCATCCATTTAATGTTCTGTTTATGAATGCCCTAACATCAAGGCCCCTAGATAGTGCCCGGCCTGCGCCAGGTACAAGAAGCCGCACCAACATACAACGATCGACCCTGATTGCCCAGCGCGCAAGTACGCAATGGCACAGGAGCGGAACCGAACGGATTATTCGATTCAATGATTCGGTTCGGTCAGTTAAATGCGGGCAAAGAGAGGGCTATAACGGCGGAGTTGATCAAGACGGTTCGAGAAATGGCCATCGATTTGGTCCTGGTGCAGGAGCCTTACTCCTACGGCCCCAACCTGGGTTTCAGTGGAGTCGGGTAATGTACCACGGCCTGGGGTCCATGGCCTGCATCTTCGTTGCGAATCCTACCCTAGTGGTGCTACACCTTGCCCACCTGTCGAGCGAACTCTTTGCCGTAGCAGAGGTCTCCGACCGATCGGGGAGCTCCATTGTGGTGGTCTCTTCCTACTTTAAATTCAGCGTAAACATCCTGAAATGCATCGAGCAGCTCGGTAAAATTCTGGTTGCATGCTGCGGCAAACAGATTATAGTGGGAGCAGACGTCAACGTTCAATCATGGCTGTGGGCCCCCAGAGGCTGCGGTCTGGCCGAGACAATCCGGCGCCCTTCGAGGAACTCGTGGCAACTCACGACCTTACGGTACTGAATAACCCTAATGCTCTTACCACATTCTCCACCAACAATGGGGAATTTCACATTGATGTTACTTTGATATCCACTGGTTCTGCCGGACGCGTCGTAAACTGGACTGTCCATATGGACGCGTCAGCAAGCGACCACCGTCTGATCACGTTCGCCTACAGGACCGAGAGGGGCCACGCGTCTCTCGCTCCACTTGTGAGCGAGTCACTGCCGAGGCGTTTCAGGACCAAGGGAACCGACTGGGTACGTTTTGACCGCGAGTTTGCTGAGGGTCTGGACAGGATGGCCTCGCGCCCTGCGCCAAAGGACATGCACGCTGCGGCTAAGGACCTCACGAATCTCATGATTGAAAAAGCAGAGGGCACTATCGGAAGGACGACCCCGAGACCGCCGGACCTCGCAACCTGGTGGAAGCTGAGACTGACAAGACTGAGAGACGTGATAAGGAGGGCTAGAAGGGCCTGAAAAGCAGCGCAAAGATTGCTGGAGGGGCCGCTGCACGCGGACCATCCGCTTGCGGTCACCTACAGGACCACTAGACTGAAGTTCAAAAAAGTAATCAGTAAGGCTAAGAAGATGCACTGGAGGGTCACTGAAATGGGTGGCAATGATCCGTGGGGGCCCCCTTTCCGCGTGATGAAACTAGGCTCACGGCCCGGAAAAAAACATGTCGGCGGTACAGTGCCCCGACGGATCGTTCACCAATAGCTCTAAAGAGTCCGCCATAGTCCTGTTGGATGCTCTTATTCCGCAGGACAACGAGTCGCTCGACATTGACAACGACCGATTTCAGCAGCTTCGCGTTTATGCTTAAACACTCCGTGATCCGCAGCCACTACCATGTCTGAACTAAGGATCCTGTTTGCCAGCCTCCCGGCTGGCCAAGCCCCGAGGCTTGACTGCATAGATAACGCGCTAGCGAGAAGGATTTGGTCTCTTGCCTCACACGAAATCACGCAACTCTACAAAGAATGCATGAGTAGTGGCATATTCCCCGACTGCTGGAAGAAGGGTTACCTCACGGTGATCCCCAAAGCTGGCAGTCGCCCTCCTTGTGACTCGAAAGCGTATAGACTGATTACGCTCCTTCCCGTCTTCGGGAAGATATTGGAAAGATTATTAAACAGCAGGATTGAGTCCCACCTGTCGGAAAACTGTCCAATCTTGCAAAGACAATTTGGGTTTAGACCCGTGAAGGTCTCCGACTTCCTGACTAGCTCAGGCACTTGGAAGTGGAGGTTCATTAATGTGGAGTAACAGGCAGGAACCTCATGGACGTAGAGTAACCAAGAAGTCACGGGGCACAAAGTCAATTAAACACCAGATGAAATCTTCAGAACTCGTATTTTATTGTTATTAAAATATGTTTGGCCTTATGGCATTCCTTCATCAAGGATTATAGTCCAAAGGTATCATTCACATTAGTATCGAAAGTCCCAAAGGTTATAATAATTAAAAGAAACTCGATTTATCGTTATTATCCATACACCACAATTAGTAAAAAAAAAGAAAAGTCAAATCAATTATTATTCGAAGTTCACAGTTCGAAGTCTCAATAAACAAGAGTCAACTAATATCCGAAGATCACAAAAATAACCACATTTATCACTAATTAAATAAAAATTAATTCTAATATTATAAATTAATTATTTTAAAATTAACTTGATTATTATTAACTAATTATTTAACATTAACTTAATTATTTCTAATTAGTTATGCAGACGAGATCGCGCGGGTCCCGGGGCAACAAAGCGTTGCAGAGACGACCCCTGAATCCGCAAGCAGACTGATATCGGATTTTAGAATCATGCCTTTTTATTCAGTTAGGGAATGGTCGCATTTCTTTTTCCGACGCTCGATCTTTTTTACCCTTATACCTATTCACACCGATACCGCCATATGCTACACGTTTATATAAGGTTGACGGATGTCAGTCTATCAACCAAACATATAGTGATATCGATGTACATAATATAATTAATATTAATATTACCTTAATTGCATTAATTACCATATACTATTAACGCCCGTCCATACGTCTCGCTTTATTATTTAACTAACCCATTGCATATTACATTACATTAACCGTTATATTACAATTTTATATTACCAATTACCTTACAAGCCAAATCATATTTTACATTTAATCTACCTTAATTAACCCTTTACCTAAACATATATTTAATTAAAATTTATCCCTATTACCATATTACCTATATGTACATGGTCTGTGACCGACTTATCTCCTCCACAGCTCACCTTGAGAGGTGGTGAGACTGACAAGTTAAACTGTGGGACTCATTTCATGTTTCGGCCATGTTTGGCTTTATCGAGGGGCGTCTATCGTATATCCAGTGATCGATTTGGCTATGGAGGTCAGACCAAAATGGTTGGGTCTCCGACTACTCTACCAGGGGGGCACCTACTCAAGGCCTGCGAATTGTGTTCGCGTCATTCGCCCCCCTCCCAAAAAAACACCAACTGTGCGTGTCTGACCCCAATCCACCACTGGCCCCCTCGACTCCGCAAACAAAACCATAATAATTGACAGTTCATGCACAACAAAAAAAATAAATAAAAAAAATAACTGCTAAAATAATTATAGACACTACGACATGCACATGGTAATAAAAGGGTAACTATTATTTTTTGATTTGCCCAGCGTCGGGTATTAAGAATAATAAAAGAAAAAAAAAAAAGAATTATACTCGTACAATGCAAATTTGGATTAGAAAAATTTCATTCCCAGGCTGCTGGTGACTAAGTGGTCTGTCTGTTACCCTCCTGACGAGGAGTGTTTTTTAGGACAAGATCTTGGAAAAGCATCTTTCCACCAGTCCATCGTCAGGGGTGGGCTGTACAGATTTCCCGTTGTGGGCCAGGCAGCCTGTTCCGCGAGACCTATAAACCATACGCCAGGGAGATTCCCCCGGTCGTATCTGCGACGTCGGTTGCATATGGACCAGTCCTATGTGCTATAATAAAAAAAATTAAACAAGAAAGGGTCCATGCGCATGGGAAAAATGATAAAAATACACAACAAATAAAACGTCGCTCCCGTAACTCCTTCTTCCTCCCCGTCCGCAGGTCGGTGATTAGACCGCCTGTCCTTTCCACTCTACTTACTTATCGCAGGTCGGTGATTAAACCGACCTTATATATTTTCTCCTGCTAAATTGAATCGGTGAAAACCAATCCGTACATCGTTTGAACATTGCTATTCCGGGTATCTGTCCTTGTAGTTTGTGCGCGATTTATTCGTCGTCACGTCACGTCGGTACATTTCTGATTAGAAGGCTTTTAGGGCGGTGGTGTGCACTCCTACCGCCATCCATAACTGTTTGTGTTACGTGCGTGACGTCTGCGCGCAGTGGAATAGCAATGTAATTTCGCGTAGCTGTCCAAGACAGTCATAACTCGTTTTTCGACGCCCTTCGTTTGTCGCCGACCAACGGCACGTATAACTAACTCCAGCGTCAAAAAACCGTCCTCTAGTATGTTTGCGACGTGTCGTTGCATAAGTAGTTATTTCTAAAGAAATGTAATAAAAGAAAGAAACCTATAAAAGAAACCCAAAATGGACAACCACACATCCTGCTACTCTGCCTGCCTCCACCCTTCGTCGTCAATTTGAACAGCTGCAACACAACAGTTTGGCGTTGCTCCTGAGTTACGTGCAATGGCCGACCAACGTTGCCCTCCAGCGTCACCCTACGAAGCGTTCATGGCTATCACACGCTTCCGCGGCGCTCTGTCCCGGGCGCGATTGTGTCAGCGGCCCAGGATTCCGCCTTCCCTCGCCACGGCAGACTCTGGCGATGCATCGGACTAGAGGGTACTCCGCGCACTTTTGTCGCATCATCCAGACGTCGTGCGCGAGTTCTGGAACGTCGCGTCCCGCCCATGGATCCGCCAAGGTCACCAGAAGCTCAGGCAGGTGACGCTCGCACGCAACCCCTGTCAGAATCTATTTTGTATGAGACGACGTGCCACAATCACACACCAACGCACTCCAGTGTGCCCGACAGTGCACGCAATTACTCCAGGCTCCCTCGATGCCGTGTCTTGGGCGCGATCGTTTCTCGCCAACCAAGATTACATCTTCCCCCGTCACGGTGAACTCCGGCGATGGACTTGACGAGAGGGGCAATCCGACGCCTCCGTCCCATCATCCGGGCACGGCGAACGGGTTCTGGGACGTCGTGTCTCGCTTACGTGCGTGGTCAAAGCCACCAGAAGCTGCGGCAGAGTGACGCAACACGCCACTATTGTTTTTTTTATCAGTTACATCGGGAATAAAAATATTCTGCAAGTTACATCTCTAAATTCCTCATGCACAATTTAAAATTATTAATACTATTAATTTATCTTAATTGTTAGTTTCAAATTTAATATTAATCACCAATTAATTATACAGGGTGCTTGATCCAGCTCTATCGATTAGTATAATTATTGGCCAGGATCGGCACAATGTTAATGGGTTATTTTTCTACACAATGTTGACGCCAGTTTCAACGACGCTACGGAAGTACCTGCTGTTTGTCGAGCGATCGTTCAACGTAGGATCTCCGCGGCCTCCTTCACCCTTCGGGCGGGCAGCTGGCTCACGCCACCCACCACGTTGGCATTGGTATATTCAATTCAAAACATGGCGATTTCATACTAAAATTCTTCTTAACTTTCTTCTTTAAGCACTACGGTGCATGGTTGCAGCATCAGTCCCGTGCGGCTTCGTCTCGGGACGGAATGAGCTCTTAAAACCACCTCTGTCAGACACGTTTAAAGCGTCATAGGAAGCGGCCATGCATATCCACGGCTGTGCATATATGACGGGTGGTGGTGGGCACTACTTGTTCTATTAGTAACAATAATGATATATTCATTGACTTGTTTTCTTTTTCAAGTAAATGTGTAACGTTTTTAGTCATCTTCACACGATTTAAGAATTAATACCCCTGTCGCCATTACGAAACAAATTGACGTATTCACACATCGACGTTCGCTCTTCGATTGCCAGCGAGTCCAAAAATTTGTCGCGCCTATAGTTGAAAATTATTTTCCGTTTCCGAGTGATTCAAAACATATCTTTTCGACCTTCGTTGCACTTAATCTGTTACGGTTTCAGTGAACGTCACGTCCATCAATCATCCATCGTGAACTTATCATCGTCATTCATCAAACAAATAATATATCATCCATTCAAAAGTGTTAAAGTTTACCAGTGCGTGAGTGCGCACCAGCCCTCTCAACATCAAATGTGAACATCACCTTCAAAATGCAGTCCACTGCTTTGCGCCACAACAGGCTAAAGATAATAAAAATAAATTGAAGAAGAGAAATGGGATTTCGGCGATCCTGGTTAATAAATAAAATATTATTAAAATCTAATTAAAATATGTCCTAATGATAATATGGTTTAACAAGACAATCTCCGTCCAATTTCGAATAATACAATCGAATTTACCCCATATGGGAAAATGCATAATATGGGTAAATGAAATTCCGAGAGCTTATTCGTGCAGTAAAGCCTTGTTAATTGACCGCATTTGGATAATTCCATTCTCTCCAATACGTATTCACTTGCTTACAGCTCAGTTATTTTGACCAATTTGGTCGTGCGTTATGTTAACTTATATTATTATATAGATACCTAACTGATTAGTTCAGAATATAATAATATAGAGCACAATATTTCAGTCGTATAATTTTACTAAGAGATTGATAATAATTATGATTTAACCTATGTGACATTTCTTTATAACACTGCCACGTAAGGTATTCAATAAACCAGGAAAAAATACTACACGGTTATTGGTTTTTTACGAAAAATTAAACAGTAAACCGGTTTTAATAGTTAGAAGTTTTTAAAAATATTTTTCATCTTTACATATGTTATATTTCTAAATATTAACATCTAAGACAGCAGAGGAGATAAAGATCCGCCTTATCTCCGGGAATAAATGCTAGCATGCCTGCAAGCGACTGGTGGGGTCGAAAATTCTAGGCCGAAGAAGTAAACTTCTAATTTATAAAACAATTATAAGGCCAGTGGTCACTTATGGCTGTGAGACTTGGTGCTTAACTCAAAACGAGGAAAACAAATTAGCTGTCTTCGAGAACAAAATACTCCGCAAAATCTTTGAACCCACGTTGGAGGAAAATGGGAACTACAGAATAAAAATGAACCACGAGATGGAAGAGCTGATTGAACAGCAAACAATCATAAGATACTGTAAGTCCCAAAGACTACGATGGGCGGGACATGTGGAGAGAATGCCTGAAGTTAGAGCGCCAAGGATCAAGACGAAGTGGCTACCGGCTACGGAAGAGACCCAGAGGCCGTCCAAGAAGGAGATGGGCTGACGCCGTAGAAGTGGACTGGCTTCATATAGGAAGACCCGGTAACTGGAGAAGTGTGGCGAGAGACCGGAGTGAGTGGAGAGCGGTTGTGGGGGAGGCCAAATCCCACCTCGGAATGTAGCGCCGTGGAAGAAAAAGAAATATTAACATCAAAAACTTTCATATTAGAAAAACTCTTGAAAATATATCGATGGCTCAGTCCCATAGCACGATAAGTAAAAAATTTCAAATTTTCAGTTATGTTAGTCATTATATATTATTCGTTTATGGCTCCTCTTCAGTTCTACAAAATTTCAACTTGAAAAAATTAGTAGATGTCCTCTTAGGGCCGATTTTAGTCATTTTTCTACAAGTCAGTGTAGGTGAGTCAAAACTTAACTCAAAACTATTAATTCCTATTTGTAGCACTATGAAACTGAGCCATATTATGGTGCAGGATAAGACATGATCTCAGAATTGGATTCCGGCCGATGTATTTTACGAATTTAGTCACCTACGCCCGATATAATTACGGCAAAATTACCAAGTCATGAAACTGAAGTGCTCAAATTTCGTTATTATTGACTACCGATTTTTGAGATTTTAATCAAAATTATATGATTCGAACGGTGTCAAATTCTTATCGCAGTGAAGGCTACTCATTTAGGTGTTGGAATCGTTACTTTCTTCCTCTAACTCTATTATATATTATAATTATTTTCTGCAGAATCATCTACCTATTTTCAAAAAATAACCATTAAGGTTTATTACAACGTTTTTATTAGCTCGTATTCTTGTTTGTCCGGTGGTTGTTTGTCCAGTACAAATCTAGCAATTGATTTTTAACTAACTTCCCGACTAGCTAGACATTTGAAACTTTTAGAATGTATCAGAACACGATGCCAATCCATTCTTTTAATACCTATTTTTAGGCTTTTAGCCATGTTTGTTGCAAAATATCAAAAAAATGATTTGTTCACAATTGCATTATTTGTGCTAAATTATTAATACATAGAATTGTCAAGCTTATACGGTTCAACAGAAAATTTAAAAACGTGGTATATAAAAAGTTCTTTTTATCTTGTAATTATTTTAAAATATGATAATATAATTAAAACCACTAAAAAATACTGTAAGTAACGTAACGTTACGTGCACAAATCGTGTGCTTTGATTTCGTATGCGTAGATTTTGTTAGTTTAATTTTTGCTTCGTGTTTCAAGGTATCATGGCCTTAACAAAGCAATATAAATAGGCAGTCTTTAATAATGAATGCATGGTTGCGTGCATTGCTCCTTAAGCTCATCACTCAAGATGAATGGCTACGCAGTAAATAATGTCTACGTTCATATATCTGGAATCACGCATCACACTCTGGAATAATAACAAACTTAACGTTTGCAGAAGATCACATTTGCATAAAATTAATACTATGACACTTTTCAGATCAAGATTATACACAAATATAACTAAAATCAAATACTCACCAAGTCCAGTGGGACGTACAGACCAGTGAATCAGGCTTAATAAAACTAGATAAAAATATAAGACAAATTAAAAAAAGTATACAATTAACTATTTCTTTTATTCAACGAATAATTCACAAGTTTTAAGAATGTACCATTCTGATTTTTGAACATAAATAATTTTGAAAAATACTTTCTGAGAAAATATATTATAACCAATAGAAAAAATCGTTTTGAAAAAAGTAAAGTAGCTTGAATTAGAAGAACGCTGATGAGTGGGTATTAAAAAGGCCAATAGTTAAAATTTGTCACAATTAGTATGTCACTGCGTAGCATAGAGGTAAATGCGACGGACGGGGCGTAAAACCAGGAGATGCAGGGTTCGATTCCCTGCCGGGGTGGTTTACTTTTTTCAAAAAGATTTTTTCTATTGGTTATAATATATTTTCTCAAAAAGTGTTTTTCAAAATTATGTATGTAAAAAAAGTATGTTTAGAAAATAATAATATTATAATATTTTCACCATTATTACGATATTATGTTGTCAGCATATGATTTTTATATAGAGTATTGATATTTATTATATATCCACGTCGGGGTCACCATTGCAGCGTTGATTTGATAGGTGACCACATAAACACGTGTTGAAATTTTTTTATATCGGTGTATTTGAGTTGAGTATTATATAATATATTATACATTAATTTGTCATAAAATTGAACAACCCTGTCTAATAGTTATTAATTAATAATTCAATTATATACCAAAATCTCTGATTTAATTCCTTATTACACTGTAAAATTGTATTGTGCATTGCTGAATTCAACTAAATTAAATTTAAAAAACATACATTTTTCTCAAAATCAAAGCTATAAAATTAAATGAGAATTTCTACAAAAATTCCAAACGCCAATATTTGGAACAAGGTTTTTTGAGTGGTTTTCCTATTAAAATATTGTAACGACATAATATTGCAATGCAGAGGTCCAAAATTTATGGAATCAGCTCAGAGACGCTTTTACCTAGCAGTGGGTAGATTCAGGCTGATGATAATGGGGTGCTATACTTAACATGCACTTTTCCATGGCACGTTGCACTACCTCTATTTTTTAGCAAAATGAAAATCTAATGTCACTGCAATAATATTATTAATGGTCGTGAATATTCATTCAATATTATATAAATACTTTCACAGCGTAATATTATTCATATAAATTATTATTCCGTCTCCGTTTTATTTGGTGTGGCACGTTTACACGGCACCAGTGACTCGTTCAGTTAAAAGCTACACGTCTCATCTTTATCCAGCGGAGGATGTGAGCTCTCATGTGTGAACACGAATCCCACAGCATACAAAGAGCTCTCACGGCATTCGTGGAAGTATCTCTGCTAGCATTGGACTTTCAAATTTTTACCAAGCCCCGGCTTTCATTTGTGAGAATTTTTTCACGCCCATGAGCGGGTAACTGATAAGTGAGAAAATATTATTCTGGATTATCTCAAATGAAAATTATTCCGAGCACTTTTTACAATCGCTTATTTTACATTATTTTTCGATTTAAATTATAGGTAGGTACATGAGAGATTTTAATAAAATTATGTTGTGGTTTCTTTATAAAGAAAATATGTTATCAGAATGTGTACGAGTTTTAATATTCATAAGACATATAAAAGGCCAAATCTTAAATGAGGTTAGATTCCGGTTAAAATTAAAAGTTTTTCTTACGTTTTAAGTGAATAGACAATAATGTAAAATGATTATAACTGGTTATTATAGTGGGGTCAAGTACGTTAAAACGTCAACTTAGATATATGAAGGTAAGTATCGATTGATAACATCCTAATTCAAAATTACAAATCTTGGTCGCCGATATTAATGAAATTTGAGATTACACCTCGGACATGCAGTTTTTAGTTAATCTCGATGATCGGTATTTTACATGTTGCCTTGTTCGTAAACCACATAGGCCTTAATCCGATCGGTTCATGTCCTACTCGTTTTCAATGTTTTTTCTTATTGGTGGAGTTTCAAATTATCTAGAATTATAGATTTTGGTCAAAAAATACTGCATTCCTAAAATATACAGTGTGTGGTCAGTTACGTTAAAACGTCAACCTAGATAAATGAAGCTAAGTATCGATTGATCATATTATCTCAATTCAAAATTACAAATTTTGGTCCCCAATATTTACGAAATTTGAGATTAAACATCGGACGCATAGTTATTAGTTAATTTCCATGATCAATATTTTACATGTTGCCTGGTTGGTATACCACGTTGTCCTTAATCCGGTCGGTTCATGTTCCATTCGTAACAAATGTTTTTTTCTTATTGGTGGAGTTCCAAATTAATATACCTAATTCATTATAAATTGATTCAAAATTATATAATTCATTTAAATAGATGTTTAAAAATAGTTAAAGTTAAAATAAATATTATATCGATACTTGATTTATATAAGGAAACAACTCAAAATTTAAAGGATTTGAGTTTTTAATGCTATTTGATGTCGAAGAGCTTTTCTTTATAATTCAACAAAAAAATAGTCAAAAATTTCTTTTTGGGATTAATCATTAATTCAATTATAAACGGGAATATCAGGGTTGATTATTTGTTAAACTGTAAAATTTCGTTGTGATTGCAAAGTTCATTTTAACTATTTAAATTTAAAAAATCAAGGCTTAAAATACTGATTAGTTTAGAACATAGTGTTAATCAAAAAAAAATGTCCTGATATATTGTGGGGTTGCAGCTAAAAGTTGGTAAGTCGATACTTTAGTTATTTATAGTAAACCACGGATTATGTGTTTACGTATAAATATTTAATGCTAGAAAAAAATTCAAGGCCATCCAATATTATAGAACATGCACATGAAGCACAGAGAAATAAGCATTATGCCTGATTTTATATGGCATGTCAAACTTTCAAATTGAAATTACTCCATAACATGATTTCCAGACTTACCAACTTTTGGCAGTTAAGTAACCACACGAATTAAAAGTCATACTAATGATGTGTTGTGTCTTATTTTAATTAATGAAACGTCCTTTTCTATGAATTGATATTTTTGGGCGACATCCATAATATATGCTTGAACTATTTTTGCTTATCTTAGTAATATTAATAATAGAGCGTAAAATGAATATTTAAATGATTTTATATACAATATTGAAGTAGTTGTAGTCACTCTTTTCTTATCTGTTAAAAATATCCACCAACATATTCCTGTGTTTTTTTTCCTTTCAGGAAATACATTTATCTCCCACCTGAATGTTGTATTGAAACAATTGGAATCCATTTTAGCATCCGCTGGAATCTTTATCAGTGGTAAAGTACAAGGGTAGTAAGAGAAGCTATATCTACAAAGACATAAGTAACGGGCGACCAGCTTTAAGCCAATATAACAAGTGACGCTATTTGAGGCAAACTAAGAGACCATTCATCGAAAGAGAACGATTGTGAAGAATTCCATTATTTCAGGAAAGCCTCTTTTAGCGTTCCTCGTTAAGTGATATACTACACTAGGGATGTGTCTTTCTGAGCTAAGTATTTTTCGAACACGCAATATTTTTACGGAAAAAGACATCTTTAATTTATAGATAGTGTAACTTCATAACAGGTTCTTTCAACGGGTGACAAAAAGGTTAAAAGTAGGATTCTTATTACAAGGGGATTATTATAATAAGTACGTCATTTTATACACTCAGCTAATCGCTTATATTTATAGAAGAACTCTATGTTTGAAACAAATCTCAATAAAATACACACAAAATGTCATACTGTTTTTTTTAACTTAGTTATTTATTTATTTAAAAAAGACACGTTGAGCATATAAAAAAATATTACTTCAAAACGTTCACAATATGACATTTAGAATAAAGAGTACAAGTAAATCAACTAGATAAAAAACAAGGTAGAGAAAAAAACAAACAATAATTCAAAAAAAGTGCAAATTGAATAATAAAATAGAATTTGAAAAACAGAATGGATAATGCATAGCTAAAAATGTCTACATTTCTAGCGAGTGCATTGACCAGCCGCACAGTCCTCGTTATTGGTGCCTGGTGAGCCTGACTATACCCTGACTGAAATTTTGATTTCCATAGTAACGTACGTTTATGTTAATAATTTAGTTGCTAGGACCACCCCTTAGTAACCAATAATAGTGGATTGTAACTTTTCATACAAAATAGAATTAACTGAAAATAAATTCAATTCTGCTTAAAGATAAAAGTATTAAAAAAATGCATTGGCATCGTGTTCTGATATATTCTAAAAGTTTCAAATGTCTAGCTAGTCGGAAAATTAGTTAAAAATCGATTGCAGGATTTGTGCTGGATAAATAACCACCGGACAAATAAGAACACGACCTAATAAAAACGTTGTAAAATAGATGGAAGCACATAAAGTGAACTATCGATAGACCATATCTTAAAAACTTATAAAACAACGTCCGCCTGAATTCACTTCACGTAAGTGGGATATACCAATATCCGAAGTGATTTCATTAAACATGGTTATTGCCCTCCCAATCTGTATCGCTAATGGCTAATGGCAGGTTATTTCTGCACCTTGGAAGAACAAACAACGGATGCCCTCGATTTCTAAGGTAATTATCAGAGACACACAAGCCAACACCAACAAGAATGGTTACATGTAAGTTGTACGTATTCAGTTCATCGTGGGACACTTATTCGTGTGCCGCAGTACGTAAAACATGGTCTAGGACGATTTGGCACCGGACAACTGAACGCCACGGAATTCTAAAATAAATAGACGTTAGGTACTTATAGGTACTTAAAAAAAATCAATATTATTATTTATATTTCAATGACTACATTATAATTTAAAAGTTGGTGAGAATGTAAATATGCAGACGTAAACAATGATTTAATCGTGCATATGTTTAAGTTCCAACGAAAAAAGAGTTTTTTATTTTATATAAAGCCTTAGGCATGGTAATTCTCAATCCGCGATAAAGAATACATTATGTTAAGAGTAAAATGAATTCACTTCTAAAATGAACTACTAAGTAGTAGATAGAAACTGATTAAAATACCTCGTCTACACGTGTCTACGACAGTGCCGTCCAATTGTCCGGAGGCCAGTCGTCCCATTCCCGTAAAACATGAGTTCGTATAACATTTCATCAAATGACGAGTAACTCGTCCTCCACATTAGTGTTTGGTGGACTGTTGTAGGCTTCAGTTGAAAAACGTGATTGCTTACAGCCAAGTTGTGTTCTAGCCTTAAAGGTGGTAAGATGATTCCATCTCTAACAAGGAAGGTAAAACGGAGCTCATCATCTGGAAACAAAGAACACAGATATTATTATCGACTATCCAATAGAAAACAAAATTGATGATACAGATGCTGATTAGATGGTAATCCTACATCCAATTTGTGTGTGACAAACTGGTACATAACATAACTTTTTCATAAGATGCATCTGCAGGAAAAACAAACTATTCTGCTTTAGGCTCTTTTTACCATAAAAGATTTAATATTAATAGTCTCTCGATTACTATATCTCTATATAGATATCTCTATATCTTTGTAATGTTCATTTCCTTTAGCCGAAGTTAATTTGGATTGCTAAAAAGTCATTTATAGTCACTGTGGACATGTAAACCATATGCAAAAGATTGTATGCTTATGATGAACAATACTAGTTCGATCATCGTTGAATTCGATGACAAGTGTCTCAAATACTGTTAACACGTGTCGCAAAATGCCTCAAGGAAATGTGGGAGCCCGATTTGAATAGATTATTTGCTGTGAAAATTTTCGAAGCCGAGTTTTATACTTTAATGAATTTTACAACGGCAGAACAATAAAATAAACAACAGCAAGAAACTAACGAACTTGGCATTTCTTTTCCCGAGGCTCATTGTCAGAAGACAATAAAATTTATGGGAACTCCCATTTGAATAAGTGATGAGAACCAGAGCTGTAACTGCGTGTAAAAGCAAATATTTTATAATGGCGTGTGTACTTTTTGCAGTCGTTTCTTCACTCGAAGAACTGTTCTTCGTTGAACATTTCACCGTGGAATACATTTGTACGTATCTTAAAAAAATGCGGCAATAGTTTTCAAATAGTACTATTCTAATTAAAGTAACCCTAACCTAACCAAGTAAAGACATGTTGTCACAAGACACTCCACGTGTTGTATCATACGTACAAATATATACACGGTTCTTCTTCGAACATTTATTCAAAGAAGAACTCGTCATTTGATTAAAAATGTTACACGAACTCATGTTTCGCGTACTGTGGCGCACGAATAAGTGTCCTGCGATGAACTGTTTACGTACAAATTTCCGGATACGACCAAAAATGGCAGAGTTCACATTTACGTCGCGTGTAAGTCGGAAAAAATATGTAGCTAAATAAAGATCCCTTCTAAATTTTAAGCTACAGTTTTATAATAATAGATGTTTTCCCGCGTATTTGCTATTCTGAAAATATTAATGAATATTTGTTTAAATAAAAAGCAGCGTGTTTACAAAAATATATCACATTTTGCTAAATTATGATAACCAGTACCATTATACTATAATTATTTACATCACTAATAACCAACAAATTGATATTTCAGCTTTTCGCGAAAGCTTTATCTATTGAGTTCACCTCACCTGTATCGTGCAACCGATACTCCTACACCAGGTGGGGTGATTTATATGAATCGATGCCGCTGTGTGGCCATACCTGTTATATCACCTGAGGAAATGGGGCAAAGGGATGGGGGTCCATGTTTGCAGTGCTACAAACCTTACCTACGTATGTTTATTGAGACAGGCCGGGTGTAATGATTCGAGACTGAGACAATTGAATTGTTTAACGTTATTATGGGATCTCCGTTTTATATAATATCTACCTATTATACGTACATTATGTAAACTGTCTTATACCGTAATATTGAAGATGATTAATATTCATATTGTATACAAATTATATCCCGGGATATTGCATAATTCAAGGCTGCTAAAGCTATGTTACACTATCTGAACATTTATAGAATTATTCTACTAAAAATACTGTAGGAGATAACCAAAAGTAGTGTATATAGGTCTATGCTAAGCCGGCTCTCACATGCCTGCAAAGTATTAAATATAGACGGCTGTCTTAGTGCAGTGTGTGGCACTGACGTTTCACCCGAGAGTTTTGTCTTTGATCCCGGTGAGGACATAATATTTATATGTTTTTCTCAAAGCCTGGGTGTTAATGATTCTTCAAAATTACTAACAACTTGAACGAAAAAGCAAGGACATGGTTATTAATAATTCTAAAAAAAAAGTGTCAAATACGTCGTTCTGACGTCATCGTTATTCTCAAAATACATGTTGTCAAATGTAGCTCCGCAGATTGGTCTAACGTGACTAAAACATCTACCGTTGCAATTGATAAGTTGCATGCTTCTCGGGCTGCGAGTCTAATATAGCAGGACGAATACTAACATCTAAGAATTGGTCATTCCTATACCGGCTCGCCGATCACCGCATCTAAATATCTATAGGTACGTTTCGAAGGTTACGTGCGACTGTCGCTAGGTCATTGATATACTACTGGATGAATCATATGCTTCTTAAAATGACGCCCGATTTTCAGCGAGTCGGCCTTTGTTAAAACTTACTGAGTAAGCCCGGTCTAGCTTGCATCTTACTCTAACTTTTAGTCAGCGCATGACGACTTGCTCTGTCTTTTTTGCGTTGCAGCCACCCTTAGGTTCACTATTCCAAGAACGCAAATTTAGTTTTACAGCCAGGGCAATACGGGTGAAATTCGGGAATCCATGTTAACGGTCTTAACGCATTATACCTACAAGGAAATATTATAAGACGATATTCGTTATATCTTTTGTGGTACATTTTTAAAATGACACTTGTATGGGAACTGCTCATCTAGTAGTATATCAATGCGCTAGGTAGATGTGCGCGGTCTTCATATACAACACTGGATTGACATTCTTGGAATGTTTGATTTATGGCTGTATGGTAGTTGAGGTGAGCTTAGATGTGAGAGCCGGCTAACGCTAAGATCATCAAACTATGGGTGTACCATGGAATCTCTCATCATAGTATATAAGTTATGATAATCTATTTAAGTCCGAATAACGTATGTTACTTTGTAAATTAGTTGGTCAGAAAGGCTTATTACATCTTTCATATAATCTGGTTGACAGCACGTACCAGAGGTCAGTTAATCCGCCTCAGCTATTTACCCGTCACCGATTTCATAATAACACAATGCTTTCTTGATAAAATTATTTATTTGTAATACTCGCTCAGCAATTTTGTATTTAGGAATGTCGTGATTAATTCTTTTATATTATTTTATAAGGCAATCAGGAAATGCTGAGGGATGTCATTTGCGTGAACCCAGTGCAGTTCATGCTATACATGCTAGTTCATACAGTGACATGTAGCCTCAGGTCATAACTCTCAAGATGTTGTGGATTTCCTTTGTTTGAAATTAATATAAAAGCTCGGGGCATGAGAAATCTGTTATCATACGCCGTAAATTCTTTCCAACCTACGGTCAAATCTCTGATCGTCGAATCAGTAAGTTTTCTCATAACACGCCGTGGTAATTTAATTTGTCAAATTAATATTCAATTATAAATATACTGTCTGTAATAATTTATATCAAATATTGTTGAAGGGAATAAATTGGTATTTACTCAAACATGCATCCATCTTCGATTCATTGAAGTCCATCTACCAACCACATCCATCAACCTCCTCTTCCCCTTTCCAATAAAACAATTATTTATAACCAATATAGTTAATATCTTTAGGGACGTTGTTAGATTTGATCTAGAGCTCTCCGTAAGATGAATTAAAATAAATAACCCCAGTAGGAACTCGCATCCTGAACCAAGAGGAGAACATCAAGAATGATGCATAACCAACTAGAAATAGGGGTATTGGGATATTGGTACATTAGAAAAATTTGGAGTCATCGATGAAGTTCAATTACAAACGATATGAATACAGTTAAAATAGACATATTTGTTGTTTTATTCCAAAATATCAATAATAATAAAATTGCGATTGGAGATAACCAAATTCATTCCTGACCACTACAAACACCAGGATAACGATTCACGAATGAAGCACTATGACCGGTTGCGCAACGGAAGCGCAAGCCTACTTCAACGAAGTATATTAAAAGTCAACCGGTAGTGTCGACTGCAGTATGCAATTGAAGTATACATGCTTTGGCGGTAAAGGCGCTAGGAACTCTCCGTTCGACATATTATTAAACGTCAGAAATTCGTATGTAGTATTGAAGAGGCTGTTAATCTATTTTTTTCTATCTTTTACATAACTATTACCGCTGAAAGTATTATTTTGTGTTTAAATTCTCATTTAAATATTGATTGTGATTTTGTAATACAGAAACATACATGTTTGTTTGCAAAATACAACGAAAATTCCGTGTTGTAATATTGTTATATTGAAGACGTAGGTAACTAGCTTGTTTAAAGATTATTTGGCTACGTACTTCAACAATGAATGGTTTAATTATGCAACGTTAACGGTAAGTACTGATTAAATATGAAGTCATTACTAAAATGGATAAAAATGTTATTTAATTTCCATGAAATTGACAAGAGTTCCGTCATGACATGTTTACTTTCTATCTTACTCTAACGCATGGACATGAGGTATAAGCATGCTGAATGCTTTCTCACTCGCACTTACATTTCGTGTATCCATTTTAGTCGAAGCTCTATTACACACAATATCTCCTGTAAAACTAAAAATTTTACGTGCTTCAGTTGAAGCGGTTCAGTGACGTGTTTGGCAGTGCTTCATTCGGGGATTGGCCTCCAAACAGTTTTTGACAGGTCATGGTGGATTAGTTGCCAAGCTATATGAGCTTGGACTTGTCACCCAACCAACATGTCCATGTAGCGGAGAACTACAGGATGCAAATCATATGCTTTGGGAATGTCTGAGAATGTGCTCCGAGGGGGAAGAGATACACAAGCTGGGCCAACCAGCTGTTGGGCCTATCGAGTTGTCCAAGCTGATCGCCACAAAGGCCAAATAAATTGGATATAAAAAATTGTGGCATTTTATTGCGGACGTGAAGATTTCTCCACATAGTTTGGTTTGTCCGTAAGGTTTTTTGTATCTTATATATCATTAAACTTTCTCTCCCATAGTATTTTTTATTAAATTACGTCTTTGATTAAGCTCAGTCTAAGCTCACGTAAAAGCGTGGTGCCCTCAGTCTTAGGTATCTGATCCTAATACATTCCCACGTGTAAACTACTGCTGATGATTCAGATCCAAGTGTGGTGCGAAGCGGTTGGTTTGGAGGGTCCATGTTCGTGTTGTATATTTTTACTTCAAGTTGTCTGTCACTGAGGTTTAGAAGTTGTTTTATTTAATATTCAATACCAGCCTCAAAAAGTTTAACTATGTTGATTTATATTCATACTTTGTTAAAAGCTTTTGAAATATCTAAGAAGAGACCAGTTGTGTAATGGTGGTAATTGGATCCATCTGGGATGAATTCGGTCACTCGTAGTAACTGGAACTGGTGATTAATATGAGTGGTTATCTCGATAACCACGTTGTTCATCTCTGATAGGTTTTTTGTCTCTCACATACGTGATTCAATGACACGCCAACAAATATAGCTAACTCTTGTATAAATTATAGTAGTTTAATACAATAAAATAATGTAAACACCTTGATACATACATTAAAGATCATACATACATACGTTAAGAATCAAATATTGGAAAAAAACCCGTAGTTAATATCTTAGATACTATTAATCATTGATATACTACTGGATGAATCATATGCTTCTTAAAATGACACCCGATTTTCAGCGAGTCGGCCTTTGTTAAAACTTACTGAGTAAGCCCGGTCTAGCTTGCATCTTACTCTAACTAATAGTCAGCGCATGACGACTTGCTCTGTCTGTTTTGCGTTGCAGCCACCCTTAGGTTCACTATTCCAAGAACGCAAATTTAGTTTTACAGCCAGGGCAATACGGGTGAAATTCGGGAATCCATGTTAACGGTCTTAACGCATTATACCTACAAGGAAATATTATAAGACGATATTCATTATATCTTTTGTGGTACATTTTTAAAATGACACTTGTATGGGAACTGCTCATCTAGTAGTATATCAATGCTATTAATACACTCAATAGGTAAGCACATTATAATGCCATTATTTATAAATAATGAAATATGTTGAAAATTTAATAAAATGACTTAAAGAGAAATTTGACTAAATATACCTACATATAAAAAAAAAACAATGATATAATCCATAATCGGCAAACCGAAAGCATCAACCACATCATGGTAATGTCAGGTTTTAGAAAGAAGGTTATTGGCTAAACATAATAATATACTTACAGGTTTACTTTTATGTTTATTTATTTTAAATTCAAATTTTATCGAGTACCCTCAGTCGATAGTATTATTTTTTTAGATATAGAAGTGATTTAAACGTGATTCACTCGTATGGTGGCAGAATTAATTTATGATTAATAAAGTCATCCAAATAGTCCTTCTAGTAAATAAGCTTATAACAGCATGAAACAGATTTATTAGAATAATAAATTTATTTCATGCTGGTAGAAGATAATATTAGATATTATAAGAAATAAATCCATAAGTAAGTTAAGATCCAAGCACATTCCTACAGTTCCTAATATGTTATAATATTGTAAGTTTAGTCACGTAAAAATTCCTTTGATAAAAAAATATTGTACAGAGTAATAGACTAAGCTAAAATTGAAATTTTCATATCATAAAATCTGTATTTTATGATATTTATCTTGAAAACTTACTTTTAGTGGTTCCAAATAATAGTCTCATGATGACCATTATCCATGGAAACTATCCAAGCAACAATATTCCTTTACTCCAATAATAGCCAATGTGAGAATTACTTTTCTACGAAAATTCATAGCACTGAGTTAAGTTAAATACTGAAATTATGATTAATAATTGTCATTTAATTAAATCCAATAAAGTAGGTATTCTAATAAGATATACCCGTTATATACTAGTTATTATGGATATTTATAGCAGTCTGGTTAAGCCGTGTTAACAATGCTTTGTAAGATGTCCAATAAACCACCACACTGCTTATATTTTATTATTTTTCACTTATAATTAGTTAAAATTTATTTTTTTGGTGCGTAATAATCGACTTCAAAATATATTTTTTTAAGTTGATTTGTGCAGAAAACTCGTGCGCATCTTAGGTTTTAGTTGGTGGATGTTTACTCAACCCTACAACAGAAGCATTATTATCTATGCTCATTTATATAGCATAGATAATAATACGAACAAGAAATGACAGTCAAATCAGTTTCATTTTCGGCCTCCAACGATATAGTCACATTATGAGAGCAACTCCACATAACGTTCAACCTCAAATTTGAATCATAATGTAAACCTTTCGTTACAAACACAAATCAATGTAACAATCTAATATTAGTACCGTGTTCATCTGGAATGTATTACTACAATATAAAACCAATAATATCAACACTGTGTATTATATCAACTGTGTCCCAAAGCACCATATCACACACACACACAACGCAACCTTCTAGAACATTTATAACAATAATATCGAGGATAAGAACAGCACATACCTTCACCCCCGATAAATTTATTTATGTAAAATTATAGATTATAAGATAATTACTAATAATACCATTTATTTTTTCAGAATCCTTGTGTCTCCCGCCATGACATTTCCTTTTCAAAACTTTTATATAATTCATCACAGAGAATTCCGCCAGCAATACAACTTTCTCGCGACGCAGTAAAAAAATGCCAATGATCAAAGAAGAAAACTTTCAAGCGGGATTTGTGAATTTATGACTCCCTTTCCTTGTTTGGAGTAATCTGAGTGACTTTTTTTGGTCAGGGGCGTGAATGGAGGGGTCGCGAACTGAAGACGAGCGCGGCATCAGGTAATGCGTTCTGTCACACGCTGAATTATGAACGCGGCCCGCGATAACGTACCCCACGCGAATCCGGCGATTCTCAATGTATTATAAACGATCAATAACAAAGCAAAAACTATTCTATTAAAGGCGTCAAAACACTTATTTATCGTATTTATATTACAAAACCGTTTTGAAAGATTTTGTGTTAAAAAGTTAATTTTTCATTAGCTTAGTTATTCTTTAATTTTGCCATAGCTGAGATATTTATATTAACAATTCGGTACCCCCAGAATACGGCAGTCACTGGCAGCTCCATCCAACCAACGAATCTTTGGCCTGCCTCTTCTTCTACGCCCTATTGGATTGCTAGACATCACTCTCTTTGCCGGTTCATTGTCATTCATACGGTGCACATGACCTAGCCATCGCAGTCTCCCAATCTTAATTGATTAAACTGCGCTGCAATCTTTGTACAGCCTGTAGAGCTCAGCATTATATCTTCTCCTCCAATTGGTGCCATCCCTGATCGGCACATATATACGGCGGAGAATTTTTCTTTCAAAAATATTAAAGGCTCTTTCATTTTACAGAGTTAATGTCCAGGTTTCCGATGCGTAGGTGAGCACTGGCTTTATAAGTGTTTTGTAAAGAGTGCTTTTAGTTTGGCGAGATAGTAAGCGGGACTTAAAATGTCTTAACAGGCCTAAGTAGCATTTATTCGCAGACATGATACTTTTGTTGATCTCTTCTGTAGTATCATTATGTCGAGTTACAAGAGAAACAAGGTATATGAAACTGTCGACCGTATCAAAGTTGTATGCACCAATATCTAACTTTGATGCGCCTTCTCGTGGTGACAAGGTCATCTCTAGTATGCAAAAATTGTTAAGTAATAATAATGTATGTATCTTAACTTTACGCACACGCGTATAGGACGGTGAAATAAACCTACACTATGGCAATTCTCTAAGAGGTATCTGGCGAATTATAATTTTGCTATAAATACTTCTGCATCGTGAACGCCAGTTCAATTAGGTACTTGAGTAATAATTATTTTCATGAGACTAATATAATAACTAATCCTTATTATTTGTGACTAAAAGCAAAGTAAAATATTTCCAAACTAAGAAGAATACCTCAGATTAATATTAATAATTTAATATTACCGGTAGTTGATACGCCAGTTTTTTGTTTATAAATGATGTAATTGTTATGAAGAATAGTATTACGAGGCTTAGATATGTGCTCATGATGGCGCTGAAAAGTACGATTTTTTTCACCATTTTTTTTAATCATTCCTCACCCTACAGGGTGCTATAAAAATATACTACAGGTCGCACATGATAGAATGCAAGAAAAATAGCGATGAATCGAGAAAACTATCGCAAACTTGTGCTTCCTCTATGCTCCGATGCTGGAGTGTAATCGAGATAAGTAAGTGGGTAAGTAGCATTAATAAATCTTTGTTTTATGAATGAAAATCATGATCTAGATGATTTGGATGATTTGGGAAGTGTAAATCGGTATAGGTATTTTTATACCCCATTTTAATAATAAAACAACTTAAAATTTCAAAGGTTTTGTATTAATAATGACAATTTAATAATTAATTGTCTTCTCTTTATAATTCAGCAAAAAAAGAGATAAAAAATTCTTCAATGTATCACAAAATTGATTTCATTATCATTAATTAATCATTAATTAATCATTAATTCAGTTATACACTGAATTTTCTTGGCTGTTACCATATTAAACTATACACTTTCATTGTGCATTGTTGAATTTCACTAATCTAAATATAAATAATTACAAGATAAAAAGAAATTTTATATACAACGTATTTAAATTCTGTTAAACCGTATGAACTTGACTTGACTAGCTTAAACGATCAAAAAAAATTGTACTTGACATGTCATTTATTGATTTCCATATTAATGCACGTATATATTAATAATAATTTAGTTGCTAGGACCCAGACCCCCCCCCCCCCCCAGCAACCAATAATGGTGTCAAAATAACTTTTCATAATAAACAGAAATAACTGAAAATGAATTCAATTCTACTTAAAGATGGCTAAAAGTAATAGCATCAAAAAATGCATTGGCATCGTGTTCTAATATTCTAAAAGTTTCAAATGTCTAGCTAGTCGGGAAATCAGTTAAAAATCGATTGCAAGATTTGTACCGGACAAATAAGAATACGAGCTAAGAAAAACGTTGTAAAATCATACCTTTTTTTCTCAAAATTAAGGCTTTAAAATTAAAATAAGAATTTCTGCTAAAATTTAAAACGCTATTATCTTGGAATAAGGTTTTTTGAGTTGTTTCCCTATTGAAATATTGTATCGATTTAAGGAAGATCTTGTTTGTTTTTTTCATATTTGACTTGATTTAATACCATGAGACTTGTCATGTTACATTTCGTGACTAATAATAATTTACCCTGTGCGGGCAACTCGAGAATAGTATATATCTTAGAAATTTAGCCCATTGACAATAAAATCTTTTTTAATTTTTGGCTGTCTATGAGATATCTGATGTCCTAGTTTGTCTTTACTGTCCAATTTTCGATACATTGATAAGTAAACTATATCTTAGAAAACACTATTACAATGCCGATAATATTAATATTATATTATTTACGATGGAGTAAACTAGCCCATACAAACAGGAAACCCGTTAGACGTATACATTTATGTAGTGTAAATATTATTAAAATATGAAACTTTGTTACGTAACATAATAAGACAACAGGGAAAGTTTGGGTTATAACAGCAATTAAAACTTGTTGGCGATTTTGTTTATTTTGTCAGTCACGCAGGAGTTTTAAAGTGCTGACCGTGGAAAACGATAAATATTGATCTTGAAACGGAAATTACGAACTCACCCTGGGGGTAGTTTTTTGCTACCCAAGTCTTAAATTAAATTGTATTGTTTTTAGTACCTACTTCGTTTGTAATACGTAATACACAATAATACTAGGTAGTAAAAAATACTACGTAAATCATTAACGGAATGATTGCTTCAAATATTAGGTACATAATAATTATTGGGTGGTTTTTATATTAATAAGAGCTGACTGTTTTAAATTTTTTGCCATTTTGCACAGATGGTACTTTCACGAATTATAAGAAATTAGTTATAAACTAATTTCAACAGGTAAAAATCGTTAAAAACTATTATCAAAATAATAGTTTAATTAAAATATTTTTTTGTGCAACAAAAATTACATTATTACTTTATAACATTCTACGCGTTTTTTACAACGTTTTTTTAAGCTCGTATTCTTGTTTGTCCGGTACAAATCTTGCAATCGATTTTTAACTAACTTCCCGACTAGCTAGACATTTGAAACTTTTAGAATATATAAGAACGCGATGCCAATGCAGTTTTTAAATACTTAAGGCCATCTTTAAGTATAATTGAATTCATTTTCAGCTTATTCTGTTTTGTATGAAAAGTTATTTTGACACATAATGTTTGAGGCTTTATAATGTTTGAGGCTTTCACGGTTGTTTTTTATCGTAGTATATTCTTGGGTTTTCACCGAAAGAAACACGGTGAACAAAGAAGGAAGAAGGAGACACGGTGAAAACCCAAGAATATACTACGATTATTTTGACACCATTATTGGTTGCTAAGCGGATTGTCCTAACAACTAAATTATTAAAATATACGTGCATTACTATGGAAATAAAAATGAAATGTCAATATGAAATGTCAATATGACATTTCAGTATTCGAGTAAGTCAAGCCAAGTTTATATGATTCAACAGAACATTTAAAAACGTTGTATATAAAAAGTTCTTTTTATCTTGTAATTATGACTTAATTAATTCACCCTGTTACGCCTCAGTATTGGGGTGTAGGACGATTCCATAGTCGTGCCACTTCTCTCGGTCCATCGTCAAATCTCGCGTCTCTCGCCATGCAAGACAGATAGTACGTAGATCGCTTTTGTAGTATCGCTGAAGGGTGAGGAAGGGCTGGCCACAGCGATGGAACCCTTGTGGGTTCACAAGGTTACGGAATTTCGCCCTCTTTTGTGGCATGCGGATTTCTGCATACATACAATATAAGTAACAGCTGCACATGTATACAATTTTTTTAATTGACACACAAATTTTTGCACAAATCAAATAAAATAGGTGTTTATAATTTTATTACTAATAGTAGTTCTTTGCCCCTGACCACTTTCGCCAAAACAGTCCCCCATTCTCTTTGCCACATGACGGCGGTAATATAATTTTTTTGTTTCATTATCTCGAAAAATAAATCGACAACACCCATGTTGTATTATTCTAATTTATACAACATTACTAAAGTATTTATTAGTTACAGATTATCAAGAGAATTAGATTTTAAAACGTAAGGAGGTAGGCTGTTAAGATCCAACATAAATAGTGCAAACAAAACATTGTCAGGTAAAACTTATCTATTTTCATTGAACTAAGAATACAAATTACTGGTGGTATGGGTTAGTTTTTAAAATTGAATTATAGCCTGCCTTAACCAGCCTAATATAGTGAGTGCAGAGATCCGACAAAAGTGTACAATTTTACAGTCATACTTATTTGTTTTCATTGAAATAAGAGAACGAATAGAAGAAAAGTGTTAGTTAATGTTTTTCAATTTAATGTTACCTAAACAACCCCTAATAGATACAACATATTCTTCTATGTATAAAATATCAAAAATAATGTATGATTTAATGGCATAATTTTAGATATTTTATAGAGATAAATATTTTTTACTATTACATAGGTTGCCGTTTATATTTCGGGAATTGGCAACAATGGTGTTGCTAGGTGAAATTTGACTTCTGTATTTTGAAGTTTGACATTTTTCACGGCAAAAGTACTTAGAACGTTTTAACAAACACACGCTTTTTATTTTTTTTTAAATTCATTTGAAAAATTTATCTCGGCCAAAAATGGAATTAACTCGTGAAAATTTTTGTGCGATTATTTTTCACAACTTTCGACGTGGATTATCGTGGGAACAGTGCATTACTGAACTTAGTGCTTTATATGGTGATGAAGCATCATCAAAACCTACGGTATATCGCTGGTTCAGCAAATTTTATCGTGGTCGTCGTTTGCTTACAGACGAGCCGCGTGAAAGTCGTCCAAAATCGGTTGTTTCTCCAGAAAACATCGATACTGTGCGTGAACTGACATTGCAAAATCGTCATGTGACATGTAACTGTAAGATTGAGGCATTTCTGAGCATTAGTAACACCAGCGTGTATACGGTCTTGCATGAACATTTAGACGTGAAAAAGCTATGTTCGCGATCGATCCCGTATAATTTGACAATCGCACAAAAAAGGCGCGTGTCGATTAATGCAATGAAATGCTCAAAAAAATACAATCGAGGTGCTTCAAAAAGCGTTTATAAGATTATTATAGGTGACGAATCTTGGATCTATACGTATGAGCCCGAAAGTAAACAGCAGTTGACCGTATGAGTATTCCAAAATGAGCTTAAACCAACAAAAGTTGCTCGCGCTCAAACACTTCGAAGCAAATGGTCGCCTGTTTTTTTCGGAAAAATGGACCATGTCAAAACTGTGCCTTTAGAAAATCGTAGAACAGTAAATTTTAAATGGTACAGAACCATTTTTTTGCCAGAAGTTTTTGGTGAAATAAGGAAAAGCAACCATCGGTATCAAATCATCAAGACAATGCGAACTCTCACACATCGTCTCAAAGAAGCGCCTATTGAGCACTCAAAGCATCAAATTGATGAGTCATCCGCCGTACAGCTCCGACTTGGCACCAAATGATTTCTTTTTATTCCCGACAGCCAAAGATAAATTGCGTGGTCAACGATTTTCTACACCAGAAGGGGCGGTTGATGCATTCAAAAACCATGTTTTCGAGTTACCTTATGCAAAGTGGCTAAAATGCTTTTCAGATTGTTTCAAACGCATGGAAAAGTGTATAAATTATCGTGGAGAATATTTTGAAAAACAATAAAACTGTTTTCATTGATAAAAAAATCGTTTTTGTTTGTTGTGCCCGAAATATAAACGGCTACCCTCGTATTATCTATTATCTATTGGTTTACGCAGAGTTCAATTGAGTTTTACTAACAGTACCTGAAATTGTTAGCTATAATTCAATGAAAACAAATACGTATGACTAACAAAATTTAGTGTGCACTATTTATGTCGAATCTTAACAGCCTAACTCCACCCTTCGCCACTAAGTATGAAATAGGCACTGAACAATTCCAAATATAATAAGTATAAGAAAATATATTTTTATAATAGTAGCACCCTGTTTACTGAATTTTAACTTTTCTGGGTTGAAAAAACGCCCCAAAAAAATCTAACCTAAAACACTTAGCCTCTTATTTTTATAATAGATTTTTTTTAATTTTCTACATTTAAAACATCACCAATATTTCAGTATTTTCAAAATAATAGTAGATCAATAAAAAAATAATTAACTTTTTATAGCTAATTAAGTTATGTCAATCTCTTTCTTCGTCAGTCCTAATCACGCAAATTCAAAAACTCCAACCCCTGTAAGATTTACACGTCTAAAAGTTTAAGGAGCACTCGCCCGAAGGGATGATTTACAGCATTATTCGAACCGGAGCGATTGTTATTCCGGTTGACTGGGTAATGGAAATATTGTTGTGGTAGACATCTTCTTCTTCCACTGGAAACCGAGCTACTCACTTCACTTTGTCTTCGGGCTGTATTGAGATTCACATAGGCTCTTTTGTGTGAAACTATTCATCTATACTGAAGGTTACTTTGAACTGATTGACCTCTAATTTAAAAATGAATGATGAGTTTTTTGAATATTCGTAGTATAAGGTAAATTGGTTTATTACTTCGCCATTATTATTTTCACCTGGGTTTATATTATATTAGATACTAATTTGTATACATCTAATTTATACAGCATCACCAAAATAGTTTAATTTAATTTTGATAACATTGAATTAAGAGCGTACATAAGTGAAACGGCAAATAATTTTCAACTGTATGTAGAACGAAATTACGGCCGCGTTGTCATTCGGAGAGCGATAGTTGAGGCGTCTGCACTTCGATTCGTTTTGTCATGGCGTCGGATGAAAATATTCTTAAATCGTGTAAAGATGACTAAAAAACTTTACGTATGTAAAACATGTCAGTGAATATACTATTATTAATACGAATATAATAATAAACATAACATAGAAAGGACGCATGTTGAACTTTTATGACAAATTATATTTCGTTCGGCTTAAGTCATTTTCACCCGCGACCCGCATTCCACGCATCGCTTAGTCACGATCTTTTTAGATCATGCCTCAGCTGAGATATAGCCTTAAGGCCTCATGTATTGCAGTGGTGAAGGGTGAAGGTAGGCTGTTAAGATCCGATATAAGCTAGTATTGCACACTAAACTTTCTTAGTCAAACGTATTTGTTTTCATTGAACTAAAACACTACAATGTGTATATTAGCTTTATGTTAGTTTTTTTTAAATTCAATTAAACCCTTAAGGGACAGCATTGTAAGGCTGCTTAAAGGTGGCGCTTTGCCTAAGGATGGAAGGAAGTATACGAGGTATGTTTAAATGTTAATATTTAAAGTAACCTGCAAGAATAATATCGTAATCGTTTTAATTACAACGTTTTTATTAGTTCATATTCTTGTTTGTCCGGTGGTTGTTTGTTCAGTACAAATCTTGCAATCAATTTTTAACCAACTTCTCAACTAGCTAGACATTTGAAACTTTTATAATGTATCAGAACACGATGCCAATGCATTATTTTAATACCTACTTTTAGGCATCTTTAAGCAGAATTGAATTCATGTTCAGTTAATTTTGTTTTGTATGGAAAGTTATTTCAGAAAAATCCGTAAAAAGGAAAAGACTATTATTTATTGGTTGCTCAGTGTGTTCTAGCAACTAAATTAATAATATATACGTGCGTTACTATGGAAATCAAAATGACATTTCAGTATTCTATATTTGTTTGTTTATTTGTTTTTTTTAATTTACTTCATATCAAGTACAAATTTGAGCATATTGAGCATAATAATTCAACAGAAAATTTAAAAACGTTGTATATAAAAAGTTCTTGTAATTATTTTTGATATAATTTTTCGGAATGTCACTCTCACGGCTTAACTTTGGTTTTAGGAAGTAATCTGATGACAAGTTCAGGTGATTTATGATAGAAGTGACGTTTTCTCAAACCGTATCAGATTTAGCGCAACAAAGGTCAATCATAACATGTGTTTTGAGTCACTCTGTGGTTAACGACGGCTAAACTAAGCCTGCACGCGTCCGCTTTCTTTGTTGTCACTCGAGCTAACTCAATGTTATTCGCAATCACAGTTGACCCACAACCCGTAACTGTTGGTCGCTCTGGTCTTGCGACAATAATAATGGATATGGAGATAGGTGGGAGAAAAGTAATTACAGTCATCATTATTGGCCCAACCAAAATATAAATTCATAAAACCAAATTAGTCAAACACAATACCTAAATTACCTTTAGTATCCATGTATTCTTGTTGATGGCGATGCAATCAGATTTAGTGCAACGAAGGTCGAACCGATGTGTTTTGTCTTAATCACTCTGTGGTTAACGATGGCTTAGCTGTAACAAGCTTACACGCACCCGTTGTCTTGATGTAACTGCTTGTAACGTCGGAAGGATACTCGATGGACGAATCACCCTATACGCATAACAGTCTACGACTAATTCACAAATATATCGAGATTAATTAATATTGGCACCATATCTAAATAGGATTTGATATAAATAAAAGGATTTCAAGTTATACACATTTTTGATTTTATAAAAATCGATGTTTTTTAAAATAAATATAAAAAATATTAAATCTTTTTTTTATAATTATACTATAATTAAAATAAATTTAAATAAATTATACTATAATTTAGTCAATTATCTGAACGAGGAAAAATTGAAAACTTAATAAACTAAATTTTAATAATTAATATGACCATACAACATAATTTAATAACAACGTAACTGTGTACATAAAGATGTAACAAATTTACAATTTTATTGTAAGTTTATCTTTGACCTAAAATAAAAAACATTTTTTTTATGTTTTCAGATACAATGTATGTCATATTTATTAATTAATACAGTTGAAATTGGCAATTATCAAAAAAATGTCTCAAATTGCAAGCTTCGTAATTTTACGCTAGGTGCCTCTGGTAGGTAGAAGCATTCCCCTTAATTGGAAAAGCTTACTGGCGCAAATCCAGCAGATATGGGTTCAAGTCCCGTCGGGTGTCGTATTTTTTTCTACAAAATAATTTTTTCTAGTGTATAATATTAATTATGCATGAAATATTTTCAAATTCTGTTTATTCAATAAAAGATTAAACCAAAATTACATTAAAAAAAGGTGTACACTAATATTTATAAAACTTTTGATATTCTAGGTTTCTCCTAGTGCAGAGGGGGGCAAACTTTTTGGATGGAGGGCCAAATTCAAGAATTCAAAATGAGCGCCGGGCCGCAATTAAAATACCATTTTTAGATATACACTATTTATTATCACGAAAAATAAACATTACAAAAAAATAATGCGAAGAATGAAACTGTTGTACATTTTTTTAAATTCAGATGTTAATTTTGTAGTTGATATTCTCAAAACTGCTTGTAAATGGGCATCGGAGATATTTGATCGTAAAGAAATTTTATTGAAGTTCATGATCGAAAATGTTTGTTCACGTACATAGATTGATCCAAAAATAACGAACATTTTTCTTGCATAATCTTTGAGTTGGTCGAATTTGACTGAATTAAGGGCATTGTAAAATTTGGAGATTTCTTCACGACGATGCAATTCTCTTAAATCAGTGTCACACTGCAGATCAATAATCTCAAATTGTAGCTCTGTCGGTACACTATCAATATCTATTGAAATCGATGTTCAACGTAGAAAATAGTGGTTACATAGTGTGAGACGAGACACAAGGAAGACGTACTGAGATAATACATTTACGAAACAACAAATTCTTCAAATTTTAATCTATTGTCAATATTTTTTAAAAAATTATAAAAAAGTTATTCGTAATCAGAAGTACAATTAATGATGGCGGGTCGCAAAAAAATACCCGGCGGGCCACATGCGGCCCGCGGGCCGCAGTTTGCCCTCCCCTGTCCTAGTGTATAAAATATTTCTTTTAGTCCTCTGGATACCTCAGATTCAATAGAATCCAACACCCAATATAGTATTTATACTCAGTTGAACGGCACACATATTCTATTTTATCAGTCAAGTGACGACCATTTTCATCCACCGTTTTCATAGCAGAAGGTCTCCAAGGTTCAAATGTCTCGAAACTCAGAGGACAGACATTGTAATTTGGTGACAAACACTCGAATTTTTGGCCTTACTAGATCTATATATAAATGGAGAAGGTGAAAATCATTGTATTACAAAATATGTTAGTTACTTTAACTATAAATTCACAGGTGAGTAAACGTTTAGGTACGTTTATGTTAATGAAATATTATATTATACCTACGTGCTTTTTTCTTATAATTGCTTATCACGCCACCCTTGGCAGCTAACCTAAACAAGCCCCATAAATTAGTCGAACGGTGTCTTCAGCCAAAGTGTCCCTCCAAATTATTTAAATATATCTACGTTATTCAATTATAATTCCAGCGATAAAAAACGTTTCCACTTTCAATTTTACTTAATATTCATTCATTTGTTCCTTCTATTATATCCCGGTTTTTGTATAAATTACGGTGAGATTTATATTTTCTTCTGCCGCTTCTGAGCGCTTTGGAAAATAAGATGTTTTATTTGATTTAGAAAACGTCGGATTAAATTTATTTAAGTTTTTTTTTCTAGTGAAAGATCTAATTTACTTTTATAATTGAGTTTATTTTGTCCATTTCATGCAAAAAGTAACAAACTCACAATTCCACATTTTGATAATAAGCCGATCACGATATCAACTTAATTTTGGAAGGATTTATAATGTTCCAAAATATTTGTATTATAATACTTGACAGTAGCTATTGAAAAAAATTACTTGTAACTTGGGCAAATTAGTTTTCTTTATTTGGTCTAGTTTATGCAACAAGTAGACAATTAATGACCTAAAATAATAAGGAAGAGGCATAACAGCTATCAAATATAACAAAATATAATCTTTATTCTAGGCGGCTATCGTAGTACAGTGGGTAAAGCGCTGACTTTACATTCGGGATCTCGGCGAGGACACAGTATAATATTAAAATGATTTTCTCAAAGCCTGATGATTGTTCTGTAAATGATTGTTCAAAATTACTAACAAACACCTTGTACAAAAAGCAGAGACATGGTTAATAATAATTAACTTGTATATGTAATATATATTATATTTATAAAGTCTATACCTAATATTCTCTAGCCGTAAAATAATTATGAGGGAAAGATTCTATGAAGGACCAAGAAAAAAAGGGAGGTGCATTGCGTATACAAGATAACCTAGTGTACCAAAACCTTCTTCAAGGATGAAATGAAAAGGATAAATTAATATCTTCACATTTGTTCATGTTGAAAGACTTTGATAGAGAGGCCATGCAGTAAAAATAGACAGTGCTTAACTGAAAAAGTACACCCAGAATAACAGACCAGACAGTCGTTGATTAACTGGCCAATCCAAACTTGCATAGTTTGATGATATCAATATAGATCATCTGGTATAGAGATTTGAAGAGTCTATCTTGATTTGCTTTATTGAGATGTCAAGATTATAAAATAATTCTCTAAAATACTCTCTGCTCACCTGGTCACAAAAATCCTTATTTGTGTAAACATTTTGACTAATAAAAAAGATGTGTTCCATCTATCAGAGGCCGGTCACCGTCTATGCGATCTTTTTATTGTCAATTACCCAGAATATTTCTAGATTATTTATATATAATATATTAAATGCCTACCTAATTTTATTGTATTAAATACAATAATACCAAACAACGAATACATCTCGTACTTTTATATTATGTATTACATTATATTGAACGATATTTTAATATATGTTGGTAATGTACCTAATGGGTAGTTTTTTCAGGAAAAATCTCCCACCAATACTATTTGCATGTTGGTATAAATGTTATGATTTCTTACACTCACCATTAAATATATTTATATTGGTTTTTGTTAAGTTATTTCAATTTTCTTGTCATGTGGGTTTGTTGCTTTTTGTATAAGTGCGTTCATTTAACCTTGGGATTGAAACAATCGTAATTTTTCGAAATGTTTTTAAATCTGAAATCTTTGGAATAAATATTTTTTTCTTTGAGTGAATGTTTTTCAGCAGTTTTGAATAAAATTGCCTAGTTTATTCTAAATGTCAAAAACATTTCGAAGTAACAGGGATATTAAAATTCTATCAGATTATATTTCTGTTTCTCTAAACTGTTTTTTTTGCTCGTTACGTTTATAACAAGATAGACAGGCAATAAGTTAACATTTATTAAGAAAAATAGTTCAAATGTAGAATTTCTCATTAAACTATTTATTATTCAAGACTGACTACTACACAATATATTGACAGATACACCATTATTTATTAACAGTATGTTCACTTATCGTCGTTTTGTAACCAATTCGTCGATATGTTAAACTAAGATCGGTCATATTATGACTTTTTAGTAATTCTCAGATACCTTTATATTATAATCTATATTTCAATAAACTTGCTCTAAGGAGGAAATGACATTTTTCAAGTAACCATGATACATCACAAAACTTGGGTATACTTCAGTATCCACTCGTCGAGTGACATATCCGGTACATTAGTATGGGTTTCAGGTACGGTGTGTCGAAATTTGGTGGTTGCTCCGATCGATGGAGGAGCGAGTTTTATTTGCAGCGTGAACAGTTGGTACAAGAATATGCTACAGTAGTTATGTTACAATACTTATGATACTGTTCCGAGGTATGAGTCTTGGTAGAATGAGATGTCGTGCGGAGCGATACATAGACTGAGATATTAACGTACCAGGTGCTTAGATTTTAGTGACCTTTTCGATGAACTATTATTCGCTATTTATACAATCAAAATAATATTATTTTTATTGAAATAATCGAGTCAGCTATCATCTGGCGTTTGCGTTAATGGATGACTGACTAAGTGAAACCGAATATGCAGAATTTATTTTTGTAATTTATTATTGTAATAATTATTATTATTATTGTAGTTAATTTGTAATTCTATATCTCTATACTTACATACTACGGATACAATAAATTAATAAAAATAAAATAATACAAAAACAAACAAGTAAACTTATTATTATTTATCAATTAAACAAACATATTTGAATTGTGTAGGTATACAAAGTTGGCACACAAAAACTGCGGAAAAAACTTGTCCGTTTGAGAGCGCGTTCCGCAATTTTCTCCACGATTAAACCCGTTGGCAAAAGCCCAGTCGACGCTAAAATCTGCCTCGGACGCTTCCTAATGAACAAAAGTTCATTTAACAACTTTCAATTGTGCGCCGAGAGAGCTTTTGCAGTATGGTCACAAAAGCTCCGGATGTGCACTACAAAAACTACTGTCCTAAAACTAACAGAAGGCAACAGAGCAGGGTCTTTACAACTATCGAAAATTTTATTGCCGATTAGTGGTCTTAGCACTCTATTCTAATAGATGTAATTTATTTTTTACAAGTATACAAAAATAAAATTAAATAATTAACCTGCCAACAGTCCCGGGTGGGCATTTGCGAACGGATGGTGACAGGTTTGAAATCCGTTAATTAAGTGTTATCAATTGTGTGTTGGCCACGTTGCTTAAGCGTCATGGGTCCCAGGTTTAAATCCTGGGTCTGGCAAGTACACATACTGTTTTTCAATTTATGTATGAGTCAGAGTATGGACTTCACACGTTGAGCAAGTGGCTGACATCCATTTCTCGTGAAAACAGAATCTGGTAATATAAAACCTCCACTCTGTTGAGATCCATATGATCCTAGTAGGGTCGAACATAGTCGGAATGAAAAAAAAATGTATCTTTATCAGTAAATAAAATTCTTACTAATCTATTTACTGATGGTTTTTTTGCAATGAATGGGAACTATATTTAAATTAAATGTATGCGTTTTCGTGCAAGAGTCTGAACTACGGCAAGACGTATTCATATGAACATTTGACATTACATTTTAATAATAATACTTGATGCTGATTTTGCAAAGTCTTAGTTTGGAACCAATAGTCAGATGAAAAAAAATATTATGTGTAAATTAAATACTTTGGAATAAACAAGATCGTGGCCTGTTTTGACACTGCATTAGATAATATTATAATATTTTTATATTAAACGATCTTTTGTGATAAATCGTATCAATATTCTAAACAATAGTGGCTCATTATAAAAAAAAGGGTACTGTTCGGTTATACGGAATACAGCGGAAAACGCATTTTAAAAATAGCCAATAAACTGGATTATTTGTTAGTTTAACCTAACCTAACCTAACCTAACCTAACCTAACCTAACCTAACCTAACCCAACCTAACCTAACCTAAACTTACCCAAACTAACAAATAATCCAGTATATCGGGTATTTTCAAAATGTCTTTTACGCTGTATTCCGTATAACCGAACAGTACCAAAAAAATTTTTTTTAATAATATTACAGTCTATTTAAAAGCATTTTCTTTCCAGTTCATCACTGAAAAACGAATATTAAAGCACAAAAGTATAAAATTATTTTTAATAAATAATTTGATACAAAAATACTTACAACTAGTCCCATTTTCTGCCTCTGCCTCCTTATTATAATTATTATAAGTATTATATACTTAAAAAGTTTTTTATGACATCAATGAAGAATATTCTGTAGTGTTATCATTAAACCGGTTTACCGGTATTATTATTTACAGTATACCCTGCAACTGAGTTAGGTCTCACCTCTCTCTCTTTTTTATAACACAATTTGACAGTTTTCCTCTGTACCTACAAAAAGTTGTAACACTAAATTAATATTGCAGCACTATATACCTACTTGTAGTCTAGTCAATATTATTAATCAGTGAGTACCAACATTTTTATAGATGTAATTTCATTAGGTTATTATTATTTTTATAATAATAGTAGGTACTTACTGGTTTTGTCCACTTCAGATTAAGACTGTTCATCATAAATAAAACTAAAACATATCCCCACGAAACCCTCAGCAGGACCATAAAAAAAAATAATGTCACAGGAAGTAGAAAATTACGCTCCTAGGCAGCCCCAAAATACCACCCCTTTTTTATAAAGTATTTTTTATCATCCTTTCATGACTCCAATATCTAAGAAATGTGTATTATGGATACATTACTAATAAAATATGTACCACTGAAAACAAAATTTAATCTTGGACGAAGAGCGGTAGGTGGGACGCTTTGTGAGAGGGGGTGCATCTTCAGTTTCGACGGCCAGTGCGATTTCCGTACGTACTGGTTAATAAATCAGATCGTTTCCTGTTACCAAAGACGTCGAAGGGCAACAGAAGTAAACTAGATATCGCGAATATGACAAAACACAGAGATTTAAAAACTTTTATGTTAATTAATAGATACGTTTTGTTTCCAACAAGTGATTTTTTTAATGGAAAGATATGTTCGTTATTACTAAATTTAAGTAGCTATGTCTACATAGTAAATATCAAATGATTATCCTCGATTTGCCGCCCTTTGAGTAACTGCCGCCCCCAAGCGACGCTCAATCTGCCTACACCCACGGGACGTCACTGACAATGATGGCATAGGATATAGCCCGAAAAAGCTGTCAACGTAAATGACTCAATTAAAGTAGATTTAAAACTATCAATTGAGGTTAGATACTTGGTCTAAAGTAGAATTAATAAAAAATACCTACTTTGTTTCAATATCATTAAAATAGAGTTTATTTAAGCAAATGTAAATTCAAATAATAATATTACTTGTTATTTTATAAATTTACTATTTTGCGTCTTTCATCTCGCCATGCACTTAATCGAGCAATGCAATAGAAAGCTCTTGGATAGCATCTAAATTTATTCTAAAGCAAACTCTTGTCTTTTTCTATCTGATCATTTGCTTAACAGCTATCCTGTTGTGCAGTAATGGTAAACTTTATATTTAAAATTAAACCAATTCGATTCTTTCTTCTTTGGGGCGACAGAAGACATATAAATTGTACATTGTATACTGTACACAATGTATATTTAGAAGGGTGTTTTGGTTAACAAATAAATCAAATTACTTTGTAACAACAACATGCAAATCTGTATTCGTGAGAATGATCAATACATTTCCCGATAGACATTAATTTTATTAATTGACCATGCAGTCTGCTGGTTACTTCAGCTTAGTTGGACAATTTATTGTTAAAGCAACACCCTTGAAAACACTATCAGATTTAAAGACTAATATTAATATGAGTACCCTACATAATATTTTTAGGAATCATGGCTGAGGTCATTATATGGCTTCTATTTAAAAAGATACTCCTTTATTTGGACATGTCATTTTTTAGATTTAATAAATTTGAAAAAACACACCTTTTTTCCTTTACTTTGAAAATTTTTAAATATAATCTTCATCTCAATTAAAAATGCATTTTTTGAAGAAAAGCTAAAAAAGGCTCTCAGTATGAATCTTTGTTGAAAAAAAATATTTAAAAACTGATCAGACGGATTTGTTAAAAAATAAAAATAACTGTAATAAACGGAATTCTTCCAGCTGCTCTGCATGTAAATTTCAAGATTTTTAATGTATACAAGAAAAACAGTATTTGTATATTATCCAATATTTCAGTACACATCACAATTCAATATATTGTGGGTACCTAACATGTTGTTTTGTATGTTTGGTTGTTAACGGCCCACATGCCCAACGTAGATCAAAATGGAGATTTATGGTATTTTCAAACCAATAGGCCTGAACATTCCTTAAACGTTGTAGATAATCTATTTATATAATTTTGAAGCCTTATTATCCTTTATATTTATTTTAAATATTTGATTACTGCATAAAGTATTTTCATTACATAAAATAATATTCTTTTAAACCTCTCGATCTAATGTTTTAGATCAATATAGTCATATTTCAGTACATCCATGTGCACTGGTGTTAATTTTTTTAGGTTTATTAATTTTTAAACGCATTAATAAAACCATTAGTAAAATTTAAGTCTACATTATTATAGTGAAATTCATAAAACAAAACAAAACGTCGCTGAATTATGTGCTTCACTTCTTCTTATTGTGCCATCCCTAGTGGAGGTCGGCCACCATCAAGGCAATTTTATCTTTGTCGTCTGCTACCCGGAATAGTTCAGTGGAGCTGCACTCGTACCAATCACAGAGGTTCTTAAGCCACAAAATGTGACGCCGTCCTCTTTTGATGATTTGATGACCAACATTTGATGACTAAAGAAAGTATTTTTATTAACTTGTATTTTAATATGTTGTGCATATTTTTTTATTAAATTGTTAACAGCCGGTTAGATGGTACAACTTGCCTGCGCGGTATAAACTTTTACTGCGGTTTGCGCGCGCTTCCGTTTAACCGTCCATACGCACGGGTTTCCTGATACAAACCGGTTTGCGCAGGTAAACTTGTCGTAAAGCATGAGCATCTAGCCGGCGCTTCACCATAATGATATATGGACATATTGATTTTCTGATTTCAATGGTTAAAATGTATAAAATAAAACAAATCAATTGAAGGCAAGAGTTAAATTATTAATATCTCAGCCACCTCTGGATGAAGGTCTCTCCAAGTCGTCCCCACTCATTCGGCCGTTTGTCATTACTTACCACATAGTTCCGCTATTATATAATATTTTGATAATATCCGATTATTATATATATTATAGTATATCATATTTATTATAAATATCCATAAACATGATTAGATCATCGCTCTTGCTTCCATTAGATATTTTAATATATATTGGGTAGGTACCGCTGTTTCATGAAATTTACACGTGAGTTGCCCATCTCTAATTCTTGGGAAAATGTTGTACAAATTTTCAATTCAATGTTAAAGCCTTGAGTTTTTAAATAAATGTGTTTATTTTTTAATAACACTTTTATAAACTTAACGATGCACAATAAAATTTTGCAGTTAAACAAAAATAATTAACCCAGATATTCCTGTTTATAATTCAATTAATTAATGATTAATCCCAGAAAGGGTTATTCGATTTTATGAACTACTGAAGAAATTTTTGATTATTTATTTTTTGTTGAATTATAAAGAAAATGCATTTTTACATCGAATGGCATTATTAACACAAAACCTTGAAATTTTGAGTTGTTTCCCTAGGTTACAATATGTAAATTTTACGTAAAACATTTTACCGTGGCAAAGTTCGCCGTGAGCTTTCTTATCGGAAAGAGATGACCGTATACTATACGGTCTGCAATTTTATAAGATTCAATATGAACATTAGTTCGTTGATTTTGGCAAAATCCGTTAATTCAAGAATGAAAACCTAACCTAACCTAAAAAATAATCCAATATATCGGCTATTTTTTAAATTTGTATGCTGCTGGCTTACTGTAAAGTGTAAACCGACAAGAACAGTGTTTTATTTAGACATGAATTTTATCTCAGTACTATACTACCTAAAGAGGTTGGACGGTCTTTAATATACGGCCATATATTTCCGGTGAAGTGTGATACGGCAAACTGTATACGTACAAGTTTCCGGACACGGTTTCCCTATGAGAGTTGGGTAGGTATCCATAATGTTGTATCCATATCCATCTATCCAATTGTCCTGACGAACATCCTTTTATCCAGAATCCAGCTAGGAAGAGTGACAGTAGGTTATAGGTAATTTGTGAATATAATAACATAGATAATAAATATAAAAAAAAAAAATGCAGTTTTTATATCAAGTTTTTATTTACAAGTATTTTCGAGATTTACACAATGAATTAAGTGAAGAGTAATTATAGTACAGGTGTGAGAATAATGTAGGTAGTCATTGAAGTAGAAACAATCATTATTGAGACAGAAACAGCTAAACTGTATTAAACATGCACTTTATTACATTAATTATTATAGTAGAAACAGAATGATGTATTTACTATTCAGAATAACAAACGAATAACAAGAATAAATTTAATGACTTTTATATTTTGTAATCCAGCGATAGTAATCTTATAAAATTCATCTTATTTGGTATTCACCACATAGATAATAATTATTTAATACCAGCAATTTTCCACTACTTTATTCATCTAAAATACGAAACCAAAAACTAGACAAAGATACGAAATGAAAAACTAAACTATTTCAAATTAATTCCTTTTTTATTCAACGAATAATTCACAAGATTCAAGAATGTAACATTCTAATTATTGAACATACATAATTTTTGAAAACACTTTAGAGAAAATATATTAAAACTCATAGAAAAATTCTTTTTGAAAAAATTAGGACACCCCGCAGGAATCGAACCTGCATCTCTCGGGTTTCACGCCCACGTACATAGACCACTATGCTAAAGGAACCATACTTAATTACGACATATGTTAACTAATGGCTCTTATAAAACTCTCTGAAACGTTTTTTTAATTGAGCTACTATTGGCTATCGGCTTTTGTATTTTAAATCAAAGTACGGGTATGTATTACTTTAAATAGTAACCTATGTCACGGATCACTCCAAGATATTTTAGTGTTGTAGCGTCCTTGAACTTGCTAATAATTTTTAATTAACTCCTTTTTTATTTAACGAATAATTCATATTCTATTGGTTTTAATATATTTTCTCAGAAGTGTTTTCAAAAATTATGTATGTTTAAATATTTAAATTCTAATGTGGGAAAGTTTTTTAGTTATTATTACATTTGAAATCGAGGTACAACGGGTGGATATTCATAAATGCGCGTCCCTTTGCTCAGCCGTTTAGGTTATGTTATGAATATTTTGACATGTATATCACTATTCACTATTACGCCCACGATGGCCGAGCGGTTAAAGCGTCGGAATATTACAATCGCATATCGTTTAATATCGTAAATCTGTTAATAAAAACCTCCACACCGTGGAGGCCCATATGATATTAAAACGATTAGACATGGTCAAAATAATCAGTATCAGTCTCAAATATATACATGTGTGATCGACAACGGTTGGATGTAACTGCGCGCCCCTCTAACCTCACCTCGCCTCAACACTCCATCTGCTATCTGACTACTTTACTTACTCTAAGAATTCGTATGCATAACATAGTTACGTTTACGTGGTAGAATTCTATTACAGTGGTTAGAAGTTTGAAGTTATTTTTGTTAATATACTATATTTGTTCTACTATATTTGAGTGATAATTTACATTGACAATTATTTGGCGCTATAAACCCATATTTGGAAGGGTAGACTATGGCTTTTATAATTATACGACTATAATTATTATTATGGTCGACATTTTCGAAGATGGGTTTATAGCCTGAAACACCTGTCAACTTAAATGTCTCAATTAACTCATTTAGTGCTAACACTGCGACTGGCGCGTTTGGAGTACTTGGCCATTAGATATAATTAACGTGTTATTTAAATGTGGTAATTAAAAGGTAATTAAAAGGTCAGCAGTGTTAAATTAGAATTAACAAAAATAACTTTGTTTGAAAATCATTATAATATTAAAGTATTTTATCTGTAGGATTTATCAATATTGGTTATAACTGAACAAAAATCAGATAGAGAGGGAGAGTGCCAGAATTATTGGCAATAGTTAAAACACTGATGCAATGGCAAATATTTCGAAATTATTTTTATTTAAATGTATAAAGAGTATTTTCAAAATTTGATAAAATATTAGAATTCTTACCAACCTTGCTGGGGTAAAAAGATCACGCAGCATATGAAAATGCGGGGACTACTCTAAATCAACCACGTGCATATAATTCCGGAGGAGTTATCAGAAAGACAGACTATGTACACACTACACATCCCCTGAGTGCAAAAGAAGACCTGAGCAGACAAACCTGATATGGCTGAATTTCGCCAAACCAACTGGAAAGCGGTGCAACTGAATCGTCCAAGATGGAAAAAGTTTTTAGACTAACTTTAAGCTTTTGAGAATGTCGGGATTCTTTTATGAAAATACTCAAACAGTGAATAAATTAATGATACTGAGAGACAATAAATGGTTATTTCGTTAAAACTGTAGTACTATAGTTTACTATAAATACGAATCATGTATCTACCGTATTAAATATATTTATAATATATTGTGATGAATACCAATTGATTATAAAATAATGTTTTTATTTTAAATAAGTTTTCATTGTGGATAATAAAAAATAAATATAATCGACTTAATTGCTTAAGAAGTACTTTCATTTTATGTTTAAATCAATTTAAGGAAACTTTCATCGAATGTTACAAATTAATTATTTATTTGTTGGTCACCGTAGTTATGAAAAATATAACTTTCTTCATAGTCTGAATGACATCACAGTCATAAAAATGATTTTCTTTTTGTTAAGTATTTATTATCAGAGAATTCTTTAGTTATCTGATGTAACGAATCTCTATTTGTCTAGAAAAATTATTAATATCAATATTTTTGAAAAGATCATAAAATTAATGTACGATGGCGATGTTTGATGGCGCCATTGTATGTCTATAAATAAATTAATGATATGCCAATTAGAATGTCATTTAAAATCAACCAGATAACAATTATTGTTTATTATTCAAGTACTTCTCAAAAAATGAAAAAGACTGAAAAATTATGTTCAATAATAAAGTAGGGAGTATTTTTAGGCACCCAGTTAAACCGGTATTGGTTTAAAAACATGCTTACTAATTATTATTATTCTGAAAGTATTTATAAAATGTAATGGTGAAATATTGTATAGGTAGGTAATTATTTATTTTAAATATATATTTTATAATTTGATTGTAATTCCATGAAGTGTTATTGTATAAAACCGTCTTATTTATTAAATACATAATATGATAAAACATACCTACTAACATTTACATAATGGTTTTTTTTTATTTACCCAATGTTTTTTTTCTTGCAGCTTGCCTTGTCAATCGACTCTTGAAACTATCTATGAAGTTTTTACAATATATAATACATAATCATAATATTATGATAACTTTGAGCTAATATAAACTAAAAGAATGTTATTAAGAAGAACAAAAAAGATAAAATCTATTTTACAATGTGTGTATTGAAAAAAAGCTTGACAAAATGAACTAAAACTAAAAAAATATGTTGTTAAAAATACATCAAAATAGCTAATAGAAAGTTATTAAGAAGAACAAAAAAAGATAGAATCAATTTATTAAATATAAATAGTCGAATTGGCAAAATATTTACGCCAAAAACTTTTTACATAAGGCTTAAATCATAAATTTATCAGGCATATACTATTTTCTTTTTTTACAGAGTGTCTATTTACCAATAATTAGACTAAAACTAAAAAAATGTTGTTAAAAATACATCGAAATTTAAAATAAACCTCTTTTAAGAAATTACAATCTTTACCGGATTGTAAAGCCGATTGAAAAAACATAAAAAATCAATTGACAATTATTAGAGTGTCTTCTATATTATTGAAATTATTCTTTCATAGTTTAATAAAAATATCCAGTACATTTAAAATCCAAGGTAAATTAATGATAATAATTTTATTGTAAAGTTAAATATCTTAAAAAATCTTATTTACCATGATATCATTACTGATAAAATTGGCACGTAATGTAATTTTCAAAAAATACCTAAGTAATATTAAAATTCCTCAAAAATCATAAAATTTATCACCAAAAATGTCACGTATTTAAAGAAATAAACAGATAATAGGAAGTTAAGTTTGTACTAATTTTTTAGCTCAAAAATATCACGTATGATTTATTATGTATCATTTTTAGGTCAAACGTTTATAATCCTTTAATAATCACTTCAAACCATCGAAAAGTTATAACTTTTCCAATATAATTTTATTAATATGTTTCGATTCACTTATTAATTTCCGATATTATCACTGTTAACATTTTGATCACTTAGAATACGTCATCCTGGTTCCAAAACCCTCGTCACCCGGAGACCACTGACGCGGTAAACCCAGAACGAATGAAGCAGTAGGAAACAGACTTGCAGCAAGATACAAGATGCAGTTCTGGCAGCCTCGCCATGCATGGCTGCAGGATGTTCACCTGAAAAGAATATAAAATTTTTGTTACTAAAATATTACGAAAATGTTTTCAAAAATGGATTTCTTTAGGAAACGGATACTGTCACAGCTGCCAAATAACATTATGTTTACCGATGTTTGAAGAATATTTTGTTCAACATCTTTACACACACGAATGCTTTCAATAAGTTAAACGCAAAACAGATGAATTTGAATTCGTTGCAGAAGCACATAACTTGATCTGACGTGCCCGTATAAAATTCAAATTACCCGGTATACATTTCTCATGTCTCATATTTTTATTGCTAGCCCAATGTATTATGGGAGCTAGTAATAACTATTTTATTCTATAATGGAAACATAATAATTACACGACAAAAATTAAAACTCGTTTTAAAAGCAGAAATGTTTGCTATCAGAGAACCTCTTGAGTAGACAATGAAAATATTAAAATACAACACCAACAACTCTATCTACATATTTTTAGATAGATAATTCATTCCAATCCAAGAGATACCCCTTCAAAACCCATCACAAATACACCCTAACATAATTAACTTTACTATATATCTAACACTATCAACATAGCTCCGAATGATAGGAACAAAGCCAATATGAGATCATACAACGATAGCTGAAAACGAGAAAGCTGACAAATACGCTAAACAAGCCACAACCGACATAAGACCTTTAACTTAAACACGATTCCCTTAAAGTAAACAAAAAAAAAAACTTAACGAATATACAATACAGCTATGGTATTAGGGGTTGCAATACCAAATAAAAATGTCAATACCGGTTTTTCGGTATTTCTTATTGAATACCGGTATTAATAATACCGGTATTTCTTAAACATTAAAAAACAGAAGTAGGTGCTTATCAATAAATATAGCTATTAATATATTTTTTAAACATTATTTTATAGCGAAAACCTACATACCTACCTACATTTATTATGTTGACATTTCAAAAATATATATTGATCATAATTCTAGAACTAGTGATTTTTTACACATAATTTGAATATATTGATAATTTTAACTAAAGCCCTCAAAAGTTCACCAAGTGCAAATAATTCCGGCTGCAGGAAAAGCATCTTTAATTCAACGCTTGTACAGTCATCAATAATTATAGAATAATTGAACATTTTTCTTACGGATCGGATGTTTTCTAATTCGAGATAATATTATGATAATTCATCGCGACAATTACTTATGTAAATATATTTGATGAAATTTTATTTATTATTATTTCACCTCTGTTGGATTCACTCAATATATTTGCGTTTTAGCAGCAGATAACTTATAATTCATTTCAACAACGTAAACGAGTGTGCTTTCACAATGCCGAAAATTCCGGTATTTTGAATTTTTAAAACCGGTATTTCGGTATTGAGAAATACTGGAATACCGATATTGCAATCCTTACATGGAATAGCACATACACAATATCCGCTATAATATCAATAACACGGAAACTTATTCCTGACGTCCGCCACCACTGGAGAACATGAAAAACATCACACAAAGTCACACAGATACTCTCAAGCCACGAAAAACTCAGTATATCTAAAGAGACTCAAACTGAAGGATAATGACTGCTATCCATGTGATGGCAACACGTCTCAAATAGTGTGACATGTCATTAACGACTGCCCAATACTAGAGAAGAAGCGATGTGCTCTTGGCACTCTATATATACAACATTATCACGAAATTTACCTCCGAAAATCTCCAACTAAACAACAAATTAACACAAGAATACTACACAACAACATATTATCTCATTCCGGTTATTTTTATATTTTTACACGAATACAATTATAATGAAGGTAGGTATTACCGCTGGCCTAGGTGATTGATCCTAAATTCCTATGTGTTCAATCAAAATGTCTATAACAACAAATTAATAATGATAATAGTATTATAGACACCATAACCACCTCAACTAGTAATACGTTATAGAATAATTATTAGATAAATAATTGTTACCACTTACCATTAAGGATGTGAACCCTGACATGCGCCGGTGGGGCGTTGGAAGGTGCGCAGGTGTATGCACCAGAATCTGCAGGACGAGCTCGCTGGACGAGGAGTCTACTGGAGCTCGCTAGTCCTTTCTCAGTCACCAAACTGATTCCACCACGGGCCGAGTCAAAGTTTATTATCTGAATACAAATAAATTATTTTATTATAATATTGTACCTACTAAGGATCACAATCTTGGATAGAATAGTAAATCCGGGATAGAGAATAATATTATATTATATCACTTGAATACTGTAAACTTATTACGATGTAATTATTGTATTGATCTTCAATTAAACAACGTTTCCCGTTACATTTCTATTCTTGGACACTTGGACACGCTGCATCACCATAAGCCGGCTCTCACATCAAAATTCGCCCGCCTGCAACGTGTCGAATACGTCGATGTAACGTCATCGTTATTCACAAAACGCACATTGTAAAATAGAGCTCCGCAGACTGGTCAAATAATGCGGCTGTTTAGTTTGAAAAAAACATAGGTATGCTGTTGCAATCGACAAGTTGCATGCTTCTCGGGCTTCGAGTCGAGCATGCAAACACCAACGAATTGATCATTGCTATACCGGCTCGCCGATTGCCGCATCTAAATATTATCTATCTATACGTTTCTAAGGTTACGTGCGATTGTCGCTATATAGATCTGCGCAATGATTTGAGTTACCCCATCGCCACCCGCCATGTATATGCAGCCGCGTGCCAGAATGGAAAGATTTTAGTGTCACACTTCCTTGTTTCGAAGCGATGCTGCACAGGACTTATGTAGCAACCATGCACATTTTGGAAAGAATTTTAGAAAATAAAAGGAATATTGACTTGTTCTGCCGTCATTTATCTTCAATGACATGAAGTTTAGTATCCTCTGTACCAGTGTACTGAAACTCTGCCGAAACAGAGGAGCCAAGAGATGTTAGTGATGAATTCCGTCCTCCATATGATGCAGCAAATTTTTCAAATGTCTTGGTTAATATCAAGTCAGCGTGGCCAATCGGGCCCGTGTATAGACGGACCCTGGTAAACAGATTCGCTCAGTCAGATCCCATCAACGGGCAGTCTCAGGGGACGTGTTTAGCGTCTTGGTGGTCGTTCTAGCATGTGCATTTCGGCCCATGTTCTATCAAACGAAAAACCAACACCGGATCGCCGTTTTTGTAAGATTTGATTAATGGCTGTGCGGCATGTGCGACTTTAGATGTGAGAGCCGGCCAAGTAATACATGATGGCTTCTTTTCAACGTATTATCGGTACTTTCAATCCCGGAATAATTCTGCGATCAAGAGGTAACCGGGAAGCCGGTATTACAAATTCTAAAGCCTACTCATTTATTACTAACAATGTAAAAGAAATTGGAAGTTATTTTAACGTATCTATCATGATAATATTAAATTACACTGAAGGCATTATGTTACATTTAGGCTTCTTATTTTGATATTGAGTAAGTAAAGTATATTCAAAGGCTGTAGATAAAACTGTCTAAAAAGCCTTATCCATATTTCACCCCAACTTGTCGCAATTTCCCAGCAGCTATTTTCCAAAACCTTTCACCGATCATAAATTGAGGCGACGAAAAAAAATTGTATGTAAATAGAGTAGGAGAGTATCTACTTTGCGTCAAATAGCTCGAGAAAGTGATCGTGTTGCAAAAACGCTCTTTATAAAAGTTGTTCGCACTTGGAATCCGAAGAGTGACACGTAGGCGACGATAATACACTCGGATGCCGTAGATAAAGTGTCGTACTTGGAAAATAAAATAATATAAAAAAACGACAGCTCTTTTTAAAATTACCCTATGCAATTCTTGCGCTGTAGAAGAAATTGCAATTTGCGCAATTACAAGGTTATGTTGTTCCACAATAATTGGGGGGGACTTCGCTCTTACTTAAACCCTATCGACTAAAATTATTAAACATGGAACATGCTTTGCCTACTGATTCTCTGAATACTGGTTGTCCAAATTCGAAAGAAAATTTATTTGTCAAAGTAACCGAATCCAAAGGATTCAAACAATAATTATACTTTTCTGAAAATTATGTAATTACAATAATAAAACTAAATTAATAATAACAGACTAACAATACGTCGCACAGAATGTAGGCTATTGAACGTAAAATGAAAATAATCGGTGCGCGTAAGTAATCGGGGCAGGGCGCGGACCGCGGGCGGGCTGCGCGTATATTGTTGTGTTACGTCTATTTTTCGTAACGCTTTTGCGTCGGAGATCATGAGTAAAACATATTCCATGTTAAAAATCGGTGTGTCTACTTATGTTCGCGCGCTAGAAGTATACTTCTTTGGCGTAACAAAACAAAAACAAAACTTGTCATAACCTATATTCTTCGACTAGCTCTTAACTATCTTGTTAAATTACACACTGTAAAAAAGGGGGCGCTTATTGGAACGCCGTTGGTTTATTTCTATACATTTTAACTTAATTTAGTAAATTATTAATTATTTCTCGTTATTTTTATTTTTAAAGTAACAGCTGTCACTCAAAATTTAATCGTTTGTTTATGTAAGGAATTGCAAACAGACAACAATAATAAATTCGTTGCCAAGTAACTTTAACTATTCATGGCGATTTGAGGAATTCACTTCGTTCATAGCAAGTTATCTAAAACGTAGACTAAGTGCCACCTTAACTACCCATCTACAGAAGGACTATGAACCTGTTATTTTCAGTACTAATTTCAACCATTTTCAACGAACTGACGTTGGGCACTTGATGCCCATTTTTCCAAAACGCGTGGCACATGATATTATTTTCAACGCCACCCTTGATATTGAATACTTCGTCTTCAACCATATCCGCCCCTTAGTTGGAGCATATATATTATACACCACTCAGCGCCTCCAAGAATCTTTATTGCTACCCAGTCTTCTTGTGTCATTCCAGGCTATATCAGCATATCGTAGATCCGTCGTATACACTCTATAGATAGTATTCAGCGGCCTTCTGGACCGCGAAATCCGGTTGGCTTGAAGAACAGGACGTAAGCGAAGTTGAGATTCTCTTCTGACATCCGCAGCATGTGGCTGAGTCAGATCCACTATCAGCTTCACTCTCAACGGGTTGAGAGGCTGCTTGGTATTGTTTGTGATATTGAATAGAAGCTTAATTTTTCTTTTATTATTTTAATTCAATTTTTAATACATTACCTATATTATGGTACAATGATTTTTTTCTACAAGTATACCTTTTTTAGTATTTTGCAGATAGTTCCTATTTTATTTCATGTATTAATTTATTTGGAAATTAATATTTCTGATATGATATTAAAGGAATCAGACGGAAATAAAATATTATGTAAGAACATTTTATTGATCGAATTAATATAATTTGATATATAATAGTTTGATGGTTTACTTAATATTACAAACAATTAGTGAATGTTATAGTTAGAATATTTATTCACATTTTTTAGGATAGCTCATAGCGTTGTGTACAGTCAATAACATTGAAGTTAATGACCCCACCAAACTACACCTACCCCACATCATATCCGGCCAGTATCTCAGGAGCAGTTACCCAAGACTGAGGTCGCCATGCACTCAAATTAGGTTTGACTGAATTTACATGACTTTAAGTTAAGGTACCCATGGGAGAGATGAGCACGTAGAGGTAATATTAAAAATTGTAGTAAGTAACAAATTAGAGCTAATAGAAAACTGCCGAACATTCTTAGTGAAGAGATCTTCACATTAGCAGTATGACCCCGCAAATTTTCTAAATGCAATAAAATTGGCCTTTGTGGCGACCAGATCGGACTGTCCAATGGTTCCAATAGCTGGTTGAACCGACGTGAGAAGCACTTCCCTTTCCGTACACATTTTAGGACGTTCTCAGAGGATGTGGTCTGCATTCTGTATTTCTCCGCCACATGGTTATGTTGAAGAGGTAACAGTCAATAACAAGGCGGAAATGAGTTGTATATTGTATTACGTAATTTTAATTAACAGCACAAAAAGGCGCATTTACTCAATCACATGCATACTTTACGTAATTTTGAATTTAATCACTGCTTCACGGCCAATAACGACTTCGATAGAACTGGAAAACCTGACCCTGTTTCTGACAAATTTGTCAGAAACGACGCATTACCTCTGGGATTCAGATAATATACGAACAGTCTTACCTCACTGTATTAAACAGTAGGATTAATGCTACCAATATTTTATATAGATCAGTGTTTTCCAACCTTTATACTAAGGATATAATCAGCAGACAATGCATCGATATAATTATATTAAATTACACATGGTATACATTTTAAAGAGAGGGCAACTCTCATCAAGTCGATTTGAATAATCATTTTAGTGTATGCCAAACAAAAATATGAACTGATATTAAGTTGCAATAAATATAAAAAAATATAGGATATATTTTGTTATTACTCTTGTGGGATATAATATTCATTTCCGTTATATTCCATCAGCTTTTACCTATTGAGCAGTTTAAAATGAAAGTAAAGCAAAAAAACCTCTGGGTGTTTCATCCCTCTTTTTGATAAATCACCCCCATGTTTCAAAGTGACCGCTTTTTAATCAGGGCTAAAGTCTAGCTAATGGGGTAGTGATTTCAATATATTGACCAGCCCCTACTGCGAATAAATTAACCTTTAATTAACTGAGGCGATACACGGAAGTATTCTTGCAGAAAAGTTTCAATGGTACGTTACATTATAATAATATTATCACGTGGTGAAAGTGAGCTCGTAGAAATATATAAGTTCAATTTTCATCATAAATTAGCTTTCTACTCTCTGGCCCCTAACATATACATACGTTCAATAATTGACGTTGTCCGATATCTCTTATATAAGTGGTATAATAATTATTATAATAATTTTTTAAGCTTTTTGTTGGAAGATTGCTACAAAATAAGGAAAATTATTATAGTGAAAAGTAATAATTACCTGTTCTCCGTGCGACCATGTTATCGAGGGAGGAGGTTCTGGAGCATGTCTCACCAGGCAGGTCAGGTTGATTGTGGACCCCAGGTTGATAAATAGCTCTGGTCCTCCCAGAATCTCAGTTTCTGGTTCTTGGCAAAACAACTCATATTTTACAAATTATAATAACACAACGATGATAACCAATCATACATACTTTATATTACAAAACATGCATAAGTGTGAAAGTTAAAAAAAGATAAATTATATTTTTAAGCGTTTCCCCTCAACCAATAAAGCTTTTAATTCAACTATCTTTCTTGTAAATTGTTACGCTATTTATAATTTTCAATAGCCACGAGACTAGGGATTCCAATTCCGATTGAATCCCGGGATTGATAAACATAATTCCGAAATGTTCGGGATTGATTTTTTTATCAATTTTTATGGAAAATAAAATAAAAACAAAAATATAACAGAAAAATACTTATAATAACAAATAACTACATTAGAAATAAACTGAGTTTGAATGAAGTTTGATTTGTAGCCATGTGTAAGTTGCCGATTCATTTTATTGTTCACATAAGTTAATAAAAATTAGAAAGATTGAAAAAAAACAATGCTCCGCACTATTAGCAAAGTAATTCCACCATGATCGCATACATTTTACGGCAGTTTCATATTTGGCTGACTAATTAGACTTATTAAGCGGAAAGAACATAAGTACACCATGATTTGCTATTTTATTACTATTTTAAATCTCGCTAACCCATTTATTAAGTCTTTACTATCAGAAACAGCAATCTCATATTAAATTCAAATTATTATTTATATTACAATATTATTTATCTACTCCATTAAACTTATGTACTTGCAAGATTGATCGTATACAATATTAACAATAAAATGTCTTAAATAGTATAAATTATACTAGATTAATTTTTGACCGATTGTATCAATGTTATTTGTATAAATCAATTTTTTATATTAACAATGGAAAAAATGCCAATCCCGGGACCAGTTCCAGAATCCCGGAATCAGAATTTTGGCTCGGGATTGAATTCCCTACACGAGACTAATCATTTGTTTCCATCATCACTAATTATATTAAATGCCGCTGTTCTTTTCCGCACCAAGATTACTATATTATAAATAGTTGACTATCGATTTACTAGTATCTTGTTTGTCAGGCAGTAGGTTAGTCATGATAAAAAATTAATTTGCATTCTAATGGGTACTATTCCATTTGAGACGTTTTTTGCCACCCGGATTTCGCCATTCGGCATCTTCTTGCGCTGTGTATTCTCACCAAAAGGCATACGTTTATAGAGTCTATTATTATTGATAAGGTATGGAGGTTTTTTACAAACACTAATTCAACTATTCATAATTTGTTTGTTATATATTTTTTTATTTGATCCTTGACTTAATAGGTAGGTGATAAGTTTTTACCTACTTTATTGTATTCATTTATTATATAAGTTAGAGTTAATAGTGTTCGTTATCAGTGTGTGTTTGCCTTTTGGTGAGTATACAAAGCGCCTGAAGATGCCGAAAGGCAAAACCCGGGTTGCAAAAAATGACTGAAATGGAATAGTACCCATTAGAATGCAAATTATTTTTTTTTGCAAAAACATTAAATGTGTTTACAAAAAAACCCTTTTCTATCATGACTAACCTACCGCCTGACAAACAAGATACTAGTAAATCGATAGTCAACTATTTATAATATAGTAATATTGGTGCGGCATTTAATATAATTAGTACAAAACTTTAATCCATTAGAATTTAAATTCAAATTCCATCAAGTACCTTCAGTCGATAGTATTAATATTATAAATATTATATTTGAGTGAGAAAATATTATAAATTACACATTTCATATAAATTCAATACTGTAATATTGCTAAATGATCCACTATTATCATATATTTAAAAAAAATACTCATGTCCTATCACTGTTATTTTAAATATTAAAGTACATCACATGCATTTTAATGGAATAAGAATATTATGATAATTATTACGTATTAATATACGTTTTTAATTGTCCAAAGAAATGCACATTCCAATCTAATTCTCCCTCGCTAATAAGAATATAATGAATAGTCTCTATTTAACATGGTATATTATATTTATATCATTTGAATACGTCTATAATGAGAATAACTATTATTTTAGGTACCAAACAGTACCTTATTTTATTTATTGTGACGCGTACTCGTGCGTACAAAACTTACAGGTCTGCACAAATACAATGCATGCAGCCTTACAGAAATACATGAAAAGGCCATCCAAGTGTTCGAAAACTAAATTCTCCGACTAAAACTCGTCCCAGTGTTAGAACACGTAAAATTGCGAATTCAAATTCCGCAGTCTTACATTAAGTTACGTTTTTGAAACTCCATATTATATTGCCATAAGTATATGAGAACTCAGATAGGTAGACCACATTTTGAATATTTGAACGATATAGAGATTTCCTTATTGGGACTTTGAAAGTGCTCTGGGCTGTCCACATAAAATATTGGTGGAAGGTGTCACATGGTCCCCGATAGGATCGATATATCACGCTGGAAATAGATGTTTGGAGGACAATTATGAAGTCATCCATGGATCATATTTGATGATCCAGATAAAAAAGAATATAATAATCGTGAGGTTGCTGCTAAAACTTGGTCAGTCAATAATTATCGCTATACCTCAGTTGAGGCAATGTCTAAAAATATCGTGGCTAGGCGATGCGTGGATTGCGAGTCGCGGATGCAAATGACGCGTGCCGAATGAAATATAATTTGTCATATAATCCAACATGCGTCCATTTAATGTTATGTTTATTGTTCTATTGGTAACAATAATAATATATTCATTGACATGCTTTCTTTTTAAAGTAAATGGGTAACGTTTTTAGTCATTTTTACACGATTTAAGAATTAAGACCCCCGTCGCCATCACGAAACAAATTAACGTATTCACACCTCGACGTCGGGTCTCCGACTGACAGCGAGTCCAAAATTTCGTCGCGCCTATTATAGGATTAATGCATGAATCATTGCCTAGTCGTGTAATTTGGATTTAACGCCATTGGACTTTTTCTTTAGGTTTTTTGAAGTCAAAGGTTTATGCCAATAAACCCACGACCACTCACGCCCTGAAGGAGAAAATTGAGCCCTGTATGCAAATGCATTTATGCAAAACGGTCATGGAAAATTTGACAAAAGAGTGCGTTTGTGCCAGCGAAGCCGTGGAAGCCATTTACCGATATGCTACTCCATACATAACCACATACTGCAGCGATTTCCAAACTAGCAGGCGCGCCTCTCTAGGGAAGCGCGGAGTGTTGCAAAGGGAGGCGCGAAAAGTTTAACACAATTAATGTAGCCACAGATTTGCAGTTTGCAAATGCATAGTTTATTAAACGGTCGCTAGTTATAAACTACATAAAAAACAGTCCTATAAAAGGTATATAGGTATTAAGTATAACAACGGATTATGGGTTTATATTAAAATATGAATGCTAGAGAAAAAATGCACGGTTATCTAATATAGAATATGCACATAAACGAGAAAGAAATAACAATTATTCTTGGTTTTAGAGGGCATGTCAAACATCAAAATGCAATTACTCCATAACATGATTTCGAGACTTTTGCAATAACCCCACAATGATAATATTATCCATTAATTTTATTTAGCACTACAACAGGCCATGATGCCTAACAACAGCGCATCTATTCCATACACAAGGTTTCTATCTTAAAAAGGCGGCTATCGAGAGTAGTTTTATGACAATGTATGTATTGAGGCGGTTAATTGTTACAATAAGTTAACCGTCTGAACTGTCAAAAAGTACTATGTTTTAACAGCACCTCTCTTGGCTGTATTAACTTTTAAGATTTAGCAGTTTAACAGTTTAGACAACTAACTTATTGTAACACTTATAATACCTCAATACATAAATATGATAAACTATCCTCGATAGCCTGAGTTATAAAATAGTATAGTAAAAGTGAAATAATCACAAATACTCAGGTTTATTTTAAATCAGATAAATGTATTGAATCAAATCTCTAGACCCCGGATGAAAGGCCAGGAACAAAAAATGCGATTAACTCTATCTATTTTCATTCAAATTTTTAAAAGCTCCGTATTATTATAAGTACTGATTTATGATTGCTTATTTAGGGTAACACGAAACAATTTTAAAACAACTGGTATAATAATAATATGTTATTATGATTAATAGGTGTAATCACCGACAACGCTGAGATACACGTGGTGTCCGATTGGCGGTGTGGTGCTGACTTGGCACTCATAAGCGCCAGAGTCTCTCCGCTGAGCTGGTCTGATGCGTAAAGCCCACTCTTCAGAGTGAGGACTGTGCAGAGCTTCGAATCGTTGGTCACTGGTATAAGTGTAACGTCCGACTGTCAGCAGGTGAATGTCTCTGTGACGCACCCACGATACCTGTGAAAGAAGACATGTACGTTTTTATAATGGCATGAATATTAAACACAGAATAAAATATTAATAAGATGGAATTAATACGAAAGCTAGTCATTGGTTTTTTTTACTTATTGATGGTTAGGTCATAAAATACAAGGAATATAATGTCTTCAAATACAACCAATATCAAATTCGTATTCTGTTTACGTGACAAACTTTAATACATATTATGATACTAACGTTATAGCGCCTGTACACCTGCTTGGATTTACTTGCACCAATAGTGTGTATTTTAAGCTATAGCGATAATAACTTGACTGTTTATACGTAAAAGTGCTGACTGTCTCGCCAATAGCATTCTTCAAGTGTATTCGAGACGCGATGTTGTCATTGTATGGTACTATTTGACAGGTCGTCAAAATCGGTTAACCTCAAAATGAGTCTCTGCGTTCTGTAGTTTGTTTTTTACCAGCAGTTTTGCCACTATTGTTCTACTTCGCAGACGCAAATATCGCAGTCTATTTTTTGCGTGAAAATTTAGAAGCTTTTGAACTTTTTAAATCCATGCATGCAAACGATAATATGTGTTTACACGTGCATTTTCGTTTTGTTTTGGCTGCGATAATACATACTTAACTGTCAGAAGTAAATACCTATTATATGCATATGCCAGGGTAAACGGGGTATTACTAGGTATTGAAAATAATATATGAATTACCTAAAATACAAGCATTGTCAATTATTATTAATAGATATTAAGCCGAGTACTCATTAGCGAGTCGCAACTGTAACCGTTCCTGATATTGTAAACAATTCTAGATGCGAAATAATTATTTATTAGGCTTGCGAACTAATTATTAGGCATTGTATCTGCAACTGTCACAGTTACGGCTCGCTAATGAGTACCCGGCTTTAGACGCATTTTGTTACTGTGTCTGGCAATTTCAGTTAAAGACCACTACTTCAAATTATAACTTGTCAACTTTATAACAATTTTTATTTATAATATTTACATACATCGAGGATTAACTGCACACTAATCGACTTTTTTTTCAATATCACCATAAATTTGAATAAATATAAATGACGCAATGTAATTAACTCTTTCAACCACCCTGTACGAAAAAAACAAGGACAAGGTTATTAAAAAAATATATAGTAGCAATTGTAGATTCGTAGTATTTGGGTAGTTAAACTCACCTTAAAAACACTCCGTTCCTGATCAAATCGATAGTAAATGTTGCTTAAAGCAAAAAACATTCAAGTGAAAGAAAGTTTAAAGTTTGCTTCAAATGAATTTGATTTATTAAGTTTAAATTCAATATATTATGTATGCTTTCGATAATTTCCTACCAAAGTTATTCAACAAATAACAAAATCTTGCAAAAGTACCCGCTTTCTCTTTGTCATTTAGTTAAAATGTAAATAATTAAGATATTTCATATAGATAAAACAATGATTCATTTTAAAGGTAAATTTTGATACGATATTTTTTTCGACCATGTCCGATCCTAATAAGATTATAGGTCTCCACAGATTTTGTTTTAACGAGAAATAGATGTCAGCTACTTCCTCAACCTATTAGGTCATTGCTCTGACTCATACACAAATTGAAAAACAATGTGTACTTGCCAGACACAGGATTTGAACCTAGGGCCTACGACGTTATAGCTACCCTGTCATTGTGGGTGTAATTCATCCCTAAAATCGCCAGAATCGACGTATTTATAAAGTTCAACTAATCTACTTGATAGCAAAGAATATTGTGAAGAACTAAATGAATCCTTAATTCAGCAGTGAATATTGACCCCAGTTAAAGAATATGATAAAATATTTGATGGTTATGTAGGTAGTTAGTATTCAAATATTTTACAAAACTATCCTTAGGCATACATTAACTAAACATAATAATATACACAGTGTTTGTTTACACCCAACAAGCCGAGCGTAAAGTAAAAATGTATGTATTTTACTCCTGTTGAACATTATTATTTAATATATGCCTCAACACAGGGGTTCACGGATATTTTACATAATATTTCAAAGGCTTATCTAATGAAAAAAAGTGCTGGATATCACTGTTCAACCTTTCTGATAGACTATTTTTAATTAATTATTAGTCGTGAAGCATTTCTCTATATTATAAAATTCAATGTTGCTAACCCAAAAGTGCGAAGAAATGTATGGACAAAAAAATAGTTATGTTTATGGAATTCAATATTGTTTGTTATTATAGCAAGAATTATTCCATGCTAAAGTTACAGCTTTCTTTGTCTGTGCGGTAGTAAGTTTCTCAAAAGAAGTTTGCAGTAATTAAGTATTGATCCATCACAGAATTAATATAAGATTTCTATAATCATAAATTCTATATTATATTATCAAGTGACTAAAAATCTTTCCCAAATACTCAAGTTCTCCCGAGAGAACTGAGAAATAATGTAAACTGCGTATTTTTCTAGTTGAGGTTGTAAGAATGTACGTTGGGATAATATTCACTGTTAAAGAATAATAATTAATGTCATGTCAATATTGAAATGACGTATATTATAGTATGCATTAAAGTTTGTCACGTAAACGCAAACACATTAAATATTCAACATATTTGGGGATATTAAGGAGGCTCTATGTTTCTTGTTATTAATAGCTTCCTCTTAATAAGGCATGCACCAAAACTTCTCTTAAATGTAATTGACTTTTGCATTCCTATTTTTTTAATCTGTTCCCAATCTAATCCTTAAACCTGCACAAATACCTCATACCTACTATTCTCATTTATTGTTGTCATCTAGGCGCTTAACTATTTAACGAGTTATCAGTCGTCCGTGATTGCTACAAAGGTAGTTATTCGTCGACCATGGCCATATCAACTTGCTACAGTGTAACCGTTGTCCAAACAATAATGCAATTTTTCGAGTCTCATTACAAACTCCGTGGACTAAACATCTAGCAAGCCATGATACCATCTTTGGTGATTTAACAACCGTAAACGCATACAGGCTGCCTACATACTGCCGTATTCTGGGGGTACCAAATTGGAAAGCGGTCACACTGGATAGGGACAGGTGGAGGGAGCTGTTGGAGGAGGCCAGGACCCACATCGGGTTGTCGCACCCCTAATGATGATGATGAAACGCATACAGGGTGACTCATCAAACGAGTGTCATGATTAACCCCAAAACCCCAGTGTACTGTGCGAGTGATAAACAGAAATATTTGCATACTAGTGCGTGAGTGCATGACCCGGAACTTGCTCTAGTCATAATGCCGAACAACACTAAGGTTAGTGCCTAGATTAACTTCCGTTTAAACTACCCTTCCACAACATTCACATCCAAAATCATCCCAAAGTACAGTCCACTAAAAAGCGCTGCCAAAAACATAAAAATTCTTTTTTAAAACTAGACGTAAAGTTGTATATTACTAATGAATGGCCTTTTGGCTTGGCAATATCGACTTAACTATTGAATGCTCTGACATAGGCAACTAAACGATTTATCATGCCGTCTCATTTACAATAAAAAAAATCACGTTGACAAAATAAGGAAAAGCAATAAATAAACTCTCGAAATTATCAGAAAAAAATACCTCTTTAGTTGAATAAAAAGCTCGTCTATTGAAAACGTTTTGTGATTAAGTATCAGGGCAGCAGAAAATTCGAGGAGTCTTTCCCGCGCTTAAAATATTCATCGGCCACTCGAGCGGGTAATCCAGTTAGACGCGTCAATGCCGCCCATCATTCTCCGACTCAATACTCTGTCGCCCTGGTATCTACATCGTTGTGTATTTACAAAAGTAATCCCCGCTACTACGATAAATAATAGTAAAATTATTGCCAAACCCTTATTAAATAAATAATGTAGATAATATAATTATTACGTTAATTATTTCTTTACGACGAACCAAAGAGATATTGCTGGATGCTAAGGTGTAGGAACTCTCAGAGCGTGTCCGGAAACTTGTAGAAATATAATAATTCTTTTTGTTACACCTCAGAAATTAACATTTTCATGATAACATAAATAATAATATGATTACCATAAAAGGGTAAGTATAATTATTGTTAACGTCATGTTAAATTATGAATGTAGCCATATTTTGGTACATCAGCTAGCTGTACGTTATTATAGCAATTTTCTAAATATTATTTTTTTAACACGTGTAATTTAATGTTATTTAACATTATCTAGTATAATAAATTCGATAATTTTTCATTAATACTTTAAATAACTTTTTACGCTCTGATTTTCCATATGTAGCGGTATGACATTGAAAAGAGACCCATAGATAGCGCGGCCCATTGTCTGAAAGCCATTAGCGCTATGTAGACGGATTAGGATTTAACTCTTTGTTAACTCCGTATTTTTTATCTCTCACAGTCTTACATCCAGTCAGCTAAGTCTGATTAGCTCTGACCCTTTTGATCATACAGGTTCTCTATTTTTAAACTAAGCACCGTATATTATCGCGATTTCTTTCTAATGATTAGTAATAAGACAGTGTGGTTTCTAGTTGTCAAATGTGATACCTACCTGAACTGAACTAATTCTTTGCCAAGTCTGGTTATTTGGTCGAGCGAGTCATCTTATTTTGTTAATCTTTTTTCGTGTACCATTTGAAATATTCTCTGTTATTATTGATTAATGTCTGGGAACTCTGAATAAATACTAAAACTGGAAGTATTTCTATTTTTTAAATAATAAAGAATATACTAGATATTTTCTTTAGTAGTTTTTCCAGTGCTACAGTTTTTTATACCTTGGTGAGACTACTCGTGGTCAATGGTGTAAGAGGCAGAAAATTAAGAAAATATAGTACAACTTTGGTGATTGGGTTTCGTCAAAAATGTACCCAATACTATAAAGATCAGTAAATGAAGGCAATGCCTATAAAATGGGTCTATATTAAGTATAATAAATTGGTGTGAAAAGTGATTTGTATTATTTATTAAAGGCCTATATTACAAACAGTATACACAGCGTGAGGATTGCAACACGTCTCATCAAAATTTGTTTGTAAAAATTGAATAACGTGGAAGAGGGGTCTACATGCGATGTATAATTCGTAAAATCAATGACAACTGATCGCTGTTTGTACCAATGTCAAGAACTTAATAAGATAAATAAACAATGAAAACGGAATATTTAAATGCATAATTGGCAAGTAAAGATAATAAAGAGTTAAGATAAACCAGCGCTCAAAATGGATCGGAGCACACTGGAGCGCCGTTCCGGTTCGTAAAATCGATAAAATTATCGCTTCGTCTCGTGAAAAAATTAATTTGACGTCTAAGCCAAATAATAATATGCTATATAACAAAAGTCTAACACATTTATTTATATAAAATACATAAGTATAAAATTTGATAACTATGTTAATATCTTCAGATAATTCGCGAGCGCTCCGGTTCGTAAACTTGTCCATTTCGAGCGCTGAGATAAACAAAAATAAATTCTGGAAAGTAGGAATTGCAATGCCGGTACTTTAAAACCGGTATCACAGTATTTTTTGATACCGAAATACTGGCTTTACCGATTTACCGACCATACCGATATATTCGGTATTGAAACAAAATGTATTAATTAACTTGAAAGGACAGGACTGTAATTTATTTTCTTTGTTAGGTTATGCGACGCGTGATTTACTTCCATTTCTTATCATCATCCATGGTGACCAGCAATGACACATGCTATAAAATATTAATATTTTTAAAAGATTTTTACATATTTTATTATATTTCTTGGTAGATAATTCTGTTAGTTTTTTTCAGTTATTTTACGAATACCGGTATTCAATAGGAAATACCGAAATTCCAGTATAGTAATCTTAAGTGGAGAGGCATAATAATTATTAAAAAATAGGTGTGTGTACTTATGTACGCGCGTTAGCAGTTATACTTCTTTGGCGTAACAAAACAAAATAAGCCGTTACCTGAGTCTATTAATATTACAGTGGATTAGGTTAATTATAACGTACGCGATTCATCTGTGTCTCATATGTCACATGGTTATTGTACTTTAATTATTGTATTGGACCAAAACTCATCTTTTCCATAAAGCGGTTATAATCGATTCAGAAGTGCCCATGATGAATTTATAAAAAATCAAATTTTAATATATATTTTTAGAATTATTTACCAACACAACATTCACGAAATTTATTTATTTATTGATATATAATTTGACTCATAAATAATACTTACATAAATATAGCCTCAAATCTTGATACACAATCTTGATAATGAAAAATAAATATATACTCTATTATAAATACAGTTTAATGAATATAAATTAACAGTTTAGAATGTTAGTCTCCAGAAATTTGTTTATAAACATATATTATGTTTATAATGACACAATTTATTGGTTATGTTTACAACACGTGCTCTTTACTTGGTTGTTTTGAACGACTAACTAAATGACACTATGCGCATGTACCCTTAAGACCGAAATGAATATAACCATAATAATAAATTATGTGTTACATCGGCGCGCGCCACTTCGTCACACGCCAAAAATACACACTGATCTGTTTTCCCAAACGCGCCAAAGAAGTAGGTATAACTTCAAAAAAAATGTTGTGTTTACTTATTTACAATATACTTGTCGATGATTCCACATGTTTCTATGGTTAATTAGCGAGCATGAAGAAGTTTTATATAATATCATAATGTATGTGTTGTGATATAATAGTTTACGATTTGTTGTGACTTCACGTAAATACTCTAAATAAATATGATTACTTGTGCAACAATTTATTTCACGCTTATAACACTGATTCAAAGTATTTACATGCTCAGCGTAGGTCAAAATTTAGAATTTATGCTATTTTCAAAGCATGATCCTGGACATACCTTAAACGTTGTAGATAATCTATTTATATGATTTTGCAGCTTTATAATCCTTTATATTTATTTTAAACATTTGATGACTGCATAAAGTATTTTTTATTACATAAAATAGTATTCTTTTAAACCTCTCGCTCTAATGTTTTAGAATATAGTCATATTTCAGTACATCCATGTGCAGTGGTATTAAGATTTTTTATATTTATTAATTTTTAAAAGCATTTATAAAACCATTAGTAAAAGTGATGTCCACATTATTATAGTAAAATATTTACGATAAAAAATTATATTGATAATCTCTGTGATCCAAAATTTGACAAGAATTAGGCATTGTATTATTCAAAAAATGAGCAAGATTTACTCTATTTACTACTATTATTTCAAGCTATGTCTTTAACCATTCATATGTGATAAACATTTTATGAATAATGTTTGCTTTATAATAATTATTAACCTAAGAATAAGGTAGTATTTTTTTGAAATACGCCATTTCTAATGGCATTCCCCAGTAGTTAAGCTACAACATACGGCAGTAGCACATAAATTGACAAACGATAAATAAATTAGGGGGTAAGATCATGTTAACGCGCGTGCTTGAACATGTACCTTACCGAAATTTTTTTTTTTTTAAAAACGGTACATGTTCAAATCTCCATTTTGACCTACGCGGCGCACGTTCCCCCTTGATTTTTTTTCCATCAAAATTAAAAACAATTTCATTTAAAATTTCATCAAATACTCTCACTAGATATATAGTATTAATTTTCATTTACATTAAATAAATTCAAGTTTCATGACATAATGTGCAAAATTATTATAATATTATGTGTGTAGTTGACTGAAACTTATCTAAAACTGTGTTAACATAATTGAGACTTTGAAATTTGCTTTAAATATATCTAAAAGTGTAAAACGTTAGTCCATGAGTCCTTTTTGTCAACTACACTTTCATAATAAGTATAATTAGGCTCCGTCTACGAGAGAGGGTTCTCTTCAACATCTTTGGGTTCAACTATCAAATCGCTTCGTCACACTTATTTTCCTTGCCTACCATATTAAGAGAAATTGCGACGCAATTTGGGACCTTCCAGGAATTCAAACAAATCTCACCGTATTTTTATTAATTTTCCCTGAAAATATTATTATAAAATTATGCCAGGTAATTTTTTAATAAAGTCCCCACTTTTAATACTCACATTTGCGTCACATCAAAGGCAAGCTTATAATAAAAATGTCATGGCTTTTTTAAAAAGATTTTTTATTAATATGCTCTGTTTATATACTAATTTATATGTATGAAATAAAGTAAGAAGAAAGAGATCATTTTGATACATTCAATCCAAAATTGCAATAATAAATTATGTACATGTTTTATTAATTAAAATTATTAACAAATTAGATATTTCACTTATACGGTAACACCTAGGCAATGACATTATTAATGGAAAACACACTCAGTACAGTAGTTTTCAAGTAAATTCGCGCATAGCGACATTCGCACATGTATAGGTAGTGACAAAAATTCGTAATTTCCATTATGCGATATCACGCATCGGGAATTTATAGCAATATCATCTTTATTGTAATGGCGTTAGAATAGTGTTTCTAGTGTCAATGTTTATTTGAGCGAGCGATATTGATATTAAAATATGAATTATGCCATTCGTCAGATCCGACAAAAACATCGGGAATTTATAGCAATATCACCTTTATTGTAATGGCGTTAGAACAGATTATGCCATTCGGCAGACCCGACAAAAAAGTGATTGTCAGTTTTTTTTTCAGATGCTTCGTCCATATTAATGTCATTGGACCTAGGATATAAAATTATCCCAAATCAGGCTATTATTGTTATTTAAACATGTTATATATTATTAATATATTTATCACTGCTATTTTTTTTATGTGAGTATCTTTACAACTACACATTTTTTTAGTAGCGAAAGGTTCTGATTTAATTAAAAAATATATATATAGCACCTGTACAACAGTAGTCACGTTACTAACACCAATAATGTGTAAATTAAGTTATCGCGATAATAAACTATTTGTTTTTCGACGATGTCCTATCCTAATAAGATCATAATATGGACCTCCACGGAGTGGAGGTTTATATTAACAGATTTTGTTTTTACGATAAATGGATGTCAGCCACTTGCTCAAACTATTAGATCCATACTCTGACTCATTCACAAATTGAAAAAAAAATATGTGTACTTGCCAGGCCCAGGATTTGAAACTGGAACCCAACGCTTAAGCCGCGCAGCCATCGAGGGTTTAAACTATACTACGATAATAACTGTTTACACGTAAACGTGCTGACTGTCTCGTCAATCTCATTCCTCAAGCTTAAATGAAACGCATTGTTGTCATTTTATTGAACTATTTGACTCACTGTTGTTTTACTGCGTAGGCGCATAAGTTCTTACTGTCACGAGAAGGGAATGACATGGGCTAGAATGCACATGCGGGTACGACCATTAAGACTCTGAACAAATTGTCATCTGAGGCTGCCTGTTGATGGCATACGTCTGAGCGGAGCTGTTTTCCAAAGTCCATTCACACACGGTTGTAAATGGCCACGCCGACTTGATATCAATAAAGAGAGTACTCCTTATACTGAATAATTTCGATGTCTCCTAAGATTCATCACTTTCAACTCCTGACACACCTGTTTCGGCAGAATTTCAGTACACGGGTGCAAGTGATACTTCATGTCATTAAAGATAAATGACGGCAGAGCAAATGAAGATTTTTAATATTTTATTGTCTAAACTTTGTCTTTAAGCACTAAGGTGCACGGTTGCTACATCAATCCCGTTCAGCTTCATTTCGCGACAAGGAAGTGTGGCACAAAAATCTTTTCATTCTGACACGTTTACAGCGTGCATAAATCTTGCATAAAAAATGCTCAAATCATTGTCGCGTTAAAAAATTTTGCATGAAATCTTGCAACTTGCACGATAATACGTATTTACAAATGAATTTTCTTTTAAAGGCCGCGATATTATTATGTTCTTTCAAGCAGTTAATCCATGCACGTGTAATAAATAAATGTAATAACATTTAAAAAAATACCTACTTCAATATAAAAATCTTTCGCAAATGTTTAAAACAGTTAACATTATTTGTTTTTTTAGATGTAGGTATGTGTTCAAAGTTATCATATTTAAATATTGAATCGTATTAATATAGTATGCAATTTAAAAATTCCCTATAGATCCTTAATTAGAAGCAGGCTTGAGAATGGATCGAGTTTTGGGCCCATTCGAGCTTAGCTCATTCGGTGTACTTTCTTGTATCTTTTTTTTTGTATTTACATTTTCTACTATTATAACTTAATATGTACCTAGGTACTGATCTATTTTTTGTGTTAAGTATATAACAATATTTTAATATTATTTCTTTACTTCTAAATTTCATGTTGTGAACGTCTTAAATTAATGATTTGTAATGTTCGTTATATGTAAAAAGGAAAAAAAAGAATTTATAGTAGGGTACAACTTTTGATAGGAAAAACTTGTGAAGATTAGTAAAATATGGCAATTTTTACTAAAGAGAGACAGAGTGTACATTGCGTGTAAAAACTGACGTTAAAAAAATCCCCTTACTTAAAATGAATGTTTGTATGTAAAATAGTGAAGGTAGGTAATGACTTTGCAACTGACACCCTCATGTTACAAAACATGAAAGCCAGTAAAGGTAAGGGTACTAGGGTTTCAGGGAGTAATTGAAATTGAAAACCTCTCAAGTTTCTCCTTATCCGTGAAGAAAATGATTTTCGAAACTGGTGCTTCAAAATTATCCAAGATATCGACAGTTTATATAATGCTCACGCAATATAGGCATGTAGAGATATATTTTTACTCCGACTTTTATTAATCGTCTCTGTTCTGGCAGAACACACTAACTAAAGAATACTAGTTTTGAGTAATTTGACTTTGAAATTGTTAAAATGTTTGAAATTGTCTATCATGTGAGTTTATTAAGTAATCGTAAAAAGGATGACTTTAAAATAAAGACTGTTTATTTATTAAGAAGGTTTTCAGACGGTAAAGTTTGAAATAAGGAACATTTTGGTATAACTAACTCAATATGTAATTTTTTCGAATTAGTATCTTCTGCCAGAACAGTAACAAAATATTTGTCTTGAGAATATATCTGTAACACATAAGAGAAAATATATGAAAATGTGTAACAGAGAGCGAAGACAGGCAGAAGGCGTATAAGAACAAAATTATAAATTTGAAAAATCGGATGTATCATTTATTTTAATCGGGTCGTAAATAAAACAAATTATACTCTCATAATAGTATAACAAGTGCTTAAAGTTTGGTAATAGCATATCTTGGGTAATTATAATAGGGATATGATGCTGTAATCTATTGTAACCTTAGGCAGCATACAAAATCAATTAAAATAACTTTTCATATACCTACCACGTTTTTAAATTTTCTCTTGAATAATATAAACTTGACAATTCTATGTATTAATAATTTAGGACAAATAAGGCAATTGTCAACAAATCATTTTTTTGCTATTTTGCAACAAACAAACAAAATATAGAATACTGGACCACTCCCTTAGCAACCAATAATAGTGGATTGGATTAAGGATTTCTTCCAAAATAACTTTTCATAAAAAACATAATTAACGCTTTCGCTGCTGAAGAGATAATGAGATTTTAATTGCCCCCTTTAAAATGCACGTTAATTACATCGATCGGCCGCCTGGTCATTACGCACCGTGTGCGTCTTCCGCGTCCAAAGTATTAACTGAAAATGAATTCAATTCTACTTAAAGATGGCTAAGAGTATTAAAAGAATGCATTGGCATCGTGTTCTGATATAGTCTAAAAGTTTCAAATGTCTAGCTAGTCGGGAAGTTAGTTAAAAATTGATTGCAAGATTTGTACTGGATAAACAACCACCGGACAAACAAGAATACGAGCTAAGAAAAACGTGGTAAAATACAAACATTGTGAACGAGAGACCCATCAGCTTACTATGACCGTTGCAGATACAGTAACTAGTGTGGACGAGGAGGCCATTGTTGGTAACTTTCACCTTGCCCCGCCTCCTCGGCTTGTTGCTGAAAAAGTAACCACGTTGAAGCGGACGATACTTCTTATGACGCTTGGCGCGGCTTGGAAGACTTGGCAGCGAAAGTGGAATGAATCTACCAACGACCGGCACACATACATGTTTTTTCCAGACATAAAAAGGCGATTGGCGATAACCAAATTATTGACTTCTGACCATCACACCAGTCAATTTGTGACTGGAAACAGTGGGTTTGCTGGCAAGCTTTCAAGCTAGGACTTGTAAACCGTCCGACATTTCCACGCGGAGGGGAAATACAGAATGCCTACCACATCCTCTAGGAATTTACGAGAATGTGCTCCGAAAGGGAAGAGATGCTTAAGTCGGTCCAACCACCTATTGGGCTCACCGGGCCGTCAGATTTGGTTGCTTCAAAGGCCAATTTATTATTGTGTTTTTAAAAAAATACAGCATATTACTGCGGACATGAATATTTCTTCACGTAAGGTTTGCTGTCCGTATGATTAGCTTCGTTTTTTACATATATAAGCTTAAATACTTTAATTCTTTTCTCTTCCCGGCACTTTGCATTAAAGTAAATTCTTTAAATTTAGAGCTCATTTACAGCGTAGCAACCTTATTCTTGAGTATCTGCTCCCTGGACATTCCCAGTCATACATTAAATAGATGCTTCACATTTCCACTGTAGGACGGGTTTGGTTTGGAGGGATTAGCTTCAGTGGTATTTAATATACGGCCATATATTTCCGATACAAAATTTCACGTTGAAGTGTGATACGGCAAACTGCATACGCACAAGTTTCCGGACACGGGTTAGGGTATCTAGAACGGTTACAGTTGCGACTCAATAATAAATACCCGGCTTAAGATGATAAATAATTACAAGATAAAAAGAACTTTTTATATACAACGTCTTTAAATTTTCTGTTGAATTATTATGCTCAATATGCTCTAACTTGTACTTGATATGAAGTAAATAAAAAAAATAAAAAATATATAGAAATACTGAATACTGAAATGCCATTTTGATTTCCATAGTAACGCACGTATATATTAATAATTTAGTTGCAAGGACCACCCCCTTAGCAACCAATGATAGTCTTTTACTTTTTACGGATTTTTCTGAAATAACTTTCCATACAAAACAGAATTAACTGAAAACGAATTCAATTCTGCATACAGTATTAAAAGAATGTATTGGCATCGTGTTCTGATATATTCTAAAATTTCAAATAGCTAGTCGGGAAGTTGGTTAAAAATCGATTGCAAAATTTGTACCAGATAAACTACCACTGGACAAATAAGAATACGAGCTAATAAAAACGTTGTAAAAATACGGTATTATTATGACATAAATACGTTTTTTCTACATATTAACTAAAATAGCCTCGCAAAGATACCTAGAGAGACCTTCACCCAACACTTGCATCATTAAACATTCTTGAAAAGATGAAAATGTCAGTCACTCATATAATATAAATATTACTTAGTGTTCGCCTAAATTATCTTACGTACCAACATTCTTTGCCGGCGAAAAAATGTGAATTGCTTTTTCAGTGACACTTTTGTGACATAACAATTTCAGTTTTAACGCCTTCAAAAGGCCGTAACAAGCATCATTTCAGCTCTTAATAAAATACGGAGCGAATATTAAAATATCTGGAAATTTTATTATAAGGTTTATTTCCGATAACTGCGACCCTTCGAGCAATCAGCGCGGGTCGTTTTGCAGGAATCGTCGTCACTGGAATTGAAAATTTCCTGCAAATAACAATTTGAATATTGGCGAAAATTTTCTCTCTATATTACGTACTGTTAACTAGGGCTTCTCTTACCAGTAAACACATCACCAATTAACCGGTTATCATGGAAACAAATCATCATATTACATTATAGATACCGAAAAATATTGCAACATTCTAGTTATGTATGATAATATTAAAAGATTTTAAGAGAAACAACCAGGGAGCATAGCTAATTATTAGTTATAGTATGGCAGTTTACTACATGTTTTTGTAGGAGTCACCGTTAGTTACCTTTAATCGGTCACTCTGGTATTAATTACCATGCGTAACCACATTTATTATATATTTTAATTGAATATTATGTCGAAAGTGTAATATGTTCACTGTCAAAAATGACTGCTAGCATTTACTCAATCATAACTAAACTGCGGCAAGTGAAACGTGGCCGTTTCGAGAACTACAATACTGATAATCTTTTCATGATATAATGCAACGCCATGACGGCGGCCATGACACTTCAACATATAATTTTCGCACTCTATATCAGTAGGGTCAATTATTGTTTGTAATTGCAACAATATCTCTTGTAACATATGGACCGCATTTGTATAAATGGCAAAGATAATCGATAAAGTCTCTCTATCGTCACGAGTCCGTTACTCGATGCACCACTCTCACATTAAGTCCAGCCACTCAACATAGTCAACCGTTATTCCACTCGAGTATAGTCTCTCGGCTCATTAATATATCGATCACGTCGATCTCACCAGTTCATCCGTACCCGCGATATAACCTCACGCTGTCATTTTTATTATTGTATGTATTTATTCTTGTATAGATAAATACACTCTCTCTTCACAACATCCAAGCAAAACGACCTTCTTTCTCCTCACGTCATCAGTAGCCAAATAGATTAATAGGAAAAAGCACCGATGGAAATTATAATATTATGTAAGCAGTGATTGGTTCATCCTATTAGGGCATATCTAGGTGCTTGTCCGAAAACTTGTACGCATGTAGATCGCAGTATCAAATTTCACCGTGAAATATTGTATCGGAAATATATGGTCGTATATTAAAGACCGTCAAATCTCTTTGGGTCGTATTGTACAGACATATAATTCATGTCTAAATAAAATACGGTTCTTGTCAGCTTACACTTTACAAGATCCCAGCAGCAAACAAATTTTGAATATAGCCGATATTTATAGGATTATTTGTTAGGTTCAGTTGGGTTAGGTTATGTTTTCAATCTTGAATTTCATGAATTTTGCCATTTTTCAGCTATGAACATTGAATTAGTGATCATATTGAATCTAATAAAATTAGTATATGGTCATCTCGTTCCGATAAGAAAGCTCACGGAGAATTATGCCACGGTAAAATTTTTTACATACAATTTACATGTAACCGGCTAGGTGGCGCGTGTCTCAGATGTATGCTGCATCTTTACTAGTGTGAATAACATTATGGTAAAGCAAAATTTTTAATACATTTGAAATAACCGAAAAGTGTTACTATATTACCGTTAATAATACTCTCCGATAAGTCATTTAGCCTTGCTACTCACTTAACCGGGAATGAGTGAAAATCGGAAATAGGCTTATCAGGGTGAAAACGCAATGACGTCACACCACACCCTTCTTCCGCTCAACTCTTTATTAAACTTACCCAATCTAAAATATTTGAAGGTCTCGTAACCCGATTCGTACCTGTATTAAATTTAAATATCCCATTTTAATGGAATGGATATTATTCGTTTATTAATTGAATGCGTCTATATGTAATAATTATTTAATAATATTAATAGACAATATTAATGTCTATAGTGATGTTGCATAGATATATTTTTTCTTACAATTATAAATATGACTTACGTTATACATAATATTTAAAGAACTATGCATAATTAGAAAAAAAATATATTATCGTCACCTTACTATTAATACCTTGTAAGTCCGATATTATAAAGAAATGAAGTTTGTTCAAAAAAATTAAAACAAAAAAATATTTTAAATCATATCAAAACCTCGGTTTTCTACAGTAGTATGCTGTACTTCTATTGACAAATTTTAAAAACTCGTAAGTCTCGTGGTTTCAAACATGGAATTAAAACCTCGTATTTCACAACCAGTGTTAGCAGATTCGTCGATTAAATAGGTGTTTAAAATATTGTTTTTATTACGTTTTTTTCTTCTTTTCAATATTCTTATCAAACAGACTTACAAGGTTTTAATATTAAGGTGACGATATGCCAGATGGGACCCATTGGCCCGAATCTGATTTTGTAATCTTTTTACATTCATCTTAGGAATCGATGGAAATATTTTAAATCGATACAACCAACAATTAAATAGACACTTACAGTGGCGTAGGATGCGTTACTGTTTTTTTATGCTCCCAATGAGTGGACAAATCTGAACTACATCATAGAGACGCCTTCACATTGGATAACTATATCTCAGGATAGGGAGGTGTGGAGAGATATATTAGAGACAACACAAAATCATACAGAATTGTAGCATCAATTTTTATTATAGACTTATCAATAAATGCTTCTGTAAGGTTACCTTGTCATATAATATATTAAACATGGCTGATATTTAACTTTGTCAAAAACTTATACTATTTTTATTGATAATACATAATTTTTAAATATCTCAGAAAACACACATATTATAAAAACGTACTTCATGTCTTTTAACTCTCCAAGTGATTGCTATTGTCGTTGAAGTATCATTCTATCGGCCTATAATTTATGTAAATAAATATTTTAACCAGAGAGTTAGAATGGACCCTTTATTGCTCTACTTCGGGACCTAATACTTGCTTCAGCTTCGCTCCAGGGTCTGCTCTGCTCTGGGTAAAAGGTTTTAATAAGTACACAAATCATACAAAAATAAAAATAAGTAGTTTTGAAATAAGGTTTATCATTCGTTCTTTTCAATATTAATTCTATTAAACAAAATTCCTGACAGCAAATCGTTTTTCATTATCTGCCTCTTCTGTCAAAAAGATGAGGTTATTTATCACTCGGCAGTGTTGCCGTATTTCAAATAATTAATAAGCATTGGAGCACTACAAATTTTCGGTGCTCCAGGTAAGCCCCATTGCTCCACTGCTCCGTGTTCCTGCTCAGAGCTTTGCTTTCACGCTCCGATTATAAGAATATGTTTGATGTATTTTAATTGTAAGTATTTTAATTATAAGAAGAAAATAACATTCTTAAAATCCTGTGTTTGTTAAGTAATGAATCAAACGACATTAATTTATTATTATTTTCATGTTTAAGTGTAAGTATTTATTACTTACCTTCTTACTTTAATTTTCATGTAGGCCTATTATACTTAGGCAAATATTATTACTTATTCTCAGTGTTAATTCGCGTAAGTTAACGCGGTAGTGTGAGCGTAATATAACACGGGCGCTATCTAACGATTATTACAGCAGCTTTAAATTTCAGCAATTCAGCCAGAGTTACCCATTTAACTTTATCTATTTCGGTTTCGGCATAATAATGCTCCATCTCGTTATGCGGGATTCACTTTTTCCGGCGCTAAATGCTTATTATGAAATGTTTAAGCGTTTTATTTTCCAAAAATTCGCAAACCTTAATCATATTTAAGATGTCTTGTTTATTATAACAAATTTTGCTTTATTTTAATGTTATTTTTTCTTTTATATTATATGTTCATGTCTGCTCCTTGCGTGGAACAAATTTCAAATTTATTTACATTCGACTATAGAAATGAAAAAAGTAGTAACCCTCAATTTTTTCAAATTAGGTTTTATTGCATATTAACGTTATACACGACTAAATACACGTTGTTTCCAAGGAATGTCAGCTGCAAATGCCGATTTATTAAAAAAAAAAAAATGGAAGTGATGTGGGAAAAACGACTTAACCTTAATTTTTGTTGGTTTTTTTAAATTAACTCAATAAAATATAATATTAGGGACGGCGGCCGCGCGGCTTAAGTATTGGACTATAACGCCGTGGATCCCAGGCTCGAATCCTGGGTCTGGCAAGTACACATATTGTTTTTTAATTTGTGTCTGTCATGGTATGGACCTAATAGGTTGAGCAAGTAGCTGACATCCATTTCTCGTAAAAAGCAAAATCTGTTAAAACAAACCTCTACTCTGTGGAGGTCCATATAAGCTTATTACGATCGATATTATATAAAAACCAAATTATTAATTATCATGCACTCCAAGGTTATGTCTATTTTGTATATTAACTTTGACCGAAAACCACAAAAAAACGGTTTTGTGCCTCCTGTAAAATGTGATTTGTGTGGTTTACGCCTTTTTTCCTTTCCATAGTCAATATTACAACAGTAAGATTATTAAGAAATTAGTACCATAATCAAACCCCTGCTTTGTCGGAATTGGTGATATTGTCATGAAACAGAAATTCAGAGTTACGAACGGAGTCAGACAGGGTTGTGTCCTTACTCCATATCTCTTTATCATTTTCCTTGACTTCATACTACGAAAGTCAATACCAGCTTACCGAGGCATCCCTATCACATCCACGGTGAAGTTATCTAAACTGTAATACGCTGATGACGGTGTACTATTTGACAAATCATTCGAAGGCACAATTGACAGATTGCATGACATTTTGTCTCGCGTTGGTTTATATACTGAGCTACTGTGACAATGTTTTAAATTAAAAAAATTAAAGTTGTTTGTTCTAATTTGAAAAAATAAGTAGTAGGTATCTAACCGTTGTGTATTTTAAATATGGAGAGAGAAGCCATTTTTCTTTATATCTACTCAATAGGAAGAAGAACCAAATTATTTTGGAATACTTAGAACTTTGAGGATGATGATGGTAATGGAGATAAATTTGTTGGAGCTAGGATGTTTTGAGAGGACTGTTTATTTGTCGATGTAAGTATATAGTAATACGTTAATAGAGATGACAGTGTGAGATTTTAATACGGATGTACTGGTGAGATCGATGTGATCAAGAGATTGATTATATGAATGAACTGAGAGACTTGATTCGAGCGAAAGACTCGTGACGATAGTAGTACTTTGCGTAATGGACTCGATGAGTGAGTGAGGATTCATGCATTGTCCTTACAATTTATACAAATTCAGTACATATAATATCACAAGATATATTGTCGCAACTAACAAATAATAACATATCCTACTGATCTAACTATGATTTAGGAATTGCTGACTATTATTACCAATCAACAGTTTTGTTTTGATAAAAAAACATACATATTAAAGTATCACTCATTTAATTCAGAGTGATATGATTGCCACAGAACGATGGAAGTATTATTGATAAATTTAATCTTGAGAGATAAAAATGAAATAAATGAAGGCTTTAGTTAAGCAGTGGGTCCATTTTTGAAGATGATTATGTATTATTTTTTTTCCATGGACCGATATCTTCCGCTACCTTACTATTGATATATAATTTTAAATTAAACAAGTTTTTTTCTTTCTTATCTACTTTCTTTCACAACAACTAATAATTTTGAAGGTACAATTACATGGAACTTATCCTTATCCATTATTGTTGACTCTATCCTAAATATCTCTAAACGTACCAGTAGTTGACCATTTAAGAAAAAAATTCAACAAAAATAACGATTAACGTTTAGTATTACACCGAATGTTGGCAAAGCAAGTCTACTCATAATGGATCAAATGTCTTAATTAATATGACATGACAAAAATTAAGAAAGGGTCTGTTACAAAAAAATTGTGTTAAATTTTTCAAGACCATGTTTTTGTTCCAGTAGTTGACCATCCAAAAAATTGAAAGTTCCAGTAGTTGACCACTATATGTTTCAGTAGTTGACCATGTCTAATCAGGGGTTCCAGTAGTTGACCAATATATTTTTCAGTAGTTGACCAATCAGAAGGCTTTATGGCAAATCTGTCATCAGAGTTGCCTCAGGGCTTTCTGTCAGACCACTCTAGCCCACAGCTACTTGAATCAACTTGGTAGCAATAGCCGGTTCAGTAACAAGTTACATAGGAGAGGATTTTGTTTGACAGCCAATCATCAGCTATGTTCGGGTAACAAAAGGTGCAAAATTAGTTACTTCAAACTAAAAATACAAAAATATATTTATTTTAGCAACTAAGTACATACATACTGCATAGTAACGCATAGGCTCAGTACTTACAAAAATAAAACTTAACATAAAAATCCTTAGATATTCCAAATAAAGTCAAATTCCGGAACTAAATAAACATTACGAGTTTTGCTTACTTGTGTCGGGTCATTTATGTGGGATACTACCGCCTTCTATTCATGGCTAAGTACATCGGGTCGCTCTGGCCATTTCCATAGTCTCCCGCACTTTTGCATCGATGAAATAGTAGTTTTTACTTAAGAAATATGGACGATTTTCCCCGGGAAGTATTATAATATAATGTTCATTAATGACTTTCATAACGGGCAGCCATCGAGTTTTAGGCTTAAAGTTTTCATCACTAGACTTATGCCATTCACTCTCCGCTGAGTCTGAAATATCAACACTTGGGTTAGAAGACTAAGAAGAAAAACGCATTTTCTTCTTGACTGCTTTCAATTCCCCCATTTTTTTTCCTTTGCTTGCTCATTTAGTTCTTTCTTTCTTTGCCTCTCTGCAGCTTGTTCTTTTTTCAACCGTTCTATTTCTTTTTTCTTCCTCTTTTTGTTTAGAAATACTCCTGGCAAGTGGGGTGGGGGTTTTTTTCCCTTTTTTGCTTTCTTCTTGAATTTTTCTTCCCCTTCACCGGGGAAGAAAAAATGTCTCTTGAATGGACTACGAATATTTGATGGACCAGCCACGGGTTCACTGGCGATTGGAGACGAAGTATCATTACAAATCCTTATACCAGCCTTAGGTGCACTGGCGATTGGAGACGAATCACCATCACAAGTCGTTAGACCAGCCACAGGTGCCCTAGCGATTGGAGATGAAACATCATAATAATTATAGTATTCCAGGCGGCCAAAGACATCATATCATCGGATTCCTCTTCTTGCAATGCCTCATCGATGAGTCTGACCGGGTCAGGTGGAGTGATATTTTCCGACTCATTTTTTACTTTTCGTCACAGTGCGAACATTGGCTTATCATCTTTATCAGGTTCGTTGTTTTTGCGGAATGATTCAAGATTTTCCTCATCAATGTTTTTACTCAGGAACTCTCTCTAAATACCGCTTGGGTTCCTCTGATGTAACCATTGAAGGCACACTTTACGATTCTCCTGGTACTGTTACAGCTTAAGGGCTCCATGGACAAAGTCCACATTTTCGGAAATTTCTTGAGGAATTCTTTTGTACTTGTAAAGGACTGTCGTTGGTGTGACAGCCCCACCGACACTCCCTGTTACTATGATGGTTATGCATCCTTTATCGTCGGCATTTACCTGCTGGTACACTGTCTCTATTCCTTTTTTGGCTAAGACCCTGCTCCCCTAGGGGCGGCAGGTTATATGAAAGTATGGTGAAGCAGGCAGGTTATATAAAAAAGTATGGTGAGGTAGGCCGATAAACAATTTGCGCCAAAACTAACGTTAACATTATTAATTATATGGGTACGTTATAATGACCAAAGTATATCCTCCGTGATGCCCTGCATTTTTTTTATCGCGTCGCTATTTCTCGTAAGTTTTCGGCTATTGTTGGCCTGCTTCATTCAGTTGCTATATATTCAGGGCTATAATTCAAGAAATTTTTGTTTTCCGAAGAAAAAATACACCAACCAAAAAAACCAAAAAAAAAAGTCGACGCATAGGTCATCTACTGGACAGAACCACCCTAGACACTTCTAATTATTAAATAATCATCGTTCCATTCTTATGAATGTAAAAATTGTTCAAAACTAAGTGAAATAATTTTATTTAATTTATCTAGTAGTTGACCACCCTGGTCAACTACTGAAAAAGTATTAAAAAAAGTTTGAGTAGTTGACCCCCCCACAAACTTGCTTCTTTGTAAATATAACTTAAAAATTACAAATGATATCGATACTTCAATATTATGACTGCCCGTAATGCATCAACTTGATATTATTATGAAGTCAAAAACATTAAATTGCCATATGCTTACATCCACTGATATCCTTAACAATTTACTTAAGAAATTAAAAATAAAATGCTTACGGCGTGATGTGTTGTTTTCAAATGGCTGCTATGACGCTCCTATGACATATGGTGATGTGTTAGTTCCTCAGTCCGACCACAGATGGCTTCACTTGTCTCAACTTTACAATTTAGAGCAATCCCGTGTCTACGTTTCTTATTTTGGGCATTTTATTGAAAAAAGGTCAACTACTGCTACATGGTCAACTACTGGTACATTTACCTTACTTTGAACTGCAATTTTTATAATAAATAACGATAACCAAAAAAAACTAATGAGTTTTACATCATTTGCGGGCGTACTATGTTTAGTTATACTGACTGTTCGTTGATGTGTGATTACAATTAGTGTGAAGTGTGTGTGAAGCCAAGTAAATAACCGTAAAAGTGTCTAGCAATATTATATTGTACAAAAAATGTCATTTGTTTCCTAATATCCATCCATAAGGGGGGCTGACAAGGCTCTAGCCTGGGAGCCCAGCGTGGCGGGTCGACGAGCTAAGTTACATAAACACACAACATGACCTTTCTCCGATAGCAAAAGTTACGGTATAATACTTTAGGTACTTACAAAATTTTGAAATACATGGTTGGTGTGATACCTATTATTTTTATTATTACATAATAATCTACGTGTAGAATTTATTTTATAATTATTTTTGTGTTTCCTGATTAATAAAAATACCTGTTTATCCAATATGGCGAGGGATCGCATGTTAATTGGCTACCACAAAAGGGAACCAAAAAACCACGATTAGTACTTCATATTATATGCCGAGTACTGGCTATTCAATAATTTAAGTGGACTTATTTAATAATACAAAAAAGTGAAACATGCATGAACACCATTAGTTTTACCTCGCTGAACTCTGGGGTTCCACGGAATATCATTTTGCAAACGCTGCTCTTAACCTTAGTGATAGGTAAAGGGGCCTGCCGAAGACCCTAGCCGGGGACCCTTTTTAAGATATTTGCTTATTCATTTAAGAAAACAAAACATTGTGGAAAAATCAAAATTCAGGACGTTCAGAACATGAGATTTAAATTATAATAAATATTACTCTCACAAGAGAGAATAATAATAATAATAATAATATTAATAAAAAGATTAACAATTTATGTAATAAAATAAAGTTTCAAAAACAAAATGCAAAGTACATCATTTAAAATGTATATGTCTTTGGGGAGCGCATTTACTAATCTTGCACCACTCGCTAATGGAGCCTGATAGGCGTGTCTCGAGGAAACAGTTCATCGGTCCCTATTAAAAAAGTCGGATCTGCAAAATGTTATTTTTCAGTACGAGTAATCAAAGATGTTTCATAAAATATCCTTTGTGACCTATTGCTTGCAATAATCAATAAAAATACGGGTTATAGAAACTTTTCTAAGCGTTTATAAAAACATCCGTCTGTCCGGTGAACATAGCAGCAACTGTCCGACATTGTTATTCGGACACTCTCGGTAGTGCATTTTTAACTTGAATATCTCGAAATTTTTCAAACAAACAAAAAAAAACTGTGATTGTGGTATAAATGTTTAGTGTTTAAATAACTTTTACGTAATAATCCGAAAATGACAAAATTTCAGATCCGACTTTTGTTAATAGGTACCGACGAGATCTGACCCAGAATAGGTCATGGCTGCGACCACGTAGGTAATTGACAGTCGCATATAAATTTAAATCCTTTAGGACGCCAGGATTAGAAACCATCTTTCGTGATAGCAGACAAAAATGTATGGAAAAAAAGATATGGGGGACATGCTATGTACCGTTTATAAAACTAATACAAATCCGCTTATATTTATATTTTACTCTTTGATTATATATGCACTTAGAAGTCTTGCAACACCATCCATTTATTATTTATATATGAACTGAATAAAACGACTCAGTATCCATTTGACAATTTAACATAGACGGATAAACATTAAATATGAATGTGTAAGCTTACCGTTCTATTTCCCAGCCCTCTGACCCGACATAGCAACCGCACGGGCTGCCCGACTAGTCCCGTAAGATTGGTGGGGACGTTCAGGTCGAAGTAAGGACTGCTCCCCGCGGAGGGGATATCTTGGAGGAACTCTGTGCGGAAACGTTCAGAGGCTCCCGGAGCGCCCCCCGGGACTGTGGCGTCCACCTGGGTGTCGCCTTCTCTTCCGCCGTTATCGCCAACTGTCAAATGAAAAACAAAAAATATATTAAATTATTATGTACTCTATCTTCATACTAGTTTTATTCATAACGGTACCTATATCATTATTATATTTATTACTGATGTACATATCGAAAAGAACGTTATATTTTATTTATAATATTTAAAATAAATACGGAAAAGTAAATTACCAACACAATATTATTAACTCAACACGTTCACAATATAATCTATCTTAGAGAAAAAAAATATACAATAAAACTAATAAATTAATACGAGTACTATCGATTCAATGTACATGGTGGAATTTAAGTTTGATATATTTTAAGTATGATTTCTTCGCCTTTCAGTATTTATGCACGATATGAACACCATTAGCAAATGTACAATTTATTCATAAATAATATAATTATGTAGTTATTCTTCTTCTTAGTATATGTGCACTATTCAATTGGAGTATTTAAGTATCTGCTTGTCTCAGTGGCGAATGGTGCGAAGGTTCAATTCCTATAAATGTATTTAACGTACCTACCAATGACTTGATTTTTTCTATTGGGTATTTATCTGAGGTGTTTTTATGTTATGTATGTTCAATATATTATGTTAATGTTAATAAATGTTACATTCTCAAAATCTTGTGAATTATTCGTTGAATAAAAAAAATGGTTTATTAATAACACCTATTTTCAAATGACATTTTTTCACTAAAAAATATTACATTCTCAAAACTTGTCAATTAATAATAACAAAAAATAGTTGAATTATAGATGACAATACATCGCACATAAAGGATAATTTATTATAAATTATAATAAATGTTTCCATTATGACGTAATTCATTACACCTTTATTGTTATCATATTTTAAAAAATTTGTCTATATCTATCTGTGACTTTAGAACCTGCATTTGATCGTTGTGCGGTTGACTTTGCCATAATTATGTCAAGTCAAACTAATGACTCAACATAAGAGAGTCGTTCATCTCTCTTTTTATATTACATTTCAGCGGGTATTAAAAAACAAATTATATAATACAAAAAAATTCGGAATAAACTAAATGAATTTCTCAGTATGATTATTAATTAATTGCTTATAATAAAGATAATAATACACGTATGTAATCATATTTATTATGCTTTATTTTACCAGACGTAGAGGCTATGTATGTAGCTTAATTTAAAAATGCATACCAGCCATTTTTACAACACGTACCGTGTCAATACTTTTCAACTCATACATGTTATACCTAATCCATTGACAAATTGCATCACGCCATCTGTCCTGGCGCAGTTGGCCTAATCCGAAGGTAGTATCCGTTGGGACATTTAAACTTTTCGCTCGTAATTCGCTACAAATCGAGTTGGCTGCGCTCGAATTTTTTGCCGGTGTTCCCCGGATATCAGCTCTCGGCTTGAAAACTTTACTGCAAAGTAACGCGCGAAATTACAAAAAAAAATACCAATAATTCAATATTAAATCCAATTATTTTATAACTAGAGTATACCATACAAAAATATATACTTATTTAGGATAGTGGCAATTGAGAATACATGGAGAGTTGCGAAGTTAGTTATAAAAGTATGTGAACTTATATTCCAAGATAACGATAGGCTCTTATATAGTTCAATACAAAAATAAATATAAAACTGTTATTTTAAGATATCTAATTGCGTTTGATGTTTTGTTTGTACTTATTCATTTTCACCCCTCTCTGAAACTCTAAAAAACTTAACAAGAAACTTAGCCATGCTTTCCTGTATACGAACCGACTAATGATTAACTTCAAAAAGGTTATTCGATTATATTATAAATCATTCATAATATTTTAAATACTTTTTTTATTTTATTAATTTAAAATGTTTAATTATAGTCGATTATCGATATTTACAAAAAAATCAGCAAGTAAACTACTATGTATGTTCTCAGGCAAATATATGAAACCAGATATCGAAACAAAATATCCCGAAATAAACTCTATAGGTTATTATTGTTTAAAAATATAATAATATTATCATTTTCAATTATTGTTGTTACAAATAATTTCCGATCTTAACCAATTTACTCGTATCATCAATCATCAATAATGTAGCTGTTAGTATATTATTGATCAAATATCTATTTTCATTGTATCAAATTATTTGACCGCAATAATAAATTCCATATACCGTATACTCATATACCGGTAAACAACTGTTTACCTGTATCAGCAGATTGATTGGCGATATTAAATACGGTATCGCAATGGAAAATTAGTTTAATATCCATTCCCATAGTATCATATTATATTATGACTGTAATAATAAATAAAATTCACAGCTTCTCGTATTTAAGCCGCTGACTCGTTCAATATAATTATGTACCAGAATATAATGTTTAGGTATTACTTTCGACTGTATAAATTACGAATACCTAATGATTTATCAAAATTTCACTCGAATATACATTTCCAGTCTGTTACCATCGCAGTCTCTATATCGCTTCGCCCAACATCTGATTGTACCGAGATACGGATCTCGGATCCGTACTTATCATAAGTTTAGTATTGTAACATAATTTCTGTATCATACTATTGTACCAACCGTTACGCCTAATAAAAATCGCTCCTGCATTATACATCTTCGACTTCTTCATCATCATCCTCAACACCACAACCTACGACTTATCGACGACTCCCAAAGTGAACACCCACACATCGAACACTACAGTGGCGACCCCGAGTGAGACATCGAAAACCAACAATAATAATGAATTGATTATATAATATTATTCAAGTAACATTCAAGTATGCAGATGGGTCAACGTGTGTAATATACTAGGTATTATAATTCATAATAATATTATTATTATGATTATCAATAATATGTGTAATTTTGATAAATGTTATCCTTCATCTTCTATACCATACTACCGGTTTATTGACCCATTCTCCTTAAATATTATGTTTTTGAAAAACCACATGTAGTGAAATATATAATCTAGCACTGTATTTTTATCAAATAAGTACCTACTATGCAATTAGGCTTTATGGTACTTCAAGGGGAAAGACAGAAAACTGGAAGCAGCTACAATTCGGGGGTAGGTAATTGACAACGGACATTTCCTCGTACTCGTACTCGTAATAGCTCGTATTCTTGTTTGTCCAGTACTAATTTTTCTTGTGTCCAGTACATATTTTTTCTTGTTTGTCCAAGCTTTGTATTGGACGATTGAAGATTTTTAACTAACTTCCCGACTAGCGAGACATTTGAAACTTTTAGAATATATTATGAGAACACGATGACAATGCATTCTTTCAATACTTTTAGCTATTTTTAAGTAGAATTGAATTAATTTTCAGTTAATTCTGTTTTATATGAAAAGTTATTAATGTTGGTTGCTAAGGGGATCCTAGCAACTAAATTATTAATATATATGTGCGTTACTATGGGAATCAATATGAAATGTCAAAATAACATTTTAGTATTCTATATTTATTCGGTATTTCTCTCAAGTACAATAAAAAGATTTTATTAATAGGTACATAGAATTGTCAAGTTTATATGATTCGACAGAAAATTTAAAAAGGTGGTAGTACCTTTATAAAAAGTTATTTTTATTTTGTATATATTTTTATACTAATTTAGTAATTTACATTTAAAAAAACACATTAATATTATAATAATATGATCATTATACAGGTTATGGATTATATTTTTAACTTGTTGGCCGAGATCGCGATATGCTCTCTCATCCCGTAAACAACAAGCATTAGATCTTCTTCTAATTGTCAACACAAGCGGATGGTAACCAATTTCAAATACATGCCTGAAAAAAAGCGCATCTTGTTAAACAAGCGCCAATTTTAAATAAAATCAAACCGGGTCTGCTTTGGCCAATTACTTACAATTACAATAATACGTCAATTTACACGTGTTATCGGTATAATATTATTACATTGGTATAATTATCTAATGCTTTTTATATCTGCCAGTTATTGGGACCATTTACGTATTAGTTTATGTTGTATTTTACATTCATCAAAATTGTTTATTTCTGTGATTTTTGTTTTCGTTGACTTTAATATTTTTTATCCAATTCAAACAGAATTCACATGTGTTTACTTAACTATACGACGCAAACATGAAGTATAAATAATAATATACCAATGATATTATTTATTTATTTAGAAAAAGAGTATTACGGCATTACAGCGATTGGCCAATGCGCAATAATTCATAATAAATACAAAATTATAAAAATGTCTTAATTACACATAACAACTAATATAACAAGAAAGTAGAAAAGACAGCATGTGTTTATGTAAATTTTAAGAAACATGATATTATTATATACAATTATAAATTTAACCTATTTATCACGTCCACAAACATTATATAGTTAATAAAAAATAAATCAACCTTTACGGTGCCATCAAATAAGTTAATCGCACGATACACAGCATCATGAAACATAACATCTGTTCTGCGACGAAGTATCATGAAGACCGTAGAGTTACCAATGTTATTGGTGGGAACATGACAATTAATATTTGCCAGTATACACGGTTTGTAGGGGTACATTGGTACGACCGCCTTACAAACACCCGAATTCGTGAGCAGACACAACCGCCTACGGTGACTGAAGTTATCATGAAGATACACTTTACGTGGCTGGGACACGTATTCCGGATGCCGCCAAAGAGTGCGGCACTTTGTACCCTTGTGGTACAGCCTCAAAGGTTCCATCGCCGTGGCCGGCCCTCCCTCACTCTGCAGCGGTGCTACAAAAGCGACCTACGTGCTGCAGGTCTGACATGGCGGGAGGTGCAGGAGTTGGCGATGGACTGAGGGAAGTGGCGCCAACTTGTGTTTGCCCTATGCCCCAATGTTGGGACGTGACAGGGTGGAAGAAGAAGAAGAATATACGGATTGTAAATGAACCCACGAAAAAGTATAAAGAAATGCTTTAAAAGAGTAATCACTCTTCAGGTAAACAGGGATTACATTGATAGCATACCCAGAAGAAAACGAGTCGGAAATGTTCTTAAGTAGAGAAATCTAGTAATTAATAATATTATAATGGTTATAATTAGATTATACATCACCAGAAATCTAAATGGACCTTTTTAGATTTTCAAATTTAAAAATAAAATACGTGATCGTCGATCCGTAAAACTCCGAAATTCAAAAAAGGGAAACAGTTTTTAAATTACTTTTGAAAATTTTAGGTCAAACATATTTGGGTCAGTGCCATAACATTACATAAAGTGCAATTAGTGGAGTTTTTTGAGCCGCCAAATGCATTTGAAGGTGTAATATTATACCTTGCACCGGATGGTGCAAAAAAATCAAGTTTATATTATAAAATTTCTGTTAATCATAATACTTAGGTGTTGATTTAATAAATTAATGTAAATACATACCATGAGGCTTATTAGAATTTCACGTTTACACGTCATAATAAAATCTCGTTTAAACTCAACTGTGAATGATAACCGATAAAGTTTAACTGGGTTAAACCTAGGTTATTTTCAGTTGATTTATTTTATGAATTAAAATCGAATCGTGGGAATCAGAAAAAATCATTTTCACTCCAATACAACAGTACATATAGGTCTCATTTGTGTCGCTAGATTTCAAAATCTGCCAAGTCCATACTATATAGATGAATAGGAGAAAAACAGCTTTTTGTTTTCTCAAATACACAGTCACAAGGGTGAAAGTTTATATTATTTCGAGTATAGAAATTTTAAAATTAATAAATTCCAAACTTTGATAGTGCAGAAATGTTAGAAAGGAGTAGTTCTTCAGCAATTCACAAACAAGTCAAAAATACCTAAAGGTGGACTTGGCTGATTTTGAAATGTAGCGACACATTTATTCTAACAGAGTATTTTTTATGGCAATTGATTGATACTAATACCTTTAGTTTCCCTTCCCTATGTTATATGAACTGGATTTACATATTTTTATATCGACAGTTTGTAAACTAAAACTATAATTATTACTATGTAGTACAACACATAAAATCACAGCAGCTGAAGCAGCATTTCGATGATATTTATGTTGTATTGACCATGTCCGGTCCTAATAAGATCATATTATGTGCCTCCAGAGAGTGAAGGTTTGTAAACACATTTTTTTTACGAGATATGGATGTGAGCCACTTGGACAACCTATTAGGTACATACTCTGACTCGTACACAAATTGAAAAACAAAATGTGTACTTGCTTGACCCAGGATTTGAACCTGGGACCAATGACGCCATAGTCATTCGTGGGATTTTGTATTATCGCAAAAAATATGTATTATACCTTTAAATCAATTATATTTTTGTGTGCAAATAAAGGTATTATCTCGGAAACGTCTTGACTTTCAAAGAATTGATTTTTGGCCGTTGTACTACTAACGACATCTAGTGAATTTAATACAAAGTTGTATTTATAAAAATTAAAATAAATTACTCGCAATCAAAATAAATAAACTGTTTGTATTGTTGAAACTATTTGTTGATGACATTTATTAACCAATTACTAGTTTTATAAGTTTTTTTCAATTAAATAAAATGATTTTTTAAAATTATTTAATCTCTTTTATGTACCTAAACCAAGAAATGTCACGGAAACTCGAAGCTTTCGAAATATGGCTGTATAGACGCATCCTCAAAATTCCTTGGACTGACCGGGTGACAAAATATGTTCTCAATCAAATAGGGAAGGACCGAGAAGTTCTACGTAATATCAAAACCAGGAAACTACAGTACCTCGGCCACATTGTGGGAGGACAAAAATACAGCATTCCCCAACTTGTCATTCAAGGAAAGATCAATGGGAAGCGTAGCAGAGGACGGCGCCGCATTTCGTGGCTAAAGAACCTCCGTGATTGGTACGAGTGCAGCTCCAGTGAACTATTCCTTGTAGCAAACGACAAAGATAAGATCGCCTTGATGGTGGCCGACCTCCGCTCGGGGATGGCACAATAAGAAGAAGATGTACCTATTAATATTGAGAAACCATCAATACAATTTGTATATATGGTCATATCTGCACATCAGCTGAAACATAATATGCACACCACCTCCCAGTCGCTCGCGAGTCTTCTTGCCTCACTTCAGGTCATACCAGTACTCCGTAGCCCCGCCGTATATACTTTATAGATCCTACTATTTAGCGGCCTTAAACGCCTTATTCCAGTTGGCTAAAAGAACAGGCAAACCTGGTTGAAGTCCCCTTCTGGCATCCGCAGGTCGTGGCCGAGACAGGTTTATCATCACTTCTTCACTCTCAGCGTGATGAGAGACTCCTTGGCTTGTATACGCACTTAAATTTTATTTTTGTGGTACCTTTAGAGATACATACCTGATTTCACAGTAAATTGTGTTAAATCTCGTGTTTCCTAACCACTATTATAATATCTACCTTAATACCCCGTTTTCGTATAGATTTACTGGCGACAGTACGTATTATTGCGGCCACAAGAAGAAATTATTGCACATGTAAACACGTATTATCGTGAAAGTTGTGATATTGCATGCACAGATCAAAAAAGTTTTAGCGACTTCTGAATTTTCACGCGATAGTTGGAACTTGTGCGATATCTGCACCTGCACAATATAACGATAGTGGCGAATCTGCTGTAAAATTATGAACTACACTACGTAGAGCATTTTGATGTGTATTTTCACAACCTTTAAAATAGCTCAATACAATGACAACAACGTGTCTCGCTTTGGCTATGGCCACATAGGCAGGTGCCTTGTACCAAACATACGTGCTAGGTGATAAATATCCTAGCAAACGGATGCACACTATATATACTACCGCAATGGCCAACACTGCACGCCTCGCTACGTGATTATTAGTCATCTCGTGAGTCTCCCGGCGAACAAACGTGTTAATTTTTTAATAGGTCACCTAGTTATTTTGCAAGATGGCGGATGTTTCTTCAGTATGACGAACGTCAAACACCGTATATTTTGAGGTTATGAATAATAACGCATGGGATGCATTAACATTATACATCCAACAAGTTCGAATTTGAGACTTTCGAAATTTTAAACTTAAATTCTCTGTGAGAAGTAGCTTTCTGGTTAGTTTTGAGAGTGACATATCGTTGTTGACTTGAGCGCTCCCAAAGTACCTTATCACGTAGCGTGCAATGTGGCAGAGGTGTTTTAGTAGACAAACATAGCACCTAGCGAAGCACTAGCGAAGCACTAGCGAAGCACCTACCTATGTGGCCGAAGCCTTAGTACGGTTCTAGAATAAGATTAACAAGACAGTCAGCAATTTTGCGTGTAAACAGTTATTAACGCGATAGTTTAATTTACATAGCTATAATCATGATTTATAATGACCCATGATATAATATTATCATATGAATACATTTAACTACCAAAAATAAATTTAAATACCTAATATAAATAAATTTAAAGATAATACATAACTTGAAAACACCTCAAATATAAAATTATAACCACTAGAAAAAATCACATTTGAAAAAATACGATGCTCGACGGGATTTGAACAAGTATATCCACCCGGTATCGTGCCAATATGCTTTAACCAATTAAACTACGAGCCTCCTACCTAATTGCGACAATTTTAACTAGTAGGTCCAACATGAAATGCATATCAAATTACATTATTATTGACTATCGATTTTTGTGTTTTAAATTCAAGAATGTAAATTACTTTAATTATTACTAACCAACGTCCGGCTCTCGCCAAATATTTAGTTGTAACGTCTACTTGAATTTGCTAACAATTTTTAATAAACCATTTCTTTTATTCAATGAATAATTCACAAGATTCAAAAAATTTCAATTGTAATTTTTTCTAGTGGGTATATTGTATGGGCATTTATATCTGAGGTATTTTCAAGTTATGTATGCTCAATATATATTATGGAATGTTACATCCACAAATATTACGAATTATTCTTTGAATAAAGGAAATGGTTTTTTATAAATTTAAAGATTATAAAGTTCGCTATTTTTCAGATATATTATGATAGTGGATTTTACCGCAGGATAACTTGACGACATTTTAAAACTTCTCGTTGTCAAAGGAGCGTTTTTTTACAAAAATAAACCATGATGACAAAACAGAAGCCCATGCGCAGCCATGCAAAATCAAATTGTTAACGTTCTGGCTTACAATCTTCTTGAACCACCATGTTATTTCACAGTCAGAGAGATTTGGCAATGTGCCAGGCTGCAGCAGACGATAGGGGAAGGATAATGTCCACGTAACATGGATAAAAATAACAGAAAAAACTTTAAAAGTCGGATTTTATGGATTTTTGTATTACGCCTTCCCCGTTTATTTTAGCCCCGCGTCGAATAAGGTTAACCTATGCTGGAAGGCTGTATATCGATTATGATCATAAAGTAACCATTTGAAAGCATATTTTTACTGTGCACATGTTTGCTACTATACTATTATACTACCTGTGGCGAAGTGTGACTTTTAGAAAGAGGTAGGCTGTGGAGATCTGATAAAAAAAACACACTAATTGTCAGGTATACTAATAAGATATATATATATATAAAGATAATACGATATTACTCCTAATGAATAGGTGCACACTAATTTATTGAAACTTCAAAAACTCACTGACAACATAAAATTAAGCGATCAGTTTAAATAGCGTATTTAAAAAAAAAATCATTAGATAAAAGTTCTTTTTATTTTTAAAAACAGTCTATATTTATTAATATTCGATTAAACACCATAGAAATATTTTTTTAGCTGAGACGTGGGACCGCTGTATTCCGACTGCGAGTGCGAGTGAGAACGCATCAGCTGGTGCGACCTCACTCTTGTTTGGCTTAAAACGGTTTTAGGGTCTGCGATCGGAGCTTATCTTAGTTCATACAATTCGATAGACTGGGCGTTAAGTCCATATGAAAAAAAGTGAGAATTATTTGAAACATAATCCGATCTTTATTTACGTCAAGACAGATGGCGCGCTGTGGTAATTTTTTTTAAACCTCTGCAGTATGTTTTGTAATTATCTGTGTAATATACTCCTACGTACGGCGTCTCTCGTTGGCAAAATAATTTTTTTATAGAATATATAATCAAGTGATTATATTATAAATAAGTCAATATGCAATTATTGAAGAAAAAAATTCTTAAGAAGGTAGGCTTCAAATAATCAACTAGTATGGAGTCTTCGTCACTGATGCATACTATCATAATATAATTATATTGTTCATTTATATGATAGTATTAGTAAACTATATTGTAGGTATATTCACGTATAACAAAAATTATAAATAAACCCTTAACTTGAGAGCCAATAACATTTCACTTACAATGCTACCTTGGGTTACTGATCCCATTATACTACAAATATTTCAGTTAATATGCACTTCTTCATATTTCAGACAATAATATTATGTACCTACATCTAATTAAAATGTTATAATGTTTGTAGATGTCAGTATATTATTGATCAAATATCTATTTTCAATGTATCAAATTATTCGACCGCAATAATAAATTCCCAGGGTCTCATATACCGGTAAACGACTGTTTACCTGTATCAGCAAATTGATTGGCGATATTTAATACGGTATCGCAATAGAAAATTAGTTTAATATCCATTCCCATAGTATCATATTATATTATGATTGTAATAATAAATAAAATTCACAGCTACTCGTATTTAAACCGCTAACTCGTTCAGTATAATAATGTACTGGAATATAATGTTTCGGTATTACTTTTGACTGTATAAATTACGAATACTGATTTATCAAAATGTCACTCGAATCTAAGTTCTTAGCTCGTAACTATCTCAGTACATAATATTATGTACTGTCGTTGTATTTATACTATCGTACCGACCCTTACGCTGAAAATAAAACTCGCTCCTGCTGCATACATTTTCGATTTTTTCATCATCATCCTCAACACCATAACGCACACATCGAACACTACATGCTCAAAATAAATAACATTATCCAAGTATAATACACATAACTTACAATTCATTTTACTTACCTATCATAAATGCACATTGTAAACAGTGTAACATTACATTACGAACAAAAAATATATTTAATTAACTATTATTCTTTTATTCAACGAATAATTCACAAGATTTATGAATGTACTTTTATAATTATTGAGCATACATAATTTTGAAAAACACTTCTGAGAAAATATATTATAACCAATAGAAAACATCTTTTTAAAAACAGTAAGCCACCCGGCTGGAATCGAAGCAGCATATCTTAGGTTTACGCCCCGTCCGCGCATTATCCTCTGTACTACGAGGTGACATACTAATTGCGACAAATTACTTAACTAATACCAGCATGTTTTCCATTCTAGGCAGTGTTGACCTGTGTGTCCCTGATAACTATCTTAGAAATAGAGAGCATCAGTTGTTTATTCTCCCAAGGTGCAGAACCAACCTGCCACTGGTAATGCCAATTGGGAGGGCGATAACTATGTTCAACGAAATTGCTTCGGTAGTTGATATATTCCACCTACGTGAGGATGAGTATAGGTAGACGTTATTTTATAAATTTTTAAAATAGGGTCTGCTTAACTCATCCGGTGTATTTCCATGTACCTATATAATTAATATTTTTGTATGTACATATTTGTTTAATAACATATTATCTATCTCTTTTTTATGTCATGTTGTGGACGTCTTAAACTTATAATTTGTAATGTCCACAATATGTAGAAATAAATAAATTGAAATTTAAATTAAATTGAAATAAATTGAAAATTGAAAATCTTCGTAGCATAGAGGATAATGCGCGGAGGGGCGTAAACCCAAGAGATGCCGGTTCGATCCCAGCCGGGTGACTTACTATTTTCAAAAAGATTTTTTCTATTGATTATAATATATTTTCTCGTAGTGTTTTTCAAAATTATATGTATGTTCAAAAAAGATATATTTTAAAGTATATGCGATAAAGGAAAACATACTTCATTTTGAGAAATTAAGGGGGGACATGCTCGTCGAAGGTCAAAATTGAGTTTGTATTGTATTTTCAAACCATGATCCTGGACACTCCTTAAACGTTGTAGATAATCTATTTGTATAATTTTGAAGCCTTATTATCCTTTATAATTATTTTAAACATTTTATGACTGCATAAAGTGATTTTGTTACATAAAATAGTATTCTTATAAACCTCTCGCTCTAATGTTTTAGAATATAGTCATATTTCGGTACATAACTGTGCAGTGGTGTTAAGATTTTTTACATTTATTAATTTTTAAACGCATTAATAAAACCATTAGTATAATTTATTACGAGATAATTTTTGTAAAATATTAACGATAAAAAAATATATTGATAATCTCTGTGATCCCAAATTTGACAAGAATTAGGCATTTTATTATTCAAAAAATCGGCAAGATTTACACATTTGAAGATGATTCTAAAGATATTTATTATAAACTATGTTTTTGACCATTCAAGTGTGATAAACATCTTATGAATAATGATTGCTTTATAATAATTATTGACCTAAGAATAAGGTAGTGTTTTTTTGAAATACGCCATTTCTTTTGACATTCCCCAGTGGTTAAGCTACAACATACGGCCGTAGCCATAAATTGACAAACTATAATTAAAGTAAGGAGTAAAATTATGTTAACGCGCGTGTTTGAACATGTACCTAACTGAATTTTTTTTATTTTTTTTTTAAACGGTACATGTTCAAACATGCGCGTCAATATCATTTTACTCTCTACTTTAATTATAGTTTGTCAATTTATAGCTACGGCCGTTTGTTGTAGCTTAACTACTGGGGAATGACAAAAGAAATGGCGTATTTCAAAAAAACACTACCTTATTCTTAGGTCAATAATAATTATTATAAAGCAATCATTATTCATAAGATCTTTATCACACTTGAATGGTCAAAGACATAGTTTATAATAAGTATCTTTAGAATTATCTTCAAATGTGTTAATTTTGCCGATTTTTTTAATAATAAAATGCCTAATTCTTGTCAAATTTGGGATCACAGAGATTATCAATATAATTTTTTATCGTGAATATTTTACAAAAATTACCTCGTAATAAATTATACTAATGGTTTTATAAATGCGTTTAAAAATTAATAAATGTAAAAACTTTAACACCACTGCACAGTTATGTACCGAAATATGACTATATTCTAAAACATTAGAGCGAGGGGTTTAAAAGAATACTATTTTATGTAACAAAAATACTTTATGCAGTCATAAAATGTTTAAAATAATTATAAAGGATAATTAAGCTTCAAAATTATACAAATAGATTATCTACAACGTTTAAGGAGTGTCCAGGATCATGGTTTGAAAATACAATAAAAACTCAATTTTGACCTACGACGAGCACGTGGGCCGTTAAAGAATCGGGTGAGATCAAGATAGTATTAAGATTTGTAGGCTGTAAGAATGTATAGAAATTCTCGTGTGATTATAATTAAATTTTGATTCCGTTTTGATCATTTTATGGATAAAACAAAAAAAGCATTTCCCTTTTACATACTGAAATATTATCAATGTCGTACGGTAATCAAAGGTGATATCACCGGAACGGACAGAAGCTATTCGCATCGTAAATAGAAGGCTAATGAGGAAAGGTTTTTCATTCTCTTATCAGTTACTTATTATATTTATCTTCATTTAATTAAAAAAAAAAACCTACTTAGTGGCATTCGTTGTGTTGTGGAGAGATAATGTAAATCTACGTTATACTTAAATTGAAAAAATATTAACAAAATGCCAGACTTCATCTCACATTTATGACACTACAATAGACTTATCAAACCATATTTCAAAGATTTAAACATTCCATATATTGAACATGCATAACTTGAAAACACGTCAGATATATACCCATTAGAAAAAATCGCATTTGAAAAAATTCGACGCCTGATGGGAAATATTTTTAATCCAATTAAGGTAAGAATTTAGTTAATTATAAGGAGAATTATATTATAGAGGAAGGGTGCCTATTATGAGATAGGTGCCTAATATGAGATATAGCAATAACTCAGCAACTGGACGATAATAAAATATGGTGATGGTGTCACACGGTAGCGAGGAGTAATAGCTCCAAACGACTGTCGGTGCGCAGGGTGCAGCGCCTGTCTTTGGTGATGTATGTGTGTTTTCGTCGATCACTCGTCCAAGAAATTTTGCCGCATGCTACTTTTGATGATCGTAGAACATCTCTAAGGTATCGTACAATGTTTATTTCTTAATTAAACACGTAGTTTGGTAGTTTAATTTATATTTGAGTATCTTCTGTATCATTATCGACTCTAGAAGAAGAATAGTTAATTTTATTATGTCAAATTTTGAATGTGCCTAAAATGAGATACTTGAGTGTGCCCAATATGAGATATCTCATATTAGGCACATTTTACTTTGAAACCATATCAACGTTTATAACGTGTGTATGTTTTATATTATATTGTCCATAGATGCCTCCGTCAAAAAAGAAAAGCTGGGACCCCGGGTCTATGTTTTAAGCTATGAATGCCGTTTGCAAGAAAGAAATGGGCTATCTGAAAGCTGCCAAACAGTTCGGAGTACCAAAAGGCACACTGAAGCGTTATGTCAAAGATGATCGAGACCCAGTAAGCGAACGAAATCAAAATACAAAAAGAAAAGACGGCTGAGGAAAAAAAAAACTAGAATGGAAAAAGCGATGGGAAAGAAAAATTAGATATAAATTAAAAGAAAGAAGAAGGAGGAATCTGAGTCGTCGTCAAGCGAAGGTGGAGAAAAGATGATAGTGCTGATGACGACGATGAAGAAAATAATGCGATGTGTATTTATTTACTGTAGTTGGAATTTTATGGAAGATACAAGAGTAGAAAAATGGACGCAGGTGTTTGAAATGGAGTCACGAAGATTGTGGTAATTTAACAGCAGGAGATGTTTTTATTTGTGTATTTTGTTATGATAATATTTGAAAAAAAGGTGGATATGGATTAAATGAGACCATGTGAAATGTAAACAAATATATAATTATTCATATCAATTACAGCTATTGTTTTTTTTTTCATAATGTTCCCAATATGAGATAGTCTCATATTAGGAACAGTGACTATCTCAAATTAGGAACACTTTTTGGAGAACAGCTTATTTGACATTTTTCACTAAAATGTGAATCTAAAATAAACTGGCTGAAAGAAAAATCTCATGACTACAAATTTATTAGTAAACAGTATGTTTGATGTATTTATAATAATAGATACCCTGCAATGCGTTTATTTTAGATTTGAGAATGTCTCAAAAAAAAGTATCTCATAATAGGCACCCTTCCTCTATCATCACCTCAATACCACCAACCATGTCCAATCGTAATAGGATCATTTGGGCCTCCACATATTGAAGGTTTGTATTCTTCTTCTTATTGTCCCATCCCCTAGCGGAGGTCGGTCACCATCAAGGCGATCTTACCTTTGTCGTCTGCTACCCGGAACAGTTCATTGTAGATGCACTCGTACTAATCACGGAGGTTCTTAATCCACGAAATGTGGCACCGTCCTCTACTACGCTTTCCATTGATCTTTCCTTGAATGACAAGTTGGGGAATGCTGTATTTTTGTCCTCTCATAATGTGGCCGAAGTATTGTAGTTTCCTGATTTTGATACTACGTAGACCTTCTCAGACCTTCCCCATTCGATTGAGAACTTCAACATTTATCACCCGGTCAGTCCAAGGAATTTTGAGGATGCGTTTATACAGTCACATCTCGAAAGCTTCAAGTATCCGTGACATCTCTTTGTTTAGCGTCCATACGTCCATACCATAGAAAAGAATTGAGAGAACATAATAACGTACCAAACGCAGTCTCAGACCTAGGTTAAGATCTCGATTGATAAGGAGGCGTCTCATTTAGAGAAAAGCGCTCCTTGCAATCTCAATTCTAGTTTTTAGTTTGTATTAACAGATTCTATTTTTACGAGAAATTGATGTCGGCCACTTGCTCAACCTATAAGGTCCATACCCTGACAGACACAAATATACTCATACATAAATTGAAAAACAATATGTGTACTTGTCAGACCCAGGATTTAAACTTAGGACCCACGACGCATATGGATAGAACCATTTATATTTTGTACCTACATATTTATCGTTTTGAAGAATAGTTGTTGTGAATTTTTATTTGCCAATAAATGAGAGAATCTTATAATACATTGTTTAAAAATTATAGTAAGTATTTAAAAGATTAGAAAAATTTATTTCGACACCTTTAAAAAATAACGATTTCACTATTTGTCTGTAAATTGAGAATTTATTCAGAGAAATGTATCATTTAAAATTAAAAAAATATACTTAATGTGAAATAGTTAAATACCGGTTCGACAAACAACGTAGAATTTTTTTAACTAGTTCTTCCAAAATTATGCAAACTGACCGAATCAGCCACTAACTATACGTATACCAAAATATTATATTATGTTGAAAGCTACGCATATTTTTCGAAATCCCAGTTTACTGTCCCCCACGTATAATGTGTCAGAGATTCTCCCGCTATCTCCGAAATCGATAAAGCCTCTTTTTGTTCAGTGCCTCTTCATCACAACAGCGAGAGTAGATAAATCTTTTGCAGTTATAAATCTCGTTCACAATAAGACCTCTATAATATTTCCAATCGATTCAAAACACTGCACCGCAGAAGTTATGTTATATAATATATATTACCGAAAATCGTGGCCATATTCCATAATTTAATTGACTGCCGTGGACAATAAAATTTATTATTATTATTGAACGTAGACAAAACACTTCTTTTCTTTCGACCATTTTCAATCTTAAAAAGATCATATATGGGCCTCCACAGAGTGGAGGTTTCTATAAACAGATTTTGTTTTTACGAGAAATGGATGTCAGCCGCTTGCTCAACCTATTAGGTCCATACTCTGACTCATACAATTTTTTTAAAACAATATGTGTATTTGTCAGACCCGGGATTTAAATCTGAAGCCCACGATGCAATAGACCGACGTTTAAGCCATCGTGGGTGTCTAACAAAACACTAATCTATGTTAATTTAAAAATAAATTTATCATATTCTTATTGTTATAATTACAGCAAAGACGTATTTGACTCAAATGACGCAATATATTCGTTTGATAATTTCAAAGTGGGCCTCGAAACAGTTTAAACTCTTCATAAAATTATTAAATTATACCAAAACCAATGCAAAAAATAAATTGCTTATAAAATATTACCAAAAGCATATCAAAATTCCTGAAACTAACGTCAAATGTGATTCTGTAGAAGTTTTACCTAACCGGACGGAAACGTCCTATTTATTATACTTACGAGATACTGAGATAGACGACTGTTCTTAAAATTTATTAATGTTTCCGTTCTTAATGTCGTAAAAATAAAAAGATCGTATCATTAAAAACCTGTATGTACGTCCGTGAAATTATCACAAAAAGTGTAAAGTTACTATGTTCATATACCCTTTTACAGTAAAAATAAAAATATCATATATACACACTTGTATATAACATAACGTCACTGTTCTGGCAGAAGACACTAATTTGAAAAAAATGACGTATTGAGTGAGTTATACCAAAATGTTCCTTATTTCAAACTTTACCGTCTGGAAACCCTCTAAATAAATAAACAGTCTTTATTTTAAAGTCATCCATTTTACGATTATTTAGTAAACTCACATGATAGACCATTTCAAACATTTTAACGACTTCAAAGTCAAATTACTCAAAACTAGTATTCTCCAGTTAGTGTGTTCTGCCAGAACAGAGACGAAATATCTGAACAGAACATATTAGCGGGGTAGTTGATACAATAAAACAACCCACCCCCTCAACAATTACAGAGCAGAGGTACATTGATATTTTTACTAAGTCCCTATGTAAATGGGTTTGTAGTTTGTTTTATTGAACGAATCAAAGTTTTTGAAGTCACTTTCAACCAATAAATGCATTTCCATATGTTTTCATAATACCTATATTAGAAATAGGCAAAAATTTATACCTATTAATTTATGTCCAATTCTAATTTGTTAAAATGATCAATTTTATTTTGTGTCTTCTCCATTATTATACCGTATTTAATATTTGGGATTGTTATAACATAACTATATATATTTTACATTATTTATTATTTTAATTTTTATTTAATTTGGCTCATATTTTGGTTGTATTTGTTTTTGTATTCGATCTTACTTCAATTGATAATATTGTTTATTTTATTATTTTTTATATATTTTTTATTGTAAATTTTGACTTATCATAAATATTTGTTGATATAATATTATTGTAAGTGTTGATTGTTTCATATTTTGTGGTTTGTTAATATTTAAAATAATTTGTTTTATGCCCCTGATGCAGTATGAAATATTAATGTCCAACCTCATTAATTTTAAATCAATCTGTTATTGGGAAGGTATTATTGGACGGATAATTTATGTTTATATTGTTATATTATTTCTGTCGCTTTGGATTTTGTTTGATAAATATTGTTTTAAAAAAATGTATTCAGTTGAAAATGTCCCTCTGAGGTGGACGAAACCGGTCCTAATCTATTGATTAAAAGTGGAATAAGTACTACAAAAAATTGCGTTTTATTTTCGTATATATAATAATTTTCGTCGCTAATATACGTGTACTTGTGTATTTTAATATTTTTATTGTGTAAATGAGTTTTATGTGTAATGAAGAGTGTAAGAGCTTATTGACGAAAAATTTTGCCACCTAATTTTATACGAACAAAAAACAGTAAAAAAGTAAAAATTACAAGAGAATATTCATCTGATAAAGAATTTGATGCAGAATGATACAAGAATGAGTTATTTTCTATTTTTGTACATAAATAACTATGCCCTTGCTTTTTCATACAAGGTAGTTGGGAAGGTTACTTGCGTTGATATGTATTTAATTATGTTCTTCCATTTACATCTTTAATTATCTTCATGGCCAGAATTTATTATTTTGTGTAGTGTTTTTGGGTTGTTTTGTTGTTAAATATTTCGTAAGGTTTTTGGAGGTCAATTAATTTCATTGTAATGCTGTCTACATAGAGTCCCGAGATTCTATCGCTCCTTTTCTAGCATAGGGCAGTCGTTAATGATATGCCACACAGTTTAAGATGTGTAGTCGTCACATGGGCAATAGTCATCGTCCCTCAATTTAAATCTTTTTAAATAAGCTTTTTTCTATTAAAAGAAACACGAGAAATATCCAACGTAATATGATTACTTTCCTGTAATTTGTCATTATTTCATAATATGTAAGATTCAATAAAATAATTATTATAATAATTCTAATGCCGTATAGGAAATATAGTTTGGATAATACTAAAACGATGTCTTCATGTACATTTTGCGTACAGTAAATAGAGATAATTTAAACAGTTATATTATAGCAATGCTTCGGGGTTTAGGTTTGATGGCATGTCAACTCATCAATATTCATGAGGAAGATACGACTGGTAGTTCAAACACCATACACGATATGTGTTTCACCCTTGTTTTAGTGAATACATAAATATTATGTAACTCTATGAATTATTAATTATAATTTTTGTGACCTCATATTATTTTGACCCGAAAATATACATTGAGAGAAACAGAACCATTAATAAATAATTATAATATTAATAAGTATGTAGTTTAATGAATTCGTTTATAGTTGCCCTTTGTCATTAATTTTATTAGCAACGGAAATTAAATTCCCAGCACATTACATACCCAGTTCCATTATTTACGAGTAATGACAATTTGATGCGCTTATTGGGTGTACCTATTAATATTGAGTATTTTACCACGTTTTTATTAGCTCGTATTCTTGTTTGTCCGGTACAGATTTTTTCTTGTTTGTCCAAGATTTTTAACTAACTTTCCGACTAGAAATTTGAAACTTTTATAATATATCAGAACACGACGACAATGCATTTTTTCAATACTTTTGGAAATCTTTAAGCAGAATTGAATTCATTTTCAGTTAATTATGTTATGTATGGAAAGTTATTATTAATTGTTGGTTGTTAAGGGGGTCCTAGCAACTAAATTATTAATATTGCGTTACTATGGAATACAATATGAAATGTCAAAATGACATTTCAGTATTCTATATTTATTAATACATAGAATTGTCAAGTTTATATTATGATTTAACAGAAAATTTAAAAACGTGGTATATAAAAAGTTCTTTCTATCTTGTAATTATATTTATATTATCTACTACAGGTTTTTACTAACACCGCAAATATTCTATAGACAATGTAGATAAAAAAAACTTTTGAGCTTGTTCCATAATAATATACCTATAATTAAATGGTAAATGGTGGAGGTAGACTGTTAAGATCCGACAGAAATAAAACAAACCAAGGATAAAACTAACCCTTGACGCATAAAATTGTGATTTGCCACTAAAAGTGGACGTTACACCTAATATTATATATTATTATTTTACAAATATGTAATGCATATTTTTTAAGAATAAAATAATATACATTATATTAATTATATCACTAAGAACATCGTAATAATTATCCATGGGCCTCCGCAGTGTAGAGGATTAACAGGTTTTTATTTTTACAAAAAATGGATATCAGCCACTTGTTCAACCTATTTGACATTCATTCTGATTTCAAACACACATTGAAAAATAACATGTAAAATTTTCAGACCCGGAATTCCAACCTGTGAGTCCTGGGACCTACGACAGTAATACCCGACATGAGCATACATAAATTTTAATCTTGTGAATTATTCGTTCAATAAAAAAATGTTAAAAATATTAGCAAGTTCGAGTACGTTATAACTAAAATTTGGAGAAATCCTGACACCGGTTAATATTAATACTTTGATTCAAAATACAAAAGCAGTTCGCCAAAAGGTAACGCAATTTAGAAAGTATTTCAAAGAGTATTGTAAAAACCACTAGTTAACTTTGTCGCAATTGGATAAGACATGTATAGCTTAGTGATCAAAGCATGTGGGAGCGAATGTTCGCATCCTGCTGAATGACTTATTTTTTTAAAGATTTTTTTTGTGAATATATATTTATGTTTATATGAGGGTTTTGGAAACAAAAACGGCAGTCTCCATTTTCTCAATATTATGTTGGCAAGTCATTAAAAATGTCTTACATCTTTCATATAATATGTGTAATTTCTAAAAAAAGTATTTTGAAATATTGTTTGTATACCAATACTATATAACATGTTATAATACTTTTTTTCAGAAATAAGAAAGATAGAAGACATTTTTAATGACTCACCAACATACCTATTATTGCGAAAATGGAGACTGCCGTTTTTGTTTCCAGAGCCCTCATATATTTTCAAAGTATGTATATCATAATATAATATACTTGAATAGATTGTTTAGAACTAAAAATATGGAGCTTCATAGTATAGTGCGTAAAGTACTATAATATACTACCTACTACTTACATTACTATGTGGGAGTCATGGTGTGATGAATGAAGAGTTCGAAATTTATTGGTTGCTCAGATTTTTAGCGAGTTTTATTTGCAGCGTAAACAGTCGGTACAAGAGTGTGTTATAGTAGTTATGTTACAATACTTATGATACTGTTCCAAGATCTGAGTCTCGGTAGAATGAGATGTTGTGCGGAGCGATACAGAGACTGAAATACTAACAAACCGGGAACTTATATTCGAGTTACATGTCCAATGAATTATGATCCGCTATTTAGGTATTGACGTTCTTACAATCAAAATAACATCTTGAAAAAAATATTATTTGTGACGCTAGATTTCAAAATCAGCCAAGTACATAGTCACAGCGGTGAAAGTTTATATTATTTTGATTATAGAATATTTCAAATTAATAAGTTCCACATTTCGATAATGCAGAAGTGTTGGAAAGCAGTAGTTCTTCAGCAATTCACAAAAAAAGTCAAAAATATCTAAAGGTGGACTTGGCTGATTTTGAAATCTAGCGACACATTTAGGAAATAATTTTTATAATTGAGTCAACTACTCTATAATATGGAGTTTGTCATCGGGTATTGCTGGTTAGGTGGAACAACTGATATGCGGAAATTATCATTGCAGTCAGTTATATAATATCGCTGATCAATATGTTGACACTGATTAAGTTGTTTATCCCCATAACTATTATTCTAACAATGACTAGTCATAGGAATGTCATAATCTAGTTTTTTTGGTATACTGGTATCTACAAATCTCCCAGGTTTTTCATATTCATCACAAAAGTTTTAGTGTACAAAGATAAAAGGAAAAGGTGGGAAATATATGAATAACCCACTCACGACTGACGGCGGAGATATCCGCGTGGTGCCAGCCCGCGTCACGTCCCACCAGCGACACTTTGTCACAAAGACGCTGCAAAATAATATATTATTGTGATGCGAGGGAATTTCCCTATTTTTTTTTCATCTAGCTTACGTTTGAAAAGTACGCTCCGGCGATTAAGGTGATCTCATAGTCGTGCTTTAAGTGTATCTCCCTTAGCATTACATCGCAGAAAAAAACACTTTGGGTTCGTATTCCGTAACGCACACGTAAACCGAATAAACATAAGTTTTTAATAATTCATTTACAATTCATTCATTTTTTTCTGATGGCAGTTAGGGTGTTGGTAACATATTATGAGTACATGAGTTTCAAAGTGGGACTTAAGTCATTTACCTAACCTAACCTAACCAAACCTAACCTTGCCGCCAAAACTTGGTAAGTTGATAATTTAGGTATTTAGAGTTAACAATGATTTATGTGTCTATATATTATTATAAATATGTATACTAAAAAATATTCAAGGTCATCCGATATAATATTATAGAAAATGCGCCTGAAGTTTTTTTTTTCTTTTATTGTTAACTGTCAATTCATGGAGGAACTGCATTGTATTATTGATTAATTTAATAAAACTCAAATTGTTTAGTAGGTACTTATTTCACTTTTATTATTTATTAAATCTGGGCCGGTTTCGTCCAGATAAAGCACAAAGAAAATAGTATTCGGGCTTACTTTAGAGGGCATGTCAAACTTTCAAATTGCATTTACTCTGTAACATGATTTCGAGACTTACCAACTTTTGGCTGTAACCCAACAATATTTATATGAAAAAAAACAATGTTTGGAGATACAGAATCACATTAAATAAGTTAAGTCCAAGATATCAATTTTATAAATATCAAATATAATCATTAAAAAATACTTATGTTCATTTTTGATAGAAATTTTGGCGTTTGTTCGTTACCAATTTGAATTTTGCCAGCCTTACTATTTGAACCCGAGATCCTCGACTCACTATATAGGATACGTTACTATTTGGGCCACAGTGGAAGCTTTAATAATGCTGAAGAATCGTTATGTATTACACAGAGTTTATAAAACTTTCTGATAACTCCGATGGTAACCGAACTTTTTTGACGACAGTAAGTACATAAAAAAGTAATTTGTGAAAGTGAACAAACTCTTTACAAGCACAAATCACCGGGATTAATTTTCGGTAAAGTATTGTTTTGTTAAAAATACAATTTATATGAATCTGGCACTTCAGGTGATTTGTTTATGGAAAGTTGCCTTCAATAATAATTTTACATTTTCACCTTTTGAAAACTTCGTTAATTCCCGCGAAAGGAATAAATCATCTTTTAGAAATGTATAACTCTTGTTAACCTGATACCTACATAAGTAAAACAGACAGCGCTCGAGAAATATGTCACCCGAAATCATACTTTGCAATGCTACTCGAAGCGAAATGAAAAAATGTCACTGTGTACTTTTGGAAAATTTGTAAAAAAAAAAAAAAAACATAATAATATATTATTCTTATATTTAATTAGTTAATAATACAAAATGTTTTTAAGCTCTTATCAAAGATATTGAAGCTACATATTTTCTCAACTTGGTGAAAATGAAAACTCTGCCGTTCTTGGTGGAATTCTTAGAAATCGGGAGCATCAGTTGTTTGTTCTCACTAGGTCCAGAACTAATCTGTCATTTGTGATACCAATTAAGAGGGCAATAATTCTGTTCAAACAAATTGCTTTGGAAGTTGATATATTTGACCAACGTGAGGACGAGTATTACAGGTGGACGTTGTTTTATAAATTCTTAAAATAGGGTCCACTTAGCTCATTCGGTGTGCTTCTATGTTTTATAATTTTTCACCTATTTACTTTTCACGTCTAAAGTGTAATATTGTAACCATCTTAAATTTATAATTTGTAAAATAACAAATTGAAGAAAACTTTGTAGTTTAGAAATGAATCATGTGAAGCAAAAAAGAACCACTGGGATCTCCAATTTCCACACCAACTCTAGATTTATGGAACTTTGTATTTTCTTCTTCCATAACAATAAAAATGGTAAGTAATTATAAACTGGAGCTTGTTTCAGTGATTTTATAGAGAGGCCACAGAAGAGTCCATCTGAAAGAAGATTGAACATATTTGCTTCCACCATCATGATTATATAAATGGTATTTAAAACAATTTAAATGAATAATTCGTGAGAAAGTTGGAGGTCTAACTAATTCGTATACTTATTAATATATATTTTTGTGAACCCAAAAGCAAATTGATGATATTTGAAATGATGGCACATTATTTGAAGAACTAAATATGGTTAAAGACTTTTCTTATCCTCAATCTCGCAATATAAAATTAAATAAGTACAGATTTTTAAAAAAGGTAAATTATCATGTTTGCTCTTAAGAGAACTATAAATCTGAAACTCAACAAAGTAAAGTTTTTTTTACAAGTAATAGTGATTAGACATTCACCAAAACTATTGAACCTTTGCACTGGATCAAATACATAATTATTCACAAAACAAAAAGCATTTGTTTTGACCAACCACACGACACAAGATGGTTTTATATTTACTCCTTTACGGTCGTTATACATACTAGATCAGGGGTGGTCAACCTTTTTATACCTACCGCCCACTTTTGTATCTCTGTTCGTAGTAAAATTTTCTAACCGCCCACCGGTTCCACAGTAATGCTGATTTATAAGTAAGGGAAGCACGTTAAAGCATAGGTATAACAATAATTACTTACCCAATACTTTATGTCAGACCCTCGCTTAATTTGGCAGAATAAATCTACATAAAACATTTCACTGTTAAATCGATCCTTTTATTTATACTTTGCATACTTACATAGACGCATGTAGTCTGATTAAATTACATTTATTTAATTAAATTATTAATGAAACCCCTGAGGCTGATGCTTTGAAACTAAATACTGGATATCTGGCTCTATTTTTGTGATGAATAAATGAAGGTCTCCTCTATCGAAAATATTCAGGTGGTTTCTATTTTTGATCATAATATGATTACCAGCACTAAAACCTGATTATACAAGATATTACGTAGGGAAAGATATCAATAAACTGTACCTATATCACGTTGTTTGAAAATGTTTTTAAAACCCCTACCGCCCACCATGAAAGCTGGAACACCCACTAGTGGGCGGTAGGCCCAGGTTGACTACCCCTGTACTAGATCAATGTAACTCTTAATTGCAGAGGTTTAATCACAATTTTGATAAAATTGAGATGCACGTCACTGTCACGCTGTCACAACGATCACCACTGCTCTAAATTCAATTATAGAGAGTGCCAACTATAATGTATTAGTATTTTTAATTATCATTAATTATTCATGCTAATTTCAATTATTAATTTTAAGAGTTTCTACGTGTGCCTACGTTAAAATTACTTGCAATATTATATCCATAGATAACATTTTAAACAGAACCCAACTTGCAGTTCATAGATAATAGACAACATTATTATAGAAAATACATAGTGCCACCCACTAAAAACAAAAAAGTGATGTTGACATGATTTGAAAAATGTGCAGACATGTAGAATATGTGTCATGGTGTCGGTGCCGAGCTGTTCAATGTGAGGTGACCTCATTGTTGTTTTGGTGATTTAGGCAGATTTTTCAAACTGAAAATGTTTGTTTAAAGGTTGAAAATGTGCTACGGAATGAAAGCATCAGTCTGATAACATTTTAAACATGAAGAAAAACGATATTACACACGTTTTTCCCGTAGAGGTACCTTACTGTGACGTCACGTGGTAGTCGGCGACATGCGCCATAATATAATTTGCGCTTAACAGACTTACAACAAAAGAAAAGTAAATGTATTGTATTAGTATAATAATATTACACTTACTTAGTCATTTTATCAACAACAAAAATAATCAATTTCGAAAAAAAAATCAGAAAAATAATATAGTCTTCATTCATTGGATGAAAGAGATCAATCATTACTTTAAATAATTATTAAAAAAATAAAATATTTTCCCCAAATCGACAAAAAGTACAAAAAAATGCTAAGTATATTATTTTGATAAGAATAGAATCGGTAAGGTTATTTCAAAAGGTTGTTTGAATAAAATATTCTTATATCTTTTTAAATATACCTTTTACAAATGAAATATTTTATTTGACAGAGACTGATATTTTATTATAAATTATGTACAATGCGTTACCGTCAAAGTCTTTAATTCGGAATTATTATTAAAAGTACGACAGTTATTGTAAATGGCTTATGTAATAGTTATCTCTCTACAGCGATCCTTTCATTCCAACGTCCGCATAGATAAATAATATCTTGAGAAACCTATAGCATTATTTAGTTTATCAAATGATCATATTAAGTAACAGTCCACTTCCTTGTTGTTAAGTATAACTGATGAGGATTTTTTCTATATAAATAATTGTTTTTTCCTCTAATCACGTGACAAAAAAACTGCAAAGCTCTTTGGTGACATTAACGGCCCACATGCCCAACGTAGGTCAAATGGAGTTTTTATGTTATTTTCAAAGCATTAGACTGAACATTCCTTAAACGTTGTAGATAATCTATTAATATAATTTTGAAGCCTTATTATTCTTTATATTTATTTTAAACATTTGATTACTGCATCAAGTATTTTCATTGCATAAGATAGTATTCTTTTAAACCTCTCGATCTAATGTTTTAGATCAATAAAGTCATATTTCAGTACATCGATGTGCAGTGGTGTTAAGATTTTTTAGGTTTATTAATTTTTAAACGCATTTATAAAACTATTAGTAAAATGTATGTCTACATTATTATAGTGAAATTTATAAAAAAAAAAAATGAGTAATGGATCACTGAATTATGATAATATATAGCAGATCATATGGAAAGAAAGTGGCATATAATAATATAATATAAATTAATTTATATACTATTATCAAGGGCTGATTTAACCATTTGGGAGCCCTACTTGCAACATCAATTGGAGCCTCTTATAAATAAAAAACCACCAAGGTTATAACATTTCATAATTAATAATGTCTTCAATTTCAATTGGTACTTGTGTACCTTTGTTGTTGTAGTCCGGGTAATACTAGATAGTTCATCGCCTTGATAGTGAATGACCTTTGATAGGGGGTATATCGATAAAAATAAGAAGAACAATACAAGTATAAATTCTATAGACATCATTAGATGAACTATTTTGTGACTGTGTTATCTTAAATTAAAAAAATCTTAAAATACACGGAAAACCTTTAATTTTACCTCACAAAACCTGGAACTCCGCGAAATATCATTTTCGAAACGGTACTGTAGATTATCACACTGCCTTTAACCTTAGCGATAGATGAGGAAGCTTACCAAGGATTCTGGCTAGCGGATATGCTTATGTTATTATAAAAATATTTATATTTTATTTATAAACTAGTCATTTTATAATTAAATGCGATTGAATTCTTTGACGGTGACGTATGGAAATAAGAAAACGGGTTATCTGGTTAAGTCAGTCACAACTCTCAGCAGACTGCTTTGTGAACGCTTCAAAATAATTTAAAGTTTTCAAACATTTCCGTTGAGTCTTTTCAACTCTTTCCGGGTATTTTCAATCTCAGATTCTGTCCAAATCAATGCAAGTACCGGCAGACATAAATGCCGACATTTTTATCCCCTCAAAACATAAAATTCCTTATAAAAATCTTTTTGTTATTTTTGGATCTCTCCTGTGATACGGAAAATAAAATGATATATTTTTGTCAATTTCTTCAATCTTTTGTCAAGTTTAGTACATTTATGTATTTTATTGAACTCAAAAATAACCTTTAAAATTGTACTTAGAACTGAATTGTCAACATAATATTTTTTACGATGGTATCAAAATTGAGAAACAACTTTTTTATTATTTCTCAACAAATAAAATAATGGGAGCATAATATAATATTACTTTCCTAATTTTAAGAGTCATTTTAATAAAACTTTTTGTAAATAAATATTTTCTATCCTGGACTTCTTTGTTTATATTATTATGTATATGTATAGCAGGATAGCTTATTTATAACATAAATAGACATCCGGTTTTAGTATTTGTTCAGAGTTCACAGAGATTAATCACGGAGAATACTTCAAACGGTACACGAAAATAGATTGAGATAGAAAAAAGATGACTCCGCTGGACCAAATAACCAGATGAACTTGCAAAGTATTAGTTCAGTTCAGTAAGTATCACATTTGACAACTAGATAACCACACTTAACTCTAGAAACGAATTTCAATAGTATACGGTGCTTAGTTTCAAAATAGAGGACCCGTGGAATCAAAAGCATCAGAGCTAATCAGACTATGCTGACTGGCTGTAAGATTATGAATAAAAATTACGGAGTTAACAAAGGGTTAAATCCTAATCCGTCTACATAGCACTTGCGGAGTCCAGTCAATGGGCAGCGCCATCCGTTTATATCTTTTTGAAGTCGTGCTGCTACAGTGTATTTTTATATACGTCAGACGTGAATTATATTATTATCTACCATAACAGGAAAATGATGTCAGATCACAACTTTCTTTTTTCTCTCATTTTTTTTAACAAAGTTTCCTAACATTTATATTATGCAGTTTGGTCCAGTACGCTTACAATGAAGTTAACCCTTTTCATATCGCAAAGCGCTTTCCTCGTTTTTCCCCGTGTCGGGAAAATTGTACGAATGCAATTTCCCATATCATAGTTCACCGTAAGCTGTTGTATCGGAAACGTTTCACTTAATAATACGTAATAAAGACACCAGAATACAAGAGAAATACAGAAGAAAAAAAGGTAGGTAAGCCAATTAGAAATACAAATTGTATTGTTTATATTTATATAGAATTTTGTGATGATGATTCAAAAGTAGATTAACACGTAGGTGCTCGTGAAATGCTCCAAGAATACAGCTTCATTTATAATCTTAAAATCATATGGTCATAATATGTTTCCGGTACGACAACCAACAGTAAACTGAGTACGTTTAGTACAATTGCTGAAACCTATATCCTTGCACCTTTATCTGAATATACACCAGCGCATTGTCACGAAAGAGCAGCCCGCTTGATATAAACATAAACTCGAGCCAAAGCTCCCAAAAAGCTTACTTGGTTTTGTTAACGAAACTGTGGTCAAATCTGCAGGTACAAAAGTCTTTCTTTATCCATAAATATAAATAATATTTTATTCATTATATCATTATATAATGAAGACGGTTGTCTGTGTTGTTGTCTTTTTTGTTACTTACATAGACGTTCTTTGCGATGTACATGATTTTTTAGAAAAAATATTTGAGTCTAAGTTCTACAAATCAATCTTCAATGTCAAACGACTCAGAGGTAGTTTCATCATAAACATTAGCCCAAGATTTTAAAGAAAGCTTTTTTAGTCCGGTGTAGCGCTTTGTGTTGTAGTTTTCTTATCAAAAGCGGAGAAGCCAGTTTCAGCTTGTCATAATTGCTATTTTTCTCTGCAACTGAACCACAAACACTTTAAAATCTTCACAGTATAATATAATATATTATGTTATATATTTAGACTCCATTCCAGTGGCGAAGGGTGGAAGTAGGCTATTAAGATCCAACATAAATTAATAAGGCACACTAAGTCGTCTGTTATACGTATTTGTTTTTATTAAGCTAAGACTACGATTTACAAATGACATTTGTTAGTTTATAAAAATGAATCAAGCCCTACCTAAACCAAAACATAATAGTTTTGATAAGCTATGCGCAATATGATATAATAGTGCACACGTTTTCATTCATAATTATTTGTTATCGTTGAATTAAACACATATATTACACATGACGTTCGTTAGTTTTTTTTAATTCATTAAGCCCTGCATAACCAAACCATGATGGCCACGCGGCTTAAGCGACGGCATATAGCGTCGTGGGTTCCAGGTTTGAATTCTGGGTTTGACAAGTGCACATAATTATTGTTTTTCAATTTGTGTATGAGTTAGAGTATGGACCTAATAGGTTGAGCAAATGGCTGACATCCATTTCTCGTAAAAAACAAAATCTTTTAATACAAACCTCTACTCTGTGGAGGCCATATGATCTTATTCGGACATGGTCAGAAAAATAAATATATCCATAATTTGAGATAGACGAATATTTTTGGACTATTATAATATATCATGGCATGGTTTTACAGGGATTAATTTAAATTTTAAAAACTAACCAACAATTTTTCTAAATAATTATTGTAGTCTTAGTTCAATGACAATAAATACATTTTACTCTATAAAATAAGTAATATTGTAATCCTATAGTAATAACCATTTTTAACCACGGCATTTTTAATATAGAAAAGTTTTTCACTATTTTTTAATTATAAATAATATTTTTTCATAAAACATTGTATATTCTGTAATTCATATTTTCTAATATTGATATTTGTTTAAGTACGTAAGCTTAATTTCAAATCATTTATTAAAGTTTACATTGATTTTAATTATACGTTATTAAACAAACATAATAGACCATTAAACAATATTGATAATGAATAATATATTGTAATAATGAATAATGATTTCTCTCTTTCCGCGTAATACAAATTTATATCGAAAGTGGAAATAAATTTATTATTACCATCATAATAATATATCGGAAATTACATGTTTTGTATTATTAAATTATGCAAAACAAACAATAAGAAAATTTAATACCTACATAACATAACATAGAATTGTATAAATTTAATCTATATCCAGCTTTATTAGGTAATGACGTGTGTAAATAATCTCTATATATATAAAAATCTCGTGTCACGATGTTTGTGGTCGAACTCCTCCGAAATGGCTCGATCGATTTTTATGAATTTTTTTATGTATATTTTTTAGGTATGAGAATAGGTCAACAAGTATATTTTATACCGCTAGGTGATTAGGGTATCTCTATCCAGAAAAAAATTCTTGTATTTTTTGGACAATTTTTTTTTGTATTTTTTTTATTAATTGGCATAAAAATACCTATAACCCAAAATTTTCACCCTCCTATCTCCACTCTCCCATTTTTTATACGCGATTTTATTATTTTTGTATGAACAAATTTAACCATCGTTCGTATTTCAAACAGAACGAAATTATTTATGTTGTTGAATGACAGATGAAGACAAAGAATGTCCCCATTGTAATGCGCTCAAATTCAAACATGAGTCAGCCGGGATGTGTTGCGCATCAGGAGAAGTGCAACTACCAGAAATTGAGATACCACCAGAACCATTAAACGGCTTGCTCATCGGCACGGTTCGAGATTCAAACCTGTTCCTGAAGTCCATTCGCACATCCAATTCATGCTTCCAAATGACTTCGTCCGGAGCAACATAAATAGTTCACAATACTGCGGCAAATGGTCAACAATTTCATTCTACGTTCAAAATCAACGCGGCGGTGAGGACATAAATCATGTGGATGCACGTTGCGGCTACAATAGCCTCAATTCGTCTAATGCCAGGCGCATCTTCGGCGAACTGGACGCCCTGTTGAATGAGCACAATGAATTATTGAAATTCTTCAAAGCACACATACACGAATTGCAAAGTGACAATCACGCTATTGTCATCAATCCTGATAAAACACCAGCTGGAGAGCACGTACGTCGATTCAATGAGACTGTTGTTGACGACATTGCTGGAATCATGGTTGGCGACCGCACATCGACGCGAGAAATCGTGATTCGAAGAAGAAACAATAATCTGGAGTTCATCGCTGACACACACCGTTCATACGACGCTCTCCAATATCCGCAAATTTTCTGGAAGGGACAAGACGGATATTGCATAAACATTAAACAACGAGATCCTGTCACAGGTAATTCATTCATTATGAACATCATTACTCATTTTGAATTGAGAAAATGAATGGTTGATGTTTTTTTGTTTTTATCGGCGGTCACCGTCTACAGCGCTCTATTCCTCTTTCTGTCATAGATCCCATCCCCACACACTTACGATAGATTCGTTATTTTTTATTTAACAACCAAAATATTCACTAGAAATAATTTATATGGCAGAACAACGTTTGCCTGGTCAGCTAGTATAATTAAAACTCGTATATCGATACCCTAGTTCTATAAGGAAATAACTCAATATTTTCATGGTTTTGAATTAATAATGCCATTCCTTGTAGAAGGGTATTTTTTTTATAATTCATCAAAAAAATATAATCAAAAAATTTCATAAATGGGTCATAAAATTGAATAACCCTTTCTGAGATTAATCATTAATTCAATAATAATAAACGGGAATGTTTGTGTTGATTATTTGTTAAACTGTAAAATGCTCATACACATCATTTCATCATCCATCATCATTTACTTATGTATACATTATTTACATTGAAATGAGAAGTTGTTCTAAATTTTCAAACGCCATTAGGTGCGTACTGACTGAACGAGCAGCAAATGCTCAGTACGCGACTCTCCCGAGACAAACGCACGTACTGTGTCGCCCGAGAATCGCTACAACCGATACAATCGTTGTCGGTGTATCGATGCTCAAAGGTACTGCGCGCGGCTGCCTCGCGCAGCGATTTTTGCGATATTTTAGAACAAGGTGTTTTGCGTTGTTTTTCTATAGACACACATTTTGTTAATTAGGGTGTTTAATAAATGTACCTAGTAATAAAATACTATTTATAATACCGAATAACTAACTTCGATATAATATTATATGTATAGTAAAATTGAAAATTACCAGCGACTTAAATTCAATTTTAGTATTATTTTGCATTTCAAGAGATTCATGTTAAAATGCTCATTAAAACATTTACCTAATAATTTACTTCTTAGACCTATCTACATATTACATAACCAAATTTTGACAGGCTTAATAAAACTAGAAATGTAAAAGTACAATTACTCAATTATAAAAAATACTTTAAAGTAGTAAATAAAAAAATTAACCTTTATTAAGAAAGGACATTTTTTAAACCTGTTAGTTAGATATTGTAACAATGCATGGCGTTAAAATTTAAAAATGGTTTCTTGGCGAAGCGCATTCTGGACGTCCTGGAGTTTCAGGCCACTTTTTTTAGCACTGTCGGCCGTATATTACATTTAACACGAAGAATGTTGCCTTTCAAGCAGGCGTCAATTATTGTTGCTGGTTTACCAGCGTAAGCAAATGACTTTACATAACGTCAGAGATGTCAAATTGTACGATCTTGAATCAACTTACCACCAAATTTTGATTTAAATAAGTCTTTGATTGTGGCCGCCGTATGTCATGTAGCAATTATGGAAGCTTTGTTCAAGCTTGATTCTATTCATGATGATTTGCCAGACTATACGGATCTAAAATGTCAAATAATTAGTATAGTTTACCACTTAACCCTTTTGTATGCTATATATAAGCAAAGAGCAACCGTTTTAACACAATATATAAATAAGCCCACAATGACTATGGCTGGGTCTATATCGAAAAACTCAACGAACCTTGAATATTAGAGATAACATTTTTGAGCAACCGAAAAATTGGAAAACATCTCATAAATATCTTAAAGATAGTAAATACAACTCCTTTATTTCACGAAAAAATAGGACTAAAATTTTATAGTACAGTTTAGAAACCATAAAAATAAATAAAAAATATTCTCGCCAAAAACACATTAATTGATACAATATTAAATCGTAATTGCCTACCATTTATCACGATTTCCCATTAAAAATTGAAGAACTCAGGAGTAAATAATGTTAAGCAAAGAAACTCGAATAGAGATTCAGGTCAGGTAGTGATTTACCGAGAAAATCGAGTTTTATATATTTTTTAAACCAAATTCAATATAAACACCGTGCATCCCTTTAAATATTAATTTAAATATCTCATGAAAAATATAATCTGTATAAACTTAAAACTATTTACTACGGAGTCGTTCAATTCTCATTACCTCTACTCAATTATATCTAATAATTTTTTATATGTAATCAATTATACATATTAGGTAGTTCATTTTCTACCCCTACCATACAATATTTCTTTTTGTAAAGTAATCACAGATGAAAAAAGTTAAGGTCTACTTTTCAACCATAATACATAAATACCTAGGTTCTTAGAAATATGGTATACCTAGATACCTAGGTGTTAATAATTTTAACCACATATTCCGCAACACTGAGATCTTCAGGGAATTTCAAAAGTCGTTGACTATAAATTATAACATTACATAACCTTAAACGTAAATTTTGGTACCTACTCAAACGTGATAACACTTTTGTGAGCAAAAAAAAATTTATATTCGTGGGGATGCTACCAAAAGTTGGTAAGTCGATAATTAAAGTATTTAGAGTTAACAAAGAATTATAACACTGTATATTATAAATATGTATGCTAGAAAAAAAATCAAGGCTATCCGATATAATATGGATTGAACATGCAAATAAAGCACAAAGGAATTTTCATTATGACTGATTTTAGAGGGCTCAAATTGAAATTAATCCACAACATGATTTCAAGATATAACAACTTTTAGCAGTAGCCCACAATATGATGAAAACCAAACCAAAAACGTACTAATATGACAATAAATAACAACAAGGGTACCTTAAACCCACTAGATTGACAAACTGATTGAGTTAGGTGGATGTATGTGGCTGGAAAAACTAGGGACATGGTGTGTAAAATTCCCACCTCTGCTCCCGTTATGTATATGCAGCCACGTCATACGCGGCCGGCTAACATAACCCTTACGTGTGCCAGATCAAAGAATTTAAGCCCTCATTTTGTCCCGAGCGGAGCCGCACGGGACTGGTGATGCAACCTTGCACCAAAGTGCGAATGCATGATGTTAATTTATATGGCAACTATCAGAGTGACTTTAATTTGAAGAGTCGCAAAGGGAGTCGAGAGTGTCCCGCCCTCCGTACGCTCTGGCGAATTTAGTAAAGGCCGCAAAATTGGCCTCGGTTGCCACCATGTCCGCGTGTCCTATATTGGGCCCGAATGGGGTCGGACAAACAACTCCGCTCGTTCGGGGCCCATAAGTGGACAGTCTCACAGGACGTACTCTGCGTCCTGCTGGTCGTGTCCACATGAGCAACCCGACCCATGTCCTGCCAAACCAAACCCCTGCAGTTTGGCCGCAAAGTTTCCATGGCCAGTCATGAATTGACTAGTCCAGTGGGTCGGCACCAGTCTCCTCGTCATGTGTCTCACCGAGACATCTGGAAAGTATAAAAAAGTCTGGCGGCCCTTAGAGGAGGCCACCCATCTCGCCTGCCATGCCGCATATGCGGTCTTGTAGACCAGCTCAGATACAGTCTTTCTGTAGTTCACGCCCTCCACTCTCGATGGCGGTGTCAGAGGGACACCGGCGAGAGTTGTATTGATCCTCCTCATAAGGAGAGTGATCGATCCTCTTATTAAGAACTAGGGACAAAGAAGAGTGGAAAAAGTTAGAGAAGACCTTTATCCAGCACTTGATCGATCCCGACTGATGATTATGATGACAAAATGTTAAAGATTAGGGACAATTAAATAGTAAAGTGGATTTTCTATATACGATGACATGGTAATACTATATACACAATATTCAATACACAATATAATTGATACCTAACGAGAAAATAAATTTATTCAAAGTAAGATTTATATTAAAATTACCTGAATCGATAGTATTTGTAAAAATTTGGTAGACGGTAACTATTGATTTACATTGGCGTAGAGCTGCATAGCTTAAAAAGGAATTGCAATTAGTCGTAAGTGTTTTCAGCGACGGAGGTTTTGTTTTAAGCATAATAATTCGTTCACTATCGTGTAATTAAATTCTTAGAGCACTTTGTTCACCCCCACCTAACTTCTAATCCTATTACGACAGCTTAAAATAATTTAACGGTGCAATGGCTAAAGGAAAACTGTGGAAAATTGAAAATAACTTATAAAATAGGATTTTAATATTATTATTAACGGAGAGCATCTGGAAAATGCTCATAACAGAATAAAATGTATATACTTTGTGATCTAATAATGTGAAGGTTGGATCACTTTAAAACACAAACATGACCTATGTTAGTGAAAAATCATTCAAGTGCTTTATTTTCTCTTATATTGTGTATAGGCAGAAAAAATCAATGTTCAGAACAGTCTTTAATCACAATTCTTCCACTAGAAAATTCTTTGCCCCCTATCGAAATAAAAATATAAGTATTATTTCAATTTGTTCTAGCAGTTCTACGGGGTATTTCTAATATCAGGCATAATGCTAATTCACAAGTGTTTTATATGTATGTTATATATTGAATGACCTTGAATTTTTGCTTTAGCTTACATATTTATGTATAGACACATAATCAGTTTTTAACTCTATATACCTAAATTTTCGATTTAGCAGCTTTTGGCAGTAACTGCACGAATTTGATTTTTTTTATTGGGAACTTAATAACTCTTCGTACGGTAGAATGAATCCCGCTAATGTTTAATACAAAAACCGTGAAGAAAACCAATCGACTCTAGAATTTCGATGAAAATAATTCACGAAACTCGTCTCCTGAATAATATCATAAATTCATGACGAGACAAATGACGTGTTGATACGCAAGTAACAGATGTCTTTAGATGAGATCATGTCCAGATGTCTTTAGATGAGTCATGAGATGTCTTTACTAGGTTAGGTTAGGTTAGGTTAGGGTTAACCTAATTGTAACCGTACTATTTGCAAACTAACAGGGTTATATATAATCAGGGTAGCTCAGTATACTCTTAATATTATAAACTATTTTTTTTGTGTTTAAACTTTTATTACTGTTTAATAAGTTTTATATATTATGTAATACTGTTTTAATAATATTTCTTTGTTTATAACTGTCATGCTGTGAACGTCTTAAATTAATAATTTGTAATGTTCACTATATTATTATGTAAGAAATAAAAAATAAATTAAAAGAGCTTAATAATAACGCATCCACCTAAAATCCACTCAAAAGTATGACATTATATTGTGCAAGCGATGAAGAGAAACCCTTTTGCTTTTAACCTACTCAATTCACGAATAATAACGCAATATATATTTTTTCCACGAAATGGCGCGAAAATTTCAAGGGTTTCACAAACTGGAGCTGGACTTCGGTCTATTTTGACTACTGTTGCAATAATAAAAGATATATGTTATTCCTGAAGCTAGTTGCTTTTTAACAATTTATTAATTAATGTATTGCCATCTCTTCGTCAAAACCAGAACTACAAAACATGTACATAATATAGAATTATATATGTTTAGTTACGTAGTGCTACAATCAGTAGCAAAGGGTGGAGGTAGGCCGCCATAAATAATACACATTAAACTTTGCTATTCATACGTATTTGTATATATTGAACTAGGACCACAATTAATTATTTACAGTCTGATGGTATTGGTTAATTTTTATAAATCAATTAAATCCTGCTTAAACCAAACCATAATAGTTTTGGTATATTATGTACAATAAGGCAAAATAATTTATTCTTACATATTTGTTTTCGTTGGATTAAGAATACGTAAATTCATCAAGCCCTGACTTAAACTATAATAGATTAACAATATTATTCTATCTATAAAATAGCCAAAGTTATGTATGATTTATTTACATAATTTTAGATAGTTTATAGATTGACAATAATTTTTTGACTATTATCTATTTTATCTTGGTTTTCGTAGGGTTTGCTTGAATGTTCATAACTAATCAACACCATCGCAAAATAATTGTAGTCTTTATTATAGTATAGTATTTCAATGAAAACAAATACATATGACTAACAAAGTTTAGTGTGAACTATTAATGACAGATCTTAACAGCCTACCTCCACCCTCCGCCACTCGGTTACAATGAAGATGTAGGTAGAGTTATTAAAAAAAACTATCATAATTATAAGTTTACACTAGGGAATCCGATCCCGAGCAAAAATTCTGATCCCGGGATTTTGGAATTACAATTTGACAATCTCGGGATTGGCATTTTTTCCATTGTTAATATAAATGTTTATATTTACAAATAACATTGATAAAATCGGTCAAAAATAAATCTAGTATAATTTATACTATTTAAAACATTTATTGTTAATATAATGTACGATCAATCTTAGAAATACGTAAGTTTAATGGAATAAATAATATTGTTATATAAATAATAATGTGAATTTAATATGAGATTGCTGTTTCTGATAGTAAAGACTTAATGAATGGGTTAACGAGATTTAAAATAGTAAAGCAAATCATGGTGTACGTATGGCTTCATAAATCTAATTAGTCAGCCAAATATGAAACTGCTGTAAAACGTATGAGATCATAGTGGAATTACTTTGTTAATAGTGCGAAGCATTGTTTTTTCCAATTTTTCTCATTTTTGTTAATTTACATGAAAAAAATAAATGAATCGGCAACTTACACATGGGCATAAATCAAACTTCATTCAAACTCAGTTTATTTCTAATGTTGTTATTAATTATTAAAAGTATTTTTTCTGTTATATTTTCGATTTTATTTTATTTTTTATAAAAATTGATAAAAAAATCAATCCCGAAATCCCGGGATTATGTTTATCAATCCCGGGATTCAAAGGTATCGAAAATAGCTCGGGACCTCGGGATTAGAATTCTTAGTCTGGACACTAGAATCACGCTCTCGAAGGTGATGTTGGTGAAAAATGGATAAATTTACGAAAGTACGTCTTTAAAGCGGCCAATAAAAGGGGCGATAAAAAATCTTTGAAAATCGTTAAGCGAAGAATTACCTCAATTATTATTTTCAATAGGTATCAATTTTCTTTAAAAAAATTTACAATATATACAAGATCCTTCCGCGTATTTATAATAACGCGCCAAGATATTTTCCCTATTTCTCCTTCGCTTCCTTGTTCTTCTTTTAAATGGAAAAAAAGCCTCGGAGAAAAAATTCTCATAAAAAATCCTGCACGCCCCTGCCCTAAATCTTTTTCAAAATCGTGCCCCAAACAAGAACAGTGGCGCACGCCCCCGAGTGCCGGAGCGTGTATATTGTACGGCAAACAAAAAAAACATATAATTTAACCTTTTTGGCGCCGTTAAAAAATGCACCTGTTTTTTGAGTTATCTCATTTCGCTGGTTATTTTTACTCAGAAAAAAAATAAGTTAGTACCCAGTACCTACCTTTTATAAATAGCACAACTTATTAAAACCATTAACCAACGTTGCAAGAGAAAATGTATAGGTCAAAAAACGTTTGATGATTTTCGATATTTGTTTTTTATAAAATTAATTTGGTTAAATAATAATGTTTACAGCCAAATTTTTAGAAAATTTAATTTAAAAAAAAAACTGAAATTCTAATTAATGATTCTAATTAATCTAATAATATTATGAAACAGTTTTAGCTACGCGTGTTTTTTTAAGCTAACGTAACCTAACTTTGCTAACAATTATTAATACACTGTATTCCATTGTAAGTGCCTTTATACTGATTTAATAAATACCTATTTGAGAGATCGTCTGTTTAAAAAAAAATAGACATACAAAGAAATAATCCATGCGTGAGAAAGTCTATCACAGATAACCATTTTTGGTTGCGATCGGTGATAAAAACTAGCTGCCTACTGCATTTTACATACCTACTATTATATATGTAAGCAACATTAAATGTGTGATCACACTTAATTCTCAACGCGCGGTTTATTACCTTATACACAACCTTACCGTGCATCGTCGCTTCGACTAATGAACATCATCTGCTTAGGGTATGTGCTTCAAAATTTGGGGCGCCGGATGGTTTTTACGAACCGATCCCCTTTATATGTAGTATCTATCTCTGGTGAAAGCTTGATTGTTGTTGGTGAGGCCCGGCCTCGGCGGCTTCGCGACCGAGCGAGGCCGGGTTGTTGATCTGGATGAATAGGTCTGGTTGAGTTTTTAAAAGCAAAACAAACTTTCTCGCAGGCGTCCGTCGATTTCTTCGCACACCTCTCGTTGCTTTTGCTCATCTTCTTCACTACCGTTCTTTGCCATAGCTTGGAAGAACTCCGAGTATCGCCGCTCGGAGTTCTGCTTCTTGGCAGTAGGCTTGGGTGGGCTTGGTCTTGATTCGGTCGTGTGGTCCGGAGGGCTTACTTCTTTTTCAAGAAGTAGGCGCGTTGGCTGGTTTCTCGGCAGTAGTCTTTATCTGGTTGGAACGTCTTGGTCTTCTTATTTTTCTTTTTCTTCGGTTTTTGGTCGGGTGTTGGCGAAGCAGAGTTGTTGTTCTGCTGCGGTTTGTCGGGTAGTTCGGTTGAGTTGTTGATTAGGGCCAGGCGGTAGTTCAGGGCCTCTAGGTATTCGTCTACTAGGACGCTTATTCTTAGGTCTGAGTAGGAGTTTTCACAGTCTAATGATTCCTTGATCTTTTCGGTGAAGTTGTAGTCGGATCTTAGTTGTTCTTCAGAGAGTTCGGTTTTATGATTTAGGAGGTCTCTGATTCCGCGGCGGAACAAACGTTCACGTTCGGATTCAGGTTCTGATAGTCTGATTCTTTGGATCAGTTTGTCCCGTGTCTCCGGGTTCTCTTCAATTTCCGATTCTGTTTCGGATTCCGGGTCTGTGAGTTGTGGTTCGTCTTCGCTCAGGGCCTCATCGGTTTCGGAAGTCGGGGTCTCTGGTCTAACCACTTCCGGGGTCTCTGTATATGAGTTTTCGACAGCGTCGGAAGTCGGGGTCTCAGGTGCTGTGGTTATTGCCGGTTGTGTTTCCGGGGTTCCGGGTTCGGCCTCAGCGGCGGAGACATCAACCTCCGTCGAGGTCTCCTTGTGTAGTTGAGCGTCTGGGATTGATGGTTGTGTCTGGGTCTGGGAGGACGTCGTTGCAATGTCTTGGATTGTGTTGCGGTGTGGGATGATGGTGGTGGTGGTGATCTTCCTCGGTGTTTCGATTGTTATGTTTCGGTGAAGTGCGTGTTTCAGTGCGTGAATTTGCCTCCCTCTGTCATTGTCCAGGAGTTTGACCAGGACAAGAGGCATTGGATGCCGTCCCCTGCCCCGCGTCATTCTCCGGACGCTGATGATCGGGAGGCCTCTCCGAAGAAGATCGTTCGTGATGTCTTCAGTGTGCGTGCCGATCCGGAAGCCCCTGATAACGACCGATAGATGGTCGATATCGTGTCCTGAATGAGTGGCTGGGTGTGCCTCCTTGATCGGCGCGCTGTTGTGATGTGATGGTGTGTGATGGTGCGGAGTGGTCCTTGTCCAAGTATGCTGTGCTGGTCGTCTCGACGGGTTGGTGTTATTCCTCCAGGTAGGAGGAGGGCGGGCGGGAGGGTCTGCGGGTAACGCCGCCTGGGCCTGCTCTTGATATGCTGTCAAGAGCAGGAAGTGCAGCGTCATGAGGTCGCTTAATTTGGTAGGCCGGAATGCGGCGAGTCTGCATATTTCGATATGAATATGCTCCATCTTGTCGTGGCGGATGATGATCGGAATCACTTGCGGTGGGTCGGTAGGTAGCGGCAGAAAGTAGGTAGTACTTTGATGGTCGGCAGGCGGTGGCGGAAAGTAGGTACTTCTTTGCGAATCGGCAGGTAGCGGCAAAAAGTAGGTAACTTTTTTATGCTGTTTGGCAGGATGTGGCAAGTAGGTAGTTTCTGTGTCGGCTGGTTCTGCAGGTAGTATGAGAGTCTTGAATTGGTTGGATATCTCAGCTGGAGTCGGAGCGCACGGATAGGCGACTGCTCGCGACGGGTGCTAGACCGCAAGTGTCGATGAACATCATCGTCCCGTACTTTTTTTTATATACTCGCCTCTAGGTAGTCAGCGCTCATCTACTTAGTGGTAAATAATATCGTAGTCGCTAGCAGCTGCGACTGGTGAGGGTTGCCATGAGCTGTCGTACCGGAAAGAGTTGGCCATGTATTATTGAGATCAAAAAATGACGCGTTGTTCGTGAAACATTTCAGACACTATGGACGGTGGCTCGTGGCTCCCAGGTTCGAATCGCCGAGTCTGGTTAATACAATATTATTTTAAAATTTGTGTTTAAGTTAAAGTATGGACTTAATAAATTGAGCAAGTAGCTTACATCCATTTATCGTAAAAATAAATCTGTTAATACAAAAATCCACTCCATGGAGGTCCATGTGATCTTAATAGGATCGGACATATTCAAAAAAATCAGGTTGAATATTTCTTGAGGGATTCATTCCATGGACAATATTATTATATATCTATAATTAGTATATTAATACAGAAATGTATAAATGTAATGAAATGTAGGATCGGACATGGTCAAAAAAAAAGAATATTAACCTTATCACTGCTAGCCAATTTTTACTAGGTGGACACTTGTACGCCAGCTATTTTTGGAATAAAATAAATTTCTTAAAATATGAAATAATAACAGAATGATAAATATTTGTGAAAACATACCAATTCAACATGTTTTTCGAGTATATTATGAATATTTTTATACTAAAATGATAAATATTACTTATTAAATATACACAGTTTATTCAGGAGTTATTATAACATTTACAAGAACGCACGAGTTAACTCGCCTATGGCCTGATGCGACATACATACTTTGACGAGTTAACTCGACTCTGGCAGTGGTCAGGCTAAGTTGATATTAATCAAACAACTGATAAAAATTGATTGGTGTAGTTGTCAGATGTCAGTAAGGTTATCTCCAATTGGCATTGTATGTTAGGGAGGAATAAATAAGTGTATCTGTCTTTGATAGAGGCAGTCTTCGACGCCACATCCAATGTCTTTATAAATAATGATGTTCCTATGTTACTTAATCAGAGGGATGCACTTGCGCGTGTGTAACATATTGAAATTGGTAGACATTAATGATATACTTATTGGCATTTTAGTAAGACTTGTATTTCGTCACACATTATTAGTTGAATAACACTTTATATTACATTGGTATCGAAATATATTGAAGCTATAAGGTTTTACGTCATGAAACCTTTTAACTTGACATTTTAGCAGAGAGGAGCGCCCTCGTAACCCGGTCTATCAGAAGGCAGTAATGCTTCAAATACACTCTATGACGATCGGTCATATATAGGTCGAAAAACCAGTTTCTTATGTTGGCGTCCTGTGTCACAGGGTGTCACAGAGTGTAAATACGAAGTCATAGCTGTCATACAATATGTATGTATAAATGTCAGAATGGCATAGATTTGATCATAGACACTAAAACGCTCTTAGCATATATGTGCCCGATCGTCATATAGTCTATTTGAACCATAACTGCCAGATTCGGGCGTATCCATTTTTACTATTGTCTATGAATGATCCAGACATGAGCATAGACAATAATATAATGATAGTTTATAGAGTTTGATAAAACCTCTACATCTTTCTTTAGGACAAGAAAATTAGGCAAAAAAATCTTTTGTGAATTGAATCATATAAACCAAGGCAATACAAGACCTGTCACTTTATTGACATTTATTATAATTAAATGGTGTACATTATTTGTATTTATTTTCTATCTCCGAACGGGTTAAACGGCTACAAGGTATAAAAAAAATGTTAAAATAAACCGCTTACGGTAAGCCGGCAGAGCGCGATAAAGCCTACACAGTGGCGGTGCATGGGCGGGCTGAGACCCCACCCAGGGGCGTCCCACATAAATCATTCTGCGACGCCCCTGCTCACCGCACCTTCCTTCTATCCTCCCAGAAAATATTATTCATCCCTTATAGCTGTATATCGATGGAGCATATTTTAGTTTTATTCGCATACCGATGAGGAGATTAATGAGCGAATATTTGAATCATTTCATTTTTTCGTCGAAACATAATAAAGAAATAATGTCATCGTGATTCATTGAGTAAAATACTCATAAATTTTACTTACCCTGTTTAAATTTCACGATCAGAATTGAGATGGCAAAATCATATTTCAAAAATTAAACACCTCTTCTATAACAACTCTATGGATTGTAATCATCAGCCTGAATCTATCATCTGGCCTATCCAAGCTGATTCCACTTCACTCGGTCCTGTGCGTTACATTTCCACGTAGTTCCGCAGAACTTTATCATTTCATCGATCCAGCGGCCTCTAGGTCTACCTTGTGGACGTTTTGTACATCTGGGATACCACTGGATTACTAAATTTGTCTAACGATTATCCCTTCTTCGAGCTATGTGTCCAGCCCATTTCCATTATTTGAGGTTTCGAGGAGAAAATCAAATATTATTTAATAATCCGATTGATCTATAATCTGATATGCTTGTCTAGGGCATTGAAGCCCAGATACAGGGAAATATATATCTTTTAATGCTCCCATAATTTCACATCAAATTAACTGAATTAATAAATATTTATAAACCTTCTTCCCTGTGCTGAAAAACATTATAATTATATTGACGAATTGAAGTAAGTATGGGAACAAAAATAAATTAAAAAGTAATTAATTGTTTATTTCATACAGAGTTAACATTTTTATAATAAGTCAGCGAAGGCGAACCTTTTTATACATCCATGGCAAAAGAAAATTGATATAAATGATGGCTTGCTAAAGTTTATATACAAATTGGTAAACAAATATAATTTAGGAACAATATTTATAGTTTTCATGTATAATTGTAAATTTACAGAAAAGTTTATTTTATTAATGTCTGCTCACCAGATAAGACCACTTTAAAACATTATTTGTTGAAGAGAATTCCTTTATATAATATTTTATCTTCACATACACAAGCAAATTTAATCATTTGAAAACATTTACAAATACACAACCCGGAGAAAATCACACAAATGCAATGTTATTGCGTTTACAAGTAAAACGTATGACCTCCATTAACTTACTAGTGAAAACTGTGTACCTATTGCAGAATGCAGATGCATGTTTATCTCAATGATGGCGCGCATAATTAGAAAATGTGACGAAGGCAAACTAACATGATTTTTAATAATTACAAGATAAAAAGAACTTTTTATATACAACGTTTTTAAATTTTCTGTTGAATTATTATACTCAATATGCTCAAACTTGTACTTGATATGAAGTAAATAAAAAACAAACAAACAAATATAGAATACTGAAATGTAATTTTGATTTCCATAGTAATGCACGTATATATTAATAATTTAGTTGCTAGGACCACCCCCTTAGCAACCAATAATAGTCTTTTACTTTTTACCGATTTTCTGAAATAAGTTTCCATACAAAACCGAATTAACTGAAAATGAATTCAATTCTGCTTAAAGGTGGCTAAAAGTATTACAATAATGCATTGGCATCGTGTTCTGTTTCATGTTTCAAATGTTTAGCTAGTCGGAAAGTTAGTTAAAAATCGATTGCAAGATTTACACTGGACACGGACAAACAAGAATACGAGCTAATAAAAACGTTGTAAAAATATATATTATATATATGGCACGTATGCAATAGTTTTGCCGTCGCTACACTGATAACTTTTATCTTATGGTTCATTATTATCACCAAAATTTAAAAGCTGTCTGATTTCACTTCCCACAATCCTAGCACATAACATACATTGTGCCCATCATGCGGTTATGCCTCCGAATATTTTCTCCCTTTAACTTCCCTCCTTCATTTGATTTTCTTTCTTTCAAGTCACTCTATTTTTTATTGTCAATTAACTCTTCGCATTGTTATGTTAATGTCATCTATACAAAAGATATAATGAATAGAGAACCATTATAAAGTTCTTTGTCATTCCAACAATGTCACTTAGTGAGTTTTATATTTTTAACGACTATACTTTATAAATTGTAAACCTGCGAAATTTAAAAGAGCAATAATTTATTTAACACCATGAAAACCTCTTATTACAAACTCTAATATAAAGAAGGCGTGAACTTAATCGTGAAGCTAAAAGTCAAAGAGTTTAACGCTTGATAGATTGCTTTTCAGCATGCCCTGATAATCTTAAGGGGCTTTGACTTTTTAAATGTCAAAATGTTGTGTTTATAATTTTCACGATTAATAAAACGCATGCAACTGGTAACACCGGTTGTTTATTTTAATCTGTTCATAATCTTACACGAGCCATTTTATTTACAAAGTATATTTTAAAAATTACCTAATCACACTTTCGTATAGAAAAATTTTGAATGCATAACGACTGTGTTTAGGAAAAAGGGCGTAACCCTTGATTTTTCGAAAAGTGCTTTTATTAGATATTTACAATGTATGCAAATAAATACATGTTCTGTAAAAAGAAAGTAAGCCACAAATGCCAAATTATTATCTAAATTCAGGTTTCAATTGAGCTTTAATTAAGTTTTGATTTAAGGAAAAAAGCATTTACCCTCAATTTTAAAGATTTTTTGTAATATTTTATTTAATTATCATCAGATCAAAAAGATGTTACACCAAATCATCAATCATCATGTACCCAATGTTTGTGCCAATTTTTTTATTAATATTAAACCAAAATCATTCTAAAAACGTTTTTTGCCTCTCCTGTAAAATTTGTTCTGTGTGGGTTACGCCCTTTTTCCTAAACACGGTAATTTACCAGTAAAATTAAGTAGCGTGCAGTTAACTTTCATATCATTGAAGTTAATCCCTCCAAAACAAAAGCCGTCACGCACCATACTCGGTCTTAATCGAGCGTATCACGGGACCCTACAGTGGCATATGAAGCATATATTTCAATTTTGCCTGGGAATGCCCTGGGAGAAAATACCCAAGACTAAGGTTGCTACGCTCAAAATGAGCTCGGACTAAGTTTAAAGAATTCACTCTAATGCAAGGTGCAGGGAGAGAAAAACACTTGATAATTACAAAAAAGGAAAAGAATTTTAAGTATATATAACAAAGAAAACGAAGCTAATCATACGGACAGCAAAGATTAGGTGAAGATATGTTCAAGCCCGCAATAAGACGCCGCATTTTTTTTAAATGCAAGATAATTCGCTTTAGTAGCAACCAAGTCGGACGGCCCGATGGGCCCAACAGCTGGTTGGACCGACCTGAGCATCTCCTCCCATTCGGAGCACATACTCAGACATTCCCAGAGGATGTGGTTGGCATCCTGTATTTCTTCTCCGCATGGACATGACCGACGGCTTGTAAGTCAAAGTTCAAACAGAAAACGAAACAGGCAAAACCCACCGTGACCAGTCACAAATTGACTGGTATGATGGTCAGGAGTCAAATATTTGGTTATCTGCAATCGCCATTGATGTCCGGAAAAACATATAAGTGTGCCGGCCCTTGGTAGATTCATTCCACCGTCGCTGCCAGGTCTTCCACGCCGCGTCAAGCGTCAAAAGGCATATAGTCAGCTTCTACGTGGTTACTTTTTCAGCAACAAGCCGAAGAGGCGGGGCAAGGGTGAAGGTCACCAACAACGGCCTCTTCACTTAGGAACGTTATATCAGGAACTCTTTACTCTATAATATGAGGTTTATTGATTAAAAACACCTTTTATTACCAGCTATGTAGATAGATTTCTTAAACAACTGGTCTTTACAATATTTTTAATATGTGTATTGGTTGGGCCAAATATGATGACCGTCATTCCTTATTTTCCCACCTACCCTACATCTTTATTGAGTATTATCACAAGACCAGGCACCCAGCAATTACGGGTCATGAGACGACCGTGATTGCGAATAACATTCAGTTAGCTCGAGCGACATCAAGAATGCGGTCGTGTGCGGGCTTGTTATAGCTTAGCCGTCGCTTACCATCGAGTAACTCAAAACGCAAATATGATATGGTTTGAGAGAACATCGCGTATTTCATCCATTACATCCATCCTGGCACTAAGCATTAAAAAGTAACTTTAAACTCAGTCAGAGGTCACTTTGAGCGTAGCAATCTTGGTCCTGGGTATCTTCTCCTAGAGGGCATTCCCGGCCTAAAACTGATTTAGATGCTTCACATCGCCAATATAGGGCCACGTGATACGCTCGATTAAGACCGGGTATGGTGCGTGTCGGGTTTTGATTTGGAGGGATTAACTTCAATATATCATCCATCCTAAACTTGTCATCATCATTCATCCCAAAACCAAGTTAAACCGTGAGAGTGATATTCCGAACCGTCCGTGTGTGCGTGAACACAGAACCAGCCCCAGCGCGCACCAGCCCTCTCAACATAAAAAAGTCAGTATCTGGCATCCTGGTTAAATTACTCCCCCCCCCCCCCTTAGATCCGTAATCCGCACACCATCACCTTCAAATTACAGTTCACTGCTAAAAGCGCCAGTGATGATTAGTGTCTTGAAAAGTAATCTCACATGCTGATAAAATACTTAATATTAAGTTCCTATACAGATATTAGGAATTCTGTATAAAAAACAATAAAGAAACACATTAACGCAATACTTTTACTCCCTTGGAGGATGCAATGAAAGGAATGAATCTAATGACTGACAAAGACAAAGTACTTTAGATTGTCGAGTAAGAATAGATACCATGGAAACATTTTGGTGGGTAATTCGACGTTTAAGAGCACCACTGCTTTTAAGTACTTGTGAACCAACATCACACAAAGAACGAGATCAAACTAGAACTAATTGTCAACAGATTTAAGATTGGAAATGCAGCATTCTCCGCACTTAAGAGTCTATTCCCTAATGCCTAAGCTATTGCCCAAAAATACAAAATCGCTATGTACGAGTGAAAACCTGGAGCCTAACGGAGAGATAGAGAAGTCTACCCAAATATTCAATAAAAAAATTCTCCGAGGAAAACTTGGGCTGGTTAAAGAAATGCGTACGAATGCTGAGCCCTGTGAACAATTTAAGCTCAATATACCTAGTAAATGTCTTGAAGGCGCGAAGACATTGACTACCCTACCCTATATCATGACTCAAAATTACTCTTACTGATACTGGAGATGATATATTTAACCCACTTGATTACTGATTTTCACTGTAACATTGTGTCTTTTTACGCAATAGATACTTTACGATGTATAAATGATTATATCCGAATATCTGAGTAGGTACTATAGTGCACGCATTTCCTGACATATACAGCAGCTGAAACTGAGATAGTTGGACTACGTCACGGATGATCTATAGATATTTGATCTTGTGTTGTTGGTTGCGAAGATCCTACATCAAGTAATTGTATGCAGAAGGTTGCGTCGTGCGTGTGATGATATGTTCGGGGCACAATTGAAATGAAACATAGCGTTGACATTGTTTGTTTTATATTCTGGTAGAAACATATTGGATTATACATGGCATTACGAATAATGAAAGTTGATTAAGTAGGATTTTACATTATGAATTTTGATTGAGTTTGGATATTCACGGAGTCAAAGAGTGAATATCTGACTATATAGTTTAATGCCTAGATTGCGATTGATTTGTTGACTGTCATTTCCGCTTAGTATTATTGTTTATGTTATACAAATGAACATTCATAGACAATAATACTTCGGTTGTGGAGTTGGGTAAACCTCTACAGATCAAAGTATGCTCAGCTAAAGCGACTCGAAAGTGGTGATACCGTATCTACATGAAATATAACTATCGATCTCAGTTGATACTGAAGTACTTGTCACAAAAACAGTTGATATAAGCTAACCTTAACCGAAGTCATATTCGTAGCGTTACTGCCAAAAGTGTGTAAGTCGCAAAATCATGTTATGGAGCAATTGATATTTGAAGTTTGTTGTCTTCTAAAATCAGGCACAATGCTTTGTGCTTTATTATATGCATGTTCTATGTGTGAGGTTGCTTCCAAAAGTTGGTAAGTCGATTATTTACGGATAATAATGGATTATGTGTATATATTATGTGTATATCTAGAAAAAAATCAAGGTCATCCGATATATAGAACATGCACATAAAGCACAAAGAAATTAGCATTATGCCTCATTGTAGAGGGCATGTCAAATTTCAAATTGCAATTACTCCATAACATGATTTCGAGACTTACCCACTTTTGGCAGTAACACCACGCCGGATTACCTTTTTTTTCTCTATGATACATATTAATATTAAGAAACATAATCCGTTGTTAACGCTAAATACCTAAATTATCGACTTCCCAACTTTTGGCATAAACCTCATAGTCGATATCAAACCTTTCAATCAAGCAGTTCACAAATAATCTGCCAATTGAATAATCGTTTCTCGCATACTATGTTTATCCGCAATATATATAAAACTACCAAAATAATAAAGCCATACTATCATGTAGGTAATATTAAAATATACATGAAACAATAAACAACCATAAAAACAGTTATGTGTTTATTAATTAAACTTATGTCAATAAAAAAACTGAACTTAGTAGTTGAACGTAATACGAAATTAAAATATAATTTAAATAACGAACAACTACCAGTGAATAATAAGAACAGAGAGAAATTTCACTTAAAATCTCAACCGAGTTAGTGAATTTATGTTAACTTAGTTCTTTATTTATCTTTTTGGATTTAACAATAATAAACTATCTACCGGAAAAGCTTTTTTAAAATGCAATATAAATTGGACAAAAGCTTAATTATCACTCGACTTGCTAAGGAAGTGATTTATTTGCAATGTATAATACGTATTCCTTGCTGCATACTGATCGATGTATCAAGTCAATTCCATCGCAATTTTCTAGCATACAATGTAATGGAAAACTGTTTTGGACTATTTCTATTTTTCAATTTTTCAATTTATTTATTTTTTAACATATTGTGGACATTACAAATTATAAGTTTAAGACGTTCACAACATGACATTTAGAAACATAGAAATATAAAACAGTATTACATAAAAAAGAGATAGATCAGTATATAGATAGATAATGTGTTATTAAACAGTAGAAATGTGTAAATACAAAAAATATAAATTAGATAGGTACAAGGAAGTACACCAAATGAGTTAAGCAGACCCTATTTTAATAATTTATAAAACAACGTCCACCTATACTCATTCTCACATAGTTGGAATATATCAACACCCGAAGCAATTTCGTTGAACATAGTTATCGCCCTCCCAATTGGCATTACCAGTGGCAGGTTGGTTCTTCACCTTGAGAGAATTAACAACTGATGGTCTCTATTTCTAAGATAGTTATCAGGGACACACAAGTCAACACTGTCCAGAATGGCAGAACACGTGCAAGTGCATAATAATGTAAATACACTACAAAGATTGCATAATTAGTCTAAGGCACGGGTCTGCAAACCGTGGCTCGCGAGCCATATACGGCTCTCTGGGTATTGGCATGAGGCTCTTTACCAAATTCCTAATTCACATTTTTTACAAAAAAAGGTATGATTGTTGTCGTTTTAAATCCGCCCATTGCAAAAGTCAACAAATTAAATTTTCAGTTTCAGTCAAACCTAAAATTGAAAACTACAAGTTAAATACCAAACATACAGACATTCTCCAAAGAAATACAAGAAAAGGCATTGTTCACATTAGTTTTAAGGAATGCGTGAAAATTGTATGTAACTCATTTTCTGTAAAAAATATATTTATAATTTCAAGAATAAAAAAACTTATATTAGCGTTAGTTTTATTCGCAAAACTTCTTCACTTGATAAATAAACAATAACATTCACTGAAATAAATCATATTTATAAAAATATATGCATGGCTCTCAAAATAAAATTTAACCGTTGTGATATTCATATTTGGCTCTTTTGGTCCAAGAGTTTGCCGACCCTTGGTCTAAGGTATGACATCCAATTCATGCACATTAGCAAATAAAAATTATTATTTTTACACACACATAATTTTAAACTCCTTAAATACTAAAAAAACCTGAAAAAACCATACGATACCTGACGGGATTCGAATTCGCATCCACTGCCAATGCGCTTTAGCAGTTGAGTTACGAGCATTATATAGTTACTACGAATATAGTATATTAGCAAGTACGTTATCACTAAAATTTGGAAAGATCCTGATGCCGATTAATAATTAGGGTAATTTTTGATACATTGATATAAAACACTTCAAGACATAAAACTTACTTGTTAATTTCGTCATAATTAGATAATTCACGTGGCTTAACAGGTAAAGCACATTGGCGCGAATAACTTGGTCATGGGCGTCGTATTTTTTCTAGTAGATTCTAATGTATTTTCAAATAATTATGTGAGTTCAATAAGAGGGATAAAAAGTTTTTATTAAATAATATTTTTGTTTACCGTGAGTGATATTTTAAATCGTGTCAATCAATACATTATGTTATTTTTTGGATTTAAATAAATTTTAGTATGTACCTAGTACCAACAAAAATATAGTAAGTGCAAAATTCATTTTAAGAGGCATTTTTGGTTTAAAAAGCTTTTTAATTCTTGTCCAATCCTTCTTGACTAGGGAATCCAATCCCGAGCCAAAATTCTGATCCCGGGATTTCGGGATTACAATTTGACAATCCCGGGATTGGCATTTTTTTCCATTGTTAAATAAAATTTTTATATTTACAAATCGGTCAAAAATAAATCTAGTATAATTTATACTATTTAAGACATTTATTGTTAATATTGTATACGTTCAATCTTAGAAATACACAAGTTTAATGGAATAAATAATATTGTAATATAAATAATAATGTGAATTTAATATGAGATTGCTGTTTCTGATAGTAAAGACATAATGAATGGATTAGCGAGATTTAAAATAGAAAAGCAAATAATCATGGCGTACTTATGGCTTTTCCGCATCATTTTCAATTTCAATTTCAATTTATTTTTTCATAAATCTAATTAGTCAGCCAAATATGAAACTGCCGTAAAACGTATGATATCATGGTAGAATTACTTTGTTAAAAGTGCAAAGCATTGTTTTTTTTCCAATCTTTCTCATCTTTAATAATTCACGTGAAAAAATAAAATGAATCGGCAACCTACACATGGGTATAAATCAAATTTCATTCAAACTCAGTTTATTTCTAATGAAGTTAGTTTTTATTAAAAGTATTTTTTCTGTTTTATTTTCGCTTTTATTTTATTTTCCATAAAAATTGATAAAAAAATCAATCCCGAAATCCCGGGATTATGTTTATCAATCCCGGGATTGGAATCCCTATTCTTGACTACGTACATCTCAAAAGCGTCCAATTGTTTTCTCCATATTGCATCCAGAGTCCTTGTTCCTACGCCGTAAAGGCATACACTTGGTACCTAGTTACAGTGATATTTTAATTGCATTCTTACAGATCAGCGCTTTTGAGCAATACAATTAAACATTAATGATCAAACTCTTATAGTTTCAAAGACCTATTAAATAAACAGCGATAAATATTATTCACAGGCATTTACAGAACAAACTTTCTCAAGTCATTAAATTGTATACTTCTCGAAGTAAGTACTAGCTTTGAAAGAAGAAAACACTTTATATTTCAAAAAAAGTACTATTTTCTAAGCAAAGTACCTCAAGATATATAAAAGTGTTTCTTTTTTCTCTTATAGCGAATCATTATTTAAAGCAATTCATCTGTCTGCAGCCCTTTTTGACCCTGATTTAGGTCATGACCTTAAGAAGATTTCGGTGCAAGCTATAAGATAGTTTAGTAATCAGATTGTATCTTTATATTATGCAAAGATGCTCATGCGTAGTAAAGTTTACATGTAAATTTGTACGTATTACATTTTACCGTAGCACAGTTTGCCGTGAGCTTTCTTATTGGAAAGAGAAGAGCGTTTACTAGACGGTCATCTCTATAACACCGAGATGAAAAAATTACGCGTTGTTCGTGGAGCATTTTTATATCAGATTTTGGCAAAATTCATGAATTCAAAATTGAAAATCTAACCCAACAAAATAATCCAGTATATCGGGTATTATCAATATTTGTTTTCCTCTGGGTTAATGTAAAACGACAAGAACCGTTTTTTTTTTATTTATAAATGAATTTTATCTTAAAAATGTTCAAAAAACCTTGCGCTATTTGCGGCTATATTAATTTACATAATAATATTATGTTTTGTGAATGACAGTAAAATCAAAACGACAAATTCGACGTATTGCAGTCAACACAAGTTTCAATGTGCGACCGGGCAAGTTATTTGGACAAGGCATTAAGGTCACGTCATTACTTGTTTTATCTCCTGCGCATCTATTCTACACACAATATTGCCATTGGCCGCTATCGGCAGCTATCAAGGGTAGTTTTTCGTTTTTGTATCGAAGTATTAGCACTTATAAGTTAAGCACCTCTCTTGACTGTATAAAATTTTAGAGCGAAATAGACAGTTTTGACTGTTTAGATGACTAACTTATTGTATTTGTTACAATAAGTGCTAATACTTCGAAACAAAAAATGAAAAACTACTCTCAACGGCTGCCGATAGCGGCCTATAAATGTCAGTCTTTTGTATAGAATAGATGCGCTGGGTGTTGAAACACATGGTCTTGTAACTGTTCGCTGACGTCAGAATTAAAAATTGCCTCTGCAATTTTACAACAGCTGATGTAAGCTGCAAAATTTAGTTTAATATTTATTACCTTCTAAACGCTGAGATATTTAATGGCACTATTTGTTACAGATAAGAGTAATGGGGGAATGAATCACCACTGATAAATATGCGGTAATGTTTCGAAAGAAACTGACCGCTCATAGGGGCATCGCGTGCAACTTTTATCAAGCCCGGGCTAGCGTTAGATACAGCAGTGATTTTCAATACGTTTTTCTCTTAAATTTTACTTTATTTATGAAACAAAACTTTACTTTTTATTTTTTGAGGTACCTACCTATCTGTCTAAGGGGCTGGAAGAGGCATTTCATATACCTACTAGAAGACACCTGTGATAGGTATTTAGATTTTTATAAATATTTTATACGTGTATTAATTTATCATCATATTAAATATACGTAGTAATAAATAGGGTGACATTTATTAGGCATTTTTTTCTAGAATATAAATAATTTGAAAACACCTCAGATAGTTAGTACCTAGGTAGTAAAAAAAAACTTTTTTTTGAAAAAAACAAAAATACGACCCCCATCGGGACTTGAACCTGTGCCCACTAGATTTGCGCCAATGTATTTACCAATTAAGCTACGGGTATCCGGCTATAATGACGAATACAACTAGTAGTTCTTACATAAAATGCTTATAAAACTGCGTTAATGTTGGCTTTCGGTTTTTGTGTTCTAAATCAAGGTATCTATTAAGTGCCCCAAGTACTAATAGATACCCGGATCACTCCAAATTCTAGTTTTAATGTACGTGCACTTGCTAATAATTTAATAAATCGTTTTTTTTATTCAACCAATAGAATGTTACATTCTCGAAATATATTGTCAATTATTCGTTATAAAAGAAAATGGTTTAGCATTTTTTTTTATTTAGTATGGAGGCATGTACTTAAAATTATAGATCCCATGATAAAGTTCTCAATGATAAACAAAACAAATGATATTACTTTTTAGCACCTAGTAAGTATCTATGCTATAAAACTGAAAACGCCTTACTAAACGTCAAGTGGCAATATATAATATCGTCTGTGTTTTGGCAGAATACACTAACTGGAGAATACTAGTTTTGAGTAATTTGACTTTGAAGTTGATAAAATGTTTGAAATGGTCTATCATGTGAGTTTATTAAGTAATCGTAAAAAGTATGACTTTAAAATAAAGACTGTTTATTTATTAAGAAGGTTTTTAGACGGTAAAGTTTGAAATAAGTACATTTTGGTATAACTAACTCAATATGTCATTTTTTCAAATAAGTGTCTTCTGCCAGAAAAGTGACGATATGTAAATAATGTGTAATAAAATCAAGAATTAATGAAAAGAAAGTGTTTGAGGAAAAAAACTTTTTATGTGGGAAAATATATTATATTATGAAAGCTTGAAAATCACTGCCCGAGAATAGAGCCTGAGCCATAGATAGCCATGCAATTTACCCCACAAAATACTGCCTTTTGATAGAGCAATGAGTGAAATACGTTCTCCGGCCGCAAGGAAGCGGATGTATACAATTAGAGGCGCTTTTGTCAGCTTTCACGAAAGCTCGCGGGGTCGTTTTACCCCGAGCTATTTTGTGATGAAACCTGTCATTATTATTAGCGGATATTATTATATTATATTATTTTCTCCACTGGCATCCTTGGAGGAATATTTCATCTTGTTCTTCTTCATTGTGCGCGAGATATAAATTTGTGTCATAAATCAAGGCCACAATGAAGATTGTGGTGTGTAGCCGTGTCATATATCACCAGCCATTTAAGTCCTGCTCCTACCCTGCACCAATTTTATTCCTGGGAAAATACCGCAAATTATTTTTCAACTGGCAACATTATTTATCTCTAATGAAATATTAAAAAAGTAGTATTTTCAACATAGCATACCTTAGTTTTTACTAGGCCTATTGAATTATATTCTTTTTTACCACGTTTTTATTAGCTCGTATTCTTGTTTGTCCGGTACAGACTTTTTCTTGTTTGTCCAAGATTTTTAACTAACTTCCCGACTAGCTAGACATGTGAAACTTTTATAATATATCAGAACACGATGCCAATGTATTTTTTTAATACTTTTAGCCATCTTTAAGTAGAATTGAATTCATTTTCAGTTAATTTTTCTGTTTTGTACGAAAATTTATTTCGGAAGAAACCCGTAAAAAGTAAAACAATATTATTGATTGCTAGGGATCTGGGGTCCTAGCAACGAAATTATTAATATATACGTGCGTTACTATAGACATCAATATGAAATGTCAAAATGACATTTTAGTATTCTATATTTATTCAGTATTTCTGTAAAGTACAAATGTTTTTGATCGTTTAAGCTAGTCAAGTCAAAGTTGTATGATTCAACAGGAAATTTAAAAACGTATATAAAAAGTTCTTTTTATCTTGTAATTAGTATGTTTATAAAATGTATAATATACAATCCATTTAAATTTCGAACAGTTTTTTGATTCATTTTTCTCCTCCAAACACTTGTTACTGTACTGTACTGTACTGTACAATACTGAATAGGTGTCCATCGCTAGATTCATAGTGCGGAGTTTCTGGGTATGAAGTCGATACTTGATATCTACTTGATTTTGTATAGTCTTCCCCCTTTTAACCCCTTCCAAACATCCTTACAAATCAATATTAAATTATTATGGATATTTTTCTCGAAATGGAACGCACTGTCGAATTAAATAAAATATAGACGTTCATTACAATTTTATACAGAAAGTAGACGAGGAATTTTAATCAAATTCTATCTACTACTTAGGGCGGACGTGCTCAGCGTGGGTCAAAATGGAGCTTTTTTTCTATGTTAAAAGCATGATGCTGGACATGCCTTAAACGTTGTAGATAATCTATTTATATAATTTTGAAGCCTTATTATACTTTATATTTATTTTATGCATTTGATGACTGCATAAAGTATTTTTATTACATAAAATAGTATTCTTTTAAACCACTTGCTCTAATGTTTTAGAATATAGTCATATTTCATAACTGTGCAGTGGTGTTAAGATTTTTTACATTTATTAATTTTTAAATGCATTTATAATACCATCAGTATAATTTATATTGACATTATTATAGTGAAATATTTACGATAACAAATTAAATTGATAATCTCTGTGATCCCAAATTTGACAAGAATTAGGCATTTTATTATTCAAAAAATGGGCAAGATTAACACATTTGAAGATAATTCTAAAGATATTAATTATAAGCTATGTCTTTGACCATTCAAGCGTGATAAACATCCTAAGAATAATGATTGCTTTATAATAATTATTGACCTAAGAATATGGTAGTGTTTTTTTGAAATACGCCATTTCTTTTGACATTCGCCAGTGGTTACAGCCATAAATTGACATACTATAATTGAAGTAGGGAGTAAAATGATGTTAACGCGCGTGTTTGAACATGTACCTAACCCATTTTTTTTAAACGGTTTAAATGGTTTTTAAAAGATTATCTACAACGTTTAAGGTATGTCCAGGATCATGCTTTGAAAATAGAACAAAAGGTCCATTTTGACCTACGCTGAGCATGTCATATAATATTTTTTATTGCGGATTGAGAACTATCATGCCTGAGGCTTTATAATATAAAAATAAAATAACTCTTTTCTAGTCGGAACTTAAATATATGCACAATTAAATCAATATTTACGTGTGCATATTTAAATTCTAACCAAGTATTAAATAAAATATTTTAATTTAAATAATAATATTAAATATATATTGTAATTTTACCTACAATTCAGGAATGTCTATTTATTTTCGAATTTCTTTTTTGTTTTTTTTTTAAATATTGTATGTATCTAGTTGTTGACTTTAATTTAAATACAGTAAACTCCCTATTATCCGTGTGCGGATTATCCATGCACGATACGGTGTATACAACGATATAATTCTTTTTGACCATGCCCGATCCGAATAAGATCATAATATGGGCCTCCACTCATAGTGGAGTTTTGTATTAACAGATTTTGTTTTTACGAGAGATGGATGTCAACCACTTGCTCAACCTATTCGGTCCATACTTTGACTCATACCCAACTTGAAAAACAATATGTATACTTGCCAAGCCCTGCATTCAAACCTGGGACCCACGACATTATAGGCTGACGCTTAAGCCGCGCGGCCATCATGGGATAAAAGATCTTAAGAAAATTGGAACTCATATTAGAAAATCATTAAAAGATTCCTGCAAAAAAACCAAAATCACAGATTTTATTAATAAATAGTTCAGATCGACTGCCTCATGTAATAACACACCAATTCGAAATAGTGTGTTTTATGTTTTTTGAGCTATTGTTGCATAGAAAAAAATACCACACCAGCCAATTTTTTTTTGGATTTTTTTCTCGAAAAACACCCAAAATACTGTTTAAAATAATACTCGTAAGTAGAGTTATGATTATATAACATTTTTTGTAAAATCTTAAATTACATGGAATAATAATCCACTTGTAGTTGGTGTGTTATTACTCGGAAAAAATATACATGCTCCCTACACAAATCATTTTAGTGTATCATATAACTATGTTTTCACCGTGGAATATGACACTAATTCAACTTTCACCTTCAAATCTCGCCTTTATCAACATATAACAACACTGTATTGAAAAATCATTATCCTTTGTAATGAATCGCACCTACTTTCATTATCACAAATTGCTTTTGTGACAGTAAAAATGTATTATTTTTGTTATTGTGTACAAATGACTAATTTTAATATTATTATTAATACTATCGGCCTATGGTGGGTACTATTGGAATTTGAATTTAAATTCTAATGGATTTAAGTTATGAACTATTCCATTTAATTAATATGTCCCCAACTAGATCTCGGCGAATATTACAATAAGCTCTAGAGACTAATAAAATAAAGGATGGAAACAATAAAAAAATAAATCTCCTTCTTCAGACAACACATTTTTAGGTTATAATTATAAATGATTCAACCTTAAATATTCTGTCTGTACCTACTATTGGCTCCTACAGGATTTTCAATGTTTATAATATTCTGTATTTCGTAATATAAACTATAACTTCTCTCTTCCTATCATTAGTAAGCATCATATAAATGCATATTTGCACCATTAGTTTCCAATTTACAACCTAAAATAATTATTTTTCTTGTATTGATTCCATGACGACTTGTGATAAGTAAATAAGGTAATACTTGCCTATTTTTGCATATGTGTTGACCTTTTTACTATACTTTTATGATAAATATGGTAGTAAAAAAAGTCTAAAAGGTTAATTTCATGTTTGGGTGAAAATTAGATAGTCCACGATGATAAACAGGTTGATTTTATCCCCATCTGAAGACTCCGAATAGTCCTAGTGATCCTGGATTGTCGGGTTTTAGTTGTTCTTCCAGTGTGCCATATATGACGCAAAAATTTGGAGGAGATTTGGGAATGATTGATGATTTGATCGAAGAAATTACGAAATCTCCAGCAGATCTTACACAGAATGAAATATATCGCTCTATTTCAGAGCATAATAAATAACAGTATACTTCTGTCAGTACTTTGCCACCTTTAAACATAAATGCACTTGTAGACATCACGTCATCAGACATGACGTTGTCCCTACTTAGTGCATCTGTTCAAATTATTTCCACTATAAATTGACACACCTGAATCGAGAAAAAGAAGAGAGCTGTAATGTAAGACTTGTGTAAAAGGAAGAAAGCCAAAAAAGCATTCAATGCAGGTGAAGAATATGTGAATGAATATAAGAATATTTGAATACCATGGAAGCACTGTGTAAAAATTCTTGCCAATTCAAATAAGTGCCCAAAAATGATTGAATCCGAACGTCAAGTTAGTTTTGATTCATTTTGTATTATTGGCAATCATGAGAAACAATGGGATTACATCTTAGGATATGACAAGTCAGTGCAAAAGAAAATCCAAAAACTACCAGCTTCTTTAAGACGTTTAAAAGCACTTATTTATGGTTTGTCATGCAATAACGAAATAATAAAAGTATGTAAAACTATGTTTTTACAAACACTTTCAATTTCAAATATGTGGGTGGTGAGTGCTTTTAAAAAAAATTAAGAGTCAGAATTGCTATTGTATAGTCAAGGCAGACACAACAACCGTTCTCATGCGCATGAAGCAAAAATAGTGTAATTAAACATGTTAATAATATATTTTATAAGAAAAGAATCCCACTATGTTAGAAAAAATAGCCAAAAAGAATATTTAGACGAGAATTTGAATATGGTGAAAATGTTTCCCCAATATAGCATATGGTTTGGATCAAAATAATATCAATTTCCAATTGCTACTGAACGCCAATATAAAGGCATATTTTTCTCGTATTTCTTCGTCTGAACAGGAACGGAAACAATAATTGAGTAAATTAAATATTTAATAAAAAATAAGGTGATTATCAGCAACATTTATTATTTACAGAACGTTCGAGAGCAATGAATCAGGGTGATATAAATCGTGCAAAAGAAAATCACATTACAGCTGTTACAGCATGTTTTGATTTGCAAAAGTTTTAACTGTGTCACAAAGTGAAGTACGAGTCTTTCATTATAAGGGAAAATAATATGCCATCTATAATCTCACTGTTCATGATAGGGTGGCTATTAATTGTTATCTTTGGCATCTACAAACAGCTAAGTGAGGTGCGATAGAAATAAGTAGCTGCATAGAAGTATAGAAGTCTTATAAGTACTATTTTTACATATTTTAAATCTAATTTTAAGAATACAGTTGTATATTAGTTGATAGTTTTCCTAAACTTAATTTAAAAAAGTTTAATTTACATAACGTTTATAATTATCCATGTAGGTACCTATTTACTTGACAATGTTGCAACGTAATTTACGTAAAATATATAGGTAACAAACTATCCTGTAATTTCTTAATTTATACTATCAATCATTATTATGTTGAGTGGAATATTCATTAAGTAACTTTTGCAATTATTTTACTATAATATTATGTTCTGTAAAACAATTTCCTGAAACTGACTGAATGGTTAAAATACAGTTTATTGCGATAAAATATTGTTTAATTAAAAAATCTCCTCATATTCCATCAGAATATCTAAACCTATTTTTGGTTTAATCAAATATCATCGAGAGAGAAAACACTAAGAGCACATAGTATGTCATTCCCCGTAAAATTAAAAACAAAAATCAAAACAAAAGTCGAGATATTTAAGATTATCTTTCAGAATTAGCATGGAAAAAAACACCATCTCAAGTTACGTGGTACTTTTTTTATGAAAAAAAAAATAATTACGTGGAAAAACACATCAAGTATAGATATATACACCCTCTAAAAATATATAAACGGGAAAAATCACACCAAATCTAGATGTAATATTTTAGTTGTCAAACTTAACGTGGAAAAACACATTTAGGGTATTATTTCCCAAAATTATGTCTTGCAAAAGTTGATTGTATGCTTAAATGATACTCTATTTAAAGATATAAATTATAATTTAAATAATATTTGCACATAATAAACGGCTTTCGCTACACATTTTTTTCAATGGTTTTTTTGCTCTCCTGAAAAGTTGATAATTTAGAGTTAGTGTGTTATTCCATGAGGTAGTCGAGATTATCCGTGTTTTTCATTTATCCATGCCGCCTCTCTCTACCATTAGCCCAAATAATCGGGAGTCTACTCTAATATATTATGTGTAATGTTTTCAATAAATATTATTTTTAAACAAATAAAGTTTTTTTAAATATTTTCAAAGTTGTAGTCTTATTAAATCAAACGCCCTATATTATATACATACAGTTCTTCGAACCGCAAAATATACGAGATTCTTTAACGAGGTGCTACCAGCTTAAAATGTGGGGATGGGATTTGTTTATAACCTCTGCACCACGTTTTGCATACGATAACGAATAAAGGTAGCATTATTTTAAATTAAAAATTCATAATGCGAATGCTCGCGTCATGGAGACGTTTTGAAAATGCACTGATGTAGTAATACTTTACTCTGCCGGGGTTGCTTTATCAGGGTGGAAGAATTCAATTTATGCATATATTTTGCAGCTGCCAACCGAATAATCTATTAATTCATAAATCCGCATAATACGAGTATTATTAAAAGGAAAATATACGTATTCAAATAATGTAGAAAGGTTTTATCAAATGCGTGGTACAATTTTATTTAAATACCACAATATAGTTTTACAGAATTTAAAACTAGAATAATTGAGGGGTGTATTTTCAAAGTTAACTTATTACATTATTTAAAGAAAATGAGTAATGAATGCCAGAATTTAATTAAATCAATTTTAAACAAGTATTTTTTGTATAGAATAGCTTAATAAATAGCATTCAATTCAGTAGAAAAATCAACTTCAAAATCGGTGTTTGTTACAAAGATTTTATTTTACCACGTCTTTCTTAGCTCGTATTCTTGTTTGTCTGGTGGTTGTTTATCCAGTAGAAATCTTGCAATCGATTTTTAACTAATTTCCCGACTAGCAAGACATTTGAAACTTTTAGAATATATCAGAACACGATGCCAATGCATTCTTTTAATACTTTTAGCCATCAAGTAGAATTAAATTCATTTTCAGTTAATTCTGTTTTGTATGAAAAGTTATTTTGGAAGAAATCCGTAATCCAATCCACTATTATTAGTTGCTAAGGGGGTGGTCCTAGCAACTAAATTATTAATATATACGTGCGTTACTATGGAAATGAAAATGACATTTCAGTATTCTATATTATTGTTTGTTTGTTGCAAAATAGCAAAAAAAAAATGATTTGTTGACAATTGCATTATCAATGTTCTAAATTATTAATACATATAATTGTCAAGTTTATATGATTCAACAGAAAATTTAAAAACGTGGTGTATAAAAAAGTTCTTTTTATCTCGTAATTATTTAGTTGTTCGAGGGATGTCAAACTTCAAACTGCTATTACTCCATAATATGCTATAAAATAATAATTATAGTATTATGAACGAAGTTGTAAAATGTTAACATATAGATAAATACAACAACGCACTACGGAAGCTACGTATTGTATTTAATATTATTAAATTTAGTTATCTAAATATCATTATGAAGATAAGTTTATTGCTTAAAAATAACTATCAACATAAATAACTCAGTTACAGTAGACTTAATAAAAAAAACTTATTTTTTATATCATTGGAACAAGATTGTAATTCTCACTCTATGTCAGTAGTTCAGTTCATTGGCGCAACTCATAAAATATGTAAACTAAGTCACCATTCAAGCTCACTTCCTTCTCACGTCTCTTCATAAGGACATCATTACCGGAGAGAGGATGTGCTGACAGCAGCTGTTGGCACCTGTGTCAGAGTTATGCTGCCATTAAGGTGCCAAACGAGGTCTCCGGCACCCACTATCAAGCTTTTTATTATTTTTGCTGGCACATTGGTATGCTGGTGATTCTCAATTTTTTTCATTTGCATCACCTCAAAGTCGCATAAACAAATCATCACCTCATTTCCATACATCGCTGCCTCAGTATAGGTAATGCGTTCTACAGAGTCATTGTTGTACGCTGAAAACGATTTGCAGTTATGTTGGTGTTCTGTGGTAGTATTGACGCAGGGTATGCATGAAGTATTACGGTAATTAATCATATGTTTATCACATATTGTCATACATGGGTACACTATTTGATAAAAACCAGTTAGGAGAAAACGCCTGTCAAAGTTTTAAATACCAATAAAAGAGTAATTAGACATTTTTATAAAGTATTTATTTATTATTATGATGTAAATATCCTAAAAAAATAACAGTTAATCTAAAATTATAAATAACTACCTTAAATTCTCTTCCATATTTAAATTAGATCAATTTATGTAATAAACTGTAGTTTGCAGTGAAAAAATTATTATACTCCTTTGATATTCATGTTGATGTCATATTATAAATTTATCTGAAATATTATGATAAAATAAATGTCTACAAAAATAGTGCAAGCTTGCCTAAAAACTTCAACTGATTCTCCATATTTTGTAAATCAAAACTGACATTTTGTCAAATAGTGTAACCTTAAGCCCGTTTCAGACGGGACACCGGTGTCGCGCTCGTATTAATAAAGGAGGCAGGTATTCGAATAAAGGGACGTTCATATTTTGTTTATGAACGCCCCAGAGCAAATGAGTCAGAGAAAGGCCCCTTTATTCGAATACAAAGGCCTCCTATATTATATCGAGCGCGACACCGGTGTCCCATCTAAAACGGGCCTTATGCTGAGGTAGCAACATATTTTACAGAAAAATAACTTTTTTGAATTTCCATAAATTATCATACATTCATGTCGTTTGGTTCTCTCTTCAGTAAGCATACTTGCTAAACGGAATTTTACTAGATACTAATAAATCGCATGTGTTTTGATTATATTTTCAAACATGATAAATTCTTTCCTTTTGACCATGTTTGATCCTAATAAGATCATATGGGCATGTTTTACTAAATACTCCAATCACAATGACATGGCTAATAAAATTGTAGGTTATGTTGATATGTTTGACGTTTTAATAAAAAAAATGGGGTTCAGGTGGATACGCCAGCACGAACAAACCCGAATTTGACCGACATGTCTACAAACTTAAATTTACGAATTTACCAATTATTAGAAATAACTGTCAGAGATGCTTAAATCGGTCCAGTCAGCTGTTGGGCCCATCGGGCCGTCCGACCTAGTCGCCACAAAGGCCAATTATATTGCAATTAAAAAAATCGGCGTCTTATTGTGGACGTAAAGATTTCTTCACATAATTTAGTTTATCCGTATTGTTTTAGCTTTATTTTTGTATCATATATCATTAAATTTATTTATATCTGTTAAGTATCCATGCTTGTCTTTGCCATAGCAATTTTTATTAAATTATTTCAGTAAACTCAGTCAAAGCTCACTTGAGACCGTTAATATTCTCAGGCGTAAAAACTGCCAATGATTCACATCCAAACGTAGGACTTCGTGATACGCTTGATTAAGACGGAGTGTGGTGCGAGACGTGTTGGTTTGGAGGGGTCTATGTTTTTGTTGTCGATAACCGCCTATAACCGCCTTGTGTATGGAATGGCTTCCGTGTTAATTTGGACCAATGAAAATAACGGAAACGTTCTGAAGCACTAACTTAATAATAGCTTCGCAAATGTATTTTGTGCTTGCTCTATGTTCCAATGCGAGTATATTATAATAAAATAAAATAAGTTTTCTCTTTACATTGATAAGTATAAATTAATTGAATAATAGTGAATCTCGTTATTTTAAACGTAATCATAATTTAATTTAATTATAAACATAAAATATCGGACTATGGTGTACTCCTTCTAAAATCAGATAAGCAAATGATTTTGCTGGCATCACTTTTATGCAAAGCCAGCGCCTTCAACGCTGAATGACACCTAGTTTGCGAATCACCGCACTAAGTCGTTATGAAATTTGCATAGTGCAGGTGCAAGAGGGGGTTTTTTTGGTCTTCCGACGCCGCCATATTTTATTATTATAATATTATTATGCGGGAATTTCCCGGCGACTGCACTAAACTATGCACCGGCTTGCTTAATTATTCAGAGTGGGTGATTTTTCACACGGGCCTCGGGGCGATTATTTTCCAACTAATGGTGGGCTATTTTTCACTGACGTCCTTGCTATTGCAGAGTTCAGCATACTCATTTCGTTCGTAAAGCATAATTAACTCACTCAACGGCTATATAATATAAAGAAAATTATTAGTTTTTCTTATGCGCTGAAAACTAAATTAACATTTTCTTGCACATCCAATATATTACAGTTTTCTTCGTTATTTTCTTAGACGTGGAAAATTAATCACATACATAACGTCCGAGCTTCATACTATAATATTAAAACCAGTATAACCTACTAATTTTCTGACACTGTCAATTAAAATTAATGTTCTTTCATATTCTAAATAATACATATTTACACACAACAGCCCTCGGTGATTGAGATAATCATAATGAGACGCTTCACGTGGCTGTGACATCCGTTCTAGATGCCGACAGAAAGTGAGACACTTCATATCCTTGTGGCAGAGACCCGATAGGTCCGTCGCCATGGCCGGTCATTCGTCACCCTGCATCGGTGCTGCAAAAATGATATACGCGTAGCAGGTTTAGCATGGCGGGAGGCTCGAGAGTTGGCAATGCACCGTGAGATGTACTGTACGAAAACATCTTCTTGGTTACGCTTCTAGGTCCTGTTATTTACTAAATGGGAGGAGCTTATAATGGAATTGCGGTTAAAAATGGGTGAAGCATGTTAGTTCATAGTTTTTACACATAGCCAAAAAAAAATTTCGTACAGTAGTGCGATCTTGTGCTTGCCCTATGCCCCAATGCTAGAGCGTGATAGAGTGAAAGAAGAAGAAGAATCTTACATACATGGTATGTTATCATTGCAAAAATATAGACGTCATTAAATTCTCTCGCTGTTATTTATTATTTACTTGTGTGACATGATTCAATTATTGTAATACAATTTTTCATAAACCATTTCTTTTATTCAAATGAATAATTTACAAGATTTTGAAAATGTAACATTCCATAATATATTGAACATGCATAAATTTTGAAAACGCCTCAGATATTATATATCCACTAGAAAAAAAAAATGAAACAGAATAGGAAACTCGACGGGATTTGAAGCCGTATCATTGGGGTCGCGTCAATCTGTGCATTAACCAATTATGCTACGAGCCTCCTATCTAATGAAAACATTTTAAACTAGTAGGACAGTAGGACATACACGTATATTTTTCAAATATATTTTTTTCTAGTGGGTATCTGAGGTGTTTTCAAGTTGTATGTAATACAATTATTATAAAATCTGACATTATTAATTATGAATCTTTAATTATTCTGAAATAGTTCGAATACTTCACGTACACTTTAGCAAAATGAAAAACGCATAAAAAATATGAAATATTTATTCGCGATGACCTCATACACGGAAACAGCCAACCCACATTTTCTTACGTTATCCTAAACAAAACGGAACATGGCTGCCGCGTGTGGGTTGACACGCTCGCGTGACAGAAATACAATTTGCCGTTTTTAAATTACATACTTAGGCGCTTTTGCATTAGCTATGGAATGAATGGTTTTAGTACTAGCGGGATATTAGCTTGTTATAAAAAGATTTCAGTAAATTGAAATAGCAAAAATTAATTTCATAAATGTGTGGATAATATGATACGCGTTCGTTACATTAAAAAAAACAAGAAATTTATTATATTTCGTGATACCACGGACGTTTTATGAAAATTTATTATTTATTATCAATTTTTTTGACAAATAACTTCCTTTGTTATATAAAAATACTGCCTGGGGAAACAATAGAGATGTGGCAATATTATTAGACCCCTGGAATTTAATATCTTTCTGTCATGGAAAATAAAATAAAATAGAAACTATTCAACTTTGGATACGAAAACTATACTACAGTTATTGCAAAATCATACAATAAAATTGGTTTACTCCTTAAGGCTATACTTTAGCTGTAGCATGGTCTAAAAAGATCGGGACTAAGCGATGCGCGGATTGTGCAAATGACGCGAGCCGAACGAAATATAATTTGTCATAAAAATTCAACATGCGTCCTTTTAATTTTATGTTTATTATTATATTCGTAATAATAATAGTATATTCATTGACATGTTTTCTTTTTCAAGTACATACGAAATGTTTTTTATTCATCTTTACACGACTTAAGAATGTTTTCTTCTGACGCCATCACAAAATAAATTGACGTGCTCACACCTCGACTGTCAGTGTCCGATTGGCGACGGCTGCGAAATTTCGTTCCACCTACTGTTGAAAATTATTTACCGTTTCACTTGTGTATGCTCTTAAATATAAAGAAATGAAAAGTAGATACCTACATCTTGAAATAAAATAATTCAATGCCATCATCATGATAATTGATCAAAACAGTCAGTTACTGAAAAACGACGCTTTTCAGTGACTAATGATTGACGACTGTACTGTCGAACAAGAAATTTTTATCCACGTGTGAAAACTGTGGACTAACAAGCCCCTCCTGTTTAGTTAATCGCACTTACGTTTTCAAATGAGCAACGCCCCTAAATTTATCATTTTATTTTATGCTTCCGTGGTGTACAGATCTGTAAAATTATGTAATTTGATGCTTTTAATAATAACAATATGTCTAAAATGAACAGGAATTATATTAACATAATTATTAGTAAACTTTTTGTTTATCGCGCAGAAGAAAAGAAATCGTACCTAAAAAGAGAGCCGATGCATTATTTATACACGCGTTACCGCCATGACAGGTACGTTACTGAGAAGTCTTCTATATGCGACTACAGTGACTTCCGGTTGTCGACGAGATCTTGTTATCGGACAGTACACGCTCTATAAGGGCGAAAAGATCACGTGGCATATTAAAATGTAGAGACTGCGCTGGATCGGCCACGTGCATATAATGCCATGGACATATCGGCGAGGCGGGCTACGTACCTACGCAATCCTCGATGGCAAGAAAAGACCTGGACGGCCGAAATTGAGATGGCTGGACTGCGCCACACGAGATTTAAAAATTGGAAAGTGTCGGCACTGGATCGTCCAGGATTGAACGAGGCAAAGACCTACCAAGGGTTGTAGTGCCATAAATCAGCGGTATAGAAGCAAAGGCAGCTTTCTACCAAAACAGTGTTTAGAAAAAGCTAAAAAACTAATTTAAGGCATATGAGTTTAATGCAAAACTTTTTGTTTATTTTTTCAATCTAGAAATAAGGTTAAAAAGATAATCTGTATAATAAAAATCGGTAACTTTGCTTCATTTATTAAGAGAATTTAATTATAAAAGTCAATATTTCCACATTTGCTTCCAAATTTATAAGATTGCTGGTTTAGCGAAATTGAAAAATTAAAAATTGAAAGTTTGCTGTGTTCACTCCCAAATTGTACCGAGCGGCCATTTTATAATGCGAGCAAAACAGCCTTTGCTTCTAATGTGAATTTTTAAAGTGATTTTTGTATGAAAAAATGCAAGGTTTGCGTCTCACATATTGTATTACCATGTGCATAATGAGCAGCTCTATATTTCTACATTCATAGGTTATTTTGCCAATTTTTCCAAGATTGCTGCCTTTGCTTCTATACTCCTCAAATGATGATGAATGATTGACGACTTTTAGCATCTTGCCTGCTCTTACTAGTAATTAATTACAATATTAGTACTCAAAATATCGGATATCCGGTATTTATAATACCGGATATTGCCAGAAGGAAATACAATAATTTGAAAAGTCTGATTCTTAGCGGAAGCATTGAGGGTCGACGAAGAAGGCATGGGTTATCTAGATCAGTGTTTTGCAGAAATTCTCTGTCGCTCCAAAAATAGCTTTCAAAGGAAGAATAATATCTACCTGTAAGTTACAAACCCATTAAATTAGTATCAGTATTTTTGACTACCAATTATTCGTGCCAGAAGAATTTTTTGACCATCTCAATGCAACGATTCTTATCTACAAAAAAATAATATTCTGGCAATTTATACGTAGTAGATGTTGCACTATTTAAAAAAATATATTGCTTTCTCAAAATTTCAGAAGACCTATCCTGACTGATCCGTTTCTCATTATTTTAATAATTAACAATCGATTTCATATTATATATTTTTTGTGTTCGCAAATTGTGTCACTGCATTTCAAAATCAGCTAAGTCCACCTTTAGGTATTTTTTACTTTTTTGTGAATTTCTGAAGAACTACTGCTTTCTAACATTTCTGCATTATCAAAATGTGGAGTTTTTTAATTTTAAATATTCTATACTCGAAATGATATAAACTTTCACCCTTGTGACTGTGTATTTGAGAAAACAGAAAGCTGTTTTTCTCCTATTCATCTATTATGGACTTGGCTGATTTTGAAATCTAGCGACACAATTATTGTACTTTTATGTTCTATTATAATATATGCATTAAAAACTAATAAACGAGGGGTATATTTTCAAAGTGAACTTATTCCACTACTTAACAAAAATGAGTTACGAATGCCAGAATTTAAAGAATAAAATTTTGAACAAGTATTTTTTTGTATAGACAATCCTAATAGCATTCAATTCAGTAGAAAAATCAACTTCAAAATTGGTGTTAGTTACCTACATATTATTAAGTAACTTATTCCAATACAAAAAACATCATAATAATGAAACATCTACACCGTTAACAGTTTTTTGGCTTTTACCAAAAAAATTTGAGTGTCACTTTGAAAATACACGCCTCAAACGTAATGACTATAAGTAATAGTTTGTATTTTTGTGTTAGAATAGTATTTTCTCTATTATCACCGGCTTACAGGTATAAAACATGTTGGGAAGTACTGATCTACACGATAGTCCAAGTATAGGGTCTCTCAATATATTAAGTTATATGGATGGTCGAAGAGACACTTCACGTAGCTGGGACATTTTGTTCATGATGCCACCAGAGAGTTCGACGTACTCTTTTGGCACAACCTCAGGGGTTCTAAAGGCTTGACCATCCTTCTCTCACCTTATGGTGGTGCTACAAAAGTGATCTACGCGTTGCAGGACTGGCATGGTAGGAGGCACAAGAGTTGACGATATACCAATATATCAATATCTGTCACGTATTTTTTTCGTAGTGGTGTTGACTTGTGTGTCCCTGGTAACTAGCTTAGAAATCGGGAGTATCAGTAAGTTGTTTGTTCTCCCAAGATGGAAAACTAACCTGCCATTGGTGATGCTAATTGGGAGGGCAATAACTATGTTCAACCAAATTGCTTCGGATGTTAATATAGTCCACCTACGTGAGGATGATTATAGGTGGGCGTTCTTTTACAAATTCTAAAAAAAGGGACCACTTAGCTCATTCGGTGTGCTTCCATGTCAAATGTCATATTGTGAACGTCTTAAATTTATAATTTTTAATGTTCATGGTATGTAAAAAAAAAAAAAAAATGGCGCAAATTTGTGCTTGCCCTATGCCTATGGGGCGTGACAGGGTAAAGTGGTAGTCGATATAATATATTATATTAACAGCATCCCTACAATTAAAATTCACTGCACGCCGCTGCTGTTTACTATTTTACAAGAACAAAATCGAGGGGGATAGCCAGTAGGTAAATAAATAAAGTAAGAAGACATTAACGTATGGTAGACGAAAACAAAAACGGACTTGCGTTTTTTGCTTTGACTGAAAAAGTCCAGATAGTATAAAATTGCCCCTGTTTTTAATCATACAACGTCAAGTTGCCAGATTACGCCAGCTTTTTTCCACATTTTCTAAGCTCTGTTATTATTTTAAGATTTATTTTTTTCATCGCGCATACAAGAAAACGGAATGACCAGTTAAAGCATAAATTATGGTAAATTAACTTGTTAGACTCTGTTATCTTTGTTTCATTGAAACATTATTTTCCTCGAATTCATTAAATTTATTTCAATTTCACATTGTGGCCTTATTTATTATGCATATATAATTTTGTTATAATGAAAGCTAAGAAAGAATTTCATTATGATTATTTATACATTATTATGTTAAAATATTTCCTCATCATCATCATCAACCTGAATCTATCCACTGCTGGATGAAGGCCTCTTCAAGCTTCTTCCATTTCTCTCGGTCCTGTGACTGATGACTTATGATAATGATTATATTGTTCAATATACCACAATTTTGAATATTAAGTATAATATTTATTATATCTCTAGATATGTAGCCAAATATACTGTACTATCATACTGTTTAATATTTACGTAAACAAATTTCATTCCATCGAACTACACAATATAGCAAACACACCCGTGCCATCCTCACACATAATCATAAATGTTCTAGTAATTGGATTCAATGTTTTTCTTTCATATGTTTCATATTTCATAATCTTCATCATCATCAGCCTAAATCTATCCACTGCTGGATGAAGGCCTCTTCAAGCTTCTTCCACTTCTCTCGGTCTTGTGAATTGCGTTTCCACGTATTTCCGCAGAACTATACCATTTCATCTATCCAGCGGCTTCTAGGTCTACCTTGCAGATGTTTCGTACCTCTTAGATACCACTGGATGGCTAACGTTGTGCAACGATTGTATCTTATTCGAGCTATGTGTCCAGCCCATTTCCACTTGAGACTTAATGAACTCTATTACATCGCACATCCTTGTCTGCTTCCTTTTCCATTAATTCATCTTTTTGTCTTTTCGCGTTATGCCCAGCATGCACCACTCCATACCACGTTGTGCTACTCTAAGTTTCTGGATCTCTCTTTTACTTAGGGTCCATGTTTCACACGCATATGTGATTACGGGAAGCACACACTGGTTTGAACACTTTGCGCTTTAGGCACAGTGGAAGGTCACTTTTGAAGACGTTATTAAAATATTTCCTCTCATATTTTTAATGATATTGAGCTTTATTAGCATAATGTTAGCTCAAAGAAAATATATTCAAAGTGTGTGAATTTGAAGTTTAATATTAATAATATTCTAAGATTTTCTTTTTCATATAACGAAAAACGTCCCGAGGGTTCTTTCAGGTGCCTGATAGAATTTGTGTTTTCGCAGTGAAACTAAAAGAAGTTAAATAATAAATGACAAAAATTTCATAAGGTGGCTATACAAGATTGTACACCTGAAAAGATATTACGCAAAATGTAATATTTTTTTTCTTTCATCATTTTCGCGCGATGTAAATTGTTAAAAAGTTTTGATTACCTCATCGAAATATAATTTTGTCGGTAGAAGTATAATTATATTAAAACAGGTTTAGTTAGGGTGAAATAGATTTTAGTTTTCTTTTGATATTCACAAATACATAATACAAAAATTAAGGAAGTAATAATATAATTTTTTCTCAAAAAATCTGATAAAATATTATACCTTTAATAATTTTTACAATAAATATTTTTTTATTAATTCTCTTTTTGTTGCCAAATCCGTCTACACAGCGGAAATGACAAACATTTTTTTAATGAATTTAATGAGTGAATCAAGCTGTGTTTCCGATTGCAGGAAGTACTCAAATTTTAATATAAGACTGTTTTCATTATATTTTACATTTTTTCCAGACTCAAAACCCCCCTTTTGCCAGTAGCAAAGAGTAGAGGTAGGCTGTTAATATCCACCAAAAATAGTGCACATTAATCTTTTCTATGCCGCAATTAGTTAATTGATAGTAATTAACATAAGAATTGGTGTAATTAGGGCGTGCAAAGACGCTTTGGGCACTTAACCGGTTAAACTTTATTAGTCATACGTTATTGAACTAAGACTACCTACTATGATGACTATGACTATGAATTTACAGATGATGTTGGTTAGTTTTTAAATCAATTAACCTCTACCTAAACCAAACTGTGGCTGCGCGGTTTAAGCGTTGGAATTATAACGCTGTGGGCCTCAAGATTGATCCTGGGTCTGGCAAGTACACCAATTGTTTTTCAATTTGTATGTGAGTCAAGGATGGACCTAATAGATTGAGCAAGTGAGTGACATTCATTTATCGTAAAAAAACTAAAATCTGTTAATACAAACCCCTACATTGTGGAGGCCCATCTTATGATCATATTTTGATCGGACATGATCGAAAAAAAATATTATTTGTTTTTGTTGGATTACGAATACTTACGTATTACACATTATATTGATAGTTCATTTTTTTTAATTCTTTGAGCCCTGCCTAACCAAACTATAATAGATAAAAATATTATTCTCTATATTATGAAATATTTGTATAATTTATTTCCATAATTTTAGATAGCCGAGTATTTATGACTATTAACTATTATGGCTTGGTTTTCGGAGGGTTTAATTGAATTTTAAAAACTAATCAACATCATCTGTAAATTGCAGTCTTATTTCAATGAAAACAAAATATGTAGTTATGACTGACAAAACTTAGTGTGCACTACTTATGGCGGATCGTAACAGCCTACCTTCACCCTTCGCCACTACCTTTTGCGCCTGCGACGAGGATATTTCATCAGACATTTGTATTGATCTGGGACAATAATTATTATAGTTTTGTTAACATTCTAAAGGAAGACACTTGAAATTACATACTTAATTACTTATTGAATAATATTTTTTTTTCCTACAAAATAATAACAAAGCACTTCAGTAACAGACGATAATGTAAAATTAACAAAAATATTACAGCAAATAAATTTATAAATAAAATATTTATTTTGATTACTTACCACATGAACAAAATAGAAGTGCAAGTGCTGCAAAAGCTGGAGGAAGACCTCCAGGAAATATCACCATCTTTACATCATCAACTCAAAGGATATTGAAATAATTGATGATCCTGTAAACAAAAGAAAAAGTATATTTAAACTATGAAGATTCATTGATTTTAAAAAGTTTTTGAATTAATTGTTTTAATTATATCTTTCTTTTATTAAAAGATTGACTTAATGTGATTCCACAAGTAGTATCAGGAGATCTACGAGAATTTGTATTAGCTTTCATTTATAATTCAGTAAAAAAAAAGGTTTAATAATATGGCGTATTTTTAAATATTTGGGTATTTTACAACGTTTTTATTAGGTCGTATTCTTCTTTCTCCGATGGTTGTTTGTCCGGTACAAATCTTGCAATCAATTTTTAACTAACTTCCCAACTAGCTAGACATTTGAAATATTTAGAATATATCAGAACACGATGCCAATGCATTTTTTTTTTAAATACTTTTAGCAATTTTTAAGTAGACTTAAATTCATTTTCAGTTAATTCTGTTTTATATGAAAAGTTATTTCGGAAAAAAACCGTAATCCAATCCACTATTATTGGTTGCTAGGGTCCTAACAAATAAATTATTAATATATACGTGCGTTACTATGGAAATCAATATGAGTGTCAAAATGACCTTTCAGTATTATTTCTATCAAATTTAAATTTAAGCTAGTCAAGTTAAGTTTATATTATGATTCAACATAAAATTTAAAAACGTGGTATATAAAAAGTTCTTTTTATCTTTTAATATTATTTACGAGAGAAAATTTTGTAGCAATAATAGCAGGAATTAAGAAATTAATGTGTAGTCAGTCACGGTATTGTCAGCTTTTATGGATCAGTGTTTGTTTTATTTTCATGAAAGCATTAAAAATAATGTATGCTAACATAACAGTTACAGCAAAAGTAAAGAAACCAAAAAATGAACGTATACGGAAATTTGTACGAAATAGTTCACTGCAAGACACTTATTCGTGCGCTGCAGTACATGAAACATGAGTTCGTGTAACATTTAATCAAACAACGAGTTATTCGTTGAACATTTCACCGTAGAGTATATTTGTACGTATGCTAAAATATGTGGCGAATTTTATGAGATGTCTTTACTATGTTAGGTTAGGGTTAATCTAATTGGAACAGTACTATTTAAAAACTATAGCCGCATTTTGTAAGATACGTACAAATGTATTCCACGGTGAAATTTTCAACGAAGAACTCGTCATTTGATAAAATATTATACAAACTCATGTTTCACGTACTGCGGCGCACGAATAAGTGTCCCACGATAAACTGCATACGTACAACTTACATGTAATCAAAAATGAATGCCAGAGACGTCTTGTTCAGGTAGATAGATCATGTATTATTTAGAAGCAGCATAGGGGGTGAAAAATTAATTAATGACTGCAAATAATACGTTTGAGGGTAGATTCCATGAATATGACAAAATTTTATTAGCGTAATTTTATTAGACACGTGTAAATCAAAATTTAATGTTTTTTTTTAATTTATCTGCGGTAGATAATAATAAATTGCAGAAAGTATCAAAGTTACATTAACATTCAAGTTTTTCAGAACATCTGGATTATAAGCTGTACCACGTAAGAATAAGAAAAAAATGCTTTACGAGAATAAGTTGCCTACGAGGATCAAACGAGTGAAAAGTCGTGAAGAAATGGTCGGAAAATACTCGTTTGAGAAAATTATAAAAAGAAAAATAGTTATATACATTCAATTAAAGATATCCAAGATATTTATTCTAGATACGCTATAAAATTAGCTTTCAGGAAGCTTTATAAGAACTCAGGATTGTGAACGCATATTGAGAAATACTCTTAGCTTATCGCATTGATGAATCCTAGAAGCTGGCTTACATGCATTGCAATAGAAAAGATGTGAGTGAAAATAAAATTTTAAGTCAAACAATATGCCAAGATCTCTGGCCTCATATTGACGTTAATGACGTTAAAGGTAGTTGTTTCTTATACGAAACTATGAAGGTTGTGAATAATATGAACATAAATTTATCTTTCGAGCACTGTGAATACGTTTTTAAAACACTTCAATAAACCATTTTCGTTTATTCAACGAATAATTCACAATATTTTGAGAATGTTACAATACATATTAAACATACATAACTTCAAAACACCTCAGAACACCCACTATAAAAAATCATTTTTGAAAAAAAAATACGATTTTAACCCATATAACCACTGGTATCGCGCCACTGTGCAATAATCAATTATGCTACGAGCCACCTATCTAATTGCAAAATTTTAAACTTAAGTAGGTCCTACATGAAATTTTTATCAAATTGCGTTATGATTAACTATCGGTTTCTGTGTATTAAATCAAGGAATATTAATTACCTTAATTACAAACCGACGCCCGGCTCTCGAAAAATATTTTAGTTATGATGTCTACTTGAACTTGCTAACTATTCCTTGATTTAATATACAGAAACTGATAGTCAATAATAACGTAATTTGATAAGCATTTCATATATTATGTGCTACCAGTTTAAATTGTCGCAGTTAGATAGGAGGCTCGTAGCATACTTGGTTAATGCACAATGGCGCGCTACCAGTGGATACGGTTTCAAATCCCGTCGAGCATCGTATTGTTTTTCAAATATATTTTTTTTAGTGGGTATATCTGAGGTATTTTCAAGTTATTTGACTTCTATAAACCATTCTAAAATGCATTTACACTTAAGGGGGGACATGCTCGTCGAAGGTCAAAATTGAGTTTTTATTGTATATTCAAACCATGATCCTGGACACTCCTTAAACGTTGTAGATGATCTATTTATATAATTTTGAAGCCTTATTATCCTTTATAGTTATTTTAAACATTTGATGACTGCATGAAGTATTTTTGTTACATAAAATGGTATTCTTTTAAACCTCTCGCTCTAATGTTTTAGAATATAGTCATATTTCGGTACATAACTGTGCAGTGGTGTTAAGATTTTTTACATTTATTAATTTTTAAACGCATTTATAAAACCATTAGCATAATTTATTACGAGATAATTTTTGTAAAATATTCACGATAAAAAATTATATTGATAATCTCTGTGATCCCAAATTTGACAAGAATTAGGCATTTTATTATTCAAAAAATCGGCAAGATTAACACATTTCAAGATGATTCTAAAGATATTTATTATAAGCTATGTCCTTGACCATTCAAGTGTGATAAAAATCTTATGAATAATGATTGCTTTATAATAATTATTGACCTAAGAATAAGGTAGTGTTTTTTTGAAATACGCCATTTCTTTTGTCATTCCCCAGTGGTTAAGCTACAACATACGGCCGTAGCCATAAATTGACAAACTATAATTGAAGTAGGGAGTAAAATGATATTGACGCGCGTGTTTGAACATGTACCGTTTAAAAAAAAATAAAAAAAAATTCGGTTAAGTACATGTTCAAACACGCGCGTTAACATAATTTTACTCTTTACTTTAATTATAGTTTGTCATTTTATGGCTACGGCCGTATGTTGTAGCTTAACCACTAGGGAATGACAAAAGAAATGGCGTATTTCAAAAAAACACTACCTTATTCTTAGGTCAATAATTATTATAAAGCAATCATTATTCATAAGATTTTTATCACACTTGAATGGTCAAAGACATAGCTTATAATAAATATCTTTAGAATTATCTTGAAATGTGTTAATCTTGCCGATTTTTTGAATAATAAAATGCCTAATTCTTGTCAAATTTGGGATCACAGAGATTATCAATATAATTTTTTATCGTGAATATTTTACAAAAATTATCTCGTAATAAATTATGCTAATGGTTTTATAAATGCGTTTAAAAATTAATAAATGTAAAAAATCTTAACACCATTGCACAGTTATGTACCGAAATATGACTATATTCTAAAACATTAGAGCGAGAGGTTTAAAAGAATACTATTTTATGTAACAAAAATACTTCATGCAGTCATCAAATGTTTAAAATAACTATAAAGGATAATAAGGCTTCAAAATTATATAAATAGATTATCTACAACGTTTAAGGAGTGTCCAGGATCATGGTTTGAAAATACAATAAAAACTCATTTTTGACCTTCGACGAGCATGTCCCCCCTTAAGTCTCATTACCGTTCGGGTCCGGATTTGTATTATATTTATGAAGACATCATGTAACGACAAATTAATACGCTGAACAAATTTACAAGTATCTTGCTTTGCAAACTTATCCCATAAAATAACTTTATGGGAGAAAAATGTGGGGTCGTAAACACCCCCAAACAATAAAAACTTTGTCTGTCGATAATATATTCCACTCATTTAGAAATAATCCTTGTTTATTAAATCAAACTTTTTCAATAATATAATATTACGAGAAAATTAAGTACCCAAGTACCTATAAACTCAGGTAGGTATTCTTACATAGTTAGCAAACCACAAAACTGTGGTTGGTAAAACAATATAGTTCAATTATTGGTTTATCTTCAACTATTATCGACATTGTTATATATTATATTTTATTAATAATATTGAAGACATTTAACTTGTATACAAATAGTAGACAGAATATTCATCATAGTATGATTTTTGTATTACATCTTTTACCAATAGCCAGACCCGGGCCAAACGGAAGTATTGGGGTGCGGCAGTGGCATTCATGTCAGATATTAAGATCTGACATGAATGGTGCATATTAAACGTTGTTTATCATACATATTTTTTTCATTGAACTAAGGCTACAAATTGTCGATTGTGTTGGTTTTGTTTTTAAAATTCAATTAAACCCTGCGCAACCAAGCCATAATAGATAAATAGTCGAAAGATATTCCTTTGTCTATAAAATATGTAATATTACACCATTAATCTACATATAATTATAATTTTATAGATAACAGAATATTCTTTTACCGACTATGGTTTGGTTGCGACAGGCATTAATAAGTTAAAAAAAACAAACCAATTCTGTAATATGTATTTTTAATTCAACAAATACGTATGCACTATTAATTTATAAGATCGTCCATAGCATACCTAAACTATAATGGTATGGTTTAGATAAGATACCTACAAGGGGTGGTAAGATACTCTAATAAAATATATTAAATTCAAATACATAATGAAAAATCAATGAGTGGTAAATTGAATAATTACGCATTATACATATATATTAAAAAATAAACACTATTATATTCGTATTTATGAATTTAAAATTCTCACGAAATTATCACTCGCACGATTGATTACAAAGGTTCCAAAAAACGCATTATCTCAAAGTCTCAATAGAATGAAGAAATATAAAAGGCTTCTGTAAAAAATGTAAATCTTTGTCCGGCAGGGACAAAAGATAGTTATAAAAAATATGACATATTTTTTGTTGTAATAAAATAAATATAAATGTTTTATAATATTATGCTATTATTTTTCTATTGGTGGTCTTCCTTTATTTACTTCCAGACTGTTTTCCGACTTGATTATGACATAATCAGCATCACAACATTCGAAATAGTATTGTTATAACACGGTTTAAGCTGGCTGCTAAAATTAGTAATTAACGATTTTGTCTTATTAAAATACTTCATTGGATTCATTTAATTGACAATCGTTAAATCAGGTATTTAACATACATAACTTATTAGTGTGACGTCTGAAACAACAGTCCTGTTTACATTTAATAGATGCTTATAAAGGTCGAATACTAGATACAGATTTATCGTACTTGCGATGTGTTACCACAACAAGGGTCTATCTGTCTATAATAATCTGTATAGGCATTGGGAATAGCATAATATGTTCCACAAAAACATCATAAAATATCGATTTAATGATAAAAACAATTACAATTCATGTTACTACATCTTCTAAAATATTTTGGGATTATAGCTAGTTATTAAAATTACACAATACATCTAGGGCAGTGATCGCCAAATGGACGCTTGCGAGCTACCAGTAGCTCGCGTAGGATATTTTATCATATTTATATTTATAAATTTGCCTCTCAGAAAAGATCCAGCTGTATCGTCGAAAACTTTCAAGAAGATGGCCCTTCATCAGAAATGGAATTGAAAGAATTTCAATGTGATTTTTCACTTAAGAGTGTTGCCTCAACTGTAGAATCTGTATGGTCTTTCGTCCCAACAGAAAATTATCCAATTTCAGTTCGAATTGCGCTCAAAATGAAGGCATTATTTTGTTCTACCTACATATCTGAATCAACGTTTTCCACTATGAAGGTGGTTAAAAGTAAATAAAAAACAAACTCACAGATTTACATGGACAGGGTACTTAGCGAAAATTGGAAAAATTGTGGAGGAAAGGGAATGCCATTCTTTTCACTGATTATTTTTACTCACACTAATTATTTCTTTCAAGATATTTTTCTATTATTATTTTGTTTATAAATAAATAATAATTCAAGTACGTATTTTATGTTTTATTGGAAGTTCGATATCCTAATCTATTTTAAGTAATATAATAATATTATGTATGGTAAGATAAAGAACGATGATAAATAATTATAAAAAGGAATATGTATAAATAGCTCACCGGACAATTTAAATTTCTGAAAGTAGCTCACATCCTTACTGAGTTTGGAGACCACTGATCTAGTATATAATTAGTACTTAATCTTAAGGGTATTCTTTATTTATTAATAACAAAAACATCCTTACTATAATATTTAACAATATAATATAATACTGTGGGAATTCGGTCAGTCATACATTTACATACTGATTCATGTCGTACCTATATATATATATATATATAGTATATTATTATCTATATTCAATAATTAGAATGGCACATTCTTAAAATATTGTGAATTATTCGTTGAATAATAGTAAGTCACAACAGAAAATATTGGAGTGATCCGTGACGTCGGTTAGTAATTAAAGTAATAAATATTTTAATTTAAAATACAAAAACCGATCGTCCATCGTAACTCAATTTGGAGAGCGCTTATGAGCAGGTATTAAAAAAATGCCAATGGATAAAATTTTTCGCAATTAAGCATGGCAGTCGTAGCATAGTGGTAATGCACAGGGCGCTGTAGCCAAGAGACGTAGGTTCGATATTTCCGGGTGTTTTACTTTTTTCAAAAAAGATTTTTTCTATTGGCTATTGGTTTTCAAAATTATGTATGAATATCTAATAATATTTTGTAACAGTGTCTATAATGGAAAGAAAATGTGAGAAAACACAAACAGCCAAGTGTATATAATATTAATAATAATTTTATTATGTACGAGTACCTACGTACTTATAAAATTCATATCCTTTATTTCTATCGCGTGTACATTATATATATTATAATATACTATTTTTATTTTTCTATTAATTTTGTCGAGATATTAAGTAATTTGTATTTAATATTCAATCATAAAAAAAAAAGTTCAAACATTTTCATCGTAATTTTTATACTCTGTCGTGATACTTCCTTTTACGTGACGCCGTAACAACTCATAATGAAACTTTTATATTGTCAGAGTAAATTCAATTAAATACTTAAACGAATTAAACCGGGTTATGTGGTGTGATATTATTCTCTTATAACAGAGCTTTAAAATTCTTTCACCAGATGTCACATTAATCCATTAGACAGAGAAGCATGCACAGTGGAAGAACGTTTTATGTGATTTTTTTATTACTTACGTGTTTGAGCGTAGTAAAAATAATCTGTTTCATTGGTCTTTATTGCGCTGGAAAACATCGAAATTTACGTTCGGATACCCTCGGTTGATACATTAAATCAGACATTAAAGTTTATTTTGTTCCAATTCAGAGGCAATCGTGCTTAAGTTGATGGTATTCAACAGAGAACTTGTTTGTCATAAGCCTAATTCTAAGTGTACGTCCTGAGTGGCAGCGTTCGGCGCAGCATTGAGCGTTTTGCGCAACTCAAACGTATAACCGTATAAATGTATAACCAAAAAAAGACATTGTCTACTAACATTTTCCCACACGGTTATACGTTTGAGTTGCGCAAAACGCTCAACGCTGCGCCGAACGCAGGCACTGAGGCCTCACACTAAGGCTGAAATGCATGGAATGTCACAAATCGCTATACGCTATTTAACCGTTTATTTTCGTCCGAATAACGCCAGTAAGCAAAGTAAATACATAAAATAAAATTCACACAAAACACCGTTAAAATCTGTAATGTCAGCATTACCTAAAAATTTGACATCTGTGACTTTATAACCAAAAATTAAATGAAGATTAAACATTAGTTTAATTACTGATTTGGTTACCAGTTTTAAATGCATCTTATTATATTGTCGACATTGTTGAAATCTACATGTGACATTTTCTTTCGTAAACATATTCCATCTATAAGGATTTATTGCCATGTCAATAAAAAAATATACGCGACACGCTATGTACACTTTATCAGCGTAAGCGTATCTACAACTATTAAAACACTTTAATAAAATAAATATTAAATTATTCAATGTACTTACAATATTATACATATTATAATGTTCTACCATTTGCACACTTTTACAATTTACATTTTTCCTTTATAGTGTTAACTGTCAATTGATGGTGGAACTGCGTTGTATTATTTGATTTATTATTTGTAATTAAATGAAACAACAATATTACCACTATACTTGATGGACAAACAAAATATAATATAAATAAGAATATAAATGAAACGAACGAAAAATAAAATAAATTCATATGCATTCTATAAAGTTATGTTATATCAATAAGACAATCCCGAATATTATATAGGATACAATAACGGAGATGACACAAAATCAATAATTATGTTGTATTAAATTAAATCAATAATACAATGCATTTCCACCATGAATTGATAGTTAACACAATAAAAGAAAAGAAAATGTTCATATGTATCATAACGTAAATCAGACATGTACAATTTCAAGTAGGCTGTGATCTACTGTCCAGTATCAAAACTAGCAGGTGTCAGTATAAAGCGCGGGTATTCTTATATTTTCTTTTTCTCACTCCTGGGAGTGATGCAATACGAATCAAGTGATACGGTGAAGACACATTGTGTTCCTCGCGTCTGATTTGCGACTTCCACATAAGCTGGCTAAAAAAATTAAAATATCAGATCACAATGCAATTATATTATTATTTTACATTTTAATGTAGACGCTTTTGAAATTTTCACAACAGAAAAACCAACCCGCGATCGATTCGTTGGACATGTTTTATATAAATATTCAAAACGCTTATCAAAAAACAAATAACTCGATTGTATTAAGGGCGGACATGCTCAGTGTAGGTCAAATGGAGCTTTTATTGTATTTTCAAAGCATGATCCTGGACATTCCTTAAACGTTGTAGATAATCCATTTATATAATTTTGAAGCGTTATTATCCTTTATATTTATTTTAAACATTTGAATTTTTATTACATAAAATAGTATTATTTTAAACCTCTCGCACTAATGTTTTAGAATTTAGTCATATTTCAGTACATGCATGTGCAGTGGTGTTAAGATTTTTTACATTTATTAATTTTTAAACGCATTTATAAAACCATTATTATAATTTATGTCGACATTATTATAGTGAAATATTTACGATAAAAAATTATATTGATAATCTCTGTGATCCCAAATTTGACAAGATTTAGGCATGTTATTATTCAAAAAATTGGCAAAATTAACACATTTGAAGATAATTCCAAAGATACTAATTATAAACTATTCTTTGACCATTCAAGTGTGATAAACATCTTACTAATAATGATTGCTTTATAATAATTATTGACCTAAGAATAAGGTAGTATTTTTTTGAATTTTTTTGGCATTCCCCAGTGGTTAAGCTACAACATACGGCCGTAGCCATAATTTAAAACTATAATTGAAGTAGGGGGAATATGTTAACGCGCGTGTTTGAACATGGACCGTTTAAAAAAAATCGGTTAGGTTTCCATTTTGACCTACGCTGAGAATGTCCCCTCTTAAAGATTGGCACTTTGATTTTGTTATTAGTACAAAACTTTAAGCTATAACGTTTATCTGGAAACGATTTAACGAGAAAATATTATACTTTTATTTTCAGCTCATGGATTATTTACGATTCAACAATCATTTCATCGTTTGACAACAATGTCGTGTTTCTACCATAAAAACAATTGGATTCTTAAAAATAGACATCCTATTATAGCATTGGACTGGCACAGTTCTCTGCGCTGTCACAATAAATCAGTATATACCATATACCTATAAATATAAATGTAATGCCAGTAAAATATTATAATAAAAAATATTCTCCTAAGTTGGTACCTATCTACTTACCAGTGGCAAAGATTTAGCTAGTAAAATACATTTTTTTTAAATTTATTATGAATATTAAACATAATATATTATTATAGATTAAAATATGTAATAAATTCTAATGGATTTAAGTTTTCTAATATTACAATATTTGAGTCGTTTTTTGCGACCCGGGTTTCGCCTTTCGGCATCGTCAGGCACTATGCGTACTCACTAAAAAGTTAATACACACTAACAACGAATACAGTAAATTCTCACTTATATAATAAATTAATACAATAAATTAAATAAAAACTTTATCATCTACCTATTAAGTCAAGGATTACAATATTTTTTTTTTTTTTTTAAATAGTTGGGTGATTATAAATTATTCTACCAAGAAATATTAGAGATAAATAATAGCGCAGGTAGGCTGAATGATTACCTTTAAGATTATTCTTCTATTCTTTATAAATAATTTTCTTCATCTTCAGGACGTCATGATTATTGAGCATCATGGTCCAGATGATTTGGCCATGTGATGAAAAATGAGAAAACCTGTAACTTTCTTTCATCCGAATGGAGTTCTTCTTCGTCTTTTCCGACCTTCAAACCGACAACCTGACCAAATAAAACGAGTTTTTTAGTTGACATCCTTCTTGCGGGTTATAGTATAACAAATAAACTCGAAATTCCGGTAAAGGCAAACCATGGAGAGTCTATATCAAATTTAGGGCTCGCTGATTATGGAATCATTAGTTTGTTTGTTCATCTACGAGATTTTACCATGTAAATACATTTTAGTTGCATCCATATCGTTTTTACTCTTCTAAATTGATAAATCGAAATCACATCAGATACTCGGACTAGACAATATACTATGCCCGGCAAAACTTTTAAACATTGCAACCAATGACATTTAATATGTCATTGATTGCAACAAACTATGAGGCCTGATCACAGTACTGTTGTAAAACAGCAGTGAATTTAATCATAAAATAGAAATAATCACAAACACCCAGGGTTTCAGAAAATAACAAAAATGTAATATTATTGAGACCTCGCCAAAAAGAGACCTCAAGGCCCCCGGATGAATGTCCAGCGCCTTACACACTGAGGGTTTTCAACATTACTATGGCTAGAGCCTGTATTCTCCGAATTGACGCTAATGTGTTTTACCAATTAAACTACGGGCGTCTTATCTAATTATGACGTAATTAACTATTATTTTTTACTTAAAATACTTAAAAAAACAAAATGACAAAAGTCACTAATTTTATTCTCTCGGTTTTTGTGTTTCAAATCAAGGTATCAATTAATCATATCCCCAATTACTAACCAACGCCCGGATTACTCTAAATTGTAGTTAAGAGCGTACATGCGTGAAATGGAAAATATTTTTCAACACTATGTGGGACGTAATTTCGGCCGCGTTGCCATTCGGAGAGTGATAGTCGACTTGTGAGCACGTCAATTTGTGTTGTGATGGCGTCGGAGGAATATATTCTTAAATTGTGTAAAGATTACTAAAAAACGTTACGTATGTACTTGAAAAAGAAAACATGTCAATGAATATACTATTATTATTAGTAATATAACAATAAACATAATATTAAATGGACGCATATTGGATTTTTATGACAAATTATATTTCGTTCGGCTTGCATCATTTGCGCAATCCGCGCATCGCCTAGTCACGATCTTTTTAGACCATGCCTCAGCTGAGGTATAGCCTTAAATGAACGTCATTCGACAATGATAATCAAAAAAAAAATCTAGTAATTCATAATTCAACGCAGTGATCCACGATCCCAAGGATAATTAACTCGTATATTTTGGAGACCTATAATATACTGATATGTTTTTTTTTTAATCTACATGTTTAATTTATTTTTGAACCCATAAGTACCTACTATAGCTTCATTGAAGTTTTTAACGGAAAAGTAATACGGAAAAGACGTTGAGTAAAAACCTCTTTCATCTATCAGGACATTTTCGATTTTTTAATCCGCCGTGAAAGAATTTTTGTACATTAAGGCCGCCTTAAAACTAAAAAGTTTCAAAACCACCCCTCTGCGTGTACCTACACCCTTACCGCTAAGACCGTTGAGCTGACCACCAAAGTAACGGAGGCCACGATTCGGGTACAATGTTCATAAAGTCTGACAATAAATACGACATTGCTTCTGAATAATTTAGTCAAAACAAGTACGTTAACCTCTTTGAGACATTTTGACCAAAGGAGCTCTCTCCTTTGTAGGCACCAGTGACAGAGGCTCAATTACCTATTTCAGATTTACCTTGAATGGAAGAAATAATTTTATTTCGAGGATATTCATTATAGTTATACTACATACGTTTGCAATTATTAGTTTTGTAGAGGTTTTACTCAACTCTACAACTGAAATGTCTATGATCTAAAAATTAAGATAGACAAAAAGCAGACGGAAACGTCAAAAATGTGTATTGAAAACACCTCAGATATAATTAATTATACCCACTAGAAAAAATCATATTTGAAAAAATACTATGCTTAACGAGATTTTAACCTGTTTAACCACTGTTAACTGGTATATTTGAGGTGTTTTTAAGTTATGTATGTTCAATATATTATTCGTTGAACAAAAGAAATGGTTTATTAGAAATAATATTACGTACCTATTTTATAAAAATATTTAACTGCAATCCTTCCGTTTAAACTTTGTAAAATACTAGTGTTTTAAAATTGAAATATGCTTTACCTAATGGTCTGCGGTTCCGAAAAAAAATGTGCATCGCACACTCACGCAGTTTTTTCGGTTAATTTACTATTTTAAAAGCCACTGATGACTTGATTTCGAGTTTTATATGTAACATAATATTATACAATGTTATACTATCTAAAACTTATATCACTCAACTGATGACCAGTGACAGATATTAATCGTCACACCCTCCAAACCAACCGCCCCGCACCACTCTCGGGCTTAGCCAAGCATATCACGAGGCACATTACGTTAGCAATGTGAGGTATCTGTACAGTTTTTGCCTGTCCCGGGAGCAAATACCCAAGACTAAGGTTGCTACGCTCTAAGTGAGCTTTGACTGAGTTTAAAGAGTTACACTAAAGCAAAGTGCCGGGGAGAGAAAGGCATGTGGATATTCATATAACATTAAGTATAACAATAAACGAAGCTAGCAAAACGGACGGCAAAAATTATGTAAAGAAATCTTTACGCCCGTAGTAAGACCCCACAAATTTATGAAAAGCAACAGAATTGGCCTTTGTGGCCACTAAGTTGGATGGCCTGATGGACCCAACAGCAGGTTGGACCGACTTCAGCATCTCTTCCCTCTTGGAGCACATTCTCAGACATTCCCAGAGGATGTGACACGCATCCTGTTTTTCTCCGCCGCGTGCATATGTCGGACGGCTAACAAGTCCAAGTTCAAAGAGCTTGGCAGCAAATCCACAATGGTCTGTGAAAAATTGATTGGTGTAGTGGTCTGAAATCAATATGGTTATCTCTGTAGCTATCAGTATATTATTGAACAAATATCTATTTTCAATGTATCAAATTATTCGACCGCAATAATAAATTTCCAGAGACTCATATTCCGGTAAAAAACTTATTACCTATATCAGCAGATTGATTGGCGCTAATAAATACGGTATCGCAATAGAAAATTAATCTCATATCCATTCCCAAAGTATCATATTATATTTGACTGTAATAACAAATAAAATTCACAGCTACTCGTATTTAAACCGCTGACTTGTTCAATATAATTATTTACTAAAATATAATGTTTAGGTATTACTTTCGACTGTATAAATTACGAATAATGATTTATCAAAATGTCACTCAAATATACATTTCCAGTATGTTACCATCGTAGTCTCTATATCGCTTCGCCCAACATATGATTGTACCGAGATGCGGACCTCAGATCCGTACCTATTATAAGTTTAGTATTGTAACATAACAGCTATAACCTACTATTGTACCAACTGTTATGCCTAATAAAACTCACTCCTGCATACATCTTCGATTTCTTCATCATCATCCTCAACATCATAACCTACGACACATCGACAGCTCCCGAAGTGTGAACCCACACATCGAACCCCAAATCTCCAATTGCCATTTAATATTAGGGAAAAACAAATATAAATGTGTACCGGTAATGAACCTAATCGTTAGCTGGCTCTAGGAAAATAATGATTCCGTTTAATTTAGGACCCGATAGACTAATTAATAATCGATAAAATAGAAAGATTAGATATTGCGGCCGAAGTCATGGTTAATAGAATCTGATAGTTAAATATTATATTTTACTCTAATAGATATTAATCTTTTATTTTATATTATTAATTATTCCAACCACTTCTGTCTGGGCCATTTTTATACAAAGAAATAGAGAATTTTAACCGCAGGCGATTACATAATTTCCCTTATTCTGAAGCGGTGAAGCTGAAATTAAAACCGGATTTTAAACATTATATCCGCAGAAGGTAACGACGGAAAGTTTTCGTTAGATCGGATTTACGAGGGGACGGGCGTCGGTAACGGGCGTCCGTATCCGTTAAACGGCTCTTCAGGCGGATCGACTGTACTAAACAATCCACACTAAATTAGAAGATGAAACTGTCCGAGTATAAAAGGCGTTACAGAAAATGGATTCTGCGGTCAAGCAAGAAGAGATATCAAAAATTGAATCCAATAAAATGGTGACTGAAATGAAAAAATTATTTGACTTCTTCTTCCCAATATTAATAAATAATATAATATATCCAAATATCCGATCTAGAACTATAATAGAAATAATTACAAGATAAAAAGAATTTTTCATATACCACGTTTTTAAATTTTCTGTTGAATCATATAAACTTGACAATTCTATGTATCATTAATTTAGGAAAATTAAGGCAATTGTCAACAAATCATTTTTTTGCTATTTCGCAACAAACAAATATAGAAAACTGAAATGTCATTTTGATTTCCACAGTAACGCACGTATATATTAATAATTTAGTTGCTAGGACCACCTCCTTAGTAACCAATAATAGTGGATTGGATTACGGATATCTTCCGAAATAACTTGTCATACAAAACAGAATTAACTGAAAATGAATTCAATTCTGCTTAAAGATGGCTAAAAGTATTAAAATAATGCATTGGCGTCGTGTTCTGATATATTCTAAAAGTTTCAAATGTCGAGCTAGTCGGGAAGTTAGTGAAAATCGATTGCAAGATTTTTACTGGACAAACAACCACCGAACAAACAAGAATACGAGCTAATCAAAACGTTGTAAAATAGTAAGCTACCTACCGATGTGATGTGGAAAGGGGATAGCTGATAAAATTTCCAGTAATATCTTAGTATAGGTACAAGGTGAAAATTTTTATTTAGGTTTTCACGTTCTTTTATTGTACCAATTGATTTCTTATATAAAAGTGGGTGCATAAAGTGCCTTTAGCTGCAGCGAGGAGTAGAAGTAGGTCGTTAACATCCGAAATAAATAGTGCACACTAAACTTTATCCGTCATACTTATTTGTTTTCATTGAAGTAAAAATACAAATTAGAGATAGTGTTGGTTAGTTTTTAAAATTTAAATAAACCCTGCCTAAACCAAACCATAATACCTACTTTATGCATGTTATAGATGATCTGGTAGGTATGTTACAATAGGCGATCCGACAAAATTGTGCACACTTTTTCATTCATACTTATTTGTTTTCGTCGGATTAAAAATAAATACATATTACACATATTTTTGGTTCATTTTAAAATATATTAAGCTCTGCCGAAACTAAACCATAATCGATAAAAAATATCTTCTATCTAAATAACTGAAATTTATGTATGGTAATAGTATAATTTTATGTATTGACGATTATTTTTCACTACTATCTAATAATTATGGCTTGGTTTACGTAGGGTTAAATTGAATTTAAATTGAAACACTTTTTACAGTTTTTAGTTTTAGTTCAATGAAAACCAAGACGTATGACTGACAAAGTTCAGTGTGAACTATTTATGTCGGATCTTAACAGCCTATCTCCACCATTCATCACTAGTGTATATAGTGCTTGTAGATGCCGAAAAACTATATCGGTGTGGCAAAAAATTACTGAGAAAAAGTGAAACAACACGTATATCGGTAGGAATAATTTAATTTCAAATTTCTGCTCTTCTCAGTTGATAATATTAATTTTAAATGGTGTTATTAATTTTACTCACATAAATCGATGAAGTAGATGCTGCATCGAGTTTAATTTCATCGTAATTAGATAGAACGCACATCAAATCCATTATATGCGGGTTCGAGTTCCACTGGGTGTCATATTTTTTCAAATATTTTTATTAGTAGATATACCTATATAATATACAAATCGAAGAAGTATTTTCAAATTATATAAGTTAAATAAAGAATGTTACATACTATATTTAAAAAAGAAAAAAAAGATACCCAGCAGGATTCGAATCTGAGCCTCTCAGGAATCGCGCCCATGTGTACTGAAGTGTTTTCAAATTGTGTTTGTTCAATAAAAGAATGTAAATTATTCGTTGAATAAAAAAATAGTGTATTAATATTTTAGTACAGGAGTTTTAATAAGGTAGAATTTAAATTCAAATTACATCAAGTCCCTACCCTCAGTCTATATCAGGGTTGGCGAACCTTTTTACGTACGCGTGCCAAAATTTTCCAAATATTATTTGTCCTGTCTACTGCTGTCTGGTGTGCTGAGCAGTTTTTCATGGAGAAAAAATAGTTTTTAAGCATATTATTACAAAGTAATGGTGCTGTATAAAATCACTCACAGATCATAGCATTCATATTAATATAAATGTAGCTTTGTTATATTTTTAATTACGTCATTTATATTTCGGTCCACCAATTTTGAAACAGTCTGCCAGAATTATTACTACAAGCTCCACATTTTGTTTCTTATTCGGTACAGCTATTTTAACGCATATAAATGAAATTCTTTGTTACTATATTTTATACTTAGTTTGGTTCTTTACGTACAAATTGACACCAGAGTTGCTCCGATCAGATGAGGCATTTTTTTGCTATAGTGCTCCCAAGCATTGTAAATCGATCGAAATCAGGGGTTCGCGGCGCGGCTTCTCTCGCCGCCTGATGAAGTTAGTGCGATAATATTATATCTGACGCATAAAACCTAAGGACCTTGTTTGACCATGTCCGATCTAATAAGATCATATGGGCTTTAGCTTGGGCATAAGATTTGTATTAACAGATTTAGTATTTACGAGAAATGTATGTCAGCCACTTGCTCAACCTATTAGGTCCATACTCTGACTCAAAAACAAATTGAAAAACAATATGTGAATTTGCCAGACACAGGATTTGAACCTAGGAACCACAACGCTATAGGCCGATACTTAAACCTTAACGACTTAACTTAAGGACCAACATATGCAATTATATTATTTTTACATTAAACGTAATGCTCATTCTTGAAGAGATTGCTATTTTTATACAATGCGATCCGTCATTTATTATTATTATTATAGGAATATTTTTTCTCATCAAAATAAAATATTTGCGTGCCATAGATTCACCATCACTGGTCTACAATATTATTTATTTAATTCGTATTATTTTACTCAAAAAGTAATATGAAGTATCTACATTTGAATATTTTTCTCATAATATATTCAGCTTTCTAAGTCTGACCTTCAAAAATCATTTTATATGATTTCCAAATTTGGGCACGAAGATAAGCATATTTCTAGTATTCACCTTTTCACCTCATATAGGCGCTTCATATCACGCGAATCACTTCAACCCACGTCGATCACCATTATATTATTACAAGTGAGATTCTCAGATTCAGGATTTCCACTCTTAGTAAGAAGTTATTATTTCTGAAAGTATGTTCTACATAAAAGCGTTTAAATGTGCATGAAAGGCAAACTGTGGCCCAACGGGTATTTTTTTGTGGCCCGCCATCATTAATTGTACTTCTGATTACGAATAACTTTTTTATGTATATTTTTTAAAAATATTGATAATAAATTAAAATTTGAAGAATCTGTTGTTTCGCATCTCGTCTCACACTATGTAACCACTATTTTGTGTTGGACATCGTGACATATTTAAATACTTTTAACTCCACGTTGCAAGGAAAAAAAATATATGCCCATGATATGGTAAAAAGCTTGAATGGATTTCAATTAAAACTCCAGTTATTCCTTAGACAAATATCGAATAACAACGTGGACCACTTTTTCCAACTTTGAAGTTGGTGAATATACCAGAATATAAGTTTGAAGAATATGGTAAAATTATTAAAGCTCTAAATGACGATTTTTCACAAAGATTTGGTGACTTCCGAAAAAATTGAGACACGTTTAGCAATAGTACGCGATCCATTTTCAATAGATATCGATAGTGTACCGACAGAACTACAACTTGAGATTATTGATCTGCAGTGTGACACTGATTTAAGAGAATTGCATCGTCGTGAAGAAATCTTCAAATTTTAAATGCCCTTAATTCAGACAAATTCGACCAACTTAAAGATTATGCAAGAAAAATGTTCGTTATTTTTTGATCAACCTATACAACATGTGAACAAACATTTTCTATCATGAACCTCAATAAAAATTCTTTACGATCAAATATCTCCGATGCCCATTTACAAGCAGTTTTGAGAATATCAACTACAAAATTAGCACCTGAATTTAAAAAAATGTTAAAAACTGTACAACAGTTCCATTCTTCTCGTTAATTTTTTTGTAATGTTTATTTTTCGTGATAATAAATAGTGTATATCTAAAAATGGTATTTTACTTGCGGCCCGCCACTCATTCTGAATTCTGGAATTTGGCCCTCAATCCAAAAAGTTTACCCCACCCTGGTTTGAATGATATTATTATTGATTCTAGGAAAATTATAATTCCATCCAAAAAAATTTACCCATAATAATCCATCGTCTGGAAAATTATTCTCCGCCGTATATATTATTTTTGGGAATATTATATTACAGATAATAGAATTTTACTACCGACCGACCGATACTATCGACCGAAGGTACCTGATGGAATTTGAATTTAAAATTCTAATGAATTTAACTTTTGTACTATTCCATTTTGTCGTTTTTTGCGACCCGGGTTTCGCCTTTTGGCATCTTCAAGCGCTGTGTATACTCACCAAAGGCAATCCACATACTGACAACGAACACTCTTAAGGCGATCTTCAGTGAAACGGCAAATAATTTTCAACTATAGGCGCGACGAAATTTTGGACTCGCTGGCAGTCTGAGAGCGATCGTAGAGGTGTAAATAAGTCAACTTGTTTCGTGATGGCGACGGGGGTATTAATTCTTAAATCGTGTAAAGATGACTAAAAACATTACCCATTTACTTTAAAAAGAAAACATGTAAATGAATATATCATTATTGTTACTTATAGAACACCTACGTTAGAGTTCCCACCACCACCCGTCATATATGTACAGCCGTGGATATGTGCGGCCGCTTTCTATGACGCTTTAAACGTATCTGAAAGTATAAGTGCTTAAAAAAGAAAGTTAAGAAAGAAAATTTTTGTTTTTTGGACTGGCTCTGCTGTCCGCTGACGTTAAGCGCTTAGTGTGCCCGCATACTGAGTGTCACGAATTAAATTGAGAGCCGCCAGTGTAGGGAGATTAATGATAGGAACATGAGAAGAATGACGATGTACAGGTGTCATGGATGAGACCAAATTCCGAATTAAGTCAGATAAGAGAAGAAGAAAAAGATCCTTTCAGTTTTCTTATATTTTAAATCTAAAATACTTTATTATATTATTTACATCTTGTAATCTTTCTGTATGTATCTTAAACACACGCACACTTCATATTTACGTCATAGATATTTGAAACACACATCGCGTACAAGGAGTTTGGGCTCCTTTATTGAGCGAAACGCTTGGAAATATTTTGCACATACTAAAACGCATGAGGATATTTCGTTTTTCCGAGGGGCGGTTAATACTTCTGACTCTCTTCATGTTTTTTTCAACAATTTAAGGGAAAATAAAAAGTTCTCTCGCCGGTATATTGTATTCGTGGAAATAATATCGGGATTTGGGAAATGAAGTGAACGAAAGGTTGTGTTTTTTGATAGAAAAAGTATTTTACGCTGAGTTTGTTTGGCTATTACGTTCGAAAGTTTTATTTTGACATTTATTTTATATAAGATACTTACATACATCATTTTAAAACACCTCATATTATATACATCTACTAGAAAAAATCTTTAAAAAAATACGACGCCCAGCGGTAATCAAACATCACACATCCGCATCCACTACATTTTTACTAGTATGTTTAATAAAAATAAAAATTCGACCATGTCCGATCCTAATAGGATCATAATATGGGCCTCCACATAATAGAGGCTTGTATTTACAAATTTTGTTTTTTGCGAGAAATGGAAATGGAGTCGTTTTTTGCGACCCGGGTTTCGCCTTTCGGCATCTTCATACTCACCAAACACACACTGACAATAAACACTCTTAACTCTAACTAATATAATAAATCAATACCTACTCTATTGTATTGATTTATTATTTGCTTGCCACTTTCTCAACCTATTAGGTCCATACCCTGACTCACACACAAATTGAAAAACAATACGTGTACTTGCCAGACCCAGGATTCGAACCTGAGACCCACGGCATGATAGTCGAACGCATAAGCCGCGTGGCCACCGTGGGTGTTAATAAAATTTACACATTATTTTGAGTAGATTGGTATTATACGAGGTATAAAAAATGAGAACTCTGCCATTCTGGGCAGTGTTGACCTGTATGTCCCTGATAACTATCTTAGAAATAGAGAGCATCAGTTGTTTATTCTTCCAAGATGCAGAATCAACCTGCCAGTGGTAATTCCAATTGGGAGGGCGATAACTAAGTTCAACCAAATTGCTTCGGATGTTGATATATTCTACTTGCATGAGGGTGAGTTTAAGTGGACGCTATTTTATAAATTCTTTAAATAGAGCCTCCTTAGCAAACTTGGTGTACTTCTTTGAACTTCTATATATGTATAATTATTATATTGTCACTGCTTTTGAATGTTTATATTGTGTTTTATTTTTATTTTTATCGCTTTTATTACATTTTCTTCTTCATTATAATAATGTTTCATGTTATGTTGTCAGCGTCTCAAACTTATAATTTGTAATGTCCACAATATGCTAAAAAATAAATAAATTGAATTGAATTGAATAAATGAACTCGTCAAATTATTATACCGCAGAAGAAAGTGGTTACTTACTTTTCAAAAATGGGTTTACAATCCAATAAAGAATCGAGACCTTTAACTTCATAAACTGTCACGTTATCGCTGGGGACTTACTTAATAACATATCTAGTCCATTTAGTTAAACCAAAAGGCTGGTATTGCATAATATTTTCGATATTTTTTCCAGTGCATTGGAGCAGAGCTTGGAGCAAGATCATGGAGCAGTGGAGCAATGGGGTTTTGCCAGGAGCACCAGCGGAACCGGAGCACTGAAAATTTTAGTGCTCAACTGCTCGTCTTAAAATTCAAAGAAAATATTATTATATTTGACACTTCAACACTAGAATTATTTGAAATATACGAAAAGACTGCCGAGAAATAAATAATCACACTTTTTTGATAGAAGAGGCAGATAATGAATGAATATTTATTGTGCAATTTTGTTTAATAGAATTAATAATGAAAAGGATTTATAATAATTATCCTTATTTCAAAACAACTTATTTTTTTATTTTTAAACATTTTTGTATACATAATACAATACATAATAAAACTTTTTACCCGGAGCAGAGAAGACCCCGAAGTAGAGCTGGAGCAAGTATTTGTAGTACACTCTAATTTTCTTATATGTATGAGTGACAATTCGTGAAAATGGGATGCTTTAAAATTAAAATGCAATATTCATCTACTATCAATTTTTAGTGAATCGTATACTGGATATGTGTAAGAATATTTTTCATATTCTTATAGACTTTAGTACATACATAATGATATGATAATATGTATATACGCATAATTCTAAATTTATTTTCTAGGTTCAGGTTCAGGTTCACAAAGCTTTTTCTAAAAGTTTATTCTAATAACATTATCATATTTACATTATAATAATATTCGGTGTACCAAAACTATTTGTCAGACAAAGTTTTCGCATAAAACAGAGGCAAAACATTGCCTGAAATGTTGTTTCATTGAATTAAGGTAGTACGCCGTGTATACTGATATCAGAATAAACTCACAATTTACCTAATGTAAACGCAACGAATAACGCAAAGTTAGTCGTATATTAATGTTATCGCCATCTTTAAGCAATATTAACAACATTATTATAAGAACATTCTATTAAACAAATGTTCAAACACACGCATTAACATGGTCTTACTCCCTACTTCATTTATCGTTTGTCGATTTAAGGCTACGGCCATATGTTGTAGCTTAGCCACTGGGAAATGCCAATAGAAATGGCGTATTTTAAAAAAATACAACCTTATTCTTAGGTCAATAATTATTATAAAGCAAATAAATTATTCGTAGAACGTTTATCACATTTGAATGGCCAAAGACATAGCTTATAATCAGTATCTTTAAAATTATCTTTAAATGTGTAAATCTTGCTCATTTTTTAAATAATAAAATACCTAATTCTTGTCAAATTTGGGATCTCAGAGATTATCAATATATTTTTTTATTGTAAATATTTCACTATAATAATGTCGACATAAATTTTAGTAATGGTTTTATAAATGCGTTTAAAAATTAATAAATATAAAAAATCTTAACACCACTCCACATTTATGTACAGAAATATGACTATATTCTTAAACATTAGAGCGACAGGTTAAAAAGAATACTATTTTATGTGATAAAAATACTTTATCCAGTGATCAAATGTTTAAAATAAATATAAAGGATAATAAGGCTTCAAAATTATATAAATAGATTATCTACAAGATTTAAGGAATCTCCAGGATCATGCTTTGAAAATAGCATAAAAGCTCCACTTTGACGTACGCTGAGCATGTCCCCCCTTAAGGGGCCCAGCATGGTTATTTGACCAGTTAAGTGAGATAAACGCATACCACAAATTTTGTATAATAATCGAAAAAAGTTGTACTTAAAGAATATTAACATAAAAAATATTTGCATGTGCAATGCAATAATTAAATGATAATTCAAGTGTAAATTTTCAATGTATTTCCTGACAAAGCTATTTATTTAATATGACAAAGGCTCATGTTACTTGACTACCAAAAAAGTGGGTTGTGATCAGTATGTTAATAATAATTGTGATGCCAAGTGCCGACAACTCAATTATTCAAGATTTATTTAAAAATACAAAAAATCGCTAAATATAAATGAAATACCCCTAATTATCCCTCGCGGAACCATAGGGTAGGGAACCAGATGGGGAAGACGACTATTATAGAACATCACGCTGCCTTTAACCTTAGCGGCCCGCCAAACATCTTAGCCTGGGGACCCGTGTCAGGATATGGGGGTCATGCGGGTGTATTATTTAATAAATTAACAAATATTTATGTATGTGGCGAACGTGGAAATTAAACATTTTTCTTATCTTTGATATTATAATATAAAACTATGTACAAAAAAATCACGTGATTAGCTTTTCTACTTTTAAAAAAGAAAATCGGGCTGCCTCGATTGCAATGGATTTTTAATGGTTGAGATGAAAGTTGAGATTGGATGTTGCTATGATGAATGGAGGAGCCAGTTTATTGCTGACGATTAAATAAGTAGAATGTTAAAATGACAAGGGAAAGTTATGATACTGTTCCGAGGTCCGAAGCTCGGTGGAAAAGAATGCTATGCGGAGCGACTAACACGAAGATTACTTATCGGACTGAGTTTAAGACTAATACTAAGATTTAGACTGACTAGCTCATCAGCTATGACTGAATTGCAAGTCATTGCAATTGGAAAATCTGCTGGGCTCCGCATTATGTATTGCACGTCAAGTATTTCGACTCCATCGAAGAATGGCATGCGTGTATAATTTGCTGACAGTAGATGTAATGATTGTGAATTTACATGACTTGCTCATTTTTATACTCTCGAAATAATATTGACAAGGTCAGAAGTAGGGATTCCAATCCCGGGATCCCGAGCTATTTTCGATACCTATGAATCCCGGGATTGATAAACATAATCCTGGAATTTCGGGATTGATTTTTTTTATCAATTTTTATGGAAAATAAAATAAAAGCGAAATATAACAGAAAACATACTTGTAATAAAAAATAACTACATTATAAATAAACTGAGTTTGAATGAAGTTTGATTTATACCCATGTGTAGGTTGCCGATTCCTTTTATTTTTTCACGTGAATTATTAAAAATGGAAAGATTGTAAAAAACAATGCTTTGCGCTTTTAACAAAGTATATCATACGTTTTACGGCAGTTTCATATTTGTCTGACTAATTAGATTTATGAAGCGGAAAGGCCATAAATACGCCATGATTATTTGCTTTAATATTTTAAATCTCGCTAATCCATTCATTAAGTTTTTACTATCAGAAACAGCAATCTCCTATTAAATTCACATTATTATTTAAATTACAATATTATTTACTCCGTTAAACTTGTGTATTTCCAAGATTGAACGTATACAATATTAACAATAAATGTCTTAAATTGTATAAGTAAATTATACTAGATTTATTTTTGATCGATTTTATCAATGATATTTGTAAATATAAAATTTTTATATTAACAATGGAAAAAATGCCAATCCCGGGACCAGTCCCGGGATCCCGGGATTGTCAAATTGTAATCCCGAAATCCCGGGATCAGAATTTTGGCTCGGGATTGGATTCCCTAGTCAGAAGTCATTGACCGCTACAGATTGGTAAATCTATTTTTTTTCTTTTTAAAACCATAAAGGCCATGAGATCAAATGACTGTAATCTAATTTAACAGCAGTGTAGTTGGTAAAAAACAACCATACTTGTTTTTTCTCGATAGTGTTTGTTCGTTAAAATGAGTTAACGAATCACCACTTTTTAAAATATCAAATAGTCCATCAACCATCGTTTTTAAACGTGTGTTTGGACTCAGAGTATGGACCTAATAATAGGTTGAGCAAATAGTATTTACCCATTTTTCGTAAAAACAAAATTACATACTATGTTCAAATAATATGTACAAAACATATTATGTTCTTAGGATCGAACGTGGTTTAAAAAAATATCGTTGCCTACTCTTCACGCAATCAATGACAGTAAATGCTCCAGTAAATAATTACAATATAAAAAGAACTATTTATATACCAAGTTTTTAAATTTTCTGTTGAATCATATAAATTTGAAAATTCCATGTATTAATAATTTAGGACAAATAAGGCAATTGTCAACAATTCATTTTTTTGCCATTTTGCAACAAACAAACAAAATAAATATAGAATACTGAAATGTCATTTTGATTTCCATAGTAACGCACGTATATATTAATAATTTAGTTGCTGGGACCACCCACTTAGCAACCAATAATAGTGGATTGGATTACGGATTGTTTCCAAAATAACTTTTTATACAAAACAGAATTAACTGAAAATGAATTCAATTCTACTTAAAGATGGCTAAAAGTATTAAAAGAATGCATTGGCATCGTGTTCTGATAATGTATTCTAAAATTTTCAAATGTCTAGCTAGTCGGGAAGTTAGTTAAAAATCGATTGCAAGATTTGTACTGGATAAACAACCACCAGACAAACAAGAATAAGAGCTAAGAAAAACGTGGTAAAATATCGTTGCCTACTCTACATGCAATCAATGACTGTAAATGCTACATTCATTTGTTTCAAAAATTATCTGTCATCGCGAATTGAGTTAATCAGTGTAGGTATTTAATTTTTTTAATGCTAATATAAATATAACTAGCTGCTAGGTAATCTCCCTATGGAAGCGAATGGGGTTGAGTAGTGAATTTACGTAGAATAGCCAACGCGTCAGTAATGACAGCAAATGCCACATGCACTTGTTTCAAAAATCTTCTTTTCGAGTTTAAAGTAAAAATAATGTTCTTATTTCAAAATTGGAATATTCGATATAATAATTTATTATACCCATGAAAACAGCGATATATTTTGACTTGCAATGATCTTTCACTGAGGGTGAGAACTAGTCTACGTCATAAACATAAACACAGCATGTATAAAAGATAGAGTGTCATTATCTTCAGTAACATTTTGACGCACAATTCCATCAGGCAGAATAAATTGAAACGTAATAATGTGCTTCATTTTTTTTTCACGTGGAAACAGCGAAGCGTGATTTATACGTGAATTTAACGACAGACAAGCGAGACGTAAAAACGAAGAACTGAAATCAAAAAGTCGTGAGAATAATATTATAATGGAGGAGACGGTAAAAGGAGTGACGTAAGCAGTAGATTGAAAAAAGGACTAATTGAAAATAAAAAACAAAAATTCGAAATTCAAACAGGAATATTAAAAAATAAGTTGTTACTTCAAGAAGTGAAATATTTAACGGCCCACATACCCAATGTAGGTCAAAATGGAGGTTTTATGGTATTTTCAAAGCATTTGCCTGAACATTCCTTAAGCGTTGTAGATAATCTATTCATTTAATTTTAAAGCTTTATTATCCTTTATATTTATTTTAAGCATTTGATGACTGCATAAAGTATTTTTATTACATAAAATTGTATTCTTTTAAACCCATCGATCTAATGCTTTAGAACAGGGCGGGCCGCATGTGGCCCGCCGGGTATTTTTTCGCGGCCCGCCATCATTAATTGTACTTCTGATTACGAATAACTTTTTTAAAAAAATATTGACACTAGATTAAATTTTTTTAGAATTTGTTGTTTCGTAAATGTATTATATCAGTACGTCTTCCTTGCGTCACGTCTCACACTATTTTCTACGTTGGACATCGTGACACATTTAAATACTTTTAACTCCGCGTTAAAAAATATATGCCCATGATATGGTAAAAAGTTTGAATGGATTTCAATTAAAACTCAAGTTATTCCTTCGACAAATATCGAATAACAACGTGGACCACTTTCCAACTTTGAAGTTGCTGAATATACCCGAATATAAATTTGAAGAATCTGGTAAAATTATTAAAGCTCTGAAAGACGATTTTTCACAAAGATTTGGTGATTTCCGAAAAATTGAGACAAGTTTAGCAATAGTACGCAATTCATTTTCAATAGATATTGATAGTGTACCAGCAGAGCTACAACTTGAGATTATTGATCTGCAGTGTGACATTGATTTAAAAGAATTGCATCGTCGTGAAGAAATCTCCAAATTTTACAATGCCCTTACCCGACAAATTTGACCAACTTAAAGATTATGCAATAAAAATGTTCATTATTTTTGGATCAATCTATATATGTGAACAAACATTTTCGATCATGAACCTCAATAAAAATTCTTTACGACCAAATATCTCCGATGCCCATTTACAAGCAGTTTTGAGAATATTAACTACAAAATTTACACCTGATTTAAAAAAATGTTAAAACAGTTTCATTCTTCTGATTAATGTTTTTGTAATGTTTATTTTTCGTGATAATAAATAGTGTATATCTAAAAATGGTATTTTACTTGCGGCCCGCCGCTCATTTTGAATTCTTGAATTTGGCCCTCCATCCAAAAAGTTTGCCCCCCCTGCTTTAGAATATAGTAATATTTCAGTACATCCATGTGCAGTGGTGTTAAGATTTTTTTATATTTATCAATTTTTAAGCGCATTTACAAACCATTAGTAAAATTAATGTTAACATTATATAGGGAAATATTTACGATAAAAAATATATTTTATAATCTCTATGATCCCAAATTTGAAAAGAATTAGGTATTTTATTATTCAAAAAATGGGCACAATTAACACATTTGAAGATAATTCTAAAGATACTGATTAAAAGCTATGTCTTTGACCATTCAAGTGATTGTTTTATAATAATTATTGATCTAATAATAAGGTGGTATTTTTTTGAAATACACCATTTCTATTGGCATTTCCCAGTGGTTAAGCTACAATATATATATATATATAAAGTAGGGAGTAAGATTATGTTAACATTTGTACATAACAGAAAAATAATCGTTTTTTATAAATAGGGCCTCCTTAGCAAACTCGGTGTACTTCGTTGAACTTCTATAGATGTATAATTGTATTTTCACTGCTTTTTATGTATGTATTATTATTTTCTCTTTTCATATTTAAATTTTTATCGCTTTTATTACTTTTTCTTCTTATTTATAATAATATTTTGTTAAGTCATGTCATGTTGTGAATGTATTAAACTTATAATTTGTAATTTCCACAATATGTTTAAAATAAATTGAATTGAAATTAATTGATTTGAAGATGTCAAAATGTAAAACGGAGGTCACTAAAAGCTTGTTAGATAAATATTGATTAGTATATTATAAATCTCTTATTTAAATTTAATCTTTCACTCGGTTCTATTAAACGTATGCCGAAAACAAAATGCATTTACGAGACTTCTATAAATTTAATATTATATGACGTGTGTAAAACCAAACAAAGTACATTTTCTCACTGAAAAATATATCAGATAAAACATTGAGATAGAGTAGCTTTCGTCGATAAATTCTACGGTATAGTGAAATCGAAGGGTGGCATTGAGATCGTGTTACGAAAAACACACCCTCCTTTAAGGGTGGATCAAAATTCTGACGCCTGACAATACAATACAATGTGCGATAAATTGAGTTGGAGAAATTTGTCAACGATTGGCTTTTCCTAAGGTAGAAACTTCGCGACAAAACTTTATGTCACAGATTTTCTTTATTGCATATTTTATTTATTCGCCGAGGTGAATATTTATTTTTCTCAAGGCTAATTTAGACATACACTTTTCGACATGAAAGTATATTCAAAGCTTTAAAGCAGGGTTTCTTAATTGTTTTGGTATCGCGATCCAAGAAAATCTTCGGACTCATCAATGCCACACAGTTGCCATGGAGACGAAGATATATAATAACGAACTGCACGCTTTATACGGAGGCCTGAACATTGTACAGTCTATCAAATTAATGACAAAAAAACTGACGTTAAGGAAGCCACAATGCAAATGAAGACCTGGTCGATCAAGTACAAAATAGAATGACAGTGTCAAGTTGGACTTAAATACCTTGGGCTTTCTAAGCTAGAAGCATGGTCGAAGGGTGGGGGTAGACTCTTATGATCCGCCATAAATAGTGCACACTAAACTTTGTCAGTCACAAATTTATTTTCATTGGAATAAGACTACAATTTACAGATAGTGTCGGTTAGTTTTTAAACATCAATTAAACTCTGCGAAAACTAAGCCGTAATAGAAAATACATTGTCAAAAAATACTCGCAATTACATCATACCTTTCTTAAGTCTCTTCTTTAAGCACTACGGTGCATGGTTGCAGCATCAGTCCAGTGCGGCTCCGTCTCGGGACGGAATGAGCACTTAAAATCACTTATTTCAGACACGTTAAAGCGTCATGGAAAGCGGCCGTGCATATTCACGGCTGTGCATATGATGGGTGGTGGTGGGAACTTTAACGTATAACTTTAGATATTTTATAGATAGAATATTTTTTTGTCTCTATCTATTATATATACCTATTATACTATATCTATTATAGTTTGGTTTAGGCAGAGCTCAATGAATTTATAAAAATGAACCAACAATAATTATGTGTAATATCTAATTTTAATTCAACGAAAACAAATAAGCATGAATGAAAAAGTGTGCACAATTTTGTCGTATCATCCAAATTATACCAAAACTATTATGAATTGATTTAGACAGAGTTTAATTGATTTTTAAAAACAAACCAACGCCATCTGTAAATTGTAGTCTTAGTTCAATAAAAACAAATATGTACGTATGACTAACACAGTTTATTGTGCACTGTTTATAGCTGTTCTTAACAGCCTACCTCCACCCTTCGTTACTGGCTAGAAGGGTATACCTGGATGGAGGCTGATGCTGGAGGAAGCCAAAACCTACATAAGATTGTGGCACTAGGGAGAAGAAATTAATCATCAAAACTGTGACTAAATTACACTACGGCTGTAATAATTTCTATGTATTGTTTATTACATTCATAACAGTTAATCTATTGAGTTCTTTCATCAACGTAGTCAAGAAGGAAGTACTTAACAAAAATAATTAGCTATTCAAGATCAACTTGCAAACCAAGCACAAGTGCTAAAATTTGTAAGACGATATTGTTTTTATGCTCTCCTCAAATTACTACCTGAGGATTAATATCTTGAACCAGAGTAGCAGCGGTTTTTTGAGGATTAGGTTATTAAATTTTTCAACAAGGGTCGTTGGACTGCTTAGTGAAATTTTATGTAACTATAAAAGTTTAAGTGTTTGCAAAGAAAGGAAGAGAATAAATTTATACCATACGCAAAATGAGTTGCCAAAGAATTTGTTTTTGCATACTTTTCGTTCTTTGGGATTTTTAAATTTTCTAATAAGTAAAAAGGGATTCCCATAAATGGAGAATACCTGAGTTATTTACGAATTGCCGATGACATAATAGTTTTCTCGCAAGACTCGGAAGACCTCCAAATGAAAATGCAGGAACTCGCTGAAGTAAGCAATAAAGTTGGCTTGAAAATAAATGTAACAAAGACTAAAGTCATGTTCAACTGCTTTGCGGGCCAAGAAGCGATCCTTATCAATGGCACTCAGCTCGAACAGGTAAAAAAACAATATCTATCTAGGACAACAAGCGTCTATAGATGGATGTATATTTGATGAAATTATTCGCAGAGTATAGCTAGGCTAGAATGCTTTTGGCCGCCTGAATAATGGCTTCAAAATTGACCTCCCACTGTGCCTAAAGCGCAAAGTATTCAACCAGTGTGTGCTTCCCATAATCACATATGCGTGTGAAATATGGACCCTAAGTAAAAGAGAGATCCAGAAACTTAGAGTAGCACAACGTGGTATGGAGAGGTGCATGCATGATAAGAAGACAGACAAGGGTTTGCGATGTAATAGAGTTCGCAAAAAACCTCAAATATAAATGGGCTGGAAGCATAGCTCGAAGAAGGGATAGTCTTTGGACAAATTTAGTGATCCAGTGGTATTCAAGAGGTATAAAACGTCCGCAAAGTAGAGGAGAGGCATTCATCCAGCAGTAGATAGATTCAGACTGATGATGATAATGTCGACATACATGAAGCAAAATAGATAAAACAAGATATACAATATCGATGTTCGATATCGTGTGGAGTTGTATTAACATTAAAATCTCTAAACCTTTCGGAAGCAGACAAAGAGCATTATTTTAATTGTAGACGCATTGTGACGAGAACCGTTTCCAGGTTTCTCGACGACCTAAATGATACTTGCAATGTTGTTTCAATAGTCGCTCTATTTTTTAACTGGTATAAAAATTAATGGAAGTAGGTATCTGATTTTGAAAACAATACTTTAACATGAATAATTACAAGATAAAAAGAACTTTTTACATACAACGTTTTTAAATTTTCTGTTGAATTATTATGCTCAATATGCTCAAATTTGTACTTATGAAGTAAATAAAAAACAAATAAATATAGAATACTGAAATGTTATTTTGATTTCCAATGTAACGCACGTATATATTAATAATTTAGTTGCTAGGACCACCCCCTTAGCAACCAATAATAGTCTTTTACTTTTTACGGATTTTTCTGAAATAACTTTCCATACAAAACAGAATTAACTGAAAATTAATTCAATTCTGCTTAAAGATGCCTAAAAGTATTAAAATAATGCATTGGCATCGTGTTCTGATATATTCTAAAAGTTTCAAATGTCTAGCTAGTCGGAAGTTAGTTAAAAATCGATTGCAAGATGGACAAACAACCACCGGACAAACAAGAATACGAGCTAATAAAAACGTTGTAAAAAAACTCTAGAAAGACACAAATTATTGTTCATATTATGTATTCAATATTGTTGCGTAACTGTGCGCTTTCGGGTTTTAAAATTTCATATTATTTCCTGTCGAGATCATTAAATTTTATATACACAATACCGTATACATTTTTATTCAATTCGTAAAGCGAGGCATTCTATTGAGAAGAGAAAAAAACAACAACATAATAATTAGATTTTCCAACAAAACGTTTTCCACAAAGAGATCGAAGTGAAAGATATTTTCTTTCTTCTCTTATATCCCCCATGTTTCTGATATTAAGTTTTCCACATTATTTTTTCCATTTTCCTATCGCATTTACCGGCGATATTGTCTCACGAGCCGGTGCAAAGAAAGCGAATAATATACTCGTATAACAAGGTCGATTTTTATCACAACAGAATATTGTGCTTCCCAGCTTCGGATTGTCTCTTTGATTTCTGATCAAAATATAAAAGTGAACGATTTTCTCGTTTAGCAAAACACTGTCCATAAAATGAACTCGAGTCGTTTTTATATTAAGCTGCCACTTTTGTATTGTCATATTGAATAACTAAGTTGCAATGTCAGTAATAGTTATCTCCAGGCTTTTTTTATAGAAAATTTCTTTAACGGTGTTAGTGGAAAAGCATATTGTCACATAATAAACATATATAAACAGCAGCATGATACTTATGTTATGCGTCAATTACGTTGAGCTACTTTACGAGTTGTTTGTTGGCAAATTTAAAAGCGGGCGATTCAACTACTACGCCTGTGATGATGACACACAAAACTTTCCATTCGCTGAGAAGCCAACAAGCTAGCGACTATTTTGACAGAACGAAGTTCGTTTTTTACCTGGATTTAGCTACTACATTTACACGCTACACGGCGGCGTGTAGCGTGTAAATATGACCGGCTTTCAACTTTTTTCGGTAGATTGTTTACAAGCTGCTTGTTAGCTTATTCACTGGGCGAGTTTAGAGGCAGATTGTAAATTCGCCAACAAGCAACTCGTAAAGTAGCTCATTGTCATTGACGCATTAAATTACGAAAAAATAAAACGTTCGAAACAATTGAAATCGAATATTATTTTAAGATAAATTGATTATAAAACAAACGTTCATCATAATAATATTATGTTTTATGTATGTTTTTCTATTATATTGATTTAAGCTTTTTACTATTATATTTGAGTCGTTTTCTGGGTAACCAGACAAAACAAAACGTGACAAAACAGAACAGTGACAAATAGAACATGACAAAACAGAACAGTGACAAAACAAGCGGTGACAAAACAGAACATGACAAAACAGAATAGTGACAAAACAGAACAGCCAGGGGAAAACAAAACATTCATTTTTGTGGAATCTATTTATTAATTAAATACTTATAAAAATTATGTTTATAAATAGTTAAATTTTGTCGTAATCAGTATGACAGCTTAAGCTTAGTGGTATATGCGCGATACCCGATAGATACAGGTTCGATTCCTGTGGGGTGTCTAAATTTTTTCAAATATTTTTTTATATTAGTTTTAATATGTATATTTTCTCGGAAGTATTTTCAAAATTATGTACCTATGTTCAATTATCTTAGTATTTAATTTTTGAGGATTGATACAGTTTAAAAAATACATTTCAGATATCTATCGGCATTAAGATCTTTTTTCAGTAATGATAAATTTAATATTTCATTGTAAACAAATCGTACATTTTTTATGAATACTTTTATTTACATACCACTTATTTTCAATAATATTCAACAAAAAAAAACTCCATCCGACCTTTCCTTAATGATTTGCGATTTTCGATTTAATCTCCGACATTATTCGGTTTCAAGAAATTCACCGTCCAATCAAACAAACGAAGATTGTTAATTCCGGGACTCAAGCACGAGGGATGAGGGTCTGTTGGGTCTAATGGTCTGATCCTAAAAGGTCGACGTCTGCGGCTGCAAAGAATCAGAGCACAACCTTAATATGTCCGGTCTGTTAATGGGGAAAATTCCAGGTTTATACGAACCTACATATTATTATTATACAAGTCTATTGTATACGTATATAATATTATGTATTTTGTTACGTTAAGTATAAGTATTTATTCGTCTAGTATGTGTTTTAAGTACTTTCAAATACTACTGTAGTTTATACGAAACATATTTTGCTTCATATATACATAATAATATTTTCTAAGTATTACTAGGAATATGATATTATATTATTACTCAGAGATGACGAATCTTTTATAATTTGTGGATATTGTGATATCATCATCATCATCAGCCTGAATCTATCCACTGCTGGATGAAGGCCTCTTCAAGTTGCTTCCACTTCTCTCGGTCCTGTGCATTGCATTGCCACGTACTTCCGCAGAACTTTATCATTGCATCGATCCAGCGGCCTCTAGGTCTACCTTGTGGACGTTTTGTACTTCTTGGATACCACTGGATGACTAGATTTATCCAACGATTATCTCTTCTTTGAGCTATGTTTCCAGCCCATCTCCATTTAAGGCTTTTAATAAACTCTATTACATCGCAAACCCTTGTCTGCTTCCTTATCCACTCATTCCTCTTTTTGTCTTTTCGCGTTATGCCCAGCATGCACCTCTCCATACCACGTTGTGCTACTCTAAGTTTCTGGATCTCTCTTTTACTTAGGGTCCATGTTTCACACGCATATGTCATCACGGGAAGCACACACTGGTTGAATACGTTGCGCTTTAGGCACAGTGGAAGGTCACTTTTGAAGATATTATTCAGGTGATATACATAAAACTAAATAATATACAAAACAGAAAACCTCAAATAACTTACAATTAGGCAAGATTCGAGCACGCATTTTTCGCTTACTAAATGAGGGTCTTACCTTACCACTAATCTAATCTAATCTGTAGGACTCATGCAAGCTCCCAAGCTTACCCATATATAAATAGATAATTTGTGATTCCAATAATTTGTGATTCCAATAATTTGTGATTCCAATAATTTTTAAATTGTTAATGAAAATTGTTACAATATTCAATTAGTAAGTATTCAGTATATAGACACCCACGATGGCCGTGCGGTTTCAGCGTCGGTCAATAACGTCGAAGGTTCCAGGTTTAAATCCTGGGTCTGGCAACTACACAATATAATATATTCTTTTTCAATTTGTGTTTGAGTCAGAATATGGTCCTTATAGGTTGAGCAAGTGGCTGACATCTATTTCTCGTAAAAAAAATATCTGTTAATACAATAAACCACATAAACGGCCTCCGTTGATAACATACCGTGATCTTATTGATTTACGTAAAGCATATAATTGCTTGTCGTGTCAGTTTGCGGACGCGTACCAAAGGTCTGATATCCATGTCATAGGCGATATTATACAAGTATATAATATCATTAATAAATACGTCTGGAATTAAGCCTTGGTGTAGATTTGACATTATTAAAAAATACTTATTTCAATAGAAATTATTGGAGAAACTGGAGTGATATATTAGTATAGATAGAGTTATTATGTATAAGAGTTTGCCAAGTAGATGTTTTTCAATGTAGAAATAATATATTATTATGAAGACTATTAGGTATATTATTTTGGCTCTGTATTGTGAAGTTATGAATTCAATCTCTCTAGTAATCTTGTTTGAATTTCATTATTTTGAACAATATAATTTCAATTGCTTTAATATAAGGGAATGACAGTTATTTGTCAATCATTTTATAATTATTATTGTATGTATATATTATTAACATGATTATTTTACAGTGGATGTTTATCAAGTAGTTTTTTTATTTTATAAGTGGGTAAAGGTCATTAAATAAACCAATATAATTAAGGAAGCAGATAAGAGCACACGATGTGATAGGGTCGTTAAACTGATGAAATGGCAATGGGCTAGATTGTCACTAGGCGAATGGACAACTGTTGGAGAAATTCCGTAATACAGTGGTACCCAAGCGACACTAAGCGCCCGTAGGGACTCCCTAGAACCCGCTGGATAGACGAGCTTATAATGTTCGGTGGATGTACATGGCAGCAAAGAACTAGAGACTAATAAGTGTGGAGAGAGATAGGGGAGACCTTCATTTAGCAGTGGATCGATGATGTGTAAAAAAATAGTACATGTTTTGAGAGTTATACCCAGTCTACGAATTTTGAGAGTCATAATATATAACAAGAAAAAAGATATAGTTTATTTCAAAAACCAAACATATATTTAAACAGAGGGACATGTTTTTACATAGCATAAATTCGATCAAATGAAAGCTAAGGAAATTTAATGGCTAAAAAAAATATTTTGATGATGTTAGGAGATACCTACATAATAATTTATTCGGTTTAACCTCCACTAACGTAAAAAATATAAAATGAAAAATGTTAAAAAGTATTATATAACTTTGTAATATTGAAACAGCAAAATATTATATCATATTATCACTTTGTTATTCAGTTTTTCAATAAAAAACTTTACCAAATTTAATAGAAAAGTTATATTTATTATTTTGTACGTTTACGGATATTACGGTATTAAAACTTTTGTTTGATTCTTTAGTTCAAAGCAGGCTTGAGAGTGGGTGGGTGGAGAGGGTTTAGAAGAAATTTTTGAGACTCCTTTACTTGAGGTTATATGGATACTATCCGCAGCTGTGTCCAACTGACTCTCTCTCAAGGCCGGTTCGGACCGGTCAAGTGATTTAGTAGAGTGGCGAGTGAATTAGTAACTGAAAAGTGTCCGAATACAATGAGTGAGTGACATGTCAAAATGAACAGAGCAACGATAGCGACGGATATTTCAAAACGGACACCATTCGCGCAACACGAGAGTGCAGAGTGCTGCCGTCTGTCAGATAAACTTGTAACTTCAAAAATAATTCAAATGACACTATACAAAAACGGCGTTGTTGAATTGTTATGCCCCAAATTCCTCTTGATGAATACTAATTTACATAGGATACCTACCTATTACATTTTTGTGGTTACATAAATTGTTGTATGCTTACCTATGTATTTTTGTAGTTTATTTAGATAATATATAGGTACTTTATGCACACTATTAAAACCACACCAGCATCTTTCGATCCGCCAAAAAAATGTCTTGCACATTCCCAAATGTAGAGATATTTTTTAACAAATCCCCTTATCTAATGCATCAGATTCGTTTTCTGTTTTAAACCGTGTAAAAAAATATTTAAGAAGTACTATGCGAGAAGAAAGATTAAATAGTATGGCCATTTTGTATATAGAGCAAGAAATTTTAAACCGAATTGACACTTCCAAAATAATTAATTGACGAATTTGCAAGAAATAAAGCAAGACGAAAATTTATTGAAAACATGTTGTTTTATTTTATTTCTATTACCTTTGTTATATTTTATGTTATTAAATTAATGAGAGTTTCTACGTATAAAACTTTTTTTTCCTAACTTGAATTTGGGGGCCCCGAAATTTTTACCGCTCAGGGCCTCCGCTTGACTTGATCCGCTCCTGATTTTATGCTCCATTATCCTTACTGACTATAAAAAATAAATGGAATGATAAATGAATATAACTTGTAATTATTCTTATGAACACTAGGATAATGTGTACCTACCTCTTTACCTACTCTCAATGACAACAAGTTTTCTGTGAAATATTGCCATTATTTATCAAAGTTTTAATCAACAAATTATCCACACTACCTACTGACATGATATAATATCCTTCATACTGAGTGTACAAAATAAACGGAATAATAAATGAATATAATAATAATAAGATAATGTGTACCTCTTTACCTATCCTCAATAACAACAAGCTTTCTGTGAAATATTGCCATTTATCTACGGATCTATCAATACACATTCGCGACGGTTTGTCGCATTGAAGTATAAAATAATTATAAGTTAAATTATTTCGAGTAGTATCTTCGTTTCAGCGCTGTGCCATTCCTATGGCAGTAGTATATAGTGAGAGCTGGTGGGGATTGCTACTCGGCCGAAATAATAGAATAAAATGGATCGGCTTGACTGACCATTTTACTAAATTACTCGACTAAATTTGTCTGTTCAGACACGGTTTTTTACCAAATCACTGGAATAGTCCGAACAGGCCTTTAGGTATGCTTATATACTGCAGTCTGCAATTTAGAAGACACCTTTATTTAGTTATGTATTTTTTTTCGAGGTATAAATAAGGATTTTGCCCATAGACTATAGATACATCTAGACGCCACCCGTTGCATTGCTAAATGAAGCTACGTGCCGTGCGTTTGGTTTGTGGGCGAGCGAACGCATTCGCCTACAAATGTTCGAAACCATAGACCATTTCGCTAGTGCTCGCCCAAAGTGCTCGCACTAGACGCTCAGAATTAGAATATAATTTTCTATTTTTTTACGTTATATAGTATTTTTAAGCGGTCAAAATGCAACCATTAGGTAAAGAAATCCATAATTTAAGTTATGTTAAAGAAACACTAGGTCACTGATATTAAAATAAATAATAATATACAAATAAATTATCATGAACATGTATCAACTTACCTATGAAACGTAATACTATCTTCTTGCTTATCAGTACGGCTACCATATTTTAATACAACACGCAGAACCACCTTTCCTACTTAATTAACTAAAAATATATACCACTGACTTTATGTTTAACACAAAAAATAGCAAACTTAGCAACACGAACTCGCAGATTATCAATGCTACGTGAAGCGATTCACCACGATTTGCCAGCGATACTTTTGGAAACTGACTCTAAAATATGTAGGCCTTTTATCTTACTCTAGCGCGTGTCGCAGAGATTATAAGGGTGCCGAATACTTTCTCACTCGCACTCATGCAACGTTTTTGTTCAGGGCTTGATTTTGCCATTCTGGGCAGTGTTGACCTATATTATGTCCCTGATAACTATCTTAGAAATATAGAGTATCGGTAACTTGTTTATTCTCCCAAGATGCAGAACCAACCTGCCACTGGTGATGCCAATTGGGAGGGCGATAATTATGTTCAACCAAATTGCTTCGGGTGTTGATATATTCCACTTGCGTGAGGGTGAGTTTAGGTGGACGCTATTTTACAAATTCTTAAAATAAGGTCTCCTTAGCAAACTCGGTGTACTTCTTTGAACTTCTATAGTTGTATAAATGTATTCTCACTGCTTTTGTATGTTTATATTATGTTCTCATTTTATATTTTCATTGTTATCGCTTTTATTGCTTTTCTTCTTTATAATATTGTTTCATGTCATGTTGTGAACGTCTTATACTTATTATTTGTAATGTCTACAATATGGTGAAAAATAAATTGAATTGAATTGAATTCCACTCGAATCTCTCAGTGCATATTTATAATTAATCTCATGGTCATATCGATCTCATCATTACATGCTTACCTCGCGTTTATAATCTCACATCATCATCATTATTATTATATTCAGCAGTGGTAAAGGGTGGAGGCAGGCTGTTAATATCTGACATAAGTACATAATAGATAATAGTGGGCATTAAACTTTGTTAGTCGTACAAAAGACTTAAATTTACGGATGGTGTTGATAAGTTATTAAAAATCAATTAAAACTTACATAAAACTTACTTACTTAAATCACTGCTAACCTTTCAATTACCACATTTACATCATCATTATCATCATCACCAGCCTGAATCTATCCACTGCTGGATGAAGGCCTCTTCAATCTGATTCCATTTCTTTCAGTCCTGTGCATTGCGTTGCCACGTACTTCCGCATAACTTTATCATTATTTCATCGATCCAGCGTCCTCTAGGTCTACCTTGCGGACGTTTTGTACTTCTTGGATACCACTGGATGACTAGATTTGTCCAACGATTGTCTCTTCTTAGAGCTATGTGTCTAGCCCATCTCCATTTAAGGCTTTTAATAAACTCTATTACATCGCGTTAATAACATGTTAATTATAATATATAATGGCCAACAACTCCAAACGCGCCAGTCGCGGTGTTAGCACTAAATAAATGCTGTCAAAAAAACTTATAATTTTTAATGTCTAAATAATGTTAAAGAAAAATAATTGAAATTGTAGGTATGTCAATTTACAATAATACTAAATGATAACTGTATTATCTTGTTAATTTATTTTCCTTTGTTTTTCTGTCGTTCTTTGTTTTCAAATCGTCGATAGAAGATACTCTTTTTAGGTATGCAATAAAGCGAAGAACTAAGGAAGCATGACGAAATCCGGTTATTGAATATAATAGAAGTTCCCAACGACAATAATAATTTCTGCTTCAGCTTCCATTAGAGTTACTTTACGAGAAGACGAGAACGGGAGACTAGTGTACTATTAAATAACGACGGATTCATTTAGATATTATGAATACACGTTAGTATACGGTGTTTACAAAACGGCCGAACATATATATTTTAATAAAATTTAATCGATAATAATATGTAGTGGTCAATGACTTCGGGCCTTGTTAGCATTATTTCAACAGTTTAAGAATTAGCAAGTCATTTAAACTATCGCAATTAGTCGCATCTAGAAAATCCAATCCCGAGCCAAAATTTTGATCCAGGGATTTCGGGATTATAACTTACCAATCCCGGGATCCCGGGACTGGACCTGGTATTGGCATTTTTTTCCATTGTAAATATAATTTTTTTATATTTAAAAATAACATTGATAAAATCGGTCAAAGTATAATTCATACTATTTAAGACATTTATTGTTAATATTGTATACGTTCAATCTTGAAAATACATAAGTTTAATGGAATAAATAATATTGTAATATAATTAATAATGTGAATTTAATATGAGACTGCTGTTTCTGATAGTAAAAACTTAATGAATGGGTTAGCGAGATTTAAAATAGTAAAGCAAATCATGGTGTACTTATGGCCTTTCCGCTTCATAAATCTAATTAGTTAGCCAAATATGAAACTGCCGTAAAACGTATGAGATCATGTGGTTTTATTTTGTTAATAGTGGGAAGCATTTTTTTTCCAATCTTTTTCATTTTTATTAATTTATGTGAAAAAATAAAATGAATCGGCAACTTACACATGGGTATAAATCAAACTTCATTCAAATTCAGTTTATTTCTAATGTGGTTATTTGTTATTAAAAGTATTTTTTCTGTTATATTTTTGTTTTTATTTTATTTTCCATAAAAATTGATAATAAAATCAATCTCGAAAGTTTCGGGATTATGTTTATCAATCCCGGGATTCTTAGGTATCAAAAATAGCTCGGGATCCCGGAATTGGAATCCCTAGTCGCATCTACAGTCAACATATTCTACACGCGTGACATTATTCGATGGGATCAAAACGTTCGAAGTGCAATAATGCAGAGGCCAGCAGATTTCTCAATTGCAAACTTCATCAACAATCACTCGCAATTTACCGAATATTCGTGCATATAATAATCTTCGTGTCAGTCGCCCCGCTCAGCATTCAATTCCACCGAGTTCGGACTTCGGAACATTATCATAAGTATTGTAACATAACGCTCTTGTAACATACTTTTGTACGAACTGTTTACGCTGCAAATAAAACTCACTCCTGGATCCATCGGAGCAACCACCACCAAATCTAGACTTCTCATCTCTCCTCCTGATGACTCTCCATCTACACCTCTTGGTCATCCTCAATCACAGTGGTCTCTTCACCCTCAACAACGAGACATACAAAATATGTATAGGAAATATAATAATAATTATGAATTAACCTTTGTTTTTATTCGTTGAATAAAAAATAGTCAATTAAAAATTATTAGCAATTTCAAGACAATTAACAACCAAAAATCTTGGAGTGATCTATGACGTCGGTTAGTAATTATTAAAGTAATACCTATTTTTATTTAAAATACAAAAGCCGATCGCCAATAGTAGCTCAATTTTAAAAGCGCTTCAGTGAGTATTAAAATCCATTTGGTAAAACTTGTCGCAATTAAGTATGAGAGATGCAGGTTCGATGCAGGGTGTCTTACTTTTTTCAAAAAAGATATTTTCTATTGGTTATAATATATTTTCACAGAAGTGTTTTCAAAATTATGTATGTAAGGATAATGCCGATTTTATTTTGATTTTAGTATCAGCAACTAAATTAATAATGTTTGCGAGTTAATAAAAATAAATTACATCTTTCTTATGAAATAAATGTGTGAAAAAATACAAAATGATTTTTTCTAGTGTGCATAATGCATGCGGTGTTTTCAAATCACGTATATTTAGTATAAATATTTATATAATAATCATCATCATGAGCCTGAATCTATTCACTGCTAGATGAAGGCCTCTCCAAGCTGATTCCACTTCTTTCGGTTCTGTGCACTGCGTTGCCGCGTACTTCCGCATAACTTTATCATTTTATAAATCCAGCGTCCTCTAGGTCTACCTTGCGGACGTTTCGTACCTCTTGGATACCATCGGATGACTAAATTTGTCTCTCTCTCTAAACTCTGTCTGCTTCCTTATCCACTCATTCCTCTTTTGTCCTTTCGCGTTATGCCCAGCATGCACCTCTCCATAAGTTGTGCTACTCTAAGTTTCTGGATCTTTCTTTTACTTAGGGTCCATGTTTCACACGCATTTGTGATGATGGGAAGCACACACTGGTTGAACACTTTGCGCTTTAGACACAGTGGAAGGTCACTTTTGAAGTTATTATTCAGGAGGCAAAAAGCATTCTAGCCTAGCTTTACTCTGCGAACAATTTCATCAAAAATTATACATCCATATATAGATACTTGTTGTCCCAGATAGATGCAGTTTTTGACCTGTTCGAGCTGAGTGTCATTGATGAGGATCTCTTCAAAGCAGTCGAACATGACGTTCGTACTTGTTACATTTATTTTCAAGCCTACTTTGTTACTTACTTCAGCAAGCTCCTGCATTCTGCTTTGGAGGTCTTGAGATAATATCGAAGTACAATCGTATATATTATTGATAAAATCGTTTGAGGTCAAAGCGGAATTAATTTCATATATAATATTATAATAATTAGACCTAATTATTAATCAATCATTTTCCAACCATCTTGTACCAATAAACCCTTCGCAGAAATATCTTCAATCTTTCGCATTAATTCAGTTACCACACAGACTCAATTATCATAAGTACTCTGTAACGAAGGTTTCGGCTAGAATATCGAGATTATATTATTATTAGTTAGGTACAGAGTTCTAAAACTAACACTGTTCAGTGATACGGCGGTGTCACATACATCCTGTTAATTGGAAAAGGAATATCAATATAACTTTACTAGATACATGAATATCAAATGTGTCGTCTCAGAATCGGTATCATATTTTGAATACAAAGTGTCAATCAAAAAGTATTGATATGTACTACTTTGGGTTACCTACATGTAAATTTATCGTGGGAGTAGGTTTTTGTATGGCTTAGCAAACCTTTTTACGTACGCGTGTCAAAATTTCCCAAATATTATTTTTTGACTGTCTGACATGCCGATCAGTTTTTCGTGGGAAAAATGAAAAACATAGTTTTTAAGAATGCTATTAAAAAAGTTTAAAACTTGAGATTCTGTCTTTCACCGTGTTTCTTGCCGAAGGCATATCTTTTATTCTTTGAAATTTTCAAAGAGATCGTAGTCATACATTTTGGTCCACCAATTTTGAAACTGTCTGCCCTATTAGCTCCACCAAGTTTTTGTTTCGTATTCGGTACAGTCATTTTTGTAGGTAGAAATGAAATTTTTTGTTACTTTATTACACACTTTGGTTTTTACGCACAAATTGGCATCAGAATTGTTCCGAACAAATGAGGCATTCTCTCATTACAGTGGTCTCAAGCATTACAAACCGATCAAAATAAGAGGTTCGAGGCGCGGTTTCCCCTACCGCCTGATGAGGTCAGTGCGATAATAATATGTTTGACACATAAAGCCTAAGGACCGATCAATGCAATCATTATATATTTACATTAAACGATTTTTTCTCTCTCTTCAAAGTAAAACGTTCTGGTGCCATAAGTTCGCCATTACTGTTGTAAAGAGTCAAGTACCTTGCTATATAATTGTAATATTATATTCAGACAGGTTGCATAAGAATGTTTAGATATTATGATATATACGGGTCTTTGTAAATGGAAACACTCGTGGACATTTAGATGGTTTTTGTACAACGCAAATGTTACTTTACGGCATATACGGCAGTAGATAAAGGTTTTTAAGGATTACATCAGTATACAATCTTTTTACTTTGAAAAATAAGAATAGACATGTGTAGCTACGTAGTGAGGTTGGTACGCAAGTCGCGTAGTTATAATATTATATTGAAGTCCAATTGAATGAGCGTCAGTAAATAAACCGAGAGCAGTTATCAGAATAAAGGACAAGCGTCTTCTGGACACGTGTTTAAGTAAGTTTATATTACTTTACTCAGAGCCTATGAAACGTACAGATTATATCAATTTTAAAAAGCTCACTAAGTAACCGAAACCACTTCATAACTATTATGATTACCACTAAGTAAATGTTTTTGTTAAATTTTGTTTAAATTTACTTTAGTGCTTCCTTCAGCATATTCGTACATTCTGCTTTGATGGTCTTGCAAGAAAATGACTATATTATCATCGACCAAGAGCAGAATTTACTGATGATCTAGCTAGGTAATATACTTTCTATTTATAATGATAACACCCACGGTGGCAGCGCGGCTTAAGCGCTGGACTATCACGCCATGAGTCCCAGGTTCGAATAAGTACACATATTGTTTTTCAATTTGTGGACCTAATAGGTTGGGCAAGTGGCTGACATCCATTTCTCGTAAAAAAAAAAACAACATCTGTTAATATAAACCTCTACTCTGTGAAGGCACATATGATCCTATTAAGAACGGACATGGTCGGAAATTTATAATGATAACTCCTCCAAACCTCATAACTTTACATTTATTAATAATACAATGTTTAGGTTTGGTTATCGTTTCCACGTTACAACAAATTCTAGTCGTTCACCAGCTCTCGTAGTTCGGAGAGCATTTATTGGAACTGACAAATATTTAAAAAAAAATATTTCTTCAATACTTGGGTGGGGTAGAATTGTAGAATTATCTCCAACGGCTTCAGCAGACATTCCCATTAGGATTTTTTTGTAAGTTTCTTGGACCATTCCAAGTTTGAAAATGTATTTTTCTAGATGTAAGTCGGCTCTCACATCAAGACTCGTTTCGCCTAAAACGTGTCGAATACGCCGATGTGACGTCATCGCTATTCAGCAGAAACAAGAAAATACACGTTGCCAAATGGAGCTCCGTAGATTGGTCGAATGTCACTGTTTCGTTTGAAAAAAACATCTAGCTGTTACAATAGATAAGCTGCATCCTTCTCGGGCTCCAAGTCGAAGAATCGAAGTCACATACAAACACCTACGAATTGGTCATTCCTATACCGGTTCGCCGATCACCGTATTCAAAATATCTATACGTTTCGAAGGCTACGCGCGACTGTCGTTAGGTAGATGTGCGCAGTCTTCACAGGCAACACTGGATCTCAGTTCTCGGAAGGCTTGTTCGTCACACGAGACGAGTTTTGATGTGAGAGCCGGCTAAGGAATGTAATATCGGGATAAATTACTGATTTATATTTTGACTTTGGTTCGAATTATTTTTAGGTTTCTAATGAAGTATAATTCGGGCATTAAATTAAAGGTTTTTTATGAAGTAGGGTATATTTTTGGTATTAATAGGAAATCATTTATCATCCCTGTCATCAAGTTTCTCGAATAGGTCGTCAAGGGTAGCTGCTATTGTCATCATCATAACAATGCATTGGTACGACTGACAAGTCAATCAATTTCTAAAATACCTCAAATCGTTTGAAGTACATACATTATTTTTCGCGGGAAAAAAAAATCTCTAAATGTGTCAATATTGACCACAATTTAATTTATATTTTAAATATACCTGCCAATCTACTTTATTCATTTTATGACTCACTGTCTGAAGCAAAAGAACACTGTCTCTAAGACAACGAGTTATACTATATATTGTATACATGCATATAACACGTATACTAAAGCTTGATATAAAATGGCTGTATTTTAAAAGCTCTTTTTTTAAATTGTGGGAAGTTATTTAGGACCACGAAGATGCCTACTGGCCTCTTGAAATGGGTTCGTCTGCCAAAGTTTCTCAAATGTTTACACGACGGAAAACTGTTTACTCTTAACGTTACCATGCTCACGATATATAGAAAGCGTATATCAGGGGTGGCCAATGTCGGTCGACCGCTGAACCGTCTTCAGTTGCCTTCGGGGGCTTCTTAATACATCTTGGCGCTTAGGGATTACGAAATTTGGCGCTCATGTGAAATATATTTGAAACTATTACGTATGTAAAAATAAAATTACACATAAGAAAATTATACGTGTGTGCTACATTATCATGATAATGTTGATTAATTGGGAAATTATTCACTTAGCATAATTATTCTAGTAATTAACAATAGTATAATACGAATAGTAAGGCACTCTTTCGTTGGACGTTCTGGCATATTAAAACGATTGCTCGGGCCAATTATATTGGTCGTCATTCCTTATTTACCCTCCTACCTTAAATTTTTATTTATTATTGTCGCAAAACTAGGGTGACCAGCATTTAAAGGTCATGAGATGACCGTTATTGCGAATAACATTGAGTTAGCTCGAGTTCCATCGAGGAAGCAGTCACGTCTGGGTTTGTTATTTCTAAGCCGTCTTTAACCACAGCGTGACTCAAAAACACGTGTTTAATCTTTGTTCCGCTAAATCTGGTACGGTTTGAGCGAACGTCACGTCTAACATCCATCCTGAACGTGTCATCATCTATCATCAAAAACACACGAGGAACCGTGAGAGTGACATTCCGAACCCTCCATGAGTGTGTGAACACTGCTCCCCACTGAACACAAAAGGTCAGTATCTGGCATCCTGTAACCCCCCCCCCCTCTCCCTAGGTCCGTAATCCACCAAGCAGCATCTTTAAATTACAGTCCACTGCCAAAAACACTACCACCGATAATAATTATTCAGTGTAATATAAACTACACCATACTAAACCACAAGGTAATTATTATTCAAAGCCCACCGCAGAAAATTTTTAGTGGCTTAATACGTATTTAATTAATAACAACTTCATTATTTGATAATCTACAAATCAATATAATTGGCCAACGATATATTAGAATATGTCTGTAGGTATGTATTATAAACTGATTGTCTACTTGGTTAACCAGACGACACGTAGCAATTCCACTAATACGTAACGAGCTATAGCACAAATGCAATCTAACAAAGGCTTCAACTAATTTGATACGTTTCAAGCATACAACACATACAAACGATTATACACGTATTGTAAAATACACAGGCAATCTATGTCAAAATCTGAGGCTAAATGTATAAAAGCCTGACATGTGTACAATATATACAACAGCGGAGGACCACACCCGGCCAACTATAGAGGATACTCAAGGCACCCAAAACATGCGTGGTTGGCATTTACGGATGCCGACAGACAGCTCGCAGCGAGGTCGCTAAATAATTCAGTGTTGCCTACCGTACTATAATTATAGTATTTGTACTATAATTGTGGTCCGCGTACTATATACGATATAAAACAGGTATAGTACGCCCAAAATACTATAATTTTGAATATCGGAAAAAATATGTAAAAAGTACTAAAATTTCGATATTTCCGTTCAATAAATTGGTGAAAAGTGCTATAATTTAGTAAAATAAGAAGATTTGTAGGACATGGAAAAAAATTGCTCGAAAAACGTAAAAAATCCCTGGACATTGGTTTAAAATGAAATTTATAGAATTCTTCGGTAAGCATTTTTGGTCGGAAGAGGTTCGAAGAGGCAGAGTTTCGAAAATTCCCCGTTATTTTTTTTTCTGAACAAAAAACCTGGTACATTTTTAACAGATAAATACTATAATTTTGGAGGCTCTGTACTATAATTTCACTTTGAAAAGATGGCAACACTGAAATAATTCTACTTGGCGCACCCACACTGACAACAAAATCAGATAAGCCTCCGACCCCAGAGACAGACCACAATATGACGAACTTAGACCGTAAACAAAAGAAGGCAGACAGAAGCACTCCAACCCTGACGAAATAAAAGAAACGATAACACAGCTCAAGAACTCCATCGCCCAAGCGAACAAACTCGTCGACAGGATGACAAACTAACTACCTCATCGAAAACCGATACTTCATCATGAACCGACATAGAAAGAACGAGAGCTGTGCTGCAATGAAACACTTTTTAAATTAAACAAAAAAAACATTCAACCAAGACAGCTTATCCCGCTAACACGAAAAAGAAAACATCCTCAACGCCATAACTGAGACGAAAGGGCTCCAGTCCAGGTGCCCTATATGAATATACCACGCATATCAAAACAAAAACAAACTATATAGATATTATAGTATTCTGTGGTGGTATTAGGGTGGTTCTTTGTCCGGTACACATCTTGCAATCATTTTTTAACTTACTTCCCGACTAGCTAGATATTTGAAACTTTTAGAATATATCAGAACACGATGTCAATGCATTCTTTTAATACTTTTAGTCATCTTTAAGTAGAATTGAGTTCATTTTCAGTTAATTCTGTTTTGTATGAAAAGTTATTTCGACACCATTATTGGTTGCTACGGATGGTGCTAGCAACTAAATTATTAATATATACGTGCGATACTATGGAAAAGAAAATAAATGACATTTCAATATTATTTCTATCAAGTACAATTTTTTTTAATCATTTACGCTAGCAAGTCAAGTTTATGAGATTCAACAGAAAATTTAAAAACGTTGTATATAAAAAGTTCCTTTTATCTTGTAATTATTTTGGGGACATGCTCGTCGAAGGTCAAAATTGAGTTTTTATTGTATTTTCAAACCATGATCCTGGACACTCCTTAAATGTTGTAGATAATCTATGTATATAATTTTGAAGCCTTATTATCCTTTATAGTTATTTTAAACATTTTATGACTGCATAAAGTTTGTCAATTTATGGCTACGGCCGTATGTTGTAGCTTAACCACTGGGGAATGACAAAAGAAATGGCGTATTTCAAAAAAAACACTACCTTATTCGAAGGTCAATAATTATTATAAAGCAATCATTATTCATAAGATGTTTATCACACTTAAATGGTCAAAAACATAGCTTATAATAAGTACCTTTAGAATCATCTTCAAATGTGTTAATCTTGCCGATTTTTGAATAATAAAATGCCTAATTCTTGTCAAATTTGGAATAACAGAGATTATCAATATAATGTTTTATCGTGAATATTTTACAAAAATTATCTCGTAATAAATTATACCAATGGTTTTATAAATGCGTTTAAAAATTAATAAATCTAAAAAATCTTAACACCACTGCACAGTTATGTACCGAAATATGACTATATTCTAAAACATTAGAGCGAGAGGTTTAAAAGAATACTATTTTATGTAACAAAAATACTTTATGCAGTCATCAAATCGCACCCCTAGTTTTAAAGTATGACAAGTCAAAAAACAGCATTCTGAGATAATTGGATTCAAAGATTCAAACCCTCTCAACTAAATCTAAAAATGTATGTACCAAACCGATTTTCTTCCTCAATGTGTATCAGGGCTTGTATTTTTGTATGAAATAATTATTATATTGAAAAATCATACCCAAAACATATTTTTAGTAGTATTTTTGAAATGTCATAGTCTAAAATTGGACTATTTTGATAAATTTTGAAATAATCCATCATGCACATAATACAAACTAATATGAAACAACATAAAATCTCTTCAATATATTATGCATATCAAGTAAAATAATAAACAAAATGGTTATTTGAAATTTTTATTTCATAATAAAATAACTGGGACAGATAAATCATCACATACTTACCGATTTCTTAAAATATATAATTGTATAAGATTATGATTACCTATTCAAGATTCTTGACATTATGTAATGAAAATTATTATATAATTTAGAATTAATCAGAATAATTTCCATCACTCTCTTCGTGAACCAAGTCATTTCTTGCCACTTAAGTACTATTAGCGACTTTCAAATTATTGTAAAAAACGTGGTACGTTATCGGTATCAATTTTTTTGCATAGGGTTAAAAGATCTTGCTTTTTTTTAAAAGATTTTGCTGTTTTCAGTATAATTATCATATTCATAGGAACCGGACGACCCGTCATGCGATGCATTATATTAATTTCCTTATATGAAGAATCATTAAAATTGGTTTTAATGAAAAACTATACGGTGATTCTATTTTCAAATGCATGACTTTGATTGCTTGCCATGTTACCTTCGTACCTACGGTAGTTATAACTTAATTTTGTCCCAGCTCATCGGACAGCAATTTCATGTCAAATATATCATCAGTTGCCATTGCATTAACTCAATAAGGTTCACCATTCTTTTCAGCCATGGTTATAATGGGTGTCCATTGAGCTGGTATGAAGACTGGAGCACTTTTAGTTTTCTTTTTTTCTTGAGTGCATCGCTAACCAGTATCCACTGATTTTGGGTGTGACCCGTGATCAAATATTTTTGCGTTACAGACTTTATATTTTCTGTTTCCAATAATAAATACAACGCAACTAAATATTTATTCTTATTTTGTCCAGCACAGTTATCGGACCAAAAATGCCCATTCTAATTTAGAATTCCCTTTTCAAGTAATGGTTTATAAATACAACTACCAATTTCATTAGAACCTCTTTTAGCAGTCACTTCGTTCCAGATACAACAAAACCCTTTTTCGCAGCAATATCAAAGATAGTGAAATATGTTGCAAGTTTTTTGGTGCAATATAAGTTTGAGACTTCACCACAGGGTTATGAAAGACCTGCTTGCAAATCGAAGCATGAAACTATCATATCGGGATCAGGAATAGCTCCATTTTTTACGTTATTTTTTCTCCTCTCGTGCTTTTTCTTTATTTGGGATATGATTATTGAACGAAGTTAATTATTTTGTTCTTGTGTATTATTTAAATTTGTATATGCTGTCCTAACCATTGATCTTTTTTTGACTGAAAGCGCCCAATATTAAATTCTGTGTTAAAGATCGTAGAATACTGAGATAACTTCACGAAAGGATGATTATTTTGTTGGCACTTTCCTTTGTATAGCATATAGTGTTGGTAAATTTAAAAAGCCATCAGTAAATTGTCTGGTAGTTAGTCTATTGTAAGCGTCGGACTATAGCGTCGTGGGTCATAGGTTCAAATCCTGGGTCTGGCAAGTACACATATTGTTTTTCAATTTGTGTATGAGTCAGAGTATGGACCTAATATGTGGAGCAAGTGGCTGACATCAATATCTCGTAAAAAACAAAAATCTGTTAATACAAACCTCCACACCGTGGAGGCCCATATGATCTTATTAGATCGGACATGGTTGAAAATTTGAGCTCTCAGGAAGTGGGATTCTACCCTAGGAATGCAATTGATGTGATCTCTAACATATTGTTTTAATTCGGTATCAATTTTCTTATGATTTTTATGTGTTCTTCTGAGATCCTTTTCTATGATTCCATCACTGTTTGTTTTATTTATTACTATATTTATCAACAAACTACTGTCAAATTGTCAATGTTTTCAGAATGACCAGTCACCAGTGTGACCACAACACAAGTTTTATTTACTTTTTCCATTCCTGACCTATGATAATTCAAGATGTCATAGTCTTAAACTCGCTGAATTTTTGAATCCTAATTTAAGACCATAACAACTCAAAATAGCGTAGTCTTTAAATATCACACAATACTATTTATGAAAATTACAGACTATTCTTTCTGTCCTGTATTTCCGTAGAATTCATTTAGACTTGTGATAGTCTTTGACCAGATAAATAATGATATTTTCAACCTTTCTGCATTATTTACTCAAAATGACAATTTTTTGACTTGTAGTAGTTTAAAACTAGGGGTGCGAAATGTTTAAAATAACTATAAAAAATAGTAAGGCTTCAAAATTATATAAATAGTTTATCTACAACGTTTAAGGAGTGTCCAGGATCATGGTTTGAAAATACAATAAAAACTCAATTTTGACCTACGACGAGCACGTGGGCCGTTAACTCATTTCACTTGGTTATCACATCGGGCTTATTTAATCACGCCGGGCCTTCAGATGTTGCGTGTTTCAATCACGTCAGAGTCACCACTTTGGGGGTTCGTCTTCGGTTTCACGTCAATATCACATCGGTACGAGAATGCAATTCCCTGGTATAAACTAACTTTGCGGTGGCCGACAATGTCCCAGCGGATATTCGTGAGCTCCTCTTGTGACTCTGAAAGTTTGGCATCGCTGGACAATATTCTCGCATTATAAATACCAGTAGCGAAGAGTGGAGGTAGGTTGTTACGATCTGCCATAAACCACTGTAAACTATGTGAGTCATACGTATTTGTTTTTATTGAACTAAGACTACAATTTTACAGATGGTATCGGCTAGTTTTTAAAAATCAATTAAACCCTGCATAAACCAAATCATATATTATATTCTGTATATTTTGGGCGATACGACAAAATTGTGCACACTTTTTCATTCATACTTATTTGTTTTCGTTGGATTAAAAATACATAATAATATTATAAATATTATTGTTAGTTTCTTTTTTTAACTCATTAAGCCCTGCCTAACCAAACTATATAGTAGATAACAATATTATTATATCTATAAAATATTCAAAGTAATGTATAGTTTAATTGCATAATTTCAAATATTTTATCGATAAACGAGTATTTTTTGACTATTATCAATTATGGCTTGGTTTTCGCAGGGTTTAATTGAATTTTAAAAACTCACCAACACCATCTGTAAATTATTGTAGTCTTATTATAATAAAACAAATACGTATGACTGATAAAGTGTAGTGTGTACTATTTATAGCGGATCTTAACAGCCTACCTCCACCCTTCGCCACTGCGTTATACGTAGCAATGGTCATCTGCTGGCAGGCTTTTCCGGGTCTCCGGGGATTATCAGAACCCTCTGCCTTCCACACACACCCAACCCGTCTGGATAGCGTAGTGTATTATATCCAAAACAGGTTCAAATGAAATAAAAACTTCAAAAACCCGGCCCTCATTCTCTATGTAAATTTTACGTTAGAAATTTGACACCCACGGTTGCCAAGCGGCTTAAGCGTTGGTCTATCACGCTGTGGGTCTCAAGCTCGAATCCTGGGTCTGGCAAGTACACATATTGTTTTTCAATTTGTGTTTGAGTCAGGGTATGGACCTAATAGGTTGAGCAAGTGGCTGACATCCATTTCTCGTAAAAAACAAAATATTTTAATACAAACCTCTACTCTGTGGATGCCCATAATGATCCTATTAGGATCGGACATGGTCGAATGAAAAAAAAATAAACATTTCACCGTGGCACGTTTTGCCGTGAGCTTTCTATCGGAAAGAGACGACCGTATACTATGCAGTCTCCAATCTTATTAAATTTAATATGAACATTAATTTAATTTCCATAGCTGATTTTGGCAAAATTCATGAATTCAAGAATTAAAACCTAACCTAAGCAAAACTATCCTTAGAATTTTATTAATGATCCAATATATCGACTATTTCCAAAATTTGTTTGCTGCTGACTTCCTATAAAGTGTAAACCGACAAGAACCGTGTTTTATTTAGACACGAATTTAATATCCAAAGATGTTGGACGGTCTTTATTATACGGCCTTATATTTCCGATACAACATTTCTCGGTGAAGTGTAATACGGCAAACTGCATACGTACAAGTTTGTGGATACTATTTTCCGGAGACCAACTTGACATTGATCACGGCAGCTATCATAAATAATAAAAGCACAGCTAGATATAATTTTTTGGAAATTAATCAATACAAAAAAATACATACACCCTGACGGCTAAAGCTATTAAACATGGAGCATGCTTTGCTTACTGATTTTCAGAATTCTGGTTGTTCAAATTCGAAAGAAAATAAAACAAATTGCGGGGCGCGGGTTTACACGTCATTCACGAAGCTTCCTTTGCAGCCGACTGGAGTCTCTCGCGGCCGCGCTACTTTTATGACTTTATTTTTCGTTACGTCTCTGCGATTTTTCATCACGGGAATCCGCCCGGGAGGTCAGGACAAAAGCATGTATCCATGCTAAAAAATATATAGACACATAATTCGTTGTTTACTCTAAATAACTAAATTATCTACTTACCAACTTTTGGCAGCAACACCACGAATCAAATTATTGACAGATTTTAGTATGAACTCTGATTGAAATTATTATTATGTCAATATGAAACTAGGCAAGGTTACAAGAGGTTAATCGTAGATTTTAATGCCATAAACACGTCATATTATTATTTTGGAATCACTGTTTGTGACGTGTGGTGGTAGGTATACGATTAATACAATCTTATTAAATTGAAATTCTAGCTACCTCAGAAAATTAGACATATGACTTAGGTACATGAACTAAGTTCAATGCACTCACACTATGTACGGGTTATCCAACTCATGGTATGAATTTTACAGTCTTGTCATATTTTGTTACCTGTGACATATTTCAAACGTATTTTTTGACATGTCGTCAGTTGAAGGTCTACCCTACCATTAATAATTAACACAGTGTGTTGTTTTTCCACCGCAAAACCTACGATTGCGAAAATTTAGGGAGAGTCTCCAAATCAATAGATTTTACACAAAATCATCATAACTATCGACTCCATGATATATCACAAATTATATTATTTCTTCCCACAACATTGTGGAATGAAATATTTACCTACTCTTTAAAAATAAATCTATTCTATAATCGGTACTTTATCTAAAAGGTATCCCTTGTTTATTGATAAAAAAAATCCCTTGCTATATTAACAATATACAGGGATGCCATATCAGTAGGTACCAGAATACGTGGACTGGAATGAGGCCATAAAAAAATGTGCACAAAGCATGTGGATAGATTCTCATCACAGGGCATTCCTAGAAAAAGGGAAATGGAGTAAGTCCATTCTACCATCCCTACGTGCAATGCCCTGGTTTGTAGTCTTCTTTAAAGAGAAATGAGCTTAAACTGATACTGAGACTAGGAACATGACACAATGGGTAAAAGATTTGATATCCTCATGGGAAGAAGCGATTTGCAGCTCTGCGATAAATGTGATGAAGGTGATAGCAGTACAATGCCCTAAATATGAACGACACAGAGTACAGCTGCAAATTTCGGTTATCTTTGAGAATGTTGACGAACTGATAGCTGCTCTGGCAGTGGGTAGGACGGAAGAGCTTGGAAGAATTGTATAGTTCTTTAAGAGAATTGGAGTGAGGGCCTGATCGGCGGATCCTCTTCTAGATGATACGAGGCGATATCACACTCAAAGCCTCGCAAGCAAATAACATAATATTATTACTGTGGGAATTTGGATAGTTATTGACTATATAATTATATTGATTCACATCTTATAATATTTTATAACAATTTATTATAAACCTCAATGTACCTAAATCAGTAGCTGATCGTACCCCTAAACTAAAGTCCATGTTGCTATATTATATCCGCAGTACTACCTATATTATGTTTTGGCATTTAACTAGAAGACTACGAGCGGTATCTTAAAAGAGAAATTCACTCACTCTCGGGAATAGAGGCCTAATAAAAGCCTGAACGCTTTGGGCTTTACAAGTTATGAGGCCCAATTTTCGAGTCACGCTTTTTGGTTATTCCAAACAAAACAACGCGCGTTTCTTATTAGAGACCGTTATTAAATATTGACTTTACATTATTCATTTTTCCTCGTTAAAAATATCGTTGTAAAGATTCACTCAGCCCCTTTGGGTATAGTACGCCTTGAATACACATTATAATAAATCTAGTAAGTATCTAATATGTAAATATTTATATTGTTTTTAAATCCATACCTAATTCAATTTTCAATTTCAATTTATTTATTTTTAACATATTGTGGACGTTACAAATTATAAGTTTAAGACGTTCACAACATGACATTTAGAAACAAAGAAATATAAAACAGTATTACATAAAAAAGTGATAGATAGTAAGTTTTTAAACAGTAGAAATGTATAAATACAGAAAATATAAATTAGATATGTACAAGGAAGTACACCGGATGAGTTAAGCAGACCCTATTTTAAGAATTTATAAAACAACGTACACCTATTTATACTCATCTCACTTAGGTGGAATATATCAACACCTGAAGCAATTTCGTTGAATATAGTTATCGCCCTCCCAATTGGCATTACCAGTGGCAAGTTGTTTCTGCACCTTGGGAGAATAAACAACTGATGCTCTCTATTTCTAAAATAGTTATCAGGGACACACAGGTTAACACTGCCAATAATGGCAGAGTTCTCATTTATACCTCGTATAAGTCGAAAAAAATACATAGTTTAATCAATATTTCTCCTAAATTGCGGACTGCAGTATGTAAGCATGCCTAAGAGAAAGTCAGTTGGATAAAGCCACGGATAGTATCCATACAACCTCAAGTTAAGGAGTCTCAAGAATTTCTTCTGAACCCTCGTGCTTGGCCTACCCAGAAAGATTGGAGGCAGCTACAGATCAAAAATTATTCATCATAAATTCAAAAAAAAAAAAAAAAAGACGACGAGTAGTGTTACATAGCATGGAAAAGTGCAAGTTGGGCATAATGCAAAAATACCACAAAAATAACTAATGAATAGGACAACAGATAAGGCTTCGTGATGTGCGCGCGGTCACTAATCAGATTAAAAAAATGACAGTCAACTAGATATGCCACACTCTGACTAAAGTTTGCTGAATATATGTGGCAGCAAAAAATTTGGGACCGGGAAGACTGGATAGAAAAGAGGGCTGCATCCAGCAATGAATCTACCCTAACTTATGATAATAATTATATATATGGTAATACCAACTCAATCCGTGTCAGCATATTGATTCTGACACAGCAATTCTCTAATAATATCCATTTCTTGGAGTGTCCAATTATTGTAAACTCAGTAAATAGCTTACTGCAGATTGTTTCCGTTTTTCATTCATTTTTCCATATTGTCAGCTATATCTGATGACGCAAACTCCATAATAGTAGCTGTCTCAATTATTTAATTATTTCCTAAATTAATATTCTTTTCAAGATATTATTTTGATTGTCATTACATCCATAAATAGCGGATGATAATTATTCATTGGACATGTCAGTCTAATATAAGTTACCGGTCTGTTAGTATCTCAGTCTCTGTATCGCTCCGCACAACATCTCATTCTACCGAGAATCGGACCTCGGAACAGTATCATAAGTATTGTAACATAAGTACTGTAACATACGCTTATGCCGACTGTTTAGGCTGCAAATAAAACTCGCTTCTCCATCCATCGGAGCGATCACCAAATCTCGACTTCTCATCTCTCCTTATGACAACCTCTTAATCCACAACACCATGACTCCCACAGCGATGAATCCCAGATATATTTAAATATACTACAATATGAAGTATAATATTTATTATATCTATAGATACGTAGCCAATCGTACTATCATACTGTTTAATATTATTTTACGTAAACAAATCGGTTAATTAAATTTCATTCCATCGAACTACACATAGCAAACACACCCATGCCATCCTCACACATAATCACAAATGTTCTAGTAATTGGATTCAAGCAAATAAACTTAAATTATTCGTCATAATCTTCGTCATGATCAGCTTGAATCTATCCGATGTTGGATGAAGGCCTCTCCAAACTTATTCCACTTCTCTCGGTCCTGTGCATTGCGTTGTACTTCCGCAAAACGTTATCATTTCGTCGATCCAGCGGCCCTTAGGTCTACCTTGCGGATGTTTTGTACCTCTGGATGACTAGACTTGTCCAACGACTGTCCTTTCTTCAAGCTATGTGTCCAGCCCATTTACATTTGAGGTTTTTAGTGAACTCTATTACATCGCAAACCTTTGTTTGTTTCCTTATCCACTCATACCTCTTTTTGTCCTTTCGCGTTATGCCCAGCATGCACCCCTGTATACCACGTTGTGCTACGTTTTGGGATCTATGTTTTACTTAGGGTCTATGTTTCACATGCATATTATGTGATAACGGGAAGCACACACTGGTTGAACACTTTGCACTTTAGGCTCAGTGGGAGGTCACCTTTGAAGACATAATTCAGGCGGCCAAAAGCACTCCAGCCCAGCTTCACTTTGCGAACAATTTCATCAAATCAGACATGCTGGTTCGATTTTACCTTTTTCAAAAAGATTTTTTTTTATTGGTAATAATACATTTTCTCAGAAGTGTCCTCAAAATTATGTATTTCAAATATACATCCATCTAATAATAGACACATATTGTCCCAGATAGATGTAGTTTTTCATCTGTTCGAGCTGAGTTCCATTGATGAGGATCTCTTTTTGGCCCGCAAAGCAGTTGCCCGCAATATAAATTTTTAAAATATCTACCAGTGTTTTCTTTAATGGGCAATCTTTTGAATTTAAAATAACGGTCAATGAAAGGCGTTATTCAGTAGCGGTCCTGACTCGATTAAATAAAATTCTTCCAAAATTGTTTTTGACCTTTTAATTCTTTCCTTTGTATCAAATATTCAACGCCACTTTGAGACACCCACGAGGCTATTACAGTTAAAGAAAAACTTTTAGGGCCATCTGAATTTCATTAGGCCACCACCCCATCTAACTCTCAAGTACGGTATTGCCTTAATTTCAATTAAAACTCAAACGAGACGGACTCTTAGCTAAATTTCATCCTAATACAACAAATTAAATCAAATTACATAATTTATAAAGTGGTTAGTATCGGAACGGGTTAACTGTATCCGAGGTTAAAATTTACTCTGAGCCTCAAATACTTAAATTTACAGTTTAAATACTTAGTAACAAACATACATAGTTTTGAAAACACTTCTGAGAAAATTTATTATAACTAATAGATTTTTTTTTTTGTAAAAAGTAGGACACCTGATCACTGCCATCGCCGAGTTAACTCGTCAAAACATGTATGTCGCGTCAGGCCATAGACGAGATAACTCGCGTGTTCTTGTAAACATCATAACTTCTGAATAAACTGTTTTTGTATATTTTATAAACAATATTTATCATTTTAGTGTGAAACTCGAGAAACATGCTGATCAGGTAAGTTTTAACAGATATTTATCATTCTGTTCCTATTTCATAATATGAAATAGATTTATTTTATTCGAAAAATAGCTGATAGACACGTGTCCACCTACTTAAAATTAGCTGGCAGTGAAAAGTGAAAATTATTTGGTTTGAAATGAAATATTTAGAATATTCATAAATTCAAAGATTCTAAATACTAAATGAGTTAACACGGTAACCCGTTTCTGTAATTTTTATTGCTGCAAATGGCACGGATATCACTCGGAGCAACTCCATGAACTAGGCGGCTAGCTATAATAATCGTTAGCACAGTTAGGACTTCTTACTTAATTCCAAATGCATCCCATGAACGTCTCCATTTGGATTAAAAAGTCCAATTGGAGACTCTTATTTGGAATCAAGTAAGCCGTGTTAACTGTTAGTACTAATCAATGACATTTGACAGTAATTATGGACGGCCGTGTTAAAAAAAGATCACGCCTGACAATAATTAACTGCCTGAATATGACATAATAATAACATATTATGTACCTATCACATTTTTAATTGATTTTGGAGTTAAGCGATATGTCAGAATAGTCCTGCTAAACCAGTATCTATATTCTATTGCATTCTAGGCAGTAATACACGTGTAAATTACCTTAATATACATTTGAGGTATTACTTACTTCCAATTCGGTTAAATTTAAAGTTGATTCCTCAAAAAGGTTAATTTTTAAAAACATTTACAATTCAAAATATATTATTTATCCAGCTTAATATTTATTATTTATACTAATTACCAGATATACAATGAAAATATAAATAATACAATATTTTATATATTAATTCTAATGTAAGTATGTTACCAACCCAGTAATACAACTTTAATGTCAGTCATGTGCAGTGTTTTGAAGTATTCTGACCAAGCCAAGTCCGTTTAATTGTTGTAAATTTTCATTTCCCGCTGTTTCTCACCCCCGACTTGGTAAGATCTTTAAAGATGGCCGTCGAGCCCTTTCCCTTCATCCCTTTTCTATATATTTTTACTTAGATGAAACCCATCTCGAATATTAGTGTTAGTGAAACGTAAATTAAAAAAAATAATGTAAACTACACTATCTTTTTGTTAGGAGGTTAAGAGAGATATTTAGCCATATTTTTATCCCTTTTTATCCTACATTAAGGGTATAAAGTTGTATGTGCAATGTTCCTGGATGAATGTAAAATATTTGGATATCTAAAAAAACCCAGAGTTTTTTTTGTTTCTTTATTTAAAATTTAAAAAAACATAGATTTATAGGAGGACGATGCGAAGTTTTTTCAGAAAAGAGGGCGATGGGCCAAATAAGGTTGAGAATCTTCGACCTAGATAATTATTATAACATTTTATAACATAGGGCCGTCCTCAAACTCACCTGATAGGCAATCTCATGAAATACATGGCATCGATGAACTGGGACCGAAGATAGTGGAAGGGTCTAAACTCTAAAGCATGGCCCCCATAAAGGGTGAGGCTGCCAGGGCTCTAGCCTGGGGGCCCGGCATCACGGGTCAAGCAGCCAAGTGAGATAAATACACATCACAAAATAGTACTATTAGCAAAAAAATGTCACTTCAAGCATACTGACAGTTAAAATTACGTGGTTGGGCGATGCAATTTTCGATTATTTTTTGTTGATATTGGACAATTCCATAATAATTTAAGTGGGCTTATTATACAATTTATAGAAAATACCAAGGCCTGAACAAAACGATGCATAAGTGCGAGTGAGAAAGTATTCGGCACCCTTATAATCTCTGCGACACGCGCTAGAGTAAGATGAAAGGTTTACAGATGTGTAGAAGATTTTGTTGTCGGCGTAGCCGCCAAATCTTAGTTTTTGCTTAACTAAGCGTCGATAACTTAACGTCGATAACTAACGCGTGTTGCTAAAATTGATATTTTTTGTGTTAAACATAAAGTCAGTGGTAAATATTTTTAGTTAATTAAGTAGAAAAGATGGTTCTGTGTGCTGTATTAAAAAATGTGGTAGACGTACTGATAAGCAAGAAGATGGTATTACGTTTCATAGGTAAGTTGATACATGTTCGTGATAATATATTTGTATAATATTATATATTTTAATATCAAGTGACCGTGTTTCTTTAAAATAACTTAAATTATGGATATTTTTACCTAATGGTTGCATTTTGATCGCTTAAAATTACTATATAACTAAAAAAAATAGAAAAATATATTTCAATTCTGAGCGTCTAGTGCGAGCACTTTGGGCGAGCACTAGCAAAATGGTCTATGGTCTCGAAAATTTGTATACGAATGCGTTCGCTCGCCCACAAACCAAACGCACGGCACGCAGCTTCATTTAGCAATGCAATGGGTGGCGTCTAGATGTATCTATAGTCTAAGGAAAATACCCTTAATTTTACCTCAAACACCATTTGGAATACCCAACTGTACATCGTCACACTACTTTTAACATAAGCGATGGGTAGGGGGGCCTGCCAAAGATCCTAACCTGCGGGTCCGCTTCAGGATGTGGAAGGGCCATGGCTCTAAAGCCAGTATATATCAAACATTAGAATGACTCTGGCTGATTATAATGATATAAAACAATAATTTTACTCAAGTTATCTGAACTGTAAATATGACCACTTATACAAGAAAATGTTTAAGTAACATAATGTCTGAGATTTTGTGAGTAAAACGAATTCATTTTCCTGTTATTATATCATAGCCAAACGTAAATAATATATATATATACTATATAAGCGTTGATATAACACACGTCTACTATAAAAAGTTAAGTATGTACATAAACTATACCTACCTATAATATCTATAGAGAAGAATCTGGTAGTATAATTTATAGTTAACCGTATTTTATAACGACGGAAAAATTTAATATTCTTTTATATAAAATAAATTTTGAAAAAAATGAGAGACAATAACTCAGTATAAAATTTTCTTTTGTACTCGTACTTCTAGCCATCGTTTAAAAGTAAAAGCAAAAACCACTTTTAACGATCTTGATGCTTATAAATATTAGAATTGGTTATTAGAACGGGTTTAAAACAATTCGCCGCCGTCAACTGGATCCCAGACCAATTGGTCGACGGACAACTAGGTAACTCACAGATGAAAGAAGTACCTACCCAAATAAATAATAGTTTATTAAATTATTAGCAAGTCTCAGTACGAGTACGTTAAAAAACTAAATAATGGAGTGATCCGTGACGTCGGTTAGTAATTAAGGTATTAATTGATATGTACCAAACTTATTTTGATTTATAACGTAATTCGATAAGCATTTCATGTAACAACTTCTAGTTAAAATCGTAAATAAGTAGGGTGCCCGTAGATTAATTAGAAAAGCACACTAACGCGAATCCAGCAAATACAGGTTCAAGTCCTATCAGGAGTCGTATTTTTTCTAGTGTATATATGCATGAGATGTATAAGTATGTATATAGAATGTTACATGTTCTAATCTTGAGTCTTATTCGTTGAATAAAATAAATAGTTTATTAAATTATTCTCAAGACTAAGTACGAGTACGTTATAAATCTAAATAATGGAGTGATCCGTGACGTCGGTGATTAATTAAGGAATTAATTGTTACAAAACTTATTATAATATACCTACGAAAACCGATAGCCAACATTATAACGCAATTCGATAAGAATTTCATGTAACAACTACTAGTTAATCGTTGTAATTAAGTAGGATGCCCGTAGCCTAATTAAAAAACCACTATGGCTTTAATCCAGTGGAAACAGCTTCAAGTCTCGTCAGTCCAATCTCAGTAGGTATATATTATAATCAATTGAGATATTTATTGTAATATATGTGCTTACTATAATAATATGTATATTGATTACTAATAATAATACATTCAACCATCAATAAATGATTGCACGCTTAATATGGGAAATTATATTACATAGGTATAATACTATTACGTATGTTTTTGTCAGATTATTAATTGTATTACAATGTACTTCTATATAAAATATAATATTCGTATTCTTCATTTTTGCAATGATACAGTAATTTGGATAGCTTGGTAATTAAAAATACATGTTTGCTATTTTTTATTGATATCATTATTTAGAAAGTGATAGATGAGAAAATATTGTTTCATACGCTTGCCAACTTAATTACCTTTAACATAATTAAATTATCTTTAAGATAATTCTGTCGCAGATTTTTGAAGTTATACTTCTTTTGGAGCGTTTGGGAAATCAGATCAGATTGTATCTTTGGCGTGTGACATGTAACACATAATTTATTTTTTCACACGAAAAAAAACGCACTCGATTGGATTCGAACCACTGATTGTTCGGTTATCAGCCGAACGCGCTACCTTTAGGCCACAGTATGATACTGCAATCGTGACGATTACACAGTATAATATTATAGTTTAGAATTGTTCCGTTGCCTAGGCAGCGAATTTATTATTGTCGGCCATTTGCAATTCCTTACGTTAACAAACTATTAAATGTCAGAGTGACAGTTGCTACTTTAAAAATATAAACAACGAGAAACCATTATATAATTTAGTAATATAAGTTAAAGTGTATAGAAATAAACCAACGGCGTTCCAATAAGCGGTCCCTTTTCTTGAGTGTGTAATTTAACAAGATAATAATTAAGAGCTAGTCAAATATTCTAGTTTATCACAAGTTTTGTTTTTGTTACGCCAAATAAGTATAACTTCTAACGCGCGTATATAAGTACACACGCAGATTTTTTTTCTAGTTTTATGTATGTTTAATTAAGTCGTCTACTAAGCAGTCACTTATCACTCTTGGGTTCTCAGTTCTTCAATTAATACAAGTCAAGCATTTAAGTTCTTCGTTTAAATTTAGTGCGTCGAAAGCAAAAGTTTGTTACGTCAATACTTTGCGCTTATGATTTCATGTCACGTCGATGTTTGAATATTAAACGATATGCAAATAGAATGTAGATCGGTCTTCGCTAGCCATTAATTCTTTTGAAAGTCATATAAAGATCAAGTCAACAATTTATTAACTAGAAGACGTCTTATGTGAACTTTTTTTTATATTATGACACGTAATAGCGATTCTTTAATATTGTTGTCACACTTTTTCTAGCGGTAAAAATGGTAACATGTAAATTCTACGAAAAACATTTCCCCGTTGCACAGTTAGCCGTAAGCTCTCTATCGGAAAGAGATGCGCCTATACTATACGGTTTCCAATTTTATTAGATTCAATATGAATATTAATTTAACTTTCATAGCTTATTTTGGCAAAATTCATTAAAAATTCAAGATTGAAAACATAACCTGACCTAACCTTACAAATAATCCAGTATATTGGCTTTTTTCAAAATTAGTTTGCTGCTGGTTTCCTGTAAAGTGTAAACCGATAAGAAACCGTGTTTTATTTAGACATGAATTATGTCAGTACTATACGACCCAAAGAGGTTGGACGGTCTTTAATATACCTACGGACATATTATATTTCTGATACAACATTTTACGGTGAAATGTGATACGGCGAACTGCATACGTACAAGTTTCCGTAGACGGATAAACATAATGTTATGTATTGGCGCATTGAATATGACAGATATAAACTTTTTTTTAATTCTTTTGTTTTTCTCCGTTATGGAACAGCGGGATCAACTTCATATAAACATAGTCTATATTTAAACTATCTATATTAGAATGTAATATAATATAATAGATTATGTTTTCCAATACTTCTCAAACTGGGGGGTGCGGCCTACTAGGGGGCCGTTAAGCTCCTGTCATAGAGCCGCGAACTATTACAGTATTTCAACAAATATTTCCCAAACTTCAATCAAGACCAAAAGTACAATTATTATTGGATAACAACACCATTTGCTTCCTTAAAATATGATTATATTACGTGGGCAGCTCAAGATGAATTGATTGATATTAGATCAGATAATACCCTTGAAGTCAAATTTAATGACAGTAGTCTTGCAGAATAATTTTGGATAAGGCGACATATTGTCGCGACAGCAAGAATATCCGTCAATCGCAAAAGCAGCATTGTTAAGGGCCCACATGCTCAGCGTATGTCAAAATGGAGCTTTTTTGTGTATTTTCAGAGCATAACCCTGGACATATAATAATAATAATAATAATAATAATATAAAAATACTTTATGCAGTCATCGAATATTTAAAACAAATATAAAGGATAATAAGACTTCAAAATTATATAAATAGATTATCTACAACGTTTAATGAATGTCCAGGGTTATGCTCTGAAAATTCCATAAAAGCTCCATTTTGACCTACGCTGAGCATGTGGGCCGTTAATCATAATTCCTTTTGCGTCAACATACATAATATGCGAAAATGCATTTTTTTATTACTGGTAATAAAAAATAAATACAGGTCGTGTCTTTCAAAACAGACTTTCGAGCAAACCCTGAGAATAATTATTTCAAACTTGTACCAGGTATTAATTTATTATGTAAAATATTCAATGACACCCCACTCTTAAATTGTTTTTGTAGGTTGTAGCTGTAATAAATTTTAAGTTATTTTTTTGCATTACCTACAAGTTATTTTATTTTTAATAAAAATGTACCTACCTATGATAATAACAATAATAAATGGTAAATAAAGTACCTTGGTCACTAAAAACTGGGCCGTGGTATGAAAAAGTTTGAGAAATGTCTGATTTGTTACAATGATTAAATTATGCAGTCGATGCGTCCTTCTTTGGTGTAGTTAAAACTGGATTGAAAAGCTATATTGATTCTATATAAAACAAACTTTATTAATTTACGCATGGCATTCCAAACGTTTCAATTGACAAGAACAATGGTGTAATAAAGCAAATATTTATCAAATGCATTTCAGACATCCATTATGCTGCTAAATAACACTTAAAAGATTACAAAGATGGACTGAAAACTGCGGGGCTATAACAGCACCTGCCACGTATGACAATCGCATATTTTAAGATTGTTCAATTCTATTTTAAATAATGATATTTCAGTATATTTGGTGTATCTATATAAAATATTCAATTATAAATTGACATTAACAGTCCTGTCAAGAAGTTATGGCCACAAGATTTTGCATTACATTGTAAATGTTTTGGTTCCGGTATTTATAATACAAACAATATTGTATTGTATTCTTAATGATTAATGTATACAGTAATTAAAAAAACATTACCGGCCACCGATAATATTATCAAGTTTCATTGTTTATTTTATGTAATATGTGTATATTTTATAATACTTTATGAGTGAATATAAAATTGTATTGTAATACTAGCGGTTGTAACACCGGTTCGAGAGACAATGGTGTTTCGTTCGTTACCAACGAAATGATTTACAGATAATTAAACATTACTAGCAGAGATATCTGGCGAAATAAAAACAAATGAAATCGTTGTATTTTGTCAAATGATGTACTCAGTGACGATTTTAGGATGGAATTTTCCACCACATGATAATCATTTTACGTCAATGTGATCTTATTATATGGTGGTGGTATGATTTTAGGAGCAACGAAGAGCTAATAGATCGCACCAAGCAGCCTCTCATCATGCTGAGAGTGAAGAGGCGACGTTGGACCTGGCTCGGCCACGTGCTGCGGATACCAGAAGAGAACCTCCACCTGGCTTGCCTGTTATTCAAGCCGACCTGATTCCGGCGTCCTGGAAGGTCGCTAAATACTGTCTAAAGAATATATACGGCAGAGCTACGGGATGCTGGTTTGACCTGGAACGAAGCAAGAAAACTTGCGAGCGACAGGGATTCTTGGAGGCGCCGCGTGGTGTCCGTATGCTCCAATTAAGGGGCGGATATGGCCAAAGAAAAAAAAGAAGAAGATTTTATTATATTTAAATGATTTTATAAATAGACAAAGATTGTTATAAACGCCGTGATAGTGTATTGTGAGAACATGACTCTAAATATCTAAAAACCCTCCGAAAAGTATATAAGAAATATGATTTTAAATGTGTCATCTCTCTGAAATTAACAAATAGTTTTTTTAATGTATCCAATTTAAGAGTCCATAAATAGAAATGAAACTTAAAAAAAAACAACAAAGTGGCGTTTTAATAAAAAAATTGTGTATTATTGGAAAGATTTTAGAGTATTAATAGCAATGATTTGTAGTACCTAGCATTAATTTTAATTTCTATACTATGTCGAATGCTATTGATTGTATTAGCACTTTAAACCTAGTCAAAACTTATAATCTTCCAGAAACTTGCTTCATCCTATACAATCCAGTGCTACAGTCAAATAATTTCGGTTGTGCAAATTTTCTCTTGCCTTCAGGTGGAATGCATACATAAAACATTTCACCGTAGCACAGTTCGCCGTGAGCTTTCTTATCAGAAAGAGATGACCGTATACTATACGGTCTCCAATTTTATTAGATTCAATATGAACATTTATTCAATATTCATGGATGATTTTGGCAAAATTCATGAATTCAAGAATGAAAACCTAACCTAACCTAACAAAATGTATTTATTTATTATTTAATAATCCAGTATGTCAGCTATTTTCAAAATTTGTTTTCTGCTGGCTTCCTGTAAAGTGTAGACCGACAAGAACCGTATTATATTAAATTTAGACATGAATTTTATGGCAGTACTAATACGACCTAAAGAGGTAGGAGGTCTTTAATACACAGCCATATATTACCGATACAACATTTCACGAATAAGTGTGATACGGCGAACTGCATACGAACAAGTTTCCAGATACGGACTAATCCAGCACAGTCTCGACATGTTCACATGCCATATAACCTTGTCACCTTATGCCATACAATGAGTACAGATTTTAAATATTCTTGATCTTAAACTATCTAAAGTTTCATCTTAGAACTCTCCTCTAAAACATATCTTTCCTTGATACGATTTGTTAAGTGCCCAGAATTCTAATTCATATTTTTTTGTTTTGCTTTTGTTCTTTAGAACCTTTTGGAGATCAATATAGCACTTGTTGGCAAGATTGATTTTGTTTTGTGTTATAATCTGACTGTGATAAGAGTCACTATATGATACACCAATAACTCCATGGTTAATAAGCGTGTTTGGTAAAAACACATATGCATAATTTATAAAACGCATAATTTTTCGAATTTTTTTTTGGATTAAAATAAACTATAATGGTCCTCGCTCTCTTTGCATGTTATTTGTAAATAAAACGCCAGTCATATATCCTTCATTTTCTTGCAGAGCTTTTCTTGAAAAGGTTTCAGTAAACAACCTTTTCAAAGGAAAGAGAAAGAAAAACTATCGCATCCGTTGATGAAATGCAAACAGCCTTATGAAAAACATTGCGAGAGGGCTGGAGGTTTTGTGGTTGTTGAAGACACATGAAAAGCACGCCTATTTCCCATGCGTGCATTATGAAACGTGTTTACAGCCTTTGCAACCCTTAGCAGATGACCAACAGTAAATGTGGATGTGATTAAGTTTTTTTTTGAAAAATTGTTCTTTAAAATAAAAATCTTTACTTCTAAAATAATTTCAGAGATGTTTAAGCAATGTAGCGCAGATTGGTTTGAGTATTTGATTACCACGCGATTATTTATTTGTTATTCAGATAAAACTATATGAGTAAACTTGACGATTAAAATTACCTTTAAAAACCAGTCAACTTTTTTCTTTCTATGTTGGTATTAAGTACCTAAGTAATCAGGAACTTGTAAACTGTTAAAAATCGATTAGAAATACTGCACAATTCTTGTGTATTGTATTTAAATATACCTCAATAAGTTTACGTTGATTTATGACTTTTTATAGATAAATTTATAAATATTTTTGTATACTTATCTGTGCTTTTTAAGTTATTTAATTAAAAAAGTAGGTACCCACTCTATTCTAAAGTTGATTTTATGTTATAACCGAACACTGATTTATAGCCTAAGTATATATTTTTTAAAGTTACGTTTTGAGCGGTTTTTTTATATGAGTATAAAGCACTGTGGAAATAACTAAATTGACTATTTATATACCAAAGTTATCAACCATTTTACTAAAGCAGCTGACTTGGTCCTTTACCAAACTCCTCCAGTTTTTTATCAAACTTTAATATAATAATAATTAGACATACAAATCTGTTTATTAAAAATCTTGATTCTAGTGGATAACTCTAAATGAAATTGATATTTTTTTAATCACAATTTATTAGACATCGTATACGTGTAACAGAACTAATTTAACTGGGCCTAGCTGGATTAAAAATATCTGCCAATAATATTATAATATTTAATATATAATAAAATTACTAGAAGGTTTGATGTTGTATTAATATATTATTATTTAAAATTGTGCTATTCCTACCAGATAAACACTCAAAGTACCCCCTGAAGAAAATACTGCTCTAAATCATTGGACTTTTGGTAGAGATGATAAAGGTCGAAACGAATCATGTCGGGGTCAACACTTCGCGGTAGATGATGTAAGATGAAGGTCGTTGTTTCTTGGTTGTTTTGAGGAAAGTTACAGTGATACACTGAATACAATTAATAATAAGGATCATAACGTGAGATAATAATCGCGGTTGTAATGTAGTGGTGAGATTGATGTGATCAAGAGATTGATTATATTAATGAACCGAGAGACTTGATGAGTGAGTGATGGTTAACTATGTCGTGTAAAAAACTCGTGTTAATAGTAGTGCGTCTTGTGACGGACTCGATGAGTTAAGTTAGGATTCATGCATTATCCTTCGAATTTATACAAATGCAGTACATATATTATTACAAGAGATATTATTGCAATCAATAAATCATAACATACCCTATTGATCTAGTTATGATATAGGAAATGCTGATAATCACTATCGCTCTATTGTTTTGTTTTGATAACAAAACATATTACATATTATTGAAGTGTTTCACTCATTTAATGCTGAGTACTATGATTGATACAGACTTCTCAGTTGATTATTGAGTACGGTGCTTTGATCTCTCAACTATAAAGCATGTAACGTCAAAGTCAGACCCCATTTGGTAGTTTTAATTTACAGTTAAATAACCATATCAATAATTGAGATGATAACAACTAAAATCCATTATAAATAACACAGTTTTATGGAATTTATCAATAATATATTATATTAGCCATATATAACAGAAAGGTTCTGACCCTTGCCATAGATAGGTTCCTTTAAAGTACTCTGATATATACACTGGTTGTTTTCAGGGGCGGCTCTGCCTTAAGGGTTTGTTGGGACCATCTCCACATCGTTATTATGTCAAAAATACACGTTCGATATTTTTATCATTATCATGATTAAGTGAACTATTTAATTTATTTTATTCATCTAAACACGTTGCATTTTTTTAGAGAATATTATACCAATAAATAAAGCAATAATTGTAAATTATGTAATTACATAATGAGCATTACGCGGTATTAAAATAATTAATTAATTTAAATACGCCCTATTTCATGGTAATACCTATGTACAAATTAAAAATCTACGGCGTATTTTTTCGATGACTGGGGTCACTCAGACCCATCCCGTCGCCCCAGTACAAATCTCGTTCTTCAAAGGATTTGAATACATTAGCGTTAGTATATGAATACTACGGAGTGAATCAAATAACCCCTAGGTGAGTAAAAATGCTCGCTGTATGTCATTGTTTAAAACTGATAATGGTAAGTATAAAATAATTATTATTTTTAATTAAGTTATTTTTTAAGCACCATTTTTAGATGTGATTAAGTAACAACTCAGATAATTATATAATAATATAAGTAGCTTGGTACATAATGACGAATCATATGAGGAGGTATGTATGTATATTTAATATTTAATGGCTAAACCCCACCTGAATCCTGGGTCTGGCAAGTACACATATTGTTTTTCAATTTGTGTGTGTCAGGGTATGGACCTAATTGTATCACCGCAGGACACTTATTCGTGCGCCGCAATACGTGAAACATGAGTTCGTGTAACATTTAATCAAATGATGAGTTTCTTCGTTAAACATTTCACCGTGGAGTATATTTGTACGTATGCTACAACATCTTTACTAGGTTAGGTTAGGTTAAGTTAGGGTTAATCTAATTGGAACAGTACTATTTGCAAACTATTGCCGCATTTTGTAAGATACGTACAAATGTATTCCACGATGAAATGTTCAACGAAGAACTCATTTGATAAAATGTTATACGAACTCATGTTTCACGTACTGCGGCGCACAAATAAGTGTCCCACGATGAACTGCATACTTACAACTTACAAGTAACCGAACCTAATAGGTTGAGCAAGTGGCTGAAATCCATTTCTAGTAAAAAAACAAAATCTGTCAATACAAACCTCCACCCTGTGGAGGCCCATATGATCCTATCGGATAGGATCGGACATGGTCAAAAAAAAAAAAAACCCCCACCACCTAAAAAGTCGTCGAGCCACTGGTTGTTGGATAATAATTAACGAATACAACGTCACATATCATTATAGATTGCAGCACTATTAATAAAATCATAATATATATGCTATTTTGTACAATTCTTTAAGAAAACTAATATCAAGTTTCAGTTCGGGGTATGTTGAATTGATTGGTCGTGTTTGGCTGTTCATTGATGTTTAGCCAATATTTTAGTGCGATACACTCCTTTCATATTTTTACATAAATATTCTTGTAAAAAAATATTATTAAGGGGGGACATGCTCAGCGTAGGTCAAAATGGAGCTTTTGTTATATTTTCAAAGCATGATCCTGGACATACCTTAAACTTTGTAGATAATCTATTTATATAATTTTGAAGCCTTATTATGCTTTATATTTGTATTAATTATTTGATGACTGCATAAAGTATTTTTATTACATAAAATAGTATTCTTTTAAACCTCTCGCTCTAATGTTTTAGAATATAGTCATATTTCAGTACATAAATGTGCAGTGGTGTTAAGATTTTTTACATTTATTAATTTTTAAACGCATTTATAAAACCATCAGTATAATTTATATTGACATTATTATAGTGAAATATTTATGATAAAAAAATATATTGATAATCTCTTTGATCCTAAATTTGACAAGAATTAGGCATTTTACTATTCAAAAAATGGGCAAGATTAACACATTTGAAGATAATTCTAAAGATACTAATTATAAGCTATGTTTTTGACCATTCAAGTGTGATAAACATCCTACGAATAATGACTGCTATATAATAATTATTGACCTAACAATAAGGTAGTGTTTTTTTGAAATACGCCATTTCTTTTGGCATTCCCCAGTGGTTAAGATACAACATACAGCCGTAGCCATAAATTGACAATGTACCTGATCTCGTCGAAATTGAACCTCACTGGGCAAGCCTTGCATGAAAATAGGTGCTCCATGCTTTGCTTTTCACCGCACTCACCATGGCTCGTACGGCACCCGAGACTGGCTCCGGGTGGGAGATGCTCTGCAGGCTTTACTCAATCTTCGAGACCCTCAGAGGCTTTGTTCGCCTCCCATGCAGACAGTTGTTGATCTGCTTCAGGTGGGACGGTTTTAGCCTTGTTTTGCACATTTGATACCCAAATTTTGGCTGATACTCGTAAACGCGAATATTACGAGCACTTTAACAAATAATTTGTAGTTTGACGATACCCTTCTCTGGCCGAGAGGGCTTGACACAATAAGGGTTGAATTTTGTAGAAATACGACGAGAAAACTTTACCGTTCACATAGTGATATTTTACTGGTAATCGATATTAAAATGATGTTTAATTTGACAGTGAAGCGAAACTGTCACCCCGCCATAGTAAAAGAAGAGACCCGAGTGATGGTGGGGACGAGAACAAATTAAGAAGTTATATTATAGATATAAATACAATTCATAAACTTGCTAACTGTTAAGTGTGCCGTTATGAAGAGAAAGCTCTAGTTATAAGTATTGCATGATACAAAGCAAAAAAATATCGGTGTGTGTACTTATGTACGCGCGTTATAAGTTATACTTCTTTGGCGTAACAAAACAAAAACAAAACTTGTGATAAACTAGATTCTTTGACTAGCTCTTAATTATCTTGTTAAATTACACACTCAAGAAAAAGTACCGCTTATTGGAACGCCGTTGGTTTATTTCTATAGACTTTAACTTATATTACTAACTGACGTTTAATCGTCTGTTTATGTAAGGAATAATTCTAAACTGTATACTCATGACGATTAGATACATCATACTGTGGCGTAAAGGTAGTACCTTCGGCTGATAACCGAACAATCGGTGGTTCGAATCCAATCGAGTGCGTTGTTTTTCGTGTGAAAAAATAAATTATGTGTAGTTATATGTCACATGCCAAAAATACACTCTGATCTGATTTCCCAAAACGCGCCAAAAGAAGTATATCTTCAAAATATATATTGGTTATAAAATGTGTATGAAGACGGTTCATTAGTCATGAAATGATGCGTTATGTTCCACTACCGCAAATGCACAAGTTTATAGTATAATAATATTATGATAATCTTTCAACTAATCTTTATTTCGTTTCTTTGGCAAACTTCCTTCTAATGCGTAAATCATGCCATCATTTTTGCGCAATAAAAAGATAGTGTGGAAATCTTTTAATTTCTGATAAATTTGTTTTCTAAATAAATAAAAAAAAAACAGCTCAGTTATACGAGTATAATAAACCTATTATTATATAGTCAAATATTAAATATTAAGAAACGTACATAATAATTACAAGATAAAAATAACTTTTTAAATACAACGTTTTAAAATTTTCTGTTATATTTATTATTTATATATATATATATATATATATATTATGCTCAATATGCTCAAACTTGTACTTGATATGAAGTAAATAAAAAAACAAACAAAGAAACAAATATAGAATACTGAAATGTCATTTTGACATTTCATTTTGATTTCCATAGTAACGCACGTATATATTAATAATTTAGTTTTGCTAGGACCCCCCCCCTTAGCAACCAATAATAGTCTTTTTCTTTTTACGGATTTTTCTGAAATAACTTTCCATATAAAACAGAATTAACTGAAAATGAATTCAATTCTACTTAGAGATGGCTAAAAGTATTTAAAGAATGCATTGGCATTATGTTCTGATATATTCTAAAAGTTTCAAATGTCTAGCTAGTCGGAAAGTTAGTTAAAAATCGATTACAAGATTTGTACTGGATAAATAACCACCGGACAAACAAGAATACGACCTAATAAAAACGTTGTAAACATGAGATTACCGCTTACAATATTTCTTCAAAATTTCGACGCAAAGTTTTGTTATTTCGTTTGACATGGCTTTTGACATTTGAAAACTAAAATTAAACAAAATTTATATTGTGTTCATTCATTAGACCAACAGTTACTTACTATGCGAAAGAGTACCTATCTCAAAACCAGGGCCCACTATAATCAGGCCACGAAAAGAAACTGTGAATTTTGATCGTAGTGGTAGTTATTGCTTATACATGGAACGCAATATGGTAAACTGTATGTAGAAATGATGATTATTCTATATTTTTTAAAAATGTGGATATTGCGGTAATTTATTTGAACGACATTTACAATCGTAAATCTTCATTTCTTGTGGACATACAATGGCATTACATTAGAAGTTAAGCAATCATTAATTATTGTATTACCAGTTCCATGAATAAACAGAATATAATAAAACGGAAATGATGAAACAGAACATGAGTAATAAAACTGAACAGCGATAAATATAACTATGACCATACATAATTATTTAAACAAACACTTTTTATTATGTATTACCATTTAAAATTGCAATTTAGTACCGCAGCCTAATAATAATTGTAGATGGATGGACTTTCTCAAAACTAATCAATCTGTTTGCATTCATAGGCGATATTCTAGTATTTCAGATGGTGACAGTACACTTAAGTGTCTTTGTATTATAATAAAACAACCCCTAACGACCCGCAATACATGAGTTATGTCTTTATTAATAATGCATTGAATATTCTATACATTCCTTGTATCGTGTTGTATTTTTCTTTCGAGGAGCAAGCTAAACAAGACGACAATGATGTCTTATAAAGTTTTTTATGGCCGTGATCAACTTTACGACTTTTCCTTTATGGGAAACAAACTCATTATTACCATCCTAGAAGACAACTTCATTATTTTAATATCATAATATATTGTATTAGTTATTACATATTTGTGAATAATATGCATGAAATAAAACATAATTTGTATGAAATCTAATGTACCCAACCGTTATTATACAATCTTACTTGCGGTATAAGCACAGAACAGATAATAAATAAAATTCCGTTTGGGTATGTGGGAGTCACGTTGTCACCACTGTGGGGATTATGGTGTTGTGGATGATGAAGTCGTCAGAAGGAGAGATGAGAAGTCGAGATTTAGTGGTTGCTCCGATAGATGGAGGAGCGAGTTTTATTTGCAGCGTGAACAGTCGGTACAAGAGTATGTTACAGTAGTTATGTTACAATACTTATGATACTGTTCCGAGGTCCGATCTCAGTGAATGAGATGTTGTGCGGAGCGATTCCGAGACTGAGATACTAACAGACCAATAACTTATATTCGAGTGACCTGTCCCATGAATTATTATGATCCGCTATTTATTGATGTACTCACAATCAAAACAATATTTTGAAAAGAATATTTAGGAAATAATTATTGTAATTGAGTCAGCTAATAAATGGAGTTTGCGTCATCGGATATAGCGAAATGTGGAAAAATGGATATCGCGGAATCAATCTGCAGTAAGCTAATTACTGAGTTTACAATATTTGGACACTCCGAGAAATGAATATTATTAGAGAATTTGTAATGGAGAAATTGAGTTGTGTACACCAATACAGTAAATTTTGACGCAGTGTTTTGAATGTGTGAGTGTCCTAAAAAATGAACCACGCATTAAAAACGTGCAATAGTGTGTCTCATATACCAATATTAAATGGGCGTCAATGCATAAACCGATAGCAGTTGTCAGTATTCGACATAAGACGTATTCTTGACACGTGTTTAAAATGATCCCACATTCTTCCTTACTCGAGATCGTTTGCCTACTTCTTAACCGTTAAGTATTTCAGTTTCCATTATTTCTGAGGTTCTTGGGTATAAGCCAATGTTCGCCCAGAAAGGCGGCTCACGTGGTGCGTGCGTAAAGCGCTGGTATTCCGTCCAAGAATCCTGGGTTCGATCCCAGTGAGGGTGAGGACACAATATGTATGTATTTTTCTTAAAGCCTGGGTGTTTGTGATTGTTCAAAATAACCTTGCACGAAAAGGCAAGGACATGGTTATGGGTAATTATAAAAGAAACAAAAATGTTCGCACAAAGAAAAATAATATAATAGGGGTTTATTTCAAAAATAATTCGTAATATAATACTTGAATAGCATCGTCAGAAGTAACCTTTGGAGTGGCGTTTCTTTCGCGTAAATGACGCAACTGATTCGTTAGAGAAAGTTTCAAAAGGGACCTCCAAAGACACAACATCATTATTTAAAAAAAATATCCGCATTTCTCACAAACTGCGTATAAAATATTACCAAAATCATAACAAAGAATCCTGCATTTATTATCTGGGAAATTTAAAATGCATTGACTTTTTTTTATCGTACATGCATCGGACCTCTACGTTACTAAATGCACCACTACCTCCCATTGTGTCTTAACCTTTTCACTCCCAAGCAAATTATATTGTACACCTGCTTACCTATAAACCATCTGTTTTTGTAATTCATATTATTAATTGAGTCAGCATTTACAATATTATCGATACATAATAATAATACTGTCTTGAAAATATACGTGAATAGACAGAAAATATACGTGATGTTGACAATGAAATCACGAGTTGTCTCGTTTGAAGCTTGACAGTATCATGTATCTGTAACTCCCCTCTCTATTATATCACCCGATAGTAAATTGTCTTTTGTTTAATTTCATCGACACCCTAAGTTACTAATCATGTACCATGTCAAGAATATTCAATCGGTGTGGTCCCCAGCTTCCTAAACCGAGTGAATGTGAATCAGAGGCGAAGACTCCATACTAGGCGATTAGCCTACCTTCTAAAGATAAATATTTTAATTGCATATTGACATATTTATATACTTACCAAATCACTTGATAATTTCATATTCCATAAAAAAAAATTGCCAATGACAAAATTGTATCGTATATGAATGTAGGAATGTATTATACAGATTACAAAATAATCTCCGAAGGTTTAAAAAAATATACCATAGCGCGCCGCTGCCTCATTGTTACTTTTGTTTCTCCAAGGACAAACACTTAGAACCTTGTAGTTCTTCACTCGCGATTTGTCTTGACGTAAATAAATGTCGGATTATTTGTGAAAGAATTGTGATATTTACTTTACGTTTTACTTTACGGACTTTACGTCACGTAACCTCAGTCAGTCTATCGAATTGTATTAAATATAGTAGGCTCCTATCGCAGAGCCTAAAACCTCTGCACATAATAATATATTTGTCATGACTGCACATTCTCCAAAATAATTAATAATAAATTACAAATCGCATATTAATAAATTAATATAGATTGTTTTTTTAAAATAATAATTAATTGTATGTTTTGATGTGATACGTAATTTAAAATCATCGATCAGTTTTATGTCGTCAGTGAGATTTTGAAGTTTCATTGAATTAGTGTGTCGTTATCATTAGTGTGTACCTATTTATTCGTAGTAATAATATCGTATTATCTTCTTATTTCTCGTAAGTTTACCTGACAAGCATGCTCTTTTCCATAAATCTCCACAGCCTATCTGTTTCCATAAGTCACCCTTCGCCATTGATATGAATAGTGAAGATGTCGAAAAGCAAAATTCTGGTCGCGATAAAACGGTTCACAACTTAGAACAGTAAAGCGCTAACCAAATTGAGGTGCATGTCGCGGACTATCACATGACGTCAAAGTAAGCTGCCGCTTCGGGAAAAAAGTGTACAATGTCGTTGTTCTTGGTGCTTAAAATCTTATCAGACTGATGCTCCCATCCTCTAGCACATTTTGAATCTTTAAACAAACATTTCCAGTTGGCAAAATCTGCCGAAATCACGAAAACAACAATGAGGTCACATCACGTTGATCTACACTAGATCGACACCGGCATGACGTTTTAAACGTTTTTATCATATTTCACATGCGTACACTTTTCGAATGTAATGTCAAAATCACGTTTTTTTGTTTTTAGCGGTTGGCATTATGTATTGTCTATAAGAATTCAGAAACCTATACGAGTCTGAGCTTGATCTTGATCTTAATTTGAACTTGATCAAAATTTCATTGCAATCTGATGAATGGTATAGGAACGCATACGAATAGAAGAAGAAAATGATTTTCTAATCTTTCTATCTTCGATTCTATTTCTATTTTTAATTCTATCTTCGTGGGCATGCGCACGACAACTCACCAAAGTTTCATTGCAATCGGATGAATGGTGTAGGAACGCATACGAATAGAAGAAGAAGAAGATGGTTGTACTAAATCAGAAACCTTTGCGGGTGTGCGCACAACAACTGGTCAAAATTTCATCGCAATCGTATGAATGGTATAAGAACGCATACGAATAGAAGAAGATATAATAGAAGAAAAAGAAGAAGAAAATGGTTGTATCAATTCACAAACCTTTGCGGGCGTGATCTTGATATTGATCTTGAATAGTCTATTATCTATGGTTTGCAGGTTGGGATCTATTCAAAATATTATCCGTGGATGTCATGTCGCAAGTAATTTTAACGCACGCACACGTAGAAACTGTTAAAATTAATTGAAATTAGCATGAATAATTAATAATAATTCAAATTACTAATCCATTATAGTAGGCACTCTTCATCACTGTCATTCTTCAGTGAATTTACAGAGATGGTGATGGTTCAAAACATTCTGCATAATGACGAAACCATAGACTAAATTTGTCGCCGCGACAGCGTGACAGTAGGCAACATGCACCATGACATGCACTTCAATTTGATTCGCGATTTAGAACCATTTTTTTTTTGTTCAATAATGGTATAAATGAGGCGCTGACAATATTTGTCCTAGACGTTAAAACTGGTACACTTTCTGATAATATCTGTCTCCGACGTGAAAACTCAAGGGCTGTAGCGAGCGAATAATTTCCACCGCGGGACGGGAAATAAAGGCACGCTTTAATGAAAAATGACATCTGCGGCCAGGCGAAAAATATTAAAAAAACACACGCCGTTCGCGGAAAGAAAATTTTCCGGCAAATACTTAGGTCCCTACTCTCGCAATTACTAACTTCTCAGAGAAATATCAAAATAAATGGAATAATATAAGAAGGAAAAATAAAATATTTTTCGAGAAGTAAAGGGGGCTAAAAGGGCTCGCCAACCACCCTACAACTAAGTTGCCATAGTAACTGGTAAGATATATAATAAATAATACATATTGATATATTGTCACCTCTTTTCTAACTTTTCGTAAGGCAACAATTAGGGCGTTTACCCACGGTCCGTTCCGATTTCGGATTACGGACATTTCAATGACGGATGACGGATATCTACCATGATTAATTTCAGAAATAGAGTGTATACTAACCAGCAGTGGCGAAGAGTGGTGGTAGCTTGTTAATATCCGCCATAAATAGTGCACACTAAACTTTGTCAGTCATATGCATTTTTTTTCATTGAAATAAGACTACAATTAACATATGGTGATGGTTAGTTTTTAAAATTCAATTAAACCCTGCGAAACCAAGCCATAATAATAGATAATAGTAAAAAAAATACTCTATCTATAAAATATTTAAAATTATGCAATTAAATCATACATAACTTTAGATAGTTTATAGATAAAATAATATTTTTAACTATTATAGTTTGGCTTAGGCTGCGCGCAGACGGCAAAGCGAAGTTTCGGATTCATCCGCCAAACGTCGTTTACGGGTCGAATGCGTTTTGTTTGCGTTTCGTTTACGGCGATATATCGACGATGCTGTCCAAACATCTGGACAGAGAAAACACAGTTTTCAAGGAGATTCATAAACGCCTTTTTTTGAAACTGCACCCTGCTGCGAGAGTATTTATCTCTCATTACAGTGGTGTACAAGGGTAAATAAATCAATATAAAATCAGTACATAATATTGCATTATACCTACATTTATTTTCCCACTATTGCTTCTTTTGGAGCTGGACTGTTTTATATCGATAGCGTTTTGAAAATTACCTATTATTGTGCCTATTATGTATCATCATAAACTTTGTCTGATCAATACTATCGACCGAGGGTACTTGATGGAGTTTGAATTTAAATTCTAATTGATTTAAGTTTTGTACTATTATTATTTATTAATACAATAAAAAAAAAGATTATAAGTTAATACACGAAGAAAGGGTAAAAACCTTATTACCTAGATACCCACTAAGTAAAGGATGAAGTATAAAAACATAATATTGTGAATAATTTGAATACTTGCATTGTTTCTAAAAACTTGTTGTAAATACTATTAATACATTCGGTAGGTAAGCAGTTTTACAAAATAAAATAAAAAGTTTTGACACAGCACAGCTATGAGAAGAAGTATTTCATCAGAAGAAAGGCTCGCCATAACTAGAAGGTAAACTAAACTAAACTAAAAAATATACATATACCTATACAAGTACATAGGCACATACCTATCAATAGTAGTAGGTAGGTATTCATTATTCTCACTACAATATATTATTATTGGTACCCGTTTACATTTTAGTGTATATATATAATATATATAGATCATCTTCAGGCTTGCTTTCCGCCAGATAATATATAAATGTTAATGTATCCTAATCAAAACTGCCATAATATTATGAAGACTGGAGTCCAGGGCGTAATAATAAGATCAGAATTGATAAGAAGCTGTTTTGAAAAAATCAAATATATTATATTATACAATCACGATATAACTCTAGGCACCAGTGGCGAAGACTCCATACTAGGCGATTATTTGAAGCCTACCTTCTTATGAAAAATATTTTTTAATTTTATTGTATATTGACTTATTTAAATAATCACTTTGATTATATTATATTCTATAAATAATAATAATATAAATAAATATAATAAATAATTTATTTTGCCAACGAGAGATGCCGTATGTGTAGGAATGTATTACACAGATAATAACAAAACAATCTTCAAAGGTTTTAAATATATACCGACGTAAATAATAATATATATAGACGTTAATAAAGGTCAGATTATGTTTGAAATAATTCTCAATTTTTTTCATATGGACTTTACGTCACGTAGCCTAGTCTATCGAATTGTATGAACTAAGGTAAGCTCCGATCGCAGAGCTTAATACTAAATAATTAATAATTAGATAATTTAAAAAAATAAATTCTATGGTATTTAATCGAATATTATTAAATATAGACTGTTTTTAAAAATAAAAAGAACTTTTATCTAATGATTTTTGATGTGTATAAATGTTTTGAAAAAATACCTTCTTAATTTAAACTGGTCGCTTAATTTTATGTCGTCAGTGAGTTTTTGAAGTTTCATTTAATTAGTGTGTCGTTGTTATTAGTGTGTACCTATTCATTAGTCGTAATATCGTATTATATTATTCTAGTAAGTATACCTGACAACTGACGAGTGTGTTCTTTTTATCAGATCTCCACAGCCTACGCCTTTCCAAAAGTCATCCTTCGCCACTGCTAGGCACTCAATAGAGGGCGATCAGGTGCTACACCACCATACCCGTACTACTAAGTTAAAGCCACGACGTTAGCGGAACAAACAATAAGAAGACTATATCTAGGCTTTGAAGATTTATCTGTATTGGCATACCATGAAGATGTTCTGGGCTAATCACATTACCAATAAGGTTTTAAGGCGAGACAATAAGACAAGACTTATTGCTTCTATGTAATAGTTCCCTCCAAACCAACCGCCCCGTACCACACTCGGTCTTAATCGAAGCCCTACGTTTAAGTTTAAAGCATCAGTAAATATTTATGTCTGAAAATGTTTTAGGAGCAGATTCCCAAGACTGAGATCACCATGGCACTCATGTGTGTTTTGACTGATTTTACAGAGACATCGTTTAATCAAAGTGCCCATGGAAGAATTGACAAAAATATATGATTCTAATTAATTAATACTATTATAATTAGGTATGTGAAAACATCCACGATGGCCGCGCGGCTTAAGCGTTGGCCTTTGGCGTCGTGGGTCTCAGGTTCGAATCCTGGGTCTGGCAAGTACACATATTGTTTTTTAATTTGTGTATGAGCCAGAGTATGGACCTAATAGGTTGAGCAAGTGGCTGACATCCATTTGTCGTAAAAAACAAAATCTCTTAATACTTAATACAAACCTTCACTCTGTGGAGGCCCATATGATCCTATTAGGATCGGACATATTCAGAAAAAAAATATATATGTAAGAGACCTTTCTAATTTTTTTTTAATTTTTTCAACTTTTTTAAAAACCATATAGTTGGCCTTTGTGGCGACCAGATCGGATAGCTCAATGGGCCAAAATTCTGGTTGAAACGAGTATCAAACGCATAAAGAATATACCTATACTTCAGCCAAATTTTTTGCAATGAGAAAAATGATTAATTATTTAAAATAATTCAAAAGGGTTGGCTACGGCGCTAGAACGAGATTGTCTCCGCCAAACATTGATTGGTACGACCGTGTTACAAACACTCGAGTTCGTGAGCGACCACAGCAGCACTCAGTGTTTGAAGTAGAAGTAAGTTTGAAGTAAGTAGTTCGAAGAGACACTGGCTGTACACGCCAAGCCAAGCGTGCCCGCGTCCCTTCCGCCATCCCCCACCTATTCGACTCTCCTCTTCTGCCACGCAGCCAGAGTGTTGAATATTTATTGGTGTTGCCACTATGGTTGAAGGCCATAGAGAATGTTTCTCTTGGTGACGATTCTCGTTACAATGTGTTCCGGATGCCGCCAGAGAGTGCAGTGCTCCGCAACCTTGTGGCACAACTTCCGTCGACATGGCCGGCTATCCTTCATCCTGCAGCGGTGCTACAAAAGCCATCTAAGTTCTGCAGGTCTGGCATGGTGAAAGACGCCAGAGTTGGCGACGTGCTTGCCCAATGCCTCAATGCTTGGATGTGACAGGGTGTAGTAATGCAAAAGACTACGACTAGACTAACCTCTATATAGAGGGCAGCAAAAGCATAAATAAAATACTAATCTCAATACCCAGAAAACCTCATAAGAACTTGCAAACTACATCCTCTAGGAATGACATGAACTGCGTACGAAAATGAAAGAGCTGCTCAAATTGGTCCAATCAGCTGTTGAACCCATCGGACCGTCCGACCTGATCGCCACAAAGACCAATTTGTTGAAATTTTGAAAATTTGCTACGTCATACTGCCAACGTGATGATCTCTTCACTTAGATTTTTTGACAGTTTTGTATTAGCATTTTAATTGCGATAATTTACATCTTATGTATTTATAACATAAAGTCATGATTTGAGTACACGATGACCTAAGTCTTGGGTAACTGCACCTGAAACATTTCCAGTTATAAAAATACTGATGCTCCACATCAAACATAGGGTCCCGTGATACACCCGATTAATATCGAGTGTTGGGTGGGGCGGGTGTGGTTTGTTGGGAGCATTAACTTATATTGTAAATTAATCTTTTGTTTGTTAGCATATTGAAAGAATCATCTGGTATATTATACCAGCCCGTGTTAACGTTTAATCATAATATCGATAATATGGTCTGTACTCAGCTGTATAAATACATACAATAAGGTATACCTACCATGACAAAGGGAAGTAGCTAGTGGTAGTACCTATATATATTTTTTATTTAAAAAAAATATTAGAATAATATTAAATGAAGCTGTGTTTTTTTTAAGGAAGATATTGATAATTATCTTTGGTGCTGTATGTACAGATGACACAATATGGTTAGGAAGACATAACCACAACGTCGATACATTATTATCTCACTGATCAATTTTGAAGAATAGAAGACAGGAAGGGGGAAAGCATGATAAAGACTTTACCTAAGGTTATTATTTATTAGACTAGATATTTACTATAAAGGTATATAGCATTTTTGGAGCAGTGAATGGAGCTTGCGGAAGACAGTTATGTCGTCGCGTCTTGATACAAATGACAAAAGAGCCTATAACTCACATTGAAATGTAGTGCTGATATTAATAATATTAAATTAACGCCCACCATTAACCGAGCTACTTACGCTTCGCCTTATAATAGTGTGAGTCTTAAATTCGAATCCTGGATCTGGAAAATACCCATATTGTTTTTTAATTTGTGTTTGTTTGGAGTCAGAGTATGGACCTAATAGTTTAGGCAAGTCCTGTAAATTTGTATTGTAATAACTGCATGAGTAATTATTGTAATAATATATATGAATAGTGTATGTTAAAAAGTAAAGCTAAATAAGACTCAATTGAGACTTCGGAGCTTAATAAAAAACAAAAAAAAAAACTATTTTTCTTAAATCAAAAAATCTGTTAATACAAAATTAACGAATTCAATGACATGAAATTAAATATATCGGAGAAAAGCCTCTTTTATAAAGACGGAACCTTGATTTAATAAACTGCAATATTAGTTTATAATTTCCCGATGCTAAAAGGTGAAATCGCTATTCTTCAAAAAAAAGTTGTTACATATACAATGAACCATCATTATTTAGATTAAAGATCACGTAAAATCATAAGTCATTAAAACAAGACGTCAGAAAGGGCGGCCATTTTTTTTTAATTATTTATATACAATACGTTAAATGAAATGATTCTTATTCTATTTACTGTTAGAATAGTCTAAATTAATATACTCTTTTGTTTTAACCAGATTGCGGATACGTTATAAAAAAAACGAATGAGTAATGAAATCATCCGTTTCCTTGAGTTTGAATGTATTTATAACAATATGCTTTTTAATATATTATGCCTTGGCATATTAAAACATAGAAATAATTATCATTTGTGATTGTGTTTGACTTATAAAGCATTTATTTTATCTGTTTGTTTGAGGAATAATAAAGTATATCTTACCAGTATTTCTGCCGGCATGTTAATGACATCTCTTCTTTGTTTGTAGATGAAAAAAATAATAATTGTAATGATTCACTTCAGCAAATAATTTATTTAAAAATATGTACCTACACACTTCCAGATCAAATGATATAATCCATTAAAATTCTCTTTAAAATATGTTAATAAATAATGTTCATATAACTTTCTTCACAGCTTATAAATGTCACTTCGTAAGATTTATTAAATAGCAAGAAAATTACTAATTAAATTTTTAGGCCTCCATTAACCTCACACTATTAAAATTGTCCAACACATAATGTATACATAAATTTCCCGGCTGTGAAACATAGTGTAGATCGTTACGTATGATATATGCCGCGAAGGGGTGCTAAACGAAGGGTCGCTGCGGAGTTGCGGCCCGCTCGGAGGCTCGCCCGCGACTGGCGCAGGACGGGGTGGTCCGCGGGACGGGCATGCGCACGTCTGCCGCGAAAAAACCTTTTTCTACCCCATACAGCACACTCATTTTACCTCCACTGTTAGGATAGGGTTCGTATTTTAGATTCAAATGCTTGATCGACCGAATTCACTTATAATTTATGGAGATTTTTAAAGCAAGACAACGATTCGTAATAAATTCAAGAGTTAAAACTGCCCCATATCTAACTGTAAAGCTTCACCTCGCTCTCCTCCAACATTTGTCATAAAAATATAATAATAATAATATATGACATCATGCGACTTTGCTAAAAAATGGCGTTCTTGACAACATTCAATTTCACAGGAAACCAATTTGAAATAAGAACGTTATTGGTTTTATACACCATTTTTTTTATTCAATGAATAATTCACAAGAATTGAGAATTATTATTTTATCGAACATAATAATATGTACCTACATATTTAACAAAAAAAACCATATTCATATACAATATAAATTATATATTATAATACACATACTCACCTACTAAAAAATGTTTTAGAGCTCGAATAGCATTACAACTAAAACTTGGAGAGATCCTAACACCAGTAAGTAATTAAAGTAATTGATACTTTGACTAATTAAAACACAAAAGCCGACTGTCCAAATAGAACGCAATTTGTGAATCGCTACAACAATATGTGAAAACACTAATTAATGTCGTCGTAACTGTAGGTATATGATGCACATGGCTCAATTTGTAAAGCACTTTGGCGCGGATCAATTGGATGCCAGTTCGAGTCCCGCTAGGCGTCGTATTTTTTCAATAATATTTTTTCTAGTAGATATTATATCTGAGATGTTTTGAAATTATGTATGTTTATTGGCTTAGTCATAATATATTATCATTACTACACTGTCAAAAAATATTCAAAAATTCGTCAAGCAATAACTGTTACTTTCGAAAAAAAATTACCATTTCATCATCACAACAAGTTCGGTGATCCAATGCTAGATAAAAGCCTCTCTTAGCTCTTTCCATTTCTTCCTCTATCCATAGTTCTTCACTGTCAAGGACTTCTGCCAGATTCGATGATTAATTCATTGATCCCACAGGTTTTTTTTTTCGACCATGTCCGATCCTGATAGGATCATATGGGCCTCCATAGAGTGGGGGTTTGTATTGACAGATTTTGTTTTTTACGAGAAACGGATGTCAGCCACTTGCTCAAACTATTAGGTCCATACCCTGACACACACAAATTGAAAAACAATATGTGTACTTGCCAAACCCAGGATTCGAACCAGGGACTCACGGCTTTATAGTCCAACGCTTAAGCCGCACGGCCACCGTGGATGTCAATACACAGGTGTTAGAGCGGCTCTAAGGTCCTGCAATACGGTTTTACATTTCGTCGTAACACATTTAATATCTAAAGAACCAATCGATAAAAATCTACTTCTGAGCCTTTATGTTTTATGTATTGGTAAACAATGAGGTATTCATGAACAAATATTGAAAGTTATTATTATTTATTTATATTGACTACCTACTTAACTTTTGCTTTAGTTGAGAAAAACTAATGCATTAAAAAAAATGATTGGTTTTTTGTTGCAAGATTGAAACAGTCCATATTATATTAATGTTGGTAGGTTCTTAGCGTGTCCGGAAACTTGTGAATTGTTATATCGGAAATATATGGCCGTATATGAAAGACCGTCCAACCTCTTTGGGTCGTATAGTACTATGGAGTAGAAATAAGGACGAGAGTAGTGAAGTTGAAATGACAATAATCAGATAGGGTGCGTGTGATTGAAAAAAATACCCAGTTTATTCCCCCAAAAATGAATTTCACTATAAACTACTATAACAATTAATTTGACCGTCTGAGCTAGGTCGGCCATATTATAAATTAAAATCGAACGAACTGATTTTTCTAAAATATATATAAAATTAGATAAATAATATGGTACTAATTTTGGAAAACTATCGAGCGCTCCGGTTCGTCAAATTTTTCATTTTGAGCACTGAATAAAAGAACACTAAATTACCATCGGATTAAATAATTACAAGACAAAAAAAACTTTTTATATACCACGTTTTTAAATTTTCTGTTGAATCATATAAACTTGACAATTCTATGTATTAATAAAAACTTTTTATTGTACTTGATAGCAATACTGAATAAATATTATAGAATACAGAAATGTCATTTTGACATTTCATATTGATTTCCATAGTAACGCACGTATACATTAATAATTTAGATGCTTGGACCCACTTAACAACCAATAATAGTGAGTAGTAAATATTACTTTTAACGATTTTTTTTTTCGAAACATACAAAACAGAATTAACTGAAAATGAATTGAATTCTGCTTAAAGATGGCCAAAAGTATTAAAAGAATGCATTGTCGTCGTGTTCTGGTATATTCAAAAAGTTTCAAATGTCTAGCTAGTCAGGAAGTTAGTTAAAAATCTTGGACAAACAAGAAAAAATTTGTACTGCACAAGGGAAAATCTGTACCGGACAAACAAGAAAACGAGCAATTAAAACGTGGTAAAATATTCAAACTTACTTAATATGCGGTTAAAATTCAAAATTGGAATGAACAAACAAACATAACATTTTGTATTATATATATAAAAATATATCGATATAGGTGGGTACACAAATATAAATAAATGAATCGAAGCTATGTCACTGAATTAGTACAATTCACGTAGAGAGAAAGTCACAGAAAGTTACATGGGAAATAGTTCAAAACTCAATCTTCTTTTGGCTCTCACGAAAAGAGTGATTTAAGAGTTTTCTTTTGCACGCCGAATTATTGTGTAGTGACCACTTTATCACTTTATGTTTCAAAACAACTTATTGTGATATCGAAAAAACTAACAACCACGACGACATTATAAAACAATAATAATTGTGTATTAAGTTTTATTCATATTACTATATTATAGTGGATTTAATTTTAAAATTTTTATTGGTTTGGAGTTTACAATCAAAGTTAAATAAGTCTATATTTAATTTAAATTTTATAATTTTATTTTAGGAAGAAGTACTGTGACACCCCCGTATGGTCCCCATTTGGGGATGTCTTTGTGTATCTGGAGAGGCCCGAATCGGTATCAAATCCAACAAATAGTAACGGCTGATTGCGAAAATAATTAAATAATGTTAAATATCTGCCTTAAACATTGTCTTAATAGCGTTGGAGAAAAATATGAATGGCAACGCCGCATTTTTGTACGGCTCTCAAGTGACCGTTGGTTTTAGCGAGAGAAGCGTTTTTGAGAGCAACGCTGTAAGCAGTGTTAACCTCGCTATCCGTCAAAATTAAATCAAAAAGAATTTGTATAAAAATGTAACCGTTTAGAATATATTAACGTAAATATACCTTGCCGTTTCCAAAACAATTCCGGTGTGTTATTTTTTCACCTCCAAATCCTAAAATCCAGACGAAAAACCAGACAACAAAATAAAAGTGACAGTTTGTTACCTTTCCAAAATGGAGGGAAATGATAGTACACACTGTGAAAATTCAGAAATCTATGAATACGATTGTAGTAGAATCGAAAGCACACATACTCGTACGCCCACGGACAAACTTTTGGAATACCCGGTCTTAAGTATATTTTTTATTCTTGCTCGTTCTTCTCTGGATCATGACCACCCTGAAAAGCGAAATCTTCTGAGGGAATAAAACTCTCCATCCCTCTGCTTTTCTCAGAGCAGAGTGAAGGTGCTCCCAGTAAGCTGCTTCACTTGGTCACATCAGCGCGCCGAAGCCCATCCTCTGCTTCACCTTCTTTGAAGGCTAACCAAAATAACCAAGTTATTTGGTCTTATCTATATTTGGTGTCTTTGGATAATACACAATTTTGCTTCATGCTCTGTCCAAGAAGTACGAAGCATTCAAGGCCAACTCAACATTTCAAAAGCATTAAATACCTTCTGTTTCTACTCTCAGGGCCCATGACTTCACACCAATTTTTTTAAAACCATTATTTTTGTGGTTATTGAAATTACTCGATCCTTCCAAATAATATTTTTACAATAATAAAACAAACATATTATTCAATATACATCATTTGAAAACATCTCATGCGAACACTAGAAAAAATCATTTAGTAGAAAAAATTTAATGCATGAGATATTTTCAATTAATTATGTAGGTATATTCAATATATTGTAGAATGTTACATTCTGAAACCTTGTGTCATATTCGTAAAAAATAGTTTATTAAATTATTAGCAAGTCTAAGTACGTTATAAAAACTAAATAATGGAGTAATCCACGAAGTCGGTTAGTAATTAAGGAATTAATTGATACAAACTTTAATTTAATATACTAAAACCGATAGCCAATATTATAACGCAATTCGATAAACATTTCATATGACAACAATTAGTTAAAATCGTTGTTATTAACTAATATGCATGTAGCTTAATTTGAAAAGCATATTGGCGTGAACCCAGCAGATACAGGTTCAACTCCTTTTCTTCAAAATGTTTTTTTTAGTGTATTATTGTGTATTTTTTATATATAGAATGTTACATTATAAAATCTTGTGTCTTCATCATCATCAGCCAAAATCTATCTACTTCTGAATGAATGCATCTCCAAGCTGACTACACTTCTCTCGGTCCTGTGCGTTGCGTTGCCACGGACTTTCGCAGAACTTTATCATTTCATCGACCCAGTGGCATTTAGGTCTACCTTGCGGACGTTTTGTACCTCTTGGATACCACTGGATGACTAAATTTGTCCAACAATTGTCTCTTCATCGAGCTATGTGTCCAGCTCATCTCCATTTGAGACTTTTAACGAACTCTATCACATCGGAGACACTTGTCTGCTTCCTTATCCACTTATTGTATCTTATTCGTTAAATAAAAATTTTCTATATACATAAAGTAATATTAGTCGATACCTAGGTCTTTCACATTTTTTTTTAATTGGTAAATCAATACCTTTTTCGTAGGATAAAAATATTTTTTATTTAAACATGCACCAACGTCCTTATAAAATTAGCACATATTTAACTATACTAATTTATATTATATGTCACACATGCTTTGTCTTGCTTCCCGGGTCTTTTCGGATACTACAGTACTAAAACTTCTTTATAATTTATTAGTTCAAGGCAGACTTGATAGTTGGGTAGGTATAGTGTTTGGACCCGCATTAGTTTAAATAACTATAGTTTACAATTACTTATAAAGCCTTGTGGTGAAGTAAGCTCAGAATAAATTCAGAATTAAATATAAATGTCACAACAGCTATATTCTCATGCTAGCGATAGCTTTCTACTTCGACCGCGTGTAATACAAAGTTTAAGACTAGAAATCTATACAGAACGAAGTAATAAACCTATTCGATTCAAAGTAATGTATCCACTTATATGGACAATGGTTGGAGCTAAACGCTTGTCCTTCTATCCTCGCAAATCCGCTGCTCCTGTTTGACTACTTTGCTCAATCGTGATTGTTGTAAATGCATTATTTTCGAGAATGTTTGAAACTTTTACAGTTGTTTGCTATCGTAATACGTTTTTGGGTTACCACTACGCGTTCTTTCTTCGAAGTTTCGGACTCGTAACAAAGGCCATTCTCAAGATATATTGTATTAAATTAATGTATTAATACAAAAGTTCTACTTCTAACTATATCAAAACGGGGTCTGTTAATCCGAGAGAACAGGTTTCTCAGAGTAAAAAGGGTATTAGTGTACTATGTCAGTTGCGATGACCAACGATATGAGTTTTATAGCGGCATGACTTCGATCAAGAGACCCATAGATGGCGCGGTTCATTGACTAAACAACGCAAGCGCTATGTATACATATAATGATTTAACTCTATATATAGCGGCGTGACTTTGAAAAGAGATCCACAGATGGTGCTGCCCATTGACTGGACGTCGCAAGCACTATGTAGACGGATTAGGATTTACCTCTATGTTGACTCCACGGATCTCTCACAGTCTTACAGCCAGTCAGTTTAGTCTGATTAGCTCTGACTCTTTTGATTATTAAGGTCCTCTATTTTGCGACTAACCACCTTACACTGTCGAGATTCTTTTCTAGTGATGAGTGGTATCTAGTTGTCAAATGCGATACCTACTTGAACTGAACTAATCTTTGGCAAGTTCATCTGGTTATTTGGTCGAGCAAGTCGTCTTATCTTGTTAATAAATTTTCGTGTACAGTTTGAAGTTATTATTGATTAAACTTTGTGAACTCGGAATAAAAATACTAAATACTTACTAAATTTTCTATTTTATAACTATAACATACTAAGTAAAACAAACTGGAGTCCAATGGTCCAAAGTGTTTATATGTTTTAAATATAAATAAAAAACATCTTATAGTTTGAATAATATATATTAAACCAAACTATAATAGATAAAAATATTATTCTATCTATAAAATATCCAAAATAATGTGGCATATTTTTAGATAAGTACCTACCTATTTTATAGAAGTACGAGTATTTTTTGACTATTATCCATTATGGTTCGGTAAGACAGGATTTAATTAAATTTTAAAAACTAATTAACACCATATAAATTGTAATCTTAGTTCAATGAAAACAAATACGTATGACTGACAAAGTTTAGTGTGCACTATTTATAGTGGATCTTAACAGCCTACCTCCACCCTTCGCCACTGCGCCCTACCAAATTACCAATCCTTTGTTTTGTTTCCGTACATACTGGTCTAGGATTTCATGATTGTTTTTTTACAAAAGTTTCAAATATTATGAGTTAAATATTTATTCCCTTAATTCTGGTTCACTGATTTTTATGGGAGATTATTTATTATTAGGTATTAATTGTATTTAGTACTGACACTTTTTTTGAAATTCAAACTCATTCTCAAAAAATGTCAAAACGTCTGAACAAGTTTAATTTTGCAGTACGCTATCCAATTTACGAATCAAATCGAATGTAATTCTGAAGACTTAAACGTTTTCCCATTACAAAAAAATCGATGTGTGTACTAATGTTCGCGCATTAGAAGTTATACTTCTTTGACGAAACAAAACAAAAACAAAACTTGTGATAAACTAGATTATTTGACTAGCTCTCAATTATTATCTTGTTAAATTACACACTCAAGAAAAGGGACCGCTTATTGGAACGCCGTTGGTTTATTTCTATACACTTTAACTTATATTACTAAATTATATAATGGTTTCTCGTTGTTTATATTTTTAAAGTACCAACTGTCACTCTGACGTTTAATAGTTTATTTACGTAAGGAATTGCAAATAGCCGACAATAATAAATTCGCTGCCTAGGCAACGGAACAATTCTAAACTATAATATTATACTGTGTAATCGTCACGATTGCAGTATCATACTGTGGCGTAAAGGTAGTGCGTTCGGCTGATAACCGAACAATCGGTGGTTCGAATCCAATCGAGTGCATTTTTTTTCGTGTGAAAAAATAAATTATGTGTTACATAATATTCTCACACGCCAAAAATACAATCTGATCTGATTTCCTAAACGCGCCAAAGAAGTATAACTTCAAAAAAATATTTTCAGATATCACTGTATCTCCGTCTCTTCAGAATAATACATAACGACCCTCCATTGAGGTAATGAAATATTACTTTTAAAAAAACCCTCTGGCCACTTCAGAGTAAAAAAAAACCCAAACGGTTCTTGAATAATCTTCATAAATAATGTTACAGGAAATCTTTTTCCTCGTCTATCGGGGAAGAAAAACAATTTGGACCTTAAAGGATTGCAAGGGTCGCGAATAAAAGCCTCAGCTAATGCCTGCTGACATTGGCTTTGAAAGAAAAATACACACATTTTTATTTTTTGTTGCCGAGTCCATTTGCTCAAGTTTCAATTTATTGCCGGGTTTCGTGTTTTCGCGCCATTTTTGTGTCTGGATAAGATTTATACATTAATCCAATGTGTTAAATAATAATATTATGAATAGTAACTACAGTCACAGCTGCTGACTTTTCATAGTTAATTAGTTGAAGGTCATCAGTTTCGAAGTCAGATAGGTACCACCAACCCCAACACAGGGGCGTGACAGGGTGAAGTAAGTAAGTCGGTAGTAATACGTTAAAACGATAGTTATATGTCAAGTGCGAGAATATTTAGATTCGATATAAATCATCATCATCAGCCTGAATCTATCCACTGCTGGATGAAGGACTCTTCAAGCTTTTTCCACTTCTCTCGGTCCTGTGCATTGCGTTGCCACGTACTTCCGCAGAAATTTATCATTTCATCGATCCAGCGGCCTTTAGGTCTACCATGCGGACGTTTTGTACGTCTTGGATACCACTGGATGACTAGATTTATCCAACGATTGTCTTTTCTTTGAGCTATGTGTCCAGCCCATCTGAACTTAAGGCTTTTAATAAACTCTATTACATCGCAAACCCTTGTCTGCTTTCTTATCCACTCATTACTCTGTTTGTCTTTTCGCGTTATACCCAGCATGCACCTCTCCACACCACGTTGTGCTACTCTAAGTTTCTGGATCTCTCTTTTACTTGGGGTCCATATTTCACACGCATATGTGATCACGGGAAGCACACACTGGTTGAACACTTTGCGCTTTAGGCACAGTGGAAGGTCACTTTTGAAGACATTATTCAGGTGGCCAAAAGCACTCCAGCCTAGCTTTACTCTGCGAAAAATTTCATCAAATATACATCCATCTATAGATACGTGTTGTCCTAGGTAGATGTAGCTTTTCACCTGATCGAGCTGAGTGCCATTGATGACTGCTTTGCGGGCCAAAAAGAGATCCTCGAAATAAATATTGCACACTTATTTGTACTTCCTTCCTACTTATTTATTTTCATTTGTGCAAAATAGTGCACACTTTTTCAGTCATACTAATTTATTTTTGTTGAATTAAGAATACATAAGAAGTTCACAAACAAAGTGAACCGAGTCCATTCTGGTTATTTTTGAGTAAGCTAGGTTCAAACATAATATTTGAGTATTTCTAATTCTGTAAGAGTATGATTGCTATTCTGAAGTATTATTTTGAGAACATTTAAGTTATTATGTAAGGGAAATCATACCTTTACAGAATAATAAATACTCATAAATTATGTTTGAACCTAGCTTGCTATAAAATAACCAGAATGGACTTGGTTCACTATGCTTGTGAACCACTCAAATATTAGTCATATTACTGATGGTGATAGTGACTTTTTTTTAAATTCATTAAATCAAGCCTATACAAAACCATAATTGTTAAATATAATATATAAATAAATAATATAAAATAAATACCTATATATAAATAATTATATAAAATATTCTGCTATCTATAAAATAACTAAAATTATGTACGATTTACTGGATTTTTTTAGATGTTTAATGAATAAATAAATATGTTTTGACTATTATCTTCTATGGCTTGGATTAGGCAGGGTTTAATTGATTTTTAAAAAATAACAAACACTATCTTCACATTGTAGTATTAGTTCAATGAAAACAAATACGTAGACAAAGTTTAGTGTACACTTTTTATGTCAGATCTTAACAGCCAACCTCCACCCTTCGACACTAATATAACATTAAAATAACATAAAGTAAATGATAATTATTAATAAAAATACAGTTAGATCAATGGAGACTAACTAGTGGCTTTACCTTACTACTTAACCCTACCGTATTTTCAGAAATTATGAAATAACGACCCTTACTAAATCCACCTTCACGTATTATGTGAAATTATCTACATCCGAAGCAATTTTGTTGGACATAGGTTCAAGCGTTTACCCTCTCAATTGGCAGCGCCAAGGCCAAGTTAATTGTATACTTTGAGAGAACAATCAATTGATGCTCAAATTTTTATTAGGGATCACGTAAAAATATGAACAATGGCAAGACTGCAAAGATTGTAATTTTAAATCATGATATTAAATAATTTATGTATGTATAGAATATGCCCGCGATGGCCTTGCGGTTACCCGACAGGCCTAATAATATCGTGCCGGGTTCGAATCCCTAGTCTGACAAATTCGCATGTCTTTTTCAACGTGACCTAGGGTATTAACCAAGCATATGCATATTTTATATCTATATTTTCAATCATAGCTTTTTGGTTATCTCAAGATGGCACTAGATTTCCTATTTCTTTTTATTTTATTTATAAAGGAAACAAACAGTTACATATTGATTACAAAAATTTTAAATATTTATAATATACAGAGTTCAACATAAAAAAAAACCACTACATTTAAAGATAAACTCTATTACTAAAAAATTCGCGTATATGTAGGTATGTTTGTATTATTAAGCATGTACATTATTATTTCTTATATGTATACTAAGACGCGATTTTTTTCAATTGATTTTCCGTATGATTTACGTTTATTTATGAGCATAATCTTTTGCTTCTAAGAGGGCTCGGACATCAGAACTCGCCGCATGCGTCTTACGATGAATTCGTCGATGTGACGTCATCGTAAACCAAGAAACAAACGTTATCAAATGGACCTTCGCAGATTGGCCGATGCAACTGCAACTCTGCGACCCTGCGACATTCGTCTAGTTGCAATGGCCAAAGCGTGCATGTCGATCTCGGGAATGTCGCCTCCGCGCAAGCGCACAGCTTGCGGCCATCGGCCATTTCTGTTTCTGTCTCTGTCTACACTGTCATTGCTCGCTCATCGCGGTGAGCGTTTGACGTTTGTTCATACAATCAACACAATAAAAATGGCAGACGAGAGACTTCTCTTTTTTCGTGTTTGACGTTTGCCGCTGGGCAGATGTGCGAGGATGTACGACGCAACATTCGTCGAATGTCTTAGAACTTTTGATTTATGGCCGTTAGGCACACAAGGCGAATTGTGATGTGCGAGCCGGCTAAAAGAAAAAATATACGCAACATTATAGGGTCGGAATCCTTTGTTATTTATAGCATTCACAAAATAAAAGTTACCACTTTTATACTACAATAAGTCTAAAAATACATGCGAGCATTAGCTTCTTAAAATAAAAATTGCAAAACCATAAAAAATATTTGGTATTGGTGATTGGTATATTTTTTTAAAATAAAACACGAAAAATCTCACATTGCCGGTCGTTAAAATACTTTTTACAACCCACGGTTGTAAAATTAGCATCTTCTTTTCGTCAAACAAAAAAGTTTGTATTTCAACCAGTAGGCAAAAATATCCCTAACATAATATCGTGGGGTCGCTGCCAATAGTTGGTAAGTCGATGATTTGGATATTTAGCGTTAACAACGGATAATGTGTAGGGATTGCAATACCGAATGAAAATGTCAATACCGAATGAACTCACCTCCATTTAGGGATCGCAATACCGAATGAATTTATATCAATAGCAGTATTTCGGTATTTCTTATTGAATACCTGTATTAATACTGGTATTTCTTAAACATTAAAAAAGCAGAAGTAGGTGCTTATCAATAAATATAGCTATTAAAATCTTTTTAAAATATTATTAAAGCAATAACCTACATTTATTATGTTGACATTATTTAAAAATATATATTAATCATAATTATTGTTGAACTAGTGATTTTTTACAAATAATTTGAATATATTGATACTTTTAACTAAAACCCTCAAATGTTTATCAAGTGCAAATAAGTCTGGCTGCAGGAAAAGTGTCTTAAATTCAACGTTTGTACAGTCATCAATAATTATTATAGAATATTTGAACATTTTTTTCACGGATGTTTTCTATTTCGAAACAATAATATGATTATAAAATTCATCACGACAATTCTTACTTATATAAATATATTTACCCAATGAAATTTGTTTTATTATTTTTTCACCCCTGTTGGATTCCCTCAATATATTAATTTGCAGCACATAACTTATAATTCATTTTCAAAAACGTAAATGAGTGTGCTTTCTTAATACCGAAAATTCCGGTATTTTGGATATTTAAAACCGGTATTTCGGTATTGATACATACTGGAATACCGGTTTTGAAATACCGGTATTGCATTCCCTAATAAATATGTGTCAATATATTATAATTATTGTTTTTATTGCATTGGGCTATGTTGTGCTTTTCTATATTGTGAAAATACTAAAGATCAAATTTCTAGTAAAACACATTTTATGTCTCTTGCCCTCCAACGTACTTGCTGACCAGCAATGATACGTATAGATTTGGGAAATACATTTGCATTATAATAGGTAGGTACTTCCATAATTTTATATTTATCCAAATGTTTTTTTCCGGTCGTTCACGCATTTTAGAATGTCATGTTACATTTCACGTGACATGTCTACATTTCAAAAGCAGACTTAAAATAATGTTAATTAAATTAACAACAAAATTTGGCACAACCTTGTTAAAAGTGTGTGCCAACCCTTGTTTCTAAAATAATGACGGTTAAAAATAGGCCAATGGGGTTTCTTCCCGCCTTTTTGAAAGCGTCATATCAACAAATAACTTATTTCCGCCCACAAGATCTTCACTCCAAGATTAGATTCAGTACAGATCGGACGTGTTCGTTTAACATATTAGATACAGTTTCAACGCCATTTGTAGTTACTTCCTTTCGGACGGGAAGTAGAAGACAAGGCGGCAGATTCCAGCCAAGATGAAGTTCCAGTCATCACACTTTAAACAAAGCTAAGTAATTATTACCATCTTAAAAGTTATAGATACTCTATGTTCATACCAAGGAACGCTTCTCAAATTTGTATTAAAATTTCTATTTATTTTCGTACCATTTTAAATTTCAATGTAAATTGGTTGTGTGTAATTAAATAACACTTTTAACGATTAGCTGTGTTTTTATTTTTTTACTGTTATATTTAATTTGTAAATACACACATTTCAAGGCGCCCAAAAATTATAATTTAATATTTCAACGAGTTTACAAATGACATTTTATTTGAGGTAGATAAATGATTTATAAAGCATTCTTTACAGAAGGTTAAGTTGGCAGAAAGCCGAATCTCATACGCTGTGAGATTAATTGTACTAAATATTTCATGTTTTATTGATTGAATTAGTTGGCACTCCATGTTTAACGATTGTGCATTACAATTATTAAACTTCTTTTACTATTATCATTTCTATTATCATACTATTACTATTTTACACACTCATTTCCCATCTTTTAAATTTGACAATAAGTCGCCAGGTGTATTTTTAGATGTATCTGAAATCGCGGTTAAATACTATTCGTATATATTACCATTAGTAACCTCAGCGCTAGTGGCGAATATTTCATGATGGAATATTAATTGAGTGGTTCATAAGCCAAGTGAACCAAGTTCATTCTGGTTAGTTTTGAATAAAATAAGTCCAAACATAATATTTGAGTATTTATAATTCTGTAAGTAACATACAGCATATAGCAGATCCAAACAGAGGATGATCGACCATGGTGGCATTATGAAAATAAAATCAAAAAACGCCGGGCTGCAAATAAACCAGTCAAAAAAGTATATGGTCAGCACACGCGATCAGGTACTGCTGCAGAATATAGACATAGGACAGCATGCATATAAAAGGGTGAACAAGTTCACGTACCTATCTCGGATCCAGCCTAAATACCCAAAATAAGACAGCAAAGGAGATAAAAATCCGCCATATCTCCGGGAATAAATGCTGGTATGCCTGCAAGCGACTGGTGGGATCAAAAATTCTAGGCCGAAGAAGTAAACTTCTAATTTATAAAACAATTATAAGGCCAGTGGTCACTTATGGTGGGCTTGGTGCCTAACTCAAAACGAGGAAAATAAATTAGCTGCGAGCGCAAAATACTCCGAAAAATCTTTGGACCCACGTTGGAAAATGAGAATTACAGAATAAAAATGAACAACGACTTGAAAGAGCTCATTGAACATCAAATAATCATAAGATACTGTAAGTCCCAAAGACTACGATGGGCGGGACATGTGGAGAGAAAGCCTGAACTTAGAGCGCCAAGGATCATGACGAAGTGGCTACCCCAACGGAAGAGACCCAGAGACCGACCAAGAAGGAGATGTGCTAACGCCGTAGAAGTGAACTGGCTTCATATAGGAAGACCCGGTAACTGAAGAAGTGTGGCTAGAGACCGGAGTGAGTGGAGAGCGGTTGTGGAGGAGGCCAAATCCCACCCCGGGATGTAGCGCCGTAGAAGAAGAAGTAACATACATAGGGGCAAGTTGTGTTCCTCTGGACAATCTCCAGTTTTAAGCTTTCCTGATTTTTTTTCTCAAAAACTATAAAAAAATTAGAAAAAATGATTAAACTATTTCGAGCTCAGATAAATGATGCATCACTTTTTATTTTTTGTTACACTGAATGATTTTCAATAAGCGAGATATAGACACTTTTATAAAAACCCTTAAATTGTCCAGAGGAACATGTCCATGTATGTTCCTCTGGACATATTATGGTCATGTTCTTCTGGACAGTATTGTTCCTCTGGACATCACATAATCAATCATTTTTAACTTAGGAATAACCTATATATAAAACGATATTTTTTACTCAAAATATTTTTATTTAAATTGACAATAAAAAAAATACATGTTTGTTATACATAAGTACTATTTAATAAGACAAACATAGTCAAATTTTATCTCTTTGTAAGTACATCTGCAATTCATAGATACTCACTACTAACAGATTTGTCCGATTCATTATTTCAAATATTATAACACTTTTAACAGACAAAAAAACCTTCACGTCACTCCCTGGTATGTTCTCTCTATGATTCTTAGCAACACATGACTTGTGAACGTATTACTGGTATGTATTAATCACATTTTATTAGGTACGCTAGCTTCAGTACCCAACCTTTTACAAATGCCACAAGTAACCATAACTCATTACTAAAGATCTCTCGATGCATGTTTTATGGCATTTGGCTGATACCGAGATCGACAGAATCAATAATTATATCCCTTTTTTCAGTTTTAGTTTTGGCTTAATATATCCCGTATAATTTTGTTTTTAGATTCCTTTTTTATGTTTCTTTTCAATGTCACTGATATTAATGCATTTTTCTCTGGTGTGTTAGTCAATATCCGGGATTTTCCTGATTTACTACCACGGACGATTTTCTTTGGGGGTGCTGTTTAACATTTTCAGACCGGTTACTATTTGGAGGTCCCTCTTTTTAAATTTTATGATAAATCGGTTGCGTCATTTGTGTCAAAACAAAACGCCGCTGCTGTGTGAATGAACGATATTGTGAAAAATACACATCTGATGTACATAATGAGAAATTAGTACTTTATAGAAAGCAAATGTCTTATAGGAAAATCGACATCATGGATGTTACCCTATCTCTTCTTCTTTCTTCTTTGCCCATATCCGCCCCTTAACTGGAGCATATGGACACCACGTGGCGCCTCCAAGAATCCCTGTCGCTCGCCAGTCTTCTTGCTTCGTTCCAGGTCAAACCAGCATCCCGTAGCTCCGCCGTATACACTCTGTAGATTGTATTTAGCGGCCTTCCAGGACGCCGGAATCCGGTCGGCTTGAAGAACAGGCAATCCAGGTTAAAGTTCTCTTCTGGCATCCGCAGCACGTGGCCGAGCCAGGTCCAACGTCGCCTCTTCACTTTCAGCGTGATGAGAGGCTGCTTGGTACGTTCTCTTATCTCCTCGTTGCTCCTAAAGTCATACCACCGCACACCCAGTATTCGTCGCAAACATCTGTTTTCGAAGCTCAGTATACGGTTGCTCTGAGCCTTCGTAAGGTGCCATGATTCGCTACCGTAAAGCAGCACCGTCAGAATGCAAGCGTCGAATAGGCGGCATTTGGTTTTGACCGAGTACAATCGTGAGTCCCAGACATTTCGCATCGAGTTGAATGTTGCTCCAGCCATTCCCATTCGGATAGCGAGCTCTTTCTGCAAAATGCCATCTCCCGTGATGTGTACCCCCAGGTACTTGAAGCTGTCGACGCTCTCGATGCTCTGTCTATCGCTAATCAGAGGGAAATCTGGATCAGGACAGGTGCTATTGCACAAGACGTTGGTTTTCTTCGCGTTGATTTTCAAACCAACGCGAGAGGAGTTGTTATGCAACCTGTCGATTGTCTCTTGAATGCTCTCGATTGAGTTGTCGAATAGGACAGCATCATCGGCGTATTCCAGGTCGCATAGCTTCACCGTGGGGGTAACAGGTATGCCTCGGTCGGGTGGTATTGACTTCCGTAGTATGAAGTCAAAGAGAATGATAAAGAGAAACGGTGCAAGGACACAACCCTCTCTGACTCCGGTCGTGACCCCGAACCATTCCGTGACAGTGTCTCCAATTCTGACACAGCATTCGCTATTCTCGTGCAGGCTTTTGATTATGGCAATGATCTTGGGAGGGATCCCGTATGCTCCCAGTATCATCCAGAGGGAGGGGCGGTGCGGACTGTCGAAAGCCTTCTCATAATCCACAAAACAGCAGGCCATCGGACTGTTCAACTCATGGCTCTGCTGGAGAAGACATCGAAGGTTGTGGATTTGGTCTGCACACGCTCGACCAGGTAGAAACCCGGCTTGGTTTTTCCTGAGGACGTGCATTATTGGGTCCCTTATTCTCATCAAAATGATGTTTGCCAAAATCTTTCCCGGAACACTGAGTAGCGTAATGCCTCGGTAATTGTCGCAGCTTAGAGGGTCACCTTTTTTAAGAAGTGTGATGATTTCACCGTTCACCCAGTCCCTTGGGCAGCGCTCTTCTTCCCACACCTTTGTCATCAGATGAAACATAGGGTGCAGGATTGCGCTCAAGCTGTACTTGAGGAATTCAGGATGAATCCCGTCTCCCCCCGGTGCCTTTCCGTTCTTGAGCCTTTTCACAGCCGATTTTATCTCGGTGTGCGTGGGCGGGCAATCGGAAATATCGGTCGCTCGGGGAATGTCCAAAAGTAAAGCTTCCGCAGATATGTCAAAGGGATCCAAGGGGGGTGGGCGGTTCAGCACTCCGCAGAAATGATTCTTCCAAATCTTCTTGACGCATTCTGCGTCAGACTCTATTGCTCCACTGGGACCACAAATGGCTCCGGGAGTCGGTGGTCGCCTGCCGCAGACTTCACGGGTGATTCGGAAGAGTTTCCTGGTGTCATTTCTGCTTGCTGCCTCCTCTGCCGCTTCAATTTGCCGGTTCATAAAATTGCGCTTGTCCAACCGCACGGATCGTTTGACTACCCTGTCTTGGGTCTGGTAGTCAGTCCGGCGGTCCTCGGTTCGGTCGGGGTCTCTCTCCTTGTCTCTCAGGGCTTTCAGCCTGGCTCGTTTACCAATTTCAACCCACGTTTCGTCAGACATCCACTTTGGCTGCTCACTCCTTCTGGTACCAAGGACGGTACGAGCCGACGACACAATCGCACTCTTTATGAGGCTCCAGTCCGCCTCAATGAGGTCGGATTCAGATTTGTGCCGCTCGTAGATACGATCTACACTATCTCGTACAGCAGTTTCGAAGTCGGTCCGAATTCTTCGGCGTCGGAGCTTCTCAACGTCAATTCGTTCGCACTTTGGAGGCCTCGCCTGGCGACTGAGTTTTACTCGGATGTTTCCAATAAGTAACTCATGATCGCTATGGATATCGGCGCCTCTGTAAGTACGCACGTCGAGAAGTTCCTTTCGGTGCTTCAAGCTGTATAAGAAGTGGTCAATCTGCGTCCTCGTGCGTCCATCAGGAGACGTCCACGTATATTTGTGAATGTCTTTGTGGGGAAAAACAGTGCCTCCGATTGCAAGCTCGTTCAGAGTGGCGAATTCTACGAGCCGCTCACCATTATCGTTGGGGTCACCGAGGCCGTGTCGTCCCATCACCGTGGGGCCAAGCACCGGGTCTGCTCCTACTCTCGCAATATAATCCCCCATTACAATCACGCGGTCTCTTCGGGGGATGGCGGAGACTGCCGCGTGGAGAGAATCGTAAAAAGCATCCTTTGTCTGCGCGTCGGCATCCTCAGTGGGGGCGTAGCACTGAAAGACGGTCAAGGAGCTACCAGGCGTCTTGAAGGAGGCACGTATCAGTCTCTCCGAGATTGGTTCCCATTTCACGAGGCAACGGGCCGCTCTCTTTGACATCAACACTGCCACTCCCTGGCGATGGTATTGCTCCTGACCTGAGTAGACAATAGAGTAACCCTCAATCAACTTTCTCCCGGCTCCTTTCCAGCGCACTTCGCTCAGCCCTAGGATGTCCACACCATAGGTGTGCATGATGCGTGTGGCGTGCAGGTCCTTTCCGGGGGTACGCAGGGTGCGAACATTATATGTCCCAATGCGCATACTCGAGTTGTTAGAGAGGATTACTCTACCTGTTTCATTGTCCATTTCCATGCAAGGTCGTCGTTTTACAGAGCCGGTTGTCGTCCGAGGCTGCTATGTAGGTGTTTTGTTAATCTGTTTCGTTTAAGGAGGCAAGGTGATTAGCCCAGCGCTCCCGAGGCCTGAGCCACGAGGGCCCTGAAGGTCGGCTCGACCAGGTTTTTCTGTCGGGGATTTCCTTCCCTTAGCCAGAAGGCCAGTTTTATGGCGCCGGTCACTCGCCCTTCGCCCCCTGCTGTTAGCTACAGCGTACGCTGCATTGCCCGGAGGTCGCCACGGGGAGGCCAGCAGATGGGACTTGCTGGCAGTTTGGCATTTCCCAACTTTTGCTATGAACACATCTACTGGCGTCAATGTGTCCACTTGGGGCTGACCAGCCGTTGACACCCTATCTCAGGGATGGCGAACCTATGGCACGCGAATGTTTCATTTTAAAGAGAAAAGAAATAGGTATCACTATTTTATATAAGTATATTTAATAAATGATTTTTTTATAAAAAAGTAATATTCACAAATAAATATTTATTTAAGTAGGTACTTACTTATTTATAATATTAAAAAATAATGACGACATAGCCATGCGTTTTTTCTTCGGTTTTTCATATTATGTTTAGGTACCAATCGATCCGTAAACGGAAAGGACGAAATTCATGTATAAATAATGACTAATCGCATTCTTAAAACATTTCAGGCAAATCATTTTAAAGAGTAATGATTACGTTTAATGTAAATATATGATTGCATAGGTAGGTCCTTAGGATCGGGGAATTAAACATAAAAATATACAATCAACAAATATTAACTATCGGCAGTCATTCAAATAATATAATAACTGCTTGTCATTTTACTTCAAACATAATCTCTAAAAATGGAAAACCGCTCAGTGATGGAGAATATAATATGAAAGAAGAGTGGTTTAAATGCTTCCACGATCTCTTTCAGTAATTTGAAAACAAGGAAAAAATATTCAAAGAATAGAAGATATGCGTTCGGCTGGAAATACTGTGAAGGATAGAATATCAATACATGACTCAATTGTAATTTTTAAACCTTTTTAATAGAATTCTTAACTATTTTTTTAGAAAACTTTTAAAAAATCGCCTTAAAAAAACTGCTTGGCACGTCGGACAATTGAAAAATATTATTTGGGAAATTTTGGCACGCATACGTACGTAAAAAGGTTTGCCATCCCTGCCCTATCTCATCCTACAGTCTTGTTACAAGAATGAACTATCGTGAAATGAAACCTTATGATTTTTCTACGTTCTAATACTGGAGCGTGACAGAGTTTTAAAAATTTATTTTTATAAAAAAAGGTGTTACTAACCAGGAATAACCCCTAGTTGACTTTGATCAATTCTGAGTAAACACTGTATAAAATTCGTATACACGGAGTAGTTTATATTTTTATTTTGACGGCAGTCTAAAAATGTTCACTTTCCTTTATGCCCACAGAAGGTAAGAAGGGAAAAGATTTTTTTTTATTTTCCTCTTAGAACCTGCTGAGTAAAAACTTTAGGGGTTGTGCGCTTTTGAAAAAAGTGATAGCGTCACAATAGTCGTTGTGAAAAAGTTTTTTTTTATTCGCTCGTCCTTTGCATATTCTGGGGTAATAATTTTGATTCGTTCATATTTTCAGTTTTTTTTTGATCTTTTTATATTATAAATAGTTATGTTCAACTGGAAAAATATTTTGTTGACTTCATTTATTTGAAAGCTATTTTTCAAATAACATTTTATTTTCAATCCTACTTATTTAACTAAGAGCATTTTATAAATAAGATTTTATCAGGTACCTACCTGTATTGATTTTATTCATTATCTACTTATAAGAAACTCTAATCACAGTATCGGAAAGTACCTGTTTAAAAGAGATAATCGATGAAAAAAAGAACAGTATACACTAGAGTAGGGATTGCAATACAGAATGAAAATGTCAATACCGTTTTTTCGGTATTTTTATTGAATACCGGTATTAATACCGGTATTTCTTTAACATTAAAAAAACTGAAGTTAGTGCTTATCAATAAATATAGCTATTAAAATATTTTTAAAATATTATTTTATAGCGAAAACCTACATATATGTTGACATTTAAAAATATGTATTGATCATAATTGTAGAACTAGTGATTTTTTACAAAAAAAATTGTATATTTATAATTTTAACTAAAGCCCTCAAAAGTTCATTAAGGGGGGACATGCTCGTCGAAGGTCAAAATTGAGTTTTTATTGTATATTCAAACCATGATCCTGGACACTCCTTAAACGTTGTAGATGATCTATTTATATACTTTTGAAGCCTTATTATCCTTTATAGTTATTTTAAACATTTGATGACTGCATGAAGTATTTTTGTTACATAAAATAGTATTCTTTTAAACCTCTCGCTCTAATGTTTTAGAATATAGTCATATTTCGGTACATAACTGTGCAGTGGTGTTAAGATTTTTTACATTTATTAATTTTTAAACGCATTTATAAAACCATTAGCATAATTTATTACGAGATAATTTTTGTAAAATATTCACGATAAAAAATTATATTGATAATCTCTGTGATCCCAAATTTGACAAGAATTAGGCATTTTATTATTCAAAAAATCGGCAAGATTAACACATTTCAAGATGATTCTAAAGATATTTATTATAAGCTATGTCTTTGACCATTCAAGTGTGATAAACATCTTATGAATAATGATTGCTTTATAATAATTATTGACCTAAGAATAAGGTAGTGTTTTTTTGAAATACGCCATTTCTTTTGTCATTCCCCAGTGGTTAAGCTACAACATACGGCCGTAGCCATAAATTGACAAACTATAATTGAAGTAAAGAGTAAAATGATATTGACGCGCGTGTTTGAACATGTACCGTTTAAAAAAAAATAAAAAAAAATTCGGTTAGGTACATGTTCAAACACGCGCGTTAACATAATTTTATTCCCTACTTTAATTATAGTTTGTCATTTTATGGCTACGGCCGTATGTTGTAGCTTAACCACTGGGGAATGACAAAAGAAATGGCGTATTTCAAAAAAACACTACCTTATTCTTAGGTCAATAATTATTATAAAGCAATCATTATTCATAAGATTTTTATCACACTTGAATGGTCAAAGACATAGCTTATAATAAATATCTTTAGAATCATCTTGAAATGTGTTAATCTTGCCGATTTTTTGAATAATAAAATGCCTAATTCTTGTCAAATTTGGGATCACAGAGATTATCAAAATAATTTTTTATCGTGAATATTTTACAAAAATTATCTCGTAATAAATTATACTAATGGTTTTATAAATGCGTTTAAAAATTAATAAATGTAAAAAATCTTAACATCACTGCACAGTTCTGTACCGAAATATGACTATATTCTAAAACATTAGAGCGAGAGGTTTAAAAGAATACTATTTTATGTAACAAAAATACTTCATGCAGTCATCAAATGTTTAAAATAACTATAAAGGATAATAAGGCTTCAAAATTATATAAATAGATTATCTACAACGTTTAAGGAGTGTCCAGGATCATGGTTTGAAAATACAATAAAAACTCAATTTTGACCTTCGACGAGCATGTCCCCCCTTAAGTGCAAATAAGTCCGGCTGCAGGAAAAGCTTCTTAAATTCAACGCTTGTATAGTCATATATAATTATAGAATATTTGAACACGCAATGATAATTCATCCCGACAATTACTTTTATTGATGAAATTTGTTTTTTTATTTTTTCACCTATATTGGATTCACTCAATATTTTTGCATTTGAGCAGCACATAACTTATAATTCATTTTCAAAAACGTAATCGAGTGTGCTTTCTTAATACCGAAAATTCCGGTATTTTTGATTTTAAATACCGGTATTGCAATCCCTACACTAGAGGTATGTAATGTTTAAATAATCGATCCAGATAAACGTCCTTTCTAATTAAAGCTTTATTGGTTTTGGATTTTCGTTAACACAATTATTAAGAGTCGAGTTTCTAGTATGATATTACAATTTTCTTGGAAATTAAGCCATTTAAGATGTGGAAAATTGAATGGGGTTAAATTCTAAGAACCTTTAATTATACACATTACCTATTCGTAGAAGCACTTAATATTCTGCGGAGATCTTTGTGTTTACTTTTCTTATTATATTACTTACCCACGCAATATTATTACTAACAGTAATACTATGTACTTGCCCATCTCTAGTAAAGCTTCTTTACACAGTTTACATTTTGATTGTAGTAAGGTTATTAAAGATCTGTGGGAGACATTGTGTTGTAGAGGAAGAGGTTGAGATTTATTGGTTGCTCTGATGGATGGAGGAGCGAGTTTTATTTGCAGCGTAAAAAGTCGGTACAAGAGCATGTTACTGTAGTTATGTTACAATACTTATGATACTGTTCCGAGGTCTGAGTCTCGGTAGAATGATATATTTTGCGGAGCGATACAGAGACTGAGATACTAACATATCGGGAACTTATATTCGAGTGACAATATGTCCAATGAATTACGATCCGTTATTTATTGACGTAGGTACTCACAATCAAACTAATATCTTGAAAAGAATATTTAGGAAATAATTATTTTAATTGAGTCAGCTACTCCATATGGAGTTTACGTCATGGATATGGCTGACTTATGTGGAAAAATGGATATTGCGGAAATTATAATTGCAGTAAGCTATTTGCTGAGTTTACCATAATTGGTAACTACGGGAAATGTATATTATGGAATTTGTTCGAGTATTCTAAAAAATGGTTATATCCACAATACTTAATGATATTCTTATTCCACCGATGTTGAAATCGCGAAAGTTTCTCGGGAATGAATCCGTGGGCGAGATATTGTGTAGGTATAGCGTATCTTTTACGCGGCATATGTAGATCACAAAATCTTTAATTTTGTACACGTCTTACCCAGGGCTCGAAATGGACCAGAGTGCCGTTCCGTGTCATAAAGTCTTCAAAATTATCGCTCCGTCTCATAGTATAATTAATTTAACCAGATGAGCTAGAAAGCCATGTAACAAAAAATCGAACACCCTTTTTTATTAAAATTAAATAACTATATTGTTAATATTTTCATAAAATTATCGAGTGCTGCGGTTCGTAAAGGTTCCCATTTCGAGCGCTGGCACTCTTACCGTCAAATAGTATAATATATCAGGGCAAAACGACTTCACCATCATATTTGTTGGGTTTTCTTTAATTAACTCAGTAATTTATATCATTTATTCTTCTTCTTCTTCTTTCACCTTGTCACGTCCCAACATTGGGGCATAGGGCAAGCACAAGTTGGCGCCACTTCCCTCGGTCCATCGCCAACTCCTGTGCCTCCCACCATGTCAGACCTGCAGCACGTAGGTCGCTTTTGTAGCATCGCTGCAGGGTGAGGGAGGGCCGGCCACGGCGACGGAACCCTTGAGGCTGTGCCACAAGGGTACGAAGTGCCGCACTCTTTGGCGGCATCCGGAATACATGTCCCAGCCACGTAATTCGTCTCTTCGTGATAACTTCAATCACCGAAGGCTGTTGTGTCTGCTCACGAACTCGGGTGTTTTAACGCGGTCTTACCAATGTACCCCTAAGATTCTGCGGAGACATCGATTCTCAAAGCTCAAAAACCGAGACTCTTGAAGCTTAGTAAGATGCCATGTCTCACAGCCATACAGGAGCACAGGTAGCACGCACGCGTTAAACAAACGACATTTGGTCCTCACAGGATACAGCCTTGACCTCCATGCGACTCCAAGTTGGTTGAACGCAGAGCCCGCCACACCCATGCGGATTCCAAGCTCACTAGAAATACCACCATCATCGGCAACCGTGGCACCCAAGTATTTATTAGGAATATAAAAAAAGAATTACTAATTATCATGCACTACAAGGTTATGTATATTTTGTATTTTAACTTTGACCGGAAACCATTACAACAACCTTTTTGTGCATCCTTTAAAATTTTATTTTGTGGATTACGACCTTTTTCTTTTTTTATATAATATATTATTATGGCACTTATTAAAACAAATTTAATGATTTGTGTTGATTAAGTACGTTCTTTTTTGTTTTTACAGTCGGTTGTCTTAATATTATTTTTTATAAGGCAAGAAAGACTCCTTAAAGATACCTCACGTATATTTTCATCCAATGGTATTTATTACACTTTGTTTTGTTTCTAAATGTTTTTCTTCTAAATTGCGTATGACATATAATAATTTATTACTTAAATTCATATTTTATATTCCAACCACGACAATATAATATAAAGTAATATTGTAGCTGTTCACAATTGCTTTCTCTAGAAGTATTCCATTGATATATTACATTAGTGTCTTGAAGTTTATGAACACACCCCATCTATACAATTCATGAAATATTCAACCGCCCAAGCTGTTAAGGTCAATGCATCTGTCCAATGTTGAAAGTTCAACTTTTAGTTAGGTATATACGTAAATGAAATGCAAACGGCATCTTTTATGCATTCTTGAAATAAGTTCTGAAAACTCCATTTGGAATCAAATCGCTCCCAAAGGATCACTTATTGGTCACTATTATTTATATATCTAAAAAAGCAATTTCTCAAACTATAAGATTCATAAAATATCATTATATTTCGAGTGGCACTATTATAATACCAAAATTATGATTGTAGGTATCACTAACTAAGAAATAATATAGTTACATATTAGTAAAAGATAATGATTATTGCTATATTCCGTTCCGGATGCCGCCATAAAGTGCAAGTGCAACACTTCGCACCCTTGTGGCACAGCCTCCCTCACCCTGCAACGGTGCTAAAAAAACCGACCTACGCGATGCAGGTCTGACATAGCGGGATGCGCGTGAGTTGGCATTGAATCGAGGGAAGTGGCGCGAACTTGTGCTTGCCCTATGTCCCAATCCTGGGCCTTGACAGCGTGAATTAAGTAAGTAAGTAATGATTATTGTATTGATAGTTATTATAGTAACATCTAACGACAAAAAATATAACTTATCATCATATTATTATATTGTTCAAGCTGAAGTACCCGGCTTCGCACAGGGTCGCTTCGTGGATACATTTATCTTAGATATTTAAAACATAATAATAAGTAATTATCTTTTTAATATTAAAATATCTGTGTAATACAATATGGCAATATGAAAGTAATTCCACTAGGAGTAAAGGTCAAATAAAAGAACACTAAATTAAAATCGAATCCAAAATATGCAAACGTTATTAATAGTATTAATATGTAGTAAAAAAAAAAAAAATTGGATGGAACAAACAAATAACAAACTTTGTATTTTATATAATACTAATTTAGAAACCTTTGCAGGCGTGCGCACAACAACTGACAAAAGTTTCATCGCAATCGGATGAATGGTATAGGAACGCATACCAACAGAATAAGATGGTTGTACTAACTCAGAAACCTTTGCGGGCGTGCGCACAACAACTGTTCAAAATTTCATCGCAATCTGATGAATGGTATAAGAACACATACGAATAAAAGAAGACAGAATAGAAGAAGAAGATGGTTGTACTAATTCAGAAACCTTTGCGGGTGTTACCACAACAACTGACGAAGATTTTATCGCAACCGGATGAATGGTATAGGAACCATAGAAATAAAAGAAGATATAATGAAGAAGAAGAAGGTGGTTGTACTAATTCAGAAACCTTTGCAGGTGTTACCACAACAACTGACGAAGGTTTCATTGAAATCGGATGAATGGTATAGGAACGCATACGGGACAGACAGACAGACATGCATTTATATATAAGATATAGCCATAACCTTCGCACAAGTGCAAGCAATAAGTTGACAAAGTTTTATCGCAATCGGATGAACGGTATGACAGCGCATAAAATACGAACAAACAAACAAATATTGATTTTTATATATTAGATTAGATATAATACGTAGTCGATATTAAACCTTTCAATCAAGCAGTTCACAAATAATTTCTCAATAAAATAATCCTTCCTCGCATGTCTTTGTCCGCAATAGTGAATGTAATATTATTAAATTAGCTTTGAAACAATAAACAACCATAAAAACAGTTCCATGTTCAATAATCAATTAAGTATCCATTTTAAAAACTAAACGTAGATAGTACCTATGTAGTTAGACGTAAAACCAATTTAAAATATAATTGCAATAACGAAGTACTACATTATAATAATAATCAATCGCCTATGAGTTCGTCCAAGCGAAATGGGTACGGAAATTAGGGTAGACCATGGACCTCACAAGGGGGAGGGCTTGACAGGGCGCCGACTTGGAACTCCGGGTTTAGTGAGCTGCTGGACGTGCTAGAATAGTGCTAAAACACTATATTACTTCAAGAATATTAACGTTTAATATAATATGTGGTTATGCAATGCAGATTTTGATTATTGTATATCGATACTTGATAATTACATAATTCAGTGCGATAATATTATTACAGAGAAGTTTTTGAACAACTTTGATAACAACTATACGTAAAGCCAGATGCGTATGCCAGAAGATTTCTTCAACCTAGCCTTACCTGTTCTTTAAGCCAAACGGATTTCAACGTCCTAGAAAGCCGCTAAATACTATCTATAAAGTATATTCGGTGGAGCTACAGGATGCCGGTTTAACCTAGAACAAATCAAGAAGACTGACGAGTGATAGGAACTCTTGGAGGCGCTTCCTAGTGAGGGTGGAAGAAGATTCCGCAGACAACGTGCAACGTGTCGATAGCATTTAAGTCATAGTTAAAAAAACCTAGAAATATGTACATCATATAACTAATCTTAAAGTGTATTTCAAACCAAAATTTACAGCAAAATAATTTTTACGATCAGTAAACTCGATCGTGCGAACCGACGCATAGACATTTCCCGCAGTCCGAAGGAATGTTTACGTGTCAAATTTCATCTGTTGTATTACAAGAATTAACAAGTAAATGGTGCATTTCTGCTACATTGTAGTGAGAAATCAATTATTTAATTGATAAAATTTGTGTCACAGTCAAATTTCGAAGAAAAATTTCTAAGAAATAATCCACGGTGTGGGAACTTACGACGGTCAGTCAACCCACGCCAATTCTGATATTCTTTTGTCTTCTTTTAATATAAAAATAAATGTCGCAATACAACTATACAACATTCAAACTAACTACACGCTTCTCGCTTCGACGTTAAATAATTTTCATTGCAAACACAATTCTTCGTAAATATTATTTATAAACTTCTCGTTGTCGATCTGCAATTGAACTTGTATTTTTGTTTGTAAAGGGATAATAAATTTGGGCTACTTTATCATGCAATAAATCCTTCTGTCAATTCGTACCCAATATTGAATCTTTGGTGATCAAGCATTCAATAAACCAACTTTACGTCACTCCCTTACCTACACTAGTATTCATATGCTCCATCTAAGGGGCGGATATGGCCGAAGAATAAGAACTTTAAGTATTTTCCAAACTGGCTAGCTAACAAAATCAGGCGGTTTGCAATTTCGGCAACATCCATCAACCAGATATACCTAATTTGGCAACCAAATTGTAAAGTATGGATGCATAATAATAATTGGAATATTATGTTTGAGATCATTCTATTTTAATACCATTATCGAAGCAAATATTCCATTTTGCAGTCATTGGAACGATGGGCGGTTTTTGTCAATATCTAGTAAAAGTTTATAGAGATAACTGACTTTGCAACTATGTAATGCCCCCAAGGAAAGTTTCACTGATTGAAGATAATTTAGACTTTCTATCGCCAAGCTTTTCATGAAATATATAATAATAAGAATGGTGTTATATTTTATAAAGCTTTTGGTGAAAATGTAAATATATTTCTTAAATAGGTACTTACCGATTCAACACTAAGAAATGCATTATTAATTTAATTTAATAAAATTCAAACTTTTGTACGTTTACACGGTAATTTCAGATACATATTTTATTACAATTACTACAGTTGAAATTGTAGATTATCAAAAAATGTCTCAAATTGCAAGCTTCGTCTTTTTCCCCTAGGTGCCTCTGTGGGTCTATTCTATACTTATCGAACACTAAATTGATAAATAGTATCAAACTTAGGGTAGGTTTGTATCAAAATATTAGCACTTATTGTAACAATTACACGAAGCTGGTTTTTATTGTTGCAATAAGTGCGATATTTTAACAGCAGCAAGATAGGTGCTGTTAAAATATAGCACTTATTGCAACAATAAAAACCAGCTTCGTGTAATTGTTACAATAAGTGTTAATATTTTGATACAAACCTACCCTAAGTTTGATAATATTTATCACTTTATCACTTTAGCGGTCGATAAGCATAGAATAGACCCACAGGTAGGTAAAGACATCGCCTTAAGATTAGCTAATAATAAATAATAATCAATTAATTCATTTAGTAATAATTTAAATGTATTTTACCACCCACAGCTTCAGAAACGCTGCTGAGAAAGTTTACTAAGGTCGAGTCTATTGTGATTTTTTTTGTGTTTTTTTTACCATTTTGTCTGCAGAAAATCACTTGGAGCCACAATGTTACGATGCATCAAAGCGTCGAGACGACTTTAAAGTTTGCTAAACCTCGTTTTTTTAGTAAACAACTTCATGTTATTTCTTGTGGTCATAAATTTATTCAACTTGGACTTTTTCTTTCTAAACAGTTAGTGTTCTTTGTTTATGACAGGTTTTCTTTTATAGCACCCCACAACTGTCAAGTGTCAGTTATTTTCATATTTCAAACTGATAAAGCTATTGTATATTATAATAAGCAATTGGCTGTTGAGATTTTGTTCACGTTTTCTTTTACATTACATAAGAACATAAAAGTTGATTAACCAAATATGTTGAAAATATTTAGAAAAAATGTTGTTTTTAATCTTTTATAATATTAAAACGTGATAAATTCATAATATACATATTATGCTGTACACATAAAAAATGGCAATCAATAATCACCACTGCAATATAATTCTGGATATATATATGAATTTCTATATAAATAAATGAAAAAGTGTGCACTATTTTGTCGAATCACCCATAACCAATGACATTATTAATGGACAACGCACTCAATACAGTAGCTAGCAAGTAAATTCACGCATAGCGACATTCGCACATGTATAGGTAGACATCACGCAATTTCCATTATGCGATATCACGTATCGGGAATTTATAGCAATATCACCTTTATTGTAATGGCGTTAGAACAGTGTTTCTAGTGTCAATGTTCATTTCAGCGAACCCGTTCGAACCGAACCATTCGGCAGACCCGACAAAAAGTATCGGGAATTTATAGCAATATCACCTTTATTGTAGTGGCGTTAGAACAGATTATGCCATTCGGCAGACCCGACAAAAAAGTGAGTGTCATTTTTTTCCAGATGCTTTGTCCATATTAATGTCATTGCCCATAACATACCAAAACTATTACGATTTGGTGTAGGCAAGGTTTAATTATTTTTCTAAAACTTACTAACACCATCTGTAAATAAAATTGTAGTCCTTAGTTCATTAATACTTTGGATGCGGAAGACGCACACGGCGCGTAATGACCAGGCGGCCGATCGATGTAATTAAAGTGCATTTTAAAGGGGGCAATTAAAATCTCATTATCTCTTCAGCAGCGAAAGCGTTAAAAACAAATACGAATTATTGACAAAGTTTAACGTCCAGTATTTATGTCGGATCTTAACAGCCTACTTCAGATTTTTTTAGTCTGCGATGTTTTAAAATTATATATTATGTAGAATAGTATTAAAATTCACATTTATTTTGTTTGTTTTAGTGTATAACTATTTGTGTTATAAAACCATTAATATATAATTACAAGATAAAAAGAACTTTTTATATACTTACAACATTTTTAAATTTTCTGTTGAATCATATAAACTTGACTTGACTAGCTTAAACGATCAAAAAAATTTGTACTTGATAGAAATACTGAATAAATATAGAATACTGAAATGTCATTTTGACATTTCATATTGATTTCCATAGTAACGCACGTATATATTAATAATTTAGTTGCTATGACTCCAGACCCCTAGCAACCAATAATAGTTTTTACGTTTAACGGATTTCATCTGAAATAACTTTTCATAAAAAACAGAATTAACTGAAAATGAATTCAATTCTACTTAAAGATGGCTAAAAGTATTAAAAGAATGCATTGGCATCGTGTTCTGATATATTCTAAAAGTTTCAAATGTCTAGCTAGTCGGGAAGTTAGTTTAAAAAATCGATTACAAGATTTGTACTGGATAAAAAACCACTGGACAAACAAGAATACGACCTAATAAAAACGTTGTAAAAAAGGAACTGGATATAATATTATTTTGTGCTTAGCAACCTATAAAATATTTAAAAAGCTGATCAAGAAAAAAATGTTTCGAAATAATAAACAGATATTTCAATTGTATTATTAGTAAGTATAGTATTCAGTAAGTTACCTCCACTATTTTTTTTAAGAATAATTTTAAGTTTTTAAACCATTTGGTTTTTGGCTGCTTATTCGACGCTTGCATTCTGACGGTGGTGCTTTACGTTAGCTAATCATGCCACCTTACGAAGGACTGGACTTACTGGATAAACAACCACCGGACAAATAATAATACAACCTTATAAAAATGTTATATAATACCCGGGAAATACAGTGATAATATTTTGCTGTGAGAACATGCTACCTTACCGTTTTATTAAACATTTCATTCCTTGTTCCCAAACATCTTTATTTAAATTATATAATCTTACAAAGTCTCAGGTATTCGACAATTTCATTTTCACTCCGATTGCGAATTAAAATAAAATTGTTTTCCATTTCGGTTGGAAGTAATATTGAATAAGTAGGTATTTAATTACGGAAGCTTATGAAGCACAATTTTGGATTCCGGTAAAGGAATATTAAAATTCGAACCGTTTTAATAAATTCTCCCGCTCTTCGTATTATTTTTTATTACTTTTTCATTTTCTTTATTGAGGAAATACCTCCAGCGAGTACCACCCTGTCAATAACTTAAGGAAAGAAACACTTTAAGAGAAGTTAATTTCTTATAAGCATTCTTACCTACAATCAATAAAAAAAATGCAATAACTTCTCGTGTATACCTACCTACAATAGACTGAAAAAGTCAGACTATGGTAGGTACTATTTTTTAATCATAATATAATTATTTTAAGCAGTGTAATAATCACAGAACAAATTAATAAATATAATTCAGATGTACTATACCCCCAATACATTACTTTTTGACGCAGGGTTTTAAATGTGTGAGTATCCTACGAAAGATCAGTATAAAACACAGCAGCCTTTGGTGATTGACGTAATCACAAAGATACGTTTTACGTAGCTGGGACATGTGTTCCGGATGCCGCCAAATAGTGCGACACTTCGTACCCTTGTGGCACAGCCTCAAGGGTTTCGACGCCCGCAGCGTTGCTACAAATGCAATCTACGTGATGCAGGTCTGGAATGGTGGGAGGCGTAAGAGTTGGCGATGAATCGAGAGAAGTGGCGCGAACTTGTCTTGCCCTATGCCCAAAAGTTAGATTGTGACAGGGTGAAAGAAGAAGAATCCTACAAAAATGAAACACACATGTGCAATAGTGTGTGTTGCAACCTCAAATACAACAATACTGAATGAGCATCAGTGCATAAACCAAGAGCAGTTAGAAGGACGAAGGACAAGTTTAGAATAACGTATTGTTTGTTGCTTGTTACTCCACACCCGTTAGGTATTTCAGTTCCCATTAATTCTGCATTCTCTGGTAATAATATATCTCTCGTTCTTCTTCTGAAGAATACCCTTTAACTAAATGCTACAAAAAACTTTATAAATATATAAATAATGTATATGAAAGCTTGTAGGGAATATTTGGTATGTATTTACAATAATAATAATAATAATACAACATAACATCTATGATATTGCAAGGATTAAGTTGAAATGAATCTTTCTCTATTTGTATCTTGCTTCGATATCCATTCATTAATAATAAAATCACGAGCTTGTTTACCTATTTACGTCTAGTGAGATTGACGGGGAATCGCGTAAATAATCATTACAGAAAGGGATGATTATTTTGATATTGAAATATTGATTCTACACATCCGATACTTTCAATGTATTGGTTAAATTTTTTAAAATATAAAACCTCTGGACAAATTCGTTATATTATGGTAGTACCGAAGTGTCACTAAATGGGCATAGAAAGGAACTTATCAAGTACGTGACAGAAAATTTCTATGCGCCAAGAAGGGTGAGAGGAATTTTGGTGAGGCCTTCGTCTAGCAGTGGATCGATCCTGCCTGATTATGATAATGATACTTGTACAATATCATCCCATAAGGAAATTATTCGAACATTACTACAAGGTTTGATTTATGACTATATTGCAGACGAGACGAGTTTAAATGTGCGAGCCGGCTAACGTTCCACTAATACTCTGCCAACTGATCTCAGATTGTTAACAAAAGGACGAAGGGCAAATGTCTCAAATGCTATCTCTCTGAATCCTTGTATAACTTGGAGTCGACGATGCAAAATATACATTTCGAAAAATAACTGGACAAGGTTAGATCACATTACTATCAAACACAACAATACATAATCTCACACGCCTTACGCAGGTGCTCTATTGGCGAGCCAAAAGCCCGAGGATAATAAATCGTCCAATTTGTCTATGCTCTGCTACTGATCAATGAACGAATAAAAAATTCGAGCTGTCAAAGTCAAAAGTTGCGATTATCGTAATGATTTCCGATAATCCCAAAATTTTGTGTTATTTATATGTAGACTTAGGCGTCGTGCACATAGAATCGGGCTTGCGGGGCGCTCTCGCACATTCAATGTGAATCATCGAAAATACAACGTCATCAAAATATGGGAGCGCACACTGGTTTTGACGGAGCACTGTGTCTGCTCGCCCCATGATTTACACGTTGTTTGGCTTCTCAGCGGGGCGATTTAACGAAAATACTACGTTGTTAAATATGACAAAGCCCATTGAACACGGCAAGCAAAAGGGGCGCGCGCCGTTTTATTTTATCCGCTTCTGGACGCGTTGTCGATAAGACGGGCAAGTAGGCATTATTAAATAACAGTGAACTCATTGTTTAGTTGCTGGGTGTCCGATATTTTGCTGGTAGAATTACGTCATCGTGAATATGAATTATAACCTGCCGAGAAACATAATAATATTTTTATTGCTTTGTTATGAGAGACGCTGATAATAATAATTATTTTGTGCTTCTCGTGCCCCTTATTACATTGGTGAAGGGTAATACGCGGGTGGGAGGGGGCCTTGATCGTAGTGAGCGCACCGAGCGCCGCTTCTGGTGGGCTTCGTCACTTACATAAAATAATAGAACAGTGAAAACAATACAAATGTTACGTTTTCTTTTATGAATTTCATACGACTAAAAAAATCTCTCATTTTCTAATGTGTATTAACGATTTAATCAATAAAAATTACAGTTATTTCCGGTCCGAATGATTGCGTATTAATGTCAAAGTTACGTAATGATCGACGGACGAATTCTGACAGCTCGGAGAGTAAAATATCAAAAATGTTTGAAACTCAACGAGCCTGGTCTGCGGATTCAAAACTCCGCAAATCTGAGGTGCTCCACGCGAAAAACAGTCCAAAGACTGTAAAAATCGTCTGACTTGCATGTCAATGGAGCACAGGCGTTAACGATGCATTGTTGTATTGATATGAAAATAATCTGGATATCGATTAATTTTAAGATATTCGTTCATTGAATATCAGTGTAAAGTATATTGATGACACAACTTAACTGTCACATCTCTAACGTACGGTGTATCATCAAGAAAGTGTCTGTTCTGAAACCAACAGTTTAATTGGGTAATTGGGTTGGCTTTGTTATATATTATAAAGCATTCTGATATTAATTATTAAATTTCGCTCATGTATAATAATATCATGTTAGATTTTATGCTGTGTTAATTTTTGACTTCATGCCTACAACGTCACGGTATGTTGGTAAATAAACCTACTTATTAATTATTATTATACCTTCATACAAGTATTTTTGTTGAAATACGTCATTATTGAAATATAATATTAATTTGTAAGTATTCACATATTAATTAATTCATAATACGAGTATCATAGGCTGCGATAGTATGTGTTTTTATTTCTTTATTTAATTTCCAATAGACGTATTATTTCAGACTGATCATGAATTATTTATAATAAGGAGTATCGGTTGGTTTATATTGACACTTTTTTACATCTTCTTTCACCTTGTCACGCCCCAGCACTGAAATACAAGTTATTTCTTTAGCATGAGGTTATTGACAAGGGATTGTTAAAAAAATAACTAATATTGATTTGTCAACTATATCATCAGCCTGAATCTATCCACTGCTGGATGATTCCACTTCTCTCGGTTCTGTGCGTTGCGTTGCCACGTACTTCCGCAGAACTTTATAATTTCATCGATCCAGTGGCCTCTAGATCTACCTTGTGGACGTTGTGTACCTCTTGGATACCACTGGATGACTAAATTTGTCCAACAATGGTCCATTCTTCAAGCTATGTGTCCAGCCCATCTCAATTTGAAGCTTTTAAAGAACTCTATCACATCGCAAACCCTTGTCTCTTTACTTATCCACTCATTCCTCTTTTTATCCTTTCGAGTTATGCCCAACATGCACCTCTCCATACTACGTTCTGGGTCTCTCTTTTACTTAGGGTCTATGTTTCACACGTATATGTGATTACGGGAAGCACACACTAGTTGAACACTTTCCACTTTAGCACTATCACTAAGCACTGTCAACTATATTATAATATTATGAAGTATTCTTTGTCTAAGTTATGTGAGTATCGATGAGGAAAAGAGTGCCTTCCATTAGATTATGGTTGTAAATGTGCTCTTGATAAAAAAATAAGGTTGGGAACCTAAGTGTGTCGCTTGCAGTTCCTAGGCGTTGCCAATCACAGATGGTCAATCGGATGCCGGTGTTTTGGAAGGCTACAATATATTATTATGACGGATATTCTTGGACGTTAGTTATTCTTATGCTCCACTTATAGTAAGATACATACATCGATGAAGATAAATTCTGAACTAAATAATTACAATATAAAAATAAGATTTTATATACAACGTTTTTAATTTTTCTGTTGAATCATATAAAGTTGACTTGACTAGCTTACACGATCAAAAAAATTGTACTTGATAGAAATAATACTGAAATGTCATTTTGACATTTCATATTGATTGCCATAGTAACGCACGAATATATTAATAATTTAGTTGCTAGGACCCCAGACCCCTGGCAACCAATAATAGTGGATTGGATTACGGATTTCTTCCGAAATAACTTTTCATACAAAACAGAATTAACTGAAAATGAATTCAATTCTACTTAAAGGTGGCTAAAAGTATTTAAAAAATACATTGGCATCGTGTTCTGATATATTATAAAAGTTGTCGAGCTAGTCGATTAGTTAAAAATCGATTGCAAGATTTGTACTGGATAAACAACAATCGGACAAATAAGAATACGACCTAATAAAAACGTTGTAAAATAACTGTTTTTTATGAGTGGCGTGGCGTGCAAAGGTTTTTCTTAATCAGGAACATTATTTAATAATTTTATCAATCGTTTTTTAAAAACGTCAAAACTTTGTTTTTTGTCGTTTTACTTTCATACTTCTAAAATCCGACTGATCTCTGATATTCGAGTTTTGACAGGTCGGTGCTACATAATATTATTATCGTGAATATCCTATAAAGTTCTACAATTTTATTCTTTCACTCGTGGTATGGCGTGGTATGGATCTCCATAGGTTCGCTACCGCTGTTATACAAGTCAAGTCAAATCATAGCACAGGATAACATCAGTCACAGCATTTTTGTGGCTACTTGCTGTACTTGAATACTGACCCCTAACGCATTTAATCTCTACGCTACAGTGGGTAACAATCCTAGAAATTAACTATTTCTTTTATTCAACGAATAATTCACAAGATTTTAAGAATGTACCATTCTAATTATTGAACATATATAATTTTGAAAACACTCATGAGAAAATATAGCCAAAAGAAAAAATATTTCTTGAAAAAAGTAAGACACCTGGCTGGATCGAACTTGCATCTATTGGATATCGTTAAAATTTATCGCAATTAAGCATAGCAGTCGTAACATAGTGGTAATGCATAGGATGTGATACCCAAGAGACGCAGGTTCGATTCCTGCCGGGTGTTTCATTTTTTTCAAAAATGATTTTTTTATATTGGCTATATTTTCTCATGAATGTTTTCAAAAGTATGTATGTTCAATCCTAGAAATGATTATTATTTACTCTTTATCTGACTTCCTATATATTATATATCACGTTAGTACATTTATATACGTAATATACACTAAATGAAAAATCGTTAACCTGAAAATCCGCCCTGAGCGACCACTGAACGATGTTGCAAACTCAAAATAGGATATTTTTTCGAATGGTTTCTTAATCCAAATCTTTAGAGAACACGGGATAGCCGTATTATATGGAGTAATCTGTTAAAAACGAATCCAACTCAAAGACTAATCGCTTTATACCTACCACATGTTAACATTATTCTCCTCTTTACGGAGAGTTTGACACATTGTGACGTGAAAAAGTCTTTCTCTGCTATATTTATAAATGCAATAATTTCAAGTGTCTCCGATGGGATAATAAAATTCGGACCAGTCTCCGAAGCCATGCACATTGCTAAACAAACGATAAAAATACAATAGTCAACAGTGTGACTAAGTTCTCAGACACACGACACTGCAGTTAGCGTGCATCGACCCAGTGATTCCAAATTCATCCGATTATAATCGTTGATTGTATTTTTTTATTAATTGGAGAATCTAATCAGATACATTTGTAATCAAGTAAGATCTGCAATGACGGACGTTAACACTGTAGTGTCGTGTTTCTGTGTCCTAAAGAGGCTACATTTTAATAAATTACCACACCACTTCCATCTAAATTAAAACATATTCAAGCATGTCGATCAATATTAGAGATAATTTTATTTTTTTTGTCACAGTTATTGCCTTCCCAATAGGTATCACCAATATCAGGTTAGTTATGTAGCTGAGGAGAATGAACAAATATAATGCTACATATTTCTAAGATAGTACCAGAAACATAAAAAATGATAGAATTCTCATTTAGGTACACCATATATAAGTAGGCCTTTATTCTGGTCAGATTCTACATATACAATAAACATATTATATATATTCGTTTCTAATAGGCTTAATATAGAATAATATTATTATGGAAATGACATATTCTAATTTTCTCTTTTACCTATTTATATTATAATAACAATAATTATTGGCTCTAAATGCATCCGATTAAAATCTCCAATTGAACTTTTTATCCATCTTAGGAATTCCTTCACAAAAAAAACAATATAAAAGCAATTACATTCTACAATGTAATGTGACTGTAAGGGTTGATTCTTGAATCTTAGGGATGATGTTAACCTCTCGTGGTATTTAGCATGGCTCAGCGGAAGCTTCAAGTGCTAACTGCCCCTCGAAAGTACTCAGAACCTTTCCACGCTGGCCCTTGAAGGCTTTTAATGCGTTTGTAGGGATGGAGGGTAAGACAGGGGTTGAGAATAATAAATTGTACGAATGAAATCACTTAAACCATGCGTGGTAGAATAGTGCAAGCTAGTGATTGTATCGTATTGATTACCTGGGACTACATAGTCTTTTAATACGATTCGCTCGCTATTTCGTTGTCTTCAAGAAACGTGTATATTATTCAAAGCTTAATTAATTCAAGCCATTTTATTTTTCAAACACCAGATAAATGGAACTATTTACCCATATTTTTACTATCATATTTTTTTTTTGTTTTTGCTTTTACTGGAAAGAATGAGGAAGAATATGGGGTGATAATCCAAAAATCTATTATGATAACAAGCAACCGTGAAAGTTTCAAACATAATATTATATTTTGAATTATATAAAATTACGTTTTCTAAATACATTTTATTCCTATAAAATTCTCTTTTGCAATATTTTTTTAGAGATGTGGATTTATTGAATGAATTAATAATATTAGATTAATCCATTCAAACCTTAATATTTGTTGTTATAATTCATTTTTTTTCTCTTAAGAAGTAGTCTTCATATTACAATACCATCCATTCACGCACTTCCATAAAACCAGCGCTCGAATTGAACAAATATACAAACTGGAACGCTCGATAATTTTCAGAACGTATTTACATATATATCTAATGTCATATTATAATTTATTTAAAAATAAGTGGTTTAGATTTTTAAACTTTTAGCATGCAAAAGCTGTCAGCAGTAAAGATAGGAAAACTGGTCGATTTTGAAGACTAAGTATACTTACTACCAGTATAAAAAATACTTAGTATAGAACCTTGTTCCAAAATACTTACTAGTATTTAGAATACTTTATAGAGCGTTTGGCGTGCGTAAAAGTTTCATATTCAACTGAAACTAAAACCAACTCCATGTTAGTATTTAAAATACGTATCGGCTTCAATAGAATCGCTAAAAATACGCTGAGCTCCGCTTGTCGAATAGTCCCATTTATTATAAAATTTTAAACACATTGAGTTATTTTTCTGTTAGGTTACAATATTCTTGTTAACATAAATGAATAACAGTGATTTTTTTAGATTTTAAACATGTTTTGAGCGGTCATATAACAAGCCTAAGCCTGTGCGTCATCTCACCACTGTGCTGCGATACAAAATGTATGACCTTTTATTCATACATTCGAACGCAATAGACTAATAAATTAAAATATACCTATATTCAAATGCTATTTTGTTCGCGCGCATTTAATGTCAATAGTGTTGAAAGTCTACCAACTGGCGAGTGCACATAACAGCATAATCGCGATGATATCATCACATTTTTTTGGAATAAGTTTATTGGGCCATACATATTGGGTAGTTTCATCCGAAACTTGAGTACACAAACTGGTATTTCCAACTCACCTCTACTTAGCAGGCAAAAAACGGGGTTTACGACACGTCAAAGATATTATTTTTTACGATGATTCTGACAAGTTTCATAATTTTCTATTTAATATCCAAGAACTGTTTCATTTTAATGAATATTTTCAATTGTTGCAATTTTTGACAATTATTAAAAAAAAAACCAAATCCACGCTGACTGGCTTATTTACGCTACGCGTATACGAAACTAGTTTTAACACATAAAAAGGAGAATGGCGTGCTATTTTTTAAGGTTGTCGTGATACAAATCGTCACCTTAATACCACAACTAGATAACTCTGATTTGGTCGGGAAAATTAAATTTAAACTTTACTTGATTAACATAAATCTACGCTTTAATTATTATTTAAAATAAAAATGGAAAATCGTGATTTGTCTAATTGGGAACAATTAAATAATAGTGTTCAATTAAATGAAATAATATTGAAGATTTTTTTTGTATTTATTTAAGAGCATACTTCAGTGTAACGGAAAATAATTTTCAACTATAGGTGCGACAAAATTTTTGACTTGCTGGCAATCGGAGAGCGAAAGTCGATCTGTGAACACGTCAATTTGTTTTGTGATGGCGACGGGGGTATTAATTCTTAAATCGTGTAAAGATGACAAAAAAACGTTACCCATTTACTTGAAAAAGAAAACATGTCAATTAATATATTATTGTTATTACTAATAACATAATAAACAGAACATTAAATGGACGCATGTTGAATTTTTATGACAATTTATGTTTTATTCTGCAGGCGTCGTTTGTACAATCTTCGCGTCGCGTCGTCACGATCGTTTTAGACCGTGCCCCAGCTGAAGTACAGCCTTAATGCATTTATGGATTTAACCTTATCTAATATTTTCAAACACAAAATTAATACAGTTCCCATTAACTTCTGACTAACCAAGTTTTATCATTTTGTAGAGAAGAAATGTTGAATCATATACAATAGCTATCTTAAAAACAGTAAAAATATCTAGTTGTTGTACATGTTGAGGTGACGAAAGATATTTTAATGGCACTGGTTGACCAGCTATGATATTATAAATTCGCCAAAAAAATTGATCCTTAATTTAAATAAGGTATTTTTGTCTTCAGTGAAATATACAGGGTCTCTTTTGGTTTGCTTGGATGTATTTTTTTATAGATCTGCAATTTACAGGTTAATGAAATAAATTATCAAATCCAGATAAACTTCTACAATTTCTCGATTAATACTGAGCATTGACCCATTTTTATGGACTGTAATGTGCTGATCCCCATACAAGGCATATAGCTCAGCAAATCTTCGTCTCCACACCAACTGTGTATTATTTATTGATGGGTGCGAAGATACTACGCAGCACGCTCCGCTCAAATGAGCCTCACATACTTTCCATTCATTTAGTCATGCACCAGGTCTCCGAGTCATCCATGACAACTGACATGCAATATAAATACGTATCCGGAAATTTGTACGAAAACAGTTCACCGCAGGACACTTATTCGTGCGCCGCAGTTCGTGAAACATGAGTTCGTGTAACATTTAATCAAATAACGAGTTCTTCGTTGAACATTTCACCGTGGAGTATATTTGTACGTATGCTACAACATGTGGCAAATTTTATATGTCTTAGGTTAGGTTAGAGTTAATCTAATTGGAACAGTACTATTTGCAAACTATCGCCGCATTTTGTAAGATACGTAAAAATGTATTCCACGGTGAAATGTTCAACAAAGAACTCGTCATTTGATAAAATATTATACGAACTCATGTTTCACGTACTGCGGCGCACGAATAAGTGTCCCACGATGAACTTACATGTAACCATATAAATAGGAAGGAACCTTACACAAATCGAAAGACATCAAAATTAATCAAAATATTCCATTATAATTATTATGATATTGTTTGGGCCTATGATGATCCTAATCTGATTCCTAACCCGATCCAATATTTCCTACCCACGTATCACAATTCACAATTATTATTTATTGTCAACCAGGCACTTTAACACCAGACATGTGAATAAATAAATGATTCAGTTACCTCAAAGCGTCAACAGTGACTCCATCATAAAACAATTACGAGTGACAATTATATGGCCCGCCACGCCTATCAATTTAACTCAGTAAATTCATACCATCTAGCGGCCACGAGTACCCTTTCGACATCCATCTCGCCATGGTCTGATACAATACGACCGAATCCGCGTTAAAAATACAGGGTGACTAATCCATCAGTTATTTTTCGACTTTCGTTGCCTCTACATCAGACCTGATTGGAGCATCTATCATAAACTCAGTACCATCTTCACCCCAAACAAGTACATTCCGAACTGTCAGTTTACAAAAGTGCGTGAACACGGAACCAGCTCCAGCACGCCAGCCATCTCAAAATTAAAAGGTTTGTGCCTGTATTGAATCCCTGTGTAACATCCCTCCCCCAGCATTCAAAATCCACACCAATTACAGTCCACTGAAAAGCGCCACCAGATATAACTTTCATTACCCCAAATAACCTGAAATTTATATCACACTGATTTGCATCAGAATACTCGTTCTTGCTATTAAAGGCATCTAAGCTGCTCGCATTTATCTAGTACCGTGAAAGTTAAACAATCATATTATTGTATATTTAAAAGTATTTCCTATAATTATTATCATGTAACCAAATACAGAATGTATTTGATAACCCAATACAGTATACTGAGCTTTCATGTTATAAAATAAATACCTAGTTTTACTGTGCTAATCTAAATAAAATCTATAATATGCAACTGTAATCACATCCACGCAATCACACCCTTCAGAACCAATATTAAATCAAACGTATAAATAGTAATAATATTATAAAAATAAGTCATAATATAACTCATTTGTAATGAAAATGATTGTCTTGCTTTCTAACTCTACCGTTATTTGTGAGGTTGGCACAATGCAGGTCACACTCAGTTCAGTGTGGCAAACTGCAGCCACAAACAAAGTGAAAATTACTTAGAGAGGGAGAGACAGGCTACTTCCCGGAAGTTATCCGCTGAAAATTAATTACAAACGAGCGACTCGGTTCAACAATTCCCACTTTAAATAAATAAAACAATAATTTAGTTGCTGAGAGGACAATGGATCTAATTGCATGTATCAACAAGTTGAGATAAACATGTGATTTAAAGTTCTACACATTCTTTATTCTTTTTCCAATCCATAGGTGTAGTTTTATATGGACCACGTTTCGTGTCCAAATATACGTCTTGCAAATCATTCAATATTCTTGCATCTTTCCAGATCATGCCAGCATCGTATAGCTCCAGCGTGGTTCCATGACAAAACAGAACAGCCAGGGGAAAAATAAAAGATTCATTTTTGTGGAATCTATTTAATAATTATTAAATACTTATAAAACTTAAGTTTATAAACGAAATATATATAAATATTTAATATTTAAAAAAAAAACAATTTTTAAGTGAAATAATCAACTGCTTATTAGGTATATATACTTTTTTTTTTACAAAACCGTTATTTTTGAAATAATGCATTTTTTTATAGATCTTCATCCAACAGTGAATCGTCTACGGCTAATGGTAATGTCTATGACAAGTTGTTATTGTAAACAAAAAATGTTGATATTGTTAGTCAGGAAAACTTCTATGGTATGCAAATGACAATTACATTCATATAGGGAAAAAATGAATTTGGAAAATGGTATTTATAAATAAAATAAAATTCAATTCATATAAAAATATATACATATTCACTTGCAAGCTCTGTGTTCTCATCGAAAATTCACTAGTTCAGTTGAATTCACATGCATTGTTAACAATACAGTAATTTCACCACCAGAGCATAGAAGGAAATGTATTATTGTATTTAAACACCTTAGCTTCTTCAGTTTGAGATTCAATGTTCGAAATAAATCAACAGACGTCACCCGATATCAGACGGTGAGCTTTAACACTGTTATCTATCCCCCTGAACATTTTTTAGTAGTTAGTCTCCGTTTTCCTACGCTCTTGCATGTGCGATAAATAAACAGCGCTTTTCAACCGTAAACTGAGCTTCAAAAACAGATGTTTGCGGGTGGTATGATTTTAGGAACAACAAGGAGATAAGAGAACGTACCAAGCAGCTTCTCATTACGCTGAGAGTGAAGAGGCTAAATACTAACTTTAATGTGTATACGGCGGAGCTACAGTATGCTGGTTTGACCTGAAACAAAGCATGAAGACTGGCGAGCGAAAGGGATTCTAGGAGGCGCCTCGCGGTGTCCATAATCTCTAACTAAGGGGCGGATATGGCCGAAGAAACAAAAAAACAGCGCTTTTATTGAGGCTTTAACTAATCAGAATAATTAAATTTTCAAAGCAGGTACTATTTTTACATCGTTTTATTAGCTCATATTTATATATTACCTTTGAAAGTTTAGAATATATCAGAACACGATGTCAATGCATTCTTTTAATACTTTTAGCCTTAAGTAGAATTGAATTCATTTTTAATTAAATCTGTTTTGTATGGAAAGTTATTTCACAAAAATCTGTAAAAAGTAAAAGATTATTATTGGTTGCTAAGGGGGTGGTCCTAGCAACTAAATTATTAATATATACGAGCGTTACTATGGAAATCAAAATGAAATGTCAAAATGTCATTTCAGTATTCTATATTATTTGTTTGTTTGTTTGTTTTCTATTTACTTCATATCAAGTACAAGTTTGAGCATATTGAGCATAATAATTCAACAGAAAATTTAATAACGTTGTATATAAAAAGTTCTTTTTATCTTGTAATTATTTTTACTTAGATGTTACTAGTATCCCATAGGCTCTTACTTCTTCGTTAATTGTATTGTAACGCTCGCAAATAAATTCAATTTTGTTTACTTAGTATAAAATATTAAAATATAATAGAGACGAATTTAATACAATCTATTTGGCATTACAAATTATAGCTGTTACAGTACACGCGATATCACAATCATCGTATTATTTGTTCTAATGAAACAACTTTACTTATATGTTTTTTGTGATTAAAATAAAATAATGGTTGCGATATTACGAACGTATTATTTGCTTGTTGTGTGATGGAAAAACCCCGTTCTACAAATAATTAAAAATGTAATGAATTTTTTCTCCGTGTACCTACCGTCCTCCGGTACCTATATAATTAAAAATTCCCATACCCTAACGCAGTGTTTCCAACGTTGATATATTATTATACGCACACTCCCGATGATTCGCAGAAACATTTTCAAGGCTACAAGGATGTTTTTTTATATGTTATCATTTTTACGTTTTATACGAATTTGATTTATTTATTTATTTAAGAAAACAAAACATTGTGGACATAACAAATCTAAATTCAAGATGTGCACAGCATGATATTTACATTATAACAAATATATTACCCTCACAAGAGAGAAGAAGAAGAGAATATAATATATTATAATAATAATAATAAAATTAAAATATTTATAGTGTCGGGGTCACCATTATATTTATTTTATTATTATAAATTACAATATAATTAGCTATTCTTTAAATGTTGCATTAACACAATCTGCACTGCTGACCTGTTAATTGATATTTAATTACCACATTTAAATATCATGTTAATTATATCTAATAGCCTGGTAATGCAAACGCACCAGTCGCGTTGTCAGCACTAAATGAGTTCATATTGAGTATTAGAAGAAAAAAAATATTTACCATTTAAAATTCGAAAATGAGTAGGTTCTATTAACTGAAGGTATTTGTTGGAATTTGAATTTAAATTCTAATTGATTTAAGTTTTTAAACTTTCCATTTGAATTATTTTTTCGACCCGGGCGTCTTCTTGCACAGTGCAATGGTAAATATATTACACCCGCACTATAATGTATTTAAACAATTAAAAATAATGGGGACAATAAACAGGCGGTCCATTTCCGAAAATACCTGGATGTCACAATACACATGAAGGGTTACACGAAAAAAACGAGCTCATCGCATTTTTGAAATTTTAAGATTTAAATGCCAATTTTTTCAACAGAGGAAGTGCTCCAGAATGGTATCATTAAAACTACCGAAATAGATTTTGTTGGTCCATAAATTAAGGGAGAAGAAAGTATAGTCAGGACAAAAATCAAACCATTGTGTATGACTGCACAAAAACGTTGGATGTGTTTTTATTTTTTTTTTCACTTATATTATATTTAAAATAAATGAAAAATCAATATATAAATTCTTATACTTAATATTAAACCCATTTTCCAACCAATAACGGCTTCATTCTTCTTTTTTGCTCTCCTGCACAATTGTGTCGCTACATTTCAAAATCAGCCAAGGCCACCTTTAGATATTATTGACTGTTATATGAATTGCTGAAGAACGACTGCTTTCTAACATTTCTGCATTATCAAAAGGTGGAATTTATTAATTTTAAATATTCTATACTCGACATAATATAAACTTTAACCCTTGTGACTGTGTATTTGAGAAAACAAAAGGATGTTTTTCTCCTATTCATCTACTATGGATTTGGCTGATTTTGAAATCTAGCGACACAATTATAATTTTTTCGATGAGCCTGTTTTACCGTGTGCCCTTCATATTATAATATCCATTGATAAAAACGTTATCGAGTATGTATTGTAGCAATAAAACTACTGCTAATTAAATCATGTAAGACTTTCATGATTTTTTAAAAAGTGATTTTGAAAAATATGTTTTCAGAACAACTCTATTGTTGCAAATATTATTTAAATTGGGAGCTTTTTTCATTGCAGGACTCTACGCCTGTGCGCACAAAATTCACATCTGACGTATGGCGTTAAATCTAATATTTTCCGACACAGCAAACATAATTTTAACATTTCTCATATCATAACTTAACTACATTATAACGCTAGATTTACTTGAAAATCAACATGCTGTGTTTTGTACCTAATATCTTACAAAAAAATAATTAAATACATACATATAACCCTCCATACCAACCACCCCGCACCACACTTGGTCTTAATCGAGCATATCACGAGGTCCTACGTTTGGATGTGAAGCATCAGCAGTTTTTTCAGGAACAGATGCCCAAGACTGATTTCCAAGCTCTCAAGTGCGCTTTGACTGAGTTTACTGAAAGACGTAATTTAATAAGTGCACTGAGAGAGCAAGGCACGGACAGATGAATATAATTAACAAAATTAGGTGAGGAGGTTTTCACATCCGCAATAAGACGACGCGATTTTTCAAAATGCAATATAATTGGCTTTTGTGGCGACCAGGTCGGACGGCCCGATGGGCCCAATAGCCATTTCAGATATAATTTTAAGCATAGCGTTCGAGCGGAACTCGGAGTAGGAGCACAGAGAAGTGGAGCAATGGGGTTTTACCCGGAGCAGGAGCGGAGCCGGAGCACCGAAAATTTATAGTGGAGCACTATAAATTTTCGCTCCGGATGTTTTTTTTATTATTAAATTTTCGTCCTAAACTCTAATAAAAATATTATATTTTTGTCACTTTTCAACAGTGGAATTATTTTAAATACAGCAACGCTGCCAAGTGATAAATATTAAATAATTTCACTTTTTTGACAGAAAAGGCAGATAATAAAAGCCAATTAGCTGTCGGAATTTTGTTAAAATAATGAAAGGACGAAGAATAACCCTTATTTCAAAACTACTTATTTTTTATTTTTTTTAACATTTTTAAATATATTATAATACATATTAAAACTTTTTACCCGGAGCTCAAAAAAAGTGTCCGCTCCAACCCTCTGATTTTAAGAGTTATTTTATAGTTGTACGATTTAGATATGTATTAGTTATGATTTGTGAAGCAAATTCTTTTTCAATCTTTGTTCTCATGAAAACGGTATTGATCATTTATTTTTTTAATGTTCTGGTAATTTTTTAATTTTAAGATTCTCTACGATTTTTTTCTGCCATAAAGCTTATTTTCTTACTCTATCTCAAGGGTAGTGAACCTTTTTATACCTCACGCCCACGTTTGTATCTCTGTTATAAGTAACATTTTCTAACTGACCACCGGTTCCACTGTAATGGTGATTTATAAAGTAGGGAAGTAACTTTACTTTATAAAATTTATAAACCAGAGTTACAGCAAGTGAAAGCATATAACGTAGGTACCAAATATACTTTATGTCAGACTTTCGCTAAGTTTGGCAGAATAAATCTTTATAAAACAACTTACTGTGGTTGAATCTATCTTTCTCTTTATAATTTGCATACATAGAAGCATGAAGTCTGATGAAATTATATTTAATTAATTAAATTATTAATGAGATCCCTGAGATGCTGTGAAACTAAATACTCCAGTATTTACCCAGATATCCATATCTGGGTAAATATTTGTGAAGAACAAACGAAGGTCTCCTCTTTCAGAAATATTCAGGCTTCTTTCTTTTGTCATAATATTATTAACAGCACTAAATCCTGACTCCACAAGATATGAGGTAGGACAGTGTTCCCCAACCTTTTTACACCTGCGGACCGGTAAAAAAAGGAAAAAAATCGCGGACCACTAATACTGAAATAACATTGGTTTTTTAAGTAATATTTTTTTAATCTTATATTGTGACAGATGGACATAACTATAACTAACAAATATACATATAACAGTCTGATACAATTAAAATTTAACAAATATAATGGGGTTTTTTTCAATTAATTAATGCGAAACCTGCTGTTGCATCTTTGCTTGATATTAATAAATTTATAGCTTTACAGCTTAAAGATGGATTCATCTTCCACTGATGTCCAAAACTATGGAAATAATTTAATATTCCTTGGGCGGCCCGGTACCATTTGATCCACGGACCGGGAGTTAGGGACCACTGAGGTAGGGTATAGAGTTTGACTTACGTAACGTGAACTAAACTTACGCGAGGGCGATACAAGTAGTATATTTTCTTAAATTTAAATTATTACGCGGAATTTTATGGAAACATAATGAAAATGTTTTTAAAACCTCTACCGCCCACGATGCAAGCTGGAACACCCACTATTGGGTGGCAGGGACTAGGTTGACTACCCCTGATCTAAACATTTTTTTTCTAAGTATATTTGGTATATTTTTTGTGAATGACAGTTGGCAACACTAACAGTAATATCAAATCTATTTTCGTACGTTAACTAAACCATCTTGTGATATAAACTATTCTTACTACATAACTTAAGGTTAGTTCATACCAAGTTAAAACTTTCTAAATTACTCGGAGAAATATTTTATGAAATTTCCCTACACGTTACATATCCAACCAAGGTGAGTTATGAGTTATTATTTGATCCGAATTAGTATGCAGCCGGAAAGTTAGCCAAGTCAAAGTCAAACATATGTAACCGAGATTGGAAGGACTAATTCTCACATACGTAACCTGACTCACGGTAATACTATAATATTATACCCATGGACCTGTATTACAAAGACCAGAGAGAAAGGATTACAGTTTTGAAACGTACAACTTAACAACGTTGAAACGTATCACAGATGTACGTTAACAGCTTGGGATATGTGATGACAAGTTTGTACTTCTTTCCTCAATGCTTATTTTCTTCTTGTGTTTTGGAATAGTAATTGTTTAATATAATATAATAATAATATGTTGAACTATCGTTATTTTTTGGGTACTAGAGTAGTGACCTGACTAAAATTAACAACACTATAAAATTTGCAACAGGGTTCGACTGTCTTAAATTTTTATTTATTCAGAACGATGCAGAGCTGGCAATAGAAAACTTCGACTGTCAACTAGTGGCGAGGGGTGGAGGTAGGCTGTTAAGATTTGAAATAAATAGTGCATGCTATAGTTTTTTTTAAATTCAATTAACTCCTGCCTAAAATAAACCATAATAGTATAGATATTATGCTATGGGCGATCCGACAAAAATAGTGCACACTTTTTCAGACATACTTATTTGTTTTCGTTGAATTAAGAATATTATATTACAGATGGTGTTGGTTAGTTTTTTTTAAATTCATTAAACCCTGCCAAACCAAACCATACTCAACAAACAATATTCATCTATCTATAAAATATCTAAAATTATGTATGGTTTAATAGTATAGTTTTAGATATGTTATAGATAAACGATTATGTAGCATGTCAGTCTAGAATCTAGATCAAACCTAGGCAATCTTTTGTAGTTTGGAAAATTATCCGTATGTAATTTACCGTAAGCTTTTATATTGGAAACTGACGACCGTATAGCATTGATATCAAATTAAAATTAAAATTACGAGAATACACGGGAAAGACTGGAGAAAAAAGGTAGTTATGGTGATAAAAAACACAATCCGTGTCAGCATATTGGTCGGCGATATTAAATACCCATTTCCCATAGTGTTCAATTATGGCAATCTCAGTATATAGCTGATTGCAATGATTGTGTCCGCGATATCCATTGTTCCACATCGTCAGCTATATCCGATGACGCAAACTCCATATAGTAGCTGACTCAATTATAATAATTTTTTCCTAAGTATTCTTTTCAAGATATTATTTTAATTGTGAGTAGGTACGTCAATACATAGGGGATCAAAATTATTGGACATGTCACCCGAATATAAGTTCCCGGTCTGTTCTCAGTCTCTCAGTATCAGTATCAGTATCTCAGCCTTGGAATCGTTCCGCACCATGAACCTATCGACTTATAATAATAAATATGCATAATGCATTCGAGTAGGATTGTTCGCTTCAATATGGTCTAAAGAGACTTACTCTACGAGGTTGAATTTCAGCCCCGAAATAGATTGTTCGGGAAAACTAAAAAGTTACCGACTTCGTGGACTTCAAAGTTAACGTTTCAAGCCGCGAGCTTTGGGTGAAAATCTTGTTTAAAGTCAGTGCCGTGACAAGTTGAACTAAAAAGGGTTAAATACAACGACGGTGAGGAACCCTACAAAATAAAGCTTAAAAAAACGTTTTTTGACTTACTTCTTCTCATACTATCATCGCTTATGTCTCTCAAAATTAGCAAGCCTTTCGACATAGTTTTATGGGGGCCCCGACAAAACCGCTCAAACCAAAACCGCCCGGACATTGCCACCCAGACATTGCAACCAAAGTAAAATTTAGAAATGAGGCAATTATTATTTTTACATATTATATTTTAGATACACAAATAAAAAAAAACGTACGCGATTCATCTGTGTCTCATATAGCACATGATAATTGTAATTTATTTATTGTATTGGACCAAAACTCATCTTTGTCATACAGCGGTTATAATCGATTCAGAAGTGCCCATGATGAATTAATAAAAAATCAAATTTTAATATATTTTTTGAATTATTTACCAAATCAACATGCACAAATTTATTTATTTATTGATATATAATTCTACCCATAAATAATACTTACATAAATATAGCCTCAAATCTTGATACACAATCTTTACAATGAAAAATAAATATACACTCCAATTTAAATAATAAATTTATGTGTTACATCGACGCGCGCAACTTCGTCACACGCTAAAAATACAATCTGATCTGTTTTCCCAAACGCGCCAAAAGAAGTATAACTTCAAAAACATACGAATAAAGATATAAAAAATATATTATATTTGTATATAAGTAGACTTTACGACTCGTTATCAGTATTTCTTGCGGGATTTTGTAAATATTCCAGGTATTCCATTAGGGAGCTCAGGTATAAGCTATCCAGTTGCATCGGATTGAACACGTATAATCGGCATTTTTTTTGTTTTTAGTATTGTGTCAAAAGCTGATGATGATTATCGTAAATATACAATTTTCTATCGATACGCAATTCGCAAAACCAAAAAAGCATTTGTTTTATTTGTATTTTTGTATTTTTCTCATTGGTTACAGTATATTTTCTCAGCAGTGTTTTCAAAATAATCTAGGTATGTTTAATAATTAGAATGTTACATTCTTATATCTTGTGAATTATTCGTTTTATAAAAAAAAATAGTTAAGTAAATATTTAATTTTTAAAAGTCTCCTATTCTTGGACTGTACTGTGATCCAATACTTTCATATATGCAGGTTTACCATGCATATCAAGTTACGGCAAACAGAACTCGTCACCGGCAGTAAGAAGTTGAAATGGCATGAGGTTGATTTTGTTTGACTTATACGATGGCTTATATTTGCACCATTCATGATACTGAAAGTCTTAATACTCGTAGTTTTAAATCATGACACCTTCTTCGTGCAAATATTAATAATATATTTTAAAAGATTTTTTCTATTGGCCATATTTTCTCATGAATTTTTTCAAAATTATGTACCTATGTTCAATCCTAGAAATGATTTTTATTTACTCTTTACCTGACTTTCTATACATTATATAATCACGTTAGTATGTACATAATATATACTAAATGAAAAATCGTTAACCTGAAAATCCACCCTGAGCAACCACTGAACAATGTTGCAACTCAAAATAGGATATTTTTCGAATGGTTTCTTACTCCAAATCTTTAGAGAATTATATGGCCGTATTATATGGAGTAATCTGTTAAAATCGAATCCAACCCGAAGACAAAAACGGAGAGTTTGACACATTGTGACATAGAAAAGTCTTCCTCTGCTATATTAATAAATGCAATAATTTCAAGTGTCTCTCATGGGATAATACAATTCGGGCTGGTCTCAGAAACCATGCACATTGCTAAATAAAGAAAAAAAATACATATAAATAGTCAACAGTGTGACTAAGGCCCGTTTCAGACGGGACACCGGTGTCGCGCTCGATATAATATAGGAGGCCTTTGTATTCGAATAAAGGTGCCTTTGTATTATGTTTATGAACGCCCTAAGCTAATTAGTCAACGCATAATTTCGCGTTATAAATTAGAACATAAAACAGGCTGCGGTAATAAAAACAAGTGGATTGGTGGCTTGACAATGTAGCGGCCGACGGAAAAGTGTACCGGACACGCCTTGACTCATTAACTCTGGTGCGTTCATAAAAATAATACAAAGGACCCTTTATTCGAATACAAAAGCCTCATTATTATATACGAGCGCGACACCAGTGTCCCGTCTGAAACGGGCCTAAGTTCTCAGACACACGACACTGTGTTTTCAAAATTATGTATGTTCAATAATTAGAATGGTATATTCTTAAATCTTATGAACTATTCGTTGAATAAAAGAAATTTAATTAAAATATTATTATATTATTGTCAGTGTGATAATATGTTGGTTTTATTTTACTTTAGGGATTCCCGGGTATCGACAGTCAATTCGACGCTTTATTTTATATGCTCATATCATAATATGACATAATTCATAATTTAGTCATACGGATATATTAATCAAAGTCAAATGCATTGATATATTATTAAGTTTTCCTTCTGTCAAAAAATATCACTAAATGATGATGCCATTTATAAAAACCCGTGTTCATTATTTCGGCACCAAGGTCACTCGTGGCGCCATTTGTGCTTTCGGAGACAGAAGACACCCTCCGGGAATACCTCGGCACCATAAATATAAAGGTCCAACAAAAGGAATGAAAAATTATAGAAATAAAAATAATCTGCAGTCAAGTTCCAGTCATAACTCAGGGAGGCAGCGACAGATGGCGGGGGCTGGGAGAAAAGGCAAGAAAAACCAAAATGGAGGTGGAAATAATACAGAACGGCCCGTGAGAAATGACAAACTATAATTATTTTATTGTTCTAAGCAATTTCGTTGGCTAAGTTTTATTTTAACTTCATTATACTAAGTGCCCACCGTCTAACAAAAGCTATTTTCTCCTGACTTATATGTGTCGCTAAATTTCAAAACCCAATATAACACTTTTTTTAAATAATTAAGATATATTATATTATATCGTTGGATTTGTTATTAAAATCTCTATATGAAAATTTTATCGCCTCTTTCGAAATCCGCTACCATTAACAGTCATTTATGAAACAAAGTCAATGTGTCTATCAAATCCCGCTATAACACTACTGAAACATTCAAAAATCTTTTTAGTTCAAAAAGTTTTTATTGATTTTCTCTACATAATGAAAAAGTGTTATAGCGGGTTTTTGAAACTCAGCGACATACATTACCAGTTTTTATCTTTGTGTTCTTGATAACTATAATACGACAAATCAGTAGCATCATAATATGTTTATTCCACAAAAGTCCAGAAGTAACCTTTCATTGATGATTCCAATTTGGAGGACAATATCTGTGCTCAATCAAATCGTTATCTATATATTCCACTTTCGTGAAAGTAAGTTTAGCCAGATGGATGTCTTATTATATATTTAATTTGTTTTAATAACTGCCGTAATATATTATACAAAAAGGAAAAGGGGCGTAATCCACACAAATCAATTTTTTCCGTTTTAAAAATTGATTCCGTAAAAACCGTTTTTGTTATGATTTTCGGTCTAAATTAAAATTCAAAATAGACATAACCTTGAAATGCATGATAATTATTAATTTGGTTTTTATATCCCTAATCTGATATTAACTATTGAGTTATTTAAAGAAAAACCAACAAAAAATACGATGGTTAAGTCGTTTTTCCCATTTCACTTTCTTCTTTTTTTTAAATTCCCAGCTAGATTAAGATAATAAATCGGGGCTTGCAGCTTACATCCCTTGAACACAGCGTGTATTTAGTCGTATAGGTACAACGTTATTATTCAATAATACCTATTTTGAAAATAAACTCAGGGTTACATCGTTTTTCCTTTCTACAGTCAATGTATTCAGTAGGTACAATAAATGACATTTGTTTTATGAATAATAAAAAATCACATAGATAAATTCGACGTGTTGCAGTTGAGACAAGTTTCAGTGTGTAATCGGGCCTAGTTCAATAATGATTATTTCAAACTGATGACGTCAATCGCATCAATACTAATAAGTCTCACGTGACATAGGGGCATTAAGTTTTAATTGTGCAGGTCTTGAAATATGTCAGACTATTAAATTGATAATAAATGGATTTGCAAAATCAAGAATTCGAAATTTATTTTATTTCGATGGTTATCGAAAAGTTTTACAAAACAATTTAATCAATGACTTTTGATATGGTTTTTTATACATGGTACAAAGCTGAGAATAATTATTCTAGAGTTACATAAAAAATCATTCTCGTTGTGCACTTCCAGGTAATTAAATCTGTTAACACAGATTTCATGTGATGTGATTCGAATAACAATACAAATATGGTGATAAAAAACTCAATCCGTCTCAGCATACTGATCGATTATTAAATATATTACCGAAATTACAAATTCTCTAATAATATCTATTTCATGGAGTGTCCAATTATTGTAAACTCAGTAAATAGCTTACTGCAGATTATTTCCGTGATATCCATTTTTCCACAAATATAGTCAACGATATCCGATGACGCAAACTCCATATAGTAGCTGACTCAATTATATTAATTATTTCCTAAATATTCTTTTCAATATAATATTATCTTGATTGTGAGTACGTCAATAAATAGCCGATCATAATTCATTGGACATGTCACTCGAATATAAGTTTCCGGTCTGTTAGAATCTCAGTATCTATATCGCTCCGCACAACATCCCATCCTACCGAGATTCGGGCCTCGAAACAGTATCATAAGTATTGTAACATAACAACTGTAACATACTCTTGTACCGACTGTTTACATTGCAAATAAAACTTGCTCCAACATCCATCGGAACAACTACTAAATCTCGACTTATCATCTCTTCTTTGACGACTTCTTCATCCACAACACCATGACTACCCACCCAAAAAAATGCAGCTTGTCGATGTTTCATGAATGCCCTCGATACAGTTCTCAAGTCCCTCGATCAGATGGGATTGACTTTTGTTGTTTAAAGTTGTCTGAAAACGGAGGAAGAATGCAACCCTGTCTATATCTAACTCCAAAATATTCTGTGACGTTTTTTTTATTAATACAATAATATTATGATATGTCATGTGAGTAATTAATAATAATATGTTACCTACCAGTATTCCAATAATATTTAAATTACAGGAAGCTCTTGTTATGTTTGTGTAACAAACATTGTATGGTATACATTGTTATTAAAGGACAACTATTATGTTTGTTAAACTATGACAGGTTAATATTATTAATATAATATAATGATAATAACACGGTCTTCTGTTGGCACATAATACTATGTACACTATGTGAGAGATTCATATTATGATACCTCTCGTGTTAGTTTCATAATGCCGAGTTCTCACGTGACGATTTTTATTGTTCAACAAGAATTCGAGGATAACGTTCCCGCGGATCGATTTAAGTAAAACTGAGAGTTGTAATGAAGGCGTCAATTCAACCAATGTCATCATGATCCTGTAACTTTTATTTAAAACATTATTTTTATTGAACATAAATAATTTGAACACACTTCTGAGAAATATATAACCAATAGAAAAAATCATTTTTGAAAAAAATACGACACCCAGCATGAATCAAACCTGCGTTTCTCGGGATTCATAAAAGATCTCAGAACTCGGGAAAGATTTTGTTTTCAAATTTATATATCTATATCCAATAAAAATAATGTTACATTCTTAAATATTGTGAATTATTCGTTGAATAAAAAAATAGTTAAATAAATTATGCAATAAAATAAATACCTAGATAAATTGCTCTATGCAGAAATACTACTAACTATTTTTCTTGCCAAAACTTTTAATTCCAAGCATAGACATAGGCACCAACTATCTTACGACTGTTTTAATGGCAAGCTAAAAATAACCATGCTTGGTATTGTCTGGACTTGGATTAATATTCTTTTCAAAATACAGAATTCTAGTGAAAGTTTTGGATGAAAGAATTGAACAGTCGCTTTTGCTTGCCAGGCAACGGGTCCAACGACTAATATACTGACCAAAATTACTAAAATACAAGAATAACCTGTGATTATGTATAATACACTAAGTGGAAATCACTTATTTCACTCTTAGGATGATAGGTCATTGCATTAAACAACCGTTCTAACTGTCCTTAAAAATAAGTCTTTCAAGTTCCATCAATAATGGCTAGCATTTTTTTAAAATTCAAGGTAGATAATGACATTACTCTCTTGCTTTTGCATTTCTTACATGATATGAAATTATGGCATGTGAAAAATAATACAAATACAATCACAAATAGCTTTTCTAGTATCCATGGTGCCACTGTAGAATGATTTCAGAATACATCAAACCTCATTTGATGACATTCAAAACGATTTGGAATTACCATAGCGATGTAAAAACTTCAAATGAATCATTCACATTATGGTAAGACAAACTCTTTTTAAAGTATAGTAAATAATTGTACTACAAGGTGGTATGTCACCCTATAGAATACTTCCACACATAACATACATTTTACAGAAAGCTGTCCCGTGTTAAACGGAAGCTACTTTCGCTTCATACTTTATGCACCATTCGGTGCTACAAGACATAAACTGCCCAGCATTGCAGGACGAGGAACATATTTAACAAACTTTTTTGATTTGTTTTATATTAGATTCAGAATTCAACAAGTGTGCGACACTTTTACGCTTACGTGATGCAGTTTTAACTTTGTCTCTCGAAGCGAACGAGCTTTCCCGTAATTTGCGATGAATTTGATAAATTTACAGCCTGTCAGTGGAATTTTGTAAAATTAAAGTCTTGCAGATGTTTTAAACACGTTTCCGGTAATAGTTTAATGTAATAACTGTTAGGTTTCAATTTTAGGGTGCAAAAAATCCTAGGGTGTTACATCCAGTGACGTCCCATGGGGTTAGGCAGATTGAGCATCGCTTGGTAGCGGCAGTTACTGTTATAGCACGGATTTACCAGACTGCCATTGACACCAAATATCATGTTAGGGAACGGCTTCATTGGGAAGCCTTAGCCCAACACGGCGACGCAAGGGTGGAGGGCGCGCCGCATGCCAACTACCGCGGCAATTATGAACTCAAAACAATAACGTTTTAAACAGTTTGAATTTATTCAGAGTTATTTTAACAGAATCGACATCGGCAGTTTATTAATTAAATGTTTAATTAACGATACGGCATTTTAAAGAGATCGACAATCATCGCGGGAGCTCCGGCGGACAGACGGTCCTGCCTTCGCCTCCCGGATATCGAGCCCCGAACAAAGGGCTCACAACATCTTTTATAATTTAAGATACTTCATGTTACTGCACTTACTGGCTAACAAAATGGTTTGGCGCAGCCTTTATTAATAAATTTATATATTCATATAAGTGATATTATTCCATAACATTACTCAAAGAGCGGCAAATCGAAGACAATCTCTAGGTATATAGAAATAGTTACATATAGTTGGTAATAACAGAAATATCTTTCCATTAAAAAAATCAGCTCACTGGTTGGAAACAAAATGTATTAATTAGGTACTATAAAAGCTTTAACAGGATTTTTTGTCGGGTTCGCGATGTCTAGTTTACTTCCGTTATCCTTAGACGTCACGTTCTTGGTGAACAGCAATGACACGTGTATACCTAATTTAAAATTTATCCAAATAGGTTCGACAGTCACTCACGAGTTTTGGAAGTTGTCAAGTGTATTTTTAAATGTACCTATCTGAAACCGTAAACTCGCAATATTGTCTATTGATGCAGAGATGGCGTTTAAATTAGATTTAGTTGTATATATATTGTTAGTAATCTATCCAAACAACACATTTCTTAGATATTGGAGTCATGAAAGGATGATAATATAAAGTACAGTATAAAAAAATATGGTGGCATTTTTGCACTGCCTAGAGGCGGCATTTTGTCTAGGGACGTCACTGGTTACATCAATGTTAATTTTCACGCCTTCAGATGCATTTTATGGTGTAGTGCTATGGTCGGTAAGCTATCAGTCCATTTCGAAATTGAAGAAGGCAATCCAGAAACCAACAACCGGGGTCAGTATAAGACTATTCATGATAACTTTGTCGACTATTCTCCAAAAATATAGTTCCAGTAGATTGGAGCCACTTCATACACAGCCAAAGTGACAATAGAGCTGATGCCATCTGGTTATTAAGATACTAAAAGATGCTGTGTAGCCAAGAGTCATCTATTATGTACCACTAATATGATGTAAGTATATTAATGTATTTCTATAATTTATTGTTTCCTTTACTATTCAATACTTATATTCTTTTTTTTTTTTTGTTACTGACTTACACACACTTATTTTTTTTTTCTACCTCAAAATCGTTTCAATGCGCTCCATAACGACATAAATTATTAGCAAGTGCAAGTAGTTACATCTAAAAAATATTGGAGAAATTCCACGACGTCGGTTAGTAATTGAAGTAATAGTAATAGTTACCTACTTTGATTTAAGAAACAAAAATCGATTGCCAAAGTAGCTTGATTTGGAAGAACGCTGATGAGTAAGTAAAATTGACCAATAGTTAAAATTTGTCGCAATTAGTATGTCACGCCATAGCATATTGGTTAAATGCGACAGATGGGGCAGAGCATTAACCCGGGAGATACGGGGTTCGATTCCCCGTCGGGGTGACTTACTTTTTTCAAAAAAAGATTTTTTCTATTGGTTATTATACTCTCTCAGAAAGTGTTTTTCAAAATTATATAATTATGTTACATAAATTATACATTTCAGTGATGTGCTCTGTACTTTATTTTTGAAATTTTATTTTATTGGTTTTTTTGTTATTCTCTCTTCTGAGAGTAATATTTACTACTTATCATAATATATTATATTTAAAAAAAAATTTACTTATTTTTATTGAACCATTGAACCAGTTTGAATAGAACTTTTTTTTTAATAAATATTATATTAACCTATAAATATACCCACGATAGCCGCGCGGCTTAAGCGTCTGCCTATAGCGTCGTGGGTCCTAGTTTCGAATCCTGGGTCTGGCAAGTACACGTCATATTGTTTTTCAATTTGTGTATGAGTCAGAGTATGGACCTAATAAGTTGAGCAAGTGGCCGACATCCATTTTTCGTAAAAATAAAATCTATTAATACAAACCTCCACTCTCCCATATAATATGATGTTGTGAGGTTCGGCCATAATAAAATACTAAGTATATAAGTAAATACTACACTTATTAGGTAAGTAAATAGTTTTTTGAAAATGCTTATGCATTCATCCGTGTGTGCAATTTTCCGGGAGTGGTGTCAGCCAGGTAATGTTCCCCGAGATATTTCTAAATATTTTAAGGATTCCCCGAAACAAGAAAGTTTAAATTATAAATAAATAATTTATCTTTTCTTTGAATTTTGTCATATTTCAATTGTTTTTTTATTTTTATATGGGGGGTGGCAATTTTGGGCTGGCACACGGGCGGCAATCACCATTGGCGCGTCCCTGTGCTATAATATGCGGCATGATTATATTGAAAACAAATACTTCATTGTTTATCTCTTATAAGACGAAAACTTTTATAAACAAATGTACCGTTTGATAAATATAGTTTTTCTTTGAATTGTATCACAAAGATAAACCATACTTTACCTTTATGAACAAAGTTTACGATAGTTCTTGAAAATATGACAGTTAATTTCGCCTGGAATCTCCGTATCACCACAATGTATTCGATCTAACTATAAAAACAAAACTTTTTATTGAGCCTTTACTGAGCGAAACATCTCGTGACATTACGCCTTGAACGGGTTTTCTCATATTATTATATTATGGAACGATATTAAATTTATATATCCCATATAATATTAAGTATGACGTTTAAACCCGTTCGGTAATATAATATTACTACTTGTATAAATATCAGTGCAGCTAGAATGTCATCGTTGTGGTCCCCACAAGGAGAGGGTTGACAGGGCTCTAGTCTCGGGGCCCGGGTACAGAAGTGTTTCGGCTTGGCTTGTCGATAAATAAATATTTGCATGAGTTAAACACAAATGATCAATTTTGTCTAAAAGTTTTTTAAAAAGTTTTAAGCATTGTTATTGTGTGGATTCTCAACAACTCCATAATTAAGAGTGCACACACCGCGCCTAGCAAAAGGTCATAAGAGGTCATTACCATGTTATCGAATTGGGGTAATTAAGGAGTAATTATTAGCTCAGCAGTGAATGTATAATAACAAATAATGATATTTTAAGTCACATTAAACTATTGCAATAAGCTAATTATAAGTTATATTATATTTTATTTTGTATTTCAATATATCATTTAATTTTGCTTTAACGTTGGTAGTATTGGTTCATGGTATCCAATATTGTCTATGATATATTTTTCATTCCCAAATGTAATAAGCTTCGATCACATCAGCGTTGCAAACCTTCTGAAGTGTTATTGCAACTCGGTGCAAGTGTTGCCACTACAAAGGCTTTCGGCAGCTCTTTTAAATTGAAACTTGAGTATTTGAAAGAGTGAAGTATCAAACGTATTTTGTCTCACGCCAAAGTGTTTGTCAATAAAGTGAGAACTTTTAAGGAGAGTGAAAGCTCCGTCAACAAAATTGAGTGCCGAAAGCTCACTTGTGCTTTTTCCTTTGCATACCTACACTTTTTTGTTTGTTGTGACAACATATTATTGACTATAAAAAATCGCGTGAAAAATGGTATACAGGTTATATAAGTGAAAGTTCAACCTTTATCATCCCGTGATGTCAAATCACGTTACGTAGCTGCCTAAATATTTAAAATTTCAGTCAATATAAACATGAGAAGGTATACACATAACTTGTATTATTATTATTATTATTAATAATAAACCATGTCCGATTCTAATATGATCACATGGGCCTCCACTTGCTTTTCCCTCCACCACTCGCCACGTATACACACCTGCTATGCAGGCGTATTCTGTGGCGTAACGAACGTTAAGCGCTCTTCAAATTTGTGCCGAAAATATCCCAGGAGCAATTTTCCAAGACCTTGGTTGGCGTGCACTAAAGTGTGCGTGATTCCTACTTCGATATAATGTATCGTGGTCAATTCTAGGTGAGAAAAGACCGTCTCGCTCGCCGTAAAATGCCGCAAACTTTGAAATTTTCCCTCATAGATACCAAGTTTCAATGGCCGACTTGAGAAGCTCTTCCCTTTCAACAGACATATGGAGACACTCCCAGAGAATGTGATCGGCATCCTGCAATTCGTCAAATAAGAAAGTCGGAGATTCTGTTAGGCCAAGCTGACAGAGTTTGGAGGCAAAACCACTGAGTCCGGTTAAGAACTGAAAGGTCCATTGGCCTGCAGACAATCTGATTATATCCATGCGTTACTTTATATTACGAAAAACAAATGCGTTTGTCTGCCCTTGGAAGAGGTGATCCATCGCCTTTGCCATGCACGCAGGGCCTCAACTGAAGGGGGATTATAATATGTATCAACATATTTTTGATTTTACGAGAAATGGATGTGTTAGGTTCATAATCTAACTGCAAACACAAATTGAATAACAATATTTTGTGAATTTACCAAACCCAGAATCTTATCTTGGGACTCACGACATTACAAGCCGACGCCTACGCCACTCAGCCATTGTGGATGTATTAATTTATAGCTATTTCTAAAATTATTTGTCAGAAAATATGCTGAGTTGAAAAAAAGATGAATGTATGGTACTAAAACTAATACCTACTTTCATTCGCGAATATCACCTTAATTTACCAAGCTAGTACTGTAACGCAATATGACGTTATAAAACGGAATGGTATCGACTATCACAGTAAGATTAAGGTAAAGAATCTTGGAAGCCTGAGGCAATGATTTTTAGACTCCATTAAAAAAACTGAGGCACATTTTATGAATTTGTATTTTTGAAATAGTATTAGATTAATTTACTACCGACGAAGTAACGCCACAGTATATTTGGTACTTGACAGGTAACGGTATTGAAGAAAAATAAACTTTTACAAGTACATACAAAATATCGTCAAAAGAGCTTTTCAGACAATCATGACGGTTGTGTGCAAAATTTATTTAGCAGGCGCTCTCCACCTGTAGTTTAAACCGCCACTAGGCTGCACAGCATTATGTCATGCCATGGCGTTGTAGTAGTAACAATAATAATATTAAAGGATTCTTTTAAAGCTTTTGATTGGTGAACAGACATAGCATGTTGACTAAATTAGTCTCCACTTCATCATCTAATTATAGTTACCATTGCGAACGAATAGGTAGTGGTAGGAGAAATTTGCTAACATTACTGAATAATATATAGGGTGTTCGACCAATGTGTGCTACCCGTGTTTACGTATGGCTACGAGACGTGGACCCTCAACACGAGAGATGTCCAAAGGCTAAGAGTCGCACAGCGAGGCATGGAGAGGTGTATGTTGGGCATCACGCGAAAGAACCGTAAGAGAAACGAATGTGTTAGGAAGTAGACAGGAGTACGCAATGTAATAGACGTTGCCAAACAGCTGAAACCGAGATGGGCGGGGCACATTGCTCGCCGAAAGGACGGCCGCTGGACAAATGCCGTCATCCAGTGGTACCCAAGGGGCACGAAACGGCCACAGGGTCGCCCTAAAAGCCGCTGGATTGACGTACTGGTAAAGTTCGGCGGACATACGTTGCAGCGAACGACACAGGACCGAGAGAGTTGGAAGAAGCTTGGGGAGGCCTTCATCCAGCAGTGGATTGACCCCGGCTGATCATGCTGATGATAATAAAATTATTAACCTAATATTTTATACCATTGTGATTTATAAACATATTCTTTTAAACACCACAATAGGCCATGGGGGGCAATGACGGAAGAATAGTGAAACAGCAGTTTAGTTTGTAATATAAATGAAACAATCACTTTGATAAAATCACATAAATGCATTTTGACTTCACCGGGCATCAAACCCGGAGCCTTAGAATGAAATTTCAGCGCCTTGCACTCTAGACCAGTGCTCCGCAACCTTTTCTCACCCACGGCACACCAAAGGTCTTCCCAGAATTCCGCGGTACACCACACGTAAAACAATTTATACACCAAAGCATGGACCCCAGGCCAGGATCTTTGGCGGCCCTCCCTACTTATCGCTAAGGTTAAAGACAGTCTGAAACTCTAAAATAGCGTTTTTCAAATGGTGTTTGAGGTAAAATTAATGTTATTGATTGTATGTTTAGCGATTTTGTTGTTATATTGATACATCCACTCGAATTATGGTAAGTTGTTGGGCTAAGAATAATTATTTGTCTGATATTGTAAGCATTAACATAATAATGACACTAAATTTTATCCTGCAATCGCATGTTTTAAAATATTAAAACGCGCAGTAAAATAGCGCCGCAGTTGACTTTTTTTACCATTAGATAAAATTTGTAAATTGTGTTTATTAAAAAAACCTAACACACGACGAAAAACTAAATGTACATATTTCCATGCATTTGTATTATCATTACAATAACTAATTTAATGTGATAACTGAGCTTGTTTCAATGAACGTAAAAGTTTTATATATTTTGACTTGATATTTGAAAGAGCAACCCGAAGTTCTCGGTCAAGACCCTTCAAGCAAGTCTGTTTATTATTTTTAAATATATCTTGAGCTGAAAAACTTTGCTTATCTAGATATGTCGTAAAAAATGGGAGCTGAACTGCGATAGCCTTGTCAGAAATTCGAAGATATTCTTTATTAACCGACATCCATAATATAGCCAATGGAACATCGGCGAAGCTCAGTTTTAGCGTCCCGTCGTTTCTCAATTCAAATAATTTCTCTCAAATTCATAGGAAAAGCACTTCTATAGAATTTTTGGCATTGGTTGCAAAAGGGTTTCGAATCCAGTCGTATTGATTGTATGGAAGTACTGATGAAATTTCTTTTGCAGCAAATTTAAATGATTTTGAGACGGATCGGACGGGTCGGATAGATCTTTTAGTACATTTTTAGAGATCCTTGTCTTAACTCAACGTCTCTTAACGTCAATGTATTTTTATTTTGAAGTTCATGCAGGTGCTCAAATATATTACCAACCGTGTATGCAAATTTTGCTATTAAGTAAGTAGTGTATAATAAACAATATTATTTGTGTTTTTTTTTGGAACAATGCACCGCGGCACACCTAGCATCGTCTCACGGCACACCAGTTGCGGAGCACTGCTTTAGACTTCGAGGTTGTATACAAACTTTTTGCCGCTGACAGCTTCCAGGAGCGCCACATAGTGTTCGAAATAATGAAAGATTTGTATGCTCTTGAGTCTTGATCTTGACTGTGGAAGAATATGGGATAAACTTAAACACGTGTCAATAATACGTCATTCTTAGTTTGTGCTTCGTTCTGACAACTGTTCTCGGTTTATATACTGACGCCCACTTAATATTGGTGTATTTGAAGGTTGGAACATAAACTATTGAAAGTCTATAATAAAATGTGTTTCATTTTCGTAAGACACTCACACATTCAAAACCCTACTTCAACCTGTAGTGTATTGGAGTATTACTTATCTGAATTCTATTTATTAATCTGTTCCCTTTGGGTATATGTATGAGATGTTTTTAAATTATGTATGTTCAATATATAATAATAATATAATATTACATTCTCAAAACTTATGAGTTAATATTAATACTATCGACTGAAGGTACTTGATGGAATTTTAATTTAAATTCTAATGGATTCAAGCTCTGTACTATTCCATTTAAGTCGTTTTTTGTGCTCAAATATATTACCAACCGTGTATGCAAATTTTGCTATTAAGTAAGTAGTGTATAATAAACAATATTATTTGTGTTTTTTTTGGAACAATGCACCGCGGCACACCTAGCATCGTCTCACGGCACACCAGTTGCGGAGCACTGCTTTAGACTTCGAGGTTGTATACAAACTTTTTGCCGCTGACAGCTTCCAGGAGCGCCACATAGTGTTCGAAATAATGAAAGATTTGTATGCTCTTGAGTCTTGATCTTGACTGTGGAAGAATATGGGATAAACTTAAACACGTGTCAATAATACGTCATTCTTAGTTTGTGCTTCGTTCTGACAACTGTTCTCGGTTTATATACTGACGCCCACTTAATATTGGTGTATTTGAAGGTTGGAACATAAACTATTGAAAGTCTATAATAAAATGTGTTTCATTTTCGTAAGACACTCACACATTCAAAACCCTACTTCAACCTGTAGTGTATTGGAGTATTACTTATCTGAATTCTATTTATAATCTGTTCCCTTTGGGTATATTAATGAGATGTTTTTAAATTATGTATGTTCAATATATAATAATAATATAATGTTACATTCTCGAAACTTATGAGTTAATATTAATACTATCGACTGAAGGTACTTGATGGAATTTGAATTTAAATTCTAGTGGATTCAAGCTCTGTACTATTCCATTTAAGTCGTTTTTTGCGACCCGGGTTTCGCCTTTCGGCATCTTCAGGCGTCGTGTACACTCACCAAAGGTAAATACACACTGGCAACGAACTCTCTTTACTCTAGCTTATATAATAAATCAATACAATAAAGTAGGTAAAAACTCCATTACCTACCTATCAAGTGTTTTTGTAACCTTTGATTATCGACAATTTATTGTCATTGGGGAGATATCATAGAGAGGGGAGTAACTAATACAATATAACAAATATTTTGAAATAGTTTTTATGATTTTTCGCTTTTTCTAACGTAGAATATTTTTTTATATGCCCGTCTAAAGGTGAAGAATAATTTGAAAGTATAATAACCGTTTCAAATCTGAGAGCTACATATCTTGTCAGAACACTTCCTTCCTTTATATATCTCGGTCGTTGTAGATTTCAGAACTAAACGCAGATTTAATGAACACTCAAATATAAATTGCTTTTTATTTCATCCATTTGTATTACTTCTTATAAAACAATGTTTTAAAGTAATTTCTGCGAATCTATATAATATTCTAATCTAAATATTCTATTCTAATAAATTTACTCGAACAGTTTGAAATTAATCGCGAATTATCCAAAAGTAATCACATAATTCATGAAAATTTGGTAATGCATTCGTCGCCACTATTAAATATAATTTAAGCACGTCATGATTAACAAAATTATACTAATAATATTTTAATTGATTAATGTCAAGAAATAATCAAAGCACTCGAACACTGTTCTTTATATAAATTTTGTAAATTTTGATATCCATTAAAAAACCCACTTAGGGTTTTCAAAGTATTATTGATATTACAATTAATAATAAGTGTACAAACTCATAATATTGTTTGAACGAATAAGAAAATGTATACTATCTCTATCTATGCGTATAGTATATAAGCAAAGGCAAACGGCCTATCTGAATGGTCTTGATAATGGTGTTACAACCGAAATAGCTATCGACAAACCTTTTTAAAAAACCTGTAGAATTTGATATTATTCATATTTTCATTTCTTTAAAAATGGAATTCTACCGAGTAAATTAATAATATTCTAATTCTTTTCCTACTTGATCCCAACCGAAATCTATATAATATCATTTTTTGATTCGACTTCAACTTCTTTTGTTTGACTTGGCTGTTAGAATTATTTTCATTTTCACATGTATGCTTAGATACAAATATTTTAATATTAAATAATGTAATTTATTATAAGATAAATGTATATCGATCAATGAAGTGACCTCAGCGAAACCGGGTACTTCAGTTAATTCTGTATTAATAATATATCTACCGAATTATTATTCTGTTATGTTCAAAATATAGATTGTAATTACAGACAGCATCTGGTTTCGTGTGATTATAGAATTAGTATTTTTCGACTCCGGTATTTAACTAAAACGAATGACAGACAAAAAATTACACATTTGAGTTCCATTGAGTTATATTGCAATCATTTTTTAGTTAAACATACCCATGTTCTAGGATTCTAAAGCCATTAATTAATATATATAAAGAAAAATCGTTGACTATCAAAAGTTACTCTAAACCATGTGAAAATCGTTGAAAGTTGACTGTTGGTGTCAATAACTCACATTTTTTTAATGAATAATGTGAGTTCTGTCATCAAGGTCTTTCTATCCAATCAGGGAGCTCTATTTCTCATAGTGTACTGTATGTCTACGGCCTTAGGAGTATTACATATATATATTTTTTTTAAATAGTGTTAATCGACTCACTCACTCATTAATATTCAAGAAAGCTCAATACTTTTATTTTAATTGCAAAAAACAGTACTTTGGAGGTTTTTTTGCGATTATTTAAATACTCGTTTTTTGGAATATGTGAGTTATGACTATCGGCAACTCATTTGGTTGAAATTGTTGTCATTGTTGATACTATAATTCAGATCCCATAATAACATAAAAGTAAGGAAATGAAGGGTTCAGTTAGTTGACCAAAACATGTATTTTTTTTTGCGAAAATTGCTGGGATTCCAACATTTTCAACCCCGAAAGTTTTGGATCAAGAATTGAGTGTGATCCCAAGATTAAAAACTATCTCAAGATCATCTGTAACCAATAAGATCATTTGTGATTACGTTAAATTAAAAAATAGAGGTGGTATCTCTATTTTGATTTCGATTTTCGATTTATTGACCACTAAAAAATTACTATCTACCGATTTTGACATCGTGTTCCATTACTAATGTAATTCTACTAGAAGGATAGAGTCGCTTAAAGAATGACATAATATTAGTTATTGACATATTTTCTAGATTATAATTCTGGAATATATAATAAATATTTTCGTTATAATAGATTCACAAAATTAAATGCAAATGTTACCAATACAAGGAAAGGGTTTAAATGTTTTTAATACGAAATATAACATAATTTCCTCTCTACCTTATGTTTTAATTTTGAATCTCAATTGTGGTGAAAAATTACCCTTTCCAACCCTCAATGCTTTTCTTGAAGAAAAAAATCGCACCAAAAAATTACGTTAAAATATATTTTATTATGTGTAAATACAGTGATTTCTATCGGAAAGAGATGGCCGTATTTAATTGTGATAAGAAATTACATGTTTTTCCTAGAGCATTGCAGACATTAGATTCAATAAGAACATTAATTCGATATTGATTGGTGTCAAATATCTGATATTTAGGCTATACCTCAGTTGAGGCACGGTCTAAAAAGATTGTGGCTAGGCGATGCACGGATTGCGGATCGCGGGTGCAAATGACGCATGCCAAACGAAATATAATTTGTCATATAAATCCAACATGCGTCCATTTAGTGTTCTGTTTATTATTCTATTAGTAACAATAATAATATATTCATTGAGATGTCTTCTTTTTCAAGTAAATGTGTAACATTTTTAGTCATCTTTACATGATTTAAGAATAAATACCCCCGTCGCCATCGCAAAACAAATTGACGTGTTCCCAGCTCGACGTTCTATCTCCGAATGCCAGCGAGTCTAAAATTTCGTCGCGCCTATAGTTGAAAATTATTTGCCGTTTCACTGATGTATCGTCTCAACGATCTCATTATTATCAGATACTTGCATATTATAATCTAATCTACTTTTAAATCGTTCATAAATTTAAATAAATGATTGTATTTCTTATCGATTTACCTACCGATTTTCATATGTCTTTCCTTTATATTATGGTGGATTTTATTACGTAAGTGTTTTACTATATTATGGTCATCTGTTTCCGATACATCACTTCAATGATATGAACTGTGATTCGGCCGACTGCATACGTACAAATGTCTGGATACTGAAATATTTAATTAATAGGTTTCGTTACGTTACACAAACTATAAAATTAATTGGGAATCGCTGAATTAGAAAAAAATAGATTCAAGAATATAAATATCAAAATAATGTAGGTACTTACTTATAGTGTAGTTATACTATATCTCATTCAAATAATAATATTAGCTTAACGTAAAAAGTAAAAATGAATATACATAATTTGAAAACATCTCATGCATATAAACACTAGAAAAAAATATTTTGTAGAAAAAATACGACACCTGACGGGACTTGAACCTATATCTGCTGGATTCGCGCCAGTATGCTTTTCCAATTAAGTTACGGGCATCTTAATTTGAATTAATTGGAAAAACAAACTGGCATGACTCCAGCAGATATAGGTTCAAGTCCCGTCGGGTGTCGTATTTTTTTTCTACAAAATGATTTTTTCTAGTGTGTATATGCATGAGATGTTTTCAAATTATCTATATCCAGTATATAGAATGTTACATTCTCAAATCTTGTTTCTTATTCATTGAATAAAAGAAATTGGTTGGGCCGATTATGATCCTAATTCCATCCTTAAACCCGCAAAAATATGTCACACCTACCATCCTTATTATTATTGTGAACCAGGCACTTAACAACCACGCGTCATAAATAGACCGTGCTTGAATGACAGTCAGTTATTTTTAGACAACGAGAGAGTCAACTTGCTACAGTGTGGCCGTCATTTAAGGAAGAACTCAATACAAGTCTCCGTACGAGCTCAGTAAATCAGAACATCTATTGAAGCCGTGTTACTAGCACAGGGTGTCTGACCATTCATTCAGAGGTCATCATCATTCATATTAACCCAATTATAACAGTGCGAGTGACATTCCAAAACTATTTACATACCTAGTGCATGACCCGGGACCAGTTCCAGTGTGCGCCAGCCCTTTCAACATCAAAGGTCAGTGCCTGGCATCCTGTTTAAATCGCCACCCCCAGATCCGGAATCCACAAGCATCCTTCAAAATTATATTCCACAAAAGCTCAACCAGAAATAGTTCATTAAAAGTAATAATTTAAATATTGTAACATTTCTAAACCTCTTCTAAAATAAAATTCAAATGTTTAATAATATTCTAGGCTTCCTTGTTATATTTTAACTTATCGAATGTATGCCTTGTGCAGATACGAGGAAGGCCATCTGTCTGGCTTGAAATGTATGAATAATTGAACGATCTACATTTCACATACACTGTACTTACGTTAGCTCGACAAAGAAAATCCCAGTTTTCAGATACGCTGTATTATTATAAAGACGTCTTTTTCATGCAAATTTCTGGAAAAATCACAGGAATATTTCACAGGTGGGCTTCTTTCCACAAAACGATTCCAGTGGTAAACATAAAGAAAAAACTTTATTTCTTTAATTATTTTTTCAGTAAGTATAAAATAGATTCAAATGAATTTAAGTTTTGTACTAGAGGTGGGAAAAGTGGTTGATTTTGAAGACTAAGTATACTTAGGTACTACAAGTATAAAAAAATACTTAGTATCGAAATTTGTTCCAAAATACTTGCTTGTATTTGCGATATTATTTATATAGAGCGTTTGGCGTGCAAAGCTGTGTCAGTGCTTTTTAGAAGCCATTTTACACATTTTTTTATATATTATAATTATTATCCATTTACACAATCATCCATACAATTTGAATTCAGTTTATAAGTTCCAATTATTATAACACTAAAAAATCGAGAAACTTGACGTGACAAAACCAGATAGACGCAATCAACTGGAACAAATACTAACTCCATATTATTACCATAAACGAACTTGTATTGTAACCATTTCTGTCTTTCACTATACCAACTTTACAACTGGGGAGAAAGGGAGAGCAATGACGCCAATCACAGTTGAGTATGTCACGGCTCGACATACGTGTATTATGCTATGTCGCTCGCGCGCAATTAATGTCAATAGTATTGAAAAGTCTACCACCTAGCGAGTCGCGGCGATGATCTCATCGCATGGTTGCGTTCTAACTTCGAACAAGTTTCATGGAACAAGTTTTTTGGGCCATACGTATTGAGTATAGGTAGTAGCATGCCAAGACTTGAGTACATAAAACTGGTGACATTATTTCTAACTCACCTCTATTTTGTACTATTTCATTTGAGTCGTTTTTACCGATATCATAGATATAATATCTCATTAGTTAACTCCAATAAATTTCAATACGTTACCATTGTTCCCAGAATGAACGATTTTACACCACTTGAATGTAGTATTTTTATTGTTTATGATCTATTATTAGGTTTTGACGATTTATTATACGCTTATCGAGTATATTATTATTGATAAGGTTACAAACACTTGAACTATTCATAATTTGTTTGTTATATTTTTTTATGTGATCCTTGCTGTAAATTGTGGCCGTTTAAAAATATCTGCAACGTCGCCATTGTCGTCGTTTTTCGACAGCGCTTACACGAAACACAAAATGGCGAACAATACGCGGCAGACGGCCAGACAGTAAACATTGTTAACTCGCGCTACGCATAAAATAAATTATAAAAAAGTGTAACCATTAGTAGATATTAACGTAAATAAATCTCGCCGTTTTTGCCACAATTCCGGTGGGTTATTTGTCCACCTCCAAGTCCCGAATCCAGACGTAAAACCATACAAAGAATCAAAGTGACAGCGTGTTTCCACTTTCGAAAATGGAGGGAAATGACACTAACTTAGTGTAATTATTGTTACGATAAGTGCTAATACTTCGATACTTCCCTATCTTAGATAGCTGACGTAGCGGGCCAAAAGCAGTATTGTGTATATAATAGTTGCGCTGGAATGAATTGTGTCGCTATATTTCAAAATCAGCCAAGTCCACCTTTAGGTATTTTTTACTTTTTTGTGAATTGCTGAAGAACTACTGCTTTCTAACATTTCTGCATTATCAAAATGTGGAATTTATTAATTTTAAATATTCTAAACTCGAAATAATATAAACTTTCACCCTCGTGACTGTGTATTTGAGGGAAAAAACTGTTTTTCTCCTATTCATCTATTATGGACTTGGCTGATTTTGAAATCTAGCGACACAATTAGAAATACTGGCGAGCGACAGAAATTTTGGGAGACGCCGTGTGGTATCCATATGCTTCAACAAAGGGGCGAACATAGTTATTAGTTATATAATATAATATAGAACATAACAAGAAGATACATGATACCTGACTCTTGATGATATAAAAATTGTTCATTAACTTATTTAAAACAAATCATATACTTAAAGTTTAGAATTTAAAACAACACGTCATTCAACAGCCAATACTCTGAAGTCTTATTTTGTAGTTTAAGGGCTGACATGCTCAGCGTAGGTCAAAATGGAAGTTTTATTGCATTTTCAAAGCATGATCCTGGACATTCCTTAAACGTTGTAGATAATCTATTTATATAATTTTGAAGCCTTATTATCCTTTATATTTATTTTAAACATTTGATGACTGCATAAAGTATTTTTATTACATAAAATAGTATTCTTTTAAACCATTCGCTCTAATGTTTTAAAATATAGTCATATTTCAGTACATCCATGTGCAGTGGTGTTAGGATTTTTTACATTTATTAATTTTTAAACGCATTTATAAAACCTTTAGTATAATTTATGTTGACATTATTATAGTGAAATATTGACGATAAAAAATTATATTGATAATCTCTGTGATCCCAAATTTGATAAGAATTAGGCATTTTATTATTCAAAAAATGGGCAAGATTAACACAATTGAAGATAATTATTCTAAAGATACTAATTATAAGCAATGTCTTTGACCATGCAAGTTTGATAAACATCCTACGAACAATGATTGCTTTATAATAATTATTGACCTAAGAATAAGGTAGTGTTTTTTTGAAATACGCCATTTCTTTTGGCATTCCCCAGTAGTTAAGCTACAACATACGGTCGTAGCCATAAATTGACAAACTATAATTGAAGTAGGGAGTTAAATGATGTTAACGTGCGTGTTTGAACATGTACCTAAGCGAGAATTTTTTTTAAACGGTACATGTCCCCCCTTAACTGAATGTGTCTAACAGTACAACAATATAATATAAGTATGGGTATTTATGTGACAATACAGTGACATATTAATATGTTCGGCAGATTTCCGATCATGCAAAATAATATTAGTGTTGATTTAAATACCCGTAAGCCACGAGGTTATACTAGCTACTCTACTTTATAAATGTAAAAAAAATATCAAAAAATCCGTTCAGTACAACTGCTAACTGAAGAGTCAAATCAGAAGTGCAGAGTGTGCCGGAAGCCAAAAAGGTATTTCACAAAATGCACCCGCTGAGAGTACAGAGTGACTTTCAGTTGCATTTTTTACTCTCTTTTGAGCGCAGAGTACCCACTTGCAGCTTAAAGCACAAACTGTATTGTTTTTATTCTGTGGTGTGGAGATTTACACCACTAAGAACAATGATACAAAATGTTGTAAAGGTGTATAAAAGTGTTTACATCAAAAAAGTTTATTAAAATTTTAAGAAAACTTTCATAAACTAAAGCTAAACTAAAGATTTTTAATTAACATTTTTTTTATTCAATGAATAATTCAAAATATTTAAGAATTTAACATTCTAATTATTGAACATACATAAGTAATTTTGAAAACACTTGATTCGATTTGAAAAAAAGATTTTTTCTTTTGGTTATAATATATTTTCTCAGAAGTGTTTTCAAAATTATGTATGTTAAGGGGGGACATGCTCGTCGAAGGTCAAAATTGAGTTTTTATTGTATTTTCAAACCATGATCCTGGACACTCCTTAAACGTTGTAGATAATCTATTTATATAATTTTGAAGCCTTATTATCCTTTATAGTTATTTTAAACATTTGATGACTGCATGAAGTATTTTTGTTACATAAAATAGTATTCTTTTAAACCTCTCGCTCTAATGTTTTAGAATATAGTCATATTTCGGTACAGAACTGTGCAGTGGTGTTAAGATTTTTTACATTTATTAATTTTTAAACGCATTTATAAAACCATAAGTATAATTTATTACGAGATAATTTTTGTAAAATATTCACGATAAAAAATTATTTTGATAATCTCTGTGATCCCAAATTTGACAAGAATTAGGCATTTTATTATTCAAAAAATCGGCAAGATTAACACATTTGAAGATGATTCTAAATATATTTATTATAAGCTATGTCTTTGACCATTCAAGTGTGATAAAAATCTTATGAATAATGATTGCTTTATAATAATTATTGACCTAAGAATAAGGTAGTGTTTTTTTGAAATACGCCATTTCTTTTGTCATTCCCCAGTGGTTAAGCTACAACATACGGCCGTAGCCATAAAATGACAAACTATAATTAAAGTAGGGAGTAAAATTATGTTAACGCGCGTGTTTGAACATGTACCTAACCGAATTTATTTTAATTTTTTTTTAAACGGTACATGTTCAAACACGCGCGTCAATATCATTTTACTCTTTACTTTAATTATAGTTTGTCAATTTATGGCTACGGCCGTATGTTGTAGCTTAATCACTGGGGAATGACAAAAGAAATGGCGTATTTCAAAAAAACACTACCTTATTCTTAGGTCAATAATTATTATAAAGCAATCATTATTCATAAGATGTTTATCACACTTGAATGGTCAAAGACATAGCTTATAATAAATATCTTTAGAATTATCTTGAAATGTGTTAATCTTGCCGATTTTTGAATAATAAAATGCCTAATTCTTGTCAAATTTGGGATCACAGAGATTATCAATATAACTTTTTATCGTGAATATTTTACAAAAATTATCTCGTAATAAATTATGCTAATGGTTTTATAAATGCGTTTAAAAATTAATAAATGTAAAAAATCTTAACACCACTGCACAGTTATGTACCGAAATATGACTATATTCTAAAACATTAGAGCGAGAGGTTTAAAAGAATACTATTTTATGTAACAAAAATACTTCATGCAGTCATCAAATGTTTAAAATAACTATAAAGGATAATAAGGCTTCAAAAGTATATAAATAGATCATCTACAACGTTTAAGGAGTGTCCAGGATCATGGTTTGAATATACAATAAAAACTCAATTTTGACCTTCGACGAGCATGTCCCCCCTTGTGTTTGGGCATAGCCTGATAATTGATTTTTTGATAATATTAAGTTAAGAGTAAAAATTAGGCCTTATGGAATTAATATCTTTCATTTGATAATAACCCGATATCTATATTTCATTTGAAATGCTCAAAACGCTATGGTAATAATAATATTATGATGATAATTGTGAAAAAAAACAGCGGTTAGTTTGGTCAAAACATGACCACAGACCTGATCATAGTTTGATCACTGATAAATGACATTATTTTCCTAATTAGTGAAATAATTGAAAATCTAATATTGTCATATCCTTCTTAAATTATTTATTTTAAAATGTTTTCTCAATATTAGATAAAAAATGTACCGAGATTTATGACGTGGGCAATTTTATTCAAAGGTTAAAACTTCTCTTTTAATTTCAATGTTTTCATTCAACGTTTTACAGGTAGTAGATTATGCCCAAACAGCACCGATATCTATATACCTATTCGAAATTAATACTATTGTTTAAATGGATATTCCATTTTGAAATGTCTCAAATACTTATAAGCTATTTAGCCGTTGGTCGGCTAAATAACGAATTTTACAAGAAATGTAAACGTAACTTTGACAACAGTGCTTATTGCGATAAACACAGTCAACACACATAATTCAAAAATGGTAGACGTCACCAATTTCAAAGTAAATAAGCAAATATTTTTAATGATTTCGTGCATCTGTCTGCATGGTCAATTTTTGTTAGAATACGAGATTTTGAATGTTGAATGGGAAGATAATTGAATCATCGATTTTCAAAAAGCACTCTAGAAAAAACTGTTTTGCATAATATGCTACCCAACATTAAACAATATATTCTTTTTTCCATTATTTTCATATATTTACAATTAATGTGATAACATATTCTTTTAATTTGTATAGGTATCTACCGATAAAGTTTAAGCAAAATATATTATAATAATTTAAAAAATAGATTTTACAACTCACTGACAGATATTTATAGCGGGTTCAGAAACTCATTTTTATGTTTTTATGTACAGAATTACTTTTGCTACTCACTTCGTTAATTTGGTAGTAAGGCCTATTTTTGTATACCTAACCGCGACACCTCATTAGCCGATATCAATTTAAATGATTTTTAAAACCCACTTCTCAAAATAGAAAGGTTTTTGCAAGTAAACAAAATAATCTGAATGAGTTTCTGGCGAAATATAGCGCAATTTGAAACTCTCGCCCGGCTAACTCGATAGATTTTAAGTGAAGAAGGTGCCATTGACAGACTATTTTCGTAAAAAAAATCATCCAGAATGGTTTTCACTACTCGATGATTTCATTCTACTACCATGGTGATAAATTTAGATGGATTTTTTTACCATTCATTCTGATTAATTCACTCCAAAACATCGTAATTATTTTTATGTTTACTATACTTAAATTATAATAATATCATGTTTCAGTGCTTTTAAGCCATATTTTTTTAACCTAAGCTTTTATTAAGTCCCTGACAGATTTTCGCAAAATATTTTATCAAAGTAGAGTAAATTTTTTCGAAATCGAATCGACGACAACTCGAGTAATAGTATTTAATATATATAAAGTGCTTAGTTAAGGGCAGAAAAGTTTTTTTATAAGCCTCTGGCCAATGATGTATTTGTGTGGGAGACTAGAGTAACCCCCAAGGCTAACAAGGTTTTGGATATGGGGTTGCCAACTACTAAATACTACATTTACAAAAATATTGAATATAATTATTTTTAATATTTTGCTTTCCTCGTCCGATGTCGCAGAATATTAAAAAGGACATCTAGGCTCAAAATAGGTTAGAAATCAGTGACGTTCCTAGACAAAATGCCGCTCCTAGGCAGTGCCGAAATGCCGCCCCATTTTTTATACAGTATTATTCATCATTCTTTCATGACTAAAATATTTAAGAAATGTGTTGTATAAATACATTACCGACAAAATATATAAGTACAACTAGATCTAATTTCATTTATTATTTTAATTAAATTTTTCAAATATTAATTCAGATACATTTAAAAATACACCTGGCAACTTGGAAAACTCGCGAATGACCGGCAAAAATATTTGGATAAATTTTAATATAGGTAATTCAAAAATCTACACGTGTCATTGCTGGTTAACAAAGACGTGACCTCCAAGGACAACGGAAGTAAACTAGACATCGCGAACCCGACAAAAAATACAGTCCTGTTAAACCTTGTGTGTTATAAATTAATACATTTTGTTTCCAACCAGTGAGTTGATTTTTTTAATGGAAAGATATTTCCGTTATTAGGTACTATGTTTAGGTAGCTACTAGCTATTTATATATATATATATATATATATATACCTAATAATTCTCCTCAATTTGCCGCCCTTCGAGTAACTGCCGCCCCCAAGCGACGCTCAATCTGCCCACCCCCACGGAACGTCACTGTTAGAAATCCATGATATAAATGAGTAATAGGGGTAGTATTATAAAGAAATATGAAAGTCCGCCTATGCTTAGCTTATAACACATGCTTAGACTATTACTGTGCCACGGTTCAGAGACGTGGACAATAACTATCAGCGATTCTTATACGTTACATGTATTAGTAATTGTCAGTGGCGAAGACTCCAAACTAGGCGATTATTTTAAAGCCTATCTTCTTAAGAAATATAGTTTTTAAATGACTATGAAGTTTTGATTATATTGAGATGCATGTCGCGTACTGTCACGCTATCACAGCGACAAATTTTGTCCATGGTTTCGTCATTTTGCAGAATATTTTAAACGAACACGATCTCTGTAAATTCAATGATGGAGTAACCTAGTAACTAGTCTCTATAAATTCGTAATTAACGTATTAAAATAATAACTTAATTATTTAATATTTTACAAAAAATTTATAATTTTCCAACGACATCTGTCTGTGGATATGTATTATAAACTGACTGCCGGCTCTTGACTGACATATTATAGCTATTATACCAACGTCGCCAACAAAGGCTTCTACTAATTTAGTACATGCCAAGCAAACAACACATACGTACCTACGATTACATAAGTGTTGTAAAAAACGCACACACACTGTCAAAACCATCACTTGATCTGAGGCTGGAGTTGTTTAAGCCTAATGAGCCCTTCGGTTCATACAATGGTGTAATTTTTGTAAAAATATATTATTATACATTTCAGCGCGCCGGACTGCTGAAGATGTAAACAAAACACATTCAAGTAGGTACTGTAAATATGGCTACCCTAGAACTGTTCTTTTATCTACCACAGCCTACCTACCTTCAACAGGCACCCTTCGCCACTGGTTATCATAGAATATTGCAAAATATTTTCGGTCACATTTTCAAGGATGGCATCTGGTGACGTCAGTATAGTCGTAAGTTCCATAAGCTTTGATGAGCTTTGCGTCAGAATGCTTTCGATGGACCGGCAACATCACAATATGTACATATGGGTAAACAAACACTGTTATTTGACCAGGAAGACGGAATGTGGGAAGACCAGTGGCAAAGTATGGAGATATGCTGTTAAGATCCGACATAAATATTGCACATGCAGTCAAATTTATTTGTTTTCATTGAACTAACAACACAAATTTCAGATGGTGCTGGTTATTTTACAACGTTTTTATTAGCTCGTATTCTTGTTTGTCCGGTGGTTGTTTGTCCAGTACAAATCTTGCAATCAATTTTTAACTAAATTCCCAACTAGCTAGACATTTGAAACTTTTAGAATATATCAGAACACGATGCCAATACATTTTTTTAATACTTTTAGCTATCTTTAAGCAGAATTGAATTCATTTTCAGTTAATTCTGTTTTGTATGGAAAGTTATTTCAGAAAAATTCGTAAAAAGTTAAAGACTATTATTGGTTGCTGAAGGGGTGGTCCTAGCAACTAAATTATTAATATATACGTGCGTTACTATGGAAATCAAAATGACATTTCAGTATTCCATATTTGTTCGTTTTTTATTTACTTCATATCAAGTACAAGTTTGAGCATATTGAGCATAATAATTCAACAGAAAATTTAAAAACGTTGTATATAAAAAGTTCTTTTTATCTTGTAATTATTTGAAATTTCAATTAAACTCTGCCTAAAGTAAACCATCATAATGTGGAGATCTGACAAAAATAGTCTACACTTTGTCAGTATTTCTTTTTTTAATTAAATAAAGAGTACAAATTGAAGATGGTGTTGGACAGTTTTTTTAAATTCATTTTGCCTCTATATAAAAATATTTTATAGATTTTTTGAGTAGCCAGTAGTAGAGATGTACTTGTTTTTCTTTCGAAACTATAAAAATGTGAGTTAACCAATTTTGATACTATAGCACTCATATATTTCTTTGTTTTTAAAATGGCCTGCCTGATTTATTTCTAAGAACTGTTTGATGTGTTCTTGTAATACGAATTCTAAAATACCCACCTTATGAATACTAAAAGGCGTCTAATCGGAGGATTTCCTCAAAACGAACATATTGTAATAAATAATTCATCACCCACAAAGTGTATGTGGCTTTTGGATACTTACATTTCATCAATCCATGTATTTTTATGGAACGGTGATAAGAAATTATTTACTAACACATAAGCAAATTAGAAGATTTTTAGAAAATATTGTCTCATAACATCAAGCAGGAAGTTAATAATAAAATTACACTAACAAACAAATTCAAGGTTGTTTTATAAACAATATACATTATGTTAAAACTTTTGTAGCATCGTGGCTTAACTCTGTCCGTGGCAGGCCTCGGTACTATCAACAATACAGTCATAGAAAGTTGTCCACCTTTGAAACGTAGGTACCTATACAAGACAAAATTAATATCATCGGTGTTTTGTAAAAAGGGCGAATTAACCAAAATGCTATTTTCAGGAGGAGGATTTTCAACTTTTGACATTTATTTGTTTATTACCTGTGGATGATTATAAATATCTAACAAGTTTATAATAAAGCTTAAAAAGAATACTGTCATTATAATAGCATTATTATATAATATTTTAAAAGGTCTAATATGTCACTTTTTATTCGTAATTTTAATGAATTTAATTTTGGTCGATTATCGTTTAAGTACTTTCCTGTGGAGATACAAATTCGCCGTTTTTACTCAACAAAGCTAGTGGCGTACATATTGTATTTTCATTAAAATCTCGATTTCGCCAAAATGGTTGATTGGCCCTTTTTACAAAACACCGACGATATAATCAAATCAAATAAACTTAATATCAATTGAAAATTTCCCAAATCACTTCACTGCATAAACACATTTTATTTATTTTTTGGCCATGTCCAATCTTAAGAATAACACAATAATATGGTCCTCCACAGAGTGGAGGTTTGTATTAACATTTTTTTACGATACATGGATATCAGCCACTTGCACAACCCATCATTTTCATACTTTAACTACAAATATACATTGAAAAACAGTATGTGTATTTGGTAGACCCAGGATTTTAACCTGGGACCGAAATTTAGCCGCTCGGCCTTTGTGGGTTTCATAAATACATCATATTATATGGACAATATACTACTGTTCCAAAATAATATACTACAATATAATATAAAATACATAAATTCTTAAAGAGTATCTACACTCTTTATCAAGGATATTGAATCTTTATTCAGATGGAGAAATCTATTATTAGCTATAAAAAATGCTGACGACAATTTATTTCAGTTTGGTGTTATGTAAGTGCCACTTTTTTGTAATGTGTAAATATAGAACCAAACTGGCATGTACCATATTTTGGCGCCTGATAAGTATCTTCAAGAGTAACCTCCAACTGCAGTGGCGAAGGGTGGAGGTAGGCTAGATCTGACATAAAAAGTACACACTAAACTTTTTCAGTCAAACGCATTTGTTTTCATTGAATTAAAACTACAATAATATTATTTAAGTAGTGTTTGTTCATTTATAAAGTTCAAATTAACTCTTCCCAATCCAATCTATAGTAGATAATAATCAAACAATATTCGTTTATCTATAAAATAACCAGCACCCTCTGCAAATTGTATTCATAGTTAAATGAAAACAAATAAGAATGACTAACGAAGTTTAGTATGCACTATTTATGTTGAATCCTAACAGCCTACCTCCACCCCTCATTACTCTCAGTGTTTCTTAAAGCGTAAAGTGTTCAACCAATGTTGCCATGTTGCACTATTGAATGAAGCTGTTCCCTAACAGTACACAATAAGGTTTTCTTCGACATCTTTGCGCCTTCCGCATTTAAAATTAATAAAATGGCTACATTGACTTGGCTTAGTCAAATTGTGCCGAAGCATTTTAAACAATCTTCTTTTGGTTTTGACTCTTAATAAAAGAATATTGTATAATGTACTTTGTTTTTACCTCTGGAGAGATATAACTAGTGGTTACATGTAAATTGTACGTGAAACATTTCACCTTAGCACAGTTCGCAGCGAGCTTTCTATTGTTGGAAAGAGATTTTTTTTTAAATTCATTTAGGTCAACCAACAGGATCAATCACGTCATAATCAGATAAATAATATTATAAATATAATATGTGATGATCCCAATAACAGGCGTACACAAAAAGCATAATACATCTAATTCAATTAGTTCAAATATTATTATGTACAGCTGTAATGAATATACCTAATTGGAGAGTTATGGAATATCGCTAAAGAAACATATAGAGAGAGAAAGAAAACAGAAAAGTAATACGTATATACATACAGACAATTCAAAAAAAGAAAAATAAGCAGTTATCGAGATATACGAGTAATTGTCGTGGATTTTAGAGTAACTTAATTTGAAAGAGGCAAGAGAACAAAACAGATCCACTCGATCACTGTGAATATTCAAGGTTAAGGCCACCGGACAATTAATTATAACCTAAATTGGTTTTATATGACGTAGGAATGTATAAATAATATAAGATGACCGTATACTATACGGTCTCCAATTTTATTAGATACAATATGGACATGAATTCAATTTTCATATCTGATTTTGGCAAAATTCATGAATTCAAGAATGAAAACCGAACTTAACCTATCCTAACCTAATCTAACCTAACAGTGTTAGCAGATCATCGATTAGAGAGGTGTTTATAATATTGTTTTTTATTATGTTTTTTTCCTTCCCCTCAACATTTTTCTCAAACAGACTTACCGTATCCGGAAATTTGTACGTAAACAGTTCACCGCAGGACACTTATTCGTTCGCCGCAGTACGTGAAACATGAAGTCGTGTAACATTTAATCAAATGACGAGTTCTTCGTTGAACATTATTCACCGTGGAGTATATTTATACGAATGCTATAATACGTAGAGATGTCTTTACTAGGTTAGGTTAGGTTAGATTAAGGTTAAACTAATTGGAACAGTACTATTTGCAAACGTACAAATGTATTCCACGGTGTAAAGTTCAACGAAGAACTCGTCATTTGATAAAATGTTATACGAACTCGTGTTTCACGTACTGCGGCGCACGAATAAGTGTCCTACGATTAACTACATATGTACAACTTACATGTAACCCAGACTTACGAGGTTTTAATAGTAAGGTGACGATATATTTCCTTGGATAGAAAATCTTTACATATTCATGTCGCATCCGACTTTAACAGCTGTTGTCATATTGTCACGGAGGAGCTTGCCATTTTCGGCACGCGTGCGTCGATTCCCCGCGCCTGCTTTCGGCGGCGTTGCCATAACGAGATGTCGTTGACACGTCACCGCGACTAGTCACCTCTGCGGATTGTCTTAATGAAGTCATTATATCGCAAAACCGCTGGAATAACAAATGGAGTGTGTGTCTGGGAAACAAGTCGCCATGATCGCTCGTTACGCGAACTTGTTACCTATGTCAGTGATTTTAAAACTTTTTTGTTTTACTGAACCGTATATTCTGTAGTAAGATGGCAATACCCAATATGTTCGTTTTTTTGGCTAATTGAGTTATGTATACCACGAGACTCGTCTAGGTGAGATCTACAAGCTGTCAAAATATGGTATGTTCGGAGACATAAGCTGTGTCAATATGTGATTGTTCATTATTTGAATTTTTTAAGATGGACAACTATGATATGTCATGACGTTACTTATTTTGGCTTCCTACATTTTTACACTTTTATCCCAGATAAAAAGACAATTTATGACATGTATGATAATATATCATATTTGTTCAGCATTTTTGTAATTCCCAATTTGGCAGAATACGATATGTCTCTAAGCCTGTACTCACTACCCTGTAAAGCTACGCACTGCGAAAGAGGCTCCAGAGTTTAACGAGTTAGAAGATTTAGATCCAACCAGTGGTGATGTTTAATGTAAAACAATTGTAAACTTTGTGTCTTTCGCGTTATACAATGTGATTTTTTTAATACAATAAAATTAAATGTTTGTCAGAACATGCAGTCTTCTTTCTTTTAAAAAAAACCTTAAAAAACAACTTAAAAAATACAATAAACAACTAAGTAATTTGATCAATTGCCAGGACATATCATGTTTTGCCTCCTGTATTAGATGGTAAAATACAATGTCATGGAAGCCTGGAGATATTTGACAATTTCAGCATTTTGTCTACAGATACCTTAATTTAAAAAATATTCCTCCATTAACAATTATTTTATACACATTTAACAATAAAGTAAGGCTTTCAAAATTAAAACTCTGATTTTTCCGAGTCCGTCAAAGTTTAAAATTGCTCTCCTGAACAATTTAGAAAAAGGGACATATTGGGGATTGCCATCTTACTACAGAATTATAGTTTGTGAGACGCAGGACCGATAATAAGTCCGATTGAAGAATGAACGTGATGCCCTTATAACGCAACTCGATAAGCATTGCATGTAATAAGTGCTAGCTAAAATTGTCGTGATTCAATAATACTCCCATAGCTTAATTGGTAAAGCATATTGGCGCGAATTCAGCAGATACAGATTCAAGTCCCGTCGGGAGTCGTATTTTTTTTCTACAAAATGATTTTTCTAGTGTGTATATGCATGAGATGTTTTCAAATTATGTATATTCAGTAAATATTTTACATTACAACACAACAAAAACAAATTTATGACGTTACCTCTACAAAATCAAACATTCAACTAAATCCCATCACATTAATTGATGGTCAGTGTCTTTCTGCAGTGTTTTCCGCTAATTATGAATCTGCCAGATATCACTTTGGCACCCTTAAGGCTATACCTCAGTTGAGGCATGGTCTAAAAAGATCATGGCTAGGCGATGCGCGGATTGTGCAAATGACGCGTGCCGAACGAAATATAATTTGTCATATAAATCCAACATGCGTCCATTTAATGTTCTGTTTATTGTTCTATCAGTAACAATAATAATATATTCATTGACATTTACAAGTGTACAAGTACATGTACAAGTAAATGGATAACGTATTTTAGTAATCTTTACACGATTTAAGAATTAACACCCCCGTCGCTATCACGGAACAAATTGACGTGTTCACAGCTCGACGTTCGCTCTCCGATTTCCAGCGAGTCCAAAATTTCGTCTCACTTATAATTGAAAATTATTTGCCGTTTCACAGAAGTAGATACCGTTTTAAGCAAACACCACCATTTTCGAAAAATAGCTATATGATACCAATAGGCTTAAAATAATGGCTATTTTATGTTATAACTATGTTTATTATGACATTTCAATTATTTATTTTAATGACGAGAAAATATAGGACATCACAATGAGATAAATAAATATTTTAGTAAGTAATTACTTTTTTTATTCAACGAATAATTCATAAAATTGAAGAATGTAACATTCTAATTGTTGAACACAATTACTTTTTTTATTCAACGAATAATAAACAAGATTTAAGAGTGTATCATTCTTATATTATTGATCACATAATTATATTCAATAATTAGAATGTTACATTCTTAAATCTTGTGAATTATTCGTTGAAAAAAAAATATTTAAAAATTATTAACAAGTTCAAGGAAGCTACAATACTAAAATATCTTGGAGTGATCCGTGACGTCGGTTAGTAATTTAAGTAATAGGTACCTACTTTGATTTAAATTACAATAACCGATAGCCAATAGTAGCTCACTAATTTAGAAAGCACTTCAGTGAGTATTATAACAGCCATTAGTTAAAATTTGTCATAATTATGTTTGGTACCTTTAGCATAGTGGTCCATGTGCGTGGGCGCGACACCCGAGTGATGCAGGTTCGATCCTGCGGGGTGTCTTGGTGTCTTACTTTATTAATTTTTTCTATTGGTTATAATATATTTTTAATAGTGTTTTCAAAATTATGTATGTTCTATATTTTAGTAAGTTTACAGGATTACGCTTTGGATACATTCCTCGATTAACCCTAGAATAAAATATTAAAATGTCGTTATTATTATCTGTAGTATATTTTTTGTAGTTATTCGTTGTTTATAAAATTGTTTATATTATGTCCTTACATTATTTAAAAGAGATTAAAGGTTGCATAAGTTTCTCTTTCTACATAGAGCTTTTCTTGAAGACATTATACCCGTGCAAGCAATTAGCCACAGCTGAAAGCCAGAAAAGTTTCAAGTGCTTCCAGCTATAAAATTAAGTACAAATGATACCAATATTGTAAACAAAGAACGCATAATATTTTAATCTCTTAAGATAAATAATGAATTGCCGACTCAAACAAAAAGTCACGCAATTAAATATATTTGACTACCCGTACATTGCATTTTTAATGATACAAATGTGATACCTATATAAAATATTTAACTATTTGACAATGTCTCTTTGAAACGAACGAAACTGTTCCTGATTAAAATAGTAATATTGACAGTCTTCTAACTTCTGCAACCACACAAAAGGAATGTACAATTTAAAAGTCATCGACGATGCAGACTACGATTTTTCGGTGAAAAACCTGATGGAACTTGTAAATAAACCGAAAGAATAACTGAGATAAAAGCTTTTGACATCAATTCTTAGTGTAATTTTTCTACGGAGAGAAAATTGAAGTAAAACTTAAATAATTACAAGATACAAAGAACTTTTTATATACAACATTTTTAAATTTTCTATTGAATTATTATGCTCAATATGCTCAAACTTGTAGGTACTTGATAAGAAGTAAATAAAAAACAAACAAACAAAAATATAGAATACTGAAATTTCATTTTAATTTCCATATAAACGCACGTATATATTAATAACTTAGTTGCTAGGACCACCCACTTAGCAACCAATAATAGTCTTTTACTTTTTACGGATTTTTCTGAAATAACTTTCCATACAAAACAGACGAAACTGAAAATGAATTCAATTCTGCTTAAAGATGGCTAAAAGTATTAAAAGAATGCATTGACATCGTGTTCTGATATATTCTAAAAGTTTCAAATGTCTAGTTAGTCGGGAAGTTAGTTAAAAACCGATTACAATATTTATACTGGACGAACAACCACCAGACAAACAACAAGAATACGAGCTAATAAAAACGTTGTAATAAAAAGGTTAAAAAGTTAAAGGGGTTTTGAATTTTTTTAGAAGGGAAAACTACAACGTATTTAACAGTTCAGGAAACATTAGTACAGTAAAACTACAAGAAAAATGTCAATATAGCAATAGCGAAGGGTGAAGGTAGGCTGTTAAGGTCCGCCATAAATAATGCACACTAAACTTTGTCAACCATACGTATTTGTTTTCATTGAAATAACACTACAATATAAAATTTATAGATGGTGTTGGTTAGTTTTTAAAATACAATTAAACGCTGCAAAAACCAAGCCATAATAGATAATACTTAGTCAAAAAATACACGTCTATCTATAAAATATGTAAAATTATACATAACTTTGGATATTTTATAGATGGAACAATATTTTTTATGTAATATACCTATTTGGTTTGGCAGGGCTTAAATGAACTTAAAAAAAATTAACCAACAATAATATACTATCTATTTTAAATCATACGGAATCAAATAAGTATGAATGAAGAACGTATGAGAAAGTATGAGTAAAGAAAGTATGTGTGCACAATTTTGTCATATCGCTCAAAATATACCAAAACTAATATGGTTTGGTTTAGCCAGGGTTTAATTGATTTTTAAAACTAACCAACACCGTCTGTAAATTGTAATCTTAGTTCAATAAAAACAAATACGTATGACTAACAAAGTTTAACGTACCCAATTTATGACGGATCTTAACAGCTTTCCTCCACCCTTCGCTACTGCAATATAGTTATACAACTTCCGTCGAGGAAATAATATATGGTCACCGTTTTCATAAACTATTATATATTTATTAAATAAAAATAATTCCAACAGATATTTTGCCACAATATTTTCCCCATTTAAACATACCTTGAATGTTCTATTTTTATGCACGACTCGAGACACGCTGCGCTGTTTTTCCCGCCAACAATTTTGGCGAAAGGGTCTTCCCGGAATATTTCCGATTCGTAAATTACGAGTCGAAACTGTTAACGATCGGGGGTTCCTCGTAAATTGCACGCTGAAAGATTTCTTTGTTAATTACACTAAGTGGTGGCCTTTCTTTTCTTTTTTTGGGCAACTTTACTTTTAAATGCTAATAAATGGATAAGGTTTCCAGACAATAGAATTCGGTACCTATATCATGAATCAACGTAAAATAGATTCATTTCTATTTTTTGTCAATTAAATTCCAATAAAATACTAAATTGAGGAACCCATGTGAAATTTATCTATTGGCCGGCTCTCATATCAAAACTCGCCACGCCTGCAACGTGTCCAATACGTCATCGTTATTCACAAAACACACATTGCCAAACGGAACGCCGCAGATTGGAAGCTAGAGGAGGCTAGAAATTAAAATCTAAGAAATTTTTCTAAGAAGGTGGCTGGAGAATAATTACAAATCATTTTTTTGCCGTGTTTTTATTTGTCTAAACTCAAGGTATAGTTTATTGCCTTTCAATTTCAATGTTTAAAATCATTCTGATAATTTTCATGTTTGGGGGGTGCTAGGGCCGTTTGCCACCCCTCTGGGTGCGCCAATGTTTTGAACTACTCAAATATCATCGTCTTTAGCAGCCCCAGAATGTCGCACTGTCTGGAGGCATCCAGAACATAAATGTCCCAACCCATGTCCGGAAATTTGTACGTATGCAGTTTGCTGTATCACGCTTCACCGTGAAATGTTGTATCGCAAATAAATGGTCGTACATTAAAGACCGTCCAACTTCTTTGGGTCGTATAGTACTGAGATAAAATTCATGTCTTAATGTCTTAAATAAAACACGGTTCTTGTCGGTTTTCAGGAAGCCAACGGCAAACAAATTTTGAAAATAGTCGATACTGGATTATTTGTTAGGTTAGGGTAGGTCAGGTTTTCATTCTTGAACTCGTGAATTTTGCTAAAATCGACCATGAAAATTGAATTACTGTTCATATTGAATCTATTAAAATTGGAGACCGTATATTATACAGTCATCTCTTTCCGATAGAAAGCTTACGGTGAAATGTTTGACGTACAATTTACATGTAACCGCCCCAACCAAGCGACATGTCTCTTCGTGATTACTTCAATCATTTTAGGTTTAATCAGGGAACTCAGAAATAATAACCGAAATACATAACGGGTGTGATGTAACACAAGCAACCAATCTCGAATGTGGAAAAATTTGAGATAAACTTAAACACGTGTGAATAATACTCTTGTCCTTTGTTCTGACAACTACTCTTGGTTTATACACTGACGCTCATTCAATATTGGTGTACCTACCTATATGAAGGTTGCAACACACACTATTTCACGTCTATAATGTATGGTTCATTTTCGTAGGACACTCACACATTCAAAACCCTGCGTCAAATGTATCATTAATCAGCTGTTCCGTGTGTTTAATTAATTTCAATAGGTTATTACCTAGTTAGGTATATAATCCGTATAGGTAAGTTGTATATTTATCAAATGTGAATAGAATCTGAAAATGCTGAAAGGCATATCTACGGTTACTACAACGATTCAAACAGAATAGTACAAAACTCGAATCAACCAGTTTTTTTAGCATATAACTATTATAGCAATCTAAGAAAAAGTCAGTAGGATAAAGCAACGCATAGTATTGATACGGTCTTTTCCTCAATATTGTATTTTTTTACCATATTCGGTCTAAAAAAGATCATTTTATGAGCCTTCACAGAGTAATGGTGGTTTTTACGAGAAATGAATGTTAGTCACTTGCTCTGATTCCAAACACGCAACGATATTATGTGCATTTACTAAACTCATTGAACCTGGCACTCAAGACATTATAAGCCGACGTGTTAGCCGCTCGATCATTGTGGGGGCAAATAAACACATAAATAATAGGTACCTATACATAGTATACAAATCACACTATGTTATTAAATGTCGACTACAATATTATTATATCTGTAAACGAATGACATATATTGTGAAGAAAATCTTTTGGCATATTTTATTGTTTCTGACTAGCTAATTATTTTGAAAAATTAACATCTTAATTTTACTATACAATTAAATTAGGTACAACTAGTATCAACAAACGGTTTAAAAGTACACATAATAATAATTAATTTCATGGCTCGTTTTACGCTCCGGGCATTAAATTTACACGTGGTTAATGGGCTTGTTATTTTATTTCCGTCTTGGAGTCAAATCATAACTTCCGGCCGCCATTAAAGTATAATTTAAACGTTCCAGCCATTTTAAATGAATGCAAGCCTTCCTCATGCGAGCGCCGTTTTCCCTAACCACGATGAAAATAAAGCTTTCCGATGTCACTTTTCTTGGAAATAAACTTCCTCCAAACTTATAATAATAATAATCATCATCTCTGTGCTGCAAATTAATACTTTCAACAAATTTAAATAATAAATGAAAACTTAAATATTATATTATTTAGAAGAACACTAACTGAGAGAGTATATCACAACCAATAGAAAAAATTTTTTTGAAAAAAGTAAGCCAACCGGTCGGGAATCGAACCCGGCATCTCCAACGGGTAAACGCCCCAAACTAGTCGCATTCAGCCATTATGCTACGGAAGACATACTAATGACGACAAATATTTAAGCTATTGGCTATTAAATACCTTCAAAAAAGTTTTTTCTATTGGTTGTGATATACTCTCTCAGTTAGTGTTCTTCTAAATAATATAATGTTCAATAATCAGAATGATATATTCTTAAATCTTGTGAATTATTCGTTTGAATAAAAGAAATAGTTAATTAAAAATTATTAGCAAGTACAAGAAGTTGCTTAAAAAATATTGGAGAAATTCCTAGACGTCGGTTAGTAATCGTTGTAATAGTAAAATAACTACCTACTTTGATTTAATAAACAAAAATCGATTGCCGAAGTAACATGATTTCGAAGAGCGCTGAGTGGTAGGTATTTAATAGCCAATAGCTTAAATATTTGTCGTCATTAGTATGTCTTCCGTAGCATAATGGCTGAATGCGACTAGTTTGGGGCGTTTACCCGTTGGAGATGCCGGGTTCGATTCCCGACCGGTTGGCTTACTTTTTTCAAAAAAGTTTTTTCTATTGGTTGTGATATACTCTCTCAGTTAGTGTTCTTCTAAATAATATAATGTTCAATAATCAGAATGATATATTCTTAAATCTTGTGAATTATTCGTTTGAATAAAAGAAATAGTTAATTAGAAAACTTAAATGCTTGTCGACCGCTGCGGTTTGGCCGATAGCTATTCATTCAACGAGAGCATTCAAACCGGTTAACCGGGTAATCACGCGTTTCTGAACTAAGTGAAAACCGGGTAATTTTACAAGGTTACCTGACCAAATTCTTAGTAAGTATCAACAATGCGAACTTTGACATGACAAAAAAATAAATATTACCTCCTTACCAAATTTGCTCACTATCCTACAATTAACGGACAATTCTAATTTCTTAGAGACAATTCAACCCGAGAGAGAAGTCACTAATAAAACTTTTTCGGAATACAAATGGAATTGCCAAAATCTTACCTCAGCATCATCATCATCAGGGACGCGACAACCCGATATGGGTCTTGGCCTCCTCCAACAGCTTTCTCCACCTGTCCCTATCTAGTGTGACCGCATTCCAATTCGGTATCCCCAGAATACAGCAGTCATCTTTGGCCTGCCTCTTCTTCTACGCCTTATTGGATTGCTGGACATCACTCTCTTTGCCAGTTCATTGTTACTCATACAGTGCACATGACCTAGACATTGCAGTCTCCCAATTTTAATTGATAGAACTGCGCTGCAATCTTCGTACAGCCCGTAGAGCTCAGCATTATAATATAATGCTATCTTCTCCTCCAATTGGTGCCGTCCCTGATCGGTTCATATATATGGCGGAGAATTTTTTTTTCAAAAATATTCAGGGCTCGGAAAAATCTTACCTACATCTAAAAAATATTTTTCAGTTTAACCGGTTACCGGTTTTTTTATGAATAACTAACCGGGTAACCACCCGGTTAGTTATTCATAAAAAAATCGGCTTACTAGGTGATATTTTCCTCCTGGTTAATTGGACGGCCTACACTGAACCTACATTATAATGAAAGCACATGGGCTTGATTTGCGTACAAATTAATCAGCTAACTATAATGTAACCAGTTATTCATGAGCACAATAATAATATGTTAATGGAAGAAATAGAAGCACGTAGACCAAATTTCAAAAATCATACATTAAGTGCGTTAAATGTAGGTATTTAATAAACCATTTCTTTTATTCAACGAATAATTCACAAGATTTAAGAATGTAACATTCCATATTCAACATACATAACTAATTAACACTTCAGATGATATACCCACTAGAAAAAATTCCATTTGACAAAAATACGATACTCGACGGATTTTAACTAGAGGTGGGAAAACTGGTCGATTTTTAAGACTAAGTATAATTACTACCAGTATAAAAATACTTAATATCAAAACTTGTTCAAAAATACTTACTAGTATTTAGGATATTATATAGAGCGTATGGCGTACCTACTTGACTTTTTAGAAGCCATTTTTACACAATTTTTCTATATAATTATTATCCATGTACACAATCACGCACAAAATTTGAATTCAGTCTATAAGTTCCAATTATAACACTAAAAAATCGAGAAACTCGACGTGACGAAACCATATAAACGTGTAAATGCGTATCAAAACTCGAGCACTAGTATCTATTCCGGGACTTGAGACTGACGTCAACTCGATATAAGTCTCATACTCAACTGGAACTAAAACTAACTCCATATAATTACTATAAGTATAAAACGACAATATCACCATTTCTTTCCTTCACTATACCAACTTTACAACTGGGGAGAAAGGGAGAGCAATGACAGTTGACTATATCATGGCTAGATATACGTGTATTATCTCGCTCGCACGCATTTAATGTCAATAGTATTGAATTATAGTCGCGGCGATGATCTCATCGCATGCGTTCGAACTTCTAACAAGTTTCTTGGAACAAGTTTATTGGGCCACACGTACTGAGTATGGGTGGTATATGCCGAGACTTGAGTACGCAAACTGGTGACAGTATTTCGAACTCACCTCTAATTTGAACCCGTAAATGATTATCAATTTTGATGACTGATGATTTTGAAAAAAATGACCTTTAGTAAATAAAAAACAATTATTCCTAAAAAGTCATTTTTGTCATCGTAAAATATATATTGAATATTATTTTATTTATGATTGTGTCTGTAGTATAATTATAATTTCTTTGTAAGTGTATTTTTTGAAAGATGTTCGAAATTCAAATAAAGTATTTGGAGAAAAATAATGAGGGGCAAAGTAGTTGCCATTTGAGAATTGAGCACATTACCCCGGGGTCGTTCATTGGCCGGCTCTCCCCCATCGCATTATTTGGCTGCCATTGGTCTATTACTCGGAAAATTCAATTGAGAATAATTTACTTTACAGCTAGCGATGAGTGAGTTGGGCCAGTGGAGGAAAATCCCGATTGAGAAAAACAGCACATTTCTTTCGAATAAATTTAATACTTAATAATAATTTGAAAAAGATTATCGTCATTGAAAACTTAGAAAGAGAGAAATTGACTGCACAGTAGTACCTTCAACTATGTGGACAACAAAGGCGGCTCTCGTGGTGCAGTGGGTAAGGCGCTGGCCTTCCGCCCGAGAGTTCTGGGTTCGATCCCGGTGAGGACACAATATTTATCTGTTTTTCTCAAAGCCTGAGTGTTTGTGATTGTCGAAAATTACTTACAACCACCTTGTACGAAAAAGCAAGGACATAGTTATTAATAATTAAAAAAAAAAAAACTATGTGGACAGCGGGACAGCGGGACAGCCATAATTGTAACATTTAAAATGAGGATCCTCAGCGTGAGGGACATAAAAATGAATAGATGTTAAAGGCTGATAAAAATCAGGTGGCAGAATATAGTATATTTCATATAAAAAACATACATTGGACTTTGATCTCATCCGCTTTAATTATATCATTCTTATCCATAAAGAATTTGTATGGCACATTGGACCTTTTCCAGGATATTGGCAATGGCACATACATTTTTTTTTTATTTGATATTTTGGTTAATTTGTATTAATTGTTTTATTCATTTTAGATATTAATTTATTCATATTTATCTGTCTATAAATATTTTCAAACTGAATTAAAAGATTCAAATTTAATATAATACACATTTTTTCTCATATTGCTATTGTTTGAGAATAAATTCTAAATGTTTTACAGCATATTTGACCTTTCATATCGTATTGTCAGATAGTAGTGGCAAAGACTCCATAATATGGTATGTATTTAAACTTTAAATAAAACCTACCTTCTTAATTAACGTATTTAAATAAAAACTTGATTATTTCATATTCTACAAAAATAATTTAATTTGCTAACGACACCATACAATTCTATCGTATATTATGTAGTAATACATTATTATAAAAATATATACAGAACCATCTGTCAAAGGTTAAAAAATGCCACAGCGCCATCTCTTTTCAACCATTGTATGTATCGGATTATTGTGCGATGAAAACCAGATTTTTTTGTATGGGCACTGGTCACTTCACGGACTTCAGCCTCGTCTACCGTAATGTATGCAGCACGGTGGACTCTAGAGGCGAAGCCTAAAATCTTTGCGGAAAATATTATCGTCCAAAATAATTAATAACAAGATAGTTTAATTAATCATATATAAATATATTTAGATTATTTTTGACGTGTATAAATGTGAATTAGAAAAATATATAAATTAAACCCAATCGCACAATTTTATATCGTCAGCAAGATATTGAAATTTTATCGATATAGTGTGTCATTGTCATTAATGTATACCCATGTATCAGTAGTCATTAAAAATATCGTATTTTCTTCTTATTTTCTGTAAGTATACCTTACAAGTGTGCTCTTTTTCTCTGATCTTCACAGCCTACCTCTTTCCAAAAATGAATCTTTACCACTGACAGATAGGGCCTTTAACAATTTAATTTTTGGCACTTACTGCTTTATTTAGTACAGGCATCCAGATAACAAAGGAAAATGTTTCGCGGAACTGCTGTAAGTCTTAGCTAGAAAATCAAGAAAAATACTATTGTCGTTTCCTTCCTTTTGGAAAATATAAGAGTTTTTTTTGGCAGCACCACTATTTTAGACGAAACGTAATATAATAAAAATATATCTTAACGTTAGGTTATCACCGATTATGAGTAAAATATTATTGGGCCTTCCTTTCATTCGTTGGCCATTACATAATATCGAATTATGTAGCGGGGAATCCACGCCGTAAATTAGTAGCGATATCTAATAACTAACAATATACAATTGCTGCCACACCATAAATAATAGAAGAAGCTATTTTTGCGATAAATAGGTAACAATATTAGATAATATAAGATAGTGGCGACGACTTATTAATTAATATAATATATTTAATCTACAATACTAAAATATCTTGGAGTGATTCATGACGTTGGTTAGTAATTAAATTAATACCTACATTGATTTAAAATACAAAAACTGATCGCCAATAGTAGCTTAATTTTAGAAAGCGCTTTGGAAAGTATTATACGAGCCATTCAGTGACGTCCCTAGATAAAATGCCGCCCCTAGGCAGCGACAAAATGCCGCTTTATTTGTTACATCCTTTCATAAATCCAATATCTAAAAAATGTGTTGTATTGATACATTAGGTACCAACAAAATATATACCTACCACTAAAACAAACAAAATTAAATTTATAAATATTTTTTTCCCCAAAAGTGGGATTTTTTTTGACGTTGGTAATACCTACATCGTGAACCCGTCAAAAAAATTACAGTCCTGTCAAACCTTTCATGTTAATTACCACATTTTATTTCCAACCAGTGAGCTGATTTTTCAATGGAAAGATATTTTTCGTTATTACTAAGTTTAGGTAGCTATTTCTATATGTACAAAATGATTATCCTCGATTTGCCGCCCTTTGAGTAACAGCCGGCCCCAAGCGACGCTCAATCTGCCTACCTCCACGGGACCTCAATGGAGCCATTAGTTTAAATTTTTCGTAATTAAGTATGGTACCTTTAGCATAGTGGTCCATGTGAGATGCAGGTTCGATTCTGCGGGGTGTCTTACTTTATTCATTTTTTTACTATTGGTTACAATATATTACACCCTACTTTTTTCAAAAAGATTTTTTCTCTTGGTTATACCTAATATATTTTCTCATAAATTATGTATGTTCAATAATTAGAATGACGCATTCTTAAATCTTGTGATTTATTCGTTGAATAAAAAAATTAATTAATTAAAAAATATATTTTAATCGCAGATTAAATTACCCAAAATCCATTAAAAATAAATAATTCTAATTATAAGCCATAATATAGTGACAATATTTAATTGGTGTACCTAAATATTAGGGATTGCAATACCAGTATCCCAGTATTTTTGATACCGAAATACCGGTTTTAAAAATCAGACAATACCAATATATTCGATATTTACAGTGGAAACAAAATTTATTAATTAAAATAAAAGGTTTACCAGGACTGTATTTTTTGTCGGGTTACGCGATTTCTGGCTTACTTCCGTGGTCCTTCGTCGTCTTTTGTGACCAGCAATGCCACATACTACAAAATAATAATATATTTTTTTTAATTTTATGAATACCGGTATTGGAATTTTCATTCGGTATTGCAATCCTTAATAAATAGAGAGCATTTTTTTAAAACCAGATCGAAAGATGTGACCAATTTTGACTTTTCAACACCATTTAACCTTTTCTTCCAATTTGTTTTTCTATCCTAGCGACTGTTCTTTTTAAAATATGTTTTTTTCTCTCTATATGACTTATTTTCTTTACAGATCACTTACCTAGATTTTTCTTACTTAGGTTCCATTTCCTGTCCATTGTATGCCCTTTCTTGCCAAATTTTGAAAGTAACAGAATCTGTATGAACAAAAGAAAGGTCAAACTCACTTTAATTTCCCAGTTATATAAAATATCATATTGCAATACTCGATAACGATTATTCGATATTTCTACAATGGTTGAATCGGTAGCTATAGAAAAGATAATATTCTATAAAATGGAGAAAAATATTTCCATTATAGCGACACCTTGACCAATTTTCATATTCCAGTAACATAATGCAATTATTATCACATAGTATTAATTTATATTGAAGTAAATGTTACTTAGTCTTATGATTAAATAATTACACCAAATTTGATCATAATTATCTTGATAACCCTTTCTTCAGTTTCATTTTCATATAATTAGGCTTCATCTACATATGTATAAAGAAGGCTTTCTTTAAAGTCTTTGATTCCTACGATCACTTTGGGTTACCATTTGGTTTGATCTGAAATTTTGAATCACTTAAATTAAGCACAAAATAAAAATTAAAATAAATTTTGACTTTTATTTAAATTTGTACATTTTTTCAAGCTGACAGATTGACAGACAAAATTTCCATCTGAGGCGGACGAAACCGGTCCAGATTTATTTATTAAAATTGGAATAAGTACTGAAAAAAAATTATGTTTTATTAAATTAAATCAATTATAGAATGCATTCCCACCATGAATTGACAGTTAACACAATGAAAAAAGAAGGAAAAAATAACAGTTGTTTCTTAATTCGGCTTTAATGCTCAACTGTGAATCGGCCTAATGCTTTCGGCTAATCTTCTTTCGTGCAAATCATTTTACACTTAATTACATTTAACCGTGGAAATTAGCATTTAGGACATGCGTTCAATAGTAATATTCCATCATATTATGAAACTTGTGTTATTTTTCACCGCCCACTTGTACAGATAGCATTTTTGAATTCTTTTAATATTATAAGACCATTCAAAAAATGCGTCATCATTCTTGTCACGTAAAAATCTTCTCTAATGGTAGTTTACAGCAGCGCTTCTCAAGCTTTATTAAGCTTGTTTTATCAAATAACTACGTTTTGAGACTTCCATTATAATTTTCATTAAACCAGTGACGACAGTGGGCAGGTCATGCGTTGCTTAGGGGCGACACACTATAATAAATGGTGGTGGTTGCGCCAAATTGTGGTGGTCGTAATTCTTACTTCCCACCTCCCTTAAATCCCAGAATTATTGTCACAAGACCAAGTGACCGGCAGTCACGGGTCATTATAGACCGTGATGCAAATAATATTTAGTTAGCCCAAGTAATATGCAACAAGCGGACGTGGGCAAGTTATTATACTTCACTATCGCTTCCTACCAACAGCGTGACTCAAAAAGAGTTAATTCAAAACCGCCGTCGCCCGTGGGTCGGCTCAAAAATATCACTGGTACGTGTTGCCGCACAGCGTTATTATACAGACTGATTCGGAAATAGTTTGTCAACCCCAGCCTGGTCAGCTTGATATAGTGTGACCGTTGTTCAAGCGATACTTCTGAATACCTGCCAAACCGTTATACCGGCTCTCATCATTCATATAATCAATCATCATCATTCATCGACCTCATTATCATCCATAAACAGTGTACCGTCAAGTGCCGCGAACCGGGTAACCTAAACAAACAAAACTGCGCGAGTGATAATACAATCAGATCACAGAGCCTTCATCAACATCATAAATCAGTCAGTGTCTGGCATTCTGTTAAATCGCCCCCACCCTGGAATCAATATCAACCTTCAAAATTATACAGTCCACTGCAAAAAACGCCACCAGGTGGCAAACGAAGGAACGGATACGAATATTATAACTTTTGAGAGCAATTGTGGTTTTCCGTAAAGCAGACAATGCAATCGATTCGTTGAAAAATGAAAGCATTCAAAATCCAGGTAACCTGTCATATGATTTCCATTTTTGTATTGTAATACCAGTAGCGGTTTATCGCAACGAAAAAAATGTTCATAGGAGGCGTTCAAACCAGTCAGAGCCTCAAACCTACACGTACCTAAAAACTCCGCTGCTTGAGACTACGTTTACTGGAAATTCTCTAACCCTCAGCAGATGATGACTAATAAATATGTCGATACCTACCGCAAATCCTGCCTGCAAATTTATTGAGTACCTACCCAATAACTTTGCATTCAATTGAGACTAAAAATGAAGAGGGATGGCATTCTAAGTATGCCAAAGGGCTGCACTTTGCCTATCACTACACCCGTCTGCATCTGCAACACTCATTTAGAATTAATTTACTCTTGTTGTCGTACTGGATCCGTTAGGATTGAGTACCTACATAAAAGTACCTACTTAGCGCTTGGCCACAGTGATAGGCGGGCAGCGTGACGGCAGTGGCGTTTACAGCTCAAACGTATAACCGTGTGTGATATACCTAAAAAAAAGACACTGTCCACGAACATTTCACACACGGTTATACGTTTGAGTTGCGCAGGTCACTGCCACGCCGCCGCCCGCTCAACCACTATGTTTTTGCACTTACGGTCTATCAGCTATCTAGAGTCCGTATTCTTTATGCTGGCGTGCGGTCCCCCCCCCCTTCTTCAGCATCTTAACACTGCATTCCTTCTCGTTCCCTTCCATTGAAAACTTGGAACAGTCGAACGCGATGACACAATGCTTTCCGTCCGCAAGCGACGTGACGTGAACGCCAGTATAAAGAATACGGACTCTAATTAAGTAAATATTGTAGTAGGTACAATACAAAAATAGGAATAATATGATAGGTTACCAGGATTTTGAATGCTTCCATTATATTTCTTAACTAAGATGTTGGCATTTTTTAACGAATCGATTGCATCGTCTGCTTCACGGTAAACCGCGACTACTCTCAAAAGTAGTAAAAATATTTGTATTCGTTCCTTTATTTGCCGCCTTTATGCATTGCATGATCTGCCTACCCCCACGGGAAGTCACTGACAACAAACGTTTTGATCAAACCAGTAAAGAGTGCTGGTTAGTTTATAAAGTGAAACTCGTACCATTCTTCTCTCTTCACTTATAACCATCTTTCTCTGCAAGGGCTTGCCGCGCACCAGAGCTTAGAAACCGCTGATTCACGTTGTTTTTCATATGTGAAAAAATAAAATCCAGTCTACACATTCCGTCGGCAAGAGAAAGTATGTATCAAAAGCTCTCATACATGTAAACAACTCACAAAGGAGATCGGTAAAAGCTCACAAGTACGTTTCAAAAGACCAAAAGCGTCTCTCCAAAGCTTTCTGCCATCCTCTATGCTCTGGTCCTTTTCAGCAACTTCACAGAGTAAAATATAACTGTCCATCCACTGGTCACTTTACCTTTACAATATATTTGTTGAAAATGTAACCATTTCGTATACAATGTTTATAATATATTTGACGGTTTACCTTGTCATGAGATTACAGTATTCAGATTAAATATACAACTAATATTTTTATTCAAATATTTTAACGAGAGTTCGATATTTCTAATACCATGGTTTTTTATCAATGATAAAAATGAATACCTACTTAACCAATTCACTGGGAAAACTTATCAGATGGTCAACATTCTTCTCGATGCGCTCAGTCATTGCCGACTCATGTAGAAAGCCGATACATTCACAACAACTGGTCCTACTTTTTCCACCCCTCCCGTAGTTGTCGATAAATGACCTGTCATTGCCTGCCTTTGTTCTATAGAGTGATCATACTGACGCGTCTGTCGTGTTCACACAGGGAATGGTTTGATTTGGATAGATGAGTTACATGATAAATAATATACTAGCATTAACAAATGTAATGCATAGCTCAATACTACATATTTTTTTGGAAATCGATATTACCACCGGTTTTTGTGTGAAGGACTAGTCTGACTTTGACAGCTGATGAATAACAGAAATGTATAATATTATTTATTAATAACACTGATAGTAAATAAATTTGATGTGAGAATTTTTTATAATTTAATTTGAAACGAGAAAGGGCGAATCAATATGTCAAGCAATCTGGGATCTGATTTTGACAGCTGAAAAGTGGACCACTCATTGCTTGTGAAAACTGTTATGCTCAGGCTTTATTGATCTAAAGATGCTGTGGCTCAGTACGTTCAATGCTCAGGGGCGTGTGCGTGTGTCTTCGTGTGCTGTGCCGTGTTGCGCCGTGCTGTAGGTACTGTGCATACCTTTGTCAGTCAAAGAGAGAATGTTTGTGTGTGCGCGCTGCGTTACAGACAGATAAATTAATACGAAAATATAACATTGTAATAATCGTTTATCTAAAAATTAAATAATAATCATAAAAAATATATGAAACTCGTAAACGTTACGGTTTTCAGTATCTTCATGCTCTCTATATGAGTATTATTACGCTTTCTCAAAATCAATTACATTACTCTCACAAATAAAATTATTATCCATATATTATCATATTATTGTTACCTATACTATATTTTTCATTCATATTGATAATAATTACAAGATAAAAATAACTTTTTATTTACGATGTTTTTAAATTTTTTGTTGAATTATTATGCTCAATATGCACAAACTTGTACTTGATATGAAGTAATTAAAAAACAAACAAACAAAATATAGAATACTGAAATGTCATTTTGACATTTCATTTTGATTTCCATAGTAACGCACGTATATATTAATAATTTACTTGCTAGGACCTCCCACTTAGCAACCAATAATAGTCTTTTACTTTTTACGGATTTTTCTGAAATAACTTTCCATACAAAACAGAATTAACTGAAAATGAATTCAATTCTGCTTAAAGATGGCTAAAAGTAGCATTGACATCGTGTTCTGATATATTCTAAAAGTTTCAAATGTCTAGCTAGTCGGGAAGTTAGTTAAAAATCGATTGCAAGATTTGTACTGGACAAACATCCACCGGACAAACAAGAATACGAGCTAATAAAAACGTTGTAAGTAAAATACATATATTTGTTTTTTTTGGAGAATTGTTATTTGGTATGCCATGAAACAAATTCATCTTACCCAGTGTGTCATCAGGTAAAAAAAAATGACAAAACTTCGTTAAAACGTACCCTCACCGTAACTTCATTCTCACTTGCAACTTGTTGCAACGTGTAAACCGCCCTACTCTTGTCCAATTAGAGTTTAGTGACAAATTCAAGAGTATGCGTATTTTTTTCTTTATTTGCTATAGTGCTACTAATATACGTTTACTTGTCAACTCATGTAAACTCTACTCAACGTTTTAAAAAGCTTAGTAGCTACCGCGACTAGCGAGTGCTATTTATTAGCCTTACCATTATAATGCCTCGGCTACGGATGTCATAACGGTGATCTGGGGAACTCTTTCAGGTATAAACCTACTCCCACGACCCCCGCTATAGTTCCTAACACTGCATATAGCACTATAACAACGTCACTTAGATAATGATGGTTATTTATACTATAATTATTAATACTAATTACATGTAAACTAGCGTTCAGTCGTGCATTTGTCATTGATCAGTGTGCATATTACCTGAGTTTCCGACAGCGAAATCTAGGCCGCAAAAATACTAATATGCATAATAATATATACAAAATTTAATTAATTATCAGAATTTATAATATTAATGCTCCCACTGTTTTTAATCACGGAGTCTGACAAAATCACGTGTTGTTTTTTCAACGTAAGGCGGCCAAGATCGACATCCGATTGTAAAGATAATTTTAAAAAACTCACCAATATTATAATAACTTCATAAACAATATTTCTTTTATTAGATGAATATCTCACAAGAATTTATAATGTAACATTCTATATTATATTGAACATACATTTTCTAGTGGGTATATTATATACGTTCATTGTAATTAGGGAATCCAATCCCGGATAATTTTCGAACCTATGAATCCCGGGATTAGTAAACATAATCCCGAAACCTTCGGGAGTGATTTTATTTATCAATCACATTCAATTAATATGTGTACAGATTTATGTTAGCGAAGTGTGTGTACCTGCACATATCACAAGGGGCATCGCCGATTGCTGACAGATAATAAATAACCATTTTTTGCTGTCACGTGCAATCGTAAGAACATCAGAAAAATAATAAATTCGTTCATTTAACCAGCTAGACGCCACTGACGTTTTGGCACGCGAACGACGTCTAACTGCCAGTGCCACGGACGTGCAGGCAGGCACTTGTTTCAACGCCGAATTTTATGAATGTTATCTTTTCTTAAATAAATAAAAACTTTACTTTCACATTATTATCTACTTATATTGCAATTTTACTTACTCTATTAAACCTGTGTATTTCCAAGATTGAACTTTTTTTTTTGACCATGTCCGATCCTAATGGGATCATATGGGCCTCCACAGAGTAGAGGTTTGTATTAACAGATTTTTGTATTTTTTACGAGAAATGAATGTCAGCCACTTTCTCAACCTATTAGGTCAATACCCTGACTCACACACAAATTGAAAAACATTATGTTGCCCACGGCGTTCTAGTCCAACGCTTAAGCCGCGGCCACCGTGGGTGTAGATTGAACATACACAATATTAACATTAAATGTCATAAATAGTATAAATTATACGAGACATTTTTTACCAATTTTATCATTGCTATTTGTATAAATAAAAAAATATATATTAACTATTGAAAGAAACGCGAATCCCGGGATCGTAAAATTGTAATCCCGAAATCCCGGGATCAAAATTTTGGCCCGGAATTGGATTCCCTAATTGAAATAACCAAGTTTTTACTAATTATGTAATGTGAAATTCTTTATTATTTTTATTTGGAATGAAACATCATTGTTGGTTATCTTTATAGGTTTTACTATTATAATATCGTGACGGTTTAATGCTATTTTTTTCTTTTATTAACATGTTTCAGAGAGAAGTATTACCCTAATAAAATATACTTGGTAATAATTAACGGTCGCGTGAGAATTTTCAGTGCTCGAATATAATGTTAAGAATTTGATTTAATATATTTTGTGTTTGTTTTATTATTTGAAAGCTTATTATTACGCGGGTAGATTTATTGCAATGTTTTTTATTAGTAACATGTTTACGTTTATACACAGAGCTACCCACTATCGCTAAAAATACAATCTTAAAATGCACGAATGCCTGTTTACTTAAAATGAATATTTAAATAATATTAAATTTTTCAGTTACGTTATTCTCACATGGAAAAATTATTTATAATAAATAATAAACATTACCGTAAAAAAAAGTCTAAATCAATTATCGCGCAAATCATTTCTTAAAATTCTCATCTTGCACCAGAGGCTAGGAGCATATCGGTATACCAGAGGTAAACTACGGTAAATCCAAAATGACAACTTCACAGGAGAGACGAATTTGTGATTTTTGGAAATTTCAACTTGTGGCATTCGTGAATGGGTAAAATTTATCTATTTATCAAAACCTTTTTGTTTGTTTACCGCTGTAGTTCGATTATAAGCTTCATTAAAAGAATTGTATGTTTTCTTACTGTTGTTTACCTCTAATAGTTATAGAGTTACAATGACATTTTTAATTTTTAACTTTTATAATAAGAGTAATATGAGTTACAGCTGTTTACCACGTATGCAGGATAAGTAATGAAGTAACAATATAACAATGACTCCATTTCACGATTTTTGGAGTTACAATAGTTTACCTCTGGTATACAGATATTATTATATACAGAGTCCTCGACGTTAAGTAGCCGTTCCAACAAGAATAATATTAAGGCCCTCCGCCGACGCAGCAACTGAAATCCAGCAAACTGGCTGGTGATGGAACTCATAAACTGGCCTGTGACTGGTACTTTGCACACAACGCTACTGGAACTCTAATCGCATAGCCTCAAACTGTCATACTGGGGCATCAGCTGTTTGTACACGATGCCGGTGTTGCGAATCGTACTAAAAATATGAAAACACGCACGCTGACGCAATTACTAGATTACATCACTCTCTTTAGTTTATTATCCTGTCCATCGAGTATTTATTAAATAATGTCTTCGAGCGGGTCAAGTGATGACGAGGCTTTGGTTCTATACCAACATTACAGATACAGGAGATAAAATAAAAGAAGATTTTGGATACATCCTTATATAGACAAAAATATAAACTGCAGGCTATTCGTTGCTGCACATGAACTACAAGAAACGGATTCCTGCCATGTATGTCCGCCGAACTTTACCAGTTCGTCAATCCAGCGGCTTTTAGGGTGACCCTGTAGTCGTTTTGTGCCCCTTGGGTACCACTGGATGACGGCATTTGTCCAGCGGCCATCCCTTCGGCAAACAATGTGCCCTGCCCATCTCCATTTCAGCTGTTTGGTAACGTCTATTACATTGCGTACTCCTATCTGCTTCCTAACCCATTCGTTTCTCTTACGATCCTTTCGCGTGATGCCCAACATACACCTCTCCATGCCTCGCTGTGCGACACGACTTTTAGCCTTTGGACATCTCTCGTGTTGAGGGTTCACGTCTCGCAGCGAGACGTGGAATAAAATAATAAATAAATATTATATAAAATAATAAGTAAATCAAATGTCCATAGTTTTTTTCACTTCCTGAACAATTTGATATTTGAGGGTTACGCTGCTTTGCCTGTACAGTGACGAATACACCAAATGCAATTTCATCAATCACAATCATTTAAACAAACTGCCTTTATTCTTGAATGATATTTCTTTACGTATATCTATGGATATTTCTCTGATCTCACTTTTTCAAGCTATTTTATGATATTACAATAAATCCTAAAGAAATTTTACTCTTTAAAAAAAACAAAGAAACGGTTTCATTTTTTTAAATCTCCAATCCGTAAGTTGTATACCTACGTCTTTATTTGCGCCGTCACTGCCATCTCTGTTGTAACCCAATAAGTGGGCCATGCAAATAGTAATCTCCATACGTGAATTGGGTAACTTCAGTTGGCTGGGCAAATACCCCGTCGTATCGGAATGAAATGAGAAGCAATATTGCTATTTAGATTAAACTCCTTACCCCGGTATTATTCCCAAATACTGTCTGCGTTTGCAACCCCTGCAGATTTTTGTTAGGTAGCTCATGACTCATTCACTTTTCTTCATTTCTCGTTGTTTTCGTGTTTCGTTTTAAATCATGACCTAATGATAATATGAAGATCTCGAAAAGTGTTGCTAAAGGTCAGTGGCGAAGGCTCCATACTAGAAGTCAACTTCAAGTATTTAATTTAAATTTAAATAAATAAATAAAATGTCCAAAATCTAAAACTATCGAGAGTCATCTATCGTCAGAATTTTAATTTAGAATTTCAAGTTTAGAATTAAAAACACATGATAAGCGCTATCTATTTTCAACTGAATGACTGAAATCTGAACGTGATAATCCAAAATCAATTTTCTATAGCTGTGACGTCACATCTCTTCTGGCAAGTCTACAAATTTGTTTTGGATTTATAAGCGCCTCAGAGTGAGCTTAAACTCTTTATGGAAATGTTTATTGTCGACGGTTGCCGCTTTAAGCAAAGAATAAGTAAATAAGATATATTTTTTAAATGGGATTCAACCACATATACCTAAATATTGATTGTTGTTAAAAATAAAAAATAGTTTATCTCGTGATTTTTATTTATCAGTTAGTTGAGTCATAGACTAAGATAATTTATTCAGTCAGCTATATCAGTTGAGATCTGATATTGTACCTAAGTCATTATTCAGTGTTTTAAATATAAAAGTATTTTAAAATGTTTAGTTTTATGGGAGTAATTATAAACTGTTGTGAAACAGCTGATACACAACCACTGATTTTTTTAAAGACAATATATGTTGAGCGTATGTTACGTTTGTACATGTTTAGAATAATACATAATTCAAACGGATTTTTTAATTTTATATCGTCAGTGAGTTTTTGAAATCTCATCGATTTAGTGTGTCGTTGTCATTTATCAGTAGTAATAGATTATCTTCTTATTTCCCATAAGTATTTTCCTGACAAGTGTGCTCTCTCCACAGCCTCCCTCTTTCCAAACGTCACCCTTCACCACTGTTAAAGGTACAGCGCAAGAATCCAGGATCCTCACATCAATATTTTTCTGTTTAAAATCTTTTTAACCCTTTATGGGCAAATTTATTTTTTTTGGCTTTCAGAAGTGAACCATAATATTTTGAAATACTTATGATATAAATGAAGTAAATTTGATAATAAAAATAAAAAATATTTATTAATAATTCAGAAAAACTAAAATTTCCATTGGTCAATAAATAAACCAATTGATATGTACGACAACAGCTTGTTCATCTATTATGCCATCAAACAATTCAAAAATATCATCTTGATTCATATTATCAAGTTCTTCAAAGGTATATGTATTTTTATTCATGTTTGCTGAAACAAAACAGAAGAAATTATAGCGACCTCTGAAATGGTTGAGGATTATTTCATGAAAAAAAGCAAAAATGTACTAAATAAATTGAAAAATTGCTAACATCCATTATTCGGCAAAACAAAAATCTGTTGATACAAAACCTCCACCCAGTGGAGGCCCATATTATGATCTTATTAGGATCGGTCATGGTTTAATAATAAATTATAGTTGTAATCAATCTGGGTGTGTTAATGTAGACCATTTACGCCATTTACGCCATTTACGGTGAAATTATCTGTATACCTACGTCTTTTCAATGAGGTTTTTTAATAACAGGTAGGTATGCAATTACAACGGCATTTCCAATTTACCACAATAAATAAGATCTTGCTCGATTAAAGCTCTTCCATGCCATTTCACGTCAAATAATTTGATTCCCAATTAAGCAAAATTCAGCCGGATTAATCCCGGTGAGCTGTTACGTCAAATTGTTACGGCGCCATTTTGTTCTAATTCAAAGCCAGCGCGCAAAATGGCGCCTTCTCGGAACGATTGCCGGGGTAAAATTAGCTTTTTGCGCGGGAACATTTAACCCGGACTAATTATGCTTTAAACTTGGAAAACGAACTGAAATTCGGTGTATATTATAAATGCCCCTCTTGCCGCCTAAAAGCAAAAATGTTGCCAGGATAAATAATGCCCGGATTTGGCCGGAAACCGCGCTCCGTAAATAACCGTTCGAGAATTTGTTTTGAAAATTATTTTCTTTTCTACGGACGGCACAGCCTTTTTCTTCCTTATTCAAATACGTATTTTGCCTCTTTAAATAAAAGCGAAATTTCCGGTTTTTGTTGACAAAAAAGTCTTCCACGAAAAGTTTGTTAAAATATCATCATACTGTGCCAAAAACAATGATTTACTGCGTAAATATGACATGTACAACAATCCTTGATCTAGTCATATATGGGTGGTTCAAAATAATCAAGTCCATTAAAATGGATAATGACTCCTGAAATATTTGGACCTAAAGCTGTTAAAACTCCTTTTGTAAAATTCAGGAATGTTTTCACTGTATCTACTTACCATATTTTGATAGTATGGATCAATTAAAATAAAAAATAGTCCAAACATAAAGTATATTCAGGCTTTATTAATATCAATAAATTAATGTTAGCAATAATACCTCTTTATACTGCTGAAGGAACTGTCAAAATGGACATGATTCACATTAAACTTGATGTCTTATCAATATTAGTATTGCCATTTATGCGGAAAATTGTAGAGATACGATTGTTATATTCACACAATATAGACATCTGTTTTAGCTGGACACTGAAACAAAAAAAAACGAATTTATGAAAATTATTGTGAACCACTCATATATTTTCTAACAATCAAACGATAGGTTAACTATCAGGAGTAATCACCGAAGTTTACAATATTAATGAATAATATATAATACAAAATCAATCTATAATTATTATTAACGATCTCCCAATAACAGGCAAAAAAAGGAAATCTTTATTAATAAATTAATACAAAAACAGATTCTAATGAATTTAAATTCGCGGTCGATAGTACAAAAACAGATAGTAGATAATACCTACCTATAACCTATCACTTTACAGGCGCATATACAGAAAATAGTTTGGAGGCGGTCAATTTCGAAAAAAAATCCATATTGAATTTTAAGGCAGTGAGAGGAGCGGAGTTAACAATGTCTAGCAGGTGCCACTGGCTTCCATATTTACCCCGCTTCTCATAGTATCAACTGCGAACCCCTTACTTTTAAGCGTACATTCCCCATACCCAGACACTCCATAATTTAATAAATCTAGCGATAAATACTTAGTCTGCGTGTACCCATCACTAAGGGCGCACGTATATGACTAAAATATTGCGAACTGTTCGTATCATAACGGTCATAACGATTAGGATCGTTAGTATTTTAGTGCTGTGTACTTACTTTTGTATTTTAAATTAATCAAAGTAGGTGTTACTTTAATTACAAGCCGATCGCCAACAGTAACTCAATTTCAAAAGCGCTTCAGAGAGCATCAAGAGACATTAGTTAAAATTTGCCACAATTAAGTATTGTGCCTATAGCATAGTGGTATATGTGCATGGGCGCAAAACTCGAGAATTCGATTCATTCTGAGTGTCTTACTTTTTTCCAAAAAAAAAAATTGTTTTCATTAGTTACAATATATTTTCTCAAAATTATTTATGTTTATTGCAATGACATTATTAATGGACAACGTACTCAATACATAAGCTAGCAAGTAAATTCGCGCATAGCGACATTTGCACATATCTAGGAAGACGTCACGCAATTTCCATTATGCGATATCACTCATCGGGAACTTATAACAATATAATCTTTATTATAATGGTGTTAGAACAGTGTTTCTAGTGTCAATGTTCATTTGAGCGAACCCGTTCGAACCAAACCATTCGGCAGATCCGACAAAAAGCATCGGGAATTTATAGCAATATCACCTTTATTGTAATGGCGTTGGAACAGATTATGCCATTCGGCAGACCAGACAAAAAAGTGAGTGTCATTTTTTTCCAGATGCTTCGTACATATTATTGTCATTGGTTTATTGGGATATTGTATTTTTCTGCTTTCTGCCAAGTGCTGATGCAAAATTAACTTAATTAATGTACCTACTCAGTTAAGGTATAATTCATAATTATCCCGGAAGCCGTAGTGATATACAGGACAGGTAGCAACAACCAATCTGGCCGACTACGATCCCCTGATGAGCACATAGCAAAATAATATTAACATTCTCAAACATACCCGCATAATTTAATTTTGCATAAACGTTATTTTAAAAACCAAGCGACACCGAAATGTTGCTCAAACTTTTTAACGAGTTTAAAACTTGTTTGTGGTTCATTTCTTGGGTAAGTAATTCAATGAATGGAATTCCCTTTCAAATGAATGAATATCGAACAGCCACTTTTAATATAATAAGCCTGGCAAATTATTTAATCAGTTTTCCGATTGCTTCATAAATATTTATGTTCCCGTTTAGACTACGTTTTACCCAAAAGCACACGAAAACTAATTATATAATTTTCAGCTATAGAGGTAGAGTTATTTCGTTCCATTTTCACATTAACTTCCTTTATGGTGCTTAACAAATGCTTGGTAAGTAGGTATATAATTCAACTGAAACTATGTATGCAAATTATTGTGTTATTATTTAATACAAATAATTAATTATTTACTTCATAAGCAATAATTTTGTTTTTAAACAGTCTAATTGAAGACCTGAGAATGAGAACTGAACAAAGACCAAATAATAGTGAATTTTACAGGAGAACCTATAAACTGATTTTAAAAATATGTGTGATTCTATCATTCAAAAAGTGAATGTAACATGATAGTTAAAGTGGTTTTAAACGGTGGTTTTTTTTAATATAAAATTACCGAAAAACCAAAGAGATTGGACTCTCTCTTTCCGAAAAACCATTTTTAGACTTTTTGGTTTTTGTCCTGTTCTCATTCTTAGGTCTTCAATTGTATTATAATAACAAACTAATTTAACATACATAACTTGAAAACACCTCAGATATATACCCACTAGAAAACAATATATTTGAAAAAAATACGAAACTCGACGGGATTTGAACCCGTATAACCATTGGTGTCACGCCAATCTGTGCATTAACTTTAGCATTAGTTATAACGTCGACTTGTTGGCGAGAGTCGGGCGTCGGGTGTCGGTTAGTCTTCTTCTTATTGTGCCATCCCCTAGCGGAGGTCGGCCACCATCAAGGCAATCTTATCTTTCTCGTCTGTTAACTTTGATTTTGATACTACGTAGAACTTCTTGGTCCTTCCCCAGCCGATTGAGAACTTCAACATTTGTCACCCGGTCAGTCGAAGGAATTTTGAGAATGCGTCTATATAGCCACATCTCGAAAACTTCAAGTCTCCGTGACATCTCTTGGTTTAGCGTCCATACTTCCATACCATAGAAAAGAATTGAGAGAACATAAAAACATACCATACGCAGTCTCAGACCTAGGTTAAGATCTCGATTGCTAAGGACGCATCTCATTTTGAGAAAGGCGCTCCTTGCGATCTCAATTCCAGTTTATATTTCCTGAGACTGGTCCCATTTCTCGGTTAGTAATTAAGTTAAATTAATATTCCTTGATTTAATACACAAAAACCGATAGTTAATAATAATGCAATTTGATAAGCATTTCATGTATCACCTACTAGTTTAAATTGTCGTCATTAGATAGGATGCTCGTAGCAAAATTGGTTAATGCACAGATTGGCGCGACACCAATGGTTATACGGGTTCAAATTCCGTTGAGTTTCGTATTTTTTTCAAATATTTTTTTTTAGTGGGTAATATATTATCTGAGGTGTTTTCAAGTTATGTATGTTCAATATAATATGGAATGTTACCATCTCAAAACCTTGTGAATTATTCATTTGAATAAAATAAATAGTTTATTAACACACTAATTATTGAAACCTCTCTTTTAACCCCTCTTCCTTCGTTGGGACAAAATTCGCATGCATCCATTCTTTCCACCAACCTCAAATCCCCAATTATTATCACAAAACCACCAGTCATGTGTCATGATCGAACGTAATGATAGTTAAGTTAAGTTACTACAAGACAGTCGAGCGCATAGGCTTGTTAAAGTTATCGCGCTCTATTTGATACGATACAAACGAGGCCGCGTTAACTACATAGTTCAAAACGTACCTGTTCGACCGTCGTTGCGCTAAATTTGATACGGTTTGAGCAAACGTCACTATCTATACTACGTCAATATCTACACGTCTATCATCCATCCTGAACTTATCATCATCATTCATTAACCTCATATGCATATCAGTGGATACCAGAAAACCTGGACTGGAATGAGGCTATAAAGAAAATGTGCCATAGTATGTGGATAGATTTTCACCATAGGGCATCATTAGAAAAGGGGAAATGGAGTAAGTCGATTCTACCAACACCACGAGAGGTGCCCTGGTTTGTAGAGTCTTCTTTGACGAGGAATGAGCTTAAGTTAATACTGAGGCTAAGAACAGGGCACACCATGGGCAAGAGATTTGATGTCCTCATGGGAAGAAGCGAATCGCAGCTCTGCGATGAATGTCATGTTTTAGAGGACATTGTACATTAACACTGCAATGCCCCAAATATGAAGTTCACAGAGTACAGCTGCGAATTGCAGATATCTATGAGAATGTCGACGAATTGAAGGGTGTCCTGGCGGTGGGTAAGACGGAAGAGTTAGGCAAAATTGTAAAGTTATTTAACAGAATAGGAGTGAGGACCTGATCGACGGATCCCCTTCTAGAAGAGAAGAGGCGATATGACAGCGAGTCGCAGTCAAAGCCTCGGTAAAATCACAAAAAAAAAAAAAAAAAAAAACCTCATATAAATCATCCATCAAAAGTTTGCCGGCCGTTTACTAGCGCATGAGTGCATGAACAACCTGTCAACATAAAGGTCAGTGTCTGGCATCCTGTGTAAACCCCCTCTCCCCCTAGATTCGTAATCTACCAACCAGCATCACCATCAAATTACAGTCCACTGCTAAAATCACCACCAACCTCTTTTCCGGGTCTCTATGCTATAATTAAATGAGCAGACTCGCATACTCGATAACTTATGCCGGTCATTGTCAGTAAACGTAAACTTTAAATTCAAATTACACGCAATAATGCAGGTACTAATTTTATCGTCTCGATCCTCTGGTTTTAGTGTTAAAAATATACGTTAAATAAAATATATTGATCAGCTTGGCCGTTACGCGAACCAGTGTTTATCCACACCACATTCTCTCATTATCATTCTTAACTTAAATAAACGTATTAAGGCGCTATAAATGAAACAACAACATACCGTCATAAATAAATATGCAATTTCTCTTTATTCGTAAAAATGAATTTTGGTTTTTTTTTGCTACTTATTGTACCGCCGTCAAACTGTTACACGACGGTAAGGCGAAATTACTTTTTATGTCAAAGCGCAGGGATTGACATCTTCTCTTTCTTTCATTCCTGTGGCAGGACGTAAATCATTCAAGTAATATGACGAGATCGCGTGAGCTTTCTCATGATTATTTTGAAAACTACTTTTAAAAAAGCTGGTTAAACAAATAAAAATTGGAATATTTATTGCGTTCTCTTCCAAATTTCAATGAAACCATAATGTTATGAACAACTGAATGTAGGTAACACGCTCTTTTATATGTTCATGATTCAATTTCTATATATCTATGATTTGATAGACGCGTTGGACATACCTGGTCTAACCTAAATCTTCAAGCCATCAAGTTCAACGCAGTTCAGTTAATCCAGAGTTAGAGACAGCGATGAGGATATGGACAAGGAGCGAACATACACCGGCAAACACATATTCTTGAGCGATTCAATAGGACAAAGAAGAAATTCCAGGTCAAAAAAATATTGGCTCAATAGAGTCACCTGAAAAATTGCAAAGTGGTCAGTATGGATGAAGTCAGGTGGAGAGAGTTCTTAGAATAAGCCAGGATAGCAGGATCCATCCAGGATTGTCGCGTTTCTGATGATAATTATGACAAATCTCCTTGCGTAAATATTATTTTGGCAGTAAATTCACAACATCCAACTCGATACGGAGTGTCTAGGACTCATGATTGTACTCGGTAAAAACCAAATGCCGCCTATTCGACGCTTGTATTCTGATGGCGCTGCTTTATGGTAGCGAATAATGGCACCTTACGAAGACTCAGAGCAACTGTATACTGAGCTTCGAAAACAGATGTTTGCGACGGATACTGGGTATGCGATGGTATGACTTTAGGAGCAATGAGGAGATAAGGGAACGCACCAAGCAGCCTCTCATTAACCTGACAGTCAAGAGGCGACGTTGGGCCTGGTTCGGCCACGTGCTGAGGATGCCAAAAGAGAACCTCAACCTGGCTTGCCTATTAATTCTTCAAGCCAACTGGATTTCGGCATCCTTGAAGGCCGCTCTATAGAGTGTATACGGCGGAGCCACAGGATGCTGGTTTAACCTGGAACGAATCAAGAAAACTGGCGAGGGACAGGAATTCTTGGAGGCGCCGCGTGGTGTCCATATGCTCCGACTAAGGGGCGGACATGGAAGAAGAAGAAATTCACAAAGTCAATATACTGTTAATTTATTATAATATTATATTGCGATAATAATTTAGTATTACACCTGATCTTCATCACAAACCGTCGGAAGCCATGAAAGCATAAAATTTCTACCTAGAGAGTAAAAATTTAATAAATATTCATATGTGAGCATTTGCATTTTAATTGATTATAAGGAGTTTACGCTGCTAACGTAAAAGCTGCTAAATGTGCAAGTCTTCACACGCGCCACGTTATGTCACCCTTTTAGTACAGCGACGATTAAAAATAAATCTTTTTAATTAATTTCAGCATTTATTTAGTTTTTTATACTGGTAATAAATTCAATTACAGTCGAACTTGGTTATTACGATCACGTAAATAGCAAAATCTCGGATGTAATAAGAAAGCATTCGTTGACATTTTAGTTAATGATTTTCTCCATACGTTTATTAACTTTTATAACGAGCTACTTCTCGGGTATACAAAGCCAAACTGTTAATTGAAAAGATGGGATTACGTTTATGATACTAGTTAAGTATCTAAGTAGGTACCTAATTGGTGTTTTCGCCAACAACATTGATAAAGTAACCACGCATATAGTAGAAATTGCATGTAAAAAATCTAAGCTTTGTGAAGTCAGTAGGTACTTACCGGCGCTGGCGGCTCAGCACTTCATTACAATAAACAACTTCTTTTGTATTTTATGAATGCCATGCTTGTTTCGGGAATTTTTATGGTGGTTTTCAGATTTTTTTATGTTCTATGCTTAAATAGAACGTGGCGCGAAAAATGTTAAATAACGAGTTATGCTTATAACGAGCAAATTCAGTCGGTCCCATCTTCCTCGTAATAACCAAGTTGGACTGTATTGTCCAAAAATTTTCGGTCAAATGTAAGATGCAATATTACTTCTTCATATTCATCAGGACTGAGGATCGTGACCATGATGATTTGTCTATCAAATAGCGTTCCCAACGGACTTCTATCGGTATTTTACGACACGCCAGGCCTGTGGCCACTGGAAGACTCCTGACACTCATAAATTGGTGCAAGTATCTGGGGCATACAATGTTTGTTTCAATATTCTAATGCTAGATCTCTAAAAAACAAGACAGTGCGGACGATATAAGCTAGGGGTAGTCAACCTGGTCCCTACTGCCCACTAGTGGTCGTTCCAGCTTTCAGGGTAAGCGGTAGGGGTTTCAAAACCATTTTCATTATGTTTCCATAAAATTCCCCGTGAATTACATTAGTAAATTTCAGAAAATATCCTATTCGTATCACCCTCGCAGAAGTTTAGTTCGCGTTACGTAAGTACTTCAGTGCTGTTAATCATATTATGACCAAAGAAAGAAACCGCCTAAATATTTCCGAAAGAGGAGACCTTCGTTTGTTCCTCACAAAGATTGAGCCAGATATCCAGTCTTCAGTTTCGAAGCATCAGCCTCAGTGATCTAATTAATTATTTAATTAATTAAATGTAATTTCATCAGACTTTCTATCCCTCAAGCGCCATAAATTTAACAGATGTTATCTTTCAGTATTAATGTATGGGTGAAAAACATAAGCCTTAAATTGTATTTGAAAGAGGTCTAAAAGAATCACAATGTGGTATGGAGGGATCATGGCCCCCACATCCTGAACCGGGCCCCCATGCTAGGATCTTTGGCGGCCCCCCTACCTATCTCTAAGAATAAAGGCAGTGTGATGCTCTACAGTAGCGTTTTTCAAATGGTCTACGCGGTAAAATTAATGTGTATATTTAGTGTTTTATGTTGTATATTATATCCATTTGAATTAAGGAGTTGTCGAGTGTCGATACATAATTAAAAAAATTCTCTTACAACGATATAATTTTAAGTAACATTATTGAAGGAATATAGCGCCGCGACGACTTTTTTTTACTATCAAAGCAAATTTGTGTTGTGTGTTTATCTCACTTATCTGGTCAACTGGCCACGCCGGGCCCCTCCTGCCCCCCCCCCCCTTGTGGGGGCCATGGGAGGGATACAATAATATGTTGATAAATCATGTTATGGAGTAATTGCAATTTGAAGTTTAACATGCCCTCTATATATTCATCATCAGCCGGGATCAATCCACTGCTGGATAAAGGCCTCCCCAAGTTTCTTCCAACTCTCTCGGTCCTGTGTCTTTCGCTGCCACGTATTTCCGCCCAACTTTACCAGTTCGTCAATCCAGTGGCCGTTTTGTGCCCCTTGGGTACCATTGGATGACGGCATTTGTCCAGCGGCCGTCCTTTCGGCGAGCAATGCACCCGCCCATCTCCATTTCAGTTGTTTGGCAACATCTATTACATCGCGTACTCCTGTCTGCTTCCTAATCCATTCGTTTCTCTTACGGTCCTCTTATGCCCAACATACCTCTCCATACCTCGCTTTGCGACTCTTAGCTTTTGGACATCTCTCGTGTTGAGGGTCCACGGCTCGCAGCCATACGAGAGGACGAGTAGCACGCATTGGTTGAACACCTGACGCTTAAGACATAATGGTAGGTCATTCTTGAAGATACTATATTAATAAGGCATAATGCTAATTTCTATATACTTCGTGTGCATATTCTATATATCGGATGACCTTGAATTTATTTTCTAACATACGTATTTATACAGTGGCGTCCCTAGACAAAATGCCGCCCCATTTTTATACAGTATTTTTTATCATCATTTCATGACTCCAATATCTAAGAAATGTGTTGTATGGATATATTACTAATAAAATATATACCGCTAAATCTAATAATTTAAATGCCATCTCTACTTCAATAGACAATATTGCGAGTCCATGGTTTCAGATACTACGTTTAAAAATACATCTTACATCTCTCAAAAATATTTCGATAAATTAATTAAGGTAAGTATGTACCTACCTATAATTCAAAAATAATTCGTAATTCTGCACGTGTCATTACTGGTCATCATGGACGTGACGTCCAAGGACAACGAGACATCGCAAACCCGAAAAAACATTACAGTCCTACTTTTATGATAAATAATACATTTTGTTTCCAACCAGTAAGCTAATTTTTTTAATGTTAATATATTTCCATTATAACTAAGTTTATGTACCTATTTCTACATATACCTAATGATTCTCCTCGATTTGACGCTCTTCGAGTAACTGCCGCCCCCAAGCGACGCTCAATCTGCCTACCCCCACAGGACCTCACTGTATTTATATATAGGACACACAATCTGTTGTCAACTCCAAATACTTAAATTATCGACTTACCAGCTTATGGCAGCAACCGCAGGATATTAAATTTTAAAAGAAATAAATGAATGAGGAAGCAAATAATAATAGTGTTACTAGTAAATATAGAACAAGATGAGATAAAAAAAACAATTTAGCAAAATTACATAGCAACGACTCAGACATACGACACTGCAGTTAGCTTGAGTCGACGCAGGTCTTACTTGATTCCAAATGCATCCGATTAGAATCCACAATTGTATAAAAAAAATACAATTGGAGATTTTAATCGGATGCATTTTGAATCAAGTTATACTTGCGTTGACGTACGCTAACTGCAGTGTCGTGTGTCTGAGCCCTAAAGTACAGCAACGAGAGATCTTTTTATTAATGGATCTAGAATAGCTGAGGTGGTATTTTATAATATTATGATCATTAGACAAGGAGGGATAAATTTAAACTTTGTATTCATATTATGGATTATGTATATAAACTAAAATCAACAAAAATATTACAGAAAAACGTTTTTCTTATCTCGTATTCTTGTTTGTCCGGTGGTTGTTTATTCAGTAAAAATCTTGCAATCGATTTTTAACTAACTACCCGACTACCTAGACATTTGAAACTTTTAGAATACATCAGAACACGATGCCAATGCACTCTTTAAATACTTTTAGCCACCTTTAAGTAGAATTGAATTTATTTTCAGTTAATTCTGTTTTGTATGAAAAGTTATTTCGGAAGAAATCCGTAATCTAATCCACTATTATTGGTTGCTAAGGGGGTGGTCCTAGCAACTTAGTTATCAATATATACGTGCGTTACTATAGAAATCAAAATGACATTTCAGTATTCTATATATTTGTTTGTTAGTTGCAAAATAGCAAAAAAATGATTTGTTGACAATTGCCTTATTTATCCTAAATTATTAATACATAGAATTGTCAAGTTTATATGATTCAACAGAAAATTTAAAAACGTGGTATATAAAAAGTTCTTTTTATCTTGTAATTGTTTTTTTTTAAATTCGTACAAACGACTCTTACTTTTTGTTAGTCGGACTGATTGTTTCTGCATATTTGCTTTCGTACAAATTATAATATTATATACGTACCCGTTTATTTTACAATGCATTATGTAATAAATCTAATATAAAATTATTCACTTAATTGTCGATTTTTTCTACTTTACACAGACCGCCCGCACTATATGCGTTAAGCTACCGCGATGAAGTTTCCCATGGGAAAAGTAGGTTTTAATGGGATATGTTACCGGGAACGGTGCCGGAGGATTTTCAGCGATCAACAGCCTGCAGGTGGCGCTCGTTGCAACTTTCTAATGCTTTACTGTACCGACAATTATTATTATATGTATAGAGATATAGAATTACAAATTAAATATCTATTTTTGTAGTGTCAAAATATAGCAAACTCGGTAAGGAGCTGACCTCAATAATAAATTCCGCATATCCGTTTTTCACTTAGTCAGTCACCCATTGACGCAAACGCCAGATAATAGCTGACTCGATTATTTCAATAAAAAGAATATTATTTTGACTGTATAAATAGCGAATAATAATTCATCGGAAATGTCACTCGAATCTAAGTACCTGGTCCGTTACTATCGCAATCTATGTACTGTCAGTTTATTTTTGTACCGATTGTAATTATGTACTTATGTACTCTTGTACTTATGCAATCATAAATAAACTCTCACTTCTCCATCATCATGAATAACCACGATCGTCTTTCATCTACAACACCATCGACCCTCACATCGACCACTCCCACATAATATGTATACATAATACATTGTCTTCATATTATATAATTATATATTATATTTATAAATGATATAATTAATGTAGATCGAGGTTTCATATCAAAAACTTTCGCTGTCATTTTGACACCACCTATTCGTATAATTAATTTAATTTAATAAAACACCATTTTTATCGTACTTATTCCACTTTTATTATATTTAATACCTGCGCATCCATTCTATACACAAGACTGCAATCGGCCGCTATTGGTGGCTATCAAGGGTAGGTTTTCATACTTTTGTATTGAATTATTATAATTTTTACAATAAGTAAATTGCGTGGACGGTGGCCGCGCGGCTTAAGCATTGGACTATAACGCCGTGGGTCCCAGGTTCGAATCCTAGGTCTGGCAAGTACACATATTGTTTTTTCAATTTGTGTGCGAGTCGCTGTATGGACCTAATAGGTTGAGCAAGTGGCTGATATCCATTTCTCATAAAAAAAAAACAAAATCTGTTAATACAAACCTCTACTCTGTGGAGGCCCATATGATCCTATTAGGATCGGACATGGTCGGGGGGAAAAAAATTGTAAATGTATTGCCATGTTTTAACAGCACCTCTCTTGACTGTGCTAACTTTTAGAGTGAGATAGACAGTGTTGACTGTTTAGACTGCTAACTTATTGTAAAAATTATAACACCTCAATACAAAAATATGATTAACTACCGTCGATAACCGCCGATAGCAGTCTCGTGTATAGAACAGAATGATGCGCTGGATCGGCTTCGCCCGCCTCAGAGGGATATTTTCAACTAAAGAATATTCAACACTTACAGGCATTTATAATAACAAATTTATAAAGTGACAAAAATAATCAACCAATACATTGAAGTATCCTAACAAATAATATTATGTCAATAACACGTCTTGGTAATTAAAATGAATAAAATTGCATATTAATATTTCAATAATACCTCATTAAAATGACACTAAAACCAAACATTCTTAATTATTTCCATAAAACAATAATATAAAGCAATAAACAATTTAATATATCAGAAAACAAATAATTTTAATTTATCATTATTTAATAACCTGAGACATTTGATTAATAATTCGTTTATAAAATTTACAATATACCTAATAAAACATTATTACCACCTGTGGGTCTATTCTATACACAAGGCGCCTATCGGCGTCTATCAACAGTAGTTTTTCATATTTATTATGTATTAAAGTGTTATAATTGTTACAATAAGTTAGCCGTCTTAACTGTTAATACTGTCTATCTCGCTCTAAAAGTTAACACAGCCAAGTTAAAGCTCTTAAAACATAGCACTTTTTGACAGTTTAGGTTTAGATGGTTAACTTATTGTAACAATAAACCACCTTAATACATAAATATGATAAACTATATGCTAGCCGATAGCCGCCTTGTGTATAGAATATACCCACTGATGGACATGTTTTTACCATTTTTGTTAATTCAGTGGCGGAGGGCGGAGGTAGGCTATTAAGATCCGACATAAATAGTGCACACTAAACTTTGTCAGTCATCCGTATTTGTTTTCATTGAAATAAGACTACAATTTACAGATGGTGTTGGTAAGTATTTAAAATTCAATGAAACACTGTGAAAACCAAAACATAATAGACAATTATCAAAAAATACTCGTCCATCTATAAAATATATAAAATTATGCAAGTAAATCATAGATAACTCTGTATATTTTATAGATAGAATAATATTTTTTATCTATTATAGTTTGGTTTAGGCAGGGCTTAATGAATTTAAAAGAATGAATTGTGTAATTTATTCATTATATTATAATGTAATTAAAATATTCGTAAAGTGTATATTATAATATTCGTGTATTCTTTCTTAATACTGAAAATGCCGGTATTTTAGGTTTTTGAAACAGGTATTTCGGTATCGATAAATAAATGAATACCAGTACTGCAAACCTTATAACCCACTAGACTCGCGATTACCAATTGGTAACATGTCCGCTTGTGAAATTGTGGATTACGGGTTGGAATTCCCAAAATTCTTAAGCTATTTTTCAATGTGTGTTTAAGCCTAGAGTATATGAATAATAGGTTGAGCAAGCGCCTAACATCCATTTCTCGTACAAACTATTAAGCCAGTAATAAATAAATGGCTTTATGAGGTGCTTATTATAGGGTAAAAAGTAAATTTTCCATCTACTTTTCTTGCAAATTTGTCTCGTGAAAAGTTAAGTTTCTTTCACGTATGATAAGAGCATACTTCAGTGAAACGGCAAATAATTTTAAGTAATAGGTGGGACGTAATTTTGCATGCGTTGCCAGTCGGAGAGCGATAGTCGACCTGTGAGCACGTCAATTTGTTTTGTGATGGCGTCGGAGGAATTAATTCTTAAATCGTGTAATAAAGATGACGTATTTGAAATGTTACGTATTTACTCGAAAAACATAACATGTCAATGAATATATTATTATTATTACTTAAATAATAATAAACATAACATTAAATGGACGCATGTTGAATTTTTATGGCAAATTATGTATTGTTCGTCAAACGTCGCTTGCACAATCTGCGCGTCGCGTAGTCACGATCGTTTTAGACCGTGCCCCAACTGAAGTATAGCCGTAACATTTTTTTTCAAAATATATGGTTAAGCTACCTATATCTATTTTTTAACTTATGATTAATGTGTATCAATAACAAGTTAAGCACTTTTAATTTAATTAATATTCTATGCTGAACAGTGGCAATTGTGAAGTAGATACCAAAATAAAAATGTTCATGGTCTTCCAAACTATAAATTTTAAAAAAATCTGTGTGGGAATTTCTATAAAGCCAATCTGATAAAACTGATTTGATGAGACACATCTATTATATCGCGAAATCTTTCTTGTATGCTTCCTTGTTCATTGGTTTCTTTTGCGGTCTTTCCGCGTTATACTTCACACTTAAGCCTACTGGATCATCAAACTGATTTTTTTCACCGAAAATTTTAGTAAAATAAATTTTATCCTAATTCATTTTATCTCTCCTAGTATTTATTTTTATTAAACAGGTACTGAAAGAGATAAAATTATTAAATATTGAATGCAGGGGCGCGCTTAGTGACATAGAGGCCCGACGTAATGACTGATTTTGAGGCCCCCCACTGTAAAAAAACAAACAAGCAAATTTAAATTTTCTCTAAATAAATTCATACGATAAAATACGTATTTAACTTTAATTAAAAAAAAAATATTTTGTATGATAAATCAGGTCGGCAAAGGTGCTAAAATCCATGTTCAGGAAATCTACTATCTATGTATAATAATATTATAATATTGGAACTATCTGCCTTAATTTTCTTCTTTATGAAATTTCCTACAAGCTTATTTTTAGAGTGCGTCCAAAATAAATTTATTCATTTTCTTTATTTTAAGACATTATAGTTATTTTCCTTTTAATAATTCGTCAACGGATTACTTTCCGACTGACTTTCTACAAGGCATGCTCACTTTTCACTCTCGAATCTCATAGGTCACTTCTGCTCTTCAAACATTGTTTGCCTGCTATCACGAGGGATGGTTTCTAATCCTGGCGTCCTGAAGAATTTAAATTTATATGCGCCTCTCAATTACATACATGGTCGCAGCCATATCCTATTCTGGGTCAGAACTGTTTCCTCGAGTCAAGCCTATCAGGCTCCATTAGCGAGGGGTGCAAGATTAGTAAATGCGCTCTCTAAAGACATTATAGACATTTTCAATGATGTACTTTACATTTTAGTTTTGAAACTTTATTCTATTGTATAAATTTGTTAATGTTTATTATTATTACTATTACAATTATTATTATTATTATTATTATTATTCTCTCTTGTGAGGGTAATATTAATTGTAAGAATATAAATCTCATGTTGTTACTGATGTTAGCATCCTTAATTTTGATTTGTTATGTCCACAATGTTTTGTTTTCTTAAATAAATAAATACAATAAATAATATGGATAAATTGACCGAAGATTTGTTATGCGGAGATGCATGACAATCGATGCGGCTGTATCGGTGTAGCTTTTGGGAACTTTATATGAACACCTTCCATATGTACGGAATGTATGGCCTTACATATTATATTATATATACCATTAGTGATATAAATTATATACTACTAACCTTGATGTTGTTCGGCTGTTTGGTTGGAGCAGATCCCAAGTTCACGCACTCACCTCCTAGTAGGTGAATGGTGGATGGCTGAGTGTCACTCTCACTGTTACACTTATGAATATGAATGATGATGATAAGTTTGTACGAATGATAAGACGCAACGTTCGCTCAGACCATATCAGATTTAGCGCTTCGCAAGTCGTACAGATATATTGTTATGTATGAGATACCCTGTGCGGGTAACACGGCGTGATAGATGGTCTAATTCAGTGGTCCCCAACCTATTTATCGCCGCGGACCGGCCAACGTTTGATAATTTTACCGCGGCCCGCTGAGGGGGGGACGTTGATTGTTTAGATTTAATAATTTTAATTTAATTGTATTTTAAAATGTCTTCAAAATAAAATACAGTTACACCAAAAATGAATATAAAGTGATTTAAAATTTTAACTCACTAAAACGCTAAATCAATGAGAACCCTGAGTTTGTTTCTTTGCAACGAGACGATTCCATCTGGAGGTAGTAGGAGACAATGACACCCGAAGTGTGTTGCTTATATCTAGTTTATTCCGTTGTTTTGTGTTGGTTGCTGTCATTGCAGAAAACCTCGCTTCACACAGATAGGATGTCGGAAATGGCAATAGGGATTTAAGTGCTGTGGTGGCAATCTCAGGGTATTCCGCCATGACTTTAATTCAGAACACCGACAATGATGTAGTTTTAAGGCCGCCGTCATTTGCAATCTCTCAGTTACCGGTTAACCTCTCGTCCATGGAAAGTCACACAAGCCCGAGAGAAATACACCACAGTAAATAAAATGGAAATAATTTAATGTCCCTTGGGCGGCCCGGTATCATTTGATCTACGGACCAGGGGTTGGGGACCCCTGGTCTAATTGACTGAGTTCGTAGGGAGGCTCGAATTGAGTTATTTGCTTGGACGACGGTCACACTGTAGCAAGTTGACACGACCGTGGTCTACAAATAACTCACTTAATCAATCCCGGTCGACTAATGACCCGTAATTGTGTTGCGACAATAATTTGGATTATAGGTAGGAGGGAAATATTGAGATGAGGGCAGCCATAATTTGCCCAACCTCTATGTTTATATAGCTCTTGGCTACATAGTTTACACGCCGCCATATATGATGTAGTCTGTCTCTGTCCCACCTACCGAATAATCTTGTTATCTTGAGATTAATAATATGGTAAGATAAGATAAATGGACAAATGTTAACTTTTATTAGTTAAGGTTTAGAATCAATTAATAATCTTATCTATAAATAAGATAATTTACGAGTCAAATATAAATCTTCCTGTAAAGTAAATATCACTTTTTAAATTAAAGGTCACTAATTTACTGCATATAATGACGTCAACCAGTGCTTAATTTTTAAGTGACCTACAATCCTGTCTTAAGAGTTAGTGTTCAAGCAATATGTACTACTTAACCAGAATGAAAGTATACGTGTGAAAGAGATCTAAAAATGACGAGTAGCACAACTTGGCATAGAAAGGTGCCTGTTGGGCATGACGCCGGAAAACTATCAAAGAAACCAATAGATAAGAAAGCCAACTAGAGTACGTGATGATAAAGGTCGCTAAACAAATGAATAGGCAATGGGCTAGATATGCCGCTTGGTGAATGGACAACCGCTGGAAAAATCCGGACATATAGTGATACGTACCCAAGGGCAGCGCTCGAAATGAACCGGAACGCACCGGAACACAGCTTCTGTTCGTAAAATTTCTGACATTATCGCTCCGTCTAGTGGAAAAATTAAATTTTGCATTCCCATTTGTGAACTAACAAAATTAATATAATTATTTACTTATTATAAAATTATTACATAAATATGTTAATATTTTCGGATAATTGTCAAGCGCTCCGGTTCGTAAAACTATCCATTTCGAGCGCTGCCCAAGGGGAACAAAACTACCAGAGTGACGCCCTAAACCGCGCTGGATTGAAAAACTCATAAAGATCGATGGATGTATGTGGCAGTGAAGAACTAGGGACACAGAAGAGTGGAGGGAACTTACGGAAGCCTTTATCCAGCAGTGAATCGACCCCCGTCTGATGATTATGATACATATTATGGAGTTATAGCACTAGACATATTTTTTGTTTTTTAAAGAACCCAACCCAAACCCCAATAATTGTTTTCACCACCGCAACAAGCCTCAACAAGAGGAGATAACGGGCAAACTGTCTACTGACAACGAACCACGAAAGCATGTCAATTCTTCTGCTATACAAAAATTACAAACCAGTTGGCGCTGTATACATGCACTACAACAGTGGCAAAGGGTGAAGTTAGGGTGTTAATATCTGATATAAAAAAATGCATACTAAACTTTGTCAGTTATACGTATTTGTTTTCATTGAACTAAGACTACAATTTTCTTTACAGCTGGTGAAGGTTAGTTTTTAAAATTCCATTAAACCCTGCAAAACCAGGCGTTAATAGATATTTTTTTCGACCATGTCCGATCCTAATAAGATCATATTATGGGCCTCCACCGAGTGAAGTTTTGTATTAACAGATTTTGTTTTTACGAGAAATGAATGTCAGCCACTTGCTGAACCCATTACGTCCAAACTCTGGCTCATACACAATTTCAAAAACAATATGACATTGTGTACTTGTCAAACCCGGAATTCGAACCTGGGACCCATGACGCTATAGGCCGACGCTTAAGCTACGCGGCCATCGTGAGCGCCATAGATAATTGTCAAAAAATACTCGTCTATCTATAAAATATCTATAATTATGACATTAAAATCATTCATCATTTTGGTTATTTTATAGGTAGAAAAATATTGTTTATATAGTAATATGGCTTGGTTTGCAGGGCTTAAGGCTATACCTCAGTTGAGGCATGGTCTAAAAAGATCGTGGCTAGGCGATGCGCGGATTGCGGGTCGCGGATGCAAATGGCGCATGCGGACCGAAATATAATTTGTCATATAAATCCAACATGCGTCCATTTAATGTTCTGTTTATAAGCGGCCGTGCATATTTACGGTTGTGCATATAAGACGGGTGGTGGTGGGCACTTTAACGTATGTTATATTGAGGGGGATCAGCACAACACTCGCCGGTATCCATCTGACACCACCGCAGAGATCCGAGGACGTTCCTTACAGGAAGACTGTAAGTGACATTGTGTACAAGACCGCATTTTCGGCATGGCAGGCGAGGTGGACCGCCTCCCCCAAGGGGCGGCACACTTACCGTTTTTTTCCAGACGTATTCTGCAGGCACCAAACTAGAAGACTCCAACCTTCGCACAGGATTAGCCAGTTCCTCACCGGCCATGGCAACTTCGCGGCCAGACTCCACGAGTTTGGCTTGATAGTAGATGGGCCGGGTTGTACCTGCGGGCATGACCACCAAGATGTTGAACACATCCTCTGGAATTGCCCGCTTATGGAATTCGAACGAGCGGGGTCCGTCCTCACACGGGCCCAATTGGTCATGGAGATCTGGTAGCAACCGAGGCCAACTTTGCGGCAGTTGAGAAATTTGCAGCGTCGTATGGGGAGCGAGATAGTCCCGACTCTTTTGTAGACTCATCCATTTCAATTCGTGACACTCAGTATGCGGGTACACAAAGCGCTTAACGTCAGCGGACAGCAGAGCCAGTCCAAAAAACAAACATTTTTTTTCTTAACTTTCTTCTTTAAGCACTACGGTGCATGGTTGCAGCATCAGTCCCGTGCGGCTCCGTCTCGGGACGGAATAGGCACTTAAAATCACTTCTTTCAGACACGTTTAAAGCGTCATAGAAAGCGGCCGTGCATATCCACGGTTGTGCATATATGACGGGTGGTGGTGGGCACTTTAACGTATGTTCTATTAGTCACAATAATAATATATTCATTGACATGTTTTCTTTTCAAAGTAAATGGGTAACGTTTTTAGTCATTTTTACACGATTTAAGAATTAATACCCCCGTCGCCATCACGAAACAAAATGACGTATTGATACCTTGACGTTCGCTCTCAGACTGCCAGCGAGTCCAAAATTTCGTCGCGCCTATAGTTGAAACACACGCGTTAACATAATTTTACTCCCTACTTTAATTATAGTTTGTCAATTTATGGCTACGGCCGCATGTTGTAGCTTAACTACTGGGGAATGCCAAAAGAAATGGCGTATTTCAAAAAAACACTACCTTATTCTTAGGTCAATAATTATTATAACGCAATTATTATTCATAAGAAATTTATCGCACTTGAATGGTCAAAGACATAGCTTATAATAAATATCTTTAGAATCATCTTCAAATGTGTTAATCTTGCCGATTTTTTTAATAATAAAATGCCTAATTCTTGTCAAATTTGGGATCACAGAGATTATCAATATAATTTTTTATCGTGAATATTTTACAAAAATTATCTCATAATAAATTATACTAATGGTTTTATAAATGCGTTTGAATATTAATAAATGTAAAAAATCTTAACACCACTGCACAGTTATGTACCGAAATATGACTATATTCTAAAATATTAGAGCGAGAGGTTTAAAAGAATACTATTTTATGTAACAAAAATACTTTATGCAGTCATCAAATGTTTAAAATAACTATAAAAGATAATAAGGCTTCAAAATTATATAAATAGATTATCTACAACGTTTAGCCTGTGGGCCTCGTAGGGGCGGCCAGGTCGAGCGGAGCCAAAAAATGTATGGGGACCACCATGAAAGCGCGGAGAGTGAGCGGTAGACAGTCTGGCCGCTCGTCGAATTTGCAGCGTTTCGAGCGGCTAGCTAGCGGTGTGTCAAACAAAATTGACTGTTCCCTCGCCCTTCCTTTCCCCGACTTCAAAAAACGTCTGCAATTGGTAGCGTTAGGTAGCCGCTGCTATGAATCTTTTGGATCACAAAATAGTTTGTGTTTTACGCGCGTCTTAGTTTGCTATTCATTTTTATTTGAAGGAAAATACCTACTAAGCCCATATTATTATAAATTACACTAGCATGTACCTATACTTTTAAGTTTTTTTTTTTTAATATGTACAGGTATAAATAATCTAATGCATTTAAGTTTTGTACTATGTATTCCATTTGAGTCGTTTTTTGCGACCCGGTTTTTGACTTACGGCATCTTCAGGCACTATGCGCACTCATCAATAGTAAATAAACACTGTCAATAAATGCAGTTAATTATATCTTATATAATAAAATTAATACAACAAAGTAGGTACCTACCTATTGAGTCAAGATTACCTACATATTGCCTGAAGATGTCGAATGCAGAGATGCAGAATTCCTCCAACTCACACGTACGTGTACATATAAAAAATAAACCACCAATATTATGTGTCATCACTGTCATCTTCAATAATAATTGGATAGGGAAATAGATACGTTGTTATTGTTATTAGGTACTTTGGTAGTATTCTTTATCAAGTCTCTAAACCCGCCACTGATATAGGTACACTGATGAAATTTATTTACGATAGTTTTAGATTTAAAATGCACATTAACCTTGATTTTGATATTAACAAGGTACACAATATGTAACAGAGCAAGGTTCCAATGAATTCGGCGAATGGCTGATAACCATTCCTCGTAGGTAACCAAGCTTTTTTGCCGGACGAACTATTTGGCGTATGTTTTTGGTCCGCGCACTATGTAAGATATAAAAAAAGTCTATGGGTATTATAGCAGGTACGTCCAAAATATTGTAATTTTGAAATCGGAAATGTCTATTTTTAACTAAATACAAATACATACCTACTATAATTACGTTATTCCTGCTCCATTGTATTTTTTTAATTATGCGGAACATAAAATGAAATATTATTATTATTATTATATTGCTGGCGACAAAATAATTTTGTTATGGGTGTAATAATAATAATGCCGATTGCTTACGCGGCAACTAATAACTTTCTTATTAATTTATTACGTCAGGTGTCATGTTTCTTGTCAAAACCATACGCGGTCAGCGCTGTGAAACCTTTTATTATTTTATTATATTATTTAATTCTGAATAAAATAATGTATAATTAATTTTTACCAGATTTTATATAATATTATTATTAACGTTTCAAAAAATGCGCTTGTGCGTTACTAAACATTTCAAAGTTTTCAATTCTTATTGTTTTTTTTAGTAGTTCGGCATTTTTTCTGGTTCGGTTAATCTTATAGGTATGCTGAGAATTCACTGTTTTTGTGAAATACGGGATTTTTACATATACAAATAAAACCCGCTTCTGTGTGGGGAATTATATACATAAACCTTTATCAATTTTGATCTAGTGACTGTCGGGCTATGTAAATTATTTATGTTTATTTACATAATATTTTCCATATTTAGCTTTGCATGTATAATAAAATGAACACTTTATAAATACACACTTGTTTACGTAGGCGAGTGTAGTCAAGATCTCAATAATTCTTCTTCTTCTTGGTCGTACACTCATGGCTGAGGATAGTGACCAAATTTGAATTTCGTCTTCCTTTGAGCGACCAAGACTTTCCATCCTTCTCGATCTTCCGCTTCTCTCAGGGCAGAATGGATGGTGCAATAATTCTTACATGATTACAAATTCACCAATACTAAAAACGTTGTGGAACCGCCATCATGTGCCGAGTTATGCCAAGTCCCAAATCAAGATAAATAAAAAAACATTATATAAACAGTTTTAAAGTTGCATATCAATTGTTTGCAAACATTTGTATAAAAACAATTCATAGATACTATTGTAAACAAATGTGCATTTTTGTTGTATTTCGCCACGAATAGAAAACGTATGCAAACGCACAAACAAACATGCGAGCGTGGACGTGTCTACAGATTTTGTTTCACTAAAAGTAACGCTGTGTGGTCTCGACGAATGTTGTTTTGATTAAATCTCATAAATCTGTATGATACGGGCTGCCCAGACTACATTTAATTGATAACAATGTGTGCAGGTGAATACGTGCGTAGACTTACAAATGTTTGTAATGTGAATTTGTTAAGCGATATCAGTTTACAAACAATGTGGGTATTTTACAAAAAGATCATACAATACCCTCTGGTTATAATCCAAACAACTCTGTTCAGGTTCACGATTTCTTTAAATATATTAAAAAAAATTTTATATTGAAAAGGTGACGTGCCACTGGCTCAAGCCGCTGGTAAAGGACGCTCCTACGTGGGACAGGCCAAGCATTTGGAGCGGATAATTAGTCTAGACTTCATCGCGCGTTGCATGAGCGTTTCCACCAGGTCCGGGAGTGTCCAGGATCATGGTTTGAAAATACAATAAAAACTCAATTTTGACCTTCGACGAGCATGTCCCCCCTTAATGAATTTAGAAAAACTGACCATCAACATATTGTGTAATATATTGTATTCTTAATTCAACGAAAATAAATAAGTATGTATGAAAAAGGGTGCACAAATTTGTCGGATAACCCAAAGATACCAAAACTATTAATTATGGTTTGGTTAGATAGGGTTTCATTATTAACCAACTGCACCTGTAAATTGTAGTCTTAGTTCAATAAAAACAAATACGTATGACTAACAAAGTTTAATGTGCTTTATTTATGTCGCATCTTAACACCTACCTCCACCCTTCACCACTGCTGTGCGGGGGATAGAGAGTGAACGTCGTTTATAGGCGGACAGCCTAATAGCATAATTGTAGCCCAATAATTATTGACGAAATATCCAAAACAAAAACCACGCGCTGAAAATGATAAAAACTAACTAGGTATCAGTAAAGTTAGTATGACTTCTTTATAGAAAGTAATATGACAATTAATTAGTATTATTAATTATTATAACCTACTAGCTGAAATACCCGGCTTCGCACAGGGTCGCTTCGTGGATACATCTATCTTAGATATTTAAAAAATAATACTTGACTATTTTTTTAATATTAAAATATCTGTGTAATACAATATGGCAATATGAAAATAATTCTAATAGGAGTAAAGGTCAAACAAAAGAACACTTAATAAATCTAATACAAAATATGCAAACGTTATTTAGAGTATCAATAATTGGTAGTAAAAAATTCAAAATTGGGTGGAACAAACAACAAACTTTGTATTAATTTTATATAATACCAATTTAAAAACCTTTGCGGGTGTGCGCACAACAACTGACAAAAGTTTCATCGCAATCGGATGAATGGTATAGGAACCATACGAATAAAAAAAGATAGAATGAAAAAGAAGAAGATGAAGAGAAGATGGTTTTTCTAATTCAGAAACCTTCGCGGGTGTGCACACAACAACTCACCAAAGTTTCATCGCAATCGGATGAATGGTATAGGAACGCATACGGGACAGACAAACAGACAGACATTCAATTTTATATATAGCCTATAATCTTTACGCAAGTGCAAGCAATAAGTTGACAAAGTTTTATCGCAATCGGATGAACGGTATGGCAGCGCATACAATACTAACAAACAAACAAACAAATATTATTTTTTATATATTAGATAACAATATTAAGGTACATAGAATTGCCTGTCACTCTGTATAATATTCTGTTTAATGTATCGTATCTTATCAACAATGACTGACATTAATTAAAATGATTATTTTTATCAAGTTAAATATTGTACAAATAATGCATTATATCATACTAAATGATAAAAATATCTTTTAACTAATTAAATACAGTTAATTATTAATGTAATGCAATACTATCGGTGGGGAATATACGTATACAAATGTTTATTTAACATGTACCTTGAACTGAAAGAATAGATTAAAACTTCACAAAAAATAATACGTATTGTCTAATACCTGAAAATTATAATGATTGATCCAATATTTCTTCCGTAGTAAGTGATGAAATTACAACGTACGAAACTACAACCAACATAATTTGAAAGCTATAAAATTATATTAATTCTGTAATCGAATCTTAAGACGGTACTTCAGTGAAACGGCAAATAATTTTCAACTATATAGGTGCGACGAAATTTTGGACTCACTGGCAACCGGAGAGCGAAAGTGGAGCTGTGAACACGTCAATTTGTTTCGTGATGGCGACGGGGGTATTAATTCTTAATCGTGTAAAGATGACTAAAAAACGTTACCCATTTACTTGAAAAAGAAAACATCTCAATGAATATATTATTATTTTTACTAATAGAACTATAAACAGAACATTAAATGGACGCATGTTGGATTTATGTGACAAATTATATTTCGTTCGGCACGCGTCATTTGCACAATCCGCGTATCGTCTAGCCACGACCTTTTTAGACCATGCCTCAACTGGAGTTGGAGAGTTGGAGAAATAACAACATTTGTCTCAGGGGAGGGGCGGTATGGCGGATTTACCAGATAAGTGATATAGATAAACACACATCACAAATTTGCTCTAATAGTAAAAAAGTCGCCTGCGGAATTATTTTCCTTCGAGGTTATAATCATTTAAAAATATGTTGTCTGAAGCAATTTTTGAGTATTATATTATATCTCCATAATTTCAGTGGGTGAATTAAAAATACAAAAAATCGTTAAAATCTACTATCTATGGTCTACAGGTTGGGTTATATTCTAAATATTATCTATGGATGTGATGTCGCAAGTAATTTTAACATAGGTACGGTACGCACACGTAGAAACTGTTCAAATTAATTGAAATTAGCATGAATAATACATTATAATTCAAAATACTAATACATTAGAGTTGGCACTCTCCATCATTTTTTGCATGGCAATTCAAATTAAATTAAAAAACAAGGGTAGACGAATTGTTTTCAATCAGGCTCAGCCGGCACAATTTTCATTTGACTAACATCAAGTAGAGTAGTTTGCGTGCCAAAATCCTTAAAGGAACTCGATAGTATCCGTAAAGGCATCTAGAAAGAGAAAAAAAAACTCTCCATCATTGAATTTACGGAGATGGTAATCGTTCAAAATGACGAAACAATAGACTAAATTTGTCGCCGTGATATCGTGACAGTACGCGACGTGCATCGCAATAGAATTACAGCTTTATTGACTTACTTATCGATCCATAGTATATATCTAATCTTATCACTTAAAACAGTGTCTACCTACAAACTGACACCAAATATTATATCTTTTGCAAATAAATTGTATTCTTCTCTGAAGTGGTCAATAATGGTTTCATCAAGCAAATGAAAATGTGAGATTAGCAGAGGAACTTGCCTAGTTCAAAACTTGAAAAATTAAAAAGAGTAGAAATATATTTTAATTAACTTGTTGGTATTCTTTTAAACATGGATTTAATAATACACATAATTATTATGGTAACCGGTTTGGTTCACTCCGTATCTTATGCCTACAAATTTCTCTAAGCAAGATTAAAAAATCAATTTATATACCTACAGATAACAGTGCTTCACAAAGTGTGATCTATAATAATTAGGTATGTATACTTAGTCTGAATCTTAGACTAATAATATTTATAGAGCAGGGGCGCACATAGCAAATGTTTTGTAGGGGGCCATTTCTAAAAATATCTATGATATTTTTTTATTGATTTGTGCCTACATTTACCCCGCCTATTAGCAGGCTCTCACAACAAAACTCATCTCGCCTACGACGTGTTGAATACGTCGATGTGACGTTATCGTTATTCACAAAACACACGTTTCCAAATAGAGCTCCACAGATTGATTGAATGCGACTGTTTTTGAAAAAAAACATCTGCTGTTGCAATCGACAAGTTGCATGCTTCTCTGGTTACTAGTCGAAGAGTCGAAGTCGCATACAAACACATACGAATTGGTCATGCCTGTACCGGTTCGCCGATCGCCGCATTCAAATATCTATACATTTCGAAGGCAACGCGAGACTATCGCTAGGTCTGAACAAGCAACACTGGGTCGCCGTTCTCGGAAGATTTTATTTATGCCTGTGCGGCACACGAGGTGAGTTTAGATGTGAGAGCCGACTTATAGCTTTTTGTCGCTTCAACCACAAATCCCTGTATTTTTCCGGGTACAATCTCTATACTCATACACTCTTCACTTTGAGTCTAGCGGCGAACACCTGGTTTACAGCTATAATTATCTACGTGTGCTCGCTTTCAAGCTATATCGACGTGTCGCATGTATATGTGATTATTGAAAACACGTGGCCTAAAGGTCATAATTATTAGAATCGTTAGTGTCCGTTTGTGTCATCTTCGCTCTTTTGTCTTTTAAACCTGCCGAATCAGAATATTAAAGCAAACATTGGATACCCCAGATTGGTGCACTCATTATTCATGAGTGCCACGGGTCTCTTAGTAGCCACATGTCTTGTGCGTCGTAGAATGCCGAAAGAAGTAGGGTCAACCTGTATCTATAAATGGCAGCTATGAGATTTTAAGCCTCGTCTTACTTATTTTGCGTATAAAAACGTATGATATTTTTCCCAAAAATGATTTTTTAGTATTTTTACCAATATATTATTATAATATCTATATACCTATATAAAAATGAATGTGTGTTTGTCTGTCCCGTATGCGTTCCTATACCATTCATCCAATTACGATGAACCTTTGGTCAGTTGTTGTGCATACACCCGCGAAGGTTTCTGAATTAGTACAATCAACTTCTTCTTCTTCTATTCGTGTGCGTTCCTATAACATTCATCCGATTGCGATGAAACTTTGTTGAGTTGTTGTGCGCACATCCACGAAGGTTTCTGAATTAGTACAACCATCTTCTTCTTCTTCATCATCACGTATGCGTTCCACATGCACAGCTGTATGTAGCCTGCTCACGCGTTGGAATTCGTGTGCGCACCAGACGGAAAAACAAAAAATAAGGTCTATCCAAACAGTGGCGTACCCAGGGGGAGGCCAAGGGGCCAAGGGGCCCTGGCACACCCCAAACATGAAAATTATCAAAATGATTGTCAACATTAAAATTGAAAGGCAATAAACTATACTTTGGGCTTAGACAAATAAAAACACGGCAAAAAAATGATTTGTAATTCTCCAGCACCCCTTTTAGAAAAATTTCTTAGATTTTAATTTCTAACACAAAAATTTTGAATTTTGAAACCTAATCTTTAATGGAACTGTCAAAAAATTTTCGGTGTCCACCCGAATTCCGGAGTGGTGTAGGTCATGGCTGGGGAGGGCTGACGGGACTCTAGCCTGGAGGTCGGGCTGACCAGATAAGTGAGATAAAAACACATCATAAATTAGCTTTAATAATAAGAAAAACTCGCCTGCGGCGCTATTATACTTTATGGCCATGAACATTTATAATTAACAATTGTGCAATATATTTTTTGATTATTATGTGTCACTCAACAGTTCCATTATTAAAGTAGATGTATTAAACACAATTTGAAAAACGTTAATGTAGTGTTTCACACTGCCTTTAATCTTAGCGGAAGGTAGGGGGCCCGCCAAATATCCTAGCCTGAGGGCCCGTTTCAGGATGTGGGGGCCATGGTGTAGGTACACCGAGTGCAATATACGAAAGACCGATAAAAGAGAAATTAGGCTGTGTTGTGTTGAATAGGTTTGTTTATAAGTTAGCTGCAATAATACTTTTTTTGTAGATTTTCAATTGGGGTCTCCTTGGGTTCCCCCAATATTAAATCCTGAGTGCGCTACTGTATCCAAAAGCACTTCAATAAACAGAATTAAAACACAAACAATTTCTTTCTTTTAGTGGCATTGCAACGCATGCCGGGTACTCGCTAGTATTATATAAGTACGAGCACCCACTTAATATTCTAAAAATTGAAGCACTGTGTTGCTGTAAATTATTGTCAATTTATGACAATGACTTATTAATAGAGAGCTAAATTTAATAAGAAAACGAATTAATAAAATTAATTTATTGACATTCATTAGTAAAACAAGGTTTAAGAACCATTGCGCCGAGTAAAAACAATCTCATATCTTTTTAAGTCGGCCGTTATACTTAGTATCAGTCTGTACAAAAAATACACAACACTAATGTTATTGATTTACCACGAATTATTTAAATTTAAACCTTTATTTTAAATTAAGTGTTAAAGTGCCACAATGAATAAATATAATCTATGTTTAGTTTTATTAAGTGTCCTAGTGTTTTCAATCGAATGTCAGAAACCGATAAGTAAGTCAAGTAATATTATAGGTTAGGAATTAAATAATTAAATTTACTTTTATATTAATTTAAGTACGATAAGGTTTTCTTCGTGCACCAAAAGCCATCATCAGTTGGAAAGTAATAATAATATTATTGTTGACTGTAGAGAGTGACGATTTCGACCACAGTGAAGTTGGTGAAGTTTGTTAGCAAAATCGACACTGTGGATCGCGCGTTTGAATGCCACAGTTCACTTTCAATAAATTAACTTGTTTTGATATGTTGTACCTTGGTGTTGTCAGTTTTTGTTTATCTTGTAATCAGCGCTTGAAATTGAAATTTTTACAAAAAGTATTAACCATTTATCTAATGTTGTGTATGTTATAAAAATAGGTGTGTTAGATTTCTTGTTATATGGGATATTTAGCTCAGACAGTCCAATTATTTATTTTTCACGAGACGGAGAGACAATTTTGGGGATCTTAGGCCCGTTTCAGACGGGACACCGGTGTCGCGCTCGATATAATATAGGAGGCCATTGTATTCAAATAAACGGATCTTTGTATTATGTTTATAAACGCCGCAGAGCTAATGAGTTAACGCATAATTTCGCGTTATAAATTAGAACATTAAACTGATTGCCGTAATAAAAAGAAGTGTATCGGCGGCTTGAGAATATAGCAACCGACGGAAAAGTGTACCGGACACGCGGTCACTCATTAGCTCTGGGGTATTTATAAACATAATACAAAGGCCCCTTTATTCGAATACAAAAGTCTCCTTATTATATACGACCGCGACACCGGTGTCCCGTCTGAAATGGGCCTTATGAACAGCGCTCCAGTGCGCTTCGATCCATTTCGAGTCCTGCTTGTAATGCATAAGGCGATCACTTTTAGTAATATAATTTTAAATTAACTACGCGTATTAAGTGTAAAATCCTTGTAGCAAAACCCTATTACTGTATTTTACTGTTGAGTTGTTATAGTTTTCATTTATCTTAACCTTTTCTATATACCTCACGATATTACTATGGCAGCATCACAACGACACACGTTGAATGTAGAGCAAAGCTCTTACTTAAATCACTGTAATACCGATAATTTGTGGCTTAGTATTTCATAACTATTCAATTAGATGTCAATGTGTGTTTTATTTTTTAAATTATACAAATCAATCGATAGTGGCTAGTAATTTGAGTAATTTAAAGTCGGGCAAGATAACTCATAAGATTTGTATGTGCGGCCTATCAATCACGGCCTCATAGAGCAAGAAAACTTGCTGAAGGCATTGAATTTTACCTAAAAAGTGACATAATTTTTACATCTCATAATATTTAGAAAAAATTGTATACCAAACAAGTAACAAAAGTCTGTAAGTCTGCCTAAATATATGAGCCGCAATCGTTAAACGTAAGTCAATAGGATACAGTACAGTCCAAAAAAAATCAAAAAAGGAGCCACTCACCGCAGCTGAATGTAGTAAAAGTTATAGATACAGATAGTATTGGTATTCTATGTTATTATTTTCGGTTATTTTTCTGACATAACCTACCGCCAATGTTTTCTCATGTGTATCATTAGTCGTACTAGGGATTGCAATACCGAATGTAAATGTGAATACTGGTTTTTCGGTATTTCTTATTGAATACCGGTATTCGTTAAAAACATTAAAAAAACAGAAGTTCTACTCATATATTATATTAAAATTTCTTTAAAACATTATTTTATAGCAAAAACCGATATACTTACTTATGTTGACATTTAAAAATATTTATTGTTTAGAATATTGTATAACTAGTGATTTTTACAAATAATTTGAATATATTGATGATTTTAACAAAAGCTCTCAAAAAGGCTAGTTCATCAAGTGCAAATAAGTGCGGCTGCAGGAAAACTTCTTAAATTCAACGCTTGTACAGTCATCATAAATAATAGAATAATTGAACATTTGTCATTTGTTTACTATTTCGAAATTATATTAAGATAATTCATCGCGGCAATTATATAATTAATATTATATTTGATCGATTGTGTTTTTTATTATTTCAGATCTGTTGTAGTTGCATTTTAGCAGCACATAATCTTTAATTCATTTTCAAAAACGCAAATTAGTGGGCTTTGTTAATACCGAAGATTCCGGTATTTTGGAATTTTAAAATCGGTATTTCGGTATTGCTAAATACTGGAATACCGGTTTTCAAATACCGGTATTGCAATCCCTAAGTAGTACCCCTGGCGCTGGGTATATTTTGACGCTCAACTTTGATAATACGATTTTCACTCCAATAATATTTCCTCTTCCAGTTTCTGATCCCCTGCAAGCTTCGCCACAAAGAGCGACCATTATTTCCGGAGGAAATCTGACTATCGAAACTATAAGATTAACTAACCACAATCATCGCGTAATCGTCTCAATATGTCGCATAGCTTCACCAAACGCAGTATTTAATATAGAAATCCCAGTGAACTCTCCATATCACGTAAGAAACTGTTATTTCTTTAGATTATACTTTGATAATATATCATGAAAAACATATGTATGTACTGATAACGTTATAACCCCTCCGTACTGAATCCTGGGTGAATATGCTCAAGCAGTCTTTCATTCCTGGGATTACAGTGGAGGTAGGGATTGCAATACCGGTATTCAATCATTTATCGATACCGAAATACCAGTTTCAAAAATTTAAAATAGCGGTATTTTCGGTATTAAGAAACCATTCGCGTATATGTTTTTCAATAATGAATTTATTGTTATTTTTTCATTACTTACTACTGTATTGAATATTAAATTTAGTGTATAAGTTGTATGCTGTCAAAACACAAATATGTATATTGACTGAAACCGACAAAGGTTAAATAATATTAAAACAAAATCCCTCAACTTAATATATGCTAGAATTGTTGCGATGAATTAACATATTTCGAAAAAGAAAACTATCGTGGCAAATATATCAAATTATTCTATAGCTATAGACCCAACATTGATACCACATCAAACAAACGTTGAATTTCACAGATATTTCTGTATCTGGATTTATATAAAATTATCAGATCTAAAATATTATGATTTCTATCTACATATACATATATACTAAGGTAAACATAATAAATGTGGGTAGTATCACTTCCCTCCATTTTGAATGTGAGTTTCAAACCGTCACTTTTATCTTTAGTATCTGGTTTTTTCGTCTGGATTCGGGATGTAAAGGTGGATAATTAACACACCGGAATTGTTTCGGAAACGACGAGTTTATTTGATGATAATATATACTAGATTACTACATTTTATATAATTTATTTTTTTGGATGACGAAATATGCGTAGCGCGCGCGAGCAGTGTTTTCTGCGTGCTGTCAAGGAAGTTTCTCCCCGCCAAAAAAACCGTCACACTTGCGAACTGTGCACAAAATGCGGCGTTGCCATACGTATTTTTTTTTTTGACAATGTTGCCGGTCAGATATTTATTAGACAGATATTAAACATTATTTAATTATTTTCGCAATCAGCCGTTATTATTTGTTGGCTTCGATACCGATTCGGGCCTCTCAAGATACACAAAGACATCTCCAAATGGGGACCATACGGGGGTGTCACAGTAGGTATATTAGGTTGCTATAAAATAGTATTTTAAATAGATTTTAATAGTTATATTTATTGATAGGTACTTTTTTCTATACTTAATACGTTTTGACAAATATCTGTATTGATACCGGTATTCAATAAGAAATACCGAAATACTGCTATTGATATATTCATTCGGTATTGCAATCCCTAAATGGAGGTGAGTTTGTAGGAAAAACAAAAACACACAAGGCTTGATATTATTTTCTTCTCTTCTTGTGATTTAAAAGGATTTTTATTATGAACACAAGAAAAAAGGAGTATTTTAAAAGGGCTAACAATTAATTATTATGAAAATTATTTGAGAATTTTTTATGCAGTTTATACGTAATCAAGGTGGAGAATGTTCGGGTTACATGTTATTAGATGTTATTGCTAGACTATTATTAATTATACGGCACTTAATAGGTTTATCCTAAACGACTTAGACTTTGTAAAGATCTAAACTGGCATTTTTATTTGGCGGGAATCCGCTGCATCGAGTATCATTGCCTATATCTGCAGCTTTGTACAAAAAAGAATTAATAATAATAATAATTTATATGGCATTCAATCACATAATACAAAGATATAAGTAGGTTGTTTTTAAAAATATACCTATTATTTAAGTTATTTAATGATTTTTGATGTGTATAAATATTTAGCAAAACACATAATTTAAACTCATCGCTCAAATTTATGTCGTCAGTGAGCTATTGAAATATCATCAATAATTTAGTGTGTCATTATGATTAGTGTGTACCTATTCATCAGTAGAAATAACGTATTCTTCTTATTTCCCGGTATACCTGACAAGTGTGCTTTTTTTCTCTGATCTCCACAGCCTACCTCTTTCCGAAAGTCCCCCTTCGCCACCGAGAGCTAAAGTAGGGATGTGTATTTTAATTGATTTTCGACATTGTACTTTAAATTTATATCAGGTTATTCCACCTATTCAAAATTATTTAAAAAAAAATAAGTTGATGGTCATCCGAAACATAATATGAAGCAATATTTGTTATTTTTATAGGAAAATCAACTTTCAAGTGACTCGCCAGACATCTTTCATATGGTAGGAAATGGACAATGCCGATTTACTGTGACATCAGTTTCCTCCAAAAGTGAGGGCAAATGGATAATCTCCGCCTATTTAGATGTTCCGGACGGCCAATGGATTCAAACAACTTCAGATATTTCGATATTACGTGAGTATGTATACTTGTGTCCGGAAACTTGTACGTATGCAGTTCTCCGTATCACACTTCACCGTGAAATGTTGTATCGGAAATATATGGCCGTATTTTAAAGACCGTCCAACCTATTTGGGTCGTATACTAGTGACATAAAATTCATGTCTAAATAAAACACCGTTCTTGTCAGTTTAGTCAGTCTGTCAGCTAGCAGCAAATAAATTTTGAAAATAGCCGATATACTGGGTTATTTGTTGGGTTAGGTTAGGTTTTCATTCTTGAATTCATGAATTTTGCCAAAATCAGCTTTGAAAATAATTGAATTAATGTTCACATTGAATCTAATAAAATTTGAGACCGTATATCATCTCATTCCGATAAGAAAGCTCACGGCGAAATGTACCATGGTGAAATGCTTTACGTACAACTTACATGAAACCAACAAAAGTTAAATAATAATAAAACAAAATCCCTCAAATATAATATAATCCCAAAAATAATTTGCTAAATTAATGAAAAGTTTACTGTAATATTAATTATTAAGTATAAAATATCGATGTCCCGGGTTGACAACGATTAAAATAATATACACCACCTCATACATGGGAGATGATTGAGAAGAGGAAGCTCCTGAAAGAATTGCGAGACAATGGTACTCGTACATACGACCTACAGCGCAGCGCGGAATACCAGACAATGGACTGCGTGGTAAAGCGTTCTGCCCGCCGCGATAAGCGATGCGCCTGATGCGATGATCTCATTCGGGATGCGGAATCTGCTGCCTGCAAGAATAATCCAAGTGCTCTCTTCCGCATCACCAGACCAATTTGCGGTAGGAAACGTCCAGTGGTCACTGCATTACGCAACTCTGACGGAGTGACAGTCACTGAACCTGCAAAGGTCCAGGAGCTATGGCGCCAACATTTCAGTGATGTCCTGAGTCGCCCACCTCCATTGCATCCCTTCGATATTCCGTCGGAGATCACTGCCCTCGGAATCACTACTGCATCGGGATTCTGCGAAGATCCTCCAACAACTGCTGAAGTTAAAGAGGCTGTCAAAAGACTGAATTGCAGGAAAGCCCCTGGAGATGATGGCATCTATGCAGAATTTCTGCTCTGCGGACTGAGCGCTGTATTGCCGTCCTTGTGTGACCTTCTGCGCGAGGTGTGGGAAAAGGAGCAGTGCCCCAAAGCCTGGAGGGATGGTACCGTTGTTACTCTGCACAAAAAGGGTAACCAACAAGACTGTTTTAATTACAGAGGAATCACTCTCCTCAGCGTTCCCGGGAAGGTGTTGGCGCAGATTCTCCTGTACAGGATTAGAAGTCCCATGCTGGACGTTTTGCGTGCGCAGCAGAGTGGATTTGTCCCGGGGAAGTCCTGCTCAGAGCATATTTCAACTCTCCGATGCCTCCTGCAACAGTACCAAGAGATGAATATACCTGTCGCCTGGTGCTTCGTGGACTATGAAAAGGCATTTGACAGTCCTCATCGTGAATCTCTGTGGCAAATTCTGCTAGGCTATGGTGTCCCACGGAAACTGGTCGCCGTGATAAGTGCTCTCTACACCAATACAGAGTGTCGCGTGAGAGCAGCCGGAACATCCTCTGACCTTTTTGAAATCACGTCAGGAGTCAAGCAAGGATGTGTACTTGCGCCCTTTCTTTTTATCATCATGATGGATTTCATAATGCGTAAGACGGTTTGCCCCGACAGTGGGATACGCCTACATCATGATGACACAAGCGATCTATGCGAAGAAAGAACTTATTCATTAAAAAATCTGTGCGACTTGGAGTATGCAGACGACGCAGTCGTGTTTGACTCGACGATCGAAAGGTTGGAGGTGACCGTGAACAGGCTAGCCGCGAACTCAATGCGTGTGGGTCTTCAGCTGAATGCCGCTAAGACCAAATCCATGTGCAGTGCTGCTTGCATCGACGCTGACACTCCTCTGCGGGTTTCTGGTCTGCCCGTCGAGCTGGTGTCCAGATTCAAATACTTGGGTGCCACGGTTGCCGATGATGGTGGTATTTCTAGTGAGCTTGGAATCCGCATGGGTGTGGCGGGCTCTGCGTTCAACCAACTTGGAGTCCCCTGGAGATCAAGGCTGTATTCTGTGAGGACCAAATGTCGTTTGTTTAAGGCGTGCGTGCTACCTGTGCTCCTGTATGGCTGTGAGACATGGCATCTTACTAAGCTTCAAGAGTCTCGGCTTTTGAGCTTTGAGAACCGATGTCTCCGCAGAATCTTAGGAGTACATTGGTACGACCGCGTTACAAACACCCGAGTTCGTGAGCAGACCCAACAGCCTTCGGTGATTGAAGTTATCACGAAGAGACGAATTACGTGGCTGGGACATGTATTCCGGATGCCGCCAAAGAGTGCGGCACTTCGTACCCTTGTGGCACAGCCTCAAGGGTTCCGTCGCCGTGGCCGGCCCTCCCTCACCCTGCAGCGATGCTACAAAAGCGACCTACGTGCTGCAGGTCTGACATGGCGGGAGGCACAGGAGTTGGCGATGGACCGAGGGAAGTGGCGCCAACTTGTGCTTGCCCTATGCCCCAATGTTGGGACGTGACAGGGTGAAAGAAGAAGAAAGAAGACATCAAAAGAGAAACGAAGGCTATGCTTCAGGTTCATGGTCTAAAAAGATCGTGACTAGCGCAGATTGTGCAAACGACGCGTGCAGAACAAAACATAATTTGTCATAAAAATTCAACATGCGTCCATTTAATGTAATGTTTATTGTTACGAGGGTGGGTCAATAAGTCCTTAGAAAAGCCGACAGGTGGCGCGACTAGTACTGTAAGCGGTTTGTTGTCATGCAGCGGCACTACCGATTCAGTATGCTGCGAAGTTTCAATCAGATTGGTCGGGTTGTTGTGTGTTTCTCGTACATTTAAAAAAAAATTGCTTGTGGAAAATGGAAAAATGGAAAATGGAGAAAATTGAGTTTAGAGCTGTTATTAAACATTTTAATATAAAAGGGTTAACAGCAAACGAAATAAAAAATGAGTTGGATTTAGTTCACGGCATATCTGCTCCTTGACTTGCAACTATTTATAACTGGTTAAATGAATTTAAACGTGGTCGTACATCAACAAAGGATGAACCATGCTCAGGACGTCCTGTAGAGGTGACTACACCAGAAATGATCAATAAAATCCACGATATGGTGTTAAGTGACCGAAGATTAAAGTTGAGTGAGATAATTGAGGTTACAGGGATCTCAAAAGGTAGCGTCATTTCTATTTTACATGACAAATTGGGCATGAAAAATATTTCTGCAAGATGGGTGCCGCGATTGCTTACAGTCGACAATAAACGCAATAGGGTGGTTGCCTCTAAAGCCCTGTTTTCGCTCATGCAACGCAATCCGGATGAATTTTTTCATCGCTTTGTGACTGTAGATGAAACATGGATACACCACTATACTCCCGAGACGAAAGAACAGTCAAAGCAGTGGATTGCGAAGGCAAACCATGTCCAAAGAAGGCGAAAACCGTAAAATCAGCTGGTAAGGTTATGGCTACTGTATTTTGGGATGCACGTGAAATTATTTTCGTTGACTATTTGGAAAAAGGAAAAACAATAACAGGGGATTATTATGCATCTTTATTGGACCAGCTAAAAAACAAAATTGAAGAAAAACGGCCTCATTTAAACAGGAAAAAAATCCTCTTTCATCAGGACAATGCCCGTGTTCACACATGTTTACGATCAATGGCTAAAATTGAAGAATTGAAGTTCGAATTGGTCGACCACCCACCGTATTCGCCAGATTTAGCCCCCAGTGACTTTTTCCTTTTCCCAAACTTAAAAAAATGGCTAAGTGGACAACGTTTTTTTTCAAATGAAGAAGTCATCGATCGGACAAATGCTTATTTTGAGGACCTTCCGAAAACTTATTTTTCTGACGGTTTAAAAAAAATTGAGAAACGTCTAACCAAGTGTATTGAGCTCCAAGGAGATTATGTTGAGAAATAAAAAAAAATACAAAAATAAAAACTGTTTTAATGCTTTTTTCTAAGGAATTATTGACCCACCCTCGTATATTAGTAATAATAATAATATTATATTCATTGACATGTTTCTTTTTAGAGTAAATGCATATCGCTTTTTTGTCATCGTTACACTATTTAAGAGTATATTCCTCCGACGCCATCACAAAATAAATTGACGTGCTCACAACTCGACTATCGCTCTCCGATTGGCAACGAGTGCGAAATTACATCCCACCTATTGTTGAAAATTATTTGCCGTTTCACTGATGTATGCTCTTACAAAATCGTTTATTGACATCTTTTTTCTACTTATTTTCTTCAGCTACTCCCAAAGAAGATACAATTCTTGAAGCAGCGATTGGATCGTCTGTCCAGTTTGACTGTGCAGAAAGCTCATCCACAAAGCCCATATCCTGCAGTATTATTAGCAATTCTGGAGAGCTTTACCGTTCCGAATGTTCCGTCAAACTTAATCCAGTTAAATTGGATGCTATAGGAAACTGGACGTGTGTTATGAATGTTGTTGGAACTATGAATCAAATCAACCATACGATTATCTTGATGGAGTCAGGTGGGTTAACACCAATAATTGAAGTTGGCTTTTACTTGAATGTGATACCACTACTGCCATCTTGTGGCAAAAGTAGGAGTTTGTTGTATCTCGTTCTCGAACTCATCGATAGAGGTTTTTTTTTAAATTTGAAATTACAGAAAAACCGTTTTTAGACTTTTTGGTTTATACCCTCTTCTCTTTCTCGGCTCTTCAATTCTACTAAAGTACCTTTTCAACCCCCATATAATGAAGAATATTTAAATTCCTTATTGTGCCTTATCCCAACATTTTTTAACAACTCGATAATACGTCAATATAGTTGCGTTGAATGTATTTAATTTACATTTTTTTTAAACTAACATACAGAAAATATTCTAAAAATTCTCAAAAATATATTATTTTATTCTCTCTAAAATTAAGCTTCAATATTATTGTGACTATGCCTACGATAGCTGAGCGACTAACGCGTCGGCTAATAATCACGTCGTGGGTGCTTTTCTTGGGTCTGGTAAATACACATACTGTACTGTTTTTCAATGTGTATTTGGAGTCAGAGTATGAATCTAATCGGTTGAGCAATTATATGCTAACATACATTTCTCGTAAAAACATAAATCTCTTAAAGGGGGACATGCTCAGCGTAGGTCAAAATCGAACTATTATTGCATTTTCAAACCATGATCCTGGACATTCCTTAAACGTTGTAGATAATCTATTTATATAATTTTGAAGCCTTATTATCCTTTATATTTATTTTAAACATTTTATGACTGCAAAAAGTATTTTTATTACATAAAATAGTGTTCTTTTAAACCTCTCGCTATAATGTTTTAGAATATAGTCATATTTCAGTACATGAATGTGCAGCGGTGTTGAGATTTTTTACATTTATTAATTTTTAAACGCATTTATAAAACCATTAGTATAATTTATGGCGAGATAATTTTTGTAAAATATTTACGATAAAAAATTATATTGATAATCTCTGTGATCCCAAATTTGACAAGATTTAGGCATTTTATTATTCAAAAAATGGGCAATATTAACACATTTGAAGATAATTCTAAAGATACTAATTATAAGCTATGTTTTTGATCATTCAAATGTTATAAACATTCTACGAATAATGATTGCTTTATAATAATTATTGAACTAAGTATAAGGTAGTGTTTTTTTGAAATACGCCATTTCTTTTGTCATTCCCCAGTGGTTAAGCTACAACATACGGCCGTATCCATAAATTGACAAACTAAAATTGAAGTAGGGAGTAAGATCATGTTAACGCGCGTGTTTGAACATGTACTGTTTGAAAAAAATAAAAAAAAATTCGGGTAGGTACATGTTCAAACACGCGCGTTAACATGATCTTACTCCCTACTTCAATTTTAGTTTGTCAATTTATGGATACGGCCGTATCGTTACGTTTTTCCGTAATTTCTTTACGGGAATATTCTGACAGTCTGTAATTATACAGGCAGGAGTATTTCTCAACATCTGCCACATATGTTAAATTAAAAATCGGTTCGCCTATCTTTAACCTTTGACATCTTGGCTGGGTTATTTCTTATTCAGTGCTACCAATTTTGGTAAGAAAATATGATTTTTCATCGAATCTACTGATATTAGTACCACTGTTTAATGGGTGACTGGCAACTGAGAGACTGGGAGACTAGCATATCACGTCTTCTCGGTTTCAGTTGCGGAGATTTTGAAACTGAGAGATTTCAGTCTTGCCATCAGCGTGCTGCCATTGAAATACATTAGCTAGATACCTACTGGAGTTTCAGTCTCGTCTTTTTTGAGTATTTACGTGAGAGGACGGCCTGAGTATCTCGCTCTCAAATTTAGCACAGCCAAGAGAGGTGCTGTTAAAACATAGCACTCATTGTAACAATCACAGCTTACTTATTGTAATTGTTACAATAAGTGCTAATACTTCGATAGTTTCCTACCATAGAAACAGCGCTCGAAATGGAAAAGCTTACGAATCGGAGCGCTCGAAAATTTTCTGAGGATGTTAACATGGTTATCAAATTTTACAAACATAAGTGTGCTAGATTTTTTGTTATACGGCATATCTAGCTCAGACGGTCAAAATATTTTAACCACGAAACGGAGCGATAACTTAACAGATTCCACGAACCGGAACGGCGCTCCGGTGCGCTCTGGTCGATTTCGAGCCCTGCGTAGAAAGCTGTTGTAGCGGCTGAAAGCAGTATTGTGTATAGAATAAATGCGCAGGACTCGAAATGGACAAAAACTCTAACACCTGTTTTTAAAACATATACTTACCTACATAAAATTGATAACTATGTAAATATTTTCGTAAAATTACTGAGCGCTCCGGTTCGTAACATTTTCCATTTCGAGTGCTGAATAACATGAAACATACTTAAATAATCACAGAAGATACCTAATTCTTTTCAGTCAAAGAAGGAGTGAACAGTTCGATAGAAATAAAAGAAAATGGCATAGTTCTTAAATGCAGTCTTATTAAATCAAAGTTCCAAGTAAGCTGGTGCAGAGCTATCTCCCCTACAGGACAAATATTTTTGCTCAGTGGGGGACTATCTTCTGGTAGATATTCTTCCAGTGTTACAAAGTAAGTCAAATTAACGTAAATAATACCAAATAGGTATTGAACATACATAATTTTTATAAACAATTCTGAGAAAATATTAATATCTAAAAAATAGAAAAAATCTATTTCAAAAAAAATTAGACACCCCACAGGAATCGAACCTGCATCTCTCGGATATCGCGCCCACGCACATAGACCACTTTGCTAAAGCTGCTATACTAATTACGACAAATTTTAACTATTTATTTAATATGTTTCTTTTTAATGTTTTCTAAAATTAAACTTTATGTTAAATAATTGTAAATTATAAAAAATGTCTCAAATTGCAAGCTTCGTATTTTTCCGCTAGGTGCCTCTGGTAAGTACAAGCCTCCCCCTCAATAGTCAATACAATAAATAATTTAAATATCATTCCATAACATTATAATATAATTTTTATAAATAGATATGGCTATTGTATAATAATATACCTATTCATTACAATTACTATAAAATAAAGAATCTGGATTATTATGCAATTACATTAATATAATTATTATTATTACCAGGTCCTATGGTCAGTATTTTTAAAATATTATATGACAAAATATAAAGAGAGTCCAATTGAAAAAAATTCAATATATTATATGAATTTATATACCATTATTTTAAGTTTAAATAATAACTGTAGTAATAATTCCGTACCAATATGGCAGAAGCATATAAGTCGTGTTTTGGCGATTTTGAGATTTGAATGCCAATATGTCAAAAAATGCCTACTTTATGTTATGGCAAAAGCATATATCTCTAAAACCTATAGATTTCTCGTAAAACGACTTGGAAAAACAATACATGTCATAAAATATCAAGCTCTAATAAGCCAAAAGCATATATCTCTGACATATACGCTTTTGCATAATATAAAATTTCAAAATCCAACAAGGCAAAAGCATATATGTCTGACATATATGCTTTTGGTATATTATAAAATTACGCATGCGCAGACTTATCTATGGTATTCTGCATTTTTGGCAGCTGTCTTTATTGAATTTATAAAATTAGCAATACAGAGGGACTGGAATATAAAGTATGCAAAAAAATGTTTCAACATGTCTTTGGAATCACTGCAAACAAAGTAAAGATACTGGATTTATTGGTAATGATAATCGTGGAAAACACGATCCCATAAACAAGAACACAAACGAAAGGGAAGACGTTACTGCACACATAAAAAGCTTTCCTAAACATGAAAGTTATTATTCACGTTGTCGCACATCCAAAGAATACCTGTCTGGGCAGCAAAACATATCAAAAATGTTTGAAATGTATTGTGATATGCAAGCGAAAAAAAATATGATTCCTGTGTCATATAGTATGTATGCTTCAATTTTTAAAAACACCGGATATACATTTAAACTACCTACCTAGCAAAAACACATGAAAAACTTTTGATACATACAATATTTAATTAAAATGTGCTACAGATTTACAAATAAAACAAAAATTGGAAACCGACAAGTTTGCAAGTGGCAGATGAAGGCTATGAATTAAAATAAAAAACGATAATACCAAAGCTCTCCAATCTGAAGGTAAAATTGCTTTTTTAGCATTCGATCTGCAGCAGTGTTTGCCAACGCCTTCTCTTAACTCAAATATAGTGTACTATAAAAGGCAATTGTATACATATAATTTGACCGTAAAAAATTGCACATCGAACCAAACCTCATGTTATATGTGGCACGAGGGAATAGCTGCAAGGGGAGTCAACGAAATAGCGTTTTGTGTGATAAGTCTTCTGAATACCTTAAGTCCAACTGTTGAAAGTGTTATTGCATCCTCTGATTCTTGTCCGGGACAAAATAAAAATAACATAATAACTGCAGCTCTATTTTACTTTGTAAGTACATCACCAACTATCCAGGTCATGGATCATAAATATTTGCTCCCAGGCCATACGCGACTTGAATGTGACACTGACCATTGACGTATTGAAAAAGCCAAGAAAACTTACAATATAGAAATTAATATTCCCCATGATTGGTATAAGTTTGTTATAACAGTAAGGGGCAAGAAATCTTTTATTGGTAAAGAGATGTCTCAGGTGAGATTTACAATTATTCAAGACTTCTTTCTAATTAGATCTTGTTTTAATTTCATAAGTTTTCTATACTAAAACATCTATTATTGTAAATGATATGTCAAAATGTTGAAAATATTTTTATGCCAAAACCTCATATGTCATTAAATGCTCAATAACTCATTGAATTACTTGATTTTCTTTTTTTATCAAATATATTTTTAAAATATACTAGTTTTTTTATAATAATAACATTAAACAATCCAATTTCCATCATATCCTGATTTGTGACACTTCTTTAAACCTTAAAAACCTTCTCCCGTAAAATGCGAAAAAATGACTTATATGCTTCTGCCATATATGTACGGAATTATTACACCGGTTTTTTTTAAATTTATATATTTATAATTATTATGATTACAGTGACATCTAGTTAAGATACTTTGAAGGTTAATTGAAATTGCAACTTAATTATTTGATTCTATTATAATCTTACGTATATGCTTCGTAATTCGGGTAATAGATGTCTCTATGATATCACAACTTTTCGTGTGACCCCCCTTAAACCCGAAACCTTTTGATAACCTGATATGCACGCTGCCAAGTACGCTATTCCAGAGATGGTTAATCTTCATTAATTACTAATATTCCTCAATTTTTTTTTCCAAAACGCCAATTATTTCTTATAAAAATTATTATTATTTATTTCGGATAAAAATACCATATTACTTTTATTATAAATTAAAAAAGGATACGTCAACTTGACCGGGATTCGAAACAGGGACCTCACGCACCCGAAGCGAAAAGTATTGTTAGATAAGATTTAAATTAATACTTTGCAAGTAACACAGATGGTCGTAATATTTATTATTATTTTTTTAAGATAAGTATGTAATATTATAATATAATTAATAAGTAATGTAATTAATAATTATGAATAAAAATATCAGTGATAGTTAGTAGGCACAACACTTAAATAAAATTTATTAATAATAACAAATATATTTTCGATTTTCTTTTACATTCTATGGTGAATACTCTACTTACTAGAGGCACCTAGTGGAAAAATACGAAGCTTGCAGCTTGAAATATTTTTTCATAGATGTATTGAAACGACCTTTAATAATTAATTCATAATTTTAATGTTTTTTTAGAGTTTAAAAAATGTGTAGGCACTTTTTTATTTATATCAAATCGAGCTTCAATAAATTTAATTATTATCGTGACCATACGCAAATTAGTTTCATTATAAATAAGGTAGATGTCGTGATATTTTTTTATAAAATCCAAGTTTTTTTAATAAATATAAAAACATTGAAATTAGTGTAAAAAGCTTTTCAACACATTTGAGAAACATTAATAAACGTGACTATTTATAACATAACATTATGTAAGAATAAAATGGGATATTATACGCATTCACATTTTACAACCTTTTTTAAAAATAATAAGTGCCTAGTATATCTCTGAAAAACAATGCTTCTAATGCTTCTAATGTTGTGTTAAAAATTGGAGACCATATATTATAGTATACATACGGTCATCTCTTTCTGATAGAAAGCTCACGGCAAACTGTTCTACGGTGAAATGTTTTACGTACAATTTACAGGTAACCAAGTGACTGAACATTTAATGTTTCTTGAATAACTAAATATCATAATAAAATTATATTATATTACAGTTTTGCAGAGCAATTATGTGCTTTAAGAATTGAGCTTCCTCTGTTTGAAAATCTGGACCATGGTCAATGGCGAATAGATCTTGGAAAGAATGTTGAAGACTTTACGGGATGTTTCATCAATCTACCAAACAACTCAAGTAAGCATTTTTTCGCCATGTTATAGGTATCTTGAAAGCAGGCAGTTTTGTAGTGTTATGGAACGACGGGATCAACTTCATATAAACACCTTTTATATTTAAGCTGGCTTTATTAGAATGTAATATTATAATATATAATAGATTATGTTTTAGAATTTTAGATAATAACAGTCTGATTTGATACAGTGATTGAATGGATGGAACAGAGGATATGAATAATTTTTCAGAATAAATAATATGATTATCTGAGTCATTACTTAATCACATTATAAAGCGTACTTAAAAATATGAACTAAATTAATAATAATTATTGTTAGTCTTTACTATCTAATATTATCAGTTTTGAACAGCGGCATACACAAGCGTTTTTACTCACCTATGGGTCATTTGATTTGCTCCCCAGTATGCGTAGATATACTAACGGTAATGCATTCACATCCTTTTTGACTACGGGCGTGAAGTTACTACGGGCGTGAAGTTACTACGGGCGTGAACTTACTACGGGCGTGAAGATCTCTTCACATAAATTTTGCTGCCTGTATGATTAGCTTCGTTCTTTAATTTAATAAACAAGTAGGTTCATTTTCTTTTTAGTAATTTCCATGTGCTTTTTCTCTACCTGGCACTTTGCATTAGAGTAAACTCAGTAAACTCAGTCAGAGCTCACTTTGAGCGTAGCAATCTAAGTCTTGGGCATCTTCTCCCAGGACACTCCCAGGCCAATTCTTAGATGCTTCACATCACCAATTGATGGGTCCCGTGATACTCTCGATTAAGACCGAGGGTGGTACGGGGCGGGTTTGGTGGAGGGAGTTTAACTTCAATATATCCTTTCTGGAACAAATTTTGTACTGCGGCGACGGGATGGGACTGAGTGATCTCACCCCGGTCAGCGAAAAATAGACACCATAGCTTTCTTAATATGTATATAGGTGGCCCCTATTGTATATAATTTAATTAATTATTTTAATACCCCGTAATCATCATTATTTACATTAGATAATTTACATTCATTGCTTTATTTATTTGTATAATAATAATAATTATCTTTATAAAATTGCGACGGGCTTAGATAGATAAAATAAATTAAACAGTTCTTTTAATCATGTAATTAAGTACCTAGGTATATTATGACAACGATAAAAATATCTAACGTGTATTTTTCATATGATAACGATGTGGGGGTGGTCCCTACGAACCCTTAAAGTAGAGCCGCCCCTATTTGTAACTAAACATCAGTGGTAATAGCCACTGGCAACGTTGTGGTAACTTTTGCTTTATTTAGCAACGTATTTTTTTCGACTTATACGAGGTATAAATGAGAACTGTGCCATTCTGGGCAGTGTTGACCTGTGTGTCCCTGATAACTGATATCTTAGAAATAGAGAGCATCAGTTGCTTATTCTCCCAAGGTGCAGATCCAACCTGCCACTAGTAATGCTAATTGAGAGGGCAATAACTATGTTCACCCAAATTGCTTCGGATGTTGATATATTCCATTTGCTTGAGGTGAGTTTGGGTGGACGCTATTTTATAAATTCTTAAAATAGGGTCTCCTTAGAAAACTCGGTGTACTTTTTTGAACTTCGATTTATATAGATGTATAATTGTATTTTCACTGCTTTTGTATGTTTATATTATGTTGTCTTTTTATATTTTCATTTTTATTGCCTTTATTACATTTTTTTATTCTTTATAATAATGTTTTATGACGTCATGTTGTGAACGTCTTTAACATATAATTTATAATGTCCACAATATGTTAAAAAATAATATTAATTAAAAATAAATTAAATTAAAAAATTGTTTGGTTGGATTATATTCTTAAGGCTATACTTCAGCTGGGGCATGGTCTAAAACGATCGTGACTGCGCAATGCGAAGATTGTGCAAACGACGCGTGCAGAACAAAACATAATTTGTCATAAAAATACAACATGCGTCCATTTAGTGTTATGTTTATTGTTCTATTTGTAATAATAATAATATATTCATTGACATGTTTTCCTTTTCAAGTAAATGGGTAACGTTTTTTTGTCATCTTTACACGATTTAAGAATTAATTCCCCCGACGCCATCACAAAACAAATTGACGTGTTCACAGCTCGACTTTCGCTCTCCGATTGGCAGCCAGTCCAAAATTTCGTCGCACCTATAGTTGAAAAATATTTGCCGTTTCACTGAAGTATGCTCTTAACAAATACATTTATCATAATATAGTATAACACTTTTGTTGTGGTACAGATATATCGCCATCGCCTGCGCCTGCCTTAAAGTCTGCCAGTTCAGCAATGGTACAGTCAGGATTGTCTCTCCGTATCCGCTGTGAAGTGCCATGGTTGGCAGCCTACTGCTATGTCCGGCGTCCTAATGGAGAATTCCTCAAGTCTGAAGGGTTTACAATCGAACGCCTGTTGCGAGTTGGTGTCTGTCTACTAACCGCAAAAGTAAGTCAGCTCTTGAGCTACAGATATTTAACCAGCACAAAGTCTCACAGCATTGTAGCATTTGGCAGTAGCAGTGGTGGTGCTTTTCGCAGTGGACTTTATAATTTGAAGGATGATGTGGAGTTCGGATCTAGGGATGGGGGCGATATTACAGACTACCAGAAACTGACCTTTATGATAATTTATGATGTCTCCGTGGTCTGGCTGCACTGTCACTTGCGCGGTATTGTTTGTTTTGGGTCACTCGGTGCGCGGCACTTAACGGTACACAGCTTATGGATGATAGTGAGGTTGATGAATGATGATGATTTGTATGATTGAAGAGGATGAGAGACGGTATCACGGCTTGGCAGGTATTCAGAAGTATCCAACGGTCCCACTATATCACGCTGACGAACTACTACTGAATCATTATTGTAATGTATTATTGAGTCAGTCACTAAGCGACGGAAAGTTATAAGAAACCCGAACGCGTCAGCTGTGTCGATTTGACTGAATGTCTCTTGCATTTACTCTCGAATTATGACCGTAACTCCGCACTTGCCTGGTCTTGTGACAATACCAAGGGATATGGATGTGGGTCGGGAAATAAGGATGGAATGCAAATATAAATGGCCAAACCAAGCGGTATTTTGAAGTAGGGTTTAGATTTAGTGTATTATTTGGGTATCACATCAGTTGAAGTACGGTCACATGGTGGAGAGTATTCAGAAGAATACTTGAGACTGTATGGATAGGTACTATCAGTGGATTTACAGCCAAGCCCCGCCTAACTAAGTCAATCTAAATTAGCAACAAAATGATGTTTATTGCCCAAACAACCTCAAATACTATTGTTTGACACCAAATTATATTATCTGTCCCCTGGGATTAAAAACATTTAGACCCTAGGGACCCTCTGCTAAAAACGGTGGCTAAAATTGGTGCTTGAATGATAAATCAGGCGAATATCGTTCAACTGAGTATCAGTTACTAAGACAGCGAATAAGAATATAAATAGAAGAAGAGGTTTTGTAGTTGTTGTTATGGGTACTTTTGATACTCTTGAGGTATCCAAGGTACTGGGGTTACGGCCAAAAGTTGGTAAGTCTCGAAATCATTTTACGGAGTAATTGCAATTTGAAGTTTGACATTTGCTCTAAAATCAAGCATAGGTAATGCTAATTTATTTGTGCTTTATGTGCATGTTCTATAATTATTATATCGGATGACCTTGATTTTTTTATAGCATACACATTTATATAAAGACACATAATCCGTTGATAACTCCAAATACCTCAATTATCGACTAACCAACTTTTGGCACCAACCCCACGATACTAGAAACCTAGGATATTACAAGTTTTATAAATAGTGGTCTATATAGGCTAAATGTACTAATTTATATCCTTTACTTGTACACCTTTTTTCACTGTTAGTTTGCTTTAAGTAACTATTGTACCTATATAGTGGATTGTAATAATCATTCCTAAAACATTTTTTGTTTAAGAATATCACATCGGATGACGCTGGAAGATGGACGTGTGGCCTATCATCAAATGATGGTACAGAAGATGTCCTATCTTACACTGATGCAAGTATTATTTTGGTATTTTCGTAGTCGAAAAAATATATGGGTAAGTATAATAAAAGCCTTTAGAATACAATTATGTCAAATACATCTTAACACTAAACTATATAATATGTAAGGATCGAGGAATTTAAATTGCCATGAAAGTGATACTTGTACCAACATTAGTGTTAGTGGAAGGTAATACTTGATGCCTTCGAAATGCGCTGTTGGCGCCGGTATTCATTAGCCAGTGGCCAGTGGTGAAGAGTGAAGATTCCATCATCATCAGTCGGGATCGATGTACTACTAGTCGAAGGCCTCCCTTAGCTCCTTCCACTACAAAGGCACTAGGCGATTATAAATATAGTCTACCTTCTTGAGATATACCTATAAATTTAAATACATAATCTAAAAACATTTCAAAAGTAAAAATACTAACATAGACATCGTCTCTAATAACTATGGAAGTTACGATTCAAAATACACTGTATCCAAAACTAATCAAATCTTCTACAAAATAAAGGCTTAGTATAATCCAAAATTGTGCTGTACCTATGCGTTTGATGTTACCTGTCCTTGAGATCTTCGAACTGACAACTTTACTATTGAGCTTACTGGCACTTTGCTCTGAGAGATGAAGATGGCCGTGAGGGGTACTGATTCGTAATGACAACAGTTCAGGTTATTCACAATCCTCATTGATACCGAGAAGAATGGGTGGAGAACTCACATGTAGACTGGCAGGTTCTTCACAAGTACCACTTCGATTGAGGGATGTGTGACGTCATTACGGGATATGATTATAATTATGGATAACACATATTTTTGATTTAACAGCCTGCGCAGACTAGATTTATTTACACTAAATTATACAGGTTAGAAATACATTGACGGGTATTATATCATAGATTACATTGTAGATTACAACAGAGAAGACACGTTATTATTACTGGCCATTGCCGCAACACTTTTAATTTATTCGAAGCAAACACTGATGCGGGTTAATATATTTAGGCGTATCGCTGGGATCAACACCGAAACACTTTATCGGGCACGTGATCCGTTTGAGGGTGGTCGCACGAATTATTATTAACACGATAATGGGAAAAGAGATTCACTGATTTACAACGTCGAGAAAAGCGCGGTATTTTTCGCGTGGAAGAACACCGCCCGGCTATGCCGAGCGCGCAGCCCGTGGCACACGGCTCCTTTTGCTTTCACCGCACAATCTCCACTGTCTCCTTTATCTGCCACGAACCTATGGGTGGTGAGACAGGAGGGAGGGGCAGAGGGATGAAACAACTTACGGTAAATTTTTGTTTGTCTCCCGGCAAGTTACCATTTCCTAGTAGCTGGGCTTAGGTACTCGCCCTTTTTGCCGCTGTTGAAATGTGCCGTGATGATGTTATTTCGTAAATCAGGGGTGGTGAACCCTAATTCGAAGGCGTTTGATTAGGTTGCGGATTTGTGATTTGAAACTGCGGGCCAGGGGTTTTTTCGTCTGGTGACATCATCTATGAGGGAACGATCTAGAAGAAGAAAAATAATAAAATTAAAAATGATTTGTAAAACACTATTTATTTACAAAAATCGACTAAGGTGACTTGTTTTAACATGAGTCTGAAATGTTAAAAATGATAGGTTTTTGATGTATTTTGATTTCAAAAAGAATTAAAATTACGTTGAAGCCTTCAAGTGTAAATACGGCGCTGAATACTAGTTAAATAAATTTACAGGTAACGGTGGTGACAGAAGCCTTGTACAGTCCTCAACGTCTGTTGACACCAGGCTGGGGAGAGGGCGCTTTCCTGCTTTGCCGGTCTGTGGAAGAAAAACCTTTAAAATACTGTCGTTTCATATCTCCTACTGGAAAAGGATACGCCTTTAAGCCAAATATTTCTTCTGATGCCAGGTATGCAATCAATAACCTATAATTATCTAATATGTATAAAAATCAATATTTGTTTGTTTGTTTGTGTGTTTGTGTGTTTGTTCGTATTTTATGCGATGCCATACCGTTCATCCGATTGCGATAAAACTTTGTCAACTTATTGTAAAAATGAATGTCTGTCTGTCTGTCTGTCTATCAGTCTGTCTGTCTGTCAGTCTGTCTGTCTGTCCCGTATGCGTTCCTATACCATTCATCCGATTGCGATGAAATTTTGATCAGTTGTTGTGCGCATGCCCGCAAAGGTTTCTGAATTAGTACAACCATCATCATCTTCTTCTATTCTATCTACTTCTATTCGTATGCGTTCTTATACCAAATTTGGAAAATCCATGCTTTCATCACATGGACAACTGTATGTGGCCTGCTGATATGTTGGAAAACCTTCTGATTTATTCATGTACGCACCAGACGGAAAAACAAAAAATATTGTGTAGTAATCCAAAAGCACTTCAACAAACAGAATTAAAACAAAGAGTGGCATTGCAACACAATATGCCGGGTACTCACTAGTAATGTATAAATTGTATTTTTTTTCTACTCCGCTTACTGAAAAAAAAGTAGATATTATATAGCAGTAGCGAGGGGTGGAGATAGGCTGCTAAGATTCGACATAAATAGTTCACACTCCCATTTTTCAGTCTTACTTATTTTTTTTCATTGAACTAAGAATTCAAATTGCAGATGGTGCTGGCTATTTTGAAATTCAATTTAACCCTGCCTAAACCAAACCATAATATCTTTTATTTTGTTAACTGTCAATTCATGGTGGAACTGCATTGTAGTGTTGTTTTTATTTAATAAAACGCAATTTTTTATAGTACTTATTCCACTTTTAATTAATATATTAGTACCGGTTTCGTCCGCCTCAGTGGGACATTTTCAACTGTCCCACTGAAAATGTCCCACTGACAGTTGAAAATGTCCCACTGAGGCGGACGAAACCGGTCCTAATATATTAATTAAAAGTGGAATAAGTACCATAAAAAATTGCGTTTTATTAAATAAAAACAAACCATAATAGTTCAGGTATGCTATGAGTGATCCGACAAAAATAGTGCACACTTTTTCTGTCATATTTATTCGTTTAATAATGGATGCATATTACATAATATGGTTTAGGTTTGTTTTTTTAAATTTCATTAAGCCTGCCTAACCAAACCATAATTGTTTAAAAAAAATCATCCATCTATAAAAATATCTAAAATTATGTATTGCTTAATGGCATAATTTTAGATATTTATAGATAAACGAATATTTTTTTACTATTATCTACTATGATTTATTGGATTAGGTAGAGTTTAATAATTGAATTTAAAAAAAAAACTAATCAATTTAATACTATCTACACGTTTTAGTCTTATGAAAACAATTAATACGTGTGACTGACAAAGTACTTTAATGAGCACTATTTAGGTCGGATCTTAACAGCCTACCTTCACCCTTCACCACTGATATAATATTATAATATGTACCTAGCTAATAGTTCTTTTTCTTTTTTTCTTTTGACCATGTCCGATCCTAATAGGATCATATGGGCCTCCACAGAGTAGAGGTTTGTATTAACAGATTTTATTTTTACGAAAAATGAATGTCACCCACTTTCTCAACCTATTAGGTCCATACTCTGACTCATACACTAATTGAAAAACAATTTGTGTACTTGCCAGACCCAGGATTCGAACCTGGGGCCCTCGACACTATAGACCGGCCCTTAAGACGATACATCAGTGAAACGGCAAATAATTTTCAATTATAGGCGCGACGAAATTTTGGACTTGCTGGCATTCGGGGAGAGAACGTCGAGCTGGGAACACGTCAATTTGTTTTGTGATGGCGACGGGGGTATTAATTCTTAAATTGTGTAAAGATGACTAAAACGTTACCCATTTACTTGAAAAAGAAAACATGTCAATGAATATATTATTATTGATACTAATAGAACATACGTTAAAGTGCCCACCACCACCCGTCATATATGCACAACCGTGGATATGCACGGCCGCTTTCTATGACGCCTTAAACGTGTCTGAAAGAAGTGATTTTAAGTGTTCATTCCGTCCCGAGACGGAGCCGCACGGGACTGATGCTGCAACCATGCACCGTAGTGTTTAAAGAAGAAAGTTAAGAAAGAAAATGTTTTTTGTTTTTTGAATAAACAGAACATTAAATGGACGCATGTTGGATTTATATGACAAATTATATTTCGTTCGGCATGCGTCATTTGCACCCGCGACTCGCAATCCGCGCATCGCCTAGCCACGATCTTTTTAGACCGTGCCTCAACTGAGGTATAGCCTTAAGCCACGCGGCCATCGTGGGTGTAATAGTTAAACAGTCATAACTCAGAACAATAAAAAAAATCATAACTAACACAATATAACAGATAAGTCCAACTTGAAGTTGGCAGTGACTTCTACACTCTAATGCTGTCATTCTTTAACTTGATTGTTTGTATTATTAAAAAATTAAAACCAGCGACCGAGGCTACGTAGATGGAATATGAATTTAAATTTTAATTGATTTTAGTTTTTCACTATAACATTATAATATTTTCAACAGGCACTGTGCGCACTCGCCGATGGCAAACACACATTTATAACCTGAAAGAAATGTAGTAGCTACAAGTAATAAGCAATCCCGCGAACATAACGAATTGTATTCAAAATTCAAAGGAATCTGCAGATACTTCTGTTAAAAAAATAATTTCCTCCTTTGTACCTAATTGAATATCGTATAAAGTTAATTCATTTTTACATAGCCATTTTATTTTATTTCTTCTTTCTTGTGAGAGTAATATTTACTATGTATTAGACAAGCTGTTAGCAAGGACGTATAAGCGATGCCAACAGAGAACCTAGCGGAAAAATACGAAGCTTGCAATTTGAGATTTTTTTTGATAATTTACAATTTCAACTGTGTTAATTTTATTATGTACATTTTTTTTTAATTCAAAGATAAACTTACAATTCTAAAAATTTGAATTTGTTGTAGGGTCACATCTTATTCTTACATTATATTGTATGGTGATATTTATTATTAAAATTTCGTTTATTAAGTTTTCAATTTTTTTGACGTTTAAATTTGTGTCTAATTCATGGTTTTATTATTTTTTATATACCTATTCATTTTAAAAAACATCAATTTTTATAAAAATATAAGTGTGTATAACTTGAAATCCCTTCCGCGAAAATTTTGCCGCTAGGTTCTCTGTTGACATATATGACTAGAGCGTTATGGGTCCCAGGTTCGAATTCTGGGTCTGGCAAGTAGGTACACATAATATTGTTTTTCAATTTGTGTATGAGTCAGGGTATGGACCTAATAGGTTGAGCAAGTGGCTGACATCCATTTCTCGTAAAAAAAAAACAGTATCTGTTAATACAAACCTCCTATAGGCCCGTAATAATATGATCTTATTAGGATCGGACATGGTCGGAAGAAAGTAAAGTAGACACAAATTCGTGTAGCCACTTCATTAGAAAAAAATCGTCATTTTAATTTTAAAAAATCGGTGTGTTTACTTATGTACGCGCGTTAGAAGTTATACTTCTTTGGCGTAACAAAACAAAAACAAAACTTGTGATAACATAGATTCTTCGACTAGCTCTTAATTATATTGTTAAATTATACACTCAAGAAAAAGTACCGCTTATTGGAACGCCGTTGGTTTATTTATATACACTTTAACTTATATTACTAGATTATATAATTATTTATCGTTGTTTTTATTTTTAAAGTAACAACTGCCACTATGACGTTTAACAGTTTGTTTACGTAAGGAATTGCAAATGGTCGACAATAATAAATTCGCTGCCTAGCAACGGAACAATTCTAAACTATAATATTATACTCTATAATCGTCACGATTGAGGTACCATTCTGTGACGTAATGGTAGTGCGTTCGGCTTTTAACCGAACAATTCGCGACCCGAGAACTACAAGGTTCTAAGTGTCGATTTTTGGCCAAACTAAAGTAATGATGAGGAAGTCTTCCAAGTCACATTATCTACATAATATATTAATATGAAGTCGATATTTCTTATATTTTTTCATTAAACCCCAATACTACCGAGTTCTATGTGCACTTTACACAATATCTGGGATACTACAGAGTTATATCATAATCTAAAAAGATCCGTCGTTCTACAAAGTTCTATGTGATTTGACATTTCGCGGTTGTGGAAACATTTAAAGCTGTTAAAATGGTTTTAATTTTCAATTTATTATTACGACTTCATGCAGTGTCTTTAACTATATAAACCACGAGTATTTACATAAACTACTATAGCTTCGAGATACATAACCTCAAAAAAATGTTTCGTGATATTTGATATCAACAGTAAATTGTGAACTTACTTCTAGATGAATTATAATATTATGAAACGTAAGTAAGCTTCAATTATATTATCTTAATTTTTTTAAATTTTGTTACAAACGCCGTTACAGTTACATATTCACAAACCGTTAATTATAATTTACATAATTAATTGTTTTCATAATTTGAATGTCGAACGAACATTGTACATTTTATTCTTCGACCTTTTGTTAATAATAATGTCTAAATATTAATAGTATTGCATTCATTGACTTTATGTTTCAGGTTTAATCTGTGGATCTATTCTATACTTATCGACCGCTAAAGTGATAAAGTGATAAATATTATCAAACTTAGGGTAGGTTTAACAGCACCTCTCTTGCTGCTGTAAAAATGTAGCACTTATTGCAACAATTATAACCAACATATTGCAATTGTTACACTTTATACATACTTTGATATAAACCTATCCTAAGTTTTGTAATATTTATCACTTTATCACTTTATCGGTCGATTAGTATAGAATAGACCCACTTACAGTGATATAAATGTTTGAGATGTCTCAAATCTCAGTAGATGAGGTGAAGAAATGGATATGTATTATACAATCCATATTCCTGAGAATTTCCTAGAGATTGAGTATATTAATTATACAATATCATTATGATATTATGATGTAATGATGGATCTGAAAGATATGCCTCTTCTTGGCTTGAAGTTTATTCTAAAACTGAGGCGAATAATTATTTAATAGAAGATTTTTACACAACATTCCCTCAGCCATTAGTAACAACAATCGTGTATAAAAAATTAAGAGAACAGGCCAGTTGAAATTGAACCATCAACATTGGGCTTGTTGCATCAACAATAGTTTTGTATTTTATATTATATTTTCAACATATTTTTCATTTTAAAATGGTAATAAACACAAAATAGAAAAAAATATTTAAGTTTTTCCGAATTTCCCATTTTCCCAACAATTTCCATACATTTTCTCCGGAAAAAAATATTATATTCGATAACTTTCAAGAATTTTATTTATTTTTAGATGAATAGTGAAACTATGTATCCTGAATCACTAGGATTTCCATACAAATTTCAGTTAGAACCTTGTAGTAAAGGCGATTTGTTTGAGTTTCAGGTGGACATGGTTCTAACTGAATTTATGACATGTAAAATTAGCTATTAAAAACTAGTTTTAACGTAGTTTTTTTGACAGGTACACCATAGCAGTACCATCATTGATATATTCAATCAAAAAAATAATTGAAAACATTCACAATTTACAAAATACAAGCGTTCAAAACTTCAACAGCCCATAACTTTTTTGCTGCAGTTGTCCACTTAGAACCCTGTAGTTCTCGGGTCGCGAATTGTTGGTTCGAATCCAATCGAGTGTTTTTTGTGTGAAAAAATAAATTATGTGTTACATATCACACGCCAAAAATACACTCTGATCTGATTTTCCAAACGCGCCTAAAGACGTATAACTTCAATAAAAACGAAAATATAAAAAGTCCTGACTATTTGCAATACAATATGTAGCTGTCAGTATATTATTGATCAAATATCTATTTTTAATGTATCAAATTATTCAACAGCAATAATAAATTCCCAGCGACTCATATGCCGGTAAAAAAACTCATTACCTGTGTCAACAGATTGATTGGCGATATTAAATACGATATTGCAATGGAAAATTAGTCTAATCCATTCCCATAGTATCATATTATATTATGACTGTAATAATAAATAAAATTCACAGCTACTCGTATTTAAGCCGCTGACTCGTTCAATATAATTATGTACTAGAATATAATGTTGAGGTTTTACTTTTGACTGTTTAAATTACGAATACTGATTTATCAAAATGTCACTCGAATATACGTTCCCAGTCTGTTACCATCGCAGTCTCTATATCGCTTCGCCCAACATCTGATTGTACCGAGATGCGGACCTCGAATCCGTACCTATCATAAGTTTAGTATTGTAACATAATTGCTGTAATATACCATTGTACCAACCCTTACGCTTAATAAAATTCGCTCCTGCATTATACATCTTCGACTTTTTCATCATCATCCTCAACACCATAACCTACGACATATCGAAGTGATAACCCACGCATCGAACACTACATACACTACATAAAATTGGGTAAAATAACGTAAAATCACAGCTATTTTAGAGTAGGTTTCGTGAAAATGGTCGAATTCTCAGTCGACAGTGTGTTTGTAAATTTAATTATTGATGAATGAGTATTCGTTCGTTTAATATAGCCGAAAATAAATAATAATATAATATATACGTAGGTGACCTACCGAATTTTAAATTAAAAATAAAAGGACTGCATTCTAAGTCTCTCCAGCAAGATAATAATAACGAATGTGGTATTGCGGTCACAGACCGGACGTTATTCTCCGAATTCTTAACATTTTTTTTTTGATGCAGCTAATGTCATTTACAACAACAACAATAATCGTGAATTTTAGCGCGGCGATATAAACAATGAAATAATTAAATTATCATTGGTGATAAATTCGACTTTTTTTGATAAATACAGATTGTCTTACTGGGGAATGGGGCTAAACAGTGGTGAATGCGGAATAAGAATCAAAGACATCAAATCTGAAGATGTCGGTGACTGGACCTGTGCGGTCACCTTCGACTCTTGGTCACAAGAAGACATGGTCACTATCACGTTAGCCAAACCTGGTTAGTATTTACACCTCAAAGCAGTCTTTCCCAATCGCCGGTCCATTAATAAGTTGTCGTCCATTTTCAGCCAAAAATTCGAATTAAGTACTATTATTATTGTTCTAATAATCTAATACCACTATGCGTTTACCCTAATAACACTAATTACACGAGAATGAGAGAACTGGGCGCCAGGACAATCGGGCGCCGCACTGTCGAATGAAATAAATATATAAGTACGTTCGCTACGATTTTATACAAAAAGTAGACGAGGAATTTTCATATCTACTACTTAGTAATTTTAATTCATTTTACTCTTAACATAATGTTTTTATTGCGGATTGAGAAATATTATGCCTGAGGCATTAGGTATATAAAAATAAAATATCTCTCTTCTCGTTGTAACTTAAATATAATATGCACAATTTAATCATTATTTACGTATGCATATTTAAATTCTCACCAAGCATTAATACAAATATAATAATTTAAATATTAAATATATATTTAAAAAGTAGTTACTTAAGTGCCTACCTATAATTCACGAACGTCTATTTATTTTATTTTCGAATTTTATTCGATTGCGTCACGCCCAGTTGTCCCAGCGCCAAATTGTCTTAGACCTAATTATACTAATGCCCTATAGATTGTAGAATTGCATAATAAGGTTGTACTCAACTAAGTAGATGTTGTGTCTAAAGGATGTAAGCTGCAAATGCCGACTTATTATCTAAATTTAGATATCAATTTTTAAAAAAAGATAGAAAAATGAAGGAATTGACGTGGGAAAATACTTAACCATCATTTTTGTTGGGTTTTTTTTTTAAATAATTCAATAATTGGTATAAGATTAAGTACTTTTATAAAAACAACATTATTAACTATCATGCACTTCAAGATTATATTTTTTTTAATCTTAACTTTAACCGAAAATCACAAAAACGTTTTTGAGCCCCTGTAAAGTTGTTACGACCTTTTTCAGTTTCAACACTGTGTTCGGTATGTACGCTTGATTGCATGAACGGGAGGTATTAAACATGTCAATAGAAGGACTATTAGAGAGAAAATGAATCCTTGGTATTGATACCCTAGAACCGGGATGATCACATGTTAGTAGCGAAGGGTACACATTAAACTTTGTTAGTCATACGTATTTGTTTTTATTGAACTAATACTACAATCTAAAGATTGTGTTGGTTACTTTTTAAAAATCAATTAAACCCTGCCTAAACTAAGCCATAATAGTCTAGGTACATTTTGGACTATCCGATAAAATTGTGCAAACTTTTTCATTCATACTTATTTGTTTTCGTTGAATTAGAAATACATATTATTACACGTCATGTTCTTGGTTTATTTTTTTTAATCCATTTAGCCGTGCCTAAACGAAACTACAATAGATAAAACATATTATTCTATCATTAAAATATCAAAACTGATATTTTATGGATAGACAAGTATTTTCTGACTATTATCTATTATGGTTTGGTTTCGCAGGGTTAAATTGAATTTTAAAAACTAACCAACACCATCTGTAAATTGTAGTCTTCGTTCAATGAAAACAAATATGATGACTGACAAAGTTTAATGTGCACTATTTATGACAGATCTTTATAGCCTACCTCCACCCTTCGCCACTGCATGCTAATAATAATAATTATTGGCCGCACTACTTTATTTATTAAATTCTGTTTCAGTTCCACCCGTGGCTTTCACCGTAGGCATGTCCTTCACTGCAATACTAATTTGCTCAATCATTGTTGCATTGGGTTACGCGGCCTATCGACGAAAGACTTTGAGGGCTCGAGTAGTCTCTGAGAATAGTAGACTCTCTGAGTCAAGACCATCAACTGAATCTGTCGCCGGCATCAGACAATCAGACTACTATCCGCTGTTCAGCCGTGACTCTGCCGTTACTTTGAGATCTATCACTGGAAGAAACAATGACCATTGAATCAGAGAGCACTTCGATACTTTAGATCTATAAGGAAATAACTCAAATTGTACCTAACAAACCTTGTTCTAAGATAATAGTTTTTGAAATTTTTGCAAAATTTCTCATTTCAACGATAAAACCTTGTTTTTTATAGTTTAAGGCATTTCCTCTACCTACCAGAGGCACCTAGCGAAAAAATACGAAGCTTGCAATTTGAGACATTTTTTTTGATAATTTACAATTTAAACGAGCATGGACCGGAATGCACATATGGGCATGACCATCAAGGTGCTGAACACGTCCTTTGGGACTGCCCATTGATGGGATCCGACCGAACGGAGCTGTTTGCCAGAGTCCGTCCACACACGGGCCCGATTGGCCATGCCGACTTGATAATATCAACCAAGGCCAACTTCAAGGCATTTGAAAAATTTGTCGTGTCATATGAAGACGGAATAATTCCGATCCCTCCTTAGATTCATCATTTTCAACTCCTGACTCCTCTGTTTCGCCAGAGTTTCAGTACACAGGTACAGAGGACACTTCATGTCATTAAAGATAAATGACGGCAGAGCAAATTAATATTCTTTTTATTTTCTAAAACTCTTTCTTTAAGGGGACGCTCTACAGAATTGCCCTTGAGAATTGAAAATATGATTTTTTTACATGTGGTCCGGAATTGTTGCTCTACTGGTAATATTCAAAGGTCGCCGACAATGCTTTGGTCTAAAGTAAATAATGTTATCTTAATTAAATTTAAATCATAAACACTGTCAAAGTGAATAAAGAATGGGGTGACCAAAAAATGATATCTTCTAATATAAGTGAATGTTACTAAATTCAATTTGTTAATCAGCTGTTTGGTGGCAAGTAATTGCAACCAATATGATGGATAGCCACGATATAAACTTAATAATATATTAATAATGTTTTAACCTGAAATTGTCCGAGAACTAAATATACGAAGGATGTTGAAATACATATTATCTACCTACATTTTTATTTCATGTGCTATCCAAAAAAACATTATTAATGAATAGTATTTATTTTGAATGTGTAAGACCTATCACATAATTATTAAAAAAAATAGGTACATATTGTTTAATTCTAATGCATATTTTAAAAAAAACGTGGAATATAGTTTATTATAAAAAGAAAGTGACTTTTTATTACTTACCCAATTGGTTTAAATCTAGTCTGACACTTTTACAAACAAGTAACGCAACTTTACTTTTAATTGGTAGGTACAATAATTATTGTATTTTGTTGGTAAGTAAAGCCAATGCAAGAAATAATTTATACTTATAAAAAATGATTATTAACGTGGTCACCCACAGATTACTTTTTTTATTCAAAGCTAGCGGATCCCTGAGAACAAGACAAAAAAAACTGCCGACAGTCACCCAGGGCTGTCGAAGACGTCTAACTTGTTTTTATGATAAATTGTTTTTAATTGTGTGCAATTTGGCCGAAAAATATAATATATACAGTTGCTTACCATTCGGTTATCCAATGAGCTGGGTTTTGTTTACTCTTCTGCCGACATCCTACAGTTTTATTTTTTATCTTGCCCATCTCGCGTGAGGCTATCTGATATTATACAAGTCACACAGTACAACAGTGTTTAAATCTAATATGTAATTGCACCGGTTTAATTAAAAACTATAACAAAATTAACATTTTAATGATTTACAGATTTTCCTATGTTATATCAACTTAATAGCAATTTTGATGAGACCAGATACATACGAGGGTGGGTCAATAAGTCCTTAGAAAAGCCGAAAGGTGGCGCGACTAGTACTGTAAGCGGTTTGTTTTCATGCAGCGGCACTACCGATTCAGTATGCTGCGAAGTTTCAATCAGATTGGTCGGGTTGTTGTGTGTTTCTCGTACATTTAAAAAAAAAATTTGCTTGTGGAAAATGGAAAAATGGAAAATGGAGAAAATTGAGTTTAGAGCTGTTATTAAAAATTTTAATATAAAAGGGTTAACAGCAAAGGAAATAAAAAATGAGTTGGATTTAGTTCACGGCATATCTGCTCCTTCACTTCCAACTATTTATAACTGGTTAAATGAATTTAAACGTGGTCGTACATCAACAAAGGATGAACCACGCTCAGGACGTCCTGTAGAGGTGACTACACCAGAAATGATCAATAAAATCCACGATATGGTGTTAAGTGACCAAAGATTAAAGTTGAGTGAGATAATTGAGGTTACAGGGATCTCAAAAGGTAACGTCATTTCTATTTTACATGACAAATTGGGTATGAAAAAAATTTCTGCAAGATGGGTGCCGCGTTTGCTCACAGTCGACAATAAACGCAATAGGGTGGTGGCCTCTAAAGCCCTGTTGTCGCTCATGCAACGCAATCCGGATGAATTTTTTCGTCGCTTTGTGACTGTAGATGAAACATGGATACACCACTATACTCCCGAGACGAAAGAACAGTCAAAGCAGTGGATTGCGAAAGGCGAACCATGTCCAAAGAAGGCGAAAACCGTAAAATCAGCTGGTAAGGTTATGGCTACTGTATTTTGGGATGCACGTGGAATTATTTTCGTTGACTATTTGGAAAAAGGAAAAACAATAACAGGGGATTATTATGCATCTTTATTGGACCAGCTAAAAAACAAAATTGAAGAAAAACGGCCTCATTTAAACAGGAAAAAAATCCTCTTTCATCAGGATAATGCCCGTGTTCACACATGTTTACGATCAATGGCTAAAATTGAAGAATTGAAGTTCGAATTGGTCGACCACCCACCGTATTCGCCAGATTTAGCCCCCAGTGACTTTTTCCTTTTCCCAAACTTAAAAAAATGGCTAAGTGGACAACGTTTTTTTTCAAATGAAGAAGTCATCGATCGGATAAATGCTTATTTTGAGGACCTTCCGAAAACTTATTTTTCTGACGGTTTAAAAAAAATTGAGAAACGTCTAACCAAGTGTATTGAGCTCCAAGGAGATTATGTAGAGAAATAAAAAAAAAATACAAAAATAAAAACTGTTTTAATGCTTTTTTCTAAGGAATTATTGACCCACCCTCGTATTACGATATATCCAAAATACACATCATCAGATAATATGTGAAATATTTTGATAAGCAAAAAAATAAGAACAATACAAAAATAACATAACATAATCAGCTAGTCTTTTCATAATTATTTTAGATGAATGTTGTATGACTTTTGACGCTTGGAAGTATGTAATTATTCCATCTGTATAGTAAGCTATTTTCTATTGCTATTTGATATTATTATTTTGACAGCCCTGTATTCCATCGGCCGGCACAGCTTACGTAGAATACATGTTATGTTTGAAGGTAATAATAATAATAATGATTATTCATTCGACCAAGAATTGTAATTAATAAGTATTGCGTTTCTTAAAATAGATCCCCGATGGTAAGAGGTTTTTGAGGTTAGACTGAATTAAAATGACGTCCTTTCAATGCTGAGATTACTCTCTGAATGAACTATGAATGACCTTGTTGCTGTTTGGCCCACTCTTAAGCACTAAGATGCGTGGTTGCTACATCGGTCATGTGCAGCATCGCTTCGGGTCAAGGAAGTGTGGCACTAAAATCTTTTCATTCTGACGTCAAAGATAAACTTACAATATAAAAAAATATTTTAAAATGTGAATTACATTATATTTACATATTATTACTTATTATTACATATTATTTTATGGTCATATCTATTACTAAAATTTAGTTAATTAAGTTTTCTATAATTTTATGAAGAGATTTTTGACTAATTCATAGTTTTAATATTTTTTTAATTTATTTTAAAAAACATCGATTTTTACAAAAATATTAATGTGTACCTATAACTTAAAATTCTTTTTATTTATTATAGAAAACTTAATAAACTAAATTTTAATAATAAATATGACTATAAAATAATATCTAATAATAATATGGGATCCTGTAACGAATTGACTTTGACTTATGAAATATTTTTCTTGTTAATGATACATATTTATTAATTTAATACAGTATAAAATAAATAATGGTAGATTATCAAAAAAATGTTTTAAATTACAATCTTCGTCTTTTTCCGCTATGTGCCTCATAATCAACCCAGACATTCCCATTTATAATCTAATAATAATTATTTGATTATTGACCCATTGAAGAAATATTTGATTTTTTTATTGTTGAATCATAAAAAAGAGACATTTCTACATCGAATGGCATTATTACCTCAAAACCTTGAAATTTTTAGTTTTTTTTTTCCATAGAATTGTGTTAAGTTGGTAAGTATGCATGAAATTCGACGGTTATTTTTTTAGTCTGTAGATAACTATATTTACCTTTAGTCTGGATCCGAATCCCTCCCCCTTGTATGTCCACCTGTTAAAATTCGTGTATATGTCAAAATACTTTACTCATGCAAATCAGCATATAAATTTTGACGATATCAAATATCCAAACAATTTTTAATCTGATAGCAGTGTTTGCAGATGTTTTGTATGAGACAATAGCTAACAAACATTTGGTATTGTATTATGTGTGTAGGAAATATGAATACCTAGTTATCGAATATTTTGAAGTAATCTTCTGTTGATACAAATAAACAAATGATGTATTAAAACTATTTCTAAAAAATATATATATTATTCCATAGTAATAATGTGGTTTTGTATTTTGCTTCTGATGAAAACATGTGCAATTGCAATGACAAACGAGGAAATGTTCACGAGAAAATGAAAGTTATCGACTGTTCACATAAGCCCAGTCGCACATTGAAAATCGTCTCGACTGGGATACTAGTCATAAATCAAAACTGAGTGCATCGTGCATATTTCTTATGTGCATATAGCAAGGCCGTGCGAGGGCATTGAAGTTAATCCCTCCAAACCAAAACCCGCCCCGTACCACACTCGGTCTTAATCGAGCGTATCACGGGACCCTACAGTGGTGATGTGAAGCATCTATTTCAATTTTGCCTGGGAATGCCCTGTTAGAAAATACCCAAGACTGAGGTTGCTACACTCAAAGTGAGCTCTGACTGAGATTAAAGAATTTACTCTAACACAAGGTGCCAGGAAGAGAAAAGCACGTCATGGAAATTACGAAAAAAAAATGAATTTAAGGTAGGTATATATAACAAAGAAAACGAAGCTAATCATACGGACAGCAAAAATTATGTGAAGAGATCTTTACGCCCGCAGTAAGACGCCGCACAGTTTTTGAATGCAAGATAATTGGCCTCAGTATCAACCAAGTCGGACGGCCCGATAGTCCCAACAGCTGGTTCGACCGGCCTGAGCATCTCCTCCCGTTCGGAGCACATACTCAGACATTCCCAGAGGATGTGGTTGGCATCCTGTATTTCCCCTCCGCATGGACATGTCGGATGGCTTGCCAGCGAACCCACAGTGTCTTATCACAAATTGACTAGTGTGATGGTCAGGAGTCAAATATTTGGTTATCTCCAATCGCCAGTTGATGTCTGGAAAAACATATAAGTGTGCCGGCCCTTGGTAGATTCATTCCACCGTCGCTGCCATGTCTTCCACGCCGCGTCAATCTGCGAGGACAGAGACGTCACTCATCGAGCCAAAATGAATGATGAAGTGCGACATTTCGGGATTATATCTACGCTGCATGTACTGGCATGTAGGGTGAAAATAGTAGCATGTGCCTCCAGATGTTTTTTTCAAACAAAAATGTTGTATTACAGTAATGTGCGAATGTTCATAACAATCTTATGGACCTTCGCAGACTGCTCGAATAAAACATTTGATAACGTCTATTTTCTGAATAACGATGACGTCACATCGTCATATTCAACACGTTGCAGACAAGACAAGCTTAGTTTTCACTTTTTTTTAGTAGTTAGTAATTGAAAAAAAATGGGCTTAACTGCAATCAAGCATAGAGTTAAAGTGCATGTCCGTAGGGAATAAGCTTAAGTTTTATCATAAAAAAAGTATATCCTCGAAGATAAAGGACCAAAATTAAAACGACTGGCAATGTGCATTACAGCAGCATTTTCGACTATATATCGCTGCGAATCATTCTTTTCGAAATTAAATGTACTTACCTACTAAAAACGAAGTGTCGCAGCAAGTTGCTCGATGAAAACACGACCAATCAACTGCGATGCACGTCAGCTAAATTACCAGTCGATATGAAAAAGATATCAAAAATATACAAAGACAAGACGTGTCACATTAATAATTATAAGGTAATAAAATATTTTGAATAAGTTCTTTGTTTTATTTTTTTATATGTGTGGCTCACCTAAGCTCAGTAATATTTTTTTTGGCCCATTAAACGATTTGGGATGGGCACCCCTAGACTTTAAACTGTCAAAATTGCTATGTTTTAACAGCCCCTATCTTGGCAGTTTTAACTTTTAGAGCGAAATAGTAAGTTTTGACAGTTTACACGGCTAACTTATTGTAACAATTTTTGTACCTCAATACATAATGATAAACTACCGTCGATAGCCATCGATAGCTGCCTTGTGTGTAGAACACACCAACAGTTTTTTTTTAAAACAAAAATGTTGTATTCCAACGGAGGGTCATTAGGTAACGCGTATTTTGTAAATATCAACAACAAAGTCGCATCGGCATATTCGACGTATTGCAGTTGACACAAGTTTAGATGTGCGAGCCGGCTAATTTGACAGTAATGCTTGAAATTGTAGACATTCGTTGTGTTACAAACATTTTTATAATCTATTTTCGGTCAGATGTAATGGTATGTAGGTTTTTACTAGGATTTAATTTAAACATTAGCATGTTGTAGTCCTCACAAATATAAATAATGCACTTAAAATTAATATTACAAATTGTGTTGTCAATTTAAGTGACTTTTTTAATTAAGACACTTTTGCATTACCATTTCTTCATCATTTACCGCGTCACATATAGGGGAAGGTATGCTATTTCGTACCACTTCGTACTTAACTCCCTTTATTTATCGATTGAAAAGAGTCTGGAAGATGAAAGAGGATTTAAATGAAAGATTATCAAATTACAGATAATATTTTATTAAAAAAAACTTTTTTAATAACTGCAACATATTAAAATATCAAGTTTAAAAAAAGGCTTTCGGTACGATTTGATGAACTGGTAGGATAAATCGTACCACAAGTTCGGTAAATCGTACCTAGGTTCAACATTTCAAATTTTTAAACAGAAAAATAAAATATCTTTGACCATAATTGGCAAAATACCATTGGTAGTATTTTCTTGTCGATGTCATCTGAAATGATAACATGAAAACAGTTTATCACAAAACAACTAATGATTTCTTGCAGTTAGATAAATCGTACCGGTACGACTTACCAAATCATGGGTGATACGATTTATCCAACTCTGAGTTTTGTGAAATTAATCTTACCAAAACATAACCTATATAATTTAAAACATTTTTACGGTGACTCAATATTAAACTGTATTAACATGTTAGCAAAACCTTGTTTGAGAAAAAACTAAAAGACTTACCTTCACCCACGAAATCACGTGCAACGCACGCAAGATCCGAAAAAGCTAGACGAAGAATGCAAAAAATCGAAATACTCAATAACAAACGCATGCGTGCATTAAACATAAATCAAACATGACAAGTCAACTTTACTTTACTATGAACTTGGTTGCGCTTTGCTGAATGTTACTAGTCTTAAAAAATGTTGGCTAGTTTTAAATATATTGAGGTGGTACGATATAGCATACCCTAATTACAAGTACCTAGTGTATTATTTTATAATATAAACCATGTAACCCTATTATCAACGCCCATTAATTTTTATAGGTATTCATTTCAAACATCCTCTGAACTCTTGACTCTGAATTCCAGTATTTTATAATTTGTACTTGTGCTCTTTCGAAACGAATAAAATTATAAGTTAATCTTCAAAAGCCTTTAATTGATCTACCTACCACTCCTGTTACTGAGATAACCACATAACACAAGGATCTGAAGTCTTCTCAATTTTCTATGTTTTTTTTATTAAGGGGGGACATGCTCAGCGTTGGTCAAAATGGAGCTCTTGTTCTATTTTCAAACCGATTTTTTTTAAACGGTACATGTTCAAACACGCGCGTTAATATCATTTTACTCCGTATTTCAATTATAGTTTGTCAATTTATGGCTATGGCCGTATGTTGTAGCTTAACCACTGGGGAATGCCAAAAGAAATGGCGTATTTAAAAAAAACACTACCCTATTCTTAGGTCAATAATTATTATAAAGCAATCATTATTCGTACAATATTTATCACACTTGAATGGTCAAAAACATAGCTTATAATTAGTATCTTTAGAATTATCTTTAAATGTGTTAATCTTGCCCATTTTTTGAATAATAAAATGCCCAATTCTTGTCAAATTTGGGATCACAGAGATTATCAATATAATTTTTTATCGTAAATATTTCACTAAAATTATCTCGTCATAAATTATACTGATGGTTTTATAAATGCGTTTATAAATTAATTAATATAAAAAATCTTAACACCACTTCACATGGACGTACTGAAATATGACTATATTCTAAAACATTAGAGCGAGAGGTTTAAAAGAATACTATTTTATGTAATAAAAATACTTTATGCAGTCATCAAATGTTTAAAATAAATATAAAGGATAATAAGGCTTCAAAATTATGTAAATAGATTATCTACAACGTTTAAGTAATGTCCAGGATCATGTTTTGAAAATAACATAAAAGCTGCAGTTTGACGTACACTGAGCATGTGGGCCGTTAAGAATTGCAAAAACAATCACAATTTCACAATTCGAAGAACTATTTGAGCTGGTCGATTATTTCAAGACATGACCGTAGTATATTTATTTAAATTTATCAACGTCTTCACATTACGTATTACATCAGTCTGTTTAAAAATAAAACAATGTGAGTAATTCATTTTATTGACATTCATTAGTTGGCAACAGTAAACTAAAAACAATCTAATATATTTTTAAAGTCATTAGCCTACTGTCTGTCAGTGTGTGAAAACGTTTACCTTATACGACATGCTATTTATTTGGCAAAATCTATTTTAAATACTTTTTAAATAAAAAAAAACAATTTAACTACTTACTAAACTTTTTAAAGTGGCAATGGATAAATATTTTTGTTTAGTGTGGCTTAGTGTCGTAGTTTCAGTTGAATGTAAGTATATTATGTATGATAGAAATAAAATAATAAATAAAAATATATTCAGTGCCTTATTTTAGCAGTGTGATATGATTATGTAATATATGTATAAATAGCAAGTATTTTATTAAAATATTGTCAATTATTTAATACCAGCGGCAAGTAATAATGGTAATTGGTAAGTATTAATATATTAAATATGAAAGTAATTAAATAAGCATACCGAATTATTTAAATACCTAATGGTAGGTATACAAATTAGTTTGTCAGAATATAATCTAATTTGGACAGTTTTTTTTTGCAGAAACAACTTATTTTTCAGCTTTCGTATCATGTTAAATTTAGTAAGATAGTATTCGTTTTGGCCAGCTCTTCAGAACAGGTTGTGCTTTGGCTGTTACTACTAAATAGTGGGTATTTATTGTTTTTCTATAAGATCTCATTCCTTACCCCCATTTCGTTGGTGTAACCTCAGAATTACGTACGTTCGTACATAGTGTAAATTAATCATTTCACAAAGTTCATCTTGCGGTTTGGCCAATTACACTTATTCAATCCATAACATGAGCTCAATTATGTACGCCTTTTTTCAATAATATTTCTCGTGATGTTAAAGGTGTTCAAACTATGTACAGCTTGTTATTTCTCTAAAAGCACCGCACTGCATACACAACACTGCAAATCGTCGCAGGCTACGGTGCCATAAGAGGGCTCGCACATCAGAACTCGCCGCATGCGTCTTACGACGAATTCGTCGATGTGACGTCATCGGAAACCAAGAAACAAACGTTATCAAATGGAGCTTCGCAGATTGGCCGATGCAACTGCAACGTGAGACGATCCGCAGATGCAACATGTCGCATTTGCTACAGCCTGCATGTTGATATCCAAAAAAGTCGACTCCACGCAAGCGCACAATCGATGGATCGGCCATTTCTCTCCAGACTGTCGCCGAGTTTGACGTTTCCCGTACATCGATAAAAATGGCAGACGAAAGAAGCAACATCACATTCGTGCAGGAAATAGAAAAATACAAATGCATTTATGATTATTTGACGATTTGATGATTAATTGACGGATGAATCCAATATTTTCGCCTTCTACTTAAATGTCTGCGGTACCAATACATAATAATTGCTGTTTCCGCGTCTGATGACATATTTGCACAATGCGTTGTCTAGCTAGAGTATAATTTTGACGTTTCGGGGTACGCGCGAATGCTGCAGCGGCAAACGTCGAATGTCGATGCCGCTAGGCAGATGTGCGAGGTTGGTTGTACTAATGCAACATTCGCCGGCAGTCTCAGAAGGTTTGATTTATGGCCGTCAGGCACACAAGGCGACTTGTGATGTGCGAGCCGGCTAACGCATAACCATACATGTTAAATTGTACCTACGTATTGTCACCTCCAATGGGAGAACCTAACCGAAAAAAAAAATATTTTTTTAAACGGTACCTACATGTTCAAACACGCGCGTAAATTTTACTCCCTACTTCAGTTGTTTGTCAATTTATGACTACGGCCGTATATTGTAGCTTAACCACTGGGGGATGACAACAGAAATAGCGTATTTCAAAAAAAAAACACTACCTTATTCTTAGGTCAATAATTATTATAAAGCAATCATTATTCGTACAATATTTATCACACTTGAATGGTCAAAGACATAGCTTATAATAAGTATCTTTAGAATTACCTTCAAATGTGTTAATCTTGCCCATTTTTTGAATAATAAAATGCCTAAATCTTGTCAAATTTTGGATCACAGAGATTATCAATATAATTTTTTATCGTAAATATTTTACTAAAATTATCTCATTATAAATTATAATAATGGTTTTATAAATGAGTTTAAAAATTAATAAATGTAAAAAATCTTAACACCACTGCACATTCATGTACCGAAATATGACTATATAATATTCTAAAACATTAGAGCGAAAGGTTTAAAAGAATACTATTTTATGTAATAAAAATACTTTATGCAGTCATCAAATGTTTAAAATAAATATAAAGGATAATAAGGCTTCAAAATTATATAAATAGATTGTCTACAACGTTTAAGGTATGTCCAGGATCATGCTTTGAAAATAACTCCATTTTGACCCACGCTGAGCATGTCCGCCCTTAACTCTTATATTTTTTTCTGTTACAGCCCAGAGTGACATACAAGCCTATCCATCAAGTTTAACAGTTTTTTCTGGAGGAAATTTTTCTATTGAACTAACATCAATTGATTTCAACTTTGACACTATCGACAGGTGTCGTATATTATCACCACGAAATCGATTATATATACACAATATGTTTGTGAACTCTACATATAGAGTGAGTTATATTAATCTTTTTTAAGCAAGTTTTACCAATGAATTAATGCTTTCTTTAATGATACTGTTAATAGCTCGGAATTACATAATATTGGTGGTAAAATGATTTGATTTCGCAATCAGATATGCAAGAGAATATTTTCGCAGACTGAAATAATATTGTTACTAGCCAATATATTACGCGATTTGCGCATGAACAATTATGCATATCATTCAAGCCCTGAATAAAATGTATTTCCAGCATTACGATGTATAACAATCAAATCACGTAAGCATACGTGAGCTCGCGGTATGATTACGGAAGCTATGGGTAAAAAGTGTGCAATGTCATTTTACTTCGCATTCAAATTGTTATAAGACAGATGCTACCATCCTGTAGCACATTTTGAGCCGAAAACGAATAGTGTCAGACAAAATCTGCCATAATCATCAGAACTACATTAGGATCGCGTCTCGCGTTTCACACGATATCACCAACCTCACGGGTCATAGAATTTTTTTTTCTGAAGATTTAAACAATTTTTAGTCATGCGCTCTCATGCATCTATGGTTTTAGAGGTTTGGAAGGGGATTAAAATTGTCACGTAATTCACCTAATGTTTTTTTACGTTGTCAGTTTTTATTATTGATCGTTATGATTGTTATACCACGTGCGCTTTCATGACGTGACGGTAATGTGTTTCTAGCATTAGTGATATCTAGTAAAATCTAGTAACTGAATTACGAGACATACAATAAAAAATAATAACATATTTACACACTGCTATGTTTTATAAAAATCGATGTTTTCAAAATATATATTAAAAAAACATCAAAATTATGAATTAGTCAAAAAAAATATATACCTATTTATTATTATTAATAATAAACATAATCATAAAGTAATAAGAACTTTTTTTAAAATTGTAAGTTCACTTTTAACTTTAATACTAATTTATTCGACAAAACTATGTTTAATTGTAATGCTGTTAGATAGAGGTTTATACGTATTTATTTGATCATCATTATATCATCATAAATTATCAAAGATATTCTCAAACTTCAATCTTCATATTTTCCCGCTATATGCCTCTGGTAGGCGTATTCACCTTAAAGCGCGAACCAAATTGAGGTGAATGTCGCGGACTATCACGTGACGTCACAGTAAGCTGCCGCCACGGGGAAAAAGTGTGTTATGTCGTTGTTTTTGGTATTTAAAATATTATCAGACTGCTGCTCCCATCCCGTAGCACATTTTGAACTTTTAAACGAACATTGTAAGTTGGCAAAATCTGCCGAAATCACTGAAACAACAATGAGGTCACCTCACGTTGAATTGCACTGCACCGACAACTGCATTAAACATTTTTATCATATTCAACATGCCTACACTTTTCGAATGTCATGTCAAAATTACGTTCTTTTTGTTTTTAGCGGTTGGCACAATGTTTTTTCGATAAGAATGTTGTCTTTTATCTATGTTCTGCAGGTTGGGTTCAGTTCAAAATATTATCTTTGGATGTCATGACGCAAGTATTTTAATGTACGCACACGTAGAAACTGTTAAAATGAACTGAAATTAGCATGAATAATGAATAATAATAATTTAAATTACTAATACATTATAGTAGGCACTTCATCAGTGTCATTCTTCAGTGAATTTACAGAGATGGTGATGGTTCAAAATATTCTGCAAAATTACGAAACTATAGACTAATTTTTTCGCCGCGACAGCGTGACAGTAGGCGACATGCACCATGACGCGCACCTCAATTTGATTCGCGCTTTATGGATGGCCAATATTATAAAATTAATCCCTAAATAATTCCACTTTGGTCGATAATGCCGTGTACCAAATTCGCTGCTCTGTAATACAACCGTTTAATTACCTAACCCACTTTTATGGTATTTTAAATAAAAATACAAAATGTTTGCTGTTCAAATAAGCAATAATTAATATTTAGCCAAATTACTTAACTAGGTAGGTATATTGTGTATATTTTGGATTCCATGAAAAAACAGAACAGTGACAAAACAGAACGACGATATATATAACTATGACCTTTCAGGAAAACTATAAATTTAATATTGAAATTGTCCTATCTCTATTATGTTGATAGATTTTTAATAGCACAAATTTTCAATACGCCATAATTAATCAAATTATATACCTAATTTTTGCATTCCTAATCGCTAGAAAGCCTCAAATAAACGGGACTTAAAAAATAATGTTTCATTTTTGCCCTGGCTGTTCTGTTTTGTCACTGTTCTGTTTTGTCATGTTTTGTTTTGTCCGGTTACATTATAATGTATATATATATTATATATTTTGTATTCCTTCAATTCTTTTCTACGCTTTCAATTATTTTGTTATTTTTATAGGAACAACGAGTTTCAGCTGACGGACGCGATACTTTTCATATGGTGGGTAACAAGCGATGCCGATTTAGTGTGACGTCGGCTTCTACTATAAGCGAGGGCAGGTGGACAATTTTGACCAACACTATTAACCAAGACTCTATTATGAGTGATTCATATATAACTGTACCATGTGAGTAGATACATAAATAATATGGTAATTAATTTTGTAATGTGGATTATAAAAAATACACATTTCTGAATACATAATAAGCAGTGGTGTGCTGTTCATAATATATAATTATGCGGAAGAAGGTCATCACTGATATAATTAATTATTTTAAGATATAGTCACAGTCCAAGCCAATTATTGTCGTAACCATAAAAACTATAAAATTGTTCAGGAATTGATAAAAACTGTGGGCTTTGGATTTGCTTATTATTTTATATCGGTACTTATATTATTTTATTTAAAATTGAGAATTTTCTTTTATTGACACACCATTGGCTTACGTTTAGCGGGTTTCAGCATTTGGCTATCAAATTACGGTAATTGTGCCGCAGAGGTGGACACGAGCTTTTATATTATTTTTTTTTACGAAAACCTGAGAAATGCGTGAAAAAGTGAAATTTCAGAGACATGATAAATGCGCGAATGGGACGTAAACCCGGGACATGCAGGGTTTGATTCCTTTCCGGGATGGCTTACCTTTTTCAAAAAAGAATTTTTCTTTTGGTTATAATATTATATTTTCTCAGAAAGTTTTTTCAAAATTATGTATGTTCAATAATTAGGATGGTACATTCTTAAATCTTGTGAATTATTCGTTGAATAAAAGAAATAGTTAATTATAATTTATTCTTAGTTATCAATTTAAATTGTCTATCGTTAATAACAATAATTCAACATTGGGTCTATTCTATACTTATCGACCGCTAAAGTGATAAATAGACCGGGAATATACGGGCAACTTCGTGTTGCTACTGCTGGCAGTAAACGAGCAGCCGAGTATAGCAACTCGTGCTGCCGACCAAGACAACTTATGTTGCCGTGCTTGGCAGCAAATGCGTCAGCGGGAGCTGGAGTTTACGAACGAATCTCGACTCATATCCAAAATGAATGTTGAAGGAGAAGCTGTGTTGTTCATAAATGTGTTGTTGCTTGTGCTTTTAGTACGTAACAGAAGACGTAGAAAAGCTTGCAGATTTTGGATACATCCTATCATGTCTCAAAGGTCTGGGCATGGTGAATGTCATACTCTATTTATGCAACTACGGCACATTTTACCAATAAATCACATTTTAGATTTCAAATGCACTCATTGTTTTTTATGTCACTTATAAAAGCGTCCGTGTCAAAATTATTGTCGTCCATATTTTGCAAAAACTCGGATTGGAATGACGGTGCGCATGACTAGGCGCCAGGCGTTGAGAGAGGTGGGAGGGGCTGAGTTGCTATACCGGGCAGTGCTAGAGCTGCCGAGTGTATTTTTGACGCGGCGACAAATTAACTGCCTCAACTCGGCGGTTTCGGGCAGCGCGTCGACTGCAGCCACCGAGGTCGGCAGCAGAGAGTTGCTGTGTATGCGTCCGTTATGAGTTTTGTATGAAAAATTGGGGTTCTCCGAGTTGCCACTGCCGGCAGCAGCAACACGAAGTTGCCCGTATATTCCCGGCCCATATTTATGTGGTAGTATAATAATAATTATTGTTAGGTACAATAAGTTAGCCGTCTAAACTAGTGCTTTCCAAACTTTGTGTTACTACGCTTCCCTTTTAAAAAAAATTATCTTGACGCCTCCCCCCCTTTTATTTCATTAAACAATATAGACACATTTTTTCTTTGGCAGACCCACCTACCTATCGCTGAGGTTAAGGGCAGTGTGGTGCTCTAATGTAGTGTTTCCTAAATTATACACGAGAGTTATCATTTATTTAAGTATATCAATCATCATATAGGTACCACGTCAAATTGAAACGCAAAACCACATATTTAACGTATTGAAAAATCCTGTAAAAACGCAGCGCCGCAGGCGACTTTTTTTAGTATTAACAAAATAATATGATTTTAATGCATTAGCAAACTAACCAATAACTCAGTAAATAGATTTTTGTTTGCTTCAATATATCTGGCGCAGAAATCAATTAAAAGTGGAAACATGGCGAACTTATTTTGTTTGTAATTTTGATTTCCAAAGCACCAATTTTTATGAATGCCTTCACTTTATCTTTTTAAATCAGTGAATGCATTAATTGTCCTTGCATTGATTTATTCACTCAATCTTTTTTTAAATTTCAACCAAATAGACAATTTTAACAAAAAAATTAGCTTAGACATTTTTCCTCAAATTGCAACATTATGATTTGACCCTTTATTTCATCTTTTTAACGAGATATCCAGCGCGCATCACAATAGGATAGAAGTGAGGTATTATAAAATTAGTCTCTATATTTTCAGACAGGTTTGCAAACAACCTTTTATAGGACTGTTTTTTATGTAATTTATAACTAGCGGCCGCAACATGCAAGATCTACAATATACCCTAACGTTAAAGATTCAAATCGTTATTACAAGTCCATTGCATATCACGGCATTATTTCAGACAAAATTTATCAAGAAATTAAACATAGCGTCAACCTAGGATTCAAAACTAATAATAATCTAGGATTAAACTTAAAAATAGTAAAGATAAAATCAAAAAACTGGAGAAAAGCGGAGTTTATAAAATAACATGTGACACATGTTAGTAGTCTATTGTAACGAATGCTGTAAGGTATATAAAGTAATTGGAGGGAAAAGTATCACCTCCTCGTCATAAAAAATTTATAAAATACCACCCTACAATTTTCATTAACATCGGCCTAGCTCAGTCCAAAAATATACGGTAAAGCAATGAAAATCCTCTGTAGAAAACAAACATACTTGTTAGGTCGTGAGAACAGTTGTAAACGCTCACTTGTCAACGAGGTCCTCCAGTACACCTTTAAGGAAATAATTATCTAGAGCAAAGATATAAGGGGCGCCATGCCGAGATTTCTCCAACGGAGTGTACATTACACTAGGGAATAAATCAAGGCAACAATGAAAATAAATAAAAAGATTTGTTTTGAGTAGGAACCAAGTCCACAAACATAGGTTTATTCAACATGGTTAGCAAATGACACGTGGTCCAAACCACCAATATACTAAAAGTGAAACAGTTATAATCGAACAATGCCTGGCCTATATCCTACAAGAAACAGTTTCTGTGGGGTATTATTAAGAGATAAACAAAATGAGGTTAAAACCCTAGAACAGCAAAATATGATACGTGTAACAAAATACCGGAAGATGGCCTCCATGTGGCCGGTGTCCGAAGCCGACACAGAAGTCCCGTGCAACACGTCTTCACTCGTCACTGTCTGGTAATGTCCTGCCATCCGCCCAGTCGAACAACGTCTCGTTTCACGTTGCATAGGTGCCAACGTAAAAAATATATTCTCCTCCAGACTTGCACGCGAACTATGCTGAATTTCATTGGCATGGTGCTGCCATTGTGTTTATAACGCATTTATTCAAATATAACTGAATAAATAACGTCACACTATGCTACATTAGTCAATCTGGCAGGCCTATAAAAACTTGTTTCGAAGAACACCTCCGGTCTTTCAGGAATAGTAAAACAGATTCTCAGTTCGCTAAACATTTGATATCAAATTCGCATAGCATCAGTAATAACATAACGCCAGAATGTTAGCATATAATATGTAACAAATGTCTAAAATTAAATTTACTCGAACAAAACGCATTTTTTTTTGTAGTACTTATTCCACTTTTAATCAATAGATTAGAACCGGTTTTGTCCGCCTCAGATGGACATTTTCAACATTGAGTTGAACATTGAGTTGAAAATGTCCCTCTGAGGCGGACGAAACGGGTCCTAATCTATTGATTAAAAGTGGAATAAGTACTACAAAAAAATTACGTTTTATTAAATAAAAACAACAATACAATGCAGTTCCATCATGAATTGACAGTTAATAAAAAAAAATGTACTCGAACAGTTAAATTAATCGCGAATTATCCAAATGTAATCAGATAGTTGATGAAAATTTGGTAATGCATTCGTCGCCACAATTAAATATAATTTAAGCACATGATTAACACAATAATTATACTAATAATATTTTAATTGATTAATAATGTCAAGAAATAGCCAAAGCACTCGAACATTGTACTTTCGATAAATTTTGATATCCATTAAAAAACCCACGTAGGGTTTTCAAAGTATTAATAATATTACAATTAATAATAAGTATACAAAGTCATAATATTGTTGGAACCATTAAGAAAATGTATTCTGTCTCTATCTATACGTATAGTATTTAAGCAACGGCAAACGGCCTATCTGAATAGTCTTGATAATGGTGTTACAACTGAAATAGCTATCAACAAAACCTTTTTTAAAAACCTGTAGAATTTAATAATAATTATATTTTCATTTCTTGTAAAATGAAATTCTACCAAGTAAATGTTAACTCAATTAATAAAGTAATATAACATAAATAATTTGAAAACATATCGGATATGACACCCGACGGAAGGTGTACCCATATGAAGTGAATTCGCGCCAACGTTCTTTGCCAATTAAGCAATGGGTGTCCTATCTAAATAAAATGAAATAATCTAATAGTTTTACATTATTTGTCTATCAAATTATGCTAATTTTTGCTAATATAGGTTTTTAGGCTAAATTATGGCCTTTGTGTTTGAAAAGCAAGGAATCAATTACCTTAATTACTAACGTAATATTTTCAAAGAATTCTTTTCTTAAAATTTCTAATACGTTTAATAATAATACTGATATCTTCTCAAATTATGTATATTCAATATAAAGAATGTTATATTCTCAAATCTTGTAAATTATTCGTTGAATTAAAAAATATTTTATAAAAATAATAGGTATACCTACTTAAGTGAATATATTATATAATACATTAAAAGTATATTTTCTATAAAGAGTAACAGAATCATGGGAATACTTATTTTTTCCAAACGATTTTCTTCAGATCATCCAATACCAGAGAAAATCCTTGAAGCAGAGATTGGATCGTCTGTGCTCTTTGACTGCGCAGAAAGTTCCTCCTCAAAACCTAACGTCTGCAGCATTTTTAGCAATTCTGGAGAGCTTTACAGTTCCGAGTGCTCCTTCAGACTTGATCCAATGAGAGTGATTGATATTGGAAACTGGACGTGCGTTATGGATGTTGCTGGGTCTATGAATCAGATCAATCACAGGATTATCTTGGTAGAGTCAGGTAGGATAAGCATGAATTATTGCCTATTATATAATATGCCGCATTAAATGATATTTTTAGGTTATCATTGAGTGCGATGCGTCTGAGCAATATTGTTTCAATTGCACGCATATCTTGCTCGATTTAGGTATTCACATGTGTTCCATACCAGTTGTATCGTGGCGTCTCCTGCATTACATACATTATACAATACTGCCCGATTACAGCTAGGACAGCGATGGCGAACCTTTTTATGCATATGTGACAATGAGAATTATTCTATTTTCGCCACGACTCCAAGGAACCATCCAAAATAACATTTCGCATTCACGCGATTACCCAAAGACTCCAAATACATAATTTGTAACAAGTAATTTTAATATGAAAACCACTTAAAATTCCTTTTTATAATTGTAACCGATTTGAACAATCATATTTAATTCTTTTCAGTCAAAGGAGTTAAGAGTTCAGTAGAAATAGAAGATAATAGTATAATTCTTAAATGCAGTCTTACTAAAACAACTCTCAAAGTCAATTGGTGTAGAGCCATCTCACCCAAAGGAAAAACAATTTTACTGAATGAAGGACTAACTACTGGTAAATATTCTTCCAGTATTGCAAAGTAAGTTAATTCAATTTTTTTTTTATTTGGAATACTTTTTCTACCTACAGAGAATTAATAGTAACTGAAATACCTAACGGGTGTAAAGTATCAGGCAAGCGATCACGAGTGTGGAAGAATATAGGATATTGGTGTATTTTAAGGTTGCAACACACTCTATTTCATGCCTATAATGTGTGTTTCATTTTCACACTCACATTGACACTCACACATTCAAACCCTGCTTCAAAATGTAGCGTAATGGGGTATAGCTAATGTGACCAGACGTCCCGTTTTCAAGCGGCGTATCCCGGTGTCCCCGAACACAGCTTCAGGACGCCAAAATATCCCGTTTTCGAAAAGAAAGAAACTTGTGACCAAGATACAGAAATATTTGATGAGTATTCACTTTTTTCTAATTACATTAAACCGCAAAAAGTGTCTGAATGGAACACTGGGAATGTTTCAACCGAAAGTCGTTCGGTGGAGTTCACTTTCTGATCGTATCGTATGACATGATCGACCTACATACATTTTTATTTCAATTTATTTATTTTTTAACATATTTTGGACATTACAAATTATAAGTTTAATACGTTCACAACATTGCATTTAGAAACAAAGATATATAAATATAACAGTATTACATAAAAAAAGAGATAGATGAGTAGATAAATTAGATAGGTACAAGGAAGTACACCGGGTGAGTTAAGCAGACCCTATTTTAAGAATTTATAAAACAACGTCCATCTAAACTCATTCTCACGTAGGTGGAATATATCAACACCCGAATATATCGTATATATATAATATATCGTGATGATCGCTATCAAATGCATTGGAAATATCTGTATACACAGGATAAATTTTAATTGACTTGTCCATATAATTTGGAATACAATAATTATTATACACTATAATATGATACAAATAACTTTCTTGGAGCTGAGAGAACTGTTATTGGCCTGATCTCGGATCTAGATCTCTTTTTGTGAAGTGGCCCGAAGTAGGCGTTCTCAAGCATCAGTAAAACAGTAAGATAATTTGCTTATAATATATATATTTAAGCGGAAGGGATAATAAATGTTCATAAAATGTATAATATTACTTTTAAATAAACTGTTAATATTGTATTATATTTCAGCCTAGGAGCGCAATTGTGTGCATTAAGAATTGAGTATCCTCTGGATGTAAATTTGGACCATGGCCAATGGAGAATAGACATTGGAAATAGCGCTGATGATTTTACCGGATGTTTCATCATGCTACCGAACATCCCACGTAAGCATTGTTTCACCGTAGGTTTGTACAGACTGAGCGAGCTGTAGAAAATATACGTAAAAGCCTCGCGAAGCAAAATTCTCAGTCAGTCAGTACGCGACTCGAATATCTCCGTATAAAGAATGTACAGAGGTGGTAGATATGGTTCTTCCATCAGCTTACCACTTTGACTGCTGACCATTACATCAGCCAATTATTAACTGGACACTATGGGTTCACTGCTAAGGTTTATTGGACTTGGATTTGTCACGAAAAACTACAGGATGCAAGCCATATCCTCTAGGAATGTCCGAAAATGTATACGGGAAGAAAAGAGTTGCCCAAATCGGTCCAACGAGCTGTCATCGGCTCATCGGGACATCCAGCTTAGTCTCCAGAAAGCCAGCTTTATTGATTTAAAAATATTGCGGGTTCTTACCGCGGACGTGAAGATTTTTTCAGATAGCCTATCATTTATTTTTTATTAATTCACCGCACCTTCCATGGGCACTTTTTGTTAAAAATAGTCGCAGTAAAATCAGTCAAAGCACGCTAGCCTTGGTTAGCCGCCCACAAAAGCCAAGCGGCTTACGCATCGGCTTATAATAATTTGGGTCCCAGGTTTGAATTTTATTCTGGGTCTGGCAAATACACATATTGTTTTCCATTTTGTGTCTGCAATCAGAGTATGGACTTAAGAGGTTAAGCAAGTGGTTAACATTCATTTCTCCTCAAAACAAAAATCTGATTATACAAACCTCCACTCTGTAGAGGCCCATTATTATGATCTTATTAGGATGAAAAATTGTCAAAAAAAATCTGCTTCTGAGACATTCCCGGGCGTAAAAAACTGCTGATGCTTCGCAACAAACGTTTTGCCAAATGATACGCTCGATTAAGACCGAGTGTGGTGCGCGGAAGTTTGGTTTGGAGGGGTTCATGTTTGTTCGAGCAAATAGCTGCGAATATAACATCATATCTCCCATACATGCGGCTGGCTACACCCATAATCAAAGTTTTTAACAAAGGAAGGTCTGACCAATCAGAAAGCAAACAATCAACCACAACTTTCAATGATTTTTATCTCATAACTAGATTTCTGCTCACAGTAACATCTACTTGTATGATGATAAAATGTATGTCAAGCCATCTTAATCTTTTGTATTATACACTAAGTAACTGTAATATATTATGTATTTTAATATTTTAGTACTTACAACATTTTTTAAATTCAGATATCAACATACCATCGCCTAAACCTACTTTCGTGTCTACCGGTTCAGCAATAGTGAAGTCAGGATCATCTCTCCGCATCCGATGTGAAGTGCCATGGCCAGCATCCTACTGCTACGTTCGGCGTCCTAATGGACAATTAGTTAAGAATGAAGGGCATCCATTCGAACGCCGGTTGCGCGTGGGAGTTTGTCTCCTAACCGCAGAGGTAAGGCAATTCTGGAACTAACAATATTACATTTAATCATAGGCACACCGTATCTCTTATTTATATAAATAAAATGGATTTCAAGTAATTCACATTTATATTTTTATAAAAATCTATCTTTTTTTAAATGAATATAAAAAAAACTTAAAAACTATAAATTAGTCAAATATCTTTACAGTACAATATGAAAAACTTAATAAAGAAAATTTTAATAATAAAAATGACCATAAAATAATTAATTAATTATTAGTATATTATAATAATAAGATGCGATCGTTTAATAAATTAAGAGCATACATAAGTGAAACGGCAAATATTTTTCAACAGTATGTGAAACGAAATTTTGCAGTCGCCGCCAGTCAGAAAACGATAGTCGACCTGTGAGCACGTCAATTTCTTTTGTGATGGCGTCGGAGGAATGTATTCTTAAATCGTGTAAAGGTGACTAAAAAACGTTCCGCATGTACTTGAAAAAGAAAACATGTCAATGAATATACTTACTATTATTACGAATATAATAATAAACATAACATTAAAAGGACGCGTGTTGAATTTTTATGACAAATATATTTCGTTCGGCTCGCGTCATTTGCACAATCCGCGCATCGCCTAGTCACGATCTTTTTAGACCATGCCTCAGCTGAGGTATAAGCCTTAATGTTTTATAACGACTATAAGTTTATTTATTTTTCTTGCTAATGCTTTTGATATGTATTAATACGCATTTATTTAATAAATTATCATTATCAACCACTTTATTTAATAAATTATCAAAAAAATGTCTCAAATTGCAGGCTTCGTGTTTTTCCGCTAGATTCCTTTGCTGGGTATTCACTTTAATAATACATCCGTGTCTATAATAAATAATATTCTTTTTTGTTTAGAATGTCATTTCTGATGACGCTGGAATATGGACGTGTGGATTATCCTCGAATGATGGTACAGAAGATGTCCTCTTCTACACTAATGCAAGTGTTATTTTACTTTATTTTGATATTTTGTTAAAGATTATTGGTATTGTTCATCGAGCTGACAATATGTAGGTATATAAATAGATATTATAATAATACCGGATATAATAAAACTGCCTTAAAATAAAACGAAATGAAGCCAAATTTTCAAAAAGGCTGGATTTATTGGCAGATTTTGGAAACATAATAAATGGCTATACAATTACTACATAGTATCAGTGAAAAAATAAGTAGGTAACTATTATAATAAATACGAGTATGGCGTATAGATCTATAAGTTAACCACTGAGTGAGGTCGCTATAAATGCTCGAACATTTTACATAATTACTAACACTGGCTGAGCCAGCCGTCTTTGCTAGAAAATAGATTCGGATTATCATCCTCACCATATAGTGGTGGAATTTAATATAATAATAAAATAATGATACGCTTTTACTTAAGGGGGGACATGCTCGTCGAAGGTCAAAATTGAGTTTTTATTGTATTTTCAAACCATGATCCTGGACACTCCTTAAACGTTGTAGATGATCTATTTATATATGTTTGAAGCCTTATTATCCTTTATAGTTATTTTAAACATTTGATGACTGCATGAAGTATTTTTGTTACATAAAATAGTATTCTTTTAAACCTCTCGGTCTAATGTTTTAGAATATAGTCATATTTCGGTACATAACTGTGCAGTGGTGTTAAGATTTTTTACATTTATTAATTTTTAAACGCATTTATAAAACCATTAGCATAATTTATTATGACATAATTTTTGTAAAATATTCACGATAAAAAATTATATTGATAATCTCTGTGATCCCAAATTTGACAAGAATTAGGCATTTTATTATTCAAAAAATCGGCAAGATTAACACATTTCAAGATGATTCTAAAGATATTTATTATAAGCTATGTCATTGATCATTCAAGTGTGATAAACATCTTATGAATAATGATTGCTTTATAATAATTATTGACCTAAGAATAAGGTAGTGTTTTTTTGAAATACGCCATTTCTTTTGTCATTCCTCAGTGGTTAAGCTACAACATACGGCCGTAGCCATAAATTGACAAACTATAATTGAAGTAGGGAGTAAAATGATATTGACGCGCGTGTTTGAACATGTACCGTTTAAAAAAAAATAAAAAAAAATTCGGTTAGGTACATGTTCAAACACGCGCGTTAACATAATTTTACTCCCTATTTTAACTATAGTTTGTCATTTTATGGCTACGGCCGTATGTTGTAGCTTAACCACTAGGGAATGACAAAAGAAATGGCGTATTTTAAAAAAACACTACCTTATTCTTAGGTCAATAATTATTATAAAGCAATCATTATTCATAAGATTTTTATCACACTTGAATGTTTAAAGACATAGCTTATAATAAGTATCTTTAGAATCATCTTCAAATGTGTTAATCTTGCCGATTTTTTGAATAATAAAATGCCTAATTCTTGTCAAATTTAGGATCACAGAGATTATCAAAATAATTTTTTATCGTGAATATTTTACAAAAATTATCTCGTAATAAATTATACTAATGGTTTTATAAATGCGTTTAAAAATTAATAAATGTAAAAAATCTTAACACCACTGCACAGTTATGTACCGAAATATGACTATATTCTAAAACATTAGAGCGAGAGGTTTAAAAGAATACTATTTTATGTAACAAAAATACTTCATGCAGTCATCAAATGTTTAAAATAACTATAAAGGATAATAAGGCTTCAAAATTATATAAATAGATTATCTACAACGTTTAAGGAGTGTCCAGGATCATGGTTTGAAAATACAATAAAAACTCAATTTTGACCTTCGACGAGCATGTCCCCCCTTAAGATAGGTGCTTGATTACCCATTTTAACAGTACGGCTTTTGCTTGAATGTCAGTTGGCATGATTTTTTTGCGAATTTGACACTTTAGCGAGGATAGTTTTATTTTTCGGACATTTAGATTGTTGCGGTAAAAAATATTAATTTTATTTTTAGATTAAGCAAGAACCAAGTGAGTCGGTAAAAATTTTAACTATAATATCCCGTCAAAGTATTTTATTATAATTCTATAATTCTATTGGCTTATAGTTCAGCAATCACCCAACTGAAAAAATCTAAAAGAGGAAATGAAAATGTGATCGGAACTATATCATTGTTATTATGCTGTGAATTACATGGAATTTAGTAATTGATATCGATTTGTTTGGTTTTAAGCAGTCCAGCTTTAATATAAATTCATGTCCCAGTGGGTCTATTCTATGCTTATCGACCGCTAAAGTGATAAAGTGATAAATATTATCAAACTTAGGGTAGGTTTGTATCAAAATATTAGCACTTATTGTAACAATTACACGAAGTTGTTTTTATTGTTGCAATAAGTGCTATATTTTAACAGCACCTATCTTGCTGCTGTTAAAATATCGCACTTATTGCAACAATAAAAACCAGCTTCGCGTAATTGTTACAATAAGTGCTAATATTTTGATACAAACCTACCCTAAGTTTGATACTATTTATCAATTTAGTGTTCGATAAGTATAGAATAGACCCACAGAATTACTTTAAAGATGCCTAGTTGACCAGCTTATGATACGATATTTTCTCCTCTTATCACTTTCTAAGAAATGTCCATAAAAAGTAAATAAAATAGTATTATTAGATACTTATATCCATATTACAATATTATTGCAATAAATAAGGAAAATAATTACCGGTAAAACGGAGTACGTCTGTCATCTATGTTTATAATCGAATCGCTAAATTACAAGCAGTTTCTTATTTGTTTCACAAATAAATACCAGTTTCGTATTTTCAGATTATATTATCGTAGTGAGATAACTGCAATTCATATATTTTTCAATTTATTTTTGAGACCCTGGACTATGTCCCATTTAGACCTATGGTAGTTTTAATAATGACCTCGGTACGAAAAAGGAGAAAAGTAACCAAAGTATCAAATAAAATGTGCAATAAATAAATAATATAATAGGATAAATTTAATAATACGCAATCGTCATAATCAAATTATTACAGGTGAAAGTATTGACCGAAGCCTTGTACAGTCCAACACCTATTTTAACGGCAGTATGGGACGTAAACTCATTCCTACTTTGTCGATCGCCGGAAGAAAGACCTTTAAAATACTGCCGCTTCATAACCCCTACAGGAAAAGGATACTCCATTCAGCCAAATATCTCTTCTGATGCCAGGTATGAAAACATGTGTCCAACCTCTCGGCTCTGCTAAGTCACACTGAGTACCTACCTATGCCTTTTTGAAGTCTGTTCTTTTTAAGCCCATTTCATCCGGAATCAAAGCGATTTTTTTCAGGTGATACAAATGCATCAAAAAGGGTTACTTAAAGTATTTTTTAACAATATAAAGCAGTGATATCAATCCTTGTACCCCATCAATAACCCAAAAATTATCCCAAAAAGTACCTCAAAAAAGTATCCCATTTGCGAAAAAATATCCATAATATTATGGTATTTATAAAATATTGTAACGGCTGTTAAAGGGGATTAACCAAATCAAGACTTCCGGGTACATTATCCATATCTAGACGCTCACTCCGCACTTTAACTCTAACGATAAACAACCCCTAAAATAAAGTTAGTATATAATAATATAAAAGGTAGATCATTGCGCTATTCTAACAATATTAATGAACAGCAAAGAAAATTGCGCAGCAGGCGACATTTTAAGTATAAAGAGTTAACTTTAGAGAAACTAGTGAAAATACGTATCTACAAGATCAGTGCTTTTCATTTTTTTCATACCATGGCCAACGAAATCAGAAAAAAATCCAAGGCTCCCCTCCCGAAAATTTTTAGTCTTTATTGACCAAGAGTAGGTACTTTATTCACCATTAATTATTATGAAAGCTGCATTTTTATTAAAAATAATAGAACATTTCGTTTACTTGCGAGTAAAACGAAAATTAATAAAAAAACAAAAAAAAATAACTTCAAATCTATTACAGCTTCCGCCGACAAAAATAAATTTAATGATAGGGGTGTGATTGCATATTTTTATATAATAAATCAATATTCGGTACAATGTTTGAAATGCTAATTTGCAGGGTTTGCTCCAAAGTCTCTGTTGAAAGACACGACCTGTTTTTATTTTTTATTACCAGTAATATAGAAAAATAAGCTGTTTTGCATAGGTATGTTGTCGCAAAAGTAATTATGATTGACAATGCTGCTTTTGCGATTGAAGGATATTCTTGCTGTCGCCTTATCCAAAATTCTGCAAGATTTATTTCATTAAATTCAACTTCATTGGAATTATCTGATCTCATATCAATTAATTCTTCTTAAACTGCCCACGTAAAATTATCATAATTATAATAGAAAAAAAAATGGTGTTCTTATACAATAATAATTGTACTTTTGAATTTCATTTCAGTTTGCGAAATATTTTTGTTGAAAAATAGTTGTGATTCGGCAATGTGATTAAGTATAATAGTTTTAATTGAAGTCGAGAGTGATATTTTACTGGTGGTAGAAAACTCATTCAAGCATCAAAACATATATGTGCATCCTTCATTAATACCTTTTAGATTATTTATTCATTTCGAATAAAGTATTAATTGTGATCGTGTGAAACTTTCACCTCAATATTTTGACTGATTTGTATCAGGTATCATCCAGTGATCACGAAAAATTATGGTAATTATTATATTACTAAGGTTACTCGATGGTCAAATCATCCGGGTCTCGATCCTCAGTCTTGAAATCCTGACGAAAAAGAAGAAAAAGTTATCCTCCATTCACTTTAATTTGTGTTGGATGTTTTTCATTCCTAGGAAGAGGTCGGGACCGGCTCCTACAGACCATCAATGTTTGTATTCCTTGATAATATGACCGAGAAAATAGCTTGTAATGACTTAAAAAATGAAAATCAGAAAATAAGCTAAAATGCTATGCTATGCTATGCATTGTAAATATTTAGGAACATGGGTCAAAGAGAAATTGGATCAGTCTCAAGAAAAAAATGCTATAATTGAGATCGTAAGGAGTGTCTTTCTCATAATGAGATGCCTTCTTGAGACCTTAACCTAGATCTGAGACTGCGTATGTTACGATGTTATGTTCTCTCAATTCTTGTCTATGGTATGGAAGTTTGGACGATAAACCAAGGGCTGTCACAGAGTATTGACGTTTTCGAGATATGGCTGTATAGAAGCATCCTCAAAATTTATTGGACTTACCGGTAACAAATGTTGAAGTTCTCAATCGAATGGTAAAAGAGCAACAAGTTCAGCCTACTATTGTCACCAGACATAAAAAAAAAGACCCCGGCGCGACAATTTCAAATTCCGAATCAACGACTTAACATCAATATCGAAACACCTCCCCGACTAAAAGGTTGCACAGCCCTACCTTACGAACAATATTACAAACAGTATCTTTCAAAACGACGATGTGAATCTCGGGTACACACGGTAACAAAGGAAAGTACCTGCCTGCAACCAATCGTTATCAACAAATTTCAAAGTGCCCGCGAAACTAAATTAAATAATGTGCAAACGCGTCCATGTGAAAAAGAATGCAAAGTGAAGTGTTGTCTATTCGAATGCCGCGTGCTCGCTGGCCACCGACATGCTTCGCGCAGTCCCTGTCATTCATATGTTACTTTACCTCAGTCATGCTGAACCTTTGTATTCCTAACCTGTATAATTTAGTGTGAATAAATCCAGCCTGCGCAGGGCTGACAAATAAGAATAATATGTGTTATCTGTAATCATACCCCGTGATGTTACACACACCCCCAATCAAAAATAATACTGATGAAGATTCTACCACCGACATACACGTGAGTTCACCCTCTCCTTCTTCTTCCCGGTATTACTATCAAAACCAGAAAACTACAGTATCTCGGTAACATTGTGAGAGAACAAAGGTTAGGGTTACGGTGGATGACGTCGCATTTCATGGTTTAAGAACGAGTGCAGCTTAACTGAACTGTTCTGTATATCCAATAGAATTTAAAATTCAAATTCCATCAAGTACATTCGGTCGATAGTATTAATATGTTCTGTATTTGATGATAAATTCGACACTTTGTAATTTCAGATTTTCTTACTGGGGATTGGGACTAGACAGGGGTGAATGCGGAATAAAAATTGGTAGGATCTACTCTGGTGACATTGGTGCCTGGACCTGTACGGTTACCTTCAAATCTCGGTTCCAGGAAGATAATGTCACCATCACAGTTTCCGACTACCCAGGTAGTGTGCACTGTAACACAATTGGACATAGTTATGCAGAAAGTAGCTAGTCCACAAAAAATAAAAAAAAGATATGATATAGATCAGATGCGAGGCTTTCTCTACGTTCTGCTGAAAATAGCCAAGCCGCAAAAAAATATTCTTGAATTAAAATACTATTTACAATTTTACATTTTTAATATCATGTTGTTGCTAAAGTGCCATTATCTCAGCTCGACATTATTGTGGACTGGATACATTCTACATAACTTCGTTTAATTCTTTTTTGTTGCCGTAGAATCTATAATATTATTAGTCTAGTCTATATATATATATATATATATGTCTAAAAAATTCAAAAATAAAGTACCTATGGAATTTAAGAAATCTCGGTCCTATAAAATGTGCGAAAAGTTGCTCAAGCGATAATTTAAGTAGGAGTTAACAACGGAATATAATAATATATCTATTTTATATTAATCTAGAAAAAAAAATCAAGGTCATCCGATAATTAATATATAGAGCATGCACATAAAGCACTAAGAAACTAGCATTGTGCCTGATTTTAGAGGGCATGTCAAACTTCAAATTGCAATTACTCCATAATATGATTTCGAGACTTAACTTTTGGCTGTACGATATTATATAAATTTAAAAAATGGTTATACTGGTTTGATAGTCGATATGAATAAAGGAATAATTAATGATGTTTTCTATTATTATTTCATCCAATTTGGTCGTTAAGAAAAATATGACACCAGTTTTTTTTTGAAAAATCAGTTGGTAGGCTGTAGTTCAAACAATTGTTTACTCTTAAGACCCTTAATTATTGCTTATATTCCCTTATTTCTTTAATTCTGTTTCAGTTTGAACAATTGGCTTTCACTGTAGACATGTTCCTTATGGCAATACTAATATTTTTCATTTCTTATTGCCTTAGACTACCTCTCTCACCTGAAGGCTCAAGCTCCCTCCAAGAATAGCAGACTTTCTGAACCAACACCAACAGCATAATCCCCCATCAGGCACAGGCTTAGACTATATATACATCGGCACAGGCACCAGGACTACTATTCGCTGTACAGCCGAAACTCACTCCAAAATCCATGAGTGGAATAAACAATGATCATTAATCTATTAATTGAGATAGATTATATAAGTACCAATAAATCCACAATTTATCACTTCAGTATAGATACTTCCTTATACATCATTGGCGAAGAGTGGAAGTAGGCTGTAAAGATTCGACATAAATAGTCCACACTAAGCTTAGTCAGTCACACGTATTTGTTATCATTGAATTTTAAGACAACAGATTGCAGATAGTGTTGGTAAGTTTTTATATCCATTTCTCTGCGTAAACCAAGCCATAAAAGATAATAATCAAAAAATATACATTTATCTATAAAATATTTCAAATTATGCCATTAAATCATATATAATTTTAGATGTTTGGTTTAGATTAGACTGATTAGAGGTTTAGTTTGGGCAATTATATGAATTTTAAAAAACTAACCAACACCATCTGCAATTGAAAAAAATTAGGTATGACTGACAAAATGTACACTATTTTTGTCACATCTTCACAGCCTGCCTCCACTATAATGATTTTGTTTAGGCAGGGGTTAATTGAATTTTAAAAAATAACCAGTACCTACTTATCATCTGCAATTTACATTATTAGTTCTATGAAAACAAATAAGTATTAGGTACCTACTGAAAGAGTTTAGTGTGCAATATTTATGTTAAGTCTTAACAACCTACTTCCACCTGTCGCCACTGTTATTCATGCTAAGTACTTTGGTCACATATATAAGATTATCAATATTAGTCACTCTGGTAATAATTATTAATACCTACCATATTATAACAATAAAATTTCTACTGTTTTTTATAAGTATGTATCGATTTTTTCCTCCATACCAGAACTGACTAATAATAATTTATCATTGTGGTATTTTTGACAAATTCAGAATTTATATAGGCATTATATTTTTTAAATCTGTATGTACAATAGTACAATATGAATAAAATTTCTGTTAGAAATTATAAATATATTATCTAGATTCTAGATAATAATATTATAGTCTTCTAGTTCTAATCGACAATATTTAATTTACAAAATTTATTTAAAACCTTTATATGGTGTGAAATATACATGTTTAATTAACTTCTAGAATTTTATCTTATTTCATTATATTTACGTAATTGTCTTTTGTTAGTATTAAACTTAGTATAGACATACCTACGTCTTATATACTAGACCAGAATTTCTTTACCATTCGAATTGTAGTCATAGTATTGGTTTCACTACCCAAGATTAAAATGGATATTTTTTTTTATTTTTATAATAAAAAGTTCAGTATCGTATTGATAATCATATTAAATCCTAATATAACTTTATTGTGTTCTATTTACGTCAAAATTAATATGACATTACTACCTAAATAATATATTTGAGGGTGGAAGGAAGTCCGCAGACAAGTGCAATGTGTCAATAGTAGTTAAGTTACAGTTAAGAAAACCTAGAAATAAGTACATCTTAATAACTAATCTTAAAGTGCATTGCAAACCTAAAATATACAACAATATAAATATTTTACAATCAGTAAAACGCTGCCGTGCGAACTGACATATGAGCATTTTTCCGCAGGCCGGAGGAATGCTCACGTGTCGGATTTCATTTGTCGTATCGCAGGAATTAACAAGTAAATGGGACATTTCTGCTACTTTGTCGTGAGAAATCAATTATTTAAATTGTGTCATAGTCAAATTTCGCAGACAAAATTCTAAGAAACAATCCGCGGTGTGGGAAACTGACAAGCGGTCAATCAACCGACGCCGTGTTTGATATTCCTTTGTCTACCTTTGCTATTTAAACCAATGACACAATACGACAACTAACTAGTACCTTAAATTCATTCAACCTAATCACACGCTTCTCGCTTCAACGTAAAGATAATTTTTATTACAAACACTATCTTCGTAAATCTAATTTATAAACTTTGCATTGTAACAAACTGTAATTTGAATTTGTAATTTGTGTTAAGGGATAATAAATTTTGGGCTACTTTAATACGCATCAAAACCTTCTGATTCTATTCATTACCTACCCCTCATCACACCATCCCTTACCACATATTTGAAGAGACCATGCGCGCACACAAAGTTTTCAGGTCCGGACCCCGATTACGTATTGTAAGTTGTACGTATTACATTAATTCGCCATAACACAATTCGCCGTGAGCTTTCTTATCGGAAAGAGATGACCGTATACTATACGATCATCTCTGATTTTGGAAAAATTCATTAATTCAAGTATGAAAACCAAACATAACCTAAATAACGTAATATAACCTAACACATAATCCAGTATATCGGCTATTTTCAAAATTTGTTTGCCGCTGGCTTTCTGTAAGTAAACCGATAAGAACCATGTTATATTTAGACATGAATTTTCTCTCATATTATACGATAACAAGAAGTTGGACGGTCTTTAATATTATGACCATATATTATTTCCGATACAACATTTTACGGTGAAGTGTGATTACATGAATTTAGTAAATTATATTTTACATGTTTATTGTTTTTCTCAATAATACTGCATTTTTTGTAATATTAAAAGTTTCGACAGTTTCTGATACCGGGCCTAGGACGATTTGGCACCGGACAACTGGACGCCACGGAATTCGAATATAAATAGACGTTAGGTACTTATATGTACTTTAAAAAATATTTAATATTATTATTTATATTTAAATTATTATATTATGATTTAATTGGTGAGAATGTAAATATGCAGATGTAAACAATGATTTAATCATGCATATGTTTAAGTTCCAACGAAAAAGGAGTTTTTTATTTTATATAAAGCCTTAGGCATGGTAATTCTCAATCCGCAATAAATAATGCATTATGTTAAGAGTAAAATGAATTAAAACTACTAAGTAGTAGATATAAACTGATTAAACCTCGTCTATGTTCTGTATACGTATCTACGACAGTACGGCGTCCAATTATCCGGAGTCCAGTCGCCCCATTCCCCTGATACAAATTATTGATAATCTTTATTTCAATATGACGGACCTTACACAATGATTAAGAGCCCCTGTTATACATTAAAATGTTGCAGATAATATAAAATAAATAATAAAATATAATAATAAGTAAGTAAAAATATATTATATTTATAATTACATAGTTTATGTTGCCAAGTTAAATGACAGTATTGATTAAGATACCTTCACACAATCATTAAACTTTGGGCCGAGCCATTTTGAGCGCTGGATATACCAATAGAATATGACAAGAAAATATACATTACAAAATATAAGAAATACTCCACATAAACATTAGTTGTATCATTTATTTATTGTATTGACCTCCCTTTATAGTCCGGTTATATTAGAGTTTTATCTCAAAATAATTCCCCTATAATATAATTGGAGACTATACATATTATGCATAATACTATTAACTATCATTAATTTATTCATTCACTCATCAATGGGAGGTATGATGTAGGGCGTAGTTCATTACATGCAGATATTTAAATAATATCACAGTCACAGTAACACAAAATTACATTGTCAAGATAACAGAAACTACAGAAGCAGCGATGTCCCGTGGGGTAGGCAGGTCACGCGTTGCATATGGGCTGGACATTATAAAGGGCGTTTAATGAAGAAACTAATACAAATATTACAATCTATGAAAGCAATGACGGTTCATTAGAATGTATTGACATCTTAGTTTTAAAAGAACTTAATCGAAGCATAAAAAATGCTAAATATTGTTTTATTGCATACATAATAATATTTTAATGGCGATTTATCGCACAAACAATATTTACGAGGGTGCCACCAAACATGTAAGCCCTACAGATCTCCATGTACCTAACACCACTATTATTGGTTTAATAATTAATATATTATAAAAAATAGTTAAGTAATATGTACCTAACGAATTTTCAGGCAATTGGAAACTAAAAATAAAACTAGACGGCATTTTAAGTTTTTAAGGGCGGCACTTTGCCTATGGATATCATTATAATATAGAAGCAACAGTAAAGCTTTAATCGGTGCCAGCAAATGTTCATTAGGACGGCAGACCATAATTCCCTGGAAAGGCATACATGATGCAGGTTTCAACATCATGTTAAATGTTTTGGCTTTCACTGTACTCACATAAAGAAGAAATCGAGTACCTACATCCGCGCAGTTTGCAGCTTATGCCTTCGATGTGTTCTTTGAGAAGTTGGACTCCTGGAAACTCATCATAGACGCATTTTTTACTCCAGCTACCTGCCAGAATCAGCTCTTCTCTAGAAAGGCGTTCTAGATTTTAGTTTACATATGGGCAGATGAAACAAATTAATGTAAAGTCAGAGTTTAGAAGGTTCATAGAGTCGCTGTGTCGTGCCTGAGTTTTAGTGGAAGTATATTTAATTGGTAGTATAGTAGAGGAGAATATTCACTCATAATCCACATGGTTGAATTTAATTTTCGTTTAAGAGTGAGCATAACCTCTATCAATGAAATACGAAAACTGTATATTAATGAATTTTAATAATAATTTTTATTTTAAATAATATATCCTAAAACAATATAGGTACCTACTTAAAGTTTTTTTCAATTGTTTTCAAATTGTGCGTTCGTTGAATCAATTCATTTGTGGTTATTTTTCGTAAACGTAACTAGGTAGTTTAAACGTAGCTTACCAAATTCTATAGGAATCTCCTGGCCGGCTGTGAAAACCAAGAATATTATTATTAATTCTGTATAAAAATATTATTGTTTGTTAGATTTCAAGTGTAAGTGAAGTTATTATACATATATCTAATAATAGCTTTTTTATCTTGCCATGATTGCAGCGTTTCCGTTGACTGGACATTACCCCACTCGATAATGATAAAAATAGTAAGTAAGTAAGGTAAGAAATATACTGCTATCACGCCACGGGCAAAAAGTGTACAATGTCGCTTTAACTCATTTAGTGCTAACACCGCGACTGGCGCGTTTGGAGCAGTTGGCCATTCCATATAATTAACGCGCTATTTAAATGTGGTAAAAAAAATGTAATTAAAACTTCAGCAGTAATTGTGTTATTAATGGTGTTACATACATAAGTGTAACAGAACCTTACTGAAGTTACCTCATACATGTCATTTCCTAACACCAACCTCACCGGAGATAGATATTTTTTCTGTAAATATATACAAATGTGGAAATGTGAAACAAACGCCAATTATGGAATATAAAAAAGACGTGTACATTATAATATATATAATAATATATTATGAAAAATACCTACCTATATAGTTTTTTAACACTACAACAGGTTGAATGGCCAAGTGACAGCAGTGAGGTAGTCTTGACTTAGGATCTTCTTTAATGTTGTTGGGGCTCATCTACGCTAGGCATCATCCCCTTCGTCTCTGTTTTTTGGTCGCTGGTAGGGTTTCGCTTGCTTCTACGTGGTGATGTGAATTATCCGGTCCTTGATGAGGGCCGGGAGATGCTGCAGCCTCCAGGGTCAAGTGTTGTTTTCCATACAATCCATTCTGTGGCGATGTGAATTTCCCGGTTCTTGAGGAGGACCGGGAGAGGCTGCTGTCTCCTGGTTCAAGTGTTGTAGTATTTTGAAATATTTATATTGAAAATAATAAATATTATTTTCAAAATATAATAGTAAAGAGCTTTCAAAATATAATAGTAAAGAGCTTAGTGAGGTAGTAGAAGTGAAACGATCATGTAAACCGCCAGGCTTTGAGAAAATCACCTGCATTTATTGTGACCTCACTGGTAATCAAGCCCGGAGCCCCTGGACGAGTGCCCAGTACCTTATGAACTCGTAATTGGTCCCAAATATGCTTTGATACTTAAATTCACAGGATTGGATAATTTACTTCGACTAAAATTTGATATTTAATTATTCATCTCACATATCACCGTATCAAAGCAGACATTTTAATAAAGAATTAGCTGTAAGAACATGTGGAAAGATACTTCCTATTCAATTGTTCTGTGTGTGTACTACGTTATGTAAACGTAAAGCAACAGACTTCAAATCAGTACGCGAGCCGCTATTTTGTTCGTTACCTATACAACCTCACGTGCAAACGTTCGAATTGAAAATCGAACTGCCTTGAAAAATCATATTATGAAATGCATTTAATGCTAGAAATACCTTACCATTAATCGTCCAATAATAAAAACTTACAACGTACATAATAAATGTGTCAATAACCTACTCGTATCATTTTTACCCCCCTTACAAACCTATAAAATAAAAAATACAGGAAAGCACGTGAGTCGACTATGTGTAAACTTCTAACTTAAAATTTTAAAAAAAGGTCAATCACCCGTGATTTTAGTGTTGTGGCGTGATACGCGTGAGGTGAGTACGAGAACAAAAGGTCAATCACCCGCGATACGCGTGAGGTGACATTGTTTATAATTCTGGTCCATTGTGGAAGATTTTTCTTATTTTGTATTTCGTTCAAAATATGCTAAGGAAAGAGAACATCAGTCTTATAATATTTCAAAAACTTACCAGTCAAAACGACATAGTACTATTTTTGCGCGTGACGTGAGTTTATCGCGAGCGTACGTGCGCTCGCGTGACGTGGTCATAATATTATGTTTCTAGTATAAGAATTATTCTATCTAGAGTCAACATATTTTCCTTTTAATTCTGATTTATTCGCTAATAAATACCTTTTGAAAAGCTTGTGGTATTTTAATAAAAAAATAAACTGCCTTAAGGGGGGACATGCTCAGCGTAGGTCAAAGCGGAGCTTTTATTCTATTTTCTGAAGTAGGGAGTAAGAACGTGTTAACGCGTGCGTTTGAACATGTACCTCACCGAAAAAAAAAATCTTTTTTTTTTAACGGTACATGTTCAAACACGCGCGTTATCATGATCTTACTCCCTATTTCAGTTTTAGTTTGTCAATTTATGGCCATGGCCGTATGTTGTTGCTTAACCACTGGGGAATGCCAAAAGAAATGGCGTATTTCAAAAAAACACTACCTTATTCTTAGGTCAATATTAATTATAAAGCAATCATTATTCGTACAATGTTTATCACACTTGAATGGTCAAAGACATATCTTATAATAAATATCTTTAGAATTATCTTTAATTGTGTTAATCTTGCCCATTTTTTGAATAATAAAATGCCTAATTCTTGTCTAATTTGGGATCACAGAGATTATTAATATAATATTTTATCGTAAATATTTCACTATAATAATGTCGACATAAACTATACTGATGGTTTTATAAATGCGTTTAAAAATTAATAAATGTAAAAAATTTTAACACCACTGCACATTTATGTACTGAAATATGACTATATTCTAAAACATTAGAGCGAGAGGTTTAAAAGAATACTATTTTATGTAATAAAAATACTTTATGCAGTCATCAAATGTTTAAAATAAATATAAAGGATAATAAGGCTTCAAAATTATGTAAATAGATTATCTTCAACGTTTAAGGAATGTCCAGGATCATGCTTTGAAAATAGCATAAAAGCTCCATTTTGACGTACATAAGATTTTATAATTATACTTTTTATTATTTTTACTAATATGAGTCATACTATCTCATTTTATATAAATAAGGCTACTAATATAAATTATTATACTAAAGCGCATGCACTATTTATACAGAAATACAATAATTTTAATATTGTTTTATATTTCAGCCTAGAAGCGCAATTGTGTGCATTAAGAATTGAGTTTCCTCTGGATGTAAATTTGGAAAATTATTCTAAAACATTAGAGCGAGAGGTTTAAAATAATACTATTTTAGGTAAAAAAATTCTTTATGCAGTCATCAAATGTTTAAAATAAATATAAAGGATAATAAGGCTTCAAAATTATATAAATAGATTATCTACAACGTTTAAGGAATGTCCAGGATGATGCTTTGAAAATAGAATAAATGCTCCATTTTGACCCACGCTGAGCACGTCCGCCCTTGTTTTTCTTTATTTAACTACCTTGAACCAGCAGCTATTTTTTCATCAATTAATCAAATTCTTATTCAGTCATTTAAAAATACAACACGTGAATCCGTTTCGGATCCCTTCGTAACAATTCTTGAAATAAGTGATGAAATTTTACCGAATTTACCAATCGAATATCTACAAGTCATGACAATAGTATATTTCTAAGTATTATGTCATGCTTTAAATTTGTCAACGTGATATCATATGAGTTCACTTTACATATCGTTATCAGTGTTATCACTAACAGTCTGTTTCTGGCCTAATTCATGCCGAAAAAATATAACAATGTGAGTAATTCATTTTATCGACATTCATTAGTATTGGCAACAGGAAAATAAAAACAATCTAATATATTTTTGAAGTCATTAGCTTACTGTCCATCAATGTGTGAAAACGTTAACCTTATAAGTCGTGCTATCTATTTTACAAAAAACTATTTATAATACTTGTTAAATGAAAAGTTCAATTTAACTACTACTACTAGTGTACACTATTTAAAGTAGCAATGGATAAATATTTTTGTTTAGTTTGGCTTAGTGTCATAGTTTCAGTTGAATGTAAGTATATTATGTATGACATAAATAAAATAATAAATAATATATTCAGTGCTATATTTTAGTCTTAGTGCGATATAATTAATTTGGGCTTCAAATTAATTGGTAAATATAATATATTATATGCGCATATATAGCAAGTATTTTATAAAAACAGTGCCAATTATTTAATATCAACGGCAAGTAAAAATGATTATTGATAAATATTAAAATTATCTACGTATATGAAAGTATTTTTATAAACATAGGGAATTATTTAAAAACCTAATGGTTGGTATAAAAAATAGTTTGACAGAATATAATCTAATTTGGACAGATTTTTTTTCTGCAATAATAACTAATTTATTTAGCAGCTTTTGTATCATGTTTAATTTAGTATGATAGTATTCGTCTTGACTGGCTATTTAGATCAGGTTGTGCTTTGGCTAAAAACCAACCTAAAAAGTATTTATTTATTGTTTTTCTCTAGTATCTCATCCCTTACGCCCATTTGATTGATGTTACTTAAGAATTATGTATGTAGTGTAAATTAACCATTTCACAATTTTTTTCTTACGGTTTCACCACATACACTTATTTCAGTAAATTAAAGATATCCATGCGTGAGCTCAATTTTATTATGTATCTACGCCTGTTTGCAATAATTGCGGTGATGTTGAAGGTATTCAAACTATAGTGCGAAAACATCTTCTTGGCTATGTATTGACACTTGCTCTACTTCTATACTAAGTTAATTCTTATATTTTTTTTTCTGTTACAGCCCAGAGTGACTTACAAGCCTATCCATCAAGTTTAACAGTTTTTTCTGGAGGAAATTTTTCTATTGAACTAACATCAATTGATTTCAATTTTGATACTATCTACATGTGTAATATACGGACATCACAATACCACTTAAATATAGACATGCCTGTGAACTCTGCGTATAAAGTGAGTATAATAATTATTTATGTTGAAATCTTTTTTAAGCAAGTTTTATGAATGAATTAATGCTTTCTTTAATGATACTGCCGAAATTATGTAATATTTGAAGTGAAATGATTTTATTTCGCTTATGCGGAATTCGCAAGTGAATATTTTCGTAGACTGAAATAAAAAATTTACTAGCCAGCACATGAGATTTACGCATACAAAATGTGTTGCTACATTTCAACCACATCACGTGAACATAAGTGAGCTCGCGGTAAGAGCAATATCGTTTTCCTTGGCATTTTAAAATGTTAACAGACAAAATGATGGTACCACCTGTAGTAAATGTTGAGCCGAAAACGAATAGTGTGAGACAAAATGTGCTATAATGATTAGAACCACATTAAGGTCACCTCACGCGTATCAAACCATATCTTCACTATTATTTTTTTTATTTTCTGACAATTTACACATTTTTTAGTCACGCGCTCTCATACATATTTTTTTATTTAGTGTCGCTAGATTTCAAAATCAGCCAAATCCATAGTGGATGAATAGGAGAAAAACAGCATTTTTGTTTTCTCAACTTACCTACACAGTCACGAGGGTAAAAGTTTATATTATTTCGAGTATAGAATATTTAAAATAAATAAGTTCCACATTTCGATAATGCAGAAATGTTATAAAGCGGTAGTTCTTCAGCAATTATTCACAAAAAAGTCAAAAATACCTAAAGGTGGACTTGGCTGATTTTGAAATCTAGCGACAATGGTTTTAGTGGTTTAGAATGTGACTCAAATTACAGGTTATTTACACAGATTGGTTTTGTACGTTCTCAGTTTTTATTATTGATCGTTCTGATTGTTATAGCACGTGAGATTACGTGACGTGACGTTAATATGTTTCTAGGATTAGTGACATCAAGTTACTGAATTAGGAGATATAAAATAATAAATAATAAGATATAATCTGGAAGAAAATCGATGGTTTTAAAATAAATATTATAAAACATAAAATTATGAAAAATTTATAAACATAACATATTTGGAGTTTATATTTGATCCTCTCAAGAGTTGCTGTTTTTGCTAAACTATCAAATTCCTCATCCCCCAGAATTCCAATATGTGAAGGAATCCAGACTCCATATGTCCAGGCAGACGATGTAACATAGGGGCAGCAGTTATCCAAAAAGCGACACACCGGAGGAATCTTATATATTATTTATCAAACGCATTTTTTTGTAGTACGTATTCTACTTTTAATCAATAAATTAGGACCGGTTTCGTCCGCCTCAGAGGGATATTTTCAACTGAAAGTTTTCAGTTGTTCTAATTCATTGATAAAAGTGGAATAAGTACTACAAAAAAATGCGTTTTAATAAATTAAACAACAATACTATGCAGTTCCACCATAAATTGACAGTTAACAAAATAAAAGAAAATTTACGAAATTAATAATACAATAATCAATAATTCCAACAATATATTTTATAAATATAATATCGGGGGAGATATTTTCAGTCTGGGTCTTCTTCTTCTTCTTCTTAGTACTCTGGTATATTTGTATTCCTTCAATTCTTTTCTCATATTTAGGCCAAGCACCGCTAAAAGTTTTGTTATTTTCATAGGAACAACGAGTTTCAGCACATTCTTACGGAAATGACACTTTTCATATGGTGGGTAACAGGCGATGCCGATTTTCTGTGACGTCGGCTTCTGTTGGGAACAGTGGCCAATGGACAATTTTGGCAAAAACCGTTAACCAAGAATATTTGAGTTATTCATATATAGATATACTAGGTGAGTAGATACATAAAAATAATAATTAATTTTGTAATGTGGAATATAAACATACACATGACTTAATAATAATCAGTGGTGTGCGGTTCATATAAATATTATGATGCGGAAGAGGGCCACCTTTGTTAATAAATAATTATTCTAAGATAATCTAAATTACTAATAAGACACCAAAAACTATTATAAGTATATACTGTGTGTTTTCACTGCATGTTTGATTTATTCTTTTGGTAACATTTTGAGGTTTCTGTTGTTAATGACAATAAATTGGCTTAATTCATCATGAATGTCATTCGAATTATTTCTAACTATTAATTATTATTATTGAAATATTATTTTTTAATTAAAGCAGCTTAAGTACGTGCCGAAATAGGATTATATTAATAAGTAATATTGTTGTATATTGCCATGATTATTATTAAACTAAGTGAAATTAGTATTACGTCATAATAATATTGTATTTTATATTAATTTATGCAATGTAGGTATTTCCACCACGAATTTTAATAAACAATCTATAAACATGTAAAAAATCATAAAGCTCCATGAAGTTTTTAATTGTTCTGGGGCGTAATGTCTTAACATCAACTATTATAGAACGAGCGGTTTCTCTTCCCACGGTTTCAAGAAGTGGAAAATTTGGCAATAATTTTAGTTTGAACAACACTGATATTCTAAGAGATTGTTAGACATGGGGCAAAATTGTCTTCATTTTTATGTAACATTAATAATCATGCTTAATAATTAATAGCCATTGAAAAAGTCAAACAAAGTAATATTTTATAACATAGGTACATAATTTAAAAAATTACGCCCGACGGAACATGTACCCATATGTATTGAATAGGAGGTTCATTGTAGGTATATAGTGACACCCACGATGGCCGCATGGCTTAAACGCCGGCTTAATGAGTGAGGGTCCCAGGTTAAAATCTTGGGTCTGGTAAGTACACATATTGTTTCTCAATTCGTGTATGAGATTGATATGCGAGTGTATAGAGTATGGACCTAATAGGTTGAGCAAGTGGCTGACATCCATTTTTCATAAAAATCTGTTATTACAAACCTCCACTCTGTAGAGGCCCATATTATGATCTTATTAGGATCGGACATGGTCGGAAAAAAATATAGTAGGTATACAGATTATTCTATAAAGAGTAACAAAATCATAGGAATATTTATTTTTTCCAAACTATTTTCTTCAGACCCTCCCAGAGCAGAAAAAATCCTTGAAGCAGAGATTGGATCGTCTGTGCTCTTTGACTGCGCAGAAAGTTCCTCCTCAAAACCCAACGTCTGCAGCATTTTTAGCAATTCTGGAGAGCTTTACAGTTCCGAGTGCTCCTTCAGACTTGATCCAGTCAGAGTGAATAATATTGGAAACTGGACGTGCGTTATGAATTTTGCTGAGTCTATAAATCAGATCAACCACACGATTATCTTGGTGGAGTCAGGTGGGATAAGCATGAATTCTATTAAGTACTGCTTATAATATAATATGTCGCATTAAATGATATTTTTAGGTTATCATTGAGTGCGATGCGTCTGAGCAATATTGTGTCAATTGCACGTATGTCGTGCTCGATTTGGATATTCACATTTGTTCTAAACTAGTTGTGTCGTGGACGTCTCCTGCATTGCATTCACTGTACAATAGGTACTGCTTGTGTATAGCTAGGACAGCAGTGGCAAACCTTTATATGCGTATGTGCCAATAGGAATTATTCTATTTTGGCCACGACTCCAAGGAACCATCCTAAATAACATTTCGCGTCGGGGACAATCGAAACAGACAATGGGCTTGTTAGTAATTTGGCCTTTACGCCAAAGACATTTTAATGTGTAACAAACTATGAAATTTTCTTCAGTGATTTTAATATGACAACCACTTAAAAGTCCTTTTTATAATTGGAACCTATTTGAATAATCATATATAATTCTTTTCAGTCAAAGGAGTTAAGAGTTCAGTAGAAATAGAAGAAAATAGTATATTTCTTAAATGTAGCCTTATTAAAACAACTCTCAAAGTCAATTGGTGCAGAGTGATCTCTCCTACAGGAAAAATAATCTTAATCAATAATGGACTAACTACTGGTAGATATTCGTCTAGTGTTACAAAGTAAGTTACATCAATATTTTTTTTATTTGGAATACTTTTTCTACCTTTTACTATAAACATAATCGTTATAACAGTTTCATCTTACGACATTACCAGATGGCAATACAATATTAATTTTAATAAACTATTTCTTTTATACAACGAATAATTCACAAGATTTAAGAATGTAAAATCTTTTATTGAACATTTGAAAATATGTCAGATATATAATTATATAACTACTAAAAAGAATCTTTTTAAAATAATTCGACACCAAGCAAGACTAGAACCCACATCCATTGGATTCGTACCAATATGCTTCCTACCTCATTGCGACGAAATTAATTAGTAAGGTTCGGTGACAATACAGAACAAGACAAAACAGAACAAGACAAAACAGAACACGACAAAACAGACCGATTTTTTTTTTATTTTTTTTTAAACGGTACATATTCAAACACGCGCGTTAATATCATTTTACTCCCTACTTCAATTATAGTTTGTCAATTTATGGCTACGGCCGTATATTGTAGCTTAACTACTGGGGAATGACAAAAGAAATGGCGTATTTAAAAAAAACACTACCTTATTCTTAGGTCAATAATTATTATAAAGCAATCATTATTCATAAGATGTTTATCACACTTGAATGGTCAAAGACATAGCTTATAATAAATATCTTTAAAATTATCTTCAAATGTGTTAATCTTGCCGATTTTTTGAATAATAAAATGCCTAATTCTTGTCAAATTTGGGATCACAGAGATTATCAAAATAATTTTTTATCGTGAATATTTTACAAAAATTATCTCGTAATAAATTATACTAATGGTATTATAAATGCGTTTAAAAATTAATAAATGTAAAAAATTTTAACACCACTGCACAGTTATGTACCGAAATATGACTATATTCTAAAACATTAGAGCGAGAGGTTTAAAAGAATACTATTTTATGTAACAAAAATACTTTATGCAGTCATCAAATGTTTAAAATAACTATAAAGAATAATAAGGCTTCAAAATTATATACATAGATTATCTACAACAGTTAAGGAGTGTCCAGGATCATGTTTTGAAAATACAATAAAAACTCAATTTTGACCTACGACGAGTACGTGGGCCGTTAAAACTATTTTTTCTGTTATATTTTTGCTTTTATTTTATTTTCCAAAAAAATTGATAAAAAAATCAATCCCGAAATCTCGGGATTCATAGGTATCGAAAATAGCTCGGGATCCCGGGATTGGAATCCCTAGTGAGGACTGATCTCAGCAGTGTTCTGTGTATTATTATCTGAATATTTATGTTCCCAGATTATTCTTTGGATTACAAATATTTAAAGATTCCAAAGTAAAACTTGTTGGCTATATTATGTATATATTTATTGTATATATTATTACTGATATATCCATTAAAAAATCAAGGCGCCAAAAAACCGACCTTTTGGCTATAACTGAAACAGTTAATTCAAATTTTGACTATCCCGAGCTCTTTAGCAGGGAATCCAATACCGGGATCCCGGGATCCCGAACTATTTTCGATACCTATGAATTTTGGATTGGTAAACAAAATCCCGAAACTTTCGGGATTGATTTTTTTATCAATTTTTATGAAAAATAAAATAAAAACGAAAATATAACAGAAAATATACTTTTAATAACATACAACTACATTAGAAATAAGCTGAGTTTGAATGAAGTTTGATTAAAAACTCATGTGTTGACAATTCATTTTATATTTTTACATAAATAAATAAAAATGAGAAAGATTGGAAAAAAAATATTACTTCGCACTTTTAACAAAGTGATTCCGCCATGATCTCCTACGTTTTACGACAGTTTCATATTTGGCTGACTAATTAGATTTATGAAACGGAACGGCCATAAACCACGATTTACTTTACTATTTTAAATCTCGCTGACTCATTCATTAAGTTTTTATTATCAGAAACAGCAATCTCATATAATAAATGTAAACACTAAACACAATATTGATTCTACGGAATTTAATAAATGAAAATAGTTTAGATTTGTAAATAGTTTAACATAAATTAAAAAATCCACATAATATTTACGATGAAGGTAACATCCGTGAAGTGAATTTGAGAAATACAATAAATAAATCAAAAATATTTAGTTAGGCGTTTCAGCCTCAGCTTTCATCTTTTTATAGAAAGTAAATCATCGCGCAATACCAGAAAATTCTACTCTGGAGACCCATTGGTCACAGGGGGAATCACCGGATAATACATAACCATATTTTGCTGCCTTGCGCAATCGTAACATAAAAATAATAAATCCGTTTATTTAAATGAATTTAGAGGACGTAAAATATTAAATAGAAAAAGTAGAGCTTGTAAGAGAGTAGAGAGTAAAAAGTAGAGCTAGCTAGAGTAAATTATTATAGGTACTAGATTTATTTTTTACCGATTTTATCAATGTTATTTTTGTATATTTATATAAAAATTTAATATTAACTATTGAAAAAAATACCAATCCCGGGACCAGTACCAGGATCCCGGGATCGTCGAATTGTAATCCCAAAATCCCGGGATCAAAATTTTGGCTCGGGATTGGATTCCTAGTCTTGAGTATAATCCAGTTTCGTGTCCCCACTCGACACACGAAATATGGTCACCCATTTGAAGCATTTTTCAATATTAAGGAATTATTCTTTTCTATCAGTTCGTCTATTAACACGCCGATCACCGCATTCAAATATCTATACATTTCGAAGGCTATGCGTGACTGTCGCTAGGTAGATGTGCGCGTACTTCACAAGCAACACTGGATCTCAGTTCTCGAAAGGTTTGTTCGGTACACGAGACGAGTTTTGATGTAAGAGTCGGCTTAGGGATCCAAGATAATTTGCTTAAATCAAAAATTTATTTAAGCTGAAGGGATAATAATTATTTTCATAAGATTTTATAATATTACTTTTTATTATTTTTACTAATATAAGTCATTAGTCTCATAATATCATATAAATAAGGCTACCTATATAAATTATTGTACTCTATTTATACACAGATACAATTTTAATATTGTATTATATTTCAGCCTAGGAGAACAATTGTGTGCTTTAAGAATTGAGTTTCCTCTGGATGTAAATTTGGACCATGGCCAATGGAGAATAGACATTGGAAATAGCGCTGATGATTTTACCGGATGTTTCATCAAGCTACCGAATATCCCACGTAAGCAATAAGCATTGTTTCACAATAAATATTGCCAGACCACTTTACGTAGGTACCGTTCACTTCGCGCCAAATGGTTCCACGTCCCCGAACCCAACCAAGTTATTAAATAAATTACGTACACGATGCTACCAATCCAAGCACGCATGGTTCGGAGTGGTCCATTTCGAAAAAAATATCCATAATAAGTTATTTATATAATATTTATAAGTAGTTATGACCAAGTGTGACTTATAATTACATCTTGGTTTTGTTTAGTAAATAAATGAGTTTTTATTAAAAAAATATCTTTAGTCTATCTCGATTACATATCAGTAAAAAAAACACGTTTTTTTATTTTAGTCTTTGGTGCATATAAGATAATTTCTAAAATCCAGAGACTGACACGATATTTTGAAATTCTTATTAAAATGGGTCTATAGTATGGACCCATTATTTAATGGTTCCCAAAGTGGTTCCTACGGCCCCCTAGGGATCCTTGTGACCACTGAGGGGGTCTGTGGCAAATTAAAACCTGGTCAAAAAATCTGCTCCTGAGACATTCTATGGCTTAAAAAACTGCTGATGCTTCACAATCAAAATTAGGACCTCGTGATACGCTTGATAAAAACAAAGTGGTTCGGGGAAGATTAGTTTGGGGGGGGGTCTATGATTGTTTTTCCAGCTAACTTTCCAGATAACTGCAAATATAATATGGTCTTATATTTCGAACGCATGTTGTTGGCTACATACACCCTTCAAAAAGGTGATTCACAAAGAAAGATCTGACCAATCAGAAAACGAACAATCAACCACACAACTCTCAATAACTTTAATCTCAAAACTAGATTTCTGTTAACAGTAACATTTACTTTTATGATGATAAAATGTATGTTAAGCCATTTCATCTTTTCTATTATATTCTAATTAGCTATAAGTAGATATATATTTTAATAAGAACAACATTTTTTAAATTCAGATATTAACATACCAACGCCTAAGCCTACTTTCGTGTCTACCGGTTCAGCAATAGTGAAGTCAGGATCATCTCTCCGTATCCGATGTGAAGTTCCATGGCCAGCATCCTACTGCTACGTTCGGCGTCCTAATGGACAATTAGTCAAGAATGAAGGGCAGCCATTCGAACGCCGGTTGCGCGTGGGAGTTTGTCTCCTAACCGCAGAGGTAAGTCAATTCTGGAACTAATCATATTAAATTGAACCATTAAGTACACAGTGGGTATCACTTATTAATGTAGGTGCATTGGGGTAATTCCGACAGGAATTTCTATGAGATGACTAGAGGTTATATATTTCGGTTAATTATTCAAAGTGTTTTATATTTACTGCCATTATTGTTTTACCCCGGTGTACTTAAAGAAAAGATGTATGATACATATATATTAGATTTTGGAATATATAGTTGGGTTCTTTAAATTGAGAATTTGAAATATTGAGTCATTTTTTTTTTGGCATTGGGGGAATTACGAACTATCTTGGGGTAATTCCGAAATTATTCAAAAGTTGATTTTATTGCACTTTGACCAAATGTTTACCTTTCTTTTTCGACCGTAATTACTCCTAACACAAAATATCATCAATTTTGTTGATAGTATCCATAATCCCTAACTTTTGATACTTACTATTAGTTCGGAATTACCCCAAAAAAAGGTAGTGGTTCTCAACATTTCAGTTAAGTTCTTAGGATTATAGGGATTGTGGAACGGGATGGAGCAGATCAGGTTTATTCCCGGTTGTCACTACCAGTTTTGTTCCCACCGGTGACAAATAATGAGAAAAAATATCCCAATATGACACAAGTACCTACCACCTTAAATCAATAAAATAAAGACGAGGAAAATCAAAGAAAGTGGTAATTTTAAAAATCAATTTTTATTTCTTTCTTATTTCTTATTTGACTACCTTGATAGAACAATATTTTTTATAAAGATATCTTTTGTTTACTTACTGTTTTTTGCATAGCAAAATAAACTTTCTTCATACCCATACAATTAAATTAGTCAACATTAAAAATGTTAAATCAAAGTCGGAACTTGTCTTTTTAATCATTTTCATCTACTTTTATGGCATAAACTTATAATTTATTCCTGCTAGCAAACCTAAAACTAAAATGCGGGCTACACTGTTAAAAAAATATAACAGAATTGCTTAAGACATGGTCTGAAAGCCTCACATATACATAATAATGATCTATTGGTTTGGTACGCAATCAGTCAAAATAAATTCTATATTTATCATTACATAAGTAATATTCTTTTTCATCAGCACTGTTTTTCGTATATCTTCTTCATTATTAATGACTCTGGAACGTTGCTACTATCTTTTCTTTTGGTCGTAATAAAGGTTAGCTGCTGCTGTGGTCTCAGAGTTTTTAAAAGTTGATAGAGAAGTATGTTTCCTCATGTTTTATTATTTCTTCTATGAACCCAATATAGTATCTCTTTTTTTCTGATTGAATATCTGACAAGCACTGAATCATTTAATTTGTAATTTTCCTTCATAGCAGGGTCCTTTTCTTGAGTTTTGTATACTATATCTTTATTTTTCAGTTTTAGTAGCAGTTGTTCATCTTTGTCTTTTTCTTTTGAGTCTTCTCTAGTTGTCATATTTTTTCCCTTTATAAAAACATCAACGTTGTCTCTGTCATCTCTTTCAATGTGTCTTTTCTCTTCATTTTTATGTCTGTTTTATCCGCTTGATTTTCTTTATCTTTACTTTTTTGCCAACACCTTTACTCTTAGTACAGAGAGAATTTGAATCGTTGTTGGTGAGTATCTTTTCGTCAGTTAAACTTTCACCATATTTCACATCTTTTGTTTTTTTTTGTGACCTTACCAGAATTCCGAGATATGTAAGTTGGGGTAATTACGAATCAGCAAAAATGGCGCGAAAAACACTTCTCCGAAAAAACTTGATGGTATGCACGCATTGTTGACACTAGCGACTAGCGAGGACTGACGAGGCGAGCACAATGAACATGGCGTCTAGACTAAATGTTGCCAATAGGAAAATATCGCTTCGATTAGTAGAATTTTTAAACTTTCGGAATATACCTATATTCGGAATTACCCCAATGCACTTAAATAAAATGAATTAAAAGTTATATTTACACATTTATATTTTAAAAAAAATCAATGTTTTTTAAAATAAATATAAAAACGTCAAAACTATGAATAATAATTAATCAAATATCTTTACAGTACAATAAAACATGACCATAAAATAAAAGCATGGGATCGTTTATCGAATTCATGTTTTATAACGATTTTTTTCAACTGCAAGTTTATTTTTGACTTGAAAAAATAAAAATATTTTTCTTGCCAATGTTTATAGATACCTACGCATTTCTTTAAATAAAAAAAATACTTTAGAATGTAAATTATCAAAAAAATGTCTCAAATTGCTGGCTTCGTATTTTTTCCGCTAGATGCCTTTGCTGGGTGGAGTATTCACTTTAATAATACATCCTATATAATATTCTTTTTTGTTTAGAATGTCATTTCTGATGATGCTGGAAAATGGACGTGCGGATTATCCTCGAATAACAGTACTGAAGATGTCCTCTCCTATACTATTGCAAGTGTTATTTTACTTTATGTTGATATTTTGATAACGATTATAGGTATTGGTCATCGAGACGATAATATGCAGGTTTATAAATAGGTATATATTATAATATACTTACTGAGTATAATAAAACTGCATTACAATAAAACGAAATGAAGCCTAATTTTCAAAAAGGCAGGAATTATTGATTGATTTTGGTAACATAATAAATTACTATACAATTACTAGTACCAGTAAAAAAATAAGTAGGTAACTATTATAATATACGAGTATGACGTATAGATCTATAAGTTAACCACTGAGTGAGGTCGCTATAAATGCTCTAACATTTTACATAATTACTAACACTGGCTGAGCCAGCCGTTTTTGCTAGTAAATAGATTCGGATTATCATCCTAACCATATAGTGGTGGAATTTAAAATAATAATAAAATAATGATACGCTTTTACTTGAGATACTTGATTACCCATTTTAACAGTACGGTTTTTGCTTTAGGGCGGACTTTTGCTCTAATGTCTGTTGAGATGATTTTTTTTGCTGATTTGACGATACTTTAGCGAGGATAGTTTTATTTTTCGGACAATTAGATTATTGTAGTAAAAAATATTTATTTTATTTTTGGATTGAGCATGAACCTAGTGGGTCGGTAAAATTGTTAACTATTTATCGTCAAAGTATTTTAATATAATTCTGTTGGCATATGGTTCAGCAATCGCCCAACAGAAAAAAATCTAATTGGGAAAATGAAAACGTGATCGAAACTATATCATTGTTATTGGGCCGTGAAATTACATGGAATTTAGTAATTAATATCGATTTGTTCGATTTTACCCAGTCCAGCATTAATACAGTTCAAACCCCAGAATTACCTTAAAGATGCCTAGTTGGACAGCTTATGACACGATATTTTCTCCTCTATCACTTTCACATGAATGTCAATAAAAATTAAATGAAATAGTATTATTAGATACTTACATCCAAATCACAATATCATTGCAAAAAATAAGTAATCAATTGCCGGTAAAACGTGCTACATCTGTCATCTATGATTATAATCGAATCTCTAAATGACAATCATTCTCCTATTAGTTTGACAAATAAATGCCAGTACTTACCGTATTTTCAGAATACAATAATATCGTAGTGAGGAAATATCATTTTTATACTTTAAACGTTTTGCACACCAGTGTGCCGATTTCAAATTCAATAGTATTCTTGAATAATAATTGTGATTTATTATACTTCGAGTAGGTTTCTACATAGAAAAATTACACGTTATTACTATTTTTAATTTATGACAGATTGGGGAAAATATGAAAAATAATAGTGTGAGATAGACATTACAATTTTGAAAATAATATATGTTTGATTATGTCAATTTGTTTATGATTATGCTCGATTCCAATTAAAGAGATTTTGGGAGGGCACAAATCGAAGTGAAAATGTTCAAAAATCAAGAAAATGTCCATTAAACATTAATTAAGCGTGTTTTCCAAGTGGTTATTACGGAGTTTCCATATTTTTTATACCGTAATCAGTGTTGTCAGCTGTCATTCATATAAATGTGCCAGATAGGGTAAGAAAATAAGCCAGATGGCAGAAAAAAACTCGAAAAGATAAGATATAGTTTTCCTTCTTTTTCAAGAACAAAGATTCTTAACTCCTAACAAAGAAGAATAATTTTGGATTTTACAACTAATAAAATATTATTAAAAATTAATTCATGTAAGAAATTTAGTCCTCATTTTGTATGCCACATTCATTATATTAATTATATAATATAAGATACAAAAGACCAGCAGTTAATTTGTATGCAATTCTAGCATTATTATAAGAAGTTTGAAGCTGTTTTAGGTATCGAAAAACGCTGGGTTAAATGTCATACGCCAGATGCAAAATTTTAAATTTGATAATAGAGGAATTGAACGAGATCAATATTGATCAAGGATGCTGGTATCTTTTTAAATTGGGGCAAACTGCAATTCATATAGTTTTCAATTTACTTTTGAGACCCTGGACTATTTTGTCCCATTTAGATCTAAGGTACTTTTGAGAATGACCTCGGTACGAGAAAGGACAAAGTTATCCCAAGTATCAAATAAAATGACGTGCAATAACTAAAAAAGAACATAATAGGATAAATTGAATAATACCAACTCGTCATCATCAAATTACAGGTGATAGTGGTGACCGAAGACTTGTTCAGTCCAACACCCATTTTAACCCAAGGATTGACAAGTAACCCATTCCTGGTTTGTCGATCAACGGAAGAACGACCTATAAAATACTGCCGCTTTATAGCCCCTACTGGAAAAGGATACGCCATTCAGCCAAATATGTCTTCTGATGCCAGGTATGAAAACATACGTGTCCGATCTCTCGGCTTTGCTGGGTCACACTGAGTAGGTACCTTTGCTTTTTTGTACTCTGCGGCATGACGTCTTCTTTTTAAGCCCATTCTATCCGGAATCAAATGCGATTTTTTTAGGCGAGTTAAAAAAAATCGAATTTCACAAAAAATATTATTTATAACTTTATATATTTATAACTGCGGATAAAGAGGTGGTTAACCAAATCTAGCATTTAGAGTATACATTCCATATCTAGACACCCACTCCGGACTTTAAGTCTAACGATAAACAGCCCCTAAAATATAGTTAGTAAGAATATAATATAAAAGTTATATCGTTGCGCTATTATAAATTATAATATTATACATAATCTATACCTATTAATCAACAGCAAAGAAAATTGCGCAACATGTGACATTTTAAGCATATAGATCAGGGGGGGGCATACTGCGGCCCGCTGGGTATTTTTTTGCGGCCCGATATCATTCATTGTACTTCTGATAACGAATAACTTTTTATATATATTTTTTTTAAATATTGACAATAGATCAAAATTTTTTTAGCAATAGTACGCGATTCATTTTCAATATATATTGATAGTGTACCGACAGAGCTACAATTTGAGATTATTGATCTGCAGTGTGACACTGATTTAAGAGAATTGTATCGTCGTGAAGAAATCTCGAAATTTTACAATGCCCTTAATTCAAACAAATTCAACCAACGTAAAGATTATACAAGAAAAATGTTTTTTATTTTTGGATCATCCTATATATGTGAACAAACATTTTCGATCTTGAACCTCAATAAAAATTCTTTACGATCAAATATCTCCGATGCCCATTTACAAGCAGTTTTGAGAATATCAACACAAAATTAACACCTGAATTTAAAAAAATGTTAAAAAAAGTACAACAGTTTCATTCTTCTCATTAATTTTTTTGTAATGTTTATTTTTCGTGATAATACAGAGTGTATATCTAAAAATGGTATTTTACTTGGGGCCCGCCGCTCATTTTGAATTCTTAAATTTGGCCCTCCAGCCAAAAAGTTTCCCCCCCCCCCCACCCTGATATAGAGTATACTTTAGAGAAACAAATGAAAATACGTATCTACTAGAGCAGTGCTTCTGAATTTTTTTCATACCACGGACCCCAAAATCAGAAAAAAAATCCAAGGCAAGAAGGGAGGGACCTCTTCAAATTTTTTTATCATTAGTGACCAATACTAATTTATTTACCATTAACTATTATTATAGCTGCATTTTTATTAAAAATAAAAGAACATTTCATTTACTTGAGTTTAAAGCAAAAATTAAAAAAAAAAAACAAAAATTAATTTCAAATTTATTATAAGCTACAGCCGACAAAAACAATTTAATGAGAGGGTGTGATTGCATATTTTTATATAATAAATCAGTATCCGGTACACTGTTTGAAATGCTAATTCGCAGGGTTTGCTCAAACTTTCCGTTGAAAGACGAGACCTGTGTTTAATTTTTATTACCAGTAAACATAGATTTAATATAATTCCAGTAAAGATGAAAATGCTGTTTTTCAAACAATGCTGCTTTAACGATGGACGGATATTCTTACAGTCGCATTATCCAAAATTCAGCAAGACTTCTTTCATTAAATTCGACTTCAAGGGAATTATCTGATCTAATATCAATCATTTGTTTTTGAACTGCCCACGTAATAATATGATCCTATTTTAAGGAAGTAAATGATGTTAAGATATGATATACAATAAATATTGTAATTTTAAATTTCATTTAAGTTTGGGAAATATTTGTTGAAAAATCGTTGTGATTCGGCAACGTGGTCAAGTATAACACTTTTGAAGTCGATTATAGATTTAATTCATAAACTTCTACCTTGAGATTTTGACTGACTTGTATCAGGTATCGTCCAGTGACTACGACCAGCCACGGTACTTATTATATTACTTAGGTTGCTCGGCAGCCAAATCACACGGGTCACAATCCTCAGTCTTGAAATTCCAACGAGTTATATTTTATTATTATTTATTCTAATATGTTGCATTTTTTCATTCCTGGGAGGGGGTCCGGACCGTTCCAACAGACCATCAATGTTTGTAATAATTGATAATATTACTGAAAAAATAGCTTGTTGTGACTCATGTCATATTTGTGTTGCTCACCCAAACTATAATAGTATAATGATATACTATGCATTATAAATATTTAGGAATACGGGTCAAAGAGAAATAGAACCAGTCTCAAGAAAAATAACTATATTGAGATTGCAAGAAGTACCTTTATTAATATGAGATGCCTCCATAACAATTGAGACATTAGCCTAGGTCTGAGACTGCGTATGGTACGATGTTATGTTCTCTCAATTCTTTTATTTGGTATGGAAGTATGGACGAAAAACTAAGAGCTGTCACGGAGTGTTGATGTGAGTGAAATGTGGCTGTATAGACGCATTCTCAAAATTCCTTGGACTGACCGAGTGACAAATATTGAAGTAAAGGAGCGAAAAGTTCTGCGTACTATCAAAATCAGAAAACTACAGTATCTCGGCCACATTATGAGACGCCAAAAGTGCAGCATTCCACAACTTGTCATCTAAGGCAAGATCAACGGTAAGAGTTGCAGAGGACCACGCAGCATTTCGTGGCTTAAGAACGAGTGCAGCTTCACTGAACTATTCTGTATTATTTGATGATAAATTCGACGCTTTGTAATTTCAGATTTTCTTACTGGGGTATGGGGCTAGAGAGGGGTGAATGTGGAATATCGTTCGATAAGATCTACTCTGAAGACATCGGTGTCTGGACCTGCGCGGTCACCTTCAAATCTCGGTTCCAGGAAGACACTGTCACCATGAAAATTACTGAAAACACTGAAACAGGTAGTTTGCACTGTATAATATTAAGTACACACGCACGTTCTTGCTCGATTGTTTTACGGTCATTCCAATATGTCTCAACGTGTGCACCATCTGGCTCGATGGTTTTTTGTTCGACATCGACCAAATTACAAATTATCAAACAAATTATCCGAGAAAGATTGAAGGTCCGTAATTCTTGCTCGTTGTAATTTGAGTGAGGGAGTGAAGACGCACCGGCAAGGCTCGTGTGGCCTCGTTCTCACTCGTGGTCGAAGTCGTGGCGGTGCGACGGTGGCCTCACAGCGTCTTGTGTCAAGTTGCTCGACTGTGTTGATACAACGACAAGCATGCTTCCAAGTCAACATGCTCGATCGAGCAAAACCGTCGAGAAAGAACGTACGTGGGTACTAGGCTTAATAAATATTTTTTGAATCTATAATATTCTTAGTCTAGTTTCAATTTTGTGCCTTAGTTATAAAGTATGGAATGTGAGAAAGTCGATAATTTATATATTTAGAGTTAACAACGGAGTATGTATCTATTTTATATAAATATGTGAGTATGCTAGAAAAAAAATATGACCATTTAGTAGAGCCAGATAGAAAATGTACATAAAGCACTAAGAAATTAGCATTATGCCAGATTTTACAGAGCATGTCAAACTCTAAATTGCAATTATGTACCCCATAACATGATTTCGAGTACGATGTACGAAATATAAATTTCCAAAATTGTTATAGAGGTTTGATAAACGATATGAATAAAGGAATAATAATGAAGTTTTCTATAATTATTTCATCCAATTTGGTCGTTAATAAAAATATGACACCATTTTTTTTAAAACACAACAATTATTTACTCCTAAGCCCCTCAATTATTCCTGACATTATCGTATTTCTTTAATTCTGTTTCAGTTCCAAAAAGTAAATGGCTTTCATAGTAGACATGTTCTTTATAACAAAACTAATATTTTTCATTTCCTGTTGCCTTAGACTACTTCCGTCACCTGAAGGCTCGAGCTCCCTCCAAGAATAGAAGACTTTCTGAACTTAAACCAGCAGCATAATCTTCTATCAGGCATAGGCACAAGCACTAGGACTACTATCTGCTGTACCTACAACAGCAGAGACTCACTCCAAGATCAATGAGTGGAATAAACAATGATCATTGTTCTATTAATTGAGATAGATAATATAAGTACATATAAATCCACAATTTAGCATTTCTTATCTATTGGTGGCGAAGAGTAGAGGGAGGCTGTTAAGATCCGACACAAATAGTGCACACTGAACTTTGTCAGTAGGTACCTAATACTTATTGGTATTCATTGAACTAAGACTACAAATTGCAGATAGTGTTGGTTAGTTTTTAAAATTCAATTAAACACTTCCTAGACCGAGCCATAATTAATAATACTCGCTCAAAAAATATTCATCTATACATATAAGTTGTACGTTTTGCATTTGGTCATCACTGATGTTGGCAAAATTCATGAATTCAAGAATGAAAATCTAACCTAACCCAACCTAACTTAACGTAACCAAACCTAACAAATAATCCAATATATCGGCTATTTTCAAAATTTGTTTGCCACTGGTTTCCTGCAAGTAAATCGACAAGAACCGTGTATATTAGACATCAAATTTATCTCAGTATTATACGACCCAAAGAGGTTGGACGGTCTTTAATATACGACCATATATTATTTCCGATACAACATTCACGGTGAAGTGTAATACGGCGAACTGCATACGTATAAATTTTTGGACACGCCGGTCCCCTCCCCAGAAACGGAAAAAAATAGATAAATATCATTTTAGTTGGTGGCTTATGAAATATTGTTGTATGTTAAGGCAATGCTATCTTTTAATTGTTCTGTACTTAATAATGTTTTTAAGAAATCCCCATTATTTTGCTAAATAGTACCTAATCATACCACTTGATTACATGAATTTAGTATATATTTATCATGATTACTGGTTTTCACGGAAACACTGCATTTTTGTAATATTAAAAGTTTCGATAGTTTCTGATACCAAGTACCTATTGATAATTTTTATTTCAATATGACGGACCTTACACAAAGATTAAAAGCCCCTGTTATACATTAAAATGTTGCAGATAACAAAAATTGTTAAGTAAAAATATATAATATATTGAATCACATAGTAATTATGTTGCCAAGTTAAACGACGGTATTGATTAAGATACTTTCACACAATCGTTAATGAAAAAACTTTTAATAGTTAATATAAAAAATATTTTTTATTTTTGTAGAATACAAAAAGAATGAGATTCGACCATTTTTTGTCTGAGTTTTGAAAATTTACTTTAAAATAAACATCTCAAATTACTTTATAATAAATAATACTTCAAAACATAATTTCTGTCATTTATTCATTGTGTTTACCCAATATAATAAAATATAAAAGATATCAACAATAAGAATCCTAAAATATGATTAATTAAATTATTTGATTATGTTTGCAGTCACAAAACAATTGTAGCTTAATGAACTGCTGATTGAAATGGTTGAAAAAACAACTGTTGCTTCATGCAATATAGTTGGAAGCGCACGGCATGAATGTCGCTTACGTGAAGAACTTTGAATAGGTATATTGTCTCAAGTTGATAATTAATTGTACGGAATGGGAAGAGTCGCTCAAGTCAGATTTTTCGACCTGGTCGCCACAAAAGCCAATTTTATTGTATCTAGAAAATTTGGGGCGTCATTCTGTTAACGTCAAGATTTATATACTTACATTGCTCAGGATTTTTCCATGAGCTTTTGTTATTTTTATTACAATTTAATATGTTTGCTTCTATGCGCTCTTATCTCCCGTGGTCACTCTTAACTTAAAGTCATGTAAATTCAGTTAAAACATTCTTGAGTGCACGGTGACCTCAGTCTTGGGTATTTCATTTATATAATATACCAATAGAATATGACAACAAAATTCACCTACATTGCAAACGAATATAATAAATAATTAATAACATTAGTTTTATCATTCATTTATTGTATTGAACCCCCCTTTATTATCCAGTCATATTAAAATTTTATTTCAAAATAATTCCCCTATTATAGTTGGAGACTTTACATATTATGGATAATGATAATGCCTATCATTTATTTATTTACTCATCAATGGATGCAGGATGTAGGGCGTAAGCGATAACATGGAGATATTTAAATAATAGCACAGTCACAGTAACACAAAATCACATTGTCAAGGTTACAGAAACTACAGAAGCAGCGATATCTCGTGGGGTAGGCAGATCATGCGTTGCATAATGGTGGCACATTATTTAGGGCTTCGAATAAAGCAACGAAAATATCACAACTTTTGAGAGCAGTCGCGGTTCATTAAAAAGTATTGACATCTCAGTTTCAAAATTACTAATTAATCGAAGCATAAAAAATCTAATAACATTATGTATTGTGATACATAATATTTTAATGGCGGTTTATCGCACAAACAACATTCACGAGGGTGCTACCAAACATGTAAGCCCTACAGATATCCACGTACCTAACACTAACGTTATTGGTTTCGTGGAAATGTTCTAATTTTCAGTAGATAGTGTGTACGACAATTTAAATATTTTTAATGTATTTTTCCATTTAAGATAGCCGAAAATACATATTTAATAGTTAAGTAAGTACCCATTTAATTTTTGAAAATTGAAAGTAGACGGAATTCTAAGTTTGTTTAAGGACTGCACTTTGCTTATGAATGGACGTCACTATTATACAGAACCACCGGTAAAGCACCAATCTGTGCCAGCGCATGTTCATTAGGACGGCAGACAATAATTCCCTGGGAAGGCATACATGAAGCAGGTCTCAATATTCTCCGCACTCGCATACCGAAGAAGTCAAATACATCAGCAGCGTATGCAGTTAATGCCTACGATGTATTTTCGGAGAAGTTGGGCTTCTGGGAAATCATCATTGACGTATTTCTTACCCCAACTACCTGCCAGAATCAGCTCCTAGACTTAGAAAAGCGTTCTAGATTTTAGTTAACATATGGACGAAGAAAACAAATCAAAGTAAAGTTGGAGTCTTAGATTATAGAAAAATATAGATAGAGCGATAGTGAGTGTTTGTTCCTGAACAGATGACGAAGTTTTTCTCGTGCTTGGGTCGACCCCGCCACGCGTCCTTCACGCCCCTTTCAAGGGTTTTTCGGAAATACGTGACAGTGTGCGTAAACATTTGCTTGGCGTAGTGTTGTCAGATTTCGAATGATTTTACAGGCGATTTATTTTTATATTATATTAATAAATATAAGCAGAGTGAATTTTGGTAATACGAAATATATTTAGGTAACACACAATCTCAAAAATACGATTAATATTTATTACATTCCTATAGTGTTCGGAGAAATAAAAAAAACATGTTTTCATAAAATTTTATTCATTATTAATCAAATAATACATTCAATTAACGATTCAAACATATTTGCTACATAAATTATGTAGCAGGTACCTACCTACTAAGAAGTATAAGTAAATAAAAATATAAAGCGTCAATTACATTGAGCTACTTTACGAGCTGTTTGTTGGCAAATTTAAAAGCGGGCGATTCAGCTACTGCGATTGTGACAAAACTTTCCATTCGCTGAGAAGCCACAAGCCAGCGACTATTTTGACAGAACGTAGTTCGTTTTTTCACCGGGAGGTTGCTACTGCGCAGACGCAGTAGGCCCACACGCCGGCGTGTAGCGTGTAAAGTTGACCGGCTTTCAACTTTTCTCGGTAGATTGTTTACAATCTGCTTGTTCGATGATGACACTAAGCGACTTTACAGGCAGATTGTAAATTCGGCAACAAGCAGCTCGTAAAGTAGCTCAATGAAATTAACGCATAAGTAAACACAAAAATACCACAATTTATGAAGATTTTAAAAATAGATCCATTATGATAAAAATCGGTTTATTCTGAATTTTAAATATCGAAATATTAGGTAATGATTATAAATATGAAGTGGGAAAAGGCAAGATGTATTTCAGGACATTCTCTGTTAAAACTGGATACACGTCATGTTGCATTTGCAACCAGAATTATGTTAAAATACACTCCTTATATTTATTTTTCTAAAATCCGTCTGAAGCTAATTCCAACAAATTGCTTTTCTTCCGCATGCGATAAACCTTCTAGCATGGATGTTGTATTGATGTCGTATTAATGCTTGTTTCACCAGGCGCAGCCAAAGCCCGGTGCAGCGCGTACCCCCACTAAACTCTTCCCGTACCCCAGGGAGTACGCGCACCACACATTGGGAAACACTGGCGTAGGCGATTACATCGAGATATTTAAATAATATCACAGTCACAGTAACACAGAATCACATTGTCAAGGTTACAGAAACTACAGAAGTAGCGATGTCTCGTGGGGTAGGCAGGTCACGCGTTGCATATGGGCTGGACATTCTGAAGGAACGAATTTAAATATTACCACTTTTGAGTGCAGTGGCAGTTTTCAATGAAGCAGACAAAAAGTAGCTTACGGTAGCTTCATTAGAATGTATTGGCATTTTAGTTTTAAAAATACTAATTAATTGAAGTATAAAAAATCTGATAATATTACTATTATTTGTTGTATTGTAATACATAAAATTTTAATGGCGGTTTATCACACATACAATAATATTCACAAGGGTGTGGTCCCCCGTAAGCCCCACAGATCTCCACGTACCTAATACAACCATTATAAGTTTCGTGGAAATATTCTAACTTTCAGTAGATGATGTGTATGACAATTTAAATATTTTTAGTGTATATTTGTCTGTTTAATATAGCCGAAAATATGTATTAAATAGTTGAGTAAGTACCCATCGAATTTTCAGACAGTTTGAAAAATGAAAGTAGACGGCATTTTAAGTTTGGTTAAGGACGGCATTTTGCCAATGGACGTCACTATACAGAAGCAACGGTAAAGCTTTATTATGTGCCAGCAAATGTTCATTAGGATGACAGAGAATTCCTAGGGTAGGCATTCAGGATGCAGGTTTCAACATCATATTAAATGTTTTGCCTTTTTCGACACTCACAAAAAGAATAACTCGAGTACATCCACATCGTATGCAGCTCATGCCAACGATGTATTCTCGGAGAAGTTGGGCTCCTAGGAACTCAACATTGACGCATTTCTTACTCCAGCTCCTTGCCAGAACCAGCTCTTTTGTTGACACCCAGAAAGGCGTTCTAGATTTAAGTTGACATAATATGGGCGGTTAATGTAAAGTCGGAGTTTAGAAGGTTCATAGAGTAGCTGTGTCCCACCTCAGTATTGGTGGAAGTATATTTAAATGTATTGATAGCCTTGGTAGTGGAATAGAGGAGAATTTTCTCTCATAATACGCAAGGTTGAATTGAGCTTTCGTTCTCTCTATCAACAAAATACGAAAACTGGTTATTCGTGAATTTTAATAATAATTTTTATTTTAAATAATATAACCAAAAACAATACAAAGATTTTTTTCAATTTAAAAATAAACTTGCAATTAAAAAATATTTTTATAAATTGCGCATTCGTTGAATGAACTCATTTAATTAGATATTAATTTTATGGTTAATTTAATCATTAAAATAAGCTTACCAAATTCTGTAGGAATCCCCAGGCTGACTGTGAAAATCTAGAATAATATTATTAATACTGTATAAAAATATTATTTGTTGTTAGATTTCAAGTGTAAGTGTTATCCGTATTAGGAAATGTACATAATATCTAATAATAGCTTTTTTATCATGCCATGCAGCGTTTCCGTTGACTGGACATTATCTCACTCGATATTGATAAATAGTAAGTTAAGGCAAGAAACAGACTTCTATCACGCCACGGGAAAAAGTGTACAATGTCGCTTTAAATCAGTGGAGAGGTACAAATTCGTCGCGGTGTAAGACAGGGGTGTATATTTTCACCTTTGCTATTTAACATGTACTCGGAAGCTATTTTCAAGGAAGCCTTACAAGGTGAATCGGTGGGTATTATGGTTAATGGCAAACATATTAACAATATACGATATGCCGATGATACTGTGCTGATTGCTGATAGTTTAAAGAGTTTACATCAACTGGTAGAAAAGGTTAATGAGGTCAGTAATTCTTATGGTTTAAAAATGAGCCTCAAGAAAACAAAACTATTACTAGTTTAAAAAACAGCGACACCAGACACCAACACAAATTTTGTCATTAACAGCGAACCAATCGAACGTGTGACCCATTATAAATATTTAGGTACATGGGTCAATGAGAAATGGGACCAGTCTAGAAGGAACTAGAATTGAGATCGCAAGGAGCGCCTTTCTCAAAATGAGACGTCTCCTTAGCAATCGAGATCTTAACCTAGGTCTGAGACTGCGTATGGTACGTTGTTATGTGCTCTCAATTCTTTTCTATGGTATGGAAGTATGGACGCTAAACCAAGAGATGTCACGGAGACTTGAAGCTTTCGAGATGTGGCTGTATAGACGCATCCTCAAAATTCCTTGGACTGACCGGGTGACAAATGTTGAAGTTCTCAATCGAATGGGGAAGGACCGAGAAGTTCTACGTAGTATCAAAACCAGGAAACTACAATACCTCGGCCACATTATGAGAGGACAAAAATACAGCATTCCCCAACTTGTCATTCAAGGAAAGAGCAATGGGAAGCGTAGCAGAGGATGGTGCCGCATTTCGTGGCTTAAGAACCTCCGTGATTGGTACGAGTGCAGCTCCACCGAACTGTTCCGGGTAGCAGACGACAAATATAAGATCGCCTTGATGGTGGCCGACCTCCGCTAGGGGATGGCACAACAAGAAGAAGAACAGAACTTTGCTGAAGTTACCTCACACATGTCATTTCACAACACCAACCTCACCGGATATAGGATATTTTTTCTGAAAATTTATGCATATTCGCCAATTACGGAATAGTTCGTAAGGCCCAGTGACAGTAGTGAGGTAGTAGAAGTGAAACGATCATATAAACGTTTACCCAGGCTTTGAGAAAATCACATGAATATATTATGACCTTACTGGTAATCGAGCCTGGAGCCCCTGGACGAGTATCTTATGAACTGGTTAATTGGTCCCAAATATGCCTTTTTACTTAATTTCATAGGATTTGGATAATTAAATTCGACTAAAATTTGATAATTAATTATTCATCTCACATATTGCCGTATCAAAGCAGATATTTGAATATAAAATTTAGCTGTACGTATACCTAAATGTGGAAAGATACTTCAACTTTAATTGTATTTAGGCAGCCAAAACCAATACATTGGCCGGTATTTTTAAGATAAACAATTAAGTAAGTAAGTAAATGAATTAAGAAACGTGTACTGTGTTATGTAAAGCAACAGACTTCAAATCAGAACGCAAGCCGCTATTTGGTTTTTGTAGTTGCCAATAGTAGAAAAAAATAATGAACGCATTACCAATACAACCACACGTACAAACGTTTGAATCAAAAATCGAACTGCCTTGAAAAATTACATTTTGAAATACAATGTATTATTATAATGCTAGAAATACCTAACCATTAATCATACAATCAGAACATTCAATAATAAAAACTGACAACTTACGAAATAAATGTGTCAATAACCCGTCATTTTACCCCCCTTCTTAAGGGGGGGCATGCTCAGCGTAGGTCAAAATGGAGTTTTTATTGCATTTTCAAAGCATGATCCTTGACATTCTTTAAACGTTGTTGATAATCTATTTATATAATTTTGAAGCCTTATTATCCTTTATATATTTTAAACGTTTGATGACTGCATAAAGTATTTTTATTACATAAAATAGTGTTCTTGCACGAGAATAGCGAATGCTGTGTCAGAATTGGAGACACTGTTGCGGAATGGTTCGAGGTCACGACCGGAGTCAGACAGGGTTGTGTCCTTGCACCGTTCCTCTTTATCATTTTCTTTGACTTTATACTACGGAAGTCAATACCACCCGACCGAGACATACCTGTTACCCCCACGGTGAAGCTATGCGACCTGGAATACGCCAATGATGCTGTCCGATTCGACAACTCAATCGAGGGCATTCAAGAGACAATCAACAGTTTGCATAACAACTCCTCTCGCGTTGGTTTGAAAATCAACGCGAAGAAAACCAACGTCTTGTGCAATAGTACCTGTCCTGATCCAGATTTCCCTCTGATTAGCGATGGACAAAACTTCGAGAGCGTCGACAGCTTCAAGTACCTGGGGGTACACATCACGGGAGATGGCATTTTGCAGAAAGAGCTCGCTATCCGAATGGGAATGGCTGGAGCAACATTCAACTCGATGCGAAATGTCTGGGACTCACGATTGTACTCGGTCAAAACCAAATGCCACCTATTCGACGCTTGCATTCTGACGGTGCTGCTTTACGGTAGCGAATCATGGCACCTTATGAAGGCTCGGAGCAACCGTATACTGAGCTTCGAAAACAGATGTTTGCGACGATAACTGGGTGTGCGTTGGCATGACTTTAGGAGCAACGAGGAGATAAGAGAACGTACCAAGCAACCTCTCATCACGCTGAAAGTGAAGAGGTGACGTTGGACCTGGCTCGGTCACGTGCTGCGGATGCCAGAAGAGAACTTTAACCTGGCTTGCCTGTTCTTCAAGCCGACCGGATTCCGGCGTCCTGGAAGGCCGCTAAATACAATCTACAGAGGGTATACGGCGGAGCTGAGGGATGCTGGTTTGACCTGGAACGAAGCAAGAAGACTGCCGCGTGGTGTCCATATGGGCATATGCTCCAGTTAAAGGGCGGATATGGGCAAAGAAGAAAATAGTGTTCTTTTAAACCTCTCACTCTAATGTTTTAGAATACAGTCATAATTCAGTACATAAATGTGCAGTGATTTTTTACATTTAGTAATTTTTAAACGCATTTATAAAACCATTAGTATAATTAATGTCGACATTATTATAGTGAAATGTTTATGATAAAAAATTATATTGATAATCTCTGTGATCCCAAATTTGACAAGAATTAGGCATTTTATTATTCAAAAAATGGGCAAGATTAACACATTTGAAGATATTTCTAAAGATACTAATTATAAGCTATATCTTTGACCATTCAAGTGCGATAAACATCCTACGAATAATGATTGCTTTATAATAATTATTGACCTAAGAATAAGGTAGTGTTTTTTTAAATAATAAACTAAAATTTTTTTAAAACGGTACAGTAATCAAATGTTTTGAATAATAATATAAAGGATAATAAGGCTTCAAAATTGTATAAATAGATTATCTACAAAGTTTAAGGAATGTCCAGGATCATGCATTGAAAATACAATAATTTTTCCATTTAGACCTACGCTGAGCACGTCCGCCCTTGCAAGCGAGTCCGTCGAATTTTTTTTTAAAAAGTCTATCACCCGTGAGGTTGGTGATGTGGCGTGATACGCGTGGGGTGACTTTTTTTGTAATTCTGGTCCTTGTCTGTCTTGTCTGGTCTCGTGCAGATGTTGCTTATTTGTTTTTGGTTGAAAATGTGTTACGGAATGAGAACATCAGTCTTATAACATTTCAAATACCAGGCAAAACGACATTACACGATTTGGTTAGTTCGTGAGCGTGATGTGGTCATAATATGTCTCTAGCATAAGACTTATTCTATCTACATTCTAGAGTCATTTTTTTTTGCTTTTAATTCTGATTTATTCCGTTATAAGTGGCTTTCTAAACAGCTTGTGGTATTTTAATAAAAATAAACTGCCTTAAATATTTAGAGGTATTTGTTTATTTAACTACCTTGAACAGCTATGTTTTTTTCAAATTCTTATTCAGGCATTCGAAAATCCAAAATGTAAATCCGTATCGAATCTTTTCGTAATAATCCTTGAATTGAGTGATAAAATTCGACCAATTTTCGTATTTATAGTTTATTATAAATAGGATCCACGGTCTCTCAGTATTAAGAACTGAAAAAACAACCATAATTTTTATTTTCTCTTCACAATTGGAAGAACTATTTGAGCTAGTACTTTCGATTAATGACAAGTCATGACATTAGCATATTTTCTAAGCGTGATGTCTTTAAATTTGTCAACGTGATATCGTATGATTTCACGTAACTTATCGTTATCACTAACAGTCTGTTTCTGGCCTAATACATGCCGAAAAAAAAATGTGAGTTATTCATTTTATCGACATTCATAAAACAGATCTAATATATTTTTGGAGACTAGTTTACTGTCTGTCAGTGTGTGAAAATGTTATGTATTTGGCAATAACTATTTTAAATACTTTTTAAATACAAATTTCAGTTTTACTACTTACTACACTATTTAAAGTGGCAATGGATAAATATTTTTATTTAGTTTGGCTTAGTGTCATAGTTTCAGTTGAATGTAAGTATATTATGTATAACATAAATAAAATATTAAAATAATAATATATTCAGTGCTATATTTCGTCTTGGTGCGATATAATTAATTTTGGCTTCAAATTAATTGGTTAGTATAATATATATGCATAAATAGCAAGTATTTTATTAAAACAGTGCCAATTATTTAATATCAACAGCAGATTATTGGTAAATAATAAAATAATCTATATGAAAGTATTTTAATCAGCATAGGGAATTATTTAAAAACCTAATGGTAGGTATAAAATTAGTTTCTCAGAAAATAGTCTAATTTGGACGGATTTTTTTCTGCAATAATAATTTATTTAGCAGCTTTCGTATCATGTTTAATTTAGTATGATAGGTAGTATTCGTCTTGACTGGCTCTTTAGAACAGGTTGTGCTTCGGCTGTTACAACCGAAATAGTATTTATTTATTGTTTTTCTCTAATATCTCATCCCTTCGCCCGTTTGGTTGGTATTACCTCAGAATTATGTGCGTAGTGTAAATTAATCATTTCACATATTTTTTCTTACGATTTGACCAAATACACATATTTCAGTATATTATAGGAATCCATACGTGAGCTCAATTTTATTATGTACCTACGCCTGTTTGCAATAATTACGATGGTTTTGAAAGTATTCAAACTACCTACAGCTTGTTATTTCTCTAAAAGCACCGCACTGCACACACAGCACTGCAAATCATCGCAGGCTGCGGTGCCATGTAACCGCGTTTACATGTAAAATTGTATGTATTGTCATCTCTATATTTAGTACATCTATGGTCACCTCCAAAGGGAGCGAGGTAACTTTAGGTCCCCTTGATTATTGGCATGAATTTTTGTATAAGTTGAAGTGCTGGGTACTTCGGGTACATAATATTTACAACATCGGATATTGCAGAGAGAAGCGGTGTAATTTATTTTCAATAAAATATTAGTGTACAGGTTACAGCGCATTTGCTAATAAAATATTTATAATATTGTAGTGTTTTTAAACATGTCGATAAACAGCGACGAGAGATGGGATGAGTTCGTCTCTCTCTCTACCTGCCCTCTGGGGACGCAAGTCTTTACTTGCCTGTCTGCAACACAAATTTTATCAAAATTTCGTCTGAGCTCAACAAATTATTTTTCGGACAATATTATTATTCTTACTTATCACTCACTAATTAAAAACTACAGCTAAACCAAACATGTTTTTCAATGTTGATATAATTTTTAATCAAATGCATTTTTAAATCTATGTCTTGTAGTCAACCCTGATCCTATTTATGTGAGACAGCTTGATTACAATTCCGGCCACTTTATGGTTTTGGAGTAGATTTTCCTAAGGGATAACTTTTTATTGGTGTCATTATGCAATTCACCTTATTGATACTTTGCTCTACTTCTATAATACGTTAACTCTTATATTTTTTCTGTTACAGCCCAGAGTGACGCACAAGCCTATCCATCACGTTTAACAGTTTTTTCTGGAGGAAATTTTTCTATTGAACTAACATCAAGTAATTTCAACTTTGACGATATCTACATGTGTATTATATCGTTAGAACGATATGATTTAAATACAGAAATGCTTGTAAACTCTACATATAAAGTAAGTTATATTTTGAAATATTTTTAAGCAAGTTTTATGAATGAATTAATACTTTCTTTTATTTAAATATTTGCGATAAAAAATTATATTGATAATCTCTGTGATCCCAAATTTGACAAGAATTAGGTATTTTATTATTCAAAAATCGGCAAAATTTAAACATTATATGATAATTCTAAAGATATTAATTATAAGCTATGTCTTTGACCATTCAAGTGTGATAAACATCCTACGAATAATGATTGCTTTATAATAATTATTGACCTAAGAATAAGGTAGTGTTTTTTTGAAATACGCCATTTCTTTTGTCATCCCCCAGTAGTTAAGCTACAATATACGGCCGTAGCCATAAATTGACAAACTAAAATTGAAATAGGGAGTAAGATCATGTTAATGCGCGTGTTTGAACATGCACCGTTAAAAAAAAAAGATTTTTTTTTCGGTTAGTTTAGAATAGTTTTGTACGTTCTCAGTTTTAATTATTGATCACTCTGATTGTTATAACACGTGAGCTTACGTGACGTGACGTCAATCTGTTTCTAGCATTAGTGACATCTAGTTACTGAATTATTAGGAGACATACAATAATAAATCATAAAATATAATTAGGAAGGAGAAATAAAAAACATTGTTATGTTTTATAAAAATCGATGGTTTTAAAATAAATATAAAAAAAACATAAAATTATGAATAAGTCCAAAATGTAATAAATATAACCATAAAGTAATTGGTAATAAGATCGTATGTTCATTCGAGTTCATCTTTACTTTAGATTAAAAAAAAACTTTGTAATACTGTTGGAAGTATTTAATTAATTAAAAAACTTTAAAATGTAAATTATCAAAAAATAAATATTCTCAAATTTCATGTTTCGTATTTATCGCTAGGTGCATCTTGTAGGTAAGAACAGCGATTACCTATTGAACATTTTATTAGTATAATGATTTGATTTCAGAATTGTGATGTAATTGATAGTAGGTACATTTTACCTTTTGTTAATCCTTGTTTTTTTAATGTATTATCTGTATCTAAAACAGCTATTTTCTTGAATGTTTCAAAAAAGTCTGTATAAGGTATAGGGAGTTTATCTATGCTCCTCTCAAGAGTTCCTGTTTTTGCTAGACTCGTTCCCCAGAATTCCAATATGTGAAGGATTCCAGAAGAATGTAAGTGACGTCCCGAGAGTAGAGTTGCCAATTTTTTCTGTGATGATTCCGGGACAAAATAAATAGCTCAAAACTGAAAATCATCATCATTATCAGTCAGCCATTACCTAGTTTTCTGAGGAAACTTTTTTTTATGATAATTTTTTTTTTTAAATATATTTTTTAACTATTGTAGAAACTTACGAATTACATTTATATATATGTACATATACATATAACATAATAATAAAAAATTAAAATTTAAAATCTTATAATAACAAATTTAACGAGTTATTCCAATAATATTTTTTTTCACTTTTTGCTGCAATCACCAATTCTTTCGCAAGTGAGTTCGTATTTAAAAAGTTCGCAAATTTTGCACACGATTCACTATTAAGTCGTATTTGCAATTCCGCCTTTACTAAGTCGATATCCATGTTACTTCCTTCTGGCTTTCGTCCACACACTGTTAGTGTGACTAAATATGTACTCTTTTAGGGTAAGCATTACTCGCAGGGATGGACAAAATGAAAGACACAATTTTCATCAGTTCGACCGATTTTTCATACCTTTTAAAATACTTTTTTATCCTAATCCTTAAATGCCCATCGTTTTTCATCGTTTTGCTCTTTGTTCAGAGCAGGAAAAACCAATCAAAATTTTGTATATTCATTTTTATAACGCATCGATGTCAATTATGATTTGTAATATATTTGGAAAAACGGATAATCGCTCCCATGTCAATTGAAAACATTCTTTATTATTTCTTATTTTAACATACGTTTGAAGAACGTTCAACGGATTTACAAGATGTCAATTTTGGAATAGTTTTCTATAAATTTCCGGGACAATTTAGCATTCATCCGGTATCAGGGACAGCGATTCTAATTCCGGGACAATCCTGGCCAATCCGGGACGGTTGGCAACCCTACTCGTGAGACTCCATACGTCCAGGCAGACTATGTGCCGTATAGATGCGGCACACCGGAGGGGGAAAATAATATATTTTTTGATTAAAAAATAATTAAATTTAGCGAAACAGCAAGCTGTAAATAGAATTAAAATATCAACAACGCGTGTACTATTTGGAAATAAATCAATAGCAAACTCTTTTTGATTTGATGAAAATGGACGACAGACTCTGGTAAATGTATTTATTTTATGATAAGCACAAATAATATCCAAATGTTGACGATACTATGACGATAATAGACGAGACATAATGACTTAAGTTAGTGATTTATTTCGTAGTAACGACCTTTCACGAACTCCTTTTTTGTGTACAGAAAACACTGACCGTAAAAATAATTAATCTGAAATTGGTTATAGTATTATTAGGAAAGCTTTAAAATATAGCTTTTAATGAAAAAAACAGTATCTCCCTACCTTTTTACAATTAATAATCGTCAGCTGAATGCAGAACTATTCTCACCCACATTTGATTTTTTTTACGAGAGTTACTGAAGTAACCTATTTATTATTTTTATGGATAAATGTATATATCATATTTTAGTAGGATTATTGAAAAAAAATGGTGCATACACTTGTCTATATAAATAATAAATAACTGAACTCTGCTGGAAAATATTTCAAATGTTAGCTAGAATTATTTAGTTCTGCATTCAGCTTACGAATTTATTTATTGTAGTGGTATTAGATTATTATTATCTCATTAAAGCCAAGGTTCGAAGCTTCAAATTGTTCATAATGTTTTTAAACTTTTTTCTAAGTTTACGCGGAAATGCTTCTGGCAATGCAGAGTTCATTCGGTGGATTTTATTTATTAACTGAATAGATTCAGTCAACGCCAAACCTTGAGTTTCAAGGTTTTCCATATTCGTAGGTATGTGGGAAAAATGAGTGCTTATCACAGCTTTTTTTTTATACTACAATCGTAAAGTGCTCCCTTGGACTGAGAAACTGCCATAGCTTCTGCAGTATCGAAGTCATTTACTACACCTTTTATGGCCTCGAAATGCAAAATATAGCGAATATATGCATCATCACTAGATTTTTTTAGGTAAAATTTGCTATAAACGGTGAGAATGGGCTAAATATGCAAATAAACAATATCTAAAAAATAGGTAACACATAAAAAAGTATTTTTGTTATTAGGTATGTTAATAAAAGTAGAAAACCGATTCTGATCCAATGAAGAAATTAATAATACAATAATCAATAATTCCACCAATTTATAAATATGGGGGGGGGGGGTGGGGTGCTAATTTTAGCCTTGGTCTTTTTCTTCTTATTATTATTATATTAGTCACTGGTATATTTGTATTCCTTCAATTCTTTTCTCATATTTAGGTTTTGTTATTTTCATAGGAACAACGACTTTCACCTTACGGAAACGACACTTTTCATATGGTGGGTAACAGGCGATGCCGATTTAGTGTGACGTCGGTTTCTAGTAGGAGCAATGGAGAATGGATAATTACGGAAAACCATTAACCAAGATTATAGGAGTTATTCATATATAAATGTAGAATGTGAGTAGATTCATAAAAATATTAATTATTTTGTAATGTGGAATATAAAAAAGACACATAGGTATTATGACTACATAATAAGCAGTTGTGTGCAGTTCATATACATGATGATGCGGATGCGTTACCTCTGATATAATCAATTATTCCCTAAAATACCAATAAGACACCAAAAACTATTAGAAGTATATACCAGTGAGTTATTAAGTGTGTTTTCACTGTATTCAATGTTAACAATTTGAGGTTTATGTTGTTAATGACAATAAATTGGCTTAATTCATCATGAATGTCATTTGAATTCTTTCTAACTGTTAATTATTATTGAAATATTATTTTTAATTTAAGCAACTTAAAGTACCCAAATAGGGCTATAATAATATTCTCTGAAAAGCTAAATAAATATAATTGCTTTATTTTTAAACAGAGAATTTCATTTAGATAGTTAATTAATTGTCCATAATATGTTCAATAAAATAACTTTTCTCTACAAGATTTATTTGTATAAATAATATCGTCACTGTTCTGGCAGAAGACACTAATTCGAAAAAATTACATATTGAGTTAGTACCAAAATGTTCCATATTTCAAACTTTACCGTCTGGAAACCTTCTTAATAAATAAACAGTCTTTATTTTAAAGTCATCCTTTTTACGATTACTTAATAAACTCACATGATAGACCATTTCAAACATTTTAACAACTTCAAAGTCAAACTACTTAAAACTAGTATTCTCCAGTTAGTGTGTTCTGCCAGAACAGAGACGATATATAAGTAATATTGTTGTATTTTGTCATGATTATTATTAAACTAAGTGAAATTAGTAATATATAACAATATTGTGATTAATTAATACAAAGTTTTACATGGACATAATATAACATGGAAAAAATCATAAAGCCCTATGAAGTAATAAAATTAATTTTCCTGGGGCGTAATGTCTTAAAATCAACTATTCGAACAATCGGTTTTTCTACCAACGGTTTCAAGAAGGGAAAAATTTAACAATAATTGTCCAACATGCAACATTAATATAATATTCCAAGAGATTGTTAGGTAGAAGCAATATTTTCTTAATTTTTAGGTGACCATAATTAACAGCCATTGAAAAGGTCAAACAAAGTGATATATTATAACATACATAATTTGAAAACATCTCAGATGTGACGCCCGACGAAACATATTGTACCCATATGCTTTGAATTCGCGCCAATGTGCTTTGCCAATTAAGCAATGGATGTCCTATCTAAATAAGACGAAATTATCAAATAGTTTTACATCTTGAGGTGCTTATCAACTTGCGGTTACTTTTTGGCTATCGGCTTTTATGTTTTTAATTAAACAAAAGAATCAATTAAGTACTAAACTATTCTTTTCAAAGAATTTTTCTAGTAATTATAATAATAATTCTGATACGTTTTCAAAGTATGTATGTTCAATATCAAGAATGTAATATTTATTACCAAATCTTGTGAACTATTTGTTGGATTAAAAATATTTTGTAAACGTTTTATATTGTATACTTAATATAATAAATTAAATATAATTCACAATGAGCGTAGGTATTTTAAAAATATTTTTTCATAGGTAGGTTATATATCTTTACAGATTATGTAAAGAATATTTTCTTTAAAGAGTAAAAAAATCATAGGAATATTCTTTTTTTCCTAACTATTTTCTTCAGCTCCCCCCAAAGAAGCAGAGGAAATCCTTGAAGCAGAGATTGGATCGTCTGTTCTCCTTGACTGCTTAAAAAATTCCTCCTCAAAACCCTACATCTGCAGCATTTTTAGCAATTCTGGAAAGCTTTACAGTTCCGAGTGCTCCTTCAGACTTGATCCAGTCAAAGTGAATGATATTGGAAACTGGACGTGCGTTATGGATATTGCTAGGTCTATAAATCAGATCATCCACACGATTATCTTGGTGGAGTCAGCTGGGATAAGTATGAATTACATTAAGTAACTGCTAATATGCCGCATGAAATGACATTAACTTAGGTTATATAATATGTCTTATAGTTTATCATTGAGTGCGATGCGTCTGAGCAATATTGTGTTAATTGCACGCATAACGGGCTCGATTTGGATATTCACATTTGTTACAAATTATTAGTGGACGTCTCCTGTATTACATTTAACGTACAATGCTGCCCGAGTACCGCTGGACAGCGGTGGCGAACCTTTATGTGCGTATATGCTAATAGGAATTGTTCTATTTTGGCCAAGGAGCTCCAAGGAACCATCCAAAATAACATTTCACGATCGAGGACAATCGAGACAGATAATCGGCTTGAGAGTTATTTGGCCTTTGAGTGAAAGATATGAATTTGTGACAAGCTATGAAATTTTCTTCAATGATTTTAATATGAATATTGTAACCTATTTGAATAATCATCTATATTCTTTTTCAGTCAAAGGAGGAGTTAATAGTTCAGTAGAAATAGAAGAAAATAGTATAGTTCTCAAATGCAGTCTTACCAAAACAACTTTCATAGTCAATTGGTGCAGAGCCATATCCCCTAAAGGAAAAATAATATTAATCAATGAAGGACTAACTACTGGTAGATATTCTTCCACACAGTAAGTTAAATCAATATTTTTTATCCCGAGCTCTTGAGTATAATCCAGTCTCGTGTCCCTACTCGACATACGAAATATGGTCACACATTTGAAGTATTTTTCAATATTAAGGGCTTATTCTTTCTAACAGTTCGTCTATTAACATGTTGATTACATTCATTTAGGTAATCAAGCATTACAAGAAATGAACATGTTAGTACTTAGTATTTAACATGTCCTTTTTTATAAAAGAATATTTCATTGAAAAAACAAACTATATAATTTTGAAACCCAAATATAAATTATTAGAAAAAAATATAAAAATTTGAGCCGAACTCACATCTTTCACATTTCGGTTGAATGGCCTTATTACTTGAGCAATCAAATCCGCCAATTCAAGTCCTATTCAGTTCAACATTTATTCTAGAATTTTTCTCATTCCTAGGTATGTTTCTGGGGTTTCATAAATCTTGTGTAGGTTCTGACATCTCCCGTTAAAAGTCGATGGCGAAAAGTTGGTTCTTTCCTCGCTTTTTTTCGTGTTTTTTTTTTATCATCTGACATATTTTGGGGACTTAGGAGTGAACAAATAAATACACACCGGAATTGTAGTCAGAAACGGCGAGGCTTATTTACGTTAATATCTACGAATGGTTACATTTTTATACAAATTTTTTTCAATTTAATTTTGGCGGATAGTGAGGTTTACACTGCTTACTGCGTTGCTGTCAAAAATGCTTCCATACACTAAAAACAAGTCGAATACCTACCACCTATGTAGTTTATTTGTTTATTCAATACCTACCTACCTAGTTTTATTTGTAATTGTGTACACTTGTAACGGCTAAAATATTATTTAAATAAATGTACCTAGGTACCTATTATTAAGTAAGTACGGTAGGTATTATTTTGTGCACAAAACAATCTCGCAAGTTCTGTTTTTGTAAAACCAAAATTATTTATTAAATACTTTCAAATTGAAAGATTTAATAATATAAGACTACATTCTCTTAAAAAAATAGTTAGGTGTTCTATTAGTATTTTTATATTCTTGAAAAAGCATAATTTTTAAAGGTATTTTTATTTAAGTTTGTAAGAAAAAGGTTTATTGAATGTGTAGTTGTTGCCATACCAACCAACATAAACAACGCTCGAACACGTCCGTTGGTTATAATTTTTTCAATTTTGCTGATGTCGACGAAACGAAAGAACTTCAGTTCATTGAAAATCTTCAAGATAGATGCGGAATACTGAGCCAAGTTTATTTATTATTTCAGTACTTACTTTAAATATATATTTTGTGGTTTATTTTAAATATAAAAATTCTATTTAACAATAATTCTTCTAACTAAAAAAAGTAATCAATATGACTACAAATAAACCCTTTAATCTCCATCTATTTTCAGAACTAGGTACTTTTCTATGAGTGTTGAGTCTTTTTGCAGCATCAAAAACCATAAGTGAAATCCGTTTTTTCGTAATTTTTTAAAGCACCAGCCAAATTTGCCCTGCATTTTTATATAAACAGTTACTGCGGAACTCATAGACTAATGCTTCTGTCGCGCCAAAATAAACTGCCGCACGAAGCGGTAAAAATGCGGCGTTGCCATTTTCGTTTTTTTAACGGCATTCAGACAACGTTGCCGGTTTGATATTTAACATTATTTATTTATTTTCGCAATCAACCTTTACTATTTGTCGGCTTAATAATGGTTTGGGCTTTTCTAGATCCACAGAGACACCCCAAATGGGGACCATTCGGGAGTGTAACAGTACCTATATTATTTATTATTATTAATGTATTTATGTAAGTTTTTATTTATATTATCAATGTCATTACAACTATTGGCAAATGCGCCAGGTAGAAAAAAGTGTAAGATCATCTGCGTAAAACAAATAATAAAACTATGGTAAGGGATGGATGATGGGGTAGGTTGATTTCAATGACTAGAAGGATTGTGCGTGATAAAGTAAGACCCAATTTATTTTTCTTAACCATAAATGATACAATTATTAATACAGACACGTACTATGATATTTTAGTGATTTTTACAGCTAATAATAATTGCGGAGATGCGTTGGGAGAAAATTATGTATTGTTAGATCGTGGACTCAACTGAATGTTAATTGATTACTTGTGTTGTTAAGTCTTTCGCCCCCTTGGTTTTCATAGTGATTTGAGACAAAATAAATACTATGTTAGCTAGGGGCGAATGACCTGGAGATGCATGTCATTGTTTACTGAATAACCGATCCAGAGTTCATGCCTTTGTAAACAATTCATGGAAAAATGACTCTGTTTGCATTACGAAACCGCGTTATAAATTAATTAATAATATATTTTATTACACAAAGTTGCACTATTTGCATTTTTCCACGGTCGGACAAGTAATTTTCTTGCAATAACAATGACTCGATATTCATGTTCGCAATTCTGAATTAATATAAACAGTTAATTTAGCAAGAAAAATATTATATGTTATTGTAAAGTCATTGTAGAGGCGGTTTTGCTCATCCGACTTCGCTGACCGCAGAGCGTGCCGTTGACACATGATTTGTAACTGATATAAAAAGACATACCTAATAACTTGCTTTCTTACAAAGTAACATAGGTTTTAAGGTACTTAAACAAACTATGATGGTAACTTAAATATACACTCTGCTTGAAGATCCGTTAAGTACTCACAAAACTAAGTTATAACGTTAACAATGTCGTCGAAAAAAAATGAAAAAAAATTTGACCAAGATGAACATCGTATTATAAATGACAATATGATATCGTGATGATCGCGATAAAATGCCTTGAAAATATCTGTATACACAGAACCAGTTTGAATTACTGACTTGTCCAAATATTTGGAGTATAATAACAATAATTTTATTATTATACACTATAACAGCGATTTCCAAACTGGGAGGCGCGGACTAGTGCAAAAGGTGGCCATACACAGCGAGTTAGGGGTCCTGGTTGAGTCTACCACAGACAGTAACTATACGTAGGGATTGCAATACCGGTATTCCAGTATTTATCAATACCGAAATACTAGTTTTAAAAATCCAAATTACTGGAATTTTAGTTATTAATAAAGCACACGCGTTTACGTTTTTAAAAAGGAATTATAAGTTATGTGTTGCTAAAATGCAAATATATTGAGTGAATCCAACGGAGGTGAAAAAATAATATTTTTTTTTTTATCAAATATATGTATATAGTAATTGTCACGATGATTTATCATAATACTATTTCGAAATAGAAAACATCCGTGACAAAAATGTTCAATTACTCTATAATTATTGATGACTGTACAAGCGTTGAATTTAAAAAGCTTTTTCTGCAGCCGTACTTACTTGCACTTGATGAATTTTAGTTAAAATTATCAATATATTCAAATTATTTGTAATAAATTACTAGTTATACAATTATTATGTTCAATACACATTTTTAACAATTTTTTGTCAACATAATAAATGTAGGTATGTAGGTTTTAGTTATAAAATATTATTTCAAAAAGATTTTAATAGCTATTTCTATTGATAAGCACCTACATCTTTTTATTAATGCTTAAGAAATACCGGTTTAATACCGGTATTCAATAAGAAATGCCGAAAAACCAATATTGACATTTTCATTCGGTATTGAAATCCTTAACGGTACGTTAGTAGGCACAGCACATATTATCAGCTCAAACAACCCCATTTAAATCTTTCGAACTCTCAACGGACGTATCCATATATAGTACTTATATACGTCAAGTTTGTGCCAAGCGTCAGAAACTATGGAGGTTAGGTTCGCGAAGATAATAGACAAGGGTGGAGTTTAAATTGGTTTAAAGTCGGGTATACTTGAACGATATTGATACACAAATAATTTTACTTCGTTATTATGAATTTAGTTATTTTTATTAGAGACACATTCATGTAAAATACACTTAGATTCTGATATTTATAAAAATATATCATTTAGAAAATGGTATAATATATACAAATGGTTTTATTTAAATCAGGGTTATCAACATGTATGTATTATTATGTTTTATTCAATCACCAAAACAATATATTGGTATCGAATATTATATTAGATGCTTATAAAAGCATCAATCTGTACTTATTAATATATATGGGAGAATAAATACCTGGCAATTCACAATATATTATAAGGTATTTTAAATTATTAATTTTATTCTTCGCGTTTGCATTTGGTACAGAGGCCATATATTGACCTTAGCTTGAAACTAAAAAGCATACGGATACTTATACTTTACGGCCCGACATCATATGTCACCCGAAAGGCCGAAAACTTTCGGCCTGGCCAAATTTCAACAGTTTTACAAAAACACGGTGGTGGAGGGTCGCAAGCAGTCTGAGCCTGGCGGTCGAACTGTGTGCCAATACTGCTCGTTTATGGGCGTAGCAGATATTATAATATAATATACAAAAGATAACTATATGGCCGCCATTACGTATTGACGTGCAGTTCAACCGGATATTAAATTTTCACATGAATAAAATTTTAATATTGTATTATATTGCAGCCGAGGAGCACAATCGTGTGCTTTAAGAATTGAGTATCCTCTGGATGTAAATTTGGACCATGGCCAATGGAGAATCGACATTGGAAATAGACCTGAAGATTTTACCGGATGTTTCATCAATATACCGAACATCCCACGTAAGCATTATTTCATCATACATATTATGTGCACAGTGGCAGACCACTTTCAGCACCGTTCACTTCTCGCCAAATGGTTCCGCGAACTATCTAACCATGGGAAATACACAAGGTAAATCTGAGGATTCGCTATGGAAGCAACGAGAGGCGAAACGCTGTGTGAACGAGTTTTGATGACAGTCAGGCGCGTCACTTCGGGAAATATCTCCGCATGAAGAATGTACACGGGTGGTAAATAAGGTGGAGCGGCCTTCTATCACCTTACCACTTTGACAACAGCCGATTCTTAACTGGACACTGTAGGTTCACTGTTATGGTTTATTGGACTTGGATTTGTCACGGAGAATTACAGGATACAAGCACATCCTCTGGGAATATCCAAAATTGTATACGAAAAGAAAAGAGTTGCTCAAATCGGCCCAACGAGCTTTCATGAGCCAACTTTATTACTTTAAAAATATTGCGGGTCTTACTGCGACCGTGAAGAAGATAGTCTTTTATTTGTTTATTTATTAATTCACCGTATTTCTCTCTCCCATGAGCACTTTTTGTTACAGTTTACACAAGACCATAGTCTTTAGTAACCGCCCATGCCGAGCGGCTTACGCATCGGCTTATAATGTCTTGGGTTCCACGTTTGAATTCTTGGTCTGGAAAATACACATATTATTTTAATTTTAAATGCACAATGAGTTAAGAAATTGACATTGTCAAAAAACTGCTGATGCTTCATAACCAACCGTAGGGCCTCGTGATATGCTCGAATAATACCGAGTGTGGTGGGGTTGAAGAAGTCTTTGTATGTTCTTCCAGCAAATAGCTGCGAATATAATATGGGCTCATCATGACGTCATGTATCCTACGCATGTTTATTTATTCACGAAGAAAGGTTTGACCAACAATCTGAACAATCAACTACAACTTTCAATGATTTTTATCTCAAAACTAAATTTCTATTGACAGTAACCTTTACTAATTGTATGGTGATAAAATGTATGTCAAGCCATCTTCAGCTTAAATCAGCGGTCGAAATGGAAATATTTACGAACCGGAGCGCACGACAGTTTTCTGAAGATTTTTACATAGTAAAGTTATCAAAGTGAGTATAATATGTATTTTTTTTTCATAAAAATAAGTGTGTTAGATTTTTTTATTATATGGCCTATCCAGCTCAGCCGGTAAAATTATTTATTCCACGAGACGGAGCGATAATTTTACCGATTTCACGAACAGGAACGGCGCTCCGGTACGTTCCGGTCCATTTCGAGCCCTGGCTTAAATACATGTAATATATTTAGTACACCATTTTTTTAAATTCAGATATTAACAACCCATCACCTGAGCCTACTTTAGTGTCTATCAGTTCAGCAATAGTGAAGTCAGGATCGTCTCTCCGTATCCGATGTGAAGTGCCATGGCCAGCATCCTACTGCTACGTTCGGCGTCCTAATGGACAATTAGTTAAGAATGAAGGGCATCCATTCGAACGCCGGTTGCGCGTGGGAGTTTGTCTCCTAACCGCAGACGTGAGTCAATTCTGGAACTAACAATATTAAATTTGATCAGTATGTACACCATTTCATTTATTTATATAAGAAAAATAGATTTCAAGTTATACACATTTATATTTTTATAGAAATCGATCGAATAAATATAAAAAAACATTAAAACTATGAATTATTGAAATATATTTACAGTACAGTAATATAGAAAACTCAATAAAATATTTTTTTATAATGATCATGACCATAAAATATTATGTAATAATAAGATGGGATCGTTTATCGAATTCGATTTTATTTTTAGCTTAAAATAAAAAATATTTTTCTTGCTGATGTTTTTAAATACGTGTCAGCAGATTATTGATCGGCGATATTAAAATATCTTTTTTTTCGTAGTGTCGAATTATTGTAAAATCAGTAAATATTATTTTATTGTTATTTCCGCGATATTTATATTTGAGTTGTATAAAAGCAAAAACGCCACTGTCCACCTAAGTCATATCGTGAGATATCAAATAAAACCGATGCTGGGGTAATTCTAGTACTTTATACAAACAAGTGAGTCTTAAGTTAACTGTTGTTGATATTAGATGGTGCAGTAGCAAATATTTTTAAGATTAATATAATCCAAATGACTAAATTTAATGATTTTGTAATGGACAGTGTTGAGTTTGAATCTCAACATTCGTAAGTAATACAGGATGGTACGAAACAACAAGTCATTTAATTATATTTAGTTTTTCAGTTGGAAAGTAGTAAATATAAAAAAAAAGAAAATAATAAAAGATTTAAAAGAATATATTACATACATCATAAACGTCTTGTTGTGTTTTAGTATTCAGGCAATAAAATTTTTCATGATATCCCTTTATATCATTCATAGTAAGTGTATTACACATACCTATATCTTTTATTATTATGTTTACACCTTAGACGCTCTGCGAGTCCTTTAGGAGAAAAAAATATTTTTTATTAAAAAACATATTTTTTTTCATACAGTTTTGAAAAATAGGCCAGCAATTTAAATTAAAAGAAAATATTCTAACAATTTTTTTCAAAATATTTTTTTTTCCCGACCATGTCCGATCCTAATAGGATCATATTATGGGCCTCCACAGAGTAGAGGTTTGTATTAACAGATTTTGTTTTTTACGAGAAATGGATGTCAGCCACTTGCTGAACTTATTAGGTCCATACCCTGACTCACACACAAATTGAAAAACAATATGCGTACTTGCCAGACCCAGGATTCAAACCTGGGACCCACGGTGTGATAATCCAACGCTTAAGCCACACGGCCACCGTGGGCGTCAAAATATTTGGGGACATAATAAATAGTAAAAAAAAACAACCCCATAATGTATGTTATCAACAAAAAAACTATTTGATTGCAAACTATGTTAGTGAAATCTACAAATTTCATCATTTATGCCTTTTGCAATTTATTAAAAAAAATATTCTTAAAAAAGTTATGATTTATGAGACACCCGGTATCTCCATACATAAATATGAAATTGAAAACATACCTTTAAGCCTTTTCTTCATTCCTTTTCCACTTTTCACTGTTTATGGACCTCTTCCTGGGCTTCTCATGTAACGCAGGTGTAATATTTTCCTCCATTTCAAAGTAATAACTGATTAATTCCAAAAATAAAGTCCCTAAAAATTCAATGAATCTACTTGCTTCAGCACTGAATAACAACTGACGGCCATTTTGATAATTTCTTATGCTGTCTTTTTGGCTGGTTTAAACAATGGTGGATTTAAATGTCACTACTTGTGGACAGTGGTGACTTTGCATGTAAATCGAATTTATAAATTCAGTTTTAATGGTTTTCTGGGGATATTGGATTTCATCTGTTAAGTTGTACACACACAAAAATATTGAAAATATTTGTACATTCATAAATGTCTTATTCGAATTTTTGTGGACAGTGGCATTTTTGCTTTTATACAACTCATTTTATACAAAAGTCAGCTACTCGTATGTCCATTGACGCAAGTGCCATTTTAGTCGCTGACTCGATCAATCTAATTATTTACTAAGTTATAATGAGAAGTTTATTATTTTGACTCTATAAATAAGCGTATAATATTTCATCGAGATATCACTCGAATATAAGTTCCCGGGCTGTTAGAATCTGATAGTCCCGCATTCCCGCACAACATCCCATTGTACCGAGATGCGGACTTCGGACCCGTAACATAAGTATTGTAACGTCATAACTACTGTAACATACTATTGTACCGACCATTACGCCACAAATAAAACTCGCTCCTGCATCCATCTTCGACTTCTTCATCATCATCCTCAACACATAACCTACGACACCTCGACTACTCTCCCAGTGGCAATCTCCAAATCGAACCCTACATACGCACTTATTAAAAAGAACTTTAAAATGTAAATTATCAAAACATGTCTCAAATTGCAAGCTTCGTATTTTTCCGCTCGGTGGATCTGCTGGGTGGCGTATTGACCTTAATAATATATCCGTGTCTATATAATATTCTTTTTTGTTTAGAATGTCATTTCTGATGACGCTGGAATATGGATGTGCGGTTTATCCTCGAATGACGGTACACAATATGATGTCCTCTCATTCACTAATGCAAGTGTTATTTTACTTTATTTTGATATTTTGATGAAGATTATAGGTATTTTTCTTATTTAGGTATGGTCTTAATATTGAAGCTCGATTTGATATAAATAAAAAGAATTTCAAGTTATACACATTTATATTTTTATAAAAATTTATGTTTTTTACAATTAATATAAAAAATATTAAAACTATGAATTAGTCAAAACTCTCTACGTCAAAAAATAGAAAACTTAATAAACTAAACTTAATAATAAATATGAGTATAAAATAATATGTAATAATAACGTAGAACCCTGCGCCAAATTCACATTTTATAATATTTTTCTTAAATTGTAGGTGACTTACAATAAAAAAAAATCTTTTTAATGTTTTCAGATATATATTTATTAATTAATACAGTTGAAATTGTAAATTATCAAAAAAATGTCTCAAATTGCAAGCTTCGTATTTTTCCGCTAGGTGTCTCTTTAAAAAAGGCACAGTAAAGACTTCACCTTAACACTGCTTACTGTTTTGCTGTCAAAATTCCTCTCCCGCGCCAAAACAAACTACCGTTTTCGAAGCGGTACAAATGCGGCGTTGCCATTCTCGTTTTTTTAACGGCATTCAGACAATGTTGCCGGTTAGATATTTAACATTATTTATTTATTTTCGCAATCAATCCTTACTATGCGTTGGCTCGATAATGGTTCGACGCCCTTTTGATCCACAGAGACATTCCCAAATGTGAACCATTCGGAGGTGTAACAATACCTACTATGTAATCAAAATGTCATATCATTTTTCGATGTTATTTTCGTATCTTCCAAATTTGAAAACACACTGACACGTCAAAATATCGTTTATAGCAGGTCGCGAAAAAAAACAAATGAAAATCATTTTCCTATAAGTATCTACTGGTGTCGTGTTTTCAGATTATATTTGTGTAGTAGTAATTAGTGAGGAAATGTTTCTTGTTAAAACGTACACCAGTGAGCCGATTTCAGATATAAATAATTTTGTAGAATAATAAATGTGATTTGTGATATTGAGTATAAACATATAGAAAGTATTAAACGTCATTACACCATTAGTAAAATTTATGTCGACATTATTATAGTGAAGTATTTACGATAAAAAATTATATTGATCATCTCTGTGATCCCAAATTTGACAAGAATTAGGCATTTTATTATTCAAAAATTAGGCAATATTTACACATTTGAAGATAATTCTAAAGTAACTGATTATAAGCTATGTCTTTGACCATTCAAATGTGATAAACATCTTACGAATAATATTTGCTATATAATTATTGACCTAAGAATAAGGAAGTATTTTTTGGAAATACGCAATTTCTATTGGCATTTCCCAGTGGCTAAGCTACAACATACGGCCGTAGCCATAAATTGACAAGCGATAAATGAAGTAGGAAATAAGATCATGGTAACGCGCGTGTTTGGACATGTACCGTTTTTAAAAATATTTTTTTTTTCGGTTAGGTATATTATGTTTTTTAATTCATTTTTGATACCCCGGACTATGTCGCATTTAGACCTATTGTAGGTTTAAGAATGACCTCTCGACGAAAAGGGACAAAAGTACCTATCAAATAAAATTACGTACAAAAATAAAAAAGGAGCTAATAGGATACATTAAATAATTGCCACTCGTCATAATCAAATTACAGGTGACAGTGGTGACCGAAGCCTTGTACAATCCGCAACCTGGTTTATTATATCAATTGGGAAATGTAGCATTCCTGCTTTGTCGATCGGCGGAAGAAAGACCTTTAAAATACTGCCGCTTCATGACCCCTACTGGAAAAGGAATCTTCATTCAGCCAAATATCTCTTCTGATGCCAGGTATGAAAACATACGTGTCCAACCTCTCGGATTCACTGTTTCAAACTGAGTCCATATGCCTTTTTGTTAACTCAGTGCCACGACATGTTCTTTTTAAGCCCATTCTATCCAGAACCAAATGCAAATTGTTTTTAGGTGAAATGCATTAAAAAAGGTTATTTAAAGTATTTATTATCAATATAAATCAATGATGTCAACCTTTAGAAGGGTCCATTTCGAAAAAATATCCACAATATGGTATTATTGATTATAATGGCGGTTAAAGGGGGTTAATCAAATCGAGACTTCCGGGTACATTATCTATAACTGAGACTCACTCCGCAATTTGAGTCTAGCAATAAATAATCACTATAATATAGTTAGTATATAAAATACAAGTTAGATCCTTGCGCTATTATAACTATTTATTATACCGTTTCTATATTAATCAATAGCTAATAAGCTATACTGCTATGCTATGCATTATATATAATATTTAGAATTCTGGGTCTAAGAGAAATGGGACCAGTCTCAGGAAATAAAAACTAGAATTGAGATCGCAAGGAGTGCCTCTCTCAAAATAAGACGCTTTCTTTGAGACCTTAACCTAGGTCTGAAACTGCGTATGGTAGGATGTTATGACGTTCTCTCAATTCTAAACCAAGAGCTGTCACGAAGTGTTAAAGCTTTAATCGAATGGGAAAGGAGCGAGAAGTTCTGCGTAGTATCAAAACCAGAAAACTACAGTATCTCGGCCAGATTACGAGAGGACAAAAGTACATCATTCCACAACTTGTCATCAAATGAAAGATTAACGGTAAGAGTTGCAGAGGATGACGTCGCATTTCGTGGCTTATGAACGAGTGCAGCTCCACTGATCTATTCTGTATTTGATGATAAATTCGACGGTTTGCAATTTCAGATTTTCTTACTGGGGTATGGGGCTAGACAGGGGTGAATGCGGAATAAGAATCAGTCATATAAAATATGATGACTTCGGTGTCTGGACCTGTGCGGTCACCTTTAAATATCGGTTCCAGGAAGACAATGTCAACATCAGAGTATACAACTATAGTAAGTAGCGCCAGCCTCATTTTTCAATAGTGTCAGCGAGGCGTGAGGATTTACTGCACTGCTGGGGAGTTCGTATTTTTTCCGGCAGGTTCACCACTATCGTTCTACTATGCATACGCAAATATCGCGCAAGCTGCAACTATCAACAGCCTACTTTTAATCAGTTTCTATCCTACTCCTTTTCTTCTTCTTTTTTGGCCATATCCGCCACTTAATTAGAGCATATGGACACCACCTGGCACCTCCAAGATTCCCTGTCACTCGCCAGTCTTTGTGCTTTGTTCTATGTCAAACCAGCATTCCGTAGCTTTACTGTATACACTCTGTAGATAGTATTTAGCGGCCTTATAAGACGCCAGAATCCAGTCGGCTTAAAAAACAGGCAAGCAAGGTTGAGGTTCTCTTCTAGCATACGTGGCCGAGCCAGGTCCAACGTCGCCTCTTCACTTTCAGCGTGACGTTCTCTTATCTTCTCGTTGCTCCTGAAGTCATACCACCTAGAGTTGGTTATTTCCCGAGAAAATCTCAATTCGAGATTCGGGATTTTCAGCAAAGAATTTTCTTAAAAAAAATATGATTTTTTTAAATTTATGTAAGAAAACAGACAAAATAGAAGTAGGAAAACAAAAATAATTTAAAACATTACTTTAAATGGAATTTCAAAAAACACAGACTGTCAATCGCGTATGCTTTTGAGACACAATATTCCCCGCTGTTGCAAAAATTGCGCTCATTTTGAGTCGACGTTGGCTTAATTGTGTTAAATGCTCCGATCAGTCTTTGAACGTTTTGTGTTTTCTGTCCACTTTTTTCATATAAAAAATCATTTTTTTCAATTAACATTTGATAATAAAGAAATCCCGAATTCCGAGAAAAGATTCTTGAGATTCAGGATTTCCCGAAATATTAAAAATTTGAATTCTCAAGATTCGGGATGGAAAATCTCGAAATTTTCTCGAGCATTCCCGTCGAGAAATTCCCAAAACCCAACTCTAATACCACCGCAAACCCAGATTTGTCGCAAACATCTGTTTTCGAAGCTCAGTATACGGTTGCTCCGAGCCTTCATAAGGTGCCATGATTCGCTACCGTAAAGCAGCACTGTCAGAATGCAAGCATCGAATAGGTGGCATTTGGTTTTGACCGAGTACAATCCCAGAGTAAGTCCCAGACATTCCGCATCGAGTTGAATGTTGCTCCAGCCATTCCCATTCGGATAGCTAGCTCTTTTTACAAAATGCCATCTCACGTGATGTGTACCACCAGGTACTTGAAGCTGTCGACGCTCTCGATGTTTTGTCCGTCGCTTATCAGAGGGAAATCTGGATCAGGACAGGTGCTATTACACAACACGTTGGTTTTCTTCGCGTTTTAAAACCAACGCGAGAAGTGTTGTTATGCAACCTGTTGAAAGTCTTTTGAATGCCCGCGATTGAGTTGTCGAATATGACAGCGTCATCGGCGTATTCCAGGAGGCATAGCTTCACCGTTGGGGTAACAGGTATGCCTCGATCGGGTGGTATTGACTTCCTTAGTATGAAGTCAAAGATAATGATGAACATGAATATACTTCTTAGTAGTTTTAATTATTTTGCTTTTAACATAGTGTTTTTTATTGCGGATTGAGAATTATCATGCCTGAGGCTTTATAATATAAAAATAAAAGAATGCTCTTCCAGTTGGAACTTACACGCCGTATTCACAATAATTATATCATTATTTATTTACATGTGCATATTTAAATTACCAACAAATATTAAATAATAATACAATAATTTATACATAAATAATAATATTATAATATTATATAATATATTTTTTCAAAGAACCTTTAATTATTCACAAACGTCTATTTATTTCCGAATTTCATTCGATTTCGTGGCGCCCAGTTGTCCCGGCGCCGAATCGTCTTTGACCCTACCCACAACAAAATAAATTTAATATTATTATTTGATATTTTCAGGTTTTTATACGACGTATCCAATAAATAAGGTGAAACAGAGATAATTATAATCTGTGATAGAAATAACAACACAATACAATCCCAATGCATAGGCTTGATGGAGATTCTCTTGGTATAAATGAAATTTATGAACAAAATGTTTTCATAAGTTAATAATATTGCTTTCATTGAACTGAATTTCGCATTTCGATACCTTGTAGTTTTATATCTGTCCGTTCCCAGCTGTCTTTGCTTGTAGTAGGTAATAATAATGGCCTAGTCAATTTTATTGTACATGCTGTTTTCTCAATAAAGAGATAAGGATCATGGACACAATAGTTTGATCGTCGGGAATAATAAGATGTTTTCCTTTGAAATCACACTGTATAACTTTTTTTTGAATTGTAAGTTTATCTCTTGCTTTACATAAAATATATTTTTAGATACGTACCCATTCATTTTACTTTTATCACTAAATATCTCAAATTACAAGCTTCGTATAATTATTCCGCTAGGTGCCTCTGGTAGACGGAGTATCTTTTTAGATTAAAACATGTACCAAGGTTCACGATAATATTATATTATATACATTTGTAGTAAATTAATGTAGGTACGTAGTTAACAAATTGCAGTTTTCGTTAAAAAAAATTCATGTAAAACAATGTCCAAAAGGGTTATTTTGATAATTATTATGAATGAAGGAATAATATTATTGATGTATTTTATATTGTTGTTTCATACAATTTGGTCGCCAAGAAATATATGACTGCAGTTTTTTTTTTTGAAAAATCAGTAGCCTGTTGTAGTTTGAACAATTTTATTGTTTACTATTAAGACCCCCAATTGTTGGTTCCATTAAATTATTTCTTAAATTCTGTTTCTGTGCAACCTATGGCTTCCAAAGTAGACCTATTGTTCCTTAATGAAAAACTTTTATTTTTCGATTTGTGTTACCTTAGATTTCTGATGGAAGACTGTCTGAGCCAAGACCAACAACATCGTCTCCCATCAGACACAGGCACTAGGACTACTATCCGCTGTACAGCCGAGACTCACTCCAAGATCCATGAGTGGAATAAACAATGATCATTGATCTATTAATTGACACAGGTTATATTATAACTTGGACCTATAACTCCAGAATTTAATATTTAAGTTAATAGATACTTTCTTATCTATTGGTGGCGAAGGGTGGAGGGAGGCTGTTAAGATCCGACACAAATAGCGCACACTGAACTTTGTCAGTAATACTTATTGGTTTTCATTGAACTAAGACTAAAAATTGCAGATATTGTCAGTTAGTTTTAAAAAGTCAATTAAACACTTTATAACTGAGCCATAATAGATAGATAATACCTACTCAAAAATATTCATCTATCTATAAAATATTTAAAATTATGCCATTAAATCGTACATAATTTAAGATGTATTATAGATATAAGAATATTTTTAACTATTATGGTTTGGTTAGGTTTTGGTAACATGAATTTAAAAAAAAAACTAGCAAACACCATCTGCAATTTGTACTCTTAATTCAAAGGGAAAAAAATAAGTATGACTGACAAAGTGTACATTATTTTTGTCGGATCTCCACAGCCTACCTTCTCAAGGATGATTTTGTTTAGGCAAGGTTCAATTGATTTTAATAAACTAACTAACACCGTCTGTAATAGGTATACTTAATTCAACGAAAACAAATAAGTATGACAGAAAAAGTGTGCAATTTTTTTGTCAGGTCGTCCAAGCATACCTAAACTATTATGGATTGGTTTAGGCATGGTTAATTGAATTTAAAAACTAACCAGCACCATCTGTAATTTGTATCATTAGTGCAATTTAAACAAATAAGTATGACTGACAGAGTTTAGTGTGCAATAGTTATGTTAAATCTTAACAACCTACCTCCACCCTTCGCCACTGTTATTCATGCTAAGTACTTTGGTCACATAATAATATCATTATCATTATTAGTCACTCTGGTAATGATTATTAATACCACATAACAATAAATATTTCTACTGTTTTTGATAAGTATTTATCGATTTTTTTCCTCTATATCAGTACTGACTAATAATGATTTTATCATTGTAGTAGTTTTGAAAAATTCAGAATTGATATATTATATTTAATTATTATGTGTGTAGAATATGAATAAATATTCGGCTAGTAATAAAAAATATATTATATAGACAATATTATAGTCTTCTTGCTAACTAATCGACAACAATTAATTTACATAATTTAATTCTTGTTAAGTATTATAAAATATGGTGTGAAATTTGCATCCTTGATTATTTTCTTCTAGTATTTAATCTTATTTCATTATATTTACGTAATCGTATGTTTTTAGTATTAAAAGTACAGACATACGTCTTATATTATTCAGGAGTTCACAAACTTTTTCGTCAAAGGAACAATTTTGAAATTAAAAATATATGGCGGTCTTTTGCAAATATTTTCTGTTTTTAAAAAATATAATGTAAAAAAATTTAAAATTATTTCATTGTGTAAACTTATATTTTTAACTAAATATAAATATACTAAAAATATTTTTTTTTTCACCACGTGATTGTAATAATTGTTACTAAACTGTTGTTGTTCAATTTGAAACTAAATCCTGCAATTTAGGCTCAAATTTTGTGGTGTGAATACGCAAAACAGATGCGATAATATGGTTGTCTGTTAATTTCGATCCTTACTTTGATTTATTAACGCTCATTGTAGAAAATGTTTTTCACAAACTTCCAAATAAAGAAGCCATTTGATGAGCATGCTTAACTATATTTAGTATACGATTTTTTACTACACTGATATGCCTAATTGCCTGATTACCTCATACAAAGTTAGGTCACTTGTATTAATATTGTATTAGTATCCAAGAGGTACAAAACGTCCGCAAGGTCGATCTAGAAGCCGCTGGATCGATTAAATGATAAAGTTCTGCGGCTTACGTGGAAACTCATAGGACCGAGAGATGTGGAATCAGCTTGGAGAGGCCTTCATCCATCAGTGGATAGATTCAGGCTGATGATGATGATGACATATTATGCATAATGCATTTTATTCATTAAAATGTATTTTGTTTTATTTATACCTACCTATAATTTTTTTTTATTTTGGCTAGGTAAATAAGATACAAATCCACAGTGACGAAATATCTTCAGAGGCAGAATGATGCAAATCCATACTACGTTTTTTTAGATATACAATTGTATTATATTTGTTCCTTTCTTACATATTCCAAAAATACTTTAATAGAATTAGAATATAAAATAATTACAAGATAAAAAGAACTTTTTATATACAACGTTTTTAAATTGTCTGTTGAATCATATAAACTTGAATTGACTAGTTTAAACGATCAAAAAAAATTATACTGAAATGTCATATTGATTTCCATAGTAACGCACGTATATATTAATAATTTAGTTGCTAGGACCCCAGACCCCTAGCAACCAATAATGGTGTCGAAATAACTTTTCATACAAAACAGAATTAACTGAAAATGAATTCAATTCTATTTAAAGATGGCTAAAAGTATTTAAAAAATGCATTGGCATCGTGTTCTGATATATTCTAAAAGTTTCAAAATTCTAGCTGGTCGGGAAGTTAGTTAAAAATCGATTGCAAGATTTGTACCGAACAAAGAACCACCGGACAAATAAGAATACGAGCTAAGAAAAACGTTGTAAAATAATTTCATAATCATTCTATGAATATTTTCTTGGAAGTTTTGAGTATTCATTTAAAATAAAAATTGTTTTTTGGCTTTCCTGAACAATTTGGTATTTTGGCACTTGCATCCGTCTGCCTCTGAGGTACAGATATATATAGTAATAAATCAAAAATAGATAATATAACATGTAAAAAATATATTTTTAGAATATAATTACATCATTTTCATCCTAGAGCCGGAGTGAAAAGTTATGAAACATATACTCTACCTCACGTTTAAGTTCTTTGCAGATTTATATCTATCATCTACTGCATATTTACGGGAACAGCGTCCAGGATAGATGAAAAGGGATTTTGAAAAATATTTAAATTTATTATTTGATGTTTCTTAAAATCCAAGAAGCGCTGAGAAAATTCATCTAACACACATTGAATGACCTGGAGTATTTTTCTGATCGAAAAATACCGGAAGCCTCGGTAGATTTATTTAAAAGAGTCTGACATGCTTCCAAATTACCTCTACTCAGCCATCGAATAGCTGAATAATAAACCACATCTCCAAACTTGGACTTCCGACGCCTTTTATCCATTTTAGTTTTGGAACTCAAAACGACATCAGCCAAGAAGTTAGCAGACGGATTACTCTGGCAAAAAAATCTTACTACGGTTTACAGAGACACTTTAGATCAAGACTACTCTCAAAGAAAACCAAGATTAAGTTATACAAAACCCTCATCAGACCCATATTAACTTATGGGTCGGAATGCTGGGCTTTATCAAAAAAAGATGAGAGGAAGCTGGATATCTTTGAAAGAGAGATATTAAGAAGAGTCTTCGGAGCTGTATGTGTGGAGGATGGCACGTGGCGAGAAAGGTACAATCATGAACTATATGCGTTGTATGAAGATCCCCCTGTAGTCTTACACGTGAAAATGGGGTGACTTCGTTCGGCAGGCCATGTCTCTAGGATGGAAGACACCTAACTACCAAAGAGACTTCTCTTCAACAGACCAGAAGGGAAAAGGAGGGTCGGGAGACCTCCACTGCAGTGGCTGGACTGTATAGAAAGAGACACAGCATCCCTGAGACTAAGGCGGTGGAGGGAGCTTGCGACAGACAGAGGGGAGTAGAGACGTTTCCTGGAGGCGGCCAAGACCCACATTGGGTTGTAGTACCGATGATGATGATGTTTTGGAGTTATATTTTTCAACAGAACTGGTAAAATTTGACAGCTAACAACACAACAATTATGGCTGCGGCGCGCCCGTAACTGCGCCTGCGCCGAACCCCCCTCACTACGCACATATTAACACACAAAATATCAAAGTGTCTGACCATTCATTCTTGCCAGAAGATATTTAATTTGAAATACAATTTTTAATATTCCATATGAAGAATAAAAAATAAGACAGATTTAATATAAATCTCGCGCGACACATAAAAAAGTCACGCGGGACATAAGTGGGACACACTTTGTGAACCCGTGCTCTAAACCTACGCAATGTACATTAATTTATATGCTACACTGTTGTAATGTGATAATAACATATCCATGTCCCTCTATATTAAACATTTAATGCAAATTCATTATTTCTAATGGTTGTTTAAACCAGTGTTTCCAAACCTTTTTACACCTGCAGATGGGTGAAAAGAGGAGAAATAGTTAGCGGACTGCTAACACAAAATAAAAAATAATTATTTTTTTCGTATTTTGTTTATTAGTTATTAAATCTTATATTCGGTATATAACAAACATATTGAAAACAGTCTGATTGTGAAATTACAAGATAAAAAGAACTTTTTACATAACACGTTTTTAAATTTTCTGTTGAATCATATAAAGTTGACAATTATATGTATTAATAAATACATTTCTTGTACTTAATAGAAATACTGAACAAATATAGAATACCTACTGAAATGTCATTTTGACATTTCATATTGATTTCCATAGTAACGCACGTATATATGAATACTTTAGTTGCTAAGACCCCCTTAGCAACCAATAATAGTGTACTGGCGCACAAGAAAAAAATTGTACCGGACAAACAAGAATATGAGCTAATAAAAACGTGGTTAAAAATACATACTTATCTATTATAAAAATTCTATTCTTATGGAAAATAATCAGAAGCCGATCTGTAAATAAATTGTTAATTCTTTTTCTTCTTTCGACCATGTCCGATCCTAATAGGATCACAGAGTGGAGGTTCGTATAAACAGATTTTGTTTTTACGAGAAATGGATGTCAGCCCCTTGCTCAACCTATTAGGTCCATACTCTGACTCATACACAAATTGAAAAACAATATGTGTACTTGCCAGATCCAGGATTCAAACCTGGGTACCGCGACGCTATAGAGTAAACCGTCGCGGCCATCGTGCCGATTGGGAATGGGAAATTGTTAATATTAATTAGTGCAAAACCAGGAAGGCACTCCATCTTTGCTAGAATAATTGATAACTGTTGTTCCGGAGAAACAAAGCTCTGCATTGACATCCATTCGGTTTCTCTATTTAGTTTTTATTACTGGCAAAAAGTCTTCGAAAATGTAGTTGAAGATTCGAACAAAAATTGAAGTTATTTTTGTGATATCCAAGACTGACGCAGTTTATATTTTATGTCTGAACACCAGAGTGGCATCATTGAAGTTAATGGCCCTACTACACTCGCTCCGCTATACACCCGATGTTAATCAGGTGTATCTTGGGATCCTACGTTTGATGCAAAGCACCCGTACGTTTTATGATTGAAAATTCCACAGGAGTAGTTAACCAAGACTGATGTTACACTACACTCAAGCATTTTTAACTGAATTTACTTTTTTTGAGTGCGAAAGGGAGAGAGGAGCGCAAAGAAGCAAAATTATTAAATTGTAATAAACAACAAAAGCTAATACAAAACTGCTGAACAATCTAAGTATAAAAATCTTGACATTAACATAATGATGCCCCAAATTTTCTAAATGCAATAAAATTGGCCTTTGTGGCGACCAGATTGGACGATCTGGTGGGACCAATAACTTGTGGAACTGACTTAAGCAACTCTTCCCTTTCCGTAAAATTTATTAATAATTTGAGAAAATATACCTACATATTATTATTCAAAGTTTTTCACTTAAGCGACATTCATGCCGTGCGCTTCCAACTATGTTGCGTGCAACAACAGTAAGTGTTTTTCAACCATTTCGATCAACAGTTCTTTAAGCTACAAGTAAGTGTTTTGTGACTGCAAACAAAATATCATAATTTATTTACTTAAGGCTCCTCAGTTGAGGCATGGTCTAAAAAAATCGTGCCTAGGCGATGCGCGGATTGCGAGTCGCGGGTGCAAATGACGCATGCCGGCCGAAATAAATTTGTCATATAAATCCAACATGCGTCCATTTAATGTTCTGTTTATTGTTCTATTAGTAACAATAATAATATATTCATTGACATGTTTTCTTTTTAAAGTAAATGGGTAACGTTTTTAGTCATCTTTACACGATTTAAGAATGAATACCCTCGTCGCTTTCACGAAACAAATTAACGTATTGACACCTCGACGTTTGCTCTCAGACTGCCACCGATTCCAAAATTTTGCCGCGCCTATAGTTGAAAATTATTTGCCGTTTCACTGAAATATCGCCTTAATCATATTAAGCATATTTTTGAGACTTATTGTTGATATCAGTCATAATAATAATAATTCTTGTATATTTGATTATAGGGGGTAAACATAACGAAAAAACGAGAGAAATTATGTTTTGGAGTATTATTTATTATATTGAATTTGCGATGTTTATTTTTTAATCAATTTTCAAAACTAACACAAAAAAATGGTTAAATGTCATTATTTTTGTTTTCTACACTTAATTTTCTCATTTATTCATATTTTTCATATTTTTTTCATATTTTCTCGTTTAATTCTACAAATAATATTAACTATGTATTAAAAGTAATTTCATTATATTTCAGCACAAAGTTTACTGACTGTGTAAATGTATCTTAATCAATACAGTCATTTAACTTGGCAACATAAACTATGTTATTTTAAAAATATATTTTAACTTAGGTAGGTAATTATTTTTGTTATCTGAAAACATTTTAATGTATAGCAGGGGCTCTTAATTTCTTTGCAATACAGATTATTGGTACATGGAATCACTATCGTATCTAATGAAACTAACGAAACTTTTAATATTACAAAAATACAGTGTTTTCGTGAAAAACAGTAATCATGATTCATGATATAATTCTAAATTCACGTATTCAAGTGGTATGATTACTATTTACCGAAATATGGGGATTTTTTAAAAACATTATTTATTACAAAACAATAATTAAAAGATAGCATTGCCTTCGACATAATATAGCAATATTTCGTAAGCCACCAACTGATATTTATCTAATTTTATTCCGTTTCTGGGGAGGGATCCGTCGTGTCCAAAAATTTATACGTATGCAGTTCGCCGTATTACACTTCACCGTGAAAATAATGTTGTATCAGAAATAATATAATATGGTCGTATATTAAAGACCGTCTAACCTGTTTGGGCCGTATAAAACTGAGAAAAAATTTATGTCTAAATATAACACGGTTCGTGTCGGTTTGCTTACAGGCAGCCAGCGGCAAACAAACTTTGAAAATAGTCGATTTATACTGGATTATTTGTTAGGTTAGGTTTTCATTCTTGAATTTTTCTAAAATCAAAGAAGACCGTATAGTATATAGTCATCTCTTTCCGATAAGAAAGCTCACGGCCAACTGTGCTACAGTGAAAATATGTAAAACGTACAATTTGCATGACGTAATCGGGGTCCGGACCTGAAAACTTTGTGTGCGCGCCAGGACTCTTCAAATGTAATTAGGTAGTATTGCCATTTCATTTTGAAGTAAATATAGCACATTAAAATTATATTTTAATTTATTTTTATTTTAATTATTTTTGCGAAACCAAAACTATTTACCTACCTAGTAATAGTATAGAAATTCTGATCTAGTCTGTACTAGGGTTAATACTAAAAAAATTAAGTTACGTAAATATATATCTAATGAAAAATGATTAAATTCAAGAAGAAAAATAAGCATCCACATTTTACATTATGTATATAAATGTTTGATAATAATACTTAACAATGAATTAAATTATACAAATTAATTGTTGTCGAAGACTTATTATCTGAGAATATTGTCTACATAATATATTTTTTATTACTAACCGAAAATTTATTCATATTGCACATACACAATTAAACATAATATATCAAATCTGATTTTTTCAAAAATACCACAATGGTAAATCATTATTAGTCAGTACATACTGGTATGGAGGAACAAATCGATACATACTTATCAAAAACAGTAGTTATTCATTATTATTGTTATATGGTATTAATAATTTATTATTACCAGAGTTATTTATAATTATGATCTTATTTATGTGACCAAAGTACTTGGCACGGATACAGTTGCGAAGGGTGGAGGTAGGTTGTTAAGATTTAAACAGTAGAAATATTGATATTCATATTATGGTATTAATTATTATTACTGGAGAGACTAATAATGATAATCTTATATATTAAATATATAAATTTTATATATATATATATATATGACCATAGTAATTAGCATGGATAACAGTGGCGAAGGGTGGAGGTAGGTTGTTAAGATTTAACAGAAATGTTGCACACTTAACTCTGTCAGTCATATAATACCTATTTGCTTACATTGCACTAATGATACAAGTTGCAGATGGTGCTGGTTAGTTTTAAAAGTCAATAATTAAGCCATGCTTAAACAAATCCATAATAATTTAGGTATGTTTGGGCGATCTGACAAAAAAAGTTCACACTTTTCCACTCATAAGTATTTGTTTTCTTTGAATTAAGAACACATATTACATATTATGGTATTAGTTCGTTTCTTAAAATCAATTAAACCGTGCCTAAACAAAATCATCATAGTGGAGGTAGGCTATGGATATTTGACAAATATAATGTACACTTTGTCAGTCATACTAAATTTTCTTTGAATTAAGAGAACAAATTCTAGATGGTGATGGCTAGTTTTTTGGAATTTATGTTAGCCTAAAACATACCTTTATAGATTAAAAATATTCTTATACTTACCTTCTCTAAAAATATCTCAAATTATGTATGATTTAATGGCATTTTATTTCAGAGTATTATTTATTATGGCTTGGTTGGGCTAGGTTAAATTGATTTTTCAAAACTATCCAGCCCCACCTGTAATTTGTAGTCTTAGTTCAATGAAAACCAATAAGTATAATTGACAAAGTTCAGTATGCACTATTTGTGTCGGATCTTAACAGCCTCCCTCCACCCTTCGCCACCAATAGATAAGAAAGTATCTATTAACTTAAATATTAAATTCTGGAGTTATAGGTCCTAGTTATAATATAATCTGTGTCAATTAATAGATCAGTGATCATTGTTTATTCCACTCATGGATCTTGGAGTGAGTCTCGGCTGTACAGCGGATAGTAGTCCTAGTGCCTGTGTCTGATGGGAGACGATGTTGTTGGTCTTGGCTCAGACAGTCTTCCATCAGAAATCTAAGGTAACACAAATCGAAAGATAAAAGTTTTTCATTAAGGAACAATAGGTCTACTTTGGAAGCCATAGGTTGCACAGAAACAGAATTTAAGAAATGACTGCTGTCATATATTTCTTGGCGACCAAATTGTATGAAACAACAATATAAAATACATCAATAATATTATTCCTTCATTCATAATAATTATCAAAATAACCCTTTTGGACATTGTTTTACATGATTTTTTTTTAACGAAAACTGCAATTTGTTAACTACGTACCTACATTAATTTACTACAAATGTATATAATATAATATTATCGTGAACCTTGGTACATGTTTTAATCTAAAAAGATACTCCGTCTACCAGAGGCACCTAGCGGAATAATTATACGAAGCTTGTAATTTGAGATATTTAGTGATAAAAGTAAAATGAATAGGTACGTATCTAAAAATATATTTTATGTAAAGCAAGAGATAAACTTACAATTCAAAAAAAAAAGTTATACAGTGTGATTTCAAAGGAAAACATCTTATTATTTCCGACGATTGAACTATTGGGTACATGATCTGTATCTCTTTATTGAGAAAACAACATGTAAAATTGACTATGCCATTATTATTACCTACTACAAGCAAAGCCAGCTGGCAACGGACATGTATGAAGCTACAAGGTATCGAAATGCGAAATTCAGTTCAATAAAAGCAATATTATTAATTTATAAAAAACATTATCGACGGCCCCAGGAAAAACCGGTGTAAGTCTAAAATCACAAATGTTCAGGAGAGCGAAAAAACTAAAATATTTACGCTATTAAATTCATCATATAAAATGAGATAGTTTTTTCTTATCTTATTTAAGTAAATCAGATAAACCAATTTATGGTCTATATTCCTATCAAAATTTAATGTTGATTAATTAATAAACAGCTGAGATAATGTCAAAAAATCGTTTTTATTTGGAATAATATTACGCGCTTGGTGCTTTGACTTGATTCAACATGCTTTTGCGCGGACGAAATAGATTACAGACTCCGCGTAACAGACTCATACTCTGAGATGTAACCTTGTTTTACGTCACGTTTTTCTTTCTCTATACGATTTTATTTAGTACACCTATATTTATAATGCTCTTTTACGGAAGAACCATCATTGCGCAATGTTTAACTCGAAATAATACAGCGTGTCTATAAAGTTTTAACAAAGAGTATGAGGATATGTTGACATATATATATTTTTATACGGAGTTTTTATAATTTAAAAGTATTTAAGTATGTTTTTTTTAATTTTTTTGTAAATTATTATTGATATTTTTATAAATAATGAGAATATGTACATTACGAAACAATAAACATTCAGGGAAAATGTTAATAATGGAATAATAAAGAAGTTGTATAAGAAATTAGTACATAACATTGGTAACTATTAGATTTAAAAAATAGCTAAAAGAAATGTTTTTTTATTCTTTACAACACAATTTTCACTAAAACTGTTGAAAAAACATAATGTCAATCGCCATGTAAATCACTAAGCCAATTTTAATTTATTAATAGTAGTTGACTTAATTATGAAAACTAGGGAAATAATTACTTATATACTTTATTAACTGCATAATTGTATTTCTGAGGGAATGAATTTTATTTAAATAAGTAATTACCATTTTAGAAAAAACATATGTACGGTTTAATACAATAATATAAATTACTAACCGCTTTGCTTATTTGAACATAAGAATGTAGGTAGTAAACAACTACTGAAATATATTCTTGAACATTTGGCACAGATATACCTATCTAAACATCATACTATTTGCAAAAATATAGATTTTCTAGTTTGAAAATTATAACTACGTATTAACAAAATAACTAATGTTATGTTTACCTAACAATTATTAATGAAAGAGAGGTTTATTACTTTCGTTCTCAGATGAGACCGCAGTCAACTGTGCATCATCAGAAATCTTTATATAAAAATATATACTTAATATAATTATTAGGCTTGTATTACAAGTCCATTCGATAATTATGATTATGTACCTATCTAAAATGATATTCATACAGTATCTGTATAAACAAGAGAAATTGCTTTGTCAGTACCTACCTTCTATTTTTTTAAGAGTATCCTTATTTGTGCATATAATTTTATAATACCTTTCTATAATTAAGATTATAAAATTTCATATAAATTATGACCATATTAATTATCGTTTGTATTTTTTAATCTCAATCGTTAATATGAATGTTATTGCCAATTATAATTAAATATAGATTGATTATATTATATTGTCAACATAAACTTCAGTAAGTATATTTCTTAATTGAGCTCTGTTACGTTAATTAATACGATGTTTTATGATTTTTATTATTTATTTAAAAGGTTGAAATAAATGTGTACTATTAAATATAGATTGATTATATTATATTGTCAACATAAACTTCAGTAAGTATATTTCTTAATTGAGCTCTGTTACGTTAATTAATACGATGTTTTATGATTTTTATTATTTATTTAAAAGGTTGAAATAAATGTGTACTAATACTCTCAAATTTAAATAATCAAAATTATTTTGTTGGTGTGGATTTGCATTTTTTTTATAAACTGAAAAAAAAAATTGCATTCAAGTAATTAGTATGTTCTTGAAATGTTATATTGATATTTAATCGATTGCGTAGAGTTTAAATACAAATTTTCTCAAAGAAACACAGTTTACTATACCTATCATTTGTTCATTCATAACTATTTATTTTGATAGTTTTACAAAATGTATAATTCAGACCGATTTAAATTGGATGAAATAATAATTAGGTAGTTACTATTTAAAAAGGTTTTCATAATTTATAAAAATCATAGTCAATAGGTGAATAGGAGGTAAGTATATGAATTTAAGTACATACTTACTATTACAGACTTTTCAAATCCAATTGATATTTTAATTAAAATCTACGAGATACCGTGTACGATATCACCATTTGACATAGTTTATTTGAGTTTTTCACAAACTATAGATACATAATATTTATGTAATTATCTATAGTGTTAAAATTCAAATAAGCTATGTCAAATTGTGATGAAAATATTATAGAAATGTTATTGTTTGTTAAAAGCAACACTGTATATTTATTTTGAACAAATTTAACTAACATCGAAAATTATGTCACCACTCACCAATGCTAAGATTATAATATATGTCTTTAATTAGTAGGTAATATTAAAAATTCCCAATCACCAGCGATGGGCTTGTTTTCAGAATACCTACACATCATTTTGTTTACTTTACTTCATCCTTTTTCCAAAATATATCTACTTAGATAAGCATAAAATGCTTTAACAATTATTGACCATTAAAATTTTATTGTTACTTTCAAATTGTATTGTAAACAATGTCACGTCAAAACACGTTTTCAAAAATCCCAGCCGCTTAATCCCTTTCGGCGAATGGCATGTAATAAAATAATATAATCCTTTGGGTAATTTCTATCTTTGAGGAATATTCAAAATACAAAATTATGCATAATTTACTTAATGTGTACCCTTTTATATTTTCAAAAATACTAAGAACTGACGCACGTGTTATTGATATTTAGACGAAGTTCATTACTATTATACTATTTCCAAAGCAAGCCATTCATAAATAATTCCATTTCAAAATGCAATGAAAAGGATTATTTAACTTGGTTGGATCATAAAAAAATAGTCAGCAATTAGTAATGTTTTCAAACTGAACCATGATAATAGTGATTTTTTATTATCTTTGTGCAAGATTAATTCAACCAAAATAATATGTAATGTCATTTTCTACTAATGATAAAATAACATTTTGAAGTTAAAACATAATATTTTAGGTAGTTACCTTTTTAGGTCCAAAATATTTGATTTTATAGTGATAGTAATATTTAATTAAAATATGTATTTTTCTACTGGGTATTTATGTAAATTAAATTTATATATTAGAATATTACAAACTCATTTTAAGTTAAGTAGGTAACTGCAAAGTAATTAAATATAATTATATATAAATAACGTTTTATATATGATATTATTTTTCTATTAAATAATATAACATTTTCAAATTTAAACTTTACTTCATTGTTTTGTTGAGTATCTATATGGGAGAGTAATCAACCGAAAAGAGTAAGAGAGAGATTGAAGAGGTCTTTATCATGCAGTGAATTAATTTAAATAAGCGAATCAAAATTAATATAATTACTTCAAATTTTAAGATAATATTAATAACTGAGAAGTTTTTTAAAGTAGCTATGCAAGTGAAAATTAATTCCGTTTCTTTTCGGGATTTGTTTTATATTAAATAATATAATAACTTAACTTTCTGACACAATAATATTGACTAACTTTTAAACTAATAATGCAAATACTCACTGCAAATACCAATATTTTTCGGAGATAAACCAATATGTTTTTTTTAAATTATTGTGATACGTCAATATAAATCATGCTGTTTCTTTAGATCTCCGTAAAAGAATGTTATAACAAGTATAACAACCTTCTTATTTGTAAAATAAAGCGCAGTGCACTTTTGTTATCGAGGTATGACTATACTCCTCGGATATTTCTGTGAACACAAATTTGGTCGATGCGATATGTAGATATAGAGCACCATTGTCAAAAACCTAACTTCGTCAATTTTTATGCTAGAGACCTGATTTTTTTACAGGACATGCATAAAAAATTAAATATTATAAAAAGCTAATAAAACCGGAAACGCTATTTTCAGACTTACAATGGTTTTTCCTGGGGTCGTCGATTTGTTCATAAATTTCATTTATACCAAGAGAATCTCCATCAAGCCTATGCATTGGGATTGTATTGTGTTGTTATTTCTATCACAAATATTATGGTTATCTCTGTTTCACCTTATTTATTCGATACGTCATATAAAATCCTAAAAATAACAAATAATAATATTAAATTTATTTTGTTATGGGTAGGGTCAAAAACGATTCGGCACCGGGACAACTGGGCGCCATGCAATCGAATGAAATTCGGAAATAAATAGATGTTCGTGAAGTATAGGTAGATTTAAAATATATTTTCAATAGTTGATAATATTATTTATAGTTGAATTATTATATTATTATTTAATACTTGGTGAGAATTTAAATATACAGACGTAAATTTAATAATGATTTAATTGTGCGTATGTGTAAGTTCCAATGAGAAGAGATTTTTATATAAAGCCTCAGGCATGATAATACTCAATCCGTAATAAAAAAAACATAATGTTAAGAGCAAAATAAGAGCAAACTAACTAGTAGGATCGAAACTGTTTAAAAGTAGGCTGTTGATAGTTGTAGCTTGCGCGATATCTGCGCATGCGTAGTAGAACGATAGTGGTGAACCTCCCGGAAAAAAATACGAATAACCCCGCGCAGCACAGTAAACCCTCACGCAACAACAACCAACACGCCACGCTGACACTATTGAAAAATGATACTAGCGCTACTTACTATAGTTGTATACTCTGATGGTGACAGTATCTTCCTGGAACCGTGATTTGAAGGTGACTGCACAGGTCCAGACGCCGACATCATTAGAGTTCATCTTACTGATTCTTATTCCGCATTCACCCCTCTCTAGCCCCATACCCCAGTAAGAAAATCTGAAATTAAAAAGCGTCGAATTTATCATCAAATATAGAATAGAAGCTGCACTCGTTCTTAAGTCACGAAGTGTGACGTCGTCCTCTGATACGCTTATCATTAATTTCCTTGGATGACAAGTTGTGGAATGCTGTACTATTGTCCTCTCATAATGTGGCCGAGATACTGTAGTTTCCTGGTTTTTATACTACGTAGAACTTCTCGGTCCTTCAACATTCGATTGAGAACTTCAAAATTTGTCACCCGGTCAGTCCAAGAAATTTTGAGGACGCGTCTATACACCCACGTCTCAAAATCTTCAACACTCCGTGACAGCTCTTGGTTTATCGTCCATATTTCCATACCATATAAAAGAATTGAGAGAACATAACATCGTACCATACGCAGTCTCAGACCTAGGTTAGGGTCTCAAAGGAGGCATCTCATTTTGAGAAAGGCACTCCTTGTGATCTCAATTCTAGTTTTTATTTCTTCTTGAGACTGGTCCCATTTCTCTTTGACCCATGTTCCTAAATATAATATATAATGCATAGCATAGCATAACATTATAGCTTATTTGCTGTTGATTAATATAGAAATCGTATAATAAATAGTTACAATAGCGCAAGGATCTAACTTTTATATTAAATACTAACTATATTTTAGGGGTTGTTTATCGCTAGATTCAAATTGCGGAGTGAGTGTTTAGATATGGATGATGTACTGCCCGAAAGTCTCGATTTGATTAATCTCCTTTAGCCGTCGTTACAATCAACAATAAATACCATATTGTTGATTTTTTTTCGAAATGGACCCCCCTAAAGGTTGGACATTACTGCTTTATATTGTTAAAAAAATACTTTAAATAACCCTTTTTAATACATTTTTTTTTTGTGAAATACACATCTTTTTTTTTGAAATCACCTAAAACAATTCGCATTTGATTCTGGATGGAATGAGCATAAAAAGAACACGTCATGGCACTGAGTTAACAAAAAGGCAGTTTGACACATGTTTTCATACCTGGCATCAGAAGAGATATTATTTGGCTGTATTGCGTATCCTTTTCCAGCAGGGGTTATGAACCGGCAGTATTTTAAAGGTCTTTCTTCCGTCGATCGACAAAGCAGGAATGCTTCATTTCCCAATCCTGGCGTTAAAATAGGTTGTGGACTGTACAAGGCTTCGGTCACCACTGTCACCTGTAATTTGATTATAAATAGTGAGTATTATTCAATTTATCCTATTATCTTCTTTTTAAGTTATTGCACGTCATTTTATTAGACACTTGGGTTACTTTTGTCCTTTCTCGCACAAAGGTCATTATTAAACCTACCATAGGTCGAAACGGGACTTAGTCCAGGATATCAAAAATAAATTAAAAAACATAATATAAAGCGCAGTTAGCCCCGAATCAAAAAGACACCAACATCGTCGATCAATATTGATCATGTTCGCTTCCTCTTTTATGAAATTTAACATGAATTAAATTTTAATTTTAAGTGTTTTTTCGAACAAAAAGCATAAATAAAATAATATTTTTTGAATTAGGCACGTTTTAATCATTCGACTCTGGTTAAGTAGGAATCTAATACTATTTGTGTCTTGATCTCTTGGATAACACACTAATTATTTCTAATTTCCATTTTATATCTGAAATCGGCCCACTGGTGTACGTTTTAACAAAAAACACGTTGTCACTAATTATTACTACACAAATATAATCTGGAAACACGACACCGGTAGGTACTTATCTGTCAATTTAATAGGAGAATGATTTTCATTTGTTTTCTTTCGCGACCTGCTTATAAGCAATTAGTTTACTTGATAAGTCAGTATGTTTTTCAATTTAGAAGTTACAAGAATAGCGTCGAAAAATGATATAACATTTTATTAGTAGGTATACATAATCAATTTATTGAGACATTTATTGCAATATATGTGTTTACTATATTATGTATATTGATTACGAATAATACAAAAGACATACAATTACCACTAAATAATATCACGCTTAATATAGGAAATTACCTTCTAATATAACATGCAAATTACGTATGTTTTTGTCTGATTATTAATTAATTGTATTACAATATACTTCTGTATAAAAATATAATAATATGCTAATCTTTCATTTTTGCAATGATACAGTAATTTTGATAGCTCGGCAACTAAAATACATTTTTGCTTATTGTTTCTTGATATTCATTATAAAGTGATAGATGAGAAAATCTTGTATCATACGCTTGTCAACTTAATTACCTTTAAGATAAATAAATTCTAATAAAGACTGTTTAAAACCGGACAAATCGTCATTAATATTAAATTACATTTAATTTCACAACTCTAATGATAATGATACTGTCCCTACCACATTTTTATTTCACATTTTATATTAATTCAATATGGCGATTACTGAACCATATGCCACCCCCCCCCCCCCCCTCACAGATATATATTGAAATATCATATAAAGAAATAGTTTTAATCCATTTGATTAATCAATACGGTTCTTGCTCAAATAAAAACAAAATGAATATTTTTTAATGATTAAACTAAATGTCCGCAAAATAAAACTATCCTCTCTAAATTGACAAATCAGAAAAGAAAATCATGTTCAACTGACAATTGAGCAGAAGTCTGCCCTAAAGCAAAAATCGTGCTATAAAAATCTTAAAAACATCTTACATCACTTTGCGGTTAGGACACCAATCCGAATCTATTGTCTAGCAAAGACAGCTGGCACCTGCGAGCTGGCTCAGCGAGTGATAATAATTATGTAAAATATGAGAGCATTAAGACATTTAGACGGACTCCATTCAATTGTTAACTTATACATCTATACGTCATACTCGCTTAACTGATACTACTATAATGATTTATTATGTTGCCAAAATCAGCCAATTTTAATTATTCTTCCTGCCTTTTTTGAAAATTTGGCTACATTTCGTTTTATTTTAAGGCTATTTTATTATGTATATTTATATACTTACCAACATATTATCGTCATGATGAACAATACCTATAGTCAGGGCTTTTTTTAAATGTAACGTAACGCGGTGGAACGAGGTTCCGGTACCTTTTTTCATGGTATTTTTAACCTTTCAAAAACAATTAGACGAAACAATGTTCGCGCTTACATATTAGTACAAGCTAATTTTCCTGAATCATCTCATATGAAAAGACATATCTGAAAAACTATCGCATTTGATATATGCATTGAATTCTATTACCATTTCTTCAAGTGAATGTGAACGCGAATTTTCGTAAATGAATCTAAATATTATCCCAATAAGAACTTCGTTGAAGACCTAAACAGTTTCGGGACTTTTGTTCGTCAAACTCGTCGGACCAGCCTTGACACTTTTCGATCCTTCAAAATACGTTGATCGGTGTTTACTGAGTGGAAGACATTCGGCCATAAATTCTAACACGCAGAAAAGAAATCGACACGATTTGCCAGACGAAATTTGGACTAAACTTTGGAAATCACCATGGCCCCTACAAAGGGGGGCCTGACAGGGCTCTAACGAAGGGAATTGACCAGATAAGTGAGATAAACGTATAACACAAATTTGCTCTAATCGTAAAAAACCCGCCTGCGGCGCTAATTTCCTTCAGGCGTATTAACATTATAAAATATGTGATTGTGTAATTCCATTTTTGTTTAATGTTTGTTGATACTCTGAATACCCTTAATTTTACCTCGAATACCATTTAAAAATCGCTACTATAGAGCGTCACACTGCTTTTAAGCAGTGCTTTGTGATAGGTAGGGGGCCTGCCAAAGATCCTAGACTGGAGCCCGCTTCAGGATGTGGGGGCCATGGAAATCACTAAGTATATACTTTTACTCAAATATGTGATGTTTTTACGTTATTATTTGTTACAACTTTTTACATTTTTTTATGCGCTTCGTTGCATAGGAATAGTTTCTTTGAAAATGATATTTGAATATAATTTTCTTTAGTAGGTAAGAAGTTTGGCAAGAAGTGAGTTACGGCACCTTTGTTAAAAAAAAAGCCCTACCTATGATAGTCTTTATCAACATATCAAAATAAAGTAAAATAATACGTGCATTAGTGTAGAAGCGGAGATCTTCTGTACCGTCATATGAGGATAATTCGCACGTCCATATTCCAGCGTCATCAGAAATGACATTCTAAACAAAAAAATATAGTATAATAATATAGACACGGATGTATTATTAAAGTGAATTCTGCACCAAGCAAAGGCATCTACCGGAAAAACACGAAGCCTGCAATTTGAGACATTTTTTGATAATTTACATTTTGAAATGTTTTTTTTAATAAATGCGAATCTAAAAATATTAACAAGAAAAATATTTATTATTTTAAGCTAAAAATACACTTACATCAATAATCAAAATAAACAAAAATCGTTATAAAACATGAATTCGATAAACGATCCCATCTTTTATTACTTATATATTATTTTATGGTCATTTTTAAGTATTATTAGGTAATATTTATTTTATTGAGTTTTCTATATTCTGTAAAGATATTCGACTAATTCATAGTTGTAATGTTTTTTATATTTATTTTAGAAAACATCGGTTTTTATAAATATGTGAAATGGTGTACCTACTGATTAAATTTAATATTGCTAGCTCCAGAATTTACTTACCTCTGCGGTTAGGAGACAAACTCCCACGCGTAACCGGCGTTCAAATGGATGCCCTTCATTCTTGACTAATTGCCCATTAGGACGGCGAACGTAGCAGTAGGTTGCTGGCCACGGCACTTCACACCGGATACGGAGAGACGATCCTGACTTCACTTTTGCTGAACTGGTAGACACGAAAGTAGGCTTAGGCGATGGTATGTTAATATCTGAATTTAAAAAATGTTGTACTAAATATAATACATGTATTTAAGCTGAAGATGGCTTGACATACATTTTATCACCATACAATTAGTAAAGGTTACTGTCAATAGAAATTTAGTTTTGAGCTGATAAAAGTCATTGAAAGTTGTTGTTGATTGCTCAAATTGTTGGTCAGACCTTTCTTCGTGAATAAATGAACATGCGTGGGATACATGAGTTCATGGTGAGCCCATATTATATTCGCAGCTATTTGCTGGAAGAACATACAAAGACCCCTTCATACGCACCACATCCGGTCTCAATCGAGCATATCACGAGGCCCTACGGTTGTTTGTGAGGCATCAGCAGTTTTTTGACCATGCCCGATCCTAATAAGATCGTATGGGCCTCCACAGAGAGGAGGTTTTTGTATAAACAGATTTTTATTTTGACACGAAATAGATGTTAGCCTCTTTCTTAACCCTTAAGTGCATATATAATAAAAACAATATGTGTATTTTCCAGACCCGGAATTCAAACCTGCAACCCAAGACAATATAAGTCAATGCGTAAGCCGCTCGGCCAGCGTGTGCCGTACTAAAGACTATGGTCACCACGCACACAAGTGTGCTTTGACTGATTTAACTGTGACTCATGAACTAAACTGTAACAAAAAGTGCCATTGGGAGAGAGAAATATGGTGAATTAAAAAAATAAAAGACCGTCTCCTTCACGGCCGCAGTAAGACCCGCAATATTTTTAAAGCAATAAAGTTGGCTTTCGTGGCGACCAACAGGCGTATGCATATAACAGCAAACTGCTTTCAAGCTATTTACTGCAAATTTTCATGCATAAACCTAAATGTATCTGACGAATAGTGACGTCACGTCGCCGACGTAATACGCGTCATGCCATGGGTAATGTTACCTAATTTTAAGTTTAAATTTCCCGAAAATTAATTTAAAATTTTGAAATTGTGAATCGGTGTAAAAATGTGCAAACGGTACCATATAAATTTAATAATTATAAATAAATAATTATCATGAACTTTAAATAATTTATTTGTTATAAAATCATATTTATTTTATACTTCATAATGCACGAAATGATCAAAGTATACCCAGTAAATATTTCCATAATATGGCAATACAGCTTCAAGGATCATTGTCAATATTTACAAACACCTCCACTGACCCACGATCTCGATCATTTTTACAAGCTTAGCATCATTTTCATTTTTTAGCATCATCATGAATCCTATTGTGGCACAACGACAACGGGCAGTTAACTTCACGCAAGATGAAAATGAACTATTAGTTAGCTGTGCCGATAGGGAAACATTGATAATAAATTCGCGGATAACAAATGCGTTCAGCAACGCGCGAAAACGTGCCGCCTGGGCTAGGATAACAGTCGAATTCAATAGGCGAAGCCAAGGAATAACAAATGTCTATATCTCTGATGTATCTTTTTTGCAGTCGCAAGCGTCTCCTCCTTTCTGTTTCACACACATTTTCGCAATAATTTATAAAACCTACGAAGGTTTCAAGCCTCCTACTAAACGCTTGTTGTGATGAAGTCATTGTGTATTAAAGTGACACTGACAGCTCGCGCAGATCGCCGCCATTTTAAGTTTGGTGCGCATTCCTGTGCGCATCTCGTGACGTATGCATTTTTTATAGTTTCCTTAATCGGCCGATAAACGGCTTACTACGTTGAACGCGGTTCAAATGTATATGAATACGGCAGTAAGCCGGATGAGCCGATGACAGCTCGTTGGACCGATTTGAGCAACTCTTTCCTTTCCGTATACCATTTCGGACATTTCCAGAAGATGTGGCTTGCATCCTGTAGTTTTCCGTGACAAGTTCAAGTCCAATAAACCTTAGCAGTGAAGCTACAGCATCCAGTTAAGAATTGGCTTATGTAATAGTCAGCAGTCAAAGTTGTAAGCTGATGGAAGGCCGCTCCACCGTATCTATCACCAGTGTACATTCTTCATGCGGAGATATTCGCCGGAATGGGGCGTTTGATTGTCATAAAAATTCGTTCAATCAGCCTCTTGATGCTTCCATATCGGACCCTCAGATCTATTCCAATATTTATGTGTATTTCCCATGGTTAGACAGTTCGCAGATAGATTATAGCAAAGAACAAATTATGGCATGTCGCTGCTAAAATTTCTAGTCACAATATTATTCAAAGATAAATTATTATTGATCCGGTCAAAACAGCCTTGACAAAACTGTTCCTACATCTACTTTAATTACAAACCTGATAACCAAAGCAATAGCTTCAAAGTGATTGAGGAACAGCTTAAAGATACATTAAGCGAGTCGAAGACATGCAACTTACTATGTAGTAGCGTTCCATCTCTGAAAAAAGAACGCATGGAAATTGCTTGATGTCGTTTGGGATGGGGTGCATATAGAATCCACAAACAGCCCAAAATACCTAGGAATCACTATAGATCCATAGTATGAGCAACAATGCTACCAAAACGAAGACAGCGGCAAGGAACAGTATTTTAAGAAATCTAAGCGGCAATGCGTGGGGAGTTCAACCATACACACTCGGAACAGCGCATGGGAGGCAAACATGGCCTCTGAGGGTCTAGATTCTATAGCGACATATATAACTTTACGTAAATTTTCTTAGTTCTGAGAAATGTTCACAGACTAATGAGCGCCAGAAATTAATTATGCCAGAAGCATTTTGATCTGGACAAAGCTCATCAAATTTCATTTTCAATAATGAATTTGTTTTTAAATCAATCAGTTCCATTTGTATGTTACTAGGCATCTGCATTACGTTTTGTTCACTTAGTGAAAATGGGTTTATAAATGCGAGCATACAGTTTTCTTCTTTAGCAAAATCATGAAAACAACTTTCAAATGATGATCTCTCTCTCTCTCTCTCTCATACACATACACACACTGTTCACATACTACAATAATTGTAAACTGTCAAAAAAATGGGACGAACTAATGAGTAAGATGGCTGTTGTGTGACTTGAACTGAGAGCACTCAAGTTTTGAAAATATGAAGATGGATTCAGTTGTGGCGCCTACTTCAAAAGAATAAGTACGCGCAAAGAAGCAATGCGCCACTTGTAATCATCCAATTCGCCACGGTTTGGCCACCACTGGTCTAGAAGATTAGGTAAAGCCAGCAAAGCAGCTCCTACCCGGAGCCAGTCTCGGGTATCATACATGGAAAGCCCTAAACAGACTAAGAAACATAGTAGGCCGCACCTAAGGCAACATGGTGAAATGTGGTGTCTCCGATGACGAAACCTGCGGGTGCGGCAAAATACAAGACATGGAACACCTATTATCATGCAATGCTTGCCAGTAAACGGCAATTTCGACGAGATCCTACAAGCCAAGGAGAATTGTGTTGAACTTCACCATCGTCTGAAGCTATTGAAGACCTGACACGACGAAGAAGATATTGTACTTTGTTTGCGCATAAAATGTTTCTCTCCTATAAATATAGGTACGCTCATAATAATACTATTATCTGCATTCTACGGCGCCTAATCGATGTCGGTGGTCCTGTCAAATAGTAGAGGTTGATAGGTCTTGCTTGACGTTTTGAACGTTTTTATCATATTCCACATGCCTACACTTTTCGAATGCCATGTCAAAATCACGTTTTTTTGTTTTTTGCAGTTGGCACTATGTATTTTCGATAAAAATGTTGTCAATTATCTATGGTCTGGAGGTTGGGCTCTATCATCTATGGATGTCATGCCGCAAGTAAATTAACGTACGCACACGTATAAACTGTTAAAATTATTTGAAATTTGCATGAATAATTAATAATAATTCAAATTACTAATACATTATAGTAGGCACTCTGCATCAGTGTCATTCTTCAGTGAATTACAGAGATGGTGATGGTTCAAAATATTCTGCAAAATGTCGAAACCATAGACTAAATCTGTCGCCGCGACAGCGTGACAGTAGCCGACATGCACCATGACATGCACTTCAATTTGGTTCGCGTTTCCCTTTTTAAAGAGGCACCTAGCGGAAAAATACGATGCTTGCAATTTTTTGATAATTTACAATTTCAACTGTATTAATTAATAAATATGTATCTGAAAACATTAAAAAAATATATTTTTATTTTAAGCCGAAGATAAACCTACAATTATATAAGAAAAATGTTTTAAAATGTGAATTTTGTTACGTCCCCATCTTATTATAACATATTTGTATGGTCATAGTTATTATTAAAATTTATTTTATTAAGTTTTCATTTTTTCTTCGGAGAGATTTTTGACTAACTCATAGTTTTAATATTTTTTAAATTAATTTTAATACACATCGATTTTTATAAAAATATAAATGTGTATAACTTGAAATTATTTTCATTTATATCAAATCTGATTTAGGTATGGTCACAATATTGAAGCCCGATTTGATATAAATAAAAAAAAATTCTTGGTTTGGTAATAACTTGGTTGGGTTCGGGGACGCGGAACCATTTGGCGCGAAGTGAACGGTAGGTACTTAAAGTGGTCTGCCACTGTGCACATAATATCTATGGTTAAACAATGCTCACGTGGGATGTTCGGTAGCTTGATGAAACATCCGGTAAAATCATCAGTGCTACTTCCAATGTCTATTCTCCATTGGCCATGGTCCAAATTTGCGTCCAGAGGAAACTCAATTCTTAATGCACACAATTGCTCTCCTAGGCTGAAATATAATACAATATTAAAATTATATTTCTGTATAAATAGCGCATGCGCCTTGAAATTGTAATTTATAAAGGTAGCCTTATTTATATATAAGACAGTGTCACTCATATTGGTAAAAATAATAAAAAGTAATATTATAAAATCTTAGATATGAAAATAATTATTGACTTTGTCAAATGCTTTCAAGAAGTCATTGTAAGAACAGTCAACCTGGTGGCCTCTATCCAGTGCTGATGACACATAATCGGTAAATACCCACTATCAGGTTAGTTTTCGTTGATCGGCCTGCTCTAAATCCATACTGTTAATTTATTATAAATGCATTAATTTTGGGAGAAATCATGTTGTGCATGATCATCTCAAGAACTTTTGCTGATGCAGAGAGAACAGCTACCGGCCTGTAATTCTCCACTGATGACTCTGTACCACTCTTATGGATTGGAGTAACCTTCGACATCTTTCACGTTTCCGGAAAGATACCCGTCTCCATTGTGAGATTAAATATATGAAAGTGGGTCCAGGCCATTGACAGAGACAATTCAACCCTTAAAAAAATGTTGATACATGTTCATTTCCTGTACCTAATGTTTGATTACTTAAATAAAGGTAATCAACATGTTAATAGACGAACTGTGAGAAAAGAATAAATCCTTAATATTGAAAAATACTTCAAATGGGTGACCATATTTCGTATGTCGAGTGGGGACACGAAACTGGATTATACCCAAGAGCTCGGGGCAGTCAAAATTTTATTTAACCGTTTTAGTCATATCCAAAAGTCGGTTTTTTAGCGCCTTGATTTTATTGTGGTTATCAGTTATTATGTAATAAATGACTATAGACAATAACTACAGACATATCGCCAACGAGTTTTATTTTTGGAATCTGAAATCCAAACCATAATCTCGAAACATAAACATTCAGAAAATATACAGAACACTGCTGAGATCAGTCCTCACGTATGGATCAAAATATTAGGACATTAGCAATAAATCTGAAAACTTTATTCTGATTTTGGAATGAAAGATCCTGAGGGCGATATTTGGAGCAAAGAATGGAGTGGGAGTGTAGCGTACCCAACGCATCCAAATAATCAAAATCATCAGAAACTCCCGACTAAATTGGGTAAGCTAATCATATGTTCAACGATGGATCTGGGCCGACCAGTCCGGAAAGCTTTTGATGCAAAGCCATAATTGTAAGCGGAGGAGTGTTGGACGAATTTAACAATAAATATTGTACATACATAATTTGAAAACACTTCAGACATACAGGTATAATATATATACTAGAAAAAATCTTTTGAAAAAAAATACGACGGCCAACGGGTCTCGAACCCGAGACACTGGATTCGCTACAATGTACTTTATTAATTATTAAACCATATGCGTTATATCTAATTGCGACGAACTTAACTTGTAATCGATAAATAGCTACTTTGATTTAAAACATAAAAGCCGGCTGCCAAAATTAGCGCAATTTTTGAAGTGCTTCAAAAATGTAATAACTACTTACTAATTAATTTCGTCGCAGTTAGCTAGGACGTATATTACTCAATTAGTAAAGCATGCACGAATCCATTAGATGTGGGTTTGAGTCTCGCCAGCCGTCGATTTTTTTTTAAAGATTCTTTCTATAGATTCACCAGTATAAGTAACGTTGTCAGTTGAGTGAGGGCGCCACGTGCTAACATTTGACATATCATTCAATTCTTGTTATATTGTAATGAGCTTAGTTCTAAATTTGAACACCTAACGATTTATGATGGTATATCTATAGCAGCAATATAATTATATATCTGATCTATTTTCAAATTATGAATGTTCAATAAAGGATGTTACATTCTCAAATCTTGTGAATTATAGTTTATTAAACTAATATTGTATTGCAATCTGATAATGATGTAACTGTCATAGGGATTATGCACAGAACAGATTAATAAATAGAATTCAGATAGGCTATACCTCATTAGGTATGCTACATTTTGAAGTATGGTTTTGAATGTGTGAGTATCCTACGACGTGCAATTGTGTGTGTTGCAACCTTCAAATACACCAATATCCCATATTCATCAACACTCGAGTTCGGTCGCCTGATACTTTACACCCGTTAGGTATTTCAGTGCTCATTAATTCTCTGTTCCCTGTGATTATGTTTATAATAAAATGTAGAAAAAGTATTCCAAATAAAAAAAAATTGATTCCACTTACTGGGTAACACTAGAAGAATATCTACCAGTAGTTTGTCCTTCATTAATTAATAATATGTTTCCTTTAGGGGAGATGGCTCTGCACCAATTGACTTTGAAGGTTGTTTTAGTAAGACTGCATTTAAGAATTATACTATTTTCTTCTATTTCTACTGAACTCTTAGCTCCTTTGTCTGAAAAGAATTATAAAATATGCTTATTTAAATAGAGTGCAATTATTAGAAGAAGGACTTTTTAGTGGTAGTTAAGTTTTCATATTAATACAACTGAAGCAAATTTTATAGTTTGTTACAAATTAATGTCTTTAGCATAGCAACTTAATGGCCAAATTACTCTCAAGCCGATTGTCTGTCTCGATTGTTCCTGATCGCGAAATGTTAATTTGGATAGTTCCTTGGAGTCGTGCCCAAAATAGAATAATTCATATTGTCACATACGCATAAAAAGTTCGCCACCGCTATCCGAGCTGTACTCGGGCAGTATTAGACGGTAAATGCAATGCAGGAGACGTCCACAATATAGCTGGTTTGGAACAAAAATATGAATATCCAAATCGAGCATATGATATCCATGCAATTGACACGATATTACTTTGACGCATCGCACTCAGTGATAAACTATAAGACATAACTTTAAAAAAAAATGTCATTTCATGAGGCATATTATATTATAGGCAGTACTTATAGTAATTTATGCTTATCCCACCTGTCTCCATCAAGATAATCGTGTGGATGATCTGATTCATAGACCCAACAACATCCATAACGCATGTCCAGTTTCCAATATCATTCACTTTGACTGGATCAAGTCTGAAGGAACACTTGGAACTGTAAAGCTCTCCAGAATTGCTAAAAATGCTGCAGACCATGGGTTTTGAGGAGGAACTTTCTGCGCAGTCAAAGAGCACAGACGATCCAATCTCTGCTTCAAAGATTCTCTCTGCTTTGGGAGGAGCTGAAGAAAATAGTTTGGAAAAAATAAATATTCTTATGATTTTGTAACTTTTTATAGAAAATAATATACTTACTTAATATAAATTTATAAATACCTACAATAAAAAAGTCCTTTTAAAATACCTACGCTCATTGTGAATTAAATTAAATTTATTATGTTATAATATTCTCTTAAGTATACATAATACTTTTATAAAATATTTTTTAATTCAACGAATAATTCACAATATTTGAGAATATAATATAATATTCTATATATTGAACATACATAATTTAAAAACGGATGAGAATTATTATTATTATACATATTAGAAAAAATCTTTGAAAAAAATACGTTAGTAAATATTAACCGCAATTCTTCAAGCTGATGTAAAAACTATTAGACAATTTCGTCTTATTGAGATAGAACAACCATTGCTTAATTGGCAAAGCACATTGCGCGAATTCAGTGCATATGGGTACATGTTCCGTCGTTCGTCATAAATATGAGATGTTTTTAAATTATGTATGTTATAATATAATAAATTACCTACTTTGCTTGACCTTTTCAATGGCTGTTAATTTTGGTCACATAAAAATGAAGACATTACTTTATTTTTGCCCAACAATCTCTGAGAATATCAGTGTTCCATAATATTGGACATTTCCTGTTTACTGTTTACTAATACTAATACATTTTAAAACGCAATTTAATTTCACTGAACATAATATGGACAATAATTAATTACCTACCTAAATGAAATTCTCTGTTCATAAATAAATGAATCAAATTTATCCAGCTTTTCAGAAAATATTCATATTGAAAAATAATATTTCAATAATTATTAATAGTTACAAAGAATTCGAATGACATTCATGATGAATTATAAGCCAATTTATTGTCATTAACAACATAAACCTCAAATCGTTAACAATGGATACAGTGAAAACACATTTAATAACTCACTAGTACCTATATACTTCCAATTGTTTTTGGTGTCATATTGGTATTTTAGGAAATAATTAATTATATCAGAGGTAACCCTCTTCTGCATCATCATATATGAACTGCACACCACTGCTTATTATGTAGTCATAATATGTGTCTTTTTTATAATCCACATTACAGAATTAATTAATATTTTTATGTATCTACTCACATTCAACATTTATATATGAAAAACTCGTATATTCTTGGTTAATGGTTTTTGCCGAAATTGTCCAATCCCCCTTGCTCCTACTAGAAACCGACGTCACACTAAATCGGCATCGCCTGTTACCCACCATATGAAAAGTGTCGTTTACGTGAGGTGAAAGTCGTTGTTCCTATGAAAATAACAAAACCTAAATATGAGAAAAGAATTGAAGGAATACAAATATACCAGTGACTAATATAATAAAAAGAAGAAGACCAAGATTGAAAATACTGCCCCCCCCCCCCGATATTTATAAATTGGTGGAATTATTGATTATTGTACTATTAATTTCTTCATTGGATCAGAATCGGTTTTCTACTTTTATTAACATACCTAATAACATAAATACTTAGTGTTTCTGTGTTACCTATTTTTTTGATATTGCTGCCTATATTCGTTTTTAGCACATGTTTTAAAATAATAAATATAATGCTAGAATGCAAGGAAAAAATACACTTCCCATTGATTAAGTAAATATTATTATCTATGATTAATAATAATCAGGGAACACAACAAGTCACCTGTTCTGTGATAACTAGAGACCGGATTATATGCATTTGCATATTTTTTTAGCCCATTCTCACCGGTTATAACATATTTTACCTAAAAAAATCGAGTGATGATGCATATTTTCGCTATATTTTGTATTTCGAGGCCATCAAATGTGTGGTAAATGACTTCGATAGTGTAGAAGCTAGTATAAAAAAAAACATAGCTGTGATTAGCACTCATTTTCCCACATACCTACGAGCATTAAAAAGCTTGAAACTCAAGTTTAGGCGTTAACTGAAACTATCCAGTTAATAAATAAAATCCGCCGAATGAACTCCGAATTGACAGAGTTATTCCTGCGTAAACTTTGAAAAATAGCCCAGGTTTTGAACATTTGTGTTAAATTGATAGTTTTATTGAACTTCGGCGTGAACGGTTGTTTCTATCTGTTATCGCTTAAAAGTTAAAAATCACTTAGTCTAATTACCCATTAATTAAATTAGTTTCTTTAATTAAGTAATCATAACAGTATAATAGAATAATAATTACTTGTGTTTATTTAAATATCTGTGTGTGTTATTTGACATTTGACATTATAATAATAATTATTAATATTTCTTATTTTAATATATGTTTGTGCAGTTATTATAAATAGTTTCGCTCAGCGATGCAACGGACACCACCTGATCCTGGACCAAGCACCAGTTCGGCCCGAAAGGTGGTTGGGAATATGGAGAGCGTACCTTTGGAACTTCCCAAAAAAAAGATCCTACGTTCCAGGAAACCTGATACTGATGAAGACTCGTCCAAAATACATCGGGATTCCCCAGCAGACTCAGATGTCCTAGTCCCATCAACCACTATACAGCCAGCTCTGCTAGACTCCATCATTCCCCCACCAGGTCAGACTGACAAAAATAATACTGCAATAACCCATTTGAAGGCCATTCAAGAGGCGCTCAATTCAAAGGCTGCTCCTAAAGCAATGCACGAGCAAGTATACCAAGCAACACTAGCCTTGGCACTGGCTATCGGAGATATGAACGCGAACCTCTTAAAAGCAGAACATCTAGCAGCCTCCCGAGGAATAGAATTAGAAAACCTGAGCCTTCGGATGGCATTAATGCAGGACTTGCTCTCAGAGAAAACCAAAACAATTACAGCCTCGTGTGCGGAGATCGAAGTCCTCAAGACTTCAAAGCACCAGTTGAAGCCTCAATTAACCATCCCGACCTGGTCAACGGTAGTCAGCCGACGTTCAGTGCCTCCTTTAGCTCCACCACCTCCTAGCCAACACCAGGCTCGTCCGGGTGTTTTATTCTTCCCAACGACGGAGGGCAACAAAACCTCAATAGCGACTAAAACTATTTTAAAATCTACTGTTGCCCCCTTAGCTTTGGGCGTTCAGATCACAGGAATCCGGAACATTAGAAATGGTGGAATTATTGTCCATCCCCGGACAGAAGATGAGGCAAAACGCCTACTCACTGCCCCTGGTATTGCTGAGGCTGGCCTGCGCGCTGAAATCGCCGGACGCAAGAAACGCCGAGTAATTATATTTAACTTGCCGGCGACAACAACCGAAAAAGAGCTCCAGGAAGCTATATTTAAGTCCACAAAAGACAAATCGGGCCTTTCCGAAGCAGACTGCGTTAAGGAAATCAGCCTCAGCCATAAGGCAGGTCCAAAGGGCACGGAAAAGTGCCATTTTATTGCATTTGTCCCACCCATTGTAAGGCATGCCTTGATTGCTGATGATCGTCTCTTCATGGGATGGGAATCTTACCCAGTCCAAGACTTTCTGGGGGTTATAAAATGTTCTAATTGCCACTTGTACGGACATATGGCAAAACTGTGTTCCGCCAAGGTTCCAACGTGTGCTCACTGTACTGAGGTAGGTCACGATCGCGCAGACTGTCCCGGATAAGAGATTGCTCCAAAATGTGTCGCCTGCCACCGTCATAAACGTCAAAATGATCATCCGACTCACAGTACTTCTTGCCCAGCTCGTCTGTATGCGGAGGAACGAGAACGGGCAATGACAGACTATGAATTAAAATGATTTGCTTTGCTCAACTAAATGTGGGCAAGGGAAAGGTCAGTACACTGGAGTTGGAGACCTTAATGCTCAAGAAGGGCCTGGATGTAGCGCTTGTGCAAGAGCCATATCGCTGGTGCTCTAAAATGGGGTTTGGTTCCGGCCGTGTCGTCAGTGCCTTCCCTTCATCTAAAGCCTGTATCTTTGTTGCTGGCCCTCAGTTAGGGGTACTCCACCTTTCTCACCTTTCAAATGAATATATTGCGTGTGCTGAAATCACCGCCCCTGGAGGGAGTGCAGTTATAGCAATCTCAATGTATTTCAACTATATGAGTCCGACGGAAGAAATGGCCATGCTGCTAGATGCAATACTCCGCGATATCAGCGACAGAGACGTCGTCATTGGTGCCGACGCTAACTCGCAATCTCCACTTTGGACACCTGTTGACCATCCCACGGGTGGCGGCGAATATATCGAAAAACTGATAGCAGAGCGCGATCTCTCGATTATCAACAACGCTAACAGCCCGCCTACTTTCGTAACGAGGCGAGGGAGTTCTCATATTGACATTACGCTGGTGTCTGGCCGAACCCTCAATCGAATCAGTGACTGGCGGGTGGAAGAAGACTCCTCCACTAGCGATCACAAATTGTTAACATTTACCCTTGCTATGTGCTCCACACCGGTTGGTGTATCTGTCGCATCCCCAGGACTTGCACGACGATTTCGATCGAAACATGGGGACTGGGAAAATTTCGAAAGTATCATCACTAGAAAACTAGATAGAGCTTCCAGGAAACCTCTTCCCAATGCTCATATGGGTGCTTCGCGACTGTCTGACATCATTATTAATGCTGCAGAATCCTCTTTGGGTCGTTGCAATCCCAAACCTCCAGGCCTACCAGCCTGGTGGACGGAACACATCTCTGATCTCCGAGCACTCAACAAAAAAGCTAGGCGGCGACTTCAATCTGCGCACCGCTCCAAACTACCACTGCATACCATTGAACTGCTGGCTTCAGCACACAGATGTACCAGACGTAAATACAAGGACGCCATTCTCCAAGCAAAAAAGGATCACTGGCGCGACTTTGTCACTACTGAGGGTGGCTCGGACCCCTGGGGTCCACCGTATCGCGCGATTAAGATTGGACTTCGACCTACCAAGATCGTTAGTGGCATTGAGCGACCTCTAGGTCGTGGATTCACCACTACGCAGCTTGAAACAGCCACGCTATTACTTGATGCCCTCATACCACAGGATGATCCTTCCACGGATGATACGATTCTTCAGCAAGCCCGTTTTGTAGCAGCGCTCCCATACCAAGTCACCTCCTCGCCATTGCCATCCGAGCATGAAATTGGTGGCATTTTTCAAAGCCTTCTCGCTGGTAAAGCACCTGGCCATGATTGTATTGACAATTTGATGGCCAAGTATGTTTGGGCTGTTGCAGCGCCAGAAATTACGTCTCTTTTTTCCGAATGCTTTTCCAGTGGTATTTTTCCGAATTGCTGGAAAAAAGGAATACTTAGGATAATCCCTAAAGCCGGTAGCCGCCCTCCCTCTGACCCTAAGGCCTACCGCCCTCTGACACTCTTGCCTACATTCAGCAAGGTACTGGAGCGTCTTATGTGTACACGACTTGAGACTCACCTCGCAGAGACTGCACCACTCTCCCCGAACCAATATGGTTTCAGGCCGGGTAAATCCACTGAGGATGCGATTCGAAAAGTTATCAACTACACTGAAACAGCAACAAGTAAATACGTACTAGGCATTCTTTTAGACATAGCGGGTGCCTTCGACAGTGCTTCCTGGCCATTAATATTGTGTAAACTTCGATTAAAACGTGTACCGGGAGACATATATGCACTAATCCAAAATTATTTCAGTGACAGATCTATATTATATGATACTGGCAATACAATAATATCTAGGAAATCCACAATGGGGTATCCCCAGGGATCAGTTCTTGGACCCTTTATATGGAATATCCTTTTTGATGACCTCCTGTCGATCACGCTTCCAAGCGACTGTAGTATTATTGCCTATGCGGATGACGCGCTTCTCCTTGTGAGTGCGAACAGCCGCAATGGTCTTGAACTAGCTGCTAACGAGGCTTTGGAAACCATTATGACCTGGGGTTTTACTAACAAACTCACTTTTGCTCCGCATAAAACAGAATCCATCCTCCTCAAGGGAGCAGCCAACCTCACTTCAAGGTCGCCCACCATCCGTATGGGTAGTACCTTAGTTAAAGTCAAAGATAAGGTTACATATCTAGGCATTTTATTGGATGACAAATTATCATTTATTCACCACGCCAAAACTTCGGTGGCTAAAGCCAAAGCAGCTTACCATCGGGTCTCCTGGCTTACTGGAAGTAATTGGGGTCTTAAGTTCAGATCTCTTAAAATAGCTTATGATGCAATATTTATGAGTATCGCTGGATATGCCGCCAGCACGTGGTATCATAGATGTAAGTTATTGTCCATCCGGAAAACTCTTCTCAGCGGTCAACGCTCAGCATTACTTGCCCTCACTAAGGCTTATAAGACGACTTCTACCGACGCGTTGCCTGTCCTTGCTGGAGTGCTTCCGTTAGACCTGCACATTCAAGTCCGTGGTGCCACGACCGCCTTGCTTGGGGGTCTGGGGGCGGAGGTTGGCGGTATCTTTATACCGGTATCCATGAGCCGGTGCGCTCGAAAAGTTATTGTACGCGACCTGGCGTATGACACGGCGCTGCGTGTGTGGCAGGGGCGATGGACCACTTCTTCCAAGGGCAGACAAACGCATTTGTTCTTTCCTAATATTAAGTGGCGCATGGAGATAACCAGATTGACTCCAGACCATTGGACTTCTCAGTTCTTAACCGGACACGGTGGTTTTGCCTCCAAGCTCTGTCAGCTTGGCCTAATAGAATCTCCGACTTGCTTATGTGGCGAATTGCAGGATGCCGATCACATCCTCTAGGAGTGTCCCTATATGTCGGTTGAAAGGGAAGAGCTTCTCAAGTCGGTCCGACCCTCAGTTGGACCGGTCGGCCATTGCGACTTGGTATCTACGAGGGAAAATTTCTCAGCTTTTAAAAAGTTTGCGGCATTATACGGCAAGCGAGAAGGTCTTTTCTCATCGAGAATTGACCGTAATACATTATATGGAATTAGGGATCACACACACTCTAGTGCACGCCAACCAAGGTCTTGGGAAGTTGCTCCTGGGACACTTTCGGCACAAATTTGAACAGCGCCTATCGTTCGTTACGCCACGGTATACGCCTGCATAACGGGTGTGGAGACGTGGCGGGTGGTGGAGGGAAAAGCAAGTTTTATTGATGGGACGGGTGAATTTTTGCAAGAAACAATAAGTGCTAACATAGTACCCAAATTCAAATACTGCCCAGTTACCACAGTGGATGTGGAACGGTCCTTTTCCACTTATAAAAATATGTTGAGTGACCGAAGACACAATCTTACTACCAAACATTTGGAACAGTACTTGATTGTTAACGTTTATAAGGGTAACAAAATTTTAAATAATTACTAATTAATAATTATCGTCGATTTGATTTTGAAATGAAAAAACTAAAAATTAATATCTTTTTATTATGTAATGTTGCATATTTTGACACTTTTCATGCATAATATTATCTTCAGCATATTTCAAGATTTTTATGTTGCATATAATCCGGTCTCTGGTGATACTAATACAATAAATAAATTCGTAAGCTGAATGCAGAACTAAATTCTAGCTAATAATTGAAATATTTTTCAGGAGAGTTCAGTTATTTATTATTTATATAGACAAGTGTATGCACCATTTTTTTCAGTAATCCTACTAAAATATAAAAATAATAAATAGGTAACTTCAGTAACTCTCGTAAAAAAAATCAAATGTGAGTGAGAATAGTTCTGCATTCAGCTGACGATTATTAATTGTAAAATAGGTAGGTACTGTTTTTTTTATTAAAACCTATATTTTAAAGCATTCCTAATAATACTTTAACCTATTTCATAATAACTATTTTTACGGTCAGTGTTTTCTGTACCAAAAAAAGAGTTCGTGAAAGGTCGTAACTACGAAATAAATCACTTAAGAGCGGAATGCAGAAACATTTGTCATAACTAAAATTTCCTTAGCAGAAAACACTATGCAGAAACACTGTCCTTAGTTAAGATCATTTTTATTGAAAATAATACCATATTTAAAAATTCTCGTTAGGTAAATTAGGTAAATTATTTTATAATTGTTAAACGATGACAAAAATATGACAACTGCATTTTATAAATGCAATAACTATAAATACATAATAATATTTAATTATAATACTCTTATGTTTCCGTTATAAGTCATTATACGTGATTCCACAGGCACCACAAGATTTTTTTTAAACATGGTAACACTAGCATCAAGTGTCATTCTTCATCTGGTATTTTGTATTTCTGCGGGCTAGCGTATAAAAATAAAATAATACTCAGCAAGTACATGCCAAACGAATTAACACTATCAATATCCATATTGAGATACATTGTTAAATGAATTTGAGTGTATGGACTGTGTTATAGACATGCGAATTTATTTTGACAGCAGCTGTCAGTGGTAAATGGTAATACAGAAGGGGGCGTGTTCATAACAAAAATAGTCTATGGTTAAGGATTCCTTAACTCTATACTCAGGATTGTCTATAGTTAAGTCATGCTTTTCGGCGACTTATCCTTAGGAACGAAATCTTAGATTGTGCATTCCGCTCTAAGTATTTAAATCATTATAATATCTATACAGTATCGTCAAAATTTGGATATTATTAGTGCTTTGCATGGAATAAATACATTTACAAGAGACTGTCGTCCATTTTCATCAAATCGAAAAGAGTTTGTTATTGATTCATTTCCAAATAGTACACGCGTTGTTCATATTTTAATTCTATTTACAGCTTGCTGTTTTGCAGTATAAGAGGTGTTCAATCGGTAAATTTAATTTATTATTTATTCAAAAAATACGTATGATAAATTATATAAGTTTCCTCCTCCGGTGTGCCGCTTTTTGGATAACTGCTGCTCCTATGTGGCACATCGTCAGCCTTGACATATGGAGTCTGGATTCCTTCATATATTGGAATTCTGGGGAACGAGGAATTTGATAGTCTAGCAAAAACAGCAACTCTTGAGAGGATCATAGATAAACTCCCCATACGTTATGTTTATAAATTTTTTGACTTATTCAAAATTTTATGTTTTTTAATATTTATTTAAAAACCATCGATATTCCTTCTTGATTATATCTTATTATTTATTATGTTATGTCTCCTAATTCAGAAACTTGATGTCACTAATGCTAGAAACACATTAACGTCAAGTCACGTTACCGCACGCGCTATAACAATCAGAACGATCAATAATAAAAATTGAGAACGTACAAAACCCATTCTGTGTAAATAACCTGTAATTTGTAGTCCCGTTCCAAACCACTAAAACCATTGTCGCTAGATTTCAAAATCAGCCAAGTCCACCTTTAGGTATTTTTGACTTTTTTTGTGAATAATTGCTGAAGAACTACTGTTTTCTAACATTTCTGCATTATCGAAATGTGGAACATATTAATTTTAAATATTCTATACTCGAAATAATATAAACCTCCACCCTTGTGACTGTGTAGGTAAGTTGATAAAACAAAAAAGCTGTTTATCTCCTATTCATCCATTATGGACAAGGCTGATTTTGAAATCTAGCGACACTAAATAAAAAAATATGCATGAGAACGCGTGACTACAAAATGTGTTAATTTTTAGAAAATAACAAAATCACAAATGATGTTGATGATATAGTTTGTTACGCGTGAGGTGACCTTAATATGGTTTTGATCATTATGGTACATTTTGTTTGACATTATTTGTTTTTGGCTCAAAATGTGCTACAGGATGGTACCGTCATTCTGTCTGTTAACATTTTGAAATGACAAGGAAAACAATATTGCACACGTCTTGTTAAGTACCCATATCGCAAGCTTACCGCGAGCTCACTTATGTTCACGTGATGTGGTTGAAATGCAGCAAGACATTTTGTATGCGAAAATCTCATGTGCTGGCTAGTAACAATTTTATTTCAGTCCACGAAAATATTCACTTTCGAATTCCGCATAATATGTGAAATAAAATCATTTCACGTCAAATACTATGTAATTTCGACCTATTGGCAGTATCATTAACGGCCCACGTGCTCGTCGTAGGTCAAAATTTAGTTTTTATTGTGTTTTCAAACCATGATCCTGGACACTCCTTAAACGTTGTAGATAATCTATTTATATAATTTTGAAGCCTTATTATCTCTCATATATATTTTAAACATTTGATGACTTTATTAGGTATTTTTGTTACATAAAATAGTATTCTTTTAAACCTCTTGCTCTAATGTTTTAGAATATAGTCATATTTCGGTACATAACTGTGCAGTGGTGTTAAGATTTTTTACGTTTATTAATTTTTAAACGCATTTATAAAACCATCAGTATAATTTATATTGACATTATTATATTGAAATATTTACGATAAAAAATTATATTGATAATCTCTGTGATCCCAAATTTGACAAGAATTAGGCATTTTATTATTCAAAAATCGGCAAGATTAACACATTTGAAGATGATTCTAAAGATATTTATTATAAGCTATGTCTTTGCCCATTCAAGTGTGATAAACATCTTATGATTAATGATTGTTTTATAATAATTATTGACCTAAGAATAAGGTAGTTTTTTTTTGAAATACGCCATTTCTTTTGTCATTCCCCAGTAGTTAAGCTACAACATACGGCCGTAGCCATTAATTGACAAACTATAATTAAAATAGAAAGTGAAATGATATTGACGCGCGTGTTTGAACATGTACCTAACCGAAATTTTTTTTATTTTTTTTAAACGGTACATGTTCAAACACGCGCGTTAATATCATTTTACTCCCTACTTCAATTATAGTTTGTCAATTAATGGCTACGGCCGTATGTTGTAGCTTAACTACTGGGGAATGACAAAAGAAATGGCGTATTTCAAAAAAACACTACCTTATTCTTAGGTCAATAATTATTATAAAGCAATCATTATTTGTAGAATGTTTATCACACCTGAATGGTAAAAGACATAGCTTATAATTAGTATCTTTAGAATTATCTTCAAATGTGTTAATCTTGCCGATTTTTGAATAATAAAATGCCTAATTCTTGTCAAATTTGGGATCACAGAGATTATCAATATAATTTTTATCGTAAATATTTCAATATAAAAATGTCGATATAAATAAAACTGATGGTTTTATAAATGCGTTTAAAAATTAATAAACGTAAAAAATCTTAACACCACTGCACAGTTATGTACCGAAATATGACTATATTCTAAAACATTAGAGCGAGAGGTTTAAAAGAATACTATTTTATGTAACAAAAATACTTAATAAAGTCATTAAATGTTTAAAATATATATGAGGGATAATAAGGCTTCAAAATTATATAAATAAATTATCTACAACGTTTAAGGAGTGTCCAGGATCATGGTTTGAAAATACAATAAAAACTCAATTTTGACCTTCGACGAGCATGTCCCCCCATTATTCATTCATAAAACTTGCTTAAAAAAGATTTCAACATATAACTATTTTAACTCACTTTATATGTAGCGTTTACAAGCATTTCCAAATTTAAATAATATTGTGGTTCCCATATATTACACCTGTAGACAGTGTCAAAGTTTAAATCACTTGATGCTAGTTCAATAGAAAATTTTCCTCCAGGAAAAACTGTTAAACTTGATGGATAGGCTTTTAAATCACTTTCGGCTGTAAGAGAAAAAAAATATAAGAGTTAACTTAGTATAGAAGTAGAGCAAGTGTCAATATGGCGAATTGCATACTGACACCAATAAACGTGTTATCCCATAGGGAAATCTACACCAAAACTATAAAGTGGCCGGAAACATAATCGAGCTGACCCATATTGGAGTAGTCAACCCTGATCATATTATGATCAGGGTTGACTACAAGACATAGATTTAAAAAATATGTATTTAATCTAAAATTATATTAATATTGAAAAACATGTTTGGTTTAGCTGTGGTTTTGAATTAGTAACAAGTAAAAACAATAATATTGTCCGACAAATAATTTGTTGAACTCAGACGAGATTCTGAGAAATTTTGGGTTGCAGACAGGCAAGTTAGTAAAGACTTGCCGTCAGAGTAAAAAGGGATTAGGAACCCAAACGACAGGCAGAGAGAGATGGACTCACCCCATCTATCGTTGCTGTTTATCGACATGTTAAAAAAATATTATAAATATTTTATTAGCAAATATGCTGTATCGTGTACACCGATATTTTATTGAAAATAAATTACACCGCTTCTCTCTGCAATATCCGATGCTGTAAATATTATGTCCCCGAAGAACCCAGCACGTCAATTTCAGAAAATACATGCCAATCATCAAGAAGGAGTACCTAGAGCTCCCTCACTCTTCTTTGAAGTTGACAATACGTACATTTTTACATGTAGCCAGGTTATGACACCACAGTGATGTGTGTGTAGTACGGTATTTTATAGAAATAACAAGCTGTAGGTAGTTTGAATACTTTCAACATCATCGCAATTATTGCAGGCGTAGGTACATAATAAAAATGAGCTCACGTATGGATTCCTATAATATACTGAAATAAGTGTATGTGGTCAAACCTTAACGAAAAAAAAGTGAAATAGTTAATTTACACTACGTACATAATTCTGAGGTTTCACCAACCAAATGGCGTAAGGGATGAGATATTAAAGAAGAACAATAAATAAATACTATTTCGGTTGTAACAGTCAAAGCACAACCTGTTCTAAAGAGCCAGTCAAGACAAATACTACCTATCATACTAAATTAAACATGATACGAAAGCTGCTAAATAAATTATTATTATTGAACAAAAATCTGTCCAAATTAGATTATAATCTGACAATCTATTGTTTATACCTACCAATAGGTTTTTAAATAAATCCCTATGCTTATAAAAATACTTTCATGTAAGTAGATAATTTTAATATTTATCAATAATCATTTTTATTTGCCATTGATATTAAATAATTGGCATTTTTTTATTAAATACTTGCTATATATGCGCATATATATTATATTTACAAATTAATTTGAAGCCCAAATTAATTATATTGCACTAAGACTAAAATATAGCACTGAATATATTATTTATTATTTTATTTATGTCATACATAATATACTTACATTCAACAGAAACTATGACACTAAGCCAAACTAAACAAAAATATTTATCCATTGCTACTTTAAATAGTGTACACTAGTAGTAGTAGTTAAATTGAAGTTTTCATTTAACAAGTATTATAAATAGTTTTTGTAAAATAGATAGCACGGCTTATAAGGTTAACGTTTTCACACACTGACAGACAGTAAGCTAATGACTTTAAAAGTATATTAGATTGTTTTTATTTTACTGTTCCCAATACTAATGAATGTCGATGAAATGAATTACTCACATTATTATATTTTTTCGGCATGTATTAGGCCAGAAACAGACTGTTAGTGATAACGATATATAAGTTAACTCATATGATATCACGATGACAAATTTAAAGCATGACATAATGCTTAGAAATATACTAATGTCATGACTTGTAAAGAATCGAAAGTGCCAGCTCAACAAGTTCTTCGAATTGTAAAGAGAAACTAAAAATTGTGGTTGTTTTTTCAGTTCTTAATACTTTGAGAACGTGGATCCTTGTTATCTAAAATATAAAAATCAATATTTGTTAGTTTGTTTGTTTGTTCGTATTTTATGCGCTGCCATACCGTTCATCCGATTGTGATAAAACTTTGTCAACGTATTGTTTGCATTTGAGCGAAGAGTATAGGCTATATCTTATATATAAAAATAAATGTCTGTCTGTCTGTCTTTCTATCTGTCTCCTATGCGTTCCTATACCATCCATCCGATTGCGATGAAAATTTGGTAAGTAGTTGCATGCACACTCGTGAAGGTTTCTGAAATAGAAAAATCATCATTTTCTTCTTCTTCTTTGTTCTATTTTCTTTTATTCGTATGGTTCCTATACCATTCATCCAATTGCAATGAAACTTTTGTTAGTGATTGTGCCAACACCCGCCAAGGTTTCTGAATTAGTACAACCATCTTCTTTTTATTATAATTTCTTTTATTCGTATGGTTTCTATACCATTCATCCGATTGCGATGAAACCTTCGCAAGTTGTTGTGGTAACATCCGCAAATGTTTCTGAATTAGTACAAATATCTTCTTCTATTCGCAATGAAACTTTTGTGAGTTGTCGTGCGCATGCCCACGATGATTTCTGAATTAGAAAATCATCTTCTTCTATTCGTATGCATTCTTATACCATTCATCCGATTGCGATGAAATTTTGACCAGTTTTTGTGCGCACGCCCGCAAAGGTTTCTAAATTAGTAGAGCCATCTTATTCTATTCATATGCGTTCCTACACCATTCATCCGATTGCAATGAAACTTTGATGAGTTGTCGTGCGCATGCCCACAAAGATTTCTAAATTAGAAAACCATCTTCTTCTATTCGTATACGTTCCTATACCATTCATCTGATTGCGATGAAATGTTGACAAGTTGTTGTGCGCACGCCCGAAATGGTTTCTGAATTAGTACAACCATATTCTTCTTCTTCTATTAGTATGCGTTCCTATACCATTCATCCAATTACAATAAATTTTTAATCAAGTGTTATGCTCACGCTCGCAAAGGTTTCTGAATTGATACAACCATTTTTTTCTTCTTTTTCTTCTATTCTACCTTCTTCTATTCGTATGCATTCTTATACCATTCATCCGATTGCGATGAAATTTTGACCAGTTATTGTGCGCACGCCCGCAAAGGTTTCTGAATTAGTACAGCCGTCTTCTTCTTCTATTCAATCTTCTTCTATTCGTATGCGTTCCTATACTATTCATCCGATTGCAATGACACTTTCGTCAGTAATTGTGCCAACACCTGCAAAGGTTTCTGAATTAGTAAAACCATCTTTTTCTTCTTCTTCTATTCTATATTCTTCTATTCGTATGCATTCTTATACCATTCATCCGATTGCGATGAAATTTTGACCAGTTGTTGTGCGCACGCCCGCAAAGGTTTCTGAATTAGTACAGCCGTCTTCTTCTTCTATTCTATCTCCTTCTATTCGTATGCGTTCCTATACTATTCATCCGATTGCAATAACATTTTCGTCAGTAATTGTGCCAACACCTGCAAAGGTTTCTGAATTAGTACAACCATCTTCTTCTTCTATATTCTTCTATTCGTATGCGTTCTTATACTATTCATCCGATTGCGATGAAATTTTGACCAGTTGTTGTGCGCACGCCCGCAAAGGTTCCTGAATTAGTACAACCGTCTTCTTCTTCTATTCTATCTTCTTCTATTCGTATGCGTTCCTATACTATTCATCCGATTGCAATAAAATTTTCGTCAGTGATTGTGCCAACACCTGCAAAGGTTTCTAAATTAGTACAACCATCTTCTTCTTTTTTTTCTATTCTATATTCTTCTATTCGTATGCATTCTTATACCATTCATCCGATTGCGATGAAATTTTGACCAGTTGTTGTGCGCACGCCCGCAAAGGTTTCTAAATTAGTACAGCCATCTTCTTCTATTCATATGCGTTCCTGTACCATTCATCCGATTGCAATGAAACTTTGATGAGTTGTCGTGCGCATGCCCACAAAGATTTCTAAATTAGAAAATCATCTTCTTCTCTTCGTATGCGTTCCTATACCATTTATCTGATTGCGACGAAATGTTGACAAGTTGTTGTGCGCACGCCCGAAATGGTTTCTGAATTAGTACAACCATCTTTTTCTTCTTCTATTCGTATGCGTTCCTATACCATTCATCCGATTACAATAAAATTTTAATCAAGTGTTATGCTCACGCTCGCAAAGGTTTCTGAATTGATACAACCATTTTTTTCTTCTTTTTCTTCTATTCTACCTTCTTCTATTCGTATGCGTTCTTATACTATTCATCCGATTGCTATGAAATTTTGACCAGTTGTTGTGCGCACGCCCGCAAAGGTTTCTGAATTAGTACAACCGTCTTCTTCTTCTATTCTATCTTCTTCTATTCGTATGCGTTCCTATACTATTCATCCGATTGCAATAACATTTTCGTCAGTAATTGTGCCAACACCTGCAAAGGTTTCTGAATTAGTACAACCATCTTCTTCTTCTTCTTCTATTCTATATTCATCTATTTGTATGCATTCTTATACCATTCATCCGATTGCGATGAAATGTTGACAAGTTGTTGTGCGCACGCCCGCAAAGGTTTCTGAATTAGTACAGCCATCTTCTTCTATTCATATGCGTTCCTATACCATTCATCCGATTGCAATGAAACTTTGATGAGTTGTCGTGCGCATGCCCACAAAGATTTCTAAATTAGAAAATCATCTTCGTCTTCTATTCGTATGCGTTTCTATACCATTCATCCGTTTGCGATGAAATTTTGACCAGTTGTTGTGCGCACGCCCGCAAAGGTTTCTGAATTAGTACAGCCATCTTCTTCTATTCATATGCGTTCCTATACCATTCATCCGATTGCGATGAAATTTTGACCAGTTGTTGTGCGCACGCCCGCAAAGGTTTCTGAATTAGTACAGCCATCTTCTTCTATTCATATGCGTTCCTATACCATTCATCCGATTGCAATGAAACTTTGATGAGTTGTCGTGCGCATGCCCACAAAGATTTCTAAATTAGAAAATCATCTTCGTCTTCTATTCGTATGCGTTCCTATACCATTCATCCGTTTGCGATGAAACTTTTATCAGTTGTTGTGCGCACACCTGCGAACGTTTCTAAATTAGTATTATATAAAATACAAAGTTTGTTGTTTGTTTGTTCCATTATATTTTGTTTTTTAACTACATATTAATAACATTTATAACATTTATAGCGCGGGGTCTCCGAATACTTTCTCGCTCGCACAGCGGTCGTCACCTACAGTCAACGCGGGCGCCCCCACCACAGCGCGTTCCCACTATCGGGCGTTCCATACTAAAGCGCACTGGCCTTATCAACTGGACGGCGAGGAAGGGGTCGCCTAGGTTTCAATATATGGCGATACACGGCCTTGAACAAATCAGTTAACTTTGGGACAGCTTGGCCCTGACTCAGCTTAGCATAGTAGTCTTGCTTGGTCTGACAACGGTATACACGGCTTTCCATGACTCTATCAGTCCACAGTGAGCTACTCTTGCAAACCCAGCTCAACACAGTAGTCTTGCTTACTCTGACAACAGTATACACGGCTTCCCGTGACTCTATCAGTGTACAGTGAGCTATTGTGTTGAGCCAGGCACGAGCTTAGGTTTCGCCATAGTTACACCTTCAACAACACAACAAACCCTTACGAATTTATTAAGGAAGTACCTACTTTAACCTTTATAAATTGCCGCCCCAACTAGTGGCCGAAAGTGACAATGGCGACCGTGAATCTGACAAACGAACAGTTTAAGGATTTGATAAAAGAGCTGGCGAAAGACGCAAAGCATGGAAGCTTTGCGCAGTGTACGGCGAGATACGATAGAACCAACGATAGCAGCCAAGTGGAAGCATTCATCGCAACCGCGACTGTGTTCAGGACGATCGAACACATCAACGAGTATAATTCACTGATTGAAATACAGCTTCTATTGGAAAAACATGCTGCTACATGGTGTATGGGAGTGAAAGAAACCATCACTTCTTGGAAGGAAGCAATGGCGGGGCTTAGGCACGCTTTTGCACCCAAAAGGCACGCATACAAGGTGTACACAGAGTTATGTACGATCAGTCAGAAAACAAACAAACTGACTGATCTATTCATCAACCAAAAAAGAGCTCTGTTAGCAGAATTCCCGGCTCCGGAACTCGCGAAATCAGTGCAAATTGACATGATATTTGGTCAACTGCACATATAAATACGCGATGGAATGCCGCGAAACACTATAAAAAGTTTTGACGATCTCATCAAAAGGGCTCAAGAGATCGAGGACAAACTGAAAGAAAAATCATACAAGATGCAACCGGATGAGAATCATCACACGCCAGCTCCATTCTGTTCATTGTGCTACAGGAAGGGACACCAAACTGATGCGTGCCGGATAAAGGGGAAAAATAACGGTAACCCAACCGAACAGATCATCGAGACATGCATAGCCGACAAGTTTGCATGTTACGGATGCGGCAAGCCTGGCGTAATGAGATCTAACTACCCGAGTTTCCAAAAAAAGCAACCATCATCACCGACAAAGCTAAGTTTCTGTGCAGTTAATGCACAAGGACCATGTGACACCAAGGCCCGCTACTGACCAACAACCGCAGACACTCAGATGGTGATGGCCAACCTCTCAATAGAGAAACCAATACCGAGTGAAGAGTTTGGAGTATACGGACCGGACATTCTCCTGAGCCCGATAACCGGTACTCCACAACAAGCTAATGGAAGGAGATTCTCAAGCATAGACCTGGCAATGGTTTCCGTAGGAAACCTCTCAAACGACCAGCAAGAAAGTCTGGAAAAACTATTAAAAAATCATAAGTTGGTATTTGAGGTCAATCCACAACCTGCCAGACAAGCAGAATACTGCTTCAACACCACCACCGAACTGGCTATATCGAACGCATCAATCGTGCGCCAGGCAGATGAAACAATCCCATATATGCTCAAAACTGATACAAGCAGTAATGCATTAGGGGCTGTTTCACTCCAGGGGGAGGGGAAAGAAGAGCAACCAGTAGAATATGCTGGTCGTCTACTCACACACGCAGGGAAAAATTACTCGACAACGGAGTCAGAGAATGTTATACCCGAGATAACGCCGAATCCACTCCAACTCACCAACACTCTCAGACGCACTAGGGCAGTGCATGACAAACAACAGAATATCAGGAAGCAATATGCCAACCACAAACGTAGGCCAGACCCAGACCCAGGAGACGCCGTACGAATTGCGTCGCATGAACTCAGCAACGCATCGAAAGGCTATAGTTCCAAGCTTTTCCCACGACAAGACGGACCATACATTATTTATTATTACGACGAGATGGTCCCACCAGTTATGAAGTAGCCGCTCATGATTCTTTGAGCACACCAATGGGGGTTTATCACACTTCCGCATTGACTCCTTATAACGGGATGGTAACCCCATTACCAGGACTAGTAATTTCTCTACGAAAACGGGGAAGACCGAAGAAAGGATCAACCTAGAACAACCATCGAGGGTCAGATTCTGGATCTTCAGCGAGACGCTTATCAGATCCAGAGGGGGAGATTATAGCGCGGGGTCTCCGAATACTTTCTCGCTCGCACAGCGGTCATCACCTACAGTCAAAGCGGGCGCCCCCACCACAGCGCGTTCCCACTATCGGGCGTTCTTCACCGAAGCGCACCGGCCTTATCAGCTGGACGGCGAGGAAGGGGTCGCCTAGTTTGCAATATAAGGCGATACACGGCCTTGAACATATCAGTTAACTTTGGGCCAGCTTGGCCTTGACTCAGTTTAGCATAGTAGTCTTGCTTGGTCTGACAATGGTATACACGGCTTTCCGTGACTCTATCAGTGTACAGTGAGCCAGGCACGATCTCGGGTTTCACCATAGTTACACCTTTAACAACACAACGAACCCTTACGAATTTATTAAGGAAGTACCTACTTTAACCCGTATACGTTTGCTTATTTTGGATTCGATTTTTAATTTAGTGGTATTTTGTTTGACCTTTACTTCTATTAGAAATATTTTCATATTGCCATATTGTATTACACAGATATTTTAATATTAAAAAAATAATTACCTCTTATTATTTTTTAAATAACTAAGATAAACATAACCACGAAGCGACGCTGTGCGAAGCCTGGTACTTCAGCTGGTATTATTATGCAATGGTAAAATTTCATCACTTAATTCAAGGATTATTACGAAGGGATCCGAAACGTATTCACATTGTGTATTTTTTAATGACTGAATAAGAATTGGATTAATTGATGAAAAAAAATATGCTGGTTCAAGGTATTTAAATAAAGGAAAACCCCTCAAAATATTTAAGGCAGCTAATTTTTAATAAAACTCCACAAGCTTTTCAAAAGCTATTTATTAGCGAATAAATCAGAATTAAAAGGAAAATATGTTGACTCTAGATAGAATAAGTCTTATATTAGAAACATAATATTATGAACACGTCACGCGAGCGCACGTACGCTCGCGATAAACTCACGCCACGCGCAAAAATAGTGATATGTCGTTTTGGCTGGTAGGTATTTGAAATGTTATAAAACTGATATTCTCATTCCGTAGCATATTTTGAACGAAATACAAATAAGCAAAATCTTCCACAGTGGACCAGAATTACTAATAGTGTCACAGGTGATTGACCTTTTTTTTTAATATTATGTTAGAAGTTTACACATTGTCGACACACGTGCTCTCCTGTATTTTTTATTTTATTGGTTTGGAAGAGGGGTAAAAATGATAGGTTATTGACCCATTTATTATGTACGTTGTCAGTTTTTATTATTGGACGATTAATGGTAGGGTATTTCTAGCATTAAATGCATTTCATAATATGATTTTTCAAATCAGTTCGATTTTTGATTCGAACGTTTGTACGTGAGTTTGTATAGGTAACGAACAAAATAGCGGCTCGCGTACTGATTTGAAGTCTGTTGCTTTACGTTTACATAACGTAGTACACGTTTCATAATTTATTTAATTAATTGTTCATTTTAAAAATACCGGTCAATATATTGCTTTTGCCTGCTTACATAAAATTGACTAGGAAATATCTTTCTACATGTACTTACAGATACATTTTATATTTAAATGTCTACGATGATACGGCAATATGTGAGATGGTTAATTAAATATCAAATTTTAGTCGAATTGAATTATGAAATCCTTCGAATTTAAGTATTAAGGCATATTTGGGACCAACTGGGTTCTCGTCTAGGGGCTCCGGGCTTGATTCTCAGTGAGGTCACAATATATTCATGTAATTTTTACAAACCCTTGGTGTTTATATGATCGTTTCACTTCTACTAACTCACTGCTGTCACTTGGCCTTACAACCTGTTGTAGTGTTAAAAAACTATATAGGTATGAGTAGGTATATTACTTAATATATGTATATTATATAAATATCTCTTTTTTCTATTCCGTAATTGGCGAAAATGTATAAATTTACAGAAAAATATCCTATCTCCGGTGAGGTTGGTGTTGTAAAATGAAATATGTGAGGTAGCTTCAGCAAGGTTCTGTTACACTTATGTAAATACCATTAAAGCGACATTGTACACTTTTTGCCCGTGGCGTGATAGCAGTCTGTTCCATGCCTTACTTACTTAACTATTTATCATTATCGAGTGAGATAATGTCCAGTCAACGAAAACGCTGCATCACAAGATAAAAAATCTATTATTAGATATATGTATGATAACTTCACTTACCTACACTTGAAATCTAACAGCAAATAATATTTTTATACAGAATTAATAATAATATTCTTGGCTTTCACAGCCGGCCCGGAGATTCCTATAGAATTTGGTAAACTACGTTTAAACTACCTACTCACGTTTACAAAAAATAGCCATAAATTAATATCTAATAAAATGAGTTCATTCAACGAATGCGCAATTTATATATTTTTTTAATTGCAAGCTTATTTTTTAAGTAGGTACCTATATAGTATAGTTTAGGACATATTATTTAAAATAAAAAATAATGTTAAAATTCATTAATATACAGTTTTTGTATTTCATTGATAGAGGTTATGCTCACTCTTAAACGAAAGCTAAAGTCAACCTGTGGATTATGAGCGAATATTCTCCTCTACTCCACTACCAAGGTCATCGGTACTTACATTTAAATATACTTCCACCAAAATTCAGACAGGACACAGCGAATCTATAAACATTCTAAACTCCGACTTTACATTAATTTGTTTTCTCCGCCCATGTCAACTAAAATCTAGGACGCCTTTCTAGAGAGGAGCTGATTCTGGCAGGTAGCTGGAGTAAAAAAATGCGTCAAAGATGAGTTTCCAGGAGTCCAACTTCTCCGAGAATACATCGAAGACATACGCTGCATAATGTGGTGAGGATGTACTCGACTTCTTCTTTATGTGAGTACGTAGAAAGCCAAAACATTTAACATGATGTTTGAAATTGTCTGAAATTCGTTAGGTGCTCACTTAAATATGTATTATATAATTATTTTTGGCTGTCTTAAACAGGCAAATAAACTTAACATATTTGAATTGACATAGGATAGGTACACACCATCTTCTGAGCATTTTCACGAAACTAATAATGGTGGTATTAGGTATGTGGAGATCTGTTGGGCTTACGCGAGGCCACTCTCTCGTGAATATTGTTTGTGTGATAAACCGCCATTAAAATATTATGTATTACAATACAACAATTTAGTAATGTTATCAGGTTTTTTTACTTTGATTTATTAGTATTTTTTAAACTTAAATGTCGATACTCTATAATGTAGCTACCGCATTGTCTGCTTCATTGAAAACTACCACGGCTCTCAGAAGTGGTAATATTTATATTCGTTCTTTCAGAATGTCCCGCCCATATGCAACGCGTGACCTGCCTACACCACGGGACATCGCTGCTTCTGTAGTTTCTGTAATCTTGACAATGTGATTTTGTCTGTGACTGTGATATTATTTAAATATCTCCATGTAACCGCCTACGCCAGTGTTTCCCAAAGTGTGGTACGCGTACTCCCTGTGATACGGCAAGAGTTTGATGGGGGTACCCCCTGTACCGGGCTTTAGCTTCGCCTGGTGCAACAAGCATTAATACGACATAAATACAACATTCATGCAAGAAGGTCTATCGCATGCGGAAGAAGAGCAATTGTTAGAATTAGCGTCAGACGGAATTTTGAAAAATAAATATAAGAAGTGTACATTAACATCATTCTGGTTGCAAATAAAACATAAATATACAGTTCACATTGACTGCTGACTAGATAATTACTTTTGAACTAATCGTTACGCGCTGGGCGCGTCTTTAGCGTCCAATGTAATTAACAGAGGAAGTCCTGAATTAGATCTTGCCTTTTCCAACTTTATATCTATGTAAAGTAGCTTTTTCAGCATTTTGTAGAGTAGACATTAAGTCAAAAAAAGGAACAGGGTGGGTGGAACCGCATCTCAGATTAAAATTAACAACCAGGGAACCAAATTATGATGATCTGTCTCAACATAAACAATTTCATCCTTCTCATTGATTATAATGAATGTTATTTATAATGTTGAACTTTTATTTATATTTCATTGTGAATCAATTTTATTTTTCGTTTATTTTGTTTATGGACTTACTGAAAAAGGAAAAAATAAATATATTTTAATTATTATTAAAGTATCTGCAATTTTTTGACGAGGGTATTTGGTGTAACAAAAATTATAGAAGGGGTACACAGATGTCGAAACTTTGGACATACTTCCTGTCTCCGTATTATGAGTGAATAAATAAATGATAGGAATTATCATTATGCATATATGTAAAGTCTCCAATTATATTTTAATGTAAATATTTTGACTGGACTATAAAGGGAGGTCAATACAATAAATAAATGATAAAAATAATGTTTCTGTGGAATATTTATTTAATTCGTTTGCAATGTAGGTATACTGATATAATGTTGTAGTCATATTCTATAGGTATATTATATAAATGAGATTACCCAAGACTGAGGTCAACGTGCACTCAAGTATGTTTTATGACATATAAACATGACTTTATGTTAAGAGTGATCACGGGAGATAGGAGCACAATATAGAAGCAAAAATATTAAATGTTAATAAACAACAAAAGTTAATTCAAAACTGCTGAGCAATGTAAGTGTAAAAATCTTGACGCTAACAGTATGATGGCCCAAATTTTCTAAATACAATAAAATTGGCCTTCGTGGCGACCAAGTCGAAAAATCTGACTTGAGCGACTTTTCCCTTTCCGTACAATTAATTATCAATTAGAGAAAATATACCTGTCCAAAGCGACATTCATGCCGTGCGCTTCCAACTATGTTGCATGAATCAACAGTTGTTTTTTAACCATTTCAATCAGCATATCATTAAGCTACAATTGTTTTGTGACTGCAAACAAAATCAAATAATTTAATTAATCATATTAATCACAGTTTAGGATTCTTATTGTTGATATCGATCTTCTTATTATTCTTGTATATTTGATTATATTGGGTAAACACAACGAATAATTAATTGACAGAAATTATGTTTTGAAGTATTATTCATTATAATGTGAGTTAAGATTTTTATTTTAAAGTAAATTTTCAAAACTTACAGAAAAAATGGTTGAATCTCATTATTTTTGTATTCTACATAAATAAAAAACATTTTTTTTTTTACTATTAAAAGTTTTTTTCATTATTCCTTGGCACAAAGCTTGATGATTGTGTGAAGGTATCTTAATCAATACCTACTGTCATTTAACATGGCAACATATACTATGTAATTTAAAATATATATTTTTACTTAACTATTTTTGTTATCTGCAACATTTTAATGTATAACAGGGGCTCTTAATCTTTGTGTAAGGTCCGTCGTATTGAAATAAAGATCATCAATTTAATAGGTACTTGGTATTAGAAACTATCTAAACTTTTAATATTACAAAAATGCAGTGTTTTCGTGAAAACCAGTAATCATGATAAATATATACTTACTAAATTCATGTAATTAATCAAGTTGTATGATGACTATTTAGCGAAATTTAAGCATTTTTAAAACATTAATTTAATACAAAAAAAATAAAAAGCATTGCATTCGACATACCTAATTTTTTCCGTTTCTGAGGGACATACAACAATATTTCATGAGCCACCATCTAAAATGATATTAAACTATTTTTTCTGTTTCTGGGGACGAGTCCGGACCTGAAAATCTTGTTTGTGCGTCTGGACTCTTCAAATAATATGTTTAGGTAATAAATACCATTTTAACTTTGAAGTAAATATAACATATTCAAATTATATTAAGATTTAATGTGATCACCAATACGACACTGAACTCTGTAATATAAAAATATAAAATTGATCTATTTTAATCTTTGGTCGTGAAACTAAAACTATAACTACAATTGGAATGATAAAGAAAATCTGGCCTATTAATAAATATTATTTATAGGAGGTATGTCTGTATTAGGTTTAATTAACAATGAATTAAATTATGTAAATTAATTGTTGTTGATTAGAATTAGAGTACTTTAATATTCTCTAGACTGTAGATAATATATTTTTATTACTAATCGAAAATTGATTCATATTGTACATATTTAATAATTAAATATAATATAAGTATTATCAATTATGAATTTTTCAAAAAAACTACAATAATAATATCATTATTAGTCAGTACTGAAATGGAGGAAAAAATCGATACATACTTATCAAAAAAAGTAGAAATGTGTATTGTTATATGGTATTCATAATTATTATCAGAGTTACTAATAATGATGATCTTATTTATGTGACCAAAGCACTTAGAATGGATAACAGTGGCGAAGGGCGGAGGTAGGTTGTTAAGATTTATCATAAATATTGCACACTTAACTCTGTCAGTCATACTTATTTGTTTACATTGGACTAATGATACGAATTATTGCAGATGGTGCTGGTTAGTTTTTAAATTCAATTAACCCTGCCTAAGCCAATCCATATAAGTTTAGGTATGCTTGGACGACCTGACAAAAAAAATTGCACACTTTTTCTGTCATACTTATTTGTTTTCGTTGAATTAAGAATACATAATAATATTACAGATGGTGTTAGTTAGTTCTTTAAAATCAATTAAACCCTGCCTAAACAAAACCATCCGAGAGAGGGTAGGCTGTGGATATCCGACGAAAATAATACCTAAACCAAACTATAATAGTTAAAAATATTCTTATATTTATAATATATCTAAAATGATGTATGATTTAATGGCATAATTTAAAATATTTTATAGATAGATTGATAAATGAATATTGATGAGTAGGTATTATCTATTATGGCTCGGTTATGAAGTGTTTAATTGACTTTTTAAAACTAACTGATACTATCTGCAATTTTTAGTCTTAGTTCAATGAAAACCAATAAGTATTACTGACAAAGTTCAATGTGCACTATCTGTGTCGGATCTTAACAGCCTCCCTCCACCCTTCGCCACCAATGGATAAAAAAGTATCTATTGACTGAAATATTAAATTGTGGATTTGTAGGCCCCAGTTATAATATAATCTGTGTCAATTATTAGAACAATGATCATTCCACTCTTGGATCTTGTAGTGAGTCTCGTCTGTCTAGCGGATAGTAGTCCTAGTGAATGGGCCTGATGGGAGATTATGTTGTTGGTCTTGGTTCAGAAAGTCTTCCATCAGAAATCTAAGGTAACAGAAATCGAAAAATAAAAGTTTTTCATTAAGGAACAATTAATAGGTCTACTGTGGAAGCCATAGGTTGCACTGAAACAGAATTTAAGAAATAATTTAATGAAACCAACAATTGGGAAGCTTAATAGTAAATAATAAAATTGTTCGAACTACAACAGGCTATTGATTTAAAAAAAAACTGCTGTCATATATTTCTTGGTGACCAAATTGTATGAAACAACAATATAGAATACATCATTAATATTATTCTTTATTTCATAATGATTATCACAATACAGCTTTTGGACATTATTTTACGTGAATTTAATACAAATTTATATAATATAATGTTATGTAGGTAACTACATTATTATTCAAAAAGATACTCCGTCTAGCAGAAGCACCTAGTGGAATATTACCTACGAAGCTTGCAATTTGAGATGTTTAGTGATAAAGGAAAATGAATACGTATCTAAAAATATTAAAAAGAAAAATATATTTGATGTAAAGCAAGAGATAAACTTACAATTCAAAAAAAAGTTATACAGTGTGATTTCAAAGGAAAACATCTTATTATTCCCGACGATCAAACTATTGGGTCCATGATCCTTATCTCTTTATTGAGAAAACAGCATGTACAGTTGACTAGGACATTATTATTACCTACTACAAGCAAAGCCAGCTGGCAACGGACAGGTATAAAACTACAAGGTATCGAAATGCGAAATTCAGTTCAATGAAAGCAATATTATTAATTTATGAAAACATTTGTTCATAAATTTCATTTATACCAAGAGAATCTAGCCTATGTATTGGGATTGTATTTGTTGTTATTTCTGTCACAAATTATAATTATCTCTGTTTCACCTTATTTATTGGATACGCCGTATAAAACCCTAAAAATATCAAATAATAATATTATATTTATTTTGTAGTGGGTAGGGTCAAGGACTGGGCGCCATATCACTGGGCGCCTGAATGAAATTCGGAAATAAATAGACGTTTGTGAATAATTAAATGTTATTTGAAAAAATATATTATAATATTATTATTTATGTATAAATTATTATATTATTATTTATGTATAAATTATTATTTAATATTTGTTGGGAATTTAAATATGCACATGTAAATAATGATATATTTATTGTGCATATGACGTGTAAGTTCCAACTAGAAGAGCATTCTTTTATTTTTATATTATAAAGCCTCAGGCATGATAATTCTCAATCCGCAATAAAAAAACAGTATGTTAAGAGCAAAATAATTAAAACTACTGAGAAGTATTAATTCATGTTCATCATTCTCTTTGACTTCATACTACGGAAGTCAATACGACCCGACCGAGGCATACCTGTTACCCCCACGGTGAAGCTATGCCACCTGGAATACGCCGATGACGCTGTCCTATTCGACAACTCAATCGAGGGCATTCAAAAGACAATCGACAGGTTGCATAACAACTCCTCTCGCGTTGGTTTGAAAATCAACGCGATGAAAACCAACGTCTTGTGTAATAGCACCTGTCCTGATCCAGATTTCCCTCTGATTAGCGACGGACAAAACATCGAGAGCGTCGACAGCTTCAAGTACCTGGCGGTACACATCAAGGGAGATGGCATTTTGCAGAAAGAGCTAGCCATGAGCTAGCTATCCGAATGGGAATGGCTGGAGCAGTGTTGCCATTTTTTTCTATGCTGATTATAGTACAAAGGCGTAAAAATTATAGTATTTCTTTAAAAATATATAGTACAGCAACATTTTTCGGCTTGAATCCTTTAAAATTAAAGTATTTTGGCATATTGGGCGTAAAATTATAGTATTTTACATTTTTTGGAGAATCAATATTATAGCGTGGTTGCAACACTGGGCTGGACCAACATTCAACTTGATGCGGAATCTCACAATTGTACTCGGTCAAAACCAAATGCTACCTATTCGACGCTTGCATTCTGACGGTGCTGCTTTACGGTAGCGAATCATGGCACCTTACAAAGGCTCACGAGTAACCGTATACTGAGCTTCGAAAACAGATGTTTGTGACGAATACTGGGTGGGTAGTGGTATTAGAGTTGGGTTTCGGGAATTCTCGAGAAAAATTCGAGATTTTCCATCCCGAATCTCGAGAATTAAATTCTTTAATATTTCGGGTAATCCCGAATCTCAAGAATCATTTCTCGGTATTCGAGATTTCTTTATCATCAAATGTTAATTGAAAAAACGATTTTCTATATGAAAAAAGTGGACAGAAAACATAAAACGTTCAAAGACTGATCGGGGCATTTAATACAATTAAGCCAACGTCGACTCAAAGTGAGCGCAATTTTTGCAACATCGGGGAATTTTGTGTCTCAAAAGCATACGCGATTGTAAGACGCAGCGATTGAGTCAGTGTTTTTTGAAATTCCATTTTAAGTAATATTTTGAATTATTTTTGTTTTCCTACTTCTATTTTGTCTGTTCTCTTACATAAATTTTAAAAAAATCATATTTTTTTTGAAAAGAATTCTTTTCTGACAATCCCAAATCTCGAGATTGAGATTTTCTTCGGAAATAACCAACTCTAGGTAGTTTGACTTCAGGAGCAACGAGGAGAAAAGAGAACGCACCAAGCAGCCTCTCGTCCCGCTGAAAGTGAAGAGGCGACGTTGGACCTGGCTCGGCCATGTGCTGCGGATGCCAGAAGAGAACCTCAACCTGGCTTGCCTGTTCTTCAAACCGACCGGATTCCGGCGTCCTGGAAGGCCGCTAAATACTATCTACAGAGTGTATACGGCAAAGTTACGGGATGCTGGTTTGACATGGAACGAAGCACGAAGACTGGCGAGCGACAGGGAATCTTGGAGGCGCCGCGTGGTGTCCATATGCTCCAATTAAGGGGCGGATGTAGCCAAAAAAGAAGAAGAGAAGAAGTAGGATTGAAACTGAGAAGATCTTGGCATAAAAGCAACAAATGTCCACTTTTTTCCATTTTCATTTTATTGCATTTCTATATTCCCTGTGTATGATTACATACAACTGTGCAAAGGTCCCTCAAATCTGCTCTCAAAAATATGCCACTTTTCTAGAAACCGCAATAGTGCAAGCATTTTTGTATAAAAACAGCAAAGGTCCAGTAGTTCTACACCTTTATCACTAGGCGGCGTTAGTAATGTTATTATACATTCCATACTATTTAGTGTCTGAGCTATCAAATTATCTTTGATTCGTTTAATTATTGCTTTTTACAACATTTTCTTATGATTGTTTTATATTTTATCATGGATATTACTATCATATAGACATCTGAAACGTCTCGAAAGAGAAAAATTAACAGAACCAACCAACGTTTTTACCAAATAACGGTGACTTTCATTATTGTTCAGCAATGCAAGAAAAACAATCTTTTCAGACGCGCCAGAGGATTGAATAGGGTGGTATTGGATGCAATAAGGAAAATTCTGGGCCCTTCATTCTAAAATCTAAAGAGACCGGAGAAAAAGATTTTTTAAATATCAATTAATATAGGTTAAAACTTTGGCATTTTTCGGTAAAAAAATGCAACGTAGGCAAGTTATAATGTACAAAATAGACCAGGCTACCAATGGGGAAGTGCTTTGTGAACATTTCAGTTTCTCTGGGCTGTGAGATAGATTCAATGTAGTGAAGAAAAATCAAATGCCAGTCACGATTGCATTTAAAACAACATATGATGGATTAATTTCATTGAAAGGAGCTAAAAAAAGATTTTTAAAACTAGCTAATTTTTTACAACACCCGATAAATGCATCGTTTATTTGCCGATAGTGAAGGTCTCAGACGAAGCTAATCGGTTTTTTTTTGTGTTAACTATCAATTCATGGTGGAAATCCATTGTATTAATGATTTAATTTAATAAAACACATTTTTTTAGTACTTATTCCACTTTTAATAAGTAAATAAATCTGGACAGGTTTCGTCCGCCTTAGAGGGACATTTTCAACTGTTGAAAACAGTTGGCAGAAAAACATAGACGGACGAAACCGGTCCAGATTTATTTATTGAAAGTGGCATAAGTAGATACTAAAAAATGTGTTTTATTAAATTAAATCAATAATAATATGAAGCTAATCAGTATTAACCCGCACATGATTGAAAACATTCTTTTTAATATTTAATTCTTGATTTTTTTTAAACATTGAAGTCGTTTGTTAATAGGTAAATAATATGTCCAAACCTTATTAAAAGTTGTATTATGATTAGAAAATAACATAAATATACTTATATTCTTACGTGTATTTAATAAAAATATAGTTTTAGTCATACTATTTACATTTCAATCTTTTCAATTTTGCAATAAAAACAACAAAGGTCCAAAAATTGTGTAAAAACAGCAAATGTCACACTCAATCTTTTTTAAATATCTATTTAACCGAAATAAATTTATTATTTTTTTTTACATTCATATAGTCAAGTGCATAATATAAGGTATTTCTATGATTCCTCGTTGTCAAATTAATAAAATTCCTTTTGACAACCAAGATATTATGTTTTTACCCTCTCCTGAAAAAAAAGTGTTTTGTGACATTTGCTGTTTTTATGCCAAGATCTTCGATTAAAAGTAGACTGTTGATAGTTGCAGCTTGCGCGATATCTGCACAATATGCGTAGTAGAACGATAGTGGTGAACCTGCCGGAAAAAATACGAACTCCCCAGCAGTACAGTAAACCCTCACGCAACAACAACCAACACGCCTCGCTGAAACTATTGAAAAATGAGACTGGCGCTACTTACTATACCTAGCTGTTGTATACTCTGATGGTGACACTGTCTTCCTGGAACCGATATTTAAAGGTGCCCGCACAGGTCCAGACACCGAAGTCATCATATTTTATATTACTGATTCTTATTCCGCATTCACCCCTCTCTAGTCCCATACCATAGTAAGAAAATCTGAAATTGAAAACCGTCAAATTTATCATAAAATACAGAATAATTCAGTGGAGCTGCACTCGTTCTTAAGCCACGAAATGTGACGTCATCCTCTGCAACTCTTACCGTTAATCTTGCATTTGATGACAAGTTGTGGAATGCTGTACTTTTGTCCTCTCGTAATATGGCCGAGATACTGTAGTTTTCTGCTTTTGATACTACGCAGAACTTCTCGCTCATTTCCCATTCGATTGAGAACTTCAACATATTTTGTCACCCGTTCAGTCCAAGGAATTTTGAGGATACGTATATATAGGCACATCTTGAAAGTTTTAACACTCCATGACAGCTCTTGATTTATCGTCCATACTTCCATACCATAGAAAGGTATTGAGAGAACATAACATCGTACAATACGCAGTTTCAGACCTGGGTTAAAGTCTCAAAGAAGGCGTCTCATTTTGAGAGATGCACTCCTTGCGATCTCAATTCTAGTTTTTATTTCCTGAGACTGGTCCCATTTCTCTTTGACCCAGAATTCTAAATATTATATATTATGCATAGCATAGCATTATGCTTATTTGCTATTGATTAATATAGAAAAGGTATAATAAATAGTTATAATAGCGCAAGGATCTAACTTTTATTTTATATACTATATTATAGGGATTATTTATCGCTAGACTTAAATTACAGAGTGAGTGTCTAGTTACTGATAATGTACCCGGAAGTCTCGATTTGATTAACCCCCTTTAACCGCCATTACAATCAATAATACCATATTGTCGATATTTTTTCGAAATGGACCCCTCTAAAGGTTGACATAACTGATTTATATTGTTAATAAATACTTTAAATAACCCTTTTTAATGCATTTCACCTAAAAGCATTTGAGCATTTGGTTCTGGGTGGAATTGGCTTAAAAAGAACACGTCATGGCGCGGAGTTAACAAAAAGGCATATAATTATGTACTCAGTTTGACACAGTGAATCCGAAAGGTTGGACACGCATGTTTTCATACCTGGCATCAGAAGAGATATTTGGCTGAATGAAGAATCCTTTTCCAGCAGGGGTCATGAAGCGGCAGTATTTTAAAGGTCTTTCTTCCGCCGATCGACAAAGCAGGAATGCTACATTTCCCAATTGATACAATAAACCAGGTTGCGGATTGTACAAGGCTTCGGTCACCACTGTCACCTGTAATTTGAATATGACGAGTGGCTATTATTTAATGTATCCTATTAGCTCCTTTTTTTAGTTATTGCACGTAATTTTATTTGATATGTACTTTTGTCCTTTCTCGTCCAGAAGTCATTCCTAAACCTACAATTAATAGGTCTAAATGGGACATAGTCAAGGGTATCAAAAATGAATTTAAAATATAATAATTATACCTAACCGAAAAAAAAATATTTTTTTGAAAACGGTACATGTTCAAACACGCGAGTTACTATGATCTTACTCCCTACTTCATTTATCGTTTGTCAATTTATGGCTAAGCCGTATGTTACAACACACACAGTCACTTGGAAATGCCAATAGAAATCGCGTATTTCAAAAAAATACTACCTTATTATTAGGTCAATAATTATTATAAAGCAAACATTATTCGTAGAATGTTTATCACATTTGAATGGTCAAAGACATAGCTTGTAATCATTATATCTTTAATTGTGTAAATCTTGCCCATTTTTTGGAATTATATAATGCCTAATTCTTGTCAAATTTTCGATCATAGAGATTATTAATATAATTTTTTTTCGTAAATATTTCACTATAATAATGTCAACATAAATTTTACTAATGCGTTTAAAAATAAATAAATGTTAAAAATCTTAACACCACTGCACATTTATGTACTGAAATATGACTATATTCTAAAACATTAGAGCGAGAGGTTTAAAAGAATATTATTTTATGTAATAAAAATACTTTATGCAGTCATCAAATGTTTAAAATAAATACAAAGGATAACAAGGCTTCAAAATTATATACATAGATTATCTGCAACGTTTAAGGAATGTCCAGGATCATGCTTTGAAAATAGAATAAAAGCTCCATTTTGACCTACGCTGAGCATGTGGGCCGTTAAGATTTCTTGGATAACACAATAATTTCTTACTTTCACTTCGATTTTTGTAGTCCCAATATGAATTGTGCATAATCTTAAAAAAATGACATCATTTTCAAAAACGTGTTTTCTATTCGACACCATACCTTTTCATGTCTTTTCCGCCATCGTGTCACAAATTAAAATTGTAATGACGTTTAATGCTTTCTATATTTTTATACTCGATATCACAAATCACATTTATTATTCTACAAAATTATTTATATCTGAAATCGACTCACTGGTGTACGTTTTAACAAGAAACATTTCCTCACTAATTACTACTACACAAATATAATCTGAAAACACGACACTGGTAGTTACTAATAGGAAAATGATTTCCATCTGTTTTCTTTCGCCACCTGCTATAAACGATATTTTGACGTGTCAGTATGTTTTCAAATTTGGAAGTTACGAAAATAACATCGAAAAATGATATGACAATTTGATTACATAGTAGGTATTGTTACACCTCCGAATGGTCCCCATTTGGGATCAAAAGAGCCAGGAACCATTATCAAGCCGACGCATAGTAAGGGTTGATTGCAAAAATAAACAAATAATGTTAAATATCTAACTGGCAATATTGTCTGAATGCCGTTAAAAAAACCAGAATAGCAACGCCGCATTTGTACCGCTTCGAAAGCGGCAGTTTGTTTTGGCGCGGGAGAGGCATTTTGACAGCAAAACAGTAAGCAGTGTTAATGTGAAGTCGTTACTGTGCCTTTTTTTTAAGAGGCACCTAGCGGAAAAATACGAAACTCGCAATTTGAGACATTTTTTTGATAATTTACAATTTCAACTGTACTAATTAATAAATATGTATCTGAAAACATTAAAAATATTTTTTTTTATTTTAAGTCAAAGATAAACCTACAATTTAAGAAAAATATTATAAAATGTGAATTTGGTGCAGGGTCCCACGTTATTATCATCATTCATATTTATTATTAAATTCAGTTTATTAAGTTTTCTATTTTTTGACGTAGACATTTTTGACTAATTCATAGTTTTAATATTTTTCATATTCATTTTAAAAAACATCAATTTTTATAAAAATATAAATGTGTATAACTAGAAATTCTTTTTATTTATATCAAATCGAGCTTCAATATTGAAACCATACCTAAATAAGGAAAATACCTATAATCTTTATCAAAATAAAGTAAAATAACACTTGCATTAGTGAATGAGAGGACATCATATTTTGTACCGTCGTTCGAGGATAATCCGCACGTCCATATTCCAGCGTCATCAGAAATGACATTCTAAACAAAAAAGAATATTATATAGACAAACAAAGAAGAATATTATGTATTATTAAGGTCAATACGCCACCCAGCAGAATCACCTAGCGGAAAAATACGAAGCTTGCAATTTGAAACATTTTAAAGTTTTTTTTTTATTAAATGCGTATTTGGGGTTCGATTTGGAGATTGCTACTGGGGGAGTCGTCGAGGTGTCGTAGGTTATGGTGTTGAGGATGATGATGAAGAAGTCGAAGATGGATGCAGGAGCAAGTTTTATTTGTGGCGTAATGGTCAGTACAATAGTATGTTACAGTAGTTATGACGTTAAAATACATATGTTACGGGTCCGAAGTCCGCATCTAGGTACAATGAGATGATGTGCGGAACTGCGGGACTATGCGGAGATTCAGATTCTAACAGTCCGGGAACTTATATTTGAGTGAAATTGATGAAATATTATACGCTTATTTATAGAGTCAAAATAATAAACTTCTCATTATAACTTAGTAAATAATTAGATTGATCGAGTCAGTGACTAAAATGGCATTTGCGTCAATGGACATACGAGTAGCTGACTATTGTATAAAATGAGTTGTATAAAAGCAAAAACGCCACTGTCCACAAAAATTCGAAAAAGACATATTATGAATGTACAAATATTTTCAATATTTTTGTATGTGTTTACAACTTAACAGATGAAATCCAATATCCCCATAAAACCATGAAAAATGAATTTGAAGCGCCTAGTTTCAAATGCCCCTAAAACGGTTTTCATATAATTTTGAGTTAGATATATATTTAGAGATATGTTTTTGTCCACTATATGTTGGACAAAGTTATAGTTTCAAAAAAGGCATAAAACCCTCAATATTTATTATCAAAAATTAGGCTTAATTTCAAAATCCCCTAAAACAGTTTTCGTGTGAATTTTAAATCCCCCTAAAAAGAATAAGCCAATCAGCGGCTGCTCTGATGGTCATGTGATACGGATTTCAATATGTCTGCCTGAACAAAATTAAAATGACTTCGTGTTGATCGCTCTGTAGGTTAATAGTATATTTCGATATTTATAATAAATGTTGAACTGATTAATGTATTGAAACGTAAGCCCAATGAGTCAAGAAAGCGTTTAGAAAGAAAATAAATATGGGAAGTCAATATCGAACGCCAAAAACGGCAAGCGAATATTGACAATTGTGTTATTTGTCCAATAATACAGTGGTGTCTCATCACCCTGTCCTTATTGTTGATTATAAAATTACTTGATTTAAAATAATTACAGTTTACCATTGAAAACGTTAAATATGTACCTGTTGACTAAATACTTTTTCCACATATTTTATTAATTATCAGGACCGGTTTTACCAACTTATTATTTTCTATACAAATATTTAAAAATGCATAATAACAAAATATAAAGTAGGGACAGCCACTAACTAGAATATAAATAATTTTATGTACACTATACCTATACCATTCATCCGATTACGATAAAACTTTGGTGAGTTATTGTGTGCACATCTGCCAAGGTTTCTGAATTAGAAAAATCATCTTCTTCTTGATTCCATTTTCTTTTATTCGTATGGTTCCTATACCATTCATCCGATTGCATTGAAACTTTCGTCAGTTGTTGTGCGCACCCCCGCAAAGATTTTTAAATAAGTACAACCATCTTATTCTTCTTTTATTCTTTCTTCTTCTATTCGCATGCATTGCTATACCATTTATCCGATTGCGATGAAACTTTCGTCAGTTGCTGTGCTCACACCTGCGAAGGTTTATGAATTAGTACAACTATCTTCTTCTTTTTCTTCTTCTATTCTATCTTCTTCAGCGCACACTAACTGACGAAAGTTTCATCGCAATCGGATAAACGGTATAAGAACGCATACGAATAAAATAAGATAGAATGAAGAAGGAGAAAAAAAAATAGTTTTTCCAATTCAAAAACCTTAACGGGTGTGCACATAATAACTCACCAAAGTTTCATCGCAATCTGATGAATGGTATAGAAACGCATGCGGGACAAACAAACATTCATTTTTATATATAAATATAGATTACTGTTACTATTTCATTATTATTTGTAATATTTTTAAATATATAATAATATGTATGTATAAAATAGTAAATTCTATATCGTTAACATAATAATTTGTATTGTTAATTTTAGTTACCTACTTCGAATAAATATTTTTTTAATTTGTACAAAACATATTTATTTTTTCTCCAATAAATATAACCACAGGATGCCTTTTGCAATTTCCTCATGCGCCCCTCCACGCACTACCCCCTAAAATCATACATGTTAATTTCAAAAGCCCCTAAAATGGTAGTTGAGTTTCAAAGTCCCCTAAAATGAAAATCATTTGATTTTTAATATATTCTCTCTCTAATAATTCTCTACAAGACGTTTACAAAAATTCTCTCAAACCGTCTGCAAAATGTACTAGACGAGAACCAACCGAGAGAACAAGCCGGATTTAGAGGAGGATACAGCACTATGGACCATATCCAAGTCGTCAGAGAAATCATAGAGCGGTACCAGGAATACAAACTGCCACTATGCATGGGTTTTATAGACTATGAGAAGGCGTTTGATTCGATAAAGAAATGTTCAATACTCGACGCACTCAGAAAACAAGGAATCCCTGGACGCTATATAAATATTTTCAATAATATATACAGTAGCGCAACAGCATCTGTAAATTTCCATAAACCATCGCGCAGATTTCCTATCAGCAAAGGAGTCCGACAAGGTGATACAATCTCACCTAAACTATTTACAGCTACCCTTGAAGACTTATTCAGGCAACTTGACTGGAATGACAAAGGGATCCCCATAAATGGAGAATACCTGAGTCATCTGCGCTTTGCCGATGACATAGTAATTTTCTCGCAAGACTCAGAAGACCTCCAAAGCAGAATGCAGGAACTCGCTGAAGTAAGCAACAAAGTAGGTTTGAAAATAAATGTAACAAAGACGAAAGTCATGTTCAACTGCTTTGCAGGCCAAAAAGAGATCCTCATCAATGGCACTCAGCTCGAACAGGTGAAAAGCTATATCTATCTGGGACAACAAGTATCTATAGATGGATGTATATTTGATGAAATTGTTCGCAAAGTAAAGCTAGGCTGGAGTGCTTTTGGCCGCCTGAATAATGTCTTCAAAAGTGACCTTCCACTGTGCCTAAAGCGCAAAGTGTTCAACCAGTGTGTGCTTCCCGTGATGACATATGCGTGTGAAACATGGACCCTAAGTAAAAGAGAGATCCAGAAACTTAAAGTAGCACAACGTGGTATGGAGAGGTGCATGCTGGGCATAACGCGAAAGGACAAAAAGAGGAATGAGTGGATAAGGAAGCAGACAAGGGTTTGCGATGTAATAGAGTTTATTAAAAGCCTTAAATGGAGATGGGCTGGACACATAGCTCGAAGAAGAGACAATCGTTGGACAAATCTAGTCATCCAGTGGTATCCAAGAAGTACAAAACGTCCACAAGGTAGACCTAGAGGCCGCTGGATCGATGAAATGATAAAGTTCTGCGGAAGTACGTGGCAACGCAATGCACAGGACCGAGAGAAGTGGAAGCAACTTGAAGAGGCCTTCATCCAGCAGTGGATAGATTCAGGCTGATGATGATGATGATATTCTCTCTGTAAAATATGTAAAAAGTGAGTAAGGGAAACTAAATATTATACTCTTTATAGTGTATAAATCAAATAATAATTACATAAAGTTCACGCATTCAATAGATATGACTTTTTCTCATTTTTCTCAGAACTGTCAAAAGTCGTTTTAGGGGCTTTTGAAACTAGACGCTTCATTTATAAATTGGGTTTACATGCAAAGTCACCACTGTCCACAAGTAGTGACATTTAAATTCACCATTGTTTAAACCAGCCAATCAGGAGACAGCATAAGAAATTATCAAAATGGCCGTCAGTTGTTATTCAGTGCTGAAGCAAGTAGATTCATTGAATTTTTAGGGACTTTATTTTTGGAATTAATCAGTTATTACTTTGAAATGGCGGAAAATATTACACATGTGTTATATTATGAGAAGCCCAGGAAGAGGTCCAAAAACAGTTAAAAGTGGAAAAGGAATGAAGAAAAGGCTTAAAAGTATGGTTTCAATTTCATGTTTATGTTTATGTATGAAGATACCGGGTGTCTCATAAATCATAACTTTTTTGAAGTGTCAGTAAAAACCCTATCTTATTAATAACAATACACTGGACAGCATATTATTATAATAAATCGCCAAACCTAATAAGAGGTCAAAATTCTTTAGAACAATAAAAATACTACACTCAAGATTGACCTATTATTAGGTTTGACGATTTATTATAACTAGCTGAGCCAGCTGGCTCTCGCCAGTCTGTCTCGCTAGGTCTTGCAGACAGCTTTTCGTCATAGTGACTTGGTGTTGGATTTTATTATAATAATTGTAAAGTGTGTATAGACGGCGCCATAGTTTTCACTTCGGGATGGATTTTCATTCACGTCAGACAGTTGAAAATTTAGTTAATTTGTCAGTTTTACGATCTGCATGTCGTCACTGCCAATACAAATTTGGAGTCATGTGCGTGTTCTATTCTGGAGTCTGGCCTTCTCAATATCGTCTGACACCATTTCAGGCTGCTAGGTTTAGCAGAACAGCTGGCAATCGCCGATTGCTATCACTGTTATTTTAATTTTAATACAATATATGTGTAGGTATGTGCATTTAAATATGATAAATAATTATACATCTCAATTGTGATTATCATAAATAGCGATCCAATATAACGCGAATATTAATCTCTTACGGGTCCCATGTACATAATAGAAAAAGGTTAGCAGCATAAAAAATAAATTTAAACATTATTTTGTTTCATTGTCTATAAAAAATAAATGCTTGGAGTCATAGAATAATATTTAAAAAATCATATTTTGATTTAAAAATTACCCTTAAACAATATAGTTTCCCGGTGCGGGACATTCATATCGAGACAAATAAATAAAGAGACAAAAAGATAAATAATGAAGCAATAAATATTATATCTGATAAGAATAGGAATTTATAAGACCTAAAGATGTGGAATCAACTTAAAAAGGCCTTCATACAGCAGTGAATTGATACAGGTTGATGACGATAATGACGATATAAATGGGTAAGTATATAAAATCACAAATTTAAAAAAATATTGCAGTTTATATGACCAAGAAGAGTAGAATTTGGTTGGGATAACCTTCATCCAGCAGTGGATTAATCTCGGTTGATGATGATAATGACGATATTATGAATGGGTAAATATAAAATCAGCAATTTTGATAAATATAGCAATTCATATGACCGACAGAAATTCAAACAACTTAAGAGAGGCCTTCATCCACCGGTGGATTGATTCAGGCTCATAATGATAATGGAAATATAAATAGATATAATATAATATCACCGATTTTGATAAATACAGCAATTCAAATGACAGAAAGGAGTAGTATCAGGCATGGGAGGCCTTTATCCAGCAGTAGATGGGTTCAGGTCAATGATGATAAGGAAGATAGAAATAGGTATAATATAGTAGTAGAATCAAGTTGCGGAACCCTCCATCTAGCAGTGGATTGATTCTGGTTGATGATGATGACGATATAAATATGTAGATAAATGTAATATCACCGATTTTGATAAATACAGAAATTCATATCACAGAAAGGAGTAGAATCAGGCTAAGGAGGTCTTTATTAAGCAGTGGATTAGTTCAGGTCGATGATGATGATGATGACGATATGAATATGTAAATAAATATAATATCACCGATTTTGATAAATACAGAAATTCATATGACAGAAAGGAGTAGAATCAGCCTAAGGAGGTCATTATTAAGCAGTGGATTGGTTCAAGTCGATGATGATGATGATGATGACGATATGAATATGTAGATAAATATAATATCTCCAATTTTGATAAATACAGCAATTCATATGACAGAAAGGAGTATAATCAAGCTAGGGAAGTTTTTATTAAGCAGTGGATTGGTTCAGGTTGATGATGATGATGATGACGATATGAATATGTAGATAAATATAATATCACCGATTTTGATAAATACAGCAATTCATATGACAGAAAGGAGTAGAATCAGGCTAGGGAGGTCTTTATTAAGCAGTGGATTGGTTCAGGTCAATGATGATGATAATGATAATAACGATATGAATATGTAGATAAATATAATATCACCGATTTTGATAAATACAGAAATTCATTTGACAGAAAGGAGTAGAATCAGGCTAGGGAGGTCTTTATTAAACAGTGGATTAATCCTAGTTGTTGATGATGATGATGATGATGATAATATGAATATGCTGATAAATATAATATCACCGATTTTTATAAATACAGGGATTCATATGACAGAACGGAGTAAAATCAGGCTAAGGAGGTCTTTATTAAGCAGTGTATTGGTTCAGGTCGGTGTGATGATGATGATGATGATGACGATATGAATATGTAGATAAATATAATATAAATCTCTCAGGATAGTAATATATAGGAGACTAGCTGAGCCAGCTGGCTCTCGCCAGTCTGTCTCGCTAGGTCTTGCAGACAGCTTTTCGTCATAGTGACTTGGTGTTGGATTTTAATATAGTAATTGTAAAGTGTGTATAGACGGCGCCATAGTTTTCCCTTCGGGATGGATTTTCATTCACGTCAGACAACTGAAAATTTATCTGATTTGTCAGTTTTACGATCTGCATGATGTCACTGCCAATACAAATTTGGAGTCATGTGCGTAGTCTATTCTGGAGTCTGGCCTTCTCAATATCATCTGACACCATTTCAGACTGCTAAGCCTAGCAGAACAGCTGGCAATCGCTGATTGATACCACTGTCATTTTAATTTTACTACAATATATGTGTAGGTATGTGCATTTAAATATGATAAATAATTATACATCTCAATCGTAATTATCATAAATAGCGATCCAATATAACGTGATATTAATCTCCTTCGGGTCCCATTGAGATAATAGAAGAAGGTTGGCAGTGTAAAAAATGAATTTAAACCTTATTTTGTTTCAGTGTCTATAAAAAATAAATGCTTGCAGCCATAGAATAATATTTAAAAAATCATATTTTGATTTAATAATTAACCTTTAACAATATAGTTTCCCGGTGCGGGATATTCATATCGAGACAAATGTTGATAAATAATGAAGCAATACATATTATATCTGATAAGAATAGGAATTTATAAGACCTAAAGATGTGGAATCAGCTTAAAAAGGCCTTCATCCAGCAGTGGATTGATACAGGTTGATAACGATAATGACGATATAAATGGGTAGGTATATAAAATCAGACATTTAAAAAAATATTGCAGTTTATATGACCAAGAAGAGTAGAATTAGGTTGGGATAACCTTCATCCAGCAGTGGAATAATCTTGGTTGATGATGATAATGACGATATTATGAATGGGTAAATATAATATGAGCAATTTTGATAAATATAGCAATTCATATGACCGACAGAAATTCAAACAACTTAGAGAGGCCTTCATCCACCGGTGGATTGATTCAGGCTCATAATGATAATGGAAATATAAATAGATATAATATAATATCACCAATTTTGATAAATACAGCAATTCAAATGACAGAAAGGAGTAGAATCAGGCATGGGAGGCCTTTATCCAGCAGTAGATGAGTTCAGGTCAATGATGATAAGGACGATAGAAATAGGTATAATATAGTAGTAGAATCAGGTTGCGGAACTCTTCATCCAGCAGTGAATTGATCCTGGTTGATGATGATGACAATATGAATATGTAGATAAATGTAATATCACCGATTTTGATAAATACAGAAATTCATATCACAGAAAGGAGTAGAATCAGGCTAAGGAGGTCTTTAAGTAGTGGATTGGTTCAGGTTGATGATGATGATGATGACGATATGAATATGTAAATAAATATAATATCACCGATTTTGATAAATACAGAAATTCATACGACAGAAAGGAGTAGAATCAGGCTAGCGAGGTCTTTATTAAGCAGTGGATTGGTTTAGGTCGATGATGATGATGATGACGATATGAATATCTAGATAAATATAATATCACCGATTTTGATAAATACAGCAATTCATATGACAGAAAGGAGTAGAATCAGGCTAGGGAGGTCTTTATTAAGCAGTGGATTGGTTCAGGTCGATGATAATGACGATATAAATATGTAGATAAATACAATATCACCGATTTTGATAAATACAGCAATTTATATGACAGAAAGGAGTAGAATCATGCTAAGGAGGTCTTTAAGTAGTGGATTGGTTCAGGTTGATGATGATGATGATGACGATATGAATATTTAAATAAATATAATATCACCAATTTTGATAAATACAGCAATTCAAATGACAGATAAGAGTAGAATATGGGTAGGGAGGCCTTTATCCAGCAGTGGATTGGATCAGGTCGATGGTGACGATAACGATATTAATGTGTAGATAAATATAATATCACCGATTTCACTAAATACAGCAATTCAAATGACAGAAAGGAATAGAATCAGGCTAGGGAACTCTTCATCCAGCATTGGATTGATCCTAGTTGATGATGATGATGATAACGATATGAATATGTAGATAAATATAATTTCACCGATTTTGATAAATACAGCAATTCAAAAGACAGAAAGGAGTAGAATCAGGCTAGGGAGGCCTTTATCCAGCAGTGGATTGGTTCAGGTCGATGACGATAATGACAATATGAATATGTAGATAAATATAATATCACCGATTTTGATAAATACAGCAATTAAAATGTAGAAAGGAATAGAATCAGGCTAGGGAGGCCTTAATCCAGCAGTGGATTGGTTCAGGTTGATGTCGATAAGGATGATATAAATAGGTATAGTATCACGAATTCGTTTAACTGCTAGTAGTAGAATCAGGTGTCGGAACCCTTCATCCAGCAGTGGATTGATCCTAGTCGATGATGATGATGATGACGATACGAATATGTAGATAAATATAATATCTCCGATTTTGATAAATACAGCAATTCAAATGACAGAAAGGAGTAGAATCAGGGTAGGGAGGCTTTTATCCAGCAGTTGATTGGTTCAGGTCGATGATTATGATGACGATATGAATATGAGGATAAATATAATATCACCGATTTTGATAAATACAGGAATTCAAATGACAGAAAGGAATAGAATCAGGCTAGAGAGGCCTTTATCCAGCAGTGGATTGATCCTGGTTGATAATGATTTAAATAATATGTATAACACCAATTATTGTTGAATACCTTTTAAATATTTTTGGGTTATATGATCTAATTGAATGTATATAAGTTTCATTGGTTTAAAAAATTATCATTTAACAGCCATAAAAAAAATGTTACGTTATCATATCATAATATTCTATGGTATCCAGTGTTGCCATGTCTACTGAAATTTTATTAGATCAACTGATATTTTTTTTCGAAATTCAAGAAATCTACTGATATTTGTGTTTCTCCATAATTGTAAATTAACTGATGATTCTTTTAATAATAAATTTGTAATGATTTACGCATGACCTTTTTTGATGTTATACACTTCTAAATTGACATAAAAAGCATTGTAACTCTACCCAAGAGCGCCATTTTACCCATTAATATCATCATTGTTTACAATAAATTAATATAATTAGTTATTGTTATTTTATTCTTATTAGTTTTAAATCATATAAACGACATTTTTCAAAATCTACTGATATTTTATGAAATCTACTAATTTTTTTGTCAAAATCTACTGAAATTTTAAATTTTGACTTGGCAACACTGGGTTGATCGCATAGTCAGTGTTGCTATGTCTATCTACTGAATTTTTAAATTTTGACTTGGCAACACTGCAACCCAGTGCTGCCAATTCAAAATTTTAAATTTCAGTAGATTTTTACAAAAAATTTGGTTCAAAAAAAATTCATTCAACAGCCGTACAAAAAAAAAAGTAACATTTAATTTGGAAATATTTTTCCTTGGTTATGTTAAAACGCCGAAACGTTCGTGCGCCCGCGTTTCAATGAAACGATCAGTTTTAATCGGAATTCGTATAAATGTTATTGTTTATTTGAATAATTATAGTTATCTACGGGTACTTGTTATAAATGTGAGTTATTATATAGTGCTGTGCATTTTAAAATCATCATGAGACGTAAATAATATCACCTGTGACCTGTGAAACAACAAATGACGGGTGGTACCTAGTTTTTAAAAGTGATTTTTTTATGACTGTGTTAAGTATTACAAAATTGTGCTCACTTCAAATTGTAGTTACTCGAATGCATCTGATAAGTAAACACGTGGTGAGTAAATTGGAATAATGTAGTTGAGTATACATAGCGCGATAAATACGTAGTGTCAAAAGACTTGATTTCCGTCAGAGGTGTAGAAACTTAACTTAAAACAAAGAACTTTATTCACAAAAAAATAAATAAATCAGTTCTCATATGTTTATCGGTCAATCTTATTACGATTAGTTTGTGAAAATCGATTGTAGATATCGGTTAAAACGCATTTTAAATTTAAAGCGGCCATCTTTGGTGAGCCGGTTTGAGTGTTGCAAACATTGTGAAAAAATTAATTCCCGACATAATCAGTTGTCAATAAAGTGGCGTGTCGCTGGAAAATGTATCGGGAAATGAATGAAAATCACCGATTTAGGGTGGTATTTCGTCAAACGGCTGTCAACTATGGTTTACCGATAATTTACGATCCGAGAGCCGATTTTTCATTTAAACCTATTGGACATGACGAATAAGGCACACAATCGCTCGCAAAAACGGGCAAAGCTGTAGGATAATAATAATGAAAGATATAATAATAATGAAAGATAATATGCGTTGTCAGTGTGTGTTTGCCTTTGGTGAGTGTACACGATGCCTGAAGATGCCGAAAGGCGAAATCCGGGTCGCAAAAAACGACTTAAATCGAATAGTACAGAGCTTGAGTTCATTAGAATTTAAATTCAAATTCCATCAAGTACCTTCGGTCGAAAGTATTAATATTAAAGATATAAGTGTTATACACTTACTATGAATGATATAAAGGGACATCATGAAAAATTTTATAGCCGGAATACTAAAACACAACAAGACGTTTATGATATATTATGTAATATATTCTTTTAAATCTCTTAATATTTTCTTTTTTCTTATACCACTATCCAACTGAAAAAATAAATATGATAAAATGACTTGTTGTTTTTTTACCAACCTGTATTACTTACGAATGTTTAGATGCAAACTCACCACTGTCAGAAGTTTACAAGCAAACTCAACACTGTCCATTACAAAATCATTAAATTTAGTCATTTGGATTATATTAATCTTAAAAATATTTGCTTCTGCACCATCTAATATCAACAACAATTAACTTAAGACTCACATATTTATATAAAGTACTAGAATTACCCCAGCATCGGTTTTATTTGATATCTCACGATATGACTTAGGTGGACAGTGGCGTTTTTGCTTTTATACAACTCAAATATAAATATCGCGGAAATAACAATAAAATTATATTTACTGATTTTACTATATATTCCGACACTACGGAAAAAAAGATATTTTAATATCGCCGATCAATAATCTGCTGACAGCTACTACACGTATTTAAGAAAAATATTTTTTACTTTAATCTAAAAATAAAATTGAATTCGATAAACGATCCCATCTTATTATTACATAATTATTATTATATGGTCATGTTTATTATAAAAAAAATATTTTATTGAATTTTCTATATTGTACTGTAAATATATTTGACTAATTCATAGTTTTAATGTAAATTTATATAAATAAATGAAATGGTGTACATACTGATTAAATGTATTATTGTTAGTTCCAGAATTCACTTACCTCTGCGGTTAGGAGACAAACACCCACGCGCAACCGGCGTTCGATTGCATGCCCTTCATTCTTCACTAATTGTCCATTAGGACGCCGAACGTAGCAGTAGGATGCTGGCCATGGCACTTCACATCGGATACGTAGAGACGATCCTGACTTCACTATTGCTGAACCGATAGACACTAAAGTAGGCTCAGGCGATGGTATGTTAATATCTGAATTTAAAAAATGTTGTACTAAATATAATACATATATTATTCAATATGAATATAATACAAAGGCTGAAGATGGCTTGACATACATTTTATCACCATACAATTAGTAAAGGTTACTGTCAATAGAAATTTAGTTTTGAGATAAAAGTCATTGAAAGTTGTAGTTGATTGTTCAGATTGTTGGTCAAACCTTTCTTCGTGAATAAATGAACTTGCTTGGGATACATGAGGTCGTGATGAGCCCATATTATATTCGCAGCTATTTGCTGAAAGAAAATACAAAGACTTCTTCAACCGCACCACACTCGGTATTATTCGAGCATATCACGAGGCCCTAAAGCAATAAAGTTGGCTTTTGTGGCGACTAAGCCGGATGAGGCGATGACAGCTCGTTGGACCGATTTGAGCAACTCTTTTCTTTCCGTATGAAATTTTGGACATTCCCAGAGGATGTGCTTGCATCCTGTAGTTCTCCGTGACAATCCAATAAACCATAGCAGTGAACCTACAGTGTCCAGTTAAGAATCGGCTGATGTAATGGTCGGTAGTCAAAGTGGTAAGGTGATGGAAGGCCGCTCCACTCTATCTACCACCCGTGTATATTCTTCATGCGGAAATATTCCACGGAGTGACGCGCCTGACTGTCATACAAACTCGTTCAAACAGCGTCTCGCCTCTCGTTGCTTCCATAGCAAATCCTCAGATCTACCCTGTGTATTTCCCAAGGTTAGATAGTTTGCGGAACCATTTGGCGAGAAGTGAACGGTGCTGAAAGTGGTCTGCCACAGTGCACATAATATTTATGGTGAAATAATGCTTACGTGGGATGTTCGGTATATTGATGAAACATCCGGTAAAATATTCAGGGCTATTTCCAATGTCTATTCTCCATTGGCCATGGTCCAAATTTACATCCAGAGGATACTCAATTCTTAAAGCACACGACTGTGCTCCTCGGCTGCAATATAGTACAATATTAAAATTTTATTCATATAATATAATATCTGCTACGAATATAAACGAGCAGTATTGGCACACAGTTCGACCGCCAGGCTCAGACTACTGGCGATCCCTCACCACCATGTTTTTGTAAAACTGTTGAAATTTGGCCAGCCCGAAAGTTTTCGGCCTTTCGGGTGTCATTAGATGTCAGATCGTAAAGTATAAGTATCTGTATGCTTTTTAGTCTTAAGCTAATGTCAATATATGGCCTTTGTACCAAATGCAAACGCAAAGAATAAAAATAGTAATTTAAGATACCTTTTAATATACTGTGAACTAGCTGAGCCAGCTGGCTCTCGCCAGTCTGTCTCGCTAGGTCTTGCAGACAGCTTTTCATCATAGTGACTTGGTGTTGGATTTTAATATAATAATTGTAAAGTGTGTATAGACGGCGCCATAGTTTTCCCTTCGGGATGGATTTTCATTCACGTCAGACAATTGAAAATTTATCTGATTTGTCAGTTTTACGATATGCATGTCGTCACTGCAAATACAAATTTGGAGTCATGTGCGTAGTCTATTCTGGAGTCTGGCCTTCTCAATATCATCTGACACCATTTCAGGCTGCTAAGCCTAGCAAAACAGCTGGCAATCGTCGATTGCTACCACTGTCATTTTAATTTTAATACAATATATGTGTAGGTATGTGCATTTAACCTGTTATATGCCGGGAGTTTTAGTATGGCCGTGCATGAAAGGCCGCGATTTTCTTTTAAAAAATAAAACCTAATAAATATATATTTTTTGGCAATATATTAATAGTGTATCATATAGACTTACCAAATAAATGCACTATTTGTCATCTGCTTCGCCATTTATTAAAAAAATCAAAACCAAATATTTCACAAAACGTCAAGGTTGTCACAAAACTTACACGAGATTATAAAACTGTCATAAAAGAAATAAACTATAAAATCACAATATTCCAGTATTCCACCCGTAAAACAAAGTTAGGTTAGTAATGCAAATATTACAAGACAACTGACTGATATTGTCAACACGTGTGTGTCAACCCTGCTGAGCGACACATATCGGTAACGAGATGAAGCTATTTTAAAACACTGATTTTAAAACAGAAAAATGTTTGTGCAAATACGAAAATATTACACCATGATTCCAAGAGATGTTGCTGTGTTTACCATATGTTTGTATTATTAAAATAATTGTCATTGGATAGTAAAAATAGGTGTCAAAGTGGACCGTATATATACGGTCATTTACTATGGCCGGCACTGCGCCCACGGAATTGTAGACCGTATATATACGGTCGTGGCATCTAACCGATTAAATATGAAAAATAGTTATACATCTCAATCGTGATTATCATAAATAGCGATCCAATATAACGCGAATATTAATCTCTTTCGGGTCCCATTTACATAATAGAAAAAGGTTAGCAGCATAAAAAATAATTTTTAACATTATTTTGTTTCATTGTCTATAAAAAATAAATGCTTGGAGCCACAGAATAATATTTTAAAAATCATATTTTGTTTTAAAAATTAACCTTAAACAATATAGTTTCCCGGTGCGGGACATTCATATCGAGACAAATGTTGATAAATAGTGAAGTAATACATATTATATCTGATAAGAATAGGAATTTATAAGACCTAAAGATGTGGAATCAGCTTAAAAAGGCCTTCATCCAGCAGTGGATTGATACAGGTTGATAACGATAATGACGATATAAATGGGTAGGTATATAAAATCACAAATTTAAAAAAATATTGCAGTTTATATGACCAAGAAGAGGAGAATTAGGTTGGGATAACCTTCATCCAGCAGTGGATTAATCTTGGTTGATGATGATAATGACGATATTATGAATGGGAAAATATAATATCAGCAATTTTGATAAATATAGTAATTCATATGACCGACAGAAATTCAAACAACTTAGAGAGGCCTTCATCCACCGGTGGATTGATTCAGGTTCATAATGATAATGGAAATATAAATAGATATAATATATTATCACCGATTTTGATAAATACAGCAATTCAAATGACAGAAAGGAGTAGAATCAGGCATGGGAGGCCTTTATCCAGCAATAGATGGGTTCAGGTCAATGATGATAAGGACGATAGAAATAGGTATAATATAGTAGTAGAATCAGGTTGCGGAACTCTTCATCCAGCAGTGAATTGATCCTGGTTGATGATGATGACGATATGAATATGTAGATAAATGTAATATCACCGATTTTGATAAATACAGAAATTCATATCACAGAAAGGAGTAGAATCAGCTGAGCTAAGGAGGTCTTTAAGTAGTGGATTGGTTTAGGTCGATGATGATGATGATATGAATATGTAAATAAATATAATATCACCGATTTTGATAAATACAGAAATTCATATGACAGAAAAGAGTAGAATCAGGCTAGCGAGGTCTTTATTAAGCAGTGGATTGTTTCAGGTCGATGATGATAATGATGATGATAATGATGATAATGACGATATGAATATTATGTAAATAAATATAATATCACCGATTTTGATAAATACAGCAATTCATATGACAGAAAGGAGTAGAATCAAGCTAGGGAGGTCTTTATTAAGCAGTGGATTGGTTTAGGTCGATGATGATGATGATGACGATATGAATATGTAGATAAATATAATATCACCAATTTTGATAAATACAGCAATTCATATGACAGAAAGGAGTAGAATCTGGCTAGGGAGGTCTTTATTAAGCAGTGGATTGGTTCAGGTCAATGATGATGATAATGATAATGACCATATAAATATGTAGATAAATATAATATCACCGATTTTGATAAATACAGCAATGCATATGACAGAAAGGAGTAGAATCTGGCTAGGGAGGTCTTTATTAAGCAGTGGATTGGTTCAGGTCGATGATGATGATGATAATGACGATATGAATATTATGTAAATAAATATAATATCACCGATTTTGATAAATACAGAAATTCATATGACAGAAAGGAGTAGAATCAAGCTAGGGAGGTCTTTATTAAGCAGTGGATTGGTTGAGGTCGATGATGATGATGATGACGATATGAATATGTAGATAAATATAATATCACCAATTTTGATAAATACAGCAATTCATATGACAGAAAGGAGTAGAATCTGGCTAGGGAGGTCTTTATTAAGCAGTGGATTGGTTCAGGTCAATGATGATGATAATGATAATGACCATATGAATATGCAGATAAATATAATATCACCGATTTTGATAAATACAACAATGCATATGACAGAAAGGAGTAGAATCAGGCTAAGGAGGTCTTTAAGTAGTGGATTGGTTCAGGTCAATGATGATGATGATGACAATATGAATATGTAAATAAATATAATATCACCGATTTTGATAAATACAGAAATCCATATGACAGAAAGGAGTAGAATCTGGCTAGGGAGGTCTTTATTAAGCAGTGGATTGGCTCAGGTCGATGATGATGATGATGATGACGATATGAATATGTAGATAAATATAATATCACCGATTTTGATAAATACAGAAATTCATATGACAGAAAGGAGGAGAATTAGGCTAAGGGGGTCTTTATTAAGCAGTGGATTGGTTCAGGTATATGATAATGATGATGATGATGATGACGATATGAATGTGTAGATACATATAATATCACAGATTTTGATAAATACATACATTCATATGACAAAAGGAGTAGAATCAAGCTAGGGAGGTCTTTATTAAGCAGTGGATGGATCCTGGTTGATGATGATGATGATGACGATATGAATATTTAAATAAATATAATATCACCGATTTTGATAAATACAGAAATTCATATGACAGAAAGGAGTAGAATCTGGCTAGGGAGGTCTTTATTAAGCAGTGGATTGGTTCAGGTCGATGATGATGATGATGATGACGATATGAATATGTAGATAAATATAATATCACCGATTTTGATAAATACAGAAATTCATATGACAGAAAGGAGTAGAATCAGGCTAGGGAGGTCTTTATTAAGCAGTGGATGGATCCTGGTTGATGATGATGATGACGATATGAATATGTTTTTAAATATAATATCACCGATTTTGATAAATACAGCAATTCATATGACAGAAAGGAGTAGAACCGGGCTAGGGAGGCCATTATCCAGAAGTGGATTGGTTCAGGTCGATGATATAAGAATGATAGAAATAGGTATAATATCACAAATTCGTTAAACCGATAGTAGTAGAATCAGGTTTTGGAACCCTTCATCCAGTAGTGGATTGATCCTAGTTGATGATGATAATGATGATTATGATGACGATATGAATATGTAGATAAATAACATTAGAAATTCAATACTGTCAAGAATACAATCAACGTAGAGAGGCCTTCATCCAGCAGTGGATTTATTGAGGCTCGTGATAATAATGGCATTATATATAGATAGGTAGATAATAATATTATATCACTGATTTTGATAAATATAACAATTCATGTGTAAGTAAGGAGTAGAATAAGGCTGAGGAGGCCTTCATCCAGCAGTGTATAGGTCAAGATTGATGATGATAGGGACGAAAAAAATAGGTAGATATTATACAATATCACACATTTTGATAACTATAACAATTCGTATTAATTTCTTTCATTGTTTGCAATGGCAACTTTTTTAGTATGGAAATAATTAGTAGCCTAGGTAATTATTCAATAACAAAAATAGTGGGTGAACAGCCACAAAGAAGTATTTAAAAAAATCAAATTTGGAATATCACGTTATCTATGATATGACGGACAGTGGCGGACACACCTGTCAGATTTTTATTTACGCAGTGAATTGTAGCAAGATTATGGTTTTTTCACCGGAAAAAAGTGCGCCAATGCCTACATTACGATATTTGAATAAAATAATCGAATTTGTTTGTCAAATAAAGGATTAGAAGGTCTTAAGCGACGAAGACGTCATTCTGCTGTACGTTAAATGAAATATGGCGTATCGTATACGGTATGTAAGAAAATATCGGATATAAACGTCAAGTACCTGTAAAATCATTGAAAATTTGTGAAATGTGGTCAATTCAAACGGTAGATGAATCGGTAGCGCACATTTCGAAGTGAAGATGTAAAAATAACAATAAAATGTCGCTTAAATGAGCCGTTAGTGAATTTTCCAAAATCTCTTACGATAATAATAATAAAAGACTAGCTGAGCCAGCTGGCTCTCGCCAGTCTGTCTCGCTAGGTCTTGCAGACAGCTTTTCATCATAGTGACTTGGTGTTGGATTTTAATATAATAATTGTAAAGTGTGTATAGACGGCGCCATAGTTTTCCCTTCGGGATGGATTTTCATTCACGTCAGACAATTGAAAATTTATCTGATTTGTCAGTTTTACGATATGCATGTCGTCACTGCAAATACAAATTTGGAGTCATGTGCGTAGTCTATTCTGGAGTCTGGCCTTCTCAATATCATCTGACACCATTTCAGGCTGCTAAGCCTAGCAAAACAGCTGGCAATCGCCGATTGCTACCACTGTCATTTTAATTTTAATACAATATATGTGTAGGTACTCGTATGTGCATTTAAATATGATAAATAGTTATACATCTCAATCGTGATTATCATAAATAGCGATCCAATATAACGCGAATATTAATCTCTTTCGGGTCCCATTTACATAATAGAAAAAGGTTAGCAGCATAAAAAATAAATTTTAACATTATTTTGTTTCATTGTCTATAAAAAATAAATGCTTGGAGCCACAGAATAATATTTTAAAAATCATATTTTGTTTTAAAAATTAACCTTAAACAATATAGTTTCCCGGTGCGGGACATTCATATCGAGACAAATGTTGATAAATAGTGAAGTAATACATATTATATCTGATAAGAATAGGAATTTATAAGACCTAAAGATGTGGAATCAGTGGATTGATACAGGTTGATGACGATAATGACGATATAAATGGGTAGGTATATAAAATCACAAATTTAAAAAAATATTGCAGTTTATATGACCAAGAAGAGTAGAATTAGGTTGGGATAACCTTCATCCAGCAGTGAATTAATCTTGGTTGATGATGATAATGACGATATTATGAATGGGAAAATATAACATCAGCAATTTTGATAAATATAGTAATTCATATGACCGACAGAAATTCAAACAACTTAGAGAGGCCTTCATCCACCGGTGGATTGATTCAGGTTCATAATGATAATGGAAATATAAATAGATATAATATATTATCACCGATTTTGATAAATACAGCAATTCAAATCACAGAAAGGAGTAGAATCAGGCATGGGAGGCCTTTATCCAGCAATAGATGGGTTCAGGTCAATGATGATAAGGACGATAGAAATAGGTATAATATAGTAGTAGAATCAGGTTGCGGAACTCTTCATCCAGCAGTGAATTGATCCTGGTTGATGATGATGACGATATGAATATGTAGATAAATGTAATATCACCGATTTTGATAAATACAGAAATTCATATCACAGAAAGGAGTAGAATCAAGCTAAGGAGGTTTTTAAGTAGTGGATTGGTTTAGGTCGATGATGATGATGATATGAATATGTAAATAAATATAATATCACCGATTTTGATAAATACAGAAATTCATATGACAGAAAAGAGTAGAATCAGGCTAGCGAGGTCTTTATTAAGCAGTGGATTGTTTCAGGTCGATGATGATGATGATGATAATGATGATAATGACGATATGAATTAATATGTAAATAAATATAATATCACCGATTTTGATAAATACAGCAATTCATATGACAGAAAGGAGTAGAATAAAGCTAGGGAGGTCTTTATTAAGCAGTGAATTGGTTTAGGTCGATGATGATGATGATGACGATATGAATATGTAGATAAATATAATATCACCGATTTTGATAAATACAGCAATTCATATGACAGAAAGGAGTAGAATCTGGCTAGGGAGGTCTTTATTAAGCAGTGGATTGGTTCAGGTCAATGATGATGATAATGATAATGACCATATGAATATGTAGATAAATATAATATTACCGATTTTGATAAATACAGCAATGCATATGACAGAAAGGAGTAGAATCAGGCTAAGGAGGTCTTTAAGTAGTGGATTGGTTCAGGTCAATGATGATGATGATGACGATATGAATATGTAAATAAATAAAATATCACCGATTTTGATAAATACAGAAATTCATATGACAGAAAGGAGTAGAATCTGGCTAGGGAGGTCTTTATTAAGCAGTGGATTGGTTCAGGTCGATGATGATGATGATGATGACGATATGAATATGTAGATTAATATAATATCACCGATTTTGATAAATACAGAAATTCATATGACAGAAAGGAGGAGAATTAGGCTAAGGGGGTCTTTATTAAGCAGTAGATTGGTTTAGGTATATGATAATGATGATGATGATGATGACGATATGAATGTGTAGATACATATAATATCACAGATTTTGATAAATACATACATTCATATGACAAAAGGAGTAGAATCAGGCTAGGGAGGTCTTTATTAAGCAGTGGATGGATCCTGGTTGATGATGATGATGACGATATGAATATGTTTTTAAATATAATATCACAGATTTTGATAAATACATACATTCATATGACAAAAGGAGTAGAATCAAGCTAGGGAGGTCTTTATTAAGCAGTGGATGGATCCTGGTTGATGATGATGATGACGATATGAATATGTAAATAAATATAATATCACCGATTTTGATAAATACAGAAATTCATATGACAGAAAGGAGTAGAATCTGGCTAGGGAGGTCTTTATTAAGCAGTGGATTGGTTCAGGTCGATGATGATGATGATGATGACGATATGAATATGTAGATAAATATAATATCACCGATTTTGATAAATACAGAAATTCATATGACAGAAAGGAGGAGAATTAGGCTAAGGGGGTCTTTATTAAGCAGTGGATTGGTTCAGGTATATGATAATGATGATGATGATGATGACGATATGAATGTGTAGATACATATAATATCACAGATTTTGATAAATACATACATTCATATGACAAAAGGAGTAGAATCAGGCTAGGGAGGTCTTTATTAAGCAGTGGATGGATCCTGGTTGATGATGATGATGACGATATGAATATGTTTTTAAATATAATATCACCGATTTTGATAAATACAGCAATTCATATGACAGAAAGGAGTAGAACCGGGCTAGGGAGGCCATTATCCAGCAGTGGATTGGTTCAGGTCGATGATATAAGAATGATAGAAATAGGTATAATATCACAAATTCGTTAAACCGATAGTAGTAGAATCAGGTTGCGGAACCCTTCATCCAGTAGTGGATTGATCCTAGTTGATGATGATGATGATGATGATTATGATGACGATATGAATATGTAGATAAATAACATTAGAAATTAAATACTGTCAAGAATACAATCAACGTAGAGAGGCCTTCATCCAGCAGTGGATTTATTGAGGCTCGTGATAATAATGGCATTATATATAGATAGGTAGATAATAATATTATAGCACTGATTTTGATAAATATAACAATTCATGTGTAAGTAAGGAGTAGAATAAGGCTGAGGAGGCCTTCATCCAGCAGTGTATAGGTCAAGATTGATGATGATAGGGACGAAAAAAATAGGTAGATATTATACAATATCACACATTTTGATAACTATGACAATTCGTAATAATTTCTTTAATTGTTTGCAATGGCAACTTTTTTAGTATGGAAATTAGTAGCCTAGGTAATTATTCAATAACTAAAATAGTGGGTGAACAGCCACAAAGTATTTTAAAAAAATCAAATTTGGAATATCACATTATCTATGAAATGGCCGTCAGTGGCGTACCCCGCTGTCAAAAGATATTATACGTATTAAATTGTACCAAAATTATGGTTTTTTCACCGGAAAAAAGTGCGCCAATGCCTACATTACGATATTTGAATAAAAATAATCGAATCCGTTTGTCAAATAAAGGATTAGAAGGTCTTAAGCGACGAAGACGTCATTCTGACAGGCGTGGACAGTAAATATGGCGATCGTATACGGTGTGTAAGAAAATATCGGATATAAACGTCAAGTACCTGTAAAATCATTGCAAATTTGTGAAATGTGGTCAATTCAAACGGTAGATGAATCGGTAGCGCACATTTTGAAGTGAAGATGTAAAAATAACAATAAAAAGTCGCTTAAATGAGCTGTTGGTGTATTTTCCAAAATCTCTTAGGATAATAATAATGAAAGATTATTGCCAGGTATTTATTCTCCCATATAGATATTAATAAGTACCAGCTGATGCTTTTATAAGCATCTCTTATATATTATTATCCTAAGAGATTTTGGAAAATACGTCAACTTTTTTATTTAAATACCATTTTGTTGATTATTAAAGGAATTCACTTCGATTTTTGGAGTCCTGAATCTACTTCCATTTGAATCCGGCACAATCTGATAAAACTCGACACAATCACAGATAAAATCATTTTTAAATCGCGTTTTACATCCGTCACCATACATTTTCGCTACTTTACTGTCTATCTACCGCAAATTGATTATAATGTCGCTTAAAACTTTCTATATAATCGAAATTTCACAAATCTAAATTAATATTCCACTAAACTATTCAAATCTGTAAGTAGCACATTGGCGTATTCTTGAGTTTTAATACAAAATAAATACATATTTCCTCACTAATTATTACAAAAATATGTCACTGCTTTTTATCTGTCAAACGAATAGACTATTGATTGTCATTTGTTTTCTTTTGCGATCGTTTTCATTTGACGTGTCAGAATTCAAATTAAGAATTTGCAGGAATATTCGAAAAAATGTGACATTTCTATTAGCAGCCATAAATAATCAATTTCAATCAAGACATTTTTATTGTAAGATGAGTTTTCTATTAATTAATAACAAATTTGTTTTTTTTTAAATACTTCTTTGTGGCTGTTTACGCACTATTGTTTTATTGAATAATTACCTAGGCTACTAAATTCCATAGATATAGTCATATTAAGTTGCCATTGCAAACAATGAAAGAAATTAATACGAATTGTTATAGTTAACAAAATGTGTGATATTATATAATATCTACCTATTTTTATTATCCTTATCATCATCAATCTTGACCTATCCACTGCTGGATGAAGGCCTCCTTAGCCTTATTCTACTCCTTACTTACACATGAATTATTATATTTATCAAAATCAGTGATATTATACTATCTATCTATCTATATTTATAATGCCATTGTTATCACGATCCTTAATAAATCCACTGCTGGATGACGGCCTCTCTACGTTGATTGTATTATTGACAGTCTTCCATTTCATCATCATCAATCCACTGCTGGATGAAGGGTTCCGCAACGTGATTCTACGACTATCGGTTTAACGAATTTGTGATAATTATACCTATTTCTATCATCTTTATCATCATCGACCTGAACCAATCTACTGCTGGATAAAGGCCTCCCATAGCCTGATTATACTCCTTTCTATCATATGAATTACTGTATTTATCAAAATCGGTGATGTTATATTTATCTACATAGTCTTATCGTCATCATCATCAACCACAATCAATCCACTACTGGATGAAGGGTTCCGCAACCTGATTCTACTACTATAGGTTTAACGAATTTTTGATATTATACGTATTTCTATCGTCCTTATCATCATCGACCTGAACCAATCCACTGCTGGATAAAGGCCTCCTTAGCCTGATTCTACTCCTTTATGTCATTTGAATTGCTATATTTATCAAAATTGGTGATATTATATTATATCTATTTATATTGCCATTAGCATCATGAGCCTAAATCAATCCACTGATGGATGAAGGCCTTTCTAAGTTGTTTGTATTTCTGTCGATCATATGAATTGCTATATTTATCAAAATTGCTGATATTATATTTACCCATTTATAATATCGTCATTATCATCATCAACCAAGATCAATCCACTGCTGGATGAAGGTTATCCCAACCTAATTCTACTCTTCTTAGTCATATAAACTGCTATATATTTTTTAAATTTGTGATTTTATATATCTACTTATCGTTATTATCGTCATCAATCCACTGCTGGATGAAGGCCTCTTTAAGCTGATTCCACATTTTTAGGTTATTATCAAAATTGGTCTATTCCTCTCGGATATAATATGTATCGTTTTCTTATTTATCAACATTTGTCTCGATATAAATGTCCTGCACAGGGAAACCATATTAGTTAAGGTCAATTTTGAATTAAAAATTTGATTTTTTAATACTGTTCTATGGCTGCAAGAATTTATTTTTTATAGACAATGAAACAAAACAATGTTTAAATTTATTTTTAATGCTACTAACCTTTTTCTATTAAGTAAATGGGACCCGAAAGAGATTAATATTTGGATATATTGGATCGCTTTTAATGATAATCACATAATATTGCTGTATATTCGAATGAATGAGATGTATAATTATTTATCATATATAAATGCACACACCTACACATTATATTGTATTAAAATTAAAATGTCAGTGGTAGCAATCGGCGATTGCCAGCTGTTCTGCTAGGCATAGCAGCCTGAAGTGGTGTCAGGAGATATTGTGAAGGCCTGACTCCAGAATAGACAATGCATATGAGTCACAAATTTGTATTGGCAGTGACGACATGCAAATCGTAAAACTGACAAATCAGCGAAATGTCTGACGTAAATGAAAATCCATCCCGAAGGGAAAATTATGGCGCCGTCTATACATACTTTACAATTATATTAAAATCCAACACCATGTCATTATGACGAAAAGCTGTCTGCAAGACCTAGCGAGACAAACTGGCGAGAGCCAGCTGGCTCAGCTAGTCTAATATAATATTCAATACCAATATATTGTTTTGGTGATTGAATAAAACATAATAATACATACATGTAGATAACCCTGATTTAAATAAAACAATTTGTATATATTATACCATTTTCTAAATGATATTTTTTTTAAATATCAGAATCTAAGTGTATTTTACATGAATGTGTCTCTAATAAAAATAACTAAAGTCATAATAATTAACGAAGTAAAATTATTTGTGTATCAATATCGTTCAACCAATTAAACCAATTTAAACTCCACCCCTGTGTACTATCTCCGCGAACCTAACCTCCATAGTTTCTGACGCTTGGCACAAACTTTACGTATATTATAGTACTATATGGACACGTCCGTCGATAGTTCGAAAGATTTAAATGGGGTTGTTTGAACTGATAATATGTGCTGTGCCCACTAACGTACCGTGAGGGATTGCAATACCGAATAAAAATGTCAATACCGGTTTTTCGGTATTTCTTATTGAATACCGGTATTAAAACCGGTATTTCTCAAACATTAAAACAAAGAAGTAGGTGCTTATCAATAAATATAGCTATTAAAATCTTTTTAAACTATTATTTAATAGCTAAAACCTACATACCTACATTTATTATGTTGACAAAAAAATTGTTAAGAATGTGTATTGAACATAATAACTGTAGAACTAGTGATTTTTTACAAATATTTTGAATATATTGATAATTTTAACTAAAGTTCATCAAGTGCAAATAAGTCCGGCTGCAGGAAAAGCTTTTTTAAATTCAACGCTTGTACAGTCATCAATAATTATAGAGAAATTGAACTTTTTGTCACGGATGTTTTCTATTTAGAAATAATATTATGATAATTCATCTCGACAATTACTATATACATAATATATTTGATGAAATTTGTTTTATTATTTTTTCATCTATGTTAGATTCACTCAATATATTTGCATTTTAGCAGCACATAACTTATAATTCATTTTCAAAAACGTAAACGAGTGTGCTTTCTTAATAACGAAAATTCCTGTATTTTGGATTCTTAAAACGAGTATTTCGGTATTGATAAATACTGGAATACCAGTATTGCAATCCCTACGTACAGTCACTGTCTGTAGTAGACTCAACCTGGACGCCTAACTCGCTGTGTATGGCCACCCTTTGCACTAGTCCGCGCCTCCTAGTTTGGAAATCGCTGTTATAGTGTATAATAATTATTGTTATTGTATTCCGAATAATATAGATAAGTCAATAATTCAATCTGGTTCTGTGTATACAGTTATTTTCAAGGCATTTTATCGCGACCATCACGATATCATATTGTCATTTATTTTATAATACGATGTCATCTTGGTCAAATTTTTATTCATTTTTTTCGACCACATTGTTAACGTTATAACTTAGTTTTGTGAGTACTTAACGGATCTTCAAGCAGAGTGTATATTTAAGTTAGCATCATAGTTTGTCTGCGTACGATCAGTGAACTCCGATGAGCAAAACCGCCTCGTCAATGATTTTACAATAACATAATATAATATTTTTCTTGCTAAATTAACTGTCTTTAATAATTCAGAAATGCGAACATGAATATCGAGTCATTGTTATTGCAAGAAAATTACTTGTCCGATCGTGGAAGAATGCAAATAGTGCAACTTTGGATAATAAATTAATATATTATTGATTAATTTATAACGTGATTTCTTAATGCAAACAGAGTCATTTTTCCATGAATTATTTACCAGGGCATGAACTCTGCATCGGTCATGCAGTAAACAATGACATGCATCTCCAGGACGTTTGCTCCAAGCTAACAACATAGTATTTCTTTTATCTCAAATCACTATAAAAACCTAGAGGTCGAGAAACCTAACAACACAAGTAATCAAGTCATTCTAACATTCAGTCGAGTCCACGATCTAACGATTAATAATATTCTCACAACGCATCTCAGTAATTATTAGCAGTAAAAATCATTTAAATATCATAATACGTGTCTGTATTAAAAATTGTATCATTTATGGTTAAGGGAAATAAATTGGGTCTTACTTTATCACGCACAATCTTTCTATTCATTGGAATCAACCTACCCCATCATCCATCCCTTCCCATAGTTTTATTGTTTGCTTTTCGCAGATGATCTTTAACTTTTTTCTACCTGCCGCATTTGCCAATAGTTGTAATGACATATTATTCTTTTATAAATAATTACTTACCTGAATACATTAATAATAATAAATAATATAGGCACTGTTACACTTCCGAATGGTCCCCATTTGGGAATATCTCTGTGGATCTAGAGAAGCCCGAACCAATATTAAGCCGACAAATAGTAAAAGTTGATTGCGAAAATAAATAAATAATGTTAAATATCTAAGCGGCAACGTTGTCTGAATGCCGTTAAATAATGAAAATGGCAACGCCGCATTTGTACCGCTTCGTGCGGCCGTTTGTTTTGGCGCGACAGAAGCATTTTTGATAGCAACGCAGTAAGCAGTGTTAACCTCGCTATCCGCCAAAATTAAATTGAAAAAGATTTGTATAAAAATGTAACCATTCGTAATTATTAACGTAAATAAACCTCGCCGTTTCTGACCACAATTCCGGTGTGTTATTTGTTCACTCCTAAGACCCCAAAATATGTCAGTTGATAAAAAAACACGAAAAAAGCGAGGAAAGAACCAGTTTTTCGCCATCGACTTTTAACGGGAGATGTCAGTACCTACACAAGATTTATGAAACCCCAGAAACATACCTAGGATTGAGAAAAATTCTAGAATAAATGTTGAACTGAATATGACTGGAATTGGCGGATTTGATTGCTCAACTAATAAGGCCATTTACCCGCAATATGAAAGATGTGAGTTCGGCCCAAATTTTTATATTTTTGTCTAATAATTTATATTTGGGTTACAAAATTATATAGTTTGTTTTTACAATGAAATATTCTTTTATAAAAAAGGACAAGTTAAATACTAAGTAGTAACATGTTCATTTCCTGTAATGCTTGATCACCTAAATGAATGTAATCAACATGTTATTAGACGAACTGTTAGAAAGAATAAACCCTTAATATTGAAAAATACTTCAAATGGGTGACCATATTTCGTAAGTCGAGTAGGGACACGAAACTGGATTATACTCAAGAGCTCGGGATAAAAAATATTGATTTAACTTACTGTGTAGAAGAATATCTACCAGTAGTTAGTCCTTCATTGATTAAGATTATTTTTCCTTTAGGGGATATGGCTCTGCACCAATTGACTATAAGGATTGATTTAGGAAGTCTGCATTTGAGAACTATACTATTTTCTTCTATTTGTACTGAACTATTAACTCCTCCATTGACTGAAAAGAAATATAAATGATTATTCAAATAGGATACAATATTTATATTAAAATCACTAAAGAAAATTTCATAGCTTGTTACAAATTCATATCTTTCACGTAAAGGTCAAATTACTCTCAAGCCGATTATCTGTCTCGATTGTCCCCGAACGCGAAATGTTATTTTGGATGGTTCCTTGGAGTTCCTTGGCCAAAATAGGACAATAATTCCTATTGGCATATACGCAAATAAAGGTAGCCACCGCTGTCCAGCTGTACTTGGGCAGTATTGTAAGGTAAATGTAATACAGGAGACGTCCACGATACAACTAATAATTTGGAACAAATGTAAATATCCAAATCGAGCACGTTATGCGTGTAATTAACACAATATTGCTCAGACGCATCGCACTCAATGATAAATTATAAGACATATTATATAACCTAAGTAAATGTCATTTCATGCGGCATATTATATTATAAGCAGTACTTAATGGAATTCATACATATCCCAGCTGACTCCACCAAGATAATCGTGTGGATGATCTGATTTATAGACCTATCAATATCCATAACGCACGTCCAGTTTCCAATATCAATCACTCTGACTGGATCAAGTCTGAAGGAGCACTCGGAACTGTAAAACTCTCCAGAATTGCTAAAAATGCTGCAGACCATGGGTTTTGAGGAGGAACTTTCTGCGCAGTCAAGGAGCACAGACGATCCAATCTCTGCTTCAAGGATTTGTTCTGCTTTGGGAGGAGCTGAAGCAAATATTAATAAAAAATAAATATTCTTATGATTTTGTAACTTTTTATAGAAAATAATATACTTACTTAATATAAATTTATAAATACCAACAATTAAAAAGTCCTTTTAAAATGCCTACGCTCATTGTGAATTATATTTAATTTATTATATTATATCCACATATTAGGTATACAATATAAAACTTTTACAAAATATTTTTAATTCCACAAATAATTCACAAGATTTGGGAATATATAACATTCTTGATATTGAACACACATACTTTGAAAACGTATCAGAATTATTATTACAACTACTTGAAAAATTCTTTGAAAAAAATACTTGAGTACATAATAATTGATTCTTTGGCTTAAAAAAACATAAAAGCCGATAGCCAAAAATTAACCACAAGTTTAGAAGCACCTCAAGATGTAAAACTATTCGATAATTTTGTCTTATTTAGATAGGACACCCATTGCTTAATTGGCAAAGAATTTTGGCGCCAATTCAAAGCATATGGGTACATGTTCCGTCGGGCGTCACATCTGAGACGTTTTCAAATGATGTATGTTATAATATATTACTTTGTTTGACCTTTTCAATGGCTGTTAATTATGGTCACATAAAAATGAAGAAAATGTTGCTTCTACCTAACAATCTCTTGGAATATTAGTGTTGCATATTAGACATGTCATGTTCAAACCAAAATTATTGCTAAATTTTCCCTTCTTGAAACCGTTGGTAGAAAAACCGATTGTTCTAATAGTTGATTTTAAGACATTACGCCCCAGGACAATTAATTTTATTACTTCATAGAGCTTTATGATTTTTTCCATGTTACAATTCCATGAAATACATTGTATTAATTAATATAAAACACAATATTCTTATATATTACTAATTTCACGTAGTTTAATAATAATCATGACAAAATACAACAATATTACTTAGATATTATTTCTACAAATAAATCTTGTAGGGCAAAGTTATTTTATTGAACTTATTATGGACAATTAATTACCCATCTAAATGAAATTCTCTGTTCAAAAATTAAGCAATTATACTTATTTAGCTTTTCAGAGAATATTATTATAGCCCTATTTAGGTACTTTAAGTTGCTTAAATTTAAAAATAATATTTCAATAATAATTAACAGTTAGAAAGAATTTGAATGACATGCATGATGAATAATTAAGCCAATTTATTGTCATTAACAACATAAACCTCAAATTGTTAACAATGAGTACAGTGAAAACACACTTAATAACTCAATAGTATATACTTCCAATAGTTTTTGGTATCTTATTAGTATTTTAGGGAATAATTAATTATATCAGAGGTGACCCTCTTCCGCATCATCATATATATGAGCTGCACACCACTGCTTATTGTGTAGTCATAATATGTGTCTTTTTTTATATTCCACATTACAAAATTAATTAATATTTTTATGTATCTACTCACATTCTACTTTTATATATGAATAACTCTTATATTCTTGGTTAATGGTTTTTGCCGAAATTATCCATGGTCCATTGCTCCTACTAGAAACCGACGTCACACTAAATCGGCATCGCCTGTTACCCACCATATGAAAAATGTCGTTTCCGTGAGATGAAAGATGTTGTTCCTATGAAAATAACAAAACCTAAATATGAGAAAAGAATTGAAGAGATACAAATTTACCAGTGACTAATATAATAAGAAGAAAAATAAGACGAATACGGAAAATACCGCCCCCTCCCCGATATTTATAAATTGGTGGAATTATTGATTATTGTATTATTAATTTCTTCATTGGATCAGAATCGGTTTTCTACTTTTATTAACATACCTAATAACAAAAATACTTGGTGTTTCTGTGTTACCTATTTTTTTGATATTGCTACCGATATTCGTTTTTAGCACATGTTTTAAAATAACAAATATAATGCTAGAATGCAAGGAAAAAATACATTTCGTAAATATTATTATCTATGATTAATAATAATCAGGGAACATAACAAGTCACCTGTTCTGTGATAACTAGAGACCGGATTATATTTATATGCATTTGCATATTTAGCCCATTCTCACCGGTTATAGAATATCTTACCTAAAAAAATCTAGTGATGATGCATATTATTTTCGCTATATTTTGTATTTCGAGGCCATAAAAGGTGTAGTAAATGACTTCGATACTTGCAGAAGCCATGGCAGTTTGTCAGTCCAAGGAAGCACTTAACGATTGTAGTATAAAAAAAACCTAGCTGTGATTAGCACTCATTTTTCCCACATACCTACGATTATTAAAAAGCTTGAAACTCAAGGTTTGGCGTTGACTGAACCTATTCAGTTAATAAATAAAATCCACCAAATGAACTCTGCATTGCCAGAGGTATTCCCGTGTAAACTTAGAAAACAGTTTAAAAACATTGTGATACAATAACGCAGGCTTTGAAGTTTTAAGTCGAATTGATAGTTTTATTAATGGGACGGGTGAAGTTTTGCCAGAAATAATGAGTGCTAACATAGCACCCAAATTCAACTACTGCCCAGTTACCACAGTGGATGTGGAACGGTTCTTTTCCACTTATAATTTTTTTTTGAGTGATCGAAGACACAATCTTACTACCGAACATTTGGAACAGTATGCACCTCATTGTTAACGTTTACAAGAGTAACAAAATGTTAAATAATTGTTAATTAATAATTATCGTCGATTTGATTTTGAAATGAAAAAACTAAAAATTAGTATCTTTTTATTATGTAATCTTGAATATTTTGACACTTTTAGACACTTTTCATGCATATCTTCATGCATATTTCAAGCTTTTTATGTTGCATAATCCGGTCTATATATATACCACTACAATAAATAAATTCGTAAGCTGAATACAGAACTAAATTCCAGCTAACATTTGAAATATTTTTCAGCAGAGTTCAGTTATTTATTATTTATATAGACAAGTGTATGCACCATTTTTTCATCAATAATCCTACTAAAATATGATATATACATTTATCCATAAAATTGACATAGTGTAAACCCGTTGAACGTTCTTCCAACGTATGTAAAAATAAGAAATAAAGAATGTTTTCAATTGACATGGGAGCAATTACCCGTTTTCCCAAATATATTATTACAAATCATAATTGACATCGATGCGTTATAATTATGAATATACAAAATTTCGATTAGTTTTTGGTTTGGGTTGATGGGCAGAGTATTTTAAAAAACATGAAAAATCGGTCGAACTGATGAAAATTGTGACTTTCATTTTGTCCATCCCTGCGAGTAATGCTTACCCTAAAAGAGTACATATTTAGTCACACTAACAGTGTGTGGACGAAAGCAAGAAGGAAGTAACATGAATATCGACTTAGTAAAGGCGGAATTGCAAATACGACTTAATAGTGAATCGTGTGCAAAATTTGCGAACTTTTTAAATACGGACTCACTTGCGAAAGAATTGGTGATTGCAGAAAAAAGTGAGAAAAAATATTATTGGAATAACTCATAAAAATAAACGTTAAATTTGTTATTATAAGATTTTTATTTTTTATCTTTTACTAGCTGAAGTACCCGGCTTCATACAGGGTCGCTTCGTGGTTATATTTATCTTAGATATTTAAAAAATAATAAGAGGTAATTCTTTTTTTAATATTAAAATATCTGTGTTATACAATATGGCAATATGAAAATAATTCGGTACTGTTCGGTTAAAGCGGATACAGCGGAAAACGCATTTTGAAAATAGCCGATAAACTGGATTATTTGTTAGGTTAACCTAACCAAACCTAACCTAACCTAACCTAACCTTACCTAAACTAACCCAAACTAACAAATAATCCAGTTTATCGGCCATTTTCAAAATGTGTTTTCCGCTGTATCCGCTTTAACCGAACAGTACCAATAATTCTAATAGGAGTAAAGGTCAAACAAAAGACCACTAAATTAAAATCGAATCCAAAATATGCAAACGTTATTAATGTTATTAATATGTAGTAAAAAAAATCAAAATTGCATGGAACAAACAAACAATGAACGTTGTATTTTATATAATACTAATTTAGAAACCTTCGCAGGTGTGTGCACAACAACTGACAAAAGTTTCATCGCAATCGTATGAATGTTATAGGAACGCATACGAATAGAAGAAGAAGATGATTTTCTAATTCATAAATCTTTGTGGGCATGCGCACGACAACTCACCAAAGTTTCATTCATTGCGAAAAGAAGAAGAAGGAGATGGTTATTCTAATTCAGAAACCTGGCACAATTATTGACGAAAGTTTTATTGCAATCGGATGAATGGAATAAAAATGCATACGAATAGAAGAATATAAAATAAAAGAAGAATATGGATGTACTAATTCAGAAACCTTTGCGGGTGTTACCACAACAACTGACGAAGGTTTCATCGCAATCGGATGAATAGTGTAGGAACCATACGAATAAAAGAAGACATAATGAAGAAGAAGAAGAAGATGGTAGTACTAATTCAGAAACCTTGGCAGGTGTTGGCACAACCACTAACGAAAGTTTCATCGCAATCGGATGAATGGTATAGGGACCATACAAATAAAAGAAGATAGAATGATGAAGAAGAAGAAGAAGATGGTTGTACTTATTCAAAAACCTTTGCGGGTGTTACCACAACAACTGACGAAGGTTTCATCGCAATCGGATGAATGGTATAGGAACCATACGAATAATGTATAAAGTATAAAGAATAATGTATAAAATATAGGAACCATAAGATATAATGATGAAGAAGAAGACGATGGTTGTACTAATTCAGAAACCTTCGCAGGTGTTGGCACAACCACTAACGAAAGTTTCATCGCAATTGGATCAATGGTATAGGGACCATACAAATAAAAGAAGATAGAATGATGAAGAATAAGAAGAAGAGGAAGAAGATAGTTGTCTTTATTCAGAAACCTTTGCGGGTGTTACCACAACAACTGACGAAGGTTTCATTGCAATCGGATGAATGGTACAGGAACCATACGAATAAAAGAAGATATAATGAAGAAGAAGTAGAAGAAGATAGTTCTTCTAATTTAGAAACCTTTGCGGGTGTGTGTACAATAACTGACGAAAGTTTCGTCGCAATCGGATGAATGGTATAGGAACCATACGAATAAAAAAATAGAATGATGAAGAAGAAAAAGGTGATAATTTTTCTAATTCAGAAACCTTTGCGGGTGTGCATACAACCACTTACCAAAATTTCATCGCAATCGGATGAATAGTATAGTATGGTAACGCATACGGGACAGACAGAAAGACAGACAGACAAACAGGTATACAGACAGACAGACATTCATTTTTATATATAAGATATAGCCTATACTCTTCACGGAAGTGCAAACAATAAGTTAACAAAGTTTTATTGCAATCGGATGAACGGTATGGCAGTGCATACAATACAAACAAACACACAAACAAACAAACAAATATTAATTTTTATATATTAGATTACTTTATGGTTATGTTTATTAAATTTTTGACTTATTCATAATTTTATGTTTTTTATATTTATTTTAAAACCATCGATTCTTATAAAACATAACAATGTTTTTTATTTCTCCTTCCTAATTATATTTTATGATTTATTATTGTATGTCTCCTAATTCAGTAACTAAATGTCACTAATGCTAGGAACACATTAACGTCACGTCACGTAAGCGCACGTGTTATAACAATCAGAGTGATCAATAATTAAAACTGAGAACATACAAAACCATTCTGTGTAAACTACCTGTCATTGATACCGTAATTACCGTTCAAAACCACTTAAACCATACTTGCATGGTTACGTGTTGTGGTTGAAATTCTAGCAACACATTTTGTCCATGCCTTATTAAATGGGTCCGTTTTTGCTTATGCGTAAATCTCGGTTCCATGACAAAACAGGACAGTGACAAAACAGAACACGACAAAACAGAACATCACAAAACAGAACATGACAAAACAGAACAGTGACAAAACAGAACAACGATAAATATAACTATGACTCTTCAGGAAAAATATATATTTAATATTGAAATTGTCCTATCTCTATTATGTTGATAGTTTTCTAATAGCACAGATTTTCAATCCACCATAATAAATGAAATTATATAAGTACCTAATTTCTGCATTACTAATCGCTAGAAAGCCTCAAATAAACCTAACTCGATGTTGCTGGCAAGCTTAGGATATATTCTCATCTTAATCAATATAATATGTTCAAAATGATTGGGTGACTAGGTACAACGAAATAATCAGTTTAAGACTTCTGCAGAGACAAAAAACGGAATTTTAGCTATTTGAATATGTTTTGTAATCTAGCTATTAGCAACATTAGGATGTGAGGATTAAAAAGGGATGGATAATTTAATTCTTATCAGGGTTTCCGTTAAATGGACAAACAAGATAATTGTATTCAATTATACATAGTTACATGCGGATACAAAATATTTCCAAAGCGCCATAAAATAAATGCATTTTATAATCCGTTCCATATCTTGTATTTTCCCTAATTTAATAATTTAAATGGTTTTACAGTAAATGGTGTTAACATACGGTAAATCTAGCAGCTGCATAATTGCCAAAATGTCAATCGAGATTATTGCAGTGGGCTTTCAGATAAATTGAGGTATTTACGCCGAATGGCCAACATGCAGTGATTAAATTATACAATATATATAAAAAATGCATTATTTTCAAAATAACGGTATTTAAAAATGAAAGTATATATTATGCCTTGATGATTTCAATTAAAATTATTTTTTTAAATATTAAATAATTATATATAACTATATGTATTTCGTTTAAAATTTAATTAATAAATAGATTCCACAAAAATTAATGTTTCATTTTTCCCCTGGCTTTTCCACTATTCTGTTTTGTCATGTTCTGTTTTGTCATGTTCTGTTTTGTCACTGTTCTGTTTGGCATGTTCTGTTTTGTCCGTCACCGTAAATCTCATGTGCTGGCTAGTAACAATTTTATTTCAGCCCACAAAAATATTCACTTGCGAATTCCGCATAAGCGATATCAAATCATTTCACAATCAAATATTATGTAATTTCGACCAATTGGCAGTATCAATAAAGAAAGCATTAATTATTCATTCATAAAACTTGCTTAAAAAATATTTCAAAATATAACTTACTTTATATGTAGAGTTCACAAGTATTTCTGTACTAAAATCATATCGATCTGACGATATAATACACATGTAGATATCGTCAAAGTTGAAATTACTTGATGTTAGTTCAAAAGAAAAATTTCCTCCAGAAAAAACTGTTAAACGTGATGGATAGGATTGTACGTTACCCTGTGCTGTAACAGAAAAAAATATAAGAGTTAACGTAGTATAGAAGTAGAGCAAAGTAGCAATACGGCGAATTGCATAATGACACCAATAAAAGAGTTATCCCTTAGAAAAATCTACTCCAAAACCATAAAGTGGCCGGAATTGTAACCAAGCTGACTCGCATAGATAGGATCAGGATTGACGACAAGATATAGATTTAAAAAATGCATTTAATTAAAAATTATATTATTAACATTGAAAAACAGGTTTGGTTTATCTATAGTTTTTAATTAGTGATACTGATAAGTAAGAATAATAATATTGTCCGAAAAATAATTTGTTGAGCTCAGACGAAATTTTGAGAAAATTTGGGTTGCAGACAGTTAAGTAAAGACCTGCCGTCAGAGTAAAAAAGGGTGAAGAACCCCAGACGGCAAGTAAAGAGAGAGAGACGGACTCACCCCATCTCTCGTCGCTGTTTATTGACATGTTAAACAACACTACAATATTATAAATGTTTACTAGCAAATACGCTGTAACCTGTACACTGATATTTTATTGAAAATAAATTACACCGCTTCTCTCTGCAATATCCGATGTTGTATATATTATGTCGCCGAAGTACCCAGCACGTCAATTTCAGAAAATACATGCCAATCATCAAGATGGACCTAAAGTTACCTCGCTCCCTTTGGAGGTGACAATACGTACAATTTTACATGTAACCGCGTTATAGCACCGCAGCCTGCGACGATTTGCTGTGCTGTGTGTGCAGTGCAATACCTTTAGAGAAATAACAAGCTGTAGGTAGTTTGAATACCTTCAACACCATCGCAATTATTGCAAACAGGCGTAGGTACATAAAATTGAGCTCACGCATGGATTCCTATAATACACTGAAATAAGTGTATGTGGTCAAACCGTAAGAAAAAATATGTGAAATGGTTAATTTACACTACGTACATAATTCTGAGGTAACACCAACCAAATGGGCGTAAGGGATGAGATATTAGACAAAAACAAAAAACAATAAATATATATAATAAGGCACCACCTGTTCTAAAGAGCCAGTCAAGACGAATACTATCATACTAAATTAAACATGATACGAAAGCTGCTAAATAAATTATTATTGCAGAAACCTACCATTAGCTTTTTAAATAATTTCCTATGCTGATTAAAATACTTTCATATAGTTTATTTTAATATTTACCAATAATCATATTTACTTGCTGTTGATATTAAATAATTGGCACTATTTTAATAAAATACTTGCTATTTACACATACCTACTATATATTATACTTAACGATTAATTAATTAATTTAAAGCCCAAATTAATTTTATCGCGCCAAGACTAAAATACATATAGCACTAAATATAATAATTATTATTTATTATTTTATTTATGTCATGCATAACATACTTACATTCAACTGAAACTATGACACCAAGCCAAACTAAACAAAAATATTTATACATTGTGCCACTTTAAATGGGATATTAAGTAGTTAAATTGTTTTTTGTTGTTGTTCAAAAAGTATTTAAAATAGTTCTTATAAAATAAATAGCATGCCGTATAAGGTTAACGTTTTCACACACTGACAGACAGTAAGCTAATGATTTAAAAATATATATTATGATTGTTTTTATTTTACTGTTGCTAACTTTACTAATGAATGCGATAAAATTAATTTCTCACACTATTTTATTTTTTCCGCATGAAAGGCCAGAAACAGACTGTTATTGATTACGATAAGACAAATAAAGTGACCTTATATTATGCTATCAAGTTGACAAATTTAAGAATTAAAAGCAAACAGACTGGGCTCGCGGTAAAGCCGCGTTGCCACGATCTAAGTACGATCCAAGTACATTTGTGCCGAGCGGCCCGAGCGCCATCCAAGCGCACTCGTACGAGACAGCTTCATACTAATTATTCCTATCCAAGCTTCTAGGACCGCGTTCTACTCACCCAACCCATCCATCCAATCCAACCACGAAGATGTCTCGTACGAGTGTGCTCGGTCCAAGTCAACTTGGATCATACTTGGATCGTGTCAACGCGGCTTCAGCTCGCGATATACGCAAAAATTGTACTATGACGTTTTCCCGGAGTGATTTCCTCACATAGCAGTTGCGCACCCAGGGGGGGGGCCTAGCACCCCCCAAAAACATTGAAATTGAAAGCCAATACCTTAGACAAATAAAAATACGGCAAAAAATTATTTCAAATTTACCAGCACCCTCTTTAGAAAAATTTCTTAGATTTTAATTTCTAACACAAAAATTTCGAAACACTAATGTCGGGTTTTTTTAGAGACCTCTAATGCAAATGTCAAAAAATTCTCGGTGTCCACCCGAATTCCGTAGTGGTGTACACCAAATGCTATAGACAAAAGTCCGATAAACGAGAAATTAGGCTGTGTTCTGTTGGGTAGGTCTGTGGACAAGTTAAATGCAATAATACTTTTTTTTCCATTTTCAATTAATATTTTGGAACTTCACTATTAAAAAATCCAAAATCGACGATAAAAATTCGGCGAAAAGAACGACTACACCCACCACCATGGCCCATGGTTGACATAGCCACCATGGGCTGACAGGGCTACAGCCTAGGGGCCTGGGCTTAAGAGGGTCCGGCGGGGCGGCTCGTCCAATTGTGAGATAAGCACACACCAGAAATTTTTATATTATAAAAAAATCGCATATGTCGCTATACTACTTCATCCAAATTAATATAAAAAAAATGTAGTATGATGAAAATATAATATACGTAACTACATGAAGACGGGGTCGCGACCAGTGGTTGATAGTGTGATAACGATCGATAATATGATATGAGGTCCGACAAATCAATAATTCAAGGGGATTATTTAAAAATATAGATAGATAGATATACGGAATACCATTTCGGAACACTACTGTAGAACATCACATTGCCCTTAACCCTGGTGATAGGTAAGGGGGCCCGCCAAACATCCTGGCCTAAGGGCCCGATTCATGATGTGGGGTCATGCCCACCACAGTCGGTGGTGGTGTAAATTAAAAAAACATTTTTCCGGTGGAATTCGGCATAAATATTGTAGCTCTAGACCAGTGGTTCTTAACCGGTGCACCGCTGGCTTGTTGCAAGTGCACCGCGAAAATAATGATAATAGCAGAAAAATCCGCGAAATAGTGAAAACCGAAAAAGTCCTTCGTGAAATTATGAAAGCCGATGAAAGATCTAATGTGATTTCGATGTTGCCGAATCGATCGCACGCATTTTCCGTTGGCCTGACAGGTTTCCGTTTCATAAATGAAAACAAAATAGTGAATTAATCAATGCTGCAAAGAACTCACCGAGCGTACGACATGACAAGATGTTTTTGATACTATTTCTTCATATTTAGAACAATTTAAAATATCATGGAGGATTTGTATGGATGGTGCTCCGTCAATGGTAGGCTCATTTAAAGGATTTTTTACCCTCGCAAAGACAAGAAACTCTAATATTATATCTACGCACTGTTTTTTTTACACAGGGAATGTATAGTTTTGAAAACAGTACCGCAGCACTAAAACCTGTACTAGACCAAGTTGTAAATATGGTAAATTTCATCAAATCCAGACCTTTACAACAGGCATTTTTAAAAAAAGTTTGCATTTCTGTGGAAGCTAAGTACGAATGTTTGCTTTTTAACACTGAAGTGAGATGGTTATCTAGGGGTGAATTTTATGCCAATTCATAGAACTTAAGAATAAATTGTTAATCTTTTTTCCCAAATTAAGGATGGATAACAAAGTATCGATGATTTTGTAAAACGTCTTCAGAATGATGATGATTGGTGTGCTAAAATGGCATATGTACTAGATACTTTTAATTAAGTACTTAAATAACATTAACACAAGCATTCACGGAAAAGTTTGGTACACCGCTTTTTTTCTTATGATCAAAAGTGCACCGTGACTTCGAACAGGTTAAGAACCACTGCTCTAGACCAAGCGGGTAGCACAGCCGATATTATTTAAGTAATGATTTAGCCTAATCGCACATGTCCAGCATGGTTGCTGTTAGTCACTTCCAATCCGCCAGTCGCTGATGACACGGTCAACGGTTACCGCCACCATGCGTCCGATTTAATAAAAATGTTTTTCAATCCTTGCCGACGAAACTTGTAACGTTTCGACAACGCAACAATTTTCTTTGTGTATATGTTACACCGAATGTGCGAAATTGACTATTACATGAAATGGGCAAAATTTTGGCTAATTCATGTAATAGTCAAGCCTGTTGCCTTATTCATGCATTAGGTAAATTTTCTGCTGAGTACATGAATTCGCCAGGGTATGGAATTCTTGAACTGTCAACATGACAGAAGAAAAAGTAAATTTAATACGGATGGTTTTATTAGTTATAATTGGACATAATATAATATTATTATTATTAGGTTAGGTTAGGTTAGGTCGCCAGGGTATGAAATTCTTGAACTGTCAACATGACAGAAGAAAAAGTAAATTTAATACGGATGGTTTTATTAGTTATAATTGGACATAATATAATATTATTATTATTAGGTTAGGTTAGGTTAGGTTAGGTTAGGTTTTGTAAATCTGAATTAAAGTATTCAACTGAATGTCCATTTTGAGGTTAACTATCAAGTGGCAACAAACTATCACAAACATTCAATCGACCAAGCACGAATCAAATCACGAAAATACTTTTCAATAAAATTCTTCCGTTATCATATTATGGTTCTAGATTTTTTTGCGCATAGTAAATGGATATGAACGTCATTGCAGTTATTGATTGGTATATTTTTATATTATAATCAATGACATTTGACACATTTGTTTAGTTTGATTAGTTGCAAAAAATACCACCGGAGCGCGATTATCTATTTTGACCATAGATAATATATGTACATTTTGACCAATGCATGAGCATTTTGAGACATTTAGTTTAGTTGCAAAAAATACCACCGTAGCGCTACTATCTAATTTGTCCAATACGTGAACTAGACAGAAAAATTACTGCCGAATTCACGCACTCTCCAGATATTTTGTCTAATTCATGAATAAGGTAACGGGCTTGCATTTTTCATGATTTTGGCAAAATTTTGCCCATTTCATGTAATATTCAATTTCGCACATTCGGCGTAACATATACATAGACGATGAAAATAACAACACAATTTGTGAACAATTCATTCAATTTGTTCCTGTAACAAGCACCACAGAAGAAAGCTTATCTGACAAAATATTGGAAACTTTCCATAATTATGGAATCGATTTGTCATATTTACATGGATAAGGTTACGACGGTACCATACCAATGAGCGGGAAGTTTAATGGTGTCCAATCTCATATATCCGCAATATATCCACAAGTTTTATATGTTCATTGTGCATCACACAGTTTGAATTTGGCAATTGCGATGAAGCGTGTGCAAAAGCCAATAACTTTAATGTTGAAATAAAAAGCGGTGAACTACATCAAAACAAACATTGAGATGTAATGTTCCAGCTGATTCAGTTGAAGAGTATTTCAGAAGAACTATCTTTGTTCCATTTATTGACCAAATATTAAATCAGCTCAATGAACGTTTCATGCGACATCGCGAAGTACTGAAGCAGTTTATAACTCTTCTACCAAACGGAAAAGATGCTCCAACCGATAGTGCATTGCAAGAATTTCGTGAGCTGTGTGAATTTTATGACCGTGATATGCCTTCTAAAAATCTTTAAATGCCGAATTGAAATTATGGTACTTATAAAAAGTTCGATAAATCAAATGCAGAAATTCTGTTGATGCCAAATCAAAATGCGACAAAACGATTTACCCTGACATCTTTTAAAATATGTGAAACACTTCCCTAAGAAAGATCATTTTTAACCTTAGGCCTTTTAAAAACATACATAAAATATACATAAAACAAACATTATATAAGGTGTACATAAATACCATGACGTTGTCAAGATTAAATGGACTGGCCTTACTTTATTACTTACTTAGAGATTAAAACACACTGACTGCTGACTAGATAATTACTTTTTAATTACCACATTTAAATAACATGCTAATTATAAAGTAATTCAAGAGCTTTGTAAAAAGAAAAGAAAACTTGATTTTGTTCTGTAAATAAAATTTTCAAATCTTACTAAATGGTTTATTTTCATTTGCATGAAAACTATATTTAATCCTCCTACTTGCCCCCCCCCCCAATAATAAATCCTGGGTGCACCACTGTCACATAGTATCACATTTTGAACAAAAAACAAATAGTTTCAGTTAGAAAAATCTGTCAAAATGGACAAGAACTACAGATAAGGTAACCTTAAGTGTATCACACCACATCATCAACCTCACGCGTGATTTACTTTTTATTTTAACTTTTCTGCAAATTTACACGTTATCGACTCACATGCTATCATGTATTTTTGATTTGGAAGGGGGTTAAAAATTACAGGTCATGGACACAGTTATATTGTAGGCTATCAGTTTTTATTAGTATGTTTTGATTGTTATATTATTATAAATAATTATTATCCATTAAAATGAATTCATTCGCAATTTATAAAAATATTTTTTATAATTGCAAGCTTTTTTTTAAATTAAAAAAAATAATGTCTTTGGATATAATAAAAATAAAAATAATTTTTAAAATTCATTAATATACAGTTTTCGTATTTTGATAAAGGTTACGCTCACTCTTAAACGAAAGCTAAATTCAACCATGCGGATTATGAGCGAGTATCATGGCCTCCACAAGGGGGGGGGGGCTGACACTGCTCTAGCCCGGGGGTCCGGGCTTCGCTCTTAGAGGGGGTCCGGCGTGGCAAAAAGACCAGTTAAGTGAAATAAACACACATCACAAATTTGCACTAATATTTTTTTTTTAAAAAGTCGCATCAACATTTACAAATATGTGATTATGTGATGCAATTCGATGTGATAATAATATGATAAATTAAATAAATGATTAATAATTAAATGATAATTCACGTATAGAAATTTATTTTAATTATTTTTAGTGTATTTCCAGACTAATAAAAATGGCATCATACTGCTCTCAACCTTACGAAAGGTATAGGGATCGGCCAAACATCCTGGTCTGGGGGCCGCTTCAGGATGTGGGGGACATGGCGAGTATTCTCCTCTACTCCCTACCAAGGCTATCCACTTTACATTCATTTGTTTTCTCCGCCCATATGTCAACTAAAATCTAGAACGCCTTTGGAGAGGAGCTGATTCTGGCAGGTAGCTGGAGTAAGAAATGCGTCAATGATGAGTCCCAGGAGCCCAACTTTTCTCAGAATACATCGCAGGCATAAGCTGCATACGATGCGGATCTATTCGAGTTCTTCTTTATGAGAGCAGAGAAAGCCAAAACATTTAACATGATGTTGAAACCTGCATCCTGAATGCCTTCCTTGGGAATTCTCTGTCGTCCTAATGAACATTTCCTGGCACAGATTAAAGCTTTACTGGTGCTTCTATTTATTATAATGACATCCATAGGCAAAGTGCCGTCCTTAAGCAAACTTAAAATTCCGTCTCCTTTCATTTTTAGTTTCAAATTGTCTGTAATTTCGTTAGGTACTTACTTAACTATTAATTGTATATCTTAAACAGGCAAATAAACTGAACATATTTAAATTGACATAGGATATGTAGGTACCCACAAACTACTAAAAGTTAGAGCATTTCCACGAAACCAATAAGGTTGGTGTTAGGTAGGTGGAGATCTGTGGGGCTTAAATGTTTGGTGGCACCTTCGTGAATGTTTGTGCGATAAACCGCCATTAAAATATTATGTATTGCAATAAAATAATCGATTTTTTTCAGATGTTTTATGCTTCTATAAATTAGTATTTCTTAAACTAAGATGTCAATACTTTCTAATGAAGCTACTACAATGTCTGCTTCATTGAAAACTGCCACTGCACTCAAAAGTGGTAATATTTAAATTCATTCCTTCAGAATGTCCCGCCCATATGCAACGCGTGACCTGCCTACCCCACGGGACATCGCTGCTTCTGTAGTTCTGTAATCTTGACAATGTGATTTTGTGTTACTGCGACTGTGATATTATTTAAATATCTCCATGTTTTCGCCTACGCCATACATCCTGTCTCCGTATTATGAGTGAATGAATAAACGATAAGCAATAACATTATGCATGCAGTTCTGAAACCAAACCATGGTACACCAATAAAATGTTAAATAGGGAAACAGTTGTCACAATCAATCGCTGTAGAGCTGACCATTATAATCTTGCCTCATCCCTGGCTCGCTTGGGTATAATAAATGACCATGGGTGTCGGTGCGGAAGTGAGATTGAAGATGTTAATCATGTTGTTTGGCAATGTCCTCGGTATCATACCCAGAGACAGCGGCTTCTAAAAGATCTAAGTAAACAAAAGCTCCAATTGCCACTGGATCTTGCGATATTTTTGGCTCGGCCGAATATCAAGGCGTTCCAGTGTATACAAGTGTTTCTACAAGTTTAAATTGTTTTTGTTTTTTTTTTCCTCTCCTGTAAATTTGTATTGTAATAACTGTATGAGTAATTATTGTAATAATATGTATTAAAAGTATATGTTTTAAAGAAAAGCTAAATAAGACTCAATTGGGACTTAAATACTTAAATACTTGTCTATCGATAAAATATCTAAAAGTACGCAATTAAGTTATAGATAACTTTGATATTTTATAGATATAATAATATTTTTTATCTATTATAGTTTGGTTTAGGCAGGGCGTAATGAATTGAAAGAAATGAACCAACAATATGTGTAATATGTATTCTCAATCCAACGAAAAACATAGTAACATACAAGTACACAAAGCACATAGTAACAAACAAGTATGAATGAAAAAGTGTGCACAATTTTGTCGTTTCGCCCAAAATATACCAAAACACACTAAACGCAGGGTCCCGCGATACACCTGATTAACACTGGGTGTGGTGGTCATTAATTTCAATAATAATTAATGTAAGTACTGATACCGGGAAGAATGATAGGGAGGCACTCACTTGTATGCTGGCAGCGTTCTTCACGAGTATCACCTTGATTGAGGGTGGTGTGGACATCAGGACATATAATTCGAGATAAAACACGTCTTTAATTTGACAGTCCCACGTGGAACTACATTTATTTAAGATAGGGCATAGGCAAACATTGGTAATATTACATCACTTTTACATGTAAAGAGGTCTTAAATTAGTTACCGCACTGTCTTTATATTGGGGGTCGGTTTATCATTATTATCCCGCGCGCTAAGCACTGATTCACTTTGATGGCAACTATGTAGATCATTATTCACGCGGCAACGATGAGGGGTGTCACTCTTCCTAAGATATGATAGCTTTTGATTGATTATTTTTAACGTGAGGATCATAACTGAAACACGTGTTAAAGGCATCCGCCGCGCCGAAAACGGCGGGGTAATGTTTTTGCCGGCTTCGCTGCCAGATCGGAACTGACCCTGACTTTCAAAAAATATCGAAAAAAAATTAACGGCGAGGGGTACTCGATATCCCAGGGGTGCGGGCGGGTTGTTTGTCACAGCTTTGAACTGTAAATTTTTGGGCGCGCATCGGCCGAAGAGGCCCTTCTTAGAAGTTATCGGTTGAGCCGGGACACTATACCGCACGGCAGAAGAACCAAACTTTCGGTCGGGGTCCTCCTGACTTTGATTAAATTGCGGATTTGGAATTTGAAACTGTCGTGCCGGGTTCTTTTCTTTTTTGTCTGGTAACAAGCCTCCCTACTCCAATTTGTTTCAAATTTTGTATCAGCGATCATGTAAAGCGAATGGAATGTGGTTATAGGGCAAAGAAAATTTTTCTAATACAGTGCGCGAGTTAGGCGGGTTTGCGTTGGTAATACATTGATAGGTTTTCATTAGGTCGTTTGTTCGATCCGCGAGCGGGATGCTCAACGGATTATGAGTCTCGTGCCGTCGGAGACGCCATTTCGTCTTGCGAGATTTTTCTCGGCAAGTGCCAACGATTCTGAGGGGTAGCCGGGTCTGGTAGGGTGTCGTCACATGATCGGCTTCTTCGGACTGCTGCAGTGGTCGGGGAAGGGTTGCCTATTCAGGGGTAGGCGGAGGGTTGCGGAGATCAGGTGTCGTTCGGCGGGAGGTGCAATTTGGACGTGTGCTCGGGTCCGGCGACGCCGTCGCAAGATTGACGCGGGGATGCGAAGACAGGGCTGAGTTCTCGTGCTAGGGGTCGTCGGGCAGAGGGGGGCGACCTTGACAGGCAGGTTATACCCTGGACTTTTCCAGGACCTCCGGTGTCGGTGGTCCCCGGCAGCTGCCAGTAGACGGGGTGGCTGCAGCATCGTAGGAACGTCCGTTCTGTGAGAACCCACGTTCGTGGCATTTTCGGGTTTCGTTGCACTGATTTCTCATCATGGGCATTAACGTCGTTTTAATTTTTGGCGGCTCGCAATAATTTTTTTTTTTTTAAAACACTGTGTATTAGGTTGAACGCCCCTGGTTTTGATTTTTATCTTGTTTGGTTTACGCGCGAATTTGTTGTTACTGGGTTTGTCTCGTAATTTTCACTTTGTTTTAACGGCAGCGTGGGCGAAATATATTTTTGTTTAGGGTTTTTTTTTTAATAGGGCGCCAGAGAATTTATTTTTATTTTTAAAATTCACAAAACTATAGGTTTGATGTCACACATTTGAGTATCTCAGGGTCGTGGTTCCCGAAGTCGCATTGACTTCGTTCGCCTCACGCATGGGCGACAGAATGATACCGGGAAGAATGATAGGGAGGCACTCACTTGTATGCTGGCAGCGTTCTTCACGAGTATCACCTTGATTGAGGGTGGTGTGGACATCAGGACATATAATTCGAGATAAAACACGTCTTTAATTTGACAGTCCCACGTGGAACTACATTTATTTAAGATAGGGCATAGGCAAACATTGGTAATATTACATCACTTTTACATGTAAAGAGGTCTTAAATTAGTTACCGCACTGTCTTTATATTGGGGGTCGGTTTATCATTATTATCCCGCGCGCTAAGCACTGATTCACTTTGATGGCAACTATGTAGATCATTATTCACGCGGCAACGATGAGGGGTGTCACTCTTCCTAAGATATGATAGCTTTTGATTGATTATTTTTAACGTGAGGATCATAACTGAAACACGTGTTAAAGGCATCCGCCGCGCCGAAAACGGCGGGGTAATGTTTTTGCCGGCTTCGCTGCCAGATCGGAACTGACCCTGACTTTCAAAAAATATCGAAAAAAAATTAACGGCGAGGGGTACTCGATATCCCAGGGGTGCGGGCGGGTTGTTTGTCACAGCTTTGAACTGTAAATTTTTGGGCGCGCATCGGCCGAAGAGGCCCTTCTTAGAAGTTATCGGTTGAGCCGGGACACTATACCGCACGGCAGAAGAACCAAACTTTCGGTCGGGGTCCTCCTGACTTTGATTAAATTGCGGATTTGGAATTTGAAACTGTCGTGCCGGGTTCTTTTCTTTTTTGTCTGGTAACAGTACCTACCCAATATCTCCGTTTACATTTTATTCGTCAAATTCAAAAAAAAAATAATAATATACAAATATTATTTTTCTACTGATGCCACTCTGGTGTTCAGACATAAAATACAAACTGCCTCAGTTTTGGATATCACTAAAAACACTTTTTGCCAGTGATAAAAACTAAATAAAGAAACAGAATGGATGTCAATGCAGAGCTTTGTCTCTCTGAAACAATAGTTATCAACTTTAGATACTATTCTAGCAAAGATGCAATACCAGATTTCGCACTATTATTAACAACTTATTTACAGATTTGTTTCTGATTATTTCTCATAAGAATAGAATTTTCATGAGGGTAAGGTATATAATGTTTTGTATTCTCAATAAGACTGAATACCATCTGTAATGCCAGCGCTCCATTGGCGAGCCAAAGTCCGAGGACAATTTAAATCGTCCGATTTGTCTATGCTCTGCTACTGATCAACGAACGAATAAAAAAGTCGAGCTGTCAAAAGTCAAAAGTTGCGATTATCGTAACGTCTTCCGATAATCCTTTAATGTTGTGTTATTTATATGTAGACTTGTATAAAATAACATAGCAGTGAAAACAACACAAGTTTTACGTTTTTCTTTAGGAATTTCATAAATACAAATAAAAAAATAATTGGTAAATCTCTTATTTTCTAATAAGTAAATTAACAAATTAATCAATGAAAATGTTTAAAACAATTACAGATTTTTTTTCGGTCCGAATGATCGCGTATTAATGTCAAATCGAATTTGCATAGTGATCGACGGACGAAGTCTGGCAACTCGGAGAGTAAAATATCAAACATGTTTGAATTCCAACGAGCCTGTTGAAATTTAAACATGTTTAAGTGTCAGTTCAAACAAATACACCGTCGCCATGTGTGTATGGTAATTACACACACATGTACATATACATTAGCGTGCTCTCACATTGACGCTTTAGCAGATAATTATAATTGACATTGCACATAGATTGTAAGATATTTATTTTTTGAGGGTCATTGACAATTTGACTTAAAGGGCCAGCCGCCATTGTTTGGCTATCATTTGTAAAAAGGCACTACAAATGTTGGGCTTCGTCATGTGTACTTTCCGGAACTTTTCGGATATTACGGTATCAAAAATTCTCTGCATCTCCCTAGTTTAATAATACTTAGGAAAAAATATTGGTTATAAATGGATGGAAGATATCAGTGACGTCCCTAGACAAAATACCGCCCCTAGGCAGAGCCAAAATGCCGCCCCATTTTTTTTAGACAGTATTTTTTTATCATTTTTTCATGACTCCAATATTTAAGAAATGTGTTGTACTAATCAGTGGCGGCCAGTGGTCTTCAAAATAGCATTTTCTGGTAGTGCGCAATGGTTTACCTTATATAAAGAGAAGATCTTCTTCTTTCACCCTGTCACGACCCAGGATTGGAGCATAGGGCAAGCACAAGTTCGCGCCACTTCCCTCGGTCCATCGCCAACTCTTGCGCCTCCCGCCATGTCAGACCTGCAGCATGTAGATCGCTTTTGTGGCACCGGTGCAGGGTGAGGGAGGGCCGGACATGGCAACGGAACCCTTGAGGCTGTGCCATAAGGGTACGAAGTGTCACACTCTTTGGCGGCATCAGGAACACGTGTCCTAGCCACGTAGAGGTCGTAAAGCGTATCTCCATGATTACCTTAATCCAGTGCTCGAAATGGAAAATTTCACGAACAGGAACGCTGTATAATTTTCCGAAATTAAGTACTTATGCTAATCCTTTCTTTACGTACGTACGTACTTTTGATATAAAAATGCAACAATAAACTTTAAACTTCTTACGTGGATCTATATTGGGCAGGTTGGTAAGGATTGTCAGCGCCGCAGGCGAAATAATCTTGTTTTAACAAAGTATACCGTCAAAAATTGTATTATTCTTTATTCTTACTTTATCTACCACTATAACCAGTGCATGATACCTCTACCACCACTCGTCACTGATTATAACTTATATTACTGTCTCATTTGGGATAGATATGTTTGTAATTAATTAGTCATAACAAACAACATATCCACATAAGTACCTTATAGATTCAAATTAAAAAAATATTTACGTACTTATAGAAAATTTTACAAATTCCATTTAAATACGAGCACAGAATATCAAGCATCAAGAAATAGTATTAAAATAGTGTTTAAAAAATAAAGAAATAGTATTAGAACAAAACAGTAAGTGCCTACCTATACCAAGAATTTATAAAATAACGTACACATAAACTCGTTCTCACGCAGGTGGAATATACGATTATCCGAAGCGATTTGGTTGAACATAGTTATTTCCTGCCCAATTATCATTAGCAATTATTGCACCTTGGCAGAACAAACAACTTAGATTATCAAGAATGTTATAAAATAATATATAATAAAATCAATACTAAGTAGGTACCAATAATGGCAGAGTTCTCATTTGTACTGGGTAGATATAAGTTGGAAAAAGTACGTAGCCTAAATACCTAGTTCTCTTTTAAACTTTCAGAATACAGTATGTAAGCATACGTCTTGAGAAATCAATCGGATAAAACCATGGATTGTATCCACTATCCACTCAGCTTTAAAGGATTCTCAAAGATTTATTTTGAACCTTCTCCACTATAAGGGGCATAAGGCCGTACCTACATCTAATAAAAGTTTCAAGTCATCCAACAACGTAAACATAGCATTATTTTTAATTTAAGTACCAATGGTGTGTCATTTTCATTTATATAAGATAAAACATGACAGAAGGTGAAACTCGGGTTGCTAAGCGCGATTCTTATAGAATAATATAAAATTGTCATTAATTAGTACCTACTATATTCTACATTATAAGGACTAATATTGTATTGTATGCATGTTATGTTACAATGGTGATGCTTTGGTTACCATTATTGTAATATACATCTACCACCGTATTTATTTAATAATCTATGACTAACACCACCTAAGATAATTAGATGTCCGCACTGGACACATATGTACCTAATTCGTTAGTACCTACTTATTCTAAACGATTCAATCTATGTTGTTTGTCCTTCCCTACTCACATTATTATTGCCATAGAAATAATAATAGGTATTATAGATATTATGATAGTCGTACATTTTTATTAAAGGATATTCCTATATTTTTTTTAAACAAATTTACAAACAAAAATTATGTAAAAGTTCTCTCCACACTATCTATGTATTATTTCTATTATTTTAAAAGTCACAAGCTACAATGCATGTAGTAATAATTGTAATACAATAGGAACGTCCCAAATAAATAAACTCTGCAGAAGGCTATTCAATATTTTCTGCCCAAACCATCAATGGCCCAAACACTTTTTTGTAGAAAAAATCATTCATTATTCATTGTAAAAATTGGGGTTTACGACTTATCATAAATATTTTTTTAACACGAGTCAAGTTGTTGAGATGATAATAATTATTGAATCACAGAACATATGTTGCCACTGTATTGTCCACCGGAAAGAATTCCTAATGTTTTAGCAGATTTACACGAAGTACCTACTACGTAATTAAGCCTTCATTATTTTTATAAATATCCACAAAATTATCAAATTGTGCGTGTGGCCAGAATTATCTTAAATCAGTTTGGATACCAGCGACAATAGTATATAGGTATATATGTAATAATATAATTATGTAAAAATGACGAATTTGTATCCCACAGGAAAGTACTTATTAAAAACGATAATTGTAAGGGTGATTATCCACTTAGTGTTACGAAGAAAAAGCAAATTTAACATAATAGACTTTTTAAAATATTATATTATAAAGCCTATTATAAGGACAGTATTCATCCACAGGTAATTAATAAATAAATGTCAAAGGTTAAAAATTCTCCTCCTGTAATAGTATTTTGGTTAATTCGCCATTTTTACAATACACCGACGATATAAAGGTATTCGTATCGCCTGCTGAGAATTTTAACTAACTTTTAAGAGAACAAATTGTTATTAAAAAATATGTTCAACACAAAGTTAAAATTAAAACACAAAACTTACCGGAAGCAACAAAATTCACTTACAAAAAAGTATACCTACTCATCATGACCTATGGCAAATAAATGAATGAATGTAGTAGTTATATCACAAGATTTATTGTACTATAGTCGCAATTCAACAATAATGTAAATTACAAAACAAATGTAAACATCGTAAAAAGAGGGGTTTACGACACGTCATAAGCTTTTTTTAACAAAAGTCAATTGTTGAGATGAATACCATCTGTTGCCACTTCAATGGTTATTGGAGTGAATTCCTAATGTAATGTAATGTGGTTTTAGCAGATTTACACGAATTACCTACTATTTTATTATACCTTCATTATTTTTATAAATAACCACTCAATATCATTTTTAAATGATCAAATTGTATACGTATGTGGCCAGCGTTACGTTACCTGCGACAAAATATTTTTCAATAGTTTCGGTTAACACGTTTCGCCTGATGACATTTTTGACCAACTTTTAGGAGAACAATTTTTTATTAAAAAATCAAGTTAAACACACAGTTAAAATTAAAACACAAAACTTACTAGAATGTAGCAAAAAAACACCAAACTAATAATATACACAATTTTGCTTAGAAACCTATTTATATCTTAAATAATACAAAATATTTTAAAAGGCAACTAATAGGAATATTATAGCGGATTGCACGAGTCAAATTATCAAACTTTTGTGTATTAATTTAACCATCAAAAACACAATTAATTCGAAAATAAATGGCGAAGTAATAATTTTTGTCACTCCGAATAAAATAATATAATAAATTAGTAGGTAAGTAAATTAACAATGCGTAAGTCAAAGGCAAGATTGTATTGAGATTTGAAATGTTTCATCCCTTAGAAATTATTAAACAATGTATACTTTATTTTTTAAGAGTTTTCAAATAGTGTCAGCAAGGCACATTTTTTTGGGTAATAAAGTAATTTACGCTTGCAGCTGGTTGTTTCTTGTTATTTAGACAATGCATTTAGGCATGGACATATCGACACAAAATAAGAAGGTTGAAAGAAATTTAGGGATGTCATAATTTTTATTTTTAACCCTTGCACGCCCGGCATAACATAACTTCGTTAATTTTTAATTTTGAGAAAAAACTTTAAAAGATACATTCATATATAATTATCTCAATCTAACGAACCGCAACGCAATTTTAAATGAATCCACGAGCCGGAACGGTATATTTTGGAATTCCACGAACCACAACGGCGCTCCGGTGCGTTCCTGTCCATTCCGAGCACTGCCTTAATCATCGAAGGCCATAAGCTAAGATAATATTATCTTAGTGTAAAATTACTAAACGTCGAACTTTTCATGAGGTAAATTAAATACCTATGTCTTTGTTTATTTATTCTATTTCTTAAAAAAGTTTTTGAACACGTAAAATGATTTAATATCAATAAAGAAATATAAATGTCACCGTTTATGGCTTTACGCTCCGAGAAGAATGCGTCAGCCAAACGCAGTGACGTCCCGTGGGGGTAGGCAGATTGAGCGTCGCTTGGGGGCGGCAGATACTCGAAGGGCGGCAAATCGAGGAGAATCATTTGGTATTATATAGAAATAGCTACCTAAACTTAGTTATATTATAACCAGAGCTTTGGAGATGTTTTGTTCCGGATGCTTTTTTTTATTATTATCCAGTCGGTACTCGCAGCGATTTTAGTATGATGTCACCACGCTCAGCTAGAGATTTTTTTATTTTATTTTTGACTGCTCGGTTTCGTATACAAATGCTAATAAACTTGGCGCCTATACACATTATGAATATTTTTATAAATGTAAAACATCACAAACGAATAATAAATCAGTCATAATAATTTAATGTCATTTACTCAGATTAAAGAGTTCCTTTCATAACAGTGGTAGGTATACTGCGCAAAAACTAATAATTATGTCGCGCCATAGTTATTAAAAGAAAATAATATTATATAGGTATTATATCAACGTTGGTAACGAAACAAGGAGAATTTATGGTAGAGATTTATAGGTAGATAGGTACATACCGTATTTTTTAATTTATCCAAATATTTTTGCCAGTCATTCGCGAGATTTAAAAGTTGCCGGATGTACCTATTCATAATGATTATTAATCCTTATTGACATTTGACATAATCAATTAGTATTCGTGCATATAATAGGTATTTACGTTAAGTACCATCTAATTGTAATAAAAATGTACACTAGTAGGTATCTACCTAGATTATATCATATTTATCGTGCTGTGAATACAATACTGTGCAATACCTTCTTTTAAGTCGTTTTTTTTGTAAACATATTTTTTGCTGATAATAGTGTGGATTTGTAGTTTATTTCAATCATCAACGGTTGAATGTTGAGACTATTAATTAATAGTGTATTTATGATTAAATTTAGGTTTATATTTAAAAAATAATGAGGAAAATTATTTTGTTTACATGTTGTAGGGTACAATAATAGCATAGAAAAAATGGTGTGAAAATAATACATCTGCGTAGGTATTACTAAATGATACAAACCAAATGTGTCAGACATATTAACCAAATGGCATCTCAGACTCTGGTGATTTGGGTAAGTGTCTATTTAATATTATATTTATTCGCTTATTTATTTATTGATATCTAAATTTAATTTTGTATGTTTCAGCTTAGTGGTAGGTGTATATTTTAATAGTAATGTATCCAAACCATGGCCCCCACAAGGGGGGGGGCTGACAGGGCTCTAACCTGGGGCTCGGGCTCGATAAGTGAGATAAACACATCACAAATTTGCTCTAATAGCAAAAAATTCGCCTGCGGCGTTATTTTCCTTCAATAATGATAATTATTATTTAAAATTATATGGTTACACAATACAATTTATAATTGTGTAGCGATACTCAAAAACTCCACAATTCAAGTGTATGTATTAAAATATACAAAAAAACACTAAATATACACATCAATTTTAACGCGTACACCATTTGGAAAACATTACTGTAGAGCGTCACACTGCTTTTATCATTCGCGATAGGTAGGGGGGGGCAAAAATCCTAACATAGGGCCCGCTTCAGGATGAGGGGGCCATGCTTCATACAACACATTTCTTAGATATTGGAGTAATGAAAGGATGATAAAAAAATGGGGCGGCATTTTGACGCTGCCTAGGGGCGGCATTTTGTCTAGGGACGTCACTGGCCAAACGTCTGGATAATTCACTTTGTTAAAAGTGCAAAGCAGTGTGTTTATTTCTTAAATCTCACATTATTATTAATTTATGTGAAATTATAAAATGAACTAACATTACGAGGGTAATATTCATATTGTAAATCAACGTTCATTCGAACTCAGTTTTATTTCTGATGTATTTATATGGCATTAAAAGTATGTATCTCTTATATTATCGTTCTTATTTATTATTCAGCGACCTAATACTCATGTAGTGCTGTTGTGTTTTTTTTTATTATATTGAATGTATTTTAGTGGTTTAGAAATAAATGCGGCGGTTCGTATTTTCGTAAAATGTTGGCGATTCATTAAATCTTAAATGTAAAAATGTTAAAAATTAACTTGTTAACATTGTTATAAAACAGAAACTGGCGTTTTTGTTTCTAGAAACCTAATTTCATGCGCCGATCATAAAGTGTGTGAAAATTCTACACAAAATGCTACTACAGGAACATTGGACCACGGTTTAAGAAGTATACAATGACCTCATTGTAATCCTGTGCAAACTGAAAATCTATTTGGATCGCAATCGTTTTGCGCCCATGAACGGAGGATTGTTCATAATACTGCTACATGTTCTACTTCGCGAAGTGAGTGATACACATATGAATAACAATGAAAAGCTGAGCGATGTCTTCAAAAATGCAGGCGGTGCGTATTAGAGGAGCCGCCGCTGGTACTAATTACTAATAAAATATAACGACCACTAAATCTAATTTTATTTAAATGAAATCTCTATTTCAATAGACAATATTGTGAGTCCACGGTTTCAGATACATTTTAAAATACACTTGACAACTTCCAAAACTCGCGAGTGACTGGCAAAAATATTTTTAAATTACTTAGGTAAGTGTGTACCTACCTATAATTCGCAAACCTGCACGTGTCATTGCTGGTCATTAAGGAGTGACATCCAAGGCCAACAGAAGTAAACTAGACATTGCGAATCCGACAATAAAATACAGTCCTGTTAAACCTTTTATGTTGATTAATACATTTTGTTTCCGACCAATGAGCTGATTTTTTTTTGGAAAGATATTTCCGTTATTACTAAGTTTAGGTAGCTATTTACATACCTAATGATTCTCCTCGATTTGCCGCTCTTCGAATAACTGCCGCCCCCAAGTGACGCTCAATCTGCCTACCCCCACAGAACGTCACCGGAAGATATGCAGCAACAACAAATTCCAATAAGCCTTATACTCATACAGGATAAAGCCTTTAGTTGTTTTGAAGACATAAAGTGTAAAAATGATGATAGTGTTGATACTAATACATTCACTGCAAGCCACGGACGGTTTCAAAAATTTAAAAGCCATAATAAACTACACAACATCAAAGTAACAGGTGAGGCTGCCGAGTTGTGCAGATACAGAGGAAGCTATGAATTTCATCAAGAGTCTAGCAGAAATCATAAAAACGAGGAATGTGGCCGAAACTGGGCTTATTGGAAAAAATGCCAGATCTGACATATAATATATCCCAACTAGAAAAATATATGCCAGGTTTCAATGTGTCTAAAGATAGGCTAACCCTTTTACTTGGTGGAAATGCTGCTGGGGATTGCAAAATCAAACCACTTCACCAATCAATAATGATTTCTTAAATGTATGTATGTAGGTTCATTTTATTTTCACTTATCCTTTGAAACTAGCACATATTATTTTTAAAAAAATTAGATGATTTTAAGTTTTATTCGACTTACACGAAAATCTTCGGGACGAATTAATCACGTAAGTCGAGGACTTACTGTACAGCCAAAAGCAATATAGTCACCATTATTTTAACCTTTTCTATGCCTCAAGATATTACTATGGCAGTAACTGTCAGGCCGTAAATTTTTAACACACTTTGAATGTAGATCGAAGCTGTAATCACTGTAATACCGATAATTTGTGGCTAAGTCTATAGATACATCTAGATGCCACCCATTGCATTGCTAAATGAAGCTGCGTGCCGTGTGTTTGGTTTGTGGGCGAGCGAACGCATTCGTATTCAAATATTCGAGACCATAGACCATTTCGCTAGTGCTCGCTCAAAGTACTCGCACTAGACGCTCAGAATTAAAATATATTTTTCAATTTTTTTACGTTATATAGTATTTTTAAGCGGTCAAAATGCAACCATTAGGTAAAAATATCTATAATATAAGTTATTTTAAAGAAACACGATCACTTTATATTAAAATATATAATAATATACAAATAAATTATCACGAACATTTATCAACTTACCTATGAAACGTAATACCATCTTCTTGCTTATCAGTACGGCTACCACAGAACCATCTTTTCTCCTTAATTAACAAAAAATATTTACCACTGACTGTATGTTTAACACAAAAAATAGCAATTTTAGCAACACGGTTATCAACGCTTAGTTAAGCAATAAGGTAAGATTTGGCAGCTACACCGTAGCAAACCATCTCCCACATCTGTAAACCTTTTATCTTACTCTAGCGCTTGTCGCAGAGATTATAAGGGTGCCAAATACTTTCTCCCTCGCACTTATGCATCGTTTTTGTTCAGGCCTTGCATTCGCAGGCTGTTTTATCACATCTGAATGGTCAAAATTTGAAAAAAAAACAAATGATCCTACTCCAAGGAGTAACTCCTAAAAAGTAAGGAGTAACTCCTAACACTATAAAGCCCAAGAAAGTCGGCTGTTCTATAGAAAGATAAATAATGTTAGGAAGGGTTTCAAGTCTCGTATCACAATGTGCAAGGATGACAATGGCATGATACTCACAGAAAAGCAAATGATCAACATTTAAATACCCCCCATAATGATGCCGGCAACACTAACATTAATACTCATGACCAGGAATCAGTACAAAGTGGCATGGATGATAACGAAGAACCACCGACATTAAATGAGGTAAAAGGTGCCATGTCAAGGTTAAAAACAAACAAATCGCCTGGAATAGATAACCTCCAGAGTGAATTAATAAAATGTGGGGGAGAAAGCCTGCTCAAACATTTACATAGCCTAATCCACCAAGTATGGACTTCAGAAAAGATGCCAGAAGAGTGGAAGGATGGGCTGATTTGTCCCCTGCACAAGAAAGGAGACCAACTAGAATGTAGTAACTACAGAGGGGTGACACTCCTTAACTCTGCATATAAACTGTTGTCGATTCTGATATTCCAGCGGCTGGAACCCATTGTAGAAGGAATACTCGGGCACTACCAAGGAGGCTTTCGACGAGGGAGATCATGTGTTACTCAAATATTCACTCTAAGGCAGATTCTAGAAAAGACCACTGAATTCAATATTAACACGTATCACCTGTTCATCGATTTTAAGGCAGCTTATGATAGTATTAATCGATACCGGCTATACGAAGCAATGCGAGAATTTGAAATTCCGACGAAAATAATTAAACTTGTAGAGATGACAATGACACCAGTACAATGCCGGGTAAAGCTTCAAGCGGAAATATCCGAGCCATTTGTATCACTGAATGGCCTAAGGCAAGGTGACGCTTTGGCATGCCTTCTTTTCAATAGTGCGCTAGAAAAGGCGATACGGGATGCAAAGATTGATGCCCGTGGTAGCGGCACGATATTTACTAAGCCTGTGCAGCTGCTGGTGTATGCCGATGATATCGACATCATTGCCATATCAGAATTGGCACTGAAAAAGGCATTCCCAGCACTAGAAGCCTCTGCCAAAAGAATGGGTTTACAAATAAACGAGGCAAAAACTAAATACATGCCTGTCTATGTCACACCACGAGAAGTCGCACCAAAGTTAGATATTGGTGCATACAAGTTTGATACGGTCGACAGTTTCATATACCTTGGATCTCTTGTAACTCGACATAATGATATTACAGAAGAAATCAACAAGAGAATCATGTCTGCGAATAAATGCTACTTTGGTCTGTTAAGACATTTTAAGTCCCGCTTACTATCTCGTCGAACTAAAAGCACTCTTTACAAAACACTTGTAAAGCCAGTGCTCACCTACGCATCGGAAACCTGGACATTAACTCTGCGAAATGAACGAGCCCTGAACATCTTTGAAAGAAAAATTCTCCGCCGTATATATGGACCGATCAGGGATGGCACCAATTGGAGGAGAAGATATAATGCTGAGCTCTACGGACTGTACGAAGATTGCAGCGCAGTTCAATCAATTAAGATTGGGAGACTGCGATGGCTAGGTCATGTGCACCGTATGAATGACAATGAACCGGCAAAGAGAGTGATGTCCAGCAATCCAATAGGACGTAGAAGAAGAGGGAGGCCAAAGTTCGCTGGTTAGATGGAGCTGCCAGTGACTGCCGTATTCTGGGGGTACCAAATTGGAAAGCGGCCACACTGGATAGGGACAGGTGGAGGGAGCTGTTGGAGGAGGCCAGGATCCACACCGGGTTGTCGCGCCCCTGATGATGATGATGATGATGATGAATGGTCAAAGATATAGCTTATAATCAGTACCTATCTTTAGAATCATCTCCAAATTTCATAATTATTCAAACAGATGTCATTGTTTGTTTAATTTTTTAGATTATGCAAATCAATAGACAGTGGCTAGTAATTAGTGTTTAAAGTCGGACGAGATAACTTGCGAAATTTGTATTAGCGGCCTGTCAATCACAGCCTCATTAAGCTAGAATACTCGCTGAAGGGATAGAACCGATTAAATAGTTTTTTGATATTATTTAAACAACCATTAGAAACAATGAATTTGCATTAAACATTTTATGAAGAGGGGACGGGATATCTTTATTAACACAATAAATAATTATTACAACTTTACTGTGTAACATATAAATGTACATTGCATTGGTAGATACATAAATTATTGTATTTGGTGTATTTTTATGGTATCTATACTAATTCAGATATGCAGTATGAATGTATTAAAAATATGTGATACATTATGCTTGTAGGTGGCATGTTCTAAAAATCAGTTTGTCTAAAGTTGCATTTAGACCAAGCGAGCGAATGTTTGAGGGTTCTGGTTTCAAAACTCACAAACTCCACAATATACCGAAAATGAGTTATGAATGCAGCAATGTTCTTTATATTCATACAGTCCATTGAAAGTATGACGTAACATTCTTAATACACAAACCCCTATTTAATAAAACGAATGTGAAAATATGATTTATTTTCAAAACTTACATTCTCCAAATACTTGTTATTTTCTAAGCTAACGACCTCCATTCCAGCTAATAAGAGTGCAACATTGAACTGTCATGGTGGACAGTTTTTGTTTATCTGTGATGGTATAAACGTCTGTTCCACGGTTCTAAACTAACAATCTCCATAGACTCACAGCAAAACTAACATTCTCCATGTTTAAATTGAAGATATTTTGTATATCTAGCAGAAATTAACATTTTTTTTATTACAGCCCATTTCTTTATCGATAATGCATTCAATATAACAATAATCACACTGTTTATTTTAATTGTACTGAGAAAACTATTTTCTTCAATTTGCCAAAAACAAGCATTGACGGAGATTGTGAGTTATGAAACCGGAGCCTTCCTTTGTTCTTCCTCCACTTCAGCAAAATTTTCTTGACGAAAATGGTTTTTGTTGAGCGAGCATAAGAATTTCGCTGGAGTCGGAGAACAACAAACGTTCGCTTGCTTGATCTAAATGCGGCTTAATTTTCGACAACTTGTCTAATTACAATATTATAATATCTGTAGTTACCTAAGAGCCAGAATGTTGTATGTTCGATTTTCCAGAAAGTGGGTTGAGTACAAGTCTTGTACCTAAAGTATTTAAGAGCAAATTCACTTTTTGAGTCTACCCATAACAAAAACTCTCAGATAATATATCGGTTTTCTTTGGGCATAACCTGATAAGTGCTTTTTTGGTCATTTCAATATGTTAAGTAAAAATTGGTCACTATTGTATTATCTTCCATTTAGTTAATAACCCAATATCTTTATTTCATTCATTGGAATGCTTAAAACGCTATGGTAATTAATTATATGATAATAATATGTGAACAAGCACAGCGGTTAGTTTGGTCAAAACATGACCAAAGACCTTATCATAGTTTAATCACTGATACGTGACAATATTTTTTCTAATTAATGGAATAATTATTGACAATCTAATTACCTATTGTCATATTCTTCTTCAGTTATTTATTTTTAAATGTTTTTCCCAATGTTAGACTAAAAAATGAACCAAAATTTTTGTGGGCAATTCAAAGCTTAAAAATTGCTCTCCTGTAAATTCAACATTTTGCAGTTAACAGGTTATGCCCAAACATCACCATATATTAATCTAATTCTGTATGGCTAAATGATAAGTAGGTACAGAATACAGTAGGAAATATATTATATTATTCATTGACATTCTGACAATGTCCTCCACATTTTTAATAGACTTACCTATATTGAATGTATTATATTATGTATTCAAACAATTGTGTCGCTACATTTCAAAATCAGCTAAGTTCACCTTTAGGTATTTTTTACTTTTTTGCGAATTGCTGAAGAACTACTGCTTTCTAACATTTCTGCATTATCAAAATGTGGAATTTATTAATTTTAAATATCCTCTACTCGAAATGATATAAACTTTCACCCTTGTGACTGTGTATTTGAGAAAACAAAAAGCTGTTTTTCTCCTATTCATCTATTATGGACTTGGCTAATTTTGAAATCTAGCGACACAAATTATTGATGCCTGCCCTACACCGGGAAACAAAATTTGCCTTACACAAAGTGTTTTTAACTCAAAAGAATTTTTTGTAGTTTCGCTCTTAACATCCTAAGCTCCTGAAATATTAATGCCAATTTGCATATTAAATAATCCATTTAATTTTGATCAAAACACAATACCTACAATAATTACATAAACTGAATGTAAGTATAGATAAATCTTTTAGATTAATTTAAAAAAAAAAAAACTAATAAATTAGTTGTTTTGTTTTCGGCTTTCCTGTCCAATTATTGTTAATGTAGTATTCTGTATTGCCAGAATGCCCATGAATTATCCGAAAAAATTTCCTGTATAAAATATTAATTTGACGATCTTTCATAACAATATAAGTAATGAATTCTTAATCAATTTCGATAATTGAATTTTTTTTCACACTACAACACAGAAGTACTTAGGTTTTAGAAAATCACATACCCAGATGTATTGTAGACATACCAGGATCGAATCTGGAGTCCCCGGTATGAAAACTAGTGCTTTGCATTCGATTACGTGAATAGCCAAAAAAATAAATTTATTAAATTAAGTATCATACACACAGGTCAAATTATTGTATTAGGCAAACTTTTTTATCGCACATTTATCTTGAATAATTTCATTACTATCATTATACAATAAAACGTAATCTAAAAACATGTTCTTCCAAAAATCTATCTTTTATGTTAATCATAGTATCAACCTGAAAATTTATCATGATATAAATACATGACATTCTTATTAAAACAATTATTTATGAAAAATTCTATAACCTAAATTAGTTCTTAGTTCAAAGCTTATTCTCATTCATAGTTTTATGTTACTGTTGAATAATTGAGAAGAATTCTACATCAAACAATATTATCTTCAGTTATTGTCCAATGGCATCGTAGACTATTTTTTATTACTTGAATAATGTATAGAATCAGTGATGTTAAGGTCGGTACTGACCGTCATTATCAGTACAAGGTCAAATTTGCATACACTTTTGGCTACAAAAATTTTAATCCCCACGAATGGTCGTACGTGTAAACTAGAGGTGGAAAAACTGGTCGATTTTGAAGACTAAGTATACTTACTATCAATATACAAAAATACTTAGTATCAAAACTTGTTCCAAAATACTTACTAGTATTTGAAATATCGGCTTTAATAGAATCGCTAAAAATACACTGAGCCGATTCCATCTCTTTTCGAAATGTCCCATTTATTATAAAATTTTAAACACATTTTAAATTAATGAGTTGTGTTTATGTCACGTTATAATATTCTTTGTCAACACAAAATGAATATACAATATTTTTTTTTTAATTTTAAACTTGTTTTGAGCTGTCATAACAAGCCTGTGCTGTCACCCGAAGGAATGTGCTGCCAATTACACAGAATTCATGACCTATTGTTCATACATAAGATTATGTCATTAGAGTGCATATACTAATAAATTAAAATATACTTGAAAGTCTACCAACTAGTGAGCGACTCGCGTGATCTCATCGCATGCGTTCGAACAAGTTTTTTTGAACAAGTTTATTCGGCCACACGTACTGAGTATGAGTAGTTTGCATCCGAGACTTGAGTACACAAGCTGGTGACAGTATTTCCAACTCACCTCTAGTGTAAACCATTCGTGCGCGCAAATTTGCTCAAGTCAGTACCAACTTTTATAAGCTTAAATAATTCCAAGACTCTTTTACAATAATATATCATTATAGCACGTTTACACGTGCATAGATTTACTGGTGGCAGTACGTATTGTCGTGACCTTAACAATAAAATACAATTAATGTAAAATACGTATTATCGTGCAAGTTGCAAGTTTGCATGCATAGATAAAAAATGTCTGCTTTTGAATTTTAATGCAACTATAGTGGGGAATCTACCGGAAAAAAACACAAACTACACCGCATTTTGACGTTTACCAATTTTCACTCTCTGTCAAAATGCACCATACAATGGCAACAACGCGTCTCGCTTACACTTGAAGAATGAGATTGGCAAGACAGTCAGTACTTTTGCGTGTAAACAGTTATTATTGCGATAGTTTAATACATTCACTGCTGAGCTATTATTTAATTTTTAATTAGCACATTTAAATAACACGTTAATTATATTGATAGGCCAAGTAACTCGAGCGCCAGTCGCGGGCTCAGCACCCAATGAGTTAATGTACCCACTATTGGTGCCAGCAAATCCATGCACGTGTACAGACGCTATTATATATTTTTTTTAAATCATCAATAATTTAGTTTTGCTCCCTTTCAATACTAACTTGAACAAGAACCTTGCCCAAAAATCATGTCACACATTTTTACAAGCAGAGCAAAATCAGTTAAAATATTTCAATATGCAATAATTCACAAACCATTGATAATAATAATTATTATGTAGGAGACAAAACTTTTAACTAAAAACAACATGTTCTTTGTTTTTAATACATTTCTCTCCTGTTCTTATAATACAATAATATTATGCTATATTATTATTTTGAAAGAGAACACTATTTTTAAAATTTGTTGTAGAATAATAATAGTATGTATTGTCTTTAATATGCTTCTCTCTTGCAGGTTTATTGCAATATACCTACCGCGAGTGGAATGTATTTTGCTGAGATTATCGAATTGTCATTGCCATGGTTACTCTAGGCCAGTGGTGCACAACATACTTGAAAGATGGGCCAATGTATCCATTTTCTAATTTATCACGGGCCACAGTGGGTGAAAGTGTTGAAAAATAATGATATATTATACTAGACGAGACATACATTTTATTATTTAAAATTAAATAGTTACATATCAGCTTCTCCAATCACTTCCCACTCTGCATTACGTACATATGTATTCACATTTATAGGAAATTACAATTTGGTCGTGTTCAATGAAAAATTTCGTGATTAAGTACTCGATAGTTTGTGCATCACTGCTCTAGTCGATTGCCTAAGTTTATAAACCGGGAGATTGATAATTTTCTGAAAATATTAAAGTGTGCAAGTTTTTTTGTTTTATAATACCTATTTACCTATCCCACGATGGCCGGGCAGCTTAAGCGTTGGCCTATAACGTCGTGGGTCCCAGGTTCGAATCCCGGGTCTGGCAAGTATACATTATTGTTTTTCAATTTGTGTATCAGTCAGAGTATGGACCTAATGGGTTGAGCAAGTGGTTGACATCCATTTCTCATAAAAACAAAATCTGTTAATACGAACCTCCACACTGTGGAGGCCCATATGATCTTATTAGGATCGGACATAGTCGGAATAATAATCTTTTAATATCTGGGTACTAAATATTTGGGTAGTCAATGTTTTTCAGCACTGCATGCGAAAATATACTAGTTTTTTCGAAATATGGCGTCAAAAATGGCATTATTTTTTTTCCATGCTGCATATAAGGGCACAGACACGGCACTACAACTGGTGTGTGTCTACGCAGGTCTCACTTAATTCTAAATGCATCCGGTTAGAATCACCAATTGGATTTTTTTATACAATTGGGGATTCTGATCAGATGCATTTGGAATCAAGTAAAACCTGTGTCTACACCCTAAGCAGTGCATGGTTTGTCTATCCCTGCGGGATGAATTATAAATAATTTATTATGTACGATCATTTAATTAATTCACTTAGTAAAAACTTACAATATCCACACACATTGTTGATTTCGGAAGGTGAATCCTTGAATATTAAATCCAAATTTACTACAAATTTATCCAAACTCTCATTATTCAGAATTTATGTTATATTAAGATCGATAAAAACTTTGTAACAAAACAACACAAAATCTTACTATTGTTTGTAGAAAATATAGGATTTCAACGATGTGTCAAGTTTCTTATTAAACTTTATTAAAAAAATTAAATATAATGATTTTTATAGTAATTCCTAAACCAAAGCGCCATTGTTAACTTTTATACAAAACGTAGAGGAAATCGCGAGAATTTCACGAACCGCAACTGCGCTTTGGTGCATTCTGGTTCAATTCAAACGCTTGCCTAGAGTAACCAAGGTAATAACAATTTAATAATCTTGACGCGATACATTCCACTCGCAGTGGTGACAATTGAATGAAAGCACTGATATTACGTCAATACTAGGCAATTATTTAACATTTAGGCACGGATATATTATATATATCGAGAGTTTTCCAAAACAGATTGTTCAAGATTACCATTAGTTGATACAAAAAAAATATATATAGGTACATAATATTATTATTGTCAGGTCACATTTTCACTCATAAAAAAATTAGGTATTAGGTCAGTATACCAGTAGCGAAGGGTTGAGGTAGGCTGTTAAGATCCGCCATAAATAGTGCATATTAAGCTTTGTCAGTCAAACGTCTTTGTTTTTACTGAACTAAGACTACAATTCACAGATGGTGTTGGGTAGTTTTTAAAAATCAATTAAACCAAACCATAATAGTTTTGGTATACTTTGGGCGATATGACAAAATTGTGCACACTTTTTAGTCATACTTATTTGTAATCGTTGGATTAAGAATACATAATATTATTACACACATTGTTGTTTAATTTTTTTTAATTCATTAAGCCTTGCCTAAACCAAACTATAATAGATAAAAAAAGATTATTTTATCTATAAAAAATCCTGAGTTATTTATGATTTAATTGCATAATTTATGATATTTTATAGATAGACGAGTAATTTTTGACTATTATCTATTATGGCTTGGGCTCAGGGCTTAATTGAACTTTAAAAACTAACCAACACCATCTTTAAATTATTGTAGTCTTATTTCAATAAAAACAAATTCGTATGACATAAAATTTAGTGTGCTCTATTTATGGCGGATCTTAACAGACTACATTCACCCTTCGCCACTGCAGTACAGGTAACCCTGTTCATCACGATCCCGGCGAGTGTGGATTCATTATATCGCGATCTTTTTTTAAAACTGCAAATTGTAGAAAAGGGAAATTATCCACCAAATTTATAGATGAGATGGGGCGCTATTGGAAACGAATGCCAACACGTACGTTTATTTCCATAGAGGAGAAGACTGCTTCTGGATGAAGCGAAGCGTGGAATGAAGTCACCCAGTCGTGTATGAAGGGTGTTTGGAAAAGGTTGTTCTGTGAAATTGTTGAAGTTCACTGCAATTATGAAAATGACATTCATAATATCATCGAAGAGATTAGTCTTATTGCCATATCCGGAGGCATCAAAGGTGTTGATGTAGATGATATTCAGACTTTGTTAAAATCACACGGCGAACCCTTAACTAATGAAGAGCTGCAGGAAATGATCTGCCAAACGTCTCTAGAAAATGACGTCTCCAAACCTGTTCAATTAAGTGTTAAAACCATTGAAAAGACCCTTTCTCTTCACAATCAATCCATGGTGTTGTTAGAAGAGAACGGCGAAGATTACGAGAGAGTGAGTGTTGTAAAACCTGGCTGTAATGCATTACTCGACAGTATGTAATCGCAATTTTTGCACAATAAACGTAGAGGGAATGCCCCGTTGATCGCAAAATTTTGCCTATCGCGACCATGTCCAGAACGTATCTCCCGTGATGAACGGGGGGGGGGGGGGGTTACCTGTATACATATTATTAAAATAATTATTAATGTTCTCTTATAATATAAAAATAGCTATCAATGATTACATATATTAGGTATTTAAGTTTTTGTCATTCTTACTGAGTTCTTAACATTGTAAAAAATAATGTACACAATAAATAGAGTCAACTTATTACTATAAAAATCACTTTTCAAAAATGTTCCAACATTCACAACAATATTACTTATTGAAAAATGTACACTATAACACAAAAAAAAAAACTTAACAAAAGTCATTCACTCGCAAAAGTAATAATATTATTATTGTTACGTTTTAATCAATACATATTAATTTTATTGTTCAATTATTTTGAGTAACTGAGAAAACAGCCATTTCTTGATTCTCCTTATTCTTAATGTGATTGGCCGAATGTCAAAGGTCTGGAAAGAAAAAAAAAATTAGTAATAAGTCATATTAATACTATCGACTGAAGGTACTTGATGGAATTTGAATTTAAATTCTAATGGATTCAAGCTCTGTACTATTCCATTTAAGTCGTTTTTTGCGACCCGGGTTTCGCCTTTCGGCATCTTCAGGCACTGTGTACACTCACCAAAGGCAAACACACACTGACAACGAACTCTCTTTACTCTAGTTTATATAATAAATCAATACAATAAAGTAGGTAAAACCTCCATTACCTACCTATCAAGTCAAAGGTTACAAAAAAATACAATTAACAACTTGTGAATAGTTGAAGTGTCAGTAAACACTTCAACTATTCATTCAAATGGTGATTATTTTAGTTATGCAATGATCACATAAGACATCTTATTATATGCATTGTAATGCAACTGCTCATCGAAACGTTTTGTGTTTACAATTTTTTTTTTCTATTCATATTAAACATTTATTTTTATTCAAGTAGTCGCATTGAACAAACTTTTAAATGTCTCATTTCTTTCTTAGGGCTTGTACAGATAGAGAGTGGTCAGGCGTTCTGCGTTCCGCATTCAGAGTTCAGCGTTCTTTGTAGTGTGTGGACCGGCGCGGTCTGACTGCTGTGTGCACAGTTTTTATCAAGTCCATACACAACAAAGAACGCAGAACGCCTGACCGCTCTCTGTCTGTTCAAGCCCTTTTATGTATAACTTCTGGAAAAACAATTCTAAAATGTATTTTTTGAAGTTATACTTCTTTAGGCGCGTTTGGAAAATCAGATCAGAGTCTATTTTTGGCGTGTAACATGTAACACATAATTTATTTTTTCAAACATAAAAAAACGCACTCGATTGGGTTCGAACCACCAATTGTTCGGTTATCAGCCGAACGCACTACCTTTACGCCACAGTATGATACTGCAATCGTGACGATTATACAGTATAATATTATAGTTTAGAATTGTTCCGTTGCCTAGGCAGTGAATTTATTATTGTCGGTCATTTGCAATTCCTTACGTAAATAAAAAACTATTAAACGTCAGAGTGACAGTTGGTACTTAAAAAATAAAAACAACGAGTAACCATTATATAATTTAGTAATATAAGTTAAAGTGTATAGAAATAAGCCAATGGGCGCTTCAATAAGCGGCCCGTTTTCTTACGTGTGTAATTTAACAAGATAATTAAGAACTAGTCGAAGAATCTAGATTATCACAAGTTTTGTTTTTGTTTTGTTACGCCAAAGAAGTATAACTTCTAATGCGCGTACATAAGTACACACACCGTTTTTTTTATTATTATTACAAATACTACATTATAGAATACCACCTACTCTGCTTAGAAGATATACAAAAATAGATATTGCCGTTTTTCTTTCCAGAACTATCAAATGAAGTGCGATGATCGCAAGTGAAAATACCACTTAAATAATTTTTATTTGAGTTGTGGCAAAAGTGCACGCGTCTAAAACCGCAAGTATGGATTTGAACACCATGTCTCTATTAAAAATCACATGTTGCTTTAGCAATGTGTGTGTGATCCATAGAATAGACCTGATAAGTTGATGGCTATCATTTAGGTCCAATAGTTAAGGTAGGTTATTTACCCATTGTCTCCTGCTGTAGATCTATCTTGTAGGATGGACTATCATATGGTGGAAGAGTAGCACCGTTGTTCCTGTGTCCGGCGTTATTGTGAGGAGTGGCAGCGCTGGCACAGATGGGCGCGGAAGCCGTCCGGTGCCTCCGCACCAGCACCAAAAGAAGCACCAGAGAAGTCATAGCCCCCAGAGCCGCCAGCACTCCCACAGCCACCAGCGAACTGTAGTAATCTCCCTTGTGGACTGGGGAGCCATCCAGCTGCTTGCCTGCAAATATCAAAAACTTTTAACATATTGTGCTAGCCATTATATATATAGATATATCACACCGTGAGTGTAAAACCAAGGCATCTGCAAATTTTTCAATTTCGAGATTAAATGCAAAACAACTGCAATAGTCGTGAGCTTGATAATGTAAAAGTGAAGTAACTGAAAGAACATGCAATATAATGTAGATAGAAACCAAATATTATGGTGTTTTTTTTAGAAACTCTTTTCTCCTCCTCGAAGACTTCAAACCCTAATATATCCAAAATATGTCTTTTGCAGATGCCTTGGTTTTACACTCACGGTGCGATATGTTTTTGGTCTGAAATAGGCTTTAATAATACAGACATATTTCAAAAAAACATAATATTACCTTCTTGTGTGGACGCCTCCTGTGGAGCAGGCTTTCCAGGCTTCGTCATTACATCTTTAACGTTACTGGTCTTAATTTTACCATTCGTTAAATACAGCTCGAGCCAAATTCGGTACCTGCAAACATGTCATTTGATTAAATACATCCAAATCGTATAATTCATAACTAGAGACCAAATTATATTATGCATTTGCATATTTGCATATCGTCACTGTTCTGGCAGAAGACAAGACAAAATGACATATTGAGTTAGTTATAGCAAAATGTTCCTTATTTCAAACTTTACCGTCTGGAAACCTTCTTAATAAATAAACAGTCTTTATTTTAAAGTCATCCTTTTTACGATTACTTCATAAACTCACATGATAGACCATTTCAAACATTTTAACAACTTCAAAGTCAAATTACTCAAAACTAGTATTCTCCAGTTAGTGTGTTCTGCCAGAACAGAGACGATATGCAATTGCTTATTTAGTCCATTCTCACTGGTTATTGCATATTTTACCTAAAATCTAGTGATGATGCATATTTTCGCTATATTTACAATATTGTGTAGTATACGTTGTAATAATTTACCCAAATTTTTGATCATACAATATATTGATGGTTTTTGGCGTTTTTTAAAGCTCAATCTTTGGCCATCATATAGGTATCAAAAGTCTATCTAAATACATATCAACTCAAAATCGTTCAAAAACGTCGCGCGCATTTTTTTAAGCAGAGCAGCAGTGCTGTATCAGTGAGTTTTGCACCATTTAAATATACACAAATTCATACTGCGCATGGCACAGCACGACATACCGTACGCGGCTTGTCGCGGCAGTGGGTTATGGCACTTAAGGGGATTTGAAACTAGGAGCTTCAATTAATCTAAACCATGCCACAAGCTTAATCACCCACCGCCCACACTATATATGAACGAGCCCAAGTGCTCCATAACATTTTAAAAAACCAACATAATTAATTAAGTATTTTTTTTTCTTTTTCCAATGAATCCAGTAACAAATTAGACCAGTTTCATAATTTTGTCATGATGAAAAAAAAAACGAACGATGCAATCGTATTATGTTTTAATTACCTTGTTCCCGGTGTCAATCCCGTAATATTGGCCATGGGAGGAGCGTCCCGGGTAGGTAGCGAGAAGGAACTCTTATCAGCCCGCGCTGCTTCAGCCCTCCAAACGGCACGGCACACGTGGACATAGCGCTCTGCCGGGCGTGGTACACCGCTCCATTGAAGCGTCAGACCCCACGCAGTCACATCCGACACATCGAGTAACACGTTCCAATCATACATATCTATAAAAACATCATACATAATATACTTACTGACCGTCTAAACAGCGTTATACTAGAACCACAACTCGGCCACGATTTTATAGCGCTGTATGCAGTGTTACGGACTATAGCGGGGGGCGTAAATTAGTACCTGGAAGTGCATCCATGTTCCCGAGATCACCGTTATGACGTCCGTAGCCAAGATATAATGGTCAGACTATAGATAATACACGAGTGGAGAACAACAAGGTTCTAAGTGTTTGTCATGGTGAAACAAAAGTAACAATGAGGCAGAACACTACTTCATTGTTGGGTTTGTTGTTTCAACGATGAACAATTAGAACCTTATAATATTAGGCTCGCGAATATTTGTAAGACAATACTACAGCGAGTGACTATCGCTTGCAAAGCTACAGAATCCACATAGTTCTCAGTATAATTTTAAAACCAGTTGTAGTCAAAAAAAATTTAAAAATTCCGTTTAGATTGAAAGTGGACAGCTTGTTTTAGCATTCTGGCCAAAAAAAAATTTTACCAGGAAATCGAATTTTCTTGAGAAACTACATAAAAAAAAAAAAATCTGGTTGTGGTCAACAGGTTAACTTAGACAGGTTTACTAAAATTTTTCAATTTCTCGAAATTTCGGAAAATAAATTTCTCGAGATTGACTTTTTCAGATTATTTCTCGAGATGAGTTTCCCCGCAATACTTCTTATTATGAACTTTTACTCATTACCATCTTAATGACCAGTATATCCTTACAACTTTAAGCCGCATTTAGACTAAGCGAGCGTATGTTTATTCTTCCCCCACTCCAGCAAAATTCTCTTGACATAAACGCATTTTGTTGAGCGAGCATAAGAATTTCGCTGTAGTGGGGGAAGAACAAACATTCGCTTGCTTGGTCTAAATTCAGTTTTAGAATATTTGTCACTACACCATTCTCTTGTACCCTGTTTCCTCGTAACATTTAATTAAATGACATGGAAAAACTGTCTTATACCTGCAACTGGTGGCGTAATAAGGCGTGCCATGTTGGCGCTCTGCAATTCAGTGTGCTGCCCCAGGAATGGAATGAAGTAGATGCCCACTTCGTAAGAAGTGTTTGGTTTCAGCCCTTCCAGCTGGAACGTGGTCACGGCCCGGTGGATCAACGGCGTTCCCGAAAATACCTTGCCGTCAATCTCACGGTACCTGATAAATGTCAATAATTATTATCTTGGTGAAAACATTTAAGTATAACTGAGAGACTAAATTAAATATATTACTTTGGTACTGTTCGGTTATCAGGAATACAGCGGAAAACACATTTTTAAAATACCCGATATACTGGATTATTTGTTAGTTTGGGTTAATTTAGGTTAGGTTAGGTTGGGTTAGGTTAATCTAACAAATAATCCAGTTTATCGGCTATTATAATACGTTAATTTTAGTTTAAGTTAAAAAATAAGTAGTAAATTACTACCAGTTTTGACAGTAGAGAGTAGATATCTCAGAGACTATAGAATGTATATGAAATGTTAACTTATCATGTTGGCTTACCTGAGTTGAATACCGTCAATATACAGCAGCTCATCCTGAGTGAATGATCTCCAATTAATTTGCGCGGTACTCGGGTTCACTTGGCCAACAGCCAAGTTTGGCTCAATTGGTATAACTGGAGGCAATGTTGTCTCTTCCTGTGAAATAAGTACACATCAAAACCACAGAGCAGATTAATAAATAGAATTCCGATAGGCTATATTCTAAGAGCGAAATGCAGAAACATTTGTCATAACTGAAATTTCCTTAGCAGAAAACACTATGCAGAAACATTGTCCTTAGTTAAGATCATTTCTATTGAAAATAATACCATATTTAAAAATTCTCCTTCCTATAGTTTAGGTAAATTATTTTATAATTGTTAAACGATGACAAAAATATGACAACTGCATTTTATAAATGCAATAATACTCTTATGTTTCCGTTATAAGTCATTATACGTGATTCCACAGGCACCGCAAGATATTTTTTTAACATGGTTACACTAGCGTCAAGTGTCATTCTATCATCTGGCATCTTGTATTTCTTCGGGCTGGCGTATAAAAGTAAAATAATATTCTACAAGTACATGCCAAACGAATTAACACTATCAATATCCATATTGAGATACATTGTCAAATGAATTAGAGTGTTTGGAATGTTTTATGGACATGTGAATTTATTTTGACAGCAGCTGTCAGTGGTAAATAGTAATACAGAAGGGGGGGGGCGTGTTCATAACAAAAGTAGTCTATGGTTAAGGATTCCTTAACTCTATACTCAGTATAGTCTATACAGGCGGACCTCGACTTTCGAACGTTCGACTTTCGCACAATTCGCTATTTCGCACATTTAAAAAAAATCATTTTTGTAAAACATCACGCTGTGGGGTAAAGATATCCCCCTTTCGCTCACTCACAAGCAAGTGCATTTCTTGCATCACTTGCATCCTGCTCGCACCCGTCACTTTGCTTGTGAGCTAGCTAGGATAGGTTTAGTCTTGCGCAGGACCACGTACGGGGTTGTTGTGTTGTGCGTTTTGCTAATTTGATTCATTTGAAATATTTCACCTTAAAGATTTATAAACAAGAGTGAGAAACAGAAAAACTGCAGTGTTGATACGAACAAAGAGAAATTAAGGACTTATAAACTTCACATGACGTTCTGATTGCGGTGAATCTATTGCTTCAATCGGACGTTCGTATGATACAAACCGGTCTACTACGATATGTTCAATTTTGAAAAATAAAATTAAGGAATACGTTCAAAATTGTGGAAATTATTCTTTAAAGGTAGTTTCCAAAAGACACGGCATAGTTATGGATGAAATGGAAAACTATTTGTCATCATAGATCGACGACCAACATCAAAAAGATGTCCCTCTGAATATTTCAATTATTCAAGCGAAGGCTCTTAGTTTGTACAAAGATTAGAAGGCTAGAAAAAGAAGATTCTAACACGATTTTCAAGCAATTAACGGTTGGTTTATATTAAATTTACTGGAGAATCGGCTGATGTGGATAACGATGCTGCAAAAGAATTTATTTCCTCATTATTCAAAATTATTGAAGATGGAGAATATTCCTATAGCCAAATATTTAATGTAGATGACACAGGTTTATTTTGGGGAAAAAATGCCTAGTTGTACATTCTTATCTAAAGAAGAATCATTTGCCCCTGGGCATAAACTTTCTAAAAACCGATTGACATTGCTTCTTGGTGGAAACTTGGCTGGTGATTAAAAATTGATGCCAATGATTTATCAACCAGAAAATCCCAGAGCATTGAAAGGGAAGGATAAAGAATTGCTTCCAGTAATCAAATAAAAAAGCCTGGGTTTACTGCGTTAATATTAAAAGATTGGTTCACTTAACATTTCGTGCCAGCAGTTAAGCAATATTGTAAAGTTAATGATTTACCATTTAAAATATTTTATTTAAAATAAGAAAAAAAATAGTGGAAAACAGTTAACTCTTGATAACTTCTTAAGGGAAACACCCGCAAACCCCACTTAAACATCTTATAATTACTTTATAAATAAATATTTCAAATACACAATTTTTTTTTTACTTCCCTCTACTTTCGAACATTCAACATTCGCACACCTTTTCAGGAACCAATTATGTGCGAAAGTCGAGGTCCTCCTGTAGTTAAGTCATGCTTTTCGGCAACTTATCCTTAGGATCGAAATCTTGGATTCTGCATAGGGCTCTAATACACTACATTTTGAAACTACAAAATGAATCACACAGTTACCCACAGAACCCCAAATTCGACACACACGATTATATTATTTGAGTTGTATAAAAGCAAAAACGCCCACAAAAATTCGAAAATGACATTTGAATGTTCAAATATTCTCCATTATCTTGTGTATGTGTACAACTTAACAGATAAAATGCAATATCCCCAGAAAACCATAAAAAAATAATTTATAAATTGGATTTACATGCACTCACCACTGTCCACATGTAGTGACGTCATTCAAATCCACCATTGTTTAAACCAGCCAATTAGGAGACAGCATAAGAAATTAGCAAAATGGCCACCCTCTATTACTTACAAATGTTGAGATGCAAATCACTACTGTTCGAAAGTTACAAGCAATCTCACTACTCTCTATTACCAAATCATTAAATTTGTCACTTGGATGATATTAATATTTTTAAAAACATTAATTTCTGCACCATCTTATCTATATAACAGTTCACTTAAAACTCACATGTTTGTATAATATAAAGTATTGTTTTTTTAATTATTAATAACCAACCAAGATGGTTGTTAGTAATTTTGAACAATCATAAACACCCAAGCTTTGACAAAAACACATAAATATTGTGTCCTCACCGGGATCGAATCCAGAACTCTTGGGTGGAAGGCCAGCGCTTAGGCACTGCACCACGAGAGCCGCCGCTTGTATAAAGTATTAGAATTACTCCAGCATCGGTTTTATTTGATTTCTCACTACGACTGAAGGACAGTGGCGTTTTTGCTTTTAGACAACTTACTCATTTTATAGTATTAAAATAATATACCTGTAATGGAAGTGTTTTGACTGTATATATATGGCTCTTGGGCACGTAAGGAAGTTGCCTCAAGACAACGGCCGCTTGGATCTTGTACAGCGTGTCGGGTTGAAGAGATCCCAGCTGGAACTCCAGCTGTGGTGTAGCCAGCAGGTCTTCCGGAGGTGCAAACTCTTGGAGACGCCATGAAGATGGATCAGGATCACTGAAATATTGATTGATATTAGATGTCATAAATGATAACTTATTCATCGTTATTCACTTCAAATAAATATATGGAAAAAAATACAGTACTTATTTCAATAATTATCTTGACTAGGTACATAAATAATAAAAAAAGTTCATCCAATTTATATCTGTTTGACTACAAAATTGTTTTCAACTTATATGTTTCTATTCTTTGTATTGATTTGTGTGTCCCTGATAACTATAAATTAGAAATCAGGAGCATCCATTGCTTGTTCTCCCAAGCTGCAGAACTTACCTGCCACTTGTAATGCCAATTGGTAAGGGAAAAACTTACTGTATTCAACCAAATCGCTATTTATATATTCCACTTACGTGAGTGAGTTAAGTGGACGTATTTAAAAAAAAAAATTAAAACAGAGCTCATGTGGTTTACTATCATGTTTTTATGATTTTTATATTTACTCTTCTATCCATGCTGTATTTTATATAAACATAAACCCTTAAATGCATGATGGCAACACTTTAATGTAAGTACATAATAGTTTTTTTAATGTTTAATATTATAAATTAACAGTGGCACCTGTGAATAAAAACTTAATATTGTTAATTTATTCTGTTACATTTATTATTTTATTTTTTTCATTTCTTCGCTTCTATTCTATACACAAGACTGCTTTCGGCCTTTACGGCAGCTAAATAGAATAGGAAATTATCGAAATATTAACACTTATTGTAACAATTACAATAAGTTAGCCGTCTGAACTGTCAAAACTGTCTAACTCACTCTAAAATTTATCACAGCCAAGAGAGGTGCTGTTAAAACATAGCACTTATTCTAACAATTACAACTAACTTATTGTAATTGTTACAATAAGTGCTAATACTTGGATACTTTCCTACCCGAAAGCAGTCTTGTGTATATAATACATGCGCATGTCTTGAATTTATAAATTATAAAGTCTATAATATGTAAAATAAATAAATTTTAATTTGTATCCCTATTCAGATTTGCAGTGAACAGCACCGAAGTAGGGCTGATGAAAACCAACTTTAAAAATAATAGAACAAACGGTCAGTCATTCTTCCATTACCTGGAGTCAGTATATCGCAGTTGCACCCTTCCTTGCAGTCCCACCATGACGGATGGCAGACTGAAAACGAGTCGTAAGGTCGTCGGTGAAGAGGCTTCGAGCACCACAACTTGGAGGGCTCCTTCACCCGACGCTCCGGCGGCTCCTAGAGGACCGGGCCCTGACGGAACATTCGGCAGACCACCTACTCCTGAAGCGCGCATTCAATTATTATTGTCTCTTCAGTCAGGTTTTAAAGTAATTTGAAAACAGAAGTATGGAGTAATTTTCTGAAGATTTCTTTAATTTAGAGATCGTTTATAGTTCAGGGGTTGTCCATATATGACATCACACCTTAATGGGGGGAAAGGTATGGGGGAGTAAATGTAATATCTCACAATGATTTTTTTGAGAATAAAACTTCCGTGGGAACATTATACTAAAATCATTTTCAACGAATTTATTTTTAAGCAAATTAAGGGGGTTTACAAAATGACATAATTTCGGCATGGGGTCAAAGATGTATAAGAAAATGTGACAATAATTAGGTGAAAAATAATTAGGTGCAAAAATCATTTATGGACGACCCTTATCACAATCATTGTTGCTAAAACAACTTTGTGTCCTTTTTCGTTACCCGATAACAGAAGGAATTAATATTTTTTACTGTGATTTATTCGTAAGAAGGGAGAGGATTATAAAAATATCACAAAATGTTACGTTCTGAAAATTGATCCGGCCGGGAAAGACTATCTGCATTCTATTACTTCATTTACTTTATGAAAGACAATATTTTAATTATAAATTATTATAAACATATAATTTTGTAAGGAAGCCATAATATTAATGATAAGTCTACCCCATTTACAATATTTAATATTGTCCTTTATAGAAAATTAATATTAATTGTCTTTTTTTTAATCTACATAGCCATTCTAAAAAACCAACAAATGGGGAAAAGGGGGCAACTACAATAAATATGCTGGAGTTAGGCATATGGCAGCTTACTTTTTTCTTATATTCCTTTTTAAAATTTTATTTGCCATGTTATCGATAAAGGAAGAGAACTTCTGTGTTACCCAGAAGCCTAACTTCAGCTATGGTACTATAAATGCTTTTACTCGTATTTTAGTATGTATGTTACGCCGAATGTGCGAAATTGACTACTACATGAAATAGGCAAAATTTTGCCTAAATCATGAAAAATGCAAACCCGTTGCCTTATTCATGAATTAGGCAAAATATCAGCCAAGTGCGTGAATTAAGCAGTAATTTTTCTGCCTAGTTCATGCATTGGGCAAATTAGATAGTAACGCTATGGTGGTGTTTTTTGCAACTAAACCAAATGTGTCAAATGCTCATGCATTGGTCAAAATAGATGGTCGCGCTCCGGTGGTATTTTTTGCAGCTAATCAAACTAACCAAATGTGTCAAATCCATATCCATTTACTATGCCCAAAAAAAATCTAGAACTATAATATGATAATGGAAGAATTTTATTAAAAGGTGTTTTCGCGATTTGATTTGTGCTTGGGTATCAATCGTGCAATGGTCGATTGTTTGTTTGTGATAGTATGATTTGATAGTTTGTTGACACTTGTTAGCTAAACTCAAAATGGACATTCAGTTGAATTCAGAATTACAAAACCTAACCTAACCTAATAATACTAATATTAAATTACGTCCAATTATAACTAATAAAACCATCCGTATTAATTTTTTTTTCTACTGTCATGTTGACAGTTTAAGAATTCCATACCCTGGCGAATTCACGCACTCGGCAGATAATTTACCCAATTCATGAATAAGGCAACGGGCTTGACTATTATATGAATTAGGCAAAATTTTGCCCATTTCATGTAATAGTCAATTTCGCACATTCGGCGTAACATGCATAACATAACTATTCCAAGCAATACATTATTGTAATTATTTAATATCTGAAAAGCAATATTTAAAAAAAAAAAAAATTAGCTTAGAGTATCTATTTACACAGGAAAAGACAGTGACAAAGAAAATAATGCATTAAGTATTGAATTAGAGAAGATACATGACAGAACAACACTACTGCTCTGAGAGTGATAATGTGACACTTATCTCAATGCAATACTGTAGCCGGTCGCGGTGCTGGACAGGTAGCGTAAGACTTCCGTGTGGTAGAAAGCAAATTCTACATTATGGTTAGAACTCTCACAGACACTCCGAAAATTATAAGCCATCATAAATAAATATTACATGCCACGATTCAGATACCAATTGGATTGTCACGACACTCACTTCAATTGGCTCATAACATATCGTGTTATGTTGTATGTGAAAAAGTTATGTAGACCAAAAAATATATATTGTCAGCTTGGTTGTTAAAATAAACAGTCATTCCTGATATTTTTTTACTACAATATAATATATCTGATTACTGACTGTATTCAGTATATTTTTAGTGACCCTCCAAACCTACCCGCCTCACATCACACTCAGTCTTAATCGAGCATATTACAAGGCCCTACGTTTGGATCTGAAGCATCCTTGGGAATGTCTCAGGAGCAAATACCCAAGACTTGGGTATCTACTACGCTCTTAAGTGAGCTTGGACTGAGTGCCATGGGTGAGTGATTAAATGAATTTAATGATTATATAGGATACAAAAAACAATACGGACAAAGAAACTACGTGAAGAGATCTTCATGTCCGCAATATGACTATTTTAAATGCAATATAATTGGCCTTTGTGGCGACCAGATCAGACGGCCCGATGGGCCCAACAGTTGGTTGGACCGACTTAAGCATCTCTTCCCTCTCGGACTATATTTTCAGATATTCCCAGAGGATGTGGTTTGGATCCTGTAGTTCTCCGCCATACGGACATGTTGGCCGGGCTGTCAAAACAGATTCAAAGTAGCATTTTTATGATACGGACAATGATTGATGGAGACCACACCGTTTCGTGTAATTTAAGCGTATAGATTTTGGTGGCTGATAGTAGTACAGTTACAGAATGTCATAAAGATGTAATGTACATTCGCTTCAATTCAACATTGTAACAACTACTGTGCATTCGAATAATTTAGTCAGTTTATCTCGTCACTGTGCAAGTACATACCCTTAAATGTTCAATATGATATAAAAATAATACATATCGTTGTCCACATGCTAAACCTCCGATGTGACAAAAAAAGAATGATTTATAAGCACAAACACTTTGATTTTTCAGTCTATGAATTATTTGATTTATCTAAATCATAGGTGGTGGGGGTTTGTCATCATGCAGAATCGTAATAGCTCCAGTGTGATTACTACATACATGAACTAGAGATATTTCCTTATAAAAATGTGACATAATGTTAAATTGGAGTTTTCTACAATTTGCCATTTAACGGCCCACATGCTCAGCGTACGTCAAAATGGAGCTTTTATGCTATTTTCAAAGCATGATCCTGGACATTCCTTAAACGTTGTAGATAATCTATTTACATCATTTTAAAGCCTTATTATCCTTTATATTTATTTTAAACATTTGATGACTGCATAAAGTATTTTTATTACTTAAAATAGTATTTAAATAATATTTTAGAATATAGTAATATTTCAGTACGTCCATGTGAAGTGGTGTTAAGATTTTTTATATTCATTAATTTTTAAAAGCATTTATAAAACCATTAGTAAAATTTATGTCGACATTATTATAGTGAAATATTTACAAAAAAAAATTATATTGATAATCTCTGTGATCCCAAATTTGACAAGATTAGGCATTTTATTATTCAAAAAATGGGCAAGATTTACACATTTAAAGATACTATTAAAGATACTGATTATAAGCTATGTCTTTGACCATTCAAATGTGATAAACATTCTACGAATAATGTTTGCTTTATAATAATTATTGACCTAAGAATAAGGTAGTATTTTTTGAAATACACCATTTCTATTGGCATTTCCCAGTGGCTAAGCTACAACATACGGCCGTAGCCATAAATTGACAAACAACGAATTAGTAACGCGCGCCTTAAATGCGAATCAAATTGAGGTGCATATCGCCAACTGTCACGACGTCGCGGCGACATATTTAGTCTATGGTTTCGTCATTTTGTAGAATATTTTGAACGAGCACCATCTCCGTAAATTCACTGAAGAATGATACTGATGAAGAGTGACAACTATAATATATTAGTAATTAGAATTATTATTAATTATTCATGCTAATTTCAATTAATTTTAAATTTCTACATGTGCATACGTTAAAATTACTTCCGACATGATATCCGTAGATAATATTTTGAACAGAACCCAACCTGCAGACCATAGATAATAGACAACATTCTTATAGAAAATACATAATGCCAACCGCTAAAAACAAAAAAACCTGATTTTGACATGAGAGTCGAAAAGTGTAGGTATGTAGAAGATGATAAAAACGTTCATTGAGTTCATACAGGTGTCGATGCGGGTTCAACGTGAGGTGACCTCATGGTTTTTCTGGTGATTTCGGCAGATTTTGTCAACTGACAATGTTAGTTTAAAGGTTAAAAATGTGCTAAGGGATGGGAGCTTCAGTCTGATCATTTTAAAAACCAAGAAAAACAACCTTACACACTTTTTTCCTGTAGCAACAGCTTTCTGTGATGTCACGTGATAGTCCGCGACATGCACCTCAATTTGGTTCGCGCTTTACTGACTACTTGACAGCTGCTTATTTACCCCTATGATTACTTTGAATCATCTCAAACATTATTCAGTCAATTTGGCTTTGTTTTTATGTTGTTTTTAAGAGAAATCATCACCTTTTCATAAATGATTCGATATTATATTCAATAATGGGTGTAAACACACATGTAAAATGTGATCTATAATAAATTCTAACCACAAGTTACCCTTTTTATCTGATGATTTTATAACATTCACTGACTCCATGTGGATCACAGCCTACCTCCACCCTTCATCACTTATCTATACATATATTACCATGTCACTTATACCTACAAGATGTGTATTATCTCTATATATATAAAAATCTCATGTCACGATGTTTGTGGTCGAACTCCTCCGAAATGGCTCGACCGATTTTTATGATTTTTTTAATGTATATTTGTTAGGTATGAGAATAGGTCAACAAGTATATTTCATATCGCTAGGTGATTAGGGTATCTCTATCCAGAAAATTTTTCTTTTATTTTTTTGACAATTTTTTTTTTGTATTTTTTTTATTATTTAACATAAAAAAATACCTATAACGCCAAATTTTCATTCTCCTACCCCCACCCTCCCATTTTAAAATCGCGATTTTATTATTTTTGTATGAACAAATTTAACCGTCGTTCGTATTTCAAACAGAACGAAATTATTTATGTTGTTGAATGACAGATGGCGCTACGTCCGAGAAGAATTCAAGAGAAGCGTCGGGTCATTTTGACATTTCATTCGGCATATCACAACGCAGTGCGTGCAAAATTTTGTACGATTTATTTTAATTTATCTATTTTTATGTGCGTGTATTACAGTGCACAATGCCAGCAAGAAGCAAGGGGAGCCATTTGAGCCGTCGAACGAATAAAGCAACAAATATGCAAAATAGTAGAGCAGAAAGAACAGACGAACAAATCCAACAAGATAACAAAAACGTGCGTGTAAGCATGTCGCAATTGCGTGCATCTCAATCACAAGAGGCACGAGCTGAACGAAATCAACAACGACAATTGGAACGGAGCCAAGCGCGCCGGTTCGTAGTTAACACACGCAGAGCAAATGACCGACAACGCCAACAAGTACATCGAACATTTACATCCGCTTCGTTCCTTCGTCTCGCATTCGAGTACGAGCCAGATATTGAATATTCCGCTCATCCGAAAGTGCTGATTGGTGCTATGGACAAAGAATGTCCCCATTGTCATGCGCTCGAATTCAAACATGAGTCAGCCGGGATGTGTTGCGCATCAGGAAAAGTGCAACTACCAGAAATTGAGATACCACCAGAACCATTGAACGGCTTGCTCATCGGCACGGTTTCAGATTCAAACCTGTTCCTGAAGTCTATTCGCACATTCAATTCATGCTTCCAAATGACTTCGTCCGGAGCAACAGAAATAGTTCACAATACTGCGGCAAATGGTCAACAATTCCATTCTACGTTCAAAATCAAAGGCCAAGTATACCACAAAGTAGGCTCATTGCTACCAATGCCAAACGAACCACATACATTTTTACAAATCTACTTCATGGGCGCGGCAAGGGCATCAATCATGTGGATGCACGTTGCGGCTACAATAGCCTCAATTCGCCTAATGCCAGGCGCATCGTCGGCGAACTGGACGCCCTGTTGAATGAGCACAATGAATTAATGAAATTCTTCAAAGCACACACGCACGAATTGCAAAATGACAATCACGCTATTGTCATCAATCCTGATAAAACACCAGCTGAAGAGCACGTACGTCGATTCAATGCGACTGTTGTTGACGACATTGCTGGAATCATGGTTGGCGACCGCACATCGACGCGAGAAATCGTGATTCGAAGAAGAAACAATAATCTGGAGTTCATCGCTGACACACACCGTTCATACGACGCTCTCCAATATCCGCTAATTTTCTGGAAGGGACAAGACGGATATTGCATAAACAGTAAACAACGAGATCCTGTCACAGGTAATTCATTCATTATGAACATCATTACTCATTTTGAATTGAGAAAATGAATGGTTGATGTTTTTTTGTTTTTATCGGCGGTCATCGTCTACAGCACTCTATTCCTCTTTCTGTCATAGATCCCATCCCCACACACTTACGATACAACCAAAATATTCACTAGAAATAATTTATATGGCAGAACAACGTTTGCCGGGTCAGCTAGTTCTATCTATATAAACAATGTAACAATATTACACCCTCTTACATTCTTAGACTCTATATTCCTGTATTCACTAATATTGTATTATATCAGGTAAATATAAAAATCTTCAGAATCATTTTAATGAGACACCTTCTGCTCGACCTGTTGCTAAGTAATCACATAAAAAACCAATCAAATTTTAATTTCACTGTATTTAGAATTTTGAGAGTTTTTCTAAAAAATGTGGTAAACTAACAAAATTGTCACATCCGAGGTTTTAACAGCTCACGAACGATATGTCATATCTGGATATAGGTTCTAAATAGGTACATACAGTTAAATCAAGAAAATATGAGTAAATAAATGAGTATATACAATAATATTGTCAAGTTCACAGATTGTTTTGTCAGTCAGTTTTATGTAAATATTAGTGAAGTCCAATTATAATTATAGTCCAATATTATTAATTTATTTACAACACTTTCATGAGAACTTAAGAAATCTTTTGAAGGAAATACAACATAGCATAGTGGTCAGTTGAGGAAAAAGTTGTAGATTTTGTATTTTTACTTTAATATTGGTAAATTTTACAATTTTTTAACATATTAAAAGTGGGTTTGAATTAAATTGTGAATTCTTTTGAAATAAACTGAATTGTTTACATAAAATACAACATTTTAAGTAAAAATACATAATCTGTTTATCATTTTTTTCACCACCTCAGTCAGTCAATCGTAGGGATTTATTAATTAATTGACCCAATAATATAAGTTAACAATACGAGATATGTCACCTCACGGATATGTAGACAAATGATTATAGTCGGCCATAGAGAATGATATGAAAAAAAATGTACAAAAGTGGACGAGCGTTGCTAAAATAAATGATTATTCCTATAATCGAATTTTTAATTAGTTTCTAGGGTAGAGAAACAGCGGATACTTTTTAGAGAATCATCACGGGAGCGTATAATTAAATGATAAATTTGGGGGCATTCCTCATTTAAAAACAGAAATGCGATTAGCTTTACTGGAGGGGATTGTTAGTTCACAAATTTTAACATGTGGACAAAACGTTCTTGTTCGACAGTATATATATAATTATTTAAAATCACCGATCAACAAACTGTTTTTCATAAATGTGTCTTTTAAAATTCTAAAATATTATTAAAGAAAAGTTGTCAATAGTAACAACAGTCTCATTCTAAGCATTAAACCAATGTTTCTCAAATTGGAGGGCGCAGTTCACTACGTGTCCATATAGATATTTTTCCAGACTCGAATTTGTATATTGTATAACAGGGGTTAATGCTTACATGTACAGTACACTATCAGTAATCCGCCGCTCGATTATCCAACAACTACTATAATCCGCCGTTATTTTTACTAGTTGAAAACACAAAATCAAGCTCTATAATTCACTGGTATTCAATTGTCAAATTCAGTAGTCCACCGCGTACAACTATAGATATAACGCAGATGACACGGGTTTATTTTGGAAACTTCTCCTTCGTAAAGCGTACGTTCAGCGCGAAGAAAGTAATGTACCAGGGAAGAAAGTGCCCAAGGACCGCATCACAATTATTATGCTGTGCTCACACACAAAATGAAGTAGTACATATTTCTCAAAAAAACTATTTTTACGAAATACCTGATTTCATTTTTACCATATTTTGTAGGTATGCACTATAATCCGCCGCTTTCACTAATTGGACACTTGTCTGGTTTTTGGGGTGGCGGATTACTGAGAGAGTACTGTATACCAATTTCCTAATTCAATTTCATTATTTTACCTTAACAGCCCTCCATCAACGATTAAAAGTAAATGACATTAATTTCAATGATATTATATATGTATATATTATATATATATGTATAGTAGAGAGATAATTATTATTAGTTACATGAATATCCAACCACAATAAACAAACTGGATGATGAAGGAGTTAGCTGATTGCCATAATAAACGTCCAGTTTCACCACAGAAGAACGACTCACTACAAAGCATCAGGGGATGTACACAGAAGCACAACAATCTACTGCGGCCCACGACACCAACATTGCCTATTTGCAAACAGCCCAACTGACCTGTAGAAGCGGGATTGGCAGAACTATTGCTGTCATTATTATTAGGAGGCCGTGGTCGCTGAGGCTGTGACCCATACTGCACAAAAGCCCCCGGATTCCCATCAGTTTGCTGAATATGCTGTAATATGTGCTCAATCTGCAATGGGGATCCATCTGTGTACACGTGAATCGTCTCCCCTCGATTACCGCCCACCGGAACTCCATTATTTTGGTAGATTCCCGCACCAGGTTGATTCAAATAGCCTCCATTTATAATGTTAGGGTTTGCGTGACCGCCATTGGCTTGTTGCAAGAGATGCAGAAGATCTTGCTGATTCTTTGTGGCGGAAGGATTGAAGAATCCGGGACCGGCCGCATTCTGATTCTGTCCAAACGGAATATGCGACGGATTCCCTGACAAATACGGGTCGTTGACATGGTATTCGTCAGCTGTTGAAGGTTTCTGTTGGTTCGGACCGTTATTGGATTGAGGAGGTTTCTTGTCGGTGTCTTTCGTGACCGGGCCGTTGTTATAGTGCATAAAATCTCGAGGATCATCGGTCTCGTAAGAATAGGACTGCTTTTCTTTGTGTTTCTTGATGAAGGGGAATGACCCGAGGCCGTTACCGGGAGGTTGGGCTTTGTGGTTGGGATCCGCGAAAGGTCCTGGGTATTCGTAACGTTTCCCGTCACCTTTATCGGGCTTAAGAGCCACATTATGATATTGCGGAGAATTAGGAGTGAAATATGGTCCGGCATTGTGAATATCTTTATTAGAATCGGTGTTCTCGTATTTAGGTTTGGAATTTTTTTTGTTTTCATTGGTAAAAGTGTCGCCAAACGTTTCTTCAATGACCTTATGAAGGTCAGGGGGTAGGGTGACAAAGAGGGGCGGCGGTAAAAGGTTGTTTTGTTCGGTGTCGTTCTGTTTGTCTTTCGGTATAGTCGTTTTGTCTGAGTCAGTTTTATTGAAAGGGTATGTTTTCTTATTATCTGAAAATGTTAACAAATATGATTAATCCACAAGATAGATTATTTGCCAAATATTTAAAAAATGACAGTCAAGAAAGCAGTAAATAGGTTACGGAAATATGAATTAAATGAATAAATAGCATTAAAAACAAAAATATAACATTTTTAATCTACCAATCTGTATATTTTAATGAATCATCGTTTTATTCGAATATAATTTTAACAAAAAGGTATGTTCTTTCAAACGGTTACATGTAAATTGTACGTAAAACATTTCACTGTGGCATAGTTTGCCGTGAGCTTTCTTATCGGAAAGAGATGACCGTATACTATACGGTCTTCAATTTTATTAGATTCAATATGAACAATAATTCAATTTTCATAGCTGATTTTGGCAAAATTCATGAATTCAAGAATGAAAACTAACCTAACCTAACAAATAATCCAGTATATCAGCTATTTTCAAAATTTGTTTGCTGCTGGCTTCCTGGAAATCGACAAGAACCGTGTTTTATTCAGACACGAATTTTATGTCAGTACTATACAACCCAAAGAGGTTGGACGGTCTTTAATATAGGTACGGTAATATATTTCCGATAAAACATTTCACCGTGAAGTGTGCTACGGCGAACTGCATACGTACAAGTTTCCGGACACGATTAAATTTACCCTAATTCATGCGCACTAGAATAAATCGCAATCTGCGCATTTTCAAGGTTAAGTTCCACTATAGCACTCTTTAACACGATATGACAACATTTTTTTTATTATTAGAACTTAACCTGATGAAGGCATATTGACCAGTAAGCTTAAATAAATCTTTTTACTTTCAAACTTATCTCCCTTTTTCCTTTAGCAGACTGAATTTACAATGCTAATTAGCTCCAAAAAGTTTTCAACACAATGAATACTAGGCATTTACAGCGCAGTATTTAACAATATGCATAGATACTCACGTAAGTAACGTTAGTCAAGCCCTTGTTTATGGAGATTCAAACAAATCGAAGCATCATCTGAAACCAACAGCAAACTATAACCCAAATAAAATCATCTAAACCTTTGACAGACTCACCGTTCAAGACGCAAGCCCACTCCTTACAGCACTTGTCTCCGTCGGGATGTCGAGGAGCAGGCCTCATGGGAGGGACGCAGCGCAAGGATTGAGGTGGCAGAGCGGTGAGGGGGGCGCACACCGCTTGACACTCCACCGAACCACTCTCACAGAAGCAACGCTGTTCACAGCCTGATAGGTCCAGCGGGACTTCGGACCAATTAGGAATACTGAAATATGACAAATGAGGCGTCTAATTACAAAAAGCGACAAGTCCACAATTCAATATTTTCGGGAAACAACGTTTTTATGTTTCAAGCTTCAATTATTTGTATTAACATGAGATTATTTTTTCCGTTGTATTCTATGTCGAAATTAGAACCAAATGGCAATTTGTTTCAGCCGATAAACTCTTAAATGTAATAAATATAGGCAAAAAAATTGTACGTAGCGCTATTTGTACCTCACTTTTAAATTTATTCCGCATAAGGCAAATATTTCCGTGGCACTGTCATGAGTTTACCAGATGCTACAGCATGGGAGACGCCCTTTTCAATATTGAACGTTTCCTTATTGGTTGACTTAAACGCGCGAAGCTTTAAATATTATGAAACACGGACTTGGCGCTTTTTGTAATAAATCGAGAGTAAAAATATTTTTTTTCGTAGGGTTATGTCGCGTTTTGGAATTTATAGATCAATACATATTGTGTAAAATTATACAAAGAATAACAGCGTATTTTTTTCTCGATTTTGACCAAATGTGGACTTATCGCTTTTTGGAATTAGACGCCTCAAATAAATTGATATTTACCTAATACTCTAGAAAACGAAGTGATGATTGAATAAAATTAGCTGCAACTTCAGAGTCATAATATATAGAGAGCGCCTATTTTTCGGTAAAATGAAGCCGTGTTTCTTGCATTACGGACCGAAAAAACATGATTTTATTATTATAAACTTAACTATAAAAAGTTTTACCATTGTGTTGCTTCTCAGTACGGCTACCAAATTTAAGCACAACATAGTTAACAATATTATGTTCTACTAAAATAACTAAAAATAATTACCACTAACTTTATATTTAACACAAAAAGAATAAATTTCAGCAACACGAAATTAAGGCTGGTGCATCAAAATATTGACTATCATTCACCGTCTTATACGCATCACTATCGTGAAACATTTATTCCTTACCAGCGTCAGGATTACTCCATTTTGTAATATTTCAAGAAATTTATTAAAATACAATAATATAACCTATATAATATTTACTTTCAATTCTGTGTCGATATATCTGATTATTTTGACATCTGCCACTTGGGTTTCTCAATTCTGCCACTATTTAGTGGTGACACCACTTATTTACACAAGTATGACTAACCATTAGGTCTACATTTAAGTAATCTGATCAATGATAAAAATGAAATATCCCTTACTCGTGTCCCTTGTAACTGCAAGATCCATTACTGACACATGTCATGGCGGGTGGGCAGCAAGCTGGAGGTATCGGCTTGAAGTCCGGAGGATCCGGCGCCCACTGAACGCATGTTGAGTCTAATGCATCCAGGCCTACACTGCTGGGACACACCAAAGGAGCGCATTCTACGTTACCGTCAGACAGACAAACACACAACTCGTCGCAGCCCATGTGGAACTCTTCATCTGTAAGAATAATCATTGAGGTGTCTATTTTCTGAAACCAATAATTTTACAAAATACTAACTTCCTAAACTTCAATATTTCAAAAACTGATAAATTAAAAAGATATAAACCAAAACCATTATTTTTAATTAACTATTTTTATTGTTTAATGAATAATTCATAAGATTTAAGAATATAAAATCATTCTAATTATTGAAAAATACATAATTTTGAAAACACTTCTGAGAAAATAATATGTTATACCCAATAGAAAAAATCCATTTTGAAAAAAGTAAGACACCCAGCAGGGATAAAACCTGCATCTCTCGTGTTTCACGTCCATGCACCACTATGCTATAGGCGCCATACTTAATTGAGACATTTTTTAACTAATGGCTCTTACCATTAATAAAGCGCTATCCAAATTCAGTTACTATTGGCGATCGGGTTTTGTATTTTAAATCAAAGTAGGTATTACTTTAATTACTAACCGACGTCATGGATCACTCCAAGATTTTTTGTTCTAACTTACTTGAACTTACTAATAATTTGGACTCTCAATTTGGAAAGCTCTTCAGAGAGTATTAAGAGCCATTAGTTAAAAATTGTCGCAATTAAGTATGGCGCCTTTAACATGAAATCTGAGAGATACAGGTTCGATCTTGCTGGGTGTCTTACTTTTTTCAAAAAAGATTTTTTCTATTGATTATAATATATTTTCTCAGAGGTGTTTTCAAAATTATGTAAGTTCAAAACCAGCATGCCAAATTTCATTTTGTTAATATTTATTGCAATTGAGGTTTGTCAGCTATTAAACATTGGTATACAATTCTAATTTAAATAATTATATACCTACCACGTTTTTAAATTTTCTGTTGAATCATATAAACTTGACTTGACTAGCTTAAACGATCAAAAAAAAATGTATTTGATAGAAATAACACTAAAATGTCATTTTGACACTCATATTGATTTCCATAGTAACTCACGTATATATTAATAATTTAGTTGCTAGGACCCTAGCAACCAATAATAGTGGATTGGATTACGGATTTCTTCCGAAATAACTTTTCATATAAAACAGAATTAACTGAAAATGAATTCAATTCTACGTAAAGATGGCTAAAAGTATTAAAAAAATGCATTGGCATCGTGTTCTGATATATTCTAAAAGTTTCAAATGTCTAGCTAGACGGGAAGTTAGTTAAAAATCGATTGCAAGATTTGTACGGGATAAACAACCACCGGACAAACAAGAATACGACCTAATAAAAACGTTGTAAAATACATCACGATGGAATATTAAATTATGGACTTAGCAGTTTTTGAAAATGGACATTATAAACATCTTGAATTGATAGAATCAGTAATGATTGTTTCTAAGAACACTATTTCTGTCTCTTTCTTGCTACACCACCAGTGAAAAGATTTACTTTGTAAAGCATTTTAATTGTAAATTATCCTTACCAACACCTCTGTGAACACCTCTATGCATGCATCCTGCAGAAGAACCTTTTTTAGAGATGTCATTGTCATCCTTGATCTTGGGTAGATTAACAGAAAACCTCATCCCTGTCTCCCTGGATCTCACAATATAATCCCTGCCATCCTCGAGGCCCGTAATCATTCCTCCGTTCAGCTGAACCTCCTTCCACATTAGCCCGCCATCTTTGCTCAATTCTAGATGGACTCTATTCTCCGAGCTGTTCTCGTTCCGTAAATGCACTTGAATGGTTCCGTTAGGCAAGGCACTGACCGATAGAATCGGCTCCGTCTTGTCCAGCATAGATTCAGAGATTGGTATGAATGGTTTGACAGAAGTAATTTCGGTAATTCTTGGGAATTGATCAATATTGTTACTGCTCTCAGACGAATTTGTTTGTGCCGATTCTGTTTTGTTTTTCTGAAACAAAATAAAGAAAAAGGCTCGATGCTTATTTACACCATCGCGAATTTACTGCTAGCAGTATGTATTGTCAAAATCATAAAAATAAAAGGCAAAATGTAAACACTTATTGTCATCAAAAATGTTTATCAGCTTCTGAATTGTCATGCGATAGTTGCAACTTGCACAACATGTGCGCATGCGCAGTGGAACAGTCTCCAATTAAATATTGTTCATGTTGTACCTCTTAGTAACTGACACGATTGGCTTTTTTACCTTCATAAAATTGTTTATGCGTATTTGCATAATACAAAATTTTTCTCAGTTAGGTACATGTAAATTGTACGTAAAACATTTCACAGTGGCACAGTTCGCCGTGACCTTTCTTATCGTAAAGAGATGACCACATACTATACGGTCTCCAATTTTATTAGATTCAATATGAACATTAATTCAATTTTCATAGCTGACTTTGGCAAAATACATGAATTCAAGAATGAAAACCCAACCTAACCTAACCTAACTTAACCTAACAAATAATCCAGTATATCGGCAATTTTCAAAATTAGTTTTCTGCTGACTGCCTGTAAAGTGTAAACCGACAAAAACCGTGTTTTATTTAGACATGAATTTTATGTCAGTACTAACGACCCAAAGAAGTAGGACGGTCTTTAATATACAACATTTCACAATGAAGTGTGATACGGTGAACTGCATACGTACAAGTTTCCGGACACGATTTTTCTCAGAGTATGCATTGACTCAGTGCCACATTTACCAGCTGACAGACTGAAGATAACCGATGGCCGGTTCTATAGATACGCGTAAACTGACATTCTTAACAATTTCCTGATTGAAATCAACCATGTTTGACCTCCACATTATAATGTTGGGTTAGATCCTCTGTCTGAAAGCTGGTATAGAAAAAAAAAGTTTACTCACTTTATCAGTTAATGTTTGATTAGTAAGCATGCTCGTCCTGTCAACGGCTGCCTTGGCATCCCGTACCGCAGTCTCTTCGTCAACATCTTGAGAGACATCGCACAGCTGTAACATGCAGCATGAGTCCTTGGGGTCAGGTACATCTACACAATCATCTCTCTGTTCCAGCACGGGACACCTGGAATGTCATCACAAAATGAATAATAAAATTTAAAAGTATATTATTTGTGGCATAGAAAGGTATATGTTGGGCATTATAAGTAAAGACCACAAAAAAGCATAGAATATGAAGACAGATAAATAAAAGGCTGTACATAACTGCTGAGATGCAATGTCATACAGTGATACCAAAGAGGTACTAAACGACCATATTATGACTGTCCTAAACACGCTAGATCGATTATTCATCAAGTTTTGCGGATGGACATGCCAGCGAACAACTAGGGGAGGAGAGTGGAATGAGTTGAGAGAGACCTTCATCCAGTGATAGATCAAATCTGGCTTATTATAATGATGATACAATGACAAGATATTATAAATAGTATTAAAAACACTGATAAAAACTTAATCATGGACAAGAAAGCAAAATAAGAAAATGTTGACTGATTGACTGAAACTGTTTTTTTATTATATATATGTTCAAAACTAAATAAATACCTTGGGAGGCAGGTAACATTTCCGCCCTCTTCACAGGTGCAGGTCCGTTTACAGCCTTCGTTGAAGTTTTCACCGATCGAATATGTTTTGTTTCCTGACACACACATGCCGCTTTCTGAAATTAGAGAATTGTTGACTCGGTTATACCTGGTGCTTCATGAGCAACTCAGTAAAATTATGATGTATTTTTTTGTATACATAATTATTATTGTTCTTATCCACCAGGTGGCCGCTGTGAAGTGTCAGTCACGTGTGAGCAACATCCAGCTATAACAACTTTAACATCCAACCTTCGTTTATAAATTAAAAAGAAAGAGATGGCTTTAACAGTGAAAGATTCAATAATCGGTGTTTGTACCTGCATCAGCAGCACAGACTAGTATGGAGCAGCAAGGGTCATCAACTCGTTTCTCATTGCAAAGCGGATCTCGTCCTCTCAGGTGAGATCCTCGTTTCAAAAAGGGGCCAGAACAGCGAGGACTACAGGAAAGTCTCCCACCGGCTTCGCAAGTGCACATCTCATCGCAGCCTCTCTCGATATGATCACCCACCTGAAAGAATCAAAAAAATATTAGATTCCTTTTCACTATATTCGCTCAATGTTGTAAGAGCATTTTGACTAAATAATGTGTAGGTATCTGAGAGCTATATGCAGAGTACCCAGCACTTATTTAAATAATTCGGCTTATGCAATAGTCAGCTGATTGTCTTAATTACACATTAATCATGTATTAGCATGCAATGACCGCGAGCGGGTCTATATCGGAAAAACTGAAAGAGTCTTCAATATTAGGTTCAATGAATATATTAGATAAAATTTTTGTAATAAACAGAATTCGTAAACCTTATAATCGAAAATCCTAAAAATAGTAATTTCAAAATCCTCCATCGTACGAATAAAGTTAGCTTCAAAATGTCTTATAGTTTAGAATTCTTAAAAATAAACGGAAATATTAGCAATTAATATTATAGATATTAACAACATTCATTAACACCATTGTTGACTCAAATTTTTCCTCACTCTTTATCGTACATTTTGGTACCTACTCATATTCTATAAAGTTCATAATGTGAGTGTAACAGGCACCAGCTCTAGATTCTAGAACCTGTCCATTTGTAAGTTATCTGTAGCCTAATGAGATACCCGGGGTTCCAGCGGCTAGCTCAGGTGTCCATCGAACCCCGGATTCACAAAAAAAGATATTTTAAATTGAGGAGAAATTAAATGAAACCACGTTTGTCTCGTGCGTAACTTAGTATTATCTTATATTTTACATTTTCTTTACACGTTTACATATTTTGTTTTAACAATAAGTTTCGCAGGTCCGTACATGTTGGGAAAGGGACGCTCACTACTTTCTTTTTCTTTTTCAAACTTCGCGTACCCACGCCGTCCAACAAAAAGGACTCTCGTGATTGGCCAAATTTTATCGCGTGATGTTTTTGATTTGACGAATCACGAGGACCACCACAGGAGGCGCAGGCGCGTGGAAATTTGAACGTTGCCGGCAAGCGCGGCAAAATTTATTATATATGAATAAGTACTTATATTTAATCTTAAAATTATCTCTTTCATCCATCATCATTTATACTTTAAAATCTATCTTAATTACACCTCCGCCCAGTAAGTGATTTTCACGCACCGGACGAAGGCCTTTACTCATGAATAAAAAAAAATAAAATTACGTAGTTGAGCAAGGAATCAGATTAGATGTTTTATGAAGCCGTTTCTAAAGGTCAGGGTTACGTTTCGACTTATGACTACTAAATGATTATTTTACACCGGGAGAAGCCCGCCTGTAACAGGGGTGTATCGCTAATACAGGTTTTAATAATTTTCAAACTACTATTTTCTTCTCGTGGCATCTTTGCTCTACGATCTGCTACCCGGAACAGCTGGTTGAAGCTGTACTCGTACCGATCCCGTGGGTTATTAGGCCACGAAATGCAGCATCTTCGCCTGCTACGTTTACCTACCATTAATATTTCCTGGCATAATGAGTTAAAGAATGCTGTACTTTTGTCCTTTCATAATGTGTCCAATGCAGTGTAGTTTTCTGTTTTTAATACTAGGTACACGGATTTATTCGGCCCTTTTCCATTAGTTTGGGGATGCTAACATTTTTCACCCTGTCAGAAGTTTCAGGATGTAACCATACAGTCAAGCCCTTACTAACAACGAAAACTATCATATATTTGAAAAAAAAATACCTTGTACATTTTCCCAGCATCGAAGCAAGTTGTCTCTATGACGTCCTTGGCACTAGCCATGGCCGGAACAAGCAGTGGTCCAAACTGACGATCTTCAGCCATGATACTTGGCTTATTCAAGATCCTGGTCTCTCCAATACTCGCCAGGTTCGCTTTGATGTCATCCTCAACTTTCTTCGGACTTTCTTTACTATTTTTCGAAGCTAAATCAATGTCCATATCGTCATTATCCATACTGACGTCACTCAAGTCTGGAACTAACTTTTTGGTGTCCATTTTGTTTGGATCGCCGCCATTTTGTGTGCTGTTCGAATGAATTGAATTTATCGATGAGTTTATATCTAATGCTGTGTCGTTCATGGCTCTTCCTTTCTTGGAGTCTTTTGGAGAAGTATCATTTTGCAAGACGCTCAGGATTGGAATTGATATCGTCTGCGATGTTGTCGTTTCTGCTGTTTTATTTTCACTTTCAGCGTCGGTAGTCAGGTTAGCTGAAGATGGTAGTGGAGTTGGCAATAGTGGACCTGTAACAAGAAAAAAATATATTTAATAAATATTTTTTAAACTTTTAATTTACCGTATTTACTTCAAAATCCTATCCATATGGGGTGAACCTTACACCATTAGTCAAGCTTCTTCTAAAATTTTACATTTTTTAATTTAGCATCTGAATAATTAAATTTCAATTTATTTTTTTAACATATTGTGGACACCTCGAATTATAAGTTTAAGACGTTTACAACATGACATGAAACATTATTATAAAGAAAAAAATCGGTATGTGTACTTGTGTACGCGCGTTAGAAGTTATACTTCTTTGGCGTAACAAAACAAAAACAAAACTAGTGATAACCTAGATTTTTCGACTAATTATTAATTATCTTGTTAAATTACACACTCAATAAAAAGGGCCACATATTGGAGAGCCGTTGGTTTATTTCTACATACTTTAACTTATATTACTTAATTATATAATTATTTCTCGTTGTTTTTATTTTTAAAGTAACAACTGTCACTCTGACGTTTAATCGTTTATTTACGTAAGGAATTGCAAATGGCCGACAATAATAAATTCGGTGCCTAGGCAATGGAACGATTCTACTATCAAACTTGCGTTTGTACATATACAGCTGACAGAGTCGCAGCTAACTTCATACTGTCGCGCACTTTCGTAATGGTGTGCGCGCGCAGCTCTCAATTTCACTCTCTACCAAACGCCCCAAAAGAAGTTAACTTCAAAAAAGTTATAAAAACGATAAAAATAAAAAAAAATATATAGAAAGAGAACATAATAAACATACAAAAGCAGTGAAAATACAATTATACATCAATAGAAGTTCAAAGAAGTACACCGAGTTTGCTAAGGAGACCCTATTTTAAGAATTTATTAAATAGCGTCAACCTAAACTCACTCTCGCGAGTAGAACATATCAACACCCGAAGCAATTCGGTCGAACATAGTTATCGCCCTCTCAATAGACATTTACAGTGGCAGGTTGGTTCTGCACCTTGGGAGAATAAACAACTGATGCTCTCTAATAAGATTATAATATCTAATAATGCCTACGATGGTGCACATTAAACTTTGTTAGTCATACGTATTTGTTTTTATTGAACTAAGACGACAATTTACAGATGGCATTGGTTAGTTTTTAAAAGTCAATTTAACCCTGCCTCAACCAAACCGTAATAGTTTTGGTATATTTTGGTCGATACGACAAAATTGTGCACACTTTTTCGTTCATACTTACTTTAGTTTTCATTGGATTAAGAATTCACATTACACATATTGTTGGTTCATTTATTTTAAACTCATTAAGCCCTACCCAAACCAAACTGTAATAAATAAAAAATGTTATTAGGTATATCTATAAAATATCCAAAGTTATGTATAATTTAATTGCAGAATTTTAAGTATTTTTTTTACTATTATCTATTTTGGCTTTGTTTTCGTAGGGGTTAATTGAATTCCAAAAACTAACCAACACCGTATGTAAATTGTAGTCTTATTTCAATGAAAACAAATGCGTATGACTGACAAAGTTTAAGGGGGGACATGCTCAGCGTAGGTCAAAATGGAGCTTTTATTTCATTTTCAAAGCATGATCCTGGACATTCCTTAAACGTTTTAGATAATCAATAATATTGAATATAGAATAACATGATCTTACTCACTACTTCAGTTTTAGTTTGTCAATTTATGGCTACGGCCGTATGTTGTAGCTTAACCACTGGGGAATGCCAAAAGAAATGGCGTATTTCAAGAAAACACTACCTTATTCTTAGGTCAATAATTATTATAAAGCAATCATTATTCGTAGGATGTTTATCACACTTGCTTGAATGGTCAAAGACATAGCTTATAATTAGTATCTTTAGAATTATCTTCAAATGTGTTAATCTTGCCCATTTCTTGAATAATAAAATGCCTAATTCTTGTCAAATTTGGGATCACAGAGATTATCAATATAATTTTCTATCTTAAATATTTCACTATAATAATGTCGACATAAATTATACTAATGGTTTTATAAATGCGTTTAAAAATTAATAAATGTAAAAAATCTTAACACCACTGCACATGCATGTACTGAAATATGACTATATTCTAAAACATTAGAGCGAGAGGTTTAAAAGAATACTATTTTATGTAATAAAAATACTTTATGTAGTCATCAAATGTTTAAAATAAATATAAATGATAATAAGGCTTCAAAATTATATAAATAGATTATCTACAACGTTTAAGGAATGTCCAGGATCATGCTTTGAAAATACAATAAAAGCTCCATTTTTACCTACGCTGAGCATGTCCGCCCTTAATGTGCACTATTTATGGCGGATCTTAGCAGCTTACCTCCACCCTTCGCCACTGCACTGGATACAATAAAGTTGTCGGTAAGTACTTAATTTGCAAACTAAACTACACTATATTGGCCATAAATTGGAAATGCACTGAAAAGTCGAGGACAAAAAAATCCGTTATTATGGTCGCGAGAATTTCTCACGGACCAATTTTTTTTTTACAATCAAATTCAATTACATACCTTATGTCTACTATCACACGGCCAAATTAAAAAGACAAATAATAAATTTGCAAGTTAGACAATATTCCACGGTGTAGGTAGAACAATGTGGCCAAGAACCGGTGACTCTGGAACCATATTTGTCCGTTTTTTATATAAAAAAATGCGGTTCCATATTATTGACACAGTCTACCGGTGGCGAAGGGTGGAGGTAGGCTGTTAAGATCCGATTTAAATAGTGTATAATTAGCTTTATCAGTCATACGTATTTGTTTTCATTGAACTAAGCCTACAATTTACAGATAGTGTTGGTTAGATTTTTTCAATTCAATTAATCACTGCGAAAACCAAGCTAAAATAGATAATAGAAGGCGTCCCCGAAAAGGGGTCTATATAATACATCATGTCAAAAAGTGATTTTATTGACTAAAACGGGTCTATATAATTACAAGATAAAAACAACTTTTTATATAAGTACAACGTTTTTAAATTTTCTGTTGAACCATATAAACTTGACTTGACTAGCTTAAACGATCAAAAAAATTTTTACTTGACATGTCATATTGATTTTCATAGTAACGCACGTATATATTAATAATTTAGTCGCTCCCCTAGCAACCAATAATGGTGTCGAAATAACTTTTCATACAAAACAGAATTAACTGAAAATGAATTCAATTCTACTTAAAGGTGGCTAAAAGTATTTTTTATAAATGCATTGGCATCGTGTTCTGATATATTCTAAACGTTTCAAATGGCTAGCTAGTCGGGAAGTAAGTTAAAAATCGATTGCAAGATTTGTACCGGACAAAGAAGAATACGAGCTAAAAAAAACGTTCTAATAAATAGCATTGCTCATGTTATTGGTAAGTTTTATTATTTTGTCTGCCACAGTTTTTGTGATATTAGCAATACTAAAATGCGTACCGTAGAAGAGGGGTCTATATGATTTATTTTATTATCCAAAATAAAAAATTTAAAATTGTCAATGATAAAGAGTGCTTTCATGAACATAATTATTATCACAGATATACTCCAAAAGTCTTCATTATCGAATAAAACATTTTTTTCCTCTCCTGGACAATTTTGTTTTTGCATATAGACCCCTTTTCGGGGGACGCCTTCAATAGTCAAAAAATAATCGTCGATTTTTAAAATATGTATCTAAAATTATGCCATTGAACCATAAATAATTTTGTGTAATATGGATACTTAATTCAACGATAATAAATAAGTATGAATGAAAAAGTGTGCACTATTTTGTCAAATCGCCCATAATATATCAAAATTATTATGGTTTGGTTTACGCAAGGATTAATCGATTTTTAAAAACTAACCAGCACCACCTGTAAATTGTAGTCTAAGTTCAATAAAAACAAATACGAATGTCTGACAAAGTTTATTGTGCACTATCTATGTTGGATCTTAACAGCCTACCTCCACCCTTCGCCACTGCATGTACATACCTATCTAAATAATTTTTTAATTTTCCATTAGGCATAGGAGAAAACCTTCTCGAGAAGACGGAACCGAAATATCGTGGATTGCTGCCAAAAGTTGGTAAGTCGATAATTTAGGTATTTAGAGTAAACAACAGGGAAATAAATAATGGCAAATAAAATACCTAACGGGTATGGAGAAGCAGGTAACCGATCTTGACTGTAGAAGAATACGGGATAAAGTTAAACACGTGTCACGAATACATCATACATTGAATATTGACAACTGCTCTCGGTTTATGCACTTACGCTCATTTAATATTGGTGTATTGAAAGTTGCAACACACGCTATTGCACGTTTATAATGCGTGGTTCATTTTCGTAGGACACTCACACATTCAAAGCCCTGCGTCAAAATGTAATGTATTGGGATATAACGTATCGGAATTATATTTATTAATCTGTTATGTGGTTAACAACGTTTTATGTCCCTATGCCATATATAAATATGTATGCTAGAAAAAAATCAACGTTATCGGATATATAGAACATGCACATAAAGCACAATAAAATTAGCATAGTGCCTGATTTTAGAGGGCATGTCAAACTTCAAATTGGAAATACTACACAACATGATTTCAATACTTACTAACTTTTGGCAGTAACGAATTATATGAAAGTGACAGTAATAAAATACTAGTTAGATTTAATTAATATCGTAGGTATTGCAGATTCACACTGTTTTCGTCGGCATTATCAAAAACTACAAGCATTACACAACTTTAAAAACAAAACAGTTAAATCCTAAAACTTGAATTTGTTATCAACAAATTAAGTGGTATTTATTTTATTAATTAATGCGTAGGTACATTGTCAATTTTGAAAATAAATGGCGATTTGACTTAAACCCAAACAAGAGCATTCACATTATAATGTAAATATTTAGTAGAATATAATCATTATAAGGAAAACAGAATATGAAAAAAATGGAGAACATCACAACCATACCATGGAACTATATTATACAAGTAGGTATTGATTGAAAAGGTCACATTAAACCCAGATTCTTCTGGTCACTTTACCCAATTGTGTGAAATCAATAAAATAAAAACAACAAAAATAGTTACCTAACTTATATGTTATCTCCCGAGGAGAAGAACTAACCTGCCATTGGTGTTGCCAATTGGGAGGGCAATAGCTCTCTTCAACCAAATCGCTTCAGATGTCGATATATTCCACCTATACCTACTCATCCTCGCGTAAGTACGCGAGGATGAGTAGGTATAGATGGACGTTGTTTTATAAATTCTTAAAATAGTGTCCACTTCGCTCATTCGGTGTGCTTATGCTTTATAATTTATATTTTTTATATATTTTTTTAATATTTTATGTACCTTTTACTTTACTTTTTATACTGTTTTTGTGATACTGCATATATTTATTTTTACTCTTTATATTGTTTCTTTATTTTTAAATGTCATGTTGTGAACGTCTTAAATTTATAATTTGTAATGTTCACGGTACCTATCTAAAAATAATTACAAGATAAAAAGAACTTTTTATATACAACGTTTTTAAATTTTCGGTTCAATTATTATGCTCAATATGCTTAAACTTACAAACAAATATAGAATACTTAAATATGTCATTTTGATTTCCATAGTAACGCACGTATATATTAATAATTTAGTTGCTAGGACCACTTCCTTAGCAACCAATAATAGTGGATTGGATTACGGATTTCTTCCGAAATAACTTTTCATACAAAACAGAATTAACTGAAAATGAATTTGAAAGTATTAAAAGAATGCATTGGCATCGTGTTCTGATAATATTCTAAAAGTTTCAAATTTCTAGCTAGTCGGGGTAGTTAGTTAAAAATCGATTGCAAGATTTTTACTGGATAAACGACCACCGGACAAATAAGAATACGACCAAATAAAATCGTTCTAATAAATAAATTTCAATTGAATTGAATCTTTTTCTTATATTTTTCTGAATTTCAATGAAATCTCTGACAAGGTTCCCATCTTCTGTCAAATAGTATAACTTTACGCGGGAAAATTGTAACTGCTGCGAAATATTGTAGCCATTGTTGCAATGTAAAACAGATAACCCAGCGGAAATTTTGAGAACTAAACTTTCTATTGCAAACGATATACTAATACGACACCAGCGCCCTCAAATATATGGCGTTTTACAGTTTGTAGTGACCATTGTGATAAAAATAAAACATGGGAAAGGTTTTGTTTGTATGTTCCTGTCTTCAGTTACTTAATAGATAATTTTCCTAATTACAACATGACTTAAAATGTTTATTGCAGCTATGTTGATATATATATATTATGCATGGATGTGTTAAATACATGATTTTACACAATATTACCCGATATCACTAGCGAAGGTGGAGGTAGGCTGTTAAGAATTGTACAATTTTTAGATAGTGTTGGTTTGTTTTTAAAAGTCAATTAAAGCCTGCCTAAACTAAACCATAATAGTTTAGATATACTATAAGCGATCCAACAAAAGTAATGCACACTTTTTCAGTCACACTTATTCGTTTTCGGTGAATTAATAATATATACTTACCTACCTATACTATAAAATATCTAAAAGTATGTATCATCATCAGCCGGGGTCAATCCACTGCTGGATGAAGGCCTCCCCAAGCTTCTTCCAATTCTCTCGGTCCTGTGTCATTCGCTGCCACGTATTTCCGCCGTACTTTACCAGTTCGTCAATCCAGCGGCTTTTAGGGTAACCCTGTGGCCGTTTCGTGCCCCTTGGGTACCACTGGATGACGGCATTTGTCCAGCGGCCGTCCTTTCGGCGAGCAATGTGCCCCGCACATCTCCATTTCAGCTTTTTGGCAACGTCTATTACATCGCGTACTCCTGTCTGCTTCTTAACCCATTCGTTTCTCTTACGGTCCTTTCGCGTGATGCTCAACATACACCTCTCCATGCCTCGCTTGGCGACTCTTAGCCTTTGGACATCTCTCGTGTTGAGAATCTACGTCTCGCAGCCATACTTGAGCACGGGTAGCACACATTGGTTGAACACCCTACGCTTAAGACATAATGGTAGGTCACTCTTGAAGATACTATTCAGACGTCCGAAAGCACTCCATCCCAGCTTTGTTCTTCGAGCAATTTCATCGTGCATGCTTCCGTGTATGGGCACCTGCGTCCGTATATTAAGCATCATTTTAGATATTTTATAGATAGACAACTATTTTTTGACTATTATCAATTATGACAAGGTTTACGCAGGGCTTAATTAATTTTTAAAAACTAACCAAAACTATCTGCATCGTGTAGCCTTAGTTCAATGAAAACACATACGTATGAATGACAAAGTTTAGTGTGCACTATGTATGTCGGATCTTAACAACCTACCTCTACCCTTCGCCTGTGATAGGTAGGTACCTACATCGGGGACTCTATGAGAATTACAAGCATGACGGACTGCTTATTTTAATTGATATTGTTAAATTAGTATTAACTAATTGGACTCTAACTAAAATACTAATAATATCCTATTTCATTTGTTTAATTTCATTTGTAATATTTTTAATAATACGGAAATTAATAATTATTTTAATTGCCATTCTAAAAGGCACATCACAATGAACGGTTTTATTAATTTGACTTTTTCCCAGGCTAACTTTGACGGTCACGGTTTTTGTTTATCTTTTCGAAGACTGTATTAGTAATACAAATTATAGTATATGTAATATTATTTATTTTTTTATTCAACAACGAATAAAGTCTACCTACAAATAATAATAGAACACATTAAATTGAAATTTAAAAAATAAGTATAAAAGAAAAATTGAATTTAATTGTAAGTCCATTTTGATTTTCACACTATTATCATAACTGTATTTATTAAGAGCGTACTTCAGTGAAACGGCAAATAAAATCAACAGTAGGTGCGACGAAATTACGCACTCGTCGCCAATCGAAGACCGACAGTCGAGGTGTGCGCACGTCGATTTGTTTTGTCATGGCGTCGGATGAAAATATTCTTAAATCGTGTAAAGATGACTAAAAAACTTTACGTAAAGAAAACATGTCCATGAATATACTATTTTTATTACTAATATAACAATAAACATAACATTAAATGGACACGTGTTGGATTTTTTTAATAATTCAAATTATATTTCGTTCGGCATGCGTCATTTGCACAATCCGCGCATCGCCTACCCACAATCTTTTTAGACCATGCCGCAACTGAAGTATAGCCTTAAAGAAAATTTTTAATAAATATTTGGCATTGAAAATATGCTGCTTATATTACAATTATTATTATGTACTAAAATGATTCAAATATAACTGTAATATTAATTACTTTGATATACTGTGAATAGTTTCTAAATATACATGCAAAAATATGGGTGGCGTCGATCTGCTTTTCGAGATAATGAGACTTAAAGATTGCATTCGTGTGCATTATTATGTTGCAAGAGCGGTTCTGGCGGTGGATTTTTTCGCAAAATATGACCATGAGTCAGAGCTCCACTATTATAATATAATTCCTAATTTTAATAAAAATAAAACTATTTATCTTCGGTTTTTGTCTTCACCTTTCGTTGATGTCTCTATACATTTTCGCAACCTGCTGTGATAAACGTCGAAGTAGTATAAAGTATTATAATATAATATAAGATAAGACGTATGCTCACTTCAGCTAAATAGTATCCCACAATTTAAACTCAATACATAAGATTAGTAATGTTACTGATACCAGTGATAGCTATAATAATACCACATTGTTGTATTGCGAGCATGATCAACAATATTAGCATTGTGACATCACCATTGAAAAGAAAAAGATAAAATAAACTTCAAGCCTTATTATTTCAGTTTGACATGTGAACTTTTACTATTATTTATTTATTTTAAGTAATATACAGTATACACTACACTACGTGGAGGTGTGATTAAAAAAATTCGTGTCGATAATTCTCTAAAAATAAATTTTGCAAATTTTCAAGAATTTTAATTTCTCGAGAAATCAACAATGAGAATCTAATAACAATTGGAAACGGGAAATGTGAAACGGAAAAAGAAAGCCGCCGACTTTGATCTGAAATGGAAACTCATAAATCTCAGATGATGGTTACTTAAAACCTGACGGTCAAAATTATTAAACATGGAACATGCTTTGCCTACTGATTCTCTGAATGCTGGTTGTCCAAATTCTAAAGAAATTTTATTTGTCAAATAACCGAATCCAAAGGATTCAAACAATTTTACTTCTCTGAAAATTTTGTAATTTAAATAATAAAACTAAAGAAGTTATAATAACAGACGAACAATACATCGCACAGAATGTAGACTAATGAACGTAAAATGAAAATAATCGGCTCGCGTAAGTAATCGGGGCGGGGCGTGGGCCACTGGCGGGCTGCGCGTCTATAGTTATTCTACGTCTATTTTTCGTAACGCTTTTGCGTCGGAGATCATGAGTAAAACATGTTCCATGTTAAAATGCATGTATTAACCTTGAACGGAATCAGAATGTTATATTATTTAACGGTAAAAAAAATATTGGGCGATAAAAACTAATTCACGAAGGAACATTTAAATTCGTGCATACATAATGTATCAAAAGTGTCTCTCTGAAAACGCTTTTAATAACTTAGGGGCTTTGGGTGAACTACCAAAAAGGTATCAACCTACAATCAAAAAAATCTAAAAATCAAAATATGGACGCCGCAACCAGAAACGATGGCCGAGAACTGCGTGCATGTAAAAATATAATTTAATACTAGCAAAATTATTCATCTCGCGATGCAACATTTAAGAACAGTTAAAAAACAATTATTTGGGATGTTAAGCGAGAGTTAATCAGTTTTAAGTGAACGTATTATTACAAGCCATGTAAGTGCATACACCCATTGAGACGATGTCCCTTTACTGGCTCTCACAGGCTCGATCGAACCATTTGTTAATGGTTAAATGTAAATTGTACGTAAAACATTTCCCCGTGACACAGTTCACTGTGAGCTTTCTTATCGAAAAGATATGACCGTATACTATACGGTCTCCAATTTTATGAGATTCAATATGCATATTAATTAAATTTTCATAGCTGATTTTGACAAAATTCATGAATTCAAGAATGAAAACCTAACCTTACCTAACAAAATTTCCAGTATATCGACTATTTTAAAAATTTTTTTGCTGCTGGCTTCCTGTAAAGTGTAAACCGACAAAAACCGTATTTTATTTAGACATGAATTTTATGTCAGTACTGCACGACCCAAAGAGGTTGGACGGTCTTTAATATACGGCCATAATATATTAAATTTCCAATACAACATTATTGCACAGTGAAGTTTGATACGGCGAACTTCATACGTACAAGTTTCCGGATACGTTTGTTAATATGAGTAACTAGCATGATAGTATATTAGTGCATGTTATACATTTTTTAGAAATATGAACGAATTCAGTATCGTACCCGGAAACTTGTACGTAAACAGTTCACCGCAGGATACTTATTCGTGCGCCGCAGTAGGTACATGAAACATGAGTTCGTGTAACATTTATTCAAATGATGAGTTCTTCGTTCAACATTTCACCGTGGAATATATTTGTACGTATGCTACAACATGTGGCGAATTTTAAGAGATGTCTTTACTAGGTTAGGTGAGGTATGGGTTAATCTTATTAGAACAGTACTATTTGCAAACTATCGCCGCATTTTGTAAGATACGTACAAATGTATTCCACGGTGAAATGTTCAACGAGATCTCGTCATTTGATAAAATGTTATACGAACTCATGTTTCACGTACTGCGGCGCACGAATAAGTGTCCCACGATAAACTGCATACGTACAACTTACATGTAACCATTCAGTATAGCTTGAGTATTTTTTTTTCTGACTTATCTCATTTATATTTTCATCGCGGTTAAATGTGGCGAATATTGGAATTGAAAACGTGTTTAAAATTAAAAAAGTAATAAACACCGATTTTAGAAACAAAATAAATTGAAAACGCCAACGCAGCGAACCGCTTGTTAATCATGTTGTAAAGCACATCACTACACACGTGCATGCATCAGGAACCATTTCATCAATTACGTGAACGCAAAGATAAGACGCGATATTAAATGAATAGGTTGGTTATAATGAGCGTTTAATTCGAAGGTAATTAACCAACTTAACCAAAGGTTAATCTTTTTAACTGAATCTTCAATTTTGGAAACGTCAGTAAGTAATTTGACACCGTAATTGCTTTCCTTACTAAAATTATTTTAATGATCTTATAAAGGTGAGAAACGAAAATACTTTAGAACCCTAAATTATTTATTAATTAACTCAATTTCATACTTAATGATTATTTATAATTTGGTAATTTTTTTAACAGCGATGTCACAATTATATACCCTAATAACTAGGGCCCGGATTTACACGCTAGTGCATGTTGTGTTAGGGTGTATGCACAGAAATCCGTTTTGAAAGACGCAGAATCCAAACATAAAAATTTATTGTGCATATACATGCATATTTGAGACGTTAGAACATATTTCATAAATAAATGCATATTTTAGGGCTTTTGCATTTATAATTTTAGTTTTAAAAATTTTAATGTACTTAAGTTTTTTTCGGAGAAAAAAAAACAGTAAATAATATCGTCGGTGTTTTGTAAAAAGGGCGAATTAACCAAAATGCTACTTTACAGGAGAAGGATTTTTAACTTTTGACATTTATTTGTTTTTTACCTGTAGATGATTATAAATATCTAACAAGTTTATAATAAAGCTTAGAAAGAATACTGTCATTATAATAGGTATTATTATATAATATTTTAAAAGGCCTAATATGTCACATTTTCTTTTTATTTCGTAATTTTAATTAATTTAATTTTAGTCGATTATCGTTTTTAAGTACTTTTCTGTAGAGATAAAAATTCGCCATTTTTACACAACAAAGCTGGTAGAGTACGTATTGTATTTTCATTAAAATCTCGATTTCGCCAAAATGGTTGATTCGCCCTTTTTACAAAACACCGACGATATGTAGTATTTAGTATTAAGTGTGTCGTTTTTGTTTTTTTTAAGTTGTGTATAGTTTACATTATTTCTTATTCAATTATTTGAACTTGAAAACAAACTATTTTTAAAATTGTAATTGATTAACTTTATATTGATTATTTGTGTTTTTTGTTATTGTATTATATTGATTGAGATTATTAATTTGTTATTCGATTTTTTATCTGTAATATTGGATTGTGGGTAGGGAAATGGGTATTTACATTTTTTCCATAAAATGTAAATTTTTAACTGCACATTTCTTTGGTTTTAGTACATATTTCACTGATTTGAAGTGCATATGTGGATGCATATAATCATGTTTTTTGTTGCATATAAATCCGCTCCCTACTAATTACTCCCCATTCCTCTTGATCTTCTCATTAAAATTTCTACTGACTCAATAATGACTAATTATATACTATCCCAGGGTGGTTAACCTGCTCCCTACCCGCCCTCTAGTGGGTTTTCCAGCTTTCATGGTGGGCGTAGGGGTTTTAAAAACATTTTCATTATGTTTTCATAAAATTCCCCGTGACAACTTAAATTTCAGAAAATATACTATTTGCCAGATATCCAGTATTTAGTTTCGCAGCATCAGCCTTAGGGATCTCATTAATAATTTAATTAATTAATTGTAATATCATCAGACTTGACGTTTCTATGCAATGAAAGTATAAATAAAAAGATAGATTTAACTACAGTAAGTTGTTTTATAAAGATTTATTCTGCCAAACTTAGCGATAGTCTGACATAAAGTATTTGGTAAGTAATTAGTATTACATGCTTTAACTTGCTGTAACTCTGCTTTATAAATTTTATAAAGTAAAGTTTCTTCCCTACTTTATAAATCACCATTACTGTGGAACCAGTGGGCGGTTAGAAAATTTTACTACTAGCAGAGATACAAAAGTGAGCGGTATGTGTAAAAAGGTTCACTACCCCTGTACCTACTATCCCATTAGACTGCTTAATCTTAAATGAGATGTTGATGGCATTTTGTTATAAAGCATGTTTTCTGGGTTACATGTAAACTGTACGTATTACACTTTACCGTAGCACAGTTCGCCGTGAGTTTTCTTATCGGAAAGAGATGACCGTATACTATACAGCAGGGGTTCTTAACCGCGTGCCCACGGGCCCATGTGAGCCCGCGGAGCCATTTTCGTGCGCCTCCCGGCAAAATATTAAATAACGAACAAAAAAATAATAAAATTATTTATTGAAATCGCAACAAAATAACCATATTTTTGAGATTATTTTTTTTTTCATTTCAAAAGGTCAAACATTCGAACAATTAAATTAGATAACCATCATTGGTGATGGACTTTTTTGACTGATATTTGTGAAAAATTAAACAATTTAAATCTTGAACTTCAGGGGGAAAAATAAAGATATAGCAGAAATGATTAGTTCTATAAAAGCCTTCATAGCTAAAATACAGTTGTGGATAAATATTTTATCGAAAAATTCTCTTGTACATTTTTCATGGATGAAAAAAGTGATTAGTGAAAATATTTTTGATGTAAAATTATTAATAATTATAATCTTAACACTCTTTTAGAGCGATTTGAAAATCGATTCCAGCAATTTTCCATTATCGAACTGAATTAGTTGGCTACATTTTTTAAAAATCCTTTAAATACAGACATAGACATTACTAAAATTGTAAATTCTATAGCAGAAATTCTTCAAGAACACACCAAAAATTAAAGAAGAAATTTTAGATATTTAAAATGACATTATCTTAAAATCGTTCGATTTTAAGATAATGTTTTGACGAATTTTTATAAATCAGATGTGCGCCCGCCACTATTATCCCAAATCCTTTATGTTTAGTACTTGGATTACTCATTAATCAACAAAATTAAGAATCTTACGTATTATTATTAAGTACCTAGTAGTAAATAATATGTGGTACTGATTGTCAATGTTAAAACTACGATTGTTGTTAATTATATTGTTTTTATTAAATCGTGTCAATGGATAATTTAAGGGCTGCAGTTAAGTAGTCACGACGTGTTGTGTCGTTATGTTACAAAACCGGTATCGTTAAAAATCTCGCTGAGCATTTTTGCCTCCACTTGGCCTCAATACGGTATTATTTTCGAGATTCGCTCATAATATATCAATAAATTATGTGGTAACCATGCTACCAATAAAAGTGATCCAAATATTTTATAATAAGAAAATTCGGCATGTGGACATACTCACAAGCAACTAAAAACTAAACCTCACTTTGATTTTAATAATAAACAAAATTAATAACAATCATAACTATGACTGTGATTTCTAATTTGTATATTTCTTATGTGTTTCTGAATTAAATATCTTCAATAAAGAATGTTACATTCTTGAGTATTATTCGTTGAATAAAAATATAGTAGTAAGAAATATGTAATAGTAAGAAAGTATTATTAATTATTCACAAATGTTAAGAAATGTGGGACAAACTTAAAAAGTAGATATATGATCTATTTATGATATTTTAATAGATACGTCTATATGCATTCACTTAAACTAAACGCGCATTCAATATTGAAAATATTTGAGAACATTCCAGAGGCTTTGTATGTTACCTCTTATTTTCGTCATTAAGTCAATATCAAAATCCGGCTTCAAAATATCGGTATATACTATCGCGACTTTTGATCCCTGTTTCGTCAAAAATAACGTGTAATTTATACGAATTGTAATGTGACTTTTAGAATTTTAAATAAACAGAGTTTACATCAACTTGAATGAGTTGGTTACAAGTAAATTGTACGTAAAACATTTCACCGTGGCACAGTTCGCCGTGAGTTTTTTATCGGAAAGAGATGACCGTATCTATACGGTCTCCATTGAACTGTGCCACGGTGAAATGTTTTACGTACAATTTACATATAACCAGTGCACTGCGCAACGCTCCATAGCAATTAATAATTATTGGCAAGTACGACCTCACCCGACCCACAACGAGTGTGAACTTCTGGCAGAATATGGGCACTTATTGCCTATAGATCCGTAACAAAGTGAGGTTATCTCGGATATTGAAAATATCTATAACGAAATGGACGGTGCTATTGAGTGTTATGGAGTTATATAGTTGGAATAGATCTGCTTGTTAGGCTAATTCAAAACCAAAATTAAATACGTTATAATTAAACGAAAACAATTTATTTTTGGAAACTATAGTCGAATCCGCGATGTATTATGTTAGCATTCTATAGATTTTTTATAACAGTATTTTTTTTTAAATATTTTTAATGAAAATGTGGTGCACGCATCCGTATTAGTATTATGAGAAGTGAATGGCGCTTTTGAATGTGTGCCATTTGGTCACATGTGTGAGATGAAACTGTGAGTATAATATAAGCGTTATTCAAGATAATACACGGATACTAAAAAAATTCTACTCTAATCTATACTTATAATAAAAATAAAAATTCAAGAGACTATTTCGAAATATTCACAATTTGATCAGCGTTTTGACTTCTTCATTATACCTTTGCACAAAATACAGTTATTTAATGGTGCTCTATCTATTTTGTTTTTTAAATTTTATTTTTTATTTTTTTTGTTAACTGTCAATTGATGGTGGAGCTGCATTGTATTATTTGATTAATTATTTGTAATTAAATAAAACACAATTTTATAGTACTTATTCCACTTTTTAATTAAATTCTGTACAGGTTTCGTCCTCTTCAAGTGGACATTATCAACATTATCGTTGATAATTTCCCCTGGAAGAGGACGAAACCGGTACAGAATTTAATTAAATAGTGGAATAAGTACTATAAAATTGTGTTACATTTAATTACAAATAATTAATCAAGTAATTCTATTTTTGTTTTTATTTATTTTTGGTTGAAAATTTTTCTTTTATTTGTTATCTGGCTCTTTGTCCGTAAACTTGTATGTATGCAGTTCGCCGTATCACACTTTACCGTGAAATGTTGTATCGTAAATATATGGCCGTATATTAAAGACCATCCTACCTCTTTGGGTCGTATAGTACTGACATAAAATTCATGTCTAAATAAAACACGGTTCTCGTCAGTTTACACTTTACAGGAAGCTAGCAGCAAACAAATTTAAAAAATAGCCGATATACTGGATTATTTGTTAGATTATTCATGAATTTTGCCAATATCAGCTATGAAAATTGAATTATGATCATATTGAATCTAATAAAATTGGAGACCGTATATCATACGCTCATCTCTTTCTGATAAGAAAGCTCACGGAGAACTGTACTACCGTAAAATGTTTTACGTACAACAGAAGTGGTAGGTGGTCAATCAACGGCTTTTGTAGATTAGCATGTATTTTTATTCGTCTCGAAAGATTACAAACCTGGACATTGTTAAAAGAAGTACACATGTTCAATTTGTGCTTTATTTGCATGTTCTATATTATATCGGATGACCTTGAATTTTTTTTCTAGCATACATATTTATACACTATTTATAATCAGTTATTAACTCTAAATACCTAAATTATCGACATACCAACTTTTAGCAGCAACGCCATGATATAAAACGTTAACTCAAAATCAAACAATAGTAAGTTGTAGTTGGCATAATATGCCATTCGTCATTTATGCGCATTGTTGAATCAAATCATTTACGGATGGGTGATACTTTCGCGCGAATGCATTGTAAAGTTGAACACAGTAGATTAGCAGTGGCGGAGACTCCATACTAGGCGATTATTTAAAGCCTACCTTCTTAAGAAAAATATTTTTTAATTGCATATTGACATATTTATATACTTAATCACATCATTATTTTATGCTATTTAAAAATAATTTATTTTGCCAACGAAAGATGTCGTATATGTAGGAATGTGTTACAGTATTACACAGTTTACAAAACAACTGCAAAGGTATTAAAAAATATACCACAGCGCGCCGTAAATAAATAATAAACGCCGCGACGTCTTGACGTAAATAAATCTCCGATTATGTGTGAAATATTTCTATTTTTTTCGTATGGACTTTACGTCTCGTAACCTCAGCAAGTCTGCTGATTTGTACGAAATAAGGTAAGCTCCTATCGCAGAGCCTAAAACATTCGCGCATAATAATGTTGTCACGACTGCGCACTTTGTCCAAAATCATTAATAATTAGATAATTAAAAAAATAATTTCAACGGCGTTTAATCGAATATTAACAAATAAGTAAGTATAGATTGTTTTTATAAATAAAAATAAATTTTATCCGATGATTTTTGATGGGTATACATGTTTTGAAAAATACGTAATTTAAACACATCTCTCATTTTATGTCGTCAATGAGTTTTTGAAGTTTCATTGAATTAGTGTGTCGTTGTAATTTACTAGTGTGTACCTATTCATAAGAAGTAAATATCGTACTATTCTCGTAAGTATACCTGATAAGTGTGCTCTTTTTATCAGATCTCCACAGCCTTCCTCTTTCCAAAAGTCACCCTTTGCCACTGTAGATTAGATACCTAATCTTGAGTTGATTACAATTGATATAAATAGGGGATTTATTGTGAATGTCATGAATTAATACTTTTTTATGAACCTACTAATTTTTTTAAAATAATTTAAGTGCCTACCTACTTAATTAAATGATGAGGATGAATTGTATTTTGTGAACAATCAGTAGTTGCCTTTTTTGCGTTACCTACGCCATCTTCAAGACGGTATGCGAAAAATAGTGTGGGTCGGAACTTTGCTAACGATGTAACGCACATGCATCAATAATAATATAATGAATTATTTATTCCCAGCAGGTGAGCGAGCAAAGACAATGTGTAATCAAAAAAGAATTATTTGACCTCATTATGCATTTATAGACCAAACGATATTTTCTATAAACTCCAATAATTGACATCCGATAGCCGATAGCTCAAATAACAAGACCACTTACAAGATGGTGTGAAAGATGTGACATTAGAGTCCCACTAGGTCAAAAAAAATTAAGATTTTTGAAGTTATACAGAAGAATTTGGCGCGTTTGGTAAATCAGATCAGAGTGTATTTTTGGCGTGTGAGATGTAACACATAATTTATTTTTTATATTCACACGAAAAAAAACGCACTCGATTGGATTCGAACCACCGGTTGTTCGGTTATCAGCCGTTTATTATTGTCGGCCATTTGCAATTCCTTACGTAAATAAACGATTAAACATCAGAATGACAGTTGGTACTTTAAAAATAAAAACAACGAGAAACCAATATATAATTTAGTAATATAAATTAAAGTGTATAGAAATAAACCAACGGCATTCCAATAAGCGGTCCCTTTTCTTAAGTGTGTAATTTAACAAGATAATTAAGAGCTAGTCAAAGAATCTACTTTATCTATTTAAAGTTGTGTTTCACTAAATAAGTATAACTTCTAACGCGCGTACATAAGTACCTACATACACCGATTTTTTTTCTTATATTTTGTGATAGCACGGTTTGACCAGGCTACTATAATTAGTCCAAAATTATTAATTCACAATTTTATCATATGAAAATAATTTATTGGACAATTGTGTAATCAGGTATTTAATATACATAACTAAACAGTATGACGTCTGAAACAAGCCTCTGCGCTATATTGGTTACACCCGTAATTAGAGTTGGGTATTTCCCGAGAAAATCTCAATCTTGAGATTCGGGATTTCCTGAAATGATGAAATTTTGAATTCTCGAGATTCGGGATTTCCAGGAAAGAATTCTCGAGAAATCGGGAAATTTCAAAAAAACTTATAAAAATCCTAAAATCTGTGTAAACACAGACAGATTCCAAAAAAATATGTTTTTTTTTTATTTATGTAAGAAGACAAACAAAATAGAAGTAGAAAACAAAAATAATTTAAAAAATTACTTATTAAAATAGAATTTCAAAAAACACAGACTGTCAATCGCTGCGTCTGACAATCGCGTACGCTTTTGAGACACAAAATTCCCTGGTGTTGCAAAAATTGCGCTCATTTTGATTCGACGTTGGCTTAATTATGTTAAATGCCCCGACCAGTCCTTGAATTTTGTGTTTTCTGTCCACTTTTTCCATATAGAAAATCGTTTTTTCAATTAATATTTGATAGTAAAGAAATCCCGAATCCCGGAAAAAAAATCTTGAGATCCAGGATTTCCTGAAATATTAAAAATTTCCATTCTCGAGATTCGGGATGGAAAATTTCGAGAATTCCCGAAACCCATCTCTACCCGTAATATATAGTTTGGATGCTGGATAGAGATTTTTCATACTTGCGATATGTTCACATGGACAAGGATTTAGGGAAGTCATACAGAAAAGAGAAAAACATCATAAACCATCGATTTTATGATGTAAAAAATTACAATTCATATTATTACACCCTCTACAATATTGTGGGAACATAGCAAGTTCTTAAAATTACACAATGAATCTAGCCTATAATTAGTACTTAATCTAAAAGTTATCCCTTATTTATATATATCAAACATCCTTTACTATAATATTTAACAATATAACATAATACTGTGGGAATTCGGTCAGTCATAAATTTCCGTATTCATTCATGTCCTATATCTAATAATATTTTATAACAATTTCCAATAACTATACAAATCCTGTGTGCATCTTAACCGCTTCTTATAGATGTTTCGTAATAATTTTTTTACGAGAATCTGATGTTATTCACTAATTGCTTAACCTAATAAGTACATGCTCTGGGCAACAATCCGAAACCCGTGACTTACTAACCAAATACGTTACCGCTCGGTCATGTAGGTTCTTCATCTTTTGTTGCCCTTTTCTATCAAAGATATGCTACCACCACAGAAACAGATTAATAAGATAGAAATGTGAAAACCAGTTGGAAATGATCTGTGGAAATCCTAATTAAATAGTGCATACTAAACTTTGTCAGCTATACTTATTTGTTTTCAACATACTCGTACATTATTTTGAAAACACTTCTGAGAAAATATATTATAACCAATAGAAAAAATCTTTTTGAAAAAAGTAAGACACCCCGCAGGTATTGAACCTGCATCTCTCGGGTATCGCATCCATGCACATAGACCACTATGCTAAAGGCGTCATACTTAATTGCGACAAATGTTAACTAATAGCTTTTAATACTCTCTGAAGCGTTTTCTAAATTGAGCTACTATTGGCGATCGGCTTTTGTATTTTAAATAAAAGTAGGTATTACTTTAATTACTAACTGACGTCACGGATCACTCCAAGATTTTTTGTTGTAACTTACTTGAACTAAGAATACAAATTGCGTATGTTATTGATTAGTTCATCAATATAATATATTATACTTTACCAAACTATAATAGTATGGGGTAGGCTGTGACAAAAATGATGAACACTGTTAGTCGTGTTGTAGGCAGGGTTGTGTATTTTAAAAACTAACCAACACCATCTGCAATTTGTATTCTTAGTACAATGAAAATAAATAAGTATAACTGACAAAGATTAGTGTGCACGATTTATATCAGATCTCCACAATCTACGGCCGCCCTTCGCCACTGCTCTAAAACCTATTTCTTCTTCTTTTATTAGATTACATTGGAAAGACCAGCAGACTCCTCCACTCTGCCCGGCCATCCATTTTTTTTTATCGTGAGAGTCTTTTGCCGTTTAATGTGAGGCGCTTTGTCTATGCGCACAATACCTATTACACCACCCTTTAAAATAAATTAACCCCAATCGCAGAAACTATAAGCTACGCTTTGCAAATATTTTATTATTATTTATACGACAAAAATAGTGAATAAAAATATTATTGTTATTGAGTATGCTTTGTCGTTAGTTTTCTTTTGAATTTTATCAAGGACCCTTGATCAAAAATATAAATAAGTTGTCGGAAATACTCAAAGACTGGCTCCAGTACCTACTCGTATTTTTATAACGTGACCATCTGTTTTTTTATTATTATATTTAACTGCCCATTCATTTTAATTCGACGCATATGTACCTAATACAAAATAAATGAATTTAACTTAAAAATATAAATAAAATAAACAAGACCTTATGTCAATATTTAAAATCCACTGTTACTTAGGTGTATTGTGTATTTTTACCAGTAATTAAATATCTACGTAAAACTGTTCAGTTTTTTAATGCGGATTCCCCATATCCACTTCGGTACAAAGCAGACGGGTCAACACATTTTAAAGGTACATATAATTGCCATATAAATAAGAAATTCTGAAAGGGTTCTATAATTTATTGTTCTTATTATTATGAAACCCTATATTTTCTTATTATATATTATAAGGTACTATGCTAAGCCAAAAGAACACTCGGGATTACATGGCGAAAATTGATTATTTCTGTAGTTACATTAAATATTATATAAAATTTTATCTTCAGAGTCCCAAAACAACATCGGTAATCAACATAAGATTTTTAATAAGATAAATTTATAAGATTTTTAAAAACTAACCAATACCATCCGTAAATTGTAGTCTTAGTTCAATAAAAACAAATACGTATGAATAACAAAGTGTAATGTGCACTATTTATGGCGGATCTTAACAGCCTACCTTCACCTTTCGCTACTGGTATATGGTCATCTCTTTCCGATAGAAAACTCACGGTGAACTGTACTACGGTTGCTTACTTACAATTTACATGTAACCGGGTGGAGTCGCAGGTGGTGGTGGACTTAAATAAATGACACCGGCTTGTGTTTACCCTATACTCCGATGCAGTAGCGTATTAGAGGGAGTAACTATTAAAATAATTACATTCGATACAGTCGTATCCTGTCTTCTTTATATGCCTCATTAACATAGGCATCAATGTGTTTTGTTAATTGTATTGACACCCGTAAATGAATTCAAATGATGTTTTAATGTTATATTATAATAATTATAAACATAATACATAATAGATGCAGTCATATAATCTTATTAATTAATTCCTTGTCACGCGCCATTCGACATCTAGTGAGCGTACATGGTATCACTTTATAAAATGGCGTCAAATTGGTATATTTACCTGACAATAGTTTCATTAAAATACGACTGGACCATTTAATTATATGTCACGACTATCTTATACGGACAATATTGCAGGCGTGGATAGATTCAGATTTAAAAAATACTACATACAAAACGACTGCTTAATCCGCAAACCGGCTAACTCCACTTATTCCACTCCACTCACAAAAATTGAACTATCGAGCGGAATTTAACAATTCAAAAAAAAACGTCGCCGTAGATGTCAAGGGAGCCAGTCCACAAAATCATATTGCTGAGAAATAGGCACTCAAAGATTTTGTGTGACAAAGAAAAGTAACATTTTTTTATAGAACTTTTTTGTTTTTAAAGATATAACGGTGAAACTTTCAACATAGAATATGCTTTGTGGTGTTATCTTTTTATTATATTGTACAAATAACTAAAAAAATAATATCTTAGAAGTTATGTGTGTTATATCTCTTGACCACTGAATATTTAAATGTAGTCAAAAGAGTTTTGTGGCTTAAATTCATTGATTGACCACTGCATCTTTGATGATTTTAAAATGCTTTTATGTACCCTACTCATTTTCGCCAAATTTGTCGTTTGGCTCCATTGACATCTACGGCGAGGAAATACGCTTGGATTTTTTTACAAATAAGCTGCACTATAAATTAATACACTATTTTAGCTTACCTTTTATATAATATAAAAAAAAATTATATAAAGAACGGAGTTGTTCCCTTTGAGACATGTATTTTCAAAGTGAACTTATTCCACTTCAAGAAATTTATGACAAAAGCCAAAATACTGTTTACGGTGATGTTACATATGTTTTTTTGTATTGGAATAAGTTACTTTTGTAACTAACACCGATTTTGAAGATGATTTTTCTACTGGATTGAATGCTATTAGGTTCTTCTAGACAAAAAATACATCTTCAAAATTTTACCCTAATTCAAAATTCTAAACAAATAACTCATTTTCATCAAGTAATGGAATAAGTTCACTTTGAAAATACACCCTGTGATATTGGAAGTTTGGCACCTGCAGTTGGCTAGTTTGTGTGAAGAACGATAACGCATTTATTATAGGTTAATGAGTTTGAAATTTTGTGTGAACATAGAAAATATGCTTTATAACAAATTGCCATCAAAATCTTATTTTTGGTCAAAAGTGCAGTTAGCTGGTTTGCAGATTAAGCAGTCGAAATGTGATATAGAAGAGAATTAATACACAAATGTTATAGCATTAAATATGTTTTAAAAAAATCCTGGAATTAAAACATAATTTTGTTTTTGTCCGCGGTCAATTTTGCGTGAACCCACGACTGGGCATAGCAATCCGTCAGAAATTGGCAACTAGAGCTTTATAACTATGGTTAATATTTAGAAGTGGCGAAGAGTGAACGTAGGCTCTTAATATCTGACATAAATAGTGCACTTTAAACGTAGTAAGTCATACATATTTGTTTTTATTAAGGGCGGACGTGCTCAGCGTTGGTCAAAATGGAGCTTTTATTGTATATTCAAAGGATGATCCCGGCCATTCCTTAAACGTTGTAGATAATCTTTGTATATATTTGTAAAGCCTTGTTATCCTTTATATTTATTTTAAACATTTGATGACTGCATAAAGTATTTTTATTACATAAAATAGTATTCTTTTAAACCTCTCACTCTAATGTTTTAGAATATAGTCATATTCCAGTACATACATGTGCAGTGGTGTTAAGATTCTTTACATTTATTAATTTTTAAACGCATTTACAAAACCATTAGTATAATTTATGTCGACATGATTATAGTGAAATATTTACGATAAAAAAATATATTGATAATCTCTGTGATCCCAAATTTGACAGGAATTAGGCATTTTATTATTCAAAAAATGGGCAAGATTAACACATTTGAAGATAATTCTAAAGATACTTATTATAAGGTATATTTTTGACCATTCAAGTGTGATAAATATCCTACGAATAATGATTGTTTTATAACAATTATTGACCTAAGAATAAGGTAGTGTTTTTTTGAAATACGCCATTTCTTTTGGCATTCCCCAGTGGTTAAGCTACAACATACGGCCGTAGCCATAAATTGACAAACTATAATTGAAGTAGGGAGTAAAATGATATTAACGCGCGTGTTTGAACATGTACCTAACCGAAATTTTTTTAATTTTTTTTTAAACGGTAAATTTTTAAATGCACTATTTATAGCGGATATTAACAGCCTACATTCGCTACTGACTTTTAGCAATCGTCATATTTTTGTAAGCTAATTTGACTAGTTAAATAACTGTAAACTGTCAAATCGTACAATTTCCCACAGTCTAGTGCTAAAAATTAGGCCTACATAAATTAAAAATGCATACCATAGTGACATAGCAGTATAATATACACATTTTTCTAATATTTTCTAATAATTAATACAAAATTATAGATAAAGTATTGGGTTAAACGAGTAACCAAATAACAATTTTATGACATAATAATCGACTATCCCGTTAAAGATATAAAAAGCAGATTTTCAGGATACAGATACTGAATGTGGTAGAGATGATTTTTCAACCACATTATCGTGTATTTATATGTTTACAAAAGTGTGATTTTTATGAGCAAAACCCGCGCATCTATTCTATATACAAAACTGCTGTTGGCCGCTATCGGCGGCTATCGAAGGTAGTTTTTCATATTTTCGTATTTAAGTATTATAATTTTTACAATAAGGTAGTTGTTATTGTTACAATAAGTGCTATGCTTTAACAGCACCTCTCTTGGCGGATTTAAAAAAGACACGTTGAGTACATAACAAATTATTAATTCAGGACGTTCACAACATGACATTTAGAATAAAAATTACAAATTATCAGTTAGAGAAAAAAAAGGTAAACAAAAAAATTTACTGTTTAGACGACTAACTTATAACAATTATAATACTTACCTCAATACAATTATATGATAAACTACCCTTGATAACCGCCCAGTCTTGTGTATAAAATCCACGCACAGGTGTACCTAAGCAGACTGGGGGTCGTGTACGAAAGGGTTTATTTTTTCAGATGCAGGGTTTATATCAATCATAATCAATTTAAATCAATTTAGATCAATGATTTTTTTAGACAGAGGCTATTTTTTATTGCGTAGAAAATACCTATAACGTCAATATGCAGCCATGATCTACTCTGGATCATAACTGTTTCTTTTTGTCAAGCCTATCAGGCACCATTAGCGAGGGGTGCAAGACTAGTCAATGCACTCCCCACAGACATATACATTTTTAGTAACATGCAGTGTAGTTTGTTTTTGAAATTTTATTATTGTATAACATTGTTTGTGTGTTTTTTATATGTTTTCTTCTCTCTTGTGAAGGTAATGTTTGTTATATTGTATTAGACAAGTATGTATGTATTTTTACCATATTTTTATTAGCTCGTATTCTTGTTTGTCCCGTACAGATTTTTTCTTGTTTTTCCAAGATTTTTAACTAACTTCCCGACTAGCTAGACAATTGATACTTTTAGAATATATCAGAACACGGCGGGAATGCATTTTTTTAAATACTTTTGGCCATCTTTCAGCAGAATTGAATTCATTTTAAGTTAATTCTGTTTTGTACGTTTCGGAAAAAAAAACTCGTTAAAAGTAATATTTACTACTCACTATTATTGGTTGGTAAGTGGGTCCTCGCAACTAAATTATTAATATATACGTGCGTTACTGGGAATCAATATGAAATGTCAAAATGACATTTCAGTATTCTATATTTATTAATACATAGCATTGTCTTTTTTTTTTTTTTTAAAGTTTATATGATTCAACAGAAAATTTAAAAACGTGGTATATAAAAATTTCTTTTTATCTTGTAATTTTATTTACGTTATTTGATTAGAACCAGCTTTTTTTAATATAAATCTCATCTTGTGAACGTCCTGAATTCTAATTTGTTATGTCCACAGTGTTTTTTTTAATAAGTTAATAAATAAATATAAAACTTTAATTTAGCTACGAGTATATAACAACACAAATTAAATGGATAACTTAAATTGACCAAGGTACTTAGGTATATCCTTTTAGGTTAAAAAAATATTTCTTTTTAATATGAAGAGTTTCTTTGTAGAATAATATATAATAATTTGTGTTTTAAAAATGGAACACTTTTTATTTCTCAAGAGTTCCATTAGTCATACAAAGAGTTCATTTATTCACCTGACTATAATACCGACTAATGAGCTATAATGACTAAAAGAATCATGTCTACATTTTTAAATTTCGAATTTTAAATGATCTTTGATGTGTACCGACATTTTTTTACTGTCAACAATGACATTTTTGTCAAAACATTCTTGTCATTAGACGAAACATCGACCTTTTAAGACACTTGCCACAATTATTAATGTATCCAAAGAGTCACGGATTTCGTTTTAATTTAACCATTCGACACGACAAACTTTAGAGGCCAAAAGATACGCAATTCTCAAAATCTTAATAGTCAGCTAAATTGTAGGCAATGATGTATTTCATCTGATTCGCACGAACCGGTTGATGTAACGCTCTTCTGTTAATGAACCGGTTGATAAAAAAAAATGATAGGATCGCACGTAAAAGGGTCAAAATGATATTACGAAGTAACTATAATAAGAATGAAAGCAACTTAGTGGTAAAATGACGTATAACTGGAGGTTGTGATTGAGGTTGAGGTTTGTGCGAAAAGTTCAATTGAACGTAGTTATGCAGAATGTAGCCAGTCCACAATGATGTCAAACTGAGATAATGGCACTTTAGCAACAACATGATATTAAAAATGTATTTAAAATGTTAAATCTAAAATTGTAAATAGTATTTTATTTCAAGAATATTTTTTTTGCGGCTTGGCTATTTTCAGCAGAACGTAGAGAAAACCTTCTCGCATCTGATCTATATCATCTCATTTTTTTATTTTTTGTGGACTGGCAACTTTCTGAATAACTATGTCCAATTTCGAATCTCGAGAAATGAATTTTTCGAAATTTCGAGAATTCTCATTTCTCGAGAAATCGTCAATGAGATTCTCTAGAAGAGAAATTGTTTTTGAGCAAAAATAACAATGTGAAAAGTTAAACGAAAAAAATCGTTGTTCTAAACGAATTTGATAAAAAAAAATTACCACCTACATATTGATTATATTGTTGATCAAGAATTCCCGAAAATCAATAACCCAATCTCGAATGATCGAAGAAACAAATTGAGAATTCTCAAATCTCGATAAATGAAAAAAGCCCAAGCTCGTACGTACAAATAACTGAAATGTCAAATTGCTTACTATGTAGTGACACCCCCCCCCCCTTTCAGCTCTTCTAGAGTAGATGGTAATATTTTTTCCGATTAATTAATAATAAAAAAAAACACCAAAATTAGGCAAATGTGTGGTATATAGAGTGGCGTAACAAACATTAGATGTCATTTTGTTGTGCCACAAGCAACCTCTAGTTATAGTATGAGCATGCGCAATTATTCATAATAGGAACTCTGCCATTCTTATACTATTGTACCGATACGCTGCTAATAAATCTCACCCTGCTACATCGTAGACTTCGTCATTATCATCATCCTCTACCTACACATCGAACACCACACTAGAGTGACCCAACAGTGGTATTGGCTTGTGTGTCCTGATAATTATCCCAATGTGCAGAACTAACGTGCCATTAGTAATGCCAATTGGGAGGGCAATAACTATGTTTAATCAAATCGCTTCGTATATTGATATATTCCAGGTTGAAGTTGTTTTAGAAGTTTTTAAGATAGGGTCTATCAACCTACTTCACTCTGTGTGGTTCCATGTAGGTTTTATTTTTTTTTATTTTATTATTGTATTATTTACTCACAAAAATCTCACGAAAATTGGTAAAACTTACTGTATGTCATGTCGTGAACGCTTTCAATTTATAATTTGTTATGTTCATTATACTTATCTAAAATTAATAAATTTGAATTTGAAAAAGTAGTCCTCGTAGTATAATGTGTAACGCACGATCTTCTTATACAAAGACTTTGTTCGGTGAGGTTACAATACATAATAAATGTGTGATTTTCTCAAACCACGAGTGTTTTTATGATTTTTATACTTTTACTACAACTCTACTGTTATTAGGCCTCATAACATAATATTTTAGTGTCAAATAATATTATAAAAGAGAGTGTATTTATCTAATCGACTCTTGTTAGTGGTTTGATTGACTAAATTTGAAATTAAAGCGCGAACCGGTTATTAGAACTATACATTACAACACTGACTTCATAGTATAATCGGTTACCTTGATAATGTTTGTTCAATCCGGTCTCAGAATTGAATATTATTTACTTCAAATCACAAAAATAAAATAACCATGATAATATTTACGAATTTATGTCGCCATTTATAAAAAAAAACTCATAATATTAAGTATTACAATATTATGAAAGTTATTTTTGTACTTCTCATTTGGATTTTCTCGTACAAGAATCTTTAATGCGTAGGTACAATAATAAAATTATTCTTTCGAGAGATGAGCTACTGCATTCGTTAATTATTGTCAAAATCTAAGTGCTCTGCAGTAGTTGTTTAGCGGGCGCGGCGGCGTCTTGCGAAACTCAAACGTATAACCGTGTGTGAAATGTTCGTAGACAGTGTCTTTTTTGGGGCATAATACACACGGTTATACGTTTGAGTTTCGCAAGACGCCGCCGCGCCGCGCCCGCCAAACCACTACGGCCGAACACTAAGCTTGGGCACCAGTGTCATTGGCAGAACTAACTTCGTGTATTGGCTGGAAAAAAAATTGTAACGGATTTTTGTATGGCAATATTAATTTATAGTACGATACGAGAGCAGGCGGCTTTCGTGGTGCAGTGCGTAGGCACTGGCTTTCCACCCGAGAGTTCTGGGTTCGATCTCGGTGAGAACATAATATTTATGTGTTGTGTCAAAGCCAGGGTGTTTTTAATTGCCTAAAATTACTAACAAACCACCTTGTACGAAAAAGCAAGGACATGATTATTAATAATTCTAAAAGAAAAACTTAGAGCAGCGTTCGCAAATCGGTACTAAAATTGCATCTTTCCCTTACGCTTTTCTCAATCACTAGCACATACCTACAGTTTGACGGGAAAAAATAGTTGTTTTCCTGACTTTTCTCTTCTGAAGTGACCCTCGATTTTTTATATATAAATAACCTTGCCCATGCTTTTTCGTACAAGGTGTTTGGGAGGGTTAGTTGCATTTATGTTTAGTTAATTGTGTTCATTTATATCTTTAATTTTCTTTATGGTCAGAATAAAATATTTTGTTTAGTGTTCTTGTGTTGTTTTGTTGTTTAGTATTTCGTAAGGTTGTTGAAGGTCAATTTCATGGTTATGCTATCCGAGAGTCCATTGCTCCTTTTCTAGTACAGGGCAGTCGTTGATGACATGCCACACAGTTTGAAATGTGTAGCCGTCACATGGACTCATGGATCATAGGCTCGCACTGCTCCGTGGCCTGTTAGTATCTGTGTGAGTTCGTGTGATATTTTTATGTTCCTGGCAAGAATGATGGCAGAGTTTATGTTTACCCTCGTTCGGAGGAGACTCGTGCTTCAATACAAATTAACCCGCTATTAGTCAAAAATTCCAGAGTTTTCCAAGGATTATTAAGGAGGGCTAGATCAATTTTCCAAGAACTGATTAATAATACAGAAATGGGAAAGTCAATCGCCTCATATCATTACTCTGAACATAATTTTTGATTTATTACGTAATGACGGTGTTTTCACAAATTTCATAATATTAGTTTCTTATGTACAGACAGTCTGCGCCCTTACAAGAAAAAAAAAGCAATAAGCTCAGGTTTTACAAATGTTATTGAAAGTTTATCGAATCAAATCTTAGTTAAAAGCTTTACAGTACCTATATAAAAAAATTTCGCTGATTAAATATATTAACCTCGTATTCCGGCGATATTTTACAATACATTATAATTGTCACTCACCTTTCATGGGCTAAATAATTCTAACTCCATACAGATTATTTTTCTCAACGTCCAGTCAAAAGTTCAACGCTCCATAGAGCTCAGGCTCGCAGTTCATTTTGAACACAAACAACCACACCTATACAACTCAATCAAGTCTTAAGACTACCAGTCCAGTGGTAGTATAATAGCCTGGCAACCGATGATGGCGCTTAGTTACAAACACGCCCCCGGTGTGTTCACAATAGTATCAAAAGTTGTTTCTCAGTTGAGAGGAGGGGTACAAAACCTTTGACCTGAGATTACAAAATATTTTACTTTTTAAAGGTCGTTCAGGTCTTCTGCTTGATAGTATTTTATTGCTAAAAAAAACACTTGTTCGATCGAGTATAAGGTCAAATCCAAGCAGTTGTATTTTTTTAATAACCAATTATCTAGATACCTAAGTAAAAATAGGACAGTTATAAAAAATTAACCAACTGTATAAATTTGTTTTAATTCATAATTATCTCAAATTTAATATGACATTATCTTAGCTCGTATTCTTGTTTGTCCGGTGGTTGTTTATCCAGTACAAATCTTGCAATCGATTTTTAACTAACTTCCCGACTAGCTAGACATTTTAAACTTTTAGAATATATCAGAACACGAAGCCAATGCATTCTTTTAATACTTTTAGCCATCTTTAAGTAGAATTGAATTCATTGTCAGTTAATTCTCTTTTGTATGAAAAGTTATTTCGGAAGAAATCCGTAATCCAATCCACTATTATTGGTTGCTAAGGGGGTGGTCCTAGCAACTAAATTATTATTATATACGTGCGTTACTATGGAAATCAAAATGACATTTTAGTATCCTATATTTGTTTGTTTGTTGCAAAATAGCAAAAAAAAATGATTTGTTGACAATTTCCTTATTTGTCCTAAATTATTAATACATAGAATTGTCAAGTTTATATGATTCAACAGAAAATTTAAAAACTTGGTATATAAAAAGTTCTTTTTATCTTGTAATTATTTATAAATAAATAACGTAATACTGATAACATAATACGTAATTTGAATGTTTAAACACTTCTGAAAAAATATTCTTTGAAAAAAATACGACACCCAGCAGGATCGAACCTGCGTCTCTCGGGATTCACGCCCACGCACATTGACCACAATGCTATGGGCATCTTATCTAATGGCGACAAATTTTAACTACTGACTCTTACAATACCTACTCTCTGTAGTGCTATCTAAATTGAGTTACTATTGGCAATGGGCTTTTGTATTTTAAATCAAAGTAGGTAATAATTACCTTAATTACTCGATTGTTACTGGGTTCTGGTAGAATTCACCCAAATCTGTAATCTATAATATTCTCAATAATATATCTACATTTCTTTCACCATGTGTGATCCTAAGAACGTGAGGATAAGACAAGTATAGGTGAACGTTGTTTTAAAGGGTCCACTTAGCTCATTCGTTATGCTTCCATGCTTTATAATTTTTTTTTTAACCTTTTACTCTTCATATATTTATTTCTTCTTTACACTGTTTCTTTGTTTTTAAATGTCACAGAGTGGAGGTTGTATTACCAGTTGTTTGTTTGTTTTTACGAGAAATGCTCGTAGACTCCACTTGCTCAACCCAGTGACGTCCCTAGACAAAATGCTGCCCCTAGGCAGAGCCAAAATGTCGCCTCATTTTTATAGAGTATTTTTTATAATCCTTTCATGACTTCAATATCTAAAAAATCTATTGTATAGATACATTACTAACAAAATATAATTACGACTAAATCTAATTTTATTTCAGTAAATGTCATCTCTGCTTTAATATACAATATCGCGAGTCCACTGTTTCAGATGCATTTAAAAATACAACTGGTAACTTCCAAAACTCGCGAGTGAAATAATTAGCAAATCTGCACGTGTCATTGCTGGCGATCAAAGACAAATGAAGTAAACTAGACATCACGAACCCGAAAAAAATTGCAGTCCTATTAAATCTTTTATGTTTATTAATACATTTTGTTACCGACCAGTGAGCTGAATTTTTTAATGAAAAGATATTTTAGTTGTTACTAAGTTTAAGTAGCTGTTTCTACATATACCTAATGATTCTTTTCTATTTGCCGCCCTTCGAATAACTGCCGCCCCCAAGCGACACTCAATCTGCCTACCCCCACGGGACGTCACTGGCTCAACCTATTAAGTCTGTACTCTAGTCCAAACACATATTGAAAAATAACATGTGCATATGCGGGATCCACAACATTATGAACCGAAGCGGTAGCCACTCGGCCATCGTAGTCGTACAAAAAATGCAATATGTAAACAAACACATTACGTAATTATCTTTTTGAACCACCTCACACGAAAAAGCAATGACATGGATCGAAATAAATAAATTTAAAAAAAAAATAAAAAAGCTTCACAAGAAATAAAGCTCGAAATGTGAGCTTTAATTTAATAGAATAATACTTTGTATATCTTTAAATATAACCAGTGTTAAACCACTGCCCTAACGATCTCATATCGAGATTGATCGCTATTTCTAGGTAACTCACACGAGTTGTGTTTTTAAACTAAGTCGCTCAGTTCGTCGCTTCACTACTAAAATTCCTTAAAGGGGTATAAGATAGGAACGTACATAATATTATAGCCCAGCTCTGTTTACATAATATTAACAAGCATGTTTGTTACAAGTCTTCGTTGACAAAACAACATCTTAATCTAAAATCAACTTTCACTTGTATCACCACACATGTCACATTCAGGATATGATAGAAATACCGACACATTTTTAAATGTACCTACACATGAAGATGAATAAAAGATTTTTCAATAACATGATCCAAAATTTCAGCATTTTGAAAAATTATCGCCAGCTGTCAAATTTAATGTCGTTGAGTAAGTACCGTAAGATATTTTTAAATACGTCATAGGTAGGGATTCCAATCCCGGGATTTTGAGCTATTTTCGATACCTATGAATCCCGGGATTGATAAACATAATCCCGAAACTTTCGGGATTGATTTTTTTTATGGAAAATAAAATAAAAACGAAAATATAAAAGAAAAAATACTTTTAATAACAAATAACTACATTAGAAATAAACTGAGTTTGAATGAAGTTTGATTTATACCCATGTGTAAGTTGCCGATTCATTTTATTTTTTCACATAAATTAATAAAAATGAGAAAGATTGGAAAAAAACAATGCTTCGCACTTTTAACAAAGTAATTCCACCATGATCTCATACGTTTTACGGCAGTTTGATATTTGGCTGACTAATTAGATTTATGAAGCGGAAAGGCCATAAGTACACCATGATTTGCTTTACTATTTAAAATATCGCTAACCCATTCATTAAATCTTTACTATCAGAAACAGCAATCTTATATTAAATTCACATTATTATTTATATTACAATAATATTTACTCCATTAAACTTGTGTATTTCCAAGATTGAACGTCGATATACAATATTAACAATAGATGTCTTAAATAGTATAAATTATACTAGATTTATTTTTGACCGATTTTATCAATGTTATTTGTAAATATAAAATTTTTATATTAACAATGGAAAAAAAATGCCGATCCCGGGATTGTCAAAATGTAATCCCGAAATCCCGGGATCAGAATTTTGGCTCGGGATTGGATTCCCTAGTCATAGATACTTGATACTAATCGAATGTATCTGGAATCAAGTAAGACGCATTGCAGTGTATTAACAATTATTCATAATTTATAGAATTGCTCCAAGTGATACGCACGTTATTTTGGAGCAATAAAAATAACGAAAACGTGTTAATTAGTTAGAATTTCCGTGCTGGAATCTGTCGGCTTGACTTATATTGTTATCGAATTAAAGCATTTGCAAATTGTTGCCACCTTCAGTAAAGTGATAATTTATGAGACACTCGTCGGTTCAAAGTTAACAGCTTAGGTATATACTTAGGAGTATATACTTCAACTACTTCTAACTTTTCGCTCCGGCTCTAGGATGAAAATGATGTAATATATTCTATTTTTTTTTTACATTTTATTATCTATTTATTTTCTTATTACTACATATTGTATTAATACTTTGGACGCGGAAGACGCACACGGTGCGTAATGACCAGGCGGCCGATCGATGTAATTAACGTGCATTTTAAAGGGGGCAATTAAAATCTCATTATCTCTTCAGCAGCGAAAGCGTACAAGTAAATATCATTTGATCTAATTTTATGCATGATAATCAAGGAAAGAGGGCTATCAGTGTAGTAAAAAGTGCTAAGTTATAAATACTGTGTATACCAGTAGCGAAGGGTGGAGGTAGGCTGTTAAAATCCGCCATAAATAGTGCACATCAAATTTTGTTACTCATACGTATTTTTTTATTGAACTAAGACTACAATTTACAGGTGGTGTTGGTTAGTTCTTAAAAATCAATCAAAACACAGGGTTTAATTATTAAACCCTGGCTAAACCATATCATAATAGTTTTGGTATACTTTGTGCGATACGACAAAATTGTGCACATTTTTTCATTCATACAATGTATTTTGTCTTCGTTGGATTAATAATACATATTACACATATTGTTGGTTCATTTTTTTAATTAATTAAACCCTGCCAAACCAAACCATAATTAATAGATAAAAAAAATATTATTCTATCTATAAAATATCCAATTTTTTTTATGATTTAATTGCATAATTTTAGTTATTTTATAGATAGACGAGTGTTTTTTGACAATTATCTATTTTCGCAGGTTTCTTGATTAATTGAGTTTAAAAAAAACTAACCAACACCATCTGTAAATTATTATAGTCTTATTTCAATGAAAACAAACACGTATGACTGACAAAGTTTAGTGTGCACTATTTATAGAGGATCTAACAGCCTACCTCCACCCTTCGCCACTGATGTATACTCTACGTGTTACTCTACATCAGGGATTGCCAGTGCGTCGATCGCGAAGGTATTTTTGGTCCATCGCGAACATAATAATAATGTAAAATCAAAACTACTCGAATTTCCAGCTCTTAAAATCCGCTAGTTCTTATCTCTTCTCTTACATATTATCATTATCAAGAAATAAACTCATGCGAAGAACACAAATGGTGAGAACTTCGAAGTGAAGTGAAGTAAAGAAATTCTACAGGAAATAAAATAAATAATGTAAATTCCTATCCTTGCAATTTGACGAGTCGGTAGATTAAACGGATATTGCACAACTATCCGTTTTTGTTCGATTGCTTTTTAAAGATATGTTTGCTTCAGAAGAATTATTAACAGTTTTACCAATGGATGAACGATCCAAAAGAGAAGATATATAAATTAATGGATTTAAGTCGTATATTAATCGTACTCGATTTCCTATTCATAAACTAGTATCGGTAACGACTGATGGAGCTCCTGCTATGGTTGAGAATCATGTTGGGCTTATTACTTTATGTAAAAATGAGGAAACAGAACCCACTTTTATCAGTTATCATTGCATTATACACCAGCAGGCATGGCTCCCACAAGGGGGGGTCTGACAGAGCTCCAGCCTGAGGAAAGCCTGGCGTAGCGGGTCGACCAGTTAAGTAAGAAAAAAATAAACCACAAATTTGCTCTAATAGTAAAAAAGTCGCCTGCGGCGCTATTTTCCTCAAGGGATATTTAAATTTTAAAATACATGGCTGTGCAATGCAATTTGATGTGATATGATTATTGATGTAATTAAATGATAATTCATATTGTATATAATTTATTTTAAGTATGTTTACTGGCGAAGGGTTGCATGTTACTTGGCTACTACAAAATTTCTAATATTCGATATACAGGTAAATTGTGTAACTATGTCGAAATTACAGTTAATGTGTACCTACTTATTTTTTTTTAAAGTGAAAGACATAATAATATTACTATATATCTATACTAAGTATATTATTGTCGTTGATTCGATATTTCTGTATCTTTATTTTTTATATGTATAAAAAATATCTGTTTTAAAAATACATATTTGAATTATAAAAAAATGTGTTTTTATTGTTCTCGCATGATATAATTACAAGCGATAGGTATAAGTCGATCGCCATAAATAATTTTTTCAACTAGTCGATCCTAGAATAAAAAAGGGTGGCCACCCCTGCTCTACATAAACGCAGGGAAGCTCTTTGTCACTAAAACCACCATCGTATACATATCAAAGGGATTTCTTCAATCTCTGCAATTAACTCCTGAAAAGTCCTCCATTAAATAGGTAACTGCAGTTGGTGATGTACTGCAGCATGGCCAGCGATGCGGCTCGAGGAATCGGTTCAATGCACCCGAAACTGACGTTCGCGTAAGATTACACAACTTTTACCTAGAAGCGTTACTCAATAATAACGTATTGTATGGTATTAATAGTACACGGCAACGCCTACAATCTGATAGTGGCAGCAGTGGTGTGAAACTGCAGTTAATAATAGTTGGTCGAAGGCAATAGTTGCACCCATCATAAAACAGAGGGTAAAACTCTACTCCAGCTAATGGGTCTGCAGGGCTATTCTAACATATCACTGTCTTAACTCCGAAAACGATAAAAAGTGATAAATGTGATATGTCGTATTCAGGAAGTTAACTGCCAGTCGTGATATTTTTACCACAGTAGCCATGACTGCTTAAGGCGATACATCAGTGAAACGGCAAATAATTTTCAACTAAAGCGGGACGAAATTTTGGACTTGCTGCCATTCGGAGAGAGAACATCGAGCTGGGAACACGTCACTTTGTTTCGTGATGGCGACGGGCGTGTTAATTCTTAAATTGTGTAAATATGACTTAAAACGTTACCCATTTACTTTAAAAAGAAAACATGTCAATGAATATATTATTATTGTTACTAATAGAACAATAAACAGAACATAAAATGGACGTATGTTGGATTTATATGACAAATTATATTTCGTTTAACGACAAGGACCCGCAATCCGCGCATCGCCTAGCCACGATCTTTTTAGACCGTGCCTCAACTGAGGTACAACCTTAATAATAGTTGGTCGAAGGCAATAGTTGCACCCATCATAAAACAGAGGGTAAAACTCTACTCCAGCCAATGGGTCTACAGGGCTATTCTAACATATCACTGTCTTAACTCCAAAAACGATAAAAAGTGATAAATGTGATATTTTTTACCACAGTAGCCATGACTGCTTAATCGCAATCTGTAATAGTAATATTATCGACCGAAGGTACTTTAAATTTAAATTCTAATGTATTTAAGTTTTGTACTATACCATTTTGGTCGTTTTTTGCGACCCGGGTTTCGCCTTTCAGCATCTTCAGGCGCTGTGTATACTCACCAAAAGGCAAACACACACTGATAACGAACACTATTAACTCTAAGCTATATAATAAATTAATACAATAAAGTAGTTAAAAGCTTATCACCCACTTATAAAGTCAAGAGTCACAATAAAAAAATATAACAAACAAATTATGAATAGTTGTTTGTAAAAAAAACCCCTTACCTTATCAATAATATTACACTCGATAAGCGTATAATAAATCCTCAAAACCTAATAATAGATCATTAGTAATTATATAAATAAAAATATGTACTACACTCAAGAGGTGTAAAATCGTCTATTCTGGGAACAATGGTAACTAATGGAGTTAATCAATGAGATATATCTATATCAGTCTTTAAAATTTATTAGTAAAAAAAATAATATTCATTAATATTCTTACAATATTATGATACTTACTTTTAATTTTTTTTAATATAACAAATCCACAAATAAACTCAACTAATATAATATATATTTATACACACACGTATATAAATACATATACATAAATATAAATGTTGACCATTAATTATTATAGTATCGCATGTAAACCATCATATCGGATATACTATTATATCCGATATAGCAATTGGCTATAAGGAAAGCTAAGTTGATCATTCAAGATAGGTGGGCTTTGCAACTGTGCTCTATCTATTTCTAATATTTCTTGGTGGAATTCCATCAAGTACCTTCGTCACCCGGAGATCGAACTTCCCTCGAGTATAATATAAACAACAAAAGATGGTGGTCAGTCTGACACTTGACCTAAGTACAAGTCTCAGAACCCACCCACCCTAGGTATAAAAAATAATAAATACCAAATCACAAAGACCAAGGGCAAAGCAAAAAATATAAATTGCTACTCGAGGGAACTGCATCAATCATCCAATCGCCGAGACCCTGAACTCATGTTCTGCACGCAGTCAGGGAAGAACCTCAGATCTCGCCTGCCTAAGAGGCGATGTCTGCAAGCAAAACAGCCGAAGCCACAGAAGAGTACGACGGAATCAACTTCTCCAAACACCTCCCGAAATCAGCCAGACGAAATCTGGACAAGAGGGCGGAAGATGTTTGAAAGCTGCCACCAAATGCGCAGAAGCGGAAGTCAACCGTAATCGACGGACGGAAATGAGAATGTTCGAAGCTTTTTTACTAACCAAGAGATGCATCCATCCAGGCAACAAAGTGGGCCTCGGATCGGTCGCGAAGCCACCGAGGTCCATTAAACAATAGAAGAGGAAGTAAAAAACCCTAAAGGCACCCCTATAGACAACTACTTGATATAACGGGGATAGATAAGACTATCTGGCGCCCCATAATTTATGCCATTATCCCAAGCAAGTACCTTCGGTCGATAGTACTAATATTATTATACTAGTTGTTATCAATTAATCAATTATATTTAAGTGTTTATATTCAAGCTAGAAGAAAGTATTTATAATACTCACTTGGAAACTCTTATATTTCCAATCGCTGGTAAAGCATTATACTGTAACATTTAACATATTTCCTCGTTATGTAAAAAATATACGAATCGCATGGTATTGCAATGGCGTGATCGATATTTCATTGTTTAATAAAACGTTGCAAATCAAACAATGGAAAAATTATGCAGTTTTTATTGAAGAATTTAATAGTATTGTGTATCATTCATTATACACATATTATGTAAGTATTACATACATATTCGTAATAATAGCGCCTGTGCACGTGCATGGATTTGGACGTGTATAAATTAAACTATCGCGAAAATAACTTGCATACGCAAAAGTGCTGACTATCTCACCAATCTCATTCTTTTAGCGTAAACGAGACGTGTTGTTGTCATTCAATATAAAGTACTATTTGACAGATTGTAAAAATTGGTAAACGTCAAAATACTCCTGCGCATCTATTCTATACATAAGAGTGTTATCGGCCGCTATCAGCGGCTATTAAGGGTAATTTATATATTGAGGTATTATAATTGTGACATATAATATAAATATTATTTCTTTATAATATTGTCTGGGGTTTGAACCCTTAGCGCACTGTTCACTAGGATCTTGCATGAGTGTCTACGTTCTAATAATTCGCAAACATTAGTTGGTACGACGTCACGTCGTAATAATCCGGAGATTTAATCGAAAATACATAGAAAATCGCAAGACTCAGAGGACATCCAAAGAGAATGCAGGAACTCGGTGAAGTAAGCAACAAAGTAGGTTTGAAAATAAATGTAAAAAAGGCGAAAGTCATGTTCAACTGCTTTGCGGGCCAAAAAGAGATCCTCATCAATGGCCCTCAGGTCGAACAGGTGAAAAACTACATCTATCTGGGACAACAAGACAAGTGTCTATAGATGGATGTATATTTGATGATATTGCTCGCAGAGTAAAACTAGGCTGGAGTGCTTTTGGCCGCTTGAAAAATGTCTTCAAAAGTGACCTCACACTGTGCCTAAAGCGGAAAGTGTTCAACCAGTGTGTGCTTCCCGTAATGCACAATGCGTGTGAAACATAGACCCTACGTAAAAGAGAGATCTAGAAACTTAGAGTAGCACAGCGTGGTATGGAGAGGTAACGCAAAAGGACGAGAATGAGTAGATAAGGAAGTAGACAAGGGTTTGCGATGTATTAGAGAGCTTTCTAAAAACCTCAAATGGAAATGAGCTGGACACATAGCTCGAAGAAGGGACAACCGTTGGATAAATTTAGTCAACCAGTGGTATCCAAGAGGTATAAAACGTCCGCAAAGTAGACCTAGAGGCCGCTGGATCTATTAAATGATAAAGTTATGCGGAAGTACGTGGCAACGCAACGCACAAGACTGAGAGAAATGGGATCAGCTTGGAGAGACCTTCATCCACCAGTGGATAGATTCAGGCTGATGATGATGATGATGACATAGATATCACCTCGTAAATATATATAAATATTAACAAGAGAAAAAGAACTTTTTATATACAACGTTTTTTAATTTTCTGTTGAATCATGTAAACTTGACTTGACTAGCTTAAACGATCAAAAAAATTTGTACTTGATAGAAATACTGAATAAATATACTGAAATGTCATTTTGACACTTCATATTGATTTCCATAGTAACGCACGTATATATTAATATTAATAATTTAGTTGCTAAAACCATCCGTTTAGCAACCAATAATGGTGTCGAAATAAATTTTCATACAAAACAGAATTAACTGAAAATTAATTCAATTCTACTTAAAGATGGCTAAACGTATTAAAAGAATGCATTGGCATCGTGTTCTGATATATTCTAAAAGTTTCAAATATTTAACTAGTCGGGAAGTTAGTTAAATATCGATTGCAAGATTTGTACTGGATAAACAACCACTGGACAAACAAGAATACGACCTAATAAAAACGTTGTAAAAATACATAGATATATCACCTCTTAAATATATATAAAAAGTGAATCTAACTGCATATTATTGTGGTCACATAATTATATGATCTCTTTACCTACATGATAAGATAATCGTTATATTTAAAATAATCGTTTGCTATCGAGTTTTCGCCACTGTTGCAATCATAATAATATATGACAAGAACAATTCAATGATTTTAAAACAAATTTTACAATGCTGGTAATTTGTACAATTTGCTAATAGGAAATTCGGATACGGCGCAGAACGGTATATTTTATTTAAAACGGGAGATTCAAAAATGACCAAAAACGTTAACGCGACAAAATCGTCAAAGAGCTGTTAGAGAATTAAATTTTTATTTCACGGTCGCTCGGACAAATCATTATACAAAAAGTGATATAGCTTAGCACAGTGACTGCCAATCTTGCACACGATCTTATATTATGGTTTAATTTAACTAAGTATGTATAGATCAGTGACAAAGATTCACAAATAAGATAATATTTAACATACCGGTACCAATTAACGCAATAAATGCCTAAATCTCGATCAATAATCCTGTAATCAACAGAATTAGAAAAAAAATATTATATCTAAGTGTAATAATAGTTATAACTTTTAATTAAGATGATCGAGGAATGCTAGTCCAGGATGCACAACAAAACAAAGAATTCCACGAATCATAGCATACGATACAACGAGTAGGATCATGCGACATAATATCCGCGCTTTCTTAACATATTGCGGTGTGAAACAAATTTTATATTATTATTAATAATTACATTTTTCATGGCCTAAAAATTGCTGTCTCGTAGTCAACGATGCTCATATTTCTACGAGTCTGCCCAATAATGATTCCGGCCTCTTAAGAGTTTCATGGAATTTTATCCTATGACACTTTTTGGCGGTGTTAGTATATAAAAAGTAAGTTTTAAATATATAAATTTAGAGCTTTTGGTATTATCGCTAGTTGACTTCACATACCTTTACGTTTTTTTTTTAATATAGACAATGAAGATATTGAGGAATGTGGTGCTGGGAAAATATAATCTTAATTCAATAGACCGCAGAAAGCACGAACGTCCGTGTCCTAAAGGAGCTGCAAATTTATGATTGACTCTTTATGTTATACGATACATGCATACACGGTTTCTTTGGCCATACTAATAATTGTCCCTAGGAGCGCCGATGACCTGGAGAGGCCGATAGTCACCGTAATTACTTTTTTTAAAGACACCGACAACATAATTTTGAATATATTTATAAAAATAAATTACATCCATAATTTTATATTGTCAGTAAGCATTTAAAATTTCTTCAATCTTGTTTGTCGTAATAAAATAAAATAATAATATACTCGTACAAACAATTTTTTGTTCAAATAAAGTGCAATTAAGTCGCCTATAGTCAAACTCACATTTTTCAATTTTGTCATTTTTGAGTTAAATATACCAAGTGATTCTAAAGGCGTTAATCTATATAAAGAAAAATAGTTAGGTATCTAAAGTTATTATTTTAAACAATGTAAAAATCGTTGACTGTTGGTGTCATAACTCACACTTTTCAATGAATAATGTAAATTCTGTCACCAAGACCTTTCTAGCCAATCAGGGAGCTCTATTTATCATGGTATGCTGTGTGTCTGCAGCCTTAGGAGTATTATATACTTATGGTTGGGCCATTTATATTTGCATTAATCCTTACTTCCCACCTCCGTCAAATCCCAGTATTGTTGTCACAATTCCAAGTGCCCGGCAGTCACGGTTCATGATGTTACCGCTAAACCACAGTTTATTGATTAACTCGATTATACAGACTGAACATTCATCAACAGTGAACCGTCAAGTGCCGCGCACCGGGTAACCCAGCAAACCATACCGCGCGAGTGATACCGTCACCTTCAAAATTATACAGTCCACTGAAAAAAGCGCCACCAACTTATATATGTAAAAAAAATGTAAATCGACTAACTCACTCGTTAATATTCAAGGAGTTCAATACTTTTCTTCTAATTACAAAAAATAGTGATGGTTTTTTGCGATTATCTCAAAACTCGATTTTTGGAATATGTGAGTTATGACTAGGGATTCCAATCCCGGGATCCCGAGCTATTTTCGATACCTATGAATTCCGGGATTGATAAACATAACCTCGAAACTTTCGGGATTGATTTTTAATCAATTTTTATGGAAAATAAAATAAAAACGAAAATATAACAGAAAAAATACTTTTAATAACAAATAACTACATTATAAATAAACTGAGTTTGAATGAAGTTTGATTTATACCCACGTGTAAGTTGCCGATTCATTTTATTGTTTCACCTAAATTAATAAAAATGAGAAAGATTGGAAAAAAAAACAATGCTTCGCACTATTAACAAAGTAATTCCACCATGATCTCATACGTTTTACGGCAGTTTCATATTTGGCTGACTAATTAGATTTATGAAGCGGAAAGGCCATATGTACACCATGATTTGCTTTACTATTTTAAATCTCGCTAACCCATCCATTAAGTATTTACTATCGGAAACAGCAATCTCATATTAAATTCACATTATTATTTATATTACAATATTATTTACTCCATTAAACTTATGTATTTCCATGATCGAACGTATACAATATTAACAATAAATGTCTTAAATAGTATAAATTATACTAGATTTATTTTTGACCGATTTTATCAATGTTACAAAATATAAAAATTTTACATTAACAATGGAAAAAATGCCAATCCTGGGACCAGTCCCGGGATTCCGGCATTGTCAAATTGTAATCCCGAAATCCCGGGAACAAAATTTTGGCTCGGGATTGGATTCCCTAGTTATGACTCGAGGCAACTCAATTTTAAAAACTTGTTATTGTTATACAATTTTAAATAGATGCCTCGTGATCATTTTTATTATCAATTTATGTACAATAATAATTTACTAAAACGCTTGGCAATAGTAATAATATGTCGTCAATATAAATATTAATTTATCCTTGAATGGTAAAACTACTTATAAATTCGAAGTATGTATCACTGATTGTTTGTATACTAATGCAAATAAAATATGCATAATATCACATTGCTCTGTTTTTCCTCGTTTTGACATTGAAATACTGAATTTATTGAAAATTCAAGTCAATTTTAATATGCAAATTTTAAATTATAATATCCTAGGCTATTGACTAAAATGTTATCTGAGCTCAATATTATACGTATTTAAGTATTGTCTCTTTTGGATATTATATCATTATTCCGGTAAAAAGAAACTATTAAATTATTCAAAGTAAATGAAAACATTGAAAATACAGAATCAGCAAAATAATATCATCACCTCAATAGGTAGGTACAACAACTAGATAACTTTGATTTAGTCGTTGTTGGTAAAATGAAATTTAAACTTTATTTGATTAACATAAATCTAGGCTATAATTATCATCTAAAATAAATAATTACAAGATAAAATTAAAAATTACAGGATAAACAACTACCGGATAAACAAGAATACGAGCTAAGAAAAACGTGGTAAAATGGAACATTGTACCTGTCTAATTATTGGGAACAATTAAATAATATCCAATTGTATGAAAAAATATTGTAGATATATTTTTTTATTTATTCAATGCATTTATTTTCTTTTATTTTAAAGTTTTATTTAAAGTTAACACAACTGACTTACATAGTTATATCATTTTCTAGATAAGTAAATTTTGAAAAATATTCAATGGCTATCTCAAGAACAGTGATTGTATTGAGGTGACGATATATGGTCATACGGTTCCAGTTCAACTCTTTTTATTTCTTAGTTCAGTTTCCATATATCACGACTAGATAATAATAATAAAAAGTGGTTAATTAACATAGCCGTCCTGGAGTCTGACTTTATTATGTAAAAAATCATAGTTTTGAGATAATTGAATCCAAAAAATTAGCTTCACTATACCAATTCATCAAACAATAAATAGTGAATGAGTGTTTGTTAGAGCCGTTAGAGGTAGAAAAAATTTGGAAAAACAAAAACGAAGAGCCCAGAAAACTCACTGATACAACCTCAGAGTAATAATATAAAGAGAGTGGGTATTGTTCGACTATATGAAGCCGTGTTTCTTGCGTATCACGCACAGTAGAACCTCAATTTTATTATTATTAACTTAGCAATGAAACGTTATACCATCATGTTGCTTCTCAGTATGGCAGTTACCACTAACTTTATATTTACCACAAAAATAATAAATTTCAGCAACAAGTGCTCGCAGTTTTTAAATTACTAAATCAATATTTACCGGCGACGTGTACAAAAAATATTTATCTTCAAAACTGTCAATATTGAACTAAAATTTACCGCAGCCAACAGAGGTACTGTTAAAACATAGCACTTATTGTAACAATTACAACTAACTTTAAAACTTTTGAGTTTCATAAATGCAGTATAGTTTTCAGTATTATGTTATTATCTTTTTTCTATATAATAAAAACGAAAAAAACACAATATTATAAACAAGTTATTGTATACATTATACATTGCATTTATTCGAAGTACAGACTTAAATAAATTTAGACTGACATTTAAATACAGTTTTTACGACAATACTAAATGGAAAATAACTCTTTACATGCAACATGATTTTTATTCAAAAACGTGGGCAGCTTACTTACAGTCCGAATGTCAATATTTTTTCAAAAATACATTAGATTGGTGAATTTATTATGTCTTTATTTTGGATTAGAAAATTGTCCACCTACGTACAGCAAATTCAATAAAACATTGAAATCATTTATCTTATATTTAGAAACACTGGTTTTATAATCAACGACCGTAAAACTGAGTCAAAATACATTATAGAAAAAAAAATAATTGCACGTTGTTTTTTTTTAATTAGATGAATATTTCTTTTACCACGGAAAAAAATCGGCGTAGATTTTTTTATTCGAATTATTAAGTCATATTTTTATCAATTTAAATAATTAATATATTCAAATCATTGTGTGATTTTCTTCTGAATGTTTCTTTTCAACTAGATGCTCCTGGATCTGGCAAGTACACAAATTATTTTTCAATTTGTGCATGAGTCAGAGTATGGACCTAATAGGTTGAGCAAGAAGTGGCTCTCGTAAAAACAAAATCTATATACACTAATACAAACCTCGTAGGTAGGTGCCTACTTCCCTAATTTTAAATTTATTCGAATATTTTCGCCAGTCGCTTGCTGGTTTTAGAAATTGTCAGGTGTATTTTTAGATGTTTCTGAATTCGCGGTTAAATACCGTTCGTTTGTATAATCATTAATAACCTCATTCCTAGTAGAGAGTATTAAATATTCGCTACTCTTTTGGATTGGAGTAACCTTTGACATATTCTACATTTCCGGAAAAATACCCGTCTCTATCACAAGATTAAATATACAAGAAAGTGGTCTTTTGACAAACTCAATACACCCCTTTCTCAAATAGAGACTTTAACTAACACACTTAGATCACGTGAAATAATATAAGTTTCTCCTATTAGAAATAATCACTTAACCGTATATAAGATAATAAAACAGATTGCAAATAATCCACTGTAATACTCATTCATACAATGATGCTCATAATGAGTTCATAGCGATGGTTATTTTATTATTGCAATCTAACTGTTAGTCGCATGGTCTGTTTTTATTTTCAAAATATTGTATCCGTTGTTTTATTTCTCACGAATATGAACTGAATCACCGCGTAGTTAATAATAACAAAACATTGTTAGCCAGTGATACAGAACGAAACAAAATGTGGACTCGATTATCGTCATAAATGTATGTATTATAAATTAAAACCATTATAATCAGGCATAACTTTTACTATACCTAATTGTTTAAACAATAGCAATACAATTCCTATACAGCATTTCATTGTAAACACCAAAGTATAACAAAATGGAAAACTAATAATTATAATCATTAACAGATTAATAAAAATTAATATTTATTAATGTAGGTATTCTTGATAAATACAGATTGGATCCACATATTGGTGGCTAAAGATCGGTCCCCAAAATTTTCTAGTCAATCAGCCAAAAATTTAGGATAGGATATAATATGGCATTTAGCAAGAAAGATATAATGCCAAACCTAGGGGCGGCAGGTTATATGAAAGTATGGTGAAGCAGGCAAGTATGGTGAAAAAGTATGGCGAGGCAGGCTGGTAACCAATTTGCGGCAAAATTTCCACGTTAACATTATATTATATAGGTACGTTATAATGACCAAAGTAAATCCTCCATGATTCCCTGCATTTTTTTTTATCGTGTCGCTATTTCTCGTAAGTTGTCGGTTGGCCTGCTTCATTCAGTTATATGAGAAAGCCGATTACTTGCCCCTCTTTTTATTTAATACCTCTATATTGTGCCAAACTATACCTGATGTACAATAATTCCCCAATCACCACAAATACGGAAGTAGGCCGACTCCGATGAGGAAGCCATGTATCAAAGATGGAAGACACCGAACCATCCGAGGCTCATCTCGCTGTCCTCATAGTGCAGTGCGTAAGGCACTTGCCATTCATTCCAGGGCTGCGGGTTCGATTCCCGGTGAGGTTACAATAATGTGTATATGTGATTTTCTTAAAGTCTTGGTGTTACTAATTACTTACACTGTCAACTGTCATTGAGCCTTGTGTTCTTAAAATAAAAATTTTAAAAAAATCCAAAAAACCAGAAGAGAAAATTGGGATTGGTAGATATAGATTACCCAGGTTGAACTGTGTATAAATAGACACAAAATTCTTGAACTTAATGATTGGAGAGAGCTTGCGGCAAACAAATGGGATTAGAGATATTTTCTGGAGGCCAACATTGGATTACACTGTCAACAATAAAATATATGTCATTAAATGCACAAAAAATCGGTGTGTGTACTTATGTATGCGCGTTAGAAGTTATACTTCTTTGGCGTAACAAAACAAAAACAAAACTTGTGATAACCTAGGTTCTTCGACTAGCTCTTAATTATCTTGTTAAATTACACACTCAAGAAAAAGGACCGCTTATTGGAACGCCGTTGTTTTATTGCTATACACTTTAACTTATATTACTAAATTATATAATTATTTATCGTTGTTTTTTTTTTAAGTAACAACTGCCACTATGACGTTTAATAGTTTGTTTACGTAAGGAATTGAAAAATGGCCGACCATAATAAATTCACTGCCTAGGCGACGGAACAATTCTAAGCTATAATATTATACTGTATAATCGTCACGATTGGAGTATCATACTGTGGCGTAATGGTAGTGCGTTCGGCTGATAACCGAACAATCGGTGGTTCGAATCCAATCGAGTGCGTTTATTTTTGTGTGAGAAAATAAATTATGTGTTACATACACCAAAAATACACTCTGATCCAATTTTCCAAACGCGCCTAAAGAAGTATAACTTCAAAAAAAATATTTATTAATATATCAATATAAGAATATTTTCCCCGCCTTCCATATATTTTTAACCCGTAAATTAGATGCATGACGTGAAGCCTCCAGCTTTAGCCCTTGGTTAGCCTACAAGCGGCTAGGTCGAGCGGAGCCGAAAAATGTATGGGGACCACCATGAAAGCGCGGAGAGTGAGCGGTAGACAGTCTGGCCGCTCGTCGAATTTGCAGCGTTTCCAGCGGCTTATAAGCGGTGTGTCAAACAAAATTGACTGTTTCCCTCGCCCTTCGTTTGCCCGACTTCCAAAAACGTCTGCAATCGGTAGCGTTGGGAAGCCGCTGCTATATTTAATTCGGATCACAAAACATTTTGTGTTTTACGCGCGTCTTAGCCCTTGGTTAGCCTACAAGCGGCCAGGTCGAGCGGAGCCGAAAAATGTATGGGGATCACCATGAAAGCGCGGAGAGTGAGCGGTAGACAGTCTGGCCGCTCGTCGAATTTGCATCGTTTCCAGCGGCTTATAAGCGGTGTGTCAAACAAAATTGACTGTTCCCCTCGCCCTTCGTTTGCCCGACTTCCAAAAACGTCTGCAATCGGTAGCGTTGGGAAGCCGCTGCTATATTTAATTCGGATCACAAAACATTTTGTGTTTTACGCGCGTCTTAGTTTGCTATTCATTTTTATTTGAAGGAAAATACCTACTAAACCCATAGTATTATAAATTATACTAGCATGTACCTATACTTTAAGTTTTTTTTTAAAATATGTACAGGTATAAATAATCTAATCCATTTAAGTTTTGTACTATGCACACCCACCAAAGGTAAATAAACATTATCAACAAATGCAGTTAATTATATCTTATATACTTAATAAAATTAATACAGGAAAGTAGGTAAAAAGCTTAGTACCTACCTATTGAGTCAAGATTACCTACATATTGCCTGAAGATGTTGAATGCAGAGATGCAGAATTCCTCCAACTCACACGTACTTGTACATACAAAAAATAAACCACTAATATTATGTGTCATCTCTGTTATCTTCAATAATAATTGGATAGGGAAATAGATATATTGTTATTTTTATTAGGTACGTTGGTAGTATTCTTTATTGTGGGGGGACCTCAACATCAGTCAGTGAATCAGCCTTTCAAGTATCTAAACCCGCCACTGATATAGGTAGACTGATGAAATTTATTTAAGTTAGTTTTAGATTTAAAATACACATTAACCTTGATTTGATTTATATTGAAATAATAATCGTAATATCGTTTTTTGAAATTCATATCTGGAAACTGACTAGTACAAAAAAATCTATTTATGTTATGAAGACGATTTCAAAGCATGAAAATCATAAAGTTGTTTTTTGGAAGAAGGTTGGTTGGGGACCACATGTTCGGAGTACAAAAAGAAGAAGAAACTTTAGTAAATTGGTACCAATAAGCTGCTGTTCTATAAGTTGTGTTCTATAAGATTTTCATCAATCATTACATCATCCAGGAGTTTTTGAGTTATGGCCACGGAGCACAGAATTCCCAATAAATATATTTTTTTATGTTTTTGAACTGTGATAAATATTTCTTACTTTAACACTATCAGGCTCAATTATCGTAGTGCAAGGAAAGCACAAGGTCGCGCCATTTCCCTCGCCCCATCGCCATCATCCCCGGTCCAACCGCTTTGTGTAGGTGTATTATTAATTGAATAAAACATATTTTATTGTATGTGGTGCATATTGTTTCCAATATGTATAATGAATTATTATTAAAAATACAAAGGAATGTTATAACAGTAAGTATGCACATATACTATGGTTTCATTCGTATAGTTATATCAACAAATACGGAAGAACGAAGTGCAAAAAATACGCTCGATATTCAAATAATCTTCAAATACAAGGTAACTATGGAAGTACATAAGTAGGTACGTATTTATGTTACACTTTTTCTTTCACAGTTCAAATCGTGAATGTTTGTTCTGTTCATTAAGATATCATACGTGAAAAACGAACTCCTTTCGAGATGACATAACATCCGAGAATGATTTGATAAAGACATACTATTTAATATTATTAACTGGGTAGGTAATGAAAATACGTAGTTCTAGTTTGAAGTCATTATGTATACTAACTGAAAACACGGCTGTCTCGACGTCACTTTTTCACATAGGTAGGTACATACATACATACATAATAGGAACGTCATCCAACATAAGAAAAAATATTATAACTAATGTTTGGTATCACAGACCACAACTTTCAACTTGCAAGTGTAGACAATATCAAGGTGTTAAAACTTTTTAATATTATAAAAATGCAATATATTCTTGAAAAACAACAAAATACAAAGTTATTGTGAGACATGTTTTCAAATATCGGACGAAATTGGTGGTAAATTAAAAATATATGTAGTTCGTTCGCATCTCTGAATAAATTTGACCTATTCTGAGCGAAATAGAACGAAAAATAAGTAACTGCTAATAACTTAAATGTTTATGATTGGATGCGAGCTGATAACAAGGTAAAACATTTAACAGAGCAAGGTTCCAATAAATTCGGCGAATGGCTGATAACCGTTCCTCGTAGGTAACCAAGTTTCTTTGCCAGCCGAACTATTTGGCGTATTTGGTCCGCGCACTATGTACGATATAAAAAATGTCTATAGGTATAGTAGGTACGTCCAAAATACTGTGATTTTGAATGGTCTCGGAAAAAGTTTATTTTTAAGTAAATACAAATACTTACCTACTATAATTAAGTTATTGAAGACATTATTATTATCATATTACCTCCTCCAGTGTATTTTTTTAATTATGCGGAACAAACAATGAAATATTATTATTTTTTTTTATTGTTCGCGACAAAATTATTGTGTTACGGATAAAATAATAATAATACAGACTAATAATAATACGCGGCACGTCGATAAATTTCTTATTTTATTGCACGGCGTCATATTTCTTTTCAAAACCATATGTGGTCAGTTCTATGAAACCTTTTATTATTTTATTATATTATTTAATTCTGAATATAATAATATTTAATTAACTTTTACCAGATTTCATACAATATTATAATTCACGTTTCAAAAAATGCGCTTGTGCGTTACTAAACATTTCAAAATTTTCAATTCTTATTGTTTTTTTAGTAGTTCGGCATTTTTATGGTTTGGTTAATCTTATAGGTATGCTGAAAATTCACTGTTTTTGTGAAATACGGGATTTTTACATACACAATAAAAAAAATCCGGCTTCTGTGTGGGAAATTATATACTTTAACCTTATTTTGTATATCACTTTTGATCTAGTGACTGTCGGGCTATGTAAATTATTTATGTTTATTTACATAATATTTTTAATATTTAACTTTGCGTGTATAATAAAATGAACACTTTATAAAATTACACTTGTTTACGTAGGCGTGTGTAGTCGAGATCTTTCAATATGCCGACATGATCTCAATAATTCTTCTTCTTGATCGTGCACTCATGGCTGAGGATCGTGACCAAATTTGAATTTCGTCATCCTTTGAGCGACCAAGACTTTTCATCCTTCTCGATCTTCAGCTTCTCTCAGGGCAGAATGGATGGTGCAATAATTCTTACTTGATAACAAATTCACAAATACTAAAAACGTTGTGGAACCGCCATCAAGTGCCGAGTTATGCCAAGTCTCAAATCAAGATAAATAAAAAAACATTTTTAAAGTTGTTTTAAACAGTTTTAAAGTTGCATATCAATTCTTTGCAAACATTTGTATAAAAACAATAATTCATAGATAATATTTTAAACAAATGTGCACTTTTTTGTATTTCGCCACGAATAGAAAACGTATGCAAACGCACAAAGAAACATGCGAGCGTGGACGTGTCTATAGATGTTGTTTCACTAAAAGTAACGCCGTGTGGTCTCGACGAATGTTGTTTTGGTTAAATCTCATACATTTGTATGATACGGGCTGCCCAGACTACATTTAATTGATAACAATGTGTGCAGGTGAATACGTGCGTAGACTTCCAAATGTTTGTAACGTGCATTTGTTAAGCGATATAAGTTTACAAACAAAGTGGGTATTCTACAAAAAGATCATACAATACCTTCTGGTTATAATCCAAATAAGTCTGTTCAGGTTCTCAATTTCATTAAATATATTAAATAAATATTTATATTGAAAAGGTGAAGTGCCACTGGCTCAAGCCGCTGGTAAAAGACGCTCCTACGTTGGACAGGCAAAACATTTGGAGCGGATAATTAGTCTAGACTTCAACGCGAGTCGCATGAGCGTCTGTACGCTAACCGCAGCCTAGGAACTACAACGTGACTAAAAAGAACTATGGACCGAGAGTGTAGAAAGTAAGAAGAGGTATTCATCCAGAAGTGTATCGAGGGTGGTTGAGGTAACAAAAAGACCGCGACAATGCGTGATCAATAATTCATTCCATGAATAAATAAATTCAATTCACCGCGGGTTTTCTTTTTGTATTGACGAGTTTCTAGCCTGCCCGTACGTTGATGTCTCCAATACAATTTGTAAACGTGCATCAGAAAAACAAAAAACATGTAGTATTTTATTTCGAAGTATCACGATATTCTGGATAATAAGAATATTTATAAAAGTCACGTTTTCCTATAGTATATTATATAAAATTTTAATAAACGATTTTTAGAGTACATACTCACTATTTTTCTATTAACAGGAATATGATCAATTAATACATAGTTTTTTTTATTATTATTATGTACTTACATTTTCACTTGTTTGAATCGTACGGTACGCAAAGATACGATGTTGACCATTAACTACAGCCATGAGTGGTAAAACCACGCCGGGCGATGGGCGGATGTAGGCTGTATGTTCCGACATAAATAGTGAATATCAAACTTTGTTAGGCTTACATATTTGTTTATATTGAACTAAGACTACAATTTAAAGATGGTGTTAGTTAATTTTCCAAAATTAATTAAAGCCTGTCTAACTAATTTTTGTTTTTTGTAAGTTTTGGTATATTTTGGGCGATACGACGAAATTGTGCACACTTTTTCATTCATACTATACGTTTTCGTTGAATTAGAAATATATATTCCACATGTTGCTGGTTATTTTTTTTAATTCATATCCTTCTTCTTGGTGGTGCACTCATGGCTGAGGATCGTGACCACATTTAAATTTCGCCATTCTTTGAGCGACCAAGACTTTCCATCCTTCTCGATCTTCCGCTTGTCTCAGGGCAGAATGGATGGTGCCCCCCCCCCAGTCAGCTCTTTCACTTGGTCGCTCCATCGCGCAGACGCTCTTCCTCTGCTTCGCCTTCCCTGGAGGCCACCCAAAACTACCAGTCTCTCCAGGTCGTCCGGTCCGCGCCTGACAATATGTCCAAAAAACTGCAGAATTCTTCTCAGGCATATCGTCGTATTAATTCATATAATATATAGATATGTAGATAGACGAGTATTTTTTTACTATTATCTGTTATGGTTTGGTTTTTGCAGGGTTTCATTGGGTGTTGAAAACTAACCCACACTATCTGTAATTAATTGCAGTCTTAGTTCAATGAAAACAAATACGTATGACTGATAAAGCTTAGTGTGCACTATTTATTGCGGATCAAAACAGCCTACCTCCACCCTTCGCTACTGACACACGCTGAATTTCTCATACTGTCTGCACATGTTTCACGGGGTGCAATTAACAAGCGAATGCAACCATCTACGGAGTGAAGTCTAATTTAAAATAATCGATGTTTATTAAAATAAATATAAAGAAATCATTAAAATTATGAATTAGGTAGTAAAAAATCTTTACAGCACATTAAATAAAACTTAATAAATATAAATACTAAATTCTCATAATAAACATGACCATAAAATAGTATTTTATAATAAGGTCATCGAATACCTACACATTTTATAATGGTTTTTTTAATCGTAAGTTTATCTTAGATTTAAAATGCTTTTAGATAACGTACTTTATTAAATAAAATTATATAAAATGTAAATTATCAAAACAAAAATGTTTAACATACCTACATCATTTTGAAAACACTTCTGATAAAATATATTATAACCAATAGAAAAAATATGTTTGAAAAAATAAAGACATCCCGCAGGAATCGAACTTGCATCTCTTGGGTATCGCGCCCACCCACATAGACAACTATACTAAATGAGTCATTCTTAATTGTGACAAATTTTGACTAATGGCATTTAATACTCACTGAATTATGTATATTCAATAATTAGAATGTTACATTCTTAAATCTTGTGAATTATTCTTTGAATAAAAAAATAGTTATTTAATTAAAAATTTTTAGCAAGTTCAAGTAAGTTACAACAAAAAAAATCTTGGAGTCATCCGTGACGTCGGTTAGCAATAAAATTAATACATACTTTTATTTAAAATACAAAAGCCGATCGCGAATAGCAGCTCAATTTGGAAAGTGCTTCAGTGAGTATTAAAAACCATTAGTTAAAATTTGTCGCAATTAAGTATGACTCCTTTAGCATAGTGGTATATGTGCGTGGGCGCGATACCCGAGATATTTAGGTTCGATTCCTGCGGGGTGTCTTACTTTTTCAAAAATATTTTTTCTATTGGATATAATATATTTTCTCAGAAGTGTTTTCAAAGTTATATACTTAATATGTTCAGTAACGAGAATGATACAATAAAAAATGTTTAAAATATCAAGTTTCGTATTTTTCCCCTAGGTGCCTCTGCTGAGTGGAGCATTCACTTTAAAAAAGAATAAAAACTATAACTGTTTTGAAAGCACACTACTCCACTGTAGATTTTATTCACAAAAAAATACTGTCCAAGTAGACAGAAGTGTAATCGTGAGCATACCAGATAATTACTATGAATATAAATTTGTTTCTATTTGGCATTAAATCGCTTGATTACAAATTAATTATATTACTAATGACTGTAGCATTACTCCATTTTCAATAACGAGCTGCCGGTTAAATGAAATGAAACAGTGACTGGATAAAAAAAATCATTTCAATTGTTCAAATTAATCCGGCCAAACCAAAATCACAACAAAAATCGACCCGGTTAGAAAGACAATGCTTTATTCAAACATCATTTTTACGCGTAGGCACGTAAATATATTAGGTAGGTACATAGATGTCACAATAATTATTGAAATTATTCTGCAGGACTGTATGCGGACTATGGGCTATGAATATGACACATTCGTCGCTAATTTTAAAGTCTTTAACACTTTTCTAAACATGTAATTCGAGCTTTTTTTAATTAGTTGATAATAAAAATTATTTTCTTAAGACAATTTCATTTAGTGCGGTATTTGAGTGCCTGTTTGAAAACAAACCTATTCGAAAGAGAATAAATCCTTGGTAGAGAAGTTTTTTTTAACTGAAGGGTCACAATTTTTCGTCTGTCTAGTGGCGTCATGAAAGCGGATCATGTCCAATAGTTCAGGGCAATAGAAAATTAAATTACTAGTTATTAATTATTAATCAATGTTTTATTTTTTAATTATACAATTTTAATTTGTTATTATTGAAAACTATTTATAGCTATTTAACCAACCGCTATAAAAGTCCAAAGATAACTGATAGATATACCAATTAACAACATCTAATAATAATAATATCTATAACTGTATAATTACCAAACATCTTTTAAAAGTATCTTTTAAATCTAAAATACTTATTATTAAGTTTAATACATAGCAGTGGTGAAGGGTGGATGTAGGCTGTTAAGATCCGACATAAATAGTGCACACTAAACTTTGTCAGTCATTCTTATTTGTTTTTATTGGACTAAGACTAAAATTTACTCGAAATTTATTGTTTTTGTGTTAAATATAAAGTTAGTGGTAATTATTTTTAGTTAATCTAGTAGAAACTATGGTTAACTATGTTGTGTTTAATTTTGGGAGCCGTACTGAGAAGCAACATGATCGTATAACGTTTCATAGTTAAGTTAATAATAATAGAATTGAGGATCTACTGTGTGTTATACGCAAGAAACACGGCTTCATATAGCCGAACAATACCCACTCCCTTTATATTATTTCTTTAAGGATTCGACTGTTCCAGAATATGGTGGATTACTGCAAGTTGGTCTATAGAAGATGACATTAAACGAAGAAGTCCAGAATACCCAACATTTTTTTTTTTGTGATTTTACCGAGGCTTTGACTGCGACTCGCTGTCATATCGCCTCTTCTCTTCTAGAAGGGGATCCGTCGATCAGGTCCTCACTCATATTCTGTTAAATAACTTTACAATTTTGCCTAGCTCTTCCGTCTTACCCACCGCCAGGACACCCTTCAATTCGTCGACATTCTCATGGATATCCGCAATGTGAAGTTCATATTTAGGGCATTGTAGTGCTATATGTACAATGTCCTCTAAAACATGACATTCATCGCAGAGTTGAGATTCGCTTCTTCCCATGAGGACATCAAATCTTTTGCCCATGGTGTACCCTGTTCTTAGCCTCAGTATTAACTTAAACACATTTCTCGTCAAAGAAGACTCTACAAACCAGGGCACCTCTCGTGGTGATGGTAGAATAGACTTACTCCATTTCCCCTTTTCTAATGATGCCCTATGGTGAAAATCTATCCACATACTTTGGCACATTTTCTTTATGGCCTCATTCCAGTCCAGGTTTTCTGGTATCCACTGATATGGTACCCCTGAATCACCAGCTTCCTTTGCCAGATCATCCGCCCTTTCATTTCCCTCAATGCCCATGTGCGATGGGATCCATTGAATCTCCTCCTCTATTTTTCTTGGCGTCGATCTGGTCAAGGATGTGGTATGCTATGGTTTTACTGTATGGGGTCGGCTCTAGAGTACGAGTTCATCAAATACAAAATCGAATAAACACTATTTTTTCAATGAAATACGGCTTCCTATGCTTCTATAGCTGAAAAATACCCACTCTTCTATATTATTATAGTCGAACTTGGTTATTACGATCACGGAAATAGCGAGATCTCGGATGTAATGAGGAAACATTAGTTGACATTTTAGTTTATGATTTTTTCCATATATTTATTCACTTTTATAACGTGCTACTTCTCGGGCATACCGAGCAAAACTGTTAATGTGTCGAACGTTTAAAAAACAAAATTTTCGACCCTAAGCAATAAAATCCGACCGGGCAGTTCACTAGACCGATGCCGCCGGGATCGGATTACGTTTATGACACTAGTTAAGTGTCTAGGTGTTTTGTAATTGGTGTTTTCGTCGGCAAAATTGAAAAAGTATCCACGCATATGGTTGTTTTGCATTTGCATTTTCAGATTTTTTATGCTATTTGCTTAAATAGAACGTGGTGCGAAAAATGTCGGCCCCATCTTCCTCGTAAAAACCAAGTTCAACTGTATTACTTACGAGGTTTAAAAAGAATTTCCCATATAAAAAAAAATAGTCTTTAAGAAATTTGATCATGTTATATTATTTGTAATATAATAATTAAATACTTTGATTTTTTAAGACGACAAGATAATAATAGCATATTAAATGAAGGCCAAATATCAGGTTTATGTATCACGAAGTCCGCATCACGGGCCTGGTCGTCACACTGGTTTAAGTTTAACGGACTCACTGTGGAATCTCATTGTAGCAAGGTGTACTCGATTATTTTACAAACACGCATCGCTTTGTGTTACCTGCTCCGGCACGTGGACATTATGCACATTGTAATGTATGTGCAATGTTACGCACAATTATCATAAAATCACGTGGATATTGTATTCATCAGTGGCGCATTAAGGAGAAAATTATTTTTAAAGCCCAAAATAAAGGAACATTTTTATCAGAAAAATAGTACCTAAACAATGCCAATGGTGAGGTGTTGGTCAGTGGCGAAGGGTGGAGGTAGGTTGTTCGTCTTCTTATTGTGCCATCCTCTAGCGGAGGTCGGCCACCATCAAGGCGATCTTATTTTTGTCGTCTGTTACCCGGAACAGTTCAGTGGAGCTGCACTCGTACCAATCACGGAGGTTCTTAAGTCACGAGGTTATTAAGGCACATTAAACTTTGTTAGTCATACGTATTTGTTTTTATTGAACTAAGACTACAGTTTACAGATGGTATCGGCTAGTTTTTAAAAATCAATTAAACCCTACTTCAACCAAACCATAATAGTTTTAGTATATTTTTGGCGATACGACAAAATTGTGCATACTTTTTTCATTCATACTTAATACATATTACACATATTGTTGGTTCATTTTTAGCCCTGCTGCAAAAGACATTAAATTGACATATTATACACCATCTACTGAGACGAGTATTTACAGTGAAACCCATTTTCAAACGCCGGTGATTGTAGGTACGCGGAGGTTTGTGGTGCTGGCAGGTTTGAAGGCACCCTTGAATAAAAATGCCTGTGTGATGAACTGACGATAGAATATGTATTACAGTGGGTAGAATACAATAATAGTTATTTTATCAGGATTTTCTTGGTTCGATTATTGTTTTAAACTGAGGTGACAATACATTCTAATGATGTGACAGCATCGTAAAAAATCGCCACTACTCTCAAAAATCATAAATAATAGTTTTATTCGTTTCTTCATTCGCCGCCGTTTATAATGTGTCGCCCATGGCCCCCATATCCTGAGGCGGGCCCCAAGGCTACATGGTATACCGTGGTTCCGTGTAAAATAAAGGGTATTTTAGCGATTATAGGTTTTTTTTAAATAAATCCACTTGAATTATTGTGTTAATATCATGATGCATTGATCGCGACCCCTTTTGTGATAGCCAAGTAACATGCAACACTTCGCCATATTTGATAAAATAGTCATTGTCAGAAAACACGCTAAAAATAATTATAAAATTAAAATGCAGTCGTGAAATAGCGACGGTTTTTACTATTAAAGCAAATTTTTAGTGTGTATTTATCTGTCTTAACTGGTCGACCCGCCACACCGGCCCCCTCCTAAGACCGGGTTCCGAGGCTAGAGCCCTGTCGCCCTTATACAAATTCACATTCAATTTTTTTTTTACATACCGTGAACATTACAAATTACAAATTTAAGACGTTCATAACATGACATTTAAAAACAAAGAAACAGTATAAAGAAGAAATAAATATATGCAGTATCACAAAAACAGTATGAAAAGTAAAGTAAAAGGTACAAAATAATAAAAAAATATACTTATATTAAATATAAAACATATAAATTACAAAGCATGGAAGCACACCGAATGAGCTATTTTAAGAATTTATAAAACCACCTATACTCATCCTTACGTAGATGGAATATATCAACATCCGAAGCGATTTGGTTGAATTATTGCCCTCCCAATTGGCATCACCAATGGCAGGTTAGTTTTGCTCCTCGGGAGAACAAACTACTGATGCTCCCGGTTTCTAAGATAGTTATCAGGGACACACAAGTCAATTTCAACGTATGACCTGCCTACCCCCACGGGGCGTCACTAAAATATTTATCTATCCACAAGTGCAATCGCACGGGTACGATATGTCCCACAGTTTTAAATAATTATTGGTCTGAGGTTTTAACGCCAATTTATTTTTCGTCTAATAAGAAAGTGTATCGAAAAAAACACCATTATAGGGAACAGTAAATAAACCGCGTTTTCTTTCAATTATTTTAATTATTGCATTCAACCGTGGATCTTAGCGTCGAATGAATTTAAATTTCGCGGCAATTTGCTGCGCTGGTTTATTTGGATTTATTAATTACCCGACGAGAAGTGCATGGATTCTGTTGTGACAAGAGCATACTCCACTTTACCTGCAGAGATACCAATCTGAATCACAGCCGCGCTTCTTCCGACAACAAACAAAAACCGGTTCTTTCACCGTACAACCTTACTACCAGTTAGTGAGTTGGCACAGTGAGAAGACAGCTATACTGCCCTTCCAAGGAAGAAGGCAGTAACTCGCAAGATTTGTGTAATTGAGTTATGAATGCCATCCGTTAGGTAATTTTGTAAGCTATATATTCTGTTCACAAACAGTATTATCACCAACGTTAAAATCCTTAGTAAAAAATTGATATCTGTTAAAATGATACACATTTCTTAACAAAAAGGCAGTCATTGCACTATTTATTGCAGTTACTGCTTCACATCATACTAATAAAAATTATCACCGTTTTTTTATTAATTCACAGTACTAAAATTTGAAAAAACACATTACTTATGTCATTTATCTCGAAAGTGTGTGAGAGTCAGTTTTTTTTTTAATTATTAATAACCATGTCCTTGTTTTTTCGTACAAGGTGGTTGTTAGTAATTTTGAACAATCACAAACACCCATTTTTTGAGAAAAACACATAAATATTGTGTGTCCTGACCGGGAATCGAACCCAGGAACTCTCGGGTGGAAGGCAAGCGCCATATGCACTGCACCACGAGAGTTAGATACATCTAGAAATCACACTTTTAACTAATAAGATTAAAGTGAGCAGGTAACTTGTATTTAAGCAATTGTGTTGGAAAGTTGAACTTCTTTAGGTTTAGATATCTCATCATAGTTATTATTCACTTGAGAAGAGAATGTTATGAAGGAACTGAAATTGAGTAATTCATTTGTATTAAAAACTGTTGAATCAAGCCTGAATTAGAACTAACCGTAAGTGCGAGTGAGAAGGCATTTGAAACGCGTATTTTCTCCGTAAAATTCGTTAGAGTAATATAGAAGACAAATGAATAAACGAGTTAGAATTTAGGACGTGAAGCCGGTTTGGAGTTTGAAAGGGTTAAGCGCACACACTGCGAGTACGTACTTGCTGAAATAGATACTTATATAGTTTTTTGTGAGAATTAAAGTTAGTAGAAAATATTTTTAGTTAATTTAGTTGAAAAGATAAGTAAGTACCTATACGTAGTTACTTAAGAGCATACATTAGTGAAACGACAAATAATTTTCAACAATAGGTGGAACGTAATTTCGCACTCGTTGCCAATCGGAGAGCGATAGTCGAGCTGTGAGCACGTAAATTTGTTTTCTGATAGCGTTGGAGGAATCTATTCTTAAATCGTGTAAAGATGAATAAAAAACGTTACGCATTTACTCGAAAAAGAAAACATGTCAATGAATATATTATTATTATTACTAATATAACAATAAACATGACATTAAATGGACGCATGTTGAATTTTTATAACAAATTATGTTTTGTTCGTCACGCATCGTTTGCACAATCTGTGCGTCGTGTAATCACGATCTTTTTAGACCATGCCTCAGCTGAAGTATAGCCTTAAGCCGAGTACTAGTACCGAAATAAATGTGTTTGGTTGAAAATAAAGTGCCGGTTGTCAATTACATATTATTATTATCCTCAATTCGAGATTGTGTACAGTTTTCTGCCATTCCTCGCAAAGCACAGTGCCTATTTACTAGGATTATGAAAAACATCGTTTATAACCACACCCCGTTATATATTATTCTAAATTAAATTTACACAATGCGACTAAGTTCAATAATAATAGTACGTGTATTGGATGATATTATTATTGGTTGCAGAAATAATCAAAATTAAATCAATACAAAACTTTCGCCATTTCGATTACTTCATAACAATAACACAAAATTCTAATCCAGTGTTAACAAAGAAATCTAATTTGAATTCATTGAAACCAATTTATTTTCTATAGTGTTTATGATTTGCCCCTATGCGACTTAAGAAATGTTAATTTACATTTTTAGATTCTTCTTATAGATACAGAAAATGAAACCAAACTTATTATTTTACTCAATATAAATCTTGCTTGCGCTTATTTTAAAAGGGTTATGTAATAATTTGATGATTGAATATCACTAATTTATGCATACCTACACAAATTTACATTTAAGAGTAGGCTGACATATTATTTTTATAATATTATAAAATGTTAGTGTCTGTACCTATATCTGTCCGTTTCTCCAGTTACAACAATAGAAATTAATGGATCAATTTTTAATTAACTTTTTTTTTGTATTCAACGAATAATTCACAAGATTTAAGAAAGTAACATTCTAATTATTGAACATACATAATTTTGAAACTACTTCTGAGAAAATATATTATACACCCCGCAGGAATCGAACCTGCATCTCTCGGGTATGGCGCGCACGCACATTGACCACAATGCTTAAGGAGTCTTAATTAAGATTTAGATTAATTACTTAATTACGACAAAAAGAAAAACAATTTTTTTAAGTCAAAGATAAACTTGGAAAAAGGATTTCAAGTTAAACACATTTATATTTTTATAAAAATCTATTTTTTTTTTTAAATAAATATAAGAAATATTAAAACTATTAAAACTATGAATTATTCGAAAATCGGTTCGAGGAAAAATTGAAAACTTAATAATCTAAATTTTAATAAAAAATATGACCATAAAATAATATAATGTAATAATAACGTAACTGTGGACATAAATATGTAACAAATTCAGATTTTTTTTTACAGTTGTAAGTTTATATTTGACTTAAAAATTTTGCGGCTTAAGGGTTGTACTATAAAGCCGTGGGTCCCGGGTTCGAATCCTGGGTCTGGGAAGTACACATATTGTTTTTCAATTTGTATCTGTCAGGGTATGGACCTAATAGGTTGAGCAAGTGGCTGACATCCATTTCTCGTAAAAAACAAAATCTGTCAATACAAACCTCCACCCTGTGGAGGCCCATATGATCCTATCAGGATCGGACATGGTCAATGTATGTATTATGTGTATTTTAATGTTTGCAGATACATATTTATTAATTAATACAGATGAAATTGTAAATTATCAAAAAAAATGTCTCAGTTTGCAAGCTTCGTATTATTCCGCTAGGTGCCTATGGTAGGTAGAAGCATCCCCCTTAATGGCACTTTCATCTCGATGCTCGGTATCTCAAAGAACACTTCTTATAAATAATGCGCTTGCAACAATATAAGGTAAGGCGTTGGTTGGGGTGTGTTTTGATCACATATTGAGCCTTATCAAGTAAGTAGTAACATTTTTCGTTTAAGTCCAGATAATATTATATTTATTTTCAAGTGGAAAGGTGGTTAAATTTTTTATACTTGGAAATTTTATCAACGTTCCCGTTCTCTAATTATATATCTCTTTTTCTATACATCACCTGAAAGCATTATGTACTAACATTATTTTTATATAATATGGCTTAAAGTTTAAGTTAACTTAAAGTTAAGCCACATAAAACTTATACAAACTTATACACTCGTGCTTGTTAAAGTTCACTATGTGACCCCAATAAGTGTCGTAAGATAATTATAGGTATTAGTGGTGAATACCAACTGGTATATAAATTGTAGAAATCATTATGAACCACCACCAAATAAACGGCGAATCTCTAGAAATGATTGTTTGTATTAGTGAATTAGTCTAACATTGTTTCGTTCGCACAGGTACACGAATTCAAAACAGTTCACCGATGGTCAGAAAATTACCAACTGGAACATGTAATTTATGGATGACTGGTGTTTCACACAAAGCAAGTAAAAAAAAACGTTATTTTGACATCGCGGCATTCATTGACACTTCAACAGTGCGATTACTTTTGGTTACGTCTTATATTATCACCTGTCATTTCCGCTGTCGATTGACTTGAATCAAACCTGTAAAAATCACCCTTATACTATATTCTATAGCCTATACTCTATACGAATACATCATATACACTTGGCACTGTAAATCTTCAGCTAACTTATTATAGTCGGGTACGTAATTAGAATTACTTTCCCTTAAGCAATAGTAATTGTCCAAGTGAGGTTCTGTGAGTCTTGGTCGATATTTTGATTTTAAGTATTTCATGTTAGAAAACAGATAATCGCAAGAATATGTCGTAGCACAGTATGATGATGTTTAACTTGGTGGAGTGTCAGTATTATAATTTGATGGTATCTTGAGGGCGCATCAAATATTCTCCGAGGGCGCCGCATTGCCGATTCCTGCTCTAGACACTTGAATTTTGAGAAAATCCAGCATTTTTTCTATTGTCTAATGCCAGCGCTCCATTGGTGAGCCAAGTCCGAGGACAATAAATCGTCCGATTTGTCTATGCTCTGCTACTGATCAGCGAACGAATAAAAAAGTTGAGCTCTCAAAAGTCAAAAGTTGCGATTATCGTAATGTCTTCCGATAATCCTATAATTTTGTGTTATTTGTAGACTTATATGTAGACTTGCATAAAATAATATATCAGTGAAAACAACACAAGTTTTACGTTTTTTTATGAATTTCATAAATACAAATAAAAATATAATTGATAAATCTCTCATTTTATAATGTATAAATTAACAAATTAATCAATGAAAATGTTTAAAACAATTACAGATTTTTTTTTCGGTCCGAATAACCATTAATGTCAAATCGAATTTGCATAGTGATCGACGGACGAAGTCTGTCAACTCGGAGAGTAAAATATCGACCATGATTGAAATTCAACGAGCCTGGTCTGCGGATTAAAAAGTCCGCAGATCTGGGGTGCTCCACGCGAAAAAAAAGTCCGAAGACTGTAAATCGTCTGACTTGCGTGCCAATAGCCAAGTCTACACACTGGCGTTGAAGTGACTAATAGGGTGTTCATCCAAAATTTTCGAATGCGATTTTACGCCAGGTATATAATACGCCCGTATAATTGCGTTCATCCAAATTTTGTATATAAGCATCTCGCCGAATCCGTACACCGAATGCCCCTCTACCATAAGTTGAGCGAACCGATTGCTAAATTTGTCAGAGTCGATGTTTGACAGATCAACTGACAGCCCGCGTTTGTTGATAATTGTCATACCTAGGTACTTGTTTTCTTCCGTATTTCATTATGATTCAGTGAATTATTTTGATTATTGTCTAATGGTATTATCTATTTTACAATTGATCCTATAATTGGTGCTTCATTTTATTCAATCATGAATGCTTTATTTATAGGTACTAAACTTTGCTTTCGTAGATGAAGCTAATCTAGCGCAGATTCATGAAAATCAAATAAATATAATACAATATTTTTAACAACACAATTCACATCATGCTGGAATCGATTTATGCATAATAATTATAGGGTAGGTAGGCATACTATCACGATAGGTAACCATTTCCTTTCATTTGTTTATATTGTAATGATTATATTTATTTTTAATAACGTTTATTCGGCATTCGGATTATCCGGCCATAATGTACATAGTATTAATCGAAAAATAAAAGAAATAATATAAAATTATGTAATAGCGACAATGACATTAATGTCATTGAATAGCGAGTTCAAAATATGTGGACTACTGGGGCTACCTAGCGGCAAAATGTGAAAAAATATCGTTTGTTTGACAGTTAAGTGCACATAGACATCAAAAACTGACCATAGAGAAAAAATATGTTTCTGTTTTAATATAAGGAATACTTGTTTTACATAGACGTGCATATACAAACACCGTTATTTGAATGCAGCATACTGTGAGCATAATAGAACACCGCGGCAACCGAGTATACAAAGCCGAAGACAAGTCAGTGAACACTCGACAAGTTTTATTGCGGCAATAAACGGTTCCGGCGTAAGGTGAGACCGTCATAAACCATTCGGTTTTGCTAATTCCATGGATAGCCTATAAATGTGGACTTACAGCCCCTCCATGGAATAAGCCAAACCGAATCGTTTATTACCCTCAAAACTTACGCTATTTCCGTTTACAACCATGTACTTACTAGTCGAGTGTTCATGGAAGTGCTTGCGAAACTGTATACAGACATCGCTTCGTGTTCCGTTATGCTTCACTCAAATCATAGTGTTCGGGTACGCACGCTTATTTGGATCAAGTATTCTTTCTACCAAAATCAGAAGATTTTTTTCTCTATGGTCAATTTTTAACAAGTTTGATGTCTATGGACGCTTAACCGTCAAACAAAAACGAAACAAGACGTAATTTTCGCATTTTGCCGCGAGATACCTCTAGTAGTAATACAATGACAATATTGAAAATGAAAGATGTTAAAATCGCTACGTCATTTTCATACTTATTATTTTTTATATTTATTGATTTATATTACATTATGCCCGAATAAAAGTAATTGAATAAATATAATCATTATATTATTATCATCATCATAATCAAATATAATAAATCTCTTGAGAAGTAGGTACATGATTACTATCGCGGAAGGTAGATACCTAGGTACCTACCTTGTGATTGTATACCTACCATGTATTATGCATAAATCGTTTACATATGAATTGAGTTAATAATATATATATGTAAATTATATTTTCATTAATCTGCGTCTGATTATCTGCGTATTTACTAACGAAACTTTTGAATCCGAAAGCATTTCGCTTTTATGAAATTTACGGCGTTGTAAATTAGTTTCATCCACGAAAGCAAAGTTTAGTAATAAAGAAAGCAGTCATAATTGAATAAAATGAAGCACCAATTATAGGATAAATTGTAAAATAAATATTACCATTAGACAATAATCAAAATAATTCACTGAATCATAATGAAACACAGAAGAAAACAAGTACTACCTATGACGATATCAACAAACGCATTCTGTCAGTTGTAATCTGTCAAACATCGACTCTGACAAATTTAGCAATCGGTTTGCTAAACTTATGGTAGAGGGGCATTCGGTGTACGGATTCGGCGAGATGCTTATATACAAAATTTGGATGAACGCAATTATACGTTTTGCACGCCATTTGGCGTAAAATCGCATTCGAAAATATTGGATGAAAGGCCCCTTAGCTAATGGAGCGCTGGCATAACGTCTAACGTATTTTCTTATCATATCTTGCATATTTTTACGGCAACATTGGTTCATATAAATATTTCACCTATAGGAAGCATGCACAGCATAACTTTACTAATAAGCGTTACCAATACAGCCTTGGGTAGGTATAGATATTATAGAATATAGATAGACTCATCAGTCGTTGATTATCAAAAGAAGTAATAGGTACTCGGCGAACATCTTTAGATCGCCTTCTCAATACGTTGTCTCTCTCGGTGGTGATTTTATGAATAGACGTAATAAAAAATCGCAGGTAAACCGCAAAAACTCCCGCCACAAAAGGTGAATTTCTCAAGAAAGATGTTATGATGTAATTCGCAAATGATTCACGGCCGCAGAAAACAAAAAAGAGAAACTTTTAAAGCAGGTATAAAGAAATAATCAAAAGAAATAACATCCTGTGTTGAAGGTATGTATTCAAATTTTCGGTTAAGGTAAGATATGATGTAAGTTAAGTACCTAATATGATATGCATTCCCCGCAGGACTATACTTTAGTTAACACTGTAATACATTTATATTATTTTTCTTCCTTTTGCAAAATAACACGGATATCACTCGGGGCAATTCCGTATACAAAGCAGTTATCTACAATAATTGGTAACACACAGCAATGCGTCTTGCTTGGTGCATTTGGAATCAAATATGACGTATTCAAAACATGTTGCACTAATACTCAATGCAGTGAAGTCCCGTGGGGGCGGGAATAGCAAAATCTAGCAAGTGTCACTGAGTCCCGGATTTACCCCGCTGAACCGCGCACCTTTCCGGGTACATACCCCATACTCAGACACTCCACACTTTCAATATATCGATGAACACGTAGCTTGCAGCTTTAACTACGGGTGCTTGCCTGCGACTTCTACGAGTTACTACGATATGTCGCATGGTCAAATGGGCATACTTAATACAATTATTAGGAACATGTTTTTTAGACAAACCGATTGAGAATATTAAAATAAACATTGGATACCTACCCTTGATAATTGTATTCATGGCCCCTACAAGCTGGAGGCTGATAGAGCTCTAGCCTGGGGGCCCAGGCTTAAAGAGGGCCCGGCATGGCGATTCAACCAGTTAAGTGAGATAAACACACACCACAAATTTGCTATATGTAATAGAAAGAATAACATTTATGTGGCTGTGCGATGCAATGAAATGTGATATGATGATTAATATAATTAAATAATAAGTGTAAAATTTTATTTTATAATTGTTTTTAGTGTATTTCCTAACTAATGAAAATTGCTATTTACCCAATATGACGAAGGGTCGCATGTTACTCGACTACCACAAAGAGGGGTCGTGTTCAGTGCTTCATGATGCCAAGTGCAGACAATTCAACAATTATTCAAGATTTATTTTAAAATATGTACAAAAAATCGCTAAAAATACACGAAATACTCCTAATTTTAATACCAATTGGGGAACACTACTGTAGAATATCACACTGACCTTAGCGACAGGTAGGGGACTCGTCAAACATCTTGGCCTGGGGCCCGCTTCAGAATGTGGGGACCATGATTGTATCTATTCATGGGTGCCACGAGTCTTCAATTGACGCAGGCGTGTCGTAGAATACCGATATTAGTCGGTTCAACACTTTAAAAAGTCTTTTTGACCGTCAAATCACCCGGTTCAAGATCCTCAATCACGAAGAAATGTTTTTTTCACTAAATTAATTATATTTTATCATTTCTAGAGGGGCTTAAGACCCGAAACAACACAGTTGTATTATCAATGTCCCAAATTTATTTTAAGCAATCAGGATAAATTCCACACTTGTTTACATTATATATTTTGGAAATTTTGATACCGCAAAGGTCATTATAATAAAATATAATGCTTTCATACTATTATATAATATTAAATAAATCCAACACTTTTATCTGTCACAACCAGATACGGATTTATTTTCGTGATAAAATTATCCATGGTTATTGTAATTATTAATTAAAAACCACACATCAGCAGTTAGGTAATTCCACGTATTGAATCTCCCCACACATGACGTAACATAAAAATACAATATGGCTAACAAAACAAAAAAAATGTTTTTTTTTCTGTCGGTATTGTATTTCAAGGTTTAGTTTAGTTCAGCGACGTCCATGAATGACTAAAAATCAGTCTCGGCAACCATGGGTCATGTTCCACAATCAACATGACGAAATGAAATATATGTAGGTGCCTAATAAAACATATTTTTGAAACACTATCATTGGGTATTTAAAATGTTAGTTAGGTACCTATATATTTGTATTTTTCTTACTAATGCACACAACTGTATTTATCACAAGACCCAGGCGTGCACACAAGACGGGGGGGGGGTTCTGGACCACCCCCTCGAGAAACGGATAAAACACAATTTATTTAGATAAATGGATTATTACTTCCCCGAATTTTTCGTCAAGACTTCGTGACTTCATGAACTAATCTGCCACTGGTAATCCCAAGGAGGGCGAAAACTATGTTGAAATAAATTGCTTCGGGTGTTGATATATTCCAATTGCGTGAGGTGAGTTTAGGTGGACGCTATTTTATAAATTCTTAAAATAGGGTCTCCTTAGCACACTCGGTGTAGTTTTTTGAACTTATATTTAATATGTATAATTGTATTTTCAATTATTTTGCATGTTTATATTATGTGCTCTTTTTATATTTTCATTTTTATCCCATTTATTACTTTTGTTTTTCTTCCTTCTTTATAATAATGTTTCATGTCATGTTGTGAACGTCTTAAACTTATAATTTGTAATGTCCACAATATGTTAAAAAAAAAAAAAAAAAAAAAATGAAAAATTTAAATTGAATTTAAATTGACCCCAGATGATTTGGATATCGAACAGTCTATGAACGGGTTCTCCGTTCCTCTTGGCATTCTACAACACGCAAGACCTATGGCCGCTGGAAGACCCGTGGCGATGGTGTTTCGAGCAAATCGATTTGAGCAAATTCGTGTTTATCTCAATTATCTGGACAATCCGCCACGCCGGGCTCCCAGTCTAGAGCCCTATCAGCCTTGTGGGGGGCATGCCTTTATGACATCATATTATAATGTAATCTCTCGAGTGGATACTGAAAAGATTAAAGTTCTACAGACACAACTATGTCAACATATCCTCAAATAGCCAATCCAGTCTGGTAGCTCTCCAAAACCCATCATCCACACACCCACTAGTAAGGGACATTTTTACGCTATCAACACAGCTTCGAATGATAGGAACAAACCCTAGATTATTCTGGATAATAAGTCAGACAATGAGAAAGCCGATAGATACGATAAACAAGCCACAACAGATAACATACCTTTAACCTACACACACTTCCCCCTAAGCTGCGCAAAACAAAACCTATAAACGAAGACAATAGAACTATGGAACAACAAATACACAACATCCGCCATAGGATCAATAACGCAGAAATTTATTCCAAACATAAACTCTGCCATTACTCTTGCCAGGAACATAAAAAAATCACACGAACTCACACAGATACTAACAGGCCACGGAGCAGTGCGAGCCTATCTAAAAAGATTTAAATTGAGGGACGATGACTGTTGTCCATGTGACGGCTACACATCTCAAACTGTGTGGCATGTCATCAACGACTGCTCTATGCTATAAAAGAAGCAATAGACTCACAGGAGTCTATGTAGACAGCATAACCATGAAATTGACTTCCAAAAACCTTCCCAAAACAACACAAGAACACTACACAATATATTTAATTCTGGCCATAAAGAAAATTAAAGATATAAATGTAGGAACATAATTAACTACACATCAATGTAACTAACCTTCCCAACCACCTAGTACCAAAAAACAAGGCATGGTTATTTATATAAAAAAAAATGTAATTGTAGACTGTAGAGATCTGAGTCGCTCAAGGCAGCTCTAAGATGAAAAAAGGTTGAGCATCACATTAGACGTTAATCCAAGATAATATTTTCATCTCAACGGTCTTCAACCATTGATGAAAGGAATTTATACCTGGAAATTATAGTTTACATACCTCACTATTCAATGCTGTCCGTCTGAATAATATAATGATTGATATACGTACATTATACATCATCTATCTATATATTATCTAACTACACAAGTAGGCAGGTATATTCTTCACTTTACTAGATATAGAATACCTACCAATTATCTTTTAGTATCTACTAGTTATAATTATTAAACATTCCATTTATTAACAATTTAGTTGTTGAATAATTAATTTCTGAATATCACAATCAATTAAATCTTTAAATTGTTTATTAGTAGGTAATTAAAAATTCACCTTTGACTCTCTTTGATTATGATTAATAAAAATGATAACCAAAATTTAATGTTTAGAGCCCCAACACTAAATCAACTTATATTGTAGTAGGCAGTGGCGAAGGGTGGAGGTAGGCTGTTAAGATCCGACATAAATAGTACATATTAATCTTTGTCAGTCAAACGTATTTATTTTCATTGAACTAAGACTACAATGTGTAAGTAGTGTTTGTTAGTTTTTAAAATTCAATTAAACCCTGCCTAATCCAAATTATAGTAGATAAAGTCAAGAAATATTCGTTTATCTATAAAATATTTAAATTATGCCATTAAAACATACATCATTTTAGATATTTTATAGATAGAAGAATATGTTTTATCGATTATGGTTTGGCTAAGGCAGGGCTTAATTAATTTAAAAAAAAAACTAACCCACACCATCTATAATATGTATTCAATTCAACGAAAACTAATAAGTTTGACTAAAAAGTGTGCAATATTTTTGTCGTATCGCCCTTATCATACCTTTAATAATATTTTTATCTATGTATTATGCCATTCTGGTTTGGTTCCGCAGGGTTTACTGAATTTAAAAAACTTTTCAACAAATTGTGTAATATGTATTCTTATTTTAACGAAAATAAATAAGTATGAAAGAAAAAGTATGTACAATTTTGTCTGATCGCCAAAAGCATACCAAAACTATTATGGTTTGGTTTAGGCAGGGTTTAATTGAATTTTAAAAACTAACCAGCACTATCTGCAGATTGGATTCTTAGTTCAATGAAAACAAATAAATGGGAACTGAAATACCTAACGGATATGGATAACTAGGCAATCGATCTCGAGTGTGAAAGAATACGTGATAAACTGACATCACTGTAAACATGTCAGGCTTTTATACCTCTTGCTTCAGATTTTGGCGTTGTGTGCGTATATTTTTGACAATACGTATGTAATCGTTTGTATGTGTTGTACGCGTGAAATTTACCAAATTTGTTGAAGCCTTTTTTATAGAGTGTGTATGACTTGTGTTATATCCAGGGAACACAGAATTAATGGGAACTGAAATTAATACCCAACGGGTATGGAGAAGCAGGCAACCGATGTCGAGTGTGGAAGAATATGGGACAAACTTAAACACGTGAGAAGAATACGTTCATTCGTATTTCGTTCTAATAACTGTTCTCGTTTTATACACTGATCCTCATTCGATATCGGTAGCAACACACACTATTACACATCTATAATGCGTGATTCATTTTCGTATGACACTCTCACATCAACCACAGCGTCAAAATGTAGTGTATTGGGGTAGTCTTTCGGAATTATATTCACTGCTAACCTTTTAATTACCACATTTAAATAACACGTTAATTATATCTAATGGTCAACTACTCCAAACGCGCCAGTCGCGGTGTTAGCACTAAATGAGTTATTAACCTGTTCTGTGGTATTAACTGTTTGATTTAACTATGCTTCCTGCGTCCGCCTTTTACTAGAACCGACACTTATTATTTTATTTTGTATCTTACACTCATCAATATCGTAAACTTTCGTGATTAGTTATGATGGTAAACCTAACTTATACGGGTATTGAGGGCAATGAAAGGGCGGATGATCTGGCAAAGGAAGCTGGTCAATCAGAGATGCCATATCAGTGGGTACCAAAATACCTGGACTGGAATGAGGCCATAAAGAAAATGTCCCAAAGCATGTTGATAGATTTTCACCACAGGGCATCTCTAGAATAAGTGAAATGGAGTAAGTTCATTCTACCATCACCACGTTCGGTGCCCTGGTTTGTAAAGTCTCTTTTGAATAGAAATGAGCTTAAGCTGATACTGAGGCTCAGAACAGGACACACGATGGGTATAATATTTGATGTCCTCGTGAGAAGAAGCGATTCACAGCACTGCGATGAATGTGATGTTTTGGAGGATATTGTAGACATAGCAGTACAATGCCCTAAATATGAACGACACAGAGTACAGCTGCGAATTGCGGATATCTTTGAGAATGTCGACGAATTGAAAGGTGTCCTGGAGGTGGGTAAGATGGAAAAGCTTGGCAGAATTATAAAGTTCTTTAACAGAATTGGAGTGATTGCCTGATTGGCGGATCCTCTTCTAGGCCAGAAGAGGCGATATGACAGCGAGTTTCAGTCAAAGCCTCGGTAAAATCATAAAAAAAACTTAATATAAAAATACATAACTTTTATATTAACTTACAGTTAACACATTTAAAATGATTATAAAAATTGGTTTTTGGTCTTTATTTATTGCCGATTTTTACCGATTACCGCTAGAAAATATCTAATAATTCAATAAATAAAGACTTACATCGTACAATAAACGATTAAGACAACGGAAATAGCCCAAGCATAAAGCCTTAAAAGCATTGGAATACAGAGATTAAGATAATCACCGGATTTGTAAGCAGATTGCCCTATTTTGTAATAATATTAATCTCAGTTTGGGTAATTTTATTTGTCGTTAACTATTGCGAAATCATTAGCCGGCTCTTACATCTAAACTCGCCTCGTCTACCGCACGACCATAAATCAAACCTTACAAGAACGTCGACCTGGTGTCGCATATGAAGACCGCGCAGAACTACCTAGCGACAGTCGCACGTAATCTTCGAAACGTATAGATATTCGGACGCGGCGATCGGCGAGCCGGTATAGGAATGACCGATTCGTAGGTGTTTGTGTGCATCCCGGTGTCTTCGACTTGAAACCGGAGAAGCGTGCAACTTGTCGATTGCAACAGCAGATGTTTTTTTTCAAACTAAACAGTCGCATTCTGTGACTGTACATTTTGTGAATAACGGTGACGTCACATCGACGTATTCGACACGTTGCAGGCGGACGAGTTTTGATATGAGAGCCGGCTTAAATGGAAATGTGCAGGGAACACAGCTCGAAGAAAATACTATTCCCTGAACAAGTCTGATCATACAGTGATACAGAGAAAAGATAGGTCGATATGCCGTAGAATCGTGGGAATAGTTAAGTTCTACCAAAGTGCATAGCAACACAATGCACATGATCAAGAGGGGTGCTTAAAGAGGCCTTCATCAAGCAGTATGTTGGTCCCGGTGATAATTATTAAAGAATAAACAAACGTCTTAATACTTTTAGATTGGAACTTTTTAGTGGTTTCGGATTATGTCGGTCCTATCATCAGGCGCTTGACTCTTATCATTTTAGTCGATCTTTTGCGGTTGAAGCCAAAAAACTATCTGTTTACGTTTCAAACTCATTCGTCAGCATTGTTTAGCTATTAGAAGTTCTTATAAAAAGGTATGTAATGAATACGATTTGCCACTTCATATAATATATCAGATCAGCTGTTCAAAGGTGGCCATTTTGAATTTCTATATTTCTAATGTTTATTACCTCCGGCAGTATTACAGCGACTCGTTTTAATATTAAATGGTATCATAATTAAGCTATAAATATTATTATTCTTACCAATTTCAACAGCCAAAACTGCAGCCACGATAGCCATAAACACGAAAGCACGAGTGCCCTCCATGATGGCAACACCAGAGCACTTCACAAACGGTGTTATTCTTACAACATCACACTAACTTTACTTCGATTCTCTGCAATCCCAGTAGTTGACCCGAAACTTCGTTCCAAATTCGAACTTCCTAGGTTCCAAAACTCACTTCAACTGCACTCACTTTCCAATTAATCGGTTCCAACACGATAATAATTCGTGCAATATTTTGAATATACAAAATATTCCAAAACTCATAAATTATAGAAAATTATGTATGGTTATTATAATGATTATAATGTGTGCACATACAGTTGTCGATTGTAAAAGTAGATTTAGGTGTTACAGTTTAACGAAACCTTGTCCGGTCATTAAAATAATTATTTGAATGTTGAACGCAGGCGTAGAAGATCCACAGGTTGCCCTGAAAAAAAATACAGGTCTATGAGTTATAATTATAAATTATTAAGTTAAATGAACTGGTTTTAATAAACAATTATTAAACAAAAGCCACTCTTATTCATACGAGTATCGTCACCGCAATACTACAACTAGATAGTCATCGTTGGGAAAATGAAATTTAAACTTTACTTGATTAATCTAAATCTAGGCTATAATTATTATTTAAAATAAAAATGGAAAATTATGATTGTCTAATTGGGAACAATTAAATAATGTTCAATTGTATGAAAAAATATTGTAAATATATTATTTTATTTATTTAATACATTTATGATTAGTTATCTAATATTTTCAAACACAAAATTAATACAGTTCCCATTAACTACTGACTTACATAGTTTTATCATTTTGTAGAGAAGGAAATGTATAATCATATTCAATAGCTATCTCAAAAACAGTGAGAATCAAGTTATCTAGTTGTAGTATTGAGGTGACGATATGTGTCACTACATTACAAAATCAGCCAAGTCCACATTTAGATATTTTTTACTTTTTTGTGAATTGCTGAAGAACTACTGCTTTCTAACATATCTGCATTATCAAAATGTGTAATTTATTCATTTTAAATGTTCTATACTCGAAATAATATAAACTTTCACCCTTGTGATTGTGTATTTGAGAAAACAAAAAGCTGTTTTTCTCCTATTCATCTATTATGGACTTGGCTGATTTTGAAATTTAGCGACACATATGTACTAAAAAAAAGTAATATTAACATCATATTTTGTACAAGTGTATGAAGAGAAATAATTTGTTTTTTTCACGATGATTTTTTAAAACTTCCATTCATACTTAATTGGCGGCCTCATTACAAACATTTTTCCCGTACAATAAACCACCATTGGCTCGCGTAGTCGAGTGCTTAAAGCACTGACTTATTATCCGGGGCTCCATGTTCAGCCCCGGTGAGGTCACAATACATGGACTGTAAAAATATTGCTGTGTTATAAAAATAAATCCCTTTCAAATCTATTCTTAATAGATAAATAAATAATTTATGTCTGTGATTTTGAAATATTTGTCTTTTTATCATCGTTTCGATTATTTTCATTTCGTTTTTTTTTTAATTTATCATCATTTTACTCACGTATGCCTCAAAACTACTACATAAAAATATTGATGTAACTTGGACAGGTTTTAGACTACATTTAAATATTTTAAAAGGTCTCAAGTTACGAAAAAAACTTCTTGAAAATAACGAACTTGCAACAATTCATCAAGAATCAGTAAAGCTGTCAGATAGCATCGATGGAGTGGTGAGGTGAGGTGTTCGCTTAAATCCAACCGTTATATATATATATATACTAAACTCTGCCATTCTTGGTGGTGTTGGCTTGTGTGTCTCTGATAATTACCTTTGGAATCGAGGGCATCCGTTGTTTGTTCTCCCAAGGTGCAGAACTAACCTGCCATTAGTAATGCCAATTGGGAGAGCAATTATGTTTAATGAAATCGCTTCGGATATTGATATATTCCACTTACGCGAGGGTGAATTTGGGTGGACGTTGTTTTATAAGTTTTTAAGATAGGGTCTATCAAAGTTCACTCTGTGTGCTTCTACTTTTATTTTTGTTATTTTATTACTTATTGTATTATTAACTCACATTTCTCTGTATTTTTATTTAAAAAATTGTTAACACTTATTTCATGTCATGTCGTGAACGCTTTAAATTTAGGTATAATTTGTTATGTTCATTATATGTAAAATAAATAAATTTATATTTGAATTTGAATTTTGAAAAACTATTATCATTATTCGCCGGGATAGATCCTCTGCTGGATGAAAGCCTCCCCTAACTCCCTCCACACTTCTCGGTACTTAGTTCTTGCTGCCACGTACATATATAATATATATAATATAGATTAATAAAATATTAATAAATTAGTATATTGAAATGAAATTTTTCTATTCCTTCAATTGTATACTTTATTTTCGTATTTCACGCAGACCAGAGTCTCCGGCGATAGTTAGTTTTCAATAAAATTTAACAGTTAAATAACCTCACCTTGACTTCGGTATAAAACTTATCCACGGCACATCAAATTATTTTGGTATAACACTTAGAACTGAATTACTTTGACCACTGCCTATTTCGTTATGTGTCTTTAATCTCAATATAATGAGGGATAACTCGAAGTGAAATTTTCCACAGGTGTAAGTTAAGTAATAAGTAATGGCTATATTGAGTAATGATATATTATTCGAAACTAAACTGCCAAAATCACAGGTAAAACGCTAACGTCCGGTCGTTAGTGCGTCTCTCGCAGACTGAATCATTCATTTACCACTTACCATCGCTCTTGTGAGCTGTGTGCATACGGTGTTATGAAATCATTGTGAGAGTAAGTGGGAAAAGGCGTGAGGAAAACCCAAAGTAAAATTGTTGCGAAAAGAGATGTCGTAGACTATGCTATGAATAAAGCCTATGGATGATACATCCTTTAACAATGTGGTGAAAATTTTATGTACCTACTTAAATATTCAAATTTTAATACTTACAAAAATGAGGAACCTACGGCCTAATGATTTTTTGAAGTTACCTACTTAGGCGCGATGCAGAACCATACTTGGACGTTTAAGTCTAAGATACGCGCCTAACTTTAAGTGACCGATTTCGAAGACCAAAGATAAGTGAGAAAAATATATCGTCACCTCAATACTACAACTAGATAACTTGATTTACACTGTTTTTGAGATAGTTATTGAATATGATTATACATTTCTTTCTCTATAAACTGATAAAACTAGGTATGTAAGTTTTGTATTATTCCCTTTGGAATTTGCGGGTCGCAAAAAACGACTCAAGTGGAATAGTACAAAACTTAAAACCATTAGAATTTAAATTTCAAATTTCATCAAATATTAAGTATTAGTAAGTCGATAGTATTAATATTTATTTAATCATTATAATATTACCGTGAAACCCCGATACTACAATTTCCAAGGGACCATAGAAAAAACGATAAATTCGGGATATATAAAATATTTAATATAAAAAAACAAAAAAAAACTCGTTTTTCTACTGAAATTTTTCGACGTCTTGAATTATTTTCAGTTTCTCGGCTAGAGTTCTAGTTTTCTTCATGGGGCATTTTTGTTGCGACTTATAAAACTTCGTGATACGAGATGCGAGGCAATACTGAGCGTCGACCGACCTGTGCAAACAAAGCGACACGACTAAAAGGTCTGTAATAGTCTGTAAACATAAACAATTCTACGAAAGCGAAATGAAAAATATTCAACAAAAACGGTCAATAGGGATATTATGTGTGACGGGACCATAATATTTAGACGATATATCGAGGAAAACGATAAATCGGGGAACGGTTAATGCGGAATTATTTAACATTGTTCTTATGGGTGTTTGGCGGGACTTTCAAAAATGAATGATCCGTGCGGGAAAACGATTTATGCGAGAACGGTAGATCAGGGTTCCACTGTATATTACAAAAAAGTGACTTAAATACCTAACAAAACAAATTAATTTTAATAAATTTCGTGGGAGCCTTAACAGTCAATAAACTATTATAAGAGAGAGTCCTGGACATATTTATATGAAAATCAATATGAAACGATTCATAATTTTAGAATGCCGGATACCTAGGGTTGTGGTATGCGAAACTAGATCATTTCAACAAGCTGGGGGCAAACGAAAAATTAAATTGACAGCTTTAATATAATACATATTATTATAAATAAGGTCAGTATCTGATATTTTGATTTCGGCATTAGACAAATTATTAGTAATCTACAGTCACCATAGATACACATAAACTTCAGCAGGGATAAATTATAATGGAAATATTCAAGACGGCAATTACTATTATGTAACCCAATATGTAAATATATTATGTAGACTTCAAAAAGTACCAACGTAATCGTAATACAATGTTCTACTATGTGTCAGTTGATATCCGTATGATAGATTGTGAACGAAATGAAATTACCTTCCGTTTCCTGTTTGCACGTTCATTTGTTTATCTTTTGAACAAGTTGCGTTACAATTAAGGTGCATATTAAAATACTTATCACTTACTAAAACACATGGAATTATATTGAAGGTTTCTTCAGTTATTTACCTGTTTAGTAATAAAAAAAACAAGGCTTTCTTACTTATATACGCAGTTGAGGGGAATGGGACAACTGGACGCCAGAACAATTGGACGCCGCACTGTCGTAGACACGTAAACAGAACGTAGACGAGGAATTTTAATCAGTTTCTATCTACTACTTAGTAGTTTTAATTCATTTTACTCTTAACATAATGTTTTTTTTTATCGCGGATTGAGAATTACCATGCCTAAGGCTTTATATAAAATAAAAAACTCTTTTTTCGTTGGAACTTAAACATATGCACGATTAAATCATTATTTACGAGTGCATATTTAAATTCTCACCAACTATTAAATCATAATATAATAATTTAAATATAAATAATAATATTATATATATTTTTTTTAAAGTATCTATAAGTACCTAACGTCTATTTATTTTCGAACTGCGTGGCGTCCAGTTGTCCCGGCGCCAAATCGTCCTAGACCCGCAGTTGAGGTATCTTAACAATTTTTTATTCAAGAAAAAGAAAAATGACAATACAAGCATCATACTATCAAATGTGACGACGCAACGGTAAACCTGGTTTGGCCACGTGCTACGGATGGTCAAGAAAGTCTCAACTTGGCCTACCTTCTCTTCAATACAACCGGTTTCCAGCGTCCTAAAAAGACACTAAATACCATCTACAAGGATAAGGTGTATACATATTATACAGGTATTCTGTCATGTTACGGAAAGATGCGAGAAGATTGTTGAGCTACAGAATTTTGTGGAAACGCCGCATGATATACCATATATTATGCTCTATGAGTCTATACTCTACAGTCTACAGTCTTACTAAGTAGAGGACATGGAAGAAAAAGATGAACAATTTGATCCGCGTTGAGCATTATTTGTAGATCAACCAAGAGTTTTGCTAAACAAATAATATGTATTTCTTATGTATGCATAACCTCGCTGGTTAGCAAGCTTTTCGTCATAGAGTGTGTCAAATAAAGATATTCTGTTCACTAAATCTAAATTAATCGATGTGTTACAATGATGTTTTACTCCGGTTTTAGTGCTAGACAAGAATATTGATAAAAATACTTGTTTTGTAATTTTAATATTACAATATCTGATTCATCGATTAAAAAAAATTCGAAACAGAGCTATTTTTCAGCTTCTAACGCGGCATGACTATGAAATCCGCTGAAGACCACTAAGATGGCGCTTCTCACGATGTAATACAAAAAATATTAAATATTCTTTTTAACCGTACAACAGGCCATGACGCCCAATGATATGAGTGTAAAGAAACACTACTGTAATTAATAATAGAAGTAAAAGAATCACAAACACCAAGGTTTTGAAAAAATCATATAAAAAGTTTCACTTCATCGGGCATCGAATGCCCCGGATAAAAGACCAGCATCTAACGCATTGAATTCATATCTCGGTGACATAATTATTAACACATTATTATTATTATAATTATTATTAACACATCATTAGCAGGGGTCGATGCTGGATGAAGGCCTCCCTTAGCTCCATCCACCTTTCTCGGTCCCTAGTTCTTTGGTATGTACCACGTACATCCACCGAACTTTATACATTCGTCTATCCAGCGGGTTTTAGGGCTCTGTTTAATTTGTAATAAAAGTTATGTCAGGATATTTTTCTTTGTTTTCTGGCCATTTGATTGTGGTGTAACGAATTTTTTTATTACGATCAAAAGTGCACCGTGACTTCGATAAGGTATTATAATGTATTTTATGATGGTTTAATTTATGAGTGTTTAGTGCTTCAGCTCTGTCAGCTTGGCCTTGCTGAATGTTGCGAATTGCAGGATGCCGATCACATTATCTGGTAGTGTCCCCATATTATGTCGGTTGAAAGAGAAGAGCTTCTCAAGTCAGTCCAACCCTCAGTTGGTCCGGTCGGCCATTGAAACTTGGTATCTACGAGGGAAAATTTCTCAGCCTTTTAAAAGTTTGCGGCATTTTACGGCGAGCGAGAGGGTCTTTTCTCATCGAAAATTGACCGTAATACTCTAATGTACGCCAACCAAGGTCTTGGGAAGTTGCTCCTGGGACACTTTCAGCACAAATTTTAAGAGCGCCTAATATTCGTTACGCCACGATATACGTCTGCATAACGGGTGTGGAGACGTAACGGGTGGTAGAGGGAAAAGCAAGTGCTTCTTGGATACCACTGGATGACGGCATTTGTCAAGCGGTTATTATAGCGATGTGTGATCTCAGGCTCGATTTTCTCGAAAGTTACATCTCTTGATTTATAATGATATAAATAGACGAGAAGGTATTTTGTGTTGCTTTCATTTAGATCGGTGCAGTCAATCATGGTGAAAGGTACGAAGATGAAAGGCACGAGGAACTGTCAGCCGGGCAATGATGTTTTTTTCATGTCTCAATCGTGTTACGAACATTATAATTAGTTTTATATCTCATTCTGCGATTGGTTCGTTAATCTGTGCGCGGATCGAGAGGAATCATTCCAAAAATATATCGTACCGGAACTTCTTCACCCCAGTGGCTGCAGTGGATGAATGGCAGAATATCGGATTGTGAATCGATAAGCGTCGGGTTTGAATCTTACATCTAGGAAATCCACATCATGTTTTTTGCACCATTTAGCTAGAAACCGGTCCAACGCATCTATTCTATACAGAAGACTGCTATCGGCGGCTATCGAGGGTAGTTTTTCATAGTTTGTATTGAGGTACTATAGTTGTTACAATAAGTTAGCCGTCTAAACTGTCAAAACTGTCAATCTCGGTCTAAAAGTTAGCACAGCCAAGAGAGGTGCTGTTAAAATATAGCACTTATTGTAAAAATACAATATCTCAATACAAAAATATGCAAAACTACCCTCGATAGCCGCCGATAGCAGTTTTGTGTATGGAATAGATACCTTTCCTCGACCATGACCAATCCTAATAGGATCATAATATGTGCCTCCACAAAGTAGAGGTTTTGTATTAACAGATTTTGTTTTTACGAGAAATGGATGTCGGCCACTTGCTCAACCTATTAGGTTCATACTCTGACTCATACACAAATTTAAAAACAATATGTTTACTTGTCAGACCCAGGATTCGAACATGGGACCCACGACGCTATTGGTTTGAAATTTTGCTAAAAATTTGCATTTTATTAAATTAAATTAATGATGAAATTAAGTTAAGTATATTATATAATTATATTTTATTAGGTATAATGTGATTTGTAACGAAACAACCACCTTATTTGGTTCAATGAAAGAGGACACTGACCACCGGTCTTTGTGGTTAGTGGTTTGTCTGCACACAGCCTAAATAAAGTAGAAAATCACAAAAGTGAAATTGAAATTGATACAATGATCATGGATTGTCGATTTTTAAACGCCATATTATAATATAAAATTGTGTTAGCTTTTCATTTATGTTTACCAGTGCTTCTTCATAATCAGATTCACTGTTTGGTTTAGATATTTTTGAGATATTAAAGCAGTTTGAGAAGTCGTTTCATTAATATAGAGGTCACAGGAAACAACATTCCTTAAAAAACAGAGCGCAAAAACGCGTTTTGCAAAATTTCGAGAAACATGAGAAGTGTGACAATTTTGGAGGACACTTAGGTCACACAGTCTGAAAATTTTTTGAAAAATTCTTGAGTAGCTCAAAATATTTACGCGCCAACCACATAGTAAATCCGAGGTATCCATAAAGGCATCTAGAAAAAAAATACATTAAGTCACTTGTTTTTGATCCATTATGTTGGCCTCCCTACAATAATGATTTATTCTGTCCAACAAGAAGAATTAGGCAAAAGCCGGAAGGCGCTGTCGTCGACTAAATAGGAGGAGCATTTTAGTTTATAATGGAAGTACTGTTAAAAATGGGAGGAGCTTGTTAGTTCACAGTTTTAACACGTAGCCAAGAAGAACTTGTTGGACAGTAGGTACATCTGTCAAAATGGAGGATGACAGAGAGTTTGTGTCAAAGCTATACTTCAACTGGGGCACGGTCTAAAACGATCGTGACTACGTGACGCGAAGATTGTGCAAACGACCCGTGCAGATCAAAACATAATTTGTCAAAAAAATTCAACATGCGTCCATTTAATGTTATGTTTATTGTTATTTTAGTAATAATAATATTAATATATTCATTGACATGTTTTCTTTTTCAAGTTAATGTGTGACGTTTTTTAGTAATCTTTACACGATTTAAGAATTAATTCCCCCGACGCCATCACAAAACAAATTGACGTGTTCACAACTCTACTTTCGCTCCGATTGCCGACCAGTCCGAAATTTCGTCGCACCCATAGTTGAAAAATATTTGCTGTTTCACTGAAGTACCGTCTTAACTATAAAGAGCTTAATTTGCATGAAAATATATTTCCTTTGGAATTTATTTATTTATTAAAAATATATATATATGTTACACTGAATGTGCGAAATTGACTATTACATGAAATGGGCAAAACTTTGGCTAATTAATGTAATAGTCAAGCCTGTTGCCTTTTATGAATTAGGTAAATTTTCTGCTGAGTACATGAATTCGCCAGGGTATGGAATTCTTGAACTGTCAACATGACAGAAGAAAAATTAAATTTAATACGGATGGTTTTATTAGTTATAATTGGACATAAAATAATATTATTATTATTAGGTTAGGTTAGGTTTTGTAATTCTGAATTAAATTATTCAACTGAATGTCCATTTTGAGGTTAGCTATCAAGTGTCAACAAACTATCACAAACATTCAATCGACCATTGCACGTTTGATACCCAAGCACGAATCAAATCGCGAAAATACTTTTCAATAAAATTCTTCCGTTATCATTTATTATAGTTCTAGATTATTTTTGCGCATAGTAAATGGATATGAACGTCATTGTAGTTATTGATTGGTATATTTTTATATTATAATCAATGACATTTGACACATTTGTTTAGTTTGATTGGTTGCAAAAAACACCACCGGAGCGCGATCACCTATTTTGACAATAGATAATAATATATTATGTACATTTTGACCAATGCATGAGCATTTGTTACATTACTATCACCAAATCCTTGGGGGATAGCCCATCCACTAACCAACAACTAAACAATACAAATATAAATTCTGTTGAGTAGGCGTCTAAGGCATCGTTTTGAATAAACAATAGGTACTCGCTTTCGTTCTCAGTAGAGGACCTTGCTGAACTCTTTTTTGGTACCCCGAATGGACTTAACTTAACAATATAACTAAACAGTCAGTTTCGACTAGTTAAACACTATTTTTATTTTCTAGAGTACTTTTAGGTACCTATGTACAAAAATAATTACAAGATAAAAATAACTTTTTATATACCACGTTTTTAGGCTAAGGCTAAAACACACGGCATACTATTAGAAAAAGAGCTCCCTGATTGGTTACAGTTACAGGTTACAATACTAATTATTACCACGTTTTTATTAGCTCGTATTCTTGTTTGCCCAGTACAATTTTTTTCTTGTTTGTCTAAAATTTGTATTGGACGATTGAAGATTTTTAACTAACTTCCCGACTAGCTAGACATTTGAAACTTTTAGAATATATCAGAACACGACGACAATGCATTCTTTTAAAATTTTAGACATCTTTAAGCAGAATTGAATTCATTTTTAGTTAATTCTGTTTTGTATGTTTCGGAAAATATTCGTAAAAAGTAAAACACTATTATTGGTTGCTAAGGGGGTCCTAGCAACTAAATTATTAATATATACGTGCGTTACTATGGAGATCAATATGAAATGTCAAAATGACATTTCAGTATTCTATATAAGTACATTTTTTTCGATCGTTTAAGCTAGTCAAGTGAAGTTTATATGATCCAACAGAAAATTTAAAAACGTTGTTTATAAAAAGTTATTTTTATCTTGTAATTACTCCTGCTACAGGTCATAATATGACTACATACTAAATTGGCAATACTCGAATAACAAATTGGAAGACAATAATAAGCTAATAACTTAAATATTTCACAAGAGAATAAAAGAGAAAATATGAAACGTCGCCAAACATAATGTCTCCAATGTGTCAGTTATATACACACGTCAATGGTAATGAGTCAGAACGAGCTGGTGGAATGGGGTCGCCGAATATTCGCAGCATTGGTAGGCATCTGCCTTATGCGTGGGCCGTTTTCTTACGGCCTCGGTGACGAGTTGTCGTCTGACGACCAACAGCAACTTTCTTCCGTTCGATTAACACAGGACCAGCGCGGGATTTATGCAGCCATATATAATAATAATTTATTTAATGGTGCCATCTGTCAGTTCTTGTTAATCGACATTGTATGAATTAGGTGTTGTTTGCAAGGCCTGAACAAAAACGAACCATAAGTACGAATGAGAAAGCATTCGGCACGTTTAAGTCCCGTTTACATGGTTCACTTTTGACGATCATCGCGGAGGAATCATCCGCAGTGATCCGTGAACTTGTTCTACTTTTGATCATTTTTTGATCACTGCGGTTGATTCCGCGCATGCGCACTGTGCCTCTGAGTACTGTCATCATATTTACATAAGTACGTAAACTGCCATTTTGAATAATTGAAAACAAACCGGTTAAATAGATGTTCCTGCATTCCACATCATATTTGATAGTACATATTGATTGTAATAAACAAAGTGTTGTTTTGTGGTTCTTGGTTGCTGTTTCTGTGATTTCTGTGTTCGCTATTTCACTTGACGCAATTTTGGAATTAATCGAGTATTTCACTTTCGGTGACACGTATAAACAAAAAGTGAATGACTGAATCCAATTCCCTGAGGAGGATCATCCGCAGTGACTCGTATAAATGAGCCTTAACATATCCGCAATATGCGTTAGACCTCTTAGAGTAAGATAGAATTTCTACGGCTGAATTAAATATTTTTTGGAAACGACGCCGGTAAATATGGATTTGAATGATTACATCATTTAAAAACTGCGACTATGTGTTGCTGAAATGTATTGTTCTTGTATCATATATAAAGTTAGTGGTAATTATTTTTAGTTGATTTAGTAGACAATATGTTTAACTATGCTGTGTTTAAATTTGGTAGCCGTACTGAGAAGCAACATGATGGTATAATATAATGTTTCATAGTTAATTTAATACCTAATAATAAAATTGATGTTCTACTGTACGTTATACGCGAAACACGGTTTCGTTGTGTCGAATAATAGCCACTTTCTGTATATTATTACTCTGAGGTTGTTTGGGTATAACTTGATTACTGCTTTTTAGGTTTGGTCACTATAGTATTATGAATGCTTAAAAGCTATGGATATAAATGATGATATGTGAAAAAACATAGCGGTGAAAACATGACCAATGACCTTATTATATTTTGATCACTGATAAAGTGACATTATTTTCTTAATTAATAGAATTATTTCAAATCTAATTATTGTCAAATTCTGTTTCATTTAAAATGTATTCTCAATGTTAAGCTGAGCAAAAAAATACCGAAATTTATGGAACAATTCAAAGTTTAAAATTGCTCTCTTGTAAATTAGGTTAACAGGTTCTGCCCAAACACTATCGAATTATTACAATAAATCAAAATATGTAGTCCTTAATAATATGCAGTCCTGTGATGGCCAAGTGGTAACGCGTCGACTTGTGAAGTCATGGGTGTCAAATTAACGCGTTATTTTTTCAATGTATGAGTCAAGAGTAAGTGGCTTACATCCATTTCTCGTAAAAACAAAAATCGTTCAATACAACTTCACTCTGTCGACGAACATTTAAACTTATTAGGATCAGACATGGTAAAAATGAATTATAGCCTAAATCGTCGGTGTTTTGTAAAAAGTGCGAATCAACCATTTCGAAAAACAATAATATGTAGGTACCTCACTAGCTTTGTTGTGTAAAAACGGCGAATTTGTATCTCCACAGAAAAGTATTTAAAAATGATAATCGTATAGGCGAATATCCACTTAGTATTACGAATGAAAAGCGAATGTGACATATTAGGCCTTTTAAAATATTATATTATAAAGACAGTATTTTTTCTAAGCTTTATTATAAGCTTTTTAGATATCCACAGGTAAATAATAAATAAATGTCAAAAGTTAAAAATCCTCCTGTAAAATAGCATTTTAGTTAATTCGCCCTTTTTTTACAAAACAACGACGAGGTCGCCCGTGCCTTACGCCGGCTCTGTATCGCCAATGTGGAATGAGTAACACCTCCGGCTAGTCGCATCCGTCGAAGGAAAGTAGAATGCAATCGATTATTGTTATACCGAACATGCACACGTGTAATTAAAAGTTTAAACCAATTTCAGTACGCGTCTATTGTGTGTCTATGCAGATTAGATTAACCAAATAATATGTTGTCAGTTCAAAGATAAGAGTAGTAAAATGTATTTATTATCATCATCTAAAATTAGTGAATAAATATTCTGAAATACCAATAAAAGAAGTAGGTAACTATTTACATACATTCTTTTTTATATACGTTATTATATTAACATAAATCATCGACAAATTTTCATTACTTTCACAAAAATAAAATTTCAATAATTAAACAGAATGGTTAAATTTTAAAATTTGCAAAAATATAAAAGAAAAGGTTACATGTAATTTGTACGTATACTATACGGTCATCTCTATAGCACCGAGATGAAAAAAATACGCGTTGTTCGTGGAGCATTGCAGACAATAATGTACCAATTTTATTACATTCAATTTGAACATTAATTTGACATTAGTTTCAAATATCTGATAATAATGCTATCAGTACTGTTAACAGTGCATCTATTCTATACACAGGACTGCTATCGACCGCTATCGGCAGCTATCGAGAGTATTAACACTTATTGTAACAATTAAGTACAATAAGTTACTTATAATTGTTACAATAAGTGATATGTTTTAACAGCACCTCTCTTGGGTGTGCTAGATTTTAGAGTTTTGACTGTTTAGACGGCTAACTTATTGTAACAATTATAATATTTCGATACAAACATATGAAAAACTACCCTCGATAGCTGCCGATAGCAGTATTCTGTATAGAATAGATGCGCAGATATTAAATTTGATATTTTATTTTACCTAACCTAACCTAACAAATATTCCAGTATATCAGCTATTTTACAACGTTTTTATTAGGTCGTATTCTTATTTGTTCGGTGGTTGTTTATCCAGTAAAAATCTTGCAATATTTTTTCTTGTTTGTTCAAGATTTGTATTCGACGATTGAAGAATTTTAACTAACTTCCCGACTAGCTAGACATTTGAAACTTTTAGAATATATCAGAACACGATCCCAGTGCATTATTTTAATACTTTTAGGCTTTAGCCATCTTTAAGTAGAATTGAATTCATTTTCAGTTAATTCTGTTTTGTATGAAAAGTTATTTCGGAAAAAGTTTACGTTAAAAGTAAAACACTATTATTGGTTGCTAGGAGTCTGGGGTCCTAGCAACTAAATTATTAATATATACGTGCATTACTATGGAAATCAATATGAAATATCAAAATGACATTTCAGTATTATTTCTATCAACTACATTTTTTTTGATCGTTTAAGCTAGTCAAGTCAAGTTTATATGATTCAACAGAAAATTTAAAAACGTTGTAAGTATATAAAAAGTTCTTTTTATCTTGTAATTATTAAAAATTTGTTTGCCCCTGGCTTCCTGTAAACCCACAAGAACCGTGTTTTATTAAGACATGAATTTTATCTCAGTACTGTACGACCAAAAAAGGTTGGGCGGTTTTTAATATAAGACCATATATTTCCGATACAATATTTCACGGTGAAGTGTGATACAGCGAACTGCATACGTACAAAAGAAAACGTTGTCTGTAACCAGGCTCGTTTACGAGAGCCCTTTGCTTGTCTTAAATGTTACATCGTTGGTTAGATATTATTTTTTGAAATCATGGATTGCGTACTTTACAAAAAAGTGGTTTCATTGTATCCAAGATGCTGCAATCCTTTCATATTGTTATTAAATATGTCGTTGCGTTTTAAGCCATCTGTACGCATTTTAGTAAATTGCGTAAAACCTATGTACATATTTTAGGTAAGATTTCAAAATGCTAACTGTCTTTTAACAATAGCATATTGTATCATATTCATAACCCAAGATTGTAAGTACACGAAATATATCACAGTTTAATAATCATAATATTTTATTGTTGATGTCTTTACACAGGAAACACCTGCGGAGTTACCTGTTATATAAATAACCTTGCCCTCTGTGAGGCGTGAGAAATAACTGAGATTCAACACACTTTACTTTCACGTCTGTATAATAAAAATATATTGCATTGAGTCAGTGGTGCAGTTGTAAAACACGAGGTTATACGGTACCATAGTAATCTACCCTAATTATAAATGTTCGAGTCTTGCAAAAAGATCGATTCAAGTAGGTAATAAAAAATCGATTCTATAATGAAAGCGAAATAATGATATTCATACATTGTTTTTCTACGTTATACATCAACTTCTAAAACCTGATCATAAATAAATCTTAAATCTAATGGATTTAAGTTTTACACTATTACATTTGAGTTGTTTTATGCGACCCGGGTTTCGCCTTTTGACATCTTCAGGCGCTGTGTATACTCACCAAAGGCAAACACACACTAACCCGGGTCGCAAAAAGCGACTCAAATGGAATAGTACAAAATCCATTAGAATTACAATTCAAATTCCATCAAGTACCTTCGGACGATAGTTCTGTTTTTTTTTCTTCAAATCAAAGACGAAGGTACGTCTCAGTTTGGAGCGTAAGGATTCACATATTCTCTTTCTCTCACTCCTGTGTCAGGCCGTGAGTGATGCAATACGAATTAAGTGATACTACGCACGCGGTCACGTTAATTTGAAACGACTTCTACGTAATCTGATTTAATCGAATAAAAATAGGATTGAGCTCCTTCAAAACATCAATGAAATCATATTTTATAATTTATAACATCTAAGTGTATACGCTTTTTACATTTTCATGACTCAAATTCTTTGGGGTTCTGTGCATGGATTTACTGGCAACAATTGTGTGTAAATTAAACTATCGCAATAATAACTGTTCACACGTAATAGTAGATACTGAATGTCTTGCCAATATTATCATTCTTCAAGCCGCAAGCGTAAACAAAACGCGTTGTTGTCATTGTATGGTGCTATTTGATAGGTTGTGAAAATTGGCAAACGTCATAATACGCTGCGCGGTGTAGTTCGTATTTTTTTCCGGCAGGTTCGCCACTGTCGTTCTACTGCGCACGCGTGTAGTATCGCGTGAATATTCAGAAGCTTCTGAACTTTTTTGATCCATACATGCAAACTTGCACGATAATACAGGTTTACACGTGCATTTTCTTGTTATGGCCGCGATAATACGTATTGTCAGCAGTAAATCGATACATCTGTAAACGGGTATTATAATTAAAAACTATAGTATTATAACTCAGGGAACTCAGAAATAATGAGAACTGAAATACCTAAAGAGTAAGGAGAAGTAGGCAACCGATCTCGGGTAAGGCAGAATACGGGATAAACTTAAACACGTGTCAAGAATACGTCATACGCCGAATAGTGACAACTGCTCTCCGTTTATTCATTGACGTTCATTTAATATTGGTGTATTACACACACTATTGCACGTGCATAATAAGTGTTTCATTTTCGTATGACACTCACACATTCAAAACCCTGCATCAAAATGTAGTGTATTGAATATAGCCTATCGGAATTCTATTTATTATCTGTTCTGTGCCGCGGATCAACGCGTTGGACATGCCTGGTCTAAATATAATATAAAACAATCATAACAATTTACCACTAAGTGAACCACTTTCTGAATATTTCTGAATCTCAAATGCTATATTAATAAAGTTTTGAGAACCGCAAATTTGATTTTTTTTCTATTGTTATGTTATAATAACGGCAATTCATTATAAACAGTACATAAATAAACCAAATTACAATGTGTTCCGAAACTTACTCCACTATTAAAATCTCATTATTTCATAATGGCATTACTGTTGACAATACGTTTTTAATTTTACGAGTATTTCAATTTATTTGCGAAAGTTTTGTAAGGAATAACATTTTGATATCAAAGCGTTAAGCTATTTCTAACACAAGTTTATAACACATTACAATTTAATCAAATTAAATTAAATACAAAATAATTACAAGATAAAAAGAACTTTGTATACTTATACCAAGTTTTTAAATTGTCTGTTGAATCATATAAACTTGACAATTCCATGTATTAATAAAAACTTTTTATTGTACTTGATAGAAATATTGAATAAATATAGAATACAGAAATGTCATTTTGACATTTCATATTGATTTCCATAGTAACGCACATATATATTAATAATTTAGTTTCTAGGACCCACTTAGCAACCAATAATAGTGAGTAGTAGAGGAGAGTTGGAAATACTGTCACCAGTTTGTGTACTCAAGTCTCGGATGCAAACTACCCATACTCAATACGAGTGGCCCAATAAACTTGTTCGAATGCATGCGATGAGATCATGCGAGTCGCTCACTACTTGGTAGACTTTCAAGTATTTTTTAATTTATTAGTCTATGCACTCGAATGACATAATCGTATGTATGAACAATAGGTCATAAATTTTGTGTGACACAGGAAAACATGTTTAAAATTTAATAAAAATCATTGTAGGTATGTATATTCATTTTAATATGTTAATAAGAATATTATAACCTAACATAAAAACAACTCATAAATATCTGTTTAAAATTTTATAATAAATGGGACATTTCAAAAAGCGATGGAATCGGCTAAGTATATTTTTAGCGATTCTATTAAAGCCGATATTTCAAATACTAGTAAGTATTTTGGAACAAGTTTCGATACCAAGTATTTTTTTATACTGGTAGTAAGTATACTTAGTCTTCAAAATCGACCAGTTTTCCCACCTCTAGTGAGTAGTAAATATTATTTTTAACGATTTTTTTCCGAAACATACAAAACAGAATTAACTGAAAATGACAATTCTGCTTAAAGATGGCCAAAAGTATTAAAAGAATGCATTGTCGTCGTGTTCTGATATATTCTAAAAGTTTCAAATGTCTATCTAGTCGGGAAGTTAGTTTAAAATTTTGGACAAACGAGAAAAAATTTGTACTGCACAAGAAAAAAATCTGTACCGGACAAACAAGAATACGAGCTAATAAAAACATGGTAATTATTGTTGTTTGCCAAACCCAATGGGTGTAGTCAGTGGAGGCCCATTTATGTTCTGCTTACGATTGAACGTGGTAATTTAGGTAAGTACTATTATTTCCAATCTAACTACGTCGGTGTACACACACCGTATATATACCAGTGACTCTCAACCATTTATACGTAACTGTACACTTTCAAAATTATATTTTTTTTGCGGCACATCGAGGAATGTTTAATTATTACTATATAGGTGCCTACCATAGACTATAGATACATGTGCCTACCAATTTTCTACTTTGCATTATCTATACAGGTTAGTTTTTAAAATTTAATTAAACCCCGCCTAACCAAACCATAATTAGGTATCATTACGTGCGATTCGGCAAAATAGTGCACACTTTTTCAGTCATACTTTTCGTTGAATAAAGAATACTTACATATCACAGGTGGTATTTGTTAGTTTTTTTTGAATTCATTAAGCCCTGTCTTCTCCAAACCGTAATCGATAAAAAATATTCTTCTATGTTCTATAAATAACCGATTTTTTTTTACTATTATCTACTATGGCTTGGACTAATGTGCACTATTTATGTCGGATCTTAAGAGCCTACCTCCACCCTTCGCCACTGTGATCAATGCGATCATTTATAATTTCATGCACCGTAGATCAGACGAAAAAACAATTCACCTTTTGTTCCAAGGGGTACGAACACAGAACAGATTAATAAAATAGCAAATATGAATGCGAGTTTCGTTTACGTGACAAACATTAATGCATATTTATATTATCGTAAACTGGTTCAGTGCATCTATTCTATACGCAAAACTACTATCGAGGGTAGTTTATCATATTTATGTATTGAGGATTATAATTGTTACAGTAAGTTAGCCGGCTAAACTGTCAAAACTGTCAATCTCGCTCTAAAAGTTGACACAGCCGAGAGAAATGCTATTAAAACATAGCACTTATTGTAACAATTAGAACTAACTTATTGTAACAATAATAATACCTCAATACATAAATATGATAAACTACACTCGATAGCGACCGATAACAGTCTTGTGTGTAGAATAGATGCGCTGGTTCGTAGAATTTTCCATTTCGAACGCTGATTTAAGTTCCTACAACTATACGTATTAAAACATAAAAGAAAAGCAAATTCCGGATGCGTTGCACAACAAAATAAGGCAACAGCTCAAATTTATTCCGAAAGATCAATTGTTGGCATTTGAAGATGTACCTGCAGGTAACAGTGCAGCGACGGACTGGCATTCATACTGAACGATGATGGATTACGTATGTACGCCAGGCATTCTAAACTGGTGATCTGTAAGCAATCTTTTTTTTTTTAATAATTCAACGAAATTCATCATGGCACGCTTGAATAGTATCATCTAGAACAGGGTTGGCGAACCTTTTTACGTAGGCGTGCCAAAATTTCCCAAATATTATTTTTTGACTGTCTGACGTGCCGTACAGTTTTTCACGAGGGAAAAATACTTTTTCAAAATTCTATCAAAGAAATGATGATTTTCTGGATACCACTCACAGAATATAGCACACATGTAAATTTCGGTCTACCAATTTTGAAACTGTCTGCCAGAATTTCTACTACTAGTTTTTGTTTCTTATTTTGTGCAGTCATTTTCAAATGAAATTGTTTGTTAATGTATAAATTTGATTGGTTCTTTAAGCATAAATTGACACCAGAATAGTTCCGATCAGATGAGGCATACACTCACTACAGTGGTCTCAGGCATTGTAAATCGATCAAAATTAGAGGTTCACGGCGCGGCATCCCCCGTCGCCTGATGAGGTTAGTGCGATAATAATATATGTGACGCATGATGCCTAAGAACCGACCTATATAATTATAAACATATTTAAATTAAACGTAATGCTTATTCTTGAAGAGTATTTGTCTGCAATTTTTTTATACAATACGATCTGTCATTTATTATTATATGTTTTTTTTTCTCTTCAAACGCGTGCCATGCAAAATCATCTCGTGTGCCATTGGTCCGCCACCACTGATCTAGAATCTTAATGTCTTTGAATAAAGTATTTGCAGTTAAAACACATAATTTATAATCATTTATGGCGCCCTTAGCGGGTCGTGGCCTCCGAAATATGTTATATCTTAAAAAATAATCCAGTGCCGATGTTTTACAGTTTACAGTTACTTTGGCCGAGTATTTTTGCGATCATTCAGTAATTTCCAAAGTTAGTGGGATTTATCTCTTCTCTATTCTCTCAATTCTTTTCTATGGTATGGAAGTATGGACGCTAAACCAAGAGATGTCACGGAGACTTGAACCTTTCGAGATGTGGCTGTATAGGCGCATCCTCAAAATTCCTTGGACTAACCGGGTGACAAATGTTGAAGTTCTCAATCGAATGGGGAAGGACCGAGAAGTTCTACGTAGTATCAAAACCAGGAAACTACAGTACCTCGGTCACAATATGAGAGGACAAAAATACAGCATTCCCCAACTTGCCATTCAAGGAAAGATCAATGGGAAGCGTAGCGGAGGACGGCGCCGCATTTCGTGGCTTAAGAACCTCCGTGATTGGTACGAGTGCAGCTCCACTGAACTGTTCCGAGTAGCAGACGACAAAGATAAGATCGCCTTGATGGTGGCCGACCTCCGCTAGGGGATGTCACAATAAGAAAAAGTAGTGGGATTATATACATTTAGACATTTAAATCGTTTTTTTCATGTATTTGTCATATTATTCTGCTTGTATAAGAACAAAAATCGCATTATTAATCGTTTCTACTTTTAATGAAATTCATTTCTTTACCTCACATTATTTCTATTGAAAAAGATTTTGTGAAACTAGATTATCGACAATAAGCAACAACAGATTAAAAAAAAAAAGAAAACACATTTTTAGGCTTGTCACCTAATACGAACTGTCATCATAAATCTAAGAGCCATAATGATAAATTTACTACGCATAAATCTCCAATGCAAAATGATTTGCAGCTAATGTAATCATGTTTGTACCTTCTTTAGCATGATAAAAAGTAAGACACCCCGCAGGAATCGAACCTACATCTCTCGGGTATCGCGCCCATTCACATAGAACCACTATGCTAAAGGAGTCATAATTAACTAATAGCTTTTAATACTCACTGAAGTGCTTTCCAAATTGAGCTACTATTGGTGATCGGCTTTTGTATTTTAAATCAAAGTAGGTATTACTTTAATTACTAACTAAGATCTTTTGTTGTAACTTACTTGAACTTGTTAATAATTTTTAATAAACTATTTTTTATTCACCGAATAATTCACAAGATTTAAGAATGTAACATTCTAATTTTTGAAGCTTTTGTTGTAATTAGTAAATCTTTTGTGCTTTCCTGTGATATTCAATAAAAATTTAAATGTTAAATATGTATGTACTAAACATAAAATAACTTTAAATTAAGTGTTAGTTAGTTCCTTAATAATAATGGTATTATTTCTTTTAACTGTATCAGAAATTGTTGTAAGTATAGTAAAATCGCATTAAAGTATTTTAATTATTATTAAAATAAGAAAGACACTTGGCATATTAACCGACTTTCATTAGACAGAAAGAAATCAAATATATTATCATTAGCGATGTATTATTTGTAGATATTATGTGTACACACAAAACAGTGTCGAAGCACCTGAATGGAAATTGGGGCTAATCATAGGTCGATGGCTGCATAGACAGGTTTGTACGGCGGAATGTTTCTGAGATCTCAGCGCATTTTTTAGTTTGTAGCTATTTTCGTTAATAATCTTAATGATATTATTACAAATATTATGACTCTCTCATAGTTTCCTATTCATTAATCATTTATGAAAGTAATACAAGACCCAAGGCACACGTGCAGTTAAGGCCAAACTTTAATTGCATACCTACCTGCATCACAATAATTGTAATGATTTAAAACCATCCTAGGGCAATACCTTAGGTAACATATAATATTATTTACACACACAATTCAGGACAGGATAGGTAAAAAAATCCGCTACGTATTATGTATTTATTTATTTTATTTATTTAAGAATACAACACATTGTGGACATAACAAATCTAAATTCAAGACGTACACAACATGAGATTTACATTATAACAAATATTACCCTCAAAGTTTCAAAAACAAAATGCAAAGTACATCATTGTCTTTAGAGTCTTTAGGGAGTGCATTTACTAATCTAGCACACCTCGTTAATGGTACCTGATAGGCTTGACACGAGGAAACGGTTCCGATCGAGAATAAATCATGGCTGCGACCACGTAAGTAATTGACAGGCGCATAGAATGATGTGCACAATTATTAAATACCTAGACATGACAATGATCATGCAAATAAAAAAATATCAACATACATTATATTTATTATATTATTAATAATATTAATACTGACGACCGAGGGTACCTACTTGATGAAATTTAAATTTAAGTTTTACACTATTCCATTTCGTGTCCGGAAATTTGTACGTACGCAGTTCGACGTATTACACTTCACCTTGAAATGTAGTATCGGAAATATATGGTGCTATATTAAAGACTGTCCAACCTCTTTGGGTATAGGACTGAGATAAAAAATCATGACTTAATAATCACGGTTCTTGTTGGTTTACAGAAAACCAGCGGCAAACAAATTTTGGAAATAGCCGATATACTTTATCTTTATATATTATACTTTATAAAGATACGATACACTTTATTATTTGTTAAGTTAGGTTAGGGTTTCATGCTTCAATTATAGTTGTTTTCTACGTAATTCTGGCTGAAACGCTGACGAAAAAAATACAAAATATTTAGTTAAATCGAATATTACTTCTTCTTCTTTTTCGTCTGGACCTCATCAGTGAGGATCGTGGCCCGGATGATTTGCTATCGAAAAACCTTCTCGACGGATTGGCCTCATTTCTCTTTGTATTTTACGCAAGGCCTGTGACCACTGGAAAACCCGTGGCTCTCATAAATTGGTGCAACAATCTGAGTCATCAAATGATTAGGTACTTTAATATTCTGATGCGGCATGTCTGAAATACAAGCAGCGCGGACGACACAAAAGGACACTAAAGATCCTAATTATTAATACCGTTCAACCATGCGCATTCAACAACCACTTTTGGATACAACAGCTCGCAATAACTCGTAGGTGAACATCTGCAGGCCATGTATTTATTACTAGTCTCAAATTTTGGAGTGTCTGGGTATGGATAATGCATCATGAAAAGGGTAGTATTCCTCAGTTGAAGCGACGCGAAGCTAAAACTAGTAGGCGGAATAACTGTGCGCCGCCTTAAATATCAATAAAAATATATGGGTTTCTTTTTCCAAAATGGACCCCTCTTACCCATGCCTACCTGCCTACTTCTAAAAGTCACTCGTCATCACTGCTGTTTGGCGTTGCAGCAGATATGGAAGATATTGCCAAAATCATCGCGGAATGCCGGTAACAGATATGGCAAAAAGAATAATCATTTTAATATGTATGTTTGTTATCAAAACAAAACAAAAGAGCGATAATAAATTCCAGCATTTCCTCAATCATATCCAGATCAGTAGGACCTGTTATGATTTGTTAATTGCGACAATATCGCTTCTAACACATGTGCTGTATTTTCATAAATTGGAAGGACAATGCATGAATCCTCACTCACTCATCGAGTCCGTCACGAGACGCACTACTATTATCATGAATCCTTCACTCGACATAGCCAACCGTCATTCCACTCGAATCAAGTCTCTCAGTTTATTAATATAATCAATCTCTTGATCACATCGATCTCACCAGTACATCATTACCCACGATTATAATAAGTATTCTTGTATCAAATGTGCAAAACCAGGCTAAAATCCAGAAAAAGTTTTATGACGACAACTATTATTCCTCTGACCGTCCCACATACTATCCGCATGGGAGGCGAACCTAGCCTCTGAGGATCTCGAAGATTGGGTAAAGCTAGCAGAGCATCTCCCACCCGGAGCCAGTCTCGAGTACCGTACATGGAAAGCCCTATACAAACTGAGAACCATGGTATGGCGCACCCGAGACAACATGGTGACATGGAGATTCTCTGATGACCAAACCTGCGAGTGTGGCGAAATGCAGAGCATGGAGCACCTATTTTCATGCAAGGCTTGCCCAGTAAGCTGCAATTTCGACGAGATCCTACAAGCCGAGGAAAATGGTGTTGACTTCGCAAACTTCTGGAGCGACACATTGTAGTTATTGAAGAAGATGACACGATGAAGAAGAAGAAGAATCAATAAACACTCCTCCAAACATCCATGCAATAGAGACTTTATCTCCTCCACCTCATTTATAGCCAAAGATACAAATTGTTGACATCTACTGAAATATGTATGCATTTATAAATCGTTTTATAATAATGACGGCATTTTCCAAAGTGCCGTATCTCGTTGAGAAGTTAACATTTTAATTCGAATGGGAACACAGAAATACAACCGACTAAGTCAATCACAATCACGCCAAAAACAAAATGAATCGTAAACTCGGTCAAAGATCGTATTATTTTCTATCCATAAAAGCGTAACAGTTATTTTATCTCTCCGTCAGGTATTTTGATTGAAAAATACCTGCGTTTTGGACACGTTCTGCATTACGTTTGCGTAAAATAATATAACACGTACATCACGGGTTCCAAACCATTTTCTAGTCGCGATCCCAATTCACAATAGCCAATGAACCTGCGACCCCCGTCACGTTTGCTTAAAATATTGAGCGAGACAACATTGTCAATCATCACCTTTTTCTCATAATCTGAATTTGTAATCACAGTGGCGGTTTCTATCAAACAAATGGGGCGGTCGCTGCATTATAAAATACATTCATCTTAAAAAGATGCTTATTTTCAGTAATTTACATCACGGAAACATAACCATTGCTACATTTTTATTAAATTTTATCGCGTAGCAAAGGTTTTGTAAGGGCAGTGAAATCTCGTAGTGTAGGCAGGCCATGTGTTGCAAAGGGGCGTCACATTATAAAATACAGCGAATGAGGGAATGAATACAAATATTGCAAGTTTTGAGAGCAGTGCCGGTTTTCCACGAAGCAGACAATGCTGTCACTTGTTTGAAAAATGATAAAAACATATGACAACACAACTATTGTCGTATTATAATACATATTGTAATGGCTGTTTATCGCACAGGCAACATTCTCACAAGGGTGCCTCCAAAGCTGTCAGCATAACAGACCTCGGCGTACCTAAAACCACTACTTCTTGAGAGTTTCATGGAAATTATCTAATTCTCTGTAGACGTTGTATGTCAATTTAAAATTATATTAAATTATTTGTCTATTTAAGACAATATATAAAATAGGTAAGTAAAATGGTGTCCGATTCTTGTGGCAGTGTAGGCGACTCATTTAGGTATTGGTATTGTTGCTTTCAAATGACACTAACACCGTTCCAAAGTGATTTCGTCGTGGCCGCAATGCCAGAAGAATCTGTTCTTCCTCTACGTAACGTCACCTAAACTAACCAAACGAATTTGCCTTGCAACTTCAGAGATTCCCTCATGTATCAAGACCTATGGTTTGAGAACTAGTGACATTGATAATAGTCACTGAGGCAAGAAAAATATTACAGCACTAAAAGAAAATAAGTCCCTTATGTGGTAATTCAGTTTTTTTTGTTATTTTTTATGCTGTAACCGTTCTATTATTGTTTGCGCAATCAACCGTATCTCGATAAAAATCTTCTATCTTGTTGTTTTTCAATACGGCCTGCATAATATTCACGTGTTTTTTAACGTTTATAATATTTTATTTATAGGTACATGTTGTATACAGATTATATTGAATTGCACGTCGCGTACTGTCACGCTGTCACGGTGAGAAAATTAGTCTATGGTTTCATCATTTTGCAGAATATTTTGAACTGTAAATTCTTTGATTGAGAGTGCCAACTCTAATGTATTAGTAATTTTGAATTATTATTAATTATTCATGCTAATTTCTATTAATTTTAACAGTTTCTACGTGTGCGTACGTTAAAATTACTTGCGATATTATATCCATAGATAATATGTTGAACAGAACCCAACCTGCAAACCATAGATAATAGACAAAATTCTTAGTGCCAACCGCTAAAAACAAAAACACGCGATTCGTCACGTCACTGACGTCACGTGATAGTCCGCGACATGCACCATCATATATTTCGCTCTTAAGGATTGTTAGACCAAAATAAATTCATTATGAATATCATAATGACTATATCAAAGCAGCCCGATATGCGAGGAAATATTAAATTCGATTCAAATTCAGAATAAAGAAAAAAATAATTTGAAACAAATGAAACTAATTTTTCTGTCAGAACAATGAATAATTGTTTATATCACAATTTACTCATCTCGATGTATTTTGGACTATATTATTATAATGATAAAACTAAACATAAAATAATGTCTTATTCCAATGAGTACATAATTTTACATTTTCCAAATATTGTAGCCTGAAAAACATTATGTAGGTAAGTACTGAAAAATAGTTATTACTTAAATTATATGTGCAAATTATATGTTTTTCAAATCATGAAATAGATTTATTGAAAGGTTTTGGAAGACAATAATATGCTCTGTACGTTTGGATGATTTCATTAATTATTATTGATTGTTGAAAAATACTTTTATATAGGTAGGTACAAAAAACATTTTCCTTGTCAGTCATGGTTAAAAAATAATGATGGTAATAGAAAACAGTTTTATGGATACTTTGGGCAATATTTTTCTGTTATTTTATATTATAGATACCAGCAGAACGTCCCTAATAACTAATAATAATTTAGATACTATTTTGTAAATCCTTGGATGGGATTTTCACTATTTTAACAATAAGATTTTTGATATTTTTAGATACATATTGTTTGGACATATTGTCAGGCGCGGACCGGACAACCTGGAGAGACTGGTAGTTTTGGGTGGCCTCCAGGGAAGGCGAAGCAGAGGAAGAGCGTCTGCGCGCTGGAGCGAACAAGTGAAATAGCTGACTGGGGGCACCGTCCATGCTGCCCCGAGAGAAGCGGAAGATCGAGAAGGATGAAAAGTCTTGGTCGCTCAAAGGATGGCGAAATTCAAATGTGGTCACGATCCTCAGCCATGAGTGCATGACCAAGAAGAGAGATACATATTGATTATTTATTTACAACACTTAAAGAAGTAAATTATTATAGAATAATAAAATGTATTTAATTGCAGGTTCGCACCCACGATGGGCGCGTGGCTTAAGCGCCAGTCTATAGTGTCGAGGGTCCCGGGTTCGAATCCTGGGTCTGACAAAGTACACATATTGTTTTTCAATTTGTGTATGAGTCAGAGTATGGACCTAATAGGTTGAGCAAGTGGCTGACATCCATTTCTCGTAAAAAAAATCTGTTAATACAAGCCTCCTCTCTGTGGAGGCCCATATGATCCTATTAGGATCAGACATGGTCGAAAGAAAAGAAGAATTGCAGGTTTCGCATTGTGTTTCTAGATGGCTTCCAGTAAATCTACAGTACCGATGTACTTCTCTTGATAACGAGCATCCATGCATAGCAGGCAGTGGGTAGTGGTAGTAGTGGTAGTGAAGGTAGGCTGTTTAGATTCGACAACCACAAAAATGTCTTGTGATACGCTCCATTAAGACCGAGTGTGGTGCGGGGCGGTTTTGTTTTGGAGGGCGTGTTTGTGTTGTTTAGATTCGACATAAATAGTGCACACTAATGGCATATTTTTAGATATTTTATAGATAAACAAATATTATTTGACTATTATCTACTATGGCTTGGATTAGGCAGTTTTTAATTGAATTTTAAAAACTAACAAACACTATCTTCACATTTGTAGTCTTAGTTCAATGAAAACAAATATTTTTGCCAGACAACGTTGGGTCTGCACTATTCCACTACCCTTCGCCACTGATAGCAGGCATGCCGTATTAGAATCAGAAAACTATGGCGAGTTTCCAATAAATTTGATTATCAATAAAAAATCTATACACAATGTCCCAAACAGTGGACTATGATGTATTCATAATATATTAGTACATATTATCATAATACATAATATAGTATTATCTTTCACTTCCTAGTTGCAAGATAAGTGTACTTAAATCGATTTACGCACGATAGAACAGTGCAATAACTAAGTTACAATTATTTTGAAGTGGGTAACAATTATTATTCAGTGTTAAAAACAATACCAACACAGAATAGTTATAATACTATTATAATATGTAAGTACCTACTAGACTTGTCAAATTACTCGACTTTTAGGAAAGGTAAGTATACCTGACAAGTGTGCTCTTTTTCTCAGATCTCCACTGCCTACCTCTTTCCAAAAGTCACCCTTCGCCACTGGTGCCTTATATAATATGTTTAACCTAAAACCGTCTCTGGGTACATTTATAATTGTATAGTACCTAAACTTAACGCAATTCACTATTTTAAAATTCGAATTTGCTAAGAAATCAATTGAAGGCGAAACGTTCTTTTTTCAAATATAAAAACAAAACTCCACGATATTCTGTCACTCAGTTGGTATTATCAATTTCTTGTTGGTTTCTCTACTCGTCTAGAATGAATGACTATAAATGTGCAGTTATTTGCATTTACGACTGCGTTTCGCCAAGAAACTGCGTTTAATGATGACAGTGGCTTCTAATAGCACTTTCACCTGATGCAGGAAGCTATTGGTTTAATATTCATAAATCTTTATGTAGGTATAAGTGCATACTAAAAACACAATATATTATTTATCTACGCTAGTCCAGTGGTGGTTTACCCCATAATAATAACCGGAACCAGTGCAGCAGGGAACCCACCCCGTGCGCAGCTCAGGTAGGGGCGCAGAAGTGGAGTTTCGTTGAACAAGCAAGCATAAAAAATGAACGGAAAGTTTCATTCTAAAATAACCAAATTATGGAGGAACAAACCTTCTTATGATTATGACATAAAGTAATGTTTTATTATAAATCTTTTTGATAGTTGATTAAATTAAAAAAATGTGTTTATAAGTATAATATTATGTATGTTGAAAATTCACTGTTTTTCCTTCGTTATTAGGTGAAGAATTCTATGATTTTTATAGTAACAAAAATTTTAAACTAATCGACAAAATATTGCTGACTTTTACACACTTTATTTAAACTACATTATTAGTACATACATACTAATGTAGTAAAGTTGTGTTTCGATAGTCACAAGATAAAACTTTTAGAAAATTACGCACTTGCAACAATTCAGCGTGGATCATGATACCGGTAGGTGACGTGGTAGCGTTGGGTAATGTGCGGATAGAGAGACCCGCGCCTACATCCAACTATTGTTTGATCGCACGGACTTATTCGAGTGCGTCTAATGTGATACTGACGGATATGTATAAACGCTCTGACCGGATATTAGGGATTGCAATTCCGAATGAAAATGTCAATATCGGTATTTCGGCACTTCTTATTGAATAGGTACCTGTATTCATTAAAACAAGGTTACTGCCAAAAGTGTCGTAAGTCTCGAAATCCTGTTATGGGATAATTGTAATTTGAATGTTTGACACGCCATCTAAAATCAGGCATAATGTTAATTTCTTTGTGCTATAATATGTACATGTTCTATATATCGGATAACCTTGATTTCTTTTCAGCATAGGTATTTATATTTCAACATAGTACAATCCGCTGTTAACTCTAAATACCTAAATTATCGACTTACCAACTTTTGGCAGCAACAATATTAAAAATCTTTAAATAAATGTACCTATAAAAATCTATTTATTGATATTTTATAGAAAAGTATCTACATAATATTCTGTATTTTTATCGATCAACTCCGTTAATAAAAAGTGCAGAGTAGCTTCTACACTCAATTTAATAGGCAATAAAGTATAAAGTAATGAAACAATAACATTAAATTCATTTTCAAAAAAATAAAAGTGTTCTTCCTTGATAAAAAAATACCGGTTTTCAAACACCGGTATTGCAATCCCTACTGCGCATCTATTCTATGCACAAGACATTGTTTTTCATATTTTTGTATTGAAGTAATAATACAATATTAAAATTATATTTTTTTTATAATAAGTGCCATTTTTTAACAACACCTCTCTTGGCTGTGCTAAATTTTAGTATGAGATAGACAGTTTTGACATGGTTTTGGCTGTTTAGACGGCTAACTTATTATAACAACTATAATACCTCAATACAAACATATGATAAACTATCTGGATAGCTGGCGATAGTGAGCAGTCTTGTGGATAGAATAGATGCGCTGGAACATGGAACGGCTTGGTATAAGGGCGTGTATTTATATCCAACTGATCTATATCTAATTAATTTGAACAATAATAATTCTTAACAGACATATAATATTTACATATATACTTAAATATATATTTTAAAAAAGTAACTTTTTGTGTATAATTATTCAATATTCTTCTTCATTTTTCTTATGCAATTTCTTTATACTTATGTCATTCTTACTTTTTATCTTATTAGGCTTAACTATATTATAATTGAAATATGGACACTTTGCTGGTTGTAATAACTTTTCACTGTTTTATTTTTAGACATTTTTTGTCATCAAAATGTAACTGTTTGTTTCCTTAATAAATAAAATATGTAAAAAAAAAAATGAAAAATAGTTGGATAAAAATCAGCAAATCTCTTCATTCTGTCTCCTCTTTCTTTCCGTATTTTACACTTAACATTGATCACTTATATATTACTTAATATGATAGTTAGGTACTACACGTTTTCGCTGAGTTACTTTCTCTGTCAATCAAATTTATTTAAAACCACATTCACAGTATATACGAATATTAGATTACCATGATAATATAAAAATGTTAACTATATCATAAACCGCAAGTTATTCGATTGAATAATAATAGAAAAATACTTCCAATTATTATCAATCAGAATATGTAATAATAATATTTACAGTTGCAAATTAATTATTACATCACAGCAAAATGTGAAAATTTATTGATAAAATCTCACCAGGAAAGAAATTTTTCACTTAAGTACATATTATTTTATTGCAAATTCAATAAAGTTATACGTCATAATAATATTATGTACGTGTTGCATAGCGTGTCCGGAAACTTGTACGTATGCAGTTCGCCGTATTACACTTACCGTGAAATGTTATATCGGAAATAATTTATAGCCGTATATTAAAGACCTTCCAACCTCTTTAAGTCGTGTAGTACTGACATAAAATTCATGTCTAAATAAGACACGGTTCTTGTCAGTTTACACTTTACAAGAAGCCAGCAGGAAACAATTTTTGAAAATAGCTAATTTACTGCATTATTTGTTAGGTTAGATTAGGTTTTCATTCTCGAATTCATGAATTTTTCCTATATCAGCTATTAAAATTGAATTAATGTTCATATTGAAACTATTAAAATTGGAGACCGTGTAGTATACGGTAACCTCTTTCCAATAGAAAGCTCACGGTGAACTGTGCCACGGTGAAATGTTTTACGTAGTTTACGTTACGTTACGTTTTATTTTAAATAGTTCGCGTCAAAGACTATTGCGATCATTGCTCATTTTTTATGCTTCTATTACTGCGTTAACTAAGATGACGGCACTTTCTAATGAAACGACCGAAAAATTGTAATATTAAATATGTATTCGCTCCTCCGTTTGCCGTCCTTTAAAATGTACCGACCCTAAGCAACACCGGAGCTGCCTACCCACATAGGATGTCACTGTAAATTAATTATCAGTAGCATTAATAGTACTATTGCAAAGAGTTGAGGCATTTCTTAATGTAACATTGCTTAGCATTTTAGTGTAAACACTTATAATATATGTATTGTTATTACAAAATAAATAAAGTTTTCCACTAAAACTGATGTTTCGCATAGCCATGAAAATGCATTAAGTAAGTACCTACATACAGTATAATAATATGGCTAATGTGCATTCGATCTGAAGTGATATTTTTGTGTTGCATTCGAGTCATTCTGATGCACTTTCTATTGCACCTGCCTGAGTCTGACTTTTGTGATAGCCCGCGGTCAAAAAGATATAATAGTAGTCACCGGCCGGTCTAATGTTCAGTCCATGAGGTGTGACCTGTTTCCTGGTAAACTAGTAAATCTATCACAGTACAAGTAGTTGATAAATGCTGGATACACCCTCCCATATAGAATTTTACAATATTACAGTGAACACGTTTTACAGAATATGATGTCAAAAATTAACTGTCTCATTTTTTTTTTTAAATAGAATTTTGAATTTTTGAATTTCGAAAAAAAATCATTACAAAATTGTATCTTCTACAAACAGTGTATTGATGAGTCATAAAGGCGTACCCTTGCGACTATTCTATATCGAACCATGAAGGCAAAAAAGAGAATATTTTGACATGTTATTCCAGAATCGAATTTTATGATATCTGTCGAATGTAGATTGTATAATTCTGATGTAGACGGTGAAATGGACAATTGCGTCAATTCTCAAGAATAAACTAACAGAATTGAAAACATTTCCTTTATTCCTTATTTGCATTGACTTGCTTTGTAATTTTGCGCATCTATTCTATACACAAGGCTGATAACGGCAGCTATTAAGAATACTTTGGTTACATGTAAATAATTGTACGTTAAACATTTCACCGTAGCACAGTTCACCGTGAGCTTTCTATCGGAAAGAGATGACTGTGTAATGGTCTCCAATTTTATTAAATTCAATATGAACATTAATTCTATTTTCATAGCCGATTTTGGCAAAAATCGTGAATTCAAAAATTAAAACCTAACCTAACCTACGCTAACCTAACAAATGATCCAGTATATCGGTTATTTTCAAACTTTGTTTGTCGCTGGCTTCCTGTAAACCGACCAGAACCGTGTTTTATCTAGACACGACTACGACCATTTATTTCCGATATAACATTTCACGTTGAAGTGTGATACGGCGAACTGCATACGTACAAATTTTCGGAGACGGAATAGTTTATCATATATTATATGTATTGAGAGTATTGAGACCGTTAATAGTTACAATAATTATTAACCGTCTGAACTGTCAAAAAGTGTTAATATTTTAACAGCACCTCTCTTGGCTGTGTTAACTTTTAGAGCGAGATAGACAGTTTTGACGGCTAACCTATTGTAACAATTATAATACCTCAATACATAAATATGATAAACTATCCTCGATAGCCGCCGATAGCAACCGTGTGTGTATAATAGATGCGCTCGGACATGTAACCAATCACCGACGATAAAACTAATTAATATTATTATTATCTATCTTGATTTTCCAAATTTTTAAATATTTAATACGAAATTGAGATTTTCATATAGCAACCTATCAATGGCGTGCGGTAACTTTCTCTTGTATGGATGCTGTTGAAAAATACGCATATACCTACTATTTGTTACATATTATATTATTATGAATTAATATTATCTACTTAGGGTTTTGTAAATAGTTGAATCTTGGCGGGCAGCTGATGAAGGAGTGTGGTGTCTAGTGTTGCCGTCCGATAAGACTGATATATTTTATTATTATTAATATTATTAAAACGTTTTATTAGCACGTATTCTTGTTTGGTGGTTGTTTGTCCAGTACAAATCTTGCAATCAATTTTTAACTAACTTCCCGACTAGCTAGACATTTGAAACTTTTAGAATATATCAGAACACGATGCCAATGCATTCTTTTAATACGTTTAGCCATCTTTAAGCAGAATTGAATTCATTTTCAGTTCATTCTGTTTTGTATGGAAAGTTATTTCAGAAAAATCTGTAAAAAGTAAAAGACTATTATTGGTTGCGAAGGGGGTGGTCCTAGCAACTAAATTATTGGCATTTCAGTATTCTATATTTGTTTGTTTGTTTGTTTCTTATTTACTCCATATCAAGTACAAGTTTGAGCATATCGAGCATAATAATTCAACAGAAAATTTAAATACGTTGTTTATAAAAAGTTCTTTTTATCTTATAAATATTTAAAATAATGACGAAATATTAATGATATCGAATCTTTAGAAGTCAGTCAGTCAGTACCGTACATATACCTAACGATGCCCAAGCGGCTGAAGCGTCGACTTATGTCGTGGGTCGCAGGTTTGAACCTGGGTCTAGCTAATACACATATTGTTTTTCAATTTGTGTTTGGAGTCAGAATATGGACTAAATAGGTTGAGTAAGTGTCTAATATTCATTTCTCGTAAAAACAAAAATTTGTTAATACAACCTCCACACTGTGGAGACCAATATGATTTTATAAGGATCGAACATGGTGAATTTAGTTATACCGAATATACAGTTTTTCTGGGGATGCGGAGCATTTACAGCATATATGAACCACACGCCACTGGTTGATATATATTTCATTTTAATTTATAGACATTTTGCATCGGTTGTATACAAATTGGGGCGGGGTGCTCTCACACTTGCAGGTACAATGTTGAAAATCCCTGTAATAAAGTAACTGTTGCAAACACTTTGTTTTGTTATGTTGCGTTTGAAGATTTTTTACAACACTTTTGTATTTAAACTACCTGTATTTTTATGCACCTATGTGTCAATAGATACAATTATATTTTATCACCAAAACTCTGATTTCGTGGATTTATCTATGCCAATAGGTAGTGAGTAGTTACGTGGGTACTAGCAATACAACACAACGTCTCCACTTTCGAATGCCGAGTGGGTATGTGAGTTTTTACTCGTACAAGTCACTTGACCCGATCAATGAACCAAAATAACCTCTACAGTCAGTGATACCCAACCAATGTCTGCAGGCTCTTTTGTGAGTAAAAATATACTGACTACAATATTGATTGATATTTTTTTTAATAATGGCATTCGCTTTAAAAATTACTGGCCATAAACATAGATTCTCAAGCCAAACAAACAGATCGATGCCAAGAAAAATAGAGGGGAGATCTATGCCTTCAATGAATCTCATCTCACATGGGTTTTGAGGGCAATGAAAGGGCAGATGATCTGGCAAAGGAAGCTGGCCATTCAGGGATGCTATATCAGTTGATATCAGAAAACCTGGACTGGAATGAGGCCATAAAGAAAATGTGTCAAAGCATGTGGATAGATTTTCACCATAGGGAATCACTAGAAAAGGGGAAATGGAGTAAGTCCATTCTACCATCGCCACGGTTGGTGCCCTGGTTTGTAGTCTCCTTTGAAGAGGAATGAGCTTAAGCTGATACTAAGGCTAAGAACAGGGCACACAATGGGTAAAAGATTTGATTTTTGAATTTATTTAAATAAATTGTATTACACGAAAAAAAAACACTAATACATAATACAATATGTATCATCGCTGTCATCTTCAATATTGTATTTTATTTTATTACATGGTATCATTCTAGGGTAAAGGAATACACTGATATTTTTATTAGTTGGAATTAGTTTTTATTTAACTTTTTATCGTCAAATAAGTCAGTGCCTCGGGCTTAAAAATTCCTAAACCCGCCACTGATAATAAAGAAGATACAGATAGTTTATACGTTGTAGTTTTACCTCGTAGTCGTCTTACATGTGAAAGTGGTATGGCTCCGTTAGGCAGGAGATAAACCGTCGTCCAATATAACTTCAATATGTAATTAAACAGCTTAGGTCTGGACATCACAAAAGCAGTAACGGACAACACAAACGTGGACCCTCTAAACCAATCTGCCTAGCACCACACTCGGTCTTATTCGAGCGTATCACGGAGCGTACACTGATGTGAATCATCAGCAGTTGTTTTCGTGTGGTAATGCCTCAGGGGCAGATGCCCAAAACTGAGGTCGTCATCCTCTCAAATTATCTTTGACTGAGTTTACTTAAAGACGTAATTAAATTAAAAGTGCCATGGGAGATAAAGACACGGAGACTTAACAAAAGTAAATGAATTCAATGCTATTACGAGTATATAAGATACAAAAAATAAAGCTAAAACAAAACGGACAAACACAACTGTGTGAAGAGATCTTCAAGTCCGCAATAAGACGCTAATTTAAATGCAATATAATTGGCCTTTGTAGCGAAAAATCGGACGGCTCGATGGGCCCAGCAGCTGATTAGACCGCATCTCTTCCCACTCGGAGTAATTCTCGGACATTCCCAGAGGATGTGGTATGCATCCTGTAGTTCTCCGCCACATGGACATGTAGGTTGGGTGACAAGTCCAAGCTTATCTTGGCAGCGAATCCATCATGGCCTGTCAAAACTGACTGATGTAGTAGTCAGGTGTCAATTTGTCTATCTCCAATCACCATTCACAGAATCTATCAGTAGGTAACGGATATAATGGAATGAAGACGTTTACAGTAAGTTAATGACGTTTAAAGGCAAAATCTCGCCCTTTCTACCGCCTCCAAACAGCGCATGACCTGTCACCTCTTGCCGGACGTCACTGTCAGTAGCGAAGGATGGAGGTAGGCTGTTAAGATCCATCATAAATTTTTTTTTTTTTCGACCATGTCCGATCCTGATAGGATCATATGGGCCTCCACAGAGTGGAGGTTTGTATTGACAGATTTTGTTTTTTACGAGAAATGGATGTCAGCCACTTGCTCAACCTATTAGGTCCATACCCTGACACACTCAAATTGAAAAACAATTTTTGTACTTGCCAGACCCAGGATTCGAACCTGGGACCCACGGCTTTGTAGTCCAACGCTTATGCCGCGCGGCCACCGTGGATCATAAATAGTGCACATTAAACTTTGTTAGTCATACGTGTTTGTTTTTATTGAACTAAGACTACAATAATTTACAGATGGTATTGGTTACTTTTTAAAAATCAATTAAACCCTGTCTAAAAAAAACCATAATAGTTTTGGTATGCTTTTGGCGATCAGACAAAATTGTACACACTTTTTCTTTCATAAGTACTTATTTGTTTTCGTTAAAATAAGAATACATATTACACAATTTGTTGAAAAGTTTTTTAAATTCAGTAAACCCTGCGTAACCAAACCATAATCGCATAATACATAGGTAAAAATATATTATTATAAGTACCTATCTATAAAATATCTAAAATTATGTATGGTTTAATGGCATAATTTTAGATATTTTATAGATAGACGAGTATTTTTTGACTATTATCTATTATGGCTTGGTTTCGCAGGGTTTAATTGAATTTTATAAACTAAACAACACCATCTGTAAATTGTACTCTTATTTCAATGAAAACAAATACGTATGACTGACAAAGTTTAGTGTTCAATCGGATCGGGTTCAGCGGATCTTAAAGCCTACCTCCACCCTTCGCCACTGACTCACTGTAATGGGTTGTTTCGCCAACCATATTGAACAATTATATTTTATAATAAAACTATATCTAATAATATAATTCCAATGACCTACTTATTCTCTTGATTCCTACTAATAAAAATAATGAATAATCCAAAACCACAAAACAGTTCAAGGGCAACTGCTTGATAAAACTGTTGTAAAAATTGTGCTAAAAACTAATTTAATATTTTAATAAGAAACCATCAACTAAGTATTACAATTAATGAAATTGAAGGTTACGAATAAATGGGTGTTTAATTTCAAAATCAAAATCAAATCAAATTTATTTATTTTACATATACATAACAAATTATAAATTCAAAACGTTCACGGCATGACATAAAATAAGTATTTATAATTTTTAAAAATAAAAATACAGATAAGTGTGAGTTAATAATACAATAAGTAATAAAATAAGAAATAAAATAAAATAACAAAATAAAAGTAGATGGAAGCACACAGAGTGAACTTTGATAGACCCTATCTTAAAAACTTATAAAACAACGTCCACCTAAATTCACTCTCACGTGGAAAATATCAATATCCGAAGCGATTTCATTAAACATGGTTATTGCCCTCCCAATTGGCATTACTAATGGCAGGTTATTTCTGTACCGTGGAAGAACAAACAACGGATGTCCTCGATTCCTAAGGTAATTAATTTTCAGAGACACAAGCCAACGCCACCAAGAATGGCAGAGTTCACATTTACGCCGCGTATAAGTCTGAAAAACATATTTAGCTAAATAAAGATCCCTTCTAAATTTTAAGCTACAGTATGTAAACATCCCTAAGAGAAAATCAGTCGGATAGAGCCACGGATAATATCCATACAGCCGAAAGTAAAGGAGTCTCAAAAATTTCTTTTTTCTATTTTAACCTAAGTTACCTATCGGGTGGATCTAGTTTAGTAATAAAACTGATGAATAGTGTAATTTATTTCAATAAGCAAGTACTAAGAGCTCTAGGAACAAAAACGGAAATTCCATTTTTGAAAAATCTTTGATTTCTCTCTTATAGGATAAATTTCTTTGAAAAGTGTATGATAAAAATAAATGATATTATCGCACTGTGGTGCAAGTAAAACCATAGTACCTAAGAGAAAATGACAGAGATCAAATATGTGAGTGTTATTTAGATTGTAATTTATTTTAAATTATTAAGTTTGCAATTGTTTCATTTTTACATTATAGATCTTTTGACGTGTATGTAAATAATATTATGTTTCTCATATAAATCAAAAAATCGAACAAATTGCACTCGCTTATGGTCAACGGAAAATGTCGTTTTCGTTTCTAAGCCCCTCATGTATTTATGTAGATTGTAGATGTAGTTGTACCTATAGTGTAGGGATGTCTTCATTCAGCAATATATCGACCATGGCTGTCAACTGATGGCGATATTAATAATAATAAGTCTGCAATTTAGAAGAGATCTTTAGAGAGTGAATTTTGACTAAAATCGGCTATGACAATTAGCGTGGTTCCCACCTGGCTTCCCCATAACCGACTTGTACCAAGCTTTATTTAGCTTTTTTTATACGAGGTATAAATGAGAACTCTGCCATTCTGGGCAGTGTTGACCTGTGTGTCCCTGATAACTATCTTAGAAATAGAGAGCATCAGTTGTTTATTCTCCCAAAGTGTCTGCCACTGGTAATGCCAATTGGGATGCCATAACTATGTTCAACCAAATTACTTCGGGTATTGATATATTCCACTTGCGTGAGGTTGAGTTTAGGTGGACGCTATTTTATAAATTCTTAAAATAGGGTCTCCTTAGCAAACACGGTGTACTTTTTTGAACTTCTATAGATGTATAATAATTGTATTTTCACTGCTTTGTAAGTATATTCATATTATGTTCTCTTTTTATATTATTTAATTTCTATCGTTTTTATTACTTTTCTTCTTCATAACAATGTTTCATGCCGTGCCGTGAACGTCTTAAACTTATAATTTGTAATGTCCACAATATGTTAAAAAAAAATTGAAATCGAAATTGAATAAACTATATTTAGGTAGGTAGGTATATAGATAGATTTATCGTATAAATATAAGGGTACGTCATCTGTACGTGTGGTGTGTATATTATAATATAATACTTATTAAAGTTATGAACCATTTAAGTTTTTATAAGATCGTATGAAAAAGTTAAAAAATATATAAGTGCCTAATATAAAAACGGTAAACAATAAGACATAAGTACTTACATTATTATAAATTTGATATTACTTTTTTTTCTTCTTTATAATAATGTTTAATGTCATGTTGTGAACGTCTTAAACTTATAATTTGTAATGTCTACAATATGTTCAAAAATTTGAAATTTAATAAGTATACATTTATATACGTAGATAGCACCTGTGCGTATGTATATTATTATTATTATGTAAGTACTTAAAATATTAAAATTATTATAAACCATTTATTATTACCATGTAAAGTGTTTATAAGATCGTATGAAAAAGTTTAAAAAATATACCTATTAATATAACAAGGGTGAACAATAAGAAACAATGTAAAAATAACGTCTGGTGAATAATATTATAAATTTGATATTCAAAAATAAAATTAAAATAATATGTACCTACTCTACCTTTCAGCCTGCCGCGACAGCGTCAATAAAAAAAATCCAAACAACTCAACGTAGGCTTCATTTAGAATAATTTCAAAAGAAAGATCCGGGATTATTCACAAAAATTTAACACGAATCTTAAAAAAAACAATTCTGAAATGAGCATTCAAATGCACCCACCAGTCAGATCACCACGTAGCGTCTTTTCTTCGTGGTACTTTTATTCCGTCCGCAAAAGTGGAGCAAATCACAGTCACATACGAAAAAATCTAAATTGTCTCGAGAAATAGGTATAATAAAATAATATCATACGCGCGACGAGAACCTCGCGGAGGAATGAAGAAACTGAATCGAGTATTCTAGCTTGGTTAACTCGAAGCACGGCGGCCTACCTAGTCTGCAGATGGCTTGCCGCGGTGGGACAAGAGCGAGTATGTTTCTATACATAATAGTATTATAATAAGTATACCCTCCAAACGGTCCGATTTATTTTGCCCAATATAAATACTATTACAATATATTGTAATATCGTCGCAATAGGATTGGTTTGTCGAATAAACCGTTATTGTCGAAATCGACCTGTTAATGCAGAATGTTTTTTTTTGATCTAAATGGACCATAACCATCCTTTTCTTTAAATTACTTTGTAATGGTAATAAATACATCATTCGTATGCTGTAAAAACAACAATTTAAATATCTCCATGTATTTAAATATACGATTATGAAATTTTTTTTCGTCTCCTGAACATTTGGTCTATTCGACAAAACAATCCTACAGCGATGATATATGTAAACCCAACCAAAACAGATGTTCCCTACATCCATATTTATCAGTTGAGTCATACTTCATAAAGTCTTCCTCGGCACAGTCGATGCAATGTGCAGGTTCTGGATTACAACACTTAACTACAAAGTCAAAATCTTCCGATTTCGTCCGACAGCTTTACACATATTATCTACAATATGTTGATGATTTTTGGGGGCACATGCTCAGCATAGGTGAAAATGGAGCTTTCGTTCTATTATGTTCTCTTATGTTCAAAGCATGATCCTGGACATACCTTAAACGTTGTAGATAATCTATTTATATAATTTTGAAGCCTTATTATCCTTTATATTTATTTTAAACATTTGATGACTGCATAAAGTATTTTTATTACATAAAATAGTATTCTTTTAAACCTCTCGCTCTAATGTTTTAGAATATAGTCATATTTCAGTACATAAATGTGCAGTGGTGTTAAGATTTTTTACATTTATTAATATTTTTAAACGCATTTATAAAACCATCAGTATAATTTATATCGACATTATTATAGTGAAATATTTACGATAAAAAATTATATTGATAATCTCTGTGATCCCAAATTTGACAAGAATTAGGCATTTTATAATTCAAAAAATGGGCAAGATTGACACATTTGAAGATAATTCTAAAGATACTCATTATAAGCTATGTCTTTGACCATTCGAGTGTGATAAACATCATACGAATAATGATTGCTTTATAATAATTATTGACCTAAGAATAAGGTAGTGTTTTTTTGAAATATGCCATTTCTTTTGGCATTCCCCAGTGGTTAAGCTACAACATACAACCGTAGCCATAAATTGACAAACTATAATTGAAGTAGGGAGTAAAATGATGTTAACGCGCGTGTTTGAACATGTACCTAACCGAAAAAAAATCTTTTTTTTTTAAACGGTTAGGTAAAAATTCGGTTAGGTACATGTTCAAACACGCGCGTTAACATAATTTTACTCCCTACTTTAATTATAGTTTGTCAATTTATTGCGACGGCCGTATGTTGTAGCTTAACCACTAGGGAATGACAAAAGAAATGGCGTATTTCAAAAAAACACTACCTTATTCTTAGGTCATTAATTATTATAAAGCAATCATTATTCATAAGATGTTTATCACACTTGAATGGTCAAAGACATAGCTTATAATAAGTATCTTTAGAATCATCTTAAAATGTGTTAATCTTGCCGATTTTTTGAATAATAAAATGCCTAATTCTTGTCAAATTTGGGATCACAGAGATTATCAACATAACTTTTTATCGTTAATATTTTACTAAAATTATCTCGTCATAAATTATACTGATGGTTTTATAAATTCGTTTAAAAATTAATAAATGTAAAAAAATTAACACCACTGCACATTTATGTACTGAAATATGACTATATTCTAAAACATTAGAGCGAGAGGTTTAAAAGAATACTATTTTATGTAATAAAAATACTTTATGCAGTCATCAAATGTTTAAAATAAATATAAAGGATAAGAAGACTTCAAAATTATATAAATAGATTATCTACAACGTTTAAGGTATGTCCAGGATCATGTTTTGAAAATAGAAAAAAAGTTCCATTTTGACCTACGCTGAGCACGTCCGCCCTTAAACTCGATGAAAGCGTTTTGGATAACGACATACTTATTTCTCTTGGGGTGACTTATCTGGGACGAGTTTTAAATTTCTGATCTATTTTGCTCACTTGTTGATTTTCCTTATATGCAATTATTTCCATAGTGTTTTCATTCAATAATATGTAGTGTACATAATATTATGTATATTATCTAACAGTTAGTATTGTTTTTTTTTTTACGTATTTCTCTTTATATGTTTCACGGCACGATGTGAACTTGTTCAACTTGCACCTAATTTGTAATGTTCGCTCATGTAAATAAATCATTCTAAATTCGAATCTAATTTTAATCTAAAAATATTAAAGCATTCTATTATTCAACGAATAATTCACAAGATTTTGAGAATGTAACATTCGATATATTGAACATACATAACTTGAAAACACCTCAGATATACCCGTACCCACTAGAAAAAATCATATTTGAAAAATATGATGCTCGACGGGATTTTAACTGTGCATTTACCAATTATGCTACGAGCCTCCTATATAATTGCAACAATTTAAACTAGTAGGTCATACCTACATGAAAATAAATGCTTATCAAATTGCGTTATTATTGACTATCGGTTTATTATATAAAATAAAAATAATGGATGTTATCTTCACAAAGTAAAGAAAATTTCGCCAGTTTCGAAAATTTAAGTACATACGCATATAAGAAAACGTATATCAGTGTTTTTGGTCGGACTGTTGCCCACTTTTCCATTTCACCAACATAGATACATATTATATTATATTGAATTTATCGATAAATCGTAATGTGTTCTTTATATAACTGCATGTACTATATTGTTTACAGAACATTTTTATAAACTAAACAAAACGCACGATTGCTTGAAAGCATACATCGCACAGGTAAATCGAGCCATCAAGTATTCATGAGGTATACCTTCTATCGAAGAAGTAAACACAATCTATGAAGTGTTACATGATGCCAGAACGAGACAGAGCACCGGCCTACTGACTGTCGTATTAGTAGAAGAGAGAAAGCTATAGGTACATCTTCAACATTTTCTTTAAAAATAATACTATCACAGATATCCACTTGTATTTTACACTGTTTTTCAAATTTGAAGATGCTACGTAGAAGCATTATCAAGAATATTTTGTGAGAAAGAAATCGCAAGGTCATAATATAATGATGGCCCTAACATACCTAAGTAAGTATTATAATTAATTATATTATTATATGGTTTGGCTTAGGCTGAGTTTAATTATTGAATTTTAAATAGGTACTAACTAAAAAGGCCTGAACAAAAACGATGCATAAGTGCGAGTGAGAAAGTATTCGGTACCCTTATAATCTCTGCGACACGCGCTAGAGTAAGATAAAAGGTTTACAGATCTGGGAGATGATTTGCTACGATGTAGCCGGCAAATCTTAGCTTATTGCATAACTAAGCGTCGATAACCGTGTTGTCAAAATTGCTATTTTTTGTGTTAAACATAAAGTCAGTGGTAAATATTTTTAGTTAATTAAGTAGAAAAGATGGTTCTGTGTGTTGTATTAAAATATGGATAAGCAAGAAGATGGTATTACGTTTCATAGGTAAGTTGATACATTTTTTTTATTTTGTTAACTGTCAATTCATGGTGGAACTGCATTGTATTGTTGTTTTTATTTAATAAAACGCAATTTTTTTATAGTACTTATTCCACTTTAATTAATATATTAGGACCGGTTGAAAATGTCCCACTGAGGCGGACGAAACCGGTCCTAATATATTAATTAAAGTGGAATAAGTACTATAAAAAAATTGCGTTTTATTAAATAAAAACAACAAGTTGATACATGTTCGTGATAATTTATTTGTATATCATTATATATTTTAATATCAGTGACCTAGTGTTTCTTTAAAATAACTTAAATTATGGATATCTTTACCTAATGGTTGCATTTTGACCGCTTAAAAATACTATGTACTTAACGTAAAAAAATAGAAAACTATATTTTAGCACTAGCGAAATGGTCTATGGTCTCGAACATTTGTAGACGAATGCGTTCGTTCGCCCACAAACCAAACGCACGGCACGCGGCTTCATTTAGCAATGCAACGGGTGGCGTCTAGATGTATCTATAGTCTATGGTGCAAACCATTTGCAATTTGTATTTATTGTTAATTAAATATAAGTAAGTACGTATGATTGACAAAGTATGCACTATTTATGTCGAATCTCCACAGCCTATCACTGCTCTTCTGCAATGGTGAATACCTACTTATATAGATTTGAGTCATCCAATGGTATCCAAGCGGTACAAAACGTCCGCAAGATGGACCTAGAGGCCACTGGATCGATGAAATGATAAAGTTCTGCGGAAGTACGTGGCAACGCAACGCACAGGACCGAGAGAAGTGGAAGCAGCTTGAAGAGGCCAGCAGTGGATCGATTCAGGCTGATGATGTTGATAGATTTGAAGTTTATATGTAAAGTTTAAGCCCCAAAAAATATCGTGTCCAGAATCTTATACACGTATGCAGTCCGCCGTATCACAATTCACCGTGAAATATTGTATTGGAAATATATGGCCGTATATTAAAGACCGTCCAACCTCGGGTCGTATAGTACTGACATAAAATTCATGTCTAAATAAAACACGGTTCTTATCGTCTTTACAGGAAGCCAGCAGAAAACAAATTTTGAAAATAGCCGATAGGTAGGTATACTGGATTATTTGTTTGGTTATGTTAGGTTATCATTCTTGAATTCATGAATTTTGCCAAAATAATCTCGGTATGAAAATTGAATTAATGTTCATATTGACTATAATATAAATGGAGACTGTGTATACCAGGGGTAGTCAACCTTTTTATAACTACCGCCCACTTTTGTATCTCTGTTAGTAGTAAAATTTTGTAACCGCCCACCGGTTCCACAGTAATGGTGATTTATAAAGTAGAGAATTTACTTTAATTTATAAAATTTATAAAGCAGAGTTACAGCGAGTTAAAGAATATAATAATAATTACTTACCAAATACTTTATGTCAGACTTTCGCAAATTTAGGCAGAATAAATCTTTATAAAACAACTTACTGTAGTTAAATCTATCTTTTTTTATACTTTGCCTACAATATAGAAGCATGATGTCTGATGAAATTACATTTAATTGATTAAATTATTAAGAGGCTGATGCTGGAAATTAAATATTGGATATCTGGCACAATTTTTGTGAGGAACAAACGAAGGTCTCGGAAGGTCTCTTTTTTCGGAAATATTCAGGCGGTTTCATTCTTTGGTCATAATATGATTTACAGCACTAAAGCCTGATTCCACAAGATACGAGATATGGAAAGGTATCAACAAACTGAATATCGTTTTCCACATATTTGGATATAAGACAGGCATTTTTTTATTTTGCCATACGTTTTCATATCTACCACTATCGAATTAATGTTTACTTTCTTCTTCATACTATCTAATTCAGGGCTCGAAATGGACCGGAACGCACAGGAGCGCCGTTCCGGTTCATAAAATCCTCAAAATTTTCGCTGTCTCGTGGAAAAAATAGTTTGACCATCTGAGCGAAATTGGCCATATCCAAAATCTAACACACTTATTTTTATAAAATACCTACTCATAAAGTTAGATAAGTATGTAAATATTTTCGTAAAATTATCGAGCGCTCCGGTTCGTGAAATTTTCCATTTCGAACGCTGATCTAATTTCTAACCGTTCTTCTTGGCAAGTTGTATCAGCCTCTTCAATATTTGACTAAAGTACTAAACTTATACGAGGGTGATACAAATAGTATATTTTCGGTTTTAAATATATATAAATGTTTTTAAAACCTCTACCGCCCACCATGAAAGCTGGAACGCCCACTACTGGGTGGTCGGGACCAGGTTGACTACCCCTGGTGTATACGATCATCTCTTTCCGATAAGAAAGCCACGGCGAACTGTGCCACGGTGAATTATTTTTTAAAGCAAACAATGCGTAAGGTCAAGGAGATTATAAGATAAACATCGCAAGAGTATTGATGCAAATATGCCAACATGTGTTTTTGATTTCATAACTGATCGCTCATTAGGTGTTATAAAACAATGATGAGCACTGGCATAATAGTTATATATTGGACGTTGGTTGGAATCACAGAACAGATAATAAAAAACTATTTTCATTAATAATTTGATTATAATATATAATATACCAATATACACCTACCTGCAATGGTTTTATGAGTGCCAAATACATTTTCCATTGTATTATATTACTATTATAAGAATGACGTGAATATTCGAAAAGTGGATTGATTGCATCATGATACTTTTGTATTTCACAAACCATCTACCTTACGTCCTTCTATAATCTATACCCATAATACCAGGTATCCTAAATAAATGATGTATTTTGTGATTTTATCTGCACGCAAAAAAACATTGTTGTAATAATATACTATTATATAAATTTTCTTCAATAAAAACTTTATTTTTTTATTATTAGACACATGGGTTGTCTGGAAATGCATTGTTGGGAAAAAATATACCTAGCTCGATGCATTTCTAAGAACAAAATTTTAGCTTGGCTAATTGTGGCACCCATTTATTTCTGAGTTCCATGGTCGGAATATTCTTGAATGCCAAAAATATGCTCACCAAACTCTCATGCAGCAACGCAAAACGCAGACTGGTGGAGCCTTAATCCAGAGTCCAGACCAACACCAGCACATTTTCATCAGGTTGGCAGATGGCAGTACGTCTCCCAGGGAAGTAGTGCACATTTTTCTAAACAATTGCCCCCCCCCCCCCCCGTGTGCCACTTTTTAATATTTCATCGGATAGATATCAATAGACAAAAAAATCGAAGCAACGGAATAGGTACCTAATAATAATTATACCTAGGTTTTATTGGTCTGAGGACGGAATGCTAAATTTAATGCATTTTCGCATACATAATCACTTATAAATTCATCATCATCAGCCTGAATCTATCCACTGCTGGATGAAGGCCTCTTCAAGCTGCTTCCACTTCTCTCGGTTCTGTGCGTTGCGTTGCCACGTACTTCCGCAGAACTTTATCATTTCATCGATCCGGCAGCCTCTAGGTCTACCTTTCATTAAAATTAAGATTGTAACTGTAAAGTTAATATATTCAGAAAACGTTGTAATAGATTACAGAGAATATACGACGATGGCACCCACAAGGGGAGCTGACAGGGTTCTAGCCTGGATGCCCAGCTCCGGGAGGCTCGGCGTGGCGGGTCGACCAAATACGTGAGATCACAAATTTGTTCTAATAGTAAAAAATTCGCCTGCGGCCCAATTTTAGTTAAAACATAGGTCTCTCTTCTTGGTCGTGCACTCATGGCTGAGGATCGTGACCACATTTATATTTCGCCATCCTTTGAGCGACCAAGACTTTCCATCCTTCTCGATCTTCCGCTTCTCTCAGGGCAGAATGGATGGTGCCCTCAGTCAGCTCTTTCACTTGGTCGCTCCATCGCGCAGACGCTCTTCCTCTGCTTCGCCTTCCCTGAAGGCTACCCAAAACTACCAGTCTCTCCAGGTTGTCCGGTCCGCGCCTGACAATATGTCCAAAAAACTGTAGAATCCTTCTCAGACATATCGTCGAGAGCCGTTCCTTTATCTTCAGTCTCTGGATGATTGGCTAGTTCGTCCTGTGCTCCGTCCAAGAAATGCGAAGCATTCGGCGCCAACACCACATCTCAAAGGCATCAATTGCCTTCCGTTCTCTTGCCTTCAGGGTCTACGACTCGACTCCGTATAGAAATATCGAGAACACTAATGTTTTCACAAGCATCATTTTTGTGACAATCGAAATTTCCCGATCCTTCCATATAGTGGTAAGGCGTGTCATCGCATTTTTTTGCAATCTGTGTGCGCCTTCTTATTTCCGCTTCGCATCCACCCTTTCCACTGATGGTCGATCCAAAATATACAAACTCGTCGACTGTTTCGAGGTTTTGGAGTGTACTTTGTGTTGGTAGAAGGTTGGCCCGATCAACAACCATTAACTTGGTCTTATTCCTATTAATAAGGAGGCCGTATTTGCGACTCTCTTCCTCTACCCGGTGTAGCATCTCTGTGAGTTCTCTTTCATCAGCAGCGATTAGTGTGGTATCATGCGGTATCTGCGATCATATCAGTGTGATATCTGCGAATCTCAAGTTGTTTATTTTCTGGCCACCAATTGTTATTCCGCCTTGCCAATGATCTAGGGCTCTTCGCATTATATGCTCTCCATATATATTGAATAACTGGGGAGATAAAACACATCCCTGACGAACTCCCTTCTCGTTTCGGAAACTCTCAGAAAACGCACTATTTACTCTTACCTTTGTGTGGCTATTGTTATATAAGTTTTTGATGAGACAGGTAAGGTGTGATGGAACTCTCATTTCCAGAAGTACCTTCCACATACAGTTCCATCTTACGCAGTCGAATGCCTTCTGATAGTCAATTAAGCATAACATCATAGGGGTATTAAACTCTCTAAATTTTTCAATTAGTTGTCTGATGTTTAGAATTTGCTCTCGAGTTCCCTTGCCCATAACAAAACCTGCTTGTTCCTTGGGTATTTGTCGGTCGATGAAATGCTTCAGACGTCTGCTGATTATATGTAATAAGATCTTGCTTGCATGTGGAATAAGTGAGATTGTTCGATAGTTTTCACAATTACGTGAGGAACCTTTTTTTTGCAGGGGGATCAAAATTGACTCTGTCCAGTCCTTGGGCCATACACCACTTTTCCAGATCATGTTGCATACTTGATGTATAATTCTTTTTCCGTCATCATTGACCTTTTTTAAGGCTTCTGCAGATATGCCATCGCCACCTGGTGACTTGTGGGTTTTTAGTCTCTTTATCGCCTCTATCACTTCACTAAGTATTTCAGGTTCTTACTCATCGATACTTACGTCAACCACCTCATCATCCTCTTCTGTATCTCTGTATAGGGCTTCACAATATGTTTTACACCTTGCCGTGACCCTATCCAACTCCATAAGTAGTGTGCCGTCCTCTTCCTCGATGGCCCAGTTCATTTTCTTGAAATCTTCTGTGATTTCTTTCACTTTTTGGAAAAGAGTTTCTACTCTGACAGCATGGGTTTCGATGTCTTCACACTTATTTCTGAGGAAAAGATTTTTGTCCCGCCGACAGAGTCGCTGAACAACTCTGTTTTGTTCAGAGTACCTTGCATGTTGTATAGTTGAATTAAGTCCCTTATTTCTAAGATCGGCTCTTGTTTGTATGGCCTCCCATGTTTCATCAGATATCCAGATCTTGCGACGTTTCGGATGTTCAATTTTAGTTAAAATATAGGTATTAACATTCTAAAATATGCTGTGCGATGCAATTTGACAACTTAAATAATTCAAGTGGCTGTATGTATTAAAAACTACAAAAAATCGCTAAAAATACACTGAATACCTAGGTACCTACAATTAAAATGTTTAGCTCGAACACCATTCGGAAAAAGCGTCATACTGCCTTTAATCTTAGTGATAGGTAGGGGTCCACCAAAGATTCTGGTCTGGACGGCCGCTTCAAGATGTGGGGGCCATGTATACGACGTAGGTTAATTAGGTACCTATGCCAAAACCCTTAAAAAATGGAAAGGAGTCAGATACAGCTAGATGAATTCGATAATTCGGTGGTACTCGAGGGCATAAGACGATTGAAAGGCCGACACAGAGCACCTATACTAGATTGACGACATATTAACGTTCGGTGAAATTAGGTAGCTGTGAAGAACGAGGAAATGAGAAGAGTGGTTTGAGTTTGAGGTTGTCTTAATCTAGCAATGTATTGAAACAGATTGATGATGATACAATGAATCAAACATGATTGATTGCTTTAGTATAGCAATATCTAGAAGTCGAAAAAAGAAAAGATACCTACCTATCTAAGTACCTAAATCAATCTAAATGCTAAAATTTATTTCTTATGTAATAATATTATGTAGGTAACACAAAGAGATTGAGGTAACATATTATTATCAATAGTGTGTATTTTTTTGTGAACATTTTACGACTTTCATCTCAGATTATTTTTGTAGGGGTAACGGGTAATGAAATATTCCCCAAAAACTTGGCCAAAAACCAATTTGGCCGATATTTTGCCAAAATGGCGTCGTTTGCCCAGAGTGGCACCTCATTGTATTAAAAATGTTTTTTTATGAGTTTATAATATGTTTATAGTTTTTTTTATGATTTATTGAGTTGCAGGTTGCGATACGAAAAAGGTTTATTTTAGTTTTAAATGCCTACCTAATTGTTACTAAATTACCTAGCTGTACGTATTTGGGAACGCCTTAAAAACATATAAAAATAATTATATGACGAATTTTAGTCAAAGAGATTCCAACATTCCAAGTTTACTGAAATTTCTAGTATTAATAATTATTAAGTATACCCTTTAAAATATTTTTTCACGTGCTTTCAATCAATTGTCCGAGTAATGGCAACACTTGAAGTATTACCTCATACAAATTGAGAGTTTAAATAACTGTCAAGATTTTCTGAAGAATACCCATTTATATCATGGTGAAATAAAGAAAAATAAAAGGTTATAATGCAAAATGAGACAGTTTGGTCGCTTTGGACCCTTGGTAGGGTCTATCGACGAGGGCACCTCCAGCGCTCGCTTTATGGTAAGCATGATTATAATTTAATTAAATTGGGTTATTTACGTACGTGCGGTCATAGCCAAATGTCAGTGATCAATCAATTCAATAGTTACTTCATAGTCAATAATAAACAATATAATTGAAGCAATAATGGTTTGTCATACTTTGTTAATAATTCTATCGACATTCTACCACTTATGATGGTAGATAAATACATTTTAAAGCACGTCCTGTCGTTATATTTTTTGATTTTTTTTAAATTGAATTCAAATGGTATTGATTCTAAAATTATAATGTCAACATTAGAAACTATCAATTTCATAATTTAATTTCTGATGTTAATATTTATCCTGTAAAAAAATCATTTTACCTACATAATTGTTTAGCAGTAGGTACAAATATATATTTGACAGCTGATTACAAAGGTCACACTGATAAAAAAATCTAATTTGAGACCAGTATTTTCAAAATTTGTTTACAGTTAATTCCGGGGCTTTATACTAAAACCGCCAATGTCAAATATATTAATTGTTGAATACAGGCGATTGTTTTTCATCAGTAATCTATGTACTGTGTTGATGTTTCGTGCTATAAACATCTAAGCCGGCTCTCACATCTAAACTCCCCTCATCTGCCGCACAGCCATAAATCAAACCTTCCAAGGACGTCGATCCGGCGCTGCATATAAAGACAGCGCAGGTCTACCTAGCGACAGTTGCACATAACCTTTGAAACATATAGATATTTGGATGCGGCGATCGGCGAGCCTTTATAGGAATAACCAATTCGTAGGTGTTCGTATGCATTCTAGCGTCTTCGACTCGCAGCCCAAGAAGCATGCAACTTGTCGATTGCAACATTAGATGTTTTTTCACAGTCGCATTCGACCAATCTGTGGAGCTCCATTTGGCAACGTGTGTTTTGTGAAGAACAAAGACAATTTCAACATCTGAATCGCTTATATCAACATAGGCATTTCTAAATGTTAAATATTGAAAAACAATATTTTGGCACGTTGGTTATGATCCTATTTAACTCATACATAAGTAGCTATTTCTATAATTTGTAGAAGAAAGATTTTAAAATATTTTCTGATACTTAAGTCAAATAGCAAAAATCTGACATAGGCACTTCTAGCATTAAGCCCCATAATTAATTAAGTATGATGTAGTATGTACTTACCTTGAAATTAATTATAATAGATGGGTGATAAAGTGCCCACTTCTGAAGTCGTCTGTCTTGGATATGGCAAATTCAGTGTGCGTTTCGACTAAAAACATCTACCTAATATGTCGAGCATGTGGCTAATATCCATTTCTTGTTTTAAAATATGTAAAGAAACCTCTTCATGAGGCGGCCAAGATCCATGTCGGATTTCATAACCATAAAATTAAAATATGTAAAATAAACATAAAAATATACGAAAATAACGGGTTCAAGTCAGTCTACGGCATGGGTGGCCAACCTTTTCAGCAGCCGGGCCAGATTCTAAAAATGAGATTTCCTTCCGGGCCGTATAACCGATTTTTTTATTATACAAAACAAAAAAGAAATATGTATTAATAAAATAAAACATAAATAAGAATCAAACAATATATTTATTAGATTAGACTTTTTTTTAATAATAAAAAAAACAAAATAATATAAAAATAAGAAATTTTAGTGAGAAGTTTGATTTTGTGTGGCAGAACTAAGTGCATCAATATCAAGTTAGGTTGTTCCTACATGCAAACAGTTTTCCAAATGCACATCAGTGATTCGTGTTCTCACTCGGGATTTGATATGCTTCATCCGAATAAAAAGCTGTTCACACGTGTAAGTGTTTCCAAATAATAGCGAAGTCATGCTTTGAGCATGTTTGTAAAATGCAGGATATTTCTCCTTGTCCAAATATGTTTTGTAAAACTCTTCCAAACCAACCTGATGGAATTTCTCCTTTAACTGTTCATCGCAACATATTTCACAATGTTCCATTTGTAAATTTCCCGGTAATAAATTCACGTCTACGGAGAATGACGTTGCAAATGCAGCAAAAAGCACACGGTGCTTTTTAAAATCTTGAGCCAATATTTAATCCCAATTTGCGAAATTAGCACATCTAGTGGTAGCTTTTGATTTATTATTATTTTTTTTTCTCACTGCTCCACGGGCCACAAGTTGACACCCAGAGGGTCGCGGGTTGGCCACCCATGGTCTACGGGAAGTCAGGCGGGAACCGTGCCAAATTTCATAGCCGATTTTGGTAAAATTCATGAATTCAAGAATGAAAACCTAACCAAACCTAAACAATAATCTAGTATATCGGCTATTTTCAAAAAAAATTTGCCACTGGCTTCCCTTAAACCGACAAGAACTAAATAAAGTAAACATAAGTGTATTGTAAGTAAGTGTAGGTACCTGGTGTAAAATTGTCATTAAACTACACTACTTAGGTGCCTGAAATGAGGTATTAAACATGTTCATAGACAAACCGTTACAGCCGTCACAAGCCGACAGTAAGCGGCTACAAAAACATGGCAATCTGTAGTCAATATCGCACATCAGCCACACTCGGCTACAAGCAGCTGAAGGTGATTTGTTCACGGCCGTTTCACTTCTTCCAATTCCAAGTTTTTTCTATAATATTTGTACCAAGAATCGGTTGACAGTCTCAAAATTGTTATTTCTGATTTGATCTTTGGTCCAATTATTCTAACACATGTAATTTTAGCAAATGATTATATGTCTAAATATGATATTTTTGAAGCAACTTAAATAAGTGTACATAAATTATGATAATATATGCGTTATAAATTAACCATAGTTTCCTACCACCTTTTCTTTTAGGTTTTTGCGGCAAACACGTCAGAAATGCTAACATACCATCAGATTCCCATAAAAACATACAACCCTGAAGACGGCTGGGTGGAGCAAGATCCTATGGAAATATTGAATACAGTGTTGGAGTGTATCGAGGTAAATATCAAATATTCTAACATTTTTGATGAGTTTTGACCCAATACATACATAATAATATATTGTCACTGGCATGTCCACCATAAATGCTGTAAATGCATAGCATCCCATGAAGTATCGATCAAGTAATATGTAATAATATTATGTATGTATTTTGCAATTTGATACTCCGAAGCAAAACAACCCTGACGTAGCTCCACTTATTCGATCATATGTGAAGATCGATGATGACGCTTTAGATGCTGAAATGCTTGTTCCAAGTTATATACTAATCATAAGATATCGGTTTTAGAATTATGGCTTGATTTTATGATTAATTAACGCTCGTGTGCACTTACATCTGTAGCTGACTTTATGTCGATTGTTGGTGGAAAGTTATTATGTATGTTATATATCATTGAAAATATTACTAAATATATAATACTTTACCCATATAATTTAATAACGCTCACATGGCTCAAGCTGGTGTTTCCCAAAAAAGTGAAAATGGTTCCCTGCCTTTTTTCATCGTATTTTCACTGAGCTTATTCCAATGAACATCATATAATATTATGTACTATATTTATCATTAATTTTATACCACAGTTTTGATTTTATTAATTGTTTAAAGATCACAATAGATAATTTGAGGAAATTGGACATCAATCCTGAAGACATCGTAGCAGTTGGAATAGCAAACCAAAGAGAAACAACCATTGCTTGGGACTTTAAAACTGGCCTTCCTCTTTGCAATGCTATCGGTAAGTAACACAGCTAAATAGTTTGACTAAGCTTGAGATGCATAGAATGTCGAAATATCGTTAATATAACATGCACAGACCATACTATAATAATAATGTATAATTTAAGTTAACGGCCAATTTTTATATATCGTCGCTTAAGAAACAACACCGCGGAAGTCAATTAATTAAAATTTTCAGGGGAAACAAAAAACGTCGCAAAAAATTGAAAATTGATACCTTTTAACTTATTTTTTTTTTGTGTTTAGTTAAAAAAATGTTTTTTGTTTCCCCTGAAAATTTTAATTAATTGACTTCCGCGGTGTTGTTTCTTAAGCGACGATATGCCATGCCTATAATCTGCCTATGAAAAAATCTTTTTTGAAAAAAGTAAGACACCCGGCAGGAATCGAACCTGCTTCTCTTGGGTATCGCGCCCTGTCCATTATCACTATGCTACGACTGCCATGCTTAATTGGGACAAATTTTAACCATTGGCATTTTTAATACCTGCTCATTAGTGCTCTCCAAATTGAGTTACGATTTTACAATACGAAATTGAGAAGCATGGCAGTCATAGCATAGTGGTAATGCACAGGGCATGATTGGCTATATTTTCTCATGAGTATTTTCAAAATTATGTATGTTCGATAATTTGGTACATTCTTAAAATCTCGTGAATTATTCGTTGAATAAAAGAAATATTCAATTAAGTAGATCCTATTTTGTTTTTTCTTATGAGAAATTGATTTTAGCCACATGCTTAACACATTAGGTCCATACCCTGGGTCCAAACACACATTCAAAAATTTTGAACCCGGGAAACTCGACATTATAGGTAGACGCGTTACTGATCGCCCATCATGGGTATAATGCAGAAACCATAAAATAACCAAATGGTAATAAATGCCACTAGTAAAATATAATATATGAGGCGTCTAATTACAAAAAGCGACAGGTCCACAATTCGATATTTGTGGCAAACAACGTTTTTATGTTTCAAGCTTCAATTATTTGTTTTAACGTGAGATTATTTTTTCCTTTGTATTCTATGTCGAAATTAGAACCAAATGGCAATTTGTTTCAGCTGATAAACTCTTAAATGTAATAAATATAGGCAAAATAAAATTTGACGTAGCGCTACTTGTACCTCACTTTTTAATTTATTCCGCATAAGGCACATATTTCCGTGGCACTGTCATGAGTTTACCGGATGCTACAGTATGGGAGACGCCATTTCCAATATTGAACATTCCTTTATTGGTTGACTTAAACATGCGCGAAATCAACCAAGCTTTAAATAATATGAAACACGAACTTGGCGATTTTTGTAATAAATCGAGATTAAAATATTTTTTTTCGTAAGGTTTTGTCACGTTTTGTAATTTATAGATCAATACATATTGTGTAAAATTATACAAAAAATACGTGCATATTTTTTTCTCGATTTTGACCAAATGTGGACTTATCGCATTTTGGAATTAGACACCTAATATGTCTGATTTGTTTATGTTATAATATGTATTTCTTTAAATTACAGTATGGATGGATGCGCGGGCATCGTCAGTGGTGGATGAGCTATGGAAGTGCGGTGCGCCAGTTCGACGTGCATTGACGACGGTCTGTGGGCTACCTCTCGCTGCGTGTTTCACCGCACCAAAATTAAAATGGCTGCTGAGTCGGTGTGATGCTGTGAAAGAAGCAGTCACCAAGGAAGCGTGCAAAGTTGGGACAGTCGACTCTTGGCTTATTTGGGTATATACCCATATTATTTTGATGACATTACTAACACACTAAAATAATACAAACTAGCTTCTGATTTCTGAACCAGCTATTGCATCACTAGACCACTGATTTCTGATTTTATAATTAACATCGTGATTATAAAATAATTCATAATTATCTTAATAAAGTGATTTTACACCTCTTATAGTAATCAGGAGTAGAGTGGAGGTTGTATTAATATACTTACTTAGTTTTTTAGTTTTTTTATGCAAGGAATGGATGTTCGTCATTTGCCTAACCCATGAGTTTTTCCTCTGGATCAAACACATTGAAAAACCTGTATGCAAATATGTGAATTTTTGTATACGTCATGCGATGATTCCCTCGTCATCTTCGCCGGCTCTCACATCTAAACTCCCCTCGTCTGCCGCACAGCCATAAATCAAACCTTCTAGGAATGTCGCTCTGTAGGCACTTAGCGACAGTCGCGGGTAACATCTCGAAACGTGGATAAGTTTGGGATGCGGCGAGCCGGTATAGGAATGACCAATTCGTAGGGTATGCAGTATGCATACTGGCGGCTTCGATACGCAGCCCGAGACACATGCGATTTGTTGCTACCAGCACTAGATGTTTTTTTCATACTAAAAATTCGCATTCCATCAATGTGCGGAGCTCCATTTGGCAACCTGTGTTTTGTGAATAATGATAACGTCACATCGACGTATTCGACAGCTTGCAGATGAGACGAGCTTAGATGTGAAAGTGGGCCGACTCTATTGGGCAGACCATGTCTCAAGGATGAAGACACCCAACCACCAAAGAGCCTTCTCTTCAAGAAAGTAAAAGGAGGGTCGGCAGATGTAGACTGCGGTAGTTGGACTATGTAAAAAGAAACACAGCATCCCTGAGGCTTAAGCAATGTAGGGAGTTTGTAACAGAAAGAGAGGAGTGGAGATGTTTGCTGGATGCAGCCAAAACCCAAATTGGGTGGTTCTTATAATTCTATAACTTTGGATAAACCAGTTCCATATGGAATGTCAGTATTCTTCCCGACACAACTCTGCCTCTCAATCAATAGACATTCCATCCCTTCACTCCCACGATTCCCCCCTAATTGTCCGGAGCCGAAGGCGATTTGTTACTACCCATAGATTGGTGTTACAAAATATTTTGTTTTTTGTTTGTAGAATCTGACAGGTGGCAGCAAGGGCGGTCTCCACATGACGGATGTGACCAATGCCTCCAGGACGATGCTTATGAACATCGTGACACTCCAGTGGGATGCCAAGCTCTGCCAATTCTTCCGAATCCCACCCAACATTTTGCCCACGATCAAGACCAGCTCTGAGATCTATGGATACATCGTCACCGGATCTCTCATGGGAATTCCAATTTCGGGGGTAGGTGGGTTTGCTTTTTATATATTTCATTCCACCATGGAGCGGATGATAAAATGTTAGCGTTCTGATTCATGGGCTGCGAGCGCGATACCCACGATTGGGTTCATTTCTTATACTATTTTTATTTATTGATTACCTCGATACTTCAATTAATATCGAAAACTAACCGACATAATGACATAAAATACGGTTGACAAACCTTTTTCTATAAGTGTACTTATCAAATTTTATATAAAAATCTTGAAAGAAAAAATCGCATCAGATAAATGAAATAAAAAAACCATATTCCTTATATTCTCTAAACTTACACACTTGCGCATCTATTCTATACACAAGGCGGCTATCGAGGGTAGTTTATCATATTTATGTACGTATTATAATTATAGAATAAATGCGTTGATACACAAAACATTTAAGACACAGTTTATAAGAGAATTCTTCATATTATTATGTTTCAGTCAAACAGTTACGAAAGCGATGTTTTACTTTCGATTTAAAATAATTCATCAACGAAAATAATTGTTCGCAGTCATATATTTATCTAAAGATGGTCAAAATTGAGCAATAAGGTGCTAATTTTTTTATCGATTTAAACATATCGGATTCCATGCATATCCAACATATTCCGATCACATTCTGCAATAATATTATTTTTTTTATTCAGACATATTGCCAAGAAGGGTATGTTGATTTTAGATAAATGAAGTATATAAAACAACTAAACTTTTATTTAAGTACAAAAATTTTGAACTTTGGCTTCATGTCACAAATAACATCCGATTCACCTTCCCTATCATAAAGGTAATTAACAAGAGAATGACATCAGTGAACAAATACTATTTCGGTTTATTAAGGCAATTTGGACGTATTTCTGCAAACAAGATCCAACCCACACGTAGGTACCTATAGCACTCTGAAAAAGTCAATATTTGAGAGACAATTGATTTAAAAAATATTATGTGTGATTATTTAATTTAAACATGTGATGGGATACTACACAAATATTATGTGGATTATAATCACACATCATTTTAAATCAATCTACAGACAAATAATGAATTTTCTCAGAATTACACATATGTGGGTTGGATCTTGTTTGCAGAAATACGTTCATTTAAGTCCCATCTACTATCTTGCTGAACTAAAAGCACGCTTTCCCACTTGACACTTTTAAAGTCTGCGGTAATACCCAGAAGAATGGAGAGGATCTCACATGTATGTCGCTGGTAGAATCTTCTTCAGTATTATTTTTGATTGGGGGTGTGTGTGACATCACGGGGTATAATTATATAAAACACATCTCATTTTTTTGATTTAACAGCCCTGCGCAGGCAAGATTTATTTACACTGTATTATACAGACATCGACGGACATTACATCATAGATTACATTGTAGATTAGAACAGAGAAGACACGTCATTATTACTGACCATTGCCGCAACACTTTTTATTTATTCGAAGCAAACACTGAGGCGGGTTAATATATTTAGGCATATCGCCGGGATCAACACCGAGACACTTTATCGGGCACGTGATTCGTTTGAGGGTGGTTACATGAATTATTATTAACACGATAATGGGAAAAGAGATTCACTGATTTACAACGTCGAGAAAAGTGCGGTATTTTCGCGTTGAGGAACACCGCCCGGCTATGCCGAGCACGTGGCCCATGGCACGCGGTACTTTTTGCTTTCGCCGCACAATCTGCACTGTCACCTTTTTCTGCCACGAACCTATGGGTGGTGAGACAGCGGGGAGGGGCAAAGGGATGAAACAAATTACGGTAAATTTTTGTTTGTCTCCCGGCAAGTTACCATTTCCTAGTAGCTGGACTCAGGTACTTGCCCTTTTCGCCGCTGTCGAAATGCGCCGTGATGATGTTATTTCGTAAACCAGGGGAGGTGAACCCTAATTCAGGGGCGTTTGATTAGGTTGTGGATTTGTGATTTGAAACTGCGGACCAGGGGTTTTTTCGTCTGGTGACAGTGGTCACTACGCCTCAAAATCCCAGACATTAACTTTGCTGAATCTATAAAAAAAGTAATGTCAACCAATCAAATAGAGGCAGGAAAAAATATGCTGGCCAGATGGAGCCTTCGATTACTGTCATATAAACATATGGAAGTAGCTAGGACCCACCCCAGATTAACGCGATCCTAGTGATGACTTTAATTTAAGATAATATGTCTGGTGTACAGTAAAAGAAACTGATAAACGAAAATATTTGTTTACAGTGCTTAGGGGACCAACAAGCTGCATTGGTCGGTCAAATGTGTTTAGACTATGGACAAGCAAAATGCACATATGGAACTGGGGGATTTCTTTTATATAACACAGGTAATTTACAATCTTTAATTTTTGTATAACAATAATCACAGACATTGTAGAATAACAATCACACATGTTAAACAACAAACACAGACTGTGTAAAACAAGAAATATATATATATATATATGTATATTTACTGTAGTACAACAATTACAAATGTTGCAGAATAATCACATATGTTGCAGAACAATAACCACATTTATTTTGGAACAACAATCACATACTTTGTAGAATACCTTGTGGTATTTAAATTATGTTATTATTTTTTTATATACTATGTATTGATGTATTATGTTATAATAACAGGAACATCAATTGTCAGATCACAGAATGGTTTGATTACAACAGTGGCTTACAAAATGGGAGCTGACTCACCCACAATATATGCATTGGAAGGATCAATGGCTGTAACAGGTGTGTAAATAATTTTAGAATACAATGTATGCACTTCCCACTTTACTTAGGTATAAAAAATGCATTTCAATTGTTGAAATAAATCAAACACACATTGAAAAATGACATCTATTTTTTGTTGGACGCAGGATCAAACCTGCGACTAACGGCTTCAAAGATGGGATCTCTACAAACTAGGCCAATGTAAATACTTATAAGTTTGTCAAATGAATGAAACATACATATTGTCACAAAGCATTGACATTGAATATTCATTAAAAAACATAATATTAAGAGTGGATCCATTTAGATTATGTATTACATACCTAGCTTGCAAGTAATATTTTATTTTATTGTGGTTAATATAATGTCTTCATCAAGAATAATTGACAGTTACCACTGTCAAAATATAAACACAAACGTGAAATCGATTTAATATTTTCAGGAGCTGCTGTGCAATGGATGCAAGACGGACTGGAAATATCAGGCAATCCTGATGAAGATTTCAATTCTGACGATGACAGCAGCCGATCGGGCAAAAATCTAGACAGGCCGAGGAAGGAGTTAATGAGGAAATTGGGCTCGGGGTTGGAAGACGAGGATTCCGACAGGGAAGGCGGAGAAGTCTACTTTGTACCTGCATTCACGGGACTGTACTCACCGTACTGGTCAAAAGACGCAAGAAGGTGCATTTTTATATTTCGTTTTTCAGATTAATTAGATTATAGGTGACAATGAATCCTTGTACATATAATAATAAATATTAAAACCATATATCATAGGTACTGCAAATGTGCTTTGTCTTCTGCCTTCCCGACTCTTTTTGTATGTTATGGTATTAATCCCCATTTACACATGCATGGATTTACTGCTGACAGTACATTTTATCCAAGCAATATCAAAGATAGAGACGAATCTGTCGAAAAAATAGCGAACTACACCGCACAGAAAATTTTGACGTTTACCAATTTTCAAACAACAAAAAAGCGAACTACACCGCACAGAGAATTTTGACGTTTACCAATTTTCAAACAATGAAATAGCACCATACAAACACAACAATGTGTCTCGCTTACGCTTGAAGAATGAGATTGGTGAGACAGTCGGCACTTTTACGTGTAAACAGTTATTATCGTGGAAGTTTAATTTACACACGATTGGTGCCAGTAAATCCATGCATGTGTACAGGCGCTATTAAATTCATTCAATTCAAATTTATAAATACATTCAAATCAGCCTTATGGATGGGTCGATTGTTTGGGTCCCATTTCAATCGCAATAAGGTCTGGTAGTGTTGAGGGTTCAGAAGATATTTTTACTTGACTATCCGTGATCTGACTGACTTTCTCTTAAGTATGCTTACATACTGTAGTAGTAAAAGTTAGATTTCGGGAGCATCAGTTCTCTCAAGGTACAGAACTAACCTTCTATTAGTAATGCCAATTGGAAGGGCATTAACCGTATTCAATCAAATCACTTTAGATATTGATATATTTCACTTATGTGAGGTGAGTTTAGATAGACATTGTTGTATTTTATTAAGACTGAGTCTATTTAGGTCACTCGGTATATTTTCTTGTATCAAGTCTTATAGGGTTTCCATGGAAATAAGCCGAACCGAATGGTTTATGACGGTCTCACCTTACGCCGAAACCGTTTATTGCCGTAATAAAACTTGTCGAGTGTTCACCCACTTATCTTCGGATTTGTATATACGGGCGCCGCCGTGTTCCATTATGCTCCATTCAAATAACGGTGTTTGTACATGCGCGTCTATTTGAAACAAGTATTCCTTATATTAAAACAGAAAAATATTTTTTCTCCATGGTCAGTTTTTGATGTCTATTGGCACTTAACTGTCAAATAAATGACAATTTCTCACATTTTGCCGCTAGATATCCCTAGTGGTCCATATATTTTGAACTCGCTATTACATTTACTTTCATATTATTTCTTTTATTTTTCGATTATTACTACATTATGGCCGGATAATCCGAATGCCGAATAAACGTTATTGAATAAATAATCATTACAATATAAACAAATGAAAGTAAATGGTTATCGTGATAGTATACCTACCTACCATATAATTATTATGCATAAATCGATTCCAGCATAATCATGTGAATTGAGTTGTTCAAAATATTATATTACTTGTATTTATTTGATTTCATGAATCTGCGTCTGATGTGTATTTACTAACGAGACTCTTAAATTTGAAAGCGTCGCCGCTTTTACGAAATTTGCGGCATTGTAGATTAGCTTTATCTACGAAAGCAAAGTTTACTACCTATAAATAAAGCATTCATGATTGAATAAAATGAAGTACCAATTATAGAATCAATTGTAAAATAGATAGTACCATTAGACAATAATCAAAATAATACACTGAATCATAATGAAATACGGAAGAAAACAAGTACCTATGACAATTATCAACAAACGCGGGCTGTCAGTTGCGATCTGACAAAAATGGACTCTGCCGAATTTAGCAATCGGTTCGCTAAACTTATGGTAGAGGGGCATTAGGTGTTCGGGTTCGGCGAGATGCTTATGTACTAAATTTGGATGAACGCAATTATACGGGCGTATTATATATCTGGCGTAAAATCGCATTCGAAAATTTTGGATGAACACCCTATTAATGACTGTACATATTTTTTATTAGACTGTACATTGATCCAATGAACATGACTATGACGTGTATCCAATGGGCTTGTCATTGATTTAATTTCTTTCTGCAGTATGATATGCGGCATTTCCATGAATACTGGTCGATCACAGATGCTACGGGGCGCATTGAGGGCATCAGGATTACAAACTCGAGCGATATTGCAAAGTCTAGCGGAAGATTGCGGGAGACCCATCAACAGGCTGCTGGCGGATGGATCAGCCTCAGCCAATAATCACCTGATGCAAGCCCTGGCGGATGTCTGTGGTATTCCAATAGGTATGTTTTTTACTAAGCAAATCAGGCACCCATTATCTTTTTTATCCACAAAAAATGCATATTGGCATGATTCCTTTGACCAGACAAAGAATGTCTCAAGGAAGGAAGACACCAAAACTCTCTGGAAAATACCTAAAAAACTGACATTGAATTGGATAGAGACTTTTTTTTCATGAAAATTTAGATTTACGGCGAATTTCAAAATATCCGTGTTCTTATTAACAAGGTTTTACTGTATCAGTATAAAAATAATAACTGCAGATGTCTTGGCAAATAAATATCCTGTTCTTTTACTTACATATCTCACTATGACCCCTGCTTTTGTTCTTTACCCTACATACAGAGCGCTATAATATTTTGGTTGTAGAATAATAGCATGGTATCTTAAATTATTTTGCGCATTACTTTACACGTTATTCCATTTTATATTTTGGCAGTGCGACCAGTGATGGCGGAAAGTTCTGCTCTCGGAGCAGCCATGGCCGCCGGATCGGCTGCCGGGATCAACGTCTGGCCGAAGACTTCTCCGCCTCTACCCTCCGATACCTTCTTCCCTATCACCAGTGAGGATGGTAGGTCACTATCCTATGTACAAATCTGATATTGTAATGACAGTCTAATGCATATTGTATTTTTTTGATTAAATGATAAATTTTATACTCCAGATTTCTCATTTACTGAAAGCCATTCACTTCAGAAGATAATACGATATTACACTCGCGTTTGAACTGACAATAATGACTGCATGATAACATGATATAAATTATTTTTGTCTATGACTGAACTAAGTAACTTAAATAACAATCACGAGATACAATTATTTTTTATTTTTAAAAACAATTTATAATTATATCTGATTGAACCCAATAGACATTATTTTTTTAAATTGTCATAATTATTTATTATTTGCTTAAAGCGGCAGTCATCGACAATAAACATATCCATATGGAGTTTAGGCTGTTCGCCTATCGCTTATAAACTCAATACAAATTTCCAGACATGTCTGACATCACGTAAGTGGCGGGCCATATAAAATAGACCTGGGATTATTTCTCCATTAATTCGCTAGTTTAAACGATATTCTAAATTCTGACGATAGATGACTCAATTTTTTACACATTTTGTTATTTATTTCAATTTAATTGAATACTTGAAGATCTATAATATTTTTCGTAGAAGGTAGGCTTTAAATAATCGCCTAGTATGCAGCCTTCGCCACTGATAAACCCGACCCACTGGTGGGATACTTCAAATACTATAAAATTAAATAATCACATCATTTTAAATCAATCTTGACTCAAATATTGAATTTTATTATTTTTATTTTCAATTTAATTATTAGTATAGATTTCAATTACCATATGGGTCATTATTTTTTCAGAGTGTGAAATGATGTATGTACGATGGAAAATGGCCATCGAAAGAAGCATAGGCTGGGCCGCTGAAGAGCTACCATCTTTCGAACACCAAGATGACAACGGTATGTTACATACATTACAATATTCATCCTTCTTCTGTTGTAAAGAAATATTTTATAAGTAATACTGAAAAATCAAATAGATATACCAGGGGTGTTTTAATTTATTTTCGACTATTCATTGTGTCAAGATTTAAAATTCCTCGCATAGCAAATGAAGGAAAAATCAAAAATTATTATACATCGACAATTATTCAGACAAATAATAGCTAATGGCTTAACAAACATGTCAATTTTGTTTGACAGTTTGTAGTGATATCCTCTTAAGGCTTAATTACATTGGCAGACGCACAGTCCCAACCCGATCCAACGATCCACGCCGATCGTCGTGGCTAACGCATCTACACTATTTGCAATAACATGCAACGATTCAATCGCGTTGGTCCTTGTTTTTGATTGGTTTAAAATAAACATAGTGTTGCTATTATTAAAAATATAGTTATATATTCGTTAGATTGCAACACTGGACAGTATTCCCGTTCAATTTTACATCAAAACTGAACTGTCAAACCTAGTGGGCGGTGTTCGGATATCTTCGTACGTTCTCGGCAATCTTCGCTTGGATCGGGACGACGGAAAATAGAATTTATCCCACTTTACTCACGATCCTTGAAAACCATAGAGAATAGATTTTGACAGTCGTGGCAGATGATCGGGCCAGGCGCAATCTGCCAATGTAATTTGAGCTTTAGAAACCACTCCTACGAAATAATATATTAAATACTAGCTGAAGTACCCGGCTTCGCACAGGGTCGCTTCGTAGTTATATTTATCTTAGATATTTAAAAAATAATAAGAGGTAATTATTTTTTTAATATTAAAATATCTGTGTAATACAATATATCAATATGAAAATAATTCTAATAGGAGTAAAGGTCAAACAAAAGAACACTAAATTAAAATCGAATCCAAAATATGCAAACGTTATTAATGTTATTAATATGCAGTAACAAACCAAAATTGGATGGAACAAACTTTGTATTTTATATAATACTAATTTAGAAACCTTCGCAGGTGTGCGCACAACTTACAAAAATTTCATCGCAATCAGATGAATGGTATAAGAACGCATATGAATAGAAGAAGATAGAATAGATGAAAAAGAAGAAGAAATGGTTGTCTCAATTTAGAAACCTTTGCGGGCGTGAGCACAACACTTGATCAAAATTTCATTGCAATCGGATGAATGGTATAGGAACACATACGAATAGAAGAAGAAGAAGACGATTGTACTAATTCAGAAACCTTCGCGGGTGTTGGCACAATTACTGAAGAAAGTTTTATTGCAATCGGATGAATGGAATAGGAACTCATACAATTAATAGAAGAAGAAGATGGTCGTACTAATTCAGAAACCTTTACGGGTGTTACCACAACAACTGATGAAGGTTTCATCGCAATCGGATGGATGATATAGGAACCATACGAATAAAAGAAGATATAATGAAGAAGAAGAAGAAGATGGTTGTACAAATTCAGAAACCTTCGCGGGTGTTGGCACAACCACTGATGAAAGTTTCATCGCAATCGGATGAATGATATAGGGACCATACGAATAAAAGAAGATATAATGAAGAAGAAGAAGAAGATGGTTGTACTAATTCAGAAACCTTTACGGGTGTTACCACAATAACTTATGAAGGTTTCATAGCAATCGGATGAATGATATAGGAACCATACGAATAAAAGAAGATATAATGAAGAAGAAGAAGAAGATGGTTGTACAAATTCAGAAACCTTTGCGGGTGTTGGCACAACCACTGACGAAAGTTTCATCGCAATCGGATGAATGATATAGGGACCATACGAATAAAAGAAGATAGAATGAAGAAAAAGAAGAAGATGGTTGTACTAATTCAGAAACCTTTACGGGTGTTACCACAACAACTGATGAAAATTTCATCGCAATTGAATGAATGGTATAGGAACAATACGAATAAAAGAAGATAGAATGAAGAAGAAGAAGAAGATGATGATTTTTCTAATTCAGAAACCTTCATGGGTGTGCATACAACCACTTACCAAAATTTCATCGTAATCGGATGAATGGTATAGGAACCATATGAATAAAAGAAAATAGAATGAAGAAGAAGAAGATGATGATTTTTCTAATTCAGAAACCTTCATGGGTGTGCATACAACCACTTACCAAAATTTCATCGTAATCGGATGAATGGTATAGGAACCATATGAATAAAAGAAAATAGAATGAAGAAGAAGAAGAAGATGATGATTTTTCTAATTCAGAAACCTTCATGGGTGTGCATACAACCACTTACCAAAATTTCATCTCAATCGGATGAATGGTATAGGAACGCATACGGGACAGACACACAGACAGACAGACATACAGACATTCATTTTTATATATTAGTATAGCCTATACTCTTCGCGAAAGTGCAAGCAATAAGTTGACAAAGTTTTATCGCAATCGGATGAACGGTATGGCAGTGCATTCAAAACGAACAAACAAACAAACAAACCCACAAACAAATATTATTTTTTATATATTAGATAAGAATAGATGGCATACCAGATAATTAGATAATTACAAATTTGAATTGAAATATGTTGGTATAACAAATAAAATCCCGTTACACTTCCAAATTATGAATAAATAAATTGAATACGTGTATTAATTAAGGCGCTAAGTACCAAAAACAAAAAAACTAACATTTTTATAGAAAAGTGTTCTACATACTAACGCCAATAACTTCAACTATGGTCTAAGTACCCCAAGCAAGTCAAAAAAATACAGCAAAATATTTAAACCTGTCGACGTTGTAAGTCCGTTGGCCTGTTTTATTTATAATGGTGTAAATAGCACTACAGTGGTCAACCTCTTTTCTTCTTTTCTTTCGACCATGTCCGATCCTAATAGGATCATATGGGCCTCCACAGAGTGGAGGTTTGTATTGACAGATTTTTGTTTTTACGAGAAATGGATGTCAGCCACTTGCTCAACCTATTAGGTCCATACTCTGACTCATACACAAATTGAAAAACAATATGTTTACTTGCCAGACCCAGGATTCGAACCTGGGACCCTCGACTCTATAGGCTGGCATTTAAGCCACTCGGCCAGGGGGGTGGGTTCAACCTCATTCAATATAAAATGGCTGATGATGGTGTGTTGACACTTGCAAGTTCTTAATACCTAAAATTATAGAAGCTGCCGTGATTGCTTCACACTGTAAAACCACATTTTTCAAAAGGTCTGCTTCATGAAATTTTACTGCAATGACTCAGTATTTTGTAACTACAGGCAATACTACTTTTTGGTACTTAGAGCCTTAATTAATACACGTATTCAATTGACATCCCTCAGGTATACCAACTTAAATAGTCCATCGTTTGAATTTGAAATTATGCTTATCGCAGTATAAAAAATACTGAATGATATGCCCAATATTAGCGTGTAACACCTCTTAGCAGACAAGTTATACTGTGTCAAGATGGTAAATCTAATAACTTGGGTGAAAAACGGTTTATTTATTTTATAGATAAAAATAGACAGTGTACAGTTTACAATATTTTTTTCTATACATTAATGAATATTAATAAAATCAAGCGACTCGCCTCAGTAAGGAACATGTTCAGAGTGCATTCATTTGCTACACGTTGGCCCGAATCCAATGGATTTGAGTCCTGATTTTTTCTAGTAGGTATATACAGTAGACTCCCGAGTATCCGTTCTAATTGTGGGGAGAGGTAGCACGGATAATCCGAACTATGGTTTTTTTCTTTTGAAAATACTACATATTATACATTTGTAAAGCAGACAATTATTTTAACACCCATGTTTAATACTCATTATTTATTAAGAAAATCTGTGATTTTGGTTTGTTTGCAGGAATCTTTCTAATATCAGTTCGAATTTTCCTAAGAGCTATTATATCCTAATGGATTTAAGTTTTGTACTATTCCATTTCAGAATGGAATGGAATGAAATAATTACAAGATAAAAAGAACTTTTTATATACCACGTTTTTAAATTTTCTGTTGAATCATATAAACTTGACAATTCTATGTATTAATAAATACTTTTTTTGTACTTGATAGAAATACTGAATAAATATTATAGAATACTGAAATGTCATTTTGACATTTCATATTGATTTCCGATTGACGTATATATTAATAATTTAGTTGTTAGGACCCCCTTACCAACCAAACAATAGTGAGTAGTAAATATTACTTATATCGAATTTTTTCCGAAAGATACAAAACAGAATTAACTGAAAATGAATTCAATTCTGCTTAAAAATGGCTAAAAGTATTAAATGAATGCATTGTTGTCGTATTCTGATATATTCTAAAAGTTTCAAATGCCTAGCTAGTCGGAAAGATAGTTGAAAATCTTCAATCGTCCAATACAAATCTTGGACAAACAAGAAAAAATATGTACTGGACACACAAGAAAAAATTAGTAGGTACTGGACAAACAAGAATACGAGCTAATAAAAACGTGGTAAAAAATGGAATAGTACAAAACTTAAATCCATTAAAATTTAAATTCAAATTCCATCAAGTACCTTCGGTTGATAGTATTAATAGCTATTATATCGTTGCATACACCATATCATGCACGGATAATCCGCAAATCGGATAATTCGCGCACGGATAATTGGCAGTTAACTGTATTACAATTATGTAGTGTTTTCAAATTATGTAGGTATGTTGAATAAAGAATGTCATGTTCATTCTCAAATATTTTGAATTGTCCGTTGCATAAAAAATCTCAAAAAATTATTTGATATATAATTTTTTTTGTCTTATAGTAAATACATGATTTTTCTTCTTCTTTTTTTTCAGATATCATAGAGAGAAGAGTAGTTTCTTCTATAGCACCGGGCTTGTTCTTCGTTTCCAGTTGCATCGTATTCCTATTAGCTAGTAGATTGACGAAAGACGTAATTATGTGAAAATGAATACATACTATCGACTGAGGCTGCTTGATGGCAATTAATTTCATATTTAAAATATCTGAAACTGGTAAATTTCCATTATTTTTCACAACCTTGTTTTCACCTTTTGATGGCTTCAAGGTTTATGCAGATATGTGTACAATAGAGAATAAATTAAGCCAATTTTACTGTTATTATATTTACAAAATGATCATAAAGCAGCATTAAGACCAAGCGAGCGAATGCTCGTTCTTCCCCCACTCTAGCAAAATTGTCTTGACGTAAACGCTTTTTGTCAAGCGAGCAAACATTCTTTTTAGATTCTACGGAGATTCGCTGCATGCTCTAAGAATGCTCATTCATTTGATCTAAACGCATGCTAGAGCGAGAGCACAGTTGCGTTGAGTATTCGTTGGTGTTCGGTCGCGTTCGCTGGTGGAGCGGTTTCATCAAAGTGTTCTTTGCTCGCTGTCGAACATACCTATACGATTACTAAATATTACATCACTTTTGCGTATTGTTACATGTTCCACGGGAATAAAAATTGACCAGCCAAAAACACGACTAAGTCATGCACTCGCGAACAAACAAATGTGATAGTTTTAACCAAGATTGAGAGCCAGAGCATTCGCTCGCAGTGTTCTATTTTCTAGCTCTTTTAGTTTAAACATGTTTTGTGAATTTCGTTCACTGGGCGTTTACACCAGGCGAGCAGTAACAGAATGCTCTAGCTCTCGCTCTTTGTTCTTGTTTGTTTGGTCTAAACGCACCTTAACACTTAAATTGTTGTTTGATGTGCTTTATGGGCAATGACAGAGGTTTTACTCCTTAAGTTATACCACAGCACACGCAGTATCCGCCGCAAACATCCGTTCTTCAAGTTTAGTATTCGGTTACTCTGAAATTTCTTTAATGATTCTAACCAATCTTAAATCTACGCTTTGATACATTGTCATGCGGTGGATGTTTTCCCTTTGGCCAGTGGTCGGCAAACTCATTAGTCAACAGAGCCAAATATCAATATCAGTACAACGATTGAGATTTCTTTTGAGAGCTTAAATTATACATTATATAGGTACACTGTTTATTGGCTTAATAAACTTTAGTTAAAGTTTTAAGTCTTAATCAAACCATAGGTACACTGAATAAAACTTGATAGCATACGACGTAATAATGATCTTATTTATTGATAAAAATTTAATTGTTAGTAAGGTATCCATAAAATTAAATCACGAAAATGACTGGCAAACATCCAATATAAATAATTTACTAACAAGAAAAATTGCTATATTAGCATTATTTAAAGATTGTATGCAGTAATTAAAAACAGAAATTGATTTTTCTTGACTCTTCTTAAGTTTCTCAAATAATGCATTCTTCCTTGCATCACCGACAGTAAATTTGAAAGCGCCAATTTTCCCCGACAAATAATACAGGTCAGAAGGCCATTAAAGTTTTGAATAAACGCGAAAGACTCGGTCCATTCAACTTTAAATTCGCGGTTTTCGTTTTCCGTTTTTCTTTACTTCTTCTTTGTAGCCATGTCAAATAGAGCAGAGGGCATTTGTGGCAGAGCCGCACTCAAGGAGCCAAAGAGCCTCATGTGGCTCGCGAGCCGCGGTTTGCCGACCACTGCCCTAGGCGATAACAAAATGTCAACACATCATACTGCTTGTCCTTTATTGAGGACGTTATGTGGGACGGGAAAAGAAGGTAGCTGTATCTAGTTTGATTCTAAGATTTCAGATAGTATGTGAAGTGAACAATACGCTTACCTGTCCCACTAATTGATTTTTTAAGGTGTCATAAAAATATCTGGGTTACAATTAAAATTTATTCAATCTTGTGGTTTTTTATCGAACTTTTAAGAGATATCACGCAAACAGTTTTATGATGGTTTTGTTAATATATAAACATTTTTTGCTAGCTTGAAGATGCCAAAAGGAGAGACCCGGGCAATGTAATTCAATAGATAAAAAATTAAAAATTTCGGATAGTTTAAAAATAGTATGTATGTAATAGTTTATTTTGATAGGTATTTTTTTGTATGTATAATAATTAACATTTATATTGTAGGTACCAAAAGTGTTTGAATTGATTAATATCCAACGCATATCTAGATTTAGCATCGATACGTTACCATATTTGTAAACATTTACTACCACAATTAATAACTTACTGGGTGTAAGCTCTAGTTTTTTTTTTGTTACTAGGAAAACCGATTCTATGCGGTAATTAGCCAAAAATTTGACACAAATTGTACCATGATTTATGAAATTCATTGTACCTATTATTAGAGAAAAATTCCGAAAATTATCTTATTAGAATTCTTTTGATATAACCAATATAATGAAACGTGACAATTTCTATGTTTAAACAAAATTAATAGGTATCTATTAGCCGGCTCTCACATCAAAACTCGTCTTGCCTACAATGTGTAGAATAAGTCGACGTGACGTCTCGTTATTCACAAAACACACGTTGCCAAATGAAGCTCCGCAGATTGGTCGAATGCGACTGTTTCGTTTGAAAAAACATCCGCTGTTGCAATCGACAAGTTGCATGCTTCTCAGGCTCCGAGTCGAAGACGCCAGGTCGCGTACAAACTCCTACGAATTGGTCATTCCTATACCGGCTCGCCGATCGCTGCATTAAAATATCTATACGTTTCGAAGGCTCCGCGCGACTGCTGCTAGGTAGATATGCGCGGTTTTCATAAGCAACACTGGATCGCCGTTCTCGGAAGGTTTGATTTATGTCTGTGCAGCACACGAGGCGAGTTTAGATGTGAGAGCAGACTTAATGTCACATTTCACTGTGACGAAAATGTAAAAAAATATTATGTAGACAGGTGGTTTTACCTCAAAGTGTATTTTGTACATTTAGATATACGTATTTGAACATTTTTTTTAGAATTATTGTTGACTAATTATTTATTTGACTTTATGTACTGTTAGTATTATGTATAAGCATTTACTAATACAATGTATTAGCTGGATTTTCTTGCATTTTTTTTTGACATCAATGGGAGTTTCTTATCATGTTATAAAGTATATATTTTAAAACTTCATGATGGCGCACCCCCACTCTGATAGGCAGGATAGTAACAAAATTCAGAGGAGGAATAATTTCAATGCAATCGGCAACATAGAAGATAAAAAAATTGGCGGTATATGTTTGAAAATAGAATACGTCTTGGGATTAGGGGTTGAAAATTGAAATAACGTTTACTTTCTGTGACTGCATTTGAGTCATAACTCACATTTTGTCATTTTTTTAGTTAAATATACCAAGTGATTCTAAGGCATTAAGCTATATAAAGAAAAATAGTTGGCTATCATAAGCCACTTAAAACCATGTGAAAATTGTTGACAAAGTTGACTGTCGGTGTCATAACTCACATTTTTCAATGAATAATGTGAGTTCTGTCATCAAGGCCTTTCTAACCAATCAGGGAGCTCTATTTCTCATAGTGTGCTGTATGTCTGGAGCCTTAAGAGTATTATATATACAGTCGCACTCGGTTGTTACGATCACGGATATAGCGAGTTCTCGGATGTAACAAGGAAACATTCGTTGACATTTTAGTTTATGATTTTCTCCATACATTTATTCACTTTTATAACGAGCTACTTATCTACTAAAAATTTTCTTAAAAGTGTTAATGTGTTGGTCGTTTAAAAGCATTTCGACCCTAAGCAATAAAATCCGACTGGACAGGATGTCGCCAGAATCGGATTATGTTTAAGATACTAGTTGAGTGTCGAAATACCTACCTAATTAGTGTTTTCGCCGACAATATTGAAAAAGTATACACGCATATGGTTGAAATTGCATGTAAAAAATCCAAGGTTTGTGAAGTCACTAGGTACCTACCAGCGTCATTACAATTAACAACTTCTTTTGTAGTTTATGAATGCCATGCTTGTTTCGGGGAAAAATTCTAATTATGTATTTTTGTTTGAATCGCGACTTTTTGTGTGATGTGACCGCTCATTTAAAAATACCTATTCTCTGATATAACGAGTAACGCTTATAACGAGCAAATTCAGTCGGTCCCATCTTCCTCGTAATAACCAAATTTGACTGTATTTCACTCATTAATACTCAAAGGAGTTCAATACTTTTCTTCTAATAGCAAAAAACAGTGCTCTGGTGGTTTTTTGCGATTATCTCGACTCGATTTTTGGATGATGTGAGTTATGACTCTAGGCAACTCATTTATTTGTTGCTAAAATACAGTCAGTTGAAAATATGGCTTCACGAAACCAACAAAATATAAACTCATTTTCAACTAATTTATTATTGTTATTAAGCAAATGAACAAATAGTGGATGAGTTCAATGATGTGATGTAATTTAAACAGGCGGTAAAAGATTTCATGTCTAAGTGTGACGGTGTTTGGAATGGTGGGGGGGTCAAAAAATACCGAAAATCGTGTGACATTATTGTGTGTCTTGGAGTGAAATGGTGATTTACCCAGCTAATATTTAATTATAACAAACGTTACCATGTGATGATGAGTTAGCATTTACGACCCTGGTCATAATTATGTCATATCAACCATTGACGAAATTATCTATTTTTAATTAAGTAAGTAGTAATTAATCAATAAATTTTAGTTTTTGTTTAGTTTTAATTATTTAAATTGTTGATGATAATCGAGGTTGAATAATGTTATGACAAGGTGTTGTTTTAACAAAAAATATTACTTCAAACCGAGATCTAAACCTTTTTAGTTTATTTTATATAAAAACTTCGTTATCTTTGTCAGAGGTTTTCATCATGTATGCTGCCGCACCGCCATGTAATGTCACTTGAATTCTTAATTGAATACACTGATGCACACAGTCACAATGATAGATTCATATACTTCGGGGTGCCTACTTTTATCATTGATAACAAAATCCATTGTATAATTCACAGGGAACGAATCACTTCTAAATACTCAAGTCCTCCACTGAATGTGTAGTGAAAGTCATAAGTTGAAATATAAATAAAAACTCAACCATTGAAGGCTGAAGTTATAAAAATAATTAATAGTTGTGACCTTCAATGAAGTGAAGTTGTTTTTCTTACAATAGAAAATTTGTTTTCGAAAAGTATAAAATTGTGATTATATTGAGATGCACGTCGCGTACTGTCACAGCAACAAATTTAGTCTATGGTTTCGTCATTTTGCAGAATATTTTGAACTGTAAATTCTTTGATTGAGAGTGCAAACTCTAATGCATTAGTATTTTGAATTATTATTCATTATTCATGTAATTTCGATTAATTTTAACAGTTTCTATGTGTGCATACGTTAAAATTACTTGCGATATTACATCCATAGATAATATTTTGAACAGAACGCAACCTGCAGACCATATATAATAGATAACATTCTTATAGAAAATACATAGTGGCAACCGCAAAAACAAAAAACACGCGATTTTGACATGTGAGTCGAAAATGTGAAGGCATGTAGAAAATGATAAAATAAACATTCATTGAGTTATGCAGGTGTCGATGCAGTGCGGTACAACGTGGGGTGACCTCATTGTTGTTCTGATGATTTCGGCAGATTTTGCTAACTGACGATGTTCGTTTAAAGGTTCAAAATGTGACGACAATTAAACACTTTTTTCCCGTAAGTTCTTCAATCATTTCTATTAATTTTGACAGGGGGATGGTTAAATATTGTTTTAAGACAAATAATGTTTGGGAAATAATAAAGTTCCCCGACCCTTGCTCTAGGGACACTGCAGAGTGAAAAATTTCAAAAGCCACTTCTTAAATATCGGCTCATTCAAAACCATCTCAATTAAACTTGAATCTATATTTTTTGTTATATATCTAAATGGTTATTATATTAGAAGTCATTCATAACATTTTTTTGGATGTGTGACTTATACTACAAATGTATATCCAAATTAGGAATGATTTCAAATGTTTGAAACAGTATTCTAATGAATAATGTAACGTATATTTTTGTAATATGTGATATTATTGTGTGTGATGTGGTGAATGGTGAATTAAAGCGCTTGAAATCCCCCCGGGTGTTGTAATTTTGAGGCCCATATAATATAAATTGTTCGAAATATTTCTTGGAAGTGATCTATACTTTACCACGTTTTTATTAGCTCGTATTCTTGTTTGTCCGCTACAGATTTTTTCTTGTGTGTCCAGTCAACTAAATTATTAATGTATACGAGCGCTACTATGGAAATCAATATGAAATTTCAAAATGACATTTCAGTATAAGTACAAAAAAAAGTATTTATTAAGGGGGAACATGCTCGTCGAAGGTCAAAATTGAGTTTTTATTGTATTTTCAAACCATGATCCTGGACACTCCTTAAACGTTGTAGATAATCTATTTATATAATTTTGAAGCCTTATTATCCTTTATAGTTATTTTAAACATTTGATGACTGCATAAAGTATTTTTGTTGCATAAAATAGTATTCTTTTAAACCTCTCGCTCTAATGTTTTAGAATATGGTCATATTTCGGTACATAACTGTGCAGTGGTGTTAAGATTTTTTACGTTTATTAATTTTTAAACGCATTTATGAAACCATTAGTATAATTTATTACGAGATAATTTTTGTAAAATATTCATGATAAAAAATTATATTGATAATCTCTGTGATCCCAAATTTGACAAGAATTAGGCATTTTATTATTCAAAAAATCGGCAAGATTTACACATTTGAAGATGATTCTAAAGATACTTATTATAAGCTATGTCTTTGACCATTCAAGTGTGATAAACATCTTATGAATAATGATTGCTTTATAATAATTATTGACCTAAGAATAAGGTAGTGTTTTTTTGAAATACGCCATTTCTTTTGTCATTCCCCAGTGGTTAAGCTACAGCATACGGCCGTAGCCATAAATTGACAAACTATAATTGAAGTAGGGAGTATCTACAACGTAAAAGTTAAGGAGTGTCCAGGATCATGGTTTGAAAATACAATAAAAACTCAATTTTGACCTACGACGAGCACGTGGGCCGTTAATACATAGAATATTGTCAAGTTTATATGATTCAACAGAAAATTTAAAAACGTGGCAGGTATATAAAAAGTTCTTCTTGTAATTATTTTAAATCATTTCCCATTTCATAGATTAAAATTCTGTGTGCGACAGGAATAGGGAAATAAGTCTATACTATACAACTATTCAGGAGAACTAAAAAAAGATTAAACTTTGAATAACTTATGTATATGTAACTTATGTATACTTTGTATATGAATTTATGTAAATCTGTGTAAAATTTATTAATCCGACTCGTCCTTTTTGTCATTTACATTATAATAATATATATATAAGTATTACAATATAATGTATACTTAATTTGGCATATCAATGTTCTAATGTCGATACCCTGTATCTGACCTATGACGAAAATGACTTTTTGATGTACTAAAAACAACAAAAATACTGTCCATCAACTGCGAAATTCCCATATCTGTAGTTATTTTAACAAAAATGATATAGCCATTTTAGTAGTTTCCCGTATCTGAACATTGCAGGAATAAACCTGTAATAGCCCATATTTTGCCTCTACGCAGCTCAAGCGTGTTGCACGACATGTGTTGAATTCAGCTTCAAAATGTCACTATTATTTAAAAGATAAAACAGTAAGTATTATAATAAATTTGGATCTTTATAAATATATCATATTTTATTAGATGTTATCATTATATTAGGCGTTATGTGCTTTGCTTTACCACTTTACGTTACGGGTTATTGGCATGGTATGTAGTTACAACATGTGTGAACTATTAACAGTCCAGATACGGGATATTAAATATTTAGTTTTTTTGATATTCAACTTTTATTTTTCAGACTTATCTCCCTTTCCCTTTAACAAACAAAACTAATTTTTATTGGTTGGTAATGTAAAATACTACTGTTTAATAATTGAGCCCATATCCGGAAGACGAGCGTTATCGCGATAACGCTGTTTTTTGGTAAATCAGTTTAAATTACGTGGCATACACCTATGCATGCTCTCACCAAATATTACTTTGATATTCTACCAATAGGTGGCAGTAGACAGTCTGACCACGCGTTGCACGCTGTTTATCTGTAAACCTTAATATCTATGCTGTACACAACATACAGTCCAACCAACTTATCTTAATAATAATCAAAAATGGAACTACTAGAACCCAAATGGACGCCATATTGAATACGCCATTCCAATGTCAGATTCTATCCAGTTCCGAGTCTTGATTGGATAGTTTTCGACTGTGGTTTCCCCATCAATTCTTCAGATAGGTTTGCGACACTGTACACACAATTCGTGCTTATGGACGTTCGCAGCATTTCCATTTGTTATTGCGATAAATATTTTTTTACTCTTCAGAGTATAATATAGAATCTATTTGTTCTAAAAAAGGTGTGTCATTGATGAAACTAATTATAACGTCAAAAACTAATAGTGGTCAAAATTATAAAACTTTTAAAGGAAAGATTATCAAGAAAATATACTTTGATGTATGTGGATAAGTGCTGTCAGAAGTTTTGCAATACATTTTTTTCAGCCGCTGAACAAAATAATTTATTTTCCAAGTTTTGAGAAATGGGAAATAAAATCCAACGGGATGCAAAGTAAATGGAATATCTCTGAACGCCGTTTTCGGGATAACGCTCATTTTCCGGATATGGGCTCAATTGGGCCTCACTTTGTGTACATATGCATTTATTTAAGATTGTTCAGAGACTTTGAAATCATGAGGCGGTTACTCTGCCACTGTCTGTGTGTGTTGTATTAAATTATTGTAACTGAACCAGTTATAACCAAAGTGTTAAACCTGTAGAAATGAATGATAATATTTGTATGGTTGTTAAGGAAGATGCCATTTAAATTAATGTGCTGTTTTTTATTAATAAACATTTATTATTTAAAAAAAAAAACATTTGTTCTTATTACACCTATTTCAAAATACTAAAACTATGGAACTCATAATAATGGATGTCTTTGATATAGATTTATCTATGTAAAATTGAATCTAACAGGAACACTTAAATTTTAAAAGATGCTTATTACAACATTTTTATTAACTCGTATTCTTGTTTGTCCGGTGGTTGTTTGTCCAGTACAAATCTTGCAATTGATTTTTAATTAACTTCCCGACTAGCTAGACATTTGAAACTTTTAGAATATATCAGAACACGATGCCAATGCATTCTTTTAATACTTTTGGCCATCTTTAAGCAGAATTGAATTTATTTTCAGTTAATTCTGTTTTGTATGGAAAGTTATTATAATCTTTCATTATTATTATCCTAAGAGATTTTGGAAAATTCACTAACGGCTCATTTAAGCGACATTTTATTGTTATTTTTACATCTTCACTTCGAAATGTGCGCTACCGATTCATCTACCGTTTGAATTGACCACATTTCACAAATTTTCAATGATTTCACAGGTACTTGACGTTTATATCCGATATTTTCTTACATACCGTATACGATACGCCATATTTCATTTAACGTACAGCAGAATGACGTCTTCGTCGCTTAAGACCTTCTAATCCTTTATTTGACAAACAAATTCGATTATTTTTATTCAAATATCGTAATGTAGGCATTGGCGCACTTTTTTCCGGTGAAAAAACCATAATCTTGCTACAATTCACTGCGTAAATAAAAATCTGACAGGTGTGTCCGCCACTGTCCGTCATATCATAGATAACGTGATATTCCAAATTTGATTTTTTTAAATACTTCTTTGTGGCTGTTCACCCACTATTTTTGTTATTGAATAATTACCTAGGCTACTAATTTCCATACTAAAAAAGTTGCCATTGCAAACAATGAAAGAAATTAATACGAATTGTTATAGTTATCAAAATGTGTGATATTGTATAATATCTACCTATTTTTTTCGTCCCTATCATCATCAATCTTGACCTATACACTGCTGGATGAAGGCCTCCTCAGCCTTATTCTACTCCTTACTTACACATGAATTGTTATATTTATCAAAATCAGTGATATTATATTATTATCTACCTTTCTATATATAATGCCATTATTATCACAAGCCTCAATAAATCCACTGCTGGATGAAGGCCTCTCTACGTTGATTGTATTCTTGACAGTATTGAATGTCTAATGTTATTTATCTACATATTCATATCGTCATCATAATCATCATCATCATCATCAACTAGGATCAATCCACTACTGGATGAAGGGTTCCGCAACCTGATTCTACTACTATCGGTTTAACGAATTTGTGATATTATACCTATTTCTATCATTCTTATATCATCGACCTGAACCAATCCACTGCTGGATAATGGCCTCCCTAGCCCGGTTCTACTCCTTTCTGTCATATGAATTGCTGTATTTATCAAAATCGGTGATATTATATTTAAAAACATATTCATATCGTCATCATCATCATCAACCAGGATCCATCCACTGCTTAATAAAGACCTCCCTAGCCTGATTCTACTCCTTTTGTCATATGAATGTATGTATTTATCAAAATCTGTGATATTATATGTATCTACACATTCATATCGTCATCATCATCATCATCATTATCATATACCTGAACCAATCCACTGCTTAATAAAGACCCCCTTAGCCTAACTCTCCTCCTTTCTGTCATATGAATTTCTGTATTTATCAAAATCGGTGATATTATATTTATCTACATATTCATATCGTCATCATCATCATCATCATCGACCTGAACCAATCCACTGCTTAATAAAGACCTCCCTAGCCAGATTCTACTCCTTTCTGTCATATGAATTTCTGTATTTATCAAAATCGGTGATATTATATTTATTTAAATATTCATATCGTCATCATCATCATCAACCAGGATCCATCCACTGCTTAATAAAGACCTCCCTAGCTTGATTCTACTCCTTTTGTCATATGAATGTATGTATTTATCAAAATCTGTGATATTATATGTATCTACACATTCATATCGTCATCATCATCATCATCATTATCATATACCTGAACCAATCCACTGCTTAATAAAGACCCCCTTAGCCTAATTCTCCTCCTTTCTGTCATATGAATTTCTGTATTTATCAAAATCGGTGATATTATATTTATCTACATATTCATATCGTCATCATCATCATCATCATTGACCTGAACCAATCCACTGCTTAATAAAGACCTCCCTAGCCAGATTCTACTCTTTTCTGTCATATGAATTTCTGTATTTATCAAAATCGGTGATATTATATTTATTTACATATTCATATCGTCATCATCATCATCATTGACCTGAACCAATCCACTACTTAAAGACCTCCTTAGCCTGATTCTACTCTTTTCTGTCATATGCATTGCTGTATTTATCAAAATCGGTGATATTATATTTATCTACATATTCATATGGTCATTATCATTATAATTGACCTGAACCAATCCACTGCTTAATAAAGACCTCCCTAGCCAGATTCTACTCCTTTCTGTCATATAAATTGCTGTATTTATCAAAATCGGTGATATTATATTTATCTACATATTCATATCGTCATCATCATCATCATCGACCTAAACCAATCCACTGCTTAATAAAGACCTCCCTAGCTTGATTCTACTCCTTTCTGTCATATGAATTGCTGTATTTATCAAAATCGGTGATATTATATTTATTTACATATTCATATCGTCATTATCATCATTATCATCATTATCATCATCATCATCATCGACCTGAAACAATCCACTGCTTAATAAAGACCTCGCTAGCCTGATTCTACTCTTTTCTGTCATATGAATTTCTGTATTTATCAAAATCGGTGATATTATATTTATTTACATATTCATATCGTCATCTTCATCATCATCGACCTAAACCAATCCACTACTTAAAGACCTCCTTAGCCTGATTCTACTCCTTTCTGTGATATGAATTTCTGTATTTATCAAAATCGGTGATATTACATTTATCTACATATTCATATCGTCATCATCATCAACCAGGATCAATTCACTGCTGGATGAAGAGTTCCGCAACCTGATTCTACTACTATATTATACCTATTTCTATCGTCCTTATCATCATTGACCTGAACCCATCTATTGCTGGATAAAGGCCTCCCATGCCTGATTCTACTCCTTTCTGTCATTTGAATTGCTGTATTTATCAAAATCGGTGATAATATATTATATCTATTTATATTTCCATTATCATTATGAACCTGAATCAATCCACCGGTGGATGAAGGCCTCTCTAAGTTGTTTGAATTTCTGTCGGTCATATGAATTACTATATTTATCAAAATTGCTGATATTATATTTTCCCATTCATAATATCGTCATTATCATCATCAACCAAGATTAATCCACTGCTGGATGAAGGTTATCCCAACCTAATTCTACTCTTCTTGGTCATATAAACTGCAATATTTTTTTAAATTTGTGATTTTATATACCAACCCATTTATATCGTCATTATCGTCATCAACCTGTATCAATCCACTGCTGGATGAAGGCCTTTTTAAGCTGATTCCACATCTTTAGGTCTTATAAATTCCTATTCTTATCAGATATAATATGTATTACTTCATTATTTATCAACATTTGTCTCGATATGAATGTCCCGCACCGGGAAACTATATTGTTTAAGGTTAATTTTTAAAACAAAATATGATTTTTAAAATATTATTCTGTGGCTCCAAGCATTTATTTTTTATAGACAATGAAACAAAATAATGTTTAAATTTATTTTTTATGCTGCTAACCTTTTTCTATTATGTAAATGGGACCCGAAAGAGATTAATATTCGCGTTATATTGGATCGCTATTTATGATAATCACGATTGAGATGTATAACTATTTATCATATTTAAATGCACATACCTACACATATATTGTATTAAAATTAAAATGACAGTGGTAGCAATCGGCGATTGCCAGCTGTTTTGCTAGGCTTAGCAGCCTGAAATGGTGTCAGATGATATTGAGAAGGCCAGACTCCAGAATAGACTACGCACATGACTCCAAATTTGTATTTGCAGTGACGACATGCATATCGTAAAACTGACAAATCAGATAAATTTTCAATTGTCTGACGTGAATGAAAATCCATCCCGAAGGGAAAACTATGGCGCCGTCTATACACACTTTACAATTATTATATTAAAATCCAACACCAAGTCACTATGATGAAAAGCTGTCTGCAAGACCTAGCGAGACAAACTGGCGAGAGCCAGCTGGCTCAGCTAGTATATATATTAATATTCAGAAAAATCTGTAAAAAGTAAAAGACTATTATTGGTTGCTAAGGGGGTGGTCCTAGCAACTAAATTATTAATATATACGTACGTTACTATGGAAATCAAAATGTATTCTATATTTGTTTGTTTTTTATTTACTTCATATCAAGTACAAGTTTGAGCATATTGAGCATAATAATTCAACAGAAAATTTTAAAACGTATATAAAAAGTTCTTTTTATCATGTAATTATTTTTAAAATGTGCTCACATGTGGAGTTGATATTTTTAATGACCACAATGAATGTCTTATTAAATTTCACTATGTCTGAGACACGTGGGTATCTGCGAGCAAAATTAAAACACGACTCAGTCTTATATTTGTTGTTATTAGCAATTTTCCAATGCAACGCAAATGTAAAATAAGGTAAATTACCATTTTTTGACATCGTACTTCCACGAATGGAAGATATCTTAAAAAACTTTATTATGAGAATTTTATCCCACAGAATCCTTGCTCTGAATAAAACACATCGCGAGTGAACTACAAGCTTCTAAGTGTTTGTCCTTGGCAAAACAAAAGTAACAATGAGGCTGCTTAAAATACTACTTCATTGTCGGGTTTGTTTTCTCAAGGACGAACACTTAGAACCTTGTAGTATTAGGCTCGCAACATGTCATTCATACCTGCAACTTCACAGGTGAGTATTTCGCCACTACTCCAATACAAGTGCAATATAACGATATACATTTGTTACATTTTTCACGCATCGTCACTATCCAATAGATTTCTGCAATATTTGCATTCAAACTGTCCGTTCAGGAATCTCTTTTTCTTCAGAATTGTGACTTCGCTTTTTAATTTGACATTAGTTGTTTTCAACCGCGTGGTTTTCCTCCGCAGCGTTTTGATTGTGTTTAAATACTTCTGAATATAGCCGATTTTCTTCTGCAACATTTTTCTCAGTTTAATCTCTCCAGGAGTTTCACTTGCAGTTTTATTTAGTAACCTTCTCTTTCTTCCGACTGGGGGATTTTCGGGAAGCTTTGGAATGATAACAACCTTCACCGTAGTAGTTTGAGAGTCTGCTGGGGCCGCTCCAATTATTGACGTGTTGATTTCACTAGGAACTTCGTTGGCAATTGTATCCCCTGGTGGTATTCTTACTTCAGCAATTGCTGGAACAACTATCACTTTAAAATTGGTATCTGGAGATTTTTGTGAATGCGCTTCAACTGGTATGTCAATTTCCTGACGGGTTACACAGCCAGTTGTAGAGTCAGGCGGTACTTTAATTCGATTTCTAGTATACTCTCTCATCCATTTTTTCTCATCTGAATTTTCACTCAAAGGCTAAAATAAAATCAAAAAATTCTGTATTAATTTCAACAGATTCATTCATACTTTGTGGTAATCCATAAACAACAATAATTATTTGTAAATTTAAAAATGAGAGAAATAAAGCATATTATTATCATTGAACATGTTAAAACAGTGGTTCTTAACCTTTTCGAAGTCACGGTGCACTTTTGATCATAAGAAATAATTGCGGTGCATCAAAATCAAACAGTCAGAAAACAAAGAAAAATATGCGGACATAACTTTTATTACAAATTAAACAGATTACAAACAGTCAAAGAAAAAAAATATTATAGAATAGATATATTATTGAGTCTGTATTCTATAAACTGGCGTACACGTCACGTGGAAAGCATTGTGCCATCGCGTTCAACTGTTGCAAGTTTTCAATAGGAAGGAACGAGATGGTTGCTGAAGCGGGGGGGAAACCGGCACGCCAGCTTATAGAAGAGACTCTACATTCGTTTTTCTCATTTTTTAGTTTTTATATTAGTTATTGTTGAGAAACCGAGATCACACAAATATAATGTTGAAAACTGTATCAAGATTTTCAGTGCCCTCATATAGAGAGATGGATATTTGTCTTGGACAGAAATCCAAAATTACTCCATAGTTATTTCAGAAAATTTAATTTTTAGAGTACGATCCGTTCAGAATGTGACCAATTCTTCTTCTTCTTGGTACGAAAATTCACAACTCGATGTATCAATCGTAGCAAATGGATTTCGTATCCAGTCATAATTTTCTATATGTAATATGCAATATTTTCTTCCAATAAAGTTATATGTTCTGTTATAGCGGAAATAATTCTCTCGGAAATGTTTTCGTTAAAGCCGATTCGACAAAATCGAAATCACATTAGATCTTTCATCGTAAGGATTTTTTTGGTTTTCACAATTTCGCGCATTTTTTCTGTTTTTATCATTTTTTTCGGTGCACCGGTTAAGAGCCACTGTGTTAAAACCTTCAATATGACAAATTTGGCAAAATTGTTTTTTTTTAATACTTTCTCTTCATTTATTCACCGCATAGTTTGTTATACATTCTAGCAAAATTAGAATATACATAATTAATTATTGAAACCTCCTATTTACATTGTCTCATTCACCATAGTTATCACAACGGAACTGTTACAGGTTAAGGGTTCTTAAGGTCCTTAAGGGTTCAATTCCTAGAAATAACACAACACAGTATGGAGAGAGATGCATGTTAGGAATAATGCATAGGGATCGAATATGAATTAAATCAGTAAGTAAACAAAAGCGTTAGACAAAATACAAAGTGGAGATACAGACACATCGCTCAAAAACAGGTCATCACGGGACAAAACGATCCCATCATCCAGTGGCACTCAAAAGACCAAGAGCCAGCTGGATCGGTGAGCTAATCAAGTCTAGGGAAGCATGTGGCAACGAAAAATAAAGTACTGAGAAAGGGTGGAGACTGCCAGGAAAGAAATGCATCTTCCAGTGGATCAAAAATGGTAGAAATGATATTCATTGGAAAGAATAAGTACATAGTTATCTATTAATACCAAATACAATCCCTCACAAAGAGATGTCTCCAATTCCATGCCAAAAATCTAATATAGAATAACAACCACATCCCGTAAATTGACCAGCCCTGCACTACAAAAAAATAAATACTTCGCAAAGACATTACAAGCTTCACACAACTCTCTAAACGTCGGCCCGAGCCAAATTTACCGTTTGTTCCCGAGATTGGTCACGACCCCTCCCCCTCTCCCCAGCATCCTACATTCCCCAACGCTTTTTGAAAAATCACCCCCGCAAAGTAGGGTCACGCTGCATCAGATTGTGGCCCTTCCAAATGATAACTTCTCACGTTTACTTCACCACAAAGTTCAAATAAAATCTTCTACTTCATAAATGATATAATTATGCGACCCCTACCAAGCGAGATCGAAATAAAAACAAAATGAACAGTGCGACCCGGTAATATACTAAAAGTGAATCAACCCCTCAGTAATGTGGAATCGAAAAGACCCCCTGAAATCAAATCAAAATAATGTAATAATGTCCCATGTTTGAATATTTATAATATTCAAACATGGGACTGCGCGGAGTTAATAAATTAAAAAGTTCGTGTTAATCATTTTATACTTTTGCTGACCTATAATGTGTAACACAAATCCCCACAATGTCCACAAATACCGAGACCTGAAGAGACATCACACACATGAGTTTCCAGGCTGTATTACTATATAATATAGAGAGATTGAAAATTACCAATAAAAAATATGGAAATTAATGGTGACTTACAATGACTGTTGGTACAGCATCTTTACTCAATCTTCGAAGTCCACTTTCCGTTATATACATATCGCTATCGTCAAAATGATCAGAACATACAATGGTAGACTTGGTAGGCTTCCAATTATCCTGTTCTCTCTCCTTCTGTATTATTTCCGTCCACCGGTTTTTTCTTTCATCATTAATTGGAAACCTAAAAGTACATGATGATTATTATATTATTATCAAAACATGATAAAGTAGGTGATGGGCCCCATAAGGGGGGGCTGACAGGGCTCTAGCCTAGGGGCCCGGGCTTAGGAGGGGCCTGGCGTGACAGGTCAACCAGTTAAGAGAGATAAACACACACCACAAATTTGCTCTAATAGTAAGAGTCGCATAATCACTTTTAGTGTGTTTCCTGTAAAACAAAAATGACTATCCAACATGGCGAAGAGTCACATGTTACTTGGCTATCACAAAAGGGGGTCGCGATGAAGCTTCATAATATGAGTGCCGACAATAAGCAGATTTATTTAAAAATACAAAAAATTGCTAAAAATACACAGAATACTCTTTATTTTAGACAAGAGTTCCGCGGAATATCATTATAACATTACACTGCCCTTAACCTTCGCAATAGGTTGGGGGGGCCGCCAAACATCATGGCCTGGGAGCCCGCTTCAGGATGTGGGGGCCGTGAAGTATGTATCATTCATCTATTATGTCTTGCCCTGATGGAGTCTGTTGTAATGTAATGATTTGTGATTTCAATTTATTTATTTTTAACATATTGTGGATATTACAAATTATAAGTTTAAGATGTTCACAACATGACATGAACATTATTATAAAGAAGAAAGAAAAATAAAACTAATTAATAAAAGGGATAAAAATGAAAATATAAAAAGAGAACATAATATAAACATACAAACGCAGTGAAAATATACATATATAGAAGTTCAAAGAAGTACACCGAGTTTGCTAAGGGGACCCTATTTTAAAAATTTATAAAATAGCATCCACCTAACTCACCCTCACGCAAGTGGAATATATCAACACCCGAAGCAATTTGGTTGAACATAGTTATCGTCCTCTCAATTGGTATTACCAGTGGCAGGTTGGTTCTGCACCTTGTGAGAATAGACAACTGATGCTCTCTATTTCTAAGATAGTGATCTGGGACACACAGGTCAACCAGAATGGCAGAGTTCTCATTTATACCTCGTATAAGTCGAAGAAGAAAAAAATTATGAAATCTGGCCAGAGAATTATGGGCGAATCAGAACTGCTGGATGCTTGGGGTAACCAACTGAAAAGCGAGGAACGAGGACTATCGGAACAGTTGGACTTATTGGAGGAAACTATGAACCATTTCAAGTTGTTCCGCTCCCGATGATAGACTGGCGAAATGTCACATCACAAAAGTAACAAAAAAAATATAGGTTCTCATTTATTTGAGAAAAAATATTATGTGAGAAACGGAACACAAAAATAATAGAAAATATATTGCCCTCCTATGCAATTCACGAGTGTGGAACAATATGGGATAAACTTAAACATGTGTTAAAGAATTTTTTTTTCAATATTTACATCGGTATCATAATATGCATTAAAGTTTGTCATGTAAATGCAACGCGTAATCGGTGTTAGTAATATTTGAGGACATGCAGGGGCTCAGTATTTCTTGAGTTTAATGACTTGCCCCTCATTAAGTCATAAACCAAAGACCCCATCAAAATCTTGATCTATGGCGACTGGATTTCGCATTTCTATCTTATTAATCTTTCTGTGGTAAGAACATAATAAATACTTTCAATGAATTCATTTTTTAACAAATGAGAGGGTTAAAGATGAATAAAACCTTCGTGTATACAGAGATGGAGCTGTAGCGGTCAACAACCTCAGGCCTTGTCAGCGTAATATTCTACAGGTGTGACATCCTTTGATGAGGTTCGACTACCTTGGGCTTGGTCATCAAAATGCCTCGAAGTTGCAATGATGCGGTGGTCAGCAGATTTCCCAATTGCCAACTACAACAATGACTCTCGCAATTTATCGAATATTCATGTATATAGATAGCGAGTCAAAGTTGATAGGTTACCTCAGATTAGATTCAGTCTCAGCATCACGCCGCAGAGTACTCACTTCCACCGAGCCTCGGGCCGCTAACCTTACTTACCCTTGTACCATCTGTATACTATTTACGTAGCAATACACTCTTGCTCCTCCATTCATCTGAGCAACTTCTAACTAGTCTCGTTTCATCTCTACACCTGTCACCCCTAAGTGGTTCTCGTCCCTTTACAATGAGACCGCTAAAGAGCTTAAACTGACTATATACTAATTTTCTTACAATCCCTGATAAAATACTCCTTTTATATAAATACGACTTTTATAGGGAAATGTTCACAGAAAGGCTCCATCTGGAAGTAGATTCATCATCTTTGGATGTAGGCAGTTTAGACAGGGGAGTAGAAGATTTTTTGGTAATAGTACCGCAGATGACCTTTTAACTTTCGAAAAGATTTAACTTTCTTTTTAGACCAAACCATTGCCGACTCAAGTAGAAAGCCGATACATTCACAACGACTGGTCCTACTTTTTTCGCCCCTCCCGTTGTTGACCTGTCATTGCCTGTCATTGTTCTATAGAGTGCTCGTACTGACGCGTCTGCTGTGTTCACTTGTCACGAGTATTCTTAGTTTGCTAAAATGCTATTACAAATCGATATTTCCAGCTGTCTTGACACAGGGAATGGTTTGATTTTGATAGACGAGTTACATGATAAATAATACACTAGCATTAACACACCTTCTACAAATGTAATGCATAGATCAATGCTACATATTTTTTGGAAATCGATATTACCACCGGTGTTTGTGTGAAGGACTAGTCTGACTATGACAGCTGATGAATAACAGGAATGTATATTATTTATAAATAACACTGATAGTTATTATATTTGATTTGAGAATTTTTTATAATTCAATTTGGAACGAGAAAGGGCGAATCAATATGTCAAGCAATCTGGGATCTGATTGTGACAGCTGAACAGTGGACCACTCGTTGCTTGTGCAAAAATATAAGCTCAGGCTTTATTAATCTAAAGCTGACCAAACTGACCAAACCCAACCTAACCTTAATGATCGAAATGTATGAAAACATCACACTTTAAATTAACAATAATTATTGGATCGAAAGGCATCTGCGCCGAGAGAAAAGGTACCTATTTAATATAATTATTGTGTACATGGAATAAACAGTTGTAGTAAAAAAAAAAAACTCATGCGGGCATCTGTGGCACTTTAGCCAAAGATTTTGTGACGAGATGTGAAATAGGGGGAGGGGTGACCAAAACTCCAAATTGTGACATAATTTTTGGACGACCCCTAAAACCTAAAATTTACAAACACGAAAAAGTTTGGTATTAGTCTGTTTAAAGGAAACCAGGCGGGAACCGGGTGCTTTTGACTGGTCCTCCATCGCCTTTATCTGTCAGTCGCCATTTTGGAATCCAGCTATCTTTTTGTCATCGAATTATAGTACGCGGTCCAAGAAATGATAGTATTTCGGCAAAAATTATAGGACGTGTTGAAAATGTAAGTTTTTTTGTTTGTCACATAAACACAACGGAGAATTCGAGAAATTAATTCCGATGCCCTGCTTTATTTAAACACCTCATACGACCGAAAAATGCTAATCGGCGAAATCAATTAATTCCATTTATCCATCCTAACCTAACTTAACCTAACCTAACTCAACCCAACCTAATCTAACCAGCGAATTCAATTAATTCCATTTATCAAAATTGTGGTGTTTTTGACGTACTATACTTTTTAATAGTACGCGGGCGAAAATATTACTTTTTTAATAGTACGCGGACCAAAATGTACTATAATTATAGTTCGGTTGGCAACACTGCGCTGACAGATGGCAGCGAGCCACGGCGGAGAACCAGTCACAAGACCCGGGAACCGTGCTAATTCATGAATCAAGAATGAAAACCTAACCTAACAAATAATCCAGTATAATTATCGGCTATTTTCAAAATTTGTTTGCCGCTAGCTTCCTGTAAGCCGACAAGAACCAAAAGTTTTATATACAGTTTAAACGTGGTAATAATATTATCGTTACAATAGATAACTGTAATATTTACAAGTGAAATGTTATTCCATGCTTCTTGGAGTGTAAATTTGAGTTATTCTTGCAATATCTAAAAATACAGCTAGGCATCTTTTACTGCAATATCACAACAATAACAGTTTTTGATTTATACAAAATAAACCATAATATGGTTCAATTTTGGAATTATTATATATTGTATATTATTATAAACTACACGATCGACGTCTATTTTTGACAGTTTGTTTATTGTTGTGACAGTATAATAGTCTATGGTTGTGACGTTTATTATCTATGGTGTGTTATTGTTTAGCTCCATAGACAATGTAGAACCTCAAGTATCCGGACTTTCTATTACCTAGGTATCTGTATTCTATTTTCTGATGCCACTCGGTTTCGTATGATTATTATTTTTTTAGAATTATTAATAACCATGTCCTTGCTTTTTCATACAAGGTGGTTATTAGTAATTTTGAACAATCACAAACACCCAGGCTTTGAGAAAAACCTAAAACTCTCGGGTGGAAGACCAGTGCCTTACGAACTGTACCAAGAGATCCGCCGGTTTCGTATGATTACAAGAAAATCGCGACCCGAGAACTACAAGGCTCTAAGTGTCGATTTTTGGCCAAACTAAAGTAACAATGAGGAAGTCTTCCAAGTCACATTATCTACATAATATATCAAAATGAGGTCAATATTTCTTATATTTTTTCATTAAACCCCAATACTACCGAGTTCTATGTGCACTTTACAAAATATCTGTGGTACTACAGAGTTCTATCATAATCTAAAAAGATCCGTCGTTATACAAAGTTCTATGTGCTTTGACATTTCGTGGTTGTGAATACATTTAAAGTTGTTAAAATGGTTTAAATTGCAATATGAAGAGTAAAATCTTGTTGTTTTGTATTTTAAATTTATTATTTAGACTTCATGCGGTGTATTTAACAATAAACCACGAGTATTTACATAAACTACTATAGCTTCGAGATACATAACCTCAAAAAAAATGTTTTGTGATATTTGATTTCAACAGTAAATTGTGAACTCACAAATAGATGAATAATAATAATATTATGAAACGTAAGTAAGATTTAATTATATTATCGTTATTTTTTAAAATTTAGTTATAAACGACGTTACAGTTACATATTCACAAACTGTTAATTTCAATACCTACATAATTGATTATTTTAATAATGTGAATGTCGAACGAACATTGTACACTTTATTCTTTACCCTTTTGTTAATAATAATGTCTAAATATTGAGAGTATTTTAAGGCTATTTCATTTATTGATTTAATGTTCTAGGTTTAAAAGTCTTCCTGGAAGTGATATAAATGTTTGAGATGTTTCAAATCTCAGTAGATGAGGTGAAGAAATGGTTATGTTGTATTCTAAAATCCCTATTCCTGAGAATATAGATTCACACTATGTATATAGATTTAGTATATTAATTATACAATATCATTATGATGTTATGATGGATCTGAAAGATATGTCTCTTGCTGGCTTGAAGTTTATTCTAAAACTGAGGCGAATAATTTAATAGAAGTATTTTTACACAACATTTCCTCAGCCATTAGTAACAACAATCTTGTATACATAATTACAATAAATGTATCTGATGTAGATGAAGACAACAAGCCAGTTGAAATTGAACAATAAACATTGGGCTTGTGCATCAACAATAGTTTTGTATTGTTATTAAATTATATTTTCAACATAATTTTCATTTTAAAATGGTATTAAACAAAAATTACAAAAAATATTTAGGTTTTTCCAAATTTCCCAACAATGTCCATCATTTTCTCCGGAAAAAAATATTATATTAGATAACTTTCAAGAATTTTATTTATTTTAACATGAAAAGTGAAACTATGTGTCCTGAATCACCAGGATTTCCATACAAATTTCAGTTAGAACCTTGTAGTAAAGGTGATTTGTTTGAGTTTCAGGTGGACAAAGTTCTAACTGAATTTATGATATATAAAATTAACCATTAAAAACTATTTTTAACATAGTTTTATTGATAGTTACAACATAGCAGTACCATCATTGATATATTCAATCAAAAAAATATTTGAAAATATTCACAATTAACAAAATACAAGCGATCAAACCTTCAACAGCCCATAACTTTTTTGCTGCAGTTGTTCACTTAGAACCATGTAGTTCTCGAGTCGCGAAATGTGATAAAGACCAACCTCTTTGGTAAGGACACAATACCATATCATTTTTGTGGTTAAGGAGGTGTTTTGAGATCAAAATAAAACAAATCGAAACAAAACATATTATTTTTTAGGTAGGTACCTAGGTAGTAGGTATTTGAGTAAAAATATCGTTGCCAACCGTACTATAATTATTATAGTATTTGTACTATCATTTTGGTCCGCGTACTATGTACGATATAAAACAGGTATAGTACACCCAAAATACTATAATTTTGAATATCGGAAAAAATATGTAAAAAGTACTAAAATTTTGATATTTTCGTTCGATAAATTGGTGCAAAATACTATAATTTCGCAATATAAGAAGATTTGTAGAACTTGGAAAAAAAAATGTTCGAAAAACGTAAAAAAATCCCTTGACTTTGGTTTAAATTTGTTGAATTTATAGGTAAGCATTTTTGGTCGGAAGAGGTACCTAAATAAAAATGGGTCTCGGAGTTTCTTAAATTTTTTTTCTGAGAAACACAAAACCTATACATTTTCAACAGAATCAGACGACAACGCGTACTATACTTTTTCCCCAAATACTATAATTTTGGAGGCTCTATACTAAAAGTATATTAGTCTATGCTCTATACTATAATCCCACTTTGAAAAGATGGCAGTACTGCCTGTCAGCGCAACTGTCAAAGTTTACAAATTTACGTTAAAATTATTATGTGCAGCGTTTTAATTTTTTGTATTTAATGCAGCTGCTAAAATAGCAATAGTTTACAATGACTTTCCAGTCTACCAATAGTTCAGTTTCTATGAGAGTTAACAATGCATTCCCAATATTACTGGACACCCTCGAGAGCGACTGTACGCGGGGAGAATTCGATTTGACATTGCTAACACTGACAAAAATGAATCTTCAGACGAAGATAGTCGAATTGGTTTTATCAAGCATAGAGACTTATTTGAGGAAAACGGTAGCTCCTGAATTTTGGAGCAAGTTTGTAAAGTGTCATGAAGAAATTAAAGGATTCCAACTGTTCAAAAATTCCGTTAAAGACTTGTACGATACGGTATATCGCTTTGCTCCGATGCTGGAAAGACTCGATAAAGTTTACAACGCTTGTCCAAACCGGAAATCTATTTATGGAGAAAACAATATTATTGCTGGGTTTAAACAGATCGTCAGGGCGACTCTTCTTTCGCAATTGCCGCTAGACTATCAATTTATAATAAATGATTTTTATAAAATTTCATTGAACGTATTCAGTTTCGCCGATAATGAAACGGAACAGTGCGATATAACCGACGATCTTTTACACTGTGGAGGATGCAAGTTTGAATTGGAGAATGACTGCCAATGTCAATATATCGTCAAAGTCTTTCACGATACCAACAGAAAATTGATGGATCTTCAATTGTTGGAAAGATTAACTGGGCAAGTTTTGACAAATTTGATACAGTTGAGAATTGAAAATCACGTACAGGAATCGTGTAAAGGAACATTCGACGTCTCTCACATATCTTCATTAGAATCTTGGCTCGGAAGTACCGTTTTGTCGTGGCTGACACGAATATACTGCGCCGGATCAGCCAAACCGCCTCCGGACGATCGTAATATCAAAGACGCCATTGAAAAATTTAAGCAGAAGCTCACTTATTTCTTGTACGAAACATACACAAAAATACGAATAGACCAATTGTTTAATATTATTATTGAATACCCTGATTCGCAACCTGCAATCGAAGACATTAAAATATGCCTCGGCAAAACAGAATTGAGGAGCACACTCAGCAGAAAGTTGCAATCTGCGTTGGAAACAAGATTATTACACCCAGGCGTTAATACTCCGGATATTTTGACCGCTTATATAGCCGCAATAAGAGCGCTGCGCCATTTAGATCCGTCAGGTGTTTTACTGATGACAGTTACGCAACCCGTCAGGAATTATTTACGAACCAGAGATGATACTGTCCGAAGTGTTGTTAGCAGTCTCACGGAAGAAGGACCAGGAAGCGAATTAGCGGAAGAATTGGCTCATGTGGGAGGCGATGGAATCGCTCAAAACACCACCGGTGTTGAAGAAGAAGTTCCATGGGATCAGTGGTGCCCGGATCCGGTGGAGGCGGACCCCGGGGTGTCATCTAAATATCGGAGCAACAATGATATAATATCTATGCTCGTCAATGTATACGGCAGCAAGGAACTCTTCGTGAACGAATATAGGACTCTTTTGGCCGACAGATTATTGACGCAAGGTATTTTCAATGCTGAAAAAGAAATTCGATATTTAGAACTTTTAAAAATTAGATTTGGAGAATCACAATTGCACTTTTGTGATGTCATGTTAAAAGATATTTCCGATTCGAAGAGAATAAATGGACTTATTCAACAAGGTTTTGAATTTCCGTTATTAAAGAATGGGACTCAGAAGGTAGCGTCAAATGCCATGATATTATCGGCACAGTTTTGGCCTCCGTTCAAAGATGAAACCCTCGAACTTCGACCGGAAATAAAAGAGTATCTCGCCGTATACACTAAGGCCTTTGAAGCTCTTAAAGGAAACCGAACCCTCTGTTGGAAACCTCACCTTGGTACTGTTAATATTGAAGTCGAAATCGGCGGGAAAAAATTAGATTTGTCGGTATCCCCGATGCAGGCAACGATAATATTGCATTTTCAAGATAAATCCGATTGGGGACTCGACGAATTGAGCCAAATCATGAAAGTTCCCGCTACAGTATTACGGCGCCGAATGATATATTGGCAATCGATGGGGCTGATCGCAGAGACGGGTGCTGATAAATATTCCCTCATAGACGGCGATGAATCTCCTTCTAGACCGCAAGCCGCGCCACCTTCTCGGCAAAACCAGCAAGAAATGGTCTGCGAAGAGGAAGAAGAGAGCGTTATGGCGTCGGCGCACGACCAGAGAGAATGTGAGCTGCAAGTCTTCTGGTCATACATCGTCGGCATGCTGACTAATTTGGAATCCATGGCCTTGGAACGTATTCATAAAATGTTGAAAATGTTCGCATCTCAAGGTCCCAGCGTGGAATGCAACTTGCAAGAACTTAGAAATTTTCTAGAAAAAAAAGTACGCAATCATGAGTTAGTTTTACAAGGTGGATTGTACAAACTGCCAAAAACGTGAAGAACTTAATTTCGTTCACATTTCATGGTGTTAGCTGCTTCAGTGTCCTGTCAAATATTAAGTTTCATAAGGCTGTGTATTTACGAAGATTTGTGAATAGTTATTATTTCAACACAGGAGATATAAAAAAATCCTGCATTTGGAGGTAGACCGACTTGCAACTGAATAGCTTTAGGCTATACTTCAGTTGAGGCATGGTCTAAAAAGATCGTGGCTAGGCGATGCGCGGATTGTGCAAATGACGCATGCCGAACAAAATATAATTTGTCAAAAATCCAACATGCGTCCATTTAATGTTATGTTTATTGTTATATTACTAATAATAATAGTATATTCATTGACATGTTTTCTTTTTTAAGTGCATACGTAAAGTTTCTTAGTCATCTTTACACAATTTAAGAATATTTTCATCCGATGCCATGACAAAACAAATCGACGTGCAGACTCCTCGACTGTCGGTCTCTGATTGGCGACTAGTGAGAAATTTCATCGCACCTACTGTTGAAAATTATTTGCCGTTTCACTGAAGTACGCTCTTAAATAGCATTATGTTTTAAGTAGTTGGACTTTGCTAGTTTTGTTTACTCATATTATTACATGCACTAAATATGTCGATAGTCTGGTCTTTTCTATTTTCTCCAGATCCAGTCAAAATTCTACTTACGAACATGTAAATAATATTGTTTTATTTTGTAATAAATATTACATACAAAGTACATGATTGGTTATATTTTATTTTTTCCTGAGTAGTAAGTACAATGTGATGAATGTAAAATGAGAATGAAAAAGTTTCTATTCGGCTCTAAAATAGACTATCGAAAAGGTGTATATTATATAGATGTTATCGTATTTAATAGTCCTCTCTTAAAACTGTTTTAACTGTACCGAAGGTACAGATAAGCCCCGTTCATCGCGACCCCGGCGAGTGCGGTTTCATTATATCGCGATCTTTTTTAAACCTGGAGATTGTGAAAAGGGGAAATTTTAATGTGGATGAGACGGGACTCTATTGGAAACGAATGCCAACATGTACGTTTATTTCCATAGAGGAGAAGACTGCTTCTGGATTTAAAGCATCCAAGGATCGTCTAACTCTTCTTCTCTCAACTCAATAAAGAAACTGATGATAGAGATGCCATACGGGTTTGGTGGAGACAATTTAATATTATGAAAGCTATCAGAAACATCTACGAAGCGTAGTCACCCAGTCGTGTATGGAGGGTGTTTGGAAAAGGTTGTTCATTGAAATTGTTGAAGTTCACTGCAATTATGAAAATGATATTCACAATATCATCGAAGAGATTAGTCTTATAGCCATATACAGAGGCATCGAAGGTGTTGATGTAGATGATATTCAGACTTTGTTAAAATCACAGCGTGAACCCTAAACTAATAAAGATTTGCAGGAAATGGACTGCCATACGTCCCTAAAAAATGATGTCTCCGAATCTGTTCCCGTGCAAAAAAGCCCTTTCTTTTTACAATCAATGCATGTTGAATTGTTAGAAGAGAACAACGAACATTATGAGCGAGTGAGTGCTGTAAAATGAGGGTGTAATGCATTACTTGACAGTATGTATACAAATTTTGCACAATAAACGTAGAGGCAGGGATCGCGAAATTTCGCTTATCACGACCATGTCCAGAACGTATCCCCCGCGATGAACGGGGGGGGGGGGGGGGGTTACCTGTATTTCAATTATGTAGAATTAATTCTTTCTAGTAATATTAATAATAATATCACTGTTGGGTGAAAGAAATAATATAGATTAAGCACTCACCTTTTGTCATGACTCGAGTCAAGTTATACACATTTATATTTTTATAAAATCGATGTTTTTTAAAATAAAAATAAAAAATATTAAAACTATGAATTAGTCAAAAACATCTTAGATACAACATAGAAAACTTAATAAACTAAATTTTAATAATAAAAATATGACCATAAAATATAATATGTAATTATATAATGAAGTCCTTTGACAAATTCACATTTTATAATTATTGTACGTTTATCTTTGACTTTTTAATGTTTTTAGATACATATTTATTAATCATGTCTCAAATTGCAAGCTTCGTATTTTTCCGTTAGGTGCCTCTGGTAGGTAACTGTGGCGAAGGTAGGATGTTAAGATCTGCCATAAATAGTGCACACTAAACTTTGTCAGTCAATACGTATTTGTTTTCATTGCACTAAGACTACAATTTACAGATGGTGTTAGTTAGTTTTTAAAAATCAATTAAATCCTGCCTAAACCAAGCCGTAATAGTTTTGGTATACTTTGGGCGATCCGACAAAATTGTGCACACTTACTTAACAGCCTACCTCCACCCTCCACCGCTGGTAGGTAAAGACATCGCCTTAACAGTAAATGGAAACAACTCGGATGCAGAGTATCGAAATTCAAATAAAACAAAATATATACTTTTGAAACAGATTTATTTTGAAAGAATTAGGTAAGTAGGGTATATTAATGATTATTCAACCTAAAGTAACAGAATAAATATTAGAATATTGCAGATTAATTGTTACATTATGCTAAATTATTAAAAAAAATCAAGGTACACTGTTAACAATTAGAAGCATTCAAGGGTGACCATTAAGTGGTACATCAATAAAATAGTTTACGTTAAGTTATATTTATTTACAGATGGAAGTCAGTCTCAGTGCTAATGAATATGTACTGTAAAAAATGCATTAACAAACAGTCACTCGTAGTGTCTAATTACTGACAAAAAAAATGCATAGGATTGAGTTTACTTTCACTAATATTTTTGGTGGTTTACAGCTGATAACCAATTGGTTATTTACATTTACTCAAACTAATGTGCTAATAACACAGTATACCTAATATAATATAGATGGAGTTATGTATTGATAGATCAAACGACATTTTCCCAAAACAAATTATCATTTCTTAAATATGTCTGATAATTACAGTTAGCAGAAACATAAAATTGACAGTCGACATGGAAGAGGCAAGCCAGAAGATGGTACGGACTTCTCAAAACATTCAGCCGCATAGATGGTGGAATAAAGAAAGATGCCACAAAATAAAACAAGAGGATCTTTTGAATGGAGTCACAATCCTCGACAATTATTAAATCAACAAAGAAAAAATATTTATGGAAGTGTTTGAGAAACACATCTTGTACTATATTATATTTTTGCTTGTTTAAACTTACTCTTCGTAATTAACTACAACGAAAAGTTAAAAATACACCACCATTATGTTTAAATTCTGGCAAGGAATCTCAGATAAATTTCATATCCTTTCCCGTAACACAAAAATTCTGATGTACGATCCGATTAATACACCCTTGAGAAAGATGCTGCGTAGGATATATGGGCCCATACTAGGAGATAAATGGTATATTCAACATAACCCAGATCTCTATAACCTTTTGCAAGAAGAATGCATCTTCGCATTCGTTAAACTTGGTAAACTCTTGACGGACGGGCCGTGTAACAAGAATAGGCAGTGCCCAACCGCCGAGGGAATCCTGAATACCAAACCGGACGATCGGAGGTAGAGATGGAAGAAGCTAGGACCCGCCGTGGACTATTGGCCTACTGATAATGATGGCTACCAATTTAAGCAAACTAAGAACTTTCCGGAAGCGTTTAAATGTTTATTTGAATCCCGTTTTAGTCCAAACTGTTTGGATATATCGCTTGATCTGTCAATCCATAACATAATAGATATTATTTAATGCTTTTAAACTCTTGATTTGGTATTTTTGGTATTGCAATGACAATAATTATTAGCAGCTAAAAAATATTTGTGTGTCACTCTTGATAAATTAATTTTTGTTTTGCCAGAAAGTGAGAAGGAAAATAATATTATTATAAAAGCTGAGTTTATAGCAAATTCTTAAAAAAAACATTCAAAATGAAACTTCAGAAATCTAAAAATAATAAAACACTCAATGAAGAACAGTAATAAAATAATATAAAAAAGAGGAATGCATCGAAATAGATTAATGAGATATTGTTGAGATTTACTTATAAGGCAACTAATCGTGCTACTTCTCAAAGTTCACACAGTGATATTATCGTTAGCATAAAAGTAGAAGGATTTTAGTGACGTATTACTTTTAATAAATATGTACACAGTAGAAATTAACAATTTATGTAATATATGGCGAAAGATTCAAATTTTTAATTCAACATTTTTGTGCAAAATAAGTTAAGCTTATAACTAGCGTGAAAATCAATTAAAAAAAGTAAACATTCTTGCGAAACAGATTTTAAAAGCCATTAATCAGACGATTAATATTAATAGGTCAATTCAAGACAGGAGTTTTAAGCATTATACTCAGTAATAAGTTTATTGTATTTCCATTACCTCTTGCCTTCCTTCACATAATATGATGCTTATTTTTGGGAACATATTTTAACACACTTCACCAAATAAACACTATCACATTGTAACAATAATACATGAAACAAATTGAGTCGCTCAGTCGCCAAAGCCGCTCTGGGCCATCTTTAGATAAAATTAGTTTTGAATGTACGTATGCGCTATATCGATAGGTCAGCGTATCGAGGTGCGAGTTTTAAATTCCACCCTGTTACGTCAAAAAATCAAAATGAATAGCCAAATCCACTCTAGGATAAATAACAGGTTACTAAATCCACTCTACATAGCCGACCAATGAGACGCTGCGATTCAAACCATGATTTTTAGCATACAATGACACAAACGTTATAACAAACGCCACCACTACTAAACTATCAACATCGTCGTAAATGCGCAACACAGTTTTTCATGATTTACTCGAAACGTCATTACAGACAATGACGTTTTTCATGCTCATGTTTGGGGCATAGACAGTGGCGAGGCGGAAATGAAATGACAGTTGTCTAGAAACCTTGAGTCTGTGTAGAGGTTATAAGGACGCTCAGTCCTTTCAAAATTATCAAGTTAAAAGAGTTATGTTAAACCTTTACACTCGAATAATATTAATTAATATTAACTTCATAATATCTGCCATGTAATAAAAACAAATCTATTTGTGCCATATTATAAACGATATAAATACCAACTTGTGTAATCATTCAACGCTGCCCAACACATGTCACATACACAAGCAACCTTCAGATATAAAATAATAACGGGGGTAGTTGAACATAACAATTAACAACTACACCCCTTATATAACTCAAAAAAACCTCCAGAGCGAGTTTAGCGACTCAATTATATAATTCATATTGACAACATAAATCGATAAAGTTTTCATGGAAATACAATATACATTTTTAAAATAATCACAGACGATAATCTCATCAGCAATATTGAATTGTAAATATCACCTTGATGTCAATTCAATCTCGCAAGATATCAGTTGTGAAGAGTCAATAGTTTATTTGGGCATCTATATAATTTCAATGAAATCTCTAGATTATTTCTGTTGCTATTCAAGCATAGTTATCATAATATTAGTGTATGAATGTTTTATTTTCTTCCTATCATGAACTGACATATTGATATATTCCGAGGAAAGGCTAAAACATTATAAAATCACATGCGCGTTACGGACAATGAAAGTACGCTTTCTAAATTATTATAAATTGATATAGAACGCATTAATTTAGTACAGATAGTAAAACATAGTACGATTAAAAAGTAATATTTTTGTACAAAATAATTAATATTATAAAATGCGAAAACTACAAGATACTTAAGAAATTCGCCATGGACCAAATAAATAAAACATAATATTGTAAGTATGCGCATTAAACATTTAAAACACGAGAGATCAGTGTGTCAATAGAATAAAAAAAAAAGATTCTTTAGTAATACCGATTGATCAGGGGTGCCAAGGCTACAAATGTTAAGAATTACATTACCCGAAATAAAAATATATTATAACATGTATACACAGAAAAACCTCTTTAATTCAAATTTAGTTATAATTAGCCTATTTTCATTTTGTTATCTATCCATCTATTCTATACACAAGGCTGCTATCAACGGTTACCGAGGGTAGTTTATAATATTTATATATTGAAGTATTATAGTTTTTACAATAAATTAGCCGTCTAAACCAGGGATGGTAAACCTTTTTATACCCACGGCCCACATCTCTGTTAGTAGTAAAAATTTCTAACCGCCCACAGGTTCCATAGTAATGGTGATTGATAAAGTAAGGAAGTAACTTTACATAATAAAATTTATAAAGCAGAGTTACGGCAAGTTAAAGCATATAATAATAATTACTTACCAAATGCTTTATGTCAGACTTTCGCTAACTTTGGCAGACTAAATCTTTATAAAACAACTTACTCTAGTTGAATCTATCTTTTATTTATACTTTGCATACATAGAAGCATGAAGTCTGATGAAATTACAAATTTATTAAATTATTAATGAGATCCCTGAGGCTGATGCTGCGAAACTGAATACTGGATATCTGGCAAAATTTTTGTGAGCAACAAACATAGGTCTCCTCTTTCGGAAATATTCAGGCGGTTTATTTCTTCGGTCATAATATGATTAACAGCACTAAAGCCTAATTTCACAAGATATCTATGAGGTAGGGAAAGGTATCAATAAACTGCAGGCATTTTTTTATTTTGCCATATTGTCTCGGAGACTTTTATGAAAACATAATGAAAATGTTTTTAAAACCCCTACCGCCCACCATGAAAACTGGAAAGCCCACTAGTGGGTGGTCGGGACCAGGTTGACTACCCGTTATCTAAACTGTCTATATCGCTCTAAAAGTTAACACAGTCAAGAGAGGTGCCTACTGTTAAAACATAGCACTTTTTGACAGTTCAGACGGTTAACCTAGTGTAACAATTAACTGCCTCAATACATAAATATGATAAACTACCGCTATTATCTTACGGTAATAGTTGACGTTAACCATTACTTGGCATCCTTCAGGCAGTGATATTTTACGACAAAGGGATGGTGACATTTCCCAGAACCAAAAATTAAACATACATTTTGTAATTCATAGAGTTCGTAATTAAAATGTTTTAAAATTTCGAATTATAGAGGTTTCACAGTGTAATTAAACAAGTTTTAAGTTTAGAGTATAACAGTTGAAAATTAAATAACATGTCATAGCATACGAGGGAGAAGAGATTTTTAGTTTATTTTAAAGATAATATAAACATAAGACTTACGGATTTATCTTCTATATTGTATGAAATGGAAGAGAGGATTATTTGTTTGTATCTAACAAGTAGTCTAATCTAATGTATTAATTAATTTTATTACGTGATAACATCATTAAGATTATGTTATATTGTATTCATGATGCAAGCTAGACAACTCGTAACAATACGTATATGACATAGTTTTTTACTGCATATTTTAATATTTTTGAAAATAAAATTCTATTTAAGTAGGTAGATTGAATGTATTAAATTTACTTGTCAATTATCATGGTTGAAAAATATAAATAACTCGATAAAAAACATCTGTAACAAGCCTGAATATTATATTTACGCTAAGCACCCCTTAAAAATAATATAAATAATAGATATAGTATTATTTAACAGTAATTAATTATTATATTAGTATTATTAATAATTTAGGTATATTATATAGGTACATAATAAAATATTTAGTCATTTTGTAAATAAATGTTGCCCTCACAAAAGAACCATGATGATGCATGATGTTGTATTTAAATTTACTGGGATAATTTTATCTTTATATCCCATGTACACGTGTATGGATTTACTGCCGACGGTATGTATTTACCAGTAAAAACAAATTACACCGCACACTCAATTTGAGGTTAACCGATTTTCACGACCTGTCACATGCAGTGACAACATCACGTCTCGCTTACTCTTAAAGAATGAGATTGACGAGACAGTCAGCACTTTTACGTGTAAACGGTTATTATCACGATTGTTTAAAATACACACTATTGGCACAAGTAAATCCATGCACGTGTACAGGAACTATTATACCCCCTTTACACATGCATGGATTCACTGCTGACAGTGAGTAATTCTGAAGCTTCCGAAATTTTTTGATTCATGCATGCAATCTTGCCAACTGCAGGATAATACATGTTTACAGTAAATTTATACGCACTATTGTTGGCAGTAAATCTGTGTACGTGTACAGGCGCTATTATGCTATAAAAATATTGTATGTCCAAATAGGGTATATGAGTAACTGATATTATCTCATTCAAATATGTAAAATGTCCATTTCTCTTTGATTTTCAATTGATTCAGACCGTTAGTATTTGATTTTTTCGGAACATTCAATACTGGACATACGACATCTAAAACATTAATATTATATCGTTTGGTTAGAATTATTTTTTTACAAATGAGGGCAATATTTTTGTCACATTAAGCTATCAACAGTTAAACATTTTTGATTGATTTTCAATTTGTAATATCTATCTTAGATTTTAAATAATTTAAAAATAAATCAGCACCCATATTACATCAATCATAAGCTAGTATTCACTTACGATACCTAATCCATATTTCAATGATATAATTATTTTGATTATCCTACTAAAACACGAACTGACAATATTTTTAATAATACATAGTTTTTTTTCACACCATATATTGGTCCCTCCTGCGTTACAATTTAATGCACGCTTCTTCGGTACACTTTTGATTCGATTTTAAATATTGATATTATTCTTATAAGAAAATGTTTACATACTTATTCTTGTAAATTTTTAACAAAACCTATTTAAGTACACAAAGCCTTGACTATCCATTGAAACAATATTTCTTTTGGGTGTTTCCAACTTGTTGCCATATAAATAATTTAAAGATACATTAACACAAAACACTGCCTATTATACTATGCATTAATCATATTATATACACATAAATGTGTTAATAAACCCGTTGAAATAATTTAAGAAGCAATGACTATCAATAACTGAATAATTAGTTTTAATATTTGTAAATGCGCTTGTAGTGGAGTAGCAGCCAATAAATCGAGGATCAAGCACAGACGTAGTTTTTTTCCCGAAAAAGTATTTGGGGTGATGAATGAACGGCTAACAACCAACTGGAGTAACCACCACTCAGTGGAGGGCCAAAATAATTGATTTTTTTAAACAACAAAAAAGAAATTAAACAAAAATAAGTGAAATCAATATTTTAATGAATTATCATCACAGGTTTTCAAAAGCCTAAGAATTAATATTATGTTTTTGAGGTTATGTATACCATAAAATTATATAAGGGGTCGTCCATATATGACATCACGCCATAAGGGGTTGTAAATGATGTAACATCATAAAACTAATAAAATAAATAAGAAAATTATTGAACATACATAATTTTGAAATCACTTCTGAGAAAATATATTGAAACCAATAGAAAAAATTATTTTTGAAAAAAGTAAGACACCCCGCAAGATCGAACCTGCATCTCTCGGGTATCGTGCCCACGAGCATAGACCACCATGCCAAAGGAGCCATATTTAATTGTGACAAATTTTAACTATTGGCTTTTAATGCTCACTGAAGCGCTTTCCAAATTGAGCCACTATTGACAATCGGCTTTTGTATTTTAAATCAAGGTAGATATTAGTCTAATTACTAACCGACGTCATTATGTATGTTCAATAATTAGAATGTTAGGTAAATTCTTAAATCTTGTCAATTATTCGTTGAATAAAAAAAATTGTTAATTAAGAAAATTATAATGAAATCACTTATATAAAGTTATGTAATTTATATGGGGGGGATTGAAACAAAGTATAACAATGGAGAGGGGTCAAAAAATACCGAAAATCACGTGACGTCATTTATAGACGAAACCTAAATCTGTAAAATATTATGCTTTGCAATCGAAATGAAACACCCATTAGAAAAAAACAAAATTATTAAATCACTGTTACAGTATCCACGACGATTACAGCCTAATTAAAGTGAATATTTTGAAATGAAATGAATATTTTTTTACAAAATATTTATTCTCTTCCAAATAATAATCCCACTGGTGACACCAAGGTCACATCACTCTTAGTACAAAAATAAATACGACAATATTGTAACATTTTCTTATGCACTATTAAGTTAGAATGTTAATACAAAATACTCGGCGAACTATTAAGTATAACCGAAACACTTACACGTATAAATTATGCTTTCTAATACTATTGTAACTTTATACCAAGAAAATAGATTCAAAACAACGAACAAAAAGACTGATATTAATTTATTATGGAATACACATTAGGCAAAGCCTTTATTTGCCCGCTCTTTTATATTGCACTGGGAGAGACAATAGGGGATGCAGGTATCATTGACATAATAATTACTACACCTGTGCCACTGCTGGCATATGTTAATATCGATAACATAGACCTGTTAGAATCTGTTACATGTAAATTGTACGTAAAACATTTCACCGTGGCACAGTTCGCCGTGAGCTTTCTTATCGGAAAGAGATGACCGTATACTATACGGTCTCCAATTTAGTATCAATATGAATATTAATTCAATTTACATAGCTGATTTTGGGAAAACTTTCAAAAAAAATTCAAGATTGAAAACCTAACCTAACCTAATAAATAATACAACAGGTATACCGGCTATTTTCAAAATTTGTTTGCTGCTGGCTTCCTGTACGTGTAAGTGTAAACCGACAAGAACTGTGTTTTATTTAGACATGGATTTTATGTTAGTACTATACTCCACAAAGAATTTGGACGGTCTTTAATATACGGCCATATATTTCCGATACAACATTTCACGGTGAAGTGTGATACGGAGAACTGCATACGTACAAGTTTCCGGACACGGTTAGAATCGGCACTGAAAAAGGCATATACAACACTAGAGCCCTCGGCGCAGATTTGACCTATAGATAAACCAGGCGAAACAAAATACACGCCTGTCTGTCAGACAATGAAAAACGACAACTAAATTTTACATTGGTACAAGCTTGATATAGTCGACATTTTCGTCTACTTGGAATTTCTCATGAACTGACATAATGAGATCATAGAGGAAATTAAGAAGAAGAGCAAATACTACTTAAAATTCTGGCTACTTCTTGCCAAACTAAAAACACGTTTTGCAAGAGCTTTTGAACTCACTTACGCCTCAGATACCTGGACATTAAGAACGGTGAAAGAATTTTTTTTTAGTATATTGGACTAATCATGGATGCTAACAATGAAGGAGAAGATACAATACTGAGCTCTACAGTGTGTATAAAGGTTGCAGTGTAGTTCAATCAGTTAAGATTGGGAGATTGCGCTAGCTATGTCATGTGCACGGTATGAAAAAGAGAGTAATATCGAGCAATTCAATAATACGCAGAAGAGGTGGGCCAAAAATTCACTGGTTAGATGGAGCTATTTGGGGTACCGAACTGGAAAGAGTTGTTGGAGGAAGGCAAGACCCACACCGGGTTGTCGCGCTCCTGATGAAAAATTATGATTGTCAGGAGATCAAAGCTGGCATAGATTACACCGTGAATAGTATATTCCATAAAAAAACACCATTTATTCGTGTGAACTAATCTAGTATAAGACTGTACAAAGATAACGCCTATAAAAATAATATTACACATTAGTGAAGTAGGCATACGTAAGCGGTAACATAGCAAAGCAGTTTTGACTAAATAAAACTTAGCCGTCTATTGTACTCAAGGTGTTGCATACATTTAAATGCATTTAAAAAGAAATAACCCTCACCAATTATAAAAACATCTAGAATGATTGCTATTTTTATAACAATTCTTTGTGATAGAATACGTGTAAATAAATGAAACAATAAGACAACATAGTTATGAATATAAATAATGGAAGATTTCATATAGCCCATCGATTAGTGGTTTTACGATATTAAAATAAATAATGATTATGTTTAAATTATTATTCATTAATTTTATATTAATAATTTATTAATAATCTAATTAAGGATGGTACAATTATTAAAATAATTGTATAAATTAATATTATTTTTATTACAATTTATTTACAGGATACACACGTACAAAGAAAAAAAATGATCACTAACAACTTTTGGTATTCACATTTTAATTGAAATAAATTGCATCACATTTGAAGCAAAAACACTAAATATAATATTATAAATGCATATAAGTTTAGTGAAACCAAAAGTCTTTTAAAAGTCATCACAAATTGGAGTAAGTAGTAAAGACATTTTATTTCGATGTTATTGCGCAATAAACAAAAGATGAGATTTCAATCACATTCTTTAGATAAAAGAAATTTCTTAAAAAAAGTAATTTCCTTCAGCTTGCATGCAAAATTATGACAAATTTTCAATGAGGGAAGTAATTTATGAATCGTCACACAAATCTGTTAAGTTATCTTCACATTATGGAGGTCCATGCGTTTCATCTTCGAGTAGAAACGGTGATTATCTAGTTTTTAGTGTTACTTCCACATATTTTGTGACAAACATGGTACAGAAAGGTTTTTTACTTATAAATAGTAGACGATATCATCATACTTATAAGAATATTTGGGTCTCAACACATCTTCTAGTGTCGAGCATTAAGTTTAATACACACATATATACATATGCCCGCAAACAAATTGTACAATTGTTTGTAAACTTTTACTACTACGGAAATGTCCGCAAATGAACATTTGAACATACATAACTTGAAAACACTTTAGATATATACCCACTAGAAAAAATCACATTTGAAAAAAATACGATGCTCGATGGGATTTGAACCCTTATATCCACTGGTACTGTGATTATTTCTGAGGTGTTTTCAAGTTATGTATGTTCAATATATGGAATGTTACATTCTCAAATCTTGTGAATTATTCGTTGAATAAAAGAAATGGTTTATTAAAAATGAACATTTGTTGTCTTTGTAAGTCAACGCATGTCCACACCTGCGAATATTGGTATAAAATTAAATATTGTTTGGACAATCCTCATCAGTGCTTCTCAACGTTTTTAATGACATCTGATCACGGTTTATTTCGTCATGTCACGTCACGCTACTTTCAGTGAAAATGTGAACATGCTTTCCATTCACAGTGGAATACAAAAAACATTGGCATTTTTAAACAGTTTATTAACTTGCGGGCAGATGTATATCGGTATACATTAGGCTTTACAATCCATGTTTCAGATAATAATGATGTCATCCAACCTTTATTAGGAAACAAATTTAAAGAAAACATAGCAAAAAAACTCATTTACAATAAACCATAGATATTACAGTTCACATGTCGTAATTGCGCACATGCTCAACGATGGCGTCGCGCGGGGGGCAGGGTTGGACTCTGCGGGGGAGTAATACTCCCGCTGGAGGCGTGCGGCGTCGAGGGGGTGGACTGCACGGCTGTGGAGTGCTGCGGCCTCTTGAAGGGGCCCAGACGCTTGAGAGGGCGGGGAGAGAAGCCGTGCTGCGCGGCCGTCTGCTGTGATACCTGCTGGGCCGTGGCTGTCACCACCGAGTGGTTGATCCACGTTGCTGAGCGCCCCAACGGGGCACTGCGATCTAATAAAGCGGCCGCTAGGGTGCTACTCTCTACATGAGAACAATACAAAACACATTAGAATCATTATGACTGGGTGATTTTTAGATGGACTTGTTTTTGCGCAATGATAATTAATTTTTCTTAATTATTCTTGACCTATTTCATTTTAGATCTCGTGGTCACGTGGTACTATTTGACAGCACTACTTTACAAATACCATCCACGTTAGATTAGTGCATAGTTCAAACCTATGGCTGGTCATAAAATGCATGTTTTTTTTTCAATGTGTATTTCTACTATTCCTCATAAAAAGGTGTATTAATACAACCTTCACCTCCACTCTGTGGTGACCCATATTCTCCACTTAGGATTGAACATGGTAATTTACTTGACTTAACATATGCTAAAATCGTTGCGTTGATGGTGAACTGAACTATTTCACATTCACAAATTTCAGAGATACATGCGGTCCTCGACTTTCATACATAATTGGTACCTGAAAATGTGTACCAATGTTGAATGTACAAAAGTAGAGTAATGTAAAAAAGATATCAGAAAGTGTATTGGAAGCGTACAGTTCTTGCATTATCGACAAAAATCAAAATTTAAAAAAATGTACAAAATAGCGAATTGTACAAAAGTAGAATGTACAAAAGTCAAGGACCGCCTGCCTGTATGTGTATTTAAAAATGCTACATCTAGCTAAACATAACATGCTTGTATGCAACATCTTCCACAATTAATAATATTATTCGAGAAATAAAATAGATATCTAAAAATCACCTAAGTCATGTCTAACTAACTAGATGTTAATTCTTTCCTATATGATCAAAGAGATGTACATATATCAAACTTTGGGAAACACTTAACTACACAACATTCTATGTAAAAATTACAATCTGAAAGTCATATATTTTGTATAATAAAAAGAGCATTAACCGAAACCACAAAGACAATATTATTATAAGTATTTTTGTAATTAATTTCTCAATATTTCAATAACATAAATGTAGTTCCAATAGTGGGTACTTCTTTACGAGGTAGGTCCATTTGACACTTTTTGCCAATAGATATATACAATATTTTCATCATATCATTACATATTTACACAATTTGATCTGATTTTCAGTACCTAGGTTATGGACCATACAGACATAACGAGTGAAACACAGAAATTTACAAGTTTTCAAGACACTTGTTTTCAAAAAATCTTATGAATAAAACAATATAATTCAGGAGGTAATTTTCAAATTTGGTCAAATCCACTTTTTGACAGTGATAAAAAGCAATATTTTCAATATTTCCTAAAATGTTTGTGTTCACTAGCAACAAAACAAACACGTCGTCTCTTTAATTACATTTATAATGAATGGCATTTAGCAAAATAACGTCACCCTTTGAGATGACGTGATTGGTTGAAATGGATGACGCTGTTTGAAAGTAAACCTGCAGGATTTATCGACTATTGAAGCTTAGTCCGGTATTTAGTAGGTTTTTTAAGCAATTTGATGAGTCCTGAAAATCACATAATGTCAAGCATTCTTTAGTATGTGATCTAGCATTGCTATTAAAAAAAAAATATTTGGAATTAACTACTTTTGAAAATCACCTCCCGGATTATGATTCTTCCTAAAGATAGATATGTTTATGTGAATATTAAGTGATTTTTTCTATTAATATGATATATTTACATTAATTAAAGCAATTGCTTTGAACTTTATTACTTTTGTCCTTCCTGTAGTTTATACAGGTGTCAGCCTAATGTAGTTGATGCTGTATTTCGGGAAGGACTTATGGGGATAACCACTGAAAGGGAAAATTACAATCGTCTATGGTGTATTCTCGCCAGCCTTTTATTAACTGTATAGAAATTCTACGATTTCTTCTAAACACTTGCAACACCACACATGATTTTTATATCTCATTCTCTATTATCCATCCATTATAATTCTCTTGCTAGTCTAATGTTATGTCGAAGTGTTAGACCTGCTTGAAATTAGATCAAATCGTATCGAAGTGATGAAATAATCATTGTATATCTGTTAGTGCTCGTCAAATGGACCCATCTTGTAAAGTCACCTATTCAATAAAAACATACTTCAAAAATAATTTTAAAGAATAAAATATAAGTTGATAATAAACACACAGTAAGCAAAGTCACACAAATTAATTGATGGAAATAGTAAACGGAATGAAATCGAAGAGAGTAAGAAATGAAACTGAAGACACAATGTGTACGAATTGAATAATCTTAACGTTGGTGGATGAAAAGAAGGATTAACTCAAAACACACTACATTTTAGGTGTCATTTCAAATGTCTAATAAGAAAATCTTTCGAATGGCTCTCCTAAATAGCAGTTAGTTTTAAAATAATCCTCTTTTCAAGTTCGGTCGAATTAGACAGAAACAGATTTATGTTTTGCGATCTTATTTTGAGTATGGACGAGAAAGCAATTTAAAGATTCAAATGAGAAGCATGTCACAGTTCCATAAGCGTAGTCCCAGTCAAGAAAGTGGCGTACAGCAAGCACCGGAGACCATACCAAACCCACGAAGAATCAAATAAAAAAAAAGGTGTCCTGACATTTGGCATATTCACCTTGCTTCATGAGCCTGTGGGCAGAGGCGGGCAAGGGTGAATAGACGCGGCCGATGAACTGCTCAAAGGTGGTGGGCTCCTTATGCTGAGACACGACACCGTCCAGGCAACGGGCCCGCTCTGAGTACGCGTGCTGGTAGAATGGCATCGTCGCTCGGATGGCGCGGCTCGCATTGAACGCCGTCGACCTCACCAGCCCTGCGGCTATGGTAAGCGGGAGAACGCATTCGTCGAATAGTGGACCAAACATTGGAATCTGAAAAAAACATAAAATTTTTTAGAAAGAAAATAAATAAGTACCTACCTACAGTAAAAATCAAAATTGGAATAAGAAAAAAGCTTTTTTTTCAAGTCTTACTGTGTTTTTGCTATACATTTTGTATTTTGTATTTCGTAATTCGAATTTTTATCGATTTTCCGTCCCTTCGATTTCGAATTAACGGGATTTTTCTATAATTAACAATTTAAAAATACATCAAACGGTGTCCAGTGCCAACAATTAATTGAATTGGTGTTTACCTAAACTCCATTACAATAGTTTTGAAACATTTCTACAATTTGTTTCGAGATATAAACCTATCACACAATTTCCCAACAATATTGCAACTGGGATGTTATTTCGGTAAAAGTTATGAAATTACTGGTCGTAAACATAATTGGTAATGCACATCGCCATGATTGCGATGGTAGTGGGTTCAAGTCCCATTCGAAACAATTTTTCCACAATTGTGTTTGATGTGTTCCAAATTATATGTTCAAAAAATAATGTTACATTCTTAAATTGCCTATTATTCATAAACTTACATCAGTTTTCCTGCTAAGAGTGCATCGAACGAGTTGTCCAGGGAGTGGATAGAGGACTATCAGAACATCGCAGAACTGCGTGGGCAACGTGTCCCGTCGGTACGGACGCCAATGTTCGCTCCACACAATGTGCACTTCATCATTACCAAGATGTCGGGTCTATAAAAAATAAATTTTCATTAAAGTCAATTTGTCATGTAGTCGAATTGGTTGCCACAGAAAAATGATTATATTGTAAATTGGCACACTAAGCAGGGCAGCGCATAGGCGCCATCATTTTTTAAGTTGACGTTTGCCATAATTATGACATATGTATTTTTATGATTATCATGTAATTATTGTAAATCATCCATCTGTGTATTGTATGTAACAATTAAAGCGGTCAAGTTTGCCATAGCATTGCTTACCTTGTTCAGAATGGCTTCGGGTGAATTGGACGGCATCCGTGTTGCCACGTGAAAGAGAGCTTCAAGAGTAAGTGTTGCGATGTATGGGGCACTAACGCCACCCGGACCGCCCCTTTGTAAACCACCGAGGAAACCGTTGTGCGATTCCAGCTCCACCTGTAACATAAAATATTATTTAATACTTTAATATATTCGTAAAATTAAATGTAAAATTTAACAAGTCAAAATGAAAAACGCATCATGCTAGAATTCTTTTATCATAGTCATAATTATACAAATATGTAAGTAGGTTTAGGCGTTATACATTGATGTGACTAAATGACTAACCTCCCAAGCAAGCGCCGCAAGAAAGGCTTCGTAGGACGGACTCCCGCTCTTGTTAGACAGGATGGAATTGCGGTCTTCTTGACCACGGGCAACGTAGATCACTGCTATCTTGTGAGTTTCCCGACACCTATAAAAAAACAATTTCATTCAATCAAATTACCCATTCAATAATAAAAAGTTACATACTCCTGAAATCGTAAGAATCATTATGTACTCGTTTGTACCTTTGGGCATCAAGATTTCTCAGCTCTCTGAGGAGTTTATCAGATCTTTTGAGCAGGTGTACGGCGCCTCGCCCGCCCCACCCCACGAAGCCGAGCTGGCTGAGGAGAAGACGGCACTGCCGGAACACTGGATTATACTCCACCGTCTCCGTTGATTCGGTAGCTAGTGAAGACTCTTCTTCAGGATTCTCCACACTGAAATGGATGCGAACAGTTAAAAATAAATCAAATACATATTACGAAAGCCTAGTTACACATCTACCTATACAAAACTGTAAACTTTTGTGCACTACACAAATGCATTAAATGTTTCGACAGTTCACATTGTAACAAATTAGACGCTTTAAACAAAACCACAAGTCCAACCACATCTGGTGAAAGAGTAAACATTTCCACACTTGCTTCCAGTACATAAACGTGTCGTTCAATATCTTTGATAAATTTGGCACTATTACAATACTATTTAAAAAATTAAATGTTTTGTAAATACACTAATTTTTTTTCGAATTTCGAACAAACAGTATTTTACTGTATAATTAATTACCTCAACATGTGACAATTCCTGGCCAAATAATCTGTTTCATTGTTCCGATGGAAGAGGATAACCGAAATGGTATCGTCTTCCATATTGGCAGGCAGCGGTGTGGGGGCGGGTTGATTCAAGCACTGCCCATTGTGCTGGAGAACCTCTGGACTCGTGTGACTGATGTACTGTAGTAACTGAAACCAATATGAATAAATTATCCAGACAAATTCTACTTTACACAGAACAACAAATTCAATGCAATTCAAATGCTTTAGTACAGGTTAAATGGTAAACTTACATGGTCGAGTTGATGCTGATCAGGTGGAGCCGACCGGTAATCAGGCAACTGGTCAGGTGGAAATGGTGGCGGAAGAGAAGAGAGGGGTATGCCACCAGTAGTCACACTTGCATTACTATGGAAAAAAAATACTGGTTAAGTTATGTACTGATTTTATAAACATTATTTAGACAAACATGTTAAATGATTTATTAAGAGTCTGATACATGAGGAAGGCAACCGTGAATTGTATGCATCATACAGATCGCTCTATCATCTCAAATCTAAGCCTGGGACATCTCTTCAATAAGCCGGGAGAGAAAAAGGGGGGCACAGTATCCCTGAGGCTAAGGCAGTGAAGGGGAGCATAGGGAAGTTGAGACGTTTCTTGGAGGTTGTAGTGCTGATAAAAATAATAACATGACACATTTCTTTAACCACTGTCATAATAATTTTCATACAAAATTCAAACTATAATTCGAAGTTCATAATTTGAAATTCAAAATTATTTTTGACCCAGTGAAAACAACCACAAAAAAGTAATTCTTTTGGATTGATAATAAAATAAATATAATTATGGTATGCCTTCACCAACACCAATATGTACGCAAAGGACTAAACATATAATAACTTAATGCTTCCGTCAAATTTTAATTGAACCACTATATTTACTTGACGATTGAAGGTATAGGGAGCACAGGCTGTGGAGCACATCCTACTTGAGGATCACAGTAAAGAGCTGATGCATCCCAACAGGACTTTCCAGCTAGATCACGGAGAATCACTCGTACTTGCTTATCTGCTGTCACCAGACCTAAGAAAAAAAATATATATTTTTTTTATATATTCGTTTGTTCATGAACACTGTATGAGATAATATTTTGCCATTATAATAAACTTGTTTTACCTGGCGCTACACCACCACCCGGCATTTCGAGGGCTGGCAATTCAACGAGAGACGCGAGAACGGATTCGCTGAGGCGGAACATCTGAATGTGAGGAGCCGTGAGGACAGGCGTGCCCAACTCGCTGCCCAGACCCGGAGAGTCATCGTTCTCGCTCACCATCGAAGATAACTGGCAGCCGCCGTTCAGAGGGAAGTGGCCGAGGAATAGGACAAGCTGAGTACAGATCTGAAAGGAAAATATGCCGTCACGTTATCAATAGATGGATACCCGCAATTTATTACCCGGTCTTTATTCCAAATTAAGTGTTTACTGTAGCTATGGATAACTGTAGTCAACCGCCGTAAAAAGAAAGCCTAGGAAAAGATTTGATTTTTGTTGTCTCTGAATAGTTTAAGAATTTTTCACATCAAATTCAGATAAATGTATAATATTAATGTAGATGGAAAGAGACAACTTAATATGGTGTCGGTTGGAGTTTTTAGATATTGATTTAATTCACAAAAAAACACTATAAGTATAATAATCAATTCCTGTTTTTTAGATCAATAAACTATCATTGACCGAAACTCACAAAAAGTATCTAGTTAAAGTGGCCAAAAACAGAAAAATAATAATTAATGACCATAATCGATTAGTCTCAGAGAACTTACCATTTTTGCCCAAAGTCTGACATCGATGGTGGAAGCAACAGGAGTCTTGGACCCCATATTGTCCAACTGAATGTTCGGATCAAAGTCTTCGTCCACGGGAGACGTGATGCAGTCCACATCGGAAGCCTCTTTGCCTCTCATCACAGCGAATAATACCTATGGATGAAAATCATTATTGACAGTGTATGTATCTAATAATATATTATGAAATTCACCTGATTACTGCCAGAACCGAGTTATTTCGTCATAGCATGTATGTCGCGTCAGGCCAAGGACTATTTAACTCGAGCATTCTTGTAAGTGTCATATAAACTGTTTGTGTATATTTCCTAAACAATATTTTTCATTGTAGTGTGAAAATATTCACGATAAACTCGAGAAACACGTTGATTTGGTAAGTTTTCACAAATATTTGTCATTCTGTTCCTATTTCATATTTTTTAAGGGATTTATTTTATTCCATAAATAGCTGGCCTACACGTGTTCACCTAGTAAAAATTGGCTGGCAGTGAAGTGGTCATATTATTTGCAATGACATGGCGTCATTAAAAAAATATTAACTATTAAAAAAATGTTAATATTTCTTGCGTCAACCGTATCACTATTATTTGAGAAGTGTTGCAGATTTTTATCGGTTTCACTAATCGGTGAATCAATTAATGCGACTTACTGCCATCCACCAAACTGGCATAATTTGAGACTCTACTGGTGCCTATCTAGGAACAACTATTTCAGGTGACGTGATTTTGTGGTTGGTACTTGTCATTTTATTTTTGTAAGTATTTCTATGTTATCTTCTATACCCTGCTACTATACGAATGAATAAATAAAACTTAAAGGGCTATTAAAAAAAAATTACCGAGTCCACAATGGAGTCTAGAACATTGGATCTATTTAGATTGAAATAATATAGTCGAAAATCTCTCACCTTAAAAACAATCAAGAGCAATGGATCCTTTGACCCTTTGGGAACGTGCAGAAGAGTAGGAACTCCCATTCTGATGCAGTATTCTGCCAGACAGAGAAGCAAAGATCCCACCAGACTCTTCACGGAGTCTCTGTTGGACATAGGTGATAACTGCGCCAGGCATATGCAGATTGTGCGCACAATTGTTTCTGAAAGAAGAAGTATAAATAAAACCAAATGACCACTACTGGCAAGAATTTGCCCGTATGGGAAAACTATTGATATCTGTGAAATCTGTAATCTAATTTAATAGAAAATTTATTATACCTGGCAAATCTGGGTATTGTTCCATCATTCGATCTGTATAATCAGCCAGCAACAGAAGAATATCACTGGCAACTTTGGCAATGTTTTTATTTCTCATCTGAAAAAAAAAACAAATTCACATAACGATGGTATTTTCAATGGTGAAGTTAGTAGCGAACCACGGCTATAATAGTTTCAATAGCAAAGTATGAATATGAAGTCAGATACTCACAGTAAGAGCCTGTAGAATATTGCGCACGCAGTCGGGTAAACGTGTGCATTCCCGTCTGTTGGCCAAGCTCTGATGGCAGTGGGCGCCGAGTGCAGCAAGCGCTTCACACCTCGCCATTGCTTGCGGCTCCCGCCGGCATGCACGGACCAAAATGTTTAGCACATGCTCCTGCAAGAAATTTGAAATTTTTCAATTGACTCATAGTTTGCATTGTTAGCCTGGTAATTTGAACATTGTCCCACGCTGGAATAGTGCTAGTATGCCAATCTCATTGACACCCACGGTGGCCGCGCGGCTTAAGCGTTGGACTATAAAGCCGTGGGTTCCAGGTTCGAATCCTGGGTCTGGCAAGTACACATATTGTTTTTCAATTTGTGTGTGTCAGGGTATGGACCTAATAGGTTGAGCAAGTGGCTGACATCCATTTCTCGTAAAAAACAAAAATCTGTCAATACAAACCTCCAGTCTGTGGAGGCCCATATGATCCTATCAGGATCGGACATGGTCGAAGAAAAAAAAATGCCCATCTCTAAAACAGTGGGTGTGGGTTCGAATCCTGTGTCTGACAAAAATCATATGCTGTCTTTTCAATGTTTTTGATTCAGAGCGGGGACCCAATTAGAACAATTTTTTGATTATCATGTTTGATTTAATTGATATAATATGTATAAATAATTACTAATATTGGGTCACATCACTATCATCATCATCAGGCAACAACTTGATGTGTGTTTTGGCTTCCTGAAACAATTGTCTCCAGCTTTTGCTATTCAGGATGACTGCCTCAAATTCAGTAGGTACTCGTCTCCATCTGATCAGCGAATCTTTGGCCTACCTCCACTTATGCACTCCACCAAACTTCTCAACATCACTCTTTTTGACAACCTCCCAATCCCGATTGAATTGCACTGGAATTCTTCAAAGCAGACTGTAGAGATCAGGCTTGTACCTTATGTAATATTTGTATTGCGTTAGTTTTAACGAACAAAAGTGGCATTCTATAACACCAAGCTATACAAAAAATGTACTTGTCAATAAAAACTTTATCGAATAAGCATTGGTTAATGTTTTTTGAGATTTTAATTAACTATGGAATATAATATTATATTCGAAACTATAATCGGAGAGTAATCAATTTACCTTAATGTCTGGACAGCAAATGGTGGTATACTGATGTGCATATGGTTGCAACATTGGTGCGTTAATTAGTCCATCGGGTAAACTGAGCAACGAAGCTAAGAAAGTCACAGCCTCTGTCCTTGGAAACTGAAACACAATATTTACTTTGTAGAATACTTCAAACCTCCTATTATATTTAATCATTAGACCGTCTGAAAATAACTGGACATGAGAGGTAAACTGGTGTAAATAAAAAATTGCAATCTTTCAGACGACTCAATTGATTAAATTATCTCATTTAAAAAGCATGTAAATTTAATTAAAACGCATTCTCATAAGCGTTGCAATATGTAATGTTTTTTGCCACAACTGAAAAAATTATGTTTTTATTATACCGTTGTCCTATACACATCTTGCAGTGTAAAGTAGAAACATCAATTACCGACTGAGCAGAAAAAAATAAATATCAATCAGTCTATCAAATAAAGAAGCTTAACGATAAAGTTGTGAGTGTTTTAATATAATAAGTGATACCTACTCAATAATATAGTTAATGACTACATCAAACATTAACAAATGTACAATACATAGTTAGTTTTCTTGCCGTCAGGTTCGCCATTATAGTTCTACTGCGCAGGCGCAGATCGAAAAAATCCCTACTGTCGCATAAAAATTCAGAAGCTTCCGAACTTTTTTGATTCATACATGCAAGCTTGTAACTGCAGGAGAATACATGTTTACCCTACATTTTCTTGTTATGGCCGCGATAATACTTACTGTCAACAGTAAATGGGGTATTATGCTCGTTTATCATAATATATATATATTTTTTTTAAACATCCCATGCATCAAAAATGCAAATAATAAATATCTGAAATTCGATTGTCACTTGTAGTAAAGATACAAAATAAATTGAAGTACTTACATTGGTGCCGATATCGGTTGAGTTAAGTACAATGGTGGATGCGTGGACGAAGTCGAGAAGCAACAACGAATAACCGTCCAGAGCCAAGGACAGGTAGCGGGGTGCAGCGTGTTTTATCAGAACATCCACGACATTTCTATCTTCGCCAGTCAATCCTAAAAAAACAATTCAATGAAATGCAAGACCTTCTTCTCGAGTATAAATACACATTAAACTAGGGATCAGATATAGCTGCGGTAGTCTTAGGAATTCGACAAAAGAACTTGTAGTGCGAAATGACTTCAAGCTAATTTAAGTATTAGGCTTAGTGAGCGTTTTTAGCTTTACGAGGGACGGTTTTCCTACATCAATCACACGAAGAAAATAATATTTTTATCATTATCCATAACAGAATTCGTCAGACTTACCATGATGTAGGGCACGATGATATAGCGGCAAATGAGGTCTGGGCGGGGAAGGATAAGGTGAAGCTCGGCAAGTCAGAGAGCAGAGAAGTCGAAGGGCCAAAAGTTTGCCGGCTCGGTGACTGGACGGCAGTTTTTCGGATCCTAAACACCAGCCAGCCACCAAGCCGAGGGGGACATGCGTCTCCGCATTGCCCGTCACAGATTGGTTCGCTCCAATCTGCATCAGAAAAGAATAATTATAATACAGATATTTTATATAATAATACCTATGAGAAAGAAACACATAAGAGTATTGTGGGGTTACTGCCAAAAGTCTCAAAATCATGTTATGAAGTAATTGCGATTTGAAGTTTGACATGCCCTTTAAAATCAGGCATAATTCTAATTTCTTTGTGCTTTATGTGTATGTTCTATATATCAGATGACATACACCTATAACAGGAGTCTTATAAAATTATGGTATTAAAACACTATATGGCATTTCAGAAACTTGCTTGCTTATAGCCAGAGGCGATGTTTTGATTTTTTGATACGAATGACGTGAGCGCTTCAGTTTACTATTTTGCTAGCGACCTATGTGTTGGGAACCGTTCCATGAAACAAAATAAATTAAGATATTATTACATCAAAAAGTAGTTATAAACCACTAAGTTAAATATCAATGTTAAATACAGAGCATTAAGACGACATATATATATTTCATCATTGGTACCTTCAATAAGGTCTCATTGAGATGAAGCAAGTAGGTGAACACTTGCACATGGAGGGCGGGATCAGGCAGGGCGTTGGGGTCTCCCAGTGCCCCCAGCATCCGCCGCCACAGGACGGCCGCGACATCAGGAAGCCAACCCCTCGCTGACCCCCCGCACACCACTCCCCGCCCCGATTCTATACTTCCGCCTACGCCTACACTCCATTCTGGAATAGAATCACAAACAATTAAATGTATCACTGTAAGGAGCATGCCAACACTGGACGGTGATTCCAAATCAATTTAGTACATTTAAATTGGTAATTTATTATGGCAAAAATAATATATTGTGTTTATGTGTAATGAATACATTGTTCTAACTGGCGGCCTGCTGTTGATGAACTTACTTTGGATACTTATATATTGTTGATTGTGGTTTTACTGATTGTTCATATCAATGATGTTCCACTTATTTTAGGCTAGTAACACTAATACAAGGTGTTGTCTTAAGGCCGGTTCGGATTAGTCGAGTAATTTAGTCGAATGGCGAGTAGTTTAGTAACTAAACGTGTACGAACAGACAGATTTAGTCGAGTAATTTAGTGAAATCATTTAGTCAAGTCAATTCATTTTGTTCTAATTTATTCTTTCTTTCTCTTTCTCTTCCTCCAATTCTTCTAATACAGCCATTATAAATGAAGTTATTAACTTATTTATTTTTTGAACATACATAATTTGAAAACACTTCGAATCAGGTTCATCACACAGGTTCGTTCGTATCCTGCTGTCATATTTTTTGAAGAAAAAAAAAAGATTTTATTTATTGGTTATATATTTCTCAGAAGTGTTTCTAAATTATGTATGTTCAATAAAAAGAATGTTACATTCTTAAATCTTGTGAATTATTCGTTGAATAAAAAAAATAGTTAATTATTTATTTTTGCTTTGTTACATTGTGCTCTGTTCATTTTGACACGTCACTCACCAATGTACTGTGTTCGGACACTTTTCAGTTACTAATCACTCGACTAAACTACTTGACTAATCCGAACCGGCCTATATCGCGGCTCTAGTAAATAAATTTCGTTTTAAGGTGATGTCTCTAGGTAAAGTTGTTATCGAAAAATAGCTAGAAAAGTTTATTAATCGGTAAATATATATTCAAAAATAATGAGAAAAATAAAATAAAAAATTAAGAAGTATCGTGGAGTTCTATATACCAAAAATACGTGTCAAATTCGGTACATTTCTATCGGGTGGTAAGAATGAATGACATAAGATTTATTATCAAAATTACGATAAAAATGTACGTAAATCTATTACCTAGGGAAACGCTAAACGAAAATTGGAATTTATTATACCCTTATATCTTTTTTTTCAAATTTAAAAAACATCGATTTATAGGTTAGAAAGCATGTTTTTAAAATCGAAATATCTTGGTTTAGACTCAATTAACGACGAAAAACGCTTAGCGTTTCTATTAAAAATACTATTTATTAATTTTTACGGGAGTCATTTAAATTTAATCTTGTATTTTTGTATATTAACGAATCGATAGAAATCGAAATCATAATAATTGTCCAAATTCAACCGATGTTTAGCTGTCCGGTGCTGCCACCGTGGAACTATTTCGAAACAATACATATATACAAAATACACACACATGCAACAACATGACGTTGAAAATGAAACTCACACATAGACAAGACAACATAACATTTTTCTGCTTCATTTTGGCTAGAATCAGTTTGTGGTAAAACTTCGAGGCGAAATTGCCATATGAATAAAAATAACTTAATAATTAAAATATATTTTACTTAATATACGTAGGAACCTGCCTATATTCAAAATTTGTAACTGCAAATTATTTGCAATTAGTATTTGCTTAAATTACAACTGTTTTTTACCATTATTTATGATAAAAATAATCAAAAAATATACAAATCTCGCATTTTTACATATGGTAGCATTCGTGCTGTCGATCGAATATCGGGTTTATAACAATTAATTATCATCTTCTTTACATATTTGGCTATTATTATATTGTTTGAAAACAGGAATGAATCGATCATCAGTAACATTTTTGTCAAGTAAGTAAACTTTTCAGTGTATAATAATATTATCATACATCAATGACAAATTACCTATGTCACGCAGTTTTGATTGTCAAACAAACATTCAAAAATTATTTAAAAGAGTTAAATATACTGTATTTTCAATCACCATCATAAGCATTTATCATCAATATATATTATTTTAGGCGAAGACTCATCGTTTTCGTAAAATTATAAATACTTTACGTCAGTTTGAGGTTATGTTTATGACAAAGCAATTCGTTATGTTGAATGTTCAGTAGGTACCTAGGTATGTAATATAATTTATTTTTAAAATGAGAGCATAATATTATTGACCGAAACTACTGACTATAAACTGCTTTGTTTTTTGATAATCAAAAGTAAGTGTGACAGAAGAGGTAGGTAGGTACCTACCTATCTTATCTCCATACCAGTAGTAATGCAATTATAGGTACAACAAGTAAACATTGATCTAATTTTTTATTTAATATTTTCAGATGCCTCGGCGATGTTCTGCTACGTGATGAAAATCTAACTATGTATGATAGTTTTTATAAAAAAAATCCGGTGCTATCTACATTTCGTTTTCCCATGGACGGTGACATGAAAAGTGGCGTCAAGCAGCAGTTCCTTCAATATTCGATAACCTGCCATCGTACAGCAGTATAATATACTATTTATTATGTAGGTAGGTAGTGGTTATTCTGTTAGATAGTGAAATACCTACCTACTCAGTGCAAACTACAAGTGTTAAAAAATCCAAGTCCTGCGTCAATGACATTGAACTACTTTACAAGGTGTTTGTTGACAAATTTAAAAGCGGGTGATTCAGCTACTGCGATTGTGATGATGACACACAAAACTTTCCATTCGCTGAGAAGCCACAAGCCAGCGACTATTTTGACAGAACGTAGTTGCAGATCATAGACAATAGATAATATACGCAAAAAAGTATAGATAATATCGTCACCGTTCAGGCAAAAGTCACCAACCCTAAAAACATAGTTTTGAGATATCGCAATTTGAAAGTTTGAAAATGCAGGAAAAATCAGATTTACATGTTTTTATGGTTTTATCTACATTAAATTATTTTCTCATGTCTTCTTTACAATTTCTTTAAGCTACTTTTACTTTTTGATGATAATTAAAAAATCTGGAAGGCTTTGAAGGAGGCAAGGTAGCTCAATTTATGGTTTGGTGACTTTTGCTTGTTAATAATCTGAACAATGTTAGCCAAAATAAGGATAGTGACAGGTAGTGATATAAGTAATAATGAAGATAAAGTGGTAAATAATAAGTTTTATTGAATGAAATAGTCTTTTAACATGTTTATTTTTGTGTTTTAAGATATAAATACATAAAGTTAATGAATTAAGTGGTTTGTTTGACTGTAAAACTAATGCTAATAACAAACCAACGAAAAAATTTGAAATTTAAGTAATAACATAATGAAAGCAAAGAAAGATTAACAGATAATAATTAAAAAGTACTCCTCGTCGGTATCACTTCCGACATCAGGTTCTGCATTCTTATTAATAACGCTGGTTGAGCTCGGCAGAGATTGGTACCAGTGGTAGAATTCTTGGGGTATCACACCTTTTTCACATAATACCATTAAGTCTTTATGTTTCTGTGAACTTATTGGTAGAGGCTTATTATACGCCTTTGACAATATATTTGGAAATGTTGGAGCAAGATTCCGAAGAGCAATATTAATTTCTAAATATTCGCCGGAATGGCCATACCTATATTTTATAATTGAAGGACTTTGTTTTTCAAATCTGAAGCATTTCACCTTTAACCAGTTAACTTTTTGCCCAGCCGTGTTCCTGGTTTTATTTTTTAATACTTGTTTGGACAGGAGACCCAAATCATAAAAATCACTGTATTTCAGTTCTTTTGTGGTATACGGTGTCGCAGTTTTTTTATTGCGATTAGATCGAGCAGCTGAAAAAATGTTTATCCAATCATGCATCGTATACACACTCATGAATCGCTTCTGTTTCTCAATAGCACTGTGCATACTGTCACATTCCATCATTGAATGTCCGGATTCTAAAAACTTTTGCTCCAATACTTCAATATTGTCTGAGCTCTGCACCACGTACATCAAAAGGGCCACTATATTTTGATTGCGGTTCTGGCCACCGCACGTGTCACCAAAAATGGACACTTCTTTTATATTGCTTGGCAAGTTAGTCATATAACTATACAAGCATGTACCAATCTCGATGCTACCACGCTTGCCATTTACCTCATGCCAAGCATAACAGAAAGCATTATTAGGCGGAGCTCCTTCATAAATTGTCAAATTGTGGCAACAGAGTTTTCTGCTGTAATACAGAGGTGAGACATCGCTACTTAGAATTTGTAAAACACTCTGTAAATCAAAGGTTACTGTTGCAAAAGTGTTTTCTCGAGTTGCCCTTTCTTTGTCCATAGCTTTGTCGGTGTTGGCTTCCCTCTCCCTGTTTTTATGTTCGGTGTAGTTTTTCTCCAATTGTTTCTTCTCGTCACCGTCCTTCATTGCGTTATATTTTGTGCAGAGAGCACATTGGTCTTTTCTCGGTCTAAAAAAGGAGTAATTATAGTCCTTGCAAAATATCCTTTTGTAAGATGTGATGCTTGGAGGTATGACATCCTTTCCTTTGCAAAATTCTGTGAACAGTGCAAACATTTTTGATATCGATAATTTACTGTCTAAATATTGCCGGCTCGATGATTTTTTCCTCATTTCCTCCTCCTCCTCATTTAGTTCCTGTAATAAGTAGTAATACAATTATTAATATATTGATAATATTATTACTGGTGAACGTTTTAGCTTTACCCTACACAACAAAATATACTTACAATAATAGGCACAGCACTTGTATCTGTCACTTCCATATAAATATAGTTAGGCGATTTGCTAATAGAAATGTTATCCATTACATTCTGAAACAATACAGTATGTAAGAATTATTATTTTTTCAACATAATAATAAAAACAATACAATTGGTTGGTTCTGTTAAAGTTAACTCACATCCTGGGTATCGTCATTGGAATCAACTTCATTAATTTCCATGATATGGGGATTTTGATTTAATACATCTTTACGATGCATAGAATCATAGGTTGTACTCTGAAACATAAATAATATTTTTTACATTAAATTCAGAACTTAGGTGTGGAACAAAACGCCTTAATTATGCTAAAATGAATATGAAAACAAATTTACCGCAGGGGCAGAGTTAACATCAGATTCATTGACGTTCATAGTGCTTAAATTATGTTGTGTACCGGATATTCTGTATCCATCTTCAATAAATTCAGTTGAAGCACTCTGAAATACAAGAAAAGTACTTCATTATCAAGTATAACCTCCAAATAATTAATATGGTAAATAAGACAATTTCAGTCGATTCACTTTAATGTCTTTATTGAATATAAGACAAATATTTCATTGTAATTTCATTGGGAATTGAATAAAAAGTTTTGTTTTCGACAAACACTTACCGGTACAACAATTTCAACGTCACTTGATGCACTGTGATATTTCGAGTAATGCATGATAACAGAACTCCTGTTCGACAAATAAATATTACAAATCTTGCAAAGCATTACGGAATCTGGTAATATAACAACAATTAGTCCCAAACAATCCACAATCGAAACAATATCGTAACTCGAAAATCCAAACGTTCAATGACAGTTGACACGATGCAAGTGTAATCATAGACGAAAATGACCATAAACGAAAATAATTGTCAATCACAACTCTCTATGGTTGGATGGTGACTTTTGCTTGTTTATTTCGTCATCGCTGTGCTGCATTTACGAACAGACAAATGTCACCATCACGCTATGGCGAGTTTTGTTTGATTTAATTTAGATCAAAGCGATCTTATTATAACAAACTATTCTTGTTTGGTTATTTTTGCGTATTTCAGACAAGTATTAGATGTTTTCAAATGACAAATCAGTAAAACTCACCATCCATAGTATAGGGACTTTTGCTTGTATATTTATAACGAATAATTTATTTTTTTATAGAGTCAATAATGTCTATTCGACTATAATGATTTATGCTTGTTAAGATTTTATCGAAAGTCATTTAGTGAAAAACAAATAATTCCGATTTAAGGAAAATTTTACTAACTAATGTACCGTGGTGACTTTTGCATCTTAAAGAACATAATTTTACGCTTCGAGTGACATACTCAACTCAAAACTGCCATTTTTAGGTTTGGTGACTTTTGCCTGAACGGTGACGATATATACAAGCTAGCGAGTTGAAATCATAATATTGTATTGTTGTTTACTTTTATCGGGCTTTAACGCTATGAAATGGAATGTAAATGAAAGTAAAATGCTTGCCGAATAATGTTTCCATTTTAAAACGTCAAAACGGTAAATGTCAAAATGAGTTGTTCGTTTTTTTACCGGGACGTCGCTACCATCGCTCTACTGCGCTCTGCCGGCTGTCAACTTTTCTCGGTAGATTGTTTATAATCTGCTTGTTAGCTTGTTCGATGATGACACTGGGCGAGTATACGAGCAGATTGTAAATTCGCTATAAAATAACTAGTGGAACTTTTTTATATTATAATAAGTGAAGTAATTCCATAAACAACGTTTTTTGTGTAATTGAATTTGATCAAATTATATACCTACAATATTATATTATATACCTACTATAATGTAGTGGTTATTTTGGTTTCTTTGGCAATTCTTCTAAAATATATTCCTACAATTGCCAGACTTGTGATAATAAAAAGTATTTGTAATCTACGTATGTGTTTCAATATTATTTCCTTTGGCCCTATATTGGCCTTTTGTATTCTAAATTTCTATTCAAAATGAAAAAAGAAGTTGGCAAGTATAAATTGATTTCATATTCATAGTCGTATTCAACATCATAATGTTGGAAATGGAGACAGTGAATGTACTGAATCGAAGTTTATTAATAATAATTTGTGGAACTTCTTTAAGGGCGACCTATTGCATATTATGTATTACGAATTTCAGAATATTGATTGGGAAATTTTATATTCGATTAGTGGCGTCAATGCTGCAGTGAAGGTATTTTACCAATATAATGTATTTGACAAGTCATTCTTTATAAAAAAAAAATCGGGCTCTTCGCGTCGCTACCCAAAATGGTTCAATTTTGATTTAATTAAAAACATACGACTAAAGCACTTGCATCACAAAAAATGGAAGAAAGCGAAGTGTCTTAGCGATTATATTTTATTTTCTTATATCATATCACGTGTATTATATCAAATCTTGTGACATTGTCAATGTTATCAATGGAATCCAGTTTTTACTCTTGGCAGACGATTTAAAATTATATGTGTCAATTCACAGTGAATTAGATTGTCACATATTACAAAATAACTAGTGGAACTTTTTTATATTATAATAAGTGAAGGTAATTCCATAAACAACGTTTTTTGTGTAATTGAATTTGATCAAATTATATACCTACAATATATTGTAATATACTATTATACTATCATAAAAATGTCAATACGATATAATAAAATATTGTACTTATTTAAAAAAATTAATAATTATTTGAATAAGTATATATATAATAATATTATAGTAAGTAGAATATATTATATTCTTATAATATGTAAATGAATTTTTGTCTAGCGATTTTTTTCATCTGGCAATTTTATTTAATCATACTTGCAACTTATTATAGTAACTTACTGCCATCTAGTTGGAATTGACCAAAGTTTTTAGTAACAGATTTTTAGAAATTCATGGTAGATGCCTTTAAATATAAATAGATGGCGTAAAAGTCACATTATATGTGTTATTTAGGCTAAAGACATCGCCTTAAGTTTTAAGCTTGATACAAATGAACGTGCAATGCGAAATTACTAGCAGCTAATTTATTCACTGGCCGTAGTAACCATGATGATACCAGCTTACGAAAATATCACATATTGAGGCTTCGCCTAATAGAGAAAGTTTACTTCAAGGCCTTTGATGAGTGTTAAAATAAGTTTTGAACTCACCAACATTAGACCCCTCGGAGGCGAGATCAATTTGCAGCGGAGAATCTTTAATGGAGCTCGTTTCAACGCCACTTGATGGAGCGGGGGATGGAGAACGGGACCCTGAACACATATAAATCGATGAATAAATCGTTCACTATAAACATAAGTACTACATTATTTTCAACAGTTTTAACTTACATCAGCCTGTTTCTATCACATGACTGACTGATCTTATCACAGTATTAGATATGTACTTTAAAATCAACCACAATGAAGAACAGATTTTTGCTTTTACTCATGTTTCAATTAACGTTAATAACGATGAATTACAGAACAGACTGGTATTGAATATGTGAGGCATCTATTTTCAAATAACAACAATTTATAATATGGTCAAAATCTAATGAAAAATTGTATGTATAATTTCACACAATATGTAATGAACAACTTTTAAAATCCACATATGAAAAAATATTTAAAAACTTAACGAAACCAATTATTTTAAATTATACAAATAAATGTCGATATGTCTCATTTCGTTTAGCTTATTGTTTATGGTTTGCAATGTTTTCAAACCTTCTTACTAAAGCGGCTGACTTGACCCTCGGCCAAACTTCTATGGTCCACCAACCTGGCCTGAATATAAAAAATATTATTGTTATGGATAATTTTTTAATTGTCTCACCACTCTCTGAATCTCTATCCTCGTGGCCGAGACTGTTCCTTAGTGAATCCAAAGAATGGCATCGCCTCGGTTTAGAAATCAATTCCTTTGGTAGTTCATCTATAAAACAGAGATAATTCATTTCACACCAAGAATACTCTTCCCATTATGATCAGATATTGTGAAATACCTTAGTTTATGGCTAAAACACGTTTCTGGCATGTTGGTCATAAAGCGGCATTTCGCATCACAAATTCAAAATCAAATTCAAATTTATTTATTTTACATAACATAATGAACATAAATTATAAATTCAAAGCGTTCACGACATGGCATAAAACAACGTCCACCTAAATTCATCCTCTCGTAAGTGGAATATATCAATATTCAAAGCAATTTCCTTAAACATACTTATTGCCCTCCCAATTGGCATTACTAATGGCAGGTTAGTTCTGCACCTTGGGGGAACAAACCTAAAATAATTATCAGAGACACACAAGCCAACACCACCAAGAATCGCAGAGTTTCCATTCATAAATATGATAAACTACCCTCGATAGCTGCCGATAGTAGCCGTGTATCGTGTCCGGAAACTTGTACATATGCAGTTCGCCATATCACACTTCACCGTGAAATATCGGAAATATATGGCCGTATATTGAAGACCGGCAAACCTCTCTGAGTTGTGTAGTACTGACATAAAATTCATGTCTGAATAAAACACGGTTCTTGTCGGTTTACACTTTACAGGCCAGCAGCAAACAAATTTTGAAATTAGCTTATATATACTGGATCATTTGTTAGGTTAGGTTAGGTTTTCATTTTTGAATTTTGCCAAAATCAGCTATGAAAATTGAATTAATGTTCATATTGAATCTAATAAAATTGGAGACCGTATAGTATACGATCATCTCTTTCCGATAAAGCTCACGGTGATAAGTTTTACATACAATTTACATGTAACCGCCTTGTATATAGAATAGATGCACAGGTCCAAATATCCCCAATAACTTATTTGCTCAAATTTGATATGCACATATTGTTACAGTACCTACAATATTTCGTAGCAATGTCCAAAAGGTATCAAAAAAAAATTGAGAGATAAATCTATATTGCCTCATAATTTAAGTGTAATAAGTGAACCTCTACTAATATCTTACCATCGATTTGCGTCGGAGGTAAAGCCAGTGGTCGAGCAGTAAGATGAGGATCACTTCTGCAACGAGTCAAGGTTCCTTGCGATGGTCCGTCACGTCTCACTTCACTGTTGCCAACTTTGTTGGATTTACCTACAAATTAATACAACATTTCAATTTTTGTGTTTGAAACACTGTTTTGAATTTCTGTGCTGTTATTTTCATAGCGAAATATTATTGGTTAATGATTAAAGGGAATGCATTTGGCAGCCAATGAAATTGCTAATGATTATTGGATTCAATTTATTTACCGGCAAGAGGGGTTGCAGGAACATTGATGACAGTCGTTGATTTGATTGGGTTGTTGGTACGGCGGCCGCCTCTTTTGTTTTGCTGTTCGGTCGCCCTATCCAGAGGAAGGTCTGTCAGATCCAAATTGTAAACATGCCTCGCCAGCACTCGGGTCAAAGTTTCCATGGTTTTCTATAAAAAAAAAATATTACTGGGTTACATACCTATTATACAATAATGATGGGAAAACAAATAATTTGTAGACATAATATAATATATCGTCTCTGTTCTGGCAGAACACACTAACTCGAGAATACTAGTTTTGAGTAATTTGACTTTGAAGTTGTTAAAATGTTTGAAATGGTCTATCATGTGAGTTTATTAAGTAATCGTAAAAAGGATGACTTTAAAATAAAGACTGTTTATTTATTAAGAAGGTTTCCAGACGGTAAAGTTTGAAATAAGGACAATTTGGTATAACTAACTCAATATATAATGTTTTCGAATTAGTGTCTTCTGCCAGAACAGTGACGATATATTAACCCTTTCCCGGCGACCGTATTCCAGTAGGATACAGCTAGTACGTAACACATGGGCGACCGTATAGCAGTCAGATACGCAAACCTTGACCTGTGGATAACGCAAGAAATATTTTTCATGCGGCATTGAGAATTTTATTAAAAAATAGCCCGATCCATCCGCCTACTTCCACCTATATAACTTTGTCAAAAATATGTTGTTTTAATTTCATAAACATCGATCTTTCGAACCCTCTCGATCTATTGAGATTCACCGGTACGATTGCATCAGTTCAAATCTACGCGGTATTTTTCAGCGCCTGCGCACTAGGTATACAAAATATTTTCATTCGAGTTGAGTGTGCGCCGAGTGATTTATCGTGTCAAGTTGAATATTCACCGCGATCTTTACAACACCATGTTTGCGGGAATAAAATACAACCAAAAAACCGAACCTGTGTCGTCAAAATATTTATAAATATGTACTTGAACTTGTGTTCTGGATTATGTCATTTATTTTTATTACTCATGGTCATGTCGTCATGTGTCACCCCAATTGTTTGAAAGTCATAAATCGAGCTCATTATTGAAAGTCGTAAATATGTCGTAAAGATACGTCCACACGGAATGAAAAAATATAATATATTATTATATTTTAGTTAGGACGATTGCGAGTTTTACCAATAAATTACGAACTACTATGAAGGAATATATAAAACGTATAAATAAACGTAAGTATAAAAAAAAACACACGGGTATACAACATAATATAAAATGTAAATCATGGAATATTGACTTTTCAACTATATTACATATTATCTTTGTATGCAATTTAATGTTTATAAAATTTGAAAACCTCACGCAATAAATGTTTTTATAGCACTTTTACAAGCACGCAGCAGATTTTACAAAATAAATATTGTTTTTTTTTATAAAACATAAAACGACAATCACTAACATAACACAATGCTCAATAAAACTGAAAAGTTTAATCTAGTAAAAATCCAAATTACACTAAAAAAAGAACATAAGAAATTATTACAATATTTCAACCACTGTGGACTCAACTTTACGCGACCCATAAAACTTGTAATAATATGCGACACAATAAAAGCTATTATTTTCAATATTTTTAACGGCATTTTTAAGTGTTTCTAACATGACTAAAATAAAATTAGTGTCAGTGATTTATTTCTTTTCATAGGCGCACAATCTCAATGACGCGTTTTTACGTCACAAACATGGCTGCGTATTTTTTCGATACAAGGGACTATGGACGATTTTATTCAAGTATTCACAGCTAAATTCAACAATCGATTCTATTTTTTAGTGTGGCACTTCGAACCTTATGTATCTAGGCATGATAACAGTAATACCAGCTATTTTTAATTGCCGTATTTATCATAATATAGCGAAGCATAGCATTTAGAAAAATGGTACCGCAGAGAGAGCCCCTTTCATATTGAAACTGACGCGGCGGCCGGGTTAAATAACAAAAACAAAAAGAGAGAGTAACAAAATTGAGATAATAATATCGAAATTCTCCCGATACACGGATTTATATTTTAGGCACGCCGCGAATTTTATTGCAAAAATAAAACCTTCTAAATATATCATTTTTGAAAATGTATTAAAGTTTGTTTATAAAAACTTGCCAAATAAATGAAGAGTGAGCCAATTGTGTCGCCATTTATCCATAATAACAAAAGTAAAATGTTAATGACAAATAAGGTTTTGACACAAAATTTGTCATAGGAAATACACAAACTAAATTATATGTCAAAAGTAATTGTTTATGTTAGTTTAATATTAAAAGTATAAAAATTATATACGCCATATAGCATGGACAGAAATTAAGAATTTACCAGGAATTCGGGGAACCATAAAAAGCCCGTAGTATAAACTGTGAAAATGTATGGCACAGCCCTGTTAGCGCCGCCATTTATTCTGTATGACAAAGAACTTTTCAATTTACGTTTCAAAAGGTAAAAATGAATTCTGTTTCAATTCTGAGTATGTGACGATATTCCCAATATATGTGGTTATGTATTCAACATATTTATATGTTTAAAATAATTGATTTACGTTAGTAAAATCCCGTTTAAAGCGGTGTGTTAAAAGACGTCATTTTTGTATGAGCGGCATTCGGTTCACGGAAAAGTGCGCGGCTGAAGACGCTATTGGCAGCCATTTGGTTAAATATATATTGTAGATACTGTTACATTTTTTCTTTGTTTTGTCATGTTATATCGTGAACATCTTCAACTTATTTTGTTGTAGTATTCGTTTAATGTAAAATACATTAATTTAAATTACATACAGTTTTAACCACAGTGTTCTTGTATATTGTGTCATTAACAAACTGCCGCCATATGAATTAAAAAAAAAACTTACAGCCCATTCTTTGATAAGGTCCTCCCAATGTGTCAGTGTTGCGAGCACGTCCATGAAACTCTGCCAAAGTTCCGGCTTCACCGACACATTCAAATTTGCTTTTATCCACGTCACAATCAACGTTTGGAATATTGCCGGGGCTAATGATCCTCCTGCAATGGAGAAAACATTTAATAAAATTCCCACACCATTAATCCTTTCGATGCGTGCCAATTATTCTATAATTTATTAATCAACTTTAGGCATGTTTAACTATCAATTTAAGCCTTTTTGGGCATGACTAGGACTTGTTTGAATGATTTTTTCAATATATGTTAGCATGTTTTGGTATATTTTACAGATGCGTTGTTCATGTAAGGCTGACTTGAAACAAGTGAGTCAAATAACGCCTTTTGATATTACTGTAATTTAAATTTTCACACATTTATAATTCAGAATCATTATAATTCGTGGGGTCACTGCCAAAAGAATGTTATGGAATAATTGCAGTTTGAAGTTTGACATGCCTTCTTTAATCAGGCAAAATGTTAATTTCTTTGTGCCTTATGTGCATGTTCTATATATCGGATGACCTTGATTTTTTTCTAGCATATATATTTATATATACTTAGACACATTGTAATCCATTGTTAACTCTAAATACCTAAATTATCGACTTACCAACTTTAGGCAGCAACCCCACGATATATAAATGTATAAGTCAAACAAAGATTTGACGAGACCACTTACTTCAAATATTTAATATTATGCATATTATATCATTGATATACTACTGGATGAATCATATGCTTCTTAAAATGACGCCCGATTTTCAGCGAGTCGGCCTTTGTTAAAACTTACTGAGTAAGCCCGGTCTAGCTTGCATCTTACTCTAACTAATAGTCAGCGCATGACGACTTGCTCTGTCTGTTTTGCATTGCAGCCACCCTTAGGTTCACTATTCCAAGAACGCAAATTTAGTTTTACAGCCAGGGCAATACGGGTGAAATTCGGGAATCCATGTTAACGGTCTTAACGCATTATACCTACAAGGAAATATTATAAGACGATATTCGTTAGATCTTTTGTGGTACATTTTTAAAATGACACTTGTATGGGAACTGCTCATCTAGTCGTATATCAATGTATTATATAGATATTGCGGAGAATACGTTTTGGACACTTAAGCGAAATGTCGCAATCAACGGGGGAATTTAAAAACAAAACAATTACATTGCACTGGAAAAATAACATTAACTTGTTCCGCGATGTAAAATATAGTTTAGCCTGCTTCTGTCTGCAATTATTATATTAAATTTGACGATAACTGCCAGACAAGCTGATTGTATATTTGTGATTCCACTCATTATGATGATTTCTGGCATGTGACACATGTCAAAGATGAGTGTGAGACTCTCGCCAGATTCGCGATGGATGAGGGGATGATGGGTGAGACTAATTACTGTATATCATACCTAATGATTCATGTTTTCTCTTTGGCGGCACTTTGGTAAGAACCAGTGAAGTTATCTGTAGCAAAACAAGCAGTAATTGCTCCCTGAAAAACAAACAGAGAATTTAGAACAGAAAATAGATCAAACAAAACCCAAGGGGTACCAAAACTTACCATCAAAATGTCAAAGTTTACACACCTAAGAGTTGACAAAAACACTGTAACATTGTCTCATTTGTCTTTGCTTGGATAATGTGAACGTAAGTATGTAATTCTTAACCAAAAAGTGAAAAAAGTTCTGCCCAAAACTGTTTTGAAGAATCATTGTTATGCTGTAACCACTATAGTTTCTGCGTAGCGTTGTGAATAAAAACACTGAGACAGTGGCATATTGGACATGGTAAACGGTGGCAATAATCATTATGACAGAAGACATTTCTCTTAAAACTTAATCTCAGCTTACCACGTATGGGTGTCCATTGTCGTATGCATGACCATGTATCGGTATATATTGAGAATTCTTTTACAGGTGTCCGTTTGTTCCTCTAAGATGTGCTGCTGCGACATACCGGTGTTTGAGACCTGTCCGTGGGACGCCAGGAAAACATTGGCTGCCTGTGTCATAAACAACTGGAGAACATTCTAGAAGAGAAAAAAATTAATTAGAACTTCTGCACTTGCATGGTATTAACGTAAGCAAAAAAAAAGCCTCCCCTTAATGCCAAATCAACTCTTAGTGTCGTTTAAGGCATTGCCATACAAAAATTTTAGAACTGAAATTGAGGTGTGGGTAGTTGTCATGGAATAGCTACTTCTACAGCCTATTGAAACACTATATATTTGTATCTGTATTTTATGATGCAAAAAGTAAATTAAACATGCGGTTGTAAATTACCTGTAGTCCAGCTCGTACAAGAATATTATCTTTGTGAATGGCTCCGAGGTAGGAGTCGTTTCTGAGTCTTCTGGGTGGAACAGCTATTTCATGAATTGTGCTCACACTTCCAACTCCGCTGCTAACAGAAGCAGTGTGCGTATTTTCTAACAAGAATGGTGGGATATCCACAACCTGGAATAAAAAAAAACAAATATTTAAGAATATAAAAAATTACTAAGTTATACTCGATTTGATTTAGGACGGCAGTTAGCTAGAATAGACATGCTGTCCCGCTTTGATACATTGCGAAATAGTCAATAAGAATTTAATACAGTAATATGTGGTATTTAATATCAATATTGATCAGTATGATGTAACATTTTACAAGCGAGGCTTTTAGTTTTTATTTGCAGTGTTCTGATAATGTCATCAATTAAGAAAATAACAAGCTAATAATGGACAGTGTTGTGAATTCACAGTTAAACTGCATGATTGACTGACTTATGGATGTTACATAGGTTGAAGATATGTAGACATAATTTCACATGCGTCAAAAGACAGGGACAGCATGTCCAATTTAGCTGACTGACTTCTTACAGCGGATAGACTATACCAGTTTTAAAAGTTTGACTAATCATTTACAACATAGCAATTACATTCATGGGTCTGGCAAATAAACATATTGTTTTTTAATTTGTGTTTGAAGTCAGAGTATGGACCTAATAGGGTTGAGCAAACCTTTTTTTGAAATACGCCATTTCTATTGGCATTTCAATCCAGCAAAAGAAATGGCGTATTTCAAAAAAATACTACCTTATTCTTAGGTCAATAATTATTATAAAGCAATCATTATTCATAGGATGTTTTATCACATTTGAATGGTCAAAGACATAGCTTATAATCATTATCTTTAGAATTATCTTGAAATGTGTCAATCGTGCCCATTTTTTGAATAATAAAATGCCTAATACTTGTAAAATTTGGGATCACAGAGATAATAAATATAATTTTTTTTCGTATATCTATAATAATGTCAACGTTCAACGACAACGACAATCACGTATCACTATAATAATGTCAACATAAATTTTACTAAGGTTGTATAAATGCATTTAAAAATTAATAAATCTAAAAAATCTTAAAACCACTGCACATGGATGTACTGAAATATGACTATATTCTAAAACATTAGATCGAGAGGTTTAGAGAATACTATTTTATGAAATAAAAATACTTTATGCAGTCATCCAATGTTTAAACTAAATATAAAGGATAATAAGGCTTCAAAATTATATAAACAGATTATCTACAACGTTTAAGGAATGTCCAGGCTTATGCTCTGAAAATACCGTAAAAGCTCCATTTTTACCTACATGGCGCATGTGGGCCGTTAATGGTTTATATTATATTCAGGGCAATATGATAACTAAAAGATGTCTTACATTCATTTGTATCCAGTCTTTATAAACCGCAATAACTCTCCGAATGGCTGCGGAATGGGAGAACGGTAATAGGAATGCTTGACGAAGTACTTCGTGCATGAAATTTACGTGGTCCCGGGAACAGTTCAGAACGTCACGCACCACCGCAACACTTGACAACTCCTCCCCACTCGATTCTATAATAATTATCAAAAAAGGGACACATTACTTTTTCAATTTAAAATAAATGTGCATAACTTGAAATCGTCATCAATATGTACATACCTATATCGATTCGAGTTTCAGTAACGTCACCACATCGACTCTATTAGCTCTTTGCTGATAGCGAATTTTGTCTAAATAATATTGTATTAAAAAATTGTAAAACCTTTTTACACACTTAGATAAGCAATCGAATCATAAAACAATAAAAATGTGATTTTTTTTGTATGCCATCATGTTACTTCATGGTCTGTCAATTGCAAAATATCTAGTTTAACTTTGAATACTACTTCAGTGCATCTATTCTATACAAAAGGCAGCTATCGGTGGCTATCAAGGGTAGTTATCATATTTATATATTGAGGTATTATAATTGTTACAATAAGTTAGCCGTCTAAACTGTCAAAACTGTATCTAAAAGTTAACACAGCCAAGAGGGGTGCTGTTAAAACATAACACTTTTTGACAGTTCAGATGATTAACTTATTGTAACAATTAACTGCCTCAATACAAAAATATGATAAACTACCCCCGATAGCTGCTAATAGCAGCCTTGTGTATAGAATAGATGCACAGTACCATAAAATAATATATTATGTCTAATGTGAAAATCAAACAAATCAGACGGTAATTTATATACTAATATTGAAATTTTGGTCATCTTGGTATTTTATGTGTTTACAAGTGAAAAATATCAAAATTAACTTCAAATTAGTATTCAGCACCAAAAATATATCGACAACTCCTACGTAAAAGGTCAGGTTTTTGGCAATCGAATATGATGAATAAGACGAATATGCATTGAATGGATATCGAAAAAAAATATTCAATTAATATTTTATAGGTAAGTAAAGTTTTATAGTAACTAAAAAATTATGATTCCAGCATTTAAATTAATGCTGTGGTGTCAATAATATTTATCAAAATCGTACTACTGAATAGTTACCATTTTGCAGTTCCGACCTTATACGTAGGGGTGTTGATATGTCCGTACTAAAAATTAGACGGTAATTATAGAAAAATAAGATTTTGGAATGCAGGGAGGAGTCCATGAGGAAATTTTGAAACGGCTCAATATCTTAAAAATCCCTTAGGATATGCTTATTCAGCATGCTAAAGTTCATGCTTTTATAAAATAAAGGCGCAAAATTCCTTGAATTTCCAGAACTATGCCGCCGGATTAATAGTGTCAATAGATATATATTGAATAATCATTTCTGACAGCATCTTACCAGAATCCAAACTCGGATGACTCATACTATGCTCCTGTGGGTTCCCTCGGTAGATGTCGCCAGCCGTGCTGACAGTGAAAGACTGCTCCGACTCCTCACTGTGGCTGGTGAGCGAGCTCATGGTGTGCTGAGTGTTCAGCATGGAGGGGGTGGGGGTCGGAGTGAGGCTGCTGCCATGTGAGTGTGTGGAAGACATGGAGGACAGCTGCATTGAGCCCTCGTTGGGTTTCTTGGTGACATGGGCATAGTTGGCTACCCATTTTATCAATGCCACGCGGCACTGGATGTATTCGTCTTCTACCACCGGATGGTGGACTGGGAGATCTAAAAATAGTTCAATGTATATTATATTATTGCCCAGCGAGATTAAATTAATTAATACAATGCAACTATTATTTTTATCATGCTATGTTTATACCAGGCATGTCGACCGGTTGATAGATTTTGGTTGAATTAATTTTTAAATAAATTAATTTTGAACATTCAGTTTTGAATGGGTAGCATTAACCATTCCTATTTATATTTCTTTAACCAGATAACATGAAAGTTGTTTAAAAATTGACCATAAGGAACCCCGCGTGACTTTGTAGTATTACTTAATTTGTATTGCATCATCGTGGCCTGCTGCAGAGGTGAGAGAAAGAAAAGATGTGGATCCCTGTGTTTCAAACTGAGGCACAGTTCCCTTTACTGTCGCACAGTCGGCTCTTTTGCACGGTAGGAGAATATTTTGACAATGATTGCAATGAGTGCTAAAGAGAAGGCCAAAAAATAATTTTCACAACATATACTTAATAAGTATTTCTTTGTTCCGGTAAAATCAATTTCTTTTAAAATTTAGAACACCTCAATGCCTTCAGTCAAATATAATATGTTTACGTTGAGGACTGACATAGGTAGAGTATAGTAAATCACTACCGGTTTTAATACTAAATAGATAATAGTTCACAGGTCACTTCAAGTCGGTCATGACTGCCATATACTAAAGCTGAGATGCATTGAATATTGAGTTACATTAAATCGAAGTAATGTGAAAATGCCATGCATAGATCAAAATAGAATGGCAGATGCGAAAGTAGTGAGCTAGTGAGGCAACAATAAGAATTGTTGCCATTTTTCAAATTTCGATCGCCGATACTTATTCGAATATTTTTTAATTGACATGCAATATCAATTGAATGATTGTAAATTGATAGTCATATAATATCGACATTATCATCTGTAAAACTTAGTTTAGTTAAAAAATAACTAAAAACAACTTACCTAGATTAGGCTGGTATAATGAACTATTGTGATCAAACTGTGGACAGATATGCGGAAGATAAAACATCTTGAACTTCTCCAAGAGAAATGCAAAGGCTTTCATGGCCTTATTGTGAGTCTTCTCTCTCCAGTGCACCTTGGTGACTGTGGTGGCCATGCCCTCCAGCAGGATCTCAAGGAAATACTTGGACTCATTTTCGACAATCTTGTCGTGCCCACCGGCCGGTAAGAGGGGGTAAATCTCCACATTCTGCACCGGATTCAAGACATTCGTATCGTGGAATATAGATGCCGACACGTTTGCCAATTTCCCCATGACTCCGGTCGACATGACATGCTGTTCTGGCGACAAGGATACCCGTTTTATGGGAGTGGATTCGCTGGATGAAAAATTTGGATGTTGGAGGATATTTGATATGTTGTATTCGGCAGTCTCTTGGGGCACGTCTCCCAGCTTGGGACAGAGGCCGGAGCTTGCCGGAGTGCCGGACGGAGATATCTGGGGGTCCGGAAAGCCGGGGACAAGGGTGGCGAACATGTAGTGCACCTCGGCCGGAGCATTTTCGCCCAGGGCTTGATACCACAGCAGAAAATATCTGTGAAAGAAATATACACTCTGCAGAATACATAGACACTTCAGTTGGCCATTGCCACCTGGTTTCTACAAAAGGAATATAGTAAAGGGGTACAAGTGACACATGTAAAAAATTAGTTATGAGTAGTTTTCTGAGTAACACATATTTATGCGTGAAAAAGGATTCAACCATTTAACTGCTTTATATGAAAAACTTATGATCATTTTATTCCTAACATACATTCCATGAACCTGTTTATAAAAATGTATTATTGTCAGGAATGTTTTGACTTGTGCCCCTAATAAAGGAATATTAATATTTTTTCTTGGCATTGCAATAATGTATCATTTGAGCACCAGACTGAATTTAAAGAATGGTAACATTTATGTAAGATTTATGTTTAACTTTGAAGTTGATTTACTCAAGTTAGTCACGTTTGCATCCCTCTAATCCTCAACTCTACAATTACTTAACATGTAATACATTTGCAACATCATTTGCACCGTGAGTGTAAAACCAAGGCATCTGCAAAAGACATATTTTGGATATACTAGGGTTTGAAGTCTTCGTTTTGTTAGGAGAAATAGAGTTTCTAAAAAAAAACCATAATATTTGGTTTCTATCTACATTATATTGCATGTTCTTTCAGTTACTTCACTTTTACATTATCAAGTTCACGACTTTTGCAGTTGTTTTGCATTTAATCTCGAAATTGAAAAATTTGCAGATACCTTGGTTTTACACTCACGGTGCGATATAGCGAGAGAGGTCTCTTCTCATTTAGGCTCAGTTAGATACATTGGGTGTGGTCAAACAAGGACTTCTTCACACCCCAAAGCATGCTGTTAAAAACCAGGATGTTAGAACATTCTTCCTGCGACGCTGTCAGGATTACTATGAAAGTCACAGTTCAGTTCAGTAATAATAAATATTTTCTGTCAAACATATCAATGACCAAGGACGTGGCAGTATGTCGTTTCTTTCGAACTGATTGTCAAAATCGATTACTTTACTGAAGCCATACTATGAAAAGTCAAATTATCCAGTTTACGCATTGGTGGTTTCTTACCTGATGGCTTCGGCCCGTAACCTCTGCGTGTTCCCCTTGTGTAGGAGTTTGGAGAATATCCTGGTGAGAGAGTGCAGCTGCCATCTTTTACCGAGTAGTTCCGGTAGCAGGCACAGCACCTTCTCTAACAGCGATAGGACACCTTCCAACTCTTCCCGTCCCGCTTTGTGGACTGAATTGGAGAATCATTTGTTTTTATCATGAATTAATTTAATTTTAAAAGAGATGATTTTTACTAATGCTTATATGATAGTTTTAATAAATGTAACTCAAAATGCATTCATTTTATCTTAAAAGCAACCAGCATACCAAAATATATAATTGATTAATGTTAGGAAAGGAAAATATAATTTTATATATAGGTGATTTCTAGTTATAGTGATACGCATTAATTATAAAAAATTTACGAACCGCAGTCATGAATGATTCTCAAGAATTCATAATGAGATAAATACCACAAAATCACGCAAAAATAGTGAATAATTTCAGTTAAAATTTCAAAACACATAGAGCCCCATGCAGAATCCAAGATTTCGATCTTAAGGATAAGTTGCCGAAAAGCATGAGTTAACTATAGACTATACTGAGTATAGAGTTAAGGCCATTGGACCCGTTTTTTCCTGTCTTCTCGGAATCGCGGAAATGATAAGCATGTTTAAAACGAATTGATACACAATATACTCTTTATTTATTTAAAATCTAATAAATAGTATTCAACTAAAACGTTCTGTGTCATTAAAATTTTTCGAATCGCTTTACTTTTTAAAATAAATGACAATTAGTCAGTCCTGTTTTCGAAATTGGTCAAAACGACTGTCACGCCACAATGAATGTTGAGCTTAATAATAGTTTTGCAGGTATATATTGTATCAAAGAAATGGGTAAAACAATACATTTCATTGATTAACTCACGTACTTTTTTTAATTTCGGAAAAATAAAGATTTTAAAGCCATTTTAGTTTGAGTATACATCAGCCAATTTTGAATGATTTTTTCTCACAAAATAATATATACTGCACAATAAAAATATTTTTTTTATTATAATATAACATTCACGTAATACTATAAATAATAATTAACAATGAAAAAATAAATAAAACCCCATACATTTGGTATAATTAGTGACGCTGTATTACTAAAACACGTCGTACATTTTCATGTATTTATCCTGTTTTCAGACGTTTTAGAAATATAATTATTTTGCAGAATTATTAAAAAAAGGCAATTTGATTGATTGATCCATACAGTTTTTTCATTCTTTCGATATTAATATAGTTAGTCGGCAGTGGCGAAGGGTGGAGGTAGGCTGTTAAGATTCGCTATAAATAGTGCACACTAAGCTATGTTAGTCATATGTATTTGTTTTTATTGAATTAAGACTACAATTTACAGATGGTGTTAGTTAGTTTTTAAAAATCAATTAAACTCTGCCTAAACGAAACCATAATAGATTTGGTCTAATTTGGGCAATACGACAAAATTGTGCACAATTTTTCACTCATAGTTATTTGTTTTCGTTGGATTAAAACTACATATTACACATATTGTTGGTTCATTTTTTTAATTCATTAAGTCCTGCGTAAATCAAACTATAATAAATAAAAAATATTATTCTATCTATAAAATGCTCAAAGTTATGTATGATTTAATTGCATAATTTTAGATATTTTATAGATAGACGTGTATTTTTTGACTATTATCTATTATGGCTTGGTTTTTCAGGGTTTAATTGATTTTTTTAAATCTAACCAACATTATCTGTAAATTGTAGTCTTATTTCAATGAAAACAAATATGTATGTCTGAAAAAGTTTAATGTGCACTATTTATGGCGGATCTTAACAGCCTACCTCCACCCTTCGCCACTGTTAGTCGGCGACCAACTGGGACGCAGTGAGGACGTGTTTTTTTTGTTCCAGAATTTAGTTCATCGCGGAATATTATTTTGACAGACGTAATATTTACATAACAACAGTGTTAAACAAAACTTAAGCCAGTCATAGGGTTGCCACATATTTTATAAGGTAGCTTGCGTGAATTTCTTGAAATCAAAAATATTTTATTAGATTTTTGTGCAAGTTTATTCAAAAGATAATTTACTAAACATTCTTTGAAGGTGGCTTCGTATTATACATGGGAAAATCATGAGCGGTACATTAGCCAAACCATGCGCTGGTCGCCGTCGAAGTGGAAAAACATTTCAAATGATTGCCCAACGGTACAATATTATTTTGTATCTTCAGATAATCATGCCTTTCCGTTAGCAATTTATTTTATGATAATTATTATTTTTATAACACACCCATGATAGCCACGCGGCGTAAGCGTTGGCTTATTGCGTCGTGGGTCCCAGGTTCGAATCCTGGGTCTAACAAGTACACATATTGTTTTTCAATTTGTGTATGAGTCACAAGTATGGATCTAATAGGTTGAGCAAGTGGCTGACATACATTTATTGTAAAAACAAAAATCTGTCAATACAAACCTCCACTCTGTGGAGGCCCATATGATCCTATTAGGATCGGATACGGTCGAAAAGAATATTATTTTTTACTATCCTACAGTGGAGTAGTTGGCATAGCGCAGTGGGTGTGGGTTCGAATCCCACGTCTGGCAAAATTACATGTTTTTGCAATGTGTGTTTTATCCAGATTAACTACCATTCCTCATAAAAAGTCTGATAGTATAAGCCTCCATATGCTCCGCTGAGGAGATAATGGTATTTAATGTAACATAGTTCGTTGCCACCGGGGCATTTTAAATAATGTAATAATTAACGTGATATTTGCCATTTAAAAATTAATTGCGCATAATGCGCATTCCACTTCCCCGGTGCCAATGAGTTAGTTATCTAGCCGCAAACGCATTATTATTTTATATTAATTAAATGTTAGAAATCAAACATTTAAAAAAAAATCAGTGGACAACCCTCGTCCAATGTTGGACGGAGACATGAATTCTATTATTATCGGCCCATATTCATTATTATAGGCCGGCCAGGTGTTATCAATAATTATAATCATACACATTAAATAGTTTCTTAATTTGGATACGAGGGTGGGTCAATAATTCCTTAGAAAAACGCATTAAAACTGGTTTTATTTTTGTATTTTTTTTTTATTTCTCAACATAATTTCCTTGGAGCTCAATACACTTGGTTAGACGTTTCTCAATTTTTTTTAAACCGTCAGAAAAATAAGTTTTCGGAAGGTCCTCAAAATAAGCATTTGTCCGATCGATGACTTCTTCATTTGAAAAAAACGTTGTCCACTTAGCCATTTTTTTAAGTTTGGGAAAAGGAAAAAGTCACTGGGGGCTAAATCTGGCGAATACGGTGGGTGGTCGACCAATTCGAACTTCAATTCTTCAATTTTAGCCATTGATCGTAAACATGTGTGAACACGGGCATTGTCCTGATGAAAGAGGATTTTTTTCCTGTTTAAATGAGGCCGTTTTTCTTCAATTTTGTTTTTTAGCTGGTCCAATAAAGATGCATAATAATCCCCTGTTATTGTTTTTCCTTTTTCCAAATAGTCAACGAAAATAATTTCACGTGCATCCCAAAATACAGTAGCCATAACCTTACCAGCTGATTTTACGGTTTTCGCCTTCTTTGGACATGGTTTGCCTTCGCAATCCACTGCTTTGACTGTTCTTTCGTCTCGGGAGTATAGTGGTGTATCCATGTTTCATCTACAGTCACAAAGCGACGAAAAAATTCATCCGGATTGCGTTGCATGAGCGACAACAGGGCTTTAGAGGCCACCACCCTACTGCATTTATTGTCGACTGTGAGCAAACGCGGCACCCATCTTGCAGAAATATTTTTCATGCCCAATTTGTCATGTAAAATAAAAATGACGCTACCTTTTGAGATCCCTGTAACCTCAATTATCTCACTCAACTTTAATCTTCGGTCACTTAACACCATATCGTGGATTTTATTGATCATTTCTGGTGTAGTCACCTCTACAGGACGTCCTGAGCGTGGTTCATCCTTTGTTGATGTACGACCACGTTTAAATTCATTTAACCAGTTATAAATAGTTGCAAGTGAAGGAGCAGATATGCCGTGAACTAAATCCAACTCATTTTTTATTTCCTTTGCTGTTAACCCTTTTATATTAAAATGTTTAATAACAACTCTAAACTCAATTTTCTCCATTTTCCATTTTTCCATTTTCCACAAGCAAATTTTTTTTTTAAATGTACGAGAAACACACAACAACCCGACCAATCTGATTGAAACTTCGCAGCATACTGAATCGGTAGTGCCGCTGCATGAAAACAAACCGCTTGCAGTACTAGTCGCGCCACCTGTCGGCTTTTCTAAGGACTTATTGACCCACCCTCGTACCTATAAACAATTTTTGGATTGATTTAATTTTTAATACGTGTATTGTTTCAATGATATAAATAACACATATTTCACTTCCCGTTTTTATTTATTATCTATACTTACTATAATTTCGAAAATATATTTGGATGTTTGTATGTTTGTACCGTTGTGTCGGTTTTTGTTTATAAAAATCCACAGGCGCAGTCGGATTTCGACAACATTTGGAGGGTAGACGGCGGCTGACGAGCCGGAGTGCGTGGTGGAGGTCTCGAATTTCAGATTGAACCCGCCTCTTCTTCTTCGTTACATACATATTAATTACATATTAATACTATTTATAACGTTTGTATATTGTGGATTCGATTTTAATTTAGTGTTTTTTGTTTGACCTTTACTCCTATTAGAATTATTTTCATATTGGCATATTGTATTGCAGATATTTTAGATAAATATATCCACGAAGCGACCCTGTGCGAAGCCGGGTACTTCAGCTAGTGTTATAATATATTGTTTTATTAATTTTATACTTTCATTTATTTCCGAAATGTGCGTCTATTGGGAAACCGCTTCAAGATTTGGATGGACGCCGCATTGTAAATTTTAATTTATTTTTTAATCGCCTCATTGAAATATCAAGTCATTCAATTTTTTTTTCATGACTATGGCAAATTTATTTATATTTTCCGAAGTTAGAAGAGGATCTGTATCTGAATTTGTTATTAAGTGTAATATGTGTGACTTATCTTTTACTCTCAGTACGGATGAACCTAAAGCGAAGCAAAAAGGGTTAAACGTATAATTTGTAATGAGCTTATGAAAATTATTAAAATTATATTTGTTCACACTTTCGTTTTTTTTTGTATTCATACACACCGAATTTGCCGTGGGAAAATTATATAATACATAAGTATATATATTTCAAATACCTCAGAAACCTACATAAGTATTAGATTTTTTTTTGAAAAATATTTGCACTGAATTTGATCCTACAATATGATAGGTTCAAGAAAATGTCAAATCACTTCACAAATTCAGCATATCAATAATATGACGTTCTTATTTGGAGGTCTAATATTTTTATTCTTATAATTTATTCTACCTACTACCTACAAAAATTTATATAATTTGTTAGGAAAAAAATATTATTTATTAAATAATACTTTCGAAACCCCTGATTTCGCTCAAACTTCGCTTAGGCGGCAGACAGCAGACAGCAGCATATTGCACGTGTACATTAAAATGTTATAATATAATACTTCTATATACCTATACAATAACATGTTTATTTTGTTCCAATGCTTGTCGCTTACGTCAAATTTGATTCTTGCAAATGAACCCATTAGCCTTAAGGAATCCTTAACCATAGACTACTTTTGTTATGAACACGCCCCCTTCCGTATTACCATTTACCACTGACAGCTGCTGTCAAAATAAATTCGCGTGTCTATAAAACAGTCCATACACTCAAATTCATTTAACAATTTATCTCAATATGGATATTGATAGTGTTAATTCGTTTGGCATGTACTTTCAGAATATTATTTTGTTTTTTATACGCCAGCCCGCAGAAAAAAAAGATGCCAGATAAAATGACACTTGACGCTAGTGTTACCATATTAAAAAAATATTTTGCGGTACCTGTGGAATCACGTATAATGACTGATAACGAAAACATAAGAGTATTATAATTAAATATTAATATGTATTTATAGTTATTGCATTTATAAAGTGCAGTTGTCATATTTTTGTCATCGTTTAACAATTTACCTAAGCTATAGGAAAGAGAATTTTTAAATATGGTATTATTTTCAATAGAAAAAACGAACGAAGCTTTAAGACGAGGTGAACCATAGACAACATGATCTTAACTAAGGACAATGTTTCTGCATAGTGTTTTCTGCTAAGGAAATTTTAGTTATGACAAATGTTTCTGCATTCCGCTCATAGGTACAACAAAAATTAAATTAAAACCTATGCTGTCTTACTTACTACATATAGGTACAATAATAATAATAATAATAATATATTGCAAGCATGCTAATAGATTTAAAATTAGACTGATTTACAAAAGTTCAATGTCAATATTGGAATAAAATATTTAGATTTGCAATGCAATACAAACAGTCGAAGTATGAAAGCATTCAATTATTTTTCACTATTCTCCTTCAGACGTAGCATATGCACACTGTCCTCCAAATCATAAAAAGGTGTTCATATTTTACTACATATCGTCTCAACCATGCCAAAGTCAAAAAAGTGCAAAATAACACTTCTGAGATAATCAAGTTTAAACATTATTGGGAATTCATTAGGTACGTTATCTTACGATAATTATGAGCCTTACAATTTTGATTTATATGATAATATTACTTATTTGGGGACATGTGTATTGTATTATACTGTTTTTAGCACATCGAAAAGTAACATTGTTTACTTTTTTACACGAATGTGACACATCAGTGCCTTAGGCTAATTTGTATTCAATATTTAGGTGCGCAGTTTAGTGAAAAGTAAGATTCGCCTATTTCTAGAGCCATTCTTCTGGTCTTTGACATAATAAAATTTAGTCGATTTCTAGCATATCTATGCACTTAAGGCAAATTCGTGCTTTTGGCTCGCTTATGGTTGGGTTATGCACGCCCCTGGGCTACAGGTAGTCAAGACCCCCACCCCAATCCGTCAATATCTAATTTAGTTTGGTAGAACTCACCACGAACTTTGATTGACATCTGACTGACATCTTCTAGACCAAGGTTTCTCAAACTTTCTGCAATGGAACACTTCGCAAACCCGGAAATTTTAACGGAACACTTAAGTTTATTTTGTAGGTTATTTAATAGTGCAGCTAACCGTTCTGCCAATTTTGGCAACTGTTGTTAAACTGACAAGACTTGTCAGCCTCATCCTCTTTCATCAAAAGATGGTCCTCCGCCTGTACATCCCGAAGCGGGCTCCCAGGCTAGGATTTTTGGCGGGCAACTTACTTATCGCTAATGTTAAAGGCAATGTGACGATCTACAGTTGCATTTTCCAAATGGTGTTCGAGGTATAATTAAAGGTATTTTTAGGGAGTTTTTGTATTTTTAATAGACCCTTTTTATATTTTATATGGATATGCACAATTATGGACATGTCAAATATCGACAATAATCAAAAATTGTAAGGATGGCAAAACCACCTATTATTAAATGTTAGTATGCTTGTAGTGAAACAGCGGCGCAGGCGTCATTTTTTTACTATTAGTGCATGTTTGTGATGTGTGTTTATCTCAATTCTACTTAGTTGAAGATCTTTAAATGTGTTGTAGTGTATAAACCTTTCCAAATAGTCGCGGAACACCTATTCAGGTTCAGCGGAACATAGTTTGGGAAACCCTGTTCTAGACAACTCAAAAGAGAATAAATTGTGAAGAGTGAAGTTGATAAAAACTAAAGAATGCCTAAGTTCAAATTTCACATAATTCAGGTTGGCAATATTTTTTTATAAAGTAGCCCGCCCAGCTTTACCCATTAAAGATAAAAGAGATACGACATTTTGTCCACTATTAAATTTTAGGTGCTGCTGTATCTTAACCAACTTTATTTACAAGGATTGATCATCGGCCATTCACCCAATCCCTGTTATATAAAATATTATGTAATTTTTATGCCGGCAAGGATTTAAGCAAAAAAGCATCTTTAATAATAGTCCTTCTTGCATGCTAGCTTTAAGGAACTGGTCATAACGGCAGGCAACTGCTTTAATCTTGTTTGCTTATACATTTCACACGTTAAAAGGTGAAGATTTAAAAAAAATTCATCACATGATCAATGCGTCAATGTTAATAGTAAAATTATTGGTTAGCATGACTTCTTACGAACTGACACTTGAGGGTAATTAAAATGAATGATTTTTTTGCAGTAAATCTTTATATTGAAGATTTGCTCATATTATGAGGGGTCCACTTTAACAAAAATCAATAAGTCACACATAATAATATGGACAAATAGACTAAAAAAAAAATTAAGGTACTTACATCTATGTGATATTTCACACAATATTAGTCTTACACACGCTCTATTATATCTATAACCCGCCAGTCATTCAAAACAAATACCTTTATAAAAATTTATTAACCTACCACGAGATGATTATATAAAATGATGCAAATACATGTCGATATTATTAGTTACAAAAAAGGGTTTATCCAAAAATTCACCAGTGACATCTGTGTGTAGGCATTGTTTGGACAGCAGGCAGCAAAAGGTTAGAATTTCAGCACGTTTATTTTATACCAAAGCGGCCATTGGTAAAACTTTCAAACGATAAAACTGAATTACAGCATGCATCTACAAAAGTGGCGAAGGGTGGAGGTAAGCTGTTGTTAAGATCCGACATAAATAGTCCGCATTAAGCTTTGTCAGTCATACGTATTTGCTTTCATTGTACAAGTCTACAAATTGCAGATTGTGTGCAGAACCTGGGATCCACGACATTATAAGCCGACACTTAACCTGATCGGTCATCGTGGCCGTTCATTCATTGAATTAAGACTACATAAATGCAGATAGTGATGGTTAGTTTTTATAATTAAATAACCTGATCTGTGCCAGGTTTTGTATGGCGGCAGGGCCGCAAATTTTTTAGCAAAAATAAAGGTTTTTTTTTTTTTAAATATATTGAAAGTTTATCATAACCATTTACCAATCATATTATGCTAAATGTCTCAGTATTGGACCAGTATTGTTCTGAATTTTAAATTATTCAAAACAAACACTTGAGACTGGCATTCTATCTGCTGTCCAAAGACAGGCGAATAAGTTCGCATTTTTTGTATGGCCTGCACTGTACGCCCGGCCATATCTGCTAACATAGCAAACTAGCTATAATAGCTGATGATTGTCAAAAAATATTCGTCTATCTATAAAATATCTAAAAATATGCCATTCAATTTTAGATATTCTATAGATAGAAGAAGATATCTATTATGGTTAAGTTTAGGCAGGGTTAATTGAATTTAAAAAAACTAACCAACATCATCTGTAATATAATGTATTCTTAATTCAACAAAAATAAATAAGCATGACTGAAAAAGTGTGAACTATTTTTGTCGTACCACAAATAAATCATACTTAAAATATTATGGGTTGGCTTAGACAGGGATCAATTATTCACTTTTAAAAACTAACCAATACCATCTGCAACTTGTATTCTTAGTTTAACGAAAACAAATAAGTATGACTGAAAAAATTTAGTGGGCACTATTTATGTCGGATCTTAACAGTCCACCTCCACCCCTCGCCATTGATCTACAAAGTCTATCTAAATAAATAGCGTTTTCTTGCATGAACATATGTATATACCACTCACCCAAGTGAAAAGACAGCTCTGTGTGTTGTGAAGGAAAGAGAAAACCACCATTAGAATTATTGGTATCATACACTCAAGAGAAAGGAACACAGTATATAGTTACATATTGAAAAACTAGAGAAATACTATTGATAATCTTGTATACTACGCTCTGATCTGGTCAGGCCGTCGGATGGCCCCCAATATAACCCAACAGCTTTATACAAAATCACCCCAACTGCCTGACCAAATTGAAGCGTCTATTAGGGGGCTTAGAATTAAATATATAGACATATTGGTATATTTTATAATCTACCCTTTTAGATAATGTTGTGACATGGTTTACTCTAGCTAGATCAACAGCGGAAAAATGGATGATAGCGTAAGTATATCAAATTGATTACAATTTCAGGGTGCTTCCATTGGTAGTACATACTGTAATACACTCTTTTTGCAGTTTTGAAATAATATGGTCCAAGAAAACAGACCAGTGGGTCTATTCTATACACAAGGCGGCTATCGGTGGCTATCAATGGTAGTTTATCATATTTGTATATTGAGGTATTATAATTGTTACAATAAGTTAGCCGTCTAAACTGTCTATCTAACTCTAAAGGTTAACACAGCCAAGAAAGTTAAAACAGCACTTTTTGGCAGTTTAGACGGTTCACCGCTAACAATTCACCGCTTCAATACATAAATATGATAAACTACCATCGATAGCCGCCATGTGTATAGAATAGACCCATAGGTATTTTTTTACTGTGAACGTTTTGCTTTAACATGGCTTTTATAAATTAAAGACAACTGTATGTATTTAGTGCCGTGTCCGGAAACTTGTACGTATGCAGTTCACCATATCACACTTCAGCGCGAAATGTTGTATTGGAAATATATGGCCGTATATTAAAGACCGTCCAACCTCTGGGTCGTATAGTACTGAAATAAAATTCATGTCTAAATAAAACACGGTTCTTGTCGGTTTACAGGAAGCCAGCAGCAAACAAATTTTGAAAATAGCCGATATACTGGATTATTTGTTAGGATGGGTTAGGTTTGGTTGGGTTTCCATTCTTAAATTCATGAATTTTGCCAAAATCAGCTATGAAAATTGAATTAATGTGAATCTAATAAAATTGGAGTTCGTATAGTACTATACGGTCATCTCTTTCCGATAGAAATCTCACGGCGAACTGTGCCACGGTGAAATGTTTTACGTACAATTTATATGTACATTACATTACATGAAATTCAAGTTATCGAGAATTGTAGGCGGTGGACATAAAATTAATTATAAATCCTCAACACTCTTTTTGATAAACAATGTTAATTTGGGATAACTATGTACAGATGTAGTCTAGAAATCTCAATAACCTCTCTAAATTAGTAGTCTACAATGTTTATATAGTAATATGCAACATCAATAGAATAATATGAATGACATTAGTAAGTTTATATTTGTAGTTAAAAACGTAACATTTATAATATTATCGAGGTGGTACAATTTCATAATTTTGAAGATACAATAATTTGGGTCAATACATTGTTGTTCTCTCTTATTTTATGCCTATGTTGTGAGAAATTTTATAGCCGGATATGTATTCCTTTTAATTAGGTACACCAATTGCTTATTGGACAATATAAGAAACTTCCTGCATAACCCAAAATATTGTGACCAGTAAACAAATTGTGTTGTCATCAAATATATAATTAACATTCAGAATATTTGTTATTGTTTTTAATATTTAAAATGTTGTCATAGACAATTGTTTATATTGAGTAACATTACCTCTTTGGCGCAAATTGGACTCTGCCTGTATGAAGTTGTCGTAGAGAATGAAATAAACATGACTGAAGTTTGTTTCAAAATATCCCTTCGCTTCCTCCGACAAGAAATGTTCTGAAACAATGAAAGAACGATATCAGAAAAACTAATATGAATGTTTAAAGTTAAAAATGCGTTAATAATCAAACAAAACAATAGATTTTCATCAGAATATTAAACTGAAATCTTTTCTCGGTCTGGCCTCAATGGCTGAGGGACCGTCATGAAATTCAGTCGTCTTCTGAGCAACCAAGACTCTCCCTCCGTCTAAATTGTTGGTTAATTCAGAATTCACTGTTTCAATTACAGGTTTATCCATTATAGTCTACCAGGTAGAAAACTTAACTAATTGCTATCAGTGGCGAAGAGTGAGGGTGGGCTGTTAAGATCTGAGATAAATAGTGCACATTAAACTTTGTTAGTCATATGTATTTGTTTTCATGAACTAAGACTATATTTACAGATGGTGTTGGTTAGTTCCTAAACCCTGCCTTAACCAAACCATAGTACTTTTGGCATACTTTGGGCGATCCGACAAAATTGGGCACACTTTTTCATTCATACTTATTTGTTTTAATTGAGTTAGGAATACATATTACACACGCCGTTGCTTAATTTATTTGAATTCGTTGAATGACGAGTATTTTTTGACTATTACCTATTATAGCTTGGTTTCGCAGGGTTTAATTGAATTTTAAAAACTAACCAGCACCATCTGTAAATTGTAGTCTTAGTTCAATGCAAACAAATACGTGTATGACTGACAAAATTTAGTGTGCACTATTTATTTATTATTATTCGACCATGTCCGATCCTAATAGGACCATATGGGCCTCCACAGAGTAGAGGTTTGTATTAACAGAGTTTTGTTTTTTTACGAGAAATGGATGTCAGCCACTTGCTCAACCTATTAAGTCCATACCCTGACAGACACAAACAATATGTGTACTTGCCAGACCCAGGATTCGAACCTGGGACCCATGGCGTTATAGTCCAATGCTTAAGCCGTGTGGCCACCGTGGGTGTATTCAAACCTGGGACCCACGGCGTTATAGTCCAACGCTTAAGCCGCGAGGCCACCATGGGTGTTGCACTATTTATGGCGAATCTTAACAGCCTACCTCCACCCTTCGCCACTGCTTGCTATAGGTTATATGCATTGCTTCAGTAGTTTTCTGTGCCATATATAGATATCGCAACCCTAGTAAATTATGATTTATTTCAAATGTATTTAAAAAAACAATCAATTTTCGCAAATTATATTCTGAGTGACATGTACCGACTGCCATCTTATTACAGCAGCCAAAAGTTAATAGAAAATGAGAGTATTTATGGTCTGATAATTATGAAGCTTTGACCTTTTGACAAAATGCAAAAATCAAATTAATTTACCAGTGCAATAATCAGCTGGTAATATAATATACACACAACAGTATTTCGAGATAAGTGCTCCATTAAAATTAATGTACACTCTGATAACAAGCCTATTCAAAATTCACTTGACAAACATACAAAAATGTGTGGAGGTAACTACAAAATAATGATATTGGGTATAAAACCTCCTACACACATTAAATAGGTAGATTTGATCTGGTTTTTGGGTTGTCAAAGTGTATTCTACTTCCTTCTATTATCGATGTTCAGGCTCACTCCAATGGTGATTCTTAAGGGGAAGCTCTACAGAATCGGCCTTGAGAATTGAAAATATGATTTTTTTACATGTGGTCCATAATAACTGGTCTACTAGTTAATATAAAAAGGTTGCCGCCAATGTTTGTCTCAATAAACTCCCTCCAAGTGAAGCTTGTGAAGTGAAGCTATGGGGTGACCAAAACATAGTACTTTCTAATAAATGTTACTAAATTCAATATGTTTATCAGTTCTTTGGTGTGAAGTATTGCAACTGATATGATGGATATGATAACTTTTTTGATTATGTGTTAGCCACGATATAAACTTAATAATATATTAATAACTTTTTAACCTGAAATTGTCCGAGAACTAAATATACGAAGGATGTTGACATACATATCGACACCTCCTACGTAGAGTATTGTAACTTCAAAATCGCAACTTTACAGGAGAGCGGTTTAAAGATACAAAAGCTTGGTGTAAGTCGACCTTTTGAATGTTTTGCACCAAATTTGGGATGTCAATTGTAAATTATAAATAGATTTGTTTTGCATTAAAGGATATCTAATATTTTCTGTGGTTAATCAGAAAATGCAGTTACAACATTATAGTGCGGAAAAGAATTTGTTTGAAATATTGTATAAACCACATACAATAGTTTACGGCGGAACCTCTTACATGCATTTAGTTGTATGTGATACTTATCATAATTTACGTCGTCATGGTTTTGGTGAAATATATTGTATATGTTAGATACAATCCTTCACCTAGGATTTTTTGCATATTTAAAATCATAATTCGGTAATAACAATAATTAAAAGTTATGGTATGGGTCGTCAGATAGGTAGGTTGAAAAAAATACTCTATATAAAATTGCTTTTATTGTCATTTAATAAAACATTACATAAATTTAAGACTTTCATGACATGATAAAAATTAAACATACAGAAAAAAACAGAGAAGAAATAATTTCAATCAAAAATCCAATTCAAGAAAGTATGTAAATATTGAAATAAAATTAAAAGCAAAAAAGAAAAATTACAATCACTTTAAACCAACGTTTTTGGTTAAATAATATATCAAATATCAAAGGAAAATCAAACAAGAGAATAACAATGGGTGATTAAGTGGAAGGGTGCAGGTTAAAATATAAGTGAAACTGAAAAAGAAATCATTCTGCAACTATATTTTTAGTTTGGAATTAATTTTCAATTATATGATGCGAAAAAAGAAGCATGCACAATTTAAAACATACAACCGAAGAGATTTTTTACACTGACATATTAATTATTAAGCTGATTCCTCAGAAACTGCTGGTGGAATTTCAGTGGTAGGTATTAACAGGTATAAAATTACTGAAAAACTCAAGATAACGCTCAGGAATGATTCCATTGTTGCACATATGCAGTAAATCATCTGTCTTAGCTTTTGGAATTGGCAATATTTGTGAATAAAGAACCTTTACCGAAAATTAAGTTTCTCGTTGCGTGTGCTATGTGTTACTTTTCACGACCATGGTCGAGTAGACAGTGCTGGACAAGTCGCACTTGTAATTAATCTTAAACGGATCATTGTGATTTATATTAATTTGTATTAGTCCATATATGATAATTTAATAGAGCTCTGAAATCAAACATGCTATGTGATTGATCTCTACCACATCCTCAGGTTTTCCTTCTTGTTTTGTCCATCCAACTAAACAGTACCATTCTGGAGGTGCAAAAATTTGTTTGTTTGTCGAACATCTTTCAATCAGGGCTTTATTTTGCGTACGTCCCCTTTCCAAAAATGTGTGCTTTACATTAACATTGTATTTATGGACCAAATACAGTCATGTTAAAGTCATAAACAATGCGATTTCTGTTCTGGCCTATATTGTTAGAGCAAAACCTGAATTCTTTTGCTTATAGACCACAATAAGTAAGCAACTTGAGTCCTCATTTGCACCTCGTTTGCCTTCAGCTTCCTGCTATATGTATCATGTAGCTACCTTTTGTGTAATTTGAAAAACTGAAATTTCAAACTGATAATTTACGTTTATAATAAAATGTACTTACTCAAATTTCCATGAAAGGCATTCAAAATTTTTTGGAAGTCAAAATTCGCAGATACAATTTTGCCGTGTAATGATTGAACATCATGTTTATCAAATAATCTTAACTGACGACCAAGGTTCTTGCCATAAACTGGGAGTTGCTCCGTGGATGCTACTCGGACTTGTAAGTTTTTGAAAATGTGACATTGGACACACTGGTCCTTTTTAGGGACATAGTGACACAACACAATTTAAAATAAAATTGATACTGCCTTTCTGTTTGAGCTTTATGTGTGTATATTATGGGTTCATACCATTCATTATATAGTTTAAATAAATGGGTAAAATCCAGGTCGCCATATAAGTAAAGTTTGCTTGATCGCTGTCGAACATAATCTGATTCGACCGGTTGGATGGACTTAACATGGTCGGAAACACTGGTATTTATATCATCAGTTAATACAACATTGCAATTTTTGTGTCGACTTCGTTGATCAGGTGTTAAAACGGCAGTTTCATTATCCACCTTGTCCAAAGCTGTGAATACGAATTGGTCACAAATAGAAAATGTAGCTAGAAACTTTTTTTACAGACCTTAACCAGCTCCATGTTATTTTCATTTTGATATTTCGTCAGATGATATTTAATGGTAAAATTTCGCCACGACTGAGTTTCAGTAAAAACTCTGCGTTGCTTTTCATTTATCGCTAATTTAGCAACATATTACCACTTTTATTTCGATCACCCGAAACCTTAGCCATTATAATTGAGGTTTTTAAAAAAAATGATTATAAAGCATTATAAATCTCATAGTTTCTGATAACAGTACCTCTTGAGGTGATTTTTCACAAAACTAGCTCTATATTTTATAATATATCCAATTACTTTTACTATTAATCTTTTCGAGAGAATGTAGTCTGTTTGTATCAGCAACGCTGTCACTAGTCTCATCATCGTCACAAATAATGTCTAAAAGTTCCATTATCATATTTTAATCAGCACCTGAAGGCAGTGATGACTCTGTAAAAAGCAAAACAACTAAATAAACATGAATTTATAAAAGTTATCACGCGTATAATATTGCAACTAAAATTGTATGTCGCCGTATAATATGATAAGTACTACATACAATATATTTTACTAAAATAAGCACGACGTAAATTATTATAAGTGATAGATACAATATTTTTTTTCAGTTTTTTCCGACGTAAAATATGGTAAATATTACATACAATAATAGTTAACGAGAAAAAGATTAAAAATATTAACTTACCTTGAATCCTAAAGTCACAGTTTCCCTGGGTAGAATTTATTTCGTCCATTGTTGTTTTACTATTATTATCCGTTTCTATAATATTATACGCTGTACTATTAATTGTCCCATCTGGCCTAATCACACATTTTTGTGCACGCATAAATTTTCTATCAATTTTTGTATTCTTGACACTAAAGTCCTGTAGGGGCGAATATATTGCGCAATATTTGTTGACATTGTCTAGATCTCTTCATTATGGTATTTAATATTTACCAAACCATACAAAAATACAATATAACCGAAAGTTCACAGTGGTAGCGGTGTGTCACCTCCCGTCCGAAGTAAAGTATCGTAATTAGCAGTAACAATACACCCGCGCGGCAAGATCTCCGCGCGTTTCCCGCGTATAGTATTGCCAAATACGTTACCATACTTCACGTCGGAAAAATTTCAAGAAATTTGAGATACAATAATATGCAATGCTTGAAAATCGCACTTATAATACGAATTTTGAAATTCTGTAAATGGCATCATATGTAATACATACTATGGATACGAAAAATGAAAAAAAGTGAAAAACGTCATTTTGTTAGTTACAATAGTATACGTAGGAGGTGTCGATATCTACCTACATTTTTATTTCATGTGCTATCCAAAAAACATTACTAATGAATAGTGTTTATTTGTAATGTTTAGGACCTACGTATTAAAAATAATAGGTATTGTTTAATTCTAATGCATATTTTTTAAAACGTAGAATTTAGTGTCTGCCTATTATAAAAAGAAAGTGACTTTTTATTGGCTGCGCAACTTCACTTTTATACTAGTGAAACAAGTGGTAGGAAGAAGCATTATTGTATGTAAAGCCAATTGTCGAAATAATTTATATCATGAGTGCCTAAAAATAATTATTAACATACAGTCACAAGACACTATTTTTTTATTAGTCCATCCGACTGGCGGGCGACGCCAGGGCTGTCAACGCAATTAATTATATTGTACTTTTAAAATTTTATTTATAATATATTTTATTCAAGTTTTGTGCATCTAATGCCGGGTCCACACTGGCAACATGTAGCGCGACAACCTCGATAAATTTTACGATAATTATCATAATGGCTAAAGAACTTTTACGATAATTATCATACTTATCGTAAAATTTAACGAGGTTGCCGGCGACATGTTGCCAATGTGGACCCGGCATAATATCCACTGTGGTTCACGTAGTGGAATGGATCTGTTGTTTCTGGGGTCAACAGGGGCAAACAGTATGTTCTATTAGTTATATAATGTATTATGAATCTGTAATAAAATAATACACAATTAAAATATTTTCAAATTGAAAAAAACACATTTTCCTAGCTTTGAGCCGTGCTCACTCATGAATGTCATTCTTCATTTAGGTAAGTATATACAAATTTTGATGTTATCTTGCAAATTAAACAGGTATCTGACCTTTTCACTATATTATACATGTGCAAATGTAATGTTTTCAAATAATTGATATGGATTATATACCATCGTATTATTTTCTCGAAATCATAAACATACTATAATAGTATTTGAGTATCAACCTATGCTCAATTTGAATTAGGTAATAATAATAATATACCCGTAGATATATCAATAGTATGTTTGCTACGATATCCACCCAAGTTATCAGTATGTAATCAGTATCAGTATTTTAAAAATATTTAATCCATATAATATTTTGACAGCCCTGTTTTCTGATCGGCGGACACGTGCAGTTGTTTATCAAATAATAATGTGTAAGATGGCCGACAATACCAATAATATTTTTTTTTTTTTTAAATAAAATCTCCGATGATTAGTGATTTTTGCGAAAATATCGATTTAAATTAACGTCCTAACGACGCCGATGTCCTTTTGATACTAGATTATATTTCAATCTCCTTCTCTTGAGCCCCCTCTTAAGAGATAATGTATTGAAGTGCACTGTTAAGTTGTGATTATATTGAGATGCACGTCGCGTACTGTGACGCTGTCATGGCGACAAATTTAGTCTATGGTTTCGTCATTTTGCAGAATATTTTGAACGATCACCACCTCTGTAAAATCAATGATGGAGAATGCCAACTCTAATGTATTAGTATTTTGAATTATTATTCATAATTCATGTTAATTTCAATTAATTTTAACAGTTTCTATGTGTGCGTACGTTAAAATTACATGCAATATTATATCCATAGATAATATTTTGAACAGAACCCAACATGCAGACCGTAGATAATAGACAACATTCTTATAGAAAATACATAGTGCCAACCGCCAAAAACAAAAAGACACGATTTTGACATGAGTTGAAAATGTGTAGGCATGTTGAAAATGATAAAAAACGTTCATTGAGTCATGCGGGTGTAGATGCAGTGCGGTACAATGTGAGGTGACCTCGTTGTGGTTCTGGGATTTCGGCAGATTTTGCTAACCGACAATGTTCGTTTAAAGATTCAAAATGTGCTACGGAATGGGAGCAACATTTTGATAACAATTTTAACACCAAGAAAGACGACATTAGACACTTCTTTCCCGTAGCGGCAGCTTACTGTGACGTCACGTGATAGTACGCGACGTGCATCTCAATATAATCGCAACTTTAGGTGTACGAATGCGAATGCCACTGTATCGGAAAAGGTTTGAGACCAACATACTAGACTGTAATAAGGGATATTTTTTGAGCTCAGTAAAGAGGCCCATTAAAATGCAACAGGATCCTGACAATATTAATAAGGACCAAGGGATACATTTAAAATCGCCACGGCATCCGATCATTGCAGCAAAATCGATCTGGTATCTCTGGTCACAATTGACAAAGCACACTACTATAGCTAAACAACTTCAGCACGGACCTGAAGCACACTTACTTTCGTGCGCATAGAGTAGGTGTGTAAACGCTGCGTTTATGTGTGAAAAGTCTGTTTTACACGATACAATTATAGTGTATTTACAGTTTTACAATGAATACCCCATCTCGATCGGGGTATTACAAAAAATCTTCACAAATACAAGCACGAAAACCCGAATGTGACCGAATATTTAAAAGTGATGAAAAAACGGTACAATTTAAAATTTAATATTGTTAAATCGGCAAACGATGCAACTGGCCTACCTATTAGCACCAATCAGAGAGTAATGCGGGAAGGCAAAAAATCAAGAGATATGACGTAACATAAAATTTTTGATGGGTTATTCCTTAATTATACTCCGAATTAATGGAAAAAAATGCTGTGAGCATGATGTAAAAATCGAAGATTCTTATAGGCAAGTGATTTAGGAATAGACACACATTATGGAGAATTACTGATAATAAACATTGGTGCGGAGTCGGTTGACAGAGATGATTATTATTTTTCAGAACAAAACAGTAAATCAGATGAGATGTCATAGAAATGCGCGATTTATATTGTAAATAATTTAATAATTCATATTGAAAGTAATTTTAACGATTTGCTACATGTAATACGAGCTGCCGTTTTCGTAACTGACCGAAAACTAGCGAACCCACCCGAAATTCAAAAACATCATGCTCATGTTGTCTAGTTATACCCCCTTTTGACTTTGAGCGATATTCTCTGTCAACTAAACAGAACCGTTTTTGACACACATAAAATGGTGTTCGCATTCGTATACCAAACAACACACTTCGATACATGATGTTTTGATAATGGCATATGTAACTAAACCCGATACATTGAGGGAAAAGGAGGAAAAACACGCAGTGACAACCCAAAAAACAGATACAATAACCGACAACCGTGAAAGTTTCAAGGAATATACAGATACCTGTAGAAGTGCATGTATGTACATTCGCACTAATGACTTATTGCAATGTAAGTAGAGTTTATTTTTTCAACCATATTTATCTGTTTATGAAGAATGAAATTTATGAGTAGATCCAAATGTCTATGAGCAGAGCCGCTTATGGGAGCCTATTAATTCTTCATATGCTCCATTCACTAGCATTTTTTTTAAACAAAGTTCGTTCCTAAGTAAAGCATATCGGTCAGTCTCCATGGAGGACAGTGGTTAAATCAACAAACTTTTTTTACGAAGAATGGTTGTTAGCTGTTCGCCCAATCTATTGGTCGCTCATAGTCTAATTCATACGGCACTGGCTTCTCTTTCAAACTCCAGGTTCGAATTCCGGTGAGGCCACAGTATATCTATGCGATTTTTGTCAGTTCCACTGTTAACACTATACTTATGCTTCACCACTTGAACAGTGTGAACTGACATTAAAAAACACAACATGCAATTTTCATTTACTAAGTGAAGTAATTCGGAGATTTTCATAACACTATCAAAAATAATATGTAAACAGAGGTCAAAATAAACACACTTCACAACAAGAGCGATTTGACTATATTGTATTCTTATTTTATTATACTCATATTATATTATATTTTGTCGGTAGTATGAAAAAAAAAAATAATAGGTATAATATGCCTAGTAGAATTATTTGGTTGCCAAATTTTAAGAAAAAAAGTACAGGATACTTAAGCTAATTTAAATAATCAAGCCTACACATTAAGGCGTCACTTTAAGGCCAAATAATGTTGTGTGCCAAACAAGGACACTTGATCTAAATCTAGACAACTCTAAAATAAACATCACCTAAAAATATAATGTACTAAAGAAAGTTATTGCATGGCATGGATTATTGAAAAAGAGTACATTAAAAAATAATGATAACAATGCAGAGATAAGAAAGAAACCCAATAATTATGTAGCTATCTATAATGTTTACTATAAATTGTACAACATAATATTATTATTGTGATTGTATTACATGTGTAAAATTTATTGGAAGGCGCAAATTTGATAGACATTTGAAATTGGAACAAAAGCTGCGAAGCGTTTGCTATGGGAAATGATAATTATGTATGCATTCGAAACAACAGTTATGAACATACATACCTGATGGAAAAGTGGGTGACTAATAAGAACATGTGAATTAGGTGATTTCCTGATACGAAAACGCCCACTTTTTACGTTTAAAGATACGTAAAACGATTAATGAATACACTGTAGATGTTTGACTGTAACTAGGCTTACCTAAAACGATCTTCAAATGTTTCAATCTCGTAGCTGAATCTTTTTTCGAATCTTGTATCTTCACAGATGATTTTTTGACGTCTTGGTGAGATTTTTTGGTAAACATTTCAATGTCACGTATTATCGCAGCTGGTTAAAGAATATTATGAGACTTCGTAAAATATACACGGCGAATCCGCATGATGACTTGAACCGCGTGAGATTCGCCGATTAGTTTCATTTTTATTTGTGAATTGTAATTTCAAGTTGACGTAAACAGTACGTTGAACTTCGCCATGTTTAAACTGACATGACAACACTAGTGGTCGGTGTTTCCATATTGCATACTGTGTAAAAAATATAATATTAACACTGTGTACCAAATACCAGCTACAAAAATAAATTATGTTGATTTTTATAATTATAATGCTTGAAGAATCTTAAATTAATTTTACTGATTTATGGTCATGATTTTTTGAGGCCTAGCCAGAATCAAATTTCTTTGGTTCTAGCACACCCTATTTATTTTTTGGTTACATTAATAATAATATTATAATTTATTAGGTGGTATTATTCGTCCAGGAGGGGATCTATTCTATACACAAGGCCGCTAAAGTGATAAAGTGATAGTATTTATTACATACATTATGACGTATTGAGGTATTATAATTTTTATTGTTACAATAAGTACGCAGTCTCATCAGTCAAAACTGTCTCTCTCTCGCTCTCGCTCTCGCTCTAAATTTTATCACATCCAAGAGACGCACTGTTAAAATATAGCACTTATTGCAACAATACCAACCAACTTATTGTAATTGTTACAATAAGTGCTAATAACTCCATAGAAACCTACCCTAGTTAGCCGTAAATAATATCACTTTAGCGGCCTTGCGTGTTGAATAGACCCGCAGATCAAGATACATCGGTTCGGTGTCATTTCATAAGAAAATTTGCGTCGTCTTACTGTCAACATGAAGATTTTAGAATTTTAGATGGTAAGTACAGGTAAATACCTAGGTATATCTAAAATGTTTATATTCATTTATACTTACACTGGAAAATAAAATAATGAAACCGTTGTAGTAGATACCAATATAATAATATTATGTATACCAAATGCTGCCTATTCGCGTTCTGACGATGCCGCTTTGGCACCTTACGGAGGCTCAGAGCAACCGTATACCGAGTTTCGAGAACAGATGTTTTCAACGGATACTGGGTGTGCGGTGGTATGACTTTATAAGTAACGAGGAGATAGAGAGTGTACCAAAAGCAGCCTCTCATCATGCTGCGAGTGAAGAGGCGACGTTGGACCTGGGTCGGCCACGTACCTACTGCGGACGCCTGAATCTGACAATCATATCTTCAATCTTCAATCTGCCAATCATATACTGTACCTAGGTATACAGTAGGTATATAATACTATTATATTATTATCTACAATCTACATTGTGTAAACGGCTGAACTACGGGATAGGTACTCGAGATGACATGGAATGACGCAAGAAGACTGGCGAATGACAGCAGAGATTATTGGAGGCGCCATATTGTGGTGCAGTGGCGAAAGGTGGAGGTAGGCTATTAGCAGGCAACCTGCTGGTATTATAGGTACATTAGAACTTTTGAAATAAAATTGAGGTAGAATGGTGTTAGATTCCTCTGGCAGTGTAGGAGACTCATTTAGGTGTTGGCGTTGCAGTGGCAAGGGGTGGAGGTAGGCTGTTAAGATCCGACATAAATAGTGCACACTAAACTTAGTTAGTCATACGTATTTGTTTTCATTGAACTAACTAAGACTACAAATTGTAGACAGTGTTGGTTGGTTTTTAAAATTGAATTAAACCCGTAAAGCAAAAAATATTCGTCGATCTATAAAATATCTAAAAGTATACCATTCAATCATACACAATTTTATAGATAGAAGAATATTTTTTATTTATAAAGGTTTGGTCTACGCAGGGCTTAATGATTTTTTAAACTAATCAACAATATCTGTAATATTATGTATTCTGAATTCAACGAAAACAAATAAGTATGACTGAAAAAGTGTGCACTATTTTTGGCGGATCGGTTGTTTGGTGAGGCAGGGCTCAATTGATTTTTTGAACATTATAACCAGCACCACCTGCAATTAGTTCAATAAAAGCAAATAAGTATGACTGGCGTATAAGTTTAGTGTGCACTATGTATGTCGGATCTTAACAGTCTACTTCCACCCCAGGCTGAAAGCCCTGAGAGACGAGGAGACAGACCCCGACCGAACCGAGGACCGCCGGACTGACTACCAAACCCAAGACAGGGTAGTCAAACGATCCGTGCGGTTGGCCAAGCGCAATTTTATTAACCGGCAAATTGAAGCGGCAGAGGAGGCAGCAAGCAGAAATGACACCAGGAAACTCTTCCGAATCACCCGTGAAGTCTGCGGCAGGCGACTACCGACTCCCGGAGCCATTCGTGGTCCCAGTGGAGCAATAGAGTCTGACGCAGAATGTGTCAAGAAGATTTGGAAGAATCATTTCTGCGGAGTGCTGAACCGCCCACCCCCTTTGGATCCCTTTGACATATCTGCGGAAGCTTTACTTTTGGACATTCCCCGAGCGACCGACATTTCCTATTGCCCGCCCACGCACACCGAGATAAAATCGGCTGTGAAAAGGCTCAAGAACGGAAAGGCACCGGGGGGAGACGGGATTCATCCTGAATTCCTCAAGTACAGCCTGAGCGCAATCCTGCACCCTATGTTTCATTTGATGACAAAGGTGTGGTAAGAAGAACGCTGTCCAAGGGACTGGGTGAACGGTGAAATCATCACACTTCACAAAAAAGGTGACCCTCTAAGCTGCGACAATTACCGAGGCATTATGCTACTCAGTGTTCCGGGAAAGATTTTGGCAAACATCCTCTTGATGAGAATAAGGGACCCAATAATGCACGTCCTCAGGAAAAACCAAGCCGGGTTTCCACCTGGTTGAGCGTGTGCAGACCAAATCCACAACCTTCGATGTCTTCTCCAGCAGAGCCATGAGCTGAACAGTCCGATGGCCTGCTGCTTTGTGGATTATGAGAAGGCTTTCGACAGTCTGCACCGCCCCTCCCTCTGGACGATACTGGGAGCATACGGGATCCCTCCCAAGATCATTGCCATAATCAAAAGCCTGCACGAGAATAGCGAATGCTGTGTCAGAATTGGAGACACTGTCACGGAATGGTTCGGGGTCACGACCGGAGTCAGACAGGGTTGCGTCCTTGCACCGTTTCTCTCTATCATTTTTTCACTTTGACTTCATACTACGGAAGTCAATACCACCCGACCGAGGCATACCTGTTACCCCCACGGTGAAGCTATGCGACCTGGAATACGCCGATGATGCTGTCCTATTCGACAACTCAATCGAGGGCATTCAAGAGACAATCGACAGGGTGCATAACAACTCCTCTCGCGTCGGTTTGAAAATCAACGCGAAGAAAACCAACGTCTTGTGCAATAGCACCTGTCCTAATCCAGATTTCCCTCTGATTAGCGATGGACAAAACATCGAGAGCGTCGACAGCTTCAAGTACCTGGGGGTGGGGGTACACATCACGGGAGATGGCATTTTGCAGAAAGAGCTCGCTATCCGAATGGGAATGGCTGGAGCAACATTCAACTCGATGCGAAATGTCCGGGATTGTACTCGGTCAAAACCAAATGCCGCCTATCCGATGCTTGCATTCTGACGGTACTGCTTTACGGTAGCGAATCATGGCACCTTACGAAGGCTCAGAGCAACCGTATACTGAGCTTCGAAAACAGATGTTTGCGACGAATACTGGGTGTGCGGTGGTATGACTTTAGGAGCAACGAGGTGATAAGAGAACGCATCAAGCAGCCTCTCGTCATGCTGAAAGTGAAGAGGCGACGTTGGACCTGGCTCGGCCACGTGCTGCGGATGCCAGAAGAGAACTTTAACCTGGCTTGCCTGTTCTTCAAGCCGACCGGATTCCGGCGACCTGGAAGGCCGCTAAATACAATCTACAGAGTGTATACGGCGGAGCTACGGGATGCTGGTTTGACCTGGAATGAAGCAAGAAGACTTGCGAGCGACAGGGATTCTTGGAGGCGCCGCGTGGTGTCCATATGCTCCAGTTAAGGGGCGGATATGGCCAAAGAAGAAGCATGATCTATCTAGCATATTTTTTTTGATAGCTGCCACTAATAGCTCCATATAAAAATTATATTTTTTAAATTAGTTTTTTCGTTCTCCTGAACAGTTAACAATTAATTTTGCAGATAGGACATATTTTCAGAATGAACATGATATGAGACCTTTGACGGAAACTATAAGAACTACACCAGTGATCGCCAAACGGTCGGCATTTTCGGTAACTCGCGTAGGATATTATTTTATCATACTATTTTATCATACTTATGTGAATCAACGTTTTCCACTATGAATATGGTTAAAGGTAAATATAGAAACAGACTCACAGATGCACATTTTACACAAGGTACTCACAGAGAATTGAAAAAAATGTGGAGGAAAGTGATTGCCATTGTTTTTACTAATTATTGAAGTTATACTTCTTTAGGCGCATTTGGAAAATCAGATCAGAGTGTATTTTTGGCGTGTGACACATATTTTTTTTTCACACAAAAATAAACGCACATTGGATTCGAACCAACGATTGTTCGGTTATCAGCCGAACGCACAACCATTACGCCACAGAATGATACTGCAATAGTGATGATTATACAGTATATAGTTCAGAATTGTTCCGTTACTAGGCAGTGAATTTATTATAGTCGGCCATTTACAATTCCTTACGTAAACAAACTAAACGTCATAGTGGCAGTTGTTACTTTAAAAATAAAAACAACGATAAATAATTATATAATTTAGTAATATAAGTTAAAGTGTAAGTATATAAATAAACCAACGGCGTTCCAATAAACGGTCCTTTTTCTTGAGTGTATAATTTAACAAGATAATTAAGAGCCAGTCGAAGAATCTAAGTCTATCACAAGTTTTGTTTTTGTTTTGTTACGCCAAAGAATTATAACTTCTAACGAGCGTACATAAGTACACACACCGATCTTTTTTTTACTTTTACTCACACTTATTTTAAAGATATTTTTCAATTATTATTTTATTATTAATTAGCATTTTATGTTTTATTGGAAGTCCGATGTCTTAATTTATGTTAAGTAATATAATAATATGTATGATACGATAAAGGACGCTGATAAAAAAAATATAAAGAAGTAATAATTATATATAAGTAGCTCACATTCTTATTGAGTTTGGAGACCACTAAACTACACTCATGACATTGACGCCCCATGTGCGGGGTCCTATTATGGAATAACTCTTGTCGACGCACTTTTGAAACGCTGAAGATGACATTATAAAGTCTAAACCTAAACGATCTAAATCTATCATAAAAATAATAACCCATTTTCGCCCCGATACCCCTTTGTGTTACGAGTAGTAACCTAGATAATATACTATATACTAATATCATGGCCCCCCACGAAGAGGGGGCTGACAGGGCTCTAGCCTGGGGCCCGGGCTTAGGAGGGGCCCGGCGTGGCAGCTCAACCAGTTAAGTGAGATAGACACGCCGTAAATGTATAAGCTCTAATAGTAAAAAAAGCCTGCGGCGCTATGAGACGAAAATAATTTTGTATTATAATTACTTTTAGTATGTTTCCTGACTAATAAAAACGACTATTTATCCAACATGGTGAAGTGTCACATGTACCTATAGGTAAATTGTTTTACAGTGGCACCATGGGTACGGCAAATGCAGCTTGCAGTTGTAGTGGTATTATTTGCTAGCATTGAAACAGGCATTGTCGCAAGCAATTCAATACACGCGCGAATCACCTATGGTGCCACTGTAGAATGATTTACCTATAACTCGGCTATCACAAAAGAGGGTCGCGATCAGCACTTTATAATATGATGCTGAGTGCCGCCAATTCAAGCTAATTTATTTAAAACACCAAAAATTGCTATTTTAATTTTCACATTAGGAAATACACAGAGTTCCGCGGAGTATCATTTGGTAAACACTACTATAGACCACTGCCCTTAACCTTAGCCCGTCAAATATCGTGACCTGGGGGCCCGCTTCAGGATGTGGGGGCCATGACTAAAATGTAGGCTTGCGATATAACAGTTTAATTCAATAATAACTAATGTATTAACAATAATATTATTATCGCTGGTGCACAAAATGCTAAATTACAAATGTTTGGAAAGCACTGTATCCTTAAACAATACAATACCTATCGTTATCCGATACAAGCCCGTACCTGAAAAATGAGGCTTTTTTGTATGTGTATAATAATACTCATACTCATAGCTATACCAACAGTATTTTTATGAAAATGTGTTTTCTATTCGTTAATGTTATTACTATAAGTAATTTTAAAGAACGTAGTTACTTTTCACGACATAATTATTGAACATACATAACTTGAAAACACCTCAGATATATTATACGTACTAGAAAAAATCAGATTTGAAAAAAATACGACGCCCATATATCGCGCAGCGCTCGAAATGGAATATTTTACGAACCGGAGCGCTCGATAATTGTCCAAAAATATTAATAATATAGTTACTATTAGTTTTATGTATATTTTATGTTATATAGCCTACTCGCATGGTCAATTTTTTTTTTCACTAGACGGAGCGATAATTTTATGGATTTTTGGGAATGGCGCTCCGGTGCGTTCCAGTCCATTTCGAGCCCTGATATCGCGTCAATATGCTTTAACCAGTTAAGCTACGGGCCTCCTATTTGATTACGATAGTTTAAACTAGTAGGTTCTATACGAAATGCTTATCAATTTGCGTTATTAATGGCTATCGGTTTTTGTGTTTTAAAACAAGGAATATTAATTACCTTTAATTATTACTAACCGACGACCGGCTCTCCCCAAATATTTAGTTATAACGTCTACTTGAACGTAGTAACAATTTTTAATGAACCATTTCTTTTATTCAAGGAATAATTCACAATATTTGAGAATGTCATATTCCATAAACATACATTCCAGTAGGTATATATCTGAGGTATTTTCAAGTTATGTATGTTCAATATATTGAATGTTACATCCTCAAATCTTGTGAATTATTCGTTGAATAAAAGAAATGGTTTATTAACATAATTAATTATTAGTTCAACTATGTATTATTGTGTTGTATGATGATTTTATTAGGTTAACCTCGGGGATTTCACAAACAGAAGCTGCGCTCCGGTGCGTTCCGGTCCATTTCGAGCGCTGCTCTATAAAAGAAGCCTTTTTTCATTAACTGGTTATAAATAATAAAAATAACGATAAAACAAATAGTAGGTATTAATTAATTTTATAAAAACGTAAAGTGGCTAATAGTATCAGTTTGTTGTTGTTACCTGGAAGATAGATACACGTTATTTAAAAAAAAAACAGTGAATAAACAAGAGCACTCCCTTTAATTACTATTTTACATTGTCTTTCCATCAAGCGTTTAATAGTAACAGTGATTATTAAATATTAATTAATACTGTAGATACGGGTTTGTGGCAAAACGATAACAATATAGTCAGAATAAACTCGCCCGCATACAATTTAAATAACTTGGAAATTCCCAAGCATGCTTATGTTTACATGCATACAAGAGTTGATAAGTCATTTTAACGGCATTAGTATTTCATCGAAATCCCACAGTGTACAGATTCATTCAGTGTTTGGCGTTTCCGCAGGATTGGCGGGTCGATAGAAGTGAACGAACAATAATAATTATTTATTGCTGTTTAGTGACTATTGGTGTTGAGTTCAGTGTGTTTAGACATTCATTTGAAATGGCGTATCCAAGGTTCGGTGTCTTCAGCTGTGCAGTATTGTGGTGTGTTTTCCAAGTCGTGGCGCCGCAGGATGGAATCGGATTTCCCGAGACAAACGAGGACGAGTCGAAGAAACCGGCTGATGTAAGGAAAATGAGCGTTCATTATTTATTTTTATAATGGTAATTTTGCATAAATAATCCACAGTTAACTTCTGTTCACTATTATAATATATCTTGTTTTAAACACTTTTACCTGCATACTGCAACAACACAGAAAAATTATAATACAAAACAATTTTAGGTACCTATGAAAGACCTGAGAAATACAGAAATACATGTGCATACAACTATGTTGGACATATTATGTGGTAGGTACCAGTGACGAAGGGTGGAGGTAGGCTGTTAAGATCGTACATAAATGGTGCACATTAAACTTTGTCAGTCATACGTATTTTTTCGAACCAATTTATGATATTGGTTAGTTTTTAAAAATCAATAAAACCCTGCCTATCCAAACCATAATAGTTTTGGTATATTTTGGGATGAAGAATACATACTATTACTAACCAAACTATAATAGATAAAATATTAGTCTATCTTTAAAATATCCAAAGTTATGTATGATTTAATTGCATAACATTAGATAATTTGTAGATATACGATTATTTTTTGACTATTATCTATTATAGCTTAGTTTTCGCAGAGTTTTATTGAATTTGAAAAACTAACAAATACCATCTGTAAATTGTAGTATTATTTCAATGAAAACAAATATGTATGACTGACAAAGTTTAGTGTGCACTATTTATGGTGGATCTTAAAAGCCTACCTCTGCCACTGGTAGGTACATATCTAAATTGACTTGAATATGTATGCGATTTTAGATTCTACCTGTTGTTTTCGAAATTCTGTAAATGAGATCTGGTTCTCAAATTTTAATGATTTTAAGTGTATATTATGTGCATGCATATAATCATGTTTTTTACTGCATAGAAATCCGCTACCTATTTATAAGGGTTATATGTAAATTGTACGTAAAACATTTCACCGTGGCACAGTTCGCCGTGAGCTGTCTTTCGGAAAGAGATGACCGTAAGTATACCATACGGTGTCCAATTTTATTAGATTCAATATGAACATTAATTCAATTTTCATAGCTGATTTTGGTAAAGAATGAAAACCTAACCTAACAAATAATCCAGTACATCGGCTATTTTCAAAATTTGTTTGCTGCTGGCGTCCTGTTAAGTGTAAACTGTAAGCCGACAAGAACCGTATTTTATTTAGACATGAATTTTATGTCAGTATCATACGACCCAAAGAGATTGAACGGTCTTTAATATACGGCCATATATTTCCGATATAACATTTCACGACACGATTTATAAGCTATAAGAACTGCTTTCATCAGGCTTAGACAGACAATTTATATCAGTTGACAATGGCCGCCTAAGCTGACAAATTCGGTCATGATCGCTTAAAATTATTTGAACCAACTATTTATTATGTACCTAATATAATAATTATTGTTGTTTTTTTTTATATTTTGGTTATTTAATACTTTTTGTATCTGTTATGCCGGGTCCACACTGGCAACATGTCGCGCGACATGTTGCCAGTGTGGACCCGGCATTAAGGTCATCTTGGGGTCGCGCGTTGCGCCTAAAATATAGGAAAATCTGACAAAGTTTAGCAAAAATGCGTTAAAGACTAAAATGAGTTAGGTATGTAGCGGCGTGACTTGAAAGCTTTGCGCTGAAAGAGACCCATAAATAGTGCGGCTTATTGGCTGAACACCGCAAAACGCTATTGCTCCGCTAAGCTAATCTCTCACAGTCTTACAGCCAGTCAGTTTAGTCTGATTGGATCTGACCATTTTGATCATACAGGTCTTCTATTTTGAGACTAAGCACCTTACACTAACGAGAGATAATAAGTGTGGTGTCTAATTGTCAAATGTGATACCTACCTGAACTGAACTAATCCTTTGTTAAGTTCATCTAGTTACTTGGTCGGGCGAGTCATCTCTTATCTTGTTAATCTGTTTTCGTGTACCGTTTGAAACACTCTCTGTTATTGTTGATTAATCTCTGTGAACTCAAAATAAATACTAAAACCGGAAGTGTTTCTATGTTATAAATACTATAACATACCATAAAGTTCTGATCAAATCGAGGTGCATGTCGTCTACCATCACGTGACGTCACAGTAAGATGCCGCTACGGGAAAAAAGTGTGTAATGTCGTTTTTCTTGGTGTTCAAAATGTTATTAAACTGATGCTCCCATCCCGTAGCACATTCACACCCAAAACAAACAAACCCAAACTTTCGACATCTGTGTACCCTTTCTATAATTTTCGTAATACCGAGTACCCCTCGTAAAAAATGCATATTATACTTTATTAACAACCAACATATATTTATTTTTTCCTTTTTTAGTAGATACATAAACAAAATAATAAATATAAAATTCATTCACAATAAATAATAAAATAAAATTCATTCATAATAAAACATAAATAAAAGTTATATTATAAATAACATTCATTATAATCAATGAGAAGGATGACATTGTTTATGTTGAGACGACAGATCATCGTAATTGGTTCCCTGGTTATTAATTATTGTAATCTGAGATGCGGTTCCACATCCAAAAGCCTGTTCCTTTTTGATATGAAGTAGGAAAAGGCAAGATGTATTTCGGGACTTTCTCTGTTGAAACTGGATACACAGTATGTTGCATTTGCAACCAGAATGATGTTAAAGTACACTCCTTATATTTATTTTTCAAGAATCCGTCTGAAGCTAATTCCAACAAATGCTCTTCTTCCGCATGCGATACACCTTCTAGCATGGATGTTGTATTGATATCGCATTAATGCTAATTGTTGCACCAGGCGCAGCCAAGTCCCGGTGCAGGGCGTACCCCACCAAACTTTTACTGTAGGTACTCCAGGGGGTACGCGTGCGTACCACACTTTGAGAAACACTGCTCTGCAGGATGTGACTCTTGAAAAAAGATGCATCGATATTATTTCGTATTTTTACCTCATGGGGGCCTCAAAATCAGTAAATGCTCCGGGCCTCCGAGTTCTTAAACCTGCCATAGCATGCACTATACCTACAGTAATTGCGAATTGCGATGTATATTTTTTTTAGCATTGTATCTAAATTATTTCGTGTTTATAGTTTAGTTGAGACTAGGGATTCCAATCCCGGGATCCCGAGCTATTTTCGATACCTATGAATCCCGGGGTTGATAAACATAATCCCGAAACTTTCGGGATTGATTTTTTTATCATTTTTTATGGAAAATAAAATAAAAACGAAAATATAACAGAAAAAATACTTTTAATAACAAATAACTACATTAAAAATAAACTGAGTTTGAATGAAGTTTGATTTATATCCATGTATAAGTTGCCAATTCATTTTATTTTTTCACATAAATTAATAAAAATGAGAAAGATTGGAAAAAAACAATGCTTCGCACTATTAACAAAATAATTCCACCATGATCTCATACGTTTTACGGCAGTTTCATATTTGGCTGACTAATTAGATTTATGAAGCGGAAAGGCCATAAGTACATTCATTACGTCTTGAACGTATACAATATTAACAATAAATGTCTTAAATAGTATTAATTTTACTAGATTTATTTTTGACCGATTTTATCAATGTTATTTGTAAATATAAAAAATTCCCGGGATCCCGGGATTGTCAAATTGTAATCCCGAAATCCCCGGATCAGAATTTTGGCTCGGGATTGGATTCCCTAGTTGAGACGTACCAAGTCTGAAATTCTCACTGGTAGGTAGGTATATGTTTTTACGGTGAAGAATGAGCAAGGAAAAAAATATTTAGATACTTTTTATCACAGTTTACGTGATCCATAACGCTTTTTTTGCTCATAAAAACAATGACGCTGTTTCGTATCAGAATACTTGAGGAGCAGATAGTTGTTTTGAAGAACTATGACCTCGGTGCAACCTTGCCGGCAAAGCATCTATCTAGTCATATTAAATAATGTTGTTTCTGTTGATACTATAACAATTATATACCTACCTACCTATTTTTTATTTCATCAGATATAATGAATCTTCGATCTAACATATTTTATTGTAGTTACTTGCGACAGGGCCGAATTTACGTTTGAAGGGGCCTGGGCCAGACGCACACAGAAAAGTCGTTTGAGGGGGTTTATTAAAAAAAATCCAATATATTGTTTTTGAAAATACATAATTTTGAAAACACTTCTGAGAAAATATATTATAACCAATAGAAAAAATGTTTTTTGAAAAAAGTAACACAGCAGGAATCGAACCTGTGTCTCGCGCCCATGCACATAAACCACTATGCTATAGGCGCCGTACTTAACTGCGACAAATTTTAACTAATGGCTCTGAATACTCTCTGAAGCGCTTTCCAAATTGAGTTACTATTGGCGATCTGCTTTTGTATTTTAAATCAAAGTAGGAATTATTCGTTGAATAAAAAAAACGGTGTGTGTACTTACTTATGTACGCGCGTTAGAAGTTATACTTTGGCGTAACAAAACAAAAACAAAACTTGTGATTGACTAGATTCTTCGACTAGCTCTTAATTATCTTGTTAAATTATACACTCAAGAAAAAGGACCGTTTATTGGAACGCCGTTGGTTTATTTATATACTTACACTTTAACTTATATTACTAAATTATATAATTATTTATCGTTGTTTTTATTTTTAAAGTAACAACTGCCACTATGACGTTTAGTTTGTTTACGTAAGGAATTGTAAATGGCCGACTATAATAAATTCGCTGCCTAGCAACGGAACAATTCTAAACTATATACTGTACAATCGTCACTATTGCAGTATCATTCTGTGGCCTAATGGTTGTGCGCTCGGCTGATAACCGAACAATCGTTGGTTCGAATCCAATCGAGTGTGTTTTTTTGTGTGAGAAAATAAATTATGTGTTGCATGTCCCACGCCAAAAATACACTCTGATCTGATTTTCCAAACGTGCCTAAAGAAGTATAACTTCAAAAACAGTTTATTATTATAATATTCTACAAACTTATTTATTTTACGTTTTTATGGTTGATGGTTTTCTTACTATAATAGTTTTATGGCAGTCTTTGTTCGACTGGATATTTGTTAAGGGTGGTTATTATTAACTGACATTTGAAAATGTTAATCTAAAAATATAAAATGAAAATAACAGATTTTTCACCGCCTCCTAAATTCAGCCGCTTTCGTGCCATGCACATTTCTATATTTCTAACATAATATGAACGGGGTGGGCCTGCATGTATGGTAAATATAGTTGTAGCTACGTGGACGCCATGAATTATCTAGTTAGCTACATAAATACCTCACTTACTTTAGAAAATATAATATTATTACAATGTACAAAAGTAACGATTTCTTTTCCATTGGAAAATATGTTTACAATCCGGCGTGATCGTGTCCACCAAGGTTTTTATACAGAAGATTTTTGTTAGCGATTACTCCAGGCAAAACTGTGTGCGGATTTACTAGACGTGAGTCTCAAAAATATAGATTTTCTGGCACTACTCCACCGCGGGAGCGGCTAACTACTGTTTTAAAAAATATTTATATCAAATAACATATTTGTTTAACTAAATACTTGGCACATTCAATAATAATTAGATTACTAGTATAAGGTAAATCATTTTACAGTGGCACCATAGGCGATTCGCGCGTGTATTGAATTGCTTGCGACAATGCCTGTTTCAATGCTAGCAAACAATACCACTACAACTGCAAGCCGCATTTGCCGTACCCATGGTGCCACTGTAAAGCGATTTACCTATACCTGTGGAGAATTACGAAACTTATTAAAATGGAGCAAGGGCTGTCTATTGTAAAAGAAAACAGCTTGTCTTTCGTCATAAAAATACAATAACCGAACAGAGGCTTCATTGAAATGAATACATATTTATTTAACATTAAAAATGTATTTACCCATAAATGGTGAAATACGACATTGTTCTGTTATTTATGCGTAAATATGTAGGCAGGTATTCCAGTGGCGCACCCAGGGGGGGGGAAGGGGGCCTGGCACCCCCCAAACATGAAAATTATCAGAATGTTTTTAAACATTGAAATTGAAAGGCAATAAACTATACCTTGGGCTTAGACAAATAAAAACACGTAAAAAAATGATTTGTAATTATTCTCCAACACCCTTTTTAGAAAAATTTCTTAGATTTTAATTTCTAACACAAAAATTTCGAAACACTAATGTCGGGTTTTTTTAGAAACCCAATCCCTAATGGAACTGTCAAAAAATTCTCGGTGTCCACCCGAATTCCGGAGTGGTGTAGGTCATGGTTGGGGAGGGCTGATAGGGCTCTAGCCTGGGGGCCCGGCGTATCGGGTTGACCTGATAAGTGAGATAAACACACATCATAAATTAGCAATAATTAAAAAAAAGTCGCCTGCGGGGCTATTATACTTCATGGCCATGAACATTTTAAATTATATAATTGTACAATATATTTTCTGATTATTATGTGTCGATACGAACGGGTAGCACAGCTGATATTATTTGAGTAATGTTTTAGCATACTAGGCGCACATGTCCATCATGGTCGCTGTTAGTCACTTCCAATCCGCCAGTCGCTGATGACACGCTCAACGGTTACCGCCACTATGCCCCCAATTTAATAAAAACTAGGAGAAACTGTAAAAATATACCGCCGTGTATTGTGAAAATATGTAAAAATAATTATATGAAGAAGAAAAAGAGCCTATGGGACTAATTTATATTCTCCTCCTTGCCCCCCCCCCCCAATATTAAATCCTGAGTGCGCCACTGAGGTATTCTATGTTATTGAATTCACGTTTTCTTAGAACAGTGGTTTTCGATTGACATCGCCCTTTGTATACCTACCTACTTATAAGGAGTAAAATAGTGTTCTAAGTTAAGCAGTCAATTGGTCAATCAATATAATTTACCGTAACTAATATTAATCGCATCCTGATAGATGGAATTTTACAATTGAAACGTAGAAAACATTAATAAATAATAGTAAGAACACTCTTCCAAAAACTGAAATTCGAATCCCAATCGGTTTAACTTTTTTTCTAGGGGTTTTCCAAAATTATATATTAATTATTATTGCTTTAGTCTTTATGAAGTTTCCTACAAACTTATTTTAGTTCACGTTCAGAAGAGAGTATTTTACAATAATTTTATTATCTTTCTTCAATGCATGTTCCTTTTTTAATCATTTGAAACTTGTAGGTCACTTCTGATCTTATAACATTTTTGTTTTCTTTCTAATTCATGGTGCTCTGATTTTTTTGTATGCAACTGCCTCTCAATAATAATTATCTACGACTTAAGTGGTCACAGCCATGACCTCTTCTGGATAAAGACCGTTTCGTCATTTCAGGTTTAAAACAGGGCCGGATTCACGATTGAATGGGGGATTTTTTTTAGAACTATTAATAATCACGTCCTTGCTTTTTCGTACAAGGTGGTTGTTAGTAATTTTGAACAATCACAAACACCCAGACTTTGAGAAAATCACATTAATATTGTGTCCTGCCCGGGAATCGAACCCAGAACTCTCAGGTGGAAGGCAACCGTCTTACGCACTGCACCACGAGAGCCGCCTAATGGGGGAAATTAACTTGAAATTTAAACTAAATAAATAATATAAATTGATTTATTTAATTAGAGAAATAAATAAAATGACCTTTCACCGCGGCAATGTATTAATCACAAGTACCTAATCTGACATTTGTGCATTGTAATTATTTCTTCAATAATTCAATTTCAATAATACTATTGTATTTTATTCAAAGACCCTGCTTATCCATTTCTGTCGAGTTTTGTACTTCCAGTTGCGACATGGAGACCGCTGGTTTCTCTAGGTCAATGTTATTATATTTCATGCTCTTTATTCTAAAAATATATCTACCCCTGCTCATCAGACACCAATATCGACAGCTATGTGTCAAATCAATGCAATCGCAGGGATATAAAATGTTCAGTGATGTGTTGTTTAAGTTTGTTTTTAAACTGTTTTAAGATTAGCATTAATTGGTTTCTATTTTTTTTATTAAAACTCGTTCTTCTTTTAAAATCTAAATCTCAACTTGTGAACTTCTTGAATTAATATTTCCAGTAGGTACGTAATTTGTTTTAAATCTCTATAGGTATATATAAAAATCTCGTGTCACGATGTTTGTGGTCGAACTCCTCCGAAATGGCTCGACCGATTTTTATGATTTTTTTTTATGTATATTTGTTAGGTATGAGAACAGGACAACAAGTATATTTCATACCGCCAGGTGATTAGGGTATCTCTATCCAGAAAAATTTTCTTTTATTTTTTTGACAATTTTTTTTTGTATTTTTTTTATTATTTGGCATAAAAAAATACATATAACCCCAAATTTGTACCCTCCTATTCCCACCCTCCCATTTTTTAATCGCGATTTTATTATTTTTGTATGAACAAATTTAACCGTCGTTCGTATTTCAAACAGAACGAAATTATTTATGTTGTTGAATGACAGATAGCGCTACGTCCAAGAAGAATTCAAGAGAAGCGTCGCGTCATTTTGACATTTCATTCGGCATATCACAACGCAGTGCGTGCAAAATTTTGTACGATTTATTTTAATTTATCTATTTTTATGTGCGTGTATTACAGTGCACAATGCCAGCAAGACGCAAGGGGGGCCATTTGGGCCGTCGAACGAATAAAGCAACAAACATGCGAAATAGTAGAGCAGAAAGAACAGACGAACAAATCCTACAAGATAACAAAAACGTGCGTGTAAGCATGTCACAATTGCGTGCATCCCAATCACAAGAGGCACGAGCTGAACGAAATCAACAACGACAATTGGAACGGAGCCAAGCGCGCCGGTTCGTAGTTAACACACGCAGAGCAAATGACCGACAACGCCAACAAGTACATCGAACATTTACATCCGCTTCGTTCCTTCGTCTCGCATTCGAGTACGAGCCAGATATTGAATATTTCGCTCATCCGAAAATGCTGATTGGTGCTATAGACAAAGAATGTCCCCATTGTCATGCGCTCAAATTCAAACATGACTCAGCCGGGATATGTTGCGCATCAGGAAAAGTGCAACTACCAGAAATTGAGATACCACCAGAACCATTGAACGGCTTGCTCATCGGCACGGTTCCAGATTCAAACCTGTTCCTGAAGTCCATTCATACATTCAATCCATGCTTCCAAATAACTTCGTTCGGAGCAACAGAAATAGTTCACAATACTGCGGCAAATGGTCAACAATTCCATTCTACGTTCAAAATCAAAGGCCAAGTATACCACAAAATAGGTTCATTGCTGCCAATGCCAAACGAACCACATAAATTTTTACAAATCTACTTCATGGGCGGTGAGGACTACAATAGCCTCAATTCGCCTAATGCCAGGCGCATCGTCGGCGAACTGGACGCCCTGTTGAATGAGCACAATGAATTATTGAAATTCTTCAAAGCACACATGCACGAATTGCAAAGTGACAATCACGCTATTGTCATCAATCGTGATAAAACACCAGCTGGAGAGCACGTGCGTCGATTCAATGCGCCTGTTGTTGACGACATTGCTGGAATCATGGTAGGCGACCGCACATCGACGCGAGAATTCGTGATTCTAAGAAGAAACAATAATCTGGAGTTCATCGCTGACACAGACCGTTCATACGACGCTCTCCAATATCCGCTAATTTTCTGGTAGGGACAAGACGGATATTGCATAAACATTAAACAACGAGATCCTGTCATAGGTAATTCATTCATTATGAACATCATTACTCATTTTGAATTGAGAAAATGAATGGTTGGTGTTTTTTTGTTTTTATCGGCGGTCATCGTCTCTACAGCGCTCCATTCCTCTTTCTGTCATAGATCCCATCCCCACACACTTACGATACATTCGTTATTTTTTATTTAACAACCAAAATATTCACTAGAAATAATTTATATATATTATATATATTTAAATTGTTTATATAATTTACGGACGGTGTTGGTTATTTTTATTTACAACGTTTTTATTAGGTCGTATTCTTATTTTGTCCGGTGGTTGTTTGTCCTTTACAAATCTTGCAATCGATTTTTAACTAACTTCCCGACTAGCTAGGCATTTGAAACCTTTAGAATATATCAGAACACGATGCCAATGTATTCTTTTAATACTTTTAGCCATATTTAAGTAGAATTGAATTCATTTTCAGTTAATTCTGTTTTGTATGAAAAGTTATTTCGGAAGAAATCCGTAAAAAGTAAAACACTATTATTGGTTGCTAGGGGTCTGGGGTCCTAGCAACTAAATTATTAATATATACGTGCGTTACTATGAAAATCAATATGAAATGTCAAAATGACATTTCAGTATTCTATATTTATTCAGTATTTCTATCCAGTACAATTTTTTTTGATCGTTTAAGCTAGTCAAGTTAAGTTTATATGATTCAACAGAAAATTTAAAAACGTTGTTTATAAAAAGTTCTTTTTATCTTGTAATTCTTAAAATTCAGATAAACCCTGCGAAAACCAAGCGACAATAGATAATACTAAAAAAAAACTTATCAATCTATAAAAAATATTTAAAATTAAACTATTCAATCATGCATTATTTTGGATATTTTATTGATGAATAATATATTTTATCTCTTACGGTTCAGTTTGGGCAGGGCTTAATTAATTAAAAATATACAACCAACATCATATTATTGTGTAATAATATGTATTCATAATTCAACGAAAATAAATAAGTATGAATAAAAAGTGCGCACTATTTTGTCGGATCGCCCATAAAATGCCTAAACTATTAAGGGTTGGTTTAGGCAGGGTTTAATTGATTTTTAAAAACTAACCAACACCATCTGTCAATTTTACTGTAGCTTAGTTCAATAAAAACAAAAACGTGTGACTGAAAAAGTTTTGTGTGCGCTATTTATGTCGGATCTTAACAGCCCACCTCCACTCTTCTCCACTGGTAGGCATTATATTACTTACCTTCCTTACCAAATAATTGCAACTCATAGCCGTTGCAATAAGCTGCACATTGGCCTTGGTTTAAATTTAAAATTACAAACTATAATATAGTGGCTTTATCCAATTTTAGACTACGTTACGAACCTTCTTCATGTAAATTTGTTTTGGCCGGACATCATTTGAATATTAACTGCCAAACATGACCCAGTAATGTATTTTCGTAGATAGTTTACAGTATGTTGTTTACAAGCAAGGCTGAAGATTCTTATCTTCTGCTCTTGACCGAAGACATCCTGATTAAGAAACTAGGCTGACTGGCAAATCTAGGATAACATTAAATTTAATATAATATATAGAAAACACTGACAAATATTATAACATCTGAAAATTAAGTCGTAGGCTGTAAGGACCAGTATTCTTATTATTCAACGTTTTTATTAAGTCGTATTCTTATTTGTCCGGTGGTTGATTGTCCGGTACAAATCTTGAAATCGATTTTTAGCTAACTTCCCGACTAGCTAGACATTTGAAACTTTTAGAATATATCAGAACACGATAATAATGCATTCTTTTAATACTTTTAGCCATCTTTAAGTAGAATTGAATTCATTTTCAGTTATTTCTGTTTTGTATGAAAAGTTATTTCGGAAGAAATCCGTAATCCAATCCAATATTATTGGTTGCTAGGGACTGGGGTCCTAGCAACTAAATTATTAATATATATATACGTGCGTTACTATGGAAATCAATATGAAATGTCAAAATGACATTTCAGTATTATTTCAATCAAGTACATTTTTTTTGATCGTTTAAGCTAGTCAAGTCAAGTTTATATGATTCAACAGAAAATTTAAAAACGTTGTATACCTATAAAAAGTTTTTTTTATCTTGTAATTATTTTTGCTTATATAATATTATGTATATTTGAGTTGAATTATCTGTAACGCGTGAGAGAAAAAATATATTATGTAAATATGTAGGACAGAGCAAGACAGGCAGAGACGTATTAATTTTTTTTTTTTTTTACATACTTTAAACATTACAAATTATAAATTTAAGACGTTCGCAACATGAAATTTAAAAACAAAGACACAGTGTAAAGAAGAAATAAATATATACAGTCACAAAAACAGTATGAAAAGTAAAGTAAAAGGTACAAAAAATATAAATTGTAACGCATGGAAGCACACCGAATGAGCTAAGTGGACCCTATTTTAATAATTTATAAAACAGCGTCCACCGATCTCATTCTCACGTAGGTGGAATATATATCAACATCCGAAACGATTTGGTTGAACTTAATTAAATGAGGAAAGTGAAGGAAAAATACATGTCAACGAAAATTATAAATATGAATAATAAACTGACATGAAAATAAGGGTTGTGAAAGAAAACAAAATGATAGGATACTCTCATGATAGTTTGACATGTGCAGAACTAAGCCACCTCCAAGAATGTTGACAGGTGGCACTGTCATCTACTATTTTTTCTAGTTATATTATTATAGTGGTAGATTCGTCGGTCCCACGTACCAATGACTCTGGTCATGGATGTCAGGTATTGAAACATTAAAATTATATGAAAAACAATTAAATAAAATTCAATGACAGAAATATAAATTCATAATTCACATTTACATAATAATGTTTTGCATTAAGTAGGTACATATTATTCTGTTGACATTTTTTGCATGACACTTATAATTTTCCTTTTCGTATATGAGGGGTCTAGAAACAAAAACGGCGTATGTTATTCAATTACCTACATACAAATATGAACTTTATAAAATATAACGTTAAATATTCTTTTATAAATTGTGCTACCTACCGTGCTCTATTGATACAATATAATATCTATCTATTTAAGACGCTTTACATTATAAATTCAGAATGTTATATTATTAAATAAGTTTTTTTTTCACAAAAAATTATATATATTTTGATGACAATAAAATAATTGTTTCAACTTTTCTTTTACTTCAGCTGTCATATTTCCACTAAAAATATTTTTTTGGGGGGGGGGGTAAATATTTATGGCTGGCACCCGAGCGGCAGCTACCCTTGGCTCGTTCCGGTGTCTTCTCTCATGCCTTGTAATATTTTTTATTATACCTAATTCAATACAGATATATGAGGAGCTTAGAAACAAAAACGGCAGTTTGCATTTTTAGGTAGGTACTTACATTATATAAAAGAGAATTTTTTTATCAACTTGCCAACATGTTACAATACAAACATCTTTTGTGTAGGTATATCGAGCATTTGAAACAGATATTTGAGCATAATAATAAAATGCAGGTTCGATTCAGTGATATAATAAAATATAAACCTTCCATTAATACTATCGACCGAGGGTACGTGATGGAATTTGAATTCTAACTGAGTATACGTCTTATAAGCTTTTTAGTATGCCTTTTGAGTAGTTTTTTGCGACCCGGGTTTCGCCTTTCGGTATCTTCAGGAACCATGCGCACTCATCAATGGTAAATTTACACTGATACACGAATATAGTTAATTCTCGTTTATATAAGCCATTAATACAATTTATTATACAAACGCGCGTTATCATGATCTTACTCCCTATTTCATTTGTCGTTTATCAATTTATGGCTACGGTCGTATGTTGTAGCTTAGCCACTGGGAAATGCCAATAGAAATGGCGTATTTCAAAAAAATACTACCTTATTTTTAGGTCAATAATTATTATAAAGAAAACATTATTCATAGAATGTTTATCACATTTGAATGGTCAAAGACATAGCTTATAATCAGTATCTTTAGAATTATCTTTAAATGTGTAAATCTTGCCCATTTTTTGAATAATAAAATTCCTAATTCTTGTCAAATTTGGGATCACAGAGATTATCAATATAATTTTTTATCGTAAATATTTCACTATAATAATGTCGACATAAATTTTACTAATGGTTTTATAAATGCTTTTAAAAATTAATGAATTTAAAAAATCTTAACACCACTGCACAGTTATGTACCGAAATATGACTATATTCTAAAACATTAGAGCGAGAGGTTTAAAAGAATACTATTTTATGTAATAAAAATACTTTATGCAGTCATCAAATGTTTAAAATAAATATAAAGGATAATAAGGCTTCAAAAGAAATATAAATAGATTATCTACAACGTTTAAGGAATGTCCAGTATCATGCTTTGAAAATAGCATAAAAGCTCCATTTTGACCTACGCGGCGCACGTCCCCCCTTAATCCCGGGATCGTCAAATTGTAATCTCGAAATCCCGGGATCAAAATTTTGGCTCGGGATTGGATTCCCTAGTTGTGACACCCGGTGGCAGATATCATCAGTGGACTTTTTGATATCTATCGGATCTTTTTGATGTGACTTGTTTTTTCATTTCATCGGCTTGCTTCACGTATTTATTTATCTTCCCTGCATTCGTTTTTACAATAGTTTTACTCCGAGGTACTGCAAGCTCGACCGTTTATAGATTTTTGACCATTATTATTATTACAAATCACAATGCCAAGTCGATTTGCCACTATGTTATTAATATTATTAAAAAGTTAAAAAAACATATTTTAGCATCGTGATTCGCGGCTTGATAATAGAATAAATTTATTTCAAATCGCATACGACGGTTCCACAAAAAATGTCCCACTTCTAAACGCCATACTAATTTTCCAACAATAAACATGCACAATATTTTATTCCCTCGAAACGGCACGCGAAACGTGTTTATTGTCGAACATTGCCGCGTTGTTCTTAGTAAAAAGTGGAGCAATATTTTTTTCGGCCGGCATTAGGTCAACCTTTTAATTAGATTAATTTATTGTCGATGGTCAACGAATAGGTGAGCTGTGCGGCCAGTGTAAGTAATTTAAAAATAGAACTTGTCCTAGAAACCTCCATCCTGGGCTACTTGCACGCGATTATTTACGGATAAAATTTCAGCTACTTCCGGTCCCTGATTGTTTTGATTTATTTTAAAAATAATAATTAACAATTTAATAACAAGATAAAATAAGAGGTTGTAGTAAGACAGTAGGCGTGGAAAATATATTAAAAGCATTCTATAATTCACTAAGGCTTCGGCCACATAGGCATGTGCTTCGCTAGTCCTGAGCTTGATGCTATGCTTGTCTACTGCAAACACTACTGCCACATTGCACACTACGTGCTTAGGTACAATAATTTATTTGACATTTGGGAGCGCTCAAGTTAACAACGATATGTCACTCTCAAAACTAACCAGAAAGCTACTTCTCACAGAGAATTTAAGTTTAAAAATTCGAAAGTCTCAAATTCGAACTTGTTGGATGCATAATGTCAATTCATCCCATGCCTCATTATTCATAACCTCAAAATATATGGAGTTTGACGTTTTTCATACTGAAGAAACATCCGCCATCTTGCAAAATCCATAGACAATGGCAAAATCACTAGGTGACACAATAAAAATAGCCAACACGTTTGTTCGCCAGGAGACTCACGAGGTGAGTCATAATCACGTAGCGAGGCGCGAAGCGAGCAGTGTGGCCATTGCGATAAAATAGTGTGCGTTCGTTCACTAGGATTATGTCACCTAGCACGTAGCCACCAAGCAAGGCACCTGCCTATGTGGACGAAGCCTAAGGAAATGTACCGATTACTGGACACTTCAAAAATTTAAGAAAAGGAAAGTTAATGGTAGTAAATTTAATAGTTGGTGGTAGACGTTATTAAACAATTAAAATTTACACAATTTAGCGTACATTTAAAGTTTCGAATGTATTTAATATAAATCAAACCATAAACACAAAGCTTATTTATTTGTATTTTTAAAGGGTTAAATATCCTACATTATCGGATAACCAGTAGACACAGCATTAGATTGAATATTAGAAATATTTTATTAGCAAAAATATTAGCAAAAAAAAAAACTCTGTAGACAAAAAAAATATGAACATAATTACTAGGTAGAATTGTGTCAGATTCTTGTGGCATTGTAGGTGTAGGCGATTCATTTAGGTGTTGGTATTGTTACTTTCAAATGACACTAACACCGTACCAAAGTGATTTCGTCGTGGCCGCAATGCCTGAAGAATCTGTCCTTCCTCTACTTACTACCGTTATTTTATATTATCTAACTATAACTTCTGGAAAATATAAAGGCGGGTACTCATTAGCGAGCCGTAACTGTAACCGTTCCAGATACTGTAACCAACTCTAGGTGCGGAATAATTATTTATTAGGCTCGCGAACTAATTATTTGGCGTCCATACTGGTTACTGTATCTGCAACGGTCACAGTTACGGCTCGCTAATGAGTACCCGGCATTGGACTTTTTGAAAGGGTTATTTGATTAAAATGAATGTTTTGTTTTGATTGGTTTCAGAACAGACAGCCGTTGTTTATGCCAGCCCAGTGTGACGAAAATGAGCTATTATACCCTGGTGACCAGAAAGACGATTGGATCTGCGACTGCAAACCATGTAAATAAAATTAATCAATAATTGTAATAAGCTAGTTTCACCAAATAAACACCCCTATCGTAGTCCGCGATGGACGAGGTAGTGTGAGAAAATTCACATGTTGTTTTTTAATACGTGTTTGAGACCAGAGTCGTGGTTCTAACAGTGGTGAAGGGTGGAGGTAGGCTGTTAAGAATCGACATAAACAGTGCACACTAAACTTTGTCAGTCAAATGTATTTGTTTTTATTGAACTAAGACTGCAGTTTGTAGATAGTGTTTGCTAGTTTTTAAAATTCAATTAAACCCTGCTAAACCAACTCATAATAGATAATAGTAAACACAAAATCATAAACAAATAAAATTATGCAATTAAACCATACATAATTTCGATTACGGTGTGCTTTAGGCATGGCTTAATGAATTTTATAAAACTAATCACCACCATCTGTAATATGTATTCTTAATTCAACGAAAACAAATAAGTATGACTGCAAAAGTGTGCACTATTTTTGTCGGATCGCCCATAGCATACCTAAACTATTATGGTTTGGTTCAGGCAGGGTTTAATTGAATTTTAAAAACTAACCAGCACCATCTGTAAATTGTATTCTTATTTCAATGAAAACAAATAAGTATTACTGATAAAGTTTAGTGTGCACTATTTATGTCGAATCTTAAAAGCCTAACTCCACCCTTCGCCACTGGGTTCTAATAAGTAAGTGGCTAACATCGATTTAAGATCCAATACATACTTGTTTTGGTCTGATCCCAGATTCAGAGATGGAAATGGAACCGGAACCATTGATTCCTAGTTTTGATAACATCGAACTGGAATCCCTTAAAATGACAAGGATCAAGAGCTGCCATTGTTATATTATATTTGACCTACCGGATACACCACCATCATCATATAACCACCAGAGTGAATCTGTCTCTAGTAAATTATTCTGCTATTCTAATATTAAAACCGTTATTCCATCCACAGCATACATTTTCCACCCGTCGACCAACAAATGCCACCCTGCTTTCAAACAGGGACCCTGCCTCGCCACTCAGATGTTGGTGATGCCGAAGAAGGGCTTCATCCCAGTGTGCGTGCCTAATGTGTGCGTCAGCACCGGCCGCGTGCCCTACGAGAGACCTGGCTTCACAACCAGGTGCGTCAGGCTGGGCGAGAGCTGCGACACAAGGCAGAAGGTTAAAATGGTATACGGGGTAAATGCAGCCACCATCAAAGTAGACTGCGTGCCAGCGCCGCGGGGAATCATTCTGGAAGCAGAGATCGCACAGCGCATGTCTGACACGGACGAGTCTGATGAGACGAGATGTTTACCTGGCTGCAAGAGATCCATCAACGGGGTGTGTTCACCAGATACCACCCAGTAGTGTTATTGTTAGAGTTCTCAAAAAGTATCGGTATTTCGATACTTAGGCATCAATACTTTTTTAATACTATATTAGTAATGACTTTCTTATGGATGCAAGATCTGTAGAATAAAATGATCTTCGTGAATCGACCTCGCTCGTGAATATCTGGGTTCATCATATAGACCAGGGATAGTCAACCTTATTATACCTACCGCCCACTTTTGTATCTCTGTTAGTAGTAAAAATTTCTAACCGCCCACCGGTTCCACAGTAATGGTGATTTATAAAGTATGTATAAAGCAGAGTTACAGCTAGTTAAAGTATATAATAATAATTACTTACCAAATACTTTATGTCAGACTTTCGCTAAGTTTGGCAGAATAAATTTTTATATAACAACTTACTGTAGTTAAATCTATCTTTTTATTTATACTTTGCATACATAGAAGCATGAAGTCTGATGAAATTACATTTACTTAATTAAATTATTAATCAGCGCTCGAAATGGAAAAGTTTACGAACCGGAGCGCTCGACAATTTTCTGAAGATATTTAGAAAGTTATCAAACACTGTGAATTTTATACAAATAAGTGTGTTAGATTTTCTATTATGTGGCTCTTCTAGTTCAGATGGTCAAATATTTTTTTCTACGAGACGGAGCGATAATTTTACCGATTTTACGAACCGGAGTGGAGCTCCGGTGCGCTCCGGTTCATTTCGAGCCCTATTATTAATGAGATCCATGAAGCTGATGCTGCGAAACTAAAGGTACAAACTGAGGAACAAACGAAGGTCTCCTCTTTCGGAAATATTCAGATGGTTTCTTCCTTTGGTCATAATATTATTAAGCCTGATTCCACAAAATATGAGGTAGGGAAAATGTTTTTAAAACCCCTACCGCCCACATGAAAGCTGCAGTGCCCACTAGTAGGTGGTAGAGACCAGGTTGACTACCCCTGATGTAGACTTTTGTAAACATATGAGTCGTGGTTGAAACCAACTATCTGTACATTGCAATAACAGTACAAATCTAAAATTCGCGTTCATGTCTTTACATACCGCTCGTGTCTACTGAAATATTGTCACATAAAATAAAGAATACTTGATAAAGTCCATGTTATTCATTCATGAGTCTGTTATTTAAATTTTAAAGCAATGTTTTTCAGAATATTCGGTAATTACTAAGTGCCCTATGCATAGTAATAGTGATTATACGTCATAACTACTGAAATAAATTAACTTATGCACTAGTTGAAATGCCTACTTAATTATCTCATGGTCACTTTCACTTCTTTCCATATCAAATAACGTAAAGTTTATTTATTTACATATAAATATGTACCTATATAACCATAAGTTATTGTAACTGCTACAGAAATGCTGAATATCATTATATTTATATAAAAAATTAATCAATCATTCTTATTAATCGACAACAATAATTATTGATGAATTAATTTTCTGTTTATTGTTTGAATACCTACCATGTCTTAAGAGCCCAATCCTTATATGGTAAATCAATTTTATAATAAATTATAATTATTTTAAGGGTATACCTAGATAATAATAAGATATAAAATGTAAAGTATAGAAAGTAATAATTTTCCATTGTCCAAAAATATAAATTCCAAACTTTTCATAAATATTTTGTTAATTTATTACAAAAGAAATGTGAAAATTTTGTGTACCGACTACCTCTATGTACTATACTATGTGTAATACCATTAAGTAGAGATAATCCACAATGATAAATAAAATATGTAAAAAAAATAGTATACAGTTGTGTTTTTCTTTCACTTGTGACATTTATTCATAGATTTATCAAATTGTCAAATTGGGGCAACGCCATTGGACATTCCACGTTTCAAGAATGGAAGACACTCAACAATCCAAGATGCTTATCTTCAATTGATCATAATGCAAGAGAAGAAGTTGGAAGAATTAGACTGCGTAGATTGGGGTGTGTAGAAAAAGACAGAACATCCAGCTTTGCCAATTTAAAGCCATTTGCATGAAATGTCACAAATCCTTATTAACCATTTATTTTACCCGCTGAAGATCTGAAGAAGACGCTCCTGGCGCGTAATGACTAGACGGCCGATCGATGTAATTAACGTGCATTTTAAATGTGGCAATTAAAAAATCGAATGCGTTAAAATCTAGCGTTTTTGACAGCTGAAAAATTCTCATAAAAAGATAGAATAATAAACTAGTTTCGCATGAAAATCAACATGTTAGCCTTTTGTATAATAGGTATAACTTACCCTTAACAATAAAATGAATTATTAACTTTATTTACAATATTTAACTTGTGTCCATCTTTGGCTAGATAGCTTTAACTAAATTAAGTTTAGTTCTGTATAATACATTCTTCTAGAATATTTTTCTAGTAAAAACAATGTTAGAAAATAATAACTGTTTATTTATTCAACGAATAATTCACAAGATTTAAGAATGTAACATTCCATTTATTGAATATACATAATTTTGAAAACACTTCTGAGAACATTTATATTATAACCAGTACAAAAAATCTTTTTAAAAAAAGTAAGACAACCCGCAGGAATTGAACCTGCATCTCTCGGGTATCGCACCTATGCACGTAGGTATACTACTATGCTAAAAGTCTCATACTTAATTGCGACAAATGAAGCTCTCTGAAGTGTTTTCTAAATTGAGCTACTAATGGCGATCGGCTTTTGTATTTTAAACCAAAGTAAGTATTACTTTAATTACTAACCGACGTCACGGATCGCTCCAAGATTTTTTGTTGTAACTTACTTAAACTTACTCAACACTAACTTGAACTTACTAACACTTCAGAATTGCAATCATACCCTTACAGAATTAGAAATACTGAAATATTATGTTTGAACCTAGTTTACTCAAAACTAACCAGAATGAAGAGACTTGGTTTATAAACCACTCATATAAAAAAGTTGGTGACTGTTTGAAACATGGAAAAATTAGGTTAACCGCACGGTCGACAGCATCATTAATAGACTGTAAATAAATAAACCGGTAAATTAATAGGTAGGTACTTGATAGTATATTATAAGGGTCATTAAATAATATGATTCTCAGTGTTAATCGTATCAATCGTAATATAATTATAGTATTTGTAATCGTATTCCAATTAATCGTACTATAATTATAGTATTTGCACTATAATGTTGGTCGCGTAATATGTACGATATTAAAACGGTATAGTACGTCCAAAATACTATAATTTTTAATATCGCAAAAAGTACCTACTAATGCTTCGATATTTTCGTACCTACTATAAATTGGTACAAAGTACTTTAAATCAAATTTGGTGAACCAAGAAAAAAAGAGGTAAAAAAGCCTTTGACTTATCTTTAGTTTTAAATGAAATTTATTGAATTCGCCGGTAAGAATTTTTGGTCAGAGGAGTTACCTAAATAAAAAAGACATCGGAATTTCGCAAATTCTCAATTTTGGTGATAACTAAAAATCCTGTACACATGAAAAGGCGTACTATAATTTTTGGGGAAATACTATAATCTATTGGACCGGTGACAAAAAGATGGCAACAATGATGAGTCTATGAAAGCTTAGAAAATAATAAATGTTTTAAAATACCATCGGGTGGACTATAATTGAATTGACTCAGAAGAAAACGTTTATTCTATTTTTGAAATGTTATAATATATAATATGGCTAAGTATAATATACCTACCTATTATTGTCAACAACATTACAAAAGGTCATGAACTAAAACAATCACAAACACCCAGCCTTTGAGAAAATCACATATCTACTTAACTATATTGTGACCTCGCTGGGAATCGAACCCAAAGTCCTGCGCCTTACGCATGAGGAATTCCTTTAGTTTTTGTTATCACAAGGAAATAATTCGTACGTCGATAAAAATATACATGAGCCCCAAAAGGGGGGGTCTGACAGGGCTCTAGTCTGGTGGCCCGGACATAGGAGGGGCCCAGCGTGGTGGGTCAACCAGCTAAGTGAGATGAACACATACAAAAAAATTTACACTAATAGTAAAAAAAAGTCGCTACTTTATTTCAAGGCTATTGAATATTTTAAAAATGTGGTTGTGCGTTGAAATTTGATGTGATACGATGATTGATATAATATTTAAATGATAATTTCCGTGTAGAATTTGGGAAACACTAATGTAGACCATCACACTGCCCTTAATCTTAGCGATATGTATGTGGACCCGCCTAAGATCCTGACCCGGGGGCCCGCTTCAAGATGTGGGGGCCATGAACATAAATATAGTCTCATTATGTGAATAGACGCCCTTAGCAACCAAGGAACTTCCAGACGCTACATAAACATATCGAACAGTATATACAGTGATGCCACAGCATGCGTGAAACTCCACAAACGGTCGTGTAAATTCCCCATTATCAAAGGTGTCCGGCAAGGTGATACCATTTAGCCTAAACTATTCACCGCTACTCTTGAGGACTTATTCAGGAAACTTGATTGGGAGAAAAAAGGTGTTCCAATTAATAGGGAGCACCTCAGTCACCTGCGCTTTGCAGATGATATTGTTATACTCTCACAAGCCCGAAAGACCTCCAAGGTAGAATGCAAGACCTCGCGGATGTCAGTCAAACGGTCGGCCTAAAGATAAATGTCTCAAAGACAAAAGTGATGAGGAACTGTTTTTCGGACCGTGCGATTATCTGTATTAATGGCACCCAACTCGAGCAAGTCAGCAGCTACGTCTATCTCGGACAGCAGGTACCCATAGACGGAAGTATGCACGATGAAATTGTTCGAAGAACAAAGCTGGGATGGAGTGCTTTCGGACGTCTGAATAGTATCTTCAAGAGTGACCTACCATTATGTCTTAAGCGCAAGGTGTTCAACCAATGTGTGCTACCCGTGCTCACGTATGGCTGCGAGACGTGGACCCTCAACACGAGAGATATCCAAAAGCTAAGAGTCGCACAGCAAGGCGAGGAGAGGTGTATGTTGGCCATCACGCGAAAGGACAGTTAGAGAAATGAATGAGTACGCGATGTGATAGACGTTGCCAAACAGCTGAAATGGAGATAGGCGGGGCACATTGCTCGCCGAAAGGACGGCCGCTGGACAAATGCCGTCATCCAGTGGTACCCAAGGGGCACGAAACGGCCACAGGGTCGCCTTAAAAGCCGCTGGATTGACGAACTGGTAAATTTTGGCGGAAATACGTGGCAGCGAAAGACACAGGACCGAGAGAGTTGGAAGAACCTTGGGGAGGCCTTCATCCAGCAGTGGATTGATCCGCTGCTGATGATGATGTGAATATACCTGTGACGACTCCATAACATGATGACAAAAATTATAAAATACTACGTAAATTCGAAAATCAATAAAATGCCAATATGTGGTTGCATTAGCCACATTTGTGCATAATGGTAACGATTATAATGCATCGTATAGGTAAGTAGGACAAATAATATTAACCAATTAACCTGGATATTTTCCAGATAACACACAGTATATAATTTTTCTTTTCTAAAATCCTTTCAAGTGTGGTAAACAGCACGACTTACTTGAGTCGTTTATGTTACGGACTACGATAAGAAACAGCATTTAATGACTAATACTGTTTTCGTTCATGTTGAAAAAAAAACATAATTCACGTAAAAACCTTTCACCCAGATTTTCATACAAACCTAATCTCAACAACCTTGAAAATAAAAGCCCCATTTTCACTTTAGCTAGTTTCATTTTCACCATACCTCAAGTTCCAATTTCCTGATAGCACCTTCGTATTGCCCGCCTTTTAATCGTCATGGCAACCGGGAAAAGTCTTTTACTATAAACAACCAACATGGAAAAGTCCGCGTCGAGGAAAATTCAGTACAATTCGAAGCTTTCCTACGAGCGGTGTGACAAAACAAATCGTGTTTAAACATATATAGTGCGGGATTTTTAATATTTATACAAAACACTACTAATAATTTGATTATATGAAGAGGTTACTTATTTATGTTATTTAAAAAAATGTATCGACGATTGTTGTTTGATTTCTGTTTTTTTTATTACTAGGCGACACTGTTTTGTTTTCCGTCACTAGCCTTCTCTTGTTTTCTTCTATTGCCATGTTGGGCTCGCCGTGTTTACAATTTTGAATGTCAAGTTGACAGTGGAGGAATCTTATATATCGATTATGTCTCCTTAGTGACACTATGTTTACACGGGTGTCACAAAAATCGGGCGGCCACTTGGAAAATATAACAATTACGTTAGCAACATGACTATTGAATTTTACATTGTCTTTCCGAAGCGTGCCGGAGCATCAACCTTTTGGCCACACTGTACAGTTAATAATTAGTGATAAGATAAAACCGATAATTACCACTGCACCGGACGGTAAGTTAGTATCTTGTTCAACTGAATGATATCACGTGTTTAATTTTACAGTGTTTCTGTTATTTTGGGAGTTTTAAATCGACAAACAAACTGGTATATTTTAAACAAACACATTAACAGACCATTAAGTCATCGATTAGCACTCTCAAGTGAAATCCACTTCAATCTGAGAGACATGAACAATAATAATACATAGGTGTAACGAAATTATTATTACAACATATAACATAATACTACATAATATTATAAATGTGCCAAAGTTTATAAACATAATATCTAAATCCACCTTGAGATATTAAGTATAGTTTATATCCCGCTAACAGCAGTAAAGGGTGGAGGTAGGCTGTGGAGATACAACATAAATAGTGCACACTAAACTTTAATAGTCATACTTATTTATTTTCATTGAACTAAGAATTCAAATTGTAGATGGTTTTGATTAGTTATTAAAATCCAATTAAACCTTGCTTATTTTAATTAGATAGAAAGTTTTCTTCTATCTATTAAATATTTAAAATTATGCCATACATAACTTTAGATATTTTATAGATAGAATAATATTTTTATCTATTATGGTTTGGTTATGCAGGGTTTAGTCGAATTAAAAAAAAAAACCACCTGCAATTGGTATTCTTAGGCCAATGAAAACAAAATAAGTATGGCTGAAACAGTGTGTATTATTTTATTTGGATCTTCACAGGATACTTCTACTATTATGGTTTGTTCTAGTTACGGTTTAATCGAATTTTAAAAACTAATCAATTTTTGTATTCTTAGTTTAATGACAGCAAATAAGTATGACTGACAAAGTGTAGTGTACTCTATTTATGTCGAATCTTCACAGCCTATCTCCACCCTTCGCCGATGCCTTATTATGAGGCCTGTTTAACTAGCTATCCATATTTTGGGACGACTATCAACTGGTCTTCCGTCCACCATAATGCGTGCATAGGACCTATTTTTGCGCATCACCTTCACATGTGCATCCCAGAATTTTTATCTTCTTCTTCATTAATTGGCATAATAACTTCATTAATATTATTTGTTCATCTTATAGCTGCAGACCAATTTAATAATTTTCTCGTGTCATGTTTGAGAGTAGACAGCAGTGGCGAAGGGTGGAGGTAGGCTGTTGAGATCCGACATAAATAGTGCACATTAAACTTTGCCTGTCATACGTATTTGTTTTTATTGCACCAAGAATACAATTTATTTATAGACAGTGTTGGTTAATTTAAAAGATCAATTAAGCCCTACCCAACCTAACCATAATAGTTTTAGTATGCTTTGGGCGATGCGACAAAATTATGCACACATTTTCATTAATACTTATTTGTTTTCGTTGAATTAAGAATACATTTTACATATGTTGTTGGTCAGAGTATTTATAAAAAAATATTATTTTATCTATAAAATATTCAAAATTTGTATGATTTCATGTCATAATTTTAGATATTTTATAGATAGACGAGTATTTTTTGACAATTATTTATTATCGCTTGGTTTTCGCAGGGTTTAATTGAATTTTAAAAGGAGGACAGAAGAATTATTGTGTCTCCACACGCGCTGTTCGATGTCGTCCGTCCAAGTAGTTGGATGCATTACCTACCGTGCCTTGTTTGTCTCAGTCTCAGAGAACACGAAATTAATGAGAACTCGTCTACCCTACCGTGTGTGGTATAACAGGTTACAGATCTCGAGTGTGGATAAATATGGAATACACTTAAACACGTATTAAAGAATATATTATTTTTTCTAGTTTCATCTGTATCATAATAATATGTATAAAAGTTAGTCACGTAAATGAAACGAGCATTCAATATTTGAGAGCAATCGGCGCGCTATGTGTCATTTGGGTGTTTGGCCTGACTTCTATAAAATAGTACCGATAGCCCGGCTCAAAACCTTGGTCCATTTCAACCGTCTTTCACATTGCTAGATTATTAATCTATTCTGTGGTTGGACTATTTAGGATCTTCGGTGCAGTCTTTTTGATCTTTAGGTGTCACCAAATAATATGTACTTTAATAACAATGGCCATGTTTCGCTATATATCAGCAAATACCTATACATATAAAAATTTCTATAATTTTAATACTAACAAAAAAATCGGGGATTTTTGGTTTTTGACAGATTATTTTAGGGGTATATTATTAAAATTCTTTAATCATAATAATTGTTTAATAGTTTGTATTATGTAAAGGGCGCATGTTCTATTACTGCCCCGGTAGCTAAAACAATTTGTTACGGTTCTGCCATGTAATATGCAACATTCTTAGATGCAACCGCATTTCAAATGCTTCCAAGTGATAACATTGTTCTGTGGTTTATTTAATATTATTAAAGTTTAAATGTACACTGCAGATACATATTAAAAATAAAATAAAACATGTAACTAATAGTTATTTTACATAATTTAATAACGATTAAAACCGGAATCGTCCGCTTCAATGAGACATTCTCAACTGATACATACCTACAACATATACTTATATATTCTTACAGCTACAACCAATTATTTTAAAGATAAAAATCTATTTATTCATGTAATGACAACTAATTAAATATAGTGTTCTAAGTAAATTGTCTGTTCAAAATAATTAAATTACATTTATATACTTACATAACTTCACAGAATGCATTAATATGACTTGGCCTTGTCTAAGCCTAAGCACTGGTCGACTGGTCTCCGAGAACCATGGCTGCATGCAGCAATCATGTGCGTAAACGCTGATTTTCTTTATCAAGCATCGTGGTTGCTGGTGGGTGGTTGACAATGGATGAAGGGTCTAATGATAGCTAAGCTAAGTACATATTATATGAAATGTGTATCAATAAATTATTTTTTGTAAGTATTCAATAATTCATAAATGTTAATTTTACCACGTTTTTATTAGATCGTATTCTTGTTTGTCCGGTACAATTTTTTTCTTGTGTGTCCAGTACATTTTTTATTGTTTGTCCAAGATTTGTATTGGACGATTGAAGATTTTTAACTAACTTCCCGACTAGCTAGAAACTTTTAGAATATATCAGAACACGACGACAATGCATTCTTTTATTATTTTTGACCATCTTTAAGCAGAATTGAATTCATATTCAGTTAATTCTGTTTTGTATGTTTCGGAAAAAAATCGTTAAAAGTAATATTTACTACTGACATTTCAGTATTCTATAATATTTATTCAGTATTTCTATCAAGTACAAAAAAAAAGTATTTATTAATACATAGAATTGTCAAGTTTATATGATTCAACAGAAGATTTAAAAACGTTGTATATAAAAAGTTCTTTTTATCTTGTAATTATTTTGATTATGGTTTTAAAACATGTAGTTATGCGATTCAATTCTTGAAGTGTGACAATACTCGACAATTCCATTATTTGAATGTTAAAAATAAGTACTATAAATCGCTTAATTTTACCTTGAACACCATTATTTGGAAAACGTTACTGGAGAGCGCTATACTGCCTTTAATCTTAGTGATAGATAGGGAGGCCTACCTAAGATCCTGGCCTGGGGACCCACTTCAGAGTGTGGGGGCCATGGGAATTATAATACATACCTACTACATAATGTTGAGATGTATTTTGATTTCCACCTAAAATTGACATTTGAAAATTATGATTGATCATTAATGTGATAACAGAAAATGCTCATTATTAATAGGGTTACATGTAAGTTGTACGTAAAACATTTCACCGTGGCACAGTTCGCCGTGAGCTTTCTTATCGGAAAGAGATGACCGTATACTACACGGTCTCCAATTCTATTAGATTCAATATGAACATTAATTCAATTTTCATAGTTGATTTTGGTAAAATTCATGAATTTAAGAATGAAAACCTAACCTAACCTAACAAATAATCCAATATATCAGCTATTTTCAAAATTTGTTTGGTGCTGGCTTCTTGTAAACTGTCAAGTTTAAACCGACAAGAACCGTGTTTTATTTAGACATGAATTTTATGTCAGTACTATACGACCCAAAGAGGTTGGACGGTCTTGCACACAATCATTGCTAACCTTTTAATTACCGCATTTAAATAACACGTTAATTATACGTATCTTATGCAGCGCTCTACATGGAAAATTTAACGAACCGGAGCGCTCTACGGGTTTCCGAAGACATTTACATAGTTATCAAATTTTATGCGTATTCATAATAATAAGTGTGATAGATTTTCTATTATATGGCATGTCTAACTTGACGGTCAAATTAATTTGTCCGCTAGACAGAGTGATAATTTTACCGATTCCACGAACAGGAACGGTGCTCCGGTGCGCTCCGGTCCATTTCGAGCCCTGAATTCTAATGGCCAACGACTCCAAACGCGCCAGTCGCGGTGTTAGCACTAAATGAGTTAATATACGGGCATATATTTCCGATACAATATTTTACGGTGAAGTGTAATACGGCCCGGACACGAATTTATAGACATCAAATCATTAAAACGTATTACTTATATGTTACTGTGATTGAAATAATTTATAGTTTGAGAACTTATCTATTTTTGCAAACCTTGCCAAAATGTTCATCGATAGCCAACATTTCATTAATTAAACGATAATAATAGTTAGTTTGCCTTCATTCTATTGACTCCTTCAATTAAGGGGAAAATCAATTTGTAGTACGTAGGCTATGTAATATTAAAATACACGTGGTATCGATTTGTAATTTTGAAGCGTTATGGTCTGAATAAGGGGAGTTGTCATTAATTATCTAGGTTCTATACACACTGACATGGTTTCGTGGACAAAATGCACTCCATTTCATTATAATATCGACTTCAGAGAACGAGGTAAAAAAAACTACGATATTATATTGTATACCGTTGTGGTTCCATAATATATTTAAATAATTATTGCATTTCAATATAACTCCAGACACAACCTTGTCTCTTGGGCCTAAATATATAGTATGTTAAGCATGGTCCCCACATCGTGAAGCGGGCCCCCAGTCTAGGATCTTTGGCGGGCCCCCCTACCTATCTATAAGGATAAAGGCAGTGCGATGCTCTATAGTAGCGCTTTCCAAAAAAATGGTGTACGCGGAAAAATTAATGTGTAAGTAAGTATATTTAATGTTTTATTGTATGTTTTAATATATCCATTTGAATTGCGGAGATGTCGAGTATTGATACACAATTAAAAATTGTATCTATCGTACAAAATAGTAATTTTAAATAATAATATTACTGAAGGAAAATAGAAAATAATAAATTTTTACTATTAAATCAATCTCACTTATCTGGCCGACTCGCCTCGCCGGGCCTCTCCTGAGCCCGGGCCCCCAGGCTAGAGCCCTGTCAGCCCCCCCCTTGTGGGGACCATGATGTTAAGTATAATATATATTTTTTAATAAATTATTTTCTTTATTCAACGAAGACACAAGATTTGAGAATGTAGGTAACATTCTATATATTGAATATACATAATTTGAAAACATCTCATGCATATACACACTAGAAAAAAATCATATTGTAGAAAAAATACGACACCCGACGGGACTTGAACCTGTATCTACCGGATTCGCGCCAGAAGTTACAAAAATACATAGATAGCTATAACAATACATGTACAAATAAATTAAATTATACAGAAGAACTAACTACACTAATATACTTATTATAATATGTCTGATATATGTATAACCCAGTGGCAAAGAGTGGAAGTAGATTGTGGAGATCTGACAAATATAATACACACTTTGTCAGTCACACTTATGTATTTTGTTTATATTGAACAAAGAATACAAATTGAAGATGTTGTTGGTTAATTTTTCTAAACTACATATTATTAACATACATAATTTGTAAACTACTAGAAAAAATCTTTTTTAGAAAATAATACGACATCCGACGGGATTTGAACCTGTATCTGCTGGATTCGCGCCAGTATTCTTTTCCAATTAAACTACAGGCATATTATTAAATTGCGACAATTTTAACTAGTAGTTGTTACATGAAATGCTTATCGTATTGCGTTATAATGTTGGCTATCGGTTTTAGTATATTAAAGTAAGGTTGGTATCAATTAATTCCTTATAACCGATAGCCATTTCAATACATTTATGTGATAAACATAAATATAATCTTTTTTCTCGATTAATCTGTTGTTTCATATTGCGGTCAAATTATAATAGCAAGATTTACCAAAGTTATTGTTAGCCTCGTGGCTATAAATAGATTCTAACGCCCTGCTATGAGTAAATCTTGGACTTGTCCGACCTCTGAAAAGTCGCTTGTCTTATTCTAGAAATATTTTGCGCGCGTAATTTATCTATATAAAGAAGGTTGTTTATTTTGTTTATTCGAAATTTCAATCTTTGCCACATTAAAATAAAGGAAGCTTATCTTTATATCTCCTAGCTTCTGATTTAGTGTTGTATTTTTTGACGTTTACTACTGTCAGAATTATTTTCATTTTCACGTATTGTACGATTCATCATCAGCTGAATCTATCCACTGCTGGATGAATGCCTCTCCAAGCTGATTCCACTTCTCTCGGTCCTGTGCGTTGCGTTACCACGTACTTCCACAGAACTTAATCATTTCATCGATCCAGCGGCCTCTAGGTCTACATTGCTAACGTTTTGTACATCTTATCTACCACTGGTTGATTAGATTTATCCAACGATTGTCCTTTCTTCGAGCCCATTTCCATTCAGTGACGTCCCATGAGGGTAGGCAGATTGAGCGTCGCTTGGCGGCGGAAGTTACTCGAAGGGCGGAAAATCGAGGAGAATCATTAGATATATAAAAATAGGTACCTAATCTTAGTAATAACGGAAATGCCTTTCCATTAAAAAATACAGCTCACTGGTTGGAAACAAAATGTATTAATTAACATAAAATGTTTAACAGGACTGTAATTTTTTGTTGGATTCGCGATGTCTAGTTTACTTCCGTTGTTTTTGGACATCACGTCTTTGATGACCAGCAATAACACGTGCAGATTTACGAGTTATATTTGAATTATAGGTAGGTACTCGTACATACTTACCTAATTAATTTATCCTAATATTTTTGCCAGTCATTTGCGAGTTTTGAGAGTTGTCAGGTGTATTTTTAAATGTATCTGCCGTATAAACTGTGGAATCGCAATATTGTCTATTGAAGTAGAGATGGCATTCAAGATGTTGTGGTATATATATTTTGTTAGTAATGTATCCATACAACACATTTCTTAGATAATGGAGTCATGAAAAGATGATAAAAAATTACTGTATAAAAAATGTTGTGGCATTTTGGCGCTGCCTAGGGGCGCCATTTTGTCTAGGGACGTCACTGTTTCCATTTAAGGTTCTTGGGGAACTTTATTACATCACAAACCCTTCTATGTTTCCTAATCCACTCATTCCTCTTTTTGTCCTTTCGCATTATGCCCAGCATGCACTTCTCCATACCGCGTTGTGTTACTCTAATTTTCTGGATCTCTCTTTTACTTAGGGTCCATGTTTCACACATCACATCATATGTGATTTTACGATTAGAAACAGTTATTTTGATATTGAACATAGGTATATGAAAATGATATCGATCAACGAAGTGACCTCGGGCGAAGCCGAGTACTGCAGCTAATTATATATATTTTTGAAAAAAATCGAATCTTAACATTTTGACTTTTGAGTGATGTAAATGTGTGATGTTGTTACACTATCATGGTAGATTAGAATTCCGCGTAGCAAATAATACTGAGATACATATATAAACCAAAATATAAAAATGCATATTATAGTGAGAAAAAAATTACTTATGTTTCACGGAAGAAGAGTAATGATTTATTTTACTGTTCATTTAACTAATTAAACAAATTTTATGGTTGCTGCACTATAAAAAAGAAATATGCACTGATAAACTACTGAATCAAAATTTTAAAGATTATAATAGCGCCTGTATACGTGAATGGATTTATTTGCAGCAATAGTGTGTACTTATTTTAAACTATCGCGATAATAACTGCTAACACGTAAAAGTGCTGACTGTCTCGCCAATCTCATAAGCGAGATGCGATGTTGTCATTTTATATTAGATATTATTTGACAGGTCGTGAAAATCGGTCAACCTCAAAATGAGTCTTCGCGGTGTAGTTCTATTTTTTGCCGGCATGTTCGCCACTATCGTTCTACTGCGCAGGCGCAGATATCGAACAAGTCCCAACTGTCTCGTTAAAATTCAGAATGCATGCAATCTCGCAACTTGCGTGATAATACATATTTACACGTGCATTTTCTTGTTATGGACGCGATAATACGTACTGTCAACAGTCCATGCACGTGTAAACGGGGATAATATTCCAATCTATTTTATTAAACGTTATTTTTGTAGTGCAACACAATGTTATTGTTTGGCAATATCGATGTGACCATTGCAAAGAAACAGTGACGTCCCGTGGGGATAGGCAGATTGAGCGTCGCTTGGGGGCGACAGTTACTCGAAGGGCGGCAAATCGAGGAGAATCATTTGTTATATTATATAGAAATAGCTAAGTACCTAAACTTAGTAATAACGAAAATATCTTTCTATTAAAAAAATCAGCTCACTGGTTGGAAACAAAATGTATTAATTAATATAAAAGATTTAACAGTACTTTAATTTTATTATTTTGTCGGGTTCGCGATGTCTGGTTTACTTCCGTTGTCCTTCGACGTCTTTGGTGACCGGAAATGATACGCTCACGGATGATAAAAAATCTGTATAAAAAATGGGGCGGCATTTTAGCGCTGCCCAGTGGCGGCATTTTGTCTGGGGACGTCACTGCAAAGAAACGAAAAACAACGTTGGTTATCTTATATTGAAATTCCACATATTTTTACTGATTCGTTGTTTACGTTTTCATAATCTTAGAGCAACCACCGTTCCATAAATACCGAAATACCCGTATTGGTATTTTCATTCGGTATTGCAATCCCTAGCCGTAGTTAGTGAAAAACGCTATGGCGAAAGCATATTTTAGCCCTCAGTTAACCCTTTATAGGTCAGAAATAGAACGTTTCGTCATGTTAAATTTCGCTGAGTAAGCAACTGCAGCAAAATTTTGTTTCCAAGTTAACACATAGGTACCAATGAATGGCGTGACGATTGGAATAGCTGATTACAACCCTTCACCCTTTCTTGCTAATTCTGTGAAATTAATTAATTCCCTTTCCTTTATCTTGTGTAAACTAAATATTAGTATAGTTTGGTGCTTTATTTCACGCAAGTTATTTTTGCCAATTTCACTGCGTCCCAGTGCATTATAAGTTATTCAATTAAAGAACCACCAAAAATCAGAAAATATCCCTTGACTTATTAGTGGACTTTTGTAAACGTCCTGCTCATGGGCTCATCGTGGTTGACTCTACTACATGGCCTCCACAAAGGGAGGGGGGGCTGACAGGGCTTTAGCCTGGGGGCTCTAGCTTAGGGGGGGGGGGGGGGCGGCATGGTGGCTTGACCAGTTAAATGAGATAAATATTCACCACAAATTCTCTCTAACAGCAAAAAAAGTCGCATGCGGCGCTATTTCACGGGCAGTATTTTATTTCCTGATTGATTTCCTGACTAATGAAAATGACTATCCAATATGGTGAAGGGTCGTATGTTACTTGGATATCACAAAAGGGGGTTTCGATCAGTGCTTTATAATACGATGCCGAGTGCTAATAGCTCAATAATTCAAGTGGATTTATTTAGAAATACATAAAATCACTAAAAATACATGAAATAATTTTACTGAATACCATTTGGAGAACACTAATGTAGAATATTAGCGATAAGTTGGGGGGCCCGTCAAACATCGTGGCCTGGGGGCCCAATTTAGGATGTGGGGGCCATGCTCTATTTATATTGCAATACGGAAAATGCATACATAAGCAGTTCATATATTGCATAATATGTTCTTAGTTGTCCATAGACTCCATAGAATTTCCGAAGTATTCCTAAATATTTATTATTATTATTCACACCTACATCATAATGTCACTGTTCTGGCAGAAGACACTAATTCGAAAAAATGACATATTGAGTTAGTTATACCAAAATGTTCCTTATTTCAAACTTTACCGTCTGGAAACCTTCTTAATAAATAAACAGTCTTTATTTTAAAGTCATCCTTTTTACGTTTACTTAATAAACTCACATGATAGACCGTTTCAAACATTTTAACAACTTCAAAGTCAAATTACTCAAAACTAGTATTCTCCAGTTAGTGTGTACTGCCAGAACAGAGACGATAATTAAAACTGTGTTAACTAATTATTAAGGTGTCGGTACTGATACCTCACCTCCACAACACTGCTTGGAAATGGTGGGAGAGAACCGAGTGGCGGTATCTCTTGGTCAGGAGGACAAGCCAAGCACGTATTAGAAACATGAAGACGCGTGAAACGTGGAGTGAAGAACACGGAAGTTAGCAGTACATCTTCTGTTCATGTTTACATATTGCATGTGGAGAGTTACCATTATCTTAATATTGATAAATTTTCTTAAAGTATTTTTGCCCAGCGTATATCTAAGAATTATTGCTCATCTAACAAACATGAGTGTGGAGTGGGAAAGGTAAACGTTATTGACTTATTAAGTATTTATTCGACCATCTCCGATCCTAATAAGATCATAATATGGACCTCCACAGAGTGGATGTTTGTATTAACAGAATTTATTTTTACAATAAATGGATGTAAGCCACTTGCTCAACCTATTAGGTCCATACTATGACTCAAACACAACAGACCCAGGTTACGAACCTGGGACCCACGACGCTATAGGCCGACGTTTAAGCTGCGCGAAAAAAAAGTATTTATAGTGATTCCATTTTCATGTAATATTAAAACAAACATTTCCACTGCAGCTTTTTTATTTTTCATTATCAGATAGCAAATCTGACATCACGCTGGTTCCTGGTTCTGGGAAGCTAACTCATTTAGTGCTAACTCCGCGACTGGCGCGTTTGGAGCAGTTGGCCATTAGATATAATTAACGTGTTTTTTAAATGTGGTAATTAAAAGGTCAGCAGTGATTGTGTTTTAATATAATAAAAAAAAAACAATTGACATTGTTTATATAAATCTCAAGATACTTTTAACAAATATTTTTTTAATTTCTCAAAATTGGATAAAAACAAAAATTGCACAACGGCGTCCCACCAGTTTTGCCATATTTTTCTATGCTGATTATAGTACAATGGCGTAAAAATTATAGTATTTCTGATAAAAATATAGTACAAGAACATTGTTCGTCTTGAATCCCTTAAAATTGTAGTATTTTGGCATATTTGGCGTAAAATTATAGTATTTTACATTTTTCGACGAATCAAAATTATAGTATTGTACTATAATTATAGTATGGTTGGCAACACTGCGCCCCACTGTTCATTTCATGTGCTAACCGTATAATATATGCGTTTATTTGATTCAATAAATAAATACCCAAATGACCAAAGGTATATTTTGTATGCGTAGATTGTGGACATTGTTTTATTAATAGCGTTTTCTAAAAACTCATGAATATTCATAGCATGAGAATTAAATTTACATACCTAGGTTAATGCCGGTTATATTGTATTATGTATTTAGTTATACAAATATATTGTATAGGTACTTTTGTGGTGACACAATTCGTATATTATTGTACTTAATAGGACATCGTCGTATTATGCAAAATAGTTATTTAATAGAATCGATTAGCAATTAATTCCTAGTACGTTTATTAAGGTATCGCGTCACTTATCAATAACTGACAACTAGGTATTTTGACATAACGTCATTGATTCTGTTATACCTGCATCACATAAAAGACACGTACATACCTAGGTACAACATGTAGCAGTTTTACCAAATGGGCTATTTTTTATTCGCCAGATTTATTACCTACACCATGTGAATGGAATCAACACACATATGGACCCTCTCCAAACCAACCCGCTCCGCACCTACTCGGTCTTAATCGAGCGTATCACGAGGCCCTACGTTTGGTTGTGAAGCATCAGCGGTTATTTACGCCTGGGATGTCTCAGAAGCAGATACCCAAAACTGAGACATTGCCGCCAAACCAAATGCGCCCGTATCGGTGCTCGTCAATACCGTCCGGACAAATCCGACTAGACAAAACCGCCCACAAAAAATTAAAAAATATATGGAACATGTGCTTTTTTGGTTTTTCGAATTGCGTATCGATAGAGATTTACATAATTATTACGATAATCAGTTTAATTTGAGATTTAAACCGTTGCAGCTGTTGGTAGAGTAATAACTTAAAATCATTAGCTTTTAACACTTCGTACTAAATCCAATTAAACGATAGACTGTAAGAGTTAATGCCTTTGTATGGTAATATTTCTAATTAAGAAAATTTAGGAAGGTTAGCACACAATTGTGAAATTTAATTTTAAATAATTAATATATTTTTTTATTCTATATTTTTTTATATCTTATTTCTTTATTCGTCCCAATGTTTTTTTTGTGTATCTAAAATTATAAAATATAGATAATATATTATGTAAAAATAAAAATAGTCACATTTCTAAATTGTTTTGACGCCAATGTCTGTTTTGGTTTGGGTGGTTTTTTCGGGACCCCACTCGAGTGTGCTTTGACTGAGTTTACATAGACGTAATTCAATAAATGTGAGAGAGGAGCACATTAAATATGAATCAATTCACTGCTGGATGAAGGTCTCTACAAGTTGATTGCATTCCTCTCGGGTCTATACAATGAGTTTTCAATTCAATTTTTCAATTTCAATTTATTTATTTTTAGCATATTGTGGACATTACAAATTAAGACGTTCACAACATGACATGAAACATTATTATAAAGAAGAAAAAAAAGTAATAAAAGCGATAAAAATTAAAATATAAAAAGAGAACATAATATTATAAACATACAAAAGCAGTGACAATACTGACAATACAATTATGCATCTATATAAGTTCAAAGAAGTACACCGAGTTTGTTAAGGAGACCCTATTTTAAGAATTTATAAAATAGCGTCCACCTAAACTCATCCTCTCGCAAGTGGAATATATCAACACCCGAAGCAATTTGTTTGAACATAGTTGACATGCACTTCCGCAAAACTTAACTATCTCATCTACCCTTCCTCTATGTCTTTCGACAATTCTCTACGTCTTGGGTACAACTGAATATCAAGACTTATCCAGCGATTGTCTCTTCTTCGAGTTATATATCCTGGACACTTCCATTTAAGATTTAATATTTAATCTATTACAGCTCATAACATTGTGTTGTGATAATGGGGAATGCACACTGGTTGAACACGTTTTAGGCAAAGTACAAAGCAGTGATGAAGGGTGGAGGTAGGCTATTAAGATCCGACATAAATAGTACACACTAAACTTAGTTAGTCAAACGTATTTATTTTCTTCTTATTCTTGGTCGTACACTCATGGCTGATGATCGTGACCACTTTTTAATTTTGCCATCCTTTGAGCGACCAAGACTTTCCATCCTTCTCGATCTTCCGCTTCATTTCTAATGGATTTAAATTCAAATTCCATCAAGTAACTTCGGTCGATAGTATTATTAATAAGTATTTCTTTTCATTGAATTATGACTACAAAATTCAGATAGTGATGGTTAGTTTTTTTTAAAATAAATTAAACCCTGCATAAAACAAGCCATAATAGAGAATAGTCAAAAAATATTCGTCTTTCTATAAAATATCTAAAATTATACCATTAAATCATATATAATTTTAGATATTTTATAGATATAAGAATATTTTTAATATATTATGGTTTGACCGTAGGAAGGGATTAATGAATTAAAAAAAACTAACCAACACCATTTTTAATATGTATTTTAATTCAACGAAAACAAACAAGTATGATTGAAAAAGTGTGCACTATTTTAGTCGGATCGCTCATATCATACCTAATCAATTATGGTTTGGCTTAGACAGGGTTCAATTGTTTAAAAAAAACAACAAATTCTCACTTGTATTTTTAGTTCAATGAATACAAATAAGTATGATTGACAAAATTTATTGTGCACAATTTATGTCGAATCTTAATAGCCTACCTCCACTGCTCGCCACTGGTACAAAGTCACTATGTTGAATTTATTCTGGTGACCAGGAAACTCAGAAATATTTAGAACTGAAATAGCTAACGGGTAAGGAGAAGCAGGCAACTGATCTCGAGTAAGGAAGAATACGTGTCAAGAATACGTCATACGTCGAATACTGACAACTGCTCTCGGTTTATGCATTGATGCTCATTTAATATTGGTGTATTACACACACTATTGCACCTCTATAATGTGTGGTTTATTTTCGTAGGATATTCACACATTAAAAACCCTGCGTCAAAATGTGCTGCATTGCTTATATAGCTTATCGGAACTGTGCTGGTGACCAAATACTTTTTTTTAAATTACCACCTTTAAAATGCACGTTAATTGCATCGATTGGCCGCCTGGTCATTACGCGCCAGGTGCGTGTTCAGCGTCCAAAGTATTAATATCGGAGATTTCGATAATTGCTCAGAAATAATAATAGTATAAGTGTGAACGAACTATACGTAGGTACACTTTTTAAAATAAGGTTTTCTGCGTTAATAGTATGTACCCTGATAACATTAATAATATTTCGATTTATAAACATGCCACTACTATTAATAATTATATGTGTCACGCTTGTAATATTTCACTATCGGTATAATATTAAAACTTCAGCGATATTAAAATTATTTAAACATAATAATTATGCCAAAAAATAAAATCAAATCTATTTTTTAAATCTTTCACCCAGTTATTAAAATGTCTGCCATTACGTACTACATAATAAAAATTGTATATTCATACACCTTTACGTGATTAAAAAAACAACAAAAAAAATCACGAACGGTTTGATAAATCTGTCCTTTACCTATTTCATGTGTTGCCAGCATTTCCCATCGACACGCAATTCCCTTTTATTCTACCGTTTTAACATTTATATTATATTATTTTATAATGCGGACTATTATAATAATATGAAATGGTCCGTGAGTCGATCATGAAGCTAATATAAATCAAGTTGCCGAAATAGCGAAAAAAACATTAATAAAATAATATTTCCATGGCGACTTGGTTGACCCAACACTGACCCATTATTACGTCTGACGGATGTGACCCACATTTTCACCGGACGTTGCGTGTTTGAAATAGCGCGCGCTTTATCCTAACGGTGTTGCCACTGGGCTAACATTCTTTGATTGACCAAATATAACCATGATAGTATGGTCTATCTTCGCCGCGCACTGCTTTGGTCCCATTTTGAGAAAATATTAGCAGGTCACAGAAGCGGGGCATAGTTTCATGCATGCATACTGGTCGCGGTGGTCAACAAAACGTAATGGGTATTGCAGAAAACTACTATTATATAAATTAGTGGGCAGTGAAAAATATGCACCAGTTCTAAAACGGGTAACAAACAACTCTATAATATACGACTAATTTATGATTGCTTGCGTGACAATGAAGAAAAATAGACTGATTCAATCAAATTTTATTTTGGCTTATGATGAAAATATAGTTAAGAATATGTTTTAATTAAGTAAGTACCTATCTATTTTATTTTTTATGTGAGTACCTATGTACTACCTACATCAATGAATAAATTACCATATTATCGTATTATTTCGGCCATAACAAGAAAACGCACGTGTAAACATGCATTATTTATGCAAGTCGCAAGATTGAATGCATGAATCAAAAAAAATCGGAAGCTTCTGAATGTTTACACGACAGTTGGGATTGTCCGATATGTGCGCCTGGGCAGGAGAACAATAGTGGCGAATCTGCCGGTAAAAAAAACGAACTACACCGCTCGGACTCATTTTGAGGTTAACCGATTTCCACATCTCAAATAGTAGTATAAAATGACAACATCGCGTCTCGCTTACTCTTGGAGAATGAGATTGGCGAGACAGTTAGCAGTTTTACGTACAAACAGTTATTATCGCGATAGTTTGAAATACACACTATTGCTACAAGTAAATCCATGCACGTGTACAGTCGCTATATTCAGATGATGCCTTTAGACTGAGAGCTCGACAATATTATATTCTATGCGATCAACAACGGTTCAATGTTGCTCAGCGAATGGCTCATAACCAACCATCGCAATATTACGTCTCTTATAATAAATAGCATCGCACTTTTCAGAATACACATTTCAATAATTGAAGCATATATAATTATAATGTGTATTTTTAATTCAATGTCAGTAAAATTAATTACTTATTTTTCTTATTTGTTGGAATAAGTATCGCCATTATGGACAATATTGCGGGGAAAATGAAATGACCCTGTAAACACTGATAATTAATATTCCGACAATGTAATGGTAATGTAACACAGGGTACGGCGCTGGAGCAACGCTGTAGACATCACAATTTAATATAGTAAAGATGTATTTTTATGTGACATTAAAGGTGTTGATAAAACCGATCTAGATTTTGAATACAACTTATTGGCCTTGATAACTATATTGATTCAATCAATAATGTGTAATATCCATTACACCCCCAGTATCACTGAACATCAAGGTAAAAACCTTCACAAAAAAACGCGATGGTCCCTTCCGGTTGTTGAAAACAATACAGGTGATAATGTTTATTGAATATTAGAAACGGTATTCACTATTCAGTATTGCCATACCCTCGGAACTATTTTAGTGAAACGCAAAAAAGCTCAGGGCTTCGAGGCACTATACGAAGTATACGAAGGGATGTGAATACAGGGTAAATATTGTTTGGAATTTTTATTTAATTTTCGAATGTCATGTCAAACTAAATGTCGAATGTTTACGTCGAAATATTGAAGAATAAAGCGGTCATACAGGTTTTTTAATACACACTTTATCGTATTTAATAATATTTATATACCTGGCAATTTTATTTTTTTATTATTCACCAAATAAATAGCTGAAACATTAATAAAATTAAAATACTCTCCCAATGTGCAGAACTAACTTACCGATTGGTGATGCTGATTGGAAGAGTAATAAAATAAATTATTATATATTGTTATGACCCATTCGATATACTTGTATAATATACGCCCTTGGATTTTAATTTATAATATACAAATACATAATATAATATTGTAAGTATGTAGATTTTTTTATCACACTGTTTTTTATATTAATTATATTCTGGTTGTTTTCGTTGTGTTTCTTATTATCCCTTACAACAGCGATTTCCAAACTAGGAGGCGCGAAAAGTTTAACACAAATGTAGCCACAGGTTTGCAGTTTACAAATGCATAGTTTATAAAGAGCCTGGGGGCTTGGGCATAAAACACATCACGAACTTACTCTAATAGTTACAAAAAGTCACTACTTTCTTTCCTATTCATTTTAAATATGTGGTTGTGCGTTGCAATTTGATGTGATACCTTTCTGATGATTGATATATTGAAATCATAACTCCCGTGTATGATTTAGGAAACACAACTTTAGAGCACCACACTGCACTTAACCTTAGCGATAGGTAGGTGGGCCTGCCAAAGATCCTGGCCTAGTGGCCCGCTTCAATGAACGATGATGAATTTGGATTAACTACTATTGAAAAGGAAAAAATTGATAGACTTATCTGCGCTGCGTGTGTTGCAGGGGCGATGGACCACTTCTTCCAAGGGCAGACAAACGCATTTGTTCTTTCCTAATATTAAGTGGCGCATGGAGATAACCAGATTGACTCCAGACCATTGGACTTCTCAGTTCTTAACCGGACACGGTGGTTTTGCCTCCAAGCTCTGTCAGCTTGGCCTAATAGAATCTCCGACTTGCTTATGTGGCGAATTGCAGGATGCCGATCACATCCTCTGGGAGTGTCCCTATATGTCGGTTGAAAGGGAAGAGCTTCTCAAGTCGGTCCGACCCTCAGTTGGACCGGTCGGCCATTGCGACTTGGTATCTACGAGGGAAAATTTCTTAGCTTTTAAAAAGTTTGCGGCATTATACGGCAAGCGAGAAGGTCTTTTCTCATCGAGAATTGACCGTAATACATTATATGGAATTAGGGATCACGCACACTCTAGTGCACGCCAACCAAGGTTTTGGGAAGTTGCTCCTAGGACACTTTCGGCACAAATTTGAACAGCGCCTATCGTTCGTTACGCCACGGTATATGCCTGCTTAACGGGTGTGGAGACGTGGCGGGTGGTGGAGGGAAAAGCAAGACTTATCATGTGATAATTCATTGAAACAAAAACCCTAGTTCAATTTTGGTTGAATTGAAGTGAAGAATAATATAACACTAACTTAGTCAAGAAAACTAATGTAAGTTGTAAGTAAAGTACATACTACTACTATTGCGAGCATTAGCATTAGCCGCAATGAAATCCACAGAAAAAGAGCACTTTGTGCTAATTAACAAGCACATCCATCGCATGAAAAACAAATTAATTGAATATACTTAAGTAATAAAAACAGTAAAATCCTTGTTTATTTTTATTAAGTTTTTTTTCATTTTGTATTAGTACATTTTTGGCTATTTAAAACGGTATTATTTAATGAAATAAAAGGGGGGAGGCGCCAAGATGAGATTTTTTTAAAAGGGAGGCGTAGTAACATTAAGTTTGGAAACCACTGCCTTACAATATGTTTCGTGTTAGGTATGTCCAGAATGTGTTGTATTTGTAATTAGTAATATTCACTGATGGAAATTTTTAAAAGTGGGTTAATCATTATTATACAAAAATCAACGTTAGCTTGAGTAGATATTACGAATTTAACGTTAGATTAATATGAAATACACTATCGTCTAACATTCTATGTTATCTACACTTGCTGGGCATAAATTTTTAACACAATTATTTCTTTTATTAATATATTCACCGAAATTGTTTTGCCAATAACTGTATGTTATTAACATTTCGCTAGGTACCAAAAAATGATTGAAACTACTAATTTTAGCTGCTTTTAAAATAGAAACAATGAAATTTCTGTGCCAGAGTCGTTATTTTTGCATACAATTAGAGTATTTACGGCAGTTTATAACTACTATAATATTCCTACCATAAATTGTTACAGGTGCCACGTATAATGAACACCTTTCATAAAATGTGGACGAAACAATCACTGGACAATGTTGCTGTCACCTAGATTTCGGTAGTTTATAATACCTAAGGTGTGATTTAAAAATATATAAATGACACATTTGGCACAGACTTATTATCCTTGCTCTCAATATCATTAATTTGCCCAATGTAAACACTGGCAGTAAACGCTCAATAATATGGATACTAGATATTTTAACAGATCATGGTAATATAGACATCATTAGCTTTGAAGGGTGTCCACCGTCTATCAATATAATAATATTATGTAGGTTGGAAATTATACGGTTCGTTGGTTTAATTCTCATTTGACAGAGAGATGCATAATAATATGAACTAAAATTACACTAGCAATCAGTGACATCCCGTAGGGGTAGGCAGATTGAGCGTCGCTTGGGGGCGGCAGTTACTCAAAGGGCGGCAAATCGAGGAGAATCATTAGGTATATATAGAAAGCTACCTAAACTTAGTAATGACGGAAATGTCTTTCCATTAAAAAAATCAGCTCACTGGTTGGAAACAAAATATATCTATTAATTAGATAAGTATGTACTATACAATTTTCAACAGGACTTTTTTGTCGGGTTCGCGATGTCTAGTTTACTTCCGTTGTCCTTGGTCGTCACGTTCTTCACAGTCACTCGCGAGTTATGGAAGTTGTTAGGTGTATTTTTAAATGTACCTATCTGAAACCGTAGACTCGCAATATTGTCTATTGAAGCAGAGACAGGGCTAGAAATGGAACGGAACGCACCGGAGCGCCGTTCCGGCTCGTGAAATTTGTAAAATTATCGCTCTGTCTCGTGGAAAAAATATGTTGACCATCTGAGCTAGATAGGCCATAGAATAGAAAATCTGACACACTTATTTTTATAAAATACACATACGATTTGATGACTATGTAAATATCTTCAGAAACTTTGTCGAGCGCTCCGGTTAGTAAACTTTTCCATTTCGAGCGCTGAGCAGAGATGGCATTTAAGTTAGATTTAGTAGTATAGGTACCTATATCTTGTTAGTAATGTATCCATACAACACAATTCTTAGATATTGGAGTCATGAAAGGATGATAAAAAGTACTGTATAAAAAAATGTGGCGGCATTTTGGCACTGCCTAGGGGCGGCATTTTGTCTAGGGACGTCACTGCTAGCAATGAATCTAATGGTGACCTCAGATATAACTGAACATTGCTTAGGTATATTATGTATATTAACAACCAAACAAATAAAATTATCTTTTGAATATTTGACGTGCAGGATTAAAAGCTTACTAATTACATCACTTTTTTATTATAATAAATATTAATAAAATAAACGATTATATTAAATATTGTTATCCCATAATATTAAGCCGTAATATTATTCTATCCTTTCGTTCTATTTTAAATGATTGGTAAATAGAGCTTATTTTTGGGGCCAACACGTGCTTTTTAAGCCTGTTGGGTCACTGCGTAGGTCGGTGCTACAGTAGTAGGATTTTCATCAACATCACGCACACTATTTATTCACAATGTTTTTTATGTATGACCTGAATTTCTTGAAAAACTGGTAAAATCATAAAAATTGAAATTGAGGTTAAACTGAGATTTTTTAGCATTCTCATGCAACGAAATATTCACAATATTATGCTCCCCATCAGCGACGTGCTAATTAATGTATTAATGTCATCGTCAATTATTATTATATTATAATATTTATTTTTTGATACGCCCACGGTGGCCGCGCGGCTTAAGCGTTGGACTATAACGCCGTGGGTACCAGGTTCGAATCCTGGGTCTGGCAAGTACCTACACATATTATTTTTCAATTTGTGTGTGAGTCAGGGTATGGACCTAATAGGTTGAGCAAGTGGCTGACATCCATTTCTTGTAAAAACAAAATTTGTTAATACAAACATCCACTCGGTGGGGCCCATAATGATGTTATTAGGATCGGAGATGGTCGAATAAATACTTAATAAGTCAATAACGTTTACCTTTCCTACTTCACACTCAAGTTTTTTAGATGAGCAATTCTTAGATCTACGCTGGGCAAAAATACTATAAGAAAATTTATCATAAGATAATCGTAACTTTCCACATGTAATAGGATCGGACATGGTCGAAAAAAAAAAAAATTTCGTAGAACATGTAGATTCATTTATATAGAACTATAGATAACTAGCAGTATGAATAAAAATTATAAATTTAATACGTAGAGTGCAAAGGATTGAATTTATAAAAGTAAAAAAATATAATGATTTTAATTTTTAACATATAGAATATTTTACCACGTTTTTCTTAGATCGTATTCTTGTTTGTCCGGTGGTTATTTTTCCAGTACAAATCTTGAAATCGATTTTTAACTAACTTCCCGACTAGCTAGACATTTGAAACTTTTAGAATATATTATCAGAACACGATGCCAATTACTTTTAGCCATCTTTAAGTAGAATTGAATTTATTTTCAGTTAATTCTGTTTTGTATGAAAAGTTATTTCGGAAGAAATCCGTAATCCAATCCACTATTATTGGTTGCTAATGGGGTGGTCCTGGCAACTAAATTATTAATATATTCGTGCGTTACTATGGAATTCAAAATGACATTTCAGTATGCTATATAATATGTTTGTTGCAAAATAGCAAAAAAATGACTTGTTGACAATTGCCTTATTTGTCCTAAATTATTAATTACATAGAATTGTCAAGTTTATATGATTCAACAGAAAATTTAAAAAACGTGGTATGTAGATAATATATAAAAAGTTCTTTTTATCTTGTAATTATTTGTATATTTACTGCATTTAAATATCTTAAAAAGTAGTACATATTCAATTTATTATTTTAAGGCTTTTCTACGAGTATATAATGTAAATCCAATCCATCATTCCAGGGCTTTTCGATATACAATATTTGTGGCTTTTCCATTTGGTGGAATCCTGCCGATGTGCACCGAATAATAGTCAAAATATGAATCTATAGTCTAAGGTCAAAACCGATTCTAAATTCCCGCTGTTGGTTCAAACCATCAATGTTGACAGCAGAGAAACCGCCACCAATTACACGTTTTAGAGAAAACATAACTAATTGATAAGGCGAATTGTGAAATAATTACTTGATTTCGAGTCGGCCGGCTAGCCACGTAAATCATTTGACGCTCACGCGAATATGGAAACAATAACATAAAAGAATTAACCAGTTTATATTATTATAAATTATAATGCATTCGAAGCGTCAAAGACAAGCTATAATACACAGTATTGTACATATTATAATATATACCCGCTTTATCTATTTTGCATTTTACGTATACAAATTATTTGTCATTAAGACTATATTATTGTAACTGATAGGTATGCGGAGAACTCTACTTAAATTAAGCTTTACTTAAATTAAGCTTTACTTAAATTAAACTTCATAATATGAAGATCGGAATGACTTCAGAGAAGGCGTGGATTCCCTGACAGTTGCAATACTTTACACCAGCGATTTCCAAACTGCTAGGCGCGCCTCCCTGGGGAAGCGCGGACTGGTGCGAATGGAGGCGCGAAGAATTGAACAGAAATGTAACCACTACTAGTTTACAGTTTGAGAGTGCATAGTTGTTAAAACTTCATCGAAACAAAAATATCAGAGTGAAGCCCTAGTTAAATTTTGGTTGAATCGAAATGAAGAATATAATAATTTGCCAAGCAAAGCAGTGCAAGTACTGCTGTCATTCGTAACATCATATTTATGCAAAACGGGATTTTCTGCAATGAAATCCAAATATCGAGCCCGTTTAGTATGTAGATAGTATAAAAAGAGCTATGAGTAGCACTCTCCGTAACTTCCCTCAACGATACCTAGAGTTGATAAACTTTGTGCCAGTAAACAAGCACATTCATCCCTTTAAAAACAATTAATTTAAAAATTAAAATATATAGTGAAACCGTGTTAATAATCTGTTAATTTTCATTTGTATTAATACATTTTTTACCGTTTAACCCCTTGCAGACAGAATGAATTTTTCAGGAACATTTAAAAAGGCACACTGATTACTAAAATTGATATAACTCATGTACGAGTATTATTCATTCAATTCAAATAAATCTTTTAAATATTTATAGGTTTTGAATTTTTCTATTAAGTATTTACATTTTAAGTAAACTTTGTGTATAATTGGAATAAAAAAAAAACATGTCAAATATAGTTTTTTGGGTTTTTTAGCCTTTTTTATACAAAATGACATAGTAAAAAGTCCATGAGTCCAGAAGTAAATAATAAAAGGAAGATATACTAAAACTGGAGCTAAATATAATACTCTTCAAGATATTTAGAAGATGGAGGGACATTTTATCTTTATTACTGTCTCAAACACCTCATACCTAGCGAACTGATCATTATTTTGACAAATTTAAATAAAAATAGATTTTATAAATCAAATATTAAAAAAAAATATATTGGACTGTATATAACTAACATCATAAAATGATAGCTACATCTATTATTAAGTAAATTTGCGCCGGGATAGGGCGCGATGGGAATCGTGTCTGTATTATTTTATGAAATAAAGGGAAGGAGGCGTCAAGATTTGATTTTTTTAAAGGGGAGCTTAGTGGCATAAAGTTTGGAAACCACTGCTTTACACTGTAAAGTATGGCAACGTTTACAAAGTAAAGTTTACAAGGTCTAGTGTCCGTTAAAATTTGCCACCATTTCAAATTCAAGCAGTCCGTCTAGTAGGTACACGCCACTGGTTCATTCTATCAAAAGTGGGGCTCGATAAGGGAAATATTATAGTATACCAACCTGTGTTACAGTTGTGATGTTTTATCGCGTTGCATTTCCCTCACGCCATAACTTCAATACCTAATATTACTGTGGTATGGCTGGCAATTTGAGTGAGAAATTTTAGCAATGGAAATTGTTTATCAACATATTCCAAACCAATTATACCAAATCCGACCGCGATACTAATTAATTACTAACACGTATACGTGTATGTACATAATTATTATGTTTGATAATAAATAACTGTACCTAATTTAATCTCATGTGAGAGCACTTGTTTTTGGAAGACAAAGGATGTAATTAGGGATTGCAAAATCAATATTTCAAAACCGGTTTTCAATTATTTATCGATACCGAGATACCGGTTTCAAAAATTCAAAATACCGGTATTTTCGGTATTAAGAAAGCATACAAGTTTATATTTTTCGAAAATAAATTTAATGTTTTTTTTTCACCACTCACTCACTACTAAAAGTATAGTGAGTATATATTAAATTTAGTGTACTTATAATATTTTTTTTGCTGCCAAAACACAAATATTGAAACCAACAAACGTTAAATAACATTAAAACAATAATTACAAGATAAAAAGAACTTTTTATATACAACGTTTTTAATTTTCTGTTGAATCATATAAACTTGACATGCAAAAAAATTGTACTTGATAGAAATAATACTGAAATGTCATTTTGATTTCCATAGTAACGCACATATAATAATAATTTAGTTGCTAGGACCCCAGACCCCTAGCAAACCAATAATAGTGGATTGGATTACAGATTTCTTCCGAAATAACTTTTTATACAAAACAGAATTAACTGAAAATGAATTCAATTCTACTTAAAGATGGCTAAAAGTATTAAAAAATGCATTGGCATCGTGTTCTGATATATTCTAAAAGTTTCAAAAGTCTAGCTAGTCGGGAAGTTAGTTAAAAATCGATTGCAAGATTTGTACCGGACAAATAAGAATACGAGATAAGAAAAACGTTGTAAAATAGAATTGTCGCGATGAAATTAACATAATATTTCGAAAAAGAAGACATTTGTGCCAAATATTTCCAATTATTTTATAACACTATTGATTCAACGTCGACAGTACATCCAACAAACGTTGAATTAGAGAGAGATTTTTCTGTACCCGGGTTTATAGTATTTGTAAAAATAAGCAGTTCTAAAATATTACGATCTATACATATTTACAAAGGTCAACATAATAAATGTAGATAGGTACTTTAGTTTGCTATAAAATAGTATTGTAAATAGATTTTAATAGCCATATTTATTGATAGGCACTTCTTTGTTTCTATAATATGTTTTGGCGAGTACCGGTATTCAATAAGAAATACAGAAATACCGGTATTGATATATTCATTCGGTATTGCAATCCCTAGGTGTAATTGGACGCTGGGTGCTGAACGGAACTAAATGATACAAATCGATACATTCTATACATACTGCTTGATGGAACATGTTATTCATTCCGACCATGTCCGATCCTAATAGGATCATATTGGCCTCCACAGAGTATAGGTTTGTATTAACAGATTTTGTTTTTACGAGAAATGGATGTCAGCCACTTGCTCAACCTATTACGTCCATACCCTGAATTTGAAAAACAGTGTGTGTATTTGCCAGACCCAGGATTCGATCCTGGGACCCACGGCGTTATAGTCAAACGCTTAAGGCCATGCATTAGTTGAGGCACGGTCTAAAAAGATCGTTGCTAGGCGATGCGCGGACTGCGGGTCGCGGGTGCAAATGACACCTGTCAAACGAAATATTATTTTTCATATAAATCCAACATACGTTCATTTTATGTTCTGTTTATTGTTCTATTACTAACAATAATAATATATTCATTGACATGTTTTCTTTTTAAAGTAAATGGGTAACGTTTTTAGTCATCTTTACACGATTTTAGAATTAATTGACCCGTCGCCATCACGCAGCAAAGTGACGTACTTACGACTCGAGATTCTCTCAGTGAATGGCAGCGAGTCCAAAATTTCGTCGCGCCTACAGTTGGAAATTATTTGGCGTTTCACTGATGCGTCACCTTAAGCCGCGCATACAATACATACACAATAACAAATATTTCATGATGTTATTTCATATATTTTTATTTAGCCAGTTTCAACAATAATAAGATAATATTTTTTTTCTATTTTTGGATTTACAAAATAATTACAATGATCAACATAACTTGATTTTCAATAATAAAAATAAAAGTAATTGTACTTCAAACAGGTCTACTGTAAAATCAGCTTATTTAGATATACGACTTTCGAAATAAGCCGACCAGCAACGGATGGTATAATATTATATAAATGTATATAAATATATTATAGGTAGGTACAACATTAAATTTGACTATATCAATATTTTTTATTAATACATATGTGCCAGTTTGTACTGTTTGGGTTTAGATATTATTTGGATATCTGTGAATTTGTGAAGCTTCCTCGTATTTTTTACCACGTTTTTATTAGCTCCTATTCTTGTTTGTCCGGTACAAACCTTTTCTTGTGTGTCCAGTACAAATTTTTTCTTGTTTGTCCAAGATTTGTATTCGACGACTGAAGATTTTTATCTAACTTCCCGACTAGCTAGACATTTAAAACTTTTAGAATATATCAGAACACGACGACAATGTATTCTTTTAATACTTTTCGCCATCTTTAAGCAGAATTGAATTCATTTTCAGTTAATTCTGTTTTGTATGGAAAGTTATTATTGTTGGTTGGTAAGGGGGTCCTAGCAACTAAAGTATTAATATATACGTGCGTTACTATGGAAATCAATATTATATGTCAAAATGACATTTCAGTGTTATATATCTATTCAGTATTTCTATCAATTTAAAAACGTGGTAAGTATATAAAAAGTTGTTTTTATCTTGTAATTATTACCGACAAATTTTAATCGAAAACTAATTTAAAATCGTAGTGTAAATATTATATTATTGTTTAAATGATATTCCAAGATTGGGTACACATGTCTCTTCTTGACTCTTTGGCTGTGACTATTGTCAATACCAGCGTATATCAGTGGCGGAGAGTGGAGGTAGGCTGTTAAGATCTGCCATAAATAGTGCACATTAAACATTGTTAGTCATACCCATGGCCCCCACATCCTAAAGCGGGCCCCCAGGCTAGGATCTTTGGCGGGCCTCCCTACCTATCCCTAAGGATAAAATCAGAGCATTTTCCAAATGGTGTACGCTGTAAAATTAATCTGTATATTTAGTATTTTTTTGTATATTTTAATATATCCATTTGAATCATGTAGTTGTCGAGTACCTATCGATACACAATTAAAAATTGTATCATACAACCATATAATTTTACTTAACAACATTATTCAAGAAAAATACTATTTATTATTAGAGAGAATTTTGATGTGTGTTTATCTCACTTATCTGGTCGACTCGCCATGCCGGGCCCCAGGCTAGAGCCCTGTAAGCTCCCCCTTTGTGGGGGCCATGGTCATGCCTATTTGTTTTTATTGAACTAAGACTGCAATGTATATGGGTCTATTCTATACTTATCGAACACTAAAGTGATAAATAGTATCAAACTTAGGGTAGGTTTGTATCAAAATATTAGCACTTTTTGTAACAATTACACAAAGTTGGTTTTTATTGTTGCAATAAGTGCTATATTTTAACAGCACCTATCTAGCAGCAAGATAACCTACCTACCCTAAGTTTGATAATATTTATCACTTTATCACTTTAGCGGTCGATAAGTATAGAATAGACCCAATGGTGTCGTTAGTTTTTAAAAATCAAACCCTGCCTGATAGTTTTCGTATATTACATAATTTTAGATATTTTACAGATACCTACTTCTTGACGAGTATTTTTTGACTATTATCTATTACTGCTTGGTTTCGCAGGGTTTAATAGAATTTTAAAAACTAAACAACACCATCTGTAAATTGTAGGCTTATTTCAATGAAAACAATTACGGTACTGTTCGGTTAAAGCGGATACAGCGGAAAATGCATTTTGAAAATAGCCGATAAACTGGATTATTTGTTAGGTTAACCTAACCAAACCTAACCTAACCTAACCTAACCTAACCCAACCTAACCTAACCTAAACTAACCCAAACTAACAAATAATCCAGTTTATCGGCTATTTTCAAAATGCGTTTTCCGCTGTATCCGCTTTAACCGAACAGTACCACAATTACGCATGACTGACAAAGTTTAATGCGCACTATAGGATCTCAGCAGCCTACATCCACCCTTCGCCACTGGCGTATATGAATTAGTTACAGTGGTCCTCAACCTTTTTATCGCCGCGGACCGGTCAACGTTTGATAATTTTACCGCGGCCCGCTGAGGGGGGGGGGGACCTTGATTGTTTATATTTTCCAGAACACCGGCAGAGTTGTTGTCTCGAACGTAGTTTTAAGGCCGCCGTCATTTGCAATCTTCAGCAGTTGATCTTCTTATTGCACAGACGTGCTAGATTCGCCTGGTTTGTTGACAAATTGGTCGCGGATCCATTCCTTACCAGTTCGTGGGTCTTTTGTGGTTGGGAACTAGCGCTCGAACTCTTTTAAAAGCAAAGATTGGGAGAATGAATGCTCAGGCTCAGTCTCGCCTAAAATTCCCGCTAATGTCTGAAACATGTCCAAAATGCCTCTGTTCACTCGCCGTCCCCACAACTCCAGTTTGGCTTTAAATGCAGGTCATTTTCCCCTGAAGGCACAGATTGAGTTAATTGAGCAGGCTGAATATGTCACACAGGTAAGCCAGTTTTGCGACCCATACCTTGTCACTGAAATATGCCGCCAGCTTGCAGCCTCTCACTTCCAGACGTCACCTATCGCCCCGATATCACGATATTTTGCGCATATGCGGTATTGGTGTGGCTTTAGGTGCTCTCAGCTCCCGGTTAACCTCTCGTCCATGGAAAGTCACACAAACCCGAGAGAAATACACCACAGTAAATAAAATGAAAATATTTTAATGTTCCTTGGGCGGCACGGTACCATTTGATCCACGGACCGGTATCGGTCCGTGGACCGGGAGTTGAAGACCACTGAATTAGTACACCTATCATTTTTCATAGTTATAGTGTGATTCAGAAGTCGAATAACAATCGAGTTTAAAAATTAATAATAATACCCATGTATTTTTGGTATGCCAGCAAAATAAACAAAGATGGAAATAGTAAACAGGTGATGTTGAGTTCATTTTTAGTTTTGGTAAGATATAAGTATTTTTAACACAATCAAAATGACGTGAGATAAAACAATAAGTGTTATGGAGAAGACGAGGCTTAATGGTAAAACCAAATTAGCGAACGGCATACTGCGAAAACAGCCTAAAAACATAAACAACAACAGTATAGTGAAAAATCTAAATGAGAGAGTTAAAAAGATTGGTCCGGGGAAGTTGTCGCCGATCAAGCGAGCGAGTCCCCCGGGGGGCGGTGCTGGCGCCCCCTTATTGCCGCAGGGGTGCACGCCGCTGATGTACGCCTGTCAGCAGGCAGACCATCGGCTCGTCGCTGACATTCTCAGGAAGGAGGTTAGTGGAAATATGTGTATTCTTTTGATGTCGTAACTCCTTCATAATCACAATTCATCATTAACTCGAATTTCATATTATTTGTCACACTCATCTCTGAAGTCCAAAACTCATTACTTATCATATCACGTTTCATCACAAACATCATCATTCATCACAACCGAACTATATGATATATGATGTGAAGCTGAATGAAAGCCAGTTAGCAATTCGCACATGTGGTTTCACAACCTCATCCATAATTATTATCGCTCGTCATACATTTGTTACCACAGAAAAGAAAAATAAATTACAACGAAGTCTCTGTTCACTTGAAAGTTAGTCAATAAAGAATAAACTAGAATTTACTACCTAGTGTTTCTGTTTAACTTTTTCTAGGTCAAGAATCCCAATTAAATTCAATTATATAATGTCAAAAAGATCATTAAAGCGCCAATCTGAATCAAAAGATCTTATTATAATTTTTGACTCTTCGTTATCTTTTCACTCGCATATAACTTATACTGCTCTACGTGTAAGTAAGCTTCTAGGTTTCATCATGCGACAAGCCAAACCATTCAAGAATCCAAATATCATACGTACACTTAGCGTCGCATTAGTGCGTAATATACTAGAATTAATAGGGGTCTATTACCTTATAAAGTTTCCTACAAACTTATTTTAGAGCGCGTCAAGAAGAAATTTCTACGATGTCTTTATTTTAAGACATAGATCTTTTCCTTTTAATAATTCGTGAAACGATTAGTTTTCGACTGCCTTTCTACAAGGCATGCTCACTTTTCACTCTCTTGAATCTCCATAGGTCACTTCTGCTCTTGAAACATTTTTGCCTGCTATCACGAGGGATGGTTTGTAATCATGGCGTCCTAAATAATTAAAATTTAAATGCGCACCTACGCAGCGCAGCCATGGCCTATTCTGGATCAGAACCGTTTCATCGAGTCAAGCTTATCAGGCACCATTAGCGAAGGGTGCAAGACTGGTAAATGCGCTCCCTACATACATACCTATTACATTTTCAACGATGTACTTTGCATTTTGTTTTTTAAACTTTATTTTATTGTAAGATTTTTCTTCTCTCTTGTGAGAGTAAAATTAATTTTGTTGTAATGTAAATATCATGTTGTGAACGTCCTGAATGTTTTGTTTTCTTAAATAAATAAAGAAATCGATTTTTTAAAACATCATCACATTAATTTCTAAACGCTCCATTCATCACAATCTCCATTAAGTACTGTAATACTGAAAGTCAATACGGCACCATCTTCTAAGGCCTTGTCCATATGGCGCGTTTTAACTCGCGCGCATTCTAGGTACATGTGACTTCGTTGAGCCGACCACATGTAATCGCCGCTCGCCACTGCTGTCCACATGCAGTCGCGGCACGAGTCGAGACACGCGCCATGTGGACAAGGCCTTATTCTAGCAAATACCTACACATTAACAAAATCAATCTCGTTCGAACGAATGAATGAATACTATGTAAAAATCTTTAACAAAGATTGCTTTTTTTACGGAATTACAAAATTGTACCATAATAATTGTAAGCCGAATCAAAGCGGAACAAATACATATGAACATGCAGCAATATTTCATTAAAAGTGTATTTAATTAAAGGTATAATAACTGTATATTAATATCATCTAACTATTCGATACGATTCTATATTTTTGCCACATACTCATGGTTAAAGAGTATCACAAACAAATACATAATGTTATTACTTCTATTATCGGCATTACAATAATATTCATAATTCATAAACCCACCAAAATACACTATCTTATCTATTATTCATTCTTCAACTTCAATCGACCCATCTATTTTGGTTAATACCTACTGCTTTTTCCATTATAATCATTCTCATATTCGTAATGTTATATGATATATACAAACTATGTCAAATAAGCCATTTTGTCTGATTAATTATGTTTTCGGTAGAGTATACCGAATTGTTGCGGGAAATTAAAGTTTTTTAAGGGTATAATGTTTACATAAAACAAAAGATTTCAATTTAGAAAATGATATCCAACCAATATTTTAACTATAACTTTCAAAAGGATTGCTTATCGTCAACATACCTACTTGTCAGTGGCGAATGCTCCATAGTAGGCGATTATTTAAAGCCTACCTTCTAAGAAAAATAGATCTTCAAGTAACTAATTTAATTTAAAAAATAAATAAACACACAGAAAAATCAATCCAATTCAGAGTCGTCTATCGTCAAAATTTAGAAGTTTTATTTTATTTAATAAGGTTTATAACCATATACCCATAATAGCGCCGCCTGGATTCCAACTATATTATGAATTAATGTGACCCCTTTTCCAGATCTGTTTTGTATGGCTTCAGTCTCATGGCGCCAACCGCTGTCTGGCTTTTTATTCCGAAATCATAAGCTGTTTAGTATGCGCTTAGATCTCTATGGAACATTTATTCAAAATAATTATTAAGATAATTTAAAAAATTATTTATATGGGATTCAATCACATATAAATTGATTAAAATTGATTGTTAAAAATATAAAATAATTTATCTCGCGATTTTTATTTATCAGTTATTTATACCAAAGTCTATATTTAAAATATAGAAGTATTTTAAAATGTCTAGTTTTACGGGTTAAATTATAAATTGTTATAGAACATATTATACACAACAACGGATATTTTCAAAGATTATAGGTAATATATTTTGAGCGTATGCATGTTATGTTTATAAATGTTTAGGAAAATACATAATTAAAACTAATTTCTTATTCATAAACTAATTATATCAAACTAATTGAGCTTTTGAAATTTCATCGATTTAGTGTACCTATTCATCAGTAGTAATATTGGGTTATCTTCTTATTTCCCGTAAATATATCTGACAAGCGTGGTAACTCCACAGCCTACCTCTTTCCAAAAGTCACCCTTCGCCACTGCTACTTGTAGAAGTATGGTCTCTAACCCACACACATTCAGCAATCGTTATCGGCAAAAAATCTGAGCAGTTTAATTAATTGTTAATATGGGTAAAGGAAGGACAGATTCTACTGGTATTGCGGCCACGACGAGATCACTTTGGAATGGTGTTAGGCCCGTTTCAGACGGGACACCGGTGACGCGCTCGATATAATATAGGAGGCCTTTGTATTCGAATAAAGATGCCTTTGTATAATGTTTATGAATGCCCCAGAGCTAATGAGTCAACGCATAATTTCGCTTTATAAATTAGAACATAAAACTGACTGCGGTAATAAAAACAAGTGTATCAGCGGCTTGAGAATGTAGCGGCCGACGGAAAAGTGTACCGGGCACTCGTTGATTCATTAGCTTTGGGGCATTCATAAACATTATATTAAGGCTCCGTTATTCGAATACAAAGGCCTCCTTTATTAATATGAGCGCGACACCGGTGTCCCGTCTGAAACGGGCCTTAAACGATACACAGTGGCGAAGGGTGAAGGTATTCTGTTAATATCGGACGTACATAGTGCACTCTAAGCTTTGTTAGTCATACGAATTTGTTTTCATTGAACAAAGACTACAAATTGTAGATAGTATTCGTTAGTTTTTATATAATGAACCGGAACGTTCGATAATTTTCTTTATATACTTACCTACCTACATTAGACAGAAATGCATCAATTTTTGGACATCTGATACGCATTACCTCAAAAGGTTTGAGCTGGACCCCGTTTTTCAATACTGTATTATTGTTTATTCTTCTATATCTGCCGAAAATAAACAGTGTATGCTTTAACTACCCCCGTAAAACGTATGTGCTTTGTAATTATATAAAATTTACGTTTGTTTAATTACTTAAATTAGTAATATCAAACAATATCCACATACATTGAAGATGTGAGAAGCCAAATCTTGGAATACTAAACCCAGGAAAAAATGGTATTAAATAAAAAGAGGGGCACCGGGCAAGGAATCGGCTTTCTTATACAACTAAATGAAGCAAGCCAACAATAGCCGACAACGTACGAGAAATAGCGACGCGATAAAAAAAATGCAGGTCATCACGGAGGATTTACTTTAGTCATTAAGACGTACCCATATAATATAATGTTAACGTGGTAATTTTGCTGCACCTTGATTACCAGCCCGCCTCACCATACTTTTTCACCATACCAGCCAGCTTCACCATACTTTCATAATATAACCTGCCCCCCCTAGTACAAAACTCTTAATTAATCAGAATTTATGTTACATTAAGATCGCCTAAAACTTTGTATAATATTTTAATAAAACAACACAAAGCTTAGTTTGTAGAAATAGATGTGTACGACACGTCAAGTTCCTTATTAAACTTTATTTAAAAAAAATGTAAATTAATGTAATGATTTTTATAATAATTCCTGAACCGGAGCGCCATTTTTAGTTTGTCCACGAGACGGAACGGTAGTTTCGATGATTTCCCGAACCGAAGCTGCGTTCCGGTCCATTTCGAATGCTGACTGTTTCTGCAACGAAGTTTTGTATTAATAATTTGTTTGCACTGTGTACGGTATTCCATTCAATTTCTTCTACTGCTATTCACGAGGTGTTTTGAGTCACGCAAAACAAAATAAAGATTGCTAATTAATTATTCTTGTGCACACTGTTGAATAATTAGGTAAAAATATACTTATTTTTATTACACTATTTTTTAAAAATGTAGATGCAAAGACCAAGCGATACGAATAGGTTTGTTTCTCGCCAGATTAAATAATATAATTTTAACACGCAAAAATAATATGCGTCATATGCGATAATATTAGTTATGACTCTGTAAGTAATATGCATGTAGATTTTTATGTAAAGTAAATAATTATGGAGATGTATTCAAACCAGAATGAAGTTGTTAACTATTTTGGAAGAAATCAAGATATTCTATAGGTTATACGTATATCTTAATAAAAGATAATATCATAAGCTCTGAAATAGTCAACTTATATATAATAATTACAATATAAAAATAACTTTTTTTATATACAAAGTTTTAAAATTTTGTGTTGAATTATTATGCTCAATATGATCAAACTTTTACTTGATAATATAAAGTAAATAAAAAAACAAACAAACAAATATAGAATACTGAAATGTCATTTTGACATTTCATTTTGATTTCCATAGTAACGCACGTATATATTCGTAATTTGTTTGCTAGGACCACCCCCTTACCAATAATAGTCTTTTACTTTTTACGGATTTTTCTGAAATAACTTTCCATACAAAACAGAATTAACTGAAAATGAAGTCAATTCTGCTTAAAGATGGCTAAAAGTATTAAAAGAATGCATTGGCAACGTGTTCTGATATATTCTAAAAGTTTCAAATGTCTAGCTAGTCGGAAAGTTAGTTATAAATCAATTGCAAAATTTGTACTTCACAAACAACCACTGGAAAAACAAGAATACGAGCTAATAAAAACGTTGTAATAAAATACTGTGTATGCCGTATGGGGTGGCATTTTGGCACTGCCTAGGAGCGGCATTTTGTCTAGGGATCACTGGATAGACATATTAACATTTTGTCAGGAACATTTTTGTTTACCGTCGGTTGATTTCGGATGTCCATTGTTTCTAGATTATTTTTAAATTATATCTCAATGTAGTGGTCCTGAATAATCTATATTAGAAACACATCTAAGGCATAAAGCCCATTGACGCAGCGAGTGCGGCGCTCGCGCAAAATTTCTACAAGTGGCGCGTAAATCATCAAAAATACAACGTAATCAAATACGCCAGCGCCCACTGGACTTAACGATGCCTTACGCGCCGCCTGCCGCATGAGTCACCGTTTTTCGCTTCTCGGCGATACGATTTAATGAAAATACAAAGAAGTCCATTCATTGAACACGGCTACCAAAATTACGCTGCTTGAGGCGTCGTCGATCGACGGGCCAAAAGCAATTATTTAATAACAGAGAACCCATTGTTTTATTTTATTCCGTGTCATTATATTTTGCTGGTTGAATAATGTCGTCGTAAATATTTATTACAAGCCCCGAAATAATATAATATTTTTATTGCTTTTTTATGAGAGACGCTGTAAAAATAATTGTTTTGTGCTGCTTGGGCCGCTTATTACATAGGTGAAGGGTAATGCGCGGCGAGAGACGTGTGATTATGGTTATGAATACGCCGACTTCGCCCGCTCGACGCGTTCTGTGGGCACCATCGCTAAGGTGTTTTGTACTGTACAAGGGACTATCATTTTTAATTTTTCACAATGAAATATTTGATTCAATTTTTTAATGCAGCTTCATTAATTTTTTTCTCTATCAAACGCCTGAGGGTTGGATGCAATTGTTCCAGTCACCATTAGACAGGGTCCGTGGGTATTTGTTGCCTCCCGGAAACGTCTTATATGCTACGTATTGATAATACAATTTTTAAATGTTTTTATTTTTTTCGATTACAGCCATCTTCGGTCATCAAGAAAGATAGAACGCTAAAAACGGCTCTGCATTATTGCTTCGATAATCCGACAGCCGTGACAGCAGACAAAGTTTTAATGGCGGCTCCCGCGCTTTTGGAGGCACGCGACCAGGATGGGTTCACGCCGCTGCATCTTGCCGTTATCCAAGGCAACATGCCGCTGGTTACTTTTCTCCTGGCGAACAACGCCGACGTCATGGCGTTGGACAACGAGAAGCACTCTGTTGTTCATTGGGCTACCGGTAAGTGTGCTTCATAGTTAATTAATAAGTAAAGTTTCTCCACACTCCTCTCTTCCATGGGCACTTTTTTATTAAATTAAGTCTCAGTAAATTCAGCTAACGCACACTTGAGTGCGTGGCGGTCTTGAACATCTGCTGCTGAAACATTCCCAGGCGTAAACAACTGCTGATGCTTCATAATATCCAAACGCAAGGTCAAGTGATACGTTTGATTAATAACAAGTATAGTAGGGCAGTTGGTTTGGATGGAACTATTTAGTAGTAAATAAGGCAACAGGCGCCCCCACAGAAAAATGGTACGAGTATATGGATAAATTTCGAAAGAAATATTATCCATAATAATTTATTATTGATTTTTAAGGCAGGGGGAAGGAGTGGGTTTCAAAAAATCTAGCAGGTGCCACTGACTTTTACCCCGCCTACAACCCAGACATTCCGCACTATAAGTACAGCGATGAAGACTTGGACTGCAGCTATAGCTTTGTGTACTACTAGTAGTTACGACTTTTTTTTCTAGATGCCATTATGGATACCTCGCATTTACAATCGACGTTTCTTTCAGGACTTTGGCACGCAAACTATTCTACTTGATGCCAGTCAAATGAAAATTGTGCTGGCTGAGAAATATGCCTTATTTAAAACTATTCTTCTACCCACATCGGGTATTGCTAATTTGAATTCGGCCAGGGCCTATGAAACCGCCTTGCGAAAACCCTGGAAAATTCTTTGTAGCACAAGGCGTTGGTGATTCTGATTCTGATGAATATTTTGTCGTATTCATTGGAAACTGATAACTGCGATTTATAGCCGAGTTTTTCCCGTGGTAAAATAAATGTCGCGTAGGACTGATATTTTGAGCACATACTTATCATATCTTATAGGACTGCAGTCACTGGATCTGAAAGGCATGAATTACATGTCACCATTTATTATGTTGATTCTTTTTATTACATCAATACAGATATTAAATAGTGCATGTCTCTCTGCGAGTTATTGTTAATGTTGCATCCACAAGTGGTTATCGATGACGCATGGTATGTTCAGGCAATGTTCTTTTATACATGCCGCATGTCAGAATACTAAATCAATTCACCATTGCACTAATCCATGAGTGCTAATTTTCCACTGACACAGACTTTGTGTGTGGGAAAATACCGAGAGGATTGGGGCCAACCCGTTGAGAAGGCTGTTTGACAGTTAAATCATCCGGGTCACGATCCGTAGTCATTTTTCGTTCCTGGGGGAGGTGACCCGAAAACCAACCCCATTGTGTGCGCGACTTTAAGGCAAGGTAAAATTATAATAAATAATCTATTGATGATATCCAAAAACGTGTAAAACGTAAATGAATCCAGTGACGTCCCTAGGCAAAGTGACTTAGAACGCAGTCTCCTTAAATTTTTGGTTTTCAATTTGTTAGATAGGTACCTACCTACTTACCTATACTTGATATACACACCATCTACTGAGAATTATAGCATTTCCACGAAATCTACTATCAAAAAGTGGTGGATTTAGGTACCTACGTGGAGGTCTGTGGCACTGACAGGTTTGGAGGCACCCGTGTGAAAATGTCGCCTGTGCAATAAAACAATAGTAACCTACGCTGTCATGGTTTTTTATGGTTCGATTATTTTATTTAAACGAAGATGTCGATACTTTCTAATGAAGCGAATGCTTCATTATGTTTCAAGTAAAACTTCGCTCAGAGCGTAAAGCCATAGACCGTGACATTTATTTTTATTTATTGATATTAAATCATTCAACTGTTTAAAAACGTTTTTTAAGAAATAGAATAAATAAACAAAGACATGTTTAATTTACCTTCTGAGAAGTTCGACGTTTCAGTCATTATACACTAAGATATTATCTTAGCTTATTCACACAGCAGCCTTCGGTGATTAAGGTAATCATGAAGAGACGCTTTACGACCTTTACGTGGCTAGGACAAGTGTTTCTGATGCCGCCAAAGAGTGTGACACTTCGTACCCTTATGGCACAGCCTCAAGGGTTCCGTTGCCATGGCCGGCCCTCCCTCACCCTGCAGCAGTGCTACAGGTCTGACATGGCGGGAGGCGCAAGAATTGGCGTTTGACCGAGGGAAGTGGCGCGAACTTGTGCTTGCCCTATGCTCCAATGCTGGGTATAGAAGGTAAACCATTGCGCACTACCAGAAAATGCTATTCTGAAGACCACCGGCCGCCACTGGTTGCAACCAACAAAGTTTCCATGTATATATTATTATAATATAGTTAAGCCTAAAAAGAATAAAAAGTGAGAAAGTAAGAAGAGCATAAATATAACGAAATTACATATGAAAAAGGAGGAATAATAATTATAGACAAAAATAAGTTATATTATAATATATAATAATATATACATACTTACATTTTAAATTTGGTTAATATCCATTATACAAAATTTTGTTGGAGATAGCGCATTTAAACGAAACAGGTGTATTATTGAAATGATCAACGGTGGAGAAAGACATATTGTAATTTAAAGAACAGCGCCGAATAAATGAGTTTTGTGCAAAATTTGAATCACTACGACTAACATGGTACAAAGTTTGGTTTCGCGTAAATCTTGATGGACAGTGGAAACCCACCCTTTCGAGTAGGTTTGGTGAGTCAACAAAACCATTGATAATTTTGTAAAGAAAATACTGATCAGAAAGATAACGTCTACTTTCCAAAGATAGTACCGACTTATATACTTATATTTTTTTAATGGACCCTCCATACCATTGTTATATGTGCACGCCTGTGTGTATGTATAACAAAAAAAGGCGAACAAATTGTGATGAACACGTAAAGGTATCATTTTATTATTATATGAATGAAACTATCAAATACGTCATAGTGAATAGGGACCCACCTACTAAGAAAGATTCATTTATTATGCTGTCAAATTTATGACGATATTACGAAGAAGCTGACATTTTATTTGCTGTTTCCTGAGACGCTTATCGTGATCCTCAGGACACTCGTTCTAATACACTCGTAACCTCGCATTATGTCGTGCTCCGCGGCTTCGGGTCTGGTCACGCTATGCCTTCATTCCACCCGTATTGTTTTATTTCTTATTTCCACTCTGAACACAATACTTTTAGCCGTGAGCTCATGTTTCTAATAATAATGAATAATGTAAATTATTGGTTTTATATAGTTTTAGTCAGTGGCGCACTCAGGATATAATATTGGGGGGAGCCTAAGGAGGAGAATGTAAATTAGTTAATATCCTTCTTCATATAATTATTTTTACATATTTTCACAATACACAGCGGTATATTTGTACAGTTTCTCCTAGTTTTTATTAAATTGGAGGCATAGTGGCGGTGATCGTTAAGAGTGTCATCAGCGACTGGTGGATTGGAAGTGACTAACAGCGACCATGCTGGACATGTGCGCCTAGTATGCTAAAACATTACTCAAATAATATCGGCTGTGCTACCCGCTTGGTCTAGAGAGCTACAATATTTATGCCGAATTCCACTGAAAAATAAACGTTCTTTTGATTTACACCACCACCGACTGTAGTGGGTGTAGTCGTTCTTTTCGCCGAATGTTTATCGTCTATTTTTGGTTTTTTAATATTGAGGTTCCAAAATATTAGTTGAAAATGGACAAAAAAAGTATTATTGCATTTAACTTATACACAAACCTATTCAACACAACACAGCCTAATTTCTCGTTTATAGGTCTTTTGCCTATTGCACTCGGTGTACCTACACCATTGCCCCCACATCCTGAAACGGGCCCTCAGGCTAGGATATTTGGCGGGCCCCCTACCTACCGCTAAGATTAAAGGCAGTGTGAAATACTACTTTAACGTTTTTCAAATTGTGTTTTAGTTCAAATTAAGGGTACTTACACAGTGAATTATTGGCGATTTTTAATACATCTACTTCAATAATGGTGCTGTCGAGTTCATTATCGACACATAATAATCAGAAAATATATTGCACAATTATATAATTTAAAATGTTCATGGCCATGAATTTTTTGACAGTTCTATTAGGGATTGGGTTTCTAAAAAAACCCGACATTAGTGTTTCGAAATTTTTGTGTTGGAAATTAAAATCTAACAATTTTTTCTAAAAAGGGTGCTTGATTACAAATCATTTTTTGCCGTGTTTTTATTGGCTTTCGATTTCAATGTTTAAAATCATTCTGATAATTTTCATGTTTGGGGGGTGCCAGGGCACCTTGCCCCCCCCCCCTGGCTGCGCCACTGGTTTTAGTATTATCAGAGGCGTACACAACGGGGGGTTCGAATCCGAATCCCTCCCAGGAATGGAAAAATAAAACCAATTATTTAGGTAAATAGAATATTATTTCTTCTTAGTCTTCTGCACGACCTCATGAGGATCAGATGATTTGACTGTCAGTTTATTGACAAAGTCTTCTGAACGGGTTCTACCGAGAACTACTCTTAGCATTATATGACACGCAAGGCCTGTTACCACTGGAAGACTTGTGGCACCTATAAATATTTATTTAAGTATTTATTTATGAAAACAAAATATTGTGGACATAACAAATCCAAATTTAAGACGTTCACAACATGAGATTTATATTATAACAAATATTACCCTCACAAGAGAGAAGAAGAGAATATATAATTATAATGATAAAAAACATAAGTACAATTTTATACAGAAAAATAAAATTTCTAATACAAAATACATAGCACGTCGATGAAAATGTCTACGTCTTTGGGGAGAGTATTGACCAGTCTTGCACCCCTCGCAAATGGTACCTGATAGGCTTGACACGAGGAAACGGTTCTGATCCAGAATAATTCATGGCTGCGGCCATAGGTAATTCACAGTCGCTTCTACTCCAATCCAGCCTCCAGCCAAAAAAATATACTTATTCCTATCCACTCCCAGTCAACGGTGGCTTTTAATTTGGTACACTGATGCACCATGCGGTGAGTGGTTTCAAGGCCCATCTACGTTAAATTATTATTTTTTAATAACATTAAACAGTTAATTTCATTAAATTTAATCAATTCTCATGCACATTTTGACATGCATAATAATAAGTCGGCGACTGCTTCATGTATTATTAATTTGTTTGTATTTAACAGGTTTGGAAACTCCCTTAGGACATTTTTCCTTCAGAATACCTTCGAGTTAGTCCTCATTAGTGTTAAAAATAATATTGTGGTGTAATATTTGTTTACAGTTTACATTTATTACACATATTGTGGAATGTATATTTATGAAGTTTGAACTTTGAATGAGAGCGTCCTGTGCTTTCTTACAATACATATGAAATTAATATATTATTTTAATAGACTTAAACAGGCCGCCCCCAGTGAATCAGCTCTCGTCAATGTAAAAGAGTTAGGTACCTACATGTAAATTGTACGCAAAACATTTCACCGTGAGCTTTCTTATCGGAAAGAGATGACCGTGTACTAGGTCTCTAATTTTAATAGATTCAATATGAACATTAATTCAATTTTCATAGCTGATTTTAAAATGAGAAATGAAATTTAAAAAATGTTTACTTTGTAGAGATAAATAATTGTATAAATAAAACGTGGTACGGAGAGTGGGTAATTTTCTATGTTGATAGATACAAGGAATAAGCGGGTAGGTTACTTCACTATATTAATCTCAATACACATTTATGTAACGAAAAATGAATATAATATCATTTTAGTTAGGTATGTACCAGTGGGGAGGGGTGATTATTCTGTTAAGATTCGACATAAAAATAGTGCACACTAAACTTTGTCAGTCATACTTGTTTTATTTTCATTGAACTACGAATAAATTTGAAGATGGCGCTGGTTAGTTTTTAAAATCAAATTTAACCCTGCCTAGCCAAAACATAATAGTTTAGGTAGGTATGCTATGGGCGATCCGACGAAAATAGTGCACACTTTTTCAGTTATACTTATTTGTCATATTACTGATGGTGTTGGTTAATTTTTTTTAAATTTATTAAACACTGCATAAACCAAACCATAATCGATAAAATATTATTATACATATATAAAATATCTAAAATGATGTAAGTATGGTTTAATGGCATAATTTTAGATATTTTATAGATAAACGAATATTTTTTTACTATTATCTACTATGGCATAGATTATGCGGGTTGAATTGCATTTTAAAAATTAACAAACACGTTCTACACACTGTAGAGTTCAGTGAAAACATGTACATACGTATGACTGACAAACTTTAGTGTGCACTATTTATGCCGGATCATAACAGCCTACCTCCACCCTTCGCCACTAGCATGTACATATTAATACAATAAACCGAGGGTATTTCGTGATATTTGAATTTAAATTCATATTTTGAGTTATGTACCTACTTTTCCACCAACATAATCAATAATGTATTAATTTGGAAATTAAACATATTATTTTGTGTCAGTTGTGCATAATATTATTATTATGCGATTGACAAGTGTGCATAGTGCCTGAAGATGCCAAAAAGCGACACATGGGTAGCAAGAAAAATCTACTGAAATGGAAAAGTAATTAGCATTTTAGCTATAATGTAAAATAAGTTGAATTTTTACTCCAAATCGCTACACAATAAAATGTACTGAAATACTGAAGAATTACTACCTATGTAAAGTTTGAGAAACGTTCATGTGATGTGTTCCATAATTGATTTATATTTTCTAAGTAATCGTTTTTTGTGGCAATTATTTATTCATTGTAATTATTAGAAATTACATGTTATGTACATTAATGTTACAATGTAATGACTAATGACGTACACGCCTCATCGAATGTATGTAATGTTATTATTTTAATTAAACAATTACATTTTGGTGAGAAAATAATGACTTAAGTGCGTCATTAGGAATGTATTATATAATTCAATACATCATTGATATTAATACTACAGGGGCCTAGTAAGTATAATGCAGGGTTGGCGAACCTTTTTAGATAAGTACGCGTGCGAAAATTTTCAAAATATTAATTGTCGACTGTCTGACGTGCTGAGCAGTTTTTGAAAAAAAATGAAAAATAGTTACAATAGATACAAATTACAATTGAGTTCTTGAGATTCTGCCTTTCACCATGTTGCTAGGGGTCTAGCCCAGGGGTCGGCAAACCGCGGCTCTTTGGGTATTGGCGTGCGGAACTTTGCCAAATTCCCAATTCAGATTTTTTACGAAAAAGGTATGATTGTTGTCGTTTTAAATCCACTAATTGCAAAAGTCGACAAATTAAATTTTTCTCCATTTCATTTTGACACGAGCACTTTTGAAATGGATTTTTTTGGTGGATTTAACAAGTAAAGAGTTATGTAGCTCCAAATTTGTAGGTCCTGCCACCAAAATTAAGGATTTGGAGAGAGAAAAATGCAATTTAATTTCACAACACAGCGGAGCGCTCTAAAAGATCTACAATGTAGATTCTACATAATAATGTAGATACTACGATGAACAACATGAATAGCATTTAGAGAAGCCAAATAACCGATGAGAACTTGGAGTCACAACTAAAATTGAAAACTACAAGTTACATACCAAATATACAGACACTCTCCAAAGAAATGCAAGGAAGGTCATTGTTCACATTAGTTTTAAGGAATGCGTGACAATTGTATGTAAGTCATTTTCTGTAAAAATTAGATGTATAATGTCAACAATAAAAAAACTTATATTTGCGTTAGTTTCATTCGCAAAATCTTCTTCACTTGATAAATAAACAATAACATTCACTGAAATAAATCGTATTTATAAAACATATATGTATGGCTCTCGAAAAAAAATTTAACCGTTGTGATACTCATATTTGGCTCTTTTGGTCCAAGAGTTTGCCGACCCCTGGTCTAGCCGAAGGCATATCTTTTATTCTTTGAATAATTTTTTCCTTGTTTTCAAAATTTTCAAAGAGATCGTGAAAGCATTTTAATCACACCTCTTTCATAATAATATTCGGTTTTTCACTTTTAGCGATTATGTTTGAGACAAAATAACAAGCAGCTGTTTATATTTATATGCCTGTCGATAAATTTCATCAGGTTTATTTTTTTCATTGGTCCCGATTGGTCTCAAGCATTGTAAATCGAATAAAATCCGAGGTTCGCGGCGTGATTTCCTCCGCCGCCTGATGAGGCCAGTCCAGTGTGATAATATTATGTGTGAGGCATACATCCTAAGAACCGACCGGCCTCTGTAAGCCATAGTCACACATCCACGTTATCCACATGTACGGGGCCCATTCCCATATTAGGTTACAGTAACATCTCTTACCTTACGCTATAAATCAAATAGGTAATTACCTACTTTACGACGTATTTAACACTTACTTATTCTACATAATATATTTATCATGAAGTCATTAAATAACTAAATATAAATTATGCTTTATTCTATGATTTTTCCGATTAACATTTTAGAATGTTTACAATCAGGGAAATCCCTCAATAAACGAAGTTTTAACTTAGTAAACAGTCTAATCTGATTGCTTAGAATATTAGCTTGATATTCAAATAATATACTTTATTATTTATTTAAAATTAAAAGGTCGAGTCAAAATATCGGTACCTATCGCATAAGTAAAAGGTATTTTAAATACATTTGAATAGGTTATCCACAGTCACGCTGCAAAACTTCTCATTTCCAGCTTGCAGACTAAATGATTAAATCTCGTTGAATTAATAATATCGAGTAGTCTAGTTTATGCTAGATATCAGAATAGACCGTTTGCGGTAATAAACAATACCGTATAACTGTCATATTTGCAAGCCGCTGAATCCATTAGTGCAACTTCGCCGCATCGCTAATGATTATACTCTCTAGTATTGTACGTCACAATTGCATTTCCTTCTATTTTCACCGCACTTGGATTGACATTGACAAATTGCAATTTTCACCATACACTGGTCGTTTACACTGAAAAGCAAGGCAAGTCTGTTGTTCAAGTAGAATATTGTTATTCATGAGGATAATTAAAATATAAGACAATAATAATCCATCAAGCATTAATAATAATACATCAAAACTAATCATACAGAATATAGGATTAATTAAAAAAAAAAAGAATTAATTTGTAGCTTAAATAATGCGATACATCATTAATTGAAAATCTTTTTGAAAAAAACACGATGCCCGACCTAATCACTGGATTCGTGCCAATTCAATGTTCAATTTCAATTTATTTTATAACATATTGTGGACATTACAAATTATAAGTTTAAGACGTTCACAACATGCCATGAAACATTATTATAAAGAAAAAAAGTAATAAAAACGATAAAAATGAAAATATAAAAAGAGAACATAATATTATTATTATAAACATATTATAAACATACAAAGGCAGTGAAAATACAATTTTACATCTATAGAAGTTCAGAGTACACCGAGTTTGCTAAGGAAACCCTATTTTAAAAATTTATAAAATAGCGTCCACCTAAACTCACCCTCAACTTTAACCAATTAAGTTACTGGCATTCTACTTAATTACGATAAATTTAAGTAGTAGTTCTTACATGAAATGCTTATCGAATTGCGTTAATGTTGACTATCGACAGGATCACTCCAAATTTTTCATTATAACACCAAGGCTTTGAGGAAATCACATAAATATATTGTGAACTCATTGAGAATCGAATTCGGTGCTCCCAGATGAATGCTAGCCAACGCCTTATGCATTGGACTACAAGGGCCGCTGCATGACCCAGAAAACTTCGAAAGATTAAATTGTTCTGGCAAGGTGAAAGAATTTATTAAAAACCGCTAGCATTCACCACATGGCTTACAGAGGATAGTAAAAACTGGTGAAAACTGATCCAGAATGTCACAGTATCAATTCCGGAGAGATTACTATATTCTGTCATGAGGGCTACGACGATAAAGAGAAACTATTTTTATAAACAAATAAAAATTGAAATGATATCCCATTTAACGTAACCAGTGGAAATTATTGCTTGTACTTAATTCAAGTCAATTTTCATTCAACCGATGTAATATGTAATACTACAATATTCAAGCAATGTTCTGAATACTATTATAGGGATGTTCTACCTATGGCAGCTTTTATCGTATGACGAGCAAACGATGACTCTATCTTTTCGTTAATGTATTAACTGGAAAATGTGACGTTGTTGATTTTATGGATTACGCTGATTGATGAGCGTTCGTGTAGTTATGTTATGATTTTATAAGTTATAACAAGGTTTTTCTTAGTAGGTTAAAAATAAATATATATATTTATCTACACATACAGAGAAACCCAATTCTTCCTGCGTCAACGGCGCAAAAAATCTTCTAAATAATATCTAAGTGATTGTACCATAAACAGATAAAAGGTTATATTTATCTATAGCAGTATTTCCCAAACTTATAACATGATAATAAACATTGTTCCGACGTACCGGAGCCTACTTTTGATGACGAATCATCTCAGTCTAAGAACGACGAATTTATTTTATTGCTAATATTATGATTTAATCAGAGCATTGAAGCGGAGCTTGGAGCAGTGGAGCAATGTGGTTTTACCCGGAGCAACAAAAATTTGTAGAGCTCCGCTGCTCCGGATGTTATTTTTTATTTGTTATTAATTTTCGTCCTAAAATTCAATGAAAATAATATATTTGACAATTTGCAAGATTAGAATTATTTTAAATACGGCTACACTGCCGAGTGATAAACAACCTCACTTTTTTTTGACAAAAGAGGCAAATAATGACAGACGATTTTGAATAATGAAAATTTTTTAACATATTTGTATACTTACATCACCTATTAAATACCTATTAAAACTGTTTACACGGAGCGGAGCAACTCAAAAAAGGTCTGCTCCAACTGTTTTTTATGCTTAAAAAATACGCTGTTTTGCGAGGGAGTCTATTTTACGTTAACTTTGTCAATTGTTTTTTTTTAGTTTTTTTCATATTATTTTTTTCTCTTCTTTTTTAATAAAAACACTCGGTCAAAGCACACTACTTGAGTCCATTGGGTGACTGCTCATGGCACATTCATATGCTTAAAAATTTACAAACTTCTCAATCCAATACATTCATTTAAGACTGGGTGTGATACAGATAAGGTTTTATTAGGTACCTAGTCTGTTTTTATGATCAGAGCCATGTCCGGAAACTTGTACGTATGCAGTTCACCGTGTCACACTTCACCGTGAAATGTTGTACTTATCGGAAATATTTAGCCGTACTTAACGACTGTTCAATTTCTTTGGGTCGTATAGTAGGTACTGACATAAAATTCATATCTAAATAAAACACGATTATCGTCGGTTTACACTTAACAGAAAGCCAGCAGCAAAAAAAAAATTGAAAATAGCTGATATACTGGATTATTTGTTAGGTTAGGTTAGGTTTTCATTCTTGAATTCATGAATTTTGCCAAATCATCTCTTTCCGATAAGAAAGCTCACGGCGAACTGTGCCACGATGAAATGTTTTACGTACAGTTTACATGTAACCGATCGAAGCAGTTAATTGATTGTTTTCCTTACGGATTCATATGTAATGGGTTATTTTCTTGTGTCAATATTGCGCAAATCGCTGATAAGTATCGATATTATGCTCGTTTTAATTAATTTTTATATTAACATCAGCTAAAAGTCTAAACTAGATGTGAGTCGGAAATACTGTCACCAGTTTGTGAACTCACGTATCGGATGAAACTACCCATACTCAGTATGTGTGGCCCTATAAACTTGTTCCGAAAAACTTGTGATGATATCATCGCGAAGTCGCTCGAAAGTTGATAGACTTTCAACAATATTGAGATTAAATGCGTTCGAGCGAGATAACACTTGAATATAGGTATATTTTAATTTTTTAGTCTATTCTATTGCATTCGAATGTATGAACAATAAGTCATACATTTTGTGTCGCAGCACAGTGGTGAGAAGACGTACAGGCTTGTTATAATATCACCGCTCAAAATGTTTAAAATAAAAATGAATCACTGTTATTAATTTTTGTTAATAAAAACAACTCATAAATTTAGAATGTGTTTAAAATTTTATAATAAATGGGACATTTCGAAAAGCGGAGCTCAGTGTATTTTTAGCGATTCTATTGAAGCCGATATTTTAAATAATAATATTATGGAGTGGGTTTTAGTTCCAGATGAGTATGAGACTTATTTCGCACACATGTATGCGCGCCAAACCCTCTATATAGAATTCCAAACACTAGTAAGTATTTTGGAACAAGTTTCGATACTAAGTATTTTTTTATACTGGTAGTAAGTATACTTAGTCTTCAAAATCAACCAGTTTTCTCACCTCTAATCTAAATCAAAGTGTTTTCTTTAATAATAACCCTATCAATTAGGAGACAAATTAGAAACCATTTCCCAACGCTCAACAAACACAAGTAGGTAGGTCATGGCCCGCAAAAGAGGGGATTGACTGACACAACTCTAACCTGCGGGCCCGTTCTTACGGGGGGGGGGGGCGACTTGGTAGGTCGACCAGTGAAGTGAGATGAACACACACCACAAATTTACTCTATAGAAGAAAAAAAAATAGTCACCTGCTAGTCTATTTGATGGATAGAATTTTATTTTATAATTATTTTTAATGTGTTTCCAGACTAATAAAAATGACTATTTATCCAATCTGGTGATGGGTCGCATGTTACTTGGCTACAGTGTTGCCATCTTTTTCTATGCTGATTATAGTACAAAGGCGTAAAAGTTATAGTATTTCTGATAAAAATATAGTACAAGAACATTTTTCGTCTTGAATTATTTAAAATTATAGTATTTTGGCATATTTGGCGTAAAATTATAGTATTTTACATTTTTCGCCGAATCAAAATTATAGTATTGTACTATAATTATAGTACGGTTGGCAACACTGCTTGGCTATCACAAAAGGCGGTCGCGATCAATGCTTCATAATATGATTTATTTAAAAATAGGTACAAAAGATCGCTAAAAATGCACAGAATACCCACTATTTTACACGGAACCGTGGAGTGCCGCGGAATACCATCTGGAGAACACTACTTTAGAAGATTACACTGCTCTTAGCTTTAGCGATATGTTGGAGGCCCCGCCAAACATCGTGTCCTGGGGGCCCGCTTCAGGATGTGGGGCCCATGAGGTAGGTACACTTCCCGCATAGTCAAATTGCTATGCTAATAAGTAGTTTTAATTATATTTTAATTCAATAAATTCACTTTGGTTTTTGTCAAACATTCAATTCAAATAAAACTTATTATTATTATTAATTCCAAATTACAAACCATTTGCTAAATTTAATGTTTACGTAAAATTTCCGTTATTTTCCAGTTTTTGCAAACCAGTCTTGCGAAGTCGAATTAATTAAAAACCTACTAAATATTTAAATGTCAAAAACTTATGTCATATGTAGGTACCTATCGATGTCCTAATGGCAATATCCCGTAAGTGACTTTTTAAAAATTGTGCAGGAAGCTAAAAAAACTAAATATGTAATATCCCGTATCTGACTGTTAATATATTCACACATGTTGTAACTACATAGCATGCCAATAACCCGTAACGTAACAAGGTGGTAAAACAAAGCACATGACGCCTAATATAATGATAACATCCAATAAAATGTGACATTTATATAAAGATAAACATCCAAATTTGTTATATATTATTACTTACTGTGTTTTTCCTTTTTAAATAATTCGAAAGTGATATTTTGAAGCAGAATTCAGCACACGTCATGCAACACGCTTGACAGCCCAGAAGCAAGATACGGACTTTTACAGGTTTATTTCTGCAATTTTCAGATACGGGAAATTACTAAAATAGCTTTATCATTTTTGTTAAAATAACTACAGATATGGAAATTTCGCAGTCGATGGGCAGTATTTTTGTTGTTTTTAATTCTTATACATCAAAAAGTCATTTTCGTCATATATGTCAGATACGGGATATTGACATTAGACTAACGCTATGCTTGGTAGCATTTTTTGAGCCACACACCATTCCAAGTTATTCGAATTTTGAATAAGCTAATATTATCTAACAGCAAATCAATACTTTTATTAAACTTATCATTTTTGCCATTATAAAACCGCTTCTGAAGTATTTTGAATATAATTATATTTCGGGCCAATGCCTTCCTTTTCCTTGTATATGACCTTTTTACTTTTACATAATATTAAATTTAGTACCGATGACATCCTCCGATCGATATGAGGTGAGTAAATATTTTTGTCATTTCAATTTTGTTCGAATATTTAACGACGTTTTTGAATTTACCTCGTTTGCCACTTGCCATCATGTTGTGTCTTCCTTCGTTTCCGGTTTTAAATTTATTCTTTGAACCGACTGTCAAAATTCGTGTTGAATTTAAAATGTCAATAATAATTTAACATTTAAAGTTTTTGTATAACGTTGAACTTTCCGGAATTCGGATGATTAAGATGTACAAATTGATAAAAAAAAATCGGTGTGGGTACTTATGTACGCGCATTAGAAATTAGAAGTTATACTTCTTTGGCGTACCTAACAAAACAAAAACAAAACTTGTTTTAGCCTAGATTCTTCGATTAGCTCTTAATTATCTTGTTAAATTATACACTCAAGAAGAAGGGCCGCTTTTTGTAGCCCCGTTCTTTTATTTCTATACACTTTAACTTACATTACTAAATTATATAATTATTTCTCGTTGTTTTTATTTTGAAAGTAACAACTGTCACTCTGACGTTTAATCGTTTGTTTACGTAAGGAATTGCAAATGGCCGACAATAATAATTTCGTTGCCTAGGCAAGGAACAATTCTACTATCAAACTTTCGTTTGTATACAGCTGACTGATTCGCAGCTAACTTCATATGGTGTACGCGCGCAGCTCTCAATTTCACTCTCTACCAAATGTCCCAAAATAAGTATAATATCAAAAATATATCTATATTGAACACAGCATATGTAACTACTATGCGACTTATATACATTTACTGACTAAGAACAGACTCTTAGTTCTAAAGTCTAATAAGCTCGAACAAAGCACATTTTAGTGGATGTCGATTTCAGTTTTGGGTAACTGCTTTTGGTATACTCCCACTTCTCAGGGATAAACAACTGAAGATGTTTCAAGTCAAAACTCAGTGCGTAATCATGAGCGATGTTCCCGATTAATACCGGTTGTAGTGCAGGGCCGGTTTGGTTGGTGGAAACATAGGCTTTATATTATTAGTCTATAAGCTGTGCAGTATAAGTAACTTGGTCCAAATATTGTGTCGTCTGCCATGTACAACCGTATCTACAATAATTAAAAAAATGCAGTTTTTCGCGGAACCGGAAATGCTAATGTGCACGTGAATGCGAATTTGTAATAACTACTCTTCTTGGTTGTTCCCTCATGGCTGAGAATCGTGACCACTTCGAAATTCTGTAATCTTTTGAGCGACCACGATTTTCCACCCCTCTCGATTCCCTGCTCCTCTCAGGGCAGAGTAAAGACGCTTGTCCTCTGCTTTGCCTTCCCTGGAGGCTTTCCAAAACCACCAGTCTCTCCAGGTTATCCGATCCGAGCCGACTAACATGTCCAAAAACTGCAGAATGCGTCTCAAACATAATATTGTCGAGAGCCGTTACTTTATTTGTAGTCTCTTAATGATTGACTAGTTCATCCTGTATTCTGTCCAAGAAAGACGAAGCATTCAGCAGCGACACCACATTTCGAAGGCATTGATTTTCTTCCGCTGCTTTCCCCTCAGGGTCCATGGCACCGTACAAAAATGTGAAGAATACTTATGTTTGCACAAGCATCATTTTCGTTATTGCAAATTCGGCAGAGTTTATTTTTCGACTACATTCAATATAATATTTTCATATATTGTGTTATGTTGAATGAATGAATGGTATATTTTGTGATCTGTACCTACTAGCATTGTTTCACGCCAGATGTTTATTAGAGGGATCCAGGGAACTCAGAAATAATGGGAACTGAAATACCTAACGGTTAGGAGAAACAGCAACCGATCTCGAGTAAGGAAGAATACGGGATAAATTTAAACACGTGTCAAGAATACGTCATACGTATAATACTGACAACAAACTGCTCTCCGTTTATGTATTGACGCTCATTTCATATTGGTATATTACACACACGTCTATAATGCGTGGTTCATTTTCGTAGGACACTCAACATTCAAAAACCCGTGTTAAAATTTACTGTATAGGTATATAGCCTAATAACCTATTGTAATTCTATTTATTATCTGTTCTTTGGAAGGATCGTTTACGAGGGCACTTTTTTCAGATAATGCATCCAATAATAAAGACGTCAATGTAAAAACCCCATTTTTTATCTTTATTCAATTGAAATAAGATAATGCATTTTATATAAATAAAATGATGAATATGTTATGGAATAATATATAATTTATAGCATGCGAATTTTATAAAACCCATTAAAATACTGAGAATGCCATGAGACAATTCGTACTCGGTCACGATTAGCGTTCACAACGCCATCGTCGTCCGTCATTTGCAAAGAGTACAAAACAAGGATTTGTAAGTAGTTTTCCATGTTGGAGCTGATAGTAGTTTGCACTTATCTTGTCAACACCTACCAGCATGCCACAAATGCTCAGAATAATAAATGACTAAATGCCAGGTCCGCCTCAGGCTGTAAGCGAATTTTGTTTTCCCATATTATTCTATCTTGTATGATATTTGGTCAATTGATATTTTGGGATGATAAGATGTGTGAACACAAAGTCGTTGTTGCTTGGATGCAGGGGCGGTTCTACCTTAGGGGTTTGTAGGGATCATCCCCATATCCCTATTATGTCAAAAATACACATCAAATATTTTTATTATTGGACATAATATAGGTTAAATTAAATAACTAATTTATTGTATACATCTCAACTCGTCACTATTTAATAGAGATTTTTACTATTATTATTATTATTAAATAAAGCAAGTGTTGTAAATTATGTAATTATATAATATCGGATTTCCGCGGAAATAAAATAGTTAGTACCTATTTACAAATTAAGAAAGCTATGGCATCTATTTCTTGCTAATTGTGTGTTCCACCGGTATAGTTGTCAGTTGAGTGAGGGCACCACATGCTGACATTTGATATAACATGATATTATATTTTAATACTTTTTATATTGTATGGGCTTAGTTCTAAATTTGAACACCTGATGATTTATAATGGTATATCTATAGTCTATACCATCCCATCTCTGCGGTACATAACTCGTTCTGCGAAGGATTGGTTTAATGTTTAAAGTTGTCATTAAGTTATGCATGGCAACAATTCTATTTTCACATAATTATGATCAATTCTTGATGGAAAGTTATTGTAGGTATTAATTAATTCTCCTTCGCCAAACACCTTCATCACAGTTAAATATAATTTGTTTTCTGCTATAATTTAGCGAAGAAAACACGTTCTTATTTATTATATTACCATTTTCCTGATTAGTTTGATAATTCAGTTATGTTCAGTATGCACCCACGATGGCCGCGCGGCTTATTAGCGTCGGCCTATAGCGTCGTAGGTCATATGTTCGAATCCTGGGTCTGGCACGTTCACATATTGTTTTTTCACTTTGTGTATGAGTATGGACTTAGAGCCCTATGCAGAATCCAAGATTTCGATCCTAAGGGTAAGTTGCCGAAAAGCATGACTTAACTATAGACTATACTGAGTATAGAGTTAAGGAATTCTTAACCATAGACTACTTTTGTTATGAACACGCCCCCTTCTGTATTACCATTTACCACTGACAGCTGCTGTCAAAATAAATTCGCATGTCTATAAAACAGTCCATACACTCAAATTCATTTAACAATGTATCTCAATATGGATATTGATAGTGTTAATTCGTTTGGCATGTACTTGCAGAATATTATTTTACTTTTATACGCCAGCCCGCAGAAATACAAAATGCCAGGTGAAGAATGACACTTGACGCTAGTATTACCATGTTAAAAAAATATCTTGCGGTGCCTAAGGAATCACGTATAATGACTGATAACGGAAACATAAGAGTATTATAATTAAATATTAATATGTATTTATAGTTATTGCATTTATAAAATGCAGTTGTCATATTTTTGTCATCGTTTAACAATTATAAAATAATTTACCTAAACTATAGGAAAGAGAATTTTTAAATATGGTATTATTTTCAATAGAAATGATCTTAACTAAGGACAATGTTTCTGCATAGTATTTTCTGCTAAGGAGATTTTAGTTACCTATGACAAATGTTTCTGCATTCCGCACAATAGGTTGAGCAAGTGGCTGACATCCATTTCTCGTAAAAACTAAATCTGTTAATACTAACTTCCACTCTGTGGAGGCCCATGTGATCTTATTAGATCGGACATGGTCAAAGAAGGTTATGTTCATAAATGAAATATTTTATTATACAACATAACCATGAATCGTACAGCTGTTGATCTACCTATTGTGACGCAATACGTGTCTTACGAAGCCTGTTCCATTTCTTTGGGTCATATTCACTGTCCTGCTACATAATATCGTCTTCAAATTTAATTGGTTATGATAAGTTTTGTTTTATCTTAAGCTCATTAGTGTGAGGTTATGTATTTTTATTGTATTTAATGAATCGAACGTTATTCATTTCTAATACACACGTTCGGCATTATTATTACGTTGTTATTTTGTCGAAGCCTAAATACGGACCTGGTAGAAACATTTACAAAACAAACCTATCAACTTGTTTGGGGAATTCCTTTAAAGTTTGCTGAAGACTTGAAATATTCGTGACTTCGGGACATAGAATTATTAATTTGTCCTTTATTGATGTTCGATTAAAATGGCAGGAAAGCCGTTTGAAATTACCCAACACAACTTTTAAAATGGTTATATTGTTATTTCGGCACAACATTATGAATACCAAGCAATTAATTGGCAGATTGGAGCGAAGCTAAATTTAAAATTAAATAGTTTTTTTTGTGACATTTCCTCTCTTATAAAACAATGTTGGCTACATAGGAAAATATATTGGAGAAATAAAAAAATCACAATGAAGATGTTGAATGAGGGAAAACCTGACAGAATCAAAGAACGGTTAAAATTTGAAAGAATAGTAAAGTATTATTATAATCTATAAGGTAAATGATAAATAATTTTTTTCACTCATATGGCAATGTTAATTATATCAACCCTTAGAATGCTACGCAACGATATATCGTTGTTTTTGATAATGGCCAGAAATGCTAACAACGATCGTCGTTTTGCTTTTGATGCCTGAAATGTTAAGTTAATTTGGGAAAATACTACTGCACCAGTGGTACGAAACATTTTTTTATCTATTTAGTTTTATTGTTGTGTAATATAAGCCGATTCATATATGTTTTGTGACTGGGTAAGCTTAGAACTTTTAACTATTGTATATTTTTTTCATGGCATCACCCTTTTCATAATAAAAACAATTCCAAATACAAATTTCAGTTTACAATATAAAAATTTGTTTACAGTCTAATTCTTGGTGGAAGGAAAATGTTTTATTTTATTTTCTGGATTTGAACCAATGGGAAAGTCTTTCACTCAACTCAGTGTTTAAAGTAAAGTGGATTTGTGCTATATAAAAACAGTTTCATTTATAAAAAAATAATGAAATAAAATCATTTTCAATACATATTTTAAATGTTCCAATAAACAAACACCATAAAGACCTTTTTCACAAATCACGCATAGTGTACAAGATCTTTTAACGAGGCCACCATGCAAAATTTTTCTTTTCAGCCGGGTAGTTTCCTAATTCCACTATTTTGTACCTATTATCCCTCGTGTGGGATAACCGATTGTTTCCAATAACTGATAAAAATCAAAACTCTGTGCGCGCATCGTGCTTTTCGCTCGCTCTCGCGATCGCCCGTATGATGGAGCGAGAAAGAGATATGTCAATTACTTTTAACAGTAGATGCAGCTCGGGATATCTAATTGCCTCATTATCTATTCAAAACGATAAATTAATTACGAAACGTGTTTTTATAATATTCAGATTTCGCATAATCAATTGGAGTGGTAAGGTGTCTAAAAATAATACAATACTTTAATTTATCGACAATTATTGGTAGCAATCCTCGACCAGATTTTACAAAACATCGTAGCAGCCAAAGGGTTTTAACAGACTTTCACAGTCAAATACATATTGAAAAGATAAATAATGTAGTTTTGCCAGACGATTCTAACCCGTATCCACAGTTTCAAGGATGGACACTCCGCCGTTTGGAAAATGCCTACAATATGGATATATTATAATAAAAATAAAAATGTATAATTTTTAGTTAGGTTAGTTCTAATTTTAATGCTATTGCTAAAATTACTAACGCTCCTGGTTTCTTAGTTAGCAGATATCAGGGACATATAAATATTAGATAACATTAATTGGAAGTATGACCAGCGGCGATTTTCTTTGACGCAAATGACGCAATCGATTCGTCATGCAATTATTAAATTATACAGTAGTCTTCAATTTCTCATAAATTGCGTACAAAATATTACCCAAAGCATATAAAAATTCCTGCAACTAACATCAAATAAATGCTTCTAGGGAAGAAGTATATAAATATTGTAACATAATATTAAGTAAATGGGTTTGTAGTTTGTTTTATTTAACGTATTGAAGTCACTTTCAACCAATAAATGCAATTCCAAATGAAGGTTAGGTACACGTAAAAACAGGTTTAAAATTAAATTAAACTAAGTATATATAAAATATCCAAAGGTATGTATGATTTAATTGCGTAATTTAAGATATTTTATAGATAGACAAGTATTTTTTGGCTATTATCTAATGGCAGGGTTTAATTGAATTTTAAATACTAACCAACACCATCTGTAAATTATTGTAGTATTATTTCAATGAAAACAATTAATATGTATGACAAAGATTAATGTGCACTATTTATGGCACATCTTCACAGCCTACCTCCACCCTTCGCCACTTTTATGAGCGGTATCTACCTACTCATTCGCCTATAAAATACATCAGCGACATGACATAAAATATAAATTTAAATTATGATTTATGATTTATGAAGTATGCTAATAAAATAATAACATTTATATTGTCGTTTTATATTTTAATGATTTGGCAAATAGATTTCCACATAGTTTCTAATGATAACTTTTAGATTGTTTATGGCACCCATAGAGTAGGTGGCGTGACTCCTGTTTTTACGCGCGCAAACGTTCGTGTTCAATACAAACACTTCCGATTTTTTTTTATTATCCACTTGTCCTTGGTTATAATAATTTTTCGCGAATTGCTTGTATTAACTAATAAATATGTGTAATAAAAAGGTTAAATTCCTCTTGACCGCGAAATATGGCGTGAGTAAAATTATTAATGGCGGAATTATTGCTTTTAACTTTTATATGGCTAATATCTGAATTGCCAATAAAGAAAATAAATTGGTTCATTTCGGTGTTCATTTGAACAAAAAAATGGAAAAGTTGTTCGCTACAAAGAGGTAGGTAATTGAAACCAAAAAGAATTTATGAACATCCTTGAAAAACAATTATTTTAAAGAAAATAGTGTACGAGTTTAATATACCTACCTACGTATTTTAAGCCTGTGATCGTCTAGATTTCTTGATGTAGGTATTAGTAAGTTCAAAAATAACAGAAAACTATTATAAATATTAAACCTATTTTTTGATTATTGTTTATTATTAAATATTTAAAAATATAGAATTCTTTATTGAAACAACATACTTAACGATAGATGTCAATACAAAATCATCTAAAATATTATCAAAAATATACCAGAACCATTTTGACGTAGGTACTTACTGATGGATTTCCGTTTTCTCATAATTTACAAAGACTTCAAGATCAATATCATGAGTGGACCAACAAACCTAAGGCGAGTCCTTACCTCCTCCAAGAACGTCCTCCATCTTCCACTATCCTTGGGCAGTGCTTTCCAGGTATTTGCCGCCGGCCGCTCCAACATCTCCGTTGACACCATCCGACCACCAACCATCCAACAGCCTACCAATCGACCTCCGGCCATCCGGTCTGGTATCCAGGATTCCCTCGGCGGTTGTCATCACTCTCCATTCTTACTACAAATGGCCGCCCATCGAAGCCTATCAGGATTAACGAATGCAGAGATACATTCTTCTTGGAAGAGGTTACAGAGGGTTCAGGTTATGCGGCATAAACCATTCGTCTCTTTCTAATATGCGCCCATATTATATCCTCTTAATTATTAATATATCAAAGACATATAAATACTAATACTCACCTAGAATTCTTACTATGCAGATCTTTTTAAAGTACTGATTACACTTTCCCACGAATAAATCAGAAAAAGGCATAATATATTGTAATATGTGTTTGAATTGTGACATCAGTGTTTTACGACTCTGTTACATAGTCCGTTTTACCGAAATTTGTGTGGATATTATAATTTCTCCATGTTAAGAACGCGTGTATTATATTATTAGGTTGCAGAAAGATAATATGGAAAAGATATCCACAATACTTCGGTGTCTGAAATGCCCATTTACAAATTGTTATTAAAATTGCAAATAAATTATTCTCAATTGTGACAGAAATAAACATTGATATAATACCATATTTATAGGTACCTACTCTCAAGTATATTATTATGTACTATGTAGTATATGGAATCCAAAACAAATCGGAACTTATTTTATAGGTTTATTTATGGTTCCAAGATCATTTGAAAACATCCGAGTGCTACGTACATTATACGTATCATTTGTGTTGAGTATTCTTGAATATGCCAGCATTATATTATTTGGAGTTCTAAAAGGTCCGTCTACTCAATCAAGATGCATCGAGTCCACAATAGATTTATTATATTTCTCTACCTTATGATAATGATAATAAAATGAATTTTCCGACTAGTTTTCTTCTGGGTATGCTATCAATGCAATCCTTGTCCACCCGAAGAGTGATTGCTATTTTAAAGGATTTTTTTATTTCTTCGTGGGTTCATTTACAATCCGTATATACTGGCAAATATTAATTGTCATGTTCCCACCAATATCACTCGTAACTCTACGGTCTTCATGATACCCCGTCGCAGGACGGATGTGATGTTTCATGATGCTGTGTATCGTGCGATTAACTTATTTGATGGGACTATAAAGGCTGTTTGTTTTTTTATTAACTATATTACGTTTGTGGACTTGTAAAATAGGTTAAATTTATAATTGTATTTATCATTAATTTTACTTTAAAATCTACATAAGCACATACTTTCTTGTTAAATTGTTATTATTTGTAATTAATTCATTTTTATAATTTGTATTTATTATGTATTCTGGCACATTGGCCAGTCGCTGTCATGCCATAATACTATTTTCTAAATAAATAAATAAAAAATTAAAATATTACCAAGAAAATTAAGTCTCTTGCAAACAAAATAAATTGAATGCAATGGGTAGCTAGACTTTCACTGCTATTTTTGATTTACGGGGTGAAAGCTGAATATTTAATCCAACACGAACGTCAACATCAGTTTAAAGCAAAAATTAATTCGCTAATGGATAGAGTAATTTATAAAATTAGCATTGTTAACAAAAAACGACAACAGAGGTGTCGGCGGATAAAAGTGTTGCAAATGCTAATTTTAAAAATGGAACACATTAGAACCAGAGTTATTTTTGATTATAACATTTTTAATACATACCTACCTTCTGTTTTGTTTCATTTCAAAAATATTGTTTGATACGAGATTATGTACAATCGTTTCCGATGTTGTAGCATTCGTTAAATGAAGGCGTCCACGAAAAGGGGTCTATATGCAAAAACAAAATTGTTCAGGAGAGGAAAAAAACTTTTATTCGATCTTGCGGACTTTTGGAGTATATCTGTGATAATAATTATGTTCATGAAAACACTATTTATCATTGACAATTTTTTTTGATAATAAAATATCATAATATAAACCCCTTTTTTACGGTAAGCATTTTAGTGTTGCTAATATCACAAAAAGTGTGGCAGTTAAAATAATAAAACTTTCCAATATCGTGAGCAATGCCGTATCCGGAAATTTGTACGTAAACAGTGCACCGAAGGCAATGACATGATTATTCGTGCGCCGCAGTACGTGAAACATGAGTTCGTGTAACATTTAATCAAATGACGAGTTCTTCGTTGAACATTTCACCGTGGAATATATTTGTACGTATGCTACAACATGTGGCGAATTTTATGAGATGTCTTTACTAGGTTAGGGTTTATCTAATTGGAACAGTACTATTTGCAAACTATCGCCGCAGTTTGTAAGATGTATGTATTCCACGGTGAAATGTTCAACGAAGAACTCGTCATTTGATAAAATGTTATACGAACTCATGTTTCACGTACTGCGGCACATGAATAAGTGTCTCACGATGAACTGCATACGTACAACTTACATGTAACCGAGCAATGCTATATAGACCCGTTTTAGTCAATAAAATCACTTTTTGACATGATGTATTATAATATAGACCCCTTTTCAGGGGACGCCTTCAAATATGTACGAATAAATAACAATAATTAAAACAATACATTGTATTGGTACATAATTGTTACATATGTTTTGTAAATATTTTTTATTAAATGCCCAGTTCAGACCAATATACACATAAAAGCGTACAAATTATAGAATGCTTTGTAAACTTTTGCCACACTCAAAGAATGCACGTGCGCAATCATTCGTTTGAATTAATTAATTAATTTAATTAAATGTATTGGCGTACGGTCCATAGATGCTGTAAATGCGTACCATGCCCAGAAATAATCAATATAGTATAGTGCATTGATATTGTGAATTTATTGTTCAGTTTTATGGTTCATCAGATTTTCAAAATGTAAAAATGCGTATTTAGTATGTACCTAAGTATTGTATCGCAGTATCCCTACGACCAATGGTAACCGCACGCCTCTGATATACCTACACGTATTTCTTTTTAACACTAAAACAAGCCATGAAGCCCAATGACAGTAGTGAAACAATAGTGTAGTTAGTAATAGAAGCAAAACAATCACAAACACCCAGACTTTGAGAAAATCTTCTTGTTTTTCTTTTGACCATGTCCGATTCTATATCGGCCTCCGCAGTGTGGAGGTTTTTATATTAACAGATGTGTTATTTGACAGGTCGTATAAATCAGTTAACCTCAAAATGAGTGTCTCCTGGGTGTAGTTCGTTTTTTTGCCGGCAGATACGCCACTATCGTTCTACAGCGCAGGCGCAGATCGAAAAAATCCCTACTGTCGCATGAAAATTCAGAAGCTTCCGGACTTTTTTGATTCATGCATGCAATCTTGCAACTTGCATGATAATACATGTTTACACGTGCATTTTATTGTTATGACCGCGATAATACGTACTGTTAGCAGTGATATTATTGGTTAGTGATATTAGAATAGTGGCGAACCTGACGTCAAAAAAACGAACTACGAACGAATTTTGAAGTTAACCGATTTTCACTACCTGTCAAATAGTACCATAATGACAACATCGCGTCTCGCTCACTCTTGAAGAATGAGATTGGAGAGACAGTCAGGACTTTTACATATTGTAAGCAGTTATTGTCATGATAGTTTAAAATACACAATACTGCTGCCAGTAAATTCATGATTTTTAGATGAAAAGTTTCCAAAACACTTTTACCGTCACTCTTCTAAGTAAATAAACGGCTGCAAATTTCTATGGATACGTGACTATGCCAATTTCTGTGGTATATTAGTTGTGTGTTAAATCTAATGAAGATTGATGGAATCCATGTCAGTTTGACGTAAGAAAACAAAGCCATGACTAGGGATTCCAATCCCGGGATCCCGAATCCCGAGATTTCGGGATCCCGAGCTATTTTCGATACCTATGAATCCCGGGATTGATAAACATAATCCCGAAAGTTTCGGGATTGATTTTTTTTATCAATTTTTATAGAAAATAAAATAAAAACGAAAATATAACAGAAAAAATACTTTTAATAACAAATAACTACATAAGAAATAAACTGAGTTTGAATGAAGTTTGATTTATACCCATGTGTAAGTTGCCGATTCATTTTATTTTTTCACATAAACTAATAAACATGAGAAAGATTGGAAAAAAACAATGCTTCACACTATTAACAAAGTAATTCCACCATGATCGCATACGTTTTACGGCAGTTTCATAATATTATTTGGCAGACTAATTAGATTAATCTAATTAGATTTTTGAAGCGGAAAGGCCATAAGTACACTATGATTTGTTTTACTATTTTAAATCTCGCTAACCCATTCATTAAGTCTTTACTATCAGAAATATCAATCTCGTATTAAAGTCATATTATTATTATTTATATTACAATATTATTAACTCCATTAAACTAATGTATTTCCAAGATTGATTGTATACAATATTAACAATAAATGTCTTAAATAGTATAAATTATACTCTATTTATTTTTGACCGATTTTATCAATGTTATTTGTAAATATAAAAATTTTATATTAACAATGGAAAAAAATACCATTCCCGGGACCAGTCCCGGGATCCCGGGATTGTCAAATTGTAACCCCGAAATCCCGGGATCAGAATTTTGGCTCGGGATTGGATTCCCTAGCCATGACTCATTTTTCGCGCCATTACTGTTGCCCGTTTGAATCACCCCCGTGTCCCTTTCGAACACCGTAGACTTTTCAATAAATAATGGCGGTGACCTTTGAAAGCATCGCGTGGCGGTCGATAAAGCAGGGGTCAGCTTGACCACTCGACCCAAGGTCGTTTCGGCGGGAAATTATTTACAAAGATGGTAATCGCAGCCCGTGGCTAATATCACGTCGGATACGCTGTTCCGACGCTGTACATTTTCAGGGATCGGCAATGGAAATCAATTCATGAAACAAAGCTCTTCGCTTTAACAAAGATTCTAAAATAAATGTTTTATGTCATCTAATAATCTGTAGACGCATCCTCTAAATTCTTTGGACTGACCGGGTGACAAATGTTGAAATTCTCAATCGAATGGGGAAGGACCGAGAAGTTCTACGTAGTATCAAAACCAGGAAACTACAGTACCTCGGCAAACTTATGAGAGGACAAAAGTACAGCATTCCCCAACTTGTCATTCAAGGAAAGATCAATGGTAAGCGCAGCAGAGGACGACGCCGCATTTCGTGGCTTAAGAACCTCAGTGATTGGTACGAGTGCAGCTCCACTGAGCTGTTCCGGGTAGCAGACAACAAATCCAAGATCGCCTTGATGGTGGCCGACCTCCGTTAGGGGATGGCACAATAAGAAGAAGAATAATATGTTTGAGACTTTCACAGTTGTGTGTTGGGTTTCGGGTGTTCCGTAGCCTGTCTTGATTTAATTATTTTGTCTATGACGAGCCCGAAACGTCAAAGAAAAAAGGAGGAGCATACAATGACAACCCAAAAACTGTTATTTTTCAAAAAATTGTTATTTTTCAAATGCACTTTTTTTCGAGATTAAATACACAGTCTAGCTTTATGAACATAACATTCTTTAATGGAAATCTTAAACAAACCTCAGGAACAGACATTCCTCAACATATAAAACGTAACAAACTATTTCTTTTATTCAACGAATAAGAGACAAGATTTCACATTCGATGTAACATTCTATATACTGAATATACATCATTTGAAAACATCTCATGCATATACAGTGGTAAGAGTGAATGAAAAATGTGTAAGTTTTTAATATTCTAAAGAAAAGTTACTAGCTTCTGTACCAATGCTAAATCTAATGACAACGTTTTATCTACTGGGTATGACAATTTATAGTCTTACATAATTTTAAACAAACTTCAATGTAGAGGTGAGAAACGATAGGGTTCGTATCTCTGACTTGATTGCAAGTAAAATTTATGTATTTTTCACTCAGTGATATCATACACAGCATACCTATTGTGAATAATGAAACGAAATTTCCCGAATGAATTTTTACTGGGAAAATAAAATATTACACTCTCTTGTGTTTCACGGTTGGGATCTATGACCCTGCTTTGCTGGCAACATAAGGTCAAGTTTCAACATTTTAAATCGTGAAAGGTCACAGTGAAAATACTCATTTTTTTCTCGCTAAACTAACAATTTGCAAGAGTATAAATTATAATAAAATATAAAATCGACGAAAATAAATCTTTACAACTAAGAATTTTTATTTTTTGTAGCCATTTAATCTACTTAGTTTTTATTACAATGAGTAAGACGTTGCGATTCAAACAAAGGGAAGTATTAACATACTCATTATTTATTCAACCCTGAAAATAATCATATTTATGTACCGTTAACAAACTTCAAACTTATTTGATTAGAATCAGTTATACTTAGTACATATATCAGACTTATATGTACTAAACAAATACTACACATTACATAGTAGGAAACGGGCATGCACATGGTTGATAGAATGGCTAACACTCGATCGTCGTAGAAATGCTATAAACGACTAATTTATTCTTAACAGAGGGGATCTCAAAAATGGATGAATGTTTATTTTTATCGACGAGAACAAGACGAGTTAAATATTTATTAAATAAAAACGATCGTTATAATTAGTTTTAAAACGCCAAGAGTCATAACTCACATACTCCAAAATCGAGTTTTAAGATAATCGCAAAAAACCACAAGAGCACTGCTTTTTGTAATTGAAAAAAAAACTATTGAATATTAATGAGTGAGTCGATTTACATTATTTAAAAATATATATATATAATACTTCTAAGGATGCAGACATGAGCATACTATGAAAAATAGAGCTATCTGATTGGTTAGAAAAGCCTTGATGACAGAACTTACATTGTTCATTGAAAAATATGAGTTATGACACCAATAGTCAACTTTGTCAACGATTTTCACATGGTTTAATTTAATTTTAAAATGACTCTTGATAGACAACTATGTTTCTTTATATAGATTAATGCCTTTAGAATCATTGGTATATTTAACTCAAAATTATAAAATGTGAGTTATGACTCCAGGCGACCCGTTTCAATTATTATGGACCATGACCCATGGTACATAGAATAATTTTAGTATTACTTTAGTGTTACTACCTCCCATGGGGGTAAACGAGTCATGACGTATACTTACGGGGTGGCACCACAGTCCACAGTACGATCAATGAACGAGACTAAATGGTGTGTTCTCTGACGACACATTCTAATAGAAAGTTTAAAAAAAAATACTACAGCTGGCGTTACAGATTATTTAGATCCACAACCGTCATCCAGGAATCTCTATCTTCTATGTCTCTCTAATAGTCGGTCACACTCCTCTTGATACCCAGACTTGATTTCCAGACTCATCGTATCTAATAGAGGAAGTAGACTATCTGAATCTTCGCACCTTTATGACATTGACTATATTAAGCTTAAATTGATCGAAAGCTCAACGTTCATATGGATGCGCCAATTATTCTTTTCTTTTAAGTTATAGTTTTCGTTGAAAAATTTTATTCTCTAATACTTGGATAGCCTTCTAAAGAGAGGTAAGAGAAAAATTCAATTATTTACAATAGATTTCACGGAAAAAACAATTTTTCACCTGGGGCTCAAGTAATTGTTAGTAATTAATTCAATTTGGCCGTTTAAGTTAGCCAAAAATGAATAAAATAAAGTAGGCATAATATTATTGGCTAACCTTTTTACGTATGCGTGCCAAATTTTTTCAAATAATATTTTTCGACTGTCTGACGAGTTTTTCATAGCGACAAAAATGAAAAAAACTAGTTTCGAGGAATTCTATTAAAAAAGTTTAAAACTTAGGTACAATAATTGAATTCTTGAGATTCTATTTGTCACCGTGTTTCTAGCCGAAGGCATATCTTTTATTCTTTGAATATTTTTTTTATTTGTTTTTAAAGTTTCTAAAAGATCGTGTATGCATTTTAACCACTCTTCTTTCATAATATTATATTCTTCATCACATCCAATAGTTTTCCATGTTTAGCGATTATGTTTGCGGGAAAATAACAAGTTATATTTGAATGACTGCCGATAATTATTTTCATAATGTTTGTTGATTGAATATTTTTATTTTTAATTGCCCAATCCTAGGACTGACCTATGCAATTATATATTTACATTAAACGCAATAATTATTCTTGAAAAGTATTTGCCTGCTATTTTTTATACAGTGCGAACTGTCATTTATGCATGACTTTTGTCATTTCTGTTTGCACATAATATAGAAAATACGCATGGCTATGTCGTCATTATTTTTTAATATTCCTATATAAGTAGGTACGTAAAATTTAAGACCAAAATTAAATGGCCATTCACACTGGATGCATTTAGTAAAATTAACTTTATACTATTACGATAATCTACCCTCCATTAAAAACTGTAACTCTTGAAATTGGGTTCTGCAATAATAATCTAGAATTGTCAAGTCTTTTCTACGTTACCTCTCTTCTACGCTCATTATTATAACTATAATCATTAGACTAGTGGCGAATGAAGGAACGCATACAAATCTGACAACCTTTGAGCGCAGTAGCAGTTTTCCATAGAAGACGATGCGGCATAAAAAATCCTGACAACAAAACTGTGGTTGTGTTTTAAAAGATATTGTAATGGCGGTTTATGGTAAAGCTACCATTTTTGCAAGGGTGCCTCCAAACTTGTCAGCGCCACAAACCTCCACTTACCTACCTAAAACCACCAATGTTAGAGAGTAGGTTTCGTAAAAATGCTCTAATTCTCTGTAGATGATTTATCTCTTAAAGATAGCCGAAAATAAATAATAAAATAGAAGTAAGTAGATACCACATCTATGTAGATACCCAATGAATTTGGAGACAATTTAAAATTAAAAATAAAAGGGGACGGCATTCTAAGCCTACTTAAGGTGAATTCTTTGTAGGAATTTATGACCAAATGTGACTTTTAATGACATTTAGGCGTTGTTTAGTAAATCAATGAATTTTTGTTGAAAAAAGCTTTAGTCTATCTCGACTAGCGCATCTATTCTATACACAAGACTACTATCGGCCGCAATTGGCGGTTAACGAGGGTAGTTTATCATATTAGATTTGTATTGAAGTACATATTATAATAATTGTTACAATAAGTGAGCCGTCTAAACAGTCAAAACTGTCTTACGTTTCTCGCTATAAAATTTAGCACAGCCAGGAGGAGGTACTGTCAAAACATAGCACTTATTGTAACAATTACAACTAACTTATTGTAATTGTTACAATAAGTGCTAATACTTCTATACAAACATATGAAAAACTACCCTCGATAGCTGCTGATAGCGGCCGATAGCAGTCTTGTGTATGGAATATATGCGCAGATGGTAGTAAAAAATCACATTATTTATTTTAGTCAGTGCACATGAGGTATCTTCTAGATTCTTGAACATTGACTATGGACGTCACTGTCAGTGGAGGTGAGGGGTCGCACTTTATATCGCTATTATAAAATAGGCTCGCAACTTGAAACGGGTTAGAAATCTAAAGATTAGTTTATGTAAGCATTTTCTGTTTTTTTTTTTAGCATTCAACATTACCATTTTCAGCGAGAAGGAAACAATATTACGAAATTATTATATCATAAAGAACTCGTCAACAATAATCGAAATCCCTACGTAGTATAGGTATGTAATCTACCTACCATTGCAATTGATTTAATTCTGCGTAAATTCGGTCATTATCATGTTTATTATCAGGGCAACACAACGCCTATAAAGTCGAGATCCGGTGGCGCTCGGCGATTTTTTTATCTGACCGGATATTCCGTTCGGGTTTCGACCAGTAAGCGCAAATCCCATGGTAGGTATAGATTTATTATCCAGATGTAACCTTGGATAACGGAATAAATAACTGAGTTCAAGGACTCAGTAATGGCTCTTTCCCGCGTTTTTATTATCAATTTTATCGTTTTATTGATAGCGCGTATTGTGGACATAAAAATCGACATTGTTATACCTGTCACATTAGGTACCTACCTACTGAACCCAGTGAACACAGAATGCCCTCGATGGCCAAGCGGCTTATAGCGTCGAGGGTCCCAGGTTCGAATCCTGGGTCTGGCAAGTACACATATTGTTTTTCAATTTGTGTTTGAGTCAGAGTATGGGCCTAATAAGTTGAGCAAGTGGCTGACATCCATTTCTCGTAAAAACACATTCTGTTAATACAAATCTACACCCTGTGGAGGCCCATATGGTCTTATTAGGATCGGATATGGTCAGAGAGAGAGCACAGAATTAAAGGGAACTGATATACCTAACGGGTGTGGAGTATCAGGCAACCGATCTCGAATGTGGAAGAATATCAGTTAAACTCAAACACGTGTCAAGAACACGTAATTCTAAGCTTGTCCTTCGTCCAGACAACTGCTGTCAGTTTATGGAAAGACGCTCATTCAATATTGGCACATTTGAAGGTTGCAACACATACTATTGCACGTCTATAATGTGTGTTTTATTTTCGTAGGACACGTACACATTCAAAACCCTGCTTCAAAATGTAGTGTTTTTTGGGTAAGTATGTGTAACCTATCTGAATTCTATTTATTAATCTGTTCTGTGTGCCAGACTATGGCCATCCACACACGCAGAAACTAAAATACGGCAAACTGTTTGCTGATGGAACTCATAAACTGGCCAGTGACTGATGCTTCGCACACGGGGCTACTGAAACATAATAATCTCATAACCTCAAACCCATTGTCTTTCCTACTTCATTCTAAGCCTTTTCCGTAATATCTTTAGGGGAATATTCTGGAAGCCTGTAATGTATAGACATGAGTATTTTTCAACATCTGCTACATATTTAAATTAAAAATCGATTCGCCATCTTTAACTTTTGACGTCTTAACTTGTTATTGCTTGTTTAAAGGAGATTCATCAGTGAAACGGCAAATAATTTTCAACCATAGGCGCGACGAAATTTTGCACTCGCTCCCATTCGGAGAGAGAATGTAGAGCTGGAAACACGTCATTTTGCTTCGTGATGGCGACGGCCGTAATAATTCTTAAATCGTGTAAAGATGACTTAAAACGTTACCCATTTACTTTAAAAAGAAAACATGTCAATGAATATATTATTATTGTTACTGATAAAACAATAAACAGAACATTAAATGGACACATGTTGGATTTATAAGACAAATTATATTTGGTTTGACATGCCTCATTTGCACCCGCGACCCGCAATCCGCGCATCGCCTAGCGACGATCTTTTTAGACCGTGTCTCAACTGAGGTATGGCCTTAATTGGTAAGAAAATATGATTTTTCATAGAATCTACTGATATTGGTATTGGTACCACTGTTTTATGGGTGACTGGAAACTGAGAGACCGGGAGACTAGCATGTCTCGTCTGTTCGGTTTCGGTCGCGAACGTTTTGAAACTGAGAGATTCCATTCTTGCCGTCAACGAGGAGCTGCCATTGGAATACATTGGCTATGACTGGAGTTTCAGTTTCGTCTTTTTTGAGTATTCACGTGTGCGGATGGCCTATATATCTGAATTGAGCCGTCTAATTACAAAAAGCGATAAGTCCACAATTCAATATTTTCGGGAAACAACGTTTTTATGTTTCAAGCTTCAATTATTTGTTTTAACGTGAGATTATTTTTTTCGTTGTATTATATGTCGAAATTAGAACCAAATGGCAATTTTTTTCAGCCGATAAACTCTTAAATGTAATAAATATAGGCAAAATAAAATTGGACATAGCGCTATTTGTAGCTCACTTTTTAATTTACTCCGCATAAGGCACATATTTCCGTGGCAGTGTCATGAGTTTACCAGATGCTACAGCATGGGAGACGCCCTTTTCAATATTGAACGTTCCCTTATTGGTTGACTTAAACACGCGCGAAATCAACCAAGCTTTAAATAATATGAAACACGGACTTAGCGCTTTTTGTAATAAACCGAGACTTAAAATATTTTTTTTCATAGGGTAATGTCGCGTTTTGGAATTTATAGATCAATACATATTGTGTAAAATTATACAAAGAATACGTGCGTATTTTTTTATCGATTTTGACCAAATGTGGACTTATAGCTTTTTGGAATTAGACGCCTCAATTCTATTTATTCACTAAGGCATTGAAACACTTTTCTGAATGATGGCGATACCTACAACCATCAGCAAAGTAAAATCAACCACAGCTAGAGTATAATTCAAAGGGTTTTCGCGTAAGTATGTATTTCGTTTGAATCATTTCCAGCTACAATGAACATGCAACGCAAAGAAATAAACGTTAAAGTTAGAGACAGTGATGGGGCGGATTAGTGATCTGAGACTAACCCGAGAATTTTTTTAGTCACTCGGCCCAAAAATGTAAGTACTTTCATAATTACACTATAGTATGTTTTTATTTATAAAATAGAAACACTTACGGTTTAATATTTATTCAGAATTTACAGAGATTTTCATCAATAATAACAGAGAATACTTCAAACGGTCCACGAAAATAGATTAACAAGATAAGATGACTCGCTCGACCAAATAACGATATGACCTTGCCAAAGGATTAGTTCAGTTCAGGTAGGTATCACATTTTACAACTAGATAGCACACTTATCACTAGAAATAAATCTCGATAGTGTAAGGTGCTTAGTCTCAAAATAGAGGACATATATGATCAAAAGAGTAAGAGATAATCAGATTAAGCTGACTGGCTGTAAGATTGTAAGAGATAAAATTTTAGGGAGTCAACATAGAGTAACATCATTATCCGTCTACATAGTGCTTGCGGCGTCTAGTCAATGGGCAGCACCATTTATGGGTCTCTTTTCAAAGTCACGCTGATACACATGTTAAATCCTAATCTGTCTGCATAGCGTTTGCGGCGTCCAGTCAACGGGCCGCGCCATATATGGGTCTCATTTCGTTTCTTTTCTTTCTTTCTACAATACACATTATATATTAAAAAAAAACATTGAAAAAAAATCATTTTAGCTAAACTGGCATGAAACTGAATGAACAGTATTGAAGAATACATATTAAAAAATTGAAAGGCCACATAAATGTAATACAGGACAAGGTACTAGAAATACTAATATGAATGATCTCACTAATTTAAATTAAATTTCAAATTTCTGTGACATTATACTGTTGTGCATTCGATGTCCATGATTTGAATAAAACTATTCATTTGATACTCTTCGGCCTATGACTTATGAGGGCCAGTGAGGTCCTGAACCATGACGCCCTTAGTGAAAATTAAAATTTTGATATTATATTCACTAGTATAGAGTCAAAACTATTCACACCTACAGAAAAGAAACGCTGGAAAAACTTGATTCATGAAAATGCCTCATTTATGCAGATTATATATAATATCAAAACGTCCGCAAGGTAGACCTAGAGGCCGCTGGATCGATGAAACGATAAAGTTCTGCGGAAGTACGTGGCAACGCAATGCACAGGACTGAGAGAAGTGGAAGCAGCTTGAAGAGGCTTTCATCCAGCAGTGGATAGATTCAGGCTGATGATGATGATATATAATATGTTCAGTGCTTAGCATTCAGTATATGTATAACTCTTTTTCGTTGGGATATTTTTGACTAAGAATCTTGACCCGAATGATTTGGTAACCTTCCTTTCTGCGGCTTGGCTCCACTCTTCTCGACATTCAGTAGTTCGCAGATCCTGTATCAGTGGAAAATCAGTGACATTCTTGATTTGGACTGTCCATCTAACGGGAGAACTTCTTAGTTTTCTACAGCCTGTTGAAATACCACCAAAAAATTGGAGAGCACGGCGCATACAAACTGAGAAGCGTCTGCCTCGAATTTGAAATTCGTTGGTGATGAAATCATTTTGTACGAATTGTCATTTATATGAGACTCTCCGCACCCGCGTCTAGAACCACATTTAAAATGCGTGTGATTATTTAGCCTAATACCCTTTTTACACGTGCATGATAACTGCTGACGGTACGTATTATCACGGTACGTGTAAAGACGTATTTTCGTGCAATTTACAAGATTGCATGCATAGATAAAAAAGCTTCTGAATTTTCAAACAATAATTGGTACTTCGATGGCGAATCTGCCGAAAGAAATACGAACTACACTGCACAGAACATTTTGACGTTTACCGAGTATCTACGAACCCGATTTTAAACTATCGTGACAATAACTGTTTACACGTGAAAGTGCTGACTCTCCAATCTCATTCTTTAAAAGTAATCGAGACGCGATGCTGATATTTTATGGTACTGTTAGACAGGTAATGAAAATCGGTTAACCTCAAAATGAGTATAGTTCATTTTTTTGCAGGCAGATTCGCCCCTATCGTTCTACTGCGCAGGCGCAGATCGAAAAAATCCCTACTGTCGCATGAAAATTCAAAAGCTTCCAAACTTTTTTGATTCATACGTGCAAGCTTCCAACTGGAGTATAATACATGTTTACTCATACATTTTCTTGTGATGGCCGCTATAATACTTACTGTCAACAGTAAATCCATGAGGTATTTATTATATGCATATATTTACATTATTTGTGCAAATAAATCCATGCACGTGTACATGCGCTATAAGCTTGGAGGCATATAATATACAAATTGCGAACACATGTTACTAGACTCATTTTAGTCGGTTTAATTATGTATCTTTTTCTTTCTTAAAAGTGTTAATGTGGCAACCACCCAGCTTCTGTCACGTAGGTATTTCCTGCTGTGAAGTTTATAGGCAGAAAGGTAGGTTAAACAAAAAATCACCGCCCATTATGAGAGGTTTTTTATCACTTTCTCAATGATTTTCCGCCCGTATGTTGCGCTCTAGTCGCCCACGCGAATAGTTCGGTACTGGCCAAAGAGGATCTGTAAGTTTCCACACCGCACCCAATTTCCGGTCCCTGCCTGCACTCGAGCGATTCGGAAAGCTTTTATTTCGCCATCGCAATAAACCAGAAAGTAAAGTTGTAAAAGTTTACGAAACTTGAGTGTTTCGCGGATATAAGTGTTGGAAACGTATAGCATATTATTATGTTCAGTTAGCTGAATGAATGTTCGCGAATTGATAGCTACTTGTTTCTTTTTAGTTTTTATTTTGATTGTTTACAAGTTTCTTTGACATTAGTGAAAGTCTTCGGAAAGGGTTGTAATCTTGTAATAATATGCGTTCCATATATACCTACATGTGTATAAAAATAGTAACTTATTCCACATAGGTATATACAGTGGCGCACTCAGGATTTCATATTGGGGGGGGGCAAGGAGTTCAAATTAAGGGTATCTACTTACACAGTGAATTATTGGCGATTTTATACATCTACTTTAATAATTGAGCTGTCGAGTATCGGCACATAATAATCAGAAAATATATTGCGCAATTATATAATTTAAAATGTTCATGGCCATGAAGTATAATAGCGACTTTTATGATGTGTGTTTATCTCACTTATCTGGTCAACCCGACACGCCGGGCCCCCACAGTCCGGACCCCCAAGCTAGAGCCCTGTCAGCCCTCCCCAGCCATGACCTACATCACTTCGGAATTCGGGTGGACACCGAGAATTTTTTGAAAGTTCCATTAGGGATTGGGTTTCTAAAAAAACCCGACATTAGTGTTTCGAAATTAAAATCTAAGAAATTTTTCTAAAAAGGGTGCTGGAGAATAATTACAAATCATTTTTTTCGTGTTTTTATTTGTCTAAGCCCAAGGTATAGTTTATTACCTTTCAATTTCAATGTTTAAAATCATTCTGATAATTTTCATGTTAAGGGGGAGCCAGGGCCCCTTGCCCCCCACCCCTTGGGTGCGCCACTGGGTATATATTATACTCACCAATCCTTGAAAATTAATAACTTCTTCCCTATGCATTGATATAGTTTTGAAAATATCACGTTGGTGTACGACGTACGTACAATCTACATAATTTATCCGCACTTCATTTCATGAGTGTTTATTCAGCGTGGAATACAATATATATTTTGGTATATGTAATTCATAAATGTATAATAAATAATATATTCCATTGGAGTCTAGGGTAGGGTAGAAGCGCTAGTTTTACTTATTTTCTATTTGAAGTGTTGTTAGTAACACTTACAAAATGCGTCTTCTGTCTATGGCCAATCATAATAATGTATTATTGCCAATCATTCATACGCGGAATAAAAGCCGGGACAAAATTCCAAACCGGCCGGGGCGCCGGGACCAATGTGTGAAACCGGGACGTATGGTAAGCCTACTTATAGGTAGGTATATTGTTACACATAATTGTAATTGTAAACACATAATTTTATGAGTCACACAAAAACCGACTGTAGTTAAATTTTCACACAATGCGTTTTTTATGCCTAATTCTATATGCAATGCTAATTTTATTCTAAATCGTTTTGTTTGTTTACAATGTGTCAGTCAAACATTTTTTTGTTTTTTTAGAGTACTGATAACGGAAACGACGTAGTTTTAAGCAAAAGTATGCACATTCCATGAAAATGTATTAATTTGTTACATAATAAAATAATAACTAATGGCATTATCACAATAACGACGCCACCGTACTCCCAGGGTGGTAGGAATTAGATTTGTTTTTACGAAGATAATTATTATTGGAAGTGTATAAACTTCGCCGAATTTATTTATTTACACGAAGCGAATACTACAAAGTATAAGTTTAAGACGTTCACATCATGAGATGGCAATATAAAGATAGGAAGGTACTAAATATTATGCTCGTATATACCTACGTATCTATAACATATATCTATAGGCGGCTCTCGTGGTGCAGTGGGTAAGGCGCTGGCCTTCCACCCGAGAGTTCTGGGTTCGATTCCCGGTCATGACAAAAAACATTTATGTGTTTTTCTCAAAGCCTGGGTGTTTGTGATTGTTCAAAGTTACTACTTACTAACAACCACCTTGTACGAAATAGCAAGGACATGGTTATTAATAATTAAAAAAAAAAAAAAACATATATCTATAACGTAATAAAAATATATACACAACACTGAATGATGTAAATATTCTAAATATATAATATCTTAAGAATCTCTAAAAAAATGTTCACTTGAACACAGACTTACATATTTAGTAGAATACATCGATATCTGAAGCAATTTGATTGAACATAATATCTGCCGTTGCTTTCCCAATTGGCATTACTAATGGTAGGTTAGTTCTGCTCGTTCGGTGAATAAATAACCTAATTAATAACTAACTATACTGAATATTAGTAAGACCAGCGCATTTATGCTATACACAAGACTGCTATCGGCGGCTATCAAGGGTAGTTTATCATATTTGTGTGCTGATTAATTATTGTTACAATAAGTTAACCGTCTGAGCTATCAAAACTGTCTATCTCGCTCTAAAAGTTAACACAGCCAAGAGAGATGCTGTTAAAATATAGCACTTATTGTAACAATTACATCTAACTTATTCTAACAATTATAATAGGTACCTCAATACATAACTATGATAAACTACCCTGGATAGCCGCCGATAGCGGCCGATACAGTCTTGGGAATAGATGCGCAGGGACAAATCCACAAATCCCAATCCTAATCAATGATCAGTATTAAATTATATGGATTAATGAGATACCTACGGACAATAGGTTTTGTTTTATTTTAATTAATACGCCTCGTGTATTTTTATCAAGAATTGACAGTTAACAAGATTAAAGTTAAACAACGCAAACGGCAAAAAGAAATGTAGAACTAACATAACACTGTGTTTCTTACCATTATAACCGAGTTCTACAGACGACGTACCTAACTATAATATAATGAATATTACCTAATAGTCATTTAACAGTGAGACTTCTTGTTGTGAATTTACAGAGATCGAAATAAGGAAATCGTAGACTAAATTTGTCGCCGTGACAGCATGATAGTACGCGACGTGCACCTATATATAATATAATCACAACTTAAGGATTTCTTTCAGGACGATTGTCATTTTTACCGCCAAATAAAATTTAAAAATGAAGTTGGCATCCCTGTATATCTTGTTTATGAATAGAACAATATTCTCCTTTTTATGCAGAATGACGTTTTATGTTTTATTTGTTTTTTTTTTAAATATTTATTATAGGTCGCTTTTTCTTTCCATTCATACATTATGATTTATGGTAATGACTGAATCATCCGGGTCATTGAGAGATTGGAAATCCCCGGTCATTATAATTGTATAGATCATAGAATTACAATGACATCACTTGATCACTACCACCGCACAGTTTTACAATTTTTGAACAAACATTAAAATTTACAAAAATAAAATCAACAAACTTAAAATAGGTGGGTACTTAAATGTAAATTTCCACAATTACAGTGGTTTTCAAACCCAAAGTGTACCTATATTATTATTTTCTTCGGCACCCCAAAAAAAATGCCACACTTACACAGAATAAAAATGCATTTTTAGCATGTAATAAAATTATTGTGTGTTCATTACCGCATCAATGCATTTTTATTATTTCTTCTAATATATTTTCCGACCATGTCCGATCCTAATAAGATGATATTATGGGCCTCCACAGTGTGTAGGTTTGTATAAACAGATTTTGTTTTTACGAGAAATTGATGTCAGATACTTGCTCAACCGATTAGGTCCGAACTATGACTGACAGTACTGACACACAAATTGAAAAACAATACATTGTGTACTTCCCAGACCCACGACACTATTATAGGCCGCCGCTCAAGCCACGCAGAAACCAAGCGAGCCAAAACAGAAAAAAACCTGTAAATCCCTTGCATTTTTATTTTGTTAACTGTCAATAATTCATGGCGGAACTGCATTGTACTGTTGTTTTAATTTAATAAAACGCAATTTTTTGTGGTACTTATTCCACTTTTAAACAATAAATTAGGACCGGTTTCGTTCGCATCAGAGGGACATTTTCAACATGATGATGTTGAAACATCTCTTGATGATGAAACAACAATACCTACATATTTATTTATCTAAATCGTTTTGTTTGTTTACAATGTGTCAGTCAAACATTTTTTTGTTTTTTTAGAGTACTGATAACGGAAACGACGTAGTTTTAAGCAAAAGTATGCACATTCCATGAAAATGTATTAATTTGTTACATAATAAAATAATAACTAATGGCATTATCACAATAACGACGCCACCGTACTCCCAGGGTGGTAGGAATTAGATTTGTTTTTACGAAGATAATTATTATTGGAAGTGTATAAACTTCGCCGAATTTATTTATTTACACGAAGCGAATACTACAAAGTATAAGTTTAAGACGTTCACATCATGAGATGGCAATATAAAGATAGGAAGGTACTAAATATTATGCTCGTATATACCTACGTATCTATAACATATATCTATAGGCGGCTCTCGTGGTGCAGTGGGTAAGGCGCTGGCCTTCCACCCGAGAGTTCTGGGTTCGATTCCCGGTCATGACAAAAAACATTTATGTGTTTTTCTCAAAGCCTGGGTGTTTGTGATTGTTCAAAGTTACTACTTACTAACAACCACCTTGTACGAAATAGCAAGGACATGGTTATTAATAATTAAAAAAAAAAAAAACATATATCTATAACGTAATAAAAATATATACACAACACTGAATGATGTAAATATTCTAAATATATAATATCTTAAGAATCTCTAAAAAAATGTTCACTTGAACACAGACTTACATATTTAGTAGAATACATCGATATCTGAAGCAATTTGATTGAACATAATATCTGCCGTTGCTTTCCCAATTGGCATTACTAATGGTAGGTTAGTTCTGCTCGTTCGGTGAATAAATAACCTAATTAATAACTAACTATACTGAATATTAGTAAGACCAGCGCATTTATGCTATACACAAGACTGCTATCGGCGGCTATCAAGGGTAGTTTATCATATTTGTGTGCTGATTAATTATTGTTACAATAAGTTAACCGTCTGAGCTATCAAAACTGTCTATCTCGCTCTAAAAGTTAACACAGCCAAGAGAGATGCTGTTAAAATATAGCACTTATTGTAACAATTACATCTAACTTATTCTAACAATTATAATAGGTACCTCAATACATAACTATGATAAACTACCCTGGATAGCCGCCGATAGCGGCCGATACAGTCTTGGGAATAGATGCGCAGGGACAAATCCACAAATCCCAATCCTAATCAATGATCAGTATTAAATTATATGGATTAATGAGATACCTACGGACAATAGGTTTTGTTTTATTTTAATTAATACGCCTCGTGTATTTTTATCAAGAATTGACAGTTAACAAGATTAAAGTTAAACAACGCAAACGGCAAAAAGAAATGTAGAACTAACATAACACTGTGTTTCTTACCATTATAACCGAGTTCTACAGACGACGTACCTAACTATAATATAATGAATATTACCTAATAGTCATTTAACAGTGAGACTTCTTGTTGTGAATTTACAGAGATCGAAATAAGGAAATCGTAGACTAAATTTGTCGCCGTGACAGCATGATAGTACGCGACGTGCACCTATATATAATATAATCACAACTTAAGGATTTCTTTCAGGACGATTGTCATTTTTACCGCCAAATAAAATTTAAAAATGAAGTTGGCATCCCTGTATATCTTGTTTATGAATAGAACAATATTCTCCTTTTTATGCAGAATGACGTTTTATGTTTTATTTGTTTTTTTTTTAAATATTTATTATAGGTCGCTTTTTCTTTCCATTCATACATTATGATTTATGGTAATGACTGAATCATCCGGGTCATTGAGAGATTGGAAATCCCCGGTCATTATAATTGTATAGATCATAGAATTACAATGACATCACTTGATCACTACCACCGCACAGTTTTACAATTTTTGAACAAACATTAAAATTTACAAAAATAAAATCAACAAACTTAAAATAGGTGGGTACTTAAATGTAAATTTCCACAATTACAGTGGTTTTCAAACCCAAAGTGTACCTATATTATTATTTTCTTCGGCACCCCAAAAAAAATGCCACACTTACACAGAATAAAAATGCATTTTTAGCATGTAATAAAATTATTGTGTGTTCATTACCGCATCAATGCATTTTTATTATTTCTTCTAATATATTTTCCGACCATGTCCGATCCTAATAAGATGATATTATGGGCCTCCACAGTGTGTAGGTTTGTATAAACAGATTTTGTTTTTACGAGAAATTGATGTCAGATACTTGCTCAACCGATTAGGTCCGAACTATGACTGACAGTACTGACACACAAATTGAAAAACAATACATTGTGTACTTCCCAGACCCACGACACTATTATAGGCCGCCGCTCAAGCCACGCAGAAACCAAGCGAGCCAAAACAGAAAAAAACCTGTAAATCCCTTGCATTTTTATTTTGTTAACTGTCAATAATTCATGGCGGAACTGCATTGTACTGTTGTTTTAATTTAATAAAACGCAATTTTTTGTGGTACTTATTCCACTTTTAAACAATAAATTAGGACCGGTTTCGTTCGCATCAGAGGGACATTTTCAACATGATGATGTTGAAACATCTCTTGATGATGAAACAACAATACCTACATATTTATTTATCTAGCAAGTATTCCTTCAACGATTTGACGACATTCCACGAATCCTTTCTTTGTTATTTGTATCATATAGTGTGCCGCCCTAAATTCAAATTCAAATTCATTTTTTTAGATGCCTATAGTGAACATTACAAATTATTAATTTAAGACATTCACAACATAACATTTACAAACAAAGAAATGTTATTAAAACAGTAGATATTATATAGCAGTGCTTGGCATGGTGTCACTGGATGAGACTGTTCATTCACATAAATAATTTAAATTTTTTTCGGTCCTGTCCGAACCCGAACCCCCCCCCCCTCCCCTCTTGAATGCGCGCATAGTTTTGCCGGCGTACAAGTCGGGTCAACACATTGAAATTGGCTACATTGTTATGAAGAAAACAATATATATACACACAAGTTCATGGAATGTAATTGTACGTCATAATAGTTCAGGAGTTGAATTTTTTTTCACACATGGTGCTGTGAAAACTCCTTCTGACTATTTGAGTCGCCTAGAGTCATAACTCACATATTATTGCAATTTTATCATTTTGTAGTTAAATATACCAAGTGATTCTAAAGGTATTAATCTATAGATATAAAGAAAAATTGTTGGATATCAAAAGTCACTTTAAACCAGGGGAGGGCAAAATGTGGCCCGCTGGATATTTTTTTGCGGCCCGCCATCATTAATTGTACTTCTGATTACGAATACCTTTTTTATATTTTTTAAAAAAAATATTGACAATAGATTAAAATTTGAAGAATTTGTTCTTTCGTTAATGTATTATCTCAGTACGTCTTCCTTGCGTCTCGTCTCACACTATGTAACCACTATTTTCTATGTTGAACATCGTGACACATTTAAATACTTTTAACTCTGCGTTGCAAGGAAAAAAAATATATGCCCACGATATGGTGAAGAGTTTGAATGGATTTCAATTAAAACTCAAGTTGTTCCTTCGACAAATATCGAATAAGAACGTGGACCACTTTCCAACTTTGAAGTTGCTGAATATACCAGAATATAAATTTGAAGAATATGGTAAAATTATTAAAGCTCTGAATGACGATTTTTTACAAAGATTTGGTGACTTCCGAAAAATTGAGACAAGTTTAGCAACAGTACGCGATCCATTTTCAATAGATATTGATAGTGTACTGACAGAGCTACAACTTGAGATTATTGGTCTGCAGTGTGACACTGATTTAAGAGAATTGCATCGTCGTGAAGGTATATCCAAATTTTACAATGCCCTTAATTCAGACAAATTCGAACAACTTAAAGATTATGCAAGAGAAATGTTCGTTGTTTTTGGATAAACCTATATATGTGAACAAACATTTTCGATCATGAACCTCAATAAAAATTCTTTACGATCAAATATCTCCGATGCCCATTTACAAGCAGTTTTGAAAATATCAACCACAAAATTAACACCTGAATTTGAAAAAATGTACAACACTTTCATTCTTCTCATTATTTTTTTTGTAATGTTTATTTTTCGTGATAATAAATAGTGTATATCTAAAAATGGTATTTTACTTGCGGCCCGCCGCTCATTTTGAATTCTTGAATTTGGCCCTCCATCCAAAAAGTTTGCCCGCCCCTGCTTTAAACCATGTGAAAATCGTTAACAAAGTTGACTGTTGGTGTCATAACTCACATTTTTCAATGAATAATGTGAGTCTGTCATCAAGGCCTTTCTAACCAATACGGGAGCCCTATTTCTCTTAGGAGTATTATAATATCGTATATGTATTTTAAAAATAATGTAAATTGTCTAACTCTTCTTCTTCTTCCCTCGGTCCATCGCCAACTCTTGCACCTCCCGCCATGTCAGACCTGCAGCACGTAGGTCGCTCTTGTAGCACCGCTGCAGGGTGAGGGAGGGCCGGCCACGGCGACGAAACCCTTGAGGCTGTGCCTCACTCATTAATATTCAATACTTGTAACTAATAACTAATAAAAGACAGTGCTCTGGTGGTTTTTGCGATTATCTCGAAACTCGATTTTTGGAATATGTTAGTTATGACTCTAGGCAACTCATTTGTTCTTGTTTGTTTATTTATACATACGCCACTATTTATTTTTCCTTTTAATCGCCTCATTAAATATTCATTCTACATCAAAGATTTCCCATGCTTTGCAAATTTCAATCAAACTACAAAGTTTTTCCGTGTTCAGTTCTTTGTTCAGTGTGAAAATACTCACAGCTTACAAGTCTCCCAATAACGTATTAATTCTGCAAACATCGTATTTTTCTCGAGAAGAAAAAACACAGTCGCGTGTTTTACCATCATCATTCTGAGAGTCGCATGTTTCGACCTATAACAGCTTACATATTATATTATGTTCACATCTGACGGCTAAATGTGTGATAGACTGACTGATTGATGTATTTGACAGTGAATAAATAAAACACATTTTTTCCTATAAACCTTACAATCTAAATGATCATTAAAATAATGATGATGCCTGGCAAGTTTCGCAGTGTGTTTAATGATGCACAGATTTTTCAATACTGTCGAGAATAGTGAAGTCCTTCGATTATTTTAGGGAATACTAATGTCATTCATATTTTGATGTTTCCTGGATTAAAAAGATTTCTCATAAATATAATGCGATGAAATGAGACACGGAGTAGGTAATAGGTAATCATTGCTAATAAATAGGTGGGGCTCCAAATGGGCCTGGCGAAATGGAGCGCAGTTCAGGCTCGTAAAATTGAGGTTTTCCGTTCCGTCTCGTGGAAAAAATTACAAACTGGCGTTCTGTTACGCGAATTATTAAGAAAATAATTAAACTCATATATTTTTTTTTTCTTAAAGTTAACTGCGAAATTACAAATTTAATTATTCCTACAAATAATAATTCCCTATTGTGCTGTTTTACTACAAAGCATTTTTCGTTGATCTCCATTTATATTCAATTTCTTTCGAGTTTTTGTTTTACAAAATGTCCATCTCTGATTGGATTAGACTCTTGTACAATTTAGCGATATATTTTCAATGGAAAATAATATAATGACAAAAAAGCTTTTTTTTTCGAAAAGTATCGATCGTTCTGCTTCGTGAAAATTATCTATTTCGGGCACTGTAAAATAGGTTCTTATAGCTTACATGTCCCAACTAAGAAAAACAGTGAAATGGCCGGATATAAATAGATGTCATGCGGGATTGAAAACATGGACACTATTGTACGATATTGCTTGTCAGAAATTGTGTAACGTATATGTCCCAATAAAGAGTATCTCATCTAAACGGACTGAGCGGCTTACGCGTCGACTAATAATGTCGTGGGGTCCCAGGTTCGAATCCTGGGTCTGGCAAATACGTATACCTACATATTGTTTTTTAATTTGTCTTTCCAGTCAGAGTATGGACCTAATAGGTTAAGCAAGTGGCTACTATCCATTTCTCGTTAAAACAAAAAAATATGCTATTACTCCACTCTGTGGAGGCCCGTAATATGTAATGTTTGAGGCTTTCACGGTTGTTTTTTATCGTAGTAGATTTTTGGGTTTTCACCGTGTGGTCCTTCTTCCTTCTTTTCGTTTCTGACGTTTCGGGCTCGTTGCAGAGGCCATTATCAAGAGATGATATGTTTTATGATGAAAATGTAGTGTAGGTATGTGAATGTAAACGTTTCTCTAAGAATGTCAAAAGGAATCCGATTAGCTAAGAGCAAACGTTGCTCAGAGTAATCTGTCAATCGTTACGACCAGGAATACCGGCTCGAATATTGGATTTTGCTGATAGTGCCGGAAGCCATGACGTTTTTAACCGTAATCCATCATCCCTATTATTATTTTCAGGGTTTCTATGGATTTCAATAGCGTTCTTTACCAATCGTGCGAAATATCCTTTATTCCGACCCAATATCTTGGTTTCAAAGTCAAATTTGTGTCCTGTATCCATCGAGTGCTCGGCAATATTGCAGACATCGTGTAATGTTTAAGTCGGTATGCCCTCTCGTGATCCATACTATGATCGTATTAGGATCGGAAATGGTCAAAAGAAAAGAATCTAAAGAATCTTAACATACACACCCCTATCACTTCCGTACCCTTATCTGAAATCTTCTTTCATCTCAAATTATCTTCCTCATGAAAAGAAATTAATAAAAAAAATGCTCGTAAATATACGTGATATAATTTTCTTCCCATGACTAAAAGAGATGGAAAATGTTGATCAATACGATACTGGTACGGTACGAAATAAACATCGTCTTGAGTGTTTCCTTTCTTCTTTTGCAGTGTGTGGCGAATTGGAAGCGCTTCGAGCGGTCCTGTCAGCTGGTGCTGATGCTTCCACCGCTGACGTCCACGGCGGATTTCCCCTCCACTATGCGGCGCAGATGTGCGGCTCAAGATCTGGCGCCGGCGGCAACAACTCGCGCGCCCTGGACGTGCTGAAAGCGCTCCTGAGGGTGTCCGCCGCGAGAGTGGATGCTCAGGACGGAGACGGCAGGCAGCCGCTGCTTTGGGCTGCTTCCGCGGGCTCGGCGCCGGCCATGCTGGCCTTGGTGAAGGCGGGGGCTGAAGTCGAAGCTCCGGACAAGTGAGTATTTTGCTCTTTCTCCATTATTATAGACACTTTTTTTAGTTCAGCTCCTTCTCGCAATCAGAAGAATCATTGTTAACCCCACCTATTTTGAGATAATATTGCCTCATAAAATAAATTCGGGAATTAAACACTTACAGACCTACAAACATATCTGGAGAATGAGATGGGGGAGCCACTGTCGAAACCCACCTAATCACGACTCGTAACTAGCAAAATCTGACATTCGAGTGACGTTTTTCAATATGGCGTCCTATGGTAGTTCGTAGTTCCATTTTTGGCCATTCTCCAGATAAGTTTGTAGGTCTGTAATATAAATTTCCACCATCAAACCCACAAACGTAGAAACACAAGGGCATGGCCCCATAAGGGGGGGGGGGGGATGACAGGGCTCTAGCCTGGGAGCCCGGCGGGGTGCCGCTAAAACCACTTGGGGAACACTACTTTAGAAAATCACACTGCCCTTAACCTTCAACGATAGGTAGGGGGCCCGCTATAGATCGTGGTCTGGGGGCCCGCTTCAGGATGTGGGGGCCATGCAAAAGGGTGCTAGTCGCGAAATGTGGATATACGCGCACACAAACAAGGGTGGTCCTTGAGTCTACATCCATCCCCAAGGAAATGATGAGGTGAATGGCATATTACTTGGTGACCACGATATTAAAAGGAATGTTTACTTTTAATATCGCCATGCGCCATGTCTAAAAGACGGGATGACGCAGCGTGGACGACAATACAGACCCTAGTATTAGTATGACCGTTAGGCCCCCCGATAACCTCTAGTTGGTGCGATAACTCGCAGCAACTCGTAAGTGATCATTTTTCCAGTGGTTATAGCTGCAGACTAGGCGTTCTTCACTAGAATCAAACCTCGGAGTGTCTGTGCATGAGGAATATACCCACCAAAAGTGCGGGTAAGCAACGATGCGCCATAAGTAGTAAGTGGGGAAAGAGCGCAAGTTAGCAGCACCGAATCGCTATGGTTTCTCCATCTCCGTAACGAATTGCATCCAGTCGTCGCATGTTATGCAGCGATGAATTTTACCTACGTATTACTTACTAATACTTTACTTACGCAAATAATATTTTAATTCTAAATTTAAATCACAGTATCATCAAAATTTAATTAAACTATGTTCATAATAATATAATCCTCTTTTTGTAAAATTCGATAATTACAGTCGAACTTGGTTATTACGATCACGGAAATAGCGAGATCTCGGATGTAAAGAGGAAAACGTTCGTTGACATTTTAGTTTATGATTTTCTCCATACATTTATTCACTTTTAGGTATAACGAGCTATTTCTCGGGTATACCGAGAAAAACTGTGTGTCGATCGTTTAAAAATAACATTTTCCAACAACAACAAACCCTAATGCGTCAATGACATTAAGCTACTTTACGAGCTGCTTGTTTGCGAATTTACAATCTGCCTGTAAAGTCGCCCAATGTCATTATCGAACAAGCTAACAAGCAGATTGTAAACAATCTACCGAGAAAAGTTGAAAGCCGGTCAACTTTACACACTACACGCCGGCGTGTAGGCCTACTGCGTCTGCGCAGTAGAGCGTAGTAGCGACCTCCCAGTAAAAAACGAACTAGGTTCTGTCAAAATAGTCGCTGGCTTGTTGGCTTCTCAGCAAATGGAAAGTATTGTGTGTCACCATCACAATCGGAGTAGTTGAATCGCCCGCTTTTAAATTCGCCAACAAACAGCTCGTAAAGTAGCTCAATGTAATTGACGCATAAGCAATACAATGCGACCGGGCAGTTAACTAGACCAATGCCACCGGGATTGGATTACGTTTATGATACTAGTTAGGCGTCTAAGTACCTAATTGGTGTATTCGCCGACAAAATTGAAAAAGTATCCACGCATATGGTTGAAATTGCATTTAAAAAATCCAAGCTTTGTGAAGTCAGTAGGTACCTACCAGCGCCGGCGGCTCACCACTTCATTACAATAAACAACTTCATTTCTTGTTTATGAATGGCATGCTTGTTTCGGGGATTTTTACGGTGGTTTTCAGATTTGTTATGTTCTATGCTTAAATAGAACGTGGCGCGAAGAATGTTATATAACGTGAAAACGAGTAATGCTTATAACGAGCAAATTCAGTCGGTCCCATCTTCCTCGTAATAACCAAGTTCGACTATATTACCAATATTACAGATATTTTTTTTCTAAATGCCCCTCTCCTCTCATACAATTTGTGTGCACGCCGTTTGAAGTGGACATGGTATTTTACAGTTTGATAATATTTATCTGTTGATTTTTAGGGATGGTCTAACTGCTCTGCATTGCGCCGCATCCCGCGGCCATACTGAGTGCATAGAGACACTGCTGACGCTATGCGGTGCAAGACCTGACGTCATCGACTCCAACGGGTGCACCGCTCTTCACTACGCTGTGACGTTAGGTCACGCCGACGCGACTGCGCTGCTGCTGGACCAGGGAGCGGATCCTAACAGGCAGGACAGGAAGGGCAGAAGTCCAGCCCATTGCGGATGCGCCAAGGGACAGTTTGAGACCGTGAGGATGTTGGGTAAGTGGCCAAACTAAAATAATCATCAAAACCTATCAGTAATATTGATAGATGAATGTATTAATACGTCGTGGTTGCTTTATCATTCAATGAGCTTGATTTAGAACCGTTTCACACGGGACACATGTGTGGCGCGCGAGATTCCGCATTTATATTTAAATGAACGCGACACTCGTGTGTCCCCGTCTGAACGCGCACATTCAGTTATGTGTAAATGCGGAATCTCGCCACGCCGGTGGCGCCACATATGTGTCCTGTGTGAAACGGCTCTTAGTGTCAGGCCTCAGTGGAAGCGTTTTGAGGGGCGGGGCGTGTGTGTTAAACAAGTGTCCACAATATGCACGCTGCACGCTCTGCACTACAAAACGCTGTCACTGTAACCTTACGCTTACAGGAGGAGACAACTAAAAAAAACGCAAAGCGTGTTAGTATTGTCGGTAACTGTTATCTATCGTTTAATTTCAATAGACATTACTGGGAACAGCCAATATGCCTACTTGGAGCCGTTATTCCGTACGTACAAACAGAATCAATAAACTTCAACCACAAAGAATGATTCACTCATGTACGCCATGCAGTTCTTGTAGTTAATCAGTGACGTCCCTAGATAAAATGCCGCCTCTAGGCAGCGACAAAAAGCCGCCTCATTTTATTATACAAAATTTTTATCATCCTTTCATAAGTCCAATTCTAATAAATGTGTTGTATGGATACATTACTAACAAAATATCAGACTAATTATTCACAAATCTGCACGTGTTGTTTCTGGTCACCAAGGACGTCGAAGGGCAACGGAAGTAAACCAGATATCGCGAACCCGACAAAACCAGTGAGTTAAAGATAGTATTTTTGTTATTACTAGGTACCTATTTCTATATATTCCAAATGATTCTCCTCGATTTGCCGCCCTTCAAGTAACTCCCGCCCCCAAGCGAGGCTCAATCTGCCTACCCCCACGGGACGTCACTGTAGTTAATGAATATACAAACGTTGAGACTCGGTGTGGAATTTTAAAAATCTACATGCGACTTAGTTCTGAATTGAACCCCGAACGCTCTGTAGAATGAGTCAGTGTTTTGATTTTCAAGTACCTAGGTACCTATCTATAAGTAACTTGGACTTTTAATGAAAATAATAATTTAGAAATTGCTAACAATTTGATTAATAATGGATTAAACTCATTTAATTTACAGGTGCTCGGAATGCAAATGTATGGCTTCGTAACGCACGAGGAGATTTACCATTGCATGAAGCTGTAGCATCCGGAAGACGAGAACTGGTGAAATGGCTCCTCGAAATGAGACCATCGCAGATCAACGCAACCAACAATGATGGCAGAACTCTCTTGCATATCGCAGCGAACACCGACAATACAGATCTCTGCAAGATACTACTAGACTTTGGCGCACAAGTAAACGCAGTTCTTAGGACATCAAAAAATATGCTGATGACTCCTTTAGATTGTGCCTTGCATCGAGGGTATAGATCCACAGCCAAATATCTTCAAATGCACGGAGGGCTTCCGGCGTCACGTCTATCGTCCAGGCAGGTTTTTGTGGATCAGGAGGCGGTGCCTCAGTTGCCCGTCCGCCACATAAAAAGCACCAAGATCAGCCTCCAGGATAAGATCGCAATAGAGAAAAGAGAAGTCTTCGAAATGAGCCCGCGCACTACTCCAAAGCATTCTCAAAATAAATACTCGTCCAAGGTTGAAACTTTGTCCGACAGTTCCGATTATAGTTCAGAGGATTACGAATTGCAGAATAAAAAATTTCGCGAGGAGAGACGCAAGCAAAAAAAACAAAGGCACAAGAAAGAGAAGTTGAAAAGTAAACAGAGCAGTTATAGTGATGGAGATGAAAGTGAACATCGAAAAAGGTCTACGAGGCGTGACCATAGAGCTTTGTCGGATTCTGAAAGCAGTGGAAAAGTTAGTAAAAGACATAGTAAACGTTCGAAAAGTGATCCGGTATCAAAGAGCCGATCGGAAAGTAGACACAGGGAGAGAGAAAGTCCAAAAAGGCATAAACATAGGAAATCTAGAGAGAAATCGTCAGAAAGTGAATATGATAATAAACATAAGAAGAGACGAAGAAAGAGCGTTTCGAGGAAGTCTAAATCTGAAAGCGAGTCGAGTGACCGTGAAGAGAAAGAAAGGAAATTAGAAAAGGTGTCAAAGAAAGAGAAGATCATCGTCTTGAAGCAGGATGAGCCTGTCATCGAGCATCAATATGCTGAAGAATTGGCTATGCTTAAACAAGCCACTGAGATTGTGCAGCACATTGATAATAATATGGGTAATAAAGATGCCATCAGTGAGAATCAACCCAGTGAAACTGAGACAGTCTCATTGGTGAATACAACTTTGATAACAGAAGCACAAATACACGCCGAAGGTCACACAGCCTTGGACAGAGAACTGATTATTGATATTATCAAAGAAAAGACGTATGACAGCGAAATCGATGATAAGTTTAAAGATGGACAAAGTGACGTGGATAAGTTTGATTCTCTTGTGGTTATAAACAGAGACGATAAAGAAAGCGCTGACGAGTCTCAAAGTTTGAGTGTCGATGGAAATCAGGCTATTACCCTTATCGAACACCATGCTGAGATATTAGAAGAAAGAGTCGATAGTGAGGCAGTGGGTGAAGATATAGAACCTCCGGAACGTGGATGTATCATAGCAATAATTCCGGATATTCAAGAATCACTGGATACTCAAGACGATGCGCCAATTGATAACGATAGTATCATGCAAGAAGAACAAGAAGCTAGGATTGAAAATGATGCGACAAAAGAAGAAGATAGTAGTGTAGCTAATGAGGAAAAACCAGCAGATGATTTTGTACAAGCGATCATAGGAATATTGCCTGATGAAGAATTAAAGGCGATTGCCAGTATTCAAGAGGAGTCAGAAGGATCTCCGGATAGCATAATGGGTGAACCAATAATTGCTGAACCTCCGTACGATGAAGCCAATCAGAGAGCCTTAACTCTGATCGATGAGGAATTGTCCGACCGGCCTGGAACTGAAAGCAAAAGTTTCAAGTCTTATTCACCTGATCATCAAACACATCCTTTTACTCAGCAAGATTCTGAAGAAACTACAGCAGGAATAAGTGAAATCTCTTTAAAGAGTATGACAGGAATTCAAAGACAGAATTCGGAAGACAGAAATGAAATGAATGAAGAACAAGAAGATAGTATACAAGAGACAAAGCCGCGTATCGGGAAACAAAGACCTAGAGGAATGCAAAAAGGATTGCCGGATGTTAAAGGACAAAGAGTTGTCAACAACAGAAGGAAACCTCAGTTGGATTCACAACGGAATAAATCGATTGATAGAGATATTAAATCAAAAGGAAAGCAACAATTATATGAGACGCAAAGTTATAAGATATTAGGAGACGGTGATACCAATAATGTAGACAGTCAAAATGATAGAGATATCATGAACGAAAATGTCGAGACGTTGATCCAAGAATCTGAACCCAACATTGATTTTGACGAGCCGGACAGGTTTGTAAAGCAAGCCGGATACACTAGAAGAAGAATTCCTAGCATAAGTGATAATGAGATATATAATATAGTTGATTCAGCTGGAAATGTAAGGAGAAGACGGCTGAAGAAAAAATATAGAGATAAGAGTAGAAACGGGTCTATGAGGTCGAAGAGTCAGAATTCTGATAGGGATTACGAGTCCAGTGGAATGATGGATTCTGGGTTTGAGCCGAGTCCGAGGTTTATTCATCAGAACAGAGTGATGAGTCCGAGACTCGTCGCTTATTATGAAGACCGTAATGCAACGGGATTGTATTCGGGGAGGGATAGTAAGATCCCAAAACGAAAACCCGGTGATAAGAATGCAGTCGACATGGCGACTGTCACGCAGATTGTGCAAACTAACATGAGAAGGTGAGATAATATAATTTATCTTTTTTTCAATTCAATTGGTCAGAAATGTTAATAGTCAAAAAGAGTTTATAGATAGTTTTTAGCCTGCATAGACAATTGGTACAATTAGTAAGTTATACCTAGACATAATATACCTCGTTTACACGTGCATGGATTTACTGTTGACAGTAAGTATTATCGCGGCCATAACAAGAAAATATATGGGTAACATGTATTACACTGCAGTTGCAAGCTTGAATGCATGTATCAAAAAAGTTTGGAAGCTTCTGAATTTTCATGCGACAGTAGGGATTTTTTCGATCTGCGTCTGCGCAGTAGAACGATAGTGGCGAACCTGTCGGCAAAAAAACGAACTATACTCACTTTGTGGTTAGCCGATTTTTACTACCTGTCAAATAGTACCATAAAATGACAACATCGCGTCTCGCTTACTCTTGAAGAATGAGATTGGAGAGACAGTCAGCACTTTTAGGTGTCAACAGTTATTGTCACGAAATACGCACAATTGCTGCCAGTAAATCCATGCACGTGTACAGGTGCTATTAGTTCAATTGACCAATAATTTATTTATTTATTTAAGAAAACAAAACATTGTGGACATAACAAATCTAAATTCAAGACGTTCACAACATGAGATTTACATTATAACAAATATTACCCTCACCACTTGTCAAATTTTCAGGCTTGATCATCAGAGTTTGTCCATTTCACCATATTGTCTCCAGTGTGGTCTATCATAGTCCGCAGTCTGTTGAGGGCTTTCTATGTTCAGTACTCGACGCACCAGAGTTACTAGCCTTAAAGGCTAAATTAACTACCCATGTCACTGTAGGAACTTAGAATTCCACTAAACTTTGTCAGTCATACGTATTTGTTTTCATCGAACTAAGCTACAATAATTTACAGATGGTGTTGGTTAGTTTTTAAATTCAATAAATCCTGCGAAAACCAAGCCATAATAGATAATAGTCAAAAAATACTTGTCTATCTATAAACTATATATAAAATTATGTCATTAAATCATATTTAATTTAGGATATTATCTAGATGGAATAATATTTTTTATCTATTATTGTTTGGTTTAGGCAGGGGTTAATGAATACAAAGAAATTAACCAACAACGTGTGTAATATAATATATTCATAACTCAACTAAAACAAATAAGTATGAATGAAAAAGTGTGGACAATTTGGTCGGATCACCCAAAGTAAACCAAAACTATTATGGTTTGGTTTAGGAAGGGTTTAATTGATTTTTAAAAACTAAACAACACCATCAGTAAATAAAATTGTAGTCTCAGTTTAATGAAAACAAATATGTATGACTAACAAAGTTTAATGTGCACTATTTATGTCAGATCTTAACAGCCTACCTCCACCCTTCGCCACTGCCATATACAACCAAAGTCTTTACACGCTTCCAGAGTATTTTCATTGTAGTTAATAAAAAAATATTAAAATTTTACAATAATTTTTGTACCTTTTCAGATATTTTCTTGAAAGGAAAATATTCCAACATCTCATGGATTTGAAACGGATCCAAATCAGATCGGGTAAAGCCAACGAGGCTGTCATGGTGAAGAGAGCCATCGACGACTACCACAAGTCTAGCCTGGCTTACGTAGGCGCGGGCCGCTATACCAGCACTGACTACACCTTTAAAACCTTCGAGAAGTTCCTCTATGAGTCACTGAGACGCCTGCAGCGGAGCGGAGTCAAGAATCTGGCCAACATGCCGGAAAGAGCGTTTCCTGACTTTGAAGGGAAACTTGAAAACACGTACAAGATGGACGCTCTACCTGATAACCCGATTCTGTGCACGAGTAAGACGCATCGATGCTATCATGCTGTCCACGCTTATACCGGCATACCGTGTTCAGCCTATAGTGAGTATTGTATCAAATATAACTGAATAATGAAATTATTTCCAGAATAAGCATTATTCTATTTTACCTAATGTACTCGGCTTTGTACAAGGCGCTTCATTGGTCGATACAAATTTATCTTACGTAACAAAACAATAATAATTATATTCTTCAATATTAAAATATATATGAGGCGTCTAATTACAAAAAGCGACAAGTCCACAATTCAATATTATCGGGAAACAACGTTTTTATGTTTCTAGCTTCAATTATTTGTTTTAACGTGAGATTTTTTTTCCAGTTGTATTCTATGTCGAAATTAGAACCAAATGGCAATTTGTTTCAGCCGATAAACTCTTAAATGTAATAAATATAGGCAAAATAAAATTGGACTTAGCGCTACTTGTACTTCACTTTTTAATTTATCCCCCATAAGGCACATATTTCCGTGGCACTTTCATAAGTTTACCAGATGCTACAGCATGGGAGACGCCCTTTTCAATATTTAACGTTCCCTTATTGGTTGACTTAAACACGCGCGAAATCAACCAAGCTTTAAATAATATGAAACACGGACTTGGCGCTTTTTGTAATAAATCGAGAATTAAAATATTTTTTTTCGTAGGGTTATGTCGCGTTTTGGAATTTATAGATCAATACATATTGTGTAAAATTATACAAAGAATACGTGCGTATTTTTTTCTTGATTTTGACCAAATGTGGACTTATCGCTTTTTGGAATTAGACGCCTCATATATAGTGTCGTGGGTCCTAGGTTCAAATCCTGGGTCTGGCAAGTACACGACATATTGTTTTTCAATTTGTGTATGAGTAGTATGATGGACCTAATAGGTTGAGCAAGTTGCTAACATCCGTTTCTCGTAAAAACAAAATCTGTTAATACAAACCTCCCCACTGTGGAGGCCTATATGATCCTATTAGGATGTGAGTTTGTAGAGCCGACTAGTTTATAGTCGCTATCTTTGTTCTGACTTTTAAATACAAACGACATATGCATTTGACATATCTGTGATTATTTATCTAAATAATCTCTAAATATCTTGGAAATATCTGCACACTTCAACTGAATCCATGAACTTATCTAATACATGAATAATTATGATTCAATTCCAAATTGATAATCCAATTATTGAGCAATCATCTGTTAACTATCATTTCACGACAGCCATATTTTCACTAATTGCTACGCATCATCATATTATGTCATTTATTTATTAAAACGTACATAGATTCGGAAACTACATAACAGAAGCGAAACACTACCTAATATTTTTTTTTTACCATGTCCGATCCTAATAAGATCATATGGGCCTCCACATAGTGGAGGTCTTGTATTAACAGATTTTGTTTTTACGAGAAATGGATGTTAGCCAGTTGCTCAACATTAGGTCCATACTCTGACTCATACACAAATTGAAAAACAATATGTGTACCTTGCCAGACCCAGGATTCGAACCTGGGACCCATGACGTTATAGGCCGACACTGAAGCCGGGCGACCATCAAAATTTATAGAACTGTATAACCGAATCTAAAATTGTGTTGAAATGCTTGGGGTTTTTGAGAATTATTCAATTAAGATCAGGTGTAGTGTATGGTGGGTTTTATTAAGGGGGGACATGCCCGTCGTAGGTCAAAATTGAGTTTTTATTGTATTTTCAAACTATGATCCTGGACACTCCTTAAACGTTGTAGATAATCTATTGATATAATTTTGAAGCCTTATTATCCCTCATATTTATTTTAAACATTTGATGACTGCATAAAGTATTTTTGTTACATAAAATAGTATTCTTTTAAACCTCTCGCTCTAATGTTTTAGAATATAGTCATATTTCGGTACATAACTGTGCAGTGGTGTTAAGATTTTTTACATTTATTAATTTTTAATCGCATTTATAAAACCATTAGTATAATTTTTGACGAGATAATTTTTGTAAAATATTTACGATAAAAAATTATATTGCTAATCTCTGTGATCCCAAATTTGACAAGAATTAGGCATTTTATTATTCAAAAAATCGGCAAGATTAACACATTTGAAGATGATTCTAAAGATACTTATTATAAGCTATGTCTTTGACCATTCAAGTGTGATAAACATCTTACAAATAATGATTGCTTTATAATAATTATTGACCTAAGACTAAGGTAGTGTTTTTTTGAAATACGCCATTTCTTTTGTCATTCCAGTGGTTAAGCTACAACATACGGCCGTAGCCATAAATTAACAAACTTTAATTGAAGTAGGGAGTAAAATGATATTGACGCGCGCGTTTGAACATGTACCGTTTAAAAAAAAATTCGGTTAGGTAGGTGGGCCGTTAAGTTGTAGGTATATTTTAGATAGTAATGACTTGATAGGTTTCTACCATAGTCAATCAACAACTAATGCGAAACCTGCTGTTGCATCTTTGCTAATATATTGGATATTCTTGGCTGCAGTGCTGTCTCTGACAGACTAAGTGCTGCATTCACGTCCAGTCTATTCCTTTGTTCCGATTTTATTGACGATGGGCCGGTACCATTTGATACACGGACCGGTACCAGTCCGCGGACCGGGGCTTGGGGACAACTGATATAGATGATAGAGATAAATGTGTTAAGAATTTGTGTCATATGATTGTTCATTTTATTTACAGTTCCTGCCAAGCATCATGTAATGCCTAAGCCTGCTCCGCAAAGAAAAGGTTTCCTGCCGCAGATAGGCGGTAAAGGAAAGGCCCAAAACTCACAAGTTACGTTGGAGCTTTGCCACGGAAACGAGAAACAGATGATAGCCCTTCCGTCGGAAAAACTTGACAAGAACAAGCGGTACTACGTCACGTTCACTGTGAAGGGATCGAATCCCAACTCCGATAATGAAAACCCGAAGAAAACTAATAGTCAGCCAGAGAATAATACTCAAAGGAATGTAAAGAGTGTGTAACAGGTTTTCAAAAAATCACTGCCATCAATCTGGTAAACTTTGTTTATCGATCTAACTTTGATTCATACTGTTTTCTTTATTCACATGATACATTTACTACTAGACATTATTTATTTTAAAAATATATTACCATCTTCCATCTTCCTCGTTCTCTCTTCTTTCGCATCCTCCACATGTTCAATTCACTTCTTTCTTGGTCTGCCTCTACGAGTCTAGTCACTAGAGTACGCCTTAAAACTTACTGCTGGGGTCTTAAACATGCATTCCAGAAATTATTTATCATTCATATTCGGCAATATTACAGTATATTTAATTGACCTATGGACATGGAAGGTAAACTTTTCCAGCCCCAAAAGTGGCAAAAAATACTATGTATATGGAACTCTATAGGCTGCATAACGATTCCAGCATAATTCAGTCAAACAAGATCAGAAGATCGCCTAAAGCCTCAATTACATTGAGCTTCTTTATGAGCTGTTTATTGGCGAATTTACAATCTGCCTGTAAAGTCGCCCAGTGTAATCATCGAATAAGCTAATAAGCAGGTTGTAAACACTCTACCGAGAAAAGTTGAAAGCCGGTCAACTTTACACGCTACACGCCGGCGTGTGGGCCTACTGCGTCTGCGCAGTACCAACCTCCCGGTAAAAAAACGAACTACGTTCCGTCAAAATAGTCGCTGGCTTGTGGCTTCTCAGCGAATGGAAAGTTTTGTGTGTAATCATCAAATCACAGTAGCTGAATCGCCCGCTTTTAAATTCGCCAATAAACAGCTCGTAAAGAAGCTCAATGTAATTGAGGCTTAAGACAGAGTTTCTTAACCCTTTTGATCGTCGACCCAATTTAGAGTAATAATTTTGGTACGCGACCCAAGATAAAATAAATAAAACAGCATGTACTAACAAAAAATATTTTATTTTAATAATACTAAATACAGTTTTGGTAAACAACGTTTGATTCTAACGCTGTCTTTTGATCTGTTCTTGTCTTCTTTCAAAAAACTGCGATTTTTACCAGTAAACGTAAATGTTTTCGTTTAAAAATCTCCTAAGTTTATTTGGTTCCAATTGTTCATTACTTAATACTTCACAACATAGTACATACTGTGGCTTGTCTACTTCGCGATCATTAATGCAGATGAAACATATCTCTAAAAATACTTCTTTGTATTCAAGAGTTTTGCCTTTGTGGGTAGAATAAATTAATATAAGCAGAATGGTAACAGAGAAACAGAGAGGAGAACGTCGTCTTGAAATAAATTATTAGTTTTGACCACTACGATCCCGTGAAACGCCAACGTTAAACAGTGTTGCCAGAATATTGTATTCAATACAAGAATATTGTGTTGCTGAGAATATTTCGCGACCCACTAAAAATACCAATCGACACAATTTTGGGTCGCAACCCATAGGTTAAGAAACGCTGGCCTAAGGATGTTTAATCCTCTCCATGTAGACGGCACACCTGTTGTGCCCTCATTAATTGGCCATTCGATATAATTAGCATGTTATTTAAATTAGTGTGGTAATTAAATGCTCCGCGGTCAACAAGTTAAGAGATGTCACTATCACTGTTATATCTTTCTAATTATTGGTGGATTGTATCTAATTAAACATTGCCGTAAATGTAATAGTGGTTGCTTTGATATTGCTTCAATATTCATATGAAATGAGGTCTCCTAATAGTTGATAGTTCGTGGGCCAAGGTTAGTCCAATAGACAAAGTTAACCTGATTGATTGTTAACTTAATTACTGTTAATATAATAGTTGACATACCCATTTTTATTTAAATCATGGTACTTCCATGGGACCATTCCTACTTACATGTTATCTAAAGAGAATTTAAATCATATTATAATAAAAAAATAAAAATAAAATATAATTTTAATGTTGCTATTAATTCTGGTCAGTGTTTTATTTTCAAAATTCAAATAAGAAAAGTAAATCACCATTTTTGTATCTGAACAGCAAAAAATGAGCCTCTGTGGAGTGGAGGTTATATTAAGACCTTTTTACGAGGAATAGTTTTTAGCCATGGGGTTCTTGCTCTGGATCAAACACACAATATGTGATTTTTATCAGATGCGAGATTTAAACCCACGGCTTCAAAGATGGGTACTACTCCAAATACGATAATATTATATATTGAACAATTCAACAATTTTACAACGTTTTTATTAGCTCATATTCTTGTTTGTCCGGTGGTTGTTTGTCCAGTACAAATCTTGCAATCGATTTTTAACCAACTTCCCGACTAGCTAGACATTTGAAACTTTTAAAATATATCAGAACACAATGCCAATGCATTATTTTAATACTTTTAGCCATCTTTAAGCAGAATTGAATTCATTTTCAGTTAATTCTGTTTTGTATGGAAGTTATTTCAGAAAAATCCGTAAAAAGTAAAAGACTATTATTGGTTGCTAAGGGGTCCTAGCAACTAAATTATTAATATATACGTGCGTTACTATTCAGTATTCTATATTTGTTTGTTTGTTTGTTTGTTTTTTATTTACTTCATATCAAGTACAAGTTTGAACATATTGAGCATAATAATTCAACAGAAAATTTAAAAACGGTGTATATAAAACGTTCTTTTTATCTTGTAATTATTTCTAATTACTTTTTCTAGGAGCTATGGAGAGACTATTGTTGAACAGTGTAACAAAACAATACCAAAACAATTTTAATAACCCATTTGTACTCACTCCATTGGTCAATCATTTTACCATAAATACCATGACATGTTATACCTAATATTCATCTAAGGAATATCTTGATTTTTCCCCAAAATTTTTTCACAGATTTTTTCTTTTATAAAAAAAAATTATGATATCGTCAGTGTAAACTGCATACTCCGAATGAACCATTTTTGTAGACAAATAACTTTGTTACTACACGGAATTGCTTTGCTGTTTTTTTTTTCATTGGCTGCCTCACGAAGAAGTTTCTTAACAGATTTTTTTACGGGAAATGGATTTTAGCCATTTACAATATCTAAACACACATCGAAAACTACATCTGAATTTACTGAGGGGGTTTGAATTTGGAGCCCACGACATCATAAACGGGCACCCATTCATCGCGCCATTGTTTTCAAGTAATCCCATATAATACATGATTACTAAAGCGCCGGCTAGACACTCATAATTTACGATAATCTTACCTGTGCAAACCGTGCATCGGGAAGTCTGTGCGTATGGACAGCAACAAAAGCGCTGTAAAAGTCTATATCGCGCAGGCAAGCCGCTGCCGTCTAGCCGGTGCATAAGCACTATTTCAAGCTTATAACAACTTTTAGTTGATTCTAAATTTGAATAAGTACATCAATGGAATGTGTTTTCTTATTTTTAACAGAATCTGGTAAAAAACATGTTTTTTAATTGGCTCTTTTCCAGTATTGCAGTTACACCGACGATATAAAAAATAATATAAAATGACATGATAATATAGGTATGTAGGAAAATTAAAACCGGATATCCAATAATATATTAATATAATATGATAATATAAAAAAATAATATTAGTATACCTACTGCAATAAATCCTTGATTAGATAGATGTCGCCATTTATTGAATATTTTTATAGGTAAGGTTTAATGTAAATTTGTGTAGATTGAAAGTGTATTTATTTTTAATGAGTTGTATTTTCATTGAATAAATATTTCAACAAACTTATTCAATCTTTTACATAATATTTTAACATTTACATTATTTATAACAACATTAATAACAAACCAGTGCATTTTTAATGGTAACAGCCGATGGGGTATTATGTCATTAAAAACATACAAAAAATACAAAGTTATAAAAATAAATATACAAATAAATTAAATTATACAGAATAACCAACTACACTAATATATTATAATATGTCTGAATATGTATAACCCAGTGGCAAAGAGTGCAAATAGGCTGTGGAGATTTGACAAAAATAGTGCACACTTTGTCAGTCACACCAATGTATTTGTTTTCATTGAACTAAGAATACAAATGCAGATGCTGTTTGTTGTTTTTTTTTAAATTCAATTAAATTCTAATTGATAAAAGATTAAAAACATACTTCTATCTACTGTGATTTGGTTCAGGCAGGATTTAAATAATTATGTATGTTCAATATATAGAATGTTACATTTACAAATCTTGTGAATTATTCGTTGGATAAAAGAAATAGTTTATTCAATTATTAGCAAGTCTATGATGGCCGTGCAGCATAAGCGTCGATCTATAACGTCGTGGGTCCCAGGTTCGAATCCTGGGTGTGGCAAGTACACATATTGATTTTTAATTTGTGTATGGGTCAGAGTATGGCATTATACAGAATAATAAAAGAAACAGTTTATTAAAATTATTAGCAAGTTAAGTACGTTATAAAAACTAGATAATGGAGTGATCCGCGACGTCAGTTAGTAATTAAGGAATTAATTGTTACCTACCTTAATTTAATGTACTAAAACCGATAGCCAACATTATAACGCAATTCGATAAGCATTTCATGTAACAAGTACTAGTTAAAATTGTCATGATTCATTAAGATTCCCGTAGCTTAATTGGAAAAGCATACTGGCCCGAATACAGGTTCAAGTCCCGTCGGGTGTCGTATTTTTTTCTACTAAATGATTTTTTCTAGTGTGTATGCATGAGATGTTTTCAAATTATGTATATTCAGTATATAGAATGTTACATTCTGAAATCTTTTGTCTTATTCGTTGAATAAAAGAAATAGTTTATTAAAAATACTTTTTGTTATCTGACTTTCGTATGCACTATTTATGTTGGATCTCCACAGCTTACCTCCACCCTTCGTCACTGATATATGACCAAACAGTGTTATAAAATATGAAACTTAATAACAGTTTATTAGTGTGAAAGATAAATAGACCGGTGCAAGATATAACATGCATAAATGTCACAATAATTAACATCCAGAGATTTAAAATAGTTCTCTCTATCAATAAAAGACAATAATATGACAACATTAACATTGAGAATATCATATTTCTCTTTGAGAAATTCTCAATTTTGCTTACTTAATATATCATTTATATTGCACTTTTTAAATTAGAAAAAGTAAAAGTGCAATATAAATGATATAGGTAAGCAAAATTAAGAATCTCTCAAAGAGAAATATGATATACCAATGTTAATGTTGTCATATTATTGTCTTATTATTTCCCTTTAGGTAAATTTAACAATACTTCTTAATAAAAATGGAGAGACGTTAATTATTATCACTATGAGTAAAAGATTGATATTAATTGATAACATTCAATATTGATTATATCCCTAATAGAAGACAGACACCCGCCAAAGTCCATTTTGCAGACTTCTCCTTCGATCTGAGATTGAAGGTCCACACAAATGTCGGCCCTCGCATTCTGGAATAAATATTCCAATATAAAAATAAATTATAATATATTTTCGCCAATTTTGTATACAAATATAGATTAAAATACTACACATTGTCAGATAGACACATCGCACCGTGAGTGTAAAACCAAGGCATCTGCAAAAGACATATTTTGGATATATTAAGGTTTGAAGTCTTCGTTTTGTTAGGACAAATAGTTTCTAAAAAAAAATATATATAATATTTAGTTTATATCTACATATTATATTGCATGTTCTTTCAGTTACTTCACTTTTACATTATCAAGTTCATGAAATTGAAAAATTTGCAGTTGCCTTGGTTTTACACTCACGGTGCGACATGACACAAATTTGACTTTCAGCTCAAAATATTGGGCCGTAATGGTATAAAAGGTACCTATATAACCATTTCGGTCCATAACATCGTCCATAGAGTGGAGACTAAGTATATAAACTGATTTTTATGAGTTTGATACCCATTGGGTCCTTGCTCTAGATCAAGCACATTAAAAAACAACATGTAATTTTTACCAAATGCAAGATTTGAACCTGCACTCATGGGTTAAGAGATGAAAATTCTGGCAACAGACCACCATGGATCAATGGTAACACACAGTAAAAATAATGGTATCAAAAACTTGTGAAATATTGACATATTAATTGAAAGTTTAAATAAGACTTATTATACAGTAAAACCTAGCTAATTTGAAATCAACGGTACAGTTAATCGAAAAAAAATCGAATTACGAAATATAAAATGTATGGCAAAAAAACATTAAAACTAGAATTTTGTAAAATTGTTAAAAATTTCGAAGTAAACGTGTTCGCATTAACGGTGTTTTACTGTAATATGTATTTGAAAATCTTTCATTTTTTTCCATACCTGATTTTGTATACGGGGCACTCGTAAATGTTTCTGACCTCTTGCTTATCCTGGGTCACGGCTTTGATGTAAATGACAGGCATCATTGGAAAGAGTTCCTTCAGTTTAGATTCTACAATGCTGCCGACGTCAGAATCCCACCTAGCTCCCTCCATATAAAGACCATGCACGTACGCACCTTCTCTCGGGGGTGTCCTGAGAAATACGCATATTCTACGTTACTCTGATACCACATACATTGCCCTTACAGCCGATTCTGAATCTATCAGGAGAATAAATTAAGGACATTCAGGAATCATTCTAACCTAACCAAATAGAAAGAATTAGCAATTAGCAATTAAATCTAATTTTCATTCAAAATACACTGTCGATTTAGTCATCATATGGGTGACATTATGGCACCAGAATCAAATAGTAAAAAGCGTATGTACCCCTTATTCAATTGTAATGTAACCAAGTTATCATACTAGCAAAATGTAATTACATATACTCCAACCAATAAAATATGTAGGGAGAAGTACTATCTTTTTTCCATAGTTGGATCAACTGTCTCGCATAATTGTGTATAAAAGAAGAACATAAAACATACCAATACGCTACAATATCTTTTGATTTTATGCCAATACATATATGTCATTTTATGTGTTTTTAAGTTGTGATACATTCTACTAAGTTGTGATATATTATTCTGCGTGTATAGAGGAAAGAACATCCAATTGTAAATATATTTTACAAATTTAATTATCAATATATCATTTTTAGCTGATTTTATAGAGGGGCTTTGAAGAAATATAAGTTCTAATAAGGTGTGTGGCAATCCAAAAAGCTTGAGAAACTCCGGTTTATATAGTGAACACTTTCCGATCAAAGGACCTCATGAGACATAATAAAACTTTCTATTAGTTTTCTACACCTAACACATTTAATGAGGATCATCAAACAGGCATTGCTTTTCTGTTTCTGGTGTCGCTATGCTACGAGACACAACATTCTCAATAAAATTAATTTAAAACAAAGCTTACACAAATTCATCACGATGTTTTTTGGTGACTTCACAATTAAGGCACATTTTATCCAGGGGCCATTCGTTTTTACGAGCCGTCTGCTGCATTATGGCTGTCAAGAATGACTGAGGGTTGAAGAAACCACCTAGCCACACCACAGCGGGAAGCTGAAAAACAAAAAAATATAATGAGTATATTATTTACGAGATGTAAGAACATACCATTTTTTCTTATGGATTTAAGTTTTGTACCATTCCATTTGAGTGGTTTTTTGCGATCTAGGTTTTGTCTTTCGGCATCTTCAGGCACTGTGTACACTTTAATTTGTATAACAAATCAATACAATAAAGTAGGTAAAAACTCCATTATCTTCCTATCAAGTCAAGGGTCACAATAAAAAAAAAAATATAACAAACAAATTAAGAATAGTTGAAGTGGTGGAAAAAAACCCCCTATATTATCAATAATAATACACTTGCAGTGCCTGAAGATGCCGAAAGGCGAAACCCGGATCGCAAAAAACGACTCAAATGGAATAGTACAAAACTTAAATCCATTAGAATTTAAATTCAAATTTCATCAAGTACCTTCGGTCGATAGTATTGATATTATGACATTTTTTTAATAATCAGTAAAGGTCTGTTCTTAATTCTACAATGTTTAAATTATTTATGTTCATAATAATATTATTGTTACTGATTATGAATATAAATATTGTAACATTAACAAAAAAACTTTGTTTTAAAAACCATTGTAACATTCTTGATTGAGAATACATAAATACAGCATCAGAAATACACCTATTAGAAAATTATGAAAACATCTTTGATCGAGTGAGATTCAAATACATATCTGTCGCAAGTCGGGTGAGTGCTTTTATCAATTAAGCCTGCGGAAGTACGTAAAAATTAGGGTCCGAGAAGAGTGAAAGGAGAATGAAGACGCCTTCACATAACATTTTGTCATCCCCGGGTATTGATGATGATTCTCATGGAATACGCGATATATATGAGTGAATATCCTATAAGAAGGGAACCTGGAAAACCCACATTTATGTAACGTAATAATGCAACTTACTGAGAAATCCCCCGACCAACTTTCCAGTTCAGCAAGTCTGACGCAGAGATCAACGAACCATGCTGCTAGTCCCAGTTGTGAAGGGTAAGCTCGGTGGGTCCAGCGAGGCGGCACATGGTCCATAAACAGACACTTCTCGAGGTCTTCCATCTCCGATGTGATTGTTAGTTCTCCCTGTTGATTTTGACATACATTTATTCTCAGCATATTAATTGATAAAAAAGCTTGGCTTTATTCCTCGTCAGAATACTCCATCTTGCAGTTCTAACAAAAAGAATTGTAAAAATACTTAACACAGGTGAATGCAAACAGTGATAAATAGTGTTAACTGTCAAGACATTATATTAATTGAAATGAAAAATATATTATGTACTTAGTACTAAGGACCAGTTTCATCCACTTAGAATAGTTATTTCCAAATTTTTTTTAGGGTGAAGGAACCCTTATCTGACACATTAGATATGACAGGGGAATAAAATAATAAACATTTTTACCTCACATCTGGTGTAATAATGGCAAACCAAAATTGTTATACATTTATCTCAATTTATCTATCTAACTCTATGTCTGTAACGCATGAGAAAAAACATTTGTTAATGTGTAAGAAAGAGCGAGACAGGGAGAAGATGTATTAAAAGGGGTAAGGTGAGAGAAAACATACACATAAACGTAAATTTTAGATTTAAAAATTAAACTGACACGCAAATAAAGGAATTGTATTGAAAGAAAACATATGATAGGACACTCTTATAATAGTTTGACAGATGCTTACAGTGCAGTAGTACTAGCATATCGAGTATATAGAAAGTAAATTAAATGACAAATTTGTGATAGATTGACGGAAATGTATAATGAAATAATATGGTGTCACAATATGAAACATTTTGAAAATATGTATATTTTTGAAAATGTCTGTGAAAATGATACAAGTATACCTCTGAAATCTTTAAATGTAATTTCAAATAATTTCTTTCTAAAAATAATTTCTGCTGCAGAACTAAGCCACAGCTAATAATGTTGACAGGTGGCGCTGCCACCTGGTAATTTTTTCTAGTTAATAATAATTATTTTGTAATGATTTGTTACCTACAATAAATGTAATTTTTATTTAAAAAACAACATCAATAACTATCACGCGAATATCTGACTAAGTTAAGCATTCAAAATGCTTATTGATTTTATTAATAAGTTAATTACTGAAAACCTTCATTATAAAAAAAAATCATGATATCCTGACACAAGCTAGTAGAACCCTGACTTAAATGCGGCTGTGGGTAAAAAATACATTTATACCCACAGCAGAAGAGTCTTCTTTCTAATCTGAGGTATGTACCTTCAAACCAAGTTCCAATTCCTTAAGTGATCGCCTGATTTCACCCATCAAGATATTCATCCTCTCACATTCCTGGAAGGCTACGATGATAAATGGAGTTCTCTCTTCGACTTTCGACATCAACTCTTGGACGTTAAATTGTTCTGGTACCTTATCCAATATGTCTTCGAGAACTGCTTTCACCTAAAATCATAAAATTAATAAACAATTTAAATTACGATAATAAAATCTGTTTTATTAACTAAACCTGTTGTAATGACCATAATTATGTTAATGGTTACCATTTGTTGCCTACGATGGCCGCACGGCTTACGCGTCAGCTCATAATGTCATGGCTCCCAGGTTCGAATCCTGGGTCTGGCAAATTCACATATTTTTTTTCAATTTGTGTTTGAAGTCAATTGAAATCTATTAGCAAGTAGCTAACACACATTTCTTGTAAAACCAAAATCTGTTAAAACAAACCTCCACCTTGTGGAGGCCCATATGATCCTATTAGGATCGGACATGGTCAAAAGAAAAGAAGAAGAATTTGTAACAAGGTACAACAAATATTCTAGCTTTATCTTGCAGTACATCCTGGGTCTCTTCGTGGCTGTTACGGTATCAACATTTCTTTATAATTCCTTAGTTTGAATCAGGCTTGGGAGTGCGTGGATTATTTGGTCCCGTATCAGTTCAACTTCGGCCTTATAGTGGAGGGTTCAAAAGAAATTTTATGAGGTTGTAAGAATATTATTCAATATTCAACTAACTTTCTCTTAGATAATATTATGCTTGCATACTGTAGACTAAAAAAGAGATTGGTTACGTTTCTTCCGACTTCTGATGTGTAAATGAGAATTCTGGCATTTTTGAGTGTCCCTTATCTTAGATATAAACTATCTTAGAAATCAGGAGCATGAGTTTTTTGTTCTTCAGAGGTGCATAACTGACCTGCCATTGGTAATACCAATTGGGAGAGCTATTGTAAATTAGAATATAACATTGTAATCTCAAAACTAAATCATTACTATACCTTTTCATCTCTGGAAAGCCCACTTCCACCCTGTGCACCGGTATCTCTCGGTTGCATTTCAAAAACGGTCTTAAATAACTGCTCAGAAAGCGTGGTTAGCACACCGATCTCAGCATTGGGGTGCAGACCGTACAAGTAAGGAGTCTCTCCCGGCATATATTCGTCTATGTAAGAATGGTAGCTGATGAAGTCAGAGTTTGGAGGAGCCATGAAGCCCGGAGCGAGAGCAAGTTCTGCATCTATCTGGAAACATGAATAGTCAGGTACAGATAAACCTATCGAATGGACATCAGTGATCACGTCGGGTGTCGTTTTTTTCTACAAAACGATTTTTTCTAGTGTGTATATGCATTGAGATGTTTTCAAATTATATATGAATTATGTACATAAAGATTATTGCGTCGTTTTCTCTCGCTCAACGTCGCTTCAATTACATCATATTGTCTGTCAAAACTATCAAACTTCACGCTTATGTCATATGTTTATAATGAACAAGAATTTATGGAATTAACTATTTATGGCAAATCTGAAATTGTGTTAAAATTTGATTGAAAAGGATGCAGTTTTTGACAGATGCATAGTGAAGTTTGCTACAATGAAATGAAATGAATTGGAGCTAATATAAACAAATTCCTTTCTTTTCGGCAACACTTCAGTAAAATTTAAGTTCCGCCTAGTAGAGAAGCTTTGTCATACTGAAAAATAAACAAAATGTGTGAATGATACCAAATTTCTGCTCACCAGTTCTGGCTGCATGTATTCACTGAGATAAGTCCTACAGAGGCGGCGGTCCCAGTCATCCGTAATGTGTCCACCGTACATAATTTCTCCAAAAAGATAGCGGAGGTCCTCCCACGGCACTCTAGAGTTGTTCTCCAGATAATTGTACAAAACGTACACGCTTATCATCAAGTCGCCGAGATTAAACGGATAGTTTCTAAAAACAACAAGTTGTTAATATAGCGCAGTTAATCAACATGCAAATAGCTATGCCTATATGTAAGCTCACCATACGTCGATTATCAATAATAAATTGTCAAGATTAACCGCAGTAGCGTATATGTGATGAGACGGTGGGGAAGGGTACGAAAAAAGTTCATTCCTTTCCGTTCACGACTGGTACAATAAATATATAAAATAATTTTAATTTCTGCTGCAGTATACCTGCATTGATCTTTTTTAATAATAAAACAATTTTTGACGGTTAAATTATTAGTTTCTTTGCCATACTTATATCCCGTTCCTGTCCCGGTTTAGAGTTTCATAACTATGGTAAGCCTACCTATACGCAACTATAATTATATGCATCCTGGTTAACACGTAGTAGATAAAAACTAGAAAGTTGCAACCTGCATTTCAAGAATCGCAGCAAAAAAAGTAGTTATCTGAAGTATCCATTACCTATTCCAGCCTTGGGGTCCAAATTTTCTTCTCTCGGCAACCACCGCGTGAAAATAGCACAAGGCAAAGAGAATCCCTTTGAATTCCGCTTCTTTCGAACACATCTCCAACGTGTCTTGAGAAAAATTATCAAGAGCCTGGAAAGAAACATAGAAAATTGCATTATATTCTAAGATTATATTATTGAACATACATAATTTTTGTAAACACTTCTGATAAAATATATTAATTAATTAAGTAATTAATTAAAAATTATTAGCAAGTTCAAGGGAAGCTACAACACTAAAATATCTTGGAGTGATCCGTGACGTGGGTTAGTAATTAAAATAATACACTGAACTCCCTTTTTACACGATTTCGAAATAACACGGTGCAAAGCAATGCATGTTGGATACCAATTTGGCCAGAATGTGTTAAAACATGGTGAATAATTTTTGTTACTTTTGATTTTTTAAAGTATTTTAGTGTATACATTTTTTACATGTTTTTTTAACACGGTATCGCGTGGAACCTATCTACCGTGTAAATGGGGAGTTCAGTGTACCTACTTTGATTTAAAATACAAAAGCCGATGGCCAATATTAGCTCAATTTAGAAAGCGCTTCAGAGAGTATTATAAGAGCCATTAGTTAAAATTTGTCATAATTTAGCATAGTGGTCTATGTGCGTGGGCGCGAAACCCGAGAGATGCAGGTTTGATTCCTGCGGTTGCTTTTTTCAAAAAGATGTTTTCTATTGGTTATAATATATTTTCTCAGAAGTGTTTTCAAAAATTATGTATGTTCAATAATTAGAATGTTAAATTCTTAAATCTTGTGAATTATTCGTTGAATAAAAAAGTAGTTAATTAAAGATTATATTATTTGTGCTGTTCTGCTAGTATTATGGTCCATTTATGGCGACAAACATCCAACGTGCCAAAGACAAAAGATATTCAGATCGGTAAACATGTTTCAATTAAGGTTCAGAATATTTTGATGATATCTTTCATGCGAATGCAGCGTGAGTACTATCGAAACTACTGTCTGCTGTGTTACGTGTCTGGCACGTTGATTGTCTGTAGATATCAATGGACCTTTGGGTGGGACAGTGACAATCTTTGTGGATGCTCATTTCGCACCCCTCAACTCTTTCTCTGAACTGTCGTAGGAAAGAAACTGCTCTACGATGCAATGAAGAGGACCTGCTGAAGGGGACTGATCTCACTACCGTTATTTTAGAATAAAATATCTAAGCTAATTCTGGACACACTAAGTAAGTTAGTATAAGATGTGATAGATACAGACCTTATGTAAGTTAGCCTGCATACCGGTCGGTGGTTCGTTGGTAATTTTGATTGCCGATTCAAGGATTCCTTGAGGGATAATATGATATTCTGCGGACGCTGCCGGTTCAGCACTCAAAAATAGCCTGTCGCAATAAAAAAATAAACATAATATTAAAAAGATTTGGACTAGATAAAACTAGAGGAAGTGTTTTTACAATATTTGATGACGATTTCACAACATTTTTAATGTGGTTGAATAGGTAGCCATTGAATAACATTGTGGACATAACAAACCTAAATTCAAGAGGTTCACAAAATGAGATTTACAATATAACAAATATTACTCTCACAAGAGAGAAGAAAATATAATATAATAATAAAAACAATACAGTTTTATACAGAAAAATAAAATACATAGCATGTCACTGAAAATGTCTATGACTTTGGGGAGCGCATTGACTAGTCTTGCACCCCTCGCTAATGGTTCCTGATGGGCTTGACACGAGGAAACGGTTCCGACCCAGAATAGATCATGGATCATCTATACATTTGATAATTCACGGAATCGACTGATTGAATGAGCGACACTTGTGTTGAAATGGTTGTTGTTTTGAAAGATGCAGGCAACAACCGTGTAAAGTTTACCACTAATTAATCCACAATGCAAAATTACTTACGGCTAATTTTATTTTTAGGCTTAGTAACCTTTTTATATTATACTAGCTGAAGTACCCGGCTTCGCACAGGGTCGCTTCGTGGTTATATTTATCTTAGATATTTAAAAAATAATAAGAGGTAATTATTTTTTTAATATTAAAATATCTGTGATATACGATATGGCAATATGAAAATAATTCTAATAGGAGTAAAGGTCAAACAAAAGACCACTAAATTAAAATCGAATCCAAAATATGCAAACGATATTAATGATATTAATATATAGTAAAAAAAATCAAAATTGCATGGAACAAACAAACAATAAACGTTTTATTTTATATAATACTAATTTAGAAACCTTCGCGGGTGTGCGCACAACAACTGACAAAAGTTTCATCGCAATCGGATGAATGTTATAGGAACACATACGAATAGAAGAAGAAGATGATGACGACAACTCACCAAAGTTTCATTGCGAATAAAAGAAGATAAAATAGAAGAAGAAGGAGATGGTTATTCTAATTCAGAAACCTTTGCGGGTTTTGGCACAATTATTGACGAAAGTTTTATTGCAATCGGATGAATAGAATAGAAACACATACGAATAGAAGAATATAAAATAAAAGAAGAAGATAGTTGTACTAATTCAGAAACCTTTGCGGGTGTTACCACAACAACTGACGAAGGTTTCATTGCAATCGGATGATTAGTGTAGGAACCATACGAATAAAAGAAGATATTGAGATACCCGGGGTTCCAGCGGCTAGCTCAGGTGTCCATCGAACCCCGGATTCACAAAAAAAAAGGAACGATATATTTATGTTTGTGGTTAAATAAAACACTAGGACTTTCTTGTGCGTAACTTGGTATTAGGTATATATTTTAATCTTGAGTTTGACAAGGTTATTTTGTAGTTTTTTACAGTTACAGTCGTCAGTCACTAACTTTTTTTTTTTTTTAAACTTCGCGTACCCACGCCATTCTACAAAAAGGACTCTCGTGATTGGCCAAATTTTATCGCGTGATCCTTTCGATTTGACGAATCACGAGGACCACCTCGGCGCAGGCGCGCGGAGACTTCAACGTTGCCGGCAAAATTTATTAGATTTGAATAAGTACTTATATTTAGTCTTAAAATTATCGCTTTCATCCATCATCATTTATACTTTTTAAATTAAATTAAATGTATCTTAATTACACCTCCGCCCAATATGCGATTTTCACACACCGGACGAAGGCCTTTACTTATGAATAAAAAATACTTACGTGGTTGAGCAAGGAATCAGATTAGATGTTTTATGAAGCGGTTTCTAGAGGTCAGGGTTACGTTTCGACTTATAGCTACTAAATGATTATTTTACACCGGGAGAAGCCCGCCTGTAACAGGGGTGTATCAATATAATGAAGAAGAAGAAGAAGATGGTTGTACTAATTCAGAAACCTTCGCAGGTGTTGGCACAACCACTAACGAAAGTTTCATCGCAATCGGATGAATGGTATAGGGACCATACTAATAAAAGAAGATAGAATGATGAAGAAGAAGAAAAAGAAGGAGATTATTGTACTTATTCAGAAACGTTTGCGGGTGTTACCACAACAACTGACGAAGGTTTCATCGCAATCGGATGAATGGTATAGGGACGATACAAATAAAAGAAGATATAATGATGGAGAAGAAGAAGAAGGAGATTATTGTACTTATTCAGAAACGTTTGCGGGTGTTACCACAACAACTGACGAAGGTTTCATCGCAATCGGATGATTAGTGTAGGAACCATACGAATAAAAGAAGATATAATGAAGAAGAAGAAGAAGATGGTTGTACTAATTCAGAAACCTTCGCAGGTGTTGGCACAACCACTAACGAAAGTTTCATCGCAATCGGATGAATGGTATAGGGACCATACAAATAAAAGAAGATAGAATGATGAAGAAGAAGAAGAAGAAGAAGAAGAAGAAGAAGAAGATAGTTGTACTTATTCAGAAACCTTTGCGGGTGTTTCCACAACAACTGACGAAGATTTCATCGCAATCGGATGAATGGTACAGGAACCATACGAATAAAAGAAGATATAATGAAGAATAAGTAGAAGAAGATGGTTTTTCTAATTTAGAAACCTTTGCGGGTGTGTGTACAATAACTGACGAAAGTTTTGTCGCAATCGGATGAATGGTATAAGAACCATACGAATAAAAGAAAATAGAATGATGAAGAAGAAGAAGAAGAAGATGATGATTTTTCTATTTCAGAAACCTTTGCGGGTGTGCATACAACCACTTACCAAAATTTCATCGCAATCGGATGAATGGTATAGGAACGCATACGGGACAGACAGAAAGACAGACAGACATTCATTTTTATATAAGATATAGTCTATACTCTTCACGGAAGTGCAAGCAATAAGTTAACAAAGTTTTATCGCAATCGGATGAACGGTATGGCAGTGCATACTATACGAACAAACAAACAAACAAACTCACAAACAAACAAATATTAATTTTTATATATTAGATTTAGGCTCCAGCTATATTTAGAATATATCATTAAAACTCACTATTGTATTGAAATTGAATTGAAAAATTTTAAACACTCAATTTATTCTCATGATTCTCATGGCCAGTCCGGCCTATATGGGTATGGGTATTGATTGAGTATAAATTACCTGTAATTTTCATGGCTCCCTTCACTGAACTGTTCAATTTTCTTCTCGAGGGTGGTGAGCCACTTCGACACGAGGTGGACATTCTGCAAGATAACCCAGTGGCCTTTTTTGGAGGCTATGTCCATGGCCCTCTCAGCCACGAGCTCCTGCCCTTGCCCCAATGACACAATATGGAAGTTTTCATTATCCGTTGTGAAGCCTAGCTGATGCCCCAATTTCTCTACATCCTAAAATAGCATCAATTATCAATTAATTTTTTCCAGTTTAATAGATGGCAACATATCAATGTAATAATATATAAATCATCCTTTCCTGAATAAATAGTTAAGACGTATAACCTTTAGTATGTACATATTAAATAAACCGAGGGTATTTCATGATATTTGAATTCGCCACTGACCTCTATAATATAGATTCTACAATCCATCTAAAATAAAAGTATCTGAATTTGCTAGACGCGGGTTCGAACCTGTGACCCAATAAAAAACACACTGCCATTTGTTCATGAAGGTATAATATATTTGGAGGTATGATAAGGTTGTGGTAGACGAAGTATCGTTGTTGCTTGGTTGTTGAGATGTGGGTTTATTGTTTGATACAAGGATACACTGAATACAATAATAAGGATGATGACGTGAGATTATAATTGCGAGGTAATTATGTACTTGTGAGATCGATATAATCAAGAGATTAATAATTATAAGTATGCACTGAGAGACTTGATTCGAGTGGAATAACGGATGTACTATGTCGAGTGAAGAACTTGTGACAGTAGCAATACCTACGTCTCGTGACGGACTCTATGAGTGGAGTGTTAGTTTATAGATTGTTCTTCTTATTTATATTAAATGCGGTACATACTACCGATCTAGTTATGATTGAGGAAACAATGACAATTATTATTGCTAATGTTTTGTTTTAATAACAAAATCTACAGTATGTCACTAATTTAATGGAGAGTAGCATGATCGCCACATATATACAGAAATCAAATCATATTCTTTCTATTCTTTTTAACACTACATTAATGACAGTAGTGTAGTAGTAGAAGTGAAACAATCACATAAACAAACAGGTTTTCATAATACCACATGAATATATTATGACATTACATTACAGCTCTTCCATATAATAATCTTTTTTCTGCATAAAAAATTGTTCAATATCATTATTTCTGATTTGTAAAAATACACTAGACTGCGGCAAGTTTAACGTGAAGCATGGCCATTTCGTGAACTACAATGCTGACAATCCTTTCATAATATATCGCAGCGGCACGGCAGCGGCCAAGGCACTTATAATTTTCGCACTCTAGTAATATTTTTTTATTTTAACCTTCAAAGGGTCCACGCCGGGAGATAATATGAAGAATACAGGAGTGGAAGGGCTGGTTTCTTCAAAAGATTTAGCAAACTTCACCGGAGGGGCTTCCACAAATTTAACTCCAAGCTTTTCTCTTATAAAATACCTGAAACCAAGCAAACGATATTTGATAATGTTTACTGATAGAATAAAACGAGTATTGCGAGTTGACCAATAAGTATGACATATATACAGGGGGTCCTCGCTTTCCGTGGGTAATTGGTACCGAAAACATACTTCTTAAAGTGAATCCACTTAAAACGGTGACCAAAATTACTTAGTAAATAGGTTTAATTGGGACCCGTTTAGAAAAGAAAAAGACACGTGAGCTAGACAGAAATAGCGTAGAGTGTGGGATTGAAAGATTGAAAGCTGACGACTGTGCTTGTGTTTTTATAGTTTTTTTGCATTCTCTGTAAATTCGAAACTGCGGCGACTCAAATAACTAATACAGGCGGACCTCGACTTACGAACGTTCGACTTTCGCACAATTCGCTATTTCGCACATTTCAAAAAAAAATCGTTTTTTTAAAACGTCGCGCTGGCCGTGGGGTTAAGATATCCCCTTCTCGCTCGCTCACAAACAAGTGCATTTCTTGCGTCACTTGCATCCTGCTCGCACCCGTCACTTTGCTTGTGAGCTAGCTAGGACAGGTTTATTCTTGCGCAGGAGCGCGTGCGGGCGTGTCATGTTGTGCGTTTTGCTAATTTTATTCATTTGAAATTTTTCACCCTAAAAATTTATAAACATGAGTGAGAAACGGAAAAACTGCAGTGTTGATACGAACAAAGAGAAATCAAGGATTTATAAACTTCACATGACGTTCTGATTGCGGTGAATCTTTTGCTTCAATCGGACGTTCGTATGATACAAACAGGTCTACTACGATATGTTCAATTTTGAAAAGTAAAAATAAAATTAAGGAATATGTTAAAAATTGTGGAAATATATCTTTAAAGGTTGTTTCAAAAAGACACGGCATAGTTATGGATGAAATGGAAAAATATTTGTCATCATGGATCGACGACCAACATCAAAAAAATGTCCCTCTGAATATTTCAATTATTCAAGCGAAGGCTCTTAGTTTGCACAAAGATTGGAAGGCTAGATTAAAAGAAGATTCTAACACGATTTTTCAAGCAAGTAACGGTTGGTTTATATTAAATTCACTGGAGAATCGGCTAATGCGGATAAAGATGCTGCAAAAGAGTTTATTTCCTCATTATCCAAAATATTGAAGATGGAGAATATTCCTCTAGCTAAATATTTAATGTAGATGACACAGGTTTATTTTGGAAAAAAATGCCTTGTCGTACATTCTTATCTAAGGAAGAATCAGTTGCCCCTGGGCATAAACCTTCTAAAAACCGATTGACATTGCTTCTTGGTGGAAACTTGGCTGGTGATTTAAAATTGATGCCAATGTTAATTTATCAACCAGAAAATCCCAGAGCATTGAAAGGGAAGGATAAAGAATTGCTTCCAGTAATCAAATAAGAAAGCCTGGGTTTACTGCGTTAATATTAAAAGATTGGTTCACTTTACATTTCGTGCCAGCAGTTAAGCAATATTGTAAATTTAATGATTTACCATTTAAAATATTTTATTTAAAATAAAGAAGAACTTTTTAAGGGTAACACCCGCAAACCCCACTTAAACATGTCTCTTAAACATCTTATAATATTTCAAAATACACACTATTTAATTTTTTTTTTACTTCCCTCTACTTTCGAACATTCAACATTCGCACACCTTTTCAGGAACCAATTATGTGCGAAAGTCGAGGTCCTCCTGTACTTTGATAATGAGGACTCCCTGTACATGTAAAATACCGTGTCAGTAAATTTATATATATGCAGTTAGCCATATCACAGTTCGCCATGAGAAGTTTTATCAGAAATAGATGGCCGTATAGTATTGAGATCAAATTCATATCTAAATTCGAGGGCTTAGTGTCAAACAACACTATCTACAAAAGTGCAACTTTACAGGAGAGCCAAAAATGGTTATTTTAGATTCTTGTGACTTAACAAGGGAAATGTTTATTTTAAGCCTAATGTTAATATTTTATAATTTATTGTGTATTGTACATTTATCTTGCTTATGATGATGTTAAAATGTATAGGGATAGTCTTTAAAAAATATGAAAACAAGGGTAACTTATGTAATTAGCGTTAAACTTTACTGACGATTTAATAAGAAATTAGAAAAGATTGACATAACGTTGTTTGACTATCATGTAGCCGTAAATGTAAAATAACGTTATCTCAAAAAAAAAAAAAAACACTTTTTTGTAGATAACGTTGTCTGAATTTAAGCATCTTTGTATAATTTTACATAATATGTATTGATCTATAAATTCCAAAACGCAACATAACCCTACAAAAAAATATATTTTAAGTCTCGATTTATTACAAAAAGCGCCAAGTCCGTTTTTCATATTATTTAAAGCTTGGTTGATTTAGCGCGTGTTTATGTCAACCAATAAGCGAACGTTCAATATTGAAAAGGGCGTCTCCCATGCTGTAGCATCTGGTAAACTTATGACAGTGCCACAGAAATATGTGCCTTATGCGGGATAAATTAAAAAGTGAAGTACAAGTAGCGCCAATTTTATTTTGCCTATATTTATTACATTTAAGAGTTTATCGGCTGAAACAAATTGCCATTTGGTTCTAATTTCGACATAGAATACAACGGAAAAAAAATCTCACGTTAAAACAAATAATTGAAGCTAGAAACATAAAAACGTTGTTTCCCGAAAATATTGAATTGTGGACTTGTCGCTTTTTGTAATTAGATGCCTCATATAGAAATATTTTAGACTGTGATGATTGATGATCAAAATCTAACAAAGTAAGTGTAGTAGAATACTAAATATGATTTGTAGGACATATCGGTGCTTATTTAAGATATAAGACTTGGTGCTGGACATACCTGGTGGCATAAGTCATACGATCTGGACGTAAAGCACGCATTATACAGAGTCTCTGAAGAGGGCTCTTGTTCTTCCATTCACCAGGATATTTATCCTTCTCGGGGGCTTCTCCTTCAGTGAATTTCTGCCACCTTTTGACAATATTATGTTTGAAGTAAGTATAAAAATAATATTCTTATGTTGATTTAATCGCGAATGAGTGTCTTTTCAATCTACCTTTTACTGGCGCCTTCGATATCTTTATCCAAATTCAAAAAGTCCTCCATCTTGGAAAGGGTAGAGATGCCTCCCCAGCTTCTGTCGGATACCCACGGCAATGACGGTGTCACAGGTTTCGCAGGATATCGTAGAAGAAAATCAACTTCATCTGCTGCCACTTCATCCGTTGACAATTGAATCTAAAAACCAGATTCGTAATCTGTTATCTTTGATTGAAAAATTATAACAATAATATGTTCAAAAATTTATCAATAATTATAGACTTGAACCTATCTTTTAATAACGGATATGTAATATATTATACATAATTTGAAAACACCTCAGATATTTATGTGCTAGAAAAAATCTTATTTGAAAAAATACAACGCCCGACAGGACTTGAACCTGTAACCACTGGATTCGCACCAATGTGCTTTATCAATTAAGCTATGGGCATCCTATTTAATTACGACGAAATTAACTAATAATTGTTTCATGAATTACTTATTAAATTGCGTTAATGTTGACTATCATTGGCTATGTTGTCTTTTCAAATAGGTAAATATCTGAGGTGTTTTCAAATTAAGTATAATATATTACATATCCTATATATCATATAATATAATAAAAGAAATAGTTTATTTAATATTATTAGCATGTGGAAGTACACGATAACTAAAATTTGGAGTGATCCGGGCGTCGGTTAGTAATTAAGGCACTTAATTGATACCATGATTTAAAACACAAAAACCGATATAAAAAGGAGTCTTATGAAACATTTTGGTGTGATAGATTTAGTAGCCAGAGCATAATCAATATTTTGTAAGTTGGCAGATTGGAATCGAAACATGGAGGCTTGTTTACAGCAGCAATCATTGCTTTCATTTTTCGATACGAATGATATAGGTACCTACTATGTGTTTGACAAATTTGTGATTGTTCATCTAAATAATACGAGAATAATTACGATTCAATTTCATATTGAGAAGCCATTTGATGATTCATGTCTTACTCAACCATTTCAGGATAGCCTGTTTCTCATTTTTACTCATCATCGCTGCGTACCGTCATAATTATGCCATTTGAAGTTAGAACTACACAGATTCGGTAACTACATGAAATGGACATAGGTAACAATAATAATAATAATAACTGATCAATTCACTGTTTCAGTAAATCTAAAATTATGATGAAATTTGGTTGAAATGTATGCAGTGTTTCAATCTCCTCTGAATACATGTTATAAGGAATTCTTCATACCTGTAATGCCATTTGACATAGAAAGATAAGCTTGTCACACTCGAATAACCCCCGACTGGTGTACATGAACACGGAGAAGGTGATGCTGTCCAGCAAGTTGATCACCCTCTGGGCCAGTCGCTTCTCGGGAGTGGCTCTCGTGAGGGCATCTTTGAACACAACGCTGTACGCTTTTAGCGAGAACTGATATATTCGGTTTATCTTGCTCAAATCTGTCAGAATGAAGTATAATAGAGAAGCTCTTTCGGCTGCAGGCCTGCAATTCAAACAATTATAGAATCTATAGTCTATGGAACACACCAAAATCAAATCCTACTACGTGAGTAGGGAGCACAGTCACAGAATGATTTGGAGTCATGACCAGAGCCAAATAGGCTTATGTCTTTGCTTCATTTTGCATCATTCAACTACATAGTACCAAGGCATAGTTGTTATCCCCACTGTGAAACTGTGCAATCTAGGGCAGTATTCTTCAACCTTTTAAAACCTGCAGCCCGGCAAACATAGGAGTAATAATTCGCGGACCAGTATCAGCCAGAAAGAAAAACTAATATAAATAGATACAAGTATGGAAAACACTCAGATATCAATAAGTTTCTTGGATTTCAAAACAAAAAATCAAAAAACCAGTATATTGGCAAAAATATCTAGTAGGAATATCCGAATCGTGTAGTGGTATAATTGGATGAAAGCTTTTGCGGATTGGCGCCGGTCCGCGGATCTGTCAGAAAATAAGAGATAAGAGAGCGGATCATGCACTCTTATCACATCTAAGGTGAAAATGCGATATTGGATTTAGCTTGACTACTTGAAATGTATGTCTTAAGAGAGTGTCGAGATTTCTTTAAAACAAATGCTGGTCACCTGGAAGGCGAATAAATACCATCCAAAAGGTATAAACGATACAGCCATGGAATGTGACAGGGAATTTTTTTAAATTAATTTAGTAAAATCCTCATAGATCTCATGATCATAGAAAGTTGTTTATCTCTCATTGTTTGAAAATGGTTGAATGAATGGCTAACCACCAGTAAACGTAAAATGACGTCTTGATAAGACCTCCTGATTCTCTGTCAAAAATTGGTTTGAACGACTTAAAAATATTTGGCTACATAATCCACGAGAGACGATATATAAGTAAACGATGAATATACACAAAAATTAGCATTTTACTTACCGATAATGTTCTCTTGCTTCATCAATTTTTACCGTTGTAACTTTTGCCTCTTTCACTTTGATAACAATCTTAGCCGCTGTTTTCTTTGTGGTTTCCAAATTGATCACCAACGCTGAGTCGCTTAGTATATCTGGCCCCGCAGAAGACAAGCGGCACAGCAGGTCGTCTTCCAGTGTTTTCAATGTTATTTTGAAATCGTTCTGCTGCTTTGTGAGGTCAGCCCGGAGAGATTCAAGGTCGGGTCTTTCAGCCTTCACCACTTCGCCGAGAAGTTGTTCTTCCAACCTGTTCAGAAGATCCAAAGTAAAAGACAAAACTTGTACATTTCTAGATAAGCCTTAGAAACATTATGATTATTACTGTGGCACTACTGACTACGCCAGTGCTTTTCTACTCCATTAATCCACCGAAGTTATGGCCTTCCAGCATATCATCGTCCTTCTGGTTTCGTAAACATTAAGCGCATCACTGCTGATCGTTGCATCTTATCCAGCCCATCACAGATACTGAACAGTTCATGATTAAACTATCGCTGCCATAGTTTATTTACACAGATTGACTCAAGGATCTTTTTGAATACCCAATAGAGACACATTTCGTGGAGCACAAACTATTCCTCCAATTTGATTTTTTATGCAATACTTAAATTTGCAAAACATTAAGGGGGGACATGCTCAGCGTACGTCAAAATGGAGCTTTTATACTATTTTCAAAGCATGATCCTGGGCATTCCTTAAACGTTATAGATAATCTATTTACATAATTTGGAAGCCTTATTATCCTTTATATTTATTTTAAGCATTTGATGACTGCATAAAGTATTTTTATTACATAAAATAGTATTCTTTTAAACCTCTCGCTCTAATGTTTTAGAATATAGTCATATTTCAGTACGTCAGTAGCATTTATAAAACCATTAGTAAAATTTATGTAGACATTATTATAGTGAAATATTTACAATAATTTTTTTTATTGATAATCTCTGTGATCCCAAATTTGACGAGAATTAGGCATTTTATTATTCAAAAAATGGGCAAGATTTACACATTTAAAGATAATTTTAAAGATATTTATTATAAGCTATGTCTTTGACCATTCAAATGTGATAAACATTCTACGAATAATATTTGCTTTATAATAATTATCGACCTAAGAATAAGGTAGTATAATATATATAAAATATATAAAAATACTTTATGCAGTCATCAAATGTTTAAAATAAATATAAAGGATAATAAGTTTTCAAAACTATGTAAATAGATTATCTACAACGTTCAACGGTTCAATCCAGGATCATGCTTTGAAAATGCATAAAAGCTCCATTCTGACTTACTCTGAGCATGTGGGCCGTTAGGCAAGATTTTAAAATTAAACATTCTTCATTGAATATACATAATTTTGAATAGCCTAAAAACATGTATTCGAAAAATCTTAGAAAAATGTGACTTAAATCCACATCTACCACTATTGTTTTACTTTTTTAAATATGTGTCTTTCAGAGCTGTTCCAAATTACATATTATTTTATTCAATAAAGAATGTGACATTCTTAAATCATGTGTATTAATCAGATTCAGTTTTGAAAAAAATATTTAATTAAAATGTAATTAATTAATAATTGTGACTTGCCCGTTACGCGTGACTGTAAAATTAATAAGGGTACACTGTGCTTGCATCTCTGGCTGGTAGTGAGGATTGGCCAACTTTGTTTGAAGAATCAGCCTGAATTTGGGATTGTAATCGATTTCTCTATCTCCAATCTACAAACAACAACAATGAATACATTTTTTTTTATAATTTTAAGATCACTCCTGTTGTATGGCCTTGTCTCACCATTGCGCTCTACCTCTCACTCCCCTTTCCTGCCCAAATCACTAGTTATGCGGTTAAATATAAAGTTAGTGGTAATTATTTTTAGTTATTTTAGTAGAACATATTGTTACACAATATAGTGTTTAAATTTGGTAGCCGTACTGAGAAGCAATACGATGGTATAACGTTTCATAGTTAAGTAATAATAAAATCGAGGTTTTACTGCGCGTTATATGCAAGAAACACGGCTGCATTTTGCCGAATATTAGGCGCTCTCTACATATCATTACTCTGAGCTACCCGCATTGTAATAAAGATCAATTTTCAAACTGTTTTATTTTGTATACGTTATTATTCTTTTATTCTGCCGATGCGTCTAATACCCTGTTTACACATGCATGGATTTACTGCTGACAATCGCACCCATAACAAAAAAAAATTATGTGTAAACACATATTATCGTACAAGTTGCAAGATTGCATGCATGGATCTAAAAAGTTCAGCAGCTTCTGAATTTTCACGTGACAGTTAGAGCTTGTGATATATTTTTGCGCCTGCGCAGTAAAAAAATACTGGCGAATCTGCCGGAAAAAAAAAAACTACACCGCGCATAGCATTTAAGACGTCACACCCTGTCAAATAGCACCATACAATAACAACATTGCGTCTCGCTTACGCATGAAGAATGAGATTGGTGAGACAGTCAGCACTTTTACGTGTGAACAGTTATTATCGCAATAGTTGAATTTACACGCTATTGGTGCCAGTAAATCCATACACGTGTACAGGCACTGTAGAGCTATACCGTCAGATGTCTATTGCAAAAACACATAATATATTATATACTTACTCAACCTACTTTGCAATAAGGGTGATTCTTACAGATGTTCATCACATGTCTTTAATGTATTTTCGAAAATGTTTCCCCTTTAGCGTTGAGATAATTGTAAGGAAGATGTATCCAGTAAATCAATGGTTTTAAACATTAAGAGTAAAATAAATGAAATTCGCGAAGCCAAACCTGACAACATTGTGGAACATTATTCTAATTTATTACCTTGATAACTTTCCCTTTCTTGATCAGCATTCTTCCCAAGAGTGGATCCAGAACAGCGTCGACCGTCTCAGATATACTCTCAATGAGCAGAACATCGCCATTGTTGATTGCCTTCTCGATTGTCTCTAGATAACTATGCGAAGACAGACGCACAACTATCAATTGATTTGCATAGCGACTTTTGATCCATTTTATACCTTGTCTGTAAAAATAAAACAAAGATATTAATATTGACTTGCCAATCTTCTGAGGTCATGCCGACGTCCCTCAGCTCTGCCAAATTAACTATAAGGACGGTATCTACTGACCTTCTAGGACACTCCAACTAATTGTAAGGTATAAAACATATTATATTCATAAAAGCAAGTTTTGAGGTATTGATATTCAAAATTTTATATCGACCGTGTTTACGAAAAAGGGCGTAACCCAGACAGAACAAATTTTAGAACAGGGGCAAAAAACGTTTTTTTGAATTTTTTTGTTGAAGTTTTTTGAATTTGATAATTGCATGACATAGTATGGTTGGGCCAATTATGGTGGCCCTCATTCCTTTTTCCTACCTACCTCAAATCCCTAGATATTGTCGCAAGTCAGCAGTTACGGGTCATCAGTCGACCGTGATTAAATAAGGCAGTTACTTTCAGTTACTTCAATCGAGCGTCCGCTGTAGGCTTGTTAAAGCTAAGACTCTATCGGGCCGTGATCTGATATGATATGATCGATCTATTATGGTGTGGTTTAGGCAAAGTTTAATTGATTTTTAAAAACTAATCAAACACCATCTGTAAATTGTATTCTTATTTCAATGAAAACAAATACGCATGACTGACAAAGGTTAATATGCACTATTTATGGCGGATTTTAACAGCCTACCTCCACCCTTCGATACTGTGATCTAGTGACTAACATGCACTTCTTGTAAAAAAAACAAGCGGCCTAGGTCCACACTGGATTCTAGAGCTAAATGAAACATTCGTTATATTATATCTTGAATCTGTACATGTTGCTTTCAAAAATTCTCTATTCTCAAAAGAAAATAAAATTGTAAATACTAATATTACTACATACAGTTGCGGATCGATCATGAGCGGCCATCTAGAAGAATTGGTAAGTATCGTAGCATTCTCAGTGCTCATTCTATCGGCCGGGAGGCCTTCATTGTTCCACGTAGCCACCTGAGCATCGTCAGTCATCATCATTAGCGGATCTATATTCTCCGTGATTGGAATTTTCGGCTGCAAAAGTTTGTATGTCATAAAATCGGTCATTCAAGGTCCAAACATATGTTTGCCATTTTATTTATGACAAAAATACTTACATCCACTTTGTACAGAAACGGTATCCAAAGATTGTTTTGCAGTTCAAGCCGATAGCTGTGTGTGAAGCATCCGACATACGATATAAATGCTGTTATCAGAAGCACGTCACCAGGCAGCATTACTCCGCACTCCTTTAGGTTACCCACGGTCACAGTCCATCTGAAAACATCATTGTTCATCAATATTCTCAATAATATATCAATAGTTAACTAAATAATTAACAATATTTTGCCTAAAATATGAATCCCTCCAGTTATTGTCGAAACTGTGAACTTACAATCCCCTCCAGTGCAGCTAATTGCACTTCCGTTTTCAAATGGGGAACGCCCCCAAATTTATCATTTCATTTTACGCTTCCGTGGTGTATGGATCTTACTATTAATAATTTGAAGCTTTTCATAATAAAAATATGTCTAAAACGATCAGGAGTGATATTAGAAATATTATTAGTAAACTTTTGGTTTATTGCAAAGAAAAAGAGTCGCATCTAAAAGAAGAACCAATACATTATTTAAACGCGTCTCTAGCACTCTAGCATTGACGCCATGTATGTCACTGAGAAGTCTTCTATATGAGACTACAGCAACTTCCTGTTATTGCCGATTTATTGTCGACGGACAGTAGTGTCCAAACTCTTTTGAGAAAAAAAGTGTACGTGTTTACCTGACTCTCTCAGAAGATAGTCCATTTACGAGTCGATTTGCCAGATCGATAGTGAGTGTTGTATTGTCTGCTTCGGCCTGACATTTTAATTTCTCATCCACCGCTTCTTGAAAGTTAGCTAGTAACACTGCTAGCCTTTGTTCAAGTTCCTGAAAATATTAGTACTGTTGAGTTGTTTTGGTTTAATTAAATTAAGTCCAGATTTTGTTAACTTCGTCCACTTACCACTATCTTATCCTTCAATTGCCCCAGAGTAGTCCTCGCTGCAGCTAGTTCGGCGTTAGCAGCGATTAGGGCCCGTCTCTTGGGCTCCACGACCACGTACACTTCGTAGAACTTCATTATGTTGATGACCCAAGCGCACAGGCCAGCCGCAGCACTGGATTTACTGACTATCGTTTCCGGGAGAAAGTCAGGGTCTTTGATGTATGGTTGAATAGCCTGTCATTGAAAATTTGACATATCATTAAATTTATTCACTATTTAAGATTTAATATTAAGCATGTTTGTTCTATAAATATTCATTCGTACCTTTACTACATCAGGGTGAATGTTTTCTTTGTCATAATTCATTAGTTCGGATAAAAACTGATCAACTTTAGCCATCATTACCTGTAATTAACACAAATTGTCTTTCGGATTAACACGGCAAGGTAAATAGTTTGTAAACATTTCTTTGAAATTCAGCACATATCCGAACCTGCAAATATTGCTATCAAATTAAATCCAGTTTGGACAATTCACATCAAAAGAATTTGCGTGATGTAATCAAATCAACATTACGTGAGACCTCACGTCACTACTTCCCATAAAATGGTACAAAATTTCTTGCAAACACGGCCACACTTGCTTGTTTGTCAGTGCATTTAAACAATATGTTTATGGGGATAAACAACTCAATCCGTGTCAGCATATTGATCGGCGATATTAAATAACTGACCGCAATTACAAATTCCTTAATATCCACTTCCAGTAGTGTCCAATTATGGCAAACTCAGTAAATAACTTACTGCAATTATAATTTCCGCATTTTATCTGTTTTCCACATAGTCAGCCATATACAATGACAGCATACTCCATATAAAATAGCTGACTCAATTATAATAATTATTTCCTAAATATTCTTTTCAAGTTATTATTTTGATTGTGAGTACGTCAATAAATAACGGATCATAATTCATTGGGCATATCACTCGAATATAAGTTCCCGGTCTGTTAGTATCTCAGTCTCCGTATCGCTCCGCACAACATCTCATTCTAGCGAGACTCGGATTTCGGAACAGTATCATAAGTATTGTAACATAACTACTGTAACATACTCTTGTACCAACTGTTTACGCTGTAGATAAAACTCGCTCCTCCATCCATCGGAACAACCACCAAATCTCGACTTCTTCATCCACAACACCATGACACCCACATGTTTCTATCCAATAAAAACATTTCAAATGTTTGTAAACACTTTTTATACAACTTGAGTGACATTACTGAGTTAACTCACCAAAGTTTGTATGTACCAGTAAGTCACAAGCAAGTTAACTTATGTCTTTTTATCAACATTTTCAAAATATTAATAATTTAGAGTGAAAAAAAAAATTTTGAAAACACCTCTCTAAGGGTTGTAGAGTCAAAAATTATTACATAAATTAAAAACAATACATCTACCTTGCATGATTTCCATGATTTATCCTTTGGAATCTTCCCTTTCTTAGCCAACAGGACACTAACGGCAGCTGTCACATTCACCACAGCATCCGGAGGCGTACCAAAGGACTTCAGCTCGGTGAGATTGTTTTTATTGAGGGTGTTGAGAGCCTCTTGAGCGGCAACTAAAGCCGGTTCAGCTTTCGCCAAGTCGTCGGCACATATCTTGGCTTTGATCGACACGTCTTCTTCAATCACTTTTACTTTTTTCTCTTCTTCCGCCACTGTTATAGATAGATAATAGAATTACTTACAGCAAAGCTTATTTCTCTTGGCTATCGTGGGAGTTAATGGCAGCTGCATTATACTAATAAGACTTCGCCGCACCCCTTCCTGAAGGTTTCAGATTGATAGGATCATTAACAAAAACGTTAGTTTATTCGTGTACATTGTATGCACACCCCATGTTTGGACTACCAGACCGCCTCCAAATTTACATTGAACATATTGTCACTACGTGACCACCTGTGTACCAAATTTCAAGTCTCTGGATATACGGGAAGTAGGCGCAAATTGAATATCAATACCTCAACACAAAAACATTACAGTTTTGTTATATTATAGACTAGCTATATCACCATCAAATCACGAGGTGATTGTTAATCCATTATTGGATGAATGCCTCCCTGTTTCTTTTCGGGTACCACTGTATGACTGCATTAATCGTCGTTGAAACTAGAAAATTGTATAACTCCAAAAACACTACTTTACAGGAGAGACAAAACCATTATTTTTGTGTATCTATGATTTAAAAATGTTACAATTTATTTAGAATTATATCATTTGCGTGGGAGGGGGGGGTAGATATTAACAACGGCCACAAGATAGCATTCAAAGACAATTTTTGATCAAAACGTAGTTACACAATTTTCAAGTTCCAATGACGATTTGTTCAGCATCCAGTCACCGAACAGCTTGTCTGGCCCAATGCCATTATACATTTACTTATAAAATAAAAAACCAAATTCTCACCAAATGCTTTTTCTTTTGATACTTTATCACTCTCCGCTCCCACTACAGATATGAGCTCTTCTGCTGCAATGTTTTTCTCTTTTAAATCAATTTCTTGCTCTGCCAGAGTAATCTAGAAAAGAAAACATATGATAAACTTATCATTAAAGCCACACAATAGTCGTGAAATCGTTAAAGATTCCGACGCAGCCACCAAATCGATTGCACGGTATAATATATTAGAAATGCTTTTTTTGAGTAAGTAAAAACGTAACCTTTAAAGCAGGGATTCACAAAGTGTGTCCCTCGGGCCAATTATATCCCACGTGACTTTTTGATGTGTCCCATGAGATTTATGTTAAATCTGTATTATTTTTTATTCTTCATATCGAATATTAAAAATTACATTTACATTAAATATCCTCTGGCTAGAATGAATGGTCAGACTCTTTGATATTTGTGTATGCGCATGTGCGATATGAGGGGGGTTCGGTACAGGCGGAGCTATGGGTGCACCGATGCCATAGTTGTTGTGTTGTTAGCTGTTAAATTTTACCGGTTCTGTTAAAAAATATAACCCCAAAACTAAAATGGATAAAAGGCGTCAAACACAGGAGGTAAAGAGAAAATTTCAAGAAAAATGGAGTCTACTATATTTTGTAATCGAACAAAACAAGATTGTTTTATGTCTCATTTGCAAACAAAATATATCCGTTATTGTTCAATGAAATATTTTTTTGATTTTTTTGCCTGTTTTTGAAAAACAGAAAATATTTACAAAAGAAAGGCCCCCGCCAAATATTTTTGATTTGAAAATTGTCCCTTTGACGAAAAAGCTGCTTTAAAGTCTTTTGTGATTATATTATTACAATTGCAATTAAACATGTCATACTAATATTTTTTCATACCTTCAGTTTTTCCACGTCTTTAGCGCATGAATCCAATTTCAGTAGACCATTTTCAAGTCTCATAATCATCAGTTTAAGATCTGCCGACTTCTCGCAAAGTAATTTTGAATACAAAGAAATCTGCTCCAAAAATGATTTTGGAGTTGTGTAATTGTATCTCCGTTCATTTTGGAAGTAGGTAGCGGACATATTATTGACAGTCGTGTGAACGTGAGACATGAATATTGCTACAGATTCAATCAGTGATTCCTGGAAAGCAAAATAATTGACAAATCTACCAACCTATATAGATTTTTTTCAATTCAGTAATCAATCTAACCATTGACTGAAAAACAAAACAACGGTTAACAATCGATAACCTACCAAACCACCAATCATGCCATGTAAGCAGCCTATGATAATAATATGATATACAGAATACTAGATCAAAATACTGCATTAATGTCACAATAATATTGTTTTGACTTACAGGAACGGCTTCAAGTTCTGAAAGAAATCTTTTCGAAACCGATCGTAAGGCCTCCTGTGGCCATTCATGAAACCAATTGATCGAAGTACAATTTACAATTGCAGGAAACTTTCTTGATCTAACGCGGAGTGTTGATCCAACAGGCGAGAAACAAAGAACAACCTGAAATTAACAACTGTATTCAATTTTAATTTTCAATCTGTATTTGTATTGTATTTGAATTATATCATTTTTTGTTTTATATTTGTATTGTATTGTGTTGAATTTTTGTGGTATTTGTATTACATATATTTTAATTGTATTGAATTTGTATTGTATTGTATTTGTATTGTATTTGTATTGTGTTTGTATTGTATTTGTATTGTATTTGTATTGTATTTGTATTGTATTTGTATTGTGTTTGTATTGTATTTGTATTGTATTTGTATTGTATTTGTATTGTATTTGTATTGTGTTTGTATTGTGTTTGTATTGTATTTGTATTGTATTTGTATTGTATTTGTATTGTATTTGTATTGTATTTGTATTGTATTTGTATTGTATTTGTATTGTATTTGTATTGTATTTGTATTGTATTTGTATTGTATTTGTATTGTATTTGTATTGTATTTGTATTGTATTTGTATTGTATTTGTATTGTATTTGTATTGTATTTGTATTGTATTTGTATTGTATTTGTATTGTATTTGTATACATTAGTTTTAAGACTATGAAAACTCATAGCAACTGTATACTGAGCTTCAGGAACAGATTTACTTGCAGCGAATACTCATGAAATGACAAAATGATAATTGAATTCCATTCACAGGGAATGTAACCCAGACCTAAGGGATACTAACATAATCAAGTGTGGGCAAAGATTCTTGAACAGGTTACGTAGTTTCTATATGCTCTGACGAAAGAGCAGAATGAATAGGAAGAAAAACAATTAAAAAAGATATCTTACTTTCAGTTGCCTCCTTACTCTGTCGATAAAAAACTTCCAACAATTATCTCTTGTATCTGGCAACCCTGCCGCTTTTGTCTGTAAATAATAATAGTTTAGCATTTTCAATTCACAATCTATGGATCAGCGGTGAATCGTGTTACTAGGTGATTATCTAACGTTTACCTGGACCAAGAACAGATTTACTCATCCATATTTAAATTAACTCATTTATTGCTAACACCGCGACTAGCGCGCTTGGAGTCGTTGGCCATTAGATATAATGGCTGTGTTTTTGAATTATGTAGAAAATTTATATGCAAATTGTAAGCTGCGTGTTGTCATCTTGTTGACTATTCTCAAGTAGGTATCAGAATAATTCCAAAGAAATGCGTGGCCACTTATTTGACATTTTCATTTCTTTTACCAAAGCCAATGCTGACACAATATCACATGTATTTACCTGTCTTCATTTATTTAAAATTACACAATTTTATAAAGCATTTGAAATTTCAATGATTTTGTGTAAATCATTATCAGAAGTGTGAATTTGTGTTAACAATATTACAATATTATGGTTACTTATCATTTACCTTCTTCCAATATGCGCATATAATATACCCTCCAAACAGGTAATGTCCGCCACTGCTATGGACCCATAATAAGTGTAATTTGATCATTTTCAATGAGACTACAATATTCTAATAGATTTTTGGGTTGTCATCGCGCGATCTTCCTCCTTCCTTTATAACAAACAACAAAGCAAGAACGAGACAACAATAATAAAAATACATTAATTTTACGCTACCTCTGTTCTTACGCCATTCACTATGAGCTCCACATCTTCATCGATAAATAAATCCGGGATTTCACCCGAAGCAAGCAGGTCATTAATGAGTACTAAAAACCTCTCGTCTGCCACTTGAGCGTCCGTCATTAAGAATACAAGGCCAATATTCTTCAATCCCGCTTTCATATATATGGCAGCTGAAACATGAATAATCAGTTTGATTGGGCATTTGTAAATTAGGCGCCATATCCAAAATATGAGTCATTGATAACAACTGCTCATTAAGCCGTTAAATTGAATACTAAAATTTTCAGCAGGTAAAAATTTAGATCAACTATGTTGTGTCTGCTGGATTCCATGTGTAATTTTTTACATCATGATAACATTTATTTGTTCCACCAATCATGTACATATGTATAGAGTCTACAGCCTTCCAGCATGATAGAATTTAGCCAATTATATACTTTAACTTTAGAAGGTATCCACCCCCAAACAGATTCCCGGATAATATGTAAATTATTTTTTCTCTGCCGCCTCACGAAGAGGTTTTTTAACAAATTATTTTTTTTACGAAAAATGGATGTTCACCATCTGCTCGATCTATTCGTTTCGTACTATATCCAAACACACATTGAAAAACAACCCTTAAAATTTAAGTATTCGTATGAATACACCATAAATTTAATTTATGGTGTATTCATACGAATACATAGCATAATATGACATCTCTTGTCCAAATCTTCTACATTTTAGTGTTGACTTAAATCTTTAAATCATTATCAAAGTCTATGCTTCCATTTAGTTTCATGTTTGACCACCAGATGACTCTATTTTATTTTTTATTACTTTAACTCCATTTGGACAAATTGTTCAGGAAGAAGAAAAACTTAATAATTCAACTATCGAGTGGAATTTAACAATACCAAAAATAATTCACCAATTTCACAAATAAGCTGCACCACGAATTAATACAATATTTTAGCTTCCCTTTTATATATAAAGAAAATTTATATAAAGAGCAGAGTTGTTCCATTTACGATATTGGAAATTTGGCACTTTTGCAGTTGGCTGTTTTGAGAACAATAATGCATTTTTTTATAAGTTTAGGAGTTTGAAATTTTGTGTGATAAAACATGTTTTATAACGAATTGCCATCGATATCTCATCTATGATCAAAAGTGCAGTTAGCTGGTTTGCAAATTAAGCAGATGATTATAATATGAATTTAGCAAACTGTGGATTCAAATCTAAGACCCACCACTTCACAAACGGACACGTTACTTCTCGTCCATAGCATGTGTTAATATATTCTATTATAATTATTGATAATTAACATTTACATAATGAAATAATTGATTAAATATTTACCAAGATCCGTTTTAAGATCGGGAATGGAGTAACCTTTGCGTAGTTGAACCTGAAATACTTCCAAGCCAGAGAGAAACGAAGAAAGTCTGGATAGAGACTGCTTCCCCGAACCACCGACTCCGATTAACAATGCGTTTCCTCGGGGTGACTCCAAAATACGATTTATTCTAGAAACATTGTTAACTAATTTATAAAATGAGTTTATCAGCATAATACAGTCAAACTTGGTTATTACAATCATGGAAATAGCGAGATCTCGGATGTAATGAGAAAACATTCGTTGACATTTTAGTCTATGATTTTCTCCATACATTTATTCACTTTAGTAACGAGCTACTTCTCGGTTATACCAAGCAAAACTGTTAACGTTTCTATCGTTAAAAACAACATTTTCTATCCTAAGCAATAAAATCCGACCGGGCAGTTAGCTAGACCGATGCCGCCGGGATTGGATTACGTTTATGACCCTAGTTAAGTGTCTAAGTACCTAATTGGTGTTTTCGCCGACACCATTGAAAAAGTATTCACGCATATGGTTGAAATTGCATGTAAAAAATCCAAGCTTTGTGAAGTCAGTAGGTACCTACCAGCGCCGGCGGCTCACCATTTCTTTTGTAGTTTATAAATGCCATGCTTGTTTCGGGGATTTTTACGATGGTTTTTAGATTTTTTATGTTCTATGCTTGAATAGAACGTGGCGCGAAAAATGTTATATAATGATATAATGAGTAATGCTTATAAAAAGCAAATTCAGTCGGTACCATCTTCCTCGTATTAACCAAGTTCGACTGTATGTTGTTTTTACAATGATTGCAATGGCGACTGACCAACCATTCAGCAGGCTCTTCTTCAATAAACTGGAAGGGAAAAGGACAGTTCGGAGATCTACACTGGAGTGGTTGAACTGTGAACAGATAGTATCTCTGAAGTTAAAGCAGCGAAAGGAGTATGGCAGACAAGGGGAAGAGGAGAAGATACCTGGATGCGGCAAAGAACCACATTGGATTATATATATGATAACAACCAAGAGAATGATAATTTCATGTTATTATAGTGATGAAAGACGGTGATACCGCCTAAACCATGGCATCCTCAGAGGATCCAAGGCCATGAGGCCTGAATCATCATTGGGCTGATTCATGCAAACATGAACAGATCGACTGCGAGGCAAATTTCTAGCCCGTAAGCTTAGATGTATGAAAATTTATAGTCACCCTTTTGCAAGTTCTACAAAATTTAATGAAATCATTCTAGCCCTTAATGTATGTAAAATCCTGCATTTTCTTTATACCTACATTAATTCTAGAAGCAAGCAAAGTAAAACCTAGCGTCATTATAAATTTTATACTTATTCAATTTTAAACATACAAGCAAGCTGTAATTTAGTGCAGTAATGTTAATCCCAGCAAATGCAGTCCCTTTCAAAGCATGTACCTGGAAAAGGTCTGGTTGAATATTTCTGTGGTTAGCAAAAATTCTCAGAAATATGACACCCAATGTACCTACCAGCCAGGTACATAGGGTGTAAAGGCTGTCCTTTTGTCATTTTTCAGTGACAGAATTTGTAGGTAATATTTTTAATTCTTGCCTGAGTTAACCTACTCCAAAAAGGTTGATTTATTCGGTTTTTGGTCTCTGCGGACGTCGGCTGTGGCGCCGCGCTCGACGGCGTCACCGCCATTTTAAATTTATTTTTTTAAATATTATTTTTATAATTTTTTTTCTACGCTGTACTACTTTTACTGTAAATGTATTCCGACAAATAAACGCCCTGTTTTTCACCTATAATTCCGCGTTGTCAATCAACATAAGCATGTCCCCGAAAGAAGCCAGCAGACGATATCACCTTGACATCTTACATCATCATCACGGGGGGTCCAGCGCATCATCCTACACCCCCCCCCCCCCTTTCGGAGGTGACAACGGTCATGGTTGTTCGTGATGATGGAGAAGCGAGAGTTTATTTACTGTTACATAAGTACAGGGGTACAATCGGTACAATATAATAAATACAATGACAATACGGTGCAATGTGTTTCTACCGGAAACTTATAATTGAATTATCTTTGTGGTGCGCTATTTATCGATGTACTCACAATCAAAATATTATCTAAAAATTATATTTAGGAAATAACTATTATAATTGAGCCAGCTATTTTATATGGAGTTTGCGTCATCGGATATAGCTGACTATGTAAAAAAACAGATATGCGGAAATTGGCATTGCAGTCAGCTATTTACTGAGTTTGCCATAATGGGACACTACGGGAAATCGTTATTTAATATCGTCGATCAATATGCTGACATGGATTGAGTTGTTTATCCTCATAGATATAAACTTAAACACGTGTTTGAGAATATGTTATTTTCAATTAATAGTTACGTCGGTATCATAATAATATGTATTAAAGTTTGTCACGTAAAAGTAACGCGTAACATTTGAAACAGTTGGGGTGTTTTGTTTTATTTGGGTTTTATGGTCTGACCGTCATAAAGTGGCCTGCTTCAAAACCTTGTTACAGGGTGATGGCTTTTACATGTCTATCTTACTAATCTATTCTGCGGTTAGGATAATACCTGCAAATATGGTTCATGGCGTCTTCAAACAGAACTAAATTCATGGTGGCGACAAGGTCATTATATGACGCCAATCCTTCGTTTAGTAATTTAGTTAGATGATCCCATTCTGCTATCGGCATGTATTTAGGGTCACCGATGCCATCGGCAAAGTGGCAATAGATAAGCGGCTTTTCATAGACAACACCTTCATCCAGTTCCTGTAAGATAAGAATATTATATGGCAGTAAAAGTAGAAAGCATTCCGTAAAAATGTTAGGCTTCGTCTTACGTACTTCCCGAGTTTTTTCGGATGTTACTGTATTAAAAATCCTTTATAATTCCTTAGTTGGACGCCGGCTTGAGAGTGGGTCGATTGTTTGGGCCCCGCATCAGTTGAAATATGACCTTATGGTGGAGCGAGTTCAAAAGAAATTTTTGAGACTCCTTTATTTGAGGTTATATGGATACTATCCGTGGCTTTAACCAACTGGCTTTCTCTTAGATATGCTTACATACTGTAGTTTAAATGCTAGAAGATATCAATATTTGGCCACATATTTTTTTCGACTTATACGTGTGGTGCAAATGAGAACTTTGCCATTGGTGGTAGTATTGACTTGTATGTCCCTGATAACTATCTTAGAAATCGGGAGCATCAGTTGTTTGTTCTCCTAAGGAGCAGAACTAACCTTCGATTGGTGATGCCAAATGGCCAAATCGCTTCGGATGTTGATATATTCCACCTACGTGAGTATAGGTGGACGTTGTTTTATAAATTCTTAAAATAGGGTCTGCTTAACTCACTCGGTGTACTTTCTTGTACATAAATCTAATTAATATTATTTTGTATTTACACTTTTCTACTGTTTAATAACTTAAAACTGATCTATTTCTTTTTTTATATAATACTGTTTTAATAATATTTCTTTGTTTCTAAATGTCACGTTGTGAACGTCCTAAATTAATAATTTGTATTGTTCACTATTTGTATAAATAAATAAAATTTGAATTTGAAAATACCTCAAAGCCTTTCTTAATAATTTCCAATAGTATTTTATGAAACGTATCAATGTCCTTCTCATCAACTAGTTTATCACAGTAGACTCTTGTAGACTCGTGCATCCAGAGGCGAACCAGTTCACTCGGTGATTTGACAGCTTCTCCAGTGGAAAATAGTATTCCCTATAACAGAAAATAACATGCAAATGTGTACATAGCAGTGGCGAGGGATGGAGGTAGACTGTGAAGATTTGATATAAATAGTGCACCAGTTTTCAGTCATACTTATTTGTTTTCTTTGAACTAAGCATTAATTTGCAGATGGTACTGGTTAGTTTTTAAAATTCAATTAAACCCTATCTAAACCAAACAATAATAGTTTAGATATGCTATAGGTCTAGATAGTGATATCTACAAAAATAGTGCACACTTTTTCAGTCATAATTTCAGGCACAGTATTTTTGTTGAATTGAGAATGCACATTACAGATGGTGCTGGTTCTTTTTTTTTTAAATTCATTAAGCCCTGCCTAAACCAAACCAGAATCGATAAAAAATATTCTTATATCTATAAAATATCGAAAATGATGTATGGTTTAATGTCATAATTTTAGATATTTTTTAGATTAATGAATATTTTTTGACAATTATTATCAGCTATGGCTTGGATAGGCAGGGTTTAATTGAATTTTAAAAACTATCTACACATTGTAGTCTAGTTTCAGTGAAAACAAATAGGTTTGACTAACAAAGTTTAGTATTGCACTATCTATGTCGGATCATAACAGCCTACCTCCACCCTTCGCCACTGGTACATAGTAATAATAACTAGCAATTATTGCTAGCTCTTCGGCTATTAAAATAGTAGTTTAATTGTTTAATTAGTTTGATTGGGGCGGGGAGTGGAAGGTTGAAAAGAAATAAAGATGTGTAACCGGTGTCACTGAACAAAAAACGTCCCATACCTGAAAAACATTGGCGAGATCCCGCATGTTGAATATGTAATGAAACTTGACAGCAGTGGGGAGAAAGATGGCGCTAATTCGAGTGTGCAGAGCCAACGCAGCGTAGACTATCGGTAATGCCACTTGGTTAACGCTCCCTGGAAATCTGCCATGCTCTGAAGCCAGATGAGCGCACAGGATTTGTTGATATATGTGATGACAGGCCTCGGTTGATGGAAAACTAAAAATGATTTTACATAAAGCTTATCACACTCTTTAAAAAATAATATATTGCTTGCAAGAGCCTTCATACCTCACGGCAAAAACACTGAAGTGTCTCTGAAGCCTCGAATCAATCGTAAATGAACCGGCTGTTGGATTCATGCAGGAAACGAATTGGCAATTGTGAATATCTTTCAATGTCAACTTGGTTCGGTCATACCTAAAAATGAGATAATTTAATTGATAATTAAGGTAAACATATAATGAACATCCAAGCCATATGATCGCTGTCTACAGGAGCAACAATTTGTCTTTCCAACCAACCAATTGTATATCTGTTACACGACTCTCACTCCCCGCATCCCCTTTTGCTTTGGTCGCAATTACCCCTATTCCATACAGTCCACTCGCTACTCTCATAACTATCACTAAGAACCTATTCATCATCATCATCATCAGCCTGAATCTATCCACTCCTGGATGAAGGTCTCTTCAAGCTACTTCCACTTCTCTCGGTCCTGTGCGTTGCGTTGCCACGTACTTCCGCAGAACTTTATCATTTCATCGATCCAGCTCTCCAACTCTCATAACTATCACTAAGAACCCATAATGGTGAAATAACTAATTTTATTACCAATGAGTGTAGTCCATAAATTGTCTGATGAGGGTGTGCGGTTGAACAGTTCCATACTTATCCACTTCTGGCATGTTCATGTCATCGACAAAGTATATCATTATTTTATTCCCCGGAGGACCAAAGTTTCTGCCGGATTTTTTCTCCAAAGGCTTCTCTAGCACCTTTTGCAGCATTTCTAAAATATAGTAACGGCCAAAATATTTCAAAAAGTTATTGTTACACAAAGAGTACGTAAGTATTAAAATAGACTTTTATGGTTATCATATTGTGTCATATTTTGAAGAGAGAATGTCAAACTCGAATGTCATTCGTATCGAACAGTAAAAACAAACATAGCAGCTATGAACATGCATGCCGCTTTGCCGCATGCGGTTCAATTCCAATTTACTAATATATAAAATATTTCTTTTGCATGTTACCAAATATATAAAAACTAAAAATGGTCCAAAAATGCCATCAAGTGTTTTAATACTAAAATTTCATAAGGCTTCCTCATGTTATACTTAGTCAAAGGCATTAATTACCTGAGGTAGTGTAAAAATTGAAAGGTACATTGGTGACAGCGTAATTGTCAGGCAGGCTAGCCAACTTGTCCGCAACAATGACACTTTTACCACTGCCTACACCGCCCACCAGCATTACGGGATGTTTCTTCGTCAGGAGCAGGTCCATAAAAAACCGCAGTCGGGTTGTCTCCGCCGTGTTTACCAGGCATTGCTGAAATGGGAAAAATTTTGACCAAAGTCATAACTTTTATGTGGACATGATTTTATTACTCAGCCATCACGGTTGTTTGCTTAATCCACTTTTAAACTAACTTCATATAAACAATTAAAGCTATGACAATTTAATCATATTATTTCTTCAGTGTAGTTTTTATCAAAATTAAAACATTATTAGTATAAACAACGCTAGAGTTGTTTGTGAGCATCAATAGTAAATCCTAAGAATTTTCAGTCATAAAAGAAAATAGTGTCTGACGAATGAGATACAAGAATAACACAATTTGTTAAGATGGGGCGGGTCATGTCGCAAGGAGGACATAATGCAGCCCTCAAATATTCTAATAAAAACTCGGAGGAAAGATGGCTTGGCTTGCGTTAATAGAGGCACCACTACACTGGGTCTTCTTCTAAAGTGAAGAACCACAGCTCATGACAAGCAGGCGTGAAGAGACATCCTGGAAACAGCCAAAATCATACAGGATTGTAGAGCCAATATGATGATAAGATTGTTTAACCTTTTTACTCCCATTCGGCCGATATTTCGGCCCACCATACCTATGCGAAAACTCCATCTGGGCCGATCCCATCGGCCGAAAGTTTGGATCCAAATTTACGATTTATTCCAATTTTTTTCCGGTCATATTTCTTCTCATATAAACAAAACACTATATTCGGTATGTGTTAGGTGTGACTAATAGTTATTTTAGTGTCACACTTGATTATAATTGTGGCATACCCTAATAACTCACAAGTCATAATTGCTCTAGCTGTCGAACGCGCAGCCAAAGAGGGTCATAAAAATAATAAAACATTATTTTTATGACACATTTTAAGTTCTGAGGTTTCTTTTAGTTGTTTTATGATTCATTTATCATATAATTATAAATTTTGTAATTTGAATGAACTCTGACTGAACGAACAATGAATGCCCACTGTTCTGTTGGTAGAATGGTGAAAAAATACATGAATAAATATTATTATAATAGTTTTAGTGCTTTGAAACTTATTTTTTGAAATTACTTCATTCCCATATCAGTTGGTCCTCAATACTGTATCGAATTCTTGTGCGATTTCGTGAATTGAATAATATTCTTGAATACCTTGACACTACACGATTTTTTTTTTGATTACTTTATAAAAATTCTATTTCATAGAGAAATAATAATATGTTTATTTTTTTTTCTCTTACTAGATAAGAATAGATTATACTATACAATTTGATATATCAATTATAAATAAAAAAATGTCGTCACACTTCTTTTGTAGTTCAAACATAGTTTTATCCGTTCATTTCTAAATAAATATTGATACATTATTTTTTTCTTTTATTTTATTGGTGTAAACTATCAATATTATTACTTATTATTGCTTTATACACCATTGAGAACACACAAAAAAAGTTTCAAATTTTTAAAACATGTGTAGAATTATTTATTTAAAAAAAACTAAATTAACGATTTTTTGGCAAAAAACGCTTGGGAGTTTTCACATATGCTATGCTAAATCACTTGGGAGTAAAAGGGTTAAAAAACTTTTGCATTTTAAATAGTAGCATCAGAGTACTTTTTTACGGATAGTATTCTTCATTTTTTTCATCCAGTACATCAATGCTCAGATGGCAACCACCAGGTTATCCTAATACCAAGCTCTCGACCTAAATCCAGCTAATTACTCGTTTGTATATTTTTACCTGCAGAGGAATATCTGGATCGAATTCAAATTTCTCGACCCTCTCCGACCACGGTAAAAACTTCTTCGTTTTACTGTCGATGTAATAGTCAAACATGTTTTCATTTGAAGGGAACTTCACACTCTTGAATTCTCCCGTGAACCACTTGTGGAATTCGCTGCGCCAGTCGATCAGCTGGTCTTGATACAGGGCCGAGCCGAATCCCCAAATGCAGGAAAACACAAAATACGTTTCGTACCTAATAAAATAGAGTAAACATATTTATAATGGTGTATATAGTCAGAATTTTTTAGCTTTCAAACAATTAATGAACAACTAGTTGTATCCATGGCATGGATTTTCCCCGTTGCACTTTCTACCCTTTCTAGCACATTCAAGGAGTTGATTCAATGGCTAACGTTTAAGGATTGGTTGTTAGCCATACACTAAACGCATTCAGTATATCCCCAAAACACAATATCAGAATCTGATGCAGTCATGTGATTCAAAGTTGCAGTTACTTGAGTAAGTAAGTAAAAAATCAAACGCTTAATTTTATTTACTAAAATGTGACAACGGTCAGTTTTTAAGGTTATCAGTCACGTCCACATATCATTGCATACAAGCGATGCATGCAAACTCTAAACAGTAAATGCTAATTACCCGAAAAACAACTAATTAGCATTTGTGATCAGTGACATTCTATGCATCTCGGCATTAATGCATTGTCATTAGAACTTCACTTACCATTCTTTCGGTGAATCGCTTGGAAGATGTTGTTTTGTGAGGAAAAACTCAAGCAAATATGTCACCATTTGTATCTGCTGAATATCCGTCATCGGCGTGATTTTCTTGTACTTCCTGGATGCCTCCAGCAATGGCGGAATGTACTTGTCAAACAATACGGAGAGGATAGATTTCTCTGAAGCATCAGCCCTCGCATCTACCCACGATGCAACATATCTGATGAATCATAAAAATATTATGAATTATTATAATATCAACAAAGAATATTAAATTTTACCATTTTTTACATACATAGGTCATATAAATCACTTACGGATTCCATCCAAGATCCTGAGGATTAATGTAGAGAATTCCAGCTCGAGATACTGTAGCTGGAGTGGCTGTGCGGAGATTGCTGATCTCAAAAAGTAGTCTCATGGACTTTGTCAAAGATATCCTCTCATTACTAGCAAGTGTTAACACCTAGAAATAAATGAAGAAGATAAAAAACAAACTGAACTTTTCTAAATATCAAACCGATTATTGAAGTGATAAAATATTAACAGAAGATCATAATATAACAAAGTGTAAAATAGAAGGCCATCCCAGATGGAGAAAGTTTCTGAGAGAGACCAAGGGGCTGCCAAAGGTTGTAGAGTCAAGAATAGAGATGATGGAATATCAAGAGCTCCATTTGGCAATGTGTGTTTTGAGAATGTTGATGACGTCACATCGACATATTCGACACATTGTAGACAAGACAAGTTTAGATGTGCGAGCCGGCTTATACGTTATACATTTGAAATTATTTAAGAAACGCATGAAACGTAGTTAACTTGGTAAACTCCATAAATTTTACCATCGCTTAGATGCTTAGATTCGATTTTCTTATGGTAAGTTGGCTATTTTAATATTTAAAAAAATTTTTTTTAATCATATAAGTACATTATTTAGTTCTGTCATAATAATAGCGATAATAGCTTCAGGTTTACCATAAAGAAAGGACCATTAATAGTAAATACAGAAAAAGATTTGATTGAAATTGATGGTGGCATGATTTTGGGATTGGAAAAAAATATGAACACCGATTGTGCAAAATCATAATTATAAAATTTTTGCAGTGATTTTTTCATTACAATAAATATGAATTCACATTAAAATACTTGATGTCGGATCATATTACAAACACTGAACAAAATTGCAAACATCTTCATCATATTATGTTTTCACCCAGACTCCCGGGGTTTGAAATTCCTAATTACGCTCCTACATAAACTCTGTCAATGAATACCATTATTTAAAAACCAGCGAGGTAAAAAAAATACCTTATTGTCATCCATCAAAGTATTAAGACTCTCGATCCACATGGGGTCGATATCTCCATCCAGGATGATCCATTTGGCTCCGTCCCCACCCATGTTGGCCATGTCTCTCATGATCACCGAGAAGAGACCGTCTTTCCACTCCCTCGTGGCAGGGTTTATTATCCCAAACAGCTCATCATTGGTCACAGCCTTTGGATCCAAATCGTTATAGTAAGGTTTTAACTTAGCCATCTAAAACAAAATTTGGTTTGTAATGGTGGTAAAATAACCAAATCATTATCATTCGTGGCGCAACCGCCCAGAATGGACCCTGGCCACCTCTAGTTGTCGTCCTCGTTCCTATCTATCCGCTTCCATTCTGTGATGCTTATTGCTTGTGCATTGTGGGCACATTGGCATTGTTTAATGGCATTGAAACAATCATTGTAGCAAATAATACCAATAGACCTGTCAATTGCCCATGTTGCCACTGCAAATTTACGTGATTCTTCATTCAAATAATTTTTCATCTTCCATACCTGATAAGTGCGATAGAGGCATTTCCATACGCAAGTTTTTCCTGTGCCAGCAAATCCGATTATGAAGACCGAATGTCGAACGGCAAACAGTTCTACCAATTGGACAATCTAAAAACAATACATTATTAGATCAAACAGCAAAATATTATGATACACAAAAAAAATTCAGGGTGAAATTGTGCCATCAATGAAATATTCTGACAAGTATAAATTTTACGCCAACTTACGAAATTATCAATGATACAATAGGATGGAACATATGAACTAGAGTACGGCAAAAATGTTTAATTATAATCTATTTAAATGATATCTACAATCAAGAATTATAGATTTAGCACACATGTAATAGTTAAATTTTGATAGATTGGGCAGGAAGCAAGGTGGGGTCCGAGAAAGGCAGGGCCATACCACAGGCGTGATGTAAACACCGTCGGCGATAGTGACCATACAAAACAAACACATTACCGCTGCTTACTTCATGTGCACTGGAAAAATGCATTAAACCTTACATGTTAAGCGGTACGACTATAGAATAGATACCTAGTTAAATGATTTTGATTTTTATTGCAAACCAAAATATTGGTTATTTTTTATATATCGTCGTTAAAACTAGAAAAATGCATAACTCCGTTTTAATCGAAAATTGACTTTGAATGCCATCTAATGGCCGTTGTTGATATCTACCCGTCTTGCAAATGATGAAATTCCACATTGTTAAATCATGGATGATTAAATTCCATAAATATTTATTTACGAAACCATGTTTTTTGTCTCTCCTGTAAAGTAGCATTTTTGGAGTTACACAATTTTCTAGTTTCAACGACGATATGACAAACCGGAAAGAAATATATTTAGAACATCTCCCCTCCCGCCTCAAGTAGTAGTGCAAGTTCTAGGGCTTAGACTAAGCCTACATCATGCAAAAATTACATGTTTGTTTTTTTTTCAATACATATATGCTTTATCCAGAAATAGGTCCTAATGAATTAGGCAAATGGCTAACATCTACTCGTGCAGAAGCCCATATGGTAAATTATCATTTACCTATTTTACCGCACACTATAATTATGTTTTGTTATTTATACACAGATGACATTTGTGTGACACTGGCCTTAGTCATAGAAAATCAATCACGTCCAAGTATGTAATTAACAATATTCACTTTTAAAATGAAACCAGCTTCCGGTTGTAACTTCATATCGACGGCAGCCGCCTGACACATCTTTTCGAAGTCAATGTCTCGCTTCCTGGGAACATCTAGCGCTGGGAATAGGTCACCGATGAGCCCCATAAACACCGATACATCGTCCGTGACTATTTTCGGGATGTTAAAATCTCTCAGAGCTCTCATTAGAACTTGATCCTCGGGGCGGAGCCTGTCACCTCGCTGTAATTATTACAACAACTTCTATTATTATCATTGCAAAAAACCTAATACACAAATCCTTGAAAAAATCGTGGAATGAGTGGAATTCGAACATGAATCTATCGCTTTCTAGGCAAGTCCGTCAGCTGAATGCAGAACTATTCTAACTTGCATTTGTAATTTTTGAGAGAGTTTTTTGAACAACTTACTGAAGTTATTTATTATTTTTATGGATAAATGTACGCATCATATTTTAGTAAGATTATTAATGAAAAAAATAGTGCATCCACTTGTCTATATAAATAATAAATAACTGAAGTAGGCTGTTTCAAAAAACTCATGTGAGTTAGAATAGTTCTGCATTCAGCTGACGAAGTGCTTTAATCAATAAATTATTAAACTACAGTGTCTTTCGTGAAAATAATTCTTAATAGGATTTTTTTGAAATTCTGTTGACATTTGCTACTTGAAAGCAACAGTGAGAAAAGTCAAAAATACTAGTTTCGAGATAATGAACTTTAATGTTTGTTTCATTGAAATCAAATCGTTAACTTTGTTTATTTTGTTTTGTCTGCGGTTTATATTGGTGTGATTTTTTGAATGACATTATTAACAGTGGATTATTTCAGTTATCCCATTGTTGCATCGAAGTTACAGGACATTTTTTAATAAATGCAACATTGGTATTTTTCTTTTAAATGTGATTCATTATGTAGGTATAAATAGCAATCAATTGACATATTTCAAAATTGAGTTTTTTCACTTTTACCATTACACTGTTGCTTTCAGGTAGTGATATGGCTAAATTAGGATCATAGATGGAGTCAAAATTTCTCAAGGTATTTCTAGGATTTTTATGATTTATTTATTGAATGAAAGTATTTAATTTATTTGTTATATTTCAATGATGTTAATTTTTCATAGATTTTAAATAAAACAATATAATACTTAATCCAGATAATTTGAAAACTTAGACAAACATTTTCAACTGATAAAAAATACATGTTTACAGCCATTCATCATAGTTTATTAAAACTTACAAAGTAATTCTACGGTAATATCAATTATAGACAGATGTTTTACCTTGAGGGATCCTGCAATGACGAGAACAGACTTGATAGCTCTCAATCCCCAGTCGTAATGGTCTTGATTGGAGAGCAACTCCTTGCAAAGAGTGTAGAGGGTTATAAACTTGCGGGCAAGAAGTCTTGCCTCTTGGAAACCTTCCGCCACTAACATTATCTCACAGATCAATTCAAAATCTGGTACAACCATTGCGCAGGGCCTGTTGATTAAATGCTACATGTATGAAAAGCTTTATAATATAGTGACAGATAGTTTTCATACTTAAAACAATATATTATTATAAACCTACGGTTGGTTGCAAGTAATGTCAAAAAATGAAATTTAAAAAGCGGGAATTATGACTTTTACTTTTGAATTGAAATGACAATTTTGGTCATCGCTCAATCGAAAAATCGTACGATCATCATTAGTGCAACCATTTGTACCATTCACCACCACAGGGCATTTGATCCATCAATAGTGGATTCAAATTCCACGCCAAATTTGAATAATACAACAGCACTTCTTAAATTAAGAGATGAATGTTGAAGACAAAAAACATTATTTTTTATTTATTTATTTATTAAAAAAAACAAAACATTGTGGACATAACAAATCTAAATTCTGAACATTCACTTCATGAGATTTACATTGAAAAAAAAAACTGGTTCTAACCAAACAAAGTTATATAAAAATACATACTTGTATAGCAAATATTACCCTCACAAGAGAAGAAAAAAAAAACATAAACAATGTTAAATAATGAAATAAAATTTCAAAAACAAAATACACAGCACACCGCTGAAAATGTCTATGCCTTTGGGGAGCGCATTGACTAATCATGCACTTCTCGCTAATGGTGACTAAGCTTGACACGAGGAAACGGTTCTGACCCAGAATAGGTCATGGCTGCGACCACATAAGTAATTTACAGGTGCATATTATAAATTCAAATTCTTTAGGACACCAGGATTGGAAACCATCCCTCATGATAGCAGGCAAAAATGTTTCAAGAGCAGAAGTGACCTACGTGAAAAGCGAGCATGCCTTGTAGAAAGGCTGTCAGAAAATAATCGTTTGACGAATTATGGTGAGGAAAATGGTTATACATACGTCTTAAAATAAAGACATCGAAGAAATTTCTTCTGGACACACTCTTAAATAAGCTTGTAGGAAACTTCATAAAGACTCCAGATAATAGACCTATATTCAAGAATACTACGCAATAATGAGATGTTTAGATTTTTAAATATTCTGTTCACCGTACCTGAACAAAGATTTTATATTTTCCGGTAGTTCTGTTCTTCCAGCATATCCCGGATTCATTGTGATGAAAATACCGACTGTTGGTTTTAACTTTATTTGCTCGCCCATAAAGTCAAAACGAGCTTTCTTATATTTGATAGCATCCTGAATGCTTTTGACCTGTACCGATACAACGGAGAGAACTTCAACTGAAATTCTGTTGAATTCATCAAAACATCCCCACGCACCAGTTTGCGCTAGACCTAAAACAAATAATAAGACAATGTAAATGCAAAAAGCTTAGACTGTACCTAACTACTAGAGGGAGCCTTATGATCTTTTAATATTACAGCGCATTTATAACAAGAGTTGGGTTTCAGGAATTTCCCGACAGGAATTCTCGAGAAATTTTCGAGATTTTCCATCCCGAATCTCGAGAATTGAAATTTTTAACATTTCGGGAAATCCCAGATCTCGAGAATCTTTTCTCGGGATTCGGTATTTCTTTATGGCGTGCATTTTTGAAGCAAGTATTAATAGACAATTTTGAAAAGTTTTTAAATAACAACTGTCAGAATTTTAAATGGATGGTAAGTATTTATTTCAAAGTATCGGTATAAGCCCGCCAGTTTTAATGTTGAATGTAAAATAATGGTACAGCAAGAAATAATATTCAAAAATCAGTAGTAAAAATAAATAATCATTATTAAAATGACATGTGCCAATAGATAAAATCAATATCCATTATTATTTTGATGGTATGAAAAGTAAAAAACATTCAATGAGGCGCACGGCATTTTAGGGTTACCATTATCGCATATAAAGTATATTAGTCTATGCATTCATGAATATCGGTAAGAACAAACTATTTATGATTATATTATTATTAAAAGAAGATCAAATAAGAAGTCGCAGAGGTGCAGAAAAAAGAGCTAGATGGACATTTCACAGAATAAATGCGAATAACCTCAAAGATTAAATTAATAATTGATCAAAAATATAGGTTCTCTAGGTAGGTACTACAAATATTACAGAAATCATTTTTTTAAACTAAGTACATTTTTATTACCTATTATTGTTATTATTGTATAATTAATAGTAATAGTATGATATTAAATTTATTTAAATTAATTTTTTTTAATTTTTTACTCATCACTACAAAAAAGGTTTTTATCAACGTCTTTTAAAATTACTAATTTAAGTAAGTATCTTAATTATTTATATAATATGTATATTATTATTTTTACTATTAGTGTAAATGCCGAATCAGATAATAATTTAATATTGTTAATTTATTACAGTATGTAATGTAAACAAGACCGTGAAACGTATTGCCATTGGCGAGCCAAAAGTCCGAGGACAATTAATAAGTCGTCCGATTTGTCTATGCTCTAATACTGATCAACGAACGAATAAAAAAATTGAGCTGTCAAAAGTTGCGATTATCGGAATGTTTTCCGATAATCCTAAAATGTTGTGTTATTTAAATGTAGACTTGCATAAAATAATATAACAGTAAAAACAACACAAATTTTATGTTTTCTTTTATGAATTTCATAAACGTTTTTAGTAATAGGTTGTACGTAATTGAAGGAAAAGATTTTTATGTTATCGTTTGACTGGGTGTGTATTCTAGATTATCATTTTCAATCATTCACATTGATCGACATCGGTCGTCTTTAGTAATAGGTTGTATGTAATTGATATGTCATTGAAGGAAACGTCTTATTCTGTCATATTTTTGTTATCATTGATTATTATTGTGAATTTTTGAACACAAGAAATACATTTATTGTAAACAACTGAAGTCTGTCTTATTATTTAATTCTGATACTGAAAATAATATGTAATAAGCACTATACAAGTCTGAAGTATGTCTTGTTATTATTGCAAAGTTGAAAATGTATATAATAGACACTACAATTTATTTAACTCCGCAATGAAGTAGAGATTAAGGGTTTGAATCTCATAAGGTAAGGTTACATATATCTTTGAAGTGCGCTTAGATCAAGAGTGTATGCCTAACAGCTACCTACAACTGATGGTTCGGAATGTGCAGTTAAGTTAAGCTACAGCTGATAGTTAAAATGAAATAGTAACTTAAAGGCACTAGAAGCTTGCTCAGGAGACTTGCATTGCATCATTGAGCCATTTTATAGATACACAAATGCTGCTACACTAAATGGGCGTAAGGGATGAAATAATAGAGAAATACCATTCTAATAGTACAATCTGTTCTGGAGAGTCAGATAGAAAGAACAATACTATCCTACTAAATTTAACATAATAAGGAAGCTACTAAATAAGTTATTTCTGTAAAAGAAAAAATCTGTCCAAAATAGATTTTATACTGACAAATTGATATTTATACTTACCATTAATTATTTAAATAATTCCCAGAAATTGTTTAAATAATTCCCTATCATAATTTAAATACTTCCATTGTTATATTATAATACTTACCAATAATCATTTTTTACTTGCTGTTCATATTAAATAGTTCCCACCTTTTTAATAAAATACTTGCTCGATTTTTTATTAAAATACTTGCTGATAATGCATATATATACTTACCCAATAATTTGAAGCCTTTCTTTATTATCAAATACTAATTGAAAAAACGATTTTCTATATGGAAAAAGTGGACAGAAAACACAAAATTCAAGGACTGATCCGGGCATTTAACACAATTAAGCCAACCTCGACTCAAAATGAGCGCAATTTTTGCAACATCAGGGAATTTTGTGTCTCAAAAGCGTACGCGATTGTCAGAGACACAGCGATTGACAGTCTGTGTTTTTTGAAATTCTAATGTTTTGAATTATTTTTGTTTTCCTACTTCTATTTTGTTTGTCAAATATAATATATATATATATATGTTTGAAAAATAATATATTTTGAACTCTCTCTTTACTCTTTACTTTACTTTTTTTACTTTACTAATGACTCTTGAAGAATGAGATTGGCGAGACAGTCAGCACTTTTACGTGTAAACAGTTATTATCGCGATAGTTTAAAATACACACTATTGGTGCAAGTAAATCCATGCACGTGTACAGGCACTATTAAACTCCGTCTTCTATGGTGAAACAATAAGGCTTTGATCATGCACAGATGTGATTTCTTCTAGTACGCAGAAATTGTGCAGGGCGATTGTAATTATTATTACAGTTCTATCCTGGACTGCACTTCTGGCATGTTAATAACCAAGGTAAAAGACACTATATATAGTGCACCAAATAACTGCTGAAATTGTTGTAAAACAAGCAAAAATATATCATTCACCTTTATAAATGTTTCCGCAAGATTTATAATCCATTTGCTCGGAACAGTTGAAAACGTACACCATGACACCGAGAGCCCTGCCAAGGTCCTTTGTCGTCTCTGTCTTTCCGGTTCCGGCTGGACCGGCTGGTGCACCGCCCATTATTAAATGAAGACTCTATAATCAAATCATCAAGCCATAGAATATCAACAGGAGAAAATGGCTCCATACTTCATTAATATTTGAAGCAATGAGACACGGAGGGGTCGTGTTACATATACATTCTTACTAAGCACAGAAAAATGGGTCTATTTAAAAAAAATATCTATATATTATAGTATTATTGATCTTTTAAGGAAGGATTATGTATTAATTCAATTTTGATTATAATGTGATTTTGTGTAGATGGCCAGATGCAACTCACTACGGAATTTGTGAAGTCCATAGCTACACGGTGCTACTGACTTCTACTCTTACAATATCAACTACTCACCCTATACTTTCTAGTTATCTTCTTCATGCTCTGATACTCTACACTTTGATTCAATGATGAACATCTGGCGATTAACTTTATCCACTAGTGGACTGGTCACCTACGAGTATGCACATGACATTTTTAATTTGTTAGTGTCCGTTTGTGTCATCTAAGCCACGCTGTTCCATCTTTTAGACACCGATCACCATGGTGAATAATATTTCATTGATCTAAATATTATATAATTTGTAATTATTTATGGTTCTTGGGAGGGTAGTTGGTCCAGATCTGAAGACCGGACGTACATACCTGTGTCAGGGTGATATAGCATCTGTCAGTAAGCGGTGTTATGACGAGGCGAGGAGTGTTTCCCAAATATTCGTAAGCATATCGAAACTGAGCATCACAGATATTTCCAAAGCAGTCATCGATTGCTGTGTCCCAGCGATGTCTATAAAATATGAAACAATGTGGAAGTGACGTTGGATTATGGATAGGTGAAGCTTAGTTTCTTAACTTCTGCAAGACAAACTGTAGAAGACAAATGAAAGACCATTTACGTGCCGAGCCACACCGGGCGACTCTGGTCGGCAGACCAGTCGCCGAGACCAGACCCATGCATGCAGTTATATGGAGCATGCCACACCTGGTCGCCCAGTAATCGCGCAAGTAATAAAGTCGCGCGATCAGTAACATCTCGTTCGTGCGCTCGGTCTGGTCTCCCGGTCTCTCTGGTCGGGCGATCAGTAGCGATGTATGAAAACATATAGCTATGTATTGAGCACTGCCACACTAGGTGACCAGTCGCCGGCAGCCACGCCACATTATTTGCATAATTGACATACATTCATTATTATTATTATTATTGGCTGCCTCTCTGGTCGCCGGCAAGTCGCCCGAGTAAATCGCCCGAAGAGACCAGTTGCGCGACTGGTCTCGCGACTAGAGTCGCCCGGTGTGGCTCGACACTACCTCTCTCTCCATTCGCTGAGATATTAATATTCTCATTTCGCAGTGCTGATTCCGTCAATTTAAAGAAGAAACCACTATATAACATCTATTATAATTCTTCCCTTCAGACGCATGACCAAGGTCCATGAGCTTTTCGTTAATAGTTAATCAATCAAGAGATAAATAGGATAAAAGACCATTTGGCTTTGACGTCTCAAAGTATTAGAATAAATTGTGTTACTACTGCCAAAAGTTGGTAAGTCTCGAAATCATGTTATGGAGTAATTGCAATTTGAAAGTTTGACATGCCCTCTAAAATCAGGCATAATGCATATTTCTTTGTACTTTATGTGCATGTTCTATATATCGGATGACCTTGATTTATTTTTCTAGCATAAGTACATATTTATATAGACACAAAATCCGTTGTTAACTCTAAAAAATCACTAAATTATTGACTTACCAACTTTTGGCGGCAACCCTATGAATAATCTTTCAATTTTGATATTTTATTACAAGTAGATATCCGTCACTAAAGAAGCATTTTAATTGCAAAATATGTGAAATCGAACCAATGATATTCTGAATGCTAGACCATTACAAACAGCTACAGCAGTTAACCTTTATTGAATGTTTGTATTTATATATCTGTCAAATTAATAACCTCAATTGGCTCTGCCACATGAATGCGTTGGAAGAATCAACTTTTGCAGCAATCATCTTCGCCACAACATCTCGCGAGTGTACGTCAATCGTACAGACTGTCATGATCTTCTGACGGTCTCCCGGTGACAAGTCACCGAGCAGCCACACTATTAGCGCATTCAGTTGGATGATCTGACGCTTTTGGTACTCCTTGAGTGCATTTTCGTAGCCTGCAACATCAGACATCATACCGGGAAAGACATGAAACAATTTACGAACATTATAAATGTCTGCTTACAGTGCAACAGAAACTACCCTCAAAATGTGTTTGACATTAGCATCAACGTGTCTACAACAGAACACTGCAACTGATTTTGTCCTAATACTTCATGATGAATTTTATAATTTTTTATACTCCTGCAACTAAAAAAATTTTACCTCAATAAGACATACCTTCCTCGAGCTTAGCAAATGCTTGATTAGTTTCCATCGTCCACCAGATCTGTGTCCCAACAAGAGCTATTTGCGCCGCCCAATCAAATAGCCACAAATCCCTGGCTTTTTCTTCATATGCAGCCACTGCACAACTTAGTAATTCATGAAGTGTCTCCACCATACAATGTGTCACTTGATTTAACCAAACTTCTACCTACAAGATACAATATATTATGTTATAGGTACATAATATTACCACTATCATCGATACTACAATCCAATATGTATCTGCCACTTCCAGTAAACGTCAGCAATCCCTCAAACACCAGAGATGTTATCCCACACCGTCAAACTACCTCTGCTTAGGTCTTCAGCAGGTTGATTCCAACATAACACTTAATTCTACAATCATACAAAATTGTGATGAAAATATTACGTATTTATTCTATGAAGTTAGTATGAAATGTCAAAAATAACATTTTTAACGACGCTTCTTCCAGATGAGTTAATTAGATAACTCATCGAGCTGTCATTTCATGCTAATGTTAGCGATACAGTACTGCGCAAGTGTGACATCACACAACCTCGCTTAAAGCACCATGAGTTCGAACTTTGGGAGAAACACGGGTACCAACACAAAAGTTCTCCTTTTCGATAACCGTTTTGTATACAGAATGCATCCATAGATATTGAAGTTATGTCGAAAATATAACAAAATGGTGTTATTGGGTGTTATGGAGTTATGTTGTTGGAATATACCTGCTAACCACCATCATTTCATACCAGCTGCTGTGACCTGTCACACCCAAAAATTGTTACAGTATATGCATGGCCTTATAGTGTTAATCATAATATAATGTGGAAAAATGAGGTAAAAGTCCACATATGACGTCACACTCTAGGTGGGGGGAGTCTGATATAATGTGATGTCTCAAAGTAAACAAAAAATATAAAAGGATCTGAAAACACAATAAAAAAAACATTTTTTCTGTTTTTTAACATATGGGGGGTGTCAAAAATGTGACGTAATATAGACAGGGGGTAAAAGGTTATGTGACGAAATGTGACGATTGGGGGTGGTTAAAAAATAGCCAAAAATCGTGTGATGTCATAAGTGGACAGCCCTAATGCAAAAACTGTGTAAAAACCTTACTTTTCCAGAGCAATCGCAGGTGTTTTTAAATTGAACATGTTCATCATTCTCTTTGGAGATCATCTCGTAAGCCTTATTGCTTGTCAGCTTTTTCTGTTCCTTGGGAAACACCAGCTTGGCCAGGTTATCGTACAGCTTTATCAAATGTTTGCAGACCAACTCAGGTGTGTTACTATTGGACAGTATATCTGGAGGAATGGTTGATAATAATTGAAATTTATACATGATTAAATTTGATGTATCATATAAAACAATTAGAGCCACCTATTGGTATGAGCCAATGATTTTTTTGCCCCGGTTTAGTTAAGTTTATGAATGTCTAAACCAGGGGTAGTCAACCTGGTCCCTACCGCCCACTAGTGGGCGTTCCAGCTTTCATGGTGGGCGGTAGGGGTTTTAAAAACATTTTCAAAAAATTCCACATGACAATTTAAATTTCACAAAGAGAAGAAGAAGAAGAGACCATCGTTCGTTCCTCACAAAAATTGAGCCAGATATCCAGTATTTAGTTTCGCAGCATCCGCCTCAGGGATCTCATTAATAATTTAATTGTTTAAATGTAATTTCATCAGATTTCATGCATCTATGTATGCATAGTATAAATAAAAAGAAAGATTTAACTACAGTAAGTTGTTTTATATTATGCCAAACTTAGCGAAAGTCTGACATAAAATATTTGGCAAGTAATTATTATTATATGCCTTAACTTGCTGTAACTCTGCTTTATACATATTATAAAAAAAAGTTACTTCCCTACTTTATAAATCACCATTCCTAAGGAACTGGTGGGCGGTTAGAAAATTTGACTACTAACTGAGATGCAAAAGTGGGCGGTAGGTATAAAAAGGTTGACTATCCCTGGTCTAAGCTGATAGTGACCAATGTACGATTTTGTTGCACAACATAAAATAATAAAATTGGTCATCGTAACACAGACTTAAAAGTTAACTGTAGACTTGGGAGTATTCCTGACTAACCAAGTAAATCAGCAGCAGAAACAAAGTAGAATCGTGGATAGGCGAGTCTTTTGGTCTCCAGATAATCATTCAAGGCCTTCTCACATAGAACTAAGCCGAGAAACAAAGCATCCAATCTTTCATACAGCCCAGGTTTGTTGGTTGCATCGATGACGTTAGGAATAGAACCGATTTCTAAAACCATTTCCTGAAAAAAAGATGAACATGTTATGTTTCAGTGTCAATGAAAAGGGAGATAAGATGCATGTGTTAACTACTGATTAATATTTATTAATACAGTACTCTCTCAGTATTCCGCCACCCCAAAAACCAGGCAAGTATCCAATTAGTGAAAGCGGCGGATTATAGTGCATACATACAAAATATGGTAAAAATTAAAACAGGTATTTCATAAAAATAGTTTTTTTTTTTTTTGAGAAATTTGTACTAGCAAATAAGGGTTTTATTTATAATCAAAATCAAGTATTTACTAAATTACACATATTTATAAACTAAGTTAATTAACTAAATATTAAACAGTAAATCACTTGACACAACCAGTTGCTCAGTGAGGCAGATATTCTTGAATGGTTTAGGATTCCTGGGTTTCCCTATGACCAAAAGCTTCATTTTGTGTGTCCCGGTTCCATTGGAGCACGGCATAATTGTGATGCGGTCCTTGTGTACTTTCCTCCCTGGTACATTACTTTCTTCGCGATGAACGTACGTTTTACGAAGGAGAAGTTTCCAAAACAAACCCGTCTCATCTGCGTTGTATACTTGTACGTGGCGGACTACTGAATTTGACAATCGAATACCGGCGAATTATAGAGCTTGATTTTGTGCTTTCAACTACTAAAAATAACGGCGGTTTATAGTAGTTGTCGGATAATCTAGCAGCGGATTACTGAGAGTGTAGTATAATAAACAAAATCAGTAATATTTTTATCCTCTGTTAAACTATCCCATTCTGTAAAGTCAAGTTACATTACATAGGTTCTGAAAGTTTAAATTTCATATTTCAGTTAATATACACTTCTTCTTCCTAATATTTAAGAATCATTGATAAAACAAATAGCAATATTTAAAAGTACAATGGACAAATATTTATAAATTCACGTGTTGCCAAAACTGGCATTTCTATTTTAAATTACTATCAAAAATGATGAAAGCTAATAATATTTATCTACATAGGGTCAAATGCTTAGCTACACTTACTGTTGGGATGCCACAATCAGCCGTTTAGCAAGTAGCGACACCCCTAAGTGGCAAAATTGAAAAACGTGACAACTGTCAAAATAATCAAGTGTTATATTTAGTTTTAATTAAACGAAATTCATTACCTACTATATTTGCTTGAGTTATAATATGTAGGTACGATATACTTGACTATAATAGATGCCAATACGCGTTTCTCAAGTCTGTCAGTATTAATTAGTGGCACCATAACTTATGTTAGTTAACTTAATTTAACTGTGACATCTCTGCATCTGGTACATAGTCTTTTTCACTATAATAAATTATATCAACATAACAAATTAAAATCTTTCCTGAAGTAGGTACATTAGCTTATAATATAATAGTGACCTTAAATAAGTCATCAATATTGTCGAATCTTTTTGAGTCTTCCTCCAGCTGATTCCTGATGTCTTCAGACCCAATGAAGATGCTCTCTAAGTACATCCACTTCCTCTGCACCTCAAACCACATATTGATCGACTGGTCTGCGTTTGACAGTTTCTTCTGCCACTCCGACACGTCTTGCTCAAAGTGCCCGATGAATTTTGAGGCCATCATATTTTGGACTTGAGTCTGAAACACACATGAACATGTTTGTCAATAATTTTCCAACCTACTCCAATATAAAATGTAAAATACATACATAAATAATAACTTAATTTTTTTTTATAGAAACAATATTTTGGTTATCGAGTTTGGACTAATAAGGGGAAAACATATCAGACACTTACTATCAATTCCAGAACGTTTTTACTATGGTTGTATTATTAGTACGTGTCCGGAAACTTGTACGTATGCAGTTCACCGTATCATATTTCACCATGAAATGTTGTATCGGAAATATATGGCCGTATATTAAAGACCGTCCAACCTCTTTGGGTCGTATAGTACTGACATATAATTCATGCAAGGCTTGCCCAGTAAGCTGCAATTTCAACGAGATCATACAAGTCGAGGAAAATAGTGTTGCCTTCGCCAACTTTTGGAGTGACACATTGTAGTTATTGAAGACCCGACCCGACGAAAATAATTCATGTCTAAATAAAACACGGTTCTTGTCGGTTTACACTTTACAAGAAACCAACAGTAAACAAATTTTGAAAATAGCTGATATACTGGATTATTCGTTAGTTAGGTTATGTTAGGTTTTCATTCTTGAATTCATGAATTTTGTCAAAATCACCTATGAAAATTGAATTAATGTTCATATTGAATCTAATAAAATTGGAGACCGTATAGTGTACGGTCATCTCTCTCCGATAAGAAAGCTCACGGCAAACTGTGCCATGGTGAAATATTTTACGTAAACTTTACATGTAACCGACGGGGATAGGGAGGGTTGTAGTAAATGGGACTACAAAACGAAATATACTCATTTTTTTCTGAGACCCAATCAAGACTGAATGTGGTGCTGGGCAGTCAGGTTTGGTTTAGGATAGGGGTGCCCAACCCAAATCGTTTGGTGGGTCAAAAAAAATATCACTGAACTTAGGTGGACCACACATATAAAAAAAAAAACAAAACTTATTCAAAATATTTTATTACCTTATAATAATTAATATAACACTTTTTGTATATTATTTGATATCTTTTTCATATCGATTGGTAATGTTTTCATCGAGCAACCTACTGCTACATTTCGTTTTTTTTACACTTAATTTTGAAAAGAACGATTCGCAGCGATATGTAGTGCCAAATGCTGCTGTAATGCACATTACCAGTCGTTTTAATTTTGGAAATTTATCTTCGAGGATATATTTCTGATAAAACTCCAAGCTTATTTCCTTCGAACTTATTATTTATTAACTCTATGTTTGATTTCAGTCACATTAAATGGAGTTAAGAATATTTTGAACAAAACCTTTGCATTAATGCGAATCTGGTATCAAAGTCTTTATTTAATTTTGTGACTTCATTAGAATATTTCGTCGCCATAGATGTCAAAGGAGCCAGTCCACAAATTCATAATGCTGAGAAACAGGCGCGCAAAGATTTTGTGTGACAAAAAAAGTAACATGTTTTTATTGAACTTTTTGTTTTTAAAGATATAACAGTGAAACTTTGAACATATAATATACTTTGTGCTTTTATCTTTTTATTATTTTGTACAAATAACTAAAAAAAATAGTATGTATCTAAGAAATTATGTGTGTTATATCTCTTGACCATTGAATATTGAAATGTACTAAAAATGTAGTCAAAAGAGTTTTGTGGCTTAAATCCATTGACCACTGCATCTTTGATGATTTTAAAATGCTTTTCGTGTACTTTACTCATATTCGCCAAATTTGTGGCTTGGCTCCTTTGACATCTACGGCCATGATTTAAAAAAATCTTTAAGGTCACTATTACGTACGGAGTGATGTAGAGCCTGCATAAGCATAAAAATAGGTACTAGTACGCAGCACAACGAGAATGTACTAATTTCACAAAATATAATATAAATGTGCTAAATTTACGAGATTTTGTATGAATACTAAAACACAAAATATAGAAAGCTGAAAACTTCAATTGGGCCTTGGGCCGCAGGTTGGGCATGCCTGGTTTAGGGGATATATCTGTGCTGTACAAAAAACTTGTAAAATTAATACTAAGCATTTTTACTATTAGAGAGATATGGAGATGCACTGGGGGGACCTAGGGGCGGCAGGTTATATGAAAGTATGGTGAAGCAGGCAAGTATGATGAAAAAGTATGGTGTGGCAGGCTGGTAATCAATTTGCGGCAAAATTTCCACGTTAACATTATATTATATGGGTACGTTATAATGACCAAAGTAAATTCTCCGTGATGCCCTGCATTTTTTTTATCGCGTCGCTATATCTCGTAAGTTTTCGGCTATTGTTGGCCTGCTTCATTCAGTTGTATGAGAAAGCGGATTACTTGCCCCTCTGTTTATTTAATACCTCTATGGGGGGGACCATGTCCATACCATTTATAATTTGACGGTGCATCTATCATTAGTCAGGTATACCTGATTATCTTCCAATGTTTCGATGAGCTCCTCATTGGCTTTTGGCATTCTTAATTGTGTACGTTCATGATCTTCATACTCAAACTCCATTTTAGTCCATGTTGTATGTAATTCTCTGTAGGAGAAGAAATTTTCAATTACAATATAATTATTTTGGCATGGCAAATCCAATGTGGAGACGTTTTTATTTAAAAAAAAAAGACGATTACAATAATGTAAATTTATTTATGTCCAACTGGCCAGATAAGCGTCCAACTTCTTTGGGTCGTATAGTACTGACATAAAATTCATGTTTAAACAAAACACGGTTCTTGTAGGTTTACACTTTACAGGAAGCCAGCAGCAAACAAATTTTGAAAATAGCCGATATACTGGAATATTTTTTAGGTTAGGTTAAGTTAGCTTTTCATTGTTGAATTCATGAATTTTGCCAAAATCAGCTATGAAAATTGAATTAATGTTCATATTGAATCTAATTGATGAGGCGTCTAATTACAAAAAGGATAGGTCCACAATTCGATATTTGCGGGAAACAACGTTTTTATGTTTCAAGCTTCAATTATTTGTCTTAACTGACTTTTATTTTGAATTTATTTTTTCCGTTGTTTTCTATGTCGAAATTAGAACCAAATGGCAATTTGTTTCAGCCGATAAACTCTTAAATGTAATAAATATAAGCAAAATAAAATTGGACGTAGAGCTACTTGTACCTCACTTTTTAATTTATTCGGCATAAGGCACATATTTCCATGGCACTGTCATGTGTTTACCAAATGCTACAGGATGGGAGACGCCATTTCCAATATTGAACGTTGCCTTATTGGTTAACTTAAACACGCGCGAAATCAAACACGGACTTGGCGCTTTTTGTAATAAATCGAGACTTAAAATATTTTTTTTCATGGAGTTTTGTCGCGTTTTGGAATTTATAGATCAATACATATTGTGTAAAATTATACATAGAATACGTGCGTATTTATTATACGTATTATACGCCTCAGATAAGAAGGCTCACGGCGAACTGTGCCACGGTGAAATGTTTTACATACAATTTACATGTAACCCAATATTTCGACTTCAAGGTTAGTGCTAGTCGTCTAACCACACTTATCCCTTCTTTCCTGTGGTTGCAATATTAGACCTCATTCAAAACCGTTGACTTTCTAATGTCGAAATAACTGCAGCCACTAGCTTTTCAAAATAGTAGACATAGATCAAAAAAAATAATGAATATTGAGTTGTTGGAAGGTGGTTTATATTTTATCGGGGTGTTGCTTACTTAAGAGTTTTCTCCATGGCCGCTTCCTTGATAGATTTGTCGACAATATTCTTAACTTCCTCTTCATACTTATGCAAATTCAAAGAAAGTAATCCTGCCAATGTCGTATCGTCGTCCATTTGTATTTTAACCTAAAACATAATTAATCGTATATCCTGATCATTGATAATTCTTCCTTTTAAAATCCAGTTATAAAATAAATTAATATACACTCTCTATGACAGTTGGTGTAACTAGGTGTATAAATCGTAATAGGTCTTCCAACTGCACTATCTAAATTGTGATTTCTATATTGTGTCTGCGACAGAAGCGGGGGACAGGGTTAGATAATATATAATATGTACTGGCATAATAATTTACGTTAAGTAGGTATTGCATTTATTCAAGTTTGACTTAGAACCTTTGGCCAAAATTAAATATGCTAACATTTTTAAGATGGCGTCGATGGAGATATTTTTAATATAGAAATATATACTATTAAAATGCCTTAAAATAAAAAATATTTAAACAAATTCTTACCATTTCTTTAGCTTCTATTTCATTTGTAGCTCGCTGTATTAAGAAAATAAGAAAGAAAAAAACAAGCAATAGTCAGTAAAAATATTTATTGCTATAAAAATTGTATTTAAAATGTACAAAATATGATCAAATAGCAAAATATAACATGCATACAATGGTATTAAATGAATAAAATAAAATTAACTAGAAATTAATTATAGTTATCTTTATTCAGCAGTGTTTCCCGAACATAAACAAGTTAGTAACTTCTATAAACCGCCAACTAAAAATGTTCCTTTCAAAATCATTTTTTTTCACAATTATTATCAACTGAGCAAACCACTGATAAGCTTTTATGAAACAATATTTTTATGAAAACAAAATATACCACGACCCCTATAAATCTTTACTCTCTAAGTTTGAGAAACATTGCATATAAAAAATAATATTCACAACACTAACTTCTTCACATGATATTTGTAGATGAGAATATGATTTCAAATTTTTGGAATATGGTACATAAAACTTGTTTTTCTGTTATAGTACTTTTGATGATGAATATACGATGACGAAACAGGTTGTTTTCTTATGATAATATTATTAAGTTATGTAAGTAACGGCCCACGGTAGCCGAGCGGTAACGTGTCGGTTTATAATGTAGTAGATCCCGGGTTTGGCAAATTCACATGTTGTTTTTTCAATGTGCATTCTAACCCAGAGTATGGGCCTAATTTGTTGATCAAATGAATAACAACCGTTCCCATTAAAACACTACCTCCACTCTGTGGATAGCCATATGATCCATTTAGAATCAAACATGGTAATGTAATGTAATATATTTACCAACACAAATCGTGCGGTGCTCAAATTTGTATCAAAACTTCTCACAGTATAAAAAATATTACATATCAAATATTTACCAGTCATGTTGGTTAAATCCATACAAAACTAATTATTTGAGTACATTTTATTAGACATTTGTGAGTTTTCAGTATGAAGAGTTAAAATATTATTATGTCAAAATGCACTTTTAATTTGACCTTTTTCACGCGTGTGATTTGGCACTAGTTTTTTTATTATTTTTAATTAAAATGCTCGCAAAATATGTGCGGAAAATCATTACTCCGCTGTATCAAAGCAGTCTTAAACGCGGTAGGGTTTGAATTCGATGATACGCCATTTTTAGATTCGCAAAAATCTAAATCGAAATCATCCAACGAATAAATGCTAACATTCTTTCTGAACCGTACTTTTTGATTCGCTCTTATCTTCTTTTGGATATCGTCCATTCCGCCATTCTGCCGCGTTCTTGGATTGTTATTTTTCAGCGAGTTAATTTTAGCAGGTGGAAGGCGCTTTACGGCGGATGATGTAAAATGATGAGGTTTATCCGGGCGAGGCAGTGATGAATGAACGAAATTGGATGAAGCATGATCCAGGAATTGTATGTCGTCGCTCCGTCTTTCATTAGTTTGCTGAAGCAGTATGAAAACATAATAAAATGAATATTTTAATTTAACTACATATTTTACAGCTTGTTCCCAAAATGAATACCTGAAATAAATAAAGCACTAAGTGCCAAAAAAATTTGATTGAAAATTAGGGTTTTTTATGAAACGTGAAAAATAAAATATTATTTACCTATTCACCAATTGAAATCTTTGTTTTTTTTTTCAAGTATCACTATCAGTTGTTTTCACACAAGATGTAAGTGCTGTAATATAGCACATAGTGCCTTTCATATAAAAAAATATACCTTGGACATCGTATCGATTTTTATGTGGCACTTTGGGACATTATATTGGATAGTTATTGATAATGGCACATTAAAAATCTATATTTACTGGCAATTAGTACTTAATTAATTTCAGGTATTTAAGCAATGGCCGATTTCAACACGGAGTCTCATTGAGGATTGTTATAGGAAATCTATTCATTTGACACTTTTTTAGCCTATTCTACAGACCTCTTAGTTTACTGCATGAGAAATTTACATAACTTCAATTATTACGCAAAAAAAAATAAAATTTATTTTATGCAAAACTGAAAGCTAATTTCAAGTAGGTACATATTATAATTTTTATAAGTCTTATCCATTCAAACTCAGTAATGCAATTATTATTGACTCTCGATTTACGAAGATTATATTAACCGGGCAGCGATGAACAATTTACAGTAGCTATATAATATGACATTATGTGGGGTTACTGCCAAATGTTGGTAAATCGATCATTGAAGATACAAAAAAGTATATATTATATGGTTACCGCATTGATTTTATAGATCTGGAGACCGAAACCTATATCAATTCTTGCTATTAAATTTGAAAAATTGACTGTAAAGCTTCGAGGCTACGCATCATTCGCATCATTACTCTATACTTCCAATGCCATTTGTTGTCGAGATTGAATGATTTCTGACTAATATGTAGACACATTATTTATGCAGTTACGTGTCGTGGAGGTAGGCAAGTCATGCGTTGCTTAGAGGCGGCAGAATATAAAGAGCGGCAAATGAAGAAACGAATACGATCGTTACAACTTTTGGAAGCAGTGACAGTTTTCCATGAAGTGGACAATGCGGTCGCTTCGTTAGAAAGCACCTACAAAAATCTCAGTTTTAAAAAATCACAAGAGGGACTCTATACTTGTCAGTACCTAAAGCCATCGCTATTTGAGAGTAGTTTTCGTGGAAGTGCACTAATTCTTAGAAGACTATGACATATACGTATGTCATTTTGTTCAAGATTTTTGTTGCATTTTTCTGTTTAGTAAGTTAGTTCAATTTGAGACTTTAAATGAAAGGGAACGGCATTCTTAGTCTGCCGAAGGATGGCACTTTGCCTAGGGAAGTCGCTGCATTTATGGCACATTATTATTTGAACTGATTTACAATAACACTCTTTTTTCTGGAAAAGGGTTCAATTTGAAAGACTCGCAGATAAATGGATTATTTCAATTAACACATTCACTAAAGTTCACGAAGTATGTATTTTCTCACCTTTGTGGCTTGCATCAATTCAATCCAGTGGCGGTCTCTGATGGCAGGATTTTGAAGCTCAGTGACAGCTCGAAGAGATGTCAACAGATTTTTAATCACAGCTTCAATTTTTAGATACGGTTCCCTAAATAAACATTTTTTTACGCTGTCATTATTTTAAAATCAACAATAATCGGATCGTTGTGTATTAAAAAGCATTAAAATGCCGTCAACCAACAGTATTACCAAATGTTAAGTTAGCCTGTAATATTTCTTACTATTGCATTAAAAGTAAACAACATTTTTCTGCATGAACAAAGCAACAGATTATTGTAACAAAAAATAGTTTTTAGCCTTTCACTCAACCCTTTGAAACAAAAACTTGCCAGACACATGATTCGAATCCGCGATCTACAGCTAAAGAGGCAAATACTCTTGTCACTACTCCATGTATTCATTTTCGGTTCTCTCCGTTCTTTTCTACTAGTTTTTCTAAATCCTTGTTCTACCAGTTTTATATGTATTGCTAATAATAATTGATCTCCTAGTTTAAATGGTTTTCCCTCCACCACCCGCCACATCTCCACACTCGTTCTACACGGGTATACCGTGACATAATGAATATTAGGCACCCTTCAAAGTTCCAGGAGCAACTTTCTAAGACCTTGGTTGGCATGCACTAGAATTTTGCATGATTCCTATTTTGATATAATATATTACAGTCAATTCTCGATGAAAAAAGTCCTTCCCTCTCGCCGTAAAATGCCACAAACTTTTTGAAAGTTGAGAAATTTTCCCCCAAGATACTAAGTCGTAATGGTCGACCGGTCCAACTGAGGGTCGGATCGACTTAAGAACCTCTTCCCTTTCAACCGACATATGCGGACACTCCCAGAGGTTGTGATCGGCATCCTGCAATTCGCCACATAAACACGAACACTACTAGTTCTACTTGTTCTCCTAATTCTATTCTCTCATGCCACGTGAATAAATAAATAAATTATTTGTTTAGGTACCAATTCCTCATGTCCTTGTCGAGAGCTCTCAAATCTTTGGTGAAGCGCTTGCACTCCATATCCATTCCTTCGGCGTCTATCTTTTTCCACGGAGTCTTCTTCCAATCTTCAATAGTCCATTTGACAAGGTAATAATAGTCCCACAGTTGCTACAAACGAAACAACCGATTAAGATATCATTATTGAATACACATAAAAAATAGAACACCTGGTTTTTGCTGCAGCGATTTCCAAACTGGGAGGCACGCTTCCCTAGGGAACCGCAGACAAGTGAACAAGATGATGAATTTGGATTGATTACCATCGAAAAGTTGTTTAAAAATTATTATGCGATACTTCATTGAAACAAAAATTTCAGAGTGAAACTCTACTTCAATTTTCTTTTGATTAAATTGAAATGAAGAATATAATATATTGTCAAGCAAAGCACTGCAAGTACTGCTGCCATTCGTAATATCATATTTATGCGAAACGGGAGAAATCGAAATATCGAGCCCGTTTAGTAATAGAAATTTGTATTTATACATTTTTTACCAATTAACTTCTTCACCGTGGAGCATTTAATTACTATTTAATTACCACATTTAAATAACATGCTAATTATATATAATGGCCCCCTAATGAGGACACAACAGGTGTGCCGTCAGCGTTGAAAGGATTAAAAATGCGTGTATTATTTTAAGAAATAAAGGTGAATTAAATAAATGTGAATGAAAAAAATTTAAAGGGGAGGTTTGGAAACTACTGATCAACGATTTTTAGCCATATCTTTTTAGCTGTTTCTGTAGCTATGAGTTTCATACCAATATTTTATTTTCTGGAGAAACAGTAAGCTCTCACCTTGGACATTTTTAATTCTCGGCGAGCTGCCAATATAGACTTGATGTCAGGAGACTGAATGTCGAAGAGTTGACAGGATTCGTTCAGGTCAGCGACCACATCTTCAAAATTCATCAGCTCCAGATGTGTCATGTCTATCAGGTCGTACACATCATTGCACTTCATGTAGAAAAACTGTAAAGAAACACTTTGGATTATCGAGTACCAAAATTTATGTTTAAGTTTCTTCTATGTTATAATTGTCAATACTGTGTTGTGTGTAATGTAACTGACCTGTTTCAGTTTGAAGTCATTTCTGTAGAGCTGCATTTGTAAATTAAACAAGGTGACTTGTTTAGAAATCATCTGTGCTTGGATTGTCTTCAGTGGGGCGACATTGTGTTTAATTATCGCAGCCAAATTTATAAGATTCTTCCACTTTTCTGGCAATACCTCCAACTTGAAAACAAAATCACGACAATAAGTCGATGGTCTAATGTCATTACCCCGTATCTGACCTATATGACGAAAATGACTTAAAAAACTTTGACTAAAAACAACAAAAATACTGCCCATCGACTGCGAAATTCCCATATCTGTAGTTATTTTAACAAAAATGATACAGCCATTTTAGTAATTTCCCATATCTGAAGATTGCAGAAATAAACCTGTAATAGCCCGTATCTTGCGTCTAAGCTGTTAAACGTGTTGCATGACGTGTGTTGAATTCAACTTCAAAATGTCAATTTAGAATTATTAATAAGGTAAAATAGTTTTGGATGTTTATCTTTATATGAATATCACATTTTATTGGATGTTATCATTATATTATACAACATGTGTGAACTATTAACAGTCAGATACGGAATATTAAATATTTAGTTTTTTTTTGCTTCCTGCACAATTTGTAAAAAGTCGCTTACGGGATATTAACATTAGGCCATCGAAGTGTCATTGACATTTTAGACATCATTATTTTATATAACTGAGTTAGAAATCATACAATACGAAATCCTGAAATATATGTACAAAATAATGTAACAATATGTATGAAAATTACAATTATTTTTTTACTTACAAGAGTATACACTGAATGCTTCTTTTTTCCATCCTTCCAGTTAAGGCGGCGTAAAAAAAACAATCCATCATGAAAACTAAGCAATGAAAAAGACATGTTTTAAAGAAATCAATTGTACACTTGGTACTTTCAAGGAATTCACAAAATATACAGTAGGTACCCATTTAATCTACCAGTAGCGAAGGTTGGAGGTAGGCTGTTAAGATCCGCCATAAAAATGCACATTACACTTTGTTGGTCATACATATTTGTTTTTATTGAACTAAGAATACAATTTACAGATGTTATTGGTTAGTTTTTTTTAATCAATTAAACCCTGACTAAACCAAACCATATTAGTTTTGGTATATTTTGGGCAATACAACAATGTGCACACTTTTTCATTCAGACTTATTTGTTTTCGTTGGATTAAGAATACATACATAGTACACATATAGTTGGCTCATTTTTGAAATTTATTAAGCCCTGCCAAAACCAAACCATATTTTGGTATATTTTGGGCAATACTAAAAAATTGTGCACACTTTTTCATTCATGTTTATTTATTTTCATTGGATTAAGAATATATTGTATTGTTGATAATTTTTTTTTAATTTATTAAGCCCTGCCTAAGCAAACTATAATAGATAAAAATATTATTCTATCTATAAAATATTCAAAGTTATGTATGATTTCATTGCATAATTTTAGATATTTTGTAGATAGACGAGTATTTTTTGACTATTATCTATTGTGACATGGTTTTCGCAGGGTTTAATTGAATTTTAAAAACTAAAAAACACCATCGGTAAATTGTAGTCTTATTTCAGTGAAAACAAATACGTATTGACTGACAAAGTGTAGAGTGCACTATTTATGGCGGATCTTAACAGCCTACCTCCACCCTTCGCCACTGTAATCTACATATTATTATAATAATAATTAGAACTAGTTTCATCTGCTTAGACAGACAAATATTCATAACAACAAATGCAAGTATAAAATTTAAATACTAATTTGAGAAGCAGACTACCTTATCTCCATAAAGAACACTTTCAGGAATTTGCAATTTAAGATTTTTCATGCCAGTAATATTAATTTACTTTTGGCTTTACTGTTTTAAGAATATCTAGTATCTGAGTAACAGATATAAGCAGTGACGGCTCGTGGATAAGATATCTGGGGGTGCTGCGGTTGATTAAAAATAAAAAAAATGTTTATTTGGATTATATTTTACTATAAACATCAAAATTAAATATAAATTATTAATTATATTAATAAGTAATTAAAATAAAGAACTTTGCATAAATTGCTTGGAGAAATAAATTTTAACAATGTTAATAAATCATTAAAGCTATATTTCTTTCATCCGCTGTCGCGCGTGTGCTCACGTACGAACGCAGAAACACCGATACACTGTCGGGCCGATAGTACCGATCAAGCTCCCAGCTGCGTGCCCCGCTACCCGCACCCTTCCTACATCCATTCGAGCATATCCGTTTGAAAACGGTACTGCTGTACCGCGGTGTATGATAATTATTGGATATATCGGTGCGCGGGTGAGCTTAATTCACGCATCAATAATATTGATATTTTCATTAATATACATATATTTATGTATATTATAATATTCCATTTTTTTCAATTTACTTGGGGGTGCTGCAATTCCGCAGTGCATATGGACGAGCCGCCACTGGATATAAGTATTTGAATGAAGAAAAAACATGTTGTCTTCATATATTATTAATAGTAAATACATAGTTAATTAATATTTTGTGTGAATAAATAAAATTAAAATAATTCTTTTTGCACAAGTTTTTTTTCTAATACTTATGTTTTTAAGGTTTATCAAAATTATGTATTTCCAATAATAAGAATCTTAACATTATTAAATCTTGATTAAAATCTCTCTCATTATTAATAACTTAGAGAGCATATAAGTAATACCTACAGTCAAGAGAGGTAACACATTTCTTTTTCCAATATGTTCGGAGAATACTACTTAGGGGAATGGGAGGATTTGGCGGCAGAATTGCTAAATGGCTGCCATTTGGACCAATGAAATGATATGTGCAGAAAACACATTTGAGAAAATGGAAAGTTTTACTCAAGTCATTATTAGCATTTTCACTAATATCTAACTAATGTTCTCCCAAGGTGCAGAACTAACCTGCCATTAGTGATGCCAATTGGGAGGGCAATAACCATGTTTAATGAAATCGCTTCGGATATTGATATATTCCACTTATGTGAGGGTGAATTAGGTGGACGTTGTTTTATGAGTTTTTAAGATAGGGTCTATCGATAGTTCACCCTGTGTGCTTCCATCTACTTTAATTTTTGTTGTTTTATATTATTTCTTTTCTTATTTTGTTTCTTATTGTATTATTAAGTCACATCTCTCTGTATTTTTATTTTAAATACTGTTAACACTTATTTTATGTCATGTCGTGAACGCTTTGAATTTGTAATTTGTTATGTTCATTATATGTAAAATAAATAAATTTGATTTGATTTGATTTTAAGCCATCGAAAATCGTGTGTTTTCATTTCCTATGACCAGATGGCAACTGTTGTGTCAAACCGGTGTCGTCCTAGACCCAATGTTTGATTACCATAGACACAAAAATAGCATAAACATGGCAGTATTACCATGTTCTCTACATAAAATTATATCATCAAAGGATCTTGCCCAAAAATTCTTAAAATACCTGATCAAATGCTTCTTCAGAAAATTCAACCCCATATGCCTTCAGCAGCTCAATGATCTCTCGGAGAGGCTCAAACATGGAAGCTGTGCTGGTCTCCTGGCGCTCTCGAACCTTAATTAGACAAGCCATTACCCCGAGTAGTCCTTCATAATCATTTTCTGTCAACTCTATACTTAGGCTACCGATTGCTTGTTCAATAAAATTCTCCAGATCGTTTAGGCTAAAAAATTAAAAATTCATGTATATTTGAGACTTTCACTGCCGATTTACATGAGATATGTAGTAAATTGGACTGTATAAACAGTGGTTTATTTCTAAAAAAAGACGTGGAGTTTTTTAACAAACGTACATGTATTTTAATGCTGTTTTTCAGCTCATATGAATACGTGTATTAAATAAGGCTCTAAGTACCAAAAAGTAGTGTTGCCTGTAGTTACAAAATACCGAGTCATTGCAGTAAAATTTCATGAAGCAGACCTTTTGAAAAATGTAGTTTTACAGTGTGAAGAAATCACGGCAGCTTCTATAATTTTAGGTATTAAGAACTCGCAAGTGTCAACACACCATCGTCAGCTATTTTATATTGAATGCCGTTGAGAACTGCAGTGCTACTTATACCATTATAAATAAAACACGCCAACGGACTTACAACGTCGACAGGTTTAATTATTTTGCTGTATTTTTTTGACTTGCTTGAGGCACTTAGACTATAGTTGAAGTTATTGGCGTTGGTATGTGGAACATTTTTCTATAAAAATGTCAGTTTTTATGTTTTTGGTACTTAGCGCCTTAATTAATACACGTATTCATATGTCGTTCAATATTTGAGCAGTAGGGTCAAAGTCATATTTTTTTAATTCAGATTCTGTCCCAAGTAATATTTGGACAAAAATATTTACATATAACAAACTCCAAAAAGAAGCAAAAAAGCATTGGGTGTATGCAAACACTATTAATAATGTTAATGTTGTGAACATTGAACATTCATAACTTGGAAACACCTCAGATATATATATACCCACTAGAAGAAATCATATTTGAAAAAAATACGATGGTCGACAGAATTTGAACAAGTATAACCACTGGTATCGCGCCAACTGTGCATTAACCAATTACAAATACCAATACGAGCCTCCTATCTAATTGCGACAATTTAAGCTAGTAGGTCATACATGAAATGCTTATCAAATTGCGTTCGTTTGCTTATCAAATTGGTCTCGCCAAATATTTTAGTTATAACGTCTACTTGAACTTCCTAACAAATTTTAATAAACCATTTCGTTTATTCAACGAATAATTCACAAGATTTTGAGAATGTAACATTCCATATACTGAACATATATATCTGAGGTAAGTTATCTATGTTCAATTATGGAATGTTACATTCTCAAAATCTTGTGAATTATTCGTTGCATAAAAGAAATTGTTTATTAAAAGTTGTGAACATTGTTCGAAAACCCCAAGAAAAGAAGAACATGGTGACAGCCAAAATACCAAAAAAGATACAATGTAACGTTTCTGTAAATTTGCACAAATAAAAAAATATATATGATAATATTACCTATTATGAACATGATCTACCAAATCTTGTTTGAACATATTCCCCCATTTACAAACTAGGTTGAGTAAGGCTTGTTTTAAATGTTTCATGTCCAGTTGAAGCCATCCGTTGAACAAATGGGTCATAGGTAAACTGTCACACTCTTTACATAGGTTCTCGAATACATCTATCTGAAATACATTATTGACAATTAACGTTGATTCATTTATATTACTAAACTTAAATCATTTCATTCATTTCTAATAAAACTTAGTAATTCAAAAAGTTCTCCATATGATTGCATTCATTACTATGGAAAAAAAAATATTTTTTGCACTGGCAGCATTTAAAGGTCCTTTTAAAAGCCAGTTCTGTTGTCCGTTCAATTGAGGTTTCCGTTGCCAGGTCAGTTCGTAATCGGGGGTATATATTTACGTATTTTTTATCCACTAAAAATGAATATTATTACTTTCTTAACATATTGGTTGGTGTAATGCAGTACCTATATTTAAAGAAATTATAATATTTCAGTTTAATTTAGAAAATAAGTATTAAAAATATGGCAACATACTGTGGGTGTATCATGGATCTCCCATCATAGTATATATAAGTTATGATAGTTTGTTTAAGTACCTAATAACCATGCTACTTTGTAAGTTAGTTGATAAGAAAGGCTTGTAATATCATTTACGGAATCTTGTTGACGGCACGTACGGAGGGCAATCAACCCGCTTGAGTTATTTGCCCGATGACAATTTCATAATAACACATGATGTTTTCTTGATAATTTAACCATTTGTAATCATTTTGAATGCAGCCGCAGCAACTTTGTATTTGGAAATGTATTGTTAATTATTTTATAATGCAACTAGGAAACGATGACAGTGTCATATTTGCGTGAACCCTGCTTAGTTCATGCAATAAACAGTGACATGCATCTTCAGGTTGTGTCCCCAAGCCATCGATAGATTTCTTTTGCTTAAAATCGTATAAAAGCTCGAAGCACGAGAGATCTGCTATCACACGTCATAAATTCATTCCAACATACAGTCGAATCTCTGATCGACGAATAGTAATTTTTCTCATAACGCATCGTCGTAATCTAAATTGTCAAACTCATTTTTAACTACCAATGTACTGTCTGTAACTATTGTATCATTTATTGTTGAGGGAAATAAATCGGGTATTTACTTAATCACGCATCCACTTTCTATTCATTGAAGTCAACCTACCTACCACATCCAACACCTCCATCATCCCCTCACAATAAAACTAATTTACACGTCAATTTAACTGGCAACTCTAAAAACGGATACGATAACTGGTCGAAAATCCATCCTGTCTCGTCTCCGTTTTGGTTTCAGTCGGCCGCTTCCGTTTTGCATTTACATGTCAGTTTAACGAACAGCTCGACGGAAACGGAGACTGATTGGATAGTAAAACTGATTGTTTAAAATATATTTACATATTTTTAATACTACTTTTCTAATTTGGATTGAAATATTATAATTTATTTAAATATATGTACTGCATTACACCAACCAATATGTTTAGAAAGTAAATATAAAAATAATATTCATTTTTAGTGGATAAAAAATAAATAAATATACACCGCCGATTCCGAACTGACTTGGCAACAGAAACCTCGACTGAACGGACAACTGATCGTCTGAATACACCGCCGTTTCAAAACTGAACGGACCAAAATGGAAATCTCAACTAAATGGACAACAGAACTGACGTTTAAAAGGACCTTTAAATCATTGGTCTATTTTTACGACCGGCATATGACAAGAAATCACACTACAATTTCATCACCAGTTTTCGATACAAGTGTGCATCGTTGGCATTAGAAAAAATACCATACCTGGTCTTTAAATGTATCTAATGAAGGCCTCTCAGTGATAATTTCACCTTCTATTTCTTCAAGTTCAACATTTTCTAAGGTTTCTCTCAAAAGCACCTTCCCATATCTTAAAAACAAATTCAGGAACTCTTGCCGGTCATCGAGCCATAGATAGGCATACTTTTCATAAAACTAGAAATAACACAATGCATTTCTTATAACAAAATAATATATAATTTTTCTGCATACTATGGCATAAAATTAATTAAAAATTTACTTTATAATAGAACGATACTTTTGTAAGTTGCCATTTCAATGTCAAAAATACAGTGAACTATGAAATCAACGAATGATGGTCAACACTCACTCAAACTCATTCTAGTGTCAGTATCACTTACATAAACATATTGTTATTCATTCGAGTATCCTATTAAACATAACAACAGTGAATGTACTATCAATATTAAACCTATCAGTTGTGTATAACATACATCTACAAAGGTGCCCACGACATGAGAGCATTTCACTATGAGGAGGGTACTTTGCAACACACACTCTGGTGTCAATATTGGTATCGCTAACCCTAAGCGTAAGGACTGAATGAGAAGCATTTGCAGGGCGTGGCGTGCGGCGTCCATGTCAATCACGTGCTAAGCAAATGCATATTCCTGAGTGACCGGGCGAGGAGCGTTGGTGGGAGTGTGTATGTTTGAGTTTGGCAGAGCGTGCACGCTCATTTCACATCAGTTTGAAATTTAACGGCGTTTTAGTCGAACATGCATATTGTTTTCGTTGTCATTTGTAGAAAATATTTCTGAAATACAATCTATGCCTAAAATATGGCTGTCTTCTCATCCTCTTTACAAAAATAGAGTAATTAAGGCATTATTGAAGGTAAATAATGATTAATTGAGTTAGCATTTACTTGGTAGAATTCCATTTTACAAGAAATGAAAATATAATTAGATAGTCTTGATAATGCTGTTACAACCGAAATAGCTATCGACAAACCTTTTAAAAACCTGTAGAATTTAATATTAATTATATTTTCATTTCTTATAAATAATGATTTTTATTATTATTTCGTAATAAAGTATGTACATTTTTTGGATTATTTAATTACAAATCTATACAGGCTGGGCTTATTCTGTTTTGCTATTCTGCATCTCTCGCTGCCACAGAGGAACCGTTGTTTCATCTGTTACCGGAAAATCCATGATTATAACTTTAAAAACAGACTTGCCCATTCGTATGCTCACTGTGCACTGAAGCCAGAGCAATGAACGCCAAATACTACTTGTGACGCCGCATGCCACGGCCCGTAAAACGCTTCCCACTCAGGCCTTAACCTAACAGTGTTTTACCCAGATGATGTGTCTAATATACACCTACAGAATAATAGGAGATAGTATGTGCTCCCATGGTTTTCTAAAATTAAATCAAAACGATTATACAGCAAAGATGCAGCTGTAGAACGAGGTTGAGACATATGCAATGAGCTCCACAGATTGTCGGAAATTAATGGTGTCTGAGCGATCTGTGGAAATGGAGTCAAGATATCCCAGTTTAATCACAAACTGTACACTATCTTAGATTAACTAGATATCGTTGAATTGCAGACTCCATTAGGTGGAACACAAATATTAAGATGGATGTATCTTTAATGGAGTATCTGATGTCGACAGAGCATTTACATCCTCACCTGGATATATCTTAAAACATTTTCTGTTGTAGTCTTTACGTTCTGTTTTATTTTGACTTCCATTGACAGTAATGTCATATCGACTTTTGTTTCCACTGAAAAGTAAAAAAAAAACAGTTTAGACCTCAGAGTAATAATATTAACAAAATGGCTATTGTTCGGCAAAATGAAGCCGTGTTTCTCACGTATAACACACAGTAAAACCTCAATTTTATTATTATTAACTTAACTATGAAACGTTAAACCATGATGTTGCTTCTTAGTACGGCTACCAAATTTAAGCACAACATAGTTAACCATATTTTCTACTACATTAACTAAAAATAATTACCATTAACTTTATATTTAACACAAAAACAATAAATTTTAGCAACATGTGCTCACAGTTTTTAAATGAATGTAGTCATTCAAATATTTACCGGCAACGTTCACAAAAAATATTTAATTCAGCCGTAGAAAATCTATTTTACTCTAACGCATATTGCGGAGATATAATCGTGGCGAATGTTTTCTCACTCGTACTTATGGTTCGTTTTTGTTCAGGCCATGGTTTAGTCACTTTTAAAGAAAAGTCAGCAAGTGGTGAATATCCATTTCTTTTATAAAAAAACATGTTAATAAATCTCTTAGTGAGATGGCCAAAATCCACATCGGATTGTAGAGCCAATGAATGATAAAAGATCTGAAGTTAATACACTCGATCCTCTTTTTGCACGGGGGATACGTTCCAAAGACTACCGTGCAAAACAAAATTGTATAAAAAAAGATAAGGTGCCCATACAAAAAATAGGTTCCATTACTTAAAATCAACTCGAAATATGAAATTCTTGAACTCAAAAATAAATCGAATTTATTTTTTATTTATTTTATATCTACATAAAAATACATAGTTTTCAATTTAAATTAAATTTAGTGAGAAATATATTCATTCAGTGTCGCTACTTTTGACAATAAACGTGCCCGTTTAAGGCCGTTTTTCGCTGGCGAAAGATCACTTTCATCGATGGAAATATTTAATGACGCTGACGCCAAAGCACGCGGTGTGTCCCTCGTATCGAACCCGAAGTGACTGACTAGTGGCGCAATGTATGTACGTATGTATACTTATACGAGGTATAAATGAGAACTCTGCCATTCTGGGCAGTGTTGACCTGTGTGTCCCTGATAACTATCTTATAAATAGAGACCATCAGTTGTTTATTCTCCCAAGGTGCAGAACCAACCTGCCACTGGTAATGGCAATTTTGAGGGTGATAACTATGTTCAACGAAATTGCTTCGGGTGTTGATATATTCCACCTACGTGAGAATGAGTTTAGGTGGACGTTATTTTATAAATCCTTAAAATAGGGTCTGCTTAACTCATCCGGTGTACTTCCTTGTACCTGTCTAATTTATCTACTGATCTATCTCTTTTTTTATGTAATACTGTTATATTTATACGCCCACGGTGGCCGCGTGGCATAAGCGTTGGACTATCATGCCGTAGGTCCCAGGTTCGAATCCTGGGTCTGGCAAGTACACATATTGTTTTTCAATATGTGTGTGGGTCAGGGTATGGACCTAATAGGTTGAGCAAGTGGCTGACATCCATTTCTCGTAAAAATCAAAATCTGTTAATACAAACCTCTACTCTGTGGAGGCCCATATGATCCTATTAGGATCAGACATGGTCGAAGAGAAAGAAGAGATTTATATATCTTTGTTTCTAAATGTCATGTTGTGAACGTCTTAAACTTATAATTTGTAATGTCCACAATATGTTAAAAAATAAATAAATTGAAATTGAAATTTAAATTGAAATGTATGTCTGGGCGGCATCCGGTTACAACATATGTATGCACCAGTGGCATGCGGTCAGTTGCAACGCAATTTTTTGATAAATATGTACACACATACTTATTTTAATTCTCTTTGGTTTTTTTAAACCGTGTTAAAGCAAAAAAATCAGTGTAAATAAATTACACATTCTCGCAAATGAAAGTACTAATTTAGCACTAAGTATTTTCTTGTTTATGCATTATTTCTTGTTGTAAAAGAATAAGATGTATATTTAGTATTGGAAAGACTTACCGGCATAATTAGCTGCTTCCGTATTGTCAGCGACTCTTTTGAAGAGATGACCTTGTTGAAAAATATTAGCAATCATTTTATCAATTATGCCATAGAGACTACCCTCATCTTCATCCTCCAAAGACGGCTTGAAAGACAAATCTGAAAAATGTTCACAAAAAATTATCCATTAGTGGTATGTGTTTGGATAAATTACTATAAAATGTATGTGTGTAACATTTTATATCAAAATATTGTAGGAACTAAAAAAATAATTTATAAAAAATATTGTATCAGTAAATTTAATACAAAGATAACCAACATTACAATACCAAAAGTAACTAATTAATAGGTGTGTACCCATTTCTTTTTACTATTTTCAATCATAAGGGAAGAGCATTAAGATGTCCACATAGTGAAGGTTATATTGACAGATTTTTGTTGTTACATGGAATGGTTGTTCACGAACACGATGGTCTAATACAGTGTTGACGAACCTATGGTGAAAAAATACTTATAATAATAATAAATGACAGATCCATTGGCGGCTCTTTGCTAGATAATATGGGAGGTCAGTTTCAAATAATTTTATATTATTTTAATTTGCCTTTTCGTTGTACACTTAAAAGACGTATAGCAAACTGGCTTTTTAAACATTATAAAAGAAGTGCTATAAATTGTTAGATAGTTAGATAGAAAAGATAGGTACCTACTTACCCTTCAAAAAAATGTATATTTTCACATCAAACAATCAAAAATATTTAATAAAAACTCCGTAGCTTTTTAGCTTCATTTTTCATTAAACTGTCACTATCAGAAAAAGTGTTGTGTACTGTTATGAAATGGCGGGATCATTTATATATAAACACTTTTTATATTTCCACTGATTTTATTAGAAGGTTACTTTTATGATTGATACCTATAGCAGATTACATTTTAAAGGGTAACATTTATACAATGGTTTAACTGTTTAACACAATGAATGCAGTCGATGCGTTTTAGTCAAAGGTTGTATTGTATTTAAACTAAACTAAAAAGCTATTTTTGGTAGGGTACTATAATATTACAAAACAAACAATGACATTGCATATGAAACTTTCAGACAACAATAGGAAGTTTGAAATAATAAAAATATAAAAAGGTTACCAGATAAAAATAATACGGTTGAAACAATTGGTAGGTAAAACAAAACATGCTCAATGAAATCGCATGTTTGGTAGGTAAAACAAAACATGCTCGATGAAATCGCGAGGCAATAATAATTAATAACAGAACAACGTTTTATACCTGTTTCCTTTAACACACTGAAAAATGTATTGTTATCTTTTTCTCGGACAATGACGAAAATCTTGCCTATGCTGCGTAAAAACAAATTAAAAAAAGACTGGCAAAATGTGTGCTTTCTCCGTTTCACATATGGAAAATGAGAGAGAAAGAGAAATATTAGAAATATTTTATCCCGGCGTATTCCAAAATGACCCAAAGTATAGCGACCAAGCGGATTCTGTTTGTTTGAATTTTATACACACAGTTCGTCCGTCCGTGTGCGTCTCGCCTTGACGTGTTAGCTGATAATTATTATAATACATTGTACCTACATCTTAGATTATAACCTACATAGATTGTAAGATGTTTATTTTTGGAGGGTCATTGACCAAATGACCTAATAGACCAGCCGCCATTGGACAGATCAGATTGTATAAAAAATAGCAGACAAATACTTTTCAAGAATAAGCATTATGTTTAATCTCTATGTATATAAAAATCTCGTGTCACGATGTTTGTGGTCGAACTCCTCCGAAATGGCTTGACCGATTTTTATGAAATTTTTTATGTATATTTGTTAGGTATGAGAATAGGTCAACAAGTATATTTCATACCGCTAGGTGATTAGGGTATCTCTATCCAGAAAATTTTTTCTTTTATTTTTTGAAAATTTCTTTTTGTATTTTTTTTATTATTTTGCATCAAAAAATACCTATAACCCCAAATTTTCACCGTCCTACCCCCACTTTCCCATTTTTTAATAGCGATTTTATTATTTTTGTATGAACAAATTTAACCGTCGTTCGTATTTCAAACAGAACGAAAATATTTATGTTGTTGAATGACAGATGGCGCTACGTCCGAAAAGAATTCAAGAGAAGCGTCGCGTCATTTTGACATTTCATTCGACATATCACAACGCAGTGCGTGCAAAATTTTGTACGATTTATTTTAATTTATCTATTTTTATGTGCGTGTATTACAGTGCACAATGCCATCAAGACGCAAGGGGGGCCATTTGGGCCGTCGAACGAATAAAGCAACAAACATGCGAAATAGTAGAGCAGAAAGAAGAGACGAACAAATCCAACAAGATAACAAAAACGTGCGTGTAAGCATGTCGCAATTACGTACATCCCAATCACAAGAGGCACGAGCTGAACGAAATCAACAATGACAATTGGAACGGAGCCAAGCGCGCCGGTTCGTAGTTAACACACGCAGAGCAAATGACCGATAACGCCAACGAGTACATCGAACATTTACATCCGCTTCGTTCCTTCGTCTCGCATTCAAGTACGAGCCAGATATTGAATATTCCGCTCATCCGAAAGTACTGATTGGTGCTATGGACAAAGAATGTCCCCATTGTCATGCGCTCAAATTCAAACATGAGTCAGCCGGGATGTGTTGCGCATCAGGAAAAGTGCAACTACCAGAAATTGAGATACCACCAGAACCATTGAACGGCTTGCTCATCGGCACGGTTCCAGATTCAAACCTGTTCCTGAAGTCCATTCGCACATTCAATTCATGCTTCCAAAAGACTTCGTTCGGAGCAACAGAAATAGTTCACAATACTGCGGCAAATGGTCAACAATTCCATTCCACGTTTAAAATCAAAGGCCAAGTATACCACAAAGTAGGCTCATTGCTGCCAATGCCAAACGAACCACATAAACTTTTACAAATCTACTTCATGGGCGGTGAGGACATCAATCATGTGGATGCACGTTGCGGCTACAATATCCTCAATTCGCCTAATGCCAGGCGCATTGTCGGCGAACTGGACGCCCTGTTGAATGCAAAGTGACAATCACGCTATTGTCATCAATCCTGATAAAACACCAGCTGGAGAGCATGTGCTTCGATTCAATGTGCCTGTTGTTGACGACATTGCTGGAATCATGGTTGGCGACCGCACATCGACGCGAGAAATCGTGATTCGAAGAAGAAACAATAATCTGGAGTTCATCGCTGACACACACCGTTTATACGACGCTCTCCAATATCCGCTAATTTTCTGGAAGGGACAAAACGAATATTGCATAAACATTAAACAACAAGATCCTGCCACAGGTAATTCATTCATTATGAACATCATTACTCATTTTGAATTGAGAAAATGAATGGTTGACGTTTTTTTGTTTTTATCGGCGGTCATCGTCTACAGCGCTCTATTCCTCTTTCTGTCATATATCCCATCCCCACACACTTACGATACATTCGTTATTTTTTATTTAACAACCAAAATATTCACTAGAAATAATTTATATGGCAGAACAACGTTTGCCGGGTCAGCTAGTGTAAATATATAATTGCATAGGTCGGTCCTTAGGCTTTATGCGCCACATATAATATTATCGCATTAACCGACTAACCTCATCAGGCGGCGAGGGATGCCATGCCGATAACCTCTGATTTTAATCGATTTACAATGCTTGAGACCACTGTAGCGAGAGAATGCCTCATCTGATCGGGGAAAATCTGGTGTCAATTTGTGCGTAAAAAAGTTTCCCCATGAAATGCTTCCCATGCTCGGCACGTCAAATAGTCAAATTATATTTGGGAAATTTTGACACGCGTACGTAAAAAGATTTGCCAATCCTGGTCTAATACATTGGGTCATTGCTCTAGATTATGGGTGGCCAACCTTTTCAGCAGCCGGGCCAGATTCTAAAAATGAGATTTCCTACCGGGCCGCACAACCGATTTTTTTTTATTATACAAAACAAAAAGAAATATATATAATATATTAATAAAATATAACAAAAATGAGAATCAAACATTATAGATTAGACTTTTTTAAATAATAAAAAATAAACAAAATAATACTTATAAAAATAATAAATTTTAGTGAGAAGTTTGATTTTGTGTGGCAGAACTAAGTGAGGTTGTTCCTACACGCAAATAGTTTTCCAAATGCACATCAGTGATTCGTGTTCTCACTCGGGGCTTCATCCGACTAAAAAGCTATTCACACGTGTAATCACAAGCGAGATCACCATTAGAACATGTTTTGTAAAACTCTTCCAAACCAACCTGATGGAATTTCTCCTTTAACTGTTCATCGCAACATATTTCACAATGTTCCATTTGTAAATTTCCCGGTAATAAATTTACGTTTACTGATAATGGCGTTGCAAATACAGCAAAAAGCATACGGTACTTTTTAAAATCCTGAGTTAATATCAAATCTCAATTTGCGAAATTAGCACATCTAGCAACAGCATTTGATATTATTTTTATTTTCTCACTGCTCCACCGGCCACAAGTTGACACCCTGTGGGCCGCGGATTGGCCACTCATGCTCTAGATCAAATACACATTGAAAAAACAATATGTGGTATTTGTTATATGTGGGCATCAAATCCAAGCATTTGTCCGTTTTACTAATTTATTCACCGTGTGGGTGAATTAATAATTTAGTGTAAATGGGTTACAACCGAACTTCGTAATAAAAACTGTATAGTCATCTTGTGAGATGTACATGCTCCGTCTGGAGTGGAAATTGTGAGAGAATAAAAATAGGACTTACTTGGCTCCTGTAACTGAACTATAACTTCCATAAACGGTATATTTGGGCCACGGTCCATATCCATACTCGTTACAAATACCCTTAAGCTTGTGGCTATGGCCCCAATTACTGCATCACGTGCCTAGAAAGATAATAACCCTTCTATAACTCAGAGGCATAATTCGCACCGTGAGTGTAAAACCAAGACATGTGCAAATTTTTCAATTTCAAGATAAAATACGAAACAACTGCAAAAGTCGTGAACTTGATAATATAAAAGTGAATTAACTGAAAGAACATGCAATATAATGTAGATATAAACCAAATATTATGATTTTTTTTTAGAAACTCTATTTCTCCTAACAAAACGAAGACTTCTAACTCTAATATCTCCAAAATATGTCTTTTGCACATGTCTTGGTTTTACACTCACGGTGCGATATGGATAATATATGCCTCGTATATAGTATTGATGTAGATTAATTTAAATAAAATATAATAAATAGTATGAACAATCTTGAATATCGTTTTTTACATTGATGTAATTTTAATAAAATTTGATATTATTGATTGATTAATTTTTTTGTAATTAATATTATCAATACCTAATTAAACGATTTTTTATTCAACGAATATTAATAATTAAGACACAAGATTTAAGAATGTACATATAATTTAACGACAAAAATGTTTATTTGTTTACGAACAGATGTATTTTGGTCCGGACTAGACATTATTCAAAATACCTGTGAATCTATATATAGAATGTATGAAGGCCAATGTTTGGTTCGGAACAGCTGGTCATCGTCAGAATCAACACTTTCCGTTCTTTCCAGAGATTTTTTTTCTTCGTCTAGAAATATCAAGCATCACACCTTTAATATTAAATCCATTACTCTGAGCATACTGAATGTATTTAAACGAGACATTGATAAAACTGCTATCGAAATATAGGTATTAATTATTATTACATCACCTGGAATCACTACACTGATAACTTCCACGTTATCATCCAATTTTTCTTCCTGAATATCCTTTGATTGCTGGGAATCAGAAGAAACTTCTAACGGATGGTTATCATCAATCTAAGAAAATAATCAACACAAAATATTAAGAAATTATTCATAGTTTGTTCAAAGAAAAGGGTAATAAAAAAGATTCAATATAAATAAATATACCTTTTTAACTGCATGACTTTTAGGCTTGAAAAACAGCAGACGATTTTTCTCTATCATTTCTATAATACTGGCAAAAGCAGCATTAATTTCTTCAATTCTAAAAAAAATATGATAATAAATTACCTACCTATCATAAACACGCAATATTGGAAAAAAATCTTTATGCTCTATGGTTTACTAAATTACATTCATATTCAAATTTAGAATATTTTAAAAATAACAGCACAGATTCAAACCTTTTAGCATTCCTAGTATGATTTTCGTCCATAGCTAGAAGTTGTAATTTCCCGCCTTTTACAGTACGGTATCTGTCATACAAAGGTAAATTTCCCCAACTTCTGATCTTCTGAAAGACTTGTTTCATATTTTGCTGAGCAGCTAAAACACGCTGCTGTAGTTCATTGATAATCATGAACACTTCCTCGGAATAGGCAGAAACTACATAGTGAATAAATACATAATTATAATATTATTTACAAGGCTACACTAAGTAAACTTCCAGAAATGGACTCCACTACTTCACTTATATATAGGTACATGGCACTATGATTCATAGGACTGAAAGAAATGGTAACAGCTCAGAGTGGTCTTTATCCACGCTAAGGATGTCATAGATAAAAAGAATGCTCTATTCCAACATGATATAGAAATTTCTGGAAACTTTTCGAATATATATTTAATTACTTACTGTCGGCTGTCCAATCGATTTCGAATATCCCCTGTTTAAGAAGCTCGTCAATTTTGTTGATCTCTCTTTCTATGAGTGCTACTTCAGACTCGTGGCTGCCTTTACGAATGTTATTATACCAATTAATGGCCCTGTTTAATTTACTTATTTCATCCTAAAATAAAAATTTAATTCCAATAAAAATATATATTTTCTTCTTTCAACCATGTCCAATCCTAATAAGATCATATGGACCTCCACAGAGTGGAGGTTTGTATTAACAGATTTTGTTTTTACGAGAAATGGATGTTAGCCACTTGCTCAACCTATTAGGTCCATACTCTGATTCATACACAAATTGAAAAACAATATGTGGACTTGTCAGACCCAGGATTCGAACCTGGGACCCACGACGTTATAGGGTGACGATTAAGCCACACTAGATATGATTTTTAAAAATGAAACTAGTAAACAGTGCGTAATAATCAACCTGTAATACTCCATTTCGATAGTAAAATTCCAGCCCGTCTTGTGGAACACCTTCCTTCTCCAGAAACAGTAGATACCGGATCTCTCGTAACATTAGTGCCAACTAAAAAATAACAGGAACCTTTTGGTAACTGAGTCACGAAACGGCGGAACATATGAACACATCATGTGGTCATATTTTAACAGACTTTTATGAGGATTTAATATTAACTATTACGTTTAAACCCTTGGGCTAACACGAAATTGATTGGTTAATTGATAAAATTGAGAAAACTTGGGCAGATTGTCAAATCCAGCAGTGGACTGAGGATGGATGATTATGAAATTGTAATTATTTAATTTACGGGTTTATTAGCAACAATAATTGTCATTGGATAACCAGAGAGTTTGGACAATACCTAGACGGAGCGCTATGAACTTTTATTATTAGAACACTTGAAAGCATTTTTGGTTAAACTGGTGGCCACAAAAATTTTATGTTTTGTAAGTTAGCGCATTGAAACATAGCAATATTGTTTATAGCTACCGTCTTTGGCTATTGATGTTTCGGTAATATACCCAAGACTTTCTATGTACAATAATTGACACGGTCCGTCTTCCACGAACAACATTGAAATGCAATAACTGTGAAGTTTGCTGCAAGTGAATCTGCAATACGAAATGAGTTGCAGCTAATTTAATCATTAATATTAGTAGTTTTTTATAGAGGTTTTACCCAACTGTACAACTGACACATTATTGTATATGCTCATATTTAGAGCATAGACAATAGAGAGACAGAAATGACAGTTGTCTAGAGACCTTCAATATATGTAGAGGTTACAAAGGTACTGAGCCCTTTCCCAAATTATCAAGTTAAAGGGATCATGATAAACGTGTAAAATATAGTTTAATATAACTTCATGCTATCTGCCGTGTAATACCACTAGTGTATTTGTGCCAAATAAACAAAGGACAAAAACGATATTAATACCAACACGCGTTTTCCTTGAACATTGCCCATACAATATATACAGAACTTGGTTATTACGAGGAAGATGGGACCGACGGAATTTGCTCATTATAAGCATTACTCATTATATCGTTATATAGCATTTTTCGCACCACGTTCTATTTAAGCATAGAACATAAAAAATCTGAAAACCATCGTAAAAATCCCTGAAACAAGCATGGCATTCATAAACTACAAAAGAAGTTGTTTATTGTAATGAAGTGCTGCGCCGCCGGCGCTGGTAGGTACCTACTGACTTCACAAAGCTTGGATTTTTTACATGCAATTTCAACCATATGTGAATACCGGAAACTTAAAAAGGCGTAAATGCCATTTTCAAAAAAAGAAGGTCGATGGGAATTTTAAAAAACACTCAAACATTCAATTCATACAATTCATACAACCAAAGCCATCTTCTGGAATTTTTAAGAATTATTTCCGGGCACCAGTGGCCCATCAGTCTTCTGTAGGACATTGACCTTGGCACATGCTATCCATTTCCTAAATAAAACCATTTTCATAATTTCTGGCACTTACAGCCTTTTAAGTTGCCGGTATTCATGTGTGGATACTTTTTCAATGTTGTCAGCGAAAACACCAAGTAGGTACTTAGACACTTAACTAGTGTCATAAACGTAATCCGATCCAGGAGGCATCGGTCTAGTTAACTGCCCGGTTGGATTTTATTGTGTAAGGTCGAAAATGTTGTTTTTAAACAATCGACACATTAGCAGTTTTGCTCGGTATACCAGAGAAGTAGCTCGTTATAAAAGTGAATAAATGTATGGAGAAAATCATAAACTAAAATGTCAATGAATGTTTCCTCATTACATCCGAGATCTCGCTATTTCGTGATCGTAATAACGTTTAACGAATAAGTTCAACAGTAGGTATATACAAAAGAAACCGTCTGAATATAAAATAATAATAGGGGTAGTTAACTAAACAAATAACAACCACTCCCCTTATACTTTTCCTGCTTCACTTTCATATATTTAAGCTCCATTGCCTAAAAAAGGTTTGCTTCGTTTTGTCTTTGGTTTTTGATATGTGTACTTTGCAATGTGCAAACATTATTCATACCTGGTCATCAAAGTTCAGCTTCAAGAGTGTCCGTTCCTTCTTCAGAAGAAATTTCTTTAGATTTTCCTCACATACTTTTGGAACACTCGTCACCCATTCGTTAAATATTTTATCCTCCAGCTCTTGCAGTCTCTTGAGGATATTTTCATATTTTTTTTGAAGTTCAACAGCTTTTGGTGATGTCACTATTCTGTTGATCAAATATAGAAATATATGAAAATATATACTGACACAAAGATTTAACTACCATAATAGGGAGAGTAATACAAACTTTTTCACAATCGATAAATTTACAGCATGGACAAATGAGTTGCCTAAAGTTTTGAAATAATCGCTAAAAACCACCAAAACACTGTTTTTTGTAATTAGAAGAAAAGTATTGAACTCCTTTGAATATTAATGAGTGAGTCGATTTACATTTTTTTTTTTAATATATATAACACTCCTAAGCCTGCAGACACACAGCACACTATAAGAAATAGAGCTCCCTGATTGGTTAGAAAGGACTTGGTGACAGAACTCACTATATTCATTGAAAAATGTGTGTTATGACACCAACAGTCAACGTTATCAACGATTTTCACATGGTTTAAAATGACTTTTGATACCCAACTATTTTTCTTGATATAGATTAATGCTTTTAGAATCACTTGGTATATTTAACTAAAAATTAACAAAATTGCAAAGTGTGAGTTATGACTCTAGGCGACTCAAATGCATGCATGGATAGACTCACAAGTCTTCAAAAAAACTATTACTAACTCACTATTGTAAGAAAATTCTGAATCACTACAGCACTACGCATTATAGCATCTCCTTTATAAATTTGAATTATTCGAGATTGTAGCCTCTGGTAGGCAAAGTATTCGCCTTAAATGAGTTATATAAGTAGATTTTTCTTTTTATTTATTCCTAAATAATGCAGCAATCATAAATCAAACAAAAATTCAAAATAATTGCAAGTCAGTCAAAATTAAATAAGCATACTGATACACCCCTGTTACAGGCGGGCTTCTCCCGGTGTAAAATAATCATTTAGTAGTCATAAGTCGAAACGTAACCCTGACCTCTAGAAACGGCTTCATAAAACATCTAATCTGATTCCTTGCTCAACCACGTAAGTATTTTTTATTCATAAGTAAAGGCCTTCGTCCGGTGTGTGAAAATCACATATTGGGCGGAGGTGTAATTAAGATAAATTTAATTTAATTTAAAAGGTGTAAATGATGATGGATGAAAGAGATAATTTTAAGACTAAATATAAGTATTCATATATAATAAATTTTGCCGCGCTTGCCGGCAACGTTAAGATCTCCACGCACTTGCGCCGGGGTGGTCCTCGTGATTCGTCAAATCAAAAGCATCACGCGATAAAATTTGGCCAATCACGAGAGTCCTTTTTGCTGGTCGGCGTAGGTACAGGAATTTGAAAAAGAAAAAGAAAGTTAGTAAGCGTCCTTTGTAAACCGTGTACGGACCTGCGTAACTAATTGTGAAAACAAAATATGTAATGGACTATAAAGTAATGTTGTCCAACCAAATATTAAAATATATAACGCTAAGACCGCACGAGGAAGACTTAGTGTTTTATTTAATTTTACCAACATATATAAATCCTTTTTTTATCTTTTTTTGTGAATCCGGGGTTCGATGCACACCTGAGCTAGCCGCTGGAACCCCGGGCATCTCAATACTTATAAAAAACATACTATTTTTTTTTTATTCAACAAAAAATTCACGAGATTTCAGAATGTACATTCTTTATTGAACATACATAATTCGGAAACACCACAGAAACATACATATTAGAAAGTCTTGAAAAAGGGAATTTGAAAAACTTCAGCCGCAACGTGCATTTGGCGAAATTGGTAAAGCACATCGACTGGAATTCGATGGGTATGGGTTCGAGTCCCATGGGGCACTAGGTTTTTTTCTAATAGATATGTTTCTGAGGTTTTCCGAATTGTGTAGGTATGAAAAAAAAGCAATTTAAAATATGTTATTTGTCAAGTAGATTGTATTATCACATCAAAACGAATAAAATTATCCATACCAACTGGTTCATACAAGTGATAGACCTGTTTTCTTTGACACTTTTGAGCAGCCTAGCGCTTCTTAATACCCCGATAATATGTATGTAAAAGCGCAGTGGGATTTTTAATTCCGTAAATGGCTACTGGCCTATAAAATCGTGGGTCCCAGGTTCGAATCCTGGGTCTGGCAAGTACAAATATTGTTTATCAATTTGTGTATGAGTCAGAGTATGGACCTAATGGGTTGAGCAAGTGGCTGACATCCATTTCTCATAAAAAAAAAAAATTGTTAATACAAACCTCCATTCTGTGAAGGCCCATATGATCTTATTAGGATCGGACAGAATCGGAAAGAAAAAATGGCTACTATAATTCCTTTGGTCCTAACCAAGATACTATAGTCCTACGGTCGTTAATAAATTGTCTTAGGTAAGTGAATGTGAAAATACAACTTACGGATCGTCGACTTGAACAAATTCCGACATGGGCTGACATATCCGTTGGCGCAGTTTGAAAATCCACCACAACATTCCAGCAACGGGCGGAAAATATGCATCAATCATCGGACAGTAATTCGACTTCCTATGGTGCTGCATAAAAAAAGACAATGTAAGTAAATTTAAAACAAAGAATTAATTCTGTATTTCAACAATCCCTATCTCATAATTTTGGAGTCTGTAAAATATCCCATCGCAGGATGGATGTAATGTTTCATGATACTGTTTATGGTTGACCTATTTTTTATAAATCAATGTTTACTATCAATTAGTGGCAACGCAACACACAGGCCCGAGAGAAGTGGAATCAGCTTGGAGATGCCTTCATCCAGCAGTGGATAGATTCAGGCTGATAATGATGATAATTTAATGTTTCTAATGAGGAAACGCTTTACGTGGCTCGGACATATGTTCCGGATGTCGCCAGAGAGTGCGACACTCTCTTGTGACCTGTGCCTCAAGGGTTTTATCGCCGTGGCCGGTCTTCTCTCACCCTGCAGCGGTGCTAAAAAAGTGATCTACGCACTGCAGGTCTGGCATGGCGGGAGGCGCGAGAGTTGACGATGGACCAAGGGAAATAGCCCGAACTTATGCTTGCCCTATACCCCAAAGCTGGGGCGTGACAGGGTGAAAGAAGAAGATGAATTGGCCACTAATCTTTATTATTTTCAATTCTTTGTTTAATTACCCAAAATAACTATTCTTTCTGCAATGTGGCATGGAAAGGTGCATATTGGTACAGACAAATGGATCAGGAGCTGGGTGATAAAGGTAGCCAATCTGATGAAATGGCAATGGGCCGAATATATCACTCGGCGAGTGGATGACCACTGGACAAATGCATGCATACAGCAGTAAACGACCGCAATACTGCCCTAAAATCTGATGAATTGACATATTCCTCAATATTAACGGAAGTCCATAGCAGTAAAAAACTAGGAACCGAGAAGAGTTGAAGGAGGTATGAGAGGCCTTCATACCTTCAGTAGTAGACCCTAGCTGCTGATGATAACTGTTCTTTCTGTTTTACTTTGCATTTCTTTATCCATTGTATAATATGGCATAATGGTTACAAATTATTATAGCACATTATTTTTACTGAATATAATTACAAGATAAAAAGAACTTTTTATATACAAAGTTTTTAAATTTTCTGTTGAATCATATAAACCTGACTTGCTAGCTTAAACGATCTAAAAAAAATTGTACTTGGTAGAAATAATACTGAAATGTCATTTTGATTTCCATAGTAACGCACGTATATATTAATAATTTAGTTGCTAGGACCATCCGCTTAGCAACCAATAATGGTGTCGAAATAACTTTTCATACAAAACAGAATTAACTGAAAATGAATTCAATTCTACTTAAAGATGGCTAAAAGTATTAAAAAAATGCATTGGCATCGTGTTCTGATATATTCTAAAAGTTTCAAATGTCTAGCTAGTCGGGAAGTTAGTTAAAAATCGATTGCAAGATTTGTACCGGACAAATAAGAATACGAGCTAAGAAAAACATTGTAAAAAATTATGCGGAGACAGTGTGATTATTAGCCATTCACTCAAATCTCATTTAAAGAGTGGTGTGAAAAATAGAGGTAATCACAAAAACCTGTAAAAGGATTATAATGCGCTAATTTCCAAACATCCTTTCTACACCTTCCCAGACGTGTAACAATAACATTCTCAACTAACACCAAACAATTAAGTAGAGTGTCAAATTAGTATCTTACAAGCCGTCAGTGCAAGAAGTACTCACAAAAGCAGGAACATGTACCAACCCTATTTCCAAACATCCACAAGTTCACACCCACTGAGTGTGTGACTCTATTCTACTGCAATGGTCTGCGCGTGATAACCTACTTCGTGTGTCAACAAGTGTGTGTGTAAAGTGGGCGTCCACTAGCCTGCAGTCCCAGTTATGTCAACATTAAGGTTAATGCATGTGGTACCCCACTTCCGCCACTCCTACCCTCAATACAGTCCACTATCTAACAACCAGCATTTCATTATCAATAACATACTGATACCAACAAACAAAACAGTAGCCTATTTAACAGTAAACAGTACGTATCAATCATTTGGAAACATTATCTTCATGTGGTAATATAAAAACAAATTTCTCACATATATTCCATCTTCCAATATTTCCTCAGTTTGAATGAGTTCACTTTCCATGAGTATGACGAGGTCTTCGTATTTTGGCTGAAGCTCCAAGTGTATCCGAGGACGGTGCGCCAAGTCGCCAATTATTTGCAACAACTGAAATCAGTTATTTGTACGGTGTAAAGCTACATTCCATTGGTGATACCAATTGGAAGATTTTATTTTAAAAACAAAATAAATCATCTTGAAAACCGGTTGTATTTTTTTCAAAACTATACAGATGCAAAAAAACATCTACTATATGTTCTAGAATTAAAATATTTCCATGTTCTAGGACACGGTCATTGAAATTGCATACTTTTAAATCTCCCGTTACTGTAATGTCACCTTAGGTTACTCAGCTCATTAAACTGCAAATATTTCAGTTAATATGCACTTTTTCATCATCATTTTTCAGTTACCTAGAATGATCAATGTTACATCTAATTAAAACGTTATTGTCTTCAAAATCGATAGCATTATCCAGTAAATATATATAATTGATAGATATCTGTCAGATTTCATTTACCTATCATAAATTATAAATACACATTGCGAACAGAGCATCGCATCCATTACGAACAAAACAGATAGTAGATCTGAAAATATATGCGACAAAAAGAGACATACTCAATTGTGAGAAAGAGATATGAAAGTAAGCGGAGAGATCAAGATAGTTTTATGACTTGTTGACTATAAGAATTGCCTTTTTGATCATTTTATGTATAAAACAAGTAGCAAATACAGTAAAACCTCATTAGTAAGAACACTGATAATTCGAAATTCGCCGTAATTCGAAATTTTCCCGAAAAAAAAGACCCTTGAACATTATTGTCATATAAAACCATACCTATAATTCGAATTTCGTAATTCGAAATGATTCCAGAGTCCCTGGCATACAAAAATATTTAATGAATCATAATAAAGTACAGTATTTCATGAGCCAGTCATTGAAAATTGTGACAGACTTTTCTTAAAAAATTAAAAATTACTTATTTTAAGAAGGTAATAAAAATAATCCTGACATTTTATGACCCAATTCGGTAGGCATTCTATGATCGGAAACAAAATTAATGAAAATAATTTTTTTTTTTTCAAAATTTTAATATTTTGCCCCCATACATTTCATAATTCGTAATTCGAATTTTTTTTCTATTTTCGGTCCCATGGAATTCGTATTAACGAGGTTTTACTGTAATGATGATGAAACCTTATTAGACTTATGTAAGTTGCCAAAATAGGCATTTCCCTTTTACCTACTGTAATATTGTCAATCTTACAGTAGGTAAACGGTACCCCAAAGTGACATCACCGGAACAGTCAGTATTTATTAGCATCGTAAAGGGAAGGTTAAACTCTCTTCTCTATACAAGCATATAACACAGATTTTAAGGAGCAATGATAAAATACTTTCTGTCAAAATGAATCATTTGTAATCTTGTTTCATAACTAACTAACTAACTTTAAAACATAACAAAACAGTCCATTAAAACCCACAGGTTGGACATCACTGTTATAAATCATAGCATACCTTGAACATATTTTCCAAGTTGGAGGAATCAGTGAATGCTTCGCGGAATAATTTCGCCAAACGCCTATCGATGTCGGACACTTTCAGCATAAATTTATTGTAGTCATTGACGAATGTGTCGTCTTCTGTGTTCAACGGATTGTATTGTATCTGAGAAATCTTTTGATATAGAATTGTATATTTCTCGTATATCTAAAACATGGAATAATAATATTAAAATAGCATAGTCATGAAGATAGCGATGACTTGGTTGATTCTGGCTTTCATCAATAATTTTCTATCTGTATCTAACCATTGTAACTGGTTGGGCCATTTATATTTGCATTCATTCTTACTTCCCACCTCCCTCAAATCCCAGTATTATTCCCACAAGACGAAGTGACCGGTAGTTACTGGTTACTAATCGACCGTAAGTGTGAAGAACGGGAGTCACTTCAAGACAGCTGTCGTGGGTGGTCAGCTCGAGAGACATCAAGAAAACGGTTGTGTTACGGGCCCGTTAAAAGCCTAGCCGTCGTTAACTACCGAGTGATTCAAAAGTCACTTCAAGACAGCTGTCGCGCGTGGTCAGCTCGAGGGAGATCAAGAAAACGGTTGTGTCACGGCCCTGTTAAAAGCCTAGCTGTCGTTAACTACCGAGTGATTCACAAGTCACTTCAAGACAGCCGTCACGCGTGGTCAGCTCGAGAGACATCAAGAAAACGGTTGTGTTGCGGGCCTGTTAAAAGCCCAACCATCATTAACTACCGAGTGATTCAAAACTTATTTCAAGACACTGGTGTGTGTTGGCCTGTTATCGCTAAACCATAGTTTATTGATTAATTCAACTATACAGACATACCTATCTTCATCAATCATACAACTCATCATCTCAACAATATCGCGCAAATGATAGTGCAACCAGACCATGGAGCCATCATAAAGGTCAGTGTCTGGCATTCTGTTAAATCGCCCCCACCCCTAGATCCGAAATCCACATCATCCTTAAAATTACTGTCCTGCAAGTTCGTAACTGCGGGGACTCGAATATTGAATACTTGGAGAATGAGGACCCCCTGTACAAATATTATAATGCAATACATGGGCATTCTAATACTTTTTCACTCACTCGTTCGGACATTGCACACACCACTCAGGCGGCTCCCACTACAGTATGCAGCAACAATAATTATCATATAGGAGGTAGAGAAAGAGTGGCCCATTCAGTTATATAAAGCACTTCAGTTATTATTGAATTCGGCTCAGTCTAATATCTAGCTCGTCTAGTTCAGTAAATCAGCCTTGCTTGACCGATATGCTGCCTATCAGACTCAAGCAAGCTAGTCAATGATAAGATTCACCATACGAATTACACAATATCCGCATTATATCAATTGTCATTATAAACTTTAAAAATAAACCATATAGACTTTGATCGGAACCCACGAATTCTCAATAAGGAATGGAAGAATAAAACTACCCCATATCCTTATAACATAATATAAAAGCAATATTACTTGAAAAGTGTCAGCACTTAATATTTTCCCTCTGATTCCAGAAAACTCAATTTTCTCCAGTTTTAACATCTCCACTGTGGTTACCAGCAATTCCTCAACCATTTTTAATCGTTTTACAAATATCAAAAACCGTGAGAAGACTTTGTCGAAATCGAATGTCCACATTATCGGCACGCTGTGCTTGGGAAAGAATGTTGCCACTTTGGCCTTATTCAGTTCGTATGTTTTCCTGAAATAATATAAAAATCAATATAATACAGTGGGTATTAAATTTATTCGATGTAATTTTATAACAACCAATGTCTGTTTTGTCCACTCGGAAGGACATTGTCAAGTTAAGTTTATCCAACTACAAAACGGTGCATTAAACGGTGAATTAAATTAAGTTGAATGTAGAATGGTGTCAAATTCTTCTGGCAGAATATGTCACTCAAGTGTTAGTATTGTTACTGGTTGGGCCAATTATGGTGGCCCTCATTCCTTTCTGATTGTAGTTACATTCAGTTACTTCAAGACTTCCTAGGCTTGTTAAAGCTAAGACTCTATCGCGCTCTATCTGATACGATACGACCGAAGCGGCGATTAATTGACTCATCCAAAACGCATCTGTTCGAACTTCGTTGGGCCAAATCTGATATGGTTTGAGTGAAAGTCGCGTCCATTCGTCCTGAACTTGTCATCATCATTTATCCTAAAGAAATCCCAGTGATACCGTGAGAGTGACATTCCGAACCGTCCGTTTACCAGTGCGTGAGTGCGTGAACACCGAACCAGCTCCAACGCGCCAGCCCTCTCAACACAAAAGGTGCATGTGCCCACAGTGCCTGGCATCCTGTCTAAACTCCCCCCCCCCACCCCTAGATCCGTAATCCTCAAACATCTTCAAATTACAGTCCACTGCAAAAAGCGCAACCAGTTACTTTCAAATGACACTAACACCATTCCAAAGTGATTTCATCGGGGTCACAATGGCGGTTCAAACACGTGTCAGCAGCACATTGAAACACCCATATATTACGGTTCAGACAAAATGTATGGGGCTAGGCATACTGACAAGCATGTGAAACAATGATGAACACGATTTAAGTGATTTATTAACTTAATATGTTACACTTACAAGAAATATTCCATTATCCCGATAGCTTCGTTAATTTTGACCACTTGCTCGATGGCTTCTCCAAAAAAAATCGTGGTCGGGGCACACGAGTCAGTGCATTTCTGTATCATCATATTGCACACTTCTTGAAGTAGAACTAGAAAAGTAAAATAGGTATGCAAAATTACTTAAGAGCACTTGCAAGATTAGTAAAATACTGAAGACAACCTGCCCACTCCACAAACCATGCAACACCAGATGCAATTCTAATATAGGTACAGGTGAAACTCTTGTGTCCACAATGAAACACGTTTTCGTCAAGACAGCAGACAAAAGGGACGAATTGTCTTAAACGATCCTCATTAGGAGTCTATTATAACCAATGACATTATTAATGGACAACACACTCAGTACAGTAGCTAGCAAGTAAATTCGTGCATAGCGACATTCGCACATGTATAGATAGACAACACGTGACAAAATTTCGCAATTTCCGTTATGCAATATCATGCATCGGGAATTTATAGCAATACCACCTTTATTGTAATGACCTTAGAACAGTGTTTCTAGTGTCAATGTTCATTTGAGCGAACGATATTGATATTAAAATATGAATTATGCCATTCGGCAGACCCGACAAAACGCATCGGGAATTTATAGCAATATCACCTTTATTGTAATGGCGTTAGAACAGATTATGCCATTCGGCAGACCCGACAAAAAAGTGAGTGTCATTTTTTTTTCCAGATGCTTCGTCCATATTAATGTCATTGATTATAACACCTCCAAATTGTGTAGGTCCATAAATATCCCATATTTATCAGAAATGGAAAATTTGCCATTGTCAAATAAAATGAAGGGAATCTTTTGATCGATTGCATCTATGAACAGTTCAGCTGGTAATTAAGTAATGACTTACCGACAATCTTATCCGTCGTGCAGTAATACTGAGAGCTCCCCCACAGGAGGCCGATGCAATGAAACATTGGCCTTATTAATGGTTTGCTTTCGGTAAAATTGGTATTCTCAAATGTTGTGAAGTGGTACTCCAAAGGTTTTTGATAAAGGACTATATCTCGGGCTTCCACCACACCTGTAAAACATTTTTCAGTCATACTTCATAACCAACACCTGTTAGTAATAGTAATAGAGATTATATTACCCAGTGTCGTAGTCAATTGAAAGGAAACTTGAATAATATCATCGGTGTAATAAAAAAATTGATTTTGATTTCAGTAGTGTCACCAAATGATCGCTTCCTATCGTGAATTTTGATACACAAAAATTTTACTAGATTAACTGACTGCTGCCGGCAGCCACTGGATCTAAGTTTGAAAATGCAATCATAGAGGTCATTCATATATGAAGCGCTTACTTTCAAAAGTGGCTAAAATGGTATTTCGAGTATTTTGAGTTGTATAGTATGGTCTGTGTTTTAATTTCAAAACTCGACTAAATATATCGACATGTTATTAAAAATCTACCTTAGTTTCAAAATCGGCTAAAACGATAGTTAAAGATAGATAAATTGAAATAACATATTAAGTTATTTCAATTTATCTCAAAATTGCATAAAACCGTTTTAGCCGCTTTTGATAGTAAGCACTTCATATGACGTCACATTCTGATAAGGGGACAGGATCTACCAGTTTGTGACGATGAGATTACGGGACGAGATGGTTGTAGAAAATGTGACCAACACCAACAACGTATACTCATATTTTTCCAAGAATAAAATATTCCGTGGTAACACTATATTAAAATCGATCAACAAATGTTCAAAAATATGATGAAATGTAGGTAGGGGGGTACAAGATATGTAACAAAATGTGGGGGTCAAAAAATTACCCAAACTGGTGTGATATCATTAATGGACAATCCCATACGCAATAAAAGTGAAAACAGCGTGCGGTAATCAGCATGTTTTTGCTAGCTACATGTTTTCAAATCCCACTTGGTTTAACCTAAAATTTTAATCACTCTTGCGCATCTATTCTATACACAAGGCGGCTATAGAGGGTAGTTTATCATATTTATGTATTGAGGCAGTTGTTACAATAAGTTAACCGTCTGAACTGTCAAAAAGTGCTATGTTTTAATAGCACATCTTTATATGTGTTAAGTTTTAGAGCGAGATAGACTGAATTTGTCAAGTTTAGACGGCTAACTTATTGTAACAATTAATATAATACCTCAATACATAAATATGATAAAACTACCCTCGATAGCCGCCTTGTGTATAGAATAGATGCACTGATGTCATCTATAAATCAAGTTAGTAGTATGGTCGGTGGCCATTTCTTGATGAAATTCAAAACACCTTGTGGAAATATTAGGAGCCTAATTGCTCAAGAGCATTCACCCGGAAAGTGAAAGATTTGTTTAAAAAATCCCACTCAGTCCAAGAATTTTTTGAGGATTTTTAAAATTATCTATGTTCATCAACATTATTATTAGTGATACATATTTTAAAGTGGATAAATCTGTGCGCGGAAAGAAGACGGCGGTAAGTCTTAAAAATCTAAAAATTAGTTAATTATGCCAAATTAACTATAATACATATATACACAAATGAAAAAAAGGATGAGTCGAATCAACACCTCTGAATTACTAAATTCTAGAAACATTGAAGTTCCTATACAAATTTGTCCAAAATTAAATCTTCTTTTGGCTCTCCTGAAAAATAGCGATTTTAGACGTAACGCCTCCTTTCTCTAGCACACAGAAATCACCTGCGACCAAATTTGTAAGCATAGTTTTGAAGCATTGCAAATATACGCTGTCGGTCAGCTCCAGATATTTCGCCATCAACTTGACTCGAGGGTCCCGTAGCTGAGAGTATATTCCTTCGAGGTTGTTTAACCGCAATGACCAGTACTTGATGTCTGCCATGGGCAGTGGAAACTGCGCCTTCTTGAACGCAATCCTCGAGTCCTCCTTTAAAACGTTGTTTACTTGCGTTGCCCATTGGATAACGGCGCCTTCTATATTCGTTTTCAGATACACGTCCATAACTTCACCGCCCCTTTTAGAAAAATATGAAAAAACGATATTTACATGCGGTAGAACGAAGTTAGAATAAAACTCCCATCAGAACTAGACTGATTTACGGAACAGAGTGTTAAACCTCATCAAGGATGAGAGAAAGCAAGTAGACATTATTTCTGAAGGGAATATATTTAGATATGTACACGCATGTAGCGAGAATCATACGCGTTGTACAGTGATCCCTCCATTATCTCACATGGTGAAACAAGTCTGTTAAGCAGGCTACGTCGATGATGCTGCAGGACTGAATTCACACACATAATATAATAGTATATACTATATACAACTGTCAGACAAGGAGATCTCGTCGATAACAGAAAGTCACTGTAGTCGCATATAGAAAACTTCTCTGTGACGTACCTGTCATGGCGGCAACGCGTGTTTAAATAATGTATTGGCTTTCTTTTTAGATGCAACTCCTTTTCTTCTTCGCAATAAACCCAAAGTTCACTAATAATAATTCTAACATCACTCCTGATCGTTTTAGACATATTTTTATTATAAAAAGCATCAAAATATGTAAATTGATATATCTGTACACCACGGAAGCGTAAAATAAAATGATAAATTTGGGGTCGTTCCTCATTTGAAAACGGAAGTGCGATTAACTGCACAGGAGGTGCTTATTAGTTAACAGTTTTAACACATGGACAAGAAGTTCTTGTTCGACAATATACATAATAATATGTGTTAATTAATTTTATTCATTAAAAAAATAAATCATGTAAAAAACATGTCTTCTTCTTTAATTCTTTCTTTCTTCTTTCGACCATGTCCGATTCTAAAAAGATCATTAGAAGAGAAGAGGTTTTTATTAACAGATTTTGTTTTTACGAGAAATGGATGTCAGCTACTTGCTCAACCTTTTAGGTCCATATTCTGACTCATACACAAATTGAAAAACAATATGTGTACTTGTCAGACCCACGACGCTATAGGCCAACGCTTAAGCCGCGTGGCCATCGTGGGTTCATTAGGCCAATATTTTACGAGTACCTATATAAAATGTTTCTTATATAATGGAAACACCTGCTGAGTTTTACTTAGGTATACTAAAAATGCATATATAAGAAGATCACATTTTTCTTTATACGTACATAACTAAATATACTTGTGCAAAGTACCAAATGTGAAATGGGTCTACTGCCCGTAATTTATCATTTAACGTACCTAACTAACAATAAACTGTGTTAAGTATGTACATACGTATTAACCCAATCCTTTTGAACTTGGTAGATTCTCTCCACACCGACAGGCAACGGAAGCATTACTTGACTGTTCATATCGCCTCGAATCTGTAATGTTAATACATACTTAATGTTCACTTTCCAATACTCATCTCAATTATTAATCTGAAATTGTGACAATACTAAAACTCGATTAGATGAATTTGAAATTGTAGCTCTCATTTTATCTTGAAAGTTTACATTTTAAATTCTTAATTAACTATTTTTTTTATCCAACGAATAATTCACAAGATTTAAGAATGTAACATTCTAATAATTGAACATACATAATTTTGAAAACACTTCTGAGAAAATATATTATAACCAAAAGAAAAAATCTTTTTTGAAAAAAGTAAGTCCCCCCCGCAGGAATCGAACCTGCATCTCTCGGGTACCGCAAAAAAAAAATATTATTAAGTTCAAGTAAGTTAAAAAAGTAATACCTACTTTGATTTAAAATACAAAAGCCGATCGCCAATAGTAGCTCAATTTGGAAAGCACTTCAGTGAATATTAAAAGCCATTAGTTAAAATTTGTTGCAATTAAGTATGATGTAGTCTATGTGCGTGGGCGCGATACCTAAGAGATGCAGGTTCAATTCCCGCGGGGTGTCTTACTTTTTTCAAAAAGATTTTTTCTATTGGTTATAATATATTTTCTCAGAAGTGTTTTCGAAATTATGTATATTTTAAATTATTTAAAATATTCATTTATTTTCTAATTGTTTCTAAATTTCTTAGCTAATTGAATTTAATTTTATGTTTCGTAAATCTATCACTAGATGATCCCAGAAACATAACATTCCACATTATTTAATCATTAATGCTACCATCCCTACCTACATTTCCAATAAAATTTGAAAATCACCCCACCTGATATAGAATATTTTTAAAACTGTACACATGTTTTTTGACATCATCTATAACAACTTCTGGCCAACCGTGATGATTTTTGGGGTTACATAGCAGTGGTGTCAAGATTTCTTCGGTCAGAACAGCAAGTTCGCTTATGGTTTGATTTGACAATTCTCCGATAATAAGTATCTAAAACCAAAATTTTAGTATTTACTTGGTAGAATTCCATTTCACATAATTTTTATACAAATTATATTAAATTCTACAGAATGTTTAATTAGTCAATCAAAAGAGCTGAAAATTTAATTAGAGGAACTTTTTGTATTATAACACCTGGTGGAAATTCCTCAACGTTTTAATGTTGTTGAATTGGTACCCAAAGTAAAATCAATATTCTATACATTGACAAATTGAAAAATTGCAGTTATAAACTATTTCCCAAATTTGATATTTTATTATTATGTATGCACCCATAACAGTCTAGTCCAGCGTTGACGAACCTTTTTGCATATGCATGCCAAAATTTCCCAAAAAATATTTTTCGTCTGACGTGCCAAAGAGTTCGCTCATTTTTTTAGGAAAATATTTTCGCAGCAGGGCCGCAGGTTGGTCAATTTTTCGCAGTCAGCTCGTTTTTTTTAGGACAATATTTTCACCGCCGGTCACAGGTTGCACAATTTTTCTCAGTCGACTCGTTTTTTTGCTTCCTATTTTTTGTACAATGCGATCTGCGCGTCAATTGGTAAAAAATAATACTAAAAGAGCGAAGGAAAAGTGCATGGCTATGTTGTCATAATTTTTTTATATGTAGGTAAGTACTTATATTAATTTGTAAAACTTTTTTGAAATTTTTTATTGGTTTTCATATTCGCGTGCCGTGCAAATTCATCTCGCATGCCATAGGTTCGCCACCCCTGATCTAGTCAGTAGAGTGGTCATCTTTGTATAAATACAAAGCCGTGGGTGGGAGGTTCGAACCCGTGGCTGATCAAGAAATGCATATTGTTTTACAATGTGTATTGGATCCAGTGTAAGGACCTAATCGGTCTGTGAGCCTACAGCTACCACCTTGTAGTAACCAATATGCTCCGCTAAGGAGCGATGATGGAGCGACGATATTTATGGTCTTCTTCTTCTTCTTCGGCCATATCCGCCCGTTAATTGGAGCATATGGACACCACGCAGTGCCTCCAAGAATTCCTGTCGCTCACCAGTCTTCTTGCTTCGTTCCAGGTCAAACCAACATCCCGTAGCTTCGCCGTATACACTCTATAGATAGTATTTAGCGAACTTCCAGGACGCCGGAATCCAGTCGGCTTGAAGAACAGGCAAGCCAGGTTGGGGTTCTCTTCTAGCATCCGCAGCACGTGGCCGAGCCAGGTCCAATGTCGCCTCTTCACTCTCAGCATGATGAGAGGCTGCTTGGTGCATTCTCTTATCTCCTCGTTGCTCTAAACCACCTCTACCACCGCACACCCAGTATCCGTCACAAATATCTGTTTTCGAAGCTCAGTATACGGTTGCTCTGAGCCTTGTTAAGGTGCCATGATTCGCTACCGTAAAGCAGCACCGTCGGAATGCAAGCGTTGAATAGGCGGCATTCTCTTCTTCTTCTCCTCTCTCTTTTTAGCGGCGAGCTCTTTCTGCAAAATGGTCTGTCAACATCTATTATGGTAGGTATTAGGCCATTTTTTGTTTAATAATAATTATTAAACAATCTCTATATCACTAATGAATTATTATGAATCCATACTTACAGTTCTGATATTATCTTTTGTGATAGGTTCAGCAATGTTCCTAATGAAGTAAGCCACTTTACTTCTGGAACTCGGGCAGTATCCAATGTACGGTTGAATAAACCCCGACTGGCTCGTGTGAAAGGTGATCATGCTGATGCTGCCATTTTCAAGAAAATTCATCACAGCCATCTGCAGCAAAAATCATAATAAGATAAAGAAGTCAATTTTATAAATTCAGAAGGAATGACTAAGAACAACTTGTAATTCAATGTTTGTAAGCTTTGACCTACTCTACTATAGACCGGTCTTCTGTGTCCCTTTTCCAGTTTTGTATATTATGCAGAATCCCGGCATCTGTGGTTTCCCAACTGGTCACTTTTTTACGGGTTTACCAAAACTCCAAGTGCACTTTGTTGACAAAATGTCAGAAAGGTACTCAAATTTTACAAATTTAAAAACAAAATTTAGCAAAACTAGTCCCTTCATGAATATTTTAATTTCCTCTAAAGTCTAAATCATTAAATTTGAAACCATACAAAAAATAGCTTAGAGAATTTGATTTAGTAAGGCTAATAGAATGATTCTCCCAGACATTCCTAGATAACATTTTTTTTAATGAATAGAATAATGTCAAATTATAAAACAATATATTACTATATTTTTCAAAATATTACTAAATAATTATGATGTTACATGTATATTTAAGAAATTAATAATAATTATGAAATGTTTATTTTATCATTCACCATTTTTAGGCACCTACTATCACCCCTCCCACATAGTGGTGGGTTTAGGGACGTAGAGGCCCAACGCATTGACTAATTTTAAACCCCCCCATGATAGAAAAATAAAAACTATAAATCACATCCTTACTATTAGTCATTGTTCATTTTTTGTATCTGTTTGAGTGGTTATACATATTATGGGCTTCTTTGATGTCATTTGCAAAGACTTTTTTACGCTTTGGGTAGTTTTATACTAAATTTGTGAGATGTTTAAATTTATAGTTTAATTTATTGATTGTATGACAGGTTTGAACTGTTTCGAGGCTGCCTTTCATGTGTTCCGACGAATCGATTGCGTCATCTACGTCAAGGAAACTCGCCGCTGCTCCCACAAGATACTCATCGAGGCCGTGTTTCACTGACACATTTTTCCAGAGACAAGATGAATTTTATCTAAAATATAAATGGGACCGAATTGGTGCCGCAAGTAGGGTTCTTGACTGGTTAAAGCCACCGCTATTTCTACCATTAACTATTAACCATTCAACTGTATTCAAGAATAAAACAGAGGTAGGTGACAGTATCCCAGACACTCCTAACCATAATACAAAAACATGTCAAGTTAAATACTATCCACTGAGGACACTTGATCAAATTTGAATTTGAATTAAAATTCTAATTGATTTAATACCCCGTTTACACGTGCATGGATGTACTGTGCACAGTAAGAAAATGTATGGGGAAACATGTATTATTCTGCAGTTGGCAAGATTGCGAGCATAAATCAAACAAGATTGGAAGATTCCGAATTTCCAATCCGACAGTAAGATTATTTTCGATCTGCGCCTGCGCAATCGTAGCGAACCTGCCGGTAAAAAAACGAACTACTCATTTTGAGCTCCGATTTTCAAAACGACCTGTCAGATAGCAGTATAAAATGACAACCTCGCATCTCGCTTACTCTTGAAGAATGAGATTGAAGAGACAGTCAGCAATTTTACGTGTAAACAGTTACTGTCGTGACAGTTTAAAATAAGCACAATTGCCGACAGTAATTCCATGCATGTGTACAGGCGCTATAAGTTTTGTACCATTTTTTACAATCCTAGCTTTGTCTAACGTCGTCTTCAGTTGTTACATGTTACATGGTAATTGAAAAATCTGATAAATTGATTTTAACTCAGCAGGGACTAGACTGCAAAATCATCTCTACATGCAATGATACTCCAATACTCAATAAATAATAAAATCAAAATTTAAAAAATTGATTTTTATGAAATTGTGGTGAAATAAATTTTATTATAAATCCACACAGAGTAAAAAAAATACCTTTTCATCCCCCTGCAACATTTTCTGCCATTTTTCTGGTTTAAACCTTAGCGACTTCACGACAAAAGTACCCATAAATTCTATACAGAATTCTGCATTCTCCAGTGGTAGAGGCTTCTTCTAAAATAAAAAATAATATTGTTTTGAGTTATTATTGGAGATACCTTCATCCTACAGTATCAGTAAGAAATATGGCATATGAAGTAAGCCGCCAAAGAAACAAAGTTATAATCAATCATTATGATTTCAGCTATTAATGAAGGCCTTCCCAATTTTTTACATGTCTCGGTTGGCGTGTCATTGTATTCTTGAAGCAAAATAAATTTGTAACCATCTCAAAAAAAAGCCACAAGAAAAAATGTACCGAATTGGACCTGGACTAGATCTGTGGGTTTCATGTATGGTGATTGAAAAAATAAGATTTGAATTGGACCTAGCCGTGAGATTCAACCCATGACCTACAGAATAAAAGCCTCTACTCGAATTTTCGTATCTAAATGACGAATATCAGCCTTAAACATAGTGGAAGTTTTTTTAACGAGAAATGGTTGTCAGCTATTCGCCCAACCCATATAGCTTATACTTACTCAAATAAAAAAATATCATGTCCGTATAAAAATATGGGCCTTCAACAGAGTGGAAAGAAATGATTGTTAGCTATTCGCCCAACCCATTGGGTCCTTGCTCTGGATCAAACACACATTAAAAGAACAATAAGTATTAAATTTCATCAGACACGGGATTCAATCCCCCACTCGTGGCTTCAGGGATGGGTGCGCACCAACTACTCCACCATAGGCTTTTAAAAATAATTGGCAGATTAATTTCAATAAGTCCTGGCCTGTCATTGGCTGTCATTAACCCACTGCTGGATTAAAACCTTCATACTTTTCCACAATTTTGATCATAAATACTTTTGGTACAAGTCGGTTACGGGGAAGCCAGCCGAAAACACATTTTGAAAATAGCCGATATACTGGATTATTTGTTAGGTTGGGTTAGTTTAGGTTAGGTTAGGTTAGGTTAAGTTAGGTTAGGTTTTCATTCTTGAATTCAAAAATTTTGCCAAAATCGGCTATGACAATTAGCTCGGTTCTGACCTGGCTTCCCCATAACCGACTTGTACCATATTCTTATATACAGTCATAATACCAGGTAATTCTAGTAACAGGCAAAGATGGTAATAAAATAATGGAGTAACTATCTGCTACATAAACCCAAAGAATAATCCAATAAATAATAATATCCATTTACTTATGAAGATTGCCAAAAAAAAAATTATTTTGTTATTTACTAACCTTTTCATCCGACATGCTTGTTTATTCTTCTATATTGTCAAGTTTTATACAAAATACATTATCGTGACAACATTACTATCGTGTGAAGTGCCAAGGCACGCAAATTCACAATAGCTATGGAGCTATGATGTATAGGTAGGTACATAATGTTCCCACTAAACGTTTTATCTACTTTACCAGTAAACAATTTGTTGTCATGACAACTGAATAAGTTAAAAATAACGGGGTGCCAAATTTGTTACGTGTTCATATTGATTTCACACCCTCGAATAGCTACTTATTCAAAGTAGCAATAATAAAGTTTTCATATAGTTTGTTGATTAGTTACTGTCATGTCGTGACACTTGACAACGGAACCGACATTATTTTGATATTACGACTTTGATATTAAGTTGTTGACTCATAGATATGTACGAAATGCAATAAATTAATACAACATTAAAAGATTCTTACCACTCGTTTATTTATTGCACAATATCACGGGTCAGGTAAGAAATGTGAAAATGTCAAAACTGACAACAAAAATAATATTTGGCGCTTAATAATTTTGAATTAATACTTGCCAGTATATGAAATAATTTGTCTTTATCGAAATTTTAGCTCATTATCTATAAATAATCTGGACCATATTGACTTATATAATTGACTAAATTTAAAATAACCATCTTTTAACTATAAATCATTGCAATGTAATTAGGTATAAAATATTGTCAAAAGACCTTGATTGCAAACTATTATTATCGGCTTAGCTGAATTTATTACTATGACGTAGTACTTTAAATCCAATTAATTTTTTAAAAAAGTAAACAATCATTTTTAATGGACATCGATCAGTGGCGCACGCAGGATTTAATATTGGGGGGAGGCAAGGAGGAGAATGTAAATTAGTCCCATAGGCTCTTTTTCTTCTTCATATAATTATTTTTACATATTTTCACAATTAATACACGGCGGTATATTTGTACAGTTTCTTCAAGTTTTTATTAAATTGGAGGCATAACAGGGCTCGAAATAGACCGGAACGCACTGGAGCGCCTAAAAGATACCGTTCCGGCTCGTAGATTCTTTGAAAATTGCTTTCCGTTTCTTGTTATTGAGATAATATTGCATATAGGTATATAGTTTTTAAAGTTGTAAGAACTGATTCGTGGGAAAAAAATTCGACTGCGGCGCTGACAAAACGTGTGTATTATTTATTAATGATTAGTCCTACAAGGTCTATAATATAATATAGGCTGTTCGGACTTCAGGTGTGTTTACAAAAAGGGCTAAAGGGGCTACAGGTCCAGAATCTTGCAGCGAAGGAATACACAAATGTACGAGCTTCTAGAGTTTTTAAGATAAGAGCCCAATTCTAAGAAAATTTACGAAAAACAAGTGTTTTTTCAAAAATGAGTGTACCCATTTAAAAAAAACTACATTTTAATGTTGTATTGGGGGGGGGTAATGTCTATTAACGCAGAGCCCCTTCAAGTATAAATGAAACCCTGATTATTAGGCATATCGCCCTTGTGATATCCGAAAAATATTTAACATTATTAATTAATTTGATATTTTTGAATGATTATTCAGCGCTCCGGTTCGTAAGATTTTCTATTTCGAGCACTGAGGCATAACGTCGGTAACCGTTGAGCGTGACATCAGCGACTGGCGGATTGGAAGTGACTAACAGCGACCATGCTGGACATGTGCGCCTAGTATGCTAAAACATTACCTACTCAAATATTATCGGCTGTGCTACCCGCTTGGTCTAGAGCAGTGGTTCCCAAAGTTGACTGGGCTCCGACCCATCTAACAAAAATTTCCAATCTTGGGACCCACCTCTTAGCTGTCTTAGAGAAAAGAGGGCATAAATATTGGTAATGCTCAGATTCCCTAGTGGCGAGTCGTGGAACTACTTAATGCTTGTTCTACTTGAAGTGTTACCAATATGAATGAAAGACTGTTGAAATAAGAAACACAACTTAAATAAAAAAAAATATTACTTAAATACCTACACCTGCAAGATTTTTTTACAAAGTTATTTCAATGGAAAGGATGTATTTGTTTATCATTTTTCTTAATTACAGTTTTAGCATCAACTTCAACTTTAGTTACTTACTTTTAATCGCAGTGAGTTTGATATATCCAATTTATTTCGGTATTTAGTTTTAATGTTAACCATAGCCGAAAATCCGACCTCAATTCGTCGCGCAACCGTATTATTGGATAGTGGTATGCGCTCGATTTCCTTAACTTCTTTTTCTCCAAACCCAATAGCATCTTTAATCGATGGTAATACTAAATCTTCGCCAATGGTATGAGGCTTTTCTGATCTGGCAATCCTTAAGCTAATGAGATACGAGGCATATACAGCATGTTCATTAATATTAACGAAATGGGAAACAATATTTGTTGAAGATTTCATATTCAACAATTTACGTTGAAAAAAATCTACTGGCTTGTTTTTATCGTTGGAATGCTTTGTTTCTATATGACGCGTCAACTTACTTGGGAGCATACTTTCGTTCGCTAATATATCGTAGCAAATCATGCATTGAAGACGCGGATCTATCGTATCATGATTCCAAGTGAATCCTAGTTTTAGATATGCAGGGTCATATTTTCTCACAACTTTCCGTCGCTTCGTTTCATGCGAACTCACACACGAAACACTCACATGCGAATTATCACAATATTTTCCGTAACTTAAGTTTATTTCAATTTTTAGGAATTGCTGAATGAAATATCAAATTTATCACTTCCTATTTTTTTAAATTCATGTATACAGTGGCGAGGGCCCACTCAATATTCGCTCGCGACCCATCGTTTGGGAAACCATGGTCTAGAGAGCTACAATATTTATGCCGAATTCCACTGACAAAAAAATGTTCTTTTGACTTACACCACCACCGACTACTGGGTGTAGTCGTTCTTTTCGCCGAATGTTTATCGTCCATTTTTGGTTTTTTAATATTGAGGTTCCAAAATATTAATTGAAAATGGACAAAAAAAGTATTAGTGCATTTAACTATACACAAACCTACTCAACACAACACAGCCTAATTTCTCGTTTATCGATCTTTTGTCTATTGTACTCGGTGTACCTACACCATGGCCCCCACATCCTGAAACGAGCCCTCAGGCTAGGATATTTGGCGGGCCCCCTACCTACCGCTAAGATTAAAGGCAATGTGAAATACTTCATTATCGTTTTTAAAATTGTGTTTTAGTTCAAATTAAGAGTACTTATACAGTGAATTATTGGTGATTTTTAATACATCTACTTTAAAAATGGAGCTGTCAAGTATCAACACATAATAATCAGGAAATATATTGCACAATTATATACTTAATTTAAAATGTTCATGGCCATATAGTATAATAGCGCCGCAGGCCGACTTTTTTAAAATATTAAAACTAATTTATGTGTTTTTATCTCACTTATCTGGTCAACCCGACACGCCAGACCCCCCACAGCCCGGGCCCCCAGGCTAGAGCCCTGTCAGCCCTCCCCAGCCATGACCTACACCACTCCGGAACAGTAGCGCACCCAGGGGGGGGGGGCAGGGGGCCTTGGCCCCCCCCAAAATATGCAAATCATCAGAATGATTTTACACATTGAAATCGAAAGTCAATAAACTATACCTTGGGCTTAGACAAACAACACGGCAAAAAATAATTTGTAATTCTCCAGCACCCTTTTTAGTAAAATTTTTTAGATTTTAATTTCTTACACAAAAATTTCGAAACACTGATGTCAGGTTTTTTTAGAAACCCGTTCCCTAATGAAATTCTCGGTGTCCACCCGAATTCTGGAGAGGTATAGGTGATTGTTTGGGAGGGTTGACAGGGCTCTAGCCTGGGGGCCCGGGCTGTGGGGGGCCGGCGTGTCGGGTTGACCAGATAAGTGAGATAAACACACACCATAAATTATCTTTAATAGTAAAAAAAGTCGTCTGCGGCGCTATTACACTTCATGACTATGAACATTTTAAATTATATAATTGTCCAATATATTTTCAGATTATTATGTGTCGATACTCGACAGCTCCATTATTAAAGTAGATGTATTGAAAATTGCCAATAATTCACTGTATAAGTACCCTCAATTTTAACTAAAACACAATTTGAAAAACGTTAATGTAGTATTTCACACTGTCTTTAATCTAAGCGGTGGATAGGGGGCCCGTAAAATACCCTAGCCCAGTGGTCGGCAAACTCATTAGTCAATAGAGCCAAATATCAACAGTACAACGATTGAGATTTCTTTTGAGAGCCAAATTTCTTATATGCGTAGGTAGTAAGTAGGTACACTGCTAATTTACTTAATGAACTTTAGTTAAAGTTTTAAGTCCTAATTAAATTATAGGTAGGTACACTGAATAAAACTGAATATCATACGTAATAATGATCTTATTTATTAATAACCTATATTACCTAATTAAATTCAGAACTTTATTTTTCTTGACTCTTCTTCTCAGCTGCTTTCTTCCTTGCATCATCGACAGAATATTTAGCGCAAAATTACGAGTTTTTAGTTGTAGTATCTCTCTAAATTTGAATGCGCTAATTTTTCCCGACACATAAATAAAGGTCGGTAAGCCATTTAAGTTTTGAATAAACGCGAAGTCTCGGTCTATTCAACATTACATTTGCGGTTATCCTCTTCCATTTTCTTTGCTTCTTCTTTTTAGCCATGTCAAATATGGCAGAGAGCATCTGTGGCAGAGCCGCACTCAAGGGGCCAAGGAGCCGCAGTTTGCCGACCACTGCCCTAGCCTGAGGGCCCGTTTCAGGATGTGGGGGCCATGGTGTAGGTACACCGAGTGTAATAGACAAAAGACCGATAAACGAGATATTAGGCTGTGTTGTATTGAGTAGGTTGTGTATAATTTAAAAGCAATAATACTTTTTTTGTCCATTTTCAATTAATATTTTGAAACCTCTATATTAAAAAACCAAAAATCTGCGATAAACATTCGGCGAAAAGAACGACTACACCCACTACGGTGGTGATGTAAATCAAAAGAACATTTTTTCGGTGGAATTCGGCATAAATATTGTAGCTCTCTAGACCAGTGTACCCCAAACTTTCGACATCTGTGTACCCCTTCTATAATTTTCGTAACACTGAGTACTCCTCATCAAAGAAAAATGCATATAAGTACTTTAATAACAATCAAAATATATTCCTTTTGTAGTACATGTACAAAATAATAATAAACGAAAAATAAAATTCATTCATAATAAAATCTGTACCTCAGAGGCCGACGGATGCAACTCCGTTTTTGGGGAAAATGAGTTTTTTTAAGAATCGTCAGCATAAAGGCTTTATTTATTAGAGGCAGAGAGATGAAAGTCCTAGTTGCTATAATAAAAAAGATATAAAGAATAGCATAAAGATGCAAATGCCATACCTACCTTAGAAGCAGAAAAATGCAAATCCAATAATCTGCAATATGTACTAAACGAGAACCAGCCGGGAGAAGAAGCCGGCTTTAGAAGACGATACAGAACTATGGACCATATCCAAGTCATCAGAGAAATCAGAGCGGTAACAGGAATACAAGCTGCGCTATCCATGGGTTTTATAGACTATGAGAAAGCGTTCGATTCTATAAAGAAATTTTCAATACTCGATGCACTCATAAATCAAGGAGTCCCCGGGTGATATATAAATATTTTCTCCATAAACCATCAGCAAAGGAGTCCGACAAGGTGATATGATCTCACCTAAACTATTTACAGCTACCCTTGAAGACTTTTAAGGCAACTTGACTGGAATGGCAAGGGTCCCCATAAATGGAGAATACGTGAGTCATCTGCGCTTTGCCGATGACAATACATAGTAGTTTGCAAGACTCAGAAAACCTCCAAAGCAGAATGCAGGAACTCATGAAGTAAGCAACAAAGTAGGCTTGAAAATAAATGTATCAAAGAAGAAAGTCATGTTCAACTGCTTTGTGGGTCAAAAAGAGATCCTCATCAATGCCATTCAGCTCTAACAGGTGAAAAACTACATCAATCTGGGACAAGTGTCTATAGATGGATGTATATTTGATGAAATTGTTCGCAGAGTAAAGCTAGGCTGGAGTGTTTTTGGGCGCCTGAATAATGTCTTCAAAAGTGACCTTCCACTGTGCCTAAAGCGCAAAGTTTTCAACCACTGTGTGCTTCCCGTGATCACAGAAAACGAGATCAAAGAGAGATCCAGAAACATACGAGTAGCACAACGTGGTATGGAGAGGTGCATCCTGGGCATAACGCGAAAGGACAAAAAGAGGAATGAGTGGATAAGGAAGTAGACAAGGGTTTGCGATGTAATAGAGTTTATTAAAAGCTTTAAATGGAGATGGGCTAGACACATAGCTCGAAGAAGAGACAATCGTTGGACAAATCTAGTCATCCAGTGGTATTCAAGAAGTACAAAACGTCCGCAAGGTAGACCCAGAGGCCGCTGGATTGATGAAATGATAAAGTTCTGCGGAAGTACATGGCAACGCAATGCACACGACCGAGAGAAGTAGAATCAGCTTGGAGAGTAGCGAGGCCTTCATCCAGCAGTGAATAGATTCAGGCTGATGATGATGACATAATAAAATTTAAAAAAATAAATGTTTTTTGCTTTGTTATATTTATACCTATAAGTTTTTCTAACTTACAAATTGTTTTATTTTGGCTAGATAAATAAGACACAAGTCCACATTAACAAAATATCTTTAGAGGCAGAAGGATGCAAATCCATACTACGTTTTTTATTTTATTTTTTAGATATACAATTGTTTTATATTTCTTCCTTTCTTACATATTCCAGAAGTACTTTAATTGAATTCGAATTTAAAAAATAATGATCAATCTACGTATATTTTCTTGGGAGTTATGAGTATTCGTTTAAAATAAAAATTGTTTTTGTTTGTTTTCTGGCTTTCCTGAACAATTGGGTATTTGGCACTTGCATCCGTCTGCCTCTGAGGTACAGAAATATAAATAAAAGTTATATTATAAAAAATAACATTCATTATAAACCATGAGAAGGATGATTTTATTTTATTTTAATCTGAGGGCTGTTCCTGAACCCAAAGGCTGTTCCTTTTTTTGACTTAATGTCTACAAATGCTGAAAAAGCAACTTCACATAGATATGAAGTTGAAAAATGCAATGTATTTCAGGAATTTCTCTGTTAAAACTGGATACACATGTTGCATTTGCAACCTTAATGATGTTTAAGTACACTCCTTATATTTATTTTGCAAGAATCCGTCTGAAGCTAATAATTCCAACAATTGCTTTTCTTCCGCATGCGATAAACCTTCTAGCAACATCCATGTATTAATGCTTGTTGCACCAGGCGTAGCCATAACCCGGTGCAGCGCGTACCCCCACCAAACTCTTCCCGTACCCCAGGGTGTATGCGTACCACAGTTTGGGAAACACTGCTCTAGACCAAGCGGGTAGCACAGCCGATATTATTTAAGTAATGTTTAAGCATACTAGGTACACATGTCCAGCATGGTCGCTGTTCACTTCCAATCCGCCAGTCGCTGATGACACGCTCAACGGTTACCGCCACTATGCCTCCAATTTAATAAAAACTAGGAGAAACTGTACAAATTTATCGCCGTGTATTGTGAAATTATGTAAAAATATTAATATGAAGAAGAAAAAGAGCCTATGGGACTAATGTCCATTCTCCTCCTTCGGCCCCCCCCCAATAATAAATCCTGGGTGCGCCACTGCTCCGGAATTCGGGTGGAAACCGAGATTTTTTTGACAGTTCCACTAAGGATTGGGTTTCTACAGAAACCCGGCATTAGTGTTTTTGTGTTAGAAATTAAAATCATTTTTTTGCCGTGTTTTTATTTGTTTAAGCCCAAGGTATAGTTTATTGGCTTTCAATTTCAATGTCTAAAATCATTCTGATAATTTTCATGTTTGGGGTGCCAGGGCCCCTTGCCCCCCCACGGCTGGTATGCCACTGACATCGATGGTAAAACTTTCGTCAAACTCTGTATCCAAGCTGTTAACGTATGAATTTTATCGTAAATTCCCAATTGCGTATTTTAGTTGTGGCAGCACTCGAAAAGTCAAAAACCGAGGAATAATACGTAAACAATTTCGTCTGGTTATCATTATTATTTCCAAAAATGACGGCGCTACCGCCCCGAAAAATATCAACCCCTAGTAAAATCTCGAAACAGAATGTGACTCCGTTGCAGATTCTCTTGCAGATGGGATTTCCGAAGCACAGAGCGTAAGTTTTCAGTTATGCGTCACTATAAATTAATCGTATTTTAATTGCACAGGTTATGTACCTACGTATTATTTTCACTTTTGTTGAATAAAACATTAAATGTTCAAAGGATATTCACGAAGAGTTTCGGTTTTATTCATGCCTAATTTATATTGCTCATTTTCATGCATCAATGCACATTATATTAGCGAGACATGACAGAATTTTATTCTGCCGGTGTCAAGTATTTTGTGTTTTCGCGCATATCTATTCGAAATATTAATTTAGTTATTTTGTCGAAAACTATCTGTGAACTGTTCGGAAATTGAGGTTCACTTTGTTTGGATTGTAAAACTATCCATACGCATCTATTCTAAACACAAGGCTGCTATTGAGGGTAGTTGATTATATTTATGTATTGGGTACATACTTATTATAATTGTTACAATAAGTTAGCCGTCAAAACTGTCTATCACACTCTAATAGTCTAATGCGTCAATTACATTGAGCTACTTTACGAGCTGTTTGTTGGCGAATTTAATAGCGGGCGATTCAGCTACTGCGATTGTGATGATGACACACAAAACTTTCCATTCGCTGAGAAGCCACAAGCCAGCGACCATTTTGACAGAATGTAGTTCGTTTTTTTTACCGGGAGGTTGCTACTGCGAAGATGCAGTAGGCCCACACGCCGGCGTGTAGCGTGTAAAGTTGACCGGCTTTCAACTTTTCTCAGTAGATTGTTTACAATCCCACCTATCCTAACCTAAATGTGGGCCTACTGCGTCTGCGCAGTAGCGACGTCCCGGTAAAAAAACGAACTATGTTCTGTCAAAATAGTCGCTAGCTTGTTGGCTTCTCAGCGAATGGAAAGTTTTGTGTGTCATCACAATCGCAGTAGCTGAATAGCCCGCTTTTAAATTCGCCAACAAACAGCTTGTAAAGTAGCTCAATGTCATTGACGCATAATGCGTTATACGCAGACGGTTAACTTATTGTAACAATTAACCTCCTCAATACATATAAACTACCCTTTTTTCAAAACCCTGAGGTTTGTATTACTTAACAGATTTTGTTTTAACGATGGATGGCAGCCACTTGCTCTACCTATTAGGTCCACACTCTGACTCATACACAAATTGAAAAACAATATGTGTACTTGCCAGACTCTGGATTCAAACCTGAGGCCCACGACGCTTAAGCCGCGCGCGGCCATCGTGGGTGCAATGAATCTCATGCCATACCCATCTATTAATTTATTATACTTTAATTGTAGTAGATAAATTAAAATATCAAATACTTCAGAATTTAACATAAGTTATGTGTACTTTGTTTGACGTTTCTATAAATAGGATCATCAAGAAGTCGCAGGAATTAAAATTGATCATAGTTTACTTACAGTCTATGATCACATACCTAATATCTTTTCTCAGAATAGTTTTGAGCTGGAACTCCCATGAGATCTCTCATTTGAAAATAAGAATTCAGCATCAATATTCAATCTACTACTTACCATAACTTATTTTTAAATGGACTGTTTTTTATTACCTACCTACCCGTAAAATAAATAATAATGTTAAATTAATCACTGATACTTTATTACATTATATTATTATCATTAATATGCTATTATTTCTCTACATTATTTAACAATGCCATTATTTTAATTTGATTATAAATATTGAATTATAAAATATCTATCAATTATTATAATACATGAATTGGTCGTCCAAATGAGTAGGTATTTCTTTAAAACGTAGCCCCTTTGTTAGCTTCACTAAACTCTCCATCCCGGGTTTGGCATTGTGATTTTTATAGGATATAAAAGCTCTGGCACAAGGAACGTGATCTGTCGTTGTATACACACGATTGCATCATCCCCACTACACACAGGGCGATCTGTCGCAGCAAGCCAGTCGTGATCGCAGCGGACAGCGATACAGTTGTACAAAATTGACCACGCGATCTGTGCAATGGTGGAAAAGAATACACATATGCCCGCTAGGAAACAACGATGATATTGGACCGCTCACAAAGGTGTCACAGTCTGTGTGATGTTCTTATATCGCTGCACGCTGCGATAGATCGCCTTCTGTATGCCCGAGCTTTTATATATCAAACCATTGTCTTCCGTTACCAACAAATTGTACTTTTATTGGACTAGAATTAAGGCGCTCGCAGCAACAGGCAACAGAAGTGTCCAGCTGGCTTCCGACTGGCTCCTCACGCACGTCGGTGACTCTTCTCTAGATGAAGACATCCCAAGGGAGTACATCTTGTACGCCTGCCCCACAGGCACACTTTTGGAGCAACTCCAAGAGTTTTGGATCAAGTCCAAAGAACTGTGCGGATGGAATGGCGCTCACAACTTCACTCCTCATGTTACCTTAGTATCATTTTTCAAGGTTGGTTATGTTTTGACACTTTGTAATCGGGCTCTTCGAATTTAGCGTAGAATTACATGGTAATTTTATTATATTTCTAAACTGAATATAAATACTTTCCAATATCTGCATAATATTCAGTAGTTATCAAAAATATCAAATACGCACAAAATGTTCACAATCAGAATTTATGCAAATATAAATATTCAACGCATTATATCTAAAAATGTCAATTATTGTCAGTGGTATGGAGAACCAAACTGGCATGGAGTGCATTTGGGCGCCTGAAAAGTGACCTTCCATTGTGTCTTATGTGTAAAGTGTTCAACCAATGTGTGCTACCGGTGCTCACGTATGCGTATGAAACATGGACTTTTAATATAAGAGAAATTCGAAAATTACGAAAAGTGTAACGTGGCATCGAAAGGCGCATGTTGGGTATAACGTGTAAAGATCACAAAAGAAACCATTGGATAAGGTAGCAGACAAAAGTATGCGATGTAGTAGAGGCCGCTAAGTAGATGAAATGGCAATGGGCTGGATATGTTGCATGACAAATGCCGTCATACAGCGGTACCCAAGAGTTATTTAACGCCTACAGGTATATTCTATAACCCGCTGGATGGAATTCATAAAGTTCGGACGATGTACGTGGCAGAGGAAGAACTAGGGACCGAGAAGAATTGAGGTAGCCATGGGAAGACCTTCATCGAGCAATGGATCAACCCTGGCTGATGATGGTGATAATGATATCTCTAAAATAATATAAATATCAGGGTATAATAATATAATTCTATAATGAACATGCAAAGCCTCACACTTTCAAATTCACCAGAAGTTTGGACTCTGTGACACATCAAACACGCAAACAATGCATTTTATGTCTACACAAATATTGAAAGTATAATAACTTTTATGATTTGTTGCCCACTTGTAAATTAATGATTCACTTTTGTGGTGGCGTGTGTGACAGTTATATCGAGGAAACCAATGCATAAAAATAAAACTTATGGATCAATCAACACAACAAATTTATTATTATCAATTTTCATAATTAATATAATTGCATGTATCATACAAAATGCTCATGTTATCTGCTTATAACTATAATTACGTTGCTAAACAACTATAAACATTTTTTTTTTATTCAATACCAAATAGACAAAAGATTAAATAATGAAAGATTCATTATTATAGAAAATACATGTCGAATCCCAGTAGGTCCAATTTTTTTTTCAACGATTGCGGTTTGGTACGTCGCACTGATTATGTATTGTCGAACAAGAACTTCTTGTCCACGTGTTAAAACTGTGAACTAACAATCCCCTCCGGTGCAGCTATTGCACTTTTGTTTTCAAATGAGGAACGCCTCCAAATTTATTATTTTATTTTTACGGATATATACATTTACTTAATTTGAAGCTTTTTATAATAAAAATATGTCAAACAATCAGGAGTGATTTTAGAATTATTATTAGTAAACTTTTGGTTTATTGCAAAGAAGAAAAAGAGTCACATTTAAAAGGAGAGCTGATACATTATTTAAACACGCCTCTAAGCCATGGCGCCATGACAAGTACTTCACTGAGAAGTCTTCTATATGTGACTACAGCGACTTCATATTATCACCGATTTCGGTTTGTCAGATAGTAAAATCGAATTTTTACGTATCCCGCAAAAAAACATATTGTTATATGTCCCGCTTGCTACCTGTATTATGTGGAAAACATAATTTCACATTTTCCGACAACAATGTGTGTACGCTATGTTAATTTATAAATTTAAAAAAAAAATTTATAATATAATTTGAACGCGCCAGACATCTTCTTTTTGGTGTGTTTGAAGGAACGTATATATTATAAGCAAACAAAGCAATAATAAAGAAAAAGGTTTTATAAATATATTTCATTTTTACAACGTTTTTCTTAGGTCGTATTCTTATTTGTCTGGTGGTTGTTTGTCCGGTGGTTGTTTGTCCGGTACAAATCTTGCAATCGATTTTTAACTAACTTCCCGACTAGCTAGACATTGAAACTTTTCGAATATATCAGAACACGATGCCAATGCATTTTTTAAATACTTTTAGCCATCTTTAATTAGAATTGAAATCATTTTTAGTTAATTCTGTTTTGTATGAAAAGTTTTTTTTTTTTAGAATTATTAATAACCATGTCCTTGCTTTTTCGTACAAGGTGGTTATTAGTAATTTTGAACAATCACAAACACCCAAGCTTTGAGAAAAACACATAAATGTTTTTGTCATGACCGGGAATCGAACCCAGAACTCTCGGATGGAAGGCCAGCGCCTTACCCACTGCACCACGAGAGCCGCCTGTATGAAAAGTTATTTCGATACCATTATTGGTTGCTAGGGAGGGGTTCCTAGCAACTAAATTATTAAATAATATATACGTGCGTTACTACGGAAATCAATATGAAATGATATTTCATTATTTAGTATTTCTATCAAGTACAAATTTTTTTGATCGTTTAAGCTAGTCAAGTCAAGTTTATATAATTCAACAGAAAATTTAAAAACTTATATAAAAAGTTCTTTTTATCTTGTAATTATTTTAATTAATATTCAGTTATTGAAAATACACAAACTCAAACTCACACCTTTTGCTGTCTGGATGAGTGATCTTTTCCTTTGAGCTATTGATCCACCTACCTCATGCGAATTAATTATAATAACCAGCTTTGTAATTAAATCAAGGTATTATTAACATGATTTATAGATGTCGTCAGGTGTTGACCAAATTCATTTATGACGTCTTATATTTACGATTTTTTTTATTCAGTATGTTTTAAATGTACAGTAGATTTAAGAAAGAATAAGAAAAAGTGATACATTCATATTAGAAAAAAAAATAGACCGAGTGCGATCTTGGCGGGACTTGATGTAAAGATATGAATTTAAATCCCATCCGGTCTTGGTTTTTTTTCTATTTAACCGGTTCTATGGCTTCAGCAAGTTTTCTCACTGTATAAGGCCGTGATCGACAGGCCACACATACAAATTTCACGAGTTATCATGTGTGACTTTAAACTCAAAAAACTACCCACTGTCGATTGATTTGCATAATGTAAAAAATTAAACACACAGTGATCTCTTTGAATAATTATGAAATACTAAGCCACAAATTATCAATATTACAGCGATTTTAGTAAGAGCCTTGCTTTACATTCAACTATTCATAGGGTAGTAAAAAAATTGTACCTTGTTTTATGGCGTAAAGTCCTAAATTGTATAAGATCTATCTGCAGGTTTCTCCTGGACATCTTTGGCTTGGCGGTTTTCTCAAAATGACATTTCATTTTATTGGGTTTTACATCTCATCAACTCGTTTATATGAATTGTCGATAATTCCAGGCTCCTGACGAATGTTCCCTGCAGCTGTCGAAGGCCCTCAAACACGTGATGGAAACAATCGGCCAGCCATCAGCCAACTTCCTATCCTTAGAGCCGTACATCAGTCCCAATTTCATGGGACTCTTTGTTTCTGAAGAACACGCAGAGTATTTGAAGAAAGTTGCTGTTCAGTATGTCAAGCAAGTCTCATCGTCAAGTAAGTAAACAAAATTCTTTATCACCTGATGTAGTATTGTAATTAAAATTATATTATAATTCTTTTGGTTGAGATATTAGGGTCACTGTACTCACTGTTATCACAGTGTGTAATTATTCAATTAAAAAATCGGTGTATGTACTTAAGTTATACTTCTTTGGCGTAACAAAACTTGTGATAACCTAGATTCTTCAACTAGCTCTTAATTATCTTGTTAAATTACGTACTCAAGAAAAAGGACCGCTTATTGGAACGCCATTGGTTTATTTCTATACACTTTAACTTATATTACTAAATTATATATTTATTTATCGTTGTTTTTATTTTTAAAGTAACAAAAGTAACTGCCACTATGACGTTTAGTAGTTTGTTTACGTAAAGGAATTGCAAATGGCCGACAATAATAAATTCGCTGCCTAGGCAACAGAACAATTCTAAACTGTAATATTATACTGTATAATAAATTCTGCCTTGGCAACGGAACGATTCTAAACTATAATATTATACTGTATAATCGTCACGATTGGAGTATCATACTGTGGCGTAATGGCAGTGTGTTCGGCTGATAACCGAACAATCGGTGGTTTGAATCCAATCGAGTGCGTTTATTTTTGTGTGAAAAAGTAAATTATGTAACACACAATTCACGTCAAATTCAGTCACACGCCAAAAATTCCAAATGCGCCTAAAGAAGTATAACTTCAAAAATTCATTAATTAGGCTAAGGCCACATAGGCAGGTGCCTTGCTCGGTGGCTACGTGCTACGTGACATATCCTAGCGAACGGACGCACACTATACTATCGCAATGGCCACACTGTACGCTTCGCACCTCGCTACGTGATTATTGGTCACCTCATGAGTCTCCCGGCAAACAAACGTGTTGGTTATTTTTATTGTGTCACCTAGTGATTTTACAAGATGGCGGATGTTTCTTCAGTATGACAATTGTCAAACACCGTATATTTTGAGGTTATTATGGGCCGTAGTGTGCCCATAGCGTATAGACGAAAAAATATTGCGAGGCAGAGAGATGCAAATGGATTTACCTCAATGTTACAAGTTGTTCCTCGGGTGTCTTAGAATGATGTTAGAACATCTGAAATGCATATCAACCTTTTGTAATGTCTCTTTTAATTTGCCCAATAATAAGTCAAATGTTTCCTGGTTCATCCTCAAATAACTAAAAAACTTTTCATCGTATTTCCGAAATTCTTTGTAGAGAAGTTGAAACTCTCCAAGAGTATTTCAAGATGAATTGACATTATGCACCCAACAAGTTCGAATTTGAGAGTTTCGAAATTTTGAACTTAAGTTCTCTGTGAGAAGTAGCTTTCTGGTTAGTTTTGAGAGTGACATATCGTTGTTGACTTGAGCGCTCCCAAATGTCAAATGAATTTGTACCTAAGCACGTAGCGTGCAATGTGGCAGTAGTGTTTTTAGTAGACATGCATAGCAACTAGCGAAGCACCTGCCTATGTGGCCGAAGCCTTAAGGTTTATATTAACTATGTGTTTATAATTTTCAATTTATAATATGCAGTTTTCATAGTTCAATATTCAATATAGTAATGGAAAATCTATATTATAAAAATTGTAGTACTTTTAATCGTTGTCGACATTGTCGCTTTTATGTTTCATATAGCTAAGGCAAGCATAACTATTGACTCTGCACCAGGGTATAATAACAACGTTTTATAGTAAGGTTAACCTAATGATGACGTCTCTGCATCTGGCCCATGGTACTTTCGATACATTTGACACCTGAAATTGCAACTTATATTCTATATCTTATTTATGTAAAAAAGTCAAAAGGCCAAATGATATTTATTAACCGGTTATAGGTTAGAGGCCATCAAAATATACTATAATGTGTACCAGATAATCAAGTAAAGCTCAATTCAATTTAATTAATTTCAATATCTTGATATTACAAATTATTAATCCAAGGATTATACATATTTTAAAAATAAAGTGAATATATTATGTAATGCAAGGATGTTGACCAAGTGTTCGTAATAATGTTCGTTGAACACACTCTCACCCAAGGGAAATATATCAATATCTGAGCATGTTGAACATAGCCTTTGATCTCCCTACTGCCATCACCACTGGCTGGTTAGTACTTTGAGAGTAAACCGATATAGGTTTTTAGGATGCTTGCATTTTCATCACTTCATTGGTCACTCAACACTAAGACACATTTTATATATTATATAAGAGAGTTCTTTAAAACATTCAAACACAAATTTTATTTATATTTTGTACAGACGAATATAGTAAGGCTATTAAATTTTAACAAATAAAAGTATATAAAAATAATCGAACTTTGCTTTTTTATAGAACGGTAAATATTCTGAATGTGACTTTAAATATTTGTGCATTCAAATGACATTTTGATAATAGGTATATAATATTCCTTCTGAAGTAATTATTTTAAGAACTTGTCATATAACTAATTATAGTTTTCAAACTTTTCTAACTTCTTCCTTGTCGATGTTTCTTGCCGGATAGTTGGTCTGACCGTGGACACGTACGAACAGTTGGACGCACTGGCCACCTGCTTTCCGTGGTGCGCCGTGCCCCAAGAGCCACCGCAGCCTTGTAAGATTTGGCAAATTGATGTAATAACTAATTATAAATGTGATTGTGCATGAAAATCCTCCACTTTTATCCACTGTAAATGTACTTTGTTTTGTGTACACACGCTTTTTATGCAAATATTCTTTAGATATCGATAGTTTTCTTTCAATCCTCGTATCATTTTTTTTCAGGTTGACTTTGTTTACACAGTGTGTTCTTATATCGCTGCTTGCTCAGTCAGTACGCGGCAATTGACCGATTGGTTACTGCGTAGAAAATTTCATATCGATTGATAAAATCAAAATTGTATTTTTTTAAATTTCACAGCATAAAAGTATGTTACAAGCCAGCATTTTATAATATTACTCAGATTCGATAAAAAAATAGACATAGAATATCTGTGCACCAACCCAATGATTATGTTCCTGTTAGAGTTTATATACCAACTGCAAAAGTAGGTTGATATTGAACAAAAAAAAAAAAACAAATATCAGTTTCATTCGTTTCAGAGGGACATTTTCAACTGAGGCGGACGATTCTGGTCCAGATTTATTTATTAAAAAAGTGGAATAAGTACTAAAAATTTTGCGTTTTATTAAATTAATCAATAATACAATGCAGTTCCACCATGAATTGACAGTGAACACAATAAAAGAAATGTAAAATCGATATCAATATTCCCCATTATTATGTGTTTAGTGTGTTTAAATTAAACCATGTTTTAACCCTTAAATGCATGATTTTCTACTTTTTAATCAAAAATATATACTCATATAACGAGATAGGTGTGATTACGAGAAAAATAAATATTTAATAGTTTTCTCTATATATTTTCATCAAAAAACATGTTGTACTTACTATAAAAATGCTGTATTAAATTTTTTAAGTTGAAATTATTTTTAACGTTATATTTTCATAAATAATCAATCAATCCAGCTTAAAGAATCTAGTAATATTTTTTTCCCGATCAAAATCTAATATTTTTGTGGTTAAAACTGATTTTGAATATAGCCGTTAAAAAATAACTGCCAAAATCCGGCACATACATAATAAATATCGTCTCCGGCTCGCGTCTTTGATTACAAATTATATCCCACAACCACAACTTACAATGACATATAACGGCAAAATTGAAATAATGATTCCTACTTTACCATTAGATATAAAATGTATGGTAAAATTGATTTCTGTTTTGCCCAAAAAACCGAAACTAAAATTTGTACTATACTTAGTACAGTATGCATTTAAGGGTTAAATTAGTCTATGGAAATCCTCTCATGAGAAGAATAGCTTTGCTTCAGTGTTTTTAATGTATGTAATTATTTATTGTTATTCATGAGTTATTTAGTGATTGTAAATTGTCTTGTCTTTAATGCACATGTTTATTTAGTTTTACTGTGTTTGTATTGTATAATTATATTATTTCTATACACTAGTATTCTTGCGTGTTTTGAAACATTCAGCCATATATATTGAATAGTTTTATTGTGTTTTAATCCCACTTTAAATATACTTAACCATATAGCCCTGTTATATAGCAATAATTTAACAATCATGTTGGCATCGAACGTAAATTTTCTTATATACTAGTTTCTTGTAAGTATATCTTTCAAACTAAGAATTCATTAAATTTAATAGACATCTACAATTCAAGTTAATTTATTGTAGAATAAAACTATATTCAGATGTTATTTGAAACCTGTAATGGTAAATTTATATAACTGACCGTGGAGTCGAGCGCTATCATTATTTTAATTGTCATTGACTAAATGTAAAAGCTCATACATCGGTATTTTATTTTCGTGTCTCTCACTGTTGAAGATCATGACTCCTTACGAATGTCCTAGTTATGATTCTCCAGCAATCCCGGCATAATGCCGTTCACATAGCTGAAGGTATTGAGAGACCCGTTACGTCCTTCATTTATTTGTACCATCAGATAGAATCTACCTTCCAGCTAGAAATTCTATAGAAATTCAGTGCTTCCAAAATTTTTTCTTAGCACGGTCCCCAAAATCTGAAAAAAATAATCGACAGAAAAGCAAATCGTCATAAAGTTTTGAGTCATTCTGATATCTAATAAAAACTATTAAATGTGTGCAATTTGTAATATCAGTAGATTCATGAAGCTGAATTGCAAAGTACTTGCTCTGTTTAATCCAAAATATTAAATGACTTAATATTGTCTCCCATGCATTCAATTCTTCTTTTGACAGTATTATTTTCGCTCAATATAAATATTTTAATAAAAGTTTGCATAATGTGTTCTTATTTGACTAATTAAAATATATACATATATAATTGTAAAAAATATTCACCAAAAAACATTTTGCAGCCTGCCACAGAAACCCTACGGCCCCCGTGAACCATGTGTTTGGGAAGCACTGAATAGATGACCTCGCCCTCTTCTGTGTCTAGCATCTATATTTAGTCTGACGATGAACCTTTCAAAATTATTGTTTTCCCTTCTGGCAATGTGACCAAAGAATTGCAGAATTCTTTAGAAACATATTTTAGAGAGACGGTCCTTCAGAACGGAATCCCAAACACCACATTGTAAAGGCATTAATTCTACTTCTTCCTTTTTCTTTTATGGTCCAAGTCTCATCATCATAAAGAATTATGGAGAAGACTCTTCACTTCACGGTAAAACTGTATACCTATCTCAATTTTACGAGTATAATAGATTTACTAGAGACCACAGTTACGTAGTATATTTTAATTCTGGATATGAGTGAATTACATTTTTACTTATCGCCAACTGTCCTTCAAAAATATTTTTTTTTAAAATAGGTCAAATTCAAAATAGGGCGATTATTTTTCTCTGGAAATCAGATTGGTGTATATTATATTGTCTTATATTTGATATATTACTTTCTAGCCATCTGTTTGGAGCCCCATGTGAAATCACTGCACATCACGCTAGCATACCAGTTTCCCTCCACCGTGTATTCAACATTGAAGGGCTTAGCAGAGAATTTGCAACCCCTGGAGAAGGCCTCGTGGGAGCTAAGATTATATTCGAGAGACCCTCGCTTGTCTACTCATCAGGTGAGTAATGGTGGTGATGTGGAAGATACTTCTTAAGTAGGAGTGTACATAATAGGTTTTAGATTGAGACATCTAGTAACACAACTACGAAACATGCAATTAAGTACAACTCCGGGCGAGAGCTGTACCAATCGTAAAACACGCACCTCGGATATTTCTCAATTTCTGTCACTATTGGCATCTCTTTTTTGTATTTTTTAAATCAACGTAACTAGATTAAGTTGTAATTTTAAATTATGGTAAAACTCTCACTGGGAATACAACACATCAGTGGCGAGGGGTGGAGGTAGGCTGTTAAGATCCGACATAAGTCTTTCTTTCGACCATGTCTGATCCTAATAGGATCATATGGGCCTCCACAGAGTGGAGGTTTGTATTGACAGATTTTTGTTTTTACGAGAAATGGATGTCAGCCACTTGCTCAACCTATTAGGTCCATACTCTGACTCATACACAAATTGAAAAACAATATGTGTACTAGCCAGACCCAGGATTCGAACCTGGGACCCTCGACTCTATAGGCCGGCATTTAAGCCACTCGGCCATCGTGGGTGTAGACATAAGTAGTGCAAACTAAATTTTGCCTGTCATACTTATTTTTTTTCATTTAACTAAGAATACAAATTGTAGATGGTACTGGTTAGTTTTTAAAATTCAATTAAACCCTGCCTAAACCAAACTATAATAGTTTAGGTAGGTATGCTATGGGCGATCCGATGGCAGCGCGGCTTAAGCGTCAGCCTATAGTGTCGTGGGTCCCAGGCTCGAATCCTGGGTCTGGCGAATACACATTGTTTTTCAATTTGTGTTTGAGTCAGGTTATGGACCTAATAGGTTGAGCAAGTGGCTGACATCCATTTCTCGTAAAAACAAAATCTGTTAATACAAACCTCCACTCTGTGGAGGCCCATATGATCTTATTAGGATCGGACATGGTCGAAGACAAAAGAAATGGGCGATCCGACAAAAATAATGCACACTTTTTCAGTAATACTTATTTGTTTTCGTTGAATTAAGAATACATAATATTACAGATTGTGTGGATTAGATTTTTAAAATTCAATTTTGTCCTTTAATTTAATATTCAAACCATAATAGATAGAAATTACTTCAAAATATCTAAAATTATGTATGATTTAATGGCATAATTTTAGATATTTTATAGATGGACGAATATTATTAACTATTATCTATTATTATGGCTTGGTTTACACTGGGTTAATGAATTTTAAAAACTAACCAACATTATCTGTTATTTGTAGTCATAGTTTAATGAATTATGTTGGATCTTAACAGCCTACCTTCACCCTTAGTCACTGCAATACGATAGATGTGGGTTTAATCCACCCGGCACAATATTTTCTAATATGTATGTGTCTGAGGCTGTTTCAAATTATGTTTGTTATTATCTTTGTTTAAAGCAATTAATATATTTTCCTCTGGTTATATTGTGCGAAAGATCATTTTTTATTAAATTATATTTCATTGCATATCTCATAATTCTGACACAAGATGTCTCTATTAAACTGTACACTCACTCTTAATCCCTTCCATCATGTATTAGTTTTTCAAATTCAATGGTCAGTTTTTCAAATTCAAAACATATGTATATATTTTACTGGTGCACAAGATGAACCGTGCATCAACATCACTGTGTTCAAAGAACAAAACCATTAAAACATGATTTTCACACAAAAACAAAAACATAATAATGAATATTTACTGCAAATCAGTGTGACTTCTGCTGTTGCCTTTCAGAGACCATTCAGAAATGCTCGGTTTCACCTTGGCAAGTGTCACCTTCATGTCATTTTTGCAACAAAGTCTGTTCCTTTTCTTCGTTTTTATGTCCAGCATCCTCGAAAAGTATTGCTCGCAAAGATATGTTTTAACAAACCAAATGGCCAAATAGGGTGTGTCATCACGAATCATATGAGTTGGGTGTGTGTCTTTTACCTCCGCCGAACCCCTGAGACTGACTCACCGAACCCCTGGGGTTCGATCGAACCCCGGTTAAGAACCACTGTATTAGGTATAACAGATAAGGAAAATGACTATAAAAGATAAGCAATATGAGATAGCATTAACAGATATGGTAATTTATTACTACAGGTCCATAAAGTGAAACATGTGTACACGTCTCGGGAGAGCGACGAGCTAGAACTGCGACTCGGTGACTATATTTACATTGAAGAAGGGGCTCTGCACAACTCGCCTGATGGCTGGGTTCAGGGAATATCTTGGCTCACAGGTTAGCATCTATTCTTCTTGCGGTACCGTCTTCTATTGAAGATTGGCGACCAAATTGCAGTGCAATCTCCCTATCCTGGGCCAGTCGTATCAGATCAATTATGCCTTGGCCATTGACACACTTACAAAGGTTGTGTCTGGCTAGGGGTGGAGGTAGGTTGTTAAGCTTCGACATAAATGGTGCACACTTTTTCAGTCATACTTAATTGTTTTTGTTGAATCAGTAAATGGTGTTTTTTTTAATTCATTAAGCCCTGCCTATTCTAAACCATAATAGATAAAAAATATTCTTCTATGTATGAAATATCTAAAATTATGCCATTAAATCATACATTACGATTATGTTTTGACTGTTATCTACTATGGCTTGGATTAAGCAGGGTTTAACTGATACAATAACAAATATTATCTACACATTGTAGTCTTAGTTCAATGAAAACAAATACATTTGACCGGACAAAGTTGAATGTGGACTATTTATGTCGGATCTCAACGGCCTATCTCCCTTCGCCACTGGGTTGTGTAACCAAGAGAATCTCTTTCTGCCGACACCTCTGCTGCATACATATGGACATACTTCTCATCGCGGAAAATATGGCCGAAGGATGCAGCCTTTCTGCGCATGTTGGTATCTGTAAGATCATATCGGCGTGTTTATGATTCTCATTGACAATGTGATCAGTCCAGGAAATCCTTTTTGACGTGTCTATCAAATAAAATTTAATAAACACAACTATTTCCATCATTATAAAAACGGTACAGTTTGAAACGTATTCATGTTGTTATTTATTGAAATATTATTTCCAAATTTTGTCTGTGAGTAATAGTGCATGGTGTTTTCAGGTATCACCGGATATTTGCCCGGTATCTACACGGAAAGAACTGCAGAATCTGACGCGTGGACGTTACACAGAGCAATGCCTTTAGGACAATCAGACTGTAAGGAAACTGCCAATATGATTAATTTTTCTTCACAAAATAATGTGATAGGCGTACCCACGACTGCATAGTTGTTTGAGTGCCTGTCTCTGAAGGCATGAGTGTGGGTCAATCTCAAAAATTAAATGTTATTTTTTAACTGTGTTTGATGCAGAGCTTGGACCCAATGAGCTGTGCGAATAGCTATCAACCGCATCTCGTAAAAAAGTTTATTAACACATTTTGCGCTTTACAAAAATCGATCTATTGTTTTCTATCTATCTATAATCGGTTTGGTTTAGGAAGGGTTTAATTGAATTTAAAATAATTACAAGATAGAAAGAACTTTTTATATACAACGTTTTTAAATTTTCTGTTGAATTATTATGCTCAATATGCTCAAACTTGTACTTGATATGAAGTAAATAAAAAACAAACAAACAAACAAATATAGAATAATGAAATGTCATTTTGACATTTCATTTTGATTTCCATAGTAACGCATGTATATATTAATAATTTAGTTGCTAGGACCACCTCCTTAGCAACCAATAATAGTCTTTTACTTTTTACGGATTTTTCTGAAATAACTTTCCATACAAAACAGAATTAACTGAAAATGAATTCAATTCTGCTTAAAGATGGCTAAATAATTAAAAGAATGCATTGGCATCATGTTCTGATATATTCTAAAAGTAGTCGGAGAGTTAGTTAAAAATCGATTGCAAGATTTGTACTGGACAAACAACCACCGGACAAACAAGAATACGAGCTAATAAAAACGTTGTAAAATTGACCAACACCATATACAGTAAAACCTCGTTAATACGAATGCCACGGGACCAAAAATCGAAAAAAAATTCGAATTACAAAATATGAAATGTATGGGAGAAAAATATTAAAATTTTGAAAAAAAAATTTTTGATTTTCTTTAATTTTGTTTACAATCTTAGATGTGCCTACCAAATTTCCGATACAATTCCTTCCTTCCTCCTTATTACCTTCATAAAATAAGTAATTTACGAAAAGTCTGTCACGATTTATTGAATATTTTTATATGCCAGGAGCAAATCACTTCGAATTATAAAATTCAAATCAAAGGTATGGTTTTATTATGAAGATAAGGTACTTTTTGTTAGCAAAAATTTCGAATTATGGTGAAATTCGAATTATCCGCATTCTTATTGACGAGGTTTTACGAAGTTATTTTAGTGAAAACAAATAAGCGTGTCTGTCTAAGTTTAGTGTACACTATTTATGTCGGATATCCACCCTTTGCCACTGGTGTGTAGGTATGTAAAAGAAAAAATGGCTAATTAATTTTTGTAGGTATGTGTGTAGTTTACGTCCACGATGATCAAGCGGATTACGCGTCGTCTTATAATGTCATGGGTTCCAGGTTCGAAGAATCCTGGGTCTGGCAAATAATGTGTGTAGTTTAGACCTTCTTGAAGAGAATTGCATAAAATACTCATATGAAATAATTGAGTACTTGATATATGTACCATGACTGCCTTTAAAGTGGAGTGGGCGAAAGAGACCCATGTTTCCATTACATATGTACATGTTTGACGCGCAGGTAGAAATACCTTTCGCGCTCTAAATGTGTTCATATAACATCCACTCTGTAGTAACCCATATGCACTGCTTACAAGTGAACATGGTAATTTACTTTCTTTTTGATGCATTTTCAATTAATCGCATTTATATTGATTTTAATGTTTACATTTGTAGCACCAATATACGAGACGAAGTATTCGTCAAATGCGGCTTCAGTGGACGAATCCATATCACAACTGGACGATGTTTCTGAAGTGGACGGGCAATGCGTGACCACCAGCCCTGCTAGCGCCATACAGAAGAGTACTGATGATGGCATGAACGAGTGGGATCTGAAGCTGACGTACAGCGCTTCTGATGTTGATAGCGTTCTCTCCAAATCCAGCATGAGCCCTAACAAAGGTTTATATTTCTTTACAACAGTATCAAAACGAGCATCGATCTTTTTTTTAAATATACCTATTCTACTAGTTTCATTGTGTGGTGTCATATTCAAAACAATATTTTGATACTGTTATAATATCAGCGCATCTATTCTATACACAAGACTGCTATCGTTAGCTATCGAGGATAGTTTATCATATTTATGTATTGAGGTATTATAATTGTTAAAATAAGTTAGTTGTAATTGTTATAATAAGTGCTATGTTTTAATAGCACCTCTCTTGGCTGTGTTAACTTTTAGCGCGAGATAGACAATTTTGACAGTTTAGACAGCTAATGTAACAATTATAATACCTCAATACATAAATACGATAAACTACCCTCGATAGCCGGCAATAGCGGACGATAGCAATCTTTTGTGTAGAATAGTTGCGCGAGAGTAAAACAAAATCAGAATTCAACTCTTTTGATGCGTGCGCTAAGATTATACGTATGATGCTAACCAGTATGCGAAATACCATTCGTTGATCGTTCTTCATGAGTTCGGCGTCACACTACAATTGGAGTATGTGAATGAAAGGCAGGAGCGGGTGTGAGGATAGAATGTCATGATCGATGTCACAAACGCTGTGCTAAATGAGACTATATTTTAGTTCACAATGACATAGTATTTTACATTTTTCTTTACAATGCTTTAAAGGATGCTAAGAGTGGTTCTGTTTCTAGCGTTTTACATTTGTGTCACATATCTACATATTATTAACTCGGAAATTAAATTATCTTTTTTTCCCTTTTCAGATTCCGAGTCTACTATTAACCAAGACATTATCAAAGCTTTATCGTCCACCGTTTTGTCAAATGCATCAAGCAAAGTGAGTTTTATCTTGATTTCCTTGTAATTTGTTAGACATCCACTCTTTCATAACTTCATTGTCTGTCAAACTTCCAACCCATCAGGCCAATTCTAACATATCACTTAACATCAAAAAAGAGCTAATTGTGATAAATATTACATTTATTACTTTACGTATTAACACGGAAGATATTCTATAAACAAAACAGTTATGGGCGGCTATATCCAATTTATAATACGGTGAAAATTTAGGTTGGTAGACATGTCAGTCAAATTCGGATATGTTTGTGCTGCTAAACCCAAGCGGATAAGACCGAACACAAGCGAATAAAGCCAAACCAGCGCCATCTTGTCGGTAATGAGCCGAACACAAGAATTTTGTATTGAAACATCGGACATGTCAACATAACCTACAATTTTGTTAGTCATGTCATTCCGATTGCAGTACAATAGTCAGATCTTGCACTTCAATTCTCAATACGTAAAATTGACATACTCTGTCTCGTTCTCACGTTAGCATGCCAAACAGAGCCGCAGTTAAATGGTATCACATTTTGACTGTTCAGACGGTTAACTTTTTTACATAATTAACCGCCAGAATACTTAAAGTGATAATTGTGATATATTTATCACAATAATTAGCTCTTTTTCTATATTAAGTATTATGTTAGAATAAGCCTGCTGATCCAACAACAACTGTAACAGAATCCCTTCAACTACTAAGTCGTCCTATTTTATGCAATTCTTTTGATAGTCTTCAAGTATAATATCTCCAGCTTATATTATTATCATCATCAGCCGGGGTCAATCCACTACTGGATGAAGGTCTCCCTTAGCTCCTTTCACTTTTCTCGGTCCCTATTTCTTCACAGCCAAGTACATCCACTGAACTTTATGATTTCGTATTTACCAATTTAAAATGCCAGAATCTTGGATTTTCTTGATAATAAATCATAGTTGTTTAAATAACTGTTGCAGACCGAAGTGTCGATAGATCAGGAGAATGCGAAAAGGGAAATTCTGGTGATGCGGCACGGTGAGCGGGTTGACTTCACGTACGGTTCTTGGGCGCCATATTGCTTTGATGAGCACGACAACTACATCAGGAAAGATATGAACATGCCACCATCCCTGCCTAAAAGGTCAGAATCCATAGTTGTACAAATTGATCATATATTTTTATACAGAATTATGTATGTTCTAACTAAATATTTAATTTTAAAAATATTGTAACTATCATAGGTAATATTATTACTATCGACCGAAGGTACTTGATGGAATTTGAATTTAAATTCTACTGGATTTAAGTTTTGTACTATTCTATTTGAGACATTTTTTGTGATCTGGGTTTCGCCTTTTGGCATCTTCAGGCATTTATGTGCACTCACCAACAGTGACTAATTTTAACTTATATAATAAATTAATACAATAAAGTAGGTAAAAACGTTATCACCTACCTATTAAGTCAAGGATCAAAACAAATTATGAATAGTTGAAGTGTTTGTAAAAAACCCCTATCACTAATAATACAATCAATAGGTGTATACAACGTCAAAACCCTAATAATTGATCAATAGATAGTATTGATCATTAGATAACGTTGTCAGTGTGTATTTACCTTTTGGTGAGTGCACATACTGCCTGAAGATGCCGAAAGACAAAACCCGGGTCACAAAAAACGACTCAAATGGAATAGTTCATAACTTAAATCCATTAGAATGTACAGTAAAACCTCGTTAATACAAATTCCATGGGACTGAAAATCGAAAAAAAAATTCGAATTACGAAATATGTAATATGAAATGTATGGGGGGAAAATATAATTTTTTTTTTGATTTTCTTTAATTTCGTTTCTGATCATAGATGTGCCTACTAAATTTCCAATACAATTCTTTCAAATTAAAATCTGTGCAAATACCATGTGTCATTAATCTATAAATTAAAGTAGCTAGAATTATAGAAAAATATGTAATATTTTTTATTTTTCCAATTTGTCAACACAATTGTTTGGCATTGGTTCTCTAGTAAAACTATGTGAAAATCCAATAAACAATCAACAATTAAATACCTACAGCCGTGAAACATGTGAGTTATTGTTTTTCCTTTGAGTGGAATGCAGTTGTGCCTCTGATGACATACTTACCGCTGTGTATGTCAATAGGTCATAAATTATTTTTATTACCTTCATAAAATAAGTAATTTTTGATGTTTTAAGAAATGTCTGTCACATTTTTCAATAACTGGCTCATGAAATAGTGTACTTTATTACGATTTATTGAATATTTTTATATGCCAGGACTCTGAAATCGTATTGAATTACGAAATTCGAATTAAAGATATGGTTTTATATGAAAATAATGTTCAAAGGAACTTTTTTTTCGCGAAAATTTCGAATTACAGCGAATTTCGAATTATAAGTGTTCTTACTAACAAGGTTTTACTGTAATTATCATATTTTCCCTATGCATTAGACTACAAGGACCACCGTTTTCTCCGCAAAGTTACTCATCGGATACATAGTCTCCCTCATATGTATTTTGGTTTGTCTTTGATGTTTCAAATGCATAATGTACTAAATTAAGTTTAAACTGTTATATATAGATAAAATTACCATGTCTGTGTGAGCATCGAGCGATTGACACGATTGGCCGGTTGACTTGAAATCAAAGCAATCCACCTTGACCAAGTGTTCTCAATATTTTTCACTTATTATGGCTTGGCCACAACGGTGTAATTGGTTGCGCGCTCGAATGTCAACCGAAAGGTTGGTGGTTTGAGGCCGACTGTGGTCATTTTCAATATTCGAACCAGCTGTGACAGATTCACTCTAATTGAAATTGCGCATCAAAAAGTTACACTTCCTTTACCCTCCACCACCCACCACATGTCCACACCCGTTATGCAAACATGTACTGTGGCGTAACAAACATTAGGCACCCTTCAAAATTGTGCTGAGTGTTCCAGGTGCAACTTCCCAAGACCTTGGTTGACGTGTACTAGATTGTCCGTGACTCCTGCTTTGATATAGTAAATTACAGTCGATTATCAATGAGAAAAGGCCTTCTCGATTGTCGTAGAATACCGCAAAGAGAAATATTCCCTCATAGATACCAAGTCGCAATGGCCGACCAGTCCAACTGACGGTCGGACCGACTTGAGAAGCTCTTCACTTTCAACTGACATATGAGGACACTCCCATAGGAAGTGATCGGCATCCTGTAATTCGCTACATAAGCAAATCAGAGATTCTATTAAGCCAATCTAACAGAGCTTGGAGGTAAAACCACCATGTCCAATTAAGAACTGAGAAGTCCAATTGTCTGGAGTAATCCTGGTTATCTCCATGATTTGAATAGATACTCTTCAAAAAAATTAAGGAATTAAGAATTAATTGATACATACCTTAATTTAATATACTACAATGGATAGCCAACATTATGACGCAATTCGATAAACATTTTATGTAACAACTACTAGTTAAAATCGTCATAATTAAGTAGGATGCCTGTAACTTAATTGGAAAAGCACACTGGCACGAATCCAGCGGATACGGGTTCAAGTTGAAAGAAGGGTATCGTATTTATTTCTACAAAAAGATTTTTTCTAGTGTGTAATATGCATGAGATGTTTGCAAATTATGTATGTTCAACATATGGAATGTTACATTTTATTCGTTGAATAAAAGAAATAGTTTATTAAATACTTATGTGTTTTTTTATTCCACAGAACTGGTGGGAGTGCAGCGTACACGTGCGATTGCCCGCTGACAATGGTAGGGTCACTCCAGGCGCGTCTCGTTGGCGAAGGACTCAAAATAGCCGGTGTTAAATTAACTCACATCTACTGCTCCCCGTCTTACAGATGCGTGCAGACCGCCCAGGCCATGCTAGAAGGTAGTTATCTGTCAAAAACTCATTATTATGCCATAATCATAAGTGGAAGATCTCACCTCCGTGTCCTCAAATTCTGTATCCCTCACCTTACTGCGTCTTCCTAAGTTATATCAGTTCCTACAGTTTCGACAGATAGTATTTGATGATGGTGGTTTATGACACAGAAGGCTATCAGAAAACCTTCTCTAGAAGACAGAGCCTAATTAATCAGCAATCTTTGATTCATTTCGGACATATTCAAATGCCCATCGCAACATGGACTCAATTCATTTGGGCAAATTATTTATACGAGTGCGGTTTATTTATACAGATATTCTTAATATTTGTTATGAATGAATGGCATTGGCGAAGGGTGGAGGTAGGCTGTTAAGATCCGCCATAAATGGTGCACACCAAACTAAATCATTAATATTTGTTTTCATTGAAATAAGACTACAATTTACAGATGGTGTTGTTTAGTTTTTAAAATTCAATTAAAACCTGCGAAACCAACCCATAATAGATAATAGTCAAAAAATACTCGTCTATCTATATAATATCTAAAACTATGCAATTAAATCATACATAACTTTGAATATTTTCCAAGTAAATGCTAACTCAATTAATATTTGAATATTTTATAGATAAAATAATATTTTTGATCTATTATAGTTTGGTTTAGGCAGGGCTTAATGAATTTAAAGAAAATGAACCAACAATATGTGTAATATGTATTCTTAATCCAACGAAGACAAATAAGTATCTATGAATGAAAAAGTGTGCACAATTTTGTTGTATCACCCAAAATGTACCAAAACTTTTATGGTTTGGTTTTGGCAATTTTAATTTATTTTTAAAAACTAACATTACCATCTGTTAATGGTAGTCTTCGTTCAATAAAAACAAATACTTATGACTAACAAAGTGTAATGTGCACTATTTATGGCGAATCTTAACAGCCTACCTCCACCCTTCGCTACTGATGGATGGTATTGTTGCATTGATTATTTACAGTTATTGCATACATGACCATTTCGAATGTGACATGTATCGGAGTTAACTTATATAGGAACCAAAACATTCACATTCAGCTCGAAGATGAGATAATTGCTGAACAAATCCAGTCATCCAGTGGTACCTAAGAGGTAGAAAGCGTCCAATAGGTAGATTTAGTGGCCGCGGATCTACAAGATAATTAAACGGATGTATGTAACAATGAAACGAACAGGACCGAGAGGAGTGGAATTACCATGGAGAAGTTTTCATGCAGGTTGATGATAATAACCATTTAGAGTGACTTTACCAGAATCAAAACATTCACATTAAAATACAAATTGGTGGCTCAGTTCCATAGTACAATAAGTCAAAAAAATTTGAGTTATGTTAGCCATTATATTCGTATATCGCTCCTCTTAGTTCCACAAAAATACAACTACAAAAAATTACTAGTTGTCCTCGTAGAGCCGATGTTTGGAACTGAGCCATTTTGAACAGAACCCAACCTGCAGACCATAGATAATAGACAACATTCTTATAAAAAAAAAAAAACCGACAAAACAAAAAACACGCGATTTTGACATAAGTCTAAAATGTGTAGGCATGTAGAAAATGATAAATAACGTTCATTGAGTCATGCGGATGTCGATGCAGTGCGGTCACCTCATTCTTGCTCTGGTAATTTCAGCAGATTTTTCATATAGCCTGTGAAAGACTGACATAGAAAGGTAGCCAAATACACTGAACTACTGATTTTTACAATGTTTTCATAGATATGTTTCCTAGAATTATGTAACCCAATATCTTTTAGTATAACCTGTTGCTAACTGTCAAAAACCAATGTCTAATGTATATTTTCCGTTTCAGGTTTGAATTCTTCCGATTCACCTAAAATACGCGTCGAACCTGGCCTCTTTGAATGGTTAATATGGTATCCCAAAGGTCATCCGTCGTGGATGACTGTGGAAGAACTTGAAGTGGCCGGATTCGATGTTGACACTGAGTAAGTGAATCATTTGTGATTGTGAATAAATTTTGAAACATCTCTCTGTCATCCAATCGTACGTCTTGTTGTATAATTGATATAATATCTTATGTATGCATCACACAGTATATAATAATACACTCCCAAATCGCTTATAGCGTCACTGTATAATGATTACCTATATCACTCTCTCTCCATCGAGTGCCCAGACCTATATCTCGATTGCATAAGAGATGTATAATTTTTTCAAAAGTGCACCTTGCCACCTCAATTCTTATTTTGATATAATTGTCTATGGTCCAGTCTTCATGTTTACAGATATAACATAATAGTGATGTAATTATTTGTGTTCTTTCAGATATGAGCCGTATTTAAAATTAGGCGAAACACCATTTATACAAAGAAGTGATGAGACAGAGTGCCTGGAGGATTGTAACCAATTTTACGAACGCAGTGCCAAACTTATCAATCATGTTATAGCCACAACGGATTCAACCGGTATGTTGTGTTGTCAATTGAAGGTTATATATTGTATCTCAAACTTCTAGTGATTCCCAAAGAGAGACGCCAGACTGCTCAAAAGTAGCATAGAATACAAATCGATGCCTCAGGTTTTTTACTTTTATTTAATGTGTTTTGAAGTCATCAGGATTTCTGCGTGTAAAATTACACACAATGCATTTAAATGGTTTTTTGCCAATATGTGTCATTTTACATTTTTTTAAGTGGTCAACCCTTCTGCTTGTATATGAACAAACATCGCATTTAAATGATTATTTGTCATCAATATATTATGTCACTTTATATGTTTTTAAGTGGTGATACATTCTACTTGTATAGCAAACAATGCATTTTGAATAGGTTTTTTTCCATGGATCATTTTTGACTTCAATTTATCGGTGATGAAAAAAGTTTCGAAAGGTCCTGAATACAATATGATAGCTGCACTTTATTATGAAAAATTGGATCAAGAATAGAAAATATTGTAAATGGATTACTCCAATAGGAAAAAATATTTTTGCGAAAACATTTAAAAAGGCAAATAGTCTTCAGTTTAGGGCACAGTAGAAAAAGTTTGGTAACCTCTTGCCCTGTGTCTCAAAACCTTTTATTTTTGTGCTGTGTGCTACTATTTTTTGTCTGTTGCTTACATAGAAAAATAATGTGTCTCACTTTTGAACCCTAACTGATTCAAGACTTTGTCCCCAGGTGGCACTGTAATGATGGTAGGTCACGCGAGCACATTAGACACATGTTGGAGAGGTGTGTCAGGCCTGGGAGCGCGCGGGAGCACTTCGCTGGGTCGGCTAATGCAACGCGTGCCCTACTGCAGCCTGGCTTGCTTCCGGGGACCCCCGTGGCGCCTCGCTCAGCCTCCCTGCCCTCCCCTCATGAACACCTCCAACAAGAGGTTTGATTGGAAACTCCTCAAGGAAGATTGATGGAAGCTCATCACTCGCCTTCTCACCTAATGATGGGATTGAATATTGTAAGCTACGACATAAATTTTCAGTTCACTGTACGGCAACCTAAAGATTATTTAATCCGTCTAGGCCAGTAAAGAAGTTTTACGCATTTCATCACTAGCAATATCTTCAACTTCACTTGCGTGAATATTTTTAATCTCAACTCTTAACAATACCGTCAATTTTCAATTTTATTTTTTTTCTTTTATATAAATATTCATTTCTATTCGAATACTTATTTACCTGCCTTAAAAGACTTGGGAATAATTAAAAAATATCAGTTTTATTCAGTTTTAATCAAATAATGTTTTGTTTTAATTTATGTTTGTTTTTGTTGAATGATTGTCTTTGTAACCATTATGTTATGGCTTTAAAATATATTTGGTCAGAAAAACACGCTCTATAGATACTGTACTATAAATAGACAACATAAGCATGGCGTTTTTGTATTTGGGGTGGGTTCGCAAGTTTTCAGTCAATTACGAAAACGGCAGCCCGTATTACACGTAGCAATTCGTTAAAAATACTTTCAATGTGAATTATTAAATTACTTACAATATAAATTACGCATTACTATGACGTCATCTAATCTGATTCACTGTTCTGTTATGAAAATAATAATCATCGCTGTCATCCGACTCCGCACCAATGTTCATTATCAAGTTTTCCATACGTGTGTCTATTCCTAAATCACTTGCCCTATAAGAATCTTCAATTTTTATATCGTGCTCACAGCATTTTTTTTTGTGTGTAATTAGGTATAATTAAGGAATAACCGATCAAAAATTTTATATTATGTCACATCTATCGATTCTTTGCCTTCCCGCATTACTTTCTGAATGGTGCTAATAGGTACGTCAGTTGCTTCGTTTGCCGATTTAACAATATTATATTTCAAATTGTACTGTTTTTCATCACTTTTAAATATTCGGTGACATTAAAAACAATAATTTCTCGTGCTTATCTTTGCAAAGGTTTTTTGTATTACCCCGATTGAGATGGTGTATTCATTGTAAAACTGTAAATATACTATTGTATCGTGTAAAACCGACTTTTCACACACAGACTCAGCGTTTACACTCACAGACGCAGCGTTTATACACCTACTCTATGTGCACGAAAGTAAGTGTGCTTCTGCGCAGTTTTGTGCTTAAGTTGTTTATCTGTAATCATAATATTATTATAATCTTATGTAATAAAAATACTGACTGCTAAAAAACTAGAATTACACATAATGCATTCATTCAATAATAATATAATATTTTCATTAATTTATCGATCACTTTCGTTCAAAATTTGGCACCTGTATTTTTAATAATAATTAGTAGTGAAATGGTTATATTATTATTATATTATAGTGCCAAATTTTAGTGTTCTATTGTTGCTAGTCAACCAAAATATGTGTCAATTATTTCCCCATATTTAATTTACCCGTGACATATTTTTTTATTGTTTAATTTTAATACTTCAAAATGATTGAGTTGCCAGAGTCATAACTCACATATTCCAAAAATCTAGTTTTGAGATAATCGTAAAAAAACTACCAGAGCACTGTTTTTTGTAATTAGAAGAGAAGTAATTGAATTGAATTGAGTGAGTGAGTCGATTTGCTCGCATAGCACACTATGAGAGCTCCCTGATTGGTTAGAAGGGCATTGATGACAGAACTCACATTATTTATTAAGATTGTGAGTTATGACACCAACACACGATTTTCACATGGTTTAAAGTGACTTTTGATAGCCAACTATTTTTCTTTATACATATAGATTAATACCACAGAACAGATAATAAATAGAATTCCGATTGGCAATATTCTATATTGACGCAGGATTATGAATGTGTGAGTGTCCTACGAAAATGAAACACGCATTATGCGCATGCAATAGTTTGTGTAATACACCAATATTAAATGTGCGTCAATGCATAAACCGAGAGCAGTTGTCAGTATTCGACTTATGACCTATTCTGGACACGTGTTTAAGTTTATCCCGGATTCTTCCTTACTTAAGATCGGTTACCTGCTACTCCTTACCCATTAAGTATTTCAGTTCCCATTATTTCTGAGTTCCATAAATAATGGCCTTTAGAATCACAACTCAAAAATGACAAAATTGCAAAATGTGACTTGTGACTCGAGGCAACTCATATGTATTTTTTTTTATTTTTTGATATTTGTGAAATACAGTTATTGACTTATACCAATAGTTTTGATGAGAATACATCTAGTGGAGCGTTAAGTATGAGTTGCCTTAAAGATTTGTTTATATTTTCCCATCTTTACGAAATGAAAAATATGCTTGAATTAAACAACAAAATGTATTGGTATGTCATATCTGTTTATAAATATCAGAAATATGTAGTAACATTTTACACCACAATTAATAGACCCTTAGCGATGTACTTAATAATAGATATATATTATAAGCAACAATAATAATCAAATAAATAAATATGATTTAAGTCTATACAATAATACTAAATCTATACTGTTCCTTGTGCCTGTAAAAATAGCTTTCTGTGTTTGTCTGTATTAAACACATATTATGTTATCGTAAGTCTAATTTTAAACGCAACATACTATATACTGAGGAATTCCACTAAATTTAATTAGAAACGTTATGTTAATTACAAGTCGATTTCATTTATTTATTTTAACAGCATATCGGACCTTTTGACTTTTCATAAAGCCCTAAATAGACATGGCAGTAACTGTGTATAATTTTCTGTCTGATCGACAGTCATTTTTTCCACCACGCTATTAATTGATACTGATGGCACGCAAGGATAGGAGAGAGACATAACAGGTACACAAAAGTGGGAGTGCAAAACGTTCCTGGCAGTGTAATATATTTGACCATACACTAAGTAAAGTGATTTTCAAACTTTGTTGTTTTACAGTGCCATTAGAACCAATTAGTGGGGTGAATGAGCCTGTTCTCATTTACCTTTACTCGTTGGATTTTGAGCGATAATCCGTTTTCATTATTATCAGCTGCCGCAAACAAACAAACAGAACTGAAATTCCTTAAACTTTAGCACTCAGCAGAGGATATTCACTCTTTATTAGTGTCTTAAACTTAACTGTTCCTTAAATAATGTCCGCAATAAGGGAAGAGCAGTATGCTCCAATGAAATTTTGTTTTCGCCTAAATTAAACATCCACCAAAGCATCATACAAATCTAACATTGTGAACATGCATCAAAGCATTGAATTAAGGTCCTGAAAATTGCCACTCACTTCTTGTATGTTTTTTGTAGGCATAATTCCAGGATGCCAATGATGGTCAAGCGGCTAATGTGTCTGCTTATAATGTCGTGTTCAAATCCAGGATCTGGCAAATACACATATTGTTTTTCAATATGTGTTTGGAGTCGGAGTATGGACCTAACGGGTTGAGCAAGTGGCTAACATACATTTCTCGTAAAAAAACATAAATTTGTTAACACAAACCTCCACTTTGTAGAGGCCCATATGGTCTTAGAATCGGACATAGGAGTTCGAAAATTTTGTCCACCGATGGACGCATTTCAATTACACACATGACATTATTATTTTTGGTGCCCCTTATAGTATGAAGTTTAAGGCACTAGCATCTCACAACAGAGGTTCCAGCAGGGCTATTTTAACATATCACTTAACTCCAAAACCAATAAAAAAGTGATAAATATGATATGTCATATTCAGGCAGTTAATTACCCCATGAAGTTAACTGTCAGGCGTGATATTTTTTAACACGGCTGCACATCATTGCGTTAACCGCAAGCTGTCAAATATCGTTGAGTAACACAGTTAACTATTATTATCGTAGATACCGCCTTGTTTATGGAATTGTTTTATTTTTTACCATTAAAAATAACGGAAACATGTTACCGTGTTAACTGTTTAGAATAGCCCTGCAGGTTTGATGCCTGGTGAAGTCAATACATATATGTCATTTTCTCATTCCTGGATGTCTCAGTGATGTGTCATAGTGGTAATAAAAACACCCTTTTCCCTGTTTCAAGGTTTCTTATGTTGCTTTAAATGTGCACCTTTTTGGAGATTCATTGTACACACCTGTTTATTGATTAATTATTAATGTATTTCCTATTGAGTGAAAAGTATAGCTTCATATGGAATTCCTCATTGTATTTATCAAAGAATATATGGGTATTATTATAGTTATTTTTACACTAGTATTATTTAAACTTATTTTATTTTTTATTAAAAAAAATTATATTATTATTGTGTTCAGCACTCATTTTTTGTGCACAATGTAATTAAGAATATTAATTGTTACATGTATTTTAAAGCAAAGTATATCCTTCAAAAGTGTTTTAAATGTTCTGCAATTCAAAAAGGTTGAGAAATACTGTGTCAAACCATGCGTGCCCGGTATCAATACATCTTTCTCACCACTGCACAATATCATCGTCTCTCTAGTCCAATCTGTATCTTAACTGAAACCATGTGTGATAGCCGTTACTTAAATTGAATTTATTTTTCTAACCAAAAGGGTGATAATATATATACATTATTTTAAATTCTGCAGGTTGATTTATTATTCGATAGCTATTCCAGTCGACACACCATTACCAAGACTATAAAGATAAATGATTTGTCTCTGTTTATGTTTGGGGTCTTCCCTCTCAGTCACTACAGTGACTATTCAGAGAAAATGTCTTGGCCGACTCGTACATCAAAACTCGTCTCGTCTGCAACGTGTCGAATACGTCTTTGTTACTCACAAAACACACGTTGCCAAATGGAGCTCCGCAGATTGGTCGAGTACTATTTTTTAGTTACTAGGGCTGCTATCAACAAATCGCATGCGTTTCATGCTGCGAGTCGAAGACGGCAGAACGCATATGCACACCTACGAATTGGTCATTCCTATACCGCCACATCCAAATATATATACGTTTCGGGAAGTTACACACAACCGTCTTCATATACAACACCGAAGCGACGTTTCTATAAGGTTTGATTTATGGCAGACGAGGTGAGTTTAGGTCTGAGAGCCGGCTTAATAATTAGTATTTTTAGAAACCGTGTTAACTTCATTAAGTTCACTTTAAAACAGGTTGATTTGCGTTTATGGGTGAGTTTCTATAGCACTAATTGTATAGTGGAACAACTTAACCTTGAAATTGCACAGATTGTGATTTATTCTACTGTGCATGTTATAATATATAGGCTCATTACATCCGAGGTCTCGCTATTCCCGTGATCGTAATAACTAAGTTCGACTGTATTAACAAGCTATCAACTAATAAACCAACCTGCAGAATTTAATACAATTTATATTATTACTTTGCAAAAAGTGAATCCTACCGAGTGAATTCTAATACAAATTAATGAATTTATTTTCATCTGTGACTTAACTATTACGTAATATTATGTTCCCATGTTATAAAACAAGAATTGTTCTTCTCAGAGAAAATTTTTAAAGTAAGCAAACTGCATTAAGAGTGATAAACTAAATTAAATAAATATAGATTAGTTATAAGACAAGTTTTATTAGAACAAACATTAGTAAACAATTTAATTTATGATTTTATATTCTAATTTGTACTTATTTGTAAAACTTATTTTTTTATATCTTATATTTTTTTATTACTCCGGAAGCGTTGCAATATTATACAGCAACTTCTGTGAATCTATTTTATACACAAGACAGCTATCGAGGGCTAAAGCGATATATTTTATCATATTTATGTATTGAGGCGCTTAATTGTTTCAATAAGTTAACTGTCTTATCTCGCTCTAATAGTTAACACAGCCAAGAGAGGGGCTGTTAAAACATAACACAATTTACGGTTTAGACCAGGGCTTCATAAACTTTTTCGTCAGATGGACAATTTTGAAATATTTTTTTTTAAAAAACAAGGCTAAAAATTTTTTTCACCATGTGATTTATGCAATTGTTTGTTTGAAACAAAGTCCTGCTATCTAGGCTCAAATTTTGTGGTGTTGATACGCAAAACAGATGCGAAATTGACTATGACGAAAGTTACAGCTAACAACACAAAAACTATGGCAGCAGTGTGCCCGTAACTGCGCTTGTGCCAAACGTCCCTCACTTCGCACATCCGCATACACAAATATCAAAGTATCTGACCATTCATCCAGAGGATATTTAATTTTAAATGTAATTTTTAATATTCGATATGAAGAATAAAAAATAATACACATTTAACATAAATCTCGCGGGACACATCAAAAAGTCACGCGGGACATAATTGGCCCGCCGGACACACTTTGTGAACCCCTGATTTAGACGGTCAAGTTATTGTAAAAATTAAGTCCTCAATACATAAATATGATAAACTACCGTCGATATCCGCCTTGTGTATAGAATAGCTTCGCTGGTTCGTATGATAATAGATTTTTAAAAATGAAACTTGTGAGACATTAATCAATAATTACATAATCTGCAATATTATTAAATATGTGATATTTTTTTATGTCCTCTTGACTTTTTTAAATATGCCATTACTCCATAGGAGTGATAGTAAATCATAAAACCAATGCTGTGTGCGAGGAATGGTGAATTTTTGTAGCTTCATAAACTACTGTCATGACATGGGTACTAACTTACAAAAGTTGCACTGTACCAAAGTGACATACTTGTTTTTACAGTCGCCATAAAAATTATTTCGCATCGTTTTTATTTATATTGAATTTGGTCAAATTTCTTTGTTTTACTGTTAGGTTGTATGTGTTTCATGTACCTATTTATTTTTGTATCTATTTCTTATAGTTGAGTGTGGTTAAGTTTTTAATATGTAATTCAAAACTCTAAAGGGGCTTTAAACGAGCAGCTTTTTACGGCAATATTATACGGAAATTGTGTTGCCGTTAATAGTTCCCGTAAACACGAAAATAGTAATCTAAGTTGCCGAAATTTTCCATTTATTGCCCATACTTTCCGGCAGCACGGTTGGTTGATATATCGAATGCAATCGGAAATATGGGAAAAATCCATAGACCTTTCGATATATCGACCAACCATGCTGCCAGAAAGTATGGGCAATAGATGGAAAATTTCGGCAACGTTGACCACTGTTTTGGGGAACTATTAACGGCAACACAATTGCTGTAAAAAATTGCTCGTTTACGAGCCCCGTTAGACATCCTAGTATCATAATTTCTGGCATTACAAATCCTAACATTCTCCAATTGCTTTAGCCGAGCATCAATAAATCCCCCGTGACCTCCAACCATCTGCTGCCCTCACGGAATGCCTACATAGCTCAGCTCGTCTTTGCTTGTAACTTCTCCAGCATTCTATGCACGTGACCGATCCAGAATAGTCTACATTTTCACATACCATATGTGTACAGCCGCTCATTGTGCCTCCAATGCCATTTTCTTTAGTAGCCCCAAAGATTCTTATGGTTCTTCTTCCATTTTCTCTTACCGAGCCCAGCATTCTGATCCATACATTAATACTGCATGTGGAAGAGTGTTGTAGAGAATTGTTTTATTTTTCTTTGAAAGGATCCTTTTTGAGATCAAAATAACACCTATATTTCTGATGAGGGGCCTGCAATAAATAAATTAAACTATTGGTTTTAAAATCAGTTACCTTTATGGCTCCATAGTTTCAAAAACATCCCTGCTTTGTGGAGAACTGGCAAGTATTTTGTTTCTCTTTTACACGTGAAAAAGCATACTTAGAATTCTACAGCACGTCCGATTATTTAATGAATTTTAGTTATGGGAAGCTAATAAGCCGTCTCCGTACTAATATATATATATGCCACTTTTAGTTATATGCACTGATATACATTCTACAAAAGGTTGTTGGCAAACAGCTTTACAATAATGTCTTCCTCACAATATAATCCGCATGCTATTATAATCATTATTTTAAATGGTAAAATATAGGTTACCCAGCTGTTAAGCTCAACTAGTTGGAATATTTTTATATTATCGCTGTATAAGTGTATTTTGTATTGTAGTCTATGAATTAATTGTAATAAATGTCGCAATGTCCTGTAACATATTGTTGAAATACACTAATTATATAATAAATATTACGATAAGAATGATATTGTTAGAGTTATAAAATAAATATTATTCCTAGAAACAATGTTGTTTGTTTTAATTAACCAAAAGTCAAGGAGTCTAAAAAAATGATTGCCTGGCTGATTTAACATTTTTTGTTGCCTATAAATTGTTGACCATGCTAACATAACCCGTATATTGAATAATTTCTATACGAATTGAATGCTGCAAATCTGTATCTACAATTGGATGGCATACACAAAAAGGCACTTTCGTTAGTAAAGATAATTCCGCTTAAGGCTATACCTTAGTTGAGGCATGGTCTAAAAAGAACATGGCTAGGCGATACGCGGATTGTGCAAATGACGCATGCCGAACGAAATATAATTTGTCATATAAATCCAACATGCGTCCATTTAATGTTCTGTTTATTGTTCTATTAGTAACAATAATAATATATTCATCGACATGTTTTCTTTTTCAAGTAAATGGGTAACGTTTATTAGTCATCTTTACACGATTTAAGAATTAATACCCCCGTCGCCATCACGAAACAAATTGACGTGTTCACAACTCGACGTTCGCTCTCCGATTGCCAGCGAGTCCAAAATTTCGTAGTACCTATAGTTGAAAATTATTTGCCGTTTTACTGAAGTACCCTCTTAATTGGGACAGCCGCTTATTTGGACCAAGTCTCAAGGAGCTATCTTTACTGTGAATAACATTGCTTAATTGGGACAGTAAATTTAAGATGACAATACATATCGTGGGTTGCTGCCAAAAGTTGTTAAGTCGATAATTTAGGTATTTGAGTTAACGGGTTGTGTCTATATATAAATATGTATGCTAGAAAAAAAATTCAAGGTTATCCGATATGAGGCGCTAATTACAAAATGCGACAAGTCCACAATTCAATATTTTCGGGAAACAACGTTTTTATGTTTCAAGCTTCAATTATTTGTATTAGCATGAGATTATTTTTTCCGTTGTATTCTATGTCAAAATTAGAACCAAATAGCAATTTGTTTCGGGCGATAAACTCTTAAATGTAATAAATATAGGCAAAATAAAATTGGACAAAGCGCTATTTGTACCTCACTTTTAAATTTATTCCGCATAAGGCACATATTTCCGTGGCACTGTCATGAGTTTACCAGATGCTACAGCATGGGAGACGCCCTTTTCAATAGTGAACGTTCCCTAATTGGTTGACTTAATCACGCGCAAAATCAACCAAGCTTTAAATGTTATGAAACACGGACTTGGCGCTTTTTGTAATAAATCGAGACTTCAAATATTTTTTTTCGTAGGGTTATGTCGCATTTTGGAATTTATAGATCAATACATATTGTGTAAAATTATACAAAGTATACGTGCGTATTTTTTTCTCGATTTTGACCAAATGTGGACTTATCACTTTTTGGAATTAGACGCTTCATATATAGAAAATGCACATAAACCACCAAAAAATTAACATTATGCCCGACTTTGGAGGACATGTCAAACTGCAATTACTCCATAACATAATTTCGAGACTTGCCAACTTTGGCCGTAACCTCATATCACATAATGTTTACCGTTGCGCCAGTCATTAGGCCTACTACTACCGTACCGTATTCAGTTACCGCCACGCGTGTTCGACATATATAAATAATTTACCTTTTGTCAATTTTATGACCCTTCCCAAGATGTCAAAAAGCGATTTGACACTTTCGGCTACAAATTGCTTCGCTGGATAAAATTAAAAGCCAGCCATTTATGTAACGCCCATCAACATCGGCTCACTGAGATAAGGTGTAGCAAAATCTACCATATTGCGGCTCTTACAGCAAGAAAATCAACTGTGTGAGGAATTGGCGTACACTGACTACCTATGCTGATCTTGTGAAAGTATAAAAAAACAGATTACAGATTAATTGTATAATATATAAAAATACTCTACTACTACCTTATTTTTTGTGGAATTTGATTAATTAAGCCAAAATGCCCTTGTCTCAATGTGTGCTAATTAAGAAGAATCGACTTTATTATTGAACATTTATTTCACGCCCCTATGTTTTAAAACTAAAAGTTAAATGCAGCCTCCCCCCCGTAAGTCTGAAAAGATTGTCGACCGCCAGCCTATTAAGTCGAAGGGAAGGTAAGCCACCACAAGAAAAACAGTTTCATATTCAAAAACGGTTTATTTATTTAATTTCACAACTTAATTAACAAAAATATATGTGGAATTAAAAACATTATAATATAACCAAATAAAATGCAGTCGTGTTCAATGCAACTTTCAGATGGAGTAGTTTTCGGAATACACTATGCATGTAGGTACTGAACGTAATAAATAGAATTGCAACTTAAAACACTTCAAAGAAGAAGCTAGACTAGAAAGATTAAAAAAAAAGTATTCAGTTCAAAAAGAGATATATACACGATTACATAAGAAATAGCTTTGTTGATACATACATAATAGAAATCACTGGGAAAACCCATTTTCGCTAAGTAAAATTTTATTTACAGTCATAGTAATTAACCAGTCGTAAAAATATTTATATAACTGTGTATTTACAAGAGAAGATATTTGTTTAATAACTATTATGAAGATATTAATTATATCACTATCATTTTCGTTTCGATGTGGAGCATATAGGCCAGCACAAAGTTGTGTTTGAAATAACAAGGAATAGTTGTTAATCATTGTGTTTTTACATATTTTTAGCTAAATACGAGATACAATCGTGCATCCGCCGACATCAGAGACGGACGCTCTACCATAGGGCAGTATAATATCACTCTTCATAATAGATTATTAAATCCATATTCTCTTTAGTGCAATAATTACATATTGGTCTTTATCATTTTGTTTTAATTAGAATAATTAGCACGATAACATTGCAACTGAATGCATTGTATTTCTAGTAGAAACGGTTACATGCAAATTGTACGTAAAACATTTCACCGTGGCACAGTTCGCCGTGAGCTTTCTATCGGAAAGAGATGACCGTATACTATACGGTCTCCAATTTTATTAGATTGAATACGAACATTAATTCAATTTTCATAGCTGATTTTGGCAAAATTCATGAATTCAAGAATGAAAACCTTGAATGTATTGTATTTCTAATAGAAACGTTTACATTTCACCATAGCACAGTTAGCCGTGAGCTTTCTATTGGAAAGAGATGACCGTATATTCAATATGAGCATTAATTCAATTTTCATAGCTGATTTGGCAAAATTCATGAATTCAAGAATGAAAACCTAACCTAACAAATGATGACTTCCTTTAAAGTGTAAACCGACAAGAACCGTGTTTTATTTAGACATGAATTTTTTGTTAGTACTATACGACCGGAAGAGTTTGGACGGTCTTTAATATACAGCCATATATTTCCGATACAACATTTTACGGTGAAGTATGATATGGCGAACTGCATACATACAAGTTTCCGGACACGAATAGGAACATCTAGGGATTGCAATACCGATATTTCAAAACCGGTATCCTAGCATTTTACGATACCGATATATTCGGTATTGAAAGTGAAAACAAAATATATTAATTAACATAAAAGGTTTAACGGGACTGTAATTTTATTTCGGATTTCGCGACGTTTGGTTTACTTCCCTTGCCATTCATCGTCCTTGGTGATCAACAATGACACATGCTATAAAATATTAATACTATAAAAAGATTTTTACATATAATATATTTATTGGTAGATACTTCTATTTTTCCAATTATTTTACGAATACCGGTATTCGTATTTTCATTCGATATTGCAATCCCTAGAAACACCACCAATATTATATATATTCTGAATAGAGCGATGTTTTCTTAAATAGGGGTCATCTTACATTGGGATTAAAAACATACGTTTTAAGCATAATAGTATGTAAATGCAATAATATAATACAACACTGATAATAAAAATAAAGAGTTCAAAAAATAAAAAAAACCGCCATGAAAATATTACAGGTAAATGCAAATTATTTTTTTAAATAAATAAATTATTTATATAAATATAAAAAGCATGTATAAATAGATATCATAAAGCAATGAGTAATTAATTATATTTAACTAAAGGCACATTTATTTGGCTATAATATACAAAACACCCTAACAAAGAAAAGACAATTTTCAATTATTTATATAAGGGGTATTCCTTGTCACACGATTTTGTAGTAGTAGTTTTAAGGTCTCCCCTCCCCTCATTCATTAAAAATAATAAATTTCAGTATAAAGTTATTAATGAATTATTATGTAACATCAAAGTTTCAACACACCCACATCCCCTTTCTCACAAGTCAACACATTATACCAGACCGCCTTTCCCCATTATGGTGTGACGCAAAAATGTTGAATCTTCTTCAAGATAGAACTTTCTGTAGTTACGTACCCTATAAAAATCACTGAAGCAAGTTCCAATTTGTCTTCATTACAGTTTACTTTCAGAGTTTTTTTTTGCCCTTATCATATCTTTAGGGTCCATATCTATGATATAGGTTTTCTTCAATATCGTTGGCATGTGTTATATGGATGATCCTTATTGTGGATTCAGATGTTTTATTAAGATGTTTTCGTCTCTTTACTTTTCATAAATCCCTGTAAAAATGGGGATAACTAAATGACAGACGTCCAACTCTACCGAAGTTATGCATTTTCAAAATAAAATGGGACAGTCTGTGACAGTAAAACCATCATAATATAAGTGGAGTTACTGCCAAAAGTTGGTAAGTCAACAATTTAGGTATTTAGAGTTTTAACAACGGATTATGTGTCTATATAATATAAATATGTATGCTAGAAAAAAAAAATCAAGGTCATCCGATATATAGAACATGCACATAAAGCGCAAAGAAATTAACATTATTCCTGTTTTTAAAGGGCACGTCAAACTTCAAATTGCAATTACTCCGTAAGATGATTTCGAGAGGATTATGTACCAACTATAATGATTGTAGTATTGTAGTGTAGATTGATAATATTATGTGTAGATTGCCAACATTCAACTTCAAACGCAAAAATGACAAATCCACACCCCCACACGATTTTTAAGAACTAATCAACAATATTAAATTTAATATGAGTAAATATAAAACAGGAGAAAATAATCAATCTAAAGTTAGCAAATCGAGATTTACTTGAATTGGTAACAATAACAAATCCAAATTCTGTTTATGTCAATATTATTATTGTTTTAAGTGCAATAGGTACACTTATACGTCACTATATGAAAATTTTATGGAAATAATTGATTCGTTACATGGTCAAATTTCCAGGAACGTATCTCAGTCGTAAAACGAGATATTAGTGTACTCAGAAAAGAATAGAAACTACTATACCGTTCGACAGAAAACAGGATGTGATTTTCGCAGATGTGGGATTCGAACCTCTCCCACCGATACTGAAACGACCACTATAGATAGCATGGAGCTTAAAGAAATATCAACAGGATAAAAAGGAGGAGTTTCTTTGATGCTGTCATCTCAGTAAACAAATTTCAGTGAGAAAGTATTAGAATATTGTCATGTAGGCTGACATGCAACTGATCTTTTTATATTGAATAATATATAGATAATATTCTTAATCATAATATAATACAGATATGATATAGATACTAGAATCAAAATTAATATGACAATCAACCTACACACAATAACACATCACAAAATGTCATTTAGAATTTGTTTTAGACAATAAATATTTTATTCGTATATGATTGCTCTATATATATTTATGTAAAACGCCTATAATTACACAACCTTACATATTATTATTATTCTGGTATAAATTTTATATATTTTTTATGTACATATTTACGATATCGTAGACCAGCTACTTGGCAAAATGTTAGTTACCTTGTGGTTCCATTTCGATAGTAACAATTCATTTTTTTTTCATAAGATTATGTTGGACATCCGGATAATAAAGAATAATGATTAATCCGTACAAGTTTCTGGATATACTGATATCAATTCGTTTAGTTAATATTACATAAATATCAACGATTTTGGATAATTTTTAATCAAAGAAAGATTTCATGCAATTACATAATAAGTTTCTTTTTCTCTGTGAAGCAGCAGTGAGCAGAGGTCGGCCACAATCAAGGCGATCTTAGCTTTGTCATCTCCTACCCAGGACAGTTAATTGAAGCTACCAATCACAGCGGTTCTTAAGCCACGAAATGCGGCATCGTCCTATGCTACGCTTACCATTGATCTTTCCTTGACTGACAAGTTGGGGAATGCTGTACTTTTGTCCTCTCATAATGTGACCTATTTTGATACTATGCAGAACTTTTCAGTCTTTTACCATTCGATTGAGAACTTCAACATTTGTCACCCGGTCAGTCCAAGGAATTTTGAGGAAGCGTCTATAGAGACACATCTCGAAAGCTTCAACTCTTCGTGAAATCTCAATTATTGATCAATAACAGAATTATTCAAGAAATAATTTTTGTATACTTTCCAGATAGCAAATACAAAATTAAGATAGGTATATAATACAATCGATCCCTTCGAAATGTGGGGTTAGCGCCAAATGCTTCGTATTTCATCATCCAGAGACTCCAAATAAAGGAACGTCTCTCGACAATATGTCTGAGATGCAGTTTTTTGGAAATATTATTCGGCGTGCATCAGATAAACTGGAGAGATTGGTGGTTTTGGGTAGTCTCTAGAAAGGCAAAGAGGAAGAGCTTCCGCACGCTAGAGCGACCAAATGAAGGAACTTACTGGGAGCAGCCTTCACTCTATCCCAAGAGAGACAGAGAACCGAGCGGCAACGAGAAACGACCAAGAAGAGATGTAATACAAAAAGTTATTCTTTCTATAACCGACACAATAATCCAGAAACTTTGTAAATACTACACAAGAAATTCCCAATAGTATATATACTTTAAAATAATACATTAGAAGTAAAGAAATTATGTAGGAATCTTCGTGGTGACATCGATATAAAAATATCTATGATTGTAAAAGTGATTTGTTAAATTTACCTATCTACATAGTTTTTTTTCCTTTGAAGCATTAAGAATCTTATCCAATCCAATATTTTCCTCACAGGTAGGAACCTATATGGTTTCCAAAAACCACTTTGGGCAATAAACAGTTTGTTATCCATGTAAGTTTCCTAACAGCCAATTATTTATGTCATTTTTGGTTTGAGCAATAATTGATGTTCAAACTATTTTTGGTTATCCGTTTCGCTGCTGTATTGTTCAGCATCATTACGAGGGTCGTAACTTCCTTGGACTATGTCCACGGTGGCCACGCCTTCCTTCTTATCCATGTTGAAGATATCCTTAGGGTCGATTTGCAAGGCGCCCGAGCTAATCTTTTCGTTTATGATATCTTCGACAATTTGCTGTATGGCAGATCTCAACTCGGGATTCTCTAAGTCTTTAATTCCGAAGACGTCTTCGCCGTCAGTTTTCTTTTCCAACATTTTCTTGAGCACCTCGTCGACGATCTCTTGAATGGAAGAATTCTGAATCAAATCTTTCAAGTCGTGTACTTTGACGTTGTCTTCATTGGTTTCTACCGACTGGACCTCTTCTGCTTCTTGAGCACTTACAGGAACAATTTCAGGCTCATTATATTCAATATTATCCTTATTCTCCTTAATAGATTGAGGAATTTCTAATAGTACATTATTTTCTTCTACACCCTTTTCGACATTATCTTCTACCTTCTTCAAATCTTCAATTATCAAACTCTTTTGCTTGTGTTTAGCGATCAATTCTTTAAGTTTCTGTTTGGCAGAAGCCATTATTTTATTTTTCGCTCGTTCCGTATTCCACTTTCTACGTTTCGGTTGCATTGCATTATCGCCACCTTCCAAACTCACATTTTCCAGTTCATTCTCAACGGCTTTGACGACTTCAACATCTATCGTCCCTATTTCTTCTACCACCTCCAGTAAGACGGCATTGTTAGTTTCATTTTTACTTTCGACCAATTCCATTTCATCATTATCTTTATATTTCTCGATAATACTCTTAATATTGTCTCTGACATGCACCGCTGATTCAGACTGCTCTATCACTTCTTCAATAGGCGGTATAACATCATCCTTATAAACCTGCTCCAACGTACTTTCAACGGAGCTATCAAAAGTTTCAAATGGTTCATCATAATCACTGTCTTCCGAATAACTGAAAGTTTCCAACTTAGGCAAGCCGACTCCGAACAGATTCTCTCGCCACGCCTTTCTTTCCAAAATATACAATGTGGGTTTAGTTTTAATTTTAAAGGGCGGCATACTTTGGTAATTGAATGATATATGAGAAAATCCGTCGACAGACGACAGCAAATTATGCGTTCTCGTAAAAGGTTTTAGATGGGCAGAGTACTTACTCTTGCCTTCGATGATAATATGCGTGAACACTTGTAATCGTTCAAGCGTCAGAGACTCTTCCTTATTATACATCCAGTCTTCATTCAATTGGGTGAATCGTGTGACACCAGTCTGAGCGGCAAGATTATCGATGTGTACGTTTACAAAGGTTTCGTTAGCTGCCATCCGGTGGAATCTGGAATATTTGAAAAATGCACAATCAATATGAAGATTCTATGTTTTTTATATTGAGAAAGTATAATACCCTAGCTAGAAAGTAATAATACCCCGATATATCTGCCTGTGCTGAGACCACATTCTGCAAATTACTCAAAATTTGTAGCCTATTGTTTATATTGACTGCTCCAAACTAAAGGGCGTAAGTAAGATTTTGATGATTTTGAGTTAAGTGTGAGGTTAGGTTTACAAAAAAATATCCACAGACAGGCAAAAGGGCGTTCTTCATAGATGATTGCAAACAGTGTTACGATTTTCTAATTTGGGCATAAGTGGTAAGTGATAACCATACAGAAAGCCAATAAGAATTAACGTAACGTACCAAAATTAATATGATTATAACAAACAAATAAAACATAACAGAAATACGAACAAAAACATGGATAAAATAATGAAAAAAAAACAATTCGTTGTTTTCTATATGAATTTTTGAATGAAATTTAAATGAAATTTTTTCTTGGATAAACAAAATGAATGAACTGATTTAAAAATTCTAATTGCAAATAAATAAATAGATTAACACTACATACCTCAAAACAATATTATTCTACCATAAATGAAAGAAAAAAAACTCCAATACTAAAAAAGAAGTTGTAAAGAAATGAAGTTGTTCTCATTAACATGAAATTTTTTCACTATTTTTGCTCTCCTGAATAGTAGCGATTTGTCACCTAAGCCCATTTGGCTTTGCCATCGATATAAGATTATTTAAATTCAACTTCGTTGCACATGTTGTAATCTGAACCTTTTATGAATGTGTTGGTATTTTTTATTTTCTCATTGTTTTGACAATTACGGCTTTAGATAGATTTGATGATCAGAGTGATTTCGAATCGGGAAATGACATAAGCGATATTATTCCACAGAGAAGACGTCAGATTATACATACATATTTCTCAATAAAAATACAAAAAAATCTTTATTTTTGATAAACTTTTAAGGTATTTCTAGCCTACATAGAGTAAATTCAAAGGGTACAAAGGGGTTAAAACAAAACAACTTTTTTTAAATACACATCCATTCTTGTCAAAGATGTTAAATAAACAATTTTTTTTATTCAACGAATAAGAGCCGAGCCACACCGGGCGACTCTGGTCTCGAGACCAGTCGCCGAGACCAGACCGATGCATGCAGTTATATGGAGCATGCCACACCTGGTCGCCCAGTAGTCGCGCATGCAATAAAGTCGGGCGACCAGTAAAATCTCGTTCGTGCGCTCGGTCTGGTCTCCCGGTCTCTCTGGTCGGGCGATCGGTAGCGATGTATGAAAACATATAACTATGTATTGAGCGCTGCCACACTAGGCGACCAGTCGCCGGCAGCCACGCCGCGGATAGAACGTATTTTTGTATACTTGCGTGTACATTCATTATTATTATTATTATTGGCTGCCTCTCTGGTCGCCGGCAAGTCGCCCGAGTAAATCGCCTGAAGAGACCAGTTGCGCGACTGGTCTCGAGACCAGAGTCGCCCGGTGTGGCTCGACACTTAGACACAAGATTTCAGAATGTAACATTCTATATACTGAATATACATATGTTGAAAACATCTCATGCATATACATTATAAAAAATCGTTTTTGTAGAAAAAAAATACGACACCCGACAGGCTTGAACCTGTATCTGCTGGATTCGCACCAGTATGTTTTACCATTAAACTACGGCCGCCTTAGATAATTACGACGATTTCAACTAGTAGTTGTTACATGAAAAGCTTATCGAATTGCGTTGTAAGGATGTTAAAGAAAAACCTTCCCCTATGTAGATGAAGCCTTTATATTTGAAAGTGAACTTGATAATAAATAAGGCTTGCTAAGGTTAATTAATAAGTTAGCTGAAGTCATTTCGCATTACATATACGTTTTCCAAAAAAAATTGTAACTTTGTCCCCGATGATGAACAATCAAAGTCAGTACTGCTGACTACTAAAAATATTCTGAAATCGCTATCAAGTGTTGTCTTCGATTCCCATCCAATAATATGTAAACAAAAATTAATCATGACAATAAATGTAATTAATGGTATATTCACTTTGTCCTGGCAAAATACATTTTTACTAAACTCACTTGGATATTGCGGCTCCTCCCGGATAATTGACACCGGCGACACTGACAAAGGCCAAAGAAAAGACCAAGTTGCCAAATAAGCAGCCCAAAAGACCCCACGCCAGTAGGCTAAATAATGTAGTCTTCCCTCTTCGCTCCCATCTGGATAAAAGAAATATCAAAAATGAAAACCACTCTCTAGAAATTCTAAACTATTATTTTTGAAACCCCAATTAATCGCGAAATGAGGAAATCTAAAATTACTATCATTTTCGATTAGGGGGTTTAGAAATTCTGAAAAACAGTTACTTTCTGAGTATCTAATATGTGTTTAACGTTATAGTTATTGCATACCGATGTGTTAAACTAGGGTTTTCTAAGAAAACGGTGCCGTTATGTAGTGGCGCTTGACATCAGTAAACGTTGTCTATGCAAACCAAATGGCGTTGTTTTCAATGTCAAATAGCGGTGCCGCCATTTGCATGATGGTCGTCATTGCGGAACAAACAGTTGTGGAACGTTTTTTCGCGTGTAGCAGTGACCATTTTAAAATAAAAAAATTAGTCCGAACACTACAAACGTAATTTGGACCAGCGAAATGACGAAATATTGATTGATTTTGTAAGAAATAATGAAGCTTTATATATTGTGTACATGTAAATTGTACGTAAAACATTTCACCGTGGCACAGTTCGCTGTGAGCTTTCTTATCAGAAAGAGATGACCATATACTATACGGTCTCCATTTTTATTAGATTCAATATGAACATTAATTTAATTTTCATAGGTGATTTTGGTAAAATTCAAGAATAAAAACCTAACCTAACTTAACCTAACAAATAATCCAGTATTTCGGCTATTTTCAAAATTTGTTTGCCGCTGGCTTCCTGTAAACCGATAAGAACCGTGTATTATTTAGACATGAATTTTATGTCAGTACTACACGTCCCACAGAGGTTGGACGGTTTTAAATATACTGCCATATATTTCTGATACAACATTTCACGGTGAAGTGTGATACGGCGAACTGCATACGTTCAAGTTTCCGGACACAGTAAACCGGCGTCAGTTGAATTTGCTAAAATAAGACTCACATATAATTGCACCCAGCAGCCGCAGCCACGTTGAAGAGTGGAAAGACGTAGATTATAAATCGTAACTCCTTATGCGGCAGTAGTGAGAACAGGAACACGAATATCACAGACGGTATCAGAAATGCAAGAACTCTTCTATCAAAGTAGGCGCCGATGGGAACCATCAATAGGCTGGGGCCCAAGCCGCGCGGTAACGCCGAGTACCAGTACCATAAGAATGGTGAAGTCTGTAATTCCGGTGTTAAAGAAAAATATACCTTTTGTTTATACCACCTACAAACATACTATGAAATAACCAAAAAGTTTAATATCCGGATTTTCTAAATATTAACTTGGCTACCAAATCATCTACACTAAAAATATTCCAAAAATGAAATCAAGTAAATTAACCATAGATTAAATCTTCTTGCATTTGTAGCCTTCTGTTTCTATAAAAATTGCTAAAGCAAATTGCAGTTTGACATGTGCCATTTGTTGCATGCAAAAAAAATATAAAAATACTCATTTCAGAGTTTGTATAAAAATTAGAGCTCCCAGCAGATCTGTTCCAACATAATACATAACTCCAAAATCTTGCAAAATTGTGTAAGTAATACTACATTTTATATAAAACATAAAAAATAACGCATTTATGGCGGTTCCTCAAGGTGAGTTTATAAATTAACTCCTCGAGCTGTCATTTTATCATGACGTTAGTGATAGCACACCGTGCAAGCACGGCATCGTACAACCTTGGCCGAAGCACGAGTTCAAACATCGAGTGAAACACAGATACCAACTTAAAAATTCGTAAGTCGTAATTCGCAAAAAAGTGTATTATTATTGATAAGGTAGGGGGTTTTTTACGAACACTTCAAGTATTCATAATTTGTTTGTTATATATTTTTTTATTGACTTAATGGGTAGGTGATAAAGTTTTTACCTACTTTATTGTATCCGTTGTCAGTGTATATTTGCCTTTTGGTGAGTGTAAGATGCCAAAAGGCGAAACCCGGATCGCAAAAAACAACTCAAATGGAATAGTACCTACAAAACTTAAATCCATTAGAATTTAAAAATTTGCTTTTTAGATAACCGCAAATAACCGTTTTGCACACCAAATTCATCCGTAACATATTGGGGATATCTCGGAAATATAACTAAACGGTGTTATTGGGTGTTATCGAGTCATGTGGTTGGAATAGACCTGCTGAGGTCCTTTTGAGCCGTATTTTCATATGTTTAGATTAATTGAAATGTCATATCGTCGGTGTTTTGTAAAAAGGGCGAATTAACCAAAATGCTATTTTACAGGAGGAGGATTTTTAACTATTGACATTTATTTGTTTATGACCTGTGGATGATTATAAATATACAACAAGTTTATAATAAAGCTTAGAAAGAATACTGTCATTATAATAGGCATTATTATATAATATTTTAAAAGGCCTAATATGTCACATTCACTTTTTATTCGTAATTTTAATTAATTTAACTTTAGTCGATTATCGTTTTTAAGTACTTTCCTGTGGAGATACAAATTCGCCGTTTTTACACAACGAAATTAGTGGGATACATATTATATTTTCCTTAAAATCTCGATTTCGCCAAAATGGTTGATTCGCTATATGAGTTTCATTTCAAGTCAACAATCGATCTATTGTATATTGGTAACATTCATTTAAACATCAAATATATTTGTAAAGGATACACCCCACTCAGAACTCTTGTTGAGGATTGTGTTGAACCAAAAGACTTCAGCCTCCGGCCAAGTCCACTTGGACCAAAAGAAAGAGTCCACGGTGACCGTTAACAGAACTAGTCCAATGGCTGCAGGAATACCATGCTTCAATAAACTGTAATTTAAAAACAAGAATTACACATTAATCAGGAATCATAAAAATAACACAAGCAGTCAATAAAAAAAATGCCATATTAGCATCGGAAAAGTATCTAAAAACTGCTGCCATAAAAACTTATTCTTCCTGGTGCTACAAGTGGGTCTTGTCCTTCTCTAGGATCTGTCTCTATGAAGGTCTGTAGGATCTGCCTCTATGAAGATCTATCCAATAATAAATAAAACAAATAATTGAATAATAAGTAATAATTATAAACAACTTTATAATGTAATATTGATTATTTGTGATTTTTTTTTTTGATATTGTATTACATTGGTTAAAATTAATAATTAGTTGTTCAATATTAATATTGGGTGAAGTGTTCATCTACAAATTTTTTCTATAAAAAACTTTTAACTGCATATTTGTTCATTTTTAGTACATATTTTTATGATTTAATGTCCATCCAAGTTTTTGTTGCATATAAATCCGCTCCCTACTTATTAATGAATGATTGAAAGTCGGACAACTACAATTCTGACAAAAGTATATAATTTAGAAAGAATGTAATAAGACATAAATAAACTGCGAATAGTATTTATAATACTCGCTTAATTTCAGGTGCCTAGTAATAAAAACAGGAGTTCTAAGAATTCTGTAAAATTGCATTTTTGTAGATGTCCGAGTTTACGTATATATGCTCAGGATCCAAAAACAAATTGAAAAAAAACCAATGCACAATTCAAAAGACCAGTGTTTGGTCCACTACTCCACTGCGGCCGCAGAAAAACTTTAATAATCAAAGATAAATATAATATATGGAATAAAAAAAGACTTTTGCTTACCTAAGCACCGATATTCTTTTTAAATATAGATCATACAGTAGGAACTGGCCTAGCAGTATTGCTAATTCGGCTCGGAAAATTATAATCGCTGCACCAGAAGTGTACAAAAACATTGGATGTTTTCCGTTCACCCAGCAGTCGAGGGCAAGTAGAACTGAAATAAATCAACTACCATTGAAATATATCTAACCAAAAATGTTGAAGAAAAAACTTTTGCCAGATGGAACCTTCGCTGAAGCAATATCCAGTTTGTCAAAGGTGGCATTTTACTATACTTATAACAAAAAACCTTTCAAACTCCGCAAACATCTAACTCAGTTTGTAGTAAGATTAATAGAGTGTAGTTGTGATTATATTATGCTGCACGTCACATACTATCACGTGACGTCACAGTAAGCCACTACGGGAAAAAAGTGTGTAATGTCGTTTTTCTTGGTGTTTAAAATGTTTTTAGCGGTTGGCACTATGTATTGTCTATAAGAATGTTGTTTATTATATATGGTCTGCAGGTTGGGTTCTGTTCAAAATATTATCTGAGGATGTAATATCCCCAAGTAATTTTAACGTACGCACACGTAGAAACTGTTAAAATTAATTGAAATTAGCATGAATAATGTATAATAATTCAAAATACTAATACATTAGAATTGGCACTCTCCAATCATTGAATTTATAGAGATGGTGATCGTTCAAAATATATTATTGCAAAATGACGAAATAGACTAAATTTGTCACCGTGACAGCGTGACAGTACGCGACGTGCATCTCAATATAATCACAACTTTTTGCTTCATTTCTATATATAAGCAAAAAACGCAAGAAAGCTTGATATACAAAATTCTGCTCTAAGTAACCGAATCGAAAAAGAATTTTACAAATTCGATATAGGTAGGTACAGAAAGGACAAATTCTTTTTGCATTGCGACCACGACGAAATCACTTTAACGGTGTTAGCGTCATTTGAAAGTAACAATACCAACACCTAAATAACTCGCCTGCACTGCCAGAAGAATCTGACACCATTCTACAGAACCAAAATTCGATTCACCGATTTTTTGTGCACGCAAACATTAAACGGTCAGCAAACTATAATGGTGAATCAGACACACATTTCGATAAACAAAATTTTGATTTACGAACAACTTTTCTGATAATAATCTGTAAAATAATAGTTGGTTGTTAATGCTAACTACTTGTGACAGCAAGCAGACTGCATGGCTCTTGGAATAAATTCTTCGCTTTCGTCCATAAAACCAATTAGTCTCCACTGTGGGAATGACAAAAATCGTCAGTGCAGCGGTCATATTTGATTTACAATGCGTAACCTAAAGAAATCAATGAAATTCGTTACCCCTAGCAAACATATAACTTTATGTATGTTGTTGAGTTTATCCACAGAACAGATTAATAAATAGAAACGTAAAAGCTATCACCGAATGGCCTGACTGCCATAAAACACAAGAAAAAAAAATGCGTCGACCATTCCCAAAGATTGAAAGAACGTTACATTAATGTGACAAACTAAAATACATATTATTAACTATTGAAAATAGCATATTCTTCAACACGTGTTTAAGTTTATCCCATATTTTTCTACACTCGAGATATTAGCCTGTTATATCACACCCAGTAGGGTAAGCCAGTTCCCATTAATTGTGTTCCCTGAGTGTATCAGCCTTCCGGATTAATAAGTTGGAGATATTCTATACTTCGATACTTTTTCCTGTCATACGCTTAACGCAACGTATGATAAAATAAATGCATTTTTCAGACGCGTGACGTCGCTAGCTTTATTTTAAACTATTTTACTTCAATTGTACTGACTCGTCCGAATAAATCAGTGTTCATACTACTCCTTATATTGACACCTCCCCAATTAAAAACAATTCCACATCTTCTCTCCGGCGAAGGCAAAAAAGGCAAAGAGAGAAGGTGGTTTGTTAGTATATAATAGTATGACCTTTACGGAATATGGGCCGAAAGTGAAATGAAGAATTTTTAATGATGCTGTGTCGATGTTAGTAAATAATTCATTCCCATTCATAAATATTGAAAAGAATACCTAATGGCAATACCATTATATTTGGCAATGGACGGCTGAGGTAGAACATGAAGTGGTATTGGGTGACGGTCAGTGCCGTGAACCACCATGCGAACGTTCCACCAAACACTTTTCTCAGACTGTTCTTCAACTTACACCAGCAGAGTATTACGCATATTGCAAGGCATAGTCTCACTGAAACAAATTCAGAATCATTAGATGGCAGTAGTTTTAACATAATTATAATATTACCCTCCAATTTCACTATCAATATCTCGAATATTTCAATTTTATAATGTACATTTCTAATGGTTCACTTGCGTGAGAGTGAGTTTACGTGGACGCTATTTTATAAATTCTTAAAATAGGGTCTCCTTAGCAAACTCAGTGTACTTCTTTGAACTGCTATAGATGTACAATTGTATTTTCACCGCTTTTGTATTTTATATTATGTTCTTTTAATATTTTCATTTTTATCGTTTTTATTACTTTTCTTCATTATAATAATGTTTCATGCCATGTTGTGAACGTCTTAAACTTATAATTTGTAATGTCCACAATATGTTAAAAAAAAAAAATTGAAAATGGTATGAAAAATGTTTATACCAGCAGTGAAAGAGATTTTGATTGAAAAACATAACATATTTTCAGAATTAATATTATCGATGTTTTTGACATTGATTAATTTTAAAATGTAAATTGTAAGCTTCGTATTACGTTGCTAGGATGTCTTTATAAAACTACAGTGGCACTGCACTCACCTTAAATATTCAATTCCGAAACTATAGTTAAAATTTGTCCAATTAATATCTTGAATCGAAATTAAGGTACACTGGAAATGTATCTACTTTATAAAGATTAAAATATGCTTGGTATTAAAAATTATACTTAATTGCCAGTCTAAAAAAATGCATGCAATACCTGTATACTGAGACCAAAATTTTGTGCATTCAAAAAATTGCACAACGGACACCACCGGCGATGAGAGAAATGATATTATAAGTGGACCCAGGAAACTTCGAGGGACTACTCCAGGAAACTCATGATGATCATACTAAAACCAAAAAACATTACGTTTATTTACTAATTTGCAAATAGTGTAGGTACATTTCATAATAAATAAATAATGAATTTAGCCAAAGAGATAATATAATTATAATGATATAATATCGCACCATCGCAACTAAACTGCCACAATCCAAAAAACGTCAAACAGAGAAAATCAGCTTTGATGTTTTTAAGTTTCGCATTTTTGTACTGTGTTTTTGAAATATGTTTAGATATTGAATGAAGTGTTGACTTGAATTTGATGACTTAGAGATATGAAATTTTCGGTACATATACTATGAACGATAGACAATGAAACGTAGTAATTAACTCAAAACACGTAAATTTGGACTTGTGGCGATTTAGTTGCGAGAGTTCGATATGTATGTGCATAACCATAACTGATTAAAAAAAATACAGTCGAACTTGCTTATTACGATCACGGAAATAGCGAGATCTCGGATGTAATGAGGAAACATTCGTTGACATTTTAGTTTATGATTTTCTCCATACATTTATTCACTTTTATAACGAGCTACCTCTCAGGTATACCGAGCAAAACTGTTAATGTGTCGATTGTTTAAAAACAACATTTTTGACCATAAGCAATAACATCCGACCGGGCAGTTAACTATTAACTTTAACGTTAACTATTAACTTATTTTGTGTCATTCTACGATTAGAACAATAAAATTATACTCGATAAAGTTCAAATCATGGATCATGTAAAAAAATCAGTACCAATGTAATCTACAACGATTACCAAGAAAAGAGGAATATTAATAGAAGACACGGAAAAATGATTGGTTATATGTAGGGATTCCAATCCCGGGATCCCGAGCTATTTTCGATTCCTATGAATCCCGGGATTGATAAACATAATCCCGAAACTTGATTTTTTTTATCAATTTTTATGGAAAATAAAATAAAAACAAAAATATAACAGAAAAAATACTTTTAATAACAAATAACTACATTAGAAATAAACTGAGTTTGAATGAAGTTTGATTTATACCCATGTGTAAGTTGCCGATTCATTTTATTTTTTCACATAAATTAATAAAAATGAGAAAGATTGGAAAAAAACAATGCTTAGCACTATTAACAAAGTAATTCCACCATGATCTCATATGTTTTACGGCAGTTTCATATTTGGCTGACTAATTAGATTTATGAAGTGCAAAGGCCATAACTACACCACGATTCGCTTTACTATTTTAAATCTCGATAACCCATTCATTATGTCTTTAGGTACTATCAGAAACAGCAATCTCATATTAAATTCACATTATTAATTATATTACAATATTATTTACTCCATTAAACTTATGTATTTCCAAGATTGAATGTATACAATATTAACAATAAATGTTTTAAATAGTATAAATTATACTAGATTTATTTTTGACCGATTTTATCAATGTTATTTGTAAATATAAAAATTTTATGTTAACAATGGAAAAAAATGCCAATACCGGGACCTGTCCCGGGATCCCGGGATTGTCAAATTGTAATCCCGAAATCCCGGGATTAGAATTTTGGCTCGGGATTGGATTCCCTAGTTATATGGATAGAAGATATGCAGCAACAACAACGTTCCAATAAATCTTATGTTCATACAGGAGCCTTGAGTGTTTTTGAAGACCTAAAGTGTAAAAATGATGATAGTATTGATACTCATACATTTACACAGATGATTTCTTACGATCGACGATCAATAAAATTGTCAATGATGCTTATTGATGCCACCAATTGTTCGTTTACAGATACAATTGACGCTATTGTCATTCGTGTCGTCTCAATTGACGGCAAATGATGAGAATTTTGATTGAAGCGCATTGCCAGGAGCCATTGACGCAGCCGATTGATCGTTAACTGTGCAATTATTGGCAATCGTTCGTTCGGTAGCAAGCAGGAATCGCATCACGCATGAGTGTCATGATTTTCAATGTTTAGCCAAATTAGCTCTAACAAGATGTCAAAACTTTCTTGGTCCATTCTGAGAAAACTTTTGTATTCTTCTGGTCCAACATCTCGCAAAACTCCTGAAGCGGGTTCTCAGTCTCATTGAACCAGCGTTTCGCCCTCTATTTTCTTTCATCCGAGTGCAGACAGCCAAAATTATGGCAAGAAAGCCTAAATCTGTATTTGACATCATACTGTTCACACTGTAGGTACTGTTTCTGCAGGTGTTCACAAGCAACTGGCGTCAATATCAATCGCACTTCAATTGAAGCGTACAATTGGTCGCATCAATGAGAATCATTGACAATAATTGACATTGACAATTTTATTAATAGTCTCCAGCGCGCTATAAACTATACAACATCAAAGTAACAGGTGAGGCTGCCAGTGCAGTGCGCAGATACAGAGGGAGCTTCTAATTTTATCAAGATTCTAGCAAAAATCATAAAAATGAGGATTAGAGTAGGATTGTTTTCTTAATTGAATGTAATTATGTGGAGAGATTTTATTTTCACCTATCCTTTGAAACTAACATACCTACTATTTTTTTTTTTAAATGCATGATTTTAAGTGTTATTTGACTTACGCGATTTTTCGACTTACACAAAAATCTTCGAAACGAAGACGTAATCACGTAAGTCGAGGACTATGTACTAGACTTTCAAAAATATAATAATAAAATTGTACACTTTTGAATTTGGGGTTTTGAAGATGTCATAATATTATAATTTTGACATTTTCTATCAGATGTCAGAATCGATACTGCTTATTATACTTTATTAAAAAGAACTCTGTGGTGGTGTAAGAATATTTGACCGTATATTATCAGGGATTCTGGATAATTTAAAATCTAAAAATTAATATAATTTTATTATTTTCTCCAGCTTCTAAACATTGATCTGTTGGTTTTTAAACAGTGGGAATACCGTACTGTCACAATAAAGTGCTGTTAAATTATTATGAAATAGTTTGTTTAGAATTATTTTGGTTAATTCTAGATAAAAATAAGGTACCTCAAGCTACGTATTAAATTGATAACATACCTGTGTTAGGTTATGTCGATGATATAAAATGTCATGCATAGCCTGGATATTGAAACTTTCCTCCACCTTTGTGAAAGGACAATAAACCAAATGCGCGCTGGCAATGAGCAATAGTATTTGCGGCATTTTGACAGTCCCAAAATCTTCGTTTGGTTTACATCTAATTCATTTTATGTAACAAAAATAGCACATCAAATACTGCTGAACTATTCAAAATCAAAAATATCCTTGACCGATGCTGCCAGATGACAATTTCTAAATCCATTTCTTTTATTTTATTTACAATAATTTCATTTATAGCCCGTTTAGTACAAAAAAATATAGTTGTGTTCTTAAAAAATAGACAAAATATTTAAATAAAAAATTCTAAATAAGAATATTCAAAATCAGAAATACTGTAAAAGACCGTTCAGATGGTCCAATTTGGTTGATCTAAAATACCAAAGAGTAAAATACTTTCCAGGTTAAGGATATTGTGATAGCTAACATGAATCAGCCCAAAGAGATTGAACTGCTACCATTCAATATCTTTGGATCAGCCTGATCTTTATATTGTGATACGTGGTATTGGGTGAGGTTCTGGACCAAAGAGATTGGACCTAATCTGTTTGCTCTGATACCTGTTTGCCATGTCCCAGAAACTTACGAAAGGTTGACTGTTTCGGGGAATATGCCTGGTAAATATAAGATTGTGAGCATCGAGAGTGATCAAGTACTTAAAGGAATTCATTTGAAAAACCAATTTGAATAGCATTGATCAAAAGTTTGTAGTGGTAGGAAAAGTTGAACAAAACTGATCCGACCACAAGCCAGACCACAATGTATTTTTTAGGATATATTATTATTTTTGCAAAATACATAGGTATCTACCAATATAGTTAATAACTACCTACTGTATTGTGTGTAAATTTGAAAATGCCTAATCTCACACCGATTTACGGTAAATGATCTAAATATAAATAAAATTATTTCAAATAGATGTTTTTACATGACGTGGTCTCTAACTTTATCGCCTGTCATGATATTTTTTATATATTTTTGCAGGTATTCTAAAAAATTCACTAATTGCCGATTGAAATCATGAATATTCATTATAAAAAATGTTTTATTTTTTAGTGACATTGCGAGGCAAGTTCTTTTAGGAGAACGAGACAGCTATATATAGTGGCACGCGTCGCACGCGCTATTTATTTTGTGTGCTGTGTTCAATTCGAACAAAAAGTTTCAACTATTTCGACAGTTCAGTTCAGTCGAGTTCAGTTTTGTTGATGTTTACTGCTTGCGCGAGTTCGCGAGTCCTTATCAGTTCGGCTCAAACTCTTTTATTCGGTCGCTGTGATGTGTATTTGATTTAGTTGTCTAATTCAAGTTTAGTTTTTAAAACAACCGTGAAGTGTCAAAATGGTTAGCATAAATAAAAACTTCAATACCAGCCAGACGGTGAGTTGATTTTGAAACGTCTCGCATTCATTGTGTACTTGAAGAAGTTGCGCAAAACTTAACCAGTCTATTATACTTTCATTCGGCTGTTACAGTTTATTGATCTCCAATGTAATTGTCAGCGCATTTAATACATGAATGTAATTGTTACATTTTCAGGGAGCGACTTTCTTCAACTCGTCGGCTGATGAAGACGGTAGATTAGTGAACCCTACTTCAACCCAGCCTCATCATTTTGTCCCATTGTCAACGATCCCGTTTTCCACGATCCACATAATAATCTCTACGGCCATTTCGATAGTCGGGATTGTCCTGGCCGTCAGGGAACCTGACACGGAACACAAATGTCGAGCCTACTTCATCATGCTTTACCTTCACGCAGGATTCTGGTTTTTTACATTGGTAAGTGATTTGATTGGTTAACTATTTATTTGTAATTAATTACATCGATGATAATGAATTAATTTATTCAAAACTCGCTCCTTTAATGAAAGCTACTTTCTCATTTGTTTTTACGAAAAATACGGTGTCATTGGGTCGTTCACAAAACAATGATGCTTCATTTAAATTGTTTGCTTTATAATGAGATGAATAAATTAAACATTACTATCAACACAATATTCTCACTGAAAATATAGCGCCATATTAGGGTGCCCAATTTCCGACAGGTTTGACCAAAGCAAAGGTATAAAAGTAAACCTTCTATGTCAATGGCTTTCAAACTTTGTTTGGTAATGGTGCCGCAGATGACCGCATGACCTTTTATAACCTTTTTACGTTTTTATTAGCTCGTATTCTTATTTGTCCGGTGGTTGTTTATCCAGTACAAATCTTGCAATCGATTTTTAACTAAGTTCCCGACAAGCTAGACATTTGAAACTTTTAGAATATATCAGAACACGATTCCAATGCATTCTTTTAATACTTTTAGCCATCTTTAAGTAGAATTGAATTCATTTTCAGTTAATTCTGCTTTGTATGAAAAATTATTTCAGAGGAAATCCGTAATCCAATCCACTATTATTGGTTGCTAAGTGGGTGGTCCTAGCAACTAAATTATTTATATATATATACGTGTGTTACTATGGAAATCAAAATGAAATGTCAAAATGATATTTCAGTATTCTATATTTGTTTGTTTGTTTTTTATTTCCTTCATATCAAGTACAAGTTTGAGCATATTGAGCATAATAATTGAACCGAAAATTTAAAAACGTTGTATAGGTATGAAAAGTTCTTTTTATCTTGTAATTATTTAGACCTAACCTAACCGTAATGTGTGATAATGATGTATCGAAATGTATCAAAATATCAAACTTTAAATTAACAAATTGGATCCAAAAGAACACGGCACTATATGGAACTCTTTTTTTGCATGGCGCCCTAAGTATCCAAATATTCTTTTCACGGCACCTGTCAATATCAATTAGTGGGACTGATGAACCCAGTTACGTCCCCAGGTAAAGTGCTGCCCTTAAGCAGAATTAAAATGCTGCCTCCTATATTTTTATAATGTAATATTGTATGTAAATAGGTACATTACCTAACTACATAATGTATTTTATCATTTCTTCTCAGCTATCATAAATATACAAAAACAATAAAAATCATGGCAATTTGTGACATGCATACTACTTACCGATCTTCAGAGTTGGCACCGTCTGAAAGCACCATGCCGCAGGCCAACAATATTCTCCATTCCATGAAACCTTCTCTCAAAAGTTGTTTTGCACTTCCTCAGTAGAATTCCATTTAACAAAATGATAATATAAATTATATTAAATTCTACTCAGTGTTCAACACCATTATCAAGACTACAAAATATAAACTGGTCTACGCTTATGTACAATACTTATATAATGAGATGGATGATCTCTCTTCCTCATCCTGGTACTATTCAAGAATAATAAGTACTTCTACTTACTAAGAAAGCATATTAATTTAAAACAATTAATTTTAATTTCTGCCGGTCATAAATATTGTTTCCCGAATCTGAGCATTTCCATGCCCTAAGACTGGGGCAAAAGTTTTTATGTAAGCGTGCCACAAATTCACAAATATTATTTTTCGATTGTCTAATGTGCCGAGCAGTTTATCATGGGGAAAAAATGGATTCAAAGAATTCTATTGAAATGTTTAAAAATTGTGTTCTTGAGATTATATCTTTCACCATGTTTCTAGCTGAAGGCATATCTTTTATTCTTTAAATATTTTTTCCTTTTTTCAAAATTTGATTTGAAGAGGTCCTGGGAGTATTTTAACCACGCTTCTTTCATATATTCCCCATCACTGAATGATATTTCATTTTTAGCGTTTGAGGTAAAAAACAAGCAGCTGTTTATATTTGAATGACAGCCGATACATTTCATTGGGTTTATTGATTGAATTATTAATAAAACCGAAAAAAATAAGCATTGCTGTTGTCATGTTTTAATATTATATCCATATTATATAGGTAGGTAGGATCTATTTGTATTTTTGTGATTTTTTTTAAAACAACCTATTTAATTAATTTAAAAAAAATAATCTTCAAAATTAAATATTATTCGCGTGCCATGCAAAATCATCTTGCGTGCCATAGGTTCGCCATCACTGCCCTAAGACATCACTTACCATTATAAATAATGCAATTAAGCAATCTTAGGTAGAGGAAGGACAGATTCTTCTGGCATTGCGGCCACGATGAAATCACTTTGCAGCAGTGTTAGTGTCATTTGGAAATAACTCACTTAATAAATTAATTGATTTTTAAAACTAACCAACATTATCTGCAATTTGTAGTCTTAGTTCAGTGAAAACAATGATGCATGATTGGGAAAGTTTGGTGTGCACTATTTATGTTAAATCTTAACAGCCTACCTCCACCTTTCGCCTCTGCATCATAAAGTATATTTACGGCACTGGTAGCAGACATTTTCTGATGACTAGTTATTTCTATTACTTTAAATATATAAAAGCCGATTTCCCATGAAACGAAATATGTTTTTTTGTTATTTTTCGGATGTTAAAAAAAAATTTATCAGCTGATCTTGTCCTATTAAAAGTATCAGAAACTAGCCCTGATTGTTATTAAATTAATCTGGAATAAGTATTAAATATTTTTTTTATTTTACTTAATTACTTCATAATTTGATATTATTATCAGTGTTTTTGTTATTTTTTTGTATATTTCCTCAACTCTTTATTAAATACCTACTATTAGTGATAGTGATTAGTGATCTGGAGTTACAACATTCCAATTTTGACTCACTTAAAAAGGTTGTCTCTCGCTGGCTTAGTATAAACTCCAACATGTATAATTAATTAGGAAAGAAATCAAGGAAGTCTATGATTATATTGTTATTTTTAATACTTACTATTAAAATTATCCAATTAATTTCATTTCCTTGATGGAAGGACATCGTTGTTATAACAACACTTTTTTGTTTCTATGACTTCTTTTACACAATATGTTTTATTTAAAAGAAAATTAAATATGTTCTTCTTTTAAAGACCCATGTTCCTTACAAAGTTCAACTGTTGTAAGACATCTAGTCCCTAAGACTATTATGTAAAATAAAGGAAGTGATACATAATGAACTTTTGGACTGCAATGCTTTGAATTAATATTCTCTGCACTGTTAACTTTATATCCATCAGAACTTTTTTGATTCAACTTGCACGACAATACATGTTTATACATGCATTTTCTTATTATGGCCATGATAATATGTACTGTCAGCAATAAATCCATGCACGTGTAGGCAGGGTATTATGTTATTTAATTTCAAAAAGACATCCACTACCTTCCGAAATATCATTTAAAAAATGACAATGACTGCCTTTTTCAATAAACAAAATGAACATTATCGTAAATGTAACAAATATTTGACGGTGTGTACAATGTAACTAACTACATACTGATAATAAATCATTAGGCTGATAAATAATAATACTATAGGCACTTTACAATGATTAATATAAATACCATTCATGAATTTAATATAATGCAGTATAACTATAAAATGTAGGCATTTTGTGTCAGTTTAAGGGTGGCATGTTGCCAAAGTATGTTACCGTCTGCCAGTGGCGAAGAGTGGAGTTAGGCTGTGGAGATCAAACATAAATAATGCACACTAAAATTTGTCAGTCATACATATTTGTTTTCATAGAACTAAGGCTTACAAATTGCAGATAGTGTTGGTTAGTTGTTAAAATTCAATTAAATCCTGCGTAAACTAAGCCATTTCTTATTTCAAACTAGTAATGAACATTCTAAATACTTCAAATTGCTCCCAATGAAGAACGTGTTTATTTTTATAATGTGTAATAAAATAAAAACGGTCTTAAGACCAATCCTGTTGAATAGTAAAAAACTCAAATCATCAATATTTTTTTTGCTTATTAATTATGTTGCTCGATTTACAAATTAATAAGTAATTACTGTTCGTTCATGTATTGCCTATTTTTTTTAAATATATTATTAAAAAAAATGTACTTAATTGATTAGTGACATCATTATGTACATGTTTATAAACTGTGTAAAATTTAGAATGTACCTTGGCACTCAAGGATACTAATAGTTTACTAAAATGTAATCATGCTTTTCGAAATTATCATTCTAAGTGAGACATCCTGTGTTAGCAAGCAACAATCTACTTCTACGTTCCAATAATAACACTCTAAAGTGGTGTAATACGTCTTAATGCGAGGTCTGAAATATTATGATGCCTAAAATGCTTGAATTGTGAATTTATCCGGACAATTACCTACTGCAAATGCTTCCTCGTGTCAGAAAGAAATGTATTTCTAAAAATTACAGAATATAAATTACAGAAATAATCAGAATTTAAATCATATACTTACATTAAAACCTTGGATTGCAAAGATAAACTTTGATAAACATGCAAGGTCTTTCAATATGAGCTAAATTTTGTAAAAAGCAATATCCGAGTAAAACTGGGTTTCCATTATTTTGTTTTGATATACCTATGAGTGCTTTGTATTCCAAACACGTATCCGAAACGAATTACAGGCGGACCTCGACTTACGAACGTTCGACTTTCGCACAATTCGCTATTTCGCACATTTCAAAAAAAATCGTTTTTTTGAAACGTCGCGCTGGCCGTGGGGTTAAGATATCCCCTTCTCGCTCGCTCACAAGCAAGTGCATTTCTTGCGTCACTTGCATCGTGCTCGCACCCGTCACTTTGCTTGTAAGCTAGCTAGGATAGCTGATATAGTCTTGCACAGGAGCGCGTGCGGGCGTGTCATGTTGTGCGTTTTGCTAATTTTCTTCATTTGAAATATTTCACCCTAAAAATTTATAAACATGAGTGAGAAACGGAAAAACTGCAGTGTTGATACAAACAAAAAGAAATCAAGGACTTATAAACTTCACATGACGTTCTAATTCGTATGATACAAACAGGTCTGCTACGATATGTTCAATTTTGAAAAATAAAATTAAGGAATACGTTCAAAATTGTGGAAATACATTATCTTTAAAGGTTGTTTCCAAAAGACACGGCATAGTTATGGATGAAATGGAAAAATATTTTGTCATCATGGATCGACGACCAACATCAAAAAGATGTCCCTCTGAATATTTCAATTATTCAAGCGAAGGCTCTTAGTTTGTACAAAGATTGGAAGGCTAGAAAAAGAAGATTCTAACACGATTTTTCAAGCAAGTAACCGTTGGTTTATATTAAATTCACTGGAGAATCGGTTGATGCGGATAAATATGCTGCAAAAGAATTTATTTCCTCATTATCCAAAATTATTGAAGATGGAGAATATTCCTCTAGCCAAATATTTAATGTAGATGACACAGGTTTATTTTGGAAAAAATGCCTAGTCGTACATTCTTATCTAAGGAAGAATCACTTGCCCCTGGGCATAAACCTTCTAAAAACCGATTGACATTGCTTCTTGGTGGAAACTTGGCTGGTGATTTAAAATTGATGCCAATGTTAATTTACCAACCAGAAAATCCCAGAGCATTGAAAAAGAAGGATAAAGAATTGCTTCCAGTAATCAAATAAAAAAGCCTGGGTTTACTGCGTTAATATTAAAAGATTGGTTCACTTTACATTTCGTGCCAGCAGTTAAGCAATATTGTAGATTTACCATTTAAAATATTTTATTTAAAATAAGAAAAAGAAGAGTGGCAAACAGTTAATTCTTGATAACTTTTTAAGGGAAACACCCGCAAACCCCACTTAAACATGTCTCTTAAACATCTTATATTTACTTGATAAATATATATTTCAAAATACACACAGTTTAATTTTTTTTACTACCCTCTACTTTCGAACATTCAACATTCGCACACCTTTTCAGGAACCAATTATGTGCGAAAGTCGAGGTCCTCCTGTATGCTCACAATCCAAGGTTTTGCTGTATTTAATTTAAGGGCCCCACATGCTCAGCGTAGGTCAAAATGGAGCTTTTATGGTATTTTCATAGGATAACCCTTAAACATACCTTAAACGTTGTAAATAATCTATTTATATAATTTTGAAGCCTTATTATCCTTTAAATTTATTTTAAACATTTGATGACTGCATAAAGTATTTTTATTACATAAAATAGTATTGTTTTAAACTTCTCGCTCTAATGTTTTAGAGTATAGTCATATTTCAGTACATCCATGTGCAGTGGTGTTAAGATTTTTTAGATTTATTAATTTTTAAACGCATTTACAAAACCATTAGTAAAATTAATGTTAACATTATATAGTGACATATTTACGATAAAAAATTATATTTTATAATCTTTGTGATCCCAAATTTGACAAGAATTAGGCGTTTTATTTCTCAAAAAATGGGCATGATTGACACATTTGAAGATAATTCTAAAGATACTGATTATACGCCATGTCTTTGACCATTCAAATGTGATTAACATCCTACGAATAATGTTTGCTTTATAATAATTATTGACCTAAGAATAAGGTAGTATTTTTTTGAAATACGCCATTTCTATTGGCATTTCCCAGTGGTTAAGCTACAACATACGGCTGAAGCCATACATTGACAAACGATAAATGAAGTAGGGTGTAAGATCATGGTAACGTTTGAACATGTACCGCTTTTCCAAAAAAAAAAAAAAAAAGGGTTGGGTACATGTTCAAATCAAATGTTTAAAATAAATATAAAGGATAATAAGGCTTAAAATTATATAAATAGATTATCGACAACGTTTAAGGAGTGTCCAGGGTTATGCTCTGAAAATACCATAAAAGCTCCATTTTGACCTATGCTGACCATGTGGGCCGTTAAGCAAGTTTTCAAAACACTTTCCTGACATGACTTCATGGCCCCCACATCTTGAAACGGGCCCCCAGACCAGGATCTATGGCAGGCCCCTCGTACCTATCGGTTAAGGGCAGTGTGATTTTTTACAGTAGTGTTCCCCAACTGGTTTTATATCCCAGATATCGAACAAATGCCCAACTGTCGCGTGAAAATTCAGAAGATCCTGAATTTTTTTGATTCATGCATGCAATCTTGCAACTTGCACGATAATGCATGTTTACACGTGCATTTTCTTGTAAACGGGGTGTAAATCTCAATTGATTGGACTCAGATGCATTCTTCGTGCAGACAGTAGAGCTCAGAATTCTCCTTCAATTGTCATCATCATAGGCAAATTTTTTTCGGTAAATATGCCGCAGATGGCCCGCATGTGGTTTTATAAATTTTTTTTTACGAAAACAGTTTATTCCATGTAGACAATTATATTAAACACCTTTTTCTGTCTGCGCAGATGCTTTTCGATCCAATAATTGTTACTTTAAAATTTGAAATTTTCATGCATTTTGATGCGTCATTGTCACACACTAAGATTATATTAGGTTGGGGTAGGTTAGGTTAGGTTAGGTTAGGTTGGGTTTGGTCTAAAAAAAAAGTTATAAAAGCTCATGCGGGCTTCTGCGGCATTATTACCAAATTTTCTTTCAAAAATGTTTAGAGCTTAATTTTGTTATTGACCGTTTCGAGTTATTGACCAGGTTTAATATATAGTACAGGTGACCACAGACTTTACGAATGTCTTGTAAAGGGAGCTTTTAGTTTGACAAGACAGGAGTGTTCATAGGTCGACGTAGCTTTTGCTTGCTGTCCTTATTCTCTGGTTAATATCTTCTCTGATATCATATGTTTGTTCACAAGAGAACTAAGGTAGACGAAACTGTCATCTGTATCAAACTTGTATATACAAATCTCAAATTTAGGTGCAGTTTCTTGTGGTGTAACATAGACTCTTTTTTGTCAGTTTTATACATATCTTTGAGTCCTTCTCTAACATTTTTTTTTCTTTTTTTTAGGTAATAGACTACATCCTAAAAAAAGCCCATCACAGCCTGCGTGTAAGTGGCTATTTGGAGTTCTACCAAAAGACATACACCCTTCACAGGGCCCCCATCTATCTTGTCTCACTGTGGAATGCTTTCCTGCTCATCATTCAGACTGCGTCGCAGCATTATTACCCGGATGACTTCACCAGCCAGTGCATTAAAGATGGAGTCATTACGCCCATATCATATATCACCGGATTCATTTGGGTGGAAACTTTCCTGCTGACTCTTATCCACGGCCAGTATATAAGTGAGTAATCTTATTGTCATTATAATACCAACTAATGTCTTCAACTTCTCTGCAGTTTTCCTACGATCAGAATTTCTATAGATCCACCAGCAAAAATTGTCCGCCGAGTGAGGGCACCACATGCTAACATTTGACATATAATTTAATACTTTTTATACTGTGATGAGCTTAGTTCTAAATTCGAACACCTAACGATTTATTATGGTATATCTATAGTCTGTATCCTTCCTAACAATAAATTAATAATTTCGTTGCCAATATTTAGTAGAAAATGGCACCAGATGAATAATGAACAAGATTGTTAGAATTTGGCATTCAAAATATGCTTTAACACGTTCGTGGACACATGTTAGCTAATACATTTTAGTATATTAAAATTTTAATTTTTTAGATATTCGATTTAGATATATAAAAATGAGTTAAGTCTTAAAATACGACAATATCTAATGGAAATATGTCCGCGCCGTGACACAAGTAGCAGGGAACATATTGTTTTAATCCAAAATACGACTTCTATAAACGTCGTGTCGTATTCCGTTCCACAGTACGGGACGTCAATGGACGTCCTGTTATATCACATCTCACAAAATACACCGTTTATGGACGTCATTTCTAGAGAATGGAGTGGTAAATGATAATTGAATTAATAAAAAGCCGAGATCTCACCGGATGTATGTTCCGGCTAGAGATGTTGTTGAGCTTTCTCAAAATCTTCAAACAACAAAAATGTCATGGCTTACATTATTAAAGAGGATACACATTCTAATTCTATTAGCGATTGTACTACGACTTACGACTCGCGAAATATAGTTCGGGTAGTCAGTGAATTAACTAACTGTGATCAGGATGGCGTATGTTGGTTTTTAGTCGAACTTTGCTTGTCTCAAACCGTGCAGTACTCTCCAAAAACATAATATAACATCGCCTCACATAACTTGGTGATATATTATTGTGTTGGTAAACAATACATTCTCTTAGGTCTTAGACGATAAACATTTATTTATAATCACAATTGATCAAACAAGAGTTAATGAAATTATTACTTAGTTGATGTATTATTTTCATACAAACAAACATCCGTGTATTTACTTTTTCTTGAATACACAAACAGGAATAATAATATTACGCTGATAGCGAAGAATGTTTTTTTCTACAGGCACCTCGGGCCATAGATAAGCTGACCCGTAGACAATTTATCATCATAGAATAACCAGTATGCTACGTTATAAACACTTCAACTGTGAACAAAATATTTCTCGGAATTTGTGTTACATTGTTGGCAGTAATAAAATCATAATGTGCATGTACTGCAATTAGATATACCTAAATGAATATTTACGATTAATATTAACGAAACTATTTGAAACCTGAGCCAAGTGTGAAAATTTGGTTTCGGATTTAGTACAATTTTTGAATGCCGGTTAGTAAAGAAAATTGTAGCTTTTATATATGAGAGTGTAGCTGAAATAACGTTTACTACCGCTGATAATTAAATTAGCTAAATTTGTAGTAAGCTCCACACTTGGGGTTTGAGATTTATTAATACTGGTATTCTGAAAATTGGAATCCAATTTATGGGACTTCACAGAGTGGAGGTTTGTATTAACAGATTTTCTTTTTATGAGATATAGCAGCATAATAGATTTAAAATTAAAAACCAGCCCTTATAAAATACTTGATTACGGTGCCACAGGGATTGTGTGCTGTGTCCGGAAAAGAGTAATTGACATCATATTATTCAAAAGTATATACAGTATATTTTTAATGTCGTGAGTCCCGTGTTAGAATCCTGGGTCTGGCGAATATACATGTAGTTTTTGAACCTGATTATGGACCTAATAGGTTGAGCTAGTTAGTGGCTCACATGTATTTCTTGTAAAAACAAAAATCTGTCAATACAACCTCCACTCTGTAGAATCCCATATGATCTTAGGATTGGGCATGAAATGTGTCCATATTCTGCTTGAGGTTAGATGAGATTGAGAATGGGGGCTAAAATGATTTAAAAAATCTGTTTATTACATATTTAACCGCCGTAAAATGCGTCAACAAGTTTGCAAATATATGACGCAGGTAACCAATTGTTTACGCGAGGATGGGTAGATTTTTGTTTACAAAACATATTTTGTCAGCTGTCTTTACAAATTAAGTAAACGAGCTAAATATTGTTACGATGAAGGTGCAGTCAAAAGATTAATTTATTAGGTAACCTATGTTTGTTAATTATTACGCAATAATTGAACTGCCTAGGTACTGTGTTTGCACTGAGTTTTGCAATCTAGCCCAGGATTTCATGATTGGTTAAATAAAGATGTGTAATTTCTCAGAAAAATACCATACCTTTCATAGGATTATGGGATCTTAAACGTATTTAAGATCCCGTAACTTATACGAGAGGTATCTTCAGATATTGGAATAATTTATTTAGGGAGTATTCAGATTTTAGAGTCAACAATATTCAGGGAACACAAAATTAATGGGAACTGGCTTACTCTACTGGGTGTGGTATAAAAGGCTAAATATCTTGAGTGTGGAAAAATATGGGATAAACATAAACACGTGTTAAAGAATATGCCAGTTTCAATAGTAACGATATGTACTGTAGTTTGTCACGCTTATGTAACATGGTTTCAATCTTTGAGAACAGTCGGCGTGGTTTTTTTTACTTGTGTCTTATGGCGGTTAGGCCATAAACTACCCTGCTTCAGAATTTTGGTCCATGACGATGACTTTTACAGTTCTATTATTAATTCTGACAATATCACATGAGGTGTGTGTACTCTGTGTCTGGAAACTTGTACGTATGCAGTTCGCCGTAACACACTTCACCGAGAAATGTTGTATCGGAAATATATGGCTGTTTATTAAAGACCGTCCAACCTCTTTGGGTCATATAGTACTAACATAAAATTTGTGTCTAAATAAAACACGGTTCTTGTCGGTTTACACTTTACAGAAAGCCAGCAGCAAACAATTTTTGAAAATAGCCGATATACTGGATTATTTGTTGGGTTAAGTTAGGTTAGGTTAGGTTTTCATTCTCAAATTCATGAATTTTGCCAAAATCAGCCATGAAAATTGAATTAATGTTCATATTGAATCTAATAAAATTGGAGACCGTATAGATACAGTCATCTTTTTCCGATAGAAAGCTCACGGTGAAATGTTTTACCTACAATTTACATGTAACCGCGTGCACTCATTTGATAGAAATGATTTTTGGAGACGTGTCAAAGAAAGAATCAATTATAATTAAAATCTAAACATTCTAAGTTATTTCAGCCCGCCTTTCATCATTATTGTATTACCAATTAATATTAAAGTTAATTAACGATAAGAAAAAAATTATAAATTATCCTAATAATATAACTGGGATTGTTTCTGGGATCTATAGAGTTAATGAAATATTGGCTAGAATGCATATTGTCATGTTTATTTTGGTTATCAAATTGCACTGTCAGCTAATTTAATATTTATTATTTATTTACATTATTAATGAATAATAAAATAACTATGCTTGTACCATTATCTAATTTGATTACACAGTAATAGAGATAATTTTGTAGGTCAAAGGGTTAAGTTCAGTTCATTAGAAATACTCTGGATATACTCAAATGGATTTTGTAATGTTGCAAGTTTTTGAAACTACACCAATTAATTGCAACTTAATGGCTCACATGCTCAGCGTAGGTCAAAATGGAGCTTTTATGTTATTTTCAGAGCACAACCCTGGACATTCCTTAAACGTTGTAGATAATCTATTTATATAATTTTCAAGCCTTATTATCCTTTATACTTGTTTTAAACATTTTTGATGACTATATTATAAAGTATTTTTATTACATAAAATAGTATTCTTTTAAACCTCTCGCTCTAATGTTTTAGAATAATAATATAGTCATATTTCAGTACATCCATGTGCAGTGGTGTTAAAATTTTTTAGGTTTATTAATTTTTAAACGCATTTACAAAACCATTAGTAAAATTAATGTCAACATTATATAGTGACATATTTACGATAAAAAAATATATTCTATAATCTTAAGTGGAATATAAACCCATAACTGTCTGAAGCTGCTCATCCCGGCTGACACAGTACGCAAATCACATCACTGCGGACAGGGAAATATTACATTTTTATTTCCTCCAACTAATATTATGGTAGGATGAGCAGAGTTGCCATATATGGAAATTACAAAACATCTAAGTACATTGAACTTTACATTAATTATACTGCATTTTATTATATTAAAATTATTTAATAATTTTAATATGGCTAAAATGAAATAATTGCTTAATTATGCTAATTTTATGTCCATAATATTAATATTATCAGATAGAAAATTATCTATTAAAAATTCATGATTATCAGTGTGTGCACACTATCAAATATTTGTTGTGCATACATAATGTTCATTTTGTTTGTTTATCAAAGAAGTCGGTTATTATCATTGTTTAAATCCAATTTCAAATCATTTTTTTTACTTAGTTAACAGAAAGTTTTAAATGTTTGTTATTTTACAAAGAATTATTATTACTGGGGATAATTATTATTGGGTTGGTTACATGTAAATTGTACATATGACATTTCACTGTAGCACAGTTTGCTGTGAGCTTTCTTATCTGAAAGAGATGACTGTATACTATACTGTCATCTCTATAGCACCGAGATGAAAAAAATACACGTTGTTCGTGGAGCATTGCAGACAATAAAAATGTTCCTTCAAGAATGAAAACCTAACGTAACCTAACAAATAATCCAGTATATCGGCTATTTTCAAAGTTTGTTTGCTGTTGGCTTCCTGTAAACCGACAAGAACTGTGTTTTATTGAGACTTTCAGTACTATACGACCCAAAGAGGTTGGACGGTCTTTAATATACTACCATATATTTCCGATACAACATTTCACGGTGAAGTGTGATACGGTGAACTGCATACTTACAGATTTTCGGACACGTATTGGGTTGTAGGAAATTGCAAGAAAAATACTATGAAACCTAAATATATGACAATGTAACTATGTCTAATGGTTCAATGCACTGCAAATCGTTGCGTAATAAAGATTTATCTGTAGCAAGTTTTTACAACATTTTTTGGATATGAGATTCATCTGCTAGATCAAATGCATTGCATTAGTGTTACAAGCCTAAAATAAGTTTTTTTTAAGCCATGTACTTACTATTATTATTTTTCTACATAAACAATTACACAATTACAATTACAGTTTCCTACTAATATGCCGCTAAATTATCTAAAAAACCCAAAAACACCCATGACAACGTCGGCAGAAATACAACTAGCTAGATGCAATTAACCGGTTATATGCCTTCAAAGAGTTATCTCGTGTTGCCCCTCTTACACTCTTGAGCTGACTGAATGTTCTTCGCAATTACGTTCAATTCATGACCCGTAACTGTCAGTCACTTGGTTTTGTGACAATAATAAATAAGGGGATTTGAGTAGGTGGGGAATAAGGATGACGGCCACCACAATCGGCCCAACCATACTCTTTAGAATGTACGAATTAAATAATAAATACATAAAGTTCACAGATTCAATAGATTTGAGTTTCTCTCATTTTTCTCAAAGCTACATAAAATCGTTTTAGGGGGTTTTGAAACTAGGCGCTTCACTTGCAAGTGCACGGGTTTACGCCAGAAATTCATTCGCAGAGCACCAGAAAATATCTGCAGACCACCAGTTGAGAAACACTGTTTTAAACCACCGACTTGGGATAAAAACTACAGTATTACTAGAAAACTAAGTAAATTTTACATTTATTTATAGTGGCTTTATAATAATATAGATAACAACATAACCAAAATGATCTAAAGTTATAATTATTTAAACTCAATTAAATTTATAATTATTTTCCACTCTGAATTCTATTTATATTGTAAAATAAATTGCATTGTATAAAATTTAATTATGTTTGTAAAATCATTTATCACACTGAATCATTGTATTGCCCATCTACAAGTGGATATCTTATTAATCATAAAAAATGTCATTGGAAGGTTATGATATAAATTATAATTTTTATATTTTTCAAATTTAATAGACATAAAACTTTTTAACTGTGGTATTCTAAGATAAGAACGGAAATGGATGGGTTCGTTGGTTCGGATTTGTGGCTTGTGATTATTAAGGCGTCCACTAGTTGTCAGTCCTCCGAGGACGTAAACAGATGAATGACAAAATGCACGTAATTGCTTGGATCACTGTCACTCATTTAAACTATTGTGGTTTCAATGGTAAGGCATTGAACGCTACCTGTCTTATGGGATTATCCATTGGTTGATAATATCGCACACTCCTTCATTTCAATGCCTGTTGGACCGCAACTACAGCGTTCAACCTGAAGGTATAGTTGTATTAGTCTAATTCGTTACCATCTTTAACCGCCGAATAGAATAAGATAGACATTCGAAAGCGTCAGCATATAATAGACTCCGGACACGATAAAAATGAACTTTTTCTTCTTCTTTTCTTTCAATCATGTCCGATCCTAATAAGATCATATGGACCTCTACAGAGTGGAGGTTTGTATTAACAGATTTTGTTTTTACGAGAAATGGATGTCAGCCACTTGCTCAACCTATTAGGTCCATACTCTGACTCATACACAAATTGAAAAATGACGGCTTAAGTGTCGACCTATAGTTGTGGGTCCCAGGTTCGAATCCTGGGTCTGGCAAATACAAATACACATATAGTTTTTCAATTTGTGTTTTGAATCAAAGTATGAACCTGTGTGTGATGTGATCCTCTTAAGGTACATTTAGACTTTAGAACAATCGAACAAGAACATAGCGAGAGTTAGAGCATTCTTTTCCTGCTTGCCTGGTGTAAACGTCTAGTGAAAAAAATCCATTAAACAAGTTTAAACTATATGTAACACTGCGAGCGAATGCTCTGGCTCTCTTTCTGTGTTTTTGTTCACGAGTGCATGACAGTCGCATTTTTCATGGTTAATTTTTATTCCCGTGCACAACATGTTACAATATGCAAAGTAATATTTAGTAATCGTATAAGTATGTTCCGCAGCGAGCGAATAACACTTTGATGATACCGCTCCACCAGCGAGCGCGACAGAACACGAAAGAATGCTCAACACAACTGTGCTCTTGCTCTAGCATGCGTTTAGATCAAACGAACGAGCATTCTAGCTAAATGCAGCGAATCTCCATAGAATCCAAAAGAATGCTCGCTCGCTCGGCAAAAACCGTTTATATCAAGAGAATTTCGCTGGAGTGGTGGAAGAACGAACATTCGCTCGCTTGGTCTAAATGCTGCTTAAGGCCATACATCAGTTGAGGCACGGTCTAAAAAGATCATTGCTAGGCGATGCGCGGATTGCGGGTGCAAATGACTCCTGTCAAACAAAGTATTATTTGTCATATAAATCCAACATACGTCCATTTTATGTTCTGTTTATTGTTCTATTAGTAACAATAATAATATATTCATTGACGTGTTTTCTTTTTCAAGTAAATGGGTAACGTTTTTAGTCATCTTTACACGATTTAAGAATTAATTGGCCCGTCGCCATCACGAAGCAAAGTGACTTGTTTCTAGCTCGACGTTCTCTCACTGAATGCGAGCGAGTCCAAAATTTCGTCGCGCCTACAGTTGAAAATTATTTGCCGTTTCACTGATGCGTCACCTTAAGGATCGAACATGGTGAAGTAGTAGTAGTAGTATATTCTATATCTAATTTCACACAGGATGTATGCATGTCGAACGTGCCGATTGCGATGAATGATTGTGGGATGAATTTTGGTAGATTGTACCGTAGGCGTGAGTCATGAAAATGTAAAAGACGTGATTTGAAGCTAATTAAAATGGCCATATTGTTTTAATTTGAAAATATAATATTATGATGAAAAGTGAAACTAACATTAAAAACATTTTTACGTGGATTTATTTGGAAATAAATACCTCGAATAATATAAAACAATCAAAAATGTTTGATAATTTTGATTACTGATGTTACAAAAATGTAACAATCAGGTCTACATGTGATCATATGACACGTTTGAATGTTTACAAAATTGTATTACATCAGCAATTCGATAGATTGTAAGTGATATAGGTAATCATTATACAGTGACGCTACAGGCGATTTGTGAGTGTGTTAGAATATTGTTTACTGCAAAACGTGTTTCAATGCTAGCAAACAATACCAACTACTTTTACCGTGTCCATGGTGCCACTGTATACTAATTTATCTATACCTCGCATGAAATATGTATGTACCAGTGGCGACGGGTGGAGGTAGGCTATTAAGATCCGCCATAAATAGTGCACACTAAACTTTGTTAGTCATACGTATCTGTTTTTATTGAACTAAGACTACAATTTACAGATTTATTTATTTATTTATAAAAAAGAGTATTACGGCATTACAGCTTTTGGCCAATGCGCCATAATACATAATACATACAAATATATAAAAATATCTTAATTACAAATAACAACTAAGTAATATGACAAGAAAGTGGAAAAGACAGCATGTGTAAATATTAAAGAAATATGATAATATATACAATTATAAATTTATCCTATTTAAAACGTCTACAAACATTATATAATTAATAAAAAACAAATCAACCTTTATGGTGCCATCAAATAAGCTAATTGCACGATACACAGCATCATGAAACATAACATCTGTCCTGCGACGAGGTATCTTGAAGACCGTGGAGCTGCGAGTGATATTGGTGGGAACATGAAAATTAATATTTGCCAGTATATGCGGATTGTAAATGAACCCACGAAGAAGTAAAAAGAAATGCTTTAAAAGAACAATCAATCTTCGGGTAGACAGGGGTTGCATTGATAGCATACCCAGAAGAAAACGAGTCGGGAATTTCATTTTATTGTCATTATCATAAGGAAAGAAACCGTATGTTCTTAAGTAGAGAAATCTAAGAAATCTATTGTGGACTCGATCCAGCTTAATTGTGTGCATGAACCTATTAGGACTCCAAATAATGCTGGCATATTCAAGAATACTCAACACAAATGATACGTATAATGTACGTAGCACTCGGACGTTTTCGAATGATTTTGAAACCCTCATAACAAAACCAAGCATTTTGCTAGATCTAGTACTGATGTTAAGAATATGCTGATTGAAAGTGAACTTTGTATCATACAATACTCCCTAATCTTTTATCTCCGTTACCCTACTCAATATTATACCAGACAATGTGTATGGGAACAATAAGGTGTGCCTTGAACGATTGAATGAAATAATATTACATTTGGAGGTAGCGAATTCAAGTTTATTTAAGATAGACCATTGCGAGATAGCATCTAGGTCAGACTGCAACATCGCACAGCATAATGGGGTTTCAATAGTTCGAAAAAGTTTAAGATCATCTGCGAATAGCAAACAAGAAGAATTGGTTATAACTTTGACAATATCATCAAAGGCGTCGATTAGTTTTTAAAAATCAATTAAACCCTGCCTAAACCAAACCGTAATAGTTTTGGTATATTTCGGGCGATACGGCAAAATTGTGCACACTTTTTTCATACATAATATTCGTTTTCGTTTGATTAAGAATACATATTACACATATTATTAGTTTTTCTTCTTCTTATATTCATTAAGCCCTGCCTAAACCAAACTATGATAGATGAAAAATGTTATTCTATCTATAAAATATCCAAGGCTATGTATGATTTAATTGCGTAATTTTTGATATTTTATTGATAGACAAGTATTTTTTGACAATATCTATTATGGCTTGGTTTTGCAGGGTTTAATTGAATTTTAAAAACTAACCAACACCATGTGTAAATTGTAGTCTTATTTCAATGAAAACAAATACGTATAACTGACAAGCTTAGTGTGCATTATTTATGGTGGATCTTAACAGCCTACCTCCACCTTTCGCCACTGCTGTATACTGATTTATCTATACCTCGCCTGAAATATGTATGTACATGCTTACATCATTATATTTATTCAGTCAGCATTTTGTTTACTTTCCTTCTTGGTTCATTACATCTTAATCCGCTTGTTTTGGTCTGAAGTATAGTACGTTAATCAAAAACCAGACTCATATTCATGATTGCAATCAAACAAATGTCAAGTCCCTACGTAACATGTTGATTTTACGTGATATACTATCTTGCGTCTGTTATAATAAGATTATGCTATTTCGAGATTAGTCACTATTCAATAAGAAGGTACAATGCGACATCTGTGTTGTGGCCTTTTAACATTTTGATATTTCATATTGATTTCCATAGTAATGCACGTATATATTAATAATTTAGTTGCTAGGACCCCAGACCCGTAGCAACCAATAATAGTGGATTGGATTACGGATTTCTTCCGAAATAACTTTTCATACAAAACAGAATTAACTGAAAATGAATTCAATTCTAATTAAAGATGGCTAAAAGTATTAAAAGAATGCATTGGCATCGTGTTCTGATATATTCTAAAAGTTTCAAATGTCTAGTTAGTCAGGAAGTTAGTTAAAAATCGATTGCAAGATTTGTACTGGATAAACAACCACCGGACAAACAAGAATACGACCTAATAAAAACGTTGTAAAATGCCATCAGATGCCGAAACAGCGATGATTATTATTATGAAATCGTACTTGGATCATTTTTCACAAACCAGGTGCGATCCTTACCAATCAAGATTTTTTGAAAATAAATGTGAAAATGTGTTTTCCATGTTAGAAAGTAGAACAAGTCAAGCCAAAACAATTAAATTTTATGGAATGCAATCCAATGTTAGAAATAAAAAATGCTTATAACTTTTCGTACAAAGTACAGGCGGCCGTTCTACTTTCGCACAATTTGCTATTTCGTACATTTCTTAAAGTTTAGATTTTTGTTGATAATGCAAAAAGTGTGCGCTTCCATGCAGTCGCTCCCCTCTCCCCTGCTCCCTGTCAACTTTAACTTGTTGACTGCGGAGCATTTAATTACCGCATTTAAATAACATGCTAATTATATCGAATGGCCAATTAATTAGTGTACAACTGGTGTGCCGTCCGCTTGGAAAGGATTAAAATATGTAAAAGGGTGGTATTAACTATCTCTTGACAAGTTTATGTATAGAAAACACCCGATTGCTAATACACCTCGTTAACTTTATTATACCCATTGATAAATAAATATTTTTAAGTACACTTTTTGATGTTTTTTTTTTACATATCTCTAGTTTGGAACATTCAACATTCAAACACTTTTTCAGGAATCAATTACGTGTGAAAGTCGAGAGCCGTCTGTAGTTTCATGTTTGAATCCTGCTAATAGTTATGTGCTCTTAATTATGTCATTTGTACTAGTTTAATCATCAGTGTCTCATTATTGTTATGTTTTTTTGTTGCAGAGAAAGTGACATGGTTCAATAAGTCGCAGCATCGTCCGGACGTTCAGAGGGATCACCTGGTTCAGTCGACAGTGTCCGGTCCGTCGCCGCCGTCTCCCTCCAGCCCTCACCAGCCGCAACCTGCCGTCGCCCCGCTCAGTCAGACCCTCACGCAGACTGCTGATTTGCTCGCCAGACAGGTAATTTATATTATAACATAAATATTATATATGTGTCGCTGAGTCTCAAAATCCGCTATAACACCTTTTTGAAATAATTGAGATATATATATCAATGGATTCGTTATTAAAATCTCTACATGAAAATTTTATTGTCTCTTTCAAAGTCCGCTACGATTGACTGTCATTTATGAAAGAAAATCAATATCACAACCTATAACACAACTGACCAATAAGAAGCGAGAATCAGACGAAATGCAACATGGCCGCCAGTACATTTATGTTGTGAGTTGCGGTAGGAGTGCTGTTTTGTTGATTTGATATTCTTACGATTTATAGTCTTAAAATGTGTGACGAACTTATAAATATGGTTAAATCTCCAGTCAATAAAGCTAGGAAGAGGTTGAGCCAACCAAAATCTAGGAAAGTCAACGAAATACGCCGTAAATTAGACATAAATGTGTTAAAAATCCGCGAGTCATCATCTGAATTTCCAGTGGCGTGTAACTCAATTATGACCTGGTTAAAACTATTCTTTTCTGTAATATATTTTTATAATTTATAATAATAAGTTTATTTTTTTGTATAAAACTCTATAAAAACCGTTTGATGGGTAAACGTTATCACCTTATCACTTATCACATTTTCAGCAGTGGCAGTGTTATGTTATTTAGCATATTTTCAGTATGATTTTGTGAAGAAAACAGTTTGTTTGTCAAGCACGCCACTGTTTTAAAGAAAATATTTAGCTCTACAGTATTATTCAAATGGTTGCTCTGATATTAAATTTGATACTTTTCATAACATGTGAGCACCAAACCCCATAAAACCGATTTATTGGTCAGGTACTAATGCGCGACGATAAACCATGTAAATTATTATATTTTGGAGCATTTTTCAATGGCGCCATTCACAAACCGCACTTTTATGTCATCAATGTGTAGGTACTGCGAAATGTTCTATAATTTATTACACATAATAACTTAGTTACTTTATAAGTATAACAAATACCTTTCACATTCAAGTTCAAGTGGTGATGCTACTGGCTCAGCGCGGTGACAGATTATTTGTCTCACTTATTTACATGTTATCGACTTATAAAAAAAGTTATGAAAAATAAAGAAGGCAAACAATTAATTTACTCATGTAAAATATAAAATAAATGAATGAAACATGTTTGCAGTCAAATTATGAGAGTACCGCGTCACTCATATTTTTTAAAACCAATGTATAAATTTTATTTTATATTATTTTTATGAGAACGATAAAATATGCTATACATCGAATGTTTTTATGTAAATTGCATTGTATTTTTAATCGAATTATTTTTACAATGAAAAATTGTAACATGTTTCCTAATTTTTAATGAATAAAACGTTTATTAAATAAAAATATGTAACTCTTTTTCATCCTACCACGCGCCACCAATGGAAGATTCCGACTTTAAGTTGTCAAAAGTTTCCCTAACAAAATACGCTATAACCTTCAATGGGTATTTCAAAAACCGCTATAACACTATGTAACTTACAAAACCCGCTATAACCAAACATTTAAGTCTTTTATTTAATCAGTGGACTAGAATACAATATAAATAGATATGCAAAATATTTCCAAAAATGATCTATCATTGGGCAAAAAAAGAAAAACATCGATAATCCCTTTATCCATAAACTGAGAAGTTTTTATCGATTTTCTCAACAAAATGAAAAGGTGTTATAGGGGGTTTTGAAACTCAGCGACACATATGTTATATATATAATATATTTTCTATTAACTTTTTTTTAGTCTTATGTATGTATCTACCTCAGAGTATTAATATAAAGAGAGTGAGTATTGTTCGGCAAAATGAAGCCATGTTTCTTGTGTGAAACGTATAGTAGAACCTCAATTTTATTATTATTAACTTGACTATTTGACTATGAAACGTAATATCATGTTGCTTCTCAGTACGGCTACCAAATTTAAACACAAAATAATTAATCATATTTTCTACTAGATTAACTAAAAATAATTACCACTAACTTTATATTTAACTCAAAAACAATAAATTTCAGCAATACATGCTCGCAGTTTTTAAATGACCAGTCATTCAAATCAATATTTACCGGCTACGTGAACAACAAATATTTAATTCAGCCATAGAAATTCTATCTTACTCTTAACGCATATGGTGGAGATATAAGCGTGCCAATTGCTTTCTCACTCGCACTTATGGTTCGTTCTTGTTCAGGCCTTGGTATCTACCGATTTTGATTAATCTGCGATAATTTCCTTGACAGCGCTATATTAAAAATCAAAACAATCAAGATGTTTTCAAATCCAGCACTCGAAGCTGTGATTCAAATGAGTCTCATCCAAGATTAGTTTAGTATATTATTAATTTAAATTTGAGGTCAATGTTTTTTTCCGTGATAACCGAGATAGAAATTTTTTTATCAACGATTTTATCTTTTATCACATGAAAAATAATTTGATTAATTGAAATGTTTTGGCTGCTATATTAGAAGGCCTAACAAGGCGGCCTTTAACTGAAAATCAAATAACAAGTTTATACGGATCATCGACCATATTATTTGGCCATATGAGCTGTCAAAGTCAGGGTCGGTATAGTATATTGTTTACTGTAAAGATGTTGTACAACCTTCATCTATGCATTTATAATAGTCGAAAAAAAGCTTATATTATATCCTGACCGGCCAAGAAAATTCAGCAAGAAGAGGCAATTTTTTATGTTGATTTCTTGAGATTCTTGAGAATTCTCGAAAAATCAATAAACCAATCCTGTATTATAGACAAAACAAATACTTTTGAGTTCGAGAATCCTTCAATCTTGAGAAATGAAAAAAGTCTAGTATCGCAAGCTTTAGTTCTAGCATTGGCGAGGGGTGGGGGTAGGCTCTTAAGGTCTGACATAAATAGTGCACACTAAACTTTGTCAGTCATACCTATTTGTTTTCATTGAATTAGGAATAAAATTATGTATAATTTAATGCCATAATTTCAGATGTTTTATAGATAGATGAATATTTTTTTGACTCTATCTATTATGGCTTGGTTTATGAAGGGTGCAATTGAATTTTAAAAACTAACAAACACTATCTATACATTATAGTATTAGTTCAATGAAAACATATACGTTTGACTGACAAAGCTTAGTGGGCACTCTTTATGTCGGATCTTAACAACCTACCTCCACCCTTCGCCACTGAATCCTAGCATTTATTAATCTCAAAGCAACAAAAGTGAAATTTGATACAAATGAACTTGCAAAGTGGTTTGCATGTGATTTATTCATTAGCCTTAATATTCTGATAAAGGCTCTCATTGCAATAGGAGAAGGTTGTTGTTTTTTTGTATGACTTTTTCCACCATTTTGACTTGCAATCTTCTTCCAGGCCGATCTCATCCGACATTTGCGAGAACACAACGAAAAACTGAGTAACGAACTGTGCACAACCACCGCACAGTTGAGGACAATCCAGCATCAGCACTCCACTGACAAATCGTCCGTGTAAGATTACCCCTCCCGAAATCCTCGGGAATCAACCGACTGAAGAATGCGACAAGGGACTCAGTTAAAGTGTCGCCCGTGTAATTAATAATGCAATGTGCGTCCCGGTGAAATCGGGCGGGTGAGTGTGACATATATTCTAATACATTGGAGTGAGTGAGACAGTGAGTGCGAGAGGACCAACTACCTTTCTATAAAAATGTGTAATCTTTTCGCCTGATTCAAATACTCTCACGTAGACCTGCAGATGTATATGATACGAACAATTTAATATTATAGCGTTGGCAAGATTGAAACAATCATTTAATGAGGCAAACTGTCAATCACGATCTACTAGTCCAGTTTTCCATACTTTTTTCAGACTCCTACCCTGTTTCAGAGCATATAAATCTTCACCGCTCTTCCATCAAGCGAAAGTAAAAAATGATGCTTTGAAAATATTTTTTTTTTTTTTTACCACTTAACAACACATAAAATGACACATACTAGTGACAAACCGTTTATATGAGAATGATCATTCAAATATAAGCAGAAAGTGTGACAACTTGAAATCACATAAAATGACAACATACTAGTGGAAAACCATTCAAATGCAATTGTGTATTATTTTACATGCTTGAAAGCCTCATGACTTCAAAGCGTATAAAATGATCCATGCACGTGAAATATCTGAAGTATCGATTTGTATTTTTTGCTGCCTTTGAGTAGCCTAACAATCAGCTCCCGATTTGGGAATCACTGGACTATTTGACTGTAAATTTTTTCATGGTATATCTAACAAAAATAAAAATCAAAAAATCATATTTTTAATGTAAAAAATAATGGCAATATTTTGAGATACCTGTTTTTATAAAAATCATGTGAGTAGAATGTCATTGGAGTGCATTGGTAATGTGGCGTGTGGTAAATGTGTTAATGGATTTATTTTGACACCGACACACACCTAAAGGAAGAGGTTCACTAAACAAGGACATAATATATTATAAAGAAGCCATTTTATATACCGGACTAAAACATTGGTTGTATTGCAATATGAATTTTATATGTAAGTTCACAATGTTGATTTTTCCGGCTTAATCTGGTTCAATGTTGTTGCAATAATGGCTGACGTGAGTGGTACGAGGTATATTGTGTTTTGGCCTGTTGTCAACAGTTTAACAGCCGACAGGAATATAATAAATCTGAAGAGATACCAGCAAACTATATGTCTGCGTTTGTTTGTATTGGTAAGTATGACGCACTGGATAATTTATAGTTGTGTTATAGGTAATTTATGTATTACCTGCTATAAACGTATATGTCATGCCTAATTTCAACACCAATATAAGCAAAAACTGACTTACAGTTTACCACAGAGAAGATGTTTATATATTATTTGGAATATACAGTCGCACTCGGTTATTACGATCACGGATATAGCGAGATCTCGGATGTAACGAGGAAACATTCGTTGACATTTTACTTTATGATTTTCTCCATACATTTATTCACTTTTATAACGAGCTACTTATCGATTATACCGAGCTAAAATATCGTCAAAATTTTTCTTAAAACTGTTAATGTGTCAATCGTTTAAAAATATTTCGACCCTAAGCAATAAAATCCGACCGGACAGGATGCCGCCGGAATCGGATTACGTTTATGATACTAGTTAAGTGTCTAAGTACCTACCTAATTGGAGTTTTTGCCGACAATATTGAAAAAGTGTACACGCATATGGTTGAAATTGCATGTAAAAAATCCAAGGTTTGCGAAGTCACTAGGTACCTACCAGCGTTCATTACAATAAACAACTTCTTTTGTAGTTCATGAATGACATGCTTGTTTCAGGGAAAAATTCTAATTGTGTATTTTTCTTTGAATTGCGACTTTTTGTGTTATGTGACGCTCATTTAAAAATACCTATTCTCTGATATAACGAGTAACGTTTATAACAAGCAAATTCAGTCGGTCCCATCTTCCTCGTAATAACCAAGTTCGACTGTATTGTATTCATTGAAATTATTATTGTTATGTTCACTAGTTACAAATTCATTCACTAAAATGTTATTAAATACAGTTAGTCATATTTTGTTTTCACTGTTTTTAAGTTGTTGTCGTTTTCAAAAACAAAAATTAATCTTTGATTTCTTGTGTCTAGTCTAATGAACCATTATTTAATTCACCCTGGTCCAGAATGTGTCTTGAGTGTTCTGCTAGGCAGGTGAATTCATGAAACCTTGCTCAAAGAGTTGAACTTGTGATCAAATCATCGCAAGTTCAACTCTTGGATTTAGGTAAGAATTCCGTAGTGGATGCTCATGAAGTTTTCGAATATCGTCACATTGATGTTGCCGGTGATAAACGTGTTTTTTTACTGCATATTATATAATATAATGCAGTGAAACCGTTATGCTATGTCCTAGCTGACGGGTTCCCCGTATAGCATGCATGCATCGTGGGCATCTGCAGGGAAATCGGAGGTATCCAATATTTTTTTTCCTGATAATTTCTTTGGTGGCGTTTATGTCAATTATCTCAAAATGTAATTTTGTTAACACAATGTTTTATTACATTTCTATCTGGAAACTGACGGCGAGGAATCGATGGACAAGATTTTTATACCGATAGCAGCATTAACAAAAATGTAATTGAATGAATTCGACAATTCTAATGTGCAGAATTCCAACGGCAATTGTAAAAATCAAATCAATACCGTACTTTTTTTTATGATTTTACCGAGGCTTTGACTGCGACTCGCTGTCAAATCGCCTCTTCTCATCTGGAAGAGGATCCGCCCTCACTCCAATTCTGTTTACAATTCTACCGAGGTCTTCCGTTCTACCCACCACCGGGCACCTTTCAATTCGTCAACATTCTCAAAGATATCCGCAATTTGCAGCTGTACTCTGTGTCATTCATATTTAGGGCATTGTACTGCTATATGTATAATGTCCTCCAAAACATCACATTCATTGCAGAGCTGTGAATCGCTTCTTCCCATGAGGAGATCAAATGTATTACCCATTATGTGTCCTGTTCTTAGTCTCAGTATCAGCTTAAGCTCATTTCTCTTCAAAGGAGATTACAAACCAGGGCACTGAATGTGGGGGGATGGTAGAATGGGCTTACTGCATTTCCCCTTTTCTAGGGATGCCCTGTGGTGAAAATGTAACCACATGCTTTGCCGAATTTTCTTTATGGCCTCATTCAAGTCCAGGTATTTTGGTACCCACTAATATGGCATCCCTGATAGCCAGCTTCCTTTGCCAGATCATCCGTCCTTTCGTTGCCATCAATACCCATGTGAAATGGGATCCATTGAAGGCATAGGTCTCTCCCTCTATTTTTCCTGGCTTCGATCTGGTCAAGGACGTGGTATGCTATGCTTTTACAGTTATGTGAGCGAGTAGCTGCAGCAAGGTGTTGTAAAGCGCTTTTAGAGTCTGTTAATTCTTATTGTCATGTTTATTTGTTATAATTATGGATGTCTCCCGCGCTACATGTACCATACCAGACTGCCTGCGTACAGCTAGGACATAGCGTTAAAAGCCGGTTTAATTGATCAATATTACTTAATATATTCATTATGTAGGTTAGTATCATTCTTTTTGAAAATAAGATTATCCATCTTATATTAGGTGCAGTTTGTAAACAGTTTAACCATGAATGAATTAAATTTTTTCAACATTGACAGCTATTCAATATGCAAAAAAAAAAAAACATTACTAAGAATAATATGTCATTGGTTTTCCCTTTCAATGAAGTGATCTAATACATCTTTCACCTTGCGTATTAATTAAAGTGACACAGATTGATTTCAACCATATACGTGTTTATTATTATTTGATATTTATAGAATCTACCAAAAGTTACTTTCCACTCATGCCTATTCAAAGGACCCGCTTTAAAATTCGGTACCCCAAGCATACAGCAGCATTTGGTAGCTGGGAAATTTTTCTTTTGCGCCATATTGAACTGCTCGAAAAAACTCTTTTTTTCATTGTCATTGATGCGGTACACATAACCTAACCAGAGCAGTCTCCCAATTTAAATTAATTGATTGACTCTTCAATCTTCGTACAAGACCATTCAGCGCATTGTATGTTCTCCTTCAATTGATACCGTCCCTGACTGGTCCATAGATATGGATCGTGGAGATAAGATTTGTATGATTAAGGCTTTTGTCTCAGTACAACCTTGTGAAATATACATCAATAGATACATCTGAAAATATAGAAATTTGCAATGTTAATCAATTTTTTCTTGAAATTAATAAAACTAACATAAAACCAACAAAACCTTGTAATCTCGAAGCAGCGATATTTTTATTATAATATAATGTACATATTATGTACAATAATCAAATCAAATTAGTCGCCCACAGTGCCTTGGGGATAATTACAGGTGTGCGTGGTGTTTAACCGATTCGTACCTGTGCATTTAATTAAGTGAGCATGTATGTACACACCCAAAATCTAATGTCATGTGAACAATCGTCTTCTGACCTCAATATTCTATTTGTCCGCTATGCATGGCAAACAAGTGTAATCAAAAAATACAATTGAACAGGGTTACCTTTAAGAACCCACAAGAGTTACAAATTTTTTGATAATTTTAATATGTTTGAAAGTATAGAATGATGTCATTGTCACATTGGAGGTGTCTTTCACCGTTACAACGATTTTTTATCATTTATAAAATTTGTAATAAATTATCTATTATTTCGGTACTGTGATGGCAAACGGTTATAACTGCTGTTAGCAATGTAATTTTACAGGAGAGCAAAAACAAAATGTTGAAATCAGTTTGACAAGAGTTAGTTTATAAGATATTTTAAGTATTTTATATCAAAATAAGCGGAATTAGCATCCCAACACAAACCTCAAATCATTTCTTTTAAAAAGATTGAATTTTTATATCTTGCGTTTTAAGCAGATATATCTTTTTTTTTACATTTGGTCAGATGCAGATATTTTTGAATGTAACTTTGTGTCCAATAAAGTTGCAGCTCTAATATTTTACCACGTCAAAGAATTTACAATTTGGAACAAATTATGGGAAAAAACTTAAAAAGTGAAAAAACTGCAGTTATAACCATCTGCCATCTCAGTATCGATTTATTTAATTGCTCTAGAATCAGTTTAGATTGCCCACAGTGGAGTAGTGGACAGAATACCACTGTCTAAATCCGTTAGTTCAAATCCCGCACATGCATGCCTCTAACTCGCAGAGCATGGATGCAATTGGTTCAGCAAATGATTAACATCCATTCATTGAAATAATTAAAAATATTATGTCCATGGAAACAAAGATTGGAAATGCCCTTAGAATTGGTTTTCCCAAATTCCATTTTTGTCAAAAATCCTACCTCACTGAATTTAATTTTACTTTGATCAATTGTATTTTTATCTTTGTTCATTTTATATTTTGAAAGTTTTATCGATTATGTAAAAATACCAATCGTAAAGTAACCATATTGCGACTTTCAATGCCTACGTAATAAAAGGGTATATTTTGTGAATGTTCAGAAGAATAAAAGTAATTACAACTTGTAATGGGTAGATATTGGAGTGTACTATGTCCATTTTACGAAGACTGGGAGGAAGTTTATAGATATAAGACATAATTAGTACTATGCTTTCGGATAACTGTCCCTTCGGACTAACTATGACCCTTATTTAATCTATACGTTTACTTACCTACTTAAGATAGTAATAACTATTTTACCACGTTTTTATTAGCTCGTATTCTTGTTTGTCCAGTACAAATTTTTTCTTGTTTGTCCAAGATTTGTATTGGACGATTGAAGATTTTTAACTAACTTCCTGACTAGCTAGACATTTGAAACTTTTAGAATATATCAAAACACGATGACAATGCGTTCTTTTAATACTTTTAGCCATCTTTCCAAAAATTCGTAAAAAGTAAAACACTATTATTGGTTGCTAAGGGGGTCCTAGCAACTAAATTATTAATATATACGTGCGTTACTATGGAAATCAATATTAACCCTTTTACTCCCACGGGGCCGATATTTCGGCCCACCATACCTATGCGAAAACTCCATCTGGGCCGATCCATCGGCCGAAAGTTTGGAACCAAATTTACGATTTATTCCAAATTTTTTCCCGTCATATTTCGTCTCGTGTAGACGAATCATTATATTCACTGTGTGTTGAGTGTGAGTAACATTTATTTTAGTGTGGGCTTTATTTATAATTATGTCACACCCTATTAACTCACAAGTCATAATTGCTCTGCTGTCGAACTTGAGACCAAAGAGGGTCATAAAAATAATAAAACATTATTTTTATGACACATTTTAAATTCTGATATTTCTTTTAGTTGTTTTATGATTCATATATCACATTACAAAATGAAGTTTGTAATTTTTGAACTAACTATGGATGCCACTGTACTTTTGGTAAGATGGTGAAAAAATACATGAATATAAATATTATTATAAATGATTTAGTGCTTTGAGACTTATTTTTTGAAATTACTTCATTCATATCAGTTAGTCGTCGATACTGTATCGAATTCTCTTGCGATTTCTTGAATTGAATAATATTCTTGAATACCTTGGACACTATACGATTTTTTTTGATTACTTTATAAAAATTCTATTTCATAGATAAATAATAATTTGTTTATTTTTTTTTCTGTTACTACATAAGGATAGATTATATTATAAAATTTGATAAATCAATTATAAATAAAAAAATGTTGTCACACTTGTTTTGTTGTTCAAACATAGTTTTATCCGTTCATTTCTAAATAAATATTGATACATTATTTTTTTCTTTTGTTTTATTGATGTAAACTATCAATATTATTACTTATTATTGCTTTTTACACCATTGAAAACACACAAAAAAAGTTTCAAATTTTTAAAACATGTGTAGAATTAGTTATTTAAAAAAAACTAAATCGACTATTTTTTGTCAAAAAACGCTTGGGAGTTTTCGCATATGCTAGGCTAAATCAGCTGGGAGTAAAAGAGTTAAATGTCAAAATGACATTTCAGTATTCTATATTTATTCAGTATTTCTAGCAAGTACAAAAAAAAGTATTTATTAATACATAGAATTGTCAAGTTTATATGATTCAACAGAAAATTTAAAAACGTGGTATATAAAAAGTTCTTTTTATCTTGTAATTCTTTAAATGTAAAGGCTATTCATAGAGATTGGGCCAAAGTTATACCGAAGGGTCAATGTTTTTTTTTTGATAAACCATGTATACCTAGTATTTTTATAAATATAACATATTATAAACAATATTTGATAGTTGAATTTACTAAGTTAATCTTCAATAAAATATTAACAGTGTTATATATATCAAAATGTGTCAAATAGTGATCAGTTACAAAAGGATTTAGTAATAATATCGTCACCGTTCAGGCAAAAGTCACCAACCCTAAAAACATAGTTTTGAGATATCGCAATTTGAAAGTTTGAAAATGCAGGAAAAATCAGATTTTAATGTTTTAAAGGTTTTATCTACATTAAATTATTTTCTCATGTCTTCTTAATAATTTCTTTAAGGTACTTTTACTTTTTGATGCTAATTAAAACATCTGGAAGGTTTTAAAGGAGGCAAGGTAGCTCAAATTATGGTTTGGTGACTTTTGCTTGTTAATAATCTGAACAATGTTAGCCAAAAGAAGCATCAGTAAAACTCACCATCCATAGTATAGTGACTTTTGCTTGTATATTTATAACGAAGGATTTTTTTTTATAGAGTCAATAATGTCTATTCACCTATAATGACTTTTGCTTGTTAAGATTTTATCGAACGTCATTTAGTGAAAAACAAATAATTCGGATTTAAGCAAAATTTTACTAACTAATGTACCGAGGTGAGTTTTGCATCTTAAAGAACATAATTTTACGCTTCGGGTGACATACTCAACTCAAAACTGCCATTTTCAGGGTTGGTGACTTTTGCCTGAACGGTGACGATATGTCGGTTTATGTATATTTTGAGATATGATGATTTAGCTGAGTACACTATGAATAATAGACTGAAACATAATCTTCATTGAATATACTGTGTTATGTCAAATTGTTTAATCTGTGATGTTTTAATAATATGCAATTCCAGAATATTATGATATAATATATATCGACCGTGTTTAGGAAAAAGGGCGTAACCCACACAGATCAAATTTTACAGGAGAAGCAAAAAACGTTTTTTGAATGATAGGCACAGACATCGGGTGCATGATGATTGATGATTTGGTGTAATATCGTTTCCATCTACTAATAATTAAAGAAGTTATTACAGAAAAATCAATAAAATTGAGGGTAAATGCTTTTTTCCTTAAATTAAAACTTAATTAAAGCTCATTTAAAACCTGAATTTAGATAATAAATCGGCATTTGTTGCTTAATTCCTTTTTACAGAATGTGTATTTAGTTGTATACATTGTTAATATGTAATAAAAGCACTTTTAGAAAAATCGAGGGTTACGCCCTTTTTCCTAAACACAGTCGATATATTATTTGATGTTTGTTTAGGAATGGTTCTTTGGTATTTTTATGCAATAAAATGGGTTAAATGTTAAATCAATAGGAGAAGAGCCTAATTGATTACTTACGTTAATTGTGTTGGATATTATATTAGATAAATTTTATTGTTACCGTTATTATCTCCGACTGCTCTTACATGAAGCCTATTGCATCGTTTTCTCTCGCTCGGCATTGCTTTAACTACTTTATAATATTTTCTGTCAAAACTATCGAACTTCATATTTATGTGGTGTGTAAAGGATTCGGACTCTACTGATGGAGTCTTGTAACACTATCACTATCATGGCATTTGATCATATATGCTGATCTGAACAAACAAAACATGCTTAAGTTGGTAAACTGCACAAATATTAACGGCTGTCACTTTTTGATAATCGTTGCGTTTACGCTGTTTATTTGCTTGCATGCAGCTTATAGCTTAAGAGAGGTGCTGTTAAAACATAGCACTTATTGTAATAATTATAACTAACTTATTGTAATTGTTACAATAAGTGGTAATACTTCAATACAAAACTACGTTTGATAGCTGCCGATAGTGACTGAAAGCAGTCTTGTGTATAGAATAGTATATAATAGAGGGATCCTTTTTTTGCTTCACTTTCTTAAACAACGAAGAAGGTTTTCTTAAACATCTTTGGATATTACTAGTTAAAAAGATGGATATCAGGAATAATCTATCCTAATTGGACCATGTATATTCCGGAATTGAATCATAAAATTTCACAGATTAGACAAACTACAATTGGATGTAACATGTAATATTATGATGAACGCTTAATATAAACATGTTTTGAAATAATATAATAATTTTCTATTAAACATTACAATGTAAAAATATATTTTTATCTAGCGTACCTTTGCATAATAAGTAATTATATAAGTTTTATAATGTTATAGTCTGAATCCAGCCAAAATTGCGCAATTATTGTGTATTTGAATCGTTTCTAAATGAAAATTGTTACGTGAGTCAATATTATTAAGATAACATTATGATGTATGTCTGAAAATGCTTTACTTATCTCCGTTTGTGTATAATTTTTTAGTCACCCTGTATATTTTGTTTGTCTAAAAAAAATGGAAAATTTTGATTTATACTGGTTAAAACGGCACATAGTTACGTGTCAGCGGAACTACCTAAAACAACAATGGAGTTGTCGTCATCTTTTTCAGTTATTTAACGTGACCTAATAATTATGTATGACATTGACGAATTATTACCAATGTCATAGGATGGGTTGGGTTAGGTTAAGTAGAATTTTAATACCTGAGTATAAACTATCCAAAAACCTTTAAGGTATTATGAAACCAACAGTTTTCTGTTTTAAAAAGTCATATTTATACAGCATATACATATGGCAGAGCCATTAAAAATTTATTATTTTCAATGTTATTTAAATTCAACAGAAAATGTGTAAAATACACCAAATATTTAGACATTCTTGATTTCGATGTTCGTAAATTTTGAGAGATATGGGCATTTAAAAATTTGTCCCAAGCCTAGATCTTTGTTGTCATTAAACCACACCCGCCCCACTTTATCATTGTGGACTGTAATTGATTGTGGGGTGATCGTGATGGTGGATGTGGATGTGGATGCTGGGGGGGGGTTACAAGTAGGATGCTAGGCACTGACCTTTTATGATGTCACGACAGTTGCACTGGATACCTTCGGGGTATGCACTTGTTGAGTCACCCAGTGCGCAGCACTTGATGTTCAAAAATCGTTTGGGTTGTATGAAGTTTTTATATTAATAATCGGTCGACTACTGAATTGTAATTGGTGTTGTGCCTAGTCTTGCGACAATACTGATGATTTGAGGTAGAAGGGAATAAAGGAATGAGGGCCACCATAATTTGCCCAACTAAATATTATTTTTCAACAAATAAATATCAAACCATTTGTCAAATATATGTGAATTGGTCAGTTCACCATCAAAGCAAGGATTTGTTGAAGATTATGATATACAAAATTATTTTTAGCAGTCATCTTCTTTTTCCTCTTGTGTACTTGTGGAGATTGAGCTAATTCAATCTTAGTTTAAGCTGTACTGATAATACCGTACTACAACTGAACTGTTCTCGGAGATTTTCTGAGCAGGCTAATCTATTCATAATACATAATATAATATTACATTGTTTTTTAAATGCCGGAATTACTTAAAGATATTATACAATAATTGCGAAGTTGAGAGTACAGCGGGAACATGCACTCGGATAACCATATTGAGTAAAATTTACAATCTTAATCCATTTAGAATGCGTACTACTGATGGAATTTTGTGGCCTCACAGTTGTGGAAAGTTTACTGCATCTCATTTCTGATCAGTAGATCGTGGGTCGCATTTTCCTGTGCATCCATGCCATGTATGAACAATCTCCTTCAAAGGTCCACATATTGCAGTAGCGAAGGGTGGAGGTAGGCTGTTAAGATCCGCCATAAATAGTTATACTTTGTTAGTCATATGTATTTGTTTTTATTGAACTAAGACTACAATTTACAGATGGAATTGAAACCCTGCCTAAACCAAACCATAATAGTTTTGGTATATTTTAGGCGATACGACAAAATTGTGCACACTTTTTCATTCATACTTATCTGTTTTCGTTGGATTAAGAGTACATTACACATATTGTTGGTTAATTTTTTTAAATTCATTAAGCCCTGCCTAAACCCCAGACTTATAAGGGTTAAAAAAATATTCTATCTATAAAATATTCCAAGTTATGTATGAATTATTTACATAATTTTAGATATTTTATAGATAGACAAGTATTTTTTGACTATTATCTATTATGGCTTGGTTTTCAAAAGGTTTAATTGAATTTTAAAAACTAACCAACACAGTCTGTAAATTGTAGTCTTATTTCAATGAAAATAAATATGTCTGACTGACATAGCTTAGTGTGCACCATTTTTGGCAGATCATAACAGCCTACCTCCACCCTTCGCCACTGACATATTGTGCATGGTTTATTATAATTTCACCTATTTTTTTTTTTTTTTTGCATTCTCACTGACGTTTTTAATGTAGAAGCAAAAATATTACCTACCACCGAGGAATAAAATAAATTCACATATGTTTTCTGTCATATGATATTTTAGGTCATTGGACGCTGAAGACGCACCTAGCGCGTAAAGATCAGGCGGCCGATCGATGTAATTAGCGTGTTATTTAAATGTGATAATTAAAAAGTAATTATCTACTCAATGTGTTAATAACTGTATTTAATTATACTACGGCAATTATAGGTTGTCGTCAATTAGTGAAGGTGGTGTTGTATCATTGAAAAATATTGCTTTGCAGATTTATTTAAAATTTTCATTATTTTAGTATCATGGTTCCAATTTTGTAAATGTCTGTTGTTTCCGTTGTGCTTGCAAACCCACAATTATAACTAATTTTATAGGTGTTTTAGTATACCATAAATATTGTTGAAGAAATAAAATGGAAAGTATAATAATCATAGTTTTTATACAGAATCAACTATATAAAAGTGACTGATAAAAGCGTTATATTTACGATCTAATGCTATTTTTTTGTTTGTTTTCTGTTTGGTAAACAGGTCTTGTCTGATAATGTTATCAAGTACGGTTGCCGTTGTAAAATATATAAGACAATTATTGCTGATTGCGAGTTGATTTACATTTCTGTGAAATGTAATTTGAAAAGATAATAAATAGGACTATTCGTGTGAAAGTTTTTGTAATTTTTATTCGATTTTTAAATATATTGTAAGCTAATTTTAAGTCAGTTGTAAGTTAAATTTATAGAAAACACTTTTGTAACATGTATCAAGTTTTCTCATAGATGTAACACAATACGTAATATATCATTATAACTGCCATGATTGTAATTCATAATAAGAAATAAAATATTTCAGTAAACTATTTTGTTTCATTATTTATTATTCGACAAATAATTAACAAGATTTAAGAATTTAACATTCTAATTATTGAACATACATAATTTTGAAAACACTTCAGAGAAATTATATTATAACCAATAGAAAAAATCTTTTTTGAAAAAAGTAAGCCTGCAGCAATCGAACCTGCATCTCTCGGGTATCGCGCCCACGCACATAGACCACTATGTTAAAGGCGCCATACTTAATTGCGACTAAGTTCTCTTCTGGCATCCGCAGCACGTGGCCGAGCCAGGCCGAATGTTGCTTCTTCACTCTCAGCATGATCAGAGGCTGCTTGGTGCGTTCTCTTATCTCCTCGTTACTACTAAAGTTAACACTGCACACCCAGTATCCGTCGCAAATGTCTGTTTTGGAAGCTCAGTATATGGTTGCTCTGAGCCTTTGTAACGTGCCATGATTCACTACCGTAAAGCAGCACCGTAAGAATGCAAGCGTCAAATAGGCAGCATTTGGTTTTGACCGAGTACAATCGTGAGTTCCAGACACTCCGCATAGGGTAGAATGTTGCTCCAGCCATTCCCATTCAGATAGCGAGTTCTCTCTGCAAAATGCCATCTCCCGTGATGTGTATGACCAGGTACTTGAAGCTATCGACGTTCTCGATGTTATACCCGTCACTAATCGGAGGAAAATTTGGATCAGGACAGGTGTTATTGCACAAAACGTTGGTTTTCTTCACGTTAATTTTCAAACAAACGCAAGACGAGTTGTCATGCAACCTGTCGATGTCTCTTCTTTAAGAACCATCATTTAATTTCAACAATAACTGGAAGCATCAGTGATACTAGGATCCGAGTAGTAATAATAATTCGATGTGCAAAAGGAAATAGGAGGTAAGTCTGAAAAATAATTAAAAATGTAAAATTAACTATATGCGTAAAGGAAAAAGGGGATGAGTCGAATTAGTGAATAAAAATTCTCATTCAAAGTACAAAAACAAGGCCCTCGTGGCTCTTTTGAAAAGACAATATTCATTGAGTGAAACTGAGTATGCTGATATATCGCACCTTCGCAACTAAACTGCCACAATTCAAAAAACGTCAAACAGAGAAAATCAGCTTTGAAGTTTTTACCTTTCTCATTTTTGTACTGTGTTTTTGAAATATGTTTAGATATTGAATGAAGTTTTGACTTGAATTTGATGACTTAGAGATATGAAATTTTCGGTACATATACTATGAACGATAGACAATGAAACGTAGTAATTAACTCAAAACATGTAAATTTGGACTTGTGGCGGTTTAGTTGCGAGGGTGCGATATATGTATTTTGACTCTTGTAGCTCATAAATTTACATCGAAAAGGTTCATCCTCAGAATGATCTGTCAATAACCCTACTCTTAAAATCAACTTTTCTATACTAAAAATTAATACACAGTATAGGAAGGTTTATTATTTATAAAATAGAAACACTTCAGGTTTGTATTTATTCAGAGTTCACAGAGATTAATCAACAATAAACAGATATTCTGGTGAATTAAAATTTTTATGCACCCGTAAATTACATTGCTTATTAAAGTGCTTAATTTCAAAATAGAAGACTTGTATGATCAAGAGGGTCAGAGCTAATCAGATTAAGCTGACTGGCTGTAAGACTGAGATAAAAATTACGTAGCTAACATAGGGTTAAATCCTAATCCGTCTGCATAGCGCTTGCGGCGTCCAGTGAATGGGCAGTGCCATCTGTGGGTCTCTTTTTGAAGTCATGCCGCTACAACAGTTATTTTATGTCATTCTTTAAAAGGGGGGGGGGGTAAATGAAACATGTCTATTAAATTATCCCCAAATTTATTTTCAGTTTTATTATAAAACTTGTTTCAATAAATAATTTTGGTCTTTTTGAGGGACATTAATTGAGTTTTAGTAATAATAATAATTACATAATTTAAATAACAATATTAAAATAATGAACAATGTTGTAGTAATAATTCATTCAATTGAGGTTATTGTTGAAATTTTACATACAATAAAAAGTAAGTACATGAATTAACGATGTTTAAATGAAATATAAATGACATTTATAATTTTAGTAAATTTAGATTTGACAGTTGGGTTTTAAAAGTAATATTAAAAGAATGTTATTACAATGTGTTACAAGTCAACAAAATAAATAGTTATGTCTTTTTATAAGGAAAAACAACAACAAAAGATGCCAACACCGTTCTTACGCAAAAGAACAATGCAAGAAATACAATGTTTAATTTTTAGCATTAGCACCGTACTCTTTATTACGCTTGTACAAAACAAGCGAGACATTTAAAACAAAAACGTATTAAATAACAAAATGGTGAGTGACAAATGGCTTTCATTAATCAGTGCGAGTGATTCAATAAATAAATAAATAAAAAGGAAACAGTAAAACGTCTCAAAAATAAATTAACAATTTTTTGTTTTATAAATGCTACAGGCAACAATTTCATTACACAAAAATTTACTTCACCGAAAGAATTCTTGTCTCATCCGATCGGCAAAGTTTTTTTTTATTTAAGTATACATGTTATCACCAAAGTCTATAACAAAAATTTTCTATAGATTTTCTATCCGATGCCATATTAAAATGGCATTTCTAACTATCCGATATAATATTTCACTATACAGCCAAAAAGACTTATCGGACGATGAAATACGTTACAGAATGTCTCTTTTAAATTAAATGAGCAAATTATACAATAACATTCATCTTCCATTGATTCTTAGGTACTTTGGACACGTCACAAGACGGATGGAAGTTTTGGAGACACGTGATACATCCCAGACCCGGTAGGAGTTGTGACCTTCTAGAAGAAGTCTCAAATCTTATTGAAGTAAATAGAAGAAGACAGTCATATTATTATCTTCCGTACTGTCAGTGACACCTGTGGTGAGAACAGCTCTAGTAAGCGACACAGAGGAATAGTTCAACGCTTACGTCGGAAGAATTTAGTTATATCAATAGTAGAAGTACAAGATGACTATTTTCAAATTGTTTTTTTTGGCGGGAACACCCGGCGATTGCCGACTGTTCTGCTAGTGTCGTTGAGTAAATTATTAACGGTCATTCTTTCAGGTTTCCGCCGATTCTATAGAACAATGCATCATACACTTCACCAATAACATGAACACGCGACAATTTAAAATATATAACTATTATAGATTTGCATTTATTCTTCATCTTCCTCTTCCTCTGTGACTTCAGCTTCGGCGGCGTCGTGGGTTTCGCTGGGCTCTTCGGGTTGTTCGACTTCTGGTGTATCGGGCTCCTCGACAACTGGCGCATTAGATTCTTCGTCCGCCTGTTCGTTTTGAATGAGGGCGGCCGATTCGTCTTCCATGGCTTTAGCCTCGGCGTCCAGGGCGGCGAGCTCTGCCTCCTGTCTCTCCAGCTCTGCGAGCTCGGCCTCCTGCTTGGCGAGGGCTGCAAGTTCGGATTCCTGTCTTGCGATTTCGGCTAATTCAGCAGCCTGCAGAGGAACAACGATAAATAATCATCAATAAACAGGTGAGTACTGAATTGTTCATAATTTAAACTACATAGGTAGTCTGTGTGAGTCCTCAAATTAAATATTTACTATCAAGGAAAAATTGACTAGATGATTTATCTCATGTATCATATGGTTTGTGTGGCCATAAGCAGTTATTATAATTCAAATAATTTATTAGTGAAAGGTTAATTTAACATTATCAAATATGATTTTATGATGCCACATTAGGATAACATGTCCGTTGTGAAATTAGTGTTTTCAATTGCCGACAGATGTCATGTTTCATTTTAAAATGATATTTTATATTATAAAATTGATCTTTCTCTTTATGTTATTTAGTAAATTAATATTGAATGATAAATAGATTTTTATTTATAATAATATACTAAATATCATAGATCATGGAATTTGTGGGAAATACAGAATGTAAAAATGTTGTCCATCAATTACTAACTCCAATAAAAAGTTTTACCAAATAATATATTTTTTATTAATTATTATTTTATTCAACAAATAATTCTTGAAATTTAAGAATGTAATTTTCTGAGAAAATATATAACCAATAGAAAAAAAAAATGAATTTTTGAGTGTTAAAATTTGTCGCAATTAGGTAGAATAACTGTAGCATAGTGGTCAATGTGCGTGGGCGCGAAACCCGAGAGATGCAGGTTCGATTCCTGCTGGGTGTCATATTTTTTTGTGTTAGTGAAGTGTTTTCAAAATTATGTATGTTAGATATATTTTACACAACAATGCTTATTTAATATGATTAAATTAAATATATGATTAATTACTTATTCCTATATTTTCATTTTAATATTCTTACATTTATATCCTGTAACGAAATATGATCTAAAATAAAACTATTATTTAATCATTATGTGTATTATATATTATACGATGAGAGAAAAGATGGGGTATCATATTGATTCAAATGTTTTCCCAACAAAGCTTACGGAGAATAATTGCATTGTAATAAAGTTAAAACGTCATAAAAATGACTACATCATAATATATATTATAGTAGAAATTAAAGATAAAAGTAGCGCACCTGTCTCGCTAAATCTGCTTCCTTGTCTTCGGCGGCTTGCTTCTCGATCTCCTCTAACCGGGCGAGCTCCCTCTGCCTGGACTCTTCTTCTTCCGCTGCTTTCTTTGCTGCTTCTTCCTGTGCTATTCTTGCGTCTTCAATTACTCTGGCTTCCTCAGCTAGTCTAGCTTCTTCTGCCAATTTCTCTTGTTCGGCAAGAATGGCCGCCTCCTCTTCAGCTTGTTTCTCTAAATCGGCCTGTCAAGGAAGGATAGTGAATATTTACAATTTGTTTAAATGATTTGTCAATGAGAGTAACAACTACATAAATTTAAGAGTGCGTTTTGAAAACCTTAGATGTATTGTATTAAGTACACAGGTAGAAAGAGAACTGTCTGTATTAGAAATAACAAAGTGAAGTGAATAAATTTTGTCTCAAAGTGTCATTAAAAACTACCAAACTGTAACAGATTCCACCTGTATATCATATAAGTATTAATGCATATCTCAAATAACTTATTAGCCATTTCTCTGTCATAAGGGTCCTAAAGATTTCTGTGTCTATGATCTGCAGGCCGCTCATACAAAAGTACTGCGTTTTTTTCACACGACTATGAAAATTATTAGCATTCATGAAGAGCTTCGTTATAAATTCGATGTCGTTAGTGTAGAGCAGTGGTAGGCAAACCGCGTTTCGCGATCCGCATTTGGCTCTTTGGCTCCTTGAGTGTCGCTCTTCCACAAATGACCACGAACGGGCTAAAACAGTGAAAGATAGAACAGCCAAAATGTCTTCGAATATAACCAACCAGCAAGTCGAAGATCTTAAATTGGTTTCAGCTTTATCAATAACAGTTGACGAATCTTGTGACATAAATTTAATGATACAGCACAAGTTTATACGACTTAATTCATCTACAGGTCCTAAAAAACTTTTAGGATTATTGCCACTCAAAGGTCAAACACGTGGAGAGGATACTGCAAATGCTGTAATTGAGTGCATGGAAAAATATCATATTCCACTCGATGAAATTGTGTCAATTTCAACAGACAGGGCGGAAAGAATGACCAGCGTAAGAAAAAGAATTCTCATTGTCATGATTTTATTTTATGGATACCTTAGTAACAATTTAATTTTTATCAATAAATAAGATCTTTATCAAGTTTTATTCAGTATACCTATTGCTTAATTAAAACTTTGATTTAAATTTATTGAGTTCATAAGCAGTGCACCTAGCTATATGTTTGGTTTGAGTTTAAGAAATTTGGCTCTCAAAAGAAATCTCAATCGTTGTACTGTTGATATTTGGCTCTGTTGACTAATGAGTTTGCCGACCACTGGTGTAGAGAACAAATTTATGACCTGCCGGACACTGCCATAGCCTAGCGGCATAGAAAAAGTTGAACTACATTTTCACCATAAAAATAACCATAAAATAACAGAAATGTTATAAAAAGATGAAAGTATTCAACGGATGTGTATAATTAATTATCAGTTTATCTTTCAATTAAATAAGTAGTTATTTTGCTTTTAGATATTTTTAAATATGTATTGATTATTTAAAAGAAATTATAAACTGTATACTTCGTATTCTGTCTGATATAGATGTCTCTAATAGAACCAGAATAACATTGCACTTCTTCTTAATTACAAATATTATAATTCTGTCATCAAATGTTCCTATTATGTTTCGCTTAACTGTGAAAAGCGAGAAACTCACCTGTCTGGCTAATTCTGCTTTCCTGTCAAGTTCGGCAGCCCTTTCAGCGGCAGCTTGCGCGGCCAGCACCTCCTGACGAGCCAACTCAGCGGCGCGGGACGCCTCCTCGCGCTTTGCTTGCTCCTTCTTCTTGGCAAGCTCTTCTTGCAGGGCCCTGCAAGTATTACATTGGCATTATTCACCCATAATTCTTCTGCCTATGTGCACACTTTTCATTAATTAATAAAAAAAAAAATCTTCAATAACAATATACCTAATCAATATGTAGAAAAGACAGATATATTTCATTATCGCATAAAAAAAGGTATATCACAGTGCCTGCGCCACAAACAGCATATTACTACGATCCCTATAAATTGGATGTACCTTAAAAGAATTTTTATCAAAATTTGTTTTAAGTCATGTCTTCTACTTCTATTCAGGACTGCTATGCTGTAACTCGGGATATTGAAGGCACTCACAAAATAATGTCATTGTGACGTATGCGCAATACACGTATCGACGCGAGGCACCCAATGCGTATGCCCACCATAGATATTATTATGCCCACACACTTATTTGTGTATGGGGACAATTGATAATGATACTATTTGAGTAGCGTAAATTTCTCGAAGAGTATATGACTCACTCCGGTAGGGTCGACAAATATGTCACAATGATGTCATATGACGTCAGAAAATTTCACTTGTTTATTTAGAATAATAATAAAATATGCAATGTGATCAGCTGGGAATTCAATCCTGATTTGGGGTCAGGTGGATGGATATCTTACTTCTTTGAAACATGATATGCTCAATGGAGTCTTCACACTTTCACATGTAATAGAGGGATCAAAATTACTTAACAATGCTATGGTTGCAGGGTAAAAGTTATTAAGTCACGTTTTTACAAAATTAAGATTTTAATGCCAATGTGTGTAAAGAATGAGTGCTCTTTTTTTGTGTGTAATAGATTTTGTCACATGTAAGCAAAATAAATAGATATTTTAATTTGTTGAAATGGCTTAAAATGAGAAAATCTTTTTTAACTCTTAAGTAAAATTACTTATTCAAAATATTGAGTATATAACACAATATCAAAAACTTAAGGGGGGACATGCTCGTCGAAGGTCAAAATTGAGTTTTTATTGTATTTTCAAACCATGATCCTGGACACTCCTTAAACGTTGTAGATAATCTATTTATATAATTTTGAAGCCTTATTATCTTTCATAGTTATTTTAAACATTTGATGGCTGAATGAAGTATTTTTGTTACATTAAATAGTATTCTTTTAAACCTCTTGCTCTAATGTTTTAGAATATAGTCATATTTCGGTACATAACTGTGCAGTGGTGTTAAGATTTTTTACATTTATTAATTTTTAAACGCATTTATAAAACCATTAGCATAATTTATTATGAGATAATTTTTGTAAAATATTCACGATAAAAAATTATATTGATAATCTCTGTGATCCCAAATTTGACAAGAATTAGGCATTTTATTATTCAAAAAATCGGCAAGATTAACACATTTGAAGATAATTCTAAAGATATTTATTATAAGCTATGTCTTTGACCATTCAAGTGTGATAAACATTTTATGAATAATGATTGCTTTATAATAATTATTGACCTAAGAATAAGGTAGTGTTTTTTTGAAATACGCCATTTTTTTTGTCATTCCCCAGTGGTTAAGCTGCAACATACGGCCGTAGCCATAAATTGACAAACTATAATTAAAGTAGGGAGTAAAATGATATTGACGCGCGTGTTTGAACATGTACCGTTTAAAAAAAAAATAAAAAAAAAATCAGTTAGGTACATGTTTAAACACGCGCGTCAACATAAAATTACTCCCTACTTTAATTAAAGTATGTCAATTTATAGCTACGGCCGTATGTTGTAGCTTAACTACTAGGGAATGACAAAAGAAATGGCGTATTTCAAAAAAACACTACCTTATTCTTAGGTCAATAATTATTATAAAGCAATCATTATTCATAAAATGTTTATCACACTTGAATGGTAAAAGACATAGCTTATAATAGGTATCTTTAGAATTATCTTCATGTGTGTTAATCTTGCCGATTTTTTGAATAATAAAATGCCTAATTCTTGTAAAATTTGGGATCACTGAGATTATCAAAATAATTTTTTATCGTGAATATTTTACAAAAATTATCTCGTAATAAATTATGCTAATGGTTTTATAAATGCGTTTAAAAATTAATAAATGTAAAAAAATTTTAACACCACTGCACAGTTATGTACCGAAATATGACTATATTCTAAAACATTAGAGCGAGAGGTTTAAAAGAATACTATTTTATGTAACAAAAATACTTTATGCAGTCATTAAATGTTTAAAATAACAATAAAGGATAATAAGGCTTCAAAATTATATAAATAGATTATCTGCAACGTTTAAGGAGTGTCCAGGATCATGGTTTGAAAATACAATAAAAACTCAATTTTGACCTTCGACGAGCATGTCCCCCCTTAATTATACATATATATTATATATAAATAAAAAAGATACACCAATTAACTTCTCAGCAAGAGTATTTTGAAAACTGTGATTTATTTCAAAAACCGATTATCTCAACTGCAACCAAACTGACTTAAGCACTTTTACCCTGAAAACACAGAGTGCATAAAGTTCATGCCTGTTTGAACATCAAAGATGTCGATAATTATGTATTGCAAAACTTTGACTGGTCCAAATAAACACGTTATTAAATATCCATGCTCAAGAAATTGTGTGCTCTACATGGACCATACTATAGCTTTCACTGTAACTGTTTTGAATGTTTGCAATATTTCAGGTTAGGTCATCAATTTGCCATATAGGGTTATTCATTGTTCGATCAGGTGTCTATTGATTAGAATGGAATGATTTTTAACCACCGATTGTGATGTAAATTCCTTACCTCTCTTCTGCAAGTTTGGCTTCCTCCTGTCTCTTTTGCTTCCTTTCGGCGTTCTTCTCAGTTTCAGCAGAGCTGAGAACGGGTGATGTGTAGGTGGGGCCGGCATTGAACCTCTCGAGCCTCTGTGCCTTGGCTGCCTTCAGCTCCTTGCTGGGGTCTTCCATCAGCGCCGGAGCCGTGAACTTCCTGCTGGGCCTGTACGGCAGCAGCTGGACTGCTCATCCAATCATAGACTAAGTTTTTTACCACATTCTAAATAATAGCAATCACCCGTGAATGATTGGTTATATAATCTAATCTCTCTAATATCTCTCTCTCTATAATCCAAGTCTAATTTTAAAAAATCTAGATCAAGGTTGTCAAGCCAAGTTGAATTATAAAATATAAAAATTAAATTTTGAATGACATTTAATGACTTTTCAGGAGAAAATGCTACTTGTAGTGATGTATTTTTACTTAAATATTTTGATTTAAAATGTAAACCAAATTAAAACCTTCGTCTTAATAAGATATCATTACCATTTTTATCAATATCCAATAAAAATATGGACACCTCTTGTGATGATTTTTTTTCTCTCCCGATATCCAATGTTATGTCCAATTATTGTCATACTGAGATTTTGTTGGATGTTGATTGGACAATATAATTATTATCAACATCCAATTTTGGTCCCTTTTAGAATGGAACACATTTTTTTTTAAATTGTGCCTAATTAATTTTGCTGCAAGTAATTTTTTTTAATTATATGGCTATTACACAACCTATTGGAGAATAAATATAATAAAATTATAATTAGATATATTCAAAAAACTACTGTTGGGTAAATGATATTATATTACACTCAAGTTAAAAGATTTAGGGATTTTAAAGATATATTGTAATTTGAATTTTTTTTACAATTAACATAACCAAATTGAAACTCACGTATTTTTGATGGTCTGCCGTTCTCAGGATTGTCGAGGAAGATGACTTAACTTGTATTTCAAATATAATATCGCTACCATATGTCTGGCGGCCATTATTGGGAAAGTGTTTGACGTTATTTCAGCCATATTTACAATTAATCATGCTGATAAGTTAATATTTGAAATGCGTAAGATGGAAAGTGAATCTTTTGGAGTTTTATACCTCGCCTTTATGTAATTTTGTGACTTGTTATAATATATATGAATAAGTAAGCCTGTCGATTTATTTTTTTAAAAGACAATAATTCGAAACAAAAGGGGAATATTATTACAATTTTCTTTAAATCCCAACATGAATATCACTTAATTGTAAATGCCTATAATTCCATTTTTGTTCTGGTTGTTACGCAGAATTTGAAATAAGTGTATTATAAAAACACGAAGCTTAAAATCGATAAAACAAAAAAATTAAAACAATTATTGTAGTTAAATAACTATTATTGTTAAGAGTAAAATAAGCGTTAATCGAGTATTGTCAAATAGGTAGTGCAAAAAATCATGCTGTTGTGGTGTGTTTTTGGAAAGGAAATGTAACATAATAATAACAGTATGTAATTAATACTAAATAAGATCATGACTCTCATCAAAGAGGAAACAACCAGGAAGAAGAATACTAACTACACAGAAGAGGGTATTTGATGAAATTTTAATTTAGTTTTCAAACTAATGACACAAATTTTGTAAACTTTTCTAACTTGGCAACCCAGATGTTTGAGATTATTTATGTAATAAAAACACAATTTATTAAAATGACGATAGTTTATGTACACAACACTGTTTAAAACAGTCTAATAATTATGCCAAGACGTAAAACTTTTGTCATCGACTACAATAAATACAAAATTTGTGTAAAAAGTTATATAAAATAATGTGTATTTAAAATGTTTTTTTAATGTGTGGGGTGTCGTATATTTTTTTTCAATACTGATTAGTTCACGCTTCTAATAGTAAAACATATATTATTAACAATTTTAAAAAAATATATTTAATTTTTAGCACAAGATTTTACTAATATTCTGGAGGTCTCTGCATAAAATATGGCATCTGTGTGCGCTCGACATGTACATTACAAAAGTGTATGCGTACATTTTAATATGGCGCTCACGGATGTTATATTCAACATGAAAGTTCACGCGACCAGAAGAATAAGCCTGCTAGTCATTATATTTTATATCACCCATATATTTAAGTCTTCCGAAATATATACATATATTTTAAAATTTATTCATAATAATAATATATAACATTAAAAAATACAATCACAATATGACTCCTCTATTTTGTTAGTAAGTTTATAACCTAATGTTAAAAACTTGAGACACTAAAGGGGAGAATAAAATGTTTTTTTTTTTGTTTATTTTTTTATTACTTTACGAAAAATAAATTACTTATTTAAAAATTAAAAGTAAGTAGGTACAATATTTCAAAAAATATATTTTTAAACTCTATAAAATTAGCAAAATTACTGTCACAAACTGTTTTGCTAAAGAAAATAAACTAGTAGTAACATCGGGCGATGCCGCCTGCTCTGCTAGTGTAATTATTATGTCTCACATAGACAAAGAATGTTATCGACTAGAAAAAGTATGTAAGATTGTAGGTTTTGTCAGTCATTGTCAGTATTGTATTTTAATGTTTAGTAAACTAATTATTGTATCTTTTAATATCACAATAATTCTCGTTATACTATATTTAATATTATCTCTCTTTATACATTAGTCATATATAGAGACCACGTGAGCCTAATACTACAAAGTTCTAAGTGTTCATCCGTGACAAAATAAATCCAACAATGAAAAAGTATTTTAAACTGCCTCATTCTTACTTTTGTTTCGCCAAAAACAAACACTTAGAACCTTGTAGTTCTCCACTCGCGACCAGTCGAAATTGTAGAAAATTATCTACAATTCCACTATTAATTTTCTTTCTTACTATATTATTATTAATGCCTTGGTTTAAATACTGTATTTGAAATGTAATTTTAGACGAAGAGATTTTCAATGATTTCGTTTATGTAACATACTAATTAATTAATATATTGTGATGCTTTTATAAACGAAAAAAAAAATGTTTTAATTGTAATGCTAATATTTCTATTTTAAAATACGTGTAAGTGATAAGTGTCTCATCTTTTTCAACACATTTAATGTCCTGACGTAGATTAAGCGACTATCGCACACATAACAAGTACAAAGTAAAACATTTTTTATTCTCTTTTGAAAAAGTCTACAACTGCAGAGTGACTGCCGAATCTGTAGGATGGGTGGGAAGTCAAAAACGATATAAGTAAACCAAAAATGTGTGTAATATATAAGTAATTTGAGAGGAGTAGAAAGAAAAAAATTAGAGTTTTTTTTTTCAAAAATCGTGATCATAGAATTACAGGGTTGTAAGTGTTGAAGGCATCATAAAACTATGTCTTCAGAACAAATGAAACACAAAAAAATAAGTGTATATAAAAAATACATCTATTATATTTAATTTGCGATTGTTTTGTGTCATATTAATCCATATCATATTAAAATGAGTCTCTAAAATTCATACTTTGTATTTCCAGAAACACAATTAAATGCATAAATACTTTTTCAATTAATGTATTGCATTATGAATGTATTTTGGAAGTTGAATAAAGTAGTTATTTGTCTCCCCAAGAGTTGAAAATAATTATGATGTAATTTTCAATTTGAAGAATGCACTTATGACCTTGTAATCCTACGTGCACCGATATTATTTTTATGTACAAAAAGAGATTATGACTGTGTTTAAAAAATAATAAAACTTGATATTTGTAAAAAAAATTGCAGAGTTGGAAGATAAGAGGTTTTTGAAAGTAGATTTGTGACATAGGTGATATTAATACAAAGCTGCCGTACGAAGGTTACTCATAATGTAGGATGATGTGTGAATGTTAATGGTGGCGTATGACGGGGGGTGTAGAGTAATAACGTGTTATGATTAGGAGCATTCCACCAAGGCGGGCTGTTCCTTCAGGTCGGGTGCCGCTGTAAGAGACACGGTCACACTTTTGGTTAACTACAAAAGATTTAAGGCCCCTCTTATTACCCACCCATCACATTCGCACGCTCATAATATTTCCTTCATACCGAAAGCTCAAGGAAATGCTATTTTAGTACGACCTGCAATGAATGGTTAGAGGGGGGATATTTTATATATACTCATTTTATTAAATCAACAATCACTTTTAGTCCGTATCACATAGCTTATTTTTATTTATTTATCAAACCTTTTATGTACAAATTTGAACAAAAACTTGTATCTCACACTTTTTTTTGTTAGGTCCTTATTGCACTCACAAAACTAGACATAGGTAATACAAAACTTTGAGATACTTAAAATAATATGGAGATTTGAGCATAATATATTATCGGTGCCTATTTTCAAAAAGTTGAGAGAAATTTTGCTTTACATTATGAACTACTTTTATAAATCGTAATAATATAAAAGATTTATTACATCGGTTTCCCATCATTTAAATTTGTTTAAATGAAAAATAACAAAAGAAATGGAGTCGATGTGACATCGTTTGACAAAATTTGAAACCGCTAATGTATTGGACTAAAAGTAATTGTTATAATTTTTCACATTGTTTTAAATTTTTTTAAAACAAAGTGAAATTTCACCATAATATTTTATTTAAGTTATAATCGATTTAAAGTAATGTAGGTATTATCAAAAAAAATAAAAAAAGTAAAGGGAGATAGTGATAGAAAAAAGTGAGAGGATAAACAGCTGAAACTTGAAGTTTTCAAAGTATTAAAAGTTTCATGAGATAAGTGTAAAGTTGAAAAATTGCTATGTGCTAAAAAAAACAACCTTACGTTCGAAAAAGCATATTTTGTTGCCGGAAGGAATTATTATTTTATTTAATAATTTATTATAAAAGCATTTAGGCACATCTCTAAAAGTAGAGTGTTTTGCGGTATTTTTTTATCTATGGTCTATTGTTGACAGTACCTGTGATGGCATCTAGGGCCAGACCGGCGGCAGCGAGCCTGTTCTTGGCATAGAACGACAGCAGATTGACATCGTCCCTGACACTTAAGTCCTGGCACAAGGCCTTACGGTAAGGGAAGGCCTTATTTCCGGAATATCTGAGGCAGGCCAGGTGCCCTTTGCCTAAAGGGTTGTGTAAAGGGGGAACACGGGGTCAATCAAAGAGGAAAAGTGGCCATATATTATAATAATATATATTGTAATAAAAGTATTTAAACAAACTGCCTCGAGCAATGTTGTTAACAATTTTAAATTGTATATACCTACACTAAGTCAACATGGTTTGAAGTGCAAAGGAAACTTTGACATTAAAATGTCTCCTAGGGATTGCAATACCAAATGAAAATATCAATATCGGTATTTCATATTGAGTACTGGTACCCATTCGTTTAAAAATATAGAATGGTGGAAGATTGCAAGATATCTAAAATAATATAAATAATAGTCCGCTTCTCTTGTATCCTTTTTTCTAAAAATTGATTAATGGTGTATTTTAAGGCGATGTCTTTACCCACCAGAGGCATCTAGCGGAAAAATACTAAGCTTGTAGCTTGAGACATTTTTTTGATAATTTACAATTTCGACTGTATTAATTAATAAATATATATCTGAAAACATTAAAAAAAAAATATTTTTTATTTTAAGTCAAAGGTAAACCTACATTGTAAAAAAATGTGAATTTGTTGCAGGACCCTTATTATTACATATATTTTATGGTCATATTTATTATTAAAATTTAGTTTATTAAGTTTTCTATGTTGAATCTAAGCGATTTTTGACTAATTCATAGTTTTAATATTTTTTATATTTATTTTAAAAAACATCGATTTTTATAAAAATATAAATGTGTATAACTTGAGATCCTTTTTATTTATATGAAATATTCCGCTACATGCCTCTGGTAGGTAAAGACATCGCTTTAATTGCTACTGCATTATAAATAGCACAAAGTTTTTGTACCCAATTTAATAGGCAATAAAGTAGAAAACAATGAAGAAATGTTATTAAATTTATTTCAAAAAAAGAATCGTGTTTACATTCTTAATACCGAAAATACTGGTATTTTGGTATCAATAAATACTGGAATACCGGTTTTGAAATACCGATATTGCAATCCCTAATTGGAAAATGTATACCATTGATATTTTAATTCACTTTTAATTTTAAGCATATCGACTAGGTGTCTACTTAATTAAAAATATTTTATTTAAAAATAATATGGAATATTTACAATGAGAAATAATATCTAAATGGATGATTTTGCTCTACTGGATGAAATGTTTATTTTAATAAACAAAACCTTGTTGAATTAACCTAAAAACAAATACCGCCTTTACCTATGATTATAGAAGACAATATGTTATTTGAAATCTGAGAAATATTATTAACATCAAAGGATAATTAAATTTGATTGTGTTTTGTGTACATATTTTTAATAATGTTAAAAAATCAATCGTATTATAGATATGCAAGTTCGTCCACATTGATTATAAGTTTTGTAAATAATTATTTCACTTTGACATTGATAGCGGAATAAATAAATTACTGTTATATTAAAATTAATGTAATATTATATTTATAGATAAATAATAGTGTAGTAAAGTATGGTAAAAACATTACTAAAATTAAATCTGTCATAAGATGGCAAAATATGATATGTCCGGGTTTTTTGGCAAATTTAGTTATGTATACCTTCAAACTCATCTCAGTGAGATCTAAAAGATGTCAAAATATGGTATGTCTAGGTCTTATAGGTTGGGAGAAATAATCTCTGTCAATATATTGTGTTTTGTTCATTGTTTGATTACTTTTCGAAGCTTAAAATTGCTCTCCTGAACAATTTAGTAAAACGGACATATCGTGTTTTGCCATCTTACTACATAAATATCCGGTCCCAATGGATAACTTTAGTTAAGAAAGCCGTCATTCATAGAATATTTCAAGACTTTTTTTTATTTTTATTATTATCGGGGTAACAAGAATGTCTTTAGCTGATTTACCACGGGTTATTGATTCATTGATAATTGTATCATTGATGTTAAACGTCTTTTGACCAATTTTCCCAGTATCACGTTTGATTCCAAAAATTAAGAAACAAAGTATCAGAGAGTATAATACGCTAGAAGGTGTTCAATTCGATTCGATTGGTGCTAATGTCAAATAATGTATTTTGTTTTGAAATGTCTTCATTTTTCAGGTATACCTTCTTGATATGTCTGTGCACCGGATACATTGCCACTCTTAGAGACAATGTAAATTGAAAGAAAACGAATTGATGGAACTTGTGGAATCAAAATTAAATTGATGTATTTTATATGTACGTATTATGTGCTGTAGCAAAATCCTTATAATCATTTGCCATCCCAACACTCATATCAAAGATGTTTAACTTCTACTGTGTGTACTCAGCACACTCACTCACTTATATTTATTAGTCAAAATAATAATGAAACCTGATATTTATAACAGTATAAAAAAAATAGATTGAATGTACGTAAGCTGTAACTAACAAAATTGTATTTAATTTATTAAAATGTGTATGACACAATGTTACCCCGATATTTAAAATTTTTTCCCATTTCATTGAGGAATCGTAATAAGGGTTCATAATATGGAAAAATATGTTTGTGAGGTGATTAATAAAGTTGTATGAATGGATTTTCATTTTGGTTGAAAATTTTTTAAATACCTGTGAACCTCTTGGCGGGCTCTGCATACCAAGACATGTTCTGGATATCACGGGCCACATTTCGGATGGGCAACATTAATCGGCTTAAATAATTTTCGCTACTCAGCCTGGCTGGGTAACAAGACTCATGATACCTATAATATAACAAAGAAGTATTAATAAACAAGGGAACATTTTAGTTTTAATTAGTTTTTCTGTTCATTTGGCAGAAATCGAAGTTAAGTAAAATTGTAGAACAATTATTTATATGGGAAAGACTGTTTATAAGTAATAATGCTTATGTAGGATAGATTATGACATATTAATCTGGTAGATAATAGTATTATAATGTTCGAGACTTTCACGGTTGTTTTCTATCATAATAGATTTTTGGGTTTCCACCGTATGTACTTCTTCCTTCTTTCCTTGACGTTTCGGGCTCGTTGCAGAGGCCATTAACAAGAGAAATATGTTATGATGAAGTGTAGTGTAGGTGTATGAATGTAAACGTTGCTTTAAGAATGCCAAAAGGAATCCGATTAGCTCAGAGTAATGTGTCAATCGTTATGACCAGTTGGCTTTCTTAGAGCGACGTTTGCATTCAAACACCTGCACTATACTTCATCATAGCACATATCTCTTGATAAACGTCGAAGAAAGAAGTACACATGGTGGAAACCCAAAAATCTATTACGATAATAGTATTATTCTCCATTGAATACATATTGGATATTGAAGCAACAATCACACTGACATCTATGAAATTAAAATTCTGAAGTTGTAAAAAATAAATAAAAAACAAGAATTTAACATTTAATACAAAATTATGACATTCAGTATTTAATTAAAATCTTATTAGCTGTTTTAATTTCTTATAAAATATTAATTTTTCTTTTTAGTGTTAGTAAATCTATTGTCTCATAGATTTTTTTTTTTTTTTTCATATATGTCACTATTTGATTTGGTCTTGTCATTGTAATAATAAACTGAAATAGTGCTAAATAATAAAATAATATTTGAATGAAAGTACCTAGCAAGAGTTGAATATGGGACAATGCTGCTAGCCCTGGGAACTGTCGCATTCGCCCTCATGAGGAGAGAGTTTGTTTGTGCCCTGATTATGCGGCTTTCATCTTCCCAGGCCTGCAAAATAGACAATGTTAATAATATATCTTAACAAACACTGTCAATATTGGGTACCTACTGAAATATCTGATGTCAAAATTGCTTCTTTTGCATTTAATGGCCGTCAGTTCTAGGAAAGCAGTTAAGACCAATGAGCCTGAAATTCAACTTTGTTTAACTGTCATCTTTTTTCCATTATTTACTTTCAATCTTCCTCACTGTATGTATATATTATAATATATCCATGATACCTACTTATGATACAATCAGTTACTTGATTTTGTATTTCAAGCTCAGTGGTTGAAACTGATTTATTTTTATATAATATAATTAATTGTAATGCTATGTTAGCTTTGGTTAGAATCTTATCTATAAATCAGAAATAAAAGGTCAGTTGTCTGATTTTTACGAAAATTAACTTGACAAAAAATGGATACCCTGCAATAAAAAATAATGAAGTCGGGGTCATTGTAACATAATGTAGGGTGTAAAGCCGCATTTAGACCAAGCGAGTGAATGTTTGTTCTTCCCCCACTCCAGCGAAATTCTTATGCTCGCTCAACAAAAAGCGTAAAAATTTCAATGGAGTGGGGGAAGAACAAACACTCGCTTGCTTAATCTAAATGTGGCTTAATAAAGTGAATTATAATAGACCAATAATAATACTGTGGTATCAAGGAAAATAATACGTAAAATTAAACATTACAGCAGTATTATTTTACATTTTGTTTTCTCCTGAACAATTTCCAATGTGTGGCACTCGACCTTTGACTTCTGACATACAGAATTATTAATAATAATTACTTAAATATCATATTATTTTCTTCAGTTTGACTGCTTTCTAAGAGCTGGCGGCCATGAAATGCAAAAAGATCAAAACGAATTTAATTCCTTCAATAAAACATATCGAATATCAAGAGGTTGAAGAATGTTCAGTTTAAACCACTCTGATTGATACATTTTAAAGGGTAAGAATGTACCAAAGTGAATCAGGGTAGAATACTCTGGTTTATATAATTGTGAATTGTATACAACACAATGACACAATGGTATACGAACATTCTCTATAACATATCACTAAACAGGAATATCTTATTTACATAATATGTATTTTTTTCTTTTTATTTCATATACATATTGTTTATGAAATATACAAATGTTTAAAAATGTTCTACTGAAATTTGAAATATTATAACAAACCTTGTTCTAATAGAAATAGAGTTGACAAACAATTTATTTTAAAAAGTATTTAGATGAGAGAATGTTTGGTTATAAACATATCACAGTGTCTGAACCAAACTATAAAACGACAAATTTATATACATATTTTTTTACATGTCATTTGATGTAGGTAATAAATATGTTGTTAATATGGACGAATTGTAATAGTGCAGCGTTGGACAACCAGTGTCCGCGAGTGCATTTTAGCATTTTCATGCGCTATAATTTAGCTGAGCAAATTCAATAATTTAGATAGGTTATATCAGGGTCTATTAACATATTATGGGTCGCGACGCAAAACTGGAAAATAACAATGTTTTTCAGATAATAATGTATAATCATAATATTATAACTCTTATACGTTGATTGTAACAGTTTCATGGTATTTATAAACCGCAAAAACTTATTAAGGCAAGTCGACTCACCGCAACCTTATGTAATACAGCTACATATTATCACACTTATCTAGAAAATTAATAACTTAAATTTTAGGATCACAGGGGCCTATATACAATAAAACAATTTTGAAATAAATGCAAATAAAGATTTTGCTAATATGAAATTCATCAAATAAAGCACACTTTACTCAACTATAAATCTTGTAAACTAATTGTACGACATAGAGCTTTGTGTGACCAATAAATATGATAACGACATTATCGAAACCTCGGGACTAACTCAAAACATGCATTTTTGTAGTTAGGCCCCTGTGATCCTAAAGAACTGAATATTTGCAAGGGCATATTGAACCATGTTTAATAGGTATGGTATAATAAATTATGAAAAAAGAACAGGGTAGCAGAAAAAAACTAGCTGCTTTCCCAACCCGTTATGATTTTATTGAAGATGAGAAAAAAAACCAAATATTTATGTGCATTCTGGTAAAAAAAACACAGAAAATCCAACATTAGTGGAAACAAACTGTTGAATGTACTACTGCCCTTTACAAGGACATAGGTACATGACGTGATAGTCAGGGGTTTCAAATCTAACTATTTCAGAGAAGACTACCACCGGAATATGACCTTAGTGACATTAGTCATAATATTCATTAGTAATAATAATTAAAAATTATATGAGTATTGATTTTTAAATTGTTATTAATTTGTATGTAATATTGTATTATACTTTCTTGGATCATAAAACCTAAACTATTACTCCGATTTAGGTCGCGGCCCAAGAATGTTAAGAAACCCTGGATTATATAATGTAAAATCACTCCTTTTCCTTTCTGTCGTCGCCTTCGCCACATTGTGTGGTTACGACTTCCTCTCCTTGTAGCATTGTTGTGGTTCTGATGTAGCTCAATTGTAGAGCAGTAGCTGTAGAACCTGTAACTTGTGTATTTACTGAGTGTGTTGTTTAGAATGGTACCTACTAAGGTTTGCAATCCCGGAATACGAATCGACTTGTTGATTGCGAAATCCCGGGATTGATTAAACTGGAATTAAGGGATTAGTTTTAAGATTACTCTCAACTGAAATAACCTTTACCCACCTATTAGTATTACATAATATTTCTTGTTTCTTGATAAATCAGTGTAAAGATATAATATAAAAAAATATTATTTTACACAGAATAGACACATTTGTTTCTTCTTGATTTATGGAACCACTTTAGCAGAATATAATATTTTTGCTTGTCGATTCCTTTAAATGTCAGTTTAAAAATCTTTCAGGCTAAATTCCGTATGTTTTCACAAATCCCGGGATTGGGATCGGAAATACTAATCCCGAAATCTTGGTATCGAATATTCTGTCTGGGATTGCAATCCATAGTTCCTGTTGGTGACAGGTAATCAGGCCCGCCCCTTTCATAAATGCGAAATGTGCATTGCATGAGGGCGGATGAATTTAGAGCGGTAAAATGTGCAAGAATAGTGAACACCCTTTACAAAGATATCCTCCCATCCGACTGTCTTAATGCACGCACCAAACTTTAAATGTTGTTTAGTTAATTCGTAGTAAATATTATATTCCTTACACATATCAAATAAAAAGGTTTCTGAATGTTATAGTGGAATAATTGAACCCTGAATATGCGCATATCTGATTTCTTCTAGTATGCATGAATGACGTAGAGAGAATGTGATTATTGATACGGTTGCTATTCCGGACTACACTGGCCTATAACATCGCTTTTATCGCTAGGCGCCGCTTCGACTGTATCGTGTTTTCTGTCAAAACTATCTAACTTCCCGTTAATGTGATATGTTTACAAGCATATCGAATAATTTGTGCCCTGCACGTCCCCACACCATCTTTGAGTCGCCTAGAGTCATAACTCATATTTTGCAATCTTGTATCTATTCTATTGGCTATCAAAAGTCACTTTAAACAATGTGAAAATCAATGACAAAGTTGATTGTTGGTGTAATAACTCACATTTTTCAATGATTAATGTGAGTTCTGTCATCAAGGTATTTTTAACCAATCAAGGAGCTATTTCTCATAGTGTGCTGTGTCTCTGCAGCCTTATGAGTATTATATATTATATATATTTTAAAATAATGTAAATCGACTCACTCATTGATATTCGAGGGAGTTCAATACTTTTCTTCTAATTACAAAAAACAGTGCCCTGGAGGTTTTTTGCGATTATCTCAAAACTCTATTTTTGGAATATGTGAGTTATGACACTAGGCAACTCTTATGTGCTTATTTTAGTTTGTAGATAGGCTGACGATGTTGTTCGCAATCAATTTAGGGCAGGAGTGTTTACACTTAACTGACTATCTGGATAATTATTATGAATAAGGGTAGAAATTATTTGGGGGTGGCTTTTGGAGATTTCACACAGGGCGACTGAGTCCCTCGGGGCGGGCCTGCGGGTACTTCTTGTGTTTTATTGTTGGAGATGGTTAAACTTTGTAATATGTTTTTTATTATTGCAACACAAGCTATTTACACTATTAATGATAGGCACGTGGTTGGACAGTAAGCTGCTTATTTACAAGAGCCGAAGTTTAGATTGGTAGGTACTTACAAGAGAAATTGGTTTTCTAAATTAGTAGATTGGACGATGTATAGTAACCTTTAGGAGGTCCAGAATTTCAATCCCAGAATATCAAATCCAGAATATTATAATAAATTCAGAAATTGAAACCACACGCTTTCCTTTCTTAACTTGCAACATCTCCACACCCTTTCGGGGGAAAAATATGGCGTAATGAACGAGAAGCGCTCTTCAGTTGTGCTGGGAGTATCCCAGGAAGAACTTCCCAAAGCCCCGGGTAGGAATGGCGTGCACTAGAATAGGTATGCAGGTTTCCTAGTTTGAATTTTTATATTATTAGTCTTTTCTTGCTGTTAATATGGTAAATTTTATTATATCTCATGGTAATTGGATCGCAATAGCCCAGTGGCGAAGACTGCATGCTAAACGGTTCTTTAATATTCACCTATGCCTGTAAAGAAATAGTTTGATTGCCATGTGTAGATTTTTTGTTATATTATTATGGCCTATCTAGGTCAGATGGTCAAATTAATTTTACTACGAGACGGAGCGATAATTTTGGGGATATTATGAACCCGAACGGCGCTCTGGTTCGTTCTGGTCCATTTTGATAAAGATCCACTGAAGATTTGATTTTGGATTTAAAACACACATAAAATTGTATAAACGTTTTATATCGTAGTATATACATACTTAATTTGTAGGTACACATAAATAACAATACCTCTTATCAGTAGTTTTAATGCTGTATACTTTTACTCTCCAAGTGAGTACCTACTGTTATTTTCGGATGCGAATCGTTTATCTCCCTTCAATGGGCAGTCTTCGCCACTGCAATAGCTATCAATACAACTGAAATTCAGACGAATCTGGGAAATTCTTCCCTTTCAATCGTCATGGGTAGCGGGGATACTCCCAGTAACTGATCGGTGAAGGAAGAAACGTTTCGGTCAGTTTTTATAAGGAGCCGATTTTGTGGCTTATTGTTTCGCGTTTAGTATAGTGCTATAATGAAGCAAAGAATTTGTATTACATTCAAGAGTAAAATAGCAGCAGAAGCTTGCCAAATGCTGCGTTAAGCTGATAGCTACCAGCTAGGTTTCCATGTTACTGCCTACCAATGAGGTGAACGCTGAGATGATGGTGTTTTAATAACATATCCCATACTCAATCCAATATATTTACCTTGTAAATGTTTGAGTAGAGGTAATACTTGCTAGGGTAATAGGCTAAGTCGTAGCGGACCTTGCGTTCGATGCGAGGCCAGTCCAAATAGTCCATGTCCCTGTACCAAGTCCTCGAAGGGAGGGGTCGTACGATGCTAGGCCAGTTCACATAATCCAAGTCGTTGATCCAAGACCTCGAAGGGACGGGGACAATAGAATAAGGCAGCGCTCGTGGCACAACTACGCGTCTGTACCCGTAGATGGGGCCATACGACGGGTAGTACGAGGACAATGCGAGCACCTGGAAATTTAAACTCTCACTTCAATGGCGCTACAGCCAAAATGAAGTCTTGGTCTCTTCAGTCTTCCTTCTCCATGAGTTTTGATCATCTTCTGTCTTCTTTTCGTGTCTGTTTTGTCTTGTTTTCTTGAAGATACTGTACCCTACATCCGTAGCTATCTCACAGGTAATTTTCATGGGCATATAGTGATACATTTATTGAAATCTCTTGGATTGTATGTTCTTGATATATTTGTAGCTTGTTTTTTTGCATTCTGAATTGTATCAAAGTACTTATTTTAACATAAACTTTGGATTTCTTTTTAGAATATTGTAAACTTCATCTATACATTTTCAGTATTCTCTTTTAATTCTGGTGTGACAATCACGCAAGAGTTTCGGGTCCGGACCCCCCCCCCCCCCCAAGAACGGAAAAAATACAAATTATTCGGGACGAAAGATTTGGCTCAAAGGGTCGGCCCTGGTCTACCACACTCCTCTCGGAATTCTGTGTGGGTGGAAGGCCCGTAGCGTTCTTAAATTGGTGCAATCATCTGAGGGTTTGCTATAATATTTTGACGCGGCATGTTTTAAAGACAATATAGCACGGACGATGCAAACGGACACTAACGATCCAAATAATAATTATAACCGTTAGGTCACACGCATTCGATAATTAGTTGTGGATGCGATAGGTCGTAATAATTCGTAGATGTACCCGTAGTGTTCAAGTGTTCATCGATAAATTCAAAGTGGGGCGTTTCTGGGCATAGGATATGGGCTATGTACCCGTAAATGACACTGGCACTTTCTTGATTTTGTTAAAATCCACTTAAAAATCAATAATACATTATTATGAACAATTTTTCGAAATAGACCCCCTCGTACCAATTTTCTGTATGAGCTCCTGGTAAATATGTTTATATTGTTCTGTTAATCACCAAGCCTGGTCAACTAAAGGAAACTATGTGCTAATGACAGTTTTGAGAGACAATAACCCTCGGAGATTGAGGATCTGGTTATTAAAGGAAAAAATCTGCTAGCTCAATATTTTTTTTTATTTCACGCCGGGTGCTTTACCCTAAATGACAGAGGATTTGTATTGAGATTCATTTGCTGAATGTTGACCAAGCAATTTAGTTCTTCTTCTATTGACGTATTTTCTACTATCAATTTTAACTTCGCATGATCATTCTTCGTCTTCTTTCGACCATGTCCGATCATAATAGGATCACATGGGGCTCCACAGAGTGGAAGTTTGTATTAACAGATTTTTATTTTTACGAGAAATGGATGTCAGCCACTTGCTTAAAGGTCCATACTCTGACTCATACACAAATTGAAAAAGAATATGTGTACTTGCCATGATCATTTGGTTGTAACTTATTCGAAGTTGTAATTTTGGAAGATTCTTGCGATGTTCCCAATGTAATCCAATTGTTTTTTGTATGGTTTTAAAATAGTTCACACTTTCTTTTCATGCAAATGAATTCATTCGGTTTTTCTAAAAGAGATTGCTCACATTTATAATGCACCAAGCTTTTATCTTTGTATAACGTTGAACAAAACAGACCCACTTTTGGCGCCATCTAAATTTTCATCCATTCTAACTTTAAATGGACTAGGTAGATAACATTTATTATATTGGGAGAAAAAAAAATAGTAAATAACAAATAAAAAATATACAGTGCAACTTCTCTAAGCGCGCTATGACGTATTACAGATAAATCACGTGATCTGGCGTTATGTGTGGAGAATGGTAAAATATTATAGAAAACATAATAAATAATTGTCACGTGTGCTGAGATAAGTTGCACTGTACGATGGCGAAATAACTATCGTTACCTTGGAGGTGTTGGAGCAGAGGAAGTCCTCGCTGGGGGAGTAGGCGTAGTTGGAGCGGACCTTATGCTCGATGCGGTCCATCTCCCGGATGACCACGGAGGGCCTCACGCGGATGGTGACAACGGAATGGGGCGCCGCGCGCGACATGATCATGCGCCTGTGCCCTGTAATGGGGCCATGGGACGGGTAAAATGAAGACACTGTGTGCACCTGGAAATTTAAGAAGGTTATTATTAATTTTCGTTTTATCTTTTTAGTAGAGAGACCGGATGTTAGTATCTACCTGAGTGGTAATTGATAGCGGATCTAAATATATAATAGGCCTATCCAAATTTGAAAAAAATATACCTACATAATTTAATATGAAGTGTCACAAACCGACGGCGGTCTCGAAATAGGTTTTTTTAGTCAATATACAGTGACGTCCCCAGTAGAATACTGCGCACTTTCATTTTTTGTTTAAATTATCTGTAAACTCGTTAAGTACCTATCTTTTTACCTAATTTATTAATTATTTTCGAGTATCTATCTCAAACAGACGAATAGGTAGGTACACAAAAAAATCATTAAATTGACATACCAACACATCATCTACTGAGAATCAGGGCATTTACACGAAATCTACTCACAAACAGGGTTGGTTTGAGTTAGGTACTTGTACTTTTGTGGCACTGGCAGGTTTGGAGGCACCCCTATGAACATTTTCACTGTGTGATACACCGATATTGAAATATATATTAATGAGTATTACAAGACAATAATAGTCATGTCAGGAATTTATATGATTCGATTATTTTTTAAACTGTGATATTAATACTTTCTAATGATGCAACAACATTTTCTGCTTTATTGAAAACCGCCACTGCTCTCAAATTCGCCGCCCTTTATAATGTGCGGTTCCTGTGCAACGCATGACCTGCCTACCCCCACGGGACGTCACTGGCAATAAATTATGTTAAAATAACTTCGATTGTACTACGTATTAATGTAAATATATGTATATTTAAAAAAAAATGGTACTTAATGAGTTATCACCTACTGCCAGCTACGTAACAACCAAATATATTGAACCACGTTCTTTAGAAAGTTTTAATACAATCAAACATTAAATTTATCCAAACAGTATCACTAGATCTTTAATCACTAACGCCATAATATTAATAAACATATTGTATTAATACATGGCATAGTTATCTCACGAAGGCACATCATTTCTTATTATTTTATGCTAGTCTACCCAGCAGAGTGGAGGTGACCTTCATAAGATACTACACTACACGAGAATTTGGTCATAAACGCAACACTAGTGTTATTAGGAATTTGAATTGTTTAGAATGTAACAGTCGTGATTTATATTGATTATATTAGGGGTCAATAATTATTACATCCATCAAGAAATGCAGCTGTCCAAATTGTTGCAACTTCTCGAATGAGTGTTGCAGTTTGTATGTAATGCTAATAGTATGATAAATCAACACATCGCCAGTTGGTTGGTCAGTTTTATAGCGTACCCATACATTAAAATGGCACCACGTCAAGTTCCTTAGTAAAATGCTCGAGTTTTGCCAAATAGTCAGTGCCGTATTGATGCATTTATGCAGAACATTTTCGCCCAAATTACTATTACAAGCCTGCTCACTTAAAAATAATTCTAACACAAGTTGACAGATGGGTAAAAAGAAAACCTTCGTACGCCAATGTATAAGACACTGATTTCTCACAGCGGGTTTTTCCGGGAGCGATTTCCAGTGAAGTCACAATGTGATAGGTTATATTGTTTCACTACTAATACTAACTGCGATTACACTACTGTAATTGAGCCTGTTGGCACGTTGGTCTTAAAAAATAAGAATGAAAAAAAAGTTTCCAAATGTTTGCCTTCATCGTGTCTACACACCCCTTTAGAGCAGTGCTTCTCAATTTTTTTTATACCACGGCCCCCGAAATCAGAAAAAAATCCAAGGCTCTTCTTCCCAAAAATTTTATTCTTACTATTGGTCACTACTTTATTTATCAATAATTATTATTATACGTACATTTTTATCATGATTCTATAGATTATGGTGGATCTATTCCTTTTGATGTCGCCAAAAGTTCCTTACAGAAAAGCAAATCGTCATGAATTTGGGAATCATACTGATATCTTACAAAAATCATTAATACTTTGGACGCGGAAGACGCACACGGCGCGTAATGACCAGGCGGCCGATCGATGTAATTAACGTGCATTTTAAAGGGGGCAATTAAAATCTCATTATCTATTCAGCAGGGAATGCGTTAACTGTGGTTACTTACATTAGTTTGTAATATCAGTAGATTCATCGAGTTGTATTGCAAATGAGTTGCTCTGTTTAATGCGAGATATTAATCACGTTTTTATGATTTTTTTCTTCAAATAATGAAATATTTCGCGGCTCCCTGGCAGGAGGTCCATGGCCCCCTACGGGGCCGCGCTCCAGTTTGAGATGTACTGCTTTAGAGCGTGGACGTCGCCAAATTGCTAAAATAACAATGGGATGGACGTGTCGCTCAGCATGTGGGTAATAACTGGACATACATACTCTTACAGCTATATGTTTAACTTATATTATTATTTCTGTCTCTCGCGTTATCCATGTGAAAGAAGACGATATATATAAGATGAGTGGTATGTAAAAAACCGCAGCGAACATACCTACGTTGTCAATTTACAATTATTATTGGCACTTGCATTATATAGGAGTTTCCTGAGATTTTACTAAAACTGTTAAATAAAAAATGTTGAGAATCACTGAATTGGATGAAAATTGTGAACTAGGTACAGATTGGGTTTTTAGGTCGTTTTCATGATTGCGTGCCTAATATAAATATGTTTCGTATTTTTGGAAAGCAGTATTGTAAAAAGTAATCAATCAGGTTGGGAGAACCTGATCTCCAATTTCTTTGTAATGTAAAGCCGTAATTTTTATATTTTACAACTAACTTAAAACACAGTTTTTATTAATTTTAAAGACGTTACGGACATTTTATTTCACCATTTGCTTTTTCTAATTGTTTACTAATGTGTTTACAAAAATAAAATATTGTATTTGTAGTCCTAATGTGCTTGGCGGAATATAGAGGTTACTGACTTTCAAACTAAGAGCCTCAATTAATTATGATTGTGTATAATAATTATTGAAAGATGCGCGCGATAACAATGTAAAGTGTGCTACAAAAGAGTTATGCGAAATCATTTGCAACGAATTTAATAATTTGTCTAAGTTTTGACCTCTTCTCAGGTTTATCCGTCTATATTTTATATTATAATATATCAGTGGCGAAGGGTGGAGGTAGGCTGTTAAGATCCGACATAAATAGGACACACTAAACGTTTTCAGTCAAACGTATTTGTTTTCATTGAACTAAGATTGCAATGTGTAGGTATATAGTGTTTGTTAGTTTTTTTTTTAATTCAGTTACACCCTGCCTAATCCAAGCCATAGTAGATAATAGTAAAAAAATATGCGTTTATCTATAATATATCTACGTAATTTAGATATTTTATAGGTAGAATAATATTTTGTATCGATTATGGTTTGGTTAGGCAGGGCTTTAATGAATTAAAAAAAAACTGTAAAACACCAACTGTAAAATGTTCTGTTAATTCAACGAAAAAAGTCTTAGTCTTGGTTCTGTGAAAACAAATACGTGTGACTGACAAAGTTTAGTATGCACTATTTATGTCAGATCTTAACAGCCTACCTCCACCCTTCGCTACTATAATATTATACAAGAGAGTCTACAATATATTTGATAATTTGCTATTATTACGTATGGTATGAGTGGACAGGGTCGGGTCGTGTAATAGGATATTGTTCTACGAATATACGATTAAAATAAATTCCGTAAATCCGGCTCTTAATCAGCCTCAAGGTGTGATATATTTAAAGGTGTATAAATAGGTACGTGCTACCAACTTACCAGCCATAAAATAAATTGCAAAACTCTATTAATAAATATGCTGAGAAAACCGAGTCACGGCAAAAGAATTTTCGAAGATTTTCAGTCAGGGGGCGTGTGAGTGTATTATTACGAAAATTTATGATATTTTTTTCATAGGTATGATTAAGTATACAAAATATGCTATAGAATCTAATGTATATGGTTGAAAGATGGCGGTTATTTCTGTTGTTGTGATAAGTGACGTCTCTAGACAAAATGCTGCCCCATTTTTTTAATACAATATTTTTATCATCCTTTCATGACTCCAACATCTAAGAAATGTGCTGTATGGATACGATACATTACAAACAAAATATATACCACTAAATCTAATTTAAATGCCATCTCTACTTCAATAGACAATATTGCATATCCACGGTTTCAGATAAGTACATTAAAAAATACACCTTACAACTTTCAAAACACGCAAGTCACTGGCAAAAACATTCAGATAAATTAATTATGTAAGTGTGTACCTACCTATAATTCCAATATAATTCGAAAATCTGCACGTGTCATTGCCGGTCATCAAGGATGTTACATCCAAGGACAACGCAAGTAAACTAGACATCGCAAATCCGACAAAAAAGTTACAGTCCTGTTAAACCTTTTATGTTAATTAATATTTTGTTTCCAACCGGTGAGCTGATTTTTTTAATGGAAAGATACTTCCGTTATTACTAAGTTTATGTAGGTACCTATTTCTATATATTATACCTAATGATTCTTGGCGATTTTCCGCCCTTCGAGTAACTGCCGCCCCAAACGACGCTCAATCTGCTTACCCCCACGGGACATCACTGCGTGATTATCTATGCTCACTATTAATTGTGAAGGGTGGTATTCGCGTTGGCCGACAAATGTTTGGCGTATATCAACACAGTGTCGGTATTTCAACACGCATCAAAACGTCAACATTTGCCTGAATGCTCCCCATTGGATAAATGCAATTAATTCACAAATAATTCTGCGTAAGGAAGGGGAAGATCAGTCAAATTGAAAATTAGTTAAATATGCCAAATCATTGCCACGGACCAAGGTTTTAAAGCAGATACTTTATGATGGCCAGACTATAAAACCCATTTAAAACAAAGTGCGCCAAGAATTTTACAGTTATACATTTGCGTCGCCGTTGGACTGGTGGGTAGTCTTCCCTAAAATTTCTCACACTATAGCAGGGCTCGATATTTCGTAAATCTTTTTTGTGTAGGTATCACCCCAAAGTATGTTTGATTATTAACGATAGGCTACCCTCGTACACTAGTACGCAAGTCACTGGCCTGTCGTCCGGAGGCTCCGCGTTCGATTCCCGGCGAGGTCACAATATATTTACGTGATTTTATCAAAGCTAGGTGTTAAGATTCGACATAAATAGAGCACACTAAACTTTGTCAGTCATACTTATTTGTATTTGTAGTATTGGACTAAAAATACAATTTGCAGATGGTTTTGGTTAGTTTTTAAAATTCAATTAAACCCTGCCTAAAACAAACCATAATAGTTTAGGTATGCTATGGGCAATCCGATAAAAAAAGTGCACACCGTTTCAGATATACTTATTTTTTTTCATTGAACTAAGAATACGTCATATATTAATACAGATGGTGTTGGTTAGTTTTTTTAATTCATTAAGAGCATACATCAGTGAAACAGCAAATAATTTTCAACAATAGGTGGGACGAAATTTCGCACTCGTTGCCAATCGGAGAGCGGTAGTCGAGATGTGAGCACGTCAATTTGTTTTGTGATGGCGTCGGAGGAATGTATTCTTATATCGTGTAAAGATGACTAAAAAACGTTACACATGTACCTACTCGAAAAAGAAAACATGTCAATGCATGTATTATTATAATTACTAATATAACAATAAACATAACATTAAATGGACGCATTTATGACATATTATGTTTTGTTCGGCACGCGTGTTTGCACCATCTGCGCGTCGCGTAGTCACGATCTTTTTAGACTATGCCTCAGCTGAAGAACAGCCTTAAGCCCTGCCTAACCAAACCATAATCGATAAAATCATATAAAAATATCTAAAATTATGCATGGTATAATTTTATATATTTTATAGATAAACGAACTTTATACTATTATCTACTATGGCTTGGAACAGGCAGGGCTTAATTGATTTTAAGAAACTAACAGACGCTATCTACACATTATCATGGTTCAAGGAAAACAAAAACGTTTGACTGACAAAGTTTAGTGTGCACTAGGTAATAGTATGTCGGATCTTAACAACCTACCTCCACCCTTCACCACTGCGTGACAGCTATCTCATTTCTAATGTAAATGGTACAACTCGTGATTACAAAAAAATGCTTTTTACAGTAAAATCTCACTAAAAGAACAATGTGTTAATTTATTACCCCATTTGTTTTTCATTTTTACCCCACTTGGGTAATTTACCACAGTTCTACCACACCCTCAGTAGAGAGAATTAAAACCCAGACAAAATAATGTGAGATCACTTTGAATAATACGGTCCGCGGTAAAATTATGTCAGTTGAACGAGTTTTGGCATTATTTAACAATTATCTGCTAACGAAATCGGTGCCAAAATTACTTGGCAAATTCATTTCATAACTCAATCCAAACTCTGTAGATAATACAGATAACAAGTTTTTTCAAATGTATCCTACCTCCGCCCCATTAGTAGTCGCATGTCTCAGAGTTTGACTAATTGGTTGGTTGATTCATAAAATATATAATTATATATATATATTACACATATATGCTGCTCTTGTTATTTACGTAAAAGTAACCTTGGTAGGAAAATTGGAACAAAACATTTTCTTTGCATATTGTATAGATACATGTGTGTGAAAACTAGTTCACAATAATGTTATGTGTTTGAAAACATACCCTAACAGCATTTTTTATGATCGTTTGTTGGCGAAATGCCCCTCCAGACAATACGTTGAAGTTAGGCGAAACTCAGCAGTTTTAACGTACTATACCTATCCATTTACGAGCCGTGCATGAAACAGTAACGAAGACTCGATAAGCATACATACTTTGAAAACACCTCAGAGAAATATATATATGTTTTGTTATGTCCAATCTTAAGAAGATCGTATGAGCCTCCATATAGTGAATGCTTCTTTTAATGGATTTTTACATGCAACTACTAGAAAAAACATGAATAATTACAAGATAAAAAGAACTTTTTATATACCACGTTTGTAAATTTTCTGTTGAATCATACAAACTTGACAATTCTATGTATTAATAATTTAGAACAAATAAGGCAATTGTCAACAAATCATTTTTTTGCTATTTTGCAACAAACAAACAAATATAGAATACTGAAATGTCATTTTGATTTCCATAGTGACGCACGTGTATATTAATAATTAAGTTGCTAGGAGCACCTCCTTAGCAACCAATAATAGTGGATTGGATTACGGATTTCTTCCGAAATAACTTTTCATACAAAACAGAATTAACTGAAAATGAATTCAATTCTACTTAAAGATGGCTAAAAGTATTAAAAGAATGCATTGGCATCGTGTTCTTAGAAGTTAGTTAAAAATCGATTGCAAGATTTGTACTGGATAAACAACCACCGGACAAACAAGAATACGAGCTAAGAAAAACGTGGTAACGTGGTAAACATGTATTAAGAGTCACATCACGAATACACATACAAATCTTCCAATCGATTTTTAACAAACTTCCCGACTAGCTAGACATTTGAAACTTTTAGAATATATCAGAACACGATGCCAATGCATTCTGTTAATACTTTTAGCCATCTTTAAGTAGAATTGAATTCATTTTCAGTTAATTCTGTTTTGTATGAAAAGTTATTTCGGAAAAAAATCAGTAATCCAATCCACTATTATTGGTTGCTAAGTGGGCGGTCCTGGCAACTAAATTATTAATATATACGTGCGTTACCATGGAAATCAAAATGACATTTCAGTATTCTATATTTGTTTGTTTGTTTGTTTTTTATTTACTTCATATCAAGTACAAGTTTGAGCATATTGAGCATAATAATTCAACAGAAAATTAAAAACGTTGCATATAAAAAGTTATTTTCATCTTGTAATTATTACATTACTGCTTTCCAAAAATACCAAACATATTTATATTAGGCAACAGAAAATTTTAAAACGTTTTTTATAAAAAGTTCTTTTTATCTTGTAATTAATTTTCTACAAAATGATTATTGCTAGTGTGTACATGCATGAGATGTTTTCAAATTATATTCTTATTCATTGTATACAATGTTACGTTCTGAAATGTTGTGTCTTATTTGTTGAATAAAAGAAATAGATTATTTAAATAAGGTTGGCTGTCCGTGAAAAACTTTAAAAATAAATCGCGTTACTAAGAGGTATATTTTTCTTTTATTTTTAATTTAAAGTAAACCACAGGTAGACAGCAAAATATTTTACGCTTTCAAATTAGAGAAGTCCTTTGAAGTCGTGTTAAATTGACTGATTTTTTCAGGGCAATCAGAAATCAGAATCACATTTTAGCACGCGGAACCAACCGTGTATGTATGTCAAATGAAAACACGAAGCTTTTATTATATGCATAGGTACGCGTATCGTATTTTTAGTTTACTGAATGCAGTAGCGCAACGAAGAAACTGAATCCTTTTTTTCACTATTGCATGTTATTTATAAATGTGTACTAATTTATCCAGTACAATGATCCAATGGGTTGGGTAAATAGCTAACAGATATTCCTCGTAAGAGGACTGTTAACACAACTTTCCCTCTGTGAAAATTGTATCACGTACTCCAACTTAAGAGTGAAAAATGTAATAATTTATTCCTTTTTTTTACAGCCAAAACAGTCGTACCTACATGGTATTATATTATGAACTTTTTGTATTATAACACTAATTCTTCGCCCCCCTAGAACAGAACAAGCCTAGCTGATTTTTTGACATTTTACAGGAGAGCACTATTAAACATTTTTATAAGAATATTAAACATATATAACCTGAAAACATCTCAGATATATTATACCCACTAGAAAAAAACATATTTAAAAAAAAAAACGAAGCTCAACGGGATATGAACCCGTATAACCACTGGCATCGCGCGTGCATTAACCAATTATGCTACGAGGGTCCTGTCTAATTGGGACAATTTAAACTAGTAGGTCATACATGAAATGCTTATCAAATAGCGAGATTATTTATTATCGGTTTTTGTGTATTAAATAATATTAATTACCTTAATCAGTCCCGTCGAGCTTCGTATTTTTTTCAAATATGATTTTTCTAGTCGGTATATATCTGAGATGTTTTCAAGTTATGTATGTTCAATATAATATGGAATGTTACATTCTCAAAATCTAACTAAGAAATAGTTTATTAAGAATATTGATTTAAATATACGGTAATGCATTATGTAGTTAAAAGCCATTGTTTATGTGAAAAAAAAAGCATTATAAAGTATATTCTGTTACATATTTCGTCAGATAGGTTAATTTTGTCCCAAAATGTTTTTAAGATTGAAGCTAAGCTTGGAATGATCTAAGCTGATAACTGTTTTTATGTACATAATTATTCAGATACGCTTGTTTTGACTCCATATAGAGAATCAAAAAAGATTTTTTTTTGGTACTTACAATAAAAATATTTTCACAATAAATCTGTTAAGCACCGGCTAGATGCTCATGCTTTACCACAAGCTTACCTGCGCACACGGATTTGTATCGGGAAGCTTGTGTGTATGGACGGGAAAACTGTAGCTCGCTAAAACCGAAAAGCGCTGTAAAAGTAGTTTGCACAAACTATACCGCGCAGGCAAGTCCCGGCGCATTAGGTTTGTTGTGTCCTAAGGGGCCAACTTGATTGCAATTCTATCACGTTTTTTAGTGTGGTGAAATTGGTCGACACAATATCAAAAATATTATTATGTGCATTTGTGCATTAAAATATAATACGACGTTTACATTTTGTTATACTGTTTGTATAAAACTTTGTATAACTAGATTTATTACAGTAATGCAAGGCGTTTTTATCTCACAAATTACATTGAAATCGACACATTTGTCTTTGGAACAACATTTATATTGCTCCACGTTGGCGTAATTGGTAAAGCGCTTGTCACTGGAACCGTGGGTGCAAGTTTGATCCGCATCTGGCAAGTATTATTATACTTATTAAGTTTTGTCAATGCGTGTTTAATCCTAACCAATAGGTACTCAGCGAGCTGGGCGAATAGCTAATAACATTTCCTCGTAAAATCGTATCGTCGTATTATCTCCACTCAATGTTAAAAGTTTGTCCTTGGAGTAACATTAAAATGTAAGCATTCTTTAATGTGCCGTAACTCTAAAATGGTTGAGAAACAGTGACTTAGAGGCCATCCATAGACTGAAACCGTATGCGGCTTAGAACCGTGTGCCATACTAAAACTTATGATTTCCGTTCATGGAAATATATTTTCACAAAATATATTATGAGCATCTGATCTTATCCATTTATAATACACTTACAAACTTAGTGAAAATATATTTTAATGAAGAGAAATCATAAGTTCAGTATGGCACACAGTACTAAGTCGCATACGGTTTCAGTCTATGGATGGCCTCTTAGTGATCGCATAATTATTCGGTTTTAAAAGTGTTCAATCAATGAATGGGGTTGCGATTTGCAGTGGGCACAAATTTCTCCCGGTTGCGCCACTGAACTTGTGGTATTTTTAGTAAACTAGATGTTATTTCGAGATGGAAAATGTTGTCTTACCTTTCCAATGGAGGGGATGTACCTCATCGGTGCGGTCTGGTGCCAGATTGTCGTGATGATTCAGCGATTGGAGTGCAGAAGTGACGGCAGGTTGGTGATCGTCATGATGTGGGAGTAATAACAAGACATTTTTCATTAATATCATGACAGAGTTACGGATTTCGGCAGTAATTTGCCGTTTTATTACGTGATACATGATTCAAACTACTACATACTGATTATAATATTGTGTTAGATTTTATTGGTGGGGTAAAACAAATATATGCCAAATGAATTTGAATAATTTTATCTCATTCGTGAGGTTGCTACCAAAAGTTGGTAAGTCGACAAATTTTGGTATTTAGATTTAACAACGGATTATGTGTCTATATAAAAATATTTATGCTAGAAAAGAAATTAAGGGTCATCCGATATATAGAACATGCACATAAAGCACAAAGAAATTAGCATTATAAATGATTTTAGAGGGCATATCAAACTTCAAATTGCAATTACTCCATAACTTGATTTTGAGACTTATCAACTTTTACCTCTAACCCCATGACGTATGATTGCTGCCAAAAGTTGGTAAGTCGATAATTTAGATATTTAGAGTAAACAATGGATTATCATTCTGTCTATATATAAATAAGTATGCTAGAAAAAAAATCAAAGTAATCCGATATTATAGAACATGCACATAAAGCATAAAGAAATTAGCATTTTGCCTGATTTTAGAGGGCATGTCAAACATCAAATTGAAATTACTTACTCCATAACATGATTTCGAGACTTACCAACTTTTCGCAGTAACCCCACGAATGTTAAAGTGAGATTTGAACCATATATTATAATATATAATATCAACTATATTAAATAATAGGTAACGATACTCATTTACATATCTTTATTAACATTTTATGATATGATGTTAATATTATGATTTATTAATAAAGCAAAACGCTACATTATTTAAACATGTAATAGTCTTCATTATAGAGAAACCATTAATTCTTGGCAGCGCATGCATACTGACACATACTTAACTATTCTTACACATACTTAACTTCGCAGAGAGATGCCAAAAAATATGATCGAATTATTGATCTACACACTCCACAATCTTCTTTAAAATACTTACAATCTACTATTATTTTCCTCGTTTGAATTTCTTCCACCCCGTAAAAAGGTACCTACTTACATAGATGTGTGAATAATTTTTCATTCTCTACTTCTAAAACCCTAAGTGAATTTTTTTTTTCGACCATGTCCGATCCTAAACAGCGTAGAGGTTTGTATTAACAGATTTTTGTTTTTTAAGAGAAATACATGTCAGCGACTTGCTCAACCTATTAGGTCCATTCCCTGACTCACACACAAATTGAAAAACAAAATGTGTACTTGCCAGACCCAGGATTCGAACCTGGGACCCACGGCGTTATAGCCCAACGCTTAAGCCGCGCGGCCACCCGTGTGGTTACATGTAAATTATTGTACGTAAATCATTTCACTGTGAGCTTTCTTATCGGAAATAGATGACCGTATACTATACCGTCTCCAATTTTATTAGATTCAATATGAACATAAATTCAATTTTCATAGGTGATTTTGACAAATTTCATGAATTCATGAATTCAAGCGTGAAAACCTAATCTAACCTAACCTAACCTCATAACCTAATCTAGCAAATAATCCCGTGTATCGGCTGTTTTCAAAATTTGTTTGCTGTTGGCTTTCTGTAAGTAAAGTGTAAATCGACAAGAGCCGTGTTTTATTTAGACATGAATTATTGTATGTCAGTACTATACGAACCAAAGAGGTTAGACGGTATTTAATATAAGGCCATATATTGCTAAGTGTGATACGGCGAATTGCATACGTATACGTTTCCGGATACGAAGTGAAATAAGTAAATACAAATCAATATATTGTTTTATCTTTTTTTTCTATATTGGCTTACCGATAAAAATTGACAGTAAGTTAACAGTATTAAAGTGATTATATTTTCAATATTTAAGGACCAATATATTATTAAATCTAGATTAATTTTCAAAATACATAGAGGAACATACCAACTCATAACGTAACTAATAATTCAATTTGTGAATGAAATCTCTATAGTTTTTTTTAATAAATACAATTAGCACACTTTTTTCATATATCCAGGACATTGTATTATTTCACTGAATGCCTAAGTATCTAATTACTGAGTTGGCAAAGCTTTTAAAAATAAAATAGCCCGGGAAATGCTTGTGTGTTTAATCACCAACTTCCGGTGGCGCTCAATGAAAACAATTAATACAATATAGTATGTTATCAAGCATACTTGATCATTGTTCATATTATAAAAACGAGGAGAAAAATGAAATATTTTTATTTAATGTTTTTGAAGATGGATATATTTTAAACTTCTGATATAAAAAAAATACTTTCCAGACCATGTCCGATCCCAATAAGATCATATGGGCCTCCACAGGGTGGACGTTTGTATTAACAGATTTTGTTTTTATGAGAAATAGATTTCAGTCATTTGCTCAACCTATTAGGTCCATACCCTGACTCATACACAAATTGAAAAACAATATGTGTACTAGCCAGACCTAGGATTCGAGCCTGGGATCCACGACTCTATAGTCCGACGCTTTAGCCGGTCTATATTGCGTATTTTTGACCACTTACATGAAAACGGGTCTAAATATTAGGTAAGTAATAAAAATGGAAAAATGTAGGTATATTATAATGTATGTGTCTTCTTTTGAGCGATAATATAATAATAATTCCATGGGTATGCCAAGCTTTTAATCATTCTTGATTGAAAATATGTTCGACTATTTCTTTTTATTACAGGACAACCAAATACTTTTACAATGCTACAAATTTTCTCAAAATTAAAGAAAATAAATTCTTTTGGTGTTTATTTAATAATTTATTACGTACATTTTTACTTTGTGTCATGTTTGAAGTATTCTTTTTCATAAAAAAAATAGGCATTTTATATTTATTTTTTTGTGTAAATGAAATATTATCTTCGATATAACATAGAAGGTAGATTATCACAGTCGAGCAGAGATTAGAAAGTTTTCCTCTTCATCCATTGATCGCGGGCTCTAATTCCATGACTTGTTCAAATGCACGTGCGGATCTAGGGTATGGGCTTCTTTGAGTATAGGTTTGTAACGAAGTATTAGCACTTATTGTAACAATCTCTCAAATCTCTCAAAGCTCTAAAATTTACCGCAGCCAAAAGAGGTGCTGTTAAAACATTGCACTTATTTTAACGATTACAACTTACTTATTGTAATTGTTACAATAAGTGCTAATACTTCGATACAAACCTACCCTAGATAGCTGCCGTAGAGGCCGAAAGCAGTCTTACTCTTGTGTATAGAATAGATGCGCAGGAGGTCTATAATATGCTACGCCATATTGATGATGGATGAGGATTTACTTAGTCTTTACTTTTTCTTAGACACATACCAACGTATTATGATATTCTTGATGAAAAATAACTTTTATTTTATGTTCTACAAGAAAATTAAATAGATTCTTTGTTTGATATTGGTACACAATAATTATCAAGCAAAAAATGTGAGGATATTAAAATTTATTGCAAAATTAGTTACCACCATTTTCTTACGTTAATAATTAAATACAGCTCTTGAATTCGGTTAATTACGGAAACAAGTTACAAATGCTGTTGCATTCATAAACTAATAGATAATGATATCGTCGCCTCAATACTACAACTAGATAACTTGATTTTAACTGTTTTTGAGATAGATATTGAATATGATTCTACATTTATTTCTCTACAAAATGATAAAACTAGGTAAGTCAGAAGTTAATGGGAACTGTATTAATTTTGTGTTTGAAAATATTAGATTGATAACTAACCATACATGCATTAAATAAATAAAATAATGTATCTACAATATTTTTTCATATAATTGAACATTATGTAATTGTTCACAATTAGACAAGCACAATTTTACATTTTTATTTTAAATAATAATTATAGCCTAGATTTATGTTAATCAAGTAAAGTTTAAATTTCATTTTTCCAACAATGACCAAATCTGAGTTACCTAGTTGTAGTATTGAGGTGACGATATCATTATATAACCACTAGGAAAACAATGTTTTATAAAAAAAATACGTTTTGGGCACTTTTGGTATATTTCGCCATTTATAGTTTTATTAACTTTTGTTGTTTGTCAAAGCAAATATTTTATACCTAGACTTTTTTAATTATTTGGAATTAATTGTTTATGGGAGTTATAAGTAGATTGTGCAATTAGCGTCCTCATAATATGATTACAAATTTATTTTTCTTTTCTTGTCTTATGTGTTTGACTATATTGTAGAACAACTACTTTTTGAAATGTTGCCATATTGAATATTATCTGAATAATTCCAGATTTGGTTATATTTTTAGTTTAGGTACCTACTTACCTTCATCCGATTGTCTGATCGTTATCTTAAGACCATCATTGTGTGTATTCTGGTATTTATTAATATACAGGTAGGTACTACATATTATTGACTGCGTTACTAACAAAACATTTTAAACTTGTTGACATCCATTTTGCCTCGCGGTAATAATATCAGAGTACTCATCTCGTATGGTTTGAATCCAATGTCTGTTAAAAACCAGATGGTTTTATACAAAAAAAAATATCCATCGTGTTGAGCGTATGGATTACAACTACTCCCTTTAAAGTATGATGATACAACTTCCATTCTGTGGAAGACCATATAAATGATAATTAATAATAAAAATGCTAATTTATCTTCATCATAAAATTTTTAATTCATTATTGACGGCCCAGGTTTAGCCGGACTTTGTATAGTACACGAAATTGACTCATGCTAGCAATTACATATCCTTCGATTAAAGTATGCAGTTTATGACAGAGCTGAGGATTGAAGGAATACAAGTTGTGTAAATCGACACCATAGTTAAATTAATATGTAATTGTAATTACTATGAAGTCTTGTCCATATACCTAATATGATTCATTAATATTTTTTTAATAATACTGATATTTTTTATGTTTAATAATGTTTTAATGTTTGAAGTCAGGCAGAAAAAACAAATTAGATACATTGGTTGCTATGTAAGTAATACTAACATTTTATACACGGAAGTTCATGTATTGAAATCCAATATTAGAAATAAAATTATTATAATTTTTCATAAAATGCAGTTATATGACGCCTGTCTTACGTTTCACGTATACATATAAATGCGTACTATATTATATGCAGTGATGTGAAAACTGGTCCTCAATTTTTACTTTTAATATGTATCTTGTAGGTAGTCATTTAATCCTCAGCACCTGATTGTACTAAAAGTATATATTATCATTTCGATATTTCTATGTAATTAATCCCTGTAAAAAGTCCCTTTTGTATCAAATAAACATCTCTCAAACTTAAAGAGTTATATTTCGAAAATATAAGTATCAGGTATCTATAAAAAAATGGGTGAATAGCCTTAAAACAATATGAACAATGAATTGTTTTGTTTTATACTAATAATTTCAAATTGAGATTCATTTATTTGACGTTGGTAAGGGATGGATGAAGAAAAATGTTTTTTTTTTGTAGAAGTTACTAATAAATGAAGTAAGTATACTATTTTGTGTGTTGCTTGGAAAGCTTTTTAGCATGTGTCTGAAGCAATGATACGCTTTATGTTATCAGAATTTCACTTTTAAGTATGTCAACAGATGTGGCTTGTCTTCTTTAGTAGGATGAACTTGAACATTTTTAGATGTCGTCTGAAATTGCGTAAAACTTGTTAGATGAGAATGAGGTGGATTATGATTATGAGGCCATGGTCGCTGAGGAGTCAATCGGTCTGGATAAATGTCGGGATAAATGGGCGGCCAATCGGATCAATGTCTCGTTGTTTCAGTTTGCCAAACGGTCATAAATAAAACACGCACACGAGCCAAGTTTAAAGCATCTTTATTAGGAAACCCCGAGTAATATTATATTATCTTGATAGCATTAATTAAAAATACAAAAAATATGTCAATAAATTAATCCCGTTATAAAAAAACAATACAAAAAATACTTTAAAATAATACTAAATAAGCGAACTACGTGTATTACAATGTATTCAAGCGATACTCCGGTGATCTTTTATAGTATTGTAAATAATGGAGTAGATAATCCAAGATTAGAACGCGTGTTCGCCATTTCATCGACGTTACACAAAATGGCCGCTAGAATTATTAGTTACAGTTAAATTAGACGCGGTACGAGTAATGGCGGTATGAGGTGCCGCCGGGCAAGCGACCGGAAGCCGTGGAGCTGTAGCTTGAACGGTATCCTCCGGGTCCATCGCCGCTCGCGGACGACCTCTCCGTGGTATAGTTGTAGTTGGAAGAGCCGGGTCCTGAGCCGCCGCGGCGCTCTACGGTGCTGGTGTAAGCAGAGGTCCTGGGGGCGCCGTAGCCATCCCGGGAAGTGGTGTTGGCGTTGTAGGAATAAGAGTACTGCTCGTCAGCCCTCCTGGTGCGATCGGGGTGATCCACCACGACGTAGTGACGGGGTGTCGTCTGCAAAAATGTTCCCCTTAAGTGCTCCGTCCTATCAAGTGTTGACGACACCCTAACAAAGCTTCTGTTGCTCAATACGCCCATTATGGATACCAGGTATCGCGTAAAAAAGAATATAATACTCGTGCATCAAATAAAATAAAACATTGGCTATATTATGGCAGTTACTGTGGTGTACAATATTATTGATTGTGTTTAAAAGAAAAATAAAATTTTAAAATGTTAGAAACGTAATTGTAAAAAGAACAACGTATTTTTATTATGTAACAAATTACTCATAATCTTTGATGATAAATTTGTATTTTACAAATTTTACGCTCAGATAATAATCCTATTTTAATCATTTACGTGACAATTTAAGAGAGAAGATTTTAAATGAAATTTTCACTGCCAACATTTATAATTTTTGTCTGAGCTATTTAGAAATTAAATTTATAATTCAATATGTAAAATCATTTTTAAGATAGAATGAAAAAGTCATTAGTATATTATATATGCCACAAAATAACCGATGTTTTCCCTAAACCGTGTCTGTTTTTATCCTAATCGGTTCTAAAATACCGGTTCTTAACCCTTTGACGACTCGCGGTAGAGGATTTTCCGACGGAATATTAAAATTTCGGCGATTCCTCCGTTTGACCCTTTACGACGCAAACGAAACAAAATAATATTCCATTGGCTGTAGCGTGTTTTACGTTACAAAATTTGTTTTGAAACTGAAACAGAAGGCAACTCTCGTTGGAAGGACAAAGCGGGTGAAATGGACAGATTTGCGAGTGTGGCGGAGAATCCCGACCCGTCGTTAAAGGGTTAGTTACCAGATGGTAAACTCAATAAAAACAGTTTTTTGTCAACTAAGCGACTTATCACAACCATGCATAAACCAGATAAATAGACAATCATACAACAGAATACGCTTTGGGTGTTTTCATTCTTGATAATTCCACATTAATAAATATTCATAGTTTCTACATTAAAACAAAATTAAATACAGCGGTGTCAATTCCCAAAAAAACGGTTATCCGGTAATATCCGGTAAAAACTGCAGATATCGTATTATGATAAAGTGAAATGAGATGTTCTTGGTCTGTTTAATGTATTTATAATAATAAGTTTGACTACACCAAATTGCATAAGAAAAGAAAACTATTCAGGCAAAGTTTCACACAGCTAAAACAACAAAAATTGTCAACCATAACTACTTCACTGCTTAGCGGCTAGTAAAATCAACAAAACATAATATTAGCTTTTATTTTAAGAATAGTGAAGAGGAAACAATAATTTTCAAGTTTTGTGTTAATTTTTGAAGAGATTTAAAATATATTATCATACTGTGTGATAGAGGTAACATGGAATTATCAAATAATGTAAGATGTTTTACGTCAACACTTTGATGAAATACTTATATCTAACAATATAGGACAGAAACAACGAAAAATCTTTGTTGGTATGATCAGATAAGTAGAATAGATCCAAAAGGCTTACTTGCAGAAAGCAACCGGATATTCCTCTAGTTAGTTTAAAAAATAAATTCGAAATAATTCATAAATCGAATTTGAATAAACATTGTTTTGCTATTGTTATTTGTAATTGTTGTGATATTATTTTGAATATGGAAGGTTTAAATAAAATAATAGACAAGAGTGTATTTTTGACTTGTTTTTATTTGTAACGATTTACAATAAACCGTAAATACTAAATCACAGGAAACTTCTAAATGTAATCTATAAATACAGATTTTTTCTACATACTGCATTGCATAAAGCATTATGTATAAAATATAACAAACACTCAGAAACTAATCTACAAAATCATTTTTTCAAAATACATTGTTTCCCGTAATAATAATTACTATGAGCATGTATAAAATTTACTTAAAACTTAGTAAGCGTATGCGTGGAGGAATCATAGAGAATATTTTGCACTTAGTTAATTGGAATAAGCGTGAATAAATATAATATATAAATAATAATTATCAAAAACCTCGTTCGTTTTTCGCATATTATATAATAATATATTCGTTTCCAGGTTGCAATAAAATAAGCTAAAAGCTTTAGCGGGGGAATTGGCTTGCAGCGTCTATAATAAATGTAAAAAAAGCGTTGCACAAAAATACTATAGACTGGCCATTACAACACGTTTATCGTAGGAAATTAAAAGAATACGGAATGAGTGTGGATAGATTTATTACGTGTTGTCAGTTGATAAAAAGACTTATTCGATATGATTAAAATACTTCCATTTTTAAAAGTTGGTGATGGTATGGTGATGTTCCACAACCTTCTATAAGTATTTTTATTTTTTATTTCTATAATTTTTTATAAAATATAGAATGGTGTGAATGTTCTCAATGGAATGGCTGTATGTACATATTATTATTTTTCTTTCCAGTGTAAAGTGTGTATTGAATATTTTTTTAACTCATTCCGAATCTAAAAATATCACCTATCGTAAACGTTTAGATGGCCATCTTTATAAATACTGCGTTTGATTATTGACAAGGGATTTAAGCTTTTAGCGAATCAATTCTTATTTTTTTTTGTTTTTTGTTTTTTTTTCGTTTCTTAACTACTAAAAAGCTCGCGTCATATTTATTATATTCGTTTTCGACGGATCTAATATGTGGCATAATTGCTGTAGAACACCCTCCTCCTCGGCTCGTATACTTGTGCTGTCTTGTGCAGTCTGGGCAGGAGGACGTCCATGTGTTGCTTGTCTGTCAAGGCGGAAACTTCGCCTCCCGCTTCGACGATGAGATCGTGCTTGCGAACGGCGCTGAGGACCTTCTCCCTTGTGAGGTCCCTCGCTGAATAGTAAGTCGGCAGGGGTTGGCTGAGGACTTGCTGACTGGGGCGGATGCTGGCGCGTCCCTGGGGCGTCAGGATATGCAATTGACGACGGGGGGCTACCGTCTCGCGCCTTCCGAAAGCGGTAATGGGGTCCGCGATGAGACTCGGCCTCGGTACGAACGGCACCTTCTCCCAGTCCACTTGGCTTTGCTTCTGGAATGGCCAGAACAAGTCGGTGGTTAGTAGGCGGATGCTTGCGCGGTTGACGTCGTTGAAGAACTCGTTCATTTAATATAACACACCGGCCACCATCACTACTACATAATATCATATTATAATAAAGATATATTCATTACCTACCTAAATGGAATAAAAATATATCAACACTGTTTGGTACTAAAAAAAGTCACGTTAATATAATTATGAAAAACTTCTGATATCTATGTAATATGTAATATTGATTTGGTTTGGTTTAATTTAAAATAAAGTGTTGTATGTTGAAGTAGATATTTATTACTATGTTGTATTTAAGAATGTATTTGTATTGATTGAATTGCGCGAAATTTTAGTAAATGAATGGCTGATGATATAATATAAATGTATAAATTGACGAAATACTTGAAAGAATTCCATTTTAGAATAGAATATTAAATTCCACAAATTTAGTTTTTTAATCGATTGTAACAACATTATCAAAAATACATTTTGTACAGTGTTAACTGTAATTAAATTGTTGGAAATGTCTTGTATTAATTAAAATAAAACACAGTGTGTAGTAGTACAAGTTGTACTTAGTTTAATATTAATCAGGACATTCGCTTCAAAAGGACAACTAGTTAGAGTACCTATACGCTTTATAACTTTGCACTTTTTTGCACGTTTTACTACACCGATACGCCTCTTTGCCTGAATCTCACATATCTAAAATTAGATCAAAATGATATTGAATTGTATTATGTAGTACCTACCTAATAAAAAATATTGTTAGAATATATTAGATCATTTTCATCCTAGATCCGGAGTGCAAAGTTATGAAACGAATACTCTACCAGTTTCCATATATCAGGATATTGACAATGTCTGACTAAAATAAGTGAAACTAGTAGGTACTACTTATTGTGTTTTATTTTAATTAAGTACAACCTAAATTTATGGAATCTAATACTATACCTACAGTAATTGTGGTTGATGATAATTCAATAATTACAAATGATATTTTAAAAACCTTCTTTTTCTATACGGACTATGCATCTAACGGGTCTAGGACGATTTGGCGCCGGGACAACTGGACGCCACGCAATTCGAAAATAAATAGACGTTAGATACTTATACGCACTTGAAAAAAATATATTTAATATTATTATTTATATTTAAATCATTATATTATGATTTAACAGTTCGTGAGAATTGAAATATGCACACGTAAATAATGATTTAGTCGTGCATATTATGTTTAAGTTCCAACGAAAAAAGAGTTTTTTATTTTTATATAAAGCCTTAGGCATGGTAATTCTCAATCCACACAAAAAAATCATTATGTTAAGAGTAAAATGAATTAAAACTACCGAGTAGTAGATAGAAACTGATTAAAATTCATCGTCTACGTTCTGTTTACGTGTCTACGACAGTGCGGCGTCCAATTGTCCTGGCGTCTAGTTGTCCCATTCCCGCATCTAACAGTCATGATTGCCATTGATATAAGGTGAAGATCCACGATGTTAATAACTTAATTAGGTAAACATCTTGTCGTAAATTTTAATTAAGTAATAATTAATAAATTCATTTACATGTAGAGTTTTTCTGGATAAATCACTAAAACCTACTCTATCTGCTATTCATGCATTGAAATACATTTGACACAAATTTAATATTGGCTGAGGGATAAAATTTAAATTGCGTGAAAATTATTTAATAGCAATCAGATGATTCTCGACATTTCTACTTAAAACGTTATTAGCTATTATGAAATAATTATATTGTCTTGAAACGTTTCCAAGAAAGTACGCACGGCACACCGCGCCGGTTGGCTTTTCAGCTAAGAAATGATTAGGCATATTATACGCCGATGGGTTAATATTTATTCAAGTGTGTAAGTCTCAACAAGAAACATTATTAATAAATTTGAGTTTATGACTGTATATAAGCCACACCGTGAAAGATTTGACAACGATTTAAGTAATTATATGTCAAGAATGACATATAGAATAATTAATTAGGTACTCAAAAAAGTGTGTATATTTAGATAATAGAATTTCAATGAAAATATAATTATTATCTATCTATCAACGTTTAATTTCATATTAATACTATCGACCGATGGTACTTGATGGAATTTGAATTTAAATTCTAATGGATTTAAGTTATGTACTATTCCATTCGAGTCGAAATTTTAAAGACTGATATCATAGATATATCTCATTAGTTAATACCATTGATTCCCAATACATTACCATTGTTCCCAGACGACAGACAGTATTTATTTGCCTTTTGGTGAGTGTACACGGTGCCTGAAGATGCCGAAAGGCGAAACTCGGGTCGCCAAAAACGACTCAAATGGAATAGTACATAACTTAAATCCATTAGAGTTTAATTTTCTCTTTCATTAAATAAACAGTTAAATTTTGAACGAGTTCACACTCTACTCTTTACTGAGTGAATATATTATTCCTAATATTTTGGAAAAGCAAATTAAATGTTGTTTTTTATGAAAGTATTTATTGCTTCCACAACTTATTTGTGTATAATTACATTAAAGTGGTTCTCATAAGTGAATTAGTCCAAAAAATTGTAGAATTATTACTTAAAACGTACTTTAAAAAATATCCTAATTGAGTTCTACCACGTAATTACCAATTCAATTGACAACGTAAATTTACATGATACAAAATACATATAACACTAAATAATGGGCCATTTTTGGGGTCCATACTCATCGGCGTTGTCATTCAATTATATTGGTAATTTTTTTTACTAATAATTAACTCATTATCTATGTCTTTTCAGTCTTGTGATTTTTATAAACGCACCGATAGAATTGAATATTCTACAATCTACATTATGTTATAATTTGTAATATGATTTTGACTTTGTTGACTTCTTACATCAATTATTTCAGAGAATCTGAAAGCTCAAAGTACATACACATAATTTATGGATCTGCCTATTTACATAATATATTTTAAAGTAAGTGTTTTTAATAATTTAATGATGAATAATTCGAGAGTTGTCGTGATTTCATAGTGATACACAAAACACAGCGTAATATGTAATGTTATATTAGTCGCTCTTGCGTACACTGTTTTTGTGTGCGGTCTTTAGAAAGAATGGTAACTTTGATGTGTTTTGTTGTATTTTCTCTCGTTTTCGACGCATATACATCGCCTGGTATGACGCTGCGTGGCGTATAACATGAGCTTTCCACCAACTAGCCCGTCTCCACTTGTGCGTGGCTAAATTTGGAGTGCTGGACGCCAAAATATTTCCGAGATTGAAATCGTAGCAGCTGCTCACGGAATCCTTTTTTTAATTTCTCAGAAGAGAGAGGAGCTCGCTAGCTTTATATTTTCAAATACATAAATTCGGCCGTGCGAAAACGCTGGCGCGAAGCGTGCCCGAGAATGTTTATGCCAAATGTTTATGGCTGTAGAGTAAATAATATTGCCCGTCGTCTGTTTATTAACGTTTTTTTTGTTTACTTTACAAAATAAATGATGAACGTTTTCAATAACATTAAATATATCTAAATAACATATTGTCGTTGCTAAAGACCCTAAAAACCAATGTATTTTATAAATTATTCCTGTTTATACAATTTGCGCAACGGCGTGGAATTTATTAATTCTGGCAACACTCCAAAGAAAGCCCACGTTTCCAATTTCAAAGATGACTGTTTATAAAATAATTTTATAATGGAACGCAGCTTGTTACCAGATCTAATTTCTTAATACCTACCTACCTACCTACATTTTGAAGGGCATCGAACGATTGCTAAAAATCTTATTTATATCTACTTAACAAAATGTTAAAATAGAAAACTGGAATTAGCTTCTCTTCTTCCAAATAAATAATGACTATCATGGTTAAAAAATATCTAAATGGACAGTTAAAAAGATCGATGTATATAAACTGTCACGTAAAAAATATTAATTGACTAACATTCGACAATAAAAACTAATTGTGAATTTTATTTCACTAAGTACCTACCTAAACTCATTTAATATTATATACAACTGCAAAAGATTATTATAAAATGCAAATTGAATTTATAAAGCAAACCGAAAACTTAAGTTATTAAGTAACATGAAAGCTATGTAGGTACTTTGATAATATATTATTATTAATTTATTCTAATTAGGGCTGGTACGCGTGAACATCTAAGATCAACATGAATTCCAATTTTTTTTTCATAAATGGTAATATATTTTTTAAGTGTTTTTACAAGTTTTTCACTTCTCGATTATATTTTGACGAATGTAGAGATTATTGTAGACGTCACTTTATATAGCAGTTCTTTTTTCAAAATCACAACAATCGCACCAAAATCAAGTCACACAATTTTAAAATTGGAACTTCCGGCGAATTTGACAGCAAATTAGGCGGGAGATAACAACTGATACCAACAAAGATTTTTCGCAACGATGAACATATAAATCACTTTTGAACAATCACAAATTCCCAATCCGGCAAAATTGGATGTGGGACAAAATGGAAAACTTGTCAAAATGTCGACTTACCGTTATGGAATACGTAGACGGGCGGGTGTAGGGCCTGCGGGTCGTATAAAAGTCACTTTCGTACACCATCTTGTCGGAGTTTCTTGCTTTTCTTGAAGTTTTAAATTAAATTCGTTGTGCAACAGTGGAAATTGTGAATGGGATATGGTCGGCGCGGCGTCTCAATGTGTTGTGAGGATGGGCGTCGGGACGCTGATATTCCCTACCCCGGGACGCCGTCTTAAAAATCTCACCGGTTGTGATTGTTATGAACCAGGGACTCGAATTAAAATTTGCCAATAATCGCCTATAGTGGCAGGGAAAAAATGACAAGGCTTAACACAACGAAATTACATACGTGACGTCAGTAGCGAAGGGTGGAGGTAGGCTATTAAGATCTGCCATAAAATGTGCACATTAAACTTTGTTAGTCATAAGAGTATTTGTTTTTATTGAACGAAGACTACAATTTTCAGATGGTGTTGGTTAGTTTCTAAAAATCAAGTAAACCCTGGCTAAATCAAACCATAATACTTTTGGTATATTTTGGACAATACGACGAAATTGTGCACACTTTTACATTCATACTTATTTGTTTTCGTTGCATAGATAATACATATTACACATATTGCTGGTTCATTATTTTAAATTTATTAAACCCTGCCTAAACCAAACTATAATAGATAAATCATATTATTCTACCTATAAAATATAAAAAATGATGTATGATTTAATTGCATGATATTAGATATTTTATGGATGGACGAGTATTTTTCGACAATGATCTATTATGGCTCGGTTGTCGCAGGGTTTAATTGAATTATAAAAACTAACATTATCTGTAAATTGTTGTCTCATTTCAATGAAAACAAATACGTATTGTCACCTCCGAAAGGGGGGGGGGGGTAGGTATTTGCGCTGGACTGGACCCCCCTGATGATGTAATGTCATGTCAAGTCACGGTGGTATCGTCTGCTTCTTTCGGGGACATGTTTGTGTTGATTGACAACGCGGAAGTACAGGCGAAAACAGGGCGTTTATTGTTCGGAATATGAATACAATAAAGTACAGCGTACAAAATATTTAACAAAAAAATATTTAAAAAAAAAATAATTAAATTTAAAATGGCAGTGACGCCGGGAGCGCGGCGCCACAGCCGACGTCACGCTCCTCGAGAGTTCGAAAACCGAAAGACCCTAATAGGGGCTGGTAGGGCAGAGTAGGTAGTAAATAATACCCAACAAACAATTCACAATTATTCTATCTCTGACAAATGACAAAAACAGCCTCTGGCATATGTACCTGGCTTGTAAGTAGGTACCTCAGGTCTCATATTTCAGACCTTTTCTAGGTACATGCTTTGGAAAGGGGCTGTGAATTTCTTGGAATTATTACTACCTTCTGCATTTCTTTGCTTGTTAGCTACATATTTTGAAATATTTGAACTAGGTACAAATACATATTTTTTTAAAGTAATCTCAAATCAGATATTCTAGGTGCTAGGTACATTGTATGGCTGGGAACTTTGCTTCCAATATTGGTCAAAATTGGATGAAATGTAGGTAATAATATTAAAAAAATGATATTAATAATTACTATTTGCTTACGGGCTAGAAATTTGCCTCGCAGTCGATCTGTTCATGTTTGCATGAATCAGCCCAATGATGATTCAGGCCTCGTGGCCTTGGATCCTCTGAGGATGCCATGGTTTAGGCGGTATCAGTATGACTGACAAAGTTTAGTGTGCACTATTTATGGCGGATCTTAACAGCCTACCTCCACCCTTCGCCACTGCGTGACGTTATATATTATCCATCATCATCATCGCTAGGGCCAATCCACTGCGAGACGAAGGTCTCTTCTGGCTCTCCCCATTATTCTCGTTATCTAGTTCTTCGCTGCCATGTACATCCTCCGAACTTTATGAGTTCATTTATCCAGCGGGTTTTAGGATGTAGCTGCGGTCGTTTAGTGCTACCACAGTGGGATACCACTGTTTGAAGGCATTTGTCTAGAGGTTGTCCATTCGCTGAGCATGTTCAGCCCATAGCCATCCCATTTACTATCACATCGCGTACTTGTCTGGTTCCTTATCCATTGATTTCTTTTGCGATCTTTCCGCGTTATGCCCAACATGCACCTATGCATTTTACGTTGCGCTACTTGCAATTTTTGGATTTCTCTTACATGTTATGTGTATTACATTATATACATAATATATAAAAGGAAAATTGATAATATCAGTAGGTACCTACCTAAGTACCTATAATAAACGGTTTTTTTATTCAACGTATAATTCATTCTTGTTAAGAATTTAACATTCTTTATTGAACATACATCATTCGGGGATACTTGAAAAACATACATATGAGAAAAGATCTTTAAACAAATATGGTACTGGGCGGGACTCAAACCCGCATCCATGGGATACCGTCCAATGTGTTTTACCAATTAAGCTACTTGCACCCTACCGAACTAATAGTCATACGACTGAAGCGTTTCTTAAATTTTGTTAATATTGGCGACTTGGTTTTGTGGTTTGAATCAATATGTACTTACCTTGATGCTTAACCGGCGTGATCTCTCTCGTAATTTTAGACTTAACGTATGTACTTGCACTTGCTAATAATTTACTGAAATATTTTTTTAGTCATCAGATAATTCACAAAATTTAAGAATGCAACATTCTTTATCGAAAATTTATAATTCGATAGTACCTAATATTGAATGCGCGTTACGTTTACGTAACAAACTTTAATGTATATATACATACGTAATTATTGAAAATAATAATATGTTCTTATCATTATTCATAATTATTATTTATCCATACTTGAGAATCATACAGTATTAGAACCATAACGTAATAAAATACATATTGTCTTACTGTTTCATATAGTATGTACTTGTAGTTTTAAATCTATAAAATTTCGCTATGTAATCCTTTCTTTAAAGGGATGAATTAAGGCGTAGAGCCTTATCGTAGCACCTCTACACCGTAGACCATCTACGAAAGTCACCACGCAGAGAGTTTACTACGGAAAGTCTACGACACGAATAATTGTGAGTAAATAATGAACATGTTGCTACATAATCCTGTACATGCTGAGATATATAATGGCGTAGGGCCTTATTGTAGATCCGTTACGCCGTAGACAATATCTACAGAAATATCCCTATAGAGCAGGGGTTCACAAACTTTTCGTCAAAGGGACAATTTATAAATCATTGGCGGGCCGTAAATATTTTCTGTTTTTAAAAAAACATAAGTCAGAAAAATAAATAAAATATAATCAATCGAATCAGAAAAAAATAACAATGTGATTTTTTGGCAGCCATCTTAATATTTCATGGGGTTTCAGTTGAAAATGTCAAGTTTAATTTATAATTAGTATTCTGAACCATAAAAATCTTGTCTCTACTGAAAATGCATCAAATTGATGGTGATTATAATAGTAAATTGAAATTTTGGCGGTATTTTAAATGTCGAAATTCAATTTAATACCAGCACCACAAAATATAATATGTTCAAACTGAAAATCGATAAAATCAGATGGTAATATTACAGAAAATTTAATTTTTTCTCTCATTTTGTAATTTTTGGCGGCCTGTGTAAATGTTGAAGCCGCTCAATATCTTCAAAATTACCTTTATAATATGTCTAATTCATCTTGCAAAGTTAATGTTTTCGTACGGACTAATTGGTAACTAACTAACACAATTCTATGATAATTATATAAGAAACAAAAAAAGAAATCAAATAAAACTAATAACTTTTCATACAATGCAGTTACATATTTGAATTTTGTTTGATGAATAAAATTATTTAAATATATGGTTATGTGAACGTGATGTGACTCTTAATACATTTTTACCACATTACCACGTTTTTCTTAGCTCGTATTCTTGTTTGTCCGGTGGTTGTTTATCCAGTACAAATCTTGCAATCGATTTTTTAACTAACTTCTCAGAACACGATGCCAGTGCATTCTTTTAATACTTTTAGCCATCTTTAAGTAGAATTGATTTCATTTTCAGTTAATTCTGTTTTGTATGAAAAGTTATTTCGGAAGAAATCCGTAATCTAATCCACTCTTATTGGTTGCTAAGGAGGTGGTCCTAGCAACTAAATTATTAATATATACATGCGTTACTATGGAAATCAAAATGACATGTGAGTATTATATGTTTGTTTGTTTGTTGCAAAATAGGTAAAAAATGATTTGCTGACAATTGCGTTATTTGTCCTAAATTATTAATATATAGAATTGACAAGTTTATTTGATTCAACAGAACATTTAAAAACATGGTATATGAAAAGTTCTTTTTATCTTGTAATTATTTAATTATATGTTGCTGTACTCGTTTAAACCTTAATTCATTGCCGAAAAATTTAAACGTAGAATCGTTTAAATCATGGCAATGCTCGAAGCACAACCCTGCCGTTGTAGCAGACGCTCGGACATATTTTTGGAATACACATACAAGATTTTATTAGTGAACCAAATTTCCCACTCCCAATAGTCCCTACCACTAACATTCGTCGTTATTTGATTGATGCTGACCGTTTAACCAGTGACGTCACGCATCACAGGAGTGGATTCACTGACTATTTTATGTCATTTTGACTTATCTCACTTTCCATCTGACTTTTCCTTCAAAGTCTAAATAATCTGTACCAATTCTCTTCTCGTCCTCGAAATTCCGTCTTCGAATACAATACAGAAATATTTAAAGCGAAGTATATAACTAGTCTTACGATACGTCCCGATTCGACCGGGATTGTCATGGTTTGACGATGGGTCTTGAAGCCCCGGCCGGTTTCTTATTTTGTCCTGATTTATTTGAGACAAATTCTACAGTTTATTTGGACATATCATTCGGCGCGTACCTAATAATCTGGAGCATGGCTCCCACAAGGGTCTAGCTTAGGGGCCCGGGCTCATGGGGAGCCCGGCGTGGCGGATCGACCAGATAAGTGAGATAAACACACTTTATAAATGTGCTCTAATAGCAAAAAAAGTCACCTGCGGCGCTATTTCACTTGTGTAGTTTTAACATTTTAAAATACGTGGTTGTGCAATACAATTTTTGATTAATGTATGTCAATTCTCGATAACTTCAAGTAGATTTATTGAAAATATAAAAAAATCGTTAAAGATACACTGAATACCCTTAATTTTACCTGGAACACCATTTGGAAAACGCTACTGTAAACCGTCACACTACCTTTAATTCTAGCAATAGGTAGGGGGCCCGCCAAAGTTCTTGGCCTGTCTATGATCTATCAATGACCATATACAACAAATGACACTTGTAGAGTTATATACAAAACCTCTACAATCTATATTAGAAATATCATGAAGATTTATTATTTATTTAAATAATATCGAAAAGAAGAGATGCAATCCTTCTCTGTGAATTGCAAAGCATTTTGTCATCAGTAAAATCTGTGGGGTTGAAAGTTGTAATAAATGATACATCCGCCAACGCATTACTAGAAGTTTAATATAGATCTTATTCAGGCCAAAACTATTCTTTCATCTTCCATTGTAGAAGCTTCTATGTTTACTAATAGTAATAATTACTGTGGAATATGTGTGGATCGCATACATTAATATTATCAGCTGTCAATAACCGATAATACATAACTACAGGATGTGATTCTAGGAAAAAGAATCATTGATATTTATACTAGATTTTTTATGGTTTTTATTTTATTTTTGTCGTGAGAGATCTTCAAATCATTCAGTGCGTCGGGCCTCCACGTCCCTTAACTAGGCACTGACTGTATGACTGTACTTGTTTGTCCAACCCTTTTCATCTCCTAATCCATTTGTGTATTTTATGATCTTTCCTCCTTATGCCCAACATGCACCTTTCTATGCTACGCTGCGCTACTCGTAATTTTTAGATTTATTTGTTACACATGTATACGTGAGCACTGATAGCACACATTTATTGAACACTTTACGCTTAAAACAAAAAGCAAGGTCAATTTTAACAATAGCCAATAGTTGCACAATTTATAAAACGCTTCTGAGAGTATTATAAGAGTCATTAGTTAAAATTTGTCGTAATTAAGTATGGTGCCTTTAGCATAGTGGTCTATGTGCGTAGGCGCGAAACCCGAGAGATGCAGGTTCGATTCCTGCGAGTTGTCTTACTTTTTTCAAAAAGATTTTTTCTATTGGTTTTAAAGTGTTTTCAAAAATTAACGATACTATTGAGGCGGCCAAATATGTATTGTTTTTAGATGTATTGAATCTAGAATTATTCTTCCTAAGGTTTACGAAGGAACCACCCCATTAAGTACTGGAGTACGGCAACATGTCCATGAGAAGAGTTGTTTACGATGTCTCTTATATTATTGTTACGTGCTATATTCATAGTACCTATAAGATAATATGGCTTCGATAGCAGAAAATACTAAAGAAGATTTGGAACACATTGTTTCTGTTCTGATCCATAAATACTTTTATAGCTTTGGTTGTGTAGCTCCTCGGGTCGATTTTAAATGTCGATTCTACCGAATTATTGTATTCGAGAATAACTATTTCGATAAAGCTCGTTCTGTTATAATATGCGATAATTAAAATAAATTAGGTATGTAACCAACAAGACTGTTATGAAAAGTCATCTAACTTACAGGTAATTGATTGAAATCGTAAAATATGATTTAAACTATTGTCACATGCTTAAAGCATTTTATTATGTTACCCATTTAAAATGGAAAACTATAGTACGAATATTATAGCGGTTCAGTGCAGTGGGGAGACTCACTGGCGAAGGGTGGACGTAGGCTGTTAAGAAGGACATAACGTATCGATTAGTTTTTAAAATTAATTAAAACCTGCGTAGACCAAGCCATTATTAGATAATAGTCAAAAAATACTCGCCTCTCTACAAAATATCTCTAACTATGCCATTAAATCATACATAATGTTGGTTATTTTATAGATAGAATAATATATTTTTATTTTTATAGATTAGTTTAGGCAGGGCTTAATGAATTTAAAAATGTGTAATATGTATTTTTGGTACTGTTCGGTAAAAGCGGATACAGCGGAAAACGCATTTTGAAAATAGCCGATAAACTAGATTATTTGTTAGGTTAACCTAACCAAACCTAACCTAACCTAACCTAACCTAACCTAACCTAACCCAACCTAACCTAACCTAAACTAACCCAAACTAACAAATAATCCAGTATATCGGCTATTTTCAAAATGCGTTTTCCGCTGTATCCGCTTTAACCGAACAGTACCGTATTTTTAATCCAACGAAAACAAATAAGTATGAATGAAAAAATGTGTAGGTACAATTTTATCGTATCGTCCAAAGTATACCAAAAACTATTATGGTTTGGTTAGGCAGGGTTTAATTGATTTTTAAAAACTAACCAACACCATCTGTAAATGTAGAGTTAGCTCAATAAAAACAAATACATACAAAATTTAGTGTGCACTATTTATATCGATTCTTAACAGCCTACCTCGACCCTTCGCCACTACAGTAGACACTGTGCTCTTTTACCCAGGGCTCCGGGTTCGATTCCTCGTGAGGTCACAACATATTTATGTGGTTTTCTCAAAGCCTGGGTATTTATGTGATCATTTCGCTTCTACTAGTGCATTAATGTTTCAGTACATTACTGTCATTCGGACTCATGACATGTTGTAATGTTATAAAAAGAATAAAAATATTAGGAGTATACAAATTTACTAAATAAATTCATTTTTTTCAAGAGATTCAGACATATTATAATATTTGTTTGTTAACATTCGTAAAACACAAAATACATGACAATGACTGAATGAGTTACATGTTTGCAATTGCAGTAAGTACCTGCATTATTGAACATAAATCAAGAAAATATATTTACTTATTTTGTTTGCCAAACATATTTCGTTATGCCCACTTCCATATCAAACGGAAATCTCATTCAGCTTTCACTGTGAAATCAATAAAAATACTTACTAAACTTTTAGGTTGTCAAAAAAGCTTTTTCAAAAATGCAATGCGTCATTAATTTTACGATCTCTAAGAATCTCACTTAAGTATTATTATCTAACATCTGAGAATATAAATTTCATAAAAAATAACGTAATTTATTGCTTTTCTTATTAATCGCCTCGCGGGCAAAGTCAAATATATTTATGTGGTTTTAAGTAAATTTGTGAATAAGTACAAAATTGATATTTTCCATTAGAAGAGTCTGCCGTGAGCCATGAAAAGAAACCGCAGTCGTATGTTTTTTTTTATAAAAGTAATCATCAAATAGGTAGGTACTATCATTATTTCAATATTTTGAAGTGACCAAACGAAAAACCTTAAAAAGCTTAGTACTTACAACTATTAAGGATAAAGTACTCTCTCAGTAATCCGCTACCCCAAAAACCAGACCAGTATCCAATTAGTGAAAGCGGCGGATTATAGTGCATACATACAAATATGGTAAAAATTAAAACAGGTATTTCGTAAAAAAATAGTTTTTTTTTAAGAAATTTGTACTAGCAAATTACGGTTTTATTTATAATCAAAATCAAGTATTTACTAAATTATACATATTTATAAACTAAATATAAACAGTAAATCACTTGAGACAACCAGTTGTTCAGTGAGGCAGATATTCTTGAAAGGCTTAGGATTCCTGGCTTTCTCTATGACCAAAAGTTTCAGTTTGTGTGTCACGGTTACATTGAAGCACGGCATAATATAATTATGATATTACAATTATTGTGATGCGGTCCTTGAACACTTTCCTCCCTGGTGCATTACTTTCTTCGCGATGAACTTACGTTTTACGAAGGAGAAGTTTCCAAAATGAACCGTCTCATCTGCGGTGTATAATACCTACTACACGGCGGACTACTGAATTTGATATACGAATACTGGCGAATTATAGAGCTTGATTTTGTGCTTTCAACTAGTAAAAGTAACGGCGGATTATAGTAGTTGTCGTATAATCGAGCGGCGAATTACTGAGAGTGTACTGTATTTCTATCTCGATTATACAAATAAGATAAAGCTTAACTGTTCTAGGTAGTATAACAATGCATGTTAGAAGTGTAAAGAATTTTATTGAAGATTATTGGAGACTCGTCTTGGCTGACAACGTTCCTTCCGCATCGTACATTTTTCGTTTATAGTATTTCTCATGCTCGTAGGAAATGGATTAAATGATTAAAACATCAGAATTGGACTTTCTTACACTCTAGTGCAGTGATGGCGTTCCAGGGTTCCGCGGAACCCGGTTGGGAAGCAGCATTGCCAACTTAACGTTTTTCTTACCAGATCTAGCATTTTTCTATCATCCATAGAAGTTCAAAGAAGTACACCGAGTTTGCTAAAGACGACCTTATTTTAAAAATTTATAAAATAGCGTCCACTTAAACTCACCTCACGCAAGTGGAATATATCAACACCCGAAGCAATTTAGTTAAACATAGTTATCGCTCTCCCAGTTGTCATTAGTTAGTTCTGCACATTGGGAGAATAAACAACTGATGCTCTCAGTGAAGTCCCGTGGGGGTACGCAAATTGAGCGTCACTGGGGCAGTTACTCGAAGGGCGGCAAATCGAGAAAAATAATTAGAAATATATAGAAATAGCTACCTAAACTTAGTAATAACGAAAATATATTTTCATTAAAAAATCAGCTGACTGTTCGCGATATATAGTTTACTTCTGTTGCCCTTCGACGTCCTTGGTGACCAGAAACGACACGTGCAGATTTGCGAATAAGTAGTCTGATATTTTGTTAGTAATTTATCCATACAACACATTTCTTAGATATTGGGACGTCACTAGGGACGTCACTGGATGCTCTCTATTTCTAAGATAGTTATCAGGGACACACAGGTCAACGCTGCCCAGAATGGCAGAGTTCTCATTTTTATACCTCGTATAAGTCAAAAAAGGTTGCGATTCACTACTCTAGTGGATGGCAACATTAACGGCCCACATGCTCAGCGTAGGTCAACATTGAGTTTTTATTGCATTTTCAAACCATGATCCTGGACATTCCTTAAACGTTGTAGATAATCTATTTATATAATTTTGAAGCCTTATTATTCTTTATATTTATTTTAAACATTTGATGACTGCATAAAGTATTTTTGTTACATAAAATAGTATTATTTTAAACCTCTCGCTCCAATGTTTTAGAATATAGTCATATTTCGCTACATGAATGTGCAGTGGTGTTAAGATTTTTTACATTTATTAATTTTTAAACGCATTTATAAAACCATTAGTATAATTTATGACGAGATAATTTTAGTAAAATATTCACGATAAAAAATTATATTGATAATCTCTGTGATCCCAAATTTGACAAGAATTAAGCATTTTATTATTCAAAAAATCGGCAAGATTAACACATTTGAAGATAATTCTAAAGATATTAATTATAAGCTTTGTCTTTGACCATTCAAGTTTGATAAACATCCTACGAATATTGATTGCTTTATAATAATTATTGACCTAAGAATAAGGTAGTGTTTTTTTGAAATACGCCATTTCTTTTGGCATTCCCCAGTGGTTAAGCTACAAATACGGCCGTAGCCATAAATTGACAAATTATAATTGAAGTAGAGAGTAAAATGATATTGACGCGCGTGTTTGAACATGCAGTCATCAAATATTTAAAATAAATATAACGGATAATAAGGCTTCAAAATTATGTAAATAGATTATCTACAACGTTTAAGGAATGTCCAGGATCATGGTTTGAAAATGCAATAAAAGCTCCATTTTGACCTACGCCGAGCATGTCCCCCCTTAAGATGTAAAGTTATTCCTGCGGGTCTATTCTATACACAAGGCAACTATCGACCGCTAAAGTGATAAAGTAATAGTATTTATTACATATTTGTATTGAGGTCTTATAATTGTTACAATAAGTTAGCCATCTAAACAGTGAAAACTGTCTATCTCCCTCTAAATTTTATCACAGCCAAGATAGGTGCTGTTAAAATATAGCATTTATTGCAACAATTACAACCACCTTATTGTAATTGTTACAATAAGTTAGCCATCTAAACAGTGAAAACTGTCTATCTCCCTCTAAATTTTATCATAGCCAAGAGAGGTGCTGTTAAAATATAGCATTTATTGCAACAATTACAACCACCTTATTGTAATTGTTACAATAAGTGCTAATACTTTGATACAAACCTACCCTAAGTTTGATAATATTTATCACTTTATCACTTTAGCGGTCGATAATTATTATAGAATAGACCCACTGGGATACTACTGGCACCTTGAAGAGCAAGGTATTTAAATAATATAAATCATGACGCTAAGTAAAACTTAAGAAATCATAATTTCTGCTTTGTGTGTCGAGAATATTCTAACGTGGTCAGGTTCTTCCAGTAAGTGTCAGATGTGCAGAAACATTCCTTTTTCAATGACTGTCAACAAAACAAACACACGACATTCTCAAGCTATTCAAATCTCTGACAGAGATGGTTGATGAATAAAATTCTTTGACGTAGTAAAGAGTCTAAAATTTTCAGTTGAAAGTCATGCGTGGGACGGTGTTGAAAATTTGTCTAAACATTGGCAGACAGTTTCGTGTTGACGCTGGTTTGTTTCTATGCAGTACGTCACAGAAGACAAGTAATCAATGTAGGTGGGCATGGACGCCAGCCATTGTTGAATAATAGTCATTATTATTACAGTATACGGCGTAGTAGTTTCGTTCATATTGGATATTATTAGGCTATCCATAATCTAGCTAATTTTGGCTGTGCCTCTCGTTGAAAATCTACCACACTGAAGATTTTGGACTTATGAATCAACAATGTCATATAATTTTCTGATTGCCTTTTTCGTCGTGTCGTGTCTTCAATGACTGCAATGTGTTTCTCCAGAAGTTGGCGAAGGCAACAACACTTTCCTCGGCTTGTAGTATCTCGTCGAAATTGCAGCTTACTGGGCAAGCCTTGCATGAAAATAGGTGATCCATGCTTAGCATTTCACCGCATTCGCAGGTTTGGTCATCGGAAAACCCCCACTTCATCATGTTGTCTGGGGTGCGCCCTATCATGGTTATCAGTCTGTACGGTACCCGAGACTGGATCCGGGTGGGAGATGCTTTGCTGGCTTCACTCAATCTTCGAGACCCTCAGAGGCTAGGTTCGATTGCTTTTCTAGGCATGCTCGCCTTGTAGAGATAGTTTCCAATTCTGGCGTCCTGAATAATTAGAATTTATATGCACCTGTAAATTAGCTACGTGCTCGCAGCCATGACTTATTCTGGGTCAGAACCGTTTCCTCGTGTCAAGCTTATCAGGCACCATTAGCGAGGGGTGCTAGACTCGTCAATGCGCTCCTCAAAGACATAGACATTGGTATTATAACACTGTTTATGTTTTTTATTATTCTTCTTCTCTCTTGTAAGGGTAATATTTGTTATATATTAGAAAAGTGTGTATTTTTATTTAATATTGTTTGATTAGATACAACTTTTTTTCAATTTAAATCTCATATTGAGAACTGTAGAAGCTGTAACGCCCACTAGTGGGCGGTAAGGACCAGGTTGACTATACCTGGTCTAGAGCTAGACTTACTAACAGGGAGCTCAGTATTCTGTGCTTACTGATAAGATATCCAAGCATCTTTAAAGCTCGCGTTGTGAGATTTATTTATTAATTTATAATTCGGAGGAGTGGATTTGATTAAGTAGTTTCTTGCTAAATTTTATCTGGTGATAAGATTGCAAATGGGTATTGCAAAAGAGTTAATTCTTTCGCGAAGAGGCCATGATCCAAAATTATTATTCTCGGGTGCCGAAAATAGCCGAAACCGTTGATTAAATGAATCACGCGACCGAAATAATACGAATGCGGTTTCTGTAGGGAACTGCTCTGTGGGTTTCAGAGTAAAATTCTGCATCGTCTTCTCTGAAAAGAAAATGAAGTGTGATAATAGGGACTCAAAACAAATATTTTATAAGTATACCGGGATTAATATTTTCCCAATATGCCGAAGAACTAATGTTTTTTGGAATATTCAAGTTCTTGTGCTGAGTATACACTTTTCCAATAATAAGATTGGTTTGCAAACATGTTTCCATAGTGACGTCCCTAGACAAAATGCCGCCCCATATTTTTATAGAGTACTTTTTATCATCATTTCATGACTCCAATATCTAATAAATGTGTTGTATGGATACATTACTAACAAAATATATAGCACTGAAAGATACAAAATTAAATTTAGATATAAAAAGCAAATATATAATATAATATAATTTCTTTTATTTTGTTAACTGTCAATTCATGGTGGAACTGCATTGTATTGTTGTTTTAATTTAATAAAACGCAATTTTTTGTAGTACTTATTCCACTTTTAATCAATAGATTAGGACCGGTTTCCTCCGCCTCAGAGGGACATTTTCAACTTTGAAAACTGTTGAAAATGCCCCTCTGAGGCGGACGAAACCGGTCCTAATCTATTGATTAAAAGTTGAATAAGTACTATAAAAAATGCGTTTTATTAAATTAAAACAACAATATAATATAATATACTTAGGTAATTATGATACTTACTCAAATAATCAGAGTCTGAGGTTCTATTTGGTTGATATTTCTCACACATTTGGTTTGTACCATTTAACGAAATACACCGATGTATTATTTTCACACCATTTATTGCTAATTGCTACATGTTATTATTGTACAACAATATATTGTGTTATCCCTATAGATATATACCAAATGATCCTCCTCGATTTGCCGCCCTTCGAGTAACTGCCGCTCCCAAGCGACGCTCAATCTGCCTACCCCCACGAGACGTCACTGATGTTTCCATATTATTTAATATTCAATATGATTTTTTTTTTTGAAATTCCAAAGTCTTGAAAAAATACATAAATCAGCGATTATGTTTATCTCGGCTCCTGCATATCTGATAAAAGTGAAGGCAAAAAAAAATCAGTCAATTTGGAAAAGCAATAACATTACATACTGAAGTTACTATATCTAGAAAAATCTCTGATCTTTCCATTTTGTATATACATACCTAGTATTTATTATTCCTCGGAAACTTGGATGATGTGGGCAAGATAAAGATAGATCCTGGATGCATTTTAAATGTGACGGTGAAGGCGGATGTTAAGATAACGGCCAAACGGACAAGCAAGTCCATCATCAAGAAATTTTACATTATAGAATCTCCTCGGTTTGCCTGCATTAGAGTCTCCTATATTTTGATCGTATTTATGAGGAAGTCTGTATGGAAGATTAAAGCCTGGAAAAAAAACTTATTGTATGCGGTCAAATCGTAGATTAGTAAGGATACAGTTCAGATTTACGGTTACATGTAAATTGGACGTAAAGCATTTCACCGTGGCACAGTTCGCCGTGAGCTTTCTTATCGTATATCATATACTATACGGTCTCCAATTTTATTAGATACATTATGAACATTAATTCAATTTTCATAGCTGAGTTTTGCAAAATTCATGAATTCAAGAATAAAAACCTAACTTAACCTAACAAATAATCCAGTAGGTAGGTATATCGGCTATTTTCATAATTTGTTTGCTGCGGGCTTCCTGTAATGTGCAAACCGACAAGAACCGTGTTTTATTTAGAATGTATTTTATCTTAGTACTATACGACCCAAAGAGGTTGGACAGTCTTTAATATATGGCCGTTTATATTTCCGATACAACATTTCACGGTGTTTTAAGTGTGTTACGGCGAACTGCATACGTACAAGTTTCCCCGGACACGGTTTTCCACTGACTCCTTCAAATATTGAATGATTTTAATTTATGGATATTAATATTTTCTTCATTATGTTTCGTATACAAATGAAATTATTTTCTATAAACATACATAACTTCAATCTGGGCCTTCATGATTTAAGCCATTATAACCCCAGGATTGCTGAGTGCAAACGGGATCCCGGGACTACAAACCTTTGTGCGTAGCATTGAAAACCGTCAGCTTTTGTTTTTTATTATTTTGTAACAGATATTTACGCGCTCGCCATTGGGCATGTTTTGAAATTTCACCGACAAACAGAACGTGTTTACTAAAAGTTAGTTTACTTGACCAAACAGTGGGACGTGGCAAGGCCTCGCTTGGAATTTTCATGATTAATCCAAAATTATTTATCGGTCCATGCAAATTGTAGTGAAAATATAACACGTTTGCATACTTAATAATTTGAACGAAAATAAATACAGTTTTATTGAAAACCGTGGGCATTTGTTGACACGTAATGAATGCATGCAAATAATGCAACGGATTGCTAAGCAAATTGATGTCAGTAGGTACAAAGGTCTGCCATGCGATATTGTGGGGAACATTGAAGAAAAATACATTATCAACGTTACAAAATAAAATATTCTAAATGAAGGCGCATTAAATACCAGGTTGTGAACTCGATATTAAATAATTATTCCAAGTTTACATTGAATTTTTGAACATTAGTTAACACATTATAATAATACGATTGCCACAAATATCTGGTGCAAATTGATTTATTATTCCATTTTGTCTTCTTCTTATTGTGTCATCTCCTAGAGGAGTTCGGCCACCGTCAGGGCGATCTTAGCTTTGTCATTAATTTGCTACCCGAAACAGTTCAGTGAATCAATCAAGGAGGTTCTTACGCCACGAAATGCAGCGTTATTATCTGCTACGCTTACCGTTGATCTTTCCTTGGATGACAAGTTGAGGAATGCTGTACTTTTGTCTTCTCATAATGTGTCCGATAAACTGCAGTTTTCTTTTTTTGATACTGCGTAAAACTTGTCGGTCCTTTCCCGTTCAGGTCAGTCCATGGAATTTTGAGGATGCGTTTATATAGCCACATCTCGAAAGCTTCAACTCTCCGTGACGGCTCTTCGTTTATCGTTCATACTTCCATACCATAGAAAATAATTGAGAGAATATAACAACGTACCATACTTAGTTTCAGACCTAGGTTAAGGTCTCCATTGCTAAGGAGGTGTCTCATTTGGAAAAAGGCACTCCTTGCGATCTCAATTCTAGATTTAATTCCTGAGACTGGTCCCATTTCTCATAGACTCATGTTCCTAAATATTTATAATGCGTCATTTTGTAAGTAATGAAATTTAACATGAAAAGTAACTGGCATTCATATAAAATTATTGGATACGCCAAACTAAAATGTAGGTATTTATATGAAAACAACTGGAGCCACACTGCGAAGCGATTAGTCAGTTCAACTCCGAAAAGATAATGAGAAAACGTATCGCGTTTTGTCATGTTATTGAATGTTTATCGTGAGATGGAACTAGACACTTTGAAAGGAAGATATTATCTTCGGAGACGTATCCATGCGAGTAAGATGGCACGCGTTGTACGATGATCATCATCGGATACGTGGAATCGGACGACTTTCGGGGAAACCCAGACAGTGGTGGTTAAACTGTGTAAAAGAAGACACAGCATCCCTAACGGTAAGGTGGTGGAAGTGGACAGATGGGAGTGGAGACGTTTCCCGGAGTCGACCAAGACCAGTGCCACCCTTATGCAGATTTAGAATGCTACCCTCTTTCATTTTTAGTTTTAAACAGTCTGCAAATTCGTTAAGGTACTTAGCTACTTACCTATTTTATTATTTATTTTCGGCTATCTTACACACACAAATATACAAAAAAAAACCTTAAATTTATGCATACAAACTATCTACTGAGAATTAGGACATTTCCACGAAACTTATAAACAGTGGTGGTTTTAGGTACGTGGGAGTCAGTAGCACTGACAGGCTTGGAGATAACCCTTATTACAATATGAAATACAACAATGGTTATTATGTTGTCAGAATATTATATGCTTCGATTATTTTTTTTAAACTAAGATGTCGATAATTCATAGAAAATCGCTACTACACTGAAAATTTATCATATTAATTGTATCCATTCCTTCGATTGCCGCCCATATGGAACGCATGACCTGCCTACCCCCACAGGACGTCACTGGCAAGACCCACACTGAGTTATAGTATCTGTAGATTTTTAAATGTGTCCACCAGAATGACTGAGTGTCAACGCGATATTTTATATATTATATTTTTTCAAATAACGTATCCAGATATGTGGGCGAATATTAAAAAAATACTCATACCTGTGAAAGAAAAAAATATACTTACATACCTATAATATCGCAATGCGCTATATAATATTATTATTATATACCTATGTACATCCAACATCTAAAAATAGTTAACATCTCAAGGTGGGTAAGTGTAACATATACAGATGAAATGACCTTACCCTACAATGAAAATAGCACTCTCTCGTTTGTTTATAATGCAGATTGGGACATTTTGTTGAAATATATCAAAAAGTCAAATTAAATTATTTTCACATCGTGCAGTGGCGCGTAAAAAATCTAACCATGCTTATTGAATCTTCAATTATTTTATGCACCATAATTGATTGCACTGCGACCCTTTTTCCGGTAGGGAATTGTTCCGAAAGATATTGTGATTATAGAAGATTATAGGAAATTATAGGAAATTTACTAAAATATAGTATAACTGCTACGCATGGTTCTCGTGAACGATACCATATATAGAGTATTGACAACCATACTATTATTACCTGTTTGAAAACTAAAGACAATATTATTATATTATACATTTTTAACCATGTCCGATCCAATGAATATCATAATATGGGCCTCCACAGAGTGGAGGTTTGTATTAGAATATTTTTGTTTGTAAGAGAAATGGACGTTAGCCACTTGCTCAGCCAGTGACGTCCCTAGACAAAATGCCGCCACATTTTTTTTATACAGTACTTTTTATATCCTTTCATGACTCGAATATCTAAGAACTGTGTAGAATGAATACATTACTAACAAGATATAGGTATTTACTACTAAATCTAATATAAATGCCATCTCTGCTTCAATAGACAATATTGCTAGTCTACGGTTTCAGATAGGTACATTTAAAACTACACCTGACAACTTCCATAACTCGCGAGTGATTGTGGAGAACGTGACGTCCAAGGATAATGGAAGTAAACTAGACATCGCGAACCCAACAAAAAATAGTGTCCCGTTGAAGATTTTATAGTACTTACCTAATTAATATATTTTGTTTCCAACTAGTGAGCTGATTTTTTTAATGGAAAGATATTTCCGTTATTACTAAGTTTATGTAGCTTTCTATATACGTAATGATTCTCCTCTATTTGCCGCCCTTTGAGTAACTGCCGCCCCCAAGCGACGCTCAATCTGCCTACCCCCACGGGACGTCACTGTGCTCAGCCTGTTAGGTCCATACTATAACTCAAAACACAAATTGAAAAACAATTGAATGACGTGTATTTTTCCAGACCCAGGATTCAGTTCTGGGACCCACGACATTATAAGCCGACGGATTAACCACTCCGCTATCATGGGCCTTATGCGATATTTAAAAAAATATTTAGGTAAATATTTACCCTACGAGCCCAGAAGAGATTGTGAAACTAAACTTTCACCAATTGATTAGGTACCTATCCTTTAAAGTTTAAATCAATGCCATAATATTGTTTTTGTTTACCTAAATAAGCATTTCAATTTAATGAAATCACTACATACTAGGGAATCCAATCCCGAGCCAAAATTCTGATCCCGGGATTTCGGGATTACAATTTGACAATCCCGGGATCCCGGGACTGGTCCAGGGATTGGCATTTTTTCCATTGTTAATATAAAATTGTTATATTTACCAATAACATTGATAAAATCGGTCAAAAATAAATCTAGTATAATTTATACAATTTAAGACATTTATTGTTAATATTGTATACGTTCAATCTTGGAAATACACAAGTTTAACGGAGTAAATAATATTGTAATTTAAATAATAATGTGAATTTAATAGGAGATTGCTGTTTCTGATAGTAAAGACTTAATGAATGGATTAGCGAGATTTAAAATATTAAAAGCAAATAATCATGGCGTACTTATGGCTTTTCCGTTTCATAATTCTAATTATTCAGCCAAATATGAAACTGCCGTAAAACGTATGATATCATGGTGGAATTACTTTGTTAAAAGTGCGAAGCATTGTTTTTTTCCAATCTTTCCACTTTTAATAATTTACGTGAAAAAATAAAATGAATCGGCAACCTACACATGGGTATAAATCAAACTTCATTCAAACTCAGTTAATTTCTAATGTAGTTATTTTTTATTAAAAGTATTTTTTCTGTTATATTTTCGCTTTTATTTTATTTTCCATAAAAATTGATTAAAAAAATCAATCCCGAAATCTCGGGATTATGTTTATCAATCCCGGGATTCATAGGTATCGAAAATAGCTCGGGATCCCGGGATTGGAATCCCTACTACATACTGATATTAAAATTGACTTTTAATTTTATTAAATGATACTACGTCACAAGCATTTTTTTTCAAAGTTTCGATATCTTCTCTTCTTGGTCGTGCACTCATGGCTGAGGATCGTGACCACATTTAAATTTCGCCAACCTTTGAGCGATAATCAGTGGATATTAATTGTTTTATTTCGTCCATTTACCCAATGGCATCCCCAGACAAAGTTTTCCCCTTAGGCAAACTTATAATGTAGCCCTCTTTCATTTTTAGTCTTAAAATGTGTGGAAATTTGTTAGCTAGAAGTAGTAGAATGGTATCAGATTCTTGTGGCAGTGCAGGCGACTCGTTTAAGTGTAATACCAGCGCTCGAAATGGAATTTAACGAAAATATTAACATGGTTGTCTGATTGTATGTGTATTTTATACAAATAAGTTTGTTAGATTTTTTTATTATAATATGGCATATCTAGTTCAGATGGTCTAATTAATATTTTCACGAGACAGAGCGACAATTTTGGGGATTTTATGGACTGGAACGGCGCTCCGGTAATTTCGAGTCCTGTGTAACGTAGAATCTGTTCTTTCTCTATCTAGGTAGATACCTAACTATTTTGTTATTTAATTTCGGCTATCTTAAACAGACAAGTGCAACAAAAATCTTTTAAAAAATTACACATCATCTACTGAGGATTAGAGCATTTCCACGAAACGTATTATCAAACAGCGGTGCTGTCAGGCCTCCATGTGACAATAATTTTATCTTTGCTATCACAAGGACATTGAGTACCTATTACAAAAATAGTATAGGTTTCCAGGAATTTTTATGCTTCCATTCTTCTATTAACTAAGATGTCGGCACTTTCAAATAAAGCGACCGCGTCGTCTGCTTCATGGAAAACAACCACTGCTCTCAAAAGTTGTAATATTCGTGTCCGTTCCTTCATTTGTCGCCCTTTAAAATATTGTGTCGCCCCCATAGACTGGTCGCCCCTAAGCAACGCATGATCTGCCTAACCCCACGTCACTGCATCTACCTAAATTAGCAATGAGTGAAAAACTGTATCACAGCAGAATCAACCTTATAAAAATAATATAGTAAGTAGGTATATTCATTTTGTAGACGTAGGTACCTAGGTACATACATGATCTGGAGGTTTGTAGTATAAATAAGAATATAACTTTCCACTAAGTGGAAATTGTATCTCATTATTTTTACATTTACAACAAGGTCATACATACAGTTGAGTTTCATGGGCGGCAATCTGTAGTTGGCGTGACTGGGCCGAAGTTACATCCTTTCAAGGGGCCTGGGCCAATCCATATCGGAAAAATCCATAAAAAGAAATGTTCATTTTTTTTTAAATATTAGGTAAATAGTTTGGTTTTGGTTATTAAATGATTTAGGTACCTATAATCAAAATCTAATAAAATCAAAGAGATTAAAAAAAAATATTTCGGAATGTTGAATCAAAGAATGTGAATAATCTGATCGATATCGACCAATGGTACCTATTTGGGAGTTTTTAATGTGACTGTGACAATCAAAGATGTTAAAGAAAATATAAATGTATTCTATAGAGAAATGTATGAAAGTTAACCCAAAAAAGGAATCCTTTGAAATACCTACCAATTTTCATACAAATGCTAAAGAGTTATAAGGGTTTATCGTTTGTATAGAATAATACACTTAAAATAATATGACAAATAATTATTGAAACGTGCTTAAACGATTTTGGTGGGAGAACCACAGAATGCCTGAACACCAGTGGAAGAAAAAGGGTATCTTCAACATCTTGAGTAATCGATTTTTTTACTCATGGACCCTCTAGTTTTATGGTACATCTATATAGGTTTGGATACATACATTTATAAAAAAAATATATTATGTTTTTAGTACGTACATATTATAACTTATGTATTGTTTGAATTTATTTTCAGTTTACATCAATAAAATAATACTTTTTTTATTGGTCCATGTGTCCAAGACAATGACGCTATATGGAGACATGTTGAACGAACAATTTTATAGTCTGGTAATAAAAATAGCTAATAACAATTGCAGTGTGGCAAGCATTATTTCGTGGGCCACCTCATCGTTTTTCGTAATGTCAGTTTGATATCGTTGTCATTTTTATAATATTTTTAGGTATCGGTGTGGCTTGCGCCGGCATGAAAATGGAGTTGAATTACGCTCTGATTTTATTAGTGGTCCTTATCGGCAATGCCCAGTCGATTATGTGGAGCTTGGCCCCCAACCAACAGAAATGTTTAAAGGAAGAACTGAAAGAAAAAGTTCTCGTAACTGGAGATTACGAAGTGGAGGAAGCGGCTGGACAGAAAGTTGATTACGTTGTACGTATAATTGACAACACAATGCGAATTCTTACGGTTCCTTTATATCCGTAACACTTTCAGTTGATTTTCTTTTGTACATCATTTATGATACAGTCAAATTAGAAAGTTCGGAAACGTGTACATAATAATTATTGTAACCTATGTTACCGAACTGTCAAACAATATTGAAACTTATCTTTTTTTTAATTTGCTAAGATAAATCTTGCACAAAAAGTGCTATAAGCGATATAATAAATGAAGTAGTATTACGCTTGTCAATTTATTTTATATCTTTTTAATCAAGGGAAACACTATGTGCAAATTATAATATGTTGTCTACTACCTACTATCAAGTACAAAAGTAGTGGCTGTACCTGTGGTATAATTGTCTACGTGGAATAAACTGTTTTCGTAAAAAAAAATTATAAAAGCTCATGCCGGCATCTGCGGCATATTTACCGCATTATCTTAAACAAAGTGGGTAGATTCCTACCACAGGATATCCCTAGACGGGGAGAAATTGAGTAAGTCCACTTTACCTTCCACATGCCTGGTGCTTCAGTTTGTCGAGTTGCCTCTTAGCAGAAACGAGCTCAGACTGATTCATATTGAAGCTATGATCGGGCTAAGATGTTCTCATCTGGAAAAATGATTTACAGTTCTGCGATGAATGTGATGTTCAGGGGGACATTGTATATACTATAGTCGTATAGTGCCCTAAATTTGAGCAAAAACAGTACGGCTACAACTTGCAGATGTTTTTAACACTGGCCACCTGGCTAAGGAAGGGATATTCCTGATGGAAACACCTGGGTCAGCCAACATTCAGGGCTCTCATGGCTCGAGTCAGGAAGGAACAGACCTAATCACATTGCGTCCTTTAAAACAAACGATTCATATCACATTTAGAATTTTGATTCAATTAAAATTTTGCTTGATCTGTTTAAAATAAATGATGCTGTCCATATTTTGTCATTGAATTATGGAATTATTGGTAAATGTTTCATGAGTAGGAACTTAATGTTTTGATTTTTTATCTAATAGGCTCGAGATACGAAAGGTCACATTCTTGCCCAGAAAGAAGACATTTCCAAGGGGAAATTCTCATTTGTTACGGAAACTTACGATATCGTCGAGATATGCTTCATTTCCAGAGTGCCCCCTCGTAAGTATTAGCGGTTTTTGAAAATTGCTTTTGGTATAGGTTTACCATCATAAATCGTTTGGTGTTTGAATTTAGAACTAAGCTCATCACAGTATAAAACGTGTTGTATGATATGTCAAATGTTAGCATGTGGCGCCCTCACTCAGCGGACAAATTATACTGGTGGATGTATAATGATGTTATATATTTTTTACGTATTGTAAAAATCTTTTTTAAATTGACACTGTTTGTCCATATATCGTCTCGGTTCTGGCAGAACACACTAACTGGAGAATACTAGTTTTGAGTAATTTGACTTTGAAGTTGTTAAAATGTTTGAAATAATGGTCTATCATGTGAGTTTATTAAATAATCGTACAAAGGATGACTTTAAAATAAATACTGTTTTTTTATTAAGAAGGTTTCCAGACCGTAAAGTTTGAAATAAAGAACATTTTGGTACTAACTCAATATGTAATTTTTTCAAATTAGTGTTTTCTGTCAGAACAGTGACGATATTCTGTCTTGGAGTGGAAATGATAAATATCTTGACGTAAAATAGTTTAACTACAAATTATTGGTGGCAGCTAAAATGCTAAATACCAATTTGCTAACATGTTTTTAATTTAATCAACTTTGAAGTGTTTTGACTTACTTTTGGACAAAGTTAACACTTGATTTTTCTTGAAACTAAGAATATTAGATTTATTAATACTGATAACTCATTCACATGATGTCAGTGGCGAAGGGTTATTCTGTTCAGATCCAACATAAATAGTGCACACTAAATTTTGTCAGTCAAACGTATTTGTATTAATTAAACTAAGACTACAATGTGTAGATAGTTTTGTTAGTTTTTAAAATTCAATTAAACCCTGCCTAAAACAAACCATAATTGTTTAGGTATGCTATGGGGGATCTGACAAAAATAGTGCACACTTTTCAGTCATACTTATTTGTTTACGTTGCAGATATTACAGATGGTGTTGGTTATTTTTTTTAAATTCATTAAGCCCTGCCTAAACCAAACAATAATCGAATTTATAGATAATAGATAAACGAATATATTTTTACTATTATCTACTATGGCTTGGATTAGGCAAGTTTAATTGAATTTAAAGAACTAACAAACACTATCTACAGTCTACTCATTATAGTCTTAGTTCAATGAAAACAATTACATTTGAATGAAAAAGTTTAGTGTGCACTATTTATGCCGGATCTTAGTAGCCTACCTTCACCCTTCGCCACTGCATGATGTCATGACTTATATGATACAAAGAAACACGTAAACTTAGTATATTTAATTAATCTGTTTATTTCTATCATCAGATCAGAGAGGTCAACCCCAGGACATATCATTAACCTTGAAGCGTGGAGTAGAAGCCAAAAGCTACGAAGGGGTAAAATAAATTAATTTTATTAAGTTATCGGTACCTAATTGTACAAAACCGCATTGTGGATAGGCCACTTAGGCCGGTTCGTATATGATAATGGATTTTGCAATATCATTTCTGTTTCTATGAGACCTTGTTTATCATGCAAAAATAAGTAAATCATAAGTACTATGGTTAAATGTACTTGATCAAACGATTCTTGAATTATTTTTAGTTCTTTAGTTATGGCATACAATTCTATGTATTTTAAATATTATGTGTATTTCTTTTTTCAAACTCTTCTATGTTTCTGATCTCCTCATCTAGACAAAACTTTGGGTAATTTTACCGACTTTTTGCGAATGCGAGTTAATATTCTGAACTATTTACCCTGATTGTTTGAATATATTTACCCTTTTTATATAACTACCAACATAACAAAACTGTGTAGTAGTTTTGACAACCTAATAATGTTTACTGTTACTCTTAATACCTTCCTACCTTTTACAATTTAAATGATAATCCAATACGTCGTGTCTGTAGTATTGGCAATATTCAACTAAAAGTGAATAAATAAGATACATTGGTATATTTTCTGTCATGCATGATTAGTGATAAAGTCTCTTTATAATTTAATATGTGAAATATAAAGAAAGTAAAATGTGTGTCCCAGTATACCTTACTTATTGAACTTTAATGCCAAGTGCTATTTAAATTTTGACTCAATTTACTGACAATATTTTATTATCCTTCAATGCTAACTTTTTAATTAAGTAATTATAGTATATAGTAATTATGTAATTTTTTGATGGAAAAACATTATGTACCTATATTAATTAAATGTGTATAGTCCACTTTCGATGCGCATCAATTATTTTATTATTCATTAATTGCAGAAAAAAAATATTTTGATTAATTTTGGGCATTTTAAAATGCCTCGATTTGTTCTGTCTACTTGGAAGAACTTTGAGGGACTTTGTACCAGTGGGTAAAGTCCATCTGCGCATTTATTCTATACGCAAGACTGCTATCGGCAGCAATCGAGGGTAGTTTATCATATTTATGTATTGAGGTATTATAATTGTTACAATAAGTTAGCCGTCTAAGCTGTCAAAACTGTCTATGTCGCTCAAAAAGTTATCACAGCCAAGAGAAGTGCTGTTAAAACATAGCACTTATTGTAACAATAATAACTAAATTATTGTAACAATTAGAAATACCTCAATACATAAATATGATGAACTACCCTCGATAGCTGCCGATAGCAGTCTTGTGTATAGATGCGCTGAGTACATGAAACCAGTCATTATCTAATAAATTTATTAAGTATTATATAATATTTTCATTATAATAAAAAGTTAGTTCTATCATATTATAAATATTTATAAATCTATATTAAGGGGGGACATGCTCGTCGAAGGTCAAAATTGAGTTTTTATTGTATATTCAAACCATGATCCTGGACACTTCTTAAACGTTGTAGATGATCTATTTATATACTTTTGAAGCCTTATTATCCTTTATAGTTATTTTAAACATTTGATGACTGCATGAAGTATTTTTGTTACATAAAATAGTATTCTTTTAAACCTCTCGCTCTAATGTTTTAGAATATAGTCATATTTCGGTACATAACTGTGCAGTGGTGTTAAGATTTTTTACATTTATTAATTTTTAAACGCATTTACAAAACCATTAGCGTAATTTATTACGAGATAATTTTTGTAAAATATTCACGATAAAAAATTATATTGATAATCTCTGTGATCCCAAATTTGACAAGAATTAGGCATTTTATTATTCAAAAAATCGGCAAGATTAACACATTTCAAGATGATTCTAAAGATATTTATTATAAGCTATGTCTTTGACTATTCAAGTGTGATAAACATCTTATGAATAATGATTGCTTTATAATAATTATTGACCTAAGAATAAGGTAGTGTTTTTTTGAAATACGCCATTTCTTTTGTCATTCCCCAGTGGTTAAGCTACAACATACGGCCGTAGCCATAAATTGACAAACTATAATTGAAGTAAAGAGTAAAATGATATTGACGCGCGTGTTTGAACATGTAGCGTTTAAAAAAAAATAAAAATAAATTCGGTTAGGTACATGTTCAAACATGCGCGTTAACATAATTTTACTCCCTACTTTAATTATAGTTTGTCATTTTATGGCTACGGCCGTATGTTGTAGCTTAACCACTAGGGAATGACAAAAGAAATGGCGTATTTCAAAAAAACACTACCTTATTCTTAGGTCAATAATTATTATAAAGCAATCATTATTCATAAGATTTTTATCACACTTGAATGGTCAAAGACATAGCTTATAATAAATATCTTTAGAATCATCTTCAAATGTGTTAATCTTGCCGATTTTTTGAATAATAAAATGCCTAATTCTTGTCAAATTTGGGATCACAGAGATTATCAAAATATTTTTTATCGTGAATATTTTACAAAAATTATCTCGTAATAAATTATACTAATGGTTTTATAAATGCGTTTAAAAATGAATAAATGTAAAAAATTTTAACACCACTGCACAGTTCTGTACCGAAATATGACTATATTCTTAAAACATTAGAGCGAGAGGTTTAAAAGAATACTATTTTATGTAACAAAAATACTTCATGCAGTCATCAAATGTTTAAAATAACTATAAAGGATAATAAGGCTTCAAAATTATTTAAATAGATTATCTACAACGTTTAAGGAGTGTCCAGGAGCATGGTTTGAAAATACAATAAAAACTCAATTTTGACCTTCGACGAGCATGTCCCCCCTTAAATAGATAATATTATTTTATATTTCCTCAGACTGAAATTAGTTATGTACCGAATAATTCAGGCTAATTTTTAAACACAATAATATGTTGTAACTTTAATGTGTAATTCCAATAATATGTTTATTTTTATCTTGTTTGATAAGTCAATATTAAAATTAACATTCCGTTTTTTTGTGTTGGTGCCTAACATGCTAATAAATTTAGTGATTTATTTTTTACAAATGGTATTTACAAAACTGTGTGAAAATAGGTTTTTTTTTAAAATGATTTTGTGGTTTATTACAATAATGATCATTCGTTTAATTTTGAATGTTATACCCATACCCCGTTTACACGTGCATGGATTTACTGATGACAGTACGTATTATTGTGCAAGTTGCAAGATTGCATACATGGATCAGAAAAGTTCAGAAGCTTCTGAATTTTCACGCGACAGTTGGACTTGTGAGATTTCTGCGCCTGCGCAGTTGAATAATAGTGGGGAAACTGCTAGAAAAAAAACAAACTACACCGCGCAAAACATTTTTCACATTTACCAATTTTCACAACCTGTCAAAATAAATGGCACCATAGAAAAACAACATTGCGTCTCGCTTATGCTTGAATGAGATTGGTGAGACAGAGTTATTATTGCTATAGCTTAAAATACACACTATTGGTGCCAGTAAATCCATACACGTGTACAGGTGCTATAATCATTTATATTACAAGATGTAATCCAGTTCCATCAATCTAATATGGTCGTGACAATAATACGTTATATACCAATACATTTAGCATTGTCATTTCAATAATTTATTGATTTATAATCTAATATAATTTATTGATGATTACCTCAGATTGGTGAAGCGGGTAAATTGAAGCCAATGGAAGTTGAATTGAAGAAATTGGAAGATCTGACTGAATCAATCGTGGTTGATTTCTCCTACATGCGCAAGGCAGAGCAGGATATGAGAGACACAAACGGTATGTTTAACACAATATGTTTCATAATTTTCAAAGTATCCTTCTCCTTTTCTGAAGATACAGCCTGTGCTGGACTTTCGCCGCTTCTCGCAGGCTTCTTCATTCTGTTTGGTCTTTTACTCCCTGCGACTGGTAAGTCAGGATTAGGGAATCCAATCCCGGGCAATTTTCGATACCGGGATTAGTAAACATGATCTCGAAACCTCCGGGATTGATTTTTTGTCAATTACAATTATCTGTAGAAAATTATGTGAGTGAAGTGTATGTACCTGTCACAGGGGGAATCGCCGGATGCTCACGGATAATAAATAACCATTTTTTGTTGTCATACGCAATCGTAAGAACATCATAAAAATAATAAATTCATTTATTTAGCCAGCTAGACACCACTGACATTCTGATACGCGAACGACGTCTAACCGCCAGTGCCACGGACGTGCAGGCAAGCACTTGTTTCTACGCTGAATTTTATGAATGTTATCTTTTCTTAAATAAATAAAAAACTGTTTTACTTTCACATTATTATCCATATTACAATATTTTTTACTCCATTAAACCCATGTATTTCCAAGATTGAACGTACACAATATTAACACCGGTTAACTGCTGAAAGCAAACTTACACGCCGTAATTACACCAATTCTTACGTTAATTACGACCAATTACATAATTGTATAAGTATAGTATAAATTATATTAGACATTTTTGACCGATTTTATCAATGCTATGTATAAATTTAAAAAAAAATAACTATCGAAAAAAACGCCAATCGGGATCGTCAAATTGTAATCCCGAAATCCCGGGATCAAAATTTTGGCTCGGGATTGTATTCCCTAGTCAGGATAACCACATATTTATTTTCCATCCATCTGAACGTGCATTGTGGAATTAATAATATTTATAGGTCTCGATACGATGATACAGTATTGCCTGATATAATATTATGTATTTACTTTCAGAGTCGACAAACAACCGAGTTCTCTTCTTCAGCATATTCTCCATGTGCTGTCTGCTGGGCTTGGCCACTTGGCAGGTCCTTTACCTCCGCCGCTTCTTCAAAGCCAAGAAACTCATAGAGTAAAGTGATATAACCTCAAAAAACATTTCTCAAAATGGTTTGTGTCCAGAATGTATTGTGATTGAACACTTTCAAAGAGAAAAAGAGTTTCGCCCATAGTCAAATTACAACCAAAAGTGTTTCTCCCCAACTTTAAACTAATGCAAATTGCTATTTATGATTCTGTCGTTTCTTTTAAATGTGCTCGCATCTTACACATATTCAAAAAGGTGCAGAATTCATTACATAGTTGTCTGGTATCGGCATTACTCTAGTATGTGAAAGAAAGGACACAGCTTATGAATTGTTTTAACAAAAATAGCAATTTGTTATAGTTGAAAGTTGTTAGGGTTTTCTTTTGATTTTGACTCAAAATAATAGTTCTAATTCACGTCATTATTTTTTGTTTATCACTATGGAATTAACACTATGCATTCAAAATTGACAGATGAATTTCTAACGCAAATGTATTTATTTCCATTTTCGGGTTTTTTTCCCTTCCATAATATAAACGGTACAGTGTTGGCGTATTTAAGTGTATGTTTTTAATAATAAAATAAATTCAAAATCAAAACCTGCCTTTATAATAATTATTATTTTGACATCCTTTCCCTTTCCTTTTGACTTTAATGTGTTGTGCCCAGTGTTGTAGTGGGGTAAATAACCCGGAATGATTTTCCAAACTATTATTATCAATATGATGGTGCATATGTTACGCCGAATGTGCGAAATTGACTATTACATGAAATGGGCAAAATTTTGCCTAAATCATGAAAAATGCAAGCCTGTTGTCTTATTCATGAATTAGGAAAAATGTCTGCCAAGTGTGTGAATTCGGCAGTAACTTTTCTGCCTAGTTCATGCATTGGGCAAATTAGATAGCGCTACGGTGGTGTTTTTTGCAACTAAACCAAATCTGTCAAATGTTCATGCATTGGTCAAAATAGATGGTCGCGCTCCGGTGGTGTTTTTTGCAACTAATCAAACTAACCAAATGTGTCAAATGTAATTGATTATATAAAAATATACCAATCAATAACTACAATGACGTTCATATCGATTTACTATGCCCAAAAAAAATTTAGAACTATAATATGATAACGGAAGAATTTTATTAAAAGGTATTTTCGCGATTTTATTCGTGCTTAGGTATCAATCGTGCAATGGTCGATTGTTTGTTTGTTATGGTATGATTTGATAGTTTGTTAAAACTTGTTAGCTAACCTCAGAATGGACATTCAGTTGAATTCGGAATTACAAAATCTAACGTAACCTAACCTAATAATATTATATTATGTCCAATTATAACTAATAAAACCATCCGTATTAAATTTATCTTTTCTACTGTCATGTTGACAGTTTAAGAATCCCATACCCTGGCGAATTCACGCACTCTGCAGATAATTTACCTAATTCATGAATAAGGCAACGGTCTTGACTATTACATGAATTAGGCAAAATTTTGCCAATTTCATGTAATAGTCAATTTCGCACATTCGGCGTAACACATACATACAATAATTTTGAAATGTGATTACAAAATTATAATTGTTATTTTTAAATTAGGAAATATAAAAACGCAAAAGAAGCATGAGTCAGTTCAATTCCGAAGGTGAAAATTTATATTGCCTTTTTTACTTAGAAAGGTGAAATTTAAAATTTTCCTTAACTAACCATTGAAATATTGATAAAGAGAGAGGAGGTTTATAAGGATTTAAAAAAACAATGGCAACCCGGCACTGTTTCATTCACATTAACACACTAGCTAGCCCACTGTTTTTTTTTTTTTTTTTTTTTAATTATTAATAACCATGTCTTTACTTTTTCGTACAAGGCGGTTGTTGGTAATTTTGAACAATAATAAACACCCAGAGTTTTGAGAAAATCACAAATATAATATTGTGTCCTCACCGGGATCGAACGCAGAGCTCACGGATGGAAGGCCAGCGCCTTATGCACTGCACCACGAGTTTTACCTGATTTGGCATTTAACAAAACATGTTCGGAAATCAGTAATTTAACCATCAAAATGTATTTTCAGTGGAGGTAAGATTTGAGGGACAGCATTATAGAAACACATACTTACACATCAGTGTTTTCATGAAGTTATAGTACACTTTATGAAATTGGGTAAAAAAATAAGGTATTCCTGAAAAAAATATAGTATAGCTACTCAGTGACGCACCCAGGATTTAATTTTGGGGGGAGCCCAAGAAGAATGTAAATTAGTCCCATAGGCTCTTTTCAGCCTAATTTCTCGTTTATCGGTCTTTTGTCTATTGCACTTGGTGTACCTTCCTCGGGCTAGGCTATTTGACGGGCCCCCTACCTACTGCTAAGATTAAAGGCAGTGTGAGGCCCATATGATCCTGTTAGGATCGGACATGGTCGAAAGAAAAAGAAGAAACACTAAATTAACTTTTTCAAATTGTGTTTTAGTTCAAATTAAGGGTACTTATACAGTGAATTATTGGCGATTTTTAATACATCTACTTTAATAATGGAGCTGTCTAGTATCGACACATAATAATCAAAAAATATATTGCACAATTAAGTATATAATTGAATACTATTATTGACTTTTGACTTTTTTTTACTATTAAAGCTAATAATGCTTAAAGATGATGTGTTTATCTCACTTATCTAGTCAACCCGACACGCCGGGCCCCCAGGCTAGAGCCCTGTCAGCCCACCCCAGCCATGACATACACCACTACGGAATTTGGGTGGACACCGAGAATTTTTTGACAGTTCCATTAGGGATTGGGTTTCTAAAAAAACCCGACAGTGTTTCGAAATTTTTGTGTTAGAAATTAAAATCTAAGAAATTTTTCTAAAAAGGGTGCTGGAGAATTACAAATCATTTTTTTTTGCCGTGTTTTTATTTGTCTAAGCCCAAAGGTATAGTTTATTGGCTTTCAATTTCAATGTTTAAAATTCTGATAATTTTCATGTTTGGGGTGCCAGGGCCCCTTGGCCCCCCCCTGGGTGCGCCACTGCAGCTACCTTATGTATAGAATACTTCAAAATTATAGTATAATTAACAATGAAAAGCAGATATGATTTCATGAAAAATATTTATTAAACACAACCGTAAAATATCAATAAAGATGGCGATACTCAATACTATCGATTCCAAAATAAAAACTCAAAATTTTGTATTTTTTGTAACAAGTGATTTAGTAAATAATAACATGGATTACTTCACCCGCAATAATAATATTAACTCAACATGCACTCTTATAATGCCGAATAAATGGATATTTTTTGAAAAAATACGGTAACACCACCAAGAAGCATCGGAAGATGAAATCCAAGATGGTTAACAGCAAGAAAATGGGTAACTGATAATTCTGTCACCTATTCTACGATTACTATAATCTATCGCATGCACAGAAGTTAATAATTAACTTCATAATGTAGAAACTTGAAAGACAAATAAATTGAAACTCATTTATGTAATATCACATACTGCAAAGGTTTTTAAAGAGTACACCCTGGTGGAGCGATACATTCTGAAAGGCATCGTAAGATTTTTTTATAATTCCAGGCAATCTTAATTCAATGCGCTGATACATAGATCATAATGATAAATTACAATAATTCAGTGTCTGTTTTCTTCAGATAGTGTGTAGTCAAAATTATATGTATGACTCCACTTTCTTCTCTGTCTGCCAAAAAGTTAAATATGACAATAGTTATTTTGACTATTGCTTTACTTCCACCGTGTCCCAAAATTTGTACGTATGCAGTTCGCCGTATCACACTTCACCGTGAAATGTTGTATTAGAAATATATGGTAGTATATTAAAGACCGTCCAACCTCTTCTGAGTCGTATAGTACTGAGATAGAATTCATGTCTAAATCAAACACGGTTCTTGTTGGTTTACAGGAAGCCAGCGGCAAACAAATTTTGAAAATAACCGATATGCTGGATTATTTGTTAGATTAGGTTTTCATTCTTGAATTCATGAATTTTGCCAAAATCGACAATGAAAATTGAATTAATGTTCATATTGAATCTAATAAAATCGGAGGCCGTATAGTATATGGTCATCTCTTTCCGATAGAAAGCTCACGGCGAACTGTGCTACGGTGAAATGTTTTACGTATAATTTACATTTCAGTCTATTTTGTAACACTCATAATTACCATTTTGGTCAAAAATTAGATACCTACCTCTTCTACCGTCTATACGTCTGATCATTTCAAAGATCAATCCAGTAAGGGAGAAATGAGGGTGACTGGGACTAGTTTGATTCAAAGAATTAAGGAACTGTGGTGAACAACTGGCTCATACATCCCACGCTACACGGGTCTTGTAAAATTATTTTCAGATTTATTTTTCCACATAAAGTATATTTATTGATAGCTGTAAATATCACTTCGATGGGCACGAAAAAAGAACTGGAAGTAGTCGAATCGATGAATTGCTTACATTTGGAGGGAATGCGTGACGCTATAAATAAACTGGTAGAGGCTTTCACCTAATGTCCAGTAGTGGATTGAATGTCAACCCATTTACATAAACAATAAAGCTAATTTAATCCGTTAGAAAAGTATTTCTGAAATAAAGAATTTTAATTAAACAATTATTATCATTTCATAGTATTCATTAGTTCCTTATAAAATGGTGGCAATGTCTTGAATAAAACAGCTGATATCATATGGTGCTTTTCAATGGTGTTATATAAAAAAAAACATAATATAGATTTAAAAATGTATTAACATCCATAATATTTTACAATAATTTTGGTTAAGTAACTCGTCATCTCTGGATTTCGTCCCTTCAAAGGTAAAACTGGCAAATCATTAACATATTTGCAAGTCTTGCGTTGAATAGGACGATTATTCTACCAATAATGGAAAACTGTTTTGCAAAAAAAATCATTAATTTTAATGTAATAATATGATGCAAGTTTTGATCTAGCAAAGTATTTATTATTCATATAGTATATTATTCCCTATAAATTGACTGCTAAAATAATGTAATAACTAATACCTAATGCTTTTATAATTCTACTCTCATATACAAAAACAATACTTATGTATTATTTTTAGATTTTATTACAAATTTTACAATACGTTTTTATATCCATGGCTTTAGGCGTGTGAAAGGTAAAATGAAGGAACTGAACAGAATCAAATAATTAGCATATTTTTTCCCCTGACATTTCTATCTCTTTCAGCAAATCTCTGGTTGCGATTAATGCTTCAAATACACTATGATGCACACTGTCATGCTGTCACGGTGACAAATTTAGTCTATTTTTTCATCATTCCGCAGAATGTTTTGAACGATCACCATCTCTATAAATTCAATGATGGAGAGTGCCAACTCTAATGTATTATTCATGCTAATTTCAATTAATTACTTAATTAACGGTTTCAACATGTGCGTACATTAAAAGAACCCAACCTGCAGACCATAGATAATAGACAACATTCTTATAGAAAATACATAGTGCCAACCGCTAAAAACAAAAAACACATGATTTTGACATGAGTCGAAAATGTGTAGGCATGTAGAAAATGATAAAAAACGTTCATTGAGTCATGCGGGTGTCGATGTAGTGCTGTACGCGTCAGGTGACCTCATTGTACTGGTTATTTTGGCAGATTTTGTTAACTGACAATGTCCGTTTAAACCAGCGATACTCAACCTGCGGTCCGCGGGCCACATGTGGCCCTTTAAGCTTTTATGTGCAGCCCGAAACACCTTTATTATCAGGAATTTCGTATATCTTGAAATTCGTTTCGATTTTGACGCACAGATAGTGACACCCGAAGAGGATTGTCATTATGGTCCACATCAGATCTGGTATAAGAGTGTTGCTATTGCACACGATTAATTAAAAAAACACGCATAATTTTTAAAATCTCAAAAATGTTTTGTAAAAATGATTTTTTTCGTCACACCAGTAGTGATGCGGCCCGCGTTACTTTACAAATATATGTATTTGGCCCGCAGAAAAAAAAGGTTGAGTATCATTGGTTTAAACGTTCAAAATGTGCTACAGGATGGGAGGGATCAGTCCGTTAACCAAGAAAAACGACATTCTCCCCTTTTTGCCTGTAGCGGTAACATACTGCGACAGTACGCGACGTGCATCATAATATATTTGAACCTTTACTGTAGTAAGCCATCAAATTTTCTGTAGTACTTACAGTAGCCATTAAACATTCGCTGTCAACTAGGTCAAACACTGTTCAACAAACTCACAGCGAAATTAGCATAGTACACTTTTTATCTATTGAGACTACCCTTTGTAACAAGCACTAAGTACAATACTAATCAGAAAGTATCAAACGATAGCATGAAAAATGCATTTATGTAATATAATTAATTGAGATACTGCATAGATGAGACCAAAATAAAATTTGGTTGTTTTACGATGACCATGCTTTTAAAATTCTCTATTCCTTATTTAACATGTAACCAAAAATCATTTTGATTTGACATGCCTTGTGTTAGAACAGAATGTTAAAACATGTCTGTCTCAAAAATGTAATTTAACATTTAGGGAACTTAGCACCTTTTGATATCATAATAGGTCATGGGTGGCAACTTTGGTTTTAAAAAAATGTAACGTACATTTTTATACATATTTTTGTTTATGAGTGCAGAATTATTATAAATGGTTACCTACTTAATACGTAGGTTGAAAATGTTTTTATGTACACATTTATACTCATTGGTTTTCGACAACTGAGAGTATAAAAAGCATTATTCTCTGGACCTTGACAATGCCAAGTAAAAATAAATCAGTTTAGCTGAATACAAATGATAAGTTAACGCGGAAGAAATTTTAATAGATTATCTAAAAACTTTTGTAATGCGTCACCTTTGAAGAATCAATTTAAGAAATTAGCATGCAGGATTTCTAACGTAAACCTAATGCAATATGGTTTTCATCAAGAATATTGAGTAGAAATTGTAAGTTATTCTGTTGTGCTAAAGCTGTCAACGTAATATTCACTCAAGAGAATGTAACTGGTGTTTAAAATGTACATAATCACGAGGATTTCAACAAATTTTCAGCTCATGTCTATCAGCAGCTTTAGAAAAATAAACTTTCTTATTTTAAGCCATTTATATATCGCCTGCTTAATCTGCAAACCAGCTAACTGCACTTTTGACCAAAAATGAGATTTTGATGGCAGTTTGTTATAAAGCATGTTTTCTATGCTCACACAAATTTTCAAATTCCTAAACCTATAAATAAATGCGTGTTATTGTTCTTCAAACAAAACAGCTAAATGCAGGTGCCACATTTCCAATATCATAAATGGAACCACTCCGGTTTTTATATAATTTTAAAATGGTGTATTAATAATTCATAGTGCAGATTATTTGTAATTTTTGGAATTGTTAATTCCGCCGATAGTTAAATTACTAATTTTTTTTCCCCGAACAATTTGCTCAAATGGAGTTAGCTGGTTTGCAGATTAAACAGACAATATGTAACTATTGGTATACTTGAGCGGTATACTTTTGTAGAGTATAAATGAAAGCCATTTAGCCATTACAGTTAAGAAAACTTGTAAAATATTATCATACGCAACTTATGCAAAAAAAATGCGCAAGTACACCACTCAAATATGCGGTTACTTCTGTAGCTGACTTCGGGCACATATATTACATCTAATAATGAACAGGCCTGTCCTCGGTAGCATCATGATAAAATATTCGACCTTTTACAATCTACAGTAAGAACTAAGACGTATCAAAAATATAAAAAAAACAATAGCATATTATAATCACATAAGCATATTACTTGTGAATTTTTTATGTACTGGGGTGGGGTTTTACGATGATTTATTAATTTGACTAAATCAATTTACCAACTAAAGTTATGATTAATAATTTCAACAAACATATTTATAATATGATAACTTTGTACTCGAATCGAAATAAAATAAAAGCGGTACAAAATATAGAGAAAACACAATACATACAAAAAAATAACAACTGAATTATATTTCAGATTATAAAGTAGACATTTTTGATAAAGAATAATACATCATAAGCTTATTTGTCAAACCTCCTAAGTCCGTAATTTGACCAAAATAATTTTTGAATAGTTTGATACAAAAATTGAATGTAATGAAAGAACCTCCCAGGCAATGAAAATAATCACAATTTTAGTGGTTTCTGTAATAATTTTATAATTTGGACATAGGAGGTTTGTACAGTAAGACAGACATAAAATGTTTTCAACATACGGGATTATCAAATTTTACATATAACACTAAATTATTATATTCACACCCATAATACTGCGGGTTATAATATTTCGCTATCCATAATAAATTCTGTCTATATTATATATATATATTTCAGTCGTAAAAAAACTTCTGCCGAAGGAATGTCTCGGAAGTCCTGTGTGTGAATGAAATAAATACTTAGTACTTTTACAAATAAATAATTTGCGCTTAACCCCTTCCCCGCATGGTTTATTTTTTAAAAGGTGGGGTTTATAGCATATAATATATGAGTTGTCTATTTCCATAATCAACTTACCGCCGTATGCATATAACATCAAATTACCTTCAACTTAAATAATGCCAATTTGCATGCATGAACGCAAATATTAGTGACGTCACATTGTTGTTAACTATTGACATCATAACGCGTCACACGTCAGTGTTATGGCCATTTTTAAAAATATTTATTCCTTTATAATAATTTAAAAAAATGAAAATGTCAAGTGTGGAATAAGTATCCAAACTGCACAGTATAGATTGAATAATTATAAATGAATAGTTATTATAAACTATAAACATTTTTTTACTAATTAACAGTGTTTTTATAATAGAATTGAATATTGGACAAAGTATTCCCAATAAATATTTATTGAGTAATCGAGTGGCAACATAGGTTTGCTTTCAGCAGCTAATATCACGTGGATTAACTATGGCTAACTTCATTTCTATTATGAGATCGCTGAGCGGAATTATCGATGGGAATGAAAAGGGATTTATATAATATTATGTAATGATCTGTTTATAACATCATCATTTATACCAATCACCCATGACAATTTTAATATTACTAGTGTGTTTGAGACTTTCGTCTTCTTTATTACAGTGTTATGTCCATCTTATCCATGGGAAATATGTACTATCTAGATCTGTATGTGTTTTGTGAATGGCACGATTACTGTTTTTAAAGTTCGCAAATGCTCTACAGAATCTAAAAAAGTAACGAAGGTCTCAAGCAAACGTTTTTTGTAGTGTGAATCCATTTTTGCAGATTATAAATAACAGGCGGCCATGTTCAATTATGAAGTGACGTCACAATTTCTACGTCATAATCAGTTGATTAAGCTAATTACCCGTTCATCCATCGATTAGCATCAACGGATTTTGAAATTTCATGCATGCGGCGGTAACTCTTTAATTATAGAAAAAATCGTTTTAGAGCGTCGAAGTTATGATGTCGAAAATGTGCGACCTACTTTGTATATCAATAGATGAGCAGCAATGTTGCCATATTTTCTTATTTCATTTCAAAAGTATAAATAATTTGATTGATTGCAAGTGTATAGTTAGTTGATATTGGAAATAGATGATATATAAACATATTTTAAATGTAGAATTCACTACATACATATCCGAAAAATGATTCACAGGAAATATAATTTCCTGTACCATTTTTAGTTACAGTGAGGAAGGGGTAAAACCACAATTTAGAAATAATCGTGGCACAATTTCAAATAAGTCCCTAAGTGCATCACTTGGTGGGATAAGTGTTTATTCATCGTAATATTATGTAAATCAGTTATCTGACTTTTTAAACTACAAACGACAACCAAAATAAGGAAAATTTAAATATGACAAAACTGTTTTTAATTAGGTGTGATTCTGTTGATTGTATATAAAAGACTATTAAAAAATGCCAGTTATCTAAGATTAGACAAAATGTTCTACGTGTAAGCGAATATAGCCAGACTGTCTAATTAATGTTTGAGCTAAGTAGTTAACAAAAGACGAGCATACAGCTACGAGATTGCGAGAGGACTCAAAAAACTGATTAATTACAATAATAAAACAATGTGATGCAATATAAAGTGTATATTTGAAATTGTGCCGCTTTCATTCCCAGGTCGCCAAATAATTAATAGGCCAACTGGAGCACTATGTCTTGGTGACTCCGGAGCACTGTCACACTGTTTCCAACCGGAAATGTTTTCTCCTCTCGCACATAACAAAACTCATGGAGAAGAAATATTGGAGACGGCGGAAGAGAGCGTGCAGGTGCGGGAGCCGGCGTTGTGACCGAACGGGCGTGGCGACATATAAGGGGCGGGCGGCTGCCGATCACATGGGGGAATAGTCCAGCTGAACCGTCACCCTTCTCACCCCAACGGCCGCGAATATCCGCTGCGTCTGACTGACAACATACTTCGGGTCGACGTTCTTCGACACCTCCAATTTGATAGCGCCGACGTATGAATCGGTGCACAGGGTCCAAAAGTGCGGTTCTTGAACGGAATATACTCCCGCGAGGCCTGTGACTTTTTGATAGCAGTGCTGTAACGTTCTATCTAAGGCCGTCGGTTGTCTCTGCATTAAAATCATCAGCGATTCTTTTAAAAGAGGAAGAACGCTTAACGCAATTAATATAGCGATAAACATAGAGCAGATCGGATCAGCTCTCATCCATCCGAATTGGTGCATTAATATTGCAGATATGATAACTCCCAGAGAACCGAGAGTATCCGCTAATACGTGTAGGAAGACTCCTTTCATGATGTGCGAGTCTCCGCTGAGAGCATCGTGTTCCACTTCAACCTCGTGGGTGTGCGAATGGTTGTCGTGCGAGTGATCGTGGGAGTGGTTGTGGTTCGCTCCGCCGCCGTGTGAGTGACCGTGACCGCCTCCGCCGTGAGAATGTCCGTGGCCATGTTGGAAGGCGTATATTCCGACCAGGTTCACCAGAAACCCTAGCACCGATACGACAAATAGTCTTTCATGTTTCACCTGGAATTAAAACAAGGGAAATTATAGATAACCTACAACTTTAGCTATGAATCTTGGACAGACATTAATTAACCTAAGCCCACTAAAGAAAATTTCATATACTTTCTATCTAATATAATAAATACCATGTAATAAAACTCCTTTCAACACAATATTTCTGAAAGCAAGCAAATCTTAAAATTAACTTGTAAACATGTTATTCCAGATAGTCTTTATTATTTATAAACAATTAATTTAAATGGTCAAGAAAAAGATAATGATAACACATTTTGAAAATCTGCTTTAAGACAACTTATATACAATAAAAAATTGCACGAGATAACGAAAAACTACACAATGTCTTCATATCTTTACAATACACAATTTAAGACAAATCGCTCATTTTTCCACTGTCATGAAGAAAACACGTGTCATCCAAGCATAATCTAAATGAATTGATGTATTAGTCTCTTAATTTTTTTAAATACCATATAAATAATTCTTTTCTATGTTTAATATTATCATTGTTCATAATTCATGCAACTTTTTCCGATTTGGTCAAAAATTTTCCTACATCAAAAATCTTTTAGAATGTAATAATTGTTTTAGAGGTATGAATGTTATGAATGGAATATGAGGAATAATAGATTTAATCGATAAATAATTATATAAGAAAATTCGGTAGGTTCAATGAATAAACAGAACATGAAAAAAAAGAACAGTGACAAAACAAAACAGCGATAAATAAAACTGTGACCTTTCAGGAAAAATATAACATTTAATATTGAAATTGTCATTTCTCAAATTGTTGTTTAAATTTTTAATAACACAGGTTTTCAATACGCCCTAAAAAAATCTAATTATATAATTTTTGATTCCTAATCGCTGGAAAGCCTAAATTGAACGGGGCTCAACTAGGTGTTGCCGGCAAGCTAGGTATTTTCGTCTTAATCAATTTAATATGTTCAAAATGCTTGGGTGATTAGGTACAACGAAATAATGAGTTTAATAATTCTGTGGAGTTGTGCATGATTATCAAAATCAAGCAGATAAATTGATGTTTTTACGCCAAATGGTCAACATGCAGTCATTATATATATATTTATACCTATATATTTCATTTATAAATTTAAGTTTTACAAGTATTTAATAATTAATAGATACGACAAAAATTAATATTTTATTTTTCCCCTGGCTGTTCTGTTTTGTCACTGTTCTATTTTTTCATGTTCTGTTTTGTCCGGAACCGAAGATTCATTCAAAATTTGTGAATTAATGGTACAATTCAAACAAGGCAGTGTACTATTCTACATAACATTATTTTATTCATAATATTCACATCCCTGAAATTGTTATTAAATTCTAAAATATTTATGGCATAAGACCATTTTTGACCAAATACAAAAACATCTGGTGGCCTTATACTGGAAAAAGTTACACGATATTATATATAGTAAAAAAAAGTGTGGAATACATGGGGTACTAGTTATCCAAGGGTAATTGGAATTGAAAAAAATACATAAGCGAATCCGTATAAAACGGGGACAAAAATTACTAAGCAAATGGGTTTAATTGGGACACGTTAAGAAAGAAAAAGATACGTGAGCAAGACAGAAATAACGTAGGAGTGTGGTATTGAAAGATTGAAAGTGACAGTTGACGACTGCGAGCTATTGCGCTTGTGTTATGTGTTTTTATAGTTTTATTGCATTTCCCTGCAAATTCATAACTGCGGGGACTCGGATAATGAGGACCCCCGGTATTATAATAAACTAGAAAAAAATTGTCCGTGGCAGTACCGCCTGTCAACATTATTGTCAATGTGCAGACAGAGAGAGAGTGTGTGCGTGTCCTGTGTTGTGCTGCATTACAGACAGATAAATCAAGAAAAACATATAATGAACTCACCGAATTGTCTCGCAAAAAAGTACAAACAATAAAATTATTATGTTTATTATATTATCAACATCGATAAATTTATTCAAAATAAAACTTGCATGCAAGCAATGCAAAAAAATATCTAATTAAAATTTTATCTTAATGGGGTCAACTAATTGCTTAGTGTATGTAGAGGTATTTGTCATCTGAAGGAAGTACAATGTAACTCAAGGTTGAAATAAGTGACGATACGGATTGGTAATGACTAAATTTTTTGATAATAATCTGCTTTGAACTTGATATTAATTTTTATTGTGTAAAAAAAAAAACTACAAATTATGTATGTAATTGATTATTCTGTATTGGTAAACACTTTGACCAATTGATTATACTAAACTTAATATAATGTAAGAGAATTTCGTTATACATTTTTTTTATTAAAAATTTAATTTGTTAACGAATGTCTTCAGACCTCATGTATTAGTGGCCATCCATATATGACACTACACCCTCAGTGGGGATAGGGGGAGTTGTTAAAATGTGACATAACAAAACCAACAAAATATAAATTTGTTTATCTTGAGAATAAAATATTCTGCGAGGACATTATAAATGACGTTGCAACCGGCAAAGCTTAGCTAAATAGTCATAAAATAAAATAGGAAGAAATTAGAGAAGAATAATAGAAAAAGAATATTGAAGAATTATAAAAACGAGAAGGTATCATATGAGTAATCTAAGAGATGACAGAAAAAGAGAACATTAAAAGACACACATTTGAATTTGATTAGTGGCACTTATACAAAACTTTGGATATATAAATGAAGGATATGAATTATTGAATGGATCAATGGTGGAGAAATAACTATCATAATTTAAACAAGAACGCCGAATAAATGAGTTTTGTGTAAAATTAGAATCACTACGACTGACAAGGTACAACTCTTGGATTCGCGTAAGTCGTCATGGGCAATGGAACCCACCCTTTGGAGTAGGTTTGGAGAATCAACAAAACCATTAATAATTTTAAAAAGAAAATTCTGATCTGATAGAGAACATAGGCTTTCCAAAGATGGTGCCATGAAAGACATAGTGATCGATAAATCATATTGCCAAGTAATCTATAAAATTTGATGTACTTTCAAAATCTATTTTGTACTCCTTCGAGACGGTTTATGAAATACTGTGGATTCCAGATAACAGAAGCGAACACAAACTATTGATTGAATATGAAAAATAAAGTACCTTCAGAACTTATAAAAACATAATATGTGTAGAAATTACCTCTGGTGGTTCGATAGCTCTCTCCACGGCCTCGGACAATATGAAAAACGCAATGAAAACCAGGAAGAGACCATTTACAAAGCCAGCTAGTACCTCCGCCCTCACATAGCCGTAAGAATACTTTTCGTTCGATCTCCATTTACTAATAATTGAAGCCGCCAAGCCAGCTAGGAGGCCCGTGCAGTCGAAGAACATATGGAACGCATCTGATATTAATCCTACAAACAAATAATCAAGATATTAATTGCAAAAAAAGGTGTTTTTGACATATTTTTTGATGTAATTTAACTTTTTTTTGCCTCAAAATATTTTAGAAAATCTCAGGGAGGCACTACTACCTGACTGACATTATTCGTATTAAGTTTGGCAGCGGTAAAAATGACAAACATTGTATTTAAATACAGTCGCACTTGGTTATTATGATTACTCGTTATATAACATTTTTCGTGCCACGTTCTATTTAAGCATAGAACATAAGAAATCTGAAAACCATCGTAAAAATCCCCGAAACAAGCATGGCATTCATAAACTACAAAAGAAGTTGTTTATTGTAATGAAGTGCTGGCCGCCGGCGCTGGTAGATACCTACTGACTTCACAAAGCTTGGATTTTTTACATGCAATTTCAACCATGCGTGGATACTTTTTCAATGTTGTCAGCAAAAATACCAATTAAGTACTAACACACTTAACCAGTGTCATAAACGTAATCCGATCCCTGCGGCATTTGTCTAGTTAACTGGCCTGTCGGATTTTATTGCTTAGGGTCGAAAATATTGTATTTAAACGATCGACACATTAACAGTTATGCTCGGTATACCCGAGAAGTAGTTCATTATAAAAGTGAATAAATGTATGGAGAAAATCATAAACTAAAATGTCAACGAATGTTTCCTCATTACATCCGAGATCTCGCTATTTCCGTGATCGTAATAGCCAAGTTTGACTGTATTGTATAAAGTTGTTCAATAATAACTATATTTATCACCGATTAGTACATCTAAAATGCTTCATTATACTTTTAATAATTTCATTTATTTTACTCAATTACAAAAGTGGCGGAGAGTTATACTTTTGGATATATCGCTGGATAACCACTGGACAAATGCTGTCATACTGCCAGCGTCCAAGAGGCATTAGATGGCCACCCCAAATAGGTTGGCTGGATTAACAAATATCCAAAATCAGAAAGTTCAACATCGAGAGGAATGGAAAGTGCTTCATCCAGCAGTGGATTGATTAAATAATTGCTGATTCTAGCTTTTACTGATCCTTATAATATTTATTTGTTAGTATTAATTGGATAGATTCATCGTCAAGGAGATCGCTGAAACTGTGTTTTAATGTGCATTAAATGCAAACCATATCTCAACGCATCGTCTGCTGAGAATATACGAAGGTGTAAGTTAACGAATCTGCAAGCAAGTTGCAGTTGAATATTTAAAATAAAGAATAACACAAGTCGGCTGTATAAAGACAGATTCTGGAAAACACATTGTGTGTCCAATTGCAATCTTTGAGAAATGGGTTTGAAACACTGAACTGACAAAATCAATGGGTGACTTCATCGGGAATCGAACACGGAACCCTCAGTGTAAGAAGTCAACACTAAAACACATTAAATAACGAAGAATAGTTTAATCCAACGGAAAAACGCATTTTGTTATTTTTAATATTGATTCAATATAAAACATAATTATTATTTTTTGGGTAGTGTAATAAAAAAGTATTTGAAAAGTTAAAACAATCATATAGTTAGAAATCTAAATGAAACATGCCTTATTATAGAACCGTGTGATTTCAAAGACAAATTGCAACAGCTGTGTAAAGATTTGATGGTGTTTAAAGTAAAAACAATTGTAAAATAATTAACATGATTTTTTATACAACAGTAAAACAAATTTTTAACTAATTCCTATATCTGACAAACATTAATAATTATTGACATATTCTGTTACTTCATTGAATTAAGAGTGGATTGACTTACCTAAACTATTGGTCCATACACCATAAAATAATTCTACAAAGGCGAATGAAAAATTAAGTATGAGAAATAGAAATAAATTTCTAGAATTTCTGTCTGAGAGAATAAGTCTTAAAGATCCACTGATCTTATCTTTCATGCGGCTTAGGAAACCTCTGCTATCTCTATGTGTCAAAGGCAGCATTTTCCCTGTGAAATAAAAAAAATGAGAGATAATAAGAGCTTTCTAAATTAAACCAAATTTATAAAGGAATCTGGGTCTATGCGAGAAAAAAGGCTAAAATGTAGGTTACCCGCAAGTCACATAAATTAACATAATTATTAGTAACATTACTGTGTTTCGGGAAATCAAGATTGACATATTTTTGCTTACGTGTTATTTACTGAAAAAACTAACCTATTTATTATTCCGATCTTTGGTTTTCAAAGGGTAAACTTAATAGAATCAAGCGAAATAAAAACAAATCTTATTTATAAATATTTTCGGTAGGTTGACTTAAAAAACATTTTTGAAAACTATTTGCCGATAACCGGCAGTCACAATAAAAATATCTCTACGCTTCTGTCATTATTGCCACGACCGCCATGGCCAATTCTAGCCTATGGTTAATTCTAGGCAGTGCTGCCATTTTACGTCATATTATCTATGGCTGCCATGATGTCAAAAATTGGTGATTCTAGTAATTATTGTTTGTTTTAAAATTCCATTTCATGATAATCATAAGAATGTACCTATTGATTCATGTAATTAAAAAAAACAATTGACAATAAATAAGAAATTGAAACAGTATGAATTATTTTTTCAAAATAATTAAATTATATTAATAGCAGAGAGGTAAAGACTCGAAGAAATCGGTAAATAGGTATTAGGTAGGTAGGTAAATTATTATTGTAAGGTATTAAATTATTTTGAATACGCATAAAAAAGTGAGCTCTAAAGAAACCTGGCGATGTAATTTTAAATATCATTTAATTTTTCAGAATATTTATATTGCGTTTTTGTCAAAAAATCAGAACAGGAAGTTAAAAACTAAAATGGTTGCGTGCACTCTCTATAAGCGGAACCATCATCAAATCAACAGCAACTCTTTCGGTGATTACTCGACGCTGTTACCGACGTTTCGTGTTCTATATCCCGCTTTTAGTGTATATGTGGAATGAAATAACATATTTATTTTGTCATATTCGTTAAAAGTAGCGTTAATTGTCGTATTTAAGTTTGTAGTAGTTAACGGTTAATCTAAATATGGGCGACGAAAGCCATCCCAAGACTCTTTACGTGGGTAATCTCGACGTGTCGGTGACAGAAGATTTTCTATGTGCATTGTTTTCGCAAATAGGCCATGTTAAGGGCTGCAAGATAATTCGAGAGCCCGGCAATGACCCTTACGCGTTTATCGAGTTTCAAACTCACTCGTCGGCCGCGACCGCTCTGGCCGCCATGAATAAACGGCTATTTCTTGATAAAGAAATTAAAGTCAACTGGGCTACGAGTCCCGGCAACCAGCCCAAGACGGATACCAGCAACCATCATCACATCTTCGTCGGCGACCTTTCGCCAGAAATTGAGACGCAAACTCTCCGAGAAGCCTTCGCTCCGTTTGGAGAAATATCCAACTGCCGCATCGTCAGAGATCCTCAGACGCTCAAGTCCAAAGGGTACGCGTTCGTGTCGTTCGTGAAGAAGGCGGAGGCCGAGATCGCGATCTCGTCAATGAACGGTCAGTGGTTGGGCTCCCGCTCAATAAGAACGAATTGGTCGACGAGGAAACCTCCAGCGGCGAGGCCGAACGAAGGCGGGCCTCCCAGCAAACGCGCAAAGCAGCCGACATTCGACGAGGTCTACAACCAAAGCTCTCCCACCAATTGCACCGTGTACTGCGGTGGATTCACCAATAACGTTATATCCGAAGATCTAATGCAAAACACATTCTCGAACTTCGGCCCGATACAAGATATTAGAGTTTTTAAAGATAAGGGATACGCCTTCATAAGGTTTACTACCAAAGATGCTGCCACTCACGCCATAGAAACGACACACAATACAGAAATCAGTGGACACACCGTCAAGTGCTTCTGGGGCAAGGAAAACGGAGGCAGTGACAGTCAGGTAATTACAAAGGCCATATCAATTGCTGACTCCGTGTCATTCACAACTGCATTTTGACATAAACTGGTGCATAATAATTTCAAGGTTAAATAAGCACAAACCGGTCAGTTCGTGTCAGGTCGTTGTTCTTATTGTATTGTCAAAATAATATGACTGACACATTCTGAATAGGTTTGTATTCTTACCTAACAAAGAATGTATAAATAATCTTTCTTGCAGGAAAGTTGGATGGTAAATAACCATATTATAAAGGTTTTTAACTAACTATTTAACATAATTATTTTCTCTTGAAGGAATTCACTTTTCGTAAACAGACAATATTATGTATTCATTTCGACACATTTATCATCGATATACAATTTAAAACGTGTTGAATATTGAGATTTAATGCTCTTTAGAGTATGACACATTTAGGAAAGATCGTGGCGATTCGGATATATTACATGATGTGAGCGCCATTGCCACAATTTTTCTTAAACATATCGCACTCTAGTTGGACGCGGTGATGGAGAGTACTGTTAGTGACCCAGTGACGATGACATCCATAATGATAATAATAAATTCGTTCGAGTAATCGTTTGATTGTCACCTTTTTTGCATAGAGATTTCTAAATCCCTTGTATTGTGGCGTTTCTTGATTTTTTACATCTCTGCGTTAAGATTCCTGACAATAATTTCACACATTTGACTCATTCACATTGCAATACTTACATTGCAGATGTCGCATTATGGAAGAATAAATCTATTTACACTATTTGTGGCAATGATATAATCATTGTCGGAATGCACGAAGGCCTCAGCAAATTCCATTCTGCCTGGTCCCATGCATTGCCATTTATAATAGTTATTACAGAATTTCAGCTGTGTCATTGTCTTCCTCCCTGACGTTTTCTATTTCTAGATAACCTAACTTTCCCATACACATAATTCTCGTGTGTAAGTTATTTTTTACGAGCCAACATTTAATAATCGTTTCTACACCACTGGTCGTACCACGTTATGCATTTTTAGATCAAGCGACATATGCAGAAAGATAAGTTCTGAATGATACCTTCAAAAAGTTCTGAATGACAAGGCAAAAATATAGATCGGTATTCCTTTTAGAATATTGCGTTGATAAAACGTTGTACAGCTGATTTATTCAAATATCGGATAAAGGTAACAAGTCTAGTTAGTGACTTCCCTTGTTCTAATTATGCATTACTAAAATTCAATTTCTCCGGTGGACATAACAAGCTTGTTACAATAATATTATGTTAGCCGAGAAATACTCATAATATGTAAACAGACTTGCTTTCTCTATTTAGAAAAATATATTATAGTTAAACAATTTAACAATAAACATGTGCAAATGCGATTTCTTCTAGTGTGTATGAATTATGAAGGGCGAATGTGACTACGGTTACGGTTGCTTTTCTCTACTAGCACTAACATCAAACCTATTGCATTGCTTTCTCGGCGCTGTTCTGGCTATGTATAAACTGTCAAAAGTTCACACTAATGTGGTATGTTCATGAGACAATGCATTTAGTGTTGTGAACTGTGATGGCCTTGAAATTTAATATCTTAAAAACTGATAGCATGGTCTTGCATACTTATCAAAAATTTCCTTTTCATTATTTAATTTTTTTCTATGACAATGCCACAATAAGTATGCCAAAAATTTTGGTGCCGTGGCCATATCTAGATTGGTGATTAATAAATAAAAATCACTGTTTTGAAATAGATATCGTTTACTTCTTACGTTCGAGTTACAAATCTTGATAAATCCATCAGAATTTTATTCACTCATTTTAATTCATTCCTTGTTGAATTAGTGATGATAATTAGTAATAGTGACAATTATAATGAGGTTTAATTTAAAATAGTTGCATAGGTCAATCGATGATAAGACTAATGCAATTTTCTTCTTTATCTCTGTTTCACCAAGGGCAACTTAGTTGTAACTTTCGATTGGATATCTCTATATTACTAACATTTTCAGAATAGTAAATAGTGAATGAATTGTCTATATTATAGAAAGTATTTATTCTGAGCTGCACACTATTTCAAATTGTTGTAACATTTATATTGCAGAATGATTTTGCACTGTCAAATTATTTGAGGTTATGTGTTGTCATGCACCAATGACAGTTACTAATCAGTATACCTTTTGCTTATCTCCTTTTATTCTCCTATGGCTAATAAGAGATAATGTGAGGATTAGGGCATTTATAGGTTGCCTAATTTCGAATCAATTTGTTAGATATATTTAATATAATTAATAGTTCCTTCATGAACATTGTGATTATTTATTTTTTATTACCTCTGTGGAGGTCTATATTATCCTCTCATCTTGGAGAAGAAATGGTAACTTGTGTGTACATACTTAGATCACTTTAACTTTGGTAAGTGTATGAAAAAATAAAATCCGTATAAAGCACATAGTGTATTTAATTTAATAACCATCGTGATTGATTTCATCCTCTTGGACAGACTTGTAAACTTTCTATTTCTCGTCTTGATAATTCATGAAACTTTGCAGTCGCCTATTCAGTATAATGGTAATTGAAAACTCTGTCAATCGAGTGCTGTCTCGCACTGTAATCGTTCATTATAAAGTACTAATGTGCAGAATATGTCGGCCCCTTAGGGTCATGAAACCTATTTTAATTTTTAGCAAATTAGTTTTATCTATGGTAGGTCCTGAACATAAAATAATCTATTGCGTTAAGTGACAAGAGACTTATGACGAAAGCAAAGATGGTTCAATACGTTTCTTCTGGAAGTTGATGTCAATGTAATTAAATTAACTGTGTTTGGGGTCTCCTGTAAAGCAGAAAAGAATGAGATACATTTCTTTGACCCTAGAGGAGTAATTCCTAGATAATCGAGTAACATACTTACACATTGGTTTTAAGTCGAGTGGTCATAGGTTGAGGAATACCTGTACAGTGCTATTTGCCTTAGTCCTAAATATCCATAAATGTATAATATTATTTTGAAAGTTTTGTATTGTTCCGTTGGAATCAGTTTTAGAAACCCAGGTTTAGTCTTGTTATTTCCATGGCTCGTGTACACCTGCCTTTACCTACCTGATGTAAATATACAACTGATTAGAGAAATAGATTGATGAGATCCGGGTTACTAAAACTCAATTTAAATTTTGTTCCTTGGTATATCAGTAATATAGTAGTATCAATTTAACTAATTAAGTTTTGCCATCGCCCATCATAATCATCCAAAAATGACTGATGTCTTGTAGAAAGTAATTGCAAATTATTCTGGTCAATTCTTATTGAAGAGAGTCTAAAACAATTCATATTTCATTGAATTGAATTTGCCTTTCATTAAAAATTCAACTGACTACAGTTCCAATTAAATTTCACATTTCTGCTCACTTTGATGACCTCATTAGAGCAAATACAATAAGTAATTAAAAGTTTACCAGCTACAATTAAGTGGTTCAGTATTTGTGGTGCCAGTTGCCTACTGAGAACATGCTTCCAATGGATGTTTAGTAAACATTGTGAAGTAGTGATATTACCCCTTGAGTCAATCGAAGATAATAATGGTGTCTTCTTGCACACCTGCATTCCTTCCGTGCAGAATCTAGAATACAAAGTGTTTTAATTAGAGTGTGATGGGCAACGATCCTCTAATTCTATTTAGCACTAGTGATTGCTCGCGATTTTTACTGCACGTATTACAGAAATAAAAAGTAGACTGATTCCATTTGAATGTAATTTAGCCATCTACATGCGCGCGCCTCTACCCGCACCTCATCACTCCTCCGCTGTTCTCTGACTACTTATGTGTTATTTTCAAATCAGAACTTATTGAGATACTGAAATGAAACTCAACACAAACAGCAATCACAAACACAGATCTTTAGAAAGTCGCATAAATATATTAGGATCTCTCCAGATTGATTCCGGAGCCCCTGGTGGCTAGCTTCTTAGTAGATTAATAAATTATTCAGTCCCACGATGGCTGCGCGGCTTAAGCGTTGGCTTATAATGTCGTGGGTCCCAGGTTCAAATCCTGGGTCTGGCAAGTACACATTGTTTTTCAATTTGTGTACGAGTCAGAGTATGACCTAATAGGTTGAACAAGTGGCTGACATCCATTTCTCTTAAAAACGAAATCTGTTAATACAAACCTCTACTCTGGAGGCTCATATGATCTTATTAGGATCGGACATGGTCTAATAATAATAAATTAAGTAATTGGCGTGCGTCGAAATGATTATAAGCTAGACTTTTGAAAACTAATAACAGACGACAGATTTTCATACACATGAATCCAACGGTCTTGAATGCAAGTTAGTTCAATATGCACGATCTTGTCGCACTTAAAGTCTATGCACCTGTCGAATGTGACATGCGACAATACATTGTCGTTGCTTGACCAGTGACTTCTTTGAAAATTGCTTCATCAATCTTCCTCAGATAGATACATTTATAGATAGTTTGAAGTTGTTCAGTAATTAAAGGTTGACAATATTAACCAATAATAGGGCTTTAAAATGAAATTACATTAATAATCAATGTTACATTAATAATATTGAATCATGCATTTAATCTACGAGATGGCAATTTTATAATAGTATTCACATTGGTTATTCAGTTGCCATAGACACAAATCATTTAGGAATTGTTTGGTGATTTTAGACTATTTGTTTTTGTTTCTATGGTAATAAATTTGACACCTGCTACGTATAAGGCCGTAACTGCTTAATGGTATTATTCAGTACATAGTAAGATTTTAATAAACTTTAATGACACCACAACGTTAATTTTTAATGCTGAGATCGTAATTTTTTAGTTGATTGATATTTATATTTATTGAATTTTTGTTTTTTTTTTCGATTATCATTGTTGTATTATCTTTAAAATTATTTAATAAAAGGCAATCAAGTCAAAATAGCCAAAAATGCAGTTACCGCCTTTTACATAGGAGGTGTCGAATTGATGCAATGAAAACGCATAATACATTTTTTTCTGACCATGTCCGATCCTAATAGGATCATATGGGCCTCCACAGAGTAGAGGTTTGTATTAACAGATTTTGTTTTTTTTACGAGAAATGGATGTCAGCCACTTGCTCAACCTATTAGGTCCATACCCTGACTCACACACAAATTGAAAAACAATATGTGTACTTGCCAGACCCAGGATTCGAACCTGGGACCCATGGCGTGATAGTCCAACGCTTAAGCCGCACGGCCGTTATACATTATTACTTACTAGTATGTATATACGTCATATTGTATTTTTGATACAAACCATGCTATTGTCGGTGCATCGAAGGTTGGCTATCAAGTTGATACCCTGGGCCAGTCATTTCAGATCATCAATGCCTTGGGCATTGAGCCACTGACGATGGTTGTTTAGTCAAGAGAATCTCGTTTTACCTACACTTCTGCTGCCCTCTACCATTCTTTGTATGAAGAGTTGGAGTAAATCGTACTTATCATTGCTAGCTTGATGATTATCATAGTGTGACAGGCGTGGCGCGCTTTCTATCACTATTGCCGCGAGAAATTAATAATTCTTAGTTTTCTATATGAAACGTTTTTTATCACTATGGAAATTATATTAGGTATCAGTCAGGGTAGTAGGCATTTCTTACTTACAACCATTATTTCAATATAATGTTTTGCTTGTTTTTTTTTTTTTTTTTTAGATTGTGCTGATAAAATGTGCTGCAACAACTTGACCAATGAATGTGTCATTTTTACCACTGATAACTTGCAATTTTCCATGAGTCATTTTATTGTTCTGAAACGGCCACTTGCTAATCTTTTATATTCTGACTAGTTAAATTTTTATAGTTGCTGTTAATATTGCCGTTAAAATTTTTAAAATCTTCCAATAATCAATTAAAAATTTCCTACCTACCCTGTCGTTCCCATTGTTACATACAACAATTTAGTTCTTTGAGGGTAATTCCACTCGTTTTGTAAAATAATCCTTTTATCAATACCGACTCCCGTTATTGGCTGAGGATTGCAGTCTTATCAGAAACATGGTTATTTGTTGAAATAAATCCTTTCAGGCAAAGTCCTGTGGCATGTTATATCTGCTGGCTAGTGATTGAATATGAAGATATAATTTAGTGGTAATTTACATTTTAGTGTTTTAATTAATTAACGCATTTACTATAAAACATTATAATTTTTTATTCATGAAACTTTGTTATTTTGCTTTCAGAATATGGCGAATGCTCAACAGCAACAAGATATGTCCGCACAAGGAACGCAGTACCCCTATTACCAGCAACAGATGAGCTACTGGTACCCACAGGTATCTATCGATTTGTTACAATATCGACTGTGTTTAGGAAAAAGGGCGTAACCCTCACAGAACAAATTTTACAGGAGGGGCAAAAAACGTATTTTGAATGATTTTGGTTTAATATTTTTTTTAAAATAGGCACATACATTGGGTGCATGATGATTGATGATTTGGTGTAATATCTTTTCGATCTAACAATAATTAAAGTTATTACAGAAAAATGATTAAAATTGAGTATAAATTTTTGTTCCCTTAAATTAAAACTTAATTAAAGCTCAATCAAAACCTTAATTTAGATAATAATTTGGCATTTTTGGCTTACTTCCTTTTTACAGAACGTGTATTTAGTTGTATGCATTGTTAATATTTAATAAAAGCACTTTTCGAAAAATCGAGGCCATTTTCCTAAACACAGTCGATATATTATCTTATTTTGCCAAATATATTCTCATCCCGATTTCAGTGGATCTGTGCACAGATCTTGTATGTCCAGTTTTGTAAAAATCTAATTCAAATCGATTGAAAATCCTAGGTGAATTGGACATTATATATTTTAATTAAACAATATCCAGGGAAGGCGAATTAGGGGAGAGCGTTGGTGCACTGTACGAACCAAGTGAAAGAGCTTACTGGGGGCAGTCTTCTGTCTGTCCTAGAAGTAGAGTACCGTGAGGGTTTGTGAGTCATGTGGAAACGACCAAGAATAGAAGAGAGATCTTCTCAGTGATGTAAATATTGTAAACAGTCGATTTGGGTTTAATGATTTTATATTGGCATACTGGACTTAATATGATTTCTGTCTATCCATCGATATCACAAAATTAACTAGTTTCCATTGAAATGTCGTAGTCAAGTGATATCTCAATTGTACAACCCTAGGCCAGGGATTTATTTGAAGAAACTATTAACAACGTCACACAGTATGCATGTAAATTTGAAACTACTATGTACCTAAAGATCAGGATTTAAATGTGCTATTCTCTGTTTCATAGAATATTCTTCTTCATTATTATCGCCTCATTTGTGAGGATGTTAGGATGTTAGTCACTGAGATTACAGCCTTTGCCGACAATCTCCTTCCATCTTAAGCAATTTTGTGCAGATCAGGTTGCTTCAGCCATTGTTAGTTCAGTCGGTTTTTTGAAAATGTCACTCCATCTGGAAGGGTGTATGAAGGATGGAGGCCAAATAATTGAAGAACACGTCTTGAGAATGTAGATTGCTTGATTACTTGATGTGAAGTTCTTCCTTCATGGCTGTGCTGTCTACAGTGGCACCAATTGGCACTGTAAAAGCGGTTGGCAGCTGTAGTATTGTTTACTATCATAGAAACAGGTATTGCAGCAAACAATTCCAATACACCCGCGAATCGTCTATGGTGCCACTGTATACTGATTTACCTGTATCAGATTTTCTGGGAGTCCAGGTTTTAACACCATATACTAAAATTCAGCATACATTTTAATTCTTTGCCGCTTGGTGAAAATAACTCATGGTATTTTTGGACATCGCAGCCCTTCAACTATTTACGACAATGAAATATACATACTAATTTCTGTTTTACTTCATTTTTCTCTATGATGATAATTTAGTTGTTTGACTGGATGACACTCACTTGCTTAGGAATATTGCAAGTAGATGTGGAAATGGTATCAGTTGATATGATTTTGTTGGTATCCTGAGTTTATATTTTATCGGTTCTCCACGTTCAGACAACAGTGTTAATTGTTTTGTCTTGTTTATTTGCAGGGCTATGCACAAGCGGGGGCCTACATGCAGCCCAACTTCACCTACCAACAGTATGCAGCCGCATATAACAATCCACAAGCGCCCTCCAGTAAGTCAGCTACATTGATTAATTCTCATTGTCTAACTGACTTGTAGTTTTATACTGTTTTTCTGTAATGTTTGGAAAACTATGAATCTCTTTTGAGTTTCCATTATTTAAGGAAAATTAGTATTTTATTTAGCGTCAAGACAGTCGTTGGCAGCCATGGAATAAGTCATTTGAAATGCGATGATTTTCTGTTGTGATCTCTCTCATTGGCAGACTATAATCATCACTTTCCATAAAATTAAAAAAGCTGCCAAATGTTTGCGTGATACCTACTAAATTTATTTGATTAAGAATATCGGTTATACTTGATTGGAACGAAATACCGAAAGGTTCAATTACAGTTTGCGAAAAGATATTAGCAAAATTATATTTCTTGGTGATACAATACTTGTAATGGTTTTTGTTTGTTGACTATTAATATTGAGAGGGTTCAAGGAGTACAAGTGACCGAGTGAAAAATGAATTACGAGCAATTTTCATATCACCATATAATATGTATCATAATATGTATCTATTTATACCTATTCTAAGGGCCAAAGCACACTGGAAGTGGTGTGCGTGACGGTGCAGGTGGTGCAAGGGGCTTTTTTTCGGTAGTTGCTCTGTGCATAGCGGTGTGCGCAGAGCAACTGCCAAAAAGAACCTTTTGCATAACCTACGCCACGTGCGCCACTTCCTGTGTGCTTTGGCCCCAACACCTAACTGCTTTGTATGAAAAGTTATAACCATTTTATTTCTAATAAATTACCAACTTGTCTATAGAAAATGTCATTATTTTCGTAGCAATGTATCTGATTTGAATGTTTTTGCATGACTTTCCCTCCTTCAGACACTATTATGATCATATTTAAATTTCAATTCCATTTCGCCCATGCATTTGCATTCAATCAATCCTTGGCCCCTCGATTGATGTGATTGATGATAATTTATGACAAAGCTAATGTGAATGTGTGTTCCAGGTTATCGCATGGCGATGCAACCGAGCATGGGAGGAGCGTGGGGCGCGGCCCCCGCCACTGCAGCGGCGCAGCCCCCCGTTATGTATGCTGCCATGCAACAGTACCCCTCGCAGTGAACGCCCCCGCCTCCCCCATCCGCTCCCCTCCCCCTCTCCCTGACCCCGCAGCGCCCCTCGCACAACACTCCACCTCAGTGGAGAGGCGGCCCCCGTCGCGACAGACAATGATAACATAATGTTTAAAGTATAGCTCACTAAGTTGTACTGCACAAGGATGCGCGGCGGGTCCTCATTTGATCGGAGCGATTCAAATATTACCCGTCACGAGTATAACATTAAATGTCCTATTATTAACAAGAACCTCTTCGTACTTATTTATCTTTCATTTTAGTATTTATTTTTATTTTCAAAAGCACTAGTGATTGTGCAATTTATTTTGTCTGTTCGGTATCACGTCCAAGGACATGAGGACAATAGAACATGCAATTATTTTTTTTGTAAACTTTGTTTAATTAAAAGTCATTCTATGACCACCGACTCTTTATTTATTCAATTAGGAATGTATTGATATTCAAAATACATTATCGATAGTCACTATGACAAGTTGGCTTTATCCAATTTGTCATGGCGAATTTAACATTTTTCTGAAACCATTGGTGACTGGTTTCTGGTCACTAACATAGCCCTTGCAAGCAGTGAAGGTGCGGAGTAGAGGAGAAAGTTATAAATACCAATTTAATATTTATTATATTTAATTATTACAGTAGACATCGACCTGTATTTGGTCTTACGATCATAATGCTATGTAATTTATACATAGTTAAGATACTTGTCGTGTGAGATGAGATACACCGTACTCGATGTATGTAAGCTATCTTTGAATTGCTTCGATCGAGTCAAGACCCGCCGCACACTTGTGGTTATATATATATTGTGATGAAGAGGAGATGATGATGGCCGAGGGCAGGGCGGGGGGCGAAGGGGAGGCGCCCGATGCCGCTCGGCTTAGTTAGGCGATGAAATATGAAATAATTGAAGTGAAGTGAGAAGGAGTTTGCGGGCGGCGGCCCATTCCATTGGCCGTCGAGTGTCGGCGGCCCGACCACGCCCGCGGCCGCCGCCCCGTGACCCGCTCCGGTCACGCGATTGAGAAGTTATTGGACCGACCGTTTTTTAGCCATTAAAAACTATCAAATACCTTTGTATCTTTGTAAAAGTGCTGGTTTGTCAATAAAACAGTGGGTTCGGGAATACAATGTGTTTTTATTTTATTTTTCCTTTTGCAATATCAGTTTTTCAGATCTATCAAATGCGTGATTTCATAATTCAAGTCTGTGAGCAACAATATGCGTTGTCATCAGGGAACACAATGAATAGGAACTGGCTTACCCTACTGGTTGTGATGTAGTGTGAAAAATATGGGATAAACTTAAACACATGTTTAATAATATGTTACGTCTGTGTGATAATAATATGCATTAAATTTTGTCACGTAAATTTAACATGCATGTAATATTGAGGGCCGTCAGTACTCTGTGTTAATTTTTTATTTTTTTATTAAGCTACGAAGTCTCAAGACTACATGTTGAATGTAGAGCGAAGCTCTTACTACAATCGCTGTAATACTGATCATCTGTGGCTTAGTTTTTCATAATCATTCAAACAGATGTCACTGTGTGTTTAATTTTTTAGATTATGCAAATCAATCGACAGTGGTTAGTAATTTGAGTTTAAAGTCAAGATAACTCGCGAAATTTGTATGGGCGGCCTATCGATCATGGCCGCATAGAGTGAGGTAACTCGCTGAAGGCATAGAACCGGTCAAACTCAGAGTTTATGGCCTAACCAACTCTAAAAGTACCCTGCTTCAAAACCTTCGTCTATGGCGATGGCTTTTACATTTCTATTTATTAATCTGTACCGTGTTTGTCGTACATAATATTATGGAAGTATGTGGGCTTAGCCATTTTTTGGGCGCATAAAGCTTATGTGACAAGATGACAAATAAATTGTATTGTAAACAGAAATCAAATAAATATAGTATTGAACATTGTTTCCGATAAAGCAAAATTGTATAGAGTACCCATTTCTATGCAAACATTGAAAACTAGCAGTATTCAATGTCTTATTATATTATTAAAATTATTTAATCCAGCTTTAAGATTTCTTGTACGCATGTGTCAACATGCAACTCAAGTAAAACGCTGGATCCGCAGTGTGTGCATTTATTCAAATAATCAGAAAAGCAATCGGCTTTCTAATCAAATCAAATTTATTTATTTTACATATAATGAACATAACACATTATAAATTCAAAGCGTTCACGACATGACATAAAATAAGTGTTAATAATTTTTAAAAATAAAAATACAGAGAATAAGTAATAAAATTAGTAACAAAATAAAAGTAGATGGAAGCACACAGAGTGAACTTTGATAAACCCTATCTTAAAAACTTATAAAACAACGTCCACCTAAATTCACCTCACGTAAGTGGAATATATCAATATCCGAAGCGATTTCATTAAACATGGTTACTGCCCTCCCAATTGGGATTACTAATGGCAGGTTAGTTCTGCACCGTGGGAGAACAAAAAACGGATGCCCTTGATTCCTAAGGTAATTATCAAATTACCTTATATAATATCTAATTATCAGAGACACACAAGCCAACACCACCAAGAATCGCAGAGTTCACATTTACGCCGCGTATAAGTCTGAAAAAATATCTAGCTAAATAAAGATCCCTTCTAAATTTTAAGCTACAGTATGTAAGCATCCCTAAGAGAAAATCAGTCGGATAGAGCCACGGATAATATCCATACAGCCGAATGGACTCTCCACCATAAGGCCGTACTTCAACTGATGCGGGGTCCAAACGATAGACCCACTCTCAAGTCTGCTTCTAACTAAGGAGTTATAGAGAATTTTTAGTACCGTAACATCCGAAAAGACCCGGGAAGTACGCAAGCCAAAGCCCAACATCTTTAGCGCCTTTTTACAAATGGTATCTATATGGCCACTAAACGATAAAACATTGCGTTTATCAATATTGAAGTCCAGTTTGTTACGCCTGCCCCAATCTAATATAATTATCTATATCAAGTTGGAGTTGACGACAATCGTCCAAGGTGACAATTTCCATGAAGAGTTTCAAGTCGTCAGCAAACAACAAAAACATATAAATGACATCCAACGCTACCCATATTTCTTTTTGTGAATAATGAAATTATTAGTTAATATACAAGATTTTCAATAATTTTGATTGGTAGAATTTTGAAATATCTAAAACGTGGTTATTAAAAATAATTTGCATGTCATACACGTATCAATAGCTTAAGAGCGTACATAAGTGAAACGGCAAATAATTTTCAACAGTATGTGGGACATAATTTCGGCCGCGTTGCCAGTCGGAGAGCGGTAGTCGGCCTATGAGCACGTCAATTTGTTTTGTGATGGCGTCGGAGGAACATATTCTTAAATCGTGTAATGACTAAAAAACGTTCCGCATGTACTTGAGAAAAAAATGAATATACTATTATTATTACGAATATGATAATAAACATAACATTAAAAGGACGCATGTTGAATTTTTATGACAAATTATATTTCGTTCGGCTCGCGTCATTTGCACAATCCGCGCATCGCCTTGCCACGATCTTTTTAGACCATGCCTCAGCTGAGGTATAGCCTTAAATGCTGGGTACCCACCCGTGGATTGAAAGATGTGTTTTTTCTATAATGAATATTGGAAGTAACTGTCTCCTGAAAAACAACTGTATTTTTGAGATTTACAAGATAGAACGATGACATGACATATCTGTTTGACTAATTTTATCTTTACTGGCACGCTCTTATTGATAAAATTGACACCTATGTAAAAGGCCGTAACTGCGTTTTTGGCTATTTTGACTTGATTGCCTTTTATTAAATAATTTTAAAGATAATACAACAATGATAGTCTAAAAAAAAAAAAATTCAATCAATATGTAAGTATATTTCAATCAACTAAAAAATTATGATTGCAGCATTAAAAATTAACATTGTGGTGTCATTAAAATCGTACTACTGAAAACTACAATTTTGCAGTTTCAGCCTTATATGTAGCAGGTGTCGAAATGTCAATAGAGCTAAATATTTTTTTAATAGTGTCAAGCGTTTTCTTTACCACTATTGGATTCAGTGTTGCCATCTTTTTCTATGCTGATTATAGTACAAAGGCGTAAAAGTTAATAGTATTTCTAAAAAATATATAGTACAGGAACATTTTTCGCGGAATTAAAATTATAGTACAGTTGGCATCACTGATTGGATTGCAGCATTGTTTGTTGAACTGTTTTAAAAATATTTTATGTTAATAACAAACACACCCTCCGCCTGCTAGCACAGCAGGACTGACATGCGCCAATAACTACTGTATACGTCGTAAATAGTTCAAGGTTGGCTTTCTATTATTTGTGATTATGTATTTAGAATTCATTTTTGTGAATTTGAGGTCACATAAAACTGGGGATTACTGTGTGTATTGTTACATTATAACATAGGGTTCCTTCTAGTAGACAGGCAGAGAACTATCAATTGTGATTTAATTCCAAGGGAATCGTGTGGTAAATATATGGTCGGGCACAAAATGGCGCTGAAATAAACTTCTCTAGAAAAAATATAGATGCCAAGCGGGATTCAAACCTAAATCCATCGAATTCTGGATAATGTGCTTTACCAATTAGCCGCCTGCAGCATACCAAATCACAACGAAATTAACAAATAACTATGCATCTGAGGGTTGCCAATTTCGTTAATATAAGTGACCATTTTTGTGATTTTCAATGAGGTGCATCTGTTAATAATAGGGTAGTTACAATACCTTAGTTAGAACCCATAAAGAAAGTAAGTGTATTTTACAGTTTTTCACTCAGCATTCGTGAGTCAGTATTTCGGGCTCATGACGTCTCTCCTCAAACTCAGTGCCATAGACCAATAATTATATTAAACCGACATACACATCAGGATAATATAAATATGTTTGGATCACTTACCCTTGAACCACTGTCCTGACACTTATATCTGTAATCTCTTGACAAATGACCGTTCACCTCAGAATACAGCCTCATTTATGGATAAAGATGTTGAAGAAAACCTTCTAAAAAGACCCATGTCTACTAATTTTTATACAAACCATTAGAAGTACCGTGTGGCATAGAAGGGTGCCTTCAATATGTTTATGATCTTTACAATACGAACAAAGAGGAAGTGATCTGTAAGTATGATTAGGATAACAAATAAAAATAACATAATTAGTTGAATATAAAATTTAATAGTACATGTAACGCACATACAAATATTTATACATAGTTTTATGCTAACGGTGCGGTAGGTCTTGTCTCATAGGTATAACCAATCAGTACAATACAGTAGAAGATTTGGGAGACAGATTTTGAGTATTCTTAAACCATTTCCAATAAAACGCACAAGTCTTTTTATTCGCTTTCCTTAGCTTAATTAATAAAAAGCCAAAATGCAGCGTCGGCAACACATATTTGGCATCACAATAAGTCATTTATAAGCTCACAAATATTGATGGCTCCACTTTCAAAAAATGATAGCTCGCATCATGCAAAAGACAAATAAAAACAGTGCCACTATCTTAGGAAAGCCGTCAAAATGTTTTATATCTATTTTATTCTTCCTAAAACGGATATATTATCTAAGAATAATTATTATTCATATCTGCAGTAATATTCTGAGTATTGAGAGTTCCAGTCCAGAGAAAATAATCGCATTTAAACATTTTTTCCATTATGGATAAAATCACGAATGTGGATATCTTTGAATATGGAAACAGCGCCAAGAGAGACAATATTTTCAGATGTCATGAATTGAAGGTATCAGACACTAGAATATAGTCATGCTGGCTAGATTGACAAAAGTATAGGAGATAGCGTTCATAAATGCTGGAATAGCTACTGCACTGTACATAACCCAACTTTTATTAATCAGGAAAGCGAACTAGAAGAATTTAACAATAATTTGTTAAAAGGAATGGAGACAAAATTAAATTAAATCTGATATGTGTTCCAAACTGAACACTATCTGCATGCAATTGATACAATATTGCATCACCGCACGCATTGTTCGAAGAAAAAAAAAACTTTGATTTTTACCACATTCCGATTATTGCAATGTGTCATTCGCACCGTGAATGTAAAACCAAGGCATCTGCAAAAGACATTTTGGATAACCCTAAGGTTTGAAGTCTTGGTTTTGTTAAGAGAAATAGAGTTTCTAAAAAAAAACCATAATATTTGGTTTATATCTACATTATATTGCATGTTCTTTCAGTTACTTCACTTTTACATTATCAGGTTCACGACTTTTGCAGTTGTTTTGCATTTAATCTCGAAATTGAAAAATTTGCAGATGCGTTGGTTTTACACTCACGGTGCGATTTGGTTTAATGTTCTTTAGAGCTGATATCGGAAATATAAAAAAAATATGGTGTTTTTGATCTACTTTCTGAGATAAAATTGCCATAAATGTTGAATAAAAAAGAATTATAACCGTTTTTCTATTTGGACACGTTCAGATTTTATATAAATGTCTGGGATCCGCATTGCACGCGTCTACATGGTCAGGAAATAATGTCAAGACTTTTACAGGTAGAGTACATAACTAAATAGCTGGCATTACGTAAGGATCCTGAGCATTGGAACAAAGTATGAAGAAGATTGCATAGTTAATTTTAATTCCTAGCTAACATTAACTACATACATGTAGTCTTTCATTTCCATTTCAAAGAGATTGTAGGAATGATTCCTAGACTTGAAATTAATACAGAATTTGGACTGAAACAATCAATTTGAACATTACAAGAAGTAGTGTCTGTAGTCTACGTAGATACTTCAAAGAAAAATATCGCTGTCTACACATAACATACTGATCTATGATAGTTTACATTATTTTAACAACTAAGATAACATAGTGTCTACGCTAAATGCTCTACTTCTCGTTAATTCCTATCAACATTACTTTTTTAGACAATACGCTATGTTTATGCAAGAAAATTAACAGCCCGGCACAAATTAAAAATATAAAACTTAAAATAATAGGAGTTAAAATAAATAACCTTTTAATATTATTTGAACTTTTAAAAGTGTTTTAATAAAACAGACATTGGTCCTTTGTGAATTAAAAAAAAGTCAGTAGATCTCTTTAGATTTCACAGTTTTTGGAATCGTGTCAACATCCAATCATCTATAAATACATAATATTATAAGTATCCAAAATATTTCAATTCCTATTTAGTTGTTCATAACGCAACATAAAAAATATAACTTAATATAGTAAGTAGTGACATCTTTCAACCACCAAAATGTTAAAAATTTATATTTGACTTGGTGTGTCATCATATTAAGTTTCTTAAAAAAACCAATGTCATATTGGGTTTTCCCCTAAACAAGTTTATTCATTTCCTATATTTGAATGAGTAACATGACATTTACATAAATAAACAATTGATTTTTTAGAATTGACATTTAACAACATTTTCACACACTATTTCTTGCTCACAGATTGGGTTTGAGTGATGACACTTCTTAGGCATGAATATTATATTCCAAAAATCATATATTTTTTAAAAATAGTTTCATAATTTGATAATAAATTGTAATAATACAAGTTTTCTTCACCAGGCGCACACACTAACCACATTTTGTAATACCTCAATTATATCTCATAAGTGAACCCCTTAGTTATACCTGCAGGTCAGGTATTTAGAGTATCTGGGTATACGAATTGTACCTGGAAAAGTGGGTATTCTGTGGTTGAAACGACGAGAAGCTTAGTAGGCGAGGTAAATGTGGAAGTCAGTGGCACCTGCTAGATTTTTGGTAAACCCCCCCAAACCATTTTTCTGTGTGAGCGCCTGTCAAATAATACATAGACTTGAAATAGGACTCCCTTACGATACAAAACAATCGTCAAAGTAGAATCGAAGATGGCCAATGATGATATTATGGTACATAGAGAAAGAAATTAAAAATTTTACAGTGACATTATTATAAAAACAGAAGAAATATTACATAAAAATAAATCATGATTGATTTTGAAAATATTAATACGTACTCTTATTCTATTAATGGCAGCACCAAGTTAATATTTAAAATAATATGCATATCGCATTTTGGAAAACTCGAGAGCAGTGTTTTTAAGCCTTTTTACACATGCGGATCACTGAAAATAGGAAAAACAATTTGCGGACCACTAACGCAAAAATAAAAAAATAATATTTACAAGGTATAATAAATAACGTCTGATCGCGGTTGATTTCATCACGTAAAACCATTAATCTATTTTAAGAACAAAAACGCAATTCACCAACACTTAAGAGGTGCAGGGTCTTGAAGATTTTATTGGAATTTTTAACATGTATTTGGACACAAAAAATCCGCAGACCACTGGTTGAAAAACACTGCCAGAGCATTAAGATAGTAATCAAACCCAATAGATCCAAATCACACTCATTGGAAAATAACCATAATAATAATTGTCAACAAGTATCGTGGATATTTTGAAAACATGCTTGTTGTCAGTTGACTCTCGATTTACCAGGATATATCAGAAAATCTATCTCCTGGGTAATTCAAAACATCAATGAAAATATTCAAAACTATAAAACTATGCAATCATCATGATTTGTTACCCAATGATCTTGTTGGATGTTTACAGCAACACCACAAATGCATAAAAAGTATTTTCCCCATCATTTTCAATTGTTCAATGTGGAATAACGACAGTTGAAATAAATCTTCTTTTTCCATCACGGTTAATTAACTGCTTGATTTAACATGACCTGGTAGTTCAAGAGACAACTGTATAGTGTATCTACATCAGTAAGAGTCATCCAAACTCTGCGCAGCACATGGGCAGTACCTTCTCGAGATAAATACATTATACTAAAGGACCTGATCAACAAATGTGTAAGTTATTCATTGTACTTTATTGGGTGTCAACACTTTCATCATGGTATTTAGAATAATTGGAATCATGTAATATAATAGATCATAACACTTCGCGAGCCTAATACTACAAGGTTCTAAGTGTTCGTCCTTGAAAAAACAAACCCAACAATGAAGTAGTATTCTAAGCTGCCTCATTGTTACTTTTGTTTCTCCAGGGACAAACACTTAGAACCTTGTCTCCACTCGCGACTTTTGCTAAACTGATTGTTGAACAAAAAATTCACTACCAAATATAAATTTTAAATTACGAAAGTCAAAGGTCCTAGTCCATTTCGAGAACATCTGTGTGGATAATGTTTTCCATCTGCGGCGAATTACAAAAAAACAGATATGATAGAAATTTTCGTACAGAGATTTAATACAACTTTCAAACAGTTTCTATACAATGTTGTACAAAACAGTTGTATCATAGTGTGGATTAGGCATAAGCAATCAACGCAATGGCGCTCAATGCAAGACTCCCCAAAAGAACATGAATCAATAATTTTGGCCTTTCGAATTGTCAGGCCGTATCCACACTCTCGTTAAACCACTAGCTGAGACTTTCCCGTCTACTATTTGGTACACGAGTTTGTCTACTACACTCTTGAGCTCGACCGCGTTTAGGCAATCAGGGCGAGAATGTGGATACGCATCAAATTTAGATGTCATTCATAAGTAATTTTTTTGGATTTGATGCTTGATCTAAAATTACACAGCTACCATAAAATTGAGTGTTAAATATTATTAAAATTGATAAGGAGCATTGTTTGGATGACTGAATATCTACGATAAACAATAAGACATTTCCAATTTAAACAGTGTATTAAATCAATCAAATTAAGCTTGAAGTAGGGAAAAACCAACCACGATTTAAATTCTGTGATATTTTGTAAACATATCTTTGTGAAAATAAATAATCAACACATATGTATGTATTTCACAACAATTTAGCCACTGGAAATAAATTGATATTTCGTCGTTGCGCCTTCAAAATCGGCTATGTGTATTTTTCAAAACTTTACAGGAGAGGCTAAAAACAATGCGAATCACAATGCCAGTCGTCTACAACAACGAAATATTTTTTAAAGCAATTCCAGAATACCTTTTATCATAATCATTATATTTTTTCCTTGGTATAGAGGAATAATTATAAAATTTTTCGTGCAAAAAACCTATTTTGAGAAATTTATGCACACAGCCAATTTTGAAGGCGCAATGATGATTTGTAATCTACCGTATCGATTGTCATTCACAGCTTAAAGACTAAACATGAGACTTTCATGGAATAGTTGTTAGCTATTCGCCAAACTTATTGGGTCCTTGGACTGGATCGAATGCATATTGAAAAATAATATTTTTTTTACACTCAGTCGCGGGATCGATCCACAACTTCAGACGGCCAGTCTACCAACCAGGCCAACGAAGGAAATGTGAAGATGAATGGTTTCATTAATATGTGAACGGTGGAAATGGTTTATTTACTGGTTACGGGTATAAAGTCTGATTCCAAAAGGTGAAACGCGGATTGAGAAAAACTATCGATATTTATCGGAAGTTTACAAATTTTACATAATTTTGAATATAAAATCATTTTCCCCCAAGTGGCGTGTATGTATAATCGGAATTAATTTAGATACTATTGTTTATAGAACATAATATACATAATTTGAAAACACCTCGAAGATATTATATACACCATACACCTACTAGAAAAAAATCTTTTTTTGAAAAAAAATATGACGCCTGACAGGATCGTGGAGTTGCTACCAAAAGGTGGTAAGTCGATAATTTAGGTATTTAGAGTTAACGGATTATGATATAAATATGTATGCTAGAAATAAAATCAAGGTCTGCCTGAATTTAGAGAGCACGTCACACTTTCAAATTGCAATTAGGTACTCAATAACATGATTTCGAAACTTCACCCCACGACCCCAATGTGTTTTAACCAATTAAGTTATGGGCATCCTGCTTAATTACGACGAATTTAAATAGTGGTTCTTACATAGCATGCTTATCAAATTGTGTTAATGATGACTATCGGTATTTGTATTATAAGTAAGGTATCAATTGCCTTAATTTTAGTTTTCAAATTACGTATGACGTATATTCAACATATAGAATGTTAGATTGTCAAATCTCGTGAAATATTCATTAAATAAAAGAAATGGTTTGTTTATAAAAGAGTTTATATAACACAATATAAAAAGGTGTTACATAATATATAATTGTGGTCATAATATTGAAAAGGAAGTGAAAAAATGAGTAGCGTAGTCAATACGTAATATTACATTATTGAAAACAATATCCTAGCTAATAAATTATAGTAAAAACTAAACATCGCTATTAATTTAATTGTGAAAGTATCCTCTGTGCTATCAATCTAAATGCATATCGGCAAAAACAAAACAAAATCTGCTAATAACAATAACTAGTACTATGTAACTAATAAACCTCATAGAATGAGCAGATTTCTTCTCTATATACACAATTTAAAATGTATGCAATGAATTAAACAACAAATAAAATCATCGTCGAATTCATAAACAACAAAATATCTTTAATAATTAACAAATCATAAATTTTTATCACAATTGTTAGAAAACATGACCAGAGATCGAGTCATTTCACACGGGTAAATGCGAACTGACAACCATATTAATAATTATTATATTGTGATATATTTTTAAAATACCTTATAGAATAATACAATCATTGCCAGCAACAAAAAAATAACATCGCATTCGCGGTTGTTATCCCCGATTAACCTTTTTGTAAAATCAAAACGGTTAAAATTAACCCTATGGTTACCAAAGCAACTGATTACATTTTAGTCCTAGTAAAATACAGATATTATTATTTCGGCGTATTTGGCAGATCAGAATTTCAATATTTACTTCATAATATGTATTGTCATCATTTGAAATATCAGTACACCACCCGTCAGTGGCGACAGGTGTTTACTATGAATTAGGATTCATCAGAATTCGTAAAACATCTTGGTAACCAAAGGGTTAAATATCTTTTATTATCCAACCATATTCCGAGAATAAAAACGTAAAATTTCAGGCCGTATCGTTATAAATAGTACAAATTACACACGGGGTGCAGTGAGCAAATAAATAGTCACATTGTGCAAAACGGGTAAAGAGTCGGCTGGAACCTTAAATACTGACATCGCCGTACTCCAGAGACCACTTTTCATAAGCCACGAGACTCTGCGGAGACACAGATCTTCTGATTCTCTTCAAGGATTCCAGGAAGTCTTCCACGGTGATGTTTCTCACCGCCGATGGATCTAAACATTTCACTTGTTCTGCGTTGAGTTCTGAAACAGATAATATAACTCAAATTATTTCTATTATTGGACATTCAACGGATATTCCTTCTTAATCCTTCATAACACGACAAGAGTATGTGATGGTGACAATTATTGTATAGGATAGAAATGAGAAATGTATTTAAACCTAACTTCGCAAATGGAAGACAGATAAGTAAGTATTAAGCACACAAATAAAAAAAAATTGATTGGTCTAAGCCGCTAACTAAATTAAAAGTAAACTGTGGAGTCAATGGGTTTTACAAGAATTTACAATGTTGCCATAATAACAAAGGATGCCGACACACTTCATCAATGCTAATCAACAGGTGCTAAATTTTGCTTTAACTGTTTGGCTCAAGACACTAGCTGTCTAAGCAGAAATTGCGAATAAATTGAATTAAATGTGACTAAAAATTCTTCCAACACATGGATTTATTTAGAAAATTAAAATTCAAATTAGGCAGCAAGTCAGGCCTCTACGTCACTAAATGCACCACTGTGCGCAGGTGCTATATTTCATGTTATATAGTGAATATGACTGCTTGAATCTACATATTATCAACACCGACCAGAAAAACATGAAAACTGTCGGTAGGGTGTCATTTTCACACAATTTTATCTTTGAAAATATACAGTTATGCTTTTCTGATCGGTATTGACTGCCCTTAATATGTCTGTTTGAATAGATTACCAGGAATTACAAGCCAACACTCAGTCTGCTCTGTTATGCACATATGTACAAGATCCACCATTATGATAGGTTCTCATTATCATCATAAGTGTTCCAATTCATGAGTGTCACACCATTCTTACAATGTAGGAAATAGAGGTAACAATGTGACATTACCTCTGATAGGTCCCAGAGCAGCATCTTTAGCGAGGGCCGTAAGATCACTTCCTGAATATCCATCGGTGAGATTGGAAAGCCTGGACAAGTCTGCCGAAGCGAGCGGGGCGCCATGTCGTTCAAGCAATCGTCGCAGCAAGCTAGAGCGCGTCTCGTGGTCAGGCAGAGACACATACACACGCTTCGGGAATCGTCTGTCAATGGGAAGGATGATTAAACACAACAGAAATAAAAACTTTGCATGATTATGAGTCGTTTCAGTCAGAAGAAAATAACAATGATGCAGTAGTTTATTTTACAAACAACAGATACTAAATAGTATGTAATTTGGGTAACTATTAAATGAATACTGGTTCATAATTTCACATTACAATTAACAAATTAATGTTAAAAATGTTCTGGAATCGCTATCAAGCGCTGTTACTATTACTTGAGATGGGATTTACTTGGTAGAAATCCATTTTACAATAGTAACAAAACATATTCTTAGTTCAATTACATTTGTTCAAGTAATAGAAACATTTTATGCACCTGAGAGCGGCTTCATCTAACTCCTGAGGCCTGTTGGTGGCGGCCATGACGATAACTCGGTCAGCCCCGCTGCTTGGCAGGCCGTCAAACTCTACCAGGAACTCAGTCTTCAGACGGCGAGACGCCTCGTGTTCCCCAGTGCAGCGCTCGCTCAGCAGGGAGTCCACCTCATCGATGAAGATAATTGACGGCTGGAACAATTCAACCAACACTTACACAGTTGGTTCATATGGTTATCACAAGATTTTCCCTATCACGTAACAATTCCTTTCCCATTTCTCAAATCTCTTTGCAGCCCAAAGAGATTTTCACGCCAATGTATTTTAAAAACAATGTTTCGTAACAATAATCACAGTGTGCCATGGCGAATTCCAAGATGCTCATTGTTAGAAATGACATTGAAATACTGATAAGTTTTTTTATTTCGGAAGGAAAATATAACAGATTTAAGGCTCACCTGAAGTTCTCTGGCAATCTGGAATAGCGCTCTCACCATTTTCTCGCCATCACCAACGTATTTGCTGGTAAGCGTGGCGGCCGAAATGGAAAAGAATGTCGCTGAGCACTCGGCAGCAACACACCGAGCCAGCAGTGTTTTACCTGAAGTAATAAAAGCAATTAATCAATAACAAAATACACTACCTATCAAATATAACACTATTAAACTACACTTGACAGTGATTTGGTTAAAATAGAGACACTTACCATTGCCAGGTGGTCCAAATAAAAGAAGACCTCTCGCAGGTGCACGCAGTCCAGTGAAAAGCTCAGGTCGAAGGGCGGGCAACACCACCATTTCTTGAAGGGCTTGCTTTGCGGCCTGAGTAAAAAATTATAATAATAAATTTAAAACACCATACTGTAGAGATTCATTCTTGACATGACAAATAACAATTTATTGATGAATTGTTACTAATTTTCTTATAATGTGGTGTAAATGAGCGTGTCCGGAAATTTGTACGTATGCAGTTCGCCGTATCACACTTCACCGTGAAATGTTGTATCGGAAATATATGGCTGTATGTTAAAGACCGTCCAACCTCTTTGGATCGTATAGTACTGACATAAAATTTATGTCTAAATAAAACACGGTTCTTTTCGGTTTACATTTTACAGGAAGCCAGTAGCAAACGAATTTTGAAAATAGCAGATATACTGGATTATTTTTGTTAGGTTAGGTTAGGTTTTCATTCTTGAATTCATGAATTTTGCCAAAATCAGCTATAAAAATTGAATTCATGTTCATATTGAACCTAATAAAATCGGAGACCGTATAGTACAACGAACTGTGCCACAGTGAAATGTTTTACGTACAATTTACATGTCACCGTAAATGAGAACTCATTCTTGCTAATATTGATCTGTGACAAATTAGAAGACCATTTATTTGTCTATTAACGTGTAGAACTAACCTCCTCTTGGTAATACTAATTGGAAGAGCAATATATGTGTTCAACCAAATTGCTTCTTATATCAATACATTTCACATGTGTGTGAAGGTGAGTTTAAGTAAACATTGTATAATAAATTTTTAAAATAAGGTTACTTTATTTGACTCATTTAGTGTAAATGATGTTTTATGATATACTTAGTTAATTTTTTATTATGCTGTTTTTTGAATTAAATATTTTTCATGTTTTCTTTCTTTCATGTTATCTTTTTATAAAAAAATAATTTGAGATTATATTATTATTAGTACCTACACATTTTTTGATTTGCCAAGTAATCTCGCACCTAGACCTGCCTCTGTATTTTTTTTAATCGCCGACTAGTTATTCAGTTTTGAAAATGAGAAAAAATTTAAAACATAATCACCTCTTGTCCTGCAATATCCTCCCACTGCACTTTGGTGCCCCCATCGACGATCTCATCGAGAATGACCTGCGCGAGCTTTGGATCCACTCCTCGGAGAGTGGTCCCTGTTTGACTGGGAGTCCGGGGACGCGCAGCCGTCCCCCGGCTGGATACCGCCCCCACGCCTCCAGCACGTCTCACAGGAGAGCCATTACCGCCGACCTGTAAAGAGATAAAGATAACTAAATAAATATACACTGAGAATTTGCATTCTAACATTGACACTCAAATACATAATATTGATGGTGAAAAATTGACTACTCGTAACCCAGTTTCGTATTAAAATTGACCACTCGTAACCACCATTTTCACTACTTTTCAGGGGACGATGAAAACTGAATAAAACGAAAGGTATTGAAAATAAAGCAAAGCCAAAAATACGCTTTGTTTAAATAGTGAAACAATGTTTTTATTTATCAGATACTGTTAACATTTTTATGAAACATACAAGTTATTGATGAAAATATATCTTAAGAGATTACAATATATGACAAAAGAAGCTTAATTCTATGATACGAGGAAACAGTTCATACTAAATGGAACCTCTCAATCCCATCTCAATCAGTTTGATTTATTGTGATGATGGAGACTATCATAGAATGCGTGTCATTCTACAGGTATTACACTTTTTAATTCCTGCAAATCTTGAAATTGTGAAAAAACTGCCAAACGCGTCACATACGAGCTACCAACTTTTAAAATACGTCATTCTACAATGCAATTAAGATATTTAATGTTGACACCTCATAAGCAGTAACGTTGATTCCTCATAACTTAAACTTTTTACATTAACACCTATACATTATGGTGACGAGGTAGCTACTTTTGTTATTATGATCAATTTTATGACGTTTCTTGTAATTTTGAGTGAACAGATAGGTAGGTATTGAAAATCTGAACAAATTGGGATTCATGGTCCATTTTGGCCAAAAAATCGGTTACGAGGGGCCAACTTTAACGCGAAACTGGGTTACGAGTAGTCAATTTTTCGCCATCGATATGCTGGATTCATATATGACTATTGTAAAAGTATTGTGAGCTAGTGGTTCTCCAAATCACTGGCCTTTACGTCAAAGTTGTCATGGTTTATCTTTCTGTGGATAAGGTACTTTATGCAAAACTTCTAGCTTATGGTAATTGAATTTTTTAATGTAGATTTAGGAGGATAATTTGAGGTGGAGCGGTTTGAAGAAATAATAGCGACACTAACGCGAACGTTACACCATTAGTTATAGTTATTGTTATATAAGTATAAGAACAAAAAAAAATAAGAAGTTAATTAGACTAGTCTCATTAGTCATAATATAATAAATTCAACCATATTTTGCAATAGATTAAAAAATATAACAACTTCAATTGTAAATTTAATTATTTAGAAATTGTCATTCTCTTGAAATTACATACAGTATAACCTCGTTTTTACGTGCCCGGATATCACGTTTTCCCGGCAATTGCGTGTAATTTTTTCAGTCCCGATGTATTTCAGTACATTTAATACCCGCATTTACGTTTTTCTTTCCCGCGATTTACGTCGGAAATATTCAAAATATGCGAGTTACGCGCGCTTGACAATGATTGGGTCATGACATTCGTTTAGAATGGCGCACGGTGATTGGTCTTTATATAACAAAAAAACAAAAATGCAACAAACTAATATACATGATTTTTTTAATAAAAAATAAAAAAAATTTCAATAATTTTTTTAATTGACTGTTGTTTTGTAATAAAACGTTATTTTTTTAGAAACATAATATTTAAATGTTCTTTTTTTTAATACCCCCCTTTTACATTTTCCCTCCAATTAGGTTTTTTTTCTTCAGTCCCTTAAAAAACGTAAAATAGGGGTTATACTGTATTTCTAGATTACAAAAATATGCTATTTTTTACTAACTCGAAATCATGAGATTTCGCCATGAAAAAGTTGAGCAGGATCCCAGGATTGCAAACTCAAATATGTAGCCAGTTTTCACCGAAGGAATTGACATGCACTAAGATAATATTGTGTATCCATATATTGTAAATACCGACTGATTATATAATTAACATATCGTTTTTACAACAGGATATAAGCCGACCATATTAGTATACAAAATATACACGGTTATCCATAGTTAATCTTCATTGTTGTATCATATTAATCATTCCAATAACGGTTTCTCCGTCTCCTCAAAGTAATGGATGGTATTAATAAATTTTTGATTATATTATTTTAAAAAAATACACAAAAACAATGGCGTTATGAGTGTTTAGTTTTTAATGGAGTATCCATTGAAGTATGTAGTTATCAAGATGTAAGGAAAATTTCTGACTTGCCTATACTTCCACACATCACCACAACTCAGTAACGTGGGCGAACAAAATTATATAGTAAATGTCAGACATGTAAATTTTATTTATAAAATGTTGAAAATAGTTTTTTTATCATGTCCGATCATAATATGGTTGCATTAATAGATTTTTATTTTTACAAGAAATGGATGTTAGACATTTGCCCAACATTTTCAGTTCATTTAGGTCCAGTGTTTCTCAATCTTTTTACACTTACATTGACAATAAGAGAAATGTTTAACGCAGAAATTTATATATTTTTTTTTCCGACCATGTCCGATCCTAATAAGATCATATGGGCTTCCACAAAGTGGAGGATTGTATTAACAGATTTCGTTTTTACGAGAAATGTATGTCAGCCACTTGCTCAGCCTATTAGGTCCGTACTCTGACTCATACACAAATTGAAAAACAATATGTGTACTTGCCTGATCCAGGATTTGAGCCTGGGAGTCACGACACTATAGGCCGCTTAAGCCACGCGGCCATCGTGGGTGGAAAATTTATATATTAAATTAATATTAACGCGGTTGATTTCGTCATGTAAAACCATTATTCTACCTATTTTAAGAAAAAAAACACAATGCAGGTGCAGGTTTGGAAGATTTTATTGGAATTTTTAGCATAGGCATTTGGACGTCAAAAATTTGCAGACCACCGGTTGAGAAACACTGCTCTAGTACAAGCACACAATGAAAAACAACATCTGAATTTTCCGGACCAGGAGTTAAAATCTGGGGCCCAAGATTTTATAAGCTGACACGGTAGCTGGTCGGCCATCGTGGATAAAAATAGTTAGGCATATAGAATTAAAAGCATCCCTATAAAAGAGGTCTATATATTAAACAAAAACTGAATTCACAGGAAAGGGGAAAAACAAAATAAATAACAAGAATTTAATTATTTTATGGCTAAACTTTTTAGTGACTACAATTTTAGTTTTTGCATAATATAGCACCTGCATTTTAGAATCAACAAAAATTTTGTTAACAATTCCAATATTATGGAGTTCTGCCACACAAGCGTCAGTTCAATTAATAATAGTTTAGTCTACAATGACTTGTTACAATAAAAACTAACAATGTTAAGCAATCTGGTTGTTTCAAGCCAAATTTGGCATAGACAAGATGATCCAGTATGGCCACATGCAGCATTCCTTTTAAGGCGGGTGCAGATCGATAAAACTGAAAGTGCCTTACCATAAACAACATTCATTTCTATTCAAGGTTAAATCAATTTATTGTATTGAATTAAAAATTAAAAAGTCTAATGGGGCTACACCGAATGCAGAGGCCTTTAAGATGATTGGCTGTAGATGTGACATGACCTTATCGACCAAGGGTACAATCTAATAAAACGTACTAGACAATTATTGAGGTTACTATTTGCAAACGCGGTTCGTTCCCAAAAACATATTTTGCGGCAAAATGCAATAAACTGTTTTACAGAATAATAAAATACTAATCTGTACGATTTTTAGTTCATTTGTAGAATAGTAAGTATATGATATGTATGTCAGTAGTGAAGGGTGGAGGTAGGCTGTTAAGATCTGCCATAAATAGTGCACATTCAACTTTGATTGTCATACGTATTTGTTTTTATTAACCTCAGGCTACAATTATTAATAGATGGTGTTGGTTAGTTTTTAAAAATCAATTTAACTGAATAGACTGACAAAGTTTAGTGTGCACTATTTATGGCGGATCTTAACAGCCTACCTCCACCCTTGTGGAAAGTGGAGGACTTTGTGTAGGTCCATATGATCTTATTAGGATTGGAAATGGCCGAATAAAATATAAAGAATCATATTGCAGTGTAGGTAGAGTTAACTTTCTAACTGCATTCATCTGTTTATTAAGAATGATAATATTGCAGGAGCGGTTCACAGATGTCTACGAGCAGGGTCGTTTATCGGGTGCTTCTATTTTTTCAAATGCTGCATCTATTAGTAAGTCAATGTCTGAATCAAATAATACTATTGACCTTATGAAGTTGACCATGTTATGTAACAGTGTAAATTATTTTGATGAATGTAAATTGAGTTAAAAAAAACTATGTTTGCAAAAAAGTACGTTTTAACCGTGTACAAAACCACTTGGCATATTATATTTTGAGAAGAATTACATAAGTACATACATGGCTGTGATTTAAAATAAAACAAATATATTTTTATTCACCACAGTAGGTGTATTAATATTCTGTGGAATGATAACTTTGTAAGAATCTGTGTAAACAATGACTTAATTGGTTTGTGTTGGAAAAAATGTGAAAAATCCTAAGTGGTGTAGATTTAAATTGCTTTTAAAATGGTAAATATAGACATTTCAATCTTACCACGATTCCGGTTTTATATATATATATACAGACTTAACATCTATACCAGGGGTTCAGAAAGTGTGTCCCGCGGGCCAATTATGTCCTGTGTGACTTTTTGATGTGTCCCGCGAGATTTACGTTAAATCTGTATTATTTTTTATTCTTCATATCGAATATTAAAAATGACAAATGAAATTAAATATCCTCTGGCAAAAATGAATGTTCCCGTAAATATGCAGTTTGAATGACTAGGTTTGCAAGAGAACGTGGAAGCAAAGTATCTTATAAAGGGCTTTCACTTGAGGTATATCCAAATATAGTTAAACGTGCTAATCACATAGCTTCTTTATTTAGAAGTACCTATATTTGTGAAAAAACATTTTCTACAATGAGCATTAATAAATCAAACTTAAGATCAAATTAACAGACAACCATATTGCATCTGTTTTGCGTATTCACAACACAAAATTTGAGCCTAGATTGCAGGATTTAGTTTCAAACAAACAATTATTGCATAAATCACAATATGGTGAAAAAAATGAAATATTATTTTTTAGTGTAATACGAGTAATAATATTGTATATTTAGTTAAAAATAAAGTTTACATAATGAAATTTTTTTTTTTAATTTTTTTGCGTTACCTATTTTTAAAAAAAGAAAATATTTACAAAAAAAGGGCGGCCCGCCAAATATTTTTGATTTCAAAATTGTCACTTTGACGAAAAAGTTTGTGAACCCCTGATCTATAAGCATTAAATTTATTATGTAGATGCAAAATGAATTTAAATTGCCAAAACACAATGAAAAGTTCTAAATAAACAAATCACTCACGGAGAGTTGTCTCTTAACAGCTGGCGGTGTACCGGCCGGTTTGATCGGGTGTCTTCCACTTCCGTAAGCCAGGCAGGGTCCAGAGCCAGGGGACGTTCCCGGAGAGGAGGGCGCCACTGTCCGACCCATGGAGCGGGGTAGGGTTTGCGACTTGGACATGATGCCGCCAGCCCCCGGTGTTCGCCTGCCTGCCACCGTCAGTTTGCGCCCAGACACTGCATCACAACATACAACTTACTATATAATCTTTGAGATTTCTACACCTAACCTAAAAATATATATAACTTTTATAAACACGCTATAACGCTACACGTTACAAAGATACATTTAATTGCTTGCATTGCGTTGAGAATGTTGAGAAAGTATTTCGAGATTGTTTGCTTTTAAATGTATTTAAACAAAATGTTGAAAATGTTCTTGTTTTGAATTTAGGATCCGTTACAGAATAAGACAACAATTAATACAAAATATTAGAATACTATTACAGGTTGCATAATATCTCCATGTTGCAGTTTCGAAGGGTGGAGGTAGGCTGTTAAGATTCGACATAAATAGTGCACACTAACCTTTGTCAGTCATACTTATTTGTTTTCATTAAACAAAGAATACAATTTACAGATGGTGCTGGTTAGTTTTTTTTAGTGTGCTGTTTAGTTTTTAAACCCTAACTAAACCAAACCATAATAGCTTAGTACGATATGGGCTATCCAACAAAATAGTGCACACTTTCACAGCCACACTCATTTGTTTTCATCGAATTATGAATACATATTATTACAGATGGTGTTGGTCAGTTCAAGCCCTGCCTTACCAAATCTAAAAATATTCTTTTATCTACATATAAGATATGTATGGTTTAATGGCATAATTTTAGATATTTTATAGATAAATGAATATTTTTTTACTATTATCTATTATGGCTTGGATTAGGCAGGTTTGAATTGAATTTCAAAAAACTGACAAATAATATCTACATACATATTTTATTGTTAGTTCAACAAAAATAAATACGTTTGACTGACAAAGTTTATTATGCGCCATTTATGTTGTATCGTAACAGCCTACCTCCACCCTTCGCCACTGCCATGACGTTGGTATGCACACTTTATTTTTGTTGCTAAATTGGTTAACCATCACATAATAATTTCACTGAAAATGACAATATGGAAGAATTTTATATGGGCAAGATGCATGATAAAGAGGGAAAATGAAAAATCGATCATCTACAGATATGATAACATAATATTATCTACAATACAGAGCAACAACATCGAGCTAAGCAAAATATAAAACAGATAAATAGTAAATATGTAATATATAAAAATAATACCAATTTAAAAAAAAATAACAACTAAATTACTTTCTGTCATTTAGGTGTGTGTAAATTTGTCAAATAATTGTGTTAAAAATATAAAACAAACAATTTTTTTTTGTTATATTGCAATACAAATAGCTAGTCTAGATTGATGCTTGAAATATTTTGGCTAAGAAATAAAGAACCCATTTAATAATATTGGCACAATTGAAAAAAAAAGTTTTCCAACAGTTCAAATGTTCAAAAGGTAGATATTGAATACAAAATATACAATAAAAATCGAAGTTATGCGGGGAAAAAAAAATATACGTAGGGTGTATTGATACACCTTGCATTTAGGAAGATGAGGAATCTATCATCAGGACTATTTAATATATAATTTATTTTGCTGCAATATTATTTATTATATTACTCTAGCTCAGATGGAGCACATGGCCCCCGCAGTACAGGATTAATTGTTATCCATTCACTCAATCCGTCTCCAATGCGTTTGGAAGTGGGAGGGATTTATTACGGTGATACAAAACATTAATTGAGAAGCCGAGGATTAAACGAATACAAGGGCACCTGAGTCTACTTAATACATTGGACGCTAAAGACGCACCTAGCGCGTAACGATTAGGTGGCCATTAGATATAATTAGCATGCTATTTAAATGTGGTAATTATCGTCAGCAGTCAGTGTGTTAAAAGTTGTAGATTCTGCATAACTGTTTTTAGCATTCTGTAAATGAGTCATTCTCAGATGATACAAGGAAAAATATTGATATTTTTCAATGTTTATTGGTGTTTGAATGAGGTCAAAAAATCAGACGAAAACATTAATATTTACCACCATTTTACTACATAATATTACACACCAGTCAATGGAGTATAGTTGAATCATAAGAATAAAATGCTTATAACTTTTTATACAAAGAAGTTACACGTACAAATCTTATTTCTTACATAAATAGATGTGAAAACTGCTTTTAACTAATCTTTAACCTATATCTCACTTGTACTCTTTTAATCCCAACAATCGAACCTTATTTAATCCATGTTCCTGCATAATCAAGAATTTGGAATTGTGCCACTGTTACTACAAGGGTGAGTCACAACAAGATCTAGTTTAATATTAGATTTGAATCACCGCAATATATCCGTTAGGTGATAATGTGTTACCTTCTAAAGTTTTCGTAGAGGTCTTGGGTGCTTGTGGGGTGGTATAGGTATTGAGGCGGTGCTTTTGAGAATCCTCCTCACCCTCCCAAATAGTGTTCTGGTCAGGACGGTCCCCGGGGGGTCGGTAACGCGCCTTCGACGTGACCTTCGCCGGGGCGTTTCTGCCGGTGGCGTCTCGCAGCCCCAGCCGGCCCAAATCCTCTAAGCTAACTGTGCGTGGACGCAGACACAAGAATGGAAACAGTACGTGTATTTTAGTTTGCGTACTTTTGATCCGGGCTATGTTGAATATCAATGTTGAACACATGACTAAACCGGTGAGCAAAACTCAGTTACTCTATCATAATTATTGCCAATGAAAAGAACATAGATTAGATATTAATATTCTTTATGACTGACTATTCGTTATGTCATGGTCAATCAATCGTTACTGACGCTTACAATAATTTGACTGGAAAATATTATTTTATAGGAATATTTTGAATGCAGACCCTGTGGGTATATATTATTTTAAATCAGGTTGATTTGAATAATGTATATAAAGGAAGGATTTTTTCATTCTTCCCATGACAATATCGAATTTAATATAATAATAAATTAAAAAGTTACTTTGTAATATCCCTTCACCTTTTACACCCGTTACAATACAACAGAATACTTCGTTAGTGTAGGTTTAAAATATAAAATAAATAATATTGGCTCAAACTTCTATGAAAAAAAAAAAAAAATTACATTCATAAAACATTAATAATAAGTAATAATAAAAAAAAACATGTCCAACATCAATATGCAAATATAACTAAGTGCAAAATACAATGGAAAAAAATTGCAAAGCAAAAAGAATAAAAGGATACCTAGTATAAAAGGAAACTTGTATGTATGCAGTTCGCCGTATCACACTTCACCATGAAATGTTGTATCGGAAATATATGGCCGTATAGTAAAGACCGTCCGACCTCTTTGCATCGTATAGTACTGAGATAAAATTCATGTCTAAATAAAACACGGTTCTTGTCGGTTTACACTTTATAGGAAACCGGCAGGAAACAAATTTTGAAAATAGTCTATAAACTGGATTATTTGTTAGGTTAATTAGGTTAGGTTTTCATTCTTGAATTCATGAATTTTGCCAAAATCAACTATGAAAATTGAATTAATGTTCATATTGAATCGAATAAAATCAGAGACCGTATAGTAGGTATACGGTCATTTCTTTCCGATATAAAACTCACGGCGAACTGTGCCACGGAGAAATATTTTACGTACAATTTACACCCTATAAAACATGAGTACTTCCACAATTAGATTTAATAGGTAGATAATTATAAAATAATTTCCTGGATGGACGAAAGCACAATGGGTCAAATGAATAAAGATAATTATTTTCATGATATTTCAAGAAATGCTTACTGATTACTATAATATCTATATGTGAGCGTAGCCATTTACTATAAATATACATAAATGTATCTCAGCCGTATAGTCATGTTTAGGAAACGTGTGATATTTAAACATTCAGCAGAAGACTAAGGCTTTTCGCTCATGGAGAAACTAAAATCCGACGAACTGGTTGCTGATGGAACTCATAAACTGGCCAATGATTGATGCTTCGCACACAGCGCTATTGAAACCCACTTGCAATAATAATCTCATAACCTCAAACTGTCAAACCCATTGTCTTTCCTACTTCATTCTAAGCTTTTTCCGTAATATCTTTACGGGAATATCCTGGCAGGATTAGTTCTCAATTTCTGCCACAAATTTAAAAATAAAAATTGGTTCGCCCATCTTTAACTTTTGACGTCTTCACTTGTTATTGCATGTTCAGTTCAGTTCAGTGCTACAAATTTTGGTAAGAAAATTTGATTTTTCATCCATACTGCTATTGGCACCACTATTTTATGGGAGACTGGACACTGAGAGACTGGGAGACTAGTATGCCGCGTCTCTTTAGTTTAGTAGCGGACGTTTTAAAACCGAGAGATTTCAGTCTTGCCGTGAGCGAGCTGCCATTAAAATGAATTAGTGGCTGGAATTTTAGTTTCAATCTCGTCTTTCTTGAGTATTCTTGTGAGCGGAAGGCCTAAGTATATAATATATATCAAAGGATGTATAGTAAAACATTGACCTTGTGCATTCAGATAGCATGATTTTAAAAGTATCACAATATGATTTTACGGCATATTGAAAGAAAATAGTGGAATATGTACCCATGCATTGTGGTAATGCACATATTATTATTATATTCAGCATGCTTATTCTTGAAACCGCATTAACTGTTACACAATAATACAACAGCGATATTATGCATTAACAAAATTTAATATAGATAAAATTGACAGATGCCTGTGTTATATTTAGTGTAAGAGTTAACATGGCTTTAAATTAAAGAATAAGTGTAGAAAAATAGTGTAGACATATGAGGCTATTAGTTTTAAAGTTGGTAACCACCATTTTTGCTTTTTTTATATTTTTGTTAATTCTAATTTTGTAAGTTAGTACCTTTCTAACGTTTGTATATTCGTAAAAAATTTGTATACGTATACGTAAAAACAAAGCTCCGCTTGTTGGTTAAATAGAATTTTTTTAGAATTAACACCCACACGTACGTACGTTATGGAAACAAGGCAATAGCTTTCAAACCAGAACACGAACTGCCATTTTATTTTTGGAGCTGCCAATAAAGAATAAAGCAGGAGGTTGATTGCAAAGCCACACATTTTTTATATTTCATGACTAAATTTAAACATGATTATTGTTTTATTTTGATGTTCTCTTTTTGAAGTTATACTTCTTTAGGCGCGTTTGGAAAATCAGATCAGAGTGTATTTTTGGCGTGTGACATGTAACACATAATTAATTTTTTCACACAAAAATAAACGCACTCGATTGGATTCGAACCACTGATTGTTTGGTTATCAGCCAAACGTACTACCATTACACCACAGTATGATACTCCAATCGTGACGATTATACAGTATAATATTATAGTTTAGAATTGTTCCGTTGCCTAGGCAGTGAATTTATTATGGTCGGCCATTTTTCAATTCCTTACGTAAACAAACTATTAAACACCATAGTGGTAGTTGTTACTTTAAAAATAAAAACAACGATAAATAATTATATAATTATATAATTTAGTAATATATGTTAAAGTGTATAGAAATAAACCAACGGCATTCCAATAAGCTGTCCTTTTTCTTGAGTGTGTAATTTAACAAGATAATTAAGAGCTAGTCGAAGAATCTAGGTTATCTCAAGTTTTGTTTTTGTTTTGTTACACCAAAGAAGTATAACTTCTAACGCGCGTTTTTTTTTTTTAATTTGTAAAGGACATATTATTTTATTTGCAGTCATAAATATGCTTAATGAATTTACAATTATTTCAAGATGATAGAATACAAAAGTAACCAATATTGATACTCATAGCTTCAAATATTGTATCGTGAAAATTTTAGAATTTAAATAGTGTGCTGTCGTAGGAAAAAAAAAGAAAGCACTATTTGCCTTTTTATATTTGCAGTACTAAATGTGGATGATAATTTTTTTACGAGTATTTTAAAATGACGGAATATGGAGGTTACCGACTTTGAAACTAGCGGCTTCATATCGTTTATGGGTGTAGAAATTCTACAATTTTAAATGTAATTTTTGATTAGCTGTCCAATTGTCATGTCAATGTACTGTTTACTTTTGAATGATTGTTAAAAAATAAAAAAAGAAAGTATTTATTTGACAGCAGAATAAGTGGCAATTGTTTTAAATTATTGTTTATGTCTTTATTGAGATGTGAAAAACTAAAATTAGGTTGACATTAACAAATTAATAATAATAATATCTCAAATAAAACAATGCCAATGGATGGACAGGCGAGTCAATTAATTATTCATTCTTGAAATTGAAAGTAAGCCAATTTCACACGATCTAACAATATAATAATGGTGAGTAGATACAATTTCACAGAATGGCGATCTGGTTGAATTGTTCTCACAATTGCGTATCAATTGTCAAAGCCAATCGCAGGGATAATATGAAAAGAATTACTTAACTAAAACCACACCTTTTCCTGCAGCTGCGGTGCGGTGCTATGGTCAGTCACACACGAGAAATGCTGACATTTTGTGTTATCTTTATAAGTAACAAATAGGCTGAGTGAAAATATAATTTCTATAATATAAATTAATAACATGTATAGGGTAGTGCTCTATAAAGCTTGCAAACAATAAAACAATAATATAACATACAATCATGCATATTACAGACAACATCTTTGGGAGCAACATGATAAATGACATTAGTGCAATCATAGATGGTTGTTTTTGTGTGTACAGAGAGTCGAAGGAGAATTTATATGTTTCATTAATAACTATTTCCATTAATATCATAAATTATGAATGTTGTGAATTAATTGTACTGTTCAAATGCACACAGTTTTAACTTTCCCTATTAGGTCTTTGTGTTCAGTCCAGGCACATTGATTTAAAACGTGAGTTTGAACCATTCATGGGATTCGAACCCGTAACTTATGGACTGACAGGTAAGCGTTCCCATCTCTATTCTAGAGTAGACTAGTGCAGACTTTAAAGAATGGAATTATAACTGGAAATGCATAGGCAACTTAATTGGCGTAGCAAAAACGACTATATTCAATAATACACCTACATGCTGCAATAATATGAGTCAGTCGGTGGAGAAGTGGCGTAAACTTAAAAATATCACACTGAGATACTTAACATGTAACAAAATTAGCTAAAAAAATATAACATATTGTAGAGGCTATGTAGAGGAATTGAAGAATTCCATCATTTTGTTTACATGTTTCCTTTCTACTTAGGTACGTATCTTTATGCGTTACGCTACTTCTCCGTTAACTGTTTTAATGAATAATAAAAATGCATTTGTAGTCAAATCTTAAAAAGGGAATCACGGAAAAACGAATTGATAAAGCGGGACTCGGTGTAAGTGATGCTCACCCAAAAAGTGGAGGCGGTCTCTGGCCATGCCCAGATTGGTCTGCATCTTGTCGTGCAGCCTCTGCGCCCGCTGCCACGCCTCCCCCCGCCCCCCCCAGCATTCTACTGCAATGCCTTGCTCCAGCTCGCCAATGCCTTTTTTGTACAGTTCGATCGCCAGCTCCTTTTGACCTGTCAACAGAATTAGGTACATATTACTATTTGTACTCCAAGGTATAAAACCACTATATTTCAAAATCCGAGAATAGTCGATGCGATTGATTGTATGATGGGGCCGAATATCGAACTGATGTCAAAATGAAATAAAAACTGTCATTTCTCATTTTTAGGTGTGGTTACATTACATAAGTGCCCTGATATGGATGGCCCTTAGACTTTGGTAGCACAGGTTTTTAAAAATTAAAATCAGTTATCAGTAAATTTTTAACGCTTAGAATGCTACACAACGATATATCGTTGTTTTTGATAATGGCCAGAAATGCTAACAATGATAGTCGTTTTGCTTTTGATGCCTGAAATGTTAAGTTAATTTTGGAACATACTACTGCACCAGTGGTACGAAACATTGTTTATCTATTTAGTTTTATTATTGTGTAATATAACCCGATTCATATATGTTTTGTGACTGGGTAGGTTTAGAACTATTGTATTTTTTTTCATGGCATCACCCTTTTTACAATAAAAACAATTCCAAATACAATTTCAGTTTACCATATAAAAAATTATTTACAGTCAAATTCTTGGTGGAAGGACAATGTTTTATTTTATTTTATGCATTTGAAATAATGGGAAAGACTTTTACTCAACTCAGTGTTTAAAGTAGAGTGGATTTGTGCTATATAAAAACAGTTTCATTTATAAAAAAATAATGAAATAAAATCATTTGCAATACATATTTTAAATGTTCCAATAAACAAACACCATGAAGACCTTTTTCACAAATCACGCATATTGTACGCGATCTTTTAACGAGGCCACCATGCAAAATTTTTCTTTTCAGCCGGGTAGTTTCCTAATTCCACTACTTTGTATTATCCCTCGTGTGGCATAACCGATTGTTTCCAATAATTGATAAAAATCAAAACTCTGTGCGCGGATCGTGCATTTCGCTCGCTCTCGCGATCGCCCGTATGATAGAGCGAGAAAGAGATATGTCAATTATTTGCCTCGTTAACTATTCAAAACGATAAATTAATTACGAAACGTGTTTTCATAATATTCCGATTTCGCAGAATCAATTAGAGTGGTAAGGTGTCGAAAAATAATACAATACAATTATCAACAATTATTGGTAGCAATCCTCGACCGGATTTTGCACAACATCGTAGCAGCCAAAGGGTTAAAAAAATCCAAGGACTGTTAAAAATTTCATCATAGCTGAGTGTCATTTTGGATATTTTCTCTTAACGGTTCTATGCCTTCAGTGAGCTTTCTCGCTCTATGAGGCCGTGATCAACAGGCGGCACATACACATTTCGCGAGTTATTTCGTCCGACTTTAAACTCAAATTACTAGCCACTGTCGATTGATTTGCATAATCTAAAAATTAAACACACAGTGACATCTGTTTGAATAATTATGAAATAATAATAATAATAATAAATAATTATCGGTATATCACGCCCACGGTGGCCGCGCGGCATAAGCGTCGGACTATAAAGCCGTGGGTCCCAGGTTCGAATCCTGGGTCTGGCAAGTACACATATTGTTTTTCAATTTGTGTGTGTCAGGGTATGGACCTAATAGGTTGAGCAAGTGGCTGACATCCATTTCTCGTAAAAAACAAATTCTGTCAATACAAACCTCCACTCTGTGGAGGCCCATATGATCCTATCAGGATCGGACATGGTCGGAAAAAAAAAAAAAAAAAAAAAAAATATATTGCCCCTTTTCACGTGCATGGATTTACTGTTGACAGTACGTATTATCGCGGCCATAACAAGAAAATGCACATGTAAACATGCATCACTGTGCTAGTTGCAAGACTGCATGCATGAATCAAAAAAGTTCAGAAGCTTCTAAATTTTCACGCAATAGTTGGTACTTGCATGGCGGTGTGTATGCGCAGTAGAACGATAGTGGCGAACCTGCTGGAAGAAATATGAACTGCACCACATAAAATATGTTATGGTCTACCGAATATCTACGAAATTGTTTGAATCTGTCAAATAGCACCATACGATGACAACATAGCGTCTCGCTTATGCTTGAAGAATGACATTGGAGAAACAGTCAGCACTTTTACGTGTAAACAGTTATTATTGCGATAGTTTAAAATACACACTATTGGTTGGTGCAAGTAAATTCATGCGCGTGTACAGGCGCTATTACGGCGATTTTAGTTAGAGGTTCGCTCTATATTCAACACATGTCATAATTGCAGGGTTATCACAGAGAGGATTCCCCTTTCAATAGCTGGAAAATTTTTCATCGTAGTGTATGAATCTAATATTACTTGACATATTTTGCAGTTGGAATATTTCAAAAGATTTTAGAGTAAGTATCGGGATAAAGTGCACTGCGTTAAGTTTTTTATATCATCCACTAATTATAAAAGTTGAGTATTTGCGGTCTTTGAACATTTTTTTTTACTTTACACCGTAAACTTCTGATTTTTTCAGCCTCAAAATGGAAGGAGAACATCTGGGCGAACAATTCTTGGACAGGTTTGGCCATGCTGCTGAATATGACAGTGATATTGATTTCGATGATAATGAGGCGGAACAAGAAATGTCGAAATCGAAAAGAATCAAGGTAATGTGGCTCTTTGCGTAGAACCTTGCTTGAGACTTATTACATGATCATCATCATCAGGGGCGCGACAACCCGGTGTGGGTCCTGGCCTTCTCCAACAGCTCCCTCCACCTGTCCCTATCCAGTGTGGCCGCTTTCCAATTTGGTACCCCCAGAATACGGCAGTCACTGGCAGCTCCATCTAACCAGCGAATCTTTGGCCTCCCTCTTCTTCTACGTCCTATTGGATTGCTGGACATCACTCTCTTTGCCGGTTCATTGTCATTCATACGGTGCACATGACCTAGCCATCGCAGTCTCCCAATCTTAATTGATTGAACTGCGCTGCAATCTTCGTTCAGTCCGTAGAGCTCAGCATTATATCTTCTCCTCCAATTGGTGCCATCCCTGATCGGTCCATATATACGGCGGAGAATTTTTCTTTCAAAGATGTTCAGGGCTCGTTCATTTCGCAGAGTTAATGTCCAGGTTTCCGATGCGTAGGTGAGCACTGGCTTTACAAGTGTCTTGTAAAGAGTGCTTTTAGTTTGACGAGATAGTAAGCGGGACTTAAAATGTCTTAACCCTTTATAGGGCAAAGGCCGAAAACGGTTTATTTATCGACCACCTCATTTATGAACTATAAGTCATACACTAAGTATGGAAATATCAACCTTAGTGCGTCAAGACGTTGTCGAGAACGTTCTCTGGCTATGAAAATAAACCATCTAATATGAAGTGTACGTCAATCGCTCGCAAAACACTATTTCGACGATTGGTCGATGTATCAGCCATTGCGCGTTTGCGGTCGCGACTCGACGAATTCGCGAGTGACACTTGACTTTGCAAGTCATTTTGTTCCCATTTATATTATGTGTTATGAAAAAAGTTATGTACATAAGTATTTAATATGTATTTATTTATCGATTTACATTATATTTTTTACAAATATATTGTGATAGAGTACTTGTTTCATCATTCTATTGCCAAGCGGGAAGTACATAACCTCAAATTTGCAATTCGCACGGCTGACTTCTAGAATTATTTTAAAAATAAAAAAAGCGGCTTAGGCAGCTTTGTATAGTTATGTTTTATTGTGAATATAGTATACTATCATAGATATATTTTAGTTTTACTCAAAATATTTGGGATCGGAAAAGTTTTCAAAATATCCGCAAAGAAATGGTGTTTTTTTGTTAGTTGTGACATCAATTGAATGCTAAAGTACGAAATTACTATCAATATCGCAACTTTCATGGGTTTATATTGTATTATATTTGACTGTAGAAGTAACATCATCATCAGCTGGGTCTATCCACTGCTGGATGAAGGCCTCCCCCATCATACTCTACTTTTCTCGGTCATTTCGTAATATGGTGATGTAGTAGATCGGTAGGTACTGTTACGATAATATGTTTTATTTTTGTTGCAGTTCATGAGTAAATCTAAGAAAAAGAGCTGTCGATGTGCTTATTGTAGTATGGCTAGAGAGCCAAAAAGCATATCTTATTTTTGTAAGCAATGTAACGTACCGCTTTGCATACTATGTTTTGAAAAGTATTACGTAAATGGGTGTAAAAAAATAATTTTAACTTTTCTTAAGATTAGATAAATAATATGTACAACAGTACAACCATTATTTATTTGTTTTATTTGAAAAAAATATATCAAAAATTCAAAAAAAAAACACCTGAATGGGCACTGGTTGATAAAAAAACCATCATAAATTATAGTTTTTCCAAATTTCTGATAGATATTTTTTATTTTTATATTGAAATTGTCTTAAGATATTAAATATCTGATGCAAAATGATAGAGATCGGTTTGAAATGAAGAAAAAAATGCTTTGCCCTATAAAGGGTTAACAGACCAAAGTAGCATTTATTCGCAGACATGATTCTCTTGTTGATTTCTTCTGTAATATCATTATGTCGAGTTACAAGAGATCCAAGGTATATGAAACTGTCGACCGTATCAAACTTGTATGCACCAATATCTAACTTTGGTGCGACTTCTCGTGGTGTGACATAGACAGGCATGTATTTAGTTTTTGACTCGTTTATTTGTAAACCCATTCTTTTGGCAGAGGCTTCTAGTGCTGTGAATGCCTTTTTCAGCGCCAATTCTGATATGGCAATGATGTCGATATCATCGGCATACGCCAGCAGCTGCACAGACTTAGTAAATATCGTGCCGCTGCCACGGGCATCAATCTTTGCATCCCGTATCGCCTTTTCTAGCGCAATATTGAAAAGAAGGCATGCCAGAACGTCACCTTGCCTTAGGCCATTCAGTGATACAAATGGCTCGGATATTTCCGCTTGAACCTTGACATGGCACCTTTTACCTCATTTAATGTCGGTGGTTCTTCGTTATCATCCACGCCACTTTGTACTGATTCCTGGTCATGAGTATTAATGTTAGTGTTGCCGGCATCATTATGGGGGGTATTTAAATGTTGATCAAAGAAACCCACCCACTGGGCAAGAATACGGTGCTTTTCTGTGAGTATCATGCCATTGTCATCCTTGCACATTGTGATACGAGGCTTGAAACCCTTCCTAACATTATTTATCTTTCTATAGAACAGCCGACTTTCTTGGGCTTTATAGTGTTCTTGGAGTAGGATCATTTCCTTTTTTAAATAATCACGTTTCTTTTTCTTGTGTAGTTTCTTTTCTTCACGCCGGCGCTTTTTATACTCATCGTCTGATGCCCGTGTTTTCTTCTGTAGCATCATTAAGTAAGCCTCATTCTTTCTCGTAGTGACTTTGCGGCAATCTTCGTCAAACCATTCTGATCGTTCATCTGTTTTTCGGCGTCCTAAGGTATCATTAGCTGAGGATACTATGGCAGTCTTGCACTCTTCCCAGTGTTGATTCACCTCTTCATGGTCTCCAACCTCAACATTGTCGCTCAGGTGAGTGTTCAAGCTCTCCTGGTACCGAGCCAGTTCCTGCGGAATCTTCAGTTTCTCTGTGTCAAAGGGTTTTTCTCTTGCTCCCATTTCCTTTTTGGTGTTCGAGATCTTTGCTCTAACTTTTCCACACACTAGGAAATGGTCTGAGTCTACATTAGCCCCTCTGTATGTCCGGACGCTCATTAGATCCGATCTGTGCCTGTTGTCTATCAAAATATGGTCTATTTGGTTTATTGTGCACCCATCCGGGGATTTCCAAGTTCCCTTATATATATCCTTACGGGGAAACATTGCGCTACCAATAACCATATTTAGTGACGCTGCACAGTTAATTAGTTGGGTACCATTGTCATTACTTTCATTGTGAAGACTATGTTTTCCGACAATGGCAGTGTAGATCTCCTCCCGTCCTATTTTGGCATTTAGATCACCGAGTATTATTTTGACACTACTTATTACATGATAGACGAATAATAATTTTTCAGTTTCGTTGAGTATTATTTTATTAAACATTTTACTAACACAAAAAAGTTCGCGTGACATTTTGTGACAACCCTGATGTTTTGTAAATTTTTAAAATGTGTTTTTCTGCGCAACTAGCGGCGCGGCCAAACGACACATTGTGTATTTATTAGGTAAGTCTATATGATATAGTTTCAATATATTTCCAAAAAATATACTTAATTATATTGGGTTTTATTTTTGCTAAAAAATTCTGCGGCCTGCGACCAATCGATTATTTAATAGAATTTTAAAGACTAACCAACACCACCCGAAAATTGTTTTTTAAGTTCAGTGAAAATAAAGAAGCATGACTAACAAAGTGTGCAATATTTCTCTCGGATTCCTACAGCCTACTTCTACTCTTCCCCAACTGCTAGGTTATTACTAATAGGTTGTTAGCCATTCACTCAATCCGCTGGGTGCTTACTCTGGATTAATCACACATTGAAAAATTACATGTGTATTTTGCCAGGATTCAGAGGCAAACACACTGCCACTGCTACACCATGGGTTTATGATATAATAAAACGACAACTTTTAATATGGTTAAAGCATCATAAGAACATATAAGTAAGATTGTATTGAAATTTATGAGTAGAAAGAAGTATTTATTTGTCTCTTCAAAACTGCAATGCATCAAGCTAGAGTTCAACCGGATAGGTAAAAATAAGCCCAACAAAAATACTGACCAGTTTCCTTTTATGGAGTTTTTTATTGAGAAGTTAACATCGATGCAACACTAAACACTGCCCATAAATCTGCCTACACACTTGGCTGAACCCAGTTAAATAAACTCAACCATAGAATAATATTATGTTAATCTCTAGCTTCGGCTGTGTAGAAAAAAATGTTAAAGGTACGTGATAATGTACCTACATAACGCGTGGACCAGAAAGAATTCAGAGTATTATGCACCTTGTTGTGTGCATTATAAATAAGTTATCGATCAAAAATATTATCTTCACAACAAATTTCTTGGATATAAAAGATTATTTATTTCAATATAATATAGTAAATTAATAACATTAGTAATCCAAATACATATTTTTTTATATTCAATACGTCTTACTGAATATACCTACATAACGTTTGTTAAGAATGTTAGATTCTTTATTACAATTAATTAAATATTAATAATTAAAAATTTCAATAATTTGCAAGAATCATAGACGGATCGAAAGCATTCACGCGGAAAGTGAAAGACGTGAGTTTGAGTCCCACTCGGCCGAACTTCTATTTGTAATTTTTTTTCTAGGTTTTTCACAATTGTGTTTTTTTCTTTATAGATAAAAAAAAATAGAAATATTTAGATAAGTACTTACATATTTTTTCATACCACTCTTTTTTTGATACTCATAACGAAATCCGGAATCCGGTTAATCATACATTTATACAGGTACACGTCACTTTGTAGAATTCCCACCATTCGAAAAAAAAATGAGTTTATGTTTTGTTGGTTTTGTGATGTCACATTTTCTACAATCCCCCCAACACAAATCATTAGATTATACCCCCCTCCCACTCTTCATCATCATCATTCATACATCATAATATTATATGGAAGACCCCTTTCTTCTTCTTATTCCCGAATAAGAAGTGAACGAATGGCAAACAACCCATCCTCATAAAAAGGTCTGTTAAGAAATCTCAACTTTTTATGGATACCAAAAATATTTTTTACTTATGCCTAATTCGACACCTCCTATCAGTGGCGCACCCAGAATTTAATATTGGGGGGGGGCCCAAGAAGGAGAATGTAAATTAGTACCATAGGTTCTTTTGCTTCTTCACAGCCTAATTTCTTGTTTATCGGTATTTTGTCTATTGCACTCGGTGTACCTACACCATGGTCCCCACATCCTGAAACGGACCCTCAGGCTAGGATATTTGGCGGCCCCCCTACCTACCGCTAAGATTAAAGGCAGTGTGAAACACTACATTAACGTTTTTGAAATTGTGTTTTAGTTCAAATTAAGGGTAAGTACTTATACAGTGAATTATTGGCGATTTTTAATACATCCACTTTAATAATGGAGCTGTCGAGTATCGACACATAATAATCAAAAAAATTATTGCACAATTATATGAGTAATTGAAAATGTTCATGGCCATGAAGTATAATAGCGCCGCAGGCGACTTTTTTTACTATTAAAGCTAATTTATGATGTGTGTTTATCTCACTTATCTGGTCAACCCGACCCGCCGGGCCCCCAGGCTAGAGCTGTGTCAGCCCTCCCCAGCCATGACCTACACCACTCCGGAATTGGGGTGGACACCGAGAATTTTTGACAGTTCCATTAGGGATTGGGTTTCTAAAAAGACCTGACATTAGTGTTTAGTGTTGTTCTAAAAAGGGTGCTGGAGAATTACAAATTATTTTTTTTCCAGTATTTTTATTTGTCTTAAGCCCAAAGGTATAGTTTATTGGCTTTCAATTTCAATGTTTAAAATCATTCTGATAATTTTCATGTTTGGGGGGTGCCAGGGCTCCTTGCCCCCCCCCCCCCCCCCCCTGGGTGCGCCACTGCCTCCTATATACCTATAAGGCCGGAGCTGCAAAATGGTAGTTTTCAGTAGTATGATTTTAATAAATTTTAATGACACCAATGTTAATTTTTAATCCTGGAATCGTAATTTTTTAGTTCATTGATAGGTATATCATATTGATTGAATTTTTGTTTTTTTTTTATTATCATTGTTGTATTATCTTTAAAATTATTTAATAAAAGGAAATCAAGTCAAAATAGCCAAAAACGCAGTTCCGATCATTTACGTAGGAGTCGAACTATCTGATGATTGGTTGTTAACCATTCATTGAAGCTTTTTTCAGGGGTTGGGAACATTGATTGAACACTCTGTTAATTATTTCTAGTGAATAGACATTATAATAAAATTAAAAAATATATTATTTTATTATCCACTTAGGTAGATAGGTAGGTGCCTGCTTGATCTGCATAATTGAATAGCAGTAAAATAAATAAAAAATACAACAGGTCACAATGCCGGTCCGAGCTTGAGGAGGCGAAACGGGTCCTAATCATTACTAAATTAAGTATATGGAACAAGTACCACGCAAAGTTTGTATTATTTCACACATAGGTTAAATAACAAGTGTAATTTATTTAGGAAATGGGATTTGAACCCTAGATGCCAGCCGTGACTAGCTACCTATGGGTTGATTGGCATATTGTGTGGGTGTCATAATGTTTTCAGATATTTAGGTATAACAATATTTATATAAAACTCACAGTTAAAATTTCAGAAAGGTTATGAAACTCTGGAGTAGACTGTAGGGAAGGATTTTATTATGTTGTGTAGACCTACTTACATATTATTATCTCAGGAGAAAAAATGAAAAGATCCCTTTGTATACCTACAAATGTGTATATTTTTATACAATTATTGCGCAAAATACTACAGATCGTGGATGACACGTTTCAAAACAACCCTAGTAAATAATAATATGTTATTAGGTATGTAGACACTGTGAAATACAAACATTGCTTCTCAATGCTTTGTGGAGGTAAGTAATGAAATGGTTCCTTGTTTATTTACTTTATTATGACAGGTACTACTTTGAGAATAAACAAATGAAAAATATTTGTACAATTTATAGGCCCATAAGAGTAGATGAATATAGCTGTATGATGGAATAATAGATCAATTGGGTAATGAAGAACGTAGAATACATACCTTCATTTTCTTCGTCGATCTTCAAAGCCTTTGATATGTATTCAAAAGCTCTTCTGTGATGATGCTTCTGCTTCGCTAGAAGAGGGTCTCCGGGTCCTGGACCGCTAGCCCTAGGTACAGATGACATTGTTTCAGGAGTCAACAATTGGTCAGTAGAATCGCTTTTTTCTCGTACCACAATTTCTAAATTACATTCACCATTCCGGCGCGGTCTGTGCAAAATTCTGTATGTAGCCGTGTAGATGTATTTAAAAATAACAAACAACTGATACAGAATAGACCGAAGGATGTTGAAAAGAATGATTACGGGAAGGGAAACAACGTATAAATTCCTTTTGTGGACCGAGGGCTGGGGATCATTGTTGCCCAAGGTCACAAATTTCACTACGTCTGATTCAGACTTTCTGGATTTACTACTCGACGATTTGCTTTGACTCTTGCGAACGCTTCGACCAACATGACAGTCGTCTCCAGAAACCATTAATCACAATTAAATACTTTGCAGCGGCCCACCACCGTCGACAACGGATTTTAAATAACTAAAGAATACGCGGTACAGGAGCCATCAACGCCATTTTATGACTAATTTCAATTTTGTAACTGGCAATTCTTTCAAAAACAAAACAAAGTGTTCTCATTTTTTGAACCGAAATGACAGCCCACAGCTGTTTAATAATATTTTTGTTTTTAAATTAACTTAAAATGTAAATTATAAATAAGATAATACATCCGTATATAAATCAATATTATAAAAAATAATTGTATATAAATGCGTGGGGAAATTGTTCAATTCAGAAAATAATATGTCGAAGTATAACCAGAAAATTATATAACGGTGCACAAACGCTTTCACGTATATTCCGTTTATTTTTGACGTTTAGTGTGTCCTGAAGTTGGCAACCACTAAAAGCTGACAGATAATTATTTGCGCCTTGCGGTTAAGTGGAAAAAATCGTCGAATTTGAGAAATTGCTGACACGTGCATCCATATTGATCAATTAAATATCAGTGTAGCCGATAAAACTGGTTGAGTCCCTTTCTTGAACCGGTTGAATACATATTTATATGAAATGACTGACGAAAACAGTATTACTAACAACATGGAAAAATTGGACGTGAATATAACAGCGGCTGAAGAAGATGATGACATAGTTGATCCGTGGAATGTAGCCAGTAAATCTGGATCTGGAGTTGACTATGACAAACTAATAAGTAAGCAAGGATATCTTATAATAATATCCATGAAGATACTATCTTCAATTCAAGTGTCAACAGATCTTAACCTTATCATTTTATAATTCTTTTTTCAGAGAGGTTTGGCAGCACTAAGGTTGACGATGAACTCATTGCTCGATTTGAGAAGGTCACCGGAAAGCCAGGTGAGTTGAGCTGATCCTACTTGCAAAACTTCACAGGAGAAACTGGTTCCTGTAAAATAGGAACAATCGTTTTTAGACAACTGTTTTCCTTAAAAAATAATATATCCTGTCCATGGCCCCCATATCCTGAACGGGGCCCTGAGGCCAGGATGTATGGCGGGTCCCCCTACCTATCGCTAAGATGAGGGAATTGTGATTTTTGACAGTTAAGTAGTGTTCCTCAAATGGTTTCCGCAGAACCCCAGCGTTAAGGTTATTCTGTGTATTCTTAGCGATTTTTAAATAAATCCAGTTGATTTATTGAGTTGTCAGCACTCATCATCATATTATGAAGCACTGATCGCGACCTTCTTTTGTGGTATCATTATCATGTAACCCTTCACCATATTAGATAAATAACCATTTTGTAAATCAGGAAACACTTCAAATAATTATAAAATAAAATTTTACACATGAATTGTCATTTAATTATATCGATCATCATACCATATGAAATTGCATCGCACCGCCACATATTTTAAAATGTTAATAATCTTCAAGGAAAATAACGCTGCAGACAACTTTTTTTACTAATAGAGCAAAATTTTTGGTGTGTGTTGTTCTTACTTAACTGGTCGACCTGCCCCCAGGCTAGAGCCCTTTCAGCCCCCCCTTGTGGGGGCCATGATCTGGCTCGGTCAGATTTTCAACTTACCATGGCTTTTCCTCAAATTAACTGCATTCTGGCGTTCACAGGGTGTTTATCTACAGATTCCTAGCATGACCTGGGAAAATGCAAAAACAGCTGGCGGGTGACAGGGTTTCTTGGAGGTGGCACATGTTGTTGTTTTTATTAAGGGGGGACATGCTCGTCGAAGGTCAAAATTGAGTTTTTATTGTATTTTCAAACCATGATCCTGGACACTCCTTTAACGTTGTAGATAATCTATTTATATAATTTTGAAGCCTTATTATCCTTTATAGTTATTTTAAACATTTTTTGATGACTGCATAAAGTATTTTTGTTACATAAAATAGTATTCTTTTAAACCTCTCGCTCTAATGTTTTAGAATATAGTCATATTTCAGTACATAACTGTGCAGTGGTAAGATTTTTTACATTTATTAATTTTTAAACGCATTTATGAAACCATTAGTATAATTTATTACGAGAAAATTTTTGTAAAATATTCACGATAAAAAATTATATTGATAATCTCTGTGATCCCAAATTTGTCAAGAATTAGGCATTTTATTATTCAAAAAATCGGCAAGATTAACTCATTTGAAGATGATTCTAAAGATACTTATTATAAGCTATGTCTTTGACCATTCAAGTGTGATAAACATCTTATGAATAATGATTGCTTTATAATAATTATTGACCTAAGAATAAGGTAGTGTTTTTTTGAAATACGCCATTTCTTTTGTCATTCCCTAGTGGTTAAGCTACAACATACGGCCGTAGCCATAAATTGACAAACTATAATTAAAGTAGGGAGTAAAATTATGTTAACGCGCGTGTTTGAACATGTACCTAACCGAATTTTTTTTTATTTTTTTTTTAAACGGTACATGTTCAAACACGCGCGTCAATATCATTTTACTCCCTACTTCAATTATAGTTTGTCAATTTATGGCTACGGCCGTATGTTGTAGCTTAACCACTGGGGAATATCAAAAGAAATGGCGTATTTCAAAAAAACACTACCTACTTCTTAGGTCAATAATTATTATAAAGCAATCATTATTCATAAGATGTTTATCACACTTGAATGGTCAAAGACATAGCTTATAATAAGTATCTTTAGAATCATCTTCAAATGTGTTAATCTTGCCGATTTTTTGAATAGTAAAATGCCTAATTCTTGTCAAATTTGGGATCACAGAGATTATCAATATAATTTTTTATCGTGAATATTTTACAAAAATTATCTCGTAATAAATTATACTAATGGTTTAATAAATGCGTTTAAAAATTAAAAAATGTAAAAAATCTTAACACCACTGCACAGTTATGTACTGAAATATGACTATATTGTAAAACATTAGAGCGAGAGGTTTAATGCCAGCGCTCCATTGGCACGCAAGTCAGACGATTTACAGTCTTCGGACTTTTTTTTCGCGTGGAGCACCCCAGGTCTGCGGACTTTTTAATCCGCAGACCAGGCTCGTTGGATTTCAAACATGTTTGATATTTTACCTCCGAGTTGCCAGACTTCGTCCGTCGATCGCAATGCAAATTCGATTTGACATTAATACGCAATCATTCGGACCGCAAAAAAATCTGTAATTGTTTTAAACATTTTCATTGATTTATTTGTTAATTTACACATTATAAAATGAGAGATTTACCAATTATTTTTTTATTTGTATTTATGAAATTCATAAAATAAAACGTAAATCTTGTGTTGTTTTCACTGCTATATTATTTTACGCAAGTCTACATATAAATAACACAAAATTATAGGGTTTTCAGAAGACATTACGATAATCGCAATTTTCGACTTTTGACAGCTCGACTTTTTTATTCGTTCATTGATCAGTAGCAGAGCATAGACAAATCGGACGATTTATTGTCCTCGGACTTTTGGCTCGCCAATGGAGCGCTGGCATAAAAGAATACTATTTTATGTAACAAAAATACTTTATGCAGTCATCAAATGTTTAAAATAACTATAAAGGATAATAAGGCTTCAAAATTATATAAATAGATTATATACAACGTTTAAGGAGTGTCCAGGATCATGGTTTGAAAATACAATAAAAACTCAATTTTGACCTACGACGAGCACGTGGGCCGTTAAGGAGTGGGCATAGAACAAAATATCATAATGCATTGATCATTGTCTCAGTGTGTATTGTTATTCTTTTCGTTTGTTATAATATCCAAAATGCAGTCTTCTAGATGCCATTGTTGAAATACCTTTCAGAATAGTTTATTTATGAATTGAGGTAAATGAAGATTGATATTATTGATGTTTTTAGCCCACCATTTGCTGAAGCGTGGCGTGTTCTTCTCTCATAGAGACATGCACACCATTTTGAATTTGCATGAGGCCGGGAAGCCATTTTATCTCTACACCGGTCGAGGACCTTCGTCGGATTCTATGCATCTTGGTCATTTGATTCCGTTCTTATTCACAAAGTAAGTATTTACATTTTTTCAGCTGGCAATATTATTTTTAACTTTTGTACTTGGTAACCACTTATATATCAGCTCCTTAGAGACGTTTGACACGAGACACTGGTGTACATATAAATAAACGCAACACACTAGTGTCTCCGTCTGAACGTGCCCATCCATTTATGTGTAAATGCAGCGTCTCATGTGAAACGGCTCACAGCCGGCTCTCACATCTAAACTCGTCTTGTCTGCAACGTGTCAAATATGTCGATTTGGTGTCATCGTTATTCATATAACACACGTTATCTTATGGACCTTCGCACACTGCTGGAAAAAAACATTTTAGTTTGAAAAAAAAATTCTGGAGGCACATGCAAGTATTTTCACCTGACATGCAATGTCCGGAAATGTCGCACTTCGTCATTCATTTTAGCTTGCCGAGTGACGTCACTGTCCTCCCACGGTCTTGCCTATACGCACATATGACAGTTGCATGTTGCGCTCAGTTTTGATATATGACTATTATCCCAGTCAAGACGATTTTCAATGTGCGACTGGGCTTAGGGTCAAAGAAATGTACATATCTCATTTTTCTCTACTTTACAGGAGGCTGTGTGGGCTACACAAGTAAATATATATTCCACTTACACTAATGAGAAAATGTTTGAACTGTCTTTGTGATTTTTTTACCTCAAAATCGCTAAAAATTGAGATACATTTCTTTGACCCTAGGAGGCTGATATTATGTTATGTTATATATTTTTATCATTTTTGAGACATTAAAAAAAAATGGACAAAACCAATAATCATCATTGAAGACCTGTGAAACTGATAATACATATTTTTATTTTCTTCTTTTAATTCGTAAGATTGTTGACATCAAACGAATATTTTATAATAAGTGCATGGATTAAAGCAACATGGTAGCGATATGGTGGGATTGGATTTCACTTGTAGTCTGGTGATATTTTTAATGCATAATGTTATAAACTTGGCATATATACGTATTCAAATCGAAAGCATGGGGTTTTTAATATCATATTGATACCAGATGGAAATCTCCCACAGGAGACTACCTCAAAGGGCGGACCGAACCATCATATTTCCCAAAATACCACAGACTACGTCCACTCTTCGCGGTGATCGCAACCCTCGGCCGAGCGGAACCCGTCTCCTTGAAATTCAAATCGTCAAACTCCTGCCAAAACAGACGCGGTCTATCAAAAACGGCCGCTCGCGCCGCCACTAGTCAATCCGTCGGTAAAACAGAGAGGTTCCCGACCGACGGATGAACATGACGCCGCCTGTCAGTTGAACGCGCGCAAAAAGCTCTCTCTTACATCAACCGCCGAACCAACAGCATCGACCGAAAAATCTCTTCTCGCCTTTGCTCGCCTCGGACGCGAAGCCAAGCCAGCATTCCGGACAGCCCGCCAAAAAGACCACATCTGACATCGGCAGATCGCCACGCCGCAAGCACTGACTCGCGTCTCTTACATCAACCGCCGAACCAACAGCATCAACCGCAAAATCTCTTCTCGCCTTCGCTCGCCTCGGACGCGAAGCCAAGCCAGCATTCCGGACAGCCCGCCAAAAAGACCACATCTGACATCGGCAGATCGCCACGCCGCAAGCACTGACTCGCCTCGGATGCCAAGCATCAATCAGCAGCCCAGCCGCGACACCACGTTATAGCCCGCCAAAAAGACCACATCTGACATCGGCAGATCGCCACGCCGCAAGCACTGACTCGCGTCTCTTACATCAACCGCCGAACCAACAGCATCAACCGCAAAATCTCTTCTCGCCTTCGCTCGCCTCGGACGCGAAGCCAAGCCAGCATTCCGGACAGCCCGCCAAAAAGACCACATCTGACATCGGCAGCACGCCAAGCCGCAAGCCCCGACCCTACCTCCCATCGGACAGCGAGCATCGCCTCGGATGCGAAGCCCCAGCAGCCAAGCCCGCGACACCACGTTGCAGCCCGCCAATTACCAACCGACCGCCAACGACGACAATAACCTGTACCTATCGTATCTGTAACGACTACCCTGCAATACGATGAAATAAACCAGCCTTGACCAAATACCCCGTGCGTTTCTGTCCCCCACCCCCGCTTTGACCTTGACGTTATCACGGCCTGCCATCTCCGCTTCAGAGCGCGCAGAAGGCCGGGGATAAGTTGATCGCCGTCAACGTGGGGCTTGTGGGCAGGATTGTGTCCACCGGAGCCAGCATCGACCCTGAGATACGCCAGCAGAGTGAGTACAACTGTGAACTTCCTCAAACAGTGACATTTGCGAGTACTCACTCTACCGGGGGAGAAACACACGGCCGGTATTTACAATGTCAAATTGACCTTGTTTCGCGCGTGCAAACGCAACATCGAGACACGCGGCGATACGTTCCTCGCAGTGGAAATGACACACGAGATCGTGCGGAACGTACTCCCGCAAGTTCATTCGATGTGGAAAGCATAGCCAGACACTGCTGGGGGGCCGCGCAAAAAACCGCGTGGTCCCGAAACCTGGAATTCAGCACACCAGTGGCGCCTGACAGAAGCAACAGCCTGGATAGCAAATCAGCATGGACATCGGCTCCATCGCAAGACGTGACAGCAGCATCGTTATGTTCCTCCGACCAGCGGTATCATCCGTCGACCCTGGCCCACGGAGGAATACGTAAGATGTCATGGCCAACGGCGTCGCGACGCTACACAGAGATGCCCCGGCTACCGACGCCGACGCTCTTCGTGACCGACGTCACCCAGCACAGCGAGGTGCCAGCCAACGGCGCTCGTACCTCAAACCCAGGCGAAACATCTGCCACCAGCGCGGATGTCTCGCCTAGCATAACCACTAGCCTTATCAAGCCTAGCGAGTCTTAACGCACTGGAAGACGACACTCCTCGCAAAGACCCAAGGTCAAGCTTCAGTACCAAACCCCATAACCAGCCGCTTACCATTTGGCACCGGCGTTATCACGGAGTGCCCCGGCGCGACGCCCGGCACCTTCGTGATATACCTTACGGCAGACCGAGGTTGGTCGCCTGGTCTCTGGTTGCCCAACCGGCGGTGACCAGCAGATACATCAGACACCGCCTCAATCGCCGACGGCCCAAGGCTACATCGGATCTGCAACCTGAGGGACCAAGAAGACTGAAGCGGAAGCCAAGATTCCAGGGACACAGCAAGACCCCCAGCATTAATCGACAAACATCCGACGCCAGCGAGGATGTCACGCCCGCCTTAAAACTACGACACCTATGGCCAAACCGCTTCGACGCCTTGGACGTGCGAGAAGACGACGCTCAAGAACTCAAGGTCCCACTTCCAACACCAGACCCCATCACCAGACGTCTATTCTTGGAACCGGCGCTATCACGGAGTGTCCCTAACTGACATGTCTGACACCTCCGCGAAAACCTCACGAGGAAGCTGAGATTGGTGCCCTGGTCTCTAGTCACACAATGGCGGCGACTAGCAGGCGCAACAGGTCCCACCTCACTCTTCGACGGCCCAAGGATGCGATGAGCTGGTCGATTCGAGGAAACCACCATGTGGAAGTGGAAACCTCAGCAGTTTTGACACGAAAGAGCCTCAAGCACGCCAAGACCATCGGACGCGTCAAAGCCGCACAGAGGTGAACCGGCCCCAAGGACAAGCGACGGTAGGCTGATAGAAAAGACGACGGTTCGGTCGTTTCCCGGAGAGGTCGTTTGATACCAGATGGAAATCTCCCACAGGAGACTACCTCAAAGGGCGGACCGAACCATCATATTTCCCAAAATACCACAGCCTACGTCCACTCTTCGTGGTGATCGCAACCCTCGGCCGAGCGGACCCCGTCTCCTTGAAATTCAAATCGTCAAACTCCTGCCAAAACAGACGCGGTCTATCAAAAACGGCCGCTCGCGCCGCCACTAGTCAATCCGTCGGTAAAACAGAGAGGTTCCCGACCGACGGATGAACATGACGCCGCCTGTCAGTTGAACGCGCGCAAAAAGCTCTCTCTTACATCAACCGCCGAACCAACAGCATCGACCGAAAAATCTCTTCTCGCCTTTGCTCGCCTCGGACGCGAAGCCAAGCCAGCATTCCGGACAGCCCGCCAAAAAGACCACATCTGACATCGGCAGATCGCCACGCCGCAAGCACTGACTCGCCTCGGATGCCAAGCATCAATCAGCAGCCCAGCCGCGACACCACGTTACAGCCAGCCAAAAAGACCACATCTGACATCGGCAGATCGCCACGCCGCAAGCACTGACTCGCGTCTCTTACATCAACCGCCGAACCAACAGCATCAACCGCAAAATCTCTTCTCGCCTTCGCTCGCCTCGGACGCGAAGCCAAGCCAGCATTCCGGACAGCCCGCCAAAAAGACCACATCTGACATCGGCAGCACGCCAAGCCGCAAGCCCCGACCCTACCTCCCATCGGACAGCGAGCATCGCCTCGGATGCGAAGCCCCAGCAGCCAAGCCCGCGACACCACGTTGCAGCCCGCCAATTACCAACCGACCGCCAACGACGACAATAACCTGTACCTATCGTATCTGTAACGACTACCCTGCAATACGATGAAATAAACCAGACTTGACCAAATACCCCGTGCGTTTCTGTCCCCCACCCCCGCTTTGACCTTGACGTTATCACGGCCTGTCTCCGCTTCAGAGCGCGCAGAAGGCCGGTGATAATATCTTTCCTTCTAGATATTACATCATCCAAAATGTAGGAGTTAAGTCATTTGCTAACAACCACTGTGCCTCGAGATAGTGATTAAACCTTTATTCTTGTTATTTTCAGGTGGCTGCAAGAAGTATTTGATGTTCCTCTGGTCATCCAGTTGACGGATGATGAAAAAGCTCTTTGGAAAGACATGACCATCGAGACTGCCATGAAGATGGCCTTGGATAACGCAAAAGATATTATCGCCGTTGGTTTCGACTTAGATAGAACATTTATATTTAACGACTTGACATATATTGGGTAAGTTATATTACAGATAATAATTTCTTCAGCCAGAAAACCGTATTACAGTAAGAGGCCTCGCACATGCAAATCCAGGCAAATTATTGTTAATAATTGATTTTCTCTATGTTTTAATTGTTATTCACAAAAAACACATAATTTAATGCAAGTCGTCACTACATTGGTCGTTGAAAAAACAGCCGTGCAGGTTTACAATAAAATATTAAGAAGGTTATAGGTCAGTGATCCACAAATCGCGGCCAAAATAACAAGTACTTCAATCACCAAATTTTTCATTGAATATGACAAAACTCTAATTTCCTATACAGCTACTAAGTTTTATTGTGCAAATATATATGTGTGTATTAATGCAGACTGGAGAGTGATTGGAGTAGCTGATAATATCGTCACCGTTCAGGCAAAACTCACCAACCCAAAAAACATCATTTCGAGATATCGTAATTTAAAAGTTTGGAGATGAAGGAAATATCAGATTTTAATGTTTTTAAGGTTTTATCTACATTACATAATTTTTTCATGTCTTATGAATAAGTTATTTAGGTTACTTTTGCTTTTTGATGCTAATTAATACATCTGAAAAGTTTTGAAGGAGGCAAGATGGCTGAAATGTGGTTTGGTGACTTTTGCTTGTTAATAATCTGGACCAAAGCGATCTTATTATGACAAGCTAAAGTAACTATTCCTGTTTAGTTATTGTTGCCTGTAAAGTAAAAGTCACCATTCATAGTTTAGTGGCTTTTGCTTCTATGTTTATAACGAAGGATTTATTTTTTATAGTGTTAATAATGTCTATCCGCTTATAATGACTTATGCTTGTTAAGATTTTATCGAAAGTTATTCAGGGAAAATCAAATAATTCGGATTTAAGCAACATTTTACTAACTAATGTACCGTGGTGACTTTAGCAACTTAAAGAACATAATTTTACGTTTCGGATGACATACTCAACTCAAAACTGACTTTTTGCGGGTTGGTGACTTTTGCCTGAACGGTGACGATATGTAACTATTAAATTTAAAATAGTAAAATATATGTCTCGTCTAGTATAATATATTGTTATTTTTCAACACTTTTACTCACTGCGGCCCGTGAAAAATGAGAAAATGGATAAATTGGTCCTGTTTCAAATATGTTGTGCATGACTGTTATAGGTCATTTAATTAATTACCATTTTTAGCTTTAGTTTGCACAGAGTACAATAATGCTAATGACTGACAAGCGTAATGGCACTTTTTTCATATTATTAGAAAATACGTTAAAAGAACAGGATATAATAAAGAGCAAAAAGTATTTTCAATCATATTACAGTAGAAAAACCAAATCTTGCTACGCTAATAAAGTGCTTGATAGGGAAAAAAAAGAAAAGACCAAACTTTACATTCAATTAATGATAAAATAAAATTATTATGGGTGACTGACTTGAACCTTGATTTTTAGGCAGTGTCCAGAATTTTACAGAAATATGGTGAGGATACAGAAATGTGTGACATTCAATCAAGTGAAAGGAATCTTCGGTTTCGGAGACTCAGATGTCGTTGGAAAAATTACCTTCCCCACAATCCAAGCTGCTCCAGCCTTCTCGACAAGTTTCCCGGCCATATTTAAAACACAAAAGGTAATATAATATTTTTTTATGGCTCTTCTCTGTCTGTTCGCTCCTTAATCAAAGCATATAGAGAATTTCTGTCACACTCCAGTCTTGCGGCTCCCTAGCAAGCGTCGAACAGGCAGTATTTGGTTTAAACTGAGTATAGCCGTGAGTCCCAGACATTTCGCATCAAATTGAGTGTTGCTCCAGCGACTGTGGTATTTGAGAAAAGTAATTGTCATGACAATCAGAAAAAAAAACTGTTTCTTTTATTCAAAGAATTATTCACAAGATTTAAGAATGTACCATTCTAATTATTGAACATACATAATTCTGAAAACACTCATGAGAAAATATAGCCAATAGAAAAATTTTTTTCGAAAAAAGTAAGACACCCAGCAGGAATCGAACCTACGTCTCTTGGGTTTTGCGCCCTGTGCGTTACCACTATGCTACCATTTTCAGAATTATGTATTTTCAGAAAATAATTATTATCGTTTTATAAACACTATGTTTCCGCTACAAATAACATTTAATCATATCGTCACCTCAATACTACAACCAGATAACTTGATTTTCACTGTTTTTGAGATAGCTATTGAATATGATTCTACATTTCCTTCTCTACAAAATGATAAAACTATGTAAGTCAGGAGTTAATGGGAACTGTATTATTACAATGACCAAATCCGAGTTATCTAGCCGTAGTATTGAGGTGACGATATGGGAGTGTTTCTTCCGATATAGTGAATTTTTCTTCTTATTGATTATTGTATAATGCAGCAATCATAAAGTTAACAAAGAAATGGTGAAATTGAAATATATCATTTGTGGTCAATTATTGTCTGTGCCGTTACAAGACTGACTAAATTCAAGCCGGTGCACGAAGCTGTGAACTTCGATCGTAATGCTCGTTGTTGTTTATTTTTGGAAAGCAATATAGTAAATCTGAAAGTGATGATTGTTGTAAAATGGTAATATTCAATTGAAAATCTTCAATTACTGTGAACAGGTTACCGCATTGCATTCGAACTAGCACTATCATCGTAACACGTAAATCAGTGCCTCGTGCTGATTATATTCAGCCTTGATGCTGTAAATTTACCTCTCTTGATGTCCTGCAGTGATATATGATTAATCTAATGACTTGTTTTTTCCAGTTGCCAGTCCTGATTCCTTGTGCCATCGACCAGGACCCTTACTTCAGAATGACCCGTGACGTGTCGGCCAGATTGAAGTTCCCGAAACCGGCACTTTTGCATTCCACGTTCTTACCAGCGCTGCAGGGGGCGCAAACAAAAATGTCCGCCAGCGATGTCAATGCTTCCATTTTCCTGAACGATACACCGAAACAAATTAAGAACAAGGTATGTATTGCACTGCGATTACCCATATTCCTATAGTTACCAACTTAATAAAGCATTATAGCGCTTGTACACGTGCATGGGTTTACTGACAATAACTGTTTACACGTAAAAGTGTCTGACTCTCTCTCCTATTTCTCCTCTCTCATATCTCCTTATACTACTATTTGACAGGTCTTAAAAATAGGCCGCGGTGTAGTTCATTTTTTTGCCGGTAGGTTCGCCACTATGTTAGAAATATAATATTTAAGATATAAATTGATTTTGGTATTATTTTTATTTAAGGGTGTGGAGAAACACGCCTTATTCAGTCACCTTTTCTGTATTTTAAACAAATGTTACCACATAATATGTAACTGTAAAAATTGTACATATCGACTGCTTAATCTGCAAACCAGCTAACTCCACTTTTCACCAAAAATCAGATTTTGATGGCGTTATGTTATAAAGCATGTGTTCGATGCTCACACAAAACTTTCCTAAACCTATAAATAAATGCGTCATCAATCTTCACACAAAACAGCCAAACTGCAGGTTCCAAATGTCCAATATCATAAATGGAACTGTAGTGGTCAATGACCTCAGGCCTTGTTAGCATTATTTTGACAGTGTAAGAATTAGCAAGTCATTTATACTATCGCACAATCCTCGCATCTACAATCAGCATATTCTGCACGCGTGACATGGAAGTGCAATAATGCAGAGGCCAGCAGATTTCTCAATAGCAAACTTCATCAACAATGATTCGCAATTTACCGAATAGTCTAAATACCTATTAGTATCAATCATAATCTCCGTCTGATCAGTAAGGTTCGCGTAAGTCGCTCCTGTCCCATGAGTACAGACCTCGGGACAATATCATAAGTATTGTAACTTAATGCTCTTGTAACAAACTCTTGTACCAACTGTTTACGCTGCAAATAAAACTCGCTTCTGCATCCACCACCAAATATTGACTTCTCATCTCTCCTGACGACTCTCCATCTACACCTCCTGGTCATCCCCAAACACAGCGGTCTTGTCCCGTCAACAACGAGACTCCCAAAAGAACAACTCCGCTCTTTGTATAAATTTTATTTATGTATAAACGGGAAGCTAAAATAGAGTATTAATTCATAGTGCAGCTTATTTGTAAATAAAAATGTTAACAAGTGTATTTTTTGAATTGTTAAATTCTGCTCGGTAGTTAAACTATTAGGTTTTTCTATTTCCTGAACAATTTTCCCAAATGCAGTTAGCTGGTTTGCAGATTGCATTTGAAATGGTTTTTTATTATAATGGTCAAATCTCTGCAAATAAATACGTTTATCGGATATCCAACCATGTGGACTTCTTTGTTGGTATTTAGTAGATATACTAATGTCTCTAATTGAAATGATGCCTTGTGGAAGTTAACCAGACGAAAGGAGAGTATGCCTACTTGTATTTGCCTCTCATAAAAATTTGGCAAGTCATATATTTTGTAAATCTAGGTTTTATTAACATTTCATTTATTTGACAGATCAACAAACACGCTTTCTCCGGGGGACAACCAACTGTGGAGGAACATAGACTAAAAGGAGGAAACCCTGACGTGGACATCTCTTATCAGTATCTCTCATTTTTCTTAGAAGACGATGACAAATTGGCTGAGGTATATACCTACAACATTTGAAAAATTATTACATTCATAGAAAATAATAGATACTTACTTCACCATGTTATTTCCTAAGAGGATCATATCGTCACTGTTCTGGCAGAAGCCACTAATTCGAAAAAATGACATATTGAGTTAGTTATACCAAAATGTTCCTTATTTCAAACTTTACCGTATGGAAACCTTCTTAATAAATAAACTGTCTTTATTTTAAAGACATCCTTTTTACGATTACTTAATAAACTCACATGATAGACCATTTCAAACATTTTAACAACGTTTTAAAGTCAAATTACTCAAAACTAGTATTCTCCAGTTAGCGTGTTCTGCCAGAACAGAGGCGATATTATGGACTTGCACACAGTGGAGGTTGTATTAAGAGATTTTGTTTTTATGAGAAATGGATGTCACTTGCTCAACTTATTAGGTACATACTATTATACATTGAAATACGACATTATAAGCCAACACATTACTGTTAGGTCATATATGCTGTACACCTTGTGCAATGAATTAGAATAACACCATTGTGAACCGTAGAGGAAAATAATTTCAGAGACACAAAGACGAAACTACACTTTCGCCAGTGTTACCCTTACACCGCTTTACACTGAATGATGCTAGCGATGGCGTAAGAGGCGTTTCGTTCTTGTGTCTTTAAACATTTTTTTTCATTTGTAGTTACACTCCTACTTAACTTTGAAACAATTTATCGTAGGAGTTTCATTTTGTGTCACTAATAAAAGTGATTTTTCTGATGTCAGTTCAATACTTAACTCAAAGTGATTTTTGTAGTTTCGCCCTTGTCACCCTAAGCCCCCGAAATGGAAATGCCGTGAACGTTTGTAAGCACGAATTGTGTGTACAGTGCCGCAAACTTATCTGAAGAATTGATGGGGGAACTACAATCGAAAACTACCCAATCAAGATTCGCAACTGGACAGATTTTAACATTGAAATGGCGTATTCAATATGACGTCCATATGGGTTCTAGTAGTTCCATTTTTGACCATTATTCAGATAAGTTGGTTGGACTGTATGTCGTGTACGGCATAGATATTATGGTATACGGATGAACGGACGGAACAGCATGCAGCCCCTGGTCAGTTTGGACTGTCTACTGCCACCTATTGTTAGAATATCAAAGTAATATTCGGTGAGTGCATGGGGGAACAACTCAAAATTTAAAGGTTTTGAGTTAAGAATGCCGTTTGATGTAGAAAGGTCTTCTCTTTATAATTCAGCAAAAAAAAAATTAAAAATTTCTTCAATGTGTCATAAAATCGAATAATCCTTTCTAAGATTAATCAGTAATTCCATTATATAATCAAATTTATTTGTTAATTCGTTATTAAAATGTACAATTTCATTGTGCATTGATGAATTCCACTAAATCATATACAAAAAAATGTACACTTTCATCGAAATCAAGGCTTTAAAATTAAAATAATAATTACTGCAAAAAATTCAAACGCCATTATCTCGGAACAAGGTTTTATGAGTTGTTCCCCTATTGAACTGGTGTATCGATATGTGTATGCCGCGTAATTTAAACCGATTTAGAAAAAACATCGTTATCGCGATAACGCTCGTTTTCCGGATATGGCTCAATTCAGAATTGAATGTGTTATTTTACTTTTTTTTAGGTTAGGAAGAATTACCTGTCCGGTGAAATGCTGACAGGTGAACTGAAGAAGGCGGCCATAGACTGCATAACCCCAATTATTACCGAATACCAAGAGAGAAGATCGAAAATAACCGATGATGTACTACAACAGTACATGACTGTTAGGAAATTGAAATATGACTTCAAATAGGACTGCTCTTATAAAATAATATTTATTTATTTAATTTTATTGGCATATACTTATTCTTCCAAAACGAAAATATTAGTGAGAATTTGTAAGATATATATTATTATTGTATTTTAGAATTCAAAAAGTTCCTAGAATTCTGTTGCAAATATAGGTGGATTTAGAAATGAGTTTTGATCCTCGCTCTGTGCTCCAAGCAGGCTTACCACGCTGACTGTCTTCCACACTTCTTGCGTGAGAGGTCTGTACAGAGTGTAGTAAATAAAAACGAAACGGTTATACATTATAGTGAGCCCACAACATAAATCTGGACTCTAGAGTTTAACTGGGCTATTTGAAAAATGCGACACTTTCAGGCGAGGCAAAAATTAAATTATCTTATGTAAAATCCATCCTATATTATACATACTGAACAAATTACATAACAATCATCGCTAGGTATATAAACAAATTGTGGACTTTCGACAACGTAATATATTTTTTTTGTCTCGACTGTAAGCTGTGATTTTCAAATAATCCAATTTCCCTCAATCGATTCAATAAATTTTGGTGGTATACTGATATCACAGCGAAATTAAGGTGTGTAGATACTTCAGAGTAATAATATAAAGAGAGTGGCTATTGTTCGGCAAAATGAAGCCGTGTTTCTTGCGTATAACGTACAGTAAAACCCCAATTTTATTATTATTAACTTAAGTATGAAACGTTATACCATCATGTTGCTTCTCAGTACGGCTACCAAATGTTAAATTGAACACAAAAACAATAAATTTCAGCAACACGTGCTCGCAGTTTTTAAATGAATGTAGTCATTCAAATTAATATTTACCAGCGATATGTACAAAAAGTATATTTGATTTAGCCGTAGACGCATATTGCAGAGATATAAGCGTGCCGAATGCTTTCTCACTCGCACTTATGGTTCGTTTTTGTTCAGGCCTTGGTAGATACCATGTTTTCCCATACATAGGATGTGGATGAGCATTGTGTATATGGTTACTATCACCGACAACGGTGTTTAGATTGTCTCTATTGTATAACCGTGTTTCATACAGCGCCCCTTGACTTTTTAATATTTTTATGCCTCTAAATGCGAGGGCGATGGTTTAAATCCCACAGTATTATCCAATTCAGAACACAAGTCCGATACGTTGAGTGAATGGCTAATAACTGTTCATCGTAAGAAAGTATATTACGAAACCTCCTTATTGAGTCTGTAATATGTAGCGAATCATGGCACCTTATGAAGGTTCAGAGCAACCGTATACTGAGCTTCGAAAACAGATGTTTGCGACAGATATTGGGTGTGCGGTGGTATGACTTTAGGAGTAACGAGGAAATAAGCGAACATCAACCTGGCTTGCCTGTTCTTCAAGCCGACCGGATTTCGGTGGCTTGTAAGGCCGCTAAATACTATCTATTGAGTGTATACGGCAGAGATATGGGATGCTAGTTTGACCTGGAGCGATCCTTGGAGGGGCTGTGTGGTATCCATATGCTCCAACTAAGGGCCAATATGGCTGAAGAGAAGAAGAAAAAGAAAATCTGTAAGCAATAAGGTTTTAAAAATCACATTACAGTATGCAATATGACTATTACATTAAATTACATATAATTCTGGGAACTATTTGAAAATCTTGGCTATTATTAATTACCAATGATAAATTCTTTTTACCATTTCGATATTTATATAAAATATTATGTTATCTAGCAATAAAAATATCTTATTATTTTTATAAAAAATTTAGAAAACTTTATAGCACCATTCTTTTTAATCACATATAATTCTGTATGCGAAAGAAAAAGGGGGACAAGTCTGAAATCACCAATTTTTAGGAGAGCCAAAAAACATTGCATTTTGGACAACTTTGTACGGGAACTACTATGTTTCTGTGTGGAATTTCGTATTACAGAGTCGTTGATTAGACTCATCCCTTTTCTCATTTAATATTTCTCATCATATCGTGGGTATTCTGCGAAAAAGCACTAAGTCAAAATTTTGCTGTTTTGACTTAATGATGAGGTAATCTTATTAAGAGTACGCTCTATAGTCTACAAAAACACACACAGTCATATCTATAAAACTGGCGAAGATAATTTATGTTATAAGTCAAAAAGACATACATCTATTCAGAGAAAAAGCACTAAATGGACTTAGTGAATTTGCTTCTCTCATTCTCAGGCTATATTCACAAAATTCTGCGTGCGAAACTGCACTAAGTCATACTCAAAGCAATATTGCAGAAAAGAATTTGCCTTTTATATATATAAAAAAAGTTAAGACCGTCCAAACTTTCAAACTCGATTATCTCAAAACTAGTATTTTTGACTTAATGCTTATTTGCAAAATACCCATGATATCAACTATTTTGCACACAGAATTATATATTATGTTTCTGCACTTTTTTTTATATACTCAGTTTATAATATTATAATTGAATGAATGACATATTATGATTGAATACTTAGATTTTCCATACTAAAAGTTAAGCAGCTTTTTACGCACCTTGTACAGTAGCTACTTCATGGAAAAATATTACATTGTCAGTTTTATAAAAATAGCTGTGCCTTTTACCATTTAATATTAATAAAATCATGTAGTTATATTGTTTTGGAGAACGGTCAATAACATTTACCATTTAAGTATGCCTGTTTTTACACATTCTATATATTGAACATGGATATCAACAACACACTGTTGGGTTTTAAGTTGCATACATTGTAACAGCCACATATACACGACTCCCGTGTCCATTGCGTCACTAGAATTGTGATACATATAAAGCAAGTTTGTAAAAAGAGTTATTTAATTGAAGTGATACCTGGGTCTCATTCACAATTTTGATTCGCTTCGACCCAAGGTTGAGAAATAGACGGTAAGCTGGATGAAAGAGACATCTGTAGTGACTAGTTTTACTAAGGCCATCCGCTCACGAGAATACTCAAAAAAGACGCGACTGAAACTAAAATTCCAGCCAGTATCTAACTAATGTATTTCAATGGCAGCTCATTGACGGCAAGAAAGGAATCTCTCAGTTTCAAAACGTTTGCGACCGAAACCGAAGAGACGCGACATGCTGGTCTCCCAGTCTCTCAGTTTCCAGTCACCCATAAAACAATGATACCAATATCAGTAGATTCGATGAAAAATCATATTTTCTTACCAAAATTGGTAGCACTGAATTGAACTGAACATGCAATAACAAGTCAATACATCGAAAGATAAAGATAGGCGAACTGATTTTTAATTAAAAAAAATGTGGCAGATGTTGAGAAATACTCCTGCCTATATAATTACAGGTTGCCAAAATATTCCTGTAAAAGATATTACAGAAAAAGCTTAGAATGAAGTAGGAAAGACAATGGGTTTTACTTGACAGTTTGAGGTTATGAGATTATTATAAGTGGCTTTCAGTAGTGCCGTGTGCGAAGCATCAGTCATTGGCCAGTTTATGAGTTTATGAGAAGAATCTATTATATGTATCTCCTTTTTAATATTATGGGTTATGCGGCGATTGTATAAAGCTCTACTGAACTGATTGTTTGTGTTAATGAGTTAGATACCAGTGGATTAAAATTACACAAATTTTACACCTATTACGTAGAACGAATTAGCTGCTACCAATATTTTTTAATATACAGTAAAACCTCGTTAATACGAATTCCACGGGACCGAAAATCGAAAAAAAAATTCGAATTACGAATTATGAAATGTATGGGGGGAAAATATTAAAATTTAAAAAAAAAATTTTGATTTTCAACAATATAGTTTACGATTATAGATGTGCCTACCAAATTTCCGGTGCCGTGAGTGTTAATGGGTCATAAAATGTCAGGATTATTTTTATTACCTTAAAATAAGTAATTTATGATGTTTTACGAAAAGTCTGTCACAATTTTCTATGACTCATGAAAAAGTGTACTTTATTACGATTTATTGAATATTTTCATATGCCAGGTGCCTTATGTTATAAATTGTGACATGAAGTCACCCGACGACATGACGTAATTGTGACGTAACCTCAATACACGCATCGAGGCGAGCCGCCGAAGCACACGGCTCACCATAGATATTATTATGCTGAAACACCTATTTGTGTATGGGGACAATGAATAACGCCAGTATTTGAGTAGCGTTAATTTCTCGAATGCTATTATCACTCTGGTAGTACGTCACAATGATGTCATATGACGTCATGTCGAACGGGCGACTTCAACTCGCAAGTTACAACATAAGGCCCCAGGACTCTGAAAAAATTTCGAATTACGAAATTTGAATTAAAAGTATGGTTTTATATATGAAAATAATGTTCAAGTGACAAGTGAGTTTTTTTCGCAAAAATTTCGAATTACGGCGAATTTTGAATTATCCGTGTTCTTATTAACGAGGTTCTACTGTAACATTGATTTTTGAAAATTTACATTACAATAAGAAGTCAATGTTAAAGAATATAATGAAATTATTGATAAGTGATAGGTAACTCAGAAGAGCTTTACACGGCCTAAATAAATAGAAAAATTATTTTATATGCATTATTTTGTATTGTATCTACTTGAAATTATGCAACAACCACTGACGCTATTTCAATGTTTGATAGGTTGAATAAAAGATCTGGATCCCAATTGAGACAGGCAGGTAGGAAGTAGAGGCAGGCTGTGGAGATTCGACATAAATAGTGCACGCTTAACTTTGTCAGTCATATTTTTATTATACAAAGATTTTGCTTTGTAAATCAATTATTATTTTCGCTCCTAAGTGTAGTATAATGAACCTAGGTTACAGTGGCAAAGAGTATAGGTAGGCTGTGGGAATCTGACATAAATACTTCAGTCTATTTTGTTTTCATTGAACTAAGAATACAAATTGCAGATTGTATTGTTAGTTTTTAAAATTCAATTAAGCCTAGCCAAACCAAACTGTAACAGATAAAAAATATTATTCTATCTATAAAATATTCAAAGTTATGTATGATTTAATTGCATAATTTTAGATATTTTATAGATAGACGAGTTTTATTTGACTATTATCTATTATGGCTTGGTTTCACGGGGCTTAAATGAATTTTAAAAACAAACCAACACCGTCTGTAAATTATTGTAGTCTTATTTCAATGAAAACAAATACGAATGACTGACAAAGTTTAGTGTGCACCATTTATAGTGGATCTTAATAGCCTACCTCCACCCTTCGCCGCTGGGACATCCATATGCTCCACTCGGGAGCAAACTTGGTGATTAACAATGACATTAATATGGACGAGTCATCTGGAAAAGAAAATGACACTCACTTTATTGTCGGGTCTGCCGAATGGGATAATCTGTTCTAACGCCATTACAATAAAGGTGATATTGCTATAAATTCCTGATGCTTTTTGTTGGGTCTGCCGAATGGTTCGGTTCGAACGGGTTCGCTCAAATGAACATTGACATTAGAAACACTGCTCTAACGCCATTACAATAAAGGTCATATTGCTATAAATTTCCGATGCGTGATATCGCATAATGGAAATTGCGTGACGTCTACCAATACATGCAAATGCGCGAATTTACTTGCTAGCTACTGTATTGAGTGCGTCGTCCATTAATAATGTCATTGGTGATGAACCAACAATATGTGTGACATGTAATGTATATTAATCCAACGATAACAAATAAGTATGAATGAAAAAGTGTACACAATTTTGTCTTATCGCTCAAAATATCCCGAAACTATTATGGTTTGGTTTAGGCAGGGTTTAATTGATTTTTAAAAACTAACCAATACCATTTGTAAATTGTAGTCTAAGTTCAATAAAAACAAATACGTATGACTAACAAAGTGTAATGTGCACTATTTATGACGGAGCTTAACAGCCTACCACCACCCTTCGCAACTGGGATGTCCATATAGTGGGGTTTATATTTATAGATGTTTACAAAGATTTCTTATTTGGCATTCGTCAAATCATTGGGTCCATGCTCTGGATTAAATACACAGAACAAAATAATTTACATTTTTTTGTCAGAGATTAAACTCTCGACTCGCGGCTTTAAAGACAGCTGCTCGGTAAATTAAGCCACCGCGTGTTAGGTTAGATTAGTTTATTGTATTTCACTGCTAATTTTAACTGCAAGCCAAGTAAATATTACACAATACTTGTTACGTCTTATTAAATACATTTTAAATATAAAATCTTGAATAAAATGACTGCCGATTAAAATTTTTAAAAAGCCCTCTTTTTCCCATAAAATATAAAAACAACGCTCGATCAAAAATACTTTTTTTTATCTGTAACTAGGTTATAAAATTTGGGGTTACATGTAAATTGTACGTATTACATTTTACCATAGCACAGTTCGCCACAGTCATTTCTATAGCACCAAGATGAGAAAAATTTGCATTGTTCTGTATTTCTAATTTAATTACACATACCTTTTCTACTGTCTTTCCTTTGTATTTCTGTAGTTTTTATTACGTATTGTGTTTACAGGAAGCCAGGTGGGAACCGTGCCAATGTTCATAGCCGATATCATGAATTCAAGAATGAAAATCTAACCTAACCTCTAACTTGACCTAACCTAACCTAACAAATAATTCAGTATATTGGCTATTTTCAAAATTTGTTTGCCGCTGTCTTCCTGTAAACCGACAAGAACCGTGTTTTATTTAGACATGAATTGGACGGTCTTTAATATACGACCATATATTTCCGATGCAACATTTCACGGTGAAGTGTAAACTGCATACGTACATATTTCCGGACACGAAAATTTGGACGTTATATTATTTGGAAGATATTATAATTTTATAAATGTATCTATGTTTATAATGTTAAAAAGATTTTTATACGTACTGCAAATGTCATCATTGGGAAAATACAAATAAAAAGCGAATTCTCAAAACATCTGTTTTTTAATTATTGTATGGTAAGTCGGGGCCTAATTTTTACTTTGACAGATTACTGATTGTAAAATAATATGTTTATGTTCAAAATAAAAACATAGTTATATTAGAAAAACACTTTACTATAATATGTAGCAGCAATAGTATTAAAAAATTAACTGGAACAATATAAAAACTAAAAATGCCATCATCTCCCACTTTGTCGGGGGAAGATGCCACAATCTAAAAAAAATTAAGACTTCAGACCGACACCGCACCGCACGTCGATTTGTTTTGTCATGGCGTCGGATGAAAATATTCTTAAATCGTGTAAAGATGACTAAAAAACTTGTACTTAAAAAAGAAAACAAGTCAATGAATATACTATTATTATTAGTAATATAACAATAAACATAACATGAAATGGACGCATTTTGGATTTTTATGAAAAATTATATTTCGTTCGGCACGCGTCATTTGCACAATCCGCGCATCGCCTAGCCACGATCTTTTTAGACCATGCCTCAACTGAAGTATAGCCTTAAGATTTTACATATTACCAATTTTACACTCAATTTGCGACTCAAAATGATAGGGGCAGCATTCTGCATAAGTCTGCAAGACTGAATAAAGGCGGCACTTTACATACCTAGGGACATCGTTGAATTGAACTGGTGTTCTTGCGAATACTGTTCACGGAAATTTGACCACTGACAATATTTATTTTAAATCCAGGTTTTTTCACTATTTATTTGTTTACCTAATAGTTGCTGAATTATTCAGGGATGGATAAAAAGAAAAATTCACCAACATGTTTAATCTGTGTATGTACTGTGAAATCTATTATTTTTTTTTAAATTATAAACGATCACTCCAATCTGTATTAAAAACTTTATTTCTAGCGAAACAAATTTCGATCAATACGCAAATTTAATATTATCTGGTAGGGAATGTCAGGGTGATTAATAATTTTGTTCAATATCATAGTAAGATACCTAATAGCATGGCCCTCGCAAGGAGTGGGCTGACAGTGCTCTAGCCTGGGGGCCCTACGTGGCGGGTCGACCTGATAAGTGGGATAAACACAATAAAAATGTGCCCTAATGGGGAAAAAGTCGCCTACGGCGTTATTTTAGTCTTAACATTTTAAAATGTCTAGTTGTGTGATGCAATTTTTGATTACTGTGACGTGTCGATATTCGACAACTCCACAATTAAAGTGGATTTATTCAACAATACAAAAAAATCGCTAAAAATACACCGAAAACCCTTAATTTTACCTGAAACAACATTTAGAAAACGATTCTGTAAAAAGTCCCACTGCCTTTAACCCTAGCGATGGGTAGGGGGGCCCGCCAAATATCCTGGCCTGGGGGCCCGCTTCAAGACGTGCAGAGAGTGTTGCCAACCGTACTATAATTATAGTACAATACTATAATTTTAAAGGATTCGAGCCGAAAAATATTCCTGTACTATATTTTTTTTTACAGAAATTCTATAATCTTTACGCCTTTGTACTATAATCAGCATATAAAATATGGCAACACTGCGTGGGGACCATGCCTAATAGTTTTTAGAACAATCTTAGGCAATTGTCTGGGTATGGTATGGACACTATTACAATTGTTTTGAAACAAAGTATTTGTTAATTATTCTACAGTTTTTAAGTTAATGATATTGACAGCTATTTCGGGCTATAAACTCATTTTCAGATACAATAGATACCTACCTACTAGATACAATACAATTATCACTGAATGGCCTAAGGCAAGGTGACGCTCTGGCATGCCTTCTTTTCAATATTGCGCTAGAAAAGGCGATACGGGATGCAAAGATTGATGCCCGTGGCAGCGGCACGATATTTACTAAGCCTGTGCAGCTGCTGGCGTATGCCGATGATATTGACATCATTGCCATATCAGAATTGGCGCTGAAAAAGGCATTCACAGCACTAGAAGCCTCTGCCAAAAGAATGGGTTTACAAATAAACGAGTCAAAAACTAAATACATGCCTGTCTATGTCACACCACGAGAAGTCGCACCAAAGTTAGATATTGGTGCATACAAGTTTGATACGGTCGACAGTTTCATATACCTTGGATCTCTTGTAACTCGACATAATGATATTACAGAAGAAATCAACAAGAGAATCATGTCTGCGAATAAATGCTACTTTGGTCTGTTAAGACATTTTAAGTCCCGCTTACTATCTCGTCGAACTAAAAGCACTCTTTACAAAACACTTGTAAAGCCAGTGCTCACCTACGCATTGGAAACCTGGACATTAACTCTGCGAAATGAACGAGCCCTGAACATCTTCGAAAGAAAAATTCTCCGCCGTATATATGGACCGATCAGGGATGGCACCAATTGGAGGAGAAGATATAATGCTGAGCTCTACGGACTGTACGAAGATTGCAGCGCAGTTCAATCAATTAAGATTGGGAGACTGCGATGGCTAGGTCATGTGCACCGTATGAATGACAATGAACCGGCAAAGAGAGTGATGTCCAGCAATCCAATAGGACGTAGAAGAAGAGGGAGGCCAAAGATTCGCTGGTTAGATGGAGCTGCCAGTGACTGCCGTATTCTGGGGGTACCAAATTGGAAAGCGGCCACACTGGATAGAGACAGGTGGAGGGAGCTGTTGGAGGAGGCCAGGACCCACACCGGGTTGTCGCGCCCCTGATGATGAGATACAATACAATAGATATATTATTCGAAGTTAGTTGCCGCTTGAAATAACAATATCAATAACCCAAGAGTTGAAGAATATTAATAAAAGCTTTGTTTCAAAACCATTCGATTTTTTAAAATGTTCCTATTTAAAAAATATTTATCAAATCCCTGCCTGTGTTACTTTTAACAAAACTATTAGACTATTTAAATCAATTGATTTCATAAAATTAAAATTACGTACGAACATAATTATAATAATGTATTTATTTTAATACTTAAGTCATTATTTTTTGTAGTAGAGGGAAATTGACATATTACTGAATTAAATTATCTGTAGGTACTTAATCGGATTATTAAAATACTCCTCGAATTTCATAATAATTATCACCTGCACCGTATAAACTATAAAAGGTATGAAATAGGTCCACTATACAATGAGAAAGAATCAAATATTGTGAAGGTAGGTATTGGCCACTCACCAGTGGCGTCGCAATAAATTTTAGCGTCCTTTTTAAAAGAAATTAGTTCTGTTTTAATTAAATTAACCCATCTTCAGAAGTTACGTCGATTTTTCACCATTGTTGAACTACGAGTATAAATACAAACTACTCGAATTGGGTTAATTAGATAATATAACATCTAGATACTGAAATGTTTTTTAATTTATAGCTATTTGGTTGTTTTATATGAATTCGTAAGTACTTACACGTGCGCTTGCTGTGCTAAAGTGTCCGCTTCTGAAGCCGGGGGTCGCGAGTTCGAATGACAACCATATTATTATCTCGTAATAAAAAAAGTTGATTGTACAAAGTTCCTGGGGATTCTGAGCTCAGTTTGATTGATTGACCAACACCAAAATATGTAGCATGAGTGGCGGTTTTAGGTACGCTAAAGCTCGAGGCACCGACAAGTTTGTAGGCCCCGTCCAAAAAATTGGTCTGTGGGTATTAAAATATAATAATTTTATATGTATATTTTATGGTTATATCGTCATGATATGATTCATTTTTTACATTCAGTTTGGTATTTCCTGATGAAGCAATCGCTTCATCTGCTAAATAGAAAAGAAGAAGAGCCATACAACTTTATCAATAGTAGATCTAATGGGTATCTATTCGAATTAGATACATTAATGGCGTCCTTTGGCTACAGCGTATTTTGGCCATATGTGATATCGTGTCCGGAAACTTGTAAGCATGCAGTTCTCCATATCACACTTCACCATGAAATGTTTTTTGGAAATATGTATATGCCGTCCCAACCTCTTTGGGTCATATAGTACTGACATAAAAATCATGTCTTAATAAAATACGGTTCTTGTCGGTTTACATAATATTACAGAAAGCCGGAAGCAAACAAATTTTGAAAATAGCTGATGTACTGGATTATTTGTCAGGTTAAGTTAGGTTTACATTCTTGAATTCATGAATTTTGCCAAAATCGGCTATGAAAATTGAATTAATGTTCATATTGAATCCAATCAAATATTGGAGCAGTGCTCGAAATAGAAAATCTTACGAACCGGAGCGCTGAATAATCATTCAAAAATATCAAATTATGTTAAATATTTTTCGGATATCATAAGGGCGATATGCCTAATAATCAGGGTTTCATTTATACTTGAAGGGGCTCTGCGCTAATACACATTACCCCCCCCCCCCCATACAACATTAAAATGTAGTTTTTTTTAAATGGGTACACTACTCATTTTTGCTAAATCACTTATTTTTCGTCACTTTTCTTAGAATTGGGCTCTTGTCTTCAAAATTCTAGAAGCTCGTACATTTGTGTATTCCTTCGTTGCAATGTTTTTTTGCGATTTCAAATTATTTTTCAGGTTCCGGAGACCTACTAATTTAAGGTCCTGGACCTGTATTCCCTTTAGCCCTTTTTGTAAACACATCTGAAATCCGAACAGCCTATATTATATTATAAACTTTGTAGGACTAATCATTAATAAATAATACACACATTATGTCAGCGCCGCAGGCGAATTTTTTTCCCACGAATCAGTTACATGCAATATTATCTCAATAACATGAAACGGAACGCAATTTTTAAAGAATCCACGAGCCGGAACGGTATCTTTTAGAATTTCACGAACAGGAGCGGCGCTCCGGTGCGTTCCGGTCTATTTCGAGCCCTGTATTGGAGACCGTATACCAGTGGCGAAGGGTCGAGGTAGGCTGTTAAGATCTGTCATGAATAGTGCACAATAAACTTTGTCAGTTATTCGCATATGTTTTCATTGAAGTAAGACTACAATTTACATATGGTGTTGGTTAGGTTTTAAAATTCAATTGAATCCTGCGAAACCAAGCCATGATGATAATAGTCAAAAAATACTCATCTATCTATAAAATATCTAAAATTATGCAATTCAATCATACATAACTTTGGATATTAATTCATTGATAAAATAATATTTTGTGTATACTATTATAATTTGGTTTAGGCAGAGCTTAAGTAATTAAAAAAAATGAACTAACAATATGTTTAATATAAATAAATAAGTATGAATGAAAAAGTGTGCACAATTTTGTTGTGTCGCCCAAAGTCTACCAAAACTATTATGGTTTGGCTTAGGTAGGGTTTAATTGATTTTTAAAAACTAACCAACCCCATCTGTAAATTGTAGTATTAGTTCAATAAAAACAAATACGTATGACTAACAAAGTGTAATGTGCACTATTTATGACGGAGCTTAACAGCCTACCACCACCCTTCGCAACTGGGATGTCCATATAGTGGGGTTTATATTTATAGATGTTTACAAAGATTTCTTATTTGGCATTCGTCAAATCATTGGGTCCATGCTCTGGATTAAATACACAGAACAAAATAATTTACATTTTTTTGTCAGAGATTAAACTCTCGACTCGCGGCTTTAAAGACAGCTGCTCGGTAAATTAAGCCACCGCGTGTTAGGTTAGGTTAGTTTATTGTATTTCACTGCTAATTTTAACTGCAAGCCAACTCAATATTACACAATACTTGTTTCGTCTTATTAAATACATTTTAAATATAAAATCTTGAATAAAATGACTGCCGATTAAAATTTTTAAAAAGCCCTCTTTTTCCCATAAAATATAAAAACAACGCTCGATCAAAAATACTTTTTTTTATCTGTAACTTGGTTATAAAATTTGGGGTTACATGTAAATTGTACGTATTACATTTTACCATAGCACAGTTCGCCACAGTCATTTCTATAGCACCAAGATGAGAAAAATTTGCATTGTTCTGTATTTCTAATTTAATTACACATACCTTTTCTACTGTCTTTCCTTTGTATTTCTGTAGTTTTTATTACGTATTGTGTTAGTAAGTGTTTTAGGTACAATTCGGTTTACAGGAAACCAGGTGGGAACCGTGCCAATGTTCATAGCCGATATCATGAATTCAAGAATGAAAATCTAACCTAACCTCTAACTTGACCTAACCTAACCTAACAAATAATTCAGTATATTGGCTATTTTCAAAATTTGTTTGCCGCTGTCTTCCTGTAAACCGACAAGAACCGTGTTTTATTTAGACATGAATTGGACGGTCTTTAATATACGACCATATATTTCCGATGCAACATTTCACGGTGAAGTGTGAACTGCGTACGTACATATTTCCGGACACGAAAATTTGGACGTTATATTATTTGGAAGATATTATAATTTTATAAATGTATCTATGTTTATAATGTTAAAAAGATTTTTATACGTACTGCAAATGTCATCATTGGGAAAATACAAATAAAAAGCGAATTCTCAAAACAGCTGTTTTTTAATTATTGTATGGTAAGTCGGGGCCTAATTTTTACTTTGACAGATTACTGATTGTAAAATAATATGTTTATGTTCAAAATAAAAACATAGTTATATTAGAAAAACACTTTACTATAATATGTAGCAGCAATAGTATTAAAAAATTAACTGGAACAATATAAAAACTAAAAATGCCATCATCTCCCACTTTGTCGGGGGAAGATGCCACAATCTAAAAAAAATTAAGACTTCAGACCGACACCGCACCGCACGTCGATTTGTTTTGTCATGGCGTCGGATGAAAATATTCTTAAATCGTGTAAAGATGACTAAAAAACTTGTACTTAAAAAAGAAAACAAGTCAATGAATATACTATTATTATTAGTAATATAACAATAAACATAACATGAAATGGACGCATTTTGGATTTTTATGAAAAATTATATTTCGTTCGGCACGCGTCATTTGCACAATCCGCGCATCGCCTAGCCACGATCTTTTTAGACCATGCCTCAACTGAAGTATAGCCTTAAGATTTTACATATTACCAATTTTACACTCAATTTGCGACTCAAAATGATAGGGGCAGCATTCTGCATAAGTCTGCAAGACTGAATAAAGGCGGCACTTTACATACCTAGGGACATCATTGAATTGAACTGGTGTTCTTGCGAATACTGTTCACGGAAATTTGACCACTGACAATATTTATTTTAAATCCAGGTTTTTTCACTATTTATTTGTTTACCTAATAGTTGCTGAATTATTCAGGGATGGATAAAAAGAAAAATTCACCAACATGTTTAATCTGTGTATGTACTGTGAAATCTATTATTTTTTTTTAAATTATAAACGATCACTCCAATCTGTATTAAAAACTTTATTTCTAGCGAAACAAATTTCGATCAATACGCAAATTTAATATTATCTGGTAGGGAATGTCAGGGTGATTAATAATTTTGTTCAATATCATAGTAAGATACCTAATAGCATGGCCCTCGCAAGGAGTGGGCTGACAGTGCTCTAGCCTGGGGGCCCTACGTGGCGGGTCGACCTGATAAGTGGGATAAACACAATAAAAATGTGCCCTAATGGGGAAAAAGTCGCCTACGGCGTTATTTTAGTCTTAACATTTTAAAATGTCTAGTTGTGTGATGCAATTTTTGATTACTGTGACGTGTCGATATTCGACAACTCCACAATTAAAGTGGATTTATTCAACAATACAAAAAAATCGCTAAAAATACACCGAAAACCCTTAATTTTACCTGAAACAACATTTAGAAAACGATTCTGTAAAAAGTCCCACTGCCTTTAACCCTAGCGATGGGTAGGGGGGCCCGCCAAATATCCTGGCCTGGGGGCCCGCTTCAAGACGTGCAGAGAGTGTTGCCAACCGTACTATAATTATAGTACAATACTATAATTTTAAAGGATTCGAGCCGAAAAATATTCCTGTACTATATTTTTTTTACAGAAATTCTATAATCTTTACGCCTTTGTACTATAATCAGCATATAAAATATGGCAACACTGCGTGGGGACCATGCCTAATAGTTTTTAGAACAATCTTAGGCAATTGTCTGGGTATGGTATGGACACTATTACAATTGTTTTGAAACAAAGTATTTGTTAATTATTCTACAGTTTTTAAGTTAATGATATTGACAGCTATTTCGGGCTATAAACTCATTTTCAGATACAATAGATACCTACCTACTAGATACAATACAATTATCACTGAATGGCCTAAGGCAAGGTGACGCTCTGGCATGCCTTCTTTTCAATATTGCGCTAGAAAAGGCGATACGGGATGCAAAGATTGATGCCCGTGGCAGCGGCACGATATTTACTAAGCCTGTGCAGCTGCTGGCGTATGCCGATGATATTGACATCATTGCCATATCAGAATTGGCGCTGAAAAAGGCATTCACAGCACTAGAAGCCTCTGCCAAAAGAATGGGTTTACAAATAAACGAGTCAAAAACTAAATACATGCCTGTCTATGTCACACCACGAGAAGTCGCACCAAAGTTAGATATTGGTGCATACAAGTTTGATACGGTCGACAGTTTCATATACCTTGGATCTCTTGTAACTCGACATAATGATATTACAGAAGAAATCAACAAGAGAATCATGTCTGCGAATAAATGCTACTTTGGTCTGTTAAGACATTTTAAGTCCCGCTTACTATCTCGTCGAACTAAAAGCACTCTTTACAAAACACTTGTAAAGCCAGTGCTCACCTACGCATCGGAAACCTGGACATTAACTCTGCGAAATGAACGAGCCCTGAACATCTTCGAAAGAAAAATTCTCCGCCGTATATATGGACCGATCAGGGATGGCACCAATTGGAGGAGAAGATATAATGCTGAGCTCTACGGACTGTACGAAGATTGCAGCGCAGTTCAATCAATTAAGATTGGGAGACTGCGATGGCTAGGTCATGTGCACCGTATGAATGACAATGAACCGGCAAAGAGAGTGATGTCCAGCAATCCAATAGGACTTAGAAGAAGAGGGAGGCCAAAGATTCGCTGGTTAGATGGAGCTGCCAGTGACTGCCGTATTCTGGGGGTACCAAATTGGAAAGCGGCCACACTGGATAGAGACAGGTGGAGGGAGCTGTTGGAGGAGGCCAGGACCCACACCGGGTTGTCGCGCCCCTGATGATGATGATGAGATACAATACAATAGATATATTATTCGAAGTTAGTTGCCGCTTGAAATAACAATATCAATAACCCAAGAGTTGAAGAATATTAATAAAAGCTTTGTTTCAAAACCATTCGATTTTTTAAAATGTTCCTATTTAAAAAATATTTATCAAATCCCTGCCTGTGTTACTTTTAACAAAACTATTAGACTATTTAAATCAATTGATTTCATAAAATTAAAATTACGTACGAACATAATTATAATAATGTATTTATTTTAATACTTAAGTCATTATTTTTTGTAGTAGAGGGAAATTGACATATTACTGAATTAAATTATCTGTAGGTACTTAATCGGATTATTAAAATACTCCTCGAATTTCATAATAATTATCACCTGCACCGTATAAACTATAAAAGGTATGAAATAGGTCCACTATACAATGAGAAAGAATCAAATATTGTGAAGGTAGGTATTGGCCACTCACCAGTGGCGTCGCAATAAATTTTAGCGTCCGTTTTAAAAGAAATTAGTTCTGTTTTAATTAAATTAACCCATCTTCAGAAGTTACGTCGATTTTTCACCATTGTTGAACTACGAGTACAAACACAAACTACTCGAATTGGGTTAATTAGATAATATAACATCTAGATACTGAAATGTTTTTTAATTTATAGCTATTTGGTTGTTTTATATGAATTCGTAAGTACTTACACGTGCGCTTGCTGTGCTAAAGTGTCCGCTTCTGAAGTTGGGGGTCGCGCGTTCGAATGACAACCATATTATTATCTCGTAATAAAAAAAGTTGATTGTGCAAAGTTCCTGGGGATTCTGAGCTCAGTTTGATTGATTGACCAACACCAAAATATGTAGCATGAGTGGAGGTTTTAGGTACGCGAAAGCTCGAGGCACCGACAAGTTTGTAGGCCCCGTCCAAAAAATTGGTCTGTGGGTATTAAAATATAATAATTTTATATGTATATTTTATGGTTATATTGTCATGATATGATTTATTTTTTACATTCAGTTTGGTATTTCCTGATGAAGCAATCGCTTCATCTCCTAAATAGAAAAGAAGAATAGCCATACATCTTTATCAATAGAAGATCTAATGGGTATCTATTCGAATTAGATAAATTAATAGCGTCCTTCGGCTACAGCGTATTTTGGCCATATGTGATATCGTGTCCGGAAACTTGTAAGTATGCAGTTCTCCATATCACACTTCATCATGAAATGTTTTTTGGAAATATGTATATAATATGCCGTCCCAACCTCTTTGGGTCGTATAGTACTGACATAAAATTCATGTCTTAATAAAATACGGTTCTTGTCGGCTTACATAATATCAGTGGCGAAGGGTGACTTTTTGAAAGAGGTAGGCTGTGGTAGTAACCATGCATGTCAGATATATTTGCGGGAAATAAGAAGATAACCCAATATGAATAGGTACGCTAAAACGTAGAAATTTCAAAAGCTTAATTGGTTTGTTATAATTAGTTCATAAAACTAAGCAATTAGCTTGAATTACTTATGTATTTTCCTAAACATTTATAAACGTAACATACGCTCAAAATATATTACCTATCATGTATGAAAATATCCGTTGTTGTATATGTATTATGTTCCATAACAATTTATAACTTGACCCGTAAAACTAGACATTTTAAAATACTTCTATATTTAAAACACAGACTTAGGTAGGTACAATATCAGATATCTAAATTGTCTAACGAGTGAACTAATGAATAAATAAAAATCACGAGATAAATTATTTTATATTTTTATCAATACATATTTATGTGATTTAATGGCATAGAAATTATTTTTTTAAATTATCTTTTTATTAATTATTTTGAATAAATGCGCTCTCGCGACGCAAGCGCTAACGAAACAGCTTGCACATTTGTATGCGGGACGCCAGACATTTTGAAATTATGAGAAAAAAACTTCATATTGAAAAACTTGTCGATTAACGCAAAAATAATCCTATACAATATGTGAAGTGAAACGCGGCGTGTTTTATTTTTTTAAACTTTCAAGATATGCCATAGATGGTGCTTATTGAAATATGGGAAAAGATCGTAAAATTATGACAATTAAACGATAAATGTCTTTGGGGCATATTGAATATATTATTATTTGTGATTATATAAATAGTTAATATGAAAATAAAACTATTTTTCTTAAGAAGGTAGGCTTTAAATAATCGCCTAGTATGGAGTCTTCGCCACTGCATAATATTACAGAAAGCCGGAAGCAAACAAATTTTGAAAATAGCTGATATACTGGATTATTTGTTAGGTTAAATTAGGTTTACATTCTTGAATTCATGAATTTTGCCAAAATCGGCTATGAAAATTGAATTAATGTTCATATTGAATCCAATCAAATATTGGAGACCGTATACCAGTGGCGAAGGGTCGAGGTAGGCTGTTAAGATCCGTCATGAATAGTGCACACTAAACTTTGTCAGTTATTCGCATATGTTTTCATTGAAGTAAGACTACAATTTACAAATGGTGTTGGTTAGGTTTTAAAATTCAATTGAATCCTGCGAAACCAAGCCATAATAGATAATAGTCAAAAAATACTCATCTATCTATAAAATATCTAAAATTATGCAATTCAATCATACATAACTTTGGATATTAATTCATTGATAAAATCATATTTTGTATATATTATTGTAATTTGGTTTAGGCAGAGCTTAAGTAATTAAAAAAAATGAACTAACAATATGTTTAATATAAATAAATAAGTATGAATGAAAAAGTGTGCACAATTTTGTTGTGTCGCCCAAAGTCTACCAAAACTATTATGGCTTGGCTTAGGTAGGGTTTAATTGATTTTTAAAAACTAACCAACCCCATCTGTAAATTGTAGTATCAGTTCAATAAAAACAAATACGTATGACTATCAATGTTCAATGTGCACTATTAATGTCGGACCTTAACAGCCTACCTCCACCCGTCGCAACTGGGATGTCCATATAGTGGGGTTTATATTTACAGACGTTTACAAAGATTTGTTATTTGGCATTCGTCCAACCATCGGGACCATGCTCTGGATTAAATACACAGAACAAAATAATATGCAGTTTTTTTGTCAGAGATTAAACTCTCGACTCTCGACTCGCGGCTTCAAAGACAGGTGGTCGGTTAATTAAGCCACCGCGTTTTAGGTTATAGTTCGAAGATATCTTCTTGGCTACGTTAAAACTGTGAAATAACATGCTCCGCCCATTTTTAACCGCACTTCCATTATAAACTAACTCCCATTTAGTAGACAACAACGCCTAGAAGCGTAGCCAAGAAGATGTTTTCGCACATTAGGTTAGTTTATTGCATTTCACTGCTAATTCTAACTGCAAGCCAACTCAATATTACACAATACTTGTTTTGTCCTATTAAATATATCTCTTTCCGATAAAAAGCTCACGGTGAAATGTTTTACGTATAATTTACAGTATATCGGCGCCCCTGCTATTGGGCAGTGACATAGGAGGTAAATATTACTCTACAAAGGGTCTCCTTTTCATTGTATCAAAAAGATGAATACATTTCACAATGCGAGCGGATGTTTGGTACGCTTCAAACTCACCTGCATTAATTCCGACAATCCGACGACATGTCGTATCATTTTTCTAACAAACACTTGTGTATACATTTCTTAATCAAACAGAGACAATTTTATTATTATTCGATCCACAACATTAAAAACCCAAATCGAAATAATGAATTCCAATCAGTCCGTGACTAAAAACCACGCGTGCTACACAAGAAACGCCATCCCTGAATGTATTTTTGTCTTTGTGTTGATAGTGTTCAATGATTAATCAGAAATGAGTAATTCTTCATCTTACAGTGAGCTTTATATAGACGATACCGTTCCTTTAGTGGAAGTTTGCACCACGAATTATCCTCGTAGAGTGTCTGAAAGTTTCGACGCAGATCCGAACAACGCGGAAGAAAATGACGACAAGATCATCCTTGAAATAGGTGGACCAGAATCCAAAGACAGTTCTATGCCGACATTTTACCATAAGAAATACGATAAGACATCGCCACATCAACGAGTATTCAGAAGTGACAGTCCATCGAATGGATCCAGGTCTCAACATTACGATTCAAGAGACAGAGTTTATGAAGACCACGAAATTAACAGAGAAGAAAATCTACAAGACATGCACGAAAATAATGACGATGCTTATCATTTAAGTTTTGATCTGTCGTGTGAAGCAGCAAAGAAGGATTTGTCTGGAGATTATGGCTTGGAGTATAGGCCTCAGGGTTTCGGGTGTCTGGAGAAGATGACCAGTCCGGTTCCTGTGAGGATGGGCATGGCGACGGAGCACGCCATCGTGAGGGTCGACAACTTGTCTTGGAGGGAGAGGGCGCTTCAGCTGGAGAGAGGTTGCTCTCTTCAACTATTTACGACCCCATATGGTGATATTAAATTGAAAACAGTTCATTTTGTACATTAAAATTATTAAATTGATTATTTATCGTTTTCAATATAGAATTTGAGAATGGTATATCATTTTCACGTGAAATTAAATAATCCAAAATAGTTTCAGCAACTTGACGTGTTCTTTAGATTTCACTGTTTCGAATTAATTGTTCACGTATTAATTAAAAGTCTTAGAAGAATCAAATCCATTTCACTACAGTTCTAGTAATCGAGTACCTACTGTTGTAAAAAGTATTCGGAAATTGGAAGCAATATGTACCTACAGTTAATATTTTTAATAGTAAATGCCGTCGTATTTTTTTAAATATTTTCTTTCATAAATGTGAAGAACTGTAATCACAAAATATGGTTACATGTAAATTGTACGTAAAACATTTCACCGTGGCACAGTTCGCCGTGAACTTTCTTATCGGAAAGAGAATATAACCATATAATATACGGTCTCCATTTTTATTAGATTCAATATGAACATTAATTCAATTTTCATGGCTGATTTTGGCAAAATTCATGAATTCAAGAATGAAAACCTAATCTAACCAAACAAATAATCCAGTATATCAGCTATTTTCAAAATTAGTTCGCTGCTCGCTTCCTGTAAAGTGTAAACAGACAAGAACCGTGATTTATTTAGATTTGAATTTTATGTCAGTACCTACTATACGACCCAATGAGGTTGGACGGTCTTTAATATACTGCCATATATTTCCGATAGAACATTTCACGGTGAAGTGTGATACGGCGAACTGCATACTTATAAGTTTACGGAAACGACAAAATATAGCCAAATATTCAGAAAGATCAACGCATAGAATCTAGCCAACGTTAGTTAATACTGTATAATCGAATCCATGAAACTGATTTTCCTCGCTATAGGTATACCTATTAGATTTTCAATACGGTTCAGTTTCACTAGTTAAGTATTTTAAATATTGTTTAATATATCTTACATTATGTCCGGAAAATATAGTCGCGTTTAAAAAGATGCAGGAAAAAATAACAAATATAATTTTGCTCCTCAGAGCCAGTGTCATGTGTACGATTTTGCAGAAAATTAGACAGATTTTGTATCTAAAGTATCATGTGTCATTCAGAGCCAATGACAAAATGTCACTGTTCAGAGCCAATTCAACTGAATCTATTAGTAATGTAATAATATAACCCTGAAATTCCATAGACAGGAAGTGGCTGAAAAATCTTAAATTGCGTTTTCTTGAAGGCGTTAATTTTACATACTGTACATTGGCTCTCACGTAATGCGAATAATAATTTTAATGAATTCATATAAATGTAATATTTTATTGTTTATAACAGAGTACAAGAAGTCAGCCTGCGACAGGGAGAGAACCCGAATGAGAGACATGAACAAAGCTTTCGATTTGCTGCGATCAAAGCTTCCAGTAACAAAGCCTTCGAAGAAAAAATACTCCAAGATTGAATGCCTCAGGTGATAAGTATATTTTCGTTTGATTGAGACGATATAATTTTTTTTATTGACCTTCTGAATATTTTTAGCGATTTATTTTGCAGGAAGTCTTGTATAAAAGCTATAAATAATCATATTCGTAAAAAAAATAATAAAGTATTATTTGCGGCTGGTGAACCTCGACCTCGCTTGTCTGTTATTCAAGCCAACTGGATTCCGGGCTCCTGGAAGGCCGCTAAATACTATATATTCCATAGACTATAGAGTGTATACGGCGGAGCTGCTGGATGCTGGTATGACCTGGAATGGTGCCAGAAGACTGGCGAGCAACAGGGATTCTTGGAGAAGCCGCGTGGTGTCCATATATACCAACTAAGGGGCGAATATGGCTGAAGATTCCAATAACTGTATTAGTTGTTATCAGGGATTGAAATTCCAGGCAGAATTTTCTTCCCGGGATTTAGGATTTAACGATCCAATCCCGGGGTTCACGGACAATATTCTCCGTATGCGATTCATTCACCGTACAATATTGTATCGGAAATATATCGCCGTATATTAAAGACCCAACCTCTTTGGGTCGTATAGTACTGGCATAAAATTAATGTCTAAATAAAACACGGTTCTTGTCGGCTTACACTTTACAGGAAGCCAGCAGCAAACAAATTTTGAAAATAGCCGATATACTGGATTATTTGTTAGGTTAGGTTAGGTTAGGTTTTCATTCTTAAATTCATAAATTTTGTCGAAATCAGCCATGAACATTGATTTCTTTTATTTTGTTAACTGTAAATTCATGGTGGAACTGCATTGTATTGTTGTTTAATTTAATAAAACGCATTTTTTTGTAGTATTTATTCCACTTTTAATCAATAAATTAGGACCGGTTTCGTCCGCCTCAGAGAGACATTTGCAACTGAATACATTTTTTTAAAACAATATTTATCAAACAGTTGTGTTGTGATGATAAACTCTGTTTTAATTTGTATTTCTTATACAAGACAGTAAGTTTTGCCGTACTGGCTTCTTTAACTTCTTTTATTTTGTTAACTGTTAATTCATGTTCATGAATTCATGAATTGACAGTAACCGGTCCTAATTTATTGATTAAAAGTGGAATAAGTACTACAAAAAAATGCGTTTTATTAAATTAAACAACAATACATGAAAATTGAATTAATGTTCATATTGAATCTATTAAAATTGGAGCCATCTACAATTTACATGTAACCCAATACACTGCGAGGGCAATTCTTCGTGTTTTTTTTATAAAAAGATTATTATGAAGATATAAAGAAAAGATTTTATTAATGGAAATGGCGTTTAGGTGGTTTTAAAAAAAGTATCAAAATAGTTTTATCTTTATTTAGTCACGTAAAAAAGTTGCTGGTCCCGTAATATCGCAAAAATAAAAATGGAGGTATCTACTATGTTTTATGCAAGATGTTTTTTTCAGATAATCTTAAAATAATCTTCAAGCTTCAAACTCAACTTTTACGATGTCAAAAATTTGCATGACGTGATAAAAATCATGTAAATTAGATCTATCCCATACATTAATATTCAATTAAAATTTATTCAATTTATATTATGTTTATTAACATCATACTAAAACTACGATAAATAGTATAAAAAGTGAGCGTTTAATATCTCGAAAAGATTAAATTTTGTAGTTAAATATTTGATTCGTATATTCCAGGATAGCCATATGCTACATCAGGCACTTGCAGTACATGGTGTCGGCGCCTCCAGCTGCGAACATGGGTGGAAATGCCTGGCCGGAAAGTGGAAACTCTGGTGCAATAAGACGACGGACGCCCAGGACACGAGCCGCCCCCATTCAACCACAACCCTTACCTACGTACCACGAACAATACGGCAATACTTACGCTTACCTTTAACACTAAATTAATATAATGTAACAAATCAGGGTTACAATCAATTTTGTTTTTCTACTTATTTAGAAACCGTTATATTGTCAGGTACATATTTTTTTTATATTCTTTAAAATTCTAGTTATTTTCTATCATTATTGTATTGATTATAAAAATAGATCCAGTTTCGTTTGCTTGCAAAATTGGGTTACACTAGGAAGATAGTAGGGGAGACCGAGGTGGGTTGACACAATTTTTACATTTTTGGTCATAACTCATTTTAAACACGAAGACTATTAAAATGTACTTTTTGGACAGCATATTTCATCCTTTACTTGAATTTAAAAGCCGTACAGTAGAAATTAATTACTTATTAGTGAACAATTCATTTTAATAAAGAAAGCATACCTCTATGGTTTAATTAAACCCAACCCAAAGTAAGTTGAAATAGCAAGTAAGGTGGGTTGAAACATAAAATTGTATATATATTTACATCATGATATAAGGCTTTTTAACCGGAAAACTGTTTTAATTATTTTCTGCACTTCTTTGATATCCATTAACGTAGTACATAAATCAATTAACTAATTAACATAACAGTCAAAACAATTCTATGCGACAAAAAAAAAATATATTTCTAGTTCAAATGAAAATCTGCTCTAGTCATAGTCTACCAACACCTAAATGAGTCGCCTGCACTGCCACAAGAATCTGATATCAGAATACATACATATTAATGACCATCTCGCATAACTATAAATAAATTGTATGTAATATTCATAACCGAGGTGAGTTGAAACAAAGTAAGATTTCAACTTACCTCGGTTATAAAAATAACGATTTTGAATTTAAAATCAAATGATATCGTAAAAAATATTGTACTTTGTGACGAAATAAAGTTATAAATATAATAAATATTTAAATTTAATTAAATTAAATATATATAAATTATAAAACTGAAATAATTATGCTACAAAAATATTAAAGTCGCATTACTAAATACTTTACCAACAGGTCGGTGCACTTGTCAAAATGTTGAGATAACGTCGTTGTGTCAACTGACCTTTGTGTCAACCCACCTCGGTCTCCCCTAAGTGAGTTTTAACGCCGTCAGTATAATATGTTATATAATTTTATTGTTTGACTAGTAAAATGATTTTATTACAATTAGAATCTCAACTATTATATTCTTCATTGCAATGTTTCATAAATAATTAGATAGCCGAGTAAAACAGTAATTTATTTTAACGAATAAATGAAAAATCATTACAGGTATTATAAAAATCACACTTTCGTTTTAAATAAAACAAACAATATTTTAATATCTGTGTAAATAAGAATTTTACAAGAAATGTTTGAAAGTAAAACAAAACAACAATAATTTATCATAATATGTTTTATTTCTCTTCTTCTTCTTTATCGTCAGATTGATGTCCACATTGGGTTATGCTTCCACATCCGCATGTGCACTTGTCCGACTTGCAAATTCTGGAAACCTCTAAAAACAAAACAGCCCATTTTTTATTAAATATTTAACAATGTAACATTCGCTATTGAACGTAAATAATTTGGAATACATCAGCAAAGATAATATTATTCGCAACTAAAATTTCGAGACACCGCGACGCCGTCTCGTTATCGGTATTCCATGGTTAATACTTGGGATTGCAATACCGAATGAAAATACTAATACCGGTATTTCGGTATTTCCTATTGAATACTGGTATTCGTAAAATAATTTAAAAAAAACAGATGTAGGTATCTACCAATAAATATAATACATATACAAATCTCTGTAAAATAATAATATTCTATAGCATGTGCGATTGCTGGTCACCAAGGACGATGAAGGGCCACGGAAATAAACCAGGCATCGCGTAACCTGACAAAAAAATTATAGTACTGTTAATCCTTTTACATAAATCAATACGTCATTTTTTTTCTACTGTCAATACCGAATATATCGGTATTGTCTGATTTTTAAAAGTGGTATTTCAATATCGAAAAATATTGGGATACCGGTTTTGAAATACCGGTATTGCAATCCTTAGTTAATGCCTCGATTTAAAAGCACAAAAGATGGTAGCCAATATTAAGAGCATACATCAGTGAAACGGCAAATCGGCAACAGTAGGTGCGACGAAATTTCGTACTCGTCGCCAATCGGAGACCGACGGTCGAGGTGTGCGCACGTCAATTTGTTTTGTCATGGTGTCGGAGGAATATATTCTTAAATCGTGTAAAGATGACCAAAAAACTTTACGTATATACTTGAAAAAGAAAACATATCAATGAATATACTATTAATATTAGTAATATAACAATAAACATAAAATTAAATGGACGCATGTTGAATTTTTATGACAAATTATATTTCGTTCGGCACGCGTCATTTGCACAATCCGCGCATCGCCTAGCCATGATCTTTGACCATGCCTATAATAGCCTTAATGAAATTTGATAATAATTCTAACATATTATAACATTTGTTAGTTAATTACGACGAATTTAAATATGCATCGCGGATTGCTTAATTATCGGTAAAGCACATTGGCCAGTATCTGATGGATGCAGATTCAAGTCCTGTTATGTACCAATATTTTAAAAAAGTTTTTCTCTTATTATTATGCTTATGATTCTGAGGGTCCCAAATTATATATGCACAATGCATATACATGTAGATAGTAGATACATGATATTTTGTTAGGTTTACGTGTTAGAATACTAGAACTCGTATATTACCACATAACTTTTAAAGGGATTTTTTAAACTCAGATTGAACAAAATCTTTGTTTATCAATATACGGAAACTGAATAAATGTAATTTTGTATGCAAGAGAATGTAAGATCAGGGACATGATAGCAAAAGGTTCGAGTATCATGAATAATAAATAGCACTTAATTTTTCACACATATCAGATTGATGTGATTGGATGTTTTGACGAACCGTTTAAAGAAAGGTCAAGTAAAAAATATTTATTCGATAGATGGCATTCTTCGTATCAGAAACGATCAAAATTAGTATGTATCTTTGGGTGGACTAAAAAAGTTGTCAATCGGCAGAAAGTAGATCTAAAATCAACACTTCCAAAAACTATTAAATAAACTGCTAAACGTTTGCCTGATACGAGTAGGTAGGTTAGGTAGCCGTATGGTATGGTATAACGGTAGAAAATAAATAATCTTGGATATCATCATTTGGAAAAAAGTTCGAACAATTTGTAGACGTTATAAAAACTATTTATATGGCGGTGGTCTGTTCTTTTCGCACTAGAAATTAAATATGAATAAATACAAGATAAAAAGAACTGTTGAATCATATTATAAACTTGACAATTCTATGTATTAATAAATACCTTTTTTGTACTTGACAGAAATACTGAATAAATATAGAATACAGAAATGTCATTTTGACATTTCATATTGATTTCCATAGTAACGCTCGTATATATTAATAATTTAGTTGCTAGGACCCCTTAGCAACCAACAATAATAACTTTCCATACAACACATACTCGTAATTAACTGAAAATGAATTCAATTCTGCTTAAAAATGGCTAAAAGTATTAAAAGAATGCATTGTCGTCGTGTTCTGATATATTCTAAAAGTTTCAAATGTCTAGCTAGTCGGGAAGTTAGTTAAAAATTTTCAATCGTCCAATACAAATCTTGGACAAACAAGAAAAAATTTATACTGGACACACAAGAAAAGATCTGTACCGGACAAATAAGAATACGAGCTAATAAAAACGTGATAAAAATAGACCGTGAGGTAATAATATATATTAAATTTTAAAGTGTTGCAGTTTCTTAAAAATTACGAGTCAATTGCAAACTCAGATCGAACGTTAACTGAATATATTTTATTATAATTATTATAACCATTAAAATAAATACACACGTCACTAGTTGACAAAAAAACAATAATCAAAAATTGTTATAACCTTCCATCTACCGGACCACGGGTTTATTCTCATAGAGTGTTTACTTTGATAAAAAGATAACGTATCATAATGACATTATAATATGTATTTCCTACAAAGTCTACGGATTTTTTAGGTTTAGTTACCGAAAATACACTAAATTTCAGTGAACCGAGGGTGGAGGTAGGCTATTAAGATCCGCCATAAATGGTGCACACCAAACTCTTAGTTATACTTATTTGTTTTCATTGAAATAAGCCTATAATCATTTACAGCTTATGGTGTTGGTTAGTTTTTAAAATTCAATTAAACACTGCAAAAACCAAGCCATAATATATATTATTTGTCAAAAAATGCTCGTCTATCTATAAAATATCTAAAATTATGCAATTAAATCAAACATATCGTTGAATATTTTAAAGATAGAATAATATTTTTATCTTGGTGTAGGCACGGCTTAATGAATTTAAAAAAATTAACCAACAATATGTGTAATATGTATTATTAATCCAACGAAAACAAATGAGAACGAATGAAAAAGTGTGCACGATTTTGTTGTATTACCCAAAATATACCAAAACTATTATGGTTAGGTTAGGCAGGGTTTAATTGATTTTTAAAAACTATCCAATACCACCTTTAAATTGTAATTTTAGTTCAATAAAAACAAATAATAATATGACTAAAAGTTTAATGTGCGGAGCATAGTAGTCTATCTCCACCTATCGCTACAGCTAAATTGTTAATTTTCGATCTTTATATGGCACGCGGACCAAAGAATATCTGCCATAGATATTATTTGTCTAAAATTTTTGTTAAAATATCTGCAAGTACATATATATTATTTCTTGATCACCTCAGCACCTTCATTCGACGCGCCATAGGTTAAAATCAGTAACCTGCTTGAAGAAAATAGTAAACACCCCGGAAATCCGTCTTATTGTATCTTACCTTGGATAAAATATGAAACTGCCCTGTTGTAAGAGTTGGCGATCCTCCTATTGATATCACTAATAGCTGGATACATCTGAAAAAAAAATATAAAGGGCGCAAAGTCAATAGCTATTTCATCAATAATTGAACAAAAATAGATCTGCACCTGTGACCAAAATGTGTACAGTAGAACCTCTGCATTCAATAAGTCTTCAATAGTTAGGTTAGGTTAATTATGACATTTTTTTTCGATCATGTCCGATCCTAATAGGATCATATAAGCCTCCACAGAGTAGAGGTTTGTACATGGCTCGAAATGGACCGGAGCGCATTGGAGCGCCGTTCCGGTTCGTAAAATCACCAAAATTATCGCTCCGTCTCGTGGACATATTAATTTGACAGTGAGCTAGATTTGCCATTTAACGTAAAAATCTAAAAGTTTGTCCACACTGGTAACCTCATTAAATTACATGATAATTATCAAAATTTGTTTGACCAAAAATTATTTTAATCGAAATTTAATGAGGTTGCCAGCAACTTGTTACCAATGTGGACACGGCATAACACACTTATTTTTATAAAATACACAAGCAAATAGATGTTAACATTTTTATAAAATATTGTGCGCTCCGGTTCGTAAAATATTCCATTTCGAGCGCTGGGTTTGTATTAACAGATTTTGTTTTTTACGAGCAAAAGTTTTTTAATACAAACCTTCACTTTGTGGAGGCCCATATGACTTTATTAAGATCGGATATGGTCGAGAAAATGTATGGTGGTAAGTAGCTGTTTTATTTAATTGTTTTGCATTTTTAATTGCATCATTTGATTATTATCCGGAGGGGTATCACTCCGGCGTCGGAATAAAATAATAACATACCGAAAAAATGATAATATAATTCTGTAAGTAAGTACCTAATCAGTTTTTATTGAGTTTGAAACAAAAAATATATAAAGGGTCCCTTAATTTTAATTTTAATTTAATTTTCATATTCATTTTAATTCTGATTAAGCGCGGCAATTTGCTTTAAGACGTCGCTAAGAAAGCTAATGACCATTCTTTCACACTACGTAGATCATATTATATAACTATTATGCATCAACTTAAAATATGAATTTTGTACAAACCGGTTCGGTTTCCCGGACGGTGGGCATGCAGACGCAATGCTGCTCTTCCATGGATCCTACCCATCTCCTGACGAACCTCTCAGAGTCCTCCGCGTCACCCCACACTCCTTCAGACTGCGTCCAGCAAATCGCACCCCCAAATATCGCCAGCTGGGGAATAGAAAAGCTTTATCAAATTACTTTCACGCTATTAATATAATTATTGTTCTTTTGTGTCCTCATTACTCTCAAGGGTCATTAAAGTCACGGTTTAGGTTGTTCACAACATCTCCGTTATCCTCAAAGACCCTCTATCGGTATTTCAAACAGCCATTTAAGAGCTTAAAAATGGTTCATGGTATGAGAAAACACCATGGCGCTCCTCATCTGTTCAATCGATTCTATGATTCCTGAAAAATGCGTTGGATTACGAATTAAAATCATTTTTATTACGCTATTGGTCTCAACACCGAATATGCTTATGTTAACACGGTATAACATGGTAATTGATCACGTTCACGTGGCATATGAAAATACAGTGACTACGCTGGATCGACCACGTGCATAGAATGCCGGAGGATCTACCGGCGAGCCGAGTTATGTACGCAACCCCTGATGGCAAGAGAAGGCCTGTACGGCCGAAATTGAGATGGCTGGACTGTGCCACGGGAGATTTAAAATGCTAGGTCAAAGCAATTGGAGAGTGTCGGCGTAGGATCGTCCAGGACGGAGGACGTTTTTGAAGGAGGAGGAACACCCACCAAGGGTTGAAGTGCCATAAATGATGATGATAATACGGTATAACATGGTATTTTTTTTTCTGGTTTTGATTCAAATAATTATTAAGGATTTTTCAAACAAAAAGAAAAAGAGTAGGCCTATCATTTAACAATCAATAAATTTAATAATATTACGTAAGTATATGATTTTTTAAAAATGGGCCCCCCAAACCGTTTTTCTGTGTGTGCGCCTGTTGTGAGTAGGTTTTTAATTTAGTTATGCTACTTTGTAAGGTGTGCAACATTTACATTTTAGTCCTAGCTATCTCGACAAACATATTCTTTATCAGCTACGTCAAGGACAGTGCCAAATATATTGGTCTCCTATAATTTGATTAGTGTTTTCTATGATGGACTTCACTTCCTGGTAGCGCTCGACTAAAATTTTTAGATAAAATAATGTTATAATTATTGAGATAGAAGGAAATGAATAATTTAAATATATTTTTTTTTCGACCATGTCCGATCCTAATAGGATCATATGGGCCTCCACGTAGTGGGGGTTTGTATTAACAGATTTTGTTTTTTTACGAGAAATGGATGTCAGCCACTTGCTCAACCTATTAGGTCCATACCTTGACTCACACACAAATTGAAAAACAATATGTGTACTTACCAGACCCACGGTGGCCGCGCGGCTTAAGCGTTGGACTATCACGCCGTGGGTCTCAGGTTCGAATTTAAATATTACAAACAATAATAAAAATGTTGGAAATAATTAGGTCAACTAAGCATAATAATTAAATTAAATAAAGTATGTCAAATAGTTCTATCTAATATGGACTGCGAACCTTTTTTTGCAGAGGTGTCAAAAACTTAAAAACATAATGGATAGCGTACGCTAAGGGATTTAAAACAAATGTAGGAACAGAATTCTTTACTTTTCCAAGCAAGTGCTTTTCTCTAAAAAGTATTTTCTATTAATCATCCACATCCAAATCCAAATCCCGAAAGATATTTCCAAAAAATGAAAAAAAAATCTAGAATCAAATTCGTTGTTTTTTACTTCCCTTTTAATTTTTATTATTTTCGCATGATTTTTTGAGAGTTTCCTTCCGAAAAGATTTGGTAGCCTACAATACAAAATATGCTTCCTGGTTCCGATCGGATTTCTCACTTTTTCCTGTTGTTAGAAATCGTCACTGCTCTTTAAGATTGTGGAACGTTTTGCATCGTCCCGGGGTTCTACAATTCTATCCATATGCCAGCATAATTTACGCGCGTGCTAAATGTGGCACGCATCGCGTAAGTTGGCCATCGCTTAACTATACTATCCTTGAAAAGTGGATAGTATAACCTCATACGCTTTTCGTAATGTAGTGACTTAGTCACGGATTATTTCTAATTTTATGTGATTGTATAAATATGCAAAAACTAAAATTTTATAAGAGAGAGAGAGAAAGAGAGGAAAACACTTAGATAGGTAGTACTAGGCAAAATAAATGACTAGAATTTCAGACTTATGGTAAGATTTTTAAGTTAAGCAGATATCAATGTTAAAAAATGTAACCCTACATCACTAAAATTCTTGTTATTTATTTTGTATTTATTTATTTATTAAATATTTTATTTATGCGTGTTTCTTTTTTCCTGTAAAATTTTGGTTTTGGCATTATAATAAATGTCAATATAGGTCACATTCAAAATAAATATAGATGATTAGAAGCATTTAACGATTAGTTTATGGCACATTATTTTATCCATAGAGGTATTAAATATAGAGTTAATAAAATTTTATCTATGTGTAGTAGGTATATGGGAAAAAATCTGAGAGTTCACTGATCAAAATTATTTAATTATTAAATTTAGTTATCTTTTTCAGCTGAATTTTCATTATATATTTTAAAAGAATAACGTTTTCTTCAACAGATTATTTGAACTATAATTATTGTGGTAGAGCTTTTGTCCGGCAATTTAGATAATAACGTTGGTACCGAAGTTTTCTGCTTCAATTTCTACTATAAGTATATATATAATAAGTGTCATGATTTGTTTTTTATAATAATTAATTGACATAATATTTAGATTTTAAATCGAACGCACTCATATCCGTATTTCCCTGTCTTGCTGTATATATTTTTTACAAAGAGGGCGGAGCAGTGTTGCAAACTGCCATTCACAGAAATATGGTAAATAGGGTAAGAAAACAAGCTAGATGGCCGAGAAATAATATGCCAGATTTTCTCAAAATTCAAAAAGTGTCTTGAAACTATCATTAATTAAAAATATGTCATAATAATTAATAACATTGTTTTTACAAGAACAAAAAGATCGAAGATGAATTTCTTGTTATAGAACTAAAAAAAATAATTCATCAAAATAATTGTATACCTAATAATAATATGTAACATTTACTTGATTGTTGATTTTCAAGCAAATCTGATATAATATTGCAGCTTTATTATGAGAACTTTTAAGCTGTTTGCGGTGTCAAAAAACGCTAGATTTAACACAATATGCCAAATGCAAATTTTGAAATCTAGATGCCTATTAAAATTATTATTTGTTTTTAGTCACGTATTGAGAAATTAAGGTTATGATTAAAATATCTGAAAGTCTTTGCAAATCGCATCGGTATTCATAGGTATTCAGTACCGTATCAATAATAATACACTCGATAAGCGTATAGTAAATCGTCAAAACCTAATAATAGTTCATTAGTAATAAATTATTAAGAATAAAAATACAACACTCAAGAGGTGTAAAATCGTCCATTCTGGGAACAATGGTAAAGATGCCGAACGGTGAAACCCGGGTCGCGAAAACGACTCAAATGGAATAGTACAAAACTTAAATCCATTAGAAGTTTTATATAGAGTTCACATTCACCTTAACTCCAAGAGTAATAATCCTGAATAAGAATCCAAAGGGCGAAAACATTGGTCCTTTCGGGGGTGGTGAAGAAGAAGACGACAATGGAGCTGTGGGTATTTTAACAACATCATCAATAGGTTTGATGGCCGATAGCTCCATTTTACGTGGCGCTACGTCAGGAACAGTAATAACTTTGGTCAGTTGGGGTGGAGGCACCGTCATTCTGCCAATGGGAACAGGGACCACTTCTTTTTTCTCTGGTACAATAACTTCTGCCGCTGGTTTAATTTCAGGTTGTGGAATAATTTTAGCAACTTTTGGTGTGGCTACATCTAATACTTTTGGTTTGATTTCTTCTACTATTGTTATCACTTCTTTTGGTAAGCACGTAGTAACAAATTTTAGTCGCTCATTTCCCGTGACAGGCACATACGTGACGTTGCTCTTTTTAGATCCAACATTTTCTGTTTCCTGACGCGTCTTTAAATCAGATTTTAAAGGTAATATGTCGGCAGCTCTTTTAATTTTGGGATCGTCTTCATATAACAATGATAGGTCTTCGGTTGATTCGACAGAAGATGAAACTATTGAATTGGTTTTTGAATCTGATATAAGGTTGGTTTTAGATTCCGAAGTAAACGTATCTTTTGTAGATGTTTCATGTACAGATTTATTAAAATCACCTGTGGCTTTAGTATATTTATATTGTTTAAAAATATTCACGTTATTTTCCTTTTGTTTTGTCAAGATTTTTATTCCCGTTCGCACAATCGGAGTACTTTTATACATAATTATATAAAACTATTTTCAATCATTTAAGTCTGTATTATCTTTACGAAACTATAAACGTAAAATTCATATTAAATTAAATTAAAAAAACATTACATGTAAAACGAATACGTGGTTATTTTGACACATTTTTTAAATAAAAGAAAACAAAAACTGTCGATTTGTTGATTAGTGAAAATTCCATTTTTAAATTCGTTTGACATAATAATTATTTATAGGTCGTATTTTTAATTAATATATAGCTATAAAATGATGTCGAGGTTCTAGGATTAATAATATTATAGTGATACAGACCTACAAACTTATCTGGAGAATGGCCAAAAATGGAACTACGAACTACCGTAGGACGAAATATTGAAAAACGTCATTCGAATATTAGATTTTGCCAGTTATGAGTCGTGATTGGGTAGCTTACGACAGTGGCTCCCCCATCTCATTCTCCAGATAAGTTTGTGTTTGTAGGTCTGTAACTGACATTCTCTTGAGTATGCTTACATGCTGCAGTCTGCAATTTAGAAGAGACCTGTATTTAGCTACGTATTTTTTCGACTTATACGAGGCATAAGTGAGAACTCTGCCATTCTGGGCAGTGTTGATCTGCGTGTCCCTGATAACTATCTTAGAAATAGAGACAATCAGTTGTTTATTCTCCCAAGGTGCAGCACCAACCTGCCACTGGTAATGCCAATTGGGAGGGCGATAATTATGTTCAACCAAATTGCTTCGGGTGTTGATATATTCCACTTGCGTGAGGTGAGTTACGTGGACGCCATTTTATAAATTCTTAAAATAGGGTCTCCTTAGCAAACTCCGTATATTTCATTGAACTTCTATAGATGTATAATTGTATTTTTACTGCTTTTGTATGTTTATTATTATGTTCTCTTTTTGTATTTTCATTTTATCGTTTTAATTACTTTTTTCCTTTATAATAGGTAATGTTTCATGTCATGTTGTGAACATCTTAAAATTATAATTTGTAATGTCCACAATATGTTAAAAAAATAAATTGAAATTGAATTAAGGCTATACCTCAGCTGGGGCACGGTCTAAAAAGATCGTGACTAGGCGATGCGCGGATTGTGAAAAATGACGCGTGCTGAACGAATATAATTTGTCATAAACATAAAAATTAAACATGCATCCATTTAATGTTCTGTTTATTTTTTATTAGTAACAATAATAATAATTATATTCATTGACAAATTTTTTTTTTCAAGTAAATTGGTAACGTTTTATAGTCATCTTTAGACGATTTAAGAATTAATACGCCCGTCGCCATCATGAAACAAATTGACGTGTTCACAGCTCAACAAATTATTTGCCGTTTCACTGAAGTATGCTCTTAATACAGTAGTAGTTCTATAATAATTCAGCACCATCATTATCACCTGGGTTGATCGACTGCTGAATGGAGACCTTCAGGGATGCTACCTGTCTCTCTTCTAGGTTCCCAAATATTTTTAGCTGTAGTGTTATATACTTACTTTTGTTTTATCGATCTAACGGACTTTATGCTTTAGGTCGGCTCTATGGCCGTTTAAGGTTTGTATCTTTGAATTTAGAATTCCATCAATCCCAGGATTTCAGAATCAAGAATAATGAGCAGGATCCCGGGATTGTAAACCATAGTAAAGAGCTCGTATACAGAGGGGAAACGAAAACACAATATATTAGAAACAGAATTTGAAAAATATATTATTTGTCGACGCTTTTAATATTCTCATGCGGTAGGTTAAAAACATAGGACAGCGTTGCTAATAATTATAATCGCCAGACCACGTGTACATGATAGGCACTTGTGGGTGCGACTCGTAGGTGAGCATCCTACCAGTGGTTATAGTTGCATGCCAGGTGTTCATCACTAGAAATGTATGATGAGTGTCTGGGTGTGTAGAATATACCCAGAAAGGTGCTGGGTGAACTTTATGAAAACAATCGTATACTGTCATCGCACGTGTCCCCGTGAAATTGCAAATACATGACCGTATATTAAGGACCGTCAAACCTTTTTGGGTCGTATAGTACTGACATAAAATTCATGTCTAAATAAAACACGGTTCTTGTCGGTTAACACTTTACAGGAACCCAGCAGCAAAAAAAAATGAAAATATCCGATATACTTACTGGATTATTTGTTAGGTTAGGTTCGGTTTTCATTCTTGAATTCATGATTTTTGCCAAAATAAGATATGAAAATTGAATTCTTAATATTCATATTGAATCTAATAAAATTGGAGACCGTATAGTATACGGTCAACGCTTTCCGATAGAAAGCTCACGGCGAATTGTGCACCTTTTTGGGTCGTATAGTACTGACATAAAATTCATGTCTAAATAAAACACGGTTCTTGTCGCTTTACACTTTACAGGAAGTCAGCAGCAAACGAATTTTGAAAATAGCCGATATACTGGATTATTTTTGTTATGTTAGGTTAGGTTAGGTTTTCATTCTTGAATTCATAAAGTTTGCCAAAATCAGATATGAAAATTGAATTAATGTTCATATTGAATCTAATGAAATTGGAGACCGTGTAGTGTATGGTCATCGCTGTCCGATAGAAAGCTCACGGCGAACTGTGCCACGGTGAAATGTTTTACATACAATTTACATGTAACCGTAATCGCGTGCTACATTGTGAGTGTGGATTATTATATTTGGTTTTTTTTATTGGACACCCCCCCATATCATTTTTTTCTGTGTACGCACATGTTAAGTAAGTAGTCAATTATTTTTACTACAATTATGATTTGAAAATTTTGAACTTTTCACGGATATCATGATAGTCAGGTTCAGATCAATGAATTCTAAAAAACCTCATAGAACACCTTTGTTTAATTCTTTTTGGAGTGCTAATTTCCTGTTTTTTAGAGTACACTCTAGGTGTGGTGATACTTTATCCGACATTTAAAACCTACATCATAATTGATTATGCGATTTGCCCGACTGTTTTAAGAAAAGTACATATGCAAAATCTGCAGTATTTAATACTAAGAAATCTATTATTGGATTCGAATAACGTTTAAATCGAGTGTAAAATACAAAATAATGCGTTCGCTAGTGCGAGCGTTTCGGCGCGCATCCGGCGCGGCCATTCCGGCGTGGCCATTCCGGCGTGGGAGATGCCATCTTATCACTTCCGGTCGCCATTTTCTTCTTCCTCCGTCCCCGATTTAATTAGAGCCGCTCGATTATTATTGTGTTTTATCACTTATAAGTAATGTGTGCTACAAAAACAAACGGACACGTACATTGAATTTTCATTTCCGTGTTCGCGCTACTCAATGTCACAGCTGAAACAACTGATATTTTTAAGAATGAAAATCTTTATATAAAATGTGGAGGAATTCAAAATAAAATCATCATAAAAATCGTTAATGCCTACTTGAGTCCATCGGGTAATTATTAATTGAATTGGAATTTACGTAGTAGGAATCCAATAAAATGTTATGTATGAAATATAAATATAGGTATAAGTATAAAAATATGTATGAAAGTGAAACAAAAAAGAGTCCTATTACTAGTTGTGGTAATGGAAACTGTTTAAAGAGTTGGCTGTTGTATAGAAACTAGTTTTATCTACGATTTTTTCTTCATTGTTGTTGGTAAGGAAACTACAGAAAGTTTCATATTCTATATTATGCAACATTTTTGATTAGGATTATTTTTTTTCTTGTGTGTTCACTAAGTTTACATTTTAATTAAGGCTTTATTTTCTTTTTGTACTCTTCGTTGTTGCGTATATATTTAAATTATGATAAAATAAAAGTGCCATATGTACCACACAACTGTCAAAGCAGCGATCATTTCATACAAAATAATAAACGCATATTGGACATGGACAGGTTATAAAGAAGAAATAATGGTGACGCAGATGACCGCATGACATTTCATATTTTTTTTTAAATACCAAATCTATCCAAACTTTAGTGTGTCATAATGATGTAAGTATGGAAATGTATCAAAATATCAAACTTTAAATTAACAATAATTATTGGATAAAAAAACATCTCCCCCGACAGAAAAGGTATTTAATATTATAATCGTCTACATGGGATAAACTGATTCAACTAAAAATATGATAAATTGTCGTGTGGTCATCTTCGGCACTATAATTAATTAGGTAGGTACCTATTGAGAAATGATAAATGCTCATTTTTTGTAATGCTTAAATCGTCGATGACATTGAGGTACTTTACCAGCTGATTGTTGGCGAATTTAAAAGCGGGTGAGTCAGCTAGTGCGATTGTGATGCTGACACACAATACTTTCCACTCGCTTAGAAGCCACAAGCTAGCGACTATTTTGACAGGACGTAGTTTGTTTTTTTATCGGGAGGTCGCCACTATCGCTCTACTGCGCAGATGCATATCGGTACCACACGCCAGTGTGTAGCGTATAAAGTAGACCGGCTTTCAACTTTTCTTGGTAGATTGTTTACAATCTGCTTGTTAGCTTATTCGATGATGACACTGGGCGAGTTTACAAGCAGATTGTAAATTCGCCAACAAGCAGCTTGTAAAGTAGCTCAATGTCATCGACCCATAATTAATTCACATCTTATTTCAATTGGAGATGTCTTAAAGTAAATAAAAAGGGTAATAGTGTAAAAGTTAAGATTTAATTTGTAAATACATTGACTGTTTATAATAATGTCTCGATCATATTGTGTCTCCCAAGAAATAACGGCGAAAATAAAACACTATTTGGAATTTAATATAATTAATTACTTACCACCATCTATGAATTACTTGTCAAACAAAAAAGCACTTGTATATTTAAAAAAAAAAAAAAATATTTACCAATTAATTTAATATCTACAATGAGGTTTTGGTTTTTAGATTAAATTTAGTATAATATTATATTTGTTAAGGCGATACTTCAGTGAAACGGCAAATAATTTTCAACTATAGGCGTAACGAAATTTTGGACTCGCTGGCAGTCTGAGAGCGAACATCCAGGTGTCAATACGTCAATTTGTGTCGTGATGGCGACGGGGATATTAATTCTTAAATCGTGTAAAGATGACTAAAAACGTTACCCATTTAATTTAAAACGAAAACATGTCAATGAATGTATTATTATTGTTACTAATAGAACAATAAACAGAACATTAAATGGACGCATGTTAGATTTATATGACAAATTATATTTCGGTCGGCATGCGTCATTTGCACCCGCGACCCACAATCCGCGCATCGCCTAGCAACGATCTTTTTAGACCATGTCCATGCCTCAACTGAGGTATAGCCTTAATAGCACTGCAGTCGGGTTCGGATTCTGATCGTCTCCAACATTGCTTTCCATCATCTCCTCTCCCATGCCCTGGATGCCATTTGGACACACCGAGAGTCCTTTCTATTTCGTCCAACCATCAGCCACTGACTTAGACATATCATAGCCTGTATTCCGGTGGTAAAACAATTTTTAATTCACGAGATGGCTCCTTTCGTACTCGCGAGAAATGAATTCATTATATTATTATTTCAGATAGAAAACATAAAAATAGTAGAAACAATCATACGTTTTACGTTGTGCCATTACATTACCTCTCGTTCCACGTGGTATAGTATTACATATTGTCGTAATGTTACAGCCTCCCACGTGAAATATTTGGCAGCATCTCGTACATTCAAATGGAATTGACGTATGTCCGTAAGTACTTCCGGTTCTCCTGATTTCAGTTTCAGCGTGGTACTATTATCAGGTCGTGCTAGGGTTGCCCAATATCTGTTTTCAGGATTATCCATTCTAGGTACCATTCATACAAACGTCGCATAACAGGTCCGGTAATATTCAAGATATTTTAATATTAATTGTAGATCCTATCTACCTCCTTAAAGCAACAATATTATGTATTTCTAATTTTCCTAGACACAAACCTTAAAAACATTTACTTGTAGATACTCCATACAATGCACTTTAAATAACTTCCTGCGTCAGTATGTACAGACTTACAAACTTATCTAAAGAATGGATGGGGGAGCCACTGTCGAAAACTACCCGATCAAGACTCGCAATTGGACGGAATTTGACATTTGACGTTTTCAAAATGGCGTCCATATGGTAGTTCGTTTTTTTATTAAGTTAATTTCTGACCGTTCTTTAGATAAGTTTGTAGGACGGTACTGACATTTATTTGCCTTATGAATCATTGCATAATACACTAACACAATCATAGATCCTCCAAACCAACCCGTCTCGCACAACACTCGGTCTTAATCGAGCGTATCACGAGACCATACGTTTGGTTGTGAAGCAACAGCAGGCTCTGCCTGGGTATGTCTCAGGAGCAGATACCCAAGACCGAGGTTGCCATGCACTCAAGAGAAGCACGGTGAGCTAACAAAAATAAAATGATTATAATTAATAAACATACAGAAAATAATGCTAAAACAATGCGAACATAACCTATGTAAAGAAATTTTCATGTCTGCAATAAGACGCCAGATTTTTTTAACAAAATTAAATTGCTCATTGTGGTGACCAGGTCAGACGGCCCGATGGGCCCAACAGCTGGTTGGATCGACTTGAGTATCTCTTTCCTTTCGGAACACATTCTCGGACATTCCCAGAGGGTGTGCATAATCAATCAGTATGAGTATGTCCACGTATTTGTGGCTTATTATTTTCATATTTTTATGTGTTGTAGGCATAATTAAAAGGCAGTTTTGGCCACTAAAAATATCAGAACACGATATCATTACCTCCACACCACCATGCACGAGTCTCCATAAGCTTATTTTTCTTCATCGTTCTTCATTGGCTACAGGGTGTCGCTCCAGAAATTAGCAAAGACAACACCATTTTCCACAGCTTGAAGAATTTTAAAGTGTATGTCTTGTATTGATGTAAAACTAATGTTGTCTTGCATGAAAATTGCTCGTCCATTCTTTGCATGTTGCTGAATATAGACAATCTCCATTTCATCACATAGTATCCAGTAACGTCCCTAGACAAAATGCCGCCCCTAGGCAGCGCCAAAATGACGCCCCATTTTTTATACAGTAGGTATTTTTTTATTATCCTTTCATGACTCCAATATTTAAGAAAAAATGCGTTGTATGGATACATTCCTGACAAAATCATATACCATTGAATCTAATTTAAATGTCATCTCTGCTTCAATAAACAAAATTGCGAGTCTACGGTTTCAGATACATTTAAAACTACACATGAAAACTTTCAAAACTCACAAATGACTGGCAAAAATATTTGTATAAATTAATTATTTAGGTAAGTATGTACCTACTTACAATTTAAATATATGCAAATCTGCACGTGTCATTGCTGGGCATCGAGGACGTTAGTTCCAAGGACAACGGAAGTAAACTAGACATCGCGAATCCGACATAAAAATACAGTCTTGTTAAACCTATTATATTAATTAATATATTTTGTTTCCAACCAGTGAGCTGATCTTTTTAACGGAAAGATATTTATTATATATTTATGATATTTTTGCTAAGTTTAGGTAGCTATTTCTATATATAACTAATGATTCTCGTCGATTTGCCGCCCTTCGATTAACTGCCGCCCCCCAAGCGACGCTCAATCTGCCTACCCCCACGGAACGTCACTGATAGTATCGTATGCGCCCTATAGTATTCTGTAGCCTGGCTCAATCCACTAATGGACGAAGACCTCGACAATCTGACTCTATTTCGCTTGATGCTGTGCATTACCTCGAATGCATCTTCCCATTGAAAGCTTTACGATCACTACTCGAGACTGGCTGTGGGTAAAGGAGGGTAGATCTGATTTAATTGTTATTGGTATTGTGTTGCATATTTGCTACCCCTATTTAACGAGTACCTAACAGATTCTTCTCTTGGACAGTCTTCTTTTTTTTAGATAGTTAGACAGACGATTTTTTGAGCAATGTTTTGGCTGATGACTATGACATCATAGGGTTAACTGAAACATGGCTCAATGATAGTGTTTTTAGTCGTGAATATTTTGGAAGTGAGTACTCAGTCTTTAGGAGGGATCGAGACTCCGGCGCAGGCCACAGGCAGGGTGGGGGTTGTCTTTTGGGGGTTAGAAGTATGGAAGGGTTACAGGCCGAACGTTTCCGTGCTTTGGAGACTCAAAATGAGGACCTTTGGGTGAAACTGACCTACGACGGAGACACTATTTACGTTTGCGTCATTTATTTTCCACCAGCAAGTGACTTGGAGGTGTATAAGTGTTTTATTGAGAGTATGCTATCTAATATCAACTTAATTGGAGATAGAAAGAATATTGTAATGGGAGATTTTAATCTAAACTCAGCACGTAGTGGTAAAAGAGTCAGCGATGACCTTGAATTTCTATCTTCTGTTTTTGGATTTTCTCAGCACAATGATGTCTCTAACTCTAGCAATGGACTTTTGGATAGGGTATTTAGCAATATCGACTTATCGCTTTCACGATGCATATCTCCTCTTGTACGCGAAGATGTGTATCATCCAACTTTAGTTTTTCTGCTCAGGTTTCGGTCGACTCGTCCGCTTCAGACTCCAATTCCCTCTTACAAAACCAACCAATTCGGCGGGTGGAGGTTTGAAGGCGGAAACTTCAAGCTACTTTACTCATTGATGAGTGAAGTGGACTGGAGTGAGTTGCTCGAAATTTGTGATGTGAATGAGGCGGTACAATGTTTTTACAATATTGTGTAAAATATTTTTGATCAATGTTTTTCGAGGAAGTCGCCATGTCGTGGTGGAAGGCGATACCCGAGGTGGTTTTCTCGGGAGATTATTGGGGACATTAAGGCCAAGCATAACTATCATACAGTATGGAAGGCTGGGCATGATCAGACTGACTATATCATGTTTAGCATCTATCGTTCGAAAGTGAGACAAGCTGTTCGACGGGCCTATCGAACATATATGGAAACGGTAGGAGATTCCATTCGCGAAAATCCTAAATTGTTTTGGAATTACGTAAAATCGTTAAGAAGAGATGGTGGGTTTACTGATAGGATGAGTTGGAAAGGCGAAGAGGTGACCGGACATGGAGTGGCAGAAGCATTTGCTGGTCATTTCAAGTCTGTCTACGCAAGTAGTATTCCAAATCTGGATGTTGCCTCAACGTCAGGAAAACCGTCATGTGGTGCCCAATCCGTCGATATTTTTTCAATTAATGAGGGCTATGTACTTCAGTTTATTAAAAAACTGAAGAATACTCGCTCTTTGGGACCTGATTATGTTCCTACATTTTTTTTAAAGGGTTGTATTGACTTCGTTAAAGGCCCGCTTTCATATATATTTAATCTCGCAATGGAGACAGGTATCTTCCCGGAAACGTGGAAGATGTCGAAGGTTACTCCAATCCATAAGAGTGGTACAGAGTCATCAGTGGAGAATTACAGGCCGGTAGCTGTTCTCTCTGCACCAGCAAAAGTTCTTGAGATGATTATGCACAACATGATTTATCCAAAAATTGAGTCATTCATAATAAATGAACAGCATGGATTTAGAGCAGGCCGATCAACGGAAACTAACCTGATGGTATTTACCGATTATGTGTCATCGGCTCTGGATAGAGGCCACCAGGTTGACTGTTCTTACAATGACTTCTCGAAAGCATTTGACAAGGTCGATCATGACATCCTGATGGAAAAACTCCAACTTATTGGATTGTCGGATCGATTTTTGAAACTATTCGGTAGTTATTTTAGGAACCGTCAACAATACGTATCGTACGGCCTTTATCAGTCACAGACCTTTTACACATTTTCTGGTGTCCCCCAGGGCTCAAACTTAGGGCCGTTGCTGTTCACGATTTTTATAAATGACATAGCATTGGTAATAAAAAATGCTATGTTTTTGTTGTTCGCTGATGACTTGAAACTCTTTTTGGAAGTTGTCACCTTGGACGATTGTCGTCAGCTCCAACTTGATATAGATAATGTATTAAATTGGGGCAGGCGTAACAAACTAGAATTCAATATTGATAAATGCAATCTTTTATCGTTTACCAGAGCCTCAAAAGTGTTGTTTTTCCAATACTCGATGCATGGCAGAGTTCTGTCACGAATATCATCTGTAAGGGATCTTGGCATTACGTTTGAGAGTAAACTGACATTTATTAGCCATATAGTTACCATTTGTAACAAAGCGCTTAAAATGTTGGGCTTCGTCATGCGTACTTCCCGGGTCTTTTCAGATGTTACGGTATTAAAACTTTTATTTAATTCTTTAGTTCGAAGCAGACTTGACAGTGGGTCTATTGTTTGGGTACCGCACCAGTTGAAGTATGGCCTTATGGTGGAGAGGGTACAGAAGAAATTCTTGAGACTCCTTTACTTGAGGTTGTATGGATACTATCCGTGGCTTTATCCAACTGACTTTCTCTTAGGCATGCTTACATACTGCAGTCTGCAATTTAGAAGAAATCTTTATTTAGCTACGTATTTTTTTCGACTTATACAAGGTATAAATGAGAACTCTGCCATTCTGGGCAGTGTTGACCTGTGTGTCCCTGATAACTATCTTAGAAATAGAGACCACCAGTTGTTTATTCTCCCAAGGTGCAGAACCAACCTGCCACTGGTAATGCCAATTGGGAGAGTGATAACTATGTTCAACGAAATTGCTTCGGGTGTTGATATATTCCACCTACGTGAGAATGAGTTTAGGTGGATGTTGTTTTATAAAATCTTAAAATAGGGTCTGCTTAGCTCATCCGGTGTACTTCCTTGTACCTATCTAATTCATCTACTGATATATCTCTTTTTTTATGTAATACTGTTATATTTATATATCTTTGTTTCTAAATGTCATGTTGTGAACGTCTTAAACTTATAATTTGTAATGTCCACAATATGTTAAAAAATAAATGAATTGAATTGAATTAGTACGAGCTCCAGTTTGACATCAGATAAAGGGATGACATTATTTACAGAAAGCACAGATGTACGTTTAAGCCCCCATCAAGATTTGGCACGTTTATTGATGATGGATAACAGGTATATACAGTGACGTAGGGTAAGCACATCATGCGTTGCTTGGAGGCGGAACATTACAAAGCTCGGCAATTATAAATATTACAAGCAATGGTAGTTGCTTCATTAGAAAATATCGTAAACAAAAAATCGAAACATAAAATATCGTAATACATATTGTAATTGCGTTTTATCGCACGTGCAAAACTGAATGCCTCCAAACTTGTTAGCACCACACAATCACATACCTAAAATCGACACTTTTTGAGAGTAGGTATTTTCACAATACTAAATAATACGAATTTAAAAAATTTTGGTGTATTTATTTCTTTAATATATACTTCGTCGAAAATAAATAATATGATCGGTAAGTAAGTGACCTAATGAATTCGCAGACAATTTGAAATTTATTAATTACAAGATAAAAAGAACTTTTTATATACAACCTTTTTAAATTTTCTGTTGAATTATTATGCTCAATATGCTCAAACTTGTACTTGATATTGTCACCAGACGAAAAAACCCCTGGCCCGCAGTTTCAAATCACAAATCCGCAACCTAATCAAACGCCTTCGAATTAGGGTTCACCACCCCTGATTTACGAAATAACATCATCACGGCACATTTCAACAGCGGCAAAAAGGGCGAGTACCTAAGCCCAGCTACTAGGAAATGGTAACTTGCCGGGAGACAAACAAAAATTTACCGTAAGTTGTTTCATTCCTCTGCCCCTCCCTCCTGTCTCACCACCCATAGGTTCGTGGCAGATAAAGGAGACAGTGGAGATTGTGCGGCGAAAGCAAAAAGGGCCGTGTGCCACGGGCTGCGCGCTCGGCATAGCCGGGCGGTGTTCTTCCACGCGAAAAATACCGCGCTTTTCTCGACGTTGTAAATCAGTGAATCTCCTTTCCCATTATCGTGTTAATAATAATTTGTGCGACCACCCTCAAACGGATCACGTGCCCGATAAAGTGTTTCGGTGTTGATCCCAGCGATACGCCTAAATATATTAACACGCATCAGTGTTTGCTTCGAATAAATGAAAAGTGTTGCGGCAATGGCCAGTAATAATAACGTGTCTTCTCTGTTGTAATCTACAATGTAATCTATGATATAATACCCGTCAATGTATTTTTAACCTGTATAATTTAGTGTAAATAAATCTAGTCTGCGCAGGCTGTTAAATCAAAAATATGTGTTATCTATAATTATAATCATATCCCGTAATGACGTCACACATCCCTCAATCGAAGTGGTACTTGTGAAGAACCTGCCAGTCTACATGTGAGTTCTCCACCCATTCTTCTCGGTATCATTCTGTCGCCCATGCGTGAGGCGAACGAAGTCAATGCGACTTTGGGAACCACGACCCTGAGATACTCAAGTGTGTGACATCAAACCCATAGTTTTGTGAATTTTATAAATAAAAATAAATTCTCTGGCGCCCTATTAAAAAAAACCCTAAACAAAAATATATTTCGCCCACGCTACCGTTAAAACAAAGTAAAAATTACGAGACAAACCCAGTAACAACAAATTCGCGCGTAAACCAAACAAGATAAAAATCAAAACCAGGGGCGTTCAACCTAATACACAGTGTTTTAAAAAAAAAATATTGCGAGCCGCCAAAAATTAAAACGACGTTAATGTCCGTGATGAGAAATCAGTGCAACGAAACCCGAAAATGCCACGAACGTGGGTTCTCACAGAACGGACGTTCCTACGATGCTGCAGCCACCCCCCCCGTCTACTGGCAGCTGCCGGGGACTACCGACACCGGAGGTCCTGGAAAAGTCCAGGGTATAACCTGCTTGTCAAGGTCGCCCCCCTCTGCCCGACAACCCCTAGCACGAGAACTCAGCCCTGTCTTCGCATCCCCGCGTCAATCCTGTGACGGCGTCGCCGGACTCGAGCACACGTCCAGATTGCACCTCACGCCGAACGACACCTGATCTCCGCCACCCTCCGCCTACCCCTGTAAAGGCGACCCAGCCTCGACCACTGCAGCAGTCCGAAGAAGCCGATCATGTGACGACACCCTACCGAAACCGGCTACCCCTCCAGAATCGTTGGCACTTGCCGAGAAAAATCTCGCAAGACGAAATGGCATCTCCGACGGCACGAGACCCGTAACCCGCTGAGCATCCCGCTCGCGGATCGAACAAACATTCCTAATGAAAACATATCAATGTGTTACCAACGTGAACCATTCAAAACCCCCGCGATTTATTAGTGAAATTTTCTTTGTTTTATCAATACACGCTCCATTCACATTACGTGGTTGCCGATATGAAATTTGAAACAAAAGACGGCAGGGTGGTTTTGTCACCAGACGAAAAAACCCCTGGCCCGCAGTTTCAAATCACAAATCCGCAACCTAATCAAACGCCTTCGAATTAGGGTTCACCACCCCTGATTTACGAAATAACATCATCACGGCACATTTCAACAGCGGCAAAAAGGGCGAGTACCTAAGCCCAGCTACTAGGAAATGGTAACTTGCCGGGAGACAAACAAAAATTTACCGTAAGTTGTTTCATTCCTCTGCCCCTCCCTCCTGTCTCACCACCCATAGGTTCATGGCAGATAAAGGAGACAGTGGAGATTGTGCGGCGAAAACAAAAGGGGCCGTGTGCCACGGGCTGCGCGCTCGGCATAGCCGGGCGGTGTTCTTCCACGCGAAAAATACCGCGCTTTTCTCGACGTTGTAAATCAGTGAATCTCCTTTCCTATTATCGTGTTAATAATAATTTGTGCGACCACCCTCAAACGGATCACGTACCCGATAAAGTGTTTCGGTGTCGATCCCAGCGATACGCCTAAATATATTAACACGCATCAGTGTTTGCTTCGAATAAATGAAAAGTGTTGCGGCAATGGCCAGTAATAATAACGTGTCTTCTCTGTTGTAATCTACAATGTAATCTATGATATAATACCCGTCAATGTATTTTTAACCTGTATAATTTAGTGTAAATAAATCTAGTCTGCGCAGGCTGTTAAATCAAAAATATGTGTTATCTATAATTATAATCATATCCCGTAATGACGTTACACATCCCTCAATCGAAGTGGTACTTGTGAAGAACCTGCCAGTCTACATGTGAGTTCTCCACCCATTCTTCTCGGTATCAATATGAAGTAAATAAAAAATAAACAAACAAACAAATATAGAATACTGTAATGTCATTTTGACATTTCATTTTGATTTTCATAGTAACGCACGTATATATTAATAATTTAGTTGCTAGGACCAACCCCTTAGCAACCAATTTTACTTTTTACGGATTTTTCTGAAATAACTTTCCATACAAAACAGAATTAACTGAAAATGAATTCAATTCTGCTTAAAGATGGCTAAATTTATTAAAAGAATGCATTGGCATCGTGTTCTGATATATTCTAAAAGTTTCAAATGTATAATAGGTAGTCGGGAAGTTAGTTAAAAATCGATTGCAAGATTTGTACTGGATAAACAACCACCGGACAAATAAGAATACGATAATAAAAACGCTGTAAAATTAGAGGGGACGGCATTTACCCCGTACTGTAACAAAACATTGGCAACCCTGATTGACCATTAACTGTAAGGTCACCAATTTGTACATACATATTCATTAATTATTAATATTCTTATCTCACGCTGCAGATAACTACTATGTCCCATTATTAAATTGTAATAATTTTAGCGAACTAGTAACCCTTATCTCTGCGATAGGTAGTAGTCATTAGTTAAAACTTAATAATTTTTTTAACATAATATGTACATATAACAATTAGTTTTTATTAAAAATATATAAAATATCATTTGATTCATTCAAGCATCTGGCAACGGAAATATACAAAATTATGACGAATAATGAAAATACAATTAAATTAAATACAATGTATCTACCCATTATTTAAGTTATGTTATGACATTGTGAAGTTTCTTGAAATTAGTAAACATGAATTATTATCTATCGAAAGGGTGCATTTTGTTGCTGGCATCTGTGGGATCTATTAGCAGATTCAGTGTTTCCAGAGTCTTGTTTTGCGCATTTGATACCCATGCATGACGTATCGCGGGTCCCTCTCTTGGGGTGCCTTTTCAACTCGGGCTGCAGTTTCGCGTCGGATTGGGGGAGAGGCGATTCCTGAAAGCACGCGAACTTTGGTGACAGGCATAGATTTCAAGCATCCCGTCACGATCACGTATGAGAAACACAAACCTTCTTAAAATATTTTATCATTTTCACCTAACAAATCTAATAAAAACAAAAAAGCAATTTTCCTTGCTTTATCAACATTTAAAAATTGTTTACGTAATCAATATAGGTACCTACTACGTATTTTTACAACGTTTTTCTTAGCTCGTATTCTTATTTGTCCGGTGGTTGTTTGACCGGTACAAATCTTGCAATCGATTTTTAACTAACTTCCCGACTAGCTAGACATTTGAAACTTTTAGAATATTATCAGAGCACGATGCCAATGCATTTTTTTTAAATACTTTTAGCCATCTTTAAGTAGAATTGAATTCATTTTTAGTTAATTCTGTTTTGTATCAAAAGTTATTTCGATACCATTATTGGTTGCATTATTGGTCCTAGCAACTAAATTATTAAATAATATATACGTGCGTTACTATGGAAATCAATATGAAATGACATTTCATTATTCAGTATTTCTATCAAGCACAATTTTTTTTGATCGTTTAAGCTAGTCAAGTCAAGTTTATATGATTCAACAGAACATTTAAAAACGTTGTATATAAAAATTTCTTTTTATCTTGTAATTATTAATTGTATTTTTTGTCTGGTTTATATTGAAAAGTCACTGAAATATGAAATTTTTTGGTCTTAGATGCCGTATTGCCAACTTACCGTTTTTCTTGACAGATCTAGCATTCATTATTCGATAAACATTTCGCTTGAAAAAATTGCATATTATGATTGCAGAACAGATTAATAACTATAATTCCGATAGGCTATAAACTACACTTTGAAGCAGGGTTTTGAATGTATGAGTGTTCTACGAAAATTAAACACACATAATAGACGTGCAATAGTATGTGTTGCAACCTTCAAATACACCAATATTGAATGAGCGTCAGTGCATAAACCGAGAGTAGCTGTTGTCAGAATGAAAGACAAGCTAATAATGGCGTATTCTTGCCACGTGTTTAAGTTTATCCCATATTCTTCCATACTCGAGATCGGTTGCCTGTTACTCGACACCCGTTATTTATTTCAGTTCCCATTAATTCTGTGTTCCCTCTGTGTGTCACGTTAAATCTAGCGTTTTTTGACACCGAAAACCAATGATGTTATCAAACAGCCTTGAACTTCTTATTATAAAGGAAGGCGAAAGGAAGCGCGGCAGGTTTCGGAGGGCGGCAAAAACAAATAGATACATATTAAAATATTATGTTAAAATATTATATGAAGTACCTTGTTATGTAGCATACCGACAAAGGGTGGCACTTATCAAAATGAAGAATGAACACAACATAATATATTTAACAATGTCGTCATCATTAGCTGGGGTTGATCCACTGCTGGACGAAGGCCTCCTCTAGCTCCCTCCACTATTATCGGTCCTTAGTTCTTCGCTGCCACGTACATCTACGGAACTTCATGAGTTCGTCCATTCAGCAGGGTTAAGGGCGTCCCTGTGAACATTTAGTGTCCCTTGGGTACCGCTGTACGACGGCATTTGTCCAGCGGTTGTCCACTCACCGAGCGACATGTCCAGCCCTTGCCATGTACACTGCTTAGCGACCTCAAACACATCGCGTACTCTTGTCTGCTTCCTTATCGATTGGTTTATTTTGTGATCTTTCCACGTTATGCCCAACCATGTCAGGAGATTTGTACGTATGCAGTTTGCCGTATCACATTTAACCGTGAAATGTTGTATCGGAAATATATGGTCGTATAAAAAATATGTATGTAATTAAATTAGAAATACATAACCACGCGTATTTTTTTCATCTCGGTGCTATAGAGATGACCGTATAGTATTCATGTAGGTATGTATACTATACGTACAATTTACATGTAACCATGCCCAAAATGCACATTTCCATGCCACGTTGCGCTACTTTTATAATTTTTGAAATTATCTTTCATTAAGAGACCGTGTTTCATACACACACATGAGCGTTGGTAGCACACATTGATTAAACACTTTACACTTAAGACACAATGGGGGGTCACTTTTAAAGACACGTTTCAGACGCCCAAATGCATTCAATACCAGCTTGGTTCTGCGATCAATCTCGTCATACATACCACTGTCAATTATTGACACATTTTGTTGACCGAGATAGACATAGTTGTTGGCCTGCTCAATTTTAACGCCATTTATGAGGATCGCTTTTAGGTCAGCAAGCAGTCTGTCATTGTTATTGTCTTCAACATATCTTTAAACCTACTTTACCGTTCTGAAGGTCTTCTGGGTCGTTGGCAAAGACAACGAAGTTATTTACAAAGCGCAGGAGTCAGGTCACCTGAATAGATCTGTCAGAGTAGCGGCGAATAATTTGGGTGAGATTGTGTAGCCTTGTCGGACAACATAAAAACTGGTTTCATATGACGTACGTGTGCCGTTTATAGATAAATAAATTAGTATTATGTGATTCAATGCCTTAGCAAATAGTACCTTCATTGGACCACTTTTAGGCTACCCTCACTGTAATTCCAGGTATATAAATATTTGACCTTCTAAAAAGTGATGTTGTACACCCTGAAGGTATCACATGGTCTGTCCGGCCCTTTGGATACAACCAATACCCATATTATTATATTTGGGGGGTAGAGGGTTCACACCCGGACCCCCCCAGAAACAAAAAAAAATATCCCATCAATATGCATCCCTATAAAGTATCGGTCAACGCAACAATTGCGTTGACCGATACTTTGTAGAGATGCGACAAACGCAAATGCTGCGTTGGATACTCCGTGCCTTTATTATTAACTTGTAATTGGTTCAGCGTGTTTTAAAACATCGAATATATGAGGCAGTATGGTTCATAGTCATCAGTGGTTGATATTTTCTCTGCAAAAGTTATTGTGTCGTTATTTATTTCATATATTATACATCCATATTAATTTAAGCATAAAGTTGAGTCCACACTGGTTGAAAATATTATAATAATTTTATTATATTACTTCTTTATCTTATTCCTCAGAGCCTCATGACTGAGGATCGTGACGCGGAAGATTTGGCTGTCGAATAGAAAGACACGGAAGGCCTGTGGCCACTGGAATACCCGTGGCATTCATGAATAATTAGTGCAACCACATGGGGCATTCAATGTTTGCTAATATTCTAATGCGGCACGTCTAAACGACAACACAGCGCGGGTTACACAAACGGATAATGACGATCCTTAAAGTTGTATCCGTTAGGCCACGCGTATTCGATAACCACTCATAAGCATCGTTTACATTTTACATATCTGCAGGTGCAAACAAAGTTCGGACTGTCTGGGTATTGGGAATGTACCCCGAAAAGTGTGAGGGATCGTGTTTTAAATGTGGAAGTCAGTGACACCTGCTAGATTTAGATAATATCGTCACCGTTCAGGCAAAAGTCACCAACCCTGAAAATGGCAGTTTTGAGTTGAGTATGTCACCCGAAGCGTAAAATTATGTTCTTTAAGATGCAAAACTCACCACGGTACATTAGTTAGTAAAATTTTGCTTAAATCCGAATTATTTGTTTTTCAATAAATGACTTTCGATAAAATCTTAACAAGCAAAAGTCATTATAGGTGAATAGACATTATTGACTACATAAAAAAAAAATCCTTCGTTATAAATATACAAGCAAAAGTCACTATACTATGGATGGTGAGTTTTACTGATCCTTCTTTTGGCTAACATTGTTCAGATTATTAACAAGCAAAAGTCACCAAACCATAATTGAGCTACCTTGCCTCCTTCAAAACCTTCCAGATGTTTTAATTAGCATCAACAAGTAAAATTATCTGAAAGAAATTATTAAGAAGACATGAGAAAATAATTTAATGTAGATAAAACCTTAAAAACATTAAAATCTTATTTTTCCTGCATTTTCAAACTTTCAAATTGTGATATCTCAAAATTATGTTTTTAGGGTTGGTGACTTTTGCCTGAACGGTGACGATATGTTCATATTTAAAATTAAAAGAAACAATAATACATAAGTATGGATAATTTTTTGAAATGGACCCCCCCCCCCAATACCATTTTTCTGTATGCGTGGCTGTATATTTGGTTTTTGCCACATCAATGTATTTTTGTAATACAGAAAAGGGCGCCAGAAAATGGTTATAAAGCTATAACATTTGAAAGGGAAATTTTCTTTTATTATTTTTATGCATATTTAAAAAACAATCATTTTCTTTCAAGTTATGAGACATTTTTGTAATATAAATATGTAATTTAATAAGAATTAAACAATTAATTCTTCATTTTAAAATTTATTTTATATTTTCATTAAAATATACATGTTTAGTGTAGGGGGGTATTTGTGGGTAGGTGTCCGCTCTGGAGTAGATAGTGTTGTTGCCAGCGTTCGAAATGGAAGGTTTTACGAACCGGAGCGCTCGATAATTTTCCGAAAATATTTATTTAATATTTCTGTGTATTGTATAGAAATATAGGAACATACCCGCTAAGTTCAGACGGTTAAGTTGAGTAAATGTCTTTAAAATTGTGGCATACCTAACCTAACCTAACCTTACCACATTTAAATAACACGTTAATTATATCTAATGGCCAACGACTCCAAACGCGCAAGTCGCGGTGTTAGCACTAAATGAGTTATTAAGGCATTATATTGTAGTCGTCTCAGACGAATATCAAGGCTTACGTCACGTCATAAATATTATGTTTTTACTAAGTTCCGACAAGTTTTGTACAAAATGTAAAAAAAAAGTATAAAAGTATACATAACGTAAATTAATTTTATTACTTTTTCATAATTCACGAACATGAACGCAATATTTAATTTTTCCACGAGACGGAGCGATGAACTAGGGGATTTCATGAACAGAAGCACCGCTCCGGTGCGTTCCGGTCCATTTCGAGCGCTGGTTGTTGCAATTAATTGTAAACTGAATCATCGATTCAAAGTCTGATGGCATGGTTTTATTATCAAAATTATTAGCTACAAAATTATACATACATAATTAAATCATTACATAATATTTTGTTACAAAATATACATTAATATGGCATACAATACAATACACATCAGTATGTTAATTATTATCAAAAACAGTTTACTAAATAATTGATTAGGTACCTAGTGTCAAAATAGTTTTTGTTTTCAATCATAGAGGAAGGGTGGTAATGTCCAACCATCTCGAAGTATTTTTCTATGCTCAGCATCCCATTTCAGTGTGTTATTAGCTCTCTCTCGGAGAAGAAGTATTCTGTAAGTCAGTCGTCAGTGTACTGTTGCATTTTGACTGAAGCGGTCGTGTTGGAACGTAGGGCTTCGATTTTTTTTAAATATCCTGTTGACCCAGCGAGCGAATCGAGATTCCGGGAGTTTTTTTTTTAGTTTACTTTTCGGCCTAATATTTAGGAATACTTATACATTTATCCCATTTTTTATGACATCCATTACGCGGCGCATTCTTTCACAGTGCCATATTATCTATCAGAATATATTATTATTACAACTCGTAATTTTGATTTAAGGGATGTTTTTTTTTAGTAGTCGGAACTTTGTGGTTTTAAAAATACCGGAATATTTTCACTGAATATTAGTAATTGATTCATCTTAATCCGAATTTTTTGTTTGTCATTTATTTTATTCAAAGTGTTTTTTTAACGTTTAAAATTTTATCTGTTTTTTGCAAAGATCTTTGATAATAGTGGATTGACGGTCGAGTGAACAACGTGGTTTCAAAGGAACTCGGGGTTTCGGGTTTTGTTCCGGAACATTAATTATATTTTTTCAAAGTTGAAGATAGAAGTCGGCAAGTGATGCAGTAAGAATGATGGATATATCAACTCATTGGCGGTAAGTTTTTTTTAAATTATTTACCGTTCTTTTGTTAATATAATTTGACTGAATGTGACTTATTGTTTTTAAAACTTTCCAGCTACGGCATTATTAACATTGCGAAGCGTTTGTTGCCACTAATTATTTGAAAGATACTTTGGTGCATTATGTTTAATAATGATTGAAAAACAATGGTACCTAGTTAATATCGATATTATACCTACATTACAAATTATTCAACAGTTGTATTGATTAAACAATATCAATAAGTATACACACTGACCATATAAAAAAATGATTTAATATTTTTATGTCATATTATTTTTATGCATGTGGTGTAGGTTATCGCAGTGCGCTGGTGATGAGTAGAGTCGAGGTTCAGATCCGATCGGCAGTGTGAATTTCACACGAAGTATTTTTTATCCAGTCCAAGGTGTTTGTGATGTTGTAATAGTTAACAATCGATCCTTATAAATCCAACGTATTTTAAGAATTATTGATATACTGTCCATTTGAGTGAAAATTGATTTTATATTTATTAAAAATCGGCTTCTGTTTATACCAACATAAAAGTAAATAGGTATTTTAAATTTAATCTTGGAAACTTAATATCACTAATAAATCTTCCTTCCAGAGACTTAGAACTGGATGACGTTTTTTCCCCAATAAAATAATTAGGTTTTTGTCTATTAAGATTTTAATGGAAGCTAGTCGCATACAAATTTTGAAAATAGCTGATATGCTGGATTATTTGTTAGGTTAGGTAATCATTCTTGAATTCATGAATTTTGTCAATGAAAATTGCCGCTGTTCTCGCCTGGCTTCCAGTAAACAGATGTGTACCAATAATTATTATTACGTAGGATCGATTCGTGTATATTTTAAATTGAAAAATAACTTATCGCTATTTTTTATTTGTTTTTACGATGTTCGGTTAGTAGCCATTCGCTCAACTCAGTAGAGAGAATAAAGCAATACTTGTAGGCTTCAACTATACAATACATATTATTCCTCTTCTTCCACCCTGTCACGTCCCAACATTGGGGCATAGGGCAAGCGCAAGTTGGCGCCACTTCCGTCGGTCCATCGCTAGCTCTTGCCCCTCCCGCCACCTGCAGCACGTAGGTCGCTCTTGTGGCACCGCTGCAGGGTGGGGGAGGGCCGGCCACGGCGACGGAGCCCTTGAGGCTGTGCCACAAGGGTCTCACGCACTCTTTGGCGGCATCCGGAATACGTGTCCCAGCCACGTAAAGCGTCTCTTCGTGATAACTTCAATCATCGAAGGCTGTTGTCTCTGCTCACGAACTCGGGTGTTTGTAACGCGGTCGTACCAATGTACCCCTAAGATTCGGCGGAGACATCGATTCTCAAAGCTCAAAAGCCGAGACTCTTGAAGCCTAGTAAGATGCCATGTCTCACAGCCATACAGGAGCACAGGTAGCACGCACGCGTTAAACAAACGACATATTTTGGTCCTCACAGAATACAGCCTTGACCTCCATGCGACTCCAAGTTGGTTGAACGCAGAGCCCGCCACACCCATGCGGATTCCAAGCTCACTAGAAATCATTAATAATATCTTATTGGTTGAAATAATATTTTATATGAATTATGCTGAGATTCGAACTCAGTATCTTCCGAATGCCACGTTGCTAATGCGTCGTATTAGTATTAAGCTACTGTAGTCGGTAAATAGCGTTTGATGAAGTTTTAATTTTTTAATATATTTATATGTCGAATTAAAATCAAATGATAACTTTTATGTGACTTCGTAATATAATTTTTATAGTAAGATAATATGTATTCATTTTATTTTAGTGAGAACAGGTTCCTTTTGAACGGAAATGTACTCAGACGACTCTCGTTTTCATTGTCAATGCAAATAATTGAACCAGTTGAATGAATTTAAAAGGTTTTTTTTTTTGAATTAGAGAAAAAAATAATTAAAGAATTTGTAACATTATCAATCCAAATTAGTTAGTTAGCCACTAATGAAAATTAATGTTGTTAATTCTAAATTGTATCATGTATAGATAACTAATTATATCAATTACTTAAGGCCATCCATTAGTTGAGGCACGGTCTAAAAAGATCGTCGCTAGGCGATGCGCGGATTGCGGGTGGCGGGTGAAAATGACGCCTGTCAAACGAAATATTAATTGTCATATAAATCCAACATACGTCCATTTTATGTTCTGTTTATTGTTCTATTAGTAACAATAATAATATATTCATTGACATGTTTTCTTTTTAAAGTAAATGGGTAACGTTTTTAGTCATCTTTACACGATTTTAGAATTAATTGACCCGTCGCCATCACGCAGCAAAGTGACGTGTGCCCGGGTCAACATTCTCTCAGTGAATGGCAGCGAGTCCAAAATTTCGTCGCGCGTACAGTTGAAAATTATTTGGCGTTTCACTGATGCGTCACCTTAATATATTACAATCGTATGGGGTATTACAATCGTAAAGGATTTATGATTCAGATTTTTAAATATTTGTGTTTATTATTAAATTTGTACTAAATACTCGATGTTTCAAAACATATTAATATTGCATATTTTACTGTCATTGCTTGCATGTGAAGTGGGCAAACTATATTTTATTACCATTGTTTACAAAGTATTCCTTATAGGTATAATGTTTGAGGCTTTCACGGTTGTTTTTTATCGTAGTAGATTTTTGGGTTTCCACCGTGTGTCCTTCTTCCTTCTTTACCTTCTCACTTCTACCTTCTTTACTAACGATTGACAGATTACTCTGAGCAACGTTTGCTCTTAGCTAATCGGATTCCTTTTGACATTCTTAGAGCAACGTTTACATTCACATACCTACACTACATTTTCATCATAAAACATACATACAACAAAAACTCTTGATAATGGCCTCTGCAACGAGCCCGAAACGTCGAGTAAAGAACGAAGAAGGACACACGGTGGAAACCCAAAAATCTACTACGATAAAGTATTCCTTTTTCAAATTCGCTCTACAATCATGTGGATTTTGGCCGCTTTACGGATTATTGTAGGTATTACAAGCAAATAATGTTAGAAACTTAGTAGCTCCATACTATATTCTTCATTAGTTATTAAGAGTGAAATATAACAATATTACACTTTGTCATATTGAATTCAATACCAAATGTCGCACCATGACACATTTGCTCCTATAAGAAGCAGTACCTGGCAGCAATTTTTATATATTCTTGATCATTAAGCTTCTCTCTACTGTTTCCACTCTTCTCAGTATAACTTTCGGTTCTGCTTCCTTTAAACATGATTATCTCATCGATCCAGCTGCCTCTTTATCGATCGGGCATTATTATATATATTATAGGGGAATGGGACAACTGGGCGCCAGGACAATTGGGCACCGCATTGTCGAATGAAATAAATAAACGTTCGTTACGATTTTATACAGTAAGTAGACGAAGAATTTTAATCAGTTTTGTTTCAGTAATGTTTTTATTGCGGGTTGAGAATTATCATGCCTGAGGATTTATAAAAATAATAAAAGAACTCTATTGTTGGAACTTAAACATATCCACAATTAAATCATTATTTACGTGTGCTCATTTAAATTCTCAACAAGTATTAAATAATAATTTAAATATAAATATTAATATTGAATACATATTTTAAAATTACCTACCTATAATTCACGTCTATTTATTTTCAAATTTCATTTGATTACGTGGCGCCCAGTTGTCCCGGCGCCGAATTGTCCTAGACCCCTATTGGACGATGCGATTGGTCCAGCGATGATCTGTTATCCGAACGATGTTAAATTCCCATCTCCCTATGAAGTATAAACTATATATTAATATTTTCAACACCTTTCAAACGCACACACAGAAAAATGGAGGGTCCATTTCGAAAAATAATGCGTAATATTTTATTATTATTTTTTAATGCGGCAGAAAAGGTTCTTTTAGCAAGTGCCACCATTTACCACTATATAAATAACGACACATTTCGTTCGTTCAAAATTATCAATTTCATGAAGTTACGTTTGAAAATGAGCTTTTATTTTATCGGTTTAATTTCGTTACATTTTGTACAATCCCTCCTAACCTCAATCGTCACAAATCATCAGCCCCTTAGGATGTGACGTCATATATGAACGGCCGCTTATTGGCCCTAATGTGACCTGGGAATGGGACAATTGGACGCCACGACAATTGGACGCCGCACTGTCGTAGACACGTAAACAGAACGTAGACGAGGAATTTTAATCAGTTTCTATCTACTACTTAGTAGTTTTAATTCAACTTACTCTTTATATAATATTTTTTTTATTGCGGATTGAGAATTGGAATTACCATGCGTAGGCTTTATATAAAAATAAAAAAAAACTCTTTTTTCGTTGGAACTTAAACATATGCACGATTAAATCATTATTTACGTGTGTATATTTAAATTCTCACCAACTATTAAATCATAATATAATAATTTAAATATAAATAATAATATTACATATTTTTTTAAGTACCTATAAGTACCTAACGTCTATTTATTTTTGAATTGCGTGGCGTCCAGTTGTCCTGGCGCCCAATCGTCCTAGACCCTGTGTCCTCTTTAATATTGAGACAGTCCTCTTTAAATAACACGTGGGAAAACGTTCTAATATAAAAGCAAAGTGTAATTTGAATCACCCTCTAGATTCTTTCTGATGTTCAGTTAAAAATTAAATGTTTTGAATACAGGAAATTCAAACTTAGTTTATACACTTGCGAACAAGTTAATAATCACATGAGTGAATTACCTCTTAATTAAAATTGATAGTAGCCACAATATTGGACTTGGCAACTATTCGTTACAGCATAAATTGAATAATTCAGCGGTTACTTAACCAATTTTGGTTATTCTCCTGTCGTTAACCTTACATTAGTAATTTTGTATATTTTTGTACGATTTTCGTTTAGTCATCTTTGACGGAATTAATTGCACGGAGCTACTGGGTTATAGAATTAATTTACTTCTTACATATTATATTATGAATCAGTTTCGCGAGTATACTAAATTAGCATAACATATTAAATTCAATATTCATGTTATCGTGCATGGATGCAGGAAGTCAAATTACAATTATATTTTTACATATTCGGTATGAAAGTTGTGGGATTTATATTACAGGAGAAAGACATAAACGTGAATAGATAACTTGGTGACCATATGGTTTGAAAACAAACATACATAATATTAAAAACCACGAATTTATAAGTAATTTTAATTAGATGAAATTAAAATGGAAATTTGTTAGTTTTAAATGGAAAAAATCTGACTAAATACACATTGGATGTGATAATTACTATTCATCACACCTCAGACATTCCAATGAGGTGAAAATTACTGATAAAATATTATTATATAATTTGTTTGAGTAATTTCCTCTTCTCTTGATGCTGTCTTCTATTGAAGGTTGGTAAACAAATTGAAGCCCATCTCCTTATCCTGGGATTTCTTTCCAAATCTTTACCCTTATCAGTGACGTCACGTGAAGGTAGGTAATCCATGCATTGCTTAGGGTCGGCAAATTAAGGAATGAATGATAGTAATTACAACAAGCTGTGTCGGTTTTCCATTAAGTGGGCGATGGTGCGGCGGTTGTTTCGTTAGAAAGTACCGACATCTTGGTTTGAAGAAATCACAAGGGGGGTCTCCAAACGTGTCAGTGCCCCAGACATCCACGTACATAAAAGCATCGCTTAATATCTCTAATACTGAGTAAATGATTCTAATAATATTATATACTGAGGGGTAAGGGTTTACGTAGGGTGTTGATTTACACTTTTACACTTATTAAAATCACTGGTTCAGGGACATTACGTAAGTATATTTCGCGTGACAAGTAACAATTAATAACATTTGTAAACGCACGCTTTGGCGCAAAAAGGTGGCGAATCGTATTTAAAAGCGACGTTAAAGGCTCATGGGTAGATTACCGACTGACTGTACCTACTCTCGACCCTTCGTCCGCCCAGAAACAGATAACGGCAACTTTCTTTTTCTTTGTTTCGCTGTGCATCATGGTCTAGCCTTGACTCATTTACAATTACAATAATATCATTATATTCCCAACTCTGTCGATTGGAGGAGTTTTGATGGGGGATTTAGGCATTATGATAATATAATACATATTATTTGGTATCAATACTTATCTAAGTATTTTTTTTGATTACTGTTGCATTTGTCAGTTGATGATAGATACACATAACGATTTTGCATACAATTTGAGATTACAATTGAAAGGGCATGGCATTCCATGCCTAATTAAGGGCGGCATTCTTCCTAGGAACGTCACTTAGTCGTATCATAACATTAACAACGTCTTGGGCTTGGATCAGCGAACTCAGAAATAATGGGAACTGAAATACCTAACGGGTAAGGAGTAGCAGGTAACCGATCTCGAGTATGGAATGATGTGATGTGGAACACGTGTCAAGAATACGTCATACTATTACGTCGAATACTGACAACTGCTCTCGGTTTGTGCATTGACGCTCATTTAATATTGGTGTAGTACACACACTATTACACGTGCATAATGCGTGTTTCATTTTCGTAGGACACTCGCGCATTCAAAACCCTGCATCAAATTTTACTGTATTGGTATATAGCCCATCGGAATTCTATTTATTATCTGTTTCGTGGCATGGATCATATAGGTTAAACGACATGCTGACAACAATTTTGTGTTAAAAATAAAACTATTAAAAACCTTCTATGTAAATAACCAGTGAGTACCGAATATTATAAAATGTATGTATAATATTGACGATTTTAATGCGACAAACCAGTTTTCCACTACCGAAAATCCCAATATGATTTAGCCTAGTTTACTAATAGTGAATAAACCTTGACCAAACTGGCTACAAATAGCCAAAAATAGAGCTCAGTGGGACTCTTTGGAGGAGGCCTTCACCCGAGGAGGGGTTCTTGCAAACCAAACTAACTAGTATCTTGGCATTAAAAATATTATTTAAGTTACAAAATACATAATATATGCTAATATAAACGTTACATACCACTGTTTAATAATATTATATACAAAATTAAAAATCTTAATATATATATATATATATTATACAAAAATATTAAAATGATAATAATTAATATTATATAAACTATATAAAAAAGAAAGAAAAGGAAGAAAATACAATCATAGATAGATATATATATATACAGAATAGATATCATCACAGAACTGAGCAGAACAGAACATCTGAGTTCCCTGGATATCATCATAGGTTATAATATACTTACATAAGATTTAGTCAATTCACTGTTATCTACTTTTTTGTTTGTAAGAAATAAAAGGTTTTTTTCTTGACAATAAATACAGAGTTTTTTTTATTTCTTTTTATTACTAATAGTGAATAAGCACTTTTCAAATATTCAAATCCAATATACACTAATCCAATAATTGTTTGTCGTTGATGAGTGACATTTTATTTTCCACACAAAATGTCCATTTAATACGTCAATGATTGCGCGTTTAAAAATATATATGATTTTGCCAAAACTATTACATAGTTATCTATTCGTTTGTCAAAGTTAAATCATATTATTATCATGCATTTTGCGGCAATTGAATTTTTTTATCTACCCGGGAAACGGAATAATTCACTTAAAAAACTAAACACCGATTTGTGAACATTGTGATGACAGCATAATTATATAAACAGATAATGTCAAACATTTTATATTGCGCTATTCATATAACATTAAACAAATGATATTCCGTAAAAAACAATACTACTTTATTTAATCACGTGGGAATGGGTCATAATGATTTGCATTAAAAATAATGAAATTAATGAACACAATATTATGCAATGTCAACATAATTCCTTGTTAATGCCGCACATTCTAATTTTTTTACGCATGCATTAGATCAATGACATTATTAATGGACGACGCACTCAATACATAATACAATAGCTAGCAAGTAAATTCGCGCATTCGCATGTATAGGTAGACGTCACGCAATTTCCATTATGCGATATCACGCATCGGGGATTTATAGCAATATGACCTTTATTGTAACGGCGTTAGAGCAGTGTTTCTAATGTCAATGTTCATTTGAGCGAACCCGTTCGAACCGAACCATTCGGCAGACCCAACAAAAAGCATCAGGAATTTATAGTAATATCACCTTTATTGTAATAATTGTAATTCCAGCTGCATTAGATTGATATATTATATTATAAACATTCCACATATGCGTGAAGTTAGATATTTTTGACAGAAAATATGACGTAGTTAGAGCGACGCTGAGTGACAGAAAATGATAGGTTTCATGTAAAAGCAGTCGGAAAGAATAGGAAAAGAGGTAGGTAACAGTAATTAAATTTACCTTAGGTTATTCGGGCACAATAGAATAAAAACAATCTGCCCAAATTCAATGTTAAGTTGTTCCACTATAGGTGCTTATATATAACATTAATTAAAAATGTGAAATAAAATTATTGCAGCTTTCAATGGAAAATTACAACGTAATTATTATGAGCAATTTTTATTCATCGAATAAGACAAGATTTGAGAGAGATCCAGAGAACGAATTGTATGGTCCCAATATTGAAGCTCGATTTGATATAAATAAAAAGGATTTCATTTATATTTTCACATTTATATTCTGTTATATTTTTATAAAAATCGATGGTTTTTCAAATAAATATAAAACTATATTAAAACTATGAATTAGTCAAAAATCTCTACGATAAAAAATAGAAAACTTAATAGACTAAATTTTAATAATAGTAATATGACCATAAAATAATAATATGTAATAATAGGATGGGATCCGTTAACAAATTCACATCTTATAACATTAATATAATTATTGTAAGTTTATCTTTGACTTAAAGCTATACTTCAGCTAAGACATAGTCTAAAAAGATCGTGACTACGCGACGCGCAGATTGTGCAAACGACGCGTGCAGAACAAAACATAATTTGTCATAAAAATTCAACATGCGTCCATTTAATGTTATGTTAGTAATAATAATAATAATATATTCATTGACATGTTTTCTTTTTCATGTAAATGGGTAACGTTTTTTAGTCATCTTTACACGATTTAAGAATATATTACTCCGACGCAATCACAAAACAAATTGACGTGTTCACAGTTCGACTATCGGTGAAAACGAGTCCGAAATTTTGTCGCACCTACTGTTGAAAATTATTAACCGTTTCACCCAAGTATGCTCTTAAAATAAAAAAAAATATTTTTCTTTTTAATGTTTTCAGATACTTACAGCTTAAATTGTAAATTACCAAAAAAATATCTCAAATTGCAAGCTTCGTATTTTTCCGCTAGGTGCCTCTGGTAGGTAGAGGTATCGCCTTAATCTTTACAGCGCGAACTCCACAGCTGTTGTGTCCTGATTAGGGGGCCATGTAGAATAATTAGCATGTTATTTAAATGTGGATTTTTATTCTTGTGAATTGAATTCATATTATTAAGATTTTCCTTTAAAAAAAAAAAAAAGATTTTCCTGAATAGTGTACGTTGTGTACACTTACATATTGACCTTCTCATTAATATAGAAGTATATATACAATATTCAGACAACATTTGTGTGTAAATATTTGAGATTCGCTGCTTCGTAAAGGTCATTAAAACCAATAGTGACATATCGGTCGACACAGTGTGGACCAATGGTGTAATTTTAAGTTTTTACATTTTATTTTACCGGCTCTTGATTTAATTATTTCTTCCAAGTAGGACATTTAGTGAGCTGTGGGTTGATTTATTACAGAGTAATATTATCTCCCTAAATGTTAGACTTTCAAAGAAAAGCTTTTCTAACTGCAAAAGAGAAACATCAGGGCAGCATGATAATGAAGAAGGATAGGTTAGTTGAAAATTCAACATATTAATTATTATAGAACATTCGAAACAAGTGAAATCAAATGCATCGACTTTTTCGTAGATAGGTAGTAGGTACCTACATATTAAGCGCGAAATATATTGAGGTGCATGTCGCGTACTATCACGCAACGTCACAGTAGGCTGCCGCTACGGGAAAAAAGTGTGTTATGTCGTTTTTCTTGGTGTTTAAAATGTTATCAGACTGATTCTCCCAACCCGTAGCACATTTTGAAACTATAAACGAACATTGTCAGTTAGAAAAACCTGCCGAAATCACCACAACAACAATGAGGTCACCTCACGTTGTACTGCACTGCATCGACACCTGCATGACTCAATTAACGTTTTTTATATAATTTTCTACATCCCTACACATTTTCGAATCATGCCAAAATCAAGTGTTTTTTGTTTTTGCCGTTGACACTATGTATTTTCAATAAGAATTTTTTCTATTACCTATGGTCTGCGGGTTGGGTTCTGTTCAAAATATTATTGGATTTACAGAAACTCGTTTCTAGGTTACTCCATCATTGAATTTACAAAAATCGTGTTCGTTCAAAATATTCTGCGAAATGACGAGACCATAGACTAAATTAATTTGTCGCCGTGATAGCGGGATAGTACGCGTCATGAATCTCAATATAATCACAACTTTAGAAACTTGATATTTTATCACGTTTCAAATGATTAATTTGAATATCAATGGTCGTTATTAAGACGTTTTACTTCTGCTACGAAGTCAAATATGTACATAAATATTGTCTCTGCGGTTATAATGATAAAAGCAATTTATTGTTTAATAATACATTTATTAAAAAGTGGTACCAAACAGAAATTTAGTGTCTTTCTGTATAAGATATTTTTCAATAACTTGCCATCAATGTGATGGATTTTGGACGAAATTCTTTGTTATTATTTCTTTGTTTTGCCATGGTAACACGAGGGTCGTAATTTAACAATATTTTAACAACCAATTCGCGCGAGCCGTGCGTATTGGTTGAATGTCACCGCACAGTGCGACTTGTTGCCGAAATCTACTTGCAAATTTAAACGCTATTCCGTGCAATGCGATATTTTTGCCAGACATCTTTTTGCTAAGCGATTAGCCAAATATGGCCGCGTGGGCTAATAAATTTGTTTGTTCATTGATAAAACGAGCCGTAAATCGGCGTTGAAAACTGACATAATGTGTGGCATTGAGTACTATTAGGAAATTCTGTTTTTGAAAGCGAAACGTGAACAGAGGTAAATCGTGTCCGGAAACTTGTTCATATGCAGTTCGCCGTATCACACTTCACCATGAAATGTTGTATCGGAAATATATGGTGGTATATTAAATACCGCCCAACCTCCGTGGGTCGTATAGTACTGACATAAAATTCATATCTAAATAAAACACAGTTCTTGTCGGTTTACACTACACATGAAGCCAGCAGCAAACAAATTTTGAAAATAGCCGATATACTGGATTATCTATTTGTTAGGTTAGGTTATGTTAGGATTTCATTCTTGAATTCATCAATTTTACCAAAATCGGCGATGAAAATTGGCGCGGTTCCATTTAATAAATTGGAACATGATTGTCTGCAATGCTCCACGAACAACGCGTATTTTTTTCATCTCGATGCTATAGAGATGACTGTACTGACATAAAATTCATGTCTAAATAAAACACGGTTCTTGTCGGTTTACACTTTACAGGAAGCCAGCAGCGAATAAATTTTGAAAATAGCTGATATACTGGATTATTTGTTAGGTTAGGTAGGCTTAGGTTTTCATTCTTGAATTCATGAATTTTGCCAAAATCAGCTATGAAAATTGAATTAATGTTCATATTGAATCTAATAAAAGTGGAGACCGTATAGTATACGGTCATCTCTTTCCGATAAGAAAGCTCACGGCAAACTGTGCTACGGTGAAATGCAATACGTTCAATTTATATGAAACCGAGGTAAATATAGGTATTATATTCAATATAATTTAACATTATTGCAAACTATTATCATGCAATCTTACATGATAATAGCGCCTGTACACGTGCATGGATTTACCGTCGGCAATAGTGCTTATATTAAACTATCATGACAATAACTGTTTACACGTAAAAGTGCTGACTGTCTCTCCAATCTCATTCTTCAAGAGTAAGCGAGGCACGATGTTGTCATTTTATAGTACTATTATTGACAGGACGTATTGAAAATCGGTTAACCTCAATATGAGCAGTTCGTTTTTTTACCGGCAGGTTCGCCATTATCGTTCTACTGCGCAGGCGTAGATCTTACTTGCGCGTTAAAACTCAGAAGCTTCCAAACTTGTTTGATTCATGCACGCAATCTTGCCAACTGCAGGATAATACATGTTTACCCATACATTTTCTTACTGTGCACAGTAAATCCATGCACGTATAAACGGGGTATAATACGTGTTTGCACGTGTATTTTCTTGTTATGGTCGCGATAATACGTACTGTCATCGGTAAATCGATGCGGGTGTAAACAGGGTATTAAAAATGTAGAATTTACAATTATTACATAAAAAATCATCATCTAAAATTGCATACCAATAAAACAATAAGATATTCATAAAAATATGTTTAAAATTAAGTTATAATGCTTTTCTAACGAAAGATCCTGAGAGCGAGAGTGTGTACGTTACAATTATTTACAATCGTGAAATTTATGGGGAATTTATCCGACATAAACCAAACCGTCGAAATATCTTGACTAAAGTGGGCTGGTTATGTTCAGCGAATGGACATGGGCCGATAAGTCCGAAAGGCTTTCGATGTAAGGCCATTTGGGCAGAAACTGTTGGGAGCCTCAGAATGCGATGGTTAGATGACGTGGCCCAGGATCCACGTGCGATTAGTGAAAGTTAGCCGACTCTCACATCTAAACTTGACTCGTCTGCCGCACAGCCATAAATCAAACCTTCTAGGAACGTCGCTCGGCGAGCCGGTATAGGAATGTCCAATTCGTAGGTATGCGCATGCGTTCTGGCAGACCGAAACGCATGCGATTTGTTTATAGCAACACTAGATGTTTTTTTCAAACTAAAAAGTCGCATTAGATCAATCTGCGGAGCTTTATTTTTTGGAAACGTGTGTTTTGTGAATAACGATTACCTCATATCGACGTTTTCGACAAATCAAACCTTCTAGGAACGTCGCTCGGCGAGCCGGTATAGGAATGTCCAATTCGTAGGTATGCGCATGCGTTCTGGCAGACCGAAACGCATGCGCTTTGTTTATAGCAACACTAGATGTTTTTTTTCAAACTAAAAAGTCGCATTAGATCAATCTGCGGAGCTTTATTTTTTGGAAACGTGTGTTTTGTGAATAACGATTACCTCATATCGACGTATTCGACACAATGACGAGACGAGTAATTTGATGTGCGAGCCGGCTTACAGTTTGATTGTTATTTCAAAATCAGTCGGTGCATCGGACATTTACAAAACTAAATGTGACACTGAATACGATATCCACAATATTCTGTTCACGATAATATCCTCTTTACACAATACGAATATATTGAAAGCTGCATTGAAACTTGCAACGAACAAAAGTTCCTTGTTTTAAGTTATTTAAATAACTAAAGCTTAGAATAAAATTAGTGTTAATCTTTTGCAGATTTTTATGACATTTGTTCACACGGAACAGAACCCACAACGTGTTGATGTTATTTCCACTATTGTGAGAATATTGAGAAGGATAAACGAACATGTGTAGATAGATATAAAGGAGTTGATGTATGAAAATACATAAATTGTTTAATGTTTATTTTCTGCAATTATTAATGACTTTTTAAATTAAATGGATGAACATCAATTAACTGAGTATATATTTAAGCTTTAAGGACACTTTTTAAGAGACTCAAAGTTGAGATTTCTTGGTAAGAGAGCGAAAGGTAAATCTTAATAAACAATTTATTAGCAAGATAGCACTCCCCATAATATTTATTGTAGAGGTACAAGTTTGTTTACTGGAAGCCAGGAGGGAACAGCGGCAATTTTCATAGCCGATTTCGACAAAATTAATAAATTCAAGAACCTAACCCAACCTAATCTAACCTATACCATAACCATAACCATAACAATAAATGAGTTATTTTCAAAATTTGTTTGCCGCTGGCTTCCGTTAAATAGAAAAGAACCAAATATAATACAAATAAAATTTATCGATGACTGATGGCTCGGTGTTTACTTTAATAGTTTCATTTGGACCGAACAAAAAATATGGGTTGGGATAGCTATATTTTTAAATAAAGCATTTTGACGAGATAAGTTGCAAGAGACGATGCGCGGCGGACTGAATATCGGGTATCTGAGAAATATGTTTACACGTGTTTTGCCTGGATCAGTATTATCGAGAACTTTTCAGTTGGGCTGTGAGATTGTCAGCAAATTACAAATTTACAAAATGTGTTATACTTTAATCAGCATAAATCTCTGCCAATCAATAAATAATAATGATGATGACACTATATTTATCATGAATTGGCTAAAAGAGACGTTTTATTTTTGTGAATCGTATTATATTGTAGTTTATGGCAATATTAATTGTTCTATTATGTAATAATTACAAGACAAAAAGAACTTTTTATCAGTGACGTCCCGTGGGGGTAGGCAGATTGAGCGTCGTTTGGGGGCGGCAGTTACTCGAGGGCGGTAAATCGAGGAGAATCATTTGGCATAATATATAGAAATAGCTACCTAAGCTGGGTACTTAAAAACGAAAATATCTTTCTTTAAAAAAATCAGGTCACTGGTCGGAAACAAAATGTATTAATTAACATAAAAGGTTAAACAGGACTGTAATTTTTGTCCGGTTCGCGATGTTTAGTTTACTTCCATTGTCATTAGACGTCCTTGGTGACCAGAAACGACACGAGCACGAATGATAAAAAATATTGTAAGTATAAAAATGGGGCGGTATTTTGTCTAGGGACGTCACTGCTTTTTATATACCACGTTTTTAAATTTTCTGTTGAATCATATAAACTTGACAATTCTATGTATTAATAAATATTTTTTTTGGACTTGATAGAAATACTGAATAAATATAGAATACTGAAATGTCATTTTGACATTTCATATTGATTTCTATAGTAACGCACGTATATATTAATAATTTAGTTGCTAGGACCCCCTTAGCAACCAATAATAGTGTTTTACTTTTTACGATTTTTTTCCAAAATAACTTTCCATTCAAAACAGAATTAACTGAAAATGAATTCAATTCTGCTTAAAGATGGCTAAAGAATACATCGTGTTCTGATATATTCTAAAAGTTTCAAATGTCTAACTAATCGGGAAGTTAGTTAAAAATCTATTGCAAGATTTGTATTGGACAAACAAGAAAAAAATTGTACTGGAGAAACAAGAATACGAGCTAATAAAAACGTGGTAATAAAATGGGGTTGTCTGGATATAATAATATGTTTGTGATGGGCGGTTGCCTGTAATTTTTTTTACGTAAATACATAAAAATACGGTTACATGTAAACTGTACGTAAAACATTACATCGTAGCACTGTTCATCGTAAGCTTTCTTATCGGAAAGAGATGACCGTATAATATACGGTCTACATTTTTATAAGATTTAATATGAACATTAATTCAATTTTCATAGCTGATTTTGGCAAAATTAATGTATTCAAGAATGAAAACCTAACCTAACAAATAATCCAGTATATCGGCTATTTTCAAAATTTGTTTGCTGCTGGCTTCCCTTAAAGTGTAAACTGACAAGAACCGTGTTTTATTAAGACATGAATTTTACCTCAGTACTATACAACCCAAAGAGGTTGGACTATATCATTACTCCGAGGGTTGGACGGTCTTTAATATACTGCCATATATTTCTGATAAAACACTTTACGGTGAAGTGTGATGCGGCGAATTGCATACGTACAAGTTTACGGACACAATAAAATACATCAGATGAAAAACATTATAGAACTCTTTGTCGACCTATAAATTCGATTCCCCTCGTGCAATATACATCTGCATCTAGCACATACTATGAATGAGTCGAGTGTAGTCCCACTAAAATAATACATACATTATAAACAATATGTTGAGGTTAAGGGTTAAGCCAGAATTATTAGGTCAGTGTACGCTGTACTTAGTCAATATAAGTGTGGTAATAATATATTATAGCAAGACGACATCATAAAGACAGCGGGCCCAAATTGGCTACAAATAGCCAAAAACATGTCCAGTGGGACTCTTTGGAGGAGTCCTTCACCCGAAGAGGGGTTCTTACAAACCAAACAAACTAATTACATATCACTGTTAAATTTATAAACATTATCTAATAGTATTATATACAAAATAAAAAATCTTAATATGTAATATGTATTACACAAAAATATAAAAATAAAAATAATAATAATTAATACTATATAAACTAGAAAAAAGTAGATAATATAATCATAGATATATATATATATATATACATGATAGATATATTCATAGGTTATATAATGATATAGTCAATTAACTGTCATTTACTTTTGTTTGTAAGAAATAAAAAGGCATTTTTATTTATTTATAACAATATATTATAATGTTACAACTTCATAAAAGTAAGAATACTAACAAAATGATCACATCAATATCGCTCGCGTATCAGAGATCAAACAATTTTCTTTAACTGTCAGTCAAATAAAATGCAGACCATCGTCCGATGCTGAAATTAGTTAACTTTTTAAAACCAGATGCTGCCAACCGGCTGGCTTAGATAAATAAACATTAAGTTTGATCTTTAAACTAGTATTATTTATTGTCTTTCGATAAATAAACTATGTTAATATTGACTGCATATTATATTATGCAGATACTGAGAAATTGCCTAATTTAAATTTTATTTTTCATCAAATTCCAGATTGAAATGAAATGCAGATTATTTTTTTTGCCGTATTTTTTCTTTGGCATGGGTATTAAGGATATATTATTTCTCATTAGTTCATAATAGTAGAGTAGTAGACCAATGTCCACTGTTGTAGTCAAACTGTGACACAAATCTGTAAACTTCGATGTTAGTGTTAATTATTGTTTATACTTACTTCGAATGCAATATGATAAACTTTACTGTTTGTAGGACATGAAAATTGTTGCATATCATTGAAATAAATAATGTAATAATTCATATCATGTATTAATCAATTCTTTTCTATGGTATGAAAGTATGGAAGCTAAACCAAGAGATGTCACGGAGACTTAAAGCTTTCGAGATGTGGCTGTATAGACGCATCCTCAAAATTCCTTGGACTGACCGGGAGACAAATGTTGAAGTTCTCAATCGAATGGGGAAATACCGAGAAGTTCTACGTAGTATCAAAACCAGGAAACTACAGTACCTCGGCCACATTATGAGAGGACAAAAATACAGTATTCTCCAACTTGTCATTCAGGGAAAGATCAATGGTAAGCGTAGCAGAGGACGGCGCCGCATTTCGTGGCTTAAGAACCTCCGTGATTGGTACGAGTGCAGCTCCACTAAACTGTTCCGGGTAACAGACGACAAAGGTAAGATCGCCTTGATGGTGGCCGACTTCCGCTAGGGGATGGCATAATAAGAAGAAGAATAATTTGAACGAAATGCAATCGAACATTCTAATTTAAGACTTGTTTACATGGGCTTAGTGCTAATCAGTAAATACTCACTAGTCGCATTATATTACTGCCATGCAGAGGAGAAGGGTGGAGGTAGGCTATTAAGAAATATTACACACTAAACTTTGTCAGGCAAACGTATTTATTTTCATCGAATTAAGACTAAAATGTAAGTATAGATAGTGTTTGTTAGTTTTTTTAAATTCAATTAAAACCTGTCTAATCCAAGCCACAGTAGATAATAGTAAAATTTTCGTTTATCTATAAAACATTTTAAACTATGCCATTTCTTAAACCAAGCATCATTTTAGATATTTTATAGATGGAAGCATATTTTTTATCGATTATGTATATTTACCAACACCATATTAAATTTAATATACATATATATATATATATTCTTAATTCAACGGAAACAAATAAATGTGACTGAAAAAGTATGCACAAATATTATCTGTCCTAGATAGGCCATACTTACAACAAAAAAATCTAACACTTAATTTTATAAAATATACACAAAATTAGATAACTATGTTAGATAATATTTTCGGCAAATTATTGAGCGTTCCGCTTCGTAAAATTTTTCCATTTTGAGCGCTGCGTATACCTACAAATAAGTGTTGAATCCTCAAATTACTGTGCGAAAACATCTTCTTGGCTACGCTTCTAGGCGCTGTTGTTTACTAAATGGGAGGAGCTTGTTAGTTTATAATTTAACTGCGGTTAAAAATGGGCGGAGCACGTTAGTTCACAGTTTTAACACGTAGCCAAAAAGATGTTTTCGCACTGTAAATCCAAAAGTCACTCTAAGTAGGTATAGATTAAAAATGCATTTAATAGCCGGACGATTCGTTACATAACATTTAGATACATAATAATTTATGTTTGATATTGTATAATAATATATTATATTAAGTGATCATTTGCAATAAACCTGTTATTTATATTATAGTAAATTCAATAATATATACGCATTTAAACTTGATTTTAATAGCGATACAGTTTTTAATACGGACTGCAAACATTATAGTTACTTATTTTTACCGTTTCTACTTTTAGAGTGTTTAGGTTTAGACTTTAGACTTTAGAGCTAGGGTCCCACACGTTTTGGAAGTGGATGATTCGGACGATTATAAACCCGCGCCCATAGCCCTTCTTCCAAAACGTGTCTCGCATTTAAGGCTTGTTTACACGGGCTGAGTACTAATCATTAGTACTCGCTACTCTTACTAAATACCGACACTACAATGCTTATTATTAAATCGGGATGTTTACACGTGGCGGAATTATTCCTAGTATTGAATTCTTTTGATTAGTACTAAGCCCGTGTAAACAAGCCTTTAGTCATTATGATACTCGATAGTGTCCTCATCATAAATCAAACATGTAGAATATTGAAACGTACGCTGGAAAGTCTACCTAACGATGTGCGAATACAGTCATATATATATGTGTAACCATTTTGGATACAACTGACAGCACATCTAAATTGTTTAATTGGTTTTGTAAATTTGTGTTCTAGTTTTTACTATAAGATAATATTGTATTTAAAAATAGAACACTGTCTAATATATTTGTGCGCATTCTTCGATTCAATGCATTACTGTAAAATCATATAATTATTAGATGTTGTGCATATAATTTGTAAACACATCAGAGACGTACTCGTTTTAAAAAATCTTGAAAAAATATCGTACTAGCATACAGCAGATTCCGACTAACGTGTTTTGCACATTTAGCCACCTGCGCCGAAATTAATTACCTACGACGCAATCAACTAAAGCGATTCTCAAATGAAGTAAATTATTATTGGTTAAATCAAAAAATAGGTAATATGTATATGATATTATAATGGTGGCGTTTTTAGGAGTGGACTGTATAATTTGAAGGTGATGATGGATGGTGGATTACGGTTCTAGGTGGGGGGGTTAAACAGGATGCTAGACACTGACCTTTATGTTGAGAAGGCTGGCGCGCGCTGGAGTCGCTTCGGTGTTCACGCACCCATGCACTGGTAAACGGACGGTACACTTTTGGATGGATGCTATTATATGAGGTTGATGAATTATGATGCAGGATGGATGATATAGATGCGACGTTCACTCAAACCATAACAGATTTAGTGCAACGAAGGTCGAACAGATACGTTTGAGTCACTCGGTTGTTAACGACGGCTAAACTATCAGAAGCCCGCAACGCGACCGCTTACTTGATGTCTTGATTCATGGCCCGTAACTGTCGGTCACTTAGTCTTGTGACAATAATAAATAAGAGGATATGAGTATGTGGGGAATAAGGATGACGGCCAGCATAATCGGCCCAACCATATACTATTGTGGCAATTGCATTCTTTCATAATAAAAAAAAGTATAAATAGATCAGAATTGCAAACAGGAAATAATTTGTAATCAAATAAAATTCACAATAATAATTTAGTGTAAAAAATAGCTCTCTTCCCACGTGAATTGTTCAACTTTTCATTTTGTATAATGACCACGGTAATGTCATCAAATCGAAAAGAATAATATGGCCACATCGATCACTTTAACGAACTGTTTTATTGTTTCTGTGATCTTGAAAATGGTTTATTGGACTTGTTTTCCTTTTCCTACATGCTTTGTATTTTTGTAAACTGGACGTATTTATTACAGGATGTCTTAGAAATATTGTAAAAAAAATATAACTCATGCCACGATTCTTAAATTCAACTACAATAATATAATAATACGTATTTTGTAAGGTAAATCACAATTTCCGACTTATTCAAAGCATGTCGTTTCCTCCCAGCCAAAATTCGCCAAACAACGGGTGTCGTTGTCTAATTGAGCGTAGTTATATACAACGCAGCCAAGTCAGCATTTTGAAAAAAATTAGTTATTTTGATTTCCATAATCTCACACGTTTGTTTTACGTTCTCATATAAATGCGTTTTAAAGATTTAACAAATCGCAGAATATGACTTTTTCGATCTGCATAAAGCAACCAAGCTGCTGTCATACAAAAATGTCATATAAATGCGTTTTAAAAATATGCCATTTTCGATCTGCATAAAGCAACTATATGATAATATTATGTACCTAATTATTAAAATCCTAACCGTGTAAGGTGTGTTTTTCTACATTCAATTAATAAACATTATTTTCTCAATTAGGTACATTATAAGTTTTTCATTTTATTATATATAAAATATATAATATAATTTAATATATAGATTTTCCATGTAAAAATTAGTCCCAGGCAGCTAAATATTAATTTATAATTTACAAGTTTTTCAAAATATTTTCAGAACTTTGAAATTCCCATAATACTTGAGTAACTTAGAAGGTTTTTTTAAAGAAAATAGTTGCAAAAATTAAGATTTTTCTTACAAAAATAAGAGTTGGCTGCATTCCAGAATGAACATTCTAAAAAAACGGTTTTGCACAAAACAGCCTGGACTGCTAAAACACCATAATTTCATAGATTGTATGCTTTTATCATTTTAAAAGTTACACAAAATCACATATATATATAAATATAATATCTATCATTCAAAATGTATAAACAGTATACACAGGCTTTGTGGATTTAAAGAAACACACTTTATATAAAAGTGCTTCTATCTCTGATTGAGGTTGGTGTGGAATGGCTGCTTTGCGTATAACTACGCTCAATTATACTGCTGTTTAGAGTACTTATACGTTTTATAACTTTGTATTTTTACTACACTGATTCGCCTCTTTGCCTAATTACATCGCATAAAATTAGATCAAATGATATTCATTTGTATTAAATTGGTATTAATAAGAAAATAAATAGATAATATATGTAAAAAAATTAGTATCTATATATTACATAATTTTCATTCTAGAGCCGGGAGTGCAAAGTTATGAAGAAGTAACTCTATAAATCTATCCAATTAGATAATCAAAAATATTCATTACTGAACGTACAAAGTTTGGTACAAAACATTAGAAAAAATACACGAATATTTTTACAGATTGGGATAAATCCGGGCGCTATGTTTTCCTGGGTTGCATGTAAAGTGTACGTAACATAGACTATAGATCACACCGATCAACGTGGCACAGTTTGCCGTGAGCTTTCTTATCGGAAAGAGAAGACCGTATACCAGTGGTTCCCAAAGTTGCTGGGCTCCGACCCATCTAACAAAAATTTCCAATCTTGGGACCCACCTCTTAGCTGTCTTAGAGAAAAGAGGGCATACATCTTGGTAATGCTCAGATTCCCTAGTGGCGAGTCGTGAAACTACTTAATGCTGTCTTATTTGTTCTAATGAAATAAAAAAAATATTTTTTATAAGTGTTACCAATATGAATAAAAGACTGTTGAAATAAGAAACAATTTAAATAAAAAAAAATATTACTTAAATACCTACACCTCCAAGGTTTTTTTACAAAGTTATTTGAATGGGAAGGATGTATTTGTTTCTTATTTTTCTTCATTACAGTTTTAGCATCAACTTCAACTTTAGTTACTTTTAATCGCGGTGAGTTCGCAGCAGGTTTGAATCCTGGGACTGGCAAGTGCACATATTGTTTTTCAATTTGTGTGTGAGTCAGGGTATGGACCTAATAGGTTGAGCTAGTGGTTGACATCCATTTCTCGTAAAAAACAAAATCTGTTAATACAAACCTCTACTTTGTGGAGGCCCATATGATCCTATTAGGATCGGACATGGTCGGAAGGAAGAAGAGTTTGATATATCCAATTTATTTCGGTATTTAGTTGCCGAATAGCCGAAAATCCGACCTCACATAGATATGAGGTAGTAAAGAGGAGGAGGACTTTCATAGCTTCATCGAACATTCATTATTTTATCACAATATTTTCCGTAACTTAAGTTTATTTCAATTTTTAGGAATTATAAATAGCTGAATGAAATATCAAATTTATCACTTCCTATTTTTTTAAATTTATGTATACAGTGGCGAGGGCCCACTCAATATTCGCTCGCGACCCACTGGTGGGTCGGGACCCATAGTTTGGGAAACCATGCCGTATACTATAATATAATATGGTCTCCAATTTTATTAGATTCAATATGAACATTAATTCAATTTTCACAGCTGATTTTGGCAAAATTCATGAATTCAAGAATGAAAACCTAACCTAACATAACAAATAATTCAGTATATAGGCTATTTTTTTAATTTGTTTGTTGCTGACTTCCTGTAAAGTATAATGTAAACCGACATGAACCGTGTTTTATTTAGATATTAATTTTATGTCAGTAGGTACTATACGACCCAAAGAGGTTGGACAGTCTTTAATATACTACTATATATTTCCGGTACAGCATTTCACGGTGAAATGTATATTATATTCACCTTATTATAAAAAGGGGACAGTCTGTATATCACTAAATTTGCAATGCCAAATTATGCAAGACAAACGTTCAAGTTCAAAACAAACAATAATGTATGTTAATTCATTATAAAGATGTCAACATATCTAAAATAATCAATTAAATATAAAATAATTATATATAGTTTATACATGATTGGGAGAAATGTTAAGACATTGTGGAAACACAGAAAAGTGTTCGCTGTGTGGAAGTTATCAAAAAATATCATATAAATAAATTAATGACCCATAATATTTATTTCTAAAGGTACATAATAGGTATATAATGTATAGTGTGTACCAGCGCTGGCAAACCTATGGCACGCGAGATGATTTTGCATGACACGCGAATGTTTTATTTTTAAGACAAAAAATATACTTACATAACACCCACGGTGGCCGCGTGACTTAAGCGCCGGTCTATAGTCTCGAGGATCCCAGGTTCGAATCCTGGGTCTGGCAAGTAAGTACACATTATTTTTCAATTTGTGTATGAGTCCAGAGTATGGACCTAATAGGTTGAGCAAACGGTTGACATCCATTTCTCGTAAAAATAAATTCTGTTAATCCAAACCTCCACTCTGTGGAGGCCCATATGATCCTATTAAGATCGGACATGGTCGAGAGAAGAAAGAATAATATAATAATAATAAATGACAGACCGCATTGTATAAAAATAGCAGGTAAATACTCTTCAAAAATAAGTCTTATGTAAATATATATTTGAATAGGTCGGTCCTTATGCTTTATGCGTCACATATGATATTATTTCACTAACCTCATCAGGCGGCGAGAGAAGCCGCGTCGCGAACTTCTAATTTTGATCGATTTACAATACTTGAGACCACTGTAGCGAGAGAATGCGTGATCTGATCGGAGCAATTCTACTGTCAATTTGTGCGTAAATAACAAAACTAAGTAATACAATAACAGAAAATTTCATTTATACCTAGAAAAATGGCTGTACCGAATAAGAAACAAAAACTTGGTTGTAATTCTGGCAGACAGTTTCAAAATTGGTGGACCGAAATGTATGGCGTTATTGAAAAGGCGCTAAAGCTATATATGTGCTATGTTATGGGAGTGATATATATAACATCATCATTTTTAATATGATTCTTAAAAAACTATTTTTCTCGCTGATAAACTGCTCGGCATGTTAGACAGTCGAAAAATAATATTTGGAAAATTTTGGCACGCGTACGTAAAAAGGTTTGCTAGCCCTGGTGTATACCGTGGTAAAAGTATTTATACTCTGATTTAATTTTAATATAACGGAATCGAGATAAATCACACCCTTTGTTACTTATCCATTGATTACCTACTTAATCCCTGGCTTTGCGGATGGCTAACAATCAATTCTAGATGGTATTAAAATTACTGCTGCGCATATGCACAATTCCTAGTTTGATGAGATAAAAAAAATCTTGATATTTTGAAAAGTTGGTCTTATCTGCCAAAAGCAAAATTGGTCGGTCAGAAGTCAGCAGAACGCGTTTAAAAAAAAAAATATTATCTCCAGTGTCCATTCTTTGCAGACAATAGGATCGATTTTGCCTTCTTTGTTTTGTTTTTGTAAACAATATTTTTTTTCTCCTTTATTCTTGCAAATTCTACAAATTTCTATTGCAACACAGTGACGTAGTAAAATCATGCAAGACCCCCTTCAGTGTTTCCAAAAAATCCGTCAAATTCGACAGCTTTTTAAGCCTTTTCTTCAAATTTTATTCCCCTTCGTTCAAATCGGTTTTTCCGCCAATTTTTTTCTGCCCAAAATCAATATCAATAGGTTTTGTAGCATAAAAAATCTTACATTTTAGTACATAAGGGACCTCGACGCTCGCGGTGTCAGATTTTTGCGTTACCCAAATTAATTGTTCACAACTTAACTGGTGCTACGCGCTTACTACGACTAGCAGTGAATGATGTATCTTTGATATAAATGATGAATATGCCTACACCCGAAAAAGGTTTTTTTAATGTCTTCATCCTATTTTATTCTTTATCCTATAATCGGCTATTCTATCCATTTTTCATTCTAAAATTATTGCAAAGAGCTTTTTTTAAGCTTTCCTTTCAATTTGTTTTCCCGTGCGATTTATTTTTCATCAATATTTCTGTATAATTTAATTAATACAATATAAAAATTCGAGATTGTCCGGCAGGGTCCCAATGCTTTGCAAACTCTTTTGATAAGGTCGCTACGCCACTGTTGGAACGTTTTATTTGACAATCACAACTTCTCTCTAGTATGGCGCGTAAGACCAGTGACGTTCAAACTTTGTCTAAATATTGTGTTTTTTGTAATATTCTTATCTCAACCATATCGATCTTCTGATTCCCGGTTACATGTAAATTGTACGTAACACATTTCACCGTAGCACAGTTTGCCGTGAGCTTTCTTATCGGAAAGAGATGGCCGTGCGTATACTATAATATGGTCTCCAATTTTATTACATTCAATATTAACAATAATTCAATTTTCATAGCTAATTTTGGCAAAATTCATGAATTCAAAAATGAAAACCTAACGTAACCTAACGAATAATCCAGTATATCGGCTATTTTCAAAGCTTGCTGCTGGCTTCATGTAGTGTAAACACTGTAAACCGACTAGAACCGTGTTTTACTTAGACATGAATTTTATGTCAGTACTATACGACCCAAAGAGGTTGGACGGTCTTCAATATACGACCATATATTTCCGATACAACATTTCACGGTGACGTGTGATACGGCGAACAGCATACGTACAAGTTTCCAGACACACTGAATCCCAAGGGTTGTGCGAATACTTTTTTTTTGTATTAAAGTCAATCAATATGATTAATCACAGAAGTATAAAAAATACTTAGATGAACGTAAGAAATCGATTTAATAAAATAAGCGATGGTCCCAACAACAAATGTACACAGAAACAGGCGAGCACACGAGCGGGGGGAAGGGGGGGGGCGGTTAGAGATATTATAATATTGTCTCCAATACGCCAGGTTTACAATGTATTCATAAGTAATTGCCACACGTCGATTATGCCGTTTGAATACACAAATTGCTTGCTTTTATTATGCAAACTGCAACGATCAAATTGCATCCGCAATTAAATAGGCAACTAATCACCAAGCATGCATGAAACTGCTAATGTTTGCTATTTCAAATTAAGAATGTCAAAAATCCGATTATAATTATTTCAATAATAAATGTAAATTGTAGTTGCATATTATTATAGGTTGATATTTGTTATTTTTACCACGTTTTTCTTAGCTCGTATTCTTGTTTGTCCGGTGGTTGTTTATCCAGTACAAATCTTGCAATCGATTTTTAACCAACTTCCCGACTAGCTAGACATTTGAAACTTTTAGAATATATCATAATACGATGCCAATGCATTCTTTTAATACTTTTAGCCATCTTTAAGTAGAATTGAATACATTTTCAGTTAATTCTGTTTTGTATGAAAAGTTATTTCGGAAGAAATCCGTAATCCAATCCACTATTATTGGTTGCTAAGGGGGTCGTCCTAGCAACTAAATTATTAATATATACGTGCGTTACTATGGAAAATGACATTTCAGTATTCTATTTTCGTTTGTTTGTTGCAAAATAGCAAAAAAATGATTTGTTGACAATTGCCTTATTTGTCCTAAATTATTAATTGTCAAGTTTATATGATTCAACAGAAAATTTTGAAACGTGGTAAGTATATAAAAAGTTCTTTTTATCTTATAATTATTTAATAATAAGTACCTAAGTATATTATAAATTATGAGAAGTATGTCGAGATGTGTCACATGATCGTGAATGATTTCTTTGCGCCTTGAATTCGATACACATATTATTTCAAATGAAAAACCACAGCATATTTATTTGTATAATATTATGTTTGTCGAATTGGTGTTTCCGTCAATGACTAACGTCGACGAGCGACGCAATTGTAATCGCGCATTAACGCGCGTATTTGAACATGTACCGAACTGAGAAACCCGTCTTTTCCCTGTTCGGTTTCGGGTTTCGTTCCGACAAAAATAACGGTTTTCCGCTTTCCGGTATTCGATTCAGTTTCGGTTCGAAGCCTTGGTTTTTTATTGGGTGTTAACCATAAAAGTATAATATCAAAAAGTGTAATAAATAATAATAAACAAAACAAAAATAATAATAAATACTGTTTCATATAAATATACAAGAATGCACAATCAAAATATCACGCCCTTAAGCAATGCATGTCATGCCTGCACCAATAGCACTTCACTGACAACAGGCTTGCCAGAATATCAGCTCTTGTTAGATGTCTGAATATATTTTTGATTATTTATTATAAGCCTGTAATTTTTGTTTCTTTTTTGTATTGTGTATGTGATTAAGAAGAGCAAGTCATGATTCTTCAATGATACCACTTTTCCAAATGAATGAAGAGAAAATTGGTTAATATTATTTACCCTCCATTTCTCAGACCAATAATTTAAGAGTATGATTACCAGAGATTACTTTCAACAACCAATCAGAAGCCTAGTATCATTGCTATATTGTTACATTTTGGCAATGCACAGAGCCATGTAAACAGTGTCGTTGCCAGTGGTCGAAATAGGAAATTTTATGAACCGGAATAAATAATATTACCAAAAATATAAGTGTGTCATTTTTCAGTCACAGGTTAGATTACTTCAACTAAATAACTTGATTTTCACTGTCTGAGATAGCTATTGAATATGATTCTACATTTCCTTCTCTACAAAATGATAAAACTTTTTTTTTTAAATTATGAATAGCTTTCAGATAATAAAATTAATAAAATAAAGTGAAAAAATAAAAATCCAATTTAGAAACTTCAAAAAAAAAATAGCTGACACGTGGATACATCAAACCGAAGCAAAATAATTACAAGATAAAAAGAACTTTTTATATACTTACTACGTTTTAAAATTTTCTGTTGAATCATATAAACTTGACAATTAATAATTTAGGACAAATAAGGCAATTGTCAACAAATCATTTTTTTTGCTATTTTGCAACAAACAAACAAATATAGAATACTGAAATGTCATTTTGATTTCCATAGTAACGTACGTGTATATTAATAATTTAGTTGCTAGGACCATCCCCTTAGCAACCAATAATAGTGGATTGGATTACGGATTTCTTCCGAAATAACTTTTCATACAAAATAGAATTAACTGAAAATGAATTCAATTCTACTTAAAGATGGCTAAAAGTATTAAAATAATGAATTGGCATCGTGTTCTGATATATTTTAAAAGTTTCAAATGTCTATCTAGTCGGGAAGTTAGTTAAATATCGATTGCAAGATTTATACTGGATAAACAACCACCGGACAAACAAGAATACGAGCTAAGAAAAACGTGGTAAAAAATAATGGGCTACGGCCGTGTGGCGCAGTACAACCATTGGTTTCGGATAATTGCGCCGGGCTACAATGTTTTAAATTATGGTAGAAAATAAATTTTTAATACAAAAAACATTTAAAAATTAATCACTCGGAGCTGAACTGAAAAAACTGTTATTTTATTCGGTTCGAAAACTGAAACCGAATTGATATATAAATTTACTTGAATCGAAACGAAAAAAAAACGATTCGAAGCCCTGAACAAAACAAAGCCTGTTTGCAAAAAGGCAGAAATTAAAGAGCAATTTTAATTGTCTAAAACCAACACAAAATCTTATTACAGAATACCGAAAATCATATTATGACGCCTTTTATGGACGATCTCATATTGACAGTAAAAAGAATTCAAAAATCAGGCAACTATACGAATTTGGTATACCTAGTATAATAAATATTTTTTTTTCCCTAGATGCCTTTATGGATGCCTCGCATTTACTATCGAGGTTTCTTAAGGACTTTGGCACGCAAACTACTCTACGTGATGCTAGTCAAATGAAAATTGTGCCGGCTGAGAGAATATGCCATATTGAAAACTGTTCTTCTACCCGCATCGGGTATTGCTAATTTGAATTCGGCCAGGGCCTATGAAACCGCCTTTCGAAAACCCTGGAAAATTATTTGTAGCACAAGGCGGTGGTGATTCTAATTCTGATGAATATTTTGTCGTATTCATTGGAAACTGAGGACTGCGATTTGTAGTCGAGTTTTTTCCCGTGGTAAAAGAAATGTCGCATAGGACTGATATTCTGAGCATATACTTATCCTATCTTATATGATTGCAGTCACTGGATCTGAAAGGCATGAATCATCTTTACATGTCACCATTTATTAAAATATTATTAGGTTGCTACGTAAAATATAGTCAGGAGTTTTACGATTGCATTGCATAAGAATCCACCCCGCACAATACCTGACAATTAGTCGGTCAGGTAAAAAAAAATGTTAACTACATAATTGCATTATAACCTATTAATCGGTTTATCGCCGTCAACAAAAACCGCGGCGTTCAAGTCTGCGGTCTGGCTGACCGCAATTAAAACCGCAGTTCTCTGGTTTTCAGTCTAATCGCCGAGCAAGACGTCTGTCTGTCTAGATGCACCTCAAGCCGCATTTTTTCATATCTTTCTCTACACAATTCCGAATAATCGCGATGCCAGTCTGCGGCTTGGCTTTTATTCCATGATACTGGCGGGCGATTTGAACTCAACGCATTTGAAAACTGAGCTCATATGCGGTAGGTCAGGCGCGCATACAAGAGGGGGAAGGTTCGGTTCTGCACTCTCGCCCCATGAACGGAAAAATATTTTTTTTTACTTATTCACTGCTGACCTGTTAATTAATATTTAATTACAACATTTAAATCATGTTAATTAGGTGTATCTAATCGCCAACTAATGCAAACGCGCCAGTCGTGGTGTCAGCACTAAATGAGTTTTAAGTTTAGATATTTTTTCAAAATTGATCCTCCCCATACGCAAACATTGGAAGCACACATTGGTAAAACACCATGTGCTTGAAGCATAATGGGAGATCGCTCCTCAACCATACCTATTTTATAATGTATTTTTACAACGTTTTTATTAGGTCGTATTCTTATTTGTCCGGTCGTTGTTTATCCAGTACAAATCTTGCAATCGATTTTTAACTAACTTCCCGACTAGCTAGACATTTGAAACTTTTAGAATATATCAGAACACGATGCCAATGCATTCATTTAATACTAATAATAATTAATAAAAAATGGGGCGGCACTTCGTCTTGTGACGTCAATGTGAACAACACCAAAGATTATTCTCAAAGATATCCATATGTCTCTCATCCTGTTTGCTGAGTGCCCAGTATTCAATACATTAATACTGGGCGCAGGAGAGTTTATTATAAGGTTGTTTTGGTAGCTTCACAACCACGCCCAACTATTACCATTCTATCCTTTTGGTATTGATAGTAGAATATAGAGATATTAGATAGATACTCTAATATACCTACATACTTAAATTAATTAGAATTGTTTCACGAACGTGAGGCTTTCATCTCCTCACCTTGGAAAGTGGCCCGTGTTGCGTGCCGAGATGGCCGATGATATATTATGATGGCGTGGCGATCAATTTAAGAGCCAATCTTCATGGATTTTATTGGCCATTCCAACGATTCCCTGCTGGCCGTAACGTTTTATTGTGTCTTTATTCTTTGAACCACTTTACGAGAAACTAGCACTGGCTTACGTACACGAGATTTTTAAATCTAAAATCCTTATTTATTTACCAATAAAAAGTGTTATTTTTGAGTCGGCACGAGCCGGAATGGCATTCTAAAAGCTCCCTTTACGCAACTCAGAATCAACGTTGCCAACTTATATATAGTATCCAATATTCTATAAGCGGCCAGGATCTATGACGGCCCCCCTACCTATCGCTAAGGTTAAGGACAGTGAGATTTTCTACATTAGTATTCCCCAAGCGGGAACGTCATGACATTTCATATTGATTTTCATAGTAACGCACGTACCTATATATTATTAATTTAGTTGCTAAGGACCCCAGACCCATAGCAACCAATAATAGTGGATTGGATTACGGATTTCTTCCGAAATAACTTTTCATATAAAACAGAATTAACTGAAAATGAATTCAATTCTACTTAAAGACGGCTAAAAGTATTAAAAGAATGCATTGGCATCGTGTTCAGATATATTTTAAAAGTTTCAAATGTCTAGCTAGTCGGGAAGTTAGTTAAAAATCGATTGCAAGATTTGTACTGGACAAACAACCACCGGAAAAATAAGAATACGAGCTAATAAAAACGTTGTAAAATAGAGTATACTGTGATATAACCCACAATTTAATCCACATCAAGTAGGTAACTTACCAATCTTGTTTATTTTTATTATTATTGCTAGTGAATAGTATTTAATGTTTCCATGAAATTACCTTCTTATAAATTAATTTTATGGACAGCTACGTCACTGGTTTTCCGTATTGTACAATATTATTGTCTTCTACATTTTATGTGATATATAAAACTGTCTGTAGCGTAGTCGGTCTGGCGGAGGAAACTTGTCCCAATCAGACTCGACCAGCTGAAAGTAAAAGCGGTCATAATTATGTCAGACATTCACACAATATGAGACGTGATATTATATAAATATAGGTTAGTAGAGTTATCTAAAACATACATAATTGGTATCTACAATTCTCCCTCATTAAAATGAAACTAAGAAATCGTGATTATGCGTAGGTACTATTTTAATTATTTTAGCACAGAAAAGATATACCTATAGGTATTACATAAAATCGTCTCTGTTCTGGCAGAACACATTAACTGGAGAATACTAGTTTTGAGTAACTTGACTTTGAAGTTGTTAAAATGTTTGAAATGGTATATCATGTGAGTTTATTACATAATTGTAAAAAGGATGACTTTAAAATAAAAACTGTTTATTTATTAAGAAGGTTTCCAGACGGTAAAGTTTGAAATAAGAAACATTTTGGTATAACTAACTCAATATGTAATTTTTTCGAATTAGTGTCTTCTGCCAGAACAGTGACGAAATTATATATTACCCTACCATTATGTCTTAAGCGTAGGGTGTTCAACCAATGTGTGCTACCCGTGCTCACGTATGGCTTCGAGACGTGGACCCGCAACACGAGAGATGTCCAAAAGCTAAGAGTCGCACAGCAAGGCGAGGAGAGGTGTATGTTGACCATCACGCGAAAGGACCTTTAGAGAAACGAATGGGTTAGGAAGCAGACAGGAGTACGCGATGTAATAGACGTTGCCAAACAGCTGAAATGGAGATGGGCGGGGCACATTGCTCGCCAAAAGGACGGCCGCTGGACAAATACCGTCATCCAGTGGTACTCAAGTGGCACAAAACGGCCACAGGGTCGCCCTAATAGCCGCTGGATTGACGAACTGGTAAAATTCGGCGGAAATACGTGGCAGCGAACGACACAGGACCGAGAGAGATGGAAGAAGCTTGGGGAGGCGTTCATCCAGCAGTGGATTAACCCCGGCTGATGATGATGATATACCTACTAAATATTATAATTTAAAATTGATATTTTTTTGAATATTTCAGAATTAATTGAACGGTGAAAATAGGTATCATATTATGAGATAATTACATACTAAATCACTGTAGAGCACGGATGATGTGTCAAATATAGTTCCCAAGACGTTGCCACTTCTTCCAAATTACGAGTCAATTGCATACTACAATAACACATTTTACAAAATATATCTAATAAATATTCACAATTTTTTTTTTTTGGAAAGTGCAATAATCACATAATATAATAGAATATCATAATTAGGGATTGCAATACCGAATGAATATATCAATACCGGTATTTCCTATTGAGTACCGGTATTAATACTGGTATTCGTCAAAAAATATTATAGTAAAAAAAGAAGTAGGTACTATCACTTCCCTCCATTTTGGTAGCAGAATCTCTCAACTGTCACTTTGTGTTTTGTTTTCTGTTTTTATCGTCTGTATTTGGGATGAAGGTGGATAATTATGACACCGGAATTGTGATGGAAAACGGCGAGTTTATTTAACGTTAATTATACTATATGGTTAAATTTTTTTTAAATTTAATTCTCCGGAGGGCGAAATGTACGCGTTCGCGATTTTGCTGCTTGTCGCGATCTGCGCGCCATCTTGAAAAATCATTCCCAACGGTTTTTTTTCTTGGGCGACGTTGCATATCTCCAACGGTCAAAGACAATGTTGCCGGCCGACTTTTAACATTATTTATTTTCATAATCAGCGCTTTATTATTTGTTGGCTTTCATACCGATTCGGGCGTCTCCAGATACACAAAGACATCCCCAAATGGGGACCATACGGGGGTGTCACAGTACCTATCAATAAATATTGCTATTAAAATCTAAAAAAACACTATTATAGCAACCGAAAGAGCCAACCTACATTTATTATGTTGACTTTTATAAAATATGGATAGATCAAAATATTTTAGAAGGGTACAGGAAAATTTCTCTCAAATTCAACGTTTGTTGGGTGTACTATCAACGTTGGATCAATAGTTATAGAATAATTGGAAATATTTGCCACGAATGCTTTCTTTTTCAAAATATTATGTTAATAATTCATCGCGACAATAAGTAGGTATATAAGTATATTTGAGGGATTTTGTTTTATTATTATTTAACTTTTGTTGGTTTCAGTCAATATATTTGCAGTTTGGCAGCATTAATCTTATACACTACATTTAATATTATACAATAGTAGTACATAAGTAATGAAAAAATAGCATTAAATTAATTTCAAAATCTTTCTTAATAACGAAAATACCGGTATTTTAGATATTTGAAACCGGTATTTCGGTATCGATAAATATTTTAATACCGGTATTGCAATCCCTAATCATAATGTAATCAAAATATGGCTTTATTCTAAATCGTAGAGTTTAACACTTAAAAGAATAACATAATTATATTTCCGACAACAGTAGGTAGGTAGCTATATCTTTTAAAATTCGGTGTAGTCAATCGTACGTTTGATTCGATATATTATTATTATTATATATAAAGGGTTTATAGTTAAATATACAGGTTTAGTTGGTATTCTCTATAAACATTGTTTTACGAAAGGTATTTCGTTCAGATCGCGAGGCTTATCACAAGGGCTCTCCATAAAGTCACCAACTCATAAAGTACCTAGGTATCATGAATTACCATCAAAAGTTATGGTGACTCTCTTGAAAAAAATTAATGTTTATATATAATATGTATACTTATTATAATTTATTGTAGTTTTACGGGCGAATTATATAAATTTAATATAATTAAATAAACCTATATAGGTACGTATTGATTATTTAATACACTTACTACCTACATGCTCCTAGGTACCGATGTAGCACTTCACTTCACCTCACCGTGAGGGGTCGTCCATAACGTCACGCCCTAAGGGGTAGGGTAGTCTGATATAATTTGTTGATTTGTGAAAAAGGAGATAGGGGATTGTATAAAATAGGATGTCACAAAACTAACAATATGTGAGCTCAAGAATAAATTTTTCCGTTATCAATATTTTTTAAACTAATATGGGCTACACTATATTAATTATTAAAATAAAAGACGATTTCTAGTTAGTAATTCCACTTAATTTAATATTAATCAGGACCGGTTTCCTCCTTTTCCAATGGGCATTGGATATTATATATTCTTTAGTACGTAATATTAAATTAAGCGGAATTACTATTATATTATGTTACATTTAATTAATGATAAGGGGGTATCAAAAATGTGACGTAATTTAAAGATTTAAGAGATGGTAAAATATTTTGTGACAATGGGGGAGAGGAAGGTCCTGAAAAATGATAAAAATCATGTGACTTTATTCATATCGACCACTAACATAATATAGGTATATATTTTATTTCGGATCTATTATATGAAGATTGACAAACAAGATAATGTGGTGAATTCACTTGTATTTTATAGTGCACGTTAATTACCTTTAAGAATATAAAATATAACACCGTGCGTTGTGGCTAAGATTAATGGGTGCGCCTTATCTATATCGTTAAAATTTACGAATCAAATTAGTTCCACATGTCTAGACTTAAACTGGATTAAGTATGCCTAACAATGTATAGGAATCTTTAAGTGTGTCTCCTAAGAAAGTTTTAAAATTTGACTTATTGTCGGGTCTGTAGCAACGTTCCCTCTAATTTTTCTATTGTGTGTGCGCGGATCATCAACGTATCTGAGCAGTGGCGTAACTAGGGTTGGTGTCACTCAGTGCGGTAAATTTACACCCCCCCCCACAAACACACACATACAATTTTTACCGTAAAAATATTGTAAGAACTGTGATGTTTTCATAATTAGGACTACTATGAGACTGTACTGACAATGTTTCTTGCATGTTGAGAAAAACTAAAATCTGGCAAAGGAAACTTTATTTTATAATATTTTTGTGTGAGGACTGTGCGGGGGATGAAAACATGTGTGCGGACTCATTTCGGTTGGTGTGCGCGCGCACACGCACACACCTTACAGGGGACATTGGTCTGTAGGGATTCGGTAGGACTAGCGGCCTGTTTGATGGATGTAAACGAATATTTTATATAAGAAATAATATTATTAATATACTTATAATAGTATAATTAATAATAATTTACTTATAATAGTACATATAAGAAACTAATAGGCTGTCCAAAGAAATAGGCTGTCGAATGCCGTTTATTACAGTGTGACCGTACGCCATAACCGATTATTACCTTATACAAACTATTCGAGTCTTCATCCAATTGTGTGCGAGTCTGTATAGATGCCACCATGTTCAATTATGCCTCATTCAAATCACGGTGTTTGAAATGTTCGTATATTTGGATCAAGTATTACTGCATATGTCAAACAAAAACGATACATGACGTAAAGTTGTAAGTTTTATCTTATACTAAAGCAAAGTTTAGTATAAGTTTAGTTTTTATTTTTTGAGACTGGTACCATTTCTCATTGACCTACGTTTCTAAATATATGTATAATGTGACGTTTTAAATGAAAACATATTTTTTAAACGTAGCAGAAAAAACCTAGACATACAAAATCAGCACGAGGTGTGTTTTGAAGTACCCTTCAAAATTATGCTGGTTTTATGCCAAGGTGAATGTGGGTCCTTCCTACGACAACGGTTATCAATAGGGTAGATTAGAGTGTGTTGAATATTCCTGGTTTAATTTTAATCGTTAATTTGATCCAAGATCAAACCTAAATGAGAAGACACACTCTCCATAAATACGATGTCGCATATTTTTGTCTACAATAGAAATCAGAACACAATCGTCGATCGACCTAACTGAAGGCTCGACAATCGGTAGGCTTGAGTATATCTTCCCTTTCAACCGACATGCTAGAGAGCTGAGAAAATCCTAGAATTATAGTGTAACCTAATATGTATAATAAATAATAATAATATAAATATGATAGTAGATAGGTACTCACTTAATGTAAAGTTCACCGCAGACTGTCGTCCTCGCCGGTTTATGATTTTACGACCACGCCTATAAAACTATGACCACATGATGGCATTCAGAAATGGCAATATTCGTTTATTATATAAAAAATACAGGTAATTTTATTTGCAAAGTTAACCAACAAAAAGAAACTCATTTATTACCGGCCTGAGTTGATGCACCTTCATACTAGTTGTTGTAAAGACAGTGTAAACGAACCACGTATAACAATTATTATTATTCTTGGTTTAATTTCATACGTTGCTAAGCAGTTACCGTCAGAAGACAATAAATACGTCATGTACAAAGTATTTTTTATATATTCTAACATTGGACACATACATATTGTATAAGGGTCGTATGCATGAGATTCCCAAATACTTTATAGACTAAATACTGCTCATTTGTATGCATGAGTGCAAATATGTAATCCGTTGGTTAGCGACGCCACGATGTGACGTCATAATGTGTCATGGCAACCATATAATGGCGAACTTATAAAATTTCATTCCCCGACATTAATTTAAAATTTTGAAATTGTAAATGTGTCTGAAAGTGTGCGAACGGTACCATATAAACAGCACGACTAGGAACTGTTTTTAAAGTTCGCAAAAGTTTTATAGAGTCTACAAAATTAACAAGGGCCTCAAGCAAACGTTTGTTGTAATGAATGCATTATTAAAATGACATTTGAAAGTGACAGCTGAAGCAGCCATTTTGAATGACGTACTGTGACATCAGATTGCTTACGTCACAAGCAGTGCTAGGTATATAATATCGTGCCTTGTGCCAATGGAGCAAATAACATGAATGCAGGGCTCGAAATGGAACGGAACGCACCGGAGCGCCGTTCCGGCCCGTGAAATTTGTAAAAATATCGCTCCGTCTCATGGAAAAAATATGTTGACCATCTGAGCTAGATAGGCCATAGAATAGAAAATCTAACACACTTATTTTTATAAAATACACATACGATTTGATGACTAAAATATCTTCAGCAAATTTGTCGAGCGCTCCGGTTCGTAAACTTTTCCATTTCGAGCGCTGCATGAATGTATCTTTTTGGCTAATTTTGATTTGATTTAAGTGGATGGATATACTACAAATCGACCAATTGTATTATGCCAAAGACTAGAAGTTCTACTTGCTTTAGAAATGGACGAAATAATGATCGTACTTTTCACAAAACTGAGTTAATATCGAATACAATTTAACCAAAGACACTATGTCACATTCGTGTAAAGAAAATAAACAACGTTACAAAATTGTCGATGTGCCAAAGACAATAGACAACAAGACCCTAAATAAGTAATTTTGTTATATAAATATAAATCATAATTGTAAGACTCATAAGTCATAATAATCCTAGGATAACGCAATGGATTCCCAAAAAAATTTAAACTTGATTATCTCGAAAGTGTCATTTGACATATTGATGACTTTTGTATGATTGAGGCGATATAATAGGCATGTTCATGGGATATTAATTCACGTGACATTTTTGTGTTGACCAATGTATATGTATATTCTCCAGAAAGATAATTAGCTACATTGGTAATTGGACAGGAATGACTTCTCTGCCGCGATCATCATCAATGGCACTCAATTCGAGCGGGTAAAACAACTACGTCTACCTCGGCCAACAATTATCGATTGGCGCTAGTATGTATGATGAGATTTTTCAAAGAATCCAAATGGCGTGGATCACGTTTGGGTGTCTGAATAGTATCTTCAAAAGCGACCTCTCATTGTGTCTTAAGCGTAAAGTGTTTTACCAGTGGTCACGTAAGGACCCTTAATGTAAGAGAATCCTATAATTTTAACGTGGTATGGAAAAGTGCATGTTGGATATAGCGCGTAAAGACCCCAAACTAAACCAATGTATAAAGCCGGGTACTCATTAGTGAGCCGTAAATTGTAACCGTTCCAGATTCTGTAACCAACTTAAAATGCGAAATAATTATTTATTAGGCTCGCCTTACCACTATATGGAAGGATCGGGGAATTTCGATTGCCACAAAAATGATGCTTGTGCAAACATTAGTGTTCTCGATATTTCTATACGTAGTCGAGTCGTGAACCCTGAAGGCAAGAGAACGGAAGGCAATTGATGCCTTTGAGATGTGGTGTTGGCGCCGAATGCTTAGCATTTCTTGGACGGAGTACAGGATGAACCAGTCAATCATCCAGAGACTGAAGATAAAGGAACGGCTCTTGACGATATGTCTGAGAAGAATTCTGCAGTTTTTTGGACATATTGTCAAGCTCGGACCGGACAACCTGGAAAGACTGGTAGTTTTGGGTAGCCTCAAGGGAAGGCGAAGCAGAGGAAGAGCGTCTGCGCGATGGAGCGACCAAGTGAAAGAGCTGACTGGGGGCACCATCCATTCTGCCCTGAGAGAAGCGTAAGATCGAGAAGGATGGAAAGTCGTGGTCGCTCAAAGGATAGCGAAATTTAAATGTGGTCACGATCCTCAGCCATGAGTGCACGACCAAGAAGAAGAAGAGAAGAAGAAGGCTCGAACTAATTTCGAAGTCAACAGTCACAGTTACGGCTCGCTAATGAGTACCCGGCATAAGGAAGCAGGCAAGAGTACACTATGTGTCATGTAAGGACATGTCCCGCGGCTAAACTACCCCCGTACGCCTTAAAATCCGCCGTATACTGTCCAACAAGAACAAGAACAACAAGCACAATCGAAGTGCGGTTAAATATGGGAGGAGCTTGTAAGCTCACAGTTTTAACACGTAGCCAAGAAGCTCTTGTCGTACAGTAGACATACCCATAAATTTCGGTGGGTGTATGTGTACAGTGTACACTGTAGGTACGTGGCAGTGAGAAACTTGGGCTGAGAAGAATGGAAGGTGGAAGGGGAGCTGTAAATCCAGCAATGAATCAACCTCAGCTGATCATGATAATGAATTGGACAGGCATTTACGTAGTTGAACTTCATTATCGCTATTATGATTTGAAAAAAAAAAAAAGAGTTCATTTAGTATTTATCAATAAACGCAAAATGAATGTAATAACTTGAAAAAAAATACAAAGAATATTATTTTCACGAAGTGTGCCAACTTTATCTAGCAAAGAGTATGATTGGAATACATAAAATAATTCTGTATTATAAATATTATGACTTTTAATAACGTATTAAAAGTTTTCTGTTCGTATCGGAAAAGTTTACATGATGTTATTAAAACTTTAATACACCTGCGTTCTTTTCGACCAATATTAAAAACATAGGCCATTGGCATTGTCTTAGGATGACAATTTTTAGATAGTTAGTTAATCCCGTGGACAGAAAAGCACACACAAGACTTTATCCTGGAGTAATTGTGTATTCAAGATACCCAGAAACGCCTCTTAAACATCTTATATTTACTTGATAAATAAATATTTTAAAATACACACAATTTAATTTTTTTTTACTTCCCTCTACTCTCGAACATTCAACATTCGCACACCTTTTCAGGAACCAATTATGTGCGAAAGTCGAGGTCCTCCAGTATACTCTCGACGTTATACTCGGATTCTTTGGTCGTATTGCCCTCAGGACTGAACAGGACACGGAAATATCCTGACCAGTGACCAGGTGAAGGACGACACAGTCTTCTCACTATTAATGAACCTAAAGCGCTAAATATATTATGATGCACGTGTTGTGTTATCACGTGACGTCACAGTAAGCTGCTGCTACGGAAAAAAGTGTGTAATGTCGTTTTTCTTGGTGTTTAAAATGTTATCATTCCGTAGCATATTTTGAACCTTTAAGCGAACATTGTCAGTTAGCAAAATCTCCCGAAATCACCAGAACAACAATGAAGTCACCTCACGCGTACCGCATTGCATCGACACCCGCATGACTCAATGAACGTTTTTTTTATCATTTTCTACATTCCTATACATTTTCGACTCATGTCAAAATCGCGTGTTTTTTGTTTTGAGCGGTTGTCACTATGAATTCTCTATTATCTATAATCTGCAGGTTGGGTTCTGTTCAAAATATTATTGAATTTACAGAGACCACAGAACAGATAATAAATAGAATACCAATAGGCTATATTCAATACGCCACATGTTGATGTAGGATTTTGAATGTGTGAGTGTCCTACGAAAATGAATAACGCATTATGCACGTGCAATAGTGTGTGTAATACACCAACATTAAATAAGTGTAAATGCATAAACCGAGAGCAGTTTTCAGTATTCTACGTAAAACGCATTCTTGACACGTGTGTAAGTTTAACCCGGGTTCTTCCTTACTCGAGTCGGATACCTGCTATCGCCTTACCCGTTATGTATTTCAGTTCCCATTATTTCTGAGTTCCCTGACAGAGACTCATTACTAGGTTACTCCATCATTGAATTTACAGAGATCGTATTCGTTCAAAATAATCTTCAAAATGACGAAACCATAGACTAAACTAACGATAACGATTACTAAGAATAATACAAAATTAAATCGCGCAAACAAGCATTGATAGATTTTTTTGATATTTCAGTCTCATAAGGCAGACGATCCTGAATCATATCAAATGTCCTAGGTATATATCTCCATTGATTATTGTATTGGCGTGGGTTGGGGTGATAACAAACTATAGCAAGTAGGTACCACTGGCTTCTACATTTTACCCCGCTTATTACTCATAGCTTATCGACGCTTCATTCTCCATACCCAGACATTCCGCACTTTGAGTCAACCAGCTGGTATGCAGGTTTAACTAAGTGTGTTCACGCATTGTTTATTGTGAGTTGTCGCATCCAAGTGGTTGAACGGTCATAATTTTTAAGACCGTTAGTGTCCTTTTGTGTTGTCCACGATGTCTTGTCTTTTAGGCGTAAAGCCCACTTAACGCAGCAAGTGGGGCTCTCGCGCAAAATTTCACAAGTGGCGCGTAAATCATTGAAAATACAACGTAATCAAATACGCCAGCGCACACTGGATTTGACGACGCATTATGCGCGCCCGCCCCATGAGTCATCGTTTTTTGGCTTCTCGGCGATACGAATGAACGAAAATACAAAGAAGTCCATTCATTGAACGCGGCGAGCAAAATCACGCTCTGGAAGCGTCGTCGATCGACGGGCGAGAAGCCATTATTTAATAACAGAGAACTCATTGTTTAATTTTATTGCGTGTCCGATATTTTGCTGGTAGAATAATGTCATCGTGAATATTAATTACAAGCCCCGAAATAATATAATATTTTTATTGCTTTGTTATGAGAGACGCTGATAATAATGATTATTTTGTGCTTCTTGGGCCCCTTATTACATAGGTGAAGGGTGATGCGCGGGCGGGAGGGGGCCTACTCAGTAGTGAGCGCATCGAGCGTTTTTTTGGTGGGCTTTATGCCTTAGACATGCCGCATTGGAATATTGAAGCAAGGATGTCACAGATAGTTGCACCAATTGATGAGTGACGGGTCTTCCATCATTGACCACAAGCTTTGCGTGTCGTAGAAAACTGAGAGGAGTGGGGCCAACCCGTTGTCACTAGGGAATCCAATCCCGAGCCAAAATTCTGATCCCGGGACTGGTCCCGGGATTGGCATTTTTTCCATAGTTAATACATTTTTTTTAATATTTACAAATAACATTGATAAAATCGGGCAAAAATAAATAATTTAAGTATACAATTTAAGACATTTTTATGCAACGTTTTCATTAGCTCGTATTCTTATTTGTCCGGTAGTTGTTTGTCCGGTACAAATATTGCAATCGATTTTTAACTAACTTCCCGGCTAGCTAGACATTTGAAACATTTTAAATACGAGGGTGGGTCAATAAGTCTTTAGAAAAGCCGACAGGTGGCGCGACTAGTACTGTAAGCGGTTTGTTTTCATGCAGCGGCACTACCGATTCAGTATGCTGCGAAGTTTCAATCAGATTGGTCGGGTTGTTGTTTTTTATTTTTGTACATTTAAAAAAAAAATTTGCTTGTTTACAAAAATGGAGAAAATTGAGTTTAGAGCTGTTATTAAACATTTTAATATAAAAGGGCAAACAGCAAAGGAAATAAAAAATGAGTTGCATTTAGTTCACGGCATATCTGCTCCTTCACTTGCAACTATTTATAACTGGTTAAATGAATTTAAACGTGGTCGTACATCAACAAAGGATGAACCACGCTCAGGACGTCCTGTAGAGGTGACTACACCAGAAATGATCAATAAAATCCACGATATGGTGTTAAGTGACCGAAGATTAAAGTTGAGTGAGATAATTGAGGTTACAGGGATCTCAAAAGGTAGCGTCATTTCTATTTTACATGACAAATTGGGCATGAAAAAAGTTTCTGCAAGATGGGTGCCGCGTTTGCTCACAGTCGACAATAAACGCAATAGGGTGGTGGCCTCTAAAGCCCTGTTGTCGCTCATGCAACGCAATCCGGATGAATTTTTTCGTCGCTTTGTGACTGTGGATGAAACATGGATACACCACTATACTCCCGAGACAAAGGAACAGTCAAAGCAGTGGATTGCGAAAGGCGAACCATGTCCAAAGAAGGCGAAAACCGTAAAATCAGCTGGTAAGGTTATGGCTACTGTATTTTGGGATGCACGTGGAATTATTTTCGTTGACTATTTGGAAAAAGGAAAAACAATAACAGGGGATTATTATGCATTTTTATTGGACCAGCTAAAAAACGAAATTGAAGAAAAACGGCCTCATTTAAACAGGAAAAAAATCCTCTTTCATCAGGACAATGCCCGTGTTCACACATGTTTACGATCAATGGCTAAAATTGAAGAATTGAAGTTCGAATTGGTCGACCACCCACCGTATTCGCCAGATTTAGCCCCCAGTGACTTTTTCCTTTTCCCAAACTTAAAAAAATGGCTAAGTGGACAACGTTTTTTTTTCAAATGAAGAAGTCATCGATCGGACAAATGCTTATTTTGAGGACCTTCCAAAAACTTATTTTTCTGACGGTTTAAAAAAAATTGAGAAACGTCTAACCAAGTGTATTGAGCTCCAAGGAGATTATGTTGAGAAATAAAAAAAAAATACAAAAATAAAAACTGTTTTAATGCTTTTTTCTAAGGAATTATTGACCCACCCTCGTATATCAGAACACGATGTCAATGCATTCTTTTAATACTTTTAGACATATTTAAGCAGAATCGAATTCATTTTCAATTAATTCTGTTTTGTATAGAAAGTTATTTCAGAAAAATCCGTAAAAAGTTAAAGACTATTATTGGTTACTAAGGCGGTGGTCCTAGCAACTAAATTATTAAAATATACGTGCGTTACTATGGAAATCAAAATGAAATGTCAAAATGACATTTCAGTATTTTACATTTGTTTGTTTGTTTGATTTTTTATTTAATTCATATCAAGTACAAGTTTGAGCATATTTATTATAATAATTCAACAGAAAATTTAAAAACGTTGTATATAAAAGTTCTTTTTATTTTGAAATTATTATTGTTAATTATGTTAATTGTTCAATCTTGAAGATACATAAGTTTAATGGAGTAATGTAATATAAATAATAATGTGAATTTAATATGAGATTGCTGTTTCTGGTAGTAAAAACTAAATTAATGGGTTAGCTAGATTTAAAATAGTAATGCAAATCGTGGTGTATGGCCTTTTCGCTTCATAAATCTAATTAATCAGCCAAATATGAAACTGCCGTAAAACTTATAAGATCATGGTGGAATTACTTTGTTAAAAGTGCGAAGAATTGTTTTTTTCCAATCTTTCTCATTTTTATTGATTTATGTGAAAAAATAAAATGAATCGGCAACTTACATATGGGTATAAATCAAACTTCATTCAAACTCAGTTTATTTCTAATTTAGTTTTTTGTTATTAAAAGTATTTTTTCTGTTATATTTTAGTTTTTATTTTGTTTTCCATAAAAATTGATAAAAAATCAATCCCGAAATCCCGGGATTATGTTTACCAATCCCGGGATTCATGGGTATCGAAAATATCTCGGGATCCAGGGATTGGAATCCCTAGTTGTCACAGTCAAATCATCAGCATCACGATTTATATGCGATTATATAAGCCTTGAGTTATCAGTGTTAATCACATTTTTTTATAAATATAAATAGGCTATGTATAATATCAATAAAATTGCACTAGGTAGTCTAGGTACATTACAATTCCCGTTAAATAATTCAGTCAAGTTCGAATCACTTTCGTTATTAATAAATGATAGTGAATTGGTCTATAAAATCGTTGTTTTTTTAGTTATTATTATTTTATAAAAAAACACTGATTATTTAACATTCCTTCACATGTCGGTATACTGTTTTCATGTACCAGATGTGTGCCTATTGTTTGTTCTATCGTAACATAATAGGGCCTTATGCATTTTTTAATTCAATATCATTTTATTAGGCATCATTCAATGCCCCATTTGACACCAATTTTGATAAGAGTTGCCCTTTCTCTGAACCAAAAAAACTGATACTATTCAATAATAGATATCATAGTAAAGTTCATAATATAAGTACCATAATTAGCCACTTTGTGATACTAAGCGAGCTCGCTCATGCAACTGCAACTCGTCAATAATATTATCTATGTAATTTTTAACGTCTATCTCGGACAGCAGGTGCCCATAGACGAAAGCATGCACGATGAAATTGCTCGAAGAACAAAGCTGGGATGGAGTGCTTTCGGACGTCTGAATAGTATCTTCAAAAGTGACCTACCGTTACGTCTTAAAAGTAGGGTGTTCAACCAATGTGTGCTACCCGTGCTCACGTATGGCTGCGAGACGTGGACCCTCAACACGAGAGATGTCCAAAGGCTTAGAGTCGCACAGCGAGGCATGGCGAGGTGTATGTTGGGCATCACGCGAAAGGACCGTAAGAGAAACGAATGGGTTAGGAAGCAGAGAGGAGTACGCGATGTAATAGACGTTGCCAAACAGCTGAAATGGAGATAAGCGGGGCACATTGCTCGCCAAAAGGAAATGTCGTCATCCAGTGGTACCCAAGGGGCACGAAACGGCCCTAAAAGCCATTGACGAACTGATAAAGTTCGGCGGAAATACGTGGCAGCGAACGACACAGCACCGAGAGAATTGGAAGAAGCTTGCGGGGGGCTTCATCCAGCAGTGGATTGACCCCGGCTGATGATGATGTAATTTTTAGTAGACATCCATAAAACATAACTATAAAGTGCTGGGACCGTGACAGTTTTTGTTTAATTTTCAGGACTCTTGATTGACTAAACATAAAAATATTGAGTACATTCTATTGGCCATGTCCGCTCCTAATATGATCATATTATAAGCCTCCACAGAGTGAAGGTTTGTTTTAATAGATTTTGTTTTTACAAGAAATGTATGTAAGCCACTTGCTCTACCTATTAGGCCCATACTAGGGATTCCAATCCCGGGATCCCGAGCTATTTTCGATACCTATGAATCCCGGTAATGATAAACATAATCCTGAAACTTTCGGGATTGATTTTTTGTCAATTTTTATGGAAAATAAAATAATAACGAAAGTATAACAAAAAAATACTTTTAATAACAAATAACTACATTAGAAATAAACTGAGTTTGAATGAAGTTTGATTTATACCCATGTGTAAGTTGCCGATTGATTTTATTTTATTATATATATTTGGCTGAACACCTCATTTGGCTGAAGAACACCATGATTTGCTTTACTATTTTAAATCTCGTTAATCTCGTTATTAAGTCTTTACCATCAGAAACAGCAATCACATATTAAATTCACATTATTATTTATATTACAATATTATTTACTCCATTAAACTTATGTATTTCGAAGATTGAACGTATACAATATTAACTATAAATGTCTTAAATAGTATAAATTATACTAGATTTATTTTTGACCGATTTTATCAATGTTATTTGTAAATATAAAATTTTTATATCAACAGTGGAAAAAAATGCCAATACCGGGACCAGTCCCGGGATTAGAATTTTGGCTAGGGATTGGATTCCCTAGTTCATACTATGACATCAAACATAAATTATTATATTGAAAAACAATATGCGATTTTTTTAAACCTAGGATTCGAACCTGGGACCCACGAAATTATAAGCCAACGCATAAGATATTCGGCCATCGTAGGCGTGGTTGTGTGCGTAAAAAAATATTATATTACCTTTAAAAAATAAATAATTTATTAAAAATACAAAATGCACGTTTATTTGACTTTGGATTAGCTTGCACGGTTTTAAATAAGGGCGCTTTACCAACTCGACCACGCTCGGTTCATATACCTACCTATTAAATAAATATATTCAAACCAAGCCAGTACCATATTAATAACACAGTAGAAAGACCAAATATCAAAAAGATAAACAGCCATCGTTAGATTGTTATTGTCGCATTTCTTTTCAAAAGCACAATTTTATTTTTCTGTTAAGGGAGGACATGCTCAGCGTAGGTCAAAATGGAGCTTTTGTTCTATTTTCAAAGCATGATCCTGGACTTACCTTAAACGTTGTAGATAATCTATTTTTATAATTTTGAAGCCTTATTATCCTTTATATTTATTTTGATGACTGCATAAAGTATTTTTATTACATAAAATAGTATTCTTTTAACCCTCTCGCTCTAATGTTTTAGAATAAAGTCATATTTCAGTACATAAATGTGCAGCGGTGTTAAGATTTTTTACATTTATTAATTTTTAAACGCATTTATAAAACCATCAGTATAATTTATATCGACATTATTATAGTGAAATATTTACGATAAAAAATTATATTGATAATCTCTGTGATCCCAAATTTGACAAGAATTAGGCATTTTATTATTCAAAAAATGGGCAAGATTAACACATTTGAAGATAATTCTAAAGATACTAATTATAAGCTATGTCTTTGACCAGTCAAGTGTGATAAACATCTTATGAATAATGATTGCTTTATAATAATTATTGACCTAAGAATAAGGTAGTGTTTTTTTGAAATACGCCATTTCTTTTGGCATTCCCCAGTGGTTAAGCTACAGCATATGGCCGTAGCCATAAATTGACCAACTATAATTGAAGTAGGGAGTAAAATAATGCTAACGCGCGTGTTTGAACATGTACCGTTTAAAAAGAATCGGTTAGGTAATTTTGAGTATTATTTGTGACGTCATCGACGTGATTGTTTAGTTTAGGTTTAGATGTAGTACCTATGCGTAGGCCGTAGGTTATGCTGTAGTAATCGTGAGATTTCTATAAATCCGGGAGATGTCACTGCCCAATTTAAATAATTAATTGACGATTGAAAGTACACTTTAAATAATATTAAGTAATCATTTGCTATCGAGTATTCGTAATTGCTAAATATATTGTTATGTAGGCATACCAAAATTAATAACACATTGGTATAAAAAGTGACCGATTTCGCATAAATCCAGATCTGACCAGAGTGGAAACTAACATGGGAAAATCGTATTTTCTGACACATCAATCTCAGCAACATCATAATATGAAATTAATTCATACAAGCGTTCGATCAATTATAGCTAATTGACCGAATGGTCAAAACACTGACAAGTTTAATAGATATCCATTATTGTGTTCATCCATCAATTATAATTTATAAATTACTTATACCTAATATTAAAACTAATTAGTTGGAAAGTATCGTATTATTTTGTATCAATCAGCAATTTCAGCAATCATCGTCTGGGTAACAGATGTAATGCTAGATGAAGGCCGTCTCCTAGTTCCTTCCACTATTATTATATCAGTCAAAGTGTGTCGAACCGGTCGGTTTTATGGCAGTCCTGTTGTTGTTTATTGCCATATAGATTTTAATTTAATAAACAAGTAGCTTCATTTTCTTTTTAGTAATTTCCATGTGCTTTTTCTCTCCCTGGCACTTTGCATTAGAGTAAACTCAGTCAGAGCTCACTTTGAGCGTAGCAATCTAAGTCTTGGGCATCTTCTCCCAGGACACTCCCAGGCCAATTCTTGCTTGCGATGCTTCACATCACCAATTGATGGGTCCCGTGATACTCTCGATTAAGACCGAGGGTGGTACGGGGCGGGTTTGGTGGAGGGACTTTAACTTCACTGCCATATAGAGACCACTGTATGACTGCATATTTTGTTTTCTCTCTGATTGGCTTGTCTGGTACGTTGACATTTTATCAGTCTTTATCCATTTTTTGCCTATACGCGTTATGATTAGCATGCACATACCCATGTCACGTTGTGTTATTTAGATATTAGATTTCTTTTACATTACTATGTTTCACAATTTGCAAAAGTACATATAGGTAAATCATTCTAAAGTAGCACCATAGGTACGGCCATTGCCGACTCAAGTAGAAAGCCGATACATTCACAACGACTGGTCCTACTTTTTCCGCCCCTCCCGTTACTGTCTATGTATTAACTGTCATTATTCTATAATAGAGTGCTTATACTGACGCGTCTGTCGTGTTTACACAGGGAATGGTTTGATTTGAATATATAAGTTACATGATAAATAATACACTAGCATTAACACACCTTCTACAATAATGTAATGCATAGCAATAGCAAACCACCGGTTTATGTGTAAAGGACTATTGTATGACAACATCTTTTTGGCTACGTGTTAATACTGTGAACTAACATGCTCCGCCCATTTTTACCCGGAATCCCATTATAAACTAAGAAGCTCCTCCCATTTAGTAGACAGCAGCGCCTAGAAGCTTAGCCAAGAAGATGTTGTCGTACAATAGTCTCACTTTGACAGCTGATGAATAGCAGGAATGTATATTATTTATTAATAATACTGTAGTTAATATATTTGATTTGAGAATTTTTTTATAATTCAATTTGAAACGAGAAAGGGCGAATCAATATGTCAAGCAATCTGGGATCTGATTTTGACAGCTGAAAAGTGGACCACTCGTTGCTTGTGCAAAAAGTTATGCTCAGGCTTTATTAATCTTAAGATGGCGGTGGTACAGCACAAGCGGTTCGTAGGTGTATTTGTATCGTTTGTTAATATTGAGACAGGGATTTCAGCAATAATAATAGATACCAATACAATAATTGTGAATCATTCACGTTGCTATTGTAAAATGATTCCAGTATTAGATGAATAAAGTGACTGCATTTTTCATCTTGTAACAATAATTCAATGTAATATATCATATTTTAAAAATTACTACATTAATTTCACTGGTTACATAATATCTATAGTATTAAATCACCCAATATCTAATATCATAGTAAATAAATTCCAAATTGGTTTCCTGAAAAGTTGCTGTCGATAAAAGGTACTTAATCCACGTGACTGAATCAATTGATTTTTCCAAATAAGCGATAGATATATACATTATTGTTGTAGAAATAGACTATACATTTGATTCTAATGGTATTATTTTTCAAAATACCTTTGAAAGAATATTAAAAACATAAGTAAATTCAGGCTTGCAGAATGTTAGTAAGGCGTAAGTGTTAGGAAAATTGCGAGATTGACTTGTAGGTAGCTAACATAATCACTGGTCCAAAGAAGGCTACTTTAAGACAACTTTAATACAAACAAACAAGATAAAAATTTCATTATTAAAAAGGTATGGTAACTAAAATGATAAATGCGTTATTGATTTCAACAAATCGTTATTTTATAACAAGTTTGATCTTTTTAATGTTTTTAGATACTTTTAAATGTAAATTTATATTAAATTAAATGTTTCTTATTTCTTCCACTTCATATCCATAGTAACACTACAATATCATTTCGCCTTGAATTACAATATAATTATCTAAAATATATTATGTTTATCTTTTGGGATTAGTAAAAAGTCAATCAAGAAGCACTTAAGTATATAGCATTTTTTGTAGACGTTCTTAACTACCACATGGAAGACATTTGAATAAACAGTCTAAAATAATTGTTTATAATTATTGTCTATGACAACTTGGTGCTTCTAATTTAAATGAGCAAAATATCAAAAGATGGCCAATGTATTTCGTAGGGAATTTATTTTATACAAACATAATATAGAGGTACGGGTGGTCACCATTACTTATTCTTATTTTCTTAATGATCTAGGCAGGCAACTCAGAAATAACGGGAACTGAAATACCTATCGGGTAAGGAGAAGCAGGCAACCGATCTCGAGTAAGGAAGAATTCTGGAGAAATTGAAACACGTGTCAAGAATACGTCATACGTCGAATACTGACAACTACTCTCGGTTTATGCATTGACGTTCATTTAATTTTGGTGTATTTCACACACTATTGCACGTGCATAATACGAGTTTCATTTCGTAGGCAATGACATTACTATGGACGAAACATCTGGGAAAAAAATGACACTCACTTTTTTTGTCGGGTCTGCCGAATGGGATAATCTGTTCTAACGTTTTACAATAAATGTGATATTGCTATAAATTCCCGATGCTTTTTGTCGGGTCTGCCGAATTGTTCGGTTCGAACGGGTTCGCTCGAATGATCATTAACACTAGAAACACTGTTCTAACGCCATTACAATAAAGGTGATATTGCTATAAATTACCGATGCATAATAACGCATAATGGAAATTGCGTGACGTCTTCCTATACATGTGCGAATGTTGCTATGCGCGAATTTACTTGCTAGCTACTGTATTGAGTGCGTTGTCCATTAATAATGTCATTATTCGTAGGACACTCACACATTCAAAACCGTGCACCAAAATGTAGTGTATTGAATGTAGCCTATCGGAATTCTATTTATTATCTTTTCTGTGGTGAATGACAACAAAATCAAATCGACAAATTCGACGTATTGCAGTCGAGACTTATTTTTATATGCGACCGGGCTTACATTAGATAGACTACATGATATCAACATAAAAAATATATACATACATATTATATTGGAAAAATAAACTAGTACGATATCGTTGGAAGTTAGTAGATCTATTTTGCTATTTGAATGATGCAATCAAAATTCGTTGAGTGAGATTCAAGCTCATCGAAACTTGTTGAAATTACTTCACGAAAAATAATGTAAATATTTAAAAATTCGCCTACTCTTTTGGCGAAATGTTACCATGGAAGTGAACTCGATTGAGCCGATGGTTATTTTAGTATTTTAAACAGATTATCAAATATTTATGCTACGGGGAGCGAATATTTTTTTTTTCATGACGTGCATTTTTTAATACGGCTGAATTGTGTCAGATAAATATCATTTTCCTGCCTGAAGTTTCTTAATATCGTTTTTATGACGTGTAAAGAAGCATCAAAAGACAGATGCCGAACGTGTATTCTTGGACAGGAAAGTTAGGAATTAATATGAAAAGGATGATTAATAGGTATCTACATTGTTTCATCAAATTTCATGTTAAGATAAATGTTCAAAGAATCTTTGATACCCTTCGTACAAGTTTTAAAAGAAATCGTTTATTTTATATCTATTATTGCTCTTTTCTTTTTTCTTTCGACCATGTCCGATCCTAATATGGTCATAGGGGTCTCCACAGAGTAGAGGTTTGTAATAACAGATTTTTTTTTTTTTTTTTTACGAGAAATGGATGTCAGCCACTTGTTCAACCTATTAGGTCCATACCCTGAAAGACACAAATTGAAAAACATTATGTGTATTTGCCAGACCCAAGATTCGAACCTGGGACCCATGGCGTTATAGTCCAACGTTTAAGTTAGCTCACTGCTAGATAAAGGCGTTCATCCCTCTCGATAATCTATGGTCATACTATATCTACGTTTAAGAGGTCTTTTTTATCATTCGGTGGCTAGATTTGTCCAGAGAGTGTCAGATTTTTCAAGATATGTGTCCTGTCACTGTCATTTTAGGTTTTTTGCAAACTCTTTTGCCTCACATCAACACATAGTTTGTAATAAATAAATAATTAACACAGTGCTTGCTTTTTCCGTCTGGCGCGGGATCATACCTGCGCGGCTGTATCAATTTCACGTTGTTTTTTTAACGTTTTTAGATTCTGGTTACTAACCCAATGCGTTGAGCGAATGACTGACAATCTTTCATTTCTTATAAAATGTATCTATACAGGAGGTGGTCAAGATATAGGTATGTCCACTAGATTGTATTTACATTTAAAGACAGTTTATTTCTTAATAATAACTACATAATTCACACGATTTGTGTAGGTACTGACATAGCTTAACTATAATAAAACATTGGTTTTAATTGTTATAACTTTTATTCTTCTTTTTCTTTGTCGCTCCCTGGATGATTTGGGTGTCGGGCACCGGTTTTCTCCATGACTCGTCTCCACCCTTCTCCATCATTCAGTACTGTCATTTATCAGTAAATAATTTGATTTTAGTTTTATTTTCTTGTATCCTTTGGGTCTGGTAAAATAAAATATTTCAAATCAACAATTCGTATCAAATTTCATAAAATCGTAATTATGTACGCACAAAAGTGAAAAGGAATTTGTCGAAAAATAATGAAATGCAATACGGTTCAAATAAGGCATTCTGGGAATAAAAAAAGTATCTCTAAAATGCATGCCTGAAAACCGGTTTTGAAGATAATCGTACGTGTGTTGCTTGCAGAATATCGAGTCCAAAAAAACAAAGCATTTCCTTCCCTGTTGAAAGTGTAATATTCAATTTAGTGCGAATTTTATAAAATTAGATTAAATTTGAAAGTTAGAACTTTGTAATGTACTTAATAGATTTTGTTATGTGAATATTCTTGTGATACTTGTCTCATACAATTTGATGTTTATTTTTTAATAACCTCATTAGCTAATATTCCTCATTCTTATATTAAAATTTATTTATATATAATAAATGGAAAATTGTAATTTCCGCTAAAACTACACAGGATAGACGAATATCGATAACTTGAGTTGCATGCTAGCCGTTCACCCAACCTATTAGCGCTGTCGCACATTGAAAATCGTCCGACTGCAACGCGTCGGATTTGTCGATGTGATTTTGTTAACACTCACAAGATGTAGCTTTTGGCACATAGCGTCCATGGAACATTTTTGGCAGAAAAAAACATGTGCTTGTCGCATATTATAATTTTTACTCGACATGAGACACAGGAAGAAAAATAAAATATTATATTAGTGCATGTGCAAAAACTGATTTTTCATATGTTTCAGTTAGTTTTACTTGTGCACATGGTAGACAGTAAGTTGCAACACTGCGTCCGGTTTTGATTAATCACCGATTATAATAATCGGGCCTCGCGCTCTAATAATTGTTTAAAATAAAAAAAAATAAGGTTTTCAAGTAAATTATTCACACTAATTGTCTAGTTATTATACTTTATGTTAAAATTGCACCGTTTTCACTTATCAGCAAGTAGGTATACAGTGTTATGATTTTTTTTTACTAAAATCGGGGATCCTAGAATAATTTTGTTTGAAGTTTGACGGGACTGTACATTTAAAAAACACTCATACTATGAGTTACATAATCGGTATTATTTAACTCATAATATGGGTAATGGGTGCAATTTTGCCTGAAGTAGGCCTCCAGGCCAGGATGTTTGGCGGGCCCTAATAACTATCGCTAAGTTTAAGGGCATGGTGGGCATAAGGGTGTGATGTTCTACACTCTAATGTTCCCTAAATGGTATCCTCAATAGAAGGGCAGGGTTCCTCAATGTAAAATTAACAGCGATAAGTATATTTTTTTAGCGATATTTCGTATTTCTATATAAATCCACTTGCATTATTGAGTTATCGGAACTCGGCATTAATTTAGAAGCACTGATCGCGACCCTCTTTTGTGGTAGTCAAGTAACATGTGACCCTTCAAATAATCTACACGTGCATTATCATTTAATTATATCAATAATTATCATATCACATCCAATTGCACTTTTTACTATCAGCGCGAATTTGTGCTGTTGCGAGTTGAATGGCCCCAAGCTAGAGCCCTGTCAGCCCACCCTTGTGGGGGCCATGCCTAACTTGACCATTTATTTTTCCCCCCAAACCGGGACACCTAAAAAAAGGTAGGTACTTATCCATTTTAGGTGCCTCACACTTTCATGCTATACAAAATAATTGACAAGATAGTAATGTTATTATATGTTGTAGTTATCTATTTTATTTATTTCTTTGAAGATTATCGGTACGTATGTTTGAGTAGGCGCATTGTTCTTACATATTTTTTAATAGTACATATTCACATATTATTTTATTTATTAATGAAAATTACACACAGGTATGAAAACATGAAAATTTATCTGATGTTATATTTTTCCGAAGAACAAATTTGTATATCTGGTGTTGATTTCAAAAACGAATGAAATTCATGGCAGGGTTTTATCGAATTTATTTTTATAATTAACATTGCTTTGAGGACATCTACTTTTAACTGTGTTTTTTCAATCGTCTACAATTTATTCATAAGAGAGAAGACCCTTTCTACTGGTGCATTAGTGCCGGGCAGACATAAAATATATTCAATAATTATACGAAAATTTTTGTGATCCAAATTATTGACACGAAAGTGTTTGAACAACTCCACCCAACGACTTTCGGTTGAAACATTCCCAGTGTTCCATTCAGACACTTTTTGCAGTGTAATGTAATTAGAAAAAAGTGAATACTCATCAAATATTTCTGTACTTATCTTGAACTTACTTATCTTTTCGAAAACGGGACTTTTTGGCGTCACCGGGACACGCCGCCTGAAAACGGGACGTCTGGTCACATTAGCCATGCCCCAGATACTAAGACACCTTGATACGCCCCTGCGTATTGCTACCTTACTAATTACAAGATGTTTACACTAGGCCTATGAACTGAAAAAAAAACACTTCATTTATTTATAAAACATACTAGATACTATTTCTACTACATTTACCATAATTAAGGTGTGTGTGCTTTAAAATAAATACATTCTGTAAGAATTCGCACATGTTTAATGTAAGTAATATGTAGATACGTATTGTAACTTTAAAATCAGTTTACCCTAGTGTTAAATTTACAAAGAATGTTGTAGGTGTTGCTACATTAATATAAATGTTTACACTAGGCCGTTGAACTGAAAAAATTCACCATTCATTGACTTCTAAAATATTATACTATATTTACTGGAAGGTTTGTATTAGTATAAACATATTTTGCAAGAATATTCGCACATGTTTAATGTAACTATGTAGGAACGTACAGTAATATCTAAATCCGTTTTTTTTTTGCAAAACGAAGTACTGGGTTGCTTTAATTTTGTTATATTTTAAAGTAAACTGTGAAAGAAATTTAAATTAGGTCAATACAAAATAGAGCAGCAACGTCTTTATAGAGTTAGCACAGTTTAAAGTTTACCTACGAAGGTATTTGATTATAAATTGGTGGAGTGTTCAATCTTTTATTATGTTTTTTTCTAATAATTGGTATGCTTATGAGATTGCTTCATATCGTCGGAGTTTTGTAAAAAGGGCGAATCAACCATTTTGTCGAAATCGAGATTTGAATGAAAATACAATATGTACCCCACTAGCTTTGTTGTGTAAAAACGGCGAATTTGTATCTTTACAGGAAAGTACTTAAAAACGATAATTGACTAAAATTACGAATAAAAAGCGGATGTGACATATTAGGCCTTTTCAAATATTATATAATAATACATATTATAATGAAAGTATTCATCATCCAAAGGTAATAAACAAATAAATGTCAAAAGTTAAAAATCCTCCTCCTGTAAAATAGCATTTTGGTTAATTCGCCCTTTTTGCAAAACACCGACGATATTATAATAATATGAACAAGTGGCGAAGGGTGGAGGTAGGCAGTTAGGATCTGACATAAGTATTGCACACTATAATTTTGCAGTTGAACGTATTCGTTTTCATTAAACTAAGACTACAATGTGTAGACAGTATTTATTAGTTTTTAAAATTCAATTAAACCCCGCCTAATCCAAGCCATAGTACATAATAGTCAAAAAATATTCGTTTATATGTGAAATATCTAAAATTATGTCATTAAACCATACATAATAGACATTTTATACATATGTACAAGAATATTTTTATCGATTATGGTTTCGCTTAGGCAGGGCTTAATGAGTTTAAAATAAATTAACCAACACCATCTGTAATATTATGTAGGTATTCTTAATTCAATGAAATCAAATAAATATGACTGTAAAAGTGTGCACTATTTTTATCGGATCGTCTATAGTATACCTAAACTATTATAGTTTGGTTTAATTGAATATAATAAACAAACCAACATTATCAGAAAATTGAATTCTTAGTTCAATGAAAACAAATAATGATGACTGAAAAAGTGTTGTGTGTACTATTTATGTCGAATCTCAACAGCCTACCTCTACCCTTCGCCACTGATATGAACAATACACAAGATTTCATATTACACACCTTATGTATTGAACAAAAATATATGGTTCTTGTCGGTTTACTGGAAGCCAGCAGCAAATTAATTTTTGAAAATGGCAGATGTACTGGATTATTTGTTAGGTTAGGTTAGGTTTTCATTCTTAAATTCATAAATTTTGCCAAAATTGGCCTTGAAAATTCGTGTCCGAAAACTTGTACGTCTGCAGTTCGCCGCATTACACTCCGCCGTGAAATGTATCGGAGATATAATATGACCGTATATATATATATATATTTAGAATTGTTAATAACCATGTCCTTGCTTTTTCGTACAAGGTGGTTGTTAGTAATTTTTGAACAATCACAAACACCCAGGCTTTGAGAAAAACACATACTTAAATGTTTTTTTTTTGTCATGACCGGGGATCGAACCCAGAACTCTCGGGTGAAAGGCCAGCACCTTACCCACTGCACCACGAGAGCCGCCTATGACCGTATATTAAAGACCATCCAACCTCTTTGGGTCGTATAAGTACTGACATAAAATTCTTGTCTATATAAAACACGGTTCTTGTCGGTTTATACTTTACAGGAAGCCAGCAGCAAACAAATTTTGAAAATAGCCGATATACTTACTGGATAATTTGTTAGGTTAGGTTTTCATTCTTGAATTCATGAATTTTGATAAAATCAGCTATGAAAATTGAATTAATGTTCATATTGAATGTAATAAAATTTGAGACAGTAAGCTGACGGCGAACTGTGCCACGGTGTAATGTTTAACGTACAATTATTTTCATGTAACCATCCACACCATACAATAATAATTGGTGACTCATTGTATTGTAATGACATGTCTATTACAGAAATATAAAAGGTCGATATGATTCAATCGATAATACTAAAACACACTGTAAGTGAGAAGTGATCATAAATCAATTAGTTAACTAACTCTTGACCCTAGCACGATAACAAAATATTATAGTTCAAATATTTACACAAATAAATAAATTAGTCCATTATCGATGTAACTAAGTGGTTGAATTGCTGACAGCCCGATGAATAAGGCATGACGGACTTATTTGGAAGATGATCGTTGTATACTCGATTCATTGACGACTGTCCGCGGAACCGGTTATCCGGTATTTTTGTAAACTCGTTCACCTTCCCTCTTTACCGAGCTTTGCAACGAGTTGTGTAATACGTGCTATATTTGTGTACTTTCCAGTATTTAAATCCTGGGGTTGTTCAATATAAACTTAACAATTGAAATATTGCTTGTTGAAATATTGCTATTATTTGATGATGGAATATTACATTTAAGGGGGGACATGCTCAGCGTACGTCAAAATGGAGCTTTTATGCTATTTTCAAAGCATGATCCTGAAATTCCTTAAACGTTGTAGATAATCTATATACATAATTTTGAAGCCTTATTATCCTTTATATTTATTTTAAACATTTGATGACTGCATAAAGTATTTTTATTACATAAAATAGTATTCTTTTAAACCTCTCGCTCTAATGTTTTAGAATATAGTCATATTTCAGTACGTCCATGTGAAGTGGAGTTAAGATTTTTTACATTTATTAATTTTTAAAAGCATTTATAAGCTTTTAAAAGTTAATAAATATATTTGTAATATTTGTAATAAAATTGTCAATGCAGTAGGCTATGCAATATGAAAGTAAACGGTATTGGTATACGTAGATATTTTCAATAAGAATAGTTATACTATAGTTATAGAGATGACTAAACATACACTTGGAAGCCTGTGGTGATGATGACAGGTTTAGAGGCCCCTTGCCAAGCCCTCCGCATGAGCCGATTTTAGTGAGTAATGTTTTACCAAGTGCATAGCCAACACGCCAGTGTTGCCATAATATAATTTATAAAAAAATCGCTTGTAAAATTATAACATTGGAATAAATATTCGATATCTGGCAACACTACGACGCGCACACTGTCACACATATTTTCGAATAACCCAGGAAAGGGTCGCGGAGGAAGCGTGAAGCGGGCGAGGCAAGTGTGTGAAAAAGTTCGTCATGTTTTGAAGGACAAACACATGCAATAGCTCTATCTATATTTTTCTATAATCTAAACCCCTTGCATAAATTACGATACACTGCCATATTGTGTTAAAACACAGTAATAATCACAGAACAGATAATAAATATAATTCCGATAGGCTATATTCAATACACTACATTTTGATGCAGAGTTTTGAATGTGTGAGTGTCATACGTAAATGAAACCCGCATTATGCACATGCAATAATGTGTGTGATACACCAATATTAAATGAACATCAATGCATAAACCGAAAAAAGTTTACAGTATTCGACGTATGACGTATTATTGACACGTGTTTAAGTTTATCCCGGTTATTCCTTACTCGAGATCGGTTACCTAGTACTCCTTACCCGTTAGGTATTTCAGTTTCCATTATTTCTGAGATCCCTGGTAACAATAGTTACGATGCCTGGATTTTTTTATTGATCTGGTTTTTAGATTGTATAAAAATCGCTTCTTTTTAAGATTCCGGTATTTTATGACGTCATGGAAAACCGCCAGTGTACAGATGCCTTAACCAATGAAGCGAATGAAAACACAATGGAGTCTGTAAATGATTGAAAACATATCCTGAGGAATCTTCAAATGTTCAAATGTATAATATGTCTGTTATATATTATAGTACCGACGATGTAATTTGCGGGTAAAGAGACTATAAAATCAACAGAATCAATCAACTTATTAACGTCTGTTATTTCTGGAAAGTTTGTTTGCAATTCGTGTTTAGTTTCACGATTAATAATAAAAGACCACGTTGCCCATTTTTCGGTTCGGTCAGCAACGAAAAAAATACGAAGGTCTACGATCGTTAGTAAAATAAATAAAAAAACGCGCGAAAGCTCTGAGAATATTTTAAGTAATGCAATAATTAAACTGTGTAATGTGAATCACCCAAGATCAACAATGACATAAGTGCATTGTTTACGCGCATTGTAGACGGGTAAACAGCGCATGCGCGAGTACTAACTGCATGTTTTATTTAAACGGCGTGTTTTTATACGTAGAGCTTTTTGTTCAAAGTGAACGATATCGAAATAATACTCAATTTCAAATTTAACTTATATTTATTTATTTACACGAACCAAACGTTACTAATTATAAGTTTAAGACTTCACTACATGACACTAAAGAACAAAATAAATACTAAGTATCTCCTTTTATTCAACGAATAATTCACAACACTTGAGAATATAACATTCTATATATTATTCTATATATTAGAAGCAGAGTCGAATTCCAACAAGAGCTGGAGAACAGGCTAGCGGCCTTCCAGGCTGAAAATGACCCCATCTCCATACAAAACACCGAGGCAATAACAAAAATCATTATAGAATCTTTGGAAGAGACAGTTGCTGCCGTATTGACAAACTGGTAAAGTTCGGCGGAAATACGTGGCAGCGAACGACACAGGACCGAGAGAGTTGGAAGAAGCTTGGGGAGGCCTTCATCAAGCATTGGATTGATCCTGGCTGATGATGATATATTGAGCATACATCATTTAAAACATCTCATGCATTGCATATACATGGATGATTTGCGCCAGTGTGCTTTTCCAATTAAGCAACGGGCATCCTACTTAATTAACTAGTAGTTCTTATATGACATGCTCATCAAATTGCGTTACAATATTGGCTATCGGTTTTTGTATATTAAATGAAGGTAGGTATCAATTAATTCCTTAATTACTAACCGACGACGCGGATTACTCCATTTTTTCCGTCGGGTATCGTATTTTTTCTAGAGGGTATAGGCAAATAATAGACATATTGTTAATATATTGTTACACATTTCTTTGATCCATCCCCATGTCATGTTGTGATCATCTTGAATTTATAATTTGTAACTTTCACTACAGGTAGATATGTCAAAATAAATAATTAATTAAGGTAAAAAGAACTTTTTATAAACCACGTTTTTAAATTTTCTGTTCAATATAATAAACTTGACAATTCTATGTATTACTAAAAACTTTTTATTGTACTTGATAGAAATACTGAATAAATAGAGATTTCTGAAATGTCATTTTGACATTTCATATTGATTTCCATAGTAACGCACGTATATATTAATAATTTAGTTGCTAGGACCCCTTATCAACCAACAATAATAACTTTCCATACGAAACAGAATTAAATGAAAATGAATTCAATTCTGCTTAAAAATGGCTAAAAGTATTAAAAGAAAGCATTGTCGCCGTGTTCTGATATATTCTAAAAGTTTCAAATGTTCAGCTAGTCGGGAAGTCAGTTAAAAATCTTCAATCGTCCAATACAAATCTTGGACAAACAAGAAAAAATCTGTACCGGACAAACAAGAATATGAGCTAATAAAAACGTGGTAATTAGGTACTTACTTACTTTAAAAAAAGTTCACTTGGTAAGAAGCTAGAATGTATAAAATAATATCCACCTGAAATCCTCCCATAAGTTTAAATGTACCAATTCTCAATTGGCATAAATAGCTGGTTAGTTCTGTCCCTACAGACAATTTTATTGATGTTAGCTAAGTTTGTAGGATCTTATTATATTATAACCATTAACAATTTGAACGAAATATAAAGAAATGTAAAAGAAAATTATATTTTTTTTTTATTTATTGAAATATTTTTATATTATAGAATTTACTACAAAGAAACCCGATATTTTGAAACCTCAAACAACTGATGCTACCGACTGATCATTATCATGATCAGCCTGCAGCAATTCACTGCAGTATGAAGGCCTCTCCGAACGGATTCCATGCCACTCGGTCCTGTGCGTTTATTTGCAACGTGCTTACAACCACAGAACCTTTCAGATGATTCTACCTCTCGAGTGCAATTGGATGACTCGATATTTTGCTAAGCGATTGTCTCTCCTTTGAGCTATTAATATATTTTAAAAATGGAATTGGAAGAACCATCATAACATAACATACGTTGTCTCAGATTAAGGTATTGTAAAAACACTTAACTTAACCCTTGAATTAAACTCACATCGAATTTACTAATTAACGTTCAATAAGGAAATTAGATTTTTAAATCGTTTATATTGACTTTGAATAAAACAATGATACTAAGTATTCAAATCAAATTAATATTTAAACAGATTATAAATAGTATAATATAAGCTTGTTGAATTGAGCTTTTTTCACTTTGAGAACCTGCTAAACAGCGCGTGCTTGCCTTGAGGCTTCTCGGTATTGAGAGCTTTTTTTCTTCAAAATGATTACCTGTCCTGAGTTGCGATTCTTATAAAATTCGACGAATTCGTTTCACTGGGGCAGGCAGCTTTTTGCGATGGGAAAAGAAATTGCTTTTATGGCGCATGAGTTTCCATAAATAATAGATGGTGTTGTACAGCAAGGAATCACCCCACAAATTCCGAAAAAAATAGTTAACTATAATAAATAACACGTTTAACGCAAGATGAAAGATTGTTTATTAATGCGCGATAGAATATTATTTCTATTATTGTGTGTCCCGCGTGACTTTTTGATGTGTTCCGCAAGATTTATGTTAAATCTGAATGATTTTATAGGCTTCAGAGCGAAAGATTCGACTTATCCAACAACCAATGTTGGATTTTTTTGTCATTTGGCAGCATGTCAGACTCTTTTGAATGAATTTACCGAAGCTCCCAGTATTCTGCGATCAGAAAAATAATAAGCGCTATTAGCAAGATCAAGTAAGTTACAACAGAAAATATTGGAGTGATCCGTGACGTCGGTTAATAATTAAAGTAATAAAAAATAAAAACCAATCGCATACCGTAACTTAATTTGGAGAGCGCTTATGAGCAGGTATTCAAAATGCCAATATTTACAATTTGTCGCAATTAAGCACTGTTATGCAGGTCATGCATAGGGCGCGATACCCAAGAGATGCAGTTTCGATTCCTGCCGGGTGTCTTACTTTTTTTCAAAAAATATTTTTTCTATTGGCCATATTTTCTCATGAGTGTTTTCAGAATTATGTATGTTATGTAATTAGTATTATTCCCGTTTCCCGCGGTCTACCATGTTCTCCACACTGTTAAGAAACCATTAACCATTATAATCCGAAACCGCAAGATCTGGAAAAATCTACATGGAATATAATGTATATTATGTATATAACAATGAAAAACTGATAATAAATGTAATATATTTTTGATAAATGTTTCAAACATTTTAGTTATTTGATTTTATGTTATGATTCCCCTTTTCCTTTGCAACGTCCTATTAGGAATAATAAAAGTTTTACAACATTTTATTTGGGCGATATATTTTGCACACTCATTGTTTAAAAGTGTTTATTTATCACGTAGGCAGCGATTAAAATGGTATAAAACCCAATCCAATCGAAAGTTTTGAAAGCTTTTATCGCGCTTGCAGAATTAAAACAACAACAAAAAATAATCGAAAAATGTGCCAAATTGTTTTTTCGCGTTTGGCATATGAGACGTCCATTGGAAACGCTTTACGATTAATAAATGCACTGCATGCAGACGTTCGTATGCATACTTATTCAATTATGAGTAACGTATGTTACACCAAAAATATATGTAAATGACTAATGACAGATGCAACAAACTTAATTGGCAAGGCAACGTTGTATTTTGCGATCAACATTATTGTTATCAATAAATTTTTGATGTCCGAAACCTACTTTCTTTAATTTTACAAACACTAGTGTTGTTAAATAAATAAATAATTAAATAGTAATATCATATACATAGCTATAATCATTTTTCTCGCAGGCTATTCACTTGTCCGCATATAACCTAAGTCAGGGTTCGCGAACCATTTTACGTACACGTTAACACACAATTTCTCAAATATTATTTTTTGACTGTCTGACGTGCCAAGCAGTTTTTCGAGTAGTTCAAGCATTAAATATTCTATTAAAAAAGTTCAAAAAGTTTAAGTAGTTATAGGGTGAATACCCTACCATCCAGCATGACTTGGCAGGAAACCATTAATTTATAACTACAATGTATCTTGCAACATAATATTGTTAAAATTACAAAACAAGCGATTCATATGAGTCAATCAAAATTCAACAGAAAGCTAATTTAGCAAAATAATATAATAATTCAATCAATCAATAATATTGCAAATTAATAAATAATGCTACGAAAGTTTACCATGATATGCACAAAAATTGTTTGTATGAAAATCAATCTTGCAATCAATCAACGAATCATGCATTGCACAATAAACCTAATAAGCATGATTATCAAAAATATTCAAGTAGTTGATCGCAGCATTTTCTATTGTATCGACTCACTAAACACTCAGTAGAAGAAAGCAACATCGTCATTCAGTTATCTAAGATTCAACCGTAAGGTTATCGTTATGCTCCTCCCGGTCGCACTTCGCAATTCATCAGAACGCATACTCATGATTTCACTAATCTAAATTATAATCTGTAAACTTATCTGTAATAATTAAATCAATATTTATTTGGAAGGAGATAATAAAACCAGGGTTCATTTCATTCACGCACCAAATTCTGAGTTATTCATTTTGGAGTCAACCAACCCTGCCTGTTCCTTATTCCATCTCACTTCTTAATAGTAATTGAGTTCTTGAGTATTACTATAATACCTACTTAAATTGCTCGGATCAGATGAGGCATCCTTTCCGCGACGCGGCTTCCCCCGCCGCCTGATGAGGTCAGTGCTATAATATTATTATGTGTGACGCATAAAACCTAAGGATCGATATAATGCAATTTAAATTATTGCTTATTCATGGAGAGCATCGGCCTGTTATGTTTTTATACAATTCGATCTGTCATTTATGCAATTGTCATTGCATGTATGCCTGAATTTCATCGTTTTCGTTTGCGCATCGATTGATAATTAATGTTATCGGTAAAAATATTATTAAAAACCGAAGAAAATACGAATTTTCAATATATTTTTAGGTACCTATTTGTAAAACTTTTTGTATTTTTTTTTTTAAATTATATCAAGGTACTTACTTTTTTCTCTTCAACAGACATTCGCGTGCCATTCAAAATCATCTCGCGTCCCATACGTTCGCCATCCCTGACCTAAGTGGTCCGAAAGGTTTGCAGTATTTGTGGGTTGTGTAGACTGAACGTATTAGTATCTTGAAAAATACCTGCTTCTTATAATGCAATCTAATGTGGAACCGATCCATTGTTTATTTAGTTAGACGATTTTTTGCTACCGTTTACGACTTGGCCGTAACATTTAGAGACGACAGTATAATATTACCCATCACCAGACACCTGTATACTTAATCAGGTGTTGGAGTTGGTGATATACATGTAGGGGCGTCATAATATCGAATGAAAGCATGGATTTTTTAACATTACATAATAATATTCAACATTTTCTTGAAAAATAATAAAAATGATGTACCTAATACCAAATTTATTAAGCCATGCGGTATGACAATTTATCAAAATTTGAGGCGTAAACATTAAGTGGGAGAGGCATAGAAATTCATTATCAAATTAAAGCTTTAAACACATTTTATTCTATCAATACCTATCTAAATACAATGGGAAAAATAAAATATCATAAGCGACAAATTAAAAAACGGCTAAAAACAAGGGTTTTACTCAAGTTACATTTATTGTTCCAAGTAATTTCTTGAAACAAAAAGTTTTGAAAATAGAACTGGTCTAATTTCACCCCATTTTATGGTGCATATTAAAATTCGTTATGCACTAAACATAGTTAGTGGATACTGATCAAACTGCGGGGATCGGATGTTTTTGAGACATCGACTTAAAATAATGACAAAATTATAAAGTCTATAACAGTGTATTATAATTATTATATTGGCAAACAATTAACACAAAATATTAAAAACAAAACAATTACTATTTTACATATTATAATAATTATATATTATATGATACACGCTCGAAATAATGGCTAAAATATTTCAATGTATTATAATCGATAATCACCATTTAATTGTGTCTATTATGTGTGGGTATATTCTATACACAAGGCGGCTATCGGCAGCTATCGACGGTAGTTTATCATATTATTCATATTTATGTATTGAGGTATTATAATTATTGTTACATTAGGTTAGCCGTCTAAACTTTATTTCACTATAAAAATTAACACAGCCAAGAGAAGGGCTGTTTAAACATAGCACTTTTTGAGAGTTTAAAATGTTAACTTATTGCAAAAATTAACCGCCGCAATATATAAATCTGATAAACTAACGTCAATAGCCGCCTTGTGTATTGAATAGATCCACTGGTAATGTTTTTTTTTTTTTTTTACATATTTGGATTGCAATAAAGTACATATGAAATCTGACCAAAAAGCACATAGACTAGCCGACTTCGATCCACTGGATCGGATCTAGCTTCTTTCACACTTGTCGGTCCCAAGACTCCCAAGTTCTTCACGACAATGTACATCCACCGTCGTCGAAAGTTCTTCTATCCTGCAGGTGTTATAGCACCGTTTAGTGGCCCCTGGGAACCACTGTATGATGACATTTGACCAGCGTTACCATTTTGTCTGCTTAGCGACCTCTATCACAATAAAGCGTGCCCTTATCTGCCTTCTTATCCACAGACTTATTTTCAGGTTCTTCCACATTATGCCCAATTTGCATGTTGCGCTGACTAGTATTTTTTTTTAATTTCTCTTTCATTAAGGGTCCAAGTTTCTCACTCGTACCTACTTGAGCACCGGTAGTAAATATATTCGTATACATATTGGAAAAAAATGAAAATGGTTGCATATAAATAACATTATCAGTATTATCACATAGGTATGTGTCGTTAAATTTCGAAATCAGCCAAGTCCACCTTAAGGTATTTTTGACTTTTTTGTGAATTGCTGAAGAACTACTGCTTTCTAACATTTCTGCATTATCAAAATGTGGAATTTATTAATTTTAAATATTCTGTACTCGAAATAATATAAACTTTCACCCTTGGGACTGTGTATTTGAGAAAACAAAAAGCTGTTTTTCTCCTATTCATCTATTATGGACTTGGCTGATTTTGAAGTCTAGCGACACATATTATTTAAATATGCAGGATAATAATTAAATATTGAACAATTAAAATACAATACAAGTAATTGTACTTAATAATGAACATAAATGCACATTGAAAAAAAATATTATGTTTGTGTATTTTCACATGTTTGAATGTAAACACGCTTTGGCGCTGTCACCCGATCGTGGGTGATTTCCTTTTTATATATTTATTTATTTCGGTCATCCAATAGGATTACTCACAGAGAATAAGTAGGTATAATAAAATATAGAATAAAATAATATGTGATAGTCCAAACAACAGGCGGATATAGAAAGAGAAAGCATATTACATCAAATTAAATTAGATCAAAGATTGGGGACAACTGTAAAGAATTGAGAGTTATTGAAAATGGTTAAAAAAGAAAAAAAAACACATTAGTAGTAATTATAAGAAAAATAGAAAAACATAAGAAAGTATACCTCTAGAGAAGACAGGCAATATAAGAGAAAAATACAATAAAAGCTGTAGTTCAGATAAAATTTAATCGTGGATTTTTGAACAATTTAATTTGAAAGAGGCAATAGAACAAAATTGATCCACTCGATTACTGTAAAGATTTAAGGTTCTGCAGAGTCCAGCCACCTGACAATAATTTAATCAACTATATAGGGTAAGGTTGCTATGATTGGACCACTTAACTTTGTGATGGTGTAACTCATCAAATATTATTGATAAAATAAAACAAATTGTTCATTTCAATGTATTATTTACTTTATTATGTATACACGTAGCATCAGTCCAATAAAATTAACCGTTTTCGAGATTTAACAGGAAAACCAAATTTTTGTTTGTTGCCGTCTTTGCACCTCATGCTCCTTGATTGGACCACTAGGTTTCTATCATTGGACTTTGGAAAAAATAAAAATAATTTATACTCGTGGTCCAATCAAGGTGCTTTATAATAATATTTTATAAAAATGAAACAAAAGTACATTTTAATAATAGTAGGTATCGTATATTATAATATAGACTGTGATTGTGATTATGCAGATAATTATTATTTATGTATTGCATAAAGGACAAATATATTTTTTTGCACCTTTATTAACGCAAGCGCAGACTTCGTGGATCCAGGCTTGACGCATTAGGCATTGTATCATATCCTCTACGGAACACTGGAGGCAGATTTTTCAAAACCATTTCTCAATATCTTTATTGCATTTTTGATTTGAAGTGTTTTTTTACTTTTCGCCTTTTGTTTCGGCGTCTTGATACTTGCTTGCTCCAAAGTCCTTTTATACGGTGACGATGTCAATTCCGTTGTGCGTTGTGTTTTACGACTTCTTTACAAGTAATTGTTGTACAATTTTTTTGATTGCTTCCATCTAATCTTCGTTTCAGTGTCGCTTTAGGAACTCCAAACATTCGACTTGCCGCGTTCAAACCTACTTCTTTTTTCCTTAATGCCTGTACCTAATGCCAATGACATGCTGGGCTCATTCCAGGTTTTGTAATTCATTATAGAATGCAAAAAAGAATATAATGTGAAAAATGTTATAAAATCGTTCCCATGATTGAACCGGTCCAATGGTAGAGGTTACCCATGGTCCAATGATAGCAACTACGGGTGCTGTCACAAAAACAAGTTTCACAAAAAAACCAAAGTTATAGCGTAACAACTATTATAATAGTTGCAAATAGTAATAAATTACCTAATATAATTGATGTAAGTACAACCAAATATAGTTAATGGAATCATAGTTTTATTAGTTTTAGTTTTACTCGATTATTATATTTTAAGCACGATGAACACACTAACGAACGTGACTCATTTACCACGTCCAAGACGAGACTGAAATAAGAGAGGCCCGGAAGAGGCATGGAAAGCTTGCTTTGTGAGGTCACTGATGGTTTCTAACTTCTTTTATTTCTGATATAACTACGTGGTCCAATGAAAGCACTGGTCCAATGATCGCAACCTTCCCCTAAGTGATACAACATACCTATTTATGTGATCCAATTTAATATACACTGATAATAATATAATTGGACATTTAATGGTTCAAAATAATAGGTTATTATTGCTTTATATTGAGGAACTTTCTCGTTTGTAAAATATCAAATGGAGAAAAAAATGGTAGGCACATATCGAATTAAAAAGCTTTAAAAATCGTTGCTCATAAAAGCTCACCTCGAATAAAAACTACGGAGAGTGTAGTTACTATAAGTAGATATGGAATTAGAGCTTACGTGAGATGAACTATGCATTCGAAAAAATTGTTATAAATGTTTACAGTAGATACTGATACCCGTGTCCGGAAACTTGTACCTTTGCAGTTCGCCGTATCATACTTCACCGTGAAATTTTGTATCGGAAATATATGGTCGTATATTAAAGACCGACCAACTTCTTTGGGTCGTATAGTACAGACATAAAATTCACGTCTAAATAAAACACGGTTCTTGTCGGTTTACACTTTATAGAGTTTACAGGAAGCCAGCAGGAAACAAATTTTGAAAATAGCCGATATACTGGATTATTTGTTATGTTAGGTTAGGTTTTGAATTCATGAATTTTGCCAAAATCTGCTATGAAAATTGAATTAACGTTCATATTGAATCTAATAAAATCGGATACCGTTTAGTATACGTATATATATATATATATATATATCTTTTCATATAAGAAAGCTCACGGCGAACTGTGCCACGGTGAACTGTTTTATGTACAATTTACATGTTACCACTGATACCACCTCGACGTGTGCATTTTTAGAAAAAAATACCACTCTAATTAACGACCAACAGAGTGACCTTAAGCCGCATCAGATCAATGAACTTAATGAAATGAATGAATCAATGGATTTGAATTAAATTGGACGGATATAAGTGGAAGGGGATAATAAATTAGGAAAACATAAGAGCAGAAAAAACTAGAGGAGGTATTCATTCAGTAGTGGATGGACCCTGAAAAATGATGATGACGGCTTTAATATTATTATGGGGTTATCAAAGAAGAGATATAGGTATTATATACTGAACCTTTCTCTCAATAAGCCACGAGCTGTTTGACATATTGTTGCACGATCTTGTTGGAACCACATATCGTCCAAACCAAAATGATCGAATTCATGCCAGAAAAAATAAGTAATCATGTTTCTGTAGCATTCTCTATTAGGGAATGGGACAACTGGACGCCAGGAAAATTGGACGCCGCACTGTGATAGACACGTATACAGAACGTAGACGAGTAATTTTAAACGGTTTCTATCTACTACTTAGTAGTTTTATTTCATTTTACTCTTAACATAATGTTTTTTTATTGCGGATTGAGAATTACAATGCCTAATGCTTTATATAAAATAAAAAAACTCTTTTTTCGATGGAACTTAAACATAATATGCACGATTAAATCAGTATCTACGTATGCATATTTAAATTCTCACCAACTATTAGTAAATCATAATATAATAATTTAAATATAAATAATAATATTAAATATATTTTTTTAAAAGTACCTATAAGTACCAAACGTCTATTTAATTTCAAATTGCGTGTTGTCCAATTGCGCCGTCGCCAAATCCTCCTCTATTGACAGTAACTCCATTGCTATTTTTGTTTCTACATCAACTAAACACCTTGAAATTTTGAGTTGTTTCCTTTTTGAAATAGGGTGTCGATATTTTGTAGTCTGAGCAATTTGCTAACCCTAATAAGAATTTCCGGAACGTTTCTCGTTTGCATTCGTACCTAATATCAACATCAATAAGTTGGTATATTATTTCTTTTCACAGGTAGATTAGTTCTTTCAATCAATCTGTATTAAAGTGAATGGTTATGCGATATAATGATTTATAAGCCCTCAGTTAGACAACAGTATTAATTTATTGCTCGCGTCGTATAGATTTGACTATATTTGAAAAGCGCGGGTTAAAAGCTCAAATGGCCTCTATAAAAACACTCAGAGCGTTTCCAACAGGCAGTTAATAATATTATTTAAAACTTAAGGTAAGAAAGAACACTGTCTCAAATTTCGGCAGCTTTACTCAACTTTCAAATCTCTTATTCTTTGGCCAGAGTAAAATGGTACTTAATGTTAAAAAGAAAATTAACATTCAAACAGTAGGTAAGTATATAAAATATTACACAATTAATTACTTAATTATAATATATTTTATTGTTACTACCAATGTTAAATGTTCTATGGCGATTGGAGATAACCGGTTTGACTCCTGACTACTACACCAGTCAATTTCTGATTGGTCACGGTAGATTCGCTGTCAGACTCTTTGAGCTTGGACTTGTCACCCGACCAACATGTCCATGTGGCGGGGTATTATAGGATGCAAACCATGGCCCCATATCTTGAAGCAGGCCGGGCCTCCAGGCCAAGATCTTTGGCGCCCCCCCCTACCCATCGTTAGAGTTAAAGACTTTGTGACGCTTTACAGAATCGTTTTCTAAATGTTGTTTCAGGTGCAATTAAGCGTATTAGGTTTAGTTTGTATTGTTGAATAAATCCACTTGAATTATAGAGATGTCGATATTGACACACATTATAAAATGTTAAGACTCTGCAAACAATGCATAACATTTCACGGCGAACTGCATACGTACAACTTTCCGGACACGATTATTTAGATGAACATTTTATTTCTATGTGAACACAATTATAAAAATCGCAAATACCAGTAGATATGTCATGCAATGTAACAAAATGTCGAAACAGACCGCCATATTTCATTGCACCAATGTATAAAATAATATTTTTTCTATGGCTCCCAATTTAATTAGTTACTAGACTAACGTTTGGAAATTAACATCAATTATTGTTGGAAGAAAAGCGATTCATTTAACTAAAGCTAGTCAAAAGACATAGTCCCGACTCTTTGTTTATTTACGTTTACCTTAAGGTGGATAAGGCCAGCAGATTTTAGGAGTCGGTCAAGATGTAGGCTATACAACGGACGCGCCGAAACGTATGCGCAAAAAATCTCGCGCAATCAAAAAAGAGGCAGAGCTTAAAGCTCTCATGAATTTATTATATAAACGCGTGCGCGGTCGCCGCGAAATGTCGCTCGACGAGTTCTTTTTTTGAAAAAAATAAAAGCTCGGACGATAGCTTTTGGTTTTGCACACTGTCTCGCATGCTTTGAGAAAACTGCATCGAGTTAGAGTTACATGATAACTTTTGTCTATGCCTTATGCCCTTGTGGTGTCACATATGTGGTGCATTATCTTTAGTTTATAAGAAATTCATGGTTTTATAGCTAGTTAATATATCATATTTTTAATAATTCTTTTCAAGAAATTCAATACTTATTTGGTGGATAACCATGATCATTTTATAAAGACGATTATCTGTATCCATCTAATACAAAAAATAACTAATCCACGATTTTAGTTTTGTTTTATTATATTACCAGAATTGTATTAAGTTTGTAGATATAATATTAATACTATCGACCGAAGGTACTTGATGGAATTTGAATTTAAAGTTTAATCCATTTAAGTTTTGTACTATTCCATTTGAGTCATTTTTTGCTACCCGGGTTTCGCCTTTTGCGCATCTTCAGAAACTGTGTACACTCACTAACAACGAACACTATTAACTCTAACTTATATAACAAATCAATACAATAAAGTTTTTACCTACTTTATTGTAATACCTAACATAACCCGTCAATGATAATGCTAATTGGGAAGGCTATGTTCAACCAAATCACTTCGAATATTGATATATTCCATTAACGTGAGTATGAGTTTAGGTAGGCGTTGAAACATAATTTTTAAAAATAGGGTCTACTTAGCTCATTTGGTGTACTTCCACGTTGGTTCTTTTTTACTCTTCTTATAGCCTTATTGTTTAAATAATGTTAACACTGGTTTTCTTTGTTTTATGTCATGCTGTGAATCCATTAAATTTATAATTCGTCATCTTGACCATAATATGTAAAAAAAATCAATTTAAATTTGAATTATGTACCTATTTATCTTCCTCTCAAATGTGCCCAGCAGTTTTTACATATTTTTGATCATATTCCAGGTTTCCAGACCAGGTTTCTGATTCACATATTAAGTATAGCGTGTATTTGACTTGAATATAGTTATATAGTTTGAAATATATAATATATCGTCGCCCTCAAGGAAGAACTCACCAAATACAGTTTTTGTTCAAAATGAGTTATTTATACAGAAAATCTTGCAATTTTTAACTCTATCTTATAAAAAATCATCAAAATTCTAACTATACGTTTTATGTTAAAAATTACAAAAACAAAAAACTCACCAACTACAAAGAAAAGATATTTTTGTTATGGAAAAATTCACCAAAGTACTTTGGTGACTTCTTCCATGCGCATTTTTCCCTATTCTTGTCAGTTCAGTGTAGTGTATTTTGGCGGTTATTTCTCTTCTCGGTCGTACTTTCATGGCTGAGGATGGTGATCACCTTTGAATTCCGCCATCCTTAGGGCTACCAAGGCTCTCAGAGCAGAATGAATGGTGCCCCCAGTCAGCTCCTTTATTTGGTCGATGCAGTTCTTCTCTGAAGGCCACCAAAAACCACCATTCTCTCCAGTTTGTCTGCTCTGCACCGGACAATATGTCGAAAAAACTGCAGAATGCGTCTCAGAAATATTTTCAAGAGACGTTCCTTTTGCAGTATCTGGATGATTGACTGGTTCGTCCTGTGCTCTGTCCACGAAATACGAAGCATTCGGCGCCAACACCATATCTCGAAGGCATCAATTGCCTTCCGCTCCCTTGCCTTCAGGGTCCATGATTTGCCACCGTATAACAATATGGTGAACACTAATATTTGCACAAGTATAATTTTTGTGGGAATTATTCCCCGATCCTTCCATATTATAGTGGTAAGACGTGTCATTGCATTTTTCACAATTTGTATGCGTCTTCTTATTTCCGCTTCACATCCGCCTTTTCCACGAATGGTCGATCCCAGATATACAAACTCGTCCACTGTTTCTAAGTTTTGGAATATACTTGCTGATGGTAGAAGTTTAGCCCGATCGACAACCATTGACTTGGTCTTATTCCTATTAATAAGGAGGCCGTATTTGTGACTCTCTTCCACTTCTGTAGCAGCTATGTGAGTTCTATTTCATCAGCAGCGATTTGAGTTGTATTATCTGCGAATCATAAGTTGTTTATTTTCTGGCCACCAATTGTTATTCTGCCTTGCCATTGGATCTAGGGATTTCCGCATTATATGCTCTCCATATTATTAAATAAATGGGGAAATAAAACACATCCCTGACGAACTCCCTTCTCAGTTTGGAAACTCTCAAGAAAAATATGCTTCTACAATTGACTGTGTATTATTATATTAATACTATCGACCAAAGGTAGGTACTTGATGGAATTTGAATTTAAATTCTAATGGATTTAAGTTCTCTACTATTCCATTTGAGCCGTTTTTTGCGACCCGGGTTTCGCCTTTTGGCAGTATTATTATTGACAAGGCAGAGGGTTTTTTTATTGTGATCCTTGACTTAATAGGTAGGTGATAAAAGTTTTTACCTACTTTATTGTATTGATTTGTTATATAAGTTAGAGTTAATAGTATTCATTGTAAGTGTATATATGGGCGAAACCCGGGTCGCAAAAAATGACTCAAATGGAATAGTACAAAACTTAAATCCATCAGAAGTTGACAATCTATGTTTGAGCTAAAAGTAACGCTAATTGCTATTATTAGAATGAAATGCATGGAAAAGAGGGCAACTCTGAAATTGGTTCTGCTTTGATAAAATGGATGGAAAATCTTCTAGCTGACGTCAAAAAAGTCTCAATGTTTTCTGATACACGTGGTGGCCAGAACGGCAACAAAAATATTGCTGCTATATTTTTGTTCACAGTAATCAAACATCCTAAGTTCGATTCATACCATCGAAAACATCTTTTTAAAATCTAGCCATTACTTTATGAAATGTGATAAGCATGCATTCTGCGATAGAGCGGGAAAGTAAGAACAAATCCGTCTATGGAATGAGTGGTTGGCTGGAAATATTTTGAAATGCGAAAGAAAGAACCAGCGACCAAGAACCATATCGTGTTGAAGAGTTGAAGCTCGACGACATGATTGATTTTGAATGGTTGTCAAATCAAATAATAAAAAAATCGATTTAAGGATGAAAATAGTGAGACTATAAGAAGATTAAGAGTGTGCGATTCAACCAAAAACTACTGGGTATTGTCCAGTTTAGATATGGCCATCGGAATGAATATAAGAATTTTCAATTATGTGAACATAGCAACTTTGAAGTACCATCAGCCATAAAAAAGCATATAATAAAATATTGACCATACGTGTGCAAAAAAAAAATGACCTCTGGAAACTTTGCACTTCAAACAATATTCCAGAGGAATACCACGGCTGGTATGCACAACTATCAGTGTCCAGAAATGTTCCTCAGAATGATATTCTGATGAATGAAAACGAATCAGAAGAAGAATAATTGTTAATGTGAATGAGGTCTATGTATAAGACGTATAATAGGTAAATGGACATGATTATTTCAGTTAAATACAGTATATTATTCTTTTCTGATGTGTTTTATTGATATGTACATTCAAGATAAAAACTCACCATTTGAATAATGTCATACATTGAATGGGTATGGAAAAACTAACCAAGTACGAAAAACAGTTTTTCTAGATTTTTTTCTAAGGAAGGTTACATGTTTTAAATGTGTTGTACATAAACACAAAAATAATCAATCAAACAAAAAAAACGTTTCCTTCTATGTATGTTCGTTTTCTAATTAAAGCAATTTAAAATTTTCAAAAATTTTAAAAGTCGATTATCTCAGGATTTTACTTTTGTTGGTTGGTGAGTTCTTCCTTGAGGGCGACGATATTTTCTCAAAAAGCGTAGATTAAGATGATATAACCTCAGCTAGGGAATGGCACGATAAGAAGAAGAAGATAATTAATTGGATATACTCATATATATATATATATAAATGAATGTTTGTTTGTTTGTTTGTCCCGTATGCGTTCCTATACCATTCATCCGATTGCGATGAAATTTTTGTCAGTTGTTGTGCGCACATCCGCGAAGGTTTCTGGTATAACCATCTTCTTCGTCTTCGTCTATTCGTATGCGTCCCTATACCATTCATTCGATTACGATGAAACTTTGATGATTTGTTGTGCGAATACCCGTGACGGTTTCTTCTTCTATTCTATCTTCTTCTATTCGCATGTTATTTGGAAAATCCATGGTTCTATATGGACAGATGTATAAGGCCTGCTCACACGTTGGAATTCGTGTACGCACTAGACGGGAAAACAAAAAATATTGTCTATCCAAAAGCACTTCAATAAACAGAAATAAAACACAAACAATTTATTTCTTTGAGTGGCATTGCAACGCATGCCGGGTACTCGCTAGTATATTATATAAACCACTGTCATATCACCTGAATTTTACTTGCATGGTGATTGAAAGTTTGGCTGGCAGCACTGCCGTAGAATGCAATAATCACAGACCTTAAATTGTTTGCCGTTGCATCACGTCAATATGTTTTCTGTCAATTTCACTTTGTCCGTTTAACTCCAGCGCAGTTAGTTTCATTTGCGAGCGGTTTACTCTGACTGTTAAATCAACACGAAAAGTGTGCTGTCTTACTGTCAAATATTTGACTAGCTGTAAAAAAAGGTTCATAATTCTTTTACATCTAACTCACCGTTGATTGCCGCATAAGTGCAGGTGTCAAATTCCGAAAAACCAAGTAGTAATAGTTTAAATTTACAATGAATCTAACTAAATACGAAATTCTTTCTATCATATATCTTAGAATTAGTGGATTCGTATTGTTAGAAATTATTTATGGATGTTTAATGTATCTATTCACTATTATTTGTAAGTAACTGAGTGCCTCGAATAATATAATACTTTCAATTCTTTGGCTTTATTTATCGGATTTAAGTAGAGGAATAAACATTATGTATTATTTCAAGTGACATCTTGATAATCTTTAATGAATATTTATTATCATAATATTATAGAGTTACTTATATCTTATATCATATTGTGTAAGAAGATAAATAATAGTAGATATACCTATAAGAAAATAAATATTTTATAAAGAGGATTTGTGAAAATAAATACTTAATACATAATGACGTGATTAATCGCAGATTAAAAGCAAGGTTATGTATATAAACTACAGTGTTTTTAGAATTACATATTATACTGATTAGAATTATTATTTTGATATAAATAAAAATGATTTCAAGCTATACACTAGGGATAGTCAACGTGATTAAATACGCAGAATAGCTCGCGCATATCCCCCTGCTTTATAAATTTTATAAAGTAAAGTTACTTAGCTACTTTATAAATCACCATTACTGTGGAACCGGTGGGCGGTTAGAAAATTTTACTATTAACAGAGATACAAAAGTGGGCGGTAGGTATAAAAAGGTTGACTACCCCTGTTATACACATTTATATTTTTATGAAAATCGATGTTTTTTAAAATGAATATAAATCATATTAAATCTGTGAGTTAGTCAAAAATCTCTTCGATACAATATAGAAAACTTAATAAGCTAAATTTGAATAATAAATATGGCCATAAAATAATATGTGATACTAAAGATGGGTTGTTCGTTTATCAAATTCACAATGTTTATCCTTATTTATTAATCAATACAGCTTAAAATTTAAATTATCAAAAAAATGTATCAAATTGGAAGCTTCGTATTTTTCCGCTAGGTGCCTCTGGTAGGTAGAGGATTCGCCTTATGTTCTTGTGTTAAGTGTATTTATACAAATATTTATGCAGAATATATTGTCGTGTAGTGCCATAAGAAAGTTTTTGAGAATGACGTGTAATTGATTGATCTGGATTTTCATCCACACTTTGATTCACAACATCGATATTTTCAGCGGTGCGTTTACGTTTTTGACATATTGGATTCTTAACATCACAAACATTATCATTTATCTTGAATTTTCTAATTAAATTACGAATAGTAACCTCTGTAGGTGGATTATTTTGACTATAAATTTCACGTAATGCTTGCAACGTAGCTCGAACTGTATACGCTGTACCTACAAATGTGTATCTTTTCATGAAGATTTGCCAAACAATACTGAACACAAATAATGTAAATTTCAGTGGGATTCAAAAAAAATGGCTGCTATGACGTTTTAAAAATCTATAGTACCTACACACTAATTTAATAACCCTTTATATTGAAGAGATACTAGTAATTTTTGCTAGCTATTTAGTATCTTTTCAGATATTTTCTTTCCCTGGTCTCTGCCTGACATAATTCATTCAACAATAGTCACAGTAAAAAGCTTTGTAAGTAGACACTTGCAACTATTTGAATAATTATTATTAAAGTTGACAAACTTTAACGCTGTACAAAGCGGGTTTATGGCGTCATATATTTTATCTGATGACTTTTGTAAGGTTGTAAAATGCCGAGATTTAGTTTCGTTAAAATAATAATATGATTTCACCTGGCGTGTCGAGGCTGCAGGTAACTAGCAAGCAAAACGGTATGTCACTAATTTAAACGGCAAACAAATAAGATTTAAACTGCAGTGTCAAAAATAACGTTGCTTTCTACAAAGATCCAATATCACTCTTGCCTTTGGGTATTTGTGTAAAATCTTGAATTAATTACTACTTAACTTATGAGTAGCGAATCCAATCCCGAGCCAAAATTCTGACCCCGGGATTTCGGGATTACAATTTGACAATCCCGGGATTGGCATTTTTTCTAATATCTATAAATAATACCCATATAAAAATAAATCTAGTATAATTTATACTATTTAAGACATTTATTGTTAATATTGTATACGTTAAATCTTGGAGTAAATAATATTGTAATATAAATAATAATGTAAATTTAATATGAGATTGCTGTTTCTGATAGTAAAGACTTAATGGATGGGTTAGCGAGATTTAAAATAGTAAAGCAAATCATGGTGTAGGTACTTATGGCCTCTCCGCTTCATAAATCTAATTAGTCAGCCAAATATGAAACTGCCGTAAAACGTACGAGATCATGGTGGAATTACTTTTTTAATAGTGCGAAGCATTCTTTTTTCCAATCTTTCTCATTTTTATTAATTTATGTGAAAAAATAAAATGAATCAGCAACTTACACATGGGTATAAATCAAACTCCATTCAAACTCAGTTTATTTCTAATGTACTTAGTTATTTATTATTAAAAGTATTTTTTCTGTTATATTTTCGTTTTTATTTTATTTTCCATAAAAAAAGAAAATCCCGAAAGTTTCGGGAATATGTTTATCAATCCCGGGATTCATAGGTATCGAAAATAGCTCGGGATCCCGGGATTGGAATCCCTACTTATGAGATTAAAATTATGTAGTATGACATGAAACTGTGTTAAATTTATTGTGATACTTTAGTTACCAAACAAAACAATACACATTTAATTTAGTCTTTCCGTTCATATAATATATTTTATTTTTTAGTGTTTTGTATTAAATTAAAAGCACTCGCATTGGCGGTCGTCACCGTAACTATAAAATGTACGAAGCCGTGGATCACGGGTTCGTAAGTAGTGATCGAAATGTAAAAACTGGCCATCCGGAGCGCTCAATTACATTCTAACACATACAGTTATTAGTGGTACATTTTTGTATACAGGTACGTATTTGTTTTAATGTTTATGTTGTAGGCTTGTCTTGTTTTTTAGACATGCCGCATTATAATTTTAAAGCAAATATTGGATAGCTCAGATAGTTACACAAAAAGATGAGTGCAATCAGCGTTGCCAATTTAGCGTTTTTTCTTGCCAGATCTAGTATTTTTCGATAAGCATCTAGCTTGCAAAAAACGCATCTCCCTTGTGGCGTTTTTACTAGCATTTTTTGATGCCTCAACCAGCTATTAAATGTGCTGAAAATATGATATATATATCACATACCTACTTAATGCAGATAGGTCGGTATCTATCTATTTTAGTATGTAGCGTGAGAAATAAAACAACATATTAACACTTGAAACAATAGGAGCATTCTTGGCCTTAAAGTGAAATGGTATCATATAATTCAATGTGCGCTTAGGTATTTTTTTTCCTTTCGACCATGTCCGATCCTAATAGGATCATATGGGCCCCCGCAGAGTGGAGGTTTGTATTAACAGATTTTATTTTTATGAGAAATGGATGTCAGCCACTTGCTCAACCTATTAGGTCCATACTCTGACTCATATACAAATTGAAAAACAGGGAATGGAACGACTGGCCTCCGGACAATTGGACGCCGCACTGTCGTAGAGAGGTGTAGACGAGGTATTTTAATCAGTTTCTATCTACTACTTAGTAGTTTGAATTAATTTTACTCATAATCGCGGATTGAGAATTAACATGCCTAAGGCTTTATATAAAATAAAAAACTCTTTTTTCGTTGGAACTTAAACATATGCACGATTAAATCATTGTTTACGTCTGCATATTTACATTCTTACCAACTATTAAATCATAATATAATCATTGAAGTAAGTATAAATAATAATATTGAATATTTTTTTTAAAGTACCTATAAGTACCTAACTTATATTTATTTTCGGATTCCGTGGCGTCCAGTTGTCCGGTGCCAAATCGTCCTAGACCCGAAAAACAATATGTGTACTTGCCAGGCCCAGCATTCGAACTTGGGACCCTTGACACTATAGACCGGCGCTTAAGCCACGCGGCTGTCGTGGGCGTTTACGTATAGGTAGGCGACAGGGAACTCAGAAATAATTATACATAATAATTATTATCTGTTCTGTGGTAGGCGATTATCGGAATGACATGAAACGAAACTTGAACGCCGTTGACACAAGCCATGTTTTGTTAATTTTGAAATATATTTCTGTTAAAATGTGTGATTTTTACACGTACCTATAGACATTTTTTTTTTTTCGATTTTTGTACTTTTTTAGATATACGAAAGGAAATATATTGACTTCGTTCTTGGTAAAATAAATAAAATTACCTACTTGCAATTTTATTTTCACAAAATCTAGCGTTTTTTTCCTGCCAAATAGCTTGTTTTCGTATCCCGTCTTGCATGTTTTTGTCAGCGATAGCTGGTAACACTAAGTCCAATCCGTTGAGAAGGCTGTCCGATAGCCAAATCAACCGGGTCACGATCCTGAAGAAGAAGTGATACTCCATTCACCTTCACCGGTCTGGAATCAACCCCCAACCCTTGTATGCGCGTCCAGTGATGTTTCGTTCAGGCAGACAGGTCATAATATGTTGCATAGAGGCGCCACATTATGAAGGGCGGCGAATGAATGAACGAATACAAATACATATTTCAACTTTTGAGAGCACTGTCAGTTTTTAATGAAGCAGACAATGCCATCGCTTGATTAAAAAATCCTAAGAACATAACTATTGCTGTAATATTATATATCGTAATGGCGGTTTATTGCATAGGTATGCAACATTTTCACAAGAATCTACGTATGTACTTAAAATCATCATTTTTGAGAGTAGGGTCCGTGAAAAGGCTCAGTTAATGATGTTTATGTCTATTTAAAGATTTTTGGTGTATTTGTTGTATAAGATAGCCGAAAATAAATAATATAATACTTAAATAAGATCGAATGAAAACCATCATTGTTTGATAGAGGTTTCCTGGAAATGCTGTATTTTTTATCAGTAAGTATATGTAGGTATGGTGTGTATGTCAATTTTATCATATACACAATAGAAAAATCATTTTATCGAAAAAAATACGACACCCGACGAGACTTGAACATGTATCTGCTGTATTCGCGCCAGTATTCTTTTCCAATCTTATTGAATCACGACAATTTTAACTAGTACTTGTTACATGAAATGCTTATCGAATTGCGTTATAATATTGACTATCGGTTTTAGTACATTAAATTAAGGTAGGTATCAATTGATCTATACGATTTTTCTAGTGTGTAGGTATATGCATGAGATGTTTTTAAATGATGTATATTCAGTATATAGAATGTTACATTCTGAAATCTTGTATCTTATTCGTTGAATAAAAGAAATTATTTTTATTTATTAAAATTGTAAGATATTTGGTGTTTAAGATATCTACCTAGCCGTAAATAAATAATAAAATTGGTTAATAAGTAGGTACCTAACGAATTTGCACGCAATTTGAAACTGAAAATAAAAGTGAACAGCATTCTAAGTCTTCTTAAGGGGGACATGCTCATCGTAGGTCAAAATGGAGCTTATTGCATTTTCAAAGCATGATCCTGGACATTCCTTAAACGTTGTAAATAATCTATATATATAATTTCGAAGCCTTATTATCCTTTATATTTATTTTAAACATTTGATGACTGCATAAAGTATTTTTATTACATAAAATAGCATTCTTTTAAACCTTTCGCTCTAATGTTTTAGAATATAGTCTATATAGAATATACATGCATGTGCAGTGGTGTTAAGATTTTTTACGTTTATTAATTTTTAAACGCATTTATAAAACCATTAGTATAATTTATGTCGATATTATTATAGTGAAATATTATAAAAATTATACTTATTGATAATCTTTTTTTTTAAACGGTACATGTTCAAACACGCACGTTAACATCATTTTACTCCGTACTTATGTCCGCCCTTAAGGGTGGCACTTTGCCTAGGGACTACTTTTAATACATCTATGCTAGGGACGTTACTGTCGGACGTGGTTGCTATAATATCGAGTGCTTAAAGTCAGACAACGTTATCTACAAAAAAGTGTTTTTGAGATAACGTTATTTTACATATATGGCTACATGATAGTCAAACAACGTTATGTCAATATTTTCTAATTTCTTATTAAATCGTCAGTAAAGTTTAACGCTAACTACATAAGTTACCCTTGTTTTCATATTTTAAAAAAAACTATCCCTATAAATTTTAACATCATCATAAGCAAGATGAATGTACAATACACAATAAATTATAAAATATTAACATTAGGTTTTAAATAAACATTTCCCTCGTTGAGTTACAAGAATATAAAATAACGATTTTTGGCTCTTCTGTAAAGTTGCACTTTTGTAGATAGTGTTGTTTGACACTAAGCCCTCGATATGATATAACAGTTCAAATATAATTATTAGAAAAAATGTTTTTTAATGTTGTCGTGTAACTTGTTTGTACCCTTCAAGTCGAGAAGTAGATTTAAGCGGAAATGTGGTATGGGTATGGGAATAAGGAAAGGATTAAAAAGGGACTAATGCTCAACATTTGTTGGGCACATGTCAATCTTACTCGACTCTATTAAAGTTTATTCCCACTACAATACAAGCCACACAAAAAGTAACTGATGTTTTCTGAATGATTGTGTATGCAATAATACACTTTATGAAACATATACATTGTAACACTAGGGTTAATAATATTATAAACATTATTTGGTACAGTTCGGTTATGAGGAATACAGCGGCAAACACGTTTTGAAAGTAGCCGATGTATTGGATTATTTGTTGGGTTAACCTAACCAAACCTAACCTAACCTAACCTAAACCAACCTAACCTAACCTTAACTAACCCAAACTAACAAATAATCCAGTATATCGGGTATTTTCAAAATGTGTTTTCCACTGTTGTATTCCTCATAACCGAACTGTAGGTACCCATTATTTAACATACATAATTTTTAACACTTCTGAGAAAATATATTATAACCAATAGAAAAAATCTTTTTGAAAAAAGTAAGACACCCCCAGGAATCAAACCTGCATCTCTTCATGGTACCTTTAGCATAGTGGTTTATGTGCGTGTGCGCGAAACCCGAGAGATGCAGGTTCGATTCCTGCGGGGTGTCTAACTTTGTTCAAAAAGATTTTTTCTATTGATTGTAAGTGTTTTCAAAATTATGTATGTTTACTAATTAGAATGTTACATTCTTAAATCTTGTGAATTATTCGTTGAATAAAAAATTAAGTAATTAATTAATAAACATGTAAATTTAAAGAGTAGCAATTTTTAATCATAGTAACCGCAATACTGTACCTTTGAGTATTTTATTGATTATAATTAAGTATATTATCAGTAGGTAGGTACCAAGTGGTTTGTACGGGACTTCCTCAATAAAATAGAGATAGTAGTTAGTAATCTATAACAATTATGATAGGATTGCTGCTTTAGTCATAGTTTGTATTACGTGTTTTTAAATACATTTTGCTTCATTCTAGACTTCAGCGTCAGAGAGTGAACTAAGGGTCAAGACACACGGCAATGAAGACACCATTACGTCAATGCAGGTCTTAGTCGATTTTATATGTATAAAGCAAGACCATTCCAATTAATTACATTTGGAATCAAGTAAGGTCGACGCAACGGTGCCTGCATTTCCGTGTGTCTTTGGCCTAATATACGCATCTAACTTTAGGAGGCCAATATCGGCAATATAGATTGCGTCCATACATGATCAACACATAATGGTAAACCGGTAAATTTAGGAGCATATCCAGCGTGGATCCAGACTAAATTGACTGTATATTACCTCGAAAGGAAATAAATGCATTATTAAATGAGACGAAAATGTACGTATGAAATACAATAAAAAATATCCTTGAACATCTTAAAAAACTCAGTTATTCAGATACAATAAAAGTTCGTGTACAAAAACACAGGTGCACTGTTGTCGGCAAGATAAATCCATTCATAAATTTGTTGAATGCCTGAATACATTTCAAAGAACCGCACACTGTTTCGCGCGCAGCATTTTAAATTTGAATATTATTTTGTATAGCGAAGATGGAAAGTGCACCTGATAAACGTTCTGTATGAATCGTAATGCAGTAAGTAATAGTTTAGTGAAGTATAGTGGTGCTGCCAGACGATGTGTACACGCTCGGTGAAGCTCGTCGGTTTTAATTAATTTAAAATTTGTGTTGTCACACGACGCCGATTTATTTTAAACGTCATGGTTTTATCCATTCTATAAATTTTCATATCTATATAAATAGAATATACATAACTTGAAAACACCTCAGATTTAAGTTCGTATTTTTTTCAAATATGATTTTTTCTAGTGGGTATATATTTGAGGTATTTTCAAGTTATGTAGGTATATTCGTTATATGGAATGTTACATTCTCAAAATCTTGTGAATTATTCCTTGAATAAAAAAATAAATGGTTTATTTTATAAACGGAATTAAAATATCTGTTTGTGATAACGAAATATTTGCCTTTTTTACAGCGTTTTGACTATTTATTTATAATGTATATGATAGTATCCAAGCACTGCATATTTTTTAAGTTCTCTTTTTATTATGTTGCTTATAACTCATCTCTAGTCTACATCATTTCTACTAATTTAGTATAGTTTGATCTCGATATATCAAAAGGTTTCGAAGTTACAAGATTCTAAAATAATGCTCTTGCAACAATTATAGTAAGTATAGTGGTTAGATAGCAGCGGTGGAGTGGTTAGGTGCGAGCAGTAGGACGCGTAAGTACCTAGTTTTTAGATTCAACCGAAATCGATCGCTTGGGGTTAGCATTGAAAATCGTCTCGACTGGAATATGCTCATACATCTGAGATATTGCTCAATACTGCAACTCTATGCCGGGACAGTGAAATCACGCGGCTAGCTGACACGAATGAAAAGGCAGCTCCTGCCCACACACCCTGCGCCCCATATCGAGCATAATTTGTTACATCATGCGAATATTAGATTTTTTTAAACCAAAAATGTTGCACCGAAGTGACGTTATGTGGCAGTATTTAGTGAATCACATCGACAAATTCGACGTGTTGCTGTAGGACGATTTTCACTGTGCGACCGCGCATATGGGTTGCATTAGCTTACACCCGTATATATACCTATATACATTTTTTGTTTCTTTTACGGTGTTAACTGTCAATTTCTTTGTGGGAATACATTGTATTAATTAAAATAAAACACAATATTACGTATAACTAGTTTCACTTATTTTAAAATGTAGTTATAATATTTTTAATATTAATATATACTATCGACCGATGGTACTTGATGGAATTTGAATTTAAATTCTAATTGATTTAAGTTATGTACTTTTGGCGACCCGGGTTTAGCTTTTCGGCATCTTTAGGCACTGTGTATACTCACCAAAAGGCAAATAAACACTGTGTTAAATCCTAAATAAAATAATTAAATTATAAATTTAACTACTAGGCAGAATTACTAGCTTAACAAAAAATCATAAACTGGATTTGGTTCGTTTTAGAACTGAACTCCCCAATTATAAAAGTAGTTAGTTGAAAGTTTACTATGCAGGTATTATAATAATTTTAGTACCAATTTTACTTTCCGAAGTGCAACGTACTTGACTTAAAATAGTCTCGCCATCAATAGCTGGTGTAATCATTATTAGGTACACTTGATGTTGCACACGAGCATAGCTAAAATTTTCTCTTCGTGATTTATGGACACTCGGAAACGAATAAACCGTGAAAAGTTATTAAATTTAGAGAAACGGACAATTAAAAACGCAGTCAAGTTAAAGTTAAATGCTTTAGCCGGTTAAAAGTCAAAACCACATACCGTTACTATTGGACGTACTCAACTGTCTAGTATTGGTTATATATTTAGAGTTTAATCCGTGCATAGAATACACAAGCCGATTTATAAGTGGAATTCAAATATTATATATCCAGGCGAGCACAGAAATATGAATATTTTATATTACCCTATAGCTTACGGGCCGCACAAAATTGTGTTTTTGCTAATTACTTTTCAAATGCATATTAACACGTTAATTACAAAATTAATTAAAAGGGCCCGTAAGCATTATGTTAAATTTATTTAGAGGGGACGGGGATTTACATATAGCTCGTTGCTTCAACTGCAAATTAACGCATTTTCCACGTACATTCCTCATACCCAGATACTCCACACCAGGAAACTCAGAAATAATGGGAAGTGAAATACCTAACTTAAACACGTCTCAAGATTACGTCATACGTCGAATACTGTCAACACTATTGCACGTGCATAATGCGTGTTAAAATGTAGCGTTTTGAATATAGCCTAACGGAATTCTATTTATTACCTGTTCTGTGCTCCACACTTTGAGTCTACCCATAAACACCTGGTCTGTAGGTGTAACAAAGGCTTTTCACCTACGAGATGTAGCGAGTTATTGCATCTACATGTCGTTATCGAATACCTACTCGTCAGAACCATTAGTGTCCATCTGTGTTGTCCACGCTGTCTTGTCTTTAGACGTGTCACGTCGGAATATTAAAGCATACGTTGGATGCAACAGATAGTTGCACCGATTTATGAGTGCCACAGGTTTTCCAGTGGCCGCAGGATTTGCGTGAATACCGAGAGGAGTGGGGCCAACCCGTTGAGAGGGCTGTTCGACAGCCAATTTATCCTGGTCACGATCCTTAGTCATGAGGTCCTCACAAAAAGTAATATTCTTTTTACCTAAATAATTTGTATTTTTTCCGTTTCTGGATCTGAGGGTCGGAATCAAAACACCCACCCCTTGTGTGCGCGCTTGTTCATATTATAAACAATAAACAATAAACTAAAATTTATATTATAAGTTAGTTGTAATTTTTCGTAAGTATGTTGATCTTCATACCCTAGGATATTCACACGAACCTGTGCCCGTTACAGACGAGTGGTAGTATCAACTTCTGAAGTGTCTCGACCGTGTCTCAATCAAATTCACACGTTGTGACGACATCCAACTACCATGAGTTGGGTCACCCAACTTCCCTCCGACTAGACAGTTTTACTTCAAATTATTTAAATTATGCAAAGATATGTATCTTTCGGATTGAAAGAAACCATACGATTATTGCTGTCTATTCCACCGTACGAAGTCTAAACAAATACGCAGGTGACGTCAAAGATAATATAGATTACGGCATACCGGAAAAATAAAACTGTACTTGTGCTCGAAAAATATGGTAATAACAATCAACCCATGACTATTTCATCTTTTTTATATCAATCTGTCTATGATATTTGAATAAAGTTTGATTTGAATATATTTATCTCAATCGTATTTATAGCATTCATTGTGGTTGAGCTAGTAGATAGGCCGTAAAACATTCATTTATAAATACATAAAATAATAATAAAAAAGCCTTCTTATTTCTTAAAACAAAAGTAAATGACAGTTAAATGACTATATCTAATGAATATATATAAACTATGAATATATCTAATATGCATATATATCTATCTATGATTGTATTATCTACTCATTTTCTAGTTTATATAATATTAATTATTATTATTTTTTATATTTTTGTATAATACATAAATATATATCTATTAGGATTTTTTATTTTTGTATATAATATACTATTAGATAATGTTTATAAGTTAAACAATGATATGTAATTAGTTTGTTTGGTTTGTAAGAACCCCTCTTCGGGTGAAGGCCTCCTCCAAATTGTTAATCTCTGGCCTCTCTGGTTTCTTTCTCCATACCCGTTTGATTTCGTAGCTTATTCGTCTTGTCTGGGTTGGCCTATTTTTGCATTTAGGTCGCCCATTATTATAAAAGTTTTATGTGCTTGGTTAATAGCTTTGTTTACATTTGTATAAAAAGTATCAATTTCTTCTTCTTTTGCTATTTCTGTGGGTGCGTATACTTGTATGAGAGATAATTCGTTTCCTTGTATTTTTAAATTCAATAGTGCTACTCTATCTGTTATACCTATGAAGTTTTCTATGTTGTTCTTGTGTTTTTATGTATTAAGAATCCGACGCCATTCATTTAAAAAAGTATAATAAGATAATATTTTTATGTACAGTAAATTCTATCAATAAAATGTTGAAGATGAAACAAAAATCAACTTCAAGTCCCGTAAATGGCAGTGGATTTTTTTTCGGTTACCTAAAACCAATGACATTAATATGGACGAAGCATCTAGAAAATAAAATGACACTCACTTTGTGTCGGGTCTGCCGGATGGCGAAATTCATATTTTAATATCGGTATCCTACGCTCAAATGAACATTCTGCTTGCAAGCCGTCTGGCGACACCGCTGGGTCTGCCCATACAAAATTTCTGACTGTCAGGTTTCGACTCCACCGTTATTATTGTGTTACAAAATGCCAATGTGCCTAGTTAAAAATTGTAAAAAAAAATCTACTAAGCACTCCAAGAAAGATGGGATATCACTTTGCATGTGTTAGTATTATTTATAAAATGCCATTTTAAGATATTGATGAATGTTTATTCAATGCAATTGAATGACAGGAACCATTGGACAGTCAGTCGCCTGTGATTCGCTGCGCTCACTTGCGTCTAATCTCCGAGAAGTCGTAAGTAACCGAGAATCTGTTTCTAACGCAATGAGTCATGACACTAATACGCCATTACAATAAAGGTTATATTACTATAAATTCTCGAAGCTTGTATCGCATAATGGAAACGGATACGTCAATGGTCACGTGACATCTACCTATACATCTGTGAATGACTTTCATGCACAATTTCTCGTGCGCGCCGGGTATGAAGTGAGTCGTCCATTTAATATGTCATTGCCTAAAACCCATTGCCTAACTTCTTCCAAAAGGCTTCTCGTCGTAAAGGTCACTAAAACCGTTTGTGGAAAAGCACGAGGCTGGAAATCAGAAGTTAAATTCAATTTAATATAGAAAGGTAGAGTAAATTATTATAAATTGGATAGTTAACAACATAAACCATCTACCGTTAGAACATAGTAAAAAAATCAATAAAAATGCCATAAAATCCTTGTGAAATCTCGTGTAAAAACAGAAACTAGTTCAAATTTTATTGAACCGCTCATCTGCGGTAGATGAAGCTTTCCTGCAATAGCTGCAGTGCACGCAAGCCCTAACAAAACAGCACATAACCATAAAAAACATAAAAATAAAACCCTAAAGCAATAAACACACTTCCAGATGAAATGCAATACCGACAGTTGGGATTTGAGCGCAAGTATGGCCTAAATCACAAGATGTTTTTTTTTACACATTTTATACATTTTTTGAATATAACATAATTAAGGAGCTGAGGACTACATAATTATACAGAATCAAGTGCGTATAATATTATGATATAAATAACCAAGTTAAAAGTCAATTTAAAATTTAAATATTAATACAATTATTAACTCCACATAATACTTGGTTTAAACTTTCTGTAAATGAGGTCTGGTTTTCAAATGATACATTATTCCGATGTAAATGAGGGATTGTAGCCGGGTCTCATATCTAAACTCATCTCATCAAATTTATACCAAAATCTTCACTTTGTCGTGACGTCACTATGCCGGCATGGCTTCGCATGGAAGAAAGATGCAACCAATGACATTATTAATGGACAACGCACTTAGTACAGTAGCTAGCAAGTAAATTCGCGCATAGCGACATTCGCACATGTATAGGTAGACGTCACGCAATTTCCATTATGCGATATCACGCATCGGGAATTTATAGCAATATCACCTTTATTGTAATGGCGTTAGAACAGATTATGCCATTCGGCAGACCCGACAAAAAAGTGAGTGTCATTTTTTTCCCCAGATACTTCGTCCATATTAATGTCATTGGATGCAACATTGCGACCAGTTTCGATTTATGGCTAGATCTCAGTCGTTCGATTTTCAATGTGCGACTGGGCGTGGTGAAGACCACGTCATTCAATACCTTTAGTAAATACCTACTTCTTGGTCGTACTCTCATGGCTGACGATTGTGGTCACTCTTAAATTCAGTTATGTTATCTTCTGACCGACGAAGACTCTCCACCCCTTTCGGTAATGGCGCAACAAGGGGTGTGTGGGTGGTAGGGACACAGAAGTGGAGTTTTATTATATTAATCAATGTTGAAAATTCATTGTTTTTCTTTCATCAATGATTTTTATAATAACAAAAAAACAGGGATCTTGATTTTTTTTCGGTTTTATGGTTTTAGGGGGCTGTACATTTTGAAAATAGGTAGGAAAATTTGTTAATAATTAAGAACACAATTGAACTAAGTATTTTTGTATGTTGGTAGTGAGTGTGTACAAATTTAATTTTGCAATACATGAGGGGCGCATTTTTTATTACTATCCCAGGCGTTAACACACATTGTTACGCCTCTACCTCTCCTGTTCTCTGATTATCTCAGTGGAAAGTTAAGGCTGTTCCCAGTAAGTTCCCAGTTGACGACCAAATCATCTGGTTCACGATCCACATTCATGAGGTACCTACGAAGAAGTAATATTCCATTCACCTAAACATGTTTTATTTTTTTCGTTTTTGGGGATGGTTCAGGACCAGAGGACCCCCTTTGTGTGTGCATACATTATTACTGACCTACCTACTTAGTATCTATCTCTCCTTTTCAGCGGGATAATTTCTATTTGAAGGAAGTGTTATATTTATTTTTATCTAAGCGTTGTGTTTTCCTAGAATGTCAACAGATGTGTCATGAAATGCCAGTCAGTTGCATAGAATCGTGTGAACGCGATCGTAATGCAGTTGTGGGAAACTGTTTTACTTCAAATACACATTGGAAATTCCTAATAAAACCTTTTTATTTTTATGACTTTGTTCGTGAAATAAGTAGGTACTATAGTGAAATATCATAGTAAGTTAAAGTACCTATACATTGTTATATTAATTGAAAACATACGAAATGAGATATACTTATATGTGGATCAGAAGCGCCGACCACAATTATTACTTTAATTTATAAACTATTATTATTAATTATTATAAATAATAGCATTCTAACCCAAAAGAGATCATCAAAATAATTAGATTTGGTTTTGCTTTTTCCACTTACTGCAGTCCTGGGTCACTGTCTTATTTAGGTATGGTCCCAATATTTAAGCTCGATTTGATATAAGTAAATAAAAAGGATTTCAAGTTATACACATTTATATTTTTTATAAAATCGATGTTTTTTAAAATAAATATAAAAAATATTAATACTATGAATTAGTCAAAAATCTCTATGTATAAACATAGAAAACTTAATAAACTAAATTTTAATAATAAATACGACCATAAAATATAATGTAATAATAACGTAACTGTGGACATAAATATGTAACAAATTCAGATTTTTTTAATAATAATTGTAAGTTTATCTTTGACTTTTTTTTTTCTTTTTAATGTTTTCAATGTTTACAACAAAAAATCTTGTAGTGATCCGTGACGTCGGTTAGTAAAAATACAAAGCCGATCGCCAATAGTAGCTCAATTTGGAAAGCGTTTCAGAAAGTATTAAGAGCATAGACTATAGATACATCTAGACGCCACCCGTTGCATTGCTAAATGAAGCTACGTGCCGTGCGTTTGGTTTGTGGGCGAGCGAACGCATTCGCCTACAAATGTTCGAGACCATAGATCATTTCGCTAGTGCTCGCCCAAAGTGCTCGCACTAGACGCTCAGAATTAAAATATAATTTTCTATTTTTTTACGTTATATAGTATTTTTAAGCGGTCAAAATGCAACCATTGGGTAAAGATATCCATAATTTAAGTTATTTTAAAGAAACACTAGGTCACTGGTATTAAAATAAATAATAATATACAAATAAATTGTCACGAACATGTATCAACTTACCTATGAAACGTAATACCATCTTCTTGCTTATCAGTACGGCTACCATATTTTAATACAACACGCAGAACCACCTTTCCTACTTAATTAACTAAAAATATATACCACTGACTTTATGTTTAACACAAAAAATAGCAAATTTAGCAACACGAACTCGCAGATTATCGATGCTACGTGAAGCGATTCACCACGATTTGCCAGAGATACTTTTGGAAACTGACTCAAAAATATGTAGACCTTTTATCTTACTCTAGCGCGTGTCGCAGAGATTATAAGGGTGCCGAATACTTTCTCACTCGCACTCATGCATCGTTTTTGTTCAGGCCTGATTAAGAGCCATTAGTTAAAATTTGTCGCAATTAAGTATGGTGCCTTTAGCATAGTGGTCCATGTGCATGGGCGCGAAACCCGAGAGATGAAGGTTTGATTCCTGCGGGGTATCTTACTTTTTTCAAAAAGATTTTTTCTATCGGTTATAACATATTTTCTCAGACTTGTTTTCAAAATTATGTATATTCAATAATTCGAATGTTACATTCTTAAATCGTGTGAATTATTAGTTGAATAAAAAATATTTATTTTATAAAAATATTATTGTTATTTCAATATCATGCGAACGTATGCCTCACGTTGGCAACATCTGCAATAGAATATTATTTTCTTTTTTCTTTTCCTAAAGTTGCTCCCGCTATAGTTAAGCCATCCTCGCTAAATAATCCTCTCATGATAAGAAATAATATTGTTAATACAACATTTAAAGTGGTATTATTTACACTTACAAAATAAAATAATATGTGCTTTGTAAAGCCATTGTTTTATAATATTCTTAGTAATTGCAGTCAATATTATTTATCATCATCAAAAAGTCTCTTTTAAATTTAGAATGTTTTTTTTCAGCGGGAAAAACATATCTGAAACAGGTAATAAAATTGTAAATAATTGTAGTTCATAGAAATGAATAAGAGAGTTCAATAGTTCTCAATAGTTCTATTAAATTATGCACTAGGTACAAACTATGATCAATAAATTTTTTATGTTATGAATTAAAAACAAATACTATGCAGTCTTGCCAGATCTAACATTTTTGAATAGTTTGCAAAAAATTCTTTGCGTTATGGCTACGATATTTAATGCACTTTAGGTAACTCATTAAAATATCTATTTGAATTTGAATGCATGTTGTCTTTTTTTAATAAAATACTGAAGATGAAACAATATTCAAATTCAAGTCCCGTAAATATGACTGTTGTAGTAGAACCATTTTTTCAATTACTACCACAGCCTACGTTCATTTAACAGACACCCTCTGTCACTGACCTTTACTATTATATAAATAATATACTTACACAATAATACTAAAGTCATTCTGACCATGTCCGATCCTAATAAGATCGTAATATGGGCCTCCAAAGAGAGATTTTGTTTTTACGAGAAATGGATGTCAGCCACTTACTCAACTTATTAGGTCCATACTCTGACTCATACGAAAATTGAAAAACAATATGTGTACTTGCCACTCAGGATTCTCGTCGTGGGACCCACGACGCTATAGTTCGACGCTTAAGACGGTACTTCAGTGAAACGGCAAATAATTTTCAACTATAGGTGCGACGAAATTTTGGACTCGTTGGCAATCGGAGAGCGAACGTCGAGCTGTGAACACGTCAATTTGTTTCGTGATGGCGACGGGGGTATTAATTCTTAAATCGTGTAAAGATGACTAAAAACGTTACCCATTTACTTGAAAAAGAAAACATGTCAATGAATATATTATTATTGTTACTAATAGAACAATAAACAGAACATTAAATGGACGCATGTTGGATTTATATGACAAATTATATCATTTGCACAATCCGCGCGTAAGGCTATAATACCTCAGCTGAGGCATGGTCTAAAAAGATCGTGACTGGGCGATGCGCGGATTGTGGGTCGCGGGTGCAAATTACGCATGCCGAACGAAATATAATTTGTCATAAAAATTCAACATGTGTCCTTTTTATGTTATGTTTATTATTATATTCGTAATAATAATAGTATATTCATTGACATGTTTTCTTTTTTGAGTACATACGTAGAGTTTTTTAGTCATTTTTACACGATTTAAGAATATTTTTATCCGACGCCATGACAAAACGAATCGACGTGCAGACACCTCGACTATCGCTCTCCGAATGGCAACGCGGCCGTAATTTCGTTCTACGTACAGTTGAAAAGTATTTGCCCTTTCACTTATGTCGGCCATCGTGGGTGTTGTCATTAAATACATAGATAGTAATAAATATTCAGTTTCTTTCATTTGAATTCGTTTGATAATCAAAATATTATCAGTATCACATCAATGTTTCTAAGCTTTTAATGTTAAATAAATTATTAGTTTGTAAATATGGTGGGTCTAGCTAATGTGCCTATTTAATAAGATTTTTGCCTTCGAGGCAATTGTCCTGCATTCTTATCTGGAATAAATGTGGGATGATCCCGATGTCTGACAATAATATGTAAATCCTTCGATACCATAGACAGGACAATAAGGTACTGCGGGTGAATAATATTTAAATAATAATCGCGCTCGGAATCATAAATCGTTTGAATTCAAATAGCCGATCATAGATAGTCAGAATGGGTGTGAAACCAAGCCGAGATTGTGATGAATGGTCTGCTTCTATTATAGTGAATACCTGTTGAATGTGTTAGTTCTGATGCAGTTTTAATTTTCATCTTACTTATATTTTGGATTTAAAGACAGCTATTTTTGAAATAAAAATATAATAATAATAATAATACTAATGTAAAGTGATATTACAATATATCCAAGAAATATTACAATACCTCAGGGATGAAGGGTGAGTGTAGGCTGTTAGGATCCGATATAAACAGTGCACACTAATCTTCAGCCATACGTATTTGTTTTCATTGATCTAAGACTACAATGTGCAGAAAGTGTTCGGTTTTTAAAAATCCATTAAGCCGTAGGGCATAGATAAACCAAACCTTAATAGATAAAAAATATTCTTCTAACTATAAAATATCAAAAATTATGTATGATTTACTTAAGGACATAATTTTAAATCTTTTATAGACACATGTCTAGTTTTTAACAGATATTTAATTCTGTGCCTTAGAGCTGAGAGTCTGGAAGTCACATATTCAATATTTTGCAGGGGAGAAGTTTTAAAATAGTTAATCTAATCTAGTTAAAAAAAACTCAGTCGCGTTCGGACTAAAACTCCGTATGTTGGACTTCCGCACTTTTGCAATTAATCATTTTGCTATAGATTAAAGCAAAAATGACTTAAATTGGACATCCACTCTTTCAGTATAATAATTGGACTACCGTCGTTTTAGAAGTAAGTATTTTGAAAACCATGTGACATTGGACTACCAAATTTTCAGCATTAAGAGAACGTATATACACATTTAAATCTTCAGCTCTAATGGCTTGGTTCCGCAGGGTTTAATTGAATTTTAAAAACTAACCATCACTGTCTGCTTATTGTAGTTTTAGGTTAATAAAAACAAATGACTGAGAAAGTTTGGTGTCCACTATTTATGTCGGATCTTAACAGCCTACCTCCACCCTTCGCCAAAGAAATACCTACTGGTAACCAAGTGCATTCCGGAGCGATGATATAATTAAGATTGTTGGAAGCGTATTCAACCCTACATACTTACTGGTAAATTTTTTTCCATGGCCAATATTATGACATAAAAATCGACTCTAAATGTCAGTTTTATGTAAATATTTTGTGGTAGTATTTTCCCTGGAATAATTATCTGGGATTGCAATCACTGTCCATAACTCACGCAAAAATCGCGCTAATCCTTAAGCGTCAATTACATTGAGCTTCTTTACGAGCTGTTTGTTGGCGAATTTACAATCTGCCTGTAAAGTCGCCCAGTGTAATCATCGAACAAGCTAACAAGCAGGTTGTAAACACTCTAACGAGAAAAGTTGAAAGCCGGTCAACTTTACATGCTACACGCCGGCGTATGGGCCTACTGCGTCTGCGCAGTAGAGCGCAGTCAGTAGCAACCTCCCGGTAAAAAAACGAACTATGTTCTGTCAAAATAGTCGCTAGCTTGTGGCTTCTCAGCGAATGGAAAGTTTTGTGTGTAATCATCAAATCGCAGTAGCTGAATCCCCCGCTTTTAAATTCGCCAACAAACAGCTCGTAAAGAAGCTCAATGTAATTGACGCTTTACCACATGGAAGATGATAATTTTATTTACGATATAGTCTAATTCAGTATCAAGATTTTCTGTAATTTATATTTATTGTTTTCACAGATTTACCATTTTTATAACGTTTTTATTAGCTCGTATTCTTGTTTGTCCGGTGGTTGTTTGTCCAGTACAAATCTTGCAATCGATTTTTAACTAACTTCCCGACTAGCTAGACATTTGAAACTTTTAGAATATATCAGAACACGATGCCAATACATTCTTTTAATACTTTTAGCCATCTTTAAGCAGAATTGAATTCATTTTCAGTTAATTCTGTTTTGTATGGAAAGTTATTTCAGAAAAATCCGTAAAAAGTAAAAGACTATTATTGGTTGCTAAGGGGGTGGTCCCAGCAACTAAATTATTAATATATACGTGCATTACTATGTTTATATTTGTTTGTTTTTACTTCATATCAAGTACAAGTTTGAGCATATTGAGCATAATAATTTAAAAGAAAATTTAAAAACGTTGTATATAAAAAGTTATTTTTATCTTGTAATTATTACATTAATAATAATACTATGTACTAATTGTTTTTATTTTATTTTCCAGGTAAGTTTCTTTCTCGAGTATATTCTCAATAACACGCTGTTGGTTAAGGAAGGCGTTTTGGTGAGCTTTTGGAACATTTTTACTATTTTAATATTCAAAAAATAATGACTGCATGCAAACATTGTACAATCTGCAGTGGAACAACTTTAACCCTTAAATTGGGCAGATTGCGATGTCTCCTACCGCGCACGACAATGGCGAGGGGTAGAGATAGGCTGTTAAGATTCGACATAAGCAGTGCACATTACTCACTCAGTCATAGTTACTTGTTTTCATTGAAATAAATATTCAATTTGCAGATGGTACTGGTTAGTTTTTAAACTTCAATTAAAACCTGCCTAAATCAAACATACTCCTTACTGACATAATTTTGTGATGCTGAAGTTGTGATTCTATCATCAAAAGTGTTTCACGTTCAAAATAATATCACCGATTTTCATTAACTGTTATTTTACGTAGGTTCGTAGTATTGCATGAGTAGACTATAGATTTTATGGTACTAGTCGGTTAAGGGGAAGCCAGCGGCCAACACATTTTGAAAATAGTCGATATACTGGGTTCTTTGTTAGATTGGGTTAGTTTAGGTTTGGCTAGTTAGGTTATTTTAGGTTAAGTTTCATTTTTAAATTCATGCATTTTGCCAAAATCGGCTATGACAAGAAGCGCAGTTCCCGCCTAGCTTCTCCATAACCAACTTGTACCCATTTTATAACTTTGCACTTTTTTCACTTTTGACTTCACTGATACACCTTTTTGCCTGATAACCTCGCATAAAATTTGATCAAAAATGATATTCACTTTTATTCATATAATATTTAGAAATAAATAAACAAATAGAAAATATATCTAAAAATAAGTATATATATATTTTAGATACATCATCTATTTGTTTTATTTTAGAATATCTTTATTTTATTTAAGAAAACAAAACATTGTGGACATATCAAATCAAAATTCAAGACGTATATAACTTGAGATTTACATTATAAAAAATATTATAATATATAAGCAGAACAGAAATGTGATGTTTCATGATGCTGTGTATCGTGCGATTAACTTATTTGATGGCACCATTAAGGTAGATTTGTTTTTTATTAATTATATCATGTTTGTGGATGTGTTAAATAGGTTATATTTATAATTATATTTATCATTGTACTCTAATATCTACATACGCATATACTGTCTTTTCGACTTTCTTGTTATACTAGTTGTTATTTTGTAATTAAGTTATTTTTATAATTTTGTATTAATTATGTATTATGGCGCATTGGCCAATCTCTGTAATACTTTTCTAAATAAATAAATAAATCATTTTCATCCTAGAGACGAAGTGCAAAGTCATGAAGCATAATATACTCTAATAAAATCTGTGAAACAGGAAGTTCTTTTCAAAAAAAGAATCAAACGAATCCTCATTGAACATCCTCGCTAATTCTGATTTATGTACATTTGCGAGTTTTATCTACATTCTAATAGGCACTTCTTTTCCACGAATATTATCGCCGAACCGGTTGTCCGAACGATCTGAAGCATATGTGCATTTCATTATTTCCCTTTGATAAAAAGGATGGCGAGATGATTAGCGATTGACTGAGCCGTTCTTGGAATAGATGCGTTCGTTAATCTTATGTTAAAATGCGGAGGGGACCACCCTTAAAGAAAACACAGGAAGGCTGGTGTCGTTTTTTGTGTGATTTATTTTATTTTTATTTATTTATTCAGTGAGTTACAAAAAATAAACTTGATGAATGCAATATGTTCAAGTGGTGGTGAAAAATGGGTGATATTAGTATTTTTTTTTTATAATATAATAGACTGAATGAGATAACGTCACATGTAAATTGTACGTAAAACAATTCGCCAGGGAACTCAGAAATCTGTAATCTGTTCTGCGCAATTCACCGTGCTACAGTTCGCAGTGAGCTTTCTTATCAGAAAAAGATAACCGTTTCCAATGTAATTAGATTCAATATGAAGATTAATTCGATTTTCTTAGTTGATTTTGGCAAAATTCATAAATTCAAGTATGAAAACTTAACCTAACCTAACAAATAATCCAATATATGGGCTTTTTTCAAAATTTGTTTGCTGCTGGCTTCATGTAAAGTGTAAACCGACAAGAGCTGTGTTTTATTCATACATGAATTTTATGTCAGTACTATACGACCCACAGAGGTTGGACGGTCTTTAATATACGGCCATATACCTATTTCCGATAGAACATATCACGGTGAAGTGTGATGCGGCGAACTGCATACGTACAAGTTTCCGGACACGTATGAATAGAGTAAATATAGTATTTTAGGAGTCTGGGAAGATTCGGCACCGGGACAACTGGGCGCCACACAATCGAATGAAATTCGAAAATAAACAGACGTTCGTGAATTACGGGTACTTTAAAAATAGACATTTAATATTATTTTGTAAGTATATTTAAATTAATAGGTATATTATTATTTAATACTTGGTGAGAATTTAAATATACACACGGAAATAATGATTTAATTGTGCATATGTTTCCAAGTTGCAACGAGAGGAGAGTTCTTTTATTTTTATATAAAGTCTCAGACATAATAATTTTCAATTCGCAATAAAAAAACATTATGTTAATAGCAAAATGAATTAAAATTACCAAGTAGTAGATATAAACTGATTAAAATTCGTCGTCTATTTTCTGTGTAAAATCGTAACGAACGTCTATTTATTTCATTCGACAGTGCGGCGTGCAATCGTCCTGGCGCCCAGTTGTTCCATTCCTATTTTACTGTTGGAGACTTTCGCGGTTCTTTGTTATCTTATTAGGTTTTTTGGTTGTCATCGCGTGTTTTTTCCTTCTTCTTTCCTTGATATTGCAAAGGACACACATACATGACGAAAGATGATGACGTATCAAAGTGTATGAATGACGATGCTAGTTTACAGTTGAAAATGGGGGTTGTTAAGTTGGGAGCAAAGGTTGCTCGGATTAAAAAAAATGTGGGCCATAGTGAAGCTACTGTGTCAGTTGTGATGGCCAGAAGTAGCAGATTGGATAAAAAAAACCTGAAAGATCCCTAATACCAGCCCAATATCTTAATCTAAAGATAGCCGACCAGGGGCCTTATGTTAGAACTTGCGAGTTGAAGTCGCCCGGTCGACATGACGTCATATGACGTCACTGTGACGTACTACCGGAGTGATAATAGCATTCGAGAAAATAACGCTACTAAAATACTGGCGTTATCCATTGTTCCCATACACAAATAGGTGTTTCAGCATAATAATATCCATGGTCAGCAGTGTGCGTTGGGCGGCTTGCCTCGAGCGTGTATTGGCTTACGTCACAATTACGTCATGTCGTCGGGTGACTTCATATCACCAGTTATAACATAGGCCTGCAGAATAAGAAATATTTTTGTGCTTTTAGTAAAGGGTGCCATCGAAACACACCGGAAATCACGATTCGAGCTTTATTTGTCCGGAAAATTGTCCGCATGGAGTTTGCCGTATCACAGTTGTCGTTAGATAATGTATCGGGAACAGATGACCGTATAGCATTGAGATCAAATTCTAAACAAAATAAAATACTTGATACAAGGGAAAGACAACAAAGTAGATACAAGCAAATCAGAAGTACAATCTCATCGTATACAGACCTACCGATATGTATATACAATTCTGAATTATTCAAAATTAGTTTAGCAAGTAAGCGGACGTGAAATGCTCCGTAAAAGCGTGTCATTTTTGATCTCATTGCTATATGGTCATCTCACAACAGCTCACGAAGAACTGTGATACGGAAAACTGCATACGCACCATTGTGGCCGTACCAATCTCGATTCGATAAAAATAAAATGAATTTCAAGTAACAAAAATTATCTGAAATAATAATTATATTGTATTACGTTTCAGTTTTAGAACTAAAAGGGTACTGTTTGGTTATCAGGAATACAGCGGAAAACACATTTTGAAAATAGCCGATAAACTGGATTATTTGTTAGGTTATCCTAACCAAACCTAACCTAACCTAATCTAACCTAAACTAACCCAAGCTAACAAATAATCCAGTATATCGGGTATTTTCAAAATGTGTTTTCCGCTGTATTCCTGATAACCGAACAGTACCACTAAAAGTATTATACCTTCGTCATCAATAAAAAATATCCACTCATTTAAAACAATTAAAATCCCCTGTAATAATGATGCATATGTTTTCCTGGTCATTTAAAAGTAATCACTAAAAGCTGACTAAAGTTTAGTTCTCACAAAAACCAAATAAACCAAATGACTAGGCTTAAAGGACTTTTTTATTAATATCATTGTAGCATAATATAATATTTCAAATCAAAACTAAATTCCGGCATTTATTTTTTACCATATCGTGATGTAATTTATTCAAATGCTTAATCAGTTAGACCCAAAAAGGATTAAGGGTTATTTTACAGCAAAAAAAATAACATAAGAGTCCAATGACTTTTCCTTGTATAAACATTTTTTTTTTCAAAATTTTATTGTAGTATTTTTTTGTAAGATTCCAAGCTCACCTGTCATCCAAGTTTTAATAAATTCCGAACGAATCATAAGAGCGTGTAATTTGTCCCTTTTCTGATCCCAAAGGGGGATAATGGTCTTTTGGATAAAAAACAGATAAATGATTCGTTTTTATCAAAGGTGTAATGAAGATACATTGGTTTTCCACACAAAAGTATTAGAAACTTTACCGGGAAGTCGTTTTATTTGTATTAATAATTTATTATAATATTTAAAACGGATAATTTTTGCGGTGGCAACATTATATTAGTAGTACCTATTTGTAGGGATTGCAATACCGAATGAATATATAGCACCCGGGGAATAATAGTGGCACAAGTCCAAATTTGTCATTTTTTAATTAAGTCTGCAGAAATGTTCCAAGATATCATTTCTATCCGCACAAATAGTAGCATAATTCTTAAAAATATAATGGTGGCCTTAAAAGCATTTTTGTCATTATCATATTATAACATTTTACTTGAATTCAAACAGAAATAGTGGCACAATGATCATTGTGCCATTGTTATTGCGGATAACATTCAAAATGAGATAACTCAAGTGTGCCAACTTCACGCTATTATAAAGTAAATTAAAAAAAAAACTGATTTAACACATCAAAATAAGATATTCAAACTGCTCTCCTACAAAAACAAAATTTTCGAGTTGTGTCACTATTATTCCCTGGGTACGATATCAATACCGGTATTTCGGTATTTCTTATTGAATACCTACCGGTACCAATACCGGTATTTGTCAAAACATATTAAGTATAGAAAAAGTACCTATCAATAAATATAACTGTTAAAATACTATTTTATAGCAACCTAAAGTACCTACCAACATTTATTATGTTGACCTTTGTAAATATGTCTAGATATAAATCATAATATTTTAGATCTGCTAATTTATACAAAACGTCCACGGTGGCCGCGCGGCTTAAGCGTTGGACTATAACGCCGTGGGTCCCAGGTTCGAATCCTGGGTCTGGCAAGTACACATATTGTTTTTCAATTTGTGTGTGTCAGGGTATGGACCTAATAGATTGAGCAAGTGGCTGACATCCTGTCAATACAAACCTCTACTCTGTGGAGGCCCATTTATGATCCTATTAGGATCGGACATGGTCGAAAGAAGAAAGAATTTTTACAAATACTATTATAAGTCCGGGTACCTACAGAAAATTCTGTGAAATGCAACGTTTGTTTGATGTATTATCAATGTTGGATCAATAGCTATAGAATAATTTGATATGTTTGCCAATTATTTTTTTTTCGAAATATATTAGACATCGCATCAATTTTAGAAGTATTAGTTGTAGGATTTTGTTTTAATAATATTATTTAAATTTTGTTGGTTTCAGTCAATATATTTGCGTTTTGGCAGCATACAACTTATACACTTTTGAATTATTTAAAAGGTAAAACAGTAAGTAATATAAAAAAATTGAATGCTTATCTTTATTTTATACATATGTACATCACATTTTATTGAATGTTATCATTATAATATTAGAAATAAAGAAAAAAAAATATAATATTAGGCGTTATGTGCTTTGCTTTACCACTTTTTATGTTACGGGTTATAGGCATGTTATGTAGTTATAACATGTGTGTGCTATGAACACACAAGATATTAAAGATTTTGGTTTTTGGCGTCTTATTTATCACAATTTGTCATTCATTCTAATCATTTTAGCACAATTTGTAAAAAGTCATTTACTTACGGGATTTCAACATTAGGCCATCGATATTCATTTTTTCTTGCCGTATATAAATGCGCCACCCATAAGCAACACATGGCCAGACTATTCCCACGGGATCTATTATTTTTGTGTTCCCCGCTTGAAATCTTAAGAACGTAATTTAGTAATTTCAAAGAGAAATTCTTCTACTTTTTACCACGTTTTTCTTAGCTCGTATTCTTCTTTATCCAGTACAAATCTTGCAATCGATTTTTAACTAACTTCCCGACTAGCTAGACATTTGAAACTTTTAGAATATATCAAAACACGATGCCAATGCATTCTTTTAATACTTTTAGCCATCTTTAAGCAGAATTGAATTCATTTTCAGTTAATTCTGTATTGTATGGAAAGTTATTTCAGAAAAATCCGTAAAAAGCAAAATAACTATTATTGGTTGCTAAGGGGGTAGTTCTAGCAACTAAATTATTAATATATACGTGCGTTACTACGGAAATCAAAATGACATTTCAGTATTCTATATTTGTTTGTTTGTTGCAAAATAGCAAAAAAATGATTTGTTGACAGATGCCTTATTAGTCCTAAATTATTAATACATAGAATTGTCAAGTTTATATGATTCAACAGTAAATTTAAAAACGTGGTATATAAAAAGTTCTTTTTATCTTGTAATTATTACTTCTAAAATGTCCCACGGAATACTGATTAAAAAATAATGGTTTGAGCATTAATATATTAATAAATTTATTATTATTATGATAACAGAATCAAATTTATCCAGACTCCAGGTGGTGGCCATGTTACCTACTGATACCCTCGGTATATCCATATTTATTACAGTACCTACCGATGTTCAATAATGAGAATATGCGAGCGGCATACAAAATGACTGATCTAAGACGACAAAGTATGCTCGCACGTAAAACTTGCTGCAAAGTAGGCAAAATGTATCAGGAAATTATTTAGAAAAAAGTTATTAGGTCCGCAGAGGATGTGCGTGGGTTTCACGAACTTCCTGCAATGCGTGATGTCCTCATACATAACTCTTATCTTAATGCTCTTATCACATTGTTATTAGTCCGTCTGTTTCGAGGGAAACACTGGCATAGTTTTGCGAATGAACTATGATGATGTTATTACAAAACATTGTGTTTGGCTGGAGGTCAAATCCCTTTACGAATAGAAAAAATGTTAATTTCTATTATTTTTGTTTTCCGCTAATGGTAACATTCTGATTTAATATTTATGTTCTTTTGTTTTCTTTTAAAATAGACAATAGGTAGATACCCCACAATGTCTGAGCGGCTTAAGCATCGGCTTATAGCGTCGTGGGTCCCAGATTCAAATTCTGGGTGTACAAAATACACAAATATTGTTCTTCAATTTTTGTTAAGAGTTGACAACACTGAACACTAGTAACAACCAATGTGCCATGGTTGCGATTTTATAGTGTTGTATCTAGTGTAAAGGACGGAAACTAGGGTTGGAAATATCATCTGTAAGGGACCTTTGCATTACGTTTGACAGTAAACTGACATTTAGTGGCCATATGGTTCCCATTTGTAAAAATGTGCTACAAATACTTGCCTTCGAGTATTATAATAATACTATATGAATTGATTTATATACAATAATTGACGTGATAGGTTGAGCAAGTGGCTAATATCCATTTCTCGTAAAAACAAAAAAACTGCGTTCTCTGTGGAAGTCCATATGATCTTATTAGGATCGGACATGGTAAAAAAGACGCCTACATAGATTATCCGTATTATAATTTTATTATTATCGTAATATCTTTTGCATATGTTATAATCTCACACTAATTTCTTATCGAAATGACACTTTGTTGATTTTTTAACACTTTCCATTTCGATTTATGCACTATAAAAATATCTTAGTTAAGTAAGTTATATCATTTTAAAAATCATGTTTCCTGTCCGCACCTCATTTCTGTTAACGTGTCACAAATTAATTGCAATATTGCTGAAGGCGATACGGCAAATAATTTTCAACTATAGGCGCGACGAAATTTTGGACTCGCTGGCAGTCTGAGAACGAACGTCGAGGTGTCAATACGTCATTTTGTTTCGTGATGGCGACGGCGGTATTAATTCTTAAATCGTGTAAAGATGACTAAAAACGTTACCCATTTACTTTAAAAAGAAAACAATATGACAATGAATATATTATTATTGTTACTAATAGAACAATAAACAGAACATTAAATGGACGCATTTTGGATTTATATCAATCATCATCAGCCGGGGTTAATCCACTGCTGGATGAAGGCCTCCCCATGCTTTCTCCATCTCTCTCGGTCCTGTGTCGTTCGCTGCCACGTATTTCCGCCGAACTTTACCAGTTCGTCAATCCAGCGGCTTTTAGGGTGACCCTGTGGCCGTTTTGTGCCCCTTGACTACCACTGGATGACGGCATTTGTCCAGCGGCCGTCCTTTTGGCGAGCAATGTGCCCCGCCCATCTCCATTTCAGCTGTTTGGCAACGTCTATTACATCGCGTACTCCAACAAATTATATTTCGGTCGGCATGCGTCATATGCACCCGCGACCCGCAATCCGCGCATCGCCTAGCCACGATCTTTTTAGACCATGCCTCAACTGAGGCATAGCCTTAGTACTTTTAATAGACTTAGATAAACACGGGGCGCTGATGTCCAATAGGTTTTAAACTTAAAAAATGTATATTGTCTTACTAATTACTACAAAATCGTCGGTTATATCAGGGCTTCGAAGCGGAACTGAACCGAAAATAAACCGTTATTTTTTTCGGAACGAAAACCGGAACCGAACCGATATACTATAATTATACTTGAACCGTAATGAAAATTGAAACGAAAGAAATAACGATTCCGAAGCCCTGGTTTATATTCAATAAATGCGATAGAGAACTTGTTGCTATGCACCTACGCGGTTTTAATCATAAATTAGAAGATTCTACCGATCTAAAAATAATTTTCACACAATGGCATTTAAATTTATAAAAAAAATACAAATATCATATCAAAAGTGTGTGTAATAATGGCATATTAAAGTTAATGTAATCCCTATCAGATACCTCATCCGGCAGGCATATTATTATGATATAATATGTTTGATAATAGATATTTAGGTATAACAATGATTATTTTTTTTAAATATTAAAAGCACATGTTAATTAGGCCATGCCCCAATTAAGATAGGTATATCTTTTGTTTTTAAATAATACAGATAAGCATTTTTAATTGACATACATATCATTTTAAATGTTATATTGTAATATATTTTTATTCAGTGAATAACTGTAGCAGCTCTAACATTTTCACTTAACTTCCAAATCAACAAAAAAAGTGATAAATGTGATAATATGTCGTATTCTGCCCTTCTAAGGAAGAAGGCAGTAACTGACACTCACACACTTTCGAGATAAATAATATAATATGTTTTTTTTTCAAACTTTAGTAATGTGAATTAATAAAAAACGGTGACAATTTTTATAAGTATGATGTTAAAATACAAATAAAGTAATAATAAACAAGCAATAAATAGGTGCAATTACTGGCTTTTTGCTAAGAAATTTATATTATTTTAGCAGATGTCCATTTTTTCACTAAGGATTTAAACGGTATTTTAGTGATAATTCTGATTTTAAAGTGAACAGAATATATAGCTTTCAAAATTACCTAACGGATGGCATTCATAACTCAATTACACAAATTTTGCGAGTTACTGCCTTCTTTCTTTTAACCAGGCCGCCTAAAACCGCGTTAACTGTGAGCTGTCAAATGTCGTTGAGTAATACAGTTAACATGCCAGACTTGATTCTTAATGGCATTCAAGTAAGACGTGTTAACTGTTCTAACAATTATTGTAGATAATCGCCTTGTTTATGGAATTGCTCCGAGAGATATCCGTGCTATTTTGGAGAAGTAAACGTGTTACCGTGTTAACTATTTAGAATAGCCTTGCATGATATCAAGTATACTTGTCGTTAAGTCTATCCACTAATCGATGCGACAACATCCTCCTCAATGGGTGGACCCTGTACCTTTTGGCATTATACGACACGTAAGGCCTGTGGTCACTGGAAGATCCGTGGTACTTGTTGGTGCAACCATCTGGGGCATCCAATGTTTGATTTAATATTCCAATGCGGAATGTCTAAAAGATAATACAGCGTGGACGACACAAACGGACACTCGTAGGTGGACGCCCTTAGTTTTACCTATAAGCAATGTTTGTTTGTGTATGGATAATGTACATGGAAAAGTGCCATATTCTGCGGTATAAGCGACGAGATGCTATAAGTAGGTAGGCGAGGTAAATGTAGAAGTTAGTGACACCTGCTAGATTTGGTTAACCACCCCATAAAAAAAATCAATAAAAAATCAAAATATACCTTCTAAACAATTTTTCTGTGAGCGTGCCTGGAATGCACAAATGTAAGAATTTAGACAGCGTAATGATTTCTCTCATTTTGATGAACTAAATCGAAATCAAACATCTTTTTGTCATCATTTCTGTAATAGGACAACTATTTACTGTTATTATTTCTTTTTTTAGTACAAGCATAGAGTTTTTAAGTGTATTATTGAAATTATACTATAGAGTCAAAGTTGGCATAGAATGCCGTGCTGCCACTTTGGCGGACTTGTTTCAAGCCTTCATCGAACGAGATGATTAATACGGTCTCATCGATTTTATTTGGAAATGAATTAAAAGAAAAACTACCTATATGAATAGTTAAATATTCACATATATATATATATATCAAGTTACGTGAAAAAGAAGGTCTCATGCCGACCAAGTAATTATACAATCACTTAATACTATAGGTTAAATACAATTTACGTTTTATTTTTTCGTTATAAAGATGTAATTGATAATTACAAAAAAGAGGTAATATTAGCGCTCATTTTGCACGATCAAAGGTGTCGTAAAAAACGTTATAAGTTCAACGATATCACCTGCCCCCGACCGTCGTCGAACGCCGACTGAATCGCTAAAACCAACCCTCCGACATTTCACAACCCCCCTGAAGGTAATCCTATGCAGTGCGCATGCGCTGAGGTATCTTTTCCCACGTGCGTTCTGTTACCGTTCCATTACGAAAGTCTCTCTACCTCCTCGAACATTCTGAGCGCCTGATACCAGGCTGGCAGGTTGCCACAGGTATGCTCCCATGAGGCGAGACCAGGTGAGACGGACGCTCGACCGGTGAACATAGCAACAAGTACCTTGATTCAGTGGCGCGCTCCAGTTAACACACTGAGAGGACTATACTTATATCATATTATTATTAGTAGAAATATAAATGTGCATTTAATGTCCAGTACAACAACCTTTTTTAAACAGACGGTACTTGAATATATTGTATGATAGTGAAGCTGAGAAAGTGTTGCTAAGACTATTAAATAAGTTAGTTGTAATGTGAAATAAATTAATTTGCATTGCAGACATATTTTGTTACAAACTTCATACTGTCATCGGTTGAATAGACACAATTTTAGAATCACTTAATCAGTCAATTGCATAAATTATTAAATGTACAAGAAAAATCGTCCGAAGAAAATGTGTCCACCAGGTAGGTAGTTGGTAAATCGTGGGTCTCGAGTTCCCACATTCCGAAATTCCGGCTTCGTCATATTCACTTGTTCTCAATATATTATGTTTGGATCCAGAACATGGACCTAATAGGTTGAGCAAGTGGATAATATACATGCCTCGTAAAGAAATGTTATGAAACCTCTTTGAGAGGTAGCCAGGATTGGATTATAGAGATAATGAAAAAAAATAGATTTTTGAACACCAAATTGTTCAATACCAAAACCAAAACATTGGTATTATATTATAAATTAAGCTATAGATGCCTGTGAAAAGGTAATTCGTTGCCATAATATTCTATAGATTGGCAGACAAATATGACTATATCTTATTATTATTATTTTGTAGCCGTTTAGTAAAGAATCGTAAATAACTGAACACAGGTAGATCACGGTAGATGGATAAGCAACGTACATTTGAAAAACTACTAAGTACAAAAAGCGTCAACAATATAATTGCTGTCAAAATGTATAAACTAAATATGTCTCCTTCTAGGCCTAGTCAAAATTCTTTGTTTGATAGTACTTACCTAATTATTTTTTGTATCATTGAACATATTATCTTAGAAATAGAGACCATCGGTTGTTTACTCTCCCAAGGTGCCGCAGAACCAACCTGCCACTGGTAATGCCAATTGGGAGGGCGATAAATATGTTTAACGAAATTGCTTCGGGTATTGATATATTCCACCTACGTGAGAATGAGTAGGTGGACGTTGTTTTATAAATACTTAAAATAGGATCTGCTTAACTCATCCGGTGTACTTCCTTGTACCAATCTAATTTATCTACTGATCTATCTCTTTTTTATGTAATACTGTTATATTTATATATCTTTGTTTCTAAATGTCATGTTGTGAACGTCTTAAACTTATAATTTGTAATGTCCATAATATGTTAAATTGAAAATTATAATTAATTATTAATGACTGCATTAAACATATTCATTTAAAGATATTACGATGATACATGAAACATGAAATTAAGAAAACATGTTTGATTTAATAACAACCCCCCACTACATAATAAATAATGTTGTACGCTACTGCTGTCTACCTTGCCAGCTTACCTGTGCGCCTCCTGTCTGTATGTGGTCTACCTCAGTGCGTGCGATCCTCTGATCACGCCTTTTGATTAATGTTCTCTATGAACTTTGATTTTCCTAAGGCCAGTACAAGGGATGAATTGGGGTTGGAAATATTATATTATTCAGTTTATTAATGTTTTTTATGTAGTAAGTACAATATTATATTTCGATTCTATTATAGTTATGTGAGATTTGGGTTTTATATAACGTTTGATACGTCATTATATTGATATGAAACTGATTTTCGGTTCATAATATATTATTATATAATACACCCACGGTGGCCGCGCGGCTTAAGCGTTGGACTATCACGCCGTGGGTCCCAGGTTCGAATCCTGGGTCTGGCAAGTACACATATTGTTTTTCAATTTGTGTGTGAGTCAGGGTATGGACCTAATAGGTTGAGCAAGTGGCTGACATTCATTTCTTGTAAAAACAAAAATCTGTTAATACAAACCTCTACTCTGTAGAGGCCCATATGATCCTATTAGGATCGGACATGGTCGGAAAAAAATATAATATTAAATATATTATCAGTTTATGTAGGGAAATTAATGAAGATTCATACAATACCTGTAAGCCGGCTCTCACATCAAAACTCGTCCCCTTGCAACGTGTCGAATACGTCGGTGTGACGTCATCGTTATTCAAAAAACACACGTTGCCAAATAGAGCTCCGCAGATTGGTCGAATGCGACTTTTTAGTTTGAAAAAAAAATATCTACTGTTGCAATTGACAAGTTGCGTGCTTCTCGGGCTGCGAGTCAAAGACGATAGGACGCATACAAACACCTACGAATTGGTCATTCCTATACTGGCTCGCCCATCGCCGTATCCAAATATCTATAAGTTTCGAAGGTTACGTGCGACTGTCGCTAGGTAGATATGCGCGGTCTTCATATGCGACACCGGATCGATGTTCTTGGAAGGTTTGATTTATGGCTGTGACGAGGTGAGTTTAGATGTGAGAACCGGCTAAGGTCTTTTTGCATCAAAGATAGTAATGTAATACCAAAATTCATAATAAAATATCCGAGAAGAATGATAAGCAAGGATGTGTCCCATTCTGAAGTCAACGATATTGAAAAAAATAGACACATTTAAATTATATATTAAAACATTCGAAACAATTGAAACGAATTTACCTGTCATATCAACGAATTGATTATAACATAAATGCTCATAATAATTATTGTGTAAATACTGTAAAATCTTTCTTTGGCGTGAGAAGAAGTAAGTCATAGTCGTAAAAGTCATAAAACATTTTTCTTAAAATTAGGTTTTATTGGAACTTATCAAATTATTAGTCTTACACTTTCAGTCAGCTTCAACATTAGTACTTTATAGAGTTTCAATTTTTATTAAGTCCAAAGAAATTTATTGACCCCAATTAATCACTATTCGGGGATTAGGCTGATACTGTCTTTTGACGGTTTGATAACCAGCGCTCTATTCTATACACAAGACTGCTTTCGGCCGCTATCAAGGGTAGAAAAGTATCCAAGTATTAGCACTTATTGTAACAATTACAATAAGTGCTATGTTTTCACAGCAACTCTCATGGCTGTGATAAATTTTAGAGTGAGATAAGACAGTTTTGACAGTTCAGACGGTTATTGTAATTGTTACAATAAGTGTTAATATTTCGATACTTTCCTACCCTAGTTAGCTGCCGTAAAGGCCGAAAGCAGTCTTGTGTATAGAATATATGCGCAGGAGTTGATTGGAATTTCGTTTAGATTAATATATAATGTTGTGTTCGATACTTCTGAACAGTTTTGATTAGTTTTAAGAATTGTATCAAATCGAATGTTATCATGCCAAAATTCTGAGAAGGTCAAACGGCATTTTAGCTATCGAAGGCTTCAAGTAAACGCCAGAACGGGAGGGGGGAAGATTCGATATTATCATCACTTGATGATTACCTGGGAGTTGTCCTTTTAGCAAATTTACATTCTTAATTGACTATGCTATAATCGGTCATTTTTAAACAAATACCTGCCTAAATATTTTTTCGTCTCAACTTGACGATTATTGGATCCACCCCTCCACAATTTTAACAGTATATAATATAATATACTCACGGTGGCGCGTTGGACTATGGGTCCCAGGTTCGAATCCTGGGTCTGGCAAGTGCACATATTGTTTTTCAATTTGTGTGTGAGTCAGGATATGGACCTAATTCACCTAATAGGTTGAGCAAGTGGCTCAGCGCTCGAAATGGACAGGAACGCACCGGAGCGCCGTTGTGGTTCGTGGAATTCCAAAATATACCGTTCCGGCTCGTGGATTCATTTAAAATTGCGTTGCGGTTCGTTAGATTGAGATAATTATATATGAATGTATCTTTTAAAGTTTTTCTCAAAATTAAAAATTAACGAAGTTATGTTATGCCGGGCGTGCAAGGGTTAAAAATAAAAATTATGACATCCCTAAATTTCTTTCAACCTTCTTATTTTGTGTCGATATGTCCATGCCTAAATGCATTGTCTAAATAACAAGAAACAACCAGCTGCAAGCGTAAATTACTTTATTACCCAAAAAATGTGCCTTGCTGACACTATTTGAAAACTCTTAAAAAATAAAGTATACATTGTTTAATAATTTCTAAAGGATGAAACATTTCAAATCTCAATACAATCTTGCCTTTGACTTACGCATTGTTAATTTACTTACCTACTAATTTATTATATTATTTTATTCGGAGTGACAAAAATTATTACTTCGCCATTTATTTTCGGGTGAATGAATTGTGTTTTCGATGGTTAAATTAGTACAAAAAAGTTTGATAATTTGACTCGTGCAATCCGCTATAATATTCCTATTAGTTGCCTTTTAAAATATTTTGTATTATTTAAGATATAAATACGTTTCTAAACAAAATTGTTTATATTATTAGTTTGGTGTTTTTTTGCTACATTCTAGTAAGTTTTGTGTTTTAATTTTAACTGTGTGTTTAACTTGATTTTTTAATAAAAAATTGTTCTAAAAGTTGGTCAAAAATGTCATCAGGCGAAACGTGTTAACCGAAACTATTGAAAAATATTTTGTCGCAGGTAACGTAACGCTGGCCACATACCTACACAATTTGATCATTTAAAAAATGATATTGAGTGGTTATTTATAAAAATAATGAAGGTATAATAAAGTAGTAGGTAATTCGTGTAAATCTGCTAAAACCACATTACATTACATTAGGAATTCACTCCAATAACCATTGAAGTGGCAACAGATGGTATTCATCTCAACAATTAACTTTTGTTAAAAAAAGCTTATGACGTGTCGTAAACCCCTCTTTTTACGATGTTTACATTTGTTTTGTAATTTACATTATTGTTGAATTGCGACTATAGTGCAATAAATCTTGTGATATAACTACTACATTCATTCATTTATTTGCCATAGGTCATGATGAGTATACTTTTTTGTAAGTGAATTTTGTTGCTTCTGGTAAGTTTTGTGTTTTAATTTTAACTTTGTGTTGAACATATTTTTTAATAACAATTTTTTCTCTTAAAAGTTAGTTAAAATTCTCAGCAGGCGATACGAATACCTTTATATCGTCGGTGTATTGTAAAAATGGCGAATTAACCAAAATACTATTACAGGAGGAGAATTTTTAACCTTTGACATTTATTTATTAATTACCTGTGGATGAATACTTTCCTTATAATAGGCTTTATAATATAATATTTTAAAAAGTCTATTATCTTAAATTCGCTTTTTCTTCGTAACACTAAGTGGATAATCACCCTTACAATTATCGTTTTTAATAAGTACTTTCCTGTGGGATACAAATTCGCCATTTTTACATAATTATATTATTACATATACTATTGTCGCTGGTATCCAAACTGATTTAAGATAATTCTGGCCACACGCACAATTTGATAATTTTGTGGATATTTATAAAAATAATGAAGGCTTAATTACGTAGTAGGTACTTCGTGTAAATCTGCTAAAACATTAGGAATTCTTTCCGGTGGACAATACAGTGGCAACATCTGTTCTGTGATTCAATAATTATTATCATCTCAACAACTTGACTTGTGTTAAAAAAATATTTATGATAAGTCGTAAACCCCAATTTTCACAATGAATAATGAATGATTTTTTCTACAAAAATGTGTTTGGGCCATTGATGGTTTGGGCAGAAAATATTGAATAGCCTTCTGCAGAGTTTATTTATTTGGGACGTTCCTATTGTATTACAATTATTATTACATGCATTGTAGCTTGTGACTTTAAAAATAATAGAAATAATACATAGGTAGTGTGGAGAGAACTTTTACTTAATTTTTGTTTGTAAATTTGTTTAAAAAAAATATAGGAATATCCTTTAATAAAAATGTACGACTATCATAATATCTGTATTGTATGTAGGTACCTATTATCATTTCCATGGCAATAATAATGTGAGTAGGGAAGGACAAACAACATAGATTGAATCGTTTAGAATAAGTAGGTACTAACAAATTAGGTACCTATGTGTCCAGTGCGGACATCTAATTATCTTAGGTGGTGTTAGTCATAGATTATTAAATAAATACGGTGGTAGATGTATATTACAATAATTGTAACCAAAGCATCACCATTGTAACATAACATGCATACAATACAATATTAGTCCTTATAATGTTGAATATAGTAGGTACTAATTAATGACAATTTTATATTATTCTATAAGAATCGCGCTTAGCAACCTGAGTTTCACCTTCCGTCATGTTTTATCTTATATAAATGAAAATGACACACCATTGGTAATTTAATTACAAATAATGCTATGTTTACGTTGTTTGGATGACTTGAAACTTTTATTAGATGTAGGTACGGCCTTATGCTTCTTATAGTGGAGAAGGTTCAAAATAAATCTTTGAGAATCCTTTAAAGCTGTGTGGATAGTGGATACTATCCATGGTTTTATCCGATTGATTTCTCAAGACGTATGCTTACATACTGTATTCTGAAAGTTAAAAAGAGAGCTAGGTATTTAGGCTACGTACTTTTTCCAACTTATATCTACCCAGTACAAATGAGAACTCTGCCATTATTGGTACTTAGTATTGATTTTATTATATATTATTTTATAACTTTCTTGATAATCTAAGTTGTTTGTTCTGCCAAGGTGCAATAATTGCTAATGATAATTGGGCAGGAAATAACTATGTTCAACCAAATCGCTTCGGATAATCGTATATTCCACCTGCGTGAGAACGAGTTTATGTGAACGCTATTTTATAAATTCTTGGTATAGGTAGGCACTTACTGTTTTTTCTAATACTATTTCTTTATTTTTTAAACACTATTTTAATACTATTTCTTGATGTTTGATATTCTGTGCTCGTATTTAAATGGAATTTGTAAAATTTTCTATAAGTACGTAAATATTTTTTTAATTTGAATCTATAAGGTACTTATGTGGATATGTTGTTTGTTATGACTAATTAATTACAAACTTATCTATCCCAAATGAGACAGTAAGTTATAATCAGTGACGAGTGGTGGTAGAGGTATCATGCACTGGTTATAGTGGTAGATAAAGTAAAAATAAAGAATAATACAATTTTTGACGGTATACTTTGTTAAAACAAGATTATTTCGCCTGCGGCGCTGACAATCCTTACCAACCTGCCCAATATAGATCCACGTAAGAAGTTTAAAGTTTATTGTTGCATTTTTATATCAAAAGTACGTACGTACGTAAAGAAAGGATTAGCATAAGTACTTAGTTTCGGAAAATTATACAGCGTTCCTGTTCGTGAAATTTTCCATTTCGAGCACTGAAGTGGCTGACATCCATTTCTCGTAAAAACAAAATCTGCTAATACAAACCTCTACTCTGTGGAGGCCCATATGATCCTATTAGGATCGGACATGGTCGGGGATTGTATTGTATTATAATATGCTGTATTATATAAAAATAATTGCAAACTCGCATCGCTTTCAAATATCTTGCAAGTTTCTAAACTCACAAATCTTCTTCTGAAAATCAATAAGTAAAATGAGGTAAGTACCTAGCCAATATTTTATTGATATGCTTTATCTACGTTTACAAAGAAGCGTTTTAATTAAATTTGTGTTAATGCTCACCAATTCCACCCTGTTTGTAAGGGGAGTCATGTTAGAATCCACCCCTCGTAATCCTGTATACGTAACACGAAGGTAAGCACACTGTGCTTTCATAGTAAAGCTATTGATCCAATACCTTTAGAGGTAGATAGGTACTTTACTTGACGCAGGTTAGGCAGGTATCGCTACCTCCTAAACATACCAACAGGTGGCGGCGTAGCAAAATAACAGGGCAGCATAAGAAGGGCGGGAAAATTCTGGGTAGTTTTCCGTGCCACCTTTTACGTTTTGTCGCCAGATGCCTATCAACTGAAAAATTTAATTAAATTAATTTTAATTTTACTACCTAGTAAAATTTAATATCCCTACTATTTCAATATTATCAATAAAGGTTTTCATTACAGTTGGAAATATTATTTTTTCTACTTTGTATATATAGATCAAGTACATGGATATTATTTGCGTATCTTCCTGATTAATATGAAAATAATAAGAAATTTGAATATGTATCATATACTATTATAGTAATGTACCTATTTATTAGGTACATATATAATATATTATAGAAAAACAAACTCAACATGGGAATTAAGAAAATAGAGAGATAAACATATTATTGAAAAGATATATATTTACATACTGAATCGATAAGTATGATCACAGAATAATATTCTGTTAAATGAAGATTAAGACATATTTCTTTTATATCAAATTCTAAAAACGTAACGTAACGTAAATACGTCATCCGCATAGGTGACGGCGTTTTATTTACTCATTGCATCTGTGTCGTTAAAATATTGTGTTGACAAAATGTTTTGACATTTTCGATATATTCAAAATGAGTCCCTTTCATTTGCTATGTTTGTTCTACAATATGAATATTTTGGTTTGTGTATCTTGACCATCTTGACTATAATTCTTATTGTATTTTGACCACCATGTTGTTGTTTATTACCAGTGGGTCTATTCTATACTTATCGACCGCTAAAGTGATAAAGTGATAAATATTATCAAACTTAGGGTAGGTTTGTATCAAAATATTAGCACTTATTGTAACAATTACACGAAGCTGGTTTTTATTGTTGCAATAAGTGCTATATTTTAACAGCACCTATCTTGCTGCTGTTAAAATATGGCACTTATTGCAACAATAAAAACCAGCTTCGTGTAATTGTTACAATAAGTGCTAATATTTTGATACAAACCTACCCTAAGTTTGATACTATTTATCACTTTAGTGTTCGATAAGTATAGAATAGACCCACAGATGATGCTAATTAATGTTCTTATTGAATCTAATAAAATGTGAACATTACCGTCCGCGATTTCCCATTAACAACGTTCTATTTTTTTGACATCAATGCTATACGTCTATCTCTTTCTGGTAAACGGTAACGCTGAGGAAAGAAGGGAGAAGTACACACGGGTGAAAACCCAGAAATCTACTACTTTATCTTACGATCCAAAGAGTTTGGAGAGTCTTTAATATACGACCATATATTTCCGATACAACATTTCACGGTGAAGTGTTATACGGCGCACTGCATACGTACAAATAGATACGTACGGACGCGAAATGTAATACCTACGTACAATTTACATATTGTAACCCTTCGTCAACAGGTACTGAATTCACCTGTGTCGCAATCATTTCCTAGCATACGAATCTACGATTTCCACATGGCTGTAACTATAGCAGGTATTGCTTATTCCAGCAACGCACTGGGCTCAATTTAACGATCGCTTTAACGACCGGGTTCCCTTAATTTTTTAATACGCATGGCATTGATATAAAATGGCGGTGCGTGAAGATTTATTTGAAACATCTGACCGCCCGCTCAGCGGTCACTGATAAATTAAAATCCGAACTTAATCCGGACGAAGGTTTATATTATTAATTATTTTTTTACCGGTATGGCAGCGTAACATCTGGAAGTAATCAAATTGAAAAAGGAAAAAGGCTTTCAAACTACAACGAGTGTTTTCACTTCTTTCCATTTGTTCACTTATTACATTCATTTTGATTCTATATTATATTAATATGTAATTAGATATCTTCCAAACAGCTGAAATGGAGATGGGCGGGGCACATTGCTCGCTAAAAGGACGGCCGCTGGACAAATGCCGTCATCCAGTGGTACCCAAGGGGCACGAAACGGCCACAGGGTCACCCTAAAAGCCACTGGATTGACGAACTGGTAAAGTTCGGCGGAAGTACGTGGCAGCGAATGGCACAGGACCGAGAGAGTTGGAAGAAGTTTGGGGAGGCCTTCATCCAGCAGTGGATTGACCCCGGCTGATGATAATGATATATCTTCCAACAGTATTTAATCGACTTTATGAATTTCAGAATCAATTGTCACTACTGGAACAAGTTAAGATAAATATTATCATATCGATACGACATTTCAATAGAGAAACAACCCAAAAAACCTTATTCCAAGATAATGGTGTTTGAATATTTTTTAGAAATTCACATTTTCATTTGATTTTGAGGACAATGTATGTTTTTTTTTAAAATGTAATTTCGTGAAATTCAGCAATGCACAATGAAATTTTTACAGTTTAATAAGGAATTAACCCGGAAATTTCAGTATATAATTGAATTCATGATTAATCTCAGAAAGGTAGTTCGATTTTATGACACATTGAAGAAATTTTTGACTCCTTTTGTTGCTGAATTATAAAGATAAAACCTTTTTATATCGAATGGCATTGTTAACTCAAAACCTTGAAATTTTGAAATAGGGTATCGATAGTATTATTATATTACAGCGTGTTCAGAAGAAATTTATAAATAAACCATTTTTAAACAGTTATATTTGTGTCGCTACGTTTCAAAATCATTCATGTCCACCTTTAGGTATTTTTTGACTTTTTTGTGAATTGCTGACGAACTACTGCTTTCGAACATTTCTACATTATCGAAATGTGGGATTTATTAATTTTAAATATTCTATAATCGAAATAATATAAACTTTCACCCTTGTGACTCTGTATTTGAGAAAACAAAAAGCTGTTTTTCTCCTATTCATCTATTATGGACTTGGCTGATTTTTAAATCTAGCGACCCATTTGTCAAAGATTATTTTCCGACTGTCTTTCTACAAGACATGATCGCTTTTCTTCACTCTTTTGACTCTCGTAGGTCACTTCTGCTCTTGAGATATTTTTGCCTGCTATCACAAGGGATATTTTCCAATCTTGGCGTCCTAAAGAGTTAAAATTTATATGTATCTGTCAATTAACTACGTCGTTGCAACCATGAGCTGTTCTGGGTCAGAACGGTTTCTTCGTGTCAAGCTAATCAGGCACCATTAGCGAGGGATGCAAGACTAGTCAATGCACTTTCCAAAGACAGACATTTTAAATGACATGTTGTGAACATCCTGAATTTTGATTTCTAATGTCCACAATTAAAATTAATAAATAAATGATGTAATATTTTACTGCGTTGCAATCAACTCCTTGTTATAAGACCATTAGAAGCTTGTTTCAACCTTGTCCTCGAAGCGGGTAAATATAGTGATTGTTACTACTTATTCAATTGTGTGTTGTAAGTTGAAGCTCTTAAATTGAATATAAGAAAATACTATGTATCAATTTAAAACTATGTTCCAAACTTAAATGATTTTCTTATGTTTTTTTTTAATGTTATTATTAATTTATTACTTATATTGCAGTTTTCACAAATTCTCACGTTTTAAGAAGCTTTGTTTGATTCGTATTAAAAATTAAGGTCCCAGTACGTTGGGCGAATTGATAATATTAACCATTCTTTGGACAGAGCGTAAAGAGTATATTAAAATATCCTGCACCATGTGGAGACCCATATTTTCGGCTTTGGGGAGAAAAGTTTATTTTGTAATTTATGTAATGCACTGCACTTGGATGATAATGCTCGCGATATCAAAGTAAAGCTTTTGGTTTCTCATCGACCGAGTATTTAACTACTACAAAATTACAACTTCTTAAAGGTTTGTTTACACGGGCTTCTTCTTCTTCTTCCACCCTGTCACGTCCCAACATTGGGACATAGGGCAAGCACAAGTTGGCGCCACTTCCCTCGGTCCATCGCCAACTCTTGCGCCTCCCGCCATGTCAGACCTGCAGCACGTAGGTCGCTCTTGTAGCACCGCTGAAGGGTGAGGGAGGGCCGGCCACAGCAACGGAACCCTTGAGGTTGTGCCACAAGGGTACGAAGTGCCGCACTCTTTGGCGGCATCCGGAATACGTGTCCCAGCCAACGTCTCTTCGTGATAACTTCAATCACCGAAGGCTGTTGTCTCTGCTCATAATACAATTAGTACCTAATACGCCCGTGTAAACAAGCGTGTCCGGAAACTTGTACGTATGCAGTTCACAGTATCACACGATGGCCGTATATTAAAGACCGCCCAACCTCTTTCGGTCGTATAGTACTGACATAAAATTCATATCTAAATAAAACACGGTTCTTGTCGGTTTGCACTTTACAGGAAGTAAGCAGCAAACAAATTTTGAATACAGCCAATATATTGGATTATTTTTTTTTAGGTTAGATTAGGTTAGGTCAGGTTTTTATTCTTGAATTAATGAATTTTGCCAAAATCAGCTACGAAAATTAAATTAATATTCATATTGAATCTAATAAAATTGGAGACCGAATAGTATAGTAGTCATCTCTTTCTGATAAGAAAGCTCACGATGAACTGTGCCACGGTGAAATGTTTTACATATAATCTACAATATGTAACCATAAACAAGTCTTAATTATGAGTAAGTCAAGAAGAGCCAAAGCTAACACGGCAATATCACAAGTATTGTCATTAAAATAAAATATTAAAAAACGCGGAACGATCCAGTCGTTACGGAAGTCTGGTAAAAGAATATTATTTCTTACTATCGGACGGAAGCCATTAATAATAATTTATTTGCATAGATTCCAGAATGGGCAAGTAACTAAAAATATTTATTGTCGTACAGGTAAAATAGATTATGGTAAAAATAATTTCCTATTGAATAGTATTATATAATATTATGTTACGCCGAATGTGCGAAATTGATTATTATATGAAATGGGAAAAATTTTGACTAATTCATGTAATAGTCAAGCCCGTTGCCTTGTTAATGAATTAGGTAAATTATCTGCTGAGTGCGTGAATTCGCCAGGGTATGGAATTCTTAAACTGTCATCATGACAGTAGAAAAAGTAAATTTAATACGGATGGTTTTATTAGTTATAATTTGACATAATATAATATAATTATTATTATTAGGTTAGGTTTTGTAATTCTGAATTCAACTGAATGTCCATTTTGGGGTTAACCTAAACTATTCACCGCTACTCTTGAGGACTTATTTAGGAAACTTGATTGGGAGGAAAAAGGTGTTCTAATTAATGGGGAGCACCTCAGTCACCTGCGCTTTGCAGATGATATTGTTACCCTCTCACAAGACCCGAAAGACCTCCAAGGTAGAATGCAAGAACTCGCGGATGTCAGTCAAACGGTCGGTCTAAAGATAAATGTCTCAAAGACAAAAGTGATGAGGAACTGTTTTTCGGACCCTGCGATTATCTGTATTTCTGGCACCCAACTCGAGCAAGTCAGCAGCTACGTCTATCTCGGACAGCAGGTGTCCATAGACGGAAGCATGCACGATGAAATTGCTCGAAGAACAAAGCTGGGATGGAGTGCTTTCGGACGTCTGAATATTATCTTCAAGAGTGACCTACCATTATGTCTTAAGCGTAGGGTGTTCAACCAATATGTGCTACCCGTGCTCACGTATGGCTGCGAGACGTGGACCCTCAACACGAGAGATGTCCAGAGGCTAAGAGTCACACAGCGAGGCATGGAGAGGTGCATGTTGGGCATCACGCGAAAGGACCGTAAGAGGAACGAATGGGTTAGGAAGCAGATAAGAGTACGCGATGTAATAGACGTTGCCAAATAGCTGAAATGGAGATGGGCGGGGCACATTGCTCGCCGAAAGGACGGCCGCTGGACAAATCATCATCGTCATCCAGTGGTACCCAAGGGGTACGAAACGGCCACAAGATCGCCCTGGATTACGAACGTCGAGAAAGCCGCTGGATTGACGAACTGGTAAAGTTCGGCGGAAATACGTGGCAGCGAACGACACAGGACCGAGAGAGTTGGAGAAAGCTTGGGGAGGCCTTCATCCAGCAGTGGATTGACCCCGGCTGATGATGATATATCTGAGGTGTTTCAAGTTATGTATGTTCAATATATATAACGTTATATTCACAAAATCTTGTGAATTATTCGTTGAATAAAATAAATGGTTTATTGTAAACAACTGACAAAGTTTAGTGTCTATTTATATTGGATATTAACAGCCTGCCTCCACAATTCGCCACTGTATGATGTAGTATAGTATATACTTAATAACAAAAACAAGAAATAAACCAGATTTAACGCCATACGCCAAATGCATATTTTGCAACCTATTCAAAAATACTAGATCTGGCAAGAAAAACTGTACATATGTGGCAACGCTGTAATAATAATAATATTATGTAATATGATGTACCTAGTACCTATTGGATTTTACAGTTGTCTTAATTTGAATTCTCCGGACATCTCTCCGGTATTAAATTTCGTTTCCCATCCGATACTTTGATGGCGAGGAACATGCGATCTCTCCTAATGGATATTTATTATTATTTGCCACGGTCAATGAACTGATATTGACCTATTTTTGGATACTTCCATTAATTTAAGACTTCTTAAAGATATGGAGCAAGTAAGAAATTATTAATTATAACATAATATTATGTCATATATCATTGTTTTTCATTTATAGGAACAGGATAAATATTATGGTCAATATTAACAGCTAGTTATTTTACTATAGTAACAATTACGGATTTGATGATATGTAAAAAAGGTATCCTAGTGGCAGGTTTTCATGTAGCAGGTGAAAATCTTAAATTTTTCAGAATCCCAATTAAAGCATAAAACATTCAATCAAAGTCCAACATCCTGGAAACATAACATCAATGTTTTGGATAGTAAATATAACATTTATTTGTTTATCGCGTAGGCAAAAATTTCGCAAAGGGTCTCCAATCTTACCAAAACTTTATGCCTCGGGATAGGTACCAACACCCTATTTTTGTGACGGCACTCATCTGTTACCTACAGCGTATAGAACTATACATTGAAGGTAACTCGAATGAACTATGTTTTCTATTAGGTATTTAAAGTAGATCGTTTCAATAATTTTGGTATGTATAATATTATAATATATTCAGAATCTATGATGTACCTACAACTGAGATACCATAATCTTGTTATGTCAAAAGTCGGCAACGCGGTATGCGCGTAGGCACCTAAAGCCGCATATAGACCAAGCGAGCGAACGTTTGTTGTTGCAGTGAAAACAGCAACGAAAAGTCAGTTATCATTTGCCTATAGCGGACGCCATTTACTGTAATGGTCACTTTTTCATAATTTTCGAAGAAGTGTGCCTCCAGCCCAAAAACCGCTCTAAACAGTAATATTCGCAGCATATAACAGCCTCTCTTGACTCACTTCTGGGTTTTCCTAGCCCCACATACGGCAGTTTTTCTTATTAACGTATACAATGGGGTGAGGTGTGCCTCATCACTTGAAAAATCATGATCTCAAGACCCAGCCGTTGGCTTTAGTTATTGTGTGCTCGATCTTATACGGGTGTAAAGTGAAGGTCTGTATGCAAAATTCGCAATAAAGAGCAGTATGATAGGCCAAGATGCAGCGACATTCTTGACAATCGACTAAGCTGGCTCTTGTTCCACACTTTCTCATACGACAGCAATATTTTCGCCAGAACGTGCTGGACGAACATGGTACTAATTGATAAGCAAAAAGGCAGTTATTATTTGAAGTCATATTTTGAGATAATAATTCACATTTTTTCAACTTTTCTTAAGAAATTTTTAAATAATGTGGATGAATCTTTTGATTTATGGTATAAGCAAAAACCAGTATATTTTCAATTGATGCTGTGTTTTTGCTTATGAATCTCTTTTTACTGCCTTCTTGTTTAGAATAACTACCGTTTTCGTGAAAAAAACAATAAAATATCGATTTTTAAACTGAAATAAATTTTATACTGCTTTCGAGCACGTCTTTACACGTAGAGCATTATCCGTACACTAACTAAATTTGTGATTTTTGTCGAAAAGCTCCTTTTTTCCTTATGGGTTCGTGTAACAGGTGTCAGGCAATTCAAAACAATACCAGTTTCTTCAATATTTTTTAATCAGTTTGCGAATACAGCCTTCATTTGGGCGATGATTTCTACCGACTTCTGACTTTCTTCTGTTCTTTCTTTATGACTTTTATTGTCGCAGTACGACCGTTGAAAATTTGTCATTTTCGTAGTATGCTTATGCGATTTTTATGCGTTGTGCGATGGAGATACGATCAATTGTGCGAAATGGTAGATGTCAAAAAATACGCGCGAAATATTTGACAGGTAACAAATGACAGGACTGTGAAATTTGTAACACAAGTTGTTTAACTCTGTATATCCACTGGTTTAAGTTTAAACTCTCTCCAGGCATCATTATCAATATTACTAGGCATTCCTTGTTTTTTAAATGCAGCATTATAATATAACATATTTGAAAATAAGAGATACGAAATTTTAATGTCATGTCTTAAATAATATCACAAAGAAAAGACAATTTTTAAAAATGTTACGACATTCTTGATTTTATAGTATAACAGGTAGATACTTACTTGGTTTTATTTTGTGATAAGTCTACGTCATTATAAATGTAAATGATTTAAAAATGGACATCAATATTTATTTTACGTTTAGTAAGTATTATCTAATATGAAAAATATGGTGTCCCGATAAAATATATTAAAGTGACATAAAAATGTCATCAGATTAGAATGATTATTTAACGGTTTGAAAATTGAAAGGGTACACAATCAATTCTCACAAATTCTCATATTTTAATGCATTTTCGTTATTCATCTACCGTCCTTACTGGTCTGACCTGTGCTTCCCAAACTGTCATGAGATATTAGTTCGCTTCACTATTACCGATTGCATACATTATTATTTTTCCTTTCTTGTTGTGAGAATAAATGCTCTGCGTACTAGACGTATCTAGAGGCAGAATACGAAATTGACAATTCAACATAATTTAAAGTAAATTACTAGATTTTTTCATATAACCTATAGACTGGTGGTTATATTAACAGACTTTTAACAATAAATATTTGTTAACTATTTTCCAAACCCATTTGGGTTCTCGCATTACTTTAAATACACATTGAAATAATATGTAATTTTAGACCTATCATAGGATCGAACCAATACCCATAATTTACACTTGAAAGTGTTAAAAAAGGGTCTGAAATATGTGCTCGTTAAAAGATCTCATATTATTTATTAGTAAGTACATATAATTTTTCATTATTATTATAGTACCTACTCCTTATATTAAATTTTATCAAAGTCTTCGAAAATATTTTTAAATAATTAGAATTGTGACGATAATTAAACTAGATTCGATATATAAATATAAAATAATCAAATTATATGCATATTTTTTTAAATTGCTGTTTTTTTTAAAATTAAATAATGAATACATTAAAATATGAACCTATCTTAGAGAGAACATCTTACTATGTTTTTACCAAAATCTTAAAAATATGCATATTGTCCACAGCCTGAGTAAATAAAATCAATGTATAAAATACAATTGAATTGTCAAAATATCCCGACAACATAACTAATTGATGTACCTATTTTAAGTCACAATGGCGGTGTATCGCGTAGATAAAAAATAGTAGTAAGGAGGGTAGGTCTAAACATGTCAGTGCCTGGGGTTTCCAAGTCTGTAAAAACTCCACTGAACTGGGATGTGAAATATGCATCCGCAGTTAATTAAAACTAGGGAATCCAATCCCGAATCAAAAATTTGATTCCAGGGTTTCGGGATTACAATTTGACGATCCCGGGATTGGCGTTTTTTTCGATTTTTAATATTATTCTTTTTATTTATACAAATAGAATTAATAAAATCGGCCAAAAATGTATAATTTATACTATTTAAGACATTTAATTATTGTTAATATTGTGTACGTTCAATCTTGGAAATACATGGGAGTAATAGAGTAAATAATATTGTAATATAGATAATAATGTGAAAGTAAAACAGTTTTTGTATCTACATATTTAAGAAAAGTTAACATTCGTAAAAGTGCCTGCTGAGTGCTGACACGTCCGTGGCACTGGCGGTTAGACGCCGTTCGCGTGCCAGAACGTCAGTGGCGGCTAGCAACAATTGCGTATGACAACAAAAAATGGTTATTTATTATATGTGAGAATCCGGCAATTCTCCCTGTGACATGTGCAGTTATATACACTTCACTATCATAATTTTGTACACATACTAATAATTGATTGTGATTGATAAAAAATCAATCCAGAAGGTTTCGGGATTATGTTTACTAATCCCGGGATTCATTGGTATCGAAAATTGTCCGGGATCCCGGGATTAGATTCCCTAATTAAAACGGTCGAGACTCGCAAGTCTGTCCGTCTCTGGTCATGGGGAAATCTGGATTGGGAGAGGTTTTCTTAATTTAAAAATTGAGTAGCACTGCACGGCCATTTGCAATTATTTGCATAACCAATAACAAAACGTCGGTTGATGTTTGTTTAACGACTTTCTAGCGGCGTCTTTTTGCATAATAATATTATTTTATTTGCCGACAATAGCAGGATAAGTTTTTATTTCAAACTCAACGAGGATCGATGGTCATTTATTATGCGTGATCGCTAGCCGGAAACAGCCGTTCAATTGTTTCTTGACACAAGGTATTTTAAATATGGAAGAAATAAAACTACATTGCCGCCATTTTGTTTGGTTGATTTCAGCCTTTTACTAGTAAGTAGGGTACTTTGACGTGTTTTTAAGAAAGTACTCAAACCTTCCGCTTATAATATATGATGAATGAACATCGAATTTAAATAGGGTTTCACCACGTGTATATTGTGTTATCGTATAAGTATTGTATTATTATCGTGGGGTTTCTGCCAAAAGTTGGTAAGTAGATAATTTAAGTATTTAGCACAGAACAGATAATAAATAGAATTCCGATAGGCTATAATACAAATACAGTCAATTTTGACGCAGGATTTTGAATGTGTGAATGTCCTACGAAAATGAACCACGCATTATAGACGTGCAATAGTGTGTGTAATACACCAATATTAAATGAGCGTCAATGCATAAACCGAGAGCAGTTGTCAGTATTCTTGACACGTATTTAATTTTATTACGTATTCTTCCTTCCTCGAGATCGGTTGCCTGCTTCTCCTTACCCGTCATGTATTTCAGTTCCCAATATTTATGAGTTCCCTAGTATTTAGGGTCAATAACAGATTATATGTTTTATATAAATATGCATGCTAGAAAAACAATCAAGGTCATCCGATATATTATTAAACATGCATATAAATCACTAAGAAATTAGCATTGTGCCTGATTTTAGAGGGAATGTCAAATATCAAATTGCAATTACTCCATAACATGATTTCGTTTGGCAGTAACCCCACGATATTTTTGAGCGAGCAATCATTTTTACTTGATTTTAAATATATATCATTAAAATAGATAAAAGCATACTTACTTATTATTTTCAGTCAAAAATAAATTTTTAATGTAACGTTTTTATCTGACTATGAGGGAAGCTGAAGAATGAAAAGTGAGCTTTAAAATGGGTTGCAGTCTGAAAAAAATTGGGAAACTGTTTCCGACATTTTTAGAAAATAAATGTCATAGCATGAATATAGAATTTCACTGGAAATGAATCTGCAGTTAATTCAATCATTAGTCTTAGGAGTGGCGAGGGGTGGAGGCAGGCTGTCAAGATCCGACATAAATAATGCACACTAAACTTTGTCTGCATTACTTATTTGTTTTCATTGAACTAAGAATAAAAATTGCAGGTAGTTTTTAAAATTTAATTAAAACTTGCCCCTACCGAACCATAATGATTTAGGTACATTATGGGCGATCCAACAAAAATATTGCATACTTATTTAGTCATATATATTCATTTTCGTTCAATTAAACATATACTCATATTAAGCCCTGCCTAAATTCTACATGTGTATTATCATTTAATTACTTAACGTGAATCATCACATCAAATTACATTGGACAGCCAAATGTTTTTAAACGTTAATAATCATAGACACCCACGGTGGCAGCGCGGCTTAAGCGTTGGACTATCACGCCGTGGGTCTCAGGTTCGAATCCTGGTTCTGGCAAGTACACATCGTCTCTGTTCTGGCAGAACACACTAACTGGAGAATACTAGTTTTGAGTAATTTGACTTTGAAGTTGTTAAAATGTTTGAAATGGTCTATCATGTGAGTTTATTAAGTAATCGTAAAAAGGATGACTTTAAAATAAAGACTGTTTATTTATTAAGACGGTTTCCAGACAGTAAAATTTGAAATAAGGAACATTTTGGTATAACTAACTCAATATGTCATTTTTTCGAATTAGTGTTTTCTGCCAGAAGAGTGACGACATATTGTTTTTCAATTTGTGTGTGAGTCAGGGTATGGACCTAATAGGTTGAGCAAGTGGCTGACATCCATTTCTCGTAAAAAACAAAATCTTTTAATACAAACCTCTACTCTGTGGAGACCCATATGATCCTATTAGGATCGGACATGGTCGGAAAAAAAAACCAAACCATAATAGATACAAAATATTCATTATATTTATGATTAAATGGCATACTTACTTAATTGTAGATATTTTATAGACAAATATTTTTTGACTATTATCTACTATGGATTGGTCGCATGGTTCAATTAATTTTAAATACTGACCAACACTATCTGCAATTTGTTGTCTTAGTTCAATAAAATCAAATGCGTATGACTGATAAAGTTAAGTGTGCACTATTTGTCGGATCTTAACAGCCTACTTTCGCCTTTCGCCACTGAGTTTTAGTAATGTTTCTTTCGATCTTAAAACGATATTATTTTATATAAATTACTTAGGTAAATTTATTAAGATACATTTCATTGAAAGAACTAATTACTTGCTAACCAAATTAATAATTTTGTATGAGTAAGTACATATATAATATACAAAATATAGTATTTATTTTCCGATCAATGTAGTGTTAGGAGAGAAATCGTACAAAAAGAATTATTATTTTCTTCTATTATAATTTTATACTCGTTAAAATAACAAAGGAGGCATCAAATAGATAAAAAAAATGCATTTTAGATTTAAAAATAGATTACATCTGTCATTTTGATCACTGATTAACCAATATGGCTGGGTCCATCATGTTATCGAGGGATTAAAATATTTTTTATTTCTTGTTATATAGTCGATTGACGAAGGTCCTACACATAAAATTACTTATTTCATATTGTTATAATATGTTAATATCAGTGGCGAGCGGTGGAGGCAGGCTGTTAAAATTCCACATAAATAGTGCACAGCAAACTTTGTCAGTCATACTTATGTGTTTTCATTGAACTAAGAATACAATTTTGCATATGGTGCTGGTTAGTTTTTAAAATTCAATTGTACTCTGCCTAAACCAAACCATAATTGTTTAGGTATGTAGGTACATATTACAGGTGGTGTTTGTTAGTTTATAAAAAAATCATTAAGTCCTGCCTAAACCAAACCACAATAGATCCTAGAGAATCTAGCCCGTAGTAGATAATAGTCAAAAAATATTCTTCTATCTATAAATATCTAAAATTATGTGTGATTTTATTACATAATTTTAGATATTTTTTAGATAGACAAGTATTTTTTGACTATTATCTATTATGGCTTGGTTTCGCAGGGTTTAATTGAATTTAAAAAAAACTAACCAGCACCATCTGTAAATTGTAGTCTTATTTCAATGAAAACAAATACGTATGGCTGATAAAGTTTAGTGTGCTCTATTTATACCAGATCTTTACAGCCTACCTACACCCTTCGCCACTGATGTGTAATAGTAGACCCAAGTAATTAAAGCTGTCAACACTCTCGATGTTCTGTCCGTCGATGATTGGAGGCAATTATAATACCTTGTGGCAACTTGTGGTACAATTATAATACGGTGGCCGCGCGACTTAAGCGTTGGACTAGAACGCCGTGGGTCCTAGGTTCGAATCCTGGGTCTGGCAAGTACATATATTGTTTTTCAATTTGTGTGTGAGTCAGGGTATGGACCTAATAGGTTGAGCAAGTGGCTGACATCCATTTCTCGTAAAAAACCAAAATCTGTTACTACAAACTTCTACTCTGTGGAGGCCCATATGATTCTATTAGGATCGGATATGGTCGGAATAAATAAAAACCGATATTAACTGTGTAATTATATTTTATTTAATATCATTTAGAAATGCAATTTGAGTTTTTAAGGGTAAATGTTTGCATAATATAATTGTCGTGACATTACAAGAGAGCTTAGTAGTTTATAATGTAGAATAATTCTTTCCCTTCTAAGATGTTTATCGACCCCACAAATTGCGTTCGAGGAAAAATAACTTAGCAGAATTAAATTCACATAGATATTTAAAGTTTAGCAGAACAAAATGTTTTTTTATTATGCATCTTAAACAAAATAAACTAATATAAAAATACAGTTGTGTGCATTTTATTATAATAAATTATAATTTTTTTTTAAATTAAAATGAGTATATTTTTTTGTAGACAGTAATTATGATAGATGTTCGAATGGCTGGAATACTTAGATAAAACGGTCTGTGTATAAGAGTAATGTTGAAATAATTTCCGTTATTACCGTGCGTTGATACAATCAAACAATCGTGAGTGAAGACATCTGAAAGGATGGTAATTGTAGAGGCTTAAATACATACTTGGTAGAATGGAGGAATTATTTTAATGTGTCACAGATTGTTATTAGAAAGCCGATTATTTTATGCCAGTTATACAATAATTATACCGACATTTTTAAAGATGCGTACCAAAACCAAATGCCGCCTATTCGATGCTTGTATTCTGACGGTGCTTATTTACGGTAGCGAATCATGGCACCTTACGAAGGCCCGGAGCAACTGTATACTGAGCTTCGAAAACAGACGTTTGCGACGGATACTGGGTGTGCGGTGGTTGGTGTGACTTTAGGAGCAACGAGGACATAAGAGCACGCACCAAGCAGCCTCTCATCACACTGAGAATGAAGAGGCGACGTCGGCCACGTGCTGCGGATGCCAGAAGAGAACCTCAACTTGGCTTACCTGTTCTTCAAGCCGACCGGATTCCGGCATCCCGGATGGCCGCTAAATACTATCTATAGAGTGTATACGACGGAACTACGGGATGCTGGTTTAACCTGGAACGAACCAAGAAGACTGGCGAGCGACAGGAATTCTTGGAGGCACCGCGTGGTGTTCATGTGCTCCAACTAAGAGGCGGATATGGCCGAAGAAGAAGAAGATATCTCACAATTAGGGTACCAGTCAAATATTAGCTAGCTTAAAAAATCCCTTTAACTAACATCAAAAAGGCCTATAACATAACCACTCAAGCAGGTAGGTACGTAAATGAGCACACAAAATAAACTACTAACATTATTGCGTGACATCGCGTGTCATAGACATCTTCAATAATAATTACTTTTCGTTACAGGACATGAATCTAGGAAAGAGATACATTGATATTTTTACTAGGTACGATAACAGTTGGTATTTAAGGTTTGTATTTTTTTTTTTACTGTAGGGGGTCACACAGTCAGTCAGTGCCTAGAGCCTCTACGTTCCTGAACCTGCCATTAATAATATAGGTTTCTAAATAAATTGTAATGTTTTTGGCAACGGAAATCCTTACCAACGGGCCCAGATCCTTCACGTGGTCCAGTGGAATGTGTATGTCAGTAATAAGACTAGATGGATATTAATCTTCAGTTATGTTTATTCGTCATGGTCTCAAAGTATTTTATAAGTTATGAAACGAAAATGAAATGAGAAACGGCAAATAATTTTCTACTATAGGCGCGACGAAATTTTGGACTCGCTGGCATTCAGAGAGAGAACATCGAGTTGGAAACACGTCAATTTGTTTCGTGATGGCGACGGGGGTATTAACTCTTAAATCGTGTAAAGATGACTAAAAACGTTACCCATTTACTTGAAAAAGAAAACATGTTAATGAATATATTATTATTGTTACTAATAGAACATTAAATGGACGCATGTTGGATTTATATGACAAATTATATTTCGTTTGGCATGCGTCATTTGCTCCCGCGACCCGCAATCCGCGCATCACCTAGCCACGATCTTTTTAGACCGTGCCTCAACTGAGGTATAGCCTCAGTCAAAAGACAATTTACTGACATTGGGGAGATAGAGAGGAGAGTTATGGATACATAACAAAATAAATGAGTATATATAGACAGTGAAATAACTATGTATTTCAATTGGAGTTAAATTAACTTTCCAGGTGAATTATTACAAGTACGTATTACAAGTACCGTTTCTTTATAACTAACTAACATCTTGCAAACACAGTTTGAAGTATATCTGCAGAATACTACCGCATAATATTATTTAATAGAGTTGGGTGGGTGGTCTGGCTCACTCAAAAGCTCGCATTGCGAAATAAAGCCAACTGTCTTTTCCTCGAGCTTTAAGCTCCAGTCATCAAGTCTTGCGGTTTTCATCCAGTTAACGCATCAAAGGCCGACGTGTTTTAAACATATTATGTTTATATTGTATTAAGCAAACTTGAATGAATCTCCATAACATATCAATACATTGATATTGCAGGAAATGCCTTGGTCAAATTTAGAATATAATTTTAATAAAATCTCAAACCAAGCGAAGTAGTGTTAGATTGTACTAAATTTTATTTGTAGGTAGGTTTTGTAATGCCCACGGTGGCCGAGAGGCTTACGCGTTGGCATATAATGTCTTGGGATGCCAGGTTTGAATCCTTGGTCTGGCAAAACACATTGTTTTTCAATTTGTGTTTGGAGTCAGGGTATGGACCTAATAGGTTGAGCAAGTGACTGACATCAATTTCTCGTTAAGACAAAAATCTGTTAATAAGAGTATGATCCTATTAGGATCGGACATGACCAAAAGAAAGGAGATTGTAACCCAGGCGCGCACACAGAAAAATAATTTGGGGGTGGGAGGGATCGGGTTATGAAAATATTGCAGGTGCCATCAACCTCGACATTTACTCCGTCTACTGATTGGACGGTGTTATGCAGTAACCAGTTAAGCGACACTTTTGTGTTTTTGCGTTTTTCGTTTTAACGACAATATGAATATGTTTTCTACGTTTTGCAAAAAAGATCGTGGTCAAATTCTGTCTGTATTGCCATCTATGAGACTTTTTTAAAAAAAAATGTGTGTATACAATAATAAACAAATCCATTTTGCAGTAAACAGTCATCCACCAAACAACATGGCTGCTGTTGTGAAACCGACATGTCAAACGTTGTAGTTTTTTGCATTTTCTTACAATATCTGCCTATTTATCATCGCCCCACTTACTTAAATTCATTATAATTATTGTTTTATAAGTTACAGTGGAAATATAAGGCTAAGATAAGCTAAATTAAATAATAAAAAAGGGTTTTTTAGGATGTGTCACTTTCAGCCTTCACTAAACTGATTATTCCAAAAATCATGTTCCACTTTTATGGTGCATAATCAGTTGCTTAACTGATTATTGCGAAATGTGATTCAAGTTTTTCATTTTATTTTGTGCTTAACTGGTAGTTGCAAAATGATTTATTGAAATATTTGTTTGATACATAAATATTGCCTTAACAATAAAAATATTGTCTTTAACAATTTATTAGTGTATTATAAGGAATATGTGTAAACGGGGATTAATATATTTTTTCCCTTATTTCCAAGATGAATAGAGGCAAACTCGTGATTGCTATGGCAAGAAATGAAATGGCTTTGAAAAATAGAAGAGACATTACCAGCTCGGCAATGATTGAATAAGATATTGTTGTATTATCAGTTAGTACTGATGATAATATTGATAATATTGTCAATGTTATTGAACATACCCTTCTTAGTTTTGGAGGCACATCAAATTATAATAATACATTAAATAGAAAAATTACCAGCAGAAAAAATAACTGATCTTAAAAAATTACTAAGCTTTGTATTCAAAGATGCCAAACCCTTCTACCAATTTCTCAATAATAACAGTGTTGATTATACTGACGACGTAGAAGGGTTTGGATTATCTTTGGATTTTGAAATAGAATTCATATTTTGACACTAATTTTAAGTTTTATTCATCGGTTAAAACATAACATATACATTTATTTTTACTTCTTCCTTTTTTATTATTACACTGACTGTGGTAATATTTTATTTGGAATAGTAGGTACTTAGTTTATTCAGTTATTCATTACTATATTGTAATAAACACATAATTTTGTAATAAATATTCTATATTCATATTGTTTTTTTTAATAAGCAAAACCAAATTGGTAAATAATTGATATGCTGATGAAAAATCAGTTAAGTCACACTTTCGGTGCATAGTAGAATACTGCAAAACTATTTTAATTTAAAAACGATTACAATTTTTAAACTAAAAGTTTTTTACCTAAATTAATAGCCATTTAACTAATATATTATAAACAACGAATCATATTATTAAAAAAAGTCTTTATACAATCACAAGGTAGGTTTTCAAGTAATAATTTACAAAAAATATATATAACTCTATTCATTATCTTGACTAAATGATGTACATTTTAACTTCAAATACTTTATAACTCAAAACTCCATTTTGGTGGATAACTGGTTACTGCATAACACCGTTCAATTACAGCTTATCTTCGCTTCAACCGCGGATCATCGTGTTTTCTAAATACATTCCTGATACCCAGAGATACTCTGCTCCTGGCAAACAGCCATCCTGCAGGTATAAGTAAGGGTGTTCACCTACGAGCTTATCGAATGCCCGTGGCCTAACGTTCATAATTATTAGCATCATTGTGTCCATATTTATAATGTATATCCTCCAGGTTGTATTGTCATAATATTAAAGAACATATTGGATACACCAGACCGTTGCATCAATTTATAAGTACCACGGGTTTTCCAGTGGCATCATGTCTTGCGTGTTTTAAAATACAGAGAGCAGTGGGGATAACCAGTGGCGAAGGCTGTTCGATAGCCAAATCATCCGGGTCACGATCTTCAGTCATGAGGTTCATGAAGTTCATGAAGAATAATAACAAGTAATATTCCATTTACCCAAATAATTTGTATTTTCCGTTCCTTGGCGGGGGTGGGTCCTCCGGGCCTGATACCATACAACACATTTCTTAGATATTGGAGTCATGAAAGGATGATCAAAAAATACTGTATAAAAAAAGGACGGCATTTTGGCGCTGACTAGGAGCGGCATTTTGTCTAGGGACGTGACTGGCCTCAATACTGGGGTTTGATAGTGAAAAGTAAGTAATCAAAGTACCTATACGACAAACAAAGCAATACACCTGTTATAATCATACTTCTACCTGAAGTTAAGATTTCGACTTATCAATAAATTTAATATTCACGCTATGCGCAAATTAATCTTTCTTTTGGCTGTTTGAATTAAAATTTCTACTCATTCCATTAATAATTCGTTGGTACTACAGATGCAGCCGTAATTTGTGAGTTATGTTTGACCATGTACATTTTATAAAGCATACCGGGAAAGCATATTTGATATCGGTACCTATTAACTTCATCGCTTTTTTAACAACACGTTGCGAACCGCGGGATAAACTATATAAAATTATTTATTCCTTATTAGATTTTTTTGTTACCATGTCCGATCCTTAAGGCTTAATTAAATTGGCAAACGCGCAGATCCAACGATCTACGCCGAACGTCGTGACATCCGTCTTTACACTATAAGCAATTACACACAACGATTCAATCGTGTTGGTCCTTGCCTTTGATTGATTTGAAATAAACATAGTGCTATTATTAAAAATTAAAATATAGATTGACCGAAAACTATTTCTTCACTAGATTGGTGGCTACATTGAACAGTTTTACCTCGCAATTTTACGTCAAACCTAAGCTCCCAAGCGGGCGGTAGCTTCGGATATTTTCGTACGTTCTCCGCAATCTTTGCTTGAATCTTGGTGAACCGTGGCAGATGGAAATAGGATTTGTTCCAATTTGCTCACTATCGTTGACGATCCCGGAAAACCATAGATAATAGATTTTGGCAGACGATCGGGCCAGACTCAATTTGCCAATGTAATTTGAGCCATTATACGATCATATGGGTCTCCACAGAGTGAAGTTTTGTATTAACAGAATTTTGTTTTTACGAGAAATCGATGTTAGCCACTTGCTCATCCTATGAGGTCCTATACTCTGACTCAAAACACAAATTGAAAAACAATATGACGTGTAGGATTCGGACCTGGACCCACGACATCATAAGCAGACGCGTAAGCCGGTCGGCAATCCAGTCCAAGCATCGCATACACAATTTGATAACATTGATTCGTTTTTGATAATCGCATGGAAAAATCAATGCCATTTGAATGTATGCAATCGATTCGGTTGCGATCAGAGTGGACTGGATCAAAATGGACAGGAACCCATCGGAGCGCAGCTTCGGTTCTTCAAAGTCCCTAGACCATTGCACTGTCTCGTGGAAATATTAATTTGACCACCTGTGCTAGATAGGCCATATAACAAAAACCCTAACACACTTATTTTAGTTTAGATATTTTCGGAAAATTAATGGGCTCTCCGGTTCGTACTTGTCCATTTCGAGAGCTGGTTGCGATGATATATAAATATATATGAATTTTAATAGTAAAATATACAATAGTTGCATTGATAACAACATAAAATCTTATTAATGTGAACCATATTCGTGTTATATTAGACAGGCTGCACCTTAGGCCACCTTCAGGTTGCAGTCTGATTAAAAAAATGGTTTTTATTAATGTTATAGTTGTCAAAACGGCAGTAGATAACTACATCCATTTCTTCGCTAACTAATGTTTGTTTTTGGTTTTTTAGTTTCAACACATACAAAGTCTCAGTGCGTTTGTAATAATTGTAACGAAGTCTCTCGTTACTTTGTATTTAAATAATTGCTCTTGTATAAAATAGTCATGCATAAATAGGTACATATTACGAGGGTGGGTCAATAAGTCCTTAGAAAAGCCGACAGGTGGCGCGACTAGTACTGTAAGCGGTTTGTTTTCATGCAGCGGCACTACCGATTCAGTATGCTGCGAAGTTTCAATCAGATTGGTCGGGTTGTTGTGTGTTTCTCGTACATTTAAAAAAAAAATTTGCTTGTGGAAAATGGAAAAATGGAAAATGGAGAAAATTGAGTTTAGAGCTGTTATTAAACATTTTAATATAAAAGGGTTAACAGCAAAGGAAATAAAAAATGAGTTGGATTTAGTTCACGGCATATCTGCTCCTTCACTTGCAACTATTTATAACTGGTTAAATGAATTTAAACGTGGTCGTACATCAACAAAGGATGAACCACGCTCAGGACGTCCTGTAGAGGTGACTACACCAGAAATGATCAATAAAATCCACGATATGGTGTTAAGTGACCGAAGATTAAAGTTGAGTGAGATAATTGAGGTTACAGGGATCTCAAAAGGTAGCGTCATTTCTATTTTACATGACAAATTGGGCATGAAAAATATTTCTGCAAGATGGGTGCCGCGTTTGCTCACAGTTGATAATAAACGCAATAGGGTGGTGGCCTCTAAAGCCCTGTTGTCGCTCATGCAACGCAATCCGGATGAATTTTTTCGTCGCTTTGTGACTGTAGATGAAACATGGATACACCACTATACTCCCGAGACGAAAGAACAGTCAAAGCAGTGGATTGCGAAGGCAAACCATGTCCAAAGAAGGCGAAAACCGTAAAATCAGCTGGTAAGGTTATGGCTACTGTATTTTGGGATGCACGTGAAATTATTTTCGTTGACTATTTGGAAAAAGGAAAAACAATAACAGGGGATTATTATGCATCTTTATTGGACCAGCTAAAAAACAAAATTGAAGAAAAACGGCCTCATTTAAACAGGAAAAAAATCCTCTTTCATCAGGACAATGCCCGTGTTCACACATGTTTACGATCAATGGCTAAAATTGAAGAATTGAAGTTCGAATTGGTCGACCACCCACCGTATTCGCCAGATTTAGCCCCCCCAGTGACTTTTTCCTTTTCCCAAACTTAAAAAAATGGCTAAGTGGACAACGTTTTTTTTCAAATGAAGAAGTCATCGATCGGACAAATGCTTATTTTGAGGACCTTCCGAAAACTTATTTTTCTGACGGTTTAAAAAAAATTGAGAAACGTCTAACCAAGTGTATTGAGCTCCAAGGAAATTATGTTGAGAAATAAAAAAAAAATACAAAAATAAAAACTGTTTTAATGCTTTTTTCTAAGGAATTATTGACCCACCCTCGTATCAAGGGTACCAAGCTTAAAAAAACGTAAGGGTATATAATTATATTTGGCGAAAAATAATTTATCGGGTTAGTTTTTATGGAATGTATTTCTTGACGAAAAATATATGAATAAACTAATAAAATTCTTATTTCTAATTTTTCTATTGTAAAGATACAAATTGTGACCAATTAATTACCTTTTTAATTAGCACTCTTGTTATAATACATGATACAATAATACAGTATCTGGGGTGTAGCCACAATAAGTTTTGACGAATTTTCAATACTAAGCTATTAGTTTCCATGCACGGTGGCTCGAAAGGTTTTAATTTTGTTACATTAGTAACGTATCGTATATTATTATCTCAAAAATATTGTTATTCTAGGAAATATTTCGTGACCCACTCGATAAAATACCAATAAACTTGACGTTTTCTTTCGGTACAAAAATTCCTCTCGAAATCCTGGGTTTATAGCGGTACCAATTAGTTTTTCTGCATCTCCAAGTTAATAATAATAACATTCGTAATATATAATACCAATTGACTGTTTAGTGTTAACTGTGGAAAGATATTAACGAGTTAAAAAGCACGCACTTGACCTTAGCCCTGCGGTCGTTTGTTTTGCTCGCCTTTGAAAAAGTGTCCGATTAATCGATGAAAGGGCGACCATTCAAAAGGCGCATTAATCAAGGGGAGCGTGCTTCTTGCATCTGCCCATTAAAAGCATCCGTGCTGTGTTGTTACCGTTCATTATGCATATAAATACAGTACAATTTCATATTATAGTGCTGATAAAACTGTTAATGAAATACATAACTTGAAAAACTTCAGAAATATATATGTTAGAATTTTTTTGGACAGAGTTGGTTTCGAACATATTATGTCTTTTGTTATTCGGCCAGGGGTCTGAATACGGTAATATTAATATAAGTAAGGCTCGAAACGGAATGAAACACAGCTCAGGTTCATGTTCCCGACATAATGGCTCCATAAAAAAATATTGCGTTCCGGTTCGAGAATTAAATTATGTATAATAGATATTCAATAAATTTTATGTTGTAAACATAATTTAATATTAATAATTTTACTATTTTTTGAATATGTGTTAATTGAAATTTATTCTCCAATAAAAATAACCACGAGGCGCCTTTGACGATTTCTCAGTGACGTCCCGTGGGGGTAGGCAGATTGAGTGTCACCTGGGGGCGGCAAATCGAGGGGAATCATGTGGAATATATATAAATACATATTATTATTATTTTTTTAATTCAGTTCCCTGGTTTTGTTGGGTTCGCGATGTCTAGTTTACCTCCGTTCCTCTTCGACGTCCTTGGTGACCAGAAACGACACATGCAAATTTATGAATTACAGTCTTAGTTATTAACCAGCACGCACGGAAGTTGCGTTGGTCGTCGAAATTAAAGATGCACCCTCCTCTTGCAGAGCGTCCCACCTACCACTCCGGTCAATGATTTTAGTCTGTATCGAAGCGTCATGCCATCATCGATTATCGATTTAATAACGCTTAAACCTTTGCGATCTCAAGCTAAACATATTATTTCAGTAGAGTCATGAAAGGATGATAGAAAATACTGTATGAAAAATGGGGCGGCATTTTGTCTAGGGACGTCACTGCGATTTCTTCATGCATTGTTATAATATTATGTAAGTTTCATAACCCCCTAAAATCATATGTGTTAGCTTAAAAAGCCCCTAAAATGATAGGTAGGTAAGATTTAAAGTCCCCTAAAATGGAAATCATTTCATTTCTTAGTGTAATATGTTAAAAGTTAAACTCTTTAAAATATATGAATCAAATAATAAATACATAAAGTTCACAGATTTAATAGATATGAGTTTTTCTCATTTTTCTGATCCGACCTGACCACGTAGGTAATTGATGGGTGCATATAATAATAAATGTACATTCAAATTCTATAGTTATCTACCCGAATAACGTTTGACTGTTCAGAACATAATATACAGTATATGTCAGTGGTTTCAAAACTTTATGTTACTACGCCTCCCTTTTATTTTTTTTATGTTGGCGCCTCCCCCCTTTATTTCATTAAATAATACAGACAGATTTTTAAAAGGTACTACTTAATACAACAAAGAAAAAGAAGTTAATTAAGTATAAAAATAAACAAGATTTTACTAAGTACTGTTATTATATTCATTTTTAAATTAGTTTGTTTTTCATGCGATGGGTGTGCTTGTTTCTTAGCACAAAGGGCTCTTTTTCTACTAAACGGGGTCGATATTTGGATTTCATTGCAGCTAATGCAGAAAATCCCGTTTCGCATAAAAATATTATGTTACGAATGGTATATCAGTACCTACATTACTTACAACTGGCGTTGCTTTTCTTGACAAAGTATTATATTATTTCTTCACTTCGATTCAATCAAAATTGAATTAGGGTTTTTGTTTCAATGAATTATCGCATGATAATTCCATCATTTTTTTCCTTTTCAATAGTAGTCAATCCAAAGTCATCATTGTTCATTGACAAATGGATTCTATCATGGGCCCCACATATTGAAGCGGGCCCACCTACCTATCGCTGAGGTTAAGGGCAGTGTGGTGCTCTAAAGTAGTGTTTCCTAAATTATATACGGGAGTTATCATTTAAGTATCTTGCATATTATAAATTGCAATGCACAACTCCATATTTAAAATATAGTTTATATAGTTAGTAGTTTATGTATAGTTTTGAAACAAAGTTGTGACTTTTTTTGAACTATTAGATTAAATTTGTGATGTATGTTATGCCCGGGCCCCAGGATCTTTATAAACTATGCATTTGCAAACTGCAAACCTGTGGCTGCATTTGTGTTAAACTTTTCGTGGCTCCCTTTGCAACACTCCGCGCCTCCCAGTTTGGAAATCGCTGGTCTATGTAAATGTTCAATTAAATCATTATAACTTTCTATATATATTCTTGGAGAATTTATTATTGTTTTGAAATGGTTACCCTCACTAAATCAAATTAAATTAGACTCGGTCATTTTCTTTTGTATTATTTATTGTGTGTGCACCAACCTGCAACCGCCGTCAGCTGTATTTAGCTGTCATTGCGTCTTGAATCAGCCGTGAAAGACGTTTGTCGTCATCTGAAAGAATCGTGATCGTAAAAACATGGCGAACACGGCCAGAGAATAAAAAATGGCGTCACGCATTAAAACATTTGGCGGGAAAATTACCGACTGCGCGGGAATTTCAAATTTGTTTTGACTGTTATGTTACGGCCGCTGCGAGGAATTTTTAACGCCCATGTTTAATTTATTATGTATACTATAATAACATAATGTAATGCCAAAACCTGCACCGAATCCCAGTAAAGTTGCTTGATCAATGCCCAGAGAGCCCGACACCCATACAAGATTATGCTAAGGAGTGTGTCGGGAGTAGCATCAGCTGTCAGTGATATCAGGGAGTAACGGACTTCCAGGATCGGTTGGCTTGAAAAACAGGCAAGCCAGGTTGAAGTTCTCTTGTGACATTCACAACACGTGGCCAAGCCAGATCCAACGTCGCCTCTTCACTCTCAACATGATAAGAGGGTGCTCAGCGCGTTCTATTATCTCCTTGTTTCTCCTAAAGTCATACTACCGAACATCCAGTATGCGTCGCAAACATCTGTTCTTGAAGCTCAGTATACGCTTGCCCTGTGCCTTCTTAAGGTGCCATGATTCGCTACCGTAAAGCAGCACCGTCAGATTGCAAGCGTTGAATATGCGGCATTTGGTTATGACCGAGTATAATCATGCCTGCGTGAAGACTCCATACTAGGCGATTATTTAAAGCCTTCTGAAAAAACATAATTATTGATAACTGCCTATTAATAAATTTAAAAAATAACTTGATTTTAGCCCGTTTACACTTGCATAGATTAACTGCTGAGAGTACGTACTTATTATCGCAGCCATAACATGAAAGTGCACGTGTAAACACATGTTATCGTGCAAACTAAAAAAATTCAACGGCTTCTGAATTTTCACGCGATAATTAGAACTTGTGCGATATTTGCGCCTGCGCTGTAGATCGATAGTAGTGAACCAGCCAGTAAAGATAAACACCACACCGCGCATAGCATTTTGTCGTTTACGTATTTTCACAACCTATCAAATAGCACCATACAATGACAGCAACGCGTCTCGCTTACGTTTGAAGAATGAGATTGACGATCCAGTCAGTTCCTGGTGAGAAGAAACAGATGGTCGAGCATCGTGGAGATAGAATATTGAAGAGATCAAAGCTCGATTTGTGCTGTATAGTCATTGAAAAGTGTCAAAACGCCGTTAATTGGATATACAGTGGATAAAAAGTCCTTGGAAGGAGGCTAGGTGTATTCTGGCGTTCGGAGATGGACGCTCTCTTGGTGATAAGCACAACATATGCAGTGTCTATACAAATACCACAAATAGCTCGCCAATTTTTCTTTGCTTCCCAGGTTCCATAATTCTGCAAAACACTCCATGTAGAATGGAAATGATATCTCCCGCCTTTTTGATACAGGAATTCGGTGGGGTTAAAGCTGTGACGTCTCTAGATAAAATGCCGCCCCAAACCAGCGCCGAAATGCCGCCTCGTTTTTTTTACTTACAGTATTTTTATCATCCTTTCATGAGTCCAATATCTAAGAAATGTGCTGTATGGATACATTTTCTAACAAAATATCAGACTAATTATTCGCAAATCTGCACGTGTCGTTTCTGGTCATCAAGGACATCGAAGGGCAACGGAAGTAAACTAAATATCGCGGACCCGATAAAACCAATGAGCTGATTTTTTAATGGAAAGATATTTTCGATATACCCACGATCGGCCTATAGCCTTATAGGTCTATAAAAATTCGTAATTACTAAGTATATGTAGCTATTTCTATATATCCCAAATGATTCTCCTCGATTTGCCGCCCTTCGAGTAAATGCCGCTTCCAAGCGACGCTCAATCTGCCTACCTCCACGGGACGTCACTGGGTTAAAGTAGACGATATAAAATACTTCTTAGTTAATAGGCAGTTTTAAAAGAAAATTCGGTCCTGTTTAAACGTAGGTAGCTAACTGTTTTATCCATATTTTTTGCATTAAGGCGTGATCAGATTGTTTAACTCTAGCTAGACGATATGGTGCATTTTTAATAGTTTATCAAAATCCCGGTGGTCCAAACGGACGCCTAGCATTTTAAATATTGGCTTTATTTATATTATCTTCTGTAAACAATTGAATAATAATATTGTACGATATATTAATTCATTGTGATAGATATTTTAGATGAAAAATGTTAGGTATACACAGTTTGATCAATATACCTATTTTGTAATAGTATCAAATATTTATTATTTAAATTACTAAAATCAGGTAGGTACTTACTTATTCATGTTGAAACATCATGTCGCCTACAATTTTGAAATGGTGTACACTAACAAGAATCCATCAAAATCTCAAAACCAATCACCGCAGTGATTAATTATAACCTACTTTCTTTATGTACCTCATGTTATCTCATGGCCCTCTACATCCTAAAGCAAGCCACCAGCCTAACATCTTTGGTAGGACTTCTTAAAGTTTGCTAAGGTTAATGGCAGCATTTTCCAAATGGTATTCCGCGGAGCTCTAGGGTTCTGCGAGACAAAACTAAGGGTATTTCCGTGTATAACAACAACGATATATATCTATAGATTATAGATTATTATATATCTATAGATTAGAACAACGATAAATATAACTATGACCTTTCAGGAAAAATATTAATTTAATATTGAAATTGTGCTATCTCTATTATGTTGATAGATTTTTAATACCACATATTTTCAATACGCCATAATAAATCAAATTATATACCTAATTTCTGCATTCCTAATCGCTAGAAAGCCTCAAATAAACGGGATTTTGCCGGCAAGCTTAGGATATCTCATCTTAATCAATATAATATGTTCAAAAAGGTTGGGTGACTAGGTATAACAAAATAATGACCTAACCTAACCTAACCTAAATAGATTCCACAAAAATTAATGTTTCATTTTTCCCCTGGCTGTTCTATTTTGTCACTGTTCTGTTTTATCATGTTCTGTTTTGTCCGGTTACCTCGGATAAATAGCCGTTTTTATTAATCAGAAAACACACTAAAAATAATTATAAAATAAAATCCTATAAGTACGTTAATTATTATCTGACATCATATTATCACATCAACCATATATTTAAAATGTCACGTCTATGGCCCCCACAAGGGGTGGCTGATAGCGCTCTAGCCTGGGGGCCCGGTGTGGCGAATCGACCAGTTAATTGAGATAAACACACAACACAAATCTGCTCGAAAAGTTTAAAAAAATCACAGATTCGTATTTTATTGTTACTTTTAATGTTTCCTGACTAATGAAAATTACTATTTATCCAATATGGCGAAGAGTCGCATTTTACTTGGCTATCACAAAAGAGGGTCGCGATGCCGAGTGGCGATAATTCAAGTGAATATATTGAAAAATACTAGATATTTTAGACTTAGACTTTTATAGACTTTTTTGTACTATTGGAGAAAATTCATGATATGTGTGTGTTTATCTCATTTAATTGTGGCACTTAGTGTGCATATGAAATACGCTTTGCATATGGACGTCTCCGTATGTATGCTGCAAAAGGACATGACGACGGATGCTGTATTCAGCTAAGGACCTCGTTCAAACCATCAGGTTTTGCTGTAATTTAACACGATAGCTATATAGTAACTCAATTGATATAACAATAATGATTCACTCGGAAGTATAGTGCATTTGCATTAAACATATAAGTCGAAACGGAAGCTGTCTCGCGTTGCAGCAATGATAAATGAAATAATTTTTTTGCCCGTGACCGCTATATTGGATTCGTGGGCCATTCCATCTACGTATCGATTACCTACTCAACTTCGTTTATAATAATTATCTATCCTTCTATTAATACAGTAGGCACAAATTATATTAATACATTTTTATTAGCTTGTATTCTTGTTTGCCCAGTACAAACTTTTTCCTATTTGTCCAAATCTTGCAATAGATTTTTAACTATCTTCCGTTAACGACTAGATAGACATTTAAAACTTTTAGAATATATCAGAACACGATTACAAGCAGAATTGAATTCATTTTCAGTTAAATCGTTTTGTATGTTTCGGAAAAAAATCGTAAAAAGTAAAACATTATTATTGGTTGCTAAGGGGGTCCTAGCAACTAAATTATTAATATATTCGTGCGTTACTATGGAAATCAATATGAAATGTCAAATGACATTTCAGTATTCTATATTTATTCAGTATTTCTATCAAGTACAAAAAAAGTATTTATTAATACATAGAATTGTCAAGTTTGTATGATTCAACAGAAAATTTAAAAACGTGGTAAGTATGTAAGTATATAAAAAGTTCTTTTTATCTTTTAATTTTTTTGAATAATATATTACATAATGTTTCAATCGTATCAATAAATCGGTAAGACGTGTGAACCGATGTATTGAGTTGTGATCGTGATTATTTGCTGAAAGCAGAGTACGTTTAATTTTTGTTTGAAATTCGCGCTTTTTAGCAAGGCGCGTTGTGCTTCAGCGAAACTGGCTAGGGATCATTTTCACTTCGGTCATGTTCACAAATTTTCGATTAAAATGTATATAAATGTAAATAATTGGTACATAGGTACGTTAGCGGGAATAAAATATATATTTATAACTTATGAGCAGAATGAATGTTTTATGTCCATAGAATAGAAAGCATGACGTTTTTTAAGACAACGCTACGTGTGATCGAAAAAATAAATATTAATTTTATCTCTGAAATGTCAAAAGTCAAAATGCTCAATGTTTCTATAGTACATTCAAAACAGGAAACTGCCGCGCACTTAAATTTAAATGTCCACAATGCGCTTTCCAGTGACGCACCCAGGGGGGGGGGGGGCAAGGGGCCTTGGCCCCCCCCAAAAACATTGAAATTGAAAGCCAATAGATTAGACAAATAAAAACACGGCAAAAAAATGATTTGAAATTCTCCAGCACCCTCTTTAGAAAAATTTCTTAGATTTTAATATCTAACACAAAAATTTCGAAACGCTAATGTCGGGTTTTTTTAGAAACTCAATCTCTAATGGAAATGTCAAAAAATTCTCGGTATCCACCCGAATTCCGAAGTGGTTTACACCAGTGGCGAGCCCAGGGGGGGCAAGGGGCAAGGATTTTAAACATTGACATCGAAAGCCAATAAAACACGGCAAAAATGATTTGTAATAATTCTCCAGCACCCTTTTTAGAAAAATTTATTAGATTTTAATTTCTAGCACAAAAATTTCGAAACACTAATGTCCAATGTAAATTAGAAACCCAATACCTAAGGCAACTGTCAAAAAATTCTCGGTGTCCACCCGAATTCCGGAGTGGTGTAGGTCATGGCTCGGGAGGGCTGACAGGGCTCTAGCCAGGGAGCCCGGGCTGTGAGGGGGCCGGCGTGTCGGGTTGACCAGATAAGTGAGATAAACACACAAGCATAAATTAGCTTTAATAGCAAAAAAGTCGCTATTACACTTCATGGCCATGAATATTTTCAATTACATACTTATATAATTGTGCAATATATTTTTTGATTATTACTCGTATGTGTCGATACTCGACAGCTCTATTATTAAATTAGATGTATTAAAAATCGCCAATAATTCACTGTATAAGTACCCTTAATTTGAACTAAAACATAATTTGAAAAACGTTAATGTAATATTTCACACTGCATTTAATCTTAGTGGTAGGTAGGGGGCCCGCCAAATATCCTAGCCTGTGGGCCCGTTTCCGGATGTGGGGACCATGGTATAGGTACACCGAGTGCAATAGACAGACAAAAGACGGATAAACGAGAAATTAAGCTGTGAAGAAGAAAAAGAGTCTATGGGACTAATTTACATTCTCCTCTTTGCCCCCCCCCCAATATTAAATCCTGGGTGCGCCACTGGCGCTTTCTACCATATAAATATTTTATTATTATTTGTTTTTCAGACAAAAACTTCGTTTGTCGTCTGAATGGCAAAGCGTTAAAAATTAATTTAATCTCTTGCAAAATTTAACTGCCAATAATCAACGCAGTTGTTATATTGAAAAGATAATAATAGAATTTCCATTGGGTACACTACATTTTAATGCAAGGCTTTGAATGTGTGAGCGTCCTACGAAAATGAAGCACGCCTTTATACACGTGCATTAGTGTATGTAATATACCAATATTAAACGAGTGTCAATGCATAAACCAAGAGCAGTTGTCAGTATTCGACGTATAACTTATTCTTGACACGTGTTTGAGCTTATCCCGGATTCCTCCTTACTCGAGATCGGATACCTGCTACTCCTTACCCGTTAGATATTTCAGTTCCCATTGTTACTGAGTTTCCTGAGCAAAACGGTAGAAGAGCAACTGATCTTTTCATGTATAAATATGAGTAAACGCTCATGTTACCGCTTTTGCAGAGAGACAGCGCACTTTGCTTAAACTGTGCCAATTTCAAACAAAAATCAAATTCGCTTTACTTTGTTCAATCAATCATGATTATAATAAAACATCGGTTTACATGTATGTTATATGTTACAGGTATCAATGGTGAAATGTGGAGGTAGGCTGTTTAGATCCGCCATAAATAGTGCACACTAAACTTTGTCAGTCATACGTTTTTTTTCTTCATTGAAATAAGATTACAATAATTTATAGATGTCGTTGTTAGTTTTTAAAATTCAATTAAACCTTGCGGAAACCAAGCCATAATAGATAATAGTACAAAAATACTCGTCTACGTATAAAATATCTAAAATTATTCAGTTAAATCATATGTAACTTTGGATATTTTATAGATAGAATACCTACTATTTTTGTATCCATTATAGGGTTTATGGGTCAGGCAGGGCTTAATGAATTTAAAAAAAGAACCAACAATACGTGTAATATGTATTCTTAATCCAACGAAAACAAATAAGTATGAATGAAAAAGTGTGCACAATTTTGTCGTATCGTCCGATGTATACCAAAACTATTATGGTTTGGTTAGGCAGTGTTTAATTGATTTTTAAAAGTTAACCCACACCATCTGTAAATTGTAGAATTAGTTCAATAAAAACAAATACGTATGACTAACAAAGTTGAATGTGCATTATTTATTGCGGATGTTAACATCCTACCTCCGCCCTTCGTGAATGGTCACTATATTATATATTATAATATGTGGATATAATATTACGATGATAACAATTTGTAGATAATTTCTGAGGTGTTTTGAATTATGTAAGTATGTGGATTCAATTCAGCCAGTGTTCCGCCGAACCTGAATAAGTGTTCCGCGACCATTTGGAAAGGTTTTATACACTGCAACACATTTCAAGATCTTCTACAAGGTAGAAGTAAAATAAGTAAAACTAAAATAATTAAAGAATCTACTTCATATTGAAAGGCGAGTGATGATCAATCTCCACTGATGTTTATGACGTCAAGTATCTAGATAGGTCATGGCTCCCACAAGGGGGGGGGGCGTGAGACATCGACCAGATTTGGAGTATGCAACTGTAGATCGTCACATTGCCTTTAACCTTAGCGATAAGTAGGGGGCCCGCTTCGGGATGTACAGGCGGAGGACCATCTTTTGATGAAAGATGGGGTATATTGTTTTTAACTGACCGGTCTGGTATTGAACTGGTCTTGTCAGTTTAACGAGAGTTGCCAAAATTGGCAGAACGGTTAGCTGCGCTAGTAAATATCCTACAAAATAAACTAAGTGTTCCGTTAAAATCTCCGGGTTTGCGAAGTGTTCCATTGCAGAAAAAGTTTGGGAAACCCTGCTCTAACCTATTGTATTTTTCATTGAATAAAAAAAGTTGGTTCTTATTATTTTTAAATCTGTATCATTTTATTCATTAATTGGTGTTGATACCCATATCGAATATAGGTTAAACCACAAAATGTTTATTTAAACTAATAATGTAGCTATTTCGCGAATCTGTAAAATGGCTATTTTTCTCAGAAATGCCAATTTGAGCGAATCGGCAGAAAGGCCAAGCCAAGAAAACAAATAAAAAGTGCGGTTTTGTCTCATGTTCATAAATTGGCGTTAGTTTATTGATAATATAGGCTAGTAAATTTTATAATTATGTCTGCAATCTGCATAGCAACTGAACACATGAGATAAAATCGGAAGAATAAATTTAATCACCTAATTAAAATTAACATTTTTTAAAAATAAATAATGAAGTCAATTTAATGTTGTTTTCCATAGATACTTCACGGAAAGGATTCATTATAAACCTAGTATAGGTATCATCCATAATTCGATTATACCTAATGTGACCAGACGTCCCGTTTTCAGGCGTCGTGTCCCGGTGTCCCCGAACACAGCTTTGGGACGCCAAAATGTCCAATTTTCGAAAAGAAAGAAACTTGTGACCAATGTACATAAATATTTGATGAGTATTCACTTTTTTTCTAATTATATTACACCGCAAAAAGTGTCTGAATGGAACACTGGGAATGTTTCAACCGAAAGTCGTTGGGTGGAGTTATTCAAACACTTTCGCGCCAATAATTTGGATCACAAAAATTTTCGTAGCTACCTATAATTATTAAATATATTTTATGTCTGCCCGGCACTAATGCACCAGTGGAAAGGGTCTACTCTCTTATGAATAAGTTGTAGACGAGTGAAAAAACATAGTTGTCCTTAAAGCAATGTTAATTATAAAAGTAAATTCGAAAAAATCCTCCCAAGAATTTCATTCGTTTTTTAAATCAACACCAGATACCTATACTAAATTTGTTCTTCGGAAATTCAGATAAATTTTCATATATATTCACCTGTGTGTACTTTTCATTATTAAATAAAATAATATGTACTATAAAAAAATATGAAGTGACTTAACCCTTGTATGCGCCTACTCAAACATACCTACCGATAATCTTCAAATAAATAAATAAATAAAATAGGTAACCTAATATGACATGAAAAAACATTACTATCTTGTCAATTGTATTGTATGAAAGTATGAGGCGCCTAAAATGGATAAGTACCTACCTTTTTTTAGGTGTCCCGGTTTGAGGGAAGAAATAAATGGTCACGTTAATTATATACTTACCTCACAATGTTGTTCAAGACGCGGGTTCCCAAAATATGGATGCAGATTGGCGTCCAGCCTCTGTTTCATCAAGTGTGACTGATATAATGGTATGACTTTTGCGAGTTAATCCTCAAAAGTTAAATAGTCCCATAATTAGATCTGATTTTGAAGTGGTATATTAATATATATTACAATCCATCATCATGTTCGATCCTAAGTTTATCATAATATGGGGTTTAACGGGGTGGACGATGTATTGACAGATTGGTGTTATTACGAGAAATGGGTATTCGGCCACTTGCTATACTCTCTTACAGGTAAAAAGTAACTCGTACATTTGCCAGACCCGGGATTCGAACTCGGCACCCGCGACATTATAAGCTGACACGTTATCGCTTGGCCATCGTGAGATTACTTATTACATTATGATATATCTGTCTTGGATCTTGATTTATTTAACTATCTGTCTGTAACGCATGAGAAAAAAACATATACATGTTAATGCATAGGATAGAGCGAGACAGAGAGAAAACGTATTAAAAGGGGTTATTGTGAGAGAAATCATACACGTGAACGCAAATTCTAAATTTGAAAAATAAACTAACACGTAAATAAAGGAATCTTTTATTTTAGATAAGAGTTTGACACATGTTTACAATGCAGCACTATCATAATATCTCCACATAAAAATAACGTTGACAGGTGGCACTGCCATCCAGTATTTTTCTAGCTAGAATTTATTTAGCAAGTATATAAAAGATGATTTCTTCGAATTTTTTACGTAAATTTTTGATTTCTTTATTTTTCACAGCTTATGAAAAACGTAGATGAAGATTTCACAAAAATATGTCTACTATCTATCTTTTGAATAAAATATCATATTATTTTGTTTATTTTTTAAAGGTTGTTTGTTATGAAAATTAGTATTATATTATATTATGTACGATTTTTTGAGATTCATGTTATGTGAGGTTTAATTAATTGTTTTTTTTTCTATTTTTACAGGTAAGTGGAGCTTACATCTAATAAAGAATGCAATTGACAATTCTCTAAATCTCATACGAAAAGGTAGGTATTCCGATTGATTACTTAATACAATATTGCATACTATTCTTTATTCTACAGGAATTAATTTCAAATGTAGATACAATTCAATTGAATGACATCGACGATTTTTAAAAATGGAATCTATTTAAATGTAAAATAATTCCGAAGCATTATTAAAAAATTTATTATAATGAATGAATTTGAATTATGCTTCAGCCACTACCATTGAGGGACCCACTCCATGATTATGTGTACCCAAGCCTGGTAACACCGTTTATTGGAGGATAGTAATTAGTAATTATCAGTAATTAGGTACTATCTACTACTATACTAGACACTGTATTAAAAATTCTTTATAATTCCTTAGTTAGAAGCTTCTTTGAGAGTGGGTCGAATGTTTGGGCCCCCGCATCAGTTGAAATATGACCTCATGGTGCAGTGAGTTCAAAAGAAATTTTCGAGACTCCTTTATTTGAGGTTATATGGATACTATCATTGCCTTTATCCAACTGGCTTTCTCTTAGGTATGCTTACATACTATAGTTTAAATGCTACAATATATCAATATTTGGCTATTATTTGGGTATTTTTTTCGACTTATACGTGGTGCAAATGAGAACTCTGCCATTCTTGGTAGTACTGACTTGTGTGTCCCTGATAACTATCTTAGAAATCGGAAGCATCAGTTGTTTGTTTTCCCAAGGAGCAGATCTAACCTGCCATTGGTGATGTCAATTGGAAGGGCAATAACTCTGTTCAACGAAATCTCTTCGGATATTGATATATTCCACATACGTGAGGATTAGTAGGTATAGAAGGACGTTGTTTTATAAATTCCTAATCTAGGTCTGTTTAGCTGATTTGGTGTACTTCCTTGTATCTGATTAATTTTTTTTTGTATTTACACTTTTCTACTGTTTAACTTAATACTGATCCATTTCTTTTTTTATATAATACTGTTTTAATAATATTTATTTGTTTCTAAATGTCATGTTGTGAACGTCTTAAATTGATCATTTGTAATGTTTACTATAAATGTAAAAAAAAAAAAAAATAATTTGAATTTGAATGTCATCAAATATTTTACTCATTTTGCAAAAATAATTATGTATCACTAAAATAATACCCCACGATGGCCACCTGTCTTAAGCGTCGCCCTATAGCGCCGTGGGTCCCAGGGTCGAATTTTGGGTCTAAATAATACACATGTGTATTGTTTTTCAATGTGTGTTTGAGTCAGGGTATGGACCTAATGTGTTGAGCAAGTGGCTGACATCGATTTCTCGTAAAAACAAAATCTGCCAATACAAATTTCCACTGTGGAGGCCTATAATATGATAGAATCGGACATGGTCGAAAAAAATAATAAAAATAAAATAATAAAGAACAAAAAATACTAATAACTTCAGATGAGTCATCCACATTAACAAGCATGACAGTACATAACATGATATAGGACATAGGTAGTTAAATTAAAGTCGAATAGTAAATTCTCTGAAAAACGATAATAAAGTTATAAAACAAAGTGCTGAGGTTTTTGCGATCATAAAAAGCTGTCACTCGGAAAGCTTATTGTTATGCGCTCTGGCTCACAATCTTCGACCTTCCAGTAAGATTGCAAGTGATTGTATATAAATCGCAAAGCTTGCGAGACTTCATTCTGTATAAAAAGTAAGCTTTTGAATTAATATTGTATTGAGTCACACAATTATTTCCACCTAGTTTTTGTACTTAGACTTTGTAATTCGTAAGCAGACCAATTTTTTATTTATTATTTTATTTCTTAAGGAAACAAACAGTTACATTTTGATTACAAAAATATGTCTAAGCATAGAATTGTGAAAAGAAATTGCAACAAGCAAAGTTTCCATATAATAAATTATAATAAATAGTTAAGCCTTACAAGATAGAAAGCAAGAAGAACATAAATATAAAGAAATTATATAAGAAACATGAGAATGAATATTGAATAATTATTGAAAAAAGTAACATTTTTAAAAATATATAAGTAGAATAAATACTATATTATGTAATAGGAACGTCGACTTTCCAAAGATGGTAGCATAAAGGATGCAATTATCATCATCTACAGTCTAATTTGGATCGTGGACATCTTCAGGAAACGTTTCAACTTCTCTCCGCCTTCCACAAGTTCCCTCGTTCGCCTTAATCTTATGGATTATGGGTCTCTTTCAAGCAAGATTCTCATTTCAGATCTGTTGGACAAGGGCAAGTTTTTGGTAGTTGAGTATCATCCGTCATTGAAACATGGTCTGCCAAAATAATATGTGATATTTTCTTTAAAATATATTTTATATTGATTTACTTACGTAAGTATTTTTATCTGAAACATATCTTCGTTTTTTCTTGTTATAAATCTATTTCGGCAGTTTTATTTGTTTAATTTGTTACTTACCACAATTTTTATTATTGCCTATACGTGCTCATCTCACCCATCTGTAGATACCTTAAATTAAAGTCACGTAAATTCAGTCAAAGCACATTTGAGTGCATGGCGACCTTAGTCTTGGGTAACTGTTCCTGAGACATTCCCAGTCATAAAAAAATGATGCTTCACATCCAAACGTAGGGTTCCGTGATACGCCCGATTAATACCGGGTGAGGTCCGGGGTGGGTGTGGTTTGGTGGGGCCATTACCTTCAATGTTAGAAATCTATTTTTTACCGTGTAGGTACATATAATGTCTGAATTAATAGGATTGACCCTTCAACAGAGCATTCATGTATCAGTAATGTTTAATAAATTATTTTTAAGATAATACCTACAATATAAAATATACTAATTTTTATTACTTTTTGAAAACCGCGTAATTGTTTTTTTTTTGTAAAAAATAGTGTCGGTATGTACGTATTTTTTGAACAAGCTTTCTCCATAATATTACTATTGGCGGTTTCGCCCTTATTTATTTAACGTGTTCATACTGTACTTCTTGTGAGATTTCTTGATTTTTTAAATTACTTTGAGAATTAAAGAATATTTGATTCTTGGCGCGAGGGAATTATTGCCTTAAAAGTTTTTTTTGTCTTCCAGAATGTAAATCGAGAGCTTTTTTATAAGATTTTTGATAAGCTTTTATTATATACATTTATTTTTTGTTGGTCTTATGGATTGAAAATTCAATGTACTCGTATGCTGAAAATGTCTCGAATTCTCGAGAGTCTCGTTTGCAATAATTATTCTCCGGGAAATGAAAATCTCGAAATGACATACAAAATCTCAAGTTTTCTTATTATCTATCGAGAGTTGTCTACGCTAGACTGAAAAATATTATCTTTATTTATAGTCAACAGAGATTACAACAGATATAATGTTTGAGGCTTTCACGGTTGTTTTTTATCGTAGTATATTCTTGGGTTTTCACCGTGTCTCCTTCTTCCTTCTTTACTCGACGTTTCGGGCTCGTTGCAGAGGCCATTATCAAGAGATATGTTTTATGATGAAATGTAGTGTATGTATGTGAATGTAAACGTTGCTCTAAGAAAGTCAAAAGGAATCCGATTATCTAAGAGCAAACGTTGTTCAGAGTAATCTGTCAATCATTACGACCGGAGATACTGGCTCGAATATTAGATTTTGCTGATAGTGCCGGAAGCCATGACGTTTTTAATCGTAATCCATCATCCCTATTAATGTTTTCAGGGTTTCTGTGGATTTCAATGGCCTCCTTTACCAATCGTGCGAAATATCCTTTATTCCGACCCAATATCTTGGTCTCGAAGTCAAATTTGTGCCCTGTATCCATCGAGTGCTCGGCAATTGCCGACATCGTGTAATTTTTAAGACGGTATGCTCTCTCGTGTTCACTCACACGCTTCTGTACCGTTCTAGAAGTCGGAAACCAACTCATACCAATCGTTATTTACATGCTTCTTCTCACCACCACCCTGCTCAAAAAATGGGTCTGATTTCGACTTTGATGACAAGAGCTCGGCGTATCTGCGAATCTTCGTATTTAAAATCCGAGATATCTCAAGTATCAAAGGCTCTTCAAGCAAACGGATATTCTCACAATATGATCCAAAAAGCCACCAGAAGCAAAATCAACCTTAACCCGATCAGTCAAGAGGAAAAGATACAGTTCAAAGGCCGGGCCTATCTACCTTACATCAAAAACACCACAGATACTATTTCCAGGATACTTCGGAAACATAATATTGAAACAATATTCTCAACATCGACAAAGGTCCGAAATATGCTAAGACCAGTAAAGGACTCACAGCCTTTGTACTCGGCAGGTGTATACCAGATAAGCTGTCGTGGATGCCCAAAAAAGTATATAGGCCAGACTTCTAGAACGGTACAGAAGCGTGTGAGTGAACACGAGAGAGCATACCGTCTTAAAAATTACACGATGTCGGCAATTGCCGAGCACTCGATGGATACAGGGCACAAATTTGACTTCGAGACCAAGATATTGGGTCGGAATAAAGGATATTTCGCACGATTGGTAAAGGAGGCCATTGAAATCCACAGAAACCCTGAAAACATTAATAGGGATGATGGATTACGATTAAAAACGTCATGGCTTCCGGCACTATCAGCAAAATCTAATATTCGAGCCAGTATCTCCGGTCGTAATGATTGACAGATTACTCTGAACAACGTTTGCTCTTAGATAATCGGATTCCTTTTGACTTTCTTAGAGCAACGTTTACATTCACATACATACACTACATTTCATCATAAAACATATCTCTTGATAATGGCCTCTGCAACGAGCCCGAAACGTCGAGTAAAGAAGGAAGAAGGAGACACGGTGAAAACCCAAGAATATACTACGATTACAACAGATATTATCATTAACATATTATTGTGTTAAAATATATACGGTCGTAAATCTTTAAAAATAAAACTCTAGTGTGAAAGTAAAACTTCATAAAATATTTTGAGTTATTTTTAAACATGACGTTTTGCATGCATTGCATACAGTATCCACTTAGATATACATGTACAGGTAGATATATTATAATATTGTAATACACTGCATTATGCAACATAAATTTGAATTCTTTATGACAGTATGAAACGTGCGTGAATGCAGTCATAACAGTGCTACGCAACCTTTTTGGATTGAATGTCAAATGTCATCGTTTAATTAGTCACCAGCTGACAATGTACTCTGAGCAGAAGCGACTGAACCTGAAGCATGCGAACCATAGAGCGTGGACTATATAACCAGAATAATAGATATTATTATGATTTTTTTGAAGTTATACTTCTTTTGGCGCGTTTGGGAAATCAGATCAGAGTGTAGTTTTGGCGTGTGACACATAATTTATTTTTAAACACGTAAAAAAACTCACTCGATTGGATTCGAACCACCGATTGTTCGGTTATCAGCCGAACGCATTACCTTTACGCCGCAGTTTGATACTGCAATCGTGACGATTATACAGTATAATATTGCAGTTTAGAATTGTTCCGTTACCTAGGCAGCGAATTTATTAAGGTCGGCCATTTGCAATTCCTTACGTAAACAAACTATTAAACGTCAGAGTGACAGTTGGTACTTTAAAAATAAAAACAACGAGAAACCATTATGTAATTTAGTAATATAAGTTAAAGTGTATAGAAATAAACCAACGGCGTTCCAATGAGCGGTCCTTTTTCTTGATAGTGTAAACAAGATAATTAAGAGCTAGTCGAAGAATCTAGGTTATCCCAAGTTTTATTTTTGTTTTGTTACGCCAAAGAAGGATAACTTTTAACGCGCCCACATAAGTACACACACCGATTTTTTTTAAAATTACAAACGATTCATTTTTAGTGTGCTTTGAGGCAAAACTTAACCACTTTAAATAAAAGTTTAAAATGAAAGTTTTATCGTTCTATCAGGTGAGTATATAAAGTATATGCGATTTTTTGAGATTGTTTATATAATTATTATACTGAATTTTGATAGTTCGGTGTATTTGACAGTAAGTATATATATTTACAGTAATTGAGGTGGTCTGTTCTTTTATACACGAAGTTATTCCCAACAAAATTTGTGGTGGTGGAACTTTTTGCAGTGGACTGTATAATTTGAAGGATGATGTGGATTCCGGATCTAGGGGTGGAGGCGATTTAACAGAATGCCAGAATATTTTTTTGTCGATTATGGTTTGGCTTAGGCAGGGCTTAATGAATTTAAAATACTAACCAACACTATCTGTAATATTCAACGAAAACAAATAAATATGACTGAAAAAGTGTGCAATATTTTTGTCGGATCGCCCATAGCATACTTAAACGATTGTGGTTTGGTTCAGGCAGGGTTTAATTGAATTTTAAAAACTTACCAGTACTATCTGTAAATTTTATTATTAGTTCAATGTAAACAAATAAATGACAAAGTTTAGTGTGCACTATATTATATATAGTGTGAATATTAACAGCCTATCTCTACCCCTCGCCGCTGTCGTATATTATGTAATATTGACTTCAACATCTTTCACGTGTACCTACATACCTACGAGTATTATATATTAAATATTCTGTATTATGTAATTTAATAAACCGTTTTTCTTACACACTGAAGAAGACAACAATATTAAAATATAATAATTATACGATTTTTTCTTGTTTACCCTTAATGTTGGTTTTTATGTGATTAACATTGTGAATAATTATTTTTTGTCTCGATATCCACTGATTGTCTGTCACTGACTCTCAGGTGACTGCAAACTGCAAGCAATGAAAGTGGAGTATTTATTCTCAGAACTTGTTAAAAGCTCCTGGGAAACACAATATAAACTTTTTCAAGGCACGGTTTTCATTTCGAAACTATAAACAGTTTATTTATGTAAGGCCATTTGAAATCATTCTTTATCATTCACTGTTTATCTTCTTTGCTTAGGAATGACTCCAATACTCTTGAAAATATTATGTTCTATCATTTCCCTTTTGTATTTATTCTCCTCAGACTAATAGAAAATGATAGATTCATAATATGTTGACTTGCCGCGTGATTATAATAATAAGCTGTAGATTATTTACTGTTTGGATCATGCATAATAGTACGCCTATCCTTTTTAAAGTTTTATAAAGATGGAAGAATAATCGGTTGTTTTCACTTATTGGTGTCGTCTTCTACTGAAGGTTGGCGACCAAATTGTAGTAGATCTCCCTATTATGAGTCAGTCATATACACACTTTAGGCATTGACACACTATTATGAAAGTTGTATTGCTAAGAGAAGCTACTTCTGCCGCCCACGCATCTGCTGCTGGGAATGGGATAACTGGACGCCAGGACAATTGGACGTCGCACTGTCGTAGAGACGTATACAGAACGTAGACGAGGAATTTTAATCAGTTTATATCTACTACTTAGTAGCTTTAATTCATTTTACTCTTAACATAATGTTTTTTTTATTGCGGATTGAGAATTACCATGCCTAAGGCTTTATATAAAAATAAAAAAAAACTCTTTTTTCGTTGGAACTTAAACATATGCACGATTAAATCATAATGTACGTGTGCATATTTAAATTCTCGTCAACTATTAAATCATAATATAATAATTTAAATATAAATAATAATATTAAATATATATTTTTAAAAGTACCTATACGTACCTAACATATATTTATTTTCGATTTGCGTGGCGTCCAGTTGTTCCGGCGCCAAATCGTCCTAGACCTAGACCCTCTGCTGCTCTCTTTCTTTCTTTGCATTATGAGCTGACGTAGGTTGTAGGTATTATCAGCTGTTTCGTGGAATAACTATAACAAATTGTTTATCCGCAGTTAATAATTCCATTATTGTATTATGACATGTCTTACGGGAAATGATTAATTTTGGTCAGGTCATCCGTTATGTTATTGTATTGTATTTAGATACGACATGACTAACTGATGTCATCGAGACGGATGAAGTCATAACTTATTTTATTATTTATCATTTAAAATGCATCTTTCATAAGTAATGCGTAAATCATGCAGATTTGTCCTAATGCAGAAAATTTAGACAGAATTATCATTTTTACGACGCATTATTCATACAATTAATAATTATGATTAATTGCAATGCAGTTTGCAACTCCAAAAAATAAATTTATTGAAACCAATATTATCTAGACAATTTGGCGCTCATTTTGGTATGTAAACAGTACACACCCATTTGCCACGTACGGTACAAGGATGCTTGATTTTTTTCACTGTCGCAATTACCTTGCCTTTACAATGCTAATAAATTCCGTCCGTTCTGATGATGTCACCTTGGGTTACCGTACGAAATTGACAATATTACAGTAGGTAAAAGGATAATGCCTATTTTTGCAACAATAAGTCTAATAAGGTTTCATCCTCATTATTTGCTCTATAAAATTATCAAATAGGCATCAACATTTAATTCTCATACGAGTATTTCTATATATTCTACAACTCATAAAGCTTGATCTTGATCTCAAGCCTTATTTTCATATTTCTTTCTCACAGTAACTGAGTATGATTCTTTGTCCCATATACTTTTAAATCTGTCTCTTTTGTTCGTTATGGAATGCGACGTGTCTTTATACTTTATGACAGGTAAATGAAATCTGACGGACATATTATATCTTCTTCTTCTTCGATAGCGCTACAGCTCAAGTCGAGCCCTGGCCTCCTCCACCGACGTCCTCCAGCCGGAACGGTCCTCCGCACGTCTTTTCCAGTTCCTGATTTTTAGCAGCTGGTTGGCATCTTTTGTAATGTTATCACCCCATCGTGTGCGTGGATTTCCTACTGGCCTTTTCCCCCCTGGGTTTCCTTCGAGGATCTTCTTCGGTATCCGTGACTCAGGCATGCGCTGGACATGGCCTGGCCAGTTTAGCATCTGGAGTTTTATGAAGGTGGAGAGTTTTGAATCTTGGTTTAAGCGGTATAGTTCCGTGTTGTACCTATTCTCCACTACCCACCATCATTCATGGATTCATATATCCGCCTCAGGATCTTTCTCTCAAAGCAGTCCACCATTTCGGCTGCTTTCATATTTAGCGTCCATGACTCGCACCCGTATGCAACGATTGTGCGTATGACGGTTTTATAGAGCCGGATCTTAGTTTTTCTGTGGACATTTCTGGATTTTAATATGGGCAGCAATGAGAAGTACGATTTATTTGCAGCGGTTATTCGGGTTTTTATTTCTTCCAGTTCCTCGTTCTCTTTTGTAATATTTGAACCCAGGTATGTGAACCGGTTGACAACCTCAAATTGATGGTTTCCAAAACTGGAACTTTGGCAAAGCCTACTCTGATTTTGTCGGCTTTGTACCATGGCTTTAGTTTTGTTTTCATTTACTCTTAAACCAATCTCTAGTGCGGCCCTTTGGAGGTGGTCAAATTCTTTCTTCACAATCTGTATGGATCTGCCTATCATGTTGAGGTCGTCGACGCACATATATCAATTATATGTATTTTATGGGTGATTCTATCGATTTTGAAAATAATAACATTTTAATTAGATGTAATATTTATGATTCTAAGAATAGCCGACATATTATGAAGATACTAAGTGTATATTTTCTGAAACGTTTGCAGTTTAATGGGCTGGCTAACAGGAGTGTTAATTAATAGAATGCCATCAATACCATCAGGGTCGGAGTTCTTCGTGAATGTCGAAAACGAAGAATTTGGGGTATCGTTGCGAGCTTAGTCTAGATAATCTGTAGACTTTATAAGAAAAAACGTATATACCAATATGATAACTTTTCTTTTCCCATATTAGAAAATATTAACATTAAATGACCACATAAAATATATTAATACCATAAAAGATTATTGTTGTAAACGTCGTCGTATTAAAATTGGGAATAAAGCCATATTTGGTACAAGATGTTCGTGGTTATACAAAACTTAGTCTTTTTCAAATTATTATTTTTTCAACGCACGCATAATATCTATAATTAAACAGATTATATAGGCAAATATATTCGGTAAATTGTTCAATGTAATTTATAATGTACTCGTATTTGAGATTGCAAAATTTTGTGTTATTTGCCTTAATATAATATATTATGAGGTGTGTATTTTCAAAGTGAACTTATTTCACTACTTGAAGAAAATGAGTTATGTATGTCAGAATTTAAAGAATAAAATTTTGAACCAGAATTTTTTGTATAGAAGAACCTAACAGCATTCAATCCAGTAGAAAAATCAACTTCAAAATAATTGGTGTTAGGTTACAAAAGTAATTTATTCCAATACAAAAAAAACATATGTAACGTCAACACCGTAACTTTTTTTTGGCTTTTGCCAAAAATTTGTTGAAGTGGAATAAGTTCACTTTGAAAATACACGCCTCATATTATTGTATGACTGTTTTACATATCCGACTCTTTCCCATTTAAAAATGATAAAATAATTAGAGAAAAGAATAATTTTTATTCTAAAATATGCGGTCTGTTTGCGATCGGTTATTTTCAGACATGTAAAATCGCGTTTATTATCGAATCAAATTTTATAATAGAATTTCATAGTTTAATTTTAATGTTTGAATTTTATGCTAATATCGATTTCAAATTATTACTATCAACCGAAAGAATGTCCTTGATCTAATTCAAATTTAAATCCTGATAGATTTAAGTTTTGCACTTAAGTTTTTTTTACTGTGAGTGCGTTATAGTGCTTGATGATGCCGCGAAGAAAGCGAAAACCAGGGTCGCAAAAGGGTGCAAATAAAATAATATAAAACTGAAATCAATATTTTATTTGAAATTAAGACTAGGCCAGGATGTACATAATAATAATCTGTTAAAGTTAAATTTTAAACACATATAACGTTCCTTTTATGAACGGATACGACAAAATAAAACAATAGAATGTAATTATCCCTACCTAATTAATAGGTAAATTAAAAAATCTTCAAGGGGGTCCTCTATGAAGAGATTTGTATCAGATATGGAAGCATGTTTGACATGTTGTCTTTTATAGATACATTTCCTTATCTCGCATTGCTGAGCTCATTAAAATTCAACTGAAATATCATAATTGACGGAACGCGCGAGATGCATACATATAATTTATTAATAATCATCTCGCGTACAGACAACGATTTTGTTTTACACAATGTGTCATCGTTGCTCATTCATGTGTCCATAAATTTATACTATGTTGATTGTCAGTGTAGTTGCATTAAAGGAATTATTCAGTATGAATCCACACATATTTTGGCAGGTTTCGTTGTTGAGAGACGAGACCACTGTGTTCGGGGATGACCAGGAGGTGTAGATGGAGATTCGTCAGTAGGAGAGATGAGAAGTCGAGATGTGGTGGTTGCTCCGATGGATGCAGGAGCGAGTTTTATTTGCAGCGTCAACATTCGGTACAAGAGTATATTACAAGAGCGTTATGTTACAATACTTATGATACTGTTCCGAGGTCCGAGCTTGGTGGAACAGAATACTGTGCGGAGCGACTGACACGAAGCTTACTGATTGGACTGAGATTAAGATTGATACTAATAGGTATTTAGACTGAGTAACTTATCAACTATGACCCGCTAATTATATACATGAATATTCGGTAAATTGCGAGTCATTGTAGATGAAGTTTGAAATTGAGAAATCTGCTGGCCTCTGCATTATTGAACTTCGAATGTTTTGATCCCTTCGAAGAATGTCACGTAAATAGAATATGCTGACTGTAGATGCGACGATTGTGCGATAGTTTAAATGACTTGCTAATTATTACACTGTCGAAATAATACTGACAAGGCCCAATAATTTATTTACATATCCACATTTTGTGAACTGGCGATAGTCCGCGATATCGTCCGCGTAAAATACGGAAATACCAACTAGACAGATATACAAAATATTACTGGTTGAGATAGACTATGCAGCATCATGCCAAACCCTACTTATCAGAAAGCAATGCATAGATAATTTTCGCGCCTACTTCGATGTAGCTTTTGACGAACGTATTTTAACGTCGTCCATACAGACAGCTCCAAACCCTACTTATCGGAAATCAGTACATCGCAGTAGCTTTGGGCGTGTCTTCTTGGTGTTGAACTTACTTGAGATAGACAACGTTTGGATCAAGGTATCTAACCTCTCTCATCTATCCAACTGCTCTATTTCAATTTCAAAGTCAGTGGGCTTAGAATGTATATCAATATCACACTCGACTGAGAGCTAAAGTGAGCCCACGCGATATACAATGGTTGTCTACTCGTGACGAATTAGTGAAAATGAGGGGTGTATTTTCAAAGTTAACTTATTCCACTATTGACGAAAATGAGTTATGAATACCAGAATTTAAAGGATACAATTTTAAAGACGTGTTTTTTGTGTATAAGAACCTAATAGCATTCAATCCAGTAGAAAAATCAAGTTCAAAATCGGTGTTTGTTACAAAAGTAACTTATTCCAACGCAAAAAAAAACATAATATATAACATCAACACCGTAAACAGTTTTTTGGCTTTTGCCATCAATTTGTTGAAATTTGCTCAAATGCAACTTAGACTTTAGTAAATTTATATCAGCGGAGTACCTAGTCTAATACCCTTTTACGAGAAATATTTATTAGAAGTTCGTCTAAGTACACATTGAAGAATTCAACATGTATTTTTATCCAGCATCTAAGATTGAACCCATGCGTGTCCGGAAACTTGTACGTATGCAGTTCACCGTATCACACTTCACCGCAAAATGTTGTTTCGGAAATATATGGCCGTATATTAAAGACAGTCCAACCTCTTTGGGTCATATAGTACTGACATAAAATTCATGTCTAAATAAAATACGGTTCTTGTCGGTTTACACTTTACTACAGGAAGCCCGCAGCAAACAGATTTTGAAAACAGCCGATATAGATAATGGATTATTTGTTAGGTTAGGTTAGGAAGTAAGGTTTGATTTCCATTCTTGAATTCACGAATTTTGCCAAAATCTAGAAAGCTCACGGCGAACTGTGCCATGGTGAAATATTTTACGTACAATTTACCGAACCCATGACTCACGGCTTCAGAGATAACCGCTCTACCATCTAAATGACTGTGGATCCAGAAGACATTGTGAATTATATATTTTCTCACATAATGCCATCATGGATACTTAGTTATAATAATACAATGCTACAAATACTTGAGAATCTATATGAATAAAAACATCGATATTTAAAATTTAAATAATTCGACGTGTCATGAATATTAAATGATTTATAAATAATAAGCTTTTAAAATGGTCACTCTATTTACAGAGTTAGCTTATTGTGAGTGTGAGCTTTCCCATGATAATGAAAGTTGAACGAGTTGGAACGCTGGAAGCGCGCGAATACTGATAGTAATATTTTAACATCTGATTAAAATATTATTACTCTGTCTGTCAAAGTTGACTAATAGACAAATAAATAATAAAAAGTTTGCCTTACAATATAATAGTGTGGCAGTGGGGAAGGGTGCATGTTGAAGGGAATGTGGACTGTTGTAGCTAGATAACTGACACAAAGTGCTAGGACAGTCTGGACACTCATATTTACGGGACTTCGTATTTAAATTTTTGTTTCATCTGCATGATTTTACTAATACCATTTTACTGATCATAAAATAGTATTTATTACATTTTTATCAGGAATTGAAAGTGCGCTAAAAATACGGTTTTGTTAGTTGGGCTTTTTATCCAGTAGGCCACGCGGAATTTGTCTTTTATTTTTCGACCATGTCCGATTCTCATATGATCATATGTGGGCCTCCACGGAGTAGAGGAATATATTAACAGATTTTGTTTTTTACGAGAAATGGATGTCAGCCACTTGCTCAACCTATTAGGTCCATACCCTGACTCACACACAAATTGAAAAACAATATGTGTATCTACTTGCCAGACCCAGGATTCGTACCTGGGACCCACGGCGTTATAGCCCAACGCTTAAGCCGCCCGGCCACCGTGGGCATATGCAATCTACTGTGCGTAAACAATCAAACTAATTAATACATTAACAAATATTTCATTTCTACCCACAAAAAATAGCTAGTGAAGCTATCAGTAGTAATTCTGAAAGACAGTTTCAAAATTGGTGGACCGAAATGTACGGCGTAATTGAAAAAAGTGATAAAGCTATATAATATGTGCTATGTTCTGTGAGTGGTATCTAGATTCTAGAACATCATTTTTAAATAATATTTTTTTCCATAACTGCTCGGCACGTCAAACAGTTAAAAATTGTATTTGGGAAATTTTGGCACGCGTACGTAAAAAGGTTCGCCAACCCTGATCTAAAATGTTTTCGACGCATGAGTTTTTTTTAAATTATAATTCAAAAACCGATGTGACATGAAATATTGTAAAAGTTACGATTTATGAAATAAAAATTCTGAATACTGGTTATTATTGGTGCATTTTAATCATGTTTGGAAAATATTCGTTTTCGTTGAAACGTTTATCAATTCTGTTGTGAGTTAGAAAGTAGGGACTACTAGATAATTAAAATTAATAACTTGAAGCTGCCAACATTAATTTACTAAAAATTGCAACAGTATATTATTGGTATTATCTTTTTCCCGCGTAAAAGCGAATTTCCTGTTATAGAATGACATACATCCTTGTATTTTCGCCGCCTATATTATTAAAATGTATTTCAGGAACGTGTAATCAGCTCACGTTTCGTGGAAAGGACTATGATGACATAATAATGCAGTTTTATTATGACAATAAAGCAGATGGTAGTCTGTCCTGTAATAATTATTATTATGAAATCGACTTTTCCTTGTTTATGGTTTTACTCTTAGACACTGTCAATGATGTCTTTAAATTAGTTGTTACAGTTGACATTTTGGTTGATAAAATAAAGATAATATCAGAACGAAGACACTAAAATAAATATATTATATTATTAGATTTCAATTTCATTGGTAAAAATCAGTGGATCGTAAATGCAATCTTCTGTCGTTTACCAGAGCCTCAAAAGTGTTGTTTTTCTAATACTCGATCCATGGCAGAGTTCTGTCACGAATATCATCTGTTGTAAGGGACCTTGGCATTACGTTTGAGAGTAAACTGACATTTATTAGCCACATAGTTGCAATCTGTAACAAGGTGGATGTTGGGCTTCGTCATGCGTACTTCCCGGGTCTTTTCGGATGTTACGGTATTAAAACTTTTGTTTAATTCCTTAGTTCGAAGCAGGCTTGAGAGTGGGTCTATTGTTTGGGCACCGCATCAATTGAAGTTTGGCCTTATGGTGAAGAGGATTAAGAAGAAATTCTTTTTTACTCGAGGTTGTATGGATACTATCCGTGGCTTTATCCAACTGTTTCCTGACGCGTCTTTAAATCAGATTTTAACGGTAATATGTCGGCAGCTCTTTTAATTTTGGGATCGTCTTCATATAACAATGATAGGTCTTCGGTTGATTCGATAGAATATGAAACTATTGAATTGGTTTTTGAATCTGATATAAGGTTGGTTTTAGATTCCGAAGTAAACGTACCTTTTGTAGATGTTTCATTTTGATGTACAGATTTATTTAAATCACCTGTGGCTTTAGTATATTTATATTGTTTAAAAATATTCACGTTATTTTCCTTTCGTTTTGTCAAGATTTTTATTCCCGTTCGCACAATCGGAGCACTTTTATACATAATTATATAAAACTATTTTCAATCATTTAAGTCTGTATTATCTTTACGAAACTATAAACGTAAAATTCATATTAAATTAAATTAAAAAAAACACTACAAATGTAAGACGAATACGTGGTTATTTTGACACATTTTTTAAATAAAAGAAAACAAAAACTGTCGATTTGTTGATTAGTGAAAATTCCATTTTTAAATTCGTTTGACATAATAATTATTTATAGGTCGTATTTTTAATTAATATGTAGCTATAAAATGATGTCGAGGTTATGTGATTAATAATATTATAGTGATACAGACCTATAAACTTATCTGGAGAATGGCCAAAAATGAAACTACGAACTACCGTAGGACGCCATATTGAAAAACGTCATTCGAATGTCATATTTTGCCAGTTACGAGGCGTGATTGGGTAGTTTTCGACAGTGGCTCCCCTATCTCTTTCTCCAGATAAGTTTGTAGGTCTGTAACTGACATTCTCTTGGGTATGCTTACATATTGCAGTCTGCAATTTAGAAGAGATCTTTATTTAGCTACATATTTTTTTCGACATATACGAGGTATAAATGAGAAATCTACCATTCTGGGCAGAGTTGACCTGTGTCCCCCTGATAACTATCTTATAAATAGAGAGCATCAGTTGTTTATTCTCCCAAGGTGCAGAACCAACCTGGTAATGCCATTTGAGAGGGTGATAACTACTATGTTCAACCAAATTGCTTCGGGTGTTGATATATTCCACTTGCGTGAGTTGAGTTTAGGTGGACGCTATTTTATAAAATTCTCCTACTTAAAAAAGGGTTTCCTTAGCAAACTCGGTGTACTTCTTTGAACTTCTATATACCTATGTATAATTGTATTTTCACTGCTTTTATATGTTTACATAATGTTCTCTTTCTATATTTTCATTTTTATCGTTTTTATTACTTTTCTTATTTATAATAATGTTTCATGACATGTTGTGAACGCTTTAAAGTTATACTGTGTAATGTCCACAATATGTTAAAAAAATAAATTGAAATTGAAATCACGGATATAATAATATCCTATATAATTAATTGTATAACGGCTGTGTCTACATAATGTATGCGAACAATCATTTTCATACATTAACAATATAAAGAGCATGTTGAGAAACTAAATAACCGATGAGAATTTGGAGTCGTGCCTGAAATTAAAAACTACAACCATACATACAGAAACTATGTGTCCAAAGAAATGCAAGGTTAGGTTAGGTTAGTTTAAGGCATGCGTCAAAATTGTGTGTAATTCATAATATTCTGTAAACATATATACTATTTAAAATTTCAACAATAAAAACATATATTTATATTAGTTTTATTCAGGAAATCTTATTCGCTTAATAAATAAACAATAATTATAACATGCAATTATTAATTCATTTAAATAAATCGTATTTGTAAAAAATATATCGTCACCTCAATACTACAACTAGATAACTCTGATTTGGTCATTATTGGGAAAATGATATATAAACTTTACTTGATTAACATATTAAATCTAGGCTATAATTATTATTTTAAATAAAAATGGAAAATTGTGCTTGTCTAATTGGGAACAATTAAATAATGTTCAATTATATGAAAAAATATTGTAGATATATTATTTTATTTATTGAATACATTTATGATTTCAAAAATATATAATATTTTCAAACACAAAAATAATACAGTTCCCATTAACTACTGATTAACCTAGTTTTATCATTTTGTATTGAATTGTAGAATCATATTTAAAAGATATCTCAAGTTATCTAGTTGTAGTATTGAGGTGACGATATTTATGGCTCTTGAAAAAATTCTAAACCATGGTGCTATTAATATTTGGCTCCTTTGAGTCCAAGAGTTTGCAGACCCGTAGACCAGTGCTCCGCAACCTTTTCTCACCCACGGCACGCCAAAGGTCTTCTCAGAATTCCACGGCACACCACACGTAAAACAATTTATACTCCAAAACATGGACCCCACATCCTGAAGGGGGATCCCAAGCCAGGATTTTTGGCGGGCCCCCTACCTATCCTTAAGGTTAAATACAGTGTGATACTCTAAGATAGCATTTTTCAAATGGTGTTCGAGGTAAAATTAATGATATTGATTGTATGTTTAGCGATTTTTTGTATTTATTAATACATCCACTTGAATAATTATTGATAGTTGTCGGGTTAAGAATAATTTTATTATTTGTCGAGTTTTGACAAAGTAATAATAAATTGTATCCTACAATCGAATCTTTTAAAATATGTATTTGTATTATCAATATAATAACTAATTAATGTTATAACTGAGCTTGTTTCAATGAACGTAAAAGTTTTATATATCTTGACTTGATACTTAAAAGAGCAACATGAAGTCTCGGTCAAGACCCTTCAAGCAAGACTGCTAATTATTTTTAATTATAACTTGAGTTGAAAAACTTTGCTCACCTAGATATGTCATAGGAAATGGGAGCTGAACTGCGATAGCCTCGTCGGAAATCCGAGGATATTCTTTATTAACCGAAATTCAGAAAATTGCCAATGAAACATCGGCGAAGGTCAGTTTTAGCGTCCCGTCGTTTCTCAATCCAACCAATTACCCTCGAATTTATAGGGAAAGCGCTCCTATAGAATTTTCAGCATTGGTTGCAAAAGGGTTTTGAATCCAGTCATATTGATTGTATGAAAGTAATGATTAAATTTATTTTGCAATAAAGTTAAATGTTTTTGAGACGGATCCAAAATTAATTATTGTTTGTTTTCAATGGTGGTCTGGTAGGTCCTTTGCCACATTTGTAGAGATCCTTGTCTTAGCTCCTTCTACTTTATCAGAGCACGTCAATATATTTAATTCTGACCTTGCATTGTTTTATTAAGTTAATACACGTGCTCAAATATACTACCAGCCATGTACGAAAATTTGGCTATTAAGTAAGTATTGTATAATCTACAAAATTGTTTGTATTTTTTTTGGCAATGCGCCGCGGCACACCTAGGATCGTCTCACGGCACACCGGTTGCGGAGCACTGCCGTAGACTATAGTCGATGAAAAGAAAATATAGTTAGTTATAATATATTTGGTTATGTATGAATATACTGAGTAGCTACTAAAACATGTTTTACATTTTAAACAGCACTTGGGAGTAATTCTCTTGATTAAGTGATTAACTGACCATTATCTGTTGCTGAGCGCATTTCTGCGGCATTTTGAGAGAAGTTGTGATAATATCAGACGAAGGAGAAAAAAGTGACGACATCTTTTTACTTAGACTTTTTAACGAAGAAATTAACGCACCTAATAAATATCAATTTTCTTCAAAGCGATGCTTATCCAGCCCAATGCAGTCGTTATTAATGAGTCCAATAAGATTAATTTATTGAGAAATATGACTATACTATTACAATAACCATAGACAATAATAATATAAGATGCGTTAAACGTACTAGCGAAATTAGAAAATTGTTGTAGTGGTATTTTTAATCTATATTATAAGAGTCAAAATAATATTATATTGGTTTCCTGTCTACAAAGAACGACATCTGCATAGACAAAAATACAGAGTTTGTTTGTTCAAATTAATTACCTTTTCTGCCAATTTTAATTTTGAATTTTGACGACAGATCAAGATAAGCATATTATATTTATGCATATATTTATTTCTTCTTTACACTGTTTCTTTGTTCTTTGTTTTTAAATGTCATGTTGTGAACGTCTTAAATTTATAATTTGTAGTGTTCACGGTATGTAAACATAAAAAAATTTGAATTTGAAGCCGGCTCTCACATCTAAACTCGCCCGTCTGCCGCACAGCCATAAATTAAGTCTTCCAAGAACGTTGATCCGGTGCTGCATATGAAGACCAACCTCTTTGGGTCGTATAGTACTGACATAAAATTCATGTCTAAATAATAAAACACGGTTCTTGTCGGTTTACACTTCACAGGAAGCCAGCAGTAAATAAATTTTGAAAATAGCCGATATACTGGATTATTTGTCAGGTTATGTTAGGTTTTCATTCTTGAATTCATGAATTTTGCCAAAATCAGTTATGAAAATTGAATTAATGTTCATATTGAATCTAATAAAGTTGAGACCGTATAGCATACGGTCATCTCTTTCCGATAAAAATGCTCACGGCGTACTGTGCCACGGTGAAATGTTTTATGTAGAGTCTGGTGTGTGAGGCATCTAGGCGCTTTCCCCCCCATCTCTTTTACTTGATCTCTAAAATGAGATGGTGACTCGAATTCAATTCCTATTGGCTTCCCTTAGTAGTGACGTCTCACGGAGCTTCGGGATTCTGTGGAACTCCGTTTGTGAAATACTGATGTAGATAGATTGTTTAAATTTTGTAGCAAATATTGTTTTATGTTAGAATAACATATCGCATGACCATATTAGAATGAAACAATATATTATTCTCACGTATTTGCAACGTTGCTGATTTTATGTTGTGTCATCTTTTTGGGTTAAATGGCCGACCTTGCATTTGTTGAGATGAAAAAAGCCGCCTCAAAGACAGTCGGCGGCGAAATGCAAACACCAGACAGACGATAGCCACTGCGAAAATCGTCACGCACCAAAACAAGAAGTTTAACACTAAATTCAGCAGACTTTAAGTAAGACCTCCAACAAAAGTTATTTTGATAAAATCGACGAAGTGTTTCCATATTATATACCCCATAATATATGATACAATATGACCGTTGTAGTGACTCTAATTTTACACGAAACTTCTTTATTCGTCTCTCTTGTTTTAAAAAAGTATTTCTCCATTATTCAATAATTCACTTGCTTCATGTAAACGCGCCATTTTCATTTTTTTATAAGTTATGTAACTGGAATATGTGTCCTTTATCTTTCCTTATTACTCTCTTTTTTTTGTTCTATCTTACATTACCTAGGTATATTCGATTGCTTAAGACGGTACTTTAGTGAAACGGCAAATAATTTTCAACTATAGGTGCGACGAAATATCGGACTGCCCGGCAATCGGAGAGTGAAAGTCGAGCTGTGAACACGTCAATTTGTTTCGTGATGGCGACGGGGGAATTGATTCTTAAATCGTGTAAAGATGACTAAAAACCGTTACCCATTTACTTGAAAAAGAAAACATGTCAATGAATATATTATTATTTTTATTATTACTAATAGAACAATAAACATAACATTAAATGGACGCATGGTGACTTTTTATGACAAATTATGTTTTGTTCTGCACGCGTCATTTGCACAATCTTCGCGTCGCGTAGTCACGATCGTTTTAGACCTTTCCCCAGCTGAAGTATAGCCTTAATCTGAAAACCAGCTAACTTCACTTTTGACCAATAATGAGATTTTAATTGAATTTTGTTATATAGCATGTTTTCTATGCTCATACAAAATTTTAAACTTCTAAACCTATAAATAAATGCGTTATCGTTATTCACACAAAACAGCCAACTGTAGGCGCCAAATTTCCAAAATCGTAAATGGAACAACTTCGCTCTCTATATAAATTTTATTTTTATATAAAATGGAAACTAGAATAGTATATTTGATTCATAGTGGCAGTCACAATCACTGCACGCTATTCATAAATGCTGCTGTTATATTATAAAAGTTGATTTTAGTGTCTGCTAATTGAAAGTTTCCCTATTTTAAGGCTCGATGACATTGAGCTACTTTACACGCTGCTTGTTGACGAATTTACAATATGCTCGTAAACTCGCCCAGTGTCATCATCGAACAAGCTAACAAGCAGATTATAAACAATCTACCGAGAAAAGTTTACAGCCGGTCAACTTTACATGCTTACACGCTGGCGTGTGGGCCTACTGCGTCTGCGCAGTAGAGCGATGGTAGCGACCTCCCAGTAAAAAAACGAACTATTTATTTTGACATTTACCGTTTTGACGTTTGAAAATGAAAACATTATTCGGCAAGCATTTTACTTTCATTTACGTTCCACTTCATAGCGCTAGAGCCCATATTAAAATTTCAACTCGCTAGCTTGTGTATATTATCTATGCTTTTTGGCGTATATTATCTATTGTCTATGATCTGCAACTACGTTCTGTCAAAATAGTCACTGGCTTGTGGCTTCTCAGTGAATGGAAAGTTTTGTGTGTCATCATCACAATTATTGCAGTAGCTGAATCGTCCGCTTTTAAATTTGCCAACAAACCGCTTGTAAAGTAGCTCAATGTCATTGGCGCTTTATTAACTTTATTATTACCTACTGGTAAAAGCTCACCACGATTGTAAACATCGTGTCGTAAAGCATTTTTTTTTTTAAATAATATGTGCTGAATCTATTGAAAAGATTATAATATTGCATATCAAAAAGTCATATAAGTTTAATGCCCTTTTTGGTACTTAATACAAAGTAGATAAGTACTGATATTTTAAAGATTAAGCTGATCCTTTAGATTGCATCTGTCAAGAAATTTATTATATCTATGTAGTTATGCAAAGTGAAACTTTTCTCTCATAATGAGAAGTTGATTGCGTTGATTGCACAATAAAATCCCTTTTTATTATGCAACAGAAATGCACATAATTATTATTTTGCACTAACGACCGTAATTTTAAGACGGTTATGTTAAGGGAGTGTAGTTAAGATTGACTAAAATTCATGTATTTTAACGACTAATTAAGGCAGTGTTTCTTAATATTTTTCACGTCATGACGAACTAATTAAATTATACAATTTTAATTAAAAGTGATGAGGTACATTTATACCTCAATGGGTATGTTACTAGGCAAAACTGCTGTAGGTATTTTGGGCGAGTAAAGCCCACGTGTGAATCATTAGAGGCCGTAACATGCAGCGAAAGTTACAATTTGGTGCGGTTTATGGGCTGGAGACCTACTTCTTCGAACACGATGAAAGAGCAACCACTATGGATGGTTACCATAGTCGATTTTACTGAGACTCACTGTCATATCGCCTCTTCTCATCTAGAGGAGGATCCGCCGATCAGGCCCTCACTCCAATTCTGTTAAAGAACTTTACAATTTAGCGAAGCTCTTCCGTCTTACCCACTGCCAGGGCACCTTTCAATTCGTCGACATTTTCAAAGATATCCGCAATTCGCAGCTGTACTCTGTGTCGTTCATATTTAGGGCATTGTACTGATGTATGTATACAATATCCTCCAAAACATCACATTTATCGCAGAGCTGCAAATCGTTTCTTCCCATGAGGACATCAAATCTTTTACCCCTTAGCTTTAGTTCTCTTCAAGGGAGACTCTGCAAATCAGGGCAGGCAATAGTGGTCATTGGCGAAAATATTCGCTGACATTGATATGTGGTGGTAAACGGTAACGGAGTCTAAATTGTATCTTCTTCAAATTTTCAATATATGGAAACTTTTCTTTTGACTTGGGATGGGGTTAGTTGAAATAGGGATAAGTTGCAACAATCGATTTAAAATGGCCGCCAATCACGATTTCAACGAAATTTATTAGTTGCACGTCAGATGGTAGTGTAATACACACCGTGGTCTAAAAATCAGTTGAATATATTGCGTTAGACATGAGATATTATTTAAAGTTTGTTTTCGTTTACTCAGAGTATTTTTTTTAAAGGTAAATATTTTCTGTTACTCTTATACATACTTTATTAATTTGGATATCTGTGTTATATATTATTTTCTTGCCAAAGTATTGTAAAATATATGCACGGATATTTAATTCACTCAATATTACAGCAATCACAAAATTTTGAGGCTGGAATTCAATTTTAGATGACGAGGTTGGTTGCAACAAATGTTACTGGGTTACATATTGAAACTGACCCGAAGTAAAAAAAATAATCTTATATATAATATATTATTTAGTAATAATAGTGATATGGAAACATAATTAATAAACTCTGGTTGTGTAAAAGACCGTTAGGTACTCGTATTAACGGATGAAAATTGAGAGATTTCATACGACGAATCTTGTATTGATTATTAATTTTGTGTGGTTTCACACCAATAGAAATAAGGAAAATGAAACATGTGGGCACACTATATCTGTACCAATATAATGCTTTTTACATATGTGTCAACTGCAAATCAGATGTCCCTGATGCCTCCGAGTAGGTGTTGCAAGTAACCCCGCTGTTGGGGCAGGTTGCAAAGATTCTCCATTTTTATATAAACACACGTATATTATGTATTTATTTTTTATAAATTAACTATTTTATTCATAATAATGTATACTTTATTTATCAATTATTATTTCTTCATTGAAATACATTGCGTAAGTTTGAAAATAAAATACACAAAAATTGAAACATCAAAAGTGTTGCAACTATTTCTATCTTCCCCTATACGGTTAACCATAACTCGGATCTCAGAATATCTTCATTCATTCAATCATTTCTAAGATCTAGGAACAAGAATTAATTGCAATACCTACTGTCTTGCGGCACACCGGTTAGGAAACTCTCCATTCGCGTATGTTCTGGCCTACGAAGTCGAAGCCTGGACGACTATGAAACGGGCCATCGGAAGACTAGAGGCTTTCGAGAAGTGGCTGTATCGGCGTATGCTGAAAACATTCTACAGTGGCACCACGAGCGATTCGCATGTATATTGGTATTCTTCAGAGCGTTGGAGTGGAGCTCGGAGCAGGGGTACGGAGCAGTGGAGCAATGGGGTTTTACCCGGAACTGGAGCGGAGCCGGAGCACCGAAAAATTTAGTGCTTCACTGCTCCGGATGTTTTTTCTATTATTATTAAATTTTCGTCCTAATAAAAATATTTTATTTGACCCTTTGCAACAACGGCATTATTTCAATTAATTCTAAGTGAGAAGAGGTAGATAATGAAAGACAATTTGACAAACCTTATTTTAAAACTACTTTTTTTTTTAAATTTTTAACATTTGTATACATATAATACATATTAAAACTTTTTACCCGGAGCGGAGCTGGAGCAAGTATTAGATCCCGGAGCGGAGTAACTCAAAAAAGGGTCCGCTCCAACCCTTTAGCATTAGGTATTTGCTATAATGCATGTTTCTATGCTAGCAAACAATGATGTTTCGCAACCTAATCTACAGTCCTACAAACTTATCTAAAGAACGGTCAAAAATGGAACTACGAACTACCATATGAACGCCATTTTGAAAACGTCGTTCGAATGTCAGATTCTGTCCAGTTGCGAGTCTTGATTGGGTAGTTTTCGACTGTGGCTCCCCCATCCATTCTTAATATAAGTTTTTAGGTCTGTACTTTGTTTAATCACCGCAGAATGTAGCCATCTTTGAACAGGCAGCATATGCCGAGCAGGTTCCCGAAAATACTCGAAATTGCGGGCATTTTGTCAGATTTAGCACGGTCCCGACTCACGCTATCGTGTTATTAGCATGTCACAACATCAAGATGGATGCCGCGCGTCAAAGAAGCCCGCCAAATTGTTAATCATCGGGGAGGAAAGTGGCGCCCTCGATCAGGGAAGGTCCCTGAATAAATTAAAGTGTAGAATGTAATTTTGTAAACCTGAAAAGCAGTATCTACCTACAGCATGGGTCAAGGACTTAATGTGTTGATCTAATGATCGTCTCGCGTAACGCCGCAATGCAAGCAAGTCCTGTGAACATTTCAAGAGCGACTATATTCAGGCTGTGGCACTGATGACTGAATTGCTAATTACGATGGCAGTGTTGGTTATTGATTATATTTGCATGTAATGCGGTAGCCTGCTTGCAATAAATGAAGATTTTCGATTGCAAATTTTCAATTAATTATTTTTTATTCAACGAATAATTCACAAGATTTAACAATCTAATGTTATAATTATTGAACATACATAATTTTGAAAACACTTCTGAGAAAATATATTATAACCAATAGAAAAAGGCTAATTGTGCCGCAGAGGTGGACACGAGCTTTTATAATTTTTTTTTTTATGAAAAAAGTTTATTCGATGTAGACAATTATAATAAATACCTTTTACTGTCGGCGCATCGGCTTTTCGATCCAATAATCGTTAATTGAAAATTTGAAATTTTCATACATTTTGATACATTATTATCACAGACTAAGATTATATGAAGTAATATTAGGTTGGGCTAGATTAGGTTAGGTTAGTTTAGGTTAGGTTAGGTTTGGTTTGGTCTAAAAAGAAAGTTAAAGAAAGAAAGCGGCACATTTACCTAAAAAAGATACCCGAGGGATGCATGTTCGATTCTTGTCTTAATTTTTTCAAAAAGATTTTTTTATTGGTTGGAACATATTTTCTCAGACTTGTTTTCAAAATTATGTATGTTCGTTTAAATTGTTATATTTTATTTCAATATCCAATAATCAACATTTTCTACAAACAGTTTACCATATTGCATTCGAAAAATGAGCAATAACTAATCACTACCATTAGAATATAACAGCGCTCGAAATGGAAAAATTTACGAACCGGAGCGCTCGACAGTTTTCTGACGATTTTTACATAGTAAAGTTATCAAAGTTTATGTGTTTTTTTCGTAAAAATAAGTGTGTTAGATTTTCTATTGTATGGCCTATCCAGCTCAGACGGTCAAATTATTTATTCCACAAGACGGAGCGATAATTTTACCGATTTCACGAACAGGAACGGCGCTCCGGTGCGTTCCGGTCCATTTCGAGCTCTGGAATATAATAGTTTTGTGTTATGGCTTTATTATAGTGGGCAACTAAATCGCCGCAATGATTGTCGCATTTTCACAATGGTTTGCAATCCTAGAATCCTAAATTTCGGAGTTAAAACTGCTTTCGGAATGAGCTTTCTATTGATTGAACAAATAGACACCACAGAACCATAGTCGGTAGTGAACCTAGTTTACGTGCTAGTTGAATAAACTCTTTTCAGGAACATTAAAACATCACATGAACTCCCACATATATTATTAACGATTCGATACTATTTCCAAAATTCAGGGATTGGTAGTTTTAAAGGGGAATGGGACAACTGGGCGCCAGGACAATTAGGCGCCGCACTGTCGACATTCGTTACTATTTATACACAAAGTAGACGATGAATTTTAATTAGTTTCTATCTACTACTTAGTTGTTTTAATTTATTTTGCTCTTAACAAAATGTTTTTTTATTGCGGATGAGAATTATCATACCTGAGAGACTTTATATAAAAATAAAAGAACCTTCTTCTTGTTGGAACTTAAACATATGCACAATTAAATCATTATTTACGTGTGCATATTTAAATTATCGCCAAGTATTCAATGATAATATAATAATTTAAATATAAATATTACTTATTACTAAACTACACAAACGTCTATTTATTTTAAAATTTCATTGGATTGCGTGGCGCCCAGTTGTACAGGCGCCGAATCGTCCTATACCCTTTTAAAGAGACCGCAATTCCTAAAAAAATATTGTAGGCGATACTTTCATAATATCTATTGCTTTGTCAGTATTTGAGAAAGTGTGATTATAAAATATAAAAATGGTTGTTGTTTGACAAAATTGTATGTTCATTAGCAAAAATGTACTGTGACATTACAGAGGACATCGTAAATTCGATGAATATTATTCAAGTCAATATTATGCCAAGCGAAAATGATAGACATGCAGTGTTACCAACCTTCTTGCATTTAATAAAATAACAAACATGTTTAGCTATTTTTATTATGAGCTCTATTTTCCTTTCGTGTTAACCAATCAAATCGCTAATCACAGAGTGCAAGGTGATAATTGGCATCCTCTGCAAACTTGCCAATGGTTGCCCATGATTTTCCCCCAGTGGCGTGCTTTGTTTAAGAAAAGAAATACAAATGTCTAATAATATCGTAAAATCTATATTATTTAGATATCCGGTGAAAAGTTTATACTTTAGAAATCAATATTTTGTCAATACTTATATGTTTTTTCATTACTGAAGTAATTAAGAAAGTTACTTTGTACTTATTTATTAAAATTGGTTGACATTATACTATTAGTGTGTGGGAATTGAACAAAGAATCATTGCTTGCCGAGACAGTACCAAGCAATCGACCCAAATGCCGTACTTGCGGATAATTTCTAATATCTACGTAAGTAACTGAGAAAGTTTTCACAAATTCTTTTTTGGCTGTCACATGATTATCAAGAATAGTTAAAAATGAAAAAAAAAATATAGAAAACCTTGAAAAATACAATTACAACCATGAACCAGTAATGATAGATTACTTCTTTGTTATTACTAACCCTTAAAATGTACGTAAAACGGAACTAGTGGCAGAATGTCTGCTTGTGTAGCCGTGGTTCACAGGTGCAACGCTTCTGACAAATTCAGTTGTTTTTAGGATGACAGAATTTCTAATAACAATTTCAACAATCCCACGAGATACCAGATTATATGCCCAATAATGATAACTATATTAAACTAGGTATTTACAATTTTTTGCATAATATAATATGTCATCATCATCATTATCAGCTGGAGTCGATCCACTGCTGGATGAATGCCTCACCTAGCTCCTTCTACTATTATCGGTCCTAAGTTCTACGCTGTCACTTACATATACGGAACTTTATGAGTTCGTCAATACAGTTGGTTTTAGGGCGACCCTGTGGACGTTTAGTGCTCCTTGTGTACACCGTATTTGTCGAGCGGTTGTCCACTAGCTGAGCTACATATCTATTCCAATGTCGTTTCAACTGCTTAGCTACCTCTATAATATCGCATACTCTTGTCTGCTTCCTTATCTATTGAGTTATTTTGTGATCTTTCCGCGTTATGCCCAACATGCACCTGTCCATGCCACGTTGTGCTACTCGTCATTTTTGGATTTCTTTTACATTGAGACTCGATGTTTCACACGCATACGTGAGTATCATCATTGTCATCCTAGAGCCGGAGTGTAAAGTTATGAAGCATATTAAACTCTACCACCGTCAATTATTGACTTGTTAGAGATCCAGGTAGAAGTAGTTGCTGATCTGTTCGTTTCGAGCGTCATTGACGAGAATCGTTTTTCTTTCACCATACCGAAAAAATTACAATTTTCTTTTAATGAAATATTTTTTCTACGTCACTGCTTTATTGCAAGGCATTACAAAGTCTAGCCTAGTTACGTTATTACCTATAAGTACAAAAAGGAAAATTAAAAGCAGGGAAGGCATGTCTTAAAATTTTTAAAACATTGATAGGTGTAGTAGGTGCTGGTAATAATATCTTACAGAGGGGCAATTGAAACAATTTATTATTGATTGCGTGAAGAGTTTTCTAAAGACGAACTAGGTATTTTACCATCTTTTATTTTTTCAATTGTATTTATTACAGTATATTTTTATGGATTTATTAGTATGGACTTCAGAGGAAATTCTTTAATAATTCAATTGCATATTATTAAATAGTGTAACGGGTTGTATATGGTTGTCATACTCGTATTATTATGTTCTAGGCCTAGGCCTAGGTTTCTAGGAAAATGATGGTATTTCGAAACCCTTAATATTAAAAAATGTTAGCAGATTGGAATTGCTTTCAATTTTCCATACGGCTATCTCTTGGTATTTTTAACAGATGTTATACCGAATCAGTGAACTTGCCAAATATGTGAATAGTTAAGACTAAACTCCATATTATTGTGAAGCCCATGGTCCCTACACCTTGAAGCGGGCCCCCCTACCCATCGCTAGGGTCAAAGGCAATAGCACGCTCTACACAGAATCGTTTTCTAAATGTTGTTTCAGGTAAAATTATGGGGTTATTCGGTGTATTTTTAGCGTTTTCTCTCTCTAGTAAGTTGATTTACCTTTACTTTTTATTCTAAATGTCATGTTGTGAACGTCTTGAATTAATAATTTGTTATGTATTCAATGTGTCTTTTTTAAATAAATAAAGGCAGAAAAGGGAATAGTCCATGAAGTCTAGAAGTATAGAAGGCTATGTTTTATATAATAATTAATTTCGTGTAAAAGTATTATCAAGTTAAAAATGTGACTTCGTAGAAATATGACATCAATAATATATTTAAAAATTGACATTCTTCAATATCACCATACGCAGTGTTGACATTTCTTATTCAGAGCCACTCTCTGATTGGAAAGACACGTACGTCATAAAATTTATCACTGAATGTCCGCTACGTTTTTTTGATGTTGTGCCGATTCCATGAAATGATGTACTTAATTACATTATTATTTCCAAGACACCTCAACACTGTGAAGAACCACGTCCCGTGAAGTGGAAACGGCAATTTACGTAGAGAATTCTCTACGGTCATTACCATCATTTTGGCTTTACAACATTCGGCGGGTCTTAGCCTCCTTCAGAAACATTATTCATCACAGGCGAGCAAGTCCGTGTCCGGAAATTTGTACGTATGTACTCGTAGTTTGCCGTATCACACTTCACCGTGAAATGATGTATCAGAAATATATGAGTCGTATAGTATCAAAAGTAGAACTGTCGCAAATATATCGAAACTTAACTAAGTATGCCAAATTATTCTTGTGAATGTACGACTAGCAATATGATATTCGAATCAAAATCATATCTGTGTGGTATAAAATTGTGATGGAAAATAGGGCTTGGTATCAGAATTAGAACTGTTCAATACTTTGGAAACAATAGTAGAACTGTTGAATTTGAATTAAATTTCTAATTTCTAAATGTAGAAACATATTTCATGCTATTATAACACTAAAAAAACCAACAACACGTTATTCATCATTTCCTCGACATGATGAATAACGCACAGATCTACTTTTGATACTATACGACTCATATGGCCGAACATTAAAGACCGTTCAACCTCTTTGGGTCGTATAGTACTGACATAAAATTCATGTCTAAATAAAGCACGATTCGTGTCGGTTTACACTTTACAGGAAGCCAGCAGCAAACAAATTTTGAAAATAGCCAATATACTGGATTATTAAGTTAGGTTAGATTAGGTTTTCATTCTTGAATTCATGAATTTTGCCAAAATCAGCTAAGAAAATAATTGAATTAATGTTCATATTGAATCTAATAAAATTGTAGACCGTATATAGTATACGGTCATCTCTTTCGATAAGAAAGCTCACGGCGAACTGTGCCACGGTGAAATATTTTACGTACAATTTACACGTAACCATTCTCTTGGCCCCAAGGAAAACGTACATAGCCCGCCATATAGATAACCAGAGTCCTATTCGTGAGATGTCAATGATCCACATTTTTTTGTAGAGTCAATTATTTATATTTTATCCTAATTTATGTAATCTATTTCCAATAAGAAAATAATAACAATTAACCTTTACCTTACGACAGGTATTAAAAAATTCGTCCGTTCCAGTGGTGTCACCATCGGTTACCGTACTATATGTACCTATGGTACAATATTACATTAAGTAATAGGGAAATTCTTATTTTAGCAAAATACACAAGTCTATCCTATCTAAGATATTCGTCATTATTAAATTTGATATTTGTTTTATCTATAAAACGATGAAAAAGCATCAATATAATGTTTGAGGCTTTCACGGTTATTTTGTATTGTTGTAGATTTTTGGGTTTCCACAGTGTGTCCTTCTTCCTTCTTTCCTCGATGTTTCGGGCTCGTTGCAGAGGCCATTATCATGTCATATCATTTCATATTATCTCTTGATAATAAATAGCCTCTGTAACGAGCCCGAAACGTCGGAGATAGAATGAAGAAGGACACACGGTGGAAACCCAAAAATCTAATACGATAAAAAACATCAAAACTTAATTATAATCATACCATAATATTTCTCCAAGTCCAACTGGAATCTGACGGAATCTGAATTATGTGTATTAACTGAATAATGTCATCGATTTTGAAACTAATAACATTTTAAGTAGATGTCATATTGATGATTCTAGGAATAGATAAAATATGAATATAACGAAATGTATTTTGACTGAAATACTTGCAATCATCGAGGCTACGTCACCAAAAGTGACATTATAGAAACAGCTGGGTTAAGAACATTAAAATGATTTCCATTTTTATAATATAACAATATTATATTGTGATGTTTTCGCCCTAATAAAGTGAACCTATCTCCAAGTGCCATTTTATATCCTAAATTTTTTTCTTAGGGCAGTTCTCTCAAATATATCAATTTTTCTTTATAATATAATATATACGTACTATAATTATGCCTACTGCATGACATAATTATTATTAAATTTATTATTAACAATCGCAACGTATCGCATGTTCCTTTTTTCTTGTTAAGATCCATTTCAGTATATTCTTGTATATGCAGTCTTGGCAATTAACTATGAGAATAATTATAATCGTAAACACCGATTTCATGGCACTATAATGATCCCTTTGAAATTTTGACGGTATTTTCATTAGGGACGAACGGGTTGCATTACAATATTTGAACGCTACAAGCGACAGCATCTTTTAACTTAAAATTAAATACTAATTTTATTGTAGAATAATATTTTAATATACTTATTATAATTCTTATCTTGCAAACATACTTTTTTCCTACCATGTCCGATCCTAATAGCATCATATGGGCCTCCACAGAGTAGAGATTTGTATTAACAGATTTTGTTTTTACGAGAAATGGATGTCAGCCACTTGCTCAAGCTATTAGGTCCATACCCTGACTCCACACAAATTGAAAAACAATATGTGTACTTGCCAGACCCAGGATTCGAACCTGGGACCCACGGCATGATAGTCCGACGCTTAAGCCGCGCGGCCACCGTGGGCGTACAAAATATTTTAATTAAGAATTACGAAATAAATACATAATTGCATTTATTTGAGATACGAATAAGCCAGAGGGTTAGAGCGGACCCTTTTTTGAGTTGTTCCGCTCCGGGTAAAAGTGTTAATAGGTATTATACACAAATCGTCGCTATAGATTGGTTTGTGGAATATCCGTTTTTGTCGAAATCGACCTTTCAATGCAAAATGATTTTTTGTATCTAAATGGAGCAGAACTATCATTTTCTTTAAATTGCTTTGTAATGAAAACAGCATTCATATGCTGTAAAAATAACAATTTAAATACCTCCATGTATTTAAATATAGGATAAGTAATGATATTATATTTTTCGTCTCCTGAACATTTGACATTTGGTCTATTCGACAAACCAATCCTACAGCGACGAAATGTTAAAAAATAAAAGAAATACGTATTTTTAAAATACGGTTTATTATTCGTCATTTTCATTATTAAAGTGTTAAAAAAGTGAGGTTATTTATCAGTCGGCAGTGTTGCCGTATTTCAAACAATTCCAGTGTTGCGAAGTGTCAAATATAATCTTTTTATTTGACTGTATGATGAAAAATTAATAATATTAAAAAAAACATCCGGAGCAATGGAGCGCCACAAATTGTTGGTGCTTCGGCTCCGCTCCTGCTCCTGGTAAAATCCCTTTGCTCCACTGCTTCGTGCTGCTGCTCCGAGCTCCGCTCCAACGCTCTGGAACAATCGTTAATAAGTAGGTAATGTAAATGCCTACCGTAATTATTGATTACTGATTGTATTGGTAAATCTTCCTTTGTGTAATTTGTAATCGTACAAAACGTATTACCTACATCAATGTACAAAACCATTGCCCACTGAAGAAGGAAGCCGATACATTACACGACTGGTCCTACTTTTCGCCCCTCCAGTTGTCTATGGATGACCTGGATTGTCTATAGAGTGCTCATACTGACGCGTATTCACTTGTCGGAGTATTCTTAGTTTCAGATTTCTTTCAGATTATTTTAACGTATCTTGGAGACCTTGGAGTTTATCTGATTTAGTGGTTATGTGTTGTTAATAATTGGAAGTGAGGATCAAATTAATTAAACTTCTTCTGTGTATAATAATGTCATAATACACTAGGACGTTTGACCATGTGACAGTCGATTCTAAGCGACAATAACTAATAACTTATTTATACTCTTATAGAATACCAAACTCTGCTAGCAAGTACGTTATCAATAAATAGTATGGCAGTATACCACTCGTTGCTTGATCAAAAAGTTATGCTCAGGATTTATTAATCTAAAGATGGCGGTGATAAAACACATACTATTATGACCGGTCGTCGCTGGAATAGTGATACCAAAATCAAACCGTAGTCATCATCATCATCAGCCGGGGTCAATCCACTGCTGGATGAAGGCCTCCCCAAGCTTTCTTCAACTCTCTCGGTCCTGTGTCGTTCGCTGCCACGTATTTCCGCCGAACTTTACCAGTTCGTCAATCCAGCGGCTTTTAGGGCGACCCTGTGGCCGTTTCGTACCCCTTGAGTACCATTAGATGACGGCATTTGTCCAGCGGCCGTCCTTTCGGCGAGCAATGTGCCCCGCCCATCTCCATTTCAGCTGTTTGGCAACGTCTATTACATCGCGTACTCTTGTCTGCTTCCTAACCCATTCGTTTCTCTTACAGTCCTTTCCCGTGATGCCCAACATGCACCTCTCCATGCCTCGCTGTGTGACTCTTAGCCTTTGGACATCTCTCGTGTTGAGGGTCCACGTCTCGCAGCCATACGTAAACCGTAGTAAATATTAGTAATATACAGAAATGTGCTAAATGTCAGCAAACCGTCAGATACGATGATAACGACAAATCTGATGATACTTGAAGTACTCCAGGCTATATTCAACAAAGCTTTAGGAATGTTATAATTTATAGAAATAAGTATTTTGAGCTTTTAAAGCGCAGTATTCATTTTTATAGGCAGCTGTCGGCTGCAGTGATTGGGTACCTATATTATGTGCACGGGTCAATTAACCTTTACGAACCCTTATGCTGCATTTAGACTGCAGTTAAGTTTGTTTTAATGGACGAATATTACGATTACTTACTTTGAGGTAAATACGTAATAAATATATCGAGCTTTACGGTACTACTTTTTCGTTGTTTTGTTGACGCACAGCTGTATCAGTAGGCAAGCAATTTTATAATAATTAGCAGTCATTTTATATATATATATATCAATAGTTGTGTAGTTATAAAAGGTAAAATTACTACATTAAACTAAATAGGTACATCGTGTAGTCGTGGCAAAGTGTTCGCCTCTGAAGATGTTGGTCGTGGGTCGGAATCCTGCGTCTGGAATAAATCTATTCTATTTTTTGTCGATACGTGTTTCATTCAGAGAAATCGGTTAAATAAGCAAAACGAAAATTATTATTCTTCATTAAAAAGTAACAATCTCAACTCTATAGTTTACTATTAAAAAAAGAGCAAATATTTATTGAATATGAATCAAATATGAATGTAACAGGACAAAACAGATCATAGTAATATAACAGAACACGAAAAAACAGAACAGCCAGGAGAAAAATAAAACACTCTTTTTGTCGTATTTATTTTATAATTAAATACTTAAGCTTATAAAGAATATATATATATAAATATTTAATATATATTATAATCACCGCATGTTGGCCATTCGGCGTAAAAACCTCAAATGATCTGCTTGCTTTTGATAATCATGCACAAGTCCACAGAATTATTAAACTCATTATTTAGTTGTACTTAGTCACCCAATATAGAGATACGACAATTTCAATATTAAATGATATATTTTTCCTGAAAGGCCATAGTTCTATCTATCGCTGTTCTATTTTGTCACTTTTCTGTTTAGGTATTCATGGAACCAAATATGTATATAAATATCGGTCTAAAGGCAGATAAAAGTAAAATACATTTACAGCATAATATTTTAAAGTAATATAAAAATGCAAAAGTTTTCTAATGTAGATGTTCTCTAATAGGAAATCAGTATCTTCCAGGGACAATTTGTTTAAAACTAACGACCCCATGGGAATCGAAATCTTTATGGGCGAGCTTTTTGGAATGCAGCCTCAAAAAGCTCTACAAATTATTGTTCAAAGTTGAAACGATCCTGACCGACCGAAATTTTATTGGAAAGGACCTTTAAAATGCATTGTAAATAAGCTGAGATACCTTACGAAGGTGTGCCATTTTGTTAGGTCAGTATTATTCTATGGTTAGGTACTTTGTAGGTATAAACAAACTATATTAGATTAATTGGAACAGTCGCAGAAATTAGTAAAATTCTATAAATAGTCATGGACGGGTTTTTTAAAAGAAATAACATAGGTATATATTTATTATATAGGATTGGACTTCCAAATTTTGTGTTTTTAAGAAATAATTTTACATTCTTAAATCTTGTTTTACAATAATTGTTATAGGTATTGTTAAACACCGTATTCTATAGTATATTCACCATGGCCCCCACATCTTGAAGCGGGCCCTCAGGCTATGATCTTTGGCGGCCCCCCCTACCTATAACTAAGGATAAAGGCAGTGTGACGCTCTACAGTAGCGTTTTCCATATGGTGTACACTATACGCGGTAAAATTAATGTGTATATTTAGTGTTTTTTGTATATTTTAATACATCCATTTGAATTATGAAGTTGTCGAGCATCGATACACAATTAACAATTGTATCGGACAACTACATAATTTTAAATAATAAAACTATCGAAGGAAGGAAAAAAAAACAAATTTGTGATGTGCGTTTATCTCACTTATCTGGTCGACTCACCTCGCCGGGCCCCCAGGCTAGAGCCCTGTCAGCCCCCTTGTAAGGGCCATGGTATTCACTGTAAGAAGTCAGTTGGCTAAATCGTACAAGCTATCCCTGTTTTTTTGGCATACATATTACATAACGTTGTATGTATGCCTCTTTGAAGTGTGTAATATTCATAAATCAGTAAACGTAGAATAAAACCACTAAAAGCGTCAAATTTAAAATGCCACCAATAATTGTGAAATGTTACATCGTACTGACCAATGTTGATATTAGATACCACATGTTATTGTACTCAATTCTTATTTGCTATTATGCGAGGGAGATGCATAAATTGGATCGAGTATAACAAAGCAATATTAGACAGGTATTAGGATAGGATTTTATATGGCTACAAAGATGACTAGGCCCGACATATCTCCGTTTTCATACATTAACATAAATTATCCCTCCAAAATATTTTTTTTTAGTCTGGGTACCTTTAACAGGATTAACAGGTCGATGAATTGCATTTTTTAGAGATTTCAGTAGCTATCAGTTGAGATAGGGTACAATATGAAATGATGATTTCCTGCCTAGGATACCATTGATAAAGTATATTTTGACATTGGCGTGAGAAAGAAAAATGTTTTTCTAACATTGTCGTTGAGCAAAGACTTTTAATTTTATTATAAAAAGAATTTGGGGTATCTTTATGAGCTAAGTCTGAAAAATCGGCAGGCTTTCTAAGAAACATGTAAATCTTACTATGGTGCTATGCTCTTCCATATAAATCAACATATATTTTGACTTTCACAAGTCATTTATATTTATACTGTAAAACATATTATTCTGATTGTCATTTCAAATTAAGATAAGTTCTTATTTTTGAGTACCTACATAATAATATGTCCGTGGACTGTGGTTAATAGAATTTATGAATTATTATTTTTGTCAATATTTACCTGTATTAAAAGTAACATCATTTTGAAAAACCTCAGAAACATACATATTATGCCGGGTACCTACTCATTAGCGAGCCGTAACTGTGACCGTTGCAGATACAGTAACCAGTATGGATGCCAAATAATTAGTTCGCGAGCATAATAAATAATTATTTTGCACCTAGAGTTGGTTACAGTATCTGGAACGGTTACAGTTATGGCTCGCTAATGAGCACCCGGCTTTAGAAAACTTCTAGAAAAAAAGGTGGACCGAGTGGGACTCGAACTCATTTCTTTTACTTTCCGGTTTCCGGGTGAGTGTTTTCGCCTCTAAGCTATCGATGAGTCTATGATTAATGCAAACTATTTCTTACATTTACGTTTAAACTGAGGTACGAGGGTGGGTCAATAATTCCTTAGAAAAAAGCATTAAAACAGTTTTTATTTTTGTATTTTTTTTTTATTTCTCAACATAATCTCCTTGGAGCTCAATACACTTGGTTAGACGTTTCTCAATATTTTTTAAACCGTCAGAAAAATAAGTTTTCGGAAAGTCCTCAAAATAAGCATTTGTCCGATCGATGACTTCTTCATTTGAAAAAAAACGTTGTCCACTTAGCCATTTTTTTAAGTTTGGGAAAAGGAAAAAGTCACTGGGGGCTAAATCTGGCGAATACGGTGGGTGGTCGACCAATTCGAACTTCAATTCTTCAATTTTAGCCATTGATCGTAAACATGTGTGAACACGGGCATTGTCCTGATGAAAGAGGATTTTTTTCCTGTTTAAATGAGGCCGTTTTTCTTCAATTTTGTTTTTTAGCTGGTCCAATAAAGATGCATATTAATCCCCTGTTATTTTTTTTCCTTTTTCCAAAGAGTCAACGAAAATAATTTCACGTGCATCCCAAAATACAGTAGCCATAACCTTACCAGCTGATTTTACGGTTTTCGCCTTCTTTGGACATGGTTTGTCTTCGCAATCCACTGCTTTGACTGTTCTTTCGTCTCGGGAGTATAGTGGTGTATCCATGTTTCATTTACAGTCACAAAGCGACGAAAAAATTCATCCGGATTGCGTTGCATGAGCGACAACAGGGCTTTAGAGGCCACCACCCTATTGCGTTTATTGTCGACTGTGAGCAAACGCGGCACCCATCTTGCAGAAATATTTTTCATGCCCAATTTGTCATGTAAAATAGAAATGACGCTACCTTTTGAGATCCCTGTAACCTCAATTATCTCACTCAACTTTAATCTTCGGTCACTTAACACCATATCGTGGATTTTATTGATCATTTCTGGTGTAGTCACCTCTACAGGACGTCCTGAGCGTGGTTCATCCTTTGTTGATGTACGACCACGTTTAAATTCATTTAACCAGTTATAAATAGTTGCAAGTGAAGGAGCAGATATGCCGTGAACTAAATCCAACTCATTTTTTATTTCCTTTGCTGTTAACCCTTTTATATTAAAATGTTTAATAACAGCCCTAAACTCAATTTTCTCCATTTTCCATTTTTCCATTTTCCACAAGCAAATTTTTTTTAAATGTACGAGAAACACACAACAACCCGACCAATCTGATTGAAACTTCGCAGCATACTGAATCGGTAGTGCCGCTGCATGAAAACAAACCGCTTACAGTACTAGTCACGCCACCTGTCGGCTTTTCTAAGGACTTATTGACCCACCCTCGTACCTACCTCATGGCCCCCACAAAGGGGGGCTGACATGGCTCTAGCTTGGGGGCCCGGGCTGAGGAAGGGCCCGGCGTGGCGAGTCGACCAGATAAAGTGATATAAATACAAATCCTCTCTAATAGTAAAAAAAAGTCATCTGCGGCGCTACTATCCTTCAATAATGTTATTATTTAAAATTATGTGTTTGTAAGATACAGTTTTTATTTGTGTATACTGAGTATACCTACTCGACAATTCCATATTTCAAATGGATGTATTAAAATATTAAAAAAAAACACTAAAAATATACACATTAATTTTACCGCGTACATCTTTTGGAAAAAAAACTACTGTGGAGCATCACAATGCCTTTATCCTTAGCGATAGGTAGGGGGGCCCGCCAAAGATCCTAGCCTGGGGAACCGCTTCAGGATGTGGGGGCCATGGCCTACCTACTTCAAATATGTATGTTTCTGAGATTTATCAAAATTATGATATTTCTATAAATAAAGAATCAAACATTCGTAAAACCATGTGTATATATTCAGTACTGAATATAAAAATAAATAATAAGTATTGTTGAATAAATAAAAAATATTCGGCAAACTTTTTATTAGAGTTTGCAATTGACTCGTAATTTTGGTAAAATTGTAACATATTGGAATCTGTTTTTACCATTCATTATATTGGCGTATTTTCGTGTGAGTCGGAGTTTACTTATGGGAATACAATACATATGTGTAATAATGTTGGTTGACGCATACAACGGTTCGTTACTCTGATGGCAAACGATTATAACTGATGTTTACACAATTTTACAGGAGAGCAAAAACAAAGTTTTGAAATCAGTCTGACTTGAGTTAGTTTATAAGATATTATCTATTTTGAAGTATTTTATATCAAAATAAGTGTTATTAGCATACCAACACAAACCTCTAATCATTTCTTTTACAAAGATTAAAGTTTTATTGTTATATAGCATATAGTATATTTTGCCATATCAACCTTTTTCACATTTGGTCAAACGCAGATATCTTTTAACATTACTTTGTGACCAATAAAGTTGTAGCTCTAATATTATGCCACATCAAAGAGTGTACAATTTGGAATATATTATGGAAGAAAACTTAAGTGAAAAACTGCAGTTATAACCGTCTGCCATCACAAAACCGTGTTAACTTCGATCTCTGGCAGTAATGTTTGATAAAACTTGATAATTTTTACAATGTAAACAAAACACGTATCGTACGAAATCAAAACAATTTCATAATATGTTGTGAATACAGTTTATGATTGACGATCAAAGCTGCACTGACGATTGATTGAAAAAACTACACAATACTAAAACGAAACCTTTTCTATTTGATGGTCATCGATGATGATAATGTTAGTATTGGTTAAGTAGGTCGAGGTTTCGTTGAAAAAAGCTAGTCGTTAGATAAAAGCTCGCTTTGTTATGCCTCCAAAGTTGAAGGGCCAAAGGGTGTGGTAGATCCGTCTAGAGATCAAGCCAATGGCGTGTAATAATTTATCATACGATCCACCAATGAGAAATAATATAAATTCATAATATGGTTTAAATTAACAGTTTCAAATTATTTCAGTACCTAGTTTTCAATCTAATATTCGAAGAAATCGCATGGAGAAATTTTGTGCATTTGTAAATTAAATAAAAGTGTTATATTATATAGGATCAGCGCTGTCAAACTGGCGGCCCGCCAACATTTTTTTTGCCGCCCGTGAGCTGTAGGTACCGCAAATTTTTCATCAAACATTGGAGAGAGAATTTCCCATCATACATTAATATATGAAAACATTTCATTATAATACTAAATATTAAAAATACTTGGCACTGTTCGGTTATGAGGAATACAGCGGAAAACACATTTTGAAAATACCCGATATACTGGATTATTTGTTAGTTTGGGTTAGTTTAGGTTAGATTTGGTTGGGTTAGGTTAGGTTTGGTTAGGTTAACCTAACAAATAATCTAGTATATCGGTTATTTTCAAAATGTGTTTGCCGCTGTATTCCTCATAACCGAACTGTACCAAATACTTTATCAAAATAAAGAAATTAACTGCTTAATTCAAGCTGACCCTTTTACTGCATCTAGTGGAGCAACTGGAATAGAAATGTTCAAACTTTTGGATATAGAAAAATACCTAAAAATGAGAGATTTCGGAATCATTTCTATGTTCGGAAGTAAATATATCTGCGAGCGTGCCTTCTCTGACGTGAAATACATAAAATCAAAATATAGAAACCGCTTGAAGGACTCTACGCTTAAAAATATAATTAGACTTGCCACAACAAATGTTGATATTGACATACAAGAAATTGTTGCTCAACAACTAAGGCCACAATGCTCCCATTAAATAACTTATAAGTATAATCTTTGTTTTGTAAACGTAATTAATTTATGTTGAATACAATTTTTTACAAAAAAAAAATAAATAACATGATAATATTATTGTTTTTATTATTTCTAGTCTTTTTTCTAGTTATTTTTGATTTTTTTTTGCATAAAAAATAACTTTTGAATTGACATTAACTGATTTTTCATTTACCTATCCTCTCTGGCCCCGAAATGTTTGCTAAAGAAAAAAGAAGTTGGACAGCACTGATATAGATCGTCAATTTTTAAACCGAATCGTACAGTATATTGTTTTTTCTATGGCTACCAATGAACTACGTTTGTAACGTTATCATGGCCCTTACAAGAGGGAGGGACTGACAGGGGTGTATTCTGGGGGCCTGGACTTGGGTATGGGGGCATGTTGACCAGCTAAGTGAGATAAACACACATCACAAACAGGTATTTTCTGATATCAAAAGAATGTGTTTTCTACAATATGGCGAGTGGTCGTATATTACTTGACTACCAAAAAAGACGGTCACGACCAAAGCTTCATATTATTAATACTATAGACCGAAGGTACTTGATGGGATTTGAATTTATATTCTAACGGTTTTAAGTTTAATATTATTCCATTTGAGTCGTTTTTTGCGACCCGGGTTTCGCCTTTCGGCATCTTCAGGCACTATGTATACTCACCAAGCTTCATATGATGCCGAGTGCCGAAAAGTAATTAATTTTACTGGATATTATTATATTGAAAACGTTACCTCAATTTTACTTACCAGAACTCTTGGACTCGGAATACCATGTTAAATATCCTGGCCTTGGGAGCCGCTTCAGGATGTGGGGGCCATGAACGTTATAGACTCACCACCAAGTAGTTGACTTATAGAAAGTCAGTTAAGTATTATAATTCCTCTAGGTATATTTCAAACTTAACTGGTGTATTATTATTTGAAGCTTTGTGCACACCACTGAAACTTTCATAGAAATCGGTGTGAACATCGCCACAGGAGGTCCGCATTATAAAACAAATAAATAATAAGTATTTTTTTATAATTTAGGTAGGAAAGTAGATACATATCTGGCTCTTTCGTTGAATAACAATATATTATCCTGAAGATTTCATACATTGCCGGTTATTTTAGTACCTAATAAAATTATGCTATAAAAGTGCAAACAGCGGTGTTGACATGACATTATATCGTAAGTACCTACTTTCAGCTTTTGTAACTAAAACGGCACCTCTACATGTTACAAGTCATTAACAGCTGTTTCTATTTTTGGTTTGTCAATGCATGTAATATTACATTCGTGCATATTGGTTTGCTAAACTGAAGGAAACTTAGATTGTACCTATTGTGTTGTGGAAATAAATTAGAATTTTGAATCTAGCGTTAAAAATAATATTATATGCCACGACTAAAGAGATCGAAGAAAACTTTATATATATATACGGAGTTTGATAGGAAAATTAGGTTAGAAAGAAGACTTATTAAGAAGATTTGACTCATTTATTTTATGAATCAAAATCAATGTGTCTATCAATTCCCGCTATAACACTACGACGTGTAACATTCAAAAACCGCTTTAACACAACTGACCATTGATTTATTTTATCTTAATTTTTATTAAATAATGAGTTCCAGACATTAAAAAAAATGATGAATAGGTATACCTACCATTTTTTATTTCCGTTTAGCTTATTTTATTATAGTGTTTGACATATTTTACAACGTTTTTATTAGCTCGTATTCTTATTTGTCCGGTTGTTGTTTGTCCAGTACATATCTTGCAATCTATTTTTAACTAACTTTTCGACTAGCTAGACATTTGAAACTTTTAGAACATAACAGAACACGATGCCAATTCATTATTTTAATACTTTTAGTCGTCTTTAAGCAGAATTAAGTTGATTTTCAGTTAATTCTGTTTTGTATGAAAAGTTATTTCGGAAGAAATCCGTAAAAAGTAAAACTATTATTAGTCGCTAAGGCGGTGGTCCTAGCAACTAAATTATTATTATATACGTAAGTTACTATGGAAATCAAAATGAAATATCAAAATGACATTTCAGTATTCTATATTTGTTTGTTTGTTTGTTTTTTATTTACTTCATATCAAGTAAAAGTTTGAGCATATTGAGCATAATAATTCAACAGAAAATTTAAAAACGTTGTATATAAAAAGTTCTTTTTATCTCGTAATTATTTATAATTTACAGTCGGCAACACTGATTCCGGCATATTGTTTGATAACCGATTATCCTTTCGATGGGAATATAGTGCCTATAGAGTTTTACTTAACAGTTTGGCGTGGTCCTAAGCTTCGCCCACGATCCAACAGGTTGATAATAACAATTTCCAGTTTGGACAATGTCTTCCTAACCTTTTTTATTTTGGTCCTCCAGCGCTCGTGAGGGAACGTTAAATTTAAAACGGGATCGGTGAACCCTTTTTGATGGGTCAAAACTCGAAACGGTGAATCGATATTTGTGAGCTTGCCCTTTTAAATGGGTTATCGAGATTGTATTATATCATTAACCATAGAAGAAATTTGTATTACATAATATTATTAAACTTCCTACCTAGATTACATAAACGTCTTAGGTGCTGTTGATATGCTATGTCAAAATAAGTATAATAGTTTAGACTGTCAAATTTATTATTAGAATAAATATTTAATGGTACAAGTCTTCAGGAATTACAGGAATTTTCATAGCCGGTTATGGCAAGAATTCATGAATGATAACCTAACCTAACCTAACAAATAATCCAGTTAGGTTTTTATAGGTTTTTTCAAAAATTTTTTGCCGCTGGATTCCACTAACCAAATGCACGAAAAGGTATTTTCTAATTTTGTACAGTATTAAAAAGATATTTGCATTTGCATAAATAATTATCAATCGTAGAGCATTCATTACAAGCAAAATAGTATAAACATCGGAAGTTGGTTACCAAGTAAGTTTTATACATCAACCGTATTTTTTGTATATTTTCTAATGTCATTTATTTCACTATTCCTTTTCAGTTTTCAATTATTTTCTAGCATGAATTAGTGAATGGCACAACATACGGTTATATTATGGGCCTCCACAGGATGGAGGTTGTTTTAACAAATGTTGGTTTTACGTGAAATGAATGTTAGCCATTTGTTCAACATATCAGGTCCGTAATCTAACTACAAATACTGAAAAACAACATGTAATTTTTTTCATACCCAGGATTGGAACCCAGGTCCCACGACATTATCGTCACTGCATACTGTCAGTAATCCGATCCATCCGACGATCACTTATTATTAGTTAATATTATGTAAATACCTGTTAATACAAACCTCCACGCTGTGGAGGCCAATATGATCATATTAGGATCGGTCATGGTCGAAAGAAAAATGAAAAAGAAGCACCACAGTTCACCACCTTCAGAGTAATATTGTGTCAATCGAGATACCGGATCGAAAATTGTATTTTGCCGACAATGCCGAAACCATTACGTTTTTAACCGTAACCCATTATCCCTATTAATATTTTCAGGGTTTCTATGGATTTCGATGATTTTCGAGGCCTCATTCACCAATCGTGAGAAATATCCCTTATTCCGACCCACTTGACTTGGGATATTCCTATTTTTTTTATGGGGCACATATGCAGTTGCGTCATCCCCAGTTTGCAATGTTTGTTCTTAGCTAATCGGATTCCTTTTGGTATCCTTAGCGATAGTGCCCACAGAACGCGTCGAGCGGGCGAAGTCGGCGTATGAAGCGTTTATTCATAACCATAATCACACGTCTCTTGCCGCGCATTACCCTTCACCTATGTAATAAGCGGCCCAAGCAGCACAAAATAATTATTATTACAGCGTCTCTCATAACAAAGCAATAAAAATATTATATTATTTCGGGGCTTGTCCAGAGCGTGATTTTGCTCGCTGTGTTCAATGAATGGACTCCATTGGTATCGCCGAGAAGCGGTGATTCGCGAAAAAACGATGATTCATGCGGCTGGCGCGTATAATGCGTCGTCAAATCCAGTGGGCGCTGGCGTATTTGATTACGTTGTATTTTCGTTGATTTACGCGCCACTTGTGAAATTTTGCGCGAGAGCCACACTTGCTGCGTTAAGTGGGTTTTACGCCTTAGATCGACTTTTGCATTTTATACACCTACACTACACTTCATCAAAATACAATATATCTTGATAATGGCCTCTGCAATGAGCCCGAAACGCCGAGGAAGGAAGGAAATATATGCGGTGGAAACCAAAGAATCTATTACGATAAAAAACAACCGTGAAAGTTTCAACCATTATAACCATTGTATTATTACCTAGTTTTGTGTAAAGTTTCATGCAAAATTATCTCATTCAAAGGTTAAATTCCATATTAAATGTATGTTCTCATTTCATTATTTAATTATACGGTTTTAATATAGTTATTATTACATATATATATGTGGAATGAATTAGTACCTACCTATTACCAGTGGCGGCGCGATGACTTTCGAAGTAGTGGGGTTTAGCCATTAATTATTAAATATACATACCCACCTACTTTCTCATAATATATATTATGTACTAAGCTACTTATAATAATATGATTTTATTAATGAAGCAATAAGTGAATTTTCAGAATAAATAATATGATTATCTGAGTCGTTACTTAATCACACCTAAAAATTGTGTTTAAAAATATTAACTTAACTAATAATAACTATTACTATAGGATTATCATTATCAGTTTTCAAAAACGACATGCAGCGAGCGTTTTTACTCACATAGGGGTTTTTTAATTCGCACCTCAGTACATATAGGTACCTGATGGGACTAAGAGAGTGACCCCGGTCATCGAAAAATAGACGCCATAGCTTTCTTAATTTGTATGTAGGTGTCACAGTGAAATAAGGCGTATTTAATTTAATTAATTATTTTAATACCGCGTAATCATCGTTATGTTATTACATAATTTACAATCATTGCTATAAAATTGCGACGGGTTTAGATGGATAAAATAAATTAAATAGTTTATTTAATCGTGTAATTGAGTATCTATATTATGATAATGATAAAAATATCGGATGTGTATTTTTGACATGATAACGATGTGGGGTTTGTCCCTACGAACCCTTCAGGTATAGCCGCCTCTGCCTATTACTATAAACTATTGTTGTTTTTATTTAATAAAACGCATTTTTTTCTAGTACTTATTCCACTTTTAATCAATAGATTAGGACCGGTTTCGTCCGCCTCAGTGGGACATTTTCAACTCTTCAATAAAAGAAACTATAAACTATAACAATGCAAACTATTTTACTATAAGTATGCCAGAACGCATATAAATCAAGTAACTAATCGAATACGATCGTAGATTATTTATTACACATTATCGGTTTAATCGAATGATATTCTGTTATTTTATTATTAATGAAATTGGAGCAAAGGTTTAGAATACTTAAACAAGATTAAAAACTGATTAGTTTACTGGAGTCAAAGAGAATAATTTTATTCAGACCACTATATTGATTGATCGCATGAATAATATATAAAATGCTATTTTACGAAACTATAAAGTTTGTTGCAAACTGTTTGTAGAAAATGATGATTATTGCATATTAAAATAAATGACGATAATTTTAAGGAAATCATCATCATCATCAGCCTGAATCTATCCACTGCTGGATGAAGGCCTATTCAAGCTGCTTCCACTTCTCTCGTCCTGTGCATTGCGTTGCCACGTACCGCAGAACTTTATCATGTCATCGATCCAGTGGCATCTAGGTCTACCTTGCGGACGTTTTGTACTTCTTGGATACCATTGGATGACTAGATTTGTCCAACGATTGTCTTTTTTTCGAGCTATGTGTCCAGCCCATCTCCATTTTAGAGTTTTAAGGAAATATGCAATTAAAAATCTTAGTTTATTGCGGACAGGTTACCGCATTACATTCGACGATAAGTAATAACTAATAACTAACACTACTGCCGTAACTCGCAATTTAGTACTACGACCTGGATATACCTAAAAGGTATGTGATAAATGTATGTAAATGTATGATGTATTAAAGGAAGTTTGTGATATTATGTATTAACATGGAACATGTTTTACTAATTATCTCCGACGCAAAAGCGTTACGAAAAATAGACGTAGAATAACTATAGACGCGCCGACTATTTTCGTTTTACGTTAAGTAGCCTACATTCTGTGCGACGTATCGATCGTCTGTTATTTTTACTTCTTTATTATTGTAATTAGATAATTTTCAGAAAAGTAAAATTATTTGAATCCTTTGGATTTGGTTTTACATTGACAAATATTTTTTTTCGAATTTGGACAACCAGCATTCAGAGAATCAGTAGGCAAAGCATGTTCCATGTTTAATAATTTTAGCCGTCAGGGTTTAAGTAACCATCATCTGAGGGTCCAGGGGGGCGGAGCCCCCCTTCGAGGCGCAAAGCGCCGAGTTTTATCTCATTTATCTGGTCGACTCGCCACGCCAGACCCCACTAAATCCGTGTCCCCAGGCTAGAGCCCTGTCAGCCCCCTTTTCTGGGGGCTATGTTCGCGTGTAACTATTTCTAAAAAGGTTTGCTTGAATTTGTACAAGTGGCGGAAGCCCCGTTTTGATTCCTTCCTTCTATTCCGGCGATACGAGACAGTCAGATATTATATTCGTAAAATATGTACCTACACTGTCATTTTTTCTTCGGGAGTTATTTGGTTTTACCCTGAGCCTCCCGTTTTGTATTCCAAATTAATCCATCGTACTTGTACAGTTTCTGTTTGAATTTACATAGTTATATATTTTCGCATAAGCAGACATAATATTATATTGACCACACGCTTTCAGTTTTTTTAATTATTCCTTCACATGTATCATGATTCATTCATTACTCTGTCTAATGATACGTAACTATTCGTCCTTCTTGTACGATGTCCATCAGGTCATTGTCTGTCTTCTTCCTGAATTTCAGTTTTTTGTCATATGTGACTCGTCTATCGTGTCTAAGCATATGAAAAGTAAAGTAAACTTGTCAGTTAGAAGATAAACTTTATTATAAGACGAAATGTAAGTAAATAGACATTCATAATTTTTGAAAACACTTCTGAGAAAATATATTATAACCAATAAAAAAAATCTTTTTGAAAAAAGTAAGACACTCCGCAGTTATCGAACCTGCATCTCTCGGGTTTCGCGCCCACGCACATAGACCACTATGCTAAAGGTACCGTACAAGACAAATTTTAAAATAGTACTCTCTGAAGCGCTTTTTAAATTGAGCTACAACTATCGGCTTTTATATTTTAAATCAAAGTAGGTATTATTTTAATTACTAACCGACGTCGCGGATCACTCAAAGATATTATAGTGTTGTAGCATCCTTGAACTTGCTAATAATTTTTATTTAATTACTTTTTTTATTCAACGAATAATTCACAAGATTTAAGAATGTACATTCTAATTATTGAAGATACATAATTTTGAAAACACAGCATAATGGTTTTTTTCGATCGCCAATGTAGCTCAAGGTATCGCGCCCATGCACATAGACCACTACGCTAAAGGGATCACACTTAATTTCGACAAATTTTAACTAATTGCTTTTCATACTCCCTGAAGCGCTTTCCAAATTGAGCTACTATTGGCGATTGGCTTTTGTATTTTAAATAAAAAAAAAAGATTTTTTCTATTGGTTATAATATATTTTCTCAGAAGTGTTTCCAAAATTATCTTCTTACTTATGTTCAATAATTAGAATGTTACATTCTTAAATCTTGAGAATTATTCGTTGAATAAAAAAAGCAAATATTTAAAAATAGACATTCATTAAGGGCGGACATGCTTAGCGTAGGTCAAAATGGAGCTTTTATTGTATATTTAAAACATGATCCTGGATATTCCTTAAACGTTGTAGATAATCTATTTATATAATGTTGAAGCCTTATTATCCTTTATATTTATTTTAAACAGTTGATGACTGCATAAAGTATTTTTATTACATACAATAGTATTCTTTTAAACCTCTCGCTCTAATGTCATATTTCTCATAGATCATATATAGAAATATGACTATATTCTAAAACATTAGAGCGAGAGGTTTAAAAGAATACTATTTTATGTAATAAAAATACCGTATGCAGTCATCAACTGTTTAAAATAAATATAAAGGATAATAAGGCTTCAAAATTATATAAATAGATTATCTACAACGTTTAAGGAATGGCCAGGATCATGCTTTGAAAATGCAATAAAAGCTCCATTTTGACCTACGCTGAGCATGTCCCCCTTTAAACGTCTTATTACCTGCTTACCTGTGCCAATAAGTAGATTGATCTAGCATTCTACTCTACCAGATGCAATGTTCATATTATTCTGCGAATGTTCGAAATAAACTCGGTGGAATGTTTATGTTTTAAGACCGCGTTACGCAGAGTGTACCGGACCATGTGCGTTGAACCATGGATTATTTCCGATTTTAAGCTAACAGAACCAACCTAATGGTTCGCGATATCCAAAAATATATAATATAAATGTCAAGATTAACTTCATTTGTTTCACCCGCAATTTGAGCTACATATAATTAATTTATACCCACGGTGGCCGCGCGGACGATAACGCCGTGTGTCCCAGGTTCGAATCCTATGTCTGGCAAGTACATATATTGTTTTTCAATTTGTGTGTGTCAGGGTATGGACCTAATAGGTTGAGCAAGTGGCTGACATCCATTTCTCGTAAAAAACAAAATCTGTCAATACAAACCTCTACTCTGTGAAGGCCCATATGATCCTATTAGGATCAGACATGGTCATGTGTGTAATTACTTTTTTAAGATACATTTTTATTAACAAATTTTATATAAACGTCACTAACTTGTGCTTTGTCGTATATCAATAGCGAAGGGTGGAGGTAGGCTGTTAAGATTCGACATACATAGCGCACACTAAACTTTGTCAGTCATACTTATTTGTTTGAAAATACCCGATATACCTACTGGATTATTTGTTAGGTTAGGTTAAGTTTTCATTCATGAATAAAATTCATGAATTTTGCCAAAATCAGCAATGAACAGTGACGTCCAGTGGGGGTAGGCAGATTGAGCGTCGCTTGGGGGCGGCAGTTACTCGAAGGTCGGCAAATCGAGGAGAATCATTTGGTGTACCTATATAGAAATAGCTTCCTAAGCTTAGTACTTAATAACGAAAATATCTTTCCATTAAAAATTCAGCTCACTGGATGGAAACAAAATGTATTAATTAACATACAAGGTTTAATAGTACTGTATTTTTTTTGTTAGGTTCGCGATGTCTAGTTTACTCCCGTTGTCCTTCGATGTCCTTGGTGACCAAAAACGATACGTGTGCACGGATGATAAAAAATAGTGTATAAAAAATGGGGCGGCATTTTGGCGCTATCCGGGGGCGGCATTTTGTCTCGGGACGTCACTGGCTATGAAAATTGAATTAATGTCCATATCGAATCCAATAAAATTGAAGACCGTATAGTATACCGTCATCTCTTTCCGACATAAAACTCACGGCGAACTGTGCCACGGTGAAAAGTTTTACATACAATTTACATTTAAACCCACACTATACCACTAACTCTTATTTTAAGGCATACTTCAGTTGAGGGATGGTCTAAAACGATCGTGGCTAGGCGATGCGCGGATTGTGCAAATGACGGGTGGCGAACGAAATATAATTTGTGATAAAAATCCAATGCGTCGATTTAATGTTATATTTATTGTTATATTACTATCTAATAATAATAGTATATTCATTGACATATTTTCTTTTTTAAGTACATACATAAAGTTTTTAGTCATCTTTACTCGATTTAAGAATATTTTCATCCGACGCCATGACAAAACAAATTGACGTGCGCACACCTCGATTGTCAGTCTCCGATTGACGACGAGTGAGAAATTTCGTCGCACCTACTGTTGAAAATTATTTGCCGTTTCACTGAAGTACGCTCTTAACAAGTTGAGGGTTGGTTTCTTGTTGTATAATACCGTCTAATTAATTCAGTCAAATTTCAATTAGTTAAATGGCGTAGCTACCTATGTACCTACCTATTTAATACCCTAAAGTAGAGGATGTATACGAATTTGGCCACGAGCATATAATTTCGGTACTACCGACACCTACTACAGGACAAAGGGGAGAAATTATAATTAAAATGCGTTTTGATGGTGGCAACTATGTGTAATTAGGTACAATAAAAATCGAAAAGAACATTTTTTATAACATATTATGTACTGTGAACATGTTGAATTTTACATTGTACATCTCAAATTATTCAGCAAATAAAATATTCAAAAAATAACGAGTTACCTATTTTATTTTACCACAGTCACATCACTAGTGCTACATATGCCGCACTTACCCAACTTTTTTGATTTTATTTAATATCTACTGTTCCCTAAAGAAAATTTACCACCATAAACAATCAAAATGTTGTACTTAAAATATTATATTATCCTGAGGTTGATATATTTTTTGACTTGTAATAATTATGAGAAATAATTTCACTAGATGCTCTTACCCAGAGCGTCTACTCGCCTTGTTTCCTTAAAACGTTTTTAATATAATTAATCATGCAACATCTACATCTAATGAATATGGTAGTCGAAAAAGAGATTATTGGTGAACAGTCAATAAAAATTTCGAAGAGATATTACTATCGTTTAAAGTTCAACATCAGCTTAAAGTTCATATAGTCAATTTATATGCCGCACTTACCCTAACTCACCTTATTAATTAAAATGTCTATGTCTATTACTACGGCGATAAAAAAAATGTTTTTTGCCCATGGTGTTAACTACCGAATTTGTAGAGATGCCGATCCGAGTAATGATTATTAGTTCCAGAATTAGATAAGCAAGCCGTGAGAGTAAGTTTAAAATATATTCGTCTGATGATTCAGAGAAGACAAGAATTAACATCGCACCGGATGTTAAAACGATGTGTTCCTGTATTGAAAATTTTGATCAAAGCTAACTACGCATAATATATTCCATCAAAGTCGTCAAACATAACTCACATATTAAGTTTAAAATTATGTAATGCCTATTCCAGACCGAAATGCATATGTTCACAATAAAATTGCACAATATTTTGTATACATTTTGGTGTGTAACACGACATTCGCATATGAAAATAAAAGCAGAAAACGCTGGGCTGCAAATAAACCAGTCAAAAACTAAGTATATGGTCAGCACACGCGATCAGGTACCGCTGCAGAATATATAGGACAGCATGCATATGAAGGGGTGGACAAGGTCACGTATCTCGGATCCAGTCTAAATACCCAAAATAAGACAGCAGAGGAGATAAAAATCCGCCTTATCTCCGGGAATAAATGCTGGCATACCTGCAAGCGACTGGTGGGGTCGAAAATTCTAGGCCGAAGAAGTAAACTTTTAATATATAAAACAATCATAAGGCGAGTGGTCACTTATGGCTGTGAGACTTGGTGCTTAACTCAAAATAAATTAGCTGTCTTCGAGCGCAAAATAATTGGAAAATGAGACCTACAGAATAAAAATGATCCACGAGTTGGAAGAGCTGATTGAACAGCAAACAATCATAAGATACTGTAAGTCCCAAAGACTACGATGGGCTGGACATGTGGAGAGAATGCCTGAAGTTAGAGCGCCAAGGATCATATCCCCAATGGAAGAGACCCAAAGGCCGTCCAAGAAGGAGATGAGCTGACGCCGTAGAAGTGGACTGGCTTCATATAGGAAGACCCGGTAACTGGAGAAGTGTGGCGAGAGACCGGAGTGAGTGGAGAGCGGTTGAGGCCAAACCCCACCCCGAGATGTAGCGCCGTGGAATGAACATGACATTCGAAAGTATCACTGTTTTTGAGTACTTAGGAACATCTCCCTAAAAACCGTGGTGAACCCAAACACGCCAACAGACAGAAGAGTGGAATGCAGCACTCTTCGCTCTCAAGAGTCTATTCAAGTTCAAGCTACTTGCTTTTCCCTCCACCACCCGCCACTTATCCACACCCGCAATGCAGTCGCATACCGTGGCGTAACGAACGTTAGCCGCTCTTCAAATTTGTGCCGAAAGTATCCCAGGAGCAACTTCCCAAGACCTTGGTTGGCGTGCACTAGAGTGTGCGTGATGCCTACTTCGATATAATGTATTACGGTCAATTCTCGATGAGAAAAGACCTTCTCGTTCGCCTTTTTAAAACTTTTTAAAAGCTGAGAAATTTTCCCTAGTCGTAATGGCCGACCGGTCCAACTGAGGGTCGACCGACTAAACCGACTAATGGGGACACTTCCAGATGATGTGATCGGCATCCTGCAATTCAGTCAGTTCCTGCATTTCAAGCTACTGTAAAAAGTGACAAAATTCCGGATACAAAACGTCACCGTGAATCCAATCGCTATGTATGAGTATGGAACCTGAAGCCTAACGGAGAAGTAAGGGAAGGTCATCCAAGTATTCGAAAATTCCTCAAAAAATTCTTGGGACGATTAAAGAAAACCAAAGACGGCTCTCTGAGTGATTTAATCCCAATGTTATCAATATCTTGAGGGCGCGAAGACTTTGATGTGCCGGTCACGTTTTTAGATGTGATGGATCTAGAGTTCTCGATCAATTTGATGAAGGAACCCCTGTAGGCATTCAGCATCGTGACCCATGAGGCTGAATGTGACCAATTGGAAAGAATGAGCTCGGGATAGAGATACCTGGAGGATGGTTATGCAATCGTTAGTTAATGCTGCTTTAGTAAGTATGTACTTATTGGCCGAAGTAAGAACGTACACTCACAGTAATTTTTTGTAATAAATGAACGTCCATAGCTGCAAATAATGCTATCAAATTAAATTTAATGTATTTTGAACAGCACATCATACTAATTTACGCGTTTATTAAAACGACATTCCACAAGACTACGTGTCGCTACTTCCGTTGAAACATTAATTTTCCCCCTACATTTGACCACTCGTTAGTGCATTTGCATACGTTTTCCAATGGCGGCGGAAAAATAAAACATAATATTCATTTAAGTAGATATATAAAAAAAAACATGTAAAATATTGTTCATGAGATACTTTTTATACAATGCTCATTTGTTTACGGACATATTTATCCTGGTTTGGACTATATATAAATGTCAAACGGATTTCTCTACAAAAACTTTTCTTTTTCTGTCAAAATCTGACTGAATCTAAATTGAAATCTTTTTTTAGATCATATTTAATGGTCCTCCATGGTCCCTGACCAATATATCGAATAGCAGTATCTACTGTTTTTGTTTTATCTGTTCGTGGACCGAATGGGATTCGAAACTTTTGAATAAAAAATATTTTAATTGTATTTAAAAAAATCAATTCAAATTCCAGATATATTATTATAATTATTATTATTACTATTTTCTATATTCTCTTCTTCTCTATTGTGAGGGTAATATTTGTTATAATGTAAATCTCATGTTGCGTACGTCTTGAATTTAGATTTGTTATGTCCACAATGTTTTGTTTTCTTAAATAAATAAATAACATAACTAATGCTGTTTAATATTAGGTATAAATGTTTAAAACAATATATTGTAGCGAACAGCTTAAATCTTAAAAAGCTTTTAATAGATAATATTATTTGAAGCAAAGCAGTCCAAAGCATTGAACTTCTACAGTAACTTGTTTCCATGTTAAATCGACGAGAGACGCCAAACAGAGAATGCATCGGTACATAAATAATTAACTCAAAAATTATCTAATTGTATACAAAATGGATAAATGCAGTGAATGGTATATTTTATATAACGGTATAAGTAGTAACTAGCTTTTCTGTTTCTATCAAATAAAGGGTTGACCGGACTATTTTTACGTAAGATAAAAAAGCTCCTCAAAAGTTTACATTACTTGAGTTTTTTTCGTTAACTTTGTATCGCTTTTGGTTTTTTTTACGATAATAAGGTAGGTTAATAGTCTTGTATTGATGTTTTTTGTTTTATCTTATTGTATTTTTACTGTTAGGTGAGCAGTTTGAATAAATTGAGATATAAGAATATAAAAACAAAAAACGTGGGAGTGAAATGATTATCGTAATATATTATATTGTAAAGATTTACATAAGGGTTTTTTCGAGAATAAATTGTGAAGATAATTTGTTTTACACCGTCTTTGAACAGTATTATTATTGTCTAAGCTCTAATTGCATTCCAGAATTTATTTTTTATTTTGATTATAGTATAATAATTATTATAGTGTTATTATTTTTAGACAATCATGCTTGTCTAAACTATATCAGGCATGGCCCCCACAAGGGGGGCTAAAGGGCTCTAGCCTAGGGGGGGCTGGCGTGACGGGTCGATCAGATATTTAAGATAAACACCCATCACAAATATACTCTAATAGTAGGTTAAAAAAGTCGATTTACATTTTAAAAAAAATGAGGTTATTAGTTGCAATTTGATTGTATTGTGTTGATATTCGACAACTCCATAATTCAAGTACCTACCTAGATGTGTCAAAAATACATAAAATCGCTAAAAATAAACCCTTAACCTAAGGCCCTTACTTTTACCTCTAACACAATTTTGAAATCGCTTCTGTTGTGCATCACACATGCCATTATACTTAGCGATAGGTAGGGTGGCCAGCCAAAGATCCTGGCTGGGGGGGGGGGGGCGTATTACGATGTGGGAGCCATGATATCAGGTTATACTTTCAAATAAATTAATAAAGGAAAGTGATTAAAGTTAATGTTTCTCCTGTGAAATTATACAAAATAATTTCGATTCGAACTCGAAATATTCTTCTAATTTTTTTAGTCGGAAATTTTTTAAATTCCGGATCCGGTCGGCAGCTTTTTTCCCGTTTCAACTATCCTTTGTTATTTTGGCCGAGTAATAATTTCTCGAATTATCATTTCTGATTATTTCTCGAGACGAGATTTCTCGATCACGGCTTCTAGAAATCATTACAATGATGATCTGAGGTGAGGACGAAGACTGAACAAATTTTAACTTAATACCTAACTTTTGCAGATAGCTATTATCAATATAATGATGCAAACTATCGTATAAAATACGTGTAGGTATGACATACAACCAATACTTACGTTAATTACTACCAATTAATTAATTGCGGCATAGAAGAGGTTCACTTTAGAATAAGAATATCTGGGTATATTGCACTTTCACGAATTATTCTTCGCGTAATAAGTGCATTCTAAATTTAAATCCATTTTAACTTAACGTATATTTAACACAAGTACCTACATAATTTGGAAAAACCTATTAAACAATCTTGAAAAATACTATAATATATTAAATATGATGCCAGTGTGCTTTATTACGGACAGAAACACACACACTGCATTTTGCGTGCGTTGTCACAGGTCTTACTTAATTCCAAATGCATCCGATTAGAATCTCCATTTGTATTTGTTTTTATTAACATAATTTTTGCTGCGTGATTGAGGGAAGGGCGAAAAAAAGATGTTGATTCTATTAGAGTTTTTGTTTGTCAGCGTAATATGTTGGGCCACCATTTTGGTGATTTTAAAAATGTTTAGGGCATAGGCATATTTCTTACTTTTTTTTTGTGATTTTACCGAGGCTTTGACTGCGACTCGCTGTCATATCGCCTCTTCTCTTCTAGAAGGGGATCCGTCGATCAGGTCCTCACTCCTATTCTGTTAAATAACTTTACAATTTTGCCTAGCTCTTCCGTCTTACCCACCGCCAGGACACCCTTCAATTCGTCAACATTCTCATAGATATCCGCAATTCGCAGCTGTACTCTGTGAATTTCATATTTGGGGCATTGCAGTGCTATATGTATAATGTCCTCTAAAAGATGACATTCATCGCAGAGCTGCGATTTGCTTCTTCCCATGAGGACATCAAATCTTTTGCCCATGGTGTGCCCTGTTCTTAGACTCAGTATTAACTTAAGCTCATTCCTCGTCAAAGAAGACTGTACAGACCAGGGCACCTCTCGTGGTGATGGTAGAATCGACTTACTCCATTACAAACAACGTAGATAAGACTCCTAAGTGCAAGACGTCAAAATAAAGCTTTTTATGTTATTCTAAATATTGTACAATATTATTGGCCATAAACTCTACATAATTTAAACTACATGGGTAATTCAAGTACTTAAAATAATTGAGCTTTCGTAATATTAATCATATGTTTGTTTAAAAACATTAAATACATTCAGCGGGACTATCGAGTTCTCTCCGACTAATTACCCCGATGAAAGCTCGCTTGAATGATTGCGTTGAAAAAAGCTCATGACAGACAGCTTATAATGAATTATCATCATGTATGGGAGCTTTTATTCAGTTTTCTTTTTATTGTTTATTCATTTAATAATTGCATTAATCAAAATCACCGAGAGTTAAATAACATTAAACAGTCATGCTGGAAATTTTATACATTTAAACAGTTGAAGAAAATCTTGCTACGTAGGATAGTGTTTAAATTATACACTCTAACATACTCCTATTAAATTTGTTTCCTATATTTTTGGAGGTCGCTATATCGATTAGTTTGTTAAATTCTGATGAACTGTGTGGCGATGAAATGCAGATGGCTTGGAGAAACCTTCGTTCAGAATTGATCCGTATGGATCGATGATTATGATAATGGTATACTTAATTAAAAATTAATAAAATTTCATTTATAGTGAACTTTACAAATTACAAATTCAAGACGTTCATAACATGAGATGAGAAAACAAAAAAATAGAACCAGAGTAGTTAAGTATAAAGTGTAAATATGAAAATACCTACGCAAATGTACACTGAATGAGTTAGGGTGACCCTATTTTAAGGATATATACAATGACTCATCCTCATGCAGGTGGAATATAAGTGCCACATGGTGGAGTAATGCCAGTCTCTGAACCCATGAACGCGGGTTCAAATCTCACGCTTGGAAAAAATCACATCTTGTGTCTTCAATGTGTGTATGGGCCAGAACAGAGTCTCAATGAATCGAGGCGAATCGGCGAATGGGTTCATTCCTCGTATAAATGTTCTTAATATCTATACTTTTTGGAATGTAACGTTTCGATGGCCGAGCGACTACACGTCAGGTATAATATAATGTCGTGGGTCCTGGGCTCGAATCGCGGGTGGCTAGCATAAAAATTACAATATATTATAATAATATATACATATTATGTATATATACATGATCGTTTCACTTCTATTGCTAACTACCCTACTGCAATTGGGCCTTATTGCATGTGTAATGTTAAAAATAAATGAGAAAAATATAAAAGATTAAATTATTTAAATTAGGTACAAGACAATCTTCCACAATAAAATTATAATGAATCCGGTCTGTCTTATGTACTGCATCAGTTAATATATATGTATATAATATAATACACAGATACGGTAGGTACCTACATTCTTGAGAATATATACAATACGTCGTTTTGTTAAGTGTTGATTTTATTAACAGTAATTGCCCTTGACATGTTTTTAATTTTGTTATAACAGCTGTTTTATTATTCCAAATGCGTAATGTTGCCACCCCTCTGAATGATCGTTGAAAATAAACGCTAAGTGAATAAATAAACCTCTGTGGGACTAACAGTAAAATAAACAATTCTATATTCATGCAATCCTGATTCATTTGATATTGAAGGAATTCAGAATAATTCATGTTAATTGTATATTTAGACTTGTATTAATAATATATTTGTTTAAGTTTTGCAGCGTTTCAAGTTTAATAGGTTTGTTTGTAATACGTGCGTTGAAAGGGTTTTAAGACAGCGACATAACTATTTTAAGACATGGACGTTTGTTGTGTTAACCGCGGATTCGTTGAACTATCAATTCGTCAATGGGAATTTTGCAGTTCTACATTGTAAAAGCATTAGTAGTTAACGCTATCTTTTAGTGGGCATTTAACATGTCTATGTATCGAAACGTCATCTGAAAAATAAGATCGTCCTCTTAAGGTGAATTCCTTAAAACAAAATATGACAAAATGTGACTGTTAATCTACTTATATTGAATGTCATCTATCATGATTTTAAATATGTGTTACTAAAAACTTTGGTCAATCTCAACTAGGTGGCAGTAAAATATAAACATGTTGTCTACAGGAAATTTAAAAAAATGTCGCCTTTCAGTGTCAACAGTCTCAGTGCCCTTTTCAATATTATGACGAATCGATTGCGTCATCTGCGTCAAAGCGTTAATGCATTTACAGCGTTGTTATCTTATCACTGACAACACGTGTGTGTGTAAATATTGCCTACCTAATAATAATACACCCACGGTGGCTTAAGCGTTGGACTATAACGCGTGGGTCCTATAATGTCCTATAATCCTAGGTCTGGCAAGTACACATATTGTTTTTCAATTTGTGTGTGAGTCAGGGTATGGACCTAATAGGTTGAGCAAGTGGCTGACATCCTTTTCTCGTAAAAAAAAAACTGTTAATACAAAGCTCTACTCTGTGGAGGCCCATATGATCCTATTAGGATCGGACATGGTCAGAAAAAAATAATATCTAGATACATGCTTTATTGGCTGATAATATTCTTTGTCTCAGTGTGTTATAAAATAATATGATAACCGTCCCAAACTTGCGACTCCAATTGGAAATTTTTGCGTACAAAAATGATGTTAATCTACAGCAAAAATGTGGACACACTACCTACATACAATGTATTTAGAAGAAAAATTGTACACCACATCAGGTGTTTTTATATTAATATTTTAATATTACAATAAATTATGTTAAATAACAATACGTGTTTTGGCATAGGTATTAATGTGTAACTATTATAAAGTTTGCACATTTTTTAGCTCTTCTGGGGAAACACTATAAGAAAGACACTGCTGTCGAATATAAATTGTTTGAAATTTCACTATACTCTTGATATTTCTGAAAAATAAATCTTGAGAATCGAAAATAAAATTTTCTCATTATTTCTCAAAACAATATATCGTTCAGAGGAGAATGAATGAAATTATATTAAAACTGAACATGCTATACTCTATCTATATCTATAAGCACATACTCTGAGTTAAAATTTGTTTTTCATAATGATTTTAATGATCTTACTACAGAGTTATTATGGCACGTATGTAATAAATAATATTTTACAATATACGACAATGGTTTTACAAGTTGAACATTGGTTGGGCATTCCAGGCAAGATTTTAAAACATGCAAAGTTTCTATCATAATATAATTTGTGTGCTTTAAGCTTTCGATATAATTATTTTAGAATGATTATTATCATATTATAATACGTCTTATAATTCCGAATTGTACTTGAAATTATGCGAAAACCATTGAAATTATTTCGCTGTCGAGAAAGGCCAAGATTATGGCCCCCATTATGGGGGGGGTGACAAAGCTTTAGCCTGGGGCCCAGCATGGCGAGTCGACCAGATAAGTGAGACAACACACATCACAAATTTGCTTTAATAGGAAAAAAAGTCGCATGCGGTGCTACTTTCCTTCAATAATGTTATTATTTAAAATTATGTAGTTGCACGATACAATTTTTAATTGTGTATCGATACTCGACAACACCATAATTCAAATGGATCAATGGATGTATTAAAATATACAGAAAAACAGTAAATATACACATTAATTTTACCGCATACACCATTTGAAAAATACTACTGTAGAGCGTCACACTGCCTTTATCCTTAACGATAGGTAGGGGGGCCTGCCAAAGATCCTAGCCTGGGAGCCCGCTTCAAGATGTGGGGCCCATGGCCAAGATAGTAGGTATTCCTACTATCACCTCCGAAGGGTTGAGGTGGGCGTTACTCACTCCCCTCGCTTGACGTGGTGCCTATTCCTAAATTGGGACTATTTTATCCCAGCAAGTCACTAGTTGTCATATAATATTAAAATTAAATTTAAAAGTGAAAAAAAATATATCAGACAACTAGAAAAGGCCAAAAATGATTTCCATTCCTGACTGAGCATAATATTATGAATCTCAACAATATGTTTGAATCTTAACCGTTTTTTACATGGTTGGTTGTTACCTATTTAACTGAACGTTTTTGTCTTGAGAGAAAATACGGGGTTGGAGTGGAAAGCATATTAAAACACAAATGCTATATAGTATACAATACAGGATATACCTAGTTTATAACGGTGTGTGTTGATAAACCGAAATTCCTGATGATTAATTAAATCGAATTTTGTTTACTATGGGTTTGGATTACGAGAAGTTAGCCTATCTAGAAGGTTCGCAATGAATTCGCCACACTTGGCCACGATTTGCAACATGGTTAACATCAGCTGGGCTCCTTCCAATTATTTCAGTCCCTAGTTATTCTCTGCCATGTCTATATACGATATAAATAAAAATGATTTCAAGTTATACACATTTAGATTTTTATAAAAATCGATGTTTTTGAAAATAAATAAGATTAAAACGATGAATTAGTCAAAAAGCTAACCGTCAAAAATTTGAAAACTTAATAAACTAAATTTAAAAAAATAAATATGACCATAAAATGTAATGTAATATAAAGATGTGACCCTGCAACGAATTCACATCTTATTACATTTTTTACAATAATTGTAAGTTTATCTTTAACCTAAAAAAATCTTTTTAATGTTTTCAGATACATATTTATTAATTAATACAGTTGAAATTGTAAATTATCAAAAAATAAATGTCTCAAATTGCAAGCTTCGTATTTTTCCGCTAGGTGCCTCTGCTGGCAAAGTCAATTATTTTTTTTCTAGTTACAACGACGTATAGCATGGCCCCCACAAAGGGGGGACTGACAGGGCTCTAGCCTGGGGGCCCGCACACACATCACAAATTCTCCCGAATAGTAAAAAAAAGTCGCCTGCGGTGCTATTTATCTTCAATTTTATTAATATTTAAAATTATGTGGTTGTACGATACAAATTTTAATTGTATATCGATAACTCGACAACTCCATAATTGAAATAGATAAATAATTTAAATATACAAAAAATTTAAAAATTAAGGTTGATAGCAAACATATTAACAATATACGATATGCCGATGATACTGTGCTGATTGCTGATAGTTTAAAGAGTTTACATCAACTGGTAGAAAAGGTTAATGAGGTCCGTAATTCTTATGGTTTTAAAATGAACCTCAAGAAAACAAAACTATTACTAGTATCAAAAACAGCGACACCAGACACCACACAAATTTTGTCATTAACAGCGAACCAATCGAACGTGTGACCCATTATAAATATTTAGGTACATGGGTCAATGAGAAATGGGACCAGTCTCAGGAAATAAAAACTAGAATTGAGATCGCAAGGAGCGCCTTTCTCAAAATGAAACGCCTCCTTAGCAATCGAGATCTTAACTTAGGTCTGAGACTGCGTATGGTACGTTGTTATGTTCTCTCAATTCTTTTCTATGGTATGGAAGTATGGACGCTAAACCAAGATATGTCACGGAGACTTGAAGCTTTTGAAATGTGGCTGTATAGACGCATCATCAAAATTCCTTGGACTGACCGGGTGACAAATGTTGAAGTTCTCAATCGAATGGGGAAGGACCGAAAAGTTCTACGTAGTATCAAAACCAGGAAACTACAATACCTCGGCCACATTATGAGAGGACAAAAATACAACATTCCCCAACTTGTCATTCAAGAAAAGATCATTGGGAAGCGTAGCAGAGGATGGCGCCGCATTTCGTGGCTTAAGAACCTCCGTGATTGGTACGAGTGCAGCTCCACCGAACTGTTCCGGGTAGCAGACGACAAAGATAAGATCGCCTTGATGGTGGCCGACCTCCGCTAGGGGATGGCACAATAAGAAGGAGACAAAAAACACTAAATATACACATTAATTTTACCGCGTACACCATTTGGAAAACGCTACTGTAGAGCGTCACACTGCCTTTGTCTTTAGCGATAGGTAGGGGGGCATCAAAGATCCTAGTCTGGGGGCCCACTTTAGGATGTGGGGGCCATGACGTATAGTTATATCGTGAGGCATAGAAAAGGTTTTAAATTCATTTTCGTGAAACTTACTATAAAACTTCAAAGTTTAGTTAAAAGCTCCATCTAGTATTCAGTTAATTTTATCTTTTATTTATAATTGGCCGAAAGCGTGTGCCCACGCAATATTTTTTCTAAAATCAAGACGTAAGATACGCAGCCATATCTCCATCGTCAAACGCACTTATAAAGCCATGATCTTCTTCAAACATTGTTTGTTTTTTTAATCCACCGGTTTTGTATCGTGCCGCCGTACGTTGAGTTAGGTCCGTCTCGAAAGAAGATATTTATGACTCTCGACCCGTTAATATGGTTATGATCGTTATTAATTCATTTGGAGTTTTCTAATCAATAATTCATTACGGCTGTGTTTAATTCAATCTAAATGGGCGGCCGCTGTTAATTCGAATTGATAATGTTACTAATAAAAGATACTGTAAAACAATATTGAATGTTTTACTGTTTAAAAAAGATTGTTTGGATTTTTTATTGATGTATTAGTTTTATTACAAACTATTATGAGGAAATAGCCCTTCTAAGAAAGAAGGTAGTAACTGACTCTCACACACTATGTGAGATAAATGACAATGTGTTTTTTCTCAAACTTTTGTAACGTGAATTAATAAAAAAACGGTGGTAATTTTTATTAGTAGGATGTTAAAATACAAACACTACTTTTTCACTAAGGATTTTAACGGTATTTTAGTGATAATACTGATTTTAAAGTGAACAGAATATATAGCTTTCAAAATTACCTAGCGGATGGCATTCATAACTCAATTTCACAATTTTTGCGATATAAGGTGGGAGTCTTGATAGGGCTCATGTAACTATAAAGAAATTACTATTCTTTACGTTAGCAGCAGTTTTTGGGTCTTATCGGTTTACTACAGGAAGCCAGCGGCAAACAAATTTTGAAAATAGTCTATATACTGGATTATTTGTTAGGTTAGGATTTTCATCATGAATTATGCCAAAATCGGCTATGAAAATTAGCGCTGTAAACCGACTTGTACTCAGTTTTTTATGAATAAAATTCAACTTGATTGTAAATAAGATAGCAACACAGATAAAAAGCATACTATGCAAGGCCGGATATAATATATAAGGGAAATACCTAAATTGTAAAGGTCCGTATTTAAAAAAAATGCAGAGGTATCATTGATGCCTATAGAGCAGGGGGGGGCAAACTTTTTGGCTGGAGGGCCAAATTCAAGAATTCAAAATGAGCGGCGGGCCGCAATTAAAATACCATTTATAGATATACACTATTTATTATCACGAAAAATAAACATTACAAAAAAATTAATGAGAAGAATGAAACTGTTTTTTAACATTTTTTAAAATTCAGGTGTTAATTTTGTAGTTGATATTCTCAAAACTGCTTGTAAATGGGCATCGGAGATATTTGATCGTAAAGAATTTTTATTGAGGTTCATGATCGAAAATGTTTGTTCACATATTATATAGGTTGATCCAAAAATAACGAAAACTTTTCTTGCATAATCTTTATGTTGATCGAATTTGTCTGAATTAAGGGCATTGTAAAATTTTGAGATTTCTTCACGACGATGCAATTCTCTTAAATCAGTGTCACAATGCAGATCAATAATCTCAAGTTGTAGCTCTGTCGGTACACTATCAACATCTATTGAAAATGGATCGCGTACTATTGCTAAACAAATGTTAATCTAATGTCAATATTTTTTAAAAAAGTATAAAAAAGTTATTCGTTATCAGAAGTACAATTAATGATATCGGGCCGCAAAAAAATACCCGGCGGGCCGCAGTTTGCCCCCCCCTGCTATAGAGACTATAGAGCAGCGATTTCCAAACTGGCGGCGCGGAGTGTTGCAAAGGGAGGCGCGAAAAGTTTAACACAATTAAGTAATGTAGCCACAAGTTTGCAGTTTGCTAATGCATAGTTTATAAAACGGCCGCTAGTTATAAACTACACAAAACAGTCCTATAAAAGGTTGTTTGCAAAACTGTCAGAAAATATGGAGACTAATTTTATAATACCCCACTTCTATACTATTTTGAAGCGCGCTGGCTATCTCGTCAAAAAATGAAAAAAGGGTCAAATCATAATGTTGAAATTTGAGGCAAATTTGTTTAGAAACGATAATTTTGTTGTTAAGCTTGTCTATTTGGATGGAATTTAAAAAAAATGAGTGAATAAATCAATGCAAGGAAAACTAATGCATTCATTGATTTAAAAAGACAAAGTGGAGGCATTCATAAAAAAATGGAGTTTTGGAAATCAAAATTACATAAAAAGTTCGCCATGTTTCCACTTTTAAATAATGATTTCTGCGCCAGATATATTGAAGCAAACAAAAATCTATTTACTGAGTTCTTGGATAGTTTGCTAATGCACTTTTCACATTATTTTAATAACAATAAAAAAGTCGACTGCGACGCTACTTTCTTTCAGGGTTGTAAAATATTTTAAATATGTGGTTGTGCATTGCAATTTGATATGTTACCTATATGATGATTGATATACTTAGATTATTAAAAAAAAACAAATTAATTTAAAACTACCTATAAGTAACAACCTTGTTTATTTTTATATTTTTTTCCATTGTATTAGTACATTTTTTTGACTATTTAAAAATCTGTCTGTAATATTTAATGAAACAAAGGGGGGGGGGGGGGGAAGGCGCCAAGATTAGATTTTTTTAAAAGGGAGGCGTAGAATAAAAAGATAATATGGCGATTTATGCATTTCTAGATGTTTGAAACGCTCTGAATCAATTTTTCGAAGTATTGCAACTAATAACCAATAAAAAAATGTTGTTTTTTTATATTATCACGAATTAAAAAAATATGTGTGCAACACCATTGTCAAACATCGATTAAATTCACGTGGTAGCACTGAAGCATTTACAAATGAACTACTTTTTTATCATATAGTTAGTTTTATATAATTTTTATGACCATGTCCGATCCTAATAAAATCATAATGGCCTTCAGAGAGTGGAGGTTTGTATCAATAGATTTTTTGTTTTTACGAGAAATGGATGTCAGCCACTTCCTCAACCAATTAGGTCCATACTCTGACTCATACATAAATTGAAAAACTATATGTGTACTTGTCAGACCCAGGACATCTGGACATGGAACCCACGACGTCATAGGCCGACGCTTAAGCAGCGCGGCCATCGTGGGTGTAAGCCATGCCCCCCATATCCTGAAGCGGGCCCTTAGGCTAGGATTGTTGGCGGGCCCCCTACTTATCGATAAGGCTAAAGGAAGTGTGAGGCACTACATTAACTTTTTTCAAAACGTGTTTCAAGTAACATTAAGGGTGGGTACCTATTCAGCGTATTAGCGGTGTTTTCTATTTAAATATAAATCTACTACTACTAGTTTTCTATATAAATCTACGTGAAGCAAGGAGTTGTCGAGTATCGACACATAATAATCAATAATTACATCGCACAATCGTATACTTTAAAATGTTAATTAATGATCATGAGGTATAGTAGCGCCACAGGCGAATTTTTTTACTATTAAAGCAAATTTGTGATGTGTTTTTATCTCACTTATCTGGTCAACGCGCCTCGCGCGGGCCACAGGCTAGAGCCCTATCAGCCCCCTCCTTGTGGGGGCCATGGTGTAAGCTACAGGGAACGCAAACATATTAATAAATGTTCTGTGTTTGTAAGAGTCATAATATCTCAGCTGCTGTAACCCTGTAGGTACCCAACTTGAAATGCGTACCTACTACCTGCTAGGTACCTAAATGTATTTTAAAGGCGCACCCTTGATTACTTATAAATTACAGCTACGTGGGTTAAAGGTAGAAATAACAAAGCATTATGCTTCTTCCTAAGCGTCACTCCCACTCGCTATTCAAGATGGATATACGAAAGCTATTTAAAAAAATAATTCAATGAACTATTGATACAATGGAGGATGGATAAATGAGTAAATGATTTTGATACAATATTACAAGTATCTCTATTGATAACAAATACATACGTCTTTATAATAATTAATAATCTATTGACCATACATCGTCGGTGTTTTGTAAAAAAGGCGAATCAACCATTATGGCGAATTTGTATCTCCACAGGAAAGTCATAAGGGCGAATATCTACCTCCTGGCACCCCCCAAATATGAAACTTATCAGAATGATTTTAATCATTGAAATTGAAAGGCAATAAACTATACCTTGGGCGCTTAGACAAATAAAAACACGCCAAAAAAATGATTTGTAATTCTCCAGCACCTTTTTTAGAAAAAAATCTTAGATTTTAATTTCTAACACAATCCCTAATGGAACTGTCAAAAAATTCTCGGTGTCCACCCGACTTCCCGAATTGTGTAGGTCATGGCTGGGGAGGGCTGACAGGGCTTTAGCCTGGGTGCCCAGCATGTCGGTTTGACCAGATAAGTGAGATAAACACACATCATAAATAAGCTTTAATAGTAAAAAAAAAGTCGCATGCGGCGCTGTTATACTTCATGGCCTTGAACATTTTAAATTATATAATTGTGCAATATATTTTCTGATTATTATGTGTCGACACCCGACAGCTCCATTATTATAGTAGACGTATTAAAAATCGCCAATAATTCACTGTATAAGTACCCTTAATTTGAACTAAAACGCAATTTGAAAAACGTTAATGTAGCGTTTCACACTGCCTTTAATCTCAGCGATAGGTAGGGGGCCCACCAAATATCCTAGCCTGAGGGCCCGTTGCAGGATGAGGAGGCTATGGTGTAGGTACACCGAGTGCAATACCGGTAAAAAAAATTAGGCTGTGTTGTGTTGAGTAGGTGTGTGTATAAGTTAAATGCAATAATACTTTTTTTGTCCATTTTCAATTAATATTTTGGAACCTCAATATTAAAAAACCAAAAATCGACGATAAACATTCGGCGAAAAGAACGACTACACCCACTACAGTCGGTGGTGGTGTAAATCAAAAGAACATTTTTTTTTCAGTGGAATTCGGCATAATTATTGTAGCTCTCTAGAGTCTAGAGACCAAGCGGGTAGCACAGCCGATATTATTTGAGTAATGTTTTAGCATACTAGGCGCACATGTCCAGCATGGTCGTCGTTAGTCACTTCCAATCCGCCAGTCGCTGATGACACGCTCAACGGTTACCGCCACTATGCCTACAATTTAATAAAAACTAGGAGAAACTGTACAAATATACCGTGTATTGTGAAAATATGTAAAAATAATTATGTGAAAAAGAAAAAGAGCCTATGGGACTAATTTACATTCTCGTCCTTGCCCTCCCCCCAATATTAAATCCTGAGTGCGCCACTTTTAGGTCCATACCCTGACTCACACACAAATTGAAAAACAATATGTGTACTTGCCAGACCCAGGTATAGTACTGAGTATTACAGATACTAAGTATATGTAAAAAAACTTCTTCTTCATCGAGCCGGATCATTTGACTGTAGAACAGCAGTCTTCTCAATGAGATCTCAATCATTTTCTTGTGCGTCTGCCTGTTCATCATGGCCACGCATATCACAGATATTTTTAATTCCTAGATTTGATATTTTTCCCATCCCTATGATACACAAAAACAACGTAAGATAATTAATATGCATAACAATTTATTATGTTACTATAATAAAAAGAAAACAAATATTACACGACATGCCCTTTTCCAATAATGGCCGCATTGGCTCTGCGCTAACGAATAAATTGAATTAACCGTTTTTTATGGACCATGAACGTCACCTTAATTTGTAAACACGACATTTAGTGCCTTTCCAGTAAGTTGTCGCCATAAAACTTAATGAAACATTATACGGACAGAAAAAATACCGTAAATATAATTTAATTGTAATTATATTTTCACCCTTTGCAGTATATACTACTAAACTTCATCACACTGAAAGTCATTAGGTACATAATTTGAAAAATATAAAAATGAAAAAGCTTGAGAAACATAACTTTTTATATCATATTATCTGCAGGCTTATTCTAACATATCACTTAACATCCAAAAAGTGCTAATTGCGATAAATATTTAAAATTGACAATTTTACGTATTCTGGCGGTTAATTATGTAATAAATTACAAGATAAAAAGAACTTTTTATATACCACGTTTTTAAATTTCCTGTTGAATCACATAAACTTGACAATTATATGTAGGTATTAATAAAAACTTTTTATTGTACTTGATAGAAATACTGAATAAATATTATAGAATACAGAAATGTCATTTTGACATTTCATATTGATTTCCATAGTAACGCACGTATATATTAATAATTTAGTTGCTAGGACCCACTTAGCAACCAATTATAGTGAGTAGTAAATATTACTTTTAACGATTTTTTTCCGAAACATACAAAACAGAATTAACTGAAAATGAATTTAATTCTGCTTAAAGATGGCCAAAAGTTTTAAAAGAATGCATTGTCGTCGTGTTCTGATATATTCTAAAAGTTTAAAATGTCTAGCTAGTCGGGAAGTTAGTTAAAAATCTTCAATCGTCCAATACAAATCTTGGACAAACAAGAAAAAAATATATACTGGACACACAAGAAAATATCTGTACCGGACAAACAAGAATACGAGCTAATAAAAAAGTGATAAAAATAGACCGTGAGATAATAATATATTAATTAAACTTTAAAGTGTTGCAGTTTCTCAAAAATTTCGAGTCAATTGCTACCTGACTCAGATCGAACGTTAACTGAATATATTTTATGACATGACTAATAAAATTGTAGGTTATGTTGATATGTCTGACGTGTCAATTGACAAATACAAAATTCTTCTGTTCGACTCATTACCGACTACATGGCGCTGGTTTGGCTTTATTCGCTCGGGTTCGGCAGCACAAACATATCCAAATTTGGCCGACATGTCTACAAACCTACATTTTTGCCGTATTATGAATTAGAGATAGCCGCCGATAAAGATGTTTTGTTTATAGAATCCCTTCCATGTTAATTTGGACCAATGAAATGAAACGTGCTAAAGTGATAACTGTTAAGAATAGACCTGCATATATTACTCAATTACTATTCTTTCTGTTTTTTTAAAATTCTATATAGTGTTATTTAATTTATAATATTACTACATATAAGTAAATAGTTTTTCATTGGCTCTACAGTCGGGTATGGGTGAATTTTGGCCGTCTACTGTGGAGATACCTTAACCGATATTTGACAAGGAGTGTAAACCATTCTATTTGAATTATTTAATCCAGAGATTTAGGGATGGTCGTTTTGTCCACTACTCCACCCCAGGGGCTTAAAATAAGTAACTAAATACCTACTTGAGATTGAATATTAATGAGTGTATTTTTCTGTTTCAGGTTTTTGGCGCTTATATCATTCATATTGACTACATACTTCAGTTTCGCCACAGGGAGGCACGTAAATGTAAGTAAAAGAAAGATATACCTACCTACCCACCGTAGAAAGCTGTCGATGCGGAGCACCCCTAGAATTAATCTGGGCTATTTATCAAATAATATATTATGTATTAAGGGGGACATGCTCAGCGTAGGTAAAAATGGAGCTTTTATTCTATTTTCAAAGCATGATCCTGGACATTCCTTAAACGTTGTAGATAAACTATTTATATATTTTGAAGCCTTATTATCCTTTATATTTATTTTAAACATTTGATGACTGCATAAAGTATTTTTATTACATAAAATAGTATTCTTTTAAACCTCTCGCTCTAATGTTTTAGAATATAGTCATATTTAAGTACATAAATATGCAGTGGTGTTAAGATTTTTTACATTTAATAATTTTTAAACGCATTTATAAAACCATTAGTATAATTTCTGTCGACATTATTATAGTGAAATATTTACGATAAAAAATTATATTGATAATCTTTGTGATCTCAAATTTTACAAGAATTAGGGATTTTATTATTCAAAAAACACGCGCGTTAACATCATTTTACTCCCTACGTCAATTATAGTTTGTCAATTTATGGCTACGGCCATATGTTGTAGCTTAACCACTGGGGAAAGCCAAAAGAAATGGCGTATTTCAAAAAATCACTACCTTATTTAAATTAAATTTGACAAGAATTAGGCATTTTATTATTCAAAAAATGGGCAAGATTAACACATTTGAAGATAATTCTAAAGATACTAATTATAAGCTATGTCTTTGTCCATTCAAGTATGATAAATATCCTACGAATAATGATTGCTTTATAATAATTATTGACCTAAGAATAAGGTAGTGCTTTTTTATCGTTTATTGTATCGTTTACTTAATTATATTTCTTCTGGTGGTTCAATTGTAGGTAGTATTAAAACGAGCTGCTACTTCACAATACCACATACTGTACTACTTCAATACTACATTGAACGCTCGCCTAGGGTAATACTACCCTATCCAGAATATGTAGCAAATAATAAGTACCTAACACTCATAATTTGAAAACATCTCATGCATATAAACACTAGAAATTTTTTTTTGTAAAAAATAAATACTACACCCGATGGGGCTTGAACTTGTATCTGCTGGATTAGCGCAAGTGTGCCTTTCCAATTAAGCTACGGGTGTCCTACTTAATTGCGACGATTTTAACTAGTAGTTGTTACAAGAAATGCTTATCGAATTGCGTTATATATAATGTTGGCTATCCGTTTTAGTATATTAAATTAAGCTAGATATCAATTAATTCCTTAATAATTACTAACCGACATCGCAGATCACAATACAAGGGATGTTTTCAAATTATGTATGCTCAATATATAGAATGTTACATTCTCAAATCTTGTGTCTTATTCGTTGAATAAAAAAAATAGTTTATTAAATAAGTATCAAGGTAAGTGTGTACTTTTTCAATCAACGGTTACATGTAAGTTGTACGTGTGCAGTTCATCGTGGGACACTTATTCGTACGCCGCAGTACGTGAAACATGAGTTCGTATAACATTTTATCAAATGACGAGTTCTTCGTTGAACATTTCACCGTGGAATACATTTGTACGTATCTTACAAAATACCGCGATAGTTTGCAAATAGTACTGTTCCAATTAGATTAACCCTAACCTAACCTAGTAAAGACATCTCCACATGTTGTAGCATACGTACAAATATACTCCACGGTGAAATGTTCAACGAAGATCTCGTCATTTGATTAAATGTTACACGAACTCATGTTTCACGTACTGCGGCGCACGAATAAGTGTCCTGCGGTGAACTGTTTACGTACAAATTTCCGGATACGAAAATCAACGCACACTACTGTTACCTACCTACAATTGCTTTGCCTTTTCCACACTATTGAACACCGTGACTATTTTATTTTTGGTTTAATATTTCGTTCTTATGAATTAACGTGGATTAGAATGAAACACGAATTTACAATCATTTATGTAACACAAATAATTTTCCGCATTGCATTAAAATAGGTATAAAAAGTAACCAGTAGGTACTACACAAGGCCTGCCCATAGAGGGCTTTGTCGACCACCGTTACATATTATTTAAGTAGACAATATGACGAGATTTGACTTCCAAAACTTCTTAAATTTAAAATGTTATGTAATAAAGAAGAAAGCTGTTAAGAGATCAAGATACTGTTAATTATATAAATTGATTTAAATTAACGTTTGGGTCTATTTTTGAGGGAGGTTCAAATGAAACGTGGAGTCTCCTTATACAATTACAATAAATATATAATTTACAATTAACAGTAACTTTATTTAAAATCTGTGTCTTTTTTTAATTTAAAAGTTTCTCAGCAGATCAATGACACAATATATTGTTTTTCAATTTGTGTTTAAGTCAGAATATGGACCTGATAGGATGGCTCTTATGCACTGACATCATGTTATATTATCTATATTATCTAATTGCGACATATTTAACTAATGTTTTTAAAATAATCTCTTAATTATTATTATAAAACAATCAATATTCGTCGGATGTTTATCACACTTTAATGGTCACAGACAGCTTATAATCAGTATCTTTAGATGTATCTTCAAATGTGTTAATCTTGCCCATTTTTTGAATAATAAAATGCCTAATTCTTGTCAAATTTGGGATCAATATAATTTTTTATCGTAAATACTTCACTATAGTAATGTGAACATAAATTTTACTAATGGTTTTCTAAATGCGTTTAAAAATTAATAAATGTAAAAAATCTTAACACCACTGCACATGGATATACTGAAATATGACTATATTCTAGAACATTAGATCGAGAGGTTTAAAAGAATACTATTTTATGTAATAAAAATACTTTATGCAGTCATCAAATGCTTAAAATAAATATAAAGGATAATAAGGCTTCAAAATTATATAAATAGATTATCTACAACGTTTAAGGAATGTCCAGGATCATGCTTTGAAAATACAATAAAAGCTCCATTTTGACCAACGCGGCGCACGTCCCCCCTTAAGTCATGTGGAGTAATCGTTGATTAAAAAAATAGTTTATTAAATTGACTTTTTCAAATAATAAATGCAAATAAAATTAAATTTAAAAACTCTCTTGATTAAAAATATCTCAATGACCCATTAATGAAACACCCCCTAAAATTTACTATGTTCTTGCTCCGTTAAACAAATAATTTGACTCAAGTGGCGCTATCTATGTCGACAATAATGAGTTTAAATGAATTTACGAGCATGACTTTGTAAGTCTAGCATAATTTACAAAGTTGTTACTATTTAAAAATTACTTAACTTCTGTTATTAGTACCTAGGCGAAGCTAATTTTTTTGAAAACGATTTGAAAGTCTCACAATACTATCGTCATTCGGTAACTGAGGCATTTCGCATTAATTATTTTGATAAATTTCACTGTCAATATTTTATTACATCGAATATTAGATAATAATATTATAGTCTTATTGAGACGTGCCATAAGTCTCCTCGACATTGGCGAAGGTGTGTTATGTGAAACAGTTCCTTAATAGGCCATCCATGGACTGACACCGTATGCGGTTTAGAACCGTGTGCCATACTAAGCTTATCTTTTCTGTTCATGGAAATATATTTTCACAAACTATATTATAAGCATCTGATCGTATCCGTTTATACCATACACTTACACTTACAAATTTAGTGAAAATATATTTTCATGAACAAAAATCATAAGTTTAGGGCACACGGATCTAAACCGCATACGGTTTCAGTCCATGGATGGCCTCTTACTCTCGGACTTAGTGACGAAGGCTCGATGGAGAATGATCAGTGACGTCCCGTGGGGGTAGGCAGATTGAGCGTCGCTTGGGGTCAGCAGTTATTCGAAGGGCGGCAAATCGAGGAGAATCATTAGTTATATGTAAAAATAGCTACATAAACTTAGTAATAACGAAAAAATCTTTCCATTAAAAAAATTAGCTCACTGGTTGAACAGGACTGTAATTTTTGTCGGTTCGCGATGTCTAGTTTACTTCCGTTGTCCTTGGACATCACGTCCTTGATGACCAGCAATGACGCGTGCAGATTTGCGAATTATATTTTAATTATAGGTATGTACATACTTACCTAATTAATGTAGATACCTATCCAAAAATTTGAAAGTTGTCAGGTGTATTTTTAAATGTATTTGAAACCATGGACTCGCAATATTGTCTATTGACGTAAAGATGACATTTACCTAAATTAAATTTTGTGGTAAATTTTGTTAGTAATGTATTAGTATTTCTTAAATATTGGAGTCATGGAAAGATAATAAAAAAAATAATGTTTAAAAATGGGGCGGCATTTTGGCGCTGCCTAGGGGCGGCATTTTGTCTAGGGACGTCACTGAGAATGATTATCTAATCATGTGAATTTTTAATTATAATATGAGCCTTTTTTAAAGAGGCACCTAGCGGAAAAATACGAAGCTTGCAATTTGAGAGATTTTTTTGATAATTTACAATTTCAATTGTATTAACGAATAAATGTGTATCTGAAAACATTAAAAAAAAATATTTTTTTTTAAGTCAAAGATAAACTTACAATTGTAAAAAATGTAATAAAATGTGAATTTGTTGAATCGGACCGCAACCTATTATTACATATTATATTTTATGGTCATATTTATTATTAAAATTTAGTTTATTAAGTTTTCTAAGCATCACCTAAGAGATTTTTGACTAATTCATAGTTTTAATATTTTTTATATCAATTTTAAAAAACATCGATTTTTATAAAAAATATAAATGTGTATAACTTGAAATCCTTTTTATTTATATCAAATTTTATTTATGTATGGTCCTAATATTGAAGCTTTATAAAAATCGATGTTTGTTAAAATAGATATAAAAACATATTAAAACTATGAATTGGTCAAAAATCTCTTAGGTGATGCTTAGAAAACATAATAAACTAAATTTTAATAATAAATATGACCGTAAAATATATGTAATAATAGGGTGCGGTCCGATTCAACAAATTTACATTTTAATACATTTTTACAATTGTAAGTTTATCTTTGACTTAAAATAAAAAATATTTTTCTTTTTAATGTTTTCGGATACATATTTATTTATTAATACAGTTGAAATTGTAAATTATCAAAAAAATGTCTCAAATTGTAAGCTTCGTACTTTTACGCTAGGTGCCTGGTTAAAAAGGCTCAGTGAAGACTTCGCCTTAACTCACACAGATCGAATTTCACAGGAGACGCAAAAACGTTTTTGTTATGGTTTTCGGCCAAAATTTAAAATCTAAAATATACATAAACTTGAAGTGCATGATGATTTATATTTTTTTATTATATTTTCCGAATCCGATATTAATTCTTGACGAAATTAAAATTACAATCTAAATTTAGATAATAGTTCGGCATTTGCAGCTTATATCTTTTGAACACGTCGTGTATTTAAACGTGTATTATGTTATTAACCAATAAAACCTATTTTGAAAAAACTGAGGGTGAAATCTTTGTGCCCTTCTACAGTCGATATGCAATTAGTGCATTACAATATGGCATACAAAAACTCGGCTACAGATCGCAGTCCTCAGTTCCCAATGAATACGACAAAATATTCGTCAGAATCACCACCGTCTTGCGCTACAAATAATTTTCCAGGGTGGAACGCAAGGCGGTTTCATAGGCCCTGGCCGAATTCAAATTAGCAATACCCGATGCGGGTAGAAGAATAGTTTTCAATAAAGCATATTATTCTCTCAGCCGGCATAATTTTCATTTGAATAGCATCAAGTAGAATAGTTTGCGTGCCAAAGTCCTTAAAGAAACCTCGATAGTAAATGCGAGGTATCCATAAAGGCATCTAGAAAAAAAAAACCAACACCAGAAGTTCCACAGATTATAAGAAAAAAAAGAAAGTGCGGGTGACACTTTTTAGTTTTTTACTTAAGATCGCGATAAAATTAGCTACCTACTTAAAACAACTCTAACGTAGCTACCGTACACCTAGTAATGATATCAAATTAAAAAGCGTGTTGATCATGCTGACGAAAAGTTTAGTATAATAAGCATTCTTGTAAATAACAACCATTACAAATGAGTAGATTGATTGCACTTTTAAGCGGACGAGTCAATTTAAAATAATCATCAGACATCTAGCCTAACCCTTCCTTCGGGTTGAAAAAACGGGTTTGGTTAGTCTGGCCCTAACAGAGGAAACGACAGGGATATTAAAATAATACCTACTAATATATAAATAATTTTCTTAGATATATAATTGGGTTTATAAATACATATTATGTACATCCTCAAAACTGTCCTAAACAATATTATTGTTTAAACTTCCATGAAATATTGTGATACTTATTTTAAAATGTTGTCTCTCTTGTATTACGAAACCTTGTATCGGTAAACACGGGTAGCATCAGCACTCCAAATGGTAAAGTTTACGAACTGAAACACTCGACATGATATTTATAGATGATGCATAGTTAGATTTTTAGTTATATAGCTTATAGCTCAGACGCTCAACTTATTTTTTCCACGAGACGGAGCGACAATTTTACCGATTTCACGAATCGGAACGGCGCTCCGGTCCATTTCAAGCCCTGGGTAGAATACACGTAATATTATAATCAACAGGATACCTGGGTTGGATCCTGGCTTACTCCAAAAATTCTCTCCATATGTCACAGTCAATTCAATCTGCTATTCAATTCGATACCCCGTATAGGTTACTGAACCACACAACAGATTTTTGTGTTTCATGTGTTGGTCCAATATTGATGAAACTTAATACCAATTCAATACTGTTCCATCTCGATATGTCAAAGGTTTCGAAATTACAAGACAAAACATCTCGAACTCGAGTGTGATATTGACGTGCGTGTCTCAATGCATATAGATCCAACCGTTGTCAATCTCATTGATTTAAAAAAAAAGTGAAAAATGGCATTCAATTCAAATCAATCTATTCTCTTGTTCTGTATGTCAACTTCTTCTTTGCGTATTTTACTCGGGCAATCGATAGTTGATTATTATAATTAATTATTATTTCATTGAAGTGTAAACCATTTATTATTATGATTGCGAGCCGCCTGTTCAGAGTCTCTGAACGTAGCTGTGATAAATCTCAAAGTCTCCATGTGAGTAATGAGGAGTGGAAAAAATAAACCAACTTTGTGAAGGACGATTATCTCGTCACGTACAAACTAACAACCAGCTAACTAATATGTAAAGCCGACTACAATAATAATAATATTACTTCTTGTTTGTGGCATGTTTGACTTTCAACTCCTCAACGCGTTGTTTCCCACCACACAAATACAAATATCCTAGACAATTTCATTACTTTGACTACTTTTACTCTTTATGTTGCGAATATGAGAAAGGGACAAAATATCAAACGCCTATTTCCTGGATTAAAAATAAATTTTGACTGAAAACAACGTATATTTTTCATTCATTTCTGCAGGGCTATCCTAACATATATCACTTAAATCCATAATCAATAAAAATACGTGCTAAGTATAATAATATTATGTCGTATTCAAGCAGTTAATTATCCCGCGAAGTTTTTTAACACGATCACCCATGCCAATTAATGTCTTTGAGTAGGTAACACAGTTAACACGTCTTACTTGATTCTAATCGGATACATTTTGATTCGAATAAGACGCAGTGTGGTATGTTAACAATTATTGTAGAAAACCACCTTGTTTATGGAATTGCTCTGAGTGATATCCGAGCTACTATAAAGCCCTGAATGTACAATGGCAGCTTAGGCCTCTCCATTCTGTTTTCGGTTTTGTGCGTTAGAGTAAATTGATAGAATTTCTACGGCTGAATTAAATATTGTTTGTACACGTCGCCGGTAAATATTGATTTGAATGACTATATTCATTAAAAATTTGTAAAAAGTACATGTTGCTGAAGTTTATTGTTATTTGTGTTAAATATAAAGTTATTGGTAATTATTTTTAGTTAATTTAGTAGAAAATATGATTAACTATGTTGTATTTAAATTTGGTAGCCGTACTGAGAAGCAACGTGATGGTATAACGTTTCATAGTTAAGTTCATAATAATAAAATTGAGGTCCTACTGTGCGTTATACGCAAGAAACACGGCTTCATTTTACCGAACAATACCCAATCTCTTTATATTATTACTCTGAGATAATACTTATTATGATTAACTATTAGCAAGTGCAAGTAAGTTAAATCATAAAAAATATTGGAGAAATCCACGACGTCGGTTAGTAATCGAAGTAATAGGTATCTACTTTGATTTAAGAAACAAAAATCGATTGCCAAAGTAGCTTGACTTGGAAGAGCGCTGATGAGTAGGTATTAAAATTGACCAATATTTAAAATTTGTCGCAATTAGTATGTCACTGCGTAGCATAGTGGTAATGCGCGGGTAGATGCAGGGCTCGATTCCCCGCCAGGGTGGCTTACTTTTTAAAAAAAAAAGGTTTTTCTATTGGTTCTATTATATTCTCTCAGAAAGTGTTTTTCAAAATTATGTATGTTCAATACTTATTAGTTGAAATTTCAGTAGATTTAGCATCTTCCTTGTCTGAAACATAATAATTTAGGTATTATTGACAGAAAACTAAAATTATGTTTTATTTTTAATGAAATTGTAAATACAACAGCAAATTTTCAAAGAATCTGATGTGGGCGCGGGTTTAGGAACTTATGTAGGTAAGTACTTAAAACACACGTATTTTGAAAACGCGTTTGTTTGTTTACCAAAGTGACTAGTTTAAAAACAAATAACTTTAAATTGATACGGTCAATGTTTACATTTCCTTAAATGATATTACACAGTACACAGCACTAAATATATTTGTAGTTTTTAATTCCCTATTTCTTCAGTATAATGGAAATATATGTATAAATATAAAGGTTACATGTAAATTGTACGTAAAACATTTCACCGTCGCACAGTTCGCCGTGAGCTTTCTTATCGGAAAGAGATGACCATACCTACCTATATAATACGGTCTCCAATTTTATTAGATTCAATATGAACAATAATTCAATTTTCTATAAATCTGATAAAAATGAGACAATATTGACACAAACGCTCCACGAAAAACGTGTTATGTTTTATGTTAATGCTATACGACCATCTATTTCCGGTACGACAGTTCACGGTGAACTGTGAACGGCGAATAATGTACAGTATACGTTTAATAATATTATTGCACTTTTTTGCACTCAACTATACTCATCTGCTTCTTTGCCTGATTAGGTACCTCGCATAAAATTAAATCAAATTATATTTAATACTTGTATTACATGTAATTATTCTGATTTTGGCAAAATTCATGAATCCAATAATGAAAACCTAACCTAACCTAAAAAATGATCTGGAATATCGGCTATTTTCAAAATTTGTTTGCCAAGAACCGTGTTTTATTTAGACATGAATTTTATGTTAATACTATACGACCCAAAGAGGTTAGACGGTCTTTAATATACGGCCATATATTTCCGATACAATATTTCACGGTGAAGGATACGGCGATATGTATACATACAAATTTCCGGACACGCTTCCGGACACGAAGTATTAGGTATAAAGTTTTGCTTTATGTTCAATATAGATAATTTGAAAACATCTCATGCATACTAGAAAAAATCATTTTTGTAGAATAAAATAAGACACCCGATGGGACTTGAACCTGTATCTGATGGATTCGCGCCAGTATGCTTTTCCAATTAAGCTACGGGCAACTTACTAAATTAGGACGATGTAGTAGTAAAGTTGTTACACGAATTAATGCTTATCGAATTGCGTTATAATGTTGGCTATCGATTTTAGTATATTAATTGCTACCTACTTAATTTTGCTTTATGATTGCGGTAATTCTTTTAAGCTCATCAAATTCCACTTCACTACATAATTTACTTGTTAGTACTACATACCAGTGGCGAAGGGTGGAGGTAAACTGTTAAGATCCGACATAAATAGTGGACACTGTAATTCATTTTTCATAGCTGAAAAAATTCATGAATTCAAGAATGAAAACCTAACCTAACCTAGCCTAATCTAACTAATAATCCAGAGGTTATAGCGGCTATTTTCAAAATTTGTTTGCTGCCGTCATCCTCTAAAGCAGTGGTTCCCAAAGTTGACTGGGCTCCGACCCATCTAACAAAAATTTCCAATCTTGGGACCCACCTCCTAGCTGTCTTAGAAAAAAGTGGGCATACATTTTGGTAATGCTCAGATTCCCTAGTGGCAATTCGTGAAACTACTTAATGCTGTCTTATTTGTTCTAATTGAAATAAAAAAAATATGTTTTATAAGTGTTACCAATATGAATGAAAGACTGTTGAAATAAGAAACACAACTTAAAAAAAATTATTACTTAAATACCTACACCTGCAAGGTTTTTTTACAAAGTTATTTCAATGGGAAGGATGTATTTGTTTCTTATTTTTCTGCATTACAGTTTTAGCATCAACTTCAACTTTAGTTGCTTTTAATCGCAGTGAGTTTGATATATCCAATTTATTTCGGTATTTAGTTTTAATGTTAACCATAGCCGAAAATCCGACCTCACATAGATATGAGGTAGTAAAGAGGAGGAGGACTTTCATAGCTTCATCGAACAGGCAAGGATAATTATCAGCAACTGAGAGCCAGAATTTCGTTAACTGTTTACGATTGAAACTATTTTACAGATACGTATCTTCTGATAAATCAATGAGTTCTTCACTTGCTTTTGTTGACATACTAGTTGGTAAGTCGTATTGAAATAGGTTACAAACCAACGCAACGAATCAAACTTTTTCATCTCTTCCCCAAAATAGTCGTCAAAGTTAATTTATTAACAGTGATAAATGACTGAAAATTTCAGACAGTACGTTCATCTTAGACTGCACTTGGTTTTCAATAATAAAAGTTTCAAGTGTTTCAAAACAATCATAATAAGTTTATTTCAATTTTTAGGAATTATAAATAGCAAAATGAAATATCAAATTTATCACTTCCTATTTTTTTAAATTCATGTATACAGTGGCGAGGGCCGACCCAATATTCGCTCGCGACCCACTGGTGGATCGCGACCCATAGTTTGGGAAACCATGCTCTAAAGTGTAAACCGACAAGAACCGTGTCTTATTTAAACAAGAATTTTATATCAGTCCTATACTACCCACAGAGGTTAAACGGTCTTTAATATACGGCCATATATTTCCGATACAATATTTCACGGTGAAGTGTGACACGGCGAACTGCATTCGTACAAGTTTCCGGAGACACGGAAAAAAAATAATATTCTGTAGGTACCTACGTTCGCGCACTGGCAGGATTTTTATCATCTCCATGGTTACGAAATGAATCGATGTTGATGTCAAATAAAAAATACCTATATATTAATAAATTATGTAATTAGCAAGTACATTCCACTGAGTATGATCACAAAAGCTCTGTCCATTAATTATCCGCGTACAATTAGCCTGTTATCGAAGGCTTTAAATTATTAACGCAGCCCTAAATTAGTAGTTGAGGGTTTAATAAGATAAGTATAGCAATTGTTGTTGCAGTAATGCATGCTGGCCTGCATAATGATAATGCATATAACTAGCTGCAACAAGGTAATGTTTAAAAGCTAGTGTGGAGCTTTTTTTATAAAGCTACGCGCAAAACGTGCGCCTGTGATTAAATCTCACCAGTGGCATGGCAAGGGAATGATAAATCATTTAAATAAAACAAGTATATCATCATTAAAATCCTTTTTCTCGTAATATATTTTTTGGTAATAAATACTTTCTAGAAAGATCATACATAAATCAGTAGCGAAGATCCGCCATAAATAGTGCACATTAAACTTTGTAAGTCATAAGAATTTATTTTTATTGAACTAAGACTACAATAAATTTAAAGATGTTATTGGTTAGTTTTTAAAAATCAATTAAACATTGCCTAAACCAAACCATAATAATTTTGGTATATTTTGGGCGATAAGTGCGGCTTAAGCGTCTGCCAAAAACATCGTGGGTCTCAGGTTCGAATCCTGGGTCTGGCAAGTACACATATTGTTTTTCATTTTGTGTATGAGCTGAGTACTTGGTTGAGCAAGTGGCTGAGATCCATTTCTCGTAAAAACAAAATCTGTTAAAACAACCTCCACTCTGTGGGGGTCCATATAATCTTATTAGGGTCGGACATGGTCGAATATAATATCAAGTCGTACTTATCTAATGTCTTATAATAATGACAGCGGTATTATCAAATATTTGATATAAATCGATATCAAATTAATGTTCTTATTAAATCTGATAAAAATGAGATAATATTGACACCAACGCTCCACGAAAAACTTGTCATTTTTTATGTTAATGCTATACGACCATCTATTTCCGGTACGACAGTTCACGGTGAACTGTGAACGGCGAATAATGTAGAGTATACGTTTTATAATATTATTGCACTTTTTTGCACTCAACTACGAGTATATTGATCTGCCTCTTTGCCTGATTAGGTACATCGCATAAAATTAAATCAAATTATATTTACATACTTGTATTATATGTAATTATTCTCTCTATCAAATATTCCTTCAGGAGCATACACATTAGCGATTAGCAGAAGATTTCTCTGAAATTAAGAAGTTTTGTGCCTAGTAATAAATAAATAGATATATAATAAAATATATTATAAAAAAAAACATTTTTAGAACAATACATCATTTTCACCCTAGAGCCGGAGTGCAAAGCTATGAAGCATATACTCTAATACGTACAATTTACATGTAACCGTTTACTCCAGTGTCTGCCAAACTGTGTGCCGCAAGAAGTCTCAGGGTGTGCCGCGAAGGAAGAAGCCTCAAAACTGTTTTCCATCACTTGATTATCAAATGTACCCGTGGGTCATCAATCCATTCGAAAAATTTGACGGTACACACCTGTCACTAACAGAGGAAGAAATTTTAATAGATGTAAAAACGATCCTGTGTACAAAGCCTCATTTTATGAGCTATAGTTGTCAGCATTTTGGATGTCGCTTTGGAGTCAATGTCGTCGATTGGCTACAACAGCAATTATTAAATATCTGTTGCCGTTTGATACGACGATGCGAAATGAAATAAAAATAATTACAAGATAAAAAGATTTTTTTATATACCACGTTTTTAAATTTTCTGTTGAATCATATAAACTTGACAATTCTATGTATTAATTAATAAATACTTTTTATTGTACTTGATAGAAATACTGAATAAATATCAGTGGCGAAGGGTGACTTTTGGAAACGGGTAGGCTGTGGAGAAAGCACATTGGTTAGATGTATTTACGGGAAATAGGAAGATAATCCGACATAACTACTGATGAATATTGGCAGGTACACAAAAACCGATGAAATTTCAAAAGCTCACTGATGGTATAAAATTTAGCAATTAATTTGAATTATGTATTTTCTTAAATATAAACGCAAAAAATATATTGAAAATATCCGTTGTTGTGAATCTGTTCCATAACAATTTATAATTTAACCCGTAAACTAGACATTTTAAAATACGTCTATATTTAAAACACAGACGTAGATACAATATCAGATTTCAACTTACATAATTGGCTGAATAATTGTCTTAGTCTATGAATAAACTAACCGACAAATAAAAATCACGAGATAAATTATTTATTATTTTTAACAACAATCAATATTTATATGTGATTGAATCCCTAGAAATTATTTTTTTAAATTATCTTATAAAGTATTTTTAATAAATGTGCTCTTACGTAAAATGTAAGCGCTCCTTAAATAGCTTACCAATTTATATGGGCCGCCGCAGACGTCTTGAAATTATGAGAAACAAACTTCATATAAAATAAGTTTTCGATTCACGCGAACGTAATCCATACAATATGTGAAGCGAAACGAGATGTCGCTTATTTTTTTAAACCTTCCAGACATGCCATAAATGGTGCTTATTGAAATAGTGGAAAAGATTGTAAAATTATTATGACAATTATACGATAGATGTCGTTGGGCATATTGAATATACTATTATGTGATTATATTAAAAAATATTTTTCTTAAGAAGGTAGGCTTTAAATAATCGCCTAGTATGGAGTCTTCGCCACTGATAAATATTATAGAATACAGAAATGTCATTTTGACATTTCATATTGATTTCCATAGTAACGTTTTTTTTTTTTTTTACCCCTTAGCAACCAATAATAGTGAGTAGTAAATATTACATTTAACGAATTTTTGCCGAAACATACAAAACAGAATTAACTGAAAATGAATTCAATTCTGCTTAAAGATGGCCAAAAGTATTAAAAGAATGCATTGTCGTCGTGTTCTGATATATTCTAAAAGTTTAAAATGTCTAGCTAGTCGGGAAGTTAAAAATCTTGGACAAACAAGAAAAAATCTGTACCGGACAAATAAGAATACGAGCTAAATCGAGAGCGGTATAGATGGTAGTTGAGGAGTTACGTGTTTGTTTAATTTAAGCGTTTAGTTTAGTTTAGTTTAATTTAGAGCCGCGTTTTGACAGAATTCTTTCTAAAAATCAATTACATCCTTTTCACTAATAAAATTATTACCACATATGTACTATGTTGATAAAATATTAAAATATTAAAAAAATACACTATGATTTCCTTTATTCATATTAATAAGGTACATTTCCCTTTTTAACAGATTTTTATTTGGTGTACCGCGGAACAAATTCCATTCACCAGTGTGCGCCGTGAAGTAAAAAAAGTTTGGCAGACACTGGTTTAACCTCTTCTTTCATTGTTTTCGTGGATAGAAAAAAATGTTTTCATGTGTTTTTGAATATGGAATGTTTTACACGGAAACGGTAAAACCTCTCAGAAATAATTATCTGTATGTACTACACTGTAGCAGAGAATAATTATAGGTTAACTTATTTCAACCCTAACTCGACGTGACGTGACGTAACATTGTGACGCAACGTGAGAAGAGGCTCTACAATTTATTATTATTTACGTCAAGAATATTGAATTGTCTATTCAACCGTATCAGATATCATCATTTATTATTTATATTGAATGTGTGGGATATTCACTCATTAAATTGATAAGTTCAAACATTTCCTTTAATATTCAAATAAACTTAATTATATTTTTCAGAGATCAGTGGCGAAGGGTGGAGGTAGGCTGTTAAGGGTGATGCTTCTACCTATCAGAGGCACTTAGCGGAAAAATACGAAGCTTGCAATTTGAGACATTTTTTTGATAATTTACAATTTCAACTGTATTAATTAATAAATGTATATATCTAACATTAAAAAAATATTTTTTCTCTTTTAAGTCAAAGATTAACTTGCAATAATTGTAAAAAATGTTATAAAATCTGAATTTGTCACAGGACCGCATCTTATTATTTCTACATTATATTTTATGGTCATATTTATTAATAAAATTTAGTTTATTAAGTTTTCAATTTTAGGTATGGTAATATTATTTCGAATTTACTTACGGTAAAAACGAAACAATAATGCGGTCGGTCGATAGTGTGCGTGCGTATGGGGAGCCGTGATAAACGCCTGGCAGCTGATGACCGCGTATTCGTACATATACGTACATATACAATCGACGAACCGCATCATTGTTTCGTTTTTACTATACCCACCTATTTTCTTCTGTCTTTCTCTTGTATTCCTGTGGTTTTATTAGGTAGTTTATTCGTAATTTATGTATTTAGACAAGGAGTTGATTTCAATATTATACAGCTATCTATTTTCGATACTACATCTCACGATTAACTGTGTTACGGCCAACTTGAAAAATTCCGGAAACGAGATTGGCTAGGTGCGGACAGCCGGACTCGGTAAAATGTAGAAGATTGTGGCAATGCAGCACATTGGCTTGGATTTATTAAGCAACGTTTTGAACATTTGATATTTTGACCATTTGTAGACCATGTTTGAGTTTCACTACAAATAACGTTTTATAATAAGTACGGGGACGCACCAAGTATGGGTGTTGGGAGTGCGCAGCACCCGGGCGGCAAGTCGCGGAGAACGAAAGAATAAACAGAAAATACATTTTACAATACTTCAATTACCTACGTAAACTGAATCTAATGTTGAAATATATGAAGTAACTACGTGTGTTGCATAATACCTAAGAGTGACACCTACCAAAGGCCGGAAAATCGAAGAATAAACTCAAAATTATTTTTAACATATTATTATATACATATAAAAGGGGGGACATGCTCGTCGAAGGTCAAAATTGAGTTTTGATTGTATTTTCAAACCATCATCCTGGACACTCCTTAAACGTTGTAGATAATCTATGTATATAATTTTGAAGCCTTATTATCCTTTATAGATATTTTAAACATTTGATGACTGCATAAAGTATTTTTGTTACATAAAATAGTATTCTTTTAAACCTCTCGCTCTAATGTTTTAGAATATAGTCATATTTCGGTACATAACTGTGCAGTGGTGTTAAGATTTTTTACATTTATTAATTTTTAAACGCATTTATAAAACCATTAGTATAATTTATTACGAGATAATTTTTGTAAAATATTCACGATAAAAAATTATATTGATAATCTCTGTGATCCCAAATTTGACAAGAATTAGGCATTTTATTATTCAAAAAATCAGCAAGGTTAACACATTTGAAGATGATTTTAAAGATACTTATTATAAGCTATGTCTTTGACCATTCAAGTGTGATAAACATCCTATGAATAATGATTGCTTTATAATAATTATTGACCTAAGAATAAGGTAGTGTTTTTTTGAAATATGCCATTTCTTTTGTCATTCCCCAGTGGTTAAGCTACAACATACGGCCGTAGCCATAAATTGACAAACTATAATTGAAGTAGGGAGTAAAATGATATTGACGCGCGTGTTTGAACATGTACCGTTTAAAAAAAATAAAAAAAAATCGCTTAGGTACATGTTCAAACACGCGCGTCAATATCATTTTACTCCCTACTTCAATTATAGTTTGTCAATTTATGGCTACGGCCGTATGTTGTATCTTAACTACTGGGGAATGACAAAAGAAATGGCGTATTTCAAAAAAACACTACCTTATTCTTAGGTCAATAATTATTATAAAGCAATCATTATTCATAAGATGGTTATCACACTTGAATGGTCAAAAACATAGCTTATAATAAGTATCATTAAAATCATCTTCAAATGTGTTAACCTTGCCGATTTTTTGAATAATAAAATGCCTAATTCTTGTCAAATTTCGGATCACAGAGATTATCAATATAATTTTTTATCGTGAATATTTTACAAAATTACCTCGTAATAAATTATACTAATGGTTTTATAAATGCGTTTAAAAATTAAAAAATGTAAAAAATCTTAACACCACTGCACAGTTATGTACCGAAATATGACTATATTCTAAAACATTAGAGCGAGAGGTTTAAAAGAATAATATTTTATGTAACAAAAATACTTTATGCAGTCATCAAATGTTTAAAATAACTATAAAGGATAATAAGGCTTCAAAATTATGTAAATAGATTATCTACAACGTTTAAGGAGTGTCCAGGATCATGGTTTGAAAATACAATAAAAACTCAATTTTGACCTACGACGAGCACGTGGGCCGTTAAGGGTTCAAGTTATCCCATTTCTATATAACATGTATCACAATTATTGTATAAAAATATACTGAAAAGCATTCTTTCGAAGTCTCAAACAGTGACGTCCCGTGGGGGTAGGCAGATTGAGCGTCGCTTGGGGGCGGCAGTTACTCGAAGGGCGGCAAATCGAGGAGAATCATTAGGTGTAAGTTTATAGAAATAGATATCTAAACTTACTAATAAAGGAAATATCTTTCCATTAAAAGATTGACCTCACTGATTAGAAACAAAATGTACCTATTAATTAACATAAAAAGCTTAACAGGTCTGATTTTTTTTTGTCGGGTTCGCGATGTCTAGTTTACTTCCGTTGTCCTTGGACGTCACATCCTTGATGACTAGCAATGACAGGTGCATATTTGCGAATTATATTTCAATTATAGGTAGTATACCTACCTATAATTTATCGAAATATTTTTGCCAGTCATTCGCGAGTTTTGAAAGTTGTCAAGTGTATATTTAAATTTATATGAAACCGTGGACACGCAATTTTGTAAATTGAAGTAGGTATGGCATTTAAATTAGATTTACTGGTACATATAATATATATATATATATATTTAGCAATGTATCCATATAACACATTTCTTAGATATTGGAGTCGTGAAAGGATGATAAAAAATACTGTATAAAAAAATGGTGCGGCATTTTCGCGCTGTTTATGGGCGGCATTTTGTCTCGGGACGTCACTGGTCTCAATAGAACGGTTTTGTGTCCTATTGTAATATGTAGGTATAATTAAAATGTATCTGCCAAAATATAATTGTAAAATATAGCCAGGGAAAAAGGCAACACCTATGCTAATATTTGAATGGGCATTATTATTATTATGTATAAATTGGTTTAATCTTATTGGATAGTAAAAAAAATCGCATTCGGACAATTTTCGTTCAGATTAATAAGTAGTGTGGTAAAATATTACATCTGTTTTTTTGTGTAAGAATAAAATAATATCTACAATTTCTATTTTAAAAATAATTTATATGTGGGGCAATTTTAATTTGGCACATGAGTGACAACTATCCTAGTATGTACGGATTGAAATATCTTCTTTAGAATGTTGAATAGTGCCAATTATTCGTGTCCGGAAATGTGCACGTATGCAGTTCGCCGTATCACATTTCACTGTGAAATGTTGTATGGGAAATATATGGTCGTATATTTTTTAAGACCGCCCAATCTCTTTGGGTCGTATAGTACCTACTGAGATAAAATTCATGTCTAAATAAAAACATGGTTCTTGTCGGTTTACAGAACGCCAGCGGCAAACAAATTTTGAAAATAGGCAATATACTGGTTTATTTGTTAGGTTAGATTAGGTTTTCATTCTTGAATAATTCATGAATTTTGCCAAAATCGGCCATGAAAATTGGCGCGTTTCCCGCCTGGCTTTCTGTACACCGACTTGTACCTAAAACACTAAATAAAAACTACCGAAATACAAGGGAACGACGGTAGAAAATAGGTATGTAATTAAATAAGAATTCATACAGAACAACGCGTATTTTTTTAAGATACGCGATATGAAAGCTCACGGCGAACTGTGCTACGGTGAAATGTAATACATATATACAATTTATATGTACCTAACCCGAGTTATTAGTCAACTGATTGGATTTATCATTTTATCGATATCAGAATAATGCAGAAAATATAAATTAAACAAATTAATGGGTAAACTATCCTTGTACCTATTAAAGCATAACGTAATTTTATCTGCTTACAAATTTACGTGGTACTAGTTATAAAAGTGGTTGAAGGTATCTACTTTGGAATTATTGGAGTTTTATTTATTTTGATTGCGTTATTTTTCTAGGCTACAGTGAGATTACGACAAAAACGGCAGCAGGGTGCCGAACTGTACCTGCCGAGCTCGTACGTTCTTCCAGGGGGAGAGGGCTCAGGGTGGGGCCCATGGAGTTCGCCGTCTGCCTGCTCCAGAACATGTGGGGGAGGAGTCACATCCCAAACACGAAGATGTGAACAATTAGGGTAATTAACTTTTTTAATACTTATCGGTGTCATCTATAATATCTTCCAACATTATAACCATGGCTCCTACATTCTGAAACGGGCCCCCAGGCTAGAATCTTTGGAGGATCCCCCTACCTATCGTTAACGATAAAGGCAATGTGACACTATACAAGCATTTTCCAAATGGTGTAAAATTATTTAACGATTTTTGTATTTTTTGAAAACATCTACTTACTTGAATTTGAAGTTGTCGAGTATTGACACACAATAATCAAAAATTGTATCGCACAACCACATATTTAAAAATTTTAATATTTTTGAAGTGAAATAGCGCCGCAGGCGACTTTTTTACTATTAGAGCAAATTTTTTAATGTGCGTTTGTGCGTTTAACTCATTTACCTGGTTGACCTATCATGCCAGGCCCCGCCTAAGCCCAGGCCCCCAGGCCAGAGCCCTGTCAGCCCTCCCCCCCCCTTGTGGGGGACATGATTATAACATTATTTATTTAATTAAACCTGGTTAATACGAAATACTTATTCAATATTTTTTCAGGAGAGATGGATCTCCACAGTGCCGTGGTGGTGAAAAGAAGTACTATTCTTGCAATACGCAGGTAGAAATTAATAAATAATATTTTATATTTTATTTTAATACTTACTGCCATCTGTTTATTAATAAGTTAACGAAAAGAATAAGTTTATGTATTTAATTCAATAACAATTATATAGATGGCAAAATCTAATTTGAAATGATATTGTAAAATAATAATGTTATTATTTTTATATTGCATAATAAGCAACATTATTATTATACTTATAACCATTTTGTTTTTCAGGATTGTCCAGTGGAAAGTGTGGATTACAGATCTGCGCAGTGTTCTCAAAACGACAGAACTCCTTTTGAGGGCATCAATTATGAGTAAGTATTTTCTTCTTCTTTTCAAACCCATTACTCTGGAAACTGTGAAGCCGCAATCATCTTGTTCAAATATCTTTTAAATATTAAAATTAATAATTTGTGATATTAAATTTATCCTTTAAATCTTAATTGTATTCCAGCAAAGTAAATTCCAACAAATTTATCCATTTTTATTATTTCTTCATCTGTTGTTTTTTCGTAATAGTGGAAGACAAAAATATAATAAAAAATTCTAATTACTTACCCAATCAAAGTTTTGTAAGTACTATTTTATTTGAGTTGTTTTTGCGACCCGGGTTTCGCCTTTTGGCATCTTCAGGCACAATGTGCTGTCATCAATGGTAAATTATATTATTAATTATATGGTATTTAGAATAATATAAAGTAGCTAATGGGTATCGGTTTGTTTAAATCATGGTTATAAAATACTCATCTTCACCAAGATAGTGAAGAAACGAGAGCAATTCGAGGGCTTAGTGTCAAACAACACTATCTACAAAAGTGCAACTTTACAGGAGAGCCAAAAATCGTTATTTTAGATTCTTGTAACCCAACAAGGGAAATGTTTATTTAAAACCTAATGTTAATATTTTATAATTTATTGTGTATTGTACATTTATCTTGCTTATGATGATGTTAAAATTTATAGGGATAGTTTAAAAAAAATATGAAAACAAGGGTAACTTATGTAGTTAGCGTTAAACTTTACTGACGATTTAATAAGAAATTAGAAATGATTGACATAACGTTGTTTGACTACCATGTAGCCGTAAATGTAAAATAACGTTATCTCAAAAAAAAAAAAAAAAACACTTTTTTGTAGATAACGTTGTCTGACTTTAAGCACTCGAATTCCTGAATGTTAATACATTTACATATACGATATAAATAATATTAATATGATATAAATTCAATATTCAAATTTAATAAAGATATTAAATAATGCACATGTTTAATTCCAGATGGGTTCCTTACACAAAAGGTCCAAACCCGTGCGAGCTGAACTGCATGCCTCGGCGAGAGCGGTTCTACTTTCGCTTCCAAACCAAGGTGGCTGATGGTACTCTCTGCAATGACGAGTCTCTTGATGTCTGCGTCAATGGAGAATGCATGGTAAATAAAAAAATTAATTATTCATATTTAGTCATGCAAAGTCTAATAAAAATGACTATTTATACAATATGGCGAAGGGTCGCATGTTACTTAGCTATCACAAAAGGGGGTCGCTATCAGTGCTTCATAATATGATGATGAGTGCGGACAATTCAAGCGAATTAATTTAAAAATACCAAAAATTGCTAAAATTACATGAAATACCCTTTATTTTACACGGAACCCTAGATTTCCGCAGACCAATTGAGAAACACTAGTATAGAACATTACACTGTCCTTAACCTTAGTGATAAGCTTGGAGGGCCTGCCAAACATCGTGGCCTGGGGGCCCGTTTCAGGATGTGGGGACCATGGTTATGATGTGAAAACTGCTCGTAACTCATTTTTTAATTACTTAAATCATTGGTCTCAATAAATTCGTCTATAGAACTAAAATGATACAATTGATTCCAAATGAGTATAGGAAGGAACAATCAGTTAACAGAGAATAAATAGAATGATGCTGCTCAGTATGAAAACCGTCAATTTTAGACAAAATCGTTTGGGCAAATAGATAACAATCATTTCTTGTAAAAAAGTCTACTCATGCAAACTCCACTCTTTAAAGGTTCATATTATTAGTCCATGCTTAAGAATGAACATGCAATTTACAGTAGGTATGAAAACATGTACAAGAATATAGTTTGTAAAGTTGTTATTCTGTTTGAAAATAATAATGGATAGTTATGTTGGTGATCACTTTTAGCAAGTCGGCTGTGACATGATGCTCGGGTCGACAACTAGAGAGGACGCGTGCCGGCAATGTGGAGGAGACGGTTCGTCTTGCAAGACATCCGAAGGAGTCTTTGACAAGGATGATTTGACAGTCGGTAAGGAACTCGAAGTACTAGTATAACTTTATAAAATAAAACATCAAAAACTGTTGAATGCGAACAAAGCAATGCCGAAGATTCCGTGTCAGATGAATTGAATCACTGACTTAGACAGTGATTTATATATTATAACATAGTAATATCAAACAATGGACTTTATTTAATTTATTAATTTTAATAATTATTTAATTTATTTAATTATTTAACTTAATTTATTCTGGTATAATTCTACTTAATTCGATTAATTTTAAATATTACTTTTATTATTTACCATTATTTTCTGATTTTTTCTTATTTCGTCAATGTACAGCGCTAGTTATCTTTATATAAATGTTACGATTATAGATGAATAATAAATTGAATACTATTTAAAGATTTCACTAGTTTCTCCCTTTCTAATTTCATATCTTACGGATAGAAAAATATAATTGTAGGTATATAGTAAGTATGTTTAGAAAATTCTCAATGGTAATTAATGTTAAAATAATATACTTTGACCATAGATACAAAGATATCTTTAATATAGATGTACTAGATGTTACTAGATGTTACTAGATGTTAATCTAGTTAATTAATACTAGATGTTAAAATATTTCAGGTTACAATGACATTCTGCTGATTCCACAGGGGGCAACTAATGTTGCAATTCGAGAAGTAAAACCATCAAGCAATTACTTGGGTAAGTTATTTGAGATTAAACAAATAATATTCAATAATATTTTCCGACCATGTCCGATCCTAATAGGATCATATGGGCCTCCACAGAGTAGAGGTTTGTATTAACCGATTTTTTTTTTACGAGAAATGGATGTCTGCCACTTGCTCAACCCATTAGGTCCATACCTTGACTCACACACAAATTGAAAAACAATATGTGTACTTGCCAGACCCAGGATTTGAACCTGGGACCCACGGTGTGATAGTCCAACGCTTAAGCTGTGCAGCCACCGTGGGCGATAATATTAGGTTTTTTTAAATTCTACATCTTTCGAGCTTTTGCTATTGACAGCGTTGATAATGTAAAAATCCATTTTTTAAATAATATAGATACCTAATAATCATTTAAATTATATTTTAATCGTTTTTTTTCTGACCCAGGTTTCACCTTTCGGCATCTTCACGCACGGTGCACACTCAAAAATGACAAACGTTCAAATGATACAGAATTTAATTACCAACTTACTGTTTAAATTGGTACTAAATTTGTCACCCACGATGGCCGCGGGGATTAAGCGTCGGCCTATGTCGTGGGTCTTAGATTCGAATCCTGGGTCTGGCAAATGCACATATTGTTTTACAATTATTTGTGTAAGTCAAAGTATCGACCTAATAGGTTGAGCAAGTGGCTGATATCTATTTCTTGTAAAAACAAAAAATCTATTAATACAAACCTCCATACAATGGAGACACATATGATGTTATTAGGATTGGGCATGGTCGAAAGAGAAAAAAAATTATTAACATACCAAATTAAAATATCATGAAAACATCTGTACCTGAGAGCTTAACATCATAAACTCACAAAAAACTTAAAAAAGCGTACTAAACACACCTATATTGAGTTTAATTTTGCTTTGTCTTTAGCCGTCAGAAATAAAGGCGGAGACTTCTACCTGAACGGAAATTGGCTGATTGACTTCCCTCGGACTTTCACCTTCTCTGGCTGTCAATGGCACTACGACAGAGAGGCTGTCGGTTTCCCAACTCCCGACTCTCTCAAGTGTTTGGGACCAACATCTGAGCCACTCTATCTTGTAGTGAGTGGATTATATTATTTATTGTTTTGATATTGTGGAAGCTTTGGTCTTATTTTTAATCTCAAAAATCTACAGAATAATATGATCTATATAACACACATGATGTCATGAGTTGTATGGTATTTAAGCATCCATTCAATGTGCATTTGCAGATTTAGTGACATATTTATGAATGACAACTTCTTTTGAAAAAACGTAATTTGTAATTCGAATTTTGAATTACGAATTATGAATTTTTACTATCAAATTACTTCACTAGGGAAACCGAAAAGAGTAGATATGACCACATCTGACAGTCATAAACTTTGTGACGAGGAGACGTTGTTAATCATCATATTTTTTTTCCAGTTACTTTATCAAGGAACGAACCCTGGAGTAAACTACAAATACAGTGTACCACTTGGTATATCACAGAATACCGATGATGAGTATGCCTGGGTGCACGATGCCTTCACACATTGTACAGCTTCCTGCGGTGGAGGTTAGTAAAATAACACATAATATAGAGGATTTATATATACCACATATATCAACAAATTACTAATAACTTAATTAAAATTTTAGGATACCAGATGCGTAATGTAACCTGTGCATCACGCCGCGAACTGACTCCTGTGTCAGAAGATCTCTGTGATGTGGCGTTACGGCCAGCTGATAATCAGACTTGCGCGAACATCGCTTGCTCAGCACGCTGGTCTGAAGGCCAGTGGGGAGAATGCTCGGCCCCGTGTGGACAAGGAGGCAGTCAGCAAAGACAAGTCTATTGTTACAAGATCATAACGCGAGGGTAAGTGTCATTCTTTGTTCATCCACAGACTCATTCCAGTAGATACTTAAACTCCTTCAGCTTGTTCTTAAAGAAGTAAAAACAGCAGTGAGGAATATCAAAACCATTCATAAAATTAAATGGTCTCAGGCAAGGTCACACTTTGCATGCCTCTTCTTTAGGCAACATGGGATGCAGATATTGATGCTTGCAGCTCCGACACGATATTTATTAAACCAGCTGGCATACGCGGAATATTGGTGTAGTGGGGCCGGAGCAGTGCTTTGGCACTTCTTCAGTTAGTTTTAATTAATATTATGTTACAAGCAATAGTTTTGAGTTACGTGAATAAACAAAATGATCTCGTTGTTATTTTTAACTGGGTGTAAAAATACGAAGGAAGAGATTAGTCAGTTCAATTCCTAAGTGATTATAGGAAATGTATTGATCTTTAGCATCCTATCGATTCAATTTATTTGTCTGTTGATAATCTTTGGCATTGCTGTTACGAAATTTTCACTACGTATCTGTCAAAATATTAAAATGTGTGCTTTAATAAAAGAGGAGGGGAGGTGGGAAATTAGGACGTTTAAAAACTGCGACTTGATACTAATTTATTAGCATTACCCCACTGACTCCGATGATTTCATTACCATGACAGAATCGGTACTGTAAACAGCCTGGAGCTGGTACTGGAAGCCTTAGCCAAAAAAATTGGCCTACAGATAAATATGACAATAAAATATAGACATATATCGTCACCTCAATACTACAACTAGATAACTTGATTTTCACTGTTTTTGAGATAGCTATTGAATAATATGATTCTACATTTCCTTCTCTACAAAATGATAAAACTAGGAAAGTCAGAAGTTAATGGGAACTGTATTAATTTGGTGTTTAAAAATATTAGATAACTTTAAAACCATAAAATGTATTAAATAAATAAAATAATATATCTACAATATTTTTTCATACAATTGAACATTATTTAATTCAGGGTTTCCCAAACTTTTTCTGCAATGGAACACTTTGCAAACCCGGAAATTTTTACGGAACACTTAGTTTGTTTTGTAGGTTAATAATTAGCGCAGCTAACCGTTCTGCCAATTTTGGCAACTGTCGTTAAGCTGACAGGACTTGTCAGCCAGTCAGGCAAAAACAATATACCCCATCTTTTTCATGCGCACGGTGTGAGAAAAGATGGTCCTCCGCCTGTACCTAGATCATGGCCCCCACATCCCGAAGCGGGCCCTCAGGCTAGAATCTTTGCCGTGCCCCCTACTTATCGCTAAGGTTAAAGGCAATGTGACGGTCTACAGTTGCATATTCCAAATGGTGTTAGAGGTAAAATTAAGGGTATTTTTTAGCGATTTTTTGTATTTTTAATACACCCACTTTTATGTTGATATGCACAATTATGGACATGTCAAATATCGACAATAATCAAAAATTGTAAGTATGGAAAAACCACATATCATTAAATGTTAGTAAGCTGGAAATGAAACAGCGCCATTTTTTTACTATTAGTGCATGTTTGTGATGTGTGTTTACCTCACTTGGCTGGTCGATCTCTCACGCCCCCCCCCCCCCCCCCCGTAAGCCTAGTCCCCCAGGCTAGAGGCCTGTCAGCCGCCCCCTTGTGGGAGCCATGACCTATCTAGATACTTGACGTCATACACATCAGTGGAGATTGATCATCACTCGCCTTTCAATATGAAGTAGATTCTTTAATTATTTTAGTTTTACTTATTTTACTTCTACTTAGTAGAAGATCTTTAAATGTGTTGCAGTGTATAAAACCTTTCCAAATCTTCGCGGAACACCTATTCAGGTTCGGCGGAACACTGGTATTCCGCGGAACATAGTTTGGGAAACCCTGATTTAATTGTTCCCAATTAGATAAGCACAATTTTCCATTTTTATTTTAAATACTAATTATAGTCCCAACAATGACCAAATCAGAGTTATCTAGTTGTAGTATTGAGGTGACGATATATATAATATAATAATTATATAATTTATATCACTGTCTTTTATACTGTATAATAAACTGCACCTAAATTAGACGTAAAGCCTTAGCTTATTGCGCCACGTACTTTACGAAACGAAATCTTTTTTAAAAGAAAAAATCCCCGCCGTATTTATGGGCCAATGAGGAATAGCAACATTTGAAGTAGAAAGACACAGTACCGAGCTCGACCCCACAAGCCAACGATTTTGTGCGTTTCAGTGAAGCATCCTTTTAATTGAAATACACGGTTTCAGATTACCATCGATAGTTGATGATGACGAGTGTTTCCAAACTTTGGGACCGAAACCGGCTGAGCACCAGAAGTGTAACCAGGACGCCGTCTGTCCGGATTGGCACGTTGGACCATGGAACCCGGTAACTATTCGCATTTTAATGCCAACCTAATATTTTAAATCATATACTTAATGAAAGTTATTTATTACATACTTAATTAAATTATTATTTTTTTATTCAATAATAAGTATATTTACTAAACCATTTCTTTTATTCAACGAATAATTCATAAGATTTTGAGAATGTAACATTCCATATATTGAACATACATAACTTGAAAATACCTTAGATATATGAGAAACCCGGGGTTCCGGCGGCTAGCTCAGCTGTCCATCGAACCCCGGATTCACAAAAAAAAAAAAAAATATACGATATATTTGAGGGTGGAATTAAATAAAACCACGTCTGTCTCGTGTAACTTGGTATTAGCTTATATTTTACACTTTCTTTACATGTTTAGGTTTTTACAATTAGTTACGCAGGTCCGTATATGTCGGAAAGGGGACGCTTACTAACATCTTTTTTCTTTCTTTTTAAATTCCTCGTACCTACGCCGTCCAGCAAAAAGGACTCTCGCGATTGGCCAAATCTGATCGCATGATCTTTGATTCGGCGAATCACGAGCCTGACCCTGGCGCCGGCGCGCGAGGATTTCACGCACAATGCGCGGCAAAATTTATTATATTTGAATACTTATATTTAGTCTTAAAATTATCGCTTTCATCCATCATCATTTATACTTTTTAAATTAAATTAAATTTATCGTAATTACACCTCCGCCCAATATGCGATTTTCACACACCGGACGAAGGCCTTTACTTATGATTAAAAAATACTTACGTGGTTGAGCAAGGAATCAGATTAGATGTTTTATGAAGCCGTTTCTAGAGGTCAGGGTTACGTTTCGACTTATAGCTACTAAATGATTATTTTACACCGGGAGAAGCCCGCCTGTAACAGGGGTGTATCATATACCCACTAGAAAATTTGAAAAAAATACGATGCTCGATGGGATTTGAACCCGTATAACCACTGGTATCGCGCCAACTGTGCATTAACCAATTATGCTACGAGCCTCCTATCTAATTGCGATAATTTAAACTAGTAGGTCATACATAAAATGATTATCAAATTGTGTCTATATTTGAGGTGTTATCAAGTTATGTATGTTCAATATAATATGTAATGATACATTCTAAAAATCTCGTGAATTATAAAAGAAATGGTTTATTAAAAATTGTTGGAAAGTTCAAGTAGACGTTATAACTAAAATATTTGGCGAGAACCGAGCGTCGGTTAGTGATTAAGGAAATTAATATTCCTTGATTTAATACACAAAAACCGATAGTCAATAATAACATAAATGTTTTGAGAAATGTTACTATGTTATATTCTTATGTTACATATTGTTATTGAATCTGGATCCACAGTAAAGTTGTAGGGCAGGTGTTCTGTCCAAAATTATATTGCAGCCTCGACTGTTCTAAATAAATTTGTTTGATTGTGTGTTGCTAATTTAGTGTGACAAACTCTGCGGAGAAGGTAAGCAAAGGCGTTCCGTGCGGTGCTACCGAAAGTTAGACGGCCGAGTGGACATCCTCGATGACGGATACTGCCGGGACAAGCCTGAGGCGGAAAAGGACTGCTTCTTACATCCATGCGAAGGAGTGGACTGGGTGCTCTCCGATTGGAGTGGTGTAAGTATATTAATTAAGTAAACACATCGCGACCCGAGAACTACAGGGTTCTAAGTGAACAACTGCAGCAAAAAAGTTATGGGCTGTTGAAGTTTTGAACGCTTGTATTTTGTTAATTGTGAATGTTTTCAATTATTTTTTTGATTGAATATATCAATGATGGTACTGCTATGTTGTAACTATCAATAAAATTACGTTAAAACTAGTTTTTAATGGTTAATTTTATATATCATAAATTCAGTTAGAACTTTGTCCACCTGAAACTCAAACAAATCGCCTTTACTACAAGGTTCTAACTGAAATTTGTATGGAAATCCTGGTGATTCAGGACACATAGTTTCACTTTTCATGTTAAAATAAATAAAATTCTTGAAAGTTATCTAATATAATATTTTTTTCCGGAGAAAATGTATGGAAATTGTTAAGAAAATGGGAAATTTGGAAAAACTTAAATATTTGTTTGTAATTTTTGTTTAATACCATTTTAAAATGAAAATTATGTTGAAAATAAAATTTAATAAAAATAAAAAACTATTGTTGATTTGTTTATTGTTCAATTTAAACTGGCTTGTTGTCTTCACATCAGATACATTTATTGTAATTGTGTATACAAGATTGTTGTTACTAATGGCTGAGGGAATGTTGTGTGAAAATTCTTCTATTAAATCATTCGCTTCAGTTTTAGAATAAACTTCAAGCCAGCAAGAAGCATATCTTTCAGATCCATCATAACATCATAATGATATTGTACAATTAATATACTAAATCTTTATAGTGTAGGAATTCTCAGGAATAGGGATTTTAGAATACAGCATAACCATTTTTTCACCTCATCTACTGAGATTCGAAACATCTGAAACATTTATATCACTTTCAGGAAGACTTTTAAAACTAAAACATTAAATCAATGAATTAAATAGCCTTAAAATACTCTAAATATTTAAAAAAAAAAAAATAATGATAATATAATTAAACCTTAGTTACGTTTCATAATATTATAATTCATCTATTAGTGAGTTCACAATTTACTGTTGATATCAAATTAAACGAAACATTTTTTTGAGGTTATGTATCTCAAAGTTATAGTAGTTTATTTAAATACTCGTGGTTTCTAGTTAAGTATGCTGCATGAAGTACTAATAATAAATTTAAAATACAAAACAACAAGATTTTACTCTTCATATCGCAATTAAAACCATTTTAACAACTTTAAATGTATTCACAACCACGAAATGTCAAAGCACATAGAACTTTGTAGAACGACGGATCTTTTTAGATTATGGTAGAACTCTGTAGTACCACAGATATTCTGTAAAGTGCACATAGAACTCGGTAGTATTGGGGTTTAATGAAAAAGTATAAGAAATATCGACCTCATATTGATATAGTATGTAGATAATATGACTTGGAAGACTGCCTCATTATTACTTTAGTTTGGCCAAAAATCGACACATAGAACCTTGTAGTTCTCGGGTCGCAACATGTCGTTGAAGAAAATTTTCTCCACTTAGTTAAAATATCGCGAGTGGAGAACTACAAGGTTCTAAGTGTTTGTCCTTTGATGAAACAAAAGTAACAATGAGGCAGCGTAGAATACTACTTCATTGTTGGGTTTGTTTTCTCAAGGACGAATACTTAGAACCTTGTAGTATTAGGCTCGCGATATGTTAAAGTGATGCTGGAAAAGACTATTAGTTACTACCAAATTTGATGAATTGTCAAATGGCTTCTCAAAACAGAATTAAATAGTAATTTTTTACATATTGGTCAAGTGTAACAGATTCAGTAAAACAAGTGTAGATATTGCAAAGGTATTTAGCGAATATTTCAATGAACAATCACAAATACGTCAAACGCATACTAATTTATGTAATTTGTATCGAAAAGTGAAAATAAAGTTGTGATTATATAATGCTGCACGTCGCGTACTATCACGTGACGTCACAGTAAGCTGCCGCTACGGGAAAAATAGTGTATGTTCCCATCCCGTAGCACATTTTGAACCTTTAATTGAACATTGTCAGTTAGCAAAATCTTCCAAAATCACCAGAACAACGAGATCACCTCACATTATACCGCACTGTATCGACACCTGCATGACTCAATGAACGTTTTTAATCATTTTCTGCATGCCTACACATTTTCGACACATGTCAAAATTGCTTGTTTTTTGTTTTTAGCGGTTGGCACTATGTATTTTATATAAGAATGTTGTCTATTATCTATGGTCTGCAGGTTGGGTTCTGTTCTGTTCAAAATATTATCTATGGATATAATAAGGCAAGTAATTTTAATGCACGCACATGTAGAAACTGTTAAAATTAATTGAAATTAGCATGAGTAATGAATAATAATTCAAAATACTAATACATTAGAGTTGGCAATCTCCATCATTGAATTTACAGAGGTGGTGATCGTTTAAAATATTCTGCAAAATGACAAAACCATAGACTAAATTTGTTGCCGTGACAGAGTAACAATATGCGACGTGCATCTCAATATAATCACAACTTAAAGGTAGTGGCTAAGCCTGAATAAAAATAAACCACAAATGCAAGTGAAAAAGCATTTGGCACGCTTATATCTTCGCAATATGAATTTGAGTAAGAGCAAAGCCACACGGGCGGTGCCGTTTTGTTGCGTCGTCGCACCGCTATGATTTCGATGCACTGAGTGCCACACGGGCAATGTGGTGTCGTAATGCAACGCCGCTTACTACGACGTCGCAGCATCTCGGTGTTGGTTCACAAACAAAGAGTGTTTAAATAACACTGCCGCTCCGGCATCATCCTTCCCCGCTTCGTTTCTCTAGTCCCCTTGTGAGTTGCGCGTGCATTGCGTAGCCACACGACGTCGCAACGCATCGTGTGACATGTCACGAAAAATTCTATATAGCGCGACGCGACATCACCGCTCAGGCCCCGCAACGCAACGGAAACGCCCTTGTGCCTTCGCTCTAAGAAAGAATTTCTACGGCTGAATTAAATATTCTTTGTACACGTTGCTGGTAAATATTGATTTGAATGACTACATTCATTTAAAAACTGCGAGCGCGTGTTACTGAAATTTATTGTTTTTGTGTTAAATAATATAAAGTTAGTGGTAATTATTTTTAGTATGAAATAATATGGTTAACTATGTTGTGTTTAAATTTGGTAGCCGTACTGAGAAGCAACATGATGGTATAACGTTTCATAGTTAAGTTAACAATAATAAAATTGAGGTTCTACTGTGCGTTATACGCAAGAAACACGGCTTCATTTTGCCGAATAATATTCTCTCTTTATATTATTACTCTGAGGGTAGTGGCTATAAACAAGCAGCCATGTTTAATAAAAATGTTTCAGAACTTTAATCAAGTGCTCCTTCTTATTACATATAGTCAAACTCTTTAATTCAAATTTTTTATTTGAAAAAAATCAGTTTCTGTTTAGTAAAGAATAAATTATAAAACAACGTCAGTTGAAACTCTTTCTCACTAAGGTGGAATATATTAATACCGAAAACAATTTTGTTGAACACAGTTATTCCTAAACCTGTCATTGAAGCGTTGGTAATGCAATATGGAGACTGGGACAACTGGATGCCAAGATAATTGGGCGCCAGGATAATTGGGCGCCACACTGTAGAATGAAATAAATAGATGTTTGTTACGATTTTATACAGAAAGTAGACGAGGAATTTATCTACTACTTAGAAGTTTTAATTCATTTTGGATTGAGAATTATCATGTCCGAGGCTTTATGATATAAAAATAAAAGAACTCTCTTCTTGATGGAACTTAAACATATCCACAATTAAATCTTTATTTACGTGTGCATATTTAAATTCTCACCAAGTATAAAATAATAATATAGTAATTTAAATATAAATAATAATATTAAATATATATTTTAAAAGTACCTATAATTCACGAACGTCTATTTATTTTCGAATTTCATTCGATTGCGTGGCGCCCAGTTGTCCCGGCGCTGAATCGTCCTAGACCCTACAATATGTTTACAAAGAATATTTTAATATTTTCAGTGTGATTCGTGCTTATCGAAAGTGAAGACCCGTACGGCATACTGTGCTACTCAAAAAGGACAAGTTTACCCATCATCTTTGTGTGCTAGTCACCCGGAACCAGAACTGCAGCAGGACTGCGACCCGACCGCTCTACCAGCGTGTGATGTACAGTGGTATGTCAGCCAGTGGAGCAAGGTAACCTACTTCTTCTCTTTCTTCTTAAATTGTATCATTGTGTGATGTGCTGGGCATTTATGATGCGTTTATTTAGATATAATCTATCCAGACCACATCCATTTGAGTGGTCAAATTTTAATGCGTCCATATTATGAACGTGGTCAAGTATGGATGTTTCAAATTCGTTTATTTATGAGACGTATAGAAACCACTGCTCACTTTGTGATGCTCACAAGATGATCATAATGTGGTCTGGAATGGACCACATCCTAATGATTTGGTTACATAATATGTAATGTGCCAAAACGTCGCTATAGGATTGGTTTGTCGAATATGTGTTTTCGTCGAAATCGACCTTTTAATGCAGAATGTTTTTTTGTATCTAAATGGACTAGAACCATCGTTTTCTTTCAATTACTTTGTAATTGTAATGAATATATCATTCATATGCTGTAAAAATAACAATTTAAATATTATCTCCATGTATTTAAATATAGGATTATAAAATTTGTTTTTCGTCTCCTGAACATTTGGTCTATTTGACAAACCAATCCTACAGCGACGAAAAGTTGGTAAGAGTAAACAACTGATTATGATGTGTCTATATATAAATATGTATGCGAGAAAAAATTCAAGGTAGGTACAAAGAAATTGGCATTAATCCTGATTTTCGAGGGAATGTCAAACTTCAAATTGCAATTAGTCCATAACATGATTTACCAACTTTTGGCAGTAACACCCCACGAGTGAAGCATATTGTAAGAAAGTTCATAGTGACCACAAAATGGTAGAGATTGTTACATATTAGGGGTGCAAGATCAACCCTTAGAATATATTTTTCAACATCACTCCATGTGGACATTTCGAGGCATTATTTTCAATATTAACTAATATAAGAAAAGAGTTTTACATAAATCAATAAAACTACCATAGCATTCATTGTTCATTTGTTTATTTTTTTATATATTATTATTATAAAAAACACTTCGGTTTCAGTGTTCGGGAAAATGCGGCGATGGAGTCCAGAGTCGTCGAGTGTTCTGCGGTCTATTCAATGGAGAGGCTCTGCAGAAGGTACCCGACGAACGCTGCGATGGCAAAGAGAAATATGAAGACACAAAGCCTTGCGAGCTCGACAAGAAAGACTGCCCCGCTGAATGGCTTGCTGCCCCTTGGAACGAGGTAAGATAATATCTTGATATTATTCCTCTCTAAGAGAAAATTATTACTTTTAAGCTAAGTATTTCTTCAACATGTCAGAACATTAATCTGTTAATGTAAGAGCTCAGTAGGAAATTGGGCTATTTTATCAAACTGTGTTTTTATTGAATTTTTTTTCTTTGAATAGTGCTCCAAACCTTGTGGAGGTGGTGACCAGGGCCGTAAAGTGTTGTGTTTGAGGGAAAACAAAGCCGTCAACATCAGCGAATGCGACCAAGAGTCCATCATGGATGCAAGTCAAGTCTGCAACACTCACTCATGCACTGAAGGTTTGAAAATTATTATCTCATAAATAAATCTAATATTAATGTTTGTGGAAACATCTACCAATAGCAGTGGCGAAACGTAGGCTGATAGACATAAATATGATAAAGATCAGCCATAAATAGTGCACACTAAACTTTGTCACTAATACGTATTTGTTTTCATTGAAATAAAACTACAATTTACAGACAGAGTCGGTTAGTTTTTAACATTTCAAGTAAATTCTGCAAAACCAAGCCATAATAAATAATAGTCAAAAAATACTTGTCTATGATACTACAATATTATGCAATTAAACCATACATAACTTTGGATATTTTATAGATAGAATAATATTTTTTATCTATTATAGTTTGGTTTTTAATGAATTTAAAAAATGAGCCAACAACATGTGTAATATGTATTCTTAATCCAACTAAAATAAGTAAGTGTGAAAGAAAAAGTGTGCACAATTTTTGTCATATAGCCCAAAATATACCAAAACTATTATAGTTTGGTTAGGCAGGTTTAATTGATTTTTAAAAACTAACAAATACCATCTGTAAATTATTGTAGTCTTAATTCAATGAAAACATATACGAAAGACTGTCAAAGTTTAATGTGCACTTTATGTCGGATCTTAAGGCTGATTTTTCAGTCACGCTGAACGTCGGCGCTGTCAATGATTGCGTAGCTCCTCGGTGCTGACTGTCAACCCAGACTCGTTTTTGTCTCGTCCAGGTCGCCGCAAAGTCTATAAATCACGACTCATTTTGACTAAACTCATCATGACGTACTTTCAGCGTGATACTACAACGCTCACTGGTAGTGAAGGCGCTTCAGTGCCGTGTAGTGAGCGGGGCTGACGCGCGGTGCGTACGGTCGGTGCCGAAGCTGCTCAGCGCTGAGCAATCAGTTGTATTAGAAAACGCTAGATTGTGATAATACATATTCGCTGATCAGTGCCGACGTTCAACGTGACTGGATAATCAGCCTAACAGCCTACCCCTACTCTTCGCTACTAACCTAGAGAGTTTCATTTGAAGATGTTGCCGTCATTTATATAGCTACAAATTCAAACCACCGGGTGCCGTCATTAAAATATTATTCTCTTCAGTTCAGTATTTACTCTTATGCACTAATTCAAATTAGTTTAAAAAGTCGAACAATAATATAATATTAAATTAACTATCATGGTTTAATGCATACATATATTTTTAGATGAACTTTTACCAGTGGATATTAGTTCAACGGAACCTGTCACCGAGTTTGACGATGAAGAATGGTGTGACGATGAGGAAGACGAAGACAAAGCAACATCTCCAATGGTAATCATGACAAGCCGTGTCAGTTATGATTCTTTTTAATTGCATTTCTAACAAGAATTTATAATGAAAGAAATAACTAAGAGGCCATCCACAGACTGAAACCGTATGCGGTTTAGAACCGTGTGCCTTAAAGCTAAACTTATGATTTCTGTTCATGACAATATATCTTTCCACCAAGAGATAGATAACCGTAAAAAAAAATTGTCATCTTAATTATTGGAGTATTTCTAATTACAGTGGAAAGTTTGAAATTGTTATAATATGGCAGAATGATTAAAATGATTTACTCTTTTCAGGACGACATGATGATGAGCGATGGACCCGGATATGACACTTCTCCATTGGAAGTATCCCCAGAAGTTGAGGAATACAGTAATTAATTTTTTTATTATCTCCGTATTTTTATCAATTTAAATTTGTGCAGAATAATACGAGGATAACTTAATATTATTTATTAAGTGGTTTGGAATCAAAAATTGAATTATCCGTAATATAATTATTATTTATTAATTATTTTATTACTTTTTACATTTACAAATTAGTTTCTTTTATAGTGTTAACTGTCAATTTTATTCATGGTGGAACTGCGTTGTACTATTAGATTAATTATTATTTGTTTAATTAATTAAAGCACAATGTTATAGTACTTATTCCAATTTATTAATTAAATTTTGGACCAGTTTCGTCCTCCTTAACTCAAGTTGATAATGTCCCGTTGAGGAGGATGAAACCCGTCCAAAATTTAATTAATAAAGTGAAATAAGTACTATAACTATATAAGTTTTATTTAATTAAACAAATAATTAATCAAATATTACAAATTAGTAACTTTTAAATCTAGAATTTAATTTAATTTAAAATAATAATATATAAAATCATCCATGTTTGACAGTTTTAAAATTGATATTGAATAGATAATGGATAGTTCTACTTTTGATTCTATACAACTTGAATACAGCGAATATATCGAGGGTATACTGACAACACATTATTTCAGTTTTTGCTGTTTTTATGTTTTAAATGCCAAAATGTATACAATTTTACGCTCTAAGCCCTGGTAAAACGCACAAAGGCATAGGATATAATGGTGAGAAAATAGAAACATTATTAAATCATATTGTTATTTTTTTATTCTGATAGAAAGCATGATAATGACCTAATGCGTTTTGCGTATACAAAATACAGGACTTGTAACATGTCGTATATTGTGTTTGCCATAAAGGTTAGTCTTTATAATGTAGAAAATTTTTTTTAAATCATAAAAAATCTACGTGGGAGAATGCTTTGAAAAAAAAAATTAAAGTCCTTTTTGCGATTATCTCAGAACTTGTTTTAGTGAGTTAATGCTTTCTGTCAGTATACCCTCGATATTTATCAATATTATGTATTTTAAATTTTATAACTTCTTTTATAGCTGGATCAGGTGATGGTTCCGGCGACTCCGAAGAAGGAACTGGTAACAAAATCTTTAATTTTACTAAGTAGAGTAGATCGAGCTATTCGGACCATAGGGTAATCCTTTGCAATTATTTCTCCATTCTATCTTTTAAACCTCATAACTCCAAAGCAATTTTTTTTTATGAGACAGTAAAAACCGTATAAATAAAGGATGATTCATGCTACAGGCCGTTTCCAAGCCGGGTGTTGTCTAATATTGAATTTGGTAAAAATTGGTTAGTTAAATAAATTATATCATTAGGTTACTGCAAAAAAGTGGTAAGTCTCGAAATTATGTTATGGAGTAATTATTGCAATTTGAAGTTTGACATATAATAATATATAGACACATAATCCGCTGTTAACTTCAAACACTTAAATTATCGACTTAGCAACATTTGGCAGCAACCCCACGTTGTGGGGTTACTGGTAAGTCTCGAAATCATATTCTATAGTAATTGCAAAATGAAGTTTGGCATTCCTTCTAAAATCAGGCATAATGTTACAATCGCTGTGCTTTATGTGGGTGTTCTATATATCGGATCACCATGAATTTTTTTTCTATTCATAATATTATATAGACCGTTATTAACTCTAAAAACTAAAATTATCTACTTACCAACTTTTTATGTGGTTTTTAATTTTTTTCCATCATTGGCGTAACATTTACTTTTAAAATTCTTTTCCCGAACGGATCAAAATTTTGGCTTGTACTTTTTAGTAAAGCTGAAATAGATGAAAAATAGCCTGTTGAAGTCTTGTAGTTATTCTGTTTGGTAGGTACACTTTTACACGTTTTAAAATAACCAAACAATTTAGTTTCAATGTCTATTAACCCATAGCTTACGGGCCGCACAAAATTGTGTTTTTGCTAATTACTTTTCAAATGCAAATTAACACGTTAATTACAAAATTAATTAAAAGGGCCCGTAAGCATTGTGTTAATTCTTTGCCAAGTGTTGTAAATTCCCAAATCTAATTTTCACTTTCTCGAAGCTGGAAGCACGCCCCGCCCAAATTTCTTTTTGTTTTTCGAAGAAAAGGCGTTTCCAACTGATCTTCGTCAATGATTATCACATTAGCTAGTATGTAGACTCCAAGCAAGCAGTAGCATGAATCATCTTTAAAGCGCGGAAATATATTATGGTGCATGTCGCATACTATCACGTGACGTCACAGTGAGCTGCCCCTACGGGAAAACAGTGTGTAATGTCGTTTTTCTTGGTGTTTAAAATGTTATCAGACTGATGCTCCCATCCCATGGCACATTTTGAACATTTAAACGAACATTATCAAAACAGCAATGAGGTCACCTCACATTGCGCTGCACTGTATCGACACGTGCATGACTCAATGAACGTTTTTTATCATTTTCTCATGCCTACACATTTTGAATCATGTCAAAATCGCGTGTTTTTTGTTTTTACCCATTGGCACTATATATTTTCTATAAGAATGTTGTCTATTATCTATGGTCTGCGGATTTTGTTCTGTTCAAAATATTATTGAATTTACAGAGACTCATTACTAGGTTACTCCATCATTGAATTTACAGAGAACGTGTTTGTTCAATATATTCTTCAAAATGACAAAACTATATAGACTAAATTTGTCGCCGTGACATTGTGATAGTATGCGACATGCATCTCAGTATAATCAAAACTTGATTGTCATTTTAAATAGAAGTTCGAAATTTAAACATTGATAAAGTCTCTATTCTGATATATATATATATATATACGTTATTTTCGAGGTTTTGCATTTTATATGGGCACAATTTACTTATGAGGTTTTTGTGTATTGATTTTTGATATGATTAGATGTGTTGTGAGTGGAAGTCTTGTATAATTAGTTAGTAACCGAGAGTATTTTTGTAATAATTGATTGTTAAATTTTGCTTGAATATAAAATTATTAAGTTTTTTCTTTCTCCTGAATATTTTGCCCAAATGGAGTTAGCCAGTTTGTAGATTAAGTTTTTGAATTCGATAATACTAGTGTATTCAACGCATTTTTGACCTATATGGGATTTATGAGTTTTACAAAATGGACTGAGATTATTAGAATGGTTTGTATTAAGCCGCATTTAGACCAAGCGAGCGAATGTTTGTTCTTCCCCCTCTCCTGCGAAATTCTCTCGCTTTTTGTTGAGCGAGTATAAAATTTTTGCTGGAGTGGGGGAAGAACAAAGATTCGCTCGCTTGGTCTAAATGCGGATTTAGGTGTAACATAGACTTTATTGTGAAAATATTTAATCAATAGAGGGAAAGCTTTATTGGAAAATCATACTGTCAAGTCATGAAGTCACCACTGGATAACCATAATTTATTTTCTGTTACAATTCACTGTTCGCAGGGAGTTCAACGGAAAGCACAACATACTACTCGAGCAGCACAGAATCGTCAACTGAATTCAGTTCGAGCACAGACTCAAGTTCATCAACCGACTCGAGCTCGTCAACAGATTCGTCTAGCAGTACCGATTCATCCAGCACTGATTCGTCTAGCAGTACCGATTCGTCCAGCACTGATTCGTCAAGCAGTACCGATGCTTCTTCTACTGATTCAAGCACAGACGGTTCAACTGACAGCTCAAGTACAGATGATAGCACTGACTCATCAAGCAGTACTGATTCAAGTACAGATGCTACAACAGATTCTCAAAGCAGTACCGATTCATCAAGCAGTACTGATGCTTCTAGCAGTACCGATGCTTCTAGTACTGATTCATCTAGCAGTACCGATGCTTCTAGCAGTACCGACTCATCTAGCAGTACCGATGCTTCTAGCAGTACTGATTCGTCTAGTAGTACCGATTCGTCTAGCAGTACAGACTCATCTAGCAGTACAGATGCTTCTAGCAGTACTGATTCATCTAGTAGTACTGATTCATCTAGCAGTACCGACTCATCTAGCAGTACCGATTCGTCTAGCAGTACCGATGCATCTAGCAGTACTGACTCATCTAGCAGTACCGATTCGTCTAGTAGTACTGACTCATCTAGCAGTACCGATTCGTCTAGCAGTACCGATTCTTCTAGTAGCACTGATTCCTCTTCTAGTACTGAGTATTCCACAACTGATTCAAGCACCGAAACAACACCTGATTCCAGTTCAACCGACTCATCTAGTACAACAGGTATTGTCTATTAATAATTATTGAAAATTTGTAATGACAATGATGTTCATACACATTCCCTCAATCTATTTAGTCCTTGCTCTGGATTTTAACACACATTAAATAAACAACCGCGGTTTTAAAAAAGAATGTTCTGCCTATAATTAATGAGAATAGTGCTGATATTACATTTATGATTAATTATGAAATATTACGTGTTCGGGTAAAAGAACATTTATTATTAGGTAAATTTTTTGTGTAAATGAGCCATTGCTTGTATTAGAAAATCAGAAATGCCAACATAACAATGTTAAATAATATCTGTTCAGTATACCAACTTGACTTTGCTTCATTCGTACGATAAATGTGTTCAAATATCATAATAGAAATACATGTAACCCCTTGTTGAAATTTTGATCAACCAGAGATTTGAACAACAAAACAATTTAAAATATGAAAGCGCCTTTCTAATAACATATACAAAATTAATAAAAAAAAAAATGTCATACGAAAATAAAAGCAATATAACTTTGGAATAAACTGAAGAAATTACATTACTTTTGTTCTGAGTTGTAGTTTACCCTGCTCGACCTTTCGATAACTGTCAAATAATACGGTCATGATTCTCCACTCGTTATGATGATTCCTGGCATATGTGTCACATGTCAAAACATTTGTGGGATAAAAAAAAATTACTAAAAATAAGTTATGATGAATGAGCGTTACCTGTAGTGTCAGTATAAGACTTTTATGTAGTCCAAATTCTTTGATTCAATGGCAATTTTTTTCTTTAAATCAATGGATAATAGTTTTCATTCAATTTTAAACTGTTTAAGATGTGAAATACTACTACATACCTTAGTAACATATAACTAGTTTTGTGTTGATCGTAAATTGAAATGAATTTCCAATTTAGAAAATAACAAAATTTAATCATTTGGGAACTGTATTTTGTATAGGTATAAATGTATTTAATTTGTACAATTGCATCTAATAGACAAAGCATATTGAAAACGGTGTGGGCGTCAATTTTGCGAGTGGTACGATCACTCGAGCAAAATACGATGTAATCTAAAGGTTCAAATATTATTATTATCATGTTATGTGCTGTCACAGTAAGCTGTCGCTACAGGTAGAATGAGTGTTACGTCGTTTTTCTTGGTAGGTATTTAAAATGTTATCATACTGATGCTCCCATCCCGTAGCACATTTTGAACCTTTAAACGAACATTGTCATTTAGCAAAATCTGCCGAAATCACTAAAACAACAATGAGGTCACCTCACGCGTCCCGCGCTGCATCGACACCCGCATGACTCAATGAACGTTTTTTTATCATTTTCTAAATGTCTCGACTTTGATTTTCGACTCATGTGTTTTTTATTTTTAGTGGTTGGCACTATGTATTTTCTATAAGAATGTTGGTCTACAGTTTGGGTTCTGTTCAAATATTATCTATGGATGCAATTTCGCAAGTAATTTTAACGTATGCACACGTAGAAACTGTTAAAATTAATTGAAATTAGCATGAATAATGAATAATAATTTAAAATACTAATACATTAGATTGGTACTCTCTGTCATTGAATTTATAGAGATAGTGATCCGTAAAAATATTCTGTGGAATGACGAAACCATAGACTAAATTTGTCGCCGTGACAGCATGTGACAGTACACGATGTGCAGCATATTATATTTGAACCTTAATACTCTCTAATTCTGTCTACCGAATCGCCGGTAAATGTTCTGTGGAACGATCGATCTCGCTCATGACACTTTTTTGATATTGGTCATATTAACCTGAAATCATCGTCAATCAATTCTTTGTGATCGGTTTCCAGACAATATATAAAAAACATCGATCTACTCTCTGAGATAATTAACGCAAACATTTTAATAGCGTGATTAAACTACTAAATTGTGCAGTTCTGTGGGTGTTTCTGAAGTCTCTCGTAAATTCCATATGTCACTGACTTTTCTGGGTTTTCTGCCTGACTTCTGAGAGAAATATTTAATCCTTTAAATGCCGGCCGGCCACGAATTTCTTTATTTATAAATATATAACACATCATTATTTATAAATGTATTAAAAGTATATCATAAGGTCTTGTATATCGGTTAAAAATGTCACCATGATTACAAGAGATGGCAGTATATCGTCGGTGTTTTGTAAAAAGGGCGAATCAACCATTTTGGCGAAATCGAGATTTTAATGAAAATACAATATGTACCCCACTAGCTTTGTTGTGTAAAAACGGTGAATTTGTATCTCCACAGGAAACTACTTAAAAACGATAATCGACTAAAATTAAATTAATTAAAATTACAAAATAAAAAGCGAATGTGACATATTAGGCCTTTTAAAATATTATATAATAATACCTATTATAATGACAGTATTCTTTCTAAGCTTTATTATAAACTTGTAAACAGGTAATAAGCAAATAAATGTCAAAAGTTAGAAATCCTCCTCCTGTAAAATAGCATTTTGGTTAATTCGCCTTTTTTACAAAACACCGACGATATTATGTACTATATATTGATTTATTTAAAACAAGTGACCAGGGCCAGTGTAGTGAGTGTAAAGTACAGCGTGTATACACACTCATTTTCTGTGGTCATTTCCTTGCGTGCACGTATTTGTAGAGCGCGTAAACCCGGTTGTGGCATACATCTGGCTAGCAATATAGCTTATTTATGAAAAGTGTTGCTTGTGGAGCTTCGTGTTAGTATTATGGCGATAAACAATTCATTACATGTGTCAGCAGATCGATCGGCGATATTAAATTACAATTTAAATTAATAAGCATTTCCATAGTATCAAGTTATAGCAAACCCTATAAATCGATGACGTCAACAATAATTTTTGCATATCTGTTTCTCACTCTGTCAGTAATTAGTTATACTCTATGACTCTAGATCAGGGATGGCGAACCTATGGCACGCGAATGTTTCATTTTGATAAGAAGAGAAATTACTATTTTATATATTATTATGTATACCTATTTAAAAAAAAATTTACAAATAAATATAATATACTTGCCTACTTAGGTGTTTACTTATATATAATATTAAAAAATAATGACGACAAAGCCATGCGTATTTTCTTATTATATTTTCCAATCGATGCGCAAACGGTTGCATAAATGACAAATCGCATTGTATAAAAAATAGTAGGCAAATCCTTTTCAAGATAATCATTAGTCATTACGTTTAATGTAAATATACAATTGCATACGTGGGTCCTTAGGATCGACCAATTAAAAATAAAAATATTCAATCAACAAACCTTATGAAATTAATTATCGGCAGTCGTTCAAATATAATAAATGCTTGTTATTTTGACTTATTTTGAACATAATCTCTAAAAATGGAACACCGTTTAGTAAGTAATGGACAATATAATATGAAAGAAGAGTGGTTCAAATGCTTCCATGATCTCTTTAAGGCTATACTTTAGCTGAGGAATGGTCTAAAAAGAAAGTGACTACGCGAAGCGCAGATTTTACAAACGACACGTGACGAACAAAACATAATTTATCATAAAAATTCAACATGCGTCCATTTAATGTTTTGTTTATTGTTATATTAGTAATAATAATAGTATATTCATTGACATGTTTTCTTTTTCAAGTAAATGCGAAATGTTTTTTAGTCATCTTTACACGATTTAAGAATATATTCCTCCGACACCATCACAAAACAAATTGACGTCCTCACAGCTCGACTATCGCTCTCCGATTGGCAACGAGTGCAAAATTACGTCCCACCTATTGTTGAAAATTATTTGCAGGTTCACTGAAGTATGCTCTTAAGAATGCTGAAAACAAGACAAAAATATTTAAAGAATAAAAGATATGCCTTGGCTAGAAATATGGTGAAAGATAGAATATCAATAACTCAATTGTAATAACTTTTTTAATGGAATTCTTAAAAACCATTTTTTTAGAAAACTTAAAAAACTTTTTTTTTCGCCATGAAAAACTACTTGATACGTCAGACAGTCGAAAAATATTATATGGGAGATTTTGGCACGCGTTCGTAAAAAGGTTCGCCATCCCTGCTCTAGATAATAGCTGACTAATTATTAAAATAATGATAATTTAAGTTGCATCACAATTATTGATTGAAAGTAATTCGATATAGGTTTCCGACAGAAACACATCGCCCAGTACTGTCAGTTTATTCATGTTATTATACCGATTGTACCCTTGTCTTATAATATCGTCACTGTTCTGGCAGAAGACACTAATTCGAAAAAATGACATATTGAGTTAGTTATACCAAAATGTTCCTTATTTCAAACTTTACCGTCTGGAAACCTTCTTAATAAGTCTTTATTTTAAAGTCATCCTTCTTACGATTACTTAATTAACTCACATGATAGACCATTTCAAACATTTTAACAACTTCAAAGTCCAATTACTCAAAAGTAGTATTCTCCAGTTAGTGTGTTCTGCCAGAACAGAGACGATATAATCTTAAATAAACGCTCACTCTTCCATCATTACGAACAACGACTTCTCACATCTCCTCATCACAACACCATTGGCCCTCGCATCGACGCCACCTACAGTATTTTCGATTTACTTTTGAATCTTTTCAAATAAGGCTGAACATATTAGATTAGTATTAGATTTGAATAATGATTTTTTCTACAGATTCTGATGCATCGACAACCGAAGGGGGCACCACACTGGAACCTCTGGATGTGAAGGGTGAATTTGATCCGAGTGACATTACCGAATCTACCAAGAGTGCAGAGACGACCACCGAATCTGGATCTTCAACAGGTAATTTAATAAAACTACTGAATGTAATAAGATACCGAGAATTAAAGATTACAAGTGACATCATCGCATACCAATTTATGCACGTAGAAGGATTCAAACATAATATAAGTAACCGTTTTCTGATATGAAAAGATATTTTATTCATGACATTGTAGTACCCTCCATGAGCTAATCTCATAATAATGTGTCTAATTGAATGTTTTTATCTAACATTTACCCCTTCTAGCACACATAAACATAAAGCAATACCAATATTTTATCCTCTGCTTTCGGCCGCTATGGTAGCTATTTAGGGTGGTAGGTTTTGATACCGCCTAAACCATGGCATCCTCAGAGGATCCAAGGCCACGAGGCCTGAATCATCATTGGGCTGATTCATGCAAACATGAACAGATCGACTGCGAGGCAAATTTCTAGCCCGTAAGCAAATAGTAATTATTAATGTCATTTTTTTAATATTATTACCTACATTTCATCCAATTTTGACCAATATTGGAAGCAAAGTTCCCAGCCATACAATGTACCTAGCACCTAGAATATCTGATTTGAGATTACTTTGAAAAAAATATGTATTTGTACCTAGTTCAAATATTTCAAAATATGTAGCTAACAAGCAAAGAAATGCAGAAGGTAGTAATAATTCCAAGAAATTCACAGCCCCTTTCCAAAGCATGTACCTAGAAAAGGTCTGAAATATGAGACCTGAGGTACCTACTTACAAGCCAGGTACATATGCCAGAGGCTGTTTTTGTCATTTTTCAGAGATAGAATAATTGTGAATTGTTTGTTGGGTATTATTACTACCTACTCTGCCCTACCAGCCCCTATTAGGGTCATTCGGTTTTTGGTCTCTCAGGACGCCGGCCGCGCTCGCCGGCGTCCGCCGCCATTTTAAATTTTTTTTTTTTTTTTTAAATATTTGTACGCTGTACTTTACTGTATTTATACGCAGAACAATAAACGCCCTGTTTTCGCCTGTACTTCCGCGTTGTCAATCAACATAAACATGTCCCCGAAAGAAGAAGCAGACGATACCACCGTGACTTGACATGACATTACATCATCAGGGGGGCCTAGAGCTCATCCTATCCCCCCCTCCCCCCCTTTCGGAGGTGACAGTTTGTATCAAAGTATTAGCACTTATTGTAACAATTACAATAAGTTAGCCGTCTAAACAGTCAAAACTGTCTATCTCCCTCTAAAATTTACCACAGCCAAAAGAGGTGCTGTTAAAACATAGCACTTATTGTAACAATTACAACTAACGTATTGTAATTGTTACAATAAGTGCTAATACTTTGATACAAACCTACCCTAGATAGCTGCCGTAACGGCCTAAAGCATTCTTGTGGATATAATAGATGCGCTGGAATAGTAATAGTCCAGGGGTGGCCAGACGAGTTCAGATGCACCGTGCAATACATTTAAATCGGTTATTCGCGACCGTGTTTTTCTTTTAATCAATTTCATGGATGAAAATGCTTGTTCATTGTCCAAAGCGACGTATAACTTTTTGCAAATTTTCTTAGCTCTGGGAAATGTTCACAGGGTAATGAACGCCAGAAATTAATTATATCAGAAGCATTTTGATCTGGAAAAAGCTCATCAAATTTCATTTTCAATAATGAATTTGTTTTTAAATCAATCAGTTCCATTTTTATGTTAATGAGCATCTGCATTACATTTTGTTCACTAAGTGAAAATAGGTTTATAATTGCGAGCATGCAGTTTTCTTCTTTAGCAAAATCATAAAAACAACATTAAAATGATAATTGCAAAATCTTGATTTTTTCAATATAGGTACTTTGTCAAATTGCTAATTCAACAACATTTTAAATGAACTGATGCTATTTACTAAGCTAGGAAATTATTTATTCTTGCATTGTAGTTTTAAATTTAGATCATTGAAATGGCTAGTAATATCAACTAAGATGATGCATTGCGCCACTTGTAATCATCCAATGCGCCACGGTTTGGCCACCACTGTAAGTGGATCATTTTAGAACATGACCTCATTTACAGAATTTTGAAAACAGTTACATAGATTTTACAAAAAAATGCATATTTAACTTTAAAGTTGATTTACTCAAGTTGGTTACCAGACCGTATGCACTTGGATTATTTTAATCCTCAGATCTTCAATATATTATTCACATCCTATTCTGTTATAACATAATAATATTCTAAATTAGGTGGACCTCCATTCCTAATTTAAGAATCTTTATAAATATATTATGTTTCATATTTTATATTGCCATTGTCAGGATAAACTCCCGGAAAACGGTAACATAATGTCAGATCAGTTTTTATAGTATTGATTAATCATTGTCTAACATCGTCACTGTTTTGGCAGAAGTCACTAATTCGAAAAAATTACATATTGAGTTCGTTATACCAAAATGTTCCTTATTTCAAACCGTCTTACAGTCTGGAAACCTTCTTAATAAATAAACAGTCTTTATTTTAAAGTCATCCTTTTTACGATTACTTATTAAGGGGGGACATGCTCGTCGAAGGTCAAAATTCAGTTTTTATTGTATTTTCAAACCATGATCCTGGACACTCCTTAAACGTTGTAGATAATCTATTTATATAATTTTGAAGCCTTATTATCCTTTATAGTAATTTTAAACATTTGATGACTGCATAAAGTATTTTTGTTACATAAAATAGTATTCTTTTAAACCTCTCGCTCTAATGTTTTAGAATATAGTAATATTTCGGTACATAACTGTGCAGTGGTGTTAAGATTTTTTACATTTATTAATTTTTAAACGCATTTATAAAACTATTAGCATAATTTATTATGAGATAATTTTTGTAAAATATTCACGATAAAAAATTACATTGATAATCTCTGTGATCCCAAATTTGACAAGAATTAGGCATTTTATTATTCAAAAAATCGGCAAGATTACCACATTTGAAGATGATTCTAAAGATATTTATTATAAGCTATGTCTTTGACCATTCAAGTGTGATAAACATCTTATGAATAATGATTGCTTTATAATAATTATTGACATAAGAATAAGGTAGTGTTTTTTTGAAATACGCCATTTCTTTTGTCATTCCCTAGTAGTTAAGCTACAACATACGGCCGTAGCCATAAATTGACAAACTGTAATTAAAGTAGGGAGTAAAATTATGTTAACGCGCGTGTTTGAACATGTACCTAACCGAATTGTTTTTTATTTTTTTTTAAACGGTACATGTTCAAACACGCGCGTTAATATCATTTTACTCCCTATTTCAATTATAGTTTGTCAATTTACGGTTACGGCCGTATGTTGTAGCTTAACCACTGGGGAATGACAAAAGAAATGGCGTATTTCAAAAAAACACTACCTTATTCTTAGGTCAATAATTATTATAAAGCAATTAATATTCATAATATGTTTATCACACTTGAATGGTCAAAGACATAGCTTATAATAAATATCTTTAGAATCATCTTCAAATGTGTTAATTTTGCCGATTTTTTGAATAATAAAATGCCTAATTCTTGTCAAATTTGGGATCACAGAGATTATCAATATAATTTTTTATCGTGAATATTTTACAAAAATTATCTCGTAATAAATTATACTTATAGTTTTATAAATGAGTTTAAAAATTAATAAATGTAAAAAATCCTAACACCACTGCACAGTTATGTACCGAAATATGACTATATTTTAAAACATTAGAGCGAGAGGTTTAAAAGAATACTATTTTATGTAACAAAAATACTTTATGCAGTCATTAAATGTTTAAAATTACTATAAAGGATAATAAGGCTTCAAAATTATATAAATAGATTATCTACAACGTTTAAGGAGTGTCCAGGATCATGGTTTGAAAATACAATAAAAACTGAATTTTGACCTTCGACGAGCATGTCCCCCCTTAAACTCACATGATAGACCATTTCAAACATTTTAAAAGCTTCAAAGTCAAATTACTCAAAACTGGTATTCTCCAGTTAGTGTGTTCTGCCAGAACAGAGACGGCATTGTCATTGCGAAACCTAAAACAATACCAATCACAGGAATAGGCGAGACTAGTATTCACCATACAGTTTCTCAAATCTTCAAAGTAAATGTGATACAAAAATAAGGGAAGAGCAGTATGCTGCATTGAATTTTGTATCTTCTAAAGTAAAAAGCCACTGAAGCATACTTTGACAGTATACTAGCGCATCAAATTAAAATTTCCCGGTGTTATTAAAATTTACAAATTAATATCCTCTAGTACTTCAGAGTGCTGAGGTGCACTCTTTGAAAACCTCTGGTTTAGGCTGTTTAGAAAACTATTTTTTTTCGTATTTCTCTTAATTAACAAATTTTAGTGTTTCATTGGACATCAACTAGATTTCGTAATATAAACGTTTAAAGACGAAACCTGGATACAATAATATATGATGAAATAGTATTAGTATTGATAATGATATTATTTTACTGCAGAATCATCAACCGACGTGACCGAATCGTCATCAACTGATGCAAGCAGCTCAACTGATGTCAGTAGCTCAACTGATGTTAGTAGCTCAACAGATATCAGTAGCTCAACGGATATGAGTAGCTCAACAGATGTCAGTAGCTCAACAGATGTCAGCAGCTCAACAGACGTCAGTAGCTCAACAGACGTCAGTAGCTCAACAGACGTCAGTAGCTCAACAGATGTCAGCAGCTCAACAGATGTCAGTAGCTCAACAGATGTTAGTAGCTCAACAGATGTTAGTAGTTCTACTGATGTAAGCAGCTCCACCGACTCAACTGAATCAACATCTGATTCATCAAGCAGTTCAACTGAATCGACCGAATCGACTTCTGAGGAAGGATCTACGATCGAGTCCTCTACAGACTTGAGCTCGTCTACAGAATTCAGCTCGACCGATTTCACTTCAACAGATGAAAGTAGGTTTAAGCTTTATATTGTATATCAAATTAAAAATCTTGGGTTTTTGGGATTATTCTGGACATAATGTGACAGCTGTTAGTCGGCTCGCATGATGTAATTGTTATTCACAAAACACATATTACCAAATGGAGCTCTGCACATTGGTGGAATGCGACATTTTAGTTTGAAAAAAACATTTGGTATCGCTTGCACGCGTTTCGAACTGCAAGTTGCACGCCGTCAGCCACTGTCAGTGTCGCAGTTGCGCTTTACTTTAATCCAAATGTCTTCATTATTTTCATTGGTTGTACTATGTCTATGCAATCTACTTTCTCGATGCAACTATAAAATATATACAGTAATTAAGAGGAAACTGAATTTATGGTGTGTGGCATTTTTTTAAGGCACAAGTGAAGGATCAACCGATAGCTCAAGCACCGATTCAAGCACAGATTCGAGCACGGATTCAACAGAAAGCACCTCCGAAATGTCAACGGACAGTGGTTATTCTACAACTGATGAGACCACTGAGACAAGTAAGATTATAATATTATCATTTTATTTGGTTTGAAAAAAAAAACCTATGAAGTGTAATTATTAACTCAATCAATGCTGCTGTCACACATGTCTGTGCCCAATAATTTAGCCTATATTCAAACCTTAAAGTCAGTCATTTTCAACTAATCAAGTTACAATCAATTTGATAAAGCAGTCTTTTATAGGCGTCCACAGAGGTGAAGAAATATTAGTTAAATTTGGGGGGCGAATATGCGCTGTTCGAATCCTGCCGATTCTCAAGTAGAGCACTGCAACGGGTCATATTTTACGATTATATCAGAATTTACACTTTTTTCTGTGAAACTTCTATTATAATTTATTGTGTTTGTGATTATACAACAGATGACATTGGCAAATTAAATTACTTTTGTAGAATATAAAATAATCAAGCTAATATACAATTGAAAATTATTTTATAGGCTTTAAATCGCCTAGTATGGAGTCTTGGCCAATGGTATGGATTCATATTATATTGATGTAGGAATGAGTATTGTTTTACTTAATGAATGTAACAAATAAATAAATTTCTGTCCGGACATCGTTGACGTTTGTTATGTAATACAATGTAACATAAGTTCCACCCTAAAAATGGCGTGAATTTCAACATAAAGTTGATACCAGATGAAGGTCTCCCACAAGAGACCACCTCAAAGGGCGGACTGAAACATCAACTTTCCCAAAACACCACAGCCTACGTCCACTCTTCACACCCCCACTGAAATTTCCGAATTTAAAATTCGTCTGCGCCCCCGCCAAAATTCAAAAAGATGCAAAACTACCAAAAATGGCCACACGAGATAGTGCCGCCACTAAACAATCCATCGGTAAAACAAGGAGGTACACAACCGATAGACCAACAACAGCGCCATGACGCCGCGTATCCCACAATTTTATGCGCGCGAAAAGCTCTCTCTTGCCTCGGACGTCGAACAGCCAGCATCTCTAGGAAGCAACACCGCGTCTAAAACCCGCCAAATCGCCATCACCTACGCCTAAACGACAATACCCTGCATAACGACGATATAATAAACTCCTGCCAATCGACGTGCATTTTTCTCAATTCCACTGATACGGTCTTCACCATTCTCCTCAACAGAGAAAGGCCGGTATCTACGTGCCTCATAATGGATTATGTCGACTGATTTAATATTAAAAAACTTTGTTCTGTTTTATTTCAGGCTCTTGGGGCTGGACGTCTGAGGCTGTCAGCCAAGAGACAACTCGTAAGTGCAAGAAACGTCCGAAGAAACCGGCATGCCTCAAATCTCAATTCGGTTGCTGCTTCGATAACAAGACCGCCGCCACGGGACCGTTCGAAAAAGGTATGAAATAATTTATTCAGTAATCGACTCGCCGAAGTCATATATCGATGGTCTAATATCAATACCCCGTCCCGTAACTGACCTATATGACGAAAATTACTTTTTGATGTACTAAAAACAACAAAAATACTGCTGATCGACTGCGATATTTTAACTAATCTGTAGTTATTTTAACAAAAATGATACAGATATGGGAATTTCGCAGTATTCGAGACACATTTCAAATGACCTCTACTATATTTATGACGGATCCATGTAAATTGTACGTAAAACTTTTCGCCGTGGCACAGTTTGCCGAGAGCTTTTTTATCGGAAAGAGATGACCGTATACTTTACGGTCTCCAATTTTATTAGATTCAATATGAACATTAATTCAATTTTGATAGCTGATTTTGGCAAAATTCATGAATTCAAGAATGAAAACCTAACCTAACCTAACAAATAATCTGGTATATCGGGTATTTTCAAAATTTGTTTGCTGCAAAGCTGCTGGCTTCCTGTAAAGTGTAAACCAACAAGAACTGAGTTTTATTTAGACATGAATTTTATGCCAGTACTATACGACCCAAAGAGGTTGGACGGTCTTTAATAAACGGCCATATATTTCCGATACGACATTTGACATACCAATGTTATTCTTTCAGGTTGTCCAACACCAGAAACCTGCAAGGAATCGAAGCACGGATGCTGCTCTGATGGAGTATCTCCGGCTCAAGGACCAAAGGAGAAAGGCTGTCCCACTGTTGCCTGCAACGACACCATTTACGGATGCTGCCAAGATAACAAGACTACTGCTCAAGGAAACAATGATGAAGGATGCCCACCACCGCCACCCACTTGTCTCAAGTCCAAGTAAACTCAGCATTATGCATTTATGAGGATCTATCTTTCAATACATTTTGCTTATACTAAATGAACTGAATACAAGCAACTGACAAACATATCATTATATCATAGAGTAGAGTTCAACACTGTCGAATCCCAAGTTGTTTTCTTTTAATCAATGTGTGTTTTGATCCAGTATACATGTCCCCAGTGGGTTGATAATGGGTTGGTGGCTCTCGTAGTCTAATGCGTAAGGCAGCAGCGAAGGGTGGAGGTAGGCTGTTAAGATCCGCCATAAATACTGCACATTACACTGTTCATACGTATTTGTTTTTATTGAACTAAGGCATAAAGCCCACCAAGAAAGCGCTCGGTGCGCTCACTACTGAGTAGGCCCCCTCCCACCCGCGCATTACCCTTCACCTATGTAATAAGGGGCTCAAGCATCACAAAATAATTATTATTATCAGCGGCTCTCATAACAAAGCAATAAAAATATTATTAAATTTCTCGGGGCTTGTAATTAAAATCGGACACGCAATAACTAAGCAGAGAGGTCGCTGTTCTTAAATAATGGCTTCTCGCCCGTCGCATCGACGACGCTTCGAGGAGCGTGATTTTGCTCGCCGTTTTCAATGAATGGACTATGTTGTATTTTCGTTAATTCGTATCGCCGAGAAGCCAAAAAACGATGACTCATGGGGCAGGCGGGCATAATGCGTCGTCAAATCCAGTGTGCGCTGGCGTATTTGATTACGTTGTATTTTCGTTGATTTACGCGCCACTTGTGAAATTTTGCGCGAGAGCCCCACTTGCTGCGTTAAGTGGGTTTTACGCCTTAGACTACAATTATTTACAGATGGTATTGGTTAGTTTTTAAAAATTAATCAAGCCGTGTCTAGACCAAATCACAATAATTTTGGTATATTTTGGGCGATACGACAAAATTGTTGGTTCATCTTTTTAAACTCATGAAGTCCTGCCTAAACCAAACTATAAGAGATAAAAATATTATTCTATCTAAAGTTATGTATGATTTAATTGCAGATTCTAGATATTTGAGATAGATGAGTATTTTTTGACTATTATCTCTTATGGTTTGGTTTTCGCAGTGTTTAATTGAATTTTAAAAACTAACTAACACCATCTGTAAATTGTAGTCTTATTTCAATGAAAACAAATACAGATGACTGACAAAGCTTAGTGTGCACCATTTATGGCAAATCTTAACAGCCTACCTCCACTCTTCGCCACTGACGTAAGGTATTGGTAATTCAACTGGGGCTTCCTAGTTCGATTCCTGGCGACGTTAGGTGAAAGACGTCATTGTGTAATGAACCTAGCTTGACAATAGAATTTATTGGTGTGCAGTACCGTCCGTGTTTATAACTGTCAGCTACACTAATTGATAATGTCTGTGGTGCAGACATTAACACAATCACTGCTAACCTTTTAATTACCTTTTATTTACCACATTTAAAAAACACGTTAATTATATCTAATGGCCAACGACTCCAAATGCGCCAGTCGCGGTGTTAGCACTAAATGAGTAATAATTATATACGTTGCTTGATGACACTTTCTTAATTTTATTTTCAGATACGGCTGCTGTGCTGATGGTGAGAAAGAAGCTACTGGACCCAAGAAGAAGGGATGTCCAGAGTCAGAAGGTAATTCCATAGTAAAAATCTTTTATCGACCACAGAAATTTAACTAAAAGAGATCATTATAATGGTACATAGCAATGTTTGACAACCTATAGGCACTAGGTGACATGCAGAAAGATTTTTGGTGGCACAGCCTAGGCCCTAGACCAGCGATTCTCAACCTGCGGCCCTTTAAGCTTTTATGTGCGGCCCAAAACACATTTATTATCAGGAATTTCGTATATCTTGAGATTCGTTTCGACTTTGACGCACAGATAGTGACACCCGAAGAGGATTGTCATTATGGTCCACATCAGATCTGGTATAAGAGTGTTGCTATTGCACATGATTAATTTAAAAAACACGCATAATTTTCTCTTTTACAAAAAATGTTTTGTAAAAAAGGGGGGGTTTCATGATTTTTTTCGTCACACCAGTAGTGATGCGGCCCGCGTTACTTTACAAATATATGTATTTGGCCCGAAGACAAAAAAGGTTGAGTATCATTGCCCCAGACTCTAAAAAAATGGCGATTACTGTCGAACAAGAACTTCTTGTCCACGTGTTAAAACTTTCAACTAACAATCCCCTCCACTAAAGCTAATCGCACTTCCGTTTTCAAATTTAATGAGGAATGCCCTCAAATTTATCATTTCATTTTACGCTCTCGTGGTAATTATGAAGCCTTTTATGTTAAACTATTATTAGTAAATTTTTGGTTTATTGGGAAGAAGAAAAGGAGTCACATCTAAAAAGAGAGCCGATTCATTATTAAAACATGCCTCTAGTACGCGTTGCCGCCATGGCAGGTACGTCACTGAGAAGTATTCTATATGCGACTACGGAGACTTCCTGTTATTGCTAATTTCTTGTTGTCGGACAGTTTTAAAAATTCTCATAACTTATTTAATATTTTTTTTATATACCTATTATATAATATTTCACACATTAAATTAATAATTTATATAAAAACAACCTGCCATATTTCGATCCACCAATGTACAGAATATAAATTTTTCTATGGCTACAAATTCAATCACACTAAAATGTTGAGAAATCACCATAAAGTATGGTCATAGACAAAGTTATAATTGTGAACTCTGATAAGTTCTAAGTTTTAGTATTATAATGTTTTTGTTTTGCTGGTTATTCAGTCAAGACAACGGTCGCACCACCTGTCCACTGCAAGAAGAGCAAGCACGGATGCTGTGAGGATGGAGAGACTCCGGCCACTGGACCCAAAAAGGCTGGTTGCGGATGCTCCACCACCAAACATGGATGCTGCCCCGATAATGAAACACCTGGTAAGCTCAATGATTTTATTATATTAGGTGTACATAATTCAAAGGGTCTAGGACGATTTGGCGCCGGGAAAATTGGACGCCACGCAATTCGAAAATAAATGGACGTTAGGTACTTATAGGTACTTTAAAAAAATATATGTAATATTATTATTTATATTTGAATTATTATATTATGATTTAATAGTCGGTGAGAATTTAAATATGCACACGGAAATAATGATTTAATCGTGCATATGTTTAAGTTCCAACGAAAAAAGAGTTTTTTTATTTTTATATAAAGCCTTAGGCATAGTGATTCTCAATCTGCAATAAAAAACATTATGTCAAGAGTAAAATGAATTAAAACTACTAGGTAGTAGATAGAAACTGATTAAAATTTCTCATCTACATTCTATATACGTGTCTACGATAGTACGGCGTCCAATTGTCCGGGCGTCCAGTTGTCCCATTCCCTAATTGAAATACTTCAGAAACATAAAAAATATTTGGGGTAAATATTGATGTACGGCGAGACTTGAATTTCAATCAATGTGCTTTATCAATTTAGTCACCTACACCATACCTAATTATGACAAAATTAACCTATACCTATTCAAGGTGTTATTATTAGTAACCATTTTTAGCAATTTTGAATCAAGGTATCAATAGTAACCCTTATAGAGAGCCCATTTTATTTCATTCTGAATAATTATTATAAGCAAGTATTATAAGGAAGTATTATAAGCTCTTTATACATACACAGATTTACTGCCGGCAATGCGCATTGTCACAACAATAAAAATAAACACTTATTGAGGTGCAAGTTGCAACACAGCATGTATAGATCAAATAATTAGTGACCATATAACTTTTCTTGGGATATTAGCAGTATGCACAACAATAACAAAGACCAACGATATTCTGAGCAAAACATTTTGACGTTTTTACTGACGTTCAATTTATATTTGTCGATATATTTTTTATTCCAAATCATCAATCATTTTGTCAACTATTCGGCATCGATTATGAAGTTCCCTCAATATTTTCACAACTTTTCAAATAGCACAGAGTAATAACTAACGCATCTTGCTTATACTTTAAAAATAAGATGTGCGTTATTACTATAATGTGCACACTATTGCCAGCAGTAAATTCATACACGCAAAAAATTGTCGTGGATATCTATGTTTTGTGTGCTGCATGGTCTAGTTTGTATATTTTTCTTCCAGGGTCGCCACTATCATTCGCGCGCACAATATGTTGTGTGAGTTGCAACTATAGCGTGAAAATGCAGAAGTCACTAAACTTTTTTGATCCTCGCATCTGTAAATGGGCTATAATCACAACTAATATGAATCCATTCTATCATATATTTTAATGAAAATGCATTTTTGTATCTGAATATGTAGTGCGTTTTACCATTATGTGCCAAATAATATATTATCAGTGATTTTGTTGCCGGACAATAAACTGGACCATTTTTGAAAACCCATGATGTACTAAGCATGCTTGGTTATAATTAATATCTACCAATGTTATTTTGATATTTTTTTGCATAAAATAATCAAATAATGTGATTTACGTTTAGCGAGTGGTCCTGAAAAAGAGAACTGCAAGATCGCGTGCAAGCAATCGATATTCGGCTGCTGTCCAGACCAAGAGACGCCCTCCCACGGACCCATGGGAGAAGGGTGCTGCATGTCAGGACCCTTCGGGTGCTGCCCTGATAACGTCAACTCTGCGCGAGGCCCGAATAACGAAGGTAACAAATATATATACATAATATACAACAGAAACATATTTATAAAAAAAAAATTGGATTAACTGGGACTTGAACCAACATCCATCGTAATTTAAGTGAGAGTTTTTTCATGTCGATATTCATATCTGGTGTTATTTTTCATTCTGTAAAATATATTGTATTCCAATATAATACTATATTCATAATATAGAGTGTTTATTTCATGGCTTATTGTTTTCTGTAGGCTGCGGCTGTGAATTTTCTCCTTATGGATGCTGCCCTGACAACAAAACGTCTGCCAAAGGCGGCGAAAATGAAGGATGTCCATGCGAGTACACTACACACGGATGCTGTCCCAATAGGTAAATAATCTTAATAACAAAATTGCAACATAGTATTCTGTTCTTGCCTTAATCTAGATGGTTGACCAGGACGGAATGGCCAATCAATGATTGATACGTTTCAGAAAACAAATTTTTTTAAATATAGCAAACAGGAAATAAAATTATTATGTTTGTTGCCGAGTGAAACACATAGAACATTACAGAGTGGAGGTTATAATATTAACAAGACGTTTTATACGAGGTATGGTTATTAGTCATTCACCCGACACAACCATTTAATAGAGATACACAAGATTTCGAAAACCCACGGCTTCGAAGACGGCTTCTCTACCAACCAGGTTACCGTTAAATAATTATAGGGTGTAATAATAATTATAGCATGTATTTTAAATAATAAGTAATTATTGATACCGGATGAAGGTCTCCCACAGGAGACCATCTCAAAGGACGGATCGAACTATCAATTTTCCCATAACACGACAGCCTACGTCCACTCTTCGCGGTTCTCGCAACCCTCGGCCGAGCAGAGCCCGCCGCTCCTCAAATCCGACTTTCGAATTTGTCCACGCTCCCGCCAAAACACAGACGCGGTCTGTCAAAAACGGCCGTTTGTGCCGCCATTAGTCAATCCGTCGGTAAAACAGAGAGCGCGATGATGCCGGCAATCTGACAGTTGGACGCGCGCAAAAATCCCTCTCTCGCATCGGACGCCGGACAGCCAGCATCGCTTCTGCTCGCCTTGGACGTGAAGCCAAGCCAGCATCTCCAATTCTCCAGCCAAAAAGACTGCGTCGGCGCCAAGCAAGCATCAAGCATCCCAAGCCACAAGATCTCAAGCTAACAGTCAGCAAAAACCGCCTCTACCCACCACCGCCAACGACAATACCCTGCGACAATATAATAAACTCCTGCCAGCAACCACAATGTGCGTTTCTCTCATTCCACCCCGCTTCTGGCCTGCTAGTGATACGGCCCTCACCATTCTCCTCGACGGAGAAAGGCCGGTATCATTATGTAGTAATATTATGGGGCGCTGTGATAAATTGTTTATACGCTAAGGGCGGTGTGGAATGGAAAAGTTTCAAAACCACAGTATTACACTATTTAATCCAGTAGTTTCCAAACATGGGGGCATAGTAACATGAGGTTTGGAAACCATTGATTTAATCAATGTCATGCAAAGATACTTGTTTTAAATTCTTCTGTTTATTCCTGTTTTAGACTGTCATGTCTATTTTATTCAGCAGTTGAGTACCAGCTATCTTTCTATCTATTGGGAGAACTACTGGGAGAATGATAAGGAACGTGTTTACTGTGCAATATGATGTGTGGTATTCTAGTTTACCTATCCTTTACTCATATGCATTCCAGAATATTTTCTTCGTTGCATTCCCCATCACGTCTTCACAAATTTGAATGGCCTAATGATGGCGCTTTTAGCAGTGGACTGTAATTTGAGGATGTTGGTTGGCGGATTACAGATCAAGGGGGGGTGTAACCAGAATGCCAGACACTGACCTTTTTATGTTGAGGGTTGCGCACTGGTAAACGGACGGTTCGGAATGTCACTCTCACAGTCTCACTTGGTGCAAAACTAAAGTCATGGTACAAAGCCGACAAAATTAGAGTAGGCTTGGCCAAAGTTTCAGTTTTGGAAACCATCAATTTGAGGTTGTCAATCGGTTCACATACCTGGGTTCCAATTTACAAAAGAGAACGAGGAACTGGAAGAAATAAAAGCCCGAATAATAGCTGCAAATAAATCCTACTTCTCATTGCTGCCCATATTCAAATCCAGAAATGTCCACAGAAAAACTAAGACCCGGCTCTATAAAACCGTCATACGCACAGTCGTTGCATACCGTCATGGACGCTAAATATGAAAGCAGCTGAAATGGTGGACTGCTTTGAGAGAAAGATCCTGAGGCAGATATACGGACCCATGAATGATGGTGGGGAGTGGAGAATTAGGTACAACACAGAACTATACCGCTTATACCAAGATTCAAAACTCTCCACCTTCATAAAACTCCAGAGGCTAAACTGGGCAGGCCATGTCCAGCGCATACCTGAGTCACGGATACCGAAGAAGACCCACGAAGGAAACCCAGGGGGGAAAAGGCCAGTGGGAAAGCCACACACACGATGGGGTGATAACATTACAAAAGATGCCAACCAGCTGCTAAAAATCAGGAACTGGAAAAGACATGCGAAAGACCGTTCCGGCTGGAGGACGGCGGTGGAGGAGGCATGGGCTCGACTTGAGCTGTAGCACCATCAAAGAAGAAGAAGAAGGTTGGCGGATTACAGATCTAGGGGGGGGGTGTAACCAGAATCCCAGACACTGACCTTTTTATGTTGAGGGTTGCGCACTGGTAAACGGACGGTTCGGAATGTCACTCTCACAGTTTCACTTGGTGTTGGGAATGATGATGACAAGTCCAGGATGGATGATAGACGTGACGTTCGCTCAAACCGTATTAGATTTAGCGCAACAAAGGTCGAACGTATGCGTTTTAAGTCATCGGTAGTTAGCGACAGCTAAGCTATAACAAGCCCGCACACGACCGCCTTACTTGATGTCACTCGAGCTAACTCTTGGATCAGTGTGTATAATTGAATTAATCAATGTTTAGCGGTAACAGGCCTACACGCACCCGTTGTCTTGAGCTATCTGAATGTTATTCACAATCACGGTCGTCTCATGACTCGTAATAATTGCTGGTTGCCTGGTCTTGTGACAATAATAAATAAGGATGTGAGATAGGTGGGGAAATAAAGAATGACGGCCACCATATTTGGCCCAACCAAGTTTATTTAAAGTAACTACATTAAACAATATCTTCATATTTCCAGGCATACACCGGCCGAAGGACCTGACTTCCAAGGTTGCCACTGCCACACTTACCAGTTTGGCTGTTGTCCTGATGGCAAACGAGTTGCGAGAGGACCTCGCCAGCAAGGCTGCGGTTGCGCAGACTCTGAATTTGGTTGCTGTCCAGACAAAGAGACGGCCGCCACTGGTCCTCAATCTGAAGGATGCGACTGCGGTGCTAGCAAGTTTGGATGCTGTCCTGATGGACTTGCAGAGGCTACTGGAGACGACTTTGAAGGGTGTAAAGATAAGCCAGCTAATCTGCATGGTAAGTCTAATTGAATAAATATTTGTGGTCTACTCTGGTGGGAATAGTGGTCAGGAGCACATTAAATAAACAAAAAACCAAAAATGGAGTGACGACCACAATTTAGGCATATAAATATTGTTCGTTAAAGGTTCGAATCCTGTGTCTGGCAAGTACACAATATGAAGCGCCTTGTTTCAAATCCCCCTAAAACGGTTTTTGAAAATGTTTAAGTTAGAAATCTATTTAGATGGATATTTTTGTTACCTATATGATGGTCAAAGATTGAACTTAAACGAAAAACGCCTGAGACAGTCAATGCGTATGATCAAAAATTAGGGTATATTTCAAAACCCGCTAAAATGGTTGGGTGTGCTTTTCAAATACTCCTAAAATGGATAAGCCAAAATACTCTTTAGAATGTACGAATTAAATAATAAATACATAAAGTTCACAGATTTAATAAATATGAGTTTTTCTCATTTTTCTCAAAACTACCTAAAATCGTTTTAGGGGGTTTTGAAACTAGGCATTTCATATATTGTTTTTCAATTTGTGTATGAGTCAGAGTATGGACCTAATAGGTTGCGCAAGTGGCTGACATCCATTTCTCGTGAAAACAAAAATTATGTTAATACAAACCTCTATTCTGTGGAGGTCCATATTATGATCTTATGATCGGACATAGTCGAGTCGGAAAAAAAAATATTATTAATAAACGAATAATTCACAAGATTTTAGAATGTAAAACTCTTTTATTGAACACACATAATCTGAAAACATTTATAGAGAGAGAAATATATAAAATCTTTTCGAATTTAAAAAAATGTTTTACAAATAAATTTTCAAGGTGATTGCAAACTGGACAGAGAGCGTGGAACTTGCAGGAACTATACTGCCAAATGGTTCTTCGACATGGAATACGGCGGTTGCTCTCGCTTCTGGTACGGAGGCTGCGGTGGTAACAACAACAGGTTCAGGAGCCAAGATGAGTGTAAGGATGTTTGCGTTGAGCCGCAAGGAAAGAGTGAGTAAATTTATTATTTGAATTGACATTTACAAATGATCTCCATTACTTTTGAATGTAAATAGTTCTAAAGCATCGTTCATTTTACAGTTTTTAAAATACGTGTCGCTACATTTCAAAATCAGCCAAGTCCACCTTTAGGTATTTTTGACTTTTTTGTGAATTGCTGAAGAACTACTGCTTTCTAACATTTCTGCATTATCAAAATGTAGGATGTATTAATTTTAAATATTCTATACTCAAAATAATATAAACTTTCACCCTTGGGACTGTGTATTTGAGAAAACAAAAAGCTGTTTTTCTCCTATTCATCTATTATGGACTTGGCTGATTTTGAAATTTAGCGACACATTACTGTTTATTTTACATTTTTATTATTGACATAAACGTGTAGTATTCATTAAATTTAATATAATTATATAACATAATATATATTAGGGCTCTAGAAACAAAGACAGTAGTTTCCATTTTTTTTTTTTTAAATGTTGGTCATTATAGTCAAATTTAATGTTTTATTTCTCTCTTACAGGCATATTTACTAAAAAAAAGTATTCTAAAATATTATATACCTATATATATTATTATTAGTTTCCCAACAGCATTTTAAAATAGTTTTTTCAGAACATTTTTAATGACTTGCTAACATTTTACGAAAATGGAAACTGCCATTTTATTTTTGTTTCTAGACCCCTCATTTTTAACACTACATCAGTCCATGAGGCCCAATGGCAGTAGTGTAGAGAAACAGTTATATAGTAGTAGTAGAAGTCAAACAATCAAATGCCCAGGCTTTGAGATAATCGTATGTTAAGTAAATATATTGTGATATCACTGTGAATCGAACCTGGAGCTCCCGGATGAAAGGCACTGCCTTAAGCCGCATTTATACTAAGCGAGTGAATGTTTGTTCTTCTCCCACTCCAGCTCTAATTGCATTTTTGGCCTATTGAAAAATTAAATTAATAATTGACGTATATATTCAGATATCTGCAAGCTGCCCAAGGTTAAAGGTCCATGCGAGGGCTATTTCCCGACCTGGTACTTCGATACCGAGAGAAAACAATGCTCGCAGTTTGTGTACGGAGGATGCCTCGGTAATAACAACAGATTCAAGAACAGAGAGGAGTGCCAACAGCTCTGTGAACCGGCATCAGAAACTGGTAAATGTCACAAATTTCATTTGGATGTCTTCTGACAGATTCTAACAATCTGAGAGATTTTCTACTTAATCATCAGTTGAATTTCTTTATTATTCAAATTTTTAAACCAACGTACCTCTAAGTTTAGTAAACATTCAATCTGAATTATTCTAAATATCGTCGGTATACTGCCAAATGTTGGTAAGTCTCGAAATCATGTTATGGAGTAATCGCAATTTGAAAGTTTGACATGCCCTCTAAAATCAGGCATAATGCTTTATTTGTGCCTTATTTATTTAGATGAATTGAAGTATTAACAGTTATCCCTGCATGTTAAAAAACTCAAAAATTAAATTAATCATACAAAATAATCGCATTTTTTAAGATGAGGTGGGACTTACAAACCTTTGGCAGAAATGAATCAGCTCTTTTGAGAGTTATCTTTGCATAGCATTGTGTTAGGATTGAAGAAAGGGAAGGTTTATAGGTTAAAGAAATAAATTTGAAAGCAATTTTATATTATCAATGATCAATTTCAATGCATTTATAAATATTTTAATGGACATACGGCTGTTCATATTACAAATACACATAATATAAGTAATACTTAACATACAAATTTCGAAATTTATAATAGTAAAATGTCATAGGAATTACATTATTTTCAACAGTATACATTGGAAAAGTCAGGAAAATAATAAAATTACATAAACTTTAATTATTTTAATAATTAATTACCCACATGACCTAATAAAGAGAAAAAACTTAAAATAAATCGTATTAATTAATCTGGGTACACCAAAATAGCATACAAACTTATGGGTATGATACAATTATAAAATGTATTAATTTATTAATGGACAATCAATAGTTGATTTTAAAAACATTCATAATACAAGTTGAATTGATATTAATTAGTAAAAAATACAAATAAATTTATAATACTTACAAAAGTTTACAGTTCCAAAATTGAGGACATAATAAAAATATACAAACTTATATTGAAATAACACATGAATAAAGAGATAAATTCACAAATAATTGGTTTTAACATGATTCTATTCACTATTTCCGTTCTTTTTTAACACAATTGAATGATTATTATAATAAACACTACACTACACCGTCTTCTTCGATTTCATTATCACTTATGGAAGGTTCGGGAATAATGTTTCTACATGATGCACTTGTAGGTAGGTAGTCCTTTTTATCATGAATTTAGTTCTTATGGAATTATTCCAGCACGACACATTTTTTCTTTTCTTTTCTTTAGTTATCACAACATTTTAGTATAATATCCATTCTTTAATTCACTAAACACATTGATAACAGGCCGCCCTCTCATATGACTAATAAAAAAATTAGTATAATGTCCGGTATGGGCAATGATTTTGGTGATCCTTGATTTCTTCCGTAGGAGTTGATAATAGCATAGGATCCTGGAACAATTATTATTGTGTCAATAAATCTTATTCATCATTGTTATTATAAAAAACTAATGATAACCGAGCCACTGACATTAAAGCTAGGTAGACATTCTAAATTATTACTCTTGAAACGCAACACGTCACAAAGCCATAACTTGGCTATTATGATTCTATATTAGTTAAGAAATAGGTCAGAGGACTTGGCTGTTAATGTTATATAAGATAAGTTATATTATTATTAGAAGTAATACAACTTACAAACAAAACTAAAACGAAGTTATTTATTGATATTCAAATTGATGCACCGTGCATTGTGACACGTCACGAATCTATAATCTATTATTTTTATTAGTAATTATTACACGTTTATAAACACGTGGACTTTTGTAATATTATAATATCATAATCAATATACTTATTATCAAAACATTGAGAAATATAACAATTATTAATCGCCAAACAACGAAAGTAAAGACAAATGAATCAACAAAATGTAGTTACCTGATCAGTATGACATCGGACATCAGTTTGTTTTACAGCCATCGGTTGTATTTTTATAAACCGATTATAAAATCCTCACAGCTCTAGATGACAAGCACTTTGGGAATGGTTTACTATCCATTTTATATTAACACTAAATAACGTTCCACAAATAATTACGATCACGCACCAACGTGCTCTGACAGTTGTAGGAGAAAGAATGATAATTCTGGCTAGAGTTACCGCAAAATGGCCAAAACCATAGGCAAATGCGCGCTGTAACTGAAGTTACAAATATTTGGCAGTACTAGTACATTGAATTTGACTCGACTGCGGCTTAAGAGAATACTGTAAATGTTATTACAAACTTATTTCAGAAGAAGTTTTAACTTTTAGCTCAAGTATTGAACTAAAATAAATCGGTTAGTGCCATTACAAAGATTTGACTACCGCGTTTCATTGACATTTGGTTCGATTTTTATCTAGATTAATACTGTAAGCATCTTTACAGTTTTTTTGATGTTGGATAATCGAAAAAACGGGAGTTACGTATTTTTATTAAAATAATGAATAGCTAAAAAACTATGTTCTATATATCGGATGACCTTGATTTTTTTTTCTAGCATACATATTTATATATAGACACATAATCCGTTGCTAACTCTAAATACCTAAACTATCGACTTACCAACTTTTGGCACTAACCCGACGATATATGAGTATAGGTAAATCAATATCTAACACTCACCTCTCTGATAACTAACTGGGCAAAAGAACATCACCTGTGTTCTTAATGTGTAGAACTAACCACCCATTAGGTGTTGGTATTTTCTGCCCTCCCCTCCTCCATCATAACACTTTGTCACAAAATCTTTAAACCCTGTATTAAAGCATGTCCCGAAATCTGTACGTATGCAGTTCACCGTATCATACTTCACTGTGAAATGTTGTATCGGAGATATTATATGGTTGTATATTAAAGACCATCCAACCTCTTTGGGTCATATAGTACTGACATAAAATTGATGTCTAAATAACACACGGTTCTTGTTGGTTTACAGGAAGCCATATTTGTTAGGTTAGGTTAGATTTTCATTTTTGAATTAATGAATTTTGCCAAAATCACCTATGAAAACTGAATTAATGTTCATATTGAATCTAATAAAATTGGAGACTGTATTATATACGGTCATCTCTTTCCAATAAGAAAGTTCACGGCGAACTGTGCCACGGTGAAATGTTTTACATACAATTAACATGTAACCCATATTATTATATCATACCATTTACCCCTGTAAGGTGTTATGTCAAATACGGACAACCCTTTGGAAGGGCAATGGGTACATTCAACTAAATTGTTCCTGCAATCGATCTATTTAACTTTTGTTAGAATTACTTTCAATGGATGTTTTATAATTTTAAATTACATTTTTCTTTAAATAATTGCCGTATGGAGTCTTAGATGAACTGATGAATTAGGTGGCGATAACCATGTTAATTTTGTCTAAATTTTAGGCCAATGCACCATGGAAGCGGATCCTGGAAGCTGTGCCGGTAACTTCACGAGGTGGTCATTCGAACCGGAGAGCAGAAGATGCCGTCCGTTCACGTGGGGAGGCTGCGAAGGAAATCGCAACAAGTTCATTTCCGAGGCCGCCTGCGTGCAAAAATGCGACACACCTGGATCAATGAAAAGTCAGTGGTTTATCATTTGCGTAATGACATTGTATTGGAATGTAATCAGTTTGTGTTTCAGCTTCTTAGTTAGTATTGGATATACTGTAATATGGTTATTCTTCCGGATGTTAGACCTAACTAAGCACATATGCGGTATCTACATATTATCAGAGAATATTACGTTGATACTAAAATGTATAGAATTATTAAGATCTCTATCGGATCTTCGCGTTACTTAGCGGCACTCTCAATGTAGATTACTCTACTGTATTTTGACAAAGATGTTGAAGTAGTAACTGTCTTTATTGAAGACAGTTCTTCAACTGATACTGGGCGCTAACAATCGACCCACACCAATACGTTGATGGCTGGGCAAACAACACAATGCCTTAATTTTCCAATACTTTCGCGCTGCCAATGAAGAGAATCTAAATTTTCTGATAGTTACAAATTCATCCATAAAATTGTTCCAGCGCATCTATTCTTTACACAATACTGCTATCGGCAGCTATCGAGGGTAGTTTATCATATTTATGTATTGAAGTATGATAATTGTTACAATAAGTTAGCCGTCTAATCTGTCAAAACTGTCTATCTCGCTGTAAAAGTTAACACAACCAAGAGAGGTGCTGTTAAAACATAGCACTTTTTGACAGTTCAGACGGTTAACTTGTTGTAACAATTAACCGCCTCAATACATAAATATGATGAACTACCCTCAATTGCTGCGGATAACTGCCGATAGCAGTCTTGTGTAAAGAATAGATGCGCTGGAATCATAAGCTAATTTAAACGATATCATTTAGATATTGTACAAACTCTGTGTCTATCTGAAAATAGTATATACTGCATTCTTGCTTAGAACAGTATAATAACAGTAGATATTTGGTTTTTCTATTATTTATTATTTATTTGACTGTAAGCTTATCTCATTCTTACTGCCTTATTACTTATTTTGTTCTGCTAAGGCAAAAAATAGTAAGTGAATCATACCATTATGATTCGATCACTGAATTTTCTTCTTTTATTATATATTATATTAATATATATATATTAGAACAGTAGATGAAAATATATTGTCTAAAATATGACAATATTATATTTCTAATATATCTTATTAGATTATTTTTATCGCATCTTGAGTTATGCACTCTGTTTTACTTTTATTATGGTTTTGTAGAATTAGTAATCGGGCCATGTTATGCATTAATAGAATAAGTATATCGCTTCGCCTATAAATGCAAAACACTGTGCAATCGAGGGCCTGATAGCTACACGGGTAAGGTTCGCGAGACGTCTCTATGGTGAGACATACTTCAAACCAATTTGTCTCTTGAATTTACTAAGTGATTTCAATTTCATTTAAAAATTTACTAATTATAATTAATAATTTTTTTTATTCAGCGAATAATTCACAAGATTTAAGAATGTAACATTCTAATTATTGAACATACATAATAAGTGTTTGCAAAATTATGTATGTTCAATAATTAGAATGTTACATTCTTAAATCTTCTGAATTATTCATTGAATAAAAAAATTGTTAATTGAAAATCTTGGAGTGATCTGTGACGTCGGTTAGTAATTAAAGTAATACCTACTTTGATTTAAAATACAAAAGCAGATCGCCAATAGTAAATCAATTTGGAAAGCGCTTCAGAGAGTATTGAGAGCCATTAGTTAAAATTTGTCGCAATTAAGTATGACGCCTATAGCATAGTGGTCTAAGTGCATGGGCGCGAAACCCGAGAGATGCAGGTTCGATTCCTGTCTTACTTTTTACAAAAAAAGATTTTTTCTATTGGTTATAATATATTTTCTCAGAAGTGTTTTCAAAATTATGTATGTTTAATAGTGACAACTCGCAAAACTTACTTATATGTATATCAGGGCCATTGGAATGATATTCTTGCAGAATTTTATACCATCTACCTAATTATAATATATATGTTTTGATTTATTTCTTTTGATAATTATTAATGGGCAGTGGCGAAGGGTGACTTTTGGAAAGAGGTAAGCTGTGGAGATCAGAGAAAAAGAGCACACTTGTCAGGTGACTTACGGGAAATAAGAAGATAATACTTATGATATTACTACTGATCAATAGGTGCACACTAATGACAATGACACACTGGTCATAGGTTTCACCGCTGAATTTGTCAAATTATTTAAATCACTTATGGCAATAGAATTCCACGCAGACTTTTCTTTAGCAAACAATACGCATCGCCAACAAAAAAGTTTGTTTAATGTATAACTGCCAGTTAAAACTAATATTTATCATATAAATTGTTGTGAAAATGTCTAATATAAGTTTTTTTGCTGTATTCAAATCTAAATGAACCCTAGGAAGATCAAGCTTTGATAATTTTTATTTTTTGAAGAAACGTCAAACTCGGGAATGATTTTTTTTAAATGCAATCGTTCGCACATCTTCGATCGGGACACTACACAATTAAATAAATACTTATATATTTAAAGCACTGGCGAATGATTTCAGTACAATATGGGATAATTTATCCACATTCAAAACACAGTAACACACTGAATTTTGTATTATAAAATAAAACTTTATCACCGCTTTGAAATGTCAATATGACATGAACTGTGAATAGCATGTTATGTTCGTCTATGACTGAAGTAACCTAAATAATAATCGCGAATTAATACAATATTTATTTTTAATAACAATTTATAAATTATATGTGATCGAACACAATAATTATTTTTTTTTTTAATCATCCTTAATATTTATTATTTGCTTATAAAGATAATCATAGACAATAAACAAATCAACATAGCGCGTAAGCTTGTCCTGTAACGCTTCCAAGTCTGGAACAAAAACGCAGACATATATGAAGTTGGCAACTGAATTGCGGTAGAAAATTCGGCTTCGATTATGATCGACGTAATTCCAAAAATAGCACTCACGTTGTGACGTTCCGTCATTTATTTTTGATTCGAAACTTGACTAAATTAAGCGCTCTACTTCTAAATACCGACAATAGATGACAATCAATATTTTTATTATAACCTAGTCCTAGACAATATAGATATTTATTTATTTAAATTAAATACTTGAAAATAGAAGGTAAGCTTTAAATAATCGCTTAGTATGGAGCCTTCGCCACTGTTAATGGGGTAATTAAAAATATTAGGAATACCATACTTTGCATACTTATACTTGCAAATTTTAGGGTTTTAAATTTAATCTCATATTGGCTTCCCATTAAACTATTAACATAATATAATTAAATTCATGAGTAGGTATGGGTAAATCATCCTACAGTGGCACCATGGGTCGTGCAAGAGTGGTCTGCAGTTGTATTGGTATTGTGTCATTGTAAAATGATTTGCCCATATTAGTATGCGAATACTTTCGCTTCATCAAATTATTACTCTGCATTTTCTTCTAAACATTGAATTTCGTGACATTGAGCAAAATATGATAACTGTACATTAATTTTTTTTATCAAGAAGTGTATTGGACATTCTAATAATAGATAATAAATTATTGCCATTTTTGCTCCAAAGCAACTTCACAGTGTTTTTTTTTTTTTTTTCGACCATGTCCGATCCTGATAAGATCATATTATGGGCCTCTACAGAGTGGAGGTTTGTATTAACAGATTTTTCTTTTTACGAGAGAAAACATTAGAGCGAGAGGTTTAAAAGAATACTATTTTATGTAATAAAAATACTTTATGCAGTCATCAAATGTTTAAAATAAATATAAAGGACAATAAGGCTTCAAAATTATATAAATAGATTATCTACAACGTTTAAGGAATGTCCAGGATCATGCTTTGAAAATGCAATAAAAGCTCCATTTTGACCTACGCTGAGCATGTCCGCCCTTAATGTATCAAAAAAATAAAAAAAAACCTACCTACAAGAATTTTTTGTCCATTTTACTATACTTACTTCAAAGTATCATAGGTTATCATATTTTGTCCAACTGTCACCGTTTTGCTTGGTGTTGTTGTTGTGAATGCTTGCCGCAAAAATTGCATGCTTTCGGTGTTGGTTAACCTGTAGACGTGTGCCTGGAGGCGCAATCTGCCGGCAAGTGCGAGGAGAAGCAGGCCAAGTGGTCCTACAACTCGACGCAGAGCAAATGCGTGCCCTTCTACTACACGGGGTGCGAAGGCAACGCCAATCAGTTCGACAGCGAGGAGTCCTGCGAGGGCACCTGCCCCAAGCCCTACGGTTAGTTGGCAAATAATTAACCGCCGCCATTTTATGTGATTTTTAGATGTCTTGTCAAGCTACTAACTTTATGTTTGTGTTAAACCATACATATGTCGTTACCCCAATACTGCAACTAGATAACTCCGATTTGGTCATTGTTGGGAAAATGAAATTTAAACTTTACTTGGTTAACATAAAATTAAGGCTATAATACTATTATTTAAAATAAAAATGGAAAATTGTGCTTGTCTAATTGAAAACAATTAAATTATGTTCATTTGTATGAAAAAATATTGTAGATATATTATTTTATTTATTTAATAATGCATTTATGGTTTTAAAGTTATCTAATATTTTCAAACACAAAATTAATACAGTTCCCATTAACTTCTGACTTACATTGTTTTATCATTTTCTAGAGAAGTAAATGTAGAATCATATTCTATAACTATCTCAAAAACAGTGAAAATCATGTTATCTAGTTGTAGTATTGAGGTGACGATATAATTATATGATGATAATTGTGTCTTTCTCCAGAAAAATAGCATTATCTCGATAATGCTAGTTTTCCTTAAATAAGTTTAAATGACACGCCATAAATTGATGTACACCAACTAAAAATCGTTATTTAATTTCTACAACAGAAGTCATGAAGTGATGACGTACAGCATGTATCACAAAGTTTTTGAACTGTTGCATTGAATCGCTATTATCTTAAAATATCGCTATTATCTTAAAATGAAGATGTCACGGCTACGCTACTTTTCCAAAGAAGGGTTCAATTGAAACTATTAAAAAGAAATCTAACAAATTTCAAAACCACAGATTGTAGGTTTCGCCTATGTAATATCTCGTTGGTTATTTTTTTATCACTGTGAAGTTAGCAGCACAATAACGATATAACTAAAACATCATTGTCTGTACACTGTTTCATACTTATGGGCGGCCAACGAACCGCCCTGATTGCCTTATGCGAAACATTACAATCATTATTATCTTTCAAACTCTATGAATGTGAATCCTACGCGAATTTAAAAGCATATTATCCTATATGACATTATATCAATGGTAATGACATGTCTAAAAGAGGGAGTCAGAGAGAACTATAAGGCCTTCTGCTCACGAGAATACTCAAAAAAGACGAGACTGAAATTAAATTCCAGCCAGTATCTAGCTAATGTATTTCAATGGCGGCTCGTTCATGGCAAGACTGTAATCTCTCAGTTTCAAAATGTTCGCTACTAAACTGAAGAGACGTGACATGCTAGTCTCCCAGTCTTTCAGTTTCCAGTCTCCCATAAAATGATGGTGTCAATATCAGTAGATTCGATGAAAAATCATATTTTACCAAAATTGGTAGGTAGCACTAAAAGCAATAACAAGTTAAGAAATCAAAAGTTAAAGATGTTCGAACCGATTTATTTGTGGCAGAAGTTGGGAAATACTCCTGCTTTTATAATTACAGGCTGCCAGAATATTCCCGTAAAGATATTACGGAAAAAGCTTAGAATGACGTAGGAAAGACAATGGATTTGACAGTATGAGGTGGGTTTCAGTAGCGACGTGTGTGAAGCATCAGTCATTGGCCGGTTAATGAGTTCTATCAGCAACCAGTTCGTCGGATTTTAGTTTCTCCATGAGCGAAAGGCCTAATACTACTAAATCATGACAATAAAATCGATAAAACCTATACACATCTCAATAAGTAGGTATTTGAATTACACAGAGAAACCAAAAATGAAACACACAATTTCTTAATATTGTTGTATAATAACAAGACAAAAACTTTTAGCAATTAGGTATCTGGATTTTTCATAATGCAGATTGTTTATATAACTTTTTAGTCTGGATAATTAATATTCTGCTGTAATTATATTGTATATTTAAAAAAGTAAATGATGGTGAATTGTTTGAGGAAACCATCGCCTGTAGTCCGGACTATATAGATATTCTGTGAGTATTAAAAACAATACATTGTTATTAGATAGGTAACCCTTTTACTGCCGGTAGGTGTATGTATGGCGCTACCTTGCACGCTGCGAATTTTATTGCAAAGATAAAAACTTTAAATCAATTTACGTTTCAAGTGGTAAAAACGAATTCTGTTTCAATTCTGAGTATGTGACGATATTCACAATATATGTCGTTGTGTGTTCAACATATTTGTATGTCTAAAATAATTGATTTACGTTACTAAAATCCTGTTTAAAGCGGGACGTCCAAAAACGTCATTTTTGTATGAGCGGCGTTCCGTTCACGGAAAAGTTCGCGTCTTAAGACGTCATTGGTAGCCATCCGGAGTGACAACATTTTCCTCTTTTATAAAAAATTTACTTTCATAGATGGAATTACAAATAAAAACTGTCATTATTCTTTCTACCCTAAGTATTGAAAATAGCATGGTTGTTCGAAGCATGGTTGTTCGAAGCATGAAATATTCTTGCTTAGAAACTTTATGATCATTTTGCCGTTATAAATAAACCATCTACATTAAATCAGACCAATATTATTTGTAATAAAAATTATGTTATTTTGATGTAATAAATTTAAACATTTTAATTCAGTTCAAGATGTTTGTACTCTACCATCGGAGACGGGAGAATGTGATAAATATGTGGAGAGATGGTTCTACGATTCTGCATCTAAGAGGTAAGCATTATCCATATATACCTACATGTCCGGAAACTTGTATGTTTGCAGTTCGCCGTATCACACTTCACTGTGAAATGTTGTATCGGAAATATATGGCCGTATGTTAAAGACTATCCAACCTCTTTAGGTCGTATAGTAGTACTGACATAAAATTCATGTCTAAATAAAACACAGTTCTTGTCGGTTTACACTTTACAGGAAGCCAGCAGCAAATAAATTTTGAAAATAGCTGATATACTGGATTATTTGTTAGGTTAGGCTACATTTTCATTCTTGAATTATCATGAATTTTGCCAAAATCAGCTATGAAAATTGAATTAATGTTCATATTGAATCTAATAAAATTGGAGACTGTATAGTATACGGTCATCTCTTTCCGATAGAAAGCTCATGGTGAACTCTGCCATGGCGAAATGTTTTACAATTTACATGTAACCATATCTAAACCACGGGTCGATATTTTTTTTTTGTAATGGGCCAAATAGTAAATTTAATGTTTTAGGCTCTGCGTGACAAGAGGTAAAATTGAGAAAATTTATGACGTATTCTTACTTAAATGACTAGAGCATATTACCTTAGTTGACCATTGTCAATACTTGGAAGACATAGCATTCGGTTAGATTCATTTCTTGAATAATTGTCTTTTAATATTTTGGCATACTCTTAAATATGTGAACTTTATGTATTTATTATTTAATTCGTACATTCTAAAGAGTAATTTGGTTTATCCATTTTAGGGGTATTTGAAAAGCACACCCAACCATTTTAACGGGTTTTGAAATTTACCATAATTTTTGATCATACGAATTGACGGTTTTCGGTGTTTTTTAAATTTCAATAATTGAATTAGAATTATATGTAGAAAAAATATCCATCTAAATACCTACAATTATTATCTAACTCAAAATTTTTCAAAAACTGTTTTAGAAAGATTTGAAACTAGGCGCTCCATGTGTGAAGTGGTGTAGCTAGAAATATTAAGCTCCTATGCAAAATCATGCAAGGTGCCCGCTCAAGTGTTGAGTAAGCTATATTTCAAAGTTTGACAGATATTTGCAAAAGATCTAGCTTTTTTATTGTATTATTGAATTTCTTAATTGCATTGGTACGTAGATGTCGCCAGTTCTACTATGGAGGATGCGGCGGAAACAAGAACAGTTTCATGTCGGAGCATGAGTGTGAGGTCCGTTGCAATGAGCAACCGCCAACCACAGTCGCCCCACCACCAGAAAGGGAACCAGAAAGAGAACCAGAAAGGGAACCAGAAAGGGAACCAGAAAGGGAACCAGAAAGACAACCAGAACGGCAACCAGAAGAACCTTCTGAGCCCTTCAGATCAGGTACGCTATATTTACATTACAATAGGAATCTAGCGTATTATCTTAATTTAATATTGTCTGTTTATATAATAAATAAAGTCAAGCAACATGTAAGCCGGCTCTCCTATCAAAACTCGTCAACGTGTTAAATACGTCGATGTGACATCATCGTTATTCATCAATCAAATCTTCCGAGACCGGCGACCCAGTGTTACATGTTACGACCTCGCGTATCTACCTAGCGACACTCGCGCGTAATCTTTCGAAACGTCCAAATATACTCTGGCTAGACGTCAAACGCCATTACACAAATATGTCATCAGACGCAAAAACGGCGATTATTATGTATTGGTACCGCAGAAATTTAAGTAGAAGGCGAAAATATTGAATTTTAGATTAAATTCTAGATTAAATTGTCGATGAGATCGGTTTGTGCAAGTGCGTAGGCTAGCTCATATCGGCGGAGCCGATCTCGACAAGTAGGAAAGTCATATGCGGCGTGTCGATTTGCAACAGCGAGATGTTTTTATCAAACAAACAGTCGCATGCGCAGATCCATTTGGCAACGTGTGTTTTGTGAATAACGATGACATCAAATCGACATTTTCGACATGTTGCTAACAAGGCGAATTCTGATGTGAGAGCCGGCTTGCATGGCGCCACGTGTGCTCCCCTCCGCTTTTTTAATTCAAGCAATTGTCCATACATTACCGAATGTTTAACACTATGAAATGGTCTTTAGTTTCATCGAAACAATGTTAATTAATTTCTAGAATACTGCTTCTTGCCATCTGAACAAGGGGATTGCCGTGCGGCTATGCCTCGCTGGTTTTATGACAGCAACAATGGCGTCTGTAAACAGTTCTTGTACGGAGGCTGTCCAGGAAACCAGAATAATTTCCAGGAGAGAGACGAATGCGAGTCTCACTGCTCTCATGTACAAGGTAAGGAATTAATTAATAGGTCCTTTAAAAGGTTACATGTAAATTGTACGTAAAACATTTCACCGTGGCACAGTTCGCCATGAGCTTTCTTATCGGAAAGAGGTGACCGTCTACTATACAGTCTCCAATTTTATTAGATTCAATATGAACATTATTTCAATTTGCTTAGTTGATTTTGGAAAAATTCAGGAATTCAAGAATTGAAACATAACCTAACCTAACTAATTTATTAATCCAGTATATCGGCTATTTTCAAAATTTGTTTGCTGCTGGCTTCCTGTAAAGTGTAAACCGATAAGAACCGTGTTTTATTTAGACATTAATTTTATGTCAGTACTATACGACCCAAAGAGGTTGGACGGTCTGCACTGCATATGTACAAGTTTCCGGACATGTATTTAAAATCGTTAAATGAATGGCTCCTCCTTTGTTATGTGTAATTCCTTAAAAGTTAGTGAGGTAAAGTGGAGGAAACAAGACGATTAAATGGTTAAACAAAACCAAAGAACTTTGACTCCAGATAGAAGGAATCTTATATGCATTCCGCATTAGGATTTTTAAAGGTAGTCAATTTTTGAAACAAACGATTGTACTTGTACAAAAAAAAACAAAACGGCGGCTCACGTTCTAGTTTGAAGCCTGCTGCTTTGTTTACTTACATAGTTAGTGTTTTAATTAATGAGTGTTTTTTTCTCATCAGATATCTGCCAATTGCCGATGTCAGCAGGGCCTTGCGAAGCCTCTGAGAAGCAATGGTTCTACGATAAAAACACTGATTCTTGCAGCTCATTCGCCTATGGAGGATGTGAAGGAAATGGCAACAGGTAAGTTTTTTTTATAGCCTATAATAAATAATGGATGTTTCCACTATGAGATTTTTGATGAGAGTTATAAACTCATGATAAACATATTATTTTCAAACGGCAGCACTTTGTAACCTTGCAGTAGAGCAGGTGCTCTTAATCTTCTCTGTCTTACCCCCCAACGAAAATAATATTACATTTGAAAATGAATAAGTCAAATGTTTATTACAAATTTAACCATATTGTACCAAGAAAATACACTTTAAAAAATTTGATCAATTAAATAGTTGCAATTACTGCTACTTAAGCCTCAATGACATTGAGCTACTTTACAAACTGCGTGTTGGCAAATTTAAAGGCGGGCGAGTCGGCTAGTATGATCGTGATGATGACAAACAAAACTTTCCACTCGCTCAGAAGCCAACAAGCATGCGAGTTGAAACCGTCATTTTTGGTACTATTTTGACAGGACGTATTGAGTAGTTCGTTTTTTTACCGGGAGGTCGCTACTATTGCTCTACTGCTCAGACCCAGTAGGCCCACACGCCAGAGTGTAGCGTGTAAAGTTGACCGGCTTTCAACTTTTCTCGGTAGATTGTTTACAATCTGCTTGTTAGCTTGTTCAATGATGACACTAGGCGAGTTTACAAGCAGATTGTAAATTCGCCACCAAGCAGCTTATAAAGTACCTAGCTCATCGAGGGTTTACTCAGGATTTTGTCAAAATATAGAACTTTCTTGCCAATTTCAATTCCCTGGTCTGCTTGTGAATTCAGGCAATTCAGAAATTTTTGTCTTGATTGACGAAATAGAACTTGGTTCGAGGTTTATACAAATAATAAGTTGTAACAAATGGAATGAGGATGTTGAGGCTTTCCAACATCTGATATATTGTGGTCATCACACCTCTTGGGGCTATGGGTATTTAATGTGATCATTTTCCTTATTCAAATATTTTGACATTTGACATTCAATTATTGTTCTTTTGTTTTATTTTCATAGTATTTTTAATGTCAATGCAGAACATTGAAATCATTTGAGGCAAATAAATTTCATGTCATGTTTCACATGAGTCAGTTATTTCTGTCAGACAATTCTTTGGCCAACATGAACTTTGTGTAATAACTAAAGTAGCATGTGTATCATGCTTATGTAGTTTTAGATGCTGTGCAAACAGTTAGGATAATATGTCGGGAAGGTGGAGAAGATTGGTGACCGGCACCGCAGCTGCAGTGGCGAGTGCCACTCTTTTTGTTCATCTCTTCAACGAGAAAGATAAAGTTATAAGAAATTTTACGGCGGTCCGCGCTGAGGCTACGAATCCTCCGAAGAGACACTTACCTCCGAGGTCTGATCAGCTGAAAGCTTTGCGAGCGGGAGAGGTATTCGATGTGTTAATCATCGGAGGAGGTGCCACCGGTGCCGGATGCGCATTGGATGCTGTTACAAGAGGTCTGCGGACAGCGCTGGTGGATGCGGATGACTTTGCCAGTGGCACGAGCAGCCGAAGTACGAAGCTGATCCACGGAGGGGTGCGCTACCTGCAGAAAGCCATGACGCACTTAGACTTCGAGCAGTACAGGATGGTGAAGGAGGCCCTCCACGAACGCTCTAATTTTCTGGCTTCCGCCCCTCATCTGGCACATCCATTGCCCATCATGCTGCCCGTCTATACATGGTGGAAAATTCCTTACTTCTGGCTTGGAATAAAAATGTATGACTTTGTAGCTGGCGACCATAACCTTAAGAGTTCCTACTATCTGTCCAAGAAAAATGCTTTAGAATTATTTCCGATGCTTAAAAGAGACAAGCTCTGTGGAGCGATTGTCTATTATGATGGGCAGCAGAATGACGCCCGAATGAATTTGGCAATAGCTCTAACAGCTGCCCGACACGGAGCAACTGTTGCTAATCATGTCTCTGTTATTAAGCTGCACAAGACCTCCGGCAAACTCAGTGGAGCTCGGTTAAGAGATGAAATGTCCGGTGAGGAATGGGACGTCCGAGTGAAATCTATAATTAATGCAACGGGACCGTTCACTGATTCCATTAGAAAGATGGACGATCCAACGGTTAATGAGATCTGCCGTCCGTCTTCGGGCGTCCATATCGTTCTTCCGGGTTATTACTGTGCGGAACAGATGGGCCTGCTCGATCCGTCAACGTCCGACGGCCGGGTTATTTTCTTTCTTCCGTGGCTCGGGCACACCGTCGCCGGAACGACTGATCTTCCATGCGAAGTCACTCATCATCCCAAACCAACAGAGGACGAGATCTCATTCATCCTCCAGGAGGTTAAGAATTATCTTAATCCGGACGTCGTAGTCAGACGAGGCGATGTGCTGTCGGCGTGGAGTGGCATTCGACCGTTGGTGTCGGATCCCAGCAAGAGGGACACTCAATCGCTGGCCCGGAACCACATCGTCCATGTAAGTTTGGCCGGTCTCGTTACTATTGCCGGCGGAAAGTGGACCACTTACAGAGCCATGGCTTCCGAAGCTGTCGATGCCGCTATTAAATCCGCGAAACTGAATCCGCCACACTGGGAATGTCAGACGGACGGATTTATCATCGAAGGAGCTCACGAGTGGAGCCCCACCATGTACATCCGACTGGTGCAAGACTTTGGCTTGGAATACGAGGTGGCTCGACATTTGGCAATGTCTTACGGAGATCGAGCGTTTACAGTGGCAAAAATGGCGGCTCTGACGGGTAAACGTTGGCCCATCGTCGGCCGCAAGATACACCAGGACTTCCCGTATATCGAAGCCGATGTCAGGTATGGCATCCGAGAGTACGCTTACACCGCCGTCGATATGATAGCCCGACGTCTCCGTCTTGCTTTCTTGAATGTGCAGGCGGCTCAAGAAGCCCTTCCTGGTATCGTCGCCATCATGGCTGATGAGCTCGGATGGTCAGACGATGAGAAAAAGAAACAGGAAAGTGAAGCCACCGAATTCTTGTATAACGAAATGGGTCAGGCGGTGAACCGCACCAGCCGAAACAGACCGCCCGTTAACCTCACCGAAGATGAGGTCCGGCTGTACACCGAGCGCTTCCAGATCATCGATAAAGACGGGAAGGGATTTGTCTCCGTCAACGATATCAGAAGAGGACTCAAAGAGACAGGGGTGAAAATCAAAGGGGAAGAAATGCACTCTCTGTTGAGCGACATTGACACTTTGTACCATGGACGGTTGGATTTAACAGATTACATTCAGATGATGTCTGCTATCAAGTCTGGCGATGTAGCGTACTCGAGATTCGCCAGGATGGCTGAGGCGGATGAATCCAGTTTCGGGAAGGAGGACCTTCTCAAGGAAATCTCTGTCGAACGCAGTGGGGGCGGGCTTTGAAAACATAACCCCCATTCGCTGTGGTGGGAGAAAATTCCGACTTTCTGAAGTATCACCGATGGATTAAATAAAAAGACACAATTTTGAAAGTTGTATTTGAAATAGATTAAAATATTATTATCATAAAGTCATAATAATTCTTATAATAATGTTTCTTTTTTGACGATAATGTATAAATCATATTTATGGGATTACTTATTGTATTTTGTCTTTCTTAATTTGTGAATAATGCATTTGTTTTGTAATTGATAAATTTGATGAAATTTTAACAATGAAAATATTCTTTTGTTTTAAAAATTCATTTGACCAGTATTTTATTACAACATTTTTCTTAGCTCGTATTCTTATTTGTCCGGTGGTTCTTTGTCCGGTACAAATCTTGCAATCGATTTTTAACTAACTTCCTGACTAGCTAGACATTTGAAACTTTTAGAATGTATCAGAACACGATGCCAATGCATTTGTTTAATACTTTTAGCCATAGTAGAATTTAATTCATTTTCAGTTAATTCTGTTTTGTATGAAAAGTTATTTCGACACAATTATTGGTTGCTAGGGCTCTGGGGTCCTAGCAACTAAATTATTAATATATACGTGTGTTACTATGGAAATCAATATGACATGACAAGTACAAATTTTTTTGATCGTTTAAGCTAGTCAAGTCAAGTTTATATGGTTCAACAGAATTTAAAAATGTTGTATCTAAAAAGTTCTTTTTATCTTATAGTTATTTATATATGATTGGTAAGATTCTAAAGTGAAATTACTTTCAAATCAATAACATATTGCAGATTTTTATTTAATCGCACAAAATACATAAATCATACGAGATGACAAAGTGAAGTGTTAAAATGGTGATCACCGCACTGGTAAAATCACTGCCATTTGAATGTAGGTACCAACGGATTCAAATCATACATTAAAAGTTTTTTAAATTGAAAATTTATTTTTGAATTAAAGAAAATAATATATTCAGTATAATGTTTTATCGTAGTAGATTTTTGGGTTTCCACCGTGTGTCCTTCTTCCTTCTTTCCTCGACGTTTCTTTATCAAGAGATGATATGTTTTATGATGAAGTGTAGTGTAGGTATATGAATGTAAACGTTGCTATAAGAATGTCAAAAGGAATCCCTTCAGCTAAGAGCAAACGTTGCTCAGAGTAATGTGTCAATCGTTACGACCAGAGATACCGGCTCGAATATTGGATTTTGCTGATAGTGCCGTTTTTAACGGTAATCCATTATCCCTATTAATATTTTCAGGGTTTCTATGGATTTCAATTTAATTACATTCATATACCCACACTACATTTCATCATAAAACATATCATCTCTTGATAATGGCCTCTGCAACGAGCCCGAAACGTCGAGGAAAGAAGGACACACGGTGGAAACCCAAAAATCTACTACGATAAAAAACAACCGTGAAACCTCAAATATTATATAATGTTTTACTTTTTCATAATGTTAGCATCATATTGATAAATTAAAACATTTTTATGTTCATATTTTGTAATTTCGTCTGAAAATGTCACTCGTCATTACACTCCACCTTAATCACGATGATGTATCACGAGCTTTCTACCAATATGTCCTACCTAGAGAACAAAAAAATAATAGGAACTGGCTTATCCTACTGGGTGTGGTATATAATAGGCTACAGATCATGAGTGTGGAAAATATGAGATTAACTTAAACACGTGTCAAACAATATTATGTTATTTTCAATTAAGTTATGCATTAAAGTTGGTCACGTAAATGAAACGCGCATTTAATATTTGAGGGCAGTCGGCGCACTTTCTTTTTCTTGGATTTTATTGCCTGATAAAATATGATAAATGTCATAAAATGTTTGGTCCATGGCGATGGCTTTTAGATTTCTATCTTATTAATCTGTTCTGTGGTCCTATCTCACATTTCTGTCAAAATTCTAACTGTACAAATCTTACACGGACGGGTAGCCAATCGATGTTACAAAACTATCGCTGTTAGGTGTAGTGCTCGAAAAAATTGATGCATGTCCATATTATGCAAAACAAAAAATGTGTCTTATTAACCAAAAATTTTAATAGGAAAATTGGCCTATCTATGTGCATAATTTTTTCATTTCAGCATTTTCAAAATAGTTAATATTATGAAGATTGACCAAAAATAAGATTTTAATACAATTAAAATACATTAAGCAATTGATACATAATACCCCGTTTACACGTGCACGGATTTACTGCTGACAGTACGTATTATTGCTGCCATAACAAGAAAATGCATGACGTGTAAACATTAGAGGTGAGTTGGAAATACTGTCACCGGTTTGTGTACCCAAGTATCGGATGAAACTACCCATACTCAGTACGTGTGGCCCAATAAACTTGTTCCAAAAAACTTGTGATGATATCATCGCGAGTCGCTGGCTAGTTTGTAGACTTTCAATACTATTGACATTAAATGCGCGCGAGCGTGATAGCACTAGAATACATTTATATTTTGATTTATTAGTCTATGCATGCGAATGACATCATCTTATGTATGAACAAATAGGTCATAAATTTTCTGTAGCATCATATTATTCCCTCGGAAATGTGATGAGGTGACTGAGGTGACGCAGGTTACAGTAAAAAAATCATTGTTATTCATTTTATGTTAACAAGAATATTATAACATAACAAAAGCAACTCATAAATTCTAAATGTGTTTAAAATTTTATAATAAATGGGACATTAAGACAAGCTCAGTGTATTTTTAGCGATTCTATTGAAGCCAATATTTCAAATACTAATACGGAGTTAAGTTTTAGTTCCAGTTTAGTATGAGACTTATGTCGCATACGCACGCCAACCGCTCTATATAGTATTCAAAATACTAGTAGGTATTTTGGAACAAGTTTTGATACTATTGGTTTGGATGATTACAGTCATTTAAAAACTGTGAGTACGTGTTGCTGAAATTTATTGTTTTTGTGTTAAATATAAAATAAGTGGTAATTATTTTTAGTTACAAATAATATGGTTAACTATGTTGTGTTTAAATTTGGAAGCGGTTGCTGAGAAGCAACATGATGGTATAACGTTTCATAGTTAAGTTAATAATAATAAAATTGAGATTCTTCTGTGCGTTATACACAAGAAACACGGATTTATTTTGCCGAAAAATACCCACTCTTCTTATATTATTACTCTCACCATGGAAACCGTTCATTAGAAAACCTAACATATTGTACTCCATCCTTGAAGATATTTAATCACAATTATGGGGTAGAATTTCAGCACCCTCTTCCGAAAATTATTGTTGGTATGTCGTCTTGATTACAGGTTCGGCTCAAGGGAGGAATGCGACCAACGCTGCAAAAGAGGACCCCCAGAAGATCCCAATGTTATCTTGCCAGTCACACAGGTAAGCAAATACATCATCACCATGTATGACGTCAGTGGTGAAGAGTGGAGGTAGGCTGTGGATATCTGACAGAAATAGTGCACACTAAACTTTGTCAGTCACAATTATTTGTTTTCATTGAACTATAGAGATATAGAATTACAAATTAAATATCTATTTTCAGTAGTGTCAAATTATAGCAAACTCAGTAATGAGCTGACCGCAATAATAAGTTCCGCATATTCGTTTTCCACTTAGTCAGTCATCCATTGACGCAAACGCCAGATAATAGCTGAATCGATTATTTCAATAAAAATAATATTATTTTGATTGTATAAAGAGCGAATATCCATCGGAAATGTCACTCGAATATACGTTTCCGGTCTGTTACTATGTATCTCAATCTTCGTATCGTCCCGCACAACATCTTATTGTATCAAGATACGGACCTCGGATCCGTTTTCGAAAGTTTATTATTGTAATATAACTACTGTAACATACAATTGTACTGATCGTTAGGCCGCAAATAAAACTCGCTCCTGCATCCATCTTCAACTTTTTCATCATAATACTCAACACCATGACCTACGACACGTCGACGACTCCCACAGTGGTAACTTAAATCGAACCTCACATTGATGACCCACATAGAACTCCACAGAACTATGAATACAAATTGTAGATGGTGTCGGTTAGTTTTTAATATTCAATTAAAATTAAACCATGCCTGAACCAAATCATAATATTTAAAAAATATTCTTCTATTTGTAAAATATCTAATTTTTGATTTGTGATTTTATTAGGGTCCAGAGCCCGAGCGTCACACAGAGCCAGAACGCCAACCGGAACGCCAACCAGAACGCCAACCACCCCGTGAACGGGAGCTCCCTGCTCAATGCCACGCTCCGGTATCGTCAGGCGACTGCAACAAGAGAGTGCCGGCGTGGTACTTTGACGCCGACACCAGAAGATGTCGAGAGTTCACTTATTCTGGTTGTGGTGGTAGTGCTAATCGCTTCGTCACCGAAGAGCAGTGTGAGAGGCAGTGTGGACAATTCAGAGAGATCGGTGAGATCTGCATAGAGTTATTTCTTACTCAGATGAAAGTACTGCTTCATGAAATTAAATAATATTCATATAATCAAAAAAAAATGTCTATAATGTCGCATGAAATTAAATTAACTAAATATCTAGCATTTTTCAACACATTTAAAGCTGTTGGAGGCATTAAAAAACGCTAGTAAAAACGCCACAAGCCAGATGCGTTTTTTGCAAGCTAGAGATGCCTATCGAAAAATGCTAGATCTGGCAAGAAAAACACTAAATTGGCAACACTGGTCACAATATAGAAACCTCAGCTTAGTAATATAATATAGCCACTTAGTCAGCATGGATACAGCTCATCGCAGCAAATTGTCAGAGGAGGTGATTAGCACCTGTAGAATATTATCAGAATCTACTTACTGAACAAGCTAATCGAAGATCATTTTACAATATTTTGGTTTCTAAAAGTCGATAATACATAGTATGGAGTTATCACCACTATAATATACGTCTAATCTATATCCATTTTGCAGATGTGTGCCGTTACGACCGTGACCCTGGCCCTTGCGAGGAACTCCTCAGGAAGGTATATTTCGATGAGCAGACCCAGCAGTGCCTTGAGTTCACCTACGGAGGCTGCTCCGGTGGACCCAATCGCTTCTCCACGGCCGACGAATGCTACTCTGTTTGCGTTCAGCGTCAGGAACCAACTGACGAAGTGGAACCGGAGGCTACCCCTGAACAAGGTCGGTTATCGTACTTAAATTTATTATTACCATTCTGTAGTTCAATTCTTCTTAGTCATATATTGGTAATATTCATAGCATAAAGGTATAAAAGGCTTCCTGCGATAGATACGAAATATAAGTAAAATGTCTTTGTGCCAAATGCGAAGAACCCTATGCATAGTAAAACCATAAATAACATGGCAACATCATATTTGGCTATCGAAAATGCTGCCATGTTCAATATTTCGATTTTCCGTACATTCTAAAAAGCATGAAATACCGCACAATATAAATTATTTAATCAAAAATTAATAGTTAAAAATATCTTTTTAATTAATATATTAATGGTTGCTTTATCTCTTTAAAGCGATCCTAGATTTTGTATTAGTACAATACACTTGAATTACAAAGTATTGTACCACCATTTCAGTTGATCCACTAATACAAAAAATGTCAAAATGGTTTAGTTTGAATAATAATAATATAATGTCATTTTTAATACTGCTAGTCTTTTGTGTTTGTGTGGATAATCAGTTCTCAATACAATTTTCATTTATAAGATGATTTCTGTTTACAATACGTATTCATTTGACAATTTATTATGCATTATATTGCGTTATATGCCTGAAAATTGGTTAGATAATGCATTAGCCCAGTTATTTACGTAAGTATTACTATGCATAGGGTTCTTAGTGTTGTTTCACTCTCTTCACCTTGCAGTCTCTTTCGTGCTTCAATACAAGTGTGTCAAGGTGGAATATTAAACTGAAAGCATTGCTGTTTCAACCGGACCAACTTTATGTAGGATGAAAGATCCCACTTATGTTCATTAAATGCTCTCTCTTAGCCATAGATCCATGGTTATTGGTCATGGTAGTAAATTTATCGTATTTTAAATAGCTTCTTCACAGAGTTGCTGACATTATAAATAAATACCCTCGAGACTACAATGTTAAATAATATCGACACTGTGTACCGATATTATGTTGTTGGTACCAAATAAAGTATATTCTTGGCTTGTGCAAATGTAGCCTAAACTGCTGTGGTCTGTGCAAAAATGGCATATGCACAAATGGCTTATGCACAAATGGCTTATGCACAAATGGTCTGTGCATATGTAGTCTATGCTGTTACGGCCGATACGGATATAATTTATACAATTATGGCCGGGACTGGTATACATATTTGGTTCTGTGGCCATATGAACCAAACTCTACCCTTTGAAAAGATCATAGACAACTGAATTTTGTAGCCGAGCTTACACAATGCAATTTTATATACCTACAATTAAATTAACAATTATTACCCGTAAATATAACAGCAATATGTCATGTGACAAGTGTCGTTTTGTAATGGATCTTTGCTTCAAAACACATAACTTAAGGATATGTTATTACATAGAATCTTAAACGTTAAATGAGCTTAGCAATAATTGCCGTTTGGCTTTTTCCTTCACGGTATCGACTAGTCACGGATGTGTGCCGGCAGCCTGTGGAGACTGGCAACTGCGGAGGAACGTATTACAAGCGCTGGTACTTTGACCAAGAGCAGGGCACTTGCATGTCCTTCATTTACACCGGATGCCAGGGCAACGGGAACAACTTCAGAACGGCGGAGGAGTGCGAAAGAACTTGTGCGCACGAGCGTAAGTCAAACGCGACCCAATTCACGCACTTTCGATGTAGACACGCACTGTACAATGGCTCGCACATCATCAGATGTTCATAATGCACCGTATTTTGTATCATTGTGACAATTTATGCACTGTGTTTCTCTGAATTGGTATTCAATAATTATTTATCATAAATTACTACATACCGCTAATGTGCCGAATAAGAGTGAAAACTAGATACAGACTAGAAAAATTTAGATGAACAATCACAGATATGTCAAATGAGTATTCTGTCATTCGTATAAAAAGTATAAATAAAGATGGCAGTTAAACAAGAATTCAATACCAATTTTCCAACATACAAAATGTTAATTTACCTCCTGCTACTAAATCGAACACACTGAAAATGTCCAAAAATGTCTTCAGTTTATAATACTACAAAGCTCACTCTTGTAATAGTAAAACTATTTGCTATAAACTCAATGCTACCATTACTTACAATACATTATGTAATAAAATAGACATATTTACTAATAATAATATGAATGGTGACGCAGTTGTAATCAGTGGTAAAAGTTGAAAATCTGGGTTGCCAGTGTGTAAAAATACGTGTTAGTAAAGAATGGGTATTATAGTTTGTGTGTAATTCTAAATAATGTATCTGGCGATAACAGTTCATAAAGATGAGGAAAAAATATTTAATGCTATTAGGTATAGTGATAGTGTTGACGATTAAACGGCTACAAGTTGCATATGATTAAAAAAAATATTTGGAGTAGGAATTTTTACATTTATGCGAGAAACAGTTTCAACGCATCTATTCTATATACAAGACTGCTTTTCGGCCTCTACGGCAGCTATCTAGGGTAGGTTTGTATCGAAAAATTAGCACTTTTTGAAACAATTACAATAAATTAGTTGTTATTGTTATAGTAAGTGCTATGTTTTAACAGCACCTCTCTTGGCTGTGTTAACTTTAGAGCGAGATAAACAGTTTTGACTGTTTAGACGGCTAACTTATTCTAACAATTACAATACCTCAATACATAAATATGATAAAGTGATAATATTTATCACTTTAGCGGTCGATAATCAGCCTTGTGTATAGAATAGACCCACAGATGTATAAACAAACATAATTATTCAGAGATATGTGCATTTTATTAATAACATTGAAGTATTCACATATTCACTTAAAAGGTTGAGAATATTATAGTTTATTAATAATAAGCACATTGTAGTTCTACTAAATGGAATTGTACATTTCTGAGCACACAGATCTCTCATTGTCCAATTAGTTTTAAAACTATTATATGTACTGATGAATCATTATTGAATACCAACTCTTATATGTATACATTTATTATGTACAATTTTATTAATAATAATTACAATTATTTATTTACAGGATCTGCTCATATACTTATATTATCATAATAGTAATATGTTTTTATTTTATATGCTTTCATAATAGTTATTGGTGTATTTATTATTTTGGTATTACAGTTTATTTTATTATATTGTATTTTAATTTTATTATTTGATGTTGTGATGAAAATGCTCAAAACCCAAAGCAAACTGCTAGCAAATACATCAAAAATAATCATAATATTACAATATTGTTTTGGTTTCTTTCCGCATGCTTAGTTGGGATTGTATTTATATTATAATTTAAAATGATATTTAAATAAATTAATGTAGTTTTAAGGGTTATCAATAACATGGTGGATTAACATGTCGGATGTTGGTATTAATTTAAATTTTCTAGCGGTTTAAGGGGACAATTTTATTATGCTTGTCAATCAACTGCTTAAATTTATTATTATGTTATATTGTTATATATATTTAATGTAAAACGCTTTAATAAGTAAAACCTTCGACTGTTACTGAATTTGTACACATCTCGTACGATTACACAGTCAGCTTGCCTGTTATCGTTGTAAAATATCATCTTAAGCAATGTGTCAATACAGACAAAAAATAATATACTTTTACTATAGTGTGAATGACCCTTCCAATGGTGGCAGCTGCAATAAACATGCGGCGCCTCAAACCTCATTTTTATTCAATTTGAGGCAGGCGTTTATTACCAAATACTGATGTGTCAACAATTCAATATTTATGGTTGATAATGATTTGGTATTTCAAGCGTAAATGCTTAGTTATAACATAAGTTTCTTTGTTTCATTGTTTTGGTTTTTAATTAAAGTTAATATGCTAATTTTATTAGCTAATCAACATCTTTGGTTAATAAATATAGGCTTATATCAGTTTCTATAATATGTTATTAAATATTTTTAAACAATTGTTTTTATGCGGTTCTGGCCATGGCCCCTACAAGGGGGGTGGCTGACAGGTCTTTAGCCTGGGGGCCCCGCGTGGCGGGTCGACAAGATATGTGAGAAAACACAAATCACAAATTTGCTCTAATAGTTGAAAAGGGCACCGCGCTATTTTACTTCAAGAATATTAACATTTTAAAATATATGGTTGTGCAATGCAATTTTTAGTTATTGTCTGTCGATAATGTATTAAAAAATACAAAAAATCGTTAAAAATAAACTAAATACCTCAGACACCATTTCGATACCCTGGTTCTATAGGGAAACAACTCAAAATTTCAAGGTTTTGAGTTAATAATGCCATTCAATATAGAAAGGTCTTATCTTTATAATTCAATACAATAAAATAATCAAAAATCTCTTAAATTATTAAATTCCAAATTATGTGGAAAACATTACTGTTCGTGAAGAGTGTAGGTAGAACATCACACTGCCCTTAGCCTTAGCGATAAGTAGGGGGCCCTGCCAAAGATCCCAGCCTGTGAGCCCTCTTCAGGATGTGGGGCCTATGCCTCTAACAGATTCTGGAAGTTATAAATCATTCAATCATATTGGGTGAAATTATACATTGAACGCATTTTTTATAATGTCGTCCAGTGATTCTCAACAGTGTTCACAACTGCATTGTTAAATTTATAATTATCGTAATGCTGTTTTGACAGGTTCGAACGAGATCGATATAGCTGATCGTTTCGAGAAACCTGAAGAACCCATTCGACCGACCGAACCAGAGCCATCTGTTGACCGATGCCAGTCGCAGAAAGATTACTGCCGAACTCTCCGCTGTCCTTACGATCAAACTAGGTCTGTTGGCTCTGACGGTTGCGAGCAGTGCGGATGCAGCGACCCCTGTCTGAACAGCAGGTGTGATAGAGACAGCCGGTGCGCTATTGAGTATTACAGGGATGAGAGGACTAAACAGCCAGCGTACAGGGCGGTCTGCAGATTAGGTAAGGCAAATTATGTAAACAATAAATTCCATGACAAGACTAGGAATCGATTCATTGAAATTTTTGACATATTTCTTCAAAATCTTGACAATGTGTTGATCCAACACCGAAAAACCCATCACATTTAATGAATGAAATGTTAAATGGATTGCGGGAAGATAACGAATTCGGTGGCATGATGAGCGTTACCAATTTAGCGTTTTTGTTACCAGATCTAGCATTTTTCGATATGCATCCTAGCTTGCAAAAATGCATCTGGCTTGAGGCGTTTTTACTAGCATTTTTTGATGCCTCCAACAGCTTTAAATGTGCTGAAAATACGTTAGATATTTAGTTTATTTATTTTCATGGGCATCAAATTTGTGACTATCTGATACCTACATTAAGTAGGTGGGGCGGTACCTATTTTAGTAGCGTGAGAAATAAAACAACATAATTTAACACATTGAAACAATAGGAGCATTCATGGCCTTATAGTGAAATGGTATCATATAATTTAATGTGTGCTTCGGTATGTGAGATCAGTTTGACGATTATCGGAATGACATGAAACGAAACTTGAACGCCGTTGACACAATATAGGCATACATTTTTTCCATTGTTTTATTATTATTGCACTTTTTTTCTATACGAGAAAAGAAAAGGCTTGGTTCTTGGTAGAACAATTATTAAATTTACTTTTCTGTAATTGTTTTCTTACCCCGTCTAGTATGTTTTTGTCAATGACAGTTGGCACACTGGGCATGATGGCCTATAGAAATACTTGTGTGGGGCTGGGAGCAATCAAATGTTGAGACTCAGCTGACTAGAGGAGTCTTCTTGAAGCCGTCATGGTTCACCCTAGGTTGTAGTGCTAGAAAAGAAGAAAAGTATAAATTTAAACATTCTGGCACAATACCAATGATAGATTTCCCATATATCATCGTTCAAATCAAATTTATTTATTTTACATATAATGAACATAACAAATTATAAATTCAAAGCGTTCACGGCATGACATAAAATAAGTGTTAATAATTTTTAAAAATAAAAATACAGTTAAATGTGAGTTAATAATACAATAAGTAATAAAATAAGAAATAAAATAAAATAACAAAAATAAAAGTAGACGGAAGCACACAGAGTGAACTTTGATAGACCCTATCTTAAAAACTTATAAAACAACGTCCACCTAAATTCACCCTCATGTAAGTGGAATATATCAATATCCAAAGCGATTTCATTAAACATGGTTATTACCCTCCCAATTGGCATTGCCAATGGCAGGTTATTTCTGCACCTTGGAAGAACAAACAACGGATGCGCTCGATTCCTAAGGTAATTATCAGAGACACACAAGCCAACACCACCAAGAATGGCAGAGTTTACGCCGCGTATAAGTCTGAAAAAATATGTAGCTAAATAAAGATCCCTTCTAAATTTTAAGCTACAGTATGTAAGCATACCTAAGAGAAAATCAGCCGGATAGAGCCACAGATAATATCCATACAGCCGAAAGTAAAGGAGTCTCAAAAATTTCTTTTGGACTCTCTCCACCATAAGGCCGTACTTCAACTGGTGCGGGGCCCAAACGATAGACCCACTCTCAAGTCTGCTTCTAAATAAGGAGTTATAGAGAATTTTTAGTACCGTAACATCCGAAAAGACCCGGGAAGTACGCAAGACAAAGCCCAACATCTTTAGTCCCTTATTACAAATGGTATCTATATGACCACTAAACGTCAGTTTACTGTCAAACTTAATTCTAAGATCTCTTACAGATGATACTCGTGAGAGAACTCTGCCATGCCGTGGTCGATCCACTGCTAGATTAAGTCCTCTCCTAGCTTCTTCCACTCTAGTTTTTTGCTGCCACGTACATCCACCTAACTTGATGAGTTCGTCGATCAAGCTGGTTTTGAGGTGTTTCTGCGGACGTTTAGTGTCACTCGGGTATCACTGTATGACTGCATGATGTCCAATGGTTGTCCACTCGTCAAGCGACATTTCTGGTCGTTTGTCATTTCATAATTAAGTCATTTTTATAATTTGTATTTATTATGTATTATGGCGCATTGGCCATTCGCTGTAATACCATAGAACTTTCTTCTAAATAAATAAATATTTTTTTTAGTGAACAAGCCCGGAGAATGCCCGAGGACGCTGGAGCGGTACCCAGACAAGGAGAACTGCTCTCGGCAGTGCGACACGGATGCGGACTGTCGCGAGGATGACAAGTGCTGCCACAGTGGCTGCAGCTCGCTCTGCGTCGCTCCTGCTGTTGAAGCCCTGCCCGCCTATACCACTTCGCCAATCCAACAACCAGGGGGTAAGATTATAAATTCAATTTTAGTGTTGTAGGAATAGATCGTAAAAAAAAGACTTGGGAAAACTTAAAAAATGTACTTAGGTATTAGACAAAATCTTATATCGAGTGGATTCAAATACACATCTTTGCTTGCCGAGAAAGGGTTCCAACCACTAAGCTATTGACTCAAGTACCAACCTTGCAGGTATTATCTAATAACCTGTTTGATGTGAATTTCTAATGTGATCGATAACGTTACTGGTACATTTAATTACTATTTAATTACTTATCACATTTAAATAACATGTTAATTACATCTAATGGCCACCTAATGAGGACATAACAGCTGTGCCGTCAGCGCTGCAAGGATTAAGAGCCATTACTTAAAATTTGTCGCAATTTAGTATGGTGCCTTTAGCATAGTGGTCTATTGTGCATGGGCGCAAAACCCGAGAGATGCAGGTTCGATTCCTGCGAGGGTGTCTTACTTTTTAAAAAAAAGATTTTTTCTATTGGTTCTCAGAAGTATTTTCAAAATTATGTATTGTTAGTCCTTGTAATTATTAAAATCAAGGGAAAAGCATTACTTACATAAATGATGTCATTTTTCATTAAAATCTAAGAATATAGCATTCTTCATTGGAAGCAAAATATATAAATTGTAGACAATAATTGTCAACTGAGTTATCTTTCACTTGCTGGGCAAGGACTCAAACCACCAAGCCACTAACATTATTTTCAAAATTACAATAATTATGGTAGCCATTATTGATTTGAAAATACTCAGATAGCATAGTTATCTGGAAGGTTACTTCTTGAATCATTATAATAGAATAAGTTCTTATTACTTCCTCCTGGTGTGGCTGCTGGCTTCCTCTAATAACTTTCTCTGGACCGGTCCCTACCCATCCCTTTTAGGTTGGTACCCCTAGCGTAAGACAGTCATTGGTAGCTCCAGATAGAAAATTCTTAAAATAATAAATTATTGATAAAATGTTGGATTAATAAAATCCTGGGTCTGGCAAGTACACGTATTGGTTTTCAATTTGTGTATTAGTCAGAGTATGGACCTAGTAGGTTGAGTAAGCGGCTGACATCCAGTTCTCGTAAAAACAAAATCTGTCAATACAAACCTCCACTTTGTGAAGGCCCATATGATCTTATTAGGATCGGACATGGTTGATATGTATATATTATATATAATACAATGTTGAATTTTCCAGTTGAACCGGCCCGTGTTGATGAAACGACGGAGCCTGAAGTAACTGCTGATGAAGGAAATGTGGCAACACTCAGGTGCCTAGTATACGGACATCCTGCCCCCACTATCACTTGGAGGAAAGGATCCATCATTGTAAGAATGTTTACGAGATGATTTTATTTGTAAAACAGATCTCAAGACTTATGTGCATGGGCTTTCAGAGACAAATAAGGCATGGGGCAACTGGTATTTTTGAGTACCCCACCTTTAAAAATTCAAAACTATGAGAAAGACCATATAAAATTGTCTCTGTATTTTAACTACCTCCTATGTGGTTTGAGTCATATTCTGAGATAATTGAAAAAAACTTGTTTTAAAAAATCTGAGTTGGTTTCATGGTATGATCAATATATTATGGAATGTTACATTCTCAAAATCTTGTGAATTATTCGTTGAATATAAGAAATAGTTTATTAAAAATTGTTAGCAAGTTCAAGTAGATATTATAACTTAAATAATTGGCGAGTGCCGGGCGTAGGTTAGTAATTAAGGTAGGTAATTAATATTTCTTGATTTAATACACAAAAACGGATAGTCAATAATAACAAAATTTGATAAGCATTTCATGTGTGACCTACTAGTTTAAATCGTCGCATTTAGGTACGAGGCTTGTAGCATAATTGGTTAATACACAGTTGGCGCGATACCAGTAGTTATACGGGTTCTAAGGCTATAAGGCTGCTAAAATTGTGAAACCTGGGACAAACTGCCTTTGCTGTCCCCCATTTTTGATATGGTCACAATAGATGTCTTGACCAAATTGCATGAACGGTCTCGCTGACTAGTAGATTTGTGCCGATTGTCATGAAAAATAATTGTCAAAAATAGATAACTATTGCACACAGCGATTCAGATATCAAAATGTATTGGGAGTATTGCAAACGAGAGGCACATGTACACTTTTTCACACAATCTAAAAATTAAAAGTATGAACATCGTGACACCGTACAATTATGGAATAATATTTTTTGTATTATTTCAGATTGATGGATCAACTGGCCGCCATAGGATATTGACTGACGGAGCGCTGCAAATTGTTTCTCTGTACAGAAACGACTCTGGCATTTACATCTGCATTGCCGATAATGGAATCGGCTTACCCGTGCAAAAGGAAATCAATTTACAAGTCAACGGTAACATTTTACAATTGATTATGGTACCTAATGATTGACAATAGAGGTTTAAATGCCAAATGCTTTCACTGTTCGAGCAGGAGTATGTTTCTATTAATTGACATGTGGAATGTTCTTGAATGTCAGATCATTCTAAAGCTGGCTTAAGACGCACAAGTATACATGAACGTGTGTAGCCGACTTTATTCAAGTTATATTTTTGAATTATCATTTGCTAAAACGTCGCTATAGTACTTGTTTTCCGAATAGACCAATTGTCGATTGTTCAGGAAACGAAAAACAAAGTTCCCTGTCTTATATTTAAATATCAGTACATATATCAAGCACTCTGTCTCCTTTTTATGATTGCCACATTATCCAAGAAGAGATTTGATGAATAATATATTAGTATAATTCATTAAACTAAGAGAAAATACGTTTTATTTACAAGTAAGCAATGTGGATATACGGATCATTCTCAGCGCTGGCTCCGAAAAGTGGATATTCGGAACAAAACAAGGACATTCGGAATGTAAGACCGTAGCGTATCGTTGCATGGACCACGGTATACCGTGTGGTCAAAAAGTACAAACTTAAAAACTTAATATTTATTTACGTAAATTTTAATAAATTTACTGATAGGTACATGATTTTTTGTAAATTGGTGATCAAGTTGTATCAATGATCGTTTTTATCTAATTTCATAGGTAATTATAAAATATGCCATTCACCATTTTCTGTTTACAAAATTGGGAATCAACATAAAATTATATATCTAATTATAGTTATAAAAAAAACTGTATCCATAGATTTACGTAATAATAATGTAGGTAGTAAAATTTTCCTAATTTCTATATTAAAACGGTGGCAATGATATTTTTATTGGTCACAAATAATGTTTTATTATGGATTTTAATCGAACTTGATACAATTAAACTTATTACAAACCATATATTGCATATTAGGTATTATGTTTTATTGGCATGGAACAAAAAATAGGGGCATGTGTTATTTAATAACCATTGATTGAGAATATTCTATCCTGAGTATAATATTATTATATAAAATAGTTCACTCACGAAACCAGAATTAACCTTAATAGATCGTACATTAACTAAAATATCTATTGGATAGCCAATAGTATTATAATTATACTTAATGAAAATACAATCAAATGTACTGTAATTCAATGGAAATCCACCAAAAAAAAAATAGGTATAGACATACATCTTATTAATAAATGAGATTAAATATTCGCGTACATTTTAGCATGAATAGATAAAAAGTAAATTAAAAACAGAAAAAGTTTTGATTATAGACATTAATAATAATTATTTTTTAAGACCGTAGTTACCGAGTCACACTGTACAATTCGTATGACCGTTGGGATATTATCTCTGTTTCTCAGTACAAAATACAGTAATTTAGGTTAAAATACTTACTTCCATAACTCTGCTGTAAGTTCAGAGCGAACTGGTGATGTACCAGCCAAGATTGATAACTTTAAATTTGATAAATTCACTATTTAAACGATAGAAACTTAAAATAACACAATAGTAGTCAAAATCGCGCGCTTTGAAAGACGAAAAACAGACATCAGTCACATATGAAGTGAGCGACATTAGAAGTAGACAGCGCTATATGAAAGCGATATGCGAGAGTGAGACCGAGCTATTCTATTTGACATACGGAAAATAAGCACAAAGCAATCGATGCGAAACATGGCGTATTCCGAGTTTTTAAAAAAATATCTCTGTTTCTACATGAAAATATACAATTTTTATAAATGATTTTGGTGTAGTTAGACAAAAGAAATATAACTGCATTAAAATGTCGATTTTGACAAAAATGGATATTCGGAAAACAAGTACTATAGCGACGAAAAGTTAAGTGAGCAATAACAATTGGATTGTCAGAAGTCTTATATGCGAGTGTTATGCTTCTAATACATTATGATGTACGTTGCATACTGTCATGCTGTCACGGTGACAAATTTAGTCTATGGTTTCGTCATTCTGCAGAATATTTTGAACGATCACCATCTCTATAAATTCAATGATTGGAGAGTGCCAATTCTAATGTATTAGTATTTTGAATTATTATTCATTATCCATGCTAATTTCAATTAATTTCAACAGTTTCTACGTGTGCATATGTTAAAAGTACTCGCGATATTGCATCCATAAATAATATTTTGAACAAAACCTAACCTGCAGACCATAGAAACAACATTCAATAGTGCCAACCGCTAAAATCACCGAGATTTTGACAAGAGTTGAAAATGGGTAGGCATGTAGAAAATGATAAAAAATGTTCATTGAGTCATACGGGTATCGATGCAGTGCAGTATGCGTGAGGTGACCTCATTGTTGTTCTGGTGATTTCGGCAGATTTTTCTAACTGACAATGTTCGTTTTAATGTTCAAAATGTGCTACAGGATGGTTGCATCGTCTGACAACATTTAAAAAACCAAGAAAAATGACATTACACATTTTTTTCCTGTAGCGACAGCTTACCTTGACATCACGTGACAGTACGCGACGTGCATCATAATATATTTGAACCTTTTGGGTTTAAAAAGGTCAAATAACGTTGTCTAAAAAAAGCATTTTGTAGTTATTGTCATACAATGTAATAAAGTCCAGTTAAATATTTATTTCATCTCCTGAATATTAGCTCTGTAGAAGACATCCAAATTGGGAAATAACATTTTCTGATTATTTATAGATAACGATAATTTAAATTCAATGCTTACTGCACAATATCTTGTATGAATTATTCACCAAACGCAATCAATAACTGAAAGCAACAGTGTGAATAGCCTTGCAGTAAACCATACTGCAAGCTGTACAGATCATAGCACTCAACTGAAAAGATTAGATGAGACAAAAAGATATTATGTATTTATTAAGCTTAAGGCAAACAATGTTTTTATGGCATTTCGTTCACATGTTGATGATCATTTTCGATGACTTCAAGATTGTAGTAGTGTTTTGTAGTTTGTTTCCTGGTATGAATTAACAAAATTTGTGAATGTCTCTTTATACTTCTGTTTCACTAACACTAATATAACGTAATAACATAGTAAAATGAATAATAATTAATTCTGGTTTACAATGACAGTATTTTTATGTTTAGTAATTTATGGAAATAGTTATCTTTTCTATGCATTTCATCGATTATAATATGATATATTTATTTTCATTTTGATGTTCCCAAAATTAGGGTGCATCTTTATTACCAAGTATGTCTCTACATGAAAATAGAACAAGAATAATTAAATACTTGAACAAGACAAATGATGAAATATTAAGCCGGGTACTCATTAGCGAGCCGTAACTGTAACTGTTCCAGATACTGTAACCATCTCTAGATGCGAACTAATTATTTGGTATCCATACTGGTTATTATATCTGCGACGGTCACAGTTACGGCTCGCTTATACGTATTCGGCATTAGGTGTGTAAAAAAAACACAACATTTGTTTTGAGAAAAACCAATTAGTTTAAGCATTGTTTATAGTTGAACACATTGGTGGACACATTTACATCAAGAACCATCAATATATTTTTGGTTAAATAATCGCTTAGCGGCGATCCTTGTAGATGGCATTGAAAATAATATCGTATTTTAAAATCGATGAAATACACTACTAAAATCTCTAATAATTAGTTTGGGAATGTGACGTGTAATAAAGTTACAAATTGATTTAAATATGGGTACATAGTGCATAATATTGTGTTAGTAGTCGAATTAACTCTTTGTATTGTCTTTGTCCTAACCATTGCATGTGCATGTTTTGTGTTTATTATAACGTAGACCCAGTTCCCGGACCGGCGAACATAATCCACGGAGATGACAATATAGTCAGTAGAATTGGCAACCCTCTGGTGCTGAGATGCTTAGCGTACGGTTACCCCGCTCCGAGCGTACAATGGTGGCACGGACAGGACATGTTACCGATCGAAAATGACCAATACGAGCACAGGAGAGATCACTCTCTCCTTATCAAGAGATTGACGCCGGAGAGACTCGGCCCTTACACTTGCCAGGCGTACAATGGTTACGGTAAACCGGGGTCATCGTCGGTGACAGTGAGCTCGCCGAGGCCAGCGGATTGGAACAGACCCGAATACAGTGGATACATCAGATACTTTGTAGATTCCCGGGATGGACCGGTTCTTGTAACACCGCGCCCGATCCGTCCGACACTTCCCGAGGAACCGTCTCCGGAAATTGTGCCTCTACCGCACCCAGACCCATCTAAGGAATTCGTCGGTATGTATTCATTCATGTCTGATTGACAATTGTTTAGTGGACAAATAATTGACTAAGATGAGTGATGTACACCAAGGGCCTCCTTATCAAGAGAGAATATTTTTTAAAGTTCCGCTCAGGGATGTTAGAGTTTTAACCGTATCAAAACAGGGTTATAGGTTACGTGTCCGGAAACTTGTACGTATGCAGTTCACCGTATCACACTTCACCGGAAATATATGGCCGTATATTAAAGACCGTCCACTCTCTTTGGGTCGTATAGTACTGACATAAAATTCAAATCTAAATAAAACACGGTTTTTGTCAGTTTACACTTTACAGGAAGCCAGCGATTTGCAAACAAATTTTGAAAATAGTCGATATACGGGATTATTTGTTAGGTTAGATGACCATGAATTTTGCCAAAATCGGCTATGAAAATTGAATTAATGTTCATAATCTCTTTTCGATAAGAAAGCTCACGGCACTCTATGCTATGGTGAAATGTTTTACGTACAATTTACAAGTAACCGTTTTTAGCATTGTGTTGGGTAAATAAATGGATAACAACCATTCTTTTTAAAAAATAGTCTTTTAACCTAATTACAACTCTATCGACAGCCATTTGCTCTGCTTTGGAGGAAAAATGGTATTTTTCTTTTACTGTGCATTTATATAATATGAGTCAAGCAATGTTTTTTTTGTGCTATTGATTTATTTCTTTTAATTGACAATTATTATTAATAAAAGACGTTCACAACATAGAAATACAGTGGGGAGTCTACTAAGTAAGTTAAACTGACCATTTTTAAAAAATTCATAAAACATCATGCATCTGAACTCGACTTACATAAGTGGAATATATCAATATCCAACGTGATTAGGTTGAATATGGCAGCTATTATCATCTCAATCATTGTCACCACTAATAACAGGTTAGTTTTTCACCTTGGGAGAACAATAATAATCTATAGGTACTCCTAATTTAATTTGATGATATTATAATAATGTTAATCTTTCGGCATTTTCTGTAATCGACTAATCCAGGGTTTTTTTATGGGATTTCTCTATGTTGCGACTAATTTATTTAATGTGTAATGCTTGTGTTTGTTTGGTGATGGATATGGCACGATTTAAAAAAATGATTTTTAGACTATTATGTATTGATAATATGATTTTCACATTAAAAAAAAATATAGTAAGTATAATAATATGGGAATGGGACGACTGGGCCCCAGGACAATTGGCCGCCGTACTGTCGAATGAAATAAATAGACGTTCTTTACGATTTTATACAGAAAGTAGATGAGGAATTTTAATCAGTTTCTATCTACTACTTAGTAGTATTAATACATTTTGCTATTAACATAATGTTTTTTATTGCGTATTGAGAATTATCATTTTAGCTTTATATAAAAATAAAAGAACTCTCTTCTCATTGGAACTGCAACACAATATGCACAATTAAATCATTATTTACGTGTGCATATTTAAATTCTCACAAAGTATTAAATAATAATAATATAATAATTAAAATATATATTTTAAAAATGCCTACCTATAATTCACGACGTATATTAATTTTCAAATTTCATTTGATTGCGTGGCGCCCAGTTGTCCCGGTGCTGAATCGTCCTAGACCCAATAATAATATGTATTTATAATAATGTATTGCCAATATTAGAGCCGTTATATATAGAACTATTAGTATTCAAGTTAATAAATTGTTTATATTTAATCACACATAATTCAGAGACACCACAGGAATTGTATGTCCATCAGTGTAGTCAACCGTACTATAATTACAGTATTTGTACTAAAACTTTGGTCAGTAACTATGTACAATATTTAAAAGGTACCTCTTAGGAAGAGCTAAGTATCTAAATAAAAAGGGTTTTGGAATTTCTCAAAATCTCCATTATTTGTTTTCTAAGAAACAAAAACATTTTTAACAGATGATAACGCGTACTTTAATTTTTGCCGAAATGCTATAGTTTCTTGGACCACGTACTATATTTCAGTGACAAAAAGTTGGGAACACTGATGGCCATTAAAAAAAATCAGATTCCGGTACAATGTGCTTCATCAATTTAGACACTTTCATAATTAATTACAACAAAATTAACCAATAATTTTGCATCCAAGATTTCGTTAATATCGATAACGATTTTTGTTTGTCTAAGGTGTTTTGAAGTGTGTCCGAATTATGATTGTTTATTCCTTGAATATGAAATATTATTAACAAATTTGGAAAAATCCTGACCTGTTTAAGAATTAATGTAATACCTACCTCAAAATCATAAAAGTTTTTGTAAAACCGATTCAAATGTTATGATTTTAGTGCCCGTTCAAGTGAATATAAGTATGGATACAAGTGTATACCCGGTGGGATCTGATCTTTCGATGCTTTGTAACGTGGACGGATACCCGGTGCCTCAAGTCACATGGCTGAAGGATGAGAAGCCTATGCAAAATGATGGAGACAGAGTATACATTTCAGGTTACAATCAATTCAATAACTTTACTGACCTTGGAGTATATTTTTCAATCACGTAACAATCAATACGGATTGCGTGGATAACTATCTAATTGAATATTCATTTGTTATTTATGTTTTCAGATAATAATCGATTGACAGTTTACAAATTGAATGCATCAGACGCTGGAGAATACAGATGCTACGCTCAGAACCAGTTCAGTTCCGCCTACAACTCTGTCCTCATCTCAGTGGAAGGTAAAACTCAGGATTTGAAGTATTACGAAACATATGTACTAGGGTCTTGCGGTGCGGTCTATAGATGCTGTGGATGCAGTGCATTTCTCAATTATTCTAAGATATTCATAAACTTAAATACACATACGTATGACCAATAAATAAATAGCTAAAACTACGTAACTTATGTTATTGAAAGTCGTGAAAATTAGTGAATATCACGGAACAAAGCAGTGGCAAAGAGTGGAGCAGGCTGTTAAGATCACATTAAACTTGTCAGTCATACCTATATGTTTTCATTGAACTAAGAATACAAATTGCCAATAGAATTGGTTAATTTTTAAAATTCAATTAAACCCTGTCTAGACCAAACCATAATAGTAGTGGTAGGCTGTGGAGATCTGACTAAAATAATACACACATTTATTAGTTTAGTTCAAACAAGTAGTGCAAGTACTATTCTATTTATGTCCAAAATTCAAAATTCAAATGTCGAATTTCAAAAATCAAATTCCAAATTCATTCATATTTCGAATTTCAAAAATCTAATTCAAAATTCAAATTTAGAATATCAAAATTCATTCCAAATTCAAACTTAAAAAGTAGAATTTCAAAAATCAAATTCCAAATTCAAAATTAAAAATTCTAATTTGGAATTTCAAAAATCAAATTCAAAATTAAAAATTTAAATTTCGAATATCAAAATTCATTCCAAATTCAAAACTGAAAATTCAAATTTCGAATTTCAAAAATCAAATTCCAAATTCAAAATTGAAAATTCTAATTTCGAATTTAAAAAATCAAATTCTAAATTCAAAATTAAAAATTCTAATTTCAAATATCAACATTCATTCCAAATTCAAATTTCGAATTTGAAAAATCATTCCAAATTCAAATGCGGAATTGTCAAATCTCCACAATCTACATACAGCCTTAGCTATTTTAACATAGTAGGTATATAGATAGTATGTTCAAAATTAGATATTTGTTTAATAACCACGTTTTTTGAAAGCATCCATCATCTCAGAAGTCTCCATACGCCATTGATATCTACATATTATCTTCTATGAAAGATTGCAACCATATTGCAGTACGTCTCCTTCTCTTGTTACTATTCTAATTCTCCATGGGCCTGAACTTTGAATGAATTTCCATGGCATCTCACAACAACCAGATGCAGATGGTCGCGCTTTTAGATGAATGATTGATGATTGATGAATGATGACAGCCGGCATCACCAGGCTCTTACCAGGTATTCGGAAGTATCACTTGACGACGGTCATACTATATCAAGCTGACCCGGCCGTGGCTCACGAACAACTTCCGAATCTGTGTGTATAATCGAGTCAATAAACTGTGGTTTAGCGGTAACAGGCTTAAGCACCAGTTGTCTTGTGCTAACTCAACTTGACATATTATGTGTTTTAAGTCACTCTGCCTCGTTCGTATCATATCAGATAGAGAGCGCTAACTTTAACAAGTTTAAAGTCACTCCATGTACGTTGCAGTCATGGTCTACTCATGACCCGTAATTGCTCGTCATCTGGTCTTGTGACAATAATAAATAAGGGGATTTGAGCAGGTGGGGAATAAGGATGACGACCACCACAATCGGCCCAACCAAATACTTTATAAAACATAATAGAAAAAAAATAAAACCTCATTATATTTGTAATGTTCAATAATATTAATTGTCTTTTATTTTAATTTCAGGACTGTACATTCATCCAAACTGTACTGACAGTCCATTCTTTGCAAAATGCTCGTTGATTGTTCGTGCAAGATACTGCACTCACAAATATTACGCAAGGTATGTACAAAATTATTTATTCTACTATGTATTTAACGTAGAATGTGTACATTGGCTGAAGAAGACTGGCTAGCGACAGGGATTCTCGGAGGCACCTCATGGTGTCCATATCTAACTAAGGGGCGGATATGGCCAAAGAAGAAGAAGAAAAAATCTCATTGAAAAAAATACGATTTCTCACTTCACTCTTACTCACTCATCTACACTCACTTTACATTCTAAGAAACTACTCACTTTACATTCTAAGAAAAATAGTTTATTCAACATTTTTATTTGTCGATTCCAGGTTCTGTTGTCGATCGTGCACGGAGGCCGGCCAACTGTCATCTTATGGACCACACCTTGAAGGCCTGAGCGCCCCCGCCAGCAGGAACGCCCTCCGAAGGAAATAGAGCTAGATCAAATATTTTTCAATTCAAATAGTCTCAGATGTGTACATAAACAATTGAAAAGGGACATTTTTTTAAAAGCAATGTTTTTTTAATCAATGATAATAATAATTGTCAAAATCACCCTAGTCCAAAAAAACTAAAATGCATCTGTCTGAACATTGCTAGTTATACTTTGAAGTTCAAAATCATTTTACATCTTTCAAACTTGTTTTTACTATTACTGTCAATATAATACTCTTAATAATTGAAATATAAATAACTGTAAAAGAATGTTTCATGACAGCAACATGTTTTGACTAACTTATAGCATTGTATTTAAAAAAAATCTCTTATGATATTAACCATTTTTATATTGACAAACAAGTTAGGTAGTGTTTAGTAATTTCTATGTATGCATCGCTACTTACCTATATAATATTATTGTTATTGTAAATTATTACTTTTTACAGAACCTTTGGCTAGAATATTGTTTTTGCATGAGCAAAAGAAAATACTTAATTAATGCATGTAGATAAATGAGAATCATAGCGTCTATCAACCGAGTGTGTCTAAAAGAAATTTATTATCAGTCAATATACTGGTATAATGAGAATTTTTTATGAATATATACTATACATTGATGAGTGGTTAACTTTCAGAGACTGCATTTTGTGTGTGCAATAGACCTCCACTTTCAAAGTCAAACTAACTCATTTATTTTGTTAGAATGAGTCTAGACAATTGGACTTCTTAGTTCTTAACTGGACATAAGTTGTTTTGGGTCCGAGCTCCGTCAACTTGGTTTAATAGAATATCCTATAATTTCAGAATACCAATCACATTCCATATCTCCAATTGTGTATGTTAAAAGGGACTGGCTTCCCACGTCGGTAATTACAATTTTGTTTCTTTCTAGCTAGGAGGTAAAATTTTACAGATTTCAGAAGGTTTGTGGCGTTAAAAGGCTTGTTTGCCAAGTTTTGGGAGGTTTTGCTCTTGGGACACTCTCAGGATAACACGGAAGCTCGCATAACGGGGTCGGATAGGTGGTGGAGATAAAATCAAGTGTGACAGATAAATGCAGTCTTTTCCAAGTTTATAACTCAACGCAATATCAATTTAATTTTATACTAATATTATAGGTAATAAATAATAATTAATACAAGTCAGTTTCTACAATTTTAAGAGCTATTTTTATAATATTATGATTTTAAGTAGGTTTTCTTAGAAATTATTATTAATTAAATCTGTAACTCTTCTCATTGAAGAAACTAAATCAAATAATAAATAATATTTTATTATCTGATTCAATAATAATTTAATTTTTTTAGTTATTTTATTTAAAACCGGATGAAAGCTTAAAGCTGTTTTAAACAATTAGTTTTTGCCGCCTTACTGGAGACTTTGTCATTTTATTGTGTCTCAATACAATAAAAAAAAAAGTTTTTTTTATTATTTTTTATGTCCTTAAGATAATAATAAAAATATAATAATATTCAAAACCCTTTAAGTGCCAATGATACAAAACAAACTACTCTATATAAAAATATATATTATCTTCCTATTAAATTATTTATTAGATATTAATAAATACGCATTTAAAAATAAATAATAAGACATATCAATACCGCCTTCAATTTGTCAATTTATTATGTCATTAACGATAGACTCTTGTATTTTTATACTGTTTTTTTTTTTATCAGAAATGAATGAGAAATAAAATATTCCATGTTTGGTTGGAGAATTTTGTGTTTACCGGGAAGTGGATTAGTGAGAGGGAGTGTGTACTATATCGTTCTGCACCCGACGATGAAAACGAATTTCAGTACACCGGTCATTTCTTATAAAATATAAACGTTATATTTTTTTTAATATTTTCACAACTTGACCAATTTTTAGTAATTTTTTTTTACAATAATCACGGTAAGTAATATACAAAATATAAATTAGGAAAAATTGACCAGTAAAAAATTATGTTCAGTTGCCGATAGGAAAAATTAGGGGAATATTTGATATTATAGGTACATTTACAATTAGATTAGTTTCAATAACTATAAATGAAAAAAAAAAATACTTCTTTGTTCCAAATAATTAGTGTTGCAATAGTGAATAATCAATAATGAATCATATTATGTTTATATCATTTTAGTTATACACTTTTTATACATTTTTTATGTATACTGAAAGAATGATTTATTTTTTGTAGATATTATAAAATGTATCTAGCTGTCAATTAATTTTTATATTTTATTACTTGATGTATTTTCTTTTGAAAGAAATATCGTAAAAAGTATAATACTTGAAGCATTTTGACTAAAAGTTTTTAGTATTTCGATATTATGTTTATTTTTTATTTAAGTGAATTTTACGAACCGACCAGCTTAAGTTGTATATTTTCTAAGATTCAATACAAATGATAATTAACATCTCATTAATTATAAAAATCTACATCTTTTTTGATACAGTGTCTCATTTGATCTGGTAACCACTTCTGAAAACCCCTAAAGTCCTGTGCAGATTCTGTTCAGTTTAAAACTCTTAATACCTATAAATAAAAGGGAAGACAAACATTGAAATATTTGCATCCTAAATAATATTATAACATATAGTGTAATCAATGATCACTGTGTATTATAACGTGTTTTAAACGATATGTTCAACAAATAGAATCTGCTTGATGTATACAATTTTAACAATTTAAATACATTTAAAATACTGGTAGATATTATGTATTCTGTTCCATAAAACTTTGTATACATATCAGATTAAATTATCAGTTTTAATAATGATTACACCACCCCAAAACTCATTAAGTACAATAGTTTAACATATGACGACATAATAAGTAAATACCTACTCATAATATATTATTATGAGTATTTCAATATCTGACAATGGATGTGAATTTTGATGACAATGCACTAATGCATTCATTTACACCAATTCGGTTAACCATTTTAAATAAGTATTGAGTTATTGTATTTAAAAACAGATACTGCAAGTCTAAAAGTATAATATAAATCCCTAGACCTTTCCGTAGAATTGATAACAATCATTGAAGTGTGTGCCGGCATTTAGATTATTGGATTTATGTACATTTTGAAATTAACATTATTAAAAACAAACTTCTAGATTTGACGTAGTTAGTCAATTATTATTTGTATTGATATCAGAGTCGTGAGATTTAAATTGTTTTTTGACAAGAATGAAAGAAAATATGTTTGGAGGAGTCGTTTGAAAGCTTTATGTTTCGTCATATAAATATTTAAGGGCATTTTTGTGTAATCATATATATTAATAATTTACTCGTAAGCATTCTTGAAACTGTCTTGCTGTATTTTTTTTTTAAACTGTGTCATTTGATTTAGATTCCCAAAGTGCATTTATTAAAGTAATAGATATTATTATATCTTACTATTTTGGCAAATAATTGTGTCATAAAAATTATATAATACATCATTTCTAAGTGTAAATAAGCAAAAATAAATATATATTTTAATGGTAAAAGTGTTTTTTATTATTCATTTAAAATATTACATACAAAATTTATGTTAATGATATAATCATAGACGCTACAAAAAACTTACAAATACGATTAGAAAATAACATGGTAAATTTTACAATATTAATTAATAATTACGAATAAAAATAGTATGTTAAATTTTAAAATAATATCAATCATGGGATTGTAAAAATCAACGTCAGTAGTAGTAATTAAATATTAATTTGTCCGCCCCGCAATTTAAATATTTTAGGAACTGCAAAATTTTGTTAAAGGAAAATATATCTTATATTATCATCACAGAAAAGCCACAAATCAGGAATGTCAAATTTTTTTACAACAATGTTCAATTTGTATTCGTAAAACATATTAATATGAAATATTGTTTGGTAACTAACTAATGAAACATAATAATTATTTCTTAGGGCATATATTTATTACGTATGGTTAATTATATCATTATGTATAAAATTTGAATTAAAAAATTTTTTTTTAATAATATAAGTAATGCAAATATAATTATTATTTATTTAAGGTAATTGGTATTAAATTTAAATTAAAAAATGACTAATTTCTGCAAGAATAAAAGGGAATGATATTAATATTATAAATTATTATAAAAAATGGTTAGGTTAACCTTCAATTAGGTATGCAAGATTTGATCCATTTAACCTACCTGTGTAATAAAATTATTTAAAAAATATGACAGTTTAAGGAAGTTACGAAAGATTTAAATCTAATGTTTTTTAATAGATGGTAATTATTTAAAACATGTTTGATCCAATACAATAACAGAAAAAATAGGAAATAATAAAAACAATTAATGACACATTCGAAGAAAACTGACCCAAAAAACGGCTTTATCAATGTACAAAAATAACTTCAATCATATTGGCGTCATCTTTCGGAAATCATTTGTTTTGATTTGATTACATATTGTAACTAAAAAGAATTTAAGAGTACACAGGTTATGAATAAAAATAAAGTAATAAATACGAAATATCATTGTTATTGAATATTATAAAATACAATAGGCAATTCGGAAAGCCTCTCTATCCGCGTGTTATTTTAGTTAAAAACTAGAGAGCAACACGTTCAGGAAGAACGATGGTGAATCGGAGATCTAAAATTGTCCTGCATGAGGCCTGAACAAAAACTGACCAGTGGTGAGAAAGCATTCGCCATGCGTATAATCTCCGTAATATGTGTTAGAGTAAGGACATATTAATAAAGGAACCGGTAAATGTTAATTTAATAGGCAAACATTGCGAGCACATGTCGCTGAAATATATAGATTTTGAGCGAAATATAAATTTAGTGGTAAATATTTTGAGTCAATTTAGTAGAAAAAATGGTTAACTGTGTTGTTTAAATGTGGTAGCCGTACTGAGAACCAAGATGGTATAACGTGTCCTACGATATTCACGTAACGACATAGCCATCTTCCTAAACATGTCGCACTCTAACCAAAAACAGATGTCACAGAAATCTCAATTTTGCTATTATGTAACGCATACGATCTACGCAAGCGTAAGAGACGGACGTATTTTGAAAATGATTTCTCATGTGCCTAGCCTACCTATTCTATACACAAGGCATAGACAGCTATTGAGTGTAGTTTATCATATTGATGTATCGAGGCGGTTAATTGTTACAATAAGTTAACCATTTGTACTGTCGAAAGGTGCTGTACTTCTCTTAGCTGTGTTAACTTTTAGAGCGAGATAGACAGTTATGACAGTTTAGACGGCTAACTTATTGTGACAATTATAATACCTCAAATACATAAATATGACGAACTATCCTAGATAGCCGCCTTGTGTATAGAATAGATGCGTAGGTATACATAATAGCAAAATGAGAACTTAACACGAGCATGTAATAATGTGTAAATCCATAGAAGCAATTTAAAAATCTTTACCTTGTTAGATATGAGTGTCTTTTCATACAGTGAATTTAATTTAAACCATTGTTACTACGGTGAGTGTCCTAAAGACACCTGAGCACCTCAGTTTCAAAACCGACTTAACGACCATTTCTACTTTTTTTTTTTATATTTCGATGCCAAAATATTTTCTATTTCAATATCTACACGATAAATATACATTCACTTTCGTACCTGCTCTAAATACATAGATAACAGTTGGTAAAATCGTATTTAGTTCAATACCTATCCATGTCCAAAATTTCACAAGGCTTATTTATATCCATATACAACCAATGAAATATTAAACAGAAATGGCCGATTTTTTATCCAATTAGGGCCATCAAGAAAACGTCATTGTAAACACGATTTTACATTTGTTTTCAAAACAACCTAAATCCTTATACTTCACTTTCAAAAGTTACTCAAATTCATATTGTTGACTTTCAAAGCCCGTCAAGTGCATTCATTTTTAAATATTAAATAACTTTTTAAAGGTTGCTTCCATATTATGTAAACCCGGTAGAAATGGTGTTTATAATTATTTCTTCGTTCATTTTATTTTCATTTCATTCATTTTAACTTGTATTCTTTTTATATTAATTGAGCCCACGGCAGTTTTTTTTATTATTTGTCAAATTATTTGGTTAGTGGAGTAAGGCAGTTTTGATAATAACATGCTCAATGACCTTTGATTTTCGTAATTTAAAATTTATATTTGTTACCGAATTTTTTGTTATTAAATGCGTTAATAATTGATCATTATACAGTAAAATAAAATATTAACAACACTGTTATAGACACGTGAAGAAGAATTATATAAGTAGCTCTTGGCAGCGAAATTTAAAATGCTTCTATCGATTTACACGTCGCCAGTCATATTATTCAAAGAAAAGTTTACGACTAAGCTCTTATCTCCTGAGGGTGGCTGGTTACCGCTTCTTGGTGGAGGGTTTGGGCTTGTTGAACTGGAAGTCCTTGCACTTGGGAATGTGGCGCTCGGCAGCCGACTGGTTGAACCTTCGGCCGCAGTGAGGACACGAGACGTAGTCGGACGTGTCAGACGGCGGGGGAGGAGGGAGATCGGACAGCTTTCCTGCAAATCATAAAGGCATAATAGTATGAGTTACATTGACAGTACAAAATAAATGAAGGTTTGGATTTTTACCAATATGGGTAGGGGGTCATTCATACATGACGTCACACGTTTTTGGGACTTTTGAAAACGATGTCGTGACTGAGTTACAAATCCTACGTAAGTTTGTGAGAGAACATGGTAACCCTCAGTGATTGAAGTAGTCACAAAGAGACACTTTTTGTGTCTGGGACATATTCCGAATGTCGCTAGAGAGTGCGACATTCCGAAACCTTGTGGCACAACCTCAAGACAGGGCTCGAAATGGACAGGAGCGCACCGGAGCGCCGTTCCTGTTCGTGAAATCGGTAAAATTATTGCTGTCTCGTGGAAAAAATAATTTGACCGTCTGGAGCTAGATAGGCCATATAATAGAAAATCTAACACACTTATTTTTATGAAATACACATAAAATTTGATTACTATGTCTTCTAACTATGAAAACTATGTATTGTTCTTCAGAAAACTGTCGAGCGCTCCGGTTCGTAAACTTTTCCATTTCGAGCGCTGCCTCAAGAGTTCTGTAACCATGGCCAAACCTCCTTTGCTGCGAGGTGCAAAACGCGGCGAATGTTGTAGGGAAGTGGTGCGATCTCGTGCTTGCCCTATACCCCAATATTCGGGCGTGACATGAATAAGTAAGTAAGTAAAAAACCTGTAAACACGCTGCAATAATTACTGTTATCAATGATAATAATGTATTTCCACATAAATTGGGGTAAATTGATAACTCACCGCCCTTGTTGATATGTGCCTGGACTTTCTTGGCCTCTCGGATGGCGTTGATGAACTCCTCGTGCTTCTTGCGCCAGTTGCTGGGTTTGGGGGGCGCTGCAGCAGCCGCCGCCGGCGAAGCCTTCTGCGCTCCCGTCCGCCCGGTCGCCTTCTTCGCGTGCCTCACGTACGTTTCAGCCTCCGTGCCCTGGTCGATGAAACAATATCGTTAATTTAACGTCATAATATTATATATCTAGGTATATGAATTTCGTGAAAAGTGAAAGAATTTTAAAATCATTCAATAATTATTTTATTACTTTCGTGTATATTTTAAATATTCATACAAATATAGCCACTACATTTGAAGCATATGTATTATACATACACACTGCCTGACAATAAGTAATTCTTATTATATTCAATTAAAAGTGAAACGTTAAAGATGTTTTAGGTATAGGTATTAATTTTTTTTTTAAATTTTATAATGGTAGTATTGCATTGTTAGTTTTATATAATTTACACAGAGAAATGAAACCTTCACTTTTCTAATGAAAAATGTCAATTCTTCATTCTTCTCGTATAAGACTTGAGTGTGATAATCACAGAGACCACACAAATACACAAAATATTTAAAAATGTAACATAGTTTTAATTTAAAGAATTATTTTTAAAACCCTTAGCGCAAAGCTGCAGTGGCAGTGTTCTGTGAAACGGGGCATGTGGCGTGCATGATAAACAAGTGCACACACTATGCATGCTCACATTTCGCCCCGCAAAACTGTGATATTGAATTTTTGATAAATGATAACAGTTAGGTATGTATAGTGTTTATTTTTTTTCAAATATATTTTTAATGTCATCGAATTATATTCATTACGAATTTGCTATGAAAATTTCCTCTCTGGGTATTGACAGTATGGATTATTAAAAGATTTAAGATTACGAGATTAAGAAAAAGTTAGGGGGAATAAAACTGATGAAAACGCGGTGGCATAGATTGTGGCTTTGCCGGTGCCTCTGTATTGCTGTTTTCATGACAATGTGATTTTGTGTTACTGTGACTGGGACTCTGATTTTGTTAATGTATATCTCGAACCCGTACACAACACTCTGCCGCCATACGAGTGAACGAATTTAAGAAAAAAACCATTACGTACTCGCTGCGATCTTTGAAAAACTAATCATCATGACGATGTATACAATAACTGTGTGCCTTTGGGTATTCTGTTTCATCACAAATAACATTTACTTTATTTTACTATCAATTAAATGAGTTAAAAGGGTATTTAAAGGTTTTGTTGCCATTACCGACCCTCCCTCACCCTGCGGCGGTGCAAGACGGAAGGCACGAGACGCGGCGATGTACCGAGGGAAGCGGCGTGTTGAAATATACTCAAAATGTCATTTCTTATGTCTGACGACATCTATGATATATAAATAAACTTGTTGGTTGAAACTAAACTTGTCTATGAAGAGAAATAAATCACTTCCGTTTAAGTCTTTGACAGCAGAAAAGGTTTTATTCTTTTCTTACCAAACCTTGATATATTTCATCATAAAGTAACATGGCGTGACTTCGTGCTTGCTCGATGCCCCAAAAACAGGGTGAAGTAACCAAGTGAACGAGTTAAGTACGCCAATATGTTTTAATTTTTAATCCAGAAACGGATAATGCAGCAACCATACAGTAAACAAAGACAACGGAAGAAAAAAAAAAACTAAAAACAAAGATATGCGACTGAGTTTTCGTCTGCGGTCAATTTATCGTAAACTGTTCACGATTCGAGTTTGAGAAAAACCGGATGAAAGCATCAATAAACATAATATGAGAAATGTGGTAGGAAAATCAATACAATAATGTAACAATTAGAAAAGAATAAAACGTAAAATTGTATGTTGGTATAATAAAATGACGTAGGTACTTAGTAATATAAGCGTTTGAATATTGCAATAAAATAATAATAATTAATGATTTCCATCAGTGACGTCCCTAGGCAGTACCTACTCTCAAACAGCGATGGTTTTAGGTACGCGGATGTCTGATACACTGAAAAGTTTGGAGCAATCCTTTGTTTAAACTAAGATGTCAGTACTTTGTAACAAAGCGTACAGCATCGTCCGCTCAATGGAAAACCACCACTGCTTATGATAGTGTCTGCACCAATTATCGTGGTGTAAAAAATCTCATCCAAAATTGTCATCCTACCTCCAAAATCATTGTGTTATCCAGGCACTTTTATCAATAAGTTAGTTACTTTACGACTATCAAAGCGCCTGGTACGGTTTGTCTGCTACCGTGTCACAAACTCATTAACTCAATAAACTCATTAACCGCTAGATAAAGTAAGTACAAGGTGAATAATTGCAAATACCACGAGAATGATACACTGAACATAACCCAAAAAGTGTGTGTGAGTGAAGAACCAGGGATCCATCAGAGCGCTCCAAGAGCCAGCAATCTGGACTAAATCCCTGTATCAACCGGCCTCCACCAACGTTCAAATCATCAATCTCTAATAGTCCACTAAATATTATCACCAGATAGTATTCATTCCTTAATTTGCCTCCCCTAAGCAACGCATGACCTGCCCGCCCTCACGGGACATCACTGATTGTCATGATTGGAAAATATTAATGATCTTTGTAGTTTTTAAATGAGAAAGCAAGATCAAAAGCGTCCTTTGGTGATTGCGCAAGAAAATAACATCGATTTTATTAAAAATGCTCCTTGCAAATACTTACGTCGGTAAAGCCCTGCGCATAAAAAATAAAATCAAACATAAAACAAACATTGAAATATTTACAAAAGTATGAAGGAAAACACCCTCTAGTGCACGTCATTCATAAAAAGAGTATTTCGAAGTTCTTCTTCAGACATTGCCAGTAAAACTTTAAATGATGCTTCTCGTTCGTTACAACACATTATTTATCCCCGAAAGGATGTGGATTCGTGGCCTGTAGTGTAGGTAAGGAATATGGTTCATTAAAAGGCCAACTATATTCAGGTAGTAGCACTGAATTGAAAATTACGTTGGTAGTGCTAGTTATTGATTATCTTCAAATGCAATGCGGTGACCTGTTTGCAATAAATAAAGATTTTTGATTGCATATAAAATTTCGATCAAACTATTCCCATTTATAATATTAATACTGTCGACTGAAGGTACTTGATAGAATTTGAATTTACAGTACATTACAGTCGGTGTGTGTTTAACTTTGGTGAGTGTACACGGCGCATGAAGATGCCGAAAGGCGAAACCCGGGTCGCAAAAAACGACTTAAATGGAATAGTACAAAACTTAAATCCATTCGAATTTAAATTCCCATTTAATTCAATATGTAACAATTTTCTACAGACAGTTTATCATATTGCATTCGAAGTACATAATATTATGAGCTATTCTAGCACTACCATAGAAGTTTACAAATTCGTATCATGGGCTGACTATTATAGTGGGTCTTGTGTTCATTATGAATAAAAAAAACTTTTTTCATATTTTTTATTAATTTCAGACTACAATAACTAAGTCTCAGAAAACAAATACGAAAACAAACAGCTATTTTAATTATTAACCTTAGTAATTATCTTATAATAAGCCTTAGTTTCACATAGATTATTGAAAGGCAAAACCACATAATATCAATTTGAATTAAATTTTTTGCTGCCCTCGTTTGTCAGACGACAAACGTAAACATTTTGCCTTTCAATATTCGATATAAAAAGACTTAAATATCCTTGGTAAAAAAAATACATAGAATTATCCACTAACCGAAACCCTATGTTTGAGGGCGTCGTACGGCTTCCTCTTCTTCGACGCCGCCTTGGCGCAGATCTCCTCGTGCTTCGCGAGGCGGTCGGGGGCGAACCTCCGCTGGCACACCCTGCAGCATCCCTCGGACGAGGCGCCCGACACGGGCTTCGAGGCCGGCTGTAACGTGACCACGTTACGAACGATTGTCATCTACAAAAATCGGGGCAGCCCCATGGCCAGACACCAGAATGTTCGTGAGTGATAGGTGAAGTATAAAATTGCGTGCAAATGTAACAGTATAGTTTTGTAACATGGGTGTGACAAGAAAAATGAACAAGAAAACCTGCGAACAATTTATGATTATAACTAAGGATTGCAATACCAAATGAAAATATCAATACCGGTATTTTAATATTTCCTATTGTTTACCGGTATTCGTAAAATAATTGAAAAAAAAAAACAAAATACAATATAAGTACAAACAATATACAAAAGTATTTATCAATAATTAATATAATATAATATGTAAAGTTTCTTTAAAATATAAATATTTTATAGCATGTGTTAACATAGACTAAGTACGATTTGATTTAATATAAAACCTTCCATCTTTAAAAATAATTAGTTTTTTATGTCCTATAACGTGTTATGTTTAATATCAGTGTTTCTCAACCGGTGGTCCGCAGAAATTTTCTGGTGGTCCGCGATTTTTTGCCGTTCAAATGCCTATGCTAAGAATTCCAATAAAATATATAAAAACCTGTACACCTGCAAGAGTATTTGTGCATTGTGTTATACTATCAGACATTATTATAGATACGTTACTATATAAATAATATTTTTTATTTCTGCGGTAGCGATCCGCAAAACGATTCTCTTATTTTCTCTTATGGTCCACATGTGTAAAAAGGTTGAGAAAAACTGTTTTATTTTACGAATATAAATTTAAATATGTCAAATAAGCACTAAAACGCGACATATCCAATTTTTGCTTCACAATAAAATATAATAATACGACAAGCTGTGTAAGGAATTTTCCATTTAGTTGTGAATTATTGTTTTGTCCAATATGATTGTAAAGCATTTTTATATGGAAAAGAAAAACTCATAAATTAACATAATCACAGAAAAAAGACATAGGGAATATTGCTGTCGACAGATGTCTATAAAATAAATATTAATATTTCCACAAGGGCGTTTATCCAAGAAACAAACCGTATTCTAAATAATATTGGGAGTGTAAACTTGATGAAATGGTTTGAAAAGACTTTTGACTTTCATTTTATTATCGCGGTTATTGGAATGATCGAAATCATTATTTATGAATGCTATTTATTCGATCAGACTAGGTTAAATGTCAGTCTCTCTCTCTCTCTGTATATATTTTTTCCACTTCATCCCTATTTATGTCAGTTTTATAATATGGACATACATACATAATACAGTGTTAGTATTAATACTTACATGAAATTAATTAAAATATCAAGAATAATAATTATGTTCACCTTTGCCCTGGGTGCATTCATTGTACTAGGAGATGGTGACGAAGACGTCTTCGAAGGAGTCTGTAAATAAAAATAAAAAATACATCAGTTAATTATTATATTTTTACGATAATAAATATTTATGCTTTCAGTGGGTCTATTCTATGCTTATCGACCGCTAAAGTGATAAAGTGAAAAATATTATCAAACTTAGGGTAGGTTTGTATCAAAATATTAGCACTTATTGTAACAATTACACGAAGCCGGTTTTTATTGTTGCAATAAGTGCTATATTTTAACAGTACCTATCTTGCTGCTGTTAAAATATCGCACTTATTGCAACAATAAAAACCGGCTTCGTGTAATTGTTACAATAAGTGCTAATATTTTGATACAAACCTACCCTAAGTTTGATACTATTTATCAATTTAGTGTTCGATAAGTATAGAATAGACCCACAGGGCTTTCAATTATAAACTAAACCCACTTCAAATGCTTCACCTGTGAGATAGAGGATCGCAATTCTATTTATTGCCTGTTCTGTGTATTGTATACAGAGTGTGCCTGCACCTATCTTCAGTAGGGCTATTCTAAATGGTCAACACGGTAACACTTTTCCATTATTTTTATTGCTCCAAAATAGCATGGATATCACACGGAGAAATTCCATAAACATGGCGGTTATCTAGAATAATATTGTTAGCATACGGCACTGCGTCTTACTTGATTCTAAATGCATCCGATTGAATCAAGTATGACGTGTTAAAAATATTATGTAGCAGTGTTATTGAACGATATTTGACAGCTTGCTGTTAACGCGATAATGATAGGCCGTGTTAAAAAAAAAAACAACACAGGTGACAGTTAACTTCCCGGGATAATTAACTATCTGAATACGACATATATTTTTATACTATTTTGGAGTTAAGTGATATTAGAATTGCCCTGCAAATATAGGAATTTTAATTCTAGGCCTTGACGCCAAGAAGCGGTCCTCATTCACATGGGCATTTTAAATCATTAAACAGTCTTAGGTGACTGGTCCCAAGTTATTCCCAACATAAAAAAAACTGTAGACGCCTTACGTTATCTACATTATGCATCATTATAATATGCCCAATTAACACTGATTGGGTAGGTGCGGATTATATTAGAAGGCACGAATTTTTTAAAACATGTAAAAATGTAGCCTGCGGCGCTATTGTACTGTCTGTTAGATGACCATTTTAATACTGGGCTTTGAAATACGTTTGTGCCTTGTGACCTCGACCAAATTTCCATGAATAAGTACATATTTAAAAAAAATATATTGATAGACACTTGAAATATATGTTGTAGATACCTACAGTACAACAAAACAAGACAAAAATGATATTCTAAAAACACATTTATTATTAAACTCTCTATATGAACCATAGTATCCCCAAACAATATAAAAATTGTTTATTTTCAATTTTACGTTAGAAGTAGGTACACTGAGCCTATAATATTATTTTCAGTTACTGATAACAATAATAAATTACAGTATATAATATCTATTGACAGTTTAAACATCAGTATTCTGTTCAATTAGTATATTGCATATCGTTAAAAGAGAAGAAAATTACAAACCTAAATTTGGTTCAATATAATACAACTTACGTATAGATAATAAAGATAACACGTCAACAAATAATTTTCTTGTTAAACCCACTGATAAATTACAATTTAAATTTGTAAATACGCTAATGCGATTAAAATTTTCAATTAATACGGAATATCTTATTCTTGTTTATAAATGGCTGCCTTAGCAACATAACCTAATAATTGTATGAGAGTTGTTTACCATAGCAACATGTTAAAAATAATACTTCGATTTATTGAGGACATAATATTTTCATATATAACTGAGGGGAACAAGTGCCCTGCTTTGGTAATTACCTTTCACAGAAATCCATCAATAAACATTTAAAAATGCTTACTAGCTGATGATAATATTATTATAGAATCAGCATTTTATACAGTAACTTTAAACTTAGGAAAAAATACTTTCGAATAGCAAAGACAAAAATAAAGGTATAATCAATAACAGCGATATATTTTATAAATTATCACGAAGGTAATGTAAACCGGGTTTGGGTCGAAATCCCGAAAGCCGGAATAAGCCCGAAGGCCGAAATCCCGAATGCTGAAATCTCGAATGCCCGAAATCCCGAAAGCCTAAATTCCAAAAGCCGAAATCCCGAATGCCGAAATCCCGAATGCTGAAATCCCGAATGGCCGAAATCCCGGATGGCCAGAATCCCGAAAAATAAAAAAATACAAACAGTAATAATTCTCAACAACTGCCAACTTGAAAGCAAAAAATACTACTTTTTATAAAAGAAAATGCAATAAAAAATATATATAGGTATATAATTTTGACAATTATTAATACAATGAATTATGAATACAAAAAATGGTTTTTTGTCTCTCCTGTAAAATTTGCGCAATTCAATATAAGTGCGAAGATTGCGCAAATTTGTACACGAGAGATAAAAACCCATTTTATACAAAAAAACTGGTTTTTGTGCAATTCAAGAAAAGTGTTAAGATTGCGCAATTTTTTACAGGAATTTTATTTTTCGGGGTTTTTGTCTTCAGGATTCCGGCCATTCGGGATTTCGGCCTACGGGATTTAGGCTTTCGGGATTTCGGCCATTCGGGATTTTGTCCAGCAAACAAGTCCGGAGGAAACCTGGTCTACATCGGAAAAACTCAGCAAACCTTCAATATTACGGTTAATAAAAGTAACAATTATTCAGAATTTTTATACCACCTGATTGAAAATTATCATAGCTTTGTTGACAGTAATTAATTTTAAAATACTCCATCGCATGATTAAACAAATTACACTTAAAAGAAATAGTTTGGAATTTGCAGAAATAATTTAAAATATTGACAGAAATAAAATATGATTTCTCGCCACTATATACATGTGTCCTACCTTCTGCACAGTAAAGCTATAACAACTGTAAACTTTACCAACTACTAATTTATCATATTACATAGCTCCTAGTCCCATCACATAGTAATAACAATAATCATTATAATATTACGTAAAATTTGATACTCATACTTGAAAATGCTCACCATTTGAGCGAAACACGTGACATACAACCCGAGTTTATTGATAAATATATTTTAATAAATTACTACCTAATTAAATGCTGAATCTTTTGAATATATGTAAAAAAACGTAATATTCTAATGGATTTAAGTTTTGTACTATTCATTTTGAGTAGTTTTTTACGATCCAGGTTTCGCCTTTCGGCATCTTCAGGCGATATGTACACACATCAAAAGGCAAATATACACTGACAACGAATACAATAATTAACTCTAACTTATATAAAAAATCAATACAATAAAGTAGGTAAAAACTATTACCCACCTACCTACCTATTAAATCAAGGATTACAATAAAAAAATATACTTATAACAAACAAATTATGAATAGTTGAAGTGTTTGTAAAACAACCCCTACAATAATAATACACTCGATAAGCGCATATAAATCGCCAAAACTTAATAATAGATCATTAGTAATTATAAACAATAAAAATCACTCAAGAGGTGTAAAATCATACATTCTGGGAACAATGGTGACGTAATGGGAATTAATGAAGTTAACTAATGAGTTATACCTATGATATTAGTCTAAAAGTTATTAGTTAAACAATTAATATTCTTACATGATAGGTACCTATTTTTACAACGTTTTTATTAGCCCGTATTCTTGTTTGTCCGGTGGTTGTTTGTCCAGTACAAATCTTGCAATCGATTTTTAAGTAACTTCCCGACTAGTTAGACATTTGAAACTTTTATAGAATATATCAGAACAGATGCCAATGAATTCTTTTAATACTTTAGCCATCTTTAAGCAGAATTGAATTCATTTTCAGTTAATTCTGTTTTGTATGGAAAGTTATTTCAGAAAAATTCGTAAAAAGTAAAAGATTATTATTGGTTGCTAAGGGGGTAGTCCTAGAAACAAAATTATTAATATATACGTGCGTTACTATGGAAATCAAAATGAAATGTCAAAATGATATTTCAGCATTCTATATTTGTTTGTATGTTTGTTTTTTATTTACTTCATAATCAAGTACAAGTTTGAGCATATTGAGCATAATAATTCAACAGAGAATTAAAAAACGTTGTATATAAAAAGTTCTTTTTATCTTGTAATTATTTTTTCTAAGCTTAAATCCAATAGAATTTAAATTCAAATTTCATCAAGTACCTTTGGTCGATAGTATTAATATTAAAACGTAATTTTGTACTTTTAAATTACCTACCTACTTTCCTTATATAGAAAAACGGAATTAATAAGACATGTTTGACAGTTGACAGTTAATTGCGTATTGGCAGCTAATTACAAGTTAATCATTAATTACCTGATCAATACGTGTAATTACGAATTGATTGAATACGAAATAATTAATATCTATGGACAGTAAGACATAGTCAATGCTATAATTACCCATAACAAATGACAGGATAATTACATTTCATTGTTTTTTTTTATATGGGAGCGATAGGTGAAAAGTGGAAATATTATTTTTACTTTCATTATAAATATTTTTTTTGTAGCATTTCCTAGACAATTAAAAAATCGGAAACATATTGTATATTATATTGTTATTACCGAATAAGGAAATAAAAAAAAACGTAGGCGGGTAATTATTTCGAAAACATTTTCCAAACAGAAAAACTCAATGAAAACAGTTCATTGGTATATTAAGTTTATTATGTAGATTGTAGAATCTGACTACAATATTTAATGCAGGATAAATGAGTCGCCTAGAGTCATATAACTCACATTTTGCAATTTTGAAATTGTTGAGTTAAATACTCTATTATAAAGAAAAATACTTGACTATCAAGTTTCATGTGAAAATCATTGACAAAGTTGACTGTTGGTGTCATAACTCACATTTTAATGAATAATGTGAGTTTTGTCATCAAGGCCTTTCCAAGCAATCAGGGAACTCTATTTCTTAGTGTGCTGTGTGTCTGCAACCTTAGGAGTATTATCTACATTTAAAAAAATGTAAATCGACTAACTCACTCAGTTCAATGTTTCTCATCTAATTACAAAAAACAGTGCTCTGGTGGTTTTTTTGTCGATTTTTGGAATTTGTGAGTTATGAGTTATGACTCTAGGCAACTCAAATACATAATTACTGAAAGTACTCAGAGAGATAAGGATCTGTTTAAGCGCTGACTTAAAAAAATTGTCTTATAGATTTCATAAGAAAAAATATAACACACCTTTGGCATGGGCCTCTCATGAGCTGGTGACTTCAACGGTGCTGGTTGAGGTTTGGTAAGACTTGGAGACGCCGCAGCAGCTGCGGGACGCGGCTTGGAAGCTGTCGGTCTGACTGTCCTCATAGTGGGGCTGGCTGTGGTTTTCTCTTTGACTTCGCCATGGTTTATCGAATTTCTCGGAGCGATCCTTTCTTTGACTGCAATAAAGATTACGTATGAGTTGTATAATTCATTGTTAAATAGAATTTGATTAAAATACATTAGAAAATAAAATCACAGAACAATTCAGGTTTCGCCTGGCGTATGGCTAAAACTCCTCTGGGGAAGGCATACATGTTTATGACTTCATGATATAATATATACTCCATGTTCTGAATCTCATCACATTCGCAAAGTAATGACTCTTTCAAGCCCCATTTTATACATAATAATATAATCACATCTGGAATGCTCACATCGAATTTGGTTCAGAACAGAGAACACAAATTACATACTGAGAACTGGCTTACCCTACCAGGTGTGGTATAACAGGGCACGAATCTCGAGCGTGGAGAAATATGGGATACACTTTAACACGTGATAAAGTATATGTTATCTTTACCATGTGTTAAAGTTTGTCACGTAAACGAAACACATTCAATATTTAAGGACAGCTGGCACACTTTATGTTCCTTGAGTTTTATGGCCTAAAATAATAAAGCGAACTTGCTTCAAAACCTAGGTTCATGGCGACTGGCTTTACCATTTCTATTTCTTATTAACCTTCCCTTTGCGATGTTAATAAATTCCACCCGTTCCGGTGATGTCACATTGGGTTACCATACAAGATTGAAAATATTACAGTAAGTAAAATGGAAATACCTATTTTGGCAACATACATAAGTCTTAAATAAGGTTTAATTCAATCATTATTTTTTGCTATTTGTTTTATCTATAAAATTATCAAAAAGACATCAAAACTTAATTATAATTATATAAGTATTTCTATACATTATTACAGACTATAAGACATAATGCTATTTTGATCTTACCCCGACTTTCATATCTCTTTCTCACAATTGAGTATGTCTCTCTTTGTCGCATATACTTTTAGATTTATCTCTTTTGTTCGTAATGGAATACGACGCTTTGTTTGCAATATGCAATTTGTGACAGGTTGATGTTTAATTTAATAAAACGCATTTTTTTGTAGTATTAATTCCACTTTTAATCAATAAATTAGGACCGGTTTCGTCCGCCTCAGAGGGACATTTTCAACTCTCTACTATAAAAAAATTGCGTTTTATTAAATTAAACAACAATACAATGCAGTTCCACCATGAATTGACAGTTAACAAAATAAAAGAAAGAAAAATATGACAGGTTAATGAAATCTGACAGATATCTACAAATTGTATGTATTTACTGTATAATGCTATCAATTTAGGAAACGATAACAGTTTAATTAGATGGAATATAGGCGATTCTAAGAATATCCGAAATATGAAGACGACTTAGTGAATATTAAATAAAATATTCGCAGTTTAATGGGCAAGGTAACAAAGGTGACATTACAGTAACGGGAGTGTTAATCTGCCATGTGGTTCAGACAAACGCCATATATTTGCGTGGAAGCTTAAAGCCAGGAAGCTCATTCATGGCATTCAAATTCGGTAATTGTAACTTTCAAAATTATTGTAACGACAACAAAATATGGCCCGCTAAACTAATATAGTAATATCGATTCTTACATCAATTTTACAGGTTATTGAATTTTTTTGCAATTTTTTCTATTGCTGGATATTATGTTATGATCATCCAACTACATATACACCAGTGGCGAAGGGTGGAGGTAGGCTGTTAAGATCCGACATAAATAGTGTACACTAAAATTTGTCAGTCAAACCTATTTGTTTTCATTGAACAAAGACTACAATGAGTAGATGGTGCTAGTTAGTTTTTAAAATTCTATTAAACTCTGTCAAAATCAACCCATAATAGTTGAGGTAGTTATACTATGATGGGCGATCCGACAAAAATAGTGCACACTTTTTCAGTCATACTTATTTGTTTTCGTTGAATTATTACAGATGGTGTTTTTTTTTAATTCATTAGACCCTGTCTAAACAAAACCATAGGCGATAAAAAAATTCTTCTATCTATAAAATATCTTAAAGTATAATGGAATAATTTTAGATATTTTATAGATAAGCGAATATTTTTTTACTATTATCTACTATGGCTTGGATTTTTCTTCTTTTTTGATGGCGCTACAGTCTAAGTTGAGCCCTGGCCTCGTCAACCGCCGTCCTCCAACCGGAACGGTCCTCCGCACGTCTTTTCCAGTTCCTGATTTTTAGCAGCTGGTTGGCATATTTTGTAATGTTATCACCCCATCGTGAGCGTAGCTTTCCCACTGGCCTTTTCCTCCCTGGGTTTCCTTCGAGGATCTTCTTCGGTATCCGTGACTCAGGCATCCGCTGGACATGGCATGCCTAGTTTAGCCTCTGGAGTTTTATGAAGGTGGAGAGTTTTGAATCTTGGTATAAGCGGTATAGTTCCGTGTTGTATCTAACTCTCCACTCCCCACCATCATTCATGGGTCCGTATATCCACCTCAGGATCTTTCTCTCAAAGCAGTCCACCATTTCAGCTGCTTTTATATTCAGCGTCCACGACTCGCACCTGTTTGCAATGACTGTGCACATGGCGGTTTTATAGAGCCGGGTCATGGCTTGGATTATGCAGGGTGTAATTGAATTTTAAAAACTAACGAACACTATTTTACGTATTGTAGTTTTAGTTCAATGAAAACAAATACCTACGTTTGATTGTCAAAGTTTAGTGTGCACTATTTATGTCAGATCTTAACAGCCTACATCCACCCTTCGCCACTGATACACGATATAGTTTAGTTATAATTTCTTACCATTGCTTAATCCATTTGATGTATTACTGACTCTGGCATCACTTTTGGCTGGTCGTCGACTGAGGAGTGATCCGCCAACATTCGGAAGTTTGTTGGTTGCCAACCCTTTGCCAATGTTTCCATTGCTGGTAGCTGGAGGGTCTATGTCCAGCCTCTGCAGGGCGGCAATGCTCTCTTCGTAAGGGAACTCTTCGTCGTTCAGATTGTAGTCAGCGTCTTTGTCGGATTCGAAATTGTGACTTCTGGTTATCGACGATGACTCTTCAATATTGTTATTTATTGATGATGTTTTCTGTAATGACAATGACGAAACCATTAATATATTACCTATACACTGGCAGTGGTGCACAAACCATGGCCCGCGGGCCGCATGCGATTCAAAATAACAAGTAGTTAATCACCAAATCTTTCATTGAATATGACCAAATTGTAATTTCCTATGCAGGGTTGGCAAACCTTTTTACGTACGGGTGCCAAAATTTCCCTAATATTATTTTTCGGCTGTCTGACGTGCCGAGCAGTTTTTCATGGAGAAAATGGTTTTTTTAAGAATTTTAGGTACTGTTCGGTTATCAGGAATACAGTGGAAAACACATGTTGAAAATACCTGATATACTGGATTATTTGTTAGTTTGGGTTAGGTTAGGTTGGGTTAGGTTAGGTTAGGATTGGTTAGGTTAACCTAACAAATAATTCAGTTTATCGGCTATTTTCAAAATGTGTTTTCCGCTGTATTCCTGATAACCGAATTTTATTAAAAAATGATGATGTGTTATATACCTCACAGAATATAACACACATATAGCTTTATCACTTTTTTTCAATTACGCCATACATTTCGATCCACCAATTTTGAAACTGTCTACAGAATTACTACTACTAGCTCACCAAATTTTTGTTTTGGTGCAGCCATTTTTTGTGGGTAGAAATGAAATTGTTTGTTAATGTATTATAAAGCCTGGTTCATATGCATAACTTGGCATCAGAATTGCTCCAATCTGATGAGGCATTCTCTCGTTACAGTGGTTTCAAGCTCAAGTATTGTAAATCGATCAAAATTAAAGGTTCACGGTACCGCATCCCCTGCCGCCTGATAAGGTTAGTGCGATATTATTATATGTGACGAATAAAGCCTAAGGCCCAACTTATCCGATTATATATTTACATTAAACGCAATGCTTATTCTTGAAGAGTATTTTGCCTGTTATCTATTTTTTTCTCTTCAAACGCGTGCCATAGGTTTGCCACTGGTATAGTTTATGTTTTATGACGTATGTAGCTTTTTATACGTATTTAAGTTATATTGTGTTACTAGATAATGCAAGTAAAAAAATCCATGTTTCCAATGTCAGAAAAGCGACAGCATTGACACATAGCTAGAAGGAGAGAAATATAAATATTTCCTCTCAATATGAGAAATTTGTCAATTTTCGATAAGTCAATCTCTCCCGATCTTAAGCTCTGGCAATAAAATTTAATGTATCGGAGAAAAAAACATAAAATGACTTTGACCTAATTGTATTGAATGGATGGATGCAAAACACGATGTTTTATTTTATTTGCCGTATAAATAATACGACAGAGATGTAGATATATCGACCTACTTATCTGTTAGAGTGTTAGACGATATTAATTCGCGAATTGATTGTAAATGGATGTCCTTCGATTTTAATACATAATTCAATTCCTTATCTTGCAATAAATTCGAGAAACGTCTGCAATAATTTTGGCTTATTAAAGTATTTTTTTTCGAATCCATACGTGATATAAATGAGTACTCAGATATTCTTTATTAATGGTGTTGCCTGTCAATTTATCTTGGTGTTTATAATTATGTAGTATGAGCGTACCTCAGCGAAACGGCAAATAATTTTCAACAGTATGTGCGACGAAATTTCTCACTAGTCACTAATCGGAGACCGATAGTAGAGGTGTCCGCACGTCGATTTGTTTTGTCATGGCGTCGGATGAAAATATTCTTAAATCGTGTAAAGATGCTTTACGTATGCACTTAAAAAAGAAAACATGTCAATGAATATACTATTATTATTAGTAATATAACAATAAACATGACATTAAATGAACGCATGTTGGATTTTTATGACAAATTATATTTCGTTCGGCACGCGTCATTTGCACAATTCGCGCATCGCTTAGCCACGATCTTTTTAGACCATGCCTCAACTGATGTATAGCCTTAAATAAAATAAAATAAAGTATAATCGGCCTTAAGCGGTTTAAGCGCTAGCCTATTGCGTCGCGGGTTTCAGGTTCGAATCCTTGGTCTGACAAATAGGTACACATATTGTTTTTCAATTTGTGTATGAGTCAGAGTATGGACCTAATAGGTTGAGCAAGTGGCATCGATTTCTCGTAAAAACAAAATCTGTCAATACAAACCTCCCCATAGAGGCCCCACTAGAGGCCCATATGATTCTATTAGGATCGGACATGGTCGGAAAAATAGGTATATAACAGTGGCGTGCGGTTAATACATGCTGTAGATACAACGCATCCCCAGAAATAATCGATAAAGTACCTCGTATTTATTGTGTAATTATAATAAATGGTAAATCATATTATTTAACTATACTTCGTCGACTGACTGAATAGTAGTAGATAATATTACGTGATTATTTTTAGAATATCTCAGAGCACTACGAAATACTACATAGGTACTAAATTTGTTACAATACCCTGTAACAAATAGTGGATATCTATACGTATTTTTTAATCAGCATCCTTAGACGCAAAAAAAAAACAAAGCACGCCACTGGTATAGGTATAATACGTATTCGACATAATTGAATAACGATCTCGATTATTTTGATGGATATTCTCAACTGACGACTAAAGTGGACGAAGCAGGTCCTGATCATTATTAAATTAAATGGAATACGTACTATAATCTGTCACCCAGCTGGTCTGTTTGTCACGCATATTAAAAATTTGCTGTAACAGTAAAAAAATCGTCGCCTGCGTCGTTATTTTACTTCAAGAATATTAATATTTTATAATATTGTGTGAAAATACTCGACAACTTTATAATTCAAGTAGATGTTTTCAAAAATACCAAAAACTGCTAAAATTCCACTTAATACCGACAATTTTAACTCGAACACAATTTGGAAAATGCTTGTAAAGTGTCAAATTGTTTTAAATCTTAACGATAGGTAAGGGCCCCGTCAAAAAATCTATCCTGGGGGCCCGTTTCAGGATGTGGGGGCCATGCTTAACATAATTACATTGATGATACCAATGATGATGAAGAGATGCTGTTGTTGTGTAAGTTGTAGACCTTATTTAACATATTTTTTTATATTGATACATGTGAGACCCCCTGGCCACCTTCGGTGACCTAAGCTATGTTGTTTAGAACTGGTAAATATAAATATAAATATGGACAGACCTTGAATTTAACTAAAATTATGGTAGGATAATTATTGAGTGTTAAACAAGTACAAGTGATATACAATAAATTAATGAAATTAGTTAGTAGCAGTTTTCATATAATCACATATACCTATCTACCTATTAATTATTGATGATACAGGATTCAAACGTGTGTCTGCATTGTACGACTAGATAAATTAAAGCACTTTATAGCCAGCATCTCCTATATATTATTATCCTAAGAGATTTTGGAAAATACGTCAATTTTTTTATTTAAATACCACTTTGTTGATTATTAAAGGAATTCACTTCAATTTTTGGAGTCCCGAATCTACTTCCATTTGAATCGGGCACAATCTGATAAAACTCGACACAATCACAGATAAAATCGTTTTTAAATCGCGTTTTATATCCGTCACCATACATTTTCGCATCTTGCCTTTCGTCTACCGCAAATCGATTATAATGTCGCTTAATTCTTTCTATATAATCAATATTGCAAAATATCTCAATTAATATTCCACAAAATTATTCAAATCTGTAAGTAGCACATTGGCGTATTCTTGAGTCTAACACTAAATAAATACATATTTCCTCACTAATTATTACGAAAATATAATCCAAAACCACTTCACTGCCACTTATCTGTCAAACTGAAATATATGATTGATTTTCAATTGTTTTCGCCTATAACAAGTTCATTTGACGTGTCAGAATTCAAATTTAGAATTTGCAGAAACAATCGAAAAATGTGACATTTCTATTAGCATGTTAAAAATAATCAATTTCAATCAAGACATTTTTATTGTAAGATGAGTTTTCTATTAATTAATAACAAATTTGATTTTTTTAAATACTTCTTTGTGGCTGTTCACGAACTCTTTTTTATTGAATAATTAGGCTACTAATTTCGATAGATTACAATATAGTCATATTAAGTTGCCATTGCAAACAATGAAATAAATTAATACGAATTGTTATAGTTAACAAAATTTGTGATATTGTATAATATCTACCTATTTTTACCATCCTTATCATCATCAATCTGGACCTATCCACTGCTGGATGAAGGCCTCCTCAGCCTTATTATACTCCTTACTTACACATGAATTATTATATTTATCAAAATCAGTGATATTATACTATCTACCTATCTATATTTATAATGCCATTATTATCACGAGCCTTAATAAATCCACTCTGGATGACGGCCTCTCTACGTTGATTGTATTCTTGATAGTCTTGAATTTCATCATCATCATCAATCCACTGCTGGATGAAGGGTTTGTTTTAACGAATTTGTGATATTATACTTATTTCTATCATCCTTATCATCATCGACCTGAACCAATCTACTGCTGGATAAAGGCCTCTCATAGCCTGATTATACTCCTTTCTGTCATATGAATTGCTGTATTTATCAAAATTGGTGATATTATATTATATCTATTTATATTATATCATGAGCCTGAATTAATCCACTGATGGATGAAGGGTTCCGCAACCAGATTCTACTACTATAGGTTTAACGAATTTGTGATATTATACCTATTTCTATAGTCCTTATCATCATCGACCTGAACCAATCCACTGCTGGATAAAGGCCTCCCTAGCCTGATTCTACTCCTTTATGTCATTTGAATTACTGTATGTATCAAAATTGGTGATATTATATTATATCTATTTATATTATATCATGAGCCTGAATCAATGCACTGATGGATGAAGGCCTTTCTAATTTGTTTGTATTTCTGTCGGTCATACGGTCATATGAATTGCTATATTTATCAAAATTGCTGATATTATATTCACCCATTCATAATATTGTCATTATCATCATCAACCAAGATCAATCCACTGCTGGATGAAGGTTATCCCAACCTAATTCTACTCTTATTAGTCATATAAACTGCTATATTTTTTTAAATTTGTGATTTTATATACCTACCCATTTATATCGTCATTATCGTCATCAACCTGTATCAATCCACTGCTAGATGAAGGCCTCTTTAAGCTGATTCCACATTTTTAGGTTTTATAAATTCCTGTTTTTATCAGAATTGGTCTATTCCTCTCAGATATAATATGTATTGTTTTATTATTTATTAACATTTGTCTCAATATGAATGTCCCGCACTGGAAAACTATATTAGTTAAGGTTAATTTTGAATTCAAATTTGATTTTGTAAATATTATTCTATGGCTGCAGGCATTTATTTTTTATAGACAATGAAATAAAACAATGTTTAAATTTGTTTTTTATGCTGCTAACCTTTTTTTAATATGTAAATGGGACCCGAAAGAGATTAATATTTTGATATAATGGATCGCTTTTTAAGATAATCACATATTATTGCTGTATATTCGAACGAATGAGATGCATAATTATTTATCATATTTAAATGCACATACCTACACATATATTGTATTAAAATTAAAATGTCATTGGTAGCAATCGGCGATTCTGCTAGGCCTAGCAGCCTGAAGTGGTGTCAGACGATATTGTGAAGGCCAGACTCCAGAATAGACTACGCATACGACTCCAAATTTGTATGGCAGTGACGACATGCAAATCGTAAAACTGACAAATCAGCGAAATGTCAAACTGTCTAACGTGAATGAAAATCCATCCCGAAGAGAAAACTATGGCGCCGTCTATACATACTTTACAATTATATTAAAATCCAACACCATGTCATTATAACGAAAAGCTGTCTGCAAGACCTAGCGAGACAGACTGGCGAGAGCCAGCTGGCTCAGCTAGTTAGAGTATAATATACCACAAAAATTGTGTATAAAATGTCATTATTGTTTCCATGGCAACCGTATATTATTTGAATGTTTTTGCTTGACTGTCATTTTTCTGATATTAAAAATATTAATAAACATAAAGAAATATAAATATTTTTTCATCGAGTAGTAATAAAGAATCGTTTGACAAAGAGACCTCATTTTCAGGACGCTGAAAACAAATTGTATGTAACGATAGGTACATCAAAACGTATTCAGCCAATTCTTGGAACCTCAATTAATATTTTCTCTATTTACCCTAGTTTCAAGAGTGACTTCAGTGTGTCTAGTCTCCCCGTCGCTGTGACTCGTGACAGTCTTGTGGAACCCGTTCCTCGTCACCAGAGCTCCTTGCTTTGATACTCCGTTTCCTTGGCCAGCATTTGGGAGTGGCTGAAGCGGGTAGCTCTTGTCGATGCCTTTCGTTCGTCGTTCTTCGAACATCTGTCGGACCTGGAAGAAGAAGAAAAGAGTAAGTTTTTGTTTAAAATACAATAGTTAATAATAATTCATTGCAAACTCAGCTACATTTTATGTAAAAAAATATCTGTAATTTTGTAACCATGTCCGATCCTAATAAGATCACAATATGGGCCTTCACAGAGTGCAGGTTTGCATTAACAGATATAAAAGAGTTATATAATATAATAAAAAAAAACTATCCACCTATCCATTATTGAATATTTAGAGAATTATGAAAAAAAGTTGTGTTTTTTTTTTAAAATAATAATTTAAAATTTATAAATCAACCCATTAACCACACAATATACAAATTAGCATAATTTTATTTATCATTAGAAAAACATGAATAAAAACGTTTTAATATAATAACATCTTATATTTTAGATAAAGTGTATAGTTCTATTTTTGATGTAACGTGTATTTTCAAAAACCGATAAGTTTACATAGAGATAAAATCTAATAAAAAACACAACTTTAATATTTATCCTTGAATGTTGAAAACTATATTTTGTCACTGTGCAAACCGGCAAAAAAAATGCAATGGTTTAATAATATTATAAATTAGATTATCAAATAAACTAAATATTATATGTCAATACCTACTGTGTATTCAACAAAACAAATAACTCCAAAACTCATTAAGAGCGTACATAAGTGAAATGGCAAATAATTTTCAACTGTATGTAGAACGAAATTACGGCCGCATTGTCATTCGGAGAGCGATAGTCGAGGCGTCCGCATGTCGATTCGTTTTGTCATGGCTTCGGATGAAAATATTCTTAAATCGTGTAAAGATGACTAAAAAACTTTACGTATGTACTTAAAAAAGAAAACATGTCAATGAATATACTATCATTATTATTAGGAATATAATAATAAACATAACATTAAAAGGACGCATGTTGAACTTTTATGACAAATTATATTTCGCTCGGCTTCCGTCATTTGCACCCGCGACCCGCATTCTGCGCATCGTCTAGTCACGATCTTTTTAGGCTATGCCTCAGCTGAGGTATAGCCTTAAGGCACTTCAGCTGGAGCATGGTCTAAAACGATCGTGACTAAGCGACGCGAAGATTGTGCAAACGACGCGTGCAGAACAAAATATAATTTGTCAAAAAAAAATCAACATGCGTCCATTTAATGTTCTGTTTATTGATCTATTAGTAATAATAATAATATATTCATTGACATGTTTTCTTTTTCAAGTAAATGGGTAACGTTTTTTAGTCATCTTGACACGATTTAAGGATTAATACCCCCGTCGCCATCACAAAACAAATTGACGTGTTCACATCTCGACTTTCGCTCTCCGATTGCCGAGTCCGAAATTTCGTCGCACCTATAGTTGAAAATTATTTACCGTTTTACTGAAGTATGCTCTTAAAATATCAAACTACAGGACTTGTACTTATTATAAATTGACTGAAGTTAAATAAATGTAGGTGGTTTACTTATAGAAAATACTTAAAAATCAAACGCCGATCTATAAATGACGTTTATCTTACGCAATTTAGGACCTATAAGTAGAAACCGTGCCATTTTTCAGGCGGCTGTCGATAAAACAAACTATTTTTCAAGCACTAAATCAACTTCAATTCTTGGAAAATCTACTTTTCCTTTAATAGAAAATCACCACCCCCTCCAACCCCTTTTGATCACAAAAGATAGTCCTCGATTGTTTAACTAGGAATGGGGGAATTTTCAAATTATAATTTAGTTCAGAATATATCTGCACAGGTATTGGACCAGGTGTTTCGAATTGGGTTTTGATCAGGAGCACCTTTGATGCTAATAAGTGTAGTTATAAATAAAAAGCTAAGTTATAATAAATAAAACTGTAGCCGTCAATATATTATTGATCAAATGTATATTTTTAATGTATCAAATTATTCGACCGCAATAATAAATTCCCAGAGACTCATATACCGGTAAACAAACCAGTGTCAGCAGATTAATTGGCGATATTAAAAACGGTATCGCAATGGAAAATTAGTCTAATATCCATTCCCATAGTGTCATATTGTATTATGACTGTAATAATAAATAAAATTCACAGCTACTCGTATTTAAACCGCTGACTCATTCAATATAATTATGTACTGGAATATAATGTTTAGGTATTACTTTCGACTGTATAAATTACGAATAATGATTTACCAAAATGTCACTCGAATATATGTTTCCTGTCTGTTTCCATCGCAGTGTCTATATCGCTTCGCCCAACATCTGATTGTACCGAGATACGAAGAGAATACGTAGACGAGAATCAGAAGTATGGAATAACATTTATGACTTTTTATCAGAATTACCAAGATTTGGGAGGGAAATAGAATGCCATTTTGTAGAGGTTTTTTTTATCGATTTATTTGACTATTTGAGGATGAATTTTTGTGTATTCCACTTTTGAATCGACTAGTAGTAATTTAGAAACTGTCTTTTACACCGGTGATAAAACTCACTTATTAATACGATCATGGCCCCCACATTCTGAAGCGGCCCCCCATGACAGGATCTATGGCGGGCCCTCTTACCTATCGCTAAGGGCAGTGTGATTTTCTACGGTAGTGTTCCCATGTGGTTTCCACGGAACCCCAGGATTAAGGGTATTCTGTGTATTTTTAGAAATGAATCCAGTTGATTTATTGAGTTTGTCGGTAGGTACTTAGCATATTATGAAGGACTGATTGCGACCTCCTTTTGTGGTAAGCAAGTAACATTCTACTCTTCGCCATATTGGATAAATAGCAATTTTGTAAGTCAGGAGACATACTGAAATTAATTATAAATAATTACATGATAAAAAGAACTTTTTATATACAACGTTTTTAAATTTTCTGTTGAATTATTATGCTCAATATGCACAATCTTATAATTTATATGAAGTAAATAAAAAAACAAACAAATATAGAATACCTACTGAAATGTCATTTTGACATTTCATTTTGATTTTCATAGTAACGCACGTATATATTAATAATTTAGTTGCTAGGACCACCCCCTTAGCAACCAATAATAGTCTTTTACTTTTTACGGATTTTTCTGAAATAACTTTCCATACAAAACAGAATTAACTGAAAATTAATTCAATTCTGCTTAAAGATGGCTAAAAGTATTAAAAGAATGCATTGGCATCGTGTTCTGATATATTCTATAAAAGTTTCAAATGTCTAGCTAGTCGGAAAGTTAGTTAACAATCGATTTCAAGATTTGTACTAGAAAAACAACCACCGGACAAACAAAAATATGAGCTAATAAAAACGTTGTAATAAAATTCTACGCGTGAATAATTATCATTTAATTATATCAATCATCATATCCCATCAAATAACATCACACAGCCATACATTTTTAAATGTTAATAATCATTAACGGCCCACATGCTCAGCGTACGTCAAAATGGAGCTTTCATGGTATTTTCAAAGCATGATTCTGGACATTCCTTAAACGTTATAGATAATCTATTTACATAATTTTGAAGCCTTATTATTCTTTATATTTATTTTAAATATTTGATGACTGTATAAAGTATTTTTATTACATAAAATAGTATTCTTTTAAACCTCTCGCTCTAATGTTTTAGAATATAGTCATATTTCAGTACGTCCATGTGAAGTGGTGTTAAGATTTTTTATATTTATTAATTTTTAAAAGCATCTATAAAACCATTAGTAAAATTTATGTCGACATTATTATAGTGAAATATTTACAATACAAAATTATATTGATAATCTCTGTGATCCCAAACTTGACAAGAATTAAGCATTTTATTATTCAAAAAATGCTCAAGATTTACACATTTAAAGATACTTTTAAAGATACTGATTATAAGCAATGTCTTTGACCATTGAAATGTAATAAACATTCTACGAATAATTTTTGCTTTATAATAATTATTGACCTACGAATAAGGTAGTATTTTTTTTGAAATACGCCATTTCTATTGGCATTTCCCAGTGGCTACGCTACAACATACAGCCGTAGCCATAAATTGACAAACGATAAATGAAGTAGGGAGTAAGATCATAGTAACGCGCGTGTTTGAACATGTACCTAACCGAAATTAATTAATAACTGACTTAATTAATATTTCGAAATAATAACGGAATTAATATTATTTATATAAAAAAACATTTCTTTTCGTTTATCAATATTTTTGCTGCGGGCGAACTCAAAAAAATTGGGATCCCCTGCAGCGGAATATTCAGGGAAAAGCGATTGAAAAGTAACAAAAAATTCTATATAGAAAAATTCTCTTAGTTTAGTAGAAAGTTAATAAAACTAAAATGCTTATTTAATTCACGTTATCTAAATAATTGAGCCACGTCATTTATCCATGGTATTTATATGGTAATAATTGATTTTTTAATTAAAAACCACCATCTGTGTGTATTTATATAGTGAATAAGACTTCTTCTTAAATCTAATTTTAACAAGTAGGTATTTATGAACATAATACATTAGGCTGGATTAACAGGAATTAAGTAATTACATCGATATTGCATCTAGATAATTAGTGATCAGGCGAACAAAATGCAAGTAGCTTATGAAAATTAATGGGTACACACTCAGAGTAGTGATTTCAATACCGGTATTATAAAAACCGGAAACCCGGTATTTATCGATAAGTATACCAGTTTTTTAAAAAGAAACCGGTATTTTCTGTAAACAGAAAAAAACTTTTAGCATATAAACAATTACTGTAAAATTATTGATGCTGGCTTTCGTTGTCCTTTGTCAATCATTTTTGGATGCAGTAATAGGTACATTTCAGAAGCTGTTGAAGGTATTATTGGATTTGTCTAAAATCGTGGTTTAATAAACGCTGAGCCTGAGTCTTTTCAACGAATATCGTTTTTTGTTTTTTTTTTAATACCGGAAATCATGTTTATGCAATCAGAGGATATTAATTGCGGCGATTTAAAATAAAACAAACGTAATATTATTATTATCAAGTCTCTCTGGCGTCCAAAGATCAGGTAACAAATTAATATGATGAGTGATGTGATGACATAACATAGTACATAATATGTATTACCTCGAATGACTTCGTATGTATGTAGAAGCTATACAGGAAGACCTCGACTTTCGCACATAATTGGTTCCTGAAAAGGTGTGCGAATGTTGAATGTTCGAAAGTAGAGGGAAGTAAAAAAAAAAAAAAAAATGTGTGTATTTTTGAAATATTTATTTATCAAGTAAATATAAGATGTTTAAGAGACATGTTTAAGTGGGGTATGCGGGTGTTTCTTCTTCTTATTTGAAATAAAATATTTTAAATGGTAAATCATTAACTTTACAATATTGCTTAACTGCTGGCACGAAATATAAAGTGAACCAATCTTTTAATATTAACGCAGTATACAAAGGCTTTTTTATTTGATTACTGGAAGCAATTCTTTATCCTTCCCTTCCAATGCTCTAGGATTTTCTGGTTGATAAATTAACATTGGCATCAATTTTAAATCACCAGCCAAATTTCCACCAAGAAGCAATGTCAATCGGTTTTTAGAAGGTTTATTCCCAGGGGCAACTGATTCTTCTTTAGATAAGAATGTACGACTAGGCATTTTTTCCAAAATAAACCTGTCATCTACATTAAATATTTGGCTAGAGGAATATTCTCTATCTTCAATAATTTTGGATAATGAGGAAATAAATTCTTTTGCAGCATCTTTATCCGTATCAGCCGATTCTCCAATGAATTTAATATAATCCAACCGTTACTTGCTTGAAAAATCGTGTTAAAATCTTCTTTTTCTAGCCTTCCAATCTTTGTACAAACTAAGAGCCTTCGCTTGAATAATTGAAATATTCAGAGGGATATGATGACAAATATTTTTCCATTTCATCCATAATTATGCCGTGTCTTTTGGAAACAACCTTTAAAGATAATAAATTTCCACAATTTTGAACGTATTCCTCAAGTTTATTTTTATTTTTCAAAATTGAACATATCGTAGTAGACTTGTTTGTATTATACGAACATCCGATTGAAGCAAAAGATTCACCGCAATCAGAACGTCATGTGAAGTTTATAAGTCCTTGATTTCTTTTTGTTCGTATCAACACTGCAGTTTTTTTCCGTTTCTCACTCATGTTTATAAATTTTTAGGGTGAAATATTTCAAATGAAGAAAATTAGCAAAACGCACAACATGACACGCCCGCACGTGCTCCTGCGCAAGACTAAACCTATCCTAGCTAGCTCACAAGCAAAGTGACGGGTGCGAGCAGGATGCAAGTGACGCAAGAAATGCACTTGCTTGTGAGCGAGCGAGAAGGGGATATCTTAACCCCACGGCCAGCGCGACGTTTAAAAAAAAACGATTTTTTTTGAAATGTGCGAAATAGCGAATTGTGCGAAAGTCGAACGTTCGTAAGTCGAGGTCCGCCTGTACTTAGGATGATAGGAAGTACTGAATTTCTCATGCAGGAATGGTATCGTACATCATTGCAGAATCGTACAATCTCTAAAGGAAATAATCATGTAGGTAAGTATCCACGCTAAGATACGGCACTAACGGAATCTATGGCTAGACGTATATTACGATTAGTATATAAAATAATCGCAGTAGTATTGATCGTGCATTTGGTGGAATGATGTACTGATAGAGTTACTGGTTAAAACTCGAATATTTTGATATATTACGACCCATTAGCGAAGGGTTGATGTAGGCTGTTAAAATCAGCCATAAATAGTGTACACTAACTAAACTTTGTCAGTCATACGTATTTTGTATTCATTGAAATAATCCTACAATAATTTACAGACGGTGTTTGTTATTTTTAAAAATTATTTAAACCAATAGTCAAAAAATACTCGTCTGTTTATAAAATATATAAAATTTTGCAATTAAATCATACATTACTTTGGATATTTTATAGATAGAATTTGTATCTATTATAGTTTGGGTTAGGCAGGGCTTAATTAATTTTAAAAAAGAACCAACAATATGTGTAATATGTATTCTTAATCCAACGACAGCAAATAAGTATGAGTGAAAAAGTGTGCACAATTTTGTCATAACGACCAAAATATACCAAAACTATTATAGTTTGGTTGGGAAGGATTTAATTGATTTTTAAAAACTAAGTATCGCATCTGTAAATTTTAGTCTTATATCAATAAAAACAAATAAATATTAATTGAGTTAGCATTTACTTGGTAGAATTCCATTTTACAAGAAATGAAAATATAATTAATATTAAATTCTACAGGTTTTTAAAAAAGGTTTGTTGATAGCTATTTCGGTTGTAACACCATTATCAAGACTATTCAGATAGGCCGCTTGCCCTTGCTTAAATACTACACGTGTATAGATAGAGACAGAAGACATTCTCTTACTCGTTCCAGCAATATTATGAATTTGTACACTTATTATTAATTGTAATATTATTAATACTTTGAAAACCCTAAGTGGGTTTTTTAATGGATATCAAAATTTATCAAAATTACAGTGTTCGAGATTGACATTATTAATCAATTAAAATATTATTAGTATAATTGTATTATTCGTGTGTTTAAATTATATTTAATAGTGGCGACGAATGCATTACCAAATTTTCATTAATTATGTGATTACTTTTGGATAATTCGCGATTAATTTCCAACTGTTCGAGTAAATTCAATTTTAGACCTTTATTACATATATGCAAACATTCCGGCGCCATATAATTACTGATGCTATGCGAATTTGATATCAAATGTTTAGCAAACTGAGAATCTGTTTTACCGTTCTTGAAAGACCGGAGGTGTTCTTCGAAACGAGTTTTTATTGACCTGCCAGATTGACCAATGTAGCATAGACTACATGTGCCACATGTTATTTTATAAACTCCGCTTTTCTCCAGTTTGTTGATTTTATCTTTACTATTTTTTAAGTTTAATCCTAGATTATTATTAGCTTTGAATGCTACGTTAACGCTATGTTTAATTTCCTGATAAATTTTGTCTGAAATAATGCCGTGATAAGCAATTGACTTGTAATAACGATTTGAATCTTTAACGTTAGGGTATATTGTTGATCTAGCTAATTTAAGTTGTTTTTTATATAATATATTATCTACCATTGATGTTGCATATCCATTACTTAAGGCAATTTGTTTAATGGTATGTAGTTCATCCTCAAAATCTAATTTGTCCATGGGTACGCTAACTAGCCTATGGATCATGGCGTGGTATGCCGCCAACTTATGAATCCATGGATGTTGCGATCCTTTATGTATAGTAGTTTCAGTGTAGGTGGGTTTTCTATATATTTTAAAGTTATGTTTATTATTAACCCTCTGAATAGTGAGGTCTAGAAAATTAATTCTGTTTTCTATCTCTACTTCGACCGTGAATTTAATATTACAGTGCAATGCGTTAGCCCTTTTGACGAACGAGTTAAGTTGACGGTCAGTTCCTTTCCAGCAAATCAAAATATCATCTACGTATCTATGGTAATATAATATATCAGCTACTGAGTCTATTTTAAGTGATTCCGATTCGAATTTGTCCATAAAAAGTTCTGCGAGCAAAGGACTTAAAGGAGACCCCATAGGGACTCCGTCAAGTTGGTTATAAAACTCTGAATTAAATGAGAAATAGTTATTTTCTACACATAATTTCATTAAAGAATAAGTTTCTTCCAACTCGAATGGGTGTACTTTAGTTTTTTCTAGTGTTTCGTACACTATTTCTAAACATTCTTTAACTGGAATATTAGTAAATAAACTGGTTACATCTAATGATACCAGCTTACAGTTGCTAGGTAAATCTATGGTATTTATTTTATTAATTAAGTCAACTGAATTTTCTACGCTTCTTTTGGCTTTGAAATTTGTAAGATGTTAAAAAATTTATTAATATAATATGCTAATTTGACTGTTGTCGTATTCGTGTATGATACCACGGGCCTAATAGGAATATTAGTCTTATGTATCTTCGGTTGACCATATAGTAAGGGTGCCATAGGATTCATAAGAGTAACACTACGTTTGATAGCTTCGGTGGGGAAAGTGATAGTGCAATCATTTATTAATGTTTTAACTTTAGATGCGATTTTAGACGCAATGTCTTTATTGAGTTTAACAAACTCACGCGGATTAAGAAAGTTATAAACTTTTTCTAAATAGTCTGCTCTGTTTATAATTACAACAGAGTTGCCTTTATCCTTTATCTTTAATTTTGATAAATTTTGATATCCATTAAAAAACCCACTTAGGGTTTTCAAAGTGTACAAATTCATAATATTGCTGGAACGAGTAAGAGAATGTATTCTGTCTCTATCTATACACGTGTAGTATTTAAGCAAGGGCAAGCGGCCTATCTGAATAGTCTTGATAATGGTGTTACAACCGAAATAGCTATCGACAAACCTTTTTTAAAAACCTGTAGAATTTAATATTAATTATATTTTCATTTCTTACAAATACGTATGACTAACAAAGTTTAACATGCACTATTTATGGCTGATCTGAATAGCCTATTTCCACCCTTGGCTACTGAGTCTGAGTATTGGCAGTAACATGGATAATAATAATTATGAGATTAATATTGAGATCATAGATAGTAGATAGAGTGAAATGAGTATAAATTTCCCGTTTCATAGAAATTTTTCATTTACATTCATAGATTAACTTGTCTATTTGAAATTGATTGTGTCAACATTATAAACGAAAAGTCTTTGAACGATTGCTCATTTCGATCGACGGTGAACGACAGTAGAGACCATAGACCAGTGATGCACAAACCGCGGCCCGTGGACCGCATGCGGCCCAAAATAACAAGTACTTCTCATCATCAAATTTTTCATTGAATACCTATGACAAAATTCTAATTTCCTATATACTACGTTCTATCGTATAAATAAATATTATGTACGTAATGCAGAGTGAAGAGTGATTAAAGTAGCTGATATGGAGCTATTAAAATAAAAATAATAAAATGCCTGTCTCGTCTAGTAATAATATATCATTATTTCTCAACATTTTGATCCACTGCGGTCCGTAAAAAATATACAATGAAAAAATTGGCCCTTCTTTTAAATAGGTTGTGCACCACTGTCATAGATCATAGTGTGTATTTTTTTACAATACGTGCGTGATCCTTTGTGTGTGTTACCAAATTAGTTGAAACCTTTGTTATATTATGCTTGTGTTCATGGCTCTCACAAGGGGCTGACAGGGCTTTAGCCTGGGGGCCCGGGCTCATTGGGGGGGGTCCGGCGTGGCGAGTCGACCAGATAAGTGAGATATACACATATCACAAATCTGCTCTAATAGTAAAAAAAGTCGCCTGCGGCGCTAATTTCCTTCAATGGTGGTGATATTTTTAAATATTTGGTTGTGTAATGCAATTTTGAAATGTGTTGTTTTTGATAATTCCATAATTCAACTGGTTGTAAGTAACTATTGAAAATACATTAAATACCGTTATTATTTTTCCCTGAACACCACTTGGAAAACGCTACTGTAGAGCGTCACACTGCCTTTAACCTTAGCGATAGGTAGGGGGGGGGCGTCAAAGATCCTAGCCTTGGGGTCCACTTCTGAATGTGAGAGCATGCTTATGTTATAGCTCGTTACGTATTAGTGGAATTACTATGTGCCGTCTGGTTGACCATTTCGACAATCAATTTATAATACATACTTAAAAACGTAATAATATAATATTATGTCGTTGGAAAATTATACGTTTTTGTATAATATCATCATCATCAGCCGGGGTCAATCCACTGCTGGATGAAGGCTCCCTAAGCTTCTTTCAACTCTCTCGGACCTGTGTCGTTTGCTGCCACGTATTTCTGCCGAACTTTATCAGTTCGTCAATTCAGCGGCTTTTAGGGCAACCCTGTGGCCGTTTCGTTCCCCTTGGGTACCATTGAATGACGGCATTTGTCCAGCGACCGTCCTTTCGGCGAGCAATGTGCCCCGCCCATCTCCATTTCAGCTGTTTGGCAACGTCTATAACATCGCGTACTCCTGTCTGCTTCCTAACCCACTCGTTTCTCTTACGGTCCTTTCGCGTGATGCCCAACATACACCTCTCCATGCCTCGCTGTGTGACTCTTAGCCTTTGGACGTCTCTCGTGTTGAGGGTCCACGTCTCGCAGCCATACGTGAGCACGGGTAGCACACATTGGTTGAACACCCTACGCTTAAGACATAATGGTAGGTCACTCTTGAAGATAATATTCAGACGTCCGAAAGCACTCCATCCCAGCTTTGTTCTTCGAGCAATTTCATCGTGCATGCTTCCGTCTATGGACACCTGCTGTCCGAGATAGACGTAGCTGCTGACTTGCTCGAGTTGGGTGCCATTAATACAGATAATCGCAGATTTGTATAATATAAAATAATGAAATTATTACTTAATTAAGTTAATATGCAATTGTGGAAAATAAAATAGTCGCCGAGTATGGAGTCTTCACCACTGGTGTTGGGTTTGCTTATAACTTTGTAGAATATTAACACGAATGGGGAGTTTCCCTGGATGTAAAGTTGGATTCGCCGTCTTTATAATATGTACTGAGTATAAAATTTTGGAAATTTCTAAAACACCTTATCCCACATTGCGTAATAAGCCAGAGGAAATAATCTATTCTAGAGGAAGACAGGTAAATCGGGAATCGCGGAGAAAGAAGGGAGGCGGAGGGAGACGTTCCCAGGGGTGGCGCGAGGAATAAATAAACCATGAATCATATGGAAATAATAATATTTTTCTTCTACGTGTGATGGAAAATGTTCGTAATTCTAGACGGTTTTATTTCTGCACGTGGAAAATATAAGATTTATTATATTGAAGTCAAAAAGGCGGGCTTACGCCGAGGATTCAAAAATATAGAACATTTCGCATTTGATATTTGATATTTGACAATGCTTATTAAAACTTTTTGAAGATTATAATGTTATTAATAATAATTGGATTAAACGAAGGAAAGGCAGACGCCCGTCTAGGGCAACGTTACGCTTCCGGTCAATGAACATTTTTTTTTGCCCACGATGGCCGAGCGGCTTAATCGTCGGCTTATAACGTCGTCGGTCCCTAGTTCGAATCCTGGATCTGGTAAATACACAAATTGTTTTTAAATTTGTGTTTGAGTCAGAGTATGGACCTAATAGGTTGAGCAAGTGGGTAACATCCATTTCACGTAAAAACAAAAATCTGTTAATACTCGTACAAACCTCCACTCTGCGGAGGCCCATGAAAATGATAATAATTAATGAAAGTTAAGAAGAAAAATTCGGCCTATGTAAAGTTAAATTAAGTACATATTATTTTATTGATATGAGTATATGTAATTGTTTATAGATCCTAATTCGACTCTGTAAAGATTGTAAAAATGTGCCTCGTACTATCGCCTATTTCCAACAATGCTTGCTTTGCTCGAATTATTTGCGAATGTGGTTTCCGCTAACAATATATTATATGTATGTGCCTACATAAATAATTTTATAAATTATAATTAAAATTATAACCAATAGAAAAAAATCTTTTAAAAAAAATACGACACCCAGCATGATCGAACCTGCGTCTCTCGGGATTCGCGCCCACGCGCATAACCACAATGCTATAGGCATTTTATCTAATTGCGACGAATTTTAACTAATGGTTCTTACAATACTCTATGAAGCGCTTTCTAAATATTTTTGGCAATTGATTTAAATAATAGTATATTAATTCATTCACAAGAGCTACCCACTTTTGACCAGCATTTAGACCAAGTGACCCAGTCACGGACCCAGTGGGTCTATTCCTTACTTATCGACAGCTAACGTGATAAAGTGACAAATACTATCAAACTTAGGCTAGGTTTGTATCAAAGTATTAGTAATTTATTGTAACTTATTGTAACAATTACAACCAACGTATTGTAATTGTTACAATAAGTGTTAATACGTTGATACAAACCTACCCCCAGTTTGATAATATTTATCACTTTATCACTTTAGCGGTCGATAAGTATAGAATAGACCCACAGGAGACTTTACGAATTTGAGAGCCCGTGCTAGAAGCTCCTTTAGTTTCATTCGTAGTTAGGTAATATTGTTCCGCCTTGATTTTGATTATTGAATATTTCGCGTATTCAAATTTATGCTCTTTGCTATTTTTCAATACATTTTTTCATTTCCCATATACTGCTGACGACCAAAAGATTTATATTGACATAACGTAATTTCCTTTCCAGTTTGATGTATTCATATTTAACCTGAGCTATATTCAAAGGAATTATTACTATCTGTAATATTTATATAGGTAGGTACGACGAAATCAAAGCGATATTTTAATACCTGCTACCGACTGTTGATGCTTGATGGAAATTGTTTTTCAATTCAAATTCTATACAATTTATATATAATCACATTCGTGTTTGTATATGGAAGATATAAATCTCAAAATTATCTGTACCTTAGAACTGAGTCTGGAAGTCATGTATTCAATATTTTGCAGGAGAGCAGTTTTAAAATAGTTTACTCGCATTCGGACTAAAACTCTGTATGTTGGACTTCCGCACTTTTGCACTTAAGAGCGTAGGTACATAAGTGAAACGACAAATAATTTTCAACAGTATGTGGAACGAAATTTCGCAGTCGTCGCCAGTCGGAGAGCGATAGTGGACTTATTTGCACGTCAATTTGTTTTGTGATGGCGTCGGAGGAATATATTCTTAAATCGTGTAAATATGACTAAAAAACGTTCTGCATGTACTTGAAAAAGAAAAAATGTCAATGAATATACTATTATTATTAGTAATATAACAATAAACATAACATTAAATGGACGCATGTTGAATTTTTATGACAAATTATATTTCGTTCGGCTCGCGTCATTTGCACAATCCGCGCATCACCTAATCACGATCTTTTTAGACCAATGCCTCAACTGAAGTATAGCCTTAACAGATATATATATTTTCTATTCATTAGATGTTTGCTATAAGTACAGAAAAGAAACAAATGCATAGTGCAGTTTTTGGACGTATTATTCGGCGTAAACCTGAAGAGACTAGTGGTTTTATTTAGTTTCCAGGGAAAGCAAAGTAGAGGAAGAGCGTCGGCGCCCTAGAGCGACCAATTGAAGGAGCTGACTGGAGACACGTCTCACTTTGTCCTGAGAGAGGCAGAAGACCGAGCGGGGTGGAGAGTTTTGGTCTCTTAGAAGATTACTGAATATCAGGATGGTCACGTTTCGAAACTATGAGGTGGTAGACAAGAAGGGAGATATACAAAAATGTGTCTTGAAGTCACACCGACGCGTCGGGTCAAACTATCCTTCCACATGAAGTCGTGGGTAATCTGCAATTTAAATGGTAACATGTCGAAGGTTGGCGAATATGTTTCCGAAATAATCCGAAATGTGATGTTTAATAATATCAGTTGCGAAGGGTGGAGGTAGGCTGTTAAGATACGCCATAAATAGTGGACATTAAACTTTGTAGTAATAAGTATTTGTTTTTACGAGTTGGTTAGTTTTAAAAATCAATTAAACCCTCCTATACCAAACCATGATAGTTTTGGTATACCTACCTTGGGCGATACGACAAAATTGTGCACACTTTTCATTCATACTTTTTTGTTTTCGTTGGATTTATTACACATATTTGTCCTTCATTTCATTTCAATTCATTAAGCCATGCCTAAATCAAACTATAAAAGATAAAAAAATATTATTCTATCTATAAAATATACAAAGTTATGTATGATTTAATTGGATAATTTAAGATGTTTTATAGATAGACGAGTATTTTTTGACTATTATCTAATATGGCTTGGTTTTCACAAGGTTTAATTGAATTTTAAAAACTAACCAACACCATCTGTAAATTGTAGTCTTGTTTCAATGAAAACAAATACGTATTACTAACAAAATGTACTGTGCATCATTTATGTCGGATCTTAACCTACTTCCATCTTTCGCCACTGAGCTACTTATACCTATTATAACATACACCTGAACATGTTTCCAGTTCCAAATAGCCTTGCAGAATAGACTCATTTTGATTAAAACGCAGAAGAATAGAATGAAAATAACCGTACCGAAGCAAAGAGTGGGGAGACAAAAAATCCAATTAAAATCACCCCCGGTTCCCGGAAAATACCGGACGTCGGAATCGAATGAGCGAAAATTTTAGGCTTCCGCGGTTACCGGTTTAAAGTCACCGGCACACCGGTTAGGTGTAAGAAACTTACGCCGCGCCGGCCGTTTCTGAATGAGAAATTATAAAGTTTGTCAACGCGTACTGCCAGGTGTGGGGTAGATCAGTGTCGCACTTCCATACGGGCCAAATATTCCATACGCGCGGCTTAAGCGTTGGAATATCACGCCGTGGGTCCCAGGTTCGAATCCTGGGTCTGGCAAGTATACGTCATATTGTTTTTCAATTTGTGTGTGAGTCAGGGTATGGACCTAATAGGTTGAGCAATTGGCTGACATCCATTTCTCGTAAAAACAAAATCTGTTAATACAAACCTCTGCGGAGGCCCATATGATCCTATTAGGATCGGACATGGTCGAAAAAAATAGTTAAAACCATTGATAATAATTACTTACAGTACTTTCCGACCATTTTTGTTGAAAGGAACCGTTGCACCTTTTTGTAAAGCTTGGGTAACCCCAGCGCATCTATTCTATACACAAGACCGCTTTCGGCCGCTATCTAGGGTAGTAAAGTATCCACGTATTCGCACTTGTTGTAACAATTACAATACGTTGGTTGTAATTGTTACAATAAGTTGGCCGTGTTAATATTTCGATACTTTCCTACCCTGGTTAGCTGCCGTAAAGGCCGAAAGCAGTCTTGTATATAGAATAGATGCGCATGTCTTTAAATACTTATAAACACCCAGAAGCATGCCCACATCCTAAAGCGGGCTCGCTGGCCAAGATCTTTGGCGGCCCCCCTACCTATCGCTAAGTTTAGTGGCATGTGTAATGCTCAACAGAAGCGTTTTCAAAATTGTGTTTGAGGTAAAAGTAGGGACCTTCAGTGAATTTTTAACGACTTTTTGTAGTTTTAATACACGTACTTGAATTATGGAGGTGTCGAGTATAACTTTTTAAATGTTAACATCTCAGTCGTGAAATAGCGCCGCAGACGACTTTTTTCTATACGTGAGAGCAAATTAATTTATGACGAGTGTTTATCTCACATATCCAATCAACCTGCCACGCCGGGCCCCCCTGGGACCGGGCCCTTAGGCTAGAGTCCTATCAGCCCCCCCCCCTTGTGGGGGCCATGCCCAGATATATTGACACATCCGTTCACGCCGCACGCTAAACATATATCCACAGAATACACTCTGACGAGTTGTATTGTTCGGATTCCCTTCTCCCTTAGAATATGTCACCCCTAAATAGAGCATGGCCTGCCTATCCACACGAAACATCATTGTTAGTATGGTTAATGAATAATAACATAATTTGAAAAGGCGGCTCTCGTGGTGCAGTGGGTAAGGCGCTGGTCTTCCAACTGAGAGTTCTGGGTTCGATTCCCGGTCATGACAAAAAACATTTATGTGTTTTTCTCAAAGCCTGGGTGTTTGTGATTGTTAAAAATTACTAACAACCACCTTGTACGAAAAAGCAAGGACATGGTTATTAATAATACAAAAAAAAAAAAAAAACATAATTTGAAAACATCTCAGATATATTATGTATACATACTAGAAAAAATAAATTGAAAAAATACTACGCCTTTAATTTTATGAAGCGCTTCCATAAGCGAAACCGTATGATCTTTTTAGGATCGGACATGGTCGAAAATATATATATTATATAAAATTTATTCGTGTATATTTTCTATAACATAAATTTTATATTTCACCGTTATAATTATTAATAATACAATCGACATTTCCGTGATATTATCAAATTACGTTGAATTGTTTACCATGGTGCTATACCTATATTGAGCGACCATAAACTTTACTGGTTAATTTTGATAAAAGGAAACGATAAAAGAGAGGCGGTCCGCAATAATAAACAAATAAACATAATTAATTAAATAAGACGTGCGGATAACGTAAAATATTAACAGCATCGTAAATTCGATTTCCCAAATTAGTAGGTAACATAAAACAATAAAATTTATCCGAGTACGGTCCTGTTACCTGAGCCAAAATTCACTATTCAGATAAAGACAAAAGAGCTTATCAACATTTTTTAGTGTTTTTTCATTTTTTTTTTTTTAATTTATCATTATCATTCATATTCATTTATTTAGATCCGCATTTGCCAAACTAGGAAATACTACGCGAACCACTGACAAGTCAAATATTTTTACAAAAACGTTCATATCTTTACAGTATTATGATGGATTCTACAGTCATACGTTTACCATTATTTGAGAACAAGTGATTTAGACATAGTAACCATTAACAGGAAACTATTCAATAAAAATTTTTAAAAATGTATTTGTTCGATTTGTGAATGTTTTTCTCTTTTTAAATTGATTATTATAAATGTTGTTTGTTGTACATTCCTTACTAGTTGAAAATGTCCCTCTGAGGCGGACGAAACCGGTCAAGCTATATTTAAGTGGAATTGGTACGATAAAATTGCGTTTTATTTAAATAATACAATGAATTTACACCATGAATTTATTGACAGTTAACACCATGAAATAAGTTATTGAAGAAACCTAAAGTTTTTAGCATAGCACTCGTTTAATCATTATACATAAGTTCATAACATAATGTAATTGTAGATTTACAATATTAGAGGAGTGTCCTATAATAATTTTTATAGAAGCGAGTGTTCTGGTTAAGTTATGTCTATACGCAGTTAGCCTAATGACGAAAATATTCTTTCGGAAGATATTTATCTATTTCCGTTATTTTTTTTAAATCAAATTTTGGAGGCTTTTAAAATCCATGTCAAACGAAAGTGATTGGTATTCGTAATTTTATACCTACTATAAATTATTCATTTTTAATAACTAGTTCGTTTCTTGAATTGAAGCAATGCTAATGCACCTGCGAATCGCCTATAATATAGTGCCACTTTATAATGATATACATACTAATAGACACTACAATTAACCAATTCCGACTTTCCGATTTCCGAATTCAGGACGTTGGACTGAATTGCGAAATACGATGGTAGTGTTAGTTATTGATTATCTATGAATGCAATGCGGTTAGCTGTTCGCAGTAAATGAATATTTTAGAGTGCATACCTATTTTGTTCACATTATTACCATTTATTTTAATATGCAACAATTATCACTCTCTTACAAACGAAACGATTACCATATTGCATTTGAAGGTATTATAAGAAAATTATAGAAAAATAAATCAAAGAAATATTTTCCTTTCATGAGAAGAATGAAGAATGGTTTACATAGTACCTATATATATTTTTTAAAGACCATGTCCAATCCTAATAAGATCATATGGGGCTCCATAGAGTGGAGGTTTGTATTAACAGATTTTGTTTTTACGAGACATGGATGTCAGCCACTTGCTAAACCTATTACGTTGTTCTAGTTAATTTCCTCGCAACAACAATCGGCTTGAAATTTATGCGTCGGCATTCCATAAATTCTTATGAATGGTAAATTTAGCAAGAAATATTATTTACATGTTTTGTAAGGCGGTTTGCTCAACCGGGTTCACTGACCGCAGAATATATCATTGACAATTGGTTTGAGATTGATTTGAAAGACACACTTAATATTAGTTTTAGAACGTAACATAGCTTTAGGGTATTAAAACAAACTTAAGATGCTAACTAAAAAGGTACACTCTGTCTGAAGATCCTTGTAACCCCAACAGGTCCATGGCCCCCACAAGGGGGGGAGGGGGCTGACAGGTCTCTAGCCTAGGGGCCCGGCATAACGGGTCGACCAGATAAATGAGATAGACACACATCTTAAATAGGAAAAAAGTCGCTTACTTCGGAGTTATTACCATTTTAAAATATATGGTTGTTGTGACGTGTTGAGTCATATTTGAAAACTCCATAATTCGATGTGTTAAAAAATCGCTAAAAACACACTGACTTTTATTTGACCTCGAACACCATTTGAAAAACAACACTGTAGGTAGAGCGTCAGATTGCCTTTAACCATAGCGATAGGTAGGGGGGCCCGCTTCAAGATGTGGGGGCCATGATTAGGTCCATACTCTGACTCATACACAAATTGAAAAACAATATGTGGACTTGCCAGACCCAGGATTCGAACCTGGGACCCACAATGCTATAGGCCGACGCTTAAGCCGTGATATTAAAAAATATTTCACTTTGAAATATATTTAATTCTATTTGTACCTCAAAATCGAATACTTTCTTGTAAGTATATTATACTGCCCTGATACCTACCTATTGTGACTATTGCTGGTCTCATATTCCTTTATTTAGTATAATTTTACGCTTCTACGAAAGGGAATGAAATTTACATCCGTAATTGAAATCTATACGTATGCCAAAGTTTCTTTACGCCTGCCATTAAACCAGAGTGTGGGAGCGCTGAAACGAGCGATTTTCCGAGTGCTAGGAGTAAGTTTATGAAGGAGAAAAACAACTGCCAGAGAATAAAAAAAGACGCGTCACATTTTATCAGATTTTCAGCCCGGGTTTTTCCCTCGGCCTACCGCACTGTGGAAAAGCGCGGAAATTTTCACGGCCGCTCTTGTAACGATCAATTATTATCACTTGAACGGTAAACTTGTTAGATACTGGAGCTTATTACCTCAGAGACGTATTTTATACGATATAAAGTGAATGTAAAGAAAAAGATTTCTCTCATTGAGTACCTATCTATAACTATTTGGTTTTCGGTACTTAGGCCTGTAAGGCTATACGCCCACGATGACCACGCGTAGAAAAGTATCGAAATATCAGTGGCGAAGGGTGGAGGTAGGCTGTTAAGATCCGCCATAAATAGTGTAGGTACATAAAAATTTTTCAGACATACATATTTGTTACTAAGACTACAATTTACAGAAAGTGTTGGTTAGTTTTTAAAATTCATTTAAACCCTCAGAAACCAAGCCATAATAGATAATAGTCAAAAAATACACGTCTATCTATAAAATATCTAAAATTATGCAATTAAATCATACATAACTTTTAATATTTTATAGATAGAATAATATTTTTTATTTATTATAGTTTGTTTTAGGCAGGGCTTAATGAAATAAAAAAAATGAACCAACAATATGTGTAATATGTATTTTTAATCCAACGAAAACAAATAACTATGAATGAAAAAGTGTGCACAATTTTGTCGTATCGCCCAAATTAGACCAAAACTATTATTGTTTCGTTTAGGCAGGGTTTAATTGATTTTTAAAAACTAACACCATCTGTAAATTGTAGTCTTAGTTCAATAAAAATAAATACATATGACTAACAAAGTTTAGAGTGCACTATTTATAGCGAATCTTAACAGCCTACCTCCACCCTTCGCCACTGCGAAATATTAACACTTATAGTAACAATTACAATTGGTTAGCCATCTGAACTGTCAAAATTGTCTATCTCGGTCTAAAATTTATCACAGCCAAGAGAGGTGCTGTTAAAACGTAATTACAACTAATTTATTGTAATAGTTACAATAAGCGCTAATACTTCGATACTTTCCTACCCTAGATAGCGGCCGAAAGCAGTATTGTGTATAGAATAGTGGCGAAGGCTCCATACTAGGCGATTATTTAAAGCCTACCTTCTAAGAAATATATATCTTCAAGTATTTGATTTATATTAAAATATGTAAATAAAAAATGTGTACAACATATAAAACAATTGAGAGTCATCTAACGTCAGAATTTTGAATACCGTTTAGTTTAGTTGAGTTTTGAATAAAAAATAAGTGGCCACAAGCGCCATCTATTTTCAACTGAATTAGCTTCGGATTCCGATCGACAGAATCCAAACTACATTTTGTATCGCTATGACGTCACATAAGCATATATGTAAATTTGAACCGAATAGGTATATAAGCGCTACAGAATACGCTTACTGTAGGCTCTACACTCTTTAGGAATATGTTTATTGTCGATGTCTGAAGCAAATAATAAATACATAAAATGATTAAAAAAAAATATTTCTATTGGATTCAATGAGATATAATTAAAAATTGATTTTAAAAATAAAAAAAATATTTCATCTTGTGATGTGTGTCATTGTGTTGTGTACATATTCATCAGTAGTACCTAATATCGGATTATTTCCTTATTTCCCGTAAGTATATCTGACAAGTATATATTTTTTTCTCATATCTCCACAGCCTACCTCTTTCCAAAAGTCACCCTTCGCCACTGGTATAGAATAGATGCGCTGGAATCGTTATCCTGCTTAACTCGATGGGCATATCAATATGTGGTGTCAGGTGCAATAATTTGTAAAGGATACCTGTTGAAAGTCAGAAAGTCAGGTCCCCGCTTTGAATTTTGAAGCTAAAGACGATGATGAAAATTAAAATTTATTCTAAAAGTTTTTCAGACTCGTTTTCACAATGTATTTTAACAATATTTTAATAATAAGAAGTTATACGTTATAAAAGTTATATTATTTATTGCGCAATAAATACGTTATTCGCAAAGGCTGGCGCGTGAAATTTATGGCCTGTTTTCTGTTTTATTCATTTCAATTATGAAGTTTGCAGCGTGCTGATCAAAATTGTATGTGGCTGTCACAAAAAAAAAAATAACAAAACAAAAAAATGACGTGGGGTGTCAGAATTTAAATAATAATATTCACATTATTACCTACGCACGGTTTATGTTTTCATTTTCCTTTACATATGAAAATTAAAATCGTTTGAAACTGGTTAGACATTGATGAAGACAGGTTTTTTAACGGTCTACAGGTCTAAAACTCTAAAGGGTTATTAGGTACATTAGTAATATAGATTTTTAAAACGTCATAGCAGCCATTTTTTTCTGATTTCCATGAAAATTGACATTTGTATTCAGTATTATTTGGAAAATCATCATGGAAAGTTACACAGTTGTACAGCGTATACAAATTGTTAAAAATTATCACAACAATAATTAATAATACCTACAGAGCTTACTATTTGTAATTTAATTGGAAATATCGAGTCAAATGGTAATGATTATGATGTTAGCAATCATTCCCGTCAACACTATAAACGTACCGCTGAAAATATCTATGTTGTGAACCAAATTGTGAATGAAAATCCAGAACAATCAATTTGTCGTTCTTGTTGTATTCGTCGTCAATCACGTCGTTCTCGATATTTTAAACTTTCTTATGACACTACATGGAAACACGCGCGTTAACATAATTTTACTCCCTACTTTAATTATAGTTTGTCAATTTATGGCTACGGCAGTATGTTGTAGCTTAACAACTGGGGAATGCCAAAAGAAATGGCGTATTTCAAAAAAACACTACTTATTCTTAGGTCAATAATTATTATAAAGCAATCATTATTCATAAGATGTTTATCACACTTGAATGATCAAAGACATAACTTATAATAAGTATCTTTAGAATTATCTTCAAATGTGTTAATCTTGCCGATTTTTTGAATAATAAAATGCCTAATTCTTGTCAAATTTGGGATCACAGAGATTATCAATATAATTTTTTATCATGAATATTTTACAAAAATTATCTCGTAATAAATTATACTAATGGTTTTATAAATGCGTTTAAAAATTAATAAATGTAAAAAATCTTAACATCACTGCACAGTTATGTACCGAAATATGACTATATTCTAAAACATGCGAGAGGTTTAAAAGAATACTATTTTATGTAACAAAAATACTTTATGCAGTCATCAAATGTTTAAAATAACTATAAAGGATAATAAGGCTTCAAAATTATATAAATCGATTATCTACAACAGTGTCCAAGATCATGGTTTGAAAATACAATAAAAACTCAATTTTGACCTTCGACGAGCATGGCGAGCAAAAATTAGTTACACAAAATATAAATAGGTAATCATGGCCCGCACAAGGGGGGGCTGACAAGGCTCTTGCCTGGGGGCCCGGCGTGGCAAGTCGACCAATTAAATGGGAAAAACACCCCACAAAATAATAATATGCTCTAATAGTAAAAAAGTCGCCTGTGGGGTTTTTTTTTAATGGTTATTAACATTTAAAAATCTGTGACTGTGCGATGTAATTTGATGTGATATGATGATTGATATAATTAAATGATAATTCACGCGTAGAATTTTATTTTATAATTAAGTGTGTTTCCAGACTTAGGCGTACAACATTTTTATCCATTATGGCGAAGGGTTCCACGTTACTTGGGTACCACAAAAGGAGGTCGCGATCAGTGCTGCATAATATTATGCTGAGTGCCAACAACTCAATAAATCAACTGGTTTATTTAAAAATCGCTAAAAATACACGAAATATCCTTAATCCTGGGGTTCCGTGGAAACTACTTGGGGAATACTGCTATAGAAAATCACACTGCCCTTAACCTTGGCGATAGGTAGGGGGGCCCTCCATAGATTCTGGCCTGCGGGCTCGCTTCAGGATGTGGGGGCCATGTAGGTAATACAAGAACTTAAACCGAATTATTATTTGGTGCTTTAACATCTTGCTGATGGGGCTATAGAGCAACTTGGAACAGACACATTATTCCATGATCATCTTCAGCGATGAAGCTCATTTTTATGACTTCCTAAATAAGCACAATTATTATTGTCGCATTTGGAGTAACAAAAACCCACGTACACGTCATTAGTACACGTGTTTTTTTTTCTATTCACTTGTCAGAACCTCAATTATTAATACAATATAATGATTGGTATTAGATTAGAATATTATTTTAGTTGTTAGTCTACCTTCCCAGCCTGTTGCGAGGATGCGTTTCCGGGTGCTGTCTCTGCTCCCGCTTTGACCTTCCCGAGGGCTCGCGCCTGCGCTGCTTCATACATCCTCACTAGCTTCTGTTCCTTCTCCACGAGCTGGCGTTGTTGGAAACTAGCCTGGAAGTAAATAAAAGATGCAACGCTTAGAAATTTGCAAGTACCACTTATAATCATTTAGTGGACTCATATTTGGTGATTTAGAACAAACGTAATTATTCAGCTAAGTATTTCTTAAAGACATGCTACTATCAGGACCTACACCGCCTCCAGAAAATCCCTCCACTGTCTAAGCATAATATATTCGGTCTATCAATCCTTTCTATCTTTTTCTTTTGGGTGTCTTTTGTTTCTTGAGACATAAGCCGCGTCCCGGGGGAATGGGACGACTGGACTCCGGACAATAGGACGCCGCACTGTCAGAACGTAGACGAGATATTCAGTTTCTATCTACCACTTAGTAGTTTTAATTTATTTTACTCAGAATACATTATTCTTTATTCCGGATTGAGAATTACCATGCCTAAGGCTTTATATAAAATAAAAAACTCTTTTTTCGTTGGAACTTAAACATATGCACGATTAAATCATTATTTACGTCTGCATATTTACATTCTCACCAACTATTAAATCATAATATAATCATTTAAACATAAATAATAATATTAAATATTTTTTTTCAAAGTACCTATAAGTACCTAACGTTTATTTATTTTCGAATTCCGTGGCGTCCAGTTGTCCCGGTGCCAAATCGTCCTAGACCCGCGACCCGGAGAACTGTCAATATCTCTCATGATATTACGTCGCATTACCCATGGTTTTATCCACCAAGGACTCTTTTTCCTATTCCCCTTTCTCTTGAGGAAATTTCTGCATTCATATAACAAATAATCACACATTGTTTGAATTCCAACCTGCACGTCAATTTCACTTGACGTCATTTTGGAATGAATCGAGTATTTCACTCTCGATGAAACGTGTAAACAAAAAATGAACACCTGCATTCAATTCCCTGCGGATGATCATCAAATCATCAAATGAGCCAATAAGTCGTCACGTTCAAAATATGTGAGTACTGTATAGTACAGAATATAATCATATTTGCATAATTATTATGCAAATATGAAAACTGGTAGAGAAATTTAAATTTACAAATTGCATACGCCGTACATGAGAGCCAATAAATGCTGTTGCGCTGCCAATATTGTATTGTTATTATGTACCAATCGGCATATTGATGTTCTAACATTGACACCTCGTATCTGACATTCAATGTTTTTGATAAGGGGTAGTTAAAATTGTATACAAAAACTATTAAATGATATGTAATAAAAACAAAAATACGCTTAGTGCAAACATAATTTAGTTAATTTTTAATATAACGGTATTTTTGTTTTTATTTAATATCATTTGATAGTTTTTGTATAACATTTTAACTACCCCCTTTCAAAAAAATTGAATGCAGATACGAGGTGTCAATGTTAGAACATCAATATTCTAAATTAAACCATTATAAAGGGTTATCAAATTAGTAGCTACTATAAATATTTAAAGGGTTATAAATAACACATTTTTCTTTTGATTCCTATCAAAATTGACATTTGTGTTCAGTATTGTTTGGAAAATCATCATCGAAAGGCACGTCATAATAATTGTACAACGTATACAAATTTAAAAAAAAATCCAATAATAATACCTTTTTGTAATTTAATTGGAAAATATAAATTAAATGTTAATATTTGTGATGTTAAAAATCCAATCCGTCAAAAACTTAAACATTCTGCTGAAAATATCGATGTTGCGAATCGAAGTGAAGATAAAATCCAGAATAATCAATTACACGTCGTTCTTAAGAGCTTGGACTTTCTTATGACACTACATGGAATATAGAGATTTACATTAGAAGGCATATCAAATACAGTTAGGTACCTAACACAAGAACTTGAACTGAATGACCATTTGGTGCGTCGAAATTATGCTGATTTGAGCTTTGGAGCAATTCGAAACAGATCTATTATTTTATAAAAAAAATCATCTTCAGCAAATAAGCTCATTCTTGGTTAAAAGGCTTCGTAAATAAGCACAATTCTCGCATTTGGAGTCATGAAAATCCACATGCTATTCTTGCACACCTTGATATTCACAAAAATCAACAGTTTGGTGTAGCTTAAGGTGTGAAGGTATAACTAGACCGTATTTTTTTGAAAACGATAATGACAATGCAGTAACTGTAAATGGAAAATGTTACAGAAACATGATTACTGATTTTGTCTGGCATGAATTAGATGATTTTGATCTGGACGATGTTTGGTTCCAATAGCATGGTGCAACATGCCATATAGCTCGTGACACAATCAACTTATTGATATTCAAATTAAAAATTTATGTCTCTTATTAATTGACAACCCTTTATATATACCTATAGCAGATTTCATAGAACACTGAAGCAGATTTTTTGCGCAATAATGTGGAAGCTACTGCATAGTTCCATACTCCACTGTAATAGCTTTGCAGAAAATAATTTATTTATTTAGAAAAAGAGTATTACAGCATTACAGCGATTGGCCGATGCGCCATAATACATAATAAATACAAAATTATAAAAATATCTTAATTACAAATAACAACTAATATAACAAGAAAGTAGAAAAGACAGCATGTAAATATTAAATTATGTAAATATTAAAGAAACATGATAATATATACAATTATAAATTTAACATATTTAACATGTCCACAAACATTATATAGTTAATAAAAAATAAATCAACCTTTATGGTGCCATCAAATAAGTTAATCGCACGATACACAGCATCATGAAACATAACATATGTCCTGCGACGAGGTATCTTGAAGACCGTAGAGTTACGAGTGATATTGGTGGGAACATGAAAATTAATATTTTCCAGTATATACGGATTGTAAATGAACCCACGAAGAAGTAAAAAGAAATGCTTTAAAAGAACAATCACTTTTCGGGTGGACAGGGATTGCATTGGTAGCATACCTAGAAGAAAACGAATCGGGAAATTCATTTTATTATCATTATCATAAGGAAAGAACCCGAATGTTCTTAAGTAGAGAAATATCGCGCGATAAAATTCGCTGCGTGTGAAATAGGGATTAATTAGTTTTAGCACTTTATATTTTATACATACAGTAAAAAAGACTGAACTGTATATTGTACGTTTTCAGTAGTAGCACCTTGTCTTGATAGCATCTCGTGTCTATTATTACGTATTTAAATTTCGATAAAAACCATAATAAAAGCAATGCCGTGTGCGTGCTAAGAACTTTAATCTAACGATTTTAGAGTTATTTTTTTAACCCGACACGGAAACTAAGTATTATGTACCTTTTTTACTTTTCCACAAAAAAGTAGATTGTGAATTACGTTGGATTTATCAGACATCTGAGATCATTAATTCTATTGAAAACGAGTCAAAATTTAACACGTCAATGATAACAATAGTTAAAATACAATCTCAAATGTGTTCATAATTACTTCCTTCTACGTTTGAAATAATTGGCGCGTTTCTGAGTACTAATAACGCGGGGGTATAATTTTGTAATATTGTATGATTTATTAAATATAAATGGCTGTAATGCCACAAACGAAGACGTGGCATATTTACATTCATTACGCCCTATCACTGCACATATATTATGTAGAATAGTAGTGCCGAATATAAAGGTATATTACACCCCCAGTAAGTACCTAGTTATTAATAAATTGTGCGTATTACATTTCGCCGGTTACGTGTATATTGTACGTAAAACATTTCACCGTGGCACAGTTCACCGTGAGCTTTCTTATAGGAAAAAGATGACCGTACACCATACACTATACGGTCTCCAATTTCATTAGATTCAATATGAACATTAATTTAATTTTCATAGCTGATTTAGGCATAATTCATGAATTCAAGAATGGAAACCTAACCTGACAACTTATCCAGTATATCAGCTATTTTCAAATTTTGTTTGCTGCTGGCTTCCTGTAAAAAAACCGACAAGAACCGTCTTTTATTTAGATATGAATTTTATTTCGGTACCATACGACCAAAGAGGTTGGACGGTCTTTAATATACAGCCATATATTTAAGATACAACATTTCACGGTGAACTGCATACGTACAAGTTTCCGGACACGCATTTCGCCGTAGCATAATAGCGTCTGTACACGTGCATGAATTTACTTGCACCAATAGTGTGCATTAACTTTACTGTTTACACGTAAAAATCTCATTTTTCAAGAGTAAGCGAGACGCGATGTTGTCATTGTGTGGTACTATTTGACAGGTCGTGAAAATCAATTAACCTAAAAATGAGTCTGCGCGGTGTAGTTCATTTTTTTACCGGCAGGTTTGCTACTATCGATCTACTGTAGTAGGTGCGCAGATATCGCACAGTCCAAGTGTCGCGTGAAAATTCAGAAGGTTATGAACTTTTTTGATCCATGCATGCGATATTGCAATTTTCACGATAATACATACTGTCAGAAGTAAATCCATGCATGTTTGTTTTTTAAAATGATGGTTTTTTTTTAAATAAATATAAAAAATATTAAAACTATGAATTAGTCAAAAATCTGCACGAGCAAAAATAGAAAACTTAATAAACAAAATTTTAATAATAAATATGAGCATAAAATATAATGTGATATAACGTAACTGGGGAGATAAATATGTAACAAATTCTAATGTTTTTTACAATAATTGTAAGTTTATCTTTGGTTTATTTTTTTTTCTTTTTAATGTTTTCAGATACCTACATATTTATTAATTAATAGAGTTGAAATTGTAAATTATCAAAAAAATGTCTTAAATTGCTAGCTTCGTATTTTTCCGCTAGGTGCCTCTGCTGGTAAGCCTCTCCCCCTTAATAATTTGTTATTTGCTCAATATATATTTTTTAAATAAATAAAATAAATAAATAAATTATTATCTGTCATGTAGGGCATGCCTAATAATCAAAGATGTAGCGGAGAACGATTTTTTATTTGAAAAACTGCAGTAAGTACAGCGTGCTGACCTTACAATAAAGATGTTCTGTGAGCGGTAATAGGTACGCTTGGCCGCTGAAAAAATGCCTGTAATACAAAGTGATCAGTGTGATCACGACCTTTAGCCATGAACGTAAGACCAAGATGAGAGAGAGTGGAAAGTACTGGTTCTATAATATTATTAACAGTTCTCTGTAGAGGTGAGTTGGAAATACTGTCACCAGTTTGTGTACTCAAGTTTCGGGTGAAACTACCCATACTCAGTATGTGTGGCCCAATAAACTTATTCCAAAAAACTTGTGATGATATCATCGCGAGTCGTTGTTCTGTGCACTCGCCAGTTGGTAGACTTTCAACACTATTGACATTAAATGCGCACAAACGAGATAGCACTTGAATATAGGTATATTTTAATTTCTTAGTCTATTGCGTTCGAATGTATGAATAATAGGTCATAAATTTTGTGTCGCAGCACAGTGGTGAGATGACGCACTGGCTTAGGCTTGTTAATATGACCGCTCAAAACATGTTTAAAATTTAAAAAAAATTACTGTTATTCATTTTTGTTAACAAGAATATTGTAACCTAACAGAAAAACAACTCATAAATTTTAAATGTGTTTAAAATTTTATAATAAATGGGACTTTTCGACAAGCAGAGCTCAGCGTATTTTTAGCGATTCTATTGAAGCCGATCCACAGTCTGAATTCCCTGAGCCGATACGTATTTCAAATACTAATATGGAGTTGGTTTTAGTTTCAGTTGAGTATGAAACTTTTGTCGCATACGCACGCCAAACGATCTATATAGTATTCCAAATACTAGTAAGTATTTTGGAACAAGTTTCTATACTAAGTATTTTTTTATACTGGTAGTAAGTATACTTAATCTTCAAAATCGACCAGTTTTCCCATCTCTAGTTCTCTGACAAGAATGATTGTACAGTAACCTGTTTCTCTCATTGTGTGAAACGATCTGGAAGCACTGTTAGTTATAGTATAACGAAGCGACAATCAGATAATACAGCAATTACTAATTAGCATTCCTTGTAAGTGAATCAGGAATGTAAGATGGAAAAGGATTGTCAGTATGCATTCAATTAATCAACTCAGATACAAGTTATTCTGAGAAATTAATGAAGGTATATTATGCTTTGCAATATAAATAATAATTGAATTGTCTGTAGCGAAGCAACTATAAAACAGGTTAGTAAATCATCCCACTGAATTGGGGTTGAGAATGTATAAAATGTTCAAGTTTCATAATACCTAAATATAATATGAATAAACTAATGAATGTTATTTATTATGTGAATATAAAGTCATTTTTACATATAGTTATATTCGTTTATTTATTAAAATTTCAGAGGTTATTTTACACCGCAATGCAAACAAATTATCAAAAGTTTGCGTCGAAATATCGAAAAAAATACTATTATACTATACTTGAATTTCGATGGGTGAACATAAATTATTGGGTTACATGTAAATTGTACGTATTACATTTCACCGTAGCACAGTTCGCCTTGAGCTTACTTATCGGAAAGAGAAGACCGTATACCAGAGGGGGGCAAACTGTGGCCCGCCGGGTATTTTTTTGCGGCCCGCCATCGTTAATTGTACTTACGAATAACTTTTTTAAATTAAAAAAAAAAAATTGACATAGATTAAAATTTGTTTAGCAATAGTACGCGATCCATTTTCAATAGATATTGATGGTGTACCGACAGAGCTACAACTTGATATTATTGATCTGCAGTGTGACAATGATTTATAATTGAAGAGAATTGCATCGTCGTGAAGAAATCTCCAAATTTTACAATCCCCTTAATTTAATGCCCGAAAAATGTTCGTTATTTTTGGATCAACCTATATATGTGAACAAACATTTTCGATCATGAACCTCAATAAAAATTCTTTACGATCAAATTTTTCCGATGCCCATTTACAAGCAGTTTTGAGAATATCAATTAAAAAATTAACACCTAAATTTAAAAAAAATGTACAACAGTTTCAATCTTCTCATTATTTTTTTTGTAGTATTTATTTTTCGTGATAATAAATATTGTATATCTAAAAATGGTATTTTACTTGCGGCCCGCCGCTCATTTTGAAGTTTTGAAATTGGCCCTTCATCCAAAAAGTTTGCCCCCCCCCTGCCGTATACTAACGGTCTCCAATTTTATTAGATTCAATGTGAACATTAATTCATGAATTCAAGAATAAAAACCTAACCTAACCTAACAAATAATCCAGTATATCGGCTATTTTCAAAATTGTTTTGCCGCTGGCATGCTGTAAGCCGACAAGAACCGTGTTTTATTTAAACATGAAACTTATCTCAGTACTATACAACCCAAAGAGGTTGGACGGTCTTTAATATACGACGGTATCTACAAATTTTCGGACACGTAATTATTGAATATACCGGGACTATTACGGCTTAAAATATTACTCCGCAAGACGTCTGGGGCCCGATTTCCTAACTATCGTCTCGTGTGGCACCAGACGACATGACGTAATTGTGACGTCAGCCGATACATGCCGCCCGCTCGAGCGTGTATTGGCTGACGTCACAATTACGTCATGTCGTCTGGTGCCACACGAGACGATAGTTAGAAAATCGGGCTGCTGGTCAATCGCGTCAGTGGCATGATGATGATCACGCGCCGATAAGCGTTGTAAACACAGCATTACTAAATTTAAAAATTCTACTTTTGTCATTGGAAAATAAATCAATCTAATGAATATTTATCCCAGCATGAAAATAGTAATGGAAAACCACACAATATCGTGTATTTACACACGCTGTATTATTCATTCATTTTCGAACTTCATACGGCACTACTCAGTCCAATAATAATTTTGGTAATTTCATTCAAGACAGTTTTATTATATTATTTTACATTTAAGAAATCATATGTTTAGGCTTCAATGCCTTTAATAAGCTTAGTATGATCTAACCAATTTCCTGATATAAAAACTGGCATTCTTGTCAAGACTCATGTCAAAAGCCTACTTATAAATTCTCGCTAAGTCCTCAGATGTAGAAAAGGAGAAGATTCATTCGTGTGAGGGGCCGATAAACTTTTATAATAGGACCACTAACTTTGCGGGGAATAGAATATACTGTCGGCTTCAAGTTCACTTGAAAACACTAACATAGGCATCGACGATTTTCTTTAACGCAGACGAAGCAATTGATACGTCAGAAAAAATAAAAATGGGTCTCGAAATAACACCAGCATCTTAAATGTTATTTTAATGTAATCAGTCACTAAGACCCGTTTCACACAGGAAACCTGCGTGGCGAAATTCCACATTTACACATAACTGAATGGACGCGTTCAGACGGAGACACACGAGTGTCGCGTTCATTTTATTTGTGAATGCGGAATCTCGCCACGCCGGTGGCGCCATACAGGCGTCTAAACGCACCACTGAACCACAGCGCAGTCTATCATGATAATAAAATAATTGAAGTCTATGATTTCGAAATAACTACATATTTTTTTTCCAAACGCCACCACCCTTGTCAGGAATATAAAAATATTTTACACATAGATTTTATATTGGCCACGGAGCACCGAGAGCCTATCTAAAAAGATTCAAACTAAGGGACGATGCCTGTTGTCCATCTGATGGCAACACTTCTCAAACGGAATGGCAGATTATCAACAACTGCCTAATATTATGTAGAAAAGAAGCTATGGGCCCTCGGGGTTCTATGAAAACAACGCAATTACAATATCCACTTCCAAAGCTTCACAAAACACTAAACAACAAAGTAATAGTTACCTACACGAAATACTCGTATCTTATTCTGGCCGTTGAAAAATAAAAATAAATAAATGAAAGAATATAATAATCAAATGACACGGTACTGACTATTAGCCTTTACCATAAACAATTTTTGATTATCGTGAGGTTAGGTACTGCCAAAAGTTGGTAAGTCGATAATTTAGGTATTTAGAGATAACAACAGATTATGTATTTATATTATATAAATATGTACACTAGAAAAAATAATCAAGGTAATCCGATATATAGAACATGCACATTAAGCACAAAGAACTTAGCATTATGCCTGATTTTAGAAGGCATATTAATGTCAATGTTGCAAATTGCAAGTATTGCAACTACTTCTTAACATGGTTTCGAGACTTACCAACTTTTGGTAGTAACAGACGATATATAATTACTATTATTTTTAAAATAAATTTTTTGATATTATTATCTTTTACTTGGCAAAACTACGAAGGGCGTTTCTAGTATTATTAAAGTTCAGTGTAGTTACTTATATATAAAGGTTAACAAAATTTTCTATCAATAATTCGCCCCAGCAGTGTATTTCAATCCCTACGGAGAGATTATTTTGAAAATCATCTGTCATATGATTGGGGGGCTTAGCACACTCCCCTAGTCCCCTGGGAAACAGGATACAATTATTATTACACGCGTTTTCGGTTGCGAGAAGATCAACGGGGCAATTATTATTACCATATTTACTTCCTGGACAAAGCACGAATAAATATTTACGATCATTTGAGTCACGGTCATAACAATGTACCCATTTCACACCATCGTTACTTACGGGGGTCCGGACCCCCCCATCATCATCATAATCAGGGGCGCGACAACCCGGTGTGGGTCCTGGTTTCCTCCAACAGCTCACTCCACCTTTCCCTATCCAGTGTGGCCGCTTTACAATTCGGTACTCCCAGAATACGGCAGTCACTGGCAGCTCCATCTAACCAGCGAGTCTTAGGCCTGCCTCTTCTTCTACGCCCTATTGAATTGCTGGACATCACTCTCTTTGCCGGTTCATTGTCATTCATACGGTGCACATGGCCTAGCCATCGCAGCTCCCAATCTTAATTGATTGAACTGTGATGTAATCTTCGTACAGCCCGTAGAGCTCAGCATTATATCTTCTCCTCAAATTGGTGCCGTCCTTGATCGGTCCATATATACATACGGCGGAGATTTTTTCTTTCAAAAACCTTTTCCGGACCCCCCCAGAAACGGAAAATAATTATTTAGGTAAATGGAATATTATTTATTTTTATTCTTTGATTTCAATTTCAATTAAAAAAAATATTATAATTATTAATAGAAATATTATTTTTCAACTGTCTGACGTGCCGAGCAGTTTTTTTTATGAAGAAAAAATAGTTCTAAAAAATCTATTAAAACATAGCACACATATAATAGCTTTACCTTGCTTTTCCCTCCACCACCCGCCACGTCTCCACCCGTTCAAATTTGTGCCGAAAGTGTCCCAGGAGCAACTTCCCAAGACCTTGGTTGGCGTGCACTAGAGTGTGCGTGATCCCTAATTCCATATAATGTATTACGGTCGATTCTCGATGAGAAAAGACCTTCTCGCTTGCCATATAATGCCGCAAACTTTTTAAAAGCTGAGAAATTTTCCCTCGTAGATACCAAATCGCAATGGCCGACCGGTCCAACTGAGGGTCGGACCGACTTGAGAAGCTCTTCCCTTTCAACCGACATATAGGGACACTCCCAGAGGATGTGATCGACATCCTGCAATTCGCCACATAGGCAAGTTGGAGATTCTATTAGGCCAAGCTGACAGAGCTTGGAGGCAAAACCACCGTGTCCGGTTAAGAACTGAGAAGTCCAATGGTCTGGAGTCAATCTGGTTATCTCCATGCGCCACTTAATATTAGGAAAGAACAAATTGGAAGAAGTGGTCCATCGCCCCTGCCACACACGCAGCGCCGTGTCATACGCCAGGTCGCGTACAATAACTTTTCGAGCGCACCGGCTCATGGATCCAAGACCTAAAGGCGGCGATATAAAGATACCGCCAACCTCCGCCCCCAGACCCCCAAGCAAGGCGGTCGTGGCACCACGGACCTGAATGTGCAGGTCTAACGGAAGCACTCCAGCAAGGACAGGCAACGCGTCGGTAGAAGTCGTCTTATAAGCCTTAGTGAGGGCAAGTAATGCTGAGCGTTGACCGCTGAGAAGAGTTTTCCGGATGGACAATAACTTACATCTATGATACCACGTGCTGGCGGCATATCCAGCAATACTCATAAAGATTGCATCATAAGCTATTTTAAGAGATCTGAACTTAAGACCCCAATTACTTCCAGTAAGCCAGGAGACCCGATGGTAAGCTGCTTTGGCTTTAGCCACCGAAGTTTTGGCGTGGTGCATAAATGATAATTTGTCATCCAATAAAATGCCTAGATATGTAACCTTATCTTTGACTTTAACTAAAGTACTACTCATACGGATGGTGGGCAACCTTGAAGTGAGTTTGGCTGCTCCCTTGAGGAGGATGGATTCTGTTTTATGCCGAGCAAAAGTGAGTTTGATAGTAAAACCCCAGGTCATAATGGTTTCCAAAGCCTCGTTAGCAGCTAGCTCAAGACCATTGCGGCTGTTCGCACTCACAAGGAGAAGCGCGTCATCCGCATAAGCAATAATACTACAGTCGTTTGGAAGCGTGATCGACAGGAGGTCATCAAAAAGGATATTCCATAGAAGGGGTCCAAGAACTGATCCCTGGGGACACCCCATTGTGGATTTCCTAGATATTATTGTATTGCCAGTATCATATAATATAGATCTGTCACTGAAATAATTTTGGATTAGTGCATATTTGTCTCCCGGTACACGTTTTAATCGAAGTTTACACAATATTAATGGTCAGGAAGCACTGTCAAAGGCACCCGCTATGTCTAAAAGAATGCCTAGTACGTATTTACTTGTTGCTGTTTCAGTGTAGTTGTTAACTTTTCGAATCGCATCCTCAGTGGATTTACCCGGCCTGAAACCATATTGGTTCGGGGAGAGTGGTGCAGTCTCTGCGAGGTGAGTCTCAAGTCGTGTGCACATAAGATGCTCCAGTAGCTTGCTGAATGTAGGCAAGAGTGTCAGAGGGAGGGCGGCTACCGGCTTTAGGGATTATCCTACGTATTCCTATTTTCCAGCAATCCGGAAAAATACCACTGGAAAAGCATTCGGAAAAAAGAGACGTTATTTCTGGCGCTGCAACAGCCCAAACATGCTTGGCCATCAAATTGTCAATACAATCATGGCCAGGTGCTTTCCCAGCGAGAAGGCTTTGAAAAATGCCACCAATTTCATGCTCGGATGGCAATGGCGAAGAGGTGACTTGGTATGGGAGCGCTGCTACAAAACGGGCTTGCTGAAGAATCGTATCATCCGTGGAAGGATCATCCTGTGGTATGAGGCCATCAAGTAATAGCGTGGCGGTTTCAAGCTGCGTAGTGGTGAATCCACGACCTAGAGGTCGCTCAATGCCACTAACGATCTTGGTTGGGCGAAGTCCAATCTTAATCGCGCGATACGGTGGACCCCAGGGGTCCGAGCCACCCTCAGTAGTGACAAAGTCGCGCCAGTGATCCTTTTTTGCTTGGAGAATGGCGTCCTTGTATTTACGTCTGGTACATCTGTGTGCTGAAGCCAGCAGTTCAATGGTATGCGGTGGTAGTCTGGAGCGGTGCGCAGATTGGAGTCGCCGCCTAGCTTTTTTGTTGAGTGCTCGGAGATCAGAGATGTGTTCCGTCGACCAGGCTGGTAGGCCTGGAGGTTTGGGATTGCAACGACCCAAAGAGGATTCTGTAGCACTAATAATGATGTCAGACAGTCGTGAAGCGGCCATATGAGCATTGGGAAGAGGTTTCCTGGAAGCTCTATCTAGCTTTCTAGTGATGATACTTTCGAAATTTTCCCAGTCCCCATGTTTCGATCGAAATCGTCGTTCAAGTCCTGGGGATGCGACAGATACACCAACCGGTGTGGAGCACATATCAAGCGTAAATGTTAACAATTTGTGATCGCTAATGGAGGAGTCTTCTTCCACCCGCCAGTCACTGATTCGACTGAGGGTTCGGCCAGTCACCAGCGTAATGTCAATATGAGAACTCCCTCGCCTCGTTACGAAAGTAGGCGGGCTTTTAGCGTTGTTGATAATCGAAAGAACGCGTTCTGCTATCAGTTTTTCGATATATTCGCCGCCACCCGTGGGATGGTCAACAAGTGCCCAAAGTGGAGATTGCGAGTTAGCGTCGGCACCAATGACGACGTCTCTGTCGCTGATATCGCGGAGTATTGCATCTAGCAGCATGGCCATTTCTTCCGTCGGACTCGTATAGTTGAAATACATTGAGATTGCTATAACTGCACTCCCTCTAGGGGCGGTGATTTCAGCACACGCAATATATTCATTTGAAAGGTGAGAGATGTGGAGTATCCCTAACTGAGGGTCAGCAACAAAGATACAGGCTTTGGATGAAGGGGAGGCACTGACGACACGGCCGGAACCAAACCCCATTTTAGAGTACCAGTGATATGGCTCTTGCACAAGCGCTACATCCAGGCCCTTCTTGAGCATTAAGGTCTCAAACTCCAGTGTACTGACCTTTCCCTTGCCCACATTTAGTTGAGTAAAGCAAATCATTTTAATTCATAGTCTGTCATTGCCCGTTCTCGTTCCTCCGCATACAGACGAGCTGGGCAAGAAGTACTGTGAGTCGGATGATCATTTTGACGTTTATGGCGGTGGCAGGCGACACATTTTGGAGCAACCTCTTTTCCGGGACAGTCTGCGCGATCGTGACCTACCTCAGTACAGTGAGCACACGTTGGAACCTTGGCGGAACACAGTTTTGCCATATGTCCGTACAAGTGGCAATTAGAACATTTTATAACCCCAAGAAAGTCTTGGACTGGGTAAGATTCTCATCCCATGAAGAGACGATCATCAGCAATCAAGGCATGCCTTACAATGGGTGGGACAAATGCAATAAAATGGCACTTTTCCGTGCCCTTTGGACCTGCCTTATGGCTAAGGCTTCTGAAAGGCCCGATTTGTCTTTTGTGGACTTAAATATAGCTTCCTGGAGCTCTTTTTCGGTTGTTGTCGCCGGCAAGTTAAATATAATTACTCGGGGTTTCTTGCGTCCGGCGATTTCAGCGCGCAGGCCAGCCTCGGCAATACCAGGGGCAGTGAGTAGGCGTTTTGCCTCATCTTCTGTCCGGGGATGGACAATAATTCCACCATTTCTAATGTTGCAGATTCCAGTGATCTGAACGCCCAAAGCTAAGGGGGCAACAGTAGATTTTAAAATAGTTTTAGTCGATATTGAGGTTTTGTTGTCCTCCGTCGTTGGGAAGAATAAAACACCCGGACGAGCCTGGTGTTGGCTAGGTGGTGGTGGAGCTAAAGGAGGCACTGAACGTCGGCTGACTACCGTTGACCAGGTCGGGATGGTTAATTGAGGCTTCAACTGGTGCTTTGTGTGAATATTTGAAGTCTTGAGGACTTCGATCTCCGCACACGAGGCTGTGATTGTTTTGGTTTTTTCTGAGAGCAAGTCCTGCATTAATGCCATCTGAAGGCTCAGGTTTTCTAATTCTATTCCTCGGGAGGCTGCTAGATGTTCTGCTTTTAAAAGGTTCGCGTTCATATCTCCGATAGCCAGTGCCAAGGCTAGTGTTGCTTGGTATACTTGCGCGTGCATTGTTTTAGGAGCAGCCTTTGAATTGAGCGCCTCTTGAATGGCCTTCAAATGGGTCATTGCTGTTTTATTTTTGTCTGTCTGACCTGGTAGGGGAGTGATGGAATTTAGCAGAGCTGGCTTTATAGTGGTTGATGGGACTAGGACATCAGAGTCTGCTGGGGAATCCATTATGTATTTTGGATGAGTCTTCATCAGACCCAGGTTTCCTGGAACGTAGAATCTTCTTTTTGGGAAGTTCCGAAGGTACGCTCTCCATATTCCCAACCACTTTTCGGGCCGAACTGGTGCTTGGTCCAGGATCAGGAGGTGTCCGTTGCATCGCTGAGCGAAACTATTTATAATAACTGCACAAACAACATATATTAAAATAAGAAATATTAATAACTATTATTATAATGTCAAATAACACACACAAATATTTAAATAAACACAAGTAATTATTATTCTATTATACTGTTATGATTACTTAATTAAAGAAACTGGTTTAATTAATGGCCAATTAGACTAGGAGCGGAATGCAGAAATACTGTCCTTAGTTAAGATCATTTCTATTGAAAATAATACCATATTTAAAAATTCTCGTTAGGTAAATTAGGTAAATTATTTTATAATTGTTAAACGATGACAAAAATATGACAACTGCATTTTATACATGCAATAACTATAAATACATATTAATATTTAATTATAATACTCTTATGTTTCCGTTATAAGTCATTATACGTGATTCCACAGGCACCACAAGTTTTTTTTAACATGGTAACACTAGCGTCTAGTGTCATTCTTCATCTGGTATTTTGTATTTCTGCGGGCTGGCGTATAAAAATAAAATAATATTCTGCAAGTACATGCCAAATGAATTAACACTATCAATATCCATATTGAGATACATTGTTAAATGAATTTGAGTGTATGGACTGTGTTATAGACATGCGAATTTATTTTGACAGCAGCTGTCAGTGGTAAATGGTAATACAGAAGGGGGCGTGTTCATAACAAAAGTAGTCTATGGTTAAGGATTCCTTAACTCTATACTCAGGATTGTCTATAGTTAAGTCATGCTTTTCGGCGACTTATCCTTAGGAACGAAATCTTAGATTGTGCATTCCGCTCTAGGTGATTATTAACTTTTAAGCGATAACAGATAGAAACAACCGTTCACGCCGAAGTATGAATCGTGACCTCCTAATAGCTTTACCATTTTACAACGTTTTTCTTAGCTCGTATTCTTATTTGTCCGGTGGTTCTTTGTCTGGTACAAATCTTGCAATCGATTTTTAACTGACTTCCCGATTAGCTAGACTTTTTAGAATATATCAGAACACGATGCCAATGCATTTAGTACATACTTTTAGCCATATTTAAGTAGAATTAAATTCACGTTCAGTTAATTGTGTTTTGTATGAAAAGTTATTTCGACACCATTATTGGTTGGTAGGGGTCTGGGGTCCTAGCTCCTAAATTATTAATATATACGTGCGTTACTATGAAAATCAATATGACATGTCAAGTAAAAAATTTTTTGATCGTTTAAGCTAGTCAAGTCAAGTTTATATGGCTCAACAGAAAATTTAAAAACGTTGTATATAAAAAGTTTTTTTATCTTGTAATTATTTTTCAATTACGCCATACATTACGGTCCACAAATTTTGTAACCGTCTGCCAAAATTACTACTACTATCTTCACCAAGTTTTTGTTTCTTATTTGGTGCAGTATTTTTTTGGGTAGAAATGAAATTGTTTGCTAATGTGTTGATTAGTTTGGTTCTTTACGCACACATTGACAACAGAATTGCTCCGATCAGATGAGGTATTCTCTCGCTACAGTGGTCTTAAGCTTTGTAAACTGATCAAAACTAGAGGTTCGCGGCGTGGTCAACCCCCCGCCGCCTGATGAGGTTAGTGCGATAATATTATAAGCGACGTATGAAATCTCAAGGACCAACCTATGCAATTGTATATCGATATGAAACGTAATGCTTATCCTTGAAGAGTATTTGTCTGCTATTTTTTAAACGATGCGATCTGTCATTTATTATTGTTATATTATGTACGTATTTTTTTTCTCTTCAAACGCGTGCCTTGTAAAATCATCTCACGTGCCACTGGTGGCTCGCGTGCCATAGGTTCCCCACCACTGAACTAGAACTACCTTCGGATCACGCAATTTAGTGCCGAAGTCTTGCGTGGTAGCCATCGTCCCCGCCTGACAGCAAATAGGTATTTATTATACAGGATCAAGTGGGGTTTAAAAAAACTAAAAATTAATTTGTTTTTTCCACACACGTAGTTCATTGTTATCGATAAAAATGACGTTGTAGGTTATTTATTGATGGAGTGTGAAGTATTTTTTTAATATTCATTTTGAACAAAATCCAATGAATGGAAGACTTTCGTTATTAAATGCTAGCCTACAAGGTGTTCAAGCATAATGGACGAGTGAAGCGTGACTTGGCCAAAATTGATGAAAAAAAAGGCGTTTGAACTCTGACCTCGCCAACAGTTTAATGGCTTGTAGCTACCGTTTTCGCATGAAAGATCGATCTAGTTGGCTAAACACATAGGTAACTAATAAAAAAATGAAGGGATGACAGTTAAAGGGGCCCAAGTGCATAGATAACCAAGTTGGATAAATCAACGTGCGACATCGATAAATGTTTTCATCATGCCCCCCAGATCCTAAAACGGCCCCCCTACACATCGCTAAGTTTAACGGCATGTGTGCGCACAATTTAAGCGTTTATTTAAATTATGTTAGAGGTAAAAGTAAGGGCCGTCGGTTTATTTTTAGCGATTTTATGTAATTGTAATACATCGAACCTGCATCTCTCGAGTATCGCGCCCATTCCACATGAGATAAAAGTGGCAGCACATGGAGCGCTGTGACGTAGAAAATTTTGATACGGAAGTTGGTCTATACTCTATCTATAGGATAGGACAGTCCCGCAGTCATTTAGTACTCATTGAGTGGCATTGTATTATTGCATTTCTCCACTTGTAAAACAACATGTCGACTAGTTATTGCTATTTCACGATTTGGCGATCTTTATAACATCTCGTGTTTGCCTCCTTATCCATTGGTTTATAGTTATATTATGGTCTTATGGAAGTCATTTTTAAAGATACTAGACAGGCATCCTTGGCACTGAATTGCGAATTACGATGGTAGTGATAGTTATTGATTACTTCGAATGCAATGCCGTGACCTGTTTATAATAAATAAAGACTTTAGGCTGCATATTTCACATATTATATATGCATATTAAAACATACCATATTGCATTCAATGAATGCATGAGCAATAATAACTAGCACTTCTATTAATTGAAGTTAAAAGTTTCGTATCACGTCCTGACTATAAATCGACTGGCCCTACATTTATTCCGAGTGAATAGACTGACTTGTAAAGCACATTAGTCAATATGTTATTATTAATGATCATCACTATAATATACCAGTGGCGAAGAGTGTTTGACCAAATACAGCCTCAAAAGGGAATTGGAAACCTTCCTTGGAAACAGAAAGCTCTTTCCCTGTTAACTTAAGATTTGTGTTGTGTTTAAATTTAGTTTAGTTAAATACTTGATGGGCGTCTAAATGCACTCGACAGTGGCGCACCCAGGATTTAATATTGGGGGGGGGGGGGGGGCAAGGAAGAGAATGTAAATTAGTCCTATAGGCTCTTTTTCTTCTTCACAGCCTAATTTCTCGTTTATCGGTCTTTTGTCTATTGTACTCGGTGTACCTACACCATGGTCCCCACATCCTGAAACGGGCCCTCAGGCTAGGATACTTGGGGCCCCCCTACCTACCGCTAAGATTAAAGGCAGTGTGAAACACTACATTAACGTTTTTCATCTTGTGTTTTAGTTCAAATTAAGGGTAGGTACTTATACAGTTAATTATTGGCGATTTTTAATACATTTACTTTAATAATGGAGCTGTCGAGTATCGACACATAATAATCAAAAAATATATTGCACAATTATATAAGTAATTGTAAATGTTCATAGCCATGAAGTATAATAGCGCCGCAGGCGACTTTTTTTACTATTAAAGCTAATTTATGATGTGTGTTTATCTCACTTATCTGGTCAACCCGACACGCCGGGCCCCCCACAGCCCGGGCCCTCAGGCTAGAGCCCTGTCAGCCCTCCCCAGCCATGACCTACACCACTCCGGTATTCGGGTGGATACCGAGAATTTTTTGACAGTTCCTAAATTGGGTTTCTAAAAAAACTTGACATTAGTGTTTCGAAATTTTTGTGTTAGAAATTAAAATCTAAGAAATTTTTCTAAAAAGGGTGCTGGAGAATTATTACAAATCATTTTTTTGCCGTGTTTTTATTTGTCTAAGCCCAAAGGTATAGTTTATTGGCTTTCAATTTCAATGTTTAAAATCATTCTGATAATTTTCTTTTTTGAGGGGTGCCAGGGCCCCTTGGCTCCCCCCCTGGGTGCGCCACTGGCACTCGATACCAGTTTTTTTGTTCAATGCCTTTACATAATATTATAATATAGACAAGTGCATTTTGTGTCTCTGTTAATTACCTTAGGAATCGAGGGCATCCGTAGTTTGTTCTCCCAATGTGCAGAACTAACCTGCCATTAATGATGCCAATTGGGAGGCCAATAACCATATTTAATGAAATCGCTTTGGATATTGATATATTCCACTTACATGAGGGTGAATTTAGGTGGACGTAATTTTATAAGTTTTTAAGATAGGGTCTATCGTTAGTTCACCCTGTGTGCTTCCATCTACTTTTATTTTTATTGCATTATTTTATTTCTTTTATTATTTTGTTTCTTATTTTATTACTTACTCTATTATTAAGTCACATCTCTCTGTATTTTAATTTTAAAAATACTTATTTTATGTCATGTCGTGAACGCTTTGAATTTGTAATTTGTTATGTTCATTATATGTAAAATAAATAAATTTGATTTGATTTGATTTTAATGTACGATTCCAATAAAAATTAATTTCGCCGTCTGATGTAGACGCAGTTGATGACATTCTCTATTTGAATTTTATTTGAGTCACTTTTCGAGTATTATTTGCAATCTGTCATTATATATCACTACTCACTTGTACCCTTTAAGTCATCAGCCCTTCGATAATTTAATAGATAATACATCACAGCACCGTGCCTGGTTAAAAGACTGTCTTTAGTGACATCTAACCCTCGAAAATTCCATTTATCACTCTCTACTGACGGGAAAATAGTCCCTTAGCGAGTGAAGTACTCCATGATTTAATACTTTGGACGCGGAAGACGCACACGGTGCGTAATGACCAGGCGGCCGATCGATGTAATTAACGTGCATTTTAAAGGGGGCAATTAAAATCTCATTATCTATTCAGCAGCGAAAGCGTTAAATGAAGCGTCTGGCTAATATGTGAATTTAAATAGTAGGTATAAGTGGTAAGTACATAATGTTAAGTTTTATACGTATTATTAAATTTATTCTAATCTATTTTTAGATTTATCTATGTACTTTTCGAAAAAATTTGCCAGTTGGCAGCTGGCCGTATCGCAGTTCATCGTAAATTGTTTAATCGGAAATAGATGGCCGTATAGTATTGAGATCAAAATCATATATTAAGTATAAATAAAAAATAAAAAATACTAAAAATCGGTATGTGAGTGATGGGAATGGGTTTACGTAGGGTGTTGATTTACACTTTTCCACTTATTAATTCAGGGACATTACGTATTTATTACGTCAGTATATTTCGCTTGACAAGTAGTAACAATTAATTATTAGCAACATTATTTTGTAAACGCACGCTTTGGCGCAAAACGGTGGCAAGTTGTATTTTTAAAGGCGATGTTCGAGGCTCGGGGTAGGTTAACGACTGACAATACCTACTCTCGACCCTTCGTCCGCCCAGAAACAGATAACGGCACTTTAATTTTGTTTGTTTCGCGGTGCATCCTGGTCTAGCCTTGACTCATTTACAGTTATAATAATATTATCATTATATTCCCAACTCTGTCGATTGGAGGATTTTTGATGGGGGATTTAGGCATTATGATATTTGGTATCAGTAGGTACTTATGTACGCGCGTTGGAAGTTATACTTCATTGGCGTAACAAAACAAAAACAAAACTTGTGATAACCTAGATTCTTCGACTAGCTCTTAATTATCTTGTTAAATTACACACTCAAGAAAAAGGGGCGCTTATTGAAGCGTCGTTGGTTTATTTCTACATACTTTAACTTATATTACTTAATTATATAATTATTTCTCGTTGTTTTAATTTTTAAAGTAACAACTGTCACTCTGATGTTTAATCGTTTGTTTACGTAAGGAATTGCAAATGGCCGACATTAATAAATTCGTTTCCTAGGCAACGGAATACTTCTACTATCAAACTTGCGTTTTGTATATTGTAAATTATAAATACAATCATCTCATATAATTTATATACAATTCTGGTAGGTATCAGTATCATGTTGTATCTCTAATAATATCCAACTAATGTTTTTATTGAATTTAATAAAGTTGGAACACTACTTACCTGTCAGCAATGTTCCACGAATAACGCGTATATTTTTAATGCTATACTGATATCTCTTTCTGGCAAGATAGTGACACGAACAAAAACGCCGACCTTCAGTTAGTGTTTATGGCAGAGTATGGTTTAACGACATAACTATACAAATCTAGCCTTGTAGTCAATTCTACTTCTCAATAGCCGTGCGACAATCTCACGACAAGGTACAAACAGAATATATAAGTCCCATGGTCCTAAACTATGGAAGAATCGAGAATGAAATGGTCAAAAAGACTATGAACAGGTAACCACTAGCGTAATCGTTTAGTATTAGGAAGTAAAATGTATGTTGTTTACCTTTTCTTTATAAATGTAATAAAATTTTACGTAGAAAATTTCGCCCCCAAGGATCGAGACTGCTCAAGTGTAATTGGAACACTGTGACCACAGGCCTCGAAATGACACGTCGCGTAGATTTGGCGCGATGTTATTTTGGAAATAATTTCCGGGAAATCTCCATTAAACTTAGAAAATAAGTTATGGGAGAGATTGTTTACGTAAAATTTAGCAAGTACATGTTTCAATAATTTTTATAGCAATAATGGAAATGTATGAAAATTGAAAAAGAAAATTGAATATTTATAAATTTATATACTGTATAATTATGAATAAAGAATTTTAATATTAATTTTATCAGCACAAGGTAGAGGCGAACTACCGTTATAAAAATATTGTAAACGCGTATCTATATCTATAGACGCGTAATTATAATTATAGATTTTGTTAATGCTATAACTCGCTAACTATAATGAATATTGTAAAAGTAACAATTGGAAAAACTTAAGATTCTGGTATAGATGGGTTTCTACCCATAAATAATAATAAATCTTAATCGCGTCTTGGATAAATAAAAGAATCAAATACTGCGACTAAAAACACAAATTGACGCGTGACCTTGAACCTTAACTGAATTCTGTTCGACTAGAATTTACGGCCCAGCTGTGCTAGCTCGCGAGGTAAAAATAGATTCAAGGTTACGTTTAGATTACTATGGAAAGGCCACTATTAAAGACTAAATAAATTTGTAGTCGCTTGTAAATAACATTTTGTTAGGATTAAGCATTTATATATTTAAGTTGAAATGTTAAGTATAATATTATAGTGTTTTCACGTAATAATGTTCGTGCGAAAGGTAAATATCGAATGAAACGTTTTCTGCGGCTCCAAATAGTTTTATTAAAACTTAGTAAAATTCTATTGGCCTAAAAAGGCCAAGAGTGGTGGAAAGGACTAGTACGTGGGTGTCAACCTTTCGTTTTGACATTTTAAGTTTAAAGACTGCCATTCCCTTATTTAGTACCCGAATACTTATTCCGATACCTCGATGGAAAGCTAGAAACTTTCCCCTTCGTTCAAACACGAAAAATCATATAAAATCAACTATTTTGCTTACGTCACCGCTATGGCGTATTTAAGGGACTTGTTCTAGAGGGTGCTTGAAACACCCCTATTGAAACTTTATTTTGTGAAAATAAGGTAGAGTAATTTTAACTCGATTTAATTAGAAGATATCTCTATTAGAAAGTTGCCAGGAACGGGAGATATATGTAAATTTATCCCGTGGGAGAAAGATATACATCTGCTATCCCTTACGGACTGTTTCCTGTTAAACCTCTATCCGAAGGGTATAAAAGGTGACCACTTTTCCCGTAAAATCATTAGTTTCTACACTTCTCACCAGCGATCTCCTACTAAGCAGCAGTCCTTCCGCGGATACGAGACACGGTTCTCAGTAACATTCGTGAAATTTACCTACAATAAGTCCCCATCGACGGGCAAAAAGTAACGCGAATATCTCGTATCTGCCGGTCGTGACGTGTGCCGCAAAACGTAGCGCGAATAACACGTATCCAGTGGCGACCGGTGAGTTATTTTACTGGGAGTTCACTTTTTTCACCTTTTGACTGCCGTAAAAAGGCATTTGCCTTCATCAAAACTTTTGGTTTTTTTTAATTTAGTACATTTAAAAGAAATAATAAATAACTCACTATTTATTATTTGTTGTACCTCTAAAAACAGTTTTTCTTGAAAAAAAATGGATTTTAAACTTTAACACAAACTATTTTGTTTTGATCGAATTATTAGTAGTACCGAAATATCTCGTATCTGGCAGTGACCGGGATTTATTGTTCATTTGTATGAGAAATCCATTCTTCTGTTTTTCATCGACACAAATTTTTCAATTACGCGTTTGTTGAAGTCAGGAATCTCTTGTATCATTCTTTTTTCGATACTGAGCATACATAATGCGTTCAATCTTGATTGCGCGATGGTGTTTCTACTAAAACACTTGATCCGTTTGAGTGTGAAAAAACATCTTTCGCTTTCCACTGATGTCATCGGAATAGTAGAAATTAAATTTAATAGTAAAACCGTTTCCGTAAATGTGTCAATGAGATTTTTTTCGATTAAAATGTTTTATAATGCTGAGGCGCCATCAGCATTATAAAAATTATCCAAGCTGTAAATAACAGACAATTCATTTTTGAGTTTATTTTTATCTCAAAAGTCAGACGTATTACAGAGCTAGTTTGAAGAGATATCATAATTGATAAACATTGTGAATTTAGTTATCAAACTGAAAAAAAACTTGAAGTTTATTTTTAAATTGTACTTCGCCTAAATTTGAGAAATGTTGTCAACATGTGCAGAAATTTAAATGCGTACTGTGAAAAGAATTTATTTTTATAATAATATTGAATAAAAATTGTCATACAATAATTGTACGTGTGATACGGGCTGTATTGTTTTAAAACTGATGAATCTGCGTTCGGACCGAGAGCGACTTGAACTGTCGCTCCCGAGCACGTAGAAAAAATATTTACGTATTGCTGTTCCACGCGCCAGACGACGCTCTTTCTCATTGCAAAGAAATCGAAATTAGATTACTGGGCGCTTTGGTCGAGCGATGGCGAATATCGCTCACATCAACATATAATATTATTATTTAAAATAGCCGGTTAAAAACACATATTAGAATTTGTTTTTGTATATGAATTAATGACTACGGTAATAGATCAGAACACTTTTAATTAATCAAATATAAATTAAATACTCATTTAAAAAAAGTCTTTTCGCATAAATTGAGTGGGTGGGTGTGCACCGCTCCAACGCTCTCAAGGGAGAATCGCCACTGCACGTATCTGTCGGTAGTGACGTCGGCCGCTAAAACGTAGCTCGAATACCACGTATCTGTCGATAGTAACGCGCTCGCGGAGTAATTTCATTTTTCATTACTCATCATACGAGGTGACGTAATCGGGATAAATTACGTGATCGGATTTGTTTTATAAAAACAAATTAATAAACTCAGTTTGTAATAATAAATTTTACAAATCTTTTTTCGGAATTATAAAATAAATTTTTGAAACTTTATTAAGTAAACATAATTATAAAAATAAATTTTAGTAAACAAATTCTTAAACATAAAAACAAATTTTAGTAAATAAATTTGTAAACATTAAGTAAACCTTTTGTAAACAAGTCTGTAAACACAAATAAATATTTGTAAATGTACTGTGAACATGAATAAACTTTATAAACAACAATAAAATAATTTCTATTCTTTTTTATAAACCTAATACTGTGTGACCAAAGAATAATTTATATTTTCTTTCTTATGGGAAAATATTTCTCGAATTAAAAATATCCAAAGAATATCGGCGTATACATTCTCTGAATTAGGTGTGACTTTTAGGGAACTCGTGAAAGATTTCACAGAGATCATATAGTGAACAAATAAATAGTTTGCTGATACTTTAATGAGATTTAATTACGGGAACAATGACAGTTAATCTTATTGTGTGACCGTGAACTCTAGTACCTGAATAAATTCGGCACCACACCAGCTGAGAGTTTTATTCGGGAATTCAAAAGTTGTGATACTACAAAGGAGATCCACCTCTCCTAATTCATCACTAGTCTCCTCAGTGACGGCCCGGTAGCATTATTGAGCTAGCCGTGAGCCGGGTCATGTCATTATGGCGCCCAAATGCGTGCGGCATCTTCAGGTTGCGAAAACCTGAACGATCCTACAACTAAGATCTACTAAAAGATTTTAAAAACAATATATTGTGAAGTGTATCAATGAATTGTGGTTACCTGAGAGGTTTTAAGAACCTTATACCGGAGCTACAAGAGCGATCTACCTCAACTTTATAAATGTGAGTACAATGAAATAAAGTGTAACTCGCATTAACGAGGAACCAGTGATGAATACTTTTGAAAAATATAATTCGGAGAAGAATATATACGTAAAGGCGACTGTATATAGAATACTTTTCTTGATATACTTGGAAAAGGAAAGAATAAATAAAATAAATACTTTTGGTAATTTATTAGAGTCAGATACCGACATTAAGAGGACGTTCTACAGAATTGGCCTTGAGAATTGAAAATATGATTTTTTAACATGTGGTCCATAATATCTGGTCTACTAGTTAATATAAAAAGGTCGTGTCAAAGTTGTTTGTGTTAATAAATTTGCTCTGTGACAGATCCGACTCATATTTCACATTTATTTCATCAGGGCTGTCGAAGACATAAATCATAATATATATTTATAATTTTAAATTTTTATTTATAATATATATTATTTAAGTTTTGTGCATCTAATGCCGGGTCCACACTGACAACAAGTTAATTTGCTGGCAACCTCGTTAGATTTTACGATAATTATTGTAAAATTTCTTAACGCTTTCGCTGCTGATTAGATAATGAGATTTTAATTGCCCCCTTTAAAATGCACGTTAATTACATCGATCGGCCGCCTGGTCATTACGCACCGTGTGCGTCTTCCGCGTCCAAAGTATTAAGCAATTATGGTAAGTATCGTAAAATTTAATGAGGTTGCCAGTGTGGAAATGGCTTAATATCCACTGTGGTTCACGTAGTGGCATCCTGGGGTTAGCTAATTCAGGAAGTCAACACCCATGATAGAATTTTTTCCAGTTTTGGTTGCATTATATTCCAAAACTCTTCTGTAAAAATCGTTTCCGAGTTTATAAATGGAAATTTCTCGGTGTACATAGTAAACAAACCTACGAATAAAAAAAGACAAAAAGGAACATACTGATTCATCGCAGTAAAATCTGGTAATCAAATTCGCCATTTTGAAAAGCGACGATTTTGCGTAAACAAATATCACGTGGTCTGTACGTGTGCGGCAAACTTCGAATGTGTTTGTAATTTTGTGCAAAGTGCGAATGTAATGTTTTCAAATAATTGATATGGATTAATTATACCATCGTATTATTTTCTCGAAATCATAAACATACTATAATAGTATTTGAGTATCAACCTGTGTTCAATTTGAATTGGGCTATAATAATAATATACCCGTATATATATCAATAGTATGTTTGCTACAAAATCCACCCAAGTTATCAGTACGTACTTGCACAGGTTTGATTAAAAACCATGATGAAATTAACATTTAAAAAATATGAATGCTTAATATTATTTTGACAGCCCTGTTTTCTGATCGGCTTCATCTCGCAGGTGTTCATAAAATAATAATAATTCTCCGCGCGGCAGAAATTATCAGTAATAATAATAATATTTCTTGAAATAAAATCTCCGATGATTAGTGATTTTTGCGAAAAGATCGATTTAAATTGACGTAGTTACGACGCCGAGGTCCTTTTTATACTGAATTATATTTGAACGGCGGGCTCTTCAGCGGGCCCTTAAGCAAAAGTATGTCGATGAGACTATCCAAAGGATCTCTCTGACCCTTTTAAACCATAAAGAAAGTATAAAAATAAATTGTGTTACTCACCGTAACAGAAATAATAGAATTAAGAATAAAATGCACAATAAAAATTTCGTGTGAATTTTTAAGCTTTTTTCTAAATTAAAGTTGAGTATCATACAAGTATAGGTACAAGAACCCAGACAAAGAAAAAAATTTTTGAAAAAAATAAATTTATACTACTTTGTATATTAAAATCTCGATAATTATCATAATTACCGTGACGTCATGGGTATAGGTACATGAAGGCCTGTACCTATTACAATATAAGATTTTAAACGGAGAAGATTGGACGCTTGTAACAGGAGTTGCAAGCCTTCAGGGTTATCAGCGACAAGCAGCGCATGCCCTCAAAATACTTTAAACGTCGATTGCGGACGAACGGGTGGTCGTAGGAAGCTGAAAACCGGCGCAATCGATAGCTGAATTTTTATATGAATTTACGGTCGAAGGTCCGCTTCTTCCAACTCCAGGGGACGGAGGAATTCGAAGAAATTATGCCGAACCCTGTTCCGGGTCCGAGTGTAGAAGAAGACTTCATATTGGAAGAAGGCTTGCAAAACGCGCAAGTGTTCCCCGAAGAGGATTCATTTTTGCAAGTAAGCACGTCGGATCCCAAACAAAAAATGGCACCACCAGAACCAGCCGTATGTACCCCGTGCCATGTTAAGCCGGAACTCCATTCCACCTATGAGGGTAGCCCAAAGCAGAGCGTTGAACTTTTTCTCCGACGCTGCAGAGAATATTGCGAAGCTGTGAAGTACCCAGCTGAGAATTGGACAGAGTTGGCTATGCGTCAGCTCAGAGGAGAGGCCAAGACTTGGGCCAAGAATATTGACACATCGGACAGTTGGCGGTCGTTTAGTAACGATCTGAAAGAGCACTTCGAATCGCCTTCAAGACGTCGTGCTCAACGAACGGAGCTCGAACATAAAGAGCAAGGATCTCAAGAGGGAGCTTATGGTTTCCTCCTGAAGAAGATGGAATTAGCCGAGGTACTCCTTCCGGAAATGAAGTCGGAAACCCTGGCTTCAACCTTTTATGACCTACTCACCGTGAGCGATCAAATAAGGGTTAATCAAGAGAAATGGAAGACGATGGACGAGCTGCTTGAAGTGGCTCATACACTTCGACCATTGAAATCGGCATTGGCTTCCGTGCCATCACCAGCGAATGCCGTCAAGGCGAACAGTGAAAAGAGGCCCGCTCAGCAGAGAACTTGGCGCGAGAAGCCGCGTTCGGTACAAGAGACTAACGCGAAATCTGATAAGACCACGGAGGCTGTTGATAAAAGGCCTCCACGGCAATCAGACCAGCAAAACGATTCGGAAAGACCTGCGTACCGCCCACGTCCTCGCGTTGAAGAGCGAGGCAGTGCCAGACAAAGGCGTTGTCAACATTGTCCTGGCTTCCATGAAAACAAGGATTGCCCAGACAGGCAAGCAGCTCAGCAGACCAGAAAGGAGCCATGAAGACGGCTCGCGGACCGGGTTGATCGTCGATGGCTCCAAGACGACGAACACTGGCGGACCGCCGAAGAGAAGACTCAAGAAGGTGACACGAACGTTCCTCGAACGCCGTTCAGCCGAGTTCTAGCTAGTGACATAGACGCTCTTCTGGCGAATAGGGTTAACTGTGAAAGTGAACTGAAGGACACCCTTCCGGTGAAATCATTTAACCCTAAGGTTCACTGTGAGGTCGAAGCTGGCCCCAGTAACCAAGTTAATCTTTGTACAGGTCCTCTTGTAAAGGATAATAGCGTAAGGCCGGAGAAATATCGCAAACGCGATATTAATAATTCTGCTAGTAAAATAGTAGAAAATCTTAATAAAAAGAATAGCGGTAAGACGTTGTCCAATGTTGAGACTTCGCGAGCTAATAATTCTTTTACCGGCGGCGAAATAGAATATAAAAAGTTTTTAGATAAATTAGAATTAGGAAGTTATGAAATAAATGTTGGCGGCAAGGAAGAAGGTTATCAAGATAAGCAGTTAAAGACAGCTAGCAGTGGATGCGGCGAAGGCGTAAGCAGTGGCGCTCTTGGTGTGCTGAGAACATCGGCAAACGTAAGTAACTGTAGTCTCGTCGATACTGACGACAGATCTCTTGTAACAAATAATTTAACGAATTATTGTGCTTCCGCTAACCATTTGTGTAAAAATATTAATAGTACTAACTATACTAAAGCCGAAACTGGCAGTTTACTTGATATTAATAGCGATGTATGCAGTTTAGATAGTCGATCGTCGTTGCAATCGAGCGACGAAACTTTAGGAAGGGACTTACCTTTTAAATTAGCGAACAGACCCCGCGAGGCTGACGTTAAGAATATTATTAGGAAAAGTCGAACTAATCGTCGACTACAAAACATTAATACCTTCGGTAAATTAAGGCGAAATAAACTTAATGAAGAAGAGCTCATAGCATTAGATGACTATAATTGTTATCTTAAGCAAAAATCAAGTAAATGTAAGTCCTTTAGTATTAAGATTATTAAAAATAAGTTACGTAAGCTTAAAAAGATTAATTTTGATAGCGTTAAGTTTGAATTAAGAAACATGAACTTAATGTATATAGATAAAGCTAGATATAGTGACAAAAGAGTTGTTGTGTATGATCATCGTCTCAAAGGCGGTGATATACTCAATAACGGAGAACAAGAGTTATGGGACTCAGCTACGGCGGCCCATGACCAACAAAGCAAAATATCTACGGATTTTCTCGGTTCTGTAAATATTTTAGATCCTAGGGACAGGTGTAGTCGGGGACAGAATTTTGCGGCGTGTCAAAAGACACTACCATCTGTAACGACTGCAGACCGTCCAAATAGCGTAGTCAGAAGTACGTGGACAATTGTAGGTAGTACGTTGGATGCGTCGGGTGAAGAGAAATTGCCAACTACTGCAATTGCACGTAATAAAAATAGTTTACCTCATAAAGATTTAAATATTAAACTTGATAAAAATGTTAATGATAAGAGTGTATTAAATATTAGTGTTAAATTGATATATATGATTATGATAAGCGTGATATACATATCAGTGATAAGTGTAATATATTTTAAATTAATAGCGGAGAGAGTGTTACTAGTTAAGGCGTGGGGAAGCGCATGGCTTCCACGCTAAGTCCTTTACTAGTATTCGGAGCTGCGGTGCGAAATAGTTTGAGAAGAATCTGGCTAATGAAAGAGCAGACGACCCAGTGGTATCACCTACGCCGCTTTCCAAAGCTACCAACGACAGAGACGAGGGAGTGCACGCCCTGTCAGAACGTCGTATGGATGCGCAGGAATGTGCGCGGGAAGGACTACTGGCGAGTTCAGGAACGGATTCCGAACTTAGCGATGGAGAAGCTGAAGTGGAAAGAATTGTTGACTCGACAATATCTAATGAAGAGAGGATCCTTGGCGAGAGGCTGGATGCGTTGGACGCAGTCTTACAAGACGCCCCCATCAAGATAGCGCCCCCCAAGAGAGAATTTAGGAGAGTGGGACGGTTGGGAGGGCGGCGCCCTGCGAGGACCGACTTCCCGACGCCCGGGAGCAAAGATCAAGGTACTACCTTTGGCGAGTGGCGGGATGCGTTGGACGCTGTCTTACGAGACGCCCCCATCCGGAATGCGCCCCCCAAACGTCAGTATCAGCGTATAGGCCGATCAGATAAGCGTCGCTCAAAGCGATCGCTACCGCCATCGCCTGTAAGCTAAGTCTCTAACTAAACCGAGCTATAAGTCTTCGAGAGGAGCGATAAAGAAATAAGTCTATTATCGAAGCGAGCGATAAGACTTCGAGAGGAGCGATAAAGAAATAAGTCTCTGATCGAAGCGAAAAACAAGTCTTTTCTCGAAGCGAAAGAGAAATAAGTCTTCGGGGAGAGCGAAACGAAGAACATGTTGCTAATTAAGGCGTGGGGAAGTCCGTGACTTTCACGCTAAGTCCTTATTAGTATTCGGAGCTGCGAAACAAACAAGTCTTCGAGAGGAGCGATAAAGAAATAAGTCTATTATCGGAGCAAACCACAAGTCTTCGAGAGGAGCGATAAAGAAATAAGTCTATTATCGGAGCAAACAACAAGTCTTCGAGAGGAGCGATAAAGAAATAAGTCTATTATCGGAGCAAACAACAAGTCTTCGAGAGGAGCGATAAAGAAATAAGTCTATTATCGAAGCAAACCACAAGTCTTCGAGAGGAGCGATAAAGAAATAAGTCTATTATCGGAGCAAACCACAAGTCTTCGAGAGGAGCGATAAAGAAATAAGTCTATTATCGAAGCAAACAAGCCTTTTCTCGAAGCGAGAAAGAAATAAGTCTTCGGGGAGAGCGAAACGAAGAAAGTGTTGCTAATTAGGGCATGGGGAAGTCCTTGACTTCCACGCTAAGCCCCTAATAGTATTCGGAGCTGCGAAATGAAGAGTGTTGCTAATTTAGGCGTGGGGAAGTCTGTGACTTTCACGCTAAGTCCTTATTAGTATTCGGAGTTGCGAAAAATAAGTCTCTTGATTGGGATTGATTTCAAATTCTGTGGAATGTAATATATAGCTAGGAGTATTGAGCGTTAGATTAAATAGGTTTAAATGACCCTATGTAATTTAATATTAAAGGTATTGTCAGGGGAGTCTTCCTGGCATATCATGGTACTATGCCGTATTTTCTAGTAAGCGGGAACGTGATTCGCGACGGGAAGTCGAACTCTACTTCTGTCCATGGGTCGTAAATGAAGCGTCTCCGTGAGTCCTCTTCTTTGCGGTTGTCCCTCGGCAGGAAAAGCAGTAGTCGTCCCATACAGCACTCACCGTCATCAAAATAAAATTTTTAACTTCAGAATTATTGAATTATATAATTTTCTTTTATTAATTAGAATTTTAAGACCTGAATCTGGGCGAATATTAATTACAAAAAGTAAAAGAAAAACTTTGTGTGCATGCGCAGATTTTGTGTATTTTATTTTGAATATGCTTTACTGTTGCTTTATCGCTTTGCATATTACTGAGTCCTGAGGTGTGGCAATGGTGAATTGAGACTAGACATATACAGTTATGTCTTTATTAAGGGTGGGCATTTGACACGAACAAAAACGCCGACCTTCAGTTAGTGTTTATGGCAGAGTATGGTTTAACGACATAACTATACAAATCTAGCCTTGTAGTCAATTCTACTTCTCAATAGCCGTGCGACAATCTCACGACAAGGTACAAACAGAATATATAAGTCCCATGGTCCTAAACTATGGAAGAATCGAGAATGAAATGGTCAAAAAGACTATGAACAGGTAACCACTAGCGTAATCGTTTAGTATTAGGAAGTAAAATGTATGTTGTTTACCTTTTCTTTATAAATGTAATAAAATTTTACGTAGAAAATTTCGCCCCCAAGGATCGAGACTGCTCAAGTGTAATTGGAACACTGTGACCACAGGCCTCGAAATGACACGTCGCGTAGATTTGGCGCGATGTTATTTTGGAAATAATTTCCGGGAAATCTCCATTAAACTTAGAAAATAAGTTATGGGAGAGATTGTTTACGTAAAATTTAGCAAGTACATGTTTCAATAATTTTTATAGCAATAATGGAAATGTATGAAAATTGAAAAAGAAAATTGAATATTTATAAATTTATATACTGTATAATTATGAATAAAGAATTTTAATATTAATTTTATCAGCACAAGGTAGAGGCGAACTACCGTTATAAAAATATTGTAAACGCGTATCTATATCTATAGACGCGTAATTATAATTATAGATTTTGTTAATGCTATAACTCGCTAACTATAATGAATATTGTAAAAGTAACAATTGGAAAAACTTAAGATTCTGGTATAGATGGGTTTCTACCCATAAATAATAATAAATCTTAATCGCGTCTTGGATAAATAAAAGAATCAAATACTGCGACTAAAAACACAAATTGACGCGTGACCTTGAACCTTAACTGAATTCTGTTCGACTAGAATTTACGGCCCAGCTGTGCTAGCTCGCGAGGTAAAAATAGATTCAAGGTTACGTTTAGATTACTATGGAAAGGCCACTATTAAAGACTAAATAAATTTGTAGTCGCTTGTAAATAACATTTTGTTAGGATTAAGCATTTATATATTTAAGTTGAAATGTTAAGTATAATATTATAGTGTTTTCACGTAATAATGTTCGTGCGAAAGGTAAATATCGAATGAAACGTTTTCTGCGGCTCCAAATAGTTTTATTAAAACTTAGTAAAATTCTATTGGCCTAAAAAGGCCAAGAGTGGTGGAAAGGACTAGTACGTGGGTGTCAACCTTTCGTTTTGACATTTTAAGTTTAAAGACTGCCATTCCCTTATTTAGTACCCGAATACTTATTCCGATACCTCGATGGAAAGCTAGAAACTTTCCCCTTCGTTCAAACACGAAAAATCATATAAAATCAACTATTTTGCTTACGTCACCGCTATGGCGTATTTAAGGGACTTGTTCTAGAGGGTGCTTGAAACACCCCTATTGAAACTTTATTTTGTGAAAATAAGGTAGAGTAATTTTAACTCGATTTAATTAGAAGATATCTCTATTAGAAAGTTGCCAGGAACGGGAGATATATGTAAATTTATCCCGTGGGAGAAAGATATACATCTGCTATCCCTTACGGACTGTTTCCTGTTAAACCTCTATCCGAAGGGTATAAAAGGTGACCACTTTTCCCGTAAAATCATTAGTTTCTACACTTCTCACCAGCGATCTCCTACTAAGCAGCAGTCCTTCCGCGGATACGAGACACGGTTCTCAGTAACATTCGTGAAATTTACCTACAATAAGTCCCCATCGACGGGCAAAAAGTAACGCGAATATCTCGTATCTGCCGGTCGTGACGTGTGCCGCAAAACGTAGCGCGAATAACACGTATCTGTCGGTAGTGACGTCGGCCGCTAAAACGTAGCTCGAATACCACGTATCTGTCGATAGTAACGCGCTCGCGGAGTAATTTCATTTTTCATTACTCATCATACGAGGTGACGTAATCGGGATAAATTACGTGATCGGATTTGTTTTATAAAAACAAATTAATAAACTCAGTTTGTAATAATAAATTTTACAAATCTTTTTTCGGAATTATAAAATAAATTTTTGAAACTTTATTAAGTAAACATAATTATAAAAATAAATTTTAGTAAACAAATTCTTAAACATAAAAACAAATTTTAGTAAATAAATTTGTAAACATTAAGTAAACCTTTTGTAAACAAGTCTGTAAACACAAATAAATATTTGTAAATGTACTGTGAACATGAATAAACTTTATAAACAACAATAAAATAATTTCTATTCTTTTTTATAAACCTAATACTGTGTGACCAAAGAATAATTTATATTTTCTTTCTTATGGGAAAATATTTCTCGAATTAAAAATATCCAAAGAATATCGGCGTATACATTCTCTGAATTAGGTGTGACTTTTAGGGAACTCGTGAAAGATTTCACAGAGATCCTATAGTGAACAAATAAATAGTTTGCTGATACTTTAATGAGATTTAATTACGGGAACAATGACAGTTAATCTTATTGTGTGACCGTGAACTCTAGTACCTGAATAAATTCGGCACCACACCAGCTGAGAGTTTTATTCGGGAATTCAAAAGTTGTGATACTACAAAGGAGATCCACCTCTCCTAATTCATCACTAGTCTCCTCAGTGACGGCCCGGTAGCATTATTGAGCTAGCCGTGAGCCGGGTCATGTCAATAGCTTACGGTGACCGGTGCTACGGCGAAATAATAATACGTACAACTTATATTAATTGTAGCCAATTATACAGCGCCGAAAGTCCAGTAGTGAATTTCCAACTTAAAAAAATATGTACCTACTACACAATTGAAATCTCAGACGAGTATAAAGATAAAAATGTTAGCAAGTGAAAAGACATTAAAACTAAAATTTGAAGAAATCCTGACGCCGTCTGTGAGTCAAATATATAAATATGGTCGTCAATATTAATGGAATTTTAAATTATACATCAGCAGGAGTTATTCTGAACAGTTAACACGTTTCCATTATTTTTATTGGTTCAAATTTACAGCAATTTCATACACAAGACAGTATCTAGAATAATTGGTAATTCGTAATCCGGCAAAAATTTAGGTTGGTACGCCTGTCGTGTGAAATACCGAAGTATTTGCGGAGCTCGGTCGAATTGGGATATGCTCGCACAGGCGTATCTATGGTTTTTCCATCAAAATCCTGAAATGTTCTATAAAAACACAAACGTCAAACAAGAATTGAACATAACCTACAATTTTATTAGTTTTGTCAGCCGGACACAGATAATATGTTGCTGTGATGCCACGATAAGAATATAGAATTTTAATTCTACTTGTTTCATATGCATTCAATGCAATTCTCAATTATGTAATTGACGTACTCTATCTCGTTCTAAAAGTTAACACGGCCAAGAGAGGGGGTGTTGAAAGATAGCACTTTTGACAGTTAACTCATTGTGATAATTAACTGCCTGAAAACACGTCGATAACCTATTGAAATAAGGAACAACTTAAAATTTCGATGTGTTGAGTTAATAATGCCATTCAATATAGAAATGTATTCTCTTTATAATTCAGCAAAAAACAAGACATTTTTATTATAAGTTAGAATAACGCTAATACTATCATCGGTTTAATAACGATAGTCGTTTTAAAAGTATTGTACCGATTGTATATACCAGGGTTTCCCAAACTATGTTACGTCGAACCTGAATAGGTGTTCCGCGACCATTTGGAAAGGTTTTATACACTGCAACACATTTAAAGATCTTCTACTAAGTAGAAGTAAAATAAGTAAAACTTAAATAATTAAAGAATCTTCTTCATATTGAAAGGCGAGTGATGATCAATCTCCACTGATGTTTAAGGCCTCAAGTATCTAGGTCATGGCTCCCACAAGGGGGTGGGGGCTGACAGGCCTCTAGCCTGGGCGGCGTGAGAGATCAACCAGCCAAGTGAGATAAACATGCACTAATAGTAAAAAATGTTGCCTGCGGTGCTGTTTCACTTCAAGCATACTAACATTTAATAATATGTGATTTTGTCATACAATTTTTGATTATTGTCGATATTTGACATGTCCATAATTGTGCATATCAACATAAAAGTAGAACAACACCATTTGGAATATGCAACTGTAAATCGTCACATTGCCTTTAACCTGAGCGATAAGTAGGGGGCCCGCTAAAGATCCTAGCGTGGAGCCCGCTTCGGGATGTGGGGCCATGATCTAGGTACAGGCGGAGGACCATCTTTTCTCACACCGTGCGCATGAAAAAGATGGGGTATATTGTTTTTACCTGACCGGCTGACTGAGTCTTGTCAGCTTAACGACAGTTGCCAAAATTGACAGAACGGTTAGCCGCGCTAATAAATAACCTAAAAAATAAACTAAGTGTTCCGTTAAAATGTCCGGGTTAGCGAAGTGTTCGATTGCAGAAAAAGTTTGGGAAACCCTGGTATATACAATGACTGAATCACGAAAAATACCGAATATCGAAAAGACTGTATAATAATTTTCATAAAGAAATTTCCATATTTAGGTAGGTATGTACTGCAAACGTCAACACATTCCGGGAATTAGGAATATATTAAAAACAGTATTTTTTTATTCAAAGAGTAAAAGAAAAATACGTTACAGAAAAATATGCCTTTTCATTTTTCATAAATAAATTGATATATTTTCCAAAACGAAAATAGTCGTGACCTATTCGAAAAGCCTCCGGGCATGTAGTTTTACATGAACGTAATATCAATGCTGGGAAATATCAACATGGCGTATTTTGTTTATTAGGTGAGCATAACGGGTGGATATAAAAATAAGTACCAACCAAATATTTATTTTATACCATCTGAGTCAGCTGGCAACGGCCGGCTGTCTCGCTAGAATGGATATAAGTTCGCGTCCTAACAACGTAGTGGTCGATTTTAGAAGATTTATTATTAAATAAATCTAAGCATTGGCTTGAAGTGTCTGATTAGTTTCTCTAGTATGTATTTAGAATAATAGCATGGGTTTTGCTTTGCCATGTTAGTTTGGCATGTTTTCATTGATTTGATGACATTTAGATTGTTACAGTAAAAGTTATACATTTATTTTTTTTCAATATGGCAATGGATTGGTCAAGTTGTTGAAAATTATTTCTCGCAAAAAGTCGTTTAATGTAACACATACCTACTCTGTGAGGGGTCATGATATGACATGAGCATATTATGCTCTAAATATGAACGAACTGGGTAATTTATTTAAAAAACAGGAATCAAACTACCAAATAAATGAAAAAATAATTACAAGATAAAAAGATTTTTTTATATACAACGTTTTAAAATTTTTTGTTGAATCATATAATATAAACTTGACTTCTTAAACGATCAAAAAAAATGGTACTTGATAGAAATACTGAATAATGAAATGTCATTTCATATTGATTTCCATAGTAACGTACGTATATAGATATTATTTAATAATTTAGTTGCTAGGACCCCCTAGCAACCAATAATGGTATCGAAATAACTTTTCATACAAAACAGAATAAACTGAAAATGAATTAAATTCTAGTTAAATATGGCTAAAAATATTAAAAAAATGTATTGGCATCATGTTCTGATATATTCCAAAAGTTTCAAATGTCTAGCTACTCGGGAAGTTAGTTAAAAATCGATTGCAAGATTTGTACCGGACAAATAAGAATACGACTTAAGAAAAACATTGTAAAAATGAATAGTGCTGTGAATGATTTTAATAATAATTAACAAGCATTTTAATTTATAGAGTCCGGTTTCATCATATTAGGGTTTCATGCAATATGGATCATGCCTCGGTGTTATCAGATTTTATTTACTGATAAGCATAATTTTACACGAGTAGGTGAGTAATAAAAATAATCTGAAAAATTAGCCAAATACATCTCTATATACGAGTATATAAAAATCTCGTGTCACGATGTTTGTGGTCGCACTCCTCCGAAATGGCTCGACCGATTTTTATAATTTTTTTTATGTATATTTTTTAAGTATGAGAATAGGTCAACAAGTATATTTCATACCGCTAGATGATTAGGGTATCTCTATCCAGAAAAAATTTTCTTTTATTTTTTTGACAATTTTTTTTTGTATTTTTTTTATTATTTGACATTAAAAAATACGTATAACCCCAAATTTTTACCCTCCTACCCTTACCTTCCCATTTTTTAATTGCGATTTTATTATTTTTGTATGAACAAATTTAACCGTCGTTCGTATTTCAAACAGAACGAAATTATTTATGTTGTTGAATGACAGATGGCGCTACGTCCGAGAAGAATTCAAGCGAAACGTCGCTCATTTTCACATTTTGACAATTCATTCGGCATATCACAACGCAGTGCGTGCAAAATTTTGTATGATTTATTTTATTTTATCTAATTTTGTGTGCGTGTATTACAGTGCACAATGCCAGCAAGACGCAAGGGGGGCCATTTGGGCCGTCGAACGAATAAAGCAACAAACATGCAAAATAGTAAAGCAGAAAGAACAGACGAACAAATCCAATAAGACAACAAAAACGTGCGTGTGAGCATGTCAGAATTGCGTGCATCTCAATCACAAGAGGCACGAGCTGAACGAAATCAACAACGACAATTGGAACGGAACGTAGTTAACACACGCAGAGCAAATGACCGACAACGCCAACAAGTACATCGAGCATTTACATCCGCTTCGTTCCTTCGCCTCGCATTCGAGTACGAGCCAGATATTGACTATTCCGCTCATCCGAAAGTGCTGATTGGTGCTATGGACAAAGAATGTCCCCATTGTCATGCGCTCAAATTCAAACATGAGTCAGCCGGGATGTGTTGCGCATCAGGAAAATTGCAACTACCAGAAATTGAGATACCACCAGAACCATTGAACGGCTTGCTCATTTGCACGGTTCCAGATTCAAACCTGTTCCTGAAGTCCATTCGCACATTGAATTCATGCTTCCAAATGACTTCGTTCGGAGCAACAGAAATAGTTCACAATACTGCGGCAAATGGTCAACAATTCCATTCTACGTTCAAAATCAAAGGCCAAGTATACCACAAAGTAGGCTCATTGCTGCCAATGCCAAACGAACCACATACATTTTTACAAATCTACTTCATGGGTGGTGAGGACATCAATCGTATGGATGCACGTTGCGGCTACAATAACCTCAATTCGCCTAATGCCAGGCGCATCGTCGGCGAACTGGACGCCCTATTGGATGAGCACAATGAATTATTGAAATTCTTCAAAGCACACATGCACAAATTGCAAAGTGGCAATCACACTATTGTCATCAATCCTGATAAACACCAGCTGGAGGGCACGTGCGTCGATTCAATGCGCCTGTTGTTGCTGGAATCATGGTTGGCGACCGCACATCGACGCGAGAAATCGTGATTCCAAGAAGAAACAATAATCTGGAGTTCATCGCTGACATACACCGTTCATACGACGCTCTCCAATATCCGCTAATTTTCTGTAAGGGACAAGACGGATATTGCATAAACATTTAACAACGAGATCCTGTCACAGGTAATAAATTCATTATGAACATCATTACTCATTTTGAATTGAGAAAATTAATGGTTGGTGTTTTTTTTGTTTTTATCGGCGGTCATCGTCTACAGCGCTCCATTCCCCTTTCTGTCATAGATTCCATCCCCACACACTTACGATACATTCATTATTTTTTATTTAACAACCAAAATATTGACTAGATATAATTTATATGGCAGAACAACGTTTGCCGGATCAGCTAGTAATTTATAGATTTTTTAGATTAAATATAGATAAGAAATATTATAAATTTTATCTAGTTATAATTAACGATTAAATATGAATGATGTAAAATAATTATTTTAAATATTATAAGGGATAGTGTTGAGTTGAATTTAAAGATCTTTGGCGTTCTAAACTGGAAGCAAGTTTGGACAAGCCTGGATGGATGCAGATGATGGAAGTGTCCAAGATTCACATATGATTGTAGTACCGGAAAGAAGGAAATTTTGTTATTTTAAATGGATAGATGCAGATTTTTTTTATAATTTATGATATATAGATATATACAGAGATAGTTAATGCCGCAGGCGAAAAATTAGTCAATTCCGCGGAATATTTATAGGTACTCTAAGAAATTGTGTTTTTCGCTTTCCTTCCTTAATTTGCTGCTCTTAACCAACACATGTTCTTCTCTGGCAAACAACACATAACGTTACTAATGTAGAACAAGAACTTCTTGTCCACAATCCCCTCCAGTGAAGTTAATCGCACTTCCGTTTTCAAATGAGGAACGCCCCCAAATTTATAATTTAATTTTACGCTCCCGTAGTGTACGGATCTATCAAGTTATGTAATTTGAAGCCTTTTATAATAAAAATATGTCTATAATGATCAGGAGTGATGTTAGAATTATTATAAGTAAACTTTTGGTTTATTGCGAAAAAGAAAAAGAGTCGCATCTAAAAGGAAAGCCGATACATTATTTAAACACGCCTCTAGCACGCGTTGCCGCCATGACAGGTACATCACTGAGAAGTCTTTTATATGCGACTATGGCGACTTCCTGTTATCTCCGATTTCTTTTTGTCGGACAGTACAGCTACGCTCATTTCTCTCAAATCTTGACTCCGTGTGGAGCTCTCCATATTAACTTTTTGAAAATATGCTTAAAACAAGTTATATCGTGAATGTTATATTATAGTTCACAAACTGAAGCAACAATGGGATCTATCATTGCGATCGTGCATTAAATTGTATGCAACTATTAATTTCAACAACTATATGATGCACAGTTTAAATACCGATGTAATATAATAGACGTATGTACATTAGACCATTTTTTTTCTAAATATGTTTTTCCGTGAATTTTCTCGTAGTGGTCGACCATTCCACACCCTGCAGCGATGCTGCAATGTAAATCTACGGTACAGAGAAAGAACTGTAGGACGTAGCGCTGGAATAAGGGAAATTTCCAGCCTCGTGTTTGCCTCATGTTCCTGAGATGAACCTTGAAGGGGTTGTACTTAGAAGTCAGTAAATTCCATATATAATTTTATATAGAATACTTCCTACTCATGGAAGTTCAATGTCATCATGTCAAAACAGAAAAATACAAAAATAAATAATTATGAAATGAAACATGTAAACATACTTTTATATAGATGCCTACTTGTTATTAAATACTTTTTCCGATATTACATCTTTACGTATTAATATTATCTTATTTTTATTCCCATGGTTTTAATAATTAATAATAAAACTCAAAATCATTTAAATTTATTACAATATTGTGAAATTATTTTTTATCGAAATAAGATAACCTCTCTACTAACTGGTAACGCAAGTTCGATGCCCCATCCACATTTTTACAAAAAATAATATTGCGTTAACGAGTAATTTTTAAAACCTCCGAATTATACATATTTTTCTAGATATCCTAGAAATTATAGAAAAATAGGATTTCATGGTAATTAGTGAGAAAATATGCATTTTTAAAGGTTTTTATTAAAATTTAAAATTTATCTATTTTAAATGTAATGAACATGACAAATTATAAATTCAAATTCAAAAAAATGTTTACAATGTTGAAATAAAAATTCAGAGTAACATGAGTAAAATAATAAAAAATAAAAGTAGATGGAAGCACACCAAGTAAACTAGGTTGATAAACCCTATCTTAAAACTCAAGACAAAGACCAACATTTGTAGCGTAACTAGCATCCATAATATAACTACTACTGTCCAACAGGGTCTTCTTGGCTACGGGTTAAAACTGTGAACCAACAAGCTCCTCCCATTTTTAACCGCACTCCGATTGAAGCGCCTTCCGGTTAGCGACGAGTTGTCCACGTGTTAAAACTGTGAACTAACGAAGCTCCTCCCACTTTTACTTGCACTAGCGACATCCGGTTATTGCCTAGATCTTCTTGTCGGACTTAGTAAATGTCAGTTTACTATATTATACTGTATTATCTTTTGTTCAGGCTATATGACCAAAAAATCTGGCGAACGCAAACCATGCTAAGCCATCCATGAGAATTCTGATGATATATTAGTGCTATTCTAATTTTATCCACCATTTACATAATGTCTTCACTTTGTCGATTACTGCCCAGAATTTTTAGGTTAAGCTGTATTCGTATTAATCACGAGGATTCTTATACCAGGAAAGTGTCTTCATATGACATGTTTATTTTAACCTTTGATATTAAGGAGAATAATTAACTGTAGTCTCATAATGTATTGTCGAACAAGTAGGTACTTCTTGTTTACGTGTTAAAACTGTGAACTAACAATTCCCTCCAGTGCAGCTAATCGCACTTCAGTTATCAAATGAGGAACACCTCCAAATGTATCATTTCATTTTACGCTCCCGTGGTGAACGGATCTATCAATTTACGTAATTTGAAGCTTTTTATAATAAAAATATATCTAAAACGATAAAGAGTGATATTAAAATTATTATTAGTAAACTTTTGGTTTATTGCATAGTATAAAAAGAGTCGCATCTAAAAGGAGAGCCTATACATCATTTAAACACTCCCCTAGCACGCGTTGCCGCCATAGCAGGTACGTCGCTGATAAGTCTTCTATATGCAACTACAGCGACTTCTTGTTACCGCCGATTTCTTGTTGTCAGACAGTAGATGTGATCACTTTTGTGATGAACTTTTCACGAATGATGTCTCAAATACTTGTGATTTTGTTGAGCATTGAAAAGATAATAATAGCGAACTGTAATTTAGTGATAGAACAGTGTAATTAGGAAGACGAACACGTAAAATAATATACTGAATTAAAATAAACAAATGACGGCATATTATTATGATAGAATGTAATAAATTTTAGTGAATTTGTTACAACCGTATGACAAACATTTTCTCCATACCTAATGGACAAATAAATACTAGTTGTACTTACAATAAATTAAAATGAAACGAAAGTGTAGTGTTAATTATTTAAGTGTTAATAGATTTATTATATTGTTTATGTTACTGAATCTGTTCACAACAGAAGTAAGATGTGATGACGACAATGAAGTCAACGAAGTCAATGAAGCCACCGATAGCAACGTAGGAGAACCGATATTTCTGACACCTCATGTAGACAGTGGTCACTTTGAAGCAGCCAAGACCGCGTCAGAAGTGAATTCCTCGTACTTTCTCGGAGAGAAGAGTCATGCAGGATTCATAACAGTTGACAAAGAGCTGAACTCTAACACGTGGTTCTGGTACTTCCCCGTACAGGGAGGGAAGGTGGAAAATGCACCTCTGATAATATGGCTACAAGGAGGACCTGGCGTGTCTTCACTGTATAGTCTATTCCAAGGCATAGGACCTTTTCGGTATCAAGAAAATACATTAATAAGTGAGTAATTTTTGGTGTAGTAAAAATTGGTTTAAATTATAATGGACTTAAGGGCCCACATGCTCAGCGTAGGTCAAAATGGACCTTTTATGGTATTTTCAGAGCATAACCCTGGACATTCCTTAAACGTTGTAGATAATCTATTTATATAATTTTGAAGCTTTATTACCCTTTATATTTATTTTAAACATTTGATAACTGCATAAAGTATTTTTATTACATAAAATAGTATTCTTTTAAACCTCTCGATCTAATGTTTTAGAATATAGTCATATTTCAGCACATCCATGTGCAATGGTGTTAAGATTTTTTAGGTTTATTAATTTTTAAACGCATTTACAAAACCATTAGTAAAATTAATGTCAACATTATATAGTGACATATTTACGATAAAAAATTATATTTTATAATCTTTTTGATCCCAAATTTGACAAGAATTAGGCATTGTATTATTCAAAAATGGGCACGATTAACACATTTGAAGATAATTCTAAAGATACTGTCTACAACGATATTATCTAAAACGTTGAAGGAATGTCCAGAGTTATGCTCTTAAAATTCCATAAAAGCTTCATTTTGACCCACGCTGAGCATGTGGGCCGTTAAGTTTTGTATTATTTTACTTGAGTCGTTTTTTACGACCCAGGTTTCGCATTTCGGCGTTCAGGCACTATGCGCACTCACCAATGTACCTAAATACATAATGACAACGAATATAGTTACTTATAACTTATATAATAAATTAATACAATAAAGTAGTTTGAAAACTTGATAACCTGCCTATTAAGTCAAGGATCAAATATAAAAATAAAAAAATGAATAGTTCAAGTGTTTGTAAAAAACCGTACCTAATGGTACGTTTATACCTGGATACTTATATCGTGATAATTATGTCTGACACCAAATTCAACTACTGTAAACTCTAGGAGGCGCTAAGACAGTATCGACTAAAAGAGGAATGTAAACAAATATGTTATCGATTTAATTTTCGAGATAATTAAAAGAAAACATTTCACTACTTCCATACTAACAAGGGCATTGTGCTACCATCTGATTTATATGTGCTATGAGCAATGCTTCATAAATTTAATAATTTTAATACTCACCGTGTAGTGATCTTGATTGCAACAATTCGGAAAGATTTAGGATGTGCTATTTCGCAAGCATACCTAAATGTGATTTTTTGCAATTTTCCAGGAAATCCAGATTCTTGGCACTCTCGTCATTCAATTCTATTTATTGACAACCCTATTGGTTCAGGATTTAGCTTCACTGATAAAACAGAAGGATATTGCAACAATCAAACGCAGGTAAGTGCTTCAATTAACTAAATTCGTACTCAATCGGTAAAATTCGTTTATTATGAACTAAATTTTACTAAAAGATATACCTAGTTGTATTTCATAATAGGGTATAGTGAGGTTAACTGGACATGGTAGTTTAACTGGTAATTTAAAATAAAATGTTAGTTTGAATAAAGATTTAATGTAAAAATAAGATTTTTAATATTACAATTAAATTATTAATGCTTTTACTATAGTCTTACACCATAAATACAATATAGCACTAGTCATAAGAGTAAAGATTATCTAGTCATTACTTCGTCAAGTGTCAAAAGTGGTGGTTGAAGTAATTTTCTTCTCGTCGATAATTTTATGTTTAAACAAGCTTTAATGTAATTATTGAAGAAAATTAGTTAATTAATTAGTTAATTAAAATTCTTTGCAAGTTCAAGTAAGTTACAACAGAAAATTTTGGAGTGATCCGTGACGTCGGTTAGTAATTAAAGTAATAAATACTTAATTTAGAATACAAAAACCGATCGCCTGCCGTAACTCAATTTGGAGAGCGCTTATGAGCAGGCATTAAAAAAGCCAGGCCAATTAATAGTTAAATTTGCACGAAAATAGCACGAATTATGGAGCCATTAATAGAGTCAGCATTTACTTGGTAGAACTCCATTTTAAATTATAAAGATTTGTAATTAATTATTCTGTTTATTCGACGAATAATTCGCAAGAATAATGTTACATTATTAAATATTGTAAATTATTCGTTGAATAAAAGAAGTATTTAATTTAAAATTATTAGCAAGTTCAAGGAAGCTACAACACTAAAATATCTTGGAGTGATCCGTGATGTCGGTTAGTAATTAAAGTAATACCTACTTTGATTTAAAATACAAAAGCCGATAGCCAAAAGTTGCTCAATTTAGAAAACGCTTCATAGAGTATTTATTATAAGAGCCATTAGTTAAAATTTGTCGTAATTAGGTATGGCACCTTTAGCATAGTGGTATATGTGCTTGGGCGCGAAACCTGAGAGATGCCGGTTCGATTAATTTTTTCAAAAAGATTTTTATATTGGTTTTAATATATTTTCTCAGAAGTGTTTTCAAAAATTATGTATATACAGATTTAGTTTGTACGTAACATCGTTATCAAGATTACAAAAATAAACGACACGGTGCTGGAATGTGCTGAAAAAGTCCACGACTAGAAATAAGAATAATACCCGCAAATGGAAACTGTACTATTTATAATATAAACCCACTTTCATACTGGTTATTAAATATGGCTTCCGTGAATATTATGAATTCACATGCCTTAAGCCTTAAGGCATTATTACCCATGATAAAAGTGTTAAAAAGTTATTTCAACATATTGTATATTATAATTTCAGATTTCAGTAAACCTGTACGAGTTTCTGCAGCAGTTCTACCAGATATTTCCTGAACTGCAGCCGATCCCGATGTTCCTAGTTGGCCAGTCGTATGCTGGGAAACACATTCCGTATTTTGCATATGAGATTCATACTAGAAATCCAACGGGAAAAATTAAAATAAACTTGCAGGTAACTGATCAATACAACACTTGACTATAATAGGAATCCAATACGCATGTCATATTTTTTAGGATAATCAATTTCAATTTGTGTCATCCGCACTGTCTTATCTTTTTTATGAGTGCCACGGGTCTTCACGTGGCCACAGGCTTTGCGTTTCGTAGAATGCCGAGAGAAGGCTGTTTGACATTCAAATCATCCGGCTCACGATCCTCAATCTATGCAATTTACCTGAATAATTAATATTTTTTCCATTTCTGAGGAGGGAGGGTCCGGACCCGAGAACCCACCCCTTGTGTGCGCGCGAGTACTAAAATGATTAGGGATCAGGGATCATATCGTTAGAATTAATATAAGAATATCAATGATAAACTATTGACGAAATACTGTTCCTATTATGAGTATATTATTATGTTTTATTTATATTATTGTAATAATAAATTTCCATACAAAAATTACAATGCCATAAGCAAAAGGGCAGTTATTTGCCAGTCACTTTTTGAGATAATGTTTTTTCAACTTTTCTTAATAAATTTTTAAATAATGTGGATGAATCATTTGATTTATGATATAAGCAAGAACCAGTATATTTTCAATCGATGCTGTGTTTTTGCTTATGAATCTCGTTATACTGTCTTCTTGTTTAGAATAACTACCTTTTTCGTAAAAAAAAAAACGAAAAACAATATAATATATCGATTTTTATACTGAAATAAATTGTATACTGCTTTTGACTTTAAGTGAAATGATTCAGAATTTCACGTAGAGCATTATCTGTACACTAAGTAAATTTGTGATTTTTGTTGAAAACCTGCTTTGTCCCTTATGTGGGCAGTAAACAGTTAATACCATAAAGTGATTGTCTATTGGTAGTTATCTGGCATATTATATTCTGTCGATCAGTTATATGTCCATTGTAAGAGACAAGTAAAGAGTTTTATAACACAGGTTTACTGTTTTATAATAATTTATTGAGGTTATGACAAAAATAATATTGTTAATCATTTGACTTCGCTGTTTTACAGGGCATGGCCATAGGGAATGGCTGGATCGACCCTCCTAATCTGTATCAAACCAGTGCATTGGCCTTTCAAATCGGCTTGTTAGACATAAGGCAGGAGAGAGAAGTGAGGGTATTGGAAAATGCAGTACGATTAGAGATCGAAGCAGGAAATTGGAAAACAGCATTGCAGGTAAAACAACAATCCTTAAATGCTAAGTTTCCACTCAGATTTGCCAAAGGAAATACCATAAAATATACGCAAAATCAACCGTCGAATTTATTAAAAGAATGTAATTCTCTACATCCATTTCTAAACTCACAAATAATACTAAACTCAGTCGCACAATGAACATAATCTCGACTGGGATTGTCGTAACAGGAAGTGCGCAATGAGATATAATCGCAAAAAGTACAGCCAATGATATGAGCGTAACATGTAAATTGTGCGTAACTATTTTTTTTATTGAACGAATAATTCACAATATTTAATAGTGTAAAATTCTTTTTATTGAACATACATAATTTGAAGACACTTCGACACCCAGCAGGAATCACACCTTCGTCTCTCGGGATTCCCGCCCACGCACATCTAACACAATGCTATACGCATCCAATTGCAACAAATTTTAAGTGATGGTTGTTACAAAAGGATGCCTATAGCATTATGGTCGATGTGCATGGGCGCAAATCCCGAGAGACGCAGGTTCGATTCCTGCTGGGTGTCGTATTTGTTTTCTCTATTGGTTATATATTTTCTCAGAAGTGTTTTCGAATTAAATCGTACGTATTAAATTTCATTGCATCACAGTTCACAGTGAGTGTCGTACTTACTAGAAAGAGACGGCTGTATAGCATTGAGATCAAAAAATGTTTGTTAAGCATTGCAAAAAGCATTTTTTTAAATTTCATTAGACTCAATAAGAACATTCATTTGATATTGATATGAATGACTTGATACTTACGAGCTAACCTACTTTTGAATAATTCAGAATTTCATATAAATATAAACAATATGATTATATTTCTAATTTACTTAGGTACCTACCTTTTTATTCTGTCTTCTCTTTGTTTTCCGGTGGTTTTTATTACGTATTTTTAAGTGTTTTATTAATACTTGAATTTGATCTCAACGTTTCTAAAACAACATCTCACGGTAAACTGTGATACGTACAAATTCCCGGAATCTAATTAAACCTTATTAAAAAAAATCAACCTAAACGCACCTCACGTAAGTGCAGTATCAACATCCGAAGCACAGTTACACAGAAACACAGTTTATCTGGATAATTCAGATTAAGCCCGGATGTACCTATGGCAGTAGAGTCTTGATGAATTATCTATTATAATGAATGTTGTAGGTTCGCCAAGCTATAGTCAGCTATGTGTCAGAGGCGGCCAACCTATCATCGCTATTCAACTACATGTCCGATGAACCCTGCTTTGACGACCCCCCGTATGGAGATTTCATGACCTCCGACGCGATAAGGGACGCCGTGCATGTCGGAAACAGCACGTACCGATGGTTGAGCCTGCATGCCAACATTCACCTGATGGGTGACAACATGGTCAGCGCAAAGCCTTTATTGGAGATTCTGCTGGAACATTATCCAATGCTGATGTACAAGTAAGTGTGAGAATAATCTTTTCGTAATGTATACATTGCAGCAGTGGCGAAGGCTCCCATAGTAGGCGATTATTTGAAGCTTACCTTCTAAGAAAAATAGATAGAAAGTATTTAAATTGAAATAAATAAAAAAATTGCAATTAAATATATCGTAAGAATAAAAAAATAATATTTAAAAAATATAAATGAGAGCCATCTATCGTCAGGATAATTTAGAATGAATAAAAAATAAGTGACAAAGCAGCGCCTCTGGCAGAGTATTGAAATATCGATTCACTCGAGATGATTTTGGCGACCTTGTTATGTGAACTGCGTGTCAAGGGCATCGGCTGGTCTGGTCTTGTTCATACGAATCTATAAGCTTATAAGGCAAAGCCTATCTCCGGATATATTTAGTGTCGATGACTGCCGCTTTATTCAAATAATAATTAATAATGCGATAATAATAAAAAAAATCTATGGGTTCAATCACGTCATATAAAGATAGAATATGTTTAAAAATATTAATAATTTAATCTCGTGATTATTATTTATCAGTTAATTAAGTCCTAGACTAACATATATATTATTTTTTTGTTTAGTTGTTTGTCATTTTGAGCTGTTGATACCGCTATATTTACCGATGATATATTTTTAGGCGTATGTTACGTGTAGGTATAGGACAGTACACAATTTATAATATTCATTGCTCAATTCTATATCGTCAGTGAGCTATTATACCCAGCGGGTTTTGGGGCATCCAGGTCATTTAGTGCCCTATTGGGACCACTGTGTGACGGAGGCTGTCCAGTGGTTGTCCACTCACCTTAAGGCATGCCAGCTCATTGCCATCTCATCTTCTCACCGACCTTTATCACATTGCGTACTCATGTCTGCTTCCTAATACATTGATCTTTTTTATAGGGTCCGCGTTATTCCATGTTTCACACGCATTCGTGAGCACTGATAGCACACATTGATTGAAAACTTTACGCTTAAGACACAATGAGACGTCACTTTTGAAGATACTATTCTGGCGCCTAAATACACCACATGTCGGTTTGGTTTTGCAATGTCGTCATTCACACCACTGACAATTGACAAAATCTCTTCTGATAATAATATTCTCTAAGCTGTGTTAATTTGATCAATAATTAATAGTAGTCCAGTAGTTTTTTTTAAGTTTTTTAAACTAAATAATACAAGATAAAAAGAACTTTTTATATACAACGTTTTAAAATTTTCGGTTCAATTATTACGCTCAATGCGCTCAAACTTGTACTTGATAATATGAAGTAAATAAAAAAAAAACAAAGAAACAAATATAGAATACTGAAATGTCATTTTGATTTCCATAGGAACGCACGTATATATTAATAATTTAGTTGCTAGGACCACCCACTTTGCAACCATTAATAGTGGATTAGATTACGGATTTCTTCCGAAATAACTTTTCATACAAAAGAGAATTAACTGAAAATGAATTCAATTCTACTTAAAGATTGCTAAAAGTATTAAAAGAATGCATTGGCATCGTGTTCTGATATATTCTAAAAGTTTCAAATGTCTAGCTAGTCGGGAAGTTAGTTAAAAATCGATTGCAAGATTTGTACTGGATAAACAACCACCGGACAAATAAGAAAAAGAGCTAATAAAAACGTTGTAAAAACGCATACACACATATATTATTATATTTAGATATCATGCTTTCATGGAAATAGTCAAATCAAAATTTAAATATTTCCAAATAACAGACAGCTTTCAACTTTATTATACGTAGTATAAATAGATTGTATTAACATTTTTCAGGGTTTTACCTTTCATTGTATGTATATGTATATTTCTTTATTAACAAGAGGTTTAAAAGAATACTATTTTCTGTAATAAAAATACTTTATGCAGTCATCAAATGTTTAAAATAAATATAAATGATAATAAGGCTTCAAAATTATATAAATAGATTATCTACAACGTTTAAGGAATGTCCAGGGTGATGCTCTGAAAATACCATAAAAGCTCTATGTTGACCTACGCTGAGCATGTGGGCCCTTAAACAAATATAATATAGTATATTATAATATATCCTAATAATTAATGGCCTCGGAGTCGTATTTTGGTTGTGCCCGGTTTGGATTCAAATTAATAATGTACTTACAATGCTTAAAATGAATGCTCAAGAGCATGAAACCTTTTCAACACTGGGAAAGCAATCATAATGTAATAGCTTAAGTACAATATCGACTGCTTTATCTGCAAACCGGCTAACTCCACTTGGGCAAGTTGTTCCGGAAGGAGAAAAAACTTAATAATTTAACTAACGAGCGGTATTTAACAATTCCAAAAATGCACTTGTTTTTACAAATAAGCTGCACTTTGAATAAATTTAATTATTAATACATTATTTTAGCTTGCCATTTATATACAATAAAATATATATAAAGAGCGGAGTTGTTCCATTTATGATATTGGAAATTTGGCACCTGCAGTTGGCTGTTTTTTTTGTGAAGAACGATAACGCATTTATTTATAGGTTTAGGAATTTGAAATTTTGTGTGAGCATAGAAAACATGCTTTATAACAAAATCTCATTTTTGGTCAAAAGTGCAGTTAGCTGGTTTGCAGATTAAACAGACGATATTTAAAAATATTGTGTTTGATTAATTGTTGCAATTAAGTTTTCTTCTATTTCAAGTGGACAACTGGATCTAGTAGTCGCGTATCCTAATTTGGAGAAAATATACAACAGCCTTAACTGGACGGGTGCTGAAAATTACAGAAACGCAAAGAGAGCGCCTTGGCTATACGACGGAAAACTTGTGGGGTAATATGATTTTTCTTTCTATAAAATACATATGTTAATTCTTGACTGGTGGCTTCGCTGGCAAGCTATTTGAGCTTGGCCTTGTTACCAATTCAACATGTCCATGTGGCGGATAAATACAGGATGCAAACCACATCCTCTGGGAATGTCCTAAAATGTGTACTGAAAGGAAAAAGCTCGGTTCAACCAGCTGTTGGGCGCATCGGACCGCCCGACCTGGTCGCCACAAAGGCTAATTTTATTGCATTTAGAAAATTTGCGGCGTCATACTGCCAACGTGAAGATCTCTTCACTTAGAATGTCGGCAGTTTTGTAATAGCTTTAATTTGTTACAATTTTTAATATTGCCGCTACGTGTTCATCTCTTCCATGGGTACCTTTACTTAACTCATTTAGTGCTGACACCGCGACTGGCGCGTTTGCGTTACCTGGCCATTAGATATAATTAACATGCTATTTAAATGTGGTAATTAAAAGTTAATTAGGAAGTCAGCAGTGATTTTGTTATAGTCATGTTAATTCAGTCAAAGCACATTTGAGTGCATGGCTACCTTAGTCTTAGGTAACTGCACCTGAGATATTCCCAGTCATAAAAAAAAATGATGCTTCATATCCAAAGACCGGGTGTGGTTTGGTGGGGCTATTAACTTCAATGGTTATATTGTGATTGGTAATACATAATATACCAATGATTTTACTTTCGTATGCTTTTAAACGTTATATTATACTGTGGCGATTTGACTAAGAAATGTCTTTCAAAGTTGTGCAATTGTGAATACTGAATAGCGTATAATAAAATATGTAGGATTTTTCGTTTTTCTTCTAATAAGAGTTGTGAGTTTAACACAAATTTGTTCTTACATAAGTTTATTCCACGTGTACGCTAACTATTCGATTCTAAGTACAATATATCAGAAGGAATATAAAACAAAAATAAAAATATTGAGATCAACGCGACAGCAAGGATCTGAGGAAGAATTTACACGCCTTTAAGGCACCTGAATGATTGTTTTATGCCGATTCATTCTTTACCATTCTCTTAATCCTCAGAACCCAAGCTTCGAGTTAATATACGCGAAATCGATTAAGGCCATGCATTAGTTGAGGCACGGTCTAAAAAGATCGTCGCTAGGCGATGCGCGGATTGCGGGTGGCGGGTGAAAATGACGCCTGTCAAACGAAATATTAATTGTCATATAAATCCAACATACGTCCATTTTATGTTCTGTTTATTGTTCTATTAGTAACAATAATAATATATTCATTGACATGTTTTCTTTTTAAAGTAAATGGGTAACGTTTTTAGTCATCTTTACACGATTTTAGAATTAATTGACCCGTCGCCATCACGCAGCAAAGTGACGTGTTCCTGGGTCAACATTCTCTCAGTGAATGGCAGCGAGTCCAAAATTTCGTCGCGCGTACAGTTGAAAATTATTTGGCGTTTCACTGATGCGTCACCTTAAACAGAGCAAAATAAATTAGATAATGCAAATTATACTCCATCAAGCCAGCGAGCATAGATATATTTCGAGGATGAACTATTAAATCCATTGATGTTGATAACAAAATTGAATTTATAATATTCATTCATTCCGACCATGTCCGATCCTAATAGGATCATAATATATGGGCTTCCACAGAGTGGAGGTTTGTATTGACAGATTTTGTCTTTACGAGAAATCGATGTCAGCCATTTGCTCAACCTATTAGATACATACTCTGACTCATATACAAATTGAAAAACAATATGAGTCAACTTGCCATACACAGGGTTCGAACTCGGCGCTATTGGGTATATAGGAATTTACGTAGAAGAGACAAAATACTATGTTAAGCACAAAATTAGTATAGATTGTCAATTTCTGTAAATAATTTAATTTACCTGAATGATATATGGCATGCAATATTATATAAAATAATATACAGATATTACAATGGCTCGGAGAGATATTACGGTTTTATTAAATCAGAGCTTTCAATAAATACATAATTATATTTACAGTAGGTTTATAGATCATTGATGATTTTATAAAACTATGCAGATCAATTATAATTCGTTCCGGATAAATGTTTGTAATCAAAAGTATTCCAATATCAAATTTTCATCGCTCGCACTGCTACAACCTAACGCTCCTTTCACATTATACGGTTTTGACCGTACGGCAAAAATCGAACGGCGACATTCTTTTAGTAGCGTGGCCTTTTTCACATTACACGGCGACAGTTAAAAACCGAAGCGGCGCCGTATAGCAGCCGTCCATTTTTACTGTATTCACGGCGCCTGGACGATCACCGATGACTCGGTGGTGTACGTGACCTAATGCACATTTTCACATTCTTCTTCTTATTGTGCCATCCCCTAGCGGAGGTCGGCCACCATCAAGGCGATCTTATCTTTGTCGTCTGGTACCCGTAACAGTTCAGTGGAGCTGCACTCGTACCAATCACGGAGGTTCTTAAGCCACGAAATGCGGCGCCGTCCTCTGCTACGCTTCTCATTGATTTTTCCTTGAATGACAAGTTGGGGAATGCTGTATTTTTGTCCTATCATGTGTAAATTTTCACATTATACGGTTTTAAGCATACGATCAGCACAATATTCAACTACAAACTGAGCTTGTGATGGAAAAAAATCGTACATAAACCGTATAGTATGAAAAGAGCGTGAACTTGTTGCCAATTTGGATTTTTTCCGTTCTATTTTTTTTTCGTACGGTTAAAACCGTATAGTATGAAATGAAGGTTACGTGGGTGGAGCTTTTCTATAAAATTTTCCTCGTGTCGCAAGACCTCGCGCGCTTAAAGTTTTAACTAAGCTTAACAAGTCTTAACAATTTTATTTAAAAAAGTGCACATCTTGCAAAATATTCGTTGATCAAGTTACTCGCAATGGAGTTTACTGTATTATGAAACAAGACAAACCTCACGCTAAAATTCGATGGTATTTTTTCATAAAAAAAACAGTTTTAACATAATCTGTACGTCTTTGTCTAGATATGAAAAGCACGCAGGGAAGTTGCACGAGGTCATGTTCCGTAACGCCGGACACTGTGTGGCCATGGAGAAACCGGAGCTGCTCAACGTGAAGATCGCCGAGTTCACCTACGCCAATAGTCACTTTATTAAATCGAATGAAATCGAAGATACTGTCGTTGATGAGAACGAAAATTCTATCGACTCCGGAACACCAGGGTCGGACAGAAGAAGATGAAGTCTTAAAATTAATATTAAAAAAAAAATCATTAAAATTACTATACCTAGAATGTTATTTATTTTCTTATAATATCATTTCTAAAATAAAATACCGATCAAATACTTGTTCCAACTATTCACAAGATTCTGAAACTGTGGTCCGGTACGTACTCTTTTCCCATTAGAGAAGTGCTGTGGGTCTGAGTAATTAAAACATGGCTGCAATAATTATTCAAAAATCCTGTATTTATTGTAAATGACGGAAATGGGGCCCGTGTAGTATATATGTACTTGAAAATTAGAGCGATCTCTAGTTCCACAGATTACCGCTAAGCTATCGTGTGTATCGGAGTGCATTGGTAATTCAAGCGCAGTTTTATAAAGAGTTTATGGCCGGTCATGTTGTTAGATATGATGGATCTAGGGCTCACCGTAAAGTTTATGAATAAACCAGCAGCGAAGGGTGGAGGTAGGCTGTTAAGATCCGCAATAAATAGTGCACATTAAACTTTGTTAGTCATACGTATTTGTTTTTACTGAACTAAGACTACAATTTACAGATAGTATTGGTTAAGTTTTAAAAATCAATATATTTTGGGCGATACGACAAAATTGTGCACATTTTTTCATTCATAGGTACTTATTTGTTTTCGTTGGATTAAGAATACATATTCCATATATTGTTAGTCCATTTATTTTAAATTCATTAAGCCCTGTCTAAATCAAATTATTTATAGTAGGTAGATAAAAAAATATTATTCTATCTTTAAAATATTCAACGTTATGTATGAGTTAATTGCATTATTTTAGATATTTTATAGATAGACGAGTATTTTTGACTATTTTATATTAGCCTTGGTTTTCACAGAGTTTAATTGAATTTTAAAAACTAACCTATACCATCTGTAAAATAATGTAGTCTTATTTCAATGAAAAGAAGTACGTATGTCGGACAAAGTTAATGTGCAATATTTATGGCGGATCTCAACAGCTTACCTCCACCCTTCGCCAATGGAAAGAACCTCTGTAGAGAAGATGGGGGGGATAATATCAAGAGGGACGCAGAGAGGCTGAGTGTTACTAAATGCAGAAACAGAGCTCTCGATTGAGATGCCTTGAAAATGGTCGTGCAGTCGGCCATGGACCTGAATGGTCTATAACGTCAGCTTAAGTAAGTTATGAGATGAAAGAAGTATTTTTTTTTACACAACTATCTAGGTTTCTTAATGAGCCGCCAACATTTTTTTATAATATACCAATAATAATAGTGGACCGTGTATAGGGATTGCAATACCGGTATTTCAAAACAGGTATTCAATTATTTATCGATACCGAAATACCGGTTTCAAAAATTCAAAATACCGGTATTTTCGGTATTAAGAAAGCATGCACATTAATATATTTTGAAAATTAAATATGTTTTTTTATTACTTACTTCTATACCTACCGTACTTATATTAAATTTAGTGTAAAGAATAATGCTGCCAAGCCACAAATATAATATTGAGTGAAACCAACAAAAGTTAAATAATAATAAAACAAAATCCCTCTAATATACTTATCGAATTGTCGCGATGAATTAACATATTTCGAAAAAGAAAACATTCGTGGCAAATATTTCCAACTATTCTATAGCTCTATTGATTCAACATTGATTGTAAATCCAACAAACGTTGCATTTGAGAGTGATTTTCCTGTATCTAGACTTATAGTATTTGTAAAAATTAGTAGTTCTAAAATATTATGATCCATACATATTTATAAGGCCAATAAGTTAGGTTCTTAGGTTGCTATACAATAGTGGTTTTGATATATTTAATAGCTATATTTATTGATAAGTACTTATTTTTCTTACTATAATATTATGTTTTGACTAATACCGGTATTGATATATTCATTCGGTATTGCAATCCCTAGCCGTGTAGCGTCGTCATATCGGAAGAAAAGTGTGAAAACTAGTGCCGTGGCTCAAAACAGGTTGGGAATCACTGCGACAGACAACTATACATGTGACAAATAATAATTATTAGTGATGTCACATATTTTTTATTTATTATTTATTAATTGTAAATAGTAAACTATTTGATCTTATAAATGATATTGTGATAACCTTATAATATTGATTATATGAAATATGATGATTATTTTCAATAGACGACAAATATATTATTATATTATTTAAAAATAATTTATTACTATTTTCAAATATATTTTAACCTACAAAGAATAGAATTTTTTCGTAAATTAAATAATTAAAACTAAGCTACAAATAATAGAAGTCAGATAAAAATAATATTTTAATATTAGATTGAATGGTGTCTTATAAAACGTAAAGTTTCCAACCAAATAAATATGTTATCAGTGTATACAGACAGCATTACGTAAAAGAGAATTTAAAAAAAACTGTAACTAGGTACCGCAACGTGACATGGAAATGTCCATGTTAGGCGTAACATAAAAGGACCACAAAATAAACCAATGTATAATGAGGCAAACAAGAGTAAGTACGCGATGCGATAGAGGTCACCAAGTTGACGAACAACGCCAAAGTCCGAAGTTCGTTGTCCAATGCGTAAAGCATATGTTTCTTATACCGGGGTTCTGTCTTTGATTCCCGCTGATATCATAATACACAAAAGTACGTGATTTTCTCAAGCCTGGGTATTTTTGTAATTGTTTCACTATTACTATTACCACTATACTACTGCAATAATTAAGCCTTGTTGTCTGTTATAGTGTTCAAAAACAGTAGAGTCCATTTTCTAATTCGAGCGCCTTACATTGTTACAAGTGTAGTGGGTAATAATACTTGAGCTAATAATCTAACGGTGATTCCTCGTAAACAATAATTATGTTAATATAACCTTTAGGCGTAAAACCCACTTAACGCAGCAAGTGTGGCTCTCGCGCAAAATTTCACAAGTGGCGCGTAAATCAATGAAAATACAACGTAATCAAATACGCCAGCGCCCACTGGATTTGACGACGCATTATGCGCGCCCGCCGCATGAATCATAGTTTTTTGGCTTCTCGGCGATACGATTTAATGAAAATACAAAGAAGTCCATTCATTGAACACGGCTACCAAAATCACGCTGCTCGAAGCGTCGTCGATCGACGGGCGAGAATCCATTATTTGATAATAGAGATCTCATTGTTTAATTTTATTGCCGTCCGATATTTCGCTGGTAGAATAATGTCATCGTGAATATTAATTACAAGCCCCGAAATAATATAATATTTTTATTGCTTTGTTATGAGAGGCGCTGTAATAATAATTATTTTGTGCTGCTTGAGCCGCTTATTACATAGGTGAAGGGTAATGCGCGGGTGGGAGGGGGCCTACTCAGTAGTGAGCGCGTCGAGCGCTTTCTTGGTGGGCTTTATGCCTTACTCTATGGAGGCCCATATGATTAACTTAGAAGCAATTGATATGATAGTTTACTTTTACACGATAAACATAATATTATATAGACATAAATCTTGTTATTTTTTGTTATTAGGTCGTATTCTTATTTGTCCGGTGGTTGTTTGTCCGGTACGAATCTTGCAATCGATTTTTAACTAACTTCCCGACTAGCTAGACATTTGAAACTTTTAGAATATATCAGAACGCGATGCCAATGCATTCTTTTAATACTTTTAGCCATCTTTAAGTAGAATTAAATTCATTTTCAGTTAATTCTGTTTTGTATGAAAAGTTATTTCGGAAGAAATCCATAATCCAATCCACTATTATTGGTTGCTAGGATCCTAACAACTAAATTATTAATATATACGTGCGTTACTATAAAAATCAATATAAGTGTCAAAATGACATTTCAGTATTATTTCTATCAAATACAATTTTTTTTGATCGTTTAAGCTAGTCAAGTCAAGTTTATATGATTGAACAGAACATTTAAAAACGTTGTATATAAAAAGTTCTTTTTATCTTGTAATTATTTAAATATGGATTCAATAGGAAGTAAAAAATAATATCTATTTAAAAAAAAATAGAACTAAACATACATTAATCGTTATATGGGCCACTTAATAAGCTGGAGTGACAGCAATACTATGCTACAGTATATATTAGTAATATAATGTCTAATGGTTATAATATATTTTCTCAAAAGTGTTTTCAAAATTATGTATGTTTAATAATAATTAGAATGTTACATTCTTAAATCTTGTGATTTATTCGTTGAATTAAAAAATGGTTAATTAAAAATTATTAGTATGAGTTCAAGAAAGTTACAATAAAAAATCTTTGAGTGATCCGTGACGTCGGTTAGTAATTAAAGTAATATACCTACTTTGATTTAAAACACAAACGCCGATCGCCAATAGTAGCTCAATTTGGAAAGCGCTTCAGTGAGTATTAAAAGCCCTTAGTTGAAATTTGTCGCAATTAAGTATGACTCCTTTAGCATAGCGGTCTATGTGCGTGGGTGCGATACCCGAGAGATGCAGGTTCGATTCCTGTTGGGTGTCTTACTTTTTTCAAAAAGATTTTTTCTATTGGTTATAATATATTTTCTTAGAAGTATTATCAAAATTATGTATGTTCCATAATTAGAATGTAGGTACATTTTTAAATCTTGTGAATTATTCGTTGAATAAAAAAAAAAGTTAATATAATAATATGTTGGAGTAAAATAAAATTTAGAATTAAGGTATAATAATTAGTGTATGAAAGAAATTATTCACTTTAATAATAGATGACGCAAACGACCGCAAGTTTTCTACCACTGATATTGTGGTCCATTGGAACCATGATGGATTTGATGACGTCTCCAGATAATGTCTACTTAACGTTGTACAAGAGCACACTTAATACGAAGTGTCGCACTAAGGAATGTAATAATTAGAACATTTAAATAAAATTATGAAAAACACATTATATTATGTTATCTTGAAATAATACAGTTTAATACATTACTTTTCCTAATATTCATGTAATTGATGTATATATTATGTAATTCAGAAGTGTGCGTTAAACAGTGTTAAAAATAAAAATTTAAAATGCATACTAAAATTTTAAATTATTATTTGATAAGTATAATTTTATTTATTTATTTAATTAAAAGTGCGTCATCTACTACAGCTGATAATACAGATGAAAACGTATTGTTCATTAGTCCATTTTTGAAAAAATTTGACGTTATCACACCAAGGAGATTGGCGCGAGTTGAACCGTCATATATGTTGAATGTGACAAGTTTTTCTGGTTTTATAACTGTGAACGAGACGTTTAATTCTAATACGTTTTTCTGGTATTTTCCCGTTGAGGGTGGCGACGTCGAAAAAGCCCCTTTCATAGTGTGGCTGCAAGGGGGGCCTGGTGTTTCTTCATTATTTAGCTTATTCAAAGGGGTGGGGCCCTTTATATATGAGAATGGAAATTTGACGGGTGAGTTAAATTTGTTTTTTTTAAGATTAAACTAACTAGAAAGTTTATCATTATTATTCAAATTGTAAAAAAAAAATGTACATAACAAACATTTTTTTGTTTTCTTATACTACGGGTTTAAATTAACGTACGTAACAGTAAATATACGTAACAGTAAAATAAACACAGAAACACTCAGGCTTGACAAAATCGCATACTTTAATGCAGTGGTGAAGAGTGGAGGTAGGCTATTAAGATCCACCATAAATAGTACACACTAAACTTTGTTAATCATATGTATTTGTTTTCATCGATATACGCCTACAATTTACGGATGGTATTGGTTAGTTTTTAAAATTTAAGTAAACCCTGCGAAACCAAGCCATAATAGATAATATTCAAAAAATACTCTTCTAACTATAAAATATCTAAAATTATGCAAATAAATCATACATAATTTTATAGATATACATAGTATGTATAGATAAAATAATATTTTTTTATCTATTGTAGTTTGGTTTAGGCAGGGCTTTATGCAATGATATAAGTCCCAATTACACACCAATAATTTCATACTATTTAAAGATACGGCTCGTTTCAAAACTGTGAATTCAAATTTTTATACAATACGAAGTATAATAACAACAGTAATTCTTTATGTCTCGTTAATGGAATTTATGTTACGAAATGTAATTTTAGTAGTCCGCCAACATAACCACTGGTCATTGCATACCCTCTATGCCCAGCGCAGACCTACCCCGCCGAATGGTTCTATCCTACAGAGGAAGGCTTAAGAGGCGTGAAGCGGGGTCAGATGCAGCAACTGATGGTTTTTGTCTTTGAAAGTGCCAATATACTGAATAGGTATATTATATGAATTTACTGTAATTTTAAAGCTTTGTTTAATTGTTAATTTTTAGAAAATCCTCATACCTGGCAGAAAAATCATTCACTTCTATTTATTGACAACCCCATTGGGGCTGGGTTCAGTTTTACTGATGACGAAAAAGGATACGCGAAAGATCAAAACCAGGTATACTATTATGGACATTCATCTTACGCGAGACTGAGTATAGATGGACGCTGTTATATAACTGACTCAAATAGATGATAGCTCCACATAACATTCTACAGTAAACACTCCTGCAAATAGAGCATCTAAACCGCGCGGTTTATGCGTGGGCCTATGGCGTCGTGAGTCCCAGGTTCAAATCCTTGGTCTGGCAAGTACACATATTGTTTTTTAATTTACGTATGAGTCAGAGTATGTACCTATTAGGTTGAGCAAGTGGCTGACATCCATTTCTCGTAAAAAACAAAATTTGTTAATACAAACCTCCACTATGTGGAGGCCCATGATCTTATTAGGATCGGACATGGTCGGAAAAAAATGTGTGAACTATTAACAGTCAGATACGGGATATTAAATATTTAGTTTTTTTAGCTTGACATTCTTCTTCTTCTGACCATGGGGTCTATTCTATACTTATCGACCGCTAAAGTGATAAAGTGATAAATACGACGGCTAACCAGGGTAGGATTGTATCAAAGTATTAGCACTTATTGTAACAATTACAGCTAACTTATTATAATTGTTACATTCAGTGCTAATACTTTGATATAAACCTACCCTAAGTTTGATAATATTTATCACTTTATCATGTTATTTTATTATTATTAAGCGGTCGATAAGTAAAGAATAAACCCGCACATCCAATTCTAATAATATGGTCATATGTGCTTCCACAGAGTGGATTGCATTAGGCCATCGATATGGTACGAGGGTGGGTCAATAAGTCCTTAGAAAAGCCGACAGGTGGCGCGACTAGTACTGTAAGCGGTTTGTTTTCATGCAGCGGCACTACCGATTCAGTATGCTGCGAAGTTTCAATCAGATTGGTCGGGTTGTTGTTTTTTATTTTCGTACATTTAAAAAAAAAAATTGTTTGTTTACAAAAATGGAGAAAATTGAGTTTAGAGCTGTTATTAAACATTTAAATATAAAAGGGTTAACAGCAAAGGAAATAAAAAATGAGTTGGATTTAGTTCACGGCATATCTGCTCCTTCACTTGCAACTATTTATAACTGGTTAAATGAATTTAAACGTGGTCGTACATCAACAAAGGATGAACCACGCTCAGGACGTCCTGTAGAGGTGACTACACCAGAAATGATCAATAAAATCCACGATATGGTGTTAAGTGACCGAAGGTTAAAGTTGAGTGAGATAATTGAGGTTACAGGGATCTCAAAAGGTAGCGTCATTTCTATTTTACATGACAAATTGGGCATGAAAAAAGTTTCTGCAAGATGGGTGCCGCGTTTGCTCACAGTCGACAATAAACGCAATAGGGTGGTGGCCTCTAAAGCCCTGTTGTCGCTCATGCAACGCAATCCGGATGAATTTTTTCGTCGCTTTGTGACTGTAGATGAAACATGGATACACCACTATTTATACTCCCGAGACGAAAGAACAGTCAAAGCAGTGGATTGCGAAAGGCGAACCATGTCCAAAGAAGGCGAAAACCGTAAAATCAGCTGGTAAGGTTATGGCTACTGTAGTTTGGGATGCACGTGGAATTATTTTCGTTGACTATTTGGAAAAAGGAAAAACAATAACAAGGGATTATTATGCATCTTTATTGGACCAGCTAAAAAACAAAATTGAAGAAAAACGGCCTCATTTAAACAGGAAAAAAATCCTCTTTCATCAGGACAATTTCCGTGTTCACACATGTTTACGATCAATGGCTAAAATTGAAGAATTGAAGTTTGAATTGGTCGACCACCCACCGTATTCGCCAGATTTAGCCCCCAGTGACTTTTTCCTTTTCCCAAGCTTAAAAAAATGGCTAAGTGGACAACGTTTTTTTTCAAATGAAGAAGTCATCGATCGGACAAATGCTTATTTTGAGGACCTTCCGAAAACTTATTCTTCTGACGGTTTAAAAAAAATTGAGAAACGTCTAACTAAGTGTATTGAGCTCCAAAGAGATTATGTTTAGAAATAAAAAAAAAATACAAAAATAAAAACTGTTTTAATGCTTTTTTCTAAGGAATTATTGACCCACCCTCGTATTAGGTTCATTCACCAAAATTCAATGGTCATGTATCTCTTTATCTTTATTTATTATTTGTAATATTGAAACCCATCATGTTTAGAAAAAAAGCTTGACTCGCTGCTTGTTACTCAAAGTACGTTTTTCTTTTTTTCAGGTTACAGAAAGCTTGTACGAGTTTTTGATGCAATTTCTGGAGCTTTTCCCCGAATTAAAACCGGTCCCAACATTTTTCATAGGTCAGTCATATGCGGGTAGACATATCCCCGCTCTGGTCTGTCATATACATGAACAAAATAAGAATGCCAGTACAAAAATTAATCTACAGGTAATTAGGGTTCTAATATTATATTAAATAAGAAATAGATATACCTAATGTTTGAGGCTTTCATGGTTGTTTTTTACCGACATAAACACTACACGATGTCAGCAATTGCCGAGCACTCGGATACAGGACACAAATTTGACTTTGAAACCAAGATATTGGGTTGAAATAAAGGATATTTCGCACAATTGGTAAAGGAGGGCATCTAAATCCATAGAAACCGTGAAAATATTATTAAAGGGATGATGGGTTACGGTTAAAAACGTCATGGCTTCCGGCACTATCAGCAAAATCCAATATTCGAGCTGGTATCTCTAGACGTAACGAATGACAGATCACTCTGAGCAATGTTTGCTCTTAGCTAATCGGATTCCTTTTGATATTATTAGAACAACGTTTACATGCGTATACCTACCTACACTACACTTCATTACAAAACATATCATTTTTTCATAATGGTCTCTGCAACGAGCCCGAAACGTCGAGGAAAGAAGGAAGAAGTACACACGGTGGAAACCCAAAAATCTATTACGATAAGAAATAGATAAATTATTGTTTTGAAGAACCAAAAGCTATCCTCACTAATGGCATTCAAATCGAACAGGTCAACAACTACGTCTATCTTGGACAATAAAATGTCAATTGATGGTGGTATGTATGACGAGATTACTTGTAGAACCAAACTGGCTTGGAGTTCATTTGGGGTATACATAGTATCTTCAGAAGTGATAGTGAAGTGAAGTGAGTCCCTCAGTGGCCAGTAAATCGACCCCGGCTGATGATGATGAATATATTAAATAAGTAGTTTTCTATAAGGTAGCAAGGAATAAAAAAATACATGCGACAAAAGTAAAACTTATGTTTTGCTCTCCATTTTCATAAAATTTAACCTTCGTCGTCATCAATATATGGCAACTGTGCACGAAAATCTCATTATAACTCTAAAGTCTAAACCAACGAATATCTTCACTTCCAATAAGGGTTTCCGCACTCAGAAGGTCCAAAATAACCAACATATAGGTATAATACCTTTATACTATGGCTTGGTTTTGATTTCCGAAATCTGTACTAAATTTACATAAGTAACAATCGGCAATTTTTGTTTCATTAATGTTTCATGTAAGTTTCGAGTAATTTACGCGGTTGGCTGGCTGACTAGAAATGAAAGGAATCCGCTTTATTTCACACGTCCAGATCACACAGTTCAAATATATACCTTGCGAAATAATTGAGCACATCAAAAATTATTAGTTGTTATTTGCCATGGTTGAGTGTTGACTGCAATTATTGGTAGCGCATTCAGCGATCAAATGAAAGTTTGGTGGTTTGATGTCAAGCGTTAACATTTTGTTGTTTTTCGAATTTCGAACCGGCCGTGACGGTTTTTCATCACACATCAGCCAGCTTTATTTACTACAGTGAAACCTCGATTCTACGGTTTCAAGGGACCCTAAAAAAACGCTAAATGCGGGATACCTATATTCTTTATTTTTTTAAACTCGTTTTTCTCCTGGATTTTCTTCGACGTCTTGAATTATTTTCAATTTCTCAGCTAGAGTTCTAGTTTCTTCATGGGAGCCATTTTAGTTGCGACTTATAAACAATTGTGATACGAGATGCGATGCGACCGAAAGGTCTGTATGTATCATAAACAATTCTACGAAAGTGAAATGAAAAATAATCAACAATAAACGCTCAATTGGGATAATATTTGTGACGTAACCATAATATTTAGATGATAGATCGAGGAAAACGATAAATCGGGGAACGGTTAAGGCTATATATACCTCAGTTGAGGCATGGTCTAAAAAGATCGTGGCTAGGCGATGCGCGGATTGCGGGTCGCGGGTGCAAATGATGCATGCCGAACGAAATATAATTTGTCATATAAATCCAATATGCGTCCATTTAATGTTCTGTATATTGTTCTATTAGTAGCAATAATAATAATAATATATTCATTGACATGTTTTCTTGTTCAAGTAAATGAGTAACGTTTTTAGTCATCTTTACACGATTTAAGAATTAATACCCCCGTCGTCATCACGAAACAAATTGACGTATTCACACCTCGACGTTCGCTCTCCAAATGCCAGCAAAAATATTTTTTCATGATTTGGTATTCCGTCACCAGACGCCACTGATACATTGCAGTTAATGATCCTACCAAATCACCCTGCCCCGCCACACCCGGTCTTAATCGGGCGTATCACGGCACCCTACATATGGATGTGCAGCATCATTTTTATGACTTGAGATGTATCAGGAGCAGTTACCTAAGACTGAGGTCACCATGAACTTAAATGTGCTTTGACTGAATTTACATGACTTTAAGTTAAGAGTACCCATGGGAGAGAGGAGCACATAGAGACAATATTACAGAATACCTACTTCAAGTTCCCCACGTGAGAATCATGAATCCTTTTGTGTTCGTTATATCTCTCCGGTGATCCTTGCATTCTGCTGTCGGTCCTTGATGTTTCCGTCGAAGATGAGACTTTCCAAATTATTTATTTAAATTTTGTTTAGACCGATATTTCGTCGCGCCTATAGTTGAAAATTATTTGCCGTTTCACTGATGTATTGTCTTAATGCGAGATTATTTAACATTGTTCTTATGAGTTTTTGGAACGACTTTAAAAAATGAACGATTCGTGCGGGAAAACGATTTATGCGAGAACGGTAGATCGGGGTTCCACTGTACCGGCGAATAACAAAAAAGAATCACGCCAAAAATACAACTGGAATACCCGGTAGGAACCTACAAGTGTGATGAAACATTATATTAATATTATATAAGCTGTGGTATTCAAGACTGGTAATAGATATTTAAATTGTATAAGTGCCGCTTTAGTTCCAATAGTTGCTTACATATACAATCCAGTCCATTGAAGAGGAGTGTCGTGAGTGGGTCAGTGACATCTATTGTTAGTTATAGTTGTTAATGATATTTACAGGGAATAGCCATTGGAAACCCATGGATCGACCCTCCAAATGTGTACAAAATAAGTTCATTGCTGTATCAATTGGGTTTAATAGACGACGTAGAGCGTGACGTCATGGTAAAACAAGAGAAAAATATTGACGAAGCAATAAAAGAAAATGACTGTGAAATGACGAAAAAGGTAAGCAGTGAACTTTTATAAAATTTTCATATATGTACTACAAGTGAACATAACTTAATACCCTGATGAATAATAATAGCTTAGTCTTCTTCTTCTTGGTCGAGCACTTATGGCTGACCACATTTAAATTTCGCCATCCTTTGAGCGACCAAGACTTTCCATCCTTCTCGATCTTCCGCTTCTCTCAGGGCAGAATGGAAGTCAGCTCTTTCACTTGGTCGCTCCATCGCGCAGACGCTCTTCCTCTGGTTCGCCTTCCTTGGAGGCTACCCAAAACTACCAGTCTCTCCAGGTTGTCCGGTCCGCGCCTGACAATATGTCCAAAAAACTGCAGAATTCTTCTCAGACATATCGTCGAGGGCCGTTCCTTTATCTTCAGTCTCTGGATGATTGACTGGTTCGTCCTGTGCTCCGTCCAAGAAATGCAAAGCATTAGGCGCCAACACCATATCTCAAAGACATCAATTGCCTTCCGTTCTCTTGCCTTCTAGGTCCACGACTCGATTCCGTATAGAAATATCGAGAACACTAATGTTTGCATGTTTGCATGTTTGCAATGTAAGCATCATTTTTGTGGCAATCGAAATTCCCCGATCCTTCCATATAGTGGTAAGGCGTGTCATCGCAGTTTTTTCAATAGCTTAGTACTTATTATAAAAACGAAAAATCGATGATCTAATGTCAATACTCCGTTTCTGACCTATATGATGAAAATGACTTTTTGATGTAGGTACTAAAAACAACAAAAATACTGCCCATCTACTGCGAAATTCCCATATCTGTAGTTATTTTAACAAAAATGAGACAGCCCTTTTATTAATTTCCCGTATCTGAACATTAACATAGTGGTCTATGTGCATGGCCGTGATACCCGAGAGATGCATGTTCATTTCGGGGTGTCTTACTTATTTCAAAAAGATTTTTTCTTTTGGTTATAATGTATTAAATGGTACCTTATTAGTATTATTTATTGAACATACATACTTTTGAAAACACTTCTAAGAAAATATATTGTAACTAATAGAAAAAATATTTTTTAAAAAAGTAAGACACCCCACAGGAATCGAACGTGCATCTCTCGGGTATCGTGCACGTACGTCCATCTCAACGCAGCGATCAGTGCGAATTGGTGGCATTGTCTGGCTAGCTGGCTGCTACAACTGCCTAGTACGCGGCCAGCCATTTAGGTGTCATTTTAAATGTCCCTAGTGTTGGAAACTAACAAAATTGAGAAAAATAAATATTTTTTGATTGTTTTTGTTTATTTTTATTTCAGTATTACACGGATTATTTAATGACAGTTGCGATTGAAAAAAGAATGCACGCATCGATATATAATTATATCTTTGACCATCAATGTTTTGAAACCCCGGACTATATAGAGTTTTTAAATAACGATCAGATAACAAATGCGCTACACGTCGGTGTTAATAACGTAACATACAATTGGATGAGTGAAGCAGCATTTGAAACTCTTGAATGCGACGACATGAAAAGTGCTAAGCCAGAACTGGAAAAACTCTTAGAGCACTATCGTGTGTTAATTTATAAGTAAGTAAATTATATAATCATTTTTTCATCATTATGTATTACAAGAAATTGAGGCATGCAATTTCGCTCATATTTTTTTCGGATACATGTAAGTTGTACGTATGCAGTTCATCGTGGGACACTTATTCGTGCGCCGCAGTACGTGAAACATGAATTCGTATAACATTTTATCAAATGACGAGTTCTTCGTTGAATATTTCACCGTGGAATACAATTGTACGTATCTTACAAAATGCGGAGATAGTTTGCAAATAGTACTGTTCCAATTAGATTAACCCTAACCTAACCTACTACAGACATCTCATAAATTCGCCACACGTTGTAGCATACGTACAAATATACTCCACGGTGAAATGTTCGACGAAGAACTCGTCATTTGATTAAATGTTACACGAACTCATATTTCACGTGCTGCGGCGCACGAATACCTAAGTGTCCTGCGGTGAACTGTTTACGTACAAATTTCCGGATACGGACCTTTAGAGCTTATCAGATCTGATTTTAAACAGGATAAAAAAATAACACACTATTTTATTTATTAAAGAAGTACAACCATATCTGAAGTAAAAAACGAATATATTATTATGTAGATGTTATAGACTTATTTACTACTTTATACTATTATAAAGATTTAAGCTAAATTCAGCAATGTTTTTTTTCTGTAATAGCGTTATCCTGTATAAGTAAAAACATTAATTTAGATTCACAGTTGCAAATGCCGGTGAAAATACATTATATTAAAAATCGGGAGCGGTCCGGTACTTTAAACATAGGGTCGCCATAAATGTTTCAATGCTTTCAATGATACAATCGATCTAAAAGCTTTTATAATAGATTCCTTCCTCATGGGGCTTACTGTTAAAAGTGTAACAAAAAATGAGTGTCGACGATCTACTTACAGAGATTATGAAGTTTTGCAGGCTCCGTGGGGTGGCGGAGTTTCACTGGTTACATATCGATACCATATTTCAATAGGGAAACAACTCAAAAAGCCTTGTTCCAAGATAATGGCGTTTGATTTTTTTGCAGATGTTCTCATTTCAATTTTAAAGCCTTATATTTGAGGAAAATGTTTTTTGTTTTATATTTAGTTTAGTGGAACTCAGTAATGCACAATGAAATTCTACAATTTAATGATGAATTAACCCAGAAAAGTTTTTCGATTTCATGACACATTGCAGACATTTTTGACCCGTTTTATTGCTTAATTATAAAGGGAAGACCTTATTACATCTAATGGCATTATTGACTCAAAGCCTTAAAATCTTGAGTTGTTTCCTTATTGAAATGTGGTATTGATATATTTAAATTTAATATTCAAAATAAGTTCTAATAGATTTAAGTTTTGTACTATTTCATTTGAGTCGTTTTTTTGCGACCCGGGTTTCGGCATCTTCAGGCTCTATGTACACTAACCAAAAGGTAAATATACACTAACAACGAATGCAATTAACTCTAACTTATATAACAAATGAATACAATAAAGTAGGTAAAAACTTTATCACCTCTCTATTAAGTCAAGGATCACGATAAAAAAAACCCGGGTCACAAAAAAACGACTCAAATGGAATAGTACAAAACTTAAATCCATTAGAATTTAAATTCAAATTTCATCAAGTAATTTCGATCGATAATATTAATATCAAAATAAGTATTTATTAAAATATATATATATGTAATAATTGTCATTAATTTATGTTTTATTTAAATTATTAGCGGACAATTGGACTTAATGGTGCCCTACGTCAACTCGCAGAATATTTACGACAATTTTAAATGGTCTGGAAGTGAAAAATATAAGAATGCTAAAAGAAAACCGTGGATTGTTGATGGAAATGTGATTGGGTAAATACTTGTTAATGTTTTATTTTAATAATTTATTAGTCGCTCAGAAAACATACTTCTTTTTCAAAACGTTTTAATAGGGAATATATTATACACATAGGGTTTAATACCCCGTTTACACATGCATGGATTTGCGCATATTTATTATTTATAGTATATTATTACGCAACATTTGGACCGTACAATATCTGCGCCTGCGCAGTAGAAGGATCGTAGCGAACTTGCCGGTAAGAGAAAACGAACTACACTATTTTGAGGTTAACCGATTTTCACGACCTGTCAAATAGTACGATAAAATGACAACATCGCGTCTCGCTTACTATTGAAGAATGAGAGATTGGCGAGACAGTCAACTCTTTTACGAGTAAACTAAAATACTAATTACAAAAACCGTGTTTATCTATCATTCACCAGAAACATCAAAAAATACCAAGAAAGTATTATATTTATTACAAATCTTCTAAGCTTAAAAGTGTTTCTAAACTTTTGAAATCGGCAGGTTAAGCCGTAACGATTGTGACATGGGTTATATAGGCCAGACAAAAAGAATATCAACTAGAACAGTATAATTATAACTAAAATCAGCTATTCACGAACGTTTGATGGATATATCGGTGTATTAAATAAAAACTAAAAAAAATAGTAGAACATGTGCAAAAATAAGAACTTTTTGAGTAAAGTCGATTCGAAGCATCTGAATTACTAAGTCAGGTACAGAAATAGAGTGAAATCTATGTAAAATAGTGATTTCAGATGGATCTCCTTTTTGACATTTTAAATTTAAAAATCAAAATACTGGGAGAGAAAACAACATTTTTTTTATTATAGATAGGTGAATGGAGCCATTGAATTATTTCAAGTATCGTTTAAATTATGCAAAAGACTATCTTAACAGTAGTTTTAAATATCTATATTATTATCAATGAGGCTGAAATTTTACAAGATATATAATATTCTTAAAAAAATATACGAATCCAGTATTGTACTGTATCTAACCTTTTTTTTACTGTGTTAACTGTCAATTCATGGTGGAAATGCATTGTATTATTAATTTAATTTACTAAGACGTAATTTTGTATCGTATTTATTCCACTTTTATTAATTATCTGGACAGTTACAAATGTTCCTCTGAGACGGACGAAACCGGTCCAGATATAATTAATAAAAGTGAAATAAGTAGGTACGATAAAAATGCGTTTTATTTAATTAAATTAATTATACTGTATCCACGATAGGTAAATTGATTCAGTAAAGTTCTGGTAAAGCAACCTATAAATTGTTTAATATTTATATTAACTATAAAATTATACTTAAGTTACACATTGTTGGTGGTGTTGGCTTGTGTGTCTCTGATAATTATCTTAGGAATCGAGGGCATCCGTTATTTGTTCTCCCAAGGAGCACAATTAACCTGCCATTAGTAATACCAATTGGGAGGGCAATAGCCACGTTTAATAAAATCGCTTTGGATATTGATATATTCCACTTACGTGAGGTTAATTTAGGTGGACGTTGTTTTATAAGTTTTTAAGATAGGATCTATCAAAGTTCACTCTGTATGTTTCTATCTACTTTATTTTATCATTTTTGTTATTTTATTTTATTTCTTTTCTTATTTTATTTCTTATTTTATTACTTTTTGTATTATTAATTCACACTTCTCTGTATTTTTATTTTTTCAAATTATTAACACTTATTTTATGTCATGTCGTAAACACTTTGAATTTATAATTTGTTATGTTCATTATATGTAAAATAAATAAATTTGATTTCATTATTATTAATTTAAATGAGATTTGATTGAAGTTTTTAAGATAGGGTCTCTCAATAGTTCACTTTGTGTGCTTCCATCTACTTTTATTTTTGTCATTTTATTTTATTTATTTTATTTGTTATTTTATCACTTATTGTATTATTAACTCACATTGCTTTGTATTTTTATTTGAAAAAATTATTAACACTCATTTTATGTCATGTCGTGAACGCTTTAAATTTATAATTTGTTATGTTCATTAATACGAGTATGTATGTAAAATAAATTTGAATTTGAATTAATATTATGACATTTCAGTAATTTCACGATTTTATGGCAATTAAATAATGTTTAAATACATATAACGAACTCAAAATTTATACAAAATGTCAAAAATAATGATAGTGAATCACATTGTGACTTCACTGATTGCAAGTTTAACAGATCTACGTAATTTTGACTACATTATTTCGATAAAATGTAATTCAACATTCTATGTATTTTGGGCTAAAATATTTTTTTTTTGTGATTCGCAGGTACACAAAGGGGGCTAAAAATTTTGAAACTGTGATGATCCGGAATGCTGGACACTGTGTGGCAGAAGAAAAATCGCAATTACTAAAAGAAATGATAATAAATTTTACGCATAATATTAAAACAAATAATGTCGACGAATATTATGAGCCATGACTTATAATATAATATAAATTGTATTTACATTAACTTAATTATTTAATTGAAGAGGTGGGTGGTTAGTGTTTGCCAGATAAAAAATCATAGTATTCAATACGAGGGCTCGGAAAACAAAATTGGCAATCTCCATTTTTGCAATATTTGGCGAGTCAATAAGTCTTACACCTTTCCTTATAAGTAGATATTATACTCGTAATTCCTGAAAAAGTATTTTAAAATGTCATTTGCAGTAGCCAAGGGTGAAGGTAGGCTGTTAAGATCCGTCATAAATAGTGTAAATTATGCTTTGTTAGTCATACGTATTGGTTTTTATTGAACTAATACTACAAATTTACAAATAATATTCGTTAGTTTTTAAAAATCAATCAAACCCTGCCAAACCAAACCATATTAGTTTTGGTATATTTTGGGCGATACGACAAAATTTTAACCACTTTTTCATTCATACTTATTTGTGTTCGTCGGATTAAGAATACAATATTAAACATATTGTTGGTTATTTTTTCTAAAAAATTATTAAGCCCTGCCTAAACAAAACTACATCCACGGTGGCCGCGCGGCTTAAGGTATTCAGGTTCGAATCCTGGGTCTGGCAAGTACACATATTGTTTTTCAATTTGTGTGTGAGTCAGGGTATGGACCTAATAGGTTGAGCAAGTGGCTGACATCCATTTCTCGTAAAAAAAAAACAAAATCTATTAATACAAACCTCTACTCTGTGGAGGCCCATATTATGGTCCTATTAGGATCGGACATGATCGGAAAAAAACAAAACTATAATCGATAAAAAATGTTATTCTATCTATATAATATCCAAAGTTATGTATGATTTAATTGCATAATTTTAGATACTTTATAGATATACGAGTATTTTTTGACTATTATCTATTATGGCATGGTTTTCGTAACTTTAAAAACCAACTAACACCATCTGTAAATTATAGTTTTATTACAATGAAACAAAATACGTATGACTGCTAAAGTTTAATGTGCACTATTTATGGCGGATCTTAACAGCCTACCTCCACTCTTCGCCACTAATAATATACAAATGTTATAATACTTTTTCAGAAATTATAAATATAAGACAGATGTAAGTCATTTTTAATGACTCCGCCAACATATTGCGAAAATGAAGTCTTGTCATTTTTGTTTCCAGGGCCCTCGTATATATTAAATATTTTTTAAATCATGCGCATTGTATATAAGATTGCCAATATTTTATGAGCCAATTTCAGGGCAAGTAGGTATACAATAATTTTAGTAACAGGATGATATAACCCCCTGGATAAAAAAAAACATCCCTATTATAACCCCCTGCCAATACCCCTCCAGAAATCAGTGGCGAAGGGTGAAGGTAGACTGTTAAGATCTGACATAAATAGTGCATACTAAACGTATTTGTTTTCATTGAACTAAGACTACAATGTGTAGATAGTGATTGTTAGATTTTAAAATTAAATCAAGCCCTCTTTAATCCAAGCCATAGTAGATAATAGTCAAAAACTATTTATTTATCTATAAAATATTTTTTATTGATTATGCTTTGGGCTAGGCAGGGCTAAATCTTTACACTGCGCCAAATCTTTGAAAATAAATGGGAATACGCCCAAGATGTACACTGTCTCTTTGTAGATTTTAAAACCGCATATGACTCTATTGATAGAGAAGCTCTCTGGAATATATTGAAAGAATTTGAAATACCGTCAAAACTTTTAAATATAATAAAAGTATGCATGGACGGATCCAGAAGTAGAATTCATATGCAGGGTAGTATATCAGAATCTTTTGAGGTGACAGCAGGACTAAAACAAGGCGACTCCCTATCACCAATACTGTTCAACTTAGCTTTAGAGAAAGCCGTTAGAGAAGCTCTGAAAGCAGAAGGTGGAGTTACCCTGAATGGGTCTCATAAAATATTGGGCTACGCAGATGATTTGGTGGTGCTCGGAGAATCTGAAGAAGAAGTCAGAGATATTTTCACTCCTCTGGAGGACACAGCGAAAAGGTTGAACCTACGAGTAAATGTCGGAAAGACCAAGTATTTGAAAATGACAAGAGGCATTGAACCCTCTGGAAACATTGGAATAAGAAACTCCTCGTTCGAGAGAACCTCTCTCTTCAAGTACTTGGGCTCCAACATTACCTCTAAAAATGAAATGTCCCTAGAGCTCGCTGAACGACTAAGAAGTGGAAATGCAGCGTACTTCGCGCTGAGTCGTCTGTTCAGGTCCAAAATGCTGTCCATCAAAACGAAATTCCGGGTGTATAACGTAGTCATCAAACCGATCGTCATGTATGGATGTGAAACGTGGGGTTTAATGGAAAAACAAGAAAAGGCGCTCCAAGAGTTTGAAAACAGAATCCTCCGGAGAATACTTGGACCCGTCAATGAGAACCACCGGTGGCGCATCCGCACAAACGCTGAGCTCTTCGACCGATACCAACCTAGAATCACTAATATTCTGAGGTCAAGAAGGCTCAGATGGGCGGGCCACGTTGTACGATCTGAAAGATCTAGAACTCTATAGGATTTACAAAGGCACACCAGCTGGCACTCGACCTCTTGGCCGCCCTCGACGGAGATGGCCGGACAACATTCAAAGGGATGCGGAAAGGCTGGGGATAGTCAACTGGGAAGAGAAAGCGATGGACAGAGATGCCTGGAAAAACGTTGTGCAGTCGGCCATGGACCTGAACGGGGCGCCAGTTTAATAATAACTAGGCAGTGCAGGGCTTACTGGATTTAAAAAAAAAACTATCCAACCAAGTTTGTAATATTATAAAAACTAATAATCACCATTTGCAAATTATATTTGTAATTCAATGAAAACAAATAAGTACGACTGACAATATTAATTATGTGCACTATTTATGTCGAATCTTAACAGCCTACCTCCACCCCTCTCTTGCCATTACCTGATATAAACCCCTGTAAAAAATCGGGATAATTCACCCCCATCCATATGTAATAGGGATTGAAATACCGAATGAAAATACCAATACCGATTTTCAGATATTATTCGGTAGAGAAACATTTGGTTAGTGAAATTATTATGTCACACGTTTATGTGGCGCTGGTGAATTTTTGGATCTTAACGGCATAAATATTTATTTACTTTATATATCTGATAACACCGAAATAAATGATAATATTACACCGAGTCAATTGATTTTCTTCTGAAGACTTCATTATTTTAGGAAGTGATTAATTCAATCCCTCCTCTATCCCTAAAATTTGAATATTATATTATGTGATGTAAGTATAATTTTAAATTTGTGCTCATATTTTTCTGTATTAAATAAATTATTATTTCGTCAAATTCATTTCAAGTTTTTCTAACCATTATAGAATTAATTTATTTAAAAAGTACATATTCATTTTTATTATTACCACGTTTTTCTTAGCTTGTATTCTTGTTTGTCCGGTGGTTGTTTATCCAGTAAAAATCTTGCAATAGATTTTTAACTTCCCGACTAGCTAGGACATTTGAAACATTTAGAATATATCAGAACACGATGCCAATGCATTCTTTTAATACTTTTAGGCATCTTTATCTTAAGTATAATTGAATTCATTTTCAGTTAATTCTGTTTTCTATAAAAAGTTATATCGGAAGAAATCCGTAATTCAATCCACTATTATTGGTTGCTAAGGGGGTGGTCCTAGCAACTAAATTATTAATATATACGTGCGTTAATATGGAAATCAAAATGACATTTCAGTATTATATATTTGTTTGTTTATTGCAAAATAGCAAAAAAATGATTTGTTGACAATTACCTTATTTGTCCTAAATTATTAATACATAGAATTGTCAAGTTTATATGATTCAATAGAAAATTTAAAAACGTGGTACATAAAAAGTCCTTTTTATCTTGTAATTATTTATATATTATTAATACTATCGACATAATGTGGACTATGAATTTAAATTTTAATGGATTTTAATTTACTCAAATGGAATAGTACAAAACTCAAATCCATTAGAATTTATATATATATTTACATCTAGAGGTTTTATACAGGGGGTTATTGTCCAGAGGGTTATTGATGTGAGGGGACTAGGGGATTTTATCCGGGTGATAATTATTGTCCTAGAACCGAGAATTGTTTGGTATTGATAATTATCAGTTTTTCAGCATTTTATCACAAAAATTGTTAAGAAAAAATCTACTCAAACCTGTTGTGTTTCCTTGCCAAAATAAAAATACCATCCGGATTCCAAGATGTAATTTTTTTTAAATTTTAATCCATTTAGAAAACCTCAATGCCATCGGCATTTCTGGCAAAAATTGAGGTATTACAATTCCGTCCACAATAACGATTCTTCGCAATTTTTCAGTTTCCGTCGGCGTTGGATTTAACTTTTATTTATAATTTTGGTCGGTGGCTTCTTAAAGTTCTCGGACATTGTGTGTCTTGGTTGAGGTTTATTTTACCACGTTTTATTAGCTCGTATTCTTGTTTTCCAGTACAATTTTTTTCTTGTTTGTCCAATACAAATCTTGCAATCGATTTTTAACTAACTTCCCGACTAAATAGACATTTGAAACTTTTAGAATACATTATCAGAACACGATGACAATTCATTTTTTTTAATACTTTTTGCCATCTTTAAGCAGAATTGAATTCATTTTCAGTTAATTCCGTTTTGTATGGAAAGTTATTACGGAAGAAATTCGTAAAAAGTAAAACACTATTATTGGTTGCTAAGGGGTCCTAGCAACTAAATTATTAATATATACGTGCGTTACTATGAAAATCAATACGAAATGTCAAAATGACATTTCAGTATTCTATATGTATTCAGTATTTCTATCAAGTACAAAAAAAGTATTTATTAATACGTAGAATTGTCAAATTTATATGATTCAACAGAAAATTTAAAAACTTGGTATATAAAAAGATCTTTTTGTCTTGTAATTATTTGATCTTAATTTTTGAGAATATCCCGGTCAAATCGTAATGATTAGCAACCCTAGATTATTGCGGTCTCACAGATGAAATACGTCCACAGTTACCCAATAAATTTCTCTTCAGTGGGTCTATTCTATGCTTATCGACCGCTAAAGTGATAAAGTGATAAATATTATCAAACTTAGGGTAGGTTTGTATCAAAATATTAGCACTTATTGTAACAATTACACGAAGCTGGTTTTTATTGTTGCAATAAGTGCGATATTTTAACAGCAGCAAGATAGGTGCTGTTAAAATATCGCAGTTATTGCAACAATAAAAACCAGCTTCGTGTAATTGTTACAATAAGTGCTAATATTTTGATACAAACCTACCCTAAGTTTGATACTATTTATCAATTTAGTGTTCGATAAGTATAGAATAGACCCACTGCTTACTAAAAGGGAAAACGAAAATTGGTAGACCTAGACAGCGGTTATTAAGGACTGTAGAACGAAACAGACCCTCAAAACAAAGGTAGTCACGGAGCATAATGACAGACGATTCCTAGAGATGAATACAACTGCAATCGTCATCACCACTGGCTCTAGAATAGAGCGTTTCATTATGAACTAATAATCATGAAACCAGTGACATCCCGTGGGGGTAGGCAGTTACTCAGTTACTCGAAGGGCAGCAAATCAAGGAAAATCATTGGGAATATATAGAAATAGCTACCTAAACTTAGTAATAACGACAATATCTTTCCATTAAAACATTCAGCTCACTGGTTTTGTCTGGTTCGCGATATCTAGTTTACTTCCGTTGCCCTCCGACGTTATTATTAGTCCAATATTTTGTTAGTAATGTATCTATACAACACATTTCGTAGATATTGGACTCACGACAGAATGATAAAAATAATGTATAAAAAATTGAGGCGGCATTTTGGCGCTGCTTAGGGGCGGCATTTTATCTAGGGACGACACTGCATGAAACCTTCCATCAGTAAATCCAGTCTCTCGTGCTTCGTCTAGATGGAATCACTATTTGTCAAGCCCATGTATTGTAATAACTGAAGCCAAAAGAAATCTCGAATCATCGGTCCAAAATAGACCAGAATCCGCACCAAACAGTCACCTTTTCAGGATTAAACGGGCGTAGAGTATATGTTTCATAACTTTGCACTCCGGCGCTAGGATGAAAATGATGTAATATATTCTAAAAATATTTGTTTTACATATATTATCTATTTATTTATTTATTACTAGATATATTAATACAATTGAATATCATTTGATTTAATTTTATGCGAGGTAATCAAGCAAAGAGGCGTATCTGTGTAGTAAAAAGTGCAGAAAAAGTGCAAAGTTATAAAACGTATAGGTAATCTACAGAAAGTGGATAATCCATTACAGACTCTGCGGTTTTCATTGTGTTCACAATTCGACAACGATGCCGTAGACGTAGGTATACCTAATGTGACCAGACGTCTCGTTTTCACCGGGACAGTCCCGTTTTCAGGCGGCGTGTCCCAGTGTCCCCGAACACAGCGTCGCGACGCCAAAATGTCCCGTTTTTGAAAATAAAGAAACTTGTGACCAAAATACAGAAATATTTGATGGGTATTCACTTTTTTTCTAATTACATTACACCGCAAAAAGTGTCTGAATGGAACACTGGGAATGTTTCAATCGAAAGTCGTTGGGTGGAGTTGTTCAAACACTTTTTCGCCAATAATTTGGATCACAAAAATTTACGTATAATTATTGAATATATATTAATGTCTGCCCAGAACTAATGCACCAGTTGAAAGGGTCTTCTTTCTTATGAATACGTTGTAGACGAGTGAAAAAACACAGTTGATAGTAGATGTCCTTTAAGCAATGTTAATTATAAAAGTAATTTCGAAAAAATCCTGCCAAGAATTTCATTTGTTTTTTGAATCAACACCATAAGTAGGTACTAAATTTGTTCTTCGGAAAAATATAACATCAGATAAATTTTCATGTATTCATACCTGTGCGTACTTTTCATTAATAAATAAAATAATATGTAATATTAAAAAATACGTAGGAACTCAAGCGTTGTATGCGCCTACTCAAACATACCTACCGATAATCTTCAAATAAATAAATAAAATAGGTAACCTAATATGACATGAGAAAACATTACTATCTTATCAATTATTGTATTGTATGAAAGTGTGAGGCGCCTAAAATGGATAAGTACCTATCTACCTTTTTTAGGTGTCCCGGTTTGGGGGAAAAATAAATGGTCACGTTAGGTATACCATAAAAATTGAAGAATGGTTTTGATGATAAATTTTTTTTAGTACCTACCTACCTACCCAGTACGTTGTTGAACTATATTATACCGAAATACTACTGTCAGAAAATCACAGTATTTTTTTAAAGTGACCTCAATCGACTGTCAACGATACTGTTTCCCTATTGAAAACCCTTATATAAATATTTGTGACCTCATTTCATAGAACACCAACAGCATTTCATAAAAAAACATAACTAAGTTAAATATTTATTTTTGCTGGAATTTTTGAAAACACTAAGTAGCTACGTTGTTTATATTTATCACTGTGAATATTTTTTAAATTAAAGGTGATTACGTAATTATGAACTTTGAATGAATAATGAGCGATAAGCCTAGATAACGCAGAAGCATTTATTAGAAATATTCCGACATCATTAAATAAATCATTATTGTAAAATATTATATATTTAAATATTTATAATATGTAGATATAGGTTATATTCAACATTGACTTCATAATATTGTTTTCTGATAGAATCTATTATACCTACAACTGTAGTTATAATATGATGTACTGGGATAATATTTAATTGTGAGAAATTAATAATATAAAATGTATCGTTCTATGTTAAATATTCTAATACTTATTGTGCTAAGTGTTTCGTGTAATATAAACACAGTTATATGTGATGGAAATGGTGCGTTGTTTTTGTCTCCTTTCATTGAAAATGGGACAGCTGACGCTGGCAAACGTCTCGCGGAAGTGAATTCTTCCCTCATGCTAGGCCTCAAGAGTTACGCAGGATTTATTACTGTCAACAAAGAGTACAACTCGAATCTTTGGTTCTGGTACTTTCCTGTGGAAGGGGGGCAGGTGGGCGATGCTCCTCTGGTGATATGGCTGCAAGGCGGACCAACGATATCTTCGCTGTTCAGTTTATTCCAAGGAGTTGGTCCGTTTCATTACAAGGATGGAGCGCTGACAGGTAAGCCAGGAAATTACATAATAACTGAGGAGTTTACGATTGGCAGAATAAAAGTTCAGTAAATTGATATCAAAGTCGAATAATATGCAATTGTAAATTTATTGTAAATTTATGAGGTCAAATTCTCAACTGACTTTTTCAAGAATAGATATTGTTATTTAAAAGGAGAAACAGTCAGTCCAAAATATTCTAAATAAAAAATAGGTTGCTATAAAAATAATAACAAGATTTTATACCCAGCTATAGGTACATAGAGAATAATCCAATTCAATGACATGTTTCGATAGATGAACGCCTAGCAGTGCATGCGTAGCGTGTGCATTGCTTGTCTCAAACCGTTTTCAAAATGGTCGTTTTTCGTGATAGTGATTTCGTGATATGAAAGTACTAGTGCATTTGTAGCTCCACCATCAATAGATGCATGTCCAACATCGCGTCAGTGTTGCCAACTGAATGAGTCTGCGAATAATGTGTAAGGATATCGCACTACAATTTGACGCTAATTTAGCCAAGCATAGTATAAGTTTGAAGGATTCAAAACGAAAGATGTTCTGTGTACCTATTAAGTATAGTTTTTTTATATATATCTATACTATATATTAAAAACAGTATTATACATAGATGACATCACTGCTTCTCGTGAAAGAATGAAAACTATTAATTTGTTGTACAAGTGAAGACAGCTCTTGTCGCGTTGCGTGCCACACAGTCAACCAAAAGCATGCGCAAACTAAAACGAGAGTTAAAAAGTTGAAGTGAAGAGGAAGATGAACTGATGAAATACGTAGACATAGTTTTTGGGTCATGCTGCTAATCAATACCTGTGTACCTAATTTATTATTGGGAATTTTATTAAAAAAATATTTATTTTTTATCATTTCAGATAATCCATTTTCTTGGCATAAGTACCAGTCCATGCTGTTCATTGACAATCCTATCGGAGCCGGCTTCAGTTTTACTGATAATGACTTAGGGTATTCAAGAAATCAAACGGATGTAATAAACAGTTGTACAAATATCTATGTTATAACGTAATTCATATTATTTGTTGTAAATGAATAATTAAATAATTGAGACGTAACTACCGCTCTAAGAGCTCTAACGTCACTTTTGGGTACTACATTTACGCGTACGAACATATTGCGCCATACTACATAATAAATACCACAAAATATAAAAATGACTTAATTACAAATAACAACTAATAAAATAAGAAAGTCGAAGAGAAATGATATGACATACGGAGTCAAATGCGCAAGGACTTGATTCTCATACTGGGTATTTCCAATTTAATTCCCGATGAGATCTCAGTTCTTTATGTTATAATGTATAATGAATAATAAAAATAAATAGAGTCATTATTAATATAACGTTTCTGCGCCACCGTCATGTACAAGGGAGCGCTGGCGAAGGGTGGAGGTAGACTGTTAAGATCCGACATAAATAGTGCAGACTAAACTTTGTCAGTCATACGTATTTGTTTTCATTGAACTAAGTCTACAATATGCAGATAGTGTTGGTAAGTTTAAAAAATATAATTAATCACTGCGTAACCAAGACATAATAGTTAATAGTAAAAAAAATAGTTGTCTAACTATAAACTATTAAAATTATTAATAAATTATCAATTAAATACTATTTTTTATGTCTTATGGTTTGGTAAGGCAGGGCTGAATATGTACATATTCTTAATTCAACGAAAACAAATAAGTATTACTGAAAATGTGTGCACTATTTTTGCTGTATCACCCATAGCATACCTAAGCTATTATGGTTTGGCTAGGCAGGGTTTAATTGATTTTTAAAAACTAGCCAGCACTATATACAAATTTTAGTTTTAGTTCAATGAAAATAAATACGTACGACTGACAAAGTTTAGTGTGCACTATTTATGTCGGTTGTTAATAGCTTACCTTCAACCCTCGCCACTGCAAGGGTGGTAATACATCAGTTGTCTCCGAGAACACCCCCACTCTTCTCTGACACAACATTCAAATAATGGAGAATTAATTTTCGTGGTTTAGATATCAACTATTTAATTATATAGTGTTATTATTGGATTGTTTTGAAAATGAATGTTTAGTCCGAAGTTGCAACCAACTAAAGTTTTAAACATAAGCAGGTATAACTTCCTTTCAAATTAATTATAATAATCACATTTAAGCGTCGGCCTATAGTGTTGTGGGTCCCAGGTTCGAATCCTGGGTCTGGCAAGTACAAATATTGTTTTTCAGTTTGTATATGAGTCAGAGTATGGACCTAATAGGTTGAGCAAGTGACTGATACTCTATCGTAAAAACAAAATCTGTTAATACAAACCTCCAACCTGTGGAGGCCCATGATCTTAGATATTAGGATCGGACATGGTTGGAAAAAGTGAGTTTAATTAATACTGTTAGGTAGGGGTTTACGTAGGGTGTTGATTTATACTTTTCCACTTATTAAAAACACGGATCCAGGAGGCCGATTCACGACTGAAGCACAAGTGACCAGTTGCGCAAACTTTACACAACTTGCTTCAACTGTAGCATATTAAAAGTCAACCGCTGGGTGTCACTAGGCCAGGCTTTGGTAGTACACATGCTTTCACGGTAGGGGCGCTCGCAACTCTCCGTTTGACATAATAAACGTCAGATTTCGTATCGTACGTAATATTGGAGAAAGCTGTTGATCTATTGTTTTAAATTTACCACTTATTACCACATATTACCGCTAAAATTATTATTTCGTGTTTCAATTCTCATTTAAGGATGTATTTATTGTGATTTTGAAATACAACGGAAATTCCGTGTTGTAATCTTGTTGTAATATTGTTATATTGGAGACGTAACTAGCGTGTTTAAAGATTAATTAGTTACGTACTTCAACAATGAATGATTTGATTTAACGGTAAGTACTGATTAAATATGAAGTCATTACCAAAATGGATAAAAATGTTATTTAATTTCCATGACATTGACAATAGTACCGTCTTGATATGTTTACTTTCTATCTTACTCTAACGCATGGACATGAGGTATAAGCATGTTGAATGCTTTCTCACTCGCACTTATATGCCGTTTATCCGTTTCACTCGAAGCTCTGTACACAAAATATCTCCTGTAAAACTAAAAATTTTACGAGCTTCAGTTGAAGCGGTTCGGTGACGTGTTTTGCACTGCTTCATTCAGGAATCGCCGTCCTGGGACATTAAGTATAATATTTAAGTATATTTCGCTTGACAAGTAACAATTAATTATTAACAACATTTGTAAACGCACGATTTGGCGCGAAAAGGTGGCAAATTGTATTTAGAGGCGACGTTCAAGGCTCGGGGTAGGTTACCGACTGCTCGTACCTACCCCCGATTCTTCGTCCGCCCAGAAAACAGATAACGGTAACTTTCTTTTTGATTGTTTCTCTGTGCTTCCTGGTCCATTATATTCCCAACTCTGTCGATTGGAGGATTTTTGATGGGGGATTTAGGCATTATGATATTTGGTATCAATACGTATATAAGGATAAGAAGATAAAAAGAATATCTCATTGTCATATTAAATATAATAATGTTATTTATACGTTTCAGATAACTAAGAATCTTTATGAGTTTCTGGTGCAGTTCATGCAGATTTTCCCTGAACTCCAACCGGTTCGACTTTTCCTCACAGGTCAGTCATATGCTGGGAAGCATATTCCATCATTGGCGTATGAGATCCACACCAGAAATCGGACGGCCAACATAAAAATCAATCTAAAGGTATGCCACCACTTAATACGTCATCAATATAAATAATGTGAAATTTATTCAGTTTAGGATCTGTTTATAACAAAAGATTATAATGATGTTTATTTTTTTTATAACTTAGAAACACTTTGGGCCTACGTTGGTTGCCAGTTATAGTATGTTTTAGTTATAAAATAGAAGACACTTCCGGTTATAGTATTTATTCTGACTTCACAGGGATTTATCATTAATAACAGTGAATACTTCAAACGGTGCACGAAAATATATTAACAAGATAAGATGACGCACTCGACCAATTAACAGATGAAATTGCCAAAGGGCAAAGGATTAATTCAGTTCAGATAGATACCACACGTATCACTAGAAATGAATCTCGATAGTGTAAGGTCCTTAGTCTCAAAATAGGGGTCCTGTATGATCAAAAGCGTCAGAGCTAATCAGACAAAACTGACTGACCGTGAGAGATATCAATTTCGGAGTCAACACAGAGTTAAATCCTAATCCATTTACACAGCGCTTGCGATGTTTAGTCAATGGGCCGTGCCATCTATGGGATTCTTTTTGAAGTTATGCCTGCTATAATATAAATTTTATTTATACAAACCATTGTAATAATATGGGTACACGACATACATGTGAATAGAATTTTTCATTTAAAAGACATTACTAAATAATATTTATATCTTCTTCTTCTTCTTCTTCTTTCACCCTGTCACGTCCCAACATTGGGGCATAGGGCAAGCACAAGTTGGCGCCACTTCCCTCGGTCCATCGCCAACTCCTGTGCCTCCCGCCATGTCAGACCTGCAGCACGTAGGTCGCTTTTGTAGCATCGCTGCAGGGTGAGGGAGGGCCGGCCACGGCGACGGAACCCTTGAGGCTGTGCCACAAGGGTACGAAGTGCCGCACTCTTTGGCGGCATCCGGAATACATGTCCCAGCCACGTGAATCGTCTCTTCGTGATAACTTCAATCACCGAAGGCTGTTGTGTCTGCTCACGAACTCGGATATTTGTAACGCGGTCGTACCAATGTACCCCTAAGATTCTGCTGAGACATCGATTCTCAAAGCTCAAAAGCCGTGACTCTTGAAGCTTAGTAAGATGCCATGTCTCACAGCCATACAGGAGCACAGGTAGCACGCACGCGTTAAACAAACGACATTTGGTCCTCACAGAATACAGCCTTGACCTCCATGCGACTCCAAGTTGGTTGAACGCAGAGCCCGCCACACCCATGCGGATTCCAAGCTCACTAGAAATACCACCATCATCGGCAACCGTGGCACCCAAGTACTTGAATCTGGACACCAGCTCGACGGGCAGACCAGAAACCCGCAGAGGAGTGTCGGCGTCGATGCAAGCAGCACTGCACATGGATTTGGTCTTAGCGGCATTCAGATGAAGACCTACACGCATCGAGTTCGCGGCTAGCCTGTTCACGGTCACCTCCAACCTCTCGATCGTCGAGTCAAACACGACTGCGTCGTCTGCATACTCCAAGTCGCACAGTCTTTCTTCGCATAGATCGCTTGTGTCATCATGATGTAGGCGTATCCCACTGTCGGGGCAAACCGTCTTACGCATTATGAAATCCATCATGATGATAAAAAGAAAGGGCGCAAGTACACATCCTTGCTTGACTCCTGACGTGATTTCAAAGAGGTCAGAGGATGTTCCGGCTGAATATTTATATACTATTATTATATTATAATATTGAATCATTTACAACACCTAAATGAACGTGGATTAAGAGTAAGACTACATATCGTTACATTTCTATTAAGACCTCTTAAGTCCGATATTATGGAAAAATAAAGTTTTAAATTATTTTTAATAATATCAAATCCTCGGTTCTCTAGCTAGACTAATATGCTGTCGATCTGTCGACAAATTTTAAGAACTCTTAAGTCTCGTGGTTTCAAATATGGAATTAAACCTCGTATTTAACAACCAGTGTTCATCGATTAGAGAGGTGTTTAAAATATTGTTTTTATTACGTTTTTTCTTCCCCTCGACACTCTTCTCAAACAAACTTACGAGGTTTTAATAGTAAGGTGACGAATGTATCGTCAGCACCCGGATGACTGTTCTTACAATGAATTTTTGAAAGTATCCCAATCCATATAATTTGATTATCAGATTGACGATATATAAAGTTATTCGGGACTTATTAAGAAATCGGCAACGCGTCGCATATTATTTTGTATAGCCTCTATCAACATTTATCAATTACTTTCAGCGCACTAATTCTATACACAAGACTGCTATCGGCCAAGGGTAATTTTATATATTTTGTATCGAAGTATTATAATTTTTACAATAAGTTAGTTGTAATTGGTACATCAAGTGCTATGTTCTAACATCACCTCTCTTGGCTGTGCTATAAATTAGAGCGAGCGACCAGTTTTGACTATTTTTTTTTTAATTTGTTTTTAAAATTGTTTATTTGTTTAACTTATTGTAACAATTATAACAATTATAACACCTGAATACGACAGTGGCGAAGGGTGGAGGCAGGCTGTTAACATCCACCATAAATAGTGCACATTAAATTTTGTCAGTCATACGTATTTGTTTTCATTGAAATAATACTACAATTTAGAGATGATGCTGGTTAGTTTTCAAAATTCAATTAAACCCTGTGAAATCCAAGTCAAAATATCTCTAACGTCTAATAGTCAAAAAAATACTTGTCTATCTATAAAATATCTAAAATTATGCAATTAAATCATACATAACTTTGGATATTTTATGGATGGAATAATATTTTTATCAATTATAGTTTAGTTTAGGCAGGGCTTAATGAATTTAAAAAAAATCACCAACAATATGTGTAATATATTGTATTCTTAATCTAACGAAAATAAATAATTATGAATGAAAACGTGTGCACAATTTTGTTGTATCGCCTAAGCGATGGTGCCCACAGAACGCGTCGAGCGGGCGAAGTCGGCGTATTCATAACCATAATCACACGTCTTTCGCCGCGCATTACCCTTCACCTATGTAATAAGCGGCCCAAGCAGCACAAAACAATTATTTTTACAGCGTCTCTCATAACAAAGCAATAAAAATATTATATTATTTCTGGCTTGTAATAAATATTTACGACGACATTATTCAACCAGCGAAATATAATGACACGGAATAAAATAAAACAATGGGTTCTCTGTTATTAAATAATTGCTTTTGGCCCGTCGATCGACGACGCCTCAAGCAGCGTAATTTTGGTAGCCGTGTTCAATGAATGGACTTATTTGTATTTTCATTAAATCGCATCGCCGAGAAGCGAAAAACGGTGACTCATGCGGCAGGCGGCGCGCAAGGCATCGTTAAGTCCAGTGGGCGCTGGCGTATTTGATTACGTTGTATTTTTGATGATTTACGCGCCACTTGTAGAAATTTTGCGCGAGCGTCGCACTCGCTGCGTCAATGGGCTTTATGCCTAAGATATACCAAAACTATTATAGTATGGTTTATGTAGGGTTTAATTGATTTTTAAAAACTAAACAACATCATCTATAAATTGTAATCTTAGTTCAATAAAAACAAACATGTGTGACCTACAAAGTTTAATGTGCACTATGTATGGCAGATCTTATCAGCCTACCTCCACCCTTCGCCACTGGAATACGAATACATGCTAATCTACCCTCGGTTACTACCGATAGCTGTCTTTTGTAGAGAATAGATGCGCTGATGTCCTTCAGTGGGTCTATTCTATACTTATCGAACACTAAATTGATAAATAGTATCAAACTTAGGGTAGGTTTGTATCAAAATATTAGCACTTATTGTAACAATTACACGAAGCCGGTTTTTATTGTTGCAATAAGTGCGATATTTTAACAGCAGCAAGATAGGTGCTGTTAAAATATAGCACTTATTGCAACAATAAAAACCGGCTTCGTGTAATTGTTACAATAAGTGCTAATATTTTGATACAAACCTACCCTAAGTGTGATAATATTTTTCACTTTATCACTTTAGCGGTCGATAAGCATAGAATAGACCCACAGGACTGAAAATCGGTGCTATTGGTGTTTAGATTTATAAATAACGTAGTAATTATAATCACATAATATTGTGTATCTAAAAAACATTCAGCCATTTTCTCTCTATTGCCTACAGGGCCTAGCTTGATCTTACTAGATGTATTTTAGTTATTTTTAAGTTCTTCAAAATTTTGTCTGGTCTAGATATAGGTGGTAGTTTGTACTACACTAAAACATTATTTTCATTACATTATTTAAACAGGGCATGGCTATCGGGAACGGTTGGATTGACCCACTAAATATATATCCAGTGAGCGAATTCTTATACCAATTGGGATTCATTGACGCCAATATGGCAGTGGAGGTGAAGGCTCTGGAAAAAGCTATTGAAGATGAAATAAATGGTGGTAACTGGACTGCTGTTAGTGAGGTAAATAATTATATAATAAATTATACTCAAATAACAATTGATCCTTCAATTCATACGAGCTCTAAACGTTAGGAAGAGCATAATACACTGAAAGTACAACAACAGTATTATTAATTTTTCATTCCTTTATAATTATGGCGACAGTACTGTAGTATATACTGTAAAACAGCAACATCAAAATGACCTTTTGGTTAGTGCATAATATAGTGCCTGAAGATGCAGAAAGGCGAAACCCAGGTCGCAAAAAAAACGACTCAAATGGAATAAGTAGTACAAAACTTGAATCCATTAGAATTTAAATTCAAATTCCATCAAGTACCCTCGGTCGACTGTGAATATTTACAACAGTTACGGCTCGCTAATAAGTTCCCGACTTTAAACGTATATCAGTACCTTCATTAAATTTGTGACTGCATTTTAGTTATAAGAAAATTCAAATAACTCTGGCATTCTTAATGTTGAAAAGTATTCTTTGGAATTTTCTATTTTTAATTCCTTGAGAAGAACATTAATTTTATTGTAGTTCCTAGTGCATTTCTCCGATTAGGTAATCAATTTTCTCTTTTCTTTTGGCTCGTCTTCCTACAATTTTTATAAAACCACTAGCGAGTACCCGGCATGCGTTGCAATGCCACTCAAAGAAAGAAAGTATTTGCGTTTTAATTCTGTGTATTGAAGTGCTTTCGGATACTCAATATGTTTTATTTTTCCGTCTGGTGCATACACGAATAAATCAGAAGGTTTTTCCAACGCGTGAGCAGGCCACATACAGCTGTCCATGTGAGAAGCGTGGATTTTCCAAATTTGGTATACGAGCGCATACGAATAGAAGATAGAATATAAGAAGAAGATGGTTATACTAATTGAGAAACCGTCGAGGGTGTACGCAAAACAACTGACGAAAGTTTCATCGCAATCGGATGAATGGTATAGGGACAAAAAGAATAAAAGAAGATAGAATGAAGAAGATGGTTATTCTAATTCAGAAACCTTTGCGGGTGTGCACGTAACAACTCATCAAAGTTTCATCCAGGGAACTCAGAAATAATGGGAACTGAAATACACAACGGGTAAGGCGATAGCAGGTTAAGAATACGTTTTACGTGGAATACTAAAAACTGCTCTCGGTTTATGCATTTACGCTCATTTAATGTTGGTGTATTACACACACTATTGCACGTGCATAATGCGTGCTTCATTTTCGTAGGACACTCACACATTAAAAAACCTGCCTCACCATGCGGCGTTTTGAATATTGCCTATCGGTATTCTATTTATTATCTGTTCTGTGGTTTCATCGCAATCGGATTAATGGTATAGGAACGCATACGGGACAGACAGATAAACAAACATTTATTTTATATATAGATTATTTTACGTTGTAGGTGTTCAAATTGATACGTCACTCAATAATGTACTGTATTCGGACACTTTTCAGTTACTAACACATTTAGTGGTAAGTAAATCACTCGCCACTCGACTAAATACTAAAAAAAAATGAACTGGGCTTAACTGATTGTTTGTATATTATATTAAATTTCAGCGTCATCGAGACTTGCTCATGTACGTGACAGTTGATGGAAGAATCAGGTCTCTATATAATTACATAACCGACGAGCCCTGTTACACCGAACCGTCCTATATCGAATTCATTGACCGGGGTGACATCAGAGATGCATTGCACATTGGGGTGACTAAATCATACTATTGGATAAACTATAAAGCCAAAGATTTTTTAAAAGAAGACTTTATGAAGGGGATCAAGCATATCTTGGAGAAACTGTTGGAAGAATATCCAGTTATGTTATACAAGTACGTTAAAGAGTGTTATAATTTCATTTGTAATTGTGTGCGTCTATTAATATCCTGTATATCTTCCCCATTCTATCGGTGTTCTCTTTATATACCAGAGTAACCTAGAGAAAAAATACGAAGCTTGCAATTTGAGACATTTTTTTTTGATAATTTACAATTTCAACCTTAATTATTAATAATCGTCGGTGTTTTGTAAAAAGGGCGAATTAACCAAAATGCTACTTTACAGGAGGAGGATATTTAACTTTTGACATTTATTTGTTTTTTACCTGTAGATGATTATAAATATACAACAAGTTTATAATAAAGCTTAGAAAGAATACTGTCATTATAATAGGTATTATTATATAATATTTTAAAATGCCTTATATGTCACATTTGCTTTTTATTTCGTAATTTTAATTAATTTAATTTTAGTCGATTATCGTTTTTAAGTACTTTCCTGTTGAGATAAAAATTCGCCGTTTTTACACAACAAAGCTAGTGGGGTACATATTGTATTTTCATTAAAATCTCGATTTCGCCAAAATGGTTGATTCGCCCTTTTTACGAAACAACGACGAATTATGTATGTATCTGAAAACTTAAAAAGAAACATATTTTTTATTTCAAGTCAAAGAAAAAAATGTGAATTTGTTAAAGGACCCCATCTTATTATTACATATATTTTATAGTCATATTTATTATTAAAATTTAGTTTATTAAGTTTTCTATGCTGTACATAAGAGATTCTTGATAAATTCATAGTTTTAATATTTTTTTATATTTATTTGAAAAAACATCGATTTTTATAAAGATATAAATGTGTATAACTTAAAATCCTTTTTATTTATATGAAATCTTATTTAGGTATGGTCCTAATATTGAAGCTCGATAGGTAGACCATAAAATATATGTAATAATAAGAAGATTTCCATTACATTATTTATCATTTTAGATATTTTGTAGTGTTTTTTATCTATTATGGCAAACCCTGCAATTTATATTCTAAGTTCAATAACAAAGTTGAAAACAAATAAATATGGATGATTTTGTATTCTAAGTGCAATGAAAACAATTAATATAGTATAGTATGACTGACAAAGCTTAGTGTGCAATATTTATGTCAGATCTCCATAACCTATACCGTCTTAGAGCCGAGCCACACCGGGCGACTCTGGTCTCGAGACCAGTCGCCGAGACCAGACCGATGCATGCAGTTATATGGACCATGCCACACCTGGTCGCCCAGTAGTCGCGCAAGCAATGAAGTCGCGCGATTAGTAAAATCTCGTTCGTGCGCTGGGTCTGGTCTCCCGGTCTCTCGGGTCTCTCTGGTCTCTCTGGTCGGGCGATCGGTAGCGATGTATGAAAACATAATTATAGCTATGTATTGAGCGCTGCCACACTAGGCGACCAGTCGCCGGCAGCCACGCCGCATTTTTTGCATAGTTTCGGTGTACATTAATTATTATTATTATTATTATTATTATTATTATTATTATTATTATTATTATTATTATTATTGGCTGCCTCTCTGGTCGCCGGCAAGTCGCCCGAGTAAATCGCCCGAAGAGACTAGTTGCCCGGTGTGGCTCGGCTCTTACACCCACCCTTCGCCACCGATACAGAATAACAAGTCTCTATCTAGATATATGGAAAATTGTCTAAAAAGCTTCTTGAGCAGGACATAAATACGTTGCAGATTTCAAGTGATCTTTATATAATAATATATAATATTTATCAGCGGCGAAGGGTGGAAGTAGGCAGCTAAGATCCGATAGAAATAGTGCACACAAAGCATTCTCAGTCTTACGTATTTGTTTTCATTGAACTAAGACTACAATGCGCAGACACTGTTGGTAAGTTTTTAAAAGTCCATTAAACCTTGCCTAACCAAACCATAAGAGTTTTGGTATGTTATAGGCCAGTGGTCGGCAAACTCATAAGTCAACAGAGCCAAATATCAAAAGTACAGCGATTTCGATTTCTTTTGAGAGCCAAATTTTTTAAACATAAATTATATAATATGTAGGTACACTGTTTATTAACTTAATAAAACTTGATATCATACGCAATAATGATCTTATTTATCGATAAAAATTAAATTGTAAGTATGGTATCCATAAAATTAAATCATGACAATGACTGACAAATTTGCCTTGCATCTCTTTGGAAAGTTTGGGAAGTCAAGTTTGCATGTTGTTGTTTTTTAAATTTTAAGCACGATTCCAGGTTGTCATCAATAAGACGACACATCAATTTACTCTTGATTTCCTCTCTTAGAAATCTCTTTACTAACCACAAAACTTGCAATGTTATTAACATTGTAAGAAGATTGTATTCAGTAATTAAATACGGAACTTGATTTTTATTGCTTTTCTAAAGTTCCTCAACTGCTTTCTTTCTTGCATCACCAACAGGACATTTAGTGCTAAATGGCGTGACAGGGTGTGTTTAGTTGTAAAGTGTCTCTCCAAATTTGACTTCTTGTTACTTGCCAATTTTTCCCGACAAATGATACAGGTCGGTAAGCAGGCCATTTAAGTTTTGAATAAATGCGAAAGTCTTGGTCCATTCCATTTTAAATTCACGGCTTTCGTCTTCCGTCTTTATTTGCTTCTTCTTTGTAGCCATGTCAAATAGGGCAGAGGGAAGAGGCAGAGCCGCACTCAAGGGGCCAAAGAGCCGCATGTGGTTCGCGAACCGCGGTTTGCCGACCACTGTTATAGGCGATCCGTCAAAAATATACATACCTACTTATTTGTTTTCATTAAATTATAAATACATATTAGAAATGGTGTTGGTTAGTTCATAAAATTAAAAACGTTAACATCTATTCATTAAGCCCTGCATATGCCAAACCATAATAAAGAAAGAAAATATTTTTTTATCTATAAAGTATCCAAAATTATGTATGATTGAATGGCATAATTTTAGATATTTTATAGATAGATGCATAGTTTTTTACTGTTATCTATTATGGCTTGGTTTCAGGGGTTTCATTGAATTTTAAAAACTAACCTACACAATTAAGACTATACTTCAGCTGGGGTACGGTCTAAAACTGAAACATTGATAGGCGATACTGTATAAAATAATAAAAAAATATCATTAATTTCATTTTCGAAAAAGTAATCGTGTCTGCTTTCTTAAGGCTATACTTCAGCTGGGGCACGGTCTAAAACGATCGTGACTACGCGATGCGAAGATTGTGCAAACGACGCATGCAGAACAAAACATAATTTGTCATAAAATTCAACATGCGTCCATTTAATGATATGTTTATTGTTCTATTAGTAATAATAGTAATATATTCATTGACATGTTTTCTTTTTCAAGTAAATGGGTAATGTTTTTTAGTCATCTTTACACGATTTAAGAATTAATTCCCCCGCCGCCATCACAAAATAAATTGACGTGCTCACAGCTCGACTTTTGCTCTCCGATTGGCAGCGACTCGCGAAATTTCGTCGCACCTGGGGGTACACATCACGGGAGATGGTATTTTGCAGAAAGAGCTCGCTATCCGAATGGGAATGGCTGGAGAAACATTCAACTCGATGCGGAATGTCTAAGACTCACGATTGTACTCGGTCAAAACCAAATGCCGCCTATTCGACGCTTGCATTCAGACGGTGCTGCTTTACGGCACCTTACGAAGGCTCAGAGCAACCGTATACTGAGCTTCGAAAACAGATGATTGCGACGAATACTGGGTGTGCGGTGGTATGACTATAGGAGCAACGAGGAGATAAGAGAACGCACCAAGCAGCCTCTCATCACGCTGAAAGTGAAGAGGCGACGTTGGGCCTGGCTCGGCCACGTGCTGCGGATGCCAGAAAAGAACTTCAACCTGGCTTGCCTGTTCTTCAAGCCGACCGGATTCCGGTGTCCTGGAAGGCCGCTAAATACAATCTACAGAGTGTATACGGCGGAGTTACGGGATGCTGGTTTGACCTAGAACGAAGCAAGAAGACTGGCGAACGACAGGTATTCTTGGAGGCGCGCGTGGTGTCCATATGATCCAGTTAAGGGGCGGATATGGCAAAAGAAGAAGAAAATAGTTGAAAATTATTTGCCGTTACACTGAAGTATGCTCTTAACGCATTGTAGTCTCTGTTCAATGAAAATAAATACGTATGATTGAGAAAGTTTACTGTGCACTATTTGTGTCGAATCTTAACAGCCAACCTCCACCCTTCGCCATTGATATTTGTTATTGATGATATATATTATTAATATTATTATTATAATATGTAATGTGTTTTTATCTTTATAGCGGGCAATTAGATGTGATCGTGCCGTACGTCAATTTGCAGAAAATTTACAGCAGTATGAACTGGAGTCACGCTGAGACATATAGAAAAGCCACAAGGGATCCGTGGGATTATGATAGGAAACTGGGAGGGTAATAACAATAGTATTGTAACGTATATTATATTATATTTAAAGACCACAGCCAAAGAAAAATATTAAGTATATAAATAATTCGGAAACACCTCACAAACATACCTATTGGATCGATCGAATTCTGACCTATGTGATTTACTAATTTAGACATCTGCACCCGACCTAATTACGACGAAATAAATTATTACTAATAGTCATGCGACTGAAGCGTTTCTCAAATTTCGTTAAGGCTATACTTTAGCTGAGGCATGGTCTAAAAAGATCGTGACTAGGCGATGCGCGGATTGTGCAAATGACGCGAGCCTAACGGAATATAATTTGTCATAAAAAATCAACATGCGTCCTTTTAATGTTATGTTTATTATTATATTCGTAATAATAATAGTATATTCATTGACATGTTTTCTTTTTTAAGTACATACGTAAAGTTTTTTAGTCATCTTTACACGATTTAAGAATGTTTTCATATGACACCATCACAAAACAAATTGACTTGCTCACACCCCAACTGTCAGTCTCCGATTGGCGACGACTGCGAAATTTCGTTCCATCTACTGTTGAAAATTATTTGCCGTTTCACTTATGTATGCTCTTAATATTGGTGACCGGCTTTTGTGGTTTGAATATTATTTTTTAGTTATAAAGTAACAAACATTTCAGAAGACATAAGAATGTCACGCTCTTAAATCTTGTGATTTATTCGTTTAAATATTATTGTAGAAAATGTCTTTTCACAAATGTCTCGCTATATTTCAAAATCAGCCAAGTCCACCTTTAGGTATTTTTGACTTTTTTGTGAATTGCTGAAGAACTATTGCTTTCTAACATTTCTGCATTATCAAAGTGTGGAATTTATTAATTTTCAATGTTCTATACTCGAAATAATATAAACTCTCACCCTTGTGACTGTGTATTTGAGAAAACAAAAACCTGTTTTTCTCCTATTCATCTATTATGGACTTGGCTGATTTTGAAATCTAGCGACACAAATATAGGTACTTCCAAATAAAGAAACCATTTGATGAGCATGTTTAACTACATGGAATTCAATTAAATTCTTATCACGATAAGGTGCTTTTGCTTTCACGTTCTCTTGCAAATCTATATATTCAAACCGCATATTTACGGGAACAGTGTCCGGGTTACATAAAAAGGGAACTTTGAAAAATGGTAAAATTAATACAGATTTAACATAAATCTTGCGGGACACATCAAAAAGTCACGCGGGATACACTTTGTGAACCCCTGTCTTAGACTGATCATTCTACCAATGAAGAGGTTTTAGGGAAAACAAAAAAGACAAGATAGCTTAATAACGCCTGTACACGTACATGGATTTACTGTCGGCAATAGTGCTTATTTTAAACTATCGTGACAATAACTGTTTACACGTAAAAATGCTGACTGTCCCTCCAATTCATTCTTTAAGAGAGAACGAGACGCAATGTTCTCATTTTATGGTACTATTTCGTACTATTTGACAGCTACTGAAAATCGGTCAACCTGAAAAGTCGTTTTTTTGACGGCAGATTCGCCATTATCGTTCTACTGCGCAGGCGCAGATCGAAAAAAATTTACTGTCACATGAAAATTCCAAACTTCTTTGATTCATGCAGTAATCTTGCCAACTGCAGGATAAAATATATGTTTACCCATACATTTTCTTACTGTCAACAGTAAATCCATGCGCGTGTAAACGGGGTATAAAGCTTCTATCAAGTATAGAAAAGCTGCATACTTAGGCTATATTTTCCGCAATGAAAAGTATAATTTACTCTAACATAATGCAAGGGTAGGTAGAGAGTCATAGAAGTGTAGATACAAGCAGATTCTTTTGGCTACGAAAATTCCGCAAGTAGTTAAAATGTTCAGTGACTTTGGAATCAAATACGACTGGTCGAGGAAAATGATGTGTATCACAAGCTAAAAGCCAACCTTCGATAGAAGGCGATACCAAAAGAATGAGAATTCTTATTGAAAAAATTATATTGTAGGAGCATCTCTCTATGTCCAATAAAGGATGCTCATTATTATATAATATAAAATTCAGAATATGTTTGTTTGTTCCTTCTAATTTTGAAAATTGCCGCCAAATAATCAAGTTTGCTTATTTTGGATTCGATTTTAACTTGGCGTTGTTTTGTTTGACTTACTGCTGGCAGAATTATTTTTATTTTGACATATTATATGACTGGGTTCAACAGTTATTTTGATTTGGAAAAATGTGTCTCGTGCAATGCCGGCCAATTCAGCCAGTTAATATTATAATTCGTCACTGTACAGGCCAATTGTCGTAACCCTCACTTTTCACCGATGGAAATAGACTTATTGCATACTCGTACACGAACTGGCCAAGTATCATAAATCCCAAAAAAAAAAAACATTTGTAATTTGACAAAAAATATTCGAGTCAAATGCTGTAACCCTCTAAACGTAAGCCACTGGTGTGTTAATAAAAGAAAATTCTCAATTTGTAATAAAATAACAATATATTATATAAAATAACAAATAAATAGAATAGTTATAAAATATCCAATGCCCACAGTTTTTTCACTTCTTGAACAATTTGATATTTGAGAGTTGCGACAATTGGAATGTACAGTGAAAATATTATAAAATATGGAAAGAAAAGCTCATTTGATATTATTAAGCTATATTTTCTGCTGCGCTTTGGTGGTCAAAAAAGATTTTTCCATGAATATTGATAACATAAAAGTGGTTAAAGGGGGACATGCTCGTCGAAGGTCAAAATTGAGTTTTTATTAGTACCTAACCGAATTTTTTTTTATTTTTTTTAAACGGTACATGTTCAAACACGCGCGTCAATATCATTTTACTCCCTACTTTAATTATAGTTTGTCAATTTATGGCTACGGCCATATGTTGTAGCTTAACCACTGGGGAATGCCAAAAGAAATGGCGTATTTCAAAAAAACACTACCTTATTCTTAGGTCAATAATTATTATAAAGCAATCATTATTCATAAGATGTTTATCATACTTGAATGGTCAAAGGCATAGCTTATAATAAGTATCTTTAGAATCATCTTCAAATGTGTTAATCTTGCCGATTTTTTGAATAATAAAATGCCTAATTCTTGTCAAATTTGGGATCACAGAGATTATCAATATAATTTTTTATCGTGAATATTTTACAAAAATTATCTCGTAATAAATTATACTAATGGTTTTATAAATGCGTTTAAAAATTAATAAATGTAAAAAATCTTAACACCACTGCACAGTTATGTACCGAAATATGACTATATTCTAAAACATTAGAGCGAGAGGTTTAAAAGAATACTATTATATGTAACAAAAATACTTTATGCAGTCATCAAATGTTTAAATTAACTATAAAGGATAATAAGGCTTCAAAATTATATAAATAGATTATCTACAACGTTTAAAGAGTGTCCAGGATCATGGTTTGAAAATACAATAAAAACTCAATTTTGACCTACGACGAGCACGTGGGCCGTTAAACAGTTATAAATTTTTCATTATAATCTATAATTCGAGATTTAGGCCATTTGGATATCATTTGGAATAGCGCTGATTTGTCACAATAATTATTTTAACTTGATACCCAATTAAGTCATACATAATTTTTTCATACTATTTTTTCAGATATATAAAAATAGCTGGAAACTTCGAAGATGTATTGATCCGCAACACAGGGCACTGCGTTGGGATGGAGAAACCGGAGCTGCTCATGAAAATCATCACCGCATTTACGCATGACAAGTCGAGTGCCATTAAGGCGGATATAGATGACGAAAAAATAAATCATAACGTTGGAGACAAAAGGAAGTAATCATTTTTTCTTTACAATATAACTAAATATAAGTAAGCACGTTTTAAAATTAAGTTACATCAAATATACATGTACATTTATAAAATATATATATGTATTGAATAGGTGATTAATTACGTTTTATTTTTTTATTGGTATACTTATTTTGGGGTGTTTGGTAGAGAGTGAAATTGAGAGCTGCGCGCGCACACCGTTACGAAAGTGCGCGACAGTATGAAGTTAGCTGAGAATCAGTCAGCTGTATACAAACGCAAGTTTGATAGTAGAATTATTGTTCCGTTGGCTAGGCAACGAATTTATTATTGTCGGCCACCTTAAAAATAAAACAACCAGAAATAATTATATAATTTAGTAATATAAGATATAGTGTATAGGAATAAACCAACGGCACTCTATTAAGCGGCTTTTTTCTTGAGTGTGTAATTTAACAAAATAATTAATAAGAGTTAGTCGAAGAATTTAGGTTATCACAAGTTTTGTTACGCCAAAGAAGTATAACTTCTAATGCGCGTACTTAAGTAAACACACCGATTTTTTAAAAATTTGTTTCTTTGTTAAACACTACAACATGCCGTGAAGCCCAATTTTTCGACCATGTCCGATCCTAATAAGATCATATGGGCTTCCACAGAGTGAAGTCAAACACGCGCATTAACATGATCTTACTCCCTACTTCAGTTTTAGTTTGTCAATTTATGGCTACGGCCGTATGTTGTAGCTTAACCACTGGGGAATGCCAAAAGAAATGGCGTATTTCAAAAAAACACTACCTTATTCTTAGGTCAATAATTATTATAAAGCAATCATTATTCGTAGGATGTTAATCACACTTGAAGAATGGTCAAAGACATAGCATATAATTAGTATCTTTAGAATTATCTTCAAATGTGTTAATTTTGCCCATTTTTTGAATAATAAAAAGCCTAATTCTTGTCAAATTTGGGATCACAGAGATTATAAATATAATTTTTTATCGTAAATATTTCACTATAATAATGTGAACATAAATTATACAAATGATTTTATAAATGCGTTTAAAAATTAATAAGTGTAAAAAATCTTAACACTACTGCACATCTATGTACTGAAATATGACTATATTCTAAAACATTAGAGCGAGAGGTTTAAAAGAATACTATTTTATGTAATAAAAATACTTTATGCAGTCATCAAATGTTTTATATAAATATGAAAGATAATAAGGCTTAAAAATTATATAAATAGTTTATCTACAACGTTTAAGGAATGTCCAGGAGCATGCTTTGAAAATGCAATAAAAGCCCCATGTTGACCTACGCTGAGCATGTCCCCCCTTAAACCGTGGTTTTGGGAGTGTACTATAAACAATTGCTGTGTTAACAATAGTTAGTGTTGCAATAAATAAAAAATCACGAAAATTCTCGTTCTTTTACTGTTTATCAAAAAACATAACGGTTTGTTCTTGTTGAAACACGTGTCCGGAAACTTGTACGTTATGCAGTTCGCCGTATCACACTACACCGTGAAATGTTTTATCGGAAATATAATATGGCCGTATATTAACGACCGTCCAATCTCATTGGGATCGCATAGTACTGACATAAAATTCATGTCTAAATAAAACACGGGTCTTGTCGGTTTACACTTTACAGGAAGCCAACAACACACACATCTTGAAAATAGCCGATATACTGGATTTTTACATTTGTTAGGCTAGGTTAGGTTTTCATTCTTCAATTCATGAATTTTGCCAAAATTAACTATGAAAATTGAATTGATTTTTATATTGAATCTGATAAAAAATTGGAGACCGTATAGTATACGGTCATCTTTTTCCGATAGAAAAGCTCACGACGAACTGTGCTACGGTGAAATGTTTTACGTACAATTTACATGCAACCGTTGAAACATGCTATATAAAGGTATGAGATGTGCATACCTTTCAGAGGTGGTAACATCATTAATAAGGCGACTTAGTTGACAATGACTAAAGCAACAAGATCAGCACAAGATTGTTCCAAAAAGAAATGGATTGATCTATACACCTGTTATTAATTTAAGTAATCACCAAGGCCTGAACAAAAACGATGCATGAGTGCGAGTGAGAAAGTATTCGGCACCCTTATAATCTCTGCGACACGCGCTAGAGTAAGATAAAAGGTCTACATATATTGTGTAAGTTAGTTTCCAAAAGTATCGCTGGCAAATCGTGGTGAATCGCTTCACGTAGCGTCGATAGCCTGCGAGCTCGTGTTGCTAAATTGCTATTTTTTGTGTTAAACATAAAGTCAGTGGTAAATATTTTTAGTTAATTAAGTAGGAAAAATGGTTCTGTTTGTTGTATTAAAATATGGTAGCCGTACTGATAAGCAAGAAGATGGTATTACGTTTCATAGGTAAGTTGATACATGTTCGTGATAATTTATTTGCATATTATTATATATTTTAATATCAGTGACCTAATGTTTCTTTAAAATAACTTAAATTATGGATATTTTTACCTAATGGTTGCATTTTGACCGCTTAAAAATACTATATAACGTAAAAAAATAGAAAATTATATTTTAATTCTGAGCGTCTAGTACGAGCACTTTGGCACCAAACGCACGGCACGCAACTTCAATTAGCAATGCAACGGGTGGCGTCTAGATGTATCTATAGTCTATGGTAATCACTATTCTCATTAATAAAGCAAAATACACGAATAGCGATAAATTGTGTATCTGCTTTGAAAAATTATACGAAATACATAATATACGGTTCATTCGATGGGGGCCGTATTGATTCTTTGTAACCCATCCGAGGCGTACTCGACTTTTTGTAATCGAGAATGATAATGTAAAATGACAGGCGTCACCGGAAGGGTTGAAAAGGGTTTAAAACTTTACTTTCCTATCACAGAGTGGGCATATATCCGTAGGTACATACTATGTACATATTATAAAGGAAAACTATTGAACATTTGTCATTTTGGTATATCTATATAATAGTATTATGTGACAGATAAACCGCGTGTTTGTATGGGTTTTATAAAGTAACAGTGAAAGGGAGATTTATTTAATTTTGATTAGTTATAAATATCGAAATTTGTTTAGATGGGATGCTTGCGATGGGTGGGTCATGTCGGGCAGATGGCAGAAAGGCTACCCCCAAAAGACTGATCTGTAATCTGAGTATCTGGATCTGACAGGTAAAGTGGCAGTCCTGCACAGTATAACAAATGACAACAGCAGCCTTATTGTCGGCGGCGATGCTTTTGAAACTGTGGATTCATTTGTGTCATTCATTCAAGCGATGAAACAAATTGCGTGATCAATTTCGAAACATGTTGGTCTGCAAAGGCTTCTGAAAAACAAGGCACTCTTAGCCTTTAACCAGGCCCCAGGAACTCATTAAAGCAATAATTATAATTTCAATGAAATATAACCTTTATTTATTTTTGAATTATAAGTATTTATGGAAAATTCAGTAGGTATAAAAAAAACTCCTCAAAACTATGTGGGAACGATTTTCCTATAGCCTGGTAAGAGAGATGTTTAACAAGTAGAGTGTAGGATGTATATTGCCACAGGCTGATATTTTTCAAAATAAAACAAGCAATTTTTTTATACATTTATTACAATTAATCAAAACACAGAGAAAAATGGGACTAATAAAATATACCTATATAAAACTTTCCTACACCAGTATAATTAGCCCCGCATCAGAATTCTAGGTACTCAGCAAACAGGATGAGAGAAATATTATGGATTTCTTTGAGAGGGGAGTATTGAAAAGTCTTTGGGGTTGCTCCAAGAAGATGGGATTTGAAGGTCAAGATATAATGACAAGCTGTACACACTTTATGGGAGAGAAAATTTCATGTGGCATATATACGCGACCCTTGAGGGAAAGAGAAGATCAAGACATAAGAAACTGACATGGATGGATAGGAGATTTAAGAATGCTTGGTGAAAGCAACTGAATAGTATCAGCGCTGATGAAGGACGTTTTTGAAGGAGGCCAAGACCCACTGAGGGCTATAGTACCATAAATGATGATGATTAGAAGTAAAGTGTGTTAAATGGAGAAACCATAATTTTATTTTAATTAAAATTTAGATACATTAAATTGTAGTGAAACACATTATAGATGAAAAATACTCTGTTTATTTATTTTGTGTCGATTTGCGTTGTTCGCTTCACAGTCACTGATTTGTACCCTAAATAGAATAGCAATAAAAAAATCAAATTCAACCAGAATTTTAATTGCCGCTCAACAAAGGCACTTAATTTAGTTCCCTGGGGAGGCTTCAGTGTCTTCTTAATACTGCCCTGTCATTACTTGAATAATATTACCCTTTAAAATTAACAAAAAAGTCCGTTAAGTCTAACAAAACTTTTGAGAGACCTCAGCCAAAGTTTGGAGACGACTGGAATAATAAACGAGTCAAGGGACAGTCGTTGCTCAGTCAGAAAGCCAATTAAATTTAAGAGACTAAAGTGTAACTGTCGTAATTGTTGCAATTAAGCCGTCTAACCGTCAAAACCAAAGAAATAAACACTAATTAATATCAAAAACAATTACAATTTTATTGTATAAACACTATTCGTATCAGAAACAAAAACTATTTAAGTAAATTGGTTTCGAGTAGTTTTAATGAAACAGAAGAATGAAGACACATTATTACATTGACTACGGTAAGTTGGTAAAGATAAATGATTATTTTATCAACGCCTAAATCTATAAAACAGCAAACTGCATTCAAGCTATTTAATGCAAATTTGCATGCATAAACCTAAATAGAGTCCGTTGAATAGTGACGTCACGTCGCTGACGTAATACACGTCATGCCGTGACTAATGTTACCAACTTTTAAATTTTGATTCCCCGATAATTAATTTAAAATTTTGAAATTGTGAATAGGTTTAAAAATGTGCAAACGGTACCATATAAATTTAATAAATATAAATGAATAAATGATCATGAACTTTCAATAATTTATTTGTTATAAAATCATATTTATTTTATACTTCTTAATGCACAAAAGGATAAAGTATACGCAGTAAACATTTCCATAATATGGCAATACAGTTTCGCGGGCTCATTGTCAATATTGACATTTCCATCGATCCTTGATATCTGTATACATTTTTACAATTTTAGCGTTTTTACCATCATGAATCCATCTATAGCCCAACGACGACGGGCAGTTAACTTCAATCAAGACGAACTAAACCTACTAAACGCTTGTTGTGATGAACTCATTTTAGACATATATTAAAGTGACACTGACAGATCGCCGCCATTTTAAGTTTGGTGCGCATTCCTGTACGCATCTTCGTGACGTATGCATTTTTTTATAGTTTTCTTATTCGGCCGATAAACCATTAACTGCGTTAAGTGCGGTTCGAGACTGTATGAATACAGCTGTAAACATACATAACTTGAAAACACCTCAGATATATACCTACTAGAAAAAATCATATTTGAGAAAAATACGACGCCTGGTACCATTATCGCGCCAATATGCTTTAACCAATTAAGTTAAAGGCCTCCGACTTAATTACGATAATTTAAACTAGTATGTCCTACATGAAATTGCTTATATTGCGTTATTAATAACTATCGGTTTTTTTTTTGAATCAAGGAATATTAATTGCCTTAATTACTGACTATGGTATGTATATATCTGAGGTGTTTACAAGCTATGTGTGTTCAAAAGGCGGAATGTTACAATCTTAAATCTTGTGAATTATTCGTTGAATAAAAGAAATGTTTATTAAGGCATTAAGTTACTGACCTTTAATTTATGCTTAAAACAATGTTGATTTTTATGAATCAAAGTTTTTAACGCGTTCGTCAATTCCAAGGATTCATTAAATTTTTATTATAATAGTTAATGTATAGTTCATCCATTGATGAACAAAATGTTCAATACCTCTGTGCAGTAGGTAAAACTAAACGACAGGACAATTACTAGGTTACGGATAGCTGGGTACCACATAGAAAAATGAAATGTGGGATAAAATACACGGAATATAATATATGGAATTTGTGCAGAAAACATAGTTATATTTTGGAAAATAATATTATTTACAAACGATGCACCAATACTAATTAATCAATACTAACATTTTTTTTTTGTTAACTGTCAATTCATGGTGGAACTGCATTGTATTGTTGTTTTTATTTAAAAAACGCAATTTTTTTTATAGTACTTATTCCACTTTAATTAATATATTAGGACCGGTTTCGTCCGCCTCAGTGGGACATTCAACTGAATACATTTTTTTAAAACAATATTTATCAAACAAAATTCAAAGCGATAGAAATAATATAACAATAGATACATAATAATTATCCGTCCAATAATACCTTCCCAATAACAGACTAATTTAAAACTAATGCGTAATGAGGTTGGACATTAATATTTCATACTACGTCAGGGGCATTAAACAAATTATTTAAAATATTAACAAACCACAAAATATGAAACAATCTACACTTACAATAACATTAATATCAACAAATAATTACGATTAGTCAAAATTTACAATAAAAATTTTATAAAAAATAAAATAAAACAATATTATCAATTGAAGTGAGATCGAATAAAAAACAAATACAACCAAAATATGAGTCAAAATTAAATAAAAATTAAAATAATAAATAATGTTCGATATAAAAAGTAAATATATAAAGCAATGGGTAGTCCCTTATCTCCTATTTTGGCAGATTTCTTCATGGATATAGTCGAATCTAAGATTAGCAATTTAAATTCATTTAGAAATATCATTTACTGGTATAGATATGTAGATGATATCTTAGCTTTGTGGTCAGGCACGGATAGACAATTAGATATTTTTTTAAAAGACATAAATAGTATTAATAAGTCAATTCAATTCACAATGGAACTAGGGAACAGCACAATTAACTTATTGGATTTAACAATCAATATTACAAATAACAAACATACATTTAGCATTTTTAGAAAGGATACCTTCAGTGATAACATTATTAATAACTCTTCTAGACACCATATCTCACATAAATTATCAGTTTTCCATGCTTTTATACATCGTTTATTAATGGTTCCTATGTCCAAAAATAGTTTTGCTTTGGAGTTAAAGACGATTAAACAAATCGCTTTTAATAACGGTTATGACTCACGTTTGATTGATCGCATTCTGGCCAACAAATCTAAAAAAATAGCTTTATTAAATGTGACTTCTGGCTTAGTGATAGATGAAGCCAGTGTTAAAAAAGCTGGGTTAAATTATGTTTCCTAGGAAGAGTGTCTGAGAATATTTCAAGAAAAATAGATAAAAACTTTTCAATGTAACATTTTACAACACACAAAATTTAAATTCAATACCGGTGAATACTAAAGATAGATTAGATAAACTTAACCAAAGTGGAATTTATCTATTAAGTTGTGACTCTTGTGATGCCAAATATGTTGGACAAACGGGACGTTCTTTTAATACTAGGATCAAAGAACATTTAGCCTGTGCCAAAAATGGTAATTGACGGGGCCCTCTACTGCCACGGCTAGTTCCAAGGGTTTGGAAGCAGAGGTTTTCAATGCCAAGAGGAGTCACAGGCCAAGGTCTTCAGATGGTTGGTAATCAGAATAAAACTCATAGTCGGTAGATGGTCCATATATTGTTCAAGTTCACAAAAGTTCACAAAAGTTCACAATGGTTCATCATATTATAATTATTAGTGTTCAAAAAGTTAATATTATTCACATAAATGTTCGAAGCACAGTATATGGTCATCCGTCAAATGATAAAGTACATTAACACTCGTAACAAAGAAATATTAATTCGAAGGAAAATTTCACAATTATCCAAAAGTATCAAAGGTCCACTACTATTAAGCTTAGATTGACAGTCAGGTTCATACGACCCGATGAGCGGCAGATAAAAGTCGAAAAAAATTTAGGGCCTCCGTTGAGGAACCACTGTACGAAACTATACTTCTCGTTCGAAAATATTAAAGTACCAGATAGGTATTTATGTTCGAAAATTATTCGCGAAATTTTTCTAAGTCGGGGTTAGGTATTTATAAATGATTTCTCACGCCGAAACGACAGAGTCCAACTTTAGGTATTTTACCCGCGGGAGGAAAGGGGGAGTTGGGTGGTCCCAAACTCCTGTGCGAACTTGCACAAATATATGAATTTGTATGGAAATGTCAGACCGACGTCCAACGTGGACTCGGCCTCGGAGGCAGTGAAAAACTGGATACAGGATTCAAAATTCCTGGGTTTTTAGATAAATCGGGAGATTTCATCCCCTAGGACGAGCGTTCCACGGGTCAAAAATCCACATATCATTTTCACTATGAGATTTGGACTTAATCGATCGCCCCGCGGAACCGCGGGTCGCGAGAGAGCTGAAATCAACTGTATTTGGAGCGCGCGGGCCGGCGGTACAAAGCCGTAGTCGCGGCATCCCGCTGGGCTCGCGTTTTCACTTAGCTCTTCATACAATGAGTGCGTTTTTTAGCTTGTATTGTACTTTTAGATTTCAATTAACCAAGCGAAAACTCAACGCATCGAAGAGTATGATATGTCAATCTGCTCGTCACCGTTCAAGCTAGCATATGAGTATACACCCCGCGACGCAAGTCTCGCCATGGTTGAGCGGCGGGAGCCACAAGTTCGGACCTATAAGTAGGCCGCCCACGCGCTACGTATACATTTATGATAAAAATTATTAAAATACAAGGCCTTATTCTCTATGCATACATATAAATGTTATATCTAATTAACTTATAATTAAGGCGGTAAAATTAATTTTGTCCTGAGCTCTATATCTCGCGAACCTTTATGGTTACGCGTACTATGGAATAACTGAAATCTCCGCGGTTTGTAGACGCGTACGTCATTTTAAATTTTACGTTGATCGGACACGCGCAGCTCTAGCTATCATTAATAATGTGTTTGTATGGGGATCTCGCGGCTGTCACGGATTACGCAACAAGGACGGGGCTCCACACATGAGCGAGTAGGCTGCAGTCGCGGTCGGGGTAGGGAATTGATCCAGTTGTGCGAGGGAGACAACTGTCCGGTTACCGACTGGCGAACGCAGCTCCAAGAGCCGGTCATATGTTACATACGACCCGCGATAAAAACCGCGGGGCAATCGCGCGCGAGATGCGTTGATTACGCGCATGATATTAATATGGAAGTGATGAAAATTAGAAGTCAAAGGTATTCGGTACCTCGTGAATGTTTTAGATGCTATGTGGATGCTATGTATGGAGCTCAGGTCTAGATCGATTCTCGTCTAATTAAATTGATTAAAATATTGATTAATTATTATCTAGCTTACTTTCGCGGGTCTAATTTTGTTAACATTATACTCTAATTATGGCTACAAATTTATATACTAATGTCGGTCTACAATTACACACGCTGATAATACCTAATCATCGCAGTTATACAATACAAGATTCGTTTCGTTTTAATTACATTGTTTACATTTAATCGAAGTCCAATACAGTATTATGCTATCTTAATATTTATATACCTATCAACTATTTATTTAACATTGCAAAATATCTATTACTATCGTGAAATACCTATTACTACCATCTTAATTAGTACACATAATCTTTGTACGATGAGCGTAGTTATCTTATTAAATGGATTTTAATTACTACTTTATTATTACTCCGTTGTTATTTACATCCTTACCATCACTCTTCAGGGTCCTTGTGACCGACTTATCTCATCTACAGTTCACCCTGAGGCGCAGTGGGACCTGCTGGGGCGACTGTAGGACTTCCTCATACATCATATATGGCTCGGCTTTGTCGAGGGTCGTAAGCCTATAACTATATAACCGGTGGTACATTGACTATTTTGATCAGATCGAGCGATTGGATGGTACTACTCCTTATGGGAGTGTCCTCTCAGGAGCAAACTAATCGTGTTCGTGACATAATGAATCTTCAGCTTTTGGAAATCATTTAAGTTTAAATAATCACTCTTTTAATATCAGTAAAAATTTTAAAATCCTGCAAGAGAGAAATCTAAAAAATTGGATAAACAGGAAATCCTAGAAATTAATACGTATAAATTTTTGCCCAATTCTAATTTGTTAAATGATCAATTATATTTTGCGTCTTCTCCATTATTATACCCTATTTAATATTTGGGATTGTCATAACATAACTTTATATATTGTACATTATTTATTATTTTAATTTTTATTTAATTTTGACTCATATTTTGGTTGTATTTGTTTTTTATTCGATCTCACTTCAATTGATAATATTGTTTTATTTTATTTTTTATAAATTTTTTATTGTAAATTTTGACTAATCATAATTATTTGTTGATATTAATGTTATTGTAAGTGTAGATTGTTTCATATTTTGTGGTTTGTTAATATTTTAAATAATTTGTTTCATGCCCCTGACGTAGGATGAAATATTAATGTCCAACCTCATTAGTTTTAAATTAGTCTGTTATTGGGAAGGTATTATTGGACGGATAATTATTATGTATCTATTGTTATATTATTTCTATCGCTTTGAATTTTCTTTGATAAATATTGTTTTAAAAAAATGTATTCAGTTGAAAATGTCCCACTGAGGCGGACGAAACCGGTCCTAATATATTAATTAAAGTGGAATAAGTACTATAAAAAAATGCGTTTTATTAAATAAAAACAACAATACAATACTAACAACGTAAGCAACTCACTGATCATATCTAAATAAGTATAATACAAACGAGTATTAATATGTAAATATTTTTCATGTGTTGCATCCACACCATCTGTGAACTGCACGCCACTGCTGTCTATCAATACTATAATAATGGAGGTTTTTGATGTTATACTTCTTTAGGCGCGTTTGTAAAATCAGATCAGAGTGTATTTTTGGCGTGTGACATGAAACACATAATTTATTTTTTCACACGAAAAAAATCGCACTCGATTGGATTCGAACCACGATTGTTCGGTTATCAGCCGAACGCACTGCTTTTACGCCACAGTATGATAATGCAATCGTGACGATTATACAGTATAATATTATAGTTTATTCCGTTGCCTAGGCAGCGAATTTATTATATGTACGAAGAATTGTTCCGATGCATAGGAAACGAATATATTATTGTTGGCCAAAATAAAATAAGAACAACGAGAAATAATTAAATAATTAATTTATAAGTTAAAAAATCTAGAAATAAACCATTCTTTCGCATTGTGAATTGTACCTACTCCTTTTTATATGTGATTTGCTGTCAAAACTAAGCTTAATATTTTAAGTGTGATAGGTACGTTACTTTTGTTTGGTATTACATATTTATTTTATGTGAAAACTATTTTCTAACTGTTTGAATATTTTTGGTTGATGTGAATTTTGACTAACGCGGTGTGCGATTATTTTATTTTGTTACGCCAAAGAAGTATGACTTCTAACGCGCGTACATAAGTACACACATCATTTTTTTCTAAATTAAATAACTTATATAGATGATGTTTTTCTCATTCTAATCTTCCTGTGATATTGTTTATTAGTTGTGCAATATATATCACCATCCTTTCTATTGTTACAATATATTTCACAAAACTTTATACAGGTTGCTCAATAAAAAATATTTATAAGACAATAAATTCTAATGAGAATAATGTAGTTATTTACATACTGTATTTCCTCTGATTCTCTTTTGAAGTAGATATTTTCACAGAAATATCATAGACACAATTGTCGACATACCTGGAAATAAAAAGAGAAAAATATTGTCAAGAGTATTGTATCTGAATAAATAGTAAGTAGGTAGATACTTTGTAAGTATGCATTGCAGAAATAATATATATATATATATTTTTAATATTTATAACCATGCCCTTGCTTTTTCGTACAAGGTTGTTGGGTGGGTTAGTTGCATTGATGTGGGGTTAATAAGGGTTCTCCATTTATATCTTTAATTTTCTTTATGGCCAGGATGACAGGAACAAACCCTAGATTCTTTTGGATATTAAAAAAGTCACACAGAGATAGCCGGAAACGAGGAAGCTGATAAATACGCTAAACAAGTCACAACAGATAAAAGACCTTCAACCTACATACACTTCCTTCTAAGTTACGCAAAACATAAACTAAACGAAAACACAATAGAGCTATGGAACCACAGATACACAACATCCGGCACAGGATCAATAACGCAGAATTTTATTCCAAACATAAACTCTGCCATCACTCTTGCCAGGAACATAAAAATATCACACGAACTCACACATATACTAACAGGTCATGGAGCAGTGTGAGCCTATCTAAAAAGATTTAAATTGAGGGATGATGACTGTTGTCCATGTGACGGCAACACATCTCAAACTGCGTGGGATGTCATCAACGACTGCCCTATACTAGAAAGGGAGCGATGGACTCTCAGGACTCAGTAGATAGCATAATCATGGAATTACACAAAATATTTAATCCTGGCCATAAAAAAATAATATATTATATACGTAGGTGCATATTTATGTACATATTTTTGAAAAGAATAATTGTCGTTACTTTGGTATTCAAAATTATGTACAGGGTGGGGCGTGGCACTTCTTTTTTTAAAACGGCATGGTGAATTTAGTTGAGGTCACAGAGGGAAGAGGAAAGGTTCAATGGAAGGGGCTGGATTTAAGGCTTGTGTTTGTGTGATTATGTAACCCGACAAACATCATGTGAGCTGCTGGTTGACGCCTTACCCAACGACGTACTTGTGTTCTTCTCTGACGAGGCATATTTTCACTTTAGTGGCTGTGTTATCAAACAGAATATGAGGTACTGGAGTGAAAAAAATTCCTGGGTACTTCATGAGAGACCCCTTCATTTGAATCGTGTCACGGTATGGTGTGCAATTTCAAGAGTGGGGATCATCGGCCCTTACTTTTTTCAAGAAAACGGTTGTGCTGTAACCGTGAATTCAGACCGTTATTTGACAATGAACCAGGAGTTCTTTTTGCCTGGTCTCGAAGAAATGGAATTGGGCAATCTGTAGTTTTAGCAAGATGAGACCACAGCCCACACCGCCAGGGTTTCAGTGGATTTTTTGACACAAGCCTTCTCCGGGTGGCTGATCTCCCTAAGAGGGTGCGTAAACTGGCCCGTGCACTCGCTTGATTTAGCCCCATGTGATTATTTCCTATGTGGTTATTTTAAATCCTTCGTTTTATAACGATCGTCCACGGACCCTGGAAGAACTACAGAATAACATCCGAGCTGAAATTACCAATGTACCGGTCGGCATGCTTGAAAGAGTGAACCAAAACTGCCAAATTCGACAGAATCAGTAGTGGAGGGCGATATTTACAAGATATTACTTTTAAAACGGTGTAAAATCAAATCTCCTATGTCATGACAGGCGAAACAGAAAAAAAATGATACGTGTACAGTTTTGTTATTTCATTTTCAAAAAGGAAGTTCCCACGCCTCTCCCTGTATGTATATTATCGTTAATAAATACTTCATAATAATATATTTTTAAATTATTCCAAGCATCTTCGACACTTATACAACAAAAAAATATTTTTTAATCCATATAGTGATGATTTAGGCTTGGAAGGGGACCTTAGCCGTTGACGTGCCTTGATCAGGAGGCTGAGTAGGGCAGACCCCCTAAAGGTCTTGAACCATGGCTTGGAAATCCGTACTAACAGAACAGATTGATAAATAAAATTCAGATAGACTATTATAATCCAATACACTACATTTTGATTTGTTATGTCTACAATGTTTTATTTTAAAAGAAAGATTGTTTATAATGAATTTAATAAATCTGACAAAGCCATTTGCGGCACCTGTATATCGTTATGCTTCCGAAATACAGGATATTGCGTTGACTTATAATCTTATATTATAATCAAAGATATTGAATATAATAACTATATCAGTTGACAATTACATATTAGCAGGGGCGGCTCTTCCTTAAGGTACCAAAGGGACAGACCCCGGTCCCCTCATCATTCTATAGTCAATATTCAATTGAATATTCACGTTATACGTGCCTACCACAATACATTGATTTTGTATAAATTAGTTAAATATCTATTTTATTTGTACCGTTTGCCCATCCTTGATTCTTGTTTCTTGGCCCAACCCTAATGCTCTATGTGAGTTTTGGCTCTACCTACATGGTACAATACAACGATACTTCTGGGGTCCAAATTAGGTGGCCCCTTTAAAATCAAAGCAATGTTTATATTATAATAATATATGGTATTATGATGAATGAGGTGGTTTATTTATTGAAATATAAGTTCAGTACATTGACATTTGAAGACAAACTAGAAGTGAAACGATTAGGACCTCACCAACAGATTTAGTTATTGTGTATGAACTAATCAAAACAAAAAAAGCATTTAACTCCGAACGGTTTACCAAAAAACATGGTTGACGGCGAGTGTATCCTTGAAAAGACTATTTTGTTTTCCTTGTCTTTCGAACGCAGGAGGCATATGAAGATGAAGTAATAGCTACAAAAGATATGTTTTCTACGCTTTGATTAATATTGATTAGGTAGGTACTTATTAGATATTTCACCCACTTACTAAAAGATGCTAGAGCCGCCACTGCATATTAGTTATTAGTTACGAATCAGTGAACAAGTACTAAATATTATGATACAATCTATATATTGACAATTATTAGAGGCACGAGCTAAATTAGTTTGATTCATTCATTTATTAGCTTATATTATTTGAAGTGAAATACTCAACCGAATCCAATCAAAGGACAGGTGACAGAGTCATGTCTGAATATGTATATGTAACTAATGATAATTATTATGTAGTCATATTTAGTACGGATTTGAAGGTGAAAATTTAAGCTTGACGCGAACCAAATTATATAGATTCGCCTGCGGCGTTTATAAATAAATAAATTAAATAACTAACGAATGCTAGAGTATTAAATTTACGGTACGTTAATGACTAATTATATTTTCTGCCCCTTGGGGTTGTATATGTGTAAACCAGTGACGAAAGGTGGTGGTAGGCTATTAAGATCCGCCATAAATAGTGCACAATAAACTTTGTCAGTCATACGTATTTGTTTTCATAGAAAAAATACTACAATTTACAGATGGTGTTGGTGAGTTCTTAAAATTCAATTAAACCATGCGAATACCAAGCCATTAAGTATAGAATGATAATAGTATAAAAAAACTCTTCAATCTATAAAGTATCTAAAATTATGCAATTAAGTCATACACACCTTTAGATATTTTATAGATAGAATAATATTTTTATGTATTATAGTTTGGTTTAAAGGGGGGGCTGAAGAGCTCAACATTCAAATATAATTTAGAATAAAAAGGACCTCGGCGTCATAAGTACGTTAATTTAAATCGATCTTTTCGCAAAAATCACTAATCATCGGAGATTTTATTTCAAGAAACATTATTATTATTATTGATATTGTCTGCCGCTGAACATTATTATTATTTTATAAACACCTGCAAGATGTACGCCGATCAGAAAACAGGGCTGTCAAAATAATATTATGAATTAATATTTCTAAAATGTTAATTTCATCATAGTTTTTAATCAAACCTGTGCAAGTACGTACTGATAACTTGGGTGGATTTTGTAGCAAAAATACTATTGATATATATACGGGTATATTATTATTATAACCCAATTCAAATTGAACATAGGTTGATACTCAAATACTATTATAGTATGTTTATGATTTCGAGAAAATAATACGATGGTATAATTAATCCATATCAATTATTTGAAAACATTACATTCGCACTTTGCAAGATAACATCAAAATGTGTATATACTTATCTAAATGACGAATGACATTCATGAATGAGCACGGCTGAAAGCTTGGAAATGTGTTTTTTTCTATTTCAAAATCTTTTAATTGTGTATTATTTTATTACAGATTCAAGGCCAACTTCATATAACTAATAAAAAATAATGTTTGTTTCTACGAATAAAAAAAGACAGGAAGGAAGATGTGTACAAATCACGGCAATCAGAAAGGCCGGCAAATATGGCCGACAATGCGTGATACGCAAACATAAAATACACAAAATTACAAACACATTCGAAGTTTGCCGCACACGTACAGACCACGTGATATTTGTTTACGCAAAATCGTCACTTTTCAAAATGGCGAATTTGATTGCCAGATTTTACTGCGATGAATCAGTATGTTCCTTCTTGTCTTTTTTTATTCGTAGGTTTGTTTACTATGTACACCGAGAAATTTCCATTTATAAAATCGGAAACGATTTTTACAGAAGAGTTTTGGAATATAATGCAACCAAAACTGGAAAAAATTCTATCATGGGTGTTGACTTCTTGAATTAGTTAACCCCAGGTCCATGCCACTACGTGAACCATAGTGGATATTAAGCCATTTACACACTGGCAACAAGTTGCTGGCAACCTCATTAAATTTTACGATACTTACCATAATTGCTTAAGAAATTTTACGATAATCATCATAATTATCGTAAAATCTAACGAGGTTGCCAGCAACTTAACTTGTTGCCAGTGTGGACCCGGCATTAGATGCACAAAACTTAAATAATATATATTATAAATAAAAATTTTAAATTATAAATATTTATGATTTATGTCTTCGACAGCCCTGATGAAATATGAGTCGGATCGAGTCATAGAGCAAATTTATTGACACAAACAACTTTGACACGACCTTTTTATATTAACTAGTAGACCAGATATTATGGACCACATGTTAAAAAATCATATTTTCAATTCTCAAGGCCAATTCTGTAGAACGTCCCCTTGCAGGGCTTAATTAAATTTAAAAACATGAATCAAAAATATGTGTAATATGTATTTATTAATCCAACGAAAACAAATAAGTATGATTGAAAAAGTGTGCATAATTTTGTTGTATCGCCAAAAATATACCAGAATTATTATGGTTTGGTTTAGGCAAGGTTTATTTGATTTTCAAAAACTAATCAATACCATTTGTAAATTGTAGTCTTAGCTCAATAAAAACAAATACGTTAGACTGACATAGTTTAATGTGCACTATTTACGGCGGATCTTAACAGTCTACCTCCACCCTAAGTTACTGGTGTGCACCATGGGTATCTTCCGCTCTGAAGACAATAAGGAAATTGGTGGTGTCAGTCGGATATCTGAGGTAATGCAGCTGTCTTGGGAATACTCGATGCCGCGAGGGAGTTCCACCTCAAGGGAAATTCGTAGGGGTTTACTTTGCTGTTCATTTTAATTTTACAATAGGTGGTTCATATACAATTTGTGTTGTTGTAAAAAGATATTCTTTCAAGTTAATTCTGTTAGTTTCAAAGTCGGTAACCTCCATTTTTACTTTTTTTGATATTTGAGGCGCCCAGTATCAAAGTGGGCCAAAGGTACCTTGATGTTTTATACAGGAAGATACTTTTGACAATGTATATTTAAATATTATATTTTTCTTAATATAGGTAGGTACTATAACCTTTCCTGAATACTTTTAAATAGTAAATTGAACTAAATTTAACTATTAACAAAGCTCAATTTGACATCTAAAATAATATGCTCTCGGCCACTTTTGATACTGACTATTCTAGTTCTATTCTAGTTTGGCGGTTTTTGATAATAAGTGATGATCTTTCAGGTCTTGCAGACGAAAGATGTGTTCTGGCTGCCATTTTGACTTTGGCTATATTTGATATTCATTTACATTTTAAGAGTCAATTTAGCATAGGTTCTATCCATTTTTGATGCACGAAATATGTAAGAATGGTAGATATTGATATAAAAAAAATTTTGTGCATTAAAATGATAATAAACTATGATACAAACTGGGCGCCTCATTTTTCTTGATTCTGATTTTGTAAGTACTTTTGGATATTCATAAGGTATCAAACGCGGCTCAGTTTGTTAGTTAAATAGAATTAAGACAGAATAATATGTTGATTACAGTCATATTCATCGGCCACCATTTTTTATATGTCAGTATATTTTTTTTATTAATTTTAGGCCGTTAAGGACATTTTATTTTGTAATTCACTTTTTATTATTGTCTACTAATAACATGTTTGCAAAAAAGAAAATATTCTATTTGGGGTCCTAAATGTGTATATCGGTTTTTTTAAATTATCTCAAAATGGCGAAATATGCAGGTTGCCGACTTTGAAACTAACAGCCTCAAATAAAGATTTTTTTTTAAATAAAATATAAAATAATAAGAAACTCTTCATGCAAAAAAATACCCACGATGGCCGAGCGGTTTACGTGTTGGCTTATAATGTCGTGGGTCCCAGGTTCAAGTCCTGGGTCTAGCAAATTCACATATTATTTTTCAAATTGTGTTTGAAATCAGAGTACATATACACATGATAGATTGAGCAAGTGGCTAACATACATTTCTTGTAAAAACATTTTTTTTTAATCCTCCACTCTGTTGAAGCCCATATGATCGTATTAGGATCGGTCACGGTTAAAAGAAAAAAATAGAATGCATGCATAATGGCTCATTTACACGGGTTTATACTACTTGCACTAATACCGCCTCGTGTAAACAGATCGAATCAGTATTATGCCTGTAATGACGTGTCGATATTAGTGTGTGTAGCGAGTAATAATGTTTAGTATTAAGCCAATGTCAACAAGCCCTTACGCTGTCCAAATAATATGTTGTATAGGTACATGATATTATTCATTTAAACCAGGCATGTCCAACCCGCGGTCCTTGGGCCGCATGCGGCCCAAATGAAGACTTGTTGCTGTCCAAAATTCAAGCTTTAAATCTGAGCCCAATCGGCCCAAATCAATTACGGTAATATAATTCAATTCATTTATCATTATTAAATGACTGTAATAGAGGCCGTAAAGATTTTTCAAAATATTCTAATGAAGTCAAAATTAATTGAAGAATTCGATACCTGATTCGCATTTATGCAAAAGTATGAGGAAATGTTCAAAATATTCATAATTCCATTTAACGTGGAGGTGGAATCAGCGCCTTCAAATTTACAAATGGAGATAATAGAGCTGTAATCAAGCGTAGGGTTAAAGTGCATGTTCGAAGGGAATAAGCTTGAGTTTTATCAGAAATATATCCTCGAAGATAAATTTCCAAAATTAAAAGGACTAGCAATACAATTAGCAATTACAGCAGCATTTGGGATTACATATCGCTGGGAATCATTATTTTCGAAATTAAATGTAGTAACGTAAAGTAGTGTGTCACAGCAGGTTGCTCGATAAAAACACAGACAAATCAACTGCGATGCGCGTCAGCTGAATTATCAGTCGATACGAAAAAATATATCAAACAATATACAAAAACAAGTGTCACATTAACTATAAGGTAATAAAATATTTTGAATAAGTTCTTTGTGTTTTTTTTATATGTGTCGCCCACCTAAGCTCGATAATATTTTTTTTGGCCCACTAAATGATTTGGGTCAGGCACCCCTGGTTTAAACAATAGTATACTTCAATATATCATTATTATTCAGTCTTATAATATTTTATTAAGCTCACAAACCTGATCAAAATAGCTGACTCCAGTCCATGAGAGGTCTAGTGGAGCCGCCCAGGTAGATTCCTTAAACTGTCCAGCCCACCCTAATCCACGCCCTTGCGATCGTCCGACTCCAGCACCGGTGATGGATCCCAGACTCTTGCTGAGAAAACTTTTTTCACCCCAATAACCACGCAACTTGAGGTCATCTGTTTTCATTTTCACATATAATAATTTTTAACGTTTCTTTATTTATACGGATATATTTTATTTAGCTCATTTTTATTTTAGTTTTGATATAATTCATTTTAAGACACCGGGCACATTAATCAGTCATCTTTATACGGATAAATGATTTTTATATATTTATTAGCGTGCGATAAGTGCGAGTACGTTATAACAGTGGTCCCCAACCCCCGGTCCGTGGATCAAATGATACCGGGCCGCCCAAGTAATTAATAGTATTTCCATTTTATTTACTGTGGTGTATTTCTCTCGGGTTTGTGCGACTTTCCATGGACGAGAGGTTAACCGGGAGCTGAGAGATTGCAAATGACTGCGGCCTTAAAACTACGTCTTTGCCGGTGTTCTGGATTAAAGTCGTGGCGTACCTAATACCCTGAGATTGCCACCACAGCACTTAAATAAATCCCTATTGCCATTTACGACATCCTATCTGTGTGAAGCGGGGTTTTCTGCAATGACAGTAACCAAAACAAAATAACGGAATAAACTGGACATAAGCCACACTTCGGGTGTCATTGTCTCCTATTACGCCCAGATGGAACCGTCTCGTAGCAAAGAAACAAGCTCAGGGTTCTCATTGATTTAGTGAGTTAAAATGTTAAATCACTTTATATTCATTTTTTTGTGTAACTGTATTTTATTTTGAAGGCATGTTTAAATACAATTAAATCAAAACAATCTAAAATATAAACAACGTCCCCCCCTCAGCGTGCCGCGGTAAAATTATCAAACGTTGACCGGTCCGTGGTGATAAAAAGGTTTAGGACCACTGCGTTATAACACATATTTTGAGAGATCCTGACACCAGTTAGTAATAATTGAAGTAATTTATAATTCTAACGTTTTAACATAAGACAATATATAATTAATGGCTAAGGCCCGGTTCAGACAGGACACCGGTGTCGCGCTCGTATATAATAAGGAGGCCTTTGTATTCGAATAAACGGGCCTTTGTGTTATGTTTATGAACGCCCCAGAGATAATGAGTCAACGCGTGTCCGGTACACTTTTCCGTCGGCCGCTACATTCTCAAGCCACCGATACACTTGTTTTTAGGACCGCAGTCAGTTTTATGTTCTAATTTATAACGCGAAACTATGCATGCATTGACTCATTAACTTTGGAGCGATCCTAAACATAATACAATGGCCCGTTTATTCGAATACAAAGGCATCCTATATTATATCGAGCGCGATACCGGTGTCCCGTCTGAAACGGGCCTAAGCCTCAACACCTAGAAAGTCGCCGAGCCTCCACTGACAGTAGGCATTAAAAATTACCCATACTTCGATATATTTTCAATAATGTATTATGACTGTATCTCGATTCGTGAAGCTACATACACTCCAGATAGTTATCTCTATTTAAACGATTCCACAGTCCAAAGGCGTTCACAAAAAATAAATGTTACACGTAACGTTTTTCCACGAAGCGATCGATAAACATGTTGACAACGAAGTCCATCAAATACAGGTCCCGATTGACATTTCACATTTCGACCACTGTGCAGCTAACCGGAACAAGGTCAGATTGCAGCGTGTAACTTTACATGGAACACGATTATACACAGGGTAGCATTTAGGTGACGTAATACCAATAATATAACAAATAATTACAAGATAAAAAGAACTTTTTATATACCTACCACGTTTTTAAATTTAATTTTCTGTTGAATCATATAAACTTGACAATTCTATGTATTAATAATTTAGGACAAATAAAGCAACAATTGTCAACAAATCTGATTTTCGCTATTTTGCAACAAACAAACAAATATAGAATACTGAAATGTCATTTTGATTTCCATTGTAACGCACGTACATATTAATAATTTAGTTGCTAGGACCACCTTCTTAGCAACCAATAATAGTATTTTAAATTCTAATGGATTCAAGCTCTGTACTATTCCATTTAAGTCGTTTTTTGCGACCCGGGTTTCGCCTTTCGGCATCTTCAGGCGTCGTGTACACTCACCAAAGGCAAATACACACTGACTGACCCGGGTCGCAAAAAACGACTTAAATGGAATAGTACAGAGCTTGAATCCATTAGAATTTAAATTCAAATTCCATCAAGTACCTTCGGTCGAAAATATTAATATTATAATAGTATTTTAGTTTTTACGGATTTCTTCCGAAATAACTTTTCATACAAAACAGAATTAACTGAAAATGAATTCAATTCTACTTAGAGATGGCTAAAAGTATTAAAAGAATGCATTGGCATCATGTTCTGATATATTATAAAAGTTTCAAATGTCTAGATAGTCGGGAAGTTAGTAAGGTGTTGATATATTCCACCTACGTGAGAATGAGTTTAGGTGGATGTTGTTTTATAAATTCTCAAAATAGGGTCTGCTTAACGCATCCGGTGTACTTCCTTGTACCTATCTAATTTATCTACTGATATATCTCTTTTTTTATGTATTACTGTTATATTTACATATCTTTGTTTCTAAATGTCATGTTGTGAACGTCTGAAACTTATAATTTGTAATGTCCACAATATGTTAAAAAAAATTGAATAAATTGAAATTGAAAATAAAAAATCGATTGCAAGATTTGTACTGGATAAACAACCACCGGACAAACAAGAATACGAGCTAAGAAAAACGTGGTAAAATCGAAAACATCTAGACATTTGATTGGATTATTTACCTCAGATAATAGGTAAATCAATAACAAAATTAGTGACTAAATTAAAAGGAGGATGATAAGCTTTAACAGATATTATAAGCATCTTTAATAATTAATATATTACCTAATACTCAAAATGATCAAGTAAGTCCGTTTAAATAATGATTTGGTCGATCCCCCATATATACATAGGAATTGAATTGTAAACATGCAAAAAGCATAATATACATTCAATCGTGATAGAATATTAATAACACAATTTTGAAAAAACGTCAGAAACATACTATTACAACATAAATAATTAAAAATCAAACATTCTTTGTACATTTCTCGTAAAAACAGAAATCTGCTAAAAAAAACCTCTTCGTGGGGCGGCCCAGATCCACATAGGATGGTAGAGACAATTAAAAAAAGAAGATTAGTTCCTTTAACGAACGCACATTTATAAGTTTTTCTGAAATTTTAAATGTATCTTTAACGTTTTTAGATGCGTGGTGATTAATCAAAATACTTCAAAATGTAAATGATCAGTATTGTCTCAAATTGCAAGTTTCGTATTTGAGTATTTGCCCTAATAAGTCTTAGTTATACCTACATTTATATAAACGTATATCATGGCTCCCACGTCCTGAAGCGGGCTCCCTACATATTTCTGACGTTAAGGGCAGTGTGATGGTCTACAACAGCGTTTGTCAAATGGTATTCTGCAGAACCCAATGGTTTCGCGAGGTAGAATTAAGGCTATATAATGTTTGAGGCTTTCACGGTTGTTTTTTTATCGTAGTAGATTTTCGGGTTTCCACCGTGTGTCCTTCTACCTTCATTACTAGACGTTTCGGGCTCGTACACATCGTCACATACCTACACTACATTTTCATCATAAAACATATCATCTCTTGATAATGGTCTCTGCAATGAGCCCAATACGTCGAGTAAAGAAGGAAGAATGACACACGGTGGAAACCCAAAAATCTACTACGATAGAATTAAGGCTATTTTCGAAAGTCAGGAAACACACTAAAAACAATACTAAAATAAAATGCTACATGTGAATTATAATTTAAATACCTATAACAATCATCATTATATCACATTAAAATGCATTGCACAGACTATATAGGTATTTTAAAGTAAAATAGCGCCGACTTTGACTATTTGAGAATTTTTTTAATTTGTTTATCTCACTTAGGCCAAGTCGACCTACCACACCGGACCTTTCTAAGCCCAGGATAAGAGCCCTGTCTGCCCCCTCCTCCTTGTGGGGGCCATAATAATTTACGTAGATACAAAATCAATAATAATTATTCAACTGCAACATTTTCCATGCAGCAGCTGTTCAAATTGCACCCCCACTCCCCACATTGTTATATATTGCCAAATTTAATACGATATTTCAGCTTTACAGCAGCTGTCATGGGCAGCCCCAGTAAAAATGCAAAATACAAAAATTCTCGGAAAAACAAAACATTATCCAACTCTGCCCCTTATCCACGAGGTTTGAAGTTTCCTCTCACGTATTTCGCAAATATATCGCGCCACTGGTTATTCAGTGACGTAACGTGACACGTCAACACAGAAAGTCACTTGCAATGTTTAAACGGCATTACACCCAATATGGTAAACATAAACCATGTTGCAAGAGCAGATTGATAGAATTTTGAATTGTATTTAAAAAAGTAACATTTCCAGAAGTGAATCCTGGCAATTGACTGTCTTTTAATAGGTGGCCTCTCAAGCTATACCTCGTACCGTTAGCTATGTAAAAAAGATTTTACGCCCAAAGATATAAGATTTTTTTAGAAGATAACATATATTCACAGAGGTTTATCACAAAGGAACTTCTGTGATTGCTGTAAAAATCACCACGAACAAATGTTGCTATAGATCTACTAGTATAAAGGTTCAAATAGACTATATGACGATCGGGCACATATGTGCTAAGAGCAATTTAGTGTATATGATCAAATCTATGCCATTCCGACATATTATACATACATATTGTATGACAGCTATGACATCGTATTTACACTCTGTGACACCCTGTGACACAGGACGCCAACATAAGAAACGGGTTTTTCGGCATTTATATGACCGATCGTCATAATAATATAGTCTATTTGAGCCATTAGTTATGCTACGTTAATAATTTATTGAAGTTTAGACAAGTCACTGCGGATGATCATATCTCATAGAATATGAGTATTCGCAGTGCATTGAATGCAGGCGTTCATTTTTTGTTTATACGTGTCACTGAAAGTGAAATACACAATTCATCCAAAATGGCGTAAAGTGAAATTACGCTGCAGGTTGGATTTCAAACAATTTGTGATTGATTGTTATATGGATGTAGAAATTTCATCGAGAGAAAGAGGAATAGGAAAAAGAGTTGTTGGTGGATAAAACCGAAGACTAATATACTAATATACATGGGTAATTCGACGTAATATCATGGGGAATATTATGAAATTACTCCAGTGGCGAAGGGTGACTTTTGGAAAGAGGTAGGCTGTGGAGATCTGATAAAAAGAGCACTTACATACTTACTAGAAAAGTACGATATTTACTACTAATGAATAGGTACACACTAGTAAATGACAACGACACATTAATTCAATGAAACTTCAAAAACTCATTGACGATATAAAAATGAGCGATGTGTTTAAATAACGTATTTTTCAAAACATGTATACCTACCCATAAAAAATCATTAGATAAAATTTATTTTTATTTATAAAAACAATCTATACTTACTTATTTATTAATATTTGATTAAACGCCGTTGAAATTATTTTTTTAATTATCTAATTATTAATGATTTTGGACAAAGTGCGCAGTCGTGACAACATTATTATGCGCGAATGTTTTAGGCTCTGCGATAGGAGCTTACCTTATTTCGTACAAATCAGCAGACTTGCTGAGGTTACGAGACGTAAAGTCCATACAAAAAAAAATTCAGAATTATTTCACACATAATGGGAGATTTATTTACGTCGAGACGTCGCGGCGTTTATTATTTATTTACGGCGCGCAGTGGTATATTTTTTAATACCTTTACATTTGTTTTGTAAACTGTGTAATACTGTAATACATTTCTATATATACGACATCTCTCGTTGGCAAAATAAATTATTTTTATATAACATAAAATAATGAAGTGATTAAGTATATAAATATGTCAATATGCAATTAAAAAATATTTTTCTTAAGAAGGTAGGCTTTAAATAATCGCCTAGTATGGAGTCTTCGCCACTGCAGTACTCAGGGGCGAAGTGCGCATGCACAGGACTTTTCGAATCATCCGCAGTGAACATAAAATGATCAAAAAGTAGAACTAGTTGAACTTCATTCACTTTTGATTCCGGATGATCACTTTCGATGATTCGTTGATGAATGTGCATTTACACGGGTCACTGGGGATGATTCCTCCGCGATGATCGTCAATAGTGAATCATGTAGACGACACTTTACATGCTAACATTGACATATCATTCAATACTTTTTATACTGTGGTGAACTTAGTTCTTAATTCGAGCACAGGACGATTAATTATAATATATCTATACAATCATGTCAGAAGACAGTCGCAAGAGAAGTAGATATCCACCAAATTAAGTAAATTAATTTGTACAGATGTGATAAAAAAATGTACTCTTCAAGTGATTCGGACAAGTATTCCGCATGACTCATCCTCAAGGTATGCTATAAAAGGGTTCTACTCACTGCATTTCATACAATTCATGAGGCGCGGAACGTGGCGATAAGCCGAGGGAAATGGCGCGACATTGTTCTTAAGGCTATACCTCAGTTGAGGCATGGTCTAAAAAGATCGTGGCTAGGCGATGCGCGGATTGCGGGTGCAAATGACGCATGCCGACCGAAATATAATTTGTCATATAAATCCAACATGCGTCCATTTAATGTTATGTTTATTGTTCCATTAGTAACAATAATAATATATTCATTGACATGTTTTCTTTTTCAAGTAAATGGGTAACGTTTTTAGTCATCTTTGCACGATTTAAGAATTAATACCCCCGTCGCCACCACGAAAAAAATTAATTGACGTATTCACACCTCGACGTTCGTTCTCCGAATGCCAGCGAGTCCAAAATTTCGTCGCGCCTATAGTTGAAAATTATTTGCCGTTTCACTGATGTATCGTCTTAACCCTTTAATCCGATCCTGGAGCGTAACGAGGCGAAGTAATAGTAGTATTAATTATTAAGAGGTTCTTCGTTTTATTTTTGTTATTGATAATGGTTTCAGGGGCTATAATGTATTATAGATATCTGTCAGTCAAGTGATTATTGTGTACTTATTCATATTTTTTACCACGTTTTTCTTAGCTCGTATTCTTGTTTGTCCGGTGGTTGTTTATCCAGTACAAATCTTGCAATGATCTAGAAAATAATGTTTTTACAAAAACTTCGACTATTCATTGTTTGTTACATTTTTTATTTTACCACGTTTTTATTAGCTCGTATTCTTGTTTGTCCGGTACAGATTTTTTCTTGTTTGTTCAAGATTTTTAACTTACTTCCCGATTAGCTAGACATTTGAAACTTTTAGAATACATCAGAACACGATGCCAATGCATTATTTTAATACGTTTGGCCATCTTTAAGTAGAATTGAATCCATTTTCAGTTAATTCTGTTTTATATGGAAAGTTATTTCAGAAAAATCCGTAAAAAGTAAAAGACTATTATTGGTTGCTAAGGGGGTGGTCCTAGAAACTAAATTATTAATATTTACGTTCGTTACTATGGAAATCAAAATGAAATGTCAAAATGACATTTCAGTATTCTATATTTGTTTGTTTGTTTTTTATTTGCTTCATATCAAGTACAAGTTTGAGCATATTGAGCATAACAATTCAACAAAAAATTTGAAAACGTTGTATATAAAAAGTTCTTTTTATCTTGTAATAAGTATTATGATAATAAAACAAAACTGAGAGTATATAATATTATGGCTATGACTAAATTTGTTCACTTCATCTTTCACTTCGCTTCCACTTTTAAATTCTGGTTTTTAAAATGGAGTTGTTTTACGCATGCCTCATATTGAATGTTTCGAGCGCACTCTAACTGTCTACACTTGTACGTCAAATAGTTTTAATTTTTTCACACAGTGTTGGCATCTTTTTATCTGATTATAATAAAAAGACATAGAAAATAAAGTATTTTTGATTATTTGGCGTAAACTTATAGTATAATAATAATTTACTATTATTCATTTTTCGCGGAATTATTCGGTTGCCAACAATGCCGTGATGTTCAGCAGAGATCCAATGCTGGTGGAGTTACGTGCGCTACAACTTTCATCGCGAAAATGGCCATTTTGAAACTGGTTTGAGGCAGTCAATGCGCACGCTACGCAAGCCCTGCGATACGTTTCTCTAGCGAATGAAAAAATGCATGAATATAATTTATTATGTAAAACTTATGACATAAAACATTTTTTCGTTTGGTGATAGCCACTGTCACACGAAGTAACGTTTCACACGTAATCACGAAGAGACGTTTTACGTGGCTGGGACACGTATTCCGGATGCCGCCAAAGAGTGCGGCACTTCGTACCCTTGTGGCACAGCCGGCCCTCCCTCACCCTGCAGCGGTGCTACAAGAGCGACCTACGTGCTGCAGGTCTGACATGGCGGGAGGCGCAAGAGTTGGCGATGGACCAAGGGAAGTGGCGCCAACTTGTGCTTGCCCTATGCCCCAATGCTGGGACGTGACAGGGTGGAAGAAGAAGAAGATAGTCACTGGGTATTCACCACATTATTTAATACGATATTGTAAATCTATGGTATGAGAGGGGTGAAGGGGAAAAAATACCGTGTGAGAACGTGACAGCTGGCAAATTTACAATTAACAATCGATTATGTTAACGACTAAAACATGCATTTGTTAAAAGTGTGTACATATTATTGTGTATTTATTTATTACCGCGAAAGAATTGTTTTGATAAAATAGTGTGTGTTTCGAACGTATGTCGTTACAACACCTTGTGTCGTGCATATAAATCTAATGGCCCTTTTAACAATAGGTAAATATTGGCGCCATTTGATTGGCGTATTGAAATACTAATATTGTGTCGATAGACGATAAATCATTACGTATATCGCTAATACCTCGTTTACACGTGCATGTATTTACTGCTGACAGTACCTACGTATTATCGCGGCCGTAACAAGAAAATGTACGTGTAAACATGTATTATCCTGCAGTTGCAAGATTGCATGCATAAATCAAAAAAAATCGGAAGCTTTTGAATTTTTATCTGACAGTTGAGCATTTTTCGATCTGCGTCTGCGCAGTAGAACGATAGTGGCGAACCTGCCGGTAAAAAAACGAACTAAGAATGAATTTTGAGGTTATCCGATTTTCACTACCTGTCAAATAGTACCATAAAATGACAACATTTGCGTCTCGCTCATTCTTGAAGAATGAGATTCGAGAGTCAATCGGGACTTTTACAATGTAAGCAGTTATTGTCACGATAGCTTAAAATACACTATTGCTGCCATGCACATGTACATGCGCTATTACTTTACAATGGTGAGTACCACGTGACCATTAATATGTACCTGACTAGGGCTATTGTCAAGAGTTTACTTAGTAAGGCGAATGTATGCGGTCACCACTGTGAAGAAGGTGACATTCGCGTCGTGTGGCCAATGGCCGGCAAATGTTTTCCGCACTTCGACGCAGTGTCGATGTTTCTACCCGGGTTAGTTTTTACTTTGATTTAATAAACAAAAACCGATTGCCTAGAGTAGCTTGATTTGGAAGAGCGCTGATGAGCAGGTATTAAAATGCCAATAGTTAAAATTTGTCGCAATTAGTGGGTATGTCACCTCGTAGCATAGAGGATAATGCGCGGACGGGGCGGCGTAAACCCAAGAGATTCAGGTTCGATTCCTGCCGGGTGGCTTACTTTTTTCAAAATGATTTGTTCTATTGATGATAATATATTTTCTCAGAGGTATTTGTCAAAATAATGTATGTTCAATAATTAGAATGGTACATTCTTAAATCTTGTGAATTATTTGTTGAATAAAAGAAATATTTAATTAAAAATTAAATCATAGATTAAAATACTCTCATCATATTTTTTTAAAAGCTGGTATTTCAGAATCGTTCGAATAATAATAAATTATTACCTTCAAAATTAGTGCATAGCATATTCAAATATGAAAAGTTTAATAACTTACGAGTACTATCAATATTACTTTACGACAGTAGCGAAGGGCGGAGGTAGGCTGTTAAGTTCCGCCAAAAATAGTGCACATACAACTTTATTAGTTATACGTATTTCTTTTTACAGTGATAGTGTTGGTTAATTTTTAAAAATCAATTAAACCCTGCCTAAACTAAACCATAATAGTTTTGGTATACCCTGGGCGATACGACAAAATAATTGTGCACACTTTTTTATTCATACTTATTTGTTTTCGTTCGATTAAGAATACATTTATTACACATATTGTCGGTTCATTTTTAAAATTCATTATGACCTGCCTAAACCAAACTATAATAATTTCTTTTATTTTGTTAACTGTCAATTCATGGTGGAACTGCATTGTATTGTTGTTTAATTTAATAAAACGCATTTTTTTGTAGTACTTATTCCACTTTTAATCAATAAATTAGGACCGGTTTCGTCCGCCTCAGAGGGACATTTGAGGCGGACGAAAGCGGTCCTAATTTATTGATTAAAAGGGGAATAAGTAGGTACTACAAAAAATTGCGTTTTATTAAAAAAAAAAAAAAAAAAACAACAATACAAACTATAATAGATAAAAATATTATTCTATTTCTATAAAATATCTTAAGTTATGTGTGATTTAATCGCATACTTTTGGATATTTTATAGATAGACGTTGATTTCGCAGGGTTTAATTGAATTTTAAAAACTAGCCAACACCATCTGTAAATTGTAGTCTTATTTCAATGACAACAAATGCGTATGACTGAAAAGCTTAGTGTGCACTATTTATGGCGGATATTTACAGCCTACCTCCACCCTTCGCCACTGCTTTGCGACAAAATGTTTTTCGATACTTAACCTTAAAATAATAATGGGCACAATGCGAGAATTTACTTACAGTTAATAACTAACCATTAATATACCTATAGAAACAACCCTATTGTATTTTGATATAATATGTAATATAATAGAGTAGATACCTACATAATAATATCAACTATTTAAATAATAATTTCATTCCCAATTTTTCAAAATAATATTTTGGACAGACCCACTGTGATATTAACTTCACTTCACTTGACTCAGTTTTCCAACGAACAAATTGCACTGTTTCATCACAAGGTTGTTTAAAATTTAAATAATAAATAAAACAATGCAATATCACTGTACGTGTACACTGTGAGTTTCAAACAAATAGTAATAGTAAGTTTTATAAAATAAAGCTTTAAAGTGTCGACACATTGTCGAGCTTTATGACAAAGTCAACGCCGCGAAAGCTCTGTTCTGTTTTCTTTCCACGGGCAAACTCGTACTCCGCGCTTCAAAGGGGTTTGTGAAATGATTGTCTATTCGACAGAGTGAAGCGATGGATATTTTTTTCTGAATAAATAAATAAATGCAGCATTTTAGAACAAAAAATAGAGATAATTATGGAAAAAGTCGAACTGGGTCGTTTATATTAATTATTCATTCCAATAACAACGTTATTTAAGTATATGAGGTTTAGTTATGAAATTTCAATAATAATAATCTAACATTTATAAATCTTATGTTACATATTATAATATAATATCATTTCTCTCACACATCACTTCTACGGCATTGTGTGCGAGCAAGCTTCTAGGATTCGTCATAATTGAGACAAGCCAAGCCATTACACATTGCCAAGCCATTACGGTAGCTGTTCTCTCTGCACCAGCAAAAGTTCTTGAGATGATCATGCACAACATGATTTCTCCAAAAATTGAGTCATTTATAATAAATGAACAGCATGGATTTAGAGCAGGCCGATCAACGGAAACTAACCTGATGGTATTTACCAATTATGTGTCATCGGCCCTGGATAGAGGTCACCAGGTTGACTGTTCTTACAATGACTTCTCGAAAGCATTTGACAAAGTCGATCATGATGTCCTGATGGAAAAACTCCAACTTATTGGATTGTCTGATCGATTTTTGAAGCTATTCGGGAGTTATTTTAGGAACCGTCAACAATACGTATCGTACGGCCTTTATCAGTCACAGACCTTTAACACATTTTCTGGTGTCCCTCAGGGCTCAAACTTAGGGCCGTTGCTGTTCACGATTTTTATAAATGACATAGCATTGGTAATAAAAAATGCTATGTTTTTGTTGTTCGCTGATGACTTGAAACTCTTTTTGGAAGTTGTCACCTTGGACGATTGTCGTCAGCTCCAACTTGATATAGATAATATATTAGATTGGGGCAGGCGTAACAAACTAGAATTCAATATTGATAAATGCAATCTTTTGTCGTTTACCAGAGCCTCAAAAGTGTTGTTTTTCCAATACTCGATGCATGGCAGAGTTCTGTCACGAATATCATCTGTAAGGGATCTTGGCATTACGTTTGAGAGTAAACTGACATTTATTAGCCATATAGTTACCATTTGTAACAAGGCGCTTAAAATGTTGGGCTTCGTCATGCGTACTTCCCGGGTCTTTTCGGATGTTACGGTATTAAAACTTTTATTTAATTCTTTAGTTCGAAGCAGACTTGAGAGTGGGTCTATTGTTTGGGCACCGCATCAGTTGAAGTAAGGCCTTATGGTGGAGAGGGTTCAGAAGAAATTCTTGAGACTCCTTTATTTGAGGTTGTACGGATACTATCCGTGGCTTTATCCAACTGACTTTCTCTTAGGCATGCTTACATACTGCAGTTTGCAATTTAGAAGAAATCTTTATTTAGCTATGTATTTTTTTCGACTTATACGAGGTATAAATGAGAACTCTGCCATTCTGGGCAGTGTTGACCTGTGTGTCCCTGATAACTATCTTAGAAATAGAGAACATCAGTTGTTTATTCTCCCAAGGTGCAGAACCAACCTGCCACTGGTAATGGCAATTGGGAGGGCGATAACTATGTTCAACGAAATTGCTTCGGGTGTTGATATATTCCACCTACGTGAGGATGAGTATAGGTGGACGTTATTTTATAAATTTTTAAAATAGGGTCTGCTTAACTCATCCGGTGTATTTCCATGTACCTATATAATTAATATTTTTGTATGTACATATTTCTACTGTTTAATAACATATTATCTATCTCTTTTTTATGTCATGTTGTGAACGTCTTAAACTTATAATTTGTAATGTCCACAATATGTAAAAATAAATAAATTGAAATTGAAATTGAAATTGAAATTACCCTGCACTCTATGTGTCGTAAGTACGGAGTATTCTTAAGTATGAGTCCATTATTTGGAGTCCTTATGAGGTTTCCTATAAGCTTGTTTTAGAGCGTTAGAGTGTTAAGTGCGACTGCAGAGGTAGTACCTTTGTTCTGAGTATACCAGACACTGGTCCTCACTGTTCTACAAGGCAAGTGGATGCGTAATATAGATCTAAAACAGATCATTAGCCTCTACTTTACCGCGATTGCCTGTGCGTGATGCCAGCACCACATCCTCCCAGAGGTGACCCTGGTACCGCAGAACACAGCGGATCAAGACTGGGAAGTCAATAAATATACCTGATATTGGGCGGCAGCAATTACCAGTACTGATGTAAGGTGGAGAGGATGGACTTCGGTACAGCTTACATTTATATAACTGAAGGCATGGTAGCAACGACTTTAATGGCTTTGACACTGCGATGTGGAAAGCAACGGGAAACTACCACATTAACTATATCCCTAGTAATCATCATGGCTGGAAAATCAAATTGCATGGCCCTCAGTCCCCAGCAAGCATTAAAAGGTCAGAGGGTGCTAAGGATCTCCGGGATTCGGCAAGATCGAAAGTGAATAAATATTTGTCGCTAGCCATACACTGAGATACCTACTTAGTAAACAGTTTGGCATCAAAATTTGAATTGAAACTAAGGGCTCATAACATGTACGGCATTTTAATCTCGTCGGTCTCTTCTGCTTTTGAAACACTTTTGCCTGTTATCGCGAGGGATGGTTTCCAATCCTGGTGTCCTAATGAATTTGAATTTACATGCGCCTGTCAATTACCTACGTAGTCGCGCCATGATTTATTCTGGATTGGAACCGTTTCCTCGTGTCAAGCCTATCAGGCACCATTAGCGAGGGGTGCAAAATTAGTAAATGCGCTGCCTAAAGACATAGACATTTTCAATGATATACTTTGCATTTTGTTTTTGAAGCTGTATTTTTCTGTATAATAAAATATATGTTTTTTGTTAATGTAAATAAAATTGTTTGTTTTTTGTTTTCAAAAATTATATTTTTCTGTATTAAACTGTACTTCAGTATGTTTTGATTTTTTTTTTGGAATTATTATTATTATTGTTATTATATTTTTTTTCTATATTCTCCTCTTCTCTCTTGTGAGGGTAATGTTTGACTTATAATGTACCTAAATCTCATGTTGTGTACGTCTTGAATTTAGATTTGTTATGTCCACAATGTTTTGTATTGTTAAATACTTAAATAAATAAATAAATTTCAGCATTTATTAACAAAAAAATTCAAGTAAAAATGTTCCAATTGAAATAAACGTTGTAATCGAAGTCTGTTCGTATGAACGTGTAAAAATTTATACTTTATATCAGAAGATTACAAAGCCCTAGCGTTTTATCTATCTTTATGGTTATTTGTACATAGCTCGCTTATCGCGGATCATTGAACACACACGCTTGCGGCCGTTTGTTTGCGAGTTCATAGCGTAGTCACGTGGCCTTAGTGTTGTCAAGTTGTCGGCCATTGGTCACCATAGCGACCGGATATCACTTGTCATTTTCACAAACCTACCATCGCAATAAGTGTAGGTAATAACATACCACTACACTTAAGTACGGTACAAAGTATTGGAAACAAAACGAGCTACGTCGTACTGAGTTTTCACGAAGTTTACTAAGTTTGTTATAGCTGGAGAGTTTACGACTTGTCAATGGTGTCTATTCAAAGAAGGGAAATTAATTGAAAAAAATAAACATCGTTATAATCGACAGTTATTATCAATAGCATTTTTTTAATGCGGTATAAGTAGTTAGTTTACCAATTTCGCTCTTTACCGGAATATAATGGGTATAGACTTATAGAGGTTATATATTATTATTGAGGGCCTTTTTCTTTAGCAAATAGTCGTGCCACCCACGTTAGAAAATAATTAAAAAATGAAATGGAATTGTGATTATGTTTATTGTTCTATTTGTAATATTATATTCATTGACATGTTTTCTTTTTCAAGTAAATGGGTAACGTTTTACAAGATTTAAGAATTGATTCCCCCGACGCCATCACAAAACAAATTGACATGTTCACAGCTCGACTTTCGCTCTCCGATTGGCAGCCAGTCAGAAATTTCGTCGCACCTATAGTTGAAAATTATTAACCGTTTCACTAAAGTATGCTCTTAAGGCATACATATATTATGCGGTAAAATGCGTGGATGCAGTACGCACATCAATTCTGCAGAGAAGGGACCCATGAGGAATGGAAGGCTGGTGTAGTATTAGATAACCACACGCTGAGTCTATGACATAGATATATGATACAACGTCGGCAGCACCCCCCCCCCCCCCCCCATTTTCCGTGCGTCTTTATCTTTATTATTTAATCCACTTTTATTATTTAATAAATTTGGATCGGTTTCGTCCGCCTCAAAGGGACATTTTCAACTCCTTTGAGGCGGACGAAACCGGTCCAAATTTATATAATAATAAACGTGGAATAAGTATGTACTAAAAAATGCGTTTTATTCAACTAATCAATAACTTTTTTTTTTTTTAAAAAAAAAAAAAAAAAAAATGCGTTTTATTCAACTAATCAATAACTTGTTACTAGTGTAAATGTAATTTCCAATAGATTCCATTAGCATTTAAAGTAGGTAACAACATAATATTATTAAGAGGGAAGACTGTTTAGTGTTGCCACCAAACTATCGAATAGATTTATTCGGTTTATTTTAAATTATTAACACTAGCAATGTGCGTATAGTTAGTGGCGTCCCTAGACAAAATAACGCCCCTAGGCAGCGCCAAAATGCCGCCACATCTATTTTACAGTATTTTTTATCATCCTTTCATGACTCCAATATCTAAGAAATAATGTGTTACATAGATACATTACCAACAAAATATATACCGCTAAATCTAAATTGAATGCCATCTCTGCTCCAATAGACAAGCAAGTCCACGGTTTCTATAGCGAGTCTACGGTTTCAGATACATTTAAAAATGCACTTGACAACTTTCAAAACTCCCGAGTGACTGGTAAACACACCTATTTCCTTACATTTTAAATTAGGTAAGATACTTACCTATAATTCAAATATAATTCGCAAATCTGCACGTGTCATTGCTGAATGCGATGTCCAAGGACAACGGAAGTAAACTAGACATCGAGAACCCGAATAAAAATTTAGTCCTGTTAAAACTTTTGTAGTAATTAATTTATTTTGTATCCAACTAGTGAACTGAATTTTGTAATGGAAAAATATTATTTTAGTTATTACTAAGTTTAGGTAGGTAGCTATTTTTATATATATCGAACGATTCTCATTGATTTGCCGCCCCCAAGCGACGCTCAATCTGCCTACCGCCATGGGACGTCACTGCGTATATTATGAACCAATCAAATCAAGTGTGCGATAACACGATCGAGTTAGCAGCGAAATGGTTTTTTGTAATTATTATTCAAATTCTACGATCTGCGTGGATCAGTGAAGTTAAAGTCCCTCCACCAAACCCGCCCCGTACCACCCTCGGTCTTAATCGAGACCCATCAATTGGTGATGTGAAGCATCTAAGAATTGGCCTGGGAGTGTCCTGGGGGAGGATGCCCAAGACTTAGATTGCTACGCTCAAAGTGAGCTCTGACTGAGTTTACTGAGTTTACTCTAATGCAGGGGGGGGCAAACTTTTTCGATGGAGGGTCAAATTCAAGAATTTAAAATGAGCGGCGGGCCGCAAGTAAAATACCATTTTTAGATATACACTATTTATTATCACGAAAAATAAACATTTCAAAAAAATTAATGAGAAGAATGAAACTGTTGTACATTTTTTTAAATTCAGGTGTTAATTTTGTAGTTGATATTCTCAAAACTGCTTGTAAATGGGCATCGGAGATATTTGATCGTAAAGAATTTTTATTGAGGTTCATGATCGAAAATGTTTGTTCACATATATAAATTGATCCAAAAATAACGAACATTTTTCTTGTGTAATCTTTAAGTTGGACGAATTTGTCTGAATTAAGGGCATTGTAAAATTTGCAGATTTCTTCAGGACGATGCAATTCTCTTAAATCAGTGTCACACTGCAGATCAATAATCTCAAGTTGTAGCTCTGTCGGTACACTATCAATATCTATTGAAATCGATGTTCAACGTAGAAAATAGTGGTTACATAGTGTGAGACAAGACGCAAGGAAGACGTACTGAGATAATATATTTACGAAACAACAAATTCTTCAAATTTTAATCTATTGTCAATATTTTTTTAAAAATTATAAAAAAAGTTATTCGTAATCAGAAGTACAATTAATGATGGCGGGCCGCAAAAAAATACCCGGCGGGCCGCAGTTTGCCCTCCCCTGCTCTAATGCAAAGTGCCAGGGAGAGAAAAAGCACATGGAAATTACTAAAAAGAAAATGCTACTTGTTTATTAAATTAAAGAACGAAGCTAATCATACAGGCAGCAAAATTTATGTGAAGAGATCTTCACGCCCGTAGTAAGACGCCGCAAATTTTTTGAAAGCAAGATAATTGGCCTTAGTAGCAACCAGGTCGGACGGGCCGATGGGTCCAACAGCTGGTTGGACCGACCTGAGCATTTCCTCCCGTTCGGAGCACATACTCAGACACTCCCATAGGATGTGGTTGGCATCCTGTATTTCCCCTCCGCATGGACATGTCGGACGGCTTGAAAGTCCAAGCTCGAAGAGCTTGCCAGCGAATCCACCATGACCAGTCACAAATTGACTGGTGTAATGGTCTGGAGTCAGGTATTTGGTTATCCCCATTCGCCACTGTATGTCTGGAAAAAACGTATATGTGTGCCGGCCCTTGGTCGATTCGTTCCACTTTCGCTGCCAGGTCTTAAAGGCCGCATCGAGCGACATGAGTCTAATTCTGCGCCTCAATAATGCTACTCCTTCGCCAGCTAGCCGAGGGTGGGGGGACGAGGTGAAAATCACCAACGTCGGCCTCCTCGCCCTTGAGGAGCAATATTGAAGCGCCGCTGACCTGAATGTGCAGGTCAAGTGGGAGAATGCCGGCCAGGACCGCGTGGATCGTTCGATCTGAAGCATCTGCGAGTCTGCTGGTGTAGTTAAGTAGGTACTAAAAACCGACCACCTGCCATTAGAAAGGCCGATTAAAAATGATGGTTCTGAAAGTCAAACAATAATCCTTTACCTGAAACACAAAACAATCTGTCACCCTTCCAAATTTTTAAAACGAGCGCCTGCTACGTGTGAGATAAACTGATTAGGTATGTAAGTTGTCACTTTTCGGTGTAGGTACTACAGGTGTACTGCTATATTATAATATCTATTTGACAGTGGCGAAGACTCCATACTAGGCGATTATTTAAAGCCTACCTTCTTAAGAAAAATATTTTTTAATTGCATATTGACATATTTATATACTTAATCACTTCATTATTTTATGTTATTTAAAAATAATTTATTTTACCAACAGAGATGTCGTATATGTAGTAATGTATTACAGTATTACACAGTTTACAAAACAACTGCAAAGGCATTAAAAAATATACCACAGCGCGCTGTAAATAAATAATAAACGCCGCGACGTCTCGACGTAAATAAATCTCCCATTATGTGTGGAATAATTCTGAATTTTTTTCATAAGGACTTTACGTCTCGTAACCTCAGCAAGTCTGCTGATTTGTACGAAATAAGGTAAGCTCCTATCGCAGAGCCTAAAACATTCGCGCATACTAATGTTGTCACGACTGCGCATTTTGTCCAAAATCATTAATAATTAGATAATTAAAAAAATAATTTCAACGGCGTTTAATCGAATATTAATAAATAAGTAAGTATAGATTGTTTTTATAAATAAAAATAAATTTTATCTAATGATTTTTGATGGGTATACATGTTTTGAAAAATACGTAATTTAAACACATCGCTCATTTTTATGTCGTCAATGAGTTTTTGAAGTTTCATTGAATTAGTGTGTCGTTGTCATTTACTAGTGTGTACCTATTCATTAGTAGTAAATATCGTACTATTCTCGTAAGTATACCTGACAAGTGTGCTCTTTTTATCAGATCTCCACAGCCTACCTCTTTCCAAAAGTCACCCTTCGCCACTGCTATTTGATACGCCTTCAAAATATCTCAACTAGAAACACAATGCTAAAATATCATCAATATTCCATTATTGAAACAGATGGGTGCAATGAGACAGTTAATTGTTGTTTTATTAATTTGCAATAGTGAATTGCCAATCAATTTATGAATTATTAATTATATTTGCAACCGATACAAAGCTAGGCATGTCATACATGTGGAACAGTTCAAACAATATTATGGTAAACATTATTTTCTCTTGCGACAGAATCTGTGAATTATTGGTATTACAATTTTAACGTACTGTTATACAGCCTCCCAAGTTTCAGAGTATGTTAAATAAAATAGCCATGTAATAATATGATGCAGTACCTACAGAATATTCTAACATGATAAACACAAGTGTGGGGCATCAGCCGGTCATTGGACTATGGAGCTACGCCGGATATCACACACAAGACGTCAATAAACTAATTAAAATGATATCACCAAAAATGTATAAGAAGGGACATGCACCTAGCGCCCTTCGTCTATTATTTTTAAATTTTTGCAACGCGTATATCTTATCCGCTGTATATGTATCTACTCGCATTTCCGTTGAATAAACATTAATGTTTTAACTTTCGTGAAAGCTTCTTGTTTTCCGATCATCTTCTCGCCATCTAGTCTACATCCTTGAAGGTAAATTACCTGAAATTATCTCCAAGACGACGGTGTTTAAACGTAACAGCTGTGAATACTACTCAGGAGTTGCACAGTCCAGTGTTTGGTAAGAAGATAAAGGAAGGATAACACCATCAAACCACATCAGGTTCCTGTCAATCCAAGCTACCTTTTTCCTTTGCCTTCCTCCCTGAGGGACATACAGTACGTTTAATTTATGCTCAATTAGGCTCTCATATCTAAACTCGTCTTATCTGCAACGTGTCGAATACGTCGACGTGACATCATCGTTATTCACAAAACACACGTTATCTTATGCACCTTCGCACAATGCTGGAATAAAAAAAAATAGTTTGAAAAAAACATCAGGAAGGCACTTGCAACTATTTTCACCTGCCGTGAAGCGCAGGTATAATCCCGAAATGTCGCACTTCGGCATTCATTTTGGCTTGCCGAGTGACGTCACTGTACTCGCTTAGCCTTGCTTGTATGCACATAAGAAAGTTGCGCCTTGCGCTCAGTTTTGATTTATGACTATTATCTCAGTCGAGGCGATTTTCAACGTACGACTGGGCTAAGCCGCCTCTCACATCTAAACTCGCCCGTCTGCCACACAGCCATAAACCAAACCTTCTAGGAACGTCGATCTTATGATGGATATGAAGACCGCGCACATCTACCTAGCGACAGTGGCACGTAACCTCTCGAAACATTTAGATTATTATTTTAATAAGTATAGGAATGACCAATTCGTAGGTGTGTGAATGCGTTCTGTCGTCTTCGACTCGCAGCCCAACAAGCATGCGATTTGTTTATAGTAGCACTAGATTTTTTTTCAAATTAAAAAGTCGCATTCGACTAATCTGTGTTTTGTGAATAACGATAACGTCATATCGACGTATTCGACACGTTACAGACGAGATGAGTTTTGATGTGCGAGTCGGCTTAGGGTCGCGTTACAAACAATCGAGTTCGTGAGCGGAGACGGCAGCCCTCAATGATTGAAGTAGTCATTAAGAGACACTTGTCTGAGACATATTGTGATCCGGATGCCGCCAGAGAGTGCAAGACCTCGTACTCTTGTTACACAACATCAAGGGGTCTGTCGCCATAGCCGACCTTCCGCGATCTATACGCTGAAGGTTTCACAAGGTCTTTCGCCTTGCTAGCTTCCCCAAGTCGTGACAGGGTGAAGTAAGTCAGTAAGTAAGTAATATTCCAAAATCACACAGCACAATAATTATTAATACCTATTTAATAATTTATTTAAGTTATTAGCGATCGCAAACGATTTCATCTGCGTAAAATACGGAAAGAAAAGAAGATTCAAATATACATAATTAAGAAATAGATTGGTTCGTATTATTATTTATTATTTACCACCTTGTTGTTGCAAGTGAGTTATTTTCTAAAAGTTTATTTTGAAATATCGACCAATGCCACGTGGTGTAATACAAAAAGTTTGCACTAGTTTCTCCGTTATATTAACACTTAAGTATCTACCTACAGTACTCTCTCAGTAATCCGCCACCCCAAAAAAACCAGACAACTGTCCAATTAGTGAAAGCGGCCGATTAAAGTGCATACATACATACAAAATATGGTAAAAATTAAAACACGTATTTCGTAAAAATAGTTTTTTTTTGAGAAATTTGTACTAGCAAATTACGGTTTTATTTATAATCAAAATCAAGTAGTTATTTACTACATTATACATATTTATAAACCAAGTTTATTAACTAAATATTAAACAGTAAATCACTTGACACAACCAGTTGTTCAGCGAAGCAGATATTCTTGAAAAGCTTAGAATTCCTGGCTTTTCCTATGACCAAAAGCTTCAATTTGTGTGTCTCGGTTGAACTGGAGTACGGCATAATAATTGTTATGCGGTCCTTGGGCACTTTCCTCCCTGGTACATTATTTTCTTCGCGATGAACTTACGTTTTACGAAGGAGAAGTTTCCAAAATAAGCCCGTCTCATCTGCGTTGTATTATACTTGTACGCGGCGGACTACTGAATTTGACAATCTAATACCGGCGAATTATAGAGCTTGATTTTTTGCTTTCAACTAGTAAAAATAACGGCAGATTATAGCAGTGACGTCCCTAGACAAAATGCCGCCCATAGGCAGTGGTAAAATGCTGCCACATTTTTTTATACATAACTTTTTATCATCCTTTAAGGCTATATCGGTATACCTCAGTTGAGGCATGGTCTAAAAAGATCGTGGATAGGCGATGCGCGGATTGCGGGTCGGGTGCAAATGACGAAATGCCGAACGAAATATAATTTGTCATATAAATCCAACATGTGCCCATTTAATGCTTTGTTTATTGTTCTATTAGTAACAATAATAATATATTCATTGACATCTTGCAAAAAAATTACGCTTATTCTCTAATGTCAGTAAAGCGAAACCCACATTGAGATGCATGTCACGGTGCATGTCGCCTACTATCACGCTGTCGCGCGAAAATTTAGTCTATGGTTTCGTCATTTTGCAGAATATTTAGAACGTGCACCATCTCGTAAATTCACTGAAGAATGACACTGATGAAGAGTGCCTACTATAATGTATTTGTCATTTGAATTATTATTAATTATTCATGCTAATTTCAATTAATTTCAACAGTTTCTACGTGTCAATATAGAAATAGTTCACACAATATAGAAATCTGTTTTATCTAGCCACTGAAACAAAAAATCTAATTTTATGAAAATTTGACTTGATCCATAATTATTGTGAACCACCCATATTTTACATTCTAATAAAGACAGTTTAAAATTTAAAAGTGGTTTATCTGAAGTTGATCCCGCCGTTCCATACCATAGAAATGTTGTATATGTAAGTATATTATCTAGTATTTATTACAACGTTTTTATTGGCGGATATTCTTGTTTGTCCGGTGATTGTTTGTCCAGTACAAATCTTGCAATCGATTTTTAACTAACCTCCCGACTAGCTAGACATTTCAAACTTTTAGAATATATCAGAACACGATGCCAATGCATTCTTTCAATACTTTTAGCCATCTATAAGCAGAATTGAATTAATTTACTGTTAATTCTGTTTTGTATGGAAAGTAATTTAAAAAAAACCGTAAAAAGTAAAAGACTATTATTGGTTGCTAAGGCGGTGGCAGTAGCATCTAAATTATTAATATATACGTGCGTTACTATGGAAATCAAAATGACCAGTATTCTATATTTGTTTGTTTGTTTGTTTTTTATTTACTTCATATCAAGTACAAGTTTGAGCATATTGAGCATGATAATTCAACAGAAAATTTTAAAACATATAAAAAAATCTTTTTATCTTGAAGTTATATATTATGCGAAGGACTAAGGCACAATAATTATTCTTATTGACAAAGGTGTTAGGATATTAATTTTAGTATCAGGATATACGTGTAATATTGTATAATAATCCCTTTGAAGTTAAGAAATGTTGATGTATATTATTATATAGTAGGTAATAATAGATACTCTCTAGCGTAACCTAATCAGTGAAGAAAATGATATCGTACGGAATGTTGAGTAAATCACCAATATATTATAGTTAAATACAGGGCCGTATCGATATATTGCTGAGCCTGCAATAATTATTAATGTGTGTATCGCTTATATTAAGAATGGCGAAACTGTGACCGTTGTTATGTGAAACTGAAACTTTGCAAAAGTTTAGTACCTACTCTTTTATACCTATTTCATTTATATAAAATATAGTCAATTTTAAAAATGTACTTCATCTGGAAATACTAACGTTTTTATCTATTTACCTATTTATATTTATCTATACAACTATTTTCATCAGTGAATTATTTCAAATCAAAAGAAAATCATCACTTTCGTAATGGTTTGTCCAAACCATGGACAGGTATCACTCGTTCCGCAAATAATTGACTTAAAACAAAAAAAAACAAATGTCACAAAATGGTAAAAAAAAAAAAATATTTGTTTTTTTCAAGTCATCAGTAGAACTCACATTTTTTTTTTAAATATTTTACAAATGTATTTTTTAAACATCTATTTAAGTTATTTATAATTATTTACATAAACACATACATACACCATTTTTTTCACCAATAGTCCCACTAAAATAGGATAAGTATATTATTCATTTATCTATACAAATAACAAATAATTTAAGTAGGTTGTTGATAAATAAATGATAAATTCTCGTGTCTAGAAAACAGTCCATACGCTCAAATTCATTTAACATTTTTATCTCAATATGGATATTGATAGTGTTAATTCGTTTGGCATGTACATGTAGAATATTATTTTACTTTTTATACACCAGTCCGCAGAAATACAAGATGCCAGACAGAATGACACTTGACGCTAGTGTTACCATGTCAAAAAAAATATCTTGCGGTGCCTATGAAATTACGTATAATGACTGATAACGGAAACATAAGAGTATTATAATTAAATATTAATTAAGTATTTATAGTTATAGCATTTATAAAGTGCAGTTGTCATATTTTTGTCATCGTTTAACAATTACAAAATAATTTACCTAAAATATAGGAAAGAGAAATTTTAAATATGGTATTATTTTCAATAGAAAAAAACGAACGATGCTTTTAAGACGAGGTGAACCATAGACAACATGTTCTTAACTAAGGACGATGTTTCTGCACAGTGTTTTGTACTAAGGAAATTTCAGTTATGACAAATGTTTCTGCATTCCGCTCTTACAGCCGTATTCATACAGTTTTGAAGCGCGCTCAACGCAGTCAGTGGCTTATCGGCCGAATAAGAAAGGTATAAAAAATGAGATGCGCACAGGAATGCGCACGGAAATGAAACATGGCGCCCGTCCACCTCCAGCCTCCTGTCAGTTTGACACATGACGGAGCATACTTATATACATACGTAAAGAGTCGGCAAAAATGAATTCATTACAAGTTTTTCTTGGTTAGAATTGTCATTATACTACAATATATCGTCTCTGTTCTGGCAGAACACATTAACTGGAGAATACTAGTTTTGAGTACCTAATTTGACTTTGAAGTTGTTAAAATGTTTGAAATGGTCTATCATGTGAGTTTATTAAGTAATCGTAAAAAGGATGACTTTAAAATAAAGACTGTTTATTTATTAAGAGGGTTTCCAGACGGTAAAGTTTGAAATAAGGAACATTTTGGTATAACTAACTCAATATGTCATTTTTTCGAATTAGTGTCTTCTGCCAGAACAGTGACGATATGTAATACATATAATTATGGTTGAGAACCCATCAATTTTGTAGATTCGGTAGAGCATTTGCGAACTTTAAACAGTAATTGTGCCGTTTAAAAAACGCATCATGAATTTTAATCCATAGTCTAGATACAATGCTCCCGTGGTTCGATTACTCACTAAAGACGTCATAAAAAATGCGGTATTTCCCATGAATAAGATGGATTTACGTAACATTGCGATAAAATAGCTCCTACATAATAATATGAGCCTACTAGGTAGTTACTGCTTTATTTAAGATATTATATATGCAATTCGAAGCAGTCTGCATTGTTTCAAAATATCACCTAAACTGTAATAAACAAGATTAAAATCTCAAACACACTGGTAAGACTGTCATAGGCTGATTGGTTGTTATGTTCAAAATGAACATAACTAACTTTCATACCGCTGGCAACCCCGACGATTATCTATGGTCACGTCGATGGAGCGTACGCGATTTGACAGATGTCGCTGATGGAATTTCCGGCCGCAACGGACGTCGCGAGGTGTGGAACAAGCAACAGGGCTTTTTGATTCTGACTGTCGTCTAGTATAGTCGAGCTCCGCTTGAGTTTTACCCAACATTTATAATGGACGTCACTTAACGGAGCACAATGCAGCCGCAGTATTTGAAGCCTCTGATCGTTCCAGTTTGGGTATTTTAAAACTATTATTTGATTCACAACTCTTCCAATGTTTCTTTTCAAACTTAGCTGCTTGTATTTATTTTAGTATTTCCAAATTTCAGTATCGAGCCGCTTAATAACCTTTTAATGTATTTCTAATCTCTTGCTTTGACGATAATAAAGTTTCTGTCAAGTATATAAATTGTTCTTTTATTTATTGTTCCCACTTTATTCCACACTGTTAAACTATTATAATCTTTCACAGTCTTAAGATCGTGTGGCGTCCAGGACTTTATTAAGTATATATTTAACCATGGATTGCACGTGCCTTCAGCCGTGTAATCCATTCTTGTTTTCTAATTAAATTTTACAGTTGTCAGTTGCGAGGTTGCAGAAGTAATTATTGTTCGGCTTGAAAAAGATCAGGTAACTCACGGCCCTTCCTTTGTCTCATGTCTCATGCTCTCTTTGCTCTCTTTGCTTTTAACTATACTTTATTCTACTCTATTTAGAAACTCTTTTATTTTGTGATTGTGACGACAAAGATCGCAATCACAAAATATTAATATATCATAGTATATGATAATAATTAGATCCTTTTTCATTTTCTGTATGGTACATTAGGACGGATTGTCGCAGTCAATAAATGTCATCTCATAACATAAATGAAGTTAGCTGCGAGACAAAAGTGTGGCCACTCGATTCCTAAATAAATATTTATATTGTTAGAAGTGTAAAATAAATATGATGTCATAACTAATAAATTATTTAAAGTACATGATAATTATTCATTTATAATTATTAAATTTATATGGTACCGTTTGCACATTTTTACACCAATTCACAATTTAAATATTTTATATTAATTATCGGGGTATCAAAATTTAAAAATTGGTAACATTATTCTCGGCATGACGCGTATTACGTCAGAGATGTGACGTCACTATTCAACAGAGTCTGTTTAGGTTTATGCATGCAAATTTGCATTAAATAGCTTGACTGTAGTTTGCTGTTCTATGCATACGCCAGTTGGTGTATAAATTTAGAAATGTAATGGTAGGTAGGTACCTAATCTATTTCGCCAAATTTAAAATAATAGGCAATATTTAAAAAAAAACATTTCTGTATAAAAATTTGACACAACGTTTCTCATTTCATATATAAAGATTCCTTCACGGCGGACCAGAATATGTATTTTGGACCGGAGGTCGGCAACCTTTTTGTCATGTAGGGCTCAATACAACATATTAAAATCGCAAGAGTGCATAAAGCGTCAATTACATTGAGCTTTTTTATGAGCTGATTATTGGCAAATTTATAATCTGCCTGTAAATTCGCCCAGTGTAATCATCGAAGAAGCTAATAAGCAGGTTGTAAACACTCCACCTAGAAAAGTTGAAAGCCGGTCAACTTTTCACACTACACGCCGGCGTGTGGGCTTACTGCGTCTGCGCAGTAGAGCGATGGTGGTGGAAAAACGAACTACTCATTTTGAAATTTACATTTTTGACGTTTAATGGAAACATTGTTATGGAGCGTAGCGACCTCCCGGTGAAAAAACGAACTACGTTCCGTCAAAATCGCTCGCTGGCTTGTGGCTTATCAGCGAATGGAAAATTTTGTGTGTAATCATGAAATCGCAGTAGCTGAACCGCCCGCTTTTAAATTTGCCAATAATCAGCTCATAAAAAAGCTCAATGTAATTGACGCTTAATATTACAGATATATTTTTGATCGTACCTATATAGTAGTAAATTTTATAAAATGTATATTAGCGGAATTGGAAGTTGTGGGTATTACTAGATTTTTATTATAAAAAAAATAGATATTATTCACTTGTCTGGCTCAATCTCGTATTCGGAAATTCGTACATAAACAGTTCACCGCAGGACACTTATTCGTGCGCTGCAGTACGTGAAACATGAGTTCGTGTAACATTTAATCAAATGACGAGTTCTTCGTTGAACATTTCACGTGGAGTATATTATTTGTACGTATGCTACAACATGTGGCGAATTTTATGAGATGTCTTTATTAGGTAAGGTTAGGTTAGGTTAGGGTTAATCTAATTGGAACAGTACTATTTGCAAACTATCGCCGCATTTTGTAAGATACGTACAAATGTATTCCACGGTGAAATGTTCAACAAAGAACTCGTCATTTGATAAAATGTTATACGAACTCATGTTTCACGTACTACGGCGCACGAATAAGTGTCCCACGATGAACTGCATACGCACAACTTACATGTAATCGCTCAATCTATTAGGACCATAAATTGACTCCAACCAAAAAAAATATGTTAATTTTGAAAAAGATTTAAACCCGAGATCCACGACATTATAAGCAATATTTATTATTAAAACAATAATTATTTTTTTATAATATTTGTAAATATAACATTCTGCGATACATAACGTCGTATGGTTCAGAAGAAATTCTTGAGACTCTTTTACTTGAGGCTGTATGGATACTATCCGTCGCTTTATCCAACTGACTTTCTCTTAGGCATGATTACATACTGCAGTCTGCAATTTAGAAGAGCTTTTTGTTAAGCTACGTATTTTTTTTGACTTATACGAGGTATAAAAGACAACTCTGCAATTCTGGGCAGTGTTGACCTGGGTGTCCGTGATAACTATCTTAGAAATAGGGAGCATCAGTTGTTTATTCTCCCAATAAGCAGAACCGACCTGCCACTGGTAATGCCAATTGGGAGGGCGATAACTATGTTCAACCAAATTGCTTCGGGTGTTGATATATTCCACTTGCGTGAGAGTGAGTTTAGGTGGACACTATTGTATAAATTCTTAAAATATGGTCTCCTTAGCAAACTCGGTGTACTTCTTTGAACTACTATAGATGTATAATTGTATTTTCACTGTTTTTGTATGTTTATATTATGTACTCTTTTTACATTTTCATTTTTATCCGTTTTATTACTTCTCTTTTTCTTTCTTCTTTATAATAATATTTCATGTCGTGCTGTGAACGTCTTAAACTTATATTTTGTAATGTCCACAATATGTAAAATAAATAGATTGAATTGAATCGAATTGAACAATCAGTGCTTATTGGCAACAATAAAGTAAATACAGCCCTGCTTGTCGTAGAAACATGGAAGGCGTCGCTTTTACTCTCAGACAGACGTCTTTATAACGGCTTCACGGGCGTCGGTGTGAATGCCCGGCGTCGCCTGTGCTTAGAAAATATTGCAAGATTGTTCACTCACGATGGAATGACGTAATATATAAAGTATATAGCAAGTACCTATGTGAATTCATCTATCCTTTAGAGTTTTGTCTTTTCAAACATATATGACACCTGATATATTATGACAAATAAATTCAAACAAATCGGTGTTGAAAATTATTTCTCATGAGACACAGTGAAAGAAATTATTTGTAGATACTATATTTCTATTAATTTTATGTAGAATATTTTAATGTATCACGTTCTTTCAAGCTGCCTGTAAAAAGGTGTTTTTTATGTAGAATATTTTAATGTATCACGTTCTTTCAAGCTGCCTGTAAAAAGGTGTTTTTTATATCATTACTTACATCATTATAATATAATGATATATTATAGTATATTATTTTTTCAAATTGAAATAGAAATTTTGTGGAAAAAAGTAGTAGAGTAGGTAATAATTTATAATGATCAGAGAAAACTCTAAAATGGAAATATTTTAGAGAAATCATTAAACGTTTAGGTGTATCGATTCAACTATCTTAGTTTTCAAAAACAATAATAAATTGAAAACCGTGATAAAAAAAAGATTTTATTACTTCTTAGAGAACATTATTAATGATACATAGAAAAATAGGTATGTAAAATAAAAATTAATATTAATTTTATATGAAGTACCTACATATAATAGTATTTTTTTCTTTCATTAGCTCTACAATCCGGCGTAGATCTTGGCCAACTTACGAACAAGTTTCTGAATAGATTTTTTTACAAGAAAATGTAAGTCACTTACTCAAATTATTAGGTCCATCTTCTGAACCAAACTCACATTGAAAATAAAAACATATAAATTTACCAGACCCAGAGTTTCAAACCAAAATGTACAGTTTTATAAACCGACACCGAACCACTAGGGCAGGTATCGCAGGCGCAAAAAAGGTTTTAAAAATGTTATTATACATTAAAAAACATTAAATAAATTCTCAATAATGAATTTAAAAACGGTTGATTATGTTAAGTAAATTAACTACATAGTAAATTACGTTATATTCTTTTTAATACTACAACAGGCCATGAGGCCAAATGATAATAGTGTTAATAAAAACTTTCTCGTTTTTTTTGACTATGTCCGATCCTAAACAGATCATAATATAGGCCTCCATAGAGTTGGGAGGTTTTGTATTAGCAGATTTTTTCACGAGAAATAGTTATTAGCCACTTCGTCAACCTATTAGGCCCATACTCTGACTATAAACACACATTGAAAAATAATATATTGTATATTTGCCATATCTAGAATTTGATCCTGGGATCCACGACATTATAATTTGTCGCGTTAGCCCCTCGGCTATCGTGGGGATCAATAGTTATATAGTATTAGAAATAAAACAATCAAAAACCCAGGGTTTGAGAAAATATATTAATAAAATATAATATTATTACATTAATTATTTTGTGATCTCACCAGGATCGAATCCTGAACCCCGGGAAGAAAGTCCAACGCTTTACGTACTGGACTACACCATCCATTACAGTAAAAGATAATTCACATGTTGCATATAAATTACCATTTTCACCATGAGCATAAATAGTTACATCTTAAAATAATCTTTCCATAACAAAAAGCGCCTTTCCATTTTATGTGTAGCTAATAACAACATAATCGTAGGACGTAGACCATGGGTTCCCAACCTATGGGTCGCAACGGGTTTTCTGTGGGGTCGCCAACTTATAGTCAACTAAAAATAATATTCACTATAATGCAATTTTTATTTTTAATGGTGTCTTGAAGTTTGAATAATTTCATACATATAATAAATGAAAAATTGAAGTAGGATATTACTGAGCATCTCGAATCCCTTGAAACCGACCTTCAGCATTACTTCCCTAAGCTGAAAGAAGAAGAAACTACATTGACACGAAATCCATTCTCTGCTTCCCTTGGTGTAGCCAGCATTCCCGATGAATTCTTGGATTTGCGGAGTGATACCTCAACATGTAACTTGTTTAATGAAAAATTGCTCACACAATTCTGGTGTAGTGTGTATCATTCATAACCAAATGTGACGATGATTGCCTTTCGAGTTTTAGTTCCATTTGTGTCTACATATCTCTGCGAGAGTGGATTTTCAACTCTTCTTTTCTTCTAATGGATTTAAGCTCTGTACTTTTCCATTTAAGTAGTTTTTTGCGACCCGGGTTTCGCCTTTCGGCATCTTCGGGCGCCGTGTACACTCACTAAAGGTAAACACACACTGACAACGAACTCTCTTTACTCTAGCTTATATAATAAATCAATACAATAAAGTAGGTAAAAACTCCATTACCTACAAGTACCTTCAGTCGATAGTATTAATCTTCTTTTCTTCTTTCTTTTTTCTTTTTCTTCGTTTAAAAACAAAATAAAGAAATAAATTAAATGTTGAGAATGACATGAGGTTGGCGTTTACAAAAATTCACCCGCGAATTTTGACGCTGGTTAATAGCATGCAATTTCAACCATCGGAATAAAATAATTATTAAACATAATTTAAAATAAAAATATACTAAAAAAACTATTTTCGTTGTTTTTTTTAATTACCTTATTAAAAATTTCTTTTTCAATTGCATCGGGGTCGCGGGTCACATGACTTTTATAAAAAGGAGTCGCCACCAGAAAAAGTTTGGGAACCTGTGACGTAGACTATGCAACGAGTTCACAACGTTGACAGCTATGAATATGGCCGTAAAATACTAGTATTGCAAATACCTGCCCACCTTGCCAGGCAGAGTAGTCATGAATATTTTGCGGTGAAAATTGTCACATTGTAGTTGGGTATAAAAACACGTACACACAAAGCTGTCACACAAAAATGGCGGACTATTGTTAGTCGTACTATTATTCGTGAGTCTGAACTGAGGGAGAATAATTTAGAATGTAGTACTCTGCGCTTCATTCACGAAGGGTGAACACGGCGCAGATGCAGAGAACGAAATACCGCTTCAAACGAAACAGTAACAGAAGCAAGCCGAGCTTATTTGTGGCAATTGAGTACTACTTAGATACATTTTTTTATCGAAACAAAATACTTAATATAAATTGGATGGAAGAAGATTCAATATCTTTGATACTGTTAAGTTGTGATTATATCAGACTGATGCTCCCATCCCGTAGCATATTTTGAACTTTTAAACGAACATTGTCAGTTAGAAAAATCTGCCGAAATCACCAGAAAAACAATGAGATCACCTCACGTTGTACAGCACTGCATCGACACCTGCATGACTCAATGAACGTTTTTTTATCATTTTATACATGCCTACACATTTTCGACTCAAGCATGTCAAAATCGCTTGTTTTTTGTTTTTAGTGGTTGGCACCACTATGTATTGTCGATAAGAATGTTGTCTATTATCTATGGTATGCAGGTGGGGTTCTGTTCAAAATATTATTTATAGATCCAATATCGCAATTAATAGTAACGTACGCATACGTAAAAACTGTTAAAATTAATTGAAATTAGCACGAATAATAATTCAAAATACTAATACATTAGAGTTGGCACTCTCCATCATTGAATTTATAGAGATAGTGGTCGTTCAAAATATTCTGCAGAATGACGAAACTTCTTCTTCTTATTTCCTCCTGTCATGACCCAGCGTTGGGTCATAGGGCGGGCACAAGTTCGCGCCAGTTCCCTCGATCCATCGCCAACTTTTGCACCTCCCGCCATTCCCGACCTGCAGCACGTAGATCGCTTTTGTAGCACCGCTGCAGGGAGGTGAGGGAGGGCCGGCCACGACGACGGAACCCGACGGAACGGACCGAAACTATAGACTAAATTTTTCACTGTGACAGCATGACAGTACGCGACGTGCATCTCAATATTCTTCTTCTTCTTCTTTGGCCATATCCGCCCCTTAGCTGGAGCATATGGACACCACGTGGCGCCTCCAAGTATCCCTGTCGCTCGCCAGTCTTCTTGCTTCGTTCCAGGTCAAACCAGAATCCCGTAGCTCCGCTGTATACATTCTGTAGATTGTATTTAGCGGCCTTCCAGGACGCCGGAATCCGGTCGGCTTGAAGAACAGGCAAGCCAGGTTGAAGTTCTCTTCTGGCATCCGCAGCACGTGGCCGAGCCAGGTCCAACGTCGCCTCTTCACTTTCAGCGTGATGAGAAGCTGCTTGGTGCAAACTGGCCATCTGGCTAAGGGAAGGAAATCCCCGGCAGAAAAACCTGTTCGAGCCGACCCTCAGGGCCCTCGTGGCTCAGGCCTCGGGAGCGCTAGGCTAATCACCTTGCCTCCTTAAATGAAACAGATTAAAACAACACCTACACAGCAGCCTCGGACGACAACCGGCTCTGTAAAACGGCATCTCAATATAATCACAACTTAAGTGTACATATTATTGATGACAAAAATAAAAATTGTGAATTTTGCAAAAGTTTTTGTAAAAAATGTGAATTATGAATTTGCCGACAAAAAGAGCCGCACGCCCACATCCCAAGAGCCGCTGTTTGCTCATTCTCTGCTGACTAGATAATGATTTTTTAATTACCACCTTTAAAATTCACGTTAATTACATCGATACGCCGCCTGGTCATTACGCGCCAGGTGCGTCTTCAGCGTCTAAAGTATTAACTGTATGTAAGTAAAGTATACTGTGAATGTATACATACCTACATCATAATTATAATATAATTTAAAAAATCAGAAACGAATGTTTTACAAGTTTTAAAACTATGCTTTAATTGGCAAATCAATGATAGGTAATAGACCAATAATAGACAAAGCGCATATTAGAAGGGAAAAAACCAACGAATGTAGGTACTATGATCACCGGTATTATAGAATGTTATAGGTATACTACTCATTCCTTACTCAAAAAATCGGTATTCCGTATATGAAAATAAATCATATTTGGCAAAAAAGAGGAGCACAAGAGATCAAAATAAATGATCAGTGAACGATCAGCGTCTTGGATTGGAGGAAGGTCGTGAAGAATACATTGAGGCTTAATTCCGGGTTATTACACCAAGAATTATATAAGTAGGGATCCCGAATCCCGGGATTGATAAACATAATCCCGAAACTTTCGGGATTGATTTTTTTATCAATTTTACGGAAAATAAAATAAAAACGAAAATATAACAGAAAAAATACTTTTAATAACAAATAACTACATTAGAAATAAACTGAGTTTAAATGAAGTTTGATTTATACCTATGTGTAAGTTGCCGATTTATTTTATTTTTTTACATGATACGAGGGTGGGTCAATAATTCCTTAGAAAAAAGCATTAAAACAGTTTTTATTTTTGTATTTTTTTTTATTTCTCAACATAATCTCCTTGGAGCTCAATACACTTGGTTAGACGTTTCTCAATTTTTTTTAAACCGTCAGAAAAATAAGTTTTCGGAAGGTCCTCAAAATAAGCATTTGTCCGATCGATGACTTCTTCATTTGAAAAAAAACGTTGTCCACTTAGCCATTTTTTTAAGTTTGGGAAAAGGAAAAAGTCACTGGGGGCTAAATCTGGCGAATACGGTGGGTGGTCGACCAATTCGAACTTCAATTCTTCAATTTTAGCCATTGATCGTAAACATGTGTGAACACGGGCATTGTCCTGATGAAAGAGGATTTTTTTCCTGTTTAAATGAGGCCGTTTTTCTTCAATTTCGTTTTTTAGCTGGTCCAATAAAGATGCATAATAATCCCCTGTTATTGTTTTTCCTTTTTTCAAATAGTCAACGAAAATAATTCCACGTGCATCCCAAAATACAGTAGCCATAACCTTACCAGCTGATTTTACGGTTTTCGCCTTCTTTGGACATGGTTCGCCTTTCGCAATCCACTGCTTTGACTGTTCTTTCGTCTCGGGAGTATAGTGGTGTATCCATGTTTCATCTACAGTCACAAAGCGACGAAAAAATTCATCCGGATTGCGTTGCATGAGCGACAACAGGGCTTTAGAGGCCACCACCCTATTGCGTTTATTGTCGACTGTGAGCAAACGCGGCACCCATCTTGCAGAAATATTTTTCATGCCCAATTTGTCATGTAAAATAGAAATGACGCTACCTTTTGAGATCCCTGTAACCTCAATTATCTCACTCAACTTTAATTTTCGGTCACTTAACACCATATCGTGGATTTTATTGATCATTTCTGGTGTAGTCACCTCTACAGGACGTCCTGAGCGTGGTTCATCCTTTGTTGATGTACGACCACGTTTAAATTCATTTAACCAGTTATAAATAGTTGCAAGTGAAGGAGCAGATATGCCGTGAACTAAATCCAACTCATTTTTTATTTCCTTTGCTGTTAACCCTTTTATATTAAAATGTTTAATAACAGCTCTAAACTCAATTTTCTCCATTTTTGTAAACAAGCAATTTTTTTTTTAAATGTACGAAAATAAAAAACAACAACCCGACCAATCTGATTGAAACTTCGCAGCATACTGAATCGGTAGTGCCGCTGCATGAAAACAAACCGCTCACAGTACTAGTCGCGCCACCTGTCGGCTTTTCTAAGGACTTATTGACCCACCCTCGTACAAATGAGAAAGATTGGAAAAAACAATGCTTCACACTATTAACAAAGTAATTCCACCATGATCTCATATGTTTTACGGCAGTTTCATATATTTTAAATCTCGCTAACCCATTCATTAAGTCTTTACTATCAGAAACAGCAATCTCATATTAAATTCGCATTATTACTTATATTACAATATTATTTACTCCATTAAACTTATGCATTTCCAAGATTGAACGTATACAATATGCTAGATTTATTTTTGACCGATTTTATCAATGTTATTTGTAAATATAAAAATTTTATATTAACAATGGAAAAAAATGTCTGGATTGTCAAATTGTAATCCCGAAATCCCGGGATTAGAATTTTGGTTCGGGATTGGGTTCCCTAGATATGAGTAATATTATGAAGAGAAAAAAAACAGTCTTACATACTTTAAATCATAGTCCGTTTTGTGTTGGACGAATTTTTTCTTCTCTGAAACGAGTGCTCGCTGAAAAAAACGAAACTTCCATTTCTCACTCTGCCGCACTTACGTACATTTATTAGGACATTTCAACTGTTTTAACAAAAAAGTTATTTCTGTATTTTTTTTTGTATAAATTTTATAACTGAAGTGTGTTTTGCTCAGTGAATAATTTACGCGGTGGGTACTTATTCTGGGGGAAAGCAACACATAATAATGTTATCCGCTTCACAGTAACAAGTGGTAGATATATTTTATGCATTCTGACTTTGATTAATGTGGATTAAATTTAGCGTGAATTTTCCTTTACACCCTTATTAATTATTTGCTTTGTCAAATGAAATAACCTTCTTCTCCTTCTTCAGACTGTGGATGAACCGTTCTGATGCCATCCATCCATTTAGTAGGGGTATTCTCAAGGCCTTTTATAGTCAAGTCTCGGCACGAATCTATCCATTATATAGTGCGATTAGAGTTGGGTTTCGGGAATTTCCTGACGGGAATTTTCGAGAAATTTTCGAGATTTTCCATCCCGAATCTCGAGAATTGAAATTTTTAACAATTTTTTCTCGGGACTTGGGATTTCTTTATTATCAAATATTAACTGAAAAAACGATTTTCTACATGAAAAAAGTGGACAGAAAACACAAAACGTTCAAAGACTGATCGGGGCATTTAACACAATTAAGCTAACGTCGACTCAGAATGAGCGCAATTTTTGCAACATCAGGGAATTTTGTGTCAGACGCAGCGATTGACAGTCTGTGTTTTTTGAAATTCTATTTTAATAAGTAATGTTTTGAATTATTTTTGTTTTCCTACTTTTATTTTGTTTGTCTTCTTACATAAATAAAAAAATCATATTTTTTTGGAATTCGTTTGTTTTTACACTGACTTGTTTTTTTTTTAAAATTTCCCGATATCTCGAGAATTCAAAATTTCATCATTTCGGGAAATCCCGAATCTCGAGATTGAGATTTTCTCGGGAAATACCCAACTCTAAGTGCGGTTGCCGCCAAAAATTGATAAGTCAATAATTTAGATATTTATAGTTAACGACGGATTATGTGTATCCTAGAAAAAAGATTTAAGGTCATCCGATATTATATAACGTGCACATAAATTAAACGTAAATGTAAAAATTAACCAATAAAATATAATTTTTAAAACAGAATACATAACGTATCACTAAAAATGTCTACGTTTCTAGGGAGTGCATTGACCAGCCGCACAGCCCTCGCCATTGGTGCCTGGTGATCCTGACATGAGGAAACAGCTTTCACCCAAAATAGGCCATGGCGACCACGCAAATAATTGACGGGTGGATAAAAATTCAAATTTTCTAGAATATCGGGATTGGAAACTATACCACGTGATAGCAGGAAAAAATGTTTTAAGAGCAGAGGTGACCTACGAGCTTCGACAGAATGAAAAGCGATTTGTTATATAAGTTGGAGTTAATTGTATTCGTTGCCAGAAAGGACCTAGATCCACACCAAAGTATAGATAGAAACGAACGAGCGCCGACAAGAGTGAAGAAAGAAGAAAAAGAAACACAATTTTAATCCTAACCAACAAGCCAAGATGCAGACAATACAGAAAAACCCGCAAGGGAGGAGACTTCCATCACACGCCATCATACAGATGAAAGGGATATGGGGCTTGCCCCGGTGCCCTACACGCCAAACATACCACAACAACAAATTCGTTGCCAGTGTATATTTGCCTTTTGGTGAGTGTACATAGTCAGTGACGTCCCTAGATAAAATGCCGCCCCATGTTTTTATACAGTATTTTCATCATCCTTTCATGAGTCCAATATCTAAGAAATGTGTTGTATGGATACATTACTAACAATATAGCAGACTGTAATTATTCGCAAATCTGCACGTGTCATTTCTGGTCACCAAGGACATCGAAGGGCAACGGAAGTAAACTAGACATCGCGTACCCGACAAAACCAGTGAGCTGAAATTTTCAATGGAAAGATAATTTCGTTATTATTAAGTTTAGGTAGCTATTTCTATATATTCCAAAAAAATCCTCGATTTGTCGCCCCTCGAGAAACTGCCGCCCCCAAGCGACGCTCAATCTGCCTACCCCCACGGGACGTCACTGTACATAGTGCCTGAAGATGCTGAAAGGCGAAACCCGGGTCGCAAAAAACGAATCAAATGGAATAGTATAAAACTTAAATCCATTAGAACCTACGTATTTATTTAATACCTAATAAACATGCACCTGAGAAGAAAGGGAGCAATCTTTAAAAAATGAGAGACTCCCTAACGGACATACTTGTTTTCGTATCTTCTCTCTTTGTCAACGTAGTTCTTTGAAAGTCGGCAAGTTTATTTGTTTACTTTTTATTTCATTCAAGTTTTGCCTGCTTCTGACTGTGATACGGCTTTCACTGTGAATTTCACAGGCCTGTGAAGATAACTTCGCAGTTTCCGCGCACTTTTATCGCTTCGCGCCAATTTCACTGAAAACTCGACGATAGGAAAATTGCAAGTCGATATTTTTCTTCTAAACTCTTTCATACTTTCATCTAGTTTTCAAACGATTCCAAGGCCAGTTATCGGCCGGGTAATAATAATTATTATCGTATTGCATTATTTGTTTATCATAATTTCAATTTTCATGAATACATATTATATTACAATTAGGGTAACAACAGTGGCGATGGGTGACCTTTGGAAAATGGTAGGCTGTGGAGATCAGAGAAAAATAACACACCTGTTAGATATACTTACGCGAAATAAGAAGATAATACGATATAACTACTGATGAACAGGTACCTACACACTAATTCGATGAAATTTCAATAGCTCACTGACGATATAAAATTGAGCGATGAGTTGAAATTATGTATTTTCCTAATTTATACACATCAAATCATCAATCAATCTCTCATACAAGTATACGCACCCACAGAAATAGCGAAAGAAGAAGAAATTGATACTTTTTATACAAATGTAAAAAAAGCTATTAACCAAGCACATAAAACTTTTATAATATTGGGCGACCTAAATGCAAAAATAGGCCAACCCAGACAAGACGAATACTTAGCTACGAAATCAAACTGGTATGGAGATAGAAACCAGAGATTAACACTTTGGAGGAGGCCTTCACCCGAAGAGGGGTTCTTACAAACCAAACAAACTAATTACATACCATTGTTCAATTTATAAACATTACCTAATAGTATTATATACAAAAATAAAAAATCTTAATATATATATGTATTGTACAAAAATAATAATAATTAATATTATATAACTAGAAAATAAGTAGATAACACAACCATAGATAGATATATATACATAATAGATATATTCAAAGGTTACATATATATAATCCATTAGATATAGTCATTTAACTGTCATTTACTTTTGTTTGTAAGAGATAAAAAGGCTTTTTATTTTTATTATTTATTATATAGGTACACATCAAAAATTATTTGATAAAATTGGTTCATATTTTAAAAAACCATCTATATTTATTACTTACGTGATTGAATGCCATAGAAAATATTTTTTTTTAATTATCGAATTATTAATTATTTTGGACAAAGCTGCAGTCATAGACAATAATATTATACGCAAATATTTTAGGCAGAGCCTATCATATTGCATACATTGCGATAGACATGCTGAGGTCACATTACATAAAGTCGATAGAAATATAATTACAAGATAAAAAGAACTTTTTATGTACAACGTTTTTAAATTTTCTGTTGAATCACATAAACTTGACCTATGTATTAATAAATATAGAATACTGAAACGTCATTTTGACAGTGAGTAGTAAATATTACTTTTAACGATTTTTTTCCGAAACATACAAAACAGCATTAACTGAAAATGAATTCAATTCTGCTTAAAGATGCCCAAAAGTATTAAAAAAATGCATTCCCGTCGTGTTCTGATATATTATAAAAGTTTCACATGTTTGGCTAGTCGGGAAGCTAGTTAAAAATTTTGGACAAACAAGAAAAAATTTGTACGGAACAAACAAGAATACGAGCTAATAAAAACATGGTAAAATATATCAGGATTCCTCGGCAAATATTCCGATAAATGCGTTAAAATAGAGCGCTGTGGTATATTTTTTTTAAACCTTCAACAGATGGTACTGTAATCTGTAGGTTAATAATTATAATACATTTCTACATATACGACAAACGTCATTGGCAAATTAAATTATTTTTATGGAATCCAAGTGATTACTTAAATACGTCGATTTGCAATTAAAAATATTTTTCTTAAGTAGGTAGGCTTTAAATAATCGCCTAGTATGGACTCTTCGCCAAAATGAATACCTCCATTTTTATAATAATGTAACTTCTTACCAACTGAAATGATTTTCATATCCAATCTGTGTTTTTATTAAATACAAGACCTAATACAATCCATTTTTTGTTAAAATAGTTCAATTATCTTCGTATTTTTCTTCCAGAAAATACAACCCTCTCTGGGGCTTGGCCTCTTTTACCATCTGCCTCCATTCAGGTGTGTTCAAAAGTTTCCCTCCGGTATTGGATGCTCGAGGTTTTTAAATCCAATTCGACACTATCCCTATACATTAACCAAGGCAACTGCTATTTATTTGTTTTATGACTTCCCGGATGTCAGTTTATTTGTCATGCGTAACGCTCCTTTCACAATATACGGTTTTGACCGTACGGCAAACAATCGAACGGTGACATTTTTTTTGTGGCGTGAAGAAGAGCATGGCCCTTTTCACATTACACGGCGACGGTTAAAACCGAAACGGCGCCGTATAGCAGCCGTCCATTTACACTGTATTCACGGCGCCCGGACGGCCACTGATGATTCAGTAGTGTACGTTATCTAATGCACGATTTCACATTGGACGGTTTTAAATCGACACCACTCAACCACAAACTCAGCTTGTGATTGAAAAAAACCGTGCATAAACCATATACTGTCGAACAAGTTCTTCTTGTCAACGAGTTAAAACTGTGAACTAATAAGCCCCTCCTGTTTTTAACCGTACTTCGACTGCAACGACTTCCGGTTAGCGACGAGTTGTCCACGTGTTAAAACTGTGAACTAACAAGCCCCTCCTATTTAATTAATCACACTTCGACTCCAGCGACTTCCGGTTATTGCCTAGATTTTCTTGTCGGACAGTAGTGTGAAAAGAGCGTGAATTTCTTGCAGATTCAGATTTTTACCGTATGGTTAAAACGGTAGTTATAGTGTGAAATAAGGGTAACTGTCCATTATGTGTACACATCCCATTTACCTAAGCAGGCCGATTAAATAGACTCTACGACAGTGGTTTCCAAACTTTATGTTACTACGCCTCCCTTTAAAAAAAAAAACTTGGCGCCTCCCCCTTCTTTATTTCATTAAATAATACAGACACTTTTTTTAAATAATCAACAATATAATAATACAAAAATGAAAAAAATATATAAAAAGGTTTTACTAAGTAGGTAGGTACTTATATTATATCCATTTTTAATTAATTAGTTTTTCATGCGATGAATGTGATTTTTCATTAGCACAATCAATTTTAGTTAGTGAATTATCATTTAAGTAGGTAGGTATATCAATCATGAAATAGGTATCACATGAAATTACAATGCACAATCACATATTTAAAATATTTAATAGTCCTGAAACAAAGCAGCGCCGCAGGTGACTTTTTTACTATTAATATAACAATGTGGATAAATTTAAACCAAATAGACAAGTTTAACAACAAAATTATCGTTCTTAAGGAAATTTGTCTCAAATTTCAATATTATGATTTCACCCTGTTATTTAATTTTTTCACGAGACAGCCAGCGCGCTTCAAAATAGTTTTATAAAATTAGTCTCCACATTTTCAGACAGGTTTGGAAACAACCTTTTATATGAGTGTTTTTTTATGTAGTTTATAACTAGCGGCCGTTTTATAAACTATGCATTTGCAAACTGCAAACCTGTGGCTACATTAATTGTGTTAAACTTTTCGCACCTCCCAGTTATTGTATCGCTACGATATTAAAATCCTAACACGTGTGTAAAATTTCAAAATATGAATATACCACTTAGGTAGGTACTACATCCAATTTTTCTTACAAAGAATAATGAGGAATCGTGACTGTTACTTTATACATATATGGAAGTAGGGAGACAAGCTAATCTATAAATAACAGCTAGCTTTATTGGGATATTTATTGGAATCACATTATACGAGTTGGAAGTAGGCGTGAATGGAATATAAACGAACTTACCCTTACGTATTACAAGAATATAACAAAATAAACACATTACCGGAGCATCCCTCTGATACGAAATTAAATAAAAACAAAATCACTATACGTAGGCAGAAAACGAACGCGATCCCTGAGGAATCATTTATAAATAGGCAGAAGTGTTTACCTACCAAGGATTACATAACCGTTTTTTGATAACATAATTTAAAACCGGTATTTTTAATACCGGTAATTATTAATTAGTTTTTAATTTTTCTATTTGTACGTTTTATGCATCCTGAATGACATTTGTGTAGAAACAAACATAATTCGTCACTTTACAGACTAAGTAGCGTAACCCTCAAATATAAAATTGTTGAGGAAGTGAAAAAAAATGTGGGTATTGGATTTACTTATTATTTTATTACAATTTGAGTTGCTTACTCTGTACGTACCCTGTGGCTTACGTTGAGAGAGGGTTACAGCATTTGGCTATATTTTGTAGAGTTACAAATATCTTAAAAAAAGTTTTGAATTATTTTGATATGAAATATGTTTTTGGGATTTATGATACTTGGCCAATTCGTGTAAAAGTTTGCAATTAGTCCATTACCATCATAATGTCACTTTGGTGAAAAGTGAGGGTTACGGCAATTGGCCTGTCCAGTGGCGATTATAATTAGACGTAATTTTGTGGATATTTTTAGCGATACTTAATTAATAATTATTATATAATAATTATAGTCAATGAGAAATGTTTATTTACTTACTGTATTTTTTTAGTTTCCTTTTTTTGACAAAGTAGTTATGTTCCGAGATATATATCACCAACAATATTATAGACATACCTGGAAACAAAAGAGAAAAAATATTATTATAGTAGTATTGCAAAAAATAACATATTATTATATACTTAATACAATTCGATTGTCTGTCTATTTTTAATGTCATAATATATGCCTTTTGATCAACCTTACTACTAACTCCACGATACCTTAACACAATAGTAAAAGTTTTTTCTCAAATTACTGCATGTAGGTATATTCGTTTGTACTGTTATAACTCGAAAACTACAATAATAATAATGAAAAATCTTAACCAACATTGTTGAAGTTAATTTAGTAGAGTTTGAATTCTAATGGATTTAAGTTTTGTCCTGAGGGCCCGCTGCAAGGTGGGGCCATGTCCTAAGTTACTAATTATGTACCATTCATTGTTAAGAATATTCGATAGGTCCCCCCTACCTATCGATAAGGTTATGGGCAGTATGATTTTTTATAGTATTGGTTACCACGGAACCCCAGAGTTAACGGTATTCTGTGTATTTTTGCGATTTCCAAATAAATCCAGTTGATTTATTGAGTTGTCGGTACATTATTATAAACCACTGATCGCGACCTCTTTTTGTGGTAACGAAGTAACATGCAACCTTTCGCCATATTGGTTAAAACCCATTTTGTAAGTCAGGAAACACACTTAAATTCATTATAAAATATAATTTTACACTTGCATTATCATTTAATTATATCAATCATCGTATCACATCAAATTACATCACATAACTACATATCTTTAAAAGGAAAATAGCACCGCAGGCGGCTTTTTTTAACTATTGAAGCAAATTTATTATGTGTTTTTTCACCTAACTCGTCAACCCGCCACGCCGGGACTCAGGCTAGAACCCTGTCAGCCCCTCCTTTATAGAAACCATGGCTTAGGGTGTCAATTAATTAAACCAAGGACAATTTATTATCATTGGGGAGTTATCATAGGGAGTAGAGTTATGGATACATACAGACAGATAGGCAAAAGCGAATATTAGAAGACAAAACAGTCAACGAAAGACGCAGATACTTTCATCACCGGTATTATAAATGAAAATATCTTACTACTCATTAATCGATCGGTATTCCGGTATTATATAAAAAACCGGTATTGGTGTCCCTATCTGTGCTTGTAACGAATGAATGAAAAATCTCAGACAGGCAAACCCAGCACGTCGACAGCTGTTACATATTGATAGTAAAAAAGAAAGGCTAGGAGTATAAAATGATCACGTGTAGGCGTGATGGTAGGGGGTTGGAGGTTTCGGATTCACGTGGCGTATTTCACGTTCCTCGAGCTGCGTGCCGGGCGGGCAGGTAGGTTCGTCGGTAATTCAGGGACGCCGATACAGTGTGTCAACATTGAGCCGCCCCCGCATTGGAGAGGAACCTCTGAGAATAATATAACGACTATTTGGATTTCTGTAGGTGACAAGACCTCAACAAAATCTAAGCATACGCGAGAGTCAGAAAGCATTCGGTATGCGTTAAAGCAGCGTTTCCCCAAATTATTTTATATTATGTTAGCTTATATAAAATTATATATAGTTTTCACAAAAACGCCATGCGAAGAATACAGCATAAACTTTATTATAGTGAACTATTGTTTTTATTCAACGAATAATAATTCACAATATTTAAGGATGTCATATTCTAATTATTGAACACTTCTGAGAAAATATATTATAACCAATAGAAAAAATCTTTTTGAAAAAAGCAGGAATCGGACCTGCATCTCTCGGGTATCGCGCTCATGCACGTAGACCACTATGCTAAAGTCATCATACTTAATTGCGACAATTTTTAACTAATGGCCTTTAATACTCTCTGAAGCGTTTTCCAAATTGAGCTACTATTGAGGATCGACTTTTGTACCATGGTACCATGATTCGCTACCGTAAAGAAGCACCGCCAGAATGCAAGCGTCGAATGGGCGGCATTTGGTTTTGATATTTGTTTACTTTTACAATCTATTAAGTGCACCAACGCATATATTCTATACACAAGACTGCTATCGAGGGTAGTTTTTTTATATGTTTATATCGAAGTATTATAATTGTTACAATAAGTAAGCCGTCTAAACAGTCAAAACTGTCTATCTCGCTATGTGGGTCTATTCTATGCTTATCGACCGCTAAAGTGATAAAGTGATAAATATTATCAAACTTAGGGTAGGTTTGTATCAAAATATTAGCACTTATTGTAACAATTACACGAAGTTGGTTTTTATTGTTGCAATAACTGCTATATTTTAACAGCACCTATCTTGCTGCTGTTAAAATATCGCACTTATTGCAACAATAAAAACCAGCTTCGTGTAATTGTTACAATAAGTGCTAATATTTTGATACAAACCTACCCTAAGTTTGATACTATTTATCAATTTAGTGTTCGATAAGTATAGAATAGACCCACTGAAGCTAAGAACAGACAAGAGAGGTGCTGTTAAAACATAGCACTTATTGTAACAATTACAATAAATTAGTTGTAATTGTAATACGTCTATTCAAAAATATGAAAAACTACCCTCGATTACTGCCGATAGCATCCTTGTATATATAATAGATGCGGTGTGATTTCTAAGATTATGTAATTTCGCAGATTGGACAAAATATATTAGTCTTCTTTGTGGTGAATGGATAATGTAGAAAAATCGTTACATCTCTAATAGGGCTCTATGGTGCCATTCACGGATTTATAAATACCTTCGCGGTGATAGATTCTTCTCCACTGTGCCAGCTTCTCGATTCCATTGGCTCCGACGAAAACGTGACGTGAAATTCAAGACGCGCTACGGAGAAGGGAAGGGTTGCCTCTTACTTCTAGTTAGGGAGGGAAGTCACTGGAAGGCAGGGCTGAATTACAAATGATAGTATGCTGTGAGTATCTGGACCATTCACAGGGGCGAATTCAAGGTTTTATTACCACCAAAGATTGTGACCAATATCGGAATTATTTAGCAAATCGTTACCTTACTTTGAAAAGGTTCTAATTGCACTTGACCATGTTTTGAGCTATGAGGGTTTGAAATTTAGAATGGTCATATTTTCAATATAAAAAGACATGTAGATAGAACTCCGGCATACTGCTAATTCCCATATTTGACAATAGATGACTCTGAAATGAATGTATATGATAGAATATGGTTAATAATGTCAGTTAGAACCTTTTCAAAGTAAGGTAACGAAATACTATTGTTACAGTTTTTTTTTGCATGAGTTTTAATTTAGCCATAAAACACACTCCCATGAAAATATTCCTCGATTAATTATATGATATTATAATACGTGAAATAGTACTATAGAATACGTATTTTATAATAAAATACAAGAATGTCACAGACGTAAGAAAACGCAAATAAAAATAGGTTTATAAAAAACTAACTAGATATGAAAACTAGGAAATAATAAAATGTCGTATATCGACTGTAAAAAGGAAATCGGGCGTAAGCCTCAGTTGCTTAAAAATATGTTTTATTGCATAATAACGTTGCACACGACTAAATACACGATGTGTCCAAAGGACATAAGCTGCAAATGCCGATTTATTATCTAAATTTAACTAGCAATTAAAAAAAGAAGGAAGTAAACCTGGGAAAAACGACTTAACCATCATTTTTGTTGTTTTTTTTAATTAACTTTATTAAATAATCAATTTATAAATTATCAAATTAATGATATAAAAATAAATTATTCATTATCATGCACTTGTCTATTTAGTATTTTAACTTTGACTGAAAACAAAAACGTTTCTGTGCCTTTTATAAAATTTGATCTGTGTGTATTACGCCATTTTTCCTTTCCACAGTCGATATGTAGGTATTTTTTAATCAATACCCACGACCATGGCCCCCACATTGTGAAGTAGACCCCCAGGCTAGGATATTTGGCGGACCCCCCTACCTATCGCTAAAGATAAAGGCAGTGTGACAAAATAGCGTTTTTGAAATGGTCTTCGCGGTAGCATTAATGTGTAGGTACCTATATTGTGTTTTTTTGCATATTTTAATACATCGTGTGTTTATATCATTTATCGCAACGCCGGGCCCTTCCTGATCTCGGGCCCCTAGGCCCCTGTCAGCCCCCCCTTTGTGGGGGCCATGCTCACGACGATAATTTCTGAATAAGTAAAATAAAAAATAAATCAAAACAAGTTTTATAAGATTCATACAAAACGGACTAATACCTATATATAAAAAATAGGAATGTTGAACTAAGAGTAGGTAGATAATAGTTATTGTATCCTAACATAAACTCTGCCATCACTCTTGCTAGGAACATAAAAAAATATCACACGAACTCACACAGATACCAACAGGACACAAAGTACTGAGAGCTTATTTAAAAATATTTAAATTGAGGGACGATGATTGTTGTCCTTGTGACGACTACATAACACATCTCAAACTGTGTGGCACGTCATCAACGACTGCCCTATACTAGAAAGAAAGCGACGGACTCTAAGAACTCTATGTAGACAACATAACCATGAAATTGACCTCCAAAAACCTTACGAAATACTAAGCAACCAAACAACACAAATTAAATATATTAAACATACTTATATAATTTTGAAAACACTTCAGAGAAAATATATTATACCTAACCAATAGAAAAAATCTTTTTGAAAAAAGTAAAACACCCCACAGGAATCGAACGTACGGGTACTCGGGTATCGCGCCCACGCACATTGACCACAATGCTAAAGGAGTCTGATTTATTTATGACTAATTTTAACTAATGGCTTTTAATACCCACTGAAGCGCTTTCTAAATGAAATATTTATACTAATTCCGGCTCTGATACCTACTGCAAAATACCTCACTAAGCGGTTCACTGATAATAATGTGGACCATGTGGTGTTTGATGTCCAAGAAGACAGTTTCATTTTTTTTGGTTTCTGAAGCGGCTGTAGGTACATTGGAAATCTCCAAAGAAAATGGTGGGATCTTGACAGACCACGTACATACCATTTGAAAAGGTTCACGGAAAATTGAAGTTATTTTTTTTCTTTGTTTACTTTTTGGATGCTGCGTTATTCGGGAAAGTAAAATGAAAAATTTGGGATTTGGGAATCATTTAATCGGCTGCAATATGAAATTGCTGACAATTCTAAAGGAGACAATCCAAACTTTACTTATTGAAATAGGTACTATTGTTTTCTCTGCCGTCATCGATAGAAAATAAGAAGTCAGCAATAATCTTCGAAAACCAATTGCAATTTGCAATTTAAGTGGGTACATCGAACGATTTTTGTTATTTAAGCCAAGAAGTCAAAGGAACTTGCATAGTAGTAGGTGATGGTCCCCACAAGGGGAGGGCTGACAGGGCTCTAGCCTGGGGGCCCGGCGTGGTGGGTCGATCAACTAAGTGAGATTAACACACATCACAAATTTACTCTAATAGTAAAAAAAGTCTGCCTGATGATGATGATGATTGGTACATTTAAATGATAAATTCCGTTTAGAATTTTGGAAAAACTACTGTAGATCATCATTAACCTTAGCGATATGTAGGTGGGCCCACCAAAGATCCTGGCCTGGAGGCCCGCTTCAAGATATGAGGCCATGTAGTAGGTACCTGGTGTTTTCTAAAATGATTGGTTCCGCCGTCTGTGGCGTAATTCTGTTAACTGAAGGTTGATGGTTCGAGTCGAGTGGACGATAATATGTTTTTCGTGTCTTCGTGCTAAATAATACATAACGATATATTAAAATTTTTTTTATTCAACACATAATTCACAAGATTTAAGAATGTTACATTCTTAAATCTTGTGAATTATTCGTTGAATAAAAAAAATAGTTACAGTCCTACCAACTTATCTAAAGAACGGTCAAAAATGGAACTACGAACTACCATATGGACGCCATTTTGTCTAGTTGCGAGTCTTGATTGGGTAGTTTTCGACTGTGGCTCCCCCATCCATTCTTTAGATAAATTTGTAGGTCTGTAATTAAAAATTATTAGCAAGTTCAAGTAATTTACAACAAAAAGTCTTGGAGTGATCCGTGACGTCGGTTAGTAATGAAAGTAATAGGTACATACTTTGATTTAAAATACAAAAGCCCATCGCCAATGTAGCTCAATTTAGAAAGCGCTCCAGTGAGTATTAAAAGCCATTAGTTAAAATTTGTCGTAATTAAGTATGACTCCTTTATCATTATGGCCAATGCGCGTGGACGCGATACCCGAGAGATGCAGGTTAGATTCCTGCGGGGTGTCTTACTTTTTTCAAAAAGATTTTTTCTATTGGTTATTTTATAGTTTTTCAGAAGTGTTTTCTAAATTATATATGTTCAATAACGATATAATATGTCTTTTCATACGGAAAAATTTTCGAGTGAGCTGTGTGATCCTTCTTTGGAACACATCAACTAGATTAACTCTACCGACGATTGTCCTGTACTACGACGATTATACCGTGAGTCCGAAAATAAATTTTATTGTCATGAAAATCACGGTCGGTTGATGTCAAGGCATAAAAATCGTATAGTGTGGCGCCTCCCTTACCACGAACACATAAGTTCGACCGGTCGCCGACACAAATGAGCATTTGTTACCCTTGGGTCTGAGGGGGCGACGCAAGTTTCACCCGGCGCCTCCTACGAAATCCTTCGGGAATTGGGAGGAGAAATTTTTAGTGCGAAACGCCGATTGGAAACAATTGGCTGGGTGAGGTTTTATCTCGGCTAACCTCAAAGCTTTGGATTTATAATACCAAAAAAAAAAATGAAATTCACAAAGTAGGGTGCGTGGTGCTATAACTATTTCTTTTATAGTAAAACTACTTTAGTCAAGGATGTATGTTCAATGGAAATCGACGACAAAAGGAAAATTTAGGCCGGGGGGCTTGCCATGGTGTGAGCATGATTTGAGTTACCCCACCTCCACCCGCCATGTATATGCCGAAGCGATTTGTATACGGCCGTCTTTCATGACATACACGTGTCAGAATTAAAAGATTTTAGTGCCACACTTCTTTGTTCCGAAATGAAACAGAACGAGACTGATATATCAACTATACACCTTAGTGCTTAAAGAAAGAGTTTAAGAAAATAAAAAGAATCTTGACTTGCTCTGCCGTCATTTATCTTTAATCACATAAAGTGTCCTCTATACCCGTGTACTGAATATCTGCCGAAACAGAGGAGACGGGAGTTGAAAGTGACGAATCTAATGAAGGATCGGAATTATGTGCATTGCGCTCACTCTATCGCAGTCGCAGTGTCAGGCAATCGAGTGGCTAACGTCTTCATCTCGCATTACGAAACCGATTTTTGTTTTTACGATAAATATAATATGTTAGCCATTTGCTCAACCTATTAGGTCCATACTCTGACTTCAAACACAAATTTAAATGATTACAAGATAAAAAGAACTTTTTATATACCTACCAAGTTTTTAAATTTTCTGTTGAATCATATTATAAACATGACAATTCTATGTATAAATAAATACTTTTTTTGTACTTGATAGAAATACTGAATAAATATTATAGAATACTGAAATGCCATTTTGATTTCCATAGTAACGCCCGTATATATTAATAATTTAGTTGCTAGGACCCCTTAGCAACCAATAATAGTGAGTAGTAAATATTACTTTTAACGATTTTTTTCAGAAACATACAAAACAGAATTAACTGAAAATGAATTCAATTTTGCTTAAAGATGGCCAAAATTATTTAAAAAATGCATTGTCGTCGTATTCTGATGTATTCTAAAAGTTTCAAATGTCTAGCTCTAGCTAGTCGGGAAGTTAGTTTAAAATTTTAGACAAACAAGAAAAAATTTGTACTGGACAAACAAGAAAAAATCTGTACCGGACAAACGAGCTGATAAAAACGTGGTAAAATTTTACAATAAAATGAGCTAAACATCTAATTACCTAAGTGTGTCTAGGACGATTTGGCACCGCGAACTGCCTCCGGCGATTGGCCTCCGGTAATTAGCCGCCGGTACAATCGGACGCCGGCCCAATTGGACGCCGACCCAATTCGACGCCGACCCAATTGGCCTCCGGGAGGATTGGACGCCGCATAGTTCAATTAAATGCGCAAAGGAATAGACGTACGTTACGATTTGTTGGAGTAAATAAGCAAGTCAGTTTAATATGCTTCTATCTTCTCAGTAGTTGTACCTTATACTCGTACATTTCGCGCTTGACACATTTTTAATATATATTGAGAATAATTATTATGCCTTATGATGATTATTAAAAGAAAATAATTCTTCCCTCGTTAAAACTTAAAGATGTGCACAATCAATTAATTTATTGTCTATACATGGGTACTTATTTATATTTACAACAAATATTTCGACTTTCGGGATTTCGGCCTTCGGGATTTCGGCCATTCGGGATTTCAGCATTCAGGATTTCAGCCTTCGGGATTTCGTCCGGCACCCAGTACCTAAGTAGTTTATCAATCAAACTACTGAAACATTTATACTTAGCAGATAACTTACTTAATATTTTTTTTGTAATTTCATACTATCTTAAAATACGCATTTATGCATAATAATATACATGTTTAAGCTTTATTATAATATTAAATCGATAAAACGCTGAAATATAATATTATTTTCATTCTAACATCTAACATTATTTTTAATATTTGTTGTAAATATAAATAAATACCCATGTATAGACAATAAATTAATTGATTATGCACATCTTTAAGTTTTAGCGAGGGAAGAATTATTTTCTTTTAATAAACATCATAAAGCATAATAATTATTCTCAATCTATATTAAAAATGTGTCAAGCGCGAAATGTATAAGGTACAATTACTGAGAAGATAGAAGCATATTAAACTGACTTGCTTATTTACTCCAACAAATCGTAACGTACGTCTATTCCTTTGCGCATTTAATTCAACTGTGTGGCGTCCAATCCTCCCGGAGGCCAATTGGGCCGGCGTCCGATTGTACCGGCGGCCAATTACCGGAGGCCAATCGCCGGAGGCCAGTTCGCGGTGCCAAATTGTCCCATTCCCTACCTAAGTGTCCTAATTAATGGATCAGGTATAAAAACATTTTTGAATATAATAATGTTTGTAAAAACCCGTAGTAAATACATTCAATAGGTAATGAAAATAGCCGTATGAAAAAATGTTTCCGAGTAATACCGGTAGGTATTATTGCAATTCCTATTTCTTACTAGCTACCTACCAAATCACACCCAACCCTCACCACGTCCGGCCTTAATCGGGCATAATATCACGGTACCCTAATTTTGATTTGAAACATATTTTTTTTATTGCAGGGAATGTCTCAGGAGTATTTACACAAGACTAAGGTCTACATGTACTCAAATGTGCTGAATTTACATGACTTTATGTTAAGAGTACCCATTATTGATACCGGTTTTAAATAATATATGAAACACCGGTATTAAAATCCCTATTTCTAACTAGCTACCTACCGATAATCTAACAGCCTAGTTTCTGTACAGAATACATTAGGCCAACAAATAAATGAAACGATTATTTAAAATTAAACAAACAAAATAATGATTATACGTAATAAATTGGCAAACACTGCTTTGGAGTACCTATGTGATTTTTTTCTCGCCAGGTTTTCATTACAGCTAAATGCTGAGTTTAGCGAAAACGGAGAAATAGTATGGAAAGGTAGATAATGTTCCAACATGAAAAATCTTAAATGAGTTTTTTACAACACTTTTTTTGTGAAACGATTGCTGAAATGGTTGTAAAGCCTATTTTAATAATATGGTGAGTTTGTAAAAAATACTATTTTTGTCCATTATGTTTATTTTCATCACACCGTAAAAGCAGAGGTCATCACGTATGGCTCCAGCAGAGCTATTCACTAGTTAACACGATAGCATCTTTCCGTTATTTTTTCTTCATCCGAGATAACTCCGATAACTTACTCTTGGATCAGGCCAATGCCTGCTGGATGGAGGCCTCCAATAACTCTATCCGCTATTCTAGGTCCCTAGTTCTTTGCCACCACGTATATCTACGTGGTTTGAGCAAATGGCTTACGACCAATATTTATAAAATGTCTGTCAAGATATCCACGCTGTGGACGTTTGTCAAAGCCTCGGAGAAGGAATGAAATTTCATATTGTTTTCAAGTAGGTAAGTATAAATTGAAGGTGGTTAAAGACATTCTTATCCACTGACATTTTGAGCTAAGTATGCCACGACCGATTTGCAAGTGTGTCACAATTAGGGATTCCAATCCCGGGATCCCGAGCTATTTTCGGTACCTATGAATCCCGGGATTGATAAACATAATCCCGAAACTTTTGGGATTGATTTTTTATCAATTTTTATGGAAAATAAAATAAAAACGAAAATATAAGAGATAAATACTTTTAATAACAAATAACTACATTAGAAATAAACTGAGTTTGAATGAAGAAGTGTGATTTATACCCATGTGTAAGTTGCCGATTCATTTTATTTTTTCACATAAATTAATAAAAATAAGAAAGATTGGAAAAAACAATGCTTCACACTATTAACAAAGTAATTCCACCATGATCTCATACGTTTTACGGCAGTTCCATATTTTGCTGACTAATTAGATTTATGAAGCGGAAAGGCCATAAGTACACCATGATTTGCTTTACTATTTTAAATCTCGCTAACTCATTCATTAAGTCTTTACTATCAGAAACAACAATCTCATATGAAATTCACATTATTATTTATATTACATTATTATTTACTTCATCAAACTTATGTATTTCCAAAATTGAAGGTATACAATATTAAATTATACTAGATTTATTTTTGACCGATTTTATCAATTTTATGTGTAAATATAAAAATTTTATATTAACAATGGAAAAAATGCCAATCCCAGGACCAGTCCCGGGATCCCGGGATTGTTAAATTGTAATCCCAAAATCCCGGGATCAGAATTTTGGCTCGGGATTGGATTCCCTAGTCACATACATTGTAGCCTACAGGAAAATTGAAATATGTCTTCTGAAATCTAGACATAGCTCCGTTTCAGGCACTCGATTCGCGACGATCAGATGCTACTCGTATTGGTCTACGGAGTCAAACCTGGACGATAAATGAACAGGTTATTAGAGATGTTCAAGATGTACTATGATACTGGGCTAACAAAGAGGTTTTAAGACGAGTAAACAAAAAAATCTACTTTCTTACTTGAACTAAAAGCTGCTTTGCCATTATGATGAACATTATAAGGAGACGTATTGCAATTCGTCAACCTTTAAGAGAAGACGGCATAGCAAAAAGAAGATGAAATAAATGAATTAAAATCGAATTTATAAGATAGACTTAAATTATTTAAAACTTTTCAGGTGAACAGCAAGATATAACAATTGTAGTCATTTTTCAAGTCGCAGGTAAATGAAATAAGTATTAGGCAAACATAACCATTAAGGAGAGTTCGACGGTCTCTTGCAATGAACAGAATTGCGCTAATCGTCAGTAATAAATTATCAAAGTAAGTAGCCAGATAAAATCTAAAAAAAGAGCGCCATTAAACACAATAAATAAACAATATCTCTGTGAATGTACGTTGCTTTAAATGAAAATTATGCGATATTTTGTGATCGTTTATGTAATTTTTCACTGCAAAAGAATTAGGGGCGCAGGAAGGTCAACGAATTTTAAATGTAAATATTTGATTTAGACTTTAGTTTCTCATTTTTTTTGTTCATTGATCCCTTTTCAAATGTATTTTTATTCAGCGCTTCCACACCGATAAAATTTTATCTCTATCTCAACTGATAAACAATTTTAAATATCAAAAAACTATCTTAGAAATTAACTGAAATTACAACAATATTAATTTATTAAAATGAAATTGCCCATATAGACTAGATTATTCACTGGTATCGATAATCACATTTTAGTAAAATTATAAATAATAACTAATACTAATGAGTATGGAGTTGTGTTTCCGACTTGGCTCTACATGTCGTATTTTCTACTTGGTCATCAATGGTCCTAACTGTCCCAGGTGTCAGTAGCCCAACCCTCCCCCAGATGCCCCTAGCAGCCATTGGGTGACCAAGATTTAGACCAAAGATTTGAAGACAAGTTCTCTACTAGACGGAGCCTAAATATAATATAATGAAAATGAATTGAAAAAAGACTGTTTAGATAAGTAATGGACGGTATTATGTAACAAAGAACCAATCCACAAAAATCAACTTCTGAGATATGTGCCTTTAAATTTTTTGAACAAATATTTTGGGAGTTCAAAAATATTGAAAAGTAATTATTTATTTATATTGACTAGGTACTTAACCTTTGCTTTATCTGAGGAAATTAATGCATTTTTTAACAAAAATGTCGATTGGTTCTTTGTTACAAAATTGAAACAGTCCATAGAATAAGAATGTTAGTTAGTTCTTACAACGATATTTATTATGACAGTAACGTTTTAACAAATTTACTCTTTTGGGAACCACATTATAGCACTAACTCATATTTTAAAATGCGTGAGGGTTGGTTCCTTGTTGCATAATACCGTGCAAGTGCGCATTGTGGATTAATTTTTAGTCATCTTCACAATTTTAGATTCATCAATACAATACAGTCAATTATTGTTATTGATGTGCACAATTCATGAACTTTAAAATTAATGTAGTTTTAATATAACATCATTAAAATGTGGCATAGGTTATTCTGAAATGATTGGTTTACAGAATCGTAATTATTCATGAATTAGTTAAATTCATGGATTTTTATATGAACAATCACAAATACATCAGATGCATGTAATGAAAAAAAAACATGACGGCTATAAACAAGCTGCCATATTTCAATCCATCACTCACAAAAGTTTTATTTATTAAGCTATATAAACTACCGTCTTGGCAAAGCTTTGAACACAATAAATAAAAAATAATAGAAATATTGTGACTATTTTTGTATTTTTTCACTGAAAAAGTATTAGGGTCGCAGAAAGGTAAATAGATTTCAAACTTAAATAATTGATCAAGACTCATTGATACAATTTAATACCTATACATGTAATGAATAAACAACGCACAAGACGCAGCGAACCGTAAAGTTTCAACTCATTTTGAAATTGCAATTGAAAAGTTTATTTGAGATTTGAAAGTTTTCTCAAGCCTGTGATTCAATTTCCAATCCACGATGTCATTTGATAGTGGTTCTAGTTTATAGTTTGTCGAGCTGATAGAATAATTTGATTTGAAATTTACTTGAAGTACGAATAGGTAAAATAATAATATTTCAAATAACTAATCAGTTGACTAAATAAAGTAAAATTAGAACTATCACGATATGATATAATCATAGCTGATCACAAAAATAGTCCCACCGTCCTCTTACATTAGTATTTAATGAAATTAAACTTTATGTACTTATATTATATTACAACTAGCAATAGCGCGCTACTTTGAAATACAGAAAATAGACATTTAAGAAATTACGAAATATATGAATAAAATACAATTATTTAATGAGATACCTATAATATAGCAGTTGTTATCATTTCTGTAATTATTTTATGCCGACTCGTACATCTAAACTCGTTTCGTCTGCAACATAGCCATAAATCAAACCAGTAGCGAAGGGTTGAGGTAGGCTGTTAAGATCCGCAATAAATAATGCACAGTAAACTTTTTTTGCCATACGTACTTATTTTTATTGAACACAATTTACAGATGGTATTGGTTAGTTTTAAAAAATCAATTAAACCCTGCCTAAACAAAACCATAATAGTTTTGGTATATATACTATGGGCGATACGACAAAATTGTGTACACTTTTTCATTCATACTTTCTTTTTTGTTTTCGTTGGATTAAGAATACATTTTACACAGATTATTGGTAAATTCATTCAACCCTGCCTAAACTAAACTATAATAGATAAAAAATATTATTCTATCTATAAAATATCCAAAGTTATGTACGACTTAATTGCATAATTTTAGATATTTTATAGCTAGACGTTACTTTACTATTATTTATTATGGCTTGGTTTCTCTGGCTTTATTTCAATTTTAAAAACTAACATAACACCGTCTGAAAATTGTAGTCTTATTTCAATGAAAACAAATACGTGTGACTGACAAAATTTAGTATGCATTATTTATGGTTGATCTTAACAGCCTACCTCCACCCAAAAGAAGCAATTTCAATTACGTGTATTTATTTTAATACTGAACTATCTATAAAGAAAAAAACAAGCTCTTTCTTAGGTACCTACTAATAATATATTGTCTATAGACACATAGACAGTGTTAATAAATTAGGGATTATTTATATTCCTTTCTTTAGGTGTTATCTATTGGTCAGCGATGCGCAATTTAGAATTTATGGTACCAGAAAAAAGTACCAGCCTTAATAAAATCAGGTTCTAAAATTTCAATTATTATAGGGAATGATGTTCGGTGCAAATTTTTCGTAATGAAAATAAAACATATTGGTTAGGTTTGCCACCTTAAAATATCTACTTCACACAATTTATTAAGATATTGTAGAAATGGCAATTGTTCATTAATATCATTAAAACTATTACAAAATAAAGGCTATCACTTATAATTTTCTCAATCGGACTTAATTATATAAAAAAAAACATACCTTAAAAATTGACAATGCTTTGTGGTAGGAATAGAAAAGGAAATATTATGTGGTGTATGAAATAGATAGTTGATAAAATTCCAAGTTATAAATAATAAGTAGAAGGGATGAGACTTTTTTATGGGAAAATCCGAGAAGTGGGGAGCATGGTTTAGAATGTTGTTAATTTATTTCTAAAAACTATTGAACTAAACTATTTCTTTTTAGCGTATTTTATTCGTGCAATAAAAATTACTATCATTAAAAAAAATAACGACCAGCTGGTAGAGTTGGGTATTTCCCGAGAAAATCTCAATCTCGAGATTCTGGATTTCCCGAAATGATATAACTTTGAATTCTCGAGATTCGGGATTTCCAGAAAAGAGTTTTCGAGAATTTTCGAGATATCGGGAAATTTAAAAAAAAAACCTGTAAAAAATACGAAAATCAATGCAAAAAGAGACAAATTCCAAAAAAATATGTTTTTTTTTCAAGACAAACAAAATAGAAGTAGGAAAACAATAATAATTCAAAACATTACTTAATAAATTGGATTTCAAAAAACACACTGTCAATCGCTGCGTCTGACAATCTTGAGGTACAAAATTCCCTGATGTTGAAAAATTACGCTCACTTTGAGTCGACGTTGACTTAATTGTGTTAAATACCCCGATCAGTCTGTTTGTATTTTCTGTCCAATTTTTTCATATAGAAAAATCGTTTTTTCAATTCATATTTGATAATAAAGAAATCCCGAATCCCGAGAAAAGATTCTCGAGATCCGGGATTTCCCGAAATGTTAAAAATTTCAATTCTCGAGATTCGGGATCGAAAATCTCGAAAATTTTTCGAGAATTTCCGTCGGGAAATTCCCGAAACCCAACTCTACCAGCTGGTGTGAAAATTTTGATATCATCGTCAATTCAGCAAAACACTGTATCTTTTGAAAAGAAAATATTACAATCAACTCCATAGCACTTTTTATGTATTTCTCTAAGGTATTTTCAAATTCAAAATTCGCTCCTCAATTGACTACATACTATTTATTTATTTGTTTAAAAAGACACATTGAGCACATAACAAATTATTAATTCCAGACGTTCACAACACGACATTAAGATTAATAAAATAATTACAAGATAAAATGAACTTTGTATATACAACGTTTTTAACTTTTTCTGTTGAATCATATAAACTTGACTAGACTAGCTTAAACGATCAAAAAAATTTGTACTTTATAGAAATAATACTGAAATATCATTTTGACATTTCATATTGATTTCCATAGTAACGCACGTATATATTAATAATTTAGTTGCTACCTGCTAGCAACCAATAATGGTGTCGAATTAACTTTTCATACAAAACAGAATTAACTGAAAATGAATTCAATTCTACTTAAAGATGGCTAAAAGTATTTAAAAAATGCATTGGCATCGTGTTCTGATATATTTTGAAAGTTTCAAATGTCTAGCTAGCTAGTCAGGAAGTTAGTTAAAAACCGATTGCAAGATTTTTACCGGACAAAGAACCACCGGACAAATAAGATTACGAGCTAAGAAAAACGTTGTAATGTAAAAAGTACAGGTAAATCAACTAGAGAAAAAAAACAAAGCAAAAAATAATTTTACAGAAAAGAAATAAAATAATAATGTATAAATTATTAACGATGTCGGTAACATGTTTACGTGTATTAAAAAATTTACACTCTGTGGAGGCTGATTTGGTAGGTAGTTTAATATTTTTATTATATTGATGGTATCGATTCACTTTAATATACTAACAATAGTAGGTATACATTAAAAATATAATAGGCGATATAATGTAATCATTGTGGGCATTTATAATGGAGGTTTTGGATGTTATTAGAACGCTGTAATCCTAGAGTCAGTGTGAGGTAAGCTGACAGAATGGCTGCCTGTAAAAGATAAGAGAGCTTATTAAGGAATGGAATATTTAAATAGTCGTAGTTGAATGATTTTTCATTAATAATAAATTTAAAAAAATTGAAAATACTTATACATCTTGTATGGTTCAAAGTTCAAAGCTGGACATCACAGGCAGAGCTCAGTGACCTATTTCTTTTGTATATAATACTGTTTAATTAATATTTATTTGCTTCTAAATGTAACGTTGTGAACGTCTTAAATTAATAATTTGTAATGTTCATGTGAAAATAAATAAAATTTGAATTTGAATCTGTACATTTGAATTTGTAAACAGATCCGAGAAACCAAACCACACTCAGTCTTAACTAGGCGTATCACGGGACCCTACGTTTGAACGTGAAGCACCAGTATTTTTTTTTTTACAAATGTAAATTTCTCCGAAGCAGTTACCCAAGACTTAAGTCGCCATACACTCAAGTGAGATTTAACTGAATTTACATGATTTTAAATTTAAGAGTGCTGGGAGTCGAAAAAAATTGTAGTATGTAAATATCAAAAGTTTATAACGCCGCAATTTTTGAAAATGCAACAAAATTCGTCTTTGTGGCGAACAGGCCGGACGGTTCGACGGGCTTAACAGCTGGTTGAACCGATTCGACCAGCTCTTTCCTTTCCGTACAGATTTTAGTACATCATCAGAGGAGTGGCTTGCGTCCTGCGTATATTCGCCCCATGGACACGTTGAACGGGTAACAATACCAAGCTAATACAGTCTGCCAGCGAAGCCTCTATGTCCAGTCAAAATTAACTTGCGTAATACACATACTACACATCGTGTTGTCCGTTGTTTTCTCAGCGGACAAATAGCTGGAAACAATCTAAAGAATTCAAATAAATACATAGCCTTACGAGCTATAACAAGTATACGAGGAAGGCGAAGAAGAAGACTAAGGGAAGGTTCTGTATGGAATTTGAATAATTAATTCTGATGAAGTTTTGTATTACAATTGAATAGTTTTTAGAAACGCTTTTAGATTCATTAGGTAGGTACTATGCACAATTATTATTACCTATGATAAATGTATAGTTGATATTAATTTAATATTGAAATACCCTTGATGAAAATTGTAAAACAAGGTCTCTTTTTCGCCCACTGTTACTAAACTTTTTTTAAATGGTGATAACTAAATATCAATTCTTCGTGTTAAAACATTATAACAATCAAAAGAAAATGCAAAATGTAGTTCGACATACTCGTAGTTTAATAATTATTCGGGCTGGGCTCATTTAATTCACTCTGACATGATCACTGATTCACTTTAAAGAATTATTTTGTTCTTATGAAGAGCTTTCGCAAGTTTTCTTTCGATATACAATTTCGATCGTTGTACGGGTGATTTTATCTTCATCATCAGCCTGAACCTATCCACTGCTGAATGAAGACCTCTCCAAGCTGATTCCAATTCTTTCGGTCTTGTGCTTTGCGTTACTACGTACTTCCGCAGAACTATATCATTTCATCGATCCAGCGGCCTCTAGGTCTACCTTGCGGACGTTTTGTACCTCTTGGATACCACTGGATCACTAAATTTGTCCAACGATTGTCCCTTCTTTGAGCTATATTGTATTCCATCAAGGATTATTTAATCATAATTAATACATGGAATATCAACATGCAATAAAACACATTATTTCGCATAGGGGAATGTAGTTCTGGTGTATTTTTAATTCGTACCTATCATTATGTCAAAACAAAATTGAAAATGTAATTTAATGTGTTATTGAAAGCGGCTATAAAATAAAACACAATATTATGTAGTATTTATTCCAATAATCAATAAAATCACTTATGATATAACAAGCTGTAAGACTGTGTATTTTCTATCAGTCTACTTTGAGGAGTTTTTTTTATTCCTATGAAGACTAAGAACTAAGAACGTTATGTTGTAAAAGGAAATAGTGTAATAGAGTAATTAATGTTTCTTGATTTAATACACAAAACCGATAGTCAATAATAACGCAATCTGATAGGCATTTTATGTATGACCTACTAGTTTAAATTGTCGCAATTACACAGGACGCTCGTAGCATATTTGGTTAATCAATGCAAAAGTTGGCGCGATACCAGTGGTTAAACGGGTTAAACGTTTTTTTTTTATCAAATATGATTTGAAACTAGTGGGTATATATTATATATCAAAGATGTTTTCAAGTTATGTAGGTATGTTAAAAATATAAGTTTAGAAGAAGAAGCTTTTAAAGAAGTGGATAAGTCCATAAATAGGTGTGTAATAGATATAATATGTATCCACATCGTATCACTTGTCACGCAAAGTAAGCAAATTAAATATTATCAACGTTTAAATACTATTATTAATTTACGACTGGGTATCGTTGACAAAAAGCTCCAGCTAATACTAAAAACTGAAGGTCCGATAACGAAACTAGCTTAAAGCTTAAGAGAGTACTGTGAAAGCCAGTGAAAGTGTTACACACAGAACTTGGGAGGAGAGATAATCCGCGATCGACGTCATTTCGCTGTAAATAACTATCAACCAGTATTTTAACAAGACTTTAACAAAATCTAAATCCGTATCGATTATGTTGGGGAAGACAGTATTTATGTAGTCTATAGGACTAACCTGTAAACCATTATGTACTTATAACCCAATTAAGGTTTTTATTAAACTGATTTAAGTATCTACATTTATTATTTTCTAAACGCAGTATCAAGGCTGACATAACAATGCATTGGTATAGACCAGTGGTCGGCAAACCACGGTTCGTGAGCCGCATGTGGCTCTTTGGGCCCTTGAGTGTGGCTCTACCATAAATGACCACGTAGGACTAAAACAGTGAAAGATAGAATGTCTTCAAATATAACCAACCAGCAAGTCGAAGATCTTAAATTTGTTTCAGCTTTGTAGCTCAATAGCAGTTGACGAGTGTGACATAAATGATACAGCACAAATTTGTACGATTTATTTCATCTACATGTCCTAAAGAAGAAATTTTAGAATTATTGCCACTCAAAGGTCAAACACGTGGAGAGGATATTGTAAATGCTGCAATTAAGTGCATGGAAAAACATCATATTTATAATTCAGAAACAGCAAAGCGACGTTAGTCTTTGTTAAAAAAACGTCTTAATGCTGCGGTAACAGAATTAATTTTCTTCCATTTAATGTTGACACTGGCAACTTTTAAATGCAATTGCTGGATTTAAAAACAATAAAGAATTAATGAGCTCTAAATTTGAACGTCTCTGTGTTGATATGGACATATTGGAGAAAAGAAATATGAAAATGGTTCACAGCAGAAATAGTATGCTTTGAAAGACCTGCAGAAGGAAGGCATGATGATTTTTAACACCTGGAATAGTATTCCTGGCTCATATGATCAGTTGAAAAAACTAACGTTTGCTGTTTTTTACTTTTCCGGTTCTACGTAGTCATGCGAGCAATCTTTTTCAAGCATGAACCTTATCAAGAGTAAATTGAGAAGTCGTCTTATCGATGAGAACCTGGAATCGTGCCTAAAATTAAAAACAACAACATACAAACCTGACTTACCGAAACTTTTCAAGGAGATGGAAGGCCATTGTTCACATTAAGTGTTTGTCATGATTTAATTTTATGGGTAGGTACCTTACTAGCAAATTTAATTTTTATCAATAAATAAGATCATTATTAAGTATGATCTCAGGTTTCATTCAGTGTACCTATAGTTTAATTAAGACTTACAACTTTAATTAAAGTTTATTAAGTTTAAGCAGTGTACCTACATATAGTTTAAGCTTAAGAAATTTGAGTTTGCCGACCACTGGTATAGACTATAGAGTATAAGCATCTGTAAGGGATCTTGGCATTATGTTTGACAGTAAACTTTAATTAGTAGCTATAATTTGTAAAAAGGAAACACAAATGTTAGACTAGGTCTTATGCCGTGTCCACATTGACGAGTTGCTACGAGCATCCTCTAGCTGTGTCCAATCGCCAGTTTACACTAAAATCGAATAAGTGTGCATACCTTTGTGAATTTTTGACAAACAAGGAATTAAAAACACAATTAAAAACGGTTTTAAAAGCAATGTTATCCTGGACTGATAACGTGGGCTGTACTAGGCTGTCAGTCAGTCAGTATCATCCTTCTTATTGGGGAAGTATTATAACTGATTAAATTTTACGGTTTTGATTACATACTGATAATTGTCAGAAAACTAGTGGGTTTATGTGCAATGTTTTTGTCGTTATTTAATTTAAATATATATATATAATATATATATTATATATATTATATTATAATATAATATCAGTTCCAAGTTGTTATATTTTCAGACTAACTTTTTGAAATTTATAATGTACACGCATACGTATTATACACCAAAGAAATAAAAGTTTTTGGTATGTAGAGATATAATTTCCCTGGGGAGGATGCTGGAAAAAAATATATTTTAAAAGGGGGCGGTGAACCAACAAAGTTTGGAAAACTATGATGTAGACATACGAATTAATAAATTATTTATTCAAACAATAGCTCTGTCTACAGTCAGGCATTTTTTCGATCGCTTGAAGAACGCATCGCAGTGCATGGGTAACCTGCGCATTGCTTGCCTCAAACCGGTTAAAATAAATTGATAAAGTTCTAGCGCACGTAGATCTATCACTTTTCAAAAACACCAAAGAAAAATGGACAATAATCTCATATACTAAAACTACAAATACGTGTCCGTAAGTGTGCGAAAGTGAAGAGGCGACGTTGGACCTGGCTCGGCCATGTGCTGCGGATGCCAGAAGAGAACTTTAACCTGGCTTGCCTGTTCTTCAAGCTGACCGGATTCCGGCGTCCTGGAAGGCCGCTAAATACAATCTACAGAGTGTATACGGCGGAGCTACGGGATGCTGGTTTGACCTGGAACGAAGCAAGAAGACTGGCGAGCGACATGGATTCTTGGAGGCGCCGCGTGGTGTCCATATGCTCCAGTTAAGGGGCGGATATGGGCAAAAAAGAAAGAAGAAATGTGTACGTATGCAGTTCGCCGTATCACACTTCACCGTAAAATGTTGTATCGGAAATATATTATGGTCGTATATTAAAGACCGTCCAAACTCTTTGGGTCGTATAGTACTAAAAAAAATGTATGTCTAAATTAAACATGGTTCTTGTCGGTTTACAGGAAGCCAGCGGCAAATAATTTTTGAAAATAGCCGATATACTGGATTATTTGTTAGGTTAGGTTAGATGAGGTTATGTTAATTTTTTATTCTTGAATTCATGAATTTTACCAAAATCAGCTATGAAAATTGACTTAATTAATGATAGAGGCGTCTGGAAACAAAGACGGCAGTTTTTAAAAAGCGATAAAATCAAAAATGGAATTGTTCACCAGCTGCCACCAGAAAATTGGCGTTTTTATTTCTATCGGTTTTTGAAAACTGCCGCTTTTGTTTCCAGACACCTCAATTATTCTTTTCGATAAGAACCTCACGGCGAACAATGCTACGGTGAAATGTTATACATTTTTTACATGTAACCATAATTTTACGCCAAATAAGCCAAAAATACTATAATTTTTACATCTTTGTACTAAAATCATGATTATAAATTATGACAACACTGCTTCATGTTAAAATTTTAAATTGACGTACAAATGTAGACAGCTGACGCTGTGCGTAAATCATCTTCAGCCTAAAGCATGCGCAAAACTACTCGGTGTTAAACCCCCCCGCCCCAATCATGACCAATAATTCTAATAGGATCATATGGGCCTCCACAGAGTAGAGGTTTGTATTAAAAGATTTTGTTTTTACGAGAAATGGATGTCAGCCACTTGCTCAACCTATTAGGTCCAAACTCTGACTCATACAGAAATTAAAAAAACAATGTGTACTTGCCAGACTCAGGATTCGAACTTGGGACCCACGACGCTATAGGCCGACGCTTAAGCCGCGCGGCCATCGTGGGTGTTCGATGGAATTATTACCTTTAATTAAATTTTCTACAAACAGTTTATCATATTGCATTCAAAGTATAAGCTTTTCTTACACTGCCATCAAGTTTACAGATTCGTATCAAGGCCTGACGATTATTATTTAGTCAGGTATTATAGTGGGTCTTCTGTTCATTATATATATATTTTAAAAAAAACTTCTTTTACGTTTATTTGTTACTGATGTACGAGTGTATTTTTTAAATTTCAGACCATAACAACTAAGTCTCTACAACTTAATATCAAAACTAACAGCTATTCGCAGGTGTGTTAAAACCAGAGTTAAAAAAAATAAAGTGAAGTGGAAGATGGAGTTATCAAATAATGTAGACCTAGCTTATGATGTTGTAAATAATTACAAGATAAAAAGAACTTTTTATATAGACGTTTTTAAATTTTCTGTTGAATTATTATGCTAAATATGCTCAAACTTGTACTTGATATGAAGTAAATAAGAAACAAACAAACAAACAAATAAAGAATACTGAAATGTCATTTCGACATTTCATTTTGATTTTCATGGTAACGCACGTATATATTAATAATTTAGTTGCTAGGACCACCACCTTAGCAGCCAATAATAGTCTATTACTTTTTACGAATTTTTCTGAAATAACTTTCCATACAAAACAGAATTAACTGAAAATTAATTCAATACTGCTTCAAGATGGCTAAAAGTATTAAAATAATGAATTGGCATCGTGTTCTGATATATTCTAAGTTAGTTAAAAATCGATTGCAAGATTTGTACTGGACAAACAACCACCGGACAAACAAGAATACGAGCTAATTAAAAAGTTGTAATAAAAAAAATATTATTTATTACTAATGTAAGAGTGTTTGTTTTTAAATTTCAGACCATATCAACTAACCCTCAGAGTACAAATTAATATGAAAACTAACAGCTATTCGTAGGTGTGTTAAAACCAGAGTTAAAAAATGAAGTGAAGTGGAAGATGGAGTGATCATGTAGACATGATCAAATCAAATAATGTAGACATAGCTTATGATGTTGTAAAAATAGTCACGCATAAACATTAATGTCAGACGTTAGATCGAATATGATCTCTACCCTCAGTGTCTATATTTGCAAGGTTCGTTGAATATTTAAGCAGTAAATTGACACGTAAACACTGCGATAGCAACATAACGCCAGACTAGTTGTATTTTTATTCTACGCAGACACCCATCACAAATCATTTAGTCTGATGGTTCATACAATCAATTAGATTAACCCTTTTAATAAAAAAGACAATTAATTGTTTATTGTGTTGGATTTAGTTCATAAATTAATAAAAAATATTAGCTTAGTCGTCGGCCTATAGTGTCGTGGGTCTCAGGTTTGAATCCTGGGTCTGGCAAGTACACAATATTGTTTTTAAATTTGTGTATAAGCCAGAGTATGGACCTAATAGGTTGATCATGTGGCTGACATCCATTTCTCGTAAAAACAAAATTAGTTAATACAAACCTCCACTCTGTGGAGGCCCATATGATCTTATTAGGATCGGACATGGTCGGATGACTGTTAGTATCAGTGGCGAGGGCTGGAGGTAGGCTGTTAAGATTCCACAAAAATAGTGCACACTTAACTTTGTCAGTCATACTTATTTGTTTTCATTGAAGTGAGGATACAATTTGCAGATGGTGCTGGTTAGTTTAAAAAAAATATTAATTCATTAAGCCCTGTCTATATCGAACCATATATCTATAAAAAAATATGAATGATTTAATGACATAATTTAAATATCATAATATATATAGAGACAAATATTTTTTGGCTATTATTATCTATTATCTTGGTTTACGCGGGAGTTTAATTGAACTGAAAAACTAATTGAAGTTTTAGTTCAATGAAAACAAATACGTATGACTGACAAAGTTTAGTGTACACTATTTATATCGGATCTTAACAGCTTACCTCCACCCTTCGTCTCTGCTACATAATATATTAGTATTCTACATAACGTCGTTGAACTGTTAAAACCTTTGATGTAACACTAATTTGTGTGACATAATATGTATCTATATTATGTTATACTACATATTATTATCATAGTTTATTTTATTATGGTTTAATGGCATATTTTTAGATATTTTATAGATAAACGAATTTTTTTGACGTATTATTTACTATGGCTTGGATTACGCAGGGTTAATAAAAATTAACAAATACTATCTACACATTGTAGTCTTGGTTCAATGAAAACAAATACGCTTGACTAACAAAGTGTAGTATGCACTATTTATGTCAGATCTTAACAGTCTACCACCATCCTTCCATACTGGTTAGTATGAAATACACATCAGGGGTCGAAATGGACAGGAGCGCACCGGACCGCCGTTCTGGTTCATGAAATCCCCAAAACTATCGCTCCGTCTCGTGTAAAAAATTATTTAACCATTTATGCATCTATTCTATACACAAGGCTGCTATCGGCAGCTATCAAGGGTTGTTAATCATATTTATGTATTGAGGAGGTTAATTGTTACAATAAGTTAACCGTCTGAACTGCAAAAGGTGCTATGTTTTAAAATCAACTCTTTTGCTGTTAACTTTTAAAGCGAGATAGACAGTTTTGACAGTTTATACGGCTAACTTATTGTAACAATTATAATACCTCAATACATAAATATGATAAACTACCCTTGGTAACCGCCGATAGCAGCCTTGTGTATAGAATAGATGCGCTGAGCTAGATAAGCCATATAATAAAAAATCTGACAAACTTGTTTTTATAAAATATACCTACATACAATTTTATTAGATAACTATGTTAATATTTTTGACAAAGTATTGTGCGCTCCGGTTCGTGAAATTTTCCATTTCGAGCGCTGATATACATGATTCAATTGTAAACATGTTTAATAAAGAATGCAGCATTATTTAATCGTAAATATTATAAGTAATGCATGTATCTATCCTAGTTTATCGAAACATCCATAAAACATCCATTATAAGATAGGTAATCCAATACTTATATACCTATCTCAATTTATTGCGTATATAAGGTGAAATAAGTGACATGGGGACACAAAAATTGGTGGGATAATTCGGTTTTTACGACCCACAGGGAGTGTCTAGTGCTAGTCATTCGACCGTGCCTAAATTTTTCGGCTTCTGCGTTATTTTTTAAAAAAAATTTTTGGTGATATTTATATTATATGCCAGGGCCAGAGCAGATACAGGTTCAAGTCCCGTCGGGTGTCGTATTTTCAAAATATTTTTTCCTAGTGTGTATATGCATGAGATGTTTTCAAAAAGCCGTTACCTGAGTCTATTGATATTACAGTGGATTAGGTTGATGAAAACGTACGCGATTCATCTGTGTCTCATTTAGCACATGATAATTGTCATTTAATTATTGTATTAGACCAAAACTCATCTTTGCCATACAGCGGTTATAATCGATTCAGAAGTGCTCATGATGAATTAAAATTATTTACCAACTCAACATTCACAAAATTTATTTATATATAATTTTACTCATAAATAATACTTACATAAATATAGCCTCAAATCTTGATACACAATCTTTACAATGAAAAATAAATATACACTCCAATATAAATAAAGTTTTATGAATATCAATTAACTGTGTACATATAATGTTAGTCTCTATAAATTTGTTTATAAACATATATATTTATTATGACACAGTATTGGTTATGTTTACAACACGTGCTCTTTACTTGGTTGTATTGAACGACTAACCAAATGACACTATGCGCATGCGCATGTACCCTTGAGACCGAAATGAATATAATCATAAACATTATGTGTTACATTGGCGCGCAACTTCGTCACACGCTAAAAATACACTCTGATTTGTTTTCCCAAACGCGCTAAAAGAAGTATAACTTCAATAATAAATTATGTGTTACATCGGCACGCGCAACCTCGTTACACGCCAAAAACACACTCTGATCTGATTTCCCAAACGCGCCAAAAGAAGTATAACTTCAAAAAGTTACAAAATAATAAATTCGTGGCATGGTCCATTTCACGCATTTCAGATAATCGTCATTCACAGAGATTACATCTGTAGCACAATATTGTTATTTCAGATTCAGAAATAAACAATGAAATGCTGTTATATAAATGGAATAAATCAGCAGATTATCCAGACCACGTAGAAAAATATAAGTTTTTGCTGCGTTATTATACCTACTAGTTTGGGCCTGGTGCATCTAAACATTCTAAACAATATTATTGTCTTAAGCCGCCACTGGTCGAGACAGCTCTAATCATCCGTGGCGGCCGATAGTCTCAGATTTAAAACGTTTATCACATATCGCGATATGTTTAGAATACAAACTAAAAATATCCCAGTGAAATTCACACGAGAATGATTGGTTTGATTCTGCGTGTCGTATAACATTGTCTTTGCCATATTAGGAGACGCTTGTGGGAACGAGGCATTCAAGTTTACTTAGCAAGAACGATACAAATGTGATATTGTATGGAAATTATCTTTGACCATGAAATTCTCTTTAGCTTATGTACCTATTAGTAAGTAAGGCAAAGATATATGTTTTTATAAAAATAAAAAATGTTGATTTGCAACGGTACGTTAACTATTGGCAATGAATTATATTTGTTTGGTCACGGTCAGTCAAAATAATATTATAGTTTTCTATAATGCAAAAACTACCTATTCCTCTTTCAATTGCAGTTAATGGCAATGGATACATGTAAATTGTACGTAAAACATTCACTGTGGGCTTTCTTATCGGAAAGAGATGCCCACTATACGGTCTCCAATTTTATTAGATTCAATATGAACATTAATTCAATTTTCACAGCTGATTTTGACAAAATTCATGAATTCAAGAATATAAACCTAACATAACCTAAAAAAAATTGGGTGTTTGTAACGCGGTCGTACCAATGTACCCGCAAGATTCGGCGGAGACATCGATTTTCAAAGCTCAAAAACCGAGACCTTTGAAGCTTGGTAAGATGCAATGTCTCACAGCCATGGCCCTAAGAGGGGCTGACAGGGCTCTAGCCTGGTGTCTCGGGCTTAAAGGGGTCAACCAGTGAGAAAAACACATACCACAATTTTGCTATAGTAGCAAAAAAGTCGCCCACGGCGCTATTTTCCGTAATAATTATTAACATCTAAAAACATGTGGCTGACCAATGTAATTTGATGTGATCTGATGATTCACATAAGTAATTAAATGATAATACACATGTAGAATTTTATTTTATAACTATTTTAACTATGTTTCCTAACTTTTTTTGTGATTTTAGCGAGGCTTTGACTGCGACTCGCTGTTATATCGCCTCTTCTCTTCTAGAAGAGGATCCCCGATCAGGTCCTCAATCCTATTAATTCTCAACCAAGTCTCTGAGATTAATGCTATTGATATTTTTGTCTAATTAAGTAGAGCTCTATATCATTTTTTTTGCTTTATACTTCTGGTATTCCATTGTAAAGAAGTCACGATCAGTGCTTCATAATATTATGCTAAATGCCGACAACTCAATAAATCAACACTGGATTTATTTAAAAATTACTAAAAATACACGGAATACCCTTACCCGAGGTTCCGTGGAAACCACTTGGAGAACAGTACTGTCGAAAATCACACTGCCATTAACCTTAGCGATAGGTAGGGAGCCCCGCTTCATGATGTGGGGGCCATGCTTACAGCCATACAGGAGCACAAGTAGCATGCACGCGTTTAACAAACGACATTCGGTCCTCACAGAATACAACCTTGAACTCCATGCGACCCCAAGTTGGTTGAATGCAGACTCCGCCATACCCATGCGGATTCCAAGCTCACTAGAAATACCATCATCTTCTGCAATCGTGGCACCCAAGTACCTATTTGAACCTAGACACCAACTCGACGGGCAAACCGGAAACCCGCAGAGGAGTGTCGGCGTCAACATTATTTACAGTAAGTTAAAATAATATTCCTAATTTGTTATTGATTTTCTTCGTACCATTTGACCTTCACCTGGAAATGTCACTTTTGATGTAAATCACTTACTCAATAGATTATCCAGTGGCGTGTGTATGATAATGATATTTCGTCGGTCCCAATTAAAAAAGTCGGATCTGCAAAATGCTACTTTTCAGTACGAGCAATCAAAGATATTTTTATCCGTTAAATATCCGTAAAATCGCCAATTTATGAAATATTGTTACCAAATTTGGCAAAAACACTTATTTTTAGGTGGTTCAAATATATATATTACAATTTTTGAGAATTACTTATAAAAACTCGAGAAAAGTCACATGCGACATTTTTAACTGGAATAAATTAAGTAATTTTGTCAGAAGTGTCAGTTATGACAATTTTAATGGGACTATGTTAAAATTAATATGTCGAATGTGTCAATTCCGACTATTTTAACTGGAATTTGATAAAAATTTTATGTCGGATCTGTCGAATAAAGCAATTCCAAGTACTTAATTTAAAGAATGTATGTATAAAATCGAAATCACAGATAGATATAAAAGTAGCTACTTACAAAAAAGAAAACATAATCATAAATTTGACATTGTAAACATAAAAAATATACCTCATAATCATAAAAACTGGTCATTGTTGTAGCTTTATAAAACTCCTATATATTTAAATATTTTTTTTAACTTAAAAATCCCCAAAAACTATAGTTAGTAATAGTTAACTTTGTTTTTTGTCACTATTACTATCAATGATATCCTCCGCTTGTATTTTTAAGAATCTTTCAATATGGGCGAGCTCCATGTAAAAGTTGTGATATTTTTCTGGAATAAGATTACTCTTACACATATCTTGCAAATTTTCATACTTATAGTAACTGACAGGAAGTGAGCCATCATAAGCTTCCTTCAGATTTTCAAGAGAATTTGATCTGAAGGAAGCTTGTGAAGTGTTTCGTGTTGCACATCTTAGCACAACTATAGCTTTTACAGGTTCACTTAAATCATATTTATACTCAATCGTGTCGCATTGTTGTGCATTTACCTTTAGTTCTGTTACACGAGTCAATTACATAAATTCACGAAGTATTTTTTGTCCAATTTTTGTTTGCGAGTAATGATTTAAAATCCTATAGGTACATCATTGTAAAGACTTTCTTTACTATGTATGGTTCACTTTCAGCTTTTGTCCAACGGATTAAGCAATACCTACCACTTCTTAGGAACATACAAACATTTTGCGATCACTAGCTCTTTCAATGGTTGAGTGGACGCTGTCATTCTCATTCTGAGTGTGGTCCTTTTCCATAAATCTATGAGTAATGGTGACATTGAACTTCTTGACTGCAAGCATATAATGGGTAAATACGATGCGGTTTCTATTTTGACCACCACAATTATTGTCGGACCAAAATTTAAATTCTTTTACACCGATAAATAATGCGGTTCTTTTATAAAATTGTACAGACAACTTACTAGAAACCTCATTTGCTCCCCGTTTTGCAACTCCTTCGTGCCACATATAAAAAGTTCCGATTTTCATTGCCATATTATACACAGTAACATTCAAAGTTGGTAATTTTCGTTTGTAATAAAAAATACGTCATACTTCCCCATGAAGAGTCGTTAGTACTTTTTGAAAGTCAAATATAACAATTACAATACTTTTACTCTGTAAAGCCTCGTTTTTATCTTCATTTTTAAGTGTGCGATGTGCCTTCCTAAGGGCTAAATGTTTGCCCTGTCTTTTTTTATCTTCGTCTGTTGGACCGGTTTTGATCGAAAATGCATGACAAAGGCAATTTTTTTTTGGCCGGTGAAATGCTATATTGAACTTTTCATTTACAATATTTCTGTATTACCCTTTGGCTTGTGACTTGTTAGAATATTTATTCAGATCAAACCACTCGCGATATAAATTGAACATTCAAGAGTCACTTACAGTTTTTTAGAATCTTTTCGAATATAGTGCGATTCTACCAGAGGAAAACAGTTTACGTGATCGCATATGCTTTTCACCACCGTTATCTATGACGGTTTTTATGGTCGTATTTTCCACGTTGATCAGGCTCAATATTATTATCTCCATCATATTTCTTCCAAGCAGTGCTTATAATAGTACGTTTTCCAGATGAAATAGTATTCAGAAACATAGTCTTACAAAATATTTCTTTTTCTTATCCTCAATAGGCACATAATAAACAAATGTATTTCAACGATCATGCTTGGTGACTACAGTTTTTTGACGACGCTTCAGAATTTTCTCGGTATATTTTACGTCTAGAGACCAAAATTTGTGAAAAATGTGTAAGCGTTGCTCTTCAGAAAAAAAATCATAGCACTTCAGTCGGCATTTTGGCATGGATTCTTCAAACATTTTTCACTAGCTGAAAAATAAAAATAGTCATTCTTAACGATATACTAAACAAAATAATGAAGAATAATATGTAAATTAGCCATTTTATATATATTACCCGTAACCCTCAGAAGGTAGCTTAAACATTTTAATAAAAAAATAATTTAATCAAGGAACATTGTCGGTACTACAATAATTTTAAAACACCAGTCCCATTAAAACTGTCGGTGCTACCACTTAACACAAAACAGAATTGTTGATGTACAGTGAAAATAGTCGGTTGTACCACTTATGACATTAGGCATAAAGTTTTGTCCAATTAAAAACGTCGGATGTCCCACATCGGACAGAGATCTTATTAAAATGTAGGTTAAAATAGTCATATCTTCCACAACCGACATTATTACTTGGAAACACCTAGTTGTGAACTATGTTAAGTAAATATAAAAATATGACAATTATAAAATATCCACTTATTTAATTTTATAAGAATGCCACTTAAAAATAATATTTTAGTAAAATTTTACTTAACCTACCTTTTCTGTCAGAATGACCGTTGAGATTTGAATTTTCAGTGTTCATTTCTTTCTTTTTCTCCGGAAATTTGTCACTATAATTTGAGCCTATAGCATTTTTAAATATCCTTTGTGACCTATTGCTTGCTATGATGAATAAAAATACGGATTATAGAAACTTTTCTAAACTTTTATAAAAATATCCGTCTGTCCGGTGAACATAGCAGCAACTGTCAGATCCGACGCATCTTGCTCACCCGCGCCCAGCCAACAATGTCGGTTGGTAAGAACCGACATTGTTATTCGGACACTGTTGGTAGATCTGTCATTTTTAACTTGAGTATCTCGGAATTTTTCAAACAAACAAAAAAAACTGTGATTGTGGTATAAATATTTAAAGTATTTAAATAATTTTTACGTAATAATCCGAAAATGACAAAAATTCAGATCCGACTTTTTTAATTGGGACCGACGATTTGATAAAAATGAGAAAAATGCTGTAAATATGAAACAAATAACAAGGCTATTTATTTTATATGTTTGAATGTTTAACACTTTCCATTATAATGAGTAAATTATTATTATAAAATTAGACTAACGTGAAACAGTTTCATACGGTAACTAGTGCACAATTGGTGATGATTATACTTAATACTAATTAAATAAAAATATATGAACTTTGGCACTGAAATCTTTTCATTCTGACACGTTTATAGAGTAAGGCCCGTTTCAGACGGGACACCGGTGTCGCACTCGATATAATATAGGAGGCCATTGTATTCGAATAAAGGGGCCTTTATTATATTTTTATGAACGCCCATAGCTAATGAGTCAACGCATAATTTCGCGATATAAATTAGAACATAAATCTGGCTGCGGTAATAAAAACAAGTGTATCGGCGGCTTAAGAATGTAGCGGTCGACGGAAAAGTATACCGGACACGCGTTGACTCATTAGCTCTGGAGCGTTCATAAACATAATACAAAGGCCCCTTTATTCGAATACAAAGGCCTCCAATATTATATCGAGCGCGACAACGGTGTCCCGTCTGAAACGGGCCTTATAGAAGCCGGCCGTGCATATATCGCGGCAGCATAAATATACATGACGGGTGGAGATGTGGTAACTCAATTCATTGACGCATTATCATGACACATCAGAACGATTTACCTATCAGTGGCGAAGTGTGACTTTTGAAAAAAGGTAGGCTGTGGAGATCTGAGAAAAAGAGCATACTTGTCATGTATACTTACGGGAAATAAAGAGATACTACGATATTACTACTAATGGAAACGACACACTAATTCAAAGAAACTTCAAAAACTCACTAACGAAATAAAATTGAGCGATGAATTCAAATTACAAATTTTTCAAAACATTTATACAGCATTAGATAAAATTTCTTTTTATTTTTAAAACAATCTACTTTTATTTATTAATATGCAATTAAACCCTATATATATTTTTTTAAATTACCTATATAATTATTAACTATTTTGGTCAATGTGCAATCATGACAACAATATTATGCGCGAAGGTTTTAGGCTTTGCGATAGGAGTCTACCATATTTCATACAATTCGATAGACTGACTGAGGTTACGTGACGTAAAGTCCATACGAAAAAATATCACAATTCCTTGAGAAATAATCCGACGTTTATTTACATCAAGACAGATGGCGCGCTGTGATTTTTTTTAAAATATTTGCAGATTGTTTTGTAATCTATAATAATACATTCCAACATATTATACGACATCTGTCGTTGGTAAATTAAATTATTGTGTTAGAATATAAATCAAGTTATTATATAAATATGTCAAGTTGAGTTCATTAAAAACCTCAAATGGAGATGGGCTGGACACATAGCTCGAAGAAGAAACAATCGTAGGACAAATTCACCCAGTGGTATCCAAGAGGTACATAACGTCAGCATAGTACCTACACCTAGATGCGGCTGGATCGATGAAATGATAAAGTTCTGCGGAAGTGCGTGGCAAAGCAACGCACATGACCAAGAGAAGTGGAAGCAGCTTAAAGAGGCCTTCATCCAGCAGTGGATAGATTCAGGCTGATGATAATGTCAATATGCATTTTTTTTTCTTGAAGGTAGGCTTTTAATAATCGCCTAGTATGGAGTCTTCGCTACTGTTCATCATCATCATCATCATCATGGGCGCGACAACCCGGTGTGGGTCTTGGCCTCCTCCAACAGCTCCCTCTACCTGTCCCTATCCAGTGTGGCCGCTTTACAATTCGGCACTCCCAGAATACGGCAGTTGCTGGCAGCTCCACCCAACCAGCGAATCTTTGGCCTGCCTTTTCTTCTACGCCCTGATTGCTGGATATCATTCTCTTTGCCGGTTGATTGTCATTCATACGGTGCACATGAAATAGCCATAGCAGTCTCCCAATCTTAATTGATTGAACTGCGCTGCAACCTTCGTACGGTCCGTAGAGCTCAGCATTATAATATCTTCTCGTCCAATTGGTGCCGTCCCTAATCGGTCCATATATACGGCGGAGAATTTTTCTTTCAAAAATGTTCAGGGCTCCTTCATTTCGCAAAGTTAATGTCCAAGTTTCCGATGCGTAGGTGAGCATTGGCTTTACAATTAGTGTCTTGTAAAGAGTGCTTTTAGTCCGGCACTGCCACTGGCACTTCGCCGCTGTTACCTATAATGTTTTGTTGACACGCAGAATCTTGGGTTCGAATTTGCGCTTGGGGTGCTTGCAAATTTAGCTATTTTTTTGGAAACTCTCCAAAACATGGTTTCCTCGTACTCACATGGCGCGCCACTGTAGTTATGAATAAATTTAATGATGTCTCGATTATCACTCTGCGTTTGGGCGGTTCGAGGCGGAAACATGGGCGTACAGACTAAAGGGCGGCCGAATCCATAATATGCCACCAACACCTGGGCGCAGACATCGATAAGCGAAGGTCGACCGATACGAGTTTCCGTACGACAAAAACAACATGACATGCAAAAATAATCCGTTATACTGTAGGCGCCCATGAAAATACTATCTTCTTTCATTTTAAGGGTGTTTTATAAATGAAAAATGATAGTGATTAATGGGGGTTGGAAAATATAAGTGCAAGTATCTAATATACCTTTACTATATTATTTTCTAGGGTAGCCCCACTATTCGGATATTAAATTCAATAGCAGGAAACACAGAATTAATCTGTGCTGTGCTGGTAAGTTTTTTGTATCCACAGAACAGATAATGAATAGAATACCGACAGGCTATATTCAATATGCCGCATATTGATGCAGGGTTTTGAATGTGTGAGTGTCCGACGAAAATGAAGAACGCATTATGCACGTGCAATAGTGTGTGTAGTACACCAACATTAAATGAGCGTAAATGCATAAACCGAGAACAGTTTTCAGTATTCGACGTAAAACGTATTCTTGACACGTGTGAAAGTTTAACCCTGATTCTTCCTTACTACAGTCGGTTACCTGCTCCATATTAGTATTTGAAATATGTATCGGCTCAGGGAACTCAGACTGTGTATCGGCTTCAATAGAATCGCTAAAAACACGCTGAGCTCCGCTTGTCGAATAGTCCCATTTATTATAAAATTTTAAACACATTTTAAATTTATGAGTTGTTTTTCTGTTAGGTTACATTAAATATTCTTGTTAACAAAACTGAATAACAGTGTTTGTTTTATTAATAAAATTTTAAACATGTTTTGAGCGGTTATATAGCAAGCCTAAGCCTGTGCGTCATCTCACTACTGTGCTGCGACACATTATGACCTATTATTCATACATTCGAACGCGTTTATATAATATATAAATATACCTATATTCAAATGCTATTTCGTTCGCGCGTATTTAATGTCAATAGTGTTGAAAGTCTACCAACTGGCGAGTGCACAGAATAGCGACTCGCGATGATATCGTCACAAATTTTTTGGAATAATTTTATTGGGCCACACATACTGAGTATGGGTAGTTTCATCCGAAACTGAGTACACAAACCAACTCAACTCAACTCATTTCCAACTCACCTCTAGTATACATGAGTATTATAATAATATATTGTAGTAGTTCTTGTAATGGTATGGTTTATTATGCAATGCATGAAAGAGATTTATTAGAAAGTTTTAAAATACATTGTGGCCATTTGGATGATTTAATTAAATATTAATCGTGAGAATAATAAATTATTTTTAACAGTAAATCGATCGAACGTGTGATCCACTATAAATATAAACACATATTATTTAAAAAACATTGATCAATGAAAAATTATACCTGTGTTAGAAAATAAAACCAAAAATTGAGATAATAAATATAGCATGGAGTAGGTACCTCTAAACCAGCGCATCTATTCTATAATACAAGACTGCTTTCAGCCGTAACGGCAGCTATCTAGGGTAGGTTTGTATCGAAGTATGAGCACTTAGTTTTAATTGTTACAAGTGCTATGTTTTAACAGCACCTCTCTTGGCTATGCCAAATTTAAGAGCTAGATAGACAGTTTTGACTGTTTAGACGGCTAATCTATTGTAATTGTTACAATAAGTGCTAATACTTCGATAAAAATCTACCCTAGATAGCTGCCGTAGCGGCCGAAAGCAGTTTTGTGTATAGAACAGATGCGCTAATGTCGATATATGGATTAAAATTACTTGGACTGACCACGTGACGTAAATAAAAAACAGAGAATTTTTGCGTAGTATCAAAATAACTACAGTACCTCGACCACGTTATGAGAGGACAATCGCACAGTGTTCTTCCAACTTGTCATCAATGGTAAACATAGTAGAAGAGTACGGCGCATTTTGTGGTTTAAAAACCTCCGTGATTCCGGGTAGCTAATAGATCACCCTGATAGTGGCTGACCTCCGTTAGGGGATGCCGTGATTAGAAGGCTACACCATTTTCACATATGCAAGACATTTTCTTTAGAAGTGTTAAAAATATGTTGATAGAATTAGGCACCAATTTTAGTCAATATTTTTCTGTTGTTTTCAAAATAATTTAGATAGGTACATGCTTTTCTTTCTAACACCCGCTATGTCTCCACACCTGTTATTCAGGCATATACCAAATCGTTACGAATATTGGGCACCTTTCAAAATTATTCTGAGTGTCCCAGACATCATAAAGTCCCAGTCCCATCCCAGTCCCCATAAAGGGGGGCTGACAGGACTCTAGCCTGGGGGCCCGAGCTCAGGAAGGGCCCGGCGTTGCTATTCGACCAGACAAGTGATATAAACACTTCTTCACAAATTCTCTCCAATATTAAAAAAACGTTTTTCTTAGCTCGTATTCTTATTTGTCCGGTGGTTCTTTGTGCAGTACAAATCTTGCAATCGATTTTTAACTAACTTCCCGACTAGCTAGACATTTGAAACTTTTAGAATATATCAGAACACGATGCCAATGCATTTTTTAAATACTTTTAGCCATCTTTAAGTAGAATTGAATTCATTTTCAGTTAATTTTGTTTTGTATGAAAAGTTATTTTGACACTATTATTGGTTGCTAGGGTTCTGGAGTCCTAGCAACTAAATTTACGTGCGTTACAATGGAAATCAATATCACATGTCAAGTACAAATTTTTTTGATCGTTTAAGCTAGTCAAGTCAAGTTTATATGGTTCAACAGAATTTAAAAACGTTGTATATAAAAAGTTCTTTTTATCTTGTAATTATTTCTTCAGTAATATTATTATTTAAAATTATGTGGTTGTACGATACAAATTTTAATTGCGTATCGATACTCGCCAACTCCATAATTCACATGGATGTATTACAATATCAAAAAAACACTAAATATAAGTACACATTAATTTTACCGCGAATACCATTTTGGAAAACGCTATTGTTTCACACTGCCTTTATCTTTAGCGCTAGGTAGGGGGGCCCGCCAAATATCCTAGGCTGGGGGCCCGCTTCAGGATGTGGGGGCCATGGTCCCAGAAGTAACATCCCAAAACCTCGGTAGGCGTGCACAAGAGTGTGTGATTCCTTTTTTGATATAATATACAACTAGCAATCCTCGATGAGAAAATGCCACAAACAAAAGGCTGATAAGTTTTAGCTCGTCGGTACCAAGTGGCAATAGCCGATCGGTCCAACTGAGGGTCGGACCAAATTGAGAAGCTCTCTCCTTTCAACCGACATGTAGGGACACTCCCAGAGGATGCGATCGGGGGTCCTGCAGTTTTCCACATAAGAAAATCGGATATTCTATTAGGCCAAGCTGACAGTGGATATCTCTACATATTTTGATAATATAAATTATATTACATTCTACAGGTTCAAAAGTCTTCACAATGGTGTTACAGTCAAAATAGCTATCGACTTATCAACGAAAATACGGGTAGAATTTAATATAATTTATATTATCATTTGTGAAATGGAATTCTTAATTCAGATTTAGCCTACTTGATTTTTCCTCCACCACCCGTCACGTCTTCACACCTTCATGCAGGCGTATACTGTGGTACAGTGGCAAAGGGTGGAGGTAAGCGGTTAAGATCCGCCATAAAAAGTGCACCTTAAACTTCGTCAGTCATACGACGTATTTGTTTTCATTAAAATGAAAACCATGCCATAATAGATAATCTTCTTCCACGGTGCTACATCCCGGGGTGGGATTTGGCCTCCTCCACAACCGCTATCCACTCACTCCGGTCTCTCGCCACACTTCTCCAGTTACCGGGTCTTCCTATATGAAGCCAGTCCACTTCTACGGCGTCATCCCATCTCCTTCTTGGACGGCCTCTGGGTCTCTTCCGTTGGGGTAGCCACTTCGTCATGATCCTTGGCGCTCTCTAACTTCAGGCATTTGATCCTTGCCGCTCTAACTTCAGGCATTATGTGAAATAACACTACACTTTATAAATATGGTGATGAACAAACCCTGCGAGAACCAAGCTACAATAGATAATAGTCAAAAAAATACTCGTCTATCTATAAAATATTAAAAATAATGAAATTAAATCTTACATGACTTTGAATATTTTATAGATAGAATAATATTTTTATGTATCACAGTTTGGTTACGCAGTGCAAATTAATTTAAAAAATGAACCAACAATATCGCCCAAAGTACTGATTTAAAACTGACCAAAACCATCTGAAAATTGTAGTCCTAGTTCAATAAAAACAAATACGTATAACTAACAAAGTTTAATGTGCACTATTTATGGCGGTTCTTAACAGCCTACATCCACCCTTCGTAACTACTGTGGTATAGAGAACGTTAGACGCCTGATAAAGTGATGAGAGCGTTCCAGGAGCAATTTCCTACGACCTTGGTTGACGTGCAGATAGATTTATGTAAGTACTACACTTTAAAAATAATCATTATAGATGTCAATAATGTTAATCATCATCGACGTCAGCCTGAATCTATCCACTGCTGGATGAAGGCCTTTCAAGCTGCTTCCACTTCTCTCGGTCCTGTGCATTGCGTCGCCACGTACTTCCGCAGAACTTCATTTCATCGATCCAGCGGCCTCTAGGTCTACCTTGCGGACGTTTTGTACCTCTTGGATCCCACTGGATGACTAGATTTGTTCAACGATTGTCTGTTCTTCGAACTATGTGTCCACCCCATCTCCAAGACTTTTAATAAGCTCTATTACATCGCAAACCCTTGTCTGCTTCTTTATCCACTCATTCCTCTTTTTGTCCTTTCGCGTTATGCCCAGCATGCACCTCTCTATACTATGTTGTGCTACTCTAAGTTTATGGATCTCTCTTTTACTTAGGGTCCATGTTTCACACTATGATGTTGATGAATTATGTTAATAATTAACAAGAATTTAGAGATTTTTTGTTACATGCTTGGACCAGGTTTTAATAGTATAGCTAGTAGTATTAAACAGTCCGATTTAGAAGCGAACGTAAAAAGTATGTACCTAATGCTTGTCTGCGAAACTAAAGTGTGTCACATGGTAATACCTACGCGACTTATCCTTGCGAAATTGAAATGGCATTAGACCAGCACACCTACGATAGTAAAAGTCACGTCGACTCGCGATAATAATTCACCGTGCAATATCATTTGAGAAAAACGCAATAAATTTCTAGACATTTCAATATTCAAAGTCTAGTTATAGTTAGCTCCTGGAGGCCAAATTTTGGACGAAGCGCTATCGAAGTATTCAATGAGAATAGCATAAAAAAGTGAAGGAATGTATGAGAATAGTTAAAGTCCCTCCACCAAACCCGCCCCGTACCACCCTCGGTCTTAATCGAGAGTATCACGGGACCCGTCAATTGGTGATGTGAAGCATCTAAGAATTGGCCTGGGAGAAGATGCCCAAGACTTAGATTGCTACGCTCAAAGTGAGCTCTGACTGAGTTTACTCTAATGCAAAGTGCCAGGGAGAGAAAAAGCACATGGAAATTACTAAAAAGAAAATGAACCTACTTGTTTATTAAATTGAAGAACGAAGCAAATCATACAGGCAGCAAAATTTATGTGAAGAGATCTTCACGCCCGTAGTAAGACGCCGCAAATTTTTTGAAAGCAAGATAATTGGCCGTAGTAGCAACCAGGTCCGATGGGTCCAACAGCTGGTTGGACCGACCTGAGCATTTCCTTCCGTTCGGAGCACATACTCAGACACTCCCATAGGATGTGGTTGGCATCCTGTATTTCCCCTCCGCATGGACATGTCGGACGGCTTGCAAGTCCAAGCTCGAAGAGCTTGCCAGCGAATCCACCATGACCAGTCACAAATTGACTGGTGTAACGGTTTGGAGTCAGATATTTGGTTATCTCCATTCGCCACTGTATGTCTGGAAAAAACGTATATGTGTGCCGGCCCTTGGTCGATTCGTCCCACTTTCGCTGCCAGGTCTTAATAGCGACATGAGTCTAATTCTGCGCCTCAATAATGCTACTCCTTCGCCAGTTAGCCGAGGGGGGGGGGGACGAGTTGAAAATCACCAACGTCGGCCTCCTCGCCCTTGAGGAGCAATATTGAAGCACCGCTGACCTGAATGTGCAGGTCAAGTGGGAGAATGCCGGCCAGGACCGGGAGCGCGTCAGTTGAGGTAGTACGGTAGGCCTTGGTAATGGACAGAAGCGCGATGCGCTGTCCTCTTAAAAGAGAGATTCTAAGTTTGACACTTTTGGGAATGCGCGGGCACCAAGCACTGGCGGCATAAGCCGCGATTCCCATAAAAATGAGAATAGCTAGATTTTGACCACCGCGACTAAAACTGCCGTATAAATTAAGCTTCACACGCTTCTACGGTAGAGGCAGTGCGTAAGGCGCTGGCCTTTCATCCGGGAGCTCCGCGTTCGACCCCGGCGAGGACACAATATGTTTATGTGATTTTCTCAAAGCCCGATTGTTTGTGATCATAAATGACACAACACAAACTACAAAACATTTTAACTACTATCAAAATAATAATATTAAACAATATTTTATCACGAGTATAATTATAATATATCATGTAGAATTAAATAAGTAATTCCGATTTCATCAACTCAATAGAAAATCTGTTTCTTGCACCTGACCATTTGAAATTCATCTGAGAAAATACCCGTCCGTTATAGCAATTTTGGAATGCTTAAAATTAGTTAAATTAGCTTGAAAGTATTGTGTGTAGCCATCGCTTTTTTGTCTCAACCTAAACGTCTTATTTGTATTTGTTGAATAAGCGTGAATTTTTCCCGCACAAATCGGGCGCCTGGAAACGCTGGTATGAACCCAAGTATAAGTGGTGTCAATTCTAAGTATATTTATTGAAGATACGTTGTCATAATATTGTTTGTATTAGTAATAATTCCAGTAGACAATATTAAATATTTAGCGACTCACGATTTTATAATAATATATCAAGTCAACACCAGAATTTATGTCTGCCATTGGTGTTTGACATAATTATCACATTCGCAATATTATATGTACCTCTTTCTCTCTCATTAAGATTTATATATAAGCGTTAATTTATTTATATTACAAGTGAGATCATTACTTTCAACGAAATGATCTATCTATCTATAGGGAGACAAATCCTTGTCAAAATCCCACGCCAAACGGCACCTTCGCAATGGTGAAATAAATAAATCGAATTATTGAAGCTATTTGTACGATATCAAATATTTAAATGTCATTGAACATACATAGATCATAAGATTTTAAATAAATTATGACAGATAATATTTGGACGAGTAGTTCAGTACCGATATTATAATTCTCACTACACTGTTCGTGTCAATATGTTGGAACGACTGCAAAATTGTTTTATAAAATAATCTATCCTTCAGTAATTAAATACCTTCATATTAACTCAAGTAATTAAGGAACATTTTAAAGTCCAATTGAGGATTGTATAAGATATACTGGATTGGGAAAGATAACTTGAATAGTCCAGGGCCCAACCCAAGTAACACAAGTAATATCAGTCAAACAACCACCAGCCACAGACTTTTTACTTCGTTCCATAGCTCCTTGAGCTTGGATTTGTCACCCGACCAAAATATTATCTAGAATGGCAGGATGCAAAAACCACATCATACGAATGTCCGAGAATGTACACCGAAAGCCAAGAGATGCCCAAGTAGCTCCAACCAGCTGTTGGGCCCATCGGGTTGTCCAACCTGATCGCCATTTTTTTTTAAAATTAGAGTATTTTATTTTTTGTTAGTTCACCGTGTTCCTCTCTCTCATATGCACTTTTTGTAAAATAATTCAAAGGACACTTGAGTGTGTGGCAACCTCAGTCTTCGGTATCTGCTCCTAAGACAATCGCAAGCGGAAAAAAAGTGCGTTGGAGCGGAGCTCGGAGCCGGAGCACCGAATATTTGTAGTGCTCTACTGCTCCGGATGTTTTTTTTTTATAATTACATTTTCGTCCTAAAATCCAATGAAAATATTATGTTTGGCACTGTAACACTGGAATTATTTGAAATACGGCAACACTGCCGAGTGATAAATAACCTTACTTTTTTGACAGAAGAGGCAGATAGTGAAAGACGATTTGCTGTCGGTTTTGTTTAATAGAATTAATAATGAAAAGGACGAATAATAAATCTTATATTTCAAAACTACTTATTTTTTTAAGTTTTAACATTTGTAGACATATACCTACTACATAATTATTTTTAAAAAAAATACCTAGAGCGGAGCAAACCCTGGAGCAGAGCTGGATCAAGTATTAGGTCCAAATAAGGGTCCGCTCCAACCCTCTGAAAAAAATGCTGATGCTTCACACCAAACGTAGGGCTTCATGATATGCTCGATTAAGACCGTGTATACTGTGGAGCGTATTGGTTTAGAGGGGTTTGTGTTTGTGTTGTCACAGATTTTTGATAAACATCAGCATAACAAGAACAAAAGGAAGACTACACGATTCAATTTAAAAGGAAGTTATCGTTCATAAATGAACACGCCTTGCTTTTAAGTTAAGTAACATAGCTAAGACGTTACACAAAATACCTGAATATGTGCGGAGGTAAATGTGTGAAATTTTCGAACAAAGTTGTTATTTAGTTCACATTATTCTTGCCCAGTGCGTGCTTGTACTCCATTTATAAGTGAAACAAATGCGAACACACCCATTGTGTGTTCACTAAAGGTGCGACCACTCCTTCACGGTTTCAGTTTTGCGTAATTAATTGAACAGCCCATATTATTCATGTTCGTAAAAGAATTTGCTAACGATAATGGCGTAAAGTATTCATTAGTTTTTGCACGTGTTATTATGGGCTGTTTTCCTTTACTTTAGGTTAATAATAATCGCAAGTTATGATAACGATATCTAATTCATAACTTTATGTGCCATTCAGGAACTGTTAAATTATATTTAGTGTCTACTCAGGTAAATTGGCATCCGCTTTTATAACCTACAAAATAGTGATGTTATGTTGCCACTCCTTGACCAGAATTCAAGAAATAATAATATATACACAATAGTTTCCTATTATATTATATCAGTGGCGAGGAGTGTAGTTAAGTTGTTAAGATTCAACATTAGTACCTAGTACACATTAACTTTTTCTGTCATACTTATTAATTATTGTTTTCATTGAACTAAGAATACAATTTTCATTTGGTGCTAGTTAGGTTTTTAAAATTAAATTTAACCCTGCCTACCAAACCATAATAATATAGATATGCGACAAAAATAATGCACAGTTTTTCAGCCATACTTAATTATTTTCATTGAATTTAAAATAAGTACATACACAGGTATTACAGAATATTGTGTTGGTTAGTATTTTTAAATTCATAAAGCCCTGCCCAACCAAACCATAATCGTTAAAAATATTCTTCTACCTATAAAATGGTGTATGATTTAATGGCATAATTTTAGATATCTTATAATATTATATAAACAAATCTATTTTGACTATTATATTCTATTATGGCTTGGTTACGCAAGGTTTAATAGAATTCTATAAACAGAATAAACTAACTAATGCTAACTGCAAATTGAATTAGTTAAATGAAAACAAATACGTATGACTGACAAAGTTTAGCGTGCACTATTTATGTAGGATCTTATGAGTTGCTATATATTATATTCGTATTAGGATTCTACATAAAATCGTTGAGCTGTTAAAACCTTTGATGTAACAATAATTTTGTGACATTATATATTTATATTGTTATTAATTTATTAATTTCATTAAAAACGAAACATCGTGGACATAAAACATCATAATTTAACAGGACGTTCACAACATGAAAACCGAAAAAGAACTGGTTTTAATCAAACGAGTTAAATAAAAATACATAGAAAATTATTACCTACCTCGGAAGAGACAAAATATATAATATATAAACATAAAACAATGTTAAACAATAAAATAAAATTTCAAAAACAAAATACACAGCATATCACTGAACATTATTGTGACTTTGGAGAACGCATTTATTAGTTTCTTACCACTCGCCAATGATGCTCACTAAGCCTGACACAAGGATACAGTTCTGATCTGGAAGACGTCATGGTTGTGACCATGCAGGTAATTGATGAGCGCATATAAATTCAAATTCTTTAGGACGTCAGGATTGAAAACCATCCCTCATGAGAGCAGGCAAAATGTCTCAAGAGCAGAATTGAACAACTTACGAGATTCAAGAGAGTGAAAAGCGAGCATGACTCGTAGAAAGGCAGTCGGAAAATAATCGTTTGACAAATTATCGAATTATCGGGGGTCGTATTTTTTTCAAAAAGATTTTTTTCTAGTGGATATATATTTCACCGCGGGTTTTCAAATTATGTAAGAATTTAGGTGGGCTTAGGGATTGCAATACCGGTATTTCAAAACCGGGATTCCAATATTTTTCGATACCGAAATACTGGTTTTAAATATGCGAAACACCGATATTTTCGGTATTAAGAGCGTTCTTCAGTGAAACGGCAAATAGTTTTCAACAGTAGGTGCGACGAAAATTCTCACTAGTCGCCAATCGGAGACCGACAGTCGATGTGTCCGCACGTCGATTTGTTTTGTCATGGCGTCGGATGAAAATATTCTTAAATCGTGTAAAGATGACTGAAAAACTTTACGTATGTACTTAAAAAAGAAATCATGTCAATGAATATACTATTATTATTAGTAATATAACAATAAACATAACGTTAAATGTACGCATGTTGGATTTTTATGACAAATTATATTTCGTTCGACACGCGTCATTTGCATCGCCTAGCCACGATCTTTTTAGACCATGCCTCAACTGAAGTATAGTCTTAAGAGCATACTTCAGTGAAACGGCAAATAATTTTCAACTATAGGTGCGACGAAATTTTGAAAGTCGAGCTGTGAACACGTCAATTTGTTTCGTGATGGCAACGGGGGTATTAATTCTTAAATCGTGTAAAGATAACTGAAAATCGTTACCCATTTACTTGAAAAGGAAAACATGTCAATGAATATATTATTATTGTTACTAATAGAACAATAAACAGAACATTAAATGGACGCATGTTGAGTTTTTATGACAAATTATGTTTTGTTCTGCACGCGTCGTTTGCACAATCTTCGCGTCGCGTAGTCACGATCGTTTTAGACCGTGCCCCAGCTGAAGTATAGCCTTAAGAAAGCAGACACGATTACTTTTTCGAAAATGAAATTAATGATATTTTTTTATTATTTTATACAGTATCGCCTATCAAATTGGGTGCACAAGCTTTGTGCTGCCAATACGTAAATATGTATAGTATATATGCCACTCTGCACTTTTTAAGAAAACAATCGATCAAAATTCGCGGTTAATCAAGCAATTAAAAAAAAATAAGGATACCTACAAGACCATTTTCTAATTGATAGACGACACCATAAAGCTATTGAAAACATTCGAAGCTACAGAGGTGCTGACTGTGATACGGACCACAACTTATCGATAGCAACCTTTAGGGAAAAACTTAAAAAGACAGCCCACGCAAATGCGAAGACGAGAGTGAAGTACCATATAGAAAAGCTGATAACTCCAAACGGAAGAGATAGCTACAGAAAAGAGTTACAAAACCAAATCGGAAAACTCACCGAAGGAGAAGCCTGGAGTATCGATGAGAGGTGGAAGAGACTAAAAGAAGGAATGGTAAAAGCTGCTGAAGTCTCGATAGGACTGGCACCCAAGAAAGTAAAGTGCCCTTGATACGACGACACTTGCCGACAAATGGTGGAGGAGAGAAGAGCAGAAAGAGCGCTCTATCTGCAAAATACGCAGAGCGAAGAAGCACAGAAACGATATAGCGAGACGTGCAAAAATGTCCGAAAGCATCTGAGAAAGTGCAAACGAAGCTTCATCAAAAGTAATTTTGAGCAGATGGAAGAAGAAGCAAAACGAATAAAACTCGATCATTCTTCTCGAAAGTGAGCTTTGAAAAAAGAGGCTTTCAACCTAGCACGCTACAAATCAAAGATCAACAGGGTCAGATAGTGGCAAACAAAGAGCAAGTGCTAAACATATGGAAGTCCCATTTTGAAAACTTACTTCAACGCTCTGTACCAGATGATCCTTTGGAATCGCCAGAAATCGCGACAGCAGAACCTCTTATACCGCCACCAAATAAGGCAGAGTTGATGGGAGCACTGAGTTATTTAAAGAATAACAAATCGGCAGGAAACGATAATATTCCATCGGAGCTTCTCAAGCATGGAGGAGAAACCTTTCTTAGTGCCATGTTTGAGCTACTGCAACAAATATGGGAGGAAGAAAAGATTCCTGAAGAATGGAAAGAATCACTGGTCTGTCCTATCTTCAAGAAAGGGGACAAACTCAACTGTGCAAACTACCGTGGCATCTCTCTTCTTCCTACTGCATACAAAGTTCTGTCGAACATTATTCTCGAAAGAATTCTACCATATGCCGAAAACATTCTTGGTGACTACCAATGCGGCTTTAGACGAAACCGCAGTACTACCGATCAAATCTTTACACTGCGCCAAATCTTTGAAAAGAAATGGGAATACGCCCAAGATGTACACTGTCTCTTTGTAGATTTTAAAACCGCATATGACTCTATTGATAGAGAAGCTCTCTGGAATATATTGAAAGAATTCGAAATACCGTCAAAACTTATAAATATAATAAAAGTATGCATGGACGGATCCAGAAGTAGAATTCATATGCAAGGTAGTATATCAGAATCTTTTGAGGTGACAGCAGGACTAAAACAAGGCGACTCCTTATCACCCATGCTGTTCAACTTAGCTTTAGAGAAAGCCGTTAGAGAAGCTCTGAAAGCAGAAGGTGGAGTTACCCTGAATGGGTCCCAAAAATATTGGGCTACGCAGATGATTTGGTGGTGCTCGGAGAATCTGAAGAAGAAGTCAGAGATATTTTCACTCCTCTGGAGGACACAGCGAAAAGGTTGAACCTACGAGTAAATGTGGGAAAGACCAAGTATTTGAAAATGACAAGAGGCATTGAACCCACTGGAAACATTGGAATAAGAAACTCCTCGTTCGAGAGAACCTCTCTCTTCAATTACTTGGGCTCCAACATTACCTCTAAAAATGAAATGTCCCTAGAGCTCTCTGACCGACTGAGAAGTGGAAATGCAGCGTACTTCGCGCTGAGTCGTCTGTTCAGGTCCAAAATGCTGTCCATCAAAACGAAATTCCGGGTGTATAACGTGGTCATCAAACCAATCGTCATGTATGGATGTGAAACGTGGGGTTTAATGGAAAAACAAGAAAAGGCGCTCCAAGTGTTTGAAAACAGAATCCTCCGGAGAATACTTGGACCCGTCAATGAGAACCACCGGTGGCGCATCCGCACAAACGCTGAGCTCTTCGACCGATACCAACCTAGAATCACTAATATTCTGAGGTCAAGAAGGCTCAGATGGGCGGGCCACGTTGTACGATCTGAAAGATCTAGAACTCTCTATAGGATTTACAAAGGCACACCAGCTGGCACTCGACCTCTTGGCCGCCCTCGACGGAGATGGGCGGACAACATCCAAAGGGATGCGGAAAGGCTGGGGATAGTCAACTGGGAAGAGAGAGCGCTGGACAGAGATGCCTGGAGAAACGTTGTGCAGTCGGCCATGGACCTGAACGGCCCCTAGCGCCAGTTTAATAATAAATAATACTAATAATACCTACAAGAGAGGCGTACTGACATTTCACAATATGACTTGCAATTTTGCACTGTTTTATATTATGTTTTAACGAATACCGGTATTAATATCGTATATATCAGCGATTTCCAAACTGGGGGGCGCGGACTGTTGCAAAGGGAGGCGCGAAAAGTTTAACAGAATAATGCAGCCACAGGTTTGCCGTTTGCAAGTGCCGGCAGCTAGTAATAAACTATATAAAAAACAGGCCTATAAAAGTTAGGTTGTTTGCAAACCTGTATGAAGATATTATGGAGACTAATTTTATTATTCCTCATTTCTATACTATTTGTGCATGCCCCCCACAACAAGAGGGGGGCTGACAGGGCGCCAGCCTGAGGGCCCGGCATTGCAGATCGACCAGTTAAGTGAGATAAACACACATCACAAATTCGTTCTATTAGTAAAAAAAGTAAATATATGTGTCTGTGTGATATAATTTGATGTGATTGTATGGAGTGTGTGTTTGATGATAATTCACGTGTAGAATTTTATTTTATAATTATTTGACTGATTAATAAAAATGGCTATATGGAAACAAAAACCTTTGTTCAATTTTGATTGAATCGAACTGAAGAATAATATAATACTTTGTCAAGAAAAGCAATGCGAGTAGGTGCATACTGCTGCCATTCGTAACATCATATTTATGCGAAACGGAATTTTCTGCATTAGATGCAATGAAATCCATAATAAGATATTGAGCCCGTTTAGTAGAAAAAAAGCACTTGGTGTAAAAAATTATTTAAAGAAATAAAGAGGGGGGAGGCGCCAAGATTAGATTGTTTTAAAAGGGAGGCGTAGTAACGTAAAGTTTGGAAACCACTGGTATATATTATTATATTCGGTAATAAATAAACGAAATACCGGTAGGTATTGACATTTTCATTCCGATTCATCATTTCAGACCGCCCGCGACAGTCATCACGGCGCGAGTTCTTATGGACGGCTCAATGAGGTCACATGTACCTGGAATGTGCACGAGTCAAAACGCACCACGTGGACAAGGCCTATTGCAACGTTTTCTCCCGTATCCGGAAATTTGTACATAAACAGTTCACCGCAGGACACTTATTCGTGCGCCGCAGTACGTGAAACATGAGTTCGTGTAACATTTTAATCAAATGACGAGTTCTTCGTTGAATATTTCACCGTGGAGTATATTTGTACGTATGCTATAACATGTAGAGATATCTTTACTAGGTTAGGTTAGGTTAGGTTAGGGTTAATCTAATTGGGACAGTACTATTTGCAAACTATCGCCGCATTTTATAAGATACGTACAAATTTAATGTACTCCACGGTGAAATGTTCAACGAAGAACTCGTCATTTGATAAAATTTTATACGAACTCATGTTTCACGTACTGCGGCGCACGAATAAGTGTCCCACGATGAACTGCATACGTACAACTTACATGTAACCGTTTTCTCCCGCTCGGCATCACTCTAACTACGTCAAATTCACTCTCAAAATTATCGATCTTCATGCTTATATAGTATGTTTATAGTATACAATGAAATAGAAAAGCAGGATTTCAAGCTCATTGTTGGAAAGTTATAACAAAGTGAACTTGAAAGTACCAAAGCGTGAATCATACGGGTTGCACAAAACGATAATAATAATATTATGTCGCATTATGTGTGCTTAATCTAAAAATATACTTCTCAATGCACCGTTGGTTGGTTGACTGGGCTTGCTGCAATTCGCAGTTACTTTGTCAGGACAAAGGAGGATCATGCGACGGCGAAGGAAACGGTAAGTATCATATTATTATTCGAGGAAGTGATAAGCCTAACTCAGCGGCGTCAGATTATTGGAGACATTTTAAAAGAATTTGATACGAAAATTTGTATTATGGTGACGAGAGAAAAAATGCAACTTAAGTGAAACGTGATCAAGTGTGTTTCTTTATAACAATTCAGTGTTTCAGTGGGTGATTCATGATAGAGTCATAAATTCGTGCGATGTTAGTTATAGCCCTCGCAGCTTTTAATCTATATTTGTATTAAATAAGCATGCATAATGAATGGTTGAGAATGCGTTTGATAAAGATTTGCTTTATCGCGCCACTGTCATTATTAAGCTATGGTGATAAACAACTCATTACCTGTGTCAGTAGATTGATCGGCGATATTAAATTTATTAGCGGAATTAAAAATTCTGTAATATGCATTTCCGTAGTGTAAAATTATTATAGTAGGTACCTACAATAGTTATTTTCGCGATATATATATTTTATACAATAGTCAGCTACTCGGATGTCCATTGACGTAAATGACAGTAATTAGCTGACTCGATTAATATACCTAGTTATGTCCTAAATTATAATGGGTAGATATTATTTTGATGTATAAATAGCGAATAATAATTCATCGAACATGTCAATCAAATATACGTTTCCGGCCTGTCACTATCTCAATCCCCGTGTCGTCCTGCACAACATCTGATTGCACCGAGATTCGGACCTCAGAACATTATCGTAAGTATTGTAACATAATTACTGTAACATACTCCTGTATTTACCGTTACGCTGCAAATAAAACTCGGCCCTGCATCCATCTTTGTTTTATTTTATTAATATATAATATAAAATATTATTAATATACAATATTCGGAAAAGCGAATAAATAAATAAAAGTAATTTAAAATGAATACAAAAATCATGTTTTAAGTTTTTGACACATCTTCGATTTAATTATATTTAACTAATGCATGGCGCTGGATTTCATATTTTATGAATAAACAATATAATAATATGATGGAAAAGTACTTACAGAATCATAATCAAGATACATAATATAAATAATTACAAGATAAAAAGAACTTTTTATAAACCACGTTTTTAAATTTTCTGTTGAATCAAATAAACTTGACAGTTCTATGTATTAATAAATACTTTTTTTTGTACTTGATAGAAATACTGAATAAATATAGAATACTAAAATGTCATTTTGACATTTCATATTGATTTCCATAGTAACGCACGTATAATATATTAATAATTATGATGCTAGGATCACCTTAGCAACCAATAATAGTGTTTTACTTTTACGATTTTTTTCCGAAATAACTTTTCATACAAAACAGAATTAACTGAAAATGAATTCAATTCTGCTTAAAGATGGCTAAAAGTATTAAAAGAATGCTTTGTCATCCTGTTCTGATATATTCTAAAAGTTTCAAATGTCTATCTAGTCGGGAAGTTAGTTAACAAGATTTATATTGGACAAACAAGAATACGAGCTAATAAAAACGTGGTAAAAAAAGTAAAAATGAAAGCTACCGACTTTGAAACTAAAAACCTCCTCAGTTATTTTGTTGGTGTCTAAAATTGTATTTAGATGCTGCATAACTAATTGGCGTGTAATAGTTTGAAGTGCAGTTCTGAAACCAGAAACTAAGTCAGTAGAGCCCCGAGAGTCTGTTAACCCACATGGAGTAGGTACTCAGTTAACAGGAGTAACTACTTGTAACTTGTTAGTAACGGTAACCGAAGTTGCATTAAACTCGATAAGACGGATATTCGATAAGAGTGTTGTGAATTATTGAATTCGTAGGTGTAATGTTTTAGCTGTAACTAAATAAATTATTTATTGACTGGTTAAACTTTGGAAATGTCTTTGACACGACATAAATGAAGAGTTTTATGTTGATATTATGCAATTATAGCTTGTGGATATACCATTACTAAGAAAATAATTAAATAAATACGAATGAAATATCTACGTGATTTGAGTCGGTCTGACTAACAAAATTCTTAATATTATTATAAATAAGAAACTTCTCATTTGTAACTAGTGTTATAGCCAGTGGCGGCTTGTGGATAAGATATCTGGGGGTGCTGCGGTTGATACAAAATAAAAAAAAATATATATTTGGATTATATTTTACTATTAACATCAAAATTAAATATAAATTATTAATTATATTAATAAGTAAGTAAAATAAAGAACTTTGCATAAATAAATTTTAACAATGTTAATAAATCATTAAAGCAACATTTCTTTTCTCAGCTGTCGCGCGCGTGCTCACGTACGAACGCAGAAATGGCGAAATACTGTTGGGCCGGCAGTACCGATCAAGCTCCCAGCTGCGTGCCCCGCTCCCCGCACCCCTCCTTTTCCCATTCAAGCATATTCGTTTGAAAACGGTACTGCAGTACCGCGGTGTATGATAATTATTGGACGTATCAATGCGCGGGCGAGCATAATTCACGCTTAAATAATATTGATATTTTCATATAATATACATAAATTTATGTAAGTATATTATCATAATACATTTTTCTCAATTTGCTTGGGGGTGCTGCAGTTTCGCAGTGCATATGGACGACCCGCCATTGGTTATAGCCCCGCAGCTTATTATCGAAAGCATGCGTAATAAATGGCTGAGAATGCGTTTGATAAAGATTCGCTTTATCTCACCATTGTTCTTAGCAATCTAATCGACTGAAATGCAATGCATCTTCATAGCTCATTATTTCAAACTTCTTTCTAATAGATACTCTCATCTGAGAATGCCATAGGTACGTAATATTAATGTTTGTTTTATATAGAATCAAAATATTTTTTCAATTCAGCTTAAATTCAACATGAATTCAATTATCTGCAGTATATGTTGTCGGAACAAATTGGTAAATATTTAATCTTATAAAAAAATATAATACACAGTAACCTATTAATTCCTATTCAATAGTCCATAATAGCAGAATTTTACTAAAATACCACGTCTATAAATTTTTACAGCCAATTGAATAAATCTATGATAATCATAGAAAAGTTAATGATATACCTACAACCAAATTAGATAATTCAATATGGAAGTGTGGGTGTGTATTTTGTTACGGATATAATATTTTTACTAAGTGCGAACTATGTATATTGTGTTCATGAATATATTATTTTACATGTAACAGGCCATAGCGTATTCAGAAAGTAATTTACAGAGTGGATTTTCCATATAGGGACGAGAAAACTTGTGTCAGGTAATTGACATGTCATTACCTTAACACTGATAAGAGATAAACTTGCATTTAGATAAGAATTGAAATATACCGTACTGTTATGTTAGGTATATAATATCATTATGTACGAGTATACTAGTCTTTGACACGGTGCTCAATATAGCCAGTCGAGAAAGTTTTCAAATACATTGGAAATTCGATTTTACGTACCAGTACCGTCAGTCAGCGGTAGAGGTGAGTTGGAAAATACTGTCACCAGTTTGTGTATTCAAGTTTCGGATGAAACTACCCATACTAAGTATTTGTGGCCCAATAAACTTATTCCAAAAAACTTGTGATGATACGAGGGTGGGTCAATAATTCCTTAGAAAAAAGCATTAAAACAGTTTTTATTTTTGTATTTTTTTTTATTTCTCAACATAATCTCCTTGGAGCTCAATACACTTGGTTAGACGTTTCTCAATTTTTTTTAAACCGTCAGAAAAATAAGTTTTCGGAAGGTCCTCAAAATAAGCATTTGTCCGATCGATGACTTCTTCATTTGAAAAAAAACGTTGTCCACTTAGCCATTTTTTTAAGTTTGGGAAAAGGAAAAAGTCACTGGGGGCTAAATCTGGCGAATACGGTGGGTGGTCGACCAATTCGAACTTCAATTCTTCAATTTTAGCCATTGATCGTAAACATGTGTGAACACGGGCATTGTCCTGATGAAAGAGGATTTTTTTCCTGTTTAAATGAGGCCGTTTTTCTTCAATTTCGTTTTTTAGCTGGTCCAATAAAGATGCATAATAATCCCCTGTTATTGTTTTTCCTTTTTCCAAATAGTCAACGAAAATAATTTCACGTGCATCCCAAAATACAGTAGCCATAACCTTACCAGCTGATTTTATGGTTTTCGCCTTCTTTGGACATGGTTTGTCTTCGCAATCCACTGCTTTGACTGTTCTTTCGTCTCGGGAGTATAGTGGTGTATCCATGTTTCATCTACAGTCACAAAGCGATGAAAAAATTCATCCGGATTGCGTTGCATGAGCGACAACAGGGCTTTAGAGGCCACCACCCTATTGCGTTTATTGTCGACTGTGAGCAAACGCGGCACCCATCTTGCAGAAATATTTTTCATGCCCAATTTGTCATGTAAAAAAGAAATGACGCTACCTTTTGAGATCCCTGTAACCTCAATTATCTCACTCAACTTTAATCTTCGGTCACTTAACACCATATCGTGGATTTTATTGATCATTTCTGGTGTAGTCACCTCTACAGGACGTCCTGAGCGTGGTTCATCCTTTGTTGATGTACGACCACGTTTAAATTCATTTAACCAGTTATAAATAGTTGCAAGTGAAGGAGCAGATATGCCGTGAACTAAATCCAACTCATTTTTTATTTCCTTTGCTGTTAACCCTTTTATATTAAAATGTTTAATAACAGCTCTAAACTCAATTTTCTCCATTTTTGTAAACAAGCATTTTTTTTTTTTTAATGTACGAAAATAAAAAACAACAACCCGACCAATCTGATTGAAACTTCGCAGCATACTGAATCGGTAGTGCCGCTGCATGAAAACAAACCGCTTACAGTACTAGTCGCGCCACCTGTCGGCTTTTCTAAGGACTTATTGACCCAGCCTCGTATCATCGCGAGTCGCTGTTCTGTGCACTCGCCAGTTGGTAGACTTTCGACACTATTGACATTAAATGTGCCCGAACGAAATAGCAATTGAATATAGGTATATTTTAATTTATTAGTCTATTGCGTTCGAATGTATGAATGATAATAGGTCATAAATTTTGTGTCGCAGCACAGTGGTGAGATGACGCATAGGCTTAGGCTTGTTATATACCGCTCAAAACATGTCTAAAATTTTAAAAAAAATCATTCATTTTTGTTAGCAATAATATTGTAACCTAACAGAAAACAACTCATAAATTTACAATTTTATAATAAATGGGACTTTTCGACAAGCGGAGCTCAGCGTGTTTTTAGCGATTATATTGAAGCCGATACACATTTTAAAATACTAATAATATGGAGTTGGTTTTAGTTTCAGTCGAGTATGAAACTTTTGTCGCATACGCACGCCAAACAATCTATTTATTATTCCAAATACTAGTAAGTATTTTGGAACAAGTTTATATACTAAGTATTTTTTTATACTGGTAGTAAGTATACTTCGTCTTCAAAATCGACCAGTTTTCCCATCTCTAGTCACCGGGTACGCGCTAACCTATACATATATAAAATATATTTTGTAGAGTGAATGATCCGCCTATCAGAGGCACCTAGCAGAAAAATATAAACTTTGCAATTCCAGACCATTATATTGACACTTTACATTTATTTTTTTTGTATTTTTTTAATTAATACGTCTAAAACATGAAAAAGAATATTGGAAAAGTCAAAGAAAAATTAATAATACTTAAAAGATGCTATCTTATTATTACATATTATTTTATGGTTTACCATTCAAATTTATACCTACTCATTACGTTTTCTCAAACGCAACGAAAATATTTTTGAATTATTCATAGTTTTAATGTATTTTATACAAAAAAAATAGAAATGTGTACAGCTTGAAATCTTTTGTTATTTATATCGGAAGTAGTTACACGACACTTGTATAATATTTCATGAATAAATAATAATATGTAGGTATGTGGTGGTATGGAAACTGCTTGATCAATTATTAAAACACATCTGAGAAAATATTATAACCAATATAGAAAAAATCTTTTTGAAAGGATCACTATGCTAAAGGAGTCATACTTAATTGCGACAAATTTTAAAGCGCTTTCCAAATTGAGCTATTATTGGCGATCGGTTTTTGAATTTTAAATCAAAGTAGGTATTACTTTAATTACTAACCGACGTCACGGATCACTCTAAGATTTTTTTTTGTAACTTACTTGATCTTGCTAATAATTTTGAATTAACTATTGTTTTATGGTTATATTGGTCTATGTGCGTGGGCACGATACCCGAGAGCTGCAGGTTCGATTCCTCCGGGGTGTCTTACTTTTTTCAAAAAGCTTTCTGCTATTGAATATAATATATTTTCTCAGAAGTGTTTTCAAAATTATGTACAGTGAAACCCCAATTCTACGGTTTTCAAGAGACCCTAGAAAACATTAAATGCGGGAAACGATAAATGTGGGATAGGTATATAATGTCTGGTATATGGTCTTGAATTATTTTCATTTTCTCAGCTGGAGCTCTAGTTTTCTTCATGGGGGGAATTTTAGTTGCACCTTTTACGAAAAATTCGTGATACGAGATGCGAGGCAAGCTTAAGCGCCGACCGACCTGTGCAAACAAAGCGACGCGAGTGAAAGGTCTGTATGTATCATAAACAATTCTACGAAAGCGAAATGAAAAATATCGTATAAAATATCAATCGGGATAATATTTGTGTCGGGACCATAATATTTAGATGCTAGATCGAAGAAAACGATAAATCGTGGAACGGTTGATGCGGGAATATTTAACATTGTTCTTATGGGTGTTTGGTGGGACTTTCAAAAATGAACGATCCGTGCGGGAAAACGATTTATGCGAGAACGGTAGATCGGGGTTCCACTGTATGTTCAATAATTAGAATGTTACATTCATAAATCTTGTGAATTATTCGCTGAATAAAAAAATACCTAAGTAATTAAAATATAAGTAAGTACTGATACCGAGAAGAATGGGTGGAGAACTCACATGTATGCTGGCAGCGTTCTTCACGAGTATCACCTTGATTGAGGGTTGTGTGGACATCAGGACATATAATTCAAGATAAAACACGTCTTTGATTTGACAATTTCCCTGCGCAGGGACGTTTAATTACATTAACTTTCCAGACATTGGTTGGGTTACATTATTAATTACACTTAAAGAAGTCTTAGATTTAGCTATCGCACAGTCACTATGTGGGAGCACGTGTTTGAACACATTGGCCAAACTGGCGCGAAAACGTTTTATCGAGGACGCGACGCGTGGTTTTGAGGTGGTTATAGGGATTATTATTAACACAATAACGGGGAAAGAGATTCACTAATTTATCATATTGAGACAAGCGTGGCCAGGCCACGCCGAGCGCGTGGTCCTAGACACCTACCACTCTCCCGGGAGAATTTGTACTGCCTGCAATTATCTCCGATGGATCTATGGGTGATGAGACAGGAGGGAGGGGCAAAGGGATGAAACAAAATTACGGTAAATTTTTGTTTGTCTCTCGGCAAGTTACCATTTCTTAGTAGCTGGGCTTAGGTACTCGCCCTTTTTGCCGCTGTTGAAATGTGCCGTGATGATGTTATTTCGTAAATCAGGGGTGGTGAACCCTAATTAGAAGGCGTTTGATTAGGTTGCGGATTTGTGATTTGAAACTGCGGGCCAGGGGTTTTTTCGTCTGGTGACAGTACTTACATATTTTTTGAAGAGAGGCTTTAATTAGTACCTACCTAATTAGTGCGAGTATCGGTTTGGTTGTCTGCCACCCCTGTCTTTTAATAACTCAAACATATTTTAGACGTTCAATTTATATCATCTGTCGTTGTAGATTAAGTTCGATTTTCGCACAAGTCATTCAACCTACATGAAAACCATAACGCCGCCATTGTGAACGGAATATAACAATAATTATCGCTCAAGAAAGCAATCAAGTATCGCCATTCACCGCCCATTGGCTTAGGAGCCTGTCTATCTAACGGGTGGGTGTGCGGTTTTGACTAACTTGTCACACCGACGCATGTTATTCATACTGCGAATCAAAAATATAATATAGTGTTGCTATATTCAACAGATCGAACCCGCACGAGCCGGTCAACAAAATCACGTAAACCAATCGATACACATTCGTCGGTGTTTTTTTAAAAAGGCGAATTAACCAAAATGCTATTCTGCAGAAGGAGTATTTTTAACTTTTGACATTTATTTATTAATTGCCTGTGGATGATTATAAATGTCTAATAAGTTTATAATAAATCTTATAGCAAGTACACACGCACACGGGTGTCTTACTTTTTTCAAAAAGATTTTTACGATTCGTTGTAAATGGTTGTTATAATATATTTTCTCAAAAAAAAGTGTTTTCAAAATTATGTACGTTCAATATATTATATATACTTACGTCATTATGGTACTGACTGCGTTTTTAATAATATAAAAATAGTTAAATGTATATAAAATTTATAATTAACTATTTCTTTTATTCAACGAATAATTCACAAGATTTAAGAATGTACCATTCTGATTATTGAACATGCATAATTTTGAAAAACACACTCTGAGAAAATATATTATAACCAATAGAAAAAATCTTTTTTTTTTGAAAAAAGTAAGCCACCCCGGCCGGGAATCGAACCCTGCATCTTCTCTATGCTACAAGGTGACGTACTAATTGCGATAAATTGTAAGCATATAGGTAAATGCGACGGACGGGGCGTAAACCCAGGAGACGCAGGGTTCGATTCCCGGCCGGGGTGGCTTATTTTTTTCAAAAAAAAAGATTTTTTCTATTGGTTATAATATATTTTCTCAGAAAGTGTTTTTCAAAATTATGTATGTATGTAAAATTATTCTGAAACTTTCCTCTAGGAATATCAAATTTATTTACTTACCTGGAACAGCTACAATATTGTTATTCTTGGATAAATAAGTGTAGCTAATTACAAAGTGAGAAGTGAAGAAACAGAGGGTGTTTAGTTTAGTTGAGAGCTTTTATTTTGCCAATTTATTCAAAATAAGCTGAATCTACTTAGCAGATGAAACGATTCAATGAATATCAAATAGGGTGAGATGGCCTTTTGAAAAGTGGCATAGCTTAATGCCGGAGACAGGGTCGATTGATGTGTCGCATTACATTGGAAATGTTGTATAATTATTTTTACTATGTCCAATTAATATTGCAGACGAGCGGCAGAATAAAATAATATATTTTGAAATTCGAATTAAAATTCACTAACAACCATAACACGCATTTGCTAAGCTATTATTCCTGAGTGAATCATATCAAAATGCAATAATTATTATCAATAAAACGGTGAATTATATTTGACATAACACTTAACGTATAAACTATAATAACCTAATCATAAGTTGGTAAGTCTCAAAATCACGTTATGGAGTAAATGCAAGTTGAAAGTTTGATATGCCCCGTAAAATCAGACATAGTGCTAATTTATTTATGTTTTATATGCATGTTCTATTTATCAGATGCCATTGAAGTTTTTTTCTAGCATACATATTTATATGTAGACACATAACTCTAAATACCTAAATTATCAACTTTTGGCAGCAACGTCACGATATAGAAAGCTCATAATTGCTGTCTTAAATAAATTTTAACAATACTACTTGCAACTGCTACTTTGGTCTGTTAAGACATTTTAAGTCCCGCTTACTATCTCGTCGAACTAAAAGCACTTTTTACAAAACACTTGTAAAGCCAGTGCTCACCTACGCATCGGAAACCTGGACATTAACTCTGCGAAATGAACGAGCCCTGAACATCTTTGAAAGAAAAATTCTCCGCCGTATATATGGACCGATCAGGGATGGCACCAATTGGAGGAGAAGATATAATGCTGAGCTCTACGGACTGTACGAAGATTGCAGCGCAGTTCAATCAATTAAGATTGGGAGACTGCGATGGCTAGGTCATGTGCACCGTATGAATGACAATGAACAGGCAAAGAGAGTGATGTCCAGCAATCCAATAGGACGTAGAAGAAGAGGGAGGCCAAAGATTCGCTGGTTAGATGGAGCTGCCAGTGACTGCCGTATTCTGGGGGTACCAAATTGGAAAGCGGCCACACTGGATAGGGACAGGTGGAGGGAGCTGTTGGAGGAGGCCAGGACCCACACCGAGTTGTCGCGCCCCTGATGATGATGATGATGACTTGCAACTGCAAATTTTACACTATTATAAAACCAATCTTGGATAGGTATTATAGTTTAATGGGTCAGTTCTGAATGAAAATTATAGTATACCTATAAGTTTTGTTGCCCTTCATAGTTCAGTGCATTAGGCACTTGATCCTTATTCCGGGTGTTCTGGACTCGATCTCAGTGATGTCACAAACCGTACAATGAGAATTTCTCACACCTGCTGCTTTTTTGAGATATATTTTACTTCTGTATTGGCCCACGTACGATATTTTAGATGTCGAATATGTCTAACATCTGAATAAAATTGGAGTGGACGATTTTCATATTGCCATGCGTATTTCGTAGTTGACAGGTCACGATTCGTAGTTGACCATTCCACCAGTTAATAGTTATTGCAGCAAGCTTTAGTTTATCTTTCGAAAAAAAGCATGATAAATATAATCGAGAAAATGCGGGGGTCAGATATAGAGGTAACGAGGCACGGTAATGTAATATGCAGGCTACGAGAAGTCCTCAATCGCGATGCCTAGCTGTATTTGACTTACTAAACTCTGTAGCGTATAATTTCCCATATAAACGTGAAAATAGTTTACACCAAAGACTGTAGTAGGTCTTTATGAAGAGTTAGTAACATCAGTAGCGAAGGGTGGAAGTAGGCTGTGAATATCCGCCATAAATATAGTGCACATTAAACTTTTTTAGTCATACGTATGTGTTTTTATTGAACTAAGACTACAATTTACTTACATAATATATGGTGTTGGCTAGTTTTTAAAAATCAATTAAACCCTGCCTAAACCAAGCCATAATAGTTTTGGTATACTTGGGGGGCGATAGAAGAAAACTCTGCACATTTTTTCATTCATACTTATTTGTTTTCAATGGATTAAGAATACATATCATTAGATACATATTATATTGTTGGTTCATTTTTTTAAATTCATTAAGGCCTAAACCAAACTACAATAGATTAAAAATATAACTATATCTATAAAATATACAAAGTTATGTACGATTTTATTGCATACTTTTAGATATTTTATAGATTCCTTGACTATTATTTATTATGGCTTGGTTTCGCAGGGTTTAATTGAATTTTAACAACTTACCAACACCGTCTGTAAATTGTAGTCTTATTTCAATGAAAATAAATACGTATGACTGACAAAGTTTAGTGTGCACTATTTATGGTGGATCTTAACAGCCTACCTCCACCCTTCACCACTGAGTAACATAATAATTTTATTTAAATAATCCATGTAATATCAATAATAGCAAATTTTTATTTCATTCTGGTTAATATGACGACTTTTTACTGTAATAAATGAGCGTGTACCTACCTCTGAAAATGGATTAAGGTTTTCGTTGCATGTCTTTGTCGAGAGAGATACCCAAATAAGTGCTACTGATGACCCTGCCCGGAGGCCTAACCTAGGAGAGGGAGGAACCGGAAATGGGAGGCAATCAACCTCCATCCTGTTCTCTGGATACCACCTTCCGCTTTCATTCAATTTGACGGGCTAAGAGGGAAAAGTGAAGCGAAATGAAAATTAACAAAACGAGCAGGATTCGAAAAATATACTCACTTAGTGAGTTGTTTGAGAGTTGCGTTCAAATCGGCAGATACTTGTTTTGACTTAACTACCCTAATACAACATACGTATTTAAATTTGTTGTCCCATATTAGGGTAGTCGATATTTGACCCGTGGTCATCACGTGAGGTGGGGATTTAATATATATATATATTTTTTTTTTTTCGACCAAGTCCGATCCTAATATATGAGCCTCCACAGAGTAGAGGTTTGTATTAACATATTATTGTTTTTACGAGAAATGGATGTCAGCCACTTGCTCAACCTATTAGGTCCACACCCTGACTCACACAAAAATTTAAAAACAATATGTGTACTTGTAGAAGAATATGTTTTATATCGATGAATATACTTAGGAACTTTTAGGTTTAGAGAACCTAATGAAATTTGAACATTAAAACACTCGATCGATGTTTTATTGTGTGGAATGTTTTTATTACCTACCTAAGTGTGATAGGTTTGATAGCTAGGGATAAATTAATACGTCGTAAGTTGATAGATTGGAATTAAAACATGGGCATCTTGAGTTTAACCACCACTTTTATTTCCTTTATTATAATATAATTATTATGATTGACCTACCTACGTGTTTGAATTATTTTTTGTGATTGTTCATCTGAATAGCGTGGCAATTTATGCATATTATAGGAAATGAGATTTTAATTCCCGCATTAATTATATACGAGTATTATAGATAATTGATAAAATTATTGTAAACTGTAAAATATAACCAGTTCTCCACCCAAGTTTAATTATTAGATTCGTCACCTTATTAACACATCATATTTCGTCACTGTTCTGGCAGAAGACACTAATTCGAAAAAATGACACATTGAGTTAGTTATACCAAAATGTTCCTTATTTCAAACTTTACCGTCTGGAAACTTTCTTCGTAATGGCGGTTTATTGTATATTATGCAACATTTTCAGAATAGTGCCTTAAGGCTATACCTCAGTTGAGGCACGATCTAAAAAGATCGTGGCTAGGCGATGCGCGGATTGAGGGTCGCGGGTGCAAATGACGCATGCCAGACGAAATATAATTTGTCATATAAATCCAACATACGTCCATTTTATGTTCTGTGTATTGTTCTATTAGTAACAATAATAATATATTCATTGACTTGTTTTCTTTTTAAAGTAAATGGGTAACGTTTTTAGTCATCTTTACACGATTTAAGAATTAATACGCCCGTCGCCATCACGAAACAAGGTGACGTGTTTCCAGCTCGAGCGAGCGAGTCCAAAATTTCGTCGCGCCTATAGTTGAAAATTATTTGCCGTTTGATGTATCACCTTAATAAATAAACAGTCTTTATTTTTAAAGTCATCCTTTTTACGATTACTTAATAAACTCACATGATAGACCATTTCAAACGTTTTAACAACTTCAAAGTCAAATTATTTAAAATTAGTATTCTCCAGTTAATGTGTTCTGCCAGAACAGAGACGAATTTATGTCGGTTTATTTTGGATTAATAAGTATTATGTAGAATTGTAGGTAACAATAGTTATTGATTAAAGATAAATACTACATACTATATCAAACTAAGATTTGATTCGTGCGACGTAAGAAGGTACTTAAAGAATTGGCAGTCTGTCTGTTTTGTGTACTTTCAATAGTATGTTGCTATCGCTCTGTATAGTGCAGACAATTTATGAAATATCTATGAAGATGACAGTATGATACGCTCATTATTTATATAATTCCATTCAAACATGATTGAAACACATACAATAATACCATATTAATAATTACAAGATAAAAAGAACTTTTTATATACCACGTTTTAAAATTTTCTGTTGAATCATATAAACTTGACAGTTCTATGTAATAATAATAAATACTTTTTTTTGTACTTGATAGAAATACTGAATAAATATATAATACTGAAATGTCATTTTGACATTTCATATTGATTTCCATAGTAGCGCACGTATATGTTAGTGTATATATTAATTTAGTTGCTAGGACTGGACACAAAAGAAAAAATTTGTACTGCACAAACAAGAATACGAGCTAATAAAAACGTAGTTAAAATGGTTTCATTGTAAATCAACAAGAAAAGTAAGTTATCAAAATTGGGGAATCCGCGATCTTAATGATAATTATTAAATATCATTAAATAAGTATCTTAAATAATGTTTATAGTACCGCATGCAGTGTTTTCCGTCAGTGTCGTTCCGTACGGGTAGGAAGGCCATGCGTTGCTTAGGAGCGGCAAACGAAAAAACGAATACGATGATTACAACTTTCGAAAGCAGCGGCGCTTTGTGGATTGACATTTGGTTGAGCCAATTATGGTGGCCTTCATTCCTTTCTTCCTTCCTACCTCAAATCTTCAGTATTGTTGCAACACCAGGCACAACGCAGTTACGGGTGAATAGTCGTCCAAATAATAACCGTAACTATTTCTGAACCTCAAGTACCTACCACCACCAGGTGACTCAACAAGTGTGTCTCGTGGAAACTCCATTAAATCAAACCACCTGTGTCCATGTTACCGGGATAGGTGTCTCCTCATTTATCACATAATTCAGCAAACGTGTAACGTGAGAGTACCTATTGCGACGTGTGGGCATGCCCCAGGGACCAGCTACAGCCAGACCGCGGAACATCATAAAATGTCACTGCCTGGCATCCTACCCATAACCCCCCCCTAACGTCCACATCGTCCACCATGATCATGCCAATAACAATTACAGTCCACTATGAAAAGCGCAACCAGACATCTTATTTATTTTTTAAATTACAAGGCTGCCTCTAATTTTTTCAGCGCCGCAGTCTTCATGCACCATCGCTATTTGAGACTAGAATTCGTAAAAAAAGCTCTAATACTAGATGATAATATGCATTTAATTTTTTATGTATGATATTTCTGTTGAATTTGTCTAATTAAGGCTTTCTAAGTCTACATAAGGGTGGGACTTTGTTTAGGGATGTCACTGTTTGTTGTAGATATGCAGTTTTTAGAAAGAATACATACCTAATTTATTTTGCAGAATAATCATTTTTCCATTAAATAAGATGTTATTAACTAACGTTACGTTAGAGTAGATTTCAAATAAATAAAAAAATCGTTTTCCGCCAAAACACAGGCAATAAAGCAATTTTTTTTTGGTTTTTGTTTTGTGATTTTACCGAGTCTTTGACTGCGACTCGCTGTCATATCGCCACTTCTTTTCTAGAAGGGAATCCGTCGATCAGATGCTCACTCCTATTCTGTTAAATAGCATTATAATTATTTTGCCTAGCTCTTCCGTCTTTCTTTCTTTCTTCTTTAGACGTCAGTGTTTTATGCACCAGAATCGCTACTCCTCCGTATCCATCCCCTCGGTTTTTTCGATACATCGTCTAAGCATTGAATTTCAGATAGTCTAATTCAGATCTCAGCCAAGTCTCTGAGGCTATTGTTATTTTTTGTCTTATTGAGTAAAGTTCTATATCATTCTTTTTTGTTTCATACTTCTGGCATTCCATTGTAAAACCTTTTTTATTAAAAGTTTTTTTTTATCCATTTTGTTGCAGCACCTCCCCTAGAATTTCTCCTAAATTTCCTTCTTTAAAGTTTTTGCATACCCAGTCCACTGCTTTAATTATTAGTTGTTTAATGATCTGCTGCCAGTCTCCCCCTTTCAGCAACACTTTCATAATTTGTCCCATCGCATTAACATTTGTCTTCCCCTTTGAATTTTTCTTATTTTTGTAGGCTTTACGCTACTATTTATAGCTGTTATTGTTGAGCCTGAAGCTTCTACCACCACTTCTTCTTTCTTTTTGTTTTCCTTTATTTTTTGAATTATTTCGCTTTCATCTCTTCCCACGATTTTTTTTGTTTTAATATGTCAGCATAGCTGTTGTCATATTTTTTTTTTGCTTCCTTGATAGATATGTTCATTTTTATCATTGCTTCTTTGCAATTCTTTTCTTCTTGCCACTTTGGGCATTTTTGGCTGTTTGCCGCGTGGTTACCTTTGCAAATGATGCACGTAATTTCCTCATTTTTTTTTCGCAAGTCTTGTGGTTTTCACCGCACTTGGGGCACGTTTCTACTTTACTGCCGCAATTGTTCGCAATGTGCCCATATCGCCAGAATTTGTAGAATTGCATTGCCCTGAATACATAAGGTTCTACAGCAAAGGAGACGCCATATATGTGAATTGTTCTCGGCAATATTTTCTCCCCAAATTTAATACTGACTGACGAGGTTTTCGTAAGCTCTCCTGTATCACTTTTTCTTGTCAACCTCTTAAGGTTGGTCACTTTTGCATCATTTTTGTTTTCCATTTGCAGTTCTTGGAGGTCCATATTAATGTCGACTTTTCTTATTACTCCATAAGAGCAGGAGTCATTCTCTTTAATCACAAAACCGAGATCTTTGAGTTCTCCAGCTTGTTTCACTTTATCTGCTTCTTTTTCGTCTTCTACTTGGATGTACGTCTTTAAATTTTTGTTGTAAATTTTCTGTACTTTAACTCCTGCCTTATGGAGCATCTGCGCTATTTTCGACTTTAATGGTATTTTACTTCCTGTCGCTATCATGACGACCCCAGAGTCTCTTCTGGGTTTTTTTCCAGAGGTCACAGTCTGCCATTCTTCTTCTTTTTGTCCAATCACTTCCTTTTCATCAAGCAATAATTATTAATGCTTGTATTTTATTAAACCGAAAACCCAATTATATCAAATTAAAAAAAATAAGTAGGTAGATAGATAGCTCCGTAAAAATCACGGGGAACCTTTCAGGAAACTTAAAGGCTAGTTAGCTAGCTAATAACAGGCTATCTCTGATCAGTTATCAACCTTTTCCAAAAGAGCTATTTTCTTGAATAAGTTCTATAATCATCATCATCACCACTGCTGGATGAAGGCCTCTCCAAGCTGAGTCCACTTCTCTCGGTCCTGTACGTTGCGTTGCCACGAACTTCTGCAAAACTATATCATTTCACCGATCCAGCGGCCTCTAGGTCTACCTTGCGGACATTTTGTACCTCTTGGATACCACTGGATGGTTAAAATTTGTCCAACGATTTTCCTTCTTTGAGCTATGGGTTTAATCTTCAGCGAAATTCTTAAATACGGCTTTATTAGGTAATTTAAATTCCAACATTAAAAGGTTTCTCACCTCTGTACTATGTATACTAATTTTTGTTATATATTTTGACATTTCTAAAGAATGTATCTACCAAGTTAGCATGCTGTAAATTACGACAACATAGATTACGTAGGTAATACATAATGCCAAGCTGGAATAGCTTGTCAGTGAAGCTTGCTTAAACAACAAAGTACCATTATTTAGATTTTAGATGAACAATCACGGAACATTCCAAATAATAGTTCAAAAGTAAGTATCCAAACCAAAACTGTCAAAAATGGGCCGTCATTTTCTTCCATTGATAATAATTATGACATATTATCACCTCTTTTTCTAGCTACGTGTTGCAAGTTTTTACTTCTTTTTGGAAAGCTCACTGATGGAATACGATAATCATGTTAGAGCCGGCTAGCCGCTCATGCTTTACCACAAGCTTACCTGCGCACATCGGTTTGTATCGGGAAGCCCGTATGTATGGACGGGAAAACTGTAGCTCGCGCAAACCGAAAAGCGCTGTAAAAGTAGTTTGCACAAACTATACCGCGCAGACATGTCGCTGCCGTCTAGCCGGCGCATAAACAAATGTAGGTCTTAAATAATGTGACGGAGAAGAGAGGTAAGCATCGAAGAGTGGATGAAAAACGGCTGAAGAATATAACACGGTTAGACAATTCCAGACGATGGGTATTTTTTAAAATAACTATTTACACTATGATGGTAACGTATAGCATATTGATCGACAAAATTAGCAGAGTGCAAATTACAACTAGATGTTGGGTTAAGTGTTTCTTAATATGACAGAGTGATTCGTAGCTATAATAAACCAGGACTAATGGGATACTTGGCAATATGAAGTTCTGATTCGAATATAATGGAGAAGATAGACACTCCAGGATATTGAGAGTAAGTTATGATTGATTTATCACTAGCGTCTGGAAGATCAAACGAAAACTTGAAACACTGTCTATACCAGTGTTCTCCAACCTTTTTGGACATGCGGACCGGTAAAAATATGAGAAATATTTCACGGACCGTTAACTCAAAATAAAAACTATTATTTATAAAGTATTTTGTTTATTACTTTTCTAATTTTATTTGATAACTGTAAGACTTTTAATTATGCCAAATGCGGTAACCGGACAAAACAGAACATGACAAAACGAAACAGTAACAAAACAGAACATGACAAAAAAGAACAGTTACAAAACAGAACAGCCAGGGGGAAAATGAAACATTAATTTTTGTGGAATCTATTTAGGTTAGGTTAGGTCATTATTTCGTCGTACCTAGTCACCCAATCATTTTTAACATATTATATTGATTAAGATGAGATATCTTAAGCTTGCCGGCAACACCGAGTTAAGTCCCGTTTATTTGAGGCTTTCTAGAGATTAGGAATGCAGAAATTATGTATATAATTTGATTTATTATAGCGTATTGAATATCTGTGCTATTAAAAATCTATCAACATAATAGAGATAGGACAATTTCAATATTAAATTTATATTTTTCCTGTAAGGTCATAGTTATATTTATCGTTGTTGTCTCTTTTCTGTTTTGTCTTGTTCTGTTTGGTCACTGTTCTGTTTTGTCATAGAACCGCCAAATGCATATGCCAAAATTTACTTGTGATTTTTGGCGTATTATGTATTTTAAAATGGGTGATAACTATTTGCGGGCCGGAACAGGTCTGCGGACCGCCGATTGGAAAAAACTGGTCTATACCACATACCTAATACAACCTATATTATTAAATTAATATAAGGCAACTATTGGCAAATAGGTAATAAGTTCAAAATTCAATGGTAAATGACGGTCCTGTATTTTATACTTCAATGGTAGGTTTTAACGTTAGTTTATTTTTTTCATCATTATTCGACAAATTCTTTATTTCAACTTTTGTAATATTAGAATAAGCACAATGAAATTAAATATTTCGGCATTTGTTTGTATTAAATTTGTGGGGCAGTGGGTACCCGCATGTTATTATTGTGTAAAATAACACACATATTATTGTGTACCTACGTACTAATTGTAAGATATATAAAATCAATAACGTATATGTGAACATAATTTTAGATATTTTATGTAGAACAATATTTTTACATTTATAATGAAAATTTTTGGTAATAAAAACGCCATAAGCTAGGTGCATTTTTTCAAAGCTAGATTCCTATCGAAAAATGCTAAATCTGGCAAAAAAAACGCTACGTTGGCAACGCTGGTCTAGATCCAAAAATACTCTCTTTGTGTGCGAGCCTGCATAGCACAATTATAATGCCGACCGCAGTACGTCCTAATAAAAACGCCATAAGATAGATGCATTTTTTGCAAGCTAGATGCCTGTCGAAAAATACTAGATCTGGCAAGAAGAGCGCTAATTTGGCAACGCTTATCTGGATCTGAAAATCCTCTCTTTGTGTGCGCGCCTGCATAGCGCGATTATAATGCCGACCGCAGTACGTCCTAATAAAAACGCCATAAGCTCGATGCATGTTTTGCAAGCTAGATGCCTGTCGAAAAATACTAGATCTGGCAAGAAAAGCGCTAATTTGGCAACACTTGTCTGGATCCAAAAATCCTATCTTTGTGAGCGCGCCTGCATATATAATGATTATAATGCCGGCCGTCAGTAACAAAACAAAATTGAAGTAGGTAGGATTGCAATACCGGTATTTAAAAACCGGTATTCCAGTGTAGCTGCAGAATAATAAGCGATCAAATATCTATTATATCAAATTACTCTGCAATAATATATTCCCAGCGAATCCATTTCCAGCAAACAATCTTAGTTAAATCAGCAAGTTGTTTGGCGACATTAAATACAGTATATTATTACATATCACAGCACATTATAAATCATTACGGTGTATTAGCTGAATAATCATTTTTATAGTATCATATTTTCGTACAACTGTAATAACAAATAATATTTCATTTCGCTACTCAATTTAAAACGCTGACTCTATATTTAGTTCAATATGATTATGTAACAGAATTTAATGTTAATGTATTACTTTTTAGTGTATAAATAACGAAGAATAATTTATCTAGATGTCACTCGAATCCAAGTACCTAGCTCGTAACTATCATGTATAATATACTATTGTACCGATATGCTGCTAATAAATCTCAGCCTGCTACTACACCTGCTACATATAAATGTTGGGCTTCGTCATGCGTACTTCCCGGGTCTTTTCGGATGTTACGGTATTAAAACTTTTATTTAATTCTTTAGTTCGAAGCAGACTTGAGAGTGGGTCTATTGTTTGGGCACCGCATCAGTTGAAGTATGGCCTTATGGTGGAGAGGGTTCAGAAGAAATCCTTGAGACTCCTTTATTTGAGGTTGTACGGATACTATCCGTGGCTTTATCCAACTGACTTTCTCTTAGGCATGCTTACATACTACAGTTTGCAATTTAGAAGAAATCTTTATTTAGCTATGTATTTTTTTCGACTTATACGAGGTATAAATGAGAACTCTGCCATTCTGGGCAGTGTTGACCTGTGTGTCCCTGATAACTATCTTAGAAATAGAGAACATCAGTTGTTTATTCTCCCAAGGTGCAGAACCAACCTGCCACTGGTAATGCCAATTGGGAGGGCGATAACTATGTTCAACGAAATTGCTTCGGGTGTTGATATATTCCACCTACGTGAGGATGAGTATAGGTGGGCGTTATTTTATAAATTTTTAAAATAGGGTCTGCTTAACTCATCCGGTGTATTTCCATGTACCTATATAATTAATATTTTTGTATGTACATATTTGTTTAATAACATATTATCTATCTCTTTTTTTATGTCATGTTGTGAACGTCTTAAACTTATAATTTGTAATGTCCACAATATGTAAAAATAAATAAATTGAAATTGAAAATTGAAATAGACTTATCATCATCCTCAATCTACACATCGAACACCACACTACTGACCCAACACCAGTATTTATCAATACCGAAATACTGTTTTTAAAAATCCAAAATACCGTAAATTTCGGTATTAAGAAACCACACTGTTAACGTTTTTGACGATGAATTTAATGTTATTTCTTCATTAGTTTGTACTGTATTTCCTATCCAATTGAGTGTATAAGTTATGTGCTGATAAAATGCAAAATATTAACTTAATCCAACATAGGCGAAATAACAATGAAACACAATTCATTAAATATAGGTACCCATTTATAGAATTGTCTCGATAAATTAACATACTGATATTATTTCTAAATAAAACACATCCGTGACAAATGTTCAATTATTCTATAATAACATTGTTGATGATTGTACAAAAGTGTTGAATTGAAGAAGCTTTTCCTGCAGCCGTGCTTATTTACATTTAATGGACTAGCCTTTTTGAGAGCTTTAGTTGAAATTATCAATATATTCAAATTATTTGTTAAAATCACCAATAATTCAATATTGTGATTAATACATATTTTTAAATGTCACCTTAATATATGTAGGTGGGTAGGTTTTTCTATAATATGGTGGTTTTAAAGAGATTGTAATAGCTATATTTACCGATAAGTACTTATGTTTTATCGAATACCGGGATTAATACCGGTATTCAATAAGAAATACCGAAAAACCTGTATTGATATTTTCATTCGGTATTGCAATCCCTACCTACATATTATAACCTTCAGATATTGATTTAATTTGTTTCAATGAGCATCTTTCAATGAGCCGTCGTTTCGAGTTATGTTATTATTTGCGCGATGATGTTTTGACAGGAGATGCAAATGAAGAGGAGCGTCACGTCTCGGCATCACAGCAAACCAGTTTATTGAGGAGAGGAGGTCACACGAGGAATACGATGGTAAACGGTGCCGAGACTCCACGTTTCGCCAAGTTCAATGACATGCGTCAAAAAAACTATCGTTAGCAAGGTACGAGTATAATATGCGATTCGTCTAACATCACTTATCCACTCAGATTACATACACAACTCCAAAATATTAAATTATTTATCAGTTGGCAGTGTTGTATACAGTAAAAAATAACTTAATTTATACAATGATTGAGACGTCAGAAGAATTGAAAATGTAGCTTCATAATTTGATTTATCAAAGAAATATCTCTCTTTACAACGTTCAATCTTAAGAAGATCGTAACACTATATGGGCGTATACAGAGTGGAGGTTGTAGATTTTTCTTTTTACGAGAAATACCTATAATATAATGTTAGCCACTACTTTCTCAACTTACTAGGTCCATACTCTGGGTCAAAACACACATGTATTTAATCAGAGAACTCAGACATAATTGGAACGGAAATACCTAACGGGTGTGGAGAAACAGGCTTCTGAGTTCCCTAGTCAAAATCGATCAAAAATCTTTCTCTCTCGACAATACCAGGTCCCCGCTTCTGTCGACCAGACTAATATGTCCATAACGGTCTAGGAAGATTTGGTGCCGGGACAACAGGACACCGCGCATTCGAATGAAATCCGAAAATAAATATAAGTTCGTAAATTATAGAATTAGAGGTAGGTACTTTAAAATATATATTTAATATTATTATTTAATACTTGGTGAGAATTTAAAAATGCACACGTAAATAATGATTTAATAAAATTGAGCATATGTTTAAGTTCCAACGAGACAAGAGTTCTTGGATTTTTATATAATGCCTCAGGCATGATAATTCTCGATCCGCATTAAAAAAAACATTATGTTAAGAGCAAAATGAATTTAAATTACTTAGTAGTAGCTGATAGAAACTGATTAAAATTCTTCGTCTACCTTCTGTATTAAATCGTAACGAACATCAATTTTATTTCATTCGTCAGTGCGGCGCCCAATTGTCCTGGCACCCGTTGTCCCATTCCCTGTCCATAAGTTGCGATTAAAATCCACAACAGCTGCCTGCTTTATTGGTGCCTAACGGGCTATCCATGTCTGAAACTGTATGCGGTTTAGAACCGTATACCGTAAACTTATGATTTCTGTTCATGGAAATATATTTTCACAAAGTGTATAATAAACATCTGCGCATCTATTATATACACAAGACTGCTTTTAGGCCTCTACGGCAGCTATCTAGGGTAGGTTTGTATTGAAATATTAGCACTTATTGTAACAATTACAATAAATTAGTTGTAATTGTTGCAATAAGTGCTATGTTTTAACAGCACCTCTCTTGGCTGCGTTAACTTTAGAGCGAGATAGACAGTTTTCACTGTTTAGACGGCTAACTTATTGTAACAATTATAATAGGTACTTACCTCAATACATAAATATGTTAAAGTGTTAATATTTATCACTTTAGCGGTCGATAAGTATAGAATAGACTCACTGATCTTATCCGTTTATACCATACTTACACTTACAAACTTAGTGAAAATATATTTGCATGAATAGAAATCCTAAGTTTACTAATGCACCAGGTTCTAAACCAGAGCGTTGGGGCGGAGCTCGGAGCAGGAGCACGGAGCACTAGAGCAATGGGATTTTACCCGGCGCAGGAGCGGAGCCGGAGCACCGAAAATTTGTAGTGCTCCACTTCTCCGGATGTTTTTTTATTATTAAATTTTCATCCTAAAATCCAATGAAATAGTATATTTTGACACTTTGCAACACTGGAATTATATGAAATATGGCAACACTGCCGAGTGATAAATGACCTCAGTTTTTTAACAGAAGAGGCAAATAAAGAGAGACGTATTGCCGTCGGCAATTTTGTTTAATAGAATTAATAATGAAAATGACGATTATTTTAATTTTTTAACGATTAATTTATTTTTTATTTTTTTAACATTTGTATGCATATAATGCTTATTACAACATTTTATTTGGAGCGGAGCAGACCCTGGAGCGGAGCTGGAGCAAGTATTAGGCCCCGGAGCGGAGCAGCTCAAAAAAGGGTCTGAGATAGAGATGGGAAAACTGGTCGATTTTGAAGACGAAGTATACCTACTTACTACCAGTATAAAAAAATACTTAGTATATAAACTTGTTCCAAAATACTTACTAGTATTTGGAATACTATATAGATCGTTTGGCGTGCGTATGCGACAAAAGTTTCATACTCAACTGAAACTAAAACCAACTCCATATTATTAGTATTTTAAAATACGTAACGGCTCAGGGAACTCAGACTGTATATCAGCTTCAATATAATCGCTAAAAATACGCTGAGCTCCGCTTGTCGAAAAGTCCCATTTATTATAAAATTTTAAATTAATGAGTTGTTTATCTGTTAGGTTACAATATTATTGTTAACAAAAATGAATAACAGTGATTTAAAAAAAAAATTTAAACATGTTTTGAGCGGTATATAACAAGCCTAAGCTTATGCGTCATCTCACCACTGTGCTGCGACACAAAATTTATGACCTATTATTATTCATACATTCGAACGCAGTAGACTAATAAATTAAAATATACCTATATTCAAGTGCTATTTCGTTCGTGCGCATTTAATGTCAATAGTGTTGAAAGTCTACCAACTGGCGAGTGCCCAGAAAAGCGACTCACGATGATATCATCACAAGTTTTTTGGAATAAGTTTATTGGGCCACAAATACTTAGTATGGGTAGTTCTATCCGAAACTTGAGTACACAAACTGGTGACAGTATTTCCAACTCAACTCTACTGAGTACCGAATTTAAAATCTCTAGGTATACGGAAATTAGACGTAAATTGAGCATCTAAATGTTAAATTAAAGCTTGACACCTGAAAAAACCTGACAGAAAAATGCCAAGCAGTTTCAAAGGATCCCCTTTTCTGTTAACACCATATTTTCTCCAGCGGAACCGTTGTCTTATCACCTATCTCTTTTCACCTGGTCCTCGTTCGGTGAGGATTAAATCTCCCAATGAAAAAAAGCACAATTCAAAACGTCTACTAAACCCAATCATAAAATAAAATTGCGGACAGAGGTATGAATTTAATATTTATCAATGTCAGGAGGTACGCCCGTTTATTTAGATAAAGGAAAATACCTTTTTACGGATACTACCAAAGAAAACCGCTTTGTAAAAATTTTATGCGTAGCAGTTTTGAGTTAGTACACAAACTGGTGACAGTATTTCCAACTCACCTCTAGTCTGAGACTCCAACGCCCTGTTCTAAACCGCATACGGTTTAAGTCTATGGATGGCCTCTTAGTCAGAGACGGTGTGACAATATATTATTCATAACTGAAATAATGATTTATGGTCTTACAAATTTATCGGAAAATGGTGATTTTCCACCGCTAGAATATTTTATGAAGTATAAAATACGTTTCAAAGTCTACTATGATAAATTGCTTCAAATGATCGACACTAGCGGATGCCATCTCTCATCAAGTAACTTAATAAAAGAGCACGTACCTATTATCTAATAAGACCAATTTAAAAATAAATAACTTGTACTTAACTATAAAGGAAACTTAATAATTGGATTGACTATTTTGATTTAAAATGCAAACGATATAATAATACACTTTTTGCTCGAATAGACTCTTTCTTGGACAGCGATTCCCAAGTTTTTTTGTATAGCGATATCTTTATAAATAAATAGATAAATAAAAAAGCCTTTTTATTTCTTACAAACAAAAGTAAATGACAGTTAATTGACTATATCTAATGAATAACCTATGAATATATCTATTATGTATATATATATATATCTATCTATGATTGTATTATCTACTTATTTTCTAGTTTATATAATTTTTAATTATTATTATTTTTTTTATATTTTTGTGTAATACATATTATATATATATATAATAAGTTTTTTTTTATTTTGTATATAATACTATTAGATAATGTTTATAAATTAAACAGTGATATGTATTTAGTTTGTTTGGTTTGTAAGAACCCCTCTTCGAGTGAAGGCCTCGTCCAAAGAGTCCCACTGGACTCTGTTTTTGGCTATTTGTAGCCAATTTGGGCCCGCTGTCTTTATGATGTCGTCTTGCCATCTCGCATGGGCTCAAAAGGGAAACGCTATAGAGGAGCGATATCTTTAAAGCATTTTTATTTATTTTCACTTCATTTTAAACAAACACAAACAACACGACAAACAAGTACATAGCTGGTCCAGAAAGAAAAATTACAAAATACATTCACAATTTAATACGTAATAATTCGAATGCATTTAAGTTTTGTACTATTCCATTTGATTCGTTTTTTGCGACCCGGTTTCGCCTTTTGGCATCTTCAGGCGCTATGTGCACTCACCAAAAGGCAAATACTATTATTTAATAAATGAATTAAATACTAAATAATTTAATTAAATACAAGTCGTATTGTATATATTAGCATATCATTGAAGTGGACGAAACAGGACCTGATTTTAATAAAACTATGTGGAATAAGTAGTTTTATTTTTTTACCATGTTCTATCCTAAGAAGATCATAATATTATGGACCTCCATAGAGTGGAGGTTGTATTAACAGATTTATGTTTTACGAGAAATGGATGTTAGCCACTTCCTTAACCTATTAGGTACATATATACAAGAGTCCAAACACACAATGAAAAATAATATATCTTTGAATTTGCTGGACCCGGGATTTGAACCCGCGTAAATCCGCTCTGCTATCATGGTAGGACACGGTTATTTTAATTACTCCCATTTATTATTAATGCATAGCTTCTCTATATGTACTTTTACTGTATTATAGCGCATTGGCGAATCGCTTTTGTGTCATAATGTTTTTTTTCTTAAGGCTATACCTCAGCTGAGGCATGGTCTAAAAATATCGTGACTAGGCGATGCGCGTATTGTGAAAATGACGCGAGCCGAACGAAATATAATTTGTCATAAAAATTCAACATACGTCCTTTTTATGTTATATTTATTATTATATTCGTAATAATAATAGTATATTCATTGACATGTTTTCTTTTTTAACCTACATACGTAAAGTTTTTTAGTCATCTTTACATGATTTAAGAATATTTTCATCCGACGCCATGACAAAACAAATCGACGTGCGGACACCTCGACTATCGCTCTCCGAATGGCAACGCGGCCGAAATTTCGTTCCACATACAGTTGAAAATTATTTGCCGTTTCACTTATGTACGCTCTTAATAAATAAATCAAGATAATATATAAATAATATTATTGATCTATCGCACATCGTCACATTTTTATCATTTTTGATGCAGAATTAAATGTGTGTTCACGTTCTCTTAATGTTGAAAATTTGGAAGTCTAATGTCACTTGGTTTTCAAAATACTTACCTACTTCTAAAACGACGGTAATCCATTTATTATACTTTAGAGCTGAAAGAGTGGACGTCCAATTTAAGTCATTTTTTCTTTAAGCTATAGCAAAAAGATTAATTGCAAAAGTGCAGAAGTCCATACGGAGTATTAGTCCGAACGCGAATGAGTATTTTTACTAGATTAGATTAAGGCTACACCTCAGTTGAGGCATGGTCTAAAAAGATCGTGGCTAGGCGATGCGCGGGTAGCGGGTCGCGGGTGCAAATGACGCATGCCGAACGAAATATAATTTGTCATATAAATCCAACGTGCGTCCATTTAATGTTCTGTTTATTATTCTATTAGTAACAATAATAATATATTCATTGACATGTTTTCTTTAGTAAATGGGTAACGTTTTTAGTCAACTTTACACGATTTAAGAATTAACACCCCCGTCACCATCACGAAACAAATTGACGTATTGACACCTCGACGTTCGCTCTCAGACTGCCAGCGAGTCCAAAATTTCGTCGCGCCTATAGTTAAAAATTATTTGCCGTTTCACTGAAGTATCGCCTTAACTTTGTTAAAACTGCTCTCCTGCAAATTTGTGAATATGTGACTTCCAGACGTTCAGCTCTAGGGTAAAGTATTAATGTCGATTGAAATCGTCAAGTTATTTATTCTGAATAAATAAATTAACATTAAATTTAAAGGACTCTGGGTTTTGGGACACTGCGTATAACGATTTTCTAATAGAAAAAAACTTCATCAATCAAGTGTCGGGTGTACAACGGGGTGGAATAAAATACGGAGTGTTCATTATAAATCGCCAATATAACTGAACGAATGGGAGAACGCATTATTCACTATCGTTTAATTCATTTGACGTTTAATTAAAAATGAAATATGGCCGTCATAATAGTGCCCGACTCAACTAGAATGATAAAGTATCAATCCCTAAAAATTACAGCCATTTAGTTAGCGAATTAAATCTATTCAGAAACATAGTAAGAAAAATTATATTTCGTAACAAAAACATAAATAAATGAGTTTTTTGAAATCTTACCCACTATGTACGGCAGAGGCAGAGCACATTAAACTTTTTTAGTCACACGTATGTATTTGTTTTCATTGAAACAAGACTTGGTTAGTTTTTAAATTTCAATTAAACCCTTCGAAAACCATGCCATAGTAGATAATAGTAAAAAAAATACTCGTCTATCTATAAAATAACTAAAATTACGCAATTAAAACATACACAACTTTGGATATTTTATAGATAGAATAATATTTTTTATCATATATAGTTTGGTTTAGGCAGGGGCTTATTGAATTTATAAAAATGAACCAACAATATGTGTAATATGTATTATTAATCAAACGAAAATATAAATGTATAAATGTATAAGTATAAATGAAAAAGTGCGCAAAATTTTGTGGAATCGTCCAAATTATACCAAAACTATTATGGTCTGATTGAGGCAGGGTTTAATTGATTTTTAAAAACTAAGCAACGCCATCTGTAAATTATAATCTTAGTTCAATAAAACAAATACGTATGACTAACAAAGTTTAATGTGCACTATTTATGGCGGATCTAACAGCCTACTTCCACCTTTCGCTACTGATGTACGGTGACCATACGTCATACACAGGCAAGACAAAATTAATGAAAACTGAAATATTTAACGGGTGTGGAGTAACATGCAACCGATATTGAGTGTGGAAGAATATGGGATAATTTAATAATTTCTTTTATTCAACGAATAAGACACAAGATTTGAGAATGTAACATTATATGTATTGAACATACATAATTAGAAAACATCTCATGCATATACACACTAGAAAAAAACATTTTGTAGAAAAAATATAGAAAAAAGACACCCGACGGGACATGAACCGGTTTTTTCTACAAAATGATTTTTTCTAGTGTGTACAGGCATGAGATGTTTTCAAATTATGTGTGTTCAATATGGGATAAACTTAAACACGTGTCAATAATACGACATTCTAAGCTTGTCCATCGCTCTGACAACCGCTCGGTTGTTATCAGCATTTCATTCGAGCAAAAGAAATGGCGTATTTAAAAAAAATACTAAGTACCTTATTCTTAGGTCAATAATTATTATAAAACAATCATTATTCGTAGTATGTTTAAACACATTTAAATGGTCAAAGACATAGCTTATAATCAGTATCTTTAGAATTATCTTCAAATGTGTTAATCGTGCCCATTTTTTGAACAATATAAAGCTTAATTCTTATCAAATTTGGGATCACAGAGAGTAGGTATAAATAAAAATTTTATCGTAAATATTTCACTCAACATAAATTTTACCATTGGTTTTATAAATGCGTTTAAAATTAATAAATCTGAAAAATCTTAACACCACTGCACATGGATGTACTAAAATATGACTATATTCTAAAACATTAGATCGAGAGGTTTAAAAGAATACTATTTTATGTAATATAAATACTTTTTGCAGTCATTAAAATCAATATAAAGGATAATAAGGCTTCAAAATTATATAAATAGATTATCTACAACGTTTAAGGAATGTACAGGCTTATGCTCTGAAAATACCATAAAATCTCAATTTCGACCTACGTGGCGCACGTGGGCCGTTAAAAGAAAAACTTTTACTTATAGTACGGACTGACCAAGTTTAGTGTACACTATTTACATCTTTCGCGTGATGCCCAACATGCACCTCTCCATGCCTCGCTGTGTGACTCTTAGCCTTTGGACATCTCTCGTGTTGAGGGTCCACGTCTCGCAGCCATACACGGGTATAGCACGGGTAGCATACATTGGTTGAATACCCTATGCTTAAGACATAATGGTAGGTCACTCTTGAAGATACTTGGGCATCACGCGAAAGGACCGTAAGAGAAACGAATGGGTTAGGAAGCAGAAAAGAGTACGCGATGTAATAGACGTTGCCAAACAGCTGAAATGGAGATGGGCGGGGCACATTGCTCGCCGAAAGGACGGCCGCTGGATTGACGAACTGGTAAAGTTCGGCGGAAATACGTGGCAGCGAACGACACAGGACCGAGAGAGTTGGAGAAAGCTTGGGAAGGCCTTCATCCAGCAGTGGATTGACCCCGGCTGATGATGATTTACATCTGATTTTAACAGTCTACCTCCACACTTCACCATTGTTATTTTATTAGGCATTGTTTTATTTATTAAAATACAATTTTTTTTATATAATAAACCCGAATACGATTGCTTTCTCAAAATGTAATTCAGATGTTTTTGGACTCAATAAAAAAGTGTGATTATAATAAATGATGTCATATCATATCACTTTTCCAAATCCGAACGGTTATTATTATAATTACCTATTAAAAAAATGAAAGTTTTATATTATGATACCTTCCAAAATAGGATCTCGTTCATCTAAGATAGCCAAATATGATATCATTTTGTTGCATAGGTACTCCAAATTAGTCGTCTGAAATAGTTTTGATTGATTGTGATACAAAATCTATCGGAGAACGGTCGCAATTAGGGAATCCAATCCCGAGCCAAAATTCTGATCCCGAGATTTCGGGATTACAATTTGGCAATCCCGGGATTGGCATTTTTTCCATTGTTAATATAAAAAAAATATATTTACAAATAACATTGATACAATCGATCAAAAATAAATCTAGTATAAATTATACTATTTAAGACATTTATTGTTAATATTGTATACGTTCAATCTTGGAAATACATAAGTTTAATGGAATAAATAATACTGTAATATAAATAATAATGTGAATTTACTATGAGATTGCTGTTTCTGATAGTAAAGACTTAATTAATGGTTTAGCGAGATTTAAAATAGTAAAGCATATCATGGCGTACTTATGGCATTTCCGCTTCATAAATCTAATTAGTCAGCCAAATAGGAAACTGCCGTAAAATGTATGGGATCATGGTGGAATTACTTTGTTAATATGTAGTGCGAAGCATTGTTTTTTCCAATCTTTCTCATTTTTATTAATTTATGTGAAAAAATAAAATGAATCGACAACTTACACATGGGTATAAATCAGACTTCATTCAAAGTCAGTTTATTTCTAATATAGTTATTTGTTATTAAAAGTATTTTTTCTGTTATATTTTCGTTTTTATTTTATTTTCCATAAAAATTGATAAAAAAATCAATCCCGAAAGTTTCGGGATTATGTTTATCAATCCCAGAATTCATAGGTATCGAAAATAGCTCGGGATCCCGGGATTGGAATCCCTAGTCACAATAATACACCGGTTCAGAAACATTTTTAAAAATCACACCTTTGAGTAAAAAAAAACGTTTAAAAATAATATATTCTATCAAACCAACATGGCAATTCCTAAGATTATCATAATATTTTTTTTTACATACCTAACATGAACTTTGGAGATCTCGTTCAATCCAACAACTAAACTGATTGATCTTTAAAAAAGTTTAAAGATTCCCTCTAGGTATAGTATAAGGTAACTAGTAGTAACAAACGATTTAAAAACGTTAATAAAATTGTTAACGAGGAAGTTCTGAACGAAATTTGTGAAAGATTTTTTGTGTTTTAATATGTTTTGTATATATAAATGAATGAATAATAATTGTTTACATGGTTATAACGCTAACGTAGTTATGCACATGTTTTAATTTACTTTTTATACTTCTTAATGTATGCAGAACCAAACTTGCATGATGCATTTGGGCGCTTGTATTAATAACTCAATATATAATATCAGATTAGGAATATAAAAACCGAATTATCAATTATCATGGATAGGATATGTGGTCTATTTTGTATTTTAACTTGACCGAAAACCGTAACAAAAACTTTTTTATGCCTCTTGTAAAATTTGATTTGTGTGGATTACGCCCTTTTTCGTTTCCAAAGTCGATATTATTATGTAAATAAATAAATTTGATTTCCAGCGGAATGCAGTTATCGAATCCCGGTTTCCCCAACCTACCTTATCAACGTAAAATTTACCCATTTATTGTACACATTGGTAATTTTTTTGTTTCGCTATGATTATTTTTTCAAAAGTTATAAGCGATTCTAAATTAACACTTCTTGGTGGTCAGCGACCTGTTGCCGAATACAGAGACGATATTTCATGTAAAAAATGATAATCAAAATAATATTGTCTATCAAAGTTCCATCTCAGAAATAAGCCCACATAGTTTATAAAAAAAAAATATCCAACTGTTGCATAAATGGTTTGGATTTCTACTTGGGCGGCGAGCGTGACTCAGACTAGACACTTGGGCGGCTGCAAGTCAAATATGGAGCCGCCTAAAACTTAACTCGGTGTCATGTCAAACTCAAAATATTATGGTAAGTGGATTTATCTGGTTGACAGCGACATCACTTGACAAACACCGTCTGTGGAATAAAACATTGTATCAAATTAAGGGTGGAAATTAATCTGTTTTGAGCAAAGATAATAATTTATTTTACTATCGAAAGAGAAAGGAATATATTTTCAATCGTATCTAAAATGAAATAAATTACACACAATAGTACACTTAGTACATTATAGCAGTGACGAAGGGTAGAGGTAGGCTTGTAAGATTCGCTATAAATAGTGCACATTAAACTCTGTCAGTCATACGTATGTGTTTTCATTGAAATAAGACTACAATTTACAGATGGTGTTGGTTAGTTTTTAAAATTCAATTAAACCCTGCGAAAACCGAGCCATAATAGAATATAATAGTCAAAAAATACTTGTCTATCAATAAAATATCTAAAATTATGGAATTAAATCATACAAACCTTTAAACATTTTATAGATAGAATAATATTTTTTTATCTATTATAGTTCGGTTTAGGCATAGCTTAATGAATTAAAAAATAAATGAAACAACATGACGTGTAATATTTGAATAAAAAAGAGTGCACAATTGTATCGTATAAATAGGATCGTCCAAAGTATACCAAAACTAGTATGGTTTGGTTGTTTGGCATGGTTTAATTGATTTTTAAAAACTAACCTGTAAATTATTGTAGTCTTAGTTTCATAAAAACAAATACGTATGACTAACAAATGAATGTGCACTATTTATGATGGATCTTCAGCCTACCTCTACCCTTCGCTACTGCATTATAGTATATTCATTATGGGCATATATACATGTTTCATAGACATCGGGTAAAGAAGAGGGATTTTCCGACATGCTGTCTTAAAATAAAACAATTGTTGTGACAATGACCGGTGGTTCTGGTTGAGCTGCCACCCAAGTGCCTGTGCCCCCAGGCTAAAGTACTGTCATCGTTATGGGGGCCATAAACGCAACATATAGGAGCGAGCGGGATAGAATCAACTTGGAGAGGATTTTATCTAGTTTGATGATGGGGATGACGTGAAATAAACAAAAACGTCTCAAGCAAGCATTGATAATATTAAACTTATATAACTCTATATGTTTCTCGCTAAAAATACCTACATATCGTAAGCAGTGGCGGCTCGTCCATATGCACTGCGGAACTGCAGCACCCAAAAGCAAATTGAGAAAAATGTAATACTATAATATACATAAATTTATGTATTTTATATGAAAATATCATTATTATTTAAGCTCGCTTTCGCACCGATACATCCAATAATTATCATACACCGCACTACTAATATCGGAAAGTGACCATCTTTATGATTTTATGCAGTACCGTTTTCAATGGAATATGCTCGAGTGGGCGAAAGAGGGACGCTGGGAGCGGGTCTCGCAGCTGAAAGGTTGATCGGTACTGGCGGTCCGACAGTATTTCGCCGTTTCTGCGTTCGCACGCGAGCATGCGCACAACAACGAGGAAAGAAATATAACTTTAATGATTTATTAACATTGTTAAAATTTATTTCTGCAAGCAATTTATGCAAACTTCTTTATTTTAATTAATGATATAATTAATAATTTTTATTTAATTATGATGTTAATAGTAAAATAAAATCCAACCGCAGCACCCCCAGATATCTTTTCCACGAGCCGCCACTGATCGTAAGGTAGTTACTATAATATATTCAATACTATTATAGAACCAGACTGGGTTAATAATAACAATTACTCCACATGCCATAACAACCCGCGCAGTAAAGACGAAATCGAATAGTCATTAGAACGAATGAAAATTTAACATCGCCGAACGTAACGGCGTAGGGATGGTCAGCAATACGCATTACGTACATTTTTAGATTCTTCTACGATCAGGGCTGTCATATAAATAATATTTACTTAATACTATATTATAATTATAAATTTTCGGTACAAGTCTGATGACTGGAGCCAGGCGGGAACAGCGGCAATTTTCATAGCCGATTTCGGAAACATAAAATACAAGAATTTGATAATATTATATTACAGTGTCGAAGGGTGACTTTTGGAAAGAGGTAGGCTGTTAAGATCTGAGAAAAATAGCACACTTGTCAGGTATACTTACGAGAAATAAGAAGATAATACGATATTTTTTTTTTTTTTAGAGAATTATTAATAACCATATCCTTGCTTTTTCGTACAAGGTGGTTGTTAGTAATTTTTGAACAATCACAAACACCCAGGCTTTGAGAAAAACACATAAATGTTTTTGTCACGACCGGGAATCGAACCCAGGAACTCTCGGGTGGAAGGCGAGCGCCTTACCAACTTCACCACGAGAGCCGCCGATAATACGATATTACTGCTAATGAAGAGGCACACATAAATGACGACACACTAATTCAATGAAACTTCAAAAACTGACTGACGACATACAATTGGGCCGTGAGTTTAAATAATGTATTTTTCAAAACACATCAAAAATCAATACATAAAACTTATTTTTATTTTTTAAAACAATCTATATGTTATAAATTAATATACGATTTAACGCCATAGAAATATATTTTTTAAATTATTTAACTAATAATTAATTTGGAAAAAATGCAGTCATGATAACAATATTATGCGCGAGGGTTTTATGCTCTGAAAAGAGGGCTGATACATTATTTAAACACGCGTTGCCGCCATGACAGGTACGTAACTGACTAATCTTCCATATGCGACTACAGCGACTTCCAGTTATCGATGAGATTTTGTTGTCGGACAGTAGTGTTCAAGAGTTATTTTGGTTATCTACAATCGTCATTTTACCTTAGGAAAAACCGGATATGAAAGCCTGTACTTGGGGGAGACATCCCACTTTCATTGCCAGCTTTCTTTGCCAACAATCTACTTCTACCTAGCCATGCAATCCTGCGCTGATCTTGCTACTTCAGTTGTCTTCGATTCAATCGCTTTCTTGATGGTTTTGCTCCATCTGGAAGGAGTATGCCCTCGCAACCTCCTCCTCTTCGATGTCAATAGAGATCAGTGGCGAAGACTCCATACTAGGCGATTATTTAAAGCCTACGTTCTTAAGAAAAATATTTTTTAATTTTAAATTGACATATTAAATAATATAATCACATAATAATATATTCAATATGCCCAACGACATCTATCGTACAATTGTCATAATAATTTTACGATCGTTTCCACTATTTCAATAAGCACCATTTATGGCATGTCTCGAAGGTTTTAAAAACTAAGCGATATATCGTTTCGCTTCACATATTGTATGGATTGCGTTCGCGTGAATCGAAAACTTTTTTTATATGAAGTTTGTTTCTCATAATTTCAAGACGTCTGCGGCGGCCCATATAAATTGGTAAGCTATTTAAGGAGCGCTTACATTTTACGTAAGTGCACATTTATTCAAAATAATTTATAAGATAATTTAAAAAAATAATTTCTAGGGATTCAATCACATATAAATATTGATTGTTGTTAAAAATAATAAATAATTTATCTCGTGATTTTTATTTGTCAATTAGTTTATTCATAAACTAAGACAATTTATTCAGCCAATTATTATGTAAGATGAAATCTGATATTGTATCTAAGTCTGTGTTTTAAATATAGAAGTATTTTAAAATGTCTAGTTTACGGGTTAAATTATAAATTATTATGGAACAGATTCACAACAACGGATATTTTCAATATATTTTGAGGGTATCTTGCGTTTATATTTAAGAAAATACATAATTCAAATTAATTGCTTAATTTCATACCATCAGTGAGCTTTTGAAATTTCATCGGTTTTTGTGTACCTACCTATTCATCAGTAGTTATGTCGGATTATCTTCTTATTTTCCGTAAATACATCTTACAAGTGTGCTTTCTCCACAGCCTACCTGTTTCCAAAAGTCACCCTTCGCCACTGATAGAGATCACTCTTCTCCCAAGTGCAAAGTAAAAGATTATAAATAAGTAGATAATTGTTATTCGTCCAAATCACCCCTTAGGACAAATCAAATTCTATTGGGGTGCGTTTCCATATAAATAATTACGTGCCACATTATTTGAATAACCTCAAGCTCATAGCGCGTACCTACTTACATTTATGCTGATAACCCTACCGAACCACCCCATGTTTCATGGCATCCCAATATCTAATTACTTTAACATGAATCCAAAATTTCAGGCGTCAGCGGTAAAAGCCTGACCACTTGTTAACGTCGCGCCACGTTACGGTCACGTGGCCACGTGGTGAATACTAACGACACGTGACATTTTAACCGAGTGACATAAATATATTTGTAATTTTGTCGCAGGCGGTACGAATACGTACATTATAATAATTGGCCACCTGTCATAATTCAATTAGCGATCAAAACCAGCCCGAACTCGTGGTTATATTTATTTAACCCACATTCTGAAAATATAATAGTCAAATCGTCCGCGATGAACGAGTTCACGAACATTGTTTTCAGAAGTAGACATCTGAAAATAATGGTCGTGTCTAGCTATTTCACATATTGTTATTTAAAATCCAGAGCACGGCTCTGATAGGTTGAATAAATTACTATCATATATTGCTCGTAAAAAACCTTATCTTTCAATGAAAATCAGTTTCTACCTAATACGTGCCTACATATTATTATGAAAGTATATTTAATAGTATTAGTTAACTATTTTTTTATATTCAACGAATAATTCACAAGATTTAAAAATGTAACATCCTAATTATTGAACATACATAGTTATTCTGAGAAAATATATTATAACCAATAGAAAAAATCTTTTTGAAAAAAAGTAAGACACCCCACCCCGTATATAGTCCACTATGCTAAAGGAGTCATATTCAATTACGACAAATTTTAACAATTGGCATTTTAATACTCACTGAAGCGCCTAACAAATTGAGCTACTATTTGGCGATCGGCTTTTGTATTTTAAATCAAAGTATGTATAGCTTTAATTATTATTAACCAACGTCACAAATCTCTCCAAGATTTTTTGTTGTAACTTACATGAACTTGCTAATAATTTTTGATTAACTTTTTTTTATTCAACGAATAATTTACAAGATTTAAGAACGTAACATTCTAATTATTGAACATATGTACTTACATAATTTTGAAAAGACTTCTGAGAAAATATATTACTTATAACCAATAATTAAAATTCCTCGTCTACTTTCTGTATAAAATCGTAACGAACGTATATTTATTTCATTCGACAGTGCGGCGCCCAATTGTCTTGGAGCCCAGTAGTTGTCCCATTCTCATAAAATTATTTATGTTTTTATTTTTTCTTCTTCTCTTCTGTGAGGGTAATATTTGTTATACATAATGTAAATCTCATGTTGTATACGTCGTGGATTTTGATTTGTTATATCCACAATGTTTAGTTTTCTTATTCTTCTTCTTATTGTGCCATCCCCTAGCGGAGGTCGGCCACCATCAAGGCGATCATATCTATGTCGTCTGCTACCCGAAACAGTTCAGTGGAGCTGCACTCGTACCAATCACGGAGGTTCTTAAGCCACGAAATGCGGCGCCGTCCTCTGCTAAGCTTACCGTTGATCTTTCCTTGAATGACAAGTTGGGGAATGCTGGACTTTTGTCCTCTCATAATGTGGCCGAGGTATTGTAGTTTCCTGGTTTTGATACTACGTAGAACTTCTCGGTCCTTCCCCATTCGATTGAAATCTTCAACATTTGTCACCCGGTCAGTCCAAGGAATTTTGAGGATGCGTCTATACAGCCACATCTCTAAAGCTTCAAGTCTCCGTGACATCTCTTGGTTTAGCATCCATACTTCCATACCATAGAAAAGAATTGAGAGAACATAACGACATACCTACCATACACAGTCTCAGACCTAGGTTAAGGTCTCGATTAATAAGGAGGCGTCTCATTTTGAGAAAGGCGCTCCTTGCGATTTCAATTCTAGTTTTTATTTCCTGAGACTGGTCCCATTTCTCATTGACCCATGTACCTAAATATTTATAATGGGCCACACGTTCGATTGGTTCGCTGTTAATGACAAAAATTGGTATCTGGTGTCCCTATTTTTGATACTAGTAATAATTAAACTTATTAACTAAAAATAGTAAGTTTTCTTATAATAAATAAATATCTACGTTTAAAATGCGTTGTCATAAAATCACCATATGATGTCATTCAAACCTCTCGCTAAGTAAATAAGTAAATTATAAATGGAATGGAACTCAAATGGAATAGTACAAAACTTAATTCCATTAGAATTTAAATTCAAATTCCATCAAGTACCTACCTTCGGTCGATAGTATTAATATTAGAAAAAATAATGATTATCGTCCCAATCGTACTCACATCGATAAATAATTGCATTGCCCAACTGCATAAACCAGTTTATTTGAAAACAGATGAATCTGCGCGATCAAAACTGTGACTGATAAATCGTGACTATAGCGTCCCAAAGAAGGTGATCCCGCGGCGGGAGACAACGGATAGTCAGCAGACCTGGTGTCGATGACGCAATCCTGGCGTCTCCGAAAGCAGCAGGCGGAAGGTCGGGCGTGGGTGACTGACTGATTCACTTCTCAGCGAGACGCGAGGTCGCGAAAGGAAATGAATTAAGGTTATGCGAGATTACATTGTGTACAAATTCAAAATATTGCTTCTACGAGTACAAGCGCGTATTACATTAATTAGTTGTTTTGTATTCTGACATTATGTCTGTGTTTTGGATGTATTCAGTTTGTTTTGTGAGATGTGTAGGTAGAGATGTCTATTATTGTTATTTTTTTGACACACTTACTTAGATTATTATTATTTTATTTATTATTACTAGCCCTGTATTATAGTAAGAATTTGAAAATACATATAATTTACTCATATACATACAAAACAATACCATATTACTTCTATAAGGAAACAACTCAAAAAACGTGTTCCAAGATATTATTATGTAATGGCATTTGAATTTTTTGCAGAAATTCGCATTTTAATTTTAAAGCCTTGTTTTTGAGGAAAATGTATGTTTTTTTATACTAAATGTTGTGGACTTCAGCAATGCACAATACAATTTTACAATTTAATAAGGAATTATTCCAGAAATTCCAGTATATTATAATTGAATTAATGATTAATTTCAGGAAGGGGATTTAATGACGCATTGCAGAAATTTTTGACCTTCCTTTTTACTGAACTATAATGAGAAGACCTTTCACATCGAATGGCATCATTAACTCAAAACCTTATAATTTTGAGTGGTTTCCTTATTGAAATGGGGTATCGAATTAAGTAGGTACTTACAGTGAATCGATAGGCACGATTATGATCTCTGATGACAAACACGTCGTGTGGATGAATACGTCTTCATCATTGATAAAGGGCTTTCTTTCCTCAATGCATCAATGTCGACTGATTAATAGATTTTTTTGGTAAATTCCTAATTAAAATATATATAAATGATTTAATAAATAAAAAGACCACTTCCAAATTTTAATAGAATATTGTCACCAAATTACCATATCTTCTTTCTTTTACTTTTCTTTCAACCAAGTCCGATCCTAATAGGATCATATGGGCCTCCACAGAGTGGAGGTTTGTATTAACAGATTTTGTTTTTACGAGAAATGGATGTCATCATGCCCCCCACATTTTGAAGCGGGCCCCCAGGCTAGAATCTTTGGCGGCCCCCCCTACCTATCGCTAAGGTTAAGATCAGTGTGACGATCTACAGTTGTGTAATACAAATAGTGTAATTTAGGGTATTTTATAGTGATTTTTTGCATTTTAATACACCCACTTGAATTGTGGAGTTGTCGAATATCGACAAACCATAATCAATGTTAGTATACTCGTGAAATAGTGTCGCAGGCGACATTTTTTACTATTAGTGCCCACAGGCTAGAGCCCTGTAAGCCCCCCCCCCCTTGTGGGTCCATGCGGTTCATAATCTGACTATTTATTCCATCTATTTATACCAAATATCAAGTCTATTGATATACGGGATACGAGTGAAAAAATCGTTGACAGCTTTAATGAAATAATATATATTATACATATACGTATTGTACTTGAAATTACGTGAAAACCACTGAATATATTTCGGTATTTGATGGTTTTAATAAAAGACGTTGGTCTCAACATGAGTGTAAAATAAAATTTTTACAAAAAATCCAAAGTCTAAGCAAGCGAGCAGTGCCAATTAAAGCTAGATTAAAGATATTATCCTAACAATCTACTTGTGTGTACCTATACCTACAGTATACATCAATGGCGAAGGGTAGGGGTAGGCTGTTAAGACCCAACATAAATAGTGCACACTAAACTTTGACAGTCAAGCGTATTTGTTTTCATCGAACTAAAATTACAAATTATGTAGATACACCCGCTGGATATACGAACTCATAAAGTTCGGTGGGTGTACGTGGCAGCGAAGAGTCGAGGGAGTTACAGGAGGTATTCATCCAGCTATGGATATACCTCAGCTGATGATCATGATGATACTCGTAGCATACGAAAAGAAACGTAAGTATAAGATTTCAGTATGTAATATACTTATATATGTTACGCCGAATGTGTGAAATTGACTATTACATGAAATGGGCAAAATTTCGCCTAATTCATGTAATAGTCAAGCCCGTTGCCTTATTCATGAATTAGGTAAATTATCTGCCGAGTGCGTGAATTCGCCAGGGTATGGAATTCTTACACTGTCAACATGACAGTAGAAAAAGTAAATTTAATACGGATGGTTTTATTAGTTATAATTGGACATAATATAATATTATTATTATTAGGTTAGGTTAGGTTTTGTAATTCTGAATTCAACTAAATATCCATTTTGAGGTTAGCTAACAAGTGTCAACAAACTATCAAATCATACTATCACAAACAAACAATAAAATTGACCATTGCACGATTGATACCAAAGCACGAATCAAATCGCGAAAATACCTTTTAATGAAATTCTTCCGTTATCATATTATTATAGTTCTAGATTTGGGCATAGTAAATGGATATGAACGTCATTGTAGTTATTGATTGGTATATTTTTATATAATCAATGACATTTGACACATTTGATTAGTTTGATTAGTTGCAAAAAACACCACAGGAGCGCGACCATCTATTTTGACCAATGCATGAGCATTTGACACATTTGGGTTGCAAAAAAACACTACCGTAGCGCTACTATCTAATTTGCCCAATGCATGAACTAGGCAGAAAAAATACTGCCGTTATTCATGCACTTGGCAGATATTTTGCCTAATTCATGTAATAGTCAATTTTGCACATTCGGCGTAACATATACATTAAAAAAATACATAAGATTGTATAAGTGCCTACTTAAAAAAAAAACAATAGAAGTGATGAGCATTCAGATAAATTTGGTCGATGACCACAATATGTATGATTAATATTGTAATATGCAATATTATCAGAGAATAATGACATCAGGCGATCATTTTTTAGAATAGTAAGAGACCTCAGTTAAGAACTCGCATATTTCAACGGGTTTTTTTTTTTTTTGCTTCAGGCAGGAGGTCAATCAATGACTCAGAGAATGACGTCACGCCTTTTGGCTCTGAGGTCTCGAAATAGTTTCACAAAGGAACCACGCGATTATTTTGCAGGTCTGTCTAATTAATCCAGGTGATGAGATATTTTCGTATTAATATATAATATGAAAGACGCAGTTTCTTTTGCGATTCATTTACTTGAGACACTCACTCCCGGGTTCAACTTTCTTCCAAGAGTTTCTCAAACTCGTTATTTTCCCTGACCAAGAAATTTGAGAGTCAAGGCAAATTATGTAGAGTACGGGGTACGAGAAGAGTTTGGTGGGGGTACGCGCTGCACCAGGCTTCGGCTGCGCCTGGTGCAACAAGCATTAATATCACATCAATACAACATTCACGGTAGACGGTTTATCGCATGAGGAAGAAGAGCAATTGTTGGAATTAGCTTCAGACGGATTCTTGAAAAATAAAAATAAGGAGTGTATTTATAGATCATTTTGGTTGCAAAATGCAACATGTGTATCCAGTTTTAACAGAGAAAGTCCTGAAATAAATCTTGCCTTTTCCAACTTCATATTATATAATATGTGAAGTTGCTTTTTTAGCATTATTTTTTTGTAAACATTGAACCAAATAAAATGAACAGGCTTTTGGATGTGGAACCGCATCTAAGAATAAAATTAACAACCTGGAACCAAATTATGATGATCTGTCTCAACATAAACGATTTCATTCTTCTCATTGATTATATTATAGTGAATGTTGTTTTTATAATATAAGTTTTATTTATTTTATTATGAATGAATTTTATATTTCGTTAATTATTATTTTGTAAAATCACACGTAGGTACAGTAAAACTTTTATAACAAGCGAGCCCAGTTACACACTTAAATAAAATATAAAATTTATTTCATACAAACCTAAATACCTGCATAGAAAATGTGACGAAAGATCATTAAAATAATAATAATTCAGGAGACGACATGTAGATTTATTACTAGGTATCTATAAAATCAAAGTAAATTCATATGGTATTAAGCTGCAAAGGTAAGGCTTTAGTAGCCTTGAGGAAGGCATTTGACTCAAAGTATAAGAGCCAAGTTGCCATTTGATAGCTCCGCATTCAAGAGTCGATATTAAAATTTCAAGAACCGGAGAAATGGAAAGAATTCCAGAAGAGTATCAGCTAACGCGTCGGTGAATTTCAACTTTTATTTTTGCATCCACGAACTGTCGAGAGCCACTTGCGTCATCGGGATGGTGTGGGAAACATTTGGTTGCTGATACCTACTATGGATTATTTTTTACAACGTTTTTCTTAGCTCGTATTCTTGTTTGTCCGGTGGTTGTTTATTCAGTACAAATCTTGCAATCGATTTTTACTTCCCGACTAGCTAGACAGTTGAAACTTTTAGAATATATCAGAACACGATGCCAATGCATTCTTTTAGCCATCTTTAAGTAGAATTGATTTCATTTTTAGTTAATTCTGTTTCGTATGAAGTTATTTCGGAAGAAGTCCATAAAAAGTAAAACACTATTATTGGTTGCTAACGGGGTCCTAGCAACTAAATTATTATATACGTGCGTTACTATGGAAATCAATATGAAATGTCAAAATGACATTTAAGTGTTGTATATTTATTCAGTATTTCTATCAAGTACAATTTTTTTTTGATCGTTTAAGCTAGTCAAGTGAAGTTTATATGATTCAACAGAAAATTTAAAAACGTTGTAAGTATATAAAAAGTTCTTTTTATCTTGTAATTATCATATTGAATCCAAATAACTTCAATTAGTATGAATAATTGAAATGACATTAACTTTGTAGTAATATAATATCTATCTAAAATGTTTTCAAATTGTGTATGTTCAATGAAGAATGTTACATTCTCAAAATAAATATTGTGAATCATTCGTTTAAGAAAACTTATTACAGGAATTTACAGGTAGCGTATTATTATGATTTAGTATTTTTTTACAGTTCTTTAAATAATATAGTAACTCCATAATCAGCGAACTAAAAACTCAAGACAAACTCTCCTCGGGCTGTCCTGTCGGTTGGTCATATAGCCAGCAGAGAAAATATTTTTTTAGAAAAAAAAACTCGTGATATATAATTTTATTTTATGTACGTATATAGCTTTATATGATATCTCGATATAAAGAATATTTATTTTTTTGTTTTATCGAGAATTTGAGATAGGTTTTTTGATTTCTTGAGAATTCTCGAGAAATTGACATTATCACGAAATTACCTTGTGTAATTTTTTTTTTAATTTTTAATTTTTCGATTTTTTTCAGTCAAAATTAAGAAATTCCGTTCTGATTGAAAGTCGAAAGCATTTTTAGGTCTTCTGGCCAAAAAGAAGGTTACCGGGAAATTAAAAAAAAGTCGTTCAGAATCAAATTCGAGGTCTTTTCTTAATTGGTAATCAAATTTAACTTAGATTAGTGTCAATTTCTCAAATTCTCGAGGATCTCGTTGCAGATTAAGTAGGTACTCAAGAAATGAGAATTTCAGAATATTAATTTCTCGAGATTCGTGATTTCGAGACGATACTTTTCGATCACAACCTTTAGTGAAGTATGATCGTGTCGAAGAGATCCATCTAGATGGAAGGACCAAATAAAGAATACCACGGGTTTCCCACTGACACAAGCCCTGCATGCCACTGAATGCCTATAGAGATGAGCCAAACTATGGAGAAGGAAGAAATGGTCAATCATTTCTGTCACGATCGTCAATCCAGAGATCCTGACCAAGAATAAAAAATAATATTGTCGAGATATCTATACTTTTTAGAAATCTATTTTATGGGTAACCCCTTACGTTTTCGGTGAAAAAAAGCAAGTTTTTTTTTGGTTGTCGACCGCTGCGTTCGAGTGTTAAAATCTCATCTAATCCCGAACTGCGAGGACCGCAGCCCGTCCTCGACTCTCGAGTGGGCCTCCCCTGCTCATCGATCCTCTGAATTTCGGAAAGCACTACTACCGACCAACTTTGATTGCAATTATTATTATTATTATCATTTCGATGACCTGAAGCCAGTTCACTCAGGTACGTCCACATTGATTAGATTGCGTTTGGAAGATATATATTATATTTCAGTAATAAGCCAGTCAGCACAGTGATTCAAGTAGGCCACTAGTTTAAATACAAACTTGATAATAGTTTTTTTGCATCTGCTACATGGCATGAATGCATTCACTTTCTAATGGACGAATAGAATCAGGAAACTCGAAATTAATAGGGACTGGCTTACCCTACGGCAGTGGTTTCCAAACTTTATGTTACTACGCCTCCCTTTCAAAAAAAATCTAATCTTGGCGCCTCCCCTCCCTTTATTCCATTAAATAATACAGATACATATTTATATCTACAAATGTACCAACACAAAAAATGAAAAAAACTTAATTAAGAAAATAAGCAAGGTTTTACTATTATATTCATTTATAAATTTATTTGTTTTTCATGCGATTGATGTGCTTATTTATTAGCAGAAAGTGTTATTTTTCTACTGAATGGGCCTGCATTGATTAATTCACTCAATTTTACCCAAATAGACAAGTTAGGAATAAAGTTATCGTTCCTAAACAAATTTGTCTCTACAATATGATTTGACCATTATATATATCATTTTTTCATGAGATAGCTAACGCACTTCACTATGGTATACAAATGAGGTATAATAAAATTTATATACTCCATATCTTCAGACAGGTTTGCAAACAACCTAACTTTTATAGGACTGTTTTTTATGTAGTTTACAACTACCGGCCGTTTTATGGACTATGGCACTTGCAAAGTGCAAACCTGTGGCTACATTAATTTGAGTTAAAGTTTTCGCGCCTCCCTCAGCAACAGTCCGCGCCTCCCGGTTTGGAAATCGCTGCCCTACGGGGTGTGGTATAACAGAGTACAGATCTCGAGTTGGTATGGAAAAATATGAAATAACTATTTTCAATAGTTACGTATGTTTCATAGTATGCATTAAGTCAGGTCAATAGAGATCTGTCGTGTCCAGAAACTTGTACGTATGCAGTTCGCCGTATCACGCTTCACCGTGTAATGTTGTATCGAAAATATAAGGTATTAATATAAAATTCATGTCCAAATAAAACACGGTTCTTGTTAGTTTACACTTAACAGGAAGCCAGCAGCAAAGAAATTTTTAAAATAGCCGATATACTGGATTATTTGTTAGGTTATGTTAGGTTTTCATTCTTGAATTCATGAATTTTGCCAAAATCAGCTATGAAAATTGAATTAATGTTCATATTGAATCTATTAAAATTTGAGACCGTATAGTATACGGTCATCTCTTTCCGTAAGAAAGCTCACGGCGAACTGTGCCATGGTGAAATGTTTCACATACAATTTACACGTAACATGACGTAACCAATAATTATAGTGCTGTCCAATTATTAAACATACATAAAATATATCCAATGCTGTAGATCCAAAGCATTCCAAGAAATATTCTAAAAGTTACCTAAGTATATGATAATTATTATGTAAGTATTTATTGCGCAAGTATAAGATGGTTTATTTTGACTTATCTGTAAATCTTCTAAATGTTCTATATCAGGGTTGGCAAACCTTTTTATGTACGCGTGCCAAAATTTCCCAAATATTATTAATTTTTCGACCGTCTGACATGAAGAGCAGTTTTTCATGGAGAAAAAAGTAGTTTTTAAGAATGCCATTAAAAAAATGACGATATCCTAGATAGCACATATATCTGTAACACTTATTCAATTACACCATATATTTCAGAATTACTACTGCTCCAAAAAGGCCTTGTTTTTTATTAGGTAGGTACAGCCATTTTTGTGGGTAGAAATGAAATTGTTTATTATTGTATTACTTAGTTTGGTTCTTTATGTACAAATAATTGACAGTAGAATTGCTCCGATTAGATGATGCATTCCCTCGCTACAAGTATTGTAAATCGATCAAAATTAGAGGCTTCTCCCGCCGCCTGATGAGGTTAGTACGATAATATTATATGTGACGCATAAAGCATAATGAGTCTTAATGACAAACGTATTCAAATATAATATATTTACATTAAACGTAATGCATATTCGTAATGCGCTCTGTTATTTATTATCACTAGCAGAGTCAGCTGGCGACAGGTCGCTTGTTTATTATCATTATAGGTATATTTTTTCTCTTCAAAATAAAGCATTCGCGTGTCATGCAAAATCATCTCACGTGCCACTAATGGCACGCGTGTCATAGGGTCGCTACCACTGTTATATATTATAATATATTGTTTGAGACTGCACCAGTCGAGTATCTACTATAAATAAATTGTTTGCGTTCTATTATTAGTCGTTGGTACGGAGTATTCTTGAGTATGGCTCCATCATCTGTCGGTCTATTCTATACTTATCGAACACTAAAGTGATAAATAGTATCAAACTTAGGGTAGGTTTGTATCAAAATATTAGCACTTATTGTAACAGTTACACGAAGCTGGTTTTTATTGTTGCAATAAGTGCCATATTTTAACAGCAGCAAGATAGGTGCTGTTAAAATATAGCACTTATTGCAACAATAAAAACCAGCTTCGTGTAATTGTTACAATAAGTGCTAATATTTTGATACAAACCTACCCTTAGTTTGATAATATTTATCACTTTATCACTTTAGCGGTCGATAAGTATAGAATAGACCCACTGGAGTCCTTATGAAGTTTCCTATAAGCTTGTTTTAGAGCGTGTTCAGAAAAAATTTCTTCGTCATCTCTATTTTAAAGTTTATAATTATTTTCCTTTTGACACCTTCTCAAACGAGTATTTCCCGACTAACTTTCTTCAAGGCATGCTCGCCTTTCATTCTCTTGAAGCTCGTAGGTCACTTCTGCTCTTAAAGCATTTTTCCCTGCTCTCACGTGGTATCATTTTCAATCCCGATATTCTAGAAAATTTAAATTTTTACACACCCGTCAATTACATGCGTATTCGCAGCCATGACCTATTTTGGGTGAAAGCTGTTTCCTCATGTCAGGCTCACCAGGCACCAATGGCGAGGGCTGTGCGGTTGGTCAATGCACTCCCTAGAGATGTAGATATTTTTGGCGATCCATTATATATTCTGTTTTTTAAATTCTATTTTATTGTTTAATTTGTACTTTTTGAATCATTGTTGTTTTTTTTTAATTTTATTTCTTTTGTATAAAACTATTTTTGCTTTCTTTTTTTCCTCCACTTTATTTTTTCTGATTTTCCGAACTAATTATTTGTAATTTTTATTCTAAATGTCATGTTGTGAACGTCCTGAATTAATAATTTGTTATGTACTCAACGTGTCTTTTTCAAATAAATAAATTATTATGAATATTATAACAATATTCCAAAGCAACAACAAACACAACAATAAACTTCATCGGCTGCTTGCCATGATTCAATTAGTTGTGAAACCCTAAGTATATAATAATATTATGTAACAAATTGTGGGCGTACGTAGCATCCCAAGTGAAAGTCACCGCAAGCCACTGTTATGAATACAATATCATATTATAGGCAGTATTGCCAACTGTCGTTGACAAAAACATGCCAGACGAGATACGAAAACAAGCTATTTGTCAGGAAACAACGCTAGATTTTGTGAAAATAAAATTGCAAGTAAATTTACTTATTCTATTAAGAACGAAGCCAACACTTTTCCTTTCGCTGATCGAAAAATAGTGAAAAAATCTAAAACATGTGTATACGTGTAAAAATCACACATTTTAACAGAAATATATTTAAAAATTGACAACAAATGCATATATTGCGTCAACGGCGTTCAAGTCTCGTTTCATGACATTTCGATATTCGTCAAACTGATGGCACATATACCTCAGCACACATTAAATTATATGATACCATTTCACTATAAGGCCAAGAATGCTCCTATTGTTTCAAGTGTAAAAACGTTGTATTATTTCTCACGCTACATGCTAAATAGGTAGTGACTTAGGCCCGTTTCAGACGGGACACCGGTGTCGCGCTCGATATAATATAGGAGGCCATTGTATTCGAATAAAGGAGCCTTTGTATTATGTTTATGAACGCCCCAATTCTAATGAGTCAACGCGTGTCTGGTACACTTTTCCGTTGGCCGCTACAATCTCAAGCCGCCGATACACTTGTTTTTATTACCGCAGTCAGTTTTATGTTCTAATTTATAACGCGAAATTATGCGTTGACTCATTAGCTCTGGGGCGTTCATAAACATAATACAAAGGCCTCCTATATTATATCGAGCGCGACACCGGTATCCCGTCTGAAACGAGCTTTACCTGCATTAAGTAGGTATCGGAAGTCAAAAATTTGATGCGCATGAAAATAAATAAACTAAAAATCTAGAATATTTTCAGTACTTTTAAAAGCCACTGGAGGCATTGAAAATGTTAGTAAAAACGACACAAACCACATGCGGTTTTTTGCAAGCTAGATGCTTATTGAAGAATGCTAGATCTGGCAAGAAAAACGCTTAATTGGCAACGCTGATTATAGGTACCCATATGAGTTGAGTTTACTTGAAATCAGTGACGTCCCTAGACAAAATGCCGCCCCTAGGCAGTGCCAAAATGCCGCCACATTTTTTTAAACATACATTACTAACAAAATATACCGCTAAATCTAATTTAAATGCCATCTCGGCTTTAATAGACAATATTGCGAGTCTACAATTTCAGATGGGTACACTTAGAAATACACCTGACAACTTCCAAAGAGAATGGCAAAAATATTTGGATAAATTTTAAATTAGGTCTACACGTGCCATTGCTATTCACCAATAACGTAATGTCCAAGGACAACAGAAGTAAACTAGACATCGCGAGCCCGACAAAAAGTCCTGTTAAAACTTTTATAGTAGGTACCTACCTACCTAATTAATACATTTTGTTTCCAACTAGTGAGCTGGATTTTTAATGGAAAGACATTTCTGTTATTACTAAGTTTAGGTGGCTATTTCTATATTATACGTAATGATTCTTCTCGATTTGCCGCCCTTTGGGTAACTGCCGCCCCCAAGCGACGGTCCATCTGCCTACCTCCACGGGACGACAATGCTTGAAATGCATAATATTGTATAGGTAGGTACCTATTTTCGCATACGTCGGTACGAAGTAATAACAGTTAAGTAGATGTATTTTGTTGAGAGATAATCTAGCAGTGGCGAAGACTCCATACTAGGCGATTATTTAAAGCCTACCTTCGTAAGAAAAATAATTTTTATTTTCATGTTGACGTATTTATATAATCACAAATAATAATATATTCCATATTCCCAAAGACATCTGTCGTATAATTGTCATAATTTTACGATCTTTTCCCATATTTCAATAACCACCATCTATGGCATCTCTCGAAAGTTAAACAAATAGAACACACCGCGTTACCCTTCGCATATTGTATAGGATTATTTTCGCCTGAATCGACGGGTTTTTCAATATGAAGTTTTTTTCTCATTATTTCAAAATGTCTGGCGTCCCGCATACAAATGTACAAGCTGTTTCGTTAGCGCTTCCGTCGCGAGAGCGCATTTATTCAAAATAATTAATAAGAAGATAATTTAAAAAATAATTTATATGGGATTCAATCACATAAATGTGTGTTGATTGTTGTTAAAAATATAAAATAATTTATCTCGTGATGTTTATTTATTTATTAGTTCACTCATTAGACAATTTAGATATCTGATATTGTACCTACCTAAGTCTGTGTTTTAAATATAGAAGTATTTTAAAATATCTAGTTTTACGGGTTAAATTATAAATTGTTATGGAACATAATACATATATAACAACGGACATTTTCATAGATGATAGGTAATATATTTTGAGCGTATGTTACGTTTATAAATGTTTAGGAAAATACATAAGTAATTAAAACTAATTGCTTATTTTTATGAAGTGATTATAACAAACCAATTAAGCTTTTGAAATTACTTCGTTTTAGCGTACCTATTTATCAGTAGTAATATTGGATTATCTTCTTATTTCCCGCAAATATATCTGACAAGCATGGTTACTCCCACAGCCTACCTCTTTCAAAAAGTCACCCTTCGCCACTGTAATCTAGTGAGGTAATATTATAGAATTCCGTCATTCGTGTGCGACCTTCTTTCGAGCGATGTTTTTTCTTCTGCCAAGTAAAATGTGAAATCATTCAGGAAATCAACATGTCTGTCTAATTAATTTCAACTCGCATTTGCCATTTGATTAGGTACCTACAATTTTGCATCCGTGCACAATTATTATACTCTCATCGACAACAATATGCTAGAATAATTACAAGATAAAAAGAACTTTTTATATACTTACAACATTTTTAAATTTTCTGTTGAATCATATAAACTTGACTTGACTAGCTTAAGAGCGTACCTCAGTGAAACGGCAAATAATTTTCAACAGTAGGTGCGACAAAATTTCTCATTAGTTGCCAATCGGAGACCGACAGTCAAGGTGTCCGCACGTCGATTTGTTTTGTCATGGCGTCGGATGAAAATATTCTTAAATCGTGTAAAGATGACTAAAAAACTTTACGTATGTACTTAAAAAAGAAAACATGTCAATGAATATACTATTATTATTAGTAATATAACAGTAAACATGACATTAAATGAACGCATGTTGGATTTTTATGACAAATTATATTTCGTTCGGAACGCGTCATTTTCACAATTCGCGTATCGCCTAGCCACGATCTTTTTAGACCTGCTAGACATGCATCAACTGATGTATAGCCTTAAACGATCAAAAAAATTGTATTTGATAGAAATAATAATACTGAAATGTTATTTTGACACTCAAATTGATTTCCAAAGTAACGCACGTGTATATTAATAATTTAGTTGCTAGAATCCCAAACCCCTATCAACCAATAATAGTGGATTGGATTACGGATTTCTTCCGAAATAACTTTTCATACAAAACAGAATTAAGTGAAAATGAATTTAATTCTACTTAAAGATGGTTAAAAGTATTTAAAAAATGCATTGGCATCGTGTTCTGATATATTCTAAAAGTTTCAAATGTCTAACTAGTCGGGAAGTTAGTTAAAAATCGATTGCAAGATTTATACCGGACAAATAAGAATACGACCTAATAAAAACGTTGTAAAAAAGACGTTATTTCAGATGATAATATTTTAAATTTCCTGAAAAATAATCCATGCCCTCTTTTTTGTGGAGAATATTATTTTGGCTTAAATTGCCTGCAAATTAATTGGTAGTTTTTTTTAAAGAAACTTCATTTATTTATATACCTACATACTATGTTTAAAAGCCAGGGGTTCTCAACCATCTCCCAGCGGAACTATTTTCGTACTGAAAATAATCAACAAAATTCTAATAAATCCTTTATCACAGAGAATGTTTAAAGCTTAAAACCCTCGTAGAAAAGGACAATTTCTAACAAGATGACCTTATTTTACATATATTATAATACTGACTTTTTGATCTTTTGGAAGAGTTAAAAAAATCTTATTTCAAAAGTTCAAACATTCGAATAATAATTAGATAACCTACTTAACTTCAGGGGAAAAATAAACATATAAGTAGCAGAAATGATTAGCTCTAAATAACCTTTCAAAGCAAAACTACAGTTTTTAAAAAATAATTTGGTGAAAAATTCTCTTCTACATTTTCCAAGATTGAAAAAAGTGATTGGTGAAATAGTTTCGACTTAAAATCGTCACTGTTCTGGCAGAAGACACTAATTCGAAAAAATTACATGTTGAGTTAGTTATACCAAAATTTTCTTTATTTCAAACTTTACCGTCTGGAAACCTTCTTAATAAATAAACAGTCTTTATTTTAAAGTCATTTTTTTTACGATTACTTAATAAACTCACATGATAGACCATTTCAAACATTTTAACAACTTCAAAGTCAAATTACTCAAAACTAGTATTCTCCAGTTAGTGTGTTCTGCCAGAACAGAGACGAAATTATTCTCAATAAAAATCTCGTTGACTTTAGAAATCCGGCGTTTGCCAGCTAAAATCCTAAATCTCAAATGCGCCCGCGACCGCAATAAGGTTAAGAGCACCTGGTCTAAGCCCTAAGGTATAGTCGTAATATTTTATTCAATGTTGTGGCTGGTCCAAACTTCTCTACCGCCCGCATGTACGTGTGCTCGATACAACATACAAACTGGTATCATTTTATGCTACGTGATATTGTCATAAAATGCAACTACAAAAATATATATAAGTTGTTAATATATAATATATATATATATCACGTAGTTAGCAGATAAGGAAAGATAAGTAGGTATATTTATTTGTCATCCACCGCAAATAGGTACCTGTGGTAGATTAGAGTGAAATCATAATAATAATATGACGCTATCGTACCTGTTATTGATTACTTAGTAAAAAATGCACACAGGCACACTTGTATTATTTCAAAATATTATTACTTACTTAAATAACAATATTATAATATATAATAGGTAAGTACTTATATTGCATTCCGAATATAGTGTCGTAAAGTTTGTACACGTGCTGGTCTTCTGTGGTAAGGAACTGAAATTTGGCAGGAATGTAGCCCTAAAACTCCTTATTGGCAGACTTGGCGGACGTGGACTTATATGGGGCGGTTCAGGTCCTTAATTCGATATTTACACGAAACTTTACCTGGCTCGATCTATATAATATTATAAATGGTCTCTATACTAACAATAGGGATATCAAATTAAATCTAAAAAAATAATAAATCGATCTTCATATAAACATGAAAAAATTACCTGCTTTTGTTTCTAATTTGTGTGATAATTATTTTTTAGGTTTTAGGTCTTTAGACATGCCATGTAGGGATTGCAATACCGATATTTCAAAACTGGTATACCAATATTTTTCGATACCGAAATACTAATTTTAAAAATCAGACAATACCGAATATATCGGTACCCTATTGAAAGTGGAAACAAAATATTGTATTAATTAATTAACATACTAAAAGGTTCAACAGGACAAACATTAGCATCTCTGTCATAATATGAGTGTTTCACAAGCATAGTGAACCAAGTCCTTTCTGGTTATTTTTGAGTATAAGCTAGGTTCAAACATAATATTTGAGTATTTCTAATTCTGTAGGGGTATGATTGCATTTCTGAAGTGTTATTTTGAGTACATTTAAGTTATTATGTAAGGGAAATCATACCCTTACAGAATAAGAAATACTCAAAAATTATGTTTGAACCTAGCTTACTTTAAAATAACCAGAATGGACTTGGTTCACTATGCTTATGAAACAGTCATATTATCTTACCTTTACCTATTTTTAAAGGTTTACATATTTATATTATTTACCTATTCAGACGTTTTTGCAATAAAATATAAATATTTTAAAGAGATTTTTATATCTATATTTATTAATAGGTACCTACTGTTTTTTCCATATATTTATTTCACGAATAACGATATTGCAATCCATAATACCACGTTTAAATTATTCCATTCACTTAAATAATTTAAATATTTTGTGTTCATGGGGGAGAGGGCGGCCCGGAACCGAACCTTGTGTGCGTGCCTAATACTTTGTAATTTACTTTGTATTGTGGAAGATTCGCCATGTTATACCATAGGTTATAGGTACCTACTTGATAGGACTGTAAAATTATAATAATTATTCTGTTTCAGGACATATGTCCCGAAATTGTCTCAAAGTTAGCTGGCAATTAATCTGAATCATGTGTGACAAGACGTGATAACTAAGCAAACATAATATTATAAAACATAATGTATTATCGCTTAGTCACAAACCCGCTCTGGGCGATTTTTTTAATAAAATTAGTTTTAATTAAATGTACGTATGTGTTATATCGGTAGGTCTACCAGCCTATCGAGAAGCGAGTTTTAAATTCCGCACTGTTTCGTAAAAAAATCAAAATGAATATTGACTTGAGTCGCCAAACCCGCTATAGGATAAAACAGATTACTGAAACCGCTCTAGATAGGCGACCAATCAGACGTCGCGATTCAGACCATGATTTTTAGCATAAATTTTAATCACTATACAAACATCAGCTCTACTAGCATCAACATAATCGTAAATGCACACAACAGTTATTCATGATTTACCTACTCGAAACTCAAAAAACCCTGCAGGATTCATTACATAATATCATATAACATAACACGTTAAGTGGACTAATGTAGTTTTCAATCAAAAGCGATATTATTTCTTGACTATTTATGGAGTTACAATGAAAACAAGAAAACGTAAAAGTACTGCCACAAGCAGAAACAGCATATGTCATCATTCACCGTTTTAATGACGTTATGTTTTAACATACAGAAAAATATTGAATATAAACAGGTTTACAACTTAGGTTTACAAGAATAATAATTATTATACTGTACAAGTCAAATACTCAATATTGTCCAAATTTAAAACATAGCAAGGGACATTTTTCAAAAATGAATTTTATTGTACTAATGTTTAAATACATAATCTGCTAATGCATGTCAGTATTTATTTTACAAATTGCTTTATTTTCCAGATATTCGACATGAAAAAACCTCTGGTTTAGAAATTCATTACACAGTAGGTATACAACAAATAATTACAAGATAAAAAGAACTTTTTGTTTACAACGTTTTTAAATTTTCTGTTGAATCACATAAACTTGACTTGACTAGCTTAAACGATCAAAAAAAAAATGGACTTGATAGAAATAATACTGAAATATCATATTGATTTCCATAGTAACGCACGTATATATTAATAATTAAGTTGGTAGGACCCACTTAGCAACCAATAATAGTTTTACTTTTTACAGATTTCTTCCGTAATAACTTTTCATACAAAACAGAATTAACTAAAAATGAAATCAATTCTACTTAAAGATGGCTAAAAGTATTAAAAAAATGCATTGGCATCGTGTTCTGATATATTCTAAAAGTTTCAAATATCTAGCTAGTCGGGAAGTTAGTTAAAAATCGATTGCAAGATTTGTACCGGACAAACAACCACCGGACAAACAAAAATACGAGCTAAGAAAAACGTTGTAAAATACAATTTTCAAAACCTAGTAGGGTCAACAGCTGTTGCTGGATTATACTTATTTTGGATTGTAGCATTATTTTGTATTAGATTATGATTGAAAGAAAAAAATAATTGTTTCATTCCGTATAGGCACGTTGCAGTATTTTAATTACATATTAAAAAGTATAAGTATTATTTTATTAACACTGAGTTAAGTCAATTCAAATATAATATGAAAATAATGATTTTATGTTCTAGTATATTTCTTGGAGTTTTTTTATTTTCCCCGCGGTAATTACTCAGTTATTTAGGATTTCTTCTAGAATTTAATAATATTACTAACGATAATATCTACTTACTAGTTGTGTTATTCATTTGAAATCACTAAACTATTATTATGAACATAAGCGTAAAGTTTGATAGTTTTGACAGAAAATTGTCAGTGTGTGTTTGCGTTTGGTGAGTGTACACGGCGCCTGAAGATGCCGAAAAGCGAAACCCGGGTCGCAAAAAACGACTCAAATGGAATAGTACAAAACTTAAATCCATTAGAATTTAAATATGACGTAGTTAAAGCGACAACGAGCGAGAGAAAACGATGCAACAGGCTTCATGTAAGAGCAGTCGGAAATAATAATAATATTTAATAGTAATTCGTGCGCAGAAGAATAAATCGCGATCTGCGCAATTTTGAGGTTAAGTTGTTCCACTATAATACCTAGTAAAGCAATTCTTTACACCCACGGTGGCCGCGCGGTAACGCCGTGGGTCCCAGGTTCGAATCCTGGGACTGGCGAGTACACATATTTTTTTTTCAATTTGTGTCTGTCAGGGTATGGACCTAATGGCAGACATCCATTTCTCGTAAAAAAAAAATCTGTTAATACAAACCTCTACTCTGTGGAGGGCCCGTATGATCCTATTAGGATCAGACATGGTCGAAAGAAGAAAGAAAGAAAATCTTTATATTATACTACTACACATTTTTCTTCTGTCGTGTCTGTGCAAGAAATGCAGCTGGAGTTTATGTCATAGACAAAGACTCTTCCCAACCATACCTTGGCCACCACCAGGTCATGTCATTGGCTTCAAATACCTATATCATTGATGGTGCAGCTGATTGGAAGGAGGGTACAAATCATCCCATGTTTTGCGGTTTGCTCGAAGCCACGTTCACTTTTACATAATATTATCCATGATCCTAGTTATTCCGGCATTACTTATAGCAATGGGATTCATTAAAACATGATTTCGAATTTTGACAGCCGTCAGCCGTGTGGTTTTAGCTAATTGACTACGAATTGATTATTAATTCTCATATGTAAACTGAGTTTTGAAGACCCTTGTGATATTCCATACCCAATGCAAGTACAGACTATAGGTATGCAGGGTATGCTAATAGTTCAATGTACACATAATCCGTATCGGACAACGATTATACGATTCTTTTGCATGCGCCTATTGTTCGAGCTTATCGCGAGTCGGTTGGTGCATGAATACATTTACTGCATCGGATATCGATTACCAATTAACTATGCATTGTCCTCAGGTGTGTTGTTATTACTAGAGAATCTCTCACCTGGAAATTTTGCAAAAGAGCAATCGACCATAAGTGTGTGAGATAATTATTTTAGTTTGGATGTTCAACGACCAGGGTTCTAGGCGCTTGTTGAATATTAATACACTGACTAAGGCATACAGCCCACCAAACAAGCGCTCGACGCGCTCACTACTGAGTAGGCCCCCTCCCACCCGCGCATTACCCTTCACCTATGTAATAAGGGGCTCAAGCAGCACAAAATAATTATTATTATCAGCGTCTCTCATAACAGTCATAACAAAGCAATAAAAATATTATAAAATTTCTCGGGGCTTGTAATTAAAATCGGACATGCAATAACTAAACAAAGAGTTCGCTGTTCTTAAATAATGGCTTCTCGCCCGTCGCATCGACGACGCTTCAAGGAGCGTGATTTTGCTCGCCGTTTTCAATGAATGGATACGTTGTATGTTCGTTAATTCGTATCGCCGAGAAGCCAAAAAAACGATGACTCATGGGGCGGGCGCGCATAATGCGTCGTCAAATCCAGTGGGCGCTGGCGTATTTGATTACGTTGTAGTTTCGTTGATTTACGTGCCACTTGTGAAATTTTGCGCGAGAGCCACACTTGCTGCGTTAAGTGGGTTTTACGCCTAAGAGCTGAGATAATATATTATATCGGGTCCAAAAACATATAATATGTGTCGCTAGATTTCAAAATCAGCCAAGTCAACCTTTAGGTATTTTTGTGAATTGCTGAAGAACAACTACTTTCTAACATTTCTGCATTATCGGAATGTGGAACTTATTAATTTTAAATATTCTGTACTCGAAATAATATAAACTTTCACCCTTGTGACTGTGTGCTTGAAAAAACAAAATGGTGTTTTTCTCCTATTCATCTATTATGGACTTGGCTGATTTTGAAATCAAGCGACACATATGTACTTATTGATACGTTATATTATTTATTCTTTTTAACACTACAACAGGCCATGAGGCCCAATGACAGTAGTGTACTGAATCACAAACAACCAGGCTTTGAGGAAATCACATAAATATATTCCGAACAGGGAACTCAGAAATAATGGGAACTGAAATACCTAACGGGTAAGGAGAAGCAGGCAACCGATTTTAAGTAAGGAAAACTACGGGACAAATTTAAACACGTGTCAAGAATACGTCATACGTAGAATACTGACAACTGCTGTCGGTTTATGCACTGTCGCTCATTTAATATTGGTGTACTACACACACTATTGCATGTCTATAATGCGTGGTTCATTTTCGTAGGACACTCGCACATTCAAAACTCTGCGTCAAAATGTACTGTATTGGCATATAGCCTATCGGAATTCTATTTATTATCTGTTCTGTGTTTTTGATTTATCAGGAAATATAACCCGAAGCCCCCAGCACCTTACGCACTGGACTATGAGTGCCGCTGGTCATATATTATATGAAACGGTTTATGTCGGAGAGTTTGTTTTGACTTTAAATAAAAGCACGGATTCGGGGCAATTTAATATAAGGATATTTTATTTTTCACGCAAGATTTATGTATGGGACACATTTATGTTTATGTAAGTAATTATTAGAGATGAAATCAGAGAACACATAATTAATGCGAACTGAAATACTGAACGGGTGTGGAGTAACAGGCAACCGATCTCGAGTGTGGAAAAATATGGGATAAACTTAAACACGTGTCAAGAATACGTCATTTTAAGCTTGTCTTTCGTTCTGACAACTGTTCTCGGTTTATGCACTGACGTTCATTCAATATTTGTGTATTTGAAGGTTGCAACCAATGACATTATTAATGGACAACGCACTCAGTACAGTAGCTAGCAAGTAAATTCGCGCATAGCGACTTTCGCACATGTATAGGTAGACGTCACGCAATTTCCATTATGCGATATCACGCATCGGGAATTTATAGCAATATCACCTTTATTTTAATTGCGTTAGAACAGTGTTTCTAGTGTCAATGTTCATTTGAGCGAACCCGTTCGAACCGAACCATTCGGCAGACCCGACAAAAAGCATCGGGAATTTATAGCAATATCACTTTTATTGTAATGGCGTTAGAACAGATTATGCCATTCGGCAGACCCGACAAAAAAGTGATTGTCATTTTTGTCCAGATGCTTCGTCCATATTAATATCATTGGTTGCAACTCATACTATCTTACGTCTTTATGTTTGTTTCATTTTCGTATGACACTCACAGATTCAAAAGCCGGCTTCAAAATGTAGTGTATTGGGGGTATAGTCCATCAGAATTCTAATTATTAATCTGTTCTGTGGATGAAACACTATTTTATTTACTTTGGATTCACTACGTTGGGATTAGGTAATATTTTTTAAATCTAATATTAGCTGCTAGGCACTTTGACGCTAAGGTTACGTATTAGGGTCGTAGTGTTCGTACGTGACTAGGCATTCAAAGGCTAGTTACTGACTAACTGTTATCTTTTTTCTCAAGCCAACGCGAGGCTATATGTACATCTAGACGCCACCCATTGCATTGCTAAATTTAATGAAGCTACGTGCCGTGCGTTCGGTTTGTGGGCGAGCGAACGCATTCGTATACAAATGTTTGAGACCATAGACCATTTCGCTAGTGCTCGCACTAGACGCTCAGAATTAAAATATATTTTTCTATTTTTTTACGTTATATAGTATTTTTAAGCGGTCAAAATGCAACCATTAGGTAAAAATATCCATAATTTAAGTTATTTTAAAGAAACACGGTCACTGATATTAAAATATATAATAATATACAAATAAATTATCACGAACATGTATCAACTTACCTATGAAACGTAATACCATCTTCTTGCTTATCAGTACGGCTACCACATTTTAATACAACACACAGAACCATCTTTTCTACTTAAATAACTAAAAAATATTTACCACTGACTTTATGTTTTAACACAAAAAATAGCAATTTTAGCAACACGGTTATCGACGCTTAGTTAAGCAATAAGGTAAGATTTGGCGGCTACACCGTAACAAACCATCTCCCACATCTGTAAACCTTTTATCTTACTCTAGCGCGTGTCGCAGAGATTATAAGGGTGCCGAATACTTTCTCACTCGCACTTATGCATCGCTTTTGTTCAGGCCTTGATCTGTACATTATTATTAGTTATTTTGGTCTAGTACATACCGGGTCTAGTATCTAGAAATTCGTCTAGCGTCTAAAGAATTTTTGATGGGATATTTGGGCATTTATTACGTTAATTGGTAACACTAGGAAGAGTAGTTTGATTAAAAGGAAGTAGCGCGAATCTATGCCTGTGCTTGCCTAGTGGTGCTTGGAGTGACGTAGTAAAATTATACTAAGTTAGGGGTAGCGAACCTATGGAACACGAGATGATTTTGCATGGCACGCGTTTGAAGAGAAAAAATACCTAAAATAATAATAAATGAAAGATCGCGTTGTATAAAAAATGGCAGGCAAATACTCTTCAAGAATAAGCATTACGTTTAATGTAAATATATAATTACATAGGTCGGTCTTTAGACTTTTTGCATCACACATAATATTCAATTTCAATTTTCAATTTCAATTTATTTATTTTACATATTGTGGACATTACAAATTATAAGTTTAAGACGTTCACAACATGACATTTCTTCTTCGACCATGTCCGATCCTGATAGGATCATATGGGCCTCCACAAAGTGGAGGTTTGTATTGACAGATTTTGTTTTTTACAAGAAATGGATGTCAGCCACTTGCTCAACCTATTAGGTCCATACCCTGACACACACAAATTGAAAAACAATATGTGTACTTGCCAGACCCAGGATTCGAACCTGGAACCGAACATTTAGAAACAAAGAAATATTATTAAAACAGTTTTATGTACATAACACAATGTGTAAATACAAAAAATATTAAGTATATAGGTACAAGGAAGTACACCGGATGAGTTAAGCAGACCCTATTTTAAGAATTTAAAAAACAACGTCCACCTATATTCACCCTCACGTAAGTGGAATATATCAATATCCGATGCGATTTCATTAAACATGGTTACTGCCCTCCCAATTGGCATTACTAATGGCAGGTATTATCACACTAACCTCATCAGATGCAGACCACGAAACCGCGCCGCGAACCTCTAATTTTGATCGATTTACGATGCTTGAGACCACTATAGCAAGAGAATGCCTCATCTGATCGGGGCAATTCTCGTGTCAACTAAACTAATTAATACGTTAACAAAAATTTTCATTTCTACCCACAAAAAATTCAAAATTGGTGGACCGAAATGTATGGTATAATTATATTATTGAAAAAAGTAATAAAGCGATATGTGTGCTATATTCTGTGAGTAGTATCTAGAACATTATCATTTTTTAATATAATTTTTCCTCTTAAAAAACTGCTCGGCATGTCAGACAGTTGAAAAATAATATTTGGGAGATTTTGGCACGCGTCCATAAAAAGGTTCGCCAACCCTGTACTAAGTAAAATCTCCATAGGTAATAATAATTATGAAGATGCAGCATCATGCATGCACGATGAGTAATAATATAAATTAAAAAATAGTTTGTAAAACATCAACAAAAATTATGAGTAGATAATAGGCGAAACAAGAGAACAATGATTTGTCATAATTCATAAATGGCCATGTAGGTAATATAATAACAATAAAATTTAATTAAATATTTATGAACATATAACCTACAATATTAATAGCAAATCGGAAATATGAGTAAGCGATGCATTAAGTATGCATTGTTGAACACTGTTTATAAAATCTCATGATTATAAACAAACTTATTTCACATTGAATTATTTATTGAGGTTGATAAAATTTAACGAATGAATACAAAATGCAGTGGTGTAAATTGACTTCAATGTCAATTAATATGTTATTGTAAATTTTACATACATCTTTTAAACATTCTTTAAATTAGGTTTCGTTCTCAAATTATTAATATATTACTTAAGGTGACGCATCAGTGAAACGCCAAATAATTTTCAACTGTACGCGCGACGAAATTTTGTACTCGCTTCGCATTCCTTGAGAGAACGTCGAGTCAGACATACGTCACTTTGCTGCGTGATGGCGACGGGCCAATTAATTCTAAAATCGTGTAAAGATGACTAAAAACGTTACCCATTTACTTTAAAAAGAAAACATGTCAATGAATATATTATTATTGTTACTAATAGAATTATAAACAGAACATAAAATGGATGTATGTTGGATTTATATGAGAAATAATATTTCGTTTGACAGGCGTCTTTTGCACCCGCGACCCGCAATCCGCACATCGCCTAGCAACGATCTTTTTAGACCGTGCCTCAACTAATGCATGGCCTTAAGGCTATACCCCAGTTGAGGCATGGTATAAAAAGATCGTGGCTAAGCGATGCGCAGATTGCGGGTCGCGGGTACAAATGACGCATGCCGAACGAAAGTCAACATGCATCCATTTAATGTTCTGTTTATTGTTCTATTAGTAACAATAATAATATATTCATTGACATGTTTTCTTTTTTTAAGTAAATGGGTAACGTTTTTAGTATTCTTTACATGATTTAAGAATTAATACCCCGTCGCAATCACGAAACAAATTGACGTGTTCCCAGCTTGACGTTCGCTCTCAGAATGCCAGCGAGTCCAAAATTTCGTCGCGCCTATAGATAAAATTATTTGCTGTTTCACTGATGTATCGTCTTAGTACTTCAGTGAAACGGCAAATAATTTTCAACTATAGGTGTGACGAAATTTCGGACTGGCTGGCAATCGGAGAGCGAAAGTCGAGCTGTGAACACGTCAATTTGTTTTGTGATGGCAACGGGGGAATTAATTCTTAAATCGTGAAAAGATGACTAAAAAACGTTACCCGTTTACTTGAAAAAGAAAACATATCAATGAATATATTATTATTATTATTAGTAATAGAACAATACACATAACATTAAATGGACGCATGTTGACTTTTTATGACAAATTATATTTTGTTCTGCACGCGGCATTTACACAATCTTCGCCTCGCGTAGTCACGATGGTTTTAGACCGTGCCCCAGCTGAAGTATAGCCTTAATTATACTATTTTTTGATGAAAAAAATATTGGTATTTTAATGCATATTATAACAGGTACAGTGACAATAATTTTATGAAAAAAAACGTATTTTTTAATTTTAAATATATACCTAAGCACCACATAAAATGTTGTGGTTTGGATATTAGATTAGCTAGTGACCTACTCATACCTATCTAAACTTGTGGTATAGATTAAAAATACTGATAATTAGAAACTTAGAATCTTTTTATATAATTGTCTAAGTACTTACTATAAATATAATTTAAATTATTATTTTATAAAGGTACCTATATGAATTTATCATTGTTAAATATTATAATGTCGTGTATAATCAATGATGAAAACAAGAAGTGCAAGTTTGATTAACGTCGGACGCCAGCCATGAGCATTATCATGTCGGTAATAGCAATGTCTTCATTGTTTACAAAACTGGACGGCTTTCATTGTCAAAATTTGAAATATTCAGTTAACGTAGTTGTTATAATTTATTTACATGACTCATAGGCAGTTCAGTTGCTTAAGGCTATACTTCAGTTGAGGCATGGTCTAAAAAGATCGTGGCTAGGCGATCCGCGGATTGTGCAAATGACGCGTGCCGAACATAATATAATTTATCATAAAAATCCAACACGCGTCCATTTAATGTTATGTTTATTGTTATATTACTAATAATAATAATATATTCATTGACATGTTTTCTTTTTTAAGTAAATGGGTAACGTTTTTTAGTCATCTTTACACGATTTAAGAATTAATTCCCCCGTCGCCATCACGAAACAAATTGACGTATTGACACCTCGACGTTCGCTCTCCGAATGCCAGCCAGTACGAAATTTCGTCGCACCTATATAATTGAAAATTATTTTCCGTTTCACTGTAGCACCGTCTTAAGATTGCCGTGAATTTAAAATGTAAAACAATAATAAACCTACTGCATTGGTGTAATGATAAAAGTAAACGCTCTCATCTACTACGATGCTGTATTAAGGTTGTGTTTTGATTTCAATCCTGTATTCTGAGATCGTGACTATTGTCTGTTTTAATGATATTATTTATTTTGTATTATTTGTACCTTTGTATCCTTTGTACCTACCTACGACAGTATGAGACAATATGTCAAACGACCTCTCAGTAGAAATAAAAAATATACCCCGCGTTTTATATATTGCATAGTATATAATTAATTAATTATAATAATTTATTAAATACGTCATAATAAACCATAGAATCACGTTTATAAACAAAAGTAACTCACCTGCATTTGGTTCAATCGAGATGCTCCTGCGCCCTGCATGTTTCCTGTCTTTGTTTGGACCCAACTTCACAACAATAATTATTCACTTTATTACGTATAAAACAATAATATTTACAACCAAGTCACTTATCGAAGAATTTTGATTAAAAAAAAATAACAAAAAGTTTATCTTTTACAACAGATCCTACAATTTTCTGAAAACGTCAAAAAATGTTTACAATAATAATTATTAATGATAATTATATCATCACTGGCAACAAACACTTGTATTATTCACTTTTATACTATTTAATAAATATTTTTGTACCTAGATACTAATCGATTTATTATTATTATTTAAAATAAAATATTAAACATTATTATTATTAATATCAACCTATTAATGTATAATAATTAATAACTACACGTTGATAGAACTTGAAGCTTGAATCCACTCATTTTTAATATTGACATATTGCCCACAATGGCCGAGCGGTTACGCGTCAGACCTATAATGTCGTTGGCCCGGGTTCAAATTTGTTCAAAGTCTGGTAAATTCATAATATGTTATTTTTCAATGTGGGTTTGGACCCATAGTATACCTACCTCTATGTATGGGCCCAATAGGTTGAGCAAGTGGCTAATTATTATCTACTTCTCGTAAAAAAACAAAAATCTGTTACTACAACCTCCACTCTGTGGAGAACCATTATCGATGGTTTAGTGCACAGATATTGTATGTCCAGTTTAGTATGTTTTGAGAAAAACCGGGTCGCAAAAAACGGCTCAAATGGAATAGTACATAACTTAAATCCATTAGAATTGAAATTCAAATTCCATCAAGTACTTTCGGTAGATAATATTAATATTTACAAAGGTAAATGTTTTATGTTTGTTTGGGTGAATTTATTTTAAATTCCCAGGGCGATTCGTGTTTACTGTCCAACAAGAAGATTTAGGCAATAGCCGGAAGTCTCTGTCGTCGACTAAATAGGAGGAGCTTGTTAGTTCACATTTTTAACACGTGGACAACTCGTTGCCAACCGGAAGTCGCTATAATCGAAGTGCGGTTAAAAGCGGGAGGAGCTTATTACTTCACGGTTTTAACACGTAGCCAAGAAGATCTTATTGTACCTACAGTAATTATTGTTATGGCCAAATGCGAGAACTCTCCTGAAATACCTACATCCAGATGTGTGACGATATTATGTGAAGGTACCTACACAATGTTTTTTTATTAACTTGTGAATTTGTCTGCGCAGGCAATTAATTATCCAAGTGCAATGTAGGCCGATGGTTTGTTTATGTGTCATACAAAATGTACCTATTTTTTGTACGAATACGTAGGTATTCCACAGTCTATATTCGGCGACGAACTTTTGGTATGGCCGAGGTAATCGAATTAAGTAAAACACCCTACATAGTTTATTTATGGTTTATTCCGTGACAATCGTTGGATAAACGTCAAATTTGAATATGGAATGCTTGCTTCACATACCTACTGACCTGAATTTATCAACGAATTCAACGCTACCTAATCAATTTAACGCGGGAAAACGAAATCGACAGGACAAATTTAAGTATTGCATGTGTTCAAAAAGAATGTATTCTATACATAGATAATAAATATATTTTTGGTTGCCTGACATATTACCTAATTTTTTATTATGAGCATAAAAGACTCTCAAATAATGGGTATGCTTTTACTCCAAATGTCCAATTTATAATAATGCATATCAGAAGTTTAGGGATTTATAAATGTATTGTCCATTTAAAATAACCGCAAAGAAGAAAAAAAACAAAAACAAATCTTGTGATAACCTAGATTCTTCGACTTCGAATTATATAATGGTTTCTCGTTGTTTTTATTTTTAAAGTACCAACTGTCACTCTGACGTTTAATAGTTTGTTTACGTAAGGAGTTGAAAATGGCCGACAATAATAAATTCGCTGCCTAGGCAACGAAACAATTCTAAACTATAATATTATACTGTATAATCGTCACGATTGCAGTATCATACTGTGGCGTAAAGGTAGTGCATTCGGCTGATAACCGAACAATCGGTGGTTCGAATCCAATCGAGTGCGTTTTTTTTCGTGTGAAAAAAAAAATATGTGTTACATGTCACACGCCAAAAATACACTCTGATTTGATTTCCCAAACGCGCCAAAAGAAGTATAACTTCAAAAAACATTTTGTGGTGATTTACAGAATTTGAAACTAAACAGGTGTCACTTTAAATACGGACATCAACCAGCCAATTTACTTACTGTCAAAATCATTAGGTACGATAATATACCTACATATTGAGGTAAATATTCTTGTCAGAACAATCGAGACTTTATAGTACCCACGTAAGTATGTACCCACGCGATTTATTTCCAATCAATAATACAAAACCTGCCCAATTTATTAAAAAGAAGCCAAATTGTAAAAAAAATAAAAATCGATACCCTTAACCTTCAAATAATGTCTAAAATTCGATGGAATTAACAAAAGCAACATAAATCGACACATATTATAAATAATATAATAGACAAACAAAATCAGCTGTTTGTATGCTAGATGCTTGTCTACGTAGGTTTCCTGGTAACTCATAATAATATTATGTAGGTACCTACCTATCATAAGAGAGCAAAATTATATATTTTCTTTCGTTCTATCTGTAAAAATATAAAATTTATTGAGGTTATGATGTAACCCAATTTTTTAACATTATTTGTTGAGGTATGTATTAACCATATAACCAGTGATGTTACCCACAACTCGAGATTCGGGATTTCCCGAAATGATGAAATTTTGAATTCTCGAAATTCGGGATTTCCAGAAAATAATTCTCGAGATATCGGGAAATTTAAAAAAAAAAAACTTAAAATCCTAAAATCAGTGTAAAAACAAAACAGATAAATTCCAAAAAAAAAAATTGATTTTGAGACACAAAATTTCCTGATGTTGCAAAAATTGCGCTCGTTTTGAGTCGACGTTGGCTTAATTGTGTTTTCTGTCCATTTTTTTTCATATAGAAAATCGTTTTTTTCAAATAATATTTGATACTTAATAAAGAATCAAATATTATTAAGGAGAAAGATTCTCGAGATCCGGGATTTCCCGAAATGTTAAAAATTTCAATTCTCGAGATTCGGGAATGAAAATCTCGAAAATTTCTCGAGAATTCTCGTCGGGAAATTCCCGAAACCCAACTCTACTCACAAAGCATCTGTTTTATTACTTTAAATCAAAAATTCCCTGTACCATATTTTTAGATTTAGATTGTTCGTAGACCCACCCGAAGACGTTGAAAAGACCCATCTCTAGAAAAACCGGTAGGACCAACGAAGTTAGCTGCATGTTATTGATTATTGAAGATCCACGTGTTGCCAACTTAATAGCGCCTGTACACGTGCATGGATTTACTGGCACCAATAGCGTGTGTTTTACACCATCGCGATAATAACTATTTTCACGTGAAAGTGCTGACTGTTTCGCCAATCTAATTATTCAAGCGTAAGCTAAACGCGACGTTGTCGGTTTGGACAGGTCGTAAAAATCGGTAATTGTCAAAATGAGTCTCTGCGCGATGTAGTTCGCTTTTTTCCGGCAGGTTCGCCACTATCGTTCTACTGCGCAGGCGGAGATATCGCACAGTCCAACTGTCGCGTAAAAGTTCAGAAACTGCTGAACTTTTTGGATTCATGTATGCAATCTTGCACGATAATACTTGTTTACACGTGCATTTTTTTTGTTATGGACGCGATAATACGTACCTACTGTTAGCAGTAAATACATGCACGTGTAAACGGAGTATTACACTAGTTTCGCCAGTGCAGAATTTTTAAATTAAAACATAATTTTAGATTCACTCAATCAATTAATTTTATAAATTATTTTTAAATCTGTAGATATTGCCGAAATAAAACCTGAAACATATTTTTTTATGAATGTGTAGTATTGTTTGTATAACATGCTCGACTTTTATATTAATTAAATCATATTAAACATGTAGTTATAACTGCATGTGAAAATAATGCCTTCAATGATCTATCTATAATAGGGATGGCGAACCTTTTTAAGTACGCGTATCAAAATTTCCCAAATATTATTGTTTGACTGTCTGACGTGCCGAGCAGTTTTTCGAGTGGATCGAGCAGGAAAAAAAATGAAAAAATAGTTACAAGAAATCTATTAAAAAAGTTAAAAATTACAAGCTTTTGAATTCTTGAGTATTATTATTATAATACCTACTTAGTTTGGTTCTTTACGAACAAATTGACGCCAAAATTTCCCGGATCAGATGAGGCATCCTCTCACTACAGCATTATAAGATGATTATAAATCGATTAAAATCAGAGGTTCGCGACCCCGCCGCCTGATGAGGTTAGTGCTTTAATATTATTATGTGTGACCCATAAAATATAAGGACCCGTCTTCGCAATTTAAATTAATTATAATGCTTATTCTTCAATAGTATCAGCTGCCTGTTATTTTTTATACAATGCGATCTGTCATTTATGCATGAATTTCGTCGTTTCCGTTTGCGCATCGATTGATAAATATTATTGGTAAAAATATTATAAAAAACCGAAAAAAAAAGCATTTTTTATATTACATAATTTATATTTAGGCATTTGTAAAACTTTTTGTAAAAAAAAAATATTTTAAATTATATATCTACTCATCTATTTTTTTTCTCTTCAACACGTTACTGTCTATAATATACTGTTATAGAGGTATGAGAATAAGCCTGAATATCATATATTTGATGTGAAGATAATAAGTACATTGGTATAAGTACCTACTCACCTGATAATAAAATGTAACAACATCCCCCATTTGTCAATGCATCAAAGTAGGGAGTATTAATTTAACTATTACCAACAATTCAATCATACTAACAGTGTTATACAAAAAGTATGACTTCCTATAGTCTAGTTTTATAATATAAAGCTTTTTGCTAGACAATTACTGATTGTTATTATTGAAACAACCACAACAATTACTATGATTCAGCTCAATCAAAGAAATACAACTTTGATACGACTATGTTTTTGATGCATTAACTATGTTCTACGTAGATAGGTATCTAGGTAGCATTAAAAAAGATTACATCATGGCTTGAAAATTTTGTCACAATGACCATAAAAGCATATTTAAAAAGATATGTTTAACAATTACGAAAAATACATGTTTTAAATTTTTTCCAGCAACATTATTTTTGTTGTATTTATCTACTTGATTTCCAGGAAGCTGATTCTTAAAAAGACACGTTTCTAAGCTAAGTACCTACCCAATTAAATAAAGTACTTAGTATGTAAGTACCTACTTGTTACATAAATACCACTTGCTAAGTTGTTTGATATTAAATATACCATTTTTTAAATACTTAAAAATATATATACTTAGGTACTTACTTAAAAAAAAACTAATAACATTCCAATTATTTTGACATTAGTGGTACATGCGCAGAACTTAGATTACCTACGTGAAACATTGTAAACATTTTAAAAATATTGTATAAGTATTATTTTCTTCATCGATTTGGGTGTATTAAAAAACTGTAGAATCATTCTAGTTACTTAGGTATACTTAACGTATAGTGCGATTTTTTAGTTTACAGTAATGTTATAATATTATTCAAATACATGCGATGTTGGTACCTATATATACCTATCTGAGGTAGTAGATATATTAAAATATAACAATGTTTACTGAAGGAAATCGAATCTAAATACACATTTTGTAAAAACTGTTGGGAGTTTATTCATTTTTCAAATATGGCAGAGGTTCTCAAACTTTTGCAGTTCACGGCGCCTTAAATGTGTAAAAACTATTTCGTGGCACCCCATTTTTTATTTTTCATTACCTACCAGAAATAAATCTCTCCACAATACTAGAATAGTTTAAGATGTTAGTTAAATTTCTATGAAATGATGTAAGTAAACAGTAAACTTATTGCTGGGAGCATTCTACGGACGACTTCTTCAAGATTTCAGATACGACACGTAGAGTTGCCACTTCTTCATAACTTTGCAGTCCGGCTCTAGAGTTTCAATGATATACTTACTTCTAAAATATATTTTTTTTACATATTATGTGTAATCAATGTATTTAAAGTTAAAGTAAATAATAAAATAATCATTAATTTGATCTAATTTTATGCGAGATAATCAGGCAAAAAGGCGTGTTAGTGTAGTAAAAAGTGCAAAGCTTATACTCTAATTAACTTTATAAATAACACAATTTTAGTTTCGTGTTGTACAATATTTTCATTTTTTTTAGAAGAATTTATGGAGTTTGCCGAGACTGCAGAAACGTTGAAAAATGTTATAAATAACATATTTTTATGGATTAAATGGATTTTAAACGTCGCTATACTAGAACGAATTGTGATCCAGATACCCAAGTGAGGTATCCATGGTGGAACTCATTGGAAATCTATTACATAGATGAGAGTGCTGAGACTATAGGCACGTAGAAATAATATAAGTATCTTAAATTTCATTAAAATTAATAAAAAAAATCATGTTTAAAGTACCTAAGTTAGTGTGAAATATAAAAGTGGCCACTGATATATAAACGACTTTGAAATCAACTTCCGGGTTAATTCTATATTTTAACTAACATACGGAAAGTACTTAAAGAATCAGAATGAAGAAAACAATAAATTAAAACTAATAGAACCAATTGATCATTCTATGTTATATTCTTGCGGAAATTTGCGTCAAACTAGAGTTCAACAAAAGCACTAGGTACCAGTGTTGCCAAAGTGGAAAAAGTTACCTTTTCAAAGTGGAATTATAGTGCAGAGCCTACAAAATTATAGTATTTGGGGAAAAAAATATAATACGCGTTATCATCTGTTGAAAATGTAGGAATAGGTTTTTTGTTTCTCAGAAAAAAACGCATAATTTGAGAAACTACGAGACCCCTTTTTATTTAGGTACCTCTTCCGACCAAAAACGCTTACTGAAGAATTTAAGAAATTTCATTTTAAACCAGTCAGGGGATTTTTTTACGTTTTTCGAGCAATTTTTTTCCAAGTTCTCCAAATCTTATATTGCGAAATTATAGTACTTTGCACCAACTTAAAGAACGGAAATCTCGAAATTTCGGTACATTTTGTATATTTTTTCCGATATTCAAAATTATAGTATTTTGGGCGTACTATACCTACCTGTTTTATATCGTGCATACTACGCGGACCAAAATTATAGTACGGTTGGCAACACTGCTAGGTACCTACTATCCAGATGGTAGGTACTTATAAAAATATTGAAATATACACACTGGATAATTATTTTCTTCGAACAACACCTCAGCGCCTTTAGAAGGTACGCACATCTGACATACAGTTTGAATACCACTGACATACCTACTTACGTCAAATTAAGTCTTGTAAATTCACTATAATCTAATAATCTTAGTTGAGTTGTTGTAAAAGCAACAATTCAATTAACTAACATGCTAATACTATTTAGTTAGTAGAGGATTAATTTTTAATCATGGATTTGGTATTGTTACCTATACGTTAAGTTAAAATTATTAATTTAGGTACCTACTTAGGTATATTATAAAAAATTACTGCGTTTATAACAGTGTGCAATAATTGTTTATTACGGCACCGACTTTGCCGGTTCTTTTTTTGAATTTTTGACAGCTCGCTTCACGCGAAGTTAACAAGTTAATTCAAACAACATTCCGTTTTACACTGGTTATCTAACAACAAAACTGTTATTTTATAATGTAACTAATACACACGTTTATTTATTTATTCTCTCCGATGCACAATAATTAATTCGAATCTAGTAAAACTTGTTGTCCGCGGCGTATTTGGTCGTTAACTGACTCACCGGCGTTTCGCGTTTGGCGGGCCTTGCTGATACGATCACTACACTGCGATGTTATATACAAACTGAAAATGCCTCCTAACTGTCACGTAAATATTCTTTATTTCCTCTTCGACCATGTCCGATCCTAATAGGATCATATGGGCGCCTCCACAGAGTGGAGGTTTGTATTAAAAACGCATCTATTCTATAAACAAGACTGCTTACGGCCGCTATCTAGAGTAGGAAAGTATCCAAATACACTTATTGTAAAAATTACAATAAGTTCATTAGTTGTAATTGTTACAATACCTGTTATGTTTTAACAGCACCTCTCTTGGCTGTGATAAGTTTTAGACAGTTTTGACAGTTCAGTGGGTCTATTCTATGCTTATCGACCGCTAAAGTGATAAAGTGAAAAATATTATCAAACTTAGGGTAGGTTTGTATCAAAATATTAGCACTTATTGTAACAATTACACGAAGCCGGTTTTTATTGTTGCAATAAGTGCTATATTTTAACAGCACCTATCTTGCTGCTGTTAAAATATCGCACTTATTGCAACAATAAAAACCGGCTTCGTGTAATTGTTACAATAAGTGCTAATATTTTGATACAAACCTACCCTAAGTTTGATACTATTTATCAATTTAGTGTTCGATAAGTATAGAATAGACCCACAGATGGTTAACTGTAATTGTTACAATAAGTGTTCATATTTCGATATTTTCCTACCCTAGTTGGCTGCCGTAAAGACCGAAAGCAGTTTTGTGTATAGAATGGATGCGCAGATTTTGTTGCTTGCTCAACGTATTAAAGTGCGCCCACACCGAAAACAAGTCGTGCGACAACTCGTTAAATTTTATGATAAGCATGATAATTATCGTAAAATTTCTTAAGCAATTATGATAATTATCGTAAAATTTAACGAGTTGTCGCGCGACTTGTTGCCGGTGTGGCCCCACTTTTAGGTCCATATTCTGCCTCATACACAAATTGAAAAACAATACATTATGTACTTGCTAGACCCATGATTTGAACATGGGATCAATGACGCTATAGGCCGACGCTGAAGCCGAGCGGGCAAAGTGGGTAATAACAGTACATTGCAAATTAATATAATATACACACTTTTCAATTATTTACGTGTGTAAATAGTTTTAAAACTATTCTATGGTAATCAATAGTATAAATACATATAGGTAACAGATTAGAGAAAGTTTAGTCGATAAAACTAATACTTAGTAATTTTATTAAAACTCTAGTATAAACTAAAATGTTAAATAACCATATTAGCGTATTATATTATTATCGTTCATGGATATTTCAGACTTCCTAAATAAGCATTCAGTATTTTTAATAAGATGTGTCTTACTTAATATTGAAGTATGTACCTACCTACCTAATGTCAATAAATCGTAAATTATTACGATAGGTAATGAAGTATTAATATTAAAAATAATAAATACAGCTTGTAAAAGTATGAATCACAAAATGAATTTCACAATGATTGGTAACGCATTTATTTTTTTACCGTTTGTCTTCTAAATCTAGAAACCTATGTAATATTAAATTTCTTTATAGTCATGTATTATTCCTGTAGATATTAGGTATTATTAGCTAAGAAATATAATATTATTTTATTTATACTAGCCGTTGTTTTAGTTATCACAAATTATTATTTATTATAATATTTTTTCATTATAATCGACAAATAAAAATATCTAATCGTGTACTGATAAAAATTTATTTGTTTAGCTAATAGCTTAGGTATATTTTATTATTGTTATCTGACAGCTGTACAAAGGTGAACGCGTATCGTAATGCAGTGACCACGTATGTTTCCTTGTCAAGCGGTTTTATTCGACCAAACAAACGCAGCTGATTCGCGAGTGTGAGTGAGATGCAGCAATACGCGCGAATGAAACAAATCTGGTTTCCATTATTTAAATATTTTTTAAGGTTATGTTTGACGTCTGTCTTGAAACAATTGTATTTCCGTCGAAAAGATCGTGAGTGACCAAGAGTTAATGAGACGAGATATATGAGTCATTATGACATACAAGGCAACCGATTTCACTTCTTATAACTGAATTCACGGCTATGATTCCAGACAGAACAATGGTAATAATAATTAATAAATTAGGTACAAAGGAAAACATCTAATTTTCATTCTGTTGAGACATCCGATAGTACAAAAAGAAGAAAATAATAATTCGTAATTCGATGTCTGCTATTAACGTTCCGGAAGGCTACTCTTTTGTAACGATGACTTTTTTATTATTATTTTAAATTTTGACAGCGTTATGCATTTTATAGAATAATAATATGATGCAATGTTATAAAAACAACTTTGAATAAACATGATAGCACCTGCTTATTTAAATTAAAATTAAAAAATGAACTTAGGTATAATAATTATATTTTGTCATAAAAGAATAATTTTTGTTAAATTTTGGGAAGATATCCGTTATAAGTAGGTACCTAACTCATTTTCGACAAAGTCGAGCCTGGCTCTGATGCATCTACTGAAGTGTAAATCAACCGAGAAAAGATATATTAAATCCATGCAGGTTTTGAATTAATCTCAATTATATCATCTAGGCACCAACATTAATTATTTTAAGAAAACACAAAAATATTTAATACTAATAATCCGAAATTCTTTTCAGATTTCATCAGTTTTCAATATACTCACGGTATAACTTCAGTTCTCCTCCTGCAGTTAAGCCTCGATGACATTGAGCTTCTTTACAAGCTGCTAATTTAAAAGCAAGCGAATCAGCTAGTGCGATTGTGATGATGACACACAAAACTTTCCACTCGCTCAGAAGCCAACAAGTTAGCTAGTTGAAACCGTCATTTTTGGTACTATTTTTACAGGACGTATTGAGTAGTTCGTTGTTTTACCGGGAGGACGCTACTATCGCTCTACTGCGCAGACGCAGTAATCCCACACGCCAGCGTGTAGCGTGTAAAGTGGACCGGCTTTTAACTTTTCTCGGTAGATTGTTTACAATCTGCCTGTTAGCTTGTTCGATGATGACACTGGGCGAGTATACAAGCAGATTGTAAATTCGCCAACAAGCAGCTTGTAAAGTAGCTCAATGTCATCGAGGCTTTACGAAGATACTGTCGTATTGTGGAGTTGATTGATCCAGCGTGCGGGTGTTCCTTCTCTTTTCCATTTAGTTAGTAGGTACATTGTCAACCACGACCTGTCAGCTTGCCGCCCCGTGTCCGAATCACATATCTGCGAATGGTTTAGGTAGGCTGTTGAATTCCGATCTAAATAATCCATACTAAACTTTGCCAGTCATACTAATTTATTTTCAATTGCAAATAATTGTGATAGTTTTTAAAATTCAATTAAACCCTGCGTAAGCCAAGCCATACTAGATAATAGACAAAAAATATTCGTCTATCTATAAAATAACTAAAATTATGCAATTAAATCATACATAACTTTAGATATTTTATATTATCTCATCAATCTAACGGGTTTTTGGCAACCCTTTAGATTTATCCTGCGCTGATTTATTTTTATGGTTATTTGGAATGCCCATCTCCATTTCAAAGCCTTAAATAATATCTTCTTCTTCCTGACGCTACAACACTTTGTAAGTCTTTATTTAGTTATGTTACAATACTTATGATATTGTTCAGAGGTCCGAGTCTCGGTAGAATGAGATGTTGTGCAGAGCGATACAGACACTGAGATACTAACAGAGCGGGAACTTATTAGATAATAATATAAGAATATTTTTTAACTGTTGTGGTTTGCTTAGGTTTATCATACATTTCACAATACTAACCAACACCACCTGCAGTTTTAAATTCAATAAAAACAAATAATATGCAGGGTATACATTATTTTTCCTCCATAGCGTACCTCCACTATACTGGTTTGGTTTAGGCAGGGTTTAATTGAATTTTAAAAACTAACCATCACCATTTGCATTTTGTATGAAAATAAATACGTTGAATGACAAAGTTTAGTGTATACTATTTATATCAGAGCTCTACAGCTTATCTCCACCCTTCGCCACTGAATCTTCAAAAATATATATGTTGGCACACATGGCAATCCTGGAAATTCTAAGCATATGCATCCAACATCACATCTTAAAAAGCATCCACTCTTTTTATATAAGTAGTTAACTTTAACTGTCACTGGATATTATAATGTAGGTATGTACTTATATCAGAATTTAAAGAAATATATTTCATTTGTGTACCTATTTATCGTAGACAAGAATAATAATTATAATACCTACAATATTGTATTATTTTTTAGACTAGGAGATTCGTCAATTTGCTTACAGGTTACGTATCCTAGGGGCACCATTGTGTAGATTGTAGAGGTCTATTACAGTGCATACATAGTGAACTTGTAATTAACCCTAAATTTATTATTACTTGGAAACCATGAATGAATATGTAGGCATATCTCAGTTTAAAAGTGGGTGATATTTTTGGCACGCACAAATTAGTACGTAAAAAAATCTCGAGTACCATGTTATACTTTCTGAGCTATACCTACCTAGCATATTAAAAATACCTTAACTTTTTTACTCTAAAATAAAATAATAAATAAATTGTACAATTGTATTTAAAATTAGAACGAGTTATAAAAATATCAAGCACACACACACACAAAATGTTATCCGTAGCTAGAGTTGGGTTTTGGGTATTTCCCGACGGGAATTCTTGAGAATTTTTCGAGATTTTCAATCCCGAATCTCGAGAATTGAAATTTTTAACATTTCGGGAAATCCCGGATCTCGAGAATCTTGTCTCGAGATTCGACATTTCTTTATTATCAAATATCAATTGAAAAAAAAAAACGATAAATGTATATGCAAAAAGTGGACGGAAAACACAAAAAGTTCAAAGACTGATCGGGGCATTTAACACAATTAAGCCAACGTCGACTCAAAGTGAGCGTATTTTTTTAATATCAGGGAATTTTTTGTCTGAAAAGCGTACGCGATTGTCAGACGCATTCAATAACAGTCTGTGCTTATTGAAATAATATGTTAATAAGTAATGTTTTGAATTATTTTAGTTTTCCTACTTCTATTTGTTTGTTTTCTTTCTTATATAAAAAAATATCATATTTTTTGGAATTTGTCTGTTTTTACACTGATTATAGGATTTTTTACGGGTTTTCTAAATTTTTTCTCGATATCTTGAGAATTCTCCAGAATTATTTTCTGGAAATCCCGAATCTCGAGATTGAGATTTTCTCGGGAAATACCCAACTCTATCCGTAGCTACATATTTATATTTAAATTATATTTTAGATAAGTAAACATTATTATTATTACCTCCATGAAATCACGGGCTCCTCGGTAAATAAAATATAGGTACCTCAATATATCACCACATTTTCGAGATAAAAATAACCTCATTGTATGAAAAAGTATAAAGATGTTTGAGAGTTTCACGGATTCGCAACCTATGGGTCGCGACCCCAAGTGGGTTCACCGAGGGTTTTCTGTGGGGTCGCCGGCTGAAACAGTACCTACACATAAAAATATCGATTTTTAATCAAATCGCACCTCTAGTATGACAAAGCCCAACCAACATAATTGGCTTATTGTATTAGTGTTGGCAAAGTATTTCTATAATCCATAATAACGACATATTTTATTTTCTGGATTATATGCTGATAATAATTGACGGAGATACTAATTTTACAAGTTTCCAACTGCATCAGTTTATTTTAAAAGTTGGTGTTATACATCCAATACACACACGTTAGAATGCAAATTAACACTATCACAACATAATTTATTTTAACTAATATTTTGAAGCTGGTTAATGAGTTACAATGTTATTACTGCAGCCTTCGCATTTAATCTTTTTCTTCATCGTGTCGAGTCTTCAATAGCTAAAATGTGTCACTCCAGAACTTGGCGAAGGCAACACTATTTTTCTCGGCTTGTAGGATCTCGTCAAAATTGAAAAATTGGCAAGCCTTGCATGAAAATAGGTGTTTCATGCTTTGTATTTCACTGCACTCGCAGATTTGGTTATCGGAGTATCCCCACTTCACCATGCTGTCTTGGGTGCACCCTACCACGGTTCTTAGTCTGTTTAGAGATTTCCATGAATGGTAGGTACCCGAGACTGGCTCCGGGTGGGAGATGCTCTGCTGGCTTTATCTAATCTTCCAGACCCTCAGAGACAAGTTTGGCCTCCCATGCGGATAATATATCGTCTTCGGGTGGGACGGTAAGAGTCAGTTGCGAAGGGTGGAGGTAGGCTGTTATATAAATAGTGCAAATTAAACTTTGTCAGTCAAATATATTAATTTGTTTACATTGAACTACGTCTACAATTTACAAATGGTGTTGGTACCAATGGTGCTGCGAAAACCATGCCATACCTAATAGATAATAGTAAAAAAATAATTGTCTATCTATAAAATTTGTAAAAATATGCGATTAAACCATATGTCATAATTTTGGATATTTTATAGTATAACGAATTTTAAAAAACTAACCATCAATATGTGTAATATATATTCTTAACTCAGCGAAAACAAATAAGTATTAATGAAAAAGTGTGAACTATTTTATCGAATCACCTAAATATCTATAACTTACCAAAACTATTATGGTTTGGTTTAGGCAAGGTTTGATTGATTTTAAAAAACTAACCAACACCATATATCTGTAAATAATTGTAGTCCAAGTTCAATTGAAACAAATACGAATGATTGACAAACTTTCATGGGCACTATTTATGTCGGATCTGAAGACCCTACTTCCACCCTTCGCCACTAGTCAGAGGAGTAGGTAGAGGAGTTCGCATTGAATAATAATTATGTAACTACCTATTATTAATTTAAAATTATATTGAATTACATTTACCTACTGAAAATTCTATATTCGATGCGTGTCGCGAGTCACTTTTCTTCTATAAAATAGGGTCACGACTCGAAAAATGTTGGGAATGTATGATATATGACAATTATAAGTTAGCATCGAAATATAACGCACATCCAGTCTAATAATTTTTATTTTTAATTCTTTTTTACAAAACGTACATATAAACATTTACATACGATAATTATATATGAATAATATCATTTTACATTGGGTAGGTACATACAACAATATAATTTGTTAGTATATAATTATAAATTATAATAATATATCAATCTATGTATTTTTTCAGTACAAATACAGATAATAAATAGGTACACTATCTAAAATAAATTAAAAGATTACGTGCATAACGAAAATAACATGTTGCATTTGTATGCGTATTGATAAACAACAAAATATACAATATCATAGCGTCTATTTTGCACGTGCATGGATTTACTTGCAGCAATAGTGTGTATTTTAAACTATCTCGCTAATACAATTCTTCAAAAGTAAGTTAGACGCGATGTTATTTTATAGTACTATTTCACAGGTAGTGAAAATCAGTTAACCTCAAAATGAGTCTCTGCGTGTTGTAGTTAGTTTTTTTACAGGCAGGTTCACCATTATCGTTCTACTGCAGATATCGAACAAATCTCAACTGTCACGTGAAAATTTAAAAGCTTCCGAACTTTTTTGATTGCAACTTGCATTATAATACATGTTTACGCGTGCATTTTCTTTTTTTGGCCGCGATAATACATACCGACAGCAGTAAATCCATGCACGTGTAAACGTAGTATAATGTTCTTTATGTAGGTATTATAAAATGTATATAACAACGATAAATGCATTATTTTATAATTTATAATTGGTGTATTTATGTATTCTTGAATACTGAGGTATAGGAATATTTTTTTATATTTACCACTTATACCACCAATAATTGAAAGAATCTATTAGGTTAAAACCAATCTTGGGAGTAGGTAGATATCTATAAGTATAATAATTGTAATGTGGAATAAGCACAAATACAATTTACAACACTAATTTTTTTAGTATTTGTTATTATTAATAACATGTTATTTCATCAAGTATTAACAGTAAAAATAATTTATCAACATAAATTTAATATACTTATTAATTTTTGTTTCAATATTACATTGATATACGAAATATATTTGTCTCTTGTTTTAGGATACCGCTGTCATTGTATTGTAATGCCGGGTCCACACTGGCAACATGTCGTGCGACAACCTCGTTAAATTTTACGATAAATATGATAATTATCGTAAAATTTAACGAGGTTGATGCGCGACATGTTGCCAGTGTGGACCCGGCATAAGACTAGTTTAGAATTATTACAAATCTAATAGAACAAAAAAAGCAATTTCCTCAACATTACCAGAAACAGTGACGTTGCGTGGTGGTATGCAGCTCATGAGTTGCATATGGGCGGCACACTATAAAGAGCGTGTCGGTTTTCTATCAAGCACACGATGCGGTCGCTTCATTAGAAAATATCGACATCTTAGTATAAAAAATCCTGACAACATAACTGTTGTTGTATACAGTATTATAAAACGTGTTGTAATAACGGTTTATCGATCAGGTAAAATTTTCACAGGGGTGTCTCCAAGCCTGTCAGCGCCACAGACCTCCACGTACCTAAAATAGCAACCATTTGAGAGTGAGTAGCTCTCTTTGAAATGCTCTAAATCAAAGTCAATTGAAATATTTTTGGTTTATTTGATGATAGCGAAAAAATAAATTGGTATAAGTATCAAAATAGGTAGGTACCGAAGTACCGAAGTACCTATATACCAATTTTCAGATAATATGAAGCAATAAATTAAAAGGGGTGGTATGCTTGGTATTTAGGGGTGGCACTTTGCGTTGGGACATCACTGGCAAGAAAGATGTGATTTTGCTGTATTGAAATGTGAACTTAATGTGAAAATAATTACAAGATAAAAAGAACTTTTTATATGCCACGTTTTAAAATTTTCTGTTTAATCATATACACTTGACAATTCTATGTATTAATAAAAACTTTTATTAATATGTATTAATAAAATATTGATTTCCATAGTAACGCACTTATATTATAATAATAATTTAGTTGTTAGAACCCACTTAGCAACCAATAATAATAGTGAGTAGTAAATATTACTTTTAACGAATTTTTTCCGAAACATACAAAACAGAATTAACTGAAAATGAATTCAATTCTGCTTAAAGATGGCCAAACACATTAAAAGAATGCATTGTCGTCGTGTTCTGATATATTATAAAAGTTTCAAATGTCTAGCTAGTCGGGAAGTTAGTTAAAAATCTTGGACAAACAAGAAACATTTGTACTGCATAAGAAAAATTCTGTACAGGACAAACAAGAATACAAGCTAATAAAAACGTGGTAATAAGTTTAAAATTATATTAAAAATAATAAAAATTTAAATAAAAATAATTTTAATCGGTAATATAGTGTTTTAAAAATATTGATTGACTATAAAAATATAGTTGCTTTGAAATACTAAATTGTTCCATGTTTGAAAAAATATCTAGAGAATGACAATATGACAGAAAAAATTGCGCAGTTTTTCATTCGTTCAAAACTCGCGTGTAAAACTTTTATATTAGCGGATGTCATTGGCTTTTTTATGTGAAAGTTAAATTGTACGGTAAACTACGATTTATATCTATCTACCCACATAGCAAGTATATGCCCCTATTATAATGAATATTATCATTATATTACGGTTTTTTATGTCAAAGTAAAAATCACGATATTCGATTACAAGAGTCGGCAATGGCGTGTGTCCAATAAGTATAAGAAATGTTGATAATAAGTATTTTTTCACTCCCATTTTTTGGCTGTTAATAGGTACTTGATGAAAAAACTTGGAAATATAAAAAAATAAACGAACACTTCGATATTCTATAATTTATTGTGTTTTTCTTTACTGATTAATTATGACTGATATTTTTCAATCAGCCCACGTTGGCCACGCGGCTTAAGCGTTGGGCTATAACGCCGTGGGTCCCAGGTTCGAATCCTGGGTCTGGCAAGTGCACATATTGTTTTCCAATTTGTGTGTGTCAGTGTATGGACCTAATAGGTTGAGCAAGTGGCTGACATCCATTTCTCGTAAAAAACAAAATCTGTCAATACAAACCTCTACTCTGTGGAGGCCCATATGATCCTATTTGGATCGGACATTGTCGAAAGAAAGATATTTTTAATTAACCCAATTGAAAATATTCTCCTGGATGAAACCAGTTTTGTGTTATAAATTAATTGTGAAAAAAGTACAAGCAAAAATCAATTATATTTTACATAGACAACATTGAATGTTTTTGTTTTTTATATTTCCAATATTATAAACACTATTATACGATAAGTCTGAAAAAATTGCTGACATCTGTTCTATTATATTGTATTACACAATCTAAAATAAATTAAAAATTTTTGACCATTGGTTTATTTATTTGATTTTAAAATTAAACGTAAAATATACTTTCTATGATAGACAAAGATCAATATTTTATAAATATTTTAATAAATGTAAAGGGCGTATGTATGCAAACAAAAATATTTCATTGTAAATTTAGAACATTAAAATTGATTTGTAATTAATATAATATTTGACAGCTGCAATTTACCAAATTAACTTCGGTCTTAGTGATGGTTTAAGTATATCAAGGTGCAAAGCCTTTTTAATTAGAATAAAATACATAATATTTTTAGGCAGTAGATGTGTATTTATATTTCAACGAGTAGAATACAAAATAATTGATTCTTAAGTTTCACGATCGGTTATTTTGAGCTATCTTAAATAATAATAATTGCAATTTATTATTTTAATCATATAGTGCACGATACAATATATTACTACTAAATATCTACACAATTTTAGACATTGTCGCTATTTAGAATTTATTTATATTTGCATTTTTGTTAGTCTATAGCCATTAATACCACAATTAATAAAAAAAAATACAATTGAAATGATTAACTTATAATGACACAATACAAAAACAATTTTTTTTATAATGGTTTGGTAAAACAAAGAATTGGCACATAAATATAACAAAGTAAGTATCTTTGTTATTATTTAGGCATATAAAACCTAGTAGATTCAATTGAATGATAATATATAAGTTAATATAATACGATATATGCCTAATAAGGGTCGTCGATAAAATAAATAACGTCACAATATTCCCGATAGACGCCCAGAAAAAATGATTTTATATTTTGTCTGTTAAAGTTGTGTTGAAATTGAGATGCATGTCATGTCACTGTCACGCTGTCACGGCGACACCTTTAGTATATGGTTTCGTCATTTTGAAGAATATTTTGAACGATCACTATATCTGTAAATTCAATAATGGACAGTGCCAAGTCTAATGTATTAGTATTTTGAATTATTATTCATGCTAATTTCAATTGATTTTAATAGTTTTTACGTGTACGTACGTTAAAATTACTTGTGATATTATATTCATAGATAATATTTTGAACAGAACCCACCCTGCAGACCATTGATAATAGACAACATTCTTTTCGAAAATACATAGTGCCGACCGCTAAAAACAAAAAAACACGCGATTTTGACGTATGTCGAAAATGTGTGGGCATGTAGAAATGACAAAAAACGTTCATTGTGTTATGCAGGTGTAGATGCAGTGCGGTTCAACGTGAGGTGACCTTATTGTTGTTTTGGTGATTTCGGCAGATTTTTCTAACTTACAATCTTCGTTTAAAGGTTCAAAATGTGTTACGGGATGGGAGCATCAGTTTGATAACATTTTAAGCACCAAGAAAAACGACGTTACACACTTTTTTTCCGCAGCGGGAGCTTACTATACGTCACGTGATAGTAGGCGACATGCATCTCAATTTGATCAGAACTTAAATGACGTCACGTACTAAACAACTCACCATAAGGCCTTCGGGATAAATTGTCACAATATATTTGCCCCCCACCCTCCTATTTAGTAGTTAGTTATGTCATATATGGACGACCCATTACCTTACATAATAATCTATACCTTTCCTTTAAATGTATATATTATTTCAACTATTCTAATTGATTTAAGTATTGTACTATTCCATTTGAGTCGTTTTTTGTAACCCGGATTTCGTCTTTTGGCATCTTCAGACACTATGCAAACTCAATAAAAGTAAATGCACATTGAAAAAGAATATAGTTTGTCCTCGCTTATAACATAATACATGTATTCAATAAACGAAGATTAAAAAGTTTATTACCTACTACGTGTTGACTACGACAGTAACCGAGCGGCTTAAGCATCGGTCTATAACGTCGTGGGCCCCAGGTTCGAATCCTGGGTCTGCAAATACACATATTGTTTTTCAATTTATTTTTGAGTCATAGTATGGACCTAATAAGTTGGGCAAGTGGCTAACATCCATATTATATTGTACAAAAATCTGTTAATACAAACCTCCACTATGTGGAGGCCCATGTGATGTTATAAGATCGGACATGGACAAAAAAACGTAAAATATACAATAGGTATATACTTAATAATTAAGAATAACTCAAATGATAGGTATAGTATAAAACTTAAATTAATTAGAATTTAAATTCAAATTCCATCAAAATACCCTCGGTCGATAGTTTTAATTTTGTCTATATTTCATATTCTCAAAAATAAAAGAAAAAAGTTTTAAAAACAATAAATTTCTGTGTCTATATCGATTTGTATTTGACCGTTTGAATGCTCAATGGACACATTGAATATTGGCCTATAAACGTTAAATAAAAATAACACACGCTAATTTATTCTTGTAGGTAATTTCGTTATAATTTGATATTGTAATGGAAAAAAAAACTTCTGCATATTTTGTTATATTTAGAAAGCTTCACGCAAACAATGTTATAATATGTTTGGTTTAGACTTTTTTTGTAAAAGCTTAGTCAAGAATAAGTGGAACAAACATTTTAGTTAAGTTAAACCTGTTAGTAGGGCGTCAAAGTAGTCACACGGATCGATCGTATCAGTTATATTAATGGCTAAGCTTTCGCTAAGCTTTCGAAATTATATAACAAAAGTGTTTCAGTAAATTAGTATTTCTGCAATAGTTTATTATAAATAAGTCGAGTATTTACTTTGCAAGCAGTTAAATATATTTAGCATGAAATTTGTTTTCTTGTAGAAAAATTGAAAACGTAATTTGTTGGCCAAGAAATCAGTCATAGTTTTTCTCACTTTTAATGACAGTTTAGTTTAATCATCATTCATCATCATCTCATTGTTAACTTGTTGTAGTGAAAAAAAAGCTAATCATTTAGGTATCACGAAATAATGTACTTATGTAGTTAATATGGTGAAGAGGCACTGCCATATTATTTAATAAATTGGGTTAAATAAGTCTTTATTACTATGGATTCGAATATGTTTTGTATCCATATTTTTTGACTGAACTGTAAAGTAGTAACAGTGTTAATTTTTATTTTTTAAAAAGTGTCGATAAAAATTATAAATAAATAGGTATATTAGTATTTTTATGATAAAATATTCTTTATTACTGTAAATTTAAAATGAATATTAATAATAGTTTATAATAAGTGTATTTTTTTAAAATAACATACTCGCCAGAATATTATAAGTAGGTTGTCAATTATTACTCACATATAATAATAATTAAAATTGAAGCATCGAGCATGGTAGATACATGTGCATCAGTGGCGTACAGTCCATAGATGTTATAGATCCGGAGCATGCCTAGATCTCTAATATGCGGCAGACAATATTACCGATTTATTCTGCCAAAACTTCTTCTCCCGATTCTATGTTAAATTTTAGATACAAACATATTTTTGAATTATCACAGAATCATCACTACGCAACTTTATATTGTGATATTCTATCTGTAACCATCCAATATGTAACCGAATGTAATTATATTTGGTAAATAGAACCGACAAATTTTAGAACTGTCGAAGTGACGAATAAACTTCACCGCACCCCAATGATGTGAATATTATTTAAAAAAAAATGTGTTAAGCTTCAATTACATTGAGCTTTTTTACGAGCTGTTTGTTGGCGAATTTATAATCTGCCTGTAAAGTCGCCCAGTGTAATCATCAAACATGTTAGCTCGTTCGATGATTACACTGGGCGACTTTACAGGCAGATTATAAATTCGCCAACAAACAGCACGTAAAGAAGCTCAATGTAATTGACGCTTTAGAAGCTTTTTTAACATTTCCACTAAATATCTATCTATGTGTGAAAAAGGAAACAAAAATTTAACTGCTTTGCATAAAAATTAATTTATAATATTAGGTTAGATCCATATAGGTAATATAAAATGTTGTTATTATTTAAAATATAATTTTTTCGTATTTTAATTGATTGTTTTAATCCTTGAGAACAAGATTTCATTTCCAGAATGTTGCTAAAAATTGTGTAGAATTCACAATCGCATATTTAATTTAGAATATGATATATACTCAATTTGTTCAGCGTTATACTTGTATTTGATCAATCCTGGGAATCCTGGGCAATTTGATTGTTCTTGAATGCGAAGGGGTAATTTTTTACTTGATGTTAAAAAAAATAAGATTTAAATGTTAAGATACACGATTTTATATTATGATGTACATTTATTCATTGTTAAATTAATTTTGTAGAAATGGTGGATTAAATTAATAACAGAATTATGTTTTATGCCTCGACTGAAAAAATTGCGTTGTTCGATTAATGCAGACTAGTTTTATCAGTGACGTCCCTGGATAAAATGCCGCCCCTAGGCAGTGCCAAAATGCCGGAACATTTTTTTATACAGTATCTACTTTTTATCATCCTTTCATGACTCCAGTATCTAAGAAATGTGTTGTATGGATACATTACTAACAAGATATAGGTATACAACTAAATCTAATTTAAATACCGTCTCTGCTTCAATAGACAATATTGCGAGTCTACGGTTTCAGAAAGGTACATTTAAAAATGCACCTGACAACTTCCACAACTCGCGAGTGACTGGCAAACATATTATTTGGATTAATTTTAAATTAGGTATGCACGTGTCATTGCTGTTCACCAAGAACGTGACGTCCAAGGACAACGGAAGTAAACTAGACATCGCGAACCCGACAAAAAACTTTTATAGTACCTAATTAATATATTTTGTTTCCAACCAGTGAGCTGATTTTTTTAATGGAAAGATATTTCCGTTATTACTAAGTTTAGGTAGCTTTCTATGTATACCTAATGATTCTCCTCGATTTCCCGCCCTTTGGGTAACTGCCGCCCCCAAGCGACGCTCAATCTGCCTACTCCCACGGGACGTCACTGAGTTTTATTAACCCATAACAACTAAATTGTTACAGTTTGATAGGTAAATACGTGATAATAATAATAATATAACATAATCGGTGATTTTTATGATTTATTTACGTCGTTTTAAAAGTTACTTATTAATTATTACGGGTGATTGAATTAGGTACATTTAAAAAATAAAATTTTCGTCAGCACAATTAATATTTAATATAACTAATATTTTAGACATCCATGATTAATTTTGATTCTATACATTTATTCACACATCCAATCTAATAGTTTAAAAGGACATATATTCGTAGTAAGTATTTTTTTTTGCTTAATGTGAAATATTATGAGAAATGGAGCCCACATAAAAAAAGGAAAATGTAATTAGTACTGTCTTGTTTTTAAAAATACTAATGACGAACATAATGCTAGATAATCCTTTTTTTGTTTTAAATTAATTCCATTTGTAATAATCGCGTATAGCGATATGTTGATTAATTACATTTTTAAAACAGCTATATGTGAAGTTTTTCTTTGTTTCAATATATTTTGTTTTAATTTTTTTTTCTGTAGTGATCAATTTATTATTATATATAAGTGGATACTTTTACACGTTCCTGTAAAACAACAGACTATCCATTGTACACGTCTAAAACTTTATATCTGGCAGTACATATGTATTATTGTATTTCTTGAGAATCTGTTTGAAGGCTTATATTTTTTCAATACAGCATTAATTTTTATATCTAAATGAAGTGACTAATAAAATAAATTTAATTGATATTTTATCTTTTAGTATGGAATGAAATGAAATCTAAACTAGATGGAAAGGGTAAAGTTTATGTGATCGGACATGCATGTTATTTGTCGATACATTTAATTATACCTGGTGAAGTGATTTAACATTAAACAATTTCAGCATAAGAATATTGGCCCTTGAAAACATTTTTTTTACAACATTCAATAAACATTAACGCTAAAACAAATATTTATGTCCATCTAACATATAGATACATATAAATTTATTCACCAGTCAAATTCATTACATTTTTTTTCTAACATACACTTCACGGTAATTAACATATATAAGGATTTTAGGGTATCTCAAATACAAGCTTATTAAAAAAAAATACAAATAGTAGTATTAATAAAATATCTTTTGAAAAGTGACGTAAAATTTTATCTCAAAGACAGCTTTTCTTAACAAAAATGTTGGATATCAAATCCCGTTACTCGGATAGTTTCTGAGATATCCAAATATCCTTTTTTTCATTTACGCACACTATATAATTTACACATTTTCTAGAACGCCAGCGTTCTTTGACTAAATATTTAAAAAAATTATCGATTTTTATTTAATTTGACACGTAAACAATTGGTTATTTTTCTACTTAATACTATAACATCATATCTATCTAGACAGTTATACCATCATGAAATAAATAATTTACATCGAAGTACGTTTTTAAAATATTCATATTTATAACGTTGTAATTATTTACATAATAATTATACGGAGTTGACTAGGGTTAAGAATTAGGCATACGTTTTAACTATTAATTTGTATGGAAAGATTTTTAGGTTGACATATATTTTTTTAATTTACAATAAATATATCCCTTAAATTTCAATATTGAAAATATTGACATTTTACCGTCGATACGGCGTACATTATTAATTTATTATTTGTTTTCGTAATTTTTATAAACTAATAAATAAATCAATTATTAATATCAAATATTACAATAAGTATACCTACATTATGAAACGATTTTACAAAATAATTAAAAATATAATCAAAATAAATATTATATTAAATATTTGTGTAATTGATAAATTTATTAAAGTGCATGTTATAATAATAATTTTAATACAGGCATTTTATGGGGAAATGCACAAAAGGTATTTGGTGTTATAAGGGTTGAAATCATTTTCAAAAATTGATTACCAATATTTATTATGCATCAACCACCCCCATTATTTTTTTTAAATTCATTAATTTATTACTAACATGTTGACCCAAAATTACGTTACTTTAAATTGTTGCATGAAATAAATTTAAAACAATTTATGGAACATAGCCCAGACCAAGAACATCTGTATAATCAATGTTTCCTATTCGAATCGGCAAAACATAAATTCAATGTTATTTACCTATAATTATTAAAAAATATTATTATATAAATACTTATGGAAAATTTTTTGATATTGATTTAGAAAAGTTTGTTTAGGATATCTATCTTGATCTGGACTATTCATTAAATATATGTTTACACAGAATTATTGGAAACTATTTACATCATAAAATTTAAGATAAATTTTACTAAAAAATGAATGCTTGTTCCACAGATATGGTAAATAGGTACGAAATTTCAGGTCATCTAATATTTCTAACAATACAGTAGTAAAGTTTTTCAAAACTCTTATTTTTATAAAATAGTATGAATTAGGTAATATATCTGCACGAAACGCCATTATTCATAGCGTTGGCAAATTTTACTACATTACTTAGAATTAAGCTTTATTTATTTCAATTCATTTGAAATATTTCAATATAAATAAATACATAATAATATGTTTTTTTTTCACGAGACAACATTTTTAGACAACTCATGACAACATGCAATAATTTTATACAACTTAGACATCAATAATATTTCATAATATTAATATACACTGTGTTAATAATATGAATACTTCAAAAATTAAAACATATTCTTTTTTTTAAATTAAAATAAAAAAATTAACGGTCATTTAAAAATAAAATGGTTCTAACTAAGCAATATTGATTTTGTAGATTAGATGGAATTATTGACAATATACAATATTAATATAACTTGTAATACATAAACAATCACTGTATGCATTACCCTATTCAAATAGGTGTAGGTATAATGTGAGAACAGTTTTTATTTTAAATTCGCAGTATTTCAAAATAAAAAATCAACTATAATACGTGCTATATAATAGTATTTAGTATGTTTTACTGGTGCTAGTTTTATTTATTATTTTAAATACATTTACCTATAAATAATTGTAAACAATAAATGTTATTATTTACATTTTTTTTGTCTATGTGGACAGTCTTTGGGTAAGTTGGCAGCATTATAAAATTTTCCTAATTGAAAGGTTTTTTTACAGGAGGCAGTGTGCAATGGAATGCCATAAATTAATTGGGGACGTTTTTAGGAACGATTGTTCGTCTCAATAAACAACAATGAGATCAAGTAAAATTTTAAATAAAAACTTTGTAAATAAATTATTAGTGATCCTGTTTTCCTCTGATGAACGTAAGGAAAAACACCGAGAAAGTCAATAGCTTTAAATACTTGGGAGGCGCACATAATGGGGGATGGCTTTTGAAAAGATAACTGACTATACGAATTGGAATGCCTGCAGCAATAGTAAATTATACTATGCTTCCCTTTGTGGCGATTCTGGAGTCCTGGAATGCCATTATGTATTCACAAAATGTTTACGGTGGAGTTACGAGTTGTTGTCATGACCTGGGAAATTGCAAGAAGACTTACGATTGACATTGGTTCTTGGAGGAAAACGTGGTGTCCATACTCTCTAACTAAGAAGCGGAAATGGACTAAGATATTACTTTCTATATACTATAATACGAAAAATTCAATGATAAAGACCTCCAGAACCCTACGGTATTTTAGGCTATACAGAAACCATCAAATTATATATTTAAAGAGTCAATAATTATTATTGATATCCACGAAGTATCCAAAATAAGATAGACGGATAAATGATAGCCTTTTTGAAGTTATACTTCTTTTGAGGCATTTGGTAGAGAGTGAAATTGAAATACGAAAGTGCCCAACAGTATGAAGTAAGCTGCGAATCAGTCAGCTGTATACACACGCAAGTTTGATAGTAGAATTGTGCCGTTGCCTAGGCAGCGAATTTATTATTGTCGGCCATTTGCAATTACTTACGTAAACAAACGATTAAACATCAGTGACAGTAAAGTTGTTACTTTAAAAATAAAAACAACGAAAAATAATTATATAATTTAGTAATATAAGTTAAAGTGTATAGAAATAAATCAACGGCGCTCCAATAAGTGGCCCCTTTTCTTGAGTATGTAATTCAACATGACAATTAAGAGCTAGTCGAAAAATCTAGGTTATCACAAGTTTTGTTTTTGTTTTGTTACGCCAAAGAAGTATAACTTCAGTACTGGTTGGTTTACGGAGTCCGGACTTAAAAAAACGGAGAATAATAAGACTCGAGGATTTTAAGATGTCGCTATATCATGTTATCATGAAGATATCCTGGGCTGATCACATTACCAATGAGGAGGTTTTAATATGCGCCAAAAACTGCTGAGAACTTATAACCTGCATAGGTCAGTCATATTTTCCTCAATAAGGAGTATGATTTATTCCAAATTCATAACGCAGAAGAATGTAGAGGGTGTAATGTATCTGCAACGGTGACAGTTACGGCTCGCTAATGAGTACCCGGTTTAAGAAGATTCTCTTAGTTGCGTAACCTACATAGTAGTATTTTGGTATATGATACGACTGGCCCAAGAGAGAGAAGTGTACTACAAGCTGGTCACCAAACTTCGATATATGTAACCACCAAAAGACGAAGAAATACTGTATAACTTTTTCTATGAATTCTGAATGACTATAATACCAGCATAGTTAAATCGATTAAGCTTGGGAGACCGCATTGAATATGTCATCTCCACCGTTGTCTCCAAGGATATATAATGGATGGAGCAACCGATGGCTGCCATAATATGGTCGGGTCGGGATACTGAATTGGAAAGATGTCATTTGGAATAGAAACAGGCGTAGAGAGTTGTTAGAGGAAGCCAAAAACTACCTTCTGCACATCTATTCTATACACAAGACTGCTTTCGGCAGCTATCTAGGGTAATTTTGTATCGAAGTATTAGCACTTATTGTAACAATTATAATAAGTTAGTTGTAATTGTCACAATAAGTGCTATGTTTAAACAGCACCTCTTTCGGCTGTGGTAAATTTGAGAGCGAGATAGACAGTTTTAACTGTTTAGACGGGTAACTGTTAGAATAAGTGTTAAAACTTTCATACAAACCTACCATAGTCTTGAGTATAGAATAGATACGTTGATATGTGAAAGATTGTAGTGTGATTGCTTTAGGTTTAATGCCAAGTATTAAATTTAAAAAAAAATGCTTGAATTATTTGAAAGATTTTTGGAGGGCTGGTTGCGTTGGTCACCATGATAATATTAACAATTAACAGAATGCATTAATTAAAATGGCAGAATACGGAAAGTTGCAAGGGTGACATCTATTAATTGGTGTTGGAATCTATTTATTTCTATAATCTTAATACGAGACGTGCACCTTAAGTATTTAGGTACTGATGAGCGCTACGGATGTATTGTATTAATCGTAATATTATATTTTAATTTATTATAACCACATTATACTTATTGTACTAGATCAAATCTATGAGAAAACGAACCACAATAAAAAAAATAAACACGGTATGTACCTATTACGATTCTTTTAAATGGCTAAGAATAACCGTTGACTAAAAAGTCAATATTCACCACACTTTATTTTTAATTTTTATTTTAGTAATTTTTTAAGAATTTTAGACGCATGTGTTAGACTTTAAAAAAACTCTCAAAATTATTAGATACCGACCAGTGGCGAAGGGTGGAGGTAGGCTATTAAGATCCGCCAGAAATAGTACAGGCTAAACTTTGTCAGTCATACGTATTTGTTTTCATTGAACTAAGACTACAATTTAGAGTTGTTGTTGGTTAGTTTTTAAAATTCAATTGAACCCTGCGAAACCAAACCATTTTAAACATCTGAAATTATGCCATTAAAAATTAAAATATACAATATTATTTCGATATTTTATAGATAGAATAATATTCTTTATCTATTGTAGTTTGGTTTAGGCAGGGTTAAATGAATTAAAAAAAATAAACAACATGTGTAATATTATGTATTTCTAATTCAGCGAAAACAAATAATTATGAATGAAAAAGTAAGTATGCACAATCACAATTTTGTCGGATCCCCGAAAATATACCAAAACTATTATGGTTTGGTTTAGGCAGGGTTTAATTGATTTTTAAAAATAAAGCAACACCACCTTTAAATTGTAGTCTTAGTTCAATAAAAACAAACACGTATGACTAACAAGGCTTAAAGTGAACTATTATTTATATCGGATCTTAGCAGCCTACCTTCACCCTTCGCTACTGCTACCTACTGGAATAATCAGAAAACTAAAATCTTTCAAGTTGACATACTTTGGCCATTTATGCGATATCCAGAAAGATATTAACTTTTGTATGTTATCATTAAAATGAAAACCTTTTATTAGCAAAGCCCTGGTAGAAGAAGATTGTTCTGGGTATAGAATATTAAAGATTGTTTTGAGCCACTCTATCCCTAATTGCAGTAGTAAAATAAAGGGTAAACTAACAAAATTTAATGTGCACTATTATATATTATGTCGGATCTTAATAGCCTACCTCCACCCTTCGCCATTACTACCTACTAAATTTTTGTTGAATTTGGCATTTTTTTTTTTTAATTAAGTAGGTGTACGTCCATTTTAATAAAACTATGGTAGGTATTACGCGATTTAACGAGTTGCATTGAAATACAGTGCTCAAATTTGTATTATTCGCCCGCCCACTTATTCATAGGTTTCATTATGACGATTACAAAGTCGATATACACATATATTATATATATATGGTTTTTTCATCAGATGTTTATAATTATGGGAATGGACCTAATAGGTTAAGCAAGTGGCTGAAATCCATTTCTCGTAAAAAACAAAATCTGTTAATACAAACCTCTACACTGTGGAGGCCCATATTATGATCCTATTAGTATCGGACATGGTTGCAAAAAAAAATATATATATAAATCAAAATAGCGAATCTTGAATAATTAACTCATAACGAAATTTAACTGTAGTGTGGGGCGTCGATCGATATGTAAAAATAGATCATTCAATTTTTAAATAGGTTAGGTTAACTTACTTTAAAATGGCTATACAATTCAATGTCGATCTTAACTAGAGCTTGCAAATATCAATATAAATAATCGACTAAAATGACTTAAATTGCACATCCGCTCTTTCAGCTCTAAATTCCTAATAATTGGACTACCGTCGTTTTAAAAGTAAGTATTTTGATATTGAACTCCCAAATTTTCAGTACTTTAAATCTGCATACTTCACTCAAAAATTGATAAAAATGTGACATCCGGACTTTTAGCTCTAAGATACAGAATTTAAAGATTGTTTTTTTGATTCTTGGAATTTTTAAGACATTCAACAAACTTAGTCCACACTGAAAGTCGGTATATTTTTTTTTGTTTCCATTCTGGCCAATCGGTACAAATTTTTACCCAAGAAATTTGAAAAATCTTCTTTTGTTCACAATAAAATATCGACAGCTTTATTTGGGTTCTTTTGACCAATATATCTGAGATACTTTTTCTTTGGAATATCCTAATATTCTCTCGAATAGTCTCGATATTTTAGAATATTACTTTATCGAGATTCTGAAATATATAGAATAATTATTCTAGCAGTGTATGAGTAACTTGTATCGTTAAGCGTTAAACATAGATGTCTCCAATACTTTAATAATAAAAGTATATACTTCATTATTAAAAAATATGTCACGTTAAACCTTTTTTTTTTACTCTATTACCAAATCTCATTCAAGATAGAGATGTTTCAAATTCTCGCGGAACCCGGTTGGGAATCACTGCTCCAGTTAAATATAATTTTAACATAAATAAAGTTAATGTTTTTCCCAATGGTCTTAATTTCTTTCTCCAAAAGCCTACAATAGATTGTAATCACTTTGACATTATTTGAAATTAATTATGTAATAATTAATGCTCTGTATAAATCAGGGGTAGTCAACCGGGTCCCCACCGCCCACTAGTGGGCGTTCCAGCTTCCATGGTGGGCGGTAGGGGTTTTTATAACATTTTCATTATGTTTTCATAAAATTCCCCGTGACAATCTAAATTTCAGAAAATATACTATTTGTATCAAGACTTCAACTTCTATGTGTGGAAAGTATAACTAAAAATATAGATTTAACTACAGTAAGTTGTTTAATAAAGTTTTATTCTGCCAAATTTAGCTAAAGTCTGACAATGTATTTGGTAAGTAATTATTATTAAGTATATGCTTTAACTTGCTGTAACTCTGCTTTATAAATTTTATGAAGTAAAGATACTTTCCTACTTTATAAATCACCATTACTGTGGACCCGGTGGGCGATTAGAAAATTTTACTACTAACAGAGATACAAAAGTGAGCGGTAAGTATAAAAAGGTTGACAACCCCTGGTATAAATTATTAACTTTTAATAATATGATGATGCCAATGATAATATCAAATATTTGAATTACTGCAAAGTAATATATGAGTATATGACAGCTAATAATATGTAGGTTATATTTATTTATTCAGTAAATTGGAGAGTTGATTATATCTATATAATAAAAATAAATGTTGAATCGGAGTTAATTTTCTATTATAATATAATATAAGATAATATAATATATCTTATAAAACCACAGCCGGTGATGACTATAATATTTAATAAACACACAACGTTTTCTATGTAGTTGGTAATAGTATCATGTTAAGTGGAAGTTGTAGTGAAAATTTAGAAAAGCTTCTTTCTATAAATAATAATTTGATATTTTAAGTTGGGAAAACTACCGGAAAAGTTTCAATATATAATATTAGAAGAGTGAAAGTATTTATAAAACAATAACTTTGTTATAATATTATGTACGAGTAGAAGGTTATATTGTTTGATTAACTACCTACATTTAGTTAAAATGGAAGTATTACGCTGGCTTCATATTAGTTACATAGAAAATTATTTAAATAGAAAAGTTCGGGCTACCGACTTGATAACGACTTTATAACGTTTTTAATATAGTTAAATTGGCACTACTGAATTAATTGTTTGTAAATAAAATACACCTGACAGCCAAACGTTGATTGCATTTTTTTTTTAAATAAGGATGATTTAAAAAGCTTTTTGATGTGATACGTAGTGCGGTTCCAGTAAATAAATCCCTGATCAAAATAAATGCGTAAATTTAACTATAAACGAGTTTGTAAAGCGAAATGATTTTCACTAATTTCATCGTTAGTCTAAATTAGAAGTATCTACACTTAAATACTAGTCATTTCCATGATATAACTACACCTACATCTTCTTAAATGTTTTTTTTTTACATTTGACACTTGTGAATAAGGTATGTATGTTTATAATTATTTATCAATGCCAAAATGACCATACTAAATAAATATTCGTGGGGTTACTGCCAAAAGTTGGTAAGTCTCGAAATCATGTTATGGAGTAATTGAAAGTTGAAGTTTGACATGGCCTGTATAATCAGGCATAATGTTAATTTCGTTGTGCTTAATGTGCATGTTCTATATTATGTCAGATGATCTTGATTTTTGTTCTAGCATACATATTTATATATACACATAATCCGTTGTTAACTCAAAATACTTAAATTATCGACTTACTAAGTTTTGGCAGCAACCCTATGCTAATTATAACACAAGATCAGTGTACAGTTTCATAAGCCGTCTTGCAGATTTCCTATTAGCAAGGGTGTCCGACAAGGCGATACGATCTCACCAGAATTATTCATCGCTACTCTGGAAGATCTATTCAGGGGATTTGACTGGGAGAACAGTAAAATTCCCGTTAACGGCGAATACGTCACTTGCGTTTTGCAGACGACTTTTTTGTCTTTTCGTATGACCCAGATGGCCTTCAGAACAAGATGCAGGAGCTTGAAAATGAAAGTCGCAAAGCAGTTTTAAAGATAAATGTGTCGAAGGCAAAAGTAGTGATAAACAACTACTTTGCTGAACTAAAAGAGATCCTCACCAATGGCACTCAAATCGAGCGAACAACTATGTCTATCTTGGAAGACACATATCAATTGACGGCAGTATGTATGGCGAGATTGCTCGCAGAACCAAACTGACATGTGGTGCATTTGGAAGCCTGAATAGTATCTTCTCCCATTGTGTCTTAAACGTAAATTGTTCAACCAATTTGTGATGGTTAATGTAAGAGAAATATAAAAAAATTCGAGTAGCGCAACGTGGCATGGAAAAATGCATGTTGGCCACAACGCGGAAAGATCACAAAATAAATCAATAGATACGAAAGAAGACAAAAGTAAGCGATGTTATAGAGGTCGTTGAGGAGGGACGCCTTAAAATCCGCTGGATAGACGAACTCATTTTGGTGGATGTAGGTACGTGGCAGTGAAGAACTAGAGACTGAGAAGAGTGGAGGGAGCTTGATAACGTCTTCTTTCAGCAATGGATCGATTGATAATGACGGTGAATACAAGATTTAATAAAAAATGAAACAAGTATTTAAATTGATATATTATTCAAGTAGGTAGGTAAAGAAATTCAAACGTCAGAAACAACGACATCTTTCAATACTATTAATTTCTACTAATTATTATATTATGAGAATAACTTTACTGACGCCGCACTTTGGAGAATTAAGAAAGCTTTTGTACAAAAATAATATTTAAAATAAGCTCTGCATAATATTACATTTTTATTCTGATTTTTTTTGACACTGTTTAAATGTTTTAATTCTATTTTCAACTGACTTATATAAATTATTGTTTATTACTAATTGTATTTAGCTTATGTTTTCGCAATATTGACGTGTGGTCAACTAATTGCAAATCGTCTAAGAAAAATAGTAAGTGGCTACTTACAAATAATGTATCCAATAAATAAAAGCTTCAAAATAATGTTGGGTCGTAAATAATTTTAAAATAGGGTTTCAATCTTTCGTGCTTTGAAAAGCTAAATCGAACGCAGTGTAAGCTTTGAGAATTATTAATGAGTCTGGTATCAGAATCGCACACTAAAAGTGGCGGCTAGTTGGAGTTTTAAATAATTAATCCCAGTAAACAAGCTTTTTAAGTAAGTAAAATGAATAAAAAAAGAATTCTAAGAAATTGGTAGGTTTAATATCAAGTACGAATAAATGTTTTTTGTAAACGTTACAATTTTAAGTTCTTGTCATTAATTTCTTTTATTTTGTTAACTGTCAATTCATGGTGGAACTGCATTGTATTGTTGTTTTTATTTAATAAAACGCAATTTTTTTATAGTACTTACTCCACTTTAATTAATATATTAGGACCGGTTTCGTCCGCCTCAGTGGGACATTTTCATATTTCAACTGACTGTTGAAAATGTCCCACTGAGGCGGACGAAACCGGTCCTAATATATTAATTAAAGTGGAATAAGTACTATAAAAAATTGCGTTTTATTAAATAAAAACAACAATTCTTGTCATTAATTTATATTAATAAGATAAATTGAGTTGTATACAATCAAAATTATTACTATAAAGTATTGTTCGAATTGAAAAATTAGCCATCGTCATAATTACAAGATAAAAAGAACTTTTTATATACCACGTTTTTAAATTTTCTGTTGTAATTACAATTCTATGTATTAATAATTTAGCACAAATAAGGCAATTGTTAACAAATCATTTTTTTTGCTATTTTGCAACAAACAAACAAATATATATTACTGAAATGTCATTTTGATTTCCATAGTAACGCACGTATATATTAATAATTTAGTTGCTAGGACCACCTCCTTAGCAACCAATAATAGTGGATTGGATTATGGATTTCTTCCGAAATAACTTTACATACAAAACAGAATTAACTGAAAATGAATTCAATTCTAATTAAAGATGGCTAAAAGTATTAAAAGAATGCATTGGCATCGTGTTCTGATATATTCTAAAAGTTTCAAATGTCTAGCTAGTCGGGAAGTTAGTTAAAAATCGATTGCAAGATTCGTACTGGATAAACAACCACCGGACAAAAAGAATACGAGCTAATAAAAACGTTGTAAAATAAGGGAGGAGATCTATGCCTTCAATGGGCCATTCAGGGGTACCATATCAGTGGACACCAGAAAACCTGGGCTGGAATGAGGCTATAAAGAAAATGTGCCATAGTCTGTGGATAGATTTTCACCATAACATTAGAAAAGGGGAAATGGAGTAAGTCTATTCTACCATCACCACGGTTGGTGCCCTGGTTTGTAAAGTCTTCTTTGAAGAGGAGCGAGCTTAAACTAATACTGAGGCTAAGAACAGGGCACACAATGGGTAAAAGATTTGATGTCCTCATGGGAAGAAGCGATTCGCAGCTCTGCGATGAATATGATGTTTTAGAGGACATTGTACATAATATGTATAGCAGTAAAATGTCCTAAGTATGAGCGTCACAGAGTACAGCTGCAAATTGTGGATATCTATGAGAATGTCGACGAATTGAAAGGTGCCCTGGCGGTAGGTAAGACGGAAGATCTTGGTAAAATTGTAAAGCTCTTTAACAGAATAGTAATGAGGACCTGATAGGCGGATCTCCTTTTAGAAGAGAAGAGGCGATATGACAGCGAGTCGCAGTCAAAGCCTCAGTAAAATCACAAAAAAGGTCTCATTTAATGAACCGAAATAACTGTGGAATATAATTATTAATTACTCAAGTGCGCTTTGTTTATTCAGTAAATAGTATGAGAAAAAAGGGAATATATTTGAGATGATAGTAACGAGAAGAATTTCTAGGGAAAGAATATGTCATTTGGTCAAGGTATAACGAGGAACCCTTTGCAAGAAAGAAAGGATCACATGACATAGTATAAAAATTCAATTGAAGTTACGCTGGATTGGCAAAGTGCATAACAATCCGGGGGAGTTACCAGAATGGCGGGCTATGTACGTGCTTCCTAAGTGTAAAGGAAGACCTGGACAGGCGAAAGAGAGAATGCTTGACCGACGTAACTGGAAAGCGTCAGCGCTGAATTGTCTAGAGTGGAGAAAAAAACTGACCACGGCTCTGTCACTAAGAGAGTAAGAATTTTTGTTAGGTAATTGTTAATTGTGATCAAATAGAATGGATGGGGTGATTACCAAACCAAATGTCGTATATTCGATGCTTGCATTCTAATGCTATAGCACTCATGGCACCTTACGAAGGCTCAGAGTAGCCATATACTGAGCTTAGAGAATAGATGTTTGCGGTGGGCCCTTTTAATTAATTTTGTAATTAACGTGTTAATTTGCATTTGAAAAGTAATTAGCAAAAACACAATTTTGTGCGGCCCGTAAGCATTGGGTTAAGTGTACGGTGGTATAAATAACTTTAGAAGTAACGAGGAGATGAGCGATTTATCAGTCTCTCACCACGCTTAGAGTAACGAGACGACGCTGAACCTGGCTGGGCCACGTGCTGCGAATTCAACCCAACCGGATTCTGGTATCCATGAAGGCTTATAAATACCATGCACAGAGTGTATACGGCGGAGGTACGGAATACTGACATGACCTGGGTTGATGCAAGAAGATTAACGAACGACAAAAATTCTTGGAGGCGTCGTGTGATGTCCATAATTATAGTCTAATTGAAAAGAAGATTAATGGAACAATATTATTATCTGCATTCGAATAAAGTTTGAAAATCTTAAAATCTAAAAAATTTTAAAATCCTTTTTCAAAAAAGTAGCAGGAATCGAACCTGCATCTCTCGGGTATCGCGCCCGCCGCGCATAGACCACTATGCCAAAGTTGTCATACTAACTACGACACATTTTAACTATTGGCTCTTATAAGACTCTCTGAAACGCTTCCCAAATTGAGCTACGATTGGCTATCGACTTTTGTATTTTAAATCAAAGTAGGTATTACTTTAATTACTAGTCGACGTCACGGATTTTTTCATTATTTTACAAATACCGGCATTCAATAGGAAATACCGAAATACCCGTATTTGGTATTTTCATTGTCGATATTGCAATCCCTAGTTATATATGTATGTACGAGAATTCTTCAAATGCTCTAAATGTCTAAATAATCGTCTACTATTGTAGGTATAATACGATTTTTAGTCCATAAACATTATTTTTTATGGTACCTGATATTCATCCCTATTATCATAACCAAACTACCCTTACAGCAAAGTGACCCACTTTCTTATTGTACCGTAAGATTTATGTACTAACTCAAAACTGCTACGCATAAAATTTTTACAAAGCGGTTTTCTTTGGTAGTATCCGTAAAAAGGTATTTTCTTTTATCTAAATAAACGGGCGTACCCCCAGACATTGTTAAATATTAAATTCATCCCTCTGTCCGCAATTTTATTTTATGATTGGGTTTAGTAGACGTTTTGAATTGTGCTTTTTTTCATTGGGAGATTTAATCCTCACCGAACGAGGACCAGGTGAAAAGAGATAGGTGATAAGACAACGGTTCCGCTGGCGAAAATATGGTGTTAACGTAAAAAGGGATCCTTTGAAACTGCTTGGCATTTTTCTGTCAGGTTTTGTGTCAAGTTTTAATGTCACATTTAGATGCTCAATTTACGCCTAATTTCCGTATACCTAGAGATTCGGTACACAGGCGCTAACAGTGGCAACACATTGAATTACAGTTTGGGGGCGGTTCGGTACTCTTAACGTGGGTTCTCCGTATAAAATTATTTTCTTTAAAAGACTAACATTTTTTTAAAAATCCTGTCGATTTGAATCCTTTGCTAATAGATTCACCACGATGGCCCAACGGCTAACGCGTCTGTACAAATACAAACAAATACACATTTTTTTCAATGTATGCACGGAGTCAAAGTATTATAGACCTTACAGGTTAAGCATGTGGCTAACATCCATTTCTCGTAAAAAAAAATATTACAAACATGCACTCTATGGAGGGGAGGCCCTTCATATGATGATTCCTGAAGGAAATTTTCCAGATAGAAAATATAAAATATGGGTGTTGTCGATCGAGTGTTTGAGATATTATAACTGAGTGTAGCGAAGGTTTTAAGGTCGCCTTGGTAATATGCTAAAGGCGGAAAAGGGCGAGAGCTATTAATGGGGGGGGGGATGCTGAATGCCGAGTTAATTTGATAGGTTCCAAAAGATGACATCACAATGCGTGTATGGATTAAATAATCGAGAGGACTAAAGAATCCAGCACCATGACGAACTGTATATTCTTCGTATGTTACTGTGTTACTGCCAAAAGTGGTTAAGTCTCTTAATAATGTTATGGGGTAATCGCAATTTTAAGTTTGGCTTGCCCCCTAAATATATCGGATGACCTTGATTTTTATTCTAGAATACATATTATTTATATATATACACATAATCGGTTGTTAACTCTAAATCCCTAAATTATCGACTTACAAAGTTTTAGCAGCAACACCACGAATAATAATATTATGTCAATTTAGAATTTTATTCAAATTAAGTTATATTATGTTTAGTATAAGAGACAGTCTAACCTTGACGTATGGTTACGATATTTCGTAAGTTAGTAAGTATCTCAAGCAAAATGGGTATTTGTGTGATAAATTTCATCCATTTAGTAAAACCATATGGCTTCAGATGCCAAATATTTATCAAGTAAAATTCTTCAGTGTACTCCGTTTTTAGTTGCAGCACGTCTTTCCCAGGTTAATAATATCCGGCGAAGCGAGTAAGTAATAAAATCTTGCAATTTGTAAAGTGTCTTCGCGCACAATCATGTCGTGTGAACTGAGAAGCGTTACTCTGAGACGACTTTTTTTTCAAAAGCCAGCTTTCAACATCAATACATTTGTATATCTCTCCTCTATAACGTTAAGTGTTAGGCCTTCCGCTCACGAGAATACTCATAAAAGACGACACTCAAACTAAGGCCCGTTTCAGACGGGACACCGGTGTCGCGCTCTTATATAATAAAGAGACTATTGTATTCGAATAAAAGAGCCTTTGTAATTTGTTTATGAACGCTTCGAGTTAATGAGTCAAAGCGTGTCCGGTACACTTTTCCGTCGGCCGCTACATTCTCAAGCCGCCGATACACATATTTTTATGACCGCAGCCAGTTTTATGTTCTAATTTATATCGCAAAATTATGCGTTGACTCATTAGCTCTGGGCGTTCATAAACATAATACAACGGCCCTTTTATGCGAACTGAAACGGGGGTAAGGCTCTCACATCTAAACTATCCTCGTGTGCCGCACAGCCATAAATCAAACCTTCCGAGAACGACAATCCAGTGTTGTTTGTAAAGCCCGCGCACATCTACCTAACGACAGTCGCGCGTAGCATACGAAACGTATATATATTTAAATGCGGCGATCGGCGACCCGGTATAGAAATGACCAATTCGTGGGTGTTTGTATGCGACCTGACGTCTTCGACTCGGAGCTCGAGAAGCATGCAACTTGTCGATTACAACAGCAGATGTTTTTTTCAAACGAAACAGTCGCATTCGACCAATCTGAGGAGCTCCATTTGGGAACGTGTGTTACGTTAATAGCGATGACGTTACATCGATTTATTCGACACATTGTAGGCGAGACGAGGTTTGATGTGAGAGCTGGCTAAAATTTCAGCCAGTATCTAGCTAATGTATTTCAATAAACAGTGATGTCAATATCAGTAGATTCGATGAAAAATCATATTTTCCTACCAAAAATGGTAGCACTGAACCGAATTGGACAAGAAATAACAAGTCAAGACGTCAAAAGTTAAAGATAGGCGAACCGGTTTTTAATTTAAAATTAGTGACAGAAGTTGAGAAACTGCCAGTATAATTACAGGCTGTCAGTGAAAACAAATAAGTAAGACTGACAAAGCTTAGTGCGCACTATTTACGTCGGATCTAAACAGCCTACCTCCACCCTTCGTCACTGTCACATGCAAAGAACTGATTAATTTCCTACAAAAATGAACCACACATTAAAGACCAATATTGGATGAGCGTCAGTGCATAAACCGAGAACAGTTGTCAGAACGAAGGACAAACGTATTCTTGACACGTGTTCAAGTTTATCAAATATTCTTCCACACTCGAGATCGGTTGCCTGTTACTCCACACCCGTTAGGTATTTCAGTTCCCATTATTTCTGAGTTCCCTGGTCACATGTAATGAATGTAGATAAAACAGTGTGTTGTATTCTACCGAAGTACGGGTTCATAATTTTTATTCACACCGAACCAAGGAACTTCCTTGCTTTCAACACACTTAGCGTTTATTCGGTGGTAATTGTTCATGACACTTTTTCGAAAAAAAATTGTGTTTATCACTTGCTATTTATCACATTCCACAGTGGGTTAGGAAGCAGTCAGGAGTACGCGATTTAATAGACGTTGCCAAACAGCTGACATGGAGATGGGCAGGGCACATTGCTCGCCGAAAGGACGGCCGCTGGACAAATGCCGTCATCCAGTGGTACCCAAGGGGCACAAAACGGCCGCAGGGTCACCCTAAAAGCCGCTGGATTGACTAACCGGTAAAGTTCGGCGGAAATACGTGGCAGCGAACGACACAGGATCGAGAGAGTTGGAAGAAGCTTGGGGAGGCCTTCATCCAGCAGTGGATTGACCCCGGCTGATGATGATGATGATGATTTACCACATACACAAATTGATTTACAATACAACATGCCATGTTACAATCGCATGGTAAACTTTATAGATTAGTATACCTACGTGATAAAGCTTACCGTACGAGCAAAACATGGCATATTGTTTTGTAATGCAATCTGTATAATATTGTAGTAAAATGCCAATCATTTTATAATACGAGTATATTTAAAAAATACATATTATCTTTCTAACTTTTACACTGCATAATTTTTATAAAATTATATTCGAAGCAATTTTATCCCTTAATCTACAATAGCGTATGGTTATCATTTACTGTGAATAGTAAGACCAGATGGTTACTTTTTCTGTGTGTTATTTTTTAACCAAAGAATGTATTAAATTTGTACCATTTTTTAATGTTTTGGTGATTATTATTCATCATTCTATTTTTAGACTAAGTAAACAAATAGTTCATTTTATTTATAGGTTATATAATTTTATAATCATGATTTAGTCTTCGTCAAGATATTATAGATATCAATGTTTGCAGAAATAATATTTATTTAATTAAAATACATAATACCGAAGTAACTAATTTCATTATTTTTATGAAACAATAAATATATTATGTATAATATACAGTGATACCCAACCTTTTTCGTTCGGTTTAACCCTTGAATTTGTTAATAAAATGACAGGGAACACATACCTAGTTAATATTAACTATAACGGTTCACAGGTGTAAATTACAAATGAAATGTATAAAGCAGTAACATACGTATGGAAATGATGATTTTTACTTACTAATAATTATTTCAAATTTGATTTAAATGTTTTACCTAATATAGAAATTTAATAAACTATTTCTTTTATTCAACGAATAATTCACAAGATTTTAGAATGTGGCATTCTTTATTATACTATTTAACATACATAATTATTTATTCACTAGATTTTTTTTATTACCTACTAGACCCGACGACACTTGAAACTGTAACCACTGCATTTGCGCCAGTGTGTTTTTCCAATTAAGCTACTGGCATCCTACTTACTTACGGCGGATTTAACTAATAGTTCTAACATAAAATGCTTATTAATTTGCGCTAATAATGTTGGCTATCGGTTTTTGTGTATTAAATTAAGGTTGGTATCAATTAAATGCTTTAATTACTAACCGGTGTCCGGATCACTTACAAATTTTCCCGTTTTTCTAGTGGGTATTATAATACATGAGATGTTTTCAAATTATGTATGTTTGCGATATATTTGACCATAACCACAAAGATTCTAATCTGCATGCTTTGTGAAAATTTTGTCGTCACCATGATGAAATTTACTCTCAAAACTTGCATTAATCATTCAAAATTATTCTTTCATTTGGCGCTAATGGACATGCTAATAAAACATACCTAATACTGTTGGCATAGAAAAATCTAAATTCTTCAATAATAACTATTATAATATTAATACTTTCGACCGAAGGTACTTGATGGAATTTGAATTTATAACTATTATACTTGACCAGATCGACGCCAAGCAAAATAAAGGAGGAGATCTATGCCTTCAATGAATCCCATCACACATGGGCATTGAGGGCAATGAACGGGCGGATGATCTGGCAAAGGAAGCTGGCCATTCAGGGGTACCATATCAGTGGATACCAGAAAACCTGGACTAGAATGAGGCTATAAAGAAAATAGGCCAAAGTATGTGGATAGATTCTCAACATAGGGCATCATTAGAAAATTATAAATGGAGTAATTCTATTCTACCATCACCACGAGAGGTGCCCTGGTTTGTAGAGTCTTCTTTGACGAGGAATGAGCTTAAGTTAATACTGAGGCTAAGAAGAGGGCACACAATGGGCAAAAGATTTGATGTCCCCATGGGAAGAAGCAAATCGCAACTCTGCGATGAATGTCATGTTTTGAGGACATTGTACATATAGCACTACAATGCCCTAAATATGAACTTCACAGAGTACAGCTGCGAATTGCGGATATCTATGAGAATGTCGACGAATTAAAGGGTGTCCTGGCGGAGGGTAAGACGGAAGAGCTAGGCAAAATTGTAAAGTTATTTAACAGAATAGGAGTGAGGACCTGATCGACGGATCCCCTTCTAGAAGAGAAGAGGCGATATGGCAGCGAGTCGCAGTCAAAGCCTCGGTAAAATCACAAAAAAAAACTATTATACTATTTGATAAAACTACCAAAATAATTTTATAAATAAAGCATTTTTTCTATTTTATTACCTATCTATTACAAATGATTCAATTTATACATTTTTTGCAGCCTTTTGCAAATTTGTCGCGGAGCCCCTAACAGGTCACAGAACTCGTGGTTGGGAATCACTGATGTAGTCATGCCAAAAAAATCTATTTCGTCAAATATTACCAAGTAGATATTTATTATACAGATGCATTAGCATATTTTTTATTACGTGCGCGTATAAATGTTAAGTAAAATTCTATTAAATTTTTGTTTTACATAAAAATCTTTGAAATTTGTTTTTTTAAATTACATTTTGTTATTTAGTATAAATAACTATTATTATTTTCAACTATTTCATTGACGTAGAGTTTAAGTTATTATTTTTATTATCATTAATATTAGATACATAGGTACAATATCTACTATAGATAATCATGTTTACCTTACTATGCCCAGGGTTTAATAAAATAATAAAAAAAAAAATTGTGCCTACTATTTAATTTTATATATTATACAATAATAAATTAGGCTTTCATTATACTTTTGACGTTTATAAACATTTTAATATTAAATATTATGGTCATTTTTTGCCATTATACTACCCGTATTTGTTTTTGCTGCTATAAATCTAATTACTAATGTATGTACAATGATTATTATTCGTTTTATCAATATATATACACAATAATATATATATAAAATACTACCAAGCTTTCTAAAAAATAAATTATTCAACAGAATAATAAAAAGGGCCCACCGACTAGTGCAAAAGGTTACCGAACAGAATATAAATAATTACAAGAAAAGAACTTTTTATATAAAACGTTTTTAAGTTTTCTGTTGAATTATTATGCTCAATATGCTCAAACTTGTACTTGATAATATGTAGTAAATAAAAAAATAAACAAACAAATAAATATAGAATACTGAAATGTCATTTTGATTTCCATAGTAACGCACGTATATATCAATAATTTAGTTGCTATGACCACCCACTTAGCAACCAATAATAATGGATTGGATTACGGATTTCTTCCGAAATAACTGTCCATACAAACCAGAATTAACTGAAAATGAATTCAATTCTACTTAAAAATGGCTAAAAGTATTAAAAGAATGCATTGGCGTCGGGAAGTTAGTTAACAATCGATTGCAAGAGCTGTACTGGATAAACAACCACTGGACAAATAAGAATACGATCTAATAAAAACGTTGTAAAATCAGTAAGTTATGTCTTTACTTGTGTGTTTGTGTAAATGGCGTACAAATAACTTTGTAAAATGTTTCTTAAGCGCCGGCTAGATGCTCATGCTTTACCACAAGCAAGGTGTATGGACGGGAAAACTGTACCCGCAAACCGAAAAGCGCTGTAAAAGTGTTCTGTATTTTTATATCGCGCAGGCAAGTCGCTGCCGTCTAGCCGGTGCATTAAAATATCTTTATTACATAGATAGTATTGCAAAGGATATAAATTGCATTTTCCCCCGCCAAATTCAGACAGAATACGGAACCGAAAAAAGAAGAACACAATTGACACCCTAATGGGACTGTGTCACTAGTACCGGGAAAGCTGATCGTCAGTATGGTTTCGTTCGGGTTCAATTTGATAATTTTTCAATGTTTTCAATGTTGAACAGTCAATTTATTTTTCAGTACCGTACATTAATTTATATAAATTAAAATTAAATTAAATTTACATTTTAAAATCAACGCGTTTTCATTATGCTCAAGACCGGCTTCATAAGCTTAAACCTTCGATCGTTGTATCAGTCAACAATGCCACTCTAATCAGATAGTTTTGATGGCTATAAAATTATATTAGTATTTTCTTTCGGTAAAATTAATATTATTTTAATTTATGTTTTTGCCATCAACAATAGATACGATTTAATTTCTAGATAAAACATGAAAATAATGTGCATATTAATAATAATTAAAATTTTAAATAAACGTTCAAAAGGTTTATACAACTAGCTTTTTATATAAATATTGTATTACTATTACATATTATAATATATTTTTAATTAACACTTTATGTTGCATTAATCCAAAATATATATCTTCATTTCATTTTAATTTTTCCATTAAGTATCATTATTTCATAATATAATTATTCTACATACAAGATTGTTATGTTGTCATTATTGATAACACTTTTATAATAATTAATAAAAACACACGGAATATCAATACCGTATTTGTATATATTATTATATAAGCGTAATGAGTAACTTCCTCTACAGACCTATTCTAGCAGTGATATAGTTTAGGGTTATTTAAAACCGCGCATGGGCAGCGATGCTATAGTGTTAAAATTGCATACATTTATCGTGCGCGCGCAGGTGTTATATTCCGCTTTAATGACACTGCTAGAATATAAAAAGAAAGCAAAAAATATTAATTCTACAATTTAATTTTTATGCAACCGTTCTCGTAACTATGGTAACTAATCAATAAACAAATGTAAAAATAATGCACTATTACTGAGATTAGCTTGCTTTAGCTGTAAAGTGAAATTTCGATATAAAAATAAACGTTTTTGAAGTCAATGTATGCTTGTGATAAAATGATTATATGATTGGATCGACGAGAAAAATTAAATTACTTTATGAAAAACTTCAATAATGATAATTTTTAATTCGAATTATGGATGACACAGAAGACAGTCTAACGGTCAGAACCGCCCCCAATATAAAATATAAAATATTTATTTTCATTAAATTAATTATGCAGTTGTATATTAACTGAGAGAAGACTGTAATGATTTGTATATTTTAACAATAATAAATTCAGGTATAAAAAAAACAATGAGCTATTTTTTTTAAAGTGAAGTAATTTTGTCTGACCGTCGCCGTGTCAAAGTTAACATCTTGGGTGCGTGTCCAGTTGTCTTGGTAAATACGTAAAAACGATGTCACACATTCAGTGACCGTGATGCGTCCGGTATCGCAGTGTTACTACCGACCACTTCACATCATAAAGTCTCCGCAGTCAACGTTGAAGTCCCAGTCCTCGGCCCCGCCTCCCGCAGCGTCGTCGTAGTCTCCGATATTGACTCCGCCGTATTCCGCGTGTACCCTGTCGTAGGCGCCCTCGTAAAGGGCAGCTCCCTCGGGCCCGGCGCAGGCTCCGGCGATGGCCGCGTTGCTGTGGTGAACCAGCGGCGTAGCATGCAGGGCGAAGTCGTCGCCTTCCTGCGACCACGTCAGTCCTGGATGGAAAGAAATATTCGTGGATGAAAATTTAATTTACCATTTCCGCTTCAAGTCAAAGTGTAAAGGGCTCCAATCCATTAAGGAATAGATTGGAGCCTTATTACAGGGTTATTTAACAGTATATTATAAACATAATATACATCATTTAAGAAACACCTAAGAAACATTGAGTCGCCCATTTCAAAAATAATCTTTTACAGTTTTGACGAAAAATTAACTGAATATTATGCAGTAAGTTATATTGCTTATTCAAAGGGGCACAAACATATTCTATAAACATTTCCAATAGTAGTCTTTTGCAGCCAGTATAACGGTTGAAAAACAGTGTCCAATTTCAAAATGCGTCTTGTCCGTCTGGTAGCCATTTTCAAATATCATCTTGTTCATTTACTACTAAATGTGTAGGTAAATCTTTTATTCTCTTTTATTTATTTTCTTTTGTATTCATTTCTTTGTTATACCTTTAATAATGCTAGATAATAAACTATAATTAAATCATTATTAAACATATATATATATTCAATAATCAGAATGGTATATTCTTAAATCTTGTGAATTATTTGTTGAATAAAAGAAATAGTTAATTATAAATCATTATTTATCATTTTATTTAATACCCCTCAAAAATACACAAAACATTACCATAACCCATCTTGTCCATAAAACTGTGTCAAAAGTCGTCCATGACAAATCTTTAAATATTTCAAAAACTGTGTATGATATTTAAGAAAACGATATGTTTTTCGCAAGCATGTATATATTTCAATTTGGTTAAAAAAGAGAAATTATTTTTATTCATGTAGAGGTTCTATACACGCTTGAATGAACTTTGAAAATGGGCATATTAGAAAAAAATCTTAGAAAAAATATGGCACCGTAATAGCGAAGAATATCTGCTGAAGGTAGCTAAGCAGGGTTTGATAACTGAAAAAATTCTATTACAGTCAGAGTATTTACTGTATTCGAATTAAATATTATATATAAACAAACAATATTATATTATCGTATCTTTGTGAGTTATATGTTTGTATATCTAATTACAGCCGTGTTACACACATATGTTGTGTGTATGTGTCTGTGTTTACGTATGTGCGCGTGTGTGTGTGTATGGGGTTTTTTATTTGGTATGCTATGAATAGGAAATTTATCTGGCTCATTTTCCAAAGTAATATAAATCTGATATACCCGGTAGGTATAAGGATATAATAATATACTGCAATTTTATCATCAAGTGCCAAGAGAAGAAAATGAGTATGAAAGAAAAAAAATCAGAAGGAACATCGTCGCGTGGAGAGGAACTGTATTAACAACATGCGAATGATAAAACATTAGTAAATGATAAATTATGGATGAAGTCCAATTTTCATAAAATTCGATTTTATTTTTTCAGTGGCTAGATAAAACATATTGATATATTATGTGTTAATATCAAAATCGTAGCTCTACAATTTTCCGCATAAATGGCAAAACTAGTATTGATAAAACATGAAATTGAATGTGAATCATGTCCATTTTGACAGTAGTTTGAGCAGTATAAAGAGGTATTTGCTAATATTAATATAGTCTTAATATACTTTATGTTTCGACTATTTATTTTAATTGATCCATGTACTATCAAAATAGGGTAAGTATATACAGTGAAAACATTCCTGAATTTTACAAAAGGAATTTTAACTTAAGGTCCAAATATCTCAGGATTCATTTTGATGGACTAGATCAATGACATTATTAATGCACGACGTACTCAATACAGTAGCTAGCAAGTAAATTCGCGCATAACGACATTCGCATATGTATAGGTAGACGTAACGCAATTTCCATTAGCGATATCACGCATCGGGAATTTATAGCAATATCACCTTTATTTTAATGGCGTTAGAACAGTATTTCTAGTGTCAATGTCATTTGAGCGAACCCGTTTGAACCGAACCATTCGGCAGACCCGACAAAAAGCATCGGGAATTTATAGCAATATCACCTTTATTGTAATGGTGTTAGAACAGATTATGCCATTCGGCAGACCCGACAAAAAAGTGAGTGTCATTTTTTTTTCCAGATGCTTCGTCCATATTAATGTCATTGGACTAGATCCATAATTATTTTGAAGTACCAAAATGACTTACTTCCGTTCCAAACACCGTTGGGCAAGGTAACCCACCCCCACCCTTGTCCCCATTCAAGCTCTCTGTGAAGTTGTCCAGCAAGCGGTACCTGCCGCTTGAGGAGCGCCACGAGGTTCCGTCCCGAGGCCGCCCCTTCACCGCTGCCGTTGCCTACGCTGCCCATGTGCACGCTACGACGTAGTTCTCTTGCAGCTTGCTCTTGTGGCGTAGATGCTGTGGAAAAACGAAAATAAAACCATCTTTAATGTGATGTATTATCACCATGGCCCCCACATCCTGAAGCGGGTCTCCAGACTAGGATCTTTGGTGGGTCCCCCTACCTATCGCTAAAGATAAAGGCAGTGTGACACTCTACAGTACCGTTTTTTAAATGATGTACGCGGTAAAATTAATGTGTATATTTTGTGTTTTTTTTAATATTTTTAATACATCCATTTGAATTATGGGGTTGTCGAGTATCGATACACAATTAAAATTTTTATCATACAACCACATACTTATAAATAATAACAATACTGAAGGAAAATAGCACCGCAAGTGAATTTTTCCCCTATTAAAGCAAATTTGTGATGTGTGTTTATCTCACTTATCAGGTCGATTTGCCTCGCCGGACCCCTCCTGAGCTCGGGCCCCCAGGCTAGAGCCCTGTCAGCCCCCCCTTGTGGGGGCCATGATTATCACACATATTGAAAAGAGGTGTTCCTATGAATATATGAAAGTGAAGCAGAAACAATTGTGTTAAAAGTAATAATTAAACAACCGAAAGTCATTTCAAAATAGTTTCACTGAAACGATAATCTCTGTACATTTTTAAATGTGTAATTATTAATTAATATAGAGAAAATAAATACTTCTAACTTCTGTAATAATTTATGCTATTATTTTATAACTTTCTGACAATAATGTTAAATACGAAATATGTTCGACTTGTACCTGAATGAAAGCATATACATTATAATACACATGTAGATTTAACTGCCAGTCGAATGATAGATCACATATTTTTGTCTGTGATAATTATGTACAATCAATATTTTTAATATCTACATAACACATACTCTACATAAAAACACATAAATTGTCCAATAATATTATTTTATAGCCATTTATCGACGTATATAAATATTATTGTTTATATCGCTATCAATAATTCAATCATAACAATAAAAAACGTTTATAAATTCCCATCAAATTGTAATATTGTGATGCAAACATTTTAGAATTCAAGTCTAGTTGTAGTAAAAACTCTTTGGTAAGACATGAGTAATAATGATACTAAATAAAATATAGCCCTCTTATTTCACGGTGATAAAATAGTTTTATTGTCTGAGGGTAAAAGATGTATGAATTACTTAAATTAATTTGTTTAAATTATTTACAAAAACTGTAAACGTAGAAAAATAAAATACTTCTAGGGTAACTAACTACGGAACTGTGAAATACTTAACAATTTAATGTTTTTAATAAATTTAATACTTTCCTCGTGACATAGCGATAATAACCTCTCAGAATTAAATAAATTCAAGGGCAAATTAATATGTCAACTTAATTATAAGATATTTTTCAGGAAAACTTTAAGACTTTGTTGAATATGTACTGTTAATCTTTCAGATAGTCCTTGAAGAGGGGGGAATACCGACGGTTGTATCTCTTTTGTGGGAGAATAGGCAGTCACATGCAATGTTTTATATATTTTTCTTTTGTTTGTGTGGGGATCACTTAACACGATACCACGTTTTAATTATTTTTCTAGATCTGAAACAACACAGATATCACTCGGGTCAATTCTGTAGTAACGTTTTTTTTTAATATTAAGTGGTTTTGATATTATTATCCGTCCTATGTCTCGCCTTAAGCTGGTAGCGCAACCATTGGGATCCGCGTTAAAAAAACGGTCACGCATGGCAGTTCACATTCCGGGATAATTTCGTCACTGTTCTGGCAGAAGACACTTATTCGAAAAAATGACATATTGAGTTAGTACCAAAATGTTCCTTACTTCAAACTTTCTTAATAAATAAACAGTATTTATCTTAAAGCCATCCTTTTTACGGTTACTTAATAAACTCACATGATATACCATTATTTCAAACATTTTAACAACTTCAAAGTCAAATTACTCAAAACTAGTCTTCTCCAGTTAGTGTGTTCTGCCAGAACAGAGACGATTTACTCTCGGAATACGACATAGCATACTTATCATTTTTTATTGATTGTTGAGATAAGTGTAGTAAATTTGGTTAAATATTCACCATTTTTGCGTAGATTAATAAACTCGTCAATTTTTTATGCCACGAAGAAGTACTTATCTAACAATTTGGTGGATATATTAAAAATTTAGACATTGTTTAGTCTATTTAGGTAAACTAGAATGGCATACTACTTTATATACAATGTCTGTGTGATATAACAAACACAAGTTATTATTCACAGAAAAATATTAAAAAAATAATAAGGATACGTAATTTTTATTTTTTTATTTTGACATAAGTAATAATAATAAGAATAGGTACTGTTCGGTTATCAGGAATACAGCGGAAAACACATTTTGAAAATAGCCGATAAACTGGATTATTTGTTAGGTTAACCTAACCTAACCTTACCTAACTTAACCTTACCCAACCTAACATAACCTAAACTAACCCAAACTAACACTCACGGTGGCCGCGCGGCTTAAGCGTTGGACTATAATGCCGTGGGTCCCAGGTTCGAATCCTGGGTCTGGCAAGTACACATATTGTTATTCAATTTGTGTGTGTCTGGGTATGGACCTAATAGGTTGAGCAAGTGGCTGACATCCATTTCTCGTAAAAAACAAAACCTTTCAATACAAACCTCCACTCTGTGGAGGCCCATATGATCCTATCAGGATCGGACATGGTCGGGGAAAAAAATCGGGTATTTTCAAAATGTGTTTTGTGAATGTGGAATATGTGGAATACATCCTGATAACCGAACAGTACCTAAGAATTTACTTTAAAAAATTGATACCACCTAAATTCGCTGGCATTTTTAAAGTCGTATGGTATACCGACTCATAATATTATAAGAACCATTCAATGATTCAGAAAAGAATTGAATCAAAATCTATCAAACCCATATTGCTTATGTTTATAATTAAGTTTAGCAATAATGATTCCATTGAAAATCTTTTTTTTTGTTCAGCCTTATCTAATTTGTGGTTTATAGAGATAATAAAAATGTATTTAGAGCTTATATTATGATATAAAATAATACTTCAATTTAATAGCTGCCACTATCATTTTCTAACTGACATTTAGTTAGAAAATGATCATTTGAAAATGATAACATCAATCACATTAATACGATTTGATCTCACGTGAACCACATTGGAAGTTTACTGTAGTAATTCTAATTATATTACTGGGTGTATAGAATATTATTACGTAATTGAGATTAGGAATTCGAAATACGAAAATTTTGATAATGAAATAAGTAGATGAAAATTTATAATTAAGTGACAATATTTTTTCAGTAGTATTATTTAAATAGGACTAAATAATGAAAAATCATGTTAAATAGTAGACAGATACATTTTTTTGAAAGTTTCTAACAAGCAATAAAACGTTTCGTGCTACTTGCCTACTTCATTAATAACTTGAAAATCGTAATTATTTATTTATTATTCACTCATTTATTTAGAAAACAATATTATTATGGGATTACAGTTATTAGACAATGTACCATAATATATAGTAGGTGCTTGGGCCAATTATGGTCGCTCTTATCCCAATATCTCCCTCATACCTATAATCTTAATTATTGTCGCAAGTCCAGGCGTAACTCAGTTATGAGTTATCAGTCGATCGTTATTAATAAATACAATTCAGTTACATCCAAGACAACGAGCCTATCTAAGCTTGTTACAGTTTGGCCATCATTAACGATTCAATTATTATAATTCAAAGCGCATACAGAGTGATTAAAAAAGTTAAGTGCAGATCATGAGAGTGTACAGTATAAACGTCGTGGAAACAATAATTCTATTCCAGTCTTCGTACAAATTCAGTAAATCAAACCACCTGTCAAGTCGTGTTACCGGCACAGGGTGTATCCTCATTTATCATATAAACCCAAGTGTACCGTGTGAGCGCCTACTAGGACATGAGGGCATGAACCAGGCGCCAGTTTCAGCCGAACATCAATAAGGTTAGTGCCTGGTCTAACTCCCGTGTAACCACTCCCCCAACATCCACACCCACCATCACAATCATACAAAAAATACAGTCCACTAAAAATCTGACAACAAATTCCACAAAATTTAAATTATTCATAAAAATATATCAACCTTTATAATGCCATCGAATAGGTTAATCGCACGATACAACGTATCATAAAACATCACATCCGACCTACGGTGGCGTAGCATGATAACCGTAGAGGTACGGATCCTATTTCCAGGAAAAAATAAATTTATATTGACATTTAATAGACGAATTTATTGTAAATGAACCCACGAAGAAGTATACAAGAAATGATTATAATTAATTACAAGATAAAAATAACTTTTTATATAGAACGTTTTTAAATTTTCTGTTGAATTATTATGCTCAATATGCTTAAATTTGTACTTGATACGAAGTAAATAAAAAACAAACAAATATAGAATACTGAAATGTCACGTATATATTAATCATTTAGTTGCTAGGACCCACTTAGCAACCAATAATAGTCTTTTACTTTTACGGATTTTTCTGAAATAACTTTCCATACAAAACAGAATTAACTGAAAATGAATTCAATTCTGCTTAAAGATGTGTTCTGATATATTCTAAATGTCTAGCTAGTCGGGACGTTAGTTAAAAATCGATTGCAAGATTTGTATTGGACAAACAACCACCGGAAAAACAAGAATACGAGCTAATAAAAACGTTGTAATAATAAAAAAAATCATCAGTCTTCGGGTTGACAGGGATTGGATTGATGGCATAATGTACCTTGAAAAAAATATGACTAATAATATGAATAAATGTGGAAATGTAAGACAATAAAGAATGGATGTTTACGCGGGAAATATATACCTACGTTATTCAATATTTATTGATAATGTTAAAAATAATACAAATAATATTTTAATTGATTTACAAGGATCATGTTATTTGATTCAAGTGGTCAGTTTGACAATGATCAAAAAACATGGTTAACAATAATAATTATTAATCCTAGTAAAACGGGTTCATTCGATCTTTGTCTGTCTTGAGTAGACGTAACCGAAAAACAAATACTTACATGACAAAGCATTTGCAAAGGAAAAAAATGAACACTTTTAATTAGAAAGGTAAAATTGTATTATTTCGTAAAAAGGAGAAATGACCCATTAAAAGAATTAGCTACGTACTTAAACTTTATTTCTTTCGGGAGGTCACTTGAAGAAAATTCCTAAAAGGTCTCAATCCTTTTTTGTCACGGCCAAAAGTTAATCCATAAAAATGGTCACTTGTCACTCTGAATGAAGATATAATGTTAATCCTTGTGGGTGTTATACAAAAAGCTTTCGAAAAACCTTGGGTGTAATATGAATAGGTTTATTGCATGTCGTAGATAGAGAGCTTTTACGGTTTGTGTGCTTTTATTTCAAACTATGTAAATGTACGTATTTATTAGTTGAAAATACATTTTTGGTTACTTATTAATATAATTTAATTAACAACAAATGAATAGTTAATTTGTCCAAATGTCGTTTGTTCAACGCGTGCGTGCTGCCAGTATTCTTTTATGGCTGTGAGATATGGCATCTCACTAAGCTTCAAAGGTCTCGGCTTTTGAGCTTTGACAATAGATATATCCGCCAAATCTAGGGATACATTGGTACGACCGCATTATAAACACCCGAGTTGAGAGTGAGTATACACAGCAGCCTTCGGTGATTGAGGAAATAGAGAGATGTTTTACGTGGCTGGGACATGTGTTCCGGATGCCACTAAAGACTGCGACACTTCATACCTTTGTGGCACAGCTTCTAGGGTTCCGTCATCGTGGCCGGCGCTCCTTCACCCTGCAGCGGTGCTACAAAAGTGTTCTATACGCTCCAGGTCTCGAATGGAGGAAATTTTCGATAAGTAACTAGCGAAATATATCGCGACCCGAGAACTACAAGGTTCTAAGTGTCGATTTTTGGCCAAACTAAAGTAATAATGAGGCAGTCTTCCAAGTCACATTATCTACATACAATATCAATATGAGGTTGATATTTCTTATATTTTTTCATTAAACCCCAATACTACCGAGTTATATGTGCACTTTACAGAATAACTGTGGTACTACAGAGTTCTACCATAATCTAAAAAGATCCGTCGTTCTACAAAGTTCTATGTGCTTTGACATTTCATGGTTGTGAATACATTTAAAGTTGTTAAAATGGTTTTAATTGCAATATGAAGAGTGAAATCTTGTTGTTTTGTATTTTAAATTTATTATTAGGACTTCATGCAGTATATTTAACCACAAACCACGAGTATTTAAAGAAACTACTATAACTTTGAGATACATAACCTCAAAAAATGTTTCGTGATATTTGATATCAACAGTAAATTGTGAACTCACTAATAGATGAATTATAATATTATGAAACATAATTAAGGCTTAATTATATTATCGTTATTTAAAAAAAATATATTGAGAGTATTTCAAGGCTATTTCATTCATTGATTTAATGTTTTAGGTTTAAAAGTCTTCCTGGAAGTGATATAAATGTTTGAGATGTTTTAAATCTCAGTAGATGAGGTGAAAAAAGGTTATCTTGTATTCTAAAATCCCTATTCCTGAGACTTCCCACACTATAGAGATTTAGTATATTAATTATACAATATCATTATGATGTTATGATGGATCTGAAAGATATGCCTCTTGCTGGCTTGAAGTTTATTCTAAAACTGAGGCGAATAATTTAATAGAAGAATTTTTACACAACATTCCCTCAGCCATTGGTAACAACAATCTTGTATACACAATTACAATAAATGTATCTGATGTGAAGACAACAAGCCAGTTGAAATTGAACAATAAACATTGTGTTTGTTGCATCAACAATAGTTTTGTATTTTTATGAAATTTTATTTTCAACATAATTTTCATTTTAAAATGGTATTAAACAAAAATTACAAATAAATATTTAAGTTTTTCCGAATGTCTCATTTTCCCAACAATTTCCATACATTTTCTCCGGAAAAAATATTATATTAGATAACTTTCAAAAATTTTATTCATTTTAACATGAAAAGTGAAACTATGTGTTCTGGATCACTAGGATTTCCATACAAATTTCAGTTAGAACCTTGTAGTAAAGGCGATTTGTTTGAGTTTCAGGTGGACAAAGTTTTAACTAAATTTATGATGTATAAAATTAACCCTTAAAAACTAGTTTTAACGTAGTTTTATTGATAGTTACAACATAGCAGTACCATCATTGATATATTCAATCAAAAAAATAATTGAAAACATTCACAATTAACAAAATACAAGCGTTCAAAACTTCAACAGCCCATAACTTTTTTGCTGCAGTTGTTCACTTAGAACCCTGTAGTTCTCGGGTCGCGATATGGTAAAATACGCTTTTGTAAAATTGGGTGTGTTTTTTTTAAATAGCAACCCAGGACTATTTTATTTACCACTAATCGACCACTGACTCTATGACAAACATGAAGATGATAACTGAAATCATTCGCGACGTCCGATAATGGACATGTCACAGAAAGAAGATTAAATATCGTATCTGTTTAAAATGGTTAAGAACGATAATAATAAAATACAGTTGGTATTGAATTACAATACAGTTTGAGAATAGGAACAAAAGAGAGTATTTTTTTAAAACTTTACTTATGTTTGGCACTGATTTTTACATTACTGACAGTTTATAACAAGTTTAGAACTTCCAATAGGGAATGGCACAAGAAGAAGTAATTACATACCAAGACAATAACGTTAGATTTAGCATTGTTATATTTTATGGTAAGTTTGCTTAGCCTTACTTACAACTTTTAGATATAACAAACTTAAAACCAGTGACGTCCCGTGGGGGTAGGCGGATTGAGCGTCGCTTTTGGGCGTCAGTTACTCAAAGAGCGGCAAATCGAGGAGAATCACTAGGTATATATAGAAATAGCTACATAAACTTGGTAATAAAGGAAATATCATTCAATTAAAAAATTCAGGTCACCGGTTGGAAACAAAATATTTTAATTAGGTACTATTAAAGTTTTAACAGGATTTTTTAGTCGGGTTCGCGATATCTAGTTTACTTCCATTGTCCTTGGACGTCAAGTTCTTGGTGAACAGCAATGACACATGTATGCCTAATTTAAAATTTATCCAAATATGTTTGCCAGTCACTCGCAAGTTTTGGAAGTTGTCAAGTTTAAATATACCTATCTGAAACCGTAGACTCGCAATATTGTCTATTGAAGCAGAGATGGCGTTTAAATTAGATTTAGTTGTATGTATATTGTTAGTAATGTATCTATACAACACATTTCTTTGATATTGGAGTCATGAAAGGATGATATAAAGTACAGTATAAAAAAAATGTGGCGGCATTTTGACACTGCCTAGGGGCGGCATTTTGTCTAGGGACGTCACTGCTTAGAACCAAGTTTACTCGGCCTCAGATACAGATTATAGCAATCCTATGAAGTTTAAATTTAATAACTTGTATAAAAGACAATAAAACGCATGCCTGTGAATAATATATTTGCTTAATTGCCTAAGTTTGTTTACCGATTAATTTTTATGACCACAGTCTGAAAATAAATTCTATTCCGCACCACAACTGCTTAATAAAAACTAGAAATCGCTATGTTACCCCGGTTGTGTCGTTAGAGACAAGGGTTGTTTTAAATTTTATAGAAAATAACATTTTAATACAAGCTTAGCCCCTATCTATCAGTGACCAAGGGTGGAGGTAGGCTGTTAAGATCCGAAAGAAATAGTGCACACTAAACTTTCTCAATCATACGTAGGAATTTTGTTTTCATTGAATTGAGACTGCAATGTGTAGATAATATGGGTTAGTTTTTAAAATTCAATTAAACCATGGCATAATAGATAATAGTCAAAAACTATTCTTCTATCTCAGTGGTTAACTTTCAAAACTAGACATGTCCCATATATACAGAAAATGAGTTATTATCGGAATATCATTCTATAACCTCATACACACTTTGTTGACTTTCAAAAATAGCCACAAAACACCAATTTCATATTGAAAAGAGGTTTCAAAAATTAGATTGACATTCAAATAGAGACACGTCCAACGTTGTTGACATTCGAAATGAGACATGTCACTTTCAGCTAATGGCGGGACTGTATTGGGTCACGTGGCCAAGTATGTTGTCATACAATCTGACAGTTTGGTTTTTGTCGCGTGCGTGTTTTCGCTCTGTGTTTTTATTTAAAAAGTTCATTTATTTCTGAGGAGTGAATAGTGGACATGTTTAGTTTTGAAAAATAACCACTGCTATTGAATATCTAAAACTATGCCATTAAATCATACATACTTTTGGATATTTTGTAGATAGAAGAATATTTTTATAGATTATGGTTTTGCTAGGCAGGCCATTTTATTTTAATAAACTAACCAATACCGTCTATAATATATTATGTAATATTTCGAATATTTTTTCAATATCAAACCTTTCAAGCAAGCAGATAAAAATTAACCTTTTAGTTAATTAGTCATTCCTCAATTACTTTCTTTGTCCTAATATGACATAAAACTAATAAATATTAAATTCACATGGATAACTAAATTATTATGATATATATATAATATTATACATCCTCAAAATGTAATACAGAAATAACCATCATAAACAGTACAATGCTGCCAATTATCAAAAATTTAAACTTAATAGCTGAACAACAACAAATAGTGACCCCTTAAATAAATAAACAACTACAGAAGATCAAATAGGTTTTATAAAAGTTTACATCTTCATATAAATTTTCTAGTAATATTTTAATTTGAAAACAATACATAGAAAAAAAACTACAAACACAATGTTATTGAAGTAAACACAACTTTTTGGATTAAAATACGTATCTGAATTGTTTGTTATACAATTTATCTGGTTTTGATTAGTTATTTCATAGAAGTTTACTCGCTCTACATATCTAGAGCAGGGGAGGGCAAACTGCGGCCCGCGGGCCGCATGTGGCCCACCGGGTATTTTTTTGCGGCCCGCCACCATTAATTGTACTTCGGATTGCGAATAACTTTTTTATAATTTTTTAAAAAATATTGACAAAAGATTAAAATTTGAAGAACTTGTTGTTTCGTAAATGTATTATCTCAGTACGTCTTCCTTGCGTCTCGTTCACACTATGTAACCACTATTTTTTTACGTTGACCATCGATTGGGAATGAATGGAAAGACATTTCGGATTGTAATCTCGCTCTGGATGTACATTTCGGAACACATGAGCTATGAACCATGGCGTGAACTTATGTTCTAATACTTATCGCATTTTCTGACCTGTCAACACTCGCCATTACTCGATGCCACAATAGGCTGAAACTTATGAACAATCGGGGCCTCGTGATGTCACATTGCTCTTGGTTGGAATAGTAGGATATGGTAAAAAGTTTCAATGGATTTCCATTAAAACTCAAGTTATTCCTTCGACAATGTGGACCACTTTCCAACTTTGAAGTTGCTGAATATACCAGAATATAAATTTGAAGAATATGGTAAAATTATTAAAGCACTGAATGACGATTTTTCACAAAGATTTAGTGACTTCCGAAAAATTGAGACAAGTTTAGCAATAGTACGCGATCCATTGATTTTTCAATAGATATTGATAGTGTACCGACAGAGCTACAACTTGAGATTATTGACCTGCAGTGTGACACTGATTTAAGGGAATTGCATCGTCGTGAAGAAATCTCCAAATTTTACAATGCCCTTAATTCAGACAAATTCAACCAACTTAAAGATTACGTAAGAAACATGTTCGTTATTTTTGGATCAACCTATATATGTGAACAAACATTTTCGATCATGAACCTCAATAAAAAATCTTTGCGATCAAATATCTCCGATGCCCATTTACAAGCAGTTTTGAAAATATCAACTACAAAATTAACACCTGAATTTAAAAAAAAAATGTTAAAAAATGTACAACAGTTTCATCCTTCTCATTCATTTTTTTGTAATGTTTATTTTTCGTGATAATAAATAGCGTATATCTAAAAATGGCATTTTACTTGCGGCCCGCCGCTCATTTTAAATTCTTGAATTTGGCCCTCCATCCAAAAAGTTTGCCCCCCCCCTGACTAGAGAATACTATTTTTTGAACAAGTCTGGTTTTGAAACTTCACATTTATTCTTGCATGCAACTGTCAAACCAGAGTCGAAAAAGTTTCTTTTTATTATTGCACGTATCTGTATTCTGACCACTTTGGAAAATACGAGTTGGATAGAGGGCAAAACAGGGGATAACGTTATGGTACGTTTACATTTGACACTTATATTGTCATATTTATGTATGACACCATATTCACTAAGTGTAAATAGTACTCGTAATTATATTTGTACCAGCCACTTATTTTGCGTGTGTCGACACTCACCTGTCACTTATTCAATCTACTTATATACGCAAATGTAAACACCGCGTATTCGACAATTCCGAACTTGCAGCGATATATCACCGAAGTTGGACCACCGTCTACTTTTATGTCAAGTACCTGACACATTATTCGTAGTTTGACAGGTAGTGAATTGCATAGGTATATTTCTAAAACAACGGACAATCAATTATCATACACCATGAATGTATGCCCAACGTATGCGTTAATAAATGTACTGTAGCGATCTGTCAAAAATCAAAGACTGTGAGATATAAATCGGATGTGCCGTGTTCTACGGATTTTGTTCGAAAATAAAATATCGCTTGTTCTCGGCACATACGATTAATTCTGATGCACTCTGTGAAGAAAAAATGCCCTTCAAATGGTATTACCTAATTCATTTTGGCCCACACCTGCACTCGTATTACGATAATATTATATTGAATATGCAATGAAGAACAAGTGCTAGATATCGCAATGTTACTGTTAATCGTTCTTCTACACTTATGGAATTTCTGAATTGTGTGTCTTGTTTTTTGGCAAAAGGTTCAATCTTGCAAAATAAAGTTCACAAATTGAGTTGGATCTTCGATTTTAAACTCTGACATTAAACGGAAGGCACCTAGTTCTTCTCGTCGCTGAATCCATTCCCGCACCCATCTAGACCATTTTTTCCTCCTCTTTGTTGCCAAAAGACTTAACACTCGCTGCTTAGTATTAACATTCCCATATTGACAACTGACATAAAGTTTTTGAGAAGTATACGAAATAAGTGTCCGAATAAGTTACAATACCATATTATGTAAACACCGCATATATTTATTCCAAATGTTGCCATTGAATAAAGTGTAGAGACTTTATTTCAACGAGAAGTATACGAGAATTTTATGTCAGATCCATGCAGGTGTAAACAGTAAGTGAAATTTTATATCTGACACTTATACCGTTATACGGTATAAGTGTCAGATGTAAACGTAACATTAGAAGAGTAATTATTTACGATACCAAGGTCACAGAGAAATTATGCTACAATCGGTGACTTAGGAACTTTAGACGATTGGTACCAGTAGGCGATAAGATGACGGCAACTCTGATGGAGGCAGACCTTATCAGAGGATGTCACAGGAAGAAGAAGATAACTTTTAACTGCACGCCGTAACCTGTTTTCCTACATTTTGGCAAACAAATAAAACTATTTTTCCCTATAAATTTTGCTACATTAACTTTGTTGGAGGGAATATATTCTACTTAACAACGCAATTACACCCCTAGGCCGATGAGCCGAAATTAGTTTACGCTAAAACTAACACGAAACTGCTGATTTATGCTAAGTGCCGTGTTTTAGAATCGGGAATAAAATAAACATAATAGTATTTCATGCATAGATTGTAATATTATTACGAATTATACGCGTAGGCGATAAGAAGAAGCAATGCGATAATAATTGAAGTACTGCGGATTAAACTATTACAAGGGACATATTATAATAAACAAATTGATCATGAGTAATTTTTGCATCACTATATTATATCCATTTACTTATACTTCAAATGAGATTCAAACATGTGCTTTGTATAAAAATAATATTATAACGAAGATCGGAGTGAGAGAGAGAGATCTCTCCAGAATCCAGATGGATGAACCACATCAAGAATTCTATGGGTTCAAATTTTAATTTGAAATTCAAATTTTATTTAGTTTTACATAATATACTGAACATTACAAATTATTAATTTAAGACGTTCACAACATGACATTTAGAAAAAAAGAAATATTATTAAAACAGTATTATATAAAAAAGAAATAGATCAGTATTAAGTTATTAAACAGTAGAAATGTGTGAATACAAAAAATATAAATTAAATACAGGGAAATACACCGAATTCAATGGCCTTAGCAGACCCTATTTTAATAATTTATAACACAACATCCATCTATTCTTATTCCCATGTAGGTGAAATATATCAACATCCGAAGCGATTTGGTTGATCAGAGTTATTGTCCTCCCAATTGACATCACCAATGGCAGGTTAGTTCTGCTCCTTCGGAGAACAAACAACTGATGCTCCCGATTTCTAAGATAGTTATCAGGGGCACAAAAGTCAATACTACCAAGAATGGCAGAGTTCTAATTTCATCATCATCAGCCTGAATCTATCCACTGCTGGATGAACGCCTCATCAAACTGATTACACTTCTCTTGGTCCTGTGCGTTGCGTTGCCACGTACTTCCGCAGAACTTTAGCATTTCATCAATCCAGCGGCCTCTAGGTCTACCTTGCGGATGTTTTTTAACTCTTGGATACCACTGGATGACTAAATTTGTGCAACGATTGTCTCTTTTTCGAGCTATGTGTCCAGCCCAGCCCATATCCATTTGAGGCTTTTAATGAACTCAGTTCTCATTTACACCACGTATAAGTCGAAAAAAATACATGCCATATACCAGTCCATGCACCAGCCCAGATCGTTTGAGGCATGATCTTCAGTGATGAAGTCTCAATCAGAAAGAATAATAATTATATGAATGCTATAGTGGTGAAAACATGATGTAGATTGCTGAGGAACATAGAATGAAGCCATGACCTAAACCTCGGACATGGAAAGATAGTGTTACTATGTGGAATAGAGGCGTGGACATTCACAGAAACTATGTTCAGAAACCTTGAAGCTATCGATATGTAAGTGTATAAATTCTTGCTTCGTAACAGCTGGAATGATAAAGTACCGAATATCAAAGTAATATCTAGGATGAAAAAGACCAAAGAAATGATGACAGAAAACTATTTTTTTTAAAACTGACATACTTTTGCCATATTATGCGATATCCTGAGAGATATTAACTTCTGTATGTCCTCATTAAAATGAAAACCTTTCATTAGCAAAGCCCTGGCAGAAGAATATCGTCCTGGTTCTAGAATCTTAAAGATTGATTTGAGCTCAACATTCTATCCCTAATTGCAGTAGTAAAATAAAGGGTAAATATAATATTTAAAATGTTACAATAATTGTAACACCGTAAAATATTATACACAAATTTGTGTTTGACACTACATGTTAACATGATATTTTAGCATGTAGTATCAAAATAACATAACCTATAATCATGATTATGATATAATGTCAATTATTTTATTGGCTGGATTTGTTCAGAAAACGATCAAAATAACAGTTAAAAACCAATCAATTTCAATGTTGCAAAGTTACAAGTTTAGTCACCTATATCACGTTTTGACAGATAATAGATGCCATTCAATGAAGTCGGTAAAGGCGGTAACTGCATTACCCTATAAAATTTCCGACAGCCAAATAGGCGTTAGGTCGGTTCGTTAATTCCTATTGGGATTCTTTACGGTTATCACTTACGCCCAAATTGAAAAATCTAAATTCAGTTTGTGATCATGTATAAAGAATGATTTGTCAACCTAACGTCATAATATTTAACTTAAAATCACCAAAATGTTACTTACGCCCTTTTAGCTTAGGAATAATTCATTATCGCCGACATTTGATAACAGTTCGGCACGGGAAAAAGAAAGATATATATTTCTTATAAATACAGTGAAACCTCCATTTTACGTGCCCAGTATTCAGGTTTTTATGTAGTTTCTACAGCCCTGTTTTAGTAGATTCAATTCTTGGTTTTACGTTTTTATTTTCCGCAATTTACGTCTGAAATATTCAAAATTCAAATTAAATTACGTATTAAAATTAAAAATACATTCATAGTTTGAAAACATATGCATAAACACACTAGAAAAATCATTTTGTAGAAAAAATACGATACACGACTGGATTTGCGCCAATATGTTTTTCCAATTAAATTACAGGCATCATAGTTAATTACTACAAATTTAACTAGTAGTTCTTATATGAAATGCTTATCGAATTACGTTATAATGTTAGCTACCTATCGGGTTTGGTATATTAAATTAAGGTAGGTATTTATCAATTCCTTAATTACTAACCGACGTCGTGGATTACTCTATTATTTCGTTTTTATAACGGACTTATAGTTGCTAATAATTTTAATAAGCTATTACTTTTATTAAACGAATAAGACGCAAGATAAGCATTTCAAGTAACAACTACTGGTTAAAATTGTCGTAATTAACTAAGATGCCCGTAGTTTAATTGTAAAAACATACTGGCGCGAATCCAGCAATACAGATTCAAGTCCCGTCGGGTGTCGTATTTTTTTTTAGTATGTATATGCATGAGATGTTTTCAAGTTATGTATATTCAATATTATATAATGTTATATTCTGAAATCTTGTTTCTTATTCGTTGAATAAAAGAAATAGTTTATTAAAAATACATTCAATTTAATGCATGACCATCATTGAAATTCAAGCCAGTTTACGTTCATTTATGCCCATTCAAAAATAAAGTTTCAACAAAAAAAAATATTGTCCGATCAAAAAAATATAAAAATTCTCGAAAATGGGTGAAAAAACTCGTTGACATAATAATATGTTACAAACCAATTTGATTTGATTATATTAAAAAAATTAATTCACATTTTTTGTCAGTCCTTTCAAAAACGTAAAATTGGGATTGAACCCGTTTTAAGTTACCTTTTAAAGAACTAAATTTGTGATATTTAAATATTATGCTATTATACATGATTTTCGTATGAGGCAAGATTAATGATGATTAAAAGTAATGTATTATTGCCATCTAGCCTCTACGGTGCTACGCCCTACGGCATATACGCATTGATAGCATCTACAAGCCTCTGCCGAATCCATAAACAACATTTTTCTTCGATTCAAGACATATTTATATGAGGGACATGTCGACCGTATTTATGAAAAAGGGCGTAACCCACACAGAATAAATTTTACAGGAGAGGCAAAAAACGTTTTTTGAATGTTTTTGGTTCAATATTAATAAAAAAATAAGCACAGACATTGGGTGCATGATGATTGATGATTTGGTATAATATCTTTTCGATCTAATAATAATAATTAAAGAGTAATTACATAAAAATCATGAAAATTGAGGGTAAATGCTTTTTTCCTTAAAATAAAACTTAATTAAAGCTGAATTAAAACCTGGATTTAGATAATAAATCGGTATTTGCGGCTTACATCCTTTTTACAGAACGTGTATTTAGTTGTATAAATTGTTAATATCTAATAAAAACACTTATAGAAAAATCGAGGGTTACGCCCTTTTTCCTAAACATAGTCAATGTTTTTATGGCACCCCGTTTTTTGCTCATCGCTGTAGATTGAAACTATCGTGAATTGAAGATATATTTATTACTTAGATATAGATTATATTTAAAAACAGATGGACCAATCGACACTTTGAGAGACTGCTAAATAAACCCATGACTAAATATGGGATATAGAGACTTGTTGTACCGCATGTATAATGATTCTAAGCTCTACAATATACATACTCATGGTCCCCACAAGGGGGGGCTGACAGGGCTCTACTCTAGGGGCCCGGCGTAGCGGGTCGACTAGATAAATGAGATAAACACACAACTTAAATTTGCTCTAATAGTAAAAAATTCGTCTGCGGCGCTATTTTGTTCCTAAATTGTTACCATTTTTAAATATAAGGTTGTGCAATGCAATTTTTGTTGTTTTATATTGATACTCGACAACTCCATAATTAAAAAAAAAATCTTTCTTAACTTTATTCTTAAAGCACTACGGTGCATGGTTGCAGCATCAGTCCCGTGCGGCTCCGTCTCGGGACGGAATGAGCACTTAAAATCACTTCTTTCAGACACGTTTAAAGCGTCATAGAAAGCGGCCGTGCATATCCACGGCTGTGCATATATGACGGGTGGTGGTGGGAACTTTAACGTAACTCCATAATTCGATGTGTTAAAAAATCGCTAAAATCCATACACTGAATTTTATTTGACCTCGACGAACACCATTTGTAAAACATCACTGTAGATCGTCAGACTGCCTTTAAACTTAGCGATAGGTGGGGGGGCCGCGAAAACTTCTGGCCTGGGGGCCCGCTTCAGGATGTGGGGGTCATGTATTAATATTATCGACCGAAATTACTTGATGGAATTTGAATTTAAATTCTAATGGATTTAAGTTTTGTACTATTCCATTTGAGTCGTTTTTTGCGACCCGGGATAATGCAGCCGAAATAAATATTATCAAATAAAACTAATAAATATTACTTTCGGGTTGCTTTAATGAAGAAAATTGTTCAAACGGTAATGACAGAACGTATGGAAATACAAATCTATTATGTTGAAGAAAATATTGCGTTTAGCATATTATTGAATGCGCAAACCGAAAAAAAAACTTTATAATTTTACCCTCCTCTTACTTTTATTGGAGAAAAAGTTACGCATTTCGTCTCAAAGGGACGAATTCTTATGTTCTATTATTGGTACGCGAAACATCGATGATCAACCCATAGATAACAACTATCCATATAATTTATAATTAACTATTTTTTTATTCAAGTCAAAGTTAATGTTACATTCATAAATCTTGTGATATTCGTTGAATAGTTAATTAAAAATTATTAGAAAGTTCAAGTAAGTTACAACAAAAAATCTTGGAGTGATCCGTGACGTCGGTTACTAGTTAAAGTAATTAATACCTACTTTGATTTAAAATACAAAAACCGATTGCCATAGTCACTCAATATGGATAGCGCTTCAGCGCATCTATTCTATACACAAGTTAGTTGTAATTGTTACAATAACTGATATGTTTTAACAGCACCTCTCTTGGATGTGTTAAATTTTAGAGCAAGACTGACAGTTTTGACTGTTTAGAGTGTTTAGACAGCAATCGTATTCTGCCCTTCTATGGAAGAAGGCAGTAACTCGCAAAAATTGTGAAATAAAATTATGAATGCCATCCGTTAGGTTATTTTGAAATATATATATTCTGTTTCCTTTAAAATCAGTATTATCACTAAAATACCGTTAAAATCCATAGTGAAAAATGGATATCTGCTAAAATAATACACATTTCTTAGCAAAACGGTAGTCATTGCACCTATTTATGGAGTTACTGCTTGTTTATTATCACTTTGTATTTGTGTGAGAGTCAGTTACTGCTTTCTTCTTTGGAAGGGCAGTATTGTAATTGTTACAATAAGTGCTAATACTTCGATACAGAAAATGAAAAAACTACTCTCATATAGCTGCAGATAGCGGTCTTGTGTATAGAATAGATGCGCTGGGAGTATTAAGAGTAACTAGTTAACATTTGTCGCAATTAATTATGGCATCTATAGCGTAGTGTTCTATGTGCATAGGCGCGAAACCCGAGAGATGCAGGTTCGATTCCTGCTAGGTGTTTTACTTTTTTCAAAAAAGTCTCGTTAAAGTGGATGAAGTCGGTCTTGATGATTTTTAAAATATGTAGAATAAGTACTGAATGATATTCTAGTTTTTTTTTTATTATATACCTAATACAATATATTTACACGAAGAATTGACGGGATTTATTTTTGCTCGATAGTTTTCTTGCATCATTTTAGGTGATGCCAGCATCCCATAACTTGCCGTATACACTATAATATATATCATTTAGCGGCCTTCCAGGATGTCGGAATCCAGTTAGCTTGACAAACAAGCAGGCCAAATTAAAATTATTTTCAGCACATGACCGAGCCAATGTCGACTCTTCACTCTCAGGGTTATGGGAGGCTGCTTGTGGCAAACATCTGTTCTCGAAGTTCAGTATACGGTTGCTCCGAGCCTTCGTAATATGTCATTCCTCGCTACAGTAAGTCCACAGTTGTGAGTCCCAGACACTCTGCATCGAGTTGTATATTGCTCCAGCCGTTCCCATTAGGATAGCGATCTCTTTTTGCAAAGTGCCACTTTTCGTTATGTGTACTCCAATGTATTGGAAACTGTCGACATTCTCGATATTTTTACCATCGCTAACATCGCAACAGGTGTTGTTGCACAAAACATCGGTTTTCTTCGCGTTAATTTTCAATTCAACGTGACGAATTGTAATGCGGCTTGTTAATTGTCTCTTGCGTCAAGACAGCGTCATTGTCGTATTTCAGATTACACAGCTTTACCGTGGGGAAGGCAGCTATGAATCGGTCAGGTGATATTGGCTTTTGTCGTACGAAGTTAAGGGGAATGATGAAGAGAAACGGAGCAAGGACACAACCCTGTCTAACTCCGGTCGTAACCTCAAACTTTTCTGTGATAGTGTCTCCAATTCTGATACAGCATTCACTATTCCCATGCAAAGACTTAATGCTTAATATCAGTGGTGACCGGTGAGTTATTTTACTGGGAGTTCACCTTTTTTTAAAGTATCTATGTTACTGTTCATTTATATGAGAAATCCATTCTTCTATTTTTCATCGACACAAATTTATCAATCACACGTTTGTTGAAGTCAGGAATCTCTTGTATCATTCTTTTTTTGATACTGAGCATATATAATGCGTTCAATATTGGTTGCATGATGGTGTTTCTGCTAAAACACTTGATTCGTTTGAGTGTGGAAAACCATCTTTCACTTTCCACTGATGTCATCGGAATAGTGCAAATAAAGTTTAATAGTAGAACCGTTTTCGTAAATGTATCAATAAGATTTTTTCTATTACAATGTTTAATAATGCTGAGGTACCATCAGCATTATAAAAAGTATCCAACCTGTAAAGACAGACAATTTATTTCGACATAATACGAATCCGCGTTCGGGAAGTTTGAGCGGCGCTCCAAGAAAACAAATTCACCTAAAGAAATATTAAATGAGTATTGCTATTTCACGGTACTGGCTACAGATGAACATTATTGCTATCGCACTCATTCTCATTACAAGGCATGATTACCTGAGCGCTTTGGTAATGTGCTCCCAGGAACATTGTATATTATATTTAAAACAGCCGGTTAAAAACACATACTTATTACAATTGATTTTTGTATATGAATTAATGACTACGGTAATAGATCAGAACACTTTTAATAAATCAAATATAAATAAAATATTTAAAACAAAAAATAAAATAAAAACGCATAAATTGAGTGGGTGTTCAGCGCTCTAGCGCTCTCAAAAGTGCATCGCCACTGCTTATTATACAATATAAGAGAACTGGTGGATAATTTATATTATCTAACATAAAAATACGCATACGTATATACTTTTACTTCCAAAATGATAACAATTTATTGTCAAATCGACTATGACACCCTTTGACAAAATAAAAAAGGTTCGTATCGGATGTTATACATGTTTAAAGGCACGTGATTTTACGGTCTGCTTACTCCAATCAGATTGACTTATGATTCGGGCTCGCTCTTACAATATTTATCAAAGTACGCCAGCAAATGGAGTGAGCCGAAACTCTAAGACGTACCGCGTGCGGTTTACGATGCGAAAGCTTTCACTTGACGAGCGAGCTATTTACCTTTCGTAGTCTAGTTCAAAAGGCGTTTTTTATACTGTGATTTTATTGGTTTATACTCAGTTATTTGAGCACACTGTTGATTGATGTGTGACGAACTTTGCTTTATACAGAACAGCGAAGACGCGATATACAGATAGTAGATAGTGTATACGGCGGAGTTACTGGATGATGGTTTGATCTGGAACAACGCAAAAAGACTGGCAAGCGACAGGGATTCCTGAAGGCGACATGTGGTGTCCATATGCTCCAACTAAGGAGCGGATATGGTCAATGGAAAGAAAATAATGCCATCCCTAAGGAGAGACAATATACAGGATACAGATTTGAATGATATTATGGTCGGTAGTTTGGATTTCTTTATACACACACAGACGAATTTTAACAACAATTTTACACGCTACATCTTCGTTAAAGCTCGCGATGTTCATCATTTAGCTTAATTAGGGTATGCTGATAAACAACTCAATCAGAATATTGATCGGCGATATTAAATACATTACCGCAATTACGAATTCTTTAACATCCGTTTCGCGTAGTGTCTAATTATGGCAAACTCAGTAAATAGCTTACTACAATTATTCTTTCCGCGATATCCATTTTTCTAAATAGTCAGCTATATCCGATGACGCAAGCTCCATATAGTTTCTGACTAAATCATAATAAGCATTTCCTCAATATTCTTTTCAAGGTATTATTTTGATTATGAGTACTTACGTCAATATTGATAAATGCAATGTTTTATCGTTTACTAAAGCCTCATGAGTATTGTTTTTCTAGTACTCGATGCATGGCAGATTTCTCTCGCGAATATCATCTGTAGGAGATCTTGGAATTACGTTTGACGGTAAACTGACGTTTAGTGGTCATATGGATACCATTTGTAAAAAGGCGCTAAAGATGTTGGGCTTTGTCTTGCGTACTTCCCGGGTCTTTTCGGATGTTACGGTACTAAAAATTCTCTATAACTCCTTAGTTAAAAGCAGACTTGAGAGTGGGTCTATAGTTTGGACCCCGCATCAGTTGAAGTACGGCCTTATGGTAGAGAGAGTCCAAAATAAATTTTTAAGACCCCTTTACTTTCGGCTGTATGAATATTATCCGTGGCTCTATCCGACTGATTTTCTCTTAGGGATGCTTACATACTGTAGCTTAAAATTTAGAAGGGATCTTTATTTAGCTACATATTTTTTCAGACTTATACGTGGCGTAAATGTGAACTCTGCCATTCTTGGTGGTGTTGGCTTCTGTCTCTGATAATTACCTTAGGAATCGAGGGCATCCGTTGTTTGTTCTCCCACGGTGTAGAACTAACCTGCCATTAGTAATGCCAATTGGGAGGACAGTAACCATGTTTAATGAAATCGCTTCAGATATTGATATATTCCACTTACGTGAGAGTGAATTTAGGTGGACGTTGTTTTATAAGTTTTTAAGATAGGGTCTATCAAACTTCACTCTGTGTGCTTCCATCTACTTTTATTTTGTTACTTATTTTATTTATTTTCTTATTTTATTTCTTATTTTATTACATATTCTCTGTATTTTTATTTTTAAAATTAATAACACGTATTTTATGTCATGACATGAACGCTTTGAATTTATAATTTGTTATGTTCATTATATTATGTAAAATAAATAAATTTTGTTTGATTTGATAATAAAAAAGCGAATCATAATAATTCATTGGACATGTCACTTGAATATAAGTTTCCAGTCTCTTAGCATCTCAGTTCTTGTATCGCTCCGCACATATGCTTACATACTGTAGTGTGCAATTTAGAAGAGATCTTTATTTAGCCACGTATTTTTTTCGACGTATACAAGGTATAAAATAAATGAGAACTCTGGCATTCTGTTCAATGTTTACCTGTGTGTCCCTGATACCTATCTTAGAAATATAGAGCATCAGTTGGTCAGAACTAACCTACCATTGGTAATTGGGAGGGCGATAACTATGTTCAACTAAACTGTTTCGGATGTTGATATATTCCACTTGCGTGAGAGTGGACTTAGGAGGACGCTGTTTTACAAATTCTTAAAATGGGGTCTCCTCAGAAAATTCGGTGTACTTCTTTGAACTTCTATCTATTTATTGTATTTTCACTGCTTTTGTATGTTTATGATATTATTATCTCTTTTTATATTTACATTTTTAACCCTTTTTATTACTTTTTTTCTTTACAATAATGTTTCATGTCATATTGTGATCGTCTTAAACTTATAATTTGTAATGTCCACAGTATGTTAAAAAATAAATAAATTGAAATTGAAATCAAAATAATTATTCATCGGACATGTCACTCGAATATAAGTTACCGGTCTGTTAGTATCTCAGTCTCTGTATCGCTCCGCACAACATCTCATTTTACCAAAACTCGGACCTCGGAACAGTATCATTAGTATTGTAATATAACTACTATAACCGACTGTTTACGCTGCAAATAAAATTCGCTTTTCATCCATCAGAACAACCCCCAAATCTAGACTTCTTCATCCACAACACCACGACCTCCTACAAGAGTGTAAAAATTAATTAACTATCATTCAGTAATGAAACAGGTTACGAGAAGTAAATTCTCTATGGTGAAGAAAATGACTCGTCTAATGCGCCGCACGCATACAGCGTATACTTTAATAAGGCAACGTCACAAGTGACATCGGCCCATAAATCAAGAAAAACTTTTTTTAGTACCACCGAGGCATTAAAAGCTAAAATGAGGCAGCCTCCCGATTGCTTCTAAGTTCACTTATTAATGAAATTCCTCTAGTAAATCGATTTAGTCGAAACAAAAGTAGAAAAACACCCTTGTAAAAATCAAATGATAGATTATTCAATCAATCCTTTTCACTCTTAAAGTAGGTAACGCACTATATATAAAATTTTATACTATTGCTAAAATGGAGTTTCTGCTTCAAAAGTCCGAGTACAATAAATCGTCCGATTTGTCTATGCTCTGCTACTGATCAACGAACGAATAAAAAAGTCAAGCTGTCAAAAATCAAAAGTTGTGATTATCGTAATGTCATCCGATAATCCTAAAATTTTGTATTATTTATATGTAGAGTTGCATAAAATAATATAACATTGAAAACAACACAAATTTTACGTTTCTTATATGAATTTTAAAAATACAAAATTAAAAAAAAAGATAAATCTCTCATTTTCTAATGTGTAAAATAATAAATAATAAATTAATCAATAAAAACGTTTAAAACAATTACAGATTTTTTTTCGGTTCAAATAATTGCGTATTAATGTCAAATCAAACATGTTTGAAATCCAACTAGCTTGGTCTGCGAATGTAAAAGTCCACAGATCTGGGGTGCTCCACGCGAAAAAAAAACCGAAGACTGCAAATCGTCCGACTTGCGTGCTAATGGAGCATAGGTTTAATTATTATTGCTGTACGTACAGTAACACCTATCAACATAAAAAAGAACTAACGATCTCAGACGATTATTCAGTACTCTTCACTTGAATTTATATATATAGTCGATATCAAACCTTTCAATCAAGCAGTTTACAATTAATCTCTCAATAAAATAATCGTTCCCTGCATAGTGTGTTTTTTCCGTAATTTACATTAAACTATTAAAATAACAAAGCCATACTATCATTTCGTAATAAAATTGATATAAAACAATAAATTAACCCGTATTTATTAATCAAATATGTATCCATATGAAATTAAACTTAGTACTTGGAAATTAAACCAAACTAAAATAACAAACAAATACAAATGGTGATCGTGACGGAAAGTGACAAACAACTACTAAAACAACTAGTAAAAAAATCTAGTTTCGAGAGACCTACTTAATAACTATTGAACTTTGATGTTTGTTTCAGACGAATCAAATCGCTAACTATATTATGTTTATTTTGTTTTTTATACGGTAAATATATGATAATCGTAAAGTTTTACGTCTAACAGTGGGTCATTTCAGTTATCCCACTTTTGCTTTGAAGTTAAAAGATATTGTTTTATAATTAATGCAACATTGGCATTTTTCGTTTAAAATGGGGTAAGTATTACGAATTAAAAAAAAATCAGTTATTCATTATGTAGGTATAGCTTTCTTCAATCGATTGGCATACTTATCGATTTTTTTCACTTTGTCTCACTTTTGCTTTCATTAAGCGATAAGTACATACATTTTTTTAACCATGTCCGATCCTGAGAAGTTCATAAATATTATTATGAGCCTCCAAGGAGTGGAAGTTGCATGAAGAGATTTTACTTTTTACGAGATATGGATGTTAGCCACGTGCTCAACGTAATAGAGCCATACTCTATGTACAAACACACATTGAAAAACAACTAATAAGTATTTTTTTTGCCAGACATGGAACTCAAATCAAGATCCACCACATTATAGACCGACACGTTATCCGCTCGGCTATAATGGACGTATACCTATCTGACATATAATTAATGATTACAGCTCAAGGTCCTGTGCTGACGTCTATTTATTATGAGGATGGTGTATTGGGCGGATCCAGGAATCATACAGCGTCCATCGGAGAACGGTACAGTATAGTATATTATAATGATGACAATGACACCAGTACAATGCCGGGTGAAGCTTCAAGCAGAAATATCCAAGCCATTCATATCACTATATCGCAAGGTGACGCTCTGGCATGCCTTCTTTTCAATATTGCGCTAGAAAAGGCGATAGGGGATGCAAAGATTGATGCCCGTGGCAGCGGCACCATATTATTTACTAAGCCTGTGCAGCTGCTGGCGTATGCCGATGATATCGCAGTGGCGAAGGGTGACTTTTGGAAAGAGGTGGGCTGTGGAGCTCTGATAAAAAGAGCACATTTGTCAGGTATACTTACGAGAATAGTAGAATATTTACTACTAATGAATAGGTACACACTAGTAAATGACAACGACACACTAATTCAATGAAACTTCAAAAACTCATTGACGACATATAAATGAGCGATGTATTTAAATTACGTATTTTTCAAAACATGTATACCCATCAAAAATCATTAGTTAAAATTTATTTTTATTTATAAAAAACAATCTATACTTACTATTCGATTAAACGCCGTTGTAATTTTTTTCCATTATCTAATTATTAATGATTTTGGATAAAGTGCGCAGTCGTGACAATATTATTATACGCGAATGTTTAAGGCTCTGCGATAGGGGCTTACCTTATGTCGTGCAAATCAGCAGACTTGCTGAGGTTACGAGATGTAAAGTCCATACGAAAAAAATTCAGAATTATTTCACACATAATCTGAGATTTATTTACGACGAGACGTCGCGGCGTTTATTATTTATTTACGGTGCGCTGTGGTCTATTTTTTAATACATTTGCAGTTGTTTTGTAAACTGTGTAATACTGTAATATATTCCTACATATACGACATCTCTCGTTGGCAAAATAAATTATTTTTATATAACATAAAATAATGAAGTTATTAAGTATATAATATGTCAATATGTAATTAAAAAATATTTTTCTTAAGAAGATAGGCCTTAAATAATCGCCTAGTATGGAGTCTTCGCCACTGTGATATCGACATCATTGCTATATCAGAATTGGCGCTGAAAAAGGCATTCACAGCACTAGAAGCCTCTGCCAAAAGAATGGGCTTACAAATAAACGAGGCAAAAACCAAATACATGCCTGTCTATGTCACACCACGAGAACGCACACCAAAGTTAGATATTGGCGTATACAAGTTTGATACGGTCGACAGTTTCATATACCTTGGAGATCTTATAACTAGACATAATGATATTACAGAAGAAATCAACAAGAGAATCATGTCTGCGAATAAATGCTACTTTGGCCTGTTAAGACATTTTAAGTCCCGCTTACTATCTCGCCGAACTAAAAGCACTCTTTACAAGACACTTGTAAAGCCAGCGCTCACCTTTGCATCGGAAACCTGGACATTGACTCTGCGAAATGAATATCTTTGAAAGAAAAATTCTCCGCCGTATATATGGACCGATCAGAGATGGCACCAATTGGAGGTGAAGATATAATGCTGAGCTCTACGGGCTGTACGAAGATTGCAGCGCAGTTCAATCAATTAAGATTGGGAGACTGCGATGGCTAAGTCATGTGCACCGTATGAATGACAATGAACCGGCAAAGAAAGTGATGTCCAGCAATTCAATAGGACGTAGAAGAAGAGGGAAGCCGAAGATTTGCTGGTTGGATGGAGCTACCAGTGACTGCCGTATTCTGGGGGTACCGAATTGGAAAGTAGCCACACTGGATAGGGACAGGTGGAGGGAACTGTTGGAGGAGGCCAGGACCCACACCAGGTTGTTGCGCCCCTGATGATGATGAGTATATTATAATACAAGAAAAAATCTTTGAAAAAATACGACACCCGGTGAGACAAGAACTGTATTCGCGTCAATGTGCTTTACAAATTTTGCTACATGAATTCTATTTAATTGTAACAGAATTAACTAGTAGTATATACATCTTCAAATGATTAACAAATTTCATTTTAACCAAAATTTTGAGAAATCCTGACGTCAGCTATTAATTAAGGTAAGTAGAATGGTGTCAAATTCTTCTGCCAGTGTAGGCGTCTCATTTAGGTGTTTGTATCGTTACTTTCAAATGACACTACTTAACACTATTCCAAAGTAATTTCGTCGTACCCGCAATGATATAAGAATCTCCTTCATCTACCTATCATTGATTCAAACCACAAAAACCGATTGTCAAAACTAACGCAATTTGTTAAACGCTTTAAGATGTAATTACTACTAGTTTGTTCAGTCTTAATTAGAGAAGTCAAACGTGGCTTAATTGGTAAAGCACATTGGCGTGAATCTAATTGATGCGAGTTCGAGTCCCGTTGGGAATCGTATTTTTTTTAATGATTATTTTCTAGTTTTAATGATGTCTTTTGCAATGTTGTTATAACATCATGTAGCCAGAATAATGTCTATATTATGTACAAGCCAGTGAGTTGGCAAATGAACGCGAGGTTAGTTTTGGAACACCATGTATGTAATCGACGCTGTGATTGAAGCATTCTTGTGGAAAACCAATTATTTATGAAATTGCGCGACTTCTATAACTACCTTCGATATTGGCTGCAGGAGTTTTTTGAAAATTCATTACCTTATACCTATGTATATCATGAACTATCTGTAACGCATGAGAGAAAAGAAAAAATGGCAGAGTTCTGTCACGAATATCATCTTTAAGTGATCTTGGCATTACGTTTGAGAGTAAACTGACATTTATTAGCCATAAAGTTACCATTTGTAACAAGGCGCTTAAAATGTTGGCCTTCGTCATGCGTACTTCCCGGGTCTTTTCAGATGTTACGGTATTAAAACTTCTATGTAATTCTTTAGTTCGAAGCAGACTTGAGAGTGGGTCTATTGTTTGGGCACCGCATCAGTTGAAGTATGGCCTTATGGTGGAGAGGGTACAGAAGAAATTCTTGAGACTCCTTTATTTGAGGTTGTATGGATACTATCCGTGGCTTTATCCAACTGACTTTCTCTTAGGCAAGCTTACATACTGCAGTCTGCAATTTAGAAGAAATCTTTATTTAGCTACGTATTTTTTTTCGACTTATACGAGGTATAAATGAGAACTCTGCTATTCTGGGCAGTGTTGATCTGTGTGTCCCTGATAACTATCTTAGAAATAGAGACCATCAGTTGTTTATTCTCCCAAGGTGCAGAACCAAACTGCCACTGGCAATGCCAATTGGGAAGACGATAACTATGTTCCACGAAATTGCTTCGGGTGTTGATATATTCCACCTACGTGAGAATTAGTTTAGGTGGACGTTGTTTTATAAATTCTTAAAATAGGGTCTACTTAACTCATCCGGTGTACTTCCTTCTACCTAACTAATTTATCTAGTGATCTATCTCTTTTTTTATGTAATACTGTTTTATATACCTATCTTTGTTTCTAAATGTCATGTTGTGAACGTCTTAAATTTATAATTTGTAATGTCCAAATATGTTAAAAAATAAATAAATAAATTGAAAATTGAAATTGAAAAACATAAACATATAAACAAAAACATGAGACAGGGAGAATACATAATATTCAATATACAAATAGGTATAAACTAAAATTGTAAATTTGAAAAATCCGAAATAATCAAAATTGAGATGCCCTGACTGCTTCAAAAGAGTAGCTGCCATACTGGGTTTTAAAAACTGGATAACTATATGTTTAAATATGTCAAAGATATCCTCGAGTCGTCCAAGATTCACCGCAATGCACCGTTAGTAATATAAATATTTTAATGTGTTATGTATTATTGATAAAGTCCCCTCTAAACAATGGAATAATAACAATCAAATCCTATACCCTTGATAAATCATCTTCGCTTCAACTTTCAAGTTGAGTAAAATACTTTGTTGTACGATCAGGCTATTATCCTTACATCAATGGGTACCGAAGGGGAGGTTAAGCCGAATAAGGGTACGAAGGATGTTGTAAAGATCATCTTGTTCCAATTTCCTCCCATTAAGGCAGGCCTTTCCGTTTCTTTACCTTAGTGAGACGATTGGCCAAAAACTCTGTGTGAATACAATTTTATATAGAAGTAGTACATAATATTACTCTATACTTTTAGCACATCTAATCAAATATATAATTATTTATTAATAATCACTTTTTTAATTAGGCTAACTTTTGTTTCTTATCGGAAAGCTATTACATATTATAAAATATAATGTACTTGGTTTGGTACACATTTTTAATTACTTACAGGTTAAATTGTTATGCACAGTGGCTGTCAATATAATGTCACTTAAATTAATAATAATAGTGTTTGTAGCAATTATTACATGTCAGTATTACAGGTGTGACATACTTCGGTGTTCATGTTTTGTTATCAAAACAAATCGAAGTTGCGATGGGCAGTTGTCAGCAGATTTTTCAAACATAACCTAGATCAACAATGACTATTATGATTTATTAAATTGCTACCTAGATAAACACTGATTCTTATATAATATATTTTATATTTAGTTGTATATAATATAGCAATGGACGATAATCCTCACTCCTCACTCGTCACTCGGCACTCGATCATAACATCTCGGTACATCGCAGTACTTTCGATATAGTCAGTAATACCAGTATCCTCTGTCATAACTTTGTCCTTGTCATTTTAACCAGTGTATTATTTTATTATTGTATCAGTTAATAAACTCTCTCCTCGATTCATCCAAGCAACTCCGAACAGACTTTCTCTGTACACAGTGGCAAAGACTTCATACTAGGCGATTATTTAAAGCCTACCTTCTTAAGAAAAATATTTTTTAATTGCATATTGACATATTTATATACTTAATCACTTCATTATTTTATGTTATATAAAAAAAAAATATTTCCAATGAGAAATGTCGTATATTATGTAGGAATGTATGACAGTATTACACAGTTTACAAAACAACTGCAAATGTATTAAAAAATATACCACAGCGCGCCGTAAATAAATAATAATAAACGCCACGTCATCTCGACGTAAATATATCTCCGATTATGTGTGAAATAATTCTGAATTTTTTTCGTCTGGACTTTACGTCTCGTAACCTCAGCAAGTCTGCTGATTTGTACGAAATGAGGCAAGCTCCTTTCGCAGAGCCTAAAACATTCGCGCATAATATTGTTGTCACGACTGCGCACTTTGTCCAAAATCATTAATAATTAGATAATTAAAAAAATAATTTCAACGGCGTTTAATCGAATATTAATAAATAAGTAAGTATAGATTGTTTTTATAAATAAAAATAAATTTTATCTAATGATTTTTGATGGGTATACATGTTTTGAAAAATACGTAATTTAAACACATCGCTTATTTTTATGTCGTCAATGAGTTTTTGAAATTTCATTGAATTAGTGTGTCGTTGTCATTTACTAGTGTGTACCTATTCATTAGTAATAAATATCGTACTATTACTACTAAGTATACCTGACAAGTGTGCTCTTTTTATCAGATCTCCACAGCCTAACTCTTTCCAAAAGTCACCCTTCGCCACTGCTGTACACTCATCATCCCCTCATGTATATAAAGTACACATTTCGGATGGTGAATTCATATTACTTATCACATCATTACTCTTAGCTTGCAAAAAACTTATTTGGCTTGTAGCGTTTTTACTAGCATATTTTGATGCCTCCAACCGATATATTCAAATGTGCTTATACGCTAGATATTTAGTTAATTTATTTTCATGCGCATCATATTTCTGACTACTTATCAAATACTTACTTAACGCAGGCAGTTCGTTAACTATTAAGTAGCATGAGAAATAAAACAACATCATTTAACAAGTTGAAACAATAGGAGCACTCATGTCCTTATAGTAAAATAGTATCATATAATTAAAGTAAAGATGCTAAGGTATGTGACATCCGTTTTACGATTATCGGAATGACACAAAACGAAACGAAAGTTAAACGCCATTGACACAATATTGCCATTTGTTGTCAATTTTTAAATAGTATTTCTGTTAAAATGTGTGGTTTTTATGCGTATAGACACGATGCGCAAAAGGAAATGTATTGATTGGTAGAATAAGTAATAATGTGAAGGTAGAAGAACTCTTGGTAGAATAAAGAAATTTATTTGCAATTTTATTTTCACAAAATCTATCGTTTTTTCCTGCCAAATAGCTTGTTTTCTTACCCCAACTGGTATGTTTTTGTCAACGACAGTTGGCAAAACTGGGTAAAGTATAGAGTCTAAACACATCTGCTGTACGTTCACGACAGTAGAATAAGAAGAAAATACTACCTTTTTTGTCACAGATTTAAGTTGTACCTCAGTTGAGGCACGGTCTAAAAAGATCGTGGCTAGGCGATGCGCGGATTGCGGGTGCAATTGACGCGTAAATTCAACATACGTCCATTTTATGTTCTGTTTATTATTCTATTAGTAACAATAATAATATATTCATTGACATGTTTTCTTTTCAAAGTAAATCGGCAACGTTTTTAGTCATCTTTGCACGATTTATCTAGCGCTTTTTTTACCAAAAAGTTTGTTTACTTACCCCATCTGGCATGTTTTTGGCAACACTGTTAGAGGATAGAGTCTAAGTACATCTTTTGCATGTTCAGGAAAATAAGAGGAAAGTACTACCTACCCTATTTTGCCACAGTTTTATGTTAATACCGTCTAATAAAGCTATATTAGTTCAGAGCGCGATTTGAATACCTACCTTTCTACGGAAATTATTTGTTAGGAATAAGAAAACTGATAAAACTCCAAACATGACCTTTATGAAATAAAATTATACACGTTCTTTTATATATCAAAAAGAGCAAACGCACGATAAAAACACGAGTTGATGTGGCAGAGGCTGAGGAAAAAATATGTCAAAAATAATATTATTAAGTAGGTACAAGAAAAAACCGAGAATACCTCTGGGGAGTGAAAAAAGTTTGAGAAGATTCACCCGCGGCAGTAAGTAATAAGTAGTCACTTGAAAGGGAAAAAGGAATAATATATTTTCAAGGAGAATATTGATTCATGTAATATTATTTTTAATTTACTTTTTATTTGCCACGTGTGCGATTACTCGAGAGTTAATAAATACAATATAGAAAAGAAATATAATATTCTTCAGATTGAAAAGTTAAAATGAGAAAATATTATATATTTATTAATTAAACCCATGTTAGTCTAATTAAATAAGTTGTAAATATAAAACCATTGGTTATTTTTAAGCTTTTCGCTAATGGAGAAACTAAAATCCGACGAACTGATTGCTGATGGAACTAATAAACTGGCCAATCACTTATGCTGTGCAGACAGCACTATTGCAACCCACTTGCAATAATAATATTATATCTTCAAACTGTCAAACTCATTGTCTTTACAAATTCATTTAAAGCTTTTTCTATCACTTTTGCCACAAATTTTAAATTAAACTTCGGTTCGCCTTTTTTGACTTATTATTGCATGTTCAGTTTAGTTCAGTGCTACCAATGTTGGTAAGAAAATATGATTTTTCATCGAATCTACTGATATTGGCACTACTGTTTTATGGAAGACTGGAAACTAAGAGGTTGAGAGACTAGCATGTCGCGTCTCTTCAGTTTAATAGCGAACGTTTTGAAGCTGAGAGATTAAAGTCTTGCCGTGAGCGAGCCGCCATTGAAATACATTAGCTAGATACTGGCTGAAATTTTAGTTTCAGTCTCGTCTCTTTTGAGTATTAATTTTCGTGAGTGGAAGGCCTTAATTTAAGAGGGAAGCTTGTCAGCTATTATGTTTACTTTATGATGATGTCAATATTTAGTATACTATATCACTTTTTTTCTCGCTCTTGCCTCTATAGACAGATCGTGGCATAAACCTACTCGTTTCAGTGCCACAGCTTGAATATATTCGGCCTTGGTTAGAGGTACCTACATGCTGAAACTGATAATATCCATTAATATCTATGATAAATCGGGAGCATCAGTTGTTTGTTCTCCCAAGGTGTAGAACTAACCTGTTATTGGTGGTATCCAATTGGGAGGGCAGTAACTCTGTTCAACCAAATCACTTCGGATATTGATATATTCCACCTGCGTGAAATGAGATAGGTGGGCATTGTTTTATAAATTGTTAAAATAGGGTCTGCTTAGCTCATTTGGTGTACTTCCTTGTACCAATCTATTTTTTTATATATATATATTTTTGCAATTACACTTTTCTACTCTTAACTTTTATATAACAGGTACTGTTAAAATAATATTTCTTTGTTTCTAAATGCCATGTTGTGAACGTCTTGAAATAATAATTTGTAATATTCACTATAATAATGTGTACAAAATTACTAACAACTAACTACCTTGTACGATAAAGCAAGGACATGGTTATTAAAAATTCAAAAAAAAAATGGGTCACCACAGCAATATATAGCTATGATTCCATCTAAACATTCTATTTTAAAAATGGCTAATAATTAGAAACATATAACGATACATTCAGAATAATATTATATTTTAATCCGCGCATCAAAATCACAAGAGACAAAAACACTATGCCACACGAAATCACACCAGCTAAACCTGCTGTAACATACTCGTATTATTACTATGTTTACCAAATTACACTTTATATTACTATTTGCCCTGCCGAAACTGTGTTTACTTGGATGGCCGATTTAGTTACCGCCATCAAATCCGGAACTATCCTCTATATTTGAAACAATATTCATCCTAAACCTTCCTTACAATGCTACTATTCATACATCACCATTGTCTTTGGCGAACAGTAGTGATTTTGTATTGTAAAGGCATGTATTATATCTAGGTATATACGATAATGAGACGACTGGACGCCGGGACAATTGGGCGCCCCACTGTCGAATGAAATAAATAGACGAGTTATGGTTTTATACAGAAAGTAAACGAGGACTTTTAATCAGTTTCTGTCTACTACTTAGTAGTTTTAATTAATTTTGCTCTTAACATAATGTTTTTTTTATTGCGGATTGCATGCTGATATCATGATTGAGGCTTTATATAAAAATAAAAGAACTCTCCTCTCGTTGGAACTTAAACATATATATACAATTAAATCATTATTTACGTGTGAATATTTAAATTCTCACCAAATATTGAATCAAAATCAGCCTGAATCTATGTACTACTGGATGAAGGCCTCTGCAAGCTGATTCCACTTCTCTCGCTCCTGTGCGCTGCGTTGTCACGTGATTCCACAGAACTATATCATTTCATCGATCCAGCGGCCTCTAGAACTACCTTTGCAGACGTTTTGTACCTTTTGGGTACTACTGGATGACTAGATTTGTCCAACGATTATCCCCTTTTCGAGCTTAGTATTGAATAATAATATATTTCACGAACGTAGATTTATTATCGAATTTCATTCTATTGCGTGGTGCCCAGTTGTCCGACGCTGAATCGTCCTAGACCCGTATAGGTTATATGGAATAGTAAAAAATAAATGAAGAACAACTTTACTGGGAGAAGAACACAATGTCGTTTGTCATTCTATTTCGTTTTTTTGTGTCAAACGTTTTAAAATGCTTAAAACAAAATAACTGGAAGCTAACTGATAACATATTGAATCAGAATGATATTTACAATTATACTTATACTCGTAGAAATTAAAGAAACAAACGGGTTACCTACAAAATAATATATTATTTTGGCATTACTTACATATTTATTTATTTATTTTGATTTTCTTCTGAGAAATTTAGCAGACTGATGTAATAAAACAACTGATTGTTTCGTAAATAAAACCTTTGATGTGTCTTGATCCGGTTTTATTATATATTATAAAATCCCTTTGATTGATTTCCACTGAAGAAAAATATACTGTGAAAGAGTAGTAGGCCGTAAACGTTTATAAAACTATGATCTAAATTCTAAATCAAAGATTTTGTATAAAAACCTTATTTTATATTTGTGATTTTCATTCTTTTTTGTTTCGCGGAACTCGCAAAATCCCGAGTAAATAAAATCCCTACTTGGCTGACACGTATCCGGAAAGGTAAGTCTATTTTTTGCCAGGTTTTTTAAATTATCGCGGAGCCCAGTTGAGAATTATGGTAACTATGCAGATATACATTTTTATATTTGTATACGAACGCAAGTGTGATAGTAGAATTGTTCCGTTGCCTAGGCAACGAATTTATTATTGTCGGCCATTTACAATTCCTTTCGTAAACAAACGATTAAATGTCGTAGTGACAGTTGTTGTTACTTTAAAAATAAAAACAACGAAAAATAATTATAAAATTTAGTAATATAAGTTAAAGTGTATAGAAATAAACCAACGGCGCTCCAATAAGTGGCCATTTTTCTTGAGTATGTAATTTAACAAGACAATTAATTAAGAGCTCGTCAAAAAATCTAGGTAAACACAGGGTTTGTATTTCTTTTGTTACGCCAAAGAAGTATAACTTCTAACGCGCGTACATAAGTACACACACCGATTTTTTTCTAGTGGGTATATATCTGAGGTGTTTTCAAGTTATGCATGTTCAATATATGGAGTGTTACATTCTCAAAATCTTGTAAATTACTCGTTAAATAAAATAAATGGTTTATTATCATAAAGTAATTTAAGTCCACAGATATGTGGATAGTACAACGTTTAATTCTATTGTCTCAGATATTACAACATTATAATTTATTTACTCGGAATATCAAAACACTCTCTATTGTCTGAGAAAATTGAAATTACCTTAGTTCCTTTAAGCAAACATGCCAGGCATAATACTCGTACAATATTATAAAGCTTTGCGTTATAAACTGGAACCTCGAAAACTCCACTTTTGTGCCAATCCGGGAATCGCCCGAAGGAAAATTTCCTGTCACGACTCCGTTACAATTTTAATAGACTGTAAAATTGGATATTAAGGAAAGCTTTTGTGAATTTCGATTTCAGTTTGGCGGAGCTTTTTCGCAAAGGTCGGTTTATGCAGTGCTACTCAAACTATCGTAATTCATGGACTTTTATTAAATACAGCGTCTATAAAGATATTTTATTCTGTCGGCGAATCCAACTCAAAACCATTTCCACCATCAATTACGTTAATTAATTATAAAAATGCATCAGTAGCCTGATGCTGAGTACCTCCGATACACGGAAGTACATTGTAACATGTATATGTCTGAGAGCAATTGTTTCTCCTGTATAGGTGGAATCGCTACCTGGCGTTTGGTTGACCAAGTTGACAGTCAATTTATTATGCATACCTACAAATAAATGTCGTTGGTAAATTATATTTTTTTTGTATAGGTAATATATAATAATTAAGTTATAAAGTACCTATTTAAATACGTTAATAGACAATTAAAAATATTTATATCATGAAAATATATTATAATGTAGGCTTTAAATAATCACCTCGACCGCAGTATAGAATCTTCGCCACTGGCTTACACGAGATTGCTTGTAAGCCATTCAACTTGTTCTGTAAAGCGTCTATGATATTGAGCTACTTTACAAGCTGCTTGCTGGCGAATTTAAAAGCGGGCGAGTCAGCTAGTACGATTGTAATAATGACAAACAAAACTTTCCACTTCGCTCAGAAGCCACAAGCTAGCGACTTTTTTGACAGGACGTAGTTCGTATTTTTACCGGGAGGTCGCAACTATCGCTCTACTGCGCAGACGCATATCGGCCTACACGCCAGCGTGTAGCGTGTAAAGTTGACCAGCTTTCAACTTTACTCGGTAGATTGTAAATTCGCCAACAAACAGCTGGTAAATTAGTTCAATGTAATCGACCCATTAGTTAGTTAAAATCAGTCGCCTAGAGTCAAAACTGACATTTTGCAATTTTCTCACTTTTGAGTTAAATATACTCAATGATTATAAAGGCATTCATCTATATAAGGAAATAATTACATGATAAAAAGAACTTTTTATATACAACGTTTTTAAATTTTCTGTTGAATTCATTGATATGTTGAATCATATAAACTTGACTTGACTAGCTTAAACGATCAAAAAAAATTGTACTTGATAGAAATACTGAATAATGAAATGTCATTTAATATTGATTTCCATAGTAACTCACGTATATAATTAACTTTTTATTAAAAACAGAATTAACCTAAAATGAATTCAATTCTACTTAAAGATGGCGAAAAGTATTAAAAAAATGCATTGGAGTCGTGTTATCATATATTCTAAAAGTTTAAAATCTCTAGCTAGGTAGTCGGGTAAAAATCGATTGCAAGATTTGTACCGGCCAAACAACCACCGGAAAAATAAGAATACGACATAAAAATTACTTTAAACCATGTGAAAATCATTGACAAAGTTAACTGGTGTTGTGAAAAACTCTTAATTTTCAATGAATAGTGTGAGTTCTGTCATCAAGGCTTTTCTAAACATTCAGGGAGTTCTATTTATCATAGTATGGTGTGTGTCTGCAGCCTTCAAAGTATTATATATATTTAAAAAAAAAAATAGTGTTAATCGACTCACTCACCCATTAATATTCAAGTGAGCTCATTAGTTTTCTTCTAATTACAAAAAATTATGGTGGTTTTTTGCGATTATCTCAAAACTCGATTTTTGGAATATGTGAGTTATGACTCTAGGCAACTCAAATATATTATGACATGACACAGCAGACTACAAAAAAAAATGTTCTTTCATAAAATATTCTTTAGATGGAATGGATTTTTAGTCGCTTACAACACGCTCGCCGTGTTAACTGGTTAGTAATCTACAGGCAGCCAGTAAGTTGAATAGCACTGGTTTGGTGTACAAGAACACGTCGCATTAATCCTTTGAGAAAACTCACGAATTATAAATACTTTTGTATAATAATGTAGCACATTTTTGAAATTGCTGTAAATATTTATTATACCACAATGAATGTCGTACGCTTATACAGTCGAACACGGTTATTACGATCTCGGATATAGCGAGATCTCAGATGTAATGAGGAAACATTCGTTGACATTTTGGTTTATGATTTTGTCCATACATTTATTCACTGTTATAATGAGCAACTTATCGGATATACCGAGCTAAAATACTGTTAATGTATCGATCGTTTAAAAACATTTCGACCCTAAGCAATAAAATCCGACCGGACAGGATACCGCCAGGGTCGCATTACGTTTATGACACTAGTTAAGTGTCTAAGTACTTACCTAATTGGTGTTTTCACCGACAATAATGAAAAAGTATCCAGGCATAATATGATTGAAAAATCCAAGGTTTGTGAAGTCCGTAGGTAGGTACCTACCAGCGTTCATTAGAATAAACAACTTCTTTTGTAGTTTATGAATGCCATGCTTGTTTCGGGCATTTTTACGATGGTTTCCAGATTTTTTTAATTTAGACTTTTTTTTCGATTTGTTGTGTTATGTGACCGCTCATTTAAAAATACCTATTTTCTGATATAACGAGTAACGCTTATAACGAGCAAATTCAGTCGGTCCCATCTTCCTCGTAACACCCACGGTGGCCGCGCGGCTTAAGCGTTGGACTATAACCCCGTGGGTCCCAGGTTCGAATCATGGGTCTGGAAAGTACACAATATTGTTTTTCAATCAGGGTATGAACCTAATAGGTTGAGCAATTGGCTGACATCCATTTCTCATAAAAAAAAAACAAAATCTGTTAATAGAAACCTCTACTCTGTGGAGGCCCATATGATCCTATTAGGATCGGACATGGTCGGAAAAAAAACTTTTTTCTTTCTATAGTGCTACAAGTTGAACAATGGTTTGGTTTGGTTTCACTTTTACCAAAACTGGCCATATAATATTTTTCTAATTAATATTGATTTTAACCTTCCCTTTATGATGCTAATAAATCCCATCAGTTCCCGTTATGTCGCATTGGGTGACAATACGATATTGACAGTACAGTAAGTTGATTGCACGAATACTATGCGAAGCAATTGCTCATGAGATAAGAGCCGTCATTTGGATAGTATACAGTTGTTGTGAGGTTTAAGTCCCAGTTGGTATACTCTTATTTTGGATTTTTTTTTAAATATGTAAGTACTTATATTGAATAATAAGAATTTATCATTCTTGAACTTTGTACATTTTCAGGATTGAATTAATATTCGGCAGAAAATAAAACTGTATTGAATGTTATTAAAAACACAGGACACTGAAAAGTCAGTGCAAATAGACGTAGTCCATCCGTAAGTGATGTAAAACTAATTACTTAAATTAATTTCGTTATATTTAAATTTGAAATATTATATAACTTAGCTACCAGTAGAACAATAAAATCAACATAAAAGATAAATTCCGTGTTTAAATATAATGTGTGCCTATCAAAATAAATCAAATTAGTAGTTAGTTGTCAATGTTAGCTCGCCGAGAGTGAACAAAACAACTTACTACATACGTATTATAATATACTTACAGTATTTTTTAATATTAATACTATCGACCAAAGGTACTTGATGGAATTTTAATTTAAATTCTAATGTATTTAAGTTTTGTACTATTCTATTTGAGTCGTTTTTTCCGACCCGGGTTTCGTCTTTCGGTATCTTCAGGCGCTGTGTATAGGTACTCACCAAAAGGCAAACACACACTTTCTACGAACAATATTGACTCTAACTTATATAATAAATCAATACAATAAAGTAGGTAAAAACTTATCACTTACCTATTAAGTCAAGGATCAAATAAAAATATATAATATATTATATAACAAACAAATTTTGAATAGTTTTAGTGTTTGTAAAAAGCTCCATACCTAATCAATAAAATAATACACTCGATACAACGTTTTTATTAGCTCGTATTCTTGTTTGTCCAGTACAAATCTTGCAATAGATTTTTAACTAACTTCCCGGCTAGCTAGACATTTGAAAGTTTTAGAATATATCAGAACACGATGCCAATGCATTCTTTTAATACTTTTAACCATCTTTAAGCAGAATTGAATTCATTTTCAATTAATTCTGTTTTGTATGGAAAGTTATATCATAAAAATCTGTAAAAAGTAAAAGACTATTATTGGTTGCTAAGTGGGTGATCCGAGCAACTTAATTATTATATATCCGTGCGTTACTATGGAAATCAAAATGACATTTCTGTATTTTATAATTGTTTGGTTGTTTTTATTTACTTCATATCAAGTACAAGTTTGAGCATAATAATTCAACAGAAAATTTAAAAACGTTGTATAATATAAAAAGATTTTTTTATCTTGTAATAATTATTGTTATTTTCAAATAGACTAATAATTCTTAAAATTAAAATTCTTTTCGTTGTCTCTCTGCGTAGTAGAAGGGTACACTAGGTGTACTTATTAGATATCTGACGTATTTTTTGTAACCACAATATTAAAAAATAACATGCTTGATTAACGGTTTTTGACCCTTTAACTATGTAGGTACGAAATATTATAAACGACACGCCCACTATTCAATTTCGCAACAATGCATCATTCGCTGGAATGTCAGAGGTCGCTTCTATGATTTACAACCCCGTCATTGTGTTTTATTGTGTAACTAAGACCTAAACATCTTTCTTGGCCGGGATTTCTCGGTATTTCTTTTAGTAGTGTCCATATAACAAAAAAAAAAAAACGTAAATCCTGAGTAATGCTGACGGAAGAGCCTTGCTGAAAGGTTGTATGGGAGACACTAAGGTAAGGGTTGCGACAATGAGCCGGACCAAAGCCGACTTAAGTACAGGCCGAAGCATTCGGAAACTTACGACAACGAGTGGTCCTACCTTTCCTGCCCCTCCCGCTGCTCTCTAAGGGTGACCTTTCATTATTCTATAGAGTGCTTATACTGACGTGTCTGTTGTGTTAACTTGTCAGGGCATTTTTATTGATTTCGTTAAAAACTGATATTAACGTATCTTGGAGACCATATCGAGTGTGTTTAGGAAAAAGGGCGTAACCCTCGATTTTTTCTAAAAATGCTTTTATTATATAATAATAATGTATACATTTAATTAAATTTAATTAATTAAATTTTAATTTAAGGAAAAAAGCATTTACCTTCAATTTTATTGATTTTTCTGTAATAACTTCATTAATTATTAGTAGATCAAAATGCACCCAATGTCTGTGCCTATTTTTTTATTAATATTGAACCAAAACATTTCAAAAAACGTTTTTTTGCTTCTCCTGTAAAATTTGATCTGTGTGGGTTACGCCCTTTTTCCTAAACACGGTCGATATGATTCAGTGGTTTTGTGTTATTAATAATTGGAAGTGATGATCAAAGTAACTTATTCTGTGTATAATATCATAATGCATTGAGTTGCTTGCTAAATTGATAGTCAGTTCAAAACGAGAATAACCAATAACTTATTTTTATACTATTCAGTCTACACTATAGAATATCAAACTGCGCTTGTAAGTACGTTATCAATATAATGATAAACAGAATAGGTTGGTAGGTAATATTATTTTCAAGTTAGTACTTTGTTACAAAAAATAATGTTATTTTATCGAGTCGCTTTTCAAAATGACAAACATTGTCATGCAAATTTGATTGTCATAGAAACATTCAAAAGTTATTTAAATGAGTTAAATAATCTTAAATAATACCATGTTTTCAGTCATTATCATTATTAGCAAAAAATATTATTTTACATACATACTTTTGAAAAACACTTCTAAGAAAATATGTTATACCAATAGAAAAAATCTATTGGTTATAATATTATTCTCAGAAGTGTTTTTCAAAATTATGTATGTTCAATTATACATTATTATAATTATTATACATATACATTCTTAAATCTTGTAAATTAACCGTTGAATAAAAGAAATAGTTAAGGGGGGACATGCTCAGCGTAGGTCAAAATGGAGCTTTTGTTCTATTTTCAAAGCATGATCCTGGACATACCTTAAAAGTTGTAGATAATCTATTTATATAATTTTGAAGCCTTATTATCCTTTATATTTATTTTAAACATATGATGACTGCATAAAGTATTTTTATTACATAAAATAGTTTTCTTTTAAACCTCTCGCTCTAATGTTTTAGAATATAGTCATATTTCAGTACATAAATGTGCAGTGGTGTTAAGATTTTTTACATTTATTATTTTTTAAAGCATTTATTAAACCATCAGTATAATTTATATCGACAATATTAAAGTGAAATATTTACGATAAAAAATTATATCGATAATCTCTGTGATCCCAAATTTGACAAGAATTAGGCATTTTATTATTCAAAAAATGGGCAAGATTAACACATTTGAAGATAATTCTAAAGATATTAATTATAAGCTATGTTTTTGACCATTCAAGTGTGATAAACATCCTACGAATAATGATTGCTTTATAATAATTATTGACCTAAGAATAAGGTAGTGGTTTTTTGAAATACGCCATTTCTTTTGGCATTCCCCAGTGGTTAAGCTACAACATACGGCCGTAGCCATAAATTGACAAACTATAATTGAAATAGGGTGTAAAATGATGTAAACGCGCGTGTTTGAATATTTACTGTTTAAAAAAAAATCGGTTAGGCTGTGTATCTTAAGATGGCACTGGCCGGACAGATTAGAGTGATTATTTGATGCCATACTAGCATCAAAATAACATAGTCACAACAGTGGCCAAGACTATAATAACGTAAGAATTATTTTATTACATGTGGTGTATATTATTCTAAATACAATCTGCTCACGATTTAATGTGCGTAGTAAATGACGTTTTTGTGTTTCAAACAAAAATAGTTAACTATTCATAACCTTAGTTTATTTCATTCATCGTGTTGTATTTACAAACTAGAAAAATACCCACATTGGTACTCGTATATAAGTCGATCTACCTTTAATTGCAATGAATATACATAAGACAAGTGAATTTGGACGTTACAATATATGCATCCAATTGTATTATGTAATATATAAATTCGTATCATTCTAATTAATTGTTCGGTTTTGGTTGGGCCAATTATGGTCACTTTTCCCACCTACCTCAAATTACCAATTTATTGTGGCAAGATCAGGCAACCAGCAGTTATAGGTCATCAGCCAACCGTGATTGTAGTTACATTCAATTACTTCAATACAGCCAACGCGCTTGGCTTAAAGCTAAGACTCTATAGTGGTCTATCTATATGATATCCAAAACACATCTGTTCAGCCTTCGTTTCACAAAATTTGATATAGTTTGAGCAAACGTCATGTCTATTATCTATCCTAAACTTGTCCTCATCATTTATCCCAAAATCCAAGTACAATCGTGAGAGTGATATTCCGAATCGTCCATTTACCAGTGCGTGAACACCGTTCAAGCTCCAACGCGTGCCCAGCCCTCTCAACATAAAATGACAGTGTCTGGCATCCTGTTTAATCCCCCCCCTAGATTCGTAATCCACAAGCATCTTAAAATAACTGTCCACTGCAAAAAGCGCAACCAGGTTTCTTTGAGAGATTATATTAATTTATACGACTTTTTTCGTATGGTTTTGGCAGATTTAGTAAATTACACGTAGAATACGTACCTCCCTAATATTTTTTGTTAAATATTAACCTATATGAATCGTTAAGTTTTAGAAAGAAAATGCCTTAAAATAATTGTTTGTGTCTTGTGAATCAACGCCATGGCCCCCACACCCTGAAGCGGGCCACCAGGCTAGGATCTTTGGCGGGCCCCCGACCTATCGCTAAGGTTAAAGACAGTGTGACGAGCTACATTAGCGTTTTTAAAATTGTGTTTTAGGACAAATTAGGGGTACATTCAGTGTAATACTAGCGATTTTTTATATTTTTAATACATCTACTTTAATTATGGAGGTGTCGAGCATCGACACACAATAATGAAAAAATACATTGCATAATCATATAATTTAAAATGTTAATGGCCACGAAGTATAATTGCGCCGCAGGCGACTTTTTACGATTCAAACAAATATATGATGTGTGTTTATCTCATTTATCTGGCCAACCCACCACGCCGGGCCCCCAGGCTAAAGCCCTGTCAGCCTCCCCTTGTGGGGGCCATGATCAACGCCATAGGCGGAAATAACTGGAATATAATATTATAGTCATTAAAATTACAACAAATATATCGGTCTGGTGCGGATGGTTTAGTTTGGTAGGACCATTATCTTCAATTTTCCCGGAGAACTGAAATAACAAGTGATGGATATTCGCAGCTTGTTCATTGTAGGATTGTTGATTTCCAAGATCCAGATATAATTTTGGAAGATTAGTAGTTGCTGATGTCAGTATAGGCTCAAAAGTATGATGTTGCTGGCACACGTTTAAGCCGTAGACAATGAGAGACAAAAATATGTTTTGACGCATGCACCGCAAGTTTATGCATGTGCGTAGAAGCACTTTTCATTACGCATTTTTCAAAATATTTCTCAAAAGCGCGGGAAAAATAGTATCACATTAGGCGCAACGATAAAAGCAATAGAAACATTTAAAATATATTAAGTATTGTCGGGTAGCTTGAAACTTTTATTTTAAAATTATTTTTTGCAAGTATATTCGTACATCCACGCGCTTCTAAAAACATCGCTGTCTTAGAAAAGATAAAATTAAAGTAAAACTTTTTTTTAAAAGCTCTTAAAGAAGATTCAAACTTTAAGCTTTTATTACGAGATGTGTACGCATGGAATCAAAAACCACTCATGTTGCTGTAAACATATACAAAATTAGCATTACGATAACTTTACAATAAACTATGTTAATACTTTTGTATAAGAAAAAAATATATAAGCATTAACAAGTAATCTCTTTTACTATTTTTAAGATTTTAAGGGGAAAATATTTAGTTGTCAAAGGTAATATTTAAAACAATGTACTAATTGTCATTGAATTGGGCTTCTTGCCATCTTGGCGCCAGACTAGTTATTGCCTCTATGAAATACCCAATAAAATCAGATAGTAGTAGATTACGTCGTTAACCGACTTTATCTTTCGGCACTCTTTTTTTTACCTTTTGACCTTTATTTTTTAACAATACGACAGGCCATTAAACCCAATGACAGCTGTAGTATAGTAAAATAGTAGTGTATTTAGTAATAGGTATAAGAGAAATAAACACTGCATAGGCTTTGAGAAAATCACATAAATATTGACCTCACCGAGATCGAATTCGGGCCCCTTGGATAAAAGTACAACGTACTTACGCACTGGACTATCTCAACTCATCTCCCACAATTACATGATTTAGAAATTCGTAAAGCGTTATAAGTGTTTTTATCATATTCTACATGCCTACACTGTCATGTCAAAATCACGTTTTTTTAGCGGTTGGCACCAATGACATTATTAATGGACAACGCAATCAATACAATAGCTAGCAAGTAAATTCGCACATAACGACATTCGCACATCTATCTATAGTAGACGTCACGCAATTTTCATGATGCATCGGGAATTTATAGCAATATCACCTTTATTGTAATGGCGTTAGAACAGTGTTTCTAGTGTCAATATTCATTTGAGCGAACCCGTTCGAACCGAACCATTCGGTAGACCCGACAAAAAGCATCGGGAATTTATGGCAATATCACCTTTATTGTAATGGCGTTAGAACAGATTATGCCATTCGGCAGACCCGACAAAAAAGTGAGTGTAATTTTTTTTCTAGATGCTTCGTCCATATTAATGTCATTGGCGTTATCACTTAGGAAAGTGCCGAGACTAATGGATAAAAGAAAAGACCTAACTCGTCTATCGAAAGTACGAAAAATTTTCAAATATAAAATCTTATTTTGGGCAAAAATTCATAAAGAAAGTGTGAAAAATCTTTGATAGTTATTCAGTGAATGAATTTAAAATAGTTTTAAATATAATGTAGGTAGACATTACAATAAATTAATAGTGTATGTAAAAATACGTAGGTGGAATCTTTGGGGCTATTCAAGAAAGTGGCATTTGGTAGTCAACGTATAATGAGGAACTGTATACACTTTATGGGGGCAAAATAATCACGTGACATATAAAATGGTAGTGACTGCACTGGATCGACCACGTGTATAGAATATTGGAGGATATACCGGTGAGGCGAGCTATGTACGCAACCCCCGATGGCATTAAAAGACCTGGATGGACGAAAATGAGATGGCTGGACTGTACCAGGGGAGTTTAAAAATGCTCGATCAAAGCAACTATAGACTATCGGCGCTGGATCGTTCAGGATGGAGGAAGTTTCTGAATGAGGCCAAGACCCACCAAGGGTTGTTGTGCCATAAATGATGATGATATTCAGGTTTTTTAAATATGTGAAAGTACATAAGTTTTGTACAAAATATATATATTAATAAATATAAATATAAAGATTATTATTATATTTCTTTTCTAATAAAAAATCGATGTTAAAATAATTATGATAATATAATGAATTAATGATATTTTGAGCCAAGGCAGCGTATGGAACAATAATTAATAATTGTCACTTGTTAATAATAATAAAAAATAGTTACCTAAGTATAAAAGTCAGTTAAATACAAAGACATGTTACTCGTGGATTCAGACTATTCCTGGAATCGTTTCAAAGTTATAATTCACAGATGGATAACCCACGCAGGGATCGCATATGAAATGACAAAACTTTTTATCATTCAGAGTGAAATATAACTGACAGTTTCGGAGAACTTATTTTTAAAAGCTCAGACGCAAGGTAGAATAGAGCCACCTACACTACGATTCACAGAAAAAAGTTATTCGATAATTCCATATGCATTGTATATAGGGGTGAGTAACAGTAGAGCGAAGGGAGAGTGTTTACTTTTCGTTACAAGAATAAATAAATACACTGATAAAGATGACAGAGTGATGTTATAATCGTGGTTACGGATGTATTGATGAGATTGGCTATATTATCAAACTGACTGGCGATGTACCGAGATGTCAATATAACCGAGAGACTGGATTCGAGTAAAATGACGGTGAACTGTGTCGAGTGACCGGACTCGAGATGAGTTGAGCTCCAAGTGGAGTAAGGATTTATGAAGTGTCCTTGTTTTTTATACAAATGCATTTTATACATTACAAGATACATTGTCGCAATTAAACTCACATTTGAAATATTTTGCAGAAGAGTTTTTATAAACAGCCTACTTCAGTTATTTATTATTTATATAGACAGGTATATACACCATTTTTTTCATCAATAATCCAACTAAAATATAATGCATACTATCTATAAAATATATATATCTATAAAAATTATAAATAACTTCAGTAAGTTATTTCAAAAATGTAAGTTAGAATAGTTCTACATTCAGGTGATTTAATCATAATAGACCCTACTGATAATTATTATGATTGAAGAAATGCTGAAAATCGTTTCCGTTACGTTGTTTTATTTTGACAATAAAACATACATATTATTAGTGTGTCACCTTTGTAATGCTGATTGTTATGATTACTACATAATATTATAATTTAATAACTATGGGGATAAACAACTCAATCCGTGTCAGCATATTTATCGGCGATATTAAATAACTGACCGCAATTATAAATTCGTTAATATCCATTTCCCGTAGTGTCCACTTATGGCAAACTCAGTAAGTAGCTTACTGCAATTATAAGTTCCGAAATATCAATTTTTCCACATGGTCAGCCATATTCAATGGCGTTAACTCCATATAGAGTAGCTGACTGAATTAGATTAATTAGTTCCTAAATATTCTTTTCAATATATTATTTTGATTGTGAGTAAGTACGTCAATAAATAGCGGATCATAATTCATTGGACATGTCACTCGAATATACGTTCCCGGTCTGTTAGTATCTCAATATCTGTATCGCTCCGCACAATATCTCATTCTACCGAGACTCGGACCTCAGAACAGTATCATACGTATTGTAACACACTATTGTACTGACTAGGGATTCCAATCCCGGGATCCCGAGCTATTTTCGATACCTATGAATCCCGGGATTGATAAACATAATCCCGGGATTTCGGGATTGATTTTTTTATCAATTTTTATGGAAAATAAAATAAAAGCGAAAATATAACAGAAAAAATACTTTTAATAAAAAATAACTACATTACAAATAAACTGCGTTTGAATGAAGTTTGATTTATACCCATGTGTAGGTTGCCGATTCATTTTATTTTTTTCACATAATTTATTAAAAATGAGAAAGATTGGAAAAAAACAATACTTCGCACTTTTAACAAAGTAATTCCACCATGATATACGTTTTACGGCAGTTTCATATTTGGCTGACTAATTAGATTTATGAAGCAGAAAGGCCATAAGTACGCCATGATTATTTGCTTTACTATTTTAAATCTCGCTAATCTATTCATTATGTCTTTACTATCAGAAACAGCAATCTCATATTAAATTCACATTATCATTTATATTACAATATTATTTACTCCATTAAACTTGTGTATTTCCAAGATTGAACGTATACAATATTAACAATAAATGTCTTAATTAGTATAAATTATACTAGATTTATTTTTGACCGATTTTATCAATGTTATTTGTAAATATAAAAATTTTATATTAACAATTGAAAAAAATGCCAATCCCGGGATCAGTCCCGGGATCCCGGGATTGTCAAATTGTAATCCCGAAATCCCGGGATCAGAATTTTGGCTCGGGATTGGATTCACTAGTACCGACTGTTTACGCTGCAAATAAAACTCGCTCCTCCATCCATCGGAGCAATCACCAAATCTCCGAAATCTCGACTTCCTCATCCACCACCCACAGCGGTGACTCCCACATAACTTTGACATACGTTTATTAGGGTGTTAACTTTAACATCTGTGTGTATTCACTATACGGCTTAATGCGTACGTTTATATCTTTATTCTGTACGTTTTATTATATTTAATCACACTAAGTTATCGACTTCTAAAAATTCACCGAAGTTTTTTATTTCATCTTTCAATTGCTTTTAAATTACATTAAACTGCCAAACGTTAGCTGTTTTTCAAATTAAGAATACTGAAAAATAGAATTCAAAATTCACTTTCAAATTAAAATTTGCAAAGAAAACTTACAATGAAAAAAGTAATATATATTTTAAAAATTATTTCAATGAGTAGGTACGTAACTAAAGAAACTAACTTTTTTTTTGTTAAACAAAAAAATCAAAACATAAAATGGGTCGACTTTATGAATTATAAATGAAAATCTTGGCCGTATGTACTCAATACAATTTGATTTATTCGCTGTGAATTTTGTTTTCGCTTAAATCTATCGTCTACAACAGCGATTGTCAAATAGTTAACTGAAAAGGTTAACCAAACGACACTTAGAACAAATTTAATGGCTACGTAACAATAATTATTAAATCATAAATACCTACGTATTATAGTTATTTAAATATTAAAGGTTGCATCTTTGCAGATTGCGTTAGAAATTAAATTATATTTTATTTTAGACATTCTTTGAAAATATCAAATCGACGGCCCCCAGAAAAATCGATATAAGTCGTTTTAAATATTATTAGTTAAGTTTTTGTGTAAAAATTTCAGGTCTCTAGCATAAAATTGACAAAGTTAGGTTTTTAACGATGGTACAATATAATATCAACATATTATCGCATCGACTAAATTTGTGTTCACAAAAATATCTGAAAAGTATACTCATATCTAGATAAACAACTTGTCATGTGCTGTTTCTTATTGTTATGTTTTCGGAAACTAAAACCCTTACCAACGGGCCCCGATCCTTCACGTGGTTCAGTGAAAAGTGTATGATAATAATAAGACTTGATAGATAACATCACAGATGTTTATTTGTCATATCTCAATTTACAGTTACATGGTGTAAAAATAGAAGGGATATAACTCAGGAGAGTTCGATCCGCAGTGAAACAACTCGGTGAGCAGAGCTGAGTTGAACAAGTTGAATGGTCCGAGTTGAATGATATTAGAATAATTTGCAATAGTGTGAAATATTAGTAAGTAACTAATATTTTTTTTCGACTATGTCCAATCCTAATAGGATCATATGGGCATCCACAGAGTAGAGGTTTGTGTTAACAGATTTTGTTTTTTACGAGAAATGGATGTCAGCCACTTGCTCAACCTATTAGGTCCATACCCTGACTCACACACACATTGAAAAACAATATATGTACTTGCCAGACCCAGGATTTGAACCTGAGACCCACGGCATGATAGTCCAACGCTTAAGCCGCGCGGCCACCGTGGGCGTTATAATAACTAATGTTAGTGACGCTTAATTCATTTACAAGGGTTTATATGTGTGTAGTAAAATAGCTAGATAGGGTATTCATCGGGGTTGATCAATATTGAGTAGGTACATTGCAATACTCGAATATTCTTAACAATGATAGATAATAATTAGTAACTTAGGGTGTCGATGAATTTATTCTGATTGGGAAGATATCATAGAGAGGAGAGTTACGGATACATAACATTATAAATAAGAAGCTCATAATACTTGCTATTAATTATGTTCATTTACGCAGATCTAATAAGACGGCATGGTTTATATTGACGTATCGCATTAGACTCGAAAAACATATTGATATATTTTTGAAAGTGCATGTCCGTCAAAATTATAATTTTGATAACTCGTAACATTTTATGAATCTTGTAAACAATATGCATTTCTTTGGCCGAATATAATATAATTATGATATCGTAGTTATTACCAATAATTCACGTGAATCATATTTGTAGATCAATACTTTGAAGGATATGAGTGAAAAGTAAAAAATGCGATTTTGATGATGCTGATTTTTTAAGAAAGAAATATTCTATTTGTGGTCCTAAAATGTGCCCGATTGTTTTTTTTTAATTTTCTGTTGAATCATATAAACTTGAAAATTCTATGTATTAATAATTTAGGACAAATAAGGCAATTGTCAATAAATCATTTTTTTTACTATTTTGCAACAAACAAACAAAAATAGAATACTGAAGTGTCATTTTGATTTCCATAGTAACGCACGTATATATTAATAATTTAATTGCTAGGACCACCCCCATAGCAACCAATAATAGTGGATTGGATTACAAATTTCTTCCGAAATAACTTTACATACAAAACAGAATTAACTGAAAATTAATTCAATTCTACTTAAAGATGGCTAAAAGTATTAAAATAATGCGTTGGCATCGTGTTCTGATATATTCTAAGAGTTTAAAATGTCTAGCTAGTCGGGAATTTAGTTAAAATCGATTGCAAGATTTGTACTGGACAAACAGCCGCCGGACAAACAAGAATACGAGCCAATAAAAACGTTGTAAAATGGGATGCCTCCAAGGCCTGAACAAAAACAATGCATAAGGGCGAGTGAGAAAGTATTCGGCACCCGTATAATCTCTGCGACACGCGCTAGAGTAAGATAAAAGGTTTACAGATGTGGGAGATTGTTTTCTACGGTGTAACCGTCAAATCTTAGCTTATTGCATAACTAAGCGTCGATAACCGTGTTGCTAAAATTGCTATTTTTAGTGTTAAACACAAACTCAGTGGTAAAAATTTTTAGTTAATTAAGTAGAAAAGATGGTTCTGTGTGTTGTATTAAAATGTAGTAGCCGTACTAATAAGCAAGAAGATGGTATTACGTTTCATAGGTAAGTTGATGCATGTTCGTGATAATTTATTTGTGTATTACGAGTATTATATATTTTAATATCAAGTGACCGTGTTTCTTTAAAATAACTTTAATTATGGATATTTTTACCTAATGGTTGCATTTTGACCGCTTAAAAATACTATATAACGTAAAAAAATAGAAAAATATATTTTAATTCTGAGCGTCTAGTGCGAGCACTAGCGAAATGGTATATGGTCTCGAACATTTGAATACGAATGCGTTCGCTCGCCCACAAACCAAACGCACGGCACGCAGCTTCATTTAGCAATGCAATGGGTGGCGTCTGGATGTATCCATAGTCTTAGGATGCCTCTGACTATTTTTTTTAAACTAATAGAGAAATTGCCTCAAGTATAATACAAACTATTCGTATTAATCCCTATATTATAATATTATTAAAGTAGTTCAGTCCTATTAGATGTACTACAATTTGACAGACGCTGCTCTACGCCGAGAGGCTATATTATTATTCATATTAAATATATCGAAATGAGAATTTAATACGAATTACAAAGATCTGTACGGTCAATTTGCATTTTTGAGAAGAATTAAAACAACCCCCTCGAAGTCTACAGCGGACGGGGTAGGGCAAAGGTTTAAGGTTTATTGAAATTCGATCCGTAAAATCGTTTGAATAATTATTATTATTGCTTATTTTGCCGACGCTCGTGCTCTAAATTAATCTTTAGTATCTTGATTACTAAAAAACTTCGGCTTTGCAATAAATATTATATTTATTAAATATACACTACATAGATTTATTACTACTTGATTTTAATTTTAGTATATTATTACCATTTCCAATTCGGATAGAAAATATGTATTCTATATAAATGTAGTTATAATATTCAACGCTAAACATGACGTGTTCCTACAGACACTCAACGTCACAGACAAGTAATGCAGCAGACACGAAATCAGTCACACTATTACACATCAGTGGCAAATGCTCCATACTAGGCGATTTTTTGAAGAAAAATAGATCTTCAAGTATTTAATTTAAATTAAAATTCATAAGAAAATGAGAGTCATCTATCGTCAGTATTTAGAATAAATAAAAAATAAGTGACAAGCACCATTGTATTGTGCCCTCTATTGAGTATTGAAAAGGCGACTCCTTCGAGAGGGTATCGGCGCTCGTTTTATATGAACTGCGAACGAATCTATAAGCTTAAAACGCGAAGCGATATTTATTGTCGATGACTGCTGCTTTATTCAAATAATAATTAATAATACGATAATTTAAAAAAAAATATTTCTATAGATTCAATCACATGAATAAAAATAGTATATTTTTTAAAATAAATAATAATTTTATCTCGTGATAATATTTATCAGTAAACTCAGTCATAGACTAACATAATTATATATTTTTTTTGTTTATTTGTTTGTCATTTTGAGCTGTTGGTAACGCTATATTTACCGATGATATATATTAGGGCGTACTATTTTACGTACGTGTATAGAAAAATACATAATTTCACTCATCGCTAAATAAATATCGTTAGTGAGCTATTGAAATTACTTTCATCCATTTAGTGTGACGTTGGCATTAGTCTATACCTATGCATCAGTACTAATATCGTATTATCTTCTTATTTCCCGTAAGTACACCTGACAAGTGTGCTCTTTTTATTTAATCTCCACAGCCTACCTCTTTCCAAAAGTCACCCTTCGCCACTGTTACACAGCTACGAATTAGTACAGAATGCATTGTATAGGTAACCATTAATTAAAGAATTGTCACAATATTCAACTATTACTAGATAATGATAACCAGAAAATCATAAAGCCTGTTGTATAACTATATTGAATAAAAAACTACTTCAATTAAACAAAATATAAAACTCACGCAATCTTAGGCCGCATTTAGACCAAACGAGTGAATGTTCGTTCTTCCCCCACTCCAGCGAAATTCTTATGCTCGCTCAACAAAAAGCGTTTAAGCCAGGAGAGTTTGCCGGAGTGGAGGAAGAACAAACATTCGTTTGCTTCGTCTAAATGCGGCTTTAAATTGTGCTATTCTGCCCTGCTAAGTAAAAAACAGTATTTTTGGTTTTAAGCTACATTTTCTCTTATATTACGTAAAATTATTGAATTGTTTTGATATAATCTCTAAATATATAGTGTCTTTTTATACTTATTCTATTAAATTTTAAAAAATCGACATAACTTAGGGCAGTGTTTTAAAATATGCATATATATCTCACACTCTGTTATCGATAACTCACTCAATTTGGTGAATTGGCGAAAAGCCTACGAGGGATGATCAGCACATTGATTTGTGTTAAATTCTTTTAAAATAAACATGTCTAAAAAGTTGAATCAAATAATCTGATAGGTCCGATCATCAAAGAGTAACCCCAAGTCTTTTATTCACTCCTCCTTATCGACTTAGTATCAATAGAGACAGGGATAAAACACGGTTTTTGCTCGGACGAGAGTTACAAATTGAAAATTCTTTTATGGTACCTTCCGTTTTCTAATCTTCAAAAGAGATTCCCTAAAGCTCAAATTACATTAACAGCTTTTCACACAGATCATCTGCTTCGACCGTTACCGATCGTGGCATGTAGCATTTGATCATTTCCTGCAGCAGCGTTGCCAACATAGCGTTTTTCTTGTCAGATCTAGCATTTTTGGATAGGCATCTAACTTGCAAAATTCGGATCTGGCGTATATCGTTAAATCAAGCGTTTTTCGACATCGCAAACATATTAACACTTCTCACAATAAAGCCAGGATATTATAACCAGCTTTGTATGAAAATCAACACGCTGGTCTTTTTTACCTATATTACTATACAAAATACCGGGTGGCAGCAACACCTATCAACGCATTTGACATATTGGATGCATCGACAGATAGTAAAAAGAAAGAGCGTGCGTGCGTGCGTATGAGTACGTATGTGCCATGTTGACCTGCGTTACAGACAGATAAATCAAGACATATATTATATATAATAATTAATAAACTAAATGTTACATACAAAATGATTGAGAAATTTCATACTTGCATTCATTTTTAATTTAATGACTTATTTTATTCGTTGTAAAATACCATGGACGATAAACCAAGAGGTGTCATGGAGACTTGAAGCTTTCGATGTGGCTGTATAGGCACATCCTCAAAATTCCTTGGACTGACCGGGTGACAAATGTACATTTCTCAATCGAATGGGGAAGGACTGAGAAGTTCTGCGTAGTATCAAAACCAGGCAACTACAGTACCTCGGCCACATTATGAGAGGACAAAAGTACAGCATTCCTCAACTTGTCATTCATGGAAAGATCAATGGTAAACGAAGGAAGACGGCACCGACCTCCGTGATTGGTACGAGTGCAGCTCCACTGAACTCTTCCGGGTAACAGGCGATAAATCTTAGATCGCCTTGATGGTGGCCGACCTCCACTAAGGATGGCACAACAAGAAGATGAAAATACCAAATTCTTTTTCTACCTTTGTTCTTGTACAACTAATGTTAATAATAATTATGATACAATTTCTGAATTCGTAGTATCTAGATACTTTTAAAAATTTGAACAAATCCAGTAGGTATTATTTTCTGCCATCATTTTCTTACCCTATATTTTATTTTGTGAATAGTTGGCAACACGTGGTACAGTCGTGGTAGAAAAAAGAATAATTCATATTTTTCCGCCCAACTCACGTATATCTAAGATTACCGAGAATGTACAAAAATATCCGAATTAACCGTAACCTTCCGAGAAGGGTATGTGTCGTGTTCTGTTTTGATTTTAACTTGACTCAAATTTTAGGATTCCATAATGAAGATTTCTGTGAATTTATTCATTATCTTAATATTAATAGACAATAATAATAAGAAATAAACAGTAAGTAATTGATATTAATTAAAACTAATGATTGCTTTCGAGAATTGGCGATCATCTCTGAGTCTGGTTGGATCTGCTAGTATGGTGGTGTAATTAGACCTTTAATCGATGCATAGAGAAAAAGTAAAGCTTTCACTTCTACCCCACAGATGATATCACCAACTTCTAGGCATAGACAAAACACAATGATGAAAGTATCGTATGAATCAATGCCTCTGTGAGTGCCGTTAACGTAATGCCGTAACGCATGAGAAAAAATTTAAAATTGTGAATAATAGAAGAGAATAAGATAGTGAAAAGATACGTTTATCCTAGATACAGCGGCAAACACATTTTGAAAATAGCCGATATGCTTGATTATTTGTTAGTATAACCTAACCTAACCTAACCTAACTTAACCCAAACTAAGAAATAATCCAATATATCGGCTATTTTCAAAATGTGTTTGCCGCTGTATCCAGGATAAACGTATAGTACCAGAATTGGTAAGGTGAAGGAAAATATTCACGTAAACGCACCCACGGTGGCCGCGTGGCTTAAGCGTTGGACTATAAAACGCTGTTGGTCCCAGGTTCGAATCCTGGGTCTGGCAAGTACACATATTGTTTTTTAATTTGTGTCTGTTAGGGTATGGACATAATAGATTGAGCAAGTGGCTGACATCCATTTCTCGTAAAAAAACAAAATCTGTTAATACAAACCTCTACTCTACTCTGTGGAGGCCCATATGATCCTATTCAGGGAAGAATAGGGGTTATACAGTGTTTTCTTTTTAGAATTGACGGAGTCAGTACTGCAAAATATTTAAACTTTTATATCTATACAGATGGAGAGGAAACTTATGTTCCTATTTTGTCTCCTACTGTAGGAAAATATGTATAAGGACTCCTTAGTCCTCTACGAGAAATATTGCTCGTGGTCTCGAAAATTCAGTAAGGATGCTGGATCCTAATCGTGAAGATCTTTATTCGACTGGTTTGGGAAGTCTGCTGTCATAGAATTATAGAATTTTTTAGAAAGTTTCAAAGACGCTGCCGTAGATAGTTTCTAGGTTCTAGTCTCTATGAAGAGACATGCAAATAAAGGAATCATCGATCATTAATCATCAATCATCAATCGGCCACCTGCTGCGAATGCTAGAAGATAACCTCAACCTGGCTTGGTTGTTCTTCAAGCCGACCGGATTCCAGCGTCCTGGAAGGCCGCTAAATACTATTATGTATAGAGTGTATACGGCGGAGCTACGGAATGTTTGACCTGGAACGAAGCGAGAAGACTGGCGAGCGACAGGAATTCTTGGAATTTCGTGGTGTCCATATGCTCCATATAAGGGGCGGATATGGCCGAAGAAGAGGATTATATCGATAGATACATATCGAGTTTACATGACGCATTAAATGAAATAATATAATTTGTGACTGACCTGTTTTTGACTATTTCAATTAACAATAAAATTTGAGTTACAATTTTTGTATTCGCAATGAGACTGTTATTTTTGTCAGTTATGCATACCTATCTGTAATAATATTATATGATTCAAAAACTTATAAATAAAATACTATAGCGTTAACGGTCCCTGAAATATTTTTCTTATTTTTACCGGACCACAGGTGTATAAAGGTTGTGGAACTCTGTTTTAAATTACAGTATGTAAGCATACCCAAGAGATACTCAGTTGGATAAAGCCACGGATATAGTCTCGGGTAAACAAGTCTCAAAAATATCTTACGAGTACATTCCACCATAAGGTCCACCCACTCACAAGCCCGTTTATGGTACCATATCTTTAGAATAATATTCGGTTTAGATATTAATGATATTCGCCTTCTGCCCGAAGCACTTTTTCCCGGAGTTTTCTCCATGTATGATAAATAAAGTCGTAATTGAGCGTAGTTAAACATAACGCAGCCAGGTCACAATTTTGAAAAAAATGAGTTATTGTGATTTCCATAACGTTTGTTTTACATTCTGCACAAATCAGCCAAGCTGCTGTCATACAAAAATCTCATATAAATGCGTTTTAAAGATTTTGCAAATCGCAGAATATGACATTTTCGGTTTGCATAAAGCAACCAAGCTGCTGTCATTTAAAAATGTCATATAAATGCGTTCTAAAAATATGCCATATTCGTTCTGCAAAAAGCAGCCAAATGATAATATTATGTACTTACCTAATTATTAAAATCCTGACTGTAAGGTGTGATTTTCTACATTCAATTAATATACATTATTTTCTCAATTACATTATATGTTTTTCATTTTATTATATATAATAAAATATAGATTTTTCATATAAAAATTAGTGCCAGGCAGGTAATTATTAATGTATAATTTACAAGTTTTTCGAATTATTTCCAAAACTTTGAAATTCCCATAATGCTTGAATAACTTAAAAATAACGATTTTTCTTACAAATATAAGAGTTAGCTGCATTCAAGAATGGACTGCTAAAACACCAAAATTTCATAGATTTTATGCGTTTATCTCTGTAAAAGTTACACAAAATCATTTATATATATATATAATATCTATCATTCAAAAGGTATAAACAGTATACAGAGGCTTCGTGGATTTAAAAAAAACACACTTTATATAAAAGTGCTTCTACTTCTGATTGAAGTTTGTGTGGACTGGCTGCTTTGCGTATAACTACGCTCAATTTATTTTAAATTATTAGTATGTAGGTATATTGAAATACCATCTCCTATATAATACTATCTCCCGTATTTTTTTTAAATTATCATTTATATTAAAATAAACTTTAACTGTTGTGTAATAGTAAAAGACTTCACCGTGAAAATGTTCAAGCGATCAGCAGATTTTAATCTGTTCACCAAGTTTCAACAGAAGTTTACTCATTTACTTCGAGAACCAACTTGTTTATCGGACTTAAGAGAAAAGAATGTATCGACACATAATAATATAGACGTTGGTACAAAGCAGATAGGGTAACTTAGAGAGCGAAAGCGATTAGTAACTTTAAAATTAATTACAATTTTGGAAGTTTATAACTTAAACATTACAGATATAAAAAAAAAACTTTCTTGAATCCGCTGAAAATCGATATAATATTTTTTTGTTGGCGTTAAGCCTGTTTTAATCAATCGCTCATTTACTTCGTGATAGCTAATGCTTAATAAATTTATTATCTCTATATTTCTGAGCCATATCCGTTATCTGACACCGTCAATTATTTTGGCCAACTTTTAACTGAAGTATCTTGAAACTCCAAGAGTTTTGATTTTAATTGATATGAATGCGAATATCAATAATTATTAGTACATCCCTTGCCGTATCCGGAAATTTGTACGTAAACAGTTCACCGCAGGACACTTATTCGTGCGCCGCATTACGTGAAACATGAGTTCGTGTAACATTTAATCAAAATAATGACGAGTTCTTTGTTGAACATTTAACCGTGGAGTATAATTGTACGTATGCTACAACATATGGAGATGTCTTTACTAGGTTAGGTTAGGTTAGGGTTAATCTAATTGAAACACTACTATTTGAAAACTATCGCCGCATTTTGTAAGATACCTACAAATGTATTCCACGGTGAAATGTTCAACGAAGAACTCGTCATTTGATAAAATGTTATACGAAGTCATGTTTCACGTACTGTGGCGCACGAATAAGTATCCCACGATGAACTGCATACGTACAACTTGCATGTAACCATCCCTTGTATGGTGTTAACAATTAATTATTGATGAAAATTCATTGCATTATTCAGTGTTCGAAATGGAAAATTTTACGAACCGGAGCGCTCGATAATTTTCCAAAAATATTAACATATTTATGTAATAGTTTAATTATTATATAAAAATAGTGTAGGTATGTATTCTATTTTTTGTTGTATAGGTATCTACCTACCAAGATTAGACGGTTTAATGGGCCAGTTTTGTTGGCATGCGAGATTTGGGCATAATCGGCAGATGACAATTGAGGTTTACGACGTCATTTTTTTTTTTTTTTTTTTTAATATGTAAATAATTATATTACTTTTTAATAATTCATGAATTGTAGTGCAACTTTTCATTTTTCCACGAGACGGAGCGATAATTTCGAGGATTTCACGAACAGGAGCTGCACTCCGGTGCGTTCCAGTCCATTTCGAGCGCTGGTATTATTTAAAATAAAACATGAGAATAATATGACCACTAATTTCTTAGTTCCTAGTCACGTATTTTAATATTAGTAATGACTGGTTTCATCCGCTTCAAAGGGACATTGTCGACTGGTACAGAATAATATTCTATTCTACTCAAACGGCATTGTTTATAGTAACAAAGAGCTCATTGGCCCTTCGTTCTGGGTCTGAGGGAAGAAAGAAAAAAAATAACAGGGAAAAATAGGACATATACAGTGATTTTTCAGATGGAGATGCAGCCTAGTTAGGCTTACTACGACTAACTGAACTAACTAGCCAGATTATAAGATCCAATAAGTAGTAAGTATATTTTAATAAATTTATTACACAATATTTTAAAGTAACTAAAAATTATCAGTTTTTGTACATACTTACAACGAATAAAAATATAACACGAAGTAAATTCAAAATGAAAACAGCCATCAACGAATTTTGAATTATATATTTTCAGGCTTCGTTTCAAGCGCTTGTTCTGAAATTCAATGCCTGAAATGTTCCGCTAGATTTTTTCCACGCCAAGTTTTTATCGTACGTAAGAAGACGCCGCGACGCCCGTGGGGGGAATACAGCCTTCTCGAATATCTATCGGCGCTCGGAAATGCGCTAGAGCCTCCCAAATACACTCGAAGGCCGCAAATAGACTGAATTTTTCCGACCCGGTATCCAATAAAACAGCATTTTTTCGCCGGAGCGGCCGGCGAAGGTTCGACTTGGATATTGTGGGTTCAAAAACTATTGCTTCGTGTGTTTTCTGAAGAAACTTAGTATTTTCAAGAGATTCAGTATTTGCCCGATGGTAGGTAGGTAATTCATAAAAATTTATAAAATAACAACATATTATTTACGACCTATTGTGTCGTAACGCCCACGATAGTCGAGCGGCTTAAGCGTCGGTCTATAACGTCGTGGGTCCCAGGTTCGAATCCTGGGTCTGGCAAAAATACACATAGCTTTTTAATTTGTGTTTGAGTCAGAGTATGGACCTAATAGGTTGAGCAAGTTTAGTGGCTAACATCCATTTCTCGTAAAAACAATATCTGTTAAAACAACCTCCACTCTATGGAGGCCCATATAATCCTCTAAGGATCGAACATGGTGAAGTAGTTAGTAGTAGTCGTAGTATTGTGTCATAAAACACTTATATTAATAATTGTGATATACTCATTTTATATAAAAAAAGCACTACTCATTTACGAAATAATATATTTTTCAATTAGCATATCCGGAAATTTTTACATAAACAGTTCACCGCAGGACACTTATTCGTGCGCCGCAGTACGTGAAACATGAGTTCGTGTAACATTTAATCAAATGACGAGTTCTTCGTTGAACATTTCACCGTGGAGTATATTTGTACGTATGCTACAACATATGGAGATGTATTTACTAGGTTAGGTTAGGTCAGGTAAGGGTTACGGTAAGCAGACGCGACCAATTGAAGCGGCTTAAAGGACCAGATTTTACTGTGGCCTGAGAAAAGAGGAAGATCATAAGGCGTGGAAAGTATGGATCGCTCAGAATATAGCAGCATTTCAAAGTGGAAACAATTCTCAGCTATGAGGAAATGACCGATACAAACAAAGTAAAAAATACCCCCAGTTCAAACTTATTTACTGATAGCGATCTTTAGAAAATTAAATGTTTACAACATGATATCAAATATATTATAACATTTAGGAAAATCAAAAAACCTTAAATAAGTTGGTTTTAAACACATATCTTTCGATTGCCGAGCAGGTGCTCAAACCATTACGCTACTGACTCAAATTTTCTTATTGTAGGTCTATTATAGGTAAATCATTCTACAGTGGCAGCATAGGCGTTTCGCGTGTGTATTGGAATTGTCTGCTGCAATGCTTGATTCAATGTTAACAAACAATACCACTACAACTGCAAGTCGCTTTTTCCGTACCCATGATGCCACTGTAGAATGATTTACCTATACATAGGTACCTATTGAACTGAGAATATTATAAAGGAGTTATATAATTGAGCTTTGGTATTATCAATTATCACCATTTCGAAGCTCGATGCCACTTCAAATTAAATAATTCATGAATAAGTAGAAACAAACTATGTTTAAAAAAACTCTCTTTTATATTCGAGAGTAGGGTACTCACTAAACTTTATTTTAAAGATAAATGTCGACAAGATAAAAAATACTTTTTATATGCCACGTTTTTAAATATTCTGTTGAATCATATAAACTTGACAATTCTATGTATTAATAAATACTTTTTTTGTACTTGATAGAAATACTGAATAAATATTATAGAATACTGAAATGTCATATTGATATTTCATAATGATTTCCATAGTAATGCACGTATATAGTATATATTAATAATTTAGTTGCTAGGACCCCCTTAGCAACCAATAATAGTGAGTAATAAATATTACTTTTAACGATTTTTTTCCGAAACATACAAAACAGAATTAACTGAAAATGAATTCAATTCTGTTTAAATATGGCTAACAGTATTAAAAGAATGCATTGGCGTCGTATTCTGATATATTCTAAAAATGTCTAGCTAGTCGGGAAGTTAGTTAAAAATCTTCAATCGTCCAATACAAATCTTGGACAAACAAGAAAAAAATTGTACTGTACACACAAGAAAAAATCTGTACCGGACAAACAAGAATACGAGCTAATAAAAACGTGGTAATAATAAAAGAATCCCTCTCTATAATAGTTTGTCCCCATAGAAAATTTTGTTAAATTTAATCCAACCTAATTAACATTATTAAACTGTGAAACTATGGAATTATAAAAAACGCTATCTGTAAGAATATTATGTAGGTAAAATATTATAATAGTGGATTATGGAAATATTTAATACATTATATCACACGTTTTCGATCCATGCAATTCCTACCCTTCAGTTACACGCACACTGAATTTCTCGGCTTGCAAAGACCTTGTAAGGCAATAGGTTGTTGGGTTTCAGGGGTCATTTCCTATTTCAGCACATGCCCCGAATATGGTTGGCGAGTTGAGTGAATTCGAAAGATAGCCGTTGTAAGTATGCCATTGTCATACAGAGATATGCCTGCAACTTGGATTTAAAAAAAATCCATTCATAACGTCTGTTTCTCTTTCATGATAATTGGAATTAAATTATATTGTAAGTCCACGATCTTAATGTTGTCAACGGTGTCAAAATTAAACAAAAACGATCCTATTATTAATACGAAGTTACTTTTATAACTGTACCGTAGGCTTATCGGTTATATACTTACTATTACGCTGTTTGGCACTCATGGTAACCCAGTTATTAGGGGTTACATGTAAATTTTACGTAAATCATTTCACTGTGGCACAGTTCGCCGTGAGCTTTCTTATCAGAAAGAGATTACAGTATACTATTCGGAATTCAATTTTATTAGATTCAATATGAACATTAATTCAATTTTCATAGCTGATTTTAACAAAATTCATGAATTCAAGAATGAAAACCTAACCCAACCTAACAACTAATCCAGTATATCAGCTATTTTCAAAATTTGTTTGCTGCTGGTTTCCTGTAAAGTGTAAACCGACAAGAACTATGTTTTTTTTAGACAATTTGCGGCATGGCACGCGAGGTGGACCGCCTCCCCCAAGGGGCGGCACACTTACCGTTTTTTGCAAGACTTATTCTGCAGGCACCAAACTAGAAGACTCAAACCTTCACACTGGATTAGCCAGTTCCTCACCTGCCATGGAAACTTCGCCGCCAGACTCCACGAGTTTGGCTTGATGTTGAACACATCCTCTGGGATTGCCCGCTTATGGAACTCGAACGAGCGGAGCTGTTTGCCAGGGTCCATCCTCACACGGGCCCAATTGGACATGGAGATCTGATAGCAACCTAGGCCAACTTTGCGGCATTCGAGAAATTTGCAGCGTCATATGGGGAGCGGAATAGTCCGGACTCCTCTATAGACTCATCCGTTTCAATTCGTGTTACTCAGTATGCGGGTATACAGGGCGCTTAATGTCGGCGGACAGCAGAGCTAGTCCAAAAAAAAAATCTTTCTTAACTTTCTTTTTTAAGCACTACGGTGCATGGTTGCAGCATCAGTCCCGTGCGGCTACGTCTTGGGACGGAATGAGCACTTAAAATCACTTCTTTCAGACACGTTTAAAGCGTAATGGAAAGCGGCCGTGCATATCCACGGCTGTGCATATATGACGAGTGGTGGTGGGAACTTTAACGTCAACATTTTTCATGGCGACGTGTGATACGGCAAACTGCATACATATAAGTTTCCGGGCACGAGTTATTACGGGTTTGTGGCTGGCAAAAAATGCAGGATATTTTAATATAGGTATATTTGATCCAATGCATGAATCGAATTTCTCACAAAATATAAATCTACGAGCAGAACGGCGTATGACTCGAATTCTATTGCGAGAGGTATGACGTGATAATCCTGCGCAGAACATTGTTTACAAGCTACTTAGATTTCAAAATGTATAACATTAACAGGACGTTTTTAACAATTTTCACACTTGACCGACTATTTTGTCCGTTATATATACAGGTTCTACTTTAAGAGTGGAATGCAGAAACGTTTGTCATAACTAAAATTTCCTTAGCAGAAAACACTATGCAGAAACATTGTGCTTAGTTAAGATCATGACGTTGTCTATGGTTCACCTCGTCTTATGCCGGCGCTCCATTGGCACGCAAGTCAGACGATTTACAGTCTTCGGACTTTTTTTTCGCGTGGAGCACCCCAGATCTGCGGACTTTTAAATCTGCAGACCAGGCTCGTTGGATTTCAAACATGTTTGATATTTTACTCTCCGAGTTGCCAGACTTCGTCCATCGATCACTATGCAAATTCAATTTGACATTAATACGCGATCATTCGCACCGAAAAAAATCTGTAATTGTTTTAAAAATGTTCATTGATTAATTTGTTAATTTACACATTAGAAAATGAGAGATTATTTTTTTATATTTTGTATTTATGAAATTCATAAAATAAAACGTAAAACTTGTTTTGTTTTCACTGCTATATTATTTTATGCAAGTCTACATTTAAATAACAACACAACATTATATTAACTTTTGACTTTTGGCAGCTCGACTTTTTTATTCGTTCGTCGATCAGTAGCAGAGCATAGACAAATCTGACGATTTATTGTCCTCGGACTTTTGGCTCGCCAATGGAGCGCTGGCATTAAAGCTTCGATCGTTTTTTTCTACCGAAAATAATACCATATTTAAAAATTCTCTTTCCTATAATAGTTTGGGTAAATTATTTTGTAATTGTTAAACAATGACAAAAATATGACAACTGCACTTTATAAATGCAATAACTATAAATACATAATTAATATTTAATTATAATACTCTTATGTTTCCGTTATCAGTCATTATACGTGATTCCACAGGCACCGCAAGATATTTTTTTAACATGGTAACACTAGGGTCAAGTGTCATTCTGTCTGGCATCTTGTATTTCTGCGGGCTGGCGTATAAAAAGTAAAATAATATTCTGCAAGTACTTGCCAAACGAATTAACACTATCAATATTCATATTGAGATAAATTGTTAAATGAATTTGAGTGTATGGACTGTTTTATAGACACGCGAATTTATTTTGACAGCAGCTGTCAGTGGTAAATGGTAATACAGAAGGGGCATGTTCATAACAAAAGCAGTCTATGGTTAAGGATTCCTTAACTCTGTAGTCAGTATAGTCTATAGTTAAGTCATCCTTTTCGGCAACTGATCGAAATATTGGATTCTGCATTCCGCGCTAAGTATATATGTATGTTTATTCGATGTCTTATGTACTCATCTGTTTTATCCGTCAATCGACGACCGATCATAGACACACTAAAAACAAATCAATTATTTAATTGATTAATTTTAAATTATCTTATAGAAATTGATTAATAAATTTGAATCATTAATTAAACTGTAATACAATTACCAGCGTTTAATAATGATAGATATTTTATAGAAGTAAATATTTTTGATCCACCACAATGACCAAAATATTATGTTGGCACAAAATTCTTATTTGGCTCAGACATGTCGCAGAACAGCATAAAGCGACTTGTATGCGAATTAGGAAAATGCTTAAATTTCCGAATTTCTAAATGCTTAATGACAATTTGGCATGTTATAAGTTTATTCATCTCTCTCTCTTCTCTCTTTCTCTTATACTATCATTTAATTGTACAAATTTTTCCAACATTACTGTAATCAATTTATGAAGAAAACAAAATTTCACATTTTTATATAATTGATAATAAATGTAAATAATGAAACACGCATATTACAAAAATCTTTTGATAAATGGATGAAATTTTATTCATTTTAATGCTAAAATGATTTTTTATATTATTTTGTATGTAATACAAAATGAATGCTTCAATACACAAAGATACTGTTTCATTATTTGAAAGCGAATTTGACATTTTCAATAAGCTGTTCAGCTTATAAAAGAGCATTTTTCACATTTCTTTGTGTAACTAACTTTTATTATTTACTGTCAAAATTTTTTTCAATGTAAAACACTGCTTTTATCTTGAAGGGAATTCTTAGAATTTTGTATGAAGCAATGCCTACAAAACAAGAAATGGTTTTTAAATAAACAAAATTTTTTTTTTTATTCAATTAATAACAGATTTTTTGAGTATTTTACCCACACAATTAATCACGTGTCCGAAAATTTGTACGTATGCAGTTCGCCGTATCACACTTCGCAGTGAAATGTTGTATCGGAAATATATGGCTGTATATTAAAGGCCGTCTAACTTCTTTGGGTTATAAAGCATCAGTTGTTTTATACTCCCAAGGAGCAGAACTAACCGGCCATTGGTGATGCCAATTTGGAGGGCAATAACTCTGTTCAACCAAATCGCTTCGGATGTTAATATAGTCCACCTACGTGAGGATGAGTATAGGTGGATGTTGTTTTATAAATTCTTAAAATAGGGTCCACTTAGCTCATTGGGTGTGCCTCCATGCTTTATAATTGATATTTTTATAATTTTTGTACCTTTTATTTTTTTTTCATACCATTTTGTGATACTGCATATAGGTATTTATTTCATCTTTACATTGTTTCTTTGTTTTTAAATGTCACGTTGTGTACGTCTTAAATTTATAATTTGTAATGTTCGCGGTACCTATGTAAAAAATATATAAATATATTTGAATGTAGTAGGTACTGAGATAAAATTCTAAATAAAACACGGTTGTTGTCGGTTTACACTTTACAGGAAGCCAGAGGCAAACAAATTATGAAAATAGCTGATATACTAGATTATTTTTTGGGTTAGTTTATGTTAGGTAAGGTTAGGTTAGTTTAAGTTAGGTTAGGTGAGGATGAACCACGGTGTCCACGAACAATGCTTAATTTTTTCATCTCGGTGCTATAGATATTACCGTATAGTATACGGTCATCTCTTTCTGATAAGAAAGCTCACGGTGAACTGTGCCAAGGTAAAAATGTTTTACGTACAATTTACATGTAACCGAGTTACCCACCAAAATATTTACTGTGTGTTTATTCTGCATCGATACTTTTAAGTAGGTATGCACTTGATTTTCTCAGTGTTAACTTTTAAATTTAATTTGGATTAAAATACTCACACAATAAATAATTTATAGGATCTTTTCAGTGACGTCCCTAGATAAAATGCCGCCACTAGGCAGCACCAAAATGCCGCCCCATTTTTTATACAGTATTTTTTATCATCCTTTCATTACTACAATATCTATGAAATGTGTTGTATAATATGTATATTACTATCAAATTATATACCACTAAAACATTCAAAATTAAATTTACATATAAAAGGGGAATAAATATAATATAATCAAGATAGACATTTACCCAAACCTCTGAGGTCCTATTTGGTTGATATTTCTGACACATTTGTTTTGTACCATTTAGCAATACACGTTTTATTATTTTCAGACCATTTTCACCATGCTATCTATTATTATACAACATGTAAACAAAATATTTTTTCTTGGTATTTATTTAATATAAACCTACTTTTAATCATAAATACACTATTTTATTAATAGCCTCAACACTCATCAACACTCAAAGATTAAAATAAAAAAAGTTTCCAGTTTTTTTTTTTGTAAAGCCAGTAATTATGTCATCCAAATCTAGTTTAAATTCCTCTCTGCTTCAATAGACTATATTACCAGTAAGCTGATTTTTTTAATGGAAAGATTTTTCCATTATTACTAAGTTTAGGTAGCTATTTCTATATTAGGTATATACCAAATGGTTCTCCTCGATTTGCCGCCCTTCTAGTAACTGCCGCCCCCAAGCGACGCCCAATCTGCTTACCCCGACGTCACTGGATGTTTTACCGTAAACCAAATTTTAAGTATCATTATAAAGATGATGAATTTTTGAAAATAGAATGATAACGAATAGTAGTTTAGAACTCCATAGTTTTGACATTTCTTGGTTGTGAACCCTATCTAGTGTATATATAAATAATGGCACAAGAAAGGCGTCGCAGATACCTTCCGCTAACAATATGTTACGAGCCTCTCTATGGTCGGGCGCTCTCGATTGTCTCGGCCTCCATTGAAACAATGATTTATGTACGCTAGAGAAAATGGCTGACGGGCTAATTCCCGCCGAAACTTTATCGCGGGAAAGGATTATTTTCGCCGACGGGAATCCCCGATGCTGGCAACACGGCGGCGCTAAAATCAAGTTTAATTATGCCGATATATTATTATGGCGCGAAAAGGGATATGCGTGGAGCTGGTGAGGTGAGATTTAATTGAATAAAGTAAAGGAAAAGGAACTTGACGTTTTCAGTATGATAAAATTTATCTCAAATATTATTTAAATTGTTCGTGGCAACACTATATCTACATGCTCGTGCGTTTATCTCTGCCATTGATTTATTTAACATCTTAAAATTATTATTTTTATAAAGCTAACTCGAAATTTAGAGGCCATCCATATACTGAAAATGTATACGGCTTAGAACCGTGTACCATATCGTCGGAGTTTTGTAAAAAGGGCGAATCAACCATTTTGGCGAAATCGAGATTTTAATGAAAATACAATATGTACCCCACTAGCTTTGTTGTGTAAAAACGGCAAACTTGTATCTCTACAGAAAACTACTTAAAAACGATAATCGTAAGGGCGAATATCCATTTTTTAGTATTACGAATAAAAAGCGAATGTGACATATTATTAGGCCTTTTAAAATATTATATAATAATGCCTATTATAATGACAGTATTCTTTCTAAGCTTTATTATAAACTTGTTAGATATTTATAATCATCCACAGGTAATTAACAAATAAATTTCAAAAGTTAAAAATCGTCCTCCTGTAAAATAGCATTTTGGTTAATTCGCCTTTTTCACAAAACACCGACGATATACTACCCTCCACGTAATCTTGAAATTTGGGATAGATTTTTTTGAATTATTTTGAATAATTTTGAATTATTTGATGAAATCACCCAATTAGGTGCCTGGCATTTACTAATACACTAATACTGAGTGCGTATTACACACAAATCTTGTCACTGTGTACAATTGCAAAGTTACGTGGAGGATACTATAAATACCAAACTTATGATTTCTGTTCATAAAAATATATTTTCACTCTTCTTCAAACAAATAATACAAACTCAATTTAGATATTAATTCCGCATTTACAGCTTCAGTCCTTTAGACACAGCGTATATTTAAGAGTCATGTTCAATGTTATTATTAAAAAAATCTGTTTTGAAAAAACTGTGGGTTAATTCCTTTTCCTTTTTACAGTTGAATGATGAAACTGGGGCAGGAGAGACCGGTTATCGTCTCTTTTTGTGAGTTCATTATTTAAGCATTAAAAAAGTGTTTATTTCTGTTGTCTTGCTAATTGTGTAACGGCCGTAATAATCAATCGACTAAATTTAATAACCAATGTGTAGAGTTTAATATAATTATTATAATGTAATTTTATAAAATTAAATTCTACCAAATAAATGATACCAATGCCAATTAATAAAATTACATATTATCTAACAAAAAGTTCTTGTATACATAATAAAACTGTGAACTAATAAGCCCTTCCTTTCCAGTTAATCGTACTTCCGTTTGAAATAAGGAACGACCCTAAATTAATCATTTCATTTTACGCTTTCGTTGTGTACGAATCTATCAATTTACGTAATTTGATGCTTTTTATAATAAAAATATATATTAAACGATAAGGGGTGATATTAAAATTATTATTAGTAAACTTTTGTTTTATTGCGACGAAGAAAAGGAGTCGCATCTAAAAGAGAGCCGATACATTATTTAAAACACGCGTTGCCGCCATGACAAGTACGAGTACGTCACTAAGAAGTCTTCCATATGCGATTACAGCGACTTCCGGTTATCAACGAGATCTTGTTGTCGGACAGTATACTATGTTTGTCCGAGAATAAGGCCCGTTTCAGACGGGACACCGGGACACCGCTCGATATAATATAGGATGTCTTTGTATTCGAATAAAGGGGCCTTTGTATTATGTTTATGAATGCCCCAGAGCTAATGAGTCAACGCGTGTCCGGTACACTTGTTTGTCGACCGCTACATTCTCAAGCCGCCGATACACTTATTTTTATTACCGCAGCCAGTTTTATGTTCTAATCTATAACGCAAATTTATGCATTGACTCATTAGCTCTGGGACGTTCATAAACATAATACAAAGGCCCCTTTATTCGAATACAAAGGCCTCGTATATTATATCGAGCGCGAGACCGGTGTCCCGTCTGAAACGGGCCTAACGTAAAACTATTACATACTATATTCACATAAATAACTAAATTAATAATATTTAAATATAATATACACATTGATCTTGTTGTCGGAGAGTACCTACATGAAGTATTAGCGATAATTATAATTACCCGTTCACTGTGTTTTTAAAGTACTATTATAAAATAAAATATGTGCCTATAATATATTATTAAATGACACATCGACGCCCTCCATCTCTAACGACATGCCGAGACATCGCATCTCTTACAGACAGATTGAGAAATCGATACTCGCCGTAATGTGTAAATTACGGATGCCTTATACGTAATATATTACACATGCGGAACATCTTAAGTCTACATACGGCTTTATGGTGATTTGGTAAAGTGGTAAGCAGTTAATTTTGCCAGATAAGTGCGTCGTAAAGTATACCAATTTAACTCGTCCAGTGGTTTAATAATTATTACGAAATGAATAAATACCGATGTGATATTATTTATTTTTAAAAACTATATCTACCTCCAGTGGCAAAGGGTAGAGGTAGGCTGTTAAGAACCGACATAAAGAGTGCACACTAAACTTTGTCATTCATACGTATTTCTTTTTACTGAAATAATACTACAATTTACAGATAGTGTTGGTTTGTTTTTAAAATTCAATTAAACAGTGCGAAAATCAAGCCATAATAGACAATGGTCTAAAAAATAATCGTCTATCGATATCGATTAAACCATACATAATTTTGGATATTATCTTATAGATAGAATAATATTTTTTTATCTACTATGGTTTGGTTAGGCACGGTTAAATGAATTTAAAAAAATGAACCAACAATATGTGTAATAATATACTATTCTTTATCCAACGAAAACAAAAATAAGCATGAATGAAAAAGTGTGCACAATTTTGTCGTATCGCCCAAATTATACTAAAACTATTATGGTTTGGTTATGGCAGGGTTTAATTGATTTTTAAAAACGAGCCAATACCATCTCTAAATTGTAGTATTCGTTCAATAAAAACAAATACGTATGACTGACAAAGTGCACTATTTATGTCGGATCTTAACAGCCTACCTCCACCCTTCGCTACTACTACCAACATTCAGCGTTTCCAACTTAGCGTTTTTCTTGCCAGGTCTAGCATTTTCGATATGCATCTAGTATGTAAAAAAATGCATCTAGATTATAGCGTTTTGATAAGCGTTTTTTGATGCCTTCAACAGTTTTAAATGTGCTGAAAATAAGCTAAATATTTAGTTTATTTATTTTCTTGCACATTAAATTTTTGACCATCAGATAGGTATTTAATGAAGTTAGGTCGGTAGGTACTTAATATTAAATTTTTAAAATTTAATATTAATATTAAGTACAAGTTAATATTGGGTGTTAAGTAAACTTTAATATTAATTTAATATTAAGTACCTAATACTTTTTTTTTTTAAGTAGAAACAAAATGAGCATTCTTGGAGATAGTGATATAATGGTATCAGATATTATGATTTTATTTATTGTGTGCTTGGGCATGTGGCATCGGACTGACGATTATCGGTGATTCCACTCTCTGGTATTACCTACCTACTATTACTACTACTAATTATTGTAGGTTGTTAGATAAACAAATTATTTTTGTTCAATTTTTAAATGAGTTTAAATGAGTGTGATTTTAACCCGTATACCGTTTTTTTCACTTTTTTTTCGATAGGCAAAAAATGGTAGTTCCACAAAATCTAGCGTTTTTTACTGCTAAATAACTTGTTTTCGTACCCCGTCTAGCATGTTTTTGCCAACGACAGTTGGTAACACTGCCTACATTACTTAGTCATATGTATTATAAATGGTCATATTATAATCTTTTTAATAAATTCAGCGTATATTCATCACCATCGTTCAATTTGAAATTAATATATTTCATATACTATAGAGTGAATTTTACAAATTATAAATTCAAGGTAGTCACAATATGATATGAAATAATTACAAGATAAAAAAAACTTTTTATATAAAACATTTTTAAATTTTCTGTTGAATCATATAAACTTGACTTGACTAGCTTAAACGGTCATAGAATACTGAAATGTCATATTGACATTTCATTTTGATTTCCATAGTAACGCACGTATATATTAATAATTTAGTTGCTAGGACCATCCACTTAGCAACCAATAATGGTGTCGAAATAACTTTTCATACAAAACAGAATTATCTGAAAATCAGGGCTCGAATTGGACCGGAACGCACCGGAGCGCCGTTCCTGTTCGTGAAATCGGTAAAATTATCGCCCCGTCTCGTGGAATAAATAATTTGACCGTCTGAGCTGGATGGGCCATATAATTGAAAATCTTTATGAAAAAAAACACATAAACTTTGATAACTTTACTATGTAAAAATCTTCATAATACTGTCGAGCGCTCCTGTTCATAAATTTTTCCATTTCGAGCGGTGCTGAAAATGAGTTCAATTCTACTTAAAGATGGCTAAAAGTATTTAAAAAATGCATTGGCATCGTGTTCTGATATATTCTAAAAGTTTCAAATGTCTAGCTAGTCGGGAAGTTAGTTAAAAATCGATTGCAAGATTTGTACCGGACAAAGAACCACCGGACAAATAAGAATACGAGCTAAGAAAAACGTTGTTAAATACAATAAATTAATGATTAGTAACATTATTAACAATATGTAAACAAAAAATGGCGTAATCAGAAGAGTAAAATACAAAAATCATATAAAAATGAGTTAAATATAACATATTTTAAGAATGTATAAAACAATCTCCACCTGAACTAATCTTCACGCATGATAAATATATCAATATCCTTTGAACCCGAATATTTGATTGAATGCAGATATGTGGGTCTATTCTATACTTATCGAACACTAAATTGATAAATAGTATCAAACTTAGGGTAGGTTTGTATCAAAATATTAGCACTTATTGTAACAATTACACGAAGCCGGTTTTTATTGTTGCAATAAGTGCGATATTTTAACAGCAGCAAGATAGGTGCTGTTAAAATATAGCACTTATTGCAACAATAATAACCGGCTTCGTGTAATTGTTACAATAAGTGCTAATATTTTGATACAAACCTACCCTAAGTTTGATAATATTTTTCACTTTATCACTTTAGCGGTCGATAAGCATAGAATAGACCCACAGATCCACCCAATTACCATTACTAATGCCAGGCTATTTCTGTACCCTGAGAAAACAAATAACTGATGTTATAGCAGATTTATAAAATAGTGATCATAGAAACACAGGTCTATGCCACTATACTATTATCATTAGTATAGATCTATCCATTGCTGGATGAAGATCTCACTTAGGTCATTCTACTCTTCTCGGTCCGTACTTCTTCAGCACCACATTCTTCTGCCAAACTTGATGAGTTCGTCGTTCAAGAGTATTTAAAGCGACCATAGTATAGATAGAGGTATACTGCCTATCGAAATGAATGGCTGTCTATTGTTTTCTTTTTGCCATGTCCGTTCCTTAGTTGGAGGATTTAGGCACCACACAGCGCTTCCAAGAATCCCTGTCGCTTGCTAGTTATACCAGTATCCCGTAACTCCGCGGTTTTACACTCTTCAGCGGACACCTTCCGCCGGAATCCGGTTGGTTTGAAAAACAGGCAAACCAGAATGAGGTTGGTTCTCTTCTGGCATTCGCAGCACGTGGCCGAGTCAGGATCAACATCGCTTTTTCGATTAGAGACTGCTTTGTTAGTTCTCTTATTTCCTCGTCACTCGTAAAGTCACACCATAGTTGTCTAATCACTGAGCAATATTTGTGACACATTGCCAATTCATCAGTTTAACGACATCATATATCAGATCGTGGACTTCGTATTCACTATACTATAATATTCTGGATTGGAACCGTTTCCTCGTGTCAAGCCTATCAAGCACCATTAGCGAGTGTTACAAGATTAGTAAATGTGCTCCCTAAAGACATAGACATTTTCAATGATATACTTTGCATTTTGTTTTTGAAACTGTATTTTTATACATAAAATTGTATGTTTTTTATTTTCAAAAATTATATTTTTCTGTATTAAATTGTACTTATGTATGTTTTGATTTTATTTTTTGTAATTATTATTATATTTTTTTCTATATTCTCTTCTCTCTTGTGGGGGTAATATTTGACTTATAATGTAAATCTCATGTTGTGTACGTCTTGATTTTAGATTTGTTATGTCCACAATGTTTTGTATTCTTAAATAAATAAATAATATTTTATTTGATGTGTGGTCCAAACCTATTTTTTGTCAATCGGTGTGACCCGAGAAAGCCAAAAGTTTAGACACTTACGCTTTAAAGCTATCATAAATTATAAAAATTTTCGGATAGCTATATTTTGAGACAAAAAGACTGTAGCAAAAACATCCACAGTTGAGTTAGAGTGGTTGACTATAAACGTTTGTGAGAATTTATTAAAGACGAAAGCTTTTCCAAAAGTTTCGGCAAAAAGCTTCGCAAGCTGTTTACATCATGATTGAAAAAAAAATCGATTCACCGAAAGGTTAATTAACTGTTTTTTGACCCTTCATACTATAAATTATGGAAGTAATAGGAGCTTTGACAGTTAATTGATAATATTGATTAGAACTAACGGCTAAATCAAATTGAAAATAACCAAGTATTATTTCTCTAAGAATTCATTAATGAAAGTAATTTGAATGTTTTCAGATTTTCATCGAGGTTTTAATTAATAATTTTAATAATTAAGATGTAATTAATTAATTAATTCACATTAAAAAGTATTAAGATCTATTGATTTTTTTTACTTGATATTTTCTATTTTTTTAAGTTAGAGTGTATTTTTGGCGTGTGACATGTAACACATAATTTGTTTTTCACACGAAAAAAAATGCACTCAATTGGATTCGAACCACCGATTGTTCGGTTATCAACCGAACGCACTATCTTTACGCCATAGTATGATACTGCAATCGTGACGATTATACAGTATAATGTTATAGTTTAGAATTGTTCCGTTGCCTAGGCAGCGAATTTATTATTGTCAGCCATTTGCAATTCCTTACGTAAACAAACGATTAAACGTCAGTAACAGTTTGTACTTTAAAAATAAAAACAACGAAAAAACGTTATATAATTTAGTAATATAAGTTAAAGTGTATAGAAATAATCCAACGGCGCTCTAATAAGCGTTTCTTTGTCTTGAGTGTGTAATTTAACAAGATAATTAGGAGCTAGTCAAAGAATGTAGTTTATCACAAGTTTTGTTTTATTTTGTTACGCCAAATAAGTGTAACTTCTAACGCGCGTACATAAATACACATACCGATATTTTTATTTATTATTTTTCTAATTCTCTTGACCTTGAACCAACTGTTTTGCAAGTTATAATTTTGATTTCTTTTTCCATTGTGAAGGACTCTTAATATTAATTGTAGGTATTCTAATTGATTTAATAATGCTGTGTGTGTGTATGTCCACCTGTTATTTGGCATGTCCGGAAATTTGTACGTCTTCAGTTCGCCGTATCACACTTCACCGTGAAATGTTGTATCGGAAATATATTCTTCTTATTGTGCCATCCTCTAACGGAGGTCGACCACCATCAAGGCGATCTTAGCTTTGTTGTCTGCTACCAGAACAGTTCAGTGGAGCTGCACTAGTACCAATCACGGAGGTTCTTAAGCCACTTAAGAACCTCCGAAAATATATGACATATATTAAAGACCGTCGAACCTGATTAATACTGAAAATTCATGTCTAAATAAAACACGGTTCTTGTCCATTTACACTTTACAGGCAGCCAGCAGCAAACAAATTTTGAAAATAGCCAATATACTGGATTATTTGTTACGTCAGGTTAGGTTTTCATTTTTGAATTCATGAATTTTGCCAAAATCAGATATGAAAATTGAATTAATGTTCATTTTGAATCTAATAAAATTGGAGACCGTAGGTATAGTATACGGTCATCTCTTTCCGATAAGAAAGATCACGGCGAACTGTGCTACAGTGAAATGTTTTACGTACAATTATATACATGTTACCGTTATTTGGCACCAGCATTTATGTATTTATATTAAAACCTCCGGAAATATATGACCTATATTAAAGACCGTTACACCTGATTAATACTGAAAATTCATGTCTAAACAAAACACGGTTCTTGTCCGTTTACACTTTACAGGCAGCCAGCAGCAAACAAATTTTGAAAATAGCCGATGTACTGGATTATTTGTTAAGTCAGGTTAGGTTTTCATTTTGGAATTCATGAATTTTGCCAAAATCAGATATGAAAATTGAATAAATGTGCATTTTGAATCCGGCCGGGTTTTTGCCCTTTGGTATCTTCAGGCACTGTGCGAAGTCACTAATGACAAATACATACTGACAACAGTGGTAGAGTGGTGAAGTGAGGTGCGGATACTAGAACGCGTGCCTACGGCCAACCATTAATGATTGCACTGTGTAGTAGTGGTGAAAACAGCGGTGGAGTAGTAGATGCTGGGCGCGCGCCTAGGTTAAGCTAAATAAATTTACCATTAATTAGAAGAAAAAAAAAACAAATCGAATCAGTCTATTGGTTCTTTCTGTACATAAATGTCTAATTTGTATTTAGATAGTTAAAGAGGGCTATCGCTGGTTAGAAATATAAATGTTATTTTTGGTGTAACATTATTACGTGTATATTATGTACGAGCATCCGCACAATCTATATATACGAAGTAAAGCTCCTTAAGCGATCTGTAAAAGTTTGGCTATTACGCAAGGCTCTTTCCCGTGCAGCCTTCCATTCGCGTGAGAGTTACGCCTGCACGTGTCTTGCACGTGATATCCGAGCCGTGTTTCAAACAGAGTGCTGTGCTGGAAATCCTAAGCTAAACACCGACCCGAGATTTGATCCGGCTTTCGTAAATTTAACAGATACTTGAGATACTTGCTATATCTCTAAAATGTTTTGTATTTCTCGTGAAAGTGAAGTTTCTGTTTTAGAAATTTTATTCGGATATAAAAATAGTTTAGTAAGTTACACCACGACAGTAAGAGAGTTGTCACGGCACAGGTAAAGTCTATACTACTGACTCTATTGATATTTAGTTTAGGTTATTTTGGATTTAATGAATCGATGCAAAGATGCCGACGCTATGCAAAATTAACGGGTCTAGGACGATTTGGCGCCGCACAACTGGACGCCACGCATTTCGAAATTAAATAGACGTTAGGTACTTATAGAATCTTTAAAAAAATATATTTAATATTATCATTTAAGTATATTTAAATTATTATATTATGATTTAATAGTTGGTGAGAATTTAAATATGCACACGTAAATACCTAATAAAAAAAAGAAACAACAAAAAAGTGTTCAAACTGCTCTAAGTATTATGACGCATTTGAAAACACTTCTGAGAAAATATATTATAATATAACCAATAGAAAAAAAATGAAAAAAGTAAGACACCCCGCAGGAATTGAACTCACATCTCTCGGGTATCGCGCCCATGTACATAGAACCACTATGCTAAAGTAGTCATACTTAATTGTGACAAATTTTACAATGACTTTTAATAATCACTGAAGAGCTTTCCAAATTGAGCTACTATCGGCAATCGGCTTTTGTCTTTTAAATCAAAGTAGGTATTACTTTAATTACTAGTTTTAATTTAATGTAATTTGTCACAATTAAGTATTACTCTTTTTTTCTATTTGTTATACTATATTTTCTCAGAATTGTTTTCAAAATTATGTATGTTCAATAATTAGAATGTTACGTTCTTAAATCTTGTGAATTATTCGTTAAATAAAAAAATAGTTAAATAAAAGTTACAATTTTAAACTAAAAAAACTTTGAAATCTACCCCATCTCCTTTATATTATATTATTATTATAAAGCAAATTGAATGTAATATATTATGTAAGGTCACCGTAATAAGAAAATATGTTTTTTATAAAATCACAGTTTGTTGATTCTGCTTTATATGGGTGTATGAAGGCTTTAAGTATGAACCCTATAGAAGTAAATTTGTGAAGCACCTGTTTATATGAGAAAAAATATATATCTATTATTTCGAACCAAGCAATGATGTTAGCAAAACATTTTATTCAAAGAAAAAAAAACACAGTGCAGAATATTTCGATTTCATTTACCTCGAGTAAGCTCTGGCAAAATTTTCAATACATTTTCTTGACTAGCTTCATATGTTATATTTTTTTGCCTTTGAAAATTCTTGTTATATTTATATACTTATAAAATAAAATCAAGGTGAACAAATAATGCCAAACCTGCACCTACCCAACTAGCGGCAATGGAAAGAAGCAAAAACAACTTTGTACGACAAACAGAATGTTGGTAAACAGATTTGCAATGAAACGGGAATATGAGCGTAAAATTGGCGGGAGATTCAAGTTAACCTCAGTTGTCTCTTCGATTTTCATGAATTGATTTTGTGTTTGTATTTTTATGAATGAATTATTTCAATGAAATTCGCCTTTCCAAGAAATATTTAAGCAAATATTAATAAAAAAAAATCTGTCTATAAAAAGAATCTGCCAAATATATTTTTATAATACAGAAATATACTAAGTAGGTACTTACATACTTTCATATCATGAAGACAAGTGTTTAAAATAAAACGTATTTTTTATTCAAGGTATTGACGCCCACGATGTCTGCGCGGTTTACGCGTCGGTTTATATTATCGTGGGTCACAGGTGAGTGTGGCAAATACACATATTATTGTTTTTCAATTTGTGTTTGGTGTGAGAATATGGACCAGGGAACTCAGAAATAATTGGAACCGAAATACATAACGGGTAAGGCGATAGCAGGTAACCGACTCGAGTAAGGAAGAATCCGGGTTAAACTTACACACGTGTCAAGAATACGTTTTACGTCGAATACTGAAAACTGCTCTCGGTTTATGCATTTACGCTCATTTAATATTGGTGTATTACACACACTATTGCACGTGCATAATGCGTGCTTCATTTTCGTAGAACACTCACACATTCAAAACCCTGCACCAAGATGCGGCGTATTGAATATAGCCTATCGGTATTCTATTTATTATCTGCTCTGTGGTATGGACCCGATAGGTTGAGCAAGTGGCTAACATCCATTTCTCGTAAAAAAACAAATATCTATTTACACAAATATTCACACTGTAGAGGGCCATGTTATGATCTTATTAGGATCGCTCATCGTCAAAAGGGAAAAGGGTCGATCAAAGATATTGAAAATAAAGGCTTATTATATTATAAAGAAATGTGAAAGTTATGCAAAAAAAGATAACAAAGGCTAATGATTAAATTAGATATTATTCATATAAACTTCACTCACAGTTTGCTTCAGTGTAATTCATAATCTCATCAGAATAGAGTTCATATACACTTCAATACATGTAATTCACAACCAATATCGTCTTGCATGCATCCCACACCTTTGATGAGCGCATCTTGTTCGGTATACCACGGTATACCCAAGGCAAGGGAAAGGTTCATAAAAAAAATATTGATTAAAATAGTATATTATAGGGGTGATGGTATGTACCTAGGGCTTAAGTGAAGTTTACTAAAATAACATTATTAATTTTGATATTACAAGAAATGAAAATATAATTAATATTAAATTCTACAGGTTTTTTTTTAAAAAGGTTTGTCGATAGCTATTTCGGTTGTAACACCATTATCAAGACTATTCAGATAGACCGCTTTGCTTAAATACTATACGTGTATAGATAGAGACAGAATACATTTTCTTATTCGTTCCAGCAATATTATGAATTTTTACATTATTATTAATTGTAATATTATTAATACTTTGACAACCCTAAGGGGGTTTTTTAAAATGGATATCGAAATTTTCAAAATTTATCAAAATTACAGTGTTCGATGGTTATTTATTGACATTATTAATCAATTAAAATATTATTAGTATAATTGTCTTAATCGTGTGTTTAGATTATATTTAATAGTGGCGACGAATACATTACCAAATTTTCATTAATTATGTGATTACTTTTGGATAATTCGCGATTAATTTCCAACTGTTCAAGTAAATTTAATTTTAGACCTTTATTACATATATGCAAACATTGTGGCGTTTCATTGTTACTGATGCTATGCGAGTTTGATATCAAATGTTTAGCAAACTGAGAATCTGTTTTACCATTCCTAAAAGACCGGAGGTGCTCTTCAAAACGAGTTTTTATTGACCTGCCAGATTGACCAATGTAGCATAGACTACATGTGCCACATGTTATTTTATAAACTCCGCTTTTCTCCAGTTTGTTGATTTTATCTTTACTATTTTTTAAGTTTAATCCTAGATTATTATTAACTTTGAATGCTACGTTAACGCTATGTTTAATTTCTTGATAAATTTTGTCTGAAATAATGCCGTGATAACCAATGAACTAGTAATAACGATTTGAATCTTTAACGTTAGGGTATATTGTTGATCTAGCTAATTTAAGTTGTTTTTTATATAATATTTTATCTACCATTGATGTTTCATATCCATTACTTAAGGCTATTTGTTTAATGGTATGTAGTTCATCCTCAAAATCTAATTATTTGTTCATGGGCACGCTAACTAGCCTGTGGATCATGGCATGGTATGCCGACAACTTATGAATCCATGGATGTTGCGATCCTTTATGTATAGTAGTTTCAGTATAGGTGGGTTTTCTATATATTTTGAAGTTATGTTTATTATTAACCCTCTGAATAGTGAGGTCTAGAAAATGAATTCTGTTTTCTATCTCTACTTCGACCGTGAATTTAATATTACAGTGCAATGCGTTAGCCCTTTTGACGAACAAGTTAAGTTGACGGTCAGTTCCTTTCCAGCAAATCAAAATATCATCTACGTATCTATGGTAATATAATATGTCAGCTACTGAGTCTATTTTAAGTGATTCCGATTCGAATTTGTCCATAAAAAGTTCTGCGAGCAAAGGACTTAAAGAATACCCCATAGGGACTCCGTCAAGTTGATTATAAAACTCTGAATTAAATGAGAAATAGTTATTTTCTACACATAATTTCATTAAAGAATAAATTTCTTCTAACTCGAATGGGTGTACTTTAGCTTTTTCTAGTTTTTCGTACACTATTTCTAAACATTCTTTAACTGGAATATTAGTAAATAAACTGGTTACATCTAATGATACCAGCTTACAGTTGCTAGGTAAATCTATGGTATTTATTTTATTAATTAAGTCAACTGAATTTTCTACGCTTCTTTTGGCTTTGAAATTTGTTAGATGTTTAAAAATTTTATTAATATAATATGCTAATTTGACTGTTGGCGTATTCGTATATGATACCACGGGCCTAATAGGAATATTAGTCTTATGTATCTTCGGTTGACCATATAGTAAGGGTGCCATAGGATTCATAAGAGTAACAATACGTTTGATAGCTTCGGTGGGGAAAGTGATAGTGCAATCATTTATTAATGTTTTAACTTTCTGTATTCTGTCTCTATCTATACACGTATAGTATTTATGCAAAGGCAAACGGCCTATCTGAATAGTCTTGATAATGGTGTTACAACCGAAATAGCTATCGACAAACCTTTTTAAAAAAACCTGTAGAATTTAATATTAATTATATTTTCATTTCTTGTAAAATGGAATTCTACCAAGTAAATGCTAACTCAATTAATTTTGATATTATTTTAAAAATATCAGTTGTCATATTGTGTTTAATAGTATTGAGGTCAAGTTGATATTGAGACGAAGATCAAGAGAAACAACGGGAAAAAATGATGTCCTCGTGTGAAGAAATGATTCACAGCTCTCCGATGAATATTGTAATGCTCAGGAGGGCATGGCACATACAATAGTACCTACAATAGCCTAAATTTGAACGAAACAAAGTAGGGATGGGACATGTAGATATTGTTGAAAACGTTGAAGAGATTAATTATTATTGCACCCTGGAACAAGGCTGATTTTAAGAGAGTTGTAAAGGACATACAAAACGGATCCTTACTCAAAGAAGTGGGTCGCAGTCGAAGCCTCGATAAATTTAAATACGTGACTGTCAACGGATCTGTGTGACCCAGTTCTCATACTATTTAATAATAATGCTGACTCGATGAGAAAGGAAACAATAAGTTGTTCATAACATTATATTATTATTTTGCATACAAAATTCACACAATCCAATTACTTCTTGTATGTAAGCACCTTTTCACCTCAGTAACATTATATTAAAATATTTTTCTCACCAAAAACCTGTGATACTGGTGCTTTTATTTTAACCGTGTTGGGTTAAATATAAAGGCTAGAATGATCTAACATATTTTCTCTTCGTAAGCTCACTCCACATTGAGAACTACTACTCTATTATTACCTCGTTATTATATTTTACTGTTGTATCACTGTATCACTGTACTTATGTCAAACTAGAAAATAAGCACACAATCTACACTACATCATCCTTAGACCTCAGACTTCACTCCTCCATCGCTCATTCATTTTCACATACATCCAAAAATATTTATTACTATTAAGCACTTAAGGCCATGCATTAGTTGAGGCACGGTCTAAAAAGATCGTTGCTAGGCGATGTGCGGATTGCGGGTCGCGGGTGCAAAAGACGCCTGTCAAACGAAATATTATTTCTCATATAAATCCAACATACGTCCATTTTATGTTCTGTTTATTATTCTATTAGTAACAATAATAATATATTCATTGACATGTTTTCTTTTTAAAGTAAATGGGTAACGTTTTTAGTCATCTTTACACGATTTTAGAATTAATTGGCCCGTCGCCATCACGCAGCAAAGTGACGTATGTCTGACTCGCCGTTCACTCAATGAATGCGAAGCGAGTACAAAATTTCGTCGCGCGTACAGTTGAAAATTATTTGGCGTTTCACTGATGCGTCACCTTAACAAAAGCTCAGAACAACGGTATACTGAGCTTCTAAAACAATTGTTTGCGACGGATATAGGATGTGCCTGACTATAGGAGTCATGACTTTATGTGGAATAAGGAGATAAGGGAGCGAAGCAAACAGCCTTTTATAATCTCTTAGAGTGTAGAGGCGACATTAAATATGGCTCGGCCACGTGCTGCGGCGCCTAAATAGAATTTTATCCTGGCTTGTCTGTTCTTCAAGCTAACTGGATTCCGGCATCCTGGAAGTCTGCTATAGTATCCACAGAGTGTATATTATGTTACGCTGAATGTGTGAAATTGCGTATTACATGAAATCGGCAAAATATTTGCCGAGTGCGTGAATTTGGCAGTAATTTTTCTGCCTAGTTCATGCATAGGGAAAATTAGATAGTGGCGCTCCGGTGGTGTTTTTTTGCAACTAAACCAAATGTGTCAAATGCTCATGCATCGGTTAAAATAGATGGTGGCATTCCGGTGGTGTTTTTTGCAACTAATCAAACTAACCAAATGTGTCAAATGTCATTGATTATATAAAAATATACCAATCAATAACTACAATGACATTCATATCCATTTACTATGCCCAAAAAAAATCTAGAACTATAATATGATAACGGAAGAATTTTATTAAAATGTATTTTCGCGATTTGATTCGTGCTTGGGTATCAGGCAATGGGCGATTGTATGATTTGATAGTTTGTTGACAGTTGTTAGCTAACGTCAAAATGGACATTCAGTTGAATTCCGAATTACAAAACCTTGCATAACCTAATAATAACAATATTATATTATGTCCAACTAATAAAAGCATCCGTATTAAATTTACTTTTTCTACTGTCATGTTGACAGTGTGAGAATTCAATACCCTGCTGAATTCACGCACTCGGCAGATAATTTGCCTATTTCATGAATAGAGCAACGGGCTTACATTTATCATGAATTAGGCAAAAATTTGCCGATGTCATGTAATACACAATTTCACACATTCGGTGTAACATATTACAGGATACTAGAATGACGTAAAAAGACTGGCAAACAACGATTCTTGCAGGAACATTGTGGTATCCTATCATTTATACAAATAATAATAAAATTATGTCAATTGCATTATTTTCACAATTCTTAAGTATGAATTAATCTTTCAGAAATTTCAGGGACATCCAGCGTATGTTTTATATAACTGGGTCAAAGTGAAAAGGTCAAAGTGATTTGAAATGTCAGAAATTAAATTTCACAATTAAAATAATTTAAATTTATTAATTAAAACATTAGTCACAAATACGATTCGTTTAAATATTTTCGCAAACTCTTCAGTGTATATATAACAGATATAAATTATACACAACGAGAATTTGAATTCAATCAAGTCAGTAAGTTTCCCATTTACTTTCGCGTTAACTCTGAAAGACCTTTTGTTTGGTGGGAAAACAGAAAAGTTAAGAGTTGGCCTCCACCAGAGCCTACTGCCTTTCTGCCGCAGCTCGCAAACTATTTCCCGTCCTATCGATTTTCCCGACTTTTCCAACCCTCCCCAAAAATATCTATCAAAACTATTTCCCAGCATCGAACCGACTACGCTCGAAGAATTCCTAATAGGTGTTTTTTTAAGAATGAATTGAGCGCTAGAGAAATTTATTCATATCGAAAAATAGGCCATTGATAAGAAGTTATTGATAATATTATTTCATTTATATTAAAATTATGGTGGTAAACAACTCAATTCGTGTCAGGATATTGATCGGCGATATTAAATATATTACAGAAATTACAAATTCTCTAATAATATCCATTTACTGGAGTGTCCAATTATTGTAAGCCCAGTAAATAGCTAACTGCAGATAATTTCTGCCATATCGATTTTTCCACATACTCAACTATATCCGATGACGCAAACTCAATTTCAAATATTATTTTCTAAATATTCTTCTCAAGATATTATTTTTTATTATGAGTAGGTACGTCAATAAATAGCGGATCATAATTCATTGGACATACAGTCGAATATAAGTTCCCGGTCTGTTAGAATCTCATCGCTCCGCACAACATCTCATCCTACCAAGATTCGGACCTCAGCACCATATCATAAGAATTGTAACATAACTACTGTAACATACTCTTGTACCGACTGTTTACGCTGCAAATAAAACTCGCTCCAACATCCATCGGAGCAACCACCATATCTCGACTTCTCATCTCTCTTTCTGATGACCTCTTCATCCAAAACACTCCCACAGTGATGACCCCCACAAATTTATGAAAACTAATACAAAATAGCCTTCAATTATTATTATACTCAGTTTTACTCGTCATATTTGTAAATTTCAGCCTTGGTCATAAATGTATCTGTTATGAAGAATATTTTATCACGATACGGAAATTCAATTTATTTCTAACATGAAAGAGAGGGTTGGTTATGCTACGATCCTCGCTTCTGGGTAACAAAAGAGTGTATACCCACCATGGCCCCCATATCCTGAAGCTGACCCCCAGGCCAGAAATTCCTCTCCCCCCTCTGCCTACAGCTAAGTTTAAAGGCAGTCTAACGCTCTACAGTGACGTTTTCGAAATCAAATAAAATACATTAGTGTATTTTTAGCGATTTTTAACAAATCGAATTATGGAGTTATCGAGTATCAACTCACAACTACCAAAAATAGCATTGCATAACTTACTGTATACTTTAAAATGGTAATGCCTCTGAAATAAAATAGCGCCGTTGGCGACTTTTTACTATTAGAGCAAATTTAAGATGTGTGTTTATCTCATTAATCTAGTCGACCCGCTACGCCGGGCCCTCCTTGAGCCTGGGCACCTAGACTAGAGCCCTGTCATGAGCCATGATACCCACTATGTTTAACTACGTAAACCTTGTTGGTTAAGCCAATTATTATCGTCGTCCTCATCCCAATATTTCCCTCTATCTTTAATCCAAATTATTGTTCTCATCCAGGCGCTTAACTATATAACGAGTCATCAGTCGCTCGTGATGGATACAATGTTAGTCATTCGTATATCGCGATCGTGTCAACTTGCTACCGTGTGACCGTTGTCCAAGAAATAATTCAATTAGAGTCTTATTTAGAACTCAGTCAATTAGATATCCTATCAAGCCGTGTTACTGGCACAGGGTGTCTAATATACAAGACATCTGTGCGACCTTCATCATTGATACAAACTTGTAATCATCACTGTATTTTCAAAGTGAACTTATTACACTACTTGACGAAAATGAGTTATGAATGCCAGAATTTAAAGGATAAAATTTTAAACAAATATTTTTTGTATAAAAGAACCTAATAGCATCCAATCCAGTAGAAAAATCTCTTCAAAATCGGTGTTAGTAACAAAAGTAACTTTTTTCAATACAAAAAGCATGTGTAACATCAACACTGTAAACAGTTATTTGGCTTTTGCCAAAAAATGGTTGAAGTGGAATAAGTTTACTTTGAAAATACACGCCTCAATTTCATAAGTGTAACCATGATGCTGGTTCTTGAGATTTAACAACCGTAAACGCATACAGGGTGACTCATCAAACGAGTATCTGTTTGAGTGTCATCAAACCCCAACACCCCAGTGTACCGTGCGAGTAATAAAGAGAACCTACTAGAGATCATCATCATCAGGGGCGCGACAACCCGGTGTGGGTCTTGGCCTATTCCAACAGCTCCCTCCACCTGTCCCTATCCAGTGTGGCCGTTTTTCAATTTGGTACCTACTAGAGATACTCTATTATATATATATCGCTCTACCCATACAGCCGAACAAAATCAAGGTTAGTGGTTGGATTTACCCCCGTTTAATCCGCCCTCCCCCATCATCCACATCCACAATCATCGTCAGACTATTTTTTAATAGTATTTTTTCAAATATTTTTTTCTAGTAGGTATGTTTCTGAGGTATTTTCAAATGTATTAGGATTTAAAATCATGTGGCCTAGTCGTGTACAGTAGTAATGCATCGGTGCATTAGACATTAATACGGGAATGGGACAACTGGACGCCAGGACAATTGGACGCCGCACTGTCGTAGACACGTAAACAGAACGTAGATGAGGAATTTTTATCAGTTTCTATCTACTAATTAGTAGTTTTAATTCATTTTACTCTTAACATAATGTTTTTTTATTGGGCATTGAGAATTACCATGCCTTAGGCTTTATATAAAAATTCTTTTTTGTTGTAACTTAAACATATGCTCGATTAAATCATTATTTACGTGTGCATATTTTAATTCTCACCAACTATTAAGTCATAATATAATAATTTTAATATAAATAATAATATTAAATATTTTTTTTAAAGTACCTATAAGTACCTAACGTCTATTTATTTTCAAATTGCGTGGCGTCCAGTTGTCCCGGCGGAAAATCGTCCTAGACCCTTAATAATGGTGACCCGTGGAGTAGGAATTTTTTTTATATACTTAATACAATTTTATAATATCATATTATTAAAGTTTAATTACACATTAGTAGGGCGTCACCAATGTCTTTAGACAATACGAGAAAGCTAGACAATTTTGAAAATCTTTTAAAAAGTTCTGCGAGAAAGCTTTTGTCCGAAAATAATATATTTTAATTTGGTATGATATTGACAAAACTTTTTTAGGTCCTGCTTCAATTCGTGGACAAAAAAAAGGCTAGACTAGTCTTTTATTATTGGAGAAGAATAGGCTAGCAGAAACCATATTTTAATATTATAAAATATAGTATAAAAAGAATTTGGGCTATACAACAATATTATCATTTATTAATTTTCTAGATAATAAAATCAATTATGTACCTACACAATATGTTAGATATACAACAATGGAAAGCTGTATTGTAGTGGCTGGTTATAATCACATATATTGTTGTCACTATTACGCAGTGATGTCCCGTTGGGGTAGGCAGGTTGAGCATCGCTTGGGGGCGGCAGTTACCCAAAGGGCGGCAAATCGAGGAGAATCATTAGGTGTATATATAAATAGCTACCTACCTAATCTTAGTAATAACGGAAATATCTTTCCATTAAAAAAATTAGCTCACTGGGGAAACAAAATGTATTTATCAGTTAGGTAGTATAAAAGTTTTAACAGGACCTTTTTTGTCGGGTTCACGATATCTAGTTTACTTCCGTTGTCCTCACATCATGGACATCATGTTCTTGGTCATTTTTAATTATTCCTAATTTAAAATTTATCCAAATATGTTTGCCAGTCACTCGCGAGTTTTGGAAGTTGTCAGGCGTATTTTTAACTGTACCTATCTGAAACCATATACTCGCAATATTGTCTATTGAAGCACAGATGGCATTTAAATTAGATTTAGTGGTATACATATTTTTAGTAATGTATCCATACAACACATTTCTTAGATATTGGAGTCACGAAATGATAAAAAGTACTGTATAAAAAAATTTGGCGGCATTTTGACACTGCTCAGGGGCGGCATTTTGTCTAGGGACGTCACTGCTATTACGACTAAAATCTAAATTCATTGTCTTGTAAATTCGAACCATCGTAAAGAGGACGTACACTCTTATATTCTCTACTCTGTAAAACCTATTTCACATTTTTCATAAAAAACAACGTCGTGTAGTTTTTACGTGTATTATCTCCAAATTAAATATACAAACTTGGTTAGGCCAATTATGGTCGCCCTCGTTTATATATTTCCGTCCTACCTCAAATCTTCATTATTGTCGCAAGACCGATCGGAACTCAGTTACGAGTCAGTAGTCAACCGTCATTAATATATAAACTTGAGTAATACAGCGAACGCTTACAAACACCGTGACACAACAAGTAGTACCGCGCGAGAGTGATAGTGCAACCAGACCACGGAGCCAGCTGCAACAGCTTAAAAGGTCAGTGCCTGGCATCCTAACATAACTCCCCCACTCCAGCATCCATATCCACCATCACAATCATTCCGTAAAAATGAATTACATTCCACTATAAAAAGCGCTACAAAAACTTTTCTGCAAAATAATGTAAACTTTCCATATTTTAGTAAATAGTGAAAAAAAAGCTATTTTTAATAAAACTACATTTATCTTTCTTCAACCGTAATGAAATAAATAAAATTATCGAATCATTCTGTAAATACGTATAGTTTTGAATAGGTACATAAACAAACCAATATACCTACTTCTAATGATTTTACACGCTATAGTACAATGCATCAATAATTATCTCCAAATAATATATTAAATTAGCTACCTACTCGTATTATGATTTATGTGAGTACTATACACCAGTAGCGAAGGGTGGAGGTAGGCTGTTAAGATTCAACATACATAATAGTACACACTACACTTTGACAGTCAAACGTATTTGTTTTCATTGAACTACATTGTGGAGATAGTGTTTGTTAGTTTTTTTTTAATTCATTGAGCCCTGTTTATAGTACAAACAATAATCGTTTATCTATAAAATATATAAAAATATGCCATTATACCATACATAATTTTGGTCAGGTGTCGGTTAGTAATTAAGGTTTTTACCTAATATTCTTGATTTAGTACACAAAAACCGATAGTCAATAATAAAGCAAGTTGATAAGCATTTCATGTATGACCTACTAATTGTCGTAATTAGATAGTAGGCTCGTAGCATAATTGGTTAGTGCACAGTTGGCACGATACCAGTGATTATACGAGTCCAAATCCCGTCAAGAATCGTATTTTTTTCAAATATGATTTTTTTCTAGTCGGTATATATCTGAGGTGTTATGTATGTTCAATATATGGAATGTTACATTTTCAAAATTATTCGTTACATAAAATAAATGGTTTATTAATATGGTTTGGTTAAGGCAGGGCTTAATTGAATTTTAATAACTTACCAGCACTATCTGAAAATTTTATTCTTAGTACAGTGACACCAAATAAGTATAACTAACAGTCTAGTGTGCACTATTTATGTCGAATCTTAACAGCATGCCTCAACCCCTCGCCACTGCTGTTAATACACCGTATACACATGTTCTAAAAATAGTCCCCATCAAATATCCAGGTGAGAAGTGAAAGTCTAAACAATTGTGTTAAACTGGAGCTTTTAAGTGTGCAGGGTTTAAAATAGAGAAATCCCTAGCGCCATTGGAAGAAAACGTAAATATTTACTTACAACGAAGGAAAATTTCAAAAGCTCACTGGTTCACGTAATAATTAAATAACACAAAATGAACGGTTTTGACATGTTAATAAAATATTTATCTCGAAAGCTTTTTGAACAATAGATGAGTACCTATTCTAAACCAAAACTCTGGAGACCAATTTACTAATTAATTACTACATCTCTTTTGTAAACAAAGCTAAGTATTGTTTATCCTTTTATCTTAAAGTGGATCACGGGTGATATAAAACTTTTAATGTCGAAAGGTTGTTTTAAAATAAAGCCTTGAGTTTCACAAAATTAGTCCGTTTATAAATAATTCGCCCATTCTACTCTTTCATCGTTTTGGTCTATAGTAGGGATTCCAATCCCGGGATCCCGACCTATTTTTGATACCTATGAATCCCGGGATTGATAAACATAATTCCGAAACTTTCGGGGTTGAGTTTTTTATCAATTTTTATGGAAAATAAAATAAAAACGAAAATATAACAGAAAAAATACTTTTAATAACAAATAACTACATTAGAAATACACTGAGTGTGAATAAAGTTTGATTTATACCCATGTGTAAGTTGCCGATTCATTTTATTTTTTCACATAAATTATAAAATTAAGAAAGATTTTGTATATTGATTTCGTATTGTTAGAAAAATTAAAAACACTACGTATTGTATAATTAACTATTTCTTTTATTCAACGAATAATTCACAAGATTTTAAGAATGTATCATTCTAATTATTGATATTGGTATTGCATATTGGTAAATGCGACGGATGGGGCGTAAACCCGGGAGATACAGGGTTCGATTCCCCGTCGGGGTGGCTTACTTTTTTCAAAAAAGATTTTTTCTATTGGTTATAATATACTCTCTCAGAAAGTGTTTTTCAAAATTATGTATTTTACTACGTATTGTATTGCACTGGCCTTGAACGCGGTAGATTTTCCACTTTGTACAAATATGTTTATTTTTTTAGTATGTATCTTGCTGACGATCAAGCTGTATTTCTAAATAAAAATCTGAACCTATTGCAAAATATTATAGTTTCAGTGTCACTTAATAAATAAACATATTTAGTTGTTAAATACATCATTGTATATTATAAAATGCAGAAATATAAATAATTTTAAACCAAATAATATGAAAAATAAAACCTCTACTCTGTGGAGGCCCATATGATCATATTAGAATCGGACATGGTAGAAAGAAGAATATGAAAAATATATACCTAACACTAATAAAAAGTTTTATTGAAAAAAAATACGACACCCAGTGGGATTGGAACCCGCGCTCCCTGGGTTTCGCACCCATGTATCCTGAACGCTAAGCTATGTGTGGGTACAATCATTCATCTGCACGTCCGGCCGAAATAAAATAAAAAAGCAAATTTCGCAATTTCTTTTATTTATGCACAAGATTCCGCTCCGCCGGGTGAAGCGGACAATTAAACTATATCTTTTCCTGGCGACGCAACGGATCCTCGTAGATAGTTCAGAATTGCCACCCTAAAGACATAACCGAAGACGAAGCGCCATTTTACGACCCCGGACCCGCCGTGAGAAGCGTCAAAAATAATAAAATTATTGACAGAAGAAAAAAAAACAATACGCATAAACCCACAGGCAAAAGTTTTAATACGTCTTGTTTTATTTAATCCAAAAGAATTCAGCGGAAAGTTTACCGATTAAAGAATCGATTTGTTTTATTAGAAACATTACAAAAAGTCAAATTGAGCTATTAATATCCAAGATTATAGTGTTGTAAACATTTTTAGTGATTATAGTCAGTTGGAGACAAAACAATGATAATAATGAAGATCTCCACATAGTTTCCTTCACTCTTATTGGTCCAAATTAAATGCTACCATAAACAATCGATTTATTTTACATTCATTACAGCTCATAATTAATAAAGTATGCGAATAATGTCCGAGAGACAAGGCGGATCTCGTGGTGAAGTGCGTAAGGCGCTGGCTTTCCAACCGGGAGCTCTGAGTTCGATCCAGTGAGAACACAATATAATATTCATGTATTTTTTTCAAACCCTGGGTCAAAAAATTACTAGCAACCACCTTGTGCGAAAAAGCAAAGATATGGTAATTAATAATTAAAATAATAAATAAATAATATCCAACGGTGATGTCTACGGATGCCAAAACAATCGGGAGGGAGTATCAACACATTTCTCCCTGTCAAATTCGACCGGAAGTGATAATAGGTATAAGTATTATATTTTGTTAGTAGATACTTCTGTTTTTTTTTTCCATATATTTCACGACTACCGGTATTCAATAGGAAATACCAAAATACCGGTATTTGTATTTCCATTCGGGAATTGTAATCCCTACCTACATTAGTTATGATTATTAGTTTTGAAATCACCATTATAAAAATTAGAATAATTAATAAACAAAAAAGTATATATTATTACATACAGTAGAACTTGGTTATTACGAGGAAGATGGGACCAACTGAATTTGCTCATTATAAGCATTACTTGTTATATCGTTATATAACATTTTTCGCTCCACGTTCTATATATAAAACATCTGAATACCACCGTAAAACTACCCGAAACAAGCATGACATTCATAAACTACAAAATAAGTTGTTTATAGTAATGAAGTGCTGAGCCGCCGGCGCTGGTGGGTACCTACTGACTTAAAGCTTGTATTTTTACATGCAATTTCAACCATATGCGTGGGTAACACAGAACCGGTAGAATACCGATAGGCTGTATTCAATACGCCGCATGTTGATGCAGTGTTTTGAATGTGTGAGTGTCCTACGAAAAATGAAGTACGCATTATGCACGTGTAATAGTGTGTGTAATACACCAACATCAAATAAGCGTAAATACATAAACCGAGAGAAGTTTTCAGTATTCGACGTATAACGTATTCTTGACACGTGTGTAAGTTTACCCCGGATTCTTCCTTACTCAAGCCGGTTACCTGCTATCGTTTTACCCGTTATGTATTTCAGTTCCCATTATTTATGAGTTCCCTGTTGCTAGCATTAATTTGCCAATATTAATAAAGCCTGAAGATACTTTATATTTCGACTATTTATTTAAATTGATCCATGTACTATCAAAATATGGTAAGTGTAATATACAGTAAAAAAAATCCTGAATTTTACAAAAGGGGTTGTAACTTTAGGTCCAAATATCTCAGGATCCATTTTGATGGACTTGACCCATAATTATCTTAAACCACCCATTTATAGGGTAACATTATTTATAGCTTAAGAACGCGTCGATTTGAATACCAATATGGCTTAGATTATAGAAAAATCAATATGGATTGGTTTGTACCTATTATATAATATATTATATTTCAGTAAAGCCGGTAAATATATTTTTATTATTTAGAGTTTCATTGGTATTGTCGAAAAAAAATGAATGGAAGCGCATGAGCCCATTATTTCTGAGTTCCCTGGTGGGTAATTTTTCAATGTTGTCGGCGAAAATACCAATTAGGTTCTTAGAGACTTAACTAGTGTCATAATAGAACATCATCAACTAAATGTCAATGAATGTTTCCTCATTAGATCCGAGATCTTGCTATGTCCGAGATCGTAATAACCGAGTTTGATGTATTATTAAATATTTTATATTTTCACTTACGTCTTACTCTAACCATTGGTCTTTTGAAGGCAGTTCTTAGGTGAGGTAGAGTCATCACCAGTTCTATGTGTGGAGGTGGAGGTAACTAGAAAAAAATACAATGTTAATTAATTTTATGATATTGTATATTTCACAACGCCAGCTCTACACCTAACAGGGTCCAAAAATCCTAATGCAATAATAATTGTATTTTTAAAATGACTACGACTCGCTGTAATAGCGCTTCTTCCCTTCTAGAAGGGGATCCGCCGATCAGGTCATCACTCCAATCCTGTTAAAGAACTTTATAATTTTGCCAAACTCTTCCGTCTTACCCACCGCCAGGGCACCTTTCAATTCGTCTATATTCTCTAAGATATCCGCAATTCGCAGCTGTACTCTGTGTCGTTCATAATTAGGGCATTGTACTGCTATATGTGCAATGTCCTCCAAAACATCACATTCATCGCAGAGCTGCAAATCGCTTCTTCCCATGAGGACATCAAATCATTGTGACCTGTTCTTAGCCTCAGTATCAGCTTAAGCTCATTTTATCTTTAAAGGAGACTACAAACCAGGGCACCAACCGTGGGGATGGTAGAACGGATCTACATAGAATCTATCCACGAGCTTTGGCACATTTTCTTTAAATGCAATAATATTATCTAAGATATCAATACACTTACTGTTTTTGATATTGCTGACATCCAGTCTCTGTGAAAGCATGAAAAGAACAAGCCATAGTTAGTAACTTAATAATATTACTATAAAGAAGTAAACAATGTATTAATTGTGGTAATTTACGTATTTATGTTTCAAGCTTAAGTGCTCATATGCTGTTTAAAGGTCATTATCATTCCTTGTTTTTTTTATCAGATGACATTTTCATCAGTTAACCCCTCGAATTATTTAATTCTGATTAATTAGTAATTAATACCACATCGCAATTCATAGTAATTCTATAAAAAAGATTTGTTGTAAACGTCTTTGTATTAAAATTTAAAATACAGCCATATTTAATACATAAGGTATCCGTATTGTGTATTTTCAGTGCATTATTGCTTTAATTTTAATATTATTTAATAATTTATAGTCAAATATATTTCGTAAACTTTTAATTGCCATTTGTAATTGATTCGTAATTTCTGAAAAATTGTAACATTCTGTATTCTATATTTGCCATGATATATATATTTTATGATTAATATATTATTATAATAAGTACTTTATTCAACGAATAATTCAGAATATTTGATAAAAAAACTTTCTTATTTTGAACTTTTTATATACAACGTTTTTAAATTCTGTTGAACCATATAAACTTGACTTGACTAGCTTAAACGATCAAAAAAAAATGTACTTGATATGTCATATTGATTTCCATAGTAACGCACGTATATATTAATAATTTAGTTGCTAAGACCCCAGACCTAACAACCAATAATGGTGTCGAAATAACTTTTCATACAAATCAGAATTAACTGAAAATGAATTCAATTCTACTTAGAGATGGCTAAAAGTATAAAAAAAATGCATTGGCATCGTGTTATGATATATTCTAAGAGATTCAAATGTCTAGCTAGTCGGGAAGTTAGTTAAAAATCGATTGCAAGATTTGTACGGGACAAAGAATCACCGGACAAATAAGAATACGAGCTACGAAAAACGTTGTAAAATACGACTTATCCGACGTATAACTACAATTTCTTTCAATGGCACTTAATTAATAACTTCATTTAAAACACAAAAGATAATAACGAAAATTAACACAATTTGATAAGCATTTAAATATGTAAAAACTTTAATTTCTTCGTAATTTATTAATTGGAGGCCTTTAGCTTAATATTTCGTAAAGCACACTGGCGTGGATCCAGTGGATACTGGTGTATGTCCCGTCGGGCATCTTATTTAAAAAAAGCTTTTTTCTAATATCCGACCATGTCCGATCCTAATAGGATCATATGGGCCTCCACATAGTAGAGGTTTGTATTAACAGATTTTGTTTTTTACGAGAAATGGATGTCAGCCACTTGTTCAACCCATTAGGTCCATGCCCTGACTCACACAGAAATTGAAAAACAATATGTGTACTTGCCAGACTCAGGATTCGAACCTGGGACCCACGGCGTGATAGTCCAACGCTTAAGCCGCACGGTTCACTAATAGGTGTATAATATATTTCAGGTGATGTCAAATTATCTTCTGAAGTTTCTCATTCCATAAATGCTAGAGACCAAACGACCTTCTCGCCACTAATGCTATTGATGACGACAATGATATCAATGTCGATTAAATATATAGCAGACTAAATATGCACAAAGTAAAGGGTCATTAGAATAAAATAGTAAAATATTACATTTCAAATAATAATAAAATAGGGTAATTTTGAGAGTTTCTAAGAAGTAAAGGATTCTGGGTCTTAATTGAGTTTGTACGAACATCTCTTAACTGACAGCAGTAAATATTTGACTCGAATTACGGGGACCCCCCTTGATTAATTGGCAGCCAATTAAATCTCTGCAAACAAATGACGTCTACGTTTTTCGTACAGTGGCGTCAAGCTGGGTGGGGTATGCGAGTGTCATTAAATTCGCGACGAGGTACTTGCTTTAATAGGTACATTAAATATTGCTACGGCGGAGATATAGTGGTTAGAAATTTTAACTCCTGTAAGGGATGTCGTAAATTGAATTTTTAACTAATTGAAATTGTGTAGTAAGTATTTTATGTTTAATGAGATTTCACGCAAAATACGGCAACTTTAAAATTAGGTAGGGAAGTTAAAGACATATTATGCTGTCTTGCCAAATACAGAATCATCAAAATTAAAAAAGTAGATTTTAACGTATGGAAAATGGGATTTGGAGGTATTACAAGTTCCCACGATCCTGTCCCCGCGTCTCATGCTCTGCCGCCTTCCTTACTATCCCTATCCATCCATTATCTACATGTCCCTATACCCAGGCGCACCTACCTTCCTTCATAATTCCTACCAGTCATTATCCTAAATCCTACCTACCTCCAAATCCCATTTCCCATACGTGACATTGGCGCCCTACGTTGGGCGCCAATTGTAACGTATGGAAAATGGGATTTGGAGGTATTTCAAGTTCCCACGATCCTGTCCCCGCATCTCATGCTCTGCCGCCTTCCTTTCCATTTCCTTCATATCCATATCCATCCATTATCCACCTTCCTTCCTTCACAATTCCTAGTAGTCATAATCACAATCCTACTCACCTCCAATCCCATCATTTCTTTACGTTACAAAATCTACTTTTTAAATATAATGTGCCTACTAAGGTTTATATTATTTTGATTTTGAATATTTTATTTAATTATTTGAACTGCCCAAAACTGATAATATAAATAAGTTTGAGAAAGAAGTATTTAAAAGGTATTATCTGCAGTTTTGTGTACCTATAAATTATTATCTTATTTCATAGGGCTATTTTAATATATCATATCATATATCCCGATGATCGGCTGTGCTTCGATGAGCGCTGATGAGTTGGATAAAACGCAAAATCAATGTAAAACGAACTACATTTACCTTTGTATTATTATTTGTTTATTTATTTAGAAAAAAATGGCATTATAGCGATTGGCCAATGCGCCATAATACGCAATAAATACAAATTATAAAAATGACTTAATTACAAATAACGACCAATATAACAAGAAAGTATATGCTAATGTAGATATTAAAGTAAAATGATAAATACAATTATAAATTTAACCTATTTAACACGTCCACAAATATGATATAGTTAATAAAAAATAAATCAACTTTAATGGTGCTATCAAATAAGTTAATCACACGATACACAGACTCATGAAACATCACATCCGTCCTGCGACTAGGTATCATGAAGACCGTAGAGTTACGAGTGATTGGTGGGAACATGAAAATTAATATTTGCCAGTATAATATACGGATTGTAAATGAACTCACGAAGAAGTAAAAAGAAACGCTTTAAAAGAGCAATCACTCTTCGGGTGGACAAGGATTGCATTGATAGCATACCCAGCAGAAAACTAGTTGGAAAAATTCATTTTATTATCATTATTATCATAGTAGGTATGTCTAAAATTAATAACATCGTATACTCTAGTGTGTTGTTTCATTATATGTATTAATAACGGCTTATACATTCCACTGCGGGCCTCGGCACCGTCAACAATGCAGGACAACTTGAGTATATGTATGACTCGTAAGTGCTACAATGTCACATATAAATACTATAACAATACTACGATCGCCGTAAAAAATATTTCACTACGAGAGGGGTACTGTTTCGCTACCGGCTCAGGCAGTCAGCAGCAATTTTTTTATAAACATTTCAAAATATTGTATGTAACATTTTCCCCCACGGCAATACAATAACTGGAGTTTTAAATAGGTATTTAATTATTTGGAATACATATGTATTAAGAATAATATTTATTGTCAGTTATATAAGTCAAACAAAACGCTAGTAAACCTCGTACAGAAGAGAAGGATAGTGTCGAGTAGGATTTAAAGATTAAAATATATCAGGTAAGATAGACTTAAATAAAGGTGGAAGGTTTGTATTATCAAGAAGTATAACAATAAAGTACATAATATTGAAATTAAATTAGGTTTTTTGTACAATGCACAACATTTAAGAATATAACATTTTTATTGGACATACAAATAATTTGAAATAACTTGAAAAACACAAATAATAATAAAATACACCGCCCGGACTGTATTGGGTGTGGGTTCAAAACCTATTCAACATATATATAATATATATTTCTACTTTTTTCTACTTGGTATATTTTTGAAGTTGCTCTAAATTATGTATGTTACTTGATACAAATGAAACATTCTTAAAAACCTTTAATTAACTTTATTGAATATAAGTATCGTAGTCTTCGCATCCGAGGGCTCTGGGTTCGATTCCATGTAAGGTAAATTATGTGATTTTACAAAAAACCTTGTGTTTGTGATTGTGTCACTTTTATTACTACGCTACTGACATCAGTCTAATAGCATGTTGTAGTGTTCAAAAAAAAATATATATTTAATATTATATAAGTAACAATGTTGTACGCCAATGGTTCAAAATAAACGTTGACATAGGGCGAGAGGGGTTAAATATACTTACTCTAATGAATGACGTCATTACTTTATGATTGAAGTTGCAACACCTTCTATCTCAAAGAAGCTCAATAAAAATAACAATCAGTATTTATTCAAAAGACGTTCCAAGACGACGGAACTTTGTATTCGAAGATGAAATTTTAAGGCTCTAAAAACTAGAATTTCTAATTAATTAAAACTTTGTTTTAGCGAGTAGTTCAAATAAATTATTGTAATAACTTTTAGTGAATACTGTGGTTAGTTTGATTGTATTGAAGTAAGTCCAAGAATGTATGGCATTTTTTTTTAAATTTATTTAATTTGAAACATGCCGTTGCTTTTGCATTTTATAACTTTGCACTTTTTGCACTTTTAACTACACTGATACGCCTCTTTGCCTGATTACCTCGCATAAAATTAGATCAAACGATATTAACTTGTATTAATATATGTAGTAATAAATTAAAAAAAAATACATAATATTGTAAAAAATATTATTTTTTAATATATTCAAAATTTTCATTCTAGAGCCGAAGTGCAAAGTTATGGGTCAAAGAGATAATAATTAATATAGATTTTTTTAAATACTGCATTAATTGTGGTTACTATATAAAGAATTTTCTCGACTACAATAATTTTATTTCGGGTGAATTCTGTGGTAAGTCATGTGGGCAGAATTAAATATTATTTTGTGTAGTGTTCATATTATGATACTTTGTTGTTTAGTGTTTTGAGATCAATTTCGTAATTTTATTATCTACACAGAGTTCCGAGAACCCATTGCTCCTTTTATAATATTGGGCAGTCGTTGATGACATATCACACTGTTTGAGACGTGCAGCCATCAGATCGTAGACAGCATTCATCTTTCCTTAATTTAAATCTGTTTTGATATGCTCTCAGTCCTCCGTGATCTGTTCGTATCTGTGTGATGTTTTTATGTTTCTAGCAAGAGTGGTGGCAGAGATTATGTTTGGGCTACGGTACAGGTATAAGCTAAATTATTTTAAGCTGGGTATCATTATGAAGTCAAAAATTAATCTTTAATGTGCGATAAATTCAAAAATGTAGAGTAGGTAAACGTGGTATGGAAATGTGCATGTCGAACATATCGTGGAAAGATCACAAAAGAAAAAATGGATAAGAAGGCAGACACAAGTTAAGTACTCGATGTGGTAAACGTGACAAAATTGGAAAGTGGTTATCATCGGTATCCAAGTGACGCAAATCTACCACAGGTGAAGAGTAAGAAGGGTAGTGTAATTTAGTATATAATACAAAAAAACACTCACTTCATCTCAAGTTCATTTTTCGCTAGCATCCATACGACAGTCTGTGTGTCCCTCCGCGATCCCACGGCAATCAGCTGTGCCAGGGTAGTTCCCGCGGGAAGGGGCGGTCTTTTCGGTACCTGGCCTGTCCATGTTGCTATCGCCAGCATCTCGGGTGACTCTTTTACCAAGTGCTTTTGGGAGGCTAGTCGTTTTCCTGAAGAGTCCTGCAAAAGAGATGGACAAAAATGATAACGTATTAATCTCTACATCAGTGAATGCCGTGAACGGTCACAAGATATTTCTCCATAATCCGCTAAATTTCCGTTAAAGTAGACATATATCGCAAATAAACGAAAAAATGAAAATATCATCAATGAAACTAGATTTCGTGGCCCCGAGATTTTTTTTTCGTCTGCAGCGCTGACGGAATATGTTAGATTTAAGCCGGCTCTCACATCTAAACTTTCCATGTCTGCAAAGTGTCGAATATGTCTATGTGACGTCATCGTTGTTCACAAAACACACGTTGCCAAATGGAACTCCGCAGATTGGCCAAATGCGACTACTTAGTTTGATAAAAGCATCTACTGCTACTATCAACAAATCGCATGCTTTTCAGGCTGGGAGTCGAAGACGCCAGAACACATACGAATACCAACGTATTGGTCATTCCTATACCGGCTCGGCGATCGCCGCATCCAAATATCTATACGTTTTGAGATGTTACAATATTATGCGACTATCGCTAGGTAGATGTACGCAGTCTTCATATGCAACACCGGATCGACGTTCCGAATTTACATTTTAAAAGGTTATATCCAATAGATATGTAGGTATCTAAAAACATTTACAAGAAATATATTTTTATTTTAAGTGGAAGATAAATTTACAATAATTACATTATAAAACACAAATTATTTTATGGTCATATTTATTATTAAAATTTAGTTCAAGTTTTCTCTAATGTACTGTTAATATTTTTGACTGATTCATATTTTTAATATTTTTATTGTATTTATTAAAAAAAAAAAAATTAATAAAATAAAAATGTGTGTAAATTTGGTTCTTGTCGATTTACGGGAAGCCAGCGGTAAACAATTTTGAAAATAGTCGATATACAAGGTTATTTTTAGATTAGGTTAGGTTTTCATTGAATTCATGAATTTGGCCAAAATCGGCTATGAAAATTAGCGCGGTTCCCGCCTGGCTTCCTGTAAATTGACTTGTACCGTAATTTTTTTTAATTATAAATTGTGTAGCTGATTCATATAGGTATTGAATATTAATGTGGGTATTAGAATATAAGATGACAAGTATTATATTGATACAAAAAATATCACTACCTAAAATATCATAAATAAATGTTCTTTGTTATCAGTTACAATTTACTAGACTGACGTTTGGTCAAACAAGTTATCATACCATAGACAAGGATAGGTAAAAAAAAAGAAACAGTAAGGTTTTATAACTTTAAAAATATGTACACATATGTAGTAGTTATATTAATATATATAAAATATGAAAGATACATTTTCCGAAAATTCGGCAATTTCACAGCGAACGTGTGCGAGTAGACATTTTCTTATAAAAAGCTTTTACCGATAAAAGGTATTTTAGACAATATTTTAACAGAGAAAAGCCACACGGTCGGAAATATTATTATATTTGAGTATTTTAATATTTTAGACTTTATGTTAACGTTGAAGGGATGCATACATAGTATATACATGATAATGTGGGTAGACACAGGGCCTGATTAAGGCATATGCTTTATTAGCAACGGCCCGGGGGCCTTCGCTAGCTGTAGGGTCTGTATCATATTTTTATAGTCTCTTCTTGGAAGTTTTAAAAAAAAAAAGCTTGAAGAGTTTTATCAAATATGAGATAAAAGTGAAGCACTCTTATTATCCGTGTATACAAAAGGTGTTGATGAAAACTTTCTTCTATATATTATATAACGACAGAATTAACTATTTTTTTTATTCAACGAATAAGACACAAGATTTTAGAATGTAACATTCTTTTTACACCCGCGATGGCCGCCGGCTTAAGTGTCAGCCTATAGCGTCGTGGGTCGCAGATTCGAATCCTGGGTCTGACAAGTAGGTACACATATTGTTTTTCAATTTGTGTATGAGTCAGAGTATGGACCCAATAGGTTGAGCAACTGGCTGACATCTATTTCTCGTAAAAACAAAATCTGTTAATACAAAGCTCTACTCTGTGGAGGCCCATATGATCTGATTAGGATCGGAAATGTTTGAAAAAAAACATTCTTTTTATTGAACATATCTACATAATTTTTAAAACGCCCTGAGAAAATATATAACCAATAGAAAAATTCTTTTTTGGAATCTTGGTTATATATTTTCTCTGAAAGAATGTGACATTCTTGTTCAATAAAAAGAATGTTACATTCTTAAATCTTGTGAATTATTCGTTGAATAAAAACTAGTTAATTAAATTATTAGCAAGTTCAAGTTACAACAAAAAAATTTGGAGTGATCCGTGACGTCGGTTAGTAATTAATAACTACTTTGACTTAATATACATAAGCCGATTGCCAATAGTAGCTCAATTTGAAAAGCGCTTCAGAGAGTATTGTAAGAGCTATTAGTTAAAATTTATCGCAATTAGATAGGATTCCTATAGCATTGTAGTCGAGGTGCGTGGGCGAGAGTCCCAAGAGACGCAGATTCGATTCCTGCTGGGTGTCGTATTTTTTTCTATTGGTTATATATTTTCTCAGAAGCGTTTTTAAAATTATGTATGTTCTATAAAGACAGAGTTTAAACATAATATTATTGCTTGCGCCTATTTTCCAAATTCGATATCCCTTTCTCTCTGTCCTGGGGCATAACGATCAGTGACTGAACAACCTCGAAACCGTGAATAATTAGTTACATGTTAACTCTGACGTTTAATGCACGCGTAAAGACAAATACAGAGTGACTTAGTGAGATTAAAGTCAAGCGTATGCAAAAACAGTAAGTTTGCTCTAACGCAGGGGAGGGCAAACTGCGGTCCGCCGGGTGTTTTTTTGCGGCCCGCCATCATTAATTGTACTTCTGATTACGAATAACTTTTTTATATATTTTTTAAAAAATATTCACAATAGATTAAAATTTGAAAAATTTGTTGTTTCGTTAATGTATTATCTCAGTATGTCTTCCTTACGTCTCGTCTCACACTATGTAACCACTATTTTCTATGTTGAACATCATGACACATTTAAATACTCTTAACTCTGCGTTGCAAGGAAAAAAAATATATGCCCACGATATGGTGAAGAGTTTGAATGGATTTCAATTAAAACTCAAGTTGTTCCTTCGACAAATATCGAATAAGAACGTGGGCCACTTTCCAACTTTGAAGTTGCTGAATATACCAGAATATAAATTTGAAGAATATGGTAAAATTATTAAAGCTCTGAATGACGATTTTTTACAAAGATTTGGTGACTTCCGAAAAATTGAGACAAGTTTAGCAACAGTACGCGATCCATTTTCAATAGATATTGATAGTGTACTGACAGAGCTACAACTTGAGATTATTGGTCTGCAGTGTGACACTGATTTAAGAGAATTGCATTGTCGTGAAGATATATTCAAATTTTACAATGCCCTTAATTCAGACAAATTCGAACAACTTAAAGATCATGCAAGAAAAATGTTCGTTGTTTTTGGATCAACCTTATGTGAACAAACATTTTCGATCATGAACCTCAATAAAAATTCTTTGCGATCAAATATCTCCGATGCCCATTTACAAGCAGTTTTGAAAATATCAACCACAAAATTAACACCTGAATTTGAAAAAATGTACAACACTTTCATACTTCTCATTAATTTTTTTGTAATGTTTATTTTTCGTGATAATAAATAGTGTATATCTAAAAATGGTATTTTACTTGCGGCCCGCCGCTCATTTTGAATTCTTGAATTTGGCCCTCCATCCAAAAAGTTTGCCCGCCCCTGCTCTAACGTGTGATACAGCGTGCTAAAAAAACAGTGTGTCCTCAGTTTGTAACTACATAACCTGAGTTCTCATGGTATTTCAGTCTCGCCATCTCATCAAATTAATACAGCTCACTTATTTTAATATCCACATAATAAATATTATTATGAAATTGATGGCAAAAAAATACTATGTACTGGGACTAGGGATTCCAATCCCGGGATCCCGAGCTATTTTCGATACCTATGAATCCCGGGATTGATAAACATAATTCCGAAACTTTCGGGATTGATTTATTTTATCAATATTTATGGAAAATAAAATAAAAACGAAAATATAACAGAAAAAATACTTTTAATAACAAATAACTACATTATAAATAAACTGAGTTTGAATGAAGTTTGATTTATACCCATGTGTAAGTTGCCGATTCATTTTATTTTTTCACATAAATTTAAAAAAAATGAGAAAGATTGGAAAAAATAATCCTTCGCACTATTAACAAAGTAATTCCACCATGATCTCATACGTTTTACGGCAGTTTCATATTTGGCTGACTAATTAGATTTATGAAGCGGAAAGGCCATAAGCACACCATGATATGCTTTACTATTTTAAATCTCGCTAACCCATTCATTAAGTCTTTAGTATCAGAAACAGCAATCTCATAATAAAGTCACATTATTATTTATATTATAATATTATTTACCCCATTAAACTTATGTATTTCCAAGATTGAACGTATACAATATTAACAATAAATGTCTTAAATAGTATAAATTATACTAGATTTATTTTTGACCGATTTCATCAATGTTATTTGTAAATATATTTTTTTTATATTAATAATGGAAAAAATGCCAATCCCGAAATCGTCAAATTGTAATCCCGGAATCCCGGGATCAGAATTTTGGCTCGGGATTGGATTCCCTAACTAGGACAGATATCTTCGTATTGCTCTATAATGTCGTGGGTACCAGATTCGAATGTGAGGTCTGGCAGAAATCACAAAAAATACATTTTGTCTTTTCAATGTGTAGTTAGACCCAGAGCATGGACTTCATAGGTTACATGCATTTACCGTCACTATTGCGGCTTTACGGGCGGATATGGCCAAAGAAGAAGAAGTCACCATTTTGACGCCCATTTATGATCAAATACGGTTAGAAAAAATAGCCACTGTATAAAAATTCGTTATCCATGGTTTAAATTTAAATATAGACTCCCCAATAACACTAATAAGTTACGAGCGTTCAAAAATATCTTACGAATAATTTTCATATGTAGCTTTTGGTGCCTATTGAATTGAGGTGTGATTTAAATTGTCATAAATAAAATACAACAAACACACTTTAAATAATAATAGAGAGTTTTATATTTAAATATCTCCTTTTTCACATTTTTAGAAAATTCTAATGATTGTGTGTAGCAATTTAATAGTGCTCAAAATTCTTTTGAAATGTGAATTCCATCGCTCGATTGCGCATTTTTTGTGTTCATTCTATTTAACTATGAAAAAAAAATTGACCACTACGTTGTCGAAATCAAATGGTGTCTGGCTAAAAGAAATATAGTTCTAAAACAGTTTTACTGTATAACCTTTTATTTCTATAAATTAGTTTACTTGGTATTAATAATATGTCGCCGTCTTCTTTGATCATGCCCGTCCTTAAGTGAAAGCAGCTGGACCAAAGCATGAACAAAAACGAACCATAAGTGCGAATGAGAAAGCATTCGGCTCGCTTATATTTCCGCAATATGCGTTAGAGTAAGATAGAATTTCGACGGCTGAATTAAATATTTTTTGTAAACGTCACCAGTAAATATTGATTTGAATGATTACATTCATTTAAAAACTGCGAGCACGACGTGTTGCTGAAATTTATCGTTGAGTTAAATATTAAGTTAGTGGTAATTATTTTTAGTTGTGTTTATTGAGAAGCAAAATGATGGTACCTGTAATGTTTCATAGTTAAGTTCATCATAATAAAATCGAGGTTATACTGTGCGTTATACGCGAGAAACACGGCTTCATTTTGCCGAATAAAAGCCACTCTCTTTATGTTATTACTCTAAAAGCTGGACAACCCGTGGCACCTCCAAGAATCATCGCTCGTTGCGTCTTTCCATATTATGCTAGTATTCTAACTATTTTTTTTCATTCAATGTATAAGATACAAGATTTCAGAATGTAATATTCTATTTTATATTGAATATAAATAATTTTAAAATATCTTATGCATATTATACACACTAGAAAAAATCATTTTGTAGAAAAAATACGACACCTGACAAGACTTGAACCTGTATCTGCTTGATTCGCGCTAGTATGTTTTTCCAATTAAGCTACGGTCATCTTAGTTAATTGCGACGGTTTTTTTGAGTAGTTGTTACATGAAATGCTTGCACGAATTGCGTTATAATATTGGCTATCAGTTTTAGTATATTAAATTACGGTTAACACCCACGGTGGCCGCGCGGCATAAGCGTTGGACTATCACGCTGTGGGTCTCAGGTTCGAATCCTGGGTCTGGCAAGTACACATATTGTTTTTCAGTTTGTGTGTGAGTCAGGGTATGGACCTAATAGGTTGAGCAAGTGGCTGACACCCATTTCTCGTAAAAAACAAAATCTGTTAATACAAACCTCTACTCTGTGGAGGCCCATATGATCCTATTAGGATCGGACATGGTAAAAAAAAAAAAATTACGGTAGGTATCAATGAATTCCTTACTATATAAGTTCCGTCGGGTGTTGTATTTTTTCTACAAAATGATTTTTTCTAGTGTGTATATGCATGAGATTTTTTTCAAATTATGTATATGTAGGTATTTACTAAATCTTACTTATATTATTATATATATCGATACGTCATAATATTATACAAAACAAAGAATATTTCTTTAATCCAACTGTTTATATTGTTTATAATTACAAGATAAAAAGAACTTTGTATATACCACGTTTTTAAATTTTCCGTTGAATCATAATATAAACTTGACAATTCTATGTTTAATAAAAACTTCTTATTGTACTTGATAGAGATTCTGAATAAATATTATAGAATACAGAAATGTCATTTTGACATTTCATATTGATTTCCATAGTAATGCACGTATATATTAATAATTTAGTTGCTAAGACACACTAAGCAACCAATAATAGTGAGTAGTAAATATTACTTTTAACGATTTTTTTCCGAAACATACAATTAACTGAAAATGAATTCAATTCTACTTAAAGATGGCCAAAAGTATTAAAAGAATGCATTGTCGTCATGTTCTGATATATTATATAAGTTTAAAATGTCTAGCTAGTCGGGAAGTTAGTTAAAAAAAATTGTACTGCACAAGAAAAAATCTGTACCAGACAAACATAAATTCGAGCTAATAAAAATATGCTAATAAATGAAAAAGCTTTCAATATTGTAAAGAAATTTATTATTGTTATTGAATTGAAATAAATCCGATGTGAATTTTACTGAAACGAGGGTTCTATGGAAGTCGAAAATTATAAATAATATGCCAATTATAGAAAGCCACAGTGAATTTTCTGACCATTGCTACAGTTAATATAATTGTGGAGTTTGGGAAAGTCTGGTCTAGACAGAAACAGTTTGAAACTTTTTGTATCACCAGTCGTGTCTTTTTCCTTTTTTTCAAACAAATTTCTTCTTTTCAAATCAAATTTGGTACAAAAGCCGGGGTTTTGTGACGTGAGCCCGGCTCTCGTATAACTTTATTATGACAATTGGTTTTGTTTTCAGACATTTCAATCAATAATTTCATTTTGTAATCAAATAGTAACGATGAAAAAGAAAAAATATATGCCAATCCTGATCATTGATTCCTAATGGAAACACTATGAGAAAAAGATATTTTTTAAAGTAGGTAGGTGCATTATCGAACCCCACCTTTGTCGTGTCTAGAGATTTGAAACTTATTTTTAACACACCTATTTATTTTTTTGAATATCGTACATAATAATTACAAGATTAAAAGAACTTTTTATATACCACGTTTTTAAATTTTCTGTTGAATCATATAAACTTGACAATTCTATGTGTTAATAAATACTTTTTTTGTACTGAATAAATATAGAATACTGAAATGTCATTTTGACATTTCATATTGATTTCCATTGTAACGCACGTATATATTAATAATTTACTTACTAAGACCCCTTATGTGTCAATGATACTTTACGAGCTGCTTGTTGGCGAATTTACAATTTACCTGCAAAGTCGCCCAGTGTCATCAACGAACAAGCTAACAAGCAAATTGTAAACAATCTACCAAGAAAAGTTGAAAGCCGGTCAACTTTACACGCTACACGACGGTGTGTGGGCCTACTGCGTCTGCGCAGTAGAACGTAGTAGCGATCTCCCGGTAAAAAACGAAAAACGTTCTGTCAAAATAGTCGCTAGCTTCTTGGCTTCTCAGCGAATGGAAAGTTTTGTGTATCATCATCACAATCGCAGTAGCTGAATCACTCGCTTTTAAATTCGCCTACAGCTCGTAAAGTAGCTCAATGTAATTGACGCATTGGCAACCAATAATAGTGCTTTACTTTTTACGAATTTTTTTACGAAATAACTTTTCATACAAAACAGAATTAACTGCAAATGAATAATTCAAAGAATGCATTGTCACCGTGTTCTAATATATTCTAAAAGTTTCAAATGGCTAGCTAGTCGGGAAGTTAGTTAAAAATCTTCAATCATCCAATACAAATTTTGGACAAACAAGAAAAATATTGTTCTGGACAAACAAGAATACGAGCTAATAAAAACGTGGTAATAAAATCCATAAATCGAAATTTATATGTCTAACATCCTGTTAGTAAAATAATATTTTTGAAAATGATATTTTTCTTCATCGTGTCTGGTCTTCAATAGCTACCAGTGTCGAAGTGTGGAGGTGGGCTGATAAGATCCATCATAAACAGTGCACACCAAACTTTGTTAGTCATACGTATTTGTTTTCATTGAAATAAGACTGCAATTTCCAGATGCTGTTGGTTGGTTTATAAAATTAAATTAAACCCTGCGAAAACTAAGCCATAACAGATAATAGTAAAAAAATACTCGTTTATCTATAAGATAACCAAAATTATGCAATTAAATCATCCATAGCTTTAGATATTTTATAGATAGAATGAAATTTTAATTTATTAGAGCTTGGTTTAGCCATGGCTTAATGAATTAAAAACAAATAACCAACAATATGCAGCGCTCGAAATGGAAAAGTTTACGAACTGGAGCGCTCGACAAATTTTCTGAAGATATTTACATAGTCATCAAATTGTATGTGTATTTTATAAAAATAAGATTTTCTATTCTATGGCCTATCTATCTCAGATGGTCAACATATTTTTTCCACGAGACGGAGCGATAATTTTACAAATTTTACGAGCCGGAACGGCGCTCCGGTGCGTTCCGTTCCATTTCGAGCCCTGACAATATGTGTAATATGTATTCTTAATCCAACCAAAACAAATAAGTAAGAATGAGAAAGTGTGCACAATTTTTGCGTACCGCCAGAATTTATACCAAAACTATTATGGTTAGGTTTAAGCAAGGCTTAATTAATTTTTAAAAACTGCATCACCACCATCTGTAAATTGTAGACTTAGTTCAATGAAACCAAATACGTATGACTGAGAAATTTTATTGTGGACTATTTATGTCGGATCTTCACAGCCTACTTCCACCCTTCACCACTGATAGCTACAATGTGTCCCTCCAGAAGTTGGCGAAGGCAACACCACTTTCTTCGGGAGTGATAAATGACAATGATTACTGATTTACACAATATGATATTAGTAGTTTTTTTTATGTACAAGTACATCTGTTTCAGTGGTCATGTTATATACCCCTTTAATGTTAATTGTATGGAATTTTTTATGGTTTGGGTAATATTTTCATCCAACAGTAGCCGAGTGGTGTGCATGTCGTGGGTCCGGGATCATACATAAATGATGGCGGAAATACGTGCGCCACAAAAAACAGCCATCTTAAAACTAATTCGAGGAAGTCCAACGCAGACACTACGCATGCCATATGATGCGTTCTTTTAGCGAACGAAGAATGCACTAATGTAGACACAACTATTAGTGTTTGCCTATTTGTCAAAAGACATCGATGCATGGCAGAGTTGTCACGAATATCATCTGTAAGGGATCTTGGCATTACGTTTGAGAGTAAACTGAGATTTATTAGCCATATAGTTACCATTTGTAACAAGGCACTTAAAATGTTGGGCTTCGTCATGCGTACTTCCCGGGTCTTTTGGGATGTTACGATATTAAAATTTTTATTTAATTCTTTAGTTCGAAGCAGACTTGAGAGTGGATCTATTGTATGGGCACCGCATCAGTTGAAGTATGGCCTTATGGTGGAGAGGGTTCAGAATAAATTCTTGAGACTCCTTTACTTGAGGTTATATGAATACTATCCGTGGCTTTATCCAACTGACTTTCTCTTAGGCATGCTTACATACTGCAGTCTGCAATTTAGAAGAAATATTTATTTAGTTACGTATTTTTTTCGACTTCTACGAGGTATAAATGAGAACTCTGCCATTCTGGGCAGTGTTAACCTGTGTGTCCCTGATAACTATCTTAGAAATAGAGACCAACAGTTGTTTATTCTCCCAAGGTGCAGAACCAACCTGCCACTGGTAATGCCAATTGGGAGGGCGATAACTATGTTCAACGAAATTGCTTCGGGTGTTGATATATTTCACCTACGTAAAGATGAGTATAGGTGAACGTTGTTTTATAAATTCCTAAAATAGGGTCTGCCTTACTCATCCGGTGTACTTCCTTGTACATATCTAATAAATATTTTTTGTATTTACACATTTCTACTGTTTAATAACATACTATCTATCTCTATTACTGTTCTATCTCTTTTTATGTAATATTGTTTTATATTTTTTTGTTTCTAAATGTCATGTTGTGAACGTCTTAAACTTATAATTTGTAATTTCCACAATATATTAAAAAATAAATAAATTGAAATTGAATTGAATACTATTATTATTTTTCTAAGGACTTGTTTCATAAAGATAGTTGTCCAACTGTACACTTTTTTTACCTACCTTCAATAGATTTTCGTCAGAACTATCTCAAATTATCTTAAAACTTATACGGAATTTATGCATTGGCCCCAGATAAACAATATAATTATGCAAACATACGACCACACACTTCAACTATTTGACAGAAATCTTTTTTTTTCAAAACAGAAAATTAAATACGTGCTACTCTGTGTTAGTTTAGTTATCTTATGAGTGGTAAATAAAAAAAATATTTTACACCTACAGTTTGCTATTTGATAACATAATTGAGTCTTCTAAAAAAGCTTTCAATTTCAAATAAATTTACATGAAAAATTATTTTAAAAGACAACATAAACTCAAAAATCCATTAACATTAAGGGGGGACATGCTCAGCGTAGGTCAAAATGGAGCTTTTGTTCTATTTTAAAAGCATGATTCTGGGCATACCTTCAACGTTATAGATAATCTATTTATATAATTTGAAGCCTTATTATCCGTTATATTTATTTTAAACATTTTATGACTTCATAAAGTATTTTTATTACATAAAATAGTATTCTTTTAAACCTCTCGCTCTAGTGTTTTAGAATATAGTCATATTTCAGTACATAAATGTGCAGTGGTGTTACGATTTTTTATATTTATTAATTTTAAACGCATTTATAAAACCATCAGTATAATTTATATCGACATTATTATAGTGAAATATTTACGATAAAAAATTATATTGATAATCTCTGTGATCCCAAATTTGACAAGAATTAGGCATTTTATTATTCAAAAAAGGGCAAGATTAACACTTTTGAAGATAATTCTAAATATATTAATTATAAGCTATGTCTTTGACCATTCAAGTGTGATAAACATTCTATGAATAATGATTGCTTTATAATAATTATTGACCTAAGAATAAGGTAGTGTTTTTTTTAAATACGCCATTTCTTTTGTCATTCCCCAGTGGTTAAACTACAACATACGGCCGTAGCCATAAATTGACAAACTAAAATTGAAGTAGGGAGTAAGATCATGTTAACGTGCGTGTTTGAACATAACATCTTTACGTTTTCCTAAAAAAAAATCGGGTTCTCCAAATTTTCGTATATTGCGAAATTATAGTAGGTACTTTGAACCTATTTATAGGACGGAAATATTAGAATTTTACTACTTTTTGCCTATTTTCCCGATATTAGAAATTGTAGTATTTTGGGCGTACTATACTTATTTTACAACGTGTTTATTAGCTCGTATTCTTGTTTGTCCGGTGGTTGTTTGTCCAGTACAAATCTTGCAATCGATTTTTAACTAACTTCCCAAGTAGCTAGATATTAGAAACTTTTAGAAAATATCAGAACACGATGCCAATGCAGTATTTTAATACTTTTAGCCATCTTTAAGCAGAATTGAATTCATTTTCAGTTAATTCTGTTTTGTATGAAAATGTATTTCGACACCATTGTTAGTTGCTAGTGGTCTGGGGTGCTAGCAACTAAATTATTAATATATATGTGCGTTACTATGGAAATCAAAATGAAATGTCAAAATGACATTTCAGTATTCTCTATTATTTGTTTGTTTTTTTATTTACTTCATATCAAGTACAAGTTTGAGCACATTGAGCATAATAATTCAACAGAAAATTTAGAAACGTTGTATATAAAAAGTTCTTTTTATCTTGTAATTATTATATCGTACATAGTACGCAGACGAAAATTATAGTATAAAATATAAATAATACTATAATTATAGTACGGTTGGCAACACTGGTCGACAATAAAACTCTCAGGTATGTGTTATTATTTTATTTGTAAGCCCAAATTTTTTTTGTGTTTTTGTGTCGAAATTAAACACATCTGTGTTCAGTGATAGTGTTGGTCATACATAAAAGTAATTTCAACTTATGAAATATTCGGGTATAATGTATTATACATCCGCACACTCGTGGTATTTTATCTATTGTCCCCTTTCGTAGATTTTCCACGCGCGATCTTCCTACAAAGCGTCATCGTCCTTGCTCTATTGAGTGCCCGCAATCTCGTTTCACTGTGAAACTTTTCTAATTAAGTAGTTATTTTTTACGGTCGATAGATTTGTTTGGTGAATGTAATTGCAATCATCTGACCGGGTTAATCTATTCTATGGTATCGGTATACGAACGCTTTTTACTCACATGAGAAATTAATAAATAAGTATACATAATTTTGAAAATAATAATATTATAACCAATAGAAAAAAACTTTTTGAAAAAAGTAAGAGACCCCGTAGGAAACGAACCTGCAACTCTCGGTATTGCAAGGCATCTCGCGGATATTAGCAAGTTCAAGTAAGTTACAACAAAAAAATTTGGAGTGATCTGATGTCGGTTAGTAATTAACTTGTTGGACGCGGAGCATTTAATTTAATTACAGCATTTAAATAACATGCTAATTATATCGAATGGCCAATTAATTAGTGTACAACTGGTGTACCGTCCGTGTGGAAAGGATTAAAGTAATACCTACTTTGATTAAAATACAAAAGTCGATTGCCAATAGTAGCTCCATTTGGAAGGCGCTTTAGTGAGTATTAAAAACCATTAGTTAAAATTTGTCGTAATTAAGAAAAGTATGATGTAAAAAGAAACTTAAAGATAAAGATTCTAATTCTAAAGAAGACAAATAAAGATATGTGTGCGTGGGCGCAAAAATTGATTATGATATTATTAGACTTATCTATGTTACTATTATAAACATTTTCTTTTCAATTACTGTACTATTTTCAATCTCATATGGTAATACAAAGTGACATCACCGGAATGGATGAAATTTATTAGCATTGTAAAGGGAAGGTTAATCACCATTATTTAAACGAACAATCCCGTAAAATCACTTTCCAGAGCTGCACTCAGATTAAAACACAATTCATTATAGCAAGAATACGATGAATAAAAAATAATATATTTTTATTTCTGACAATAACTAACGTGTATCACAATAAAACGTAATGTGTCTAATTTTCAGAGATTTCACTGTAGAAATAGAGCTATTAAGATAATACTGAATTTCGCTTAAAATAATTGACATTCCGCTGCTCTAAAAACGTGGAAGTACAAGATTTTAAGGCTTAAAGCTCAATTTAACGCATGAATAATTCTATAGATAATTTTTATTATCATATTGACATTGGGCCAAGTGAAAAAAATCAAGAGGAAAAAGCTTTTTCAACGTTTATTTTTATAAAAAATACGCTTAAGTTTTAAAAGCTTTGGATAATTTTATTTCAGTATAAATTTTCCAAGTCATTTTCAACAGTTTATTTAAGTAAGTACTCTAGATTTTATTACTTACATAGTAAGTAAATTCTAATGGCATATTTTTATTTTTATCTATTATAGATACTTGCATAAAATGTCGCTGTTAAAATTTTAGGAGGGCAACCTGCGGTTTCGTGAATTTAATTAATTATTATCAATATAAGCTTTTATCACATTTTGGAAGCTTTAATTTTATATATGACACAACTCGACATTATACCTACATATATTTTAAGTAGTCTATCGACACATTATAATATGCAGTTTTAGTCTTCCTACATTTAAATCGGCAGAATGTTTAAATTCATATATTGTGGAAGAACTAGCTCTCAATTGTTGTGGCTGTCATCCTTATTATCCACCTACTCAAATTCCCTTATATATTATTGTCATAAAACCAAGTGACCAACAGTTACGGGTCATGAATCGACCGTAATGACGAATAACATTCAGTCTACTCAAGAATACGAACGAGTGCGTGTTGCCGCGCCGCGTTAACTACCGGGTGATTCAAAACATATCTGTTGGACATTCGTTGCACTAAATATATTACGGTTTGAGTAAACGTCGATGAACATCTATATCATCCATCCTGAACTTATTATCATCATTCATCAACCTTATAATATATCATCCATCAAAGTGTAGCGTCTGTTTACCAATGCGTGAATATCGAAGCGGCTCCAGCGCGCACTAGCCCACTCAACATAAAGGTCAGTGTCTGGCATCCAGTGCAACCTCCTCCCCCCCTAGAGCCGTAATCCATCCATCCACCATCACCTTCAAATTGGACATAGTTATGCAAAAAGTAGCCAGTCCACAAAAAATAAAAACAAATGAGATATGATATAGATCAGATGCGAGATGGTTTTCTCTACGTTCAGATGAAAATAGCCAAGCCGCAAAAAATTTGATCTTGAAATAAAATACTATTTACAATTTTACATACATTTTTAACATCATGTTGTTGCTAAAGAGCCATTATCTCAGCTCGACATTATTGTGGACTGGCTACATTCTGCATAACTACGTTCAATTACAGTCCACTGTTAAAAGCGCCACCATTATAACATACTGCAAATATTTTCATTTTAATTCATTATCAAATTATTTCAAGTTCATAATATTAAATGTATTGAAGGAATACCATTACAATAGTTAAAGGCATAACACCATTGATTATAATGATTATTTGAGTCGTATAGTATCAAAAGTAGAACTGTCGCATATATGTCGAAATTGAACTAAGTATGCCACATTATTCTTCGGATCATAATGTATGATTAGCAATATAATATTCGAATTAAAATCATATCTGTGTGGTATAAAATCGTGAAAGAAAATAGGGCTTGGTATCAAAGTTAGAACTGTTCACGTCTTTGGAAACACAAGTAGAACTGTTCGGTTTCGACCAATCACAGAGTTGCCCTAATTGACGTCACAATATGCCCGCTCATACATATCGTTCAGTTGTGACTGTTGACATGCCGTGTTTAAAGTTGAGTTTTTTATGTTTTTTTTTACCAAAACATATAAATATTGATGGCTAGTCCCCTCATGAAGTACCAACTAACACCAGTAATAATAAAGAAAGGTCGCAAGAGAAGCAGAAATCCTGAAAAATGACAGGCAAAAAACGACAAAGTTGGCAGGTCAGTGCGTGTAAAATCCATAGGCGTACCTACATCAAATGTTTTGAAAATATTACTTATTAAATATTTTTATTTTATTTTATTTATCCAAGTTTAAACTATTTCAAAAACATACTGCTAATTCTTTTTCATCCTCGGAAGAATGAAACCCCAGTTGAAAATTTTCCTATAAGGATAAACCGCTCCTGATTCATTAAATAAAGTGGATTTTAGTACAATTGTTTTTATAAAAAATTTATTTATATTATTAAAACTAGATTATAACAATGTCCCCCTTCTCCACCAACAAGAATAGTTTCTATAATTATTTGGATTGTTTTTGTTCACTTTTTGTTTGTGTTCTTAAATCTTTTATTTATTTTCTGTGAACTGCTTATTTCATTCCTTTTTTCTTATCGATGACATATTAAGTTTTCTGGGTCCAAAAGAAATATGATGCGTTCAAAACGTTAGGGGAATGTTTTAGTCCAGGTAGAGAATTTATATCGATCAGACTACGGGAAACTAAAGAATGTTATACAAGAAAAATAATAACATTGATACGATTCGTCCATTTACAGTTGCAAAAAGGTTGCCAAATGAAAGAAGTTTTTGAATAAATTATTAACTAAGCGTTATGGGCCACAATGGTAAACTTTACCTAGGTACTCTCCAATTCTATAAAAAAAACATTTGATGAAAATAACTCCCGGAATAATTTACGAGATTCGGGGGACGTGAACTTAGGTGAAATACAAGATGACATTCTAAATGAACTTATAGTATAGATTTTATTCCGTTATTATTCTTAATACCTAATACACTGGAAAATATGTCCTATTTTCTTTATTATAAAATATGTCATACAATAATATCTCTGTCTCCTTGTATGTTTATGGTTTCATGTTATTTTTTTAATACCCACAATATTTAATCAATTTAAAATTAAAGTATTATAAATTTAATGTAGGTACCTATTAAAATTGAAATCAATAAATAAAAAATACATTATTTTTATTATAATGATGTACTGCACTGGTAAATTTGAACTACTTCTTAGTGACGTCATTCACAATTGTTTGGGATCAAATACAGAACGTTACACAACCTTGGTAACAAAGACAGAACTGTATACTATGTGAGTATCAAATGTAGCACTCTTCACTTTTAAAACATGTATATTTAATTATTTACAACAATCAGAATTCTGACATACGTAAATTCTGTTGTGTATTTCTAATTTCTAAAAGTAGAAAAATATTTTATGCTTTTATAAAACTCAAAAATCCAACAAAGCGTTTTTCGTCATTTTCTCGAAACGATGAATAGTACACAGTTCTACATATGATTCTATACGACTCATTTAATCTTTATTATACATTCTCCACATTTTTTAAATCAGTTAAAATATCGCAAAAGAAGAAATCAAAATTGAATGCTCGAAAATAAAATTATGAAAAAATAAAACATTAAAAGGTGTTATACATACGCAAAAAGTTACGTACTCATTGATGACTGAGTGACCAAGGTTTTGAAGGGTATTTTAGATTAGGTAAGGTTATCAGCCAGACAACAACAATATGGACGGCAGTAACGAAGGATGGAAGTACGCAGTTAAGATCCGACATAAATAGGGCACACTTAACTTTGTCAGTCAAATGTATTTGTTTTCTTTGAATTAATACTACAATGTGTAGAATGTAGATATAGTTTGTGAATTTTTAAAATTCAATTAAACCCTGCCTTATCCAATATTCATTTTTCTGTAAAATATCTGACAGTCTGCCATAAAAACATACACAATTTTGGATAATTTATAGAGGTTTAGTTGAGGTTGGGCTTCATGAATTTAAAAATTATGAATTATAAAAAAATATAATTAAAATTATTAATTTACAATCCGTAATATGTATGTATTTTTAATTTAACGAAAACAAATAAGTATGACTGAAAAAGTGTGCACTATTTTTGATAGATCGCCTATACTATAAGATACCTAAACTGTTATTGTTCGGTTTAGACAACCATCTGCAAATTGTATTCTTAGTTCAATGAAAACAAATAAAAATGACGTCCCATGTTTCGTGTGCACTATTAATGTCAATTCTTAACAGCCTATCTCCACCCTTCGCCACTGGCGGATTCCCAAGACCCCCAAGATCCCCACTCACTTAAGTGTGCTTTGACTGAGTTAACAGTGACTTAACGAACTTAATGAAAATATGATGGGTGAGAGGAGCATAGTGAACTAACAAAAACGAATGACCTGTTTACTGCTATCTAATATAAAAATAATTACAAGATAAAAAGAACTTTTTATATACAACGTTTATAAATTTTCTGTTGAATCATATAAACTTGACTTGACTAGCTTAAACGATCAAAAAAATTTGTATTTGATAAAAATAATACTGAAATGTCATTTTGACACTCATATCGATTTCCATAGTAACGCACGTATATATTAATAATTTAGTTGCTAAGACCCCAGACCTAACAACCAATAATGGTGTCGAAATAACTTTTCATACAAATCAGAATTAACTGAAAATGAATTCAATTCTACTTAAAGATGGCTAAAAGTATAAAAAATGCATTGACATCGTGTTCTGATATATTCTAAAAGTTTCAAATGTCTAGCTAGTCGGGAAGTTACTTAAAAATCGATTGCAAGATTTGTACCGGATAAACAACCACCGGAAAAATAAGAATACGATCTAATAAAAACATTGTAATACTACTTTTTATATTATTTAGTATATTATGTTATGCTATAATACATCAATAATTATGTTTAATTAGGTATATAATGTTAAAAGTCTTTATATTAATGTTAAATGAAAAAGACTATTTTTCTTATTGTATTGCTTATAATAATATTGTATTAAATTCGGCGAGGGGTGATTAAATTTTAAATGCATTTTTTTCTATATTTTTCACTTCTATATTTAGAAAACTCACCTTCTATTGTGTGATTTGAAGAAAAATTTTCGTAGAAATAATAAATTAATTTAAGCGTTAGAAACGTTTTTCATTCATAGCTCGAAATATTAAATTATATACAGTAAGACTTTTCATTATATTATACAACTGATATAATATTTCTAAATAATTGGTAGTGTCTGCCAGTTTTTGTACAGTTAACTGTTCACCACATTTTTAATAAAAAAGCGACTATTTTTTTAATTAAAACTCATCAATATGGATTTATTTTGAACAAAACTCACTTCTAAATTAAAAACATTTCATCATCATGTCTGTTAAAGTACGTCACTAATAATTGACTTTTATTTAGTATTTTAAACGTATCTTGTCAAGTCTAGAGTCTAGACTCTAGACATATATTTTTTGCGTCGATCACTTACTTACGTTAGCCTTAAAATGCATGTAATATAAACTGACGTATTTGAGTTAATAACATTTGAAGTTAACTTCAAATAACGAATTAAATTATTATCATTAATCTTCTTGATATATTATTGATTATAGACAGCTAGGTTTTTTTCTAGATTCTTCAGGTTTTGGTGAACTTTGAGAGGTCTTTCTGTAAGACGACAGCTAACACAGCACGATGTGTTAATAATATATATTTTTTAACAATTTTAGGCTCGTCATTATCGGACATATCACGGGATTTGGATACGTAGTATAAGGTTTCTTTACTGGTAATGTCTCAGGACTAGTTACACAAGACAGAGGTCAGCTAAGCCCGCAAGTTTATTAACTTACCATTTTATAATGTAGTGTCGGGGGTTGGGATTCGGATTAGGGGGTTGAAAGCGACCAGTGTAGTGAATAAATAATACGTGAGCCTGTCACTGAGAAATAATAGGTCTCATGCGAATAATATTTTAGATAAAATAGTCTTGAACTTGAAGAGACTCTGGGCTTATGTATACCGTGTGCTTCAGAAAAATAACATATATAATATAATACCATGTTATGTAAACATTTATAAATTAAGGTAAATTAATATAAAGGTACGAAAAACCTATATTTATATTGAATGATTTTTACTCGATGTTGAATAATTATTGTGTTACATATGATCGGATTTCTTGATAATCTAAAATTAAATAGGACACTTATAGCTTAGTGGTCAATGCTTATTGGCGTGAATCTCACAGGGTGCAGGTTCGAATCCTGCTGGGTGTCGTTTCTTATTTTCTAGTGTTAATAATATTTTTCCGAAGTGTTCCAAAATTATTTCAAATTTAAAAGGTTGGGCCAATTTTGGTGGCCCACATACCTTTCTTCCCACTACCTCCAAATATCCCTTATTATTGTCACAAGACCAGGCAACCAGCAATTACAGGTCATCAGTCGACCGTAAATGAATAACATTTAGTTAGCTCGAGTTACATCCAGAAAGCGGAATCAAACAGGTTTGTTACGGTTAAGCCGTCGTTAACTGATTCGATTATACAGACTGATTCAGAAGATGTTCGTGGACCACGGCCGGGTCAGCTTGATAATTATAGTGTGACCGTTGCCCAAGCGATACTTCTGAATACCGGGCAAGCCGTGATACCGGTTCTTATCATTCATACAAACACAAGTGAAACCGTGAAAGTGAAATTTCGAACCGTCCGTTTACCAGTGCATGGGTGCGTCAACACCAAAGCGGTTCCAGCGCGCGTCAACCCCTCAATATAAAAGGACAGTGTCTGGCATCCTGTTTAAACCCCCTCCCCCCTAGATCCGTAATCCACCATCACCTTCAAATTACAGTCCTCTGCTAAAAGTGCCATCAGAATGTACGTAATATTCTTCATATTATATTATTATGTTGTGAATACGAAGTGATGAAAACATTTTATAAATATAAAGTACAGTCGAGCTCGGTTATTACGATCAGGGATATAGCGAGATCTCGGATGTAACGAGGAAACATTCGTTGACATTATCCATACATTTATTTACTTTTATAACGAGCTCCTTATCAGATGTACCGAGCTAAAATATCATTAAAAATTTTCTTAAAACTGTTAATGTGTGGTCGTTTAAAAACATTTCGACCCTAAGCAATAAATTCCGACGGAGAGGATGCCGCCGGGATCGGATTATGTTTATGACAGTAGCTAAGTATCTAAGTATCTACCTAATTGGTGTTTTCGCCAACAAGAATGAAAAAGTATCCACGCATATGGTTGAAAAAAAAATCCAAGGTTTGTGATGTAAGTAGGTACCTACGAGCATTCACTGCAATAAATAACTTCTTTTGTAGTTTATGAATGCCATGTTTGTTTCGGGGAAAAATTATAATTGTGTATTTTTGTTTAAATTGCGACTTTTTGTGTTATGTGACCGCTCATTTAAAAATATTTGAGTCGCTTAGAATCATAACTCATATATTCCAAAAATCAAGTTTTGAGATAATCGCTAAAAACCAACAGAGCACTATTTTTTGTAATTAGATGAACAGTATTGAACTCCCTAGAATATTAATGAGTGAGAGAGTCGAATAACTTTTTTTTTTTTTTAAATATATATACCTAATACTCCTAACCTTGCAGACATACAGCATACTATGAGAAATAGAGCTCCCCGATTGGTTAGGAAGGCGTTGGTGACAAAACTCTATTCTTTGAAATATACGACATATTACACCAACAATGAACTTTGTCAACGATTTTCACATGGTTTAAATTGACTTTTAATACTTTAATACGGTATATAGATTAATTCATTTAGAATCACTTGGCATATTTAACTAAAAAACGACAAAATTGCAATATGTGAGTTATGATTCTAAGCGACTCATTTATTCTCTGGTATGTAACGTGAATGACGAGAAACGCTAATAATGAGCAAATTCAGTCGGTCCCATCTTCCTCGTAATAACCAAGTTCGACTATAATCTTACTAAGTAGAATTTGAATATTATTAAAGTATATAATATTATTATGTAAATAGTTGAGATACAAACCTTAAACCAGGCCATTGTAGAGTCGTCGTACAGTACAACCCACTCCTCAGACCACGTCCCCCATAACAGTCTCCCTGGAAGAGAAGAAACAATCAATCAATCAAGCGCGAATAATGGTTGCGTCAAACGTGAATAATAAAAACATGCCTGAATCAAACGCGTGAATCAATGCCACCGTAGAAATAATGTATACAGTAGAAAATGTAACGGCTTGTCGAGCCGGAGATTGAAAATGGTTTTTGGAAACGTCCGCCCTTCTCCAATATAGGTTGGAATATTTTTGATTCTTGGTAAATGATCGATTCGTGGAATCGATTCGGTGCGAGCAATATAAAACTGAAAACAATAGCTGTATCAATCAGTGATGAATAGTTATTTTTCGAAAAAGATGCGATCAGAAAAAAGTATTACACACTTATGACTATCAGTTATACGTGTAGGAACGTCGGAGTCGCCAATGTGGGGTTCGATGTGAGTTATCAATGTGGGAGTCGTCGACGTGGCGTAGGTCATGGTGTTGAGGATGTGATGAAGAAGTCGAAGATGGATGTAGGAGCGAGTTTTATTTGCAGAGTAACGGTCGGGACAATAGTATGTTACAGTAGTTATGTTACTTTCTTTTTTTTTATTTTGTTAACTGTCAATTCATGGTGGAACTGCATTGTATTATTGTTTTGATTTAATAAAACGCATTTTTTGTAGTACTTATTCCACTTTTAATCAATAAATTAGGACCGGTTTCGTCCGCCTCAAAATGTCCCTCTGAGGCGGACAAAAAAACCGATCCTAATTTATTGATTAAAAGTGGAATAAGTACTACAAAAAAAATGCGTTTTATTAAATTAAAACAACAATAGTTATATTTCAATGCTTATGATTAGGGCCCGGATTTATATGCTGGTGCATGTTTTGTTAGGGTGTATGCAGAGCTATGAGAGTTGCACAGAAAACCGTTTTGAAAGACGCAGAATCCAAAAATAAAATTTTATTGTGCATATAAATGCATATTTGAGACGTTAGAGCATATTCGAGACATTAGTGCATATTTCATAAATAAATGCATATTTTAGAGGTTTTGAATTTATAATTTTTTTTTTAAATTATTTTATCGAAATATAACTAAGTTGGGAAGGTAGATAGTTTCGATGCACTTGCATTTTTAATGCCATCTCCGAACTGTGGATTTATCAGAAAAAGTGAAGTCAACTCGGGCACTTTTATTTAAAGTTTGCCCAATCACCTCTGTGGACGTTGAGAGGTCGTTTTCCGCATATAAACAAAATACTGACAGATACGTATGCGGAAAAATTTAATGCCAGGGCATAATATTGAAAAAAAAAAATATTTTTTTTCCGGCAAAAGACAAAATACTATTTAGGAATAGTTAAGTGTATCATTTTTGTTTTTTAGGTTATGTTTGGCTTACATTGCATTTACTATTCAATTATTTGTACTTGTGAAAAAACTATTTTGAAAAATTGTCATTGATGAACTTTATATTCATTGTTTTTTTGTTCTGCTATCGTATTATGTTGAAAAATTATTAACTAGATATTCGATTTTTTGTCAGTAATATTGGGTAAAGTGGATATTTTATTATATTATTCATGTAAATTTTTAACTGCATATTTTTTCGGTTTTAGTGTATATTTCATTGATTTTAAGTGCATATGTGCATGCATATAATCATATTTTTTGTTTCATATAAATCCGCTCTCTACTTATCACTATCAGTAGTTATACGTGTAGGAACATCGGTGGTGCCAATGTGGGGTTCAATGTGAGTTATCAATGTAGAATTCGTCGACGTGGCGTAGGTCATGGTGTTGAGGATGGCGATGAAGAAGTCAAAGATGGATGTAGGAGCGAGTTTTATTTGCAGAGCAACGTTCGGTACAATAGTATGTTACAGTAGTTATGTTACAATACTTATGATAATGTTCCGAGGTCCAAATCTTGGTACAATGAGATGTTGTGCGAAGCGAGACTGAGATAGTAACTGGCTAGAAACGTATATTCGAATGACATTTCTGATGAATTATTATTCGCTATTTATACAGTCAAAATAATATCTTTTTTATTGAAATCATCGTGTCAGATATTATCTGGCGTTTGCGTCAATGGATGACTGACTAAGAGAAAAAGAGATATGCAGAATTTATTATTGAGGTCAGCTCCTTACCGAGCTTGCTACTGGTAATGCCAATTGGGAGGGCGATATTTATGTTCAACGAAATTGCATCGGGTGTTGATATATTCCACCTACACGAGGATGAGTATAGGTGGAAGTTGTTTTATAAATTCTTAAAATAGGGTATGCTTAACTCATCCGGTGTACTTTCTTGTACCTATCTAATTTATATTTTTTGTATGTACACCTTTCTACTGTTTAATAACTTACTATATTATGTCTATTGTGATCTATCTATTTTTGATGTAATACTCTTTTATATTTCTTTCTTTCTAAATGTCATATTGTGAACGTCTTAAACTTATAATTTGTAATGTCCACGATATGTAGAAATAAATAAATAAATTGAAAAAATAAAAAATAATTTGACACTATGAAAAATAGATAATTAATTTGTAATTCTATCTCTATCTCTATATATATAAAAATCTCGTGTCACGATGTTTGTGGTCGAACTCCTCCGAAATGGCTTTACCGATTTTTATGAATTTTTTTATGTATATTTGTTAGGTATGAGAATAGGTCAACAAGTATATTTTATACCGCTAGGTGATTAGGGTATCTCTATCCAGAAAATTTTTTCTTTTATTTTTTTGAAAATTTCTTTTCGTATTTTCGCGTTCCGGTTCGTAGTTAACACACGCAGAGCAAATGACCGACAACGCCAACAAGTACATCGAACATTTACATCCGCTTCGTTCCTTCGTCTCGCATTCGAGTACGAGCCAGATATTGAATATTCCGCTCATCCGAAAGTACTGATTGGTGCTATGGACAAAGAATGTCCCCATTGTCATGCGCTCAAATTCAAACATGAGTCAGCCGGGATGTGTTGCGCATCAGGAAAAGTGCAACTACCAGAAATTGAGATACCACCAGAACCATTGAACGGCTTGCTCATCGGCATGGTTCAAGATTCAAACCTGTTCCTGAAGTCCATTCGCACATTCAATTCATGCTTCCAAAAGACTTCGTTCGGAGCAACAGAAATAGTTCACAATACTGCGGCAAATGGTCAACAATTCCATTACACGTTCAAAATCAAAGGTCAAGTATACCACAAAGTAGGCTCATTGCTGCCAATGCCAAACGAACCACATACATTTTTACAAATCTACTTAATGGGCGGTGAGGACATCAATCATGTGGATGCACGTTGCGGCTACAATAGCCTCAATTTGCCTAATGCCTGGCGCACGGCAAACTGGACGCCCTGTTGAATGAGCATAATGAATTATTGAAATTCTTCAAAGCACACATGCACGAATTGCAAAGTGACAATCACGCTATTGTCATCAATCCTGATAAAACACAAGCTGGAGAGCACGTGCTTTGATTCAATGCGCCTGTTGTTGACGACATTGCTGGAATCATAGTTGGCGACCGCACATCGACGCGAGAAATCGTGATTCGAAGAAGAAACAATAATTTGGAGTTCATCGCTGACACACACCGTTCATACGACGCTCTCCAATATCCGCTAATTTTCTGGAAGGGACAAGACGGATATTGCATAAACATTAAACAACGAGATCCTGTCACAGGTAATTCATTCATTATGAACATCAATACTCATTTTGAATTGAGAAAATGAATGGTTGATGTTTTTTTGTTTTTATCGGCGGTCATCGTCTACAGCGCTCTATTCCTCTTTCTGTCATATATCCCATCCCCACACACTTACGATACATTCGTTATTTTTTATTTAACAACCAAAATATTCACTAGAAATAATTTATATGGCAGAACAACGTTTGCCGGGTCAGCTAGTATCTCTATATAAGTGTGGTAATAATTGTTAAGGACAGAAAATAATATGAAATTACTAATATGTACGTATCCAGATTTCTGAATGAATTGTTATGGAACGGCTGGATCATTTTCATATAAACAACTTTTATATATATTTAGACAAGTTAGCAAGACTTGTTAACAGTCTGATTTTTTTGTATTTGAACCTGTTATAGAAAATTAAAAGTGGCGAATTCATACAAATTCTGAGCTTTGCGAATCATTTAAGCCCGATATGATCAATATCTTGAGGACGCGAAGACTCATATGTTCTGGTTACGTTGTTATATATGCTGAATCTACAACTCTCCATAAACTGTAGGAAGGAACCCTTGGGTGGTTACATATAATTTGTACATATGCAGTTCATCGTGGGACACTTATTCGTGCGCCACAGTACGTGAAACATGAGTTCGTATAACATTTTATCAAATGACGAGTTCTTCGTTGAACATTTCACCGTGGAATACATTTGTACGTATCTTACAAAATGCGGCGATAGTTTGCAAATAGTACTGCTCCAATTATATTAACCCTAACCTAACCTAACCTAGTAAAGACATCTCATAAAATTCGCCACATGTTGTAGCATGCGTACAAATATACTCCACGGTGAAATGTTCAACGAAGAACTTGTCATTTGATTAAATGTTACACGAACTCATGTTTCACGTACTGCGGCGCACGAATAAGTGTCTTGCGGTGAACTGTTTACGTACAAATTTCCGGATACACCCTTGGGCTGCCCCCGGAGATTGGGCGATAACATTAAGAGGTACGCAAAATAGCTGAGTGTAACCGACTGAAGAGAGAGAGCCCAGGATAGAGATTCTTGAAGGACGGTTGTACAGTCGAACACTTAGTTTATTTTATAGGTTATTTATTAGCGCGGCTAACCGTTATGTCAATTTTGGCAACTCTCGTTAAACTGACAAGACTTGTCAGTCGGTCAGGTAAATACAATATATCCCATCTTTTTCATGCGCACGGTGTGAGAAAAGATGGTCCTCCGCCTGTACCTAGATCGTGGCCCCCACATCCCGAAGCGGGACCCACGTTAGGATCTTTAGCGGGCTCCCTACTTATCGCTCAGGTTAAAGGCAATGTGACGATCTACAGTTGCATATTCCAAATGGTGTTGTTCCACTTTTATGTTGATATGCACAATTATGGACATGTCAAATATCGACAATAATCAAAAATTGTATGGCAAAATCACATATTATTAAATGTTAGTATGCTTATTTTTTACTATTAGTGCATATTTGTGATGTGTGTTTATCTCACTTGGCTGGTTGATCTCTCACGTCGGGCCCCCCGTAAGCCCAGCCCCCAGGCTAGAGGCCTGTCAGCCCCCACCCCCTTGTGGGAGCCATGACCTAAATACTTGAGTCCATAAACATCAGTGGAGATTAATCATAACTCGCCTTTCAATATGTAGAAGACTCTTTAATTATTTTAGTTTTACTAATTTTACTTCTACTTAGTAGAAGATCTTTAAATGTGTTGCAGTGTATAAAACCTTTCCAAATGGTCGCGGAACACCTATTCAGGTTCAACGGAACATAGTTTGGGAAACCCTGGTTTACACAATAATTATAATGAAGAAGTAAGATGTTATATTACAATATAGTTGAATTTGCTGTATGCGATGAAAATAGTATCTATAAGAAGTAAAGTAAAAAGCATTAATGCCTGCATTATACTTAATCATTTGTACTACTCATCGAATTTTTGCATTTGATCAATACATTAATTGAAATAACAACATTCACTTTTTTATCCAGCCACGGGATCGAACCCGTAACTTACGACTTCATATAATACGGCCACTCTACCAACTCGGCTACAGTAGGTTATAAATTAATAAAATAATTATAAATACTTACTTTTATATCGCAGCATGTATCCACCTTTGATTTGAGCCCCCCCTTGTTCTGCTTGAAAAAAAGAAAAAAACGTATTAGAACATTTATATTCAAATTTAAAAAAAAACATAAATATCAATGTTATTAAAATGTTATAAAATTGTGTATCTATAAACAAAATAACTACATTATTACGAGGCTAACGTCCAGCTAAGTTTATATGTGGAATAATATGTATATGGACAATCAATGTACACAGTAAAGTTATTAATAATTGTCCTCGCAAATTGGTATCAATACTAACAGGTTAGTTATGTAGCTTGCTAAAACCAATGCTACCCTGAACTTTGATATTTATTTAATTTAGTTCAAATAACATTAATAATATCTACACCTATTGGTTGGACCAATTATGGTGGTCCTATATTTATCTATATTTCCCTCCTACCTCAATTCCTAAGTATTGTGGCAAGACCAGGCGCAACGCAGTAACATGTCAGTAGTCGACCGATTATTAATATAAAAAACGTCAGTCATTCATCGACCGCGCGCTTGTAAATATTTATCACCTAAACCACATTTGAACATCAAGTGCCAAGCACCAGGTGACGCAACAAACAATACTGCGCGAGTGATATTGTAACCAGACCACGGAGCAAGATCATCAACATTCACCAGCATAAAAAGTCAGTGCCTGGAATCCTAAGATAACCCCCCCCCCCAGCATCCTCATCCACCATCACAATCATGCCATCAAAATCAATTAATGAAAAGCACAACCAGCTATATTAATAATAGCGTCTTGAATTCTGGATGGTGAATCCACGATTCCTCCAATAACTATCCCATCATTCTTCACAGTCACGATTTCAAGTTTTCACAAATTACACACGCGCGTTATCCGTACCTTAATTAATCCAGTGAATTTTCTTTTATAATATGTACCCTACTTGAATTAGGTAATCTATTTTCCAGGTAATAATTGTCGCTTTTACGGTGCACATTAGCAACTAGAGCAGTCTCACAATCGTAATTGATTGAATTTCGTTGAAATAGTCATAATATAAGCTGTCAAACTGTGCGTTGTATACAATGTCCCATATAGTGTTTCTACCTAAGAGTTTGTAATATAAATTGGAGTCTTAAGCGCGAACCGAATCGAGGTGCATGTCGCGGACTATCACGTGACGTCACAGTAAGCTGCCGCTACGGAAAAAAATGTAATGTCACTGTTATTGGTGTTTAAAATGTTATCAGACTGATGCTCCCATCCCGTAGCACATTTTGAACCTTTAAACAAAAGGCAAAATCTGCCGAAATCACTAAAACAACAATGAGGTCACCTCACGTTGAACTGCACTGCATCGACACCTGCATGACGTTTTGAACGTTTTTATCAAATTCCACATGCCTACACTTTTCGAATGTCATGTCAAAATCACCTTTTTTTGTTTTTAGCGGTTGGCACTGTGTATTTTCGATAAGAATTTTGTCTATTATCTATGGTCCGCAGATTGGGTTCTGTTCAAAATATTATGACACATTCGGAGCTCATTATCGGACATTCCTAGAGAATATGGTTTGCAACCTGTAGTGCTTCGCCACATGGATATGTTGATCTGGTGACAACTCCAAGCTCAAAGAGTTTGGCAATGAATCCAACGTGACCAATTAAGAACTAATCAGTATTATAGTGGTCAGTAGTCAAACCGGTTAGCAAACTCAAATAGCCATTGTATATTAAATTTAGAAAGAACAATAATATGTGTGCTAGTCCTTAGCGAAGGCATCTCAGTTTCGCTGCCAGATCTTCCACACCGCGTCCAACGTAGGGATTGCAATACCGGTATTCCAGTCTTTATCAATACCGAAATACCGGTTTTACAAATCCAAAATACCGGAATTTTCGATAGTAAGAAAGCACACTCGTTCACGTTTTTGAAAATGAATTATAAGTTATTTGCTGCTAAAATTCAAATATATTGAGTGAATCCAACAGAGGTAAAAAAAATAATAAAACAATTTTCATCAAATATATTTATATAAGTAATTGTCGCGATGAAATATCATAATATTATTTCGAAATATAAAACATCCATGACAAATGATGACTGTAAAAGCGTTGAATTTAAGAAGCCTTTCCTGCAGCCGGGACTTATTTGCACTTCACGAACTTTTGAGGGTTTTAGTTAAAATTATCAATATATTCAAATTATTCGTAAAAAGTCACTAGTTCTACAATTATGATCAATACATATTTTTAAATGTCAACATAATAAATGTAAGTATGTAGGTTTTTGCTAGAAAATAATATTCTAAAAAGATTTGAATAGCTATCTATATTTATTGATAATCACTTTCTTCTGTTTTTTTAATGTTTAAGAAATACCGGTATTCAATAAGAAATACCGAAAAACCGATATTGACATTTTCATTCTGTATTGCAATCCCTAATCCAACCTCATTTGTGTATTGTCCACTTCGCCATTTATACTTTTCAGAATCGAGACTTTAGAGAGGCGGGGCGATTTGAACGTCACCAACTGCCTTCTCACTTTAGAGAAGCATCGTGACAGCGCCAGATCAAGTATCTAAGTATTAAACGTTACTTTTATTTTCCTTTATGAAAGTTGGAGAACATTTTTGGGAATAAGCTAAGTACAAACTATACAGGGTAAAAAATATTTTAAAAATATAATCCCCATGTGCTATGCTACTTCGATGGTTTATAAATAGATACTTTCCCTTGAGAAGATAATAATATATCCATATGCCATATCTATATCTTAACTTTTAATAAAAAAGTGTTTCTTGACCTCTTATACATCAAAGTTTTTGCTTCTTAGGCCCAAAGTGTCGATGATGAAGACAGCTTTTGTAAAAAGCTCCAGACATATGATTGACGGCATTATTTCACGTCTGCGCGAGCTTTTAGTTTTTGCCCCAAAAACCTTAAAAGTCTAGAATCTAGATCGCTTTAGTTTACTGATATAGGTCATATATTATGATATATTATAAGTATAATATTCAAGAAATGTGAAGGAACGTGAGACGTAAATCACTGTTTTTTTTTGCTTTTCAATCGTCTCGTAGATTATAATATTATGTACCATGGTATAAGCACAGTACCTGTCGATATTACCTACAATCTTGCTAGTGGGAATATATTATTTTCAACCAATTAATCTATTATGTGTACTTATCTAGAAATATATTATGTCATTAGTGTTTTGCAATTCCTTTTTCCTAGTACCATCTTTTCGATAGGGGTTGAAATAATTGCTAGCCTTTAACCGTCTTCAAAATCCTCTCAATATCACCCGTATTCATGATGTCCAGCGTATTCTGTATTGAAAGATAAATACTATGACATTAATAATAGTGTACCCCAACTGCAAAGTAAATATTTAAAAGAAAAATACACTAATAATGTATCTTCTTTTTACTAAAATGTTCTTATTCTAGAGTTATTGCCCACAAAACTCCCTAGGTACCCTTGTAAAGGCTCAGAATGCTATTGCCTACAGTGATTATAATTTTTCTTTCATTTAATTATGTTAACTGTTATTTATTCATGGTGGAAATGCATTGTATTAACAATTTTAATTAAAATATTTTTTGTGTTAGTTCCACTTTTTACAACGTTTTTATTAGCTCGTATTCTTATTTCTCCGGTGGTTGTTCGTCCGGTACAAATATTGCAATCGATTTTTAACTAACTTCCCGACTAGCTAGACATTTTTTGAAACTTTTAGAATATCCATCAGAACATGATGCCAATGCATTCTTTTAAGACTTTTAGCCATCTACCTTTAAGCAGAATTGAAAACATTTTCAGTTAATTTTATTTTGTATGGAAAGTTATTTCAGAATAATTACGAGATAAAAAGAACTTTTTATATACAACGTTTTAAAATTTTCTGTCGAATCATATAAACTTTACTTTGTACTTGATAGAAATACTGAATAAATACAGAATACTGAAATGTCATTTTAACATTTCATATTGATTTCCATAGAAATGCACGTATATATTAATAATTTAGTTGCTAGGACCCCAGACCCCTAGCAACCAATAATAGTGTTTTACTTTTTACGGATTTCTTCCGTAATAACTTTTCATACAAAACAGAATTAAGTGAAAATGAATTCAATTCTACTTAAAGATGGCTAAAAGTATTCAAAGAATGCATTGGCATTATGTTCTGATATATTCTAAAATTTTAAAATGTCTAGCTTGTCGGGAAGTTAGTGAAAAATCGATTGCAAGATTTGTACTGGATAAATAGAGGATTAGTTAATTCTGTTTTGTATGAAAAGTTACTTCGATACCATTATTGGTTGCTACGGGGTCCTAGAAGTATATAAAAAAACGTTGTATATAAAAAGCTCTTTTTATCTTGTAATTATTATTTATTAAATACTTGTACCAGGTTGAAAATGTTCCCCTGACGTGGACGCAATCGGTACAAGAAATGCGTTTCTATTAAAATTATTATTAATAATAATTTTTGTATTTCACTGGTCTTTAACATGATGATGAATTTAACTTCCTAAACTTTGATAATTTTCGTGGGTCACTTTCGATATAAAAAAAATTTGCTCAGATTTCTACTGATATCGATAGTCCCGTTTTGATTTTTAAAAAAGATGGCGGCAGTTCACGTCCTCGAAAAAGCACTTTATTTCTACATGTAATCTGAGCAAATAATCCCCCCCCCCATTAAAGTAATGTCAATTTTTTTCATATTATATGTTATCTGGGAAGAACTAACCCGAATCTTCTGCATCCTCTTCCATCCATTCTTTGTACTTTAATAATGTATGTTTTGTTGTGAAAACAAAACAATAGAGCGATAGTATTGGTCAGTATTTCCTCAATCATAGCTAGATCAGTAGGGTCTGTCATGATTGGTAATTGCGACAATATATTATCTTGTAATATGTAGGTACTCCATTTAAGTATATAAATTGGAAAGATAAAGTAGGAATCCTCACTTAACTTATTGAGTCCATCACGAGACGCACTACTATTGTCGGCATAGTCAACGTCATTCCATTCGAATCAAGTATCTCATTTCATTAATATAATCAATCTATGGATCACATCGATATCACCAGTACATCATTACCCGCGATTATAATCTCACGTTATTGTCCGTATTATTGTATTCAGTGTATTCTTGTAACTATTAATAAACTCTGCTCCAAACATTCACGTAACAACGACTGAGTGATCTCATCTATGAGTATCATCTACTCCCAAAAATCTTTGACTGAAAGAACTCATTTAGTGCTCGTTTGGAGTCGTTGGCCTTTAGACATAATTAACGTGTTATTTAAATGTGGTAATTAAAAGGTTAGCAGTGATTGTGTTAAAGACATTTTCCAGGTGATTTGACTTCACAATATATTAAACTACCAACCCATATGTTCTTATTGCGAATAATTCAAAATAATTACACGATTTGAAATAATATAATAAGGTTATTATACGGTTCTTATTTATTAATTTTAATATTACTCTCTTAATAGTATAATACTTAATAATAATATAATGAAATATTTGCAAAATTATTACAAAACCAGAAATAACGTAAAGATCCCTATAACATGTTGACACAAGAGTGATCTCTTGTTAGGGAGGAAGGCGACACTTTAGGATCGCCATATTGTGACGTCACTCCACGTGTCATAAGTCCAGTTGGCCTCCATCAACACGGACGCCCTCTAATGATGTGACGAGTGCTGTGGTGAAAGTGTACGTAGCGCCAACAAGTTCTCAAACAACTACAACACTATTAACAAGCGGTTCGCTATTTTTTATTAATAATTATTAATATATAGTTAAAAATATGTAATTGTAAAATGCTACCTGTTTTGCTCCTACTATATGAAGGGCGTCAACACTCGCAGAAGTAACTTTCAGAAAAGTTATTGTTGATTATATTGATGTTGTTACTAAAAGTAATGTTGGTGTGTTATAATACTGTACTGGTTCAGTTAGAAATATAAAGTTATAAATTTCCAGGTGACGCCAAGGTCAAAAAAGACCAAAGAAAGAATTGGAGAAATACAAATCGGAAAGTCTGTTTACAGTTAAAAAACTTTTGGCATAACATTTTTTGAATCAGAATACTATTTATAATTTTGCTATCAAGTTTCCTATAAAAATACCGCAGTGGCGGAGGGTGTATGTAGGCTGTTAAGAATCGACATAAATAATCCACATTAAACATTGTCAGTCATACATGTCTGTTTTGATTGCACTAAGACTACAATTATTTACAGATGGAGTTGGTTAATTAAACAAAAAAAAAAACAATTAAACCATGACTAAACCAAAATATAATATATAATGTTTGAGGCTTTCACGGTTGTTTTTTATCGTAGTATATTCTTGGGTTTTCACCGTGTCTCCTTCTTCCTTCTTTACTTTAAAAAACGTCATGGCTTCCGGCACTATCAGCAAAATCTAATATTCGAGCCGGTATCCCCGGTAGTAATGATTGACATATTACTCTGAGCAACGTTTGCTCTTAGATAATCGGATTCCTTTTGACATTCTTAGAGCAACGTTTACATTCACACACCTACACTACATTTCATCATAAAACATATCTCTTGATAATGGCCTCTGCAACGAGCCCGAAACTTCAATTAAAGAAGGAAGAAGGAGACACTGTGAAAACCCAAGAATATACTACGACAAAACATAATAGTTTGTGTAAGCTTAGGGTGTTCCGACAAAATTGTGCACACTTTTTCATTCATACTTAGTTGTTTTCGTTGACTTAAGAATACATATTATTACACGTCATGTTTTGGGTGAGTTTTTAAAAATTCATTAAGCCCTGCTTAACCAAACCAACAAACTAAACAAACACGTATAACTGGTAAAGTTTAGTATGGACTATTTATGTCAGATCTTAACATCCAGCCTTCACCACTGGCCACCAAATACCGTAATAAGTCTTACAAACCTTATGCTGTAAAAATAAGTAATTATTGTTAAATTTAATATTAACAACAATAATTAAAGTTAAATATATTGGTAAGGGTCGAGATACTTTTCCTTGACCACGTATTAAAAAATCAGCAAACTTTTATCAATAATATAGCTAGCTAAACAGGTGCCTTTCCGCGGTTGGATTTTAGGTATATAGATATTCACCTGTATACACATACTTAATCATTAACTCAAAATACCTAAACTGACGACATATCAACTTTTGGCAGAACCCCACAATATTTAGGATAAGAAAATAAGGAAATAATAAATACATCAACATCTTTCCTATGATCATTCTATCACCTTAATTCTTTGACCTTTACGTGACACGTGGAGCCTTTATGAACCAAGAAACAATACAAACAAGAGCCTCATATTTAGTGAACCAATAAGAGAAGGTGATGCAGGAAGACCACCACTTTGGTGACTCCATGTTTTCTTGGGAGTGATAAATTGGAGAAAGTGTGATGAGTTTTTTTGAGGTGACTAAAAACTCACCCCGGGCTGTAACGTCAGAAAAATTCCTACCAACAGAAAATCTTCATTTATCTAAATTTGCAGTGAGTTCGTGTAGTCATTCAATCAGCACGTGCGAGCCGGTGCAAATCTCCACAAGGACAACACTTACTATCTACCCTTATAGTAGCCACTCATGAAAAGGTTAACCCCTGTCGTTGAGAGGGGATGAAAATAATTTGACGTACGAATAATATCTGACACTAAGATAGTTAACATAACCTACTTATTTTTATGCATCCTTTTCCTTTTTTAAAATGATAACGGTTAATACAGTGTTGCCAGCTGTCATTCAGAAAAAGATATCACAGAGTAAAAAAAATATGTTAGATGCCAGAAAAAATTCAAGATTTTCTCAAATATAAAAAATAAGTAGTATTTCATAAATAAAGAAGAAAAAGGCGAACGGTTTTTGTATTTTAAATCAAAGTATGTATTACTTTCAATGTTGTAACTTGAACTTGCTAATAATTTTTAATTACCTATTTTTTTATTCAACGAATAATTCACAAGATTTAAGAATGTATGTAATGTTTAATGTGTGTACGTATATTACCCACGGTGGCCGCGTGGCTTAAGCATTGGACTATCACGCCGTGGGTCTCAGGTTCGAATCCTATGTCTGGCAAGTACACATATTGTTTTTCAATTTGTGTGTGAGTCAGGGTATGGACCTAATAGGATGAGCAAGTGGCTGACATCCATTTCTCGTAAAAAACAAAATCTGTTAATACAAACCTCTACTCTGTGGAGGCCCATATGATCCTATTAGGATCGGACATGGTCGGAAAAAAAATGTTGAATAATTGATACGATTAAACATTAATGCGAACATGACATTTTATAGCCAAATAACCTAACCTAACCCAACATTTATTTAACATACAAAATTTTGAAAGCACTTCTGAGAAAATACATTATAACCAATATAGAAAAGATCTTTTTGAAAAAAGTAAGATACCCCGTAAGAATCATACCTGCATTACTCAGGTTTCGCGCCCACACACATAGACCACTATGCTAAAGGGACCATACTTAATTACGACAAATTTTAGCTAATAAATGGCTCTTATGATATACTCTCTGAAGCGCTTTCTAAATTGAGCTACCATTGGCTATCGGCTTTTGTATTTTCACTTTTATACTTGGGCACCTGCTCCTGAGACAATCCCAGGCGTAAACTGATGCTTTACGTCCAAACGTGATACGCTCGATAAAAACCGAGTGTGGTGCGAGGCGAGTTGCTTTAGGCGTTTAGGGGTCCTTTTTTTTAATGTACATATACTTACATAAGTTCTAACAATCTGGAGAGAGTGATAGGTACTTTAATAGACATTTAATTTATATCGTAAATAAATTACGTGACTTTAAATTCGTGTTAATTACCAGTCAGCAAAAGTAAACTCGATGAAAACTCATAGTCATGATTTTGTTATCATCTGTAATACGTATAAGTTAATGTTTTCGAACAAATTGTAGTCGAACTATTGTTACTGCTCCAAATCCTTAAGGCTATACCTCAGTTGAGGCACGGTCTAAAAAGATCATGGCTAGGCGATGCGCGGATTGCGGGTCGCGGGTGAAAATGACGCATGCCAAACGAAATATAATTTGTCATATAAATCTAACATGCGTCCATTTAATGTTCTGTTTATTGTTATATTAGTAACAATAATAATATATTCATTGACATGTTTTCTATTTCAAGTAAATGGGTAACGTTTTTAGTCATCTATACACGATTTTAGAATTAATAACCCCGTCGCCATCACGAGACAAATTGACGTGTTCCCAGCTCAACATTCTCTCTCCGAATGCCAGCGAGTCAAAAATTTCGTCGCGCCTATAGTTGAAAATTATTTGCCGTTTCACTGATGTATCGTCTTAAATGTCTGGAGTATCTAAATACAAAATAATTAAAATACTTGAGCGTTATCGAGGTTAATTGACATAATCATGATCGTCAGCACAGAGGATAACGTCTAAAAGATGGAGAATAAACAATACAAAGCCAATTTCACAATATCTGATATTATTTGTGTCCGGAAATTTGTAGGTATGCAGTTCGCCGTATCACACATCACCGTAAAATGTATCGGAAATATAATATGGTCGTATATAAAAGACCATCCAACCTCTTTGGATCGTTTAGTACTGAGATAAAATTCATGTCTAAATAAAACACGGTTCTTGTCGGTTTACAGGAAACAAATTTTTAAAATAGCCGATATACTGGATTATTTGTTAGGTTAGTTTAGATTAGGTTAGGTTAGGATCTAATAAAATTGGAACATTATTGTCTGCAATACTCCATGAACAACGCGTATTATTTTTATCTGGGTGCTATAGAGATGATCGTATAGTATACGGCAGTGGCGAAGGGTGACTTTTGGAAACAGGTAGGCTGTGGAGAAAGCACACTTGTTAGATGTATTTACGGGAAATAAGAAGATAATCCGACATAACTACTGATGAATAGGTAGGTACATAAAAACCGATGAAATTTCAAAAGCTCACTGTATAAAATAAGCAATTAATTTGAATTATGTATTTTCTTAAAAATAAACGCAAGATACGCTCAAAATATATTGAAAATATCCGTTGTTGTGAATCTGTTCCATAACAATTTATAATTAAACCCGTAAACTAGACATTTTAAAATTCGTCTATATTTAAAACACAGACTAAGATACAATATCAGATTTCAACTTACATAATTGGCTGAATAAATTGTCTTAGTCTATAAATAAACTAACTGACAAATAAAAATCACGAGATAAATTATTTATTATTTTTAACAACAATCAATATTTATATATGATTGAATCCCTAGAAATTATTTTTTTAAATTATCTTATAAATTATTTTGAATAAATGTGCACTTACGTAATATGTAAGCGTAAGCGGTCCTTAAATAGCTTACCAATTTATATGGGCCGCCGCAGACGTCTTGAAATTATGAGAAACACACTTCATATAAAAAAAGTTCTCGATTCACGCGAACGTAATCCATACAATATGTAAAGCGAAACGAGATGTCGCTTATTTTTTTAAACCTTCGAGACATGCCATAAATGGTGCTTATTGAAATAGTGGAAAAGATCGTAAAATTATTATGACAATTATACGATAGATGTCGTTGGGCATATTGAATATATTATTATGCGATTATATTATTTTTAATATGTCAATATAAAATTAAAAAATATTTTTCTTAAGAAGGTAGGCTTTAAATAATCGCCTAGTATGGTGTCTTCGCCACTGGTATACGGACATTTCTTCCCAATACCTAAGAAAGCTCACCTGCGAAATGTGCTATGGTGAAATGTAATATATACGTACAATTTAGATGTAACCGATAGTATTACCTATCCCTACCTGGAATTTTGTTGAATTTAATATGCATGACAATCGTTCTGATGTGGAGAAAATTTTAGCAACGTGGTATTTCCTGGAATTTTATTTTCACAGGAAAATGGCGTTAAGCTGTAAATATTTTTTTTAACAAGTTAATCAAGTTAGTCGCTTGTCAATGAAACAGCTCTGCGAGAATGAAAATAAAATCCATCGCGATTTTTTTTGAACAGACAGAATAAATATTTAGACAGATATATTTTCACGTTGTAATAATCCTAAACCAATTTTAAAATACGCTCTGTTGAGAAGGTAATGATTTCGATTTATGTTTGAATGAAATTTCGTAATTTTAATAATATTGATAAATGTCTGATAAGGGGCCGTCCATATATAACGTCACGGTTTAGGAAGGATGGGTTCTGATATAATGTAATTAACTTAGTAGATTTTTTGGTTTCTACCGTGTGTCTTTCTTTTTTCTTCACTCGACGTTTCGGGCTCATTACAGAGGTCATAATCAAGAGATGATATCATGATGAGATGATATCATCTCTTGATAATGGCCTCTGCAACGAGCCCGAAACGTCGAGTGAAGAAGGAAGAAAGACACACGGTGGAAACCCAAAAATCTACTACGATAAAGAACAACCGTGAAAGCCTCAAACATTATATAATGTAATTACTTTTAGAGGGGGGTTTGGGAAAATGTAATGTCACAAACTAAACAAAAAAATGTAAAAGTATCTGAAAACACATTTTTATTGCGGATCGGGAATTTAAGGATAAATATTTAAAAAATATATTTTTTAACGTTTGTTTAGTGGGCGGTTAAAAATAGCCAAAATCGTGTCGCGTCATATATGGATGACACCTAAAGATGATAGATACTGGCGCCAAAAGTAGAATGAAAATGCTGAAAAATGATATGTCTACGCTGCAACCAATTTACTGCAATCAAAATATTAACAAAATGGCTTAAATGCATATGGAATAGAACAATTTAGCGACAAAAATAATTACACAATTATTTTGGCCAATTTACTAAATACTGACTAAGTTGTAAATATTATTCCACAGTATGACTGCAGTTAACTGCAAGATTAGATTATGATAACACATCATTAAAATAAGTCTTTGTAACAAACATAAACATTGTTTTATTGTTTGAAATCACATTCGTTATAAATGATTTTCTGTCATCTATCTGTATTGGGATGTGATGTGATGCTATTAGTTTCAGTCGGTAATCTCCATTTTTATTTTTTGATATTTTTCTTTAATCTGATTCTGTATGTATTTTTCCATTGTATTCATAAAATATCAAATTTAGCGCGTTTGTTAATTCAATAGAATTTAACGGGAGATTGATGGCAAAATCTTTTAGACCTATTTATTTTTAATTCTTTTATTAATTTGAATCACGTTAAGGACAGTTTTTTTCGCTATTTGCTATATGTTTTATGTTTTCAAAAAGAAAATATTCTATTTGCAGTTTTAATAATGTGCTTAATGTTTTTTAACGATTATTTAAAAATGTAGGAATATGGAAGTCACCTAGTTTGAAATCAACTCCTCCTATTTTTTTGTCCTTTTTTATTACACGTATTTTTATAGCCGCGGGGCTTAAGCGTCGGCCTATAACGCCGTGGGTCCCAAGTTTGAATCCTGGGTCTGATAAGTACACATGTCATATTGTTTTTCAATTTGCGTATGAGTCTGAGTATGGACCCAATTAATAGTTTCTCGTAAACATCCATTTCTCGTAAAAACAACATCTGTTAATTACAAACCTCTACTCTGTGGAGGCCCATATGATCTTATTAGAATCGGACATGGTCGAAAAAAAAAGTGCAATTTTGACACTGTGAGCAGTTTTACTTATTTATATCGAATACTCGCAATTCACTTCACAACATAGCTCCTTGTTATCAAATTGAATAAATGGTAGGTACTAAAATTACTTACCTAAATCTTGGGTAAACTTACCAAATTCAACAATGATAATATAGGTGCTCCACTTCCAAAGCACGCACTAGCTGCTCACCACAACCGTACTTAATGATTTTTTTTTGGAAATTATTCCCTTTTGTTTCCTAAACGAGGACGCATTAAGCGCAAGGAAAACCTTCTTTTCCTTTGTACTTTTATTCCAAAGTGCTAAGGCCAGTGGCTGACGAGAATCGAGAGCAGCGAATACATTTTTTAAATAAATGAAATGGATTAAAAAAATCATTTTTGTATCATATTATTATGTAAAGATGATATTTTTTTAGCACATTGTGACATTACAAATTATAAGTTTAAAACGTTCACAACATGACATAAAACATTATTATAAAGAAGAAAAAACTGTAATAAAAGCGATAAAAATGGAAATATAAAAAAAAACACAATATAAACATACAAAAGCAGTGACAATACAACAATTATAGATCTATAGAACTTCAAAGAAGTACACCGAGTTTGATACGAAGACCCTATTTAAAAAAATTATAAAATAGCATCCACGTAAAGTCACACTCACGCAAGTGGAATATATTAACACCTGAAGCAATTTAGTTGAAAATAGTTATCGCCCTCCCAATTGGCATTACCAGTGGCAGGTTGGTTCTGCACCTTAGGAGAATAAACAACTGATGCTCTCTATTTTTAAGATAGTTATCAGGGACATACAGGTCAACACTGCCCAGAATGGCAGAGTTCTCATTTATACCTTGTATAAGTCGAAAAAAATACGTAACTAAATAATTTAGATCTCTTGCCATCTTAGACCAAAGCATCATCCTGGACATTCCTTAAACGTTGTAGATAGTCTATTTACATATTTTTGAAGCCTTATTACCCTTTATATTTATTTTAAACAATAATTTTATGACTGTATAAAGTATTTTTATTACATAAAATAGTATTCTTTTAAACCTCTCGCTCTAATGTTTTAGAATATAGTCATATTTCAGTACATAAATTGTGCAGTGGTGTTAAGATTTTTAACATTTATTAATTTTTAAACGCATTTATAAAACCATCAGTATAATTATTATCGACAATATTATTATATTTACGATAATAAATTATATTGATAATCTCTGTGATCCCAAATTTGACAAGAATTAGGCATTTTATTATTCAAAAAATGGGCAAGATTAACATATTTGAAGATAATTCTAAAGATACTCTTTATAAACTATGTTTTTGACCATTCAAGTGTGATAAACATCCTACGAATAATGATTGCTTTATAATAATTATTGACGTAAGAATACGGTAGTGTTTTTTTGAAATACGCCATTTCTTTTGGCATTCCTCTGTGGTTTAGCTACAACATACGACCGTAGCCATAAATTGACAAACTATAATTGAAATAGGGAGTAAAATGATGTTAACGCGCGTGTTTGAACATGTACCGTTAAAAAAATGGTTAGGCATGCTCAAACTTGTACTTGATATGAAGTAAACAAAAAACAAACAAAAAAATATAGAATACTGAAATGTCATATTGATTTCCATAGTAACGCACATATATTATATATTAATAATTTAGTTGCTCCCCTAACAACCAATAATGGTTCGAAATAACTTTTTATACAAAACAGAATTAACTGAAAATGAATTCAATTCTACATAAAGATGGCTAAAAGTATTTAAAAAATGCATTGGCATCGTGTTCTGATATATTCTAAAAGTTTCAAATGTCTAGCTAGTAAGGAAGTTAGTTAAAAATCGATTGCAAGATCTGTACTGGACAAAGAACCACCGGACAAATAAGTATACGAGCTAGAAAAACGTTGTAAAATGTGCTGCTTTTAAGATGATGATAATATTGTCATACATTTTGTAAGCAGGTTGTATATTTTTAGAGAAAGGTACGCTACTGGGTGCACAGGAAGAGTGTTTTTTCACCGTTTGTTGATTTCTCTACCGAAGAAAGTAATTTAAATTCTACTTGGTAGCCAGAATGTATCAATCACAGGGTGTTTAGATGGCTGGCGTCCCGGTACGCGTCTCGAATACGAACGTCTTCAACTAAATCTGTAATTCAACATCGCTATTTTTGCTCCATATTGTTCTATTCTCCATTCTACATACATACATTTTGTAATAGAAATCTTTCACAGACAAACAAATAATAATACTTTAAAACGTTCTATAAAAGCTCATTTTTGCTCTTTAGGGTAAGTTTACCTTCTTTGTTATATATTGCGAGTGTTATTAAGGTACATAATTTTAAAAAACCTCCTAAAAAGATAGGTAGTAAACACATATTATATTATGATATTCATAGTACCCATGGGACATTGCTTTTGAAGGCATTATTTAGGTGGCTAAAAGCACTACTCCAGCTTTCTTCTGGGAATAATTTAAAATATACACCAATATACAATTTTATCCCAGAGAGCTATTTGCTTTTTAACTTTTCATAAATAAAATTGAAGTATTATTCTGTGATTTAAAAATATTTTCAAATAGATTTTTTTTTTAAATTTTGTCTGTCATTCCGTAAATTTCACACCTTACAAAATAAATTATTGATGAAATTCCATATTAGTGCTGTACGTTAGTCGCTGGTATTTAATCCAGGGCGCTCCGGGCTCGATGCCAGGTGAGGTCACAAGTCACAATATATCTATGTGATTTTTTCAAAGCCTGGGTAACTCCATTACCTACCTATCAAGTTAAGGGTCACAATAGATAATATAACAAACAAACTATTAATAGTTGAAGTGTTAAAAACCCCCTTATTTTATTAATAATAATACACTCGATAAGCATATTATATTAATACATCCTCAAAGCTTTATAATAGATCATTAGTACTTATAAACAATACAAATATTACACTCAAGAGGCGTAGAATCGTCAATTCTAGGAACAATGGTAACGTATTGGAAATGAATGAAGTTAACTAATGAAATATTAATTATGACATCAGTCTTTAAAAGTTATTAGTTTTTTTTACCAACACTTCAACTATCAATAATTTTTTTGTTATATTTTCTATTTTGACCCTTGACTTGATATGTAGGTAATGAAGTTTTTACCTATTTTATTGTATTGATTTATTATATAAGTTAGGGTTAAGAGTGTTCGTTGGTTGTCAGTGTGTGTTTGCCTTTGGTGAGTATACACATCGCCTGAAGATACAGAAAGGCGAAACCCGGGTCGCACAAAACGACTCAAATGGAATAGTACAAAGCTTAAATCCATTAGAATTTTAATTAAAATTCCATCAAGTACATGCCTTCGGTCGACAGTATTAATTCAATATAATATTCCTTTATACTCAATGTGACGTAGGGAAGCCAAATGGTTGGACACCCATGCTTTACTTTCAGTATACATTTATAGATTGTGTGATGTAAAGGGTAATAAATACGTTTTCCAAACTCTCGTCTGCCAACATTTGTGGTCTACTAATTATTTTACCGTGAACTACACAATTAATGTTTGCCATCTCAAATTTCAAGTATTATTCAGCACAGAGACTAGCGTTTTAATGTAACAATGAGTACATCTTGGAATAATCTTTAGTTAAGTAATTTATTTCGGTGTTTAGATAATAATTGCTTGCGTGCTACATTTTCATCGAATTGAAATTCTCGCAACACTGCCTTAATAATGCGGTGCGAGAAAGCTTTAGGGGTTGCAGACGATTATTAAAGTTATTGTTTTTTTTAATACCGGTTTTATAGTACTCTAGAGTTCTCAGACGTCTCAATTTTTGCAGGACGTCTCGTTTTTTAAGCAAAAATAGACTGTCCCGCTTTCAATTCATGATTATTTAAAAAATATAAATAAGAAGTTTAGGTTAAGACATTCAAGTAATTCCCGGAAGAAGAGACTAAAAATATTTGCAAGACCTTTTTATTTATTTTAAATATATCAACATCTAATTTCTATACCGAACGGGTATTTTTTCAGATGAATTTAAAATGATGAGATGTAAGAAATAAATATTCTATTTGGGCAATAAAATTGGAATTACTTGTTCAAATCAACATGATATTATACTAATGTGCTGATTTTTACCAATACATATAGAAGCAGAATGAAGCTCTTCCAAAAGTATAATCTTTCTTAAAAACTGTCTTAAAAATAATTCTTAAAATAGGGTCTGCTTAACTCATCCGGTGTACTTCCTTGTACCTATCTAATTTATATTTTTTGTATTTACACATTTCGTGAGTGGAGAACTACAAGGTTCTAAGTGTTTGTCCTTGGCGAAACAAAAGTAACAATGCGCGAGCCTAATACTATAAGGTTCTAAGTGTTCGTCCTTGAGAAAACAAACACAACAATGAAGTACTATTCTTAGCTGCCTCATTGTTACTTTTGTTTCGCCAAGGACAAACACTTATAACCTTGTAGTTCTCCACTTGCGAATGAGGCAGCTAAGAATAGTACTCTATTGTTGGGTTTATTTTCTCAAGGACGAACACTTAGAACCTTGTAGTATTAGGCTCACGATTTCTACTGTTTCATAACTTACTATCTATCTCTATAATACTGATCTATCTCTTTTTTATGTAATACTGTTTTATATTTCTAAGTTTCTAAATGTCATGTTGTGAACGTCTTAAACTTATAATTTGTAATGTCCACAATATTTTAAAAATTAATAAATTGAATTGAATTGAATCTTTAGCTAAGTAGTAACAAATGGTGAGTGTCGGGGAAAACTATGGTTTAGTATTATTTTGATAGTTTAAGAGTTGTTTGTGTTGTGTCATTTTATGATTGATATTATAGAAATAAAAATTATAAATATTGAACTTTACGTTTTTTAGATTGTCCCGTTTTTTGCTTTTAATATTTCAGATGGCAAAAATCACGATTTAGTCAAATAATTAACTGGCTATCATTATGAACGCTGGTAGCCACATAGATTCTGATGTCGCAATCAACTTTTGGGAAACAGTCTCCTTTCTTATGCAACAAAGTTGGAAACGCGCGGCATAAAATGTCGCTTATGTACGATTCAAAAATCGGCGCTACACCTTTATGACTATATTGGTATCGAGACGAGTTACAGTATGCATTGTGCCTTATTAGTAATTTATACTTGTAATATCTCTATTATATAAAAAGAAAACCATCATTTACATACAATGCGTATTATATAACATAATGTCTGTGTAACCATTCTATGTAAACACAAATATTAATAGGTACTTTAGAGGGTTACATGGAAGTTGTACGTATGCAGTTCATCGTGGTACACTTATTCGTGTGCCGCGGTACGTGAAACATGAGTTCGTATAAAATTTTATCAAATGACGAGTTCTTCGTTGAACACTTCACCGTAAATACATTAATTGTACGTATCTTACAAAATTTGGCGATAGTTTGCAAATAGCACTGTTCCAATTAGATTAACCCTAACTTAACCTAACCTAGTAAAGACATCTCATAAAATTCACCTCATGTTGTAGCATACGTACAAATATACTCCACGGTAAAATGTTCAACGAAGAACTCGTCATTTGATTAAATGTTACACGAACTCATGTTTCACGTACTGTTTACGTACAAATTTCCGAATACGAGTTTAAAGACTCATCTCACTCATAAGCAATACGTAGTAGGTACATACATCGTTAATGAACATACATAATTCTGAAAAAAACTAAAAATATAGCGAATAGAAAAAATCTTTTTTGAAAAAAGTAAGACACCCGGCAGGAATCGGACCCGCGTCTCTTGGGTATCGCACCCTGTACATTACTACTATGTTACGACTGCCATGCTTATTTGCGACACATTTTAACTATGGCCTTTTTAATACCTGCTCATAAGCGCTCTCCGAATTGACTTAAGGTAGGCGATCGGTTTTTGTATTCTAAATTAAAGTATTTATTATGTACTTTAATTACTAACCAACGTCACGGATCACTCCAATATTTTCTGTTATAACATACTTGAACTTGTTAATAATTTTGATTATTGGCTATATTTTCTCATGAGTGTTTTCAGAATTATGTATGTTCAATAATTAGAATGGCACATTTTTAAATCTTGTGAATTATTCGTTGAATAAAATAAATGGTTAATTAATACATAATATGTCTACTAAACTACAGTCTCATTTACAAAATCATATAACCGGTAAAAAGTTTACCGGTTAACCGAAAGCGAAGGCCCTTGTTGAAACTTTTCAAATGAAATGCGGACAATGAGTGTGCCTGGAGGCAGTACAATTGCTCTTGTGTCGTGAATTTTTCTCGCCGAATGATAAAGCATATTTTGCGAAATTATAAATAAAATTAAAAAAAAATGCTCCTCGAGATTTTATAAATTCGGCAAAACGATGCGTCTTCTCTTTTTGCCTGGATGTAACATTGAGCGGGAAATTTTCAATTAAATTAGTCAATAAAAATCAAATAAGAATGGTTTATTGTACTTTGATTTTTCATTAGATTTGTAAGCGAATAAAAGTTTTTTTGTTTTATTTACAAATACGCGGTATTTTACCAATTCTCTACAATACACGATATAGTACAAAGTATGTGATCATTATTATAAATAGTGTCTTATAGTGGCGAAGGGTAGAGGTAGGCTGTTAAGATCTGTCATAAATAGTACACACCAAACTTTGTCAGTCACACTTTTTTTTGTTGTTGTTGAAATAAGACTACAATAATTTACAGATGCTGTTGGTTAGTTTTTAAGACTCAATTAAACCCTGCAACACCAAGCCATAATAGATAATAATCAAAAAATATTCATATATCTATAAAATTACTAAAATTATGCAATTAAATCATACATAGCTTAAGATATTTTATAGATAGAGTGATATATTTATAGTTTGGTTAAGCCAGGGCTTAATGAATTAAAAACAATATGTGTAATATGTATTCTTAATCCAACCAAAGCAAATAAGTATGAATGGAAAAGTGTGCACAATTTATTCGTATCGCCCAAAATATACCAACATTATTATGCTTTAGTTAAGGCAGGGTTTAATTGATTTTTAAAAACTACACCACCAGCATCTGTAAATTGTAGACTTAATTCAATGAAAACAAATACGCATGACTGAGAAAGTTTATTGTAGACTATTTATGTCGGATCTCAACAGCCTTCCTCCACCCTTCGCCACTGGTGTCTAGGATTTATAGTAATTTATGGTGAATGCAGAAAACTAAGTCAAAATTCCGTTTTGAGGAGTTATTTTAATTGATAATAATATGTATTTCATTTACGGTTGAATCCGACAATATATATATATTTAGATACTAAGTCATACTTTCGTAAAAGCACATATGTGTGGCTACATTTCAAAATCAGCCAAGTCCACCTTTAGGTATTTTTGACTTTTTTGTGAATTGCTGAAGAACTACTGCTTTCTAACATTTCTGCATTATCAAATTGTAGAATTTATTCATTTTAAATACTCTATACTCGAAATAATATAAACTTTCACCCTTGTGACTGTGTATTTGGGAATTCAAAAAGCTGTTTTTCTCCTATTCATCTATTATGGACTTGGCTAATTTTGAAATCTAGCGACACATATATATATATATTATAGTTACACACGATCATGGAATTCATTTAAACTTATTGAGAGGAGTTCGAGATTACAACATGCTTTCACGCCCCAAAAACAAGTCTGGGGAGGTAACATTTTGAATATAACTTAATATCCTGTAATCCTAATAACCTATAATACATACCTAGATGCTTGAAAACACAGTTGAATGAAAACTGACATCATAATAACAAATAATTACAAGATAAAAAGAACTTTTTGTATACAACGTTTTAAAGATGGCCAAAAGTATTAAAAAAATGCATTCCCGTCGTGTTCTTCTAAAAGTTTCAAATGTCTAGCTAGTCGGGAAGATAGTTAAAAATCTTATACAAACAAAAAAATCGGGACAAACAAGAATACGAGCTAATAAAAACATGGTAAAATACCAGTTAATATTATAATAATATATTACTTAGCACAGAACACCAGAAGAATAATTATTATAAAATTTTTGTAATAAAAAAAAATTATCTATAAAAAATAAATCAAATAGATAAAACGCATGATATGCAGAATTACTATGCAATATATGCAGATTAATATCACAATGTCCTGCAAAGGGGTGATAATGGGGTTTTAATGACCACGGAATGATTTCACTGTCGCCTCTACAACCCAACGTGGGCTTTGGCCACATCTAGAAAAGTCGCCACACCATGTTATCTGTCGTAAGCTCTCTCGCTCTACTGACTTCATCTCATTGGTTCCGTGTAGATATACATACGTATTATTTAAACCACCTCTGACCCTCCTCATAAGTTTCCTGGCCCTGGAAAAATACTTTTTACAATTGAAAAATAACTTGTTCTTCTTGGCAAAACAATCCTATGTGGGTCTTAGCCCACACCTTCCCCAAAGCCTCTTATCTAAAGTTTAGGATGCCCAAGGTATTTAAATCTATTTCGACACTATCCATTTGTCTTGTAGGAGGTCGATAAGGTTTTCCGGCTTTCCGAGTGTTAGTTTCTTTATCATGCATAACTCATCTATCTTGTGTACATGGCCCAATTTGATGGACTGTACGATGTGCGTGCTCCATATAAAGCCTACAGCTCGTAATTGTATCTTCGTCTCCACTCCATCATGCAGCATGCTCCGCTCAAATGAGCCCAATACTCTAGACAATACTTTAGATATATTGTACCAAGTCTCTGAGCTATACCTATATGAAAACCGGTCGTATTATTGTTTTAATGATGCATTCCAAATATTGGTTCAATGCCTTAGAACGTAGCACCTTCAGTAGACCGCAGTGATATTAAATTTGCTGCCTAGTAAAATATTTCTTCTTTCAATTTAGATTTAGAGGCTATTCTTAACATCACGGTTTTTCTGGCCTTATTGATACAACCATATATTTATTAATTTTTTTTTCGACCATGTCCGATCCTAATAGGATCATAATATGGGCCTCCACATAGTAAAGGTTTGTATTAACAGATATTTTTTTTTTACGAGAAATGGATGTCAGCCACTTGCTCAACCTATTAGGTCCGTACCCTGACTCACACACAAATTGAAAAACAATATGTGTACTTGCCAGGCCCAGGGTTCGAACCTGAGACCCACAGCGTGATAGTCCAACGCTTAAGCCGCGCGGCGACCGTGAGGGTATTTATTAATAACAACTGACTATATTATATAGGTCGAGTACTCACCATCAGTTGCAAGTATAAGGTAGAGTGACAAAACTCATAGTATATATGGGTAAAATATTGTTGAATTACGTATTTTAAATAATCATTATTGTAGTGAAATATTAATATTTTCTTATCGGATTGTTTTGTAAATAACTAAGAAAAATAAAATATTTGATTTATTTTAGCAAAAGCGTGTCTTTCAATACTGTATAAGAATGAGCGTGAAAGAAAATAACAAAAAAAAAAATACTTACAAAATGCGCCTTCCGAAATTTGACAGTAAGTTGATATTGGCTCTCAGCGATAGAATCGTCCGGAGCTTCGAAAGTTGTGATTCGAAAGCTCGGCCGCGGGAGCGAAAGAGAGGCGCCGCGGCGTCCGCTGGAAAGAGACGGCCGCACAGCTACCTCAAGCCGACGGTCCATTCATGAGATACGAGAGGCGTTCGATCGATAGTACGGGAAACAGTCTACTTGGCGAGCCATTCACAAGCGTGTACGGCCGAGAAATGAGTAGGTATGTATTCGTAACAGATACGACGTATATTTCTTCCTTTTTGTAGTATAAACAGGTATGGAAGTATTTAGTATAAAGTATAAGGAGTAAAAAATAATGATTAATGTTATACTTAGAATAAAACGAATAAGTAAAAGATATCATCATCATCTTAGTCACTTTTAATACACTACTAGATGAACGTCTCTTTTCAATGTCTCAATTCTTCTCGGTCCTCAGTATTTCGTTATAATTTGGGTTACTCGCCGTTGTGTGGGAACTTTCTACTTCTTCTTCTTCTTTTGCCATATCCGCCCCTTAACTGGAGCATGTGGACACCACGCGGCGCTTCCAAGAATCCTTGTCGCTCGCCAGTCTTCTTGCTTCGTTCCAAGTCAAACCAGCATCCCGTAGCTGCACTGTATACACTCTGTAGATTGTATTTAGCGGCCTTTCAGGACGCCGGAATCCGGTCGGCTTCCGGTTGAAGTTCTCTTCTGGCTTCCGCAGCACGTGGCCGAGCCAGGTCCAACGTCGCCTCTTCACTTTCAGTGTGATGAGAGGCTGCTTGGTGGTCGGGAAGTTTAATATCTCTCAAATAATACTAAATGATGGGGTTGTCTAGAGATGTTCTGATTTTTGAACGATAGCCTGCTCATCTTTACTCTCGTTTACTCCTTATTTATACACATTATTTGAATATAACTGAATAACGCGAATTTACAAGTGATAACATCCAGTGACGTCGCGTGGGGGTAGGCAGATTGAGCGCCGCTTGGGGGCGGCAGTTATTCGAAGGGCGGCAAATCAAGGAGAATCATTAGGTATCTATATGTAGAAATAGCCGCCCAAACTTAGTAATAACGGAAATATCTTTCCATTAAAAAAATCAACTCACTAGTTAATTAATTAATTAACATAAAAGGTTTAACAGGACAGTATTTTTTGTTGGGTTCGCGATGTCTAGTTTATTTCCGTTGTCCTTGGACGTCACGTTCTTGATGTCACGTGCAGATTTGCGACTTATATTTTAATTATAGGTAGGTACATAGTTACCTAATTTAAAATTTATCCAACAATATTTTTGCAAGTCACTCACGAGTTTTGGAAGTTGTTATGTGTATTTTTAAATGTATCTGAAACTGTGGACTCGAAATAATGTCTATTAATTGAAATAGAGATGGCATTTAGATTTAGTGGTAATTATACTTTGTTAGTAATGTAACCATACAAGACATTTCTTAAATATTTGAGTCGTGAAAGAATGATAAAAAATACTGTATAAAAAAATGGGGCGGCATTTTGGCCCTGCCTAGGGGCGGCATTTTATCTAGGGACGTCACTGATAATATCCCATTATAATCGATGAGATAGCTTAGCAAAAACACGTGAAAATTTAACAATAAAATCAAAGAATAATATAATTTATCCAGCAACGAATGTAGAGTATCTGACGATTTTTTATTGCAATATAAGTAATTTAATTAAATACGTAACGCACAGGCTTCTCATACCTGGGGTTCCAGGCTCGACCCGGTGATGTCACGATACATTTTATTATTATTTGTGATTTTCTCAAGTTTGACTTTATTTTTACACCATGTACGTACCGGTAAATAATTGAGACATGACGAATAAACATCTCTCAAGATTAACATCGATCGAGTCTTATTACTGACACACACCTTCCACTGGGCCATGTGAAGGATCGGGGCCCGTTGGTAAAGATTTCCGTTGTCGAAAACATAACAGAACTACATACTATACAGTGCTCGAAATAGAAAATCTTACGAACCGGAGCGCTGAATAATCATTCAAAAATATCAAATTATGTTAAATATTTTTCGGATATCATAAGGGCGATATGCCTAATAATCAGGGTTTCATTTATATTTGAAGGGGCTCTGCACTAATACACATTATCCCCCCCCCCCCCAATACAACATTAAAATGTAGTTTTTTTTAAATGGGTACACTACTAATTTTTGCAAAATCACTTATTTTTCGTCAATTTTCTTAGAATTGGGCTCTTATCTTCAAAATTCTAGAAGCTCGTACATTTGTGTATTCCTTCGCTGCAAGATTCTTTTGTGATTTAAAATTATTTTTCAGGTTCCGGAGACCTACTAATTTAAGGTCCTGGACTTGTAGCCCCATTAGCCATTTTTTAAACACATCTGAAGTCCGAACAGCCGGTATTATAGACCTTGTAGGACTAAAATAATACATACACTTTGTCAGTGCCGCAGGCGAATTTTTTTCCCACGAATCAGTTCTTACAACTTTAAAAACTACATATCTACATGCAATATTATCTCAATAACATGAGACGGAACGCAATTTTCAAAGAATCCACGAGCCGAAACGGTATCTTTTAGAATGTCACGAACAGGAACGGCGCTCCGGTGCGTTCCTGTCTATTTCGAGCCCTGATACTATAGATATTGTATAATTGTGTTTTCACTGCTTTTGTATGTTTTTATTATGTTCTCATTTTATGTTTTAATTTTTATCGCTTTCATTACTTTTTTTCTTCTTCTTTATAATAATGTTTCATGTCATGTTGTGAACGTCTTAAACTTATAATTTGTAATGTCAACAATATGTTAAAAAAAAAATGAATTGAATTGAATCACTAGAAGTGGGTCACGTGGCCTAGTATAGTGTTAAATAGGTACTAACTAAACTCAAATAACTTGAGATAAAAAGACCGTAGAACTGAGAGAAATATTATATTATGGAATAATTATTGTTATTGTTATTATTATTATTATTATTATTAGTATTGTTATGTATTTATCCGACAGTATATTATATCTATAGATCTACAGATATATTTTTTCTTTTGTTATTCTTAGAAGATGTAAACAATTTAAACTCCAGTTTTTAAAAGACCGCCACATAAAACATGATTTCGAGAAAACAAATTTACGACCTGTCCTCCAAGTACAACGTAGTTTTTACAATGTTAAGGACGTTTAAGATTGTTATGAGCTTTGTGCAAATATCAGTTCGAAGAATCATTACTAAAAGATTATAAACCGTTGAGAAATTGTGTTTAATAAAATTGCCAACAATAAAACATAGTATTTATTTATAACACATTATTTTATCTAGTACAGTGTTTCCCAAAGTGTGGTACGCGTACCCCCTGGGGTACGGGAAGAGTTTAGTGGGGGTACGCGCTGCACCGGGCTTTGGATGTGCCTGGTGCAACAAGCATTTATACAACACCAATACAAAATCCATGCTAGAAGGTTTATCGCATGCGGAAGAAGAGCAATTATTATTGTTGGAATTAGCCTCAGACGGATTCTTGAAAAGTAAATATATACTTTAACATCATTCTGGTTGCAAATGCAACCTGTTTATCCAGTTGTAATAGAAAAAGTCCTTAAATACATCTTCCCTTCTCCAACTTCATATCTATGTGAAGTTGCTTTTTCAGCATTTGTAGACGTTAAGTCATAAAAAGGAAAAGGCTTTTGGATGTGGAACGGGATCTCAGATTAAAATTAATAACCAGGTAACCAAATTACGATGATCTGTTGACTCATGATAAACAATTTCATCCTTCTCATTGATTATATTAATATGAATGTTATTTATAATATAACTTTTAATTAAGTATTTTATTATTAATGAATTTTATTTTTCGTTTATTATTATTTTGTTTATGTACTAAAAATGAAAAAATAAATATATTTTGATTGTTATTAAAGTATGCCTATGCAATTTTTTTTTGACAAGGGGTATTCAGTGTTACGAAAATTATAGAAGGGGTACAGAGATGTCGAAAGTTTGGGAAACACTGATCTAGTAGAACGACATCGAATCTATCTCAGAATTATAATTAAATTAAGATGAATAATTATGAAAACACTCATGAGAAAATATAGCCAATAGAAAAATCTTTTTCGAAAAAAGTAAGACACCCGGGAGGAATCGAACCGTCTTAGATTTAAGATCTTACCGTCCTTACGTCTTAGATTTAAGATTTAAGAATGTACCATTCTTACCATTACCATTTCCATTGCCATTTTCTATTGGCTATATTTTCTCACGAGTATTTTCAAAATTATGTACGAGTATGTTCAATAATTTGAATTGTACATTCATTTTAATCTTGTGAATTATTCGTTGAATAAAAGAAATAGTTAAGTAATTAAAAATTATTAGCAAGTTCAAGTAAGTTACGACAGAAAAATATTGGAGTGGTCCGTGACGTCGGTTAGTAATTAAAAGTAATAAATGCTTTAATTTAGAATACAAAAATCGATTGCCTACCGTAACTCAATTTGGAGAGCGCTTATGAGCAGGTAATAATAAGGCCAATAGTTAAAATTGTCGCAATTAAGCATGGTATTTGTAGCATAGCGATAATGCACAGGGCGCGAAACCCAAGAGACGTAGGCTCGATTCCTGCCGGGTGTCTTACTTTTTTCGAAACAGATTTTTTCCATTGGCTATATTTTCTCATGAGTGTTTTCAATATTATGTATGTTCAATAGTGTTATGAGTTTTCCAAAGGTTACATGCTTTGTTGAATGCTGATAAGTTTAGCCAAATCATCCGGGTCACGCTCCTCAGTCATAAACCGCCGAAAGGTGAAACACGCTTATAGTAATTATTTGTTACACCCCCCTTGCAGTAACATCCCTAGATAAAATACCGCCCCTAGGCAGGGCCAAAATGCCGCCCTGTTTTTTATACAGTATTTTTTATCATCCTTTCATGACTCTAATATCTAAGAAATGTGTTAAACATTACTAACAATATATATACTTACCACTTAATGCCATCTCTGCTTCAATAGACAATATTGCGAGTCCACGGTTTCAGATACATTTAAAAATACATCTTACAACTTCCAAAACTCGCGAGTCACTGGCAAAAATATTTTTGGATAAATTTTAAATTAGGTAAGTATTTACCTACCTATAATTCAAATATACTTAGCAAAGCTGCACGTGTCATTGCTGGTCATCAAGGATATTACGTCCAAGGACAACAGAAGTAAACTAGACATCGCGAACCCGACAAAATAATTACAGTTCTGTTAAAAATTTTATGTTAATTACATTTTGTTTCCAACCAGTGAGTTGAAATTTTTAATGGAAAGATATATCCTTTTTTACCTACTAAGTTTATGTAGCTATTTCTACATATTCTCAGATTCAGATTCTCCTCGATCTGCCGCCCTTCGAATAATTGCCGCCCCCAAGCGACGCTCAATCTGCCTATCCCCACGGGACGTCACTATCCCCTTGTATAATGAAAGTTAAATTATGCTTATATCCTAACTATCCATTCGCATATTAGTCTAAAATACAGTACGTATTTTATCTTTCATTCAAATTCATGCTAATTTGAATGTTGATAATGACGTCTCTGCAAACACTTCATGGCAGATGATAGCGTCTAAGGGGATTTACAAGATTTACCTATTTTTATTTAATGTCGCAGCTTTTTGCTTAAGAACTTTTACTTTTAAGAAAAAGACAAATTTTCTGCTTTAGTATTAGGTAAATGGCACCAGATGACGGTATCTGTATTTTATTTTTAACTAGAAAAGTAATTTATTTTTAACTTGAATAAATTATCAAATAGAAATGCCACTTTTGAACATTCTTATTGATATGCGCTTAATAATTAATTTTTATGTCATAACCAAAGCAATATTTGTATGGTTCACAATAATAATTATGGATCAAGTTCAATTTTCTTTAAATTCATTTTTTTTGTTTCAGTGGCTAGATAAAACAGATTTCTATATCGTGTGTTAATATCACAATAATTGTAGCTCTACAATTTTTCGCATAAATGTCAATACCAGTATTGATAAGACATCAAATTGAATGTGAATCATGTCCGTTTTAACAGTTCCGTCAGTAGTATAAAGAGGTATTTGCTAACCACAGAACAGATAATAAATAGAATACCGATAGGCTATATTCAATACGCCGCATCTTGATGCAGAGTTTTGAATGTGTGTGTGCTACAAAAATGAAGCACGCATTATGCACGTGCAATAGTTTGTGTAATACACCAACATTAAATGATCGTAAATGCATAAACCGAGGGCAGTTTTCAGTATTCGACGGATAACGTATTCTTGACACGTGTGTAAGTTTAACCCGGATTCTTCCTTACTCGAGTTGGTTACGTGCTGTCGCCTTACCCGTTATGTATTTCAGTTCCCATTATTTCTGAGTTCCCTGTTGCTAACATTAATTTGCCAATATTAATAAAGCCTGAAGATACTTTATATTTCGACTATTTATTTAAATTGATCCATGTACTATCAAAATAGGGTAAGTGTAATATAAAGTAAAAACATTCCTGAATTTTACAAAAGGGGTTGTAACTTTAAGTCCAAATATCTCAGGATCCATTTTGATGGACTTGACCCATAATTATCTTAAACCACCCATTTATAGGGTAACATTATTTATAGCTTAAGAACGCGTCGATTTGAATACCAATATGGCTTAGATTATAGAAAAATCAATATGGATTGGTTTGTACCTATTATATAATATATTATATTTCAGTAAAGCCGGTAAATATATTTTTATTATTTAGAGTTTCATTGGTATTGTTGAAAAAAAATGAATGGACTATGAAGCGCATGAGCTAAATGTATACCTATACGTAACTAAGCGATACCATACTAAAATCAGCGTGCATGAGAGGGATGCATCGCGGGTGCAATATTTATGCGATCGCACAACAAAGACGCAAAAATTTTCGCATTAAAATAAAATAAAGGATTTTATATTTATTTCCGATAAATTAATAACGATTAGGAGCAGTTTCAACTGCTTAAGACGACATTCTCAAGTAATACAATAAAATAATTAAAATGGCTTTACATCAAGATTTAGCTGTCAGATAAATAATTATATAATATCTTATATAATGTAATATAATTTTACATTTTCAAAATTTTGAAGCCTGAAATGAGCACCAGTCTTCTGCGCAATTCCGATTTCCAATAGTTTTTTTAGTCAAAGAATAACATGAGAAATGGTCGAAACAAATGAAACTAGTTTTACTGTCAATCGTATTACGCAATGAAAAAAAAATCTTCGTGAATAAGTGGTTTCTTAACAACGGGAGGAAATTTTGCATGATATTCTTGACAATTTTAATTAATTGTAGAAAATAAAAATGAGTATTACAGAGGTAGATACGTAAGACATTTTCTTTGGCAGTAGTAGAAAATATAATGGAATTAGGTACCAACTTTATAAGGGGACTTTATAAGGATATATTTTTTCAAAACCTCCTTGTAAAACTAATCAGTATCATTGATCAGTATGATTATCAACTGGTAGAAAAGGTTAATGAGGTCAGTAATTTTTATGGTTTAAAAATGAACCTCAAGAAAACAAAACTACTACTAGCATCAAAAATAGCGACATCAGACACCAACACAAATTTCGTCATTGACAGGGAACCAATCGAACGTGTGACCCATTATAAATATTTAGGTATATGGGTCAATGAGAAATGGGACCAGTCTCAGGAAATAAAAACTAGAATTGAGATCGCAAGGAGCGCCTTTCTCAAAATGAGACGCCTCCTTAGCAATCGAGATCTTAACCTAGGTCTAAGACTGCGTATGGTACGTTGTTATGTTCTCTCAATTCTTTTCTATGGTATGGAAGTATGGATGCTAAACCAAGAGACTTGAAGCTTCCGAGATGTGGCTGTATAGACGCATCCTCAAAATTCCTTGGACTGACCGGGTGACAAATGTTGAAGTTCTGAATCGAATGGGGAAGGACCGAGAAGTTCTACGTAGTATCAAAACCAGGAACTTCGGCCACATTATGAGAGGACAAAAATACGGCATTCCCCAACTTTTGTCATTCAAGGAAAGATCAATGGGAAGCGTAGCAGAGGACGGCGCCGCATTTCGTGGCTTAAGAACCTCCGTGATTGGTACGAGTGCAGCTCCACTGAACTGTTCCGGGCAGCAGACGACAAAGATAAGATCGCCTTGATGGTGGCCAACCTCCGCTAGAGGATGGCACAATAAGAAGAAGTATCATTGACAATATAATTTGATATGGGTCTTGGCCACCTCTCGAAGAGATTTCTTAACAGTTTTTCACGAGACAACCTGGTTTTATTCCATAAACGATAGGTGAATTTTCAAGACTCGAGATTTCATAAACAGATAATCTACCAATCATCCATTGAAGTCTCCACAAGTAATACGAGTAGTAAAGGAGGTACTGTTCAGTTATCAGGAATACAGCGGAAAACACATTTTGAAAATAGCCGATAAACTGGATTATTTGTTAGATTCGGTTAGTTTAGGTTAGGTTGGGTTAGGTTAGGTTTGGTTAGGTTAACCTAACAAATAATCCAGTTTATCGGCTATTTTCAAAATGTGTTTTCCGCTGTATTCCTGATAACCGAACAGTACCGTAAAGAATTATCAAATTAGTACTATATTTCGAGTGCCTAAAGTCAGACAACGTTATCTACAAAAAAGTGTTTTTTTTTTTTTAGATAACGTTATTTTACATTTACGGCTACATAATAGTCAAACAACGTTATATCAATCTTTTCTAATTTCTTATTAAATCGTCAGTAAAGTTTAACGCTGACTTCATAAGTTACCCTTGTTTTCATATTTTTTTAAAAACTATCCCTATACATTTTAACATCATCATAAGCAAGATAAATGTACAATACACAATAAATTATAAAATATTAACATTAAGTTTTAAATAAACATTTCCCATGTTGAGTTACAAGAATCTAAAATAACGATTTTTGGCTCTCCTGTAAAGTTTCACTTTTGTAGATAGTGTTGTTTGACACTAAGCCCTCAATTTTTAAATCGTCATAGCAGCCATTTTTTTTGATTATCACCAAAATTAACATTTGTGTTCAGTATTCTTTGGCAAATCATTATGGAAAGATACACAGTAAGTTGTACATCGTATAAAAAATGTGAAATCGTATTACAGCAATTAATAATAATCTATTCGAGTTACGTTTCGGGCATTACGTTAAATTTATGTTCAAAATAATTGACCTATATAGCTTACTATTCGTAATTAAATTAGTTAACTGGTTATTTTTGTGATGTTAAGAATCTAAAATGTCAAAAACGTAAACGTACTACTGAAAATGTCGATGTTGTAAATCAAAATTTGGATGAAAATCCAGAACAATCAATCACGCGTCGTTCTCAAGAACTTGAAATTTCTTATGACACTAGCTGGAATATTTTTAATAAAACTATGCATCTGAAGGCGTATAAAATACAGTTATAGATTGCACAACCAGAGTTGGTGCGACACAGATAGAAATATTGTGTGTATTGGTGAATTTATGAAGAATACAATATTCTTTTACAAGCTGTTACTTTTTAAAATGCGTCTGTGTGAGTATTCGGCCGCCTCAACTCTGGTTGCGCGACCTATAACACAAGAACTTAAACAGAATTACCATTTAGATTTTAGTGAGTCAAAATTTTGCTGATTGGGATTTAGAGTACCTTGAAATAGATAAAAAATCATCGTCAGCGATGACGTTCAATTAAGCACAATTGTCGCATTTCGAGTAATGAAAATCCATATGCTATTTTTTTAAATACCTTTACATCCATAAGAATTAACAGTTTGGTGTGTGGTATGGTCAGGGTGTATTTAAAAAAAAAAACGAAAATGGCAATGCAGTAAGTGATGTCCCGTGGGGGTAGGCATATTGAGCGGATGTTACCCAAAGGGCGGCAAATCGAAGAAAATCACTAGGTATATAAGTATAGAAATAGCTACCTAAACTTAGTAATACAGGAAATATCTTTCCGTTACAAAAATGAGCTCACTAGTTAGAAATAAAATGTATTAATTAGGTACCTACCTACTATAAAAGTTTTAAAAGGATTTTTTTGTCGGTTTCGCGATGTCTAGTTTACTTCCGTCATCATTGGACGTCACGTTCTTGGTGAACAGCAATGACACGTGCACACCTAATTTAAAATGTATCCAAATATGTTTGCCAGTCATTTGCGAGTTTTGGAAGTTGTCAAGTGTATTTTTAAATGTAGATACCTTATCTGAAACTGTAGACTCGCAATATTGTCTATTAAAGCAGAGATGGCATTTAAAATAGATTTAGTGGTAAGTATATATTTTGTTAGTAATGTTTGTATACAACACATTTCTTAGATATTGGAGTCATGAAAGGATGATAAAAAATACTGTATTAAAAAAAATGTGGTGGCATTTTGGCACTGCCTAGGGGCGGCATTTTGTCTAGGGACATCGCTGAATGCAGTTACTGTCAATAGATAACGCTATAGAAACATGATTGCTGATTTTTTCTGGTGATTTTGATCTGGACGATATCTAGTTACAACAACATGGTGCAATATGCCATAAAGCTCGTGATACAATCAATTTATTAATATTCAAATTAAGAATATACTATTATCTATTATTTGATAACCCTAGACATTATAAAAGTAGATAAATTTAATTTGGCACTAATCAAAAATGTGTCGTTTAAAAAACTTTTGAGTCACTCTGTGACAGAGTTGACTCTCAAACTTTTCATCGCCAGTGCGTCTAAGGTATAATCTCTGGTTCAGATTAATACTAACGCGTTCACATTTACATGTTTTTGAAATGCGCATATTAATGAGGGTAATATAGTTGGCCTTTGACTTGCATGAGCTCCTTATAATAAACTCTGGAGGAGTCCATGTTTCAACATTAATTCGCCGAATAATAAATTCTCTCCAGCCGTTTTGATCCGCGGAGATTACGGCGGCTATAAATTGAAAGAAGCTCTGAGAAGGTGTAGTGATTTAAATAAATAACTTTTACATATTATACGTGTACTAGTCTGTGAATTTGCCTAATCTATAAAACATTCACAAGATGATAATATTATACAATATTTATTTATTTTAAAAAAATCACGTTGAGTACATAACAAATTATTAATTCAGGACGTTCACAACATGACATATAGAATAAAAGGATAAGTAAATCAATTAGAGAAAAAACAAGTTAGAGAAAAAAAATACAAATCAAAACATCATTTTAAAGAAAAGAAATAAAATAAAAAAACAACAACAATTCAAAAAAAAATCAAATTAAATAATAAAATAGAATTTTAAAAACAACGCATAATGCATCGCTAAAAATGTCTACATCTCTAGGGAGTGCATTGACCAGCCGCACAGCCCTCGCTATTGGTGCCTGGTGAGCCTGACATGAGGAAACAGCTTTCTCCCTTAATAGGTCATGGCTGCGAGCATGCATGTAATTTGACGGGTGCATAAAAATTCAAATTTTCTAAAATATTTGGATACATTATTTTTAAAACACATGAAAAAAAAAATAAAAAAAGTAAGATAACCTGCATATCTCCGGTTGTGTACCCAGGCACATAGACCACTATGTTAAAGGCGCCATATTTAATTGTGACAACTAATTGCTCTTAATACTCTCTGAAGCGCTTTCCAAGTTGAGCTACTCTTGGCCATCGGCTTTTGTATTTTAAATGAAAGCTTAATTTTATATGGATAAATATTTGATTAATAAACACAGAAGTGTTTTAATTGTTGTTTATTGTACGCACTTGTACTCTATATTACTTTTTGAGGTGTATGTATTTGAATAATATTAATTTAGTTATTTATCTGAATTTACTATTTAATAGTTTCACGTCATTCTCGGAATAACACAGTGTACGAGGAATGACTAATCAATTAAGAGATTATTTTGTGAACTGCTTGATTGAAAGGTTTGATATCGACTAATTATTATATCTAATAGAATGTAAATTCGAGTGATGAGTACTTAAATATCGTCTGAGATCGTTAGTTTTACTTTATATTGATTAGTGTTACTATAGAATATAATATAATAGACAACATTCTTATAGAAAATACATATTGCCAACCAATGACATTAATATGGACAAAGCATCTGGAAAAAAATGGCACTCACTTTTTTGTCGGGTCTGCCGAATGGCATAATCAGCTGTTCTAACGCCATTACAATAAAGGTCATATTGCTATAAACTCCCGATGCTTTTTGTCGGGTCTGCCGAATGGTTCGGTTCGAACGGGTTCGCTCAAATGAACATTGACACTAGAAACACTGTTCTAACGCCATTACAATAAAGGTGATATTGCTATAAATTCCCTATGCGTGATATGGCATCATGGAAATTGCGTGACGTCTACCTATAGATACATGTGCGAATGTCGTTATGCACAAATTTACTTGCTAGCTATTGTATTGAGTGCGTTGTCCATTAATAATGTCATTGGTGCCAACCGCTAAAAATAAACGTGATTTTGACATGACAGTCTAAAAGTGTAGGCATGTAGAAGATGATAAAAACGTTCATTGAGACATGCAGGTGTCGATGCAGTGTAGCTTAACGTGAGGTGATCTCATTGTTGTTCTGGTGATTTCGGCAGATTTTGCCAACTGACAAAGTTAGTCAAAGGTTCAAAATGTGCTACGGGATGGGAACATCAGTCTGATAACATTTAAACACCAAGAAAAACGACATTACACATTTTTCCCGTAGCAACAGCTTACCGTGACGTCACGTGATAGTCAGCGACATGCACCATAATATAATTCGCGCTTAAGAAACAGTGAATTTAAAGATTAAATAGAGGGAAATTGATAATAATTTAATATTATACTACATCAGGGGTCGGCAGTTTATCAAGTGAGAAGAGCCAAATTTTCAAGGAAACAGGATAACAAAAGTACCAGAGAGCCGCATATATGTAATATACATATTATTATTATAGATATATTTTAGACGTATTTTATTTTATTAAAAAAAAATAATTAGAACGGCGTCCATGCATCGCTTTTTGTAGCTTTACTATGTCTGACAAATAGCTACTTATTTTTAATCGAATACATGGTTGTCAATTTTCATCCGTTATTCTGCTTCTAAGTTTATTTTTATTTGGTTCATAGATGAGAATGCTTTTTCGCATATGTAGGGCCAAAGATTGTGAGAATACCAAAAGCTAGTTTTTTTAACGCGTCATATTATGTTTCATTGTTAGGCAGTTGTTTTATAGCTGTCGACTTGTGCTGAGAAATCAAATTGGATTTCTCTCTTTCGAGTTCTTCCAAGCGGCTGGTCAGATCTGTGAATTTGTTGCTCCACAGTTTCTTGCTTTTTAAATCTATTGACTGCTTCTGGAGTGAACCAAAATATGAGTAGAGTAAAGAGATCTCTCGAAAGAGTGTTCTCGATATTTCTATACGGAGTCGAGTCGTGGACCCTGAAGGCAAGAGAACGGAAGAAATTGATGCCTTTAAGATGTGGTGTTGGCGCCGAATGCTTCGCATTTCTTGGACGGAGCACTGAACGAACCAGTCAATCATCCAGAGACTAAAGATAAAGGAACAGCTCTCGACGATATGTCTGAGAATAATTCTGCAGTTTTTTGGACATATTGTCAGGCGCGGACCGGACAATCTGGAGAGACTGGTAGTTTTGGGTAGCCTCCAGGGAAGGCGAAGCAGAGGAAGAGGGTCTGCGCGACGGAGCGACCAAGTGAAAGAGCTGACTGGAAGCATCATCCATTCTACCCTGAGAGAAGCGGAAGATCGAGAAGGATGGAAAGTCTTGGTCGCTCAAAGGATGGTGAAATTTAAATGTGGTCACGATCCTCAGCCATGAGTGCACGACCAAGAAGAGAGAAAGAGTGGTAGAGAGTATGCCGTACGAGTCTAAGTTTGTTCGGCGGCTCTGTCTCATATACTCATAAGTTATAAGGTTGCTTGAGATAAGATGAAATTGGAGTTTATGTCTGAAGAGCCGCAAATGTAAGGCTCGCGAGCCGCTTATGCCGACCCCTGTACTACACCATATTATCGTATTTTATACGTATAATTACGTAGGGATGAGATGACGGATCATTATTTCACAACCGGTGGACATCCAATAAACATTTTTTGCCGATTGCATAAATTAAAATAGTACTTATTCGTTTTTGAACGGATTCACACCATGGCGCGTTGAAAGTGTGGTGAAAAATTTATTTCTCTCGAAAACAATAATTCTCATTTACGATTATTATTTTTTCGCTTGCGTTGTTTTCTCTCATAACTTTCGGTACAGCGGTTTTGTCCGAACAGAAAGAGCGGCACACAAAAATACATCATTGTATTTATTAATAAATATTATATTATAATATAGTAACTATAATATAATGACAAAAGCAAACTCTGGGTAACGAACATTAATTCTTAGAGCACGCGAACAAGGTAGTGGTGAAGGCACCTGAAACTTAACTAAGTAAATTAATTTAACCTAACCTGCACTTAACTGGAGTCTAAAAAACAGACCACTCAATATAGTATACGATTATAATATTTGCATAAACACCTCTGAATAGGGGTCCAACACGTAGTAACATAAAATGTAACCGTCTTTCGTTCAAGCGTTGAGTGAGGATTCATGCATTGTCCTTCCAATTTATACAATTAATGCAGTACATAATATACTACAAGAGATATTGTCACAATTAACCAATCATAATAGACCCTACTGATCTAGTTATGATTGAGGAAATGCTGACAAATATTATCGATCTATTGTTTTGTTTCGAGAACAAAATATACATATTAAAGTGTGTCACTCATTTAATGCTAAGTGGTATAATGGCCCCACGATGGCCGCGCAGCTTAAGCGTTGGCCTATAGCGTCATGGGTTCCAGGTTCGAATCCTGGGTCTAACAATTACACATATTGTTTTCAAATTGTGTATGAGTCAGAGTATGGACGTAATAGTTTGAGCATATAACTGACTTCCATTTTTCGTAAAAACAAAATATGTTAATACAAAACTCCACTCTGTGGAGGCCCATATGGTCTTATTAGGATCAAACATGGTCGAAAAAGAAGATATGATTGCTATATATTGTTTTTAGTTCTATAGTAGAACAATAATTCTACCTTGAACTTGCGCTTAACATACTAACACAAATTTGGATTTGCGATTTCAATTATTGTTACTGCTTCTATATCCGACTGTTCTTACATGAAGCCTATTAATTGTATAATTATCTTGATTTTTAGTCAAAACTATCGAACATCACACTACTTATGTAGTATAGTTAGAGTTAATCTGGTTGATATCCCGAGATTCCCAGGTACTGCAATATGTCCTCAGGTGGTGCTTCTTATCGGGCACCATGTCATCGTATCACTGCCGGCTAAGCTTATAATTACCAACAATACAAAAATGTACTAACAGTAAGTGAATATTATGTCTTCACGTATTTCATTATTATTTAGCGATGCCAACAAATTAATGTCCTTAGTCTTGGCATCCAAATGGTGGCGCGGAATTATCCAGTCAATGAAGAAAGTAAACCAAGTATCTGGCAGTTCCATGAAGACTCTCAGTAATGAAGTTGACGACGAGGAAGAGTTAGATAATCTTATTTTTCCACCGCACTGTGTTCTCATAACTTTCTGTATGGCAGTTTCGGCCGAACGTGCAGTGCGGCGCACAATAATTTATTTATCTCGTGCTCCTGACAGTGCTGAGTTTTTTTTATTTATTTTTTTATTTTCCGTTATTTTTATTATGTTTTCCGAACGGTTGTTTCATTCCGTAACGCGGCCCGCGCCCGTAACTCGGGCGGGATACATTTGCGACGTTTATTTTTGTTTATTTTTTCCTGAGATGGCTACTTATACGAATATATAATTTTATTTTATGTACTGTATCCCGGCAATTTGTCAACACGAAATATTTATTCAGAAATCAATTCAAGTCTTTCGTAATATTGTAGGACTATGTGCAATTTGTTTGTATTTTTTGGTTACATGTAAGTTGTACGTATGCAGTTCAGCCGCAGTACGTGAAACGTGAGTTCGTATTACATGTACGTAAACAGTTCACCGCAGGACACTTATTCGTGCGCCGCAGTACGCGAAACATGAGTACGTATAACATTTAATCAAATGACGAGTTCTTCGTTGAACATTTCACCGTGGAATACATTTGTACGTATCTTACAAAATGCGGCGATAGTTTGCAAATAGTACTGTTCCAATTAGATTAACCCTAACCTATCCTAACTTAACCTAGTAAAGACATCTCCTTATATTGTAGCATACGTACAAATATACTCCACGGTGAAATGTTCAACAAAGAACTCGTAATTTGATTAAATGTTACACGTACTCATGTTTCACGTACTGCGGCGCACGAATAAGTGTACTGCGGTGAACTGTTTATGTACAAATTTCCGGATACGGTATTTTTTGTCACAACGGAGAACACAACACCTTCATAATGATGCTTTTGGGAGTGTCGTTGCTGAGGGATGAGACACATGTGATTGGTGATGACCAGAAGGTGTAGATGGAGAGTCGTCAGTAGGAGAGATGAGAAGTCAAGATTTGGTGGTAGTTGCTCCGATGGCGAACAATCGAATGGGGAAGAACCGAGAAGTTCTACGTAGTATCAAAACCAGGAAAATACATTACCTTGGCCACATTATGAGAGGACAAAAGTACAGTATTCCTCAACTTGTCTTTCAAGGAAAGATCAATGGTAAGCGTAACAGAGGACGACACCGCATTTCGTGGCTTAAGAACCTCCGTGATTGGTACGAGTGCATCTCCACTGAACTATTCCGGATAGCAGACGACAAAGCTAAGATCGCCTTAATGGTGGCCGACCTCCGCTAGGGGATGGCACAACAAGAAAAAGAAGCTCCGATGGATGCAGGAGCGAGTTTTATTTGCAGCATAAACAGTTGGTACAAGAGCATGTTACAAGAGCGTTATGTTACAATACTTATGATAATGTTCCGAGGTCCGAACTCGGTAGAATCAAATGCTGAGCGGGGCGACTTACACGAAGCTTACTGATCGGACGGAGGTTATGATTGATACTAATAGGTATTTAAACTGAATAACTTATCATCTATGACTTGCTAATTATATGCATGAATATTCGGTAAATTGCGAGTCATTGTTGATGTACGAATAATGTAGAATATGCTGACTGTGGATGCGATAATTTTGCGATAGTTTAAATGACTTGCTAATTCTTATACTGTCGAAATAATGTCAACAAGGCCCGAAGTCATTGACCACTACAATGTAAATATTAAAAAAATATAATATAATCCTACTACAATCTCCTTCTTCTTTTTGGTCGTACCCTTATGGTTAAGGATCAAGACCATCTTTTAATTTTACCATCCTTTGAGCGACCAAGACTTTCCATCCCTCTTGATCTTCCACTTCTCTCAGGGCAGAATGGATGATGCCTCCCCCTAGTCAGCTGCTTCACCTGGTCGCTCCAGCGCACCAATGTTTTACCTCTGCTTCGCCTTCCCTGGAGGCCACACAAAACCACCAGTCTCTCCAGGTTCTCCAGTCCACGCAGGACAATATGTACAAAAAACTGCAGAATGCATCTCAGACACATTGTCTACAATGGTAAATAATCATAAGAAAGTTCAATATTTATTACATAATAATTTTTCTTCGTCTTATTCGCGTAACTATCGAAGATCATGATAAATTCAAAATACATCAGCATTCTATAGCTTTCCCTATTATTTACAAGCCTTTTGGTGGATGCTATCGGTTTTTGCTATACGCTTTCATCCCTTTACCAAGCACATTGCCCAAAAAAATAATTACCTTAAATACTTTTTGGGCCATGGCGAATAGTATAAAAATATTCGTTAAAACCATTTAGCTGGATCTCACATCTAAACTCATAATATATAAAATAAACCTTCTAAGAACATCGCTCTGGTGTTGCATATGAATACCGCGCATATTGCAGCAGTCGCACTTAGTGGATAATATATGTGGCGACCGGCGAGCCGGCTTAGGAATGACATTTATGAAAATGTGACATCTTTAAAATAAATTATTAGATAAACTTTCATCTATGCATACTTATATTATTATTTTCAGTGTTTTCAAATCCGTTGTTTTAATAACTTTCTATTACTGTCAAAACTCCGACATAAATCACTCCATTTGGGCGGCTATCGTGATGCAGTGCATAAGGCGCTGGCCTTCCACTCGAGAGTTTTGGGTTCGATCTCGGTGAGGACACAATATTTATGTGTTTTTCTCAAAGCCTGAGTGTTTGTGATTGTCCGAAAATACTAACAAACCATATTGTACGAAAAAGCAAGGAAATGGTTATTAATAATTCGAAAAAAAACCCTCTATGTCACTATTAGGGATTGCAATACCGGTATTCAATTATTTATCGATATCAAAATACCGGTTTCAAAAATCCAAAATACCGGTATTTTATGTTTTATATTTTTCGCAAATAAATTAATGTTTTTTTTCCATTTTTTTTCCCGACCATGCCTGATCCTAATATGATCATATGGGCTTACACAGAGTAGATGTTTGTATTAACAGATTTTTTTTACGAGAAATGGATGTCAGCCACTTGCTCAACCTATTAGGTCCATACCCTGACTCACACACAAATTGAAAAACAATATGTGTACCTACTTGCCAGACCCAGGATTCGAACCTGGGACCCACGGCGTGATATTCCAACGCTTAAGCCGCGCGGCCACCGAGGGTTCCATTACTTACTACTATTGTACCTAAATTAAATATTTTAGTGTATAAGTTTTATGCTGCCAAAATGTAAATTTGTTGACTTAATCCATAAAAATTTAAATGAAATATCATAAAAACCAAATCCCTCAAATATACTAGTAGAATTGTCGCGATGAATTAATTAACTTATTTCGAAAATGAAAATATTCGTAACAAACATTTTATTCAATAACTTACTATTGATCCAACGTTGATAGTAGCTACATCGATAAAACGTTGAAGTTGAGAGAGATTTTTTTATACCTAGACCTAATGGGAAAATTAGCAGTTCTAAAGAATTATGTACATATTTATAAAGGTCAACATAATAAATGTAGGTAGGTAATTTGGTTTGCTATAAAATAGTGTATGAAAGAGATATTAATAGTTATATTTATTTATAGGTACATTTTTTTCTTTTAACTATATGTTTTGAAGAATACCGGTATTCAATAAAAAATACCGAAATACCGGTTTTGATAATAATATAATATTCATTCGGTATTGGAATCCCTAGTCACTATGTACTTTTAAAAATCTACAATTTTATTGATAAATTTCAAATAACTTGTGATATTTTCAGAATAGCTGCCTAAATTAGTACACTGACTACATGAAAAGCAGGCCATGTTAAGGCGACAACATCTGCAAATGACATGGAACGTTTCGTACGCAACTAACTACAAATACGACAAGATTTACCGCGCGCATACATCAAACAGTATGAATTATGCACGACTTTGTTCAGCGACCTTAACTACGCTCGAATAATAAACCTTTTGAGAATCTCTGGTTTTGTCAGTTTTGTACAATGTGTGCCTTTAGGTCGATTAGACTGACATATCATATCATTATGATATCAAAACATATGTTCAATAATTAGAAGGATACATTCTTAAATCTTGTGAATTATTCGTTGAATAAAAGAAATAGTTAATTATAAATTATTAGCAAGTTCAAGTAAGTTACATCATAAAAAATATTGAAGAAATCCACGACGTCGGTTAGTAATCGAAGTAATAGGTATCTATTTTGATTTAAGAAACAAAAATCGATTGCCAAAGTAGCTTGATTTGGAAGAGCGCTGATGGGTAGGTATTAAAATTGACCAATGCTTAAAATTTGTCGCAATTAGTATGCCACTACATAGCATATTGGTAAATGCGACGGATGGGGCGTAAACTCGGTTCGATGGGTCGGGGTGGCTTACTTTTTTCAAAAAAAGATTTTATCTATTGGTTATAATAAATACTCTCTCAGAAAGTGTTTTTCAAAATTATGTATGTTTGAAATCAAAACGTCTTTAATATCACACGGCGATATACAGGCCAGGCCCCATCTCCGAAAATAATGAGTTAAGATTTTTAGGGGTTCGCACATATTAAAACAATTAATATTATTTTTTGAAGTTTGTATTATATTCTAATCAACTTGGTGAATACATATTAGTGGCGCTTTTAGCAATGGATTGTAATTTAAAGGTGATGGTGGGTGGATTCCGGAGGTTAACAGCAGTGACGTCACATGACAAAATGCCGCCCCATTTTTATATAGTATTGTTTTTTCATCCTTTCATGACACTAATATCTAAGAAATGTATTGTATGGATACAATACTTACAAAATTTATATACCACTAAATCTAATTTAAACGCCACCTCTACTTCAATAGACAATATTGCGAGTCCACGATTTTAAATACATTTAAAAATACACCTGACAACTTTCAAAACTCGTGAATGAAATACCTATAATTAACAAATCTGTACGTGTCATTGCTGTTAATCAAGGACGTAACGTTCAAGGATAACGGAAGTAAACTAGATATCGCGAACCCAACAAAAACATTACAGTCCTGTTAAACCTTTTATGTCAATTATTAGATTTTGTTTCCAACCAGTGATCTCATTTTTTTAATGGAAATATATTTTCATTATTACTAAGTTTGAGGTACTTATTTCGATATATACCTAATGATCCTCCTCAATTTGCCGCCCTTCTAGTAACTGCCGCCCCCAAGCGACGCTCAATTTGCCTACCCCCACGGGACGTCACTGGTTAATAGGATACCAGATGATGACCTTTTATGATGTTGATTATGGCTCTGTTCTCTGGTTGCAATATCATTCGCGCGGTATATTTGTTGGATTACCCGGTGCGCGACACTTGACGGTACACTGTTGATGGATGATATGAGGTTGGTAAATGATGTTGATTGGTTGTATGAATGATGAGAGCCGGTATTCAGAAGTATCGCTTGGATGACGGTCACACTATATCAAGCTGACCCGGCTGTGGTCCACAACAACTTCTGAATCAGTCAGTATAAATTGAATTAATCAATAAACTGTGGCTTAGCGGTAACAGGCCAACACGTAGGTACACGTTGTCTTGAGCTAACTAAACTTAACTTTCATCACGGTCGATCATGACCCACGACTAGTGACCTTGTAACAATAATTGGGGATTTGAGGTTGGTGGAAAGAAAAGACGAATGCGAATATAAATGGCCCAACCACATATAATCACAAAAGAACTTTAAAAGTAAGAAGTAAGAAAACAAAACATACTTGGAAAATACTCTTGCGCATCTATTCTATACACAAGACTGCTATCGGCAGCTATCGAGGGTAGTTTATCATATTTTTTTATGTATTGTAGTATTATAAATTGCCCCCATCCGACTCATCCCCGTCCTATTACAGTCCACTAAAATGTTCAACCAGCTATATATGATTAATGTCCAGTGGTTTTCCACTCTCTGTGCAACGTATCCAGGCCACTATCACGCCAGTAACTTGACGATATCTGAATGGTATACTCATAATAATTAGTAATGGCTCTAAGGCATTGTGTTTTCTGTCCAAGTGTATTTTCGTTTGACTTTAAACTTAGCAAAAGTTAAATAGTTGAAAACTCTATTTATTCTGCGCTATGCTAATACGATTACCATAATACTCATATATACTTAGGAAACAATTCAGACGATTTCTGTGTTGAAATATGCCGTATATCTGTGGAACTATTACAGTGAATTTAAATGTATTAATTACATGCAAGAGACCACCACCAGCCGTAAGACGAAGATCAGCATAACAGACTTTTATTCATTAAATCATGAATAATATTCTATTGCTTCGGCAAAATACACAATATTATAATATATATTTTTAGTCTGCGTATTTAGATTCATTAGTCTAGAATCCTGGATATTGGCTAGTCAAGAATATGTAAATACTCGAAGGAGGTGTTCGCGCTCGAAATAGAAAATTTTATGAACCGGAATGCTCGATAATTTTCTGAAAATATTAAATTGTGTGAGTGTTTTGTTATCTCCATATACTCGTACCTAACCGTAGATGGGTAACAGAAAAATTGAATAACAATAATACGCAGTACTATCAAAGATTTGGACAGACAACGTTTTTCATGCCGCAGGCGATAAAAATAATTTTTTACAATGTGTGCTGTCAAAAATGGTATTATTATTTTTATTTCCTTTATTTATTTAGAAAAAAGAGTATTATGGCATTACAGTGATTGGCCAATGCGCCATAATTCATATTAAATATTCTTCTTCAACTTCTTTCACCCTGTCACATCCCAACATTGGGGCATAGGGCAAGCACAAGTTGGCGCCACTTCCCTCGGTCCATCGCCAACTTCTGTGCCTCCCGCCATGTCAGACCTGCAGCACGTAGGTCGCTTTTGTAGCATCGCTGCAGGGTGAGGGAGGGCCGGCCACGGCGACGGAACCCTTGAGGCTGTGCCACAAGGGTACGAAGTGCCGCACTCTTTGGCGGCATCCGGAATACATGTCCCAGCCACGTAATTCGTCTCTTCGTGATAACTTCAATCACCGAAGGCTGTTGTGTCTGCTCACGAACTCGGGTGTTTGTAACGCGATCGTACCAATGTACCCCTAAGATTCTGCGGAGATATCGGTTCTCAAAGCTCAAAAGCCGAGACTCTTGAAGCTTAGTAAGATGCCATGTCTCACAGCCATACAGGAGCACAGGTCGCACGCACGCGTTAAACAAACGACATTTGGTACTCACAGAATACAGCCTTGACCTCCAGGCGACTCCAAGTTGGTTGAACGCAGAGCCCACCACACCCATGCGGATTCCAAGCTCACTAGAAATACCACCATCATCGGCAACCGTGGCACCCAAGTATTTGAATCTGGACACCAGCTCGACGGGCAGACCAGAAACCCGCAGAGGAGTGTCAGCGTCGATGCAAGCAGCACTGCACATGGATTTGGTCTTAGCGGCATTCAGATGAAGACCCACACGCATCGAGTTCGCGGCTAGCCTGTTCACGGTCACCTCCAACCTTTCGATCGTCGAGTCAAACACGACTGCGTCGTCTGCATACTCCAAGTCGCACAGTCTTTCTTCGCATAGATCGCTTGTGTCATCATGATGTAGGCGTATCCCACTTAATTAATTACTTTAATTACAAACAACAACCATTATAACAAGATAGTACCTGCTGCATAATATAATCAGTGCATAGTTTGTGTACTCCCGCGGTACATCTCTGATTTGTTCTTATAATTACAACTTATACTTAAAATCGGGTGGGTGGCGAGGAGGACATGCGAGGCTTAGTGCCAGTGTTACTGAACCGTGGTCAACAGAAGACTATACTCCAGCACCTGGACCATTTACTGCTGACCCAGGTGTAAAAGTGAATGTTGACGTTCAGTGTGTATTATGTCAGAATTTAAAGATTTTTTAGTAGAGTATTCAATTTTTTTAATGTCTTTTGGTACCGATGTCTCGTCTTCTCCGGCTCCAAGGCGTCATATGACGCTGGATTCACCTGTAAGATTATCTGGAGACATGACTGGACATACCTTAGAGGCGATTCTAGTGACGCAGAAAAGGGCATATCCAACAACGCTATGCAAGGTATGTGCCAAAAATAAAAAAGGGGCGAGACTCGGTACATGGTTAAAGAGTGTGATATTCCTCTTTACAAAAGCATCTGCTGGCATAAATATTACTTTATTTGTCATTATTAAACTGTTTTTGATTGTTCCTGAAAGTTTTATTTAAATATTTCCACAAATAATCTAATAAACCAAGATTATATCATTTACTAGAAAAAACCAATTTCACTCAAATTTGTCCGGGAATTGGGGTAAATTTTATAAAAACCTGCTGGAGCTGAAAGTGTTAATAATGTATTAGTAAATATCAATTAGTGATACCACACTATCATTAATCAGAATTTATGTTATAGTAAAAAAACTAAACAGTTAAAAAGAAATCAACACAAAATTATTGTTTGTAGAAATAGGTAATATGACGTCAAGTTTCTTATTAAACTTTATTAAGCAATATAATAAACGATTTCTTTTATTCAACGAATAATTCACAAGATTTTGAGAATGTAACATTCCATATATTTAATTTACATAACTTGAAAATACCTCAGGTAATTTATGCCCTCTAGAAAAAATCATATTTGAAAAAAATACGATGCTCGACGGGATTTAAACTCGTATTACCCGTAACTACTTTCACACAAGTTCAATTAGGCGTTATAAATAAAATATTTGGGGATAGCCGGGCATCGGTTAGTAATTAAGGTAAATAATATTCCTTGATTATTTAATACACAAAAACCGATAGTCAATAATAACGCAATTTACGTATGACCTACTAGTTTTAATTTTCGTAATTGGATATGAGGCTCTTAGCATAATTTGGTTTGGATACCAGTGGTTATACGGGTTCAAATCCCGTCGAGCATCGTATTTTTTTTTCAAATATGATTTTTTCTAGTTTTTTTTTCAATAATGTTTTCAATATGCTTTTGAGGTTGATAACTGTAAAATAATAATATGTATGTACCCTCTGATTTCACAGCGGTTAACGGTTTTATGTATATAAAAAATGGCTATTTGTAAATTTACGCAACTGTTCATCTAAATCTAAATAATGACAGTTCATTGGATACTGTGCATATTTTAGGGGTAACAATAACGCAAAGATTTTTATAAATCTCAACGCGGACGATACAAATTAATCTTATTTCAGAAGTGTGAATTTTGCTACGAATTAATCTGCAATTTATTTTACACATAAATCCTAGAATTTTTTAAACTTTATTTTTATATAAGCACTTATTATAAAAGTATATTATAATATTAGGTCTCAGACTGCGTATGGTACGTTGTTATGTTCTCTTAATTCTTTTCTATGGTATGGAAGTATGGACGCTAAACCAAGAGATGTCACGGAGACTTGAAGCTTTCGAGATGTGGCTGTATAGGCGCATCCTCAAAATTCCCTGGACTGACCGGGTAACAAATGTTGAAGTTCTCAATTGAATGAGGAAGTTCTACGTAGTATCAAAACCAGGAAACTACAGTACCACGGCCACATTATGAGAGGACAAAAATACAGCATTCCCCAACTTGTCATTCAAGGAAAGATCATTGGGAAGCGTAGCAGAGGATGGCGCCGCATTTCGTGGCTTAAGAACCTCCGTGATTGGTACGAGTGCAGCTCCATTAAACTGTTCCGGGTAGCAGACGATAAAAATAAGATCACCTTGATGGTGGCCACCCTGCGCTAGGGGATGGCACAATAAGAAAAAGATAAAAGTAGATTGGTCTTCAAAGTCTTAAGAACCAACACATCTGACATACTATGGAGGTTCATAATATAATATTCAAATTAGAAATTGAAGTAGTTTATCCACCTATATAATAAAAGTATCTTTCATTCTAAAATAATATTCCATAATATAGTCTGTTAGACGATCTTCTTATGGGTGACATAACGAATTTCATATAAAAAAAACACGTGGACGGAACCCAAAGCACTCAAAAACTTTTACAGCCTTCGGCAATTTTATCCAAAGTAAGTTTACGACTTAGTGAAATAACATCTGAAGACCTTACATCTTCTCTACAAAGTTCATACTCGTAAATCTTCAAATGGATTTGAAATAGGAATGGAGGTTCATTTTAATACGGTTAAAATAAATTTGCCTATATTGGAGGAACAGAAGATATTATAGTAATGCTGGCTAGAAGCTCGCGTCTTGACCAAATTCATCATCATTAGCCTGATAACACCTTGGGCGGACTCTTCAATTCACAGTTACAGTTACCTGTCTTTTTATTTTGGCGACCTACATTTATTATCATGGGGTTACTGCTAAAAGTTTGGTAAGTCGATAATTTAGGTTTTTATGTATCCGTAACTCCCCTCTCTATGAAAATAAATTATCTTTTGAAAATACATAATTTTGAAAAACACTTTCTGAGAGAATATATTATATCCAATAGAAAAAATCTTTCTTTGAAAAAAGTAAGTCACCCCGGCGGGGAATCGAACCCTGCATCTCCCGGATTTACGCCCCCATCCATGCATTACCACTATGCTACGGAGTGACATACTAATTACGACAAATTTTAACTATTGGTCAATTTTAATACCTACTCATCAGCGCTCTTCCAAATCAAGCTACTTTGGCAATCGATTTTTGTTTCTTAAATCAAAGTAGATACATATTACTTTATCATTTTGTAGAGAAGTAATTAATGTAAAATCATAATATTCACTAGCTATCATAAATAATTATAAAATACTAGATTTTTCAAGTATGCTTTTGACCCCATGCGCTGATGTCCGTGGGCGTTTATGGCAGACGCGCTTTTGTCCTTATGAGCTTTTTTCCAAAAAACAAAAAAATATGAACTCATCCCCTAATATATTTTGATATTACACATTATCATGTCCATGTAATACAGAATCTAATTTAATATAGTACTTACGACAAAACTAAAAAGGTATAGCGTGCATAGTGTAAGGGTTTTACGGCATAACTGGGCCCTAGAGCTTTTATTTTCTCTCCCGGCATATAAAAATACTTCAGTTGATGTTAAGCAGCTATTACCTGCATATTGTCTTTTATAAAATAAGTTCTACGAAAGCTGGATTATAATAGGATTACACAACTTTTATAAGCTCTCGGGTTACAACTATGGGATATTGTAAAAAAACTTATTATAATAGCATTCTTGAATATGGGTTGATTATCTGGTATCCTTATGATGATTCTAACACAAGCTTATATCCATATAAGCTTGTGTTAGAACGCATCCAGAAGAAATTTCTTCGATGTCTTTATTTTTTAAAACATAACTATTTTCCTTGCGATAATTACTCAACTGATTATTTTTTGACTACCTTTCTACAAAGCATGATTACTTTTCACTCTCTTGAATCTCGTAGGTCACTTCTGCTCTTAAAACAGTTTTGCCTGTTATCGCGAGGGATGCTTTCCAATCCTGGTGTCCTAATGAATTTGAATTTCCATGCGCCTGTTAATTACATACGTGATTTATTCTGGATCGTAACCTTTTCCTCGTTTCAAGCCTATCAGGCACCATTAGCGAGGGGTGCAAGACTAGTCAATGAGCTCCCCAAAGACGTAGACAGTTTCAGTGATGTGCTTGGTATGTATTTTTGTTTGAAATTTTATTTTGCTGTATAAAATTGTAGGTACCTACTTATATTCTCTTCTTCTCTCTTGTGAGGGTAATATTTGTTCTAATGTAAATCTCATGTTATGAACGTCTTGAATTTAGATTTGTTATTCCACAATGTTTTGTTTTCTTATATCAGTAGCGAAGGGTGGAGGTAGGCTGTTAAGATTCGCCATAAATTGTGCACATTAAACTTTGTTAGTCAAACGTATTTGTTTTTATTGAGTTAAGTTACAGATTTTATTGGTTAGTTTCTAAAATCAAATAAGCCCTACCTAAACCAAATCATAATTGTTATGGAATATTTTGGGCGATACGACAAAATTGTGCACACTTTTTCATTCATACCTATCTGATTTCGTTATATTTAGAATACATATTACACATATTGTTGGTTCATTTTTTTTTTAATTCATTACGCCCTGCCGAAACTAACCATAAAAATAAAAAATAATACTCTATCTATAAAATATTCAAAGTTATGTATGATGTAAGTCCATAATTATAGATACTTTATAGATAGACGAATATTTTTTGACTATTATAATTTTATTATTGCTTGGTTTCGCAGGGTTTAATTGTATTTTAAAAACTAACCAACACCATCTGTAAATTGTAGTCTTATTTCAATGAAAACAAATACTTATGACTGACAAAGCTTAGTGTGCACTATTTATGGCGGATCTTAACAGCTTACCTCCACCCTTCGCCACTGTCTTATATAAATACATAAATAATTTTTAAAACCTCAGAAATATGCATATTAGTAAATTATAGAAAAAAATACTTGGAACTTGGTAGGTAGGGTAGGGGACTTAGAGTTTGGTAGGGCATTGGTTAATATCACAGCCCTAGCACTGATTGCCTCTGATAACGGACAGCATTTTATTCGTGTTTCGTTTCTGTCTTCAATATTTTTACCTAATTACCCACATCTAATATATAAAAATATTGTAAACTTTTTATGATAATAACCTGTCTCGATTTTATAACATCGTCTTCCGTTACCCATAATATCACATACTACTTTCTTGTAATATCACGTCATACTGTTATATCACCGGGAAATACTAAAGTATGTAATTCTCGGAAAATTCTCAGAAAGACGTTCGCAGTACAGGCACTAGCGCCCGACGCGTAAAAAGGAAAAACTTGAATGACGAGGGAAAGCGTCGTGGGCGAGCCCATCTGGAGTGAACTAAACACGTGAATGAATTTCTGGCAATATTATCAAATATACCCCCGTATAATATTATGAATACGTATTACATATAAATTAACTTCAGAGAGTTTATTAACTTAACCGGTACTCACTTCACATTTTGTAACGTAATATGTTAATAAATTGTGATATTATAAGTGTGGGTGCTACACGGATCTTCAGACAGAGTATACTTTTAAGTTAGCATCTTAAGTTTGTTTTAATACCCTACCATCTAGCATGTCTTGGCAGGAAACCATTAATTTAAAACAACAATATATCTTGCAACATAATATTGTTAAAATTGCAAAACAAGCGATTTATTTGAGTCAATCAAATTTCAACAGAAAGCTAATTTAGCAAAAAAATATAATAATTTAATGAATCAATAATATCGCAAATTAAGAAATAATGATATGTAAATTTTCCATGATATGCACAAAAGTTGTTTGTATGAAAATCAATCTTGCCCAATTATTGAAACTGCATAATTGTTCAAATTAAAATCAATTGTTTATAATTTACGAAATAATCATACATTGCACTCACCAGCCAAGCTTGGCTTTTCCTTTGTCTCAATTCATTTTAAAAACCAAGGGGGCGGATGATCAAAATAACACAAGTAGTAACGTCGTTCTAACCTACAGTCGCATCTACGATCTCACGATTGATAACTTTTTTCGCAACACATCTACATAATTATTAATTGTAAAATTCATTAAATCTCATGGTACGAATCTGTATTAACGATTGTATCTTTTGATGGTTAAGGGAAAATGAACTGGGACTATTTTATCACGCACAAATCCTTCTACTCATTGGAACCTACCTACCCTATCTCACCCCATCCTTTACCTCATAAGCAACTCACGTGATTGTATGATATATTTTTTAAATATAATGAAATAAAGAGAAATAATACAGTTCTCTATTTCTAGAAGAAATACAATCAAAATAAAACAATAAATTGAGTAAGAGATATTTATACTCTAAATAATATGAGGTTGAACATACATACTCGTAATTCTTAAAACACTCATGAGAAAATATAGCCAATAGAAAAAATCTTTTTTGAAAAAAGTAAGACACCCGGCAGGAATCGAACTTGCGTCTCTTGGCTTTCGTGCCCTGTGCATTACCACTATGCTAGGCCTGCCATGCTTAATTGCGACAAATTTTAACTATTGGCCTTATTAATATCTGCTCATAAGCGCTCTCCAATATTTTGTACGCTACGTTTTCTCATGAGTGTTTTCAGAAGTATTTATGTTCAATAATTAGAATGGTAGATTCTTAAATCTTATGAATTATTCGTTGAGTAAAAGAAATAGTTAATATGATGTTGATTTAATTGAACGTTATAACTAGAGATTTTGTTTATTTTGTTGTATAAGTAAATAATATAGTAGTATCCTCAAATGATTAGGAAAATATAGTAACATAACTAATCAGGAAGTATAACTAACGAGCTCAGACGATAATTAAGGGCGAACGTGCTCAGCGTGGGTCAAAATGGAGCTTTTATTCTATATTCAAAGCATGATCCTAGACATTCCTTAAACGTTGTAGATAATCTATTTATATCATTTTGAAGCGTTATTATCCTTTATATTTATTTTAAACATTTGATGACTGCATAAAGTATTTTTATTACATAAAATAGTATTCTTTTAAACATATCGCCCTAATATTTTAGAATATAGTCCAGTACTTAAATGTGCAGTGGTGTTAAGATTTTTTACATTATTTATTAGTTTTTAAACGCATTTTATTATATTTTATTATAGTGAAATATTTACGATAAAAAGTTATATTGATAATCTCTGTGATCCCAAATTTGACAAGAATTAGGCATTTTATTGTTCAAAGAATGAGCAAGATTAACACAATTGAAGATAATTCTAAAGATACTGATTATAAGCTATGTTTTTGACCATTTAAATGTGATACATATCCTACGAATAATTATTGCTTTATAATAATTATTGACCTTAGAATAAGGTAGTGTTTTTTTTGAAATACGCCATTTCTTTTGACATTCCCCAGTGGTTAAGCTACAACACACGGCCGTAGCCATAAATTGACAAACTAAAATTGAAGTAAGGAGTACAATGATGTTAACGCGCGTGTTTGAAGATGTACCGTTTTTTAAAAAAAAGAATGTTTATCACATTTGAATGGTCAAAGGCATAGCTTATAATCAGTATCTTTATAATGATCTTCAAATGTGTTAATCTTGCCCATTTTTTGAATAATAAAATGCTTAATTCTTGTCAAATTTGGGATCACAGAGATTATCAACGTAATTTTTTATCGTAAATATTTCACTATAATAATGTCAACATAAATTATACTGATGGTTTTATAAATTCGTTTAAAAAATAATAAATGTAAAAAATCTTAACACCGCTGCATATTTATGTACTGAAATATGACTATATTCTAAAACAATAGAGCGAGATGTTTATAATAATACTATTTTATGTAATAAAAATACTTTATGTAGTCATCAAATATTTAAAATAAATATAAAGGATAATAAGGCTTCAAAATTATATAAATAGATTATCTATAACGTTTAAGGAATGTCCAGGATCATGCTTTGAAACTGGAATAAAAGCTCCATTTTGACCTACGCTGAGCATGTCCTCCCTTAAGAACACTAGAACATCATATTAATCAGTCGATATCAAACCTTCTAAGCATACAGTTTACAATAATTATTAACCTCTTGATTAACTATTCGTTTCTCGCATATTGTTTTTGTTCTAATATGACATAAAACTATTGAATACTAAATTGACATAGATAACTAAATTATTATTATCTAAATATATATACTTTAATATAATATACTGTCTATAAATCAATAATTATGTATCCATATTACCTATATCAAAAAATTAAACTTAGTTGAACAAAGTTCAAATTGGAAATTTTTATTTAATTATATAGCAGTTATTTTTGTCGGAAACCGAAGCCGAACCAGAAAAAAATATCGGTTTATTTGATTTGGTACATGTTCAAACACGCGCGTTGATATGTTCATACATCCCATTTTAATTATTTTGAAATATGTGTGTCAAATTCAACGCGACATAATTCTCATAATTTATAATACACTTGCTGAAGTACCCGGCTTTGCACAGGGTCGCTTCGTGGTTATATTTATCTTAGATATTTAAAATTTAATAGGAGGTAATTATTTTTTTATATTAAAATATCTGTGTAATACAATATGGCAATATGAAAATAATTCTAATAGGAGTAAAGGTCAAATAAAAGAACACTAAATAAAATCGAATCCAAAATATGAAAACGTTATTAATGTTATTAACATGTAGTAAAAAAAATACAATTGGATGGAACAAGCAAACAACAAACTTTGTATTTTATATAATACTAATTTAGAAACCTTCGCAGGTGTGCGCACAACAACTGGTCAAAATTGCATCGCAATCGGATGAATGGTATAAGAACGCATACGAATAGAAGAAGATAGAATAGAAGAACGAGAAGAAGAAAATGGTTGTATCAATTCAGAAACCTTTGCGGGCGTGAGCACAACACTTGATCAAAATTTCATTGCAATCGGATGAATGGTATAGGAACGCATACGAATAAAAGAAGAAGAAGATGGTTATAATAATTCAGAAACATTTGCTGGTGTTGGCACAACACTTGATCAAAATTTGCAATCGGATGAATGGTATAGGAACGCATACGAATAAAAGAAGAAGAAGATGGTTATAATAATTCAGAAAACTTTGCGGGCATACGCACAACAACCGGTCAAAATTTCATCGCAATCGGATGAATGGTATAAGAACGCATACGAATAGAAGAAGATAGAATAGAAGAAAAAGAAGATGAAAATGGTTGTATCAATTTACAAACCTTTGCGCGCGTGAGCAAAACACTTGATCAAAATATCATTTCAATCGGATGAATGGTATAGGAACGCATACGAATAAAAGAAGAAGAAGATGGTTATAATAATTTAGAAACCTTTGCGGGCATGCGCACAACAACTGGTCAAAATTTCATCGCAATCGGATGAATGATATAAGAACGCATACGAATAGAAGAAGATAGAATAGAAGAAAAAGAAGAAGAAAATGGTTGTATTAATTCAGAAACCTTTGCGGGCGTGAGCACAACACTTGATCAAAATTTCATTGCAATCGAATGAATGGTATAGGAACGCATACGAGTAGAAGAAGAAGATGGTTGTACTAATTCAGAAACATTCGCGGGTGTTGGCACAATTACTGACGAAAATTTTATTGCAATCGGATGAATGGAATAGGAGTGTATACGAATAGAAGAAAATAGAATGAAGAAGAAGATGATGATTTTTCTAAATCAGAAACCTTCGCAGGTGTGCATACAACTACTTACCAAAATTTCATCGCAATCGGATGAATGGCATAGGAACGCATACGGGACAGACAGACAGACAGACAAATAGACAGACATAAATTCATTGTTATATATAAGATATAGTTTATACTCTTCGCACAAGTATAAGCAATAAGTTGACAAAGTTTTATCGCAATCGGACACGAACAAACAAACAAATATTTATTTTTATATTATAGATTATTTTAAAAAATTATGGCTACGGCCGTGAGGTGCAGCATAACTATTGGCTATCATACAAGTACCATAAAATTGTCTTAATAATGGTAGAAAATTAATTTTTAAATCAATTAAAAACATTTAAAAATTAATCACTCCGAGCTGAAAATGGAAAAAATCGTTATTTTTTACTTGAACCAGAACGAGACCAAAACGAAAAAAAATAACGGTTTAAAGCTCTGATTATAACCCAAAAAAACTATATTTTCTTTAAATTAAGTAAAAATTAATTTCATTGACCTTGTCCAGATAGCAAACGATATAAGCAAAGATAGTCTTTTTAGTTTATTAAGTTTACAATTTTTTAACGTTTAGATTATTGACTAATTCAACGTTTTAATATTTTTTATATTTACTTAAAAAAACATCGATTTATATAAAAAATATAAATGTCTATGTATAACTTGAAATCCTTTTTATTTATATTTATAGCAGTATGGACGAGTCTATTTGAGGCACCCAAGTTATAGTGACATAAATTTAAAAAAAATATATAATAATAATATGATAATAATATGACTGTGTATCACTACCGCACGAACAATAAATACATTAGTGCAGGATCCCATAGACTTTTCGTATACATAATATGCGGAACGCATTCTGACAATTGGAATAGGTTTTAGGGGTCACCAAGATATATAATGTCGATGTTGCCAGACGATATTACTGGTCATTTTTTTTTTATTGAGGTTTTATTTTTTTTTCTTATAACCCACCAAAAATTGTTCTGAGTTCTTCAATAAAATCAAGACCGAATCAGGGATTGATTGAAAATGCAATATTTGTACCATGCCATCGGCATGGTCGTAGAACGGTTCGTCCCATTTGAAAAAATTAAAATAGCGTGTACTGGAATGTGTTCAAAATTATCGATTCTTAGAATCCTCTTTGGATTAAATTATTTTATTTAGTAGCATTTTTGTATGGAATCACCCAGATTGCTTTTTTTACCATATTGTATGCATATGACATTAGTTTTAGTATTATGGTTAATACAGAAACTGTGTAGGTTGCACATATAGGTAGGTGAATAAATGAAATAACGATAACCACTAACCACACTAAGTACACATTTATTAAAAAAAAGAAACAACAAGTCAAGTGTTCAAACTGCTTTAAGTATCTTGATCACAGTTTTTACAAACACTACTTACACATTTGCACAATGATATACATGTCAAAGCTGATTTCTTATAACTACATGATAATGTACGGCAGTTAGAATTACATTTGCATGGCTTAACTAAATAATTTGGTAGAGGTTCATTCGTCATTTGTCTTGAATACAAATTATTTTCTCGTAACTCAAAGCCAAGTTGTAGGAAATCAGTAGGCTCAATAGTGTATCAGATGAGCTTTTCCAAAAATAAACTTGTGCTGAAGCCTTTAAACAGCGTTAATACTTATAATATGTAAGCCTTGAAGATTGTCCCTTAGATGTGGTGGATTAATTGCAAAGATTCGTTTGTGAGCACTCAAAATAAATTACAGCTTGTTATATTTATTTGAAAAAATGCTCCCACATTTGCGAAAATCAACGAAGAAAGTGAGCTGTAGATTTTTGGTGGATTTGACGACCCCACACAATGGTTTAAATTGTAGTGATTAATTTTCACTGACGCCATTGATTTAAAATCAAAATTATTAGATTCTAGAATGTTCTGTCATATATTTCATGCTGTAAAAATGCAAAATTTGGAGATTAACACAGTCCCGATACAGATGTTTTAATCTTAGGCATTTATTTCTGGAATAAACTTGCAACGATTGGTTGCCGTGGATTATGGTTTGAGGGATCTCAAAAGAAATCCCGTGTTTTAGGATGCCATTTGGCAGCTGAATCTTTTGGCGAAAATATTTGTAATATTTTGCCAGTATTACATTCTTTAACCGGCTGCGACACCACTAGTTGCATAGATACAAAAAACAAGCTTTAACCATCTCGTCAAAGAGTTTTGTTCAGGATGCACTTTCAGTTTTAGGAAATGGATTGTTGGAGACCACAGCAGTTTTAAGACGTGGAAAAAGTTTGCAATTACTTATTATGTAAACAAAAACAACAGCGGATGAACTTCGATATAAATTTATTTCCCAAAATATTGGATTTAGTTTAAATTTGTCAAGAGTGATATGCACATATGATTCATTGTATTTACACTGTTTAAAGGCTTCAGCACAAGTTTATTTATGGAAAAGCTCATCTGATCCACTATTTGTAATTCTAACTGCCGTACACTATCACGTAGTTATAAGAAATCGGCTTTGACATGTATATCATTGTGCAAATGTGTAAGTAGTGTTTGTAAAAACTGTGATCATGATACTTAAAGCAGTTTGAACACTTGACTTGTTTCTTTTTTTTTTAATAAATGTGTACTTAGTGTGGTTAGTGGTTATCGTTATTTCATTTATTCACCTACCTATATGTGCAACCTACACAGTTTCTGTATTAACCATAATACTAAAACTAATGTCATATGCATATAATATGGTAAAGAAAGCAATCAAGGTGATGATTGACTAAATAAAATAATTTAAGCCAATGAGGATCCTAAGAATCGATAATTTTGAACACATTGCACTACCCGCTATTTTTATTTTTTCAAACGGGACGAACCGTTCTACGAGCATGCCGATGGCATGGTACAATTATTGCATTTTCACTCAATCCCTGATTCGGTCTTGGTTTTATTGAAGAACTCGGAACAATTTTTGGTGGGTTATAAGAAAAAAAAATAAAACCTCAATAAAAAAAATTGGCCACTAATATCGCCTGGCAACATCGACTTTATATAAATGTTTGTGACCCCTAAAACCTATTCCAATTGTCAGAATGCGTTCCGCATATTATGTATACGAAAAGTGTATGGGATCCTGCACTACATGTTGCATGCACGGACACTGAATAAAATTAATAATCACTATAATGTTTTTGTTTTTACTGTGTATTAATACATTTCTTTCGACGCAATAAAATAATATGGAGTAAAAAATTTACAACCAAATTAATGAACTTACATAATATACGTATTAATTGAAAATGGCGAATTATTAAATTCATTGTCGATTAGGTATATGCTCGAGCAATCTTCTTCGTAATTAGATACTTTTTAGCGAAATATTCGTTATAATTAATATATTACTATATTCATTAGTTTATTTTAAATTACACCTATGGCAAATCGATAAACCCACATACGGTCAAAATTAAACAAATTCTTCATTCATTTTCTATGTGTAATTCACAATAGCTAAAAAACCTAAGCACGGACCTGCGCAGAAGCACACTTACTTTCGTGCGCATAAAGTGGTGTGTAAACGCTGCGTCTAGTCTGTTTTACACTGTGCAATAGTATATTTACAGTTTTACAATGAATACCTCATCTCGATCGGGGTACTACAAAGAAAAGCACGAGAAATTATTGTTTTTAATGTGACCGAATGCCTATTTTAAAAGTGATAAATACAGTACAATTTGAAATATAATATTATTAAATCGACAAACGAAGCAACTGGCTGTACGCCATACGTAATAGGTACTATTAGAGTAATGCGGATATGACTATATAACTTTTTTGATGGTTATTCCTAAATTACACTCCGAATAAATATAAAAAAAATGCTTTGACCCCGATATAAGAATCGAAAATTCTTATAGGGTAAGACTTACCCTATAGCAGCGGTTTCCAACCTGGGAGGCGCGATCTATTGCCAGGGGAGGCGCCAAAATTTTTGAATAAATTATTTTTTATACCATAATATCTACAAATAAATAAAAGTTCATATCTTAACGTAACAGTGAAAATTCAGTGCATGAATGTTTATTTTAATATATAATACATATATTTAAATCCTATTAAAAAAATATTTGGAGCGGAGAAATTTAAAAATGGCGTTTTTGCAAACGCTCTGTTTCGGTAATGCACAAAACGACCGCTGGTTGCATGAAAACAATAACCTCAAATTTAAATGTCACTCGTAGCTAAAGTGTCAACTGAAGCGTGTAGGCAGGGTGTGAAATTTTTTTTTTAATTGTTTTTGACGTGATTTCTTTAATATAATATAACAATAATACATGTCTCCACTTTTAAATGATTTCTACGCCAGATATATTGAAGCAAACAAAAATCTATTTCCTGAGTTCTTGGTTAGTTTGCTAATGCATTTTTCATATAATTTTATTAATAGTAAAAAAAGTCGCCGGCGGCGCTGCTTTGTTTCAGGGCTATTAAATATTTTTAATATATGGTTGAAAGATCCTGGCCTGTGGGCCCTATTCACTATGTGGAGCTCATGATAGAATCCATTAATTTTTGTCAATGAACGATGATGAATTTGGTTGACTTCTTTTAAAATTGATTGTGGTAATAAACAAGCTCATTCGTCGCATGAAAAAAAAATTAATTAAAAAATGAATTTGATATAAGTAAGTAGTAAAAACTTGTGTGTTAAAAAAGTGTCTGTATTATTTAATGAAATAAAGGGGGGGAGGCGCCAAGATTAGATTTTTTTTAAAGGGAGGCGTAGTAACATAAAGGTTGGAGACCACTGCGGGTAAGTGATTTAGGAATAGACACATATTATGGAAAATATTACGTAATGTATCGGACATAATATAATATTGAGGGCCGTCGGTATGCTTTGTTATACTTGGGTTTTATGGCCTGACCATCATAAAAGTACCCTGCTTCAAAAGCTTGGTCCATGACAATGGCTTTTACATTTATATTTATTAATCTGTTCTGTGATGCGAATTAATGTATTTAATTTATTTCTCGAAGAAGCGTTATAGTATTCAATATATTTGGGGTGAGATATTTAGTTTTGCACTAGTAGGCATTTCGCAATTGGGTGTACGGAATTACAAGCGAACCTCACATTACACTGACGTATATACACTACGTAATCTCCCACCGAAACTTGACTCTGTTTCTCGGAAGCTTTATCAAAACTTCCAAGTTACTCTTGCTGAAACTCTTAAAACAATCATTCAACCGCGCACTGCAATGAGGGGGGGGGAGTGAGGCCCTCCTAATTCATTCGTGGCGCTCGAATTAGTTGCCTGTCGCCGAGTTTTGAAACTATGCGACCTTCTGTCTGTCTCGTTTGAGCATAATTTGTGCTTCATATTGTGTTTGTTGCTTGACCGGAGGGATAATTAAGTTTGAAACTTTTCCCATACCTACAAGAATGTTATAATATTATTTAACGAGTTTAACTAAATATTATCATATTATATGTTTATTATAAAATTATAAACATTTGATTTTCTAAACTATTTTTTGATTCAACTAATTATTCCTATGACATTCTAGAGCAGGGTTTCCCAAACTATGTTCCGCGGAACACCAGTGTTCCGCGACCATTTGGAAAGGTTTTATACACTGCAACACATTTAAAGATATTCCACTAAGTAGAAGTAAAATAAGTAAAACTAAAATAATTAAAGAATCTTTTTCATATTGAAAGGCGAGTGATGATCAATCTCCACTGATGTTTATGACCTCAAATATCTAGGTCATGGCTCCCAAAAGAGGGTGGGGGCTGACAGGCCTGGGCTTACGGGGTGCCCGGCGTGAGACATCAACCAGCCAAGTGAGATAAACACACATCACAAACATTCACTAATAGTAAACAAATGTCGCCTGCGGCGTTGTTTCACTTCAAGCATGCTAACATTTCATAGTATGTGATTTTTTCATACAATTTTTGATTATTGTCGATATTTGACATGTCCATAATTGTGCATATCAACATAAAAGTGGGTGTATTAAAAATACAAAAAATCGCTAAAAACACCCTTAATTTTACGTTGAACACCATTTGGAATATACAACTGTAGATCATCACATTGCCTTTAACCTGAGCGATAAGTAGGTTGCTCGCCAAAAATCCAAGCCTGGGGCCCGCTTCGGGATGTGGGGGCCATGATCTAGGTACAGGCGGAGGACCATCTTTTCTCACACCGTGCGCATGAAAAAGATGGAGTATACTATTTTTATCTGACCGGTTGACAAGTCTTGTTAGTTTAACGACAGTTGCCAAAATTGACAGAACGGTTAGCCGCGCTAATAAATAAACTAAGTGTTCCGTTAAAATTTCCGGGTTTGCGAAGTGTTCCATTGCCGAAAAAGTTTGGGAAACCCTATTCTAGAGAATATAACATTCTTTTATTACACATGCATACTTTAAAAATATTTCTGAGAAATATGTACCTAACCACTAGACACTCAGCACGATTCTTTACTGTTATCTATTTTTTTACTGTTATCTTATATGGCTTGGATTAGGCAGGGTTTGATTGAATTTTAAAAAATAACTAGCACTAATTGCAAATTGTATTCTTAGTTCAATGAAAACAAATAAATATTACTGACAAAGCTTAATGTGCATTATTATTTATGTCGAATCATAACAGCCTACCTCCACCCCTAGCCACTGTAATTATATCTTCTTCTTATTATGCCATCCCCTAGCGGAGGTGGGCCACCATCAAGGCGATCTTATCTTTGTCGTCTGCTACCCGAAACAGTTCGGTGGAGCTGCACTTGTACCAATCACGGAGGTTCTTAAGCCACGAAATGCGGCGCCGTCCTCTGCTACGCTTCCCATTGATCTTTCCTTGAATGACAAGTTGGGGAATGCTGAGAGGACAAAATCCTCTCATAATGTGGCTGAGGTACTGTATTTTCCTGGTTTTGATACTACGTAGAACTTCTCGGTCCTTCCCCATTCGATTGAGAACTTCAACATTTTTCACCCGGTCAGTCCAAGGAATTTTGGGGATGCGTCTAGACAGCCACATCTCGAAAGTTTCAAGTCTCCGTGACATTTCTTGATTTATCGTCCACACTTCCATAAATTAATAATACAAATCAATAATTCATACAATTTTGATGACAATGAAACAATGATCTTTCCTTGAATTGGGGAATGCTGTATTTTTGTCCTCTCATGATGTGGCCGAGGTACTGTAGTTTCCTTGTTTCGATACTACGTAGAACTGCTCGGTCCTTCCCCATTCGATTGAGAACTTCAACCCGGTCAGTGAAGGAATTTTGAGGATGCGCCTATACAGCCACATCTCGAAAGCTTCAAGTCTCCGTGACATCTATCTGTGTAATTATATAAGAATGTATTTATTGTTTAATGCTATACCTATAACAGTATTGTAATAAACTGGATGCATGACATAAAAGATTGTATTTGTAACAAGTTATTTACATTAGATTGTTTGCCTCGTCCCAATATATTAAGTTTCCTACATACGTTAAATGTATATACATAATAATATAATCCCTTTGTTTGCCGAACGTCTGAAATAAATTGCGCGAATATTTTGTCATACAATATAATATTATGATGTTGTAATATTCCTTATAAAATATACCGCGAGAATATCTCGACTCCCTTGAACTTCGTGTGAACAGGAGATTTTAACGAATTACGCATTTTGTTTTATCTTCTTTGGGGGTAGACATCTCTACCTCTCTACACTAACGTGAAATATATTTCAAGCCATCGGGGTATATTAGATTGATATATTTATAAGGGTAATTTACGTAGTAAAAAATAGTATGTAATATTATGTGCAAATACGTTAGGCCCATTTCAGACGGGACACCGGTGTCGCACTCGTATATAATAAGGAGGCCTTTGTATTCGAATAAAGGGTCCATCGTATTATGTTTATGAACGCCCCAGAGCTAATGAGTCAACGCGTGTCCGGTACACTTTTTTACATTCTCAAGCCGCCGATACACTCTTTTTTATTACCGCAGCCAGTTTTATGTTCTAATTCATAACGCGAAATTATGTGTTGACTCATTATCTCTGGGGCATTCATAAACATAATACAAAGGCCCGTTTATTCGAATACAAGGGCCTTCTATATTATATCGAGCGCGACACCTGTGTTCCGTCTGAAACGGGCCATAGACTTCTGACTGCTACTGATTCTTAAGTCCAGAAGTGTGCACAAAAAAAACAAAGATTATTTTTTACAAAACTGTAATTAGATAAATTAATTAAAATCGAAACGTGGACAGTAAAGTTGTGATTATATTGAGATGCACGTCGCGTACTGTCACGCTATCACGGTGACAAATTTAGTCTATGGTTTCGTCATGTTGCAAAATATTTTGAACGATCATCACACCACCTCTGTAAATTCAATGATAAGGAGTGCCAATGTATTAATATTTTGAATTATTATTCATTATTAATGCCAATTTCAATTAATCTTAATCGTTTCTACATGTGGGTACGTTAAAATGATATTATCCATATATAATATTTTGAACAGAATTCAACCTGCAGACCGTGGATATTAGACAACAGTCTTATAGAAAATACATAGTGCCAACCACTGAAAACAAAAAACACGTGACTTTGTATCATACAGAAAATGGTAAAAAATGTTCATTGAGTCATGTAGGTATCGATGCAGTGCCTAACCTAACCTAACCGAACCTTACTAATAATCCAGTATATCGGCTATTTTAAAAATTTGTCTAATATACGGTGATGTATTTCCGATACAAGATTTAACGGTGAATTGTGATACGGCAAACTACATACGTACAAGTTTCTGAACACGACGCAAGATACCCTACCATTATATTGTATACTCTAACCTAACTTAATAATATAAACAATACGTCTTCAGGATATTTTTAATATCGTAATTTATATAGAAGCATTCAATAAAAAATCATTGTTATTTTTTCTACATAACAAACAACTTCTTGTTATAAGACTATCATAAGCTGGTTTTAGTCTAATTCTCAAAGGACCATACGGAAACATATTAGATAATTACAAGATAAAAAGAACTTTTTATACAGAACGTTTTTAAATTTTCTGTTGAATCATATATACTTGACTTGACTAGCAAGCTGAAACGATCAAAAAAAATTGTACTTGATAGAAACAATACTGAAATGTCATATTGATTTCCATAGTAACGCACGTATATATTAATAATTTAGTTGCTAAAAACCCAGACCCCCTAGCATCCAATAATGGTGTCGAAATAACTTTTCATACAAGACAGAATTAAGCGAAAATGAATTCAACTCTACTTAAAGATGGCTAAAAGTATTAAAAAATGCATTGGCATCGTGTTCTGATATATTCTAAAAGTTTCAAATGTCTAGCTAGTCGGAAAGTTAGTTAAAAATCGATTGCAATATTTGTACCGGACAAATAAGAATACGAGCTAAGAAAAACGTTGTAAAAAATCCATTAAAAGGTTGGACTCAGTGGTACTTAAACCAACACTATCGGAATTGAGGGAAGAAGCGTTTTAATTATGCTACTGAACTTTTAACTACTTTTGACAAACTTTGAAATAATATACTTACAACTTCGAATGGAATTTTAAAAATGTTTGTAAGATATGGATGAGATTAATACTCAGATCTCTAAGGGCAGGGGCTTTTACTAGAGTTTTTTGGTCCATTAGTACGTAAATGGTTAAAATAAACGAATAATTGAAGGCACACTTCAATTAGTCTTTTCAACATATTATGGACATTACCAATAAGTTTAAGACGTTCACAACATGACATGAAACATTATTATTAAGAAGAAAAAAAGTAATGAAAGCGACAAAAATGAAAATATAAAAAGAAAATATAATATAAACATATAGTAAGCAGTGAAAATACAATTATACATCTGTAGAAATTCAAAAAAGTACAGTAAGTTTGCTAAGGAGATTTTAAGAATTTATAAAATAGCGTTCACCTAAACTCACCCTCAAGCAAATCGAATATATCAACACCGGAAGCAATTTGGTTGAACATAGTTATCGTCTTCCCAATTGGCATTACCAGTGGCAAGTTGGTTCTGCACCTTGGGAGAATAAACAACTGATTCTCTCTATTTCTAAGATAGTTTTCAGGGACACACAGGTCAACACTACCCAGAATGTCGGAGGTCTCATTTATATCTCGTATAAGTCGAAAAAAATACGTAGCTAAATAAAGATTTCTTCTAAATTGCAGACTGCAATATGTAAGCATACCTAAGAGAAAGTCAGTTGGATAAAACGACGGATAGTATCCATACAACCTCAGTATTGACCCGATTGGGCAATATATTTTTTATATAGTATTTTGTATCATCCGTGCACATGTCGTTTCTGGTCACCATGGACATCGAATAGCAACGGCAGTGAACTAGACATCGCGAACTTGACAAAAAAATACAGTCCTATTAAATCTTTAATGTTGATTAATACTTTTTGTTTCCAACCAGTGAGCTGATTTTTTTAATGGAAAGATATTTTCGTTATTGCTAAGTTTAAGTAGCTATTTCTATATTATATGCCAAATGATTCTCGTCAATTCGCCCTTCGAGTAACTGCCGCCCCCAAGGGACGCTAAATCTGCCTACCCACACAGAACATCACTGTACAACCTCAAGTAAAGGAGTCTCAAGAATTTCTTCTAAACCATATCGACCATAAGGCCATACTTCAACTGATGCGGTGTCTCATTATGATCGATATGCCATATCGCCGAATAACAAGTTAATAAAAGTTCTTCTTTTATTTACAATCTTTGAATAAAAAACAAATACTTGCATAAAATATTACGACTTCACTTACTCTGAAGTAAATTATGATTTATTCCTTTGGAGATATTTTGATAGAATCAAAATATGTACATAGACGTGAGTGGTAAACCGTCTCATAAAGTGATTTCAGTACGTAGCTACGGCTTAAGTAGTATCTACATTAGGTAACTATAAAAAATCATTTATCATTTTTTTAAATGCTCTGAACATTTCCATTTTCAGCATTTACATATTTTTTTATGTTGCAAAGTTATTACTTAAATAGATTACTGATGTAATAAAATAAGGATATACCGGAATCATTAGGAGAAACAGTTTTTGCAGTTTTCTTGGCCAACTGAGATAACTTACTGCGAAAAGTTTGATATTATTTTTATCCCAAGGCTATCAAGTAATATGACGTCTACATGAAAATTAGTTTCCTTAACAATAATAATTTTATTAGCATTAGCGTCAAGTATTTTTTATCACTAAACGTGCCAAGTTTTCAAGTTCTAAATCACAATAAATATTATTTTTTTATTTTCAAAGGGTCAAATAGCTGAGGCGTCTAATTACAAAAAGCGATAAGTCCACAATTCAATATTTTAGAGAAACAACGTTTTTATGTTTCAAGCTTCAATTATTTGTTTTAACATAAGATTATTTTTTTCATTGTATTCTATGTCGAAATTAGAACCAAATGGAAATTTGTTTCAGCCGATAAACTCTTAAATGTAATAAATATAGGCAAAATAAAATTTGAAGTAGCGCTACTTGTACCTCATTTTTTAATTTATTCCGCATAAGGCACATAGTTCCGTGGCACTGTCATGAGTTGACCAGATGCTACAGCATGGAAGACGCCCTTTTCAATATTGAACGTTCTCTTATTGATTGACTTAAATACGCGCGAAATCAACCAAGCTTTAAATAATATGAAACACGGACTTGGCGCTTTTTGTAATAAATCGAGACTTAAAATATTTTTTTTTCGTAGGGTTATGTCGCGTTTTGGAATTTATAGATCAATACATATTGTGTAAAATTATATAAAGAATACGTGCGTATTTTTTTCTAGATTTTGACCAAATGTGGACTTATCGCTTTTTGGAATTAGACGCCTCAGCTGACAGATAATTATGTATTAGGCTAGGTTCAAACCCGGAAGATTCCGCGCGCTAATTGATAGCTGTTCAGAATGACGCGGTTTCTGTGCGGAAACCGGGTACGTAACTACAGTGTTCACGAAAGTCGAAGAAGCAATACATTTTGTTTGCTCTACAAAATTTCAAAGAAAATGGCAGTATTAGGTCCATCAGCGCATCTATTCTATACACAAGACTGCTATAGGCCACTATTGGCAGCTATCGAGATTAGTTTGTCATTTTTTTGTATCGAAGTATTAGCACTTATTGTAAAAAATATAATAAGTTATCTAAACAGTCAAAACTGTCTATATTTCTTAAAGTTTAATACAGCCAAGAGAGGTACTATTAAAACATAGCACTTATTGTAACAATTACAACTAATTTATTACCTAGTTATTAAAAGCATTTTTCAATCATGGAGAGTTCAATAAATAGGCTACCAAGATTGAATGTATTTCTCACTCTGCTTTTATCTTGATCGTGTAACAGTCACTCCATATCAATTACTCTGTATCAACGTGGCTCGAGCTAAAATATCTACCTCGCTGTTATCTTTTATCTTTGTACCTATGTAAACTGCACTTACTTGTCAATCCGATAAATAAACACGCAACCGCTTTCAACAATCATACTTCAGTTTTTCACACACCTCCTCATCACACTATCACCCACTTACTACTAAAGCAATAATTCACTTGAACAAAAGAATTTTATTGTTGACAGAAAATTTTGATTTTATAAAATTTAAGTTTTCATTAAAATTAGTTGATAGTATTCCATGAAAAGGTTTCGAGATATGAATATAGTTAAGTACATAATATATTAAATTAACTATTTTTTTTATTCAACGAATAATTCACAAGATTTAATAATGTAACATTATAACTCTTTAACGGCTCGTCTTAGGTAAGCGCGTTCGGCGGCGCGTTGAGCGGCGCGCGAAACTCAAACGTATAACCATATAAGCGTATAACCAAAAAAAGAGTTTGTCTACGAACATTTTCATACACGGTTATACGTCTGAGTTGCGCGCGCCGCTCAACGCTTCGCTGACTTCGCACACGTAAGACGCCCAGTAACATACATGATTTCGAAAACACTAATTGGTTATAATATATAAAATATAATATATAAAATATAACATATAAAATATATTATAACCAATAGAAAAAAACGCCCCGCAAGAATCGAACCTGCATTTCTCGGGTTTCGCGCAAATGCACATATACCACTATGATAAAGGTGCCATACTTAATTGCGACAAATTATAACTAATGGCTCTTAATACTCTCTGAAGCGCTTTCCAAATTGAGCTACTGTTGGCGATTTTTTTTTGTATTTTAAATTAAAGTTGGTTTTATGCCGGGTCCACACTGGCAACAAGTCGCGCGACAACCTCGTTAAATTTTACGATAATTATCATACTTATCGTAAAATTTAACGAGGTTGTCGCGCGACATGTTACCAGTGTGGACCCGGCATTACTTTTAATGTTGTTAGTTGAACTTGCTAATAATTTTTAATTAACTATTTTTTTTATTTAACGAATAATTCATAAGATTTAAGACTATGTAATGTTTAATGTGTGTATGTATATTACCCACAGTGGCCGCGCGGCTTAAGCGTTGGACTATAACGCCGTGGGTCCGAGGTTCTAATCCTGGGTCTGGCAAGTACACATATTGTTTTTCAATTTATGTGTGTCAGGGTATGGACCTAATAGGTTGATCAAGTGGCTTACATCCGTTTCTCGTAAAAAATAAAATCTGTCAATACAAACCTCTACTCTGTGGAGGCCCATATTATGTCCCTATTAGGATCGGACATGGTCGAAGAAAAATATTCAATAATTATAATGTGACATTCTCAAATCTTGCGAATTATTCGTTGAATAAAAAAAAATAGTTCAGTAGTTAAAAATTATATTAAAAATCATACATACATATATTAAAATTTTACATTCTCGAATCGTTATTACTCAGGTATTAGCATATTTTAGTGAGGAATATTTTTATTGGCTTACATTATTAATTAAATGAATAACTCTTACCGTATTCCTCGCCGTTCATTCTTTTGCAGAGCGAAAACATTTTGGAATTGTTCGCTCGGCCAGTTTCTGAAAATAAACATACAATATTCTGGTTAATTTTATTATTTATACAGGTACATATTTTAATCGTGGGATTGCTGCCAAAAGTTGGTAAGTTGATAATTTAAGGACTTAGAACTAACAACGGATTGTTATGTATCCGTAACTTCCCTTTCTATGATATCTCCCCAATGACAATGAATAAATTGTCTTTTGTTCATTAATAGACACCCTAAGTTACTAATTATATTCCATTGTTAAGAATATTCGATCGGTGTGATTTCGACTATTGCAATGTACCTACTCAATACTATATTATTGACCAACCCCAATTTATCCACCCTATCTAGCTGTGTTACTACACACCTATTGCGAAGGGTGGAGGTAGGCTGTTAAGATCCATCATCAATAGTGCACACTAATCTTTGTCAGTCATACGTATTTTTTTTCATTGAAATAAGACTACAATTTACAACAGATGGTATTGGTTGATTTTTAAAATTGAAACCTGCGAAAACCAAGTCATAATAGATAATAGTCAAAAAAATACTTGTCTATCTATAAAATATCCAAAACTATGCAATTAAATCATACATCACTTTGGAAATTTTATAGATGGAATAATATTTTTATCTATTATAGTTTTTTTTTTTTTTTCCCGACCATGTCCGATCCTAATAGGATCATATGTGCCTTCACAGAGTAGAGGTTTGTATTAACAGATTTTGTTTTTTACGAGAAATGGATGTCAGCCACTTGCTCAACCTATTAGGTCCATACCCTGACAGACACAAATTGAAAAACAATATGTGTACTTACCAGACCCAGGATTCGAACCTGAGACCCACGGCGTGATAGTCCAACGCTTATGCCTGTAATGAACCAACTGTATGTGCAATATGTATTCTTAATCCAATAAAAACAAATAAGTATGAATGTAAAAGTATGCAAAATTTTGTCGTATCGCCCAAAGTATTTACTAAACTATTACGGTTTGGTTAGACAGGGTTTTATGGATTTTTAAAAACTAACCAATAACATCTGCAAATTGTAGTCTTATTCCAATAATGTATGACTAACCAAGTATAATATGCACTTTATAGAGGACCTCAGCAGCCTACCTCCACCCTTCGCTACTGCAACGCACATATAATAAACCCTTGTACATGAATTAACCGTCACTAATATTACCCACTTCCTATTACATATTATTTTGTACTATTGTAAATGATTCTGATATCATTCAACTTGTTCAAACTTAACTCAGCTCTGCTCGCCGAGTTGTTTCACTGTGGATCGAACTCTCTTGAGTTCTTTCCCTTTTATTTTTACACCATATAACCGGAAATTGAGAATAATTGACGAATAAACATCTCTGAAGATTAACATCCTTCCAGTCTTATTACTGACATTGACGTATACCTTCCACTGGACCACGTGAAGGATCGGGGCTCATTGGTAAGGATTTTCGTTGCCGAAAACATAACAGGATTATGAATTTCAGAATTTCAAGTTATTCACATTTATATTTTAATAATAAATTAATATAAAAAACATTAAAACTATAAATTAGTCAAAAATCTCTTAGACAATGCTATTAAAACTTAATAAACTAAAATTTAATAATATATATGACCATAAAATAAATGTTATAATAAGATGGGGACATAAATAAAATTCACATTGTATAACATTTTTTATGTTTTCAGATTCAGATTTCAGAAGAATAAAGTTGAAATTGTAAATTATCAAAAAATTTCTCAAATTGCAAGCTTCATATTTCTCCGCTAGGTGCCTCTGGTAGAAAGGCTGAATAAAGACATCACCTTAAGTAATATTATGTTCTAATTAGGGAATCCAATCCTGAGCCAAAATTCTGATCCCGGGACTTTGGGATTACAATTTGACAATCCCGGGATCCCGGGACTGGTCCCGGGATTGGCATTTTTTTCCATTGTTAATATAATTTTTTTATATATACAAATAACATTGATAAAATCGGTCAAAAATAAATCTAGTATAATTTATACTATTTAAGACATTTATTTTTAATATTGTATCTTGAATATACATAAGTTTAATGAAGTAAATATTATTGTAATATAAATAATAATGTGAATTTAATATGAGATTGCTGTTTCTGATTGTAAAGACTTAATGAATGGATTAGCGAGATTTAAAATAGTAAAGCAAATAATCATGGTGTACTTATGGCCTTTCCGCTTCATAAATCTAATAAGCAGCAAATATGAAACTGCCGTAAAACCTATGAGATCATGGTGGAATTACTTTGTTAATTAATAGTGCTAAGCATTGTTTTTTTTTTCCAATTTTTCTCATTTTTATTAATTTATGTGAAAAAATAAAATGAATCGGCAATATGGGTATAAATCAAACTTCATTCAAACTCAATTTATTTCTAATGTAGTTATTTGTTATTAAAAGTATTTTTTCTGTTATATTTTCGTTTTTATTTTATTTTCCATAAAAATTGATAAAAAAATTAATCCCGAAAGTTTCGGAATTATGTTTATCAATCCCGGGATTCATAGATATCGAAAATAGCTCGGGATCCCGGGATTGGAATCCCTAGTTCTAATATTTGAATTTTTGAGAACACATCATACTCAATTAAATACTATGCATAGCTGATTGAGTGTTTTGTCAAAACATTATTATTTTATTGTGTGCAAATGAAAATATAATGATGTGACAATATACTGAAAGCAAATATTAAATAAATCAACTCAGATATAATTCAAACAATTCAAAAGGTGCCAGGGCTTATTTTACGTTCGATAGATACAAAAAAAGATCTTATCATTCATAGGTAAAGTCTATTTAAGACCTCGCCGTCGAGTCTTGTTGTGTTCAATAAACCCTTCAAAGTGTTAAGAGAATACAAGTAGGCTTGGAAACCAACGTAAAGGATTGTATAGTAGAATCTTGGTAGCGTCAAGGCTTTTTAGAAACAAATTTAAACTTTTATGTAAGGCAATTGTCAACAAATCATTATTTTGTTATTTTGCAACAAACAAACAAATATAGAATACTGAAATGTCATTTTGATTTCCATAGTAACGCACATATCTATTAATAATTTAGTTACTAGGACCACCCCCTTAGCAACCAATAATAGTGCATTGGATTACGGATTTCTTCCGAAATAACTTTTCATACAAAACAAAACAGAATTAACTGAAAATGAATTCCATTCTACTTAAAGATGACTAAAAGTATTAAAAGAATGCATTTGTAGAAACACGATGTTTTGATATATTCTAAAAGTTTCAAATGTCTAGCTAGTCGGGAAGTTAGTTAAAAATCGATTACAAGATTTTTACTGGATAAACAACCACGGAACAAACATGAATACGAGCTAAGAAAAACGTGGTAAAAATAAGTACGTACCATACTGTTTTTGCTCCTACGTTCTTATGTTCGAGCTTAAGAAGATCATAATATGGGCCTTTACAGAGTGGAGGTAGTATTTTAGTGTTTTTTTTGTTTTTACGAGAAATCGATGTTAGCCACCACCTCAATCTATTAGGTCCAAATACACAACATGTGATTTTTTTGCCAGACCCACGGTTCGAATTCGGGACCCACGATATTTTATAAGCCGTCAACGTGGAGTATAATATAAATATACAGAAATTTGAGGTTATTTTAATCTCGTTTGTCTAGTTGGTAGTGTCCAAAATCGTAGCTGGTTACAAAAAATCACGTAGTTATTTGATATAGTGCTAGGCTAGGACCTATTGGGTTGGGCAAATGGCTAATAATCATTGCTAGTAAAAAAAACGTTTGTTAAGATAACTTTCACTTCGCGGAGGAACATGAGTTTTTTTTTTTTAATTTTACGATGCACACATGTAAGGCATTCGTCAACTTTGCTGGCTTCTTGTTCTCATTCAAACACATATTGTAAAAACAACATTTGTAAGTTTTGCCAGACGCCAGTTTGAATCCGCAGCTCTAGCTTTAGAGACGTAATCTCTAACAATTACTCCGATATGTGGGTCAAATATTGAGGATAATTTTAGTGGGTACATAGTTTTTGACCGTTCATAAGACAATCGATACTGTTAATTAGTAAGTCTATTTTTTGTAATAACGGATGTGCAGCACATGGCGTGTCGCCCTAGTGGTATGAAGCGGTTTACAGCCAATTATGTTGAATATCGTTAAAGGCCGGTTCGGACCGGTCGAGTGATTTAGTCGAGTGGCGAGTGATTTAGTAACTGAAAAGTGTCCGAACACAGTGCATTAGTGAGTAACGTATCAAAATGAACAGAGCGACAAGAGCGATGGATATTTCAAAACGGACACCATTTGCGCAACATGAGAGTGCTGCCGTCTGCAGATAAAACTATAACTTCAAAAAGAATTCAAAAGTCAAGATACAAAAACTAATTAATTAGTAATTGAATCGATTGATGCTCCAAATTTTTATTGATGAATACTAATTTACATAGGATACATATTATGTATTGTTATAGTTTGCTTAGGTAATAAATATGTACTTTATGCTCCATTGTCCTTACTGACTATACAAAATAAACGGAATGATAAATGAATTATTATTCTTATGAACACTAGGATAATGTGTACCTACCTCTTTACATATTCTCAATAACAACAAGTTTTCTGTGAAGTATTGCCATTATTTGTTAATCTATTAATCAGCAAATTATCCACACTACCTACCGACATGACATAATATCCTTCATACTAAGTAGACAAAATAAACGGAATAATAAATGAATATGACTGATAAAATAATTAACCTATCCTCAATAACAACAAGCTTTCTGTGAAATATTGCCATTTATCTACGGATCTATCAACACACGTTCGCGACGGTCAACGTTTGGTTAATGTTTGTCGTATTGAAGTATAAGTTCTATTATTTCAAGTAGTATCTTCACTCCAACGCTGTGTCATTTCTACGGCAGCCGGCGACTAATGAACTCGCCTGTTCAAACTTGTTTCGTGGCTTGTTTAGTATTTAGTGAGAGGTGGTGGAGGTCGCTACTCGGCCAAAATAATAGAATAAAATGGATCGACTGAACTGATGATTTTACTCAACTACTCGACTAAATTTGTCTGTTCAGACATGTTTATTTACCAAATCACTCAGCCAGTCCGAACAAGCCTTAGGGCAAAAGTGTTAAATCTAAAAATATGGCTTCCATTCAATTTGTACGTGTCTCCATCAGCGCTGTAGAAAGGAATCATTTGTTTTAAGGTTCATGCTTGTTAAATTAAAATAATATTAAAAAATAATATTATCGACAATCACTTTGTGTTAACTGTCAGTTCTTTGTGGAAATCTATAATATCAATTTAAATTAATAATTTTTTCGGCGGTTAAACATACCTGTAAGTGAGGATAGGATGTGAATACTCAAGTATTATCATGAGTTCTACCTCATGTATGGCCCCCATATCCTGAAGCGGGCCCCCAGGCTACGATATTTGACGCCCCCCAACATATCTTTAAGGTTAAGGGCAGTGTAATGTTCTATAGTAGTGTTTCCCAAATGATATTCCACGGAATTTCATGTATTTTTTTTGCGATTTTTGGTATTTTAAATAAATTAGCTTGAATAATAATTGTCGGCACTCATCATCATATTATGAAGCACTGGTCGCGATCCTTTTTTGTGATAGCCAAGTTACATGACGTGACCTTTCGCCATGTTGGATAAATAATCATTTTTATTAGTCAGGAAATGCGCTAAAAGTAATTATAAAATAAAATTCTATCCGTCTTATAGCGCCGCAGGCAATTTTTCATTATTAGAGCTTATAAATCTACGGTGTGTTTATCTCACTTAACTGGTTGACCTGCTACGCCAGGCCCCTCCTAAGCCCGGGCCCCCAGGCTAGAACCCTGTCAGCCCTCCCTTTGTGGGGGCCATGACCTCATGTGCCATGTTATAAAGCTCATTAGGCTTAACTGGTTAAGTCATGTCTAACTCATGTCACAGACACCAAAAGTGGTTATATTAATGATAAAACTCAGAAAGAATAAGGCCAGTCGAAAGGTTACCTAAAATGAATAGGAGCGCTGAAAAAGCTCTCCTCATCATCGATAACTGTAGAGGCTGTAGAATAGAAGAAGGGGTAGTCAACCTTTTTATACCTACCACCCACTTTTGTATCTCTGTTAGTAGTAAAAATTTCTAACCGCACACCGGTTCCACAGTAATGATGATTTATAAAGAAAATAATCATAATGAAAATCTTTTCAAAACCCCTACCGCCCACCATGAAAGCTGGAACGCCCACTAGTAAATGCTTGTGCTGGCTAGACGAAATCGATGGAGGGGACGAAGGTTTGAGTTAAGCTGTAGCGTCATCGGAAGAAGAAGAAGAAAAGACGAAACTAAGTATCATTCATGGAGTATATTATACAGTAAAACTGAAGAATAATGATATGACCTGGAAACACACAAGAAGACTGGAGAGCAACAGCTATGCATGTAGCGAGTCGGGAATATACTCGTACTTACAATATCGCCATCATTAATAAATTTTGCTCGTTGTTTTTTTTATAATGGTAATGTCCAACTTCGCTCCATTTAACTGTTTTAGAATTAAATATCTCAAGTTCTTTCTAGATGTATATTAGAACAAGATACCAAAGTAAATAACATTGTTATTCTCAATCGATTTAACCTAAACCTAACTTTATCCATATTCCAAATATATTATAATATATGCTCCACATAAGAAGCAGAGAAGGATAAAGAATAAAAAAAAACCTATTCAGGTACGGTAACAGACTACTAAATTACTATTTATTAAAATATTTATAGAATATTTCATCCTTTTGTGATAATGTTTTCCACTTTCATTTTAACCCATGTTAGGCAAGGGCCCACCAGATTTGAAAGCACTCTACCCAACAATAAGTGGATATTCATTATTTTAGAAACAATTCGTCATCAAAATTTTCAAAATATTACAAAAAAAGAAAAACAATTATTATTAATTGTGTGGCTGTCATCGGATTCCTGTGACCCAGATCTCAATTATAATATTATTTATTGAATATTAATTTTCACGTATAATCAGTCAGTATAATATAAAACAATGAGATAGCGGATCCGCAATTTATTGCATAATCATTACAACATATTATTTCATAGTGCGCCACTTCATGAATAGGGGGTCATAATTGATTGGACATGTCACTCGATTATAAGTTCCCGTTAAAAACACATCGCACCGTATTATCTAGGTACGTACCCATATATTTATTATATTGTATTGATTGTACCCTTGTAATTATTGAAACAGTAAATAAAGTCTCGCCTCCACCATCATCACGAACAACTATTACCGTCTTTCATCTGCAACACCTATAATTGATTATACACCCGATCCTCTTTTTTCACGGGGGATACGTTCTAAAGACTACCGTGCAAAACAAAACCGTGTAAAAAAAGATAAGGTACCCATACAAAAGTGGTAGATAGGTTCCATTACTTAAAATCAACTCAAATTATGAAATTCTTGAACTCAAAAATAAATCGAATTTATTTATTATTTATACTTAGGTACATAAAAATACATAGTTTTCGATTTAAATTAAATTGAGCATAGATAAATATATTTATTCAGTGTCGCTACTTGACAATAAACGTGCCCGTTTAGTGCTGTTTTTCGCCGGTGAAAAGTCACTCTCATCGCTGGAAATATTTAATGACGCTAACGCCGAAGCACGCAGCGCGTCTCTCGTATCGAACCCGAAGTGACTGACTAGTGTACAAATATGTATAGTGTATAAATATGTACATACATACGTATTTTTATACTTTTTAGTTTTTTTAAATGGTGTTAAAGCAAAAAACCAGTGTAAATAAAAAATAATTACTCTTTTTTTAAGCCGAGTTATTTTGAAACCGTACAAAAAAATCCGTGCAAAAAGAGAATCAGGTGTATTTATAAAGTTTGGAATAGTGTTGGTGATCATTATTGCGTCGAAAAAAACTATTTTTCTATTAAATAAAAACCGAGAATAGCATCAATACTAAAAAAAACAACAGTAGAGTATAAAAATAATATGCAAAATTCCTCAGGTCATTATCCAAATAAAGGCCCGTGGATTAAGAACCTCAGTGGTTGACGATACAATTAAGACTGCTCTGATGGTGATAGATAAGAATGCAGAAAAAGAAGAAGATACAATACTGAATATAATATAAGATTTAAGAATGTTAGGCTCATTATTATTTTTAGAAAAATACATTGACAAACTTCACCCAATAGCAGTGGCGAAGGGTAGATGTAGGCTGTAAAGATCCGGCATAAACAATGCACACTAAACTTTTCATTGAAATAAGACAATTTACAGATGGTGATGGTTAGTTTTAAAAACTCAATAATTAAACTCTACGAAACCAAGCCAAAAAATTATCGTATATATAATATAAAATATCTAAAATTATGCAATTAAATCATACATAACTTTAAATATTTTATAGATAGAATAATATTTTTAATTACTATAGTTTGGTTTTATTCTTAATCCAACAAAAACAAATAAGTATGAATGAAAAACTGTGCACAATTTTGTCGTATCGCCCAAAATATACCAAAAGTATTATGGTTTGGATTAGGCAAGGTTTAATTGATTTTAAAAAACGAACCAATTCCATATGTAAAAAATAAATACGTATGACTATCAAAGTTTAATGTGCACTATGTATGGCGATCTTAACAGCCTAACTCCACCCTTCGCTACTTCCTAATAGTAATTCGCACGAAGTTCGAGGTCCACTCGGTTCAAATAATTGTTTCTACATTTTTTATATTAGGTATGTTTATGAGGTTTTTTAAAATTAAATTTTTTTCAGGAGGGAAGATTTGCGTGCTCAACTTCAATTTAATTTTTTCCGGCGATGAATTGTCATAAAATGAATCACTCGTAGGTATCCCTATTTCAACAAAATAATAATTTGAAAACGAAAGCTTTTAACCTACCTAAAGTAACCTAGTATCTACCCAATGAAACACGTGTTATTCCAGATTGTATGGAAATTAGATTTGTATTTGGAACTTTTTGTAATGTGTCACAGTAGATATTTTGTATTTTTAAAAACAAAAAACTCTCATTTCGTTATTGGTACATACATGTTCTTAGAACAACACATTATTTATTTTCTTAGTGACAGAAGCTGTTATCCTTGAAATATATTTTAAGCTTATTTGAACTGCCTCTAAGAATATGAAATTTAATGACATATTATTATTTTATCTACGAGTGAATATATTAATATGTATGTTATTAGAACTACCCTCCAATTAATTATTAGTAAATTATATCAACAACTATAAATAATAGTATCGCATGTATTTTATAATTCATTTTCGAGGAATTTTATTTATATACATACAGTGAACTTTACAAATTATATTTGTTGGGTCACTACTGTGGTATTCGATGTGTAGGTTGAGGATGATGATAATGAAGTCTACGATGTAGCAGGGTGAGATTTATTAGCAGCGTATCGGTACAATAGTATATTATACAATGATAGTACATATAATCTACTGAGATAGTTACGAGCTAGGTACTTGGATTCGAGTGACATTTAGATAAATTAATCTTCGTTATTTATACAATAAAAAGTAATACATTAACATTAAATTATGGTACATAATCATATTGGACTAATTATAGAGTCAGCGTTTTAAATCGAGTAGCGAAATGAAATATTATTTATTATTACAGTCGTAAGAAAATATGATACCATGAAAAATGATTATTCGGCTAATACACCGTAATGATATATTGTGCTGTGATATGATGTAATAATATACCGTATCTAATATTGCCAATCAACTTGCTGATCTAGCTAAGAGTTGTTTGCTGGAAATTGATTCGCTGGGAATATATTACTGCAGAGTAATTTGATACATTAAACAATAGATATTTGATCGCTATTATTCTGCAGCTACATATTATATTCAAGAATTTCATAACTGGGCAAAAATTTGACAATCATGAAAACAAATAAATAGAATCTATATTATGTAGTATGTATAAGAGTAAATATGAAAATTAAAAACTACATATAAGTACGCCGATTGAGCTGAATATCTTATATTCTAAAATATATTTGTATACACCAATAAATGGTACCGAATGGTAGAGGTTAAACGTATTTTGATAACTGGTACTGAATGAGACTGAAAAAACTGAGAGTCTCATAGATCAGTGACCCGCAACCACACCAAAGGTCTTCCCAGAATTCCGCGGCACACCACACGTAAAACAATTTATACACCAAAACATGGACTCCACATTCTGAAGGGGGACCCCAGCCCAAGATCTTTGGTGGGCCCCTCTACCTATCGCTAAGGTTAAAGACAGTGTGATACTCTAAAATAGCGTTTTTCAAATAGTGTTCGACGTACAACTAATGGTATTGATTTCATGTTTAGCAATTTTTTGTATGGTTATATTCTATTAATATAATTATGGTTAGTTGTCGGGTTAGGAATAATTATTTGTCGAGTATTGATACAATAATAATAAATTGTGCCCTACAATCACATGTTTTAAAATATTAATACTTACTAGTGTTGTAAAATAGCGCCGCAGGCGACTTTTTTTGACTCGAAAATGGAAGCTGAACTGCGATAGCCTTGTCGGAAATCCGAGCAATGGAAATAACGGAAAAATATGCGGAATGGAAAAAACTCGATTTAAAAGCGAAAACCATTCTAATTAGTACAGTTTCCGATAGCCAGTTGGAATTTATTAAGAACTGCGACACGACTTTAAAAATGCTAAAAAAACTAGATGAAATCCACTCAACAAAATCAACGCCGATGCAGATAATCTGTTGGTCAAAAATCGAAGAAATCAAAATGAAGAATTATGCAACAGTAGATGATTTCTTCTTGGACTTCGAAAAAACCTGCAATGAATATGTCAATGCAGGAGGTTCACTTCATCAAGAAGAACAGATAAGATATTTAATTAAAGCACTACCTTCAAGCTACAGTGCGATTGGTGATTTCATCGACATAGTTCCGACGGAAAGACAAACCGTGGAATATGTCAAATCAAAAATCAAAGAAAAAAGTCTAACAAACAACGAAAATCCACAAAAGACGAATGTCAGCACGTTCAATACGAAAACAAAAACAAAAGGCCTGTGCTATGTATGTAATAAGCCAGGACACAAAAAGCAACAGTGTTGGTTCGCAAATCAAACCGACAATGTACAGCAGGGATATGGGCCCAGCACCAGAAACAGCGGCAATACATCACAACAGCCGACGAACAAAAACAATTACGAGAAATTTGGATATCAGAGAGGCAGAGGCACAAGATACCAGCGAGGCGGCAGCCGAGGCAGAGGTCAACAGCGAAACCAGTACCAGTTTTCAAGCATCGAGCAGCAGCAGCAACAACAACAAAACTTGAACACGTGGGCTCTTCAAGTTAATCATCATAAACTCAGTGTAAACAGTGAAGAAACAAGTGAGAGTGAAATAAAGTGGCTACTCGATAGCGGGTGCACAGATCACCTAGTGAAAAGCGATAAGTTCTATTCAAGTTGCGTTGAGCTTAAAGAACCAATCGACGTAAACCTACCCGACGGAAAAAAGTTGCGAGCAACAAAAGTGGGAAATATTGTAAGTTACTTCAAAAACAATAACAATGTTGAGCTAGTAGAACTAAAAAACGTCTATTTTGTAGAAGGCTTAAAGAAAAATCTGTTAAGTTTTTCAAAAATAACACAGAATTGCACAATAGAAGCGCGTGATTCAAACGCCAAAATCTTTGATAAAAAAACCAGAAACCTTATAGCAGTGGCTAATAAAATAAATGATTTATACTACATGAATAGCTTTGTAAAAAATCCTAAAGATTCAAGCAAGATTAGTACAATGATTATCCAAATGAAGCCTTCACAAATACAACGAGATTAACAAAAAAGGAAAAGTGGCATCGTGCGTTAGGCCATGTAAACTTTAGATATCTAGAAAAAATAGTAAAAGATAAGTTACTTGACGGACTACCAGAACACCTTGAAAAACAAGAAATGAAATGCGCGACATGTATTGAAAGTAAAATGGCAAATTTACCTTTCGAAAATCACCGCGCGAAAACAACAGCCATAAACGAAATAATACACACTGATCTAAACGGTCCGCACAATATTGTGGGCTATAAAGGTGAAAAATACTTTTTGACTGTCATAGACGATTACAGCAAATGTGCAAAAATTTATTGTATAAAAAATAAATCAGAAACGGCCGAGTGTCTCAAAAATCACATTAACTTTGTAGAGAATCAATTCGGGAAATCAATAAAAAGATTGCAATGCGATAAGGGGACCGAATATTTAAATCGAGAAATATACGAATTTGCAAACAAAAAAGGAATCGAAATTTTACCATGTCCGACAAACGTTCACGAACTCAATGGAGTCGCTGAACGGTATAATAGGTCAGCAATGGATATAGCAAGATGTTTAATTAAAGAGGCGCGCATAAGTAAAATTTATTGGCCAGAGGCAATAAATACCGTTGCCTATTTAAAAAATCGAACTATCGCAAATACGTGCGAGAATAAAACGCCTTATGAAATATTTTTCGGGGTTAAGCCGAAAGCCAAACATTTAAAAATTTATGGCTCAAGAGTTTTTGTCCGAATTCCGGAAATAAACAGAAAAAAATGGGACGATAAGTCACAAATCGGAGTACTCGTAGGATATACACATTTCGGGTACCGAGTTTTGGTTAAAAATAAGGTGATCGAGGCAAGACACGTGCAGGTTATCGAAAAAGGTACAAGACTAATATGCCTAGAAAATCAGACTAATGAAAACACTTTCTACGGAAATAACGAATCACAAAACCGTGTAAACATTGATCTAAATGAGCAGGGCTCGGAGATCAAATTGAGCGAAAGTGAAAATGAGCGTGAAAATGATAATGATAATGAAGTATTTGTTGAAAATGAACAGGCGAGCGAATCGGTCAAAGCTAAAACTAGACGAGTATCCACACGCGAAAAAAAGACAGTCGAGCGTTACGGAAATCCTATAGCTCACTGTATATACGTAAATTACATAAACGCAAATGCGCCAAGTACATATGAGGAAGCTATAACCTCGAAAGACTCTGACCATTGGCGAACGGCGATGGATTCAGAAATAAACTGTCTAAATAAAAACAAAACATGGCGTCTAGTCGATAAGCCGACTGATAAGAAAATAATCGATGTAAAATGGATATTTAAAAGAAAGAGCGATGATACATATAAAGCGCGTCTAGTAGTACGCGGCTTTCAACAAAGAGAACACTTGGAAAACGTTTATTCCCCCGTGGGAAAAATGTTAACTTTTAAAATTCTTGTGAGTTATTGCACAACGAATAATCTCTTCATTGACCAGATGGACGTTGAGACCGCATTTCTCAATGGACCAGTTAAAAGCGAAGTTTATATTTACCAGCCAAAAGGCTATCAAAAAGAAAAAAATAAAGTCTGCAAACTAGAGAAAGCGTTATATGGTTTGCGAGAAAGTCCACTTGCGTGGTACGAAACATTCGATGAATATGTAAAAAAAATTAGATTTCAAGAGAAGCGAATACGATAATTGTCTTTATGTAAAAACCGAAAATAAGGAATCAATATATCTCCTGGTATTCGTAGACGATCTGTTGATCTGTGGGAAAGACAAATTAAAAATTGACTTAATTAAGAAAAGTTTAATGAAAAGATTTACGATGAAAGACCTTAATGAGGTTAAAAGTTATATAGGCATCGATATTGATTACAATAAAGATCAAAACAACATGAAGCTAAGCCAAACAAAATATATCGAATCCTTAGCCTCTAAATATCAGTTAGAAAATTCTAAACTATACGAAACTCCAATGGAGACAAACCTAAAAATCGATCAAGCGAGCGAAACAGATGAATCAATAAAATACAGAAACTTGATCGGCGAACTTTTATACATAAGCTCAGGCACTAGACCTGATATCGCGTACAGCGTTAATTACTTAAGCCGTTTTCAAAACTGCTACGACAAAACCCATTACAAGTATGCGATGCGAATTCTAAAATACTTATTTAAGACCAAAGATCTAAAATTAAGATATGGCAAAAACGAAAAAAACGATAAAATTGATTGTTACGTCGATTCAGACTATGCGGGCGACAATATAGACAGAAAGTCGACGAGCGGTTACGCAATTTGACTAAACGGAAATTTGATTTTTTGGAAGTCAAAAAAACAAAATGTGGTTACAAAATGCTCCTCTTTCGCGGAATATATAGCACTGTCAGAAGCAGTCACAGAAATTTTATTTGCGAGAAATATATGTAACGAAAGTTTTGATTTAAAAGTAAACACACCAATCAAAATTCACGAGGACAATAGCGGAGCGGTCGCTATTGCAAAGTTTGGAAATTTTACAAAAAACTCTAAACACATTGAAATTCAATTTCATTATGTAAACGAACATTACCAAAACAAGACGATTGACATAGTAAAAGTTGATTTAAAAAATAATATAGCGGACATCTTTACCAAAGCATTAGATAAAACGAGCTTCCTGGAAAATCGTCAAAGACTGAAGTTAATCTAATGTACAAATACAAAAGTAATTAAACGGCTAAGAGGCGTGTTGATAAATAGCCGTCTAATATAATAACATAACTAAATATTATATGTAATAATTTAAGAATATTATTAATACGTTTAACTATGGCACTGGCTGTCCGCCAATGCTAAATACTAATTAATACTAATTACAGTTCTATGTTCACTTGGGTGTCCGGCGTGACAACAGTGTGTACTCGAAGGTCTATTGTAACGGTCGCATAACAAAATGTAATCTATTACTCTGTATATTATTATTCATGAAGTTGATAATAATAAAGTTAATCATATATATAAAACTATGTTGATAATTTAACATCCTCTAAACGATCCATTATTCTCAACATTTTTATTAACCGAAATCCAGAAAATAGGCAATGGACCATCGGCGAACTTCAGTTTTAGCGTCCCGTCGTTTATCAATTCAACAAATTCCTCGCGAATTTATAGGTAAAGGCGCTTCTATAGAATTTTCGGCATTGATTGCAAAAGAGTTTCGTATCCTGTTGCATTTATTGTATGAAAGTACTGATGAAATTTCTTTTGCAGCAAAGTTAAATGTTTTTGGGACGGATCCAAAATGAATTGCTTGTTTTCAATGGTGGTTTGGTAGTTCCTTTGGAACATTTGTAGAGATCCTTGTTTTAACTCCTTCTGTCAAAGTTCAATTTTATTTTTGACTTCTAATTTCAGAGCACGTCAATATAATATGTTCATTATGACCTTGCATTGTTTTATTAAGTTCATGCAGGTGCTCAAATATATTACCAGTCATGTAAGAAAATTTGGCTATTGCACCGCGGCACACCTAGCATCGTATTGCGGCACACCGGTTGCGGAGCACTGTCATAGATGACCAAACGTGCCAATGATTCTAAAATCAGCAGAATTTGGGTTCGAAACACACTTTTTTTCGGTTTGCCTACACTTAATTTTTTGTTCAACACAGATAGAAGGTATCAATTTGGAAAACCTCATGATCAGGTCAAAGGTCGGTGATGATGAGTCTCTCCAGATGAGTGTCTGATAGAAAAACTTTATCAAGGATGTCACTAATGATATTATGTATGGCTGCGTTAAGTTTTATTTCAACATTATTGACATGAGCACTTTAGGACTTTAGAATATAGGTACTGGAGCAAATACAGCTGTGTGAAAAGTATGTCAGGTATAAACGTCTTTTTAAAGCTGTACCTAAGAGGCAGATCACCCGGGTCTCGATTTTCAGTCACGAGACCCATTGAAACATATTATGATATTGAACGTACATAATTTTGAAAAAAAAACTTCTGAGAAAATATATTATAACTAATAGAAAAAATCTTTTTTTGAAAAAAGTAAGACACCCCACCCCGGCAGGGAATCAAACGCCTCGTCCGTGCATTACCTCTATGCTACAAGGTGACATACTAATTGCGACAAACTTTAACTATTGACCTTTTTAATACCTACTCATCTGCGTTCTTCTAAATCAAGCTGCTTTGGCAATCGGTTTGTGTTTATTAAATCAAAGTTGATACCTATTACTTCAATTACTAACCGACGTCGCGGATTTCTTCAATATTTTTATGATGTAACTAACTTGTTAATAATTTATAATTAACTATTTCTTTTATTCAAAGAATAATTCACAAGATTTAAGAATGTGCCATTCTAATTATTGAACGTACATAATTTTGAAAAACACTTCTGAGAAAATATATATAATATAATTTTTTTTTTAAGTAAGACTAAATTATGTATGTTCAATAATTAGAATGGTATATTCTTAAATCTTGTGAATTATTCGTTGAATAAAAGAAATAGTTAATTATATATTATGATATTTTATGAAGAATAATTTTATTGTAATATCAAAGAATTTCGTGAATTCGTAACGGTGCAGTTAAAGTGGAAACGGTTTAAAAGTAACATTTATTTTAAAACTACATCATAAAATTGAAAACAAAAGCAATGCGTCATGAAGATAAAACTTAATGTTCATATTATTTTCATCATGAAAAGGGTTTTTTAATGTAATATTTTAAGAGAAAACAGTAAGCGTATACATCACACTTACTCTAGTAACTAATTTTAAAGTGTCCCATTTTCACTAATAACTAAGAATACTTCAGCTAGAATTTTTCGGAATGTTTAAAAGCATTTTTCGTGCGCAGTAAAAAAAACTCAAACGAAAGTATTTTAAATATGTGGAGGCTATATTTGGAAAATATATGGGTCCGCTTGTGAAAATCCAAAGTTTTAAGTGTCAATTTTGGACCCTTTTCAGGAATTCTTAATCTAATAAATAAATAAATTTAATATAAGAAAATCCTTTTAGAGTCTCACACATTTTGCGCGGCGGACGGCTGGAAAATTTTCACTGGAACTTATTGGACCCATTCTCTATTTCAAGAGTTTTCAATTAAGAGTAGGGGTGATTTGTATACCTCTAGGGGGAGGGTTACTTATATGAAAAGAGGGTAGTGGTATGTCCAAAACTTGCTGAAACTTCCGTTAAACAGGCTTTGAACAACATAATAATATTACATCTAGTTATAAAAAAAATGACATGCTCTTGTTTTGTATATATGTATTATTACATTTTAATAAATATGGTTCAGCAAAATTGCATAGAATCTCCCCGCACGATGTTTGAATATATACTTCTACCACCATCCCTTTCATACAGTGCTTCTTAAGTTCTGATCAAATTGAGGTGCATGTCGCCTACAATCACGTGACGTCACAGTAAGCTGTCGCTACGGGAAAAAAGTAAGTAATGTCGTTTTTCGTTGTGCTTAAAATGTTATCAGACTGATGCTCCCATTCCGCAGCACATTTTGAACCTTTAAACGAACATTGTCAGATATAAAATCTGCCGAAGTCATCAGAACAACAATGAAGTCACCTCATGACTCAATGAACGTTTTTATTATCTTTTACATGCCTACACTTTTCGACTATCATGTCAAAATCACGTTTTTTTTATTTTTAGCGGTTGGCACTATGTATTTTCTATATGAATGATGTCTATTATCTATGGTCTCCAGGTTGAGTTCAGTTCAAAATATTATCTATGGATATCATGTCGCAAGTAATTTTCACGCACGCACACGTAGAAACTGTTAAAATTAATTGAAATTAGCATGAATAATTAATAATAATTCAAATTACTAATACATTATAGTTGGCACTCTTCATCAGTGTCATTCTTCAGTGAATTTACAGAGATGGTGGTTGTTCAAAATATTCTGCCAAATGACGAAACCATAGACTAAATTTGTCGCCGCGACAGCGTGACAGTAGGCAACATGCACCTCAATTTGATTCGAGCTTCGCTTGCACTGCTGCGGAACGAGACCATAAATCACCTCCTGTTACACAATTCTACGCATAGGTAGTTTTAAGTGTTTTATCTGGACACATACCATTTAAATTGCCTGGTATGTTTATTATAGTTTCATTTGGGGGCTAATTTTCTCAAATTCATATTCTGTGATTTTTCTGTCATTCAAAATACATGTGTAACTTAATGTACTGCCGCACATAGCATTGCTGCAACATTTTTGGTAAAAAATAAAAACATTTGCTTGTTGCGTGTAACAAATTTCACTTGACAAGGATACATCGACCGCATTTCAACGTCACCCATACAGACTACAGCTTTAAGCCCTACTTATCAAAAATCAGTATATCGCAGTAGCATTTGACGTGAAGATTGTACGCGCTTATACCACTCGTATATAATGTGGGTTCGATTCCCGGAGAGGACACAATATTTACGTGTTTTTCTCTAAGCTGGGTGTTTGTGATTGTTCAAAATTACTAACAACCATCTTGTACGAAAAAGCGAGGACATGGTTATTAATAATTCAAACATAAGAAAATCTATGGGTAAACATATATTATCCTGCAGTTGCAAGCTTGCGTGCATGAATCAAAAAAATTTTGGAAGCTTCTGAATTTTCATGCGACATTAGGGATATTTTCGATCTGCGCCTGCGCAGTAGAACGATAGTGGCGAATCTGCCGGCAAAAAAACGAACTATACTCATTTTGAGGTTAACCGATTTTCACTACCTGTCATATAGTACCATAAAATTACAACATCACATCTCGCTTACTCTTGAATAATGAGATTGGAGAGATATCACTTTTACGTGTAAATAGTTATTGTCACGATAGTTTAAAAGATGCACTATTGCTGCCAGTAAATTCATGCACGTGTACAAGCGCTATAACGCTTGTACACGTGCATGGATTTGCCGCCAGCAATACCGTATATATTAAACTATCTCGACAATAACTGTTTACATGTAAAAGTGGTGACTGTCTCACCAATCTCATTCTTCAAGCGTAATCGAGACGGATTGTTGCCATTGTCTATAAGTGCCGATTAAAATGGTTATGAAAATTAGTAAACGTCAAAATTCTTGGCGCAGTGAAGTTCATATTTTTTTCCAGGAAGTTCGCCACTATCGTTCTACTACGTATGTCATGCAAGCTGCAACTATCACGTGAAAATTCATAAGCCGCTAAACTTTTAAATCCATGCATACAGCCTTGCAACTTGCACTTTCGTTTTAATGTTATGATCATGACAATATAATATTATCATGCAGTGAGAATCTGTCAATATTTTGATTGTATTTATTTAATTTTAAATACAATAAAACAGACCACATCTAAGAATTATTCCAATAATATATTGTAATATACATGTATACGATGTAAGCCTACTTAGAATATTGTTTTATAAAAATGAAGATACATACCACTTTTCAAAGTTTGAATTTGGATTTCTGATGCAGAGTAGTAATTATAATTAGGAATGTCCAAAAATTATCAATACTTTTTTATCGATACCTATTTGAATACTCTGTAATGACGGTATGAGCGCGTGGCATCGTTCGCAGGGTAGCCGGACAAAACAGAACAGTGACAAAACAGAAAATGACAAAACAGAACATGACAAAACAGAAAATGACAAAACAGAACAGTGACAAAACAGAACATGACAAAACAGAAAATGACAAAACAGAACATAACAAAACAGAACAGTGACAAAACAGAACAGCCAGGGGAAAAATGAAACATTAATTTTTGTGAAATCTATTTAGGTTAGGTTAGGTTAGGTTATTATTTCGTTGTACTTAGTCACCCAATCATTTTGAACATATTATATTGATAAAGATGAGATATCCTAAGCTTGCCGGCAAAGTCTCATTTATTTGAGGCTTTCTAGCGATTAGGAATGCAGAAATAAGGTATATAATTTCATTTATTATGGCGCATTGAAAATCTGTGCTATTAAAAATCTATCAAGAATATTAAATTTATATTTTTCCGGAAAGGTCATAGTTATATTTATCGTTGTTCTGTTTTGTCATGTTCTGTTTTGTCACTGCAAATATTATAAAGATTCTATAAGTAATGTTTAGAACTGCATTTTATAGGTTGCCGAAATCTACATCAATGTAGGCGTTAAAACTGGCTCTGCTTTGCTTTCTGATAAAATTAAAGTTTCGCAAAACGCCCCCCGGGCACGTTTTACCCCATGGTAAATCCACCCTTTGAAGAATCTGTGTTAACCGTAGTAAGAACTTTTAGGCTGATGTCATTTTGATAAGCGATGCGTAATCCCAGATTATATAATTAATTAATTAAATGGATTCGTCGGGATTTATTAATCCTCTTACCTTACGATCTCTTACTTCGTCTGATCGCCTTTAACCGTAATGCGTAAATAAATTAAAACCAAACCCTTTTTAATTAAACAAAAGCACAATTGCTATTAGTTGAAAATGTCTGTATTTAGCAATTGTCTGCCTAGAGCATATAAATTTTCCGGTGAAGCGAGAAGGCACTATCAGATCCATTTCATACTAGAAAAAGACAGTGAACGGAGAAAGAGTATAATGGGACTGGAATGAGGATGGAGATGCAACCGATGGGGAGCTTTCGAAGTGAAAAGGCGGAAAAAAACAAAATTTATCTCTTGGCAAAGCTTCGAATAGCGAGGAAAGTTGTTTTGGCTATCTCTAAAACCGGTCCGATGGTGTTATTTTGATTGCATTCCAGATTTTTTTTAATCCATCGCACATTTTTTTTTATAAATGATTTATTACATGTAATATTAAAAAAGTGTTTTAAAAAACTATAACTATCAGTGTTTTGTCACGATTGAAAAAATCCGCATAGTTGGATAAAATGTTATTATTTCTTCCTGTAGTATGTATGTAAATCTATTCTGTTATTATAATTATGATCAAGGTATCCATTGATAGATCAATCTATCTTAACTCAGCCACCAACAATTATTGATTTAGTTAGAGAATCAGTAGCCTAGACCAGGGGTCGGCAGTTTGTCAAGTGAGAAGAGCCAAATTGTCAAGGAAACAGGATTACAAAGGTACCAGAGAACCGCATATATATAATATAGATATGGACATGGATTTTTAGGGGGGAAAAGAACGGCGTCTATGCATCGCTTTTGAATGCTTTTCTATTATCTGGAAAATAGCTACTTATTTTTAATTGCATACATGTAAATTACAATTTATCATCCGTTATTCTGCTTCTAAGTTTATTTTTTATTTTGTTCAGAAATAAAAATGTTTGTGATGTAGAGCCAAATATTTTGAGAATACCAAAAGCTAGTTTTTTTAATTCTTCACAATATGTTTCAGGCAAACTATTTCTTGTATCAAATATTATTGTTTCTATTTTAGGCAGTTGTTTTATAGCTGTCCACAGTGTCCACTTGTGCTGATAAATCAAAACTCATAAGTTATAAGGCTGCTTGAGATGAGGTGAAATTGGAGTTTAAATCTGAAGAGCCGAAAACGTATATGCAAAGAGCCACTTATGCCGTCCCCTGGTCTAGACCTATATCTCGATTTTGTTACATATTTTGACATATATTATATGTCTTACCGCTCGCCGTGATATTAAAATTGTGTGCACAAAATCCAGCCTTACGCAGAATGTTACCAACCGAATGGTCGAACGCTCTTTTCCGATCAACGAAGTGACATTTTTTTTTCACACGAAAAAATAACGCCCTTGAGTGGATTCAAACCACTGATTTTTCGGTTTTCAGCCGAATGCGCTACCTTTGCGCCACGGGATGGGACTGCAATAGTGACGATTTTATTGTATATTAATATTACAACTGCGAATTTCACAACTGGGAATAAGTTGTATATATATTTTTTTCCACAATATACGTAGTTTTCCGCTAGTTCCAGCAGAATTAATAGATCAGATAGGAAATTATGTCATTTGAGAGTATATTGGTGCAAGATTCAGGGAAACAGTTAAACTATAGCAAGGGTTAAAAAAAATAGTTATATAAATAAACAGGCAAAAGACAATTTCGTAAATTCACTAAAAGTTCACGTCAAACAGTAAAATTCTTAAAAGTACCTTAGAGTTTCCAAATACTACAATACAAAAATGTCATAGCGAGATTATGTAAACCCTTTTTTGAATTCCCTAGATAAAATTAAGCTCCACATGCAAGCAACTGCCCATGTTTTGTATTTAATGAGAAATGCTTCTATAACCATGTTATATAATATTATAATACACATATTATATTAAACTATATTTTTTTCAATGAATAATTCTATAGTCATTTATTTAATTATTATTAGCAAATACGTTATAAAAACAAAATTATAGAGATGAAGACGTAGGTTAGTGATTAAACAGTTTAATTGAAACATAGTCGATAGCGTGTAAAAATTATTAGTTAATTTCGTCGTAATTAGAAAGAACACCTGCTGCTTAATTGTGAATATTTACGTGAATCTAGTAGATACGGGTTCAAGTTCCGTCTGAATAAAAACTAAAGTTTAACTATGTGAAAATAAATCTTCACATAGTTTAGTGTGTCTGAATTGTTTTAGTTTTATTATTATATGTAAATTAATTAGAATCATTTATTGTTGTTAATTATTCATGATCTTCTCTCTCATGGGCACTTTTTATTAAATTCAATCCTAGTGCACTCAGTCAAAGCACTCCTGAGTGCGTGGCGACTCAGTCTTGGGAATCTGTTTCTGAGACATTCCCACGCATAAACAACTGTTGATAATTCACAGTCAAACATAGGGCCTTGTAATACGCTTGATTAAGAGCGAGTGTAGTGCGGGGTGGACAAAATCAGAGTAGGCTGGGCCAAAGTTCCAGTTTTGGAAACCATCAATTTGAGGTTGTCAACCGGTTCACATACCTGGGTTCCAATATTACAAAAGAGAACGAAGAACTGGAAGAAATAAAAGCCCGTATAACCGCTGCAAATAAATCGTACTTCTCATTGCTGCCCATATTCAAATCCAGAAATGTCCACAGAAAAACTAAGACCCGGCTTTATAAAACTGTCATACGCACAGTCGTTGCATACAAGTGCGAGTCGTGAATGCAAAATGTGAAAGCAGCTGAAATGGTGGATTGCTTTGAGAGAAAGATCCTGAGGCGGATATACATACCCATGAATGATGGTGAAGAGTGGAGAATTAAGTACAACACGGAACTATACCGCTTATACCAAGATTCAAAACTCTCCACCTTCATAAAACTCTAGAGGCTAAACTGTCACGGATACCGAAGAAGATCCTCGAAGAAAACCCAAGGGGGAAAAGGCCAGTGGGAAAGCCACGCACACGATGGGATGACAACATTATAAAATATGCCAAACATCTGCTAAAAATCATGAACTGGAAAAGACGTGCGGAGGACCATTCTGGCTGGAAGACGGCGGTGGAGGAGGCCAGGGCTCGACTTGAGCTGTATTGCCATCGAAGAAGAAATAGTGCGGGGTGGGTTAGTTTGGAGGGGTCTATGTTTGTGTTGCCCAAACAAACATGCTCCGTAATACTTACAGAAATAATTAAGAATAATAATAAAGAATGAACATTATTGAAGCTCTACTGTAGTAATGAATCAGAATAATTTCGCTCCCCTTACAACGCATGAACACATTAAATATCTAAAAGCTAAAGTCCATAGGGCATGGATACGCTGGGAATATGAACCTTAGAGCGATGCAAGAACCCTTCTCACAGTCAAAGGGTAGAAACACGCTGCGATCGCGCTGGCTGTAGGAAAGAATGACAAACAATGATCAAACAGACCAATAAATTCTATTTTATACAATAAAAATTATATGAATATTCTTAATTCTTAAATTCTCGGTTGAGCCAAATTGTGGTCGCTTTCATCCTTAGTCCCCCCTACTCAAATCTCGTTATTTAGTAATGTTACAAGACGAGATGATGAGAAATTATGGATCAAAGAAAACCATAATTTATTGCAAAAAACATTCAGTTACTCCAGAACCGCCGAGCGCGTAGGCTTGCTCAAAGCTGTCGAGCTATATCTGATAATATGATACGAACGACGTGTAAGATACAGACTAATTCAAGAGTTAGTTCAAGATTCTGATGTGTGTGCCTGTTAACACTAAACCACAGTATATTGATTAATCTAACGACGTGTTAGATACAGACTGATTCAGAAGTAGTTTGTGGCCCCACCAGGTCAGCTTGATATAGTGTGACCGTCATTCAAGCGATACTTCTGAATACCTGCCAAGCCGTGATACCGGCTCTCATCACTCATATAATCAATCATCATCATTCATCCCTCCATATTATATCATCCATAAATAGTGTACCGTCAAGTGCCGTGCACCAGGTAACCCAAACAAACAATATTGCGCGAGTGACAGTGCAACCAGACCACGGAGCCATCATAAATTATCATAAAGTCGTGTCTGGCATTTTGTTTAATCGCCCCACCCCTAGATCTGGAATCCACATCCATCCTTAAAATTATACAGTCCATTGCAAAAAGCGCCATTTATATTGACGAAAGCTTCTAATGAGCTATTTATATTTTCAACTTTTGCAAACATAGTATTAAAAACTCGTTTCTTATGTAACTTTATTTACTACAGTTTACAGTATACCTTGAAATTACACGAAGGCAAGTACAAAATAATATACATAGTCTTTGAAAAATTTCGACGACGATTTTCAATACACAACAGTAATGACTTTTCCGAGAAAACTGTTCATTTTCTCTCTGACAAAATTACTTTCCGTAGCCAACCATTTTTCACGATTTAGCATCGTTATTGGTTTTCAAGTGAATATTTTTTATGTGTTTACTTTAATATTCAGTGTAGGTATTAATAATATTTAAAATTTTCTAAATTTTGTAAATACATTGAAAAAACTATCCAAAAATGTTACGTTTACCTTTTATCATTTAAATTTAAATACCTCATTCATTTTCAATAACATATTATATAATAATTTCCACAAACAAAATAATAAATCCAAAATTAAAATTTGTTTTATAAACCTTTTATTGGAATTTTCATTTATCAGATTTGTCCTACTTTAAGTTGGCTCCCATCTACTATCCAGAATTAAAACTGTTAGTTATCTTCCATATTACTCTCGCATTGTCATTCTTCAACTTAAAAAAATGTAAATTCTGATGGATTTAAGTTTTGTACTATCTTATTTGAGTCCTTTTTGCGACCCGGGCTTCGCCTTTCGGCATCTTCATGCATTATTTTATATGTTTATTTAATCGGAGAAAATTTATATTAATATGTCATCATCATCAGCCGGGGTCAATCCACTGCTGGATGAAGGCCTACCCAAGCTTCTTCAAACTCTCTTGGTCCTGTGTTGTTCGCTGCCACGTATTTCCGCCGATCTTTATCAGTTCGTCAATCCAGCGGCTTTTAGGGCGACCATGTGGCCGTTTCGTGCCCCTTGGGTACCATTGAATGACGGCATTTGTCCAGCGGCCGTCTCTTCGGCGAGCAATGTACTCCGCCCATCTCCATTTCAGCTGTTTGGCAACGTCTATTACATCGCGTATTCCTGTCTGCTTCATTGTACAGAATTGGCAGTAGACTAATTGGTCGATAGTTTTTCAGATCTTCAGTGTCTCCTTTCTTATGGAGAATAATAATGGAGGCATTTTTCCATGACTCTGGGATATTCTCTTCATGCAGACAAGCCGTGAATAAACGTGCGAGCACTTCGCTCACCGTCCTCCCGGCCCGTTTGAGAACATCGATAGTCAGCCCATATTCTCCCGGGGCTTTCCCACTCTTCATGCACATTATAGCATATTCCACCTCTGTGGTAGTAACATCGGGAAGAGGATTTCCATATTCTCCGTTCACCAGAAGATCTGAATTGATGTCAGTGTTGTTAGTGTCATCTTTGTATAGAGCGCTGCAACTCTACAACAGTGTCCAGTAGATGATCCCAGTCACGCACGATACTTCCATCTTGTGCTTTTAGTGTCGTGATCTGCTGTCTCCCTATATTAATATATAATACACTAAAAACTTTGGCGAAATATTTCACAATATTTCACTACTCCGGAATTTGAAATAATAATTCCGGAATACTGGTATTGCAATCCCTAATAACAACTTCCAAACATTGCCTATCTGAATACTGCGGCCAGGTATTATTGTCCATATTAAAGAGGACACAGGTATATTAAACCAAGGAAACCTCTCACAGGTATATTATTAATTAGTAGCGCTAACGACAATGGCGTCTCCTCTCGGACCTTTAATGAAATTTTCATCCCTTACCACCAACTAACCAACCCCTACGTGTAGCCATTATTTAGTGTTATCAGATATCTCGTACAAACCTTCTTTTAGTACCTATGTATTAAAAAATTATATCAATTAATTTAATGCAACTATAGAAACATTAAGGGTATTTCGGAAGAGTTGAAAGGATGCACATTAGGGAAATTCTTGATTTTACCTATAATCATCATCATCATCATCAGCCTGAATCTATCCACTGCTGAATGAAGTCCTCTTCAAGCTGCTTCTACTTTCAGTCCCGTGCATTGCGTTGCCACGTACTTCCCCAGAACTTTATGATTTCATCGATCCAGCGGCCTCTAAGTCTACCTTGCGGACGTTTTGTACTTATTGGATACCACTGGATGACTTGATTTGTCCAACGATTGTCTCTTCTTCGAGCTATGTGTCCAGCCAATCTCCATTTAAGGCATTTAATAAACTCTATTACATCGCAAACCTTTGTCTGCTACCTTATCCACTCATTCCTCTTTTTGTCCTTTCGCGTTATGCCCAGCATGCGCCTCTCCATACCACGTTGTGGTACTCTAAGTTTCTGGATCTTTTTTTTACTTAGGGTCCATGTTTCACACGCATATGTGATCACGAGAAGCTCACACTGGTTGAACACTTTGCACTTTAGGCACAGTGGAAGGTCACTTTTGAAGACATTATTCAGGCGGCCAAAAGCACTCCAGCCTAGCTTTACTCTGCGAAAAATTTCATAAAATATACATCCATCTATAGACACTTGTTGTCCTAGATTGTTGTACCTATAATATAGGTTAATATATAATAAAATATTAAGGTTGTCTAATTTTCTAATGAGTTTACAAAACATTTAAACACTGATTTATCATCAAGTGATAATTTGTTTAAAATTTATTCTCACAACTTTAAGTGGATAACATTCAAGCCATCTATATAGAACATAAGTAGCTCACGTTTATCCAACGTGGGCATGCTACATATTGTGCTCCTGTATAGCTGTGAGACACGACATCTTACTAAGCTTTAAAGGTATCTTTGCTTAAAAGCTTTGATAATCGATGTCTCCGCCGAGTCTTAGTGCACATTGGTACGACCGCGTTACAAACACTCCAGTTCGTAAGTGGACACAGCAGCCGTCGGTGATTGAGATAATCACGAAGAGATACTTTACGTGGCTGGGACATGTGTTCCGGATGCCACCAAAAAGTGCGACACTTCGTACCCTTGAGGCCCAGCCTCAAGGGTTCCGTCGCCGTAGCCAGCTCTCCCTCAGCCTGCAGCGATGCTTTTTTTTCGTTAAATACTTCCTACATAATGCACAATATAATGTTTTCATTTTATCTCCGGTTTAATTGAAAAATAATTAATGCAAATAATTACTAGATAAAAAGAACTTTTTATATACAACGTTTTTAAATTTTTTACTGAATCATATAAACTTGACTTGACAAACTTAAACGATCAAAAAAATTTGTATTTGATAGAAATACTGAATAACGAAATGCCATTTCATATTGATTTCCATAGTAACGCACGTATATATTATTTAATAATTTAATTGCTAGGACTCCCTAGGAACTAATAATGGTATCGAAATAACTTTTCATACAAAACAGAATTAACTGAAAATGAATTCAACTCTGCTTAAAGATGGCTAAAAGTATTAAAAGAATGCATTGGCATCTTGTTCTGATATATTCTAAAAGTTTCAAATGTCTAGCTAGTCAGGAAGTCCAAAAATGAATTGCAAGATTTTTACCGGATAAACAACCACCGGACAAATAAGAATACGACCTAAGAGAAACGTTGTAAATGTAAAAAAAATAGGCGAGGTTAATACCTACATACTTTAAAATTCATTTAAAATCCAATGTTAAGTACATTTTTAATCTGAATATGTACATTGTCCGCAATTATTGCGTCCTTTGGAAAGAATTATAGTTAATGAAATAATTATGGATAACAAAAAAAAGTGAATTTTCCTCGTGTGAGGGAGAGAGTATTATTTTGTAAATATCATAATAAAATAAAATAAATAAAAAAAAATATAAAAGCCTTTTTATTTCTTACAAAAAAAAGTAAATGACAGTTAAATGACTATATCTAATGAATATATATGTACCCTATGAATATATTTATTATTTATATATATATATATATATATATATATATATATATATATATATCTATGATTGTATTATCTACTTATTTTCTAGTTTATATAATATTAATTATTATTAAGATTTTTTATTTTTGTACAGAATACTATTAGATAATGTTTATAAATTAAACAGTGATATGTAATTAGTTTGTTTGGTTTGTAAGAAACCCTCTTCGGGTGAAGGCCTCCTCCAAAGTGTTAATCTCTGGTTTCTTTCTCCATACCCGTTTGATTTCGTAGCTAAGTATTAGTCTTGTTTGGGTTGGCCTATTTTTGCATTTAGGTCGCCCATTATTATAAAAATTGTATGTGCTTGGTTAATAGCTTTGTTTACATTTGTATAAAAAGTGTCAATTTCTTCTTCTTTCGCTATTTCTGTGGGTGCGCATACTTGTATGAGAGATAATTCCTTTCCTTGTATTTTTAAATTCAATAGTGCTACTCTATCTGTTATACCTATGAAGTTTTCTATGTTGTTATTATGCTTTTTTATGTATTAAGAATCCGACGCCATACTTTCCAGGTGTAAGTCCTGTAAATATCATAAAAAAATATATCATGGTAAATATACAGAACAGAATAATGAAAGTTTTGATAAAATAATATTTTGAAAAATTGTTATAACTACGGGCGTATTATGTAGTAAATTAATATGCATACACAATTTTATACGAGTTATATGTATATTATATAATACCATAGACTATAGACACTCATGCATCGTTTTTGTTCAGGCCTTGTATAATACCCTAAATTAATAAATTTTCGACTATCACAAAGCACTTAAGCTTTTTTTTTTTGACCATGTCCGACTAACGAAGATCATAATATTATTATGGGCCTTCAAAGAATGGAGGTTTGAATGTTAGCCACTTGCTCTGACTCCAAACACACATTGAAAAACAATTTATGTATTTGCCAGATCCAGGATTTAATCCTGAGATCCGTGACATTGTAAACCAACGCGTTAGCCGCTCGGCCTACGTGGGCTTTTAGCCTTTAAGCAGACAAATCATTTACCTTTGTAGTCTTGATAACGGTATGATAACCGAAATAATTACTTACCATTTAACTTATAAACAAACTTTTTTGGTAATTATTTATACAACTTAACTTTTATTCTGCTTAAATTCTTTATCTCCGTCTGAGTTGGCTGGTAACAATGATTTTAAGCGCACATTTCTAATTTCGCATTACGACCAACTTTGACAAAATTCGCGTAAGTTTTGACCGCGAGAATTCATTACAATTACTCTGGAAAAGTAATTTCGGGGAATCCCTCCTGAAACGTTATAACAAGTAGGGTGTGCATTTCACCGCCCCTAGACACTCTCGCGGTGTGCGGCTCGCCTTTCATTTTAAGTGGAACGTAACAGGTAACCTGGCGCTTCTTACTGCTTAATTAATCATACCTTCCTCACCAGTGACGTCCCTAGGAAAAACACTGCCCTTAGACAGAGAGAAAATGCCACCACCACCCATCCTATGATATTCATAAAATTGTTTGAATTATTGATATGTATTATTAATTTCTTCTTGGGTTCAGAATGATATTTCAACTTTTAATAACATAACTAATAACATAATTACTGAGTGTTCCTGTAAGATCTATTTTTTTAGATATTGCTGTCAAAATTCATTTTTGCACATATTTTAAAATTACAAAAGTTAAAATGTCCTATAGATTGAGAGCGTGATGCAGAACCGTTGACGTTAAGGCCTTATCCTATGGCGCGTGTCTCGCAGCAATTCACCGCGAGTGCATGTGGATACCTCAATGAGATCACCTGTAACTCAACTGCGCGTGACAGTCGTCACAGCGCGAGTGCACGTGGACGGTTCAATGAGATCACATGTACCTGGAATGCGCGAGAGTCAAAACGCGCCATTTGGACAAGGCCTGAGCAAGCTAACGTTCTAACGAGAAAAATACGTTACATATTCTTTCTCTCTTCTACTTAGGCGTTTTAATAAGAATAAAATTATATACGTTTTTCTCATTGAACTTAGGTCGTCGAAATCAGCCCCTTAAAGTTGGGCGCCTATCTTAAAGACTACGCTATGATTCTGCATCGGGCTCTTAGTAAACACAATTTATTAACCAGGGAACATATTTTATTACAGAATAATTATTGTTGTTTCTTTTTGTATACTATATATTATTTTTCTCATTGAACTTTTTTTTTCCGACCATCTCCGATCCTAATAGGATCATATGGGCCACCACAGAGTAGAGGTTTGTATTAACAGATTTTGTTTTTTAACGAAAAATTGATGTCAGCCACTTGCTCAACCTATTAGGTCCATACTCTGACGCAAAAAAATTGAAAAACAATGTGTATACTTGCCAGACCCAGGATCCGAACCTAGGACCCACGGCGTGATAGTCCAACGCTTAAGCCGCGCGGCCACCGTGGGTGTACTGTACTGCGGCTGCACTGAACTTAGGACGTGGAAATCGGCCAATTAAACTTAGACGCCTATCTTAAGGACTTCCCGCCTAAGTATGATTCTGCATCGCACTCTTAGTAAACACTATTTATGCATCAGGGAACTTATATTATTTCAGAATAATTATTGTTGTGTTCTCGTACATATAACAGAAGCCCGTGAAAGAACCTACTAAATCACTTGCTAAGCTGACCCTAACTTAGTAATTTATATCAATACAATATTATCATAACATCTGGATACTATTTTGTATTTTTTTAGGAGTGAAGACATTTACCGAGTAGTTCATTTCACCAAAACAAAAGGGCTTTGTTATTGATTCATTTCAAAATACCACATGCATTATTTATATTTTAATTATATCTAGACCTAGAGCTTGCTGTTTCATTCAGATCACTATTTACAAATCAGAGGTGCTGAACCAGTAAACTGAATTTATTATTTATACAAAAAATATTTAACTGTTTATGTGTAAGCTGATTCATTTCTTCTCGAGTGTGCCTCCCTTTTGATAACTGCCGCCTCTATGTGGCGCATAGCCTGCCTGCCCCTATAGAACGTCACTGTTCCTCAGACCTTTACCGATTGGCATTGTTTTCAATACACCAAACTGGCAATACCATAAAAGTATCGGAACTGTTCGGTTATCAGGAATACAGCAGAAAACACATTTTGAAAATACCCGATAAACTAGATTATTTGTTAGGTTAACCTAACCAAACCTAACCTAACCTAACCTAACCTAACCTAAACTAAACTAACCCAAACTAACAAATAATCCAGTATATCGGAAATTTTCCACGTCACAGTACCAAAGTATCTTCTAAAAAATACGAGAAAAACTTTCAATATCCGATTGAGAAGTAATTGTATACTACAGGATAACATCGGTGAATACGGAAAGGTAATTCGTAGGTACCGAAGGAATGTATTTCAGGTTCTCGTTCAATTTAGTATTCAGCGTCCCTCGCAGTTCAGTGCGTAAGGCGCCGACCTTTCATCCGGGGGTTGCGGGTTCGACTCGATGAGGTCACAATATATTAATATAATATGTATGTGATCTTCTCAAAGCCTGGATATTTGAACGTTTGCTTCTCTACATTACTGTCTATATTATCTAAGTATTATTCAAAATCCCATAGACAATAATATTATTAATAAACTACATTATAATTATTGGAATAGTTTTTTTTCCATATTTATATATAAGTATCAGTGGCGAAGGGTGGAGGTAGGCTGTTAAGATCCGACATAAAATAGTACACACTAATCTTTGTCAGTCAGATATATTCATTTCATTGAACTAAGACTACAATGTGAAGAAGTATTTGAGAGTTTTTAAAATTCAACTAAACCCTGCCTAATCCAAACCATAGTAGACAATTCTTCTTCTTCTTTTGCCATATCCGCCCCTTATTCCTTCGTTCCAGGTCAAACCAGCATCCCGTAGCTCCGCCGTATACACTCTGTAGATTGTATTTAGCGGCCTTCCAGGACGCCGAAATCCGGTCGGCTTGAAGAACAGGCAAGCCAGGTTGAAGTTCTCTTTTGGCATCCGCAGCACGTGGCCGAGCTAGTTCCAACGTCGTCTCTTCACTTTCAGCATTATGAGAGGCTGCTTGGTGCGTTTTCTTATCTCCTCGTTGCTCCTAAAGTCATACCCACCGCACACCCAGTATTCGTTGCAAACATCTGTTTTCGAAGCTCACTATACGGTTGCTCTGAGCCTTCGTAAGGTGCCATGATTCGCTACCGTAATGCAGCAGCACCATAATGCAAGCGTCGAATAGGCGGCATTTGGTTTTGACCGAGTACAATCGTGAGTCCCAGACATTTCGCATCGAGTTGAATGTTGCTCCAGCCATTCCTATTCGGATAGTGAGCTCTTTCTGCAAAAGCAGTGCTGAAAGCAAAGCTGCCCGTGATGTGTACTCCCAGGTACTTGAAGCTGTTGACGCTCTCGATGTTTTGTCCGTCGCTAATCAGAGGGAAATCTGGACAGGTGCTATTACACAAGACGTGTAATAGCACCTGTCCAGATTTTAGTAGTTTACTAGTAGATAATAGTCAATAAATATTCGTTTATCTATAAAATATCTAAAATTATGTATGGTTTAATGGTATAATTTTAGATATTGTATAGATAGAAAAATATTTTTATCGATTATGGTTAGGGATAGAAAGGACTTAATGAATTAAAAAAAAAACTACGAAACACCATCTGTGAGTAATATTATGTATTCTTAATTCAAAGAATGAAATAAATACGACTGAAAAAGTATGTGATATTCTTGTTGGATCTTCCATAGCTTATCTGAACTATTATGGTTTCGTTTAGGCAGGGTTCACTTAATTGAATTTTAAAAACTAACCAGCACCATCTGCAAATTGTGTTCTTAGTTCAATAAAAACAAATAAGTATGACTGGTAAAGTTTAGTGTGCACTATTTATGTCGAATCTTAACAGCCTATCTCCATCCCTCGCCACTGATATATATATACATCCTTTTTCTAGTCATTAAGTACCCAGAAGATATAAAACTAGTATACCTAACTGGAATATGCATATAATACTCGTAGCAAACTGCATCCAAGCTATTTAATGAAAATTTGCATGCATAAACCTAAATAAAGTCCGTTGAATAGTGACGTCACATCGCTGACGTAGTACGCGTCATGCCGCCAATGTTACCAACTTTTAAATTTTGATTCCCCGAAAATTAATTTAAAATTTTTAAATATGGTATTATGAAATAAGGTATGAATACGGCTGTAAGTAAAGTTAATAATAAACACAATTACTGTAATATTCACCACTTATCCACCTAAAGAAATTTTAATTTAGTTAGTAGAAGGATAAATTATTTAAAATATCATTTTAAGAATAGACATTAAAATGGTACACTTTAATAATAATAAAATTAGTCTCTAAAATGTTTGAAACGTGTTACAATAAACAAGCGAAAACATTTATCTCTTGAAGTAAATAAATGAATGTTTTTTTTTCATCTTCAAACGCTCTCAAGGCAAAAACGACTAATTTAAAGTGACAGTGGGTGTTGCCACTATGCCTTCTCTGTAAGTAAAAAAGGTATTCTCCCTTATTATTGCGTGGGGCTTTTTAGCATAAAAACGACATCTCTCAGTTGGAGATAGGTAGAATTTTTTTATTACAAAACTTATCTCATTAATTGGGAAAATTTAGTATTCTTCTAGAAACACAGACAATAATAATAATTAATTACACCTCTAATGTTGCTCTACTGTTTTAAATGCAGACTTTACAATTTTGTTAGACTTTTACCAAATATCTGATTATGATGACTCAGTCGGGGTCACCAATAAAGTGTCATCATAGAATTTTGTCGTCATTGCACTTGAAAATACAGGGGCATAACGTGGCGATATTTATTCAAATATTTCTGAATAAAATAATCTTTGTGCAACAATGTACACTTGGCTTAAAGCATACTAATAATAAAATGGACAAATATTCATAAACTTGCGTAGTTAATAGATATCAATTTAGTATGATTCCAGAGTTAGGATATAATAATACGATTGTAACAATTCAACTAAAGACGTTAGATAGCAGCGGTGGAGTGGTCAGGTGAGGTTCGAGTAGAGAGGCGCGCGCCTACGTAAACCATTGGTGATCGCGCGGGATTAGTCGCAGTGAATAATAAAATATAATCTAGAGTAAATAGAGAATGTCGTGGGTCCCAAGTTCAAATCCTGGGCTTGGCAAATACACATATATTTTTTTAAATTTGTGTCTAGAGTATGGCCCTAATAAGTTGAGCAAGTGGATAACATTCATTACTTATAAAAAATCTGTTAATAAAACCTCCACACTGTGAAGGCCAATTTTTTATAATCCTCTCATGATCAAACGTGGTGAATTAAGAAAAAAAGTAGAGTTGTCATAATTAGACGGTCAGAAAAGATGCGTGCCAACATAAATCCATTGTTTATCGCGCTTGTGCAAACATTAGTGTTCTCGATATTCCTATACGGAGTCGAGTCGTGGACCCTGAAGGCAAGAGAACGGAAGGCAATTGATGCCTTTGAGATGTGGTGTTGGCGCCGAATGCTTCGCATTTCTTGGACGGAGCACAGGACAAACCAGTCAATCATCCAGGGACTGAAGATAAAGGAACGGCTCTCGACGATATGTCTGAGAAGAATTCTGCAGTTTTTTGGACATATTGTCAGGCGCGGACCGGACAACCTGGAGAGACTGGTAGTTTTGGGTAGCCTCCAGGGAAGGCGAAGCAGAGGAAGAGCGTCTGCGCGATGGAGCGACCAAGTGAAAGAGCTGACTGGGGGCACCATCCATTCTGCCCTGAGAGAAGCGGAAGATCGAAAAGGATGGAAAGTCTTGGTCGCTCAAAGGATGGCAAAATTTAAATGTGGTCACGATCCTCAGCCATGAGTGCACGACCAAGAAGAGAAGATATCGCGCGGGCATACTCGATCTCTTGGTCGAGCATGTTACTAACGTAAATGCCTAAAGGAACTGGCTGGCTATCCATAAAAATATAACGGCTAAGTGGAGGGACACGACTATAATTTCTAACCGTTTTTTATATAATCGATTTAGGAAAAAAATCAAATAGAAGAATAATTAATCTCTTTCTTCAGTATCTGTATACTTTTTTTTCCATGAAAATTTCCATTTCTTAATCGGCGACGGTGATTTTACAGGCAAACTATGTCATCGTGGTCTACTAGAATGCCTTGCATACTTATGTAGCGTATCGCAATAAATATCATATTGACTGTAATTACTGAAACTGTAACTGTATCTGTAACGGTAACTATTACTGTAAGGGGAGAGTTACCGATTATAGTCTATCCAATTTTTAATCATTGACCAGTCACCAGGCATACAATGGGGAAGGTGAGAGGAGGGCAGATATGTCAGAGCCGGACTTAACTTTTGCCTACTTCCCTTATACTCAGCTGCTAATGCAGTGCTAATACAATAGTATATTATCACCTTACTACTAAGACCTCGTAAGTCCGATATTATGAAAAAATGAAGTTTGTTCGACAAATTTAAATCAAAAATCCATTATAATCATATCAAAACCTCGGTTCTCTAGACTAGTTTGCTGTCCATCTATCGACAAATTTTAAAAACTCGTAGGTCTTGTGGTTTTAAATATGGAATTAAAATCTCGTATTTCACAACCAGTGTTAGCAGATTCATCGATTAGACAGGTGCTTAAAATATTGTTTTTATTACGTTTTTTCTTTCCCCTCAACATTCTTCTCAACAGACTTACGAGGTTTTAATAGTAATTTGCACTGTCGCACATGCCCTTATACCAATTGTACATTATTTTAAGTCGTAAATCTCAATCCACTCGAACTACAATAACCAGAGTTTTTAAACCATTTGAATCCTAAATAATATATTATATAATAATATATCGATTCAACCTTACTAAAAACATTTTAGAATATCTATAAGTATTTTAAAACAAAAAAAAAATTAATATCCATTATTTATAGGTAGTTCAATCTCTTTGACTAAGCTAGCATTATTCGTATAAAAGAAAATTACTATGTAGTTACAAAATAGAAAACAAAAATGAATATTTTATAACAGAAAAGAATACTTTGTATTTGAGAATTTCTATTTATTAAACAATAAAATAGATTTATAACAGGTTTAATAAAACAATGTTACTTTTGTAGTAGTTTTTATGTCGTGCTATAATTCTTTGACTCTGAGCTCTTTGCAAATCCCACTTTTGATAGTTTTAATAATACCACTTCATTTTAACTTGAATATGTAAAATGTATTTTCTCAAAAGAGAGATTAACAGTACAACACCAAAACATGTTAAGTCCACATGCGACAGATTAAAAATAATTGCAATTTTCTGATAATAATTATAATTTTTAATACAATAGCTTCAATAATATCTTCAAAATTAACCTTTGTTTAAGCTTAAACTGTTTCATCAATGTGGCTTAAAGAAAAATGTCTCAAAGGCCCGGGCCGTCCACATATGACGTCACACGGTTTTGGCTATTTTTTAACCCCTCCTCCATCATCACATCCACTTTGTACTACCTGTGCTCCTGTATGGCTGTGAGACATGCCATCTTACTAAGCGTCAAAGTTCTCGGCTTTTGAGCTTTGAAAATCGATGTCTCCGCCGAATCTGAGGGGTACATTGGTACGACCGCGTTACAAACACCCGAGTTCGTGAGTGATTGAGTGAGTGATTAAGGTAATCACGAAGAGACGTCTTACGTGGCTGGGACATGTGTTCCGGATGCCGCCAAAGAGTGTGACACTTCGTACCTTTATGGCACAGCTTCAAGGGTTCCGACGTTGTGACCGGCCCTCCCTTACCCTACAGCGGTACGGGAGGCGCAAGAGCTGGTGATGGATCGAGGGAAGTTTCGCGAACTTGTGCTTGCCCTATACCCATTGCTGGGTTGTGACAGGGTAACAGAAGAAGAAGATATTCATTCATATCATATCAAGCTTGGTAGACTCTTATGGGCGGCCATATAGCAAGAATGGACGTTGCTCGAGGAATTCTCGATAGCAGACCGGATGATTGAAGATTGATTGATAGGCCCAGACTCCGGTGGTTGTACAGTATCAACAAAGTAGTGGCCAAACTAGCCCAGGATAGTAGAAGATAGAGTAAGTTCTTGGAGGGGATAGGCCCTACCCTGGGTTGTTTAAAAACTTACGATGATGATACTGATGAAATACGTACTAATAACATTATAACATAACGCAACATTTCGCATCATACAGTGGTAACTAAGAAGCATCAAAATTGAGTGGCTCGTCAGAAATAAATGATAGCAAACGCCAAGGGTTGCCAGGAGTGGAAGGAGCTAGGGGATGCCGTCGCGATGATGACATCAGATGAATAATGTATTCTCAACAAAATCCCTGTCTGAGTAAAATATATCGTTTTTTGAGCTTACGTATTCTAGAGGGCAAGACAAAACTTTTGACAGTAAGTATGCGATGGGAATTTTCTTAAAGTTTCACAGGGGAATATTGATAAATGTTTTCCTATTTGATCTTCGCAAAACACACACAATAACAAAAATATATTATTGACTTATTTTCTTTAGTGGAATATATTCAAAAAACTTGTTTTGGTATTTATAATTAAAATGATTTACATTTATTTGTACAGTTTTCCTCCACGTTGATATAATAAAATCACTACCTGAACAATTTTTATGTGATAAAATTATGTTATCAATTCATCTATACTTATTATAAAACTCAAAGTTTGTTAGTGTATAAATATATCCATAATAATTCAAAGCCTCCAAAACGGTTGGCTGAATTTATTACTAACTATCCCTTGGTCACTATTTCAATCGTAGTTTGAGGTCTTTGTGTGTTGTGACGCTACTAGACATGAACATGTTTAATATTTCCATACATTAATTACTATTGTATTATACATGATTTGAAAACATTTCATGCATATACACACTAGAAAAATCATTCCGTAGACAAAAATACAACACCTTGGGACTTGAACCTGTATCTGCTGGATATGTGCCAGTATGCTTTTCCAGTTTCAACTACGGTGCTATGGTACGGTGCGGTACGATGCTAAACATCTTAGCTAATTAGTACGATTTTAACTAATAGTTTTACATGAAATACTTATCTAATTACGTTATAATGTTGGCTCAATTAATAAAAGTTGTCAATTAATTCCTTAATTACGATCGCGCGATAATTAAGATCGCGCACATCAACCTAGCGACAGTCGCCCGTAGCCTTCGAAACGTATAGATATTTGAATGCGGAGATCGGAGAACCGGTATAGGGATGACCAATTCGTAGATTTGTATGCGACCTGGCGTCTTCCCCGAGCCTAAAAAGCATGAGACTTGTCGAATGCAACAACAATTTTTTTTTTAAGAAACAGTCGCATTCGACTAATCTGCGGAGCTCCATTTGGCAACGTGTGTTTTGTGAATAACGGTGACGCTACATCGACGTATTTGATACATTTTAGGCGAGACGAGTTTTGTATAATATTGAATATACATAATTTGAAAACATATTCTCATACACATGCAGACTAAAAAAGTCAGTTTGTAGAAAAAAATACACCCAACGTGACTTGAACCTGCATCTGCTTTTCCGATTATCCAGTTCTAGTATCTCATGTTATTGAAGTGATATAAACTTTAAGAAAGTACCATGGCTCGCTATACGAATACAGCTTGGTGGAGTATCAGTGAACAATGGAATGTGCTATCTAACGAACCTACGTTAGTTAGGTAAATTTAACGGTTCCATCTCTGCATCTTACCCTAAGGCCTTAAGGTGAAGCCTTTGGCTCAATTTACGATGAAATGTGACTTCAACGCCATCTAAAGGCGTCTTACCATGAATTTCCAAAAATGATTACTAAAAACTTTGGTCGATCGCAACCAGATGGCAATAAAATTTAAAATAAAATGTTGAGTGTCGCCACATATTAAAAATCATAAGCTTGATAAAAATGCATTTAAATTTATTATATATTTACTTACCTATGTAAAAATATTTACAATTAATATTAACCCCATAAAATATTTACAATTCTCACATGTCTATTTGATTTGATTTAAAGTGTTTATGATTTTTTCATTTTGTTTACCGTAGTTTTTTTACACTGGCAATAAAGGGTAACCTCTCCAGTCAATGAACCAGATTTTTTTACGTTGTCAATACTAATATAAATATTTTTCTACAGTAAAGTTTATTTATAGTAGTAAATGAACATTTAAGTTAAAATGTTTATAAGATTGAGTTTAATCTTGAACAATTGACAATTATATCGAATTTCTAGAGGTGGAATAAAAAAAGGATATTAAATGAATAGCAAAACAAATGCCATTCGAAATATTATTAAACAAAATAAGGAATATGCAGTCGTACTTGGTTATTACGAGGATGGTTGGACCGGCTGAATTTGCTCGTTATAAGCGGTACTCGTTATATCAGAGAATAAGTATTTTCATTGTCGGCGAAAACAACAATAAGACATTTAACTAGTGTCATAAACGTAATTCGTCCCCGGCGGCATCTTGTCCGATCAGATTTTATTGCTAAGGGTTGAAATGTTTTTAAACGATCAACACATTAACAGTATTTTAGCTCGGTATATCCGATAAGTTTCTCGTTATAACAGTGAAAAAAATGTAAGGAGAAAATCATATACCAAATGTCAACGATTTTTTTCTCATTACATCCGAGATCTCGCTATGTCCGAGATTGTAATAACCGAGTTCGACTATAGTTGTTATAATAATTATGACATAGTCGATATATAGACATCCCAATTCGTTTCGTTTCAACCATGTCCGATCCTAATGGGATCATATGGGCCTCCAGAGAGTAGAAGGTTTGTATTAACTAACTAACTATATCCGAGATAAAAATAAAGTAAGACACGCAACGAATTGAATAAAAAAGAAGTTGGAAGTAAGAAAAAACGTAAATAAACATGGGAACAAATCTTAATAAGCAAACCCAAGGACAAAATAAGTGACAAATTGTAAAAAAAATTGTAAAACATAAGAAAAAAATTTAGAATTTGAGGTAAGTGCACCACTGATTACATAATATTCTAAGATAAAGACAGAACGCTATTTCGTTGAAAAATTCTAATGTCGATTTTAACGTAAATGCAAATAAAATAAAAGATAGTTATATTTATTTTACCTATGTTATGTAAGTGAAATGGATTTGGAGATATAAAAAGAAACCTTTTTGGCCCAGTGGTTTCTAGGTGTGGACTTTTGTAATTCCCTGAAGATCTCGAATAAATAATTTAAAATTATCAACACCTATACCATATTCCTAGGTATCTACTATGAGATAATTTTTTATTTAATTATTTTTTTGTATTTATGATTGCTTCGTAAAAAAAACAATATTTACGGCTTTATGATGTGGCAGATAAATGAGAAACTAAATAGTGATCCATATATTATGAAAAGTCCAACTATCAAAGCATCACGGCATAAAATTAGTAATACTACGGTTATACACAATTTATTGTACCTACCTATTGTTATAATTTTCTTAGTGAATTTAATCGTTGTTTTAATTTAATTTATTTGAATTCAAATTCATCTCTTATGTGTTCATTCTCTGAATTTTTTACCCTAGCTAGCGTATATTCTTTACTATTCTTAGCATACTAAATTATCAATCTCCACTTTTTGATACGATGACAGACAGTTATAATAGGCACGTAGATAATAATTTTAAGGCCGTAGACAGGAATGAACGTTCGATGGCCCAAATATAGTACACTGTATGTAATTAAAGTTAGGGTACAAGTCGGTTATCCTGGATACAGCGGCAAATACATTTTTAAAATAACCGATATACTAGATTATGTGTTAGGATTACCTAACCTAACCTAATCTAACTTAATCTAACCTAAACTAACCCAAACTAACAAATAATCCAGTATATCGGCTATTTTCAAAATGTGTTTGCCGCTGTATCCAGGATAAACATATAGAACAAAAGTTAGTGAAGTGGAAGTTTGTCGAGGCATTTTTGATCGGGTTAATTTGTCTTTGAATAATATTGTGACTAGAAATTTTAACAATTCTTATTATTTTTAACATTGTATATTGTTCATCGCGACTACCACGTGAATAGACGATTTTTTTTTACTTATAACATTTTAAACACTTAACATAAATATTGATAAATTGTACAGTTACTAGACAAAGATTAAATTTGATGTGTGTCAGAAGTATCTTAGGCATTTTCGCTCGTATGCTTTCTTTATATTATTATGAAACTATATTTATTTTAAAATCGCTTTATAAAAGGTAGGTACGTCAAAACAGTAATAAATATCTGAAATAATTACACAACACTATTTCAGAAAGTGGAGGTTGATACGAGGGTGGGTCAATAAGTCCTTAGAAAAGCCGACAGGTGGCGCGACTAGTACTGTAAGCGGTTTGTTTTCATGCAGCGGCACTACCGATTCAGTATGCTGCGAAGTTTCAATCAGATTGGTCGGGTTGTTGTGTGTTTCTCGTACATTTAAAAAAAAAATTTGCTTGTGGAAAATGGAAAAATGGAAAATGGAGAAAATTGAGTTTAGAGCTGTTATTAAACATTTTAATATAAAAGGGTTAAAAGCAAAGGAAATAAAAAAATGAGTTGGATTTAGTTCACGGCATATCTGCTCCTTCACTTGCAACTATTTATAACTGGTTAAATGAATTTAAACGTGGTCGTACATCAACAAAGGATGAACCACGCTCAGGACGTCCTGTAGAGGTGACTACACCAGAAATGATCAATAAAATCCACGATATGGTGTTAAGTGACCGAAGATTAAAAATGAGTGAGATAATTGAGTTTACAGGGATCTCAAAAGGTAGCGTCATTTCTATTTTACATGACAAATTGGGCATGAAAAAAATTTCTGCAAGATGGGTGCCGCGTTTGCTCACAGTCGACAATAAACGCAATAGGGTGGTGGCCTCTAAAACCCTATTGTCGCTCATGCAACGCAATCCGGATGAATTTTTTCGTCGCTTTGTGACTGTAGATGAAACATGGATACACCACTATACTCCCGAGACGAAAGAACAGTCAAAGCAGTGGATTGCGAAAGGCGAACCATGTCCAAAGAAGGCGAAAACCGTAAAATCAGCTGGTAAGGTTATGGCTACTGTATTTTGGGATGCACGTGGAATTATTTTCGTTGACTATTTGGAAAAAGGAAAAACAATAACAGGGGATTATTATGCATCTTTATTGGACCAGCTAAAAAACAAAATTGAAGAAAAACGGCCTCATTTAAACAGGAAAAAAATCTTCTTTCATCAGGACAATGCCCGTGTTCACACATGTTTACGATCAATGGCTAAAATTGAAGAATTGAAGTTCGAATTGGTCGACCACCCACCGTATTCGCCAGATTTAGCCCCCAGTGACTTTTTCCTTTTTCCAAACTTAAAAAAATGGCTTAGTGGACAACGTTTTTTTTTCAAATGAAGAAGTCATCGATCGGACAAATGCTTATTTTGAGGACCTTCCGAAAACTTATTTTTCTGACGGTTTAAAAAAAAATGAGAAACGTCTAACCAAGTGTATTGAGCTCCAAGGAGATTATGTTGAGAAATAAAAAAAATACAAAAATAAAAACTGTTTTAATGCTTTTTTCTAAGGAATTATTGACCCACCCTCGTATATGTAGTCCATTGACATATGCTCCAATATCGCAAACAAAAATTATTGACAGCAGAATTAACACAGTCTTTGTCTTCGTACCTGGCGAACCTTTATTTTCAATGTATGTGTGTGTATGTATTTTTTAATCTATGCAAGTACTGTTTCAAAAATGGTTCGATTTATTTACGCGTTAGCAGCACATGTCGATAAAGTCTTGTCAAATATTCATTTTATTTACAATCGATTCGTTAATATACAAAAATACAAGATTAAATTTAAATAACTGGCCTAAAAATTAATAAATAATATTTTTAATAGAAACGCTAAGCGTTTTTTCGATTAATTACGTCTGAACCGAGATGTTTCGATTTTAATTGCATGCTTTCTAACCTCTAAATCGATGTTTTTTAAATTTGAAAAAAAAGATATAAGGATATAATAAATTCCAATTAACGTTTAGCGTTTCCCTAGGTAATAGATTTACGTACATTTTTATCGTAATTTTGATAATAAATCTTATGTAATTCATTCTTACCACCCGATAGAAATGTACCGAATTTGACACGTATTTTTGGTATATAGAACTCCACGATACATATTAATTTTTTATTTTATTTTTCTCATTACTTTTGAATATATATTTACCGATTAATAAACTTTTCTAGCTATTTTTCGATAACAACTTTACCTAAAGACATCACCTTAAGGCAGTGGTCTCCAACCTTTATGTTACCTTTAAAAAAAAATCTAATCTTGGCGCCTCCCCCCCTTTATTTCATTAAATAATACAGACACTTTTTTAACACACAAGTTTTTACTACTTACTTATATTAAATTCATTTTTTAATTAATTTTTTTTTCATGCGACGAATGAGCTTGTTTATTACCACAATCAATTTTAATAGAAGTCAACCAAATTCATCATCGTTCATTGACAAAAATTAATGGATTCCATCATGGGCTCCACATACTGAATAGGGCCCACAGGCCAGGATCTTTCACCCTTATATTTAAAATATTTAATAGCCCTGAAACAAAGCAGCGCAGCAGGCGACTTTTTTTACTATTAATAAAATAATATGAAAAATGCATTAGCAAACTAACCAAGAACTCAGGAAATAGATTTTTGTTTGCTTCAATATATCTGGCGTAGAAATCATTTAAAAGTGGAGACATGTATTATTGTTATATTATATTAAAGAAATCACGTCAAAAACAATTAAAAAAAACAATATCACACCCTGCCTACACGCTTCAGTTGACACTTTAGCTACGAGTGACATTTAAATTTGAGGTTATTGTTTTCATGCAACCAGCGGTCGTTTTGTGCATTACCGAAACAGAGCGTTTGCAAAAGCGCCATTTTTAAATTTCTCCGCTCCAAATATTTTTTAATAGGATTTAAATATATGTATTATATTTTAAAATAAACATTCATGCACTGAATTTTCACTGTTACGTTAAGATATGAAGTTTTATTTATTTGTAGATATTATGGTATAAAAAATAATTTATTAAAAAATTTTGGCGCCTCCCCTGGCAATAGATCGCGCCTCCCCTGGGAGGCGCGCCTCCCCTGGAAGGCGCGCCTCCCAGGTTGGAAACCGCTGCCTTAAGGGACCTGATTAATCTGATAGGTAATAATACGTCTGCAAGCGAATATGTTAAAATTCGACAGCAATTTCAAGTTGAAAGTTAGAGAGATCTGAGACGATAATACTTTCATTGTTAAACTTATTCCATTCATCATTAAAAATTATGAAACTTTCAGAAACATATTTATAATCCTGGACCTGAATCTCATATTTTAATATTTGACACGTCATCGTTAATAATTGAACCGTTTCTGAAAAAGCTTTGAAAATACTGTTGACATATTTCGCGAAATTATTATTGCGACGCCAAAAAACTTTACTAATGATGTAATTGAACGCCATATATTGTTTTTGTAAAAGCTTCTGCTTTGTATTATTTAGATAGAATTTAAGGATTATGTTACCGGTTATGAAATTATCGGTTAACCGGTTACTTAAACTACTTGAATACGTGTATTAATTAAGGCGCTAAGTACCAAAAAAATAAAAACTTACAATTTTATAGGAAAATGTTCTACATACCAATGCCAATAACTTCAACTATGGTCTAAGTGCCTCAAGGAACTCAAAAAAATACAGCAAAATATTTAAACCTGTCGACGTTGTAAGTCCGTTGGCGTATTATATTTATAATGGTGTAAATAGCACTGCAGTGGTCAACGGCATTCAATATAAAATGGCTGACGATGGCGTGTTAATACTTGTGAGTTCTTAATAACTAAATTTATAGAAGCTGCCGTGATCGCTTCACACTGTAAAACTACATTTTTCGAAAGGACTTTTTGGTATTTAGAGCCTTAATTGAGCGTAGTTATGAACAAAGCAGCCGAGCCACACAAACTTCAAACAGAGATAGAAGCACTTTTATGTAAATTGTGTTTCTTTAAATCAGCAAAGCCTCTGTATACTGTTTATACTTTTTGAATGATAGATATTATATATATATATATATGATTTTGTATAACTTTTGAAGAGATAAAAGCATATTATAATCTATGAAATTTTGGTGTTTTAGCAGTCCAGGGTGTTTTGTGTAAAACGATTTTTTTAGACTGTTCATTCTGCAGAATGCAGCCATCTCTTATTTTTGTAAAAAAACTCTTTATTTTTGATTATTTTCTTTAAAAATAGCCTTCTAAGTTACTAAATTATTATGGGAATTTCAAAATTCTGAAAATAATTCGAAAAACTTGTAAAGTATACATCAATATTTAGCCGCCTGGCACTATTTTTTATATGAAACATCTGTATATTATATTATATATAATAAAATGAAAAACATATTATAATGTAATTGAGAAAATAATGCTTATTAATTGAATGTAGAAAAACACACCTTACAGTCACGATTTAAAAAAATAGGTAAGTACATAATGTTATCATTTGGCTGCTTTTTGCATAACGAATATGGCATATTTTTAGAACGCATTTGTATGACATTTTTGTATGACAGCAGCTTGGTTGCTTTATGCAAATCAAAAATGTCATATTCTGCGATTTGCAAAATCTTTAAAACGCATTTATATGAGATTTTTGTATGACAGCAGCTTGGCTGATTTGTGCAGAACGTAAAACAAACGTGTGAGATTATGGAAATCACAATAACTCATTTTTTTCAAAATTGTGGCTTGGCTGCTTTGTGCATAACTACGCTTAATTAATACACGTATTCACTTGTGTATTATTAAGGCTATACTTCAGTTGAGGCATGGTCCAAAAAAATCGTGGCTAGGCGATGCGCGGATTGTGCAAATGACGCCTGCCGAAGGAAATATAATTTGTCATAAAAATTCAACATGCGTCCATTTAATGTTATGTCTATTGTTATATTACTAATAATAATAGTATATTCATTGACTTGTTTTCTTTTTCAAGTACATACAAAAAGTTTTTTAGTTATCTTTACACGATTTAAGAATGTTTTCATCCGACACCATGACAAAACAAATCGACGTGCAGACACCTCGACTATCGGTCTCCGATTGGCAACTAGTGAGAAATTTCGTCGCACCTACTGTTGAAAATTATTTGCCGTTTCACTGAAGTACGCTCTTAATACTATCGACCGAAAGTACTCGATGGAATTTGAATTTAAATTTTAATGGAGTTAAACCTTGTACCATTCCATTTGAGTCGATTTTTGCGACTTGAGTTTTGCCTTTCGACATCTTCAGGCACTGTGTATACTTCTTAGAATTGACGATTTTACACCTCTTGAGTGTAGTATTTGTATTGCTTATAAGTACTAATGATCTATTATTAGGTTTTGTCGATTTATTATAATATGCTTATCGAGTGTATTATTAATAATAAGATAGGGATTTTTATTAACCCTTTTTTTTAAATTTAATAATTTGTTTGTTATATGTTTTATTGTGACCCTTGACTTGATAGGTAGGTAATGGAGTTATTATCTACTTTACTGTATTACTTTATCATATAAGTAAGAGTTAAGAGTATTCGTTGTCAATATGTGTTTGCCTTTGGTGAGTACACACAGCGCGTGAAGATGCCGAAAGGCTAAACTCGGATCGCAAAAAACGACTCAAATGGTATAATATAAAACTTAAATCCATTAGAATTTAAATTCAAATTCCATTAAGTACCTTCGGTCGATAGTATTAATATTGTAAACTTGTGTTTTAGGTTTTGATTGAATACATAAAAAGTACCTTATAAATTAACTTATAAATTATCAAAAAGTACACATTCTAGAATTTTATAAACTTTCTTCCATGAAAACAAAACCTGAAATGAAACTTATTTAACATTTCAGGTTCATAAATATCGTGCTTCTGCCAAGGATGTACTGATATAAAAGTATCGGAATAGATTTTTGGTTTCCACCGTGTTTCACACGCTGGAAACCCAAAAATCTAAAAAAACAACCGTGAAAGCCTCAAACATTATGATATAAAATTGTTTTGCAAACGAATTCTATCAAGAAGTTTATTAATACAATGAATATATTATGTACAAACATTTACCATTAATTTGACCAATGCAACTACAGTTGTCAATATACGATAGCTTATTTTTTGTCTACAAATTTATTAAGTTTTTTTGTAAATTCTGACTTCATGGGTACTGCGGCCACAGACCTTCTCTTGATTTCATTTTTCTGTACGGGTTCCTTGATTCGGCAGTTTTCCTCATATTAAGCAAAATATGAGGCACCAAGGCCAAACAGCCTTTTATCCTCGTCATATGTAGTAAATGCGTTTATATATATAAATATATGAAAAGTGCAAGGCCCTTCGTCGTGGGTAGGAAGAAAAGTAAATTATCGAGTGTATTATTAATAATAAGATAGGGATTTTTATTAACCCTTTTTTTTAAATTTAATAATTTGTTTGTTATATGTTTTATTGTGACCCTTGACTTGATAGGTAGGTAATGGAGTTATTATCTACTTTACTGTATTACTTTATCATATAAGTAAGAGTTAAGAGTATTCGTTGTCAATATGTGTTTGCCTTTGGTGAGTACACACAGCGCGTGAAGATGCCGAAAGGCTAAACTCGGATCGCAAAAAACGACTCAAATGGTATAATATAAAACTTAAATCCATTAGAATTTAAATTCAAATTCCATTAAGTACCTTCGGTCGATAGTATTAATATTGTAAACTTGTGTTTTAGGTTTTGATTGAATACATAAAAAGTACCTTATAAATTAACTTATAAATTATCAAAAAGTACACATTCTAGAATTTTATAAACTTTCTTCCATGAAAACAAAACCTGAAATGAAACTTATTTAACATTTCAGGTTCATAAATATCGTGCTTCTGCCAAGGATGTACTGATATAAAAGTATCGGAATAGATTTTTGGTTTCCACCGTGTTTCACACGCTGGAAACCCAAAAATCTAAAAAAACAACCGTGAAAGCCTCAAACATTATGATATAAAATTGTTTTGCAAACGAATTCTATCAAGAAGTTTATTAATACAATGAATATATTATGTACAAACATTTACCATTAATTTGACCAATGCAACTACAGTTGTCAATATACGATAGCTTATTTTTTGTCTACAAATTTATTAAGTTTTTTTGTAAATTCTGACTTCATGGGTACTGCGGCCACAGACCTTATCTTGATTTCATTTTTCTGTACGGGTTCCTTGATTCGGCAGTTTTCCTCATATTAAGCAAAATATGAGGCACCAAGGCCAAACAGCCTTTTATCCTCGTCATATGTAGTAAATGCGTTTATATATATAAATATATGAAAAGTGCAAGGCCCTTCGTCGTGGGTAGGAAGAAAAGTAAAAGAAAGAACTAGGAAAAATAGAGGTTATACCTACAGTGGTTTCTCTTTCGAATCGACGGAGTCAGCACTGCAAAATATTTTATTTTTTATATCTATGCAGATGGAGAGAGAACTAGATGGCTTCTCTTTTGTAACTGAAAAAATATACTTACTATAATAATAAGACTTTAATAGCAATATTTCTCGTGGTCTCGAAAATTTGGTGGGGATGGCTTGATCGTAATGTTTTTGTTTAGACCTTTGATCAACGGGTTAACAAAGATAACAAATAACAGATCAACGGGTTAAGTCTGTTGTCATGGTGTTGTAGAATATTAAATTTAAAGATGTGGTCATTAATGGTTTCTACGTTCAAGTCTTTATGAAGAGTGGTATTGCGTACAAACCACGGGGCATATAATATGATTATTCTAAAAGATTTGTTTTGTATAGTCTGTATTGTTTTAAAATGTTTTATAGGATGCCCCCCCCCCCCGTCTGGTACTATATTCGGGGGCAGAATATGTCATAATAGGACGGGTAATCACGCTAAATGATTTATTTTTATTTTGTCTCTATACAAGTATGTGTACAAAAGTGAATGCAACTTCTTAACATAGTATTTTGTTTAAGCAATCAATAGTTTCCCTTTATTCACATAATCGCTTAACTAATTTATTCATGGCAAGTCTAATGTCTGAATATAAACAAAAATCGGTGTGTGTACTTATGTACGCGCATTAGAAGTTATACTTATTTGGCGTAACAAAACAATGATTATTATAAACCGCTAATAAATAAACAATTGACATGAGATATAGGACAAATATCATAAACTGTAAAAATATGTATTTTTGTGTATGAAGTGTCTAAATATTGTAAATTTACAACATACCATTGTTTGAATTATTTACCAACTCAACATTCACAAAATGTATTTATTTATTGATATATAATTTTACTCATAATAATACTAACATAAAATATAGCCTCAAATCTTGATACACAATCTTTACAATGAAAAATAAATATAAACTCCGATATAAATAAATTTTTATGAATATAAATTAACAATGTAGAATGTAAGTCTCCAGAAATTTGTTTATAAACATTTATATTTATGATGACACAATATTGGTTATGTTTACAACACGTGCTCTTTACTTGGTTGTATTGAACGACTAACTAAATGACACTATAAGGACCGAAATGAATATAATCATAATAATAAATTGTGTTGCATCGGCGCGCGCAACTTCCGTCCCACGCCAAATGCGTTACATCGGCGCGCGCAACTTTGTCACACGCCATAAATACACTCTTATCTGTTTTCCCAAACGTGCCAAAAGAATATAAGTTCAACAATGTTATTAGGTATTTAAGTGCGCAACATTAATTAATGATTATCACTCACGAATTGGTTCAAAATAACTAATGATGTGTTGCAAAGATCGACGTTTTTTATTATTAGTAAACTATTTTTACGTAGGGTACTGTTTTTCACACACGCACAGCAGGGGTATATCTTCCCTCGCGGTGCCCTTACCTGATTTAACTAATAGTAACCGGTTAACCGGTTATGTAGGGAGGTATACCTTATTACAGGATCATTGCCGATAAAAATGTTTTCCGGTGAATTTACAAGGCTTGCTCTAGTTTTGAAGGCAAACGTTGTCGCATTAGGGTTGTCATTGTGTACAGTGACTGAGCGAAAATTAAGTTTTTCTACGTTGAGAGCTTTTGCGAAAGCTTCAGGGTACAATGTAAAACAATGTTGGGTTGTGGTCTGTTATAATAATTTTCCATTAATTTCAACTATGAAATATTACGATAGTTAATAAACGATTAAGTTTATATTGTTAAGCAATGTGTATTCTATTTGATATTAGATATTTTGGTTAATAAATATTTGAAATATTTTGCTTACATAATAAATATTTGAATATTTTGTCTAATAACATTTGTAATATTTTGCTTAATAAATATTTGTAGTATTTTGTTTAAGTAATAAATATTTTTAATATTTTGCTAAATATATAATATGTAATATTTGCTTAATAAATATGAATACGTATATTAAATACGACACTTAGTACCAAAAAGTAGTATTGCCTGTAGTTACAAAATACCGAGTCATTGCAGTAAAATTTCATGAAGCAGACCTTTTGAAAAATGTAGTTTTATAGTGTAAATCAATCACGGCAGCTTCTATAATTTTAGGTATTAAGAACTCGCATGTGTCAACACACCATCGTCAGCTATTTTATATTGAATGCGGTTGACCACTGCAGTGCTACTTACACCATTATAAATAAAACACGCCAACGGACTTACAACGTCGACAGGTTTAATTATTTTGCTGTATTTTTTTGACTTGCTTGAGGCACTTAGACTATAGTTGAAGTTATTGGCGTTGGTATGTAGAACATTTTTCTATAAAAATGTCAGTTTTTATGTTTTTGGTACTTAGCGCCTTAATTAATACACGTATTCATATTTGTAGTATTTTGTTCAATTAATATAATATGTAATATTTTGTTTAATAAATATTTGTAATAGGTATCTTGTTTAATAAATATTTATAATATTTTGATTAATAAATATTTGTATTATTATGAATATTTGTAATATTTTGTTAAATGAATTTTTATAATATTTTGCTTAATAAATTTAATATTTGTAATATTTTGCTAAATAGAATTTGTAATATTTTGTTTAATAAATATTTGTAATATTTTGCTTAATAAATATTTGTAATATTTCGTATATTGAATATTTGTAATATGTTGCTGAATAAATATTTGTGATACTCGTAGTTTGTTAAATAAATATTTGCAATATATTGTTTAATAAATATTTGTAATACTGGAAACTCTAAATCTTGTAGATTTTTAATGTTTGGTTTATCCAAAACAATGTCCTAATTGGAATTTGCTAATAGCTTAGAATCATTCGTTATAAAATATAACTACAATTTCTGGACAACGCTTAAGACTGAAACTGATACCAAAAATAATTAAACATGTTTTTAAATATTTGTTATCAATTTTATTATTTTTGATGATAAGCCAATCAATAAAATAAAACCAGCTTATAACCATATTATTATCTAACATGATTACTACTAAGAAGGACAACGTCAGAAGATTCAAAAATTGTGTAGTCAGAGATAATCAAAAGAAAAAATATTTCAAGTAATAAAATTAATCCAATTCGTTTATTCGCTTCTTTTATCCACCTTTTAAAAGGGACAGCTTAACTATTTACCAATGAGACAAAATTTTAAACAGTTTATTTAGGTTTTTAACAAAAAAAAAATATTGGTTCTGTTTTCTTTGTTTATTAATGATAAGAGTTCAATTTTACCATTATTCAATTAACCCACATTTTTAGTTCTATTCATTTACACAAAAACTGACATTGTTACGGCGTGTATATACTAACGATTCTATTTTTTAAATATTAACCTGCAAAAAATTAAATAATTTGGCATTTTAAATGACTTTTAGATTACCAGAAAATTTAAAGATGCATTCATTGAAATAGGACATATTTTTAGGCATACATACAAGTATTATGTAAAATATAATATTAAACGATACTGACACCTATATTATAAATTATACATGGTTTATAATACTAATTTTAATTATATTTTATTTTAGATAGTGCCTTATAATTTTGAACAATATTAATTAATTATTATTATTCATTACTTTACATATTAATTATTTTGTGATTTATTTTATACTAAATAATTAAAAATTAAGAAACAAACTAACGACAAAGCTTTTTCACTTTTACATTCTACTTATTATTTTGAATAATCCAGGATTCACTTTTTATTATCTTTATTCTGAATAAAATTAAATTACAAAAAAATCTTACTAACCAGATTTTTGAATTGAGCTTTCACCGAATTCTCTCAGTACCTAATGTTAATAATTCTAAATATGTAAAGTTTTAACTTATTAAAGCTCAGTATAATAATTATGTAAATGACCAAGGGCTGAAGAACTACAGGTGACATTATTATAAGAAAGTAAAATATGAAATAGAATCAGTTACATCACCAAATACTTTTTTTTAATATAGTATAATTTGAATATTTTTGCATGCAAAAAATAACAATATATTGTATTGTTTCATGGGTCATTTGAGAACAAAACCTCATACCATTAACAAATTTATTTACTCAACTTAACTATCAATGAATAATTTTTATCCTCAACTGATATAAGTATTTATATTTGTCACGGTCGTATTGTATTTTACAAACTACTCATAATCTGTTTATATTTTATTAATTTTTTTTATATTTGATCCTTTCCTTAGTAAGTAGGTAAAAGTTTTTACCTATTTTTATATAATTAATTTATTATATAAACGAGAATTAATTTCTTTCGTTGTTAGTGTCCTTTAGTGAGTGCTCATATTGCGTGATGATGCCGAAAGGTGAAACGCGAGTTGCAAAAAATTACTCAAATGGAATAATATACAATTTAAATCCATTAGAATTTACATTAAAATTCCATCAAGTACCTTCGGTCGATAGTATTAATAATAAAATGTTGTCTGTGTAAAAGTTTTGACTAGTGATTGGAAATAACTTTACAAAAAAGTTATCTTACCAGACGATTATTATGTGTAAATCATGATATAGTTTCAACAATATTATACAGTTTTAAGTTGTTATATTTACCTGTTATAAAAATATACTGTTTCTCGCACAAACTTCGAAAATTTCCGCACAAATCACTTTATAGAAGAGTCATTACAAAAAACAAACTCAAAAACAAAAATAAATCAAAAACAAACACTTTTGTCAAATATAAAACACATAAAATAATACGCGTTCCTTAAAAAACCTCACACATTCGCAACGGGCGTAAAAAAAATCAATCCTGAGAGCAATAGTAATAATTTATTGTTTATAACTAGAGGCAAGGTGGGCGTCCAAGCGGCTGATTTATGAATGTGTGTGTTTGTTATTTTTTCTGTACTGTTTGATAATGGTTGCATGAGATAGCTGGCGCGCGTCCCCGGCGGTATCACCCGATGAACTGAGCTTAAAGCTCGTAACTAGCTTTCGCGGCGACGCCTGACGCCGGTCGGGCGTTTCCGGCGACGCTCGACTGTCTGCGCCGAAGCCTGGGCGGTACGCAGGCGACGGGACACAGGGCGAAACAATGTCCCCAGACAATACGGGGATTCGGAATAGTCAACAATGATAATCATTTTGTTTGGAAGAACAAATACTGAGCCTTCCATTATGATCATGTTTGTTTTAATGTATGCGAACGCGTACGGAAAACTTTCACGTGAACATGAAAGCGAGTTAATATGATAAAATTAATTACCTAACAAAGTTTATTGTAGAATGTATACAAAATTAAAAATAAGCTTTGCGATACCTAGCAAAATTTACAAAAAAACTTCAAACGAAAACTTGTAATGACATACTAAAATATATTATTTAATCACGTATCATGTTTTTATTTAAAATTAAAAAAAAACTACACACACAAAAGTTATATTATTAGTTTTGGAGACAGTAAGTCTATTCTACCATCACCACGAGAGGTGCCCTGGTTTGTAGAGTCGTCTTTGACGAAGAATGAGCTTAAGTTAATACTGAGGCTAAGAACAGTGCACACCATGGTCAAAAGATTTGATGTCCTCATGGCAAGAAGCGAATCGCAACTCTGCGATGAATGTCATGTTTTAGATGATATTGTACATATACCACTACAATGCCCTAAATATGAACTTCACAGAGTACAGCTGCGAATTGCGGATATCTATGAGAATGTCGACAAATTGAAGGGTGTCCTGGCGGTGGGTAAGACGGAAGAGCTAGGCAAAATTGTAAAGTAATTTAACAGAATAGGAGTGAGGACCTGATCGACGGATCGACGATCGGACGACCCTTGTAGAAGAGAAGAGGCGATAATATGACAGCGAGTCGCAGTCAATGCTTCGGTAAAATCACAAAAAAAATCTGGATTAGAGATGTGCGATTAACAACGATTCTTTTTTTTGTGAAATCAATGTTATCGGGTGACGTCCCTAGGCAAAATACCGACCCCTTTCATTTTTAGTTTCAAATTGTCTGAACATGCTTTAGGTTAGGTTAGGTAATACTTCCCTATCGTATCTTTAATTCTGGGCTGTCTACAGACCAATACACCAAAAATTTTAAAATTTACGCCCACAACACTTACATACTGAGAATGTGATTATTTCTTAGAGTGGTGGTTTTAAGTACTTGGAGATAGGTTTGGAAGCACCCATTTAAAAATATTGCCAGTGCGATAAACAGCCATTATAAAATATATTACGATGGTTATTAATTAACAACGCATGACCTGCCTACCCCCACCGGACGTTACTGATGTCATCCTCTCGATTTAATTTAATTTAGCACGAAAGCTCTCCAGAAATCGGTCCTCAATAATATATCCATCCATTTAAACTCAGGTGTGATACAGCTACTATATAATATGTTATTTTTCAAAATTCTTGACTTCTGGACCAACATTACCCATATTCTGGTGAATATCAAGTAGGCACCTAAATCTTTTTGGATCAAAGAAAATGGGGGCTGATTCGAAGAAACGACGACTTGAAGAAGTCTAGTGTTGTGAATGGCAAGCATCTAGGATTAGAAACCAACATCGGGTGATAGAGACAACAGTAGAATTCCCAAGACGCCAACACACATAGGGATTGCAATACCGAATAAAAATGTCAATATCGGTTTTTCGGTATTTCTTATTAAATACCGGTATTAAAACAGGAATTTCTTAAACATTAAAAAGGTTACTTATCAATAAATATAGCAATTAAAATCTTAAAATATTATTTTATAGAAAAAAACCTACATACCTACATTTATTATAGTGACATTTAAAAATATGTATTGATCATAATTATTGTAGAACTACTAATTTGTTACAAATAATTTGAATATATTGATAATTTTAACTAAGCCTTGAATTTATCAAGTGCAAAAAAGTCCGGCTGCAGGAAAAGCTTCTTAAATTCGACGTTTGTACAGTCATCAATAATTATAGAATAATTGAACATTTTTGTCACGGATGTGTTCTATTTCGAAATAATATTATGATAATTCATCGCGACCATTACTTATATAAATATATATGATTAAATTTGTTTTATTATTTTCTCACCACTGTTGGATTCACTCAATATATTTGCATTTTAGCAGCACATAACTTATAATTCATTTTCAAAAACGTAAACGAGTGTGCTTTCTTAATACTGAAAATTCCGGTAATTTTGATTTTTAAAACCGGTATTTCGGTATTGATAAATACTGGAAAACCGGCTTTAAAATACCGGTATTGCAATCCCTAAACACACATACACATGGCGCTAATGGATTAGTTGACAAATGAGTTGTTGGATACATAACCAAGATTGGCTAATAGAAAAGTTCTGTTCCACCAGAATAGACCTGTCTACATTTGGGCTCACTTTCCTAGCCGGAATCCTTCCTCTTGAACTGCACATACAGGTAGGTACGCGGTACATTAATGATGCTCCTCATAGGTAAGAAGACCGTTAGTTGGTGACTTTCACCTTGCCCCACCTCCAAATCTTGATACTGAAAAAAGTATCTTTAAGGAAGTGGACAATTAATACGTCTTCTGGGGTCTATGACGATTTGGCGCCGGAACAACTGGACACCACGCAATTCGAAATTAAATAGACGTTAGGTACTTATAGGTACTTTTAAAAAATATATTTAATATTATTATTTATGTTTAAATTATTACATTATGATTTAATAGTTGGTGAGAATTGTAATATGCAAACCTAAATAATGAGTTAATCGTGCATATGCTTAAGTTCCAACGAAAAAAGAGTTTTTTATTTTATATAAAATCTTATGTGTAGTAATTCTCAATCCGCAATAAAAAAACATTATGTTAAGAGTAAAATGAATTAAAACTACTAAGTTGTCGATAGAAACTGATTAAAATTCCTCGTCTACGTTTTGTATACGTGTCTACGACAGTGCGGCGTCCAATTGTCATGGCGTCCAGTTGTCCCATTTCCATCTTATAGGGGTCCCGCCAAAACCACCCAGACATTGCCGCCAAAACAATTTATAAATTTTTTTTACATAACTAATATTAGATAGATAACCAAATAAATAAAACATACGAATAAAGATATAAAAAATAATTACAAGATAAAAAGAACTTTTTATATACCACGTTTTTAAATTTTCTATTGAATCATATAAACTTGACAATTCTATGTATTAATAATTTAGGAAAATTAATAAGGAAATTTTCAACAAATCATTTTTTTGCTATTTTGCAACAAACAATCAAATATAGAATACTGAAATGTCATTTTGATTTCCATAGTAACGCACGTATATATTAATAATTTAGTTGCTAGGACCATCCCCTTAGCTACCAATAATAGTGGATTGGATTACGGATTTCTTCGAAATAACTTTTCATACAAAACAGAATTTATTGAAAATGAAATCAATTTTACTTGAAGATGGCTAAAAGTATTAAAATAATGCATTGGCATCGTGTTCTAATATACTCTAAAAGTTTCAAATGTCTAGCTAGTCGAGAAGTTAGTTAAAAATCGATTGCAAGATTTGTACTGGATAAACAACTACCGGACAAACAAGAATGCGAACTAAGAAAAACGTGGTAAAATACAAATTATTTAAAATTAAACTTCAATATTGTGTGCTGACTTTCTTAATATTCTAAATTAGAAATACTACCATATAAATGCTTTACCTAAAAAATGTTAAAAGCTGATGATTTTAAGTTATGACTCTAATATTAGCTGCAACGGATGAAATCTCAAATTACATTGATTATCGCAAGTATGTAAATCCGAAACGATAGACAATTCGAAAAACCAAAAAAGCACTTGTTTAATAATATGTTTTTGTATTTTTTGCGGGCGGTTTTGTCTAGGCGGATTTGTCCAGGCGGTATTGACGAGCGGGTACGGGCGGATTTGGTTTGGCGACAATGTCTGGGAGATAATCAATGTCCGGGCGGTTTTGTCCATGGTGGATTTTCTGCCAAGCGCTACGAGCTCGGACATGTTACCCGGCTAACACGTCCATGTGGCGGAGAACTATTAGGATGCAAGCCACATGCATTGAGAATGTCCGACAATGTACTTCGAAAGGGAAGAGACGCTCAAGTCGGTCCAACTAACTGTTAGGCTCATCGGGCCATCCGACATGCAGCCCTATGTTCTAACTAGTGATATAAAGTCACCCAACGACATGACGTAATTGTGACGTCAGCCAATACACGCTCGAGGCAAGCCGTCCAACGCACACGGCTCACCATAGATATTATTATGCTGAAACACCTATTTGTGTATGGGGACAATGGATAACGCCACTATTTTAGTAGCGTTATTTTCTCGAATGCTATTATCACTCCGATAGTACGTCACAATGATGACGTAATGTCGACCGGGCGACTACAACTCGCAAGCTCTAACATAAGGCCCCTGGTGGCCACAAAGGTAAATTATGTTACATTTTTTTAAATGTGGCGTCTTATTGCAGACGTGAAGATCTCTTCACACACACATGACAGTTTTGTATAGCCGTATTGCTTTGGTTTTTGAACTACATATTTATTAATTAGAATCATTTATTGTTGTCAGCTCACTGTGATCCTCTCTTCAATGGGCATTTTTTTATTATAAAGTCTCTGTATACGCCAATACATTATCGAAAATACAGATCGCACGATAATATCCACTGCATGTGAATGTTCGACATAAAATAACTTTCAGTTTGTAATTAAGTAAAAATTGGATAACACTGAATCATGTGTGTGCTGTGTTTTTTTAAGTTGGCTTTAGGATACGAGAAAACCTGGACTGGAATGAAGCTATAAAGAAAATGTGCCAAAGTATGTGGATAGATTTTCACCATAGGGCATCATTAGAAAAGGGGAAATGGAGTAAGTATATTCTACCATCACCACGAGAGGTGCCCTGGTTTGTAGAGTCTTCTTTGACGAGGAACGAGCTTAAGTTAATACTGAGGCTAAGAACAGGGCACACAATGGGCAAAAGATTTGATGTCCTCATTGGGAAGAAGCGAATCGCAGCTCTGCGATGAATGTCATGTTTTAGAGGACATTGTACATAAATTATAGCACTACAATGCTCTAAATTTATGAACTTCACAGAGTACAGCTGCGAATTGCGGATATCTATGAGAATGTCGACGAAGTGAAAGGTATCCTGGCGGTGGGTAAGACGGAAGAGCTAGGCAAAAAGAATAGGAGTGAGGACCTGATCGGCGGATCTCCTTCTAGAAGAGAAGAGGCGATATTACAGCGAGTCGCAGTCAAGGCCTCGGTAAAATCATTAAAAAAAAGTTGACTTTACTTGATTTTTAACTTTTTTTTTAAACAACCCTCGTATTCAGTAAAATTTTAATATATATACCATAATTATTTGGGTTATGTTTGTTTTCGTCAACTAGTGCTGCGTTGTATTGTTTGACCTAGATACTATCTTGCATAACACAATTTTACGCACTAATTATTATGTGGTCGCGAACAAAACAACAACAAAATAATCAATTATTATTCAGAACTTTATCTCATTTTGCTTAGTTAAAGGTACAATACAATCAGTCCAGTTTACGCACGTGGAAACCCAACGTGATATTATTCCTTCAACGCAAATCATTTTTCCTAGAAATTTCGTTGACGTACATTTTTATACGCCGTTATGCAGAAAGGAACTTGCCCATAATTTTTATCAACACACATAATTTGAAAAATTCTGAGAATTATATCACTATCGTGAAACCAGACGATGATATAAAGGGTAGGCACCCAAGAGGTAGGCTATTATGGTATTTTTCTGAAAAAAGTCATATGACAGCCATATAGCGGCTATCATAGGCTCTAGGTTCGATCCCCAGTGAGGTTACAATACATTAATTGTATTATATGATTTTTTCATAGCCTGGGTTTTTTTATTGTTTCTCTTCTATTAGTAAATACACTACTGTCATCATATCTTATGGCCTGTTGCAGTGTTAAATACAGAGCGTTGGAGCTGGAGCATTGGATTTTACCTGGAGCACCAAAAATTTGTGGTGCTCCACTGCTCCGGATGTTTTTCTTTATTATTAAATTCTCGGCCTAATGTCCTTTCTTCCAATAAAAATAGTATATTTTGACACTTTGCAACATTGGAATTAGGGTGAAGCACCCAATTATTGGCACTTTAAGGGAACTGAGCAGTTCAAGTTCGCACAGTATTCTATCAATTATCTTTCTAAGTTCCTATGTTTCTGATTTAAATAATATGTTTACTTAACTTTTATTTGAATACTTCCAATAACACTTTTGTATTGTGCATATGCACACAATTGTGATATTTCCTGAGTTTGGCCCTTACTCCAATTATTGGCATACTTTTTCCTATTATTGACACAACCTTTTCCAATTATTGGCACAGTTAATAGAGATCCAAAAAAGTGTATTTATCATGCAAATTAAACACGTTTTACACTAGTATTCATACATTTATTATTAGGTAACATTATTTTTAAAAAACCTCAAAAGAAATATAGATTATATTTAAATAAATTCAGGAACTAATTGAGATCAAAAATTCTCAAAAAATATTTAGGTGTCTAAAATAAATTACGTAAGTTCTTATGATGTTAACCGTTTAAATATTTAATCATCATCATTTAAAATGGCTTCAAGTCCTTCCACCGTGTATGATTTCTTACGACTGCTTAAAATTTTATCAAAAGGATCTCTAATCCCATCATTTTTCTTGTCTTCATCAACTATGGGATTCGAGACTTGTTGGTTAACTATTGGCACCAGAGGCTTGTTCAATCTTATATCGACCAGTACTTTGATTCTTTTCGTTTCGGGTATCATATTCTCTTTTTTTACATTAGGTTCTCTTTCCACTTGACATTCTCTTTTAGTTGTATTTTGCACAGGTCCGAACTGCACTTTCTTACTCTGTTTATTTATTAACGTTGCTGCTGTTTTTTTTGTAAGGTTTTTCTTTTCTCCTTGTTTAGTTTTCACTTCCTTTTGTTTTTGGATTCTCTCCTCTTTTCTTTTCTTGACTTGTTCTTCTTTAAGACTTTTTTCTCTCCGTTTCTGGGTTTCCTTGCTTTGCCATTCGTCTGAAGTTAAGACAAAGGAAAGTCTTTCACTTTGTTTAACGCCTTTTCTTTGAGGTGTTTTCGGTTTTACTAAAACGTCACTTAATTTTACAGGGGTTAAATATTCTTTCTGTTGACTAATAATATCCATAATCTCGCATTCTTTAACTACATGTTCTTTGCACGTTGCTATTAAACCACTTTCTGGAATCTCCATTTCGTTTTTATCTAAAGTAACTAAGTCACTTTCAAGCAAAGTTTTGTGTTCTTTTCTTTCAAATTTGTTTTTTCCCATTTCTTCAATAGATTTCTGCACAGTAACTAAATCAAACCGTGAGTTATCAAGGATATCCATAAATAAAATTGGCATCTCTTCTATAGTGATTTCTTCTGTAAGGTTGTCCTCATGTAATATTTCTGATTCTTGGTGCTTTTCATCATGTTGGAAATAGTTCAAAAGCTTTTTCAGGATTTTGTCACTGTCTATTAGAAAGTCTTCGGTAAGAGTTTGTAAGGCATTCAATTTTTTCTCTCCCACTATGTTATAAAACGTATCTTTTGATAGAGACTTTTCTTTGAAATTGTCATTGTTCTTCTCTTCGGTATTTGAATTTTCAACAGTTTTCTGACGTGCTAGGCATTTGTTAAAATTGATTGCATCACAATTTCATGGACATAAACCGGTGGTTCTAAAACCATTTATAACAGTAGAAGGCTTAATGCCGTTTACGACAGCTTCCTTGAGCACAGGAACAAAATCTGTTTTTGTGAGTGCAGCTAAGGGGTTTTCACGCCTCCACTTCAATACACTTTCTTTCCACGCTTGCTTAAGTGGCCTGAATGCTGAAACATCGGCTGGCTGCAACAATCTTGTTGCGTTTGGATATAAAGCTACCAGAACTATGTCCAAGCTTTTACACAGTTCACTCACTTCCAGAGAGATGTGCGTTTTGTGTCCGTCAACAAAAAGTAAAACGGGGAGTTGTCTTTTTGTTTTCAATAGATAAGGGTGTAAAACGTTTTTTATATAATCATAAAATACCTCTGCCTTCATCCATCCCGAATCGCTCAAACCAATACCCCAGTCTCCTGGCACATTTAATGTTATATCCTTAGGCAACCTTTTATTCGGAAATATGATCATTGGAGGCGTGGTATCTCCATTGGCAGAAAACGTGAATAGAACTGTTAGAGCAGATTTGGCAGATGCATGGTCTACTTCATAAACATCCTTCTCACCTCTCATTGCAATAACCTTTCCACTTTTTGGGCATAGCTGAAAGTTTGACTCGTCACCGTTGAACACGCGACTTGGATCCGAGAGAATGGTAAAGTAACTGTTGTCTTTTAAGTAGGTTTCAATTCCAATGAACCAGTTTCTTATATCTTGCTCTGACACTGCCGCACTTGATGCTGTGACTGCCTCAGGTGCACGTATACTTAATCCGGGATGACGATACAAAAAGAGTTGGTACCATTTATTACCAGGTATTCCATCTTTGAATGGATTCTTTCTATTTGCTTTCTTTATGAAATGTGCAACACTCAATTGAACATCTAGTTTTCTTCTAGGGAATCCTTTGCGGCAACAGTCTTTAATCCATTTCACCAAAGTCTCTTCCTCGTTTTTGGTTAATACTGTACTTGGTCCTGGAAGGTCTTGATGATCTACTTTCCGTAACCTGAACTGAATAGTTCCTCTCGGTACATGAAAGGTTTTTGCGGCCAGTTTTTTACTCATACCGCACTTTACAGCCTCAAGTGCTTTTACCAAGTTATCATGGTTGTATATTTTTCTTTTTATTATTGTGTTGTCGAGAGTCTTCTTCTTCCCTTTCCTCTTTTTCACATTAACTGGATCCATTTTGAATACTTCAGTCTGAAAATAAAGACACAAGCTATAATTTAACCCTATTATTGGCACAAGCCAAAACCAATTATTAGCATGGGGCTAACATTTGGAAAAAACGAGTGTAACATATTTTTATCAATGGAATTACTTAGAGCCTTAATGATATAGGCTATAGAAATTAAAATCTGTTAAAAATAATACTTTATCAAAATAACCAATTATTAGCACATGTGCCAATAATAGGAAAACTACTCAATCACGATACCAAATGTTGGCACCCTTTAAACATAGACAACGAACAATTAACCTTAAATTAAATTTTAAATTCAAATGCCTGGCTCTATCCCGCAATCATTTAAATCGTCAGTTTATTGATAAACACTTAGATGTAGACAAAATAGCAAGGCTATTGAAACATTTTCTTACCGTGGCAGAAAGAAAATGGCGGAAAAAATCACAAAACACAACGGAGCACTTTTGAAGCACTATTTTCTCGCTATTTTGTTAATCCTGGTGTGATGAATGTTGCTTGTCGTAAACAATATTAATTGCTAAACACATTTTTTATACTTGGCAAACTTAACTATGCTTACATATCTTATATTTTTACGTTAACTTGAAGGGTGCTGATAATTGGTGGAGTGCCAACAATTGGGTGCGTCACCCTATTTGAAATATGGCAACACTGCCAAGTGATAAATAACCTCACTTTTTTGACAGAAGAGGCAAATAATGAGACACGATTTGCTGCCGGAATTTTGTTTAATAGAATTACTTAATAATGAAAATGACGATTATTTTAAAACTACTCATTTTTTTTATTTGTTCAATATTTGTATACATATTATAATACTTATTAAATCTTTTTACCCGGAATGGAGCAGACCCTGGAGCGGAGCCGGAGCAAGTATTAGGTCCCGGAGCGGAGCAACTCAAAAAAAGGTCCGCTCCAACGCTCTGGTCAAATAAAAGAACAAATAAAATAATATTTATGCGATTTTTCAGTAGTTTACTGATACAATTATATATTATACTTATTTTTTTGTAATAAATAGGTATCTCATTAAGAAAAGACAACACGCTCTATAATAAATGTTTTACCATATTAATCAAACTTCTTATCCACCCACCGTAAGGGCAGAATACACTGCGAATAATAATTATAACGAAGGTTTATTATAAGGTATATAAATGAAGAACTAAGGTATAATAATTGTTGTGAGCGGTTGCATGTTTATTTGACAGCGAGGTAGATAGTTTAGCCCGAGGCACGATGATACAGAGTGACAGTTCTCTACCAAGATAAAATGCAGAGTGAGATATTCATTCAATCATGATAACCTATTTATTAAACTCCTCAAGATTGAATAATGCTGACTCTGAGTACCCCATGCCTTCGGTGAGAAATGCATTTTGACATAATAAGTATTAATAAATATTACTGAGGTAAAGGTTCTTATTTGCAATTGGTAATTTGATTCGTGTGAAATGTATAATATGCTAAAAATGTATGACCTACTAGAAAACGTGAATATATAAACTGTACAAATAAAAATATAACTAAAGTATTTATGTCTATGGTAGTAGTAATACGCAATCTTTCTATAAAGTACCTAATAATATAGAAATAAATAATGTTTATTGTTATATAATATTTCAGTTATAATTGGGAGAGATGCTAAAAGAGATTAAACTTGATTTTTGCAAGGATAGTACTATAAAATTTCAATGCTTTCTTCATTTAATGTGTTGATTCCTTTCCACGTAACTTCCAATGTAAGTATTCATTTTATATAACGATAAAAGAAGGTGTGTTCGGACTTATTCGAAAGTAATATAAAACAATGCTTCAAATTAAGTTACATAAAACATAAAGAAACAGTAGGTATCAAAATGTATAATAAAAAAATAAATATTCATAAATGTACTCTTATATGGCAACTAAGAAATCATAAAGCTTAAACATACATAATTTTGAAAAACACTTTCTGAGAAAATATATTATAACCAATCATTGATATACTACTAGATGAGGAGTTCCCATACAAGTGTCATTTTAAAAATGTACCACAAAAGATATTACGAATATCGTCTTATAATATTTCCTTGTAGATATAATGCGTTAAGACCGTTAACATGGATTCCCGAATTTCACCCGTATTGCCCTGTCTGTAAAACTAAATTTGCGTTCTTGGAATAGTGACCGTAAGGGTGTCTGCAACCCAAAGCTTGCAAGCTAGCAAACATTCATGTCTGAGCGGACAGAGCAAGATGCAAGCTAGATCGGGCTTACTCATAATTATTACCAGGTCGTTTTCGAGACAAATATTAAGTGAGCTTATATCGAGTTAAGTCCGTTGATATTAAAACAGTAAATTTTAATACTGGCCGAGTCGCTGAAAATCGGGCGTCATTTTAAGAAGCATAATATGTTTGTCGAACCCTGCATCTCCTGGGTTTACGCCCATTCCAGTCCATTGCATTTACCTCTATGCTACAAGGCGACGTACTAATAGCGACAAATTTTAACTATTGGCCTTTTTAATACCTACTCATCAGCGTTCTTCTTAATCAAGGTACTTTGGCAATCGGTTTTTGTTTTATTAAATAAAAGTAGATACCTATTACTTCAATTACTAACCGACGTCGTGGATTTCTCCAATAATTTTTATGATGAAACTAACTTGAACTTGCTAATAATTTACAATTAACTATTTCTTTTATTCAACGAATAATTCACAAGATTTAAGAATGTACCATTCTGATTATTCAACATACATAATTTTGAAAAACACAAAAATCTTTTTGAAAAAGGTAAGGCCAATAGGTAAAATTTGTCGCAATTAGTACGTCGCCTTGTAGCATATAGGTAAATGCAACGGACGAGACGTAAACCCAGGAGATGCAGGGTTCGATTCCCTGCCGGGGTGGCTTAGTTTTTTCAAAAAAAAAAATCTATTGGTTATAATATATTTTCTCAGTGTTTTTCAAAATTATTTAGGTTCAATAAACAGAATAGTACATTCTTAAATCTTGTGAATTATTCGTTGAATAAAATAAATAGTTAATTGTAAAGCTTAATGTTTCTTTGTATGAAAATAAGCTTTACTCATTATTTGGATTATACATTTATTATAAAACAAATTATGCTACAATTTAAACATATATTTTGGTGGAATGACATGGTATTTACGTAAATTACAAATTATTATTATAATTAGTATTAATTAGGTATTGCAGTTATTTTCTATAATAATATCTTGTATATTTTGTAAATTCTCAAAATTGAGTATAAACTCAAGACATGGTTGATTATAAACATCAACCGGGGGGACACGGAATTTTTAGTAATGATAGTAGTGCTAATTAACAATAAAAATTACTACTACTTCACTATGTTCGAACTTAATAAGATCATAATGGAGTTGGTTCAACAGATTTTGTTTTTCGAGAAATGGATGTTAGCCACTTGCTCAACCTATTAGGTTCATACTCTGACTCCAAACATAAATTGAAAAACAATATATTGTGATTTGCCAGACCCAGGATTTCAACCTGGGACCCACAATATTTATAAGCCGACGCTTAAGCCGCTCGGCCATCGTGGGCGTTTATTATAAAATATATCTAAATATTATTAAAGCGTCAATTACATTGAGCTACTTTACGAGCTGTTTGTTGGCGAATTTAATAGCGGGCAATTCAACTACTGCGATTATGATGATGGCACACAAAACTTTCCATTCGCTGAGAAGCCACAAGCCAGCGACTATTTTGACAGAACGTAGTTCGTTTTTTTTTACCGGGAAGTTGCTACTGCGGTCTACTGAGCAGACGCAGTAGGCCCACACGCCGGCGTCTAGCGTGTAAAGTTGACCGACTTTCAACTTTTCTCGGTAGAGTGTTTACAATCTGCTTATTAGCTTGTTCGATGATTACACTGGGCGACTTTACAGGCAGATTGTAAATTCGCCAACAAACAGCTCGTAAAGTAGCTCAATGTAATTGACGCTTAAGGCATCCAAAATGACCTCTGCGAGCGAGTTCTGCGAGCAATCTCGCGATTATTTACAGATATACATTATAATATATAACATGTCTTATAATTTATACAATATTTTTTGACGATATAGTTTACATCAGATATATATTATAAACATGCAACATAAGTATGAATAATTACAAGATAAAAAAAACTTTTTATATGCGTTTTTAAATTTATTGTTGAATCATATAAACTTGACTTGACTAGCTTAAACGATCAAAAAAAAATGTGTTTGATAGAAATAAAATGTCATTTTGACACTCATATTGATTTCCATAGTAACGCACGTATATATTAATAATTTAGTTGTTAGGACCCTAGCAACCAATAATAGTGGATTGGATTACGGATTACTTTCGAAATAATTTTTCATCCAAAAAAGAATTAACTGAAAATGAATTTAATTCTATTTAAAAATGGCTAAAAGTATTAAAAAATACATTGGCATCGTGTTCTGATATATTCTAAAAGTTTCAAATGTCCAGCTATTCGGGAAGTTAGTTAAAAATCGATTGCAAGATTTATTAGAATACGACCTAATAAAAATGTAAAATAAAATGAAAAATATGACTTTTTTAACCGGTCAACCAGTTAATTGTATATAAACCCACTAACCGGATAGTATTTTATTATATTCCCGGCTTCCTGTCATAGATTATTTTTTGATTATTCTGATAATAGGTTTATACGTTGAAATAACTGGAAAATTTGTAAAATTATCAAAAATGTTGTTTCAAATAATTTATATAAATTAATATTAATACTCGTACCATTAATATTGTACCTATGCATTTCCAACATACTAGTGTTGCCAATGTAGCGTCAAGAGGAAAGAAAAACATTTTTAAGTCTATAGATAGAGTATTATACTAGTGCCAACCATACGACTGTGCCAGTTAAATTCTCATTCTAGTAGGCACCCAACAAGGTATGCAGTACCCACTGCGCTTCTTTGTCAGGCGGGGAAGTCCGCCTCAAGGCACGTACCAGACTCTTACTATATCTACAGTGCTGAAATTGGGTACACAACAAATTATAGCAGTGAAGGAAAGCGACACGTCAAACACAACGAACAACGCAGTAAAGGTTCAAATATATTATTATAACGTTATGTGCTGTCACGTGCTATCACAGTAAGCTGCCGCTATATGAGAAAAGTGTGTATTGTCGTTTTCTTTGGTATTTCAAATGTTATCAGACCGAATAATAAATCAGTCGCCTAGAGTTATAACTCACATTTTGCAATTTTGTCATTTTTAAATAAAATATACCAAGTGATTCTTAAGGCATTTATCCACATAAAGAAAAATAGCTGGGTATCAAAAGTTACTTTAAACCATGTTAAAATCGTTGACAAAGTTGACTTTTGGTGTCATAACTCTCATTTTTCGATGAATAGTGTGAGTTATGTAACCTAACCTAACCCAACCAATCAAGGAGCTCTATTTCTCACGGTGTGCTATGTGTCTACATTCTTAGGAGTATTATATGTTATTAAAAAATAATTTAAATCGACTTATTAATATTCAAGAGTTTAATATCTCTCTTCTAATTACAAAAAAACAGTGCTTTGGTAGTTTCTTGCAATTATCTCAAAACTCAATTTTTGGAATATGTGAGTTATGATTCTAGGCAACTCTAATGCCCTCATCCCGTGGCACATTTTGGACATTTAAATCACCAGGACAACAACGACGTCAGCTCACGCGTACCGCGCTGTATCGACACTCGCATGTCTCAATGGACATTTGTAAAATTTTTCACACATACACATTTTTGACTCATGTTAAAATCGCGTATCCTTTGTTTTTGGTGGTTTTATCTTATCTTTTTTTAAGAAGAAAGACGTATAATATAAGAAAAGTTTGGTTTAGGGCACAAGCTTGCAGAGGCAAACAAGACAAAATCTGCTGCAAGTTTTAAAAAGAATTAAGCAGATTCCAGACACTGTATGCACCTTTTCTTATTCCGCTTCACTTTACTCTGTACGCAAATGCCTATGAAACCCTACTTTAAATTTTAGAGACGTTGTTTGTAAGTGGTTAAGGGGGTTGGTTCATTTACGACGTGAAATATTTTTTTATTTTTGTTTATTTGAATTATTCATTATCTTGTCGAAAATTATATGCGATATGAATAAGAATGTTTGGTAGGAGAATTTTTGAAGTTTTTCTCGTGAGTTCTGAGTTCAGTTATGAATTAATTAATAGTTTTTCCTAAGGTAAAAAATTGTTTTGGTGAATAAAATTTTGATCACTCAAAAGGTGAAATTTTATATTCAACACGTTTTGCGAACTTGAGGAGTTAGGAATCATTTTTACAACGTTTTTCTTAGTTCATATTCTTATTTGTCCGGTGGTTCTTTGTCCGGTACAAATCTTGAAATCAATTTTTAACCAACTTCCAGACCAGCTAGACATTTGAAACTTTTAGAATATATCAGAACACGGTGCCAATGCATTTTTTTAATACTTTTAGCCATCTTTAAGTAGAATTGAATTCATTTTCAGTTAATTCTGTTTTGTATGAAAAGTTATTACGACACCATTATTGGTTGCTAGGGGTCTGGGGTCCTAGCAACTAAATTATTATTATATACGTGCATTACTATGGAAATCAATATGACATGTCAAGTACAATTTTTTTCGATCGTTTAAGCTAGTCAAGTCAAGTTTATATGGTTCAACTAAAAATTTAAAAACGTTGTAGGTATATAAAAAGTTCTTTTTATCTTGTTATTATTTTGTAATAATATTATAGATTGATTATGCAATTGAATATGTAGTATATTTTACTTAACTATACTTTTTCTAAAGATAATATATGCTCCAATATGGTGGCAAAACTCCCACCCAACATTTCCAATAATATATACCTTTCCAATCATTTATGTCTCCCAGGCACAATATCAAGTATGTTAGTGCCAATTCAACGGCCGCCGCGCCAAGAGTTTAACTCAATTATAAAGTCATTGACATTTAGCAGAAACAATTACAGGTTGACTTGCCGTGAGAATGATAAACATAACCATATAATCAAACCCAGTATGCGAGTGAGTGACTCTGTAACTATCTGTAGCGCTTCGGACATCCAGCAGTTCGACCATCAAAAGGTTAGTGCTTGGACTATATCCTTGCGTCACTCAATATTATCACCAGATATATTATTAACTCATTCGCTGCTGACTAGATAACGACTTGTTAATTACCACCTTTAAAATGCACAGTTAATTACATCGATCGGCCGCCTGGTCATTACGCGCCTAGTGCGTCTTCAGCGTCCAAAGCATTAATAATAATATTACGTAAATATTTACCATAGTATTACCAAAGTATTACCTTACAGGTACCACTCCGTTATATAACTTACTATGCTTATACTATTACTTTATCGGTCACCCCCCAAGATTTAATAAGTTACAATACCAGAAGATTGTAGTGGTTTCACCCAACTCTACAACTGACATGTTATTGTATATGCTCATGTATAGAGCATAGACAATGGCGAGTCGGAAACGGCAGTTGTCTAGAGATCTTCAATATTATGTAGAGGTTACAAGGGCACTTAGCTTTTCCCAAAATATCAAGTTAAAAGGATGATGATAAACCTTTACACGTAAAATATAGTTTAATATAACTTCATGCTATCTTGCCGTGTAATACCAATATATAAAAAAACAAAATGATATAAATACCAACGCGTGTTTCCTTCAATACTGCCCATACAATATCACATCTCACATACAAATGCAACCGTCAGAATATAAAATAATAACGGTGGTACAATACAACCTCCTCCACCCGCCGTGTCTGTACAGGTTGGCCAAACAAATAACAACTACTCCCATTATAAAATTAATAGATTTATGATTTATTTCAAAACCATCGATACTTGCAAAAGCCGCCGCACGCCACTGGTATGTACATATACATTTTCTAATAAAAACCACCCGCAGTTAGGAGTTTTGTGCCACGTAATTCCATCACTGGTATTTTTGCTGTTAAAAATCCTATCGCCAAATAATAACAAATCACCTTCTGACTGTTAAATTAAAACAATAAAAATAGTTGTGTTTACTTTTTGCTCCGGATTATAGAAATTGTATTAAACAACGCCTGTTTGTTTGAGTTATTTATTACGTATACCTACCGTTAGCTAACTAATAATTCGTATTTTTTGTAAAATTTATTAGCCAAAAAAACCCAAACAAAAAATATAATATAATATATCAGGAAAATGATACGCGACGAAATAAATTGTTATTAATTAATTATATCACTCCTGTGGCAGTAGGATGTATAAAACAACATAGAAATAACCGCAGGAACAAAAACAAAGCCACCAACACAAAAACACACTAATTATTATAAATAGTTTTTACCCGAGACGCATCGGTAGAGCCTCAATTCATGTCAACGCATTTTCATCATATACGTAGATAGCAGAAAGGTATGCCGGATAAAGATCTAACAATATACTCATCGGTCTGTATTTCTCCGCACTCACAGAAATGAGAATGTTTTAATCAACAATACGTTTTACAGTCCTACAAACTTATCTAAAGAACAGTGGAAAATGTAACTACGAACTATCATATGGACGCCATTCGAATGTCAGATTCTGTCCAGTTGCGAGTCTTGATTGGGTAGTTTTCGACGGTGACTCCCCCATCCATTCTATAGATAAGTTTGTAGGTTCGTAACTATAACATTATGTGGTTAAGGCTTTGACTTGTGAGGTGTTGACTATAACAGACTCCATTATTTTATTTCTAAAACTTTTAGTGCTTTTTAAAGTCTTGCATAAAATAATCGTATTGTCTGCAACGTGTCGAATACGTCGATGGAACATCATCGTTATTCACAAAACACATGTTGGAAAATGGAGCTCCGCAGATACGTCTACAGCTGCTATCATCGAATCGCATGCGGTTCGGGCTGCGAATTGAAGACGCCAGAACGTATACGCACACCTACGATTTGGTCATTCCTATACCTGCTCTCTAGTTGCCGCATCCAAATTTATTATATACGTTTCGATAGGTTACATGCAACTGTCGCTAGGTAGATGTGCGTGGTCTTCATATTATGCAACATTGAAGCGACGTTCATAGATGGTTTTAATTATGGCTGTGCGGTAGACGAGGCGAATTTAGATATGAGAGCCGGCTTAGGGCTAAGACATAATAGCGTTGCAACTGCGCCAACGCTGGTCCATTTGATTTTAAATATATATAATTGGAATCAAGCAAGAGCCGCCATATTTTGTCTGTCTAACTATCGCTTCTAGGAAACTGAGAATGTGGCAACTAGGTGAGAGTTCCTCATACCAAATGCCATCCACTCCTTTAATTAATTGTTCATATGCTTTGGTATCATATTTACTCGTAAACTCAGAGTGAAATTTATAATATTCAGTTTATTTACGATGGATAGTTGTCAACCATTCCTTGCGATTAATCAAAACATGCATTAAAAAAAACAACATGCATTTTTCTGTACCCACCCGTGGGATCAAATTTACAACTTATGCCTTCAGAGACTGCCGCTTTATGAACTAGGCCACCGTTCGTACAATATTATTAATATATTTTTGTTTAAAAAAGGCATTCGCAAATATCCAACATCAATTTCACATGCGGTCTACACATTTAATATTTTATTGGAATTTGAATCTGTGACCAACGGATTCACAAGCGTACATTTAGTCTACTATACTAGTATACAGTGACTCCATTGATTAAATTTAAACCTAGTCGCACATTTAAAATCGTCTTGCTTGACACAAGATCATAAATCAAAACTACCGGCAATGATGCAACTCTCTTCTGCGCGCACAGGTGAGACCATGTTGGAACAGTGACGCCATACGACTAGTTAAAACAAATGAAAAACAGCATCTGCAATGCAAAATTACTATATTCTAGTATTCTACATAATATTGCTTATATAGAGCTAAATTGCAATAAGCAGATGTTATATCGACGCTATGTGCGTTGGAGGTATACTAAGTTCATTTACAATCCGTATATACTGGCAAATATTAATTTTCATGTTCCCACCAATATCACTCGTAGCTCTACGGTCTTCAAGATACCTCGTCACAGGGCAGATGTTATGTTTCATGGTGCTGTGTATCGTGCAATTAACTTATTTGATGGCACCATAAAGGTTGATTTATTTTTTATTAACTATATAATGTTTGTGGACGTGTTAAATAGGTTACATTTATAATTGTATATATTATCATGTTTCTTTAATATTTACATATTATACACATGCTGTCTTTCTACATTCTTTTTATATTAGTTGTTATATGTAATTAAGATATTTTTATAATTTTGTATTTATTATGTATCGACACCTCCTACGTAGAGTATTGTAACTTCAAAATCGCAACTTTACAGGAGAGCGGTTTAAAGATACAAAAGCTTGGTGTAAGTCGACCTTTTGAATGTTTTGCACCAAATTTGGGATGTCAATTGTAAATTATAAATAGATTTGTTTTGCATTAAAGGATATCTAATATTTTCTGTGGTTAATCAGAAAATGCAGTTACAACATTATAGTGCGGAAAAGAATTTGTTTGAAATATTGTATAAACCACATACAATAGTTTACGGCGGAACCTCTTACATGCATTTAGTTGTATGTGATACTTATCATAATTTACGTCGTCATGGTTTTGGTGAAATATATTGTATATGTTAGATACAATCCTTCATCTAGGATTTTTTGCGTATTTAAAATCATAATTCGGTAATAACAATAATTAAAAGTTATGGTATGGGCCGTCAGATAGGTAGGTTGGAAAAAATACTCTATATAAAATTGTTTTTATTGTCATTTAATAAAACATTACATAAATTTAAGACTTTCATGACATGACAAAAATTAAACATACAGAAAAAAACAGAGATGAAATAATTTCAATCAAAAATCCAATTCAAGAAAGTATGTAAATATTGAAATAAAATTAAAAGCAAAAAAGAAAATTACAATCACTTTAAACCAACGTTTTTGGTTAAATAATATATCAAATATCAAAGGAAAATCAAACAAGAGAATAACAATGGGTGATTAAGTGGAAGGGTGCACTTCAGGTTAAAATATAAGTGAAACTGAAAAAGAAATCATTCTGCAACTATATTTTTAGTTTGGAATTAATTTTCAATTATATGATGCGAAAAAAGAAGCATGCACAATTTAAAACATACAACCGAAAAGAGACTTTTTACACTGACATATTAATTATTAAGCTGATTCCTCAGAAACTGCTGGTGGAATTTCAGTGGTAGGTATTAACAGGTATAAAATTACTGAAAAACTCAAGATAACGCTCAGGAATGATTCCATTGTTGCACATGTGCAGTAAATCATCTGTCTTAGCTTTTGGAATTGGCAATATTTGTGAATAAAGAACCTTTACCGAAAATGAAGTTTCTCGTTGCGTGTGCTATGTGTTACTTTTCACGACCATGGTCGAGTAGACAGTGCTGGACAAGTCGCACTTGTAATTAATCTTAAACGGATCATTGTGATTTATATTAATTTGTATTAGTCCATATATGATAATTTAATATAGCTCTGAAATCAAACATGCTATGTGATTAATCTCTACCACATCCTCAGGTTTTCCTTCTTGTTTTGTCCATCCAACTAAACAGTACCATTCTGGAGGTGCAAAAATTTGTTTGTTTGTCGAACATCTTTCAATCAGGGCTTGAACGCAGTCCTCTTCATTTTGCGTACGTCCCCTTTCCAAAAATGTGTGCTTTACATTAACATTGTATTTATGGACTAAATACAGTCATGTTAAAGTCATAAACAATGCGATTTCTGTTCTGACCTATATTGTTAGAGCAAAACCTGAATTCTTTTGCTTATAGACCACAATAAGTAAGCAACTTGAGTCCTCATTTGCACCTCGTTTGCATTCAGCTTCCTGCTATATATATCATGTAGCTACCTTTTGTGTAAATTGAAAAACTGTGAAATTTCAAACTGATAATTTACGTTTATAATAAAATGTACTTACTCAAATTTCCGTAAAGGGCATTCAAAATTTTTTGGAAGTCAAAATTCGCAGATACAATTTTGCCGTGTAATGATTGAACATCATGTTTATCAAATAATCTTAACTGACGACCAAGGTTCTTGCCATAAACTGGGAGTTGCTCCGTGGATGCTACTCGAACTTGTAAGTTTTTGAAAATGTGACATTGGACACACTGGTCCTTTTTAGGGACATAGTGACACAACACAATTTAAAATAAAATTGATACTGCCTTTCTGTTCAAGCTTTATGTGTGTATATTATGGGTTCATACCATTCATTATATAGTTTAAATAAATGGGTAAAATCCAGGTCGCCATCTAAGTAAAGTTTGCTTGATCGCTGTCGAACATAATCTGATTCGACCGGTTGGATGGACTTAACATGGTCGGAAACACTGGTATTCATATCATCAGTTAATACAACATTGCAATTTTTGTGTCGACTTCGTTGATCAGGTGTTAAAACGGCAGTTTCATTATCCACCTTGTCCAAAGCTGTGAATACGAATTGGTCACAAATAGAGAATGTAGCTAAAAACTTTTTTTACAGACCTTAACCAGCTCCATGTTATTTTCATTTTGATATTTCGTCAGTTGATATTTAATGGTAAAAATTCGCCACGACTGAGTTTCAGTAAAAACTCTGCGTTGCTTTTCATTTATCGCTAATTTAGCAACATATTACCACTTTTATTTTGATCACCCGAAACCTTAGCCATTATAATTGAGGTTTTTAAAAAAAATGATTATAAAGCATTATAAATCTCATAGTTTCTGATAACAGTACCTTTTGAGGTGATTTTTCACAAAACTAGCTGTATATTTTATAATATATCCAATTACTTTTACTGTTAATCTTTTCGAGAGAATGTAGTCTGTTTGTATCAGCAACGCTGTCACTAGTCTCATCATCGTCACAAATAATGTCTAAAAGTTCCATTATCATATTTTAATCAGCACCTGAAGGCAGTGATGACTCTGTAAAAAGCAAAACAACTAAATAAACATGAATTTATAAAAGTTATCACGCGTATAATATTGCAACTAAAATTGTATGTCGCCGTATAATATGATAAGTACTACATACAATATATTTTACTAAAATAAGCACGACGTAAATTATTATAAGTGATAGATACAATATTTTTTTTCAGTTTTTTCCGACGTAAAATATGGTAAATATTACATACAATAATAGTTACACGCAAAGAAACGACGTAAACAATGGTAAGTATAACTTACGATACTTTTTGTTGTCGTACGAGAAAAAGATTAAAAATATTAACTTACCTTGAATCCTAAAGTCACAGTTTCCCTGGGTAGAATTTATTTCGTCCATTGTTGTTTTACTATTATTATCCGTTTATATAATATTATACGCTGTACTATTAATTGTCCCATCTGGCCTAATCACACATTTTTGTGCACGCATAGATTTTCTATCAATTTTTGTATTCTTGACACCAAAGTCCTGTAGGGGCGAATATATTGCGCAATATTTGTTGACATTGTCTAGATCTCTTCATTATGGTATTTAATATTTACCAAACCATACAAAAATACAATATAACCGAAAGTTCACAGTGGTAGCGGTGTGTCACCTCCCGTCCGAAGTGAAGTATCGTAATTAGCAGTAACAATACACCCGCGCGGCAAGATCTCCGCGCGTTTCCCGCGTATAGTATCGCCAAATACGTTACCATACTTCACGTCGGAAAAATTTCAAGAAATTTGAGATACAATAATATGCAATGCTTGAAAATCGCACTTATAATACGAATTTTGAAATTCTGTAAATGGCATCATATGTAATACATACTATGGATACGAAAAATTAAAAAAAGTGAAAAACGTCATTTTGTTAGTTACAATATTATACGTAGGAGGTGTCGGTATTATGGCGCATTGGCCAATCGCTGTAATGCCGTAATACTCTTTTTCTAAATAAATAAATGTGTTTTGAGAATTACAACGAAAAAACATCGAACAATTCGACGTGTTGCAGTCGAGACGAGTTTCTATGTGCAACCAGGCTATAGTGGAACAATAATTGTACCTTTAAAATCCGCAGATAGCGATTTCTTCTACTGCGCATGAATTACGTAGGGCAAATTTAATTATTTTTACCGTTATATTTCCAGCTGCTCTTACAATGAAGTATTATATTCCATCGTTTTCTTTCGCTCGGCGTCGCTCTAATTTACGTCGTATTTTCTGTCAAAACTATCGAATTTCATGCTTATGTGGTAGTTTTATAAGATAAGTTTTCATTACCTATTACTATAGTAAATTCTTAACACCTAAAATCCGAAATTCCATACACGTAGGCGGCTAAAAAATCTTAAATTCCGATATTCAAAAAGTATTTTTATATGATACTCTAATCATACAATACTCTGGTACCCATGTGCATTATGTTTGTTATCTTCGATAATTAAAGTTGGTCAGTGTGTTGATAAAATAATATAATATTTTAACGTTAAAAAGATGAAATCATGATTATATTATTAATCCACTACTCAGAATGATTAAATATCGCTACGCGCTCAAAAAAATGGTCTTCCCCTTCGTCAAAATTACAAGAGGAATGCCAACAATTTACCCGCAAAATTTCCTTGGCGTTAATAAAAATTTATTACCCGGTATTAAGTCACAAAGTTGTTTGTCATCCAACGTAACATTTCACGTAATACACCAAGATAGTCACATAAAAATATTTTTATTGTTGAAAACAAACAAATTTAATGTAGAATAACACATAATATAATATTATAATATTTACAAGATAAAAAGAACTTTTTATATACTTACCAGGTTTTTAAATTTTCTGTTGAATCATATAAACTTGACAATTCTATGTATTAATAATTTAGGACAAATAAGGCATTTAATTGTCAACAAATCATTTTTTTGCTATTTTGCAGCAAACAAACAAATATAGAATGCTGAAATGTTATTTTGATTTCCATAAGCTAGGACCACCACTTAGCAACCAATAATAGTGGATTGGATTACGGATTTCTTCCGAAATAACTTTTCATACAAAACAGAATTAACTGAAAATTAATTCAATTCTACTTAAAGATGGCTAAAAGTATTAAAAGAGTGCATTGGCATCGTGTTATGATATATTCTAAAAGTTTCAAATGTCTAGCTAGTCGGGAAGTTAGTTAAAAATCGATTGCAAGATTTGTACTGGATAAACAACCACCGGACAAACAAGAATACGAGCTAAGAAAAACGTGGTAAAAAATGGTCTTGAATTTGGAAAAGTTAAATAATAAAATAATGTGTGTGTGGAAAGTACCTACACACGACAAAAGAAAAAAATTTCGTTATCCACACTCGATATATTACGTTTCGTCCAGTTGTATCGTTTTCCTATTGTTTGTAGGTGCACATTTACACGTTTTATTTCACGATAATTTTTTTAATCGTTCTGCGGCTGATTTCATCATTAGTATATTAATAAAACACAACAAGCCAGTAGCGAAGGGTGGAGGTAGGCTGTTAAGATCCACCATAAATAGTGCACATTACACTTTGTCAATCATTCATATTTGTTTTTATTGAACTAAGACTAAAATTTAATTTACAGATGGTGTTAACACCTGATGAAAACTACACCATCTGTAATTTATGTATTATTAATTCAACGAAAAGAAATATGTATGAATGAAAAAGTGAGCACAATTTTGTCGTATCGCCCAAAGTATCATCATCATCAGCCTGAATCTATCCACTGCTGGATGAAAGCCTCTTCAAGCTGCTTCCACTTCTCTCGGTCTTATGCATTGCGTTGCCACGTACTTCCAAGAACTTGCCAAGAACTTTATCATTTCATCGATCCAGCGGCCTCTAGGTCTACCTTGCGGACGTTTTGTACTTCTTGGATACCACTGGATGACTTGATTTGTCCAACGATTGTCTCTTCTTCGAGCTATGTGTCCAGCCCATCTCCATTTAAGGCTTTTAATAAACTCTATTACATGACAAACCCTTGTCTGCTTCCTTATTCACTCATTCCTCTTTTTGTCCTTTCGCGTTATGCCCAGCATGCACCTCTCCATACCACGTTGTGCTACTCTAAGTTTCTGGATCTCTCTTTTACTTAGGGTCCATTTTTCACACGCATATGTGATCACGGGAAGCACACACTGGTCGAACACTTTGCGCTTTAGGTACAGTGGAAGGTCACTTTTGAAGATATTATTCAGGCGGCCAAAAGCACTCCAGCCTAGCTTTACTCTACGAACAATTTCATCAAATATACATCCCTCTATAGACTTTCGTCTTTGTTACATTTATTTTCAAACCTACTTTGTTGCTTACTTCAGCGAGTTCCTGCATTCTGCTTTGGAGGTCTTCTGAGTCTTGCGAGCAAATTACTATGTCATCGGAAAAGCGCAGTTTAGTAAATAGTTTAGGTGAGATTGTATTACCTTGTCGGACTCCTTTGCTGATAGTAAATCTATGCGATGGTTAATGGAGATTGACAGATGCTGTTGCGCTACTGTATATATTATTGAAAATATTTATATAGAGCCCAGGGATTCCTTGTTTACTGAGTGCGTCGAGTATTGAACATTTCCTTATCGAATCAAACGCCTTCTCATAGTCTAATATAACCTTACAACCCATGCATAGTGGCAGTTTGTATTCTTGGCACCGCTCTATGCAAGCCACAAAGTATACCAAAACTATTATGGTTTGATTTGGGTAGGGTATAATTGAATTTTAAAAACTAACCAACAACATCTGTAAATTAAAGCCTTATTTCAATGAAAACAAATACGTATGACTGACAGAGTTTAGTGTGCACAATTTACGGCAGATATTAACAGCCTACTTCTACCCTTAGCCACTGCAACAAGTTAATAGGCAAATACACAATACATTATTTTGCATTAGATGTCGATATTTTTTTCGATTTAACGGGTTTCCCTCTGCTACACGGGAAAAGTTATACATGAATATCCAATATCTTTATTATTTTCTTATCTAGGCTGATGAACTGTATGTATTATATTTTATGATATATTTTAATATTACTGATTGTACTAAAACATTACATTTACCCTTCTATCGCAGTCTTAGCTATTGAATTAATAATTACTCATTTTATTTAGTCGTATGGCAGCAAGTTATCGATGACGGTATCTAGATAGATTAACAAAATGACAGTCACTAAACAATTGGTTGGGCCAATTATGGTGTCCCTCATTCCTTTTTTCCTGCCTATCAAAACTCCCAGTTATTATCGCAAGACCAGGCGACTTGCAGTCACGAGTCATGAACCGACAGTAATTAAGTTTACATTCAGTTACTTCAAGACAGTGGACGCGCCTAGATAAGCCATCGTTAACTACAGAGTGATTCATCCAAACGTAACTGTTCGACCTTCGTTTGAGAAAACGTCGCGTCTATCATCTATCCTGAACTTGTCATCATCGCTTATCTCAAAACCCAAGTGAAAGACTCCAAACTGTCCGTGCGTGAGTGCGTGAATACCAAATCAGCTGCAGCGCGCGCCAACTCTCTTAACATAAAAGGTCAGTGTCTGGCATTCTCTTTAACCCCCCCCCCCCCTAGATCCGTAATCCACCATCATCTTCAAATTACAGCCCACTGCAAAAAAGCGCACCCACAATTATTATTATAGTAATTAACAAAACTAGGTATTGTTTTTTTTTATTGGTTGAGAATAATATGTAAAATGGTTTATGAATAATAAAAAATATTCTTTAAATATCTTGCCTAGGTAACTTAAAAACATGAATGTCATGACAAGGTTTAGAGATAACATGCGCTTAATATAAAAATTTCTCACATATGTATCTGACACAAAGTATTAGGAGAACATTGTAGTGAAGAGGTAATATGCAAGATAGACACGCTTTGCATATTGAGAACATGTTACACTATAAGCTTATAACAGTTATTTGAACATGTTCATAAATAATATCAATTGACATCTATAATCTATATATTTTGAGATAATGTAGTTTGAGAAAATTGTTATTATGGACTTTTAAGTGAAAGTTTCTATTTGTTAGTGATTCTCACGAACCATTGGCTTCATGGGTTGATTGGATATGTAAAATTATAATCCATTTGCTTACTTTCTTATAATTTACTTTCAGCAGATATGACCCAATACAATAACTACCTAGTATTATTTTTATGGTTGGCATCTTGCATCTCACTACACTCACCAGTCTAGTTTTCCAGATCTCTCCATGACAATAACGCTTCTAGATATAATAATAAAAATGTATTAAAATACAACATGTATTACATACAATTTAACGCAGTCACCAGATTTTAGACACCAGTCATGAACTTTTTAATATCAGCTTGGCGATAGATAGGTGACAATCTATTCAAAACCTTCAATGCATAAGACAAACAAAATAAAATTAATTATGATTGTCATATTACAGTGTTTTTCAACAGGTGTGCCGCGAGTGTCTAGCAAAGGGTGCTTATACAAATAATATAACATCAAACTTTTTAATAACCCACAGTCATGACAATGATTGGCAGATAAGCAATTACATACCTAGAAGCAATTAAGCCATTATTGTTTTGCAGTTCAAAATGATTTATTTAGCAGAAAATTGGCTTATGTTTTAAGCATCGTAACAGTACTTCCTGTGCAACCACGCTGTGTCACTGTCGACCGTTAAAGTTCCCACCACCACCCGTCATATATGCACAGCCGTGGATATGCACGGCCGCTTTCCATGACGTTTTAAAGTGTCTGAAAGAAGTAATTTTAAGTGCTCATTCCGTCCCGAGACGGAGCCGCACGGGACTGATGCTGCAACCATGCACCGTAGTGCTTAAAGAAGAAAGTTAAGGAAGGTAAGACGTCGATACTTGTATGTGTGAATCATAAAACTTTGGCAGAAAGTCGAGTGTGTTGCTTTTTTTAAAGGATTAAAAAACACTACCGCATGCAGTGGCAAAGGCTGGAGGTAGGCTGTTAAGATCCGACATAAATACTTAGTGAACACTAAACTTTATCAGTCATACGTATGAAATAAGAGTATAATTTACAGATGGGGTTGGTAAGTTTTTAAAATTCAATTAAACCCCATGAAAACCTAGCCATAATAGATAATATTCAAAAAATACTCGTCTATCAATAAAATATATGTGATTATGCATTTAATAATAATACAATAACTTTGGATCTTTTATATATAGAATAATAATAAAACAAATAAGTATGAATGAAAAAGTAAACCAAAACTATTATGATATGGTATAGGCACGGTTTCATTGATGTTAATAAACTAATCAACACCGTTTGTAAATTATAGTCTTAGTTCAATAACAAATGTACGTATGACTAACAAATTTTATTGTGCACTATTTATGGCGGATCTTAACGGTCTACCTCCACCCTTCGGTACTGCCGCATAGTAATCACAATAATATGAATGTAATAAAATTAAAAAGTAGTTTTTTTACTTTCATTTTAATATGATCTCATTATGTGATATTCCATTCGTATTACCCGCTCTTGGTGACAGCGAGTAGACGCGCCGCAATATGGGTCGGTTACTTAAGCGTATGCAGAGCGTGTGTATAGAACGATTGCACTATACCTTTCATACCCTCTGCCAGCCTAATACCTAAAGACGGCGCGCATTTTGTTTAGGTAAAACATCAGTCAAATGCGAATATGCTACTTTTAATTATTGCCACTTTGAGCAGATTAATAAATACGAAAATATTCAAAAACAATTTTATTTTTGTCCCATATCCGTTATCTGACATCGGCGATGAGTTCGACTATTTTACAGCGTTTTTATTAGCTCCTATTCTTGTTTGTTCGGTGGTTGTTTGTCCAGTACAAATCTTGCAATCGATTTTTATCTAACTTCCCGACTAACTAGACATTTGAAACATTTAGAATATATCAGAACACGATGACAATGCATTCTTTTAGTCATCTTTAAGCAGAATTGATTTAATTTTCAGTTTATTCTGTTTTGTATGAAAAGTTATTTCAGAAAAATCTGTAAAAAGTTTTTTTTTTTTTCGACCATGTCCGATCCTAATAGGATCATATGGGCCTCCACAGAGTAGATGTTTGTATTAACAGATTTTGTTTTTTACGAGAAATGGATGTCAGCCACTTGCTCAACCTATTAGGTCCATACCCTGACTCACGCACAAATTGAAAAACAATATGTGTACTTGCCAGACCCAGGATTCGAACCTGGGACCCACGGCGTGATAGTCCAACGCTTAAGCCGCGCGGCCGCCGTGAGTGTAAGTAAAAGACTATTATTGTACTAAACTAAACATACTAATTAATTGAGTTAGCATTTACTTGGTAGAATTCCATTTTACAAGAAATGAAAATATAATTAATATTAAATTCTACAGGTTTTTTTAAAAAGGTTTGTCGATAGCTATTTCGGTTGTAACACCATTATCAAGACTATTCAGATAGGCCGTTTGCCTTTGCTTAAATACTATACGTGTATAGATAGAGACAGAATACATTTTCTTATTCGTTCCAGCAATATTATGAATTTTTACATTATTATTAATTGTAATATTATTAATACTTTGAAAACCCTAAGTGGGTTTTTTAAAATGGATATCGAAATTTTCAAAATTTATCAAAATTACAGTATTCGATGGTTATTTATTGACATTATTGATCAATTAAAATATTATTAGTATAATTGTCTTAATCGTGTGTTTAGATTATATTTAATAGTGGCGACGAATACATTACCAAATTTTCATTAAGTATGTCATTACTTTTGGATAATTCGCGATTAATTTCCAACTGTTCAAGTAAATTTAATTTTAAACCTTTATTACATATATGCAAACATTGTGGCGTTTCATTGTTACTGATGCTATGCGAGTTTGATATCAAATGTTTAGCAAACTGAGAATCTGTTTTACCATTCTTAAAAGACCGGAGGTGCTCTTCAAAACGAGTTTTTATTGACCTGCCAGATTGACCAATGTAGCATAGACTACATGTGCCACATGTTATTTTATAAACTCCGCTTTTCTCCAGTTTGTTGATTTTATCTTTACTATTTTTTAAGTTTAATCCTAGATTATTATTAGCTTTGAATGCTACGTTAACGCTATGTTTAATTTCTTGATAAATTTTGTCTGAAATAATGCCGTGATAACCAATGGACTTGTAATAACGATTTGAATCTTTAACGTTAGGGTATATTGTTGATCTAGCTAATTTAAGTTGTTTTTTATATAATATTTTATCTACCATTGATGTTTCATATCCATTACTTAAGGCTATTTGTTTAATGGTATGTAGTTCATCCTCAAAATCTAATTTGTTCATGGGTACGCTAACTAGCCTGTGGATCATGGACCATGCGTGTATAAAAAGTTTTTTTTTATCTTGTAATTATTCTCTCTATCTATCGCTGCTTAAATCGGGATGGTGCTCTCAGATCAGTCTCTGTTCTTGAGCAAGGATGGTCTTCTTCTACCATTGTATCGCTTATAGGAGACCTTTCCTTTAATAATAAGATGCAATACTTGATAATTCTCGGGATGCTGCTTGATATCCAACCATATACCAACCTTCCCATTTTTATTTCTTTGAACATACATAATTCTGAAAAGACTCATGAGAAAATATAGCCAATAGAAAAAATCTTTTTCGAAAAATGTAAGACACCCGGCAAGAATTGAACCTGCGTAGCACAACACTGTTACTGTAACTCAATTTGGAGAGCGCTTATGAGCAAGTATTAAAAAGGCCAGTAGTTAAAATTTGTCGCAATTAAACATGGCTGTCGTAGTATAGTGGTAATGCACAGGGCGCGATACCCAAGAGACGCAGGTTCAATTCCTGCCGGGTGTCTTACTTTTTTCGAAAAAGATTTTTTTTATTGGCTATATTTTCTCATGAGTGTTTTCAGAATTATGTATGTCCAATAATTAGAATGGTAGGTACATTCTTAAATCTTGTGAATTATTCGTTGAATAAAAGAAATAGTTAATTAATATTACTTCTTTGGTCTTTTTCTACCATATTTCTAAAAATCAAGTTTTCTGAACATTATTTCTGTGAGTATCCACACCTCACACTTCATATAATATGACTGAAAAGCCACGGCATCTTAACTTGCCGTTTTAGATTGTCGCTAAATAGTTGCAACCTAAGTAAACAATAATTGAAAGCTCTCTCCAAGGGTACTCTATTTACTTCACAGGGTCTGTCATCCGCAGGGGACTTGCTTATACTCGTATATTTTGATGTCTTTTTAGTATTTAGGTCTAGACAGATTTTGTAACAGGCATCTATTATAATATTAATAAGTATTTTTAAACTTGTTTGACAGTCTACATCTACAAGAAGCATTATATTGTCAGCATTGAACAAATTATGGAAGGCACCATTTACTTTGATCCTCTGTTAATAAACAATACTTGTAGCCGTAATGTTACAATAAGTGCTAATACTTCGATAGAAACCTACCCTAGATAACTGTCGTAGCGGCCTAAAGCAGTCTTGTGTAGATACGCTGATAACTATTAAATAATTGACTAATTATTCCACATGATTTATTAGCTGTCGGGATTATTATAGAATCGGTATTAACACAATCACTGCTGACCTGTTAATTAATATTTAATAACCAGATTTTAAATATCATTTTAATTATATCTAATGGCCAGTCGCGCAAACGCGCCAGTCGTGGTGTCGGCACTAAATGAGTTAAGACGCATAAGCTGACAATCAAAATATTACACCCAAACAATATCATGTATTTATTTTTATAAGCGAGAATTACAAAATTTCAAATTCAAAATCTCCGCAGAACGTACATATAAAATTGTCTAACCACAGAAATGTTTATAATAATAATATGTTATATCAAAATATTTGAAACTTTCAGTGAGTAATGTGAACGGCATTAAATGACCAAATACTAAAATCGTATAATTTTTGGACTCGAGCAGACTTAGTCCAGACTAGGGAATCCAATACCGAGCCAAAATTCTGATCCCGGGATTTCAGCATTACAATTTGACAATCCCGGAAATCTGGGACTGGTCTCGGATTGGCATTTTTTTATATTTACAAATAACATTGATAAAATCGGTCAAAATAAATCTAGTATAATTTATACAATTTAAGACATTTATTGTTAATATTGTATACGTTCAACCTTGGAAATACATAAGTTTAATGGAGTAAATAATATTGTAATTTAAATAATAATGTGACTTTAATATAAGATTGCTGTTTCTGATAGTAAAGACTTAATGAATGGGTTAGCAAGATTTAAAATAGTAAAGCAAAACATGGTATACTTATGGCCTTTTCGCTTCATAAATCTAAGTAGTCAGCCAAATATGAAACAGCCGTAAACCGTATGAGATCATGGTGGAATTAATTACTTTGTTAATAGTGCGAAGCATTGTTTTTTTCCAATCATTCTCATTTTTATTAATTTATGTGAAAAAATAAAATGAATCGGCAACTTACACATGGGTATAAACCAAACTTCATTCAAACTCAGTTTATTTCTAATGTACCTAGTTATTTCTTATTAATAGTATTTTTTCTGTTATATTTTCGTTTTTATTTTATTTTCCATAAAAATTGATAAAAAAATCAATCCCGAAAGTTTTGGGATTATGTTTACCGGGATTCATAGGTATCAAAAATAGCTTGGGATCCCGGGATTGGAATCCCTAGTCCAGACCAATTCCATTTAATATGTCAATAGTGATACGTATCTAGTTAAGCTCTCCAAAAGTTCAACACTCACATAAGTAGGGGTGCATTTATATGCGGAGCAATGCACGGCGACCTACTTTACTTTCCTTGGTGGCCCGTCACGAAAGCTTGCAGTGGCATCACCAGGAGGCTGTGTCCGAATCGATCGCTTTAAGCTCGATTGCAACGGACGCGACAATTGGGGCGCCGGAAAAATAATCGAAGAGCTTTTAGCTCGGTTCATTTTTATTGCATACTTATTTCAGGTGATCGTTTTTTGATAGATTTATTGCGCCCATTATTAAAATTTCTACACTGAAAACGAATCAAATTAAATAGCCTTTATTTTATTTATTGATTCAGAATTAATACACAGTAAATTATTAAATAATAATATAGAATAATAGAAGCTATACTTATTTGTGCGTAACAAAACAAAAACAAAACTTGTGATAACCTAGATTCTTCGACTAGCTCTTAATTAGGTATCTTGTTAAATTACATACTCAAAATTATTCTTGAGCTTATTGAAGCGCCGTTGGCTTATATCTGTACATTTTAACTTATATTACTAAATTATCTAATTAATTCTCGTTGTTTTTATGTTTAAAGTAACAACTGTCACTGTGACGTTTAATCGTTTGTTTACGTAAGGAATTGCAAATGGCCGACAATAATAAATACGTTGCCTAGGCAACAGAACAATTCTACCATCAAAATTTCATTTGTATACAGCTGGCTGATTCGCAGCTAACTTCATACTATCGGGCACTCTACCAAACGCCCCAAAAGAAGTATGTATAACTCAAAAATACAGAATGAAAAATACATATATTGTTACTTATTGCATATTGTAACTAATGCGAATTAATAATTTAATAGAGTAATTATAGTAAAAATCTTATGCAAAAGAACAATGTTATCAATAAAAATAAATTATGTAGGTAAACTACCCTAATTTTAGACTAAAACTTAATCCGTGTATGTATTCATCTGCATATGGCGAAGACCAAATACATGTTCAGTGCTGCTTATAGATGGCGACACTCCTTTGCGGGTTTCCGGTCTGCTCGACGAGCTGGCGACCAGGTTCAAATATTTAAATGCCACAGTTACCGACTATACAGTCTTTTTAGTAGTGTGGTCTGCATTCAGCCAGCTTGGAGCCGCATGGAAGTCTAGACTATATTCTGTGACGACCAAAATGTCGTGTGTTCAACGCGTGCGTGATACTTGTGCTCCTGTATGGATGTGAGGCATGGCATCTTGTCAAGCTTCAAAGGTCTCGACTTTTGAGCTTTGAGAATCGATATCTTTGCCGAATCTTAGGGGTACATTGGTACGATCGCGTTACAAACGCTCGAGATCATGAACGAACACCAGATAGTGCAACACTTGCGTACCCCTGTATCACAACCTCAAGGGTTTCGTCGCTGTGACCGACCATCCCTTACCCTGTAGGGTTGCTACAAAAGCGATATACGCGCTACAGGACCCGTATCGAGGGAAGTGGCGCGACGTTGTACTTTTGCCCTATGCCCCAACGTGGGACGCGATAGGGTGAAGTAAATGCGTGAGGAAATATTAATTTAACAAATATTCAAATATTAAATTTAAATTTTGGAATATAGAGGCACCTGGGTAAGAGGCTCAATATCTTTAAAATTACATTATTTATCAAACCAACGTTCATGCATGTATGCAGTTGGAGTATATAGGAAGACATTTTTTTTTAAAATACTTTTAGTTATCTAGTATTAATTTATTAAATAATTTAAAAATAATAATCTATTATCAGTAAACCATATTAAATTGCGTGTTTTGTACGCTAGATGGCCCTAGTAGTAGTAATGTATTAAGTAGGTACAACCCATAATATCGAACTTAATTATTGTGCAAAGTATTTACTAATTACAAGATAAAAATAACTTTTTATATACCACGTTTTTAAATTTTCTGTTGAATCATATAAGCTTGACAATTCTATGTATTAATAATTTAGGACAAATAAGCCAATTGTCAACAAATCATTTTTTTGCTATTTTGCAACAAACAAACAAATATAAAATACTGAAATGTCATTTTGATTTCCATAGTAACGCACGTATATATTTATAATTTAGTTGCTAGGACCACCCCCTTAGCAACCAATAATAGTGGATTGGATTACGGATTTCTTCCGAAATAACTTTTCGTACAAAACAGAATTAACTGAAAATGAATTCAATTCTACTTAAAGATGTCTAAAAGTATTAAAAGAATGCATTGGCATCGTGTTCTGATATATTATAAAAGTTTTAAATGTCTAGCTAGTCGGGAAGTTAGTTAAAAATCGATTGCAAGATTTGTTCTGGATAAACAACCACCGGACAAACAAGAATACGAACTAAGAAAAACGTGGTTAAATAATAATATTCATAGTTTCTTAACATCAGTGTTGTCCGCTTAGAAAGAAATGTGAATTATTGAAATTGTATATATTTATTATGTATCGATCTATAACTCTATTTAATTAATATTATTATTATAAACAATCCCTATGACAAATAAAATAATAGAATAATATGTATTCGGTTTTTTGCTAAATAGTTAAATATAAATTAGCAATATAATAGTACAAGTCCTTATTACAATCATTATACTGATTTGAAATCACCAGACAATTATGAGAGGTAATTTATCCGAGCTATAGGGATGTTATGTACATAGGCTGGTAAGCTCAAAACGGAGGCTTCGCGCGCTCTACTGGCCTATATAGGGTGCGTCGGCCCAACCTGGAAGTGGAAATAGGTGGACGATTTCAGGAGCTCCCAGGTCAAACTGGATATCAGGCATTTGCTGAAAGCTTTCAGAACGAAAGCCTTATTTGTCTGCTTCGATGAATGCAAAGATGAAAACGTAATTTTATGAGCGCTTTTATGTTTGAAATGCGGCAGGAATTTTAATTAAATCCATAGAGCTTTTATTATCGGAATATATATTGCATTTCGTAATCTAATAAGTAGAAAAGAACCACAATAATTTAGCATTATTAAGAAATTTTAAAGTTGTTTTGCGCAATAAAATAATCTTTTCGACCTTTACTTTTCGTGTGTACTCAGAAAATTAACCGTCGCGATCAATTAATTGCTATAATTAATTAAAATAATACTGAAATTTAAGAAAAATAACAAGTACAACGACATTAAAAATTACTTTAATGGATTTAAGTTTTATAATATTCCAAATGAGTCGTTTTTTGCGACTCGAGTTTCGCCTTTCGGCATCTTCAGTCAATATGAGCACTCACCAATGGTAAATGACACACTGACACCGAATACAGCCAATTATAACTTGTATAATAAATTAATACAATAAAGTAGGTAAAAATCTTATTTCCTATCTATTAAGTCTAGGATCAAGTGTAAATAATTACAAGATAAAAATAACTTTTTATATACCTACCACGTTTTTAAATTTTCTGTTGATCATATAAACTTGACAATTATTATATGAATTAATAAAAACTTTTTATTATACTTGATAGAAATACTGAATAAATAATATAGAATACAGAAATGACATTTTGACATTTCATATTGATTTCCGTAGTAACGCACGTATATATTAATAATTTAGTTGCTAGGACCCCTTAGCAACCAATAATAGTGAGTAGTAAATATTACTTTTAACGAATTTTTTCCGAAACATACAAAACAGAATTAACTGAAAATGAATTCAATTCTGCTTAAAGATGGCCAAAAGTATTAAAAGAATGCATTGTCGTCGTGTTTTGATATATTCTACAAGTTTCAAATGTCTAGCTAGTCGGGAAGTTAGTTAAAAATCTTGGACAAACAAGAAAACATCTGTACCGGACAAACAAGAATACGAGCTAATAAAAACGTGGTAAAATAAAAAAAATGTAACAAACAATGAATAGTCGAAGTGTTTGTAAAAACATTATCTTATAGATCATTAGATACCTAATATATGAGATATAAGCATATAATAATATATCATATATGCTTATAAATAATGACACTGGGTAACATATAGGTAATATAATGGAGATAACTAATGACTAATGAGTAATGTTAATATTATAAGTATCAACCTACTAATTATAAATAATAATGGGTATTAATAACTATCGCTGTAGCAAAATGTCAAGCTTTAAAGAAGTTATATTAGTTAAATAAATCTACATGCTACTTTTTTAAAATAATGTTTAAATGACTTATTTTAATGCAAAGTTAGGTTATTATATTAATCATTTTTATTTGTTTTCATTTCATTAATTTGATTTAATATTTACAACTTCAGCATTCGTAATTCAAAATAATTACGATTAAGAGATATATAATAGTTTTCAGTACTAACTAACGGTTTTTGGGGTACTAATAATTAATAAGTAGATATCAAGGATGCCGAAATCCGGTTGGCTTGAAGAATACGATCAAATTATATATGACAAAATCACATGGCGTAATTTAAAATGCAAATATTGCACTGTACCAGCCACTTACATAAAATTTACGACGAAGCAATTACTAGTAAAGAGAATTATTTATGGAAACATGACCCACCAAGGATTGTAGAGATAATAATTATTATAACACATATGTATAAATAGGTGGCGCTTTTGAAGTGAATGTATATTGAAGATTCTAGTGGATTACGTATTTAGGGGAGGGGTGGTTACACAGGATGCAAGACACTAACATTTTATGTTGAGAGGGCTGGCGCGCGCTGGAGCCGATTCGTGTTCACGCACTCACGCTCTTGGTAAACGGACGGTTCAGAATGTCACTCTCACGGTTTTACTTGGTTTTGGGATGAATGATGACGAAAAGTACAGGATTGATGATAGACGCAACATTTGCTCAAACCGTATCAGATTTAGCGCATTGGTTAAACATATCAGTTTTGAGTCACTCTGTGGTTAACCACGGTTAACTCATTCGCTGCTGACTATATATTGATTTTTTAATTAGCACTTTTAAAATGCAAGCTAATTACATCGATCGGCCGCCTGGTTATTACGCGCATGTGCGTCATCAGCGTCCAAAGTATTAAGCTATAACAAGCCCGCACGCGACCGCATTCTTGATGTCACTCGAGCTAACTAAATGTTATTCGCAATCACAAGACCAGACAATGAGCAATTACGGATCATAAGAATACCGTAATTGCGAACAACATTCTGTTACTCCAAAACCGCCGAGCGCGTAGTCTTGCTAAAGCTGTCGAGCTATATCTGATGCGACACGAACGAAGCCCCGTGTTTGATACAGAGTGATTCAAGACTTAGCTCAAGATAACTGGTGCGTAAGCCTGTTAACGCTAAACCACAGTATATTGATTAATTCAATTATTACATAGACTGATTCAGAAGTAGTTCATGGACCCCGGCCGGGTCAGCTTGATATATTGTAACTAGGATTGGATTCCCTAATTGTGACCGTCGTTCAAGCGATACTTCTTAATACCTTCCAAGCCGTGAAACCAGCTCTCATCATTCATATAATAATTAATCATCATCATTCATAAATCTCACATATCATCCATAAACAGTTTACCGTCAAGTGCCGTGCACCGAGCAACCTAAACAAGCAATACCGCGCGAGTAACAGTGCAACCAGACCACAGAGCCATCATCAACATCTTAAAAAGGTCAGTGTCTGGCATCCTGTTAAATCGCCCCTACCCCTAGATCCGGAATCCACATCACCGTTAAAATTACAGTCCACTTGCGAAAAGCGCCATCATAATGCTTTCTGCTTTTTCGTCAATTAATATAAGTACTACTCAGGAAAATACTTTTAAGAAAATTTTTCATAAAACAATCTCTCTATTAGACACTAAGTACTGTGTTTCAGTTTTCAAGATCGATTTATCTCACTTAGCCCTTTGCGAGCTTTGGATATGACGTGAAAAACGCAACTCGTCTAACTCACCCCATTAGCGGACGTTTCATGAGTAAACATCTGACTTTTACAAAGGGTTGAACAGGAAAATTGAAATTAAATACTGAACAAAATGGCGTCATATTTATTAAAAGTTTTCAGCGGTCCTGTGACATATTTTGGTGGCATATCATTCAGAACACAAAATAATATATTGTTAAATTATTAAAACTTCTGAAAGTATTGATATTTTAATATTAGAAAATATTTTTATGATAATAATAAAGTATCCCACCAAATGATCTTGTGGGAGCACAGATAGCAACAATGGTGACAGGTGGAAAATATAAGAGTAGAAAACCATAGCAACCAAAATCAACAACCATATTATACAATACCAATATAGAGCAAAGATTATCCTGATGGTGGCCGATCTCCATTAAAACTCATTTAGTACTTACACCGCGACTGGCGCGTTTGGATCAGTTGGCCATTAGATGTAATTAACGTTTTATTTAAATGTGGTAATTAAAAGGCCAGCAGTGATTGTGTTTTAAGGATAGCATATTAAAAAGAAGAAGATGAAATATAAGTGTATTATAATATAATCGAGCCCAAAGCGAAGTAGGTTTTAAGGGAGATGCTTCTACCTACCAGAGGCACCTAGCAGAATAATACAAAGCTTGCAATTTGAGACATTGTTTTGATTGTTTACAATTTCAACTGTATTAAGTATTAATAAATATGTATCTGAAAACATTAAGAAGAAAAATATTTTTTATTTTAAGTCAAAGATATACTTACAATATTGTAAAAAAAATGTGAATTTGTTACATATTTACGTACAAAGTTACGTTATTATTACATTATATTTTATGATCATATTTATTAGTAAAATTTAGGTTATTAAGTTTTCAAATTTTCTTCGTACAGATTTTTGACTAATTCATAGTTGTAATATTTTTTATATTTATTTTTATATATATAAAAATATAAATTTGTATAACTTGAAATCCTTTTTATTTATATGAAATCTTGTTTATGTATGATACCAATATTTAAGCCCGGCTTTAAGCTCTTTAGAGACAATCTGTACGCCTTGCCATCCATGAAATGCGAAGCATCCACCTCCAGCGATGCATACCGAATGCATCGGATTCTTTAAAAGTAATAATTTGTAATACCTACATACAATTTATAGCATACCATCAATAAAACAATAAAAAAACATTTATTTAACTGTTTTCTTTTATTTTTTAGTAACCTACCACCCCTACTCAAAAGAGCTTCCATCGTAATGGAACTGTCTCCATTCGTACCATGAAAGAAATTCAACACACGGACCACTCTTTTTAGCAACACAAACATATGAACCAACTGAATCAAAATGTATCTACCCCTAAGAATCTAAGAAAACTTTTACGAAAATAGAAACTTCCCTTTTAGAAGTAATCCTGAATAACGTTTCATTTTATTAGTAAGAAAAACGACCTAGTTTCAATTTAATGTTTGAGTCAATTACTATCATGCTCGCTTTCTACCATACTATCATCTACCATCATAGCCCCCACTAGGGATCCCGAGCTATTTTCGATACCTATGAATCCCGGGATTGATAAACATAATCCCGAAACTTTCGGGATTGATTTTTACATCAATTTTTATGGAAAATAAAATAAAAACAAAAATATAACCGAAAAAATACTTTTAATGACAAATAACTACATTAGAAATAAACTGAGTTTGAATGAAGTTTGATTTATACCCATGTATAAATTGCCGATTCATTTTATGTTATCACATAAATTAATAAAAATGAGAAAGATTGGAAAAAAACAATGCTTCGCACTATTAACAAAGTAATTCCACCATGATCTCATACGTTTTACGGCAGTTTCATATTTGGCTGACTAATTAGATTTATGAAGCGGAAAGGCCAAAGTACACCATGATTTGCTTTACTATTTAAATCTCGCTAACCCATTCATTAAGTTTTTACTTTCAGAAATAGCAATCTCATATTAAATTCACATTATTATTTATATAACAATATTATTTACTCCATTAAACTTATGTATTTCCAAGATTGAACGTATACAATAAATGTCTTAAAAAGTATAAATTATACGAGATTTATTTTTAACCGATTTTATCAATGTTATTAGTAAATATAAAAATTTTATATTAACAATGGAAAAAATACCAATCCCGGGACTAGTCCCGGGATTCCGGGATTGTTAAATTGTAATCCCGAAATCCCGGGATCATAATTTTTGCTCGGGATTGGATTTCCTAGCCCCCACAAAGGGGGGGCTGACAGGGCTCTAGCCTGGGAGCCCGGCGTGGCCAGTTAAGTGAGATATACATACATATCAAATTTGCTTTAATAGTAAAAAAGCGCTATTATATTATATAAAGAATATTTACATTATATATATATAAATTTAATATGAAATGAAGAAATTCATGTGTAGATTTTTATTTTATAATTATTTTTAGTGTGTTTCCTGACTATAAAAATGTCTATTTATCCAATATGTCGAAGGTTTATCTAGCCACCACATAGGGGGTTGCGATTATCTAGCCACCACATAGGGGGTTGCGATTATCTAGCCACCACATAGGGGGTTGCGATTAGTGCTTTATAATACGATTCTTAGTGCCTACAACTCAATAAATCAACTGGATTTCCTTAAAATTACAAAAATCACTAAAAATACACGAAACACCCTTAATTTGACCTCACTGGGATTCCGTGGATTACCATTAAGGGAACACTAATGTAAAAAATCACACTACCCTTCACCTTAGCGATAGGTAGGGGGGCACCAAATAGCCTGGTCTGGGGGCCCGCTTCCGGATGTGGGGGCCATGTCCACCATACATACTGATTGGGCCGATTAGGATCCAAATCCCATCTTTAACCCCACAAAAATATATCACACGTACAATCCTTTATTATTATTGTCGTTCAGGCACTTAATAATCACGGGTCATCAGCAGACCGTGATTTAATGACAGTCAGTTATTCGTAGACAGCGACAGGATCAACTTGCTACAGTGTGGCCGTCAGTGACGTCCCGTGGGGGTAGGCAGATTGAGCGTCACTTGTTGGCGGCAGTTACTCGAAGAGCGGCAAGTCTCGAAGAATCATTTGGTATATAAACACATGATAGCTACCTAACTAAAGTTAGTAATAATTAAAATACCGTTCCATTACAAAATTCAGCTGACTGGTTGGTAACAAAATGTATTTATTAACATATTATAAGGTTTAGCAGAACTGTATAATTTTTTCAGGTTCGCGATGTCTAGTTTACTTCCATTGACCTTCGACATCCTTGGTGACCAGAAACGACACGTGCACGGATGATAAAAAAATAATGTATAAAAAATGGGACGGCATTTTGGCGTTACCCAGGAGCGGCATTTTGTTCAGGGACATCACTGGTGGCCGTCGTTTATTCAAGAACTCAATGCGAGTCTCCGTACCAGCTCAGTAAATCAGAACATCTATTCAAGCCGTTTTACCGGAACAGGGTGTCTGATTATTCATAAAAACGTCATCATCATTCATGTAAACCCTAGTGTAATAGTAAGAGTGACACTCCAAAACTATTTACCTACTAGTGCGTGAGTGCATGACCCAGGACCAGTTCCAGCGCGCTCCAGCCCTCTCAATATCTAAGTTCAGTGCCTTTTACGCCCAGTAAAAATAAAATAAATCAATTTTACGTTTTCTTTTGAATTTGGACGACCAGCATTCAGAGAATTAGTAGGCAAAGCATGTTCCATGTTTAATAATTTTAGCCATCAGGGTTTAAGCAACCATAGCTTATAATATGAAAATTCTAAACAATTCTCTATGTAATTAGCTATTAAATACAACGTGATACTAAATTAAATTTTCAATTTCATATAAATAAATAATTATATACCTACCATAAAAATAATAGGCATCGTTTGAATATGTTTAGTATTTATAACCATCATTATTATAAGACGGAATCGATCCACTGTTGGATGAAGGCTTCATATAACTCCTTCCACCCCTCATATTCGTTAGCCTTTTACTAACACTCTACTATATTATTTATCTTCTCATATATTTTGAGTGGTCATATGGTCACTCAGTACTCTTTTTACAATGCACTATTAATTAGAGAAAAAGGAGAAAAGGTTTGATTTTTTCTAATAATTAATATCTGTATTACGTGTATAAAAAAATATTGACATCTGTTGTAGAAAATGAAAATCTTTTTCATTCAAGAAAACTCAAATTTCCACAAACTTCCCTGCGTAATCTAAAGCATTTTATATGAAGCTGTACATTTCTATCAAAAGATGGCAGTACATTATATTTTGCTAGAAAATATAAAACATTACAATTACCCACTATATTGTAGATATAATATTTAACTTTAAATAAACATATTGATAATAACATGACATTATGGATATAAAAATATAAATTAACAATTAAAAAAAGAATATGAAAATCATTGTGCTTGAGTATCATGTTCTGAATAAAAAAAATCCCTTGAAAAACAACATTCGATTTTTACCAAGGTTTCAGAAACTGTTCTACCACTATTCCACCTTTGGTTAATAATAATAATTAAAATTTACATGAAATATTTTTTTCATCTTTACATTACTGACGCTTTTAACTTTGTCTTTTATTTTAAATGGTGTTTAATTCCTGTTTAATTAAAAATTCCTGATATATAAATTGATTATTCCGTAAATTTTATATAATAATTTAACTCTGAATTCTGCTGGATTTGAACCCATGCTCACGGCTTCGACGACTCATGATTTATCGTGACTTCAGCGTGGGGTAATTTTATTATATCTAGTTGGAGCGATACCAGTGGTTATATGGGTTCAAACCCATCGAGCATCGTATTTTTACCACGTTTTTATTAGCTCGTATTCCTGTTTGTCCGGTGGTTGTTTATCCAGTACAAATCTTGCAATCAATTTTTAACTAACTTTCCGACTAGCTAGACATTTGAAACTTTTAGAATATATCAGAACACGATGCCAATGCATTCTTTTAATACTTTTAGCCATCTTTAAGTAGAATTGAATTCATTTTCAGTTAATTCTGTTTTGTATGAAAAGTTATTTTGAAAGAAATCCGTAAAAAACACTATTATTGGTTAGGGGTCTGGGGTCCTAGCAACTAAATTATAAATCAAAATGACATTTCAGTATTCTATATTTGTTTGTTAGTTGCAAAATAGCAAACAAATTATTTGTTGACAATTGCCTAATTGACAAATGCCTAAATTATTAATACATAGAATTGTCAAATTTATATGATTCAACAGAAAATTTAAAAACGTGGTATATAAAAAGTTCTTTTTATCTTGTAATTATTTCAAATATGATTTTTTCTAGTGGGTATATTATCTGAGGTATTTTTAAGTTATGTATGTTTAATATTAATATATTACATTGTATTGATCTGAATAAATTTTATATGATAAAGTATACATATTATAGCACTAACACATCAGACCATTTTATTAATATCCATCAAATAAACCCTATATCAAAATTTACTAAAATTCCCCTAGGATTAGGAACCTTTCTATTTTTAGTTGCGTTAATCATTCAGGTTGTATCACTCAATGCAGAAAGGTGGGATGGTAAATAATTTAATATTTAGTATTTGTACAACTGTAATAATATTATTTACTACCTAAAAACTCACCAGGTAATCTTGTTAATAGTTCTTCTTTCCATTATGCCATCCCTATCGGAGGTCATTATAATGTTTGCTTCCTGGATAAGTGTCAATAATTATTACAGTATGGGGCGTTATAGAGCATGTACACGTGCATGGATTTACTATCAACAACAGCGTGTAAATTATTATACCCCGTTTACATATGCATGGATTTATTGCTGACAGTATTACACAAAAAAAAATCTTTCTTAACTTTCTTCTTTAAGCACTACGGTGCATGGTTGCAGCATCAGTCCCGTGCAGCTCCGTCTCGGGACGGAATGAGCACTTAAAATCACTTCTTTCAGACACGTTTAAAGCGTCATAGAAAGCGGCCATGCATATCCACGGCTGTGCATATATGTGTCGCTAGATTTCAAAATCAGCCAAGTCCATAATAGATGAATAGGAGAAATACAGCCTTTTGTTTTCTCAAATACACAGTCACAAGGGTGAAAGTTTATATTATTTCGAGTATGGAATATTTAAAATTAATAAATTCCACATTTTGATAATGCAGAAATGTTAGAATGCAGTATTTCTTCAACAATTCACAAACAAGTTAAAAATACCTAAAGGTGGACTTGGCTGATTTTGAAATGTAGCGACACATATGACGGGTGATGGTGGGAACTTGTACGTATTATCGCGGCCATAACAAGAAAATGACCGGTCAGTCAACACGTATTATCGTACAAGTTGCAAGATTGCATGCATGGATCAAAAAAGTTCAGAAGCTTTTGAATTTTCACGCGATAGCTAGCATGACAACAATAGTAGCGAATCTACACCGCGCAGAGCATTTTTGACGTTTATATATTTTTACAACCAGTCAAATAACACCATACAATGACGACACGCCTCGCTTAGGTTTTTTTTATTTTTAGAAATATTAATAACCATGTCCTTGCTTTTTCGTACAAGGTGGTTGTTAGTAATTTTGAACAATCACACACACCCAGGCTATGAGAAAAACACATAAATATTGTGTCCTCACCGGGATCGAAATCAGAACTCTCGGGCGGAAGGCCAGCGCCTTACCCACTGCACCACGAGGAATGAGATTGGTGAGTCAGTCAGCACTATTACGGGAAACAGTTATTATTGCGATTTACACAATATTGGTGCTATTATATCCATGCACGTGTACAGGCGCTATTAAACTCTCACGATAATAACTATTTACACACAAAAATTCTAATTGTCGCGCCAATCTCATTTTTCAAATTTTAGCTAGACGCGTTAGTTGTTATTGCATGAAGGTTTTCTGTGCTGCGCTGAGTACCTACCTACTGCGCAGATATAGCGCAAGTTGCAACTATCGCATGAAAATTAAAAGGCCTGTGAATTTTTTTGATCCATGCATACTGTCATGCAACCTGCACGATAATACGTGTTTACACTTTACTGTTATGGCCACGATAATACGTATATACGTCATTGTATTTATTATCGATTTTTAATGCGGCAGAAGGGGGCGAGATTAATGAAATCTAGCTGGTACCACCCACAAGTACGTATAGCTTTTCGTTGCGTCAATCGCAGACAACTACACATTTCCTGGTGCGTTTCCCATACCCAGACACTCCTCAATTTGAGTCTAACAATAAACATCTGACCCGCTGGTATAACTAAGTATGTTCAACTACGCGCCGTTGTATCCACAAGTGGTTATCGAATGCAATTATTAGTATCGTTAGTGTCTTCATTTTATATCGGTTGAAAAGGAAGAGCTTCTCAAGTCGATCCGACCCTCAGTTGGACCGGTCGGCCACTGCGACTTGATATCTACGAAGGAAAATTTATCAGCCTTTTTAGCCCAAGTTTGCGGCATTTTACGACGAGCGAGAAGGTCTCTTCTCATCGAGAATTGACCGTAATATATTATATCTAAGTAGGAATCACGCACACTCAAGTGCATGCCAACTAAGGTCTTGGAAAGTGTCTCCTGGGACATTTTCGGCACAAATTTGAAAAGTGCCTAACGTTCGTTATGCCACGGTGTACGCATGCATAACAAGTGTCTCTGTCTGTGTCATCTACGCTGTTTTGTCTTATAAACATATTGCATCAAAATAAGAAAGCACACATTAGATGCTCCATAATTTTCCAGTGGTCACAGGCCTTGTGTGTTGTAGAATGCCGAGAGAAGTGGGACCAACCCATTGAGTAGAAACTATCCTGGTTACGATCCTCAGTCATGATGTCCTTACGAAGAGGAAAAAGAAGTAATATTCCGTCTGCCTAAATAATCTCTATTTTTTCGTTCTCGGGGACGGTTCAGATCCGAAACCCTTGTCCAAAACTTTTGGGTTACAATGCACACTAAAAATAGTTTTAACGTTATGCCTTTATCCCAATAAACAATTTGATTCGATAGTGGTCCCTGCCCCAAATCGATCATTCACTAACTAAATTATAAATGTATGTTGCCTTCACATAGCTTAAAATACGAGCTTTTGAACTTTGTATGCTGCCCTTTGACTTTTTAGTGCAGATTAAAAATGTATATCTCTACAAATACGGGCATGAGTTTTGACAGAAACAAAATATTAAAGCTCAAAAATGATTTAATATGTTAAATTGGTAAACTATTATTAATTAAAATTCGAATAGATTTAAGTTTTTTACTATTCCATTTGAGTCGTTTCTTGCGACCCGGATTTCGCCTTTCGGCATCTTCTGGCGCTGTGTACACAACCAAAGGCAATCACACGCTAACAACGAACACTCTTAACTCTCACTTATATAATAAATCAATACAATAAAGTAGGTAAAAACTCCTTTAGCTACCTATCAAGTCAAGGGTCACAATAAAAAATATAACAAACAAATTATGAATAGTTGAAGTGTTAGTAAAAAAAACCCTACCGTATTAATAATAATACACTCGACAAGCATATTAAAATTAATCGTCAAAATCTAATAAAAGATCATTTTAGTACTTATAAACAATAAAAATTCTACACTCAAGAAGTATAAAATCTTCAATTCTAGCAACAATGGTAACATATTGGAAATTAATGGAGTTAACCATTGCCGACTCAAGTAGAAAGCCGATACATTCACAACGACTGGTCCTATTTTTTCCGCTCATCCCGTTGTTGTCGATGGATGACCTGTCATTGCCTACTATTGTTCTATAGAGTGCTCATACTGACGCGTCTGTCGTGTTCACACAAGGAATGGTTTGATTTGGATATATGAGTTACGTGATAAAAGTAATGCATAGATCAATGCTACATATTTTTTGGAAATCGATATTACCACCGGTTTTTGTGTGAAGGACTAGTCTGACTTTGACAGCTGATGAATAACAGGAACGTATATTATTTATTAATAATACTGATAGTTATATTTGATGTGAGAATTTTTTACAATTTGAAACGAGAAAGGGCGAATCAATATGTCAAGCAATCTGGGATCTGATTTTGACAACTGAAAAGTGGACCACTCGCTGCTGTGCAAAAAGTTATGCTCAGGCTTTATTAATCTAAAGATGGCGGTGAGTTAACTAATGAGATAATATATCTATGATATCAGGCTTTAAACGTTATTAGTTAAACAATTAATATTAAATAATAGTCTTACATGGGAAACCCGGGTCGCAAAAAACGACTCAAATGGGATAGTACAAATATTTTTAAATCCATTAGAATTTAAATTCAAATTTCATCAAGTACCTTCGGTCGATAGTATTAATATTATTATGTTATCTACATATTATTATATAGGTTACTACCATTTAGCTTGGCTACTCCAAACGCAAGCTTGTTAAAATTTCAATTCATTCTCTGCTTTGAATGGGCATTGCTTTTCCGTGATAAACCTTTAGGTTACATATAAGTTGTACGTATGCAGTTCATCATGGGACACTTATTCGTGCGCCGCAGTACGTGAAACATGAGTTCATATAACATTTTATCAAATGACGAGTTCTTCGTTGAACATCACCATAATACATTTGTACGTATCTTACAAAATGCGGCGATAGTTTGCAATTAGTACTGTTCCAATTAGATTAACCCTAACCTAACCTAGTAAAGACATCTAATAAAATTTGCCACATGTTGTAGCATACGTACAAATATACTCCACGGTGAAATGTTCCAGGAAGAACTCGTTATTTGATTAAATGTTACACGAACTCTTGTTTCACAACTCCGTCGTATGAATAAGTGTCCTGCGGTGAACTGTTTATGTACAAATTTCCGGATAAAAAACCTTTATACATATTGATACAGATATAAATATTAAATAAAACATAGTATTCTCTTACATATTGTGTTTAAATTTATTCAATGTATCCCTAAACTCAAAAATCGTACATTTTCAAAACCAGCTCTAGAAGGTAATGTATGTTCTATAATATTTTTTATGTTACCTGAAAGCACTTATTTTTTATCGTTGGTGAGCAGAAGTTACCAATCTTGTCTGTTATTGTGAATTTATGTTGAAGAATTAATTGAATAGCTGATTATTTTATTTAAATTAATATTAAAAAAACGTACACGAATGAAAAATAAAGTCGCATTGTGGCTAATACTAATAGCTGAATGAAAATACAAAGATCGTAAAACATTTTATAAATATCGCTTAAATGCATTTCTTTAAAATATCATTCAGTCAACGAGAACTGTCATAAAACATAGATAGTGTGCAATGACATAAGATATCGCGCTCATTTGTTTTTTTTTTTTTTAATCTTAAATATTAAAGTGAGTATCAGATTTTCCGAATAATGAATTTTAAAATTGGAATAACGTAAGCGTAGCTACAGATCTACAAACCGATCTGTAGAATGGCCGAAAATGGAACTACGAACTACCATAGGACGCCATTTTGAAAATGTCATTCGAATGTCAGATTTTGTCCAGTTACGAGTCTTGATTGGGTAATTTTCGACAGTGGCTCCCCCATCCCATTCTTCATATAAGTTTGTAGGTTTGTACATAACATTAAAAATATCGGAAAACACTCCATATTATTTTGAAAATATATGACAAAATAAAATATTGAAGTTAATTTATTATTTCAATTGAATTCAATTTATTTTTTAACATATTGTGGATATTATAAATTATAAGTTTAAGACGTTCACAATACGACATGAAACAATATTAGGTATTATAAAAAAGAAAAAAGGGTATCAAAAGCGATAAAAATGAAAAAATTAAAAGAGAACATAATATAAACATATAAAAGCAGTGAAAATACAATATATATATAGTAGTTCAAAGAAGTATACTGAGTTTGCTAAGGAGACCCTATTTTGAGAATTTCTAAAATAGCGTCCACTTAAACTCACCCTCACGCAAGTGAAATATATCAACACCCGAAGAAATTTGGTTGAACATAGTTATCGCCCTCCTAATTGGCATCACCATTGGCAGGTTAGTCCTTCTTCTCGGGAGAACAGACAACTGATGCTCCCGATTTCTAAGATATTTATCAGGGACACACAAGTCAATACGACCAAGAATGGCAGAGTTCTCATTTACACAACGTATGAGTCGAAAAAATACGTAGCTAAATAAAGATCTCTTCTAAATTGCAAACTGCAGTATGTAAGCATACCCAAGAGAAAGCCAGTTGGTAAAACAGCTCACTGTAAATTATGGTGAAATGATACAAACAATTTACATGTAACCGAATATATATATATATATATATATACACACACACATAGCTAAAATTGATTGTTACTATATTAATCTACAAGGTTACTATTAATAAAATACCGGTATATTGGTTATTCAGTAATCGGTTTGTAATGGCCATATAATTATGTTACAAATGCTTATATACATAAATAGATTAGTATATCATTATTTTACTTGGAATAAATTTACATGTACAAAATTATTTTGTTCCGTACTGACGAATTAGTTTTTGTGTTGAATTCCAGTACAAAAGTGAAAAAATAGTACCTTTTTCCGATACTCATATATACGCTAATGCGTGCATTGAAAAAGTTAAGTGACTGCAAAAAGCACAGTTAACATAAAAAAACTCAAAAAAAGCTTATATTTAAACTGAATTCGCCGAATTAATCACATATTTAGACGTCAGCCATCATTTCGAATTAGGGTTTCTTAGTAAAACAAACTAGCGCTTAACAATAAATTCGAGCTTTGAGTAAACTAAAAGTACACGAATAATAATGTTTGCGTTACCACAAAAGCTAGACTCTGATAATGATCAGAAATAAAAGCTCAAAGTTTCCCAGACGTGCTAATGCACTGCGTTCAACTTTCTAGATGCGAATGCCCTTTGATTAGGTATGCTTTTATTTTCTATCAACATTTTTCATTTTAATACAGTGGTGTAGTATTAGGAAAACGTAGTATGTTTCTCTATTAGTAATAATCAATAATTTCACAATGAAGTAAATATATGTATATCTATCAGTCTGTTTGCTCAGTTATAACTCAAAAACTACTTGAGCTATAGTGATAAAACGAACACAGTTTATAGACTACATTATTAGTACGAAAATACTATTAATTCTGGATATCTTAAAATAAACTTGACAAAAATAACGCACTTGGATGAATATGTGATGAGGCTAGGATTGGTAACGTGGGCCAAGAAAATAAATAGTTAATAATATGAATTCTTCTTTTAATATATATCAACGAGACGTGTATTTGTCATTTTAATGTGCTATTTGACAGCTTGTAAAAAACCGCAGACGTCAAAATACTTAGGGCATATGTTTTCTGGCAGGTTTGCCACTATCGTTCTACTACGCAGTCGCAGATATCACACAAATTAAATAATTAATTAATTAATTAATTAAATAATTAAATAATAAGAAATTAACTGTGGCATGAAAATTCAGAAGCTGTTGAACTTTTTTAATTCATGCATGCAACCTTGCATCGTTCACGATAATACGTACTGCCAGCAGTGAATCCATGTACTTGTAAACGGGGTATTATACTGTAGACCCAAGCATTCGAGACTGAGTTTATAACAAAATATAACTGTCGCGTAATAATTATTATAAAATAACTCAAATAAATAATTTTATAATATTAGATTATTCTAGAAATACGAATTATTATTCTGCTAGCACACCACTGATCTTGCATGATAGCAATGGTTCTCTGATTGCAAGCCGTCTGTACTTCTGCGAAAATATAAACAACATTATTTTAATGGGGTATAATTTCAAATTTAATGTAAAGTGCTTTCACGTCATGAAAATTCGTCAATATTATTATTTTTGTCTGTGACCTCCTTTTTCTTTCGGTGAAAGTATTATATTGAATGTCTTCAACCGTATTGCAGTATGTACATCTAATCCTAGACCAGTATCATTAGATCACCAATGTCTTTGATATTGACGGAGATGGCTCACTCAAAAAAAATCCTTATGCCAACACCTCTAGTGCTATTTTCGTTTTCCTGCACCCCTGAGCTCTTGCTTATTAAAGAAAATATGGCGGAAGTATACAGCCTTTCTGCATTTGGTGTAAAATATAATTTCTCATGAGTTATTGGCTTAAAACCTGTTCAATGGTAATGTATTGAATTGAATTGAAGAAGTTATATTAAACTATTCCTTAAAAAATTGAATGACTCTGAAATTAAGTTGTAGTTAGTCCTACATTGTTTGTTATGACAGCTGTTTTGCACTGTAAACCGATCCTCGTAACAATCGAACCCCAACTAATAATGAAAGGCAGGTTATCAAGAGTGCACAATTACATGAACGCATATCGAATGGCCTAAAAAAATCCTATAATACAATGTCCACCTCACCCTTATGTATGTGGAATAAATGAATATCCAAATCGATTTGATTGAACAAGGTTATTTCCCTCCCAATTAACATTACCAATGGATAGTTCTGCCCTTTGGCAAAATAAACAATTTATGCTCCCAATTTCTAAGATAGTTGTACCGGGTAGGTATACGTTGGGAAAAAATATATCTCTTCAAAATTTTAAACTACGGTATATAAACATACTTAAGTGAAAATCTGTCAGATAGAGTCACGGATAGTATCTAGACAGTAAAAGAGTCTGTTCTGAGCTCTCCCCATCATAAGGCCATTTTTTTACAATCTTAATTAACATGTAATCTAATTTAATATCTGAGAAATATAACTTATCAGTTTTAAGTTGAAAATAATATATTATGGATTTAATTTAATTTAATGAAACGATTTTATTACTTTTAGTACCGGTCCAGAATTATTTATTTAAAGTGAAAAATGTACTTAAAAAATTGCTTTTTTACTAAATTAAATCAATAATACAATGCATTTCCACCATGAATTGACAATTAACACAATAAAACAAATTAAAATAATATCACTATTTCAATAGAGATTGACCACGTAATAGAGCTCAGGAAAGTATACACCTACATAATCTTGAAATAAACAACATTGCGCTTAATTAGGGAATGCAATACCGAATGGAAATGTCAATACGGGTTTTTCGGTATTTTTTATTGAATACCGGTATTAACACCGGTATTTCTTAAACATTAAAAAAAACAGAATTAGGTGCTTATCAATAAAAATATCGCTATTAAAATCTTTTATAAATATTATTTATAGCAAAAACCTACATAGGTACCTACATTTATTATGTTGACATTTAAAAATGTGTATTGATCATAATTGTAGAACTAGTGATTTTTTATTAATAATTTGAAAATATTGATAATTTTAACAAAAGCCTTCGAAAGTTAATCAAGTGCAAATAAGTCCGGCTGGAGGAAAAGCTTCTTAAATTCAATGCTTGTACAGTCATCAATAATTATAGAATAATTGAACATTTTTCTCACGGATGTTTTCTATTTCGAAATAATATTATGATAATTCATCGCGACGATTCCTAATATATTTGATGGAAATTGTTTTATTATTTTTTCACCCCTGTTGGATTCACTCAATATATTTGCATTTTACCAGCACATAACTTATAATTCATTTTAAAAAACGTAAACGAGTGTGCTTTCTTAATACCGAAAAATCCGGTATTTTGGATTTTTAAAACCGGTATTTCGGTATTGATAAATACTGAAATACTGGTTTTGAAATACTGGTATTGCAATCCCTACGCTTAATATTATACTTTGACAATAGAGCACAGGAATTATGAATCAAAATTTTGCTTTTGATTTATCTGTGTAGTGTTGTCGATTATATAAAGGTATCGGGAGATGAAAAAGAGTTATATTTTGTGAAAAGGAAATAACTGATAAATTTTCAATGTATCACAATTTTTTATGGAAAAATCAAAGGGAGTGAGTAGCAATAATTAACTTAATATGGTAGTAAAATATGTTTTAGTGCTTTGTCTTAATAAGTTACGGACCCATAAAAGACTAATGCTATAACTCAATATAAAATTATAGGAGATCCGAATCAGGTCATTCATGTAAAAGGGCTGGTACTACATTACTGGAAGGCTGCAATTACATGTCACTCTTCATATCATCGCGCTGAGGATAATAGAGCCATAAATCAATTGAAAATACACACAGAATGACAGGCAAAATTTTATTTAGGGCATTCATTGTCTTTTGGTGCCAGGTTATTTTTACCTACTGAATTTTAAATTTAAACCTACATTATGGTGTTTGCGATGTGATCGAATGATATTTTTTTATGAATACCCAATGACATTAATATGGACGAATCATATGGGGGAAAAAATGACACTCACTTTATTGTCGGGTCTGCCGAATGGCATAATCTGTTCTAACGCTATTACAATAAAGGTGATATTGCTATAAATTCTTGATGCTTTTTGTTGGGTCTGCCGAATGGTTCGGTTCGAACGGGTTCGCTCAAATGAACATTGACATTAGAAACACTGCTCTAATGCCATTACAATAAAGGTCATATTGCTATAAATTCCCGATGCGTGATATCGCATAATGGAAATTGCGTGACGTCTACCTATACATGCGAATGCGCGAATTTACTTGCTAGCTACTGTATTGAGTGCGTCGTCCATTAATAATGTCATTGTGAATACCTTCTAAAATCATTCACATACATAGGTAGCAGAACGTAAGGTTTCTAATGCGGGTATTCAGAAAATCGGGATTTTTTAATTAAAAAAACTATTTTTTTAGGTTCTAAGAAAGCAGAGAAAAATTATAGTTACCCACCTAATAATAAGTAAAAACAAAAAAAATCAGGCAAATTGTGTATAGTCAGGTCATGCGTTGCTTGAGGGCGAAATTAAGGAAAGAATGCGACTAATACCTATAACTTTTTGAAGTGAATTCCGTATTCGGAACAATTTGTTTGCCTGCGGCACTGAAGCTGTTTATTATTTTATAAATATACGAATTGTGACTATCTACATTTTTGATTTTTGTATAATTTGCCTTATTTGGACCATCTAGGTAGGGGCTCCACGAGATTTTATAAAATGCTTCAAGAGTTCCAATACATAAAAAAGGTCGGAGATCACGCATCCGGAAATTTGTACGTAAACAGTTCACCTCAGGACACTTATTCGTGCGCCGCAGTACGTGAAACATGAGTTCGTGTAACATTTATTTTAATCAAAAGGCGAGTTTCACCGTGGAGTATATTTGTACGTATGCTACAACATGTGGCGAATTTTATGAGATATCTTTACTAGGTTAGGTAAGGTTAGGGTTAATCTAATTGGAACAGTACTATTTGCAAACTATCGCCGCATTTTTTAAGACACGTACACATGTATTCCATGGCGAAATTTTCAACGAAGAACTCGTCATTTGATAAAATGTTAATCGAACTCATGTTTCACGTACTGCGGCGCACGAATAAGTGTCCCACAATGAACTGCATAAGTACAACTTACATGTAACCCGGAGATCAATGGTTCTTTATAAACCTTAATATATTTTTTGCTAGTGTAATTTTTACTAACGTCTTATCTGATATCGTTTGAGTAGTGATGACTAATCTATGATTTTATTTCGAATTGAATTAATGTTTCTCTCCCTAAATACTGTTCATCAAGCATCTGGTTGTCATTGTTTGAATTTTAAAGGGATTAACTTTTGAACTGATCAATTATATAGGGATTAATTTTAATTGAATTGTAAAAGGGAGTTTTTAAGTAATTTCATTGACTGGCAGTTAATTAAATTACTTGTGTGAAATGTTCACTATTGATTTAAGTAAAAACTTTTTATTAGGCAAAATAAAAATAAAACAAATTTTAAAATTTGTTACCATATTACCTTCAGATCTTGGATCCATGGGCCGGTGCGCTCAAAGAGTTCTGGCTGTGATCTGGCAAATGACGCCGCGCTGCGTGCATGTCAGGTGCGATGGACCTCCTCTTCCAAGGGCAGACAAACGCATTTGTTTTTTTTCCAAATATAAAGTGGCGCATGGAGATAGCCAGATTTACTCTAGACCATTGGACTTCTCAGTTCTTAACTGGACACGGTAGTTTTGTCTCTAAACTATGTCAGCTTGGCCCAATAAAATCTCCGACTTACTCGTGTGGCGAATTGTAGGTTACCGATCACATCCTCTGGGAGTGTCCCCATATATCGGTTGAAAGGGAAGAGCTTCTCAAGTCGGTCCGACCCTCAGCTGGACCGGTTGGAAAAGCAAGTTGTTACCATATAAATTTATTATTAGGTACGATTAAAAAATCCAAAGTAAAAAGTTTATAGGTAAAACGTAAATAAGCATGGTGAATTGCTTGAAGCTTTTGCTGGTATTTGCTATTGCATTATGTTTTTGAAATATCGCCATGCGTACTTCTACATAATTTGAAACTAGTGGCGTCCATAGGCAAAGTGCTGCCTTTAAGCAAACTTAGAACACCGTCCCCTTTAGCACAATCGTGAATCCTAGACACTACGCATCGAGCTGAATGTTGCTTGTTACTTATTAGACGGTGGTAATAATACACGAACGGTGAAATATTATTTATGTTCGAATCCCACTTGGTCCATTTAAAAAAATGCGTATGGTTCAGTGGTTTTTTTTAAATTATGAAATAATTATTATTAATATTTACTATAAAACAGAACAATTGATAGAAGCTACGATCATTCAGAAGAATAACAAAAGTTTTTTATGTTTACACATTATCAATAAAATAAAATGTTTCAACCTTATGAGTAAAAATAAAAAGTAAAATACTATGCCTTTCATCTTGTAAAATATAATATACATACAATATATTTCTTTGTCCTTGTATCAAATTTCCGTATTTGACAATATACATATTATGTATATCTTGTCATAGAAACCAAATGTTAGGAAATATTTTTCTATAGCAGATACTTGGGAATATCAGTATTAATAGCGTGTATATAATACAGTAGTAGACATTTATCTCGCTTAACCCTATGGAGACAAATAGCAGTAGACATTAATTTTCGTTTTATTTCAAGGTTTTTCTTGAGCAATAATATTCAAGAAAAATGCTCGTTTTGTTTTTCTGAAATATTTTAAATGAAAGGTGGATCATAAACGAATGCGTTTACTGAGTGAAGGTTGTCTTTTTTAATTGTAATTTTACCAAGACTTTAACTGCGATCCGCTATCATATTGTATCTCCTGATTTAAGTAAGGATCCGTTGTTCAGACCCTCTCTTTTTGTGTGCATTGTTTAGTCTTCCAACCATCTTTGATAGTGTATCATCATCATCAGGGGCATGGCCGCTTTCCAATTTGGAACCTCCAGAATACGGCAGTCACTGACAGCTCCATCTAACCAGCGAATCTTTGGCCTCCCTCTTCTTCTACGTCCTATTGGATTGCTGGATATCACTCTCTTTGCCGGTTCATTGTCATTCGGTGCATATGACCTAGCCATCGCAGTCTCCCAATCTTAATTGATTGAACTGCGCTGCAATCTTCGTACACCCGTAGAGCTCAGCATTATATCTTCTCCTCCAATTGGTGCCATCCCTGATCGTTCCATATATACGACGGAGAATTTTTCTTTCAAAGATGTTCAGGACTCGTTTATTTCGCAGAGTTAATGTCCAGGCTTCCGATGCGTAGGTGAGCACTGGCTTTACAAGTGTCTTGTAAAGAGTGCTTTTAGTTCAGCGAGATAGTAAGCGGGACTTAAAATGTCTTAACAGGCCAAAGTAGCATTTATTCGCAGATTAGATTTGATCTTTGATAGTATATATTGATTCATATTTTGTTTTAATGAATAATTTAGAAGATTTTGTTTAGTGTTCTTAATGATGTAGTATGAAATATTAATATCCAATTTCATTATTTTTTTGGACGAATAATTCCATGTATTGGTAGATTATTTATGTCGCCTTTGTTTGAATGAATGTGAATTTGTTTTGGTAAATAACCGTTTTATAAATATTATTCAGTTGAAAATGTCATTCTGAGGTGGAAAAAACCTGCCCAGATTTATTTACTAAGAGTAGAATAAGTACTTAAAAAAATTTGCGTTTTATCAGTTCCACCATGAATTGACAGTTTATACAATAAATGAAAAATTGTGACTATCAAGCCTAATATGAGGAAATAGTTAAGACCCAGAAATGGTCATGGTAGCGCTGCGACTACAAACGAAGAGATGCTGAACGTGGCTGGGACATGTGTTCCAGATGCCGCCAGAGAGTGCGACACTTCGTACCCTTGTAGCACAGCCTCAAGGGTTACGTCGCCATGGCCGGTCGGCCGTCGCCAAGGGTGATGCTACGAGTACAAACGTGATTTACACGCTGCAGGTCTGGCATGGCGGGAGGCGCGAGAGTTAGCCATGGACCGAGGGAAGTGGCGCGAACTTGTGCTTGCACTATGCCCTAATGATGAGGTGTATCAGGGCGAAAGTAGAAGAATAAATTATTGGCAAGGCCAAGTACGTTGTAACTAAAAATTTGCAGTTATCCGAACGTCGGTTAGTAATTAAGGCATTTATTTGATACCTACCTCGATTTAATACACAAAAATCAATACTATTATTAACGCAATTTGATAAGCATTTCATGCAAAAAATACTGAAAATACATAACTTGAAAACACCATAGATACATAGCCACTAGAAAAAAATATATTTGAAAAGAAATACGACTCTCGACGGGATTTGAACGCGAATAACCATTGGTGAGAGCTGGGCATCGGTTAGTAATTAAGGTAATTAATATTCCTTGATTTAATACACAAAAATCGATAGTCAATAATCATGCAATTTGATAAGCATTTCATGTATAACCTACTAGTTAAAATTGTTTTCATTAGATAGGCATAGATAGATATATTATTAGGAGGCTCGTAGCATAATTGGTTAATGCACGAATTGGCGCGACACCAATAGTTATAAGGGTTCAAATCCCGTCGAGTTTCGTATTTTTTCAAATATTTCTAGTATGTATCGAAGTGTTTTCAAGTTATGTATGTTCAATATATGGAATGTGACATCCTTAAAATCTTGTGAATTATTATTTGAATATAATAAATGGTTTAGTAAAAAATACTGTTTAAATTCGTTGTAATTAAGTAGAATGCCTGTAGCTTAATTGGAAAAGCACATTGGTGCTAATCCAGTGGGTATATGTATAAGATAGTTTCAAATTATGTATGTCCAATATCAAATCTTATGAATTATTCGTTGAATAAAAGGAATAATATATTAATACCTATGTTGATCAATAAACATTATTAATATTCTCCTTGCTCTATGTACAATTACTTAAGATCTACATTGTTGAATGTTGTCTTAACTGACAAAAAACCGCGGTGAGATAAGGTCCTCATTATCTTACAACTTGTTCACAATAATATCACCACCGGGTAATAACAAAACTTTCACTAACTTAAGGGTGTAACTTAATCATTGTTATGATTTTAGTACGATTCAGTAAACAATTTAATATTAATTTGATAGTAATATTATACGTATGTAGGGATTGCAATACCGAAAGAAAATGTCAATACCGGGTTTTCAGTATTTCTTATTGATTACCGGTATTAATACCGGTATTTCTTAAACATTAAAAAAACAGAAATATATATAATAAACTTATCAAAATATATAGCTTTTAAAATCTTTTTAAAATATTATTTTATAGCAAAAACCTACTACATTTATTATGTTGACATTTAAAAATATGTAAGTATTGATCATAATTGTAGAACTAGTGATTTTTTACAAATAATTTGAAAATATTGACAATTTTAACTAAAGCCCTCAAAAGCTCATCAAGTGCAAGTAAGTCCGGCTGCAGGAAAAGCTTCTTAAACAATACTTGCACAGTCATCAATAATTATAGAATAATTGAACATTTTTGTCACGGATATTTTCTATTTCGAAATATTATTATTATGATAATTCATCGCGACAATTACTTAGCTATATAAATATATTTGATATTTGTTTTATTATTTTTTCACCTCTGTTGGATTCACTGAATATATTTGCATTTTAGCGGCACATAACTTATAATACATTTTCAAAAACGTAAACGAGTGTGCTTTCTTAACACCGAAAATTCCGGTATTTTGGATTTTTAAAACCGGTATTTCGGTATTGATAAATACTGGAATACCGGTTTTGAAATACCGGTATTGCAATCCCTATACGTATGTTCACGGCCACAATGAATTAAGATTATATTATAAAGGATTATATTACAATCTTTTTTATTTTCGTTATTATCTGTGACCATATATTGAAGCTCCAATCAATATAAGTAAAAAGTTTTATAATTAAACACGTCTATATCTTCTATCAATTATAATCCGTGGACTTATGTACCTGCTTACTTACTTGTTTCACCCGGGGAACTCAAAAATAATGGGAACTGAAATAGGTACCTAACAAGTAAGTAGTGGCAGGTAACCTATCTCGAGTAAGGAACAGTCCGGGATAAATGTAGACACGTGTCAATAATACATCATACATCGAATACTGACAACGGATTATGCATTGACGCTCATTTAATATTGGTGTATTACACATACTATTGCACGTGCATAATGCGTGTTTCGTTTTCGTAGGACACACACATTCAAAACACTGCATAAAAATGTAGCGTATTGAATATAGCCGATCGGAATTCTATTTATTATCTGTTATGTAGATTTCAATCTGTCACGCCATGGCATTGAGGCATATGGAAAGTATAAGGTTGCGCCATTTCCCTCGGTCCATCGCGTCTTCAGCCATGTGAGACCTGCAGCGTGTAGAACGCTTCTTTTGTAGCATCGTTACAGTGTGAGGAAGATTTAGCCACGGCGACGAAAATTTTGAGGTTGCACCACAAGGGTAATTACCATCCAATACATTTTTATAGCTTCATGAGTCAGTCAATTTTCTGGCTTCCTTTACAACATCAATATAGGGTACATAATTAAGACTTTATTTCTCAGAATTTTTTATCTAATACCTACTGACACGTCTTTAAGAAAATGTATTTTGGTATTTTTTTATATAACAGTAATGCATAAGTCATAGATCAATGATTTTAAACTCTTTAATAAAAATAAGTACATATCGTCACCTCAATACTACAACTGGATGATAACTATAAAGAAAATGAAATTTAAAGTTCACTTGATTAACATGGAAAATGGAAAATTGTGCTTGTCTAATTGGGAACAGTTAAATAATGTTCAATTGTATGAAAAAATATTGTAGATACTATATTATTTTATTTATTGAATGCATTAATGGTTTAAAAGTTATCTAATATTTTCAAACATAAAATTAATACAATTTCCATTAACTTCTGACCCAGTTTATCATTTTGTAGAGAAATAATTAATGTAGAATCATATTCAATAGCTATCCCAAAAACAGAGAGAATCAATTATCTAATAATCGTAGTATTGACGATATGCTTTTATAAATATATTTTTGGTAAGTATATAATTTGTATATTTCAAGATAAGATTCAGTTTATTTTATATATTTTTTTGATTTAGTTTGCCCCATGAATCTCGCCACCCAAGTGCTGCACATCCTAACATTCCCTTTGCACGTGTTTACTTGCAAATGTCAAGAAATACCGTATAATGTATAAATACAAGGTTTGTTAATTATACTTCGCAACTGCATGATGCCGACATGACTTTGGAATATGCAAGAAGACAACAAGTAACAGGATTTCATCAAGACAGCCCGTGGTGTCCATATATGCAAAGGACCGAATATGAACGAAAAAGAAGAAATGTTATCATAATACCCATATACTTTAACCCTTAATTGCATAGTGCTGACATTCAGTTACAAACTGTATAACTTACTGTTTATATATTTTTTTGTATTAATGTAATTTTCTTTAATAACTTGCAATGGATTGAATGACAAAATAGTTATATTTTTTATTCACAGGAGCGGTAATTTATAATAATATTAAACATTAAATTTGATCGATTAGGAATGTAATAATATGTACCTAGATTAAAGAGTTGCCATCATGCATTTAAGAATTAATTAAAAACGCACATACTTGTGCTTATTGATACTATAGATAGATACAAAAAGTTTGCAAGGTAGACCTAGAGGCCGCTGAATCAATGAAATGATTAAGTTCTTCGGAAATACGTGGGAACGCAATTCACATGACCGCGATAAGTGGAATCAGCTTGGAGAGGCCTTCGCCCAGCAGTGAATAGATTCAGGCTGATGATGATGATAAGATAGATAATCAAGGATCTGCCAATAGTTAACAAATAATTTATCGTAAAAAAATATAAGAATTTATAACTCCGAATCTCTGAATATATTCAGTTTTAGGGACAGAATGGTAATTTACTGTTTACTTAATTAAATCATTTTATTATCATAATTGTGTCATTAGAAACACCTGGTATAGCACAGCGCGACACCTGTATAAAATTATATGCATCATTACGAGGTAGTAAAAGATATCATTGTTCTTTGAAATGCAGTTTAAAATGCATTACTTTGGCCGTACTCGGTGTATTTGGCGGAACAACGAACTTTTAATAACTTTATGCAAATTTCGTCTTCTAAAAGCGCTTTGTTCTGTTATACTTTTTGAAATAGATAAGACTTTCAGTTTAATATATTGAACGTAGTGGGCAAGAAGCCATCCAACCCCGAAACTGTCTAACTGAGAAAGTTAAAGCCACTAAAAAATATTACAATGCTATTTTAAAATGATACTTTTTTATAAATTTTTCGCCGACGGAAATTAAAAAAAAATGCTGCTTGACGTGGCATTGTTCTGCAAAACTGAAATGGATATTTTTGTTTGTATGAATAATCGATAATTATGAACACAATATCATTATCATCAGCCTGAATCTATCCACTGCTGGATGAAGGCCTCTTCGAACTGCTTCCACTTCTCTCGGTCCTGTGCATTGCGTTGCCACGTACTTCCGCAGAACTTTATCATTTCATAGATCCAGCGGCCTCTAGGTCTACCTTGCGGACGTTTTGTACTTCTTGGATACCACTAGATGACTAGATTTGTCTAACGATTGTCTCTTCTTCGAGCTATGTGTCCAGCCCATCTCCATTTAAGGCTTTTAGTAAACTCTATTACATTGCAAACCCTTGTCTGCCACCTTATCCACTCATTCCTCTTTTTGTCCTTTCGCGTTATGCCCAGCATGCACCTCTCCATACCACGTTGTGCTACTTTAAGTTTCTGGATTTCTCTTTTACTTAGGGTCCATGTTTCACATGCATGTCACCTTATTATTAAGACCTCGTAAGTCCGATATAATGGAAAAATTAAGGTTGTTCGACAAAATTTAAACATAAAAGCATAACTAGCAAAATTTTGAAAATTTTCACATTAGGAGAACCACGGCAATTCTATAAGAATGAGAAACATATTTTTCACCTCGACATTCTTGTCAAACAGGCTTAGAAGGTTTAAATAATAAGGTTAGGTAAGGTTAGGCTAGAAAGATAATGAAACGTAAATAACTAGTAATTAGGGATAACAAAAATAACAATTCATATTAACCAAAATATTTCAATTTATTCAAATATACACAACATAATTACATATTTGGACATAATACACAATAAGTATGTATATTTTCAGCTGGGGTCGATCCACTGCTGGGTGAAGGCCTCCCCCAGCTCCCTCCACTCTTCTCGGTTCCTTGTTTTTCTCTGCCACGTACTTCCACCAAACCTGACAAGTTCGTCAATCCAGCAGGTTTTGGGGCGCCCCTGTGGCCGCTTAGTGCCCCTCGGGTACCACTGAATGACTGCATTCGTCCAGCGGCCGTCCGTTCGCCGTGCGATATGTCCGGCCCACCGCCATTTCATCAATTTGGTGACCTCTATCACATCTCTCACTCTTGTTTGCTTTCTTATACATTTGGGTTCTTCTGCGGTCCTTACGCGTTATGCCCAACATGCACCTTTCCATGCCACGTTGCGCAACTCTTAATTGTTGGATCTCTTATGTGTTGAGAGTCCATGCTTCGCAGGCATACGTTAGCACTGGTATCACACATTGGTTGAACACTTTACGCTTCAGGCATATTGGAAGGTCGCTCTTGAAGATATTACTTAAGGGGGGACATGCTCGTCGAAGGTCAAAATTGAGTTTTTATTGTATTTTCAAACCATGATCCTGGACACTCCTTAAACGTTGTAGATAATCTATTTAAATAATTTTGAAGCCTTATTATCATTTATAGTTATTTTAAACATTTGATGACTGCATAAAGTATTTTTGTTACATAAAATAGTATTCTTTTAAACCTCTCGCTCTAATGTTTTAGAATATAGTCATATTTCGGTACATAACTGCGCAGTGGTGTTAAAATTTTTTACATTTATTAATTTTTAAACGCATTTATAAAACCATTAGCATAATTTATTACGAGATAATTTTTGTGAAATATTCACGATAAAAAAATATATTGATAATCTCTGTGATCCCAAATTTGACAAGAATTAGGCATTTAATTATTCAAAAAATCGGCAAGATTAACACATTTGAAGATGATTCTAAAGGTATTTATTATAAGCTATGTCTTTGACCATTCAAGTGTGATAAACATCTTATGAATAATGATTGCTTTATAATAATTATTGACCTAAGAATAGGGTAGTGTTTTTTTGAAATACGCTATTTCTTTTGTCATTCCCCAGTAGTTAAGCTACAACATACGGCCGTAGCCATAAATTGACAAACTATAATTGAAATAGGGAGTAAAATGATATTGACGCGCGTGTTTGAACATGTACCGTTTAAAAAAAAATAAAAAAAAATTCGGTTAGGTACATGTTCAAACACGCGCGTCAATATCATTTTACTCCCTATTTCAATTATAGTTTGTCAATTTATGGCTACGGCCGTATGTTGTAGCTTAACCACTGGGGAATGACAAAAGAAATGGCGTATTTCAAAAAAACACTACCTTATTCTTAGGTCAATAATTATTATAAAGCAATCATTATTCATAAGATGTTTATCACACTTGAATGGTCAAGGACATAGCTTATAATAAATATCTTTAGAATCATCTTAAAATGTGTTAATCTTGCCGATTTTTGAATAATAAAATGCCTAATTCTTGTCAAATTTGGGATCACAGAGATTATCAATATAATTTTTTATCGTGAATATTTTACAAAAATTATCTCGCAATAAATTATGCCAATGGTTTTATAAATGCGTTTAAAAATTAATAAATGTAAAAAATCTTAACACCACTGCACAGTTATGTACCGAAATATGACTATATTCTAAAACATTAGAGCGAGAGGTTTAAAAGAATACTATTTTATGTAACAAAAATACTTTATGAAGTCATCAAATGTTTAAAATAACTATAAAGGATAATAAGGCTTCAAAATTATATAAATAGATTATCTACAACGTTTAAGGAGTGTCCAGGATCATGGTTTGAAAATACAATAAAAACTCAATTTTGACCTTCGACGAGCATGTCCCCCCTTAAGCGCCCGAATGCACTCCAAGCTCGCTTATATAATAATAGTATATATAATATACATGTAATATAATATATAATAGTATATATATATAGTATAATAATAATATACATAATAAGTATGTAATGCGGATTAAACATACAACATAGAATTTTCACTTTTGACTTGAACTTTTTCAAGAAAATAAATTTTTTGTCATTTATTCAAAGGTCCAACATACAAATTAATTTGTATGGTAATTAATTCAATGTAAAAATGAGCTGAAAGCGCTAAAAAAAGAATGGTTTATGCGTGTTTTTATTAAACAATTTTATATATAGTTGTGGGTTAGAAAAAACGACCTTAACAGATTTTGTGATCATCGTTTGGGTTAGATGTTTTCAGTGAATTAAAATTTCAGTGTTAGACTATCTCAATATTGCAAAAATGAGGATTGGATGGCTTCTGCTTAACTACGTTATATTTTTGTTTGTACGATCATATTTTTTTTAAATAATTTTACGATCATTCTAAATAATCTTTATTTTTTTCCTAGAGATACATCGTTTACTAAGTAGTAATTCATTAAGAAAAACACCTGGCAGGACCCGAAGTTGCATCCATAGGATTCGCGCCAATATGCTTTACTAACTGAGCCATCTGTGTCCTACCTAAATACGACGAAATTAACTATATTCATACATCTGAGGCGCAACTAACGCAATTTATGAAGAGCTTCACGCAGGTTTTGGGTTGTTCTATTCTCCTTGTTCTATTCCCGATGAGGTCACAATATTTATGTGATTTCCTCAAATTCTGGGTGTTAGTGATAATTTCATTTATATTATCAATAATTACACTACTGTTTCACTACCTATACTACCTGTCATTAGGCCTCGTGGCCTGTTGTTGTGATAAAACGAATATTATATTTCTATTGACCTTGTGCTACCAACACTCATGTATGCGTGTGAAACAAATTTTTAAAGTGAGACAAATCCAAAAATTACAAGTAAATCAACGTGCCTTGAAAAGGTGCATGTTAGGAATAACGCAGAAAGATATAAAAGAAACCAATTGATAAGGAAGTTGACAAAAAACGCGATGTGATAGAGATCTGGATATATCGCTCGATGAGCGGACAACTGCAGGACAATTTTAACCATACAGTAGTACCCAAGAGACACACAAATCTACAGGAACGCCCTAAAACCTTATTTATTTCAATTCGATGAAATGGGCAATCTTTGGATCTAGGCGAGTGTCTCTCTACTAATATCCCACCTCACCACTCCATCGCTGCTATCTGGCCACTTTACCTGATATATCGAACAATATCAATATACACAATGCTTACAATGATCATGAAGAATCTATCGCCGAAGGTTTTATTAATATAACTATTAGTAAAAAAAAAGGAAATTCTATTGGTGTACTATTCCATTTGAATAGTTTTTTACGACCCGGGTTTTGCCTTTCGGCATCTTCAAGCACTATGTGCAGTTACCAAAATTTCTCACCTATTTGTTTAACAAATAACTTTTTAAATACTGATATCATAGATTATATCTCATTAGTTACTCCACCAAATTCCCAATATGTTACCATTATTCCCAGAATCCTCTTGAGATGTACCTCTTGAGTGTAGTATATATATTGTTTATAATTACTAATGATCTATTATTAGGTTTTGATGATTTAAACGCCTATGAAGTGTATTATAAATGATAAAGTCTGAGTTTTTTTTACAAATACTTCAACTATTCATAATTAATTGTTTGGTATATTTTTTATAGTGATCCTTGACTTAAAAGATAATGTTTTTACTTTTGCTCATTCATCTACCATACTAATTTGTTATATAAGTTAGAGTTAACTGTATACGTTGTTAGTGTCTATTTGCCTTTCGGTTAGTGCACATATTGCTTGAAGATACCGACTCAAATGGAATAGTATAAAACTTAAATCCATTAAAATTCAAATTCAAATTACATCAAGTACCTTCAGTCGATAGAATTAATATTTAAAAAAATGGTTCATCCCATGTTTACGGAAAGTACCTAAGTAGGTACTAGAAGAAAATAAATGTCTTTTAAACTGGGACTAACAATATAGTCAGTTAGCTGCACAAGATTCATTAATATTAGTTAGATAGTTTTGGAGTTATCATTTTATTTAACAAGCAAGATTATTCTGTAATTATAAATTAATGAAGATAATTTAACTAAAAATATTTACAAAACCAGCAATATTGTAGCATATTATAATAATATGTTGAAAATATTTCCTTTCTGATAATAATATGAAATTTATTAAATTTTCAATATCGTAAACTCAAGATATCTTTAAGTACTACGATTTTATAGCAAGCAATATTAAAGTCTGCTGATTTCGATAATGATAATAAAATCGAGTGTCTAAAATTCTCAAGAATTTTGTAATGATTCCCGTAGGCATTTTTGATATTACAATAATATTATATTGCTTTTCTTCAGGTGTGCGTACAGTACTCAGTGTAACACCCACATATGCCAACTTGAAAAAAACAAACATTGGCGCCCGGGTGGTCATAATTATATTTTTATATTTAAACTTTTAGAACAAAGAGGTTTTCAAAATTACCATTTTATTACTGGCTGGGCCAATTATGGTCGCATTCCTCATTTCTTCCCACCAACCACAAATTCCTTATTATTATCACAAGACCAGGCAACCAGCAATTACGGGTCATCAGTAGACCGTGATTGAATAACATTTAGTTTTCTCGAGTGACATCAAGTAAGCGGACGCGTGCAGGCTTGTTATAGCTAAGCCGTCGCTAACTGTACTTGTGAATTATTCGTAGACCACTATGCGTGTAGGGTAGTTCGTCCATTGGGTACTTTTTTGATGTTACAAACAGTTACATCAAGACAACGGGCGCGTGTAGGCTTGTTAAAGCTAAGCCATCGTTAACCACAGAGTTCTGTTTGATTTTTGATGCACTAAATGTGATACGGTTTGAGCGAACGTCGTGTCTATCATTCATCCTGAACTTATCATCATATATTAAGTGAAACCGTGTTTGTATGTATAAAGTTTGTATATCTGAGATCGACTATAAGTAGAAAAAACGGGTGTAACACAGAGATAAAAATTTACACACAGATTGCAAAAAATGCTATGACACGTCTTACCTTACGACTATAATGAAAGGATTGAGGAATATCAATTACTTATGAATTATGCTTGTGCAGACATTTGTGTTTTCTATAATAGACGGTGTCGAGTCATGTAGCCTAAGGACAAGGGATCAGAAGACAATTGATGCCTTCAAAATGTTACATTGGCACCAAATGCTTTGTATTTTTTTAACACAGCAGTCAATCGTTTGTAGACTCCCGATAAAGGATAGGCTCTCGATAATATGTATGTCTGAGACACATCCTGCAGATTTTATACCAATATTTAAATATACTGATGGTTTTGAGTAGTCTCTAGGGAAGGTAACGCAGAGGAAAACCGTCAGCGCGCTAGAGCGACCAAGTGAACGAGCTTACTGTTGGCAATCCTTACTCTGCCCTATAAGAAGCAGTGGATAGTGATGGGTAGAGTCTTAGATATTCAAAATATGACTGCATGGTAGTCGTGATTCACAGTCTCAAGAAAACGAACGAGAAGAGATAATGAATAAATATATGGTGAATATCCTACCACCATGACTTTGCATAACCTATTTAATTATTTAGTCACAGTGTAGATAATTCAATTAATCAATTATTACGAAACAAAATATTTCAAATACTCATGTAACACACCTGATTTATCAATAAATTCAAACACCTGCAATGTAAGAATCAAACATGCATTTCATAATCAGTTAGGTACATGTTCAAACACGCGCGTTAACATGATCTTACTCCCTACTTCATTTATCGTTTGTCAATTTATGGCTACGGCCGTATGTTGTAGCTTAGCCACTGGGAAATGTCAATAGAAATGGCGTATTTCAAAAAAATACTACCTTATTCTTAGGTCAATAATTATTATAAAGCAAACATTATTCGTAGAATGTGTATCAAACTAGAATGGTCAAAGACATAGCTTATAATCAGTATCTTTAAATGTGTAAATCTTGCCCAATTTTTGAATAATAAAATGCCTAATTCTTGTCAAATTTAGGATCACAGAGATTATCAATATAATTTTGTATTGTAAATATTTCACTGTAATAATGTCGACATAAATTTTACTAATGGTTTATAAATGCGTTTAAAAATTAATAAATATAAAAAATCTTAACACCACTTAACATGGACGTACTGAAATATGACTATATTCTAAAACATTAGAGCGAGAGATTTAAAAGAATACTATTTTATGTAATAAAAATACTTCATGCAGTCATAAAATGTCTAAAATAAATATAAAGGATAAGGCTTCAAAATTATGTAAATATATTATCTACAATGTTTAAGAAATGCCCAGGATCATGCTTTGAAAATAGCATAAAAGCTCCATTTTGACGTACGCTGAGCATGTGGGCCGTTAAACTTAAACCAACAAAAGTTAAATAATATTAAAACAAAATCCCTAAAATATATTTATAAAATTGTCGCGATGAATTAACATATTTCGAAAACGAAAATATGCATGGAAAATAATATTTGAAATTATTCTATTTAGTATTATTGGTCCAAAGTTGGTAGTTTATCCAACAAACATTGAATTTGAGAGAGATTTTTCTGTGCCCGGACATAATAATAGTAGATTGTAAAAATGAGAAGTTCTAAAATATTATGATCTATACATATTTAGGTATAAAGGTCAACATAATAAATGTAGTTAGGTACTGGGAATGGGACGACTGGCCTCCGGACAATTGGACGCCGCACTATCGTAGACACGTGTAGACGAGGTATTTTAATCAGTTTCTATCTACTACTTAGTAGTTTGAATTCATTTTAATCTTAACATAATGTATTCTTTATCGCGGATTGAGAATTACCATGCCTAAGGCTTTATATAAAATAAAAAACTCTTCTTTCGTTGGAACTTAAACATATTCACGATTAAATCATTGTTTACGTCTGCATATTTACATTATCACCAACTATTAAATCATAATATAATCATTGAAATATAAATAATAATACTGAATATTTTTTTTAATGTACCTATAAGTACCTAACGTCTATTTATTTTTGAATTCCGTGGCGTCCAGTTGTCCGGTGCCAAATCGTCCTAAACCCTAGGTACTTTAGCTTGACATATAATAGTGTTTTAAATATATTTTAATAGTTATATTTATTTATAACTACATACTTCTTTTTTTCTATAATATGTTTTGACAAATACCGGTATTCAATAAGAAATACCGAAATACCGGTATTGATATATTCATTCAGAATTGCAATCCCTACAAGCAACTACAGACGCAGCACATTTTCAGTCAATAAATGCGAGCCTTGATACAAATCAGGCACTCGTAGACATTAACAAGCACTCTACAATGAGCGTTTGACAGAGCACATATTATTATGGCGTCACTTTCGTTATGTAATACTAATTATTGTAAACTTGCATCGTCGTTATAATCTATCTTCTTACTACTTGCGGTAGTATATCTTGTCTGTGTAATTTGATTCGCTGTCTGGGTCACATGGATGAATAAACTGTGGATTTTTCTTCATTACACACAGTCTTATCATTGCAACTTTACCTACCCTCGCCCTTATCCACATCCCCATAAATATAATAATAATCATTAACAGCTGTTTACACTATTGAATTTACACGGCACTGCATTAAACATTCTAGACACGATATATGTATAAATATGATAGAATACGTCTACGTAATATAGATATACGTGGATAGACAGCATTGAACAATGTTTACTTTGAAAAACTAATCACAAACGTTAGCGTGTCACCCCGCCAACAGTTGTGCGCTTTATTATTGAAAGTGTTTCCAAACTGTATTTTCAAAATGTTTACGTGCGATAAGACGTACCTATACATAACTTTATTACCCATACGTCTAAAGGTCTAAAGGAATGGGGCAATACCTATAATAAATATTATGTATTATCTTACATATGGGACAACAAAACTAATACGTATATTAATAGACCCACCGATGGTTTATGTAGATTTATTACAATAGCTTATAATATTTTCTTTTATGGTGTTGACTGACAATTAATTATGTAAATTCATTGTATTATTAATTTAAATAAAACACAATTTTATTATAATAATTCCACATTTATTATAATTTAATGGACCAGTTTCACCCGCCTGAAAGGGACATTTTCAACCAGTAAAATACAATAAACAAACATGTATACTAACCAATTTAAAAATAGACGAAAAAATCACAAATAAAACAATATATATTTAATTAACATTTAGAATGTAACAGTCTTAAATCTTGTGAATTATCCGATGAATTAAAAAAAATAGTTAATTAAAAACTATTAGCAAGTTCAAGTAAGTTACAACAAAAAATCTTGGAGTGATCCGTGACATCGGTTAGTAATTAAAGTAAAACTGACTTACTTTGATTTAAAATACAAAAACCGATCGCTAATAGTAGCTTAATTTGGAAAGCGCTTCAGTGAGTATTAAAAGCCATTATGTAAAATTTGTCGCAATTAAGTATTACTCCTTTAGCATAATGGTATATGTGCATGAGCGCAAAACCCGAGAGATGCTGGTTAGATTGTTATTGGGTGTCTTACTTTTTTCAAAAGAGATTTTTTTCTATTGGTTATAATATTATAAATTTTCTCAGAAGTGTTTTCAAAATTATAATATGATAAATTATATAAAAAAACTTAACGGGTTTTCTTCTTATTGTGCTATCCCCCAGCAGAGGTCGGACACCATCAAGGCGATCTTAGCTTTGTCTTCAGCTACCCGGAACAGTTCAGTGGAGCTGCACTCGTACCAATCATGGAGGTTCTTAAGCCACGAAATGCGGCGCTATCCTCTGCTACGCTTACCATTGATCTTTCCTTGAATGACAAGCTGGGGAATGCTGTACTTTTGTCCTCTCATAACGTGGCCATAATGTGGCATAATGTGTAACGGGGTTTTAACAGCTTCCAATTTACTAAAAATTCACATAGTTTCACATAAACTATAAACTTTACTAATATTTAAATCTCATTTTCGTCTTGTGCATATAAATTCGAACAGTAATTTTTTTTTCCAAAAATGTTCATTTTAAAAATGATTTATTAAAATGGCTTGCTGAGTCTACTTTGTTGATAAAATACCAAAATTTTGTACATCATTACAAATCGTAAATCGACTGAAATAATGCTTTCGACGTTTTATGAAATACGACCGCAGTAAATTAATAATAAACTGCAATAACCGTAGAGCAGCGCTTGTCAATTAAAGGCGGCCGGGGCGTACCTATTAATCTTTTCCACTCAAGGAGATATCAATATCCATTAAGAAAAAGTACAAATAAACTATGTTATTGCAAAAACACCGCAACGATAGTTCAAACTTAACCTGGCGGGTAAAATGAGAACTAGTTAGGTACAGGTTAAGATCGGCTTACAATGAACTACATATATTTTTTTCACTTCTTTATTTTCTCGAAACACTCTGAATGTTAAATTTTCAAATTCAAATTTTATTTATTTTTACATAGTATGAACATTACAAATTATTAATTCAAGACGTTCAAAACATGATATTTAGAAACAAGGAAATATAAATAAATAAAAAAGTTATTAAACAATAGAAAAGTGTAAATACAAAATACATAAATTAGATACAAGGAAAGTACACCGAACAAGCTAAGCAGATCCTATTAGAAGAATTTATAAAACAATGCCCACTTATTTATAATCATCCTCACGCAGGTGGAATATGTCAATATTCGAAGTGATTTGGTTGAACAGAGTTATTGCCCTCCCAACTGGCATTACCAATGGCAGGTTAGTTCTGCACCTTGAGAGAACAAACAACTGATGCTCCCAATTTCTACGATAATTATCATGGACACACAGGTCAATACTACCAAGAATATTCCAGCATTCTTGGTGGGCGGCAGGGGTTTTAAAAACATTTTCATTATGTTTTTTTAAATGTAATTTCATCAGAATTCATGCTTCTACGTATGCAAAATATAAATAAATACATAGATTTAACTACATTAAGTTGTTTTATAAAGATTTATTCTGCAAAACTTAGCAAAAGTCTAGTATTTGGTAAGTAATTATTACTATTAAATTATAAATGAAGTTACTTCCTTACATTATAAATCACCATTACTGTAGAACCGGTGGGCGGTTAGATAATTTTACTACTAACAGAGATACAAAAGTGGGCGGTAGGTATAAAAAGGTTGACTACCCCTGGAGAGGTTAAGCTACAAGTATGTAAGCATAACTGAGGAAGTCAGTTGGATAAAGGATAACATTGGCTCACGCTAATCTGTAATTATTTATTCAATTATATAAGAACCCATGAATTCTATATCAGCTTAATCTGTCATGAAATCTCGTCAACCATTAATAATTCTCGTTTAAATTTACGTTCAATGTTGAAGAAAAAATCAAAAGAAATGTTGCCATGTATCGATTTAAGTTGATTTGATAATCATAATCAAAGTGGCGTCAAGTGAAACAAACGAGTTTGACGTTCCAATACGAGTTGTTATCTCCTTGGTTACTTGTCTAGACAAATAAGTAACTTGAATGTTAAACGACTAATAGTATAAAAGATAAAAGAAACTTCAATCAATTCAACTTGCAAGTTAATCAACTTTATTGAAATCTGGCTCTCACATGTTATCAGTAATTTGTATGAAAAATTATTTTATTATTGCAAGTTGCAAGCAAACAGTTACATCTTATATAAGGTGCATCGAGAATTATATATAAAACAATAAATAAGTGTTAAAAGGTGTAAAAATAAATAATATAAGTACACACGTATGTACGCATAAGTATATAAACTAATAAAAATAATTACACAACTATTGATATACTAGGATTCCCCAAGTATATAAAATACCTCCTCTGGTCGCTCGGATACCTCAAGAGTACATAAAACAACGATTGCATTACCTATTTGAATTTTTATAATTATTTGCAATCTTAAGTACTCAGTTGAAAGGCACTCACCTGTTTTATCAGTCAAGCGACGACCGATGTCAGCCACTGTTTTCAAAGGAGACGGTCTCCGGAATCCAATTTTCTCAAAATCCAGGGGACAGACAATATAATTAGGTGACAAGACAGTCGTATTTTTTGGTTTTGTAATACTCAGCCAAAAGAGCTGATGAAGCTGACGATTAAACTGATTATCAACAAATTGACGTTCAATTGTCAAAAAAATAAATTCATTAAAATTATATCAACTTAAAGTTAAAGATTGAAGTTTTTATGAACGCATGGTGGCCGCGCGGCTTAAGCGTTGGACTATGACGCCGTGGGTCTCAGGTTCGAATCCTGGGTCTGGCAAGTACATATATTATTTTTTAATTTGTGTGTGTCAGGGTATGGACCTAATAGGTTGAGCAAGTGGCTGACATCCATTTCTCGTAAGAAACAAAATCTGTCAATACAAACCTTTACTCTGTGGAGGTCCATTTATGATCCTATTAGGATCAAACATGGTCGAAAATTAATTTTTATTTGACGGTTTTTAATAAAATGATTGTCAATCGTCGCTTAGAACAGTGTGTTAAACCATTTCGACTATTTTCTAGTTAATGACATAATATGTACTAAAAACTAATAATGATTTAAAACAAATAATGAGTCAAAGCATGTATGCCGCATCTGGACATGGGCGAGATAACTCGTGCATTCTTTTAAACGTCCTAAATTCTGTGTATATTTTCTAAAAAATATTTATCATTTTAGCGTGAAAATATTCACGATAAACTCGATAAACATGTTGATTTGGTAAATTTTCACAAATATTTATCATTCTATTCATATTTCATATGTTGTAAGGGATTTATTTTATTCCAAAAATACCTGGCCCACTAGTCTCAACCTAGTAAAAATTGGCTGGCAATGATAAGGTTAAAAGTTTTCCTTGATATAATAATACATTTACACTTTAGTGGAAAACACCGGCATATAAGATGACATATTATAAAGTAGACGAAATTTTCATTATTTTTCATCTATCACTTCTATTTTATTACCACGTTTTCTTAGCTTGTATTCTTGTTTGCCCGGTGGTTGTTTATCCAGTACAAATCTTGCAATCAATTTTTAAACTAACTTCCCGACTAGCTAAACATTTGAAACTCTTAGAATATATCAGAACACGATGCCAATGCATTCTTTTAATACTTTCTCTTTCATCTTTAAGTAGAATTGAATTCATTTTCAGTTAATTCTGTTTTATATTAAAAGTTATTTCGGAAGAAATCCGTAATCCAATCCACTATTATCAGTTGCTAAGGAGGTGGTCCTAGCAACTAAATTATTAATATTTATACGTGCGTTACAATGGAAATCAAAATGACATTTCAGTATTCTATATTTATTTTGTTTGTTTGTTGCAAAACAGCAAAAAAATGATTTGTTGACAATTGCTTTATTTGTCCTAAATTAATAATACATAGAATTGTCAAGTTTATATTATAATTCAACAGAAAATTTAAAAACGTTGTAAATAAAAAGTTCTTTTTATCTTGTAATTATTATTATTTAATTAGTACAGATTTATTTAGATGGAACTATTTTTTTATTTTTATTATTGATGTTGACAGTTGTTTTAATTTCAATAAATTATTTTGAAGTGAAGTTGGTGATGATAGTTGACGTTTTTACTGACTAAAAATACAATTAACAAACATTTGGTTTCAAAACCAGAATATAATTTTAGCATTAAAATTTCACCTGTACCTTGTGAAAACCGAGCTTTACACTTTCCCCCGAAAGAGACGGAAGCCAATCAACCCCCTCCCGCTCGCACAGTCCGCCATTGGCCTTCCAACGCAGGCGCACTGCCTCCGATATTCTTCCCTTGCGCACTCAATTTCCACACCCACACCCCAACTAACAGCGCGACTAGAAGTTATCATTATGGATCCAAAAGTCATTCATGGCGCGCTGTCCGCAACGCAGACCACCCGTTGAAGCCTCCAACCATGACGTGGCCATCCAGAGACAATATCCTCACCGTAATGGATAACGTTACAAACACCCTGGACTCAATCAGACTCGTTACCGAACGCAGTCTAAGATAAGCTCCGCGAATTTCACTCTCGCCGTCGGAAACATTTTTCGTGTTTTGTGTACAGTGCAAGCTTTTGTTATAGTAAAAATATAGCCCTAACTCAAGTGAATAAGTGTAGAATTGTGACAAAAAAACCCGTGATTTCGAACTAGATATCAGACTGATAGAAAAAAACAGGCGGAAAATAAGAAATGTAAGTATATTTTATTGATGTTTTTTTGTGCTTTCCTGACGTTATTTTTTTCTCTCGCCACTTACTGTGGTTTGAAGCGACTACAAATCGATGGATTTCATACACATACTGTCTGCGTAATACATATAACATATAACGTAAAATACTGTCTAGTAAATATTTGCATTATAAGTCTTTTGTACTGTGTATAAACTGGTATTACCTTCGCTATTCTATGACCTAAGTTTCGATATCTATTGTAATAGTATGGAGTACCGTAAGGCATTGTTGGTAGAGAAACTCTCGTATTACCTTGATATACGGAGAATGTATGCAGCGTTTTACTATAGAAGGTTTTCCATGCCTTTGAATAGATTCAGTACTGCTAGAGGGTTATTATAGTTTTTGTTCATAACCTCCCTCTGGGTAGAACGGAAATAATTTAAGACGAAGGTTTGAGCAGGCCGCAAAAAGGTATATTATTAAGCGGTCAGCGTAAAAGATTAATGAGTTTTAACCTTGTCTATCCCTTTGATTCTTAAACCTACTATTATTATTGTTTATAATATAAACTAAACCTTCTCGTTTATATGATGTTTATTAACTCTATACGAAAACTCAATGATTACACAGTCACTCTTATATAAAATTTAAAGTTTTCAAATTTGGAATCATTATAGTTATACTTGAATCAAAATTACAAAATCACATTCTTCAGTCTAAAATTTATAGCATAATAATATAGTAAAATATTTTTTCAACCAATTCGCAGTCTAAATGAAAGCTCTGCCAGTATATGTAGTATTAACTTGTGTGTCCCTGATAACTATCTCAGAAATCGGTTGTTTGTTCTCCCAAGGTACAGAATTAACCTGCCATTAGTACCACCAATTGGGAGGTAGTTTTTTTTTATTTAACAAACCACTTTAGAAAAATAATAAATTTTATTTGCTTCAGGGTGAGTTTAATGTATGTTTTTTTTTAAATATATATATTAAATAGCGAATATCTTGCTCATTTTTTACTCTTCTTGTAATGTTGTGAACGTCTTGCATTTGTAATTTGTAAAGTTTACTATAATATGTAAAACAAATAAATGTTAATTAGAATTTGCACGGCTTTAATAATAATTTAATAATTGAGTCGTCAAGTCACAAATCCGCTTTAGAGACGTAACGTTTATATTATAATAATTGTATTTTTTCATTGTATTAACTGACATTAAACATTGATGACAAGTACAAGTATGATGTGCATGATGTATGGAGCAAGATTACAAGAATCCCAATTTGTTAAAAAATATGTAATATATAATACATCGGATATTGCAACTCGACGAATTTTTATTAAATTAACTTATTACAAACCACCCTATGCTTTTTCGTACTTGGTGTTTCTGTAGATATGATTAAATAAAGTTCATAACGTATTTGAAGACTAATTTTTTTTATTTTTGATATTTAAATGCCAATTTGTTCAAGAGTAGAAATGCTCAAGAATGGTATCATTAAAACAACCAAAATCGATTTAATTGCTTCATAAATGATGGGAGAAGATAGTTTAGTCGAGGCAAAAATCAGCTGGTCATTTTGTATAAAACTGCACAAAAACATAAGTATGTTTTTATTTAACTTATTGTAACAATTATAATAGCTCAATACATAACTATGCTAAACTACCGTCGATAGCCGCCGATTGCTGCTTTGTGTATAGAATAGATGCGCTGATGCAATCATCTATGATGACAACGTATTAAACAATAATATATTTATATATTTTATCAATGTTGTCAATCTTGATTTAACATATTCTTAGATAATAATATTAAGACAAATGATTTTAGTTACTCCATCTGATCTCCACATATCATGTATACGCCGCCTCGATCTATGCACGGCCGCCTTCGAATGAAAAGATTTTTGTGCCAAACTCACTTGTTCCGAAAGAAACTGCATGGGACTGATGTAGCAACCGTGCACCATGGTGTTTAAAAGAAGAGTTTAAAAAAATAAAAAATTAAATTAACTCACTCTGCCGTCACTAATATTTAGTGACATGGGGTGTCTTCTGTACCCATGTACTGAAACTCTACCGAAACATAGGAGTCAGGAGTTTAAAGTGATGAATCTAAGGAGGGATCGGAATTATTCCGCCATCCATAAGACGCAGCAAACTTTTTTAAATGTTTCAAAGCTTGGTTGATACCAAATCAGTGTGTCCAATTAGTCCGGTGTGTAGACGGACCCAGGCAAACAGCTCCGCTCATTCGAATCAATTCAACAAATATAATATTATATGGCATAAAAGCTCAGCATAAAGTCAAAAAGCTGTTTGTAATATTGAAACTTTCATTTCAATACACTATTCAATATTCTCCAAGTTACACGCAAGATAGCTTATTTTAATAATATCGCATTGCATATACCAAGAGATTGTATCTCTACTAAAACTTATTTTGCATGATATAACATAATACAAACGTATATACGAAATTCTATGCTACCAGATACTTAAACTCTCCCATCAAGCGTTCCAAAATAGTTGACAATCGTATCCATTCTAAAATGAAACTAAATTATGAGCAACGAATACTCTCTATATAGGAAATAATTCGTCTGTTTCTCACAGAGAAGAGTGAAGGCTGTCCCCAGTGACCACCATTCATCCTCTTTCTTTGCGGATTCCATGAAGGTTACCTAAAGTTATTATTACTAGCCACTCCTTTATTTCAAGAGAATCCTATCTGATTTTTGCTACCTCATAAACAGTGAGAAATCACGATTTGTGCATTTTCAAATGAATCATCTTTCTCTAGAACAAGTCTTAAGTACCAAACATGGTAATCTTTTATCATACTGCAAGCCATGGTAGGTCGCACTCGAGACGATAATAATATGGCGAAATATGGAATCTCTGATGACCAAGCCTACACGTAGGGATTGCAATACCGGTATTTAAAACCGGTATTCCAGTATTTATCAATACTGAAATACCGGTTTTATAAATCCAAAATACCGGAATTTTCGGTATTAAGAAAGCACACGTCTCGTTTACGTTTTTTAAAATGAATTATAAGTTATGTGCTGCTAAAATGCAAATATATTGAGTGAATCCAACAGAGGTGAAAAATATTAAAACAAATTTCATCAAATATATTTTACAAATTATCATAATATTATTTTGAAATAGAAAACATCTGTGACAAAAATGTTCAATTATTCTATAATTATTGATGACTGTACAAGCGTTGAAAATATGGAGCTTTTCCTGCAGCCGGACTTGCACTTGATGAACTTTTGAAGGCTTTTGTTAAAATTATCAATATATTTAAATTATTTGTAAAAAATCACTAGTTCCACAATTAGGATCAATATAAAATGTCAACATAATAAATGTAGGTATGTAGGTTTTTGCTTTAAAATAATATGTTTAAAAGATTTTAATAGCCATATTTATCGATAAGCATATATTTATGTTTTTTTTATGTATTAATACCGGTATTCAATAAAAAATACCGAAAACCGGTATCGACATTTTCATTCGGTATTTCAATCCCTACCTACACGTAATACAAAAATACAGAACATCTATTTTTTACGCAAGGTCTGCCCACAAAAAAAAAACGATTTCAACAAGGTAAAGAAAATTGTGTTACATTTTTCAATTTTGAGGGCGACACCTTGTTGCCATTGAATACTCAAAACGATGAAAAATATATAAGTATTGTATAATATTTGTTAAGTTGTGATAAGACTTACTTTAACCATGCGTCGCCAAATGGAACTCCTAGTGCTCCCATCAATAAATTGCGTGCTTCTCAAAGTATGAGTCGAAGATGCCTGAATGCATACGAACACCTACAAATTGATTATTCCTATACCGGATCGCCAATCGCCGCATACAAATATCTATACGTTTCGAGATGTTACGTGCGACTGTTGATAGGTAGATGTGCGCAGTCTTCATATGCAACACCGGGTCGACGTTCCTAGAAGGTTTAGTTTATGGCGAGTTTAGGTATGAGAGCCGGCTTATTTCAATGACAACAAATAATACAAAAATACCCATGACTGATAAAGTTTAGTGTACACTATTTATGGCGGATCTTAACAGCCTACTTCTATCCTTCGCCACTGCTGTATATCGTGGGGTTACTTGCAAAAAGTTGGTAAGTCTCGAAATCATATTATGGAGTTTGACACGACCTTTAAAATCAGGCACAATGTTAAATTCTTTGTGCTTTATGTGCATTTTTTGTATATCGGATGGTCTTGTATTTTTTTCTAGTATACATATTTATATAGAGATAAGTGATCCGTTGTTTACTTTAAATACCTAATTGATCAAGTTACCAACTTTCACCAGCAACCCTACGATATACAGCAGTGGCGAAGGATAGAGGTAGGCTGTTAAGATCCGCTATACATACTAGAGAGCCCAATACAGTTAATATGAAATAATAATATATGAATTGTCGATAAACTATATTATAGTAGGTACCTATACAAGTTTTATATATTTATTCAATTTAAATTCTGAACTAATATAAAAGTTCAATTGCCAGGCAGTACATAATACAACTAGTATAATATTTCCCAATCTCATTCAAATTTCATGGTTCAATTTTATGATAACACTTTTGAAAAAAATCTTTTTAATACGTGCTATAAAAAAAAGGTTTGCGCCATGTATTTTGCATGGATAAGCGAATGAGAAACGTAATCATGCGTGGGGTGGTTTGGTTAAATCTATTTTAAAAGAGAAAAAATATAACCGAGCTTAGAGTCTAAATTTGCGCGACAACCTCGCAATACTTGCGTCATGCTGACTGTAATATAAACCCGGCACACGATGTTAAAAATACACTTCAATATTGAGGCTTTAAATATGACTTTGTACCAAAACGATGTAATGAGTATTGTTTTTGATACAATTTTATTTTATTCTAAGATCTATGTAAATGTTTAACCGGAAGAATTTATACTGTTTTATTGCAATATAATAATACCTAGGTAAAATTAACATGATGGTACTTGGGTAATAGATCACAGTGAATAATTTCGGTACTGTTCGGTTATGAGGAATACAGCGGAAAACACATTTTTAAAATACCCAATATACTGGATTATTTGTTAGGTTAACCAAACCTAACCTGAACCTAACCTTACCTTACCTAACCCAACCTAACCTAAACTAACTCAAACTAACAAATAATCCAGTATATACAGCGGAAAATACATTTTGAAAATACCCGATATACTGGATTACTTGTTAGTTTGGGTTAGTTTAGGTAAGGTAAGGTTAGGTTGGGTTAGGTAAGGTTAGGTTAGGTTAGGTTTGGTTAACCTAACAAATAATCCAGTATATCGAGTATTTTAAAAATGTGTTTTCCGCTGTATTCCTCATAACCAAACAGTACCATAATTTCATACGTGTAGGAGCGCACACTCAATTTTGAAAAGAACATGGTGAGTAGAGGTGAGTTGGAAATACTGTCACCAGTTTGTGTACTCAAGTTTCGGATGAAACTACCCATACTCAGTATGTGTGGCCCAATAAACTTATTCCAAAAAACTTGTGATGATATCATCGCGAGTCGCTGTTCTGTACACTCGCCATTTGGTAGACTTTCTATAGTACAGGTAGACACTTTTGACATTAAATGCGCGCGAACGAGATAGCACTTGAATATAGGTATATTTTAATTTTTAGTCTATTGCGTTCGAATGTATGAATAATAGGTCATACATTTTGTGTCGCAGCACAGTGGTGAGATGACGCATAGGCTTAGGCTTGTTATATGACCGCTCAAAATATGTTTAAAAATTTAAAAAAAAAATCACTGTTATTCATTTTTATCAACAAGAATATTGTAACCTAACAGAAAAACAACTTATAAATTTTGAATGTATTAAAATTTTATAATAAATGCGATTTTTTGACAAGCGGAGCTCAGCGTATTTTTAGCAATTCTATTGAAGCCGATACACAGTCTGAGTTCTCTGAGCCGATACGTATTTCAAATAGGTACTAATATGGAGTTGGTTTTAGTTTCAGTTGAGTATGAAACTTTTGTCGCATACGCACGCCAAACGCTCTATAATTATAGTATTCTTAATACTAGTAAGTATTTTGGAACAAGTTTCTATACTAAGTATTTTTTATACTGGTAGTAAGGATACTTAGTATTCAAAATCGACCAGTTTTACCATCTCTAATGGTGAGTGCTTTTACCGGTAAGCTATATAGCTTGTGTTTTTCTTTATAATAAAGAATCTAACACTCATAAATCTTATTTTATATTATTCAGTATTGAATAAAAAATAACTATTTAACAGTATGTGTAATTTATAATCTTTATTGTACATACATAACTTGAAAACATCTCAGATATATACCCACCCACCCACTAGATACTAGACTAAATCATACTAGAAAAAAATAAAAAAATAAGTAGGTTGGTTGAGCTTTTCGCAGTGGACTGTATTAATTGGTGGGTGATGATGCTGGGAATTCCGGATATAGGGGAAGGGGATGATGAACAAGAAGACGTGGCACTGACCTTTTGATGAGATGAGGGCTGGCGCGCACTAGCACTGGTCCCAGGTCATACACACACGCACTGATTGTTTTGGGTCACCCTGTTTGCGCACTTGTTTCACAGTTTATGGATGATTATGATATTGATAAATGATAATGATTTGTATGTATGATTGAACGAATATCTATCAGATATGTTTTGAGTTACGACTGAGTTTTCAAGCAATTACTAGCCACGGTAAGCTGTCAGAAGCCCGCTCGCGTCGGCTGGTTGGTCGTAACTGCTTGTCTCTTTGCAATTACTTTGCTTTTACCTTATGACAACTCTTGTGACAACACTACTGGATTTATGACTTTTATGAGGTGGGTGGGGAACTAAGGATAGGAATGGGAATATAAATGGCCCAACCAATGGGAATATACCTATATGAGGTATTTTCAAGTTATGTATGTTCAATATAATATGAAATGTTACATTCTCAAAATCTTGTGAATTATTCGTTCAATAAAAGAAATGGTTTTTTAAAAAATTTTGGCAAGTTCAAGTAGATGTTATAACTAAAATATTTGGCGAGAGCCGGGCGTCGGTTAGTAATTAAATGGAATTAATATTCGTTGATTTAATTTTAATACACAAAAACTGAGTCAATACGCAATTTGATAAGCATTTCATGTATGACTTACTAGTTTCAATTGTCGCAATCAGATGAGATGCTCGTAGCATAATTGATTAAAGCACAGTTGGTGCGATACCAGGGGTCATACGGTTTCAAATCCCGTGGAGCTTCTTCTTGGTTGTACACTCATAGCTGAGAATCGTGACCACATTTAAATTTTGTCATCCTTTGAGCGACCTTCAGAGTTTCCATTCTTCTCAATCTTACGCTTCTCTCAGGGCAGAATGGATGGTACCCCCCAGTCAGCTCTTTCACTTCGTCGCTCCAGCGCGCAGACGCTCTTCCTCTGCTTCGCCTTCCCTGGAGGCCAGCCAAAACCACCAGTCTCTCCAGGTTGCCCGGTCCGCGCCTGAAAATATGACCAAAAAACTGCAGAATTCGTCTCAGACATATTGTCGAGAGCCATTCTTTTATCTGCAGTTTTTCTAGTTGATATTATATATCTGAGGTGAAAAGAGATGGTTTATTATAAATCTGTATTTGGTAATTTTTCTACGTTTTCATTCAGTATTTCACGCAGATAAAGTGTGTATAATCATCTAACCTCAAATTGACAATATATTGACTCTTCGCTCCACTGCCTATCTAGTGGAAGGTAGTCCGAAGTCTGAACATTACAATATAATATCGTCTCTGTTCTGGCAGAACACACTAACTGGAAAATACTAGTTTTGAGTAATTTGACTTTGAAGTTGTTAAAATGTTTGAAATGGTCTATCATGTGAGTTTATAAAGTAATCGTAAAAAGGATGACTTTAAAATAAATTAAGTATTAAATAAAAGTAAATTAAGTTTGAAATAAGGAACATTTTGGTATAACTAACTCAATATGTCATTTTTTCGAATTAGTGTCTTCTGCCAGAACAGTGACGATATACTATAGTATTCACGTACTATTCGAAATTTAAAAAAATCTACCCTTTTATTACATAGAAGACGATGTCTGAAAAAAATAATGTTTATTGGTCGACCTACTTCGTGTTGTAATTGAAAAGAACATTGCTAAAGACTATAGGAAAACAAAAAAATCGCACGATAACCGGAAGTACATCCTGATTACACCGGTGAGGTTTCGCCCCTACTCGAAAATAGTACCCCCTTCAATTAACGATACAATCTGAAACAATCAAAAAAACTCCCTAAATACCAACCCTAAATAAGGTCTCTCTTTGTCTTATCCTTCGCCTAGATTACAGGGGTAGGTTTCTTTGCATCATAAAAAATGGATTGAAGTTAGTACTTGATTACTAGTCTAACTTTGGTAATTTTGTGTAATATTCTGTGTTCATTGTCAGTATTTGCCAAAATGTTATATCGCGAAGCTCTGAACAACGTAAAGTCACTACGAAGAGCGTAATTCAATTAAAATTAAATAACATGTAGACATGGATAAAAATAACTCAAAATATTATAATATTATATTTTTTGAGCTATTTTTCGTGCCTACTAAGAAGGTAACCGAGAATCACACTAACCCTGATAGTATTAATAAGTATTATAGGCTACATTTTAAAAAGACATGACTTCCTACACTTCCAGCAAAAATTGGTATCTGATCTATTATCTTTGGTAACTGACATAGTACAAAGGTGGCAAGGGGTGGAGGTAGGCTGTTAAGATTCGACATTAATAGTGTACACTAAACTTTGTCAGTCATACTGATATTCATTGAACTAATAATGCAATTAACATATGGTGCTTGTTAGTTTTTAAAATTCAACTAAACCATGCCTAAACCAAAGCTTAGGTATGTTATGGGCGATCCTACAAAAATATTTCACACTTTTTCAGTCATAATTATTTGTATAAAATTATATTTATAATTTCAACAATAAAAAACATATACATATTTACGTTAGTTTTATTCGGGAAATCTTCTTCACTTAATAAATAAACAATTATTACATTTTATTAATTCAGTTAAATAAATCATATTTATAAATAATTACAAGATAAAAAGTACTTTTTATATTTGATGTTTTTAAATTTTCTGTTGAATCATATAAACTTGACAATTATATGTATTAATAAATACTTTTTTTGTACTTGATAGAATACTGAATACATATAGAATACTGAAATGTCATTTTGACATTTCATATTGATCTCCATAGTAACGCACCTATATACTAATAGTTTAGTTGCTAGGACCCCCTTAGCAACCAACAATAATAACTTGCCATACAAAACAGAATAAACTGAAAATTAATTCAATTCTGCTTAATAAAAGTATTAAAATAATGCATTGTCGTCGTGTTCTGATATATTATAAATGTTTCAAATGTCTAGTTAGTCGGGAAGTTAGTTAAGAATCTTCAATCGTCCAAAAAAAATCTTGGACAAACAAGAAAAAATATGTACTGGACACACAAGAAAAAAATAGTACTGGACAAACAAGAATACGAGCTAATAAAAACGTGGTAAAATACATATAAATCTATGGCTCTCTAAAAAAAATTAATTGTTGTGCAACTCACATTTGGCTCTTTATAGTCCAAGAGTTTGCTTAGGAGAATAACATTTTCATATAGTCCCAACGTCTTAGATATTTAACTGGTAACCCACATAATATACACACAAGCAATCGAGTTTTTAGTGAAAAAGTATATAATAAAAATTATCAATTAATGTTTAGGTAAGTAGGTATTAAAATTATATTAATAGGTCTTTCAGAATAATTTTATATGATTATGCTGAATATGTTTTTAGTCTTTCAAATCTATTACAGTTTTACCTTACGTGTCTCTTGTTAAAAAATTCGAAATAGGTATAAGTACTACAGAAATATATTTACAAAGTTAGGTATGTCCACATAAGTTATTAGTTAAAAAGCAATTTCAAAATGTAATATCCATTAACTTTTTTACTTATATGTATTAAATTAATGAATCCAGACCCAGGTGTATTTTAAAGTTTCAATTCTTTTCGGTATTTACTTAGTTTTGCCTCGTCATAATTATTTTTGTAAAAGTATATATGTGTTTAACTAAATAATTTTAACAATTTTTCGAACTATGTAAGAACTATTACTTTAAATTAATTACTGTATGAATAATTTTAAGCAAGTTATTAACTGGCAGTGGAAATTTTTTGAACTATTTCCACGTTTTTTTTAATTTTTATTAAAAACTTAAAATGTTATAATAAGAAAATAAAATTGGTCTTGAAGTAAATTAAAAAAAAAAATTAAGTGTTATTTATTAATAACATGTAGTGTCTTTTTTATTTATATTTTAAATTTATGTTTATTTTTCATTTTATAGTTATTTAAATTTGCTTTAATTTACAATATAAAAATACGGATATATATTATAGATACAAAATTCATATTTTCTACCTTGAGTTCACCATCGCTTACCATTTATATATTTAAATAGTATCTTCTTATTGTGCCATCCCCTAGCAAAGGTCGGCCACCATCAAGGCAATCTTATTTTTGTCGTCTGCTACCCGGAACAGTTCAGTGGAGCTGCACTCGTACCAATCACGGAGGTTCTTGCCACGAAATGCGGCGCTGTCCTGTGCTACGCTTCCCATTGATCTTTCCTTGAATGACAAGTTGGGGAATGCTGTATTTTTGTCCTCTCATAATATGGCCGAGGTACTGTAGTTTCCTGGTTTTGATACTACGTAGAACTTCTCGGTCCTTCCCCATTCGATTAAGAACTTCAATATTTGTCACCCGGTCAGTCCAAGGAATTTTGAGGATGCGCGATGCCTATACAGCCACATCTCGAAGGCTTCAAGTCTCCGTGACATCTATGTTTAGCGTAGTATAGATTTTAATAATTAAATACATGTTAAGAAATAATATACGGCCCTCTAAAACTTAACAAAAAATTTAAGGCGTTAATTTTTATTCGTAAAATAATAATAACACTTTATATATTTGATATAATAAATAAAAAACAAACTAAAATGTTAAAAAATCAATAAATAACGTCCAAACACTATTTTACATGGATTATAACAATATAACAAGAAGTATAGTTGTGCCGCAGGTGTTTTTTTAATCAATCAGCTTATAACCATTTTTATTTTCGCAAATTTAATGAAACTCTACTTTTGCGCCCCAATCCGAACTACGCCGGAATTGACTACTTCACTCACCTATATTTTGCTACGCTACTGACAAATCCTTCTTTTAAAAAGATGAAATCTAAGGATATAAAATTGAAGCAAATACAGAACTACTAATTTTAACTTCTAATTATCATACAAGGCTACATGGGCTTGGTCTTATTACCCATTCAACACGTCCATGTGGCGGAGAAATACAGGATACAATTCACATCAACTGCAAATGTCCTAAATTGTGTACGAAAAGGGAAGTACTGATCAAGTTGGATCAACGAGCTGTTGGACCCATCGGACCGTCTGAACTGATCGCCACAAAGACCAATTTTGTGATAGCTAAAAAAATTACCTCGTTCTACTTCCAAAGATGCTTCATACCAAAGTCCCGTGATATACCCAATTAAGAAGAAGAGGTATATTTTGGTGAGGCAATTAACTTAAATTAATATGTATGATAGATTAAACATATTTTAAATCCATCATAAGCATGATATCGATATGATGGTGGTGCTTTCTTTGCGTATTGCATCAGTGAAAATTCATTATAATGTGAGGATATAGCATTTTTATTTTATTTTTTTTGTGATTTTACCGAGGCTTTGACTGCGACTCGCTGTCATATCGCCTCTTCTCTTCTAGAAGGGGATCCGTCGATCAGGTCCTCATTCCTATTCTGTTAAATAACTTTACAATTTTACCTAGCTCTTCCGTCTTACCCACCGCCAGGACACCCTTCAATTCGTCGACATTCTCATAGATATCCGTAATTCGCAACTGTACTCTGTGAAGTTCATATTTAGAGCATTGTAGTGCCATGTGTCCAGTGTCCTCTAAAACATGACATTCATTGCAGAGTTGCGATTCGCTTTTTCCCATGAGGACATCAAATCTTTTGCCCATTGTGTGCCCTGTTCTTAGCCTCAGTATTAACTTAGCTCATTCCTCGTCAAAGGAGACTCTACAAACCAGGGCACCTCTTGTGGTGATGGTAGAATAGACTTACTCCATTTCCTCTTTTCTAATGATGCCAGCATTCTTATTAACCGCGCGGCTTAAGCGTCTGCATATATAGCGTCGTGACTCACAATTTCGAATCCTGTGTCTGGCGAATACACATATTATTACTTTTCAATTTGTGTTTGAGTCAGGGTATGCACCTAATAGGTTGAGCAAGTGGCTAACATGCATTTCTCGTAAAAAACAAAATCTTTTAATACAAACCTCCACCCTCTGGAGGCCCATATAATCTTATTAGGATCGGACATGGTCGAAAAAAAATAATTATGAATTCATCAACGTTTTTACTTAGTTTTAAAAAGCAATCGCATTACATAGTTATCCGAGTGGATTTTTCTTGTCAAAAAAATAATTTAATGAATCCGGTTCGCCGGCTGTTAAAATCAGCGACGCAGGTGTTTTTAAAGTTTCAATTTAGTTTTTTCTTTCTCATAATCATTTTTGCGAGACAGTCGCGCTGGCGGAAGGGAGGGGGTGGCGTAACGGGGTTTCGTTATTATTTTTTTAATTCAACCGGCGGAGGCTCAATGCGTTTTATGGTAATATTATGGGGCACTTAAGAATGTCCATAAACTTAATATATATATATAAATACATATGTGTATGCGTGGGTGTTATGTACCTACCAATATTATAATAACTATAAGGGGCAGAATTTTGTAAGGAAAACCTCTTACGTTGCGGTAGAGTAAAATCGCCTGAATGAACAAAATATGAGACCAAAATTGAAGTGCTAAAAATTAAACGAATATAAAATTAAACTAGTAAACAGTACAAAAGTAAATCGACTTGAATCGTTGAATAAGCGATTGTAAATTCTATAGTGCCATTTTAAGCATTCTGTAAATAATGCTTCGTTTTATAATGGTCATTTATTAATATTACTAGATACTATATTAATATTATCAAGTTCACGCTCTTTTCACACTATACGGTTTATGCGCGGTTTTTTTCCCGTCAAAAACTGAGTGTGTGGTTGAATGTTGTCGACTTAAAACCGTCCAATGTGAAAGCGTGCATTAGGTAACGTACACTATTGAGTTATCGGTGGCCATTCAGGCGCCGTAAATACAGTGGTAATGCATGGCTGCTATACGGCGCTGTTTCGGTTTTTAGCCATCGCCGTGGAATGTGAAATGGGCCATGCTCTTCTTCACGCCACTAAAAGAATGACGCCGTTCGATTTTTCGCCGTACGGTCAATACCGTATAATGAGAAAGAGCGTTAGGGTATATGACTATGACCACGTTAAAAATACTAGAGTTCATGAGCGGACATGGCAGCCCTCAGTGATTGAAATAATCCCAATTATCCCCCTTACAATTATTACTCCCAATTACAATAAGTGCTAATACTGGGATACAAACCTACCCTAGAGTAGCGGCTGAAAGCAGTCTTGTGTGTAGAATAGATGAGCTGGAATAGTTCTACTACGTAAACGCTAAGAACAATAATAAATTATATTATTCGGGTTTTTGTAGAACGATTGTACGTACTGTGACTGTTGTACGTACATAATGAAAGCCGAAGTCAAGCTTAAAAACAGCCATAACTATACACTGGTAAAATCGAACCTCAGAAACACATAAAATGACTTTTATTGGTTATACCCAAATGACCTCACACGCTTTACACTTGTTAAGGCTTTGCGACTATTATAATGGTTTTATTACGATTGCCATAAAACAATCTACCGGCAAAATTTTCATAAACGACTTAATTTTAAATTTATTTTTTGGGGCAGAGCATAAGAAAAGCAGAAAAGGACAGGCCGATATTTTATCAGTTTTTGATCACGTACCACCTTACAATCATCTCTATAAGTTTTCAAGATTATCGATAAATTATTTTTAGTGGTATTACCGTAGTGCTCATCGGCGTATAAAACCGGACTGTGTGAAGTATTGAGATAATCTGTCATATTTTAATTTTAATAATTTATTATTCGAGTCATGTATTTTCAAAGAGAACTTATTCCATTCAACAAATTTTTGGAAAAAGCCAAAAACTGTTTACGGCAAGGCCTGAACAAAAACGATGCATAAGTGCGAGTGAGAAAATATTCGGCACCCTTATAATCTTCGCGATACGCGCTAGAGTAAGATAAAACGTTTACAGATGTGTGCGATGGTTTGCTATGGTGTCGCCGCCAAATTTTAGTTTGTTGCATAGCTATGTGTCGATAACCTGTGAGCGCGTGTTGTTTAAATTATATTTTTGTGTTAAACATAAAGTCAGTGGTAAATATTTTTGGTTAATTAAGTAGAAAAGATGGTTTTGTGTGTTGTATTAAAATGTGGTAGCCGTACTGACAAGCAAGAATATGGTATGACGTTTCATAGCTAAGTTGATACATGTTTAATTGTATTATTACATAATTTATTTGTATATTATTATATATTTTAATATCAAGTGACCTAGTGTTTATTTAAAATAACTTAAATTATGGATATCTTTACCTAATGGTTGCTTTTTGACCGCTTAAAAATACTATATAACGTAAAAAAATAGAAAATTGTATTTTAATTCTGAGCGACTAGTGCGAGCACTTTGGGCGAGCACTAGCGAAATTGTCTATGGTCTCAAACATTTGTATACGAATGCGTTCGCTCACCCATAAACCAAACGCACGACACGCAGTTTCATTTACCAATGCAATGGGTGGCATCTAGATGTATATATAGTCTAAAATGGACGGTTTTAATGTTAAACATGCTTTTGTATTGAAATTAGGTACTTATTTTTGTTACTAACACCGATTTTGAAGTTGATTGTTCTACTGGATAGAATGCCATTAGGTTAATCTACACAAAAAATACTTGTTTAAAACTTTATTCTTTAAATTCTAGCATTCATAACTCATTTTTGTCAAGTAGTGGAATAAGTTCACTTTGAAAATACACCCCTCATTTATTATTTATTAATATATTATTCTTTTAAACACTACAGTTAATAGGTCTAAAGATAGTGGTGTAGTGAAAGTATGAATACATAGATTTATTAAGACTTTTCGATTATTATATTCCCGAGAATCTAGTTTATAATAATAAAAAAAAGTTTTAATCTCTAGAAAAGATAATCAAATTTTCTTATGATTTCTCGGGACAAGATTATTTTAATCGATAACAACCTCGAAATATCAGGATATCCAGTATGGTAATAGATTAAAAAGTGTATAGTTACTCTCATGGAAGTATTTTATCTATTTATAAACGGTATGTTAAGAACCAGGCATCTATTGAAGAAAATGCAATTTATCATCAATTTATCATCAATTTTAAAATAAGAAGAATAAACGTATAATAAAATAAAATCAGCGTATATATTAATTTTCATTATATTATGAAAAACAAGTTGACTATAATATATATACTTAAAAATCATTGACTGTAGTATTGGATATGTCAATAAAGAACTATTCGAAAGAGAATCGATCCTTGGAATAAATAATAAAAAATCAACGTTAAAAGGCTCAGTACATTTTGTTAGTCTATTGGGGATACGACACTTGGTCTGTTTAGCTCATTCGGTGTACTTCCTTGTATCTAATTTAGATTTTTTTGTACTTACACTTTTCTACTGTTTAATAACTTAATACTGATATATTTCTTATTTATATAATACTGTTTTTATAATATTCTTATATTTCTAAATGTCCTGTTGTGAACGTTTTTATTTATTAATTTATAATGTTCACTATATGTAAAAATAAATAAAAAATTGAAAAGTATTATATACAGTTTGAGAGAGTCGAAGAAAAAATTTGTAGTTTTAAACATAACCAAAAGATCAGATCAAACATATAAATAAATAATTACAAGATAAAAATAACTTTTTATGTACAACGTTTTTAAATTTTCTGTTGAACCATATTATAAACTTGACTTGACTAGCTTAAACAATCAACAAAATTTGTACTTCACATGTCATATTGATTTCCATAGTAACGCACGTATATATTGATTATTTAGTTGCTAGGACCCCAGAGCCCTAGCAACTAATAATGGTGTCGAAATAACTTTTCATACAAAACAGAATTAACTGAAAATGAATTCAATTCTACTTAAAGATGGCTAAAAGTATTTAAAAAAATGCATTGGCATCGTGTTCTGATATATTTTAAAAGTTTTAAATGTCTAGCTAGTCGGGAAGTTAGTTAAAAATCGATTGCAAGATTTGTACCGGACACAAAACCACCGGACAAATAAGAATACGAGCTAAGAAAAACGTTGTAAAATACAGATTAAATGTGTCTGCTTTGTATGAGTAAGGTGAAATTTTAATTACGGAGAATATTATTATATTCACATGCTACTCTAAATCGGCAGGTACTAATTAACATTGTTCACTAGGTAATCATAATATTATAGTCCTACATTTTAATTTAATCAATAGTAATTAATCAAATTCTTAGTCACACAAAATCTATCTGAATAAAAATAATAACCAAACATTAATACTAAAATACCTATATGAAATATTTTCCCCGATCATTTCTCTAAAAACATTTTCTTGATTGCAGAGTTGCATTTTATTTTTTTTTTTTCTACCAAAACTAAACTGCCTTCGACGTATTTATTTTAAGAGGCATTGCAATTTCGCAAACATCCTTGACCCATATAATATATTTTTTTTGCTCGCGTTGTGTGTTTTACCAGACATGCTTACTTGAAAACCTTTCTCTGGATTTGTGACTTTATTTTTCAGGTATTTCGTGCTTACCTGTGATTTTTATTATACTGTTTTTCATTTGATATTTAAAGGTTTATATAATTTTACAGCCTTTTAATACAATATATACTATGAAATAAACAATACAATTTTCTACACTTTATTTCAAAATATGTTTGGTCGATTACATTTTCAATAGCTATAAACTAATTATTACTTTCCCAAGATAATGACGTTTTCGTCTACAGGAATCTTTTCTGGATTGAAAAATAGCTAGGTACTTAAGACTAAAATGACTGACAAGCATCAAGCATGAGGACCTCTCTTTTGGCTTTCACTCAAAAAACAGCCGTGTCCAGAAACTTGGCCGTATCACACTTCACCATGAAATGTTGTATCGGAAATATACAGCCGTATATTAAAGACCGTCCAACCTCTTTGGGTCGTATAGTAAATACAAGACATAACATAAAACACGGTTCTTATCGGTTTAAGCTTTACAGGAAGCCAGCAGCAAACAAATTTTGAAAATAGCTATTATACTGGTTTATATGTTAGGTTAGATGAGGTTTGATGAGGTTTTCATTTTTGAATTCATGAATTTTGCCAAAATCAGCTATATTGAATCTAATAAAACTTGAGACCGTATAGTATACAGTCATCTTTTTCCGATAAGAAAGCTCATGGCGAACTGTGTCACTGTGTAATGTTTTACGTACAATTTACTTGAAACCGTGATAGAGTTCGCTAATCAGATGAAAAATGGCATCGAGCTGGACATGGCACTAAACGACCACAAGGGTACCTACCTTAAAACCCGCTCGATAGACGAACTCATAAACTTCGGTATATGTACGTGGCAGTGAATACCTAGGGACTGAGAAGAGTATATAGAGCTAGGAGAGGCGTTAATCCAGCAGCGGATCAGCCCCGGTTGATGATAATGGTAATAGTATTAATTCGTACCCCGATAATAATTTATTGCAGCATAAAACAAACTCAAAAGCATCTTTAAAATGATTATGACCTTGCTGCGTAATTCAAGTAAAATAATAAAATGGAAAATGCAATATTTTTTCAATCTCTGAATTAAGTATAATTTGAATGATGAAAGTTGACAATTCGCAATGATTAAAAAGTGTTTAAAAATCATAATATTATAAATCAATAATATTCTATGTGTAAAGATAGTTAATATAAATTATATTTAAATATATGCCTCAAATCCTAAAGATGGATTAACCAAAAAGCTAACGACCAATACTACTTATAAAAAGCTTTAACAAAAACCTCTTTATTTTGTGCGTTGACAGCCGTAGACTGAATCAAATATTATAAAAAAAAAGATTATTGAGAAAAGCTCTCAAAATCTAAAATCAATCTTCGATAAACTTTAATATAACTCACCCCATTTGCTTTGTGTCTTGCATATTATAAAATTATGAGATAAAGGATTCATAAGCGAAAGAGCTTTTTCGTGTTTCTAAGATGTGATTAATTAATCAAAGCTCTGTTTTAAATCCGCCAACAGTGTCAACTTTGTGTTCATTAGAAATTCTATCGAAGAAATTAGGATTTTAATTAGATTTATCTTAAATCAGTATTATCATCAGTCTAAATCAATCAACTGCTGGATTAAGACGATTCTATTCTTTTCGGTCATCTATATGTGTCGCTAGATATCAAAATCAGCCAAGTCCATAATAGATGAATAGGAGAAAAACAGCTTTTTGTTTTCTCAAATACAAAGTCACAAAGGTGAAAGTTTATATTGTTTTGAGTATAGAATATTTAAAATTAATAAGTTCCATATTTTGATAATGCAAAAATGTTAGAAAGCAGTAGTTATTCGGCAATTCACAAAAAATTCAAAAATACCTAAAGGTGGACTTGGCTGATTTTGAAATGTAGCACACATATAGCATTGCCGCTTATTCCCCCACTACACAACTTAAGGCCATTCTACACAAGCAGGTAAAATGCCACGATTCATGAGCTACCGACCGCGCCAGCAAACATTACCATTAGTTTATAATAAATTAGCTTAACAATCTATGTACACGATTATTTTTCCGGTGGTATGAGAATGTGGGGGGTGATCAAATCACATCAGCGCATGTATTCTATACATAAGGCTACTATCGAGGAATATTTTATCACATTTATATATTTAGACGGTTAATTGTTACAATAAGTTAACCATCTTTACGGCGACCAGCAGTTACGGGTCATCAGTCAACCGTGATTGTAGAACAGGCAGTTACATTCAGTTACAATGGACGCGTCTAGGTTTGTTAAAGTTAAGCCGTCGTTCAATGATAAATTCTATTATACATACTAGTTCATAAGTTATTTATTTTGTGGACCACGGCCGAGTCAGTTTGATATAGTGTGACCGTTGTCCGAACGATACTTCTGAATACCTGGCAAGCTGTGATACCGGCCCTTGTCATTCATCAACCTCATTCATTAAAAGTATACCATCAAGTGCCGCGCACCGGGTAATCCAAAAAATAATACCGCGCTAGATGATGTGAACATGACCCTCCCCCCAGCATCCACATCCACAATCACAACTATTCCGTCACAAAATTACAATCCACTATGAAAAGCGCAACCAATGTCTAATGGAAGTCACTGGATATTCATAGAAATGGAATGTATTGGTCGAGGGGCACCTGTCTGGAACTAAACATTGATTTGAATAAAAATAATTACAAGATAAAAAGACATACCTACAACGTTTTTAAATTTTCTGTTGAATTATTATGCTCAATATGCTCAAACTTGTACTTGATATGAAGTAAATAAAAAACAAACAAATATAGAATACTGAAATGTAATTTTGAAATTTTATTTTGATTTCCATAGTAATGCACGTATATATTAATAATTTAGTTGCTAGGACCACCCCTTTAGCAACCAATAATAGTCGTTTACTTTTTACAGATTTTTCTTAAATAACTTTCCATACAAAACAGAATTAACTGAAAATGAATTCAATTCTGCTTAAAGATGGGTAAAATTATTAAAAGAATGCATTGGCATCGTGTTCTGATATATTCTAAAAGTTTCAAATGTCTAACTAGTCGGGAAGTTAGTTAACAATTGATTGCAAGATTTGTACCGGACAAATATGAGCTAATAAAAACGTTGTGATTAAATCGAATCAATATAATATTTATTTATTATCTAGTATTTATTTTTGTAAATCACACGGTTGACGTCGCGACCTATATCGTGCTAGTATATGATATTATAATATTATAAAACTTTTTCTTACAGTCCTCACATATTATACGGGGTAAAGATTTTTGCAAGGGTCTTTTAGGAGAATATTTAGAGTCAAATTTCGTCACGTCTTTAATCTTGCAGGAACATTTTTTTATGGACCCGTAACTCCGGTTACATTTTACGGAAGGGTAAGAAAGTGTCATAAAATACTAAGAGATTCCCTTGTAAAAAAAACGTAACGGACGAGAAATTGATCGGCAAAATTTTAGATTTAACGAGGCAACTAAAAAAAGAATGTTCTTTTTTTGCTTCTCGTGTTTTTAAAGTAAAAACACTTTGTCATATTAATGTCAATCTGTGACAAACGAGTATTTTCTTTTGTTATTTACATATAACTTAAAGATACATTTACGTTTAGTATGTTAAGTAAAACACTAATTCACAGCATTTTTGCAAGTAGGGAAAATTTTCTTCACAATCTAATCTAGAAATTAATTGTATTTTTTTACCATGTGCGATCCTAAGAATACTTTGGTACTTGTGGTGGTAATGAAGGTCGTTTTTACTTGCTTGTTGAGGTGAACGTTTATTGGGTGGTACAAGAATACAATAATAAGGATGATGACGTAAGATTACAATTGCGAAGTAATGATATAGTGATGAGATCGATTTGATCAAGAGACTAATTATAAGAATTCACCGAGATACTTGATTGGAGTGGAATATCGGATGTACTATGTTGAATGAAGAACTATACATATATTCAGTGGCGCACCCAGGGAGGGGGGGGGGGGGCAAGGGGCCCTGGTACCCACCAAACATACAAATTATCAGAATGATTTTAAACATTGAAATTGAAAGCCAATAAACTATACCTTCGGGCTTAGACAAATAAAAACACGGCAAAAAAATGATTTGTAATATTTCTCCAGCACCCTTTTTAGAAAAATTTCTTAGATTTTAATTTCTAACACAAAAATTTTGGAACACTAATGTCAGGTTTTTTTAGAAACCCAATCCCTAATGGACCTGTCAAAAAATTCTCGGTGTCCACCCGAATTCCGGAGTGGTGTAGGTCATGGCTGGGGAGGACTGACAGGGCTCTAGCCTGGGGGTCCGGGCTGTGGGGGGAGATAAACACACATCATAAATTAGCTTTAATAGTAAAAAAAAGTCACCTGCGGCGCTATTATACTTCATGGCCATGAAGATTTTCAATTATTTATATAATTGTGCAATAATTTTTTTGATTATTATGTTATCGACACATCGACAGCTCCATTATTAAAGTAGATGTATTAAAAATCGCCAATAATTCACTGTATAAGTAACCTTAATTTTAGCTAAAACACAATTTGAAAAACGTTAATGTAGTGTTTCACACTGCCTTTAATCTTAGCGGTAGGTAGGGGGCTCGCCAAATATCCTAGCCTGAGGGCCCGTTTCAGGATGTGGGGACCATGGTGTAGGTACACCGAGTGCAATAGACAAAAGATCGATAAACGATAAATTAGGCTGTGAAGAAGAAAAAGAGCCTATAGGACTAATTTACATTCTCTTCCTTGCCCCCCCCCAATATTAAATCCTGGGTGCGCCACTGCATAATATATTACCATAGATATTACCGTTATTCTCAATCAAAACAAACGCTACTGATCTAGTTATGATTGAAGAAACGCTGATAATTATTATTATTGCTATAATATTTTGTTTTAACAACAAAACCTACATATTATTAATGTGTGTCATTTATTTAATGCTGAGTGGTATGATTACTACAAGACTATATAATATACTCTCCCTCCCCGTCATCATTCGAATTATTCCATCAAATTTACCGTCCACTGAAAAGACGCAAATGGAATAGTACAAAACTTAAATTCATTAGAATTAAGTTTTTTTTTTATTTGTTTATATTTTAAAAAAAAATCGTTTATTGCTCTGTGCTCGACTTGCCACTCGGGGCCACATTTCAGTTGACGTATTCAGTGTGAGTAGTCAATAATGTGACCGCTAGTTATTTCGAGCCACTTTCCAGTAAAGTACACTTAGGAAATTCATTCCAATTCTGATTGCATGACAACAAAACAGGGGTTCGTGACGTAAAAATAATAGATTCATTTGTAAACCTTCGGCGATTTTCCAATGAGCTTATTGAAAATTTAATGTAAATTATGGATCGGCAGCTTTTCTAGGCCGCAGTAAAACAGTCGCCAGGCAAACATGGTATTCAAAAAGAAATTCTAGGAAGGATTTTGTTTACTTTACAAATAAAATATGCTAGCATATTTAATTTACACATAAATTATGAATTCATAATAATATATTAATTAATTTTGCGTGTAAAAGAAAGAAACCTTATGTCTAAAATCGCCGGAAATTTGTACGTAAATAGTTCACCGCAGAACACTTATTCGTTCGCCGCAGTACGTGAAACATGAGTTCGTGTAACATTTAATCAAATGACGAGTTCTTCGTTGAATATTTCACTGTGGAGTATATTTGTACATATGCTACAACATGTGTTTAATTTTATGAGATGTCTTTACTAGGTTAGGTTAGGTTAGGTTAGGTTAGGGTAATCTAATTGCAACAGTATTATTTGCAAATTATCGCCGCATTTTGTAAGATACGTACAAATGTATTTCCGGTGAAATGTTCAACGAAGAACTTCGTCATTTGATAAAATGCTATACGAACTCATGTTTCACGTACTGCGGCGCACGAATAAGTGTCCCATGATGAACTGCATACGTACAACTTACATTTAACCGTAAAATCGCTACTTTTCAGAAAAACCAAAATAATATTGAGTTTTGGACTATTTTGTATAGGGCCCAAGATTTTTGTGTAGGTTTTAATAATTGAGAGACGTTGATTTGACTCATACTATTTCACATTTATGCATACGAATAATTTATATTAGGATTTATTTACCATATTTAAAAATAATTTCTCGATTTTAAAAACTTATCGCCCTTTTCCTTTAGCGTACAGAATAATTGATCTAGCACATTTACATGGTGGAGCTCTATTATAATAGTTTTTAAACAAACTTTTTTTTTGCCAATTCTACTTTATCTGAGTTAGTTATGTTGACTGCTATTTTGGGCCGTAAACCCACCTTCGCAACTTTTCGCAATAACTGAAGCTAAAAATTCAGACATCCTACTTATATTAAATTTTATAATTTGACAAAGTCCTATAACCACGGAAATCTAATCTACTTTATTCTCAATTGTAAACTACAATGTTTACAAAAATTACCTTCTATTCACGCCGTGGATCCCAGGTTCAAATCCTGGGTCTGGCAAGTACACATATCCCTTTACTGCATAGTGTCGCAAATTTGCGACATTTCAAACTATTTTGATATAGCCAATGCCATCTGTGTAAATTATCAAATAATATCCTTTTTCGATGCCTAGAAAACTGTTTTACCATAAACATACTACTTTACCGATTTTGTTTGGACATTTCAAGAAATAAAGCATTTCTGCATTATAGTCTCTGCATTTCTGCTTTGACAGTTGACGAATTCGTATGTACGCGAAAATCCGCATTTGTAAATAAATAAAAAAAAATATACGGAAGATCGAAATTGGTTGAATAAAAATATCTACACATCAAATAAGGTGTGTACATTAGTTTTTTATAATTGTTTTCATTTGGTTTTGTATTTTGTCATACTAAAATGTAAGTTTTCAAAATGTCGTAAATCTGCGACACCACGCAGTAACATATAAAATTTAATGAAATTTTAAAAAAATATTTTTTTTATTATTTTTCCTTCATTCACAAGGCATTTTGACACCAAGAAAAAATAAAATTTTTCAAAAAAAAAAAATCATGCAGTAAAGGGATATTGTTTTTCAATTTGTGTCTGTCAGGGTATGGACCTAATAGGTTGAGCAAGTGGCTGACATACATTTCTCGTAAAAAACAAAATCTGTTAATGCAAACCTCTACTCTGTGGAGGCCCATATGATCCTATTAGGATCGGACATGGTCGAAAGAAGAAGAAGAATGTGATCATGCAATATTGATTTATAAGTTGAAACAGATATGGCATCATTTTTTTTCGACCATGTCCGATTCTAATACGATTATATGGGCCTACACAGAGTGGAGGAGATTTAGTTTTTACAATAAATGGATATCAGCCACTTGCTCAACCTATTAAGTAGATTAGATCCTAATAGGTTGAACAATAGCATCATAATGAGTAATGACATATAAATTCGTTTTATAAAACATACTTAATATTATTTAGACAGCTTTCAAATATACTAAAATACTTCATTTTCATCCATGATCATAAGCAACGTTTTAATTGCGTTTTCAACAAAAGTATAGGATGTTATATAATACACATAATTACCTTTTTTAATTTTGAGCTATTAGGACGATTTGGCACCGGACAACTGGATGCCACGGAATTCGAAAATGAATAGACGTTAGGTACTTATAGGTACTTTAAAAAAATATTCAATATTATTATTTATATTTAAATGATTATATTATGATTTAATATTTGGTGAGAATGTAAATATGCAGACGTAAACAATGATTTAATCGTGCATATATTTAAGTTCCAACGAAAAAAGAGTTTTTTATTTTATATAAAGCCTTAGGCAAGGTAATTCTCAATCCGCAAAAAAGAATACATTATGTTAAGAGTAAAATGAATTCAAACTACTAAGTAGTAGATAGAAACTGATTAAAATACCTCGTCTACGTTCTGTATACGTGTCTATGACAGTGCGGTGTCCAATTGTCCGGAGGCCAGTCGTCCCATTCCCATTTTTTCTTATTAATATCAGAAGCATCATCTTCGATTCAAAACATCACATAGGTGGTAGAGTAAATTATACAAAATATATTCAATTCTTAATTCAAAATTCCATGGTAATATGCCCTGTGAGCTTTTTATGAAGAATGCTATCATTGAGTTCTTTCTATAATATCAAACACACATTTCAAACGTATATTAATATGTAGGTTATTGAGTTAAATGTGGTATTTGAACTCGCAAGCCATGGCTCTGGCAGTGGACGTTTTACCACTGATCTACCGTTTGAGGTGAATAATAAAAATAAATGAAAATTGATCATCCCTTTTGTCCAATTTAAGTAGCTTGACAACTGAAATCGCCCACTTTGTTTATTCCCAGCCATTGTAATGGCCGACCATTAAGAGGGGTAGCTATTTGAAGCATGAATAATAAAACACGATAGATTGTGTCTATTTATGAAATAATGTGTACACCTTAATGCGGCTTTTAGACATTATGTATTGAACCAGTAACTTGTATCAATGCAGTTGATATTATTGATTTCGTGGAATAACAATACAATTATTTTATTATTAATTATTTTATTTTTTTGTCAGTTGGTAACACTTGAAATATATACCAAGTGCGGATTATTGTTATATTATTTTCTTTTTACTAACCATACAAATTTTTAATATACATAAAAAACCCTCAATGAATGAAAGAACAGGTACAATACGTTTCGGGTAATATTTAATGACCAAACACCGAAATCATACAGTTTTTCGGCATACTTCATCAGATTTTACTGGAACACAACGTCTTGCTAATAACCTCCTTTCTCTCATGCATAGTGGAATATTATTTATAAAGTGATTATCGTATTTGTTTAGATATTGAAAGCGCTGTGTAGGCTTAGATAATTGTGAGATTTCTACGCTGTCAGACAGATGTTACTACCCTTTTTATAAACAAATACATAATTATTATTTTTATATCACTAATTAATTATACTTCGTATCCTTGTGGCATAACCTCAAGGGTTTCGTCACGTGGTCCCTCATCCTGCAGTGGTACTACATAAACGATCTACGCGTTGCAGGTCTGGCATGGCGGAAAGTACGATAGTTGGCGATGGACCGTGGGCCCATCAGGCCGTCCAACTCAGTTGCTAATAAAGCCGATTCTCTTGCATTTTAAAAAATTGCGGCGTGTTACTGCGGGCGTGAAGATCTCTTCACATAAATGTTTGCTGTCCGTATGATTAGCTTCGTTTTCTTTGTTATATTATATACCTTAAATTCATTTTCTTTTTCATAATTTCCATGTGATTTTCTCTCCCTGGCACCTTGCATTAAAGTAAATACTTTAAACTCAGACAGAGCTTAAATACACATTGAGCGTAGCAACCTTAATCTTGGGTATTTTCTCCCAGGGTATTCCCAGACAAAATTGAAATAGATGCTTCACATCGCTACTGTAGAGTCCCGTGATATGCTCGATTAAGACCAAGTGTGGTGCGGGGCGAGTTGTGGTTTGGAGGGTTTAACTTCAATGGACCGTGGCAAGTGGCGCGAACATGTGCTGGACTGCTCCCAGACCCTATCCCCTTGCTGATGATGAAGAACAAAGTGAATAAAAACGGTTTAGATTATTCACTTAAGATATAAGCTCTTTAAGGCATTAGGTAAAAATAATATATTTCATAAATATGAAAAACATATATGGAAACTGCTTACGATATAAGAAAATTTTCATCCACCTTTCCGAAAATAAGTGACACATTTGATTGATATACTCAAATGAACTGGAAATGCTTTGTCAATATTGCTCCAGCGTTTTTCTCAACTTTACCTCTGAAGGGTGGTATCACTGATGTGAAAAAAATTCTCTAGAATCATCTCGATAAAGTTTTTGCAAGGTGCGAGCGACGCTACGTGACATAAATAGGCTGTAAAATAAAAATAAATGTACATTCTGATTTCTTTTCACTAATGCCCATTTTTATTGGAAAATTTTTGTTGTTATTCATATGAAAAATAAATATACACAACCTTTCAAAAAGTTTTCCCATGTATAATATATATATCACTTAGGCTTGCCATAATAATTATGAAACTCTAAGCCGGGATAAGAACGGGAACGGGCAAAGAAACAAATTTAACCACCAATTTATTTTTATTATTAAAAGTATGTACAAAAGAAGAATGCAGAAGGTCTGCTGTTGCAGAAATTTTAATTACTTTATTTATTTATTGTACCATTCGTACTTCTCGCTGGAATGAACATTTTTTGCACCCTGCCCTACCGTCTCATCACATATAATAATTATTATGCTACTATGGTCAATCATAACAATTTGTTGTTGACAATCATTCATACGCGCAAGAACAGCCTGGACAAAGTGCCAAACCGGCCGGGACGCCGGGACCAATGTGTGAAACCGTGACGTATGGTAAGCCTAATACTAAGACATTTTACTCATTGAATCGATGTACATATACGACAACGATCTCAAAACAAGTTAAATCAAGATAATATTATGAAAACATCATCGTCATAGATTACGACTCTTCTTTTATAAATTCCGACCGAAATCTTAGCCAATCGAGTGAATCAATTGGTGGAGATTTCAAATCGATATAATCACTAATTAAGATTATTTTCAGCGCTATAAGAGGGCCCATGTTTGGAACACTGAACTGCTATCACATTTAAACAATATATTATATTTTATATCACTTTTGCATAATGTGTGTCAAATTTAAAATCACTTAATTCGGAAAATAGGCGAAAAGGCCGTTAACAGTTAATTATTTATACATATTTCTGTAGCGAATACTGGTTTTCGGTCGAAAGTTGAAATTAAAAATTTGTATGTATAGCAACGCCAAATAACGCGTTGCAATTGGTTCTATCATGTTTCATTATAACTGAAATGTTAGTCATCATTATCTCGTATGTGCGGCAGGGTATCTGTGACAACTAACATATTAGCAGTAACATATTAGTAACAACACTACAGATGAATTAATGTGAAAGCCTCAATCCATTCCAGCGCGTTTTCATTAGCTTGGTGGATGACAGAGGTGAGAGAGAGACAATGTGATGGTCTCAGTAACATTGGATTTCTTCAAAATTTCATTATAAACTTATTATGTCCAGATTGTTTTTAAATTATGTAAAAAGGCATTACGATTATTTCGTTATTGTATTTTAATTACAGATGAGTACAGTTCATATAAATATTAATTACGATTACAGAACTTATAATTTCAAAATGTAAAAAAATGCTGTTGTATCTAATTTTATAATAGTTATATGAAAACGCAAAAACTTAAATATATGCCATTCTGTAATATTAAATATTTTTATGACGGGAAATGTATTGCTAAATTATTTTTTTGATCACTGAAAATAGTATACTGAAACAAAAAAAAGAAAAAATAAAATACTGAAATATTATTAGCGGATTATTTTATTTAAATTTAACTTTGGAAGACGAAAATTACTTTTCATCTCTCAATTTTCTGCAATATAACATCAAGAGGTCTCCATTATGCGTATGGCGGTAAACAACTCATTACCTATGTCAGCAGATTGGTCCATTCCCATAGTATCAAATTATATGATTGCAATAATAAATTCCCAGCTACTCGGATGTCCATTGTCGCATATGCCATTTTAGTCGCTGACTCGATCAATATAATTATTTACTAAGTTATAATAAAAAGAATATTTCATCGAAAAGGTCACTCGAATATAAATTCGCGGGCTGTTAGAATCTCAATCTCCGTATAGTCCCGCACAACATCTCATTGTACCGAGATGAGGACTTCCGACCCGTATCACAAGTACTGTAACGTAACTACTGGAACATACCATTGTACTGACTGTTTACGCTGCCAATAAAATTTGTTCTTGCATCCATCTTCGACTTCTTCATCATTCTCCTCAACAGCATAACCTACGACTTCTAGACGAATCTCACACTGGTAACAGACATCGAACCCCACATGCGTCAGCATTATGCTATGCTCCATGTTACCTTGTATATTATTATAATGATATGGTTTTCATAATTGTAATTATTTAGTTTTTTTCTGAATTATTATAGTGTACATCTTCTCAACCATTTGCGTGTAGAGATAGTAGTATGCGTGATAATAATAAATTGATGTTCTGTTGAGATGTCAGCTGTCACTTGACGTGAGCATGATTATCTTTTCCTTGTTGTTTACGAGAAGAAAAACAGGTACTTAATAACATTTGTGGGAAACAGGTCAATGCGAATATATTCAAAATATAAGAACCTTCGCTCGCAAGATAGGATTTTAGATACACAGTGTGTAGCATTTAAAATAAAAGTTTACATTAGCGTACTGATTATTTTACTTTGACTTTTGATTATTCATTCTCTCAATAAAACCTAATAAAACTTACTATTCAAAACTCATCGTACTTTACGTGTTATTAATTGGGTGTATCACAAGATGCAGATGTTACGAGAGCAATCACCCAAAACTGAGGTCACCACGTACTTAAATGAGCTTGAATGAGTTGAGTTTATTCCACTGTGAAAAATGATTTAAAAACGCTAGCGCCGGATGGTAGTAAAGGCCAAGCGCCTAGGTGCCCCACAAAAGAATAATATCCCAAGTAAGTATGTTGTGGTAAAATAAAAAAATAGCCATCAAATCTTAGAGTAGATTAATTCTTATTGTATGCAGTCTGTGAAACATCTTGTTATTATGTTTTATTTTTAAATATACCAACATTTAATTATGTGTAATTATGGTATTCTGACATCTGAGATTCATGTAATTATAAAATATGATTAATACTGCGAAATATTTAACATTTTAAATGTATCGACATAAGTGTTTGACAGTAAACTAACGTTAAGTAGTCATATAATGGTTACCATTGGTAAAAAACGCAAACTTTAAGCTTCGTCTTGCGTACTTCCCGAGTCATTTTAAATGTTAGATTATTAAAGCTCTTTATAACTACTTGTTCGAATCAGACTAAATAGAAAGTGAATGGGTCTATTATTTTTGTGCCCCACATAAATTTTTTACAACCATTCATAGTAGTGGCGCACCCAGGATTTAATTGGGGGGGGGGGCCCAAGGAGGATAATGTAAATTAGTCCCATATGATCTTTTTTTTCTTCACAGCCTAATTTCTCGTTTATCGACCTTTTGTCTATTTCACTCGGTGTATCTACACCATGGTCCCCACATCCTGAAACGAGCCCTCAGGCTATGATATTTTGTGGGCTCCCTACCTACCGCTAAGATTAAAGGCAGTGTGAAACACTACATTAACGTTTTTCAAATAGTGTTTTAGTTCAAATTAAGGGTACTTATACAGTGAATTACTGGCGATTTTTAATACATCTACTTTAATAATAATAAATAATTGAGCTGGCGAGTAGCACATTATAATCAAAAATATACTGCACAATTATATAATTGAAAATGTTCATGGCCATGAAGTATAATAGCGCTGCAGGCGACTTTTTACTATTAAAGCTAATTTATGATGTATGTTTATCTCACTTATCTGGTCAACCTGACACGCCGGGCCTCCCACAGCCCGGGCCCACAGGCTAGAACCCTGTCAGCCTACCCCAGCCATAACCTACACCATTCCGGAATTCGGGTGGACACCGAAAATTTTTTAACAGTTCCATTAGGTATTGTGTTTCTAAAAAAAACTGACATTAGTGTTTCGAAATTTTTGTGTTAGAAATTAAAGATTATTTTCTAAAAAGGGTGCTGGAGAATAACAAGTCATTTTTTGCCGTGTTTTTATTTGTCTAAGCCCAAAGGTATAGTTTATCGTCTTTCAATGTTTAAAATCATTCTGATAATTTTCATGTTTGGGGGGTGCCAGGGCTCCCCTTGCCCCTCCCCCCTTGGGTGCGCCACTGATTCATGACGACGCTTTTAGCAGTGTACTGTAATTTGACGATGATGGTGGTTGGTGGATTATGGATCTAGGGGGAGGGGGTTTATACAGGATACCAGACACTGACCTTTATATTGATAAGGCTGGCGCGCACTAGTGCCGGTTCGGTGTTCACGCACTCACGCGTTGGTACACGGACGATACACTTTGATGGATGATATATGAGGTTGATGAATGATGATGAAAATTTCAGGATGAATTATACAACGCAACGTTCACTCAAACCATAACAGATTTAGTGCAACGAAGGTCGAACAGATCCGTTTTGAGCCCCTCGGCAGTTAACGACGGCTAAGCTATTATTAACAAGCTTACAACATGTCCAATTTCTGGATATCAACTTTTGAATCACTTTGTATAATTATTGAATTAATCAATAAACTGTGGTTTGGCGATAACAGGCCAACACGCACCAGTTATCTTGAGCTAACTGAATGTTATTTGCAATCAATGTCGGCTTATGACCCGTGATTGCTCGTCATCTGGTCTTGGGATAATAGTAAATAAGGATGTGAAGTAGTTGGGGGAATAAGGAATGACGGCCATCATATTTGACGCAACCAATTATTCATGTTCAATAAAAAATGCTGCATTCTTAAATCGTATGTACCTATTATTTATTTAATAAAAAAAATATAATGTAACTCTTAGTGACTCACCGGTTGAGTCTATGTGCAAATATATATCACACAACAATCTCATATAATATAATATAATATAATATAATATACGATAAACAAACGCATAATGAGACCATTTTGTGTTCTATGATATACGTTTCATGTTATTTGAAAGAGTGCGTATTCGCGTCTCTCAAAGCTCATTTCCCGGAGTAAAATTACGCACCCTCGGTGCCTTTTAAAGCTTTCATTTATCAACGCACAGTTAACTGGGTTAAGGGAAGGCGGCTTTTGTTTTGTTTTCTTCGCCGGCGTTCGAAAAGTTGCAAGTGTTAGGTAAGTTGTTTTTTCGTATATATATATATTTTTTTTGTTGTAGTCACGCCAAAAAGAATGTAGACGTAAGAACGTTATCATTAAAAAAAATAATTAAAAATACGTCTTCAAAATATTTACTTAATAATAATATTATGAAGACTATTAAATACAAAATCTGAAAAAAATATAGACATAATATTTATTTGTTTAAGAAAACAAAATATTGTGGACATAAAAAATCTAAATTCAGGACGTACACAACAAGAGATTTACACTATAACAAATATTACCCTCACAAGAGAGAAGAGAATATATAAAATAATAATAATAAATGAAAACAAAACAATTACAATAATTTAGTTATAATTGTTACAATTAGTAGAATGTTTTAAACTCTCTTGGCTGTGATAAATTGTAGACCGAGATAGACAGTTTTGATAGTTTATACGGTTAACTTATTATAATTGTTACAATAAGTGTTAATAATTCGACACTTTCCTACCCTATTTAGCTGCCGTTGCGGATCTAAAGCAGGCTTGTGTGTAGAATAGATCAGCTCATAGGCTTGACACGAGAAAACGGTTGCAATCCAGAATAAATCATGACTGCGACCACATGCATGTAAATTCAATTGCTTTATTAGGACACCAGGATTGGAAACCATCCCTCGCGATAACAGGCAAAAGTGTTTCAAGAGCAGTGAATAAGGTATATTTATAAGTGAGGCCATGTATTCACTCACTGCAGCAGTTAAAATGACATAAAGTTATGAAATTTATATTTAATACTAGCTGAAGTACCCGGCATCGCGCAGGGTCGCTTCGTGGTTATATTTATGTAAGATATTTAAAAAAAATTAAGAGGTAATTATTTTTTTAATATAAAATAAAAGTGTGATACAATATGGCAATATGAAAATAATTCTAATAGGAGTAAAGGTCAAACAAAAGAACACTAAATTAAAATCGAATCCAAAATATGCAAACGTTATTAATGTTATTGATATGTAGTAAAAAAATCGAAATTGTATTGAACAAACAAACAACAAACTTTGTATTTTATTTAATACTAATTTAGAAACCTTTGCAGGTGTGCGCATAACAACTGACAAAAGTTTCATCGCAATCGGATGAATGGTATAAAAATGCATACGAACAGAAGAAGAAGATGATTTTCTAATTCATAAATCTTCGTGGGCATGCGCGCTACAACTCACCAAAGTTTCATTGCAATCTGATAAATGGTATAGGAATGCATACGAATAGAAGAAGAAGAAGAAGAAGAAGATGGTTGTACTAATTCAGAAACCTTTGTCGGTGTTACCACAACAACTGACGAAGGTTTCATCGCAATCGGATGAATGGTATAGGAACCATACGAATAAAAGAAGATATAATGAAGAAGAAGAAGAAGAAGATGGTTGTACTTATTTAGAAACCTTTGCGAATGTTGGCACAACCACTGACGAAAGTTTCATCGTAATCGGATGAATGGTATAGGGACCATACGAATAAAAGAAGATATAATGAAGAAGAAGATAGTTGTACTAATTCAGAAACCTTCGACGGTATTACCACAATAACTGACGAAGGTTTCATCGCAATCGGATGAATGGTATAGGAACCATACGAATAAAAGAAGATATAATGAAGAAGAAGTAGAAGAAGAAGATGGTTTTTCTAATTTAGAAACCTTTGCGGGTGTGCATACAACCACTTACCAAAATTTCATCGCAATCAGATGAATGGTATAGGAACGCATACGGGACAGAGAGACATTCATTTTTTTTATATATAAGATAATATATAGCCTATACTCTTCTCGCAAGTGCAAGCAATAAGTTGACAAAGTTTTATCGCAATCGGATGAACGGTATGGCAGCGCATAAAATACGAACAAACAAACAAATATTGATTTTTATATATTAGTTTTTTTATTAAAATAAAATCGTATAGGCAGTAAAAACTCCGAAAGTTTAGTATCGCACCGCCTTCAAATTATAATAAAACGTCTATTCATAACAATATTATCACTTGACTAACAATATTGTCATATATAGTCAGTATATTATAGTATACGAAAAATCGGCAAAAATCCGTAGTGAGCTTGTTTATAGTAAGGACTATTAATTATTATAGTGACATCAATTATTGGCGAAAATAATAAAAATAATGAAAGCTCGAGCGGTAACGCAGTTTACTGCATTATCATTTGTTTAAAAAAGAAATGAGTCATGCTTTCATTTGTTTTGAAACAAGTAAAGCGCAGCCCATATTGAGGTGCATGTCGCCTACTAGCTGTCACGCTGTCGCTGCGAAAATTTAGTCTATGGTTTCGTCATTTTGCAGAATATTTTGAACGTGCACCATCTCGTAAATTCACTGATGAAGAGTGCCTACTATAATGTATTAGTAATTTGAATAATTATTAATTATTCATGCTAATTAAAATTAATTTTAACAGTTTCTACGTGTGCATACGTTAAAATACATGCGGCATAACATCCATAGATATTAGATAATATAACCCAACCTGCAGACCATAGATAATAGATAGTTATTATCGAAAATACATAGTGCCAACCACTAAAAACAATAAAACGTGATTTTTCATGACTTTCGAAAAGTGCAGTCATGTGGAATATAATAAAAACGTTCAAAACGTCATGCAGGTGCCGATGCAGTGCAGTTCAACGTTAAGTCACCTCATTGTTGTTTTAGTGATTTCGGTAGATTTTGCTAACTGACAATGTTCGTTTAAAGGTTCAAAATGTGCTACGGGTTGGGAACATCAGTCTGATAACATTTTAATCATCAAGAACAACGACATTACACACTTTTTTCCCGTAGCGGCAGCTAACTGTGACGTCACGTGATATTCCGCGACATGCTCCTCAATTTGGTTCGCGCTTAAGTCACTTTTTCACGTGTTCCTTTTGATTCATTTAACATGAATAATTAAAAATGGTTATATGTTTTTATTACTTGCAAATATTCTTCCACACAATAAAAGTTTTAACTCAATTAGTGCTGCACCGCGACGGGCGTTTGCGTAAGTTGGCCATTAGATATAATTAACATGATATGTAAATGTGGTTATTAAATATTAATTAACAGGTCAGCTATGATTGTGTTAGTAGTAATTAAAGAACACTACCCGTGCATTCACAACCGCTAAACCCTCACATCACTTCGCCATAACATCTTATAATCATGTAATATTGACCGACAACAAAGATCGTGCAATGATTTCAGTCACTCTTACATCGGCCAGACATTTTGACATATTATATTCATGATAATATAAAACAAAATTAATATAACGCAATAATTTTGAACAATTTAAATGTATTAACATAATTAAATGTTACTTTAGTACATTTTAAAAAAATCGATCTATTTGACTTTATTCAAATGAGTTCCGGCAAAATTCACTAAATAATTTATTATATTATAAAAAAATCTTTTTGCCAATTCTGTGCCACAGTGATACAATTAAATTACGTTGGACGCAGCTTTTTAAAATTAATGACACATAGTTAGTATAATACATCACATGAAATATATAAATTGTCTTATACATTAATACATTTTGGGTCGTTCAACTTGACATCAACTACTATAATTAATGAACTTAAAAAATAATAAATTGCTTACATAGCCTCTAGTTTCTCCTGTCATTTTTCATATGAGAAGTAATATTATGTTTGTTTCTGGGAAATTTAGGCATTATGTAATTTCCCAGTTATTCCTCTACTATTTTATTAAGTAGTTTTAACTGTCTAGCTTTAATTGTTGATAAATTACTTTGACAATTTTTAAAAATAAATGGGTAACTAAACATTTTTAATTAAATACGACAAACTTATAAATATATTGCATACTTCCATGATCGTCTTGAACAACAATTAATCTATTTATGTATCAACACTTTGCAGTTAACAGGTTATGCCCAAACAACACCAAATTATATTCATGTCTTCAATAAAAATAAGTTTATCTTTAAAGTGTAAATATATATTTAGTATCAATTTAGAAGGTTTTGTTGAATTAGACGAAATTTTGACCATTATTAAATCATGTGGAATAAATATATGGGGTAAGAATAAGGACGAGGGTAGTGAGGTTGAAATGGGAAGATCAGATAGGATGCGTGTAATTGAGAAAAATACACAGTTTAATCCCCTACAGATATAAATATTATTACAGAAATGGAATTCACTATAAACTACGACTGCGAATCAAAGTAAAATAAATAAGATAAATATGATAGTCGTAGTAAAACAAGCAGAATGATTCTATTTTACTATGAAATGACGATGAGTGACATAACAAATGTGACGCGATGTAGTTAATGCAAATCATATTGAAAGAGTGTCTGAAAGTACATGTTTGTATAGCATATTTATAGATTGAAAAACTGCGAAATGTTACTATTTTGAAATGACAATAAAATGTATGTTTATTAGCTGTGGCGAAGGGTGACTTTTGGAAAGAGGTAGGCTGTGGAGATCTGATAAAAAAAACACACTTGTCAGGTATAAATACTTACGAGAAATAAGAAGATAATACGATATTACAACTAATGAATAGGTACACACTAATGACAACGAGACACTAATTTAATGAAACTTCAAAAACTCACTGACGACATGAAATTAAACGATCAGTTTAAATTACGTATTTTTTCAAAACATTTATAGACATCAAAAATCATTAGATAAAAGTTCGATTTATTTTTAAAAACAGTCTATATGTATCAATATTTGATTAAACACAATAGAAAATATTTTTAATATTTTTTTTTTTATTATTATTAATTATTTTCTCACTCTCGTTTGATCTAAAACGGTTTTAGGCTCTGCAATCGGAGCTTACCTTAGTTCATACAATTCGATAGACTGGGCGGAGCTACGTGACATAAAGTCCATATGAAAAAAAATGAGAATTATTTTAAACATAATCCGACCTTTATTTACGTAAAAACGGATGGCGCGCTGTGGTTTATTTTTTAAAACCTTTGCAGATTGTTTTGTAATTATCTGTCTAATACATTTCTACACATACGGCATCTCTCTTTGGCAAAATATTTTTTTTATAATCAAGTGATTGTATAAATAAGTCAATATGCAATTAAAAAATATTTTTCTTAAGAAGGTAGGCTTCAAATAATCGCCTAGAATGGAGACTTCTCCACTGTTGATTAGTCAGGTGAGTTTTGTTTTTTTTAATTGTAAATAAATATTAATATCACTTTTGCTAAATCAGCTATCTTTTGAAATATAATTGACCTACATTAATAGCTTGTTTCACTATACGTGATGTTTTGCGATTTTAAATAATAAGGTTTGCGATATAAATAATTATAGTTAATAAGTAATGGTTTTCTGCCAAGTCATGCTGGATAGTATGGTTTTCACCCTACAAATATTATGTAATAAGTTTCTTAATTTATTCAAATTAATATCATATTATTTATACATTTTGTTATTTTCATATTGTGTAGAATAAATCAAGTTTTATTAAACTGAATGTACTTTTACAGAGATCATTAGAATTCCTAGACGTACGTTTTTATACTTTTTTATGAATACATGGCTCATTTTCAAAGGTAGCTAATTATTTTCGTAGCCCTAATAACTGAACAAATTGCAGAACGCTGCTCTTGCACGTAGTACCCGGGCATGTTTCACGTCGCTGAAAATTCCTGAAAATGTTGTTTATTACCTTTATAATGAGTCACACACCAACAAAAACGCCTGCATTATTCAGCGAGGCTTTTTTTCATTTCCGCCAAGGCTCCAACAACCAACTAGTGCATGTCCGGAAAACAAAAGGAAAGAAAACTCAGCTTTGATTTTCGCACAGTAAATACCTGCCTATATTTTTAAGAAACGTATCGTTATAATGTCACTATGTTACAGTGGCAAAGGGTGGAGGTAGGCTGTTAAGATCCACTATAAATAGTGCACACTAAGCTTTGTCAGTCATACGTATTTTTTTCATTGGAAATAAGACTATAATTTACAGATGGTGTTGGTAAGTTTATAAAATTCAATTAAACCCTGCGAAACCAAGCCATAATAGATTATATTAAAAAAATACTTGCCTGTCTATAAAATATCTTAAATTATGCAATTAAATCATACATAACTTTGGATATTTTATAGATAGAATAATATTTTTTATCTATTATAGTTTGGTTCAGAAAGTTCTTAATGAATTTAAAAAATGAACCAATATGTATTCTTAATCCAACGACAACAATTAAGTACGGATGGAAAAGTGTGCACAATTTTGACGTATCGCCCAAAGTATATTAAAACTATCATAATTTGATTTAGGCAGGGCTTAATTGATTTTTCAAAACTAATCAACACCATCTGCAAACTGTAGTCTAAGTTCAATAAAAACAAATACGTATGACTAACAAAGTTTAATGTGCACTATTTATGGCGGATCTGAACAGCCTATATCCACCTTTCGCTACTGCTATGTTATTAATCCAGCTAATCTAAAAATTGTGTGCAAAAACCTCCATTGATAGTAAAAGCTCTACTAACCGATTTTCTTGACAACTGGATTAAGGGTATGCACTAGTTGTGAAAAAATTCGTAATCACTCAGCATCGAAAATGTATGCCATGTTTTTACTAATTTTGTTATCATTATTATTACTAGATAAAATAACCTGTCAATATTATTGTAGATGCGCTCAATAATATTATATAATTTCTGTTACACAAATTTACATGTGTTTTTTTCTCACTTTACGCCTTTTAATACGTCTTCTCTATATCCTCCTCTCTCTCATACGTTTTCAAGCACTTTACCACTTATAATTTTATATTATGTAATTACAATCAAACTCGTTAAAATGTTTATTGCGGAATTAATGCCATGCCACTATGTTAGACGTAGGTATATCGTCTGACGAATCTGTTAGACTTTTCATGGAATATATTACTAATTTAATTGTAAATAGTCCCAAAATAAGAAAAAAAGAACTTTTTATATACAACGTTTTTAAATGTTGAAATGTTGTTGAACTGTTGAATCATATAAACTTGACTTGACTAGCTTAAACGATCAAAAAAAAATGTACTTGATATGATAGAAATAATACTGAAATGTCATTTTGACATGTCATATTGATTGCCATAGTAACGCACGTATATATTAATAATTTAGCTGCTAGGACCCCAGACCCCTAGCAATCAATAATGGTGTCGAAATAACTTTTCATACAAAACAGAATTAACTGAAAATGAATTCAATTCTACTTAAAGATGGCTAAAAGTATTAAAAACTGCATTGGCATCGTGTTCTAATATATTCTAAAACTTTTAAATATCTAGCTAGTCGGGAAGTTAGTTAAAAATCGATTGCAAGATTTGTACTGGACAAACAACCACCGGACAACGTGTGTATGTGCGGACAATCGTATATGTTTACGATATTTATATTACTTATTTGAAAATACCTCAAATATAGTTATACTAAAAAAATCTTTGAACAATATACCCGTCAGTGTGCTTTACTAATTGAGCCACGTGCTTTCTAACAAATTATAACTAAATTAACTAGTAATATTTACATATTGAAACGTTTAATAAATTGCGTTAAAAGAATGTTACATTTTCAAATCTTAAATGAATTACTCGTTGAATAAAATAAAATAATTTATTATTACGATAATAGTAAATAAATCAGAAGTAAAAAAATATGATTGCTGTACTGCTTTTATTTCTTCGATATTTCTATGCAAACTTTTGATATTTCGTTTGATATGGCTTTGTAATAATTGTTTTTTAATATTATTTGATAACTAATCGAAGATTAAAAAAAATACTTACTATTTACGAAAATACGAAGGAATCATTGTTTGTTTTATTCGTTAGACCCAAATCCAGTAATCCTAACCTGTTACATACGTTTTCAAAAGGCAAATTTATTTTTTAAAATATCGGACATAATAATTACAAGATAAGAATAACCTTTTCTATACAACGTTTTTAAATTTTCTGTTGAATCATATAAACTTTTTTTTGTGCTTGATAGAAATACTGAATACATATTATGGAATACTGAAATGTCATTTTGACATTTCATATTGATTTCCATAGTAACGCAAGTATATATTATTAATTTAGTTGCTAGGACCCCCTTAGCAACCAATAATAGTGAGTAATAAAAATATTACTTTTAACGAATTTTTTCCAAAACATACAAAACAGAATTAACTGAAAATGAATTCAATTCTGCTTAAAGATGGCCAAAAGTATTAAAAGAATGCATTGTCGTCGTGTTCTGGTATATTCTAAAAGTTTCAAATGTCTAGCTAGTCGGGAAGTTAGTTAAAAATCTTCAATCGTCCAATATAAATCTTGGACACACAAGAAAAAATGTGTACCGGACAAACAAGAATACGAGCTAATAAAAACGTGGTAAAAATCATAAATATTGTATTAATTTTTATTATTATATTTTATAGCGCGATTTATGAGCCACCTGTGTTTGTGTATTACAAGGTTCAAAAATAATCTGTAGTCTTGTCAAGAATATTTTCATATTATTAAACAATAATTATTAATCTCTTAATGTCTAAAATTACATTGGCCCAATAATCGGAACAGAAAAAGGAACGAAACGCAATTGACAATGAATGATTATAATTATTTATTTTTAAACGTATCTCATTTCTTGGAAGCGCCCATTTACTTAATTAATTTTAATGATGAATGCAATATTTTTTTTAAAAAATACTGATTATATCATAATAAAATTCTTGAAATAAAAATATAAAAAGGTTGCATAGTATTGTTTTCAACTAACAAGAGGTCATGACATTTATATATTATGACCTTTATTAAAAAAAATTAAAGACAGACTTAAATTATGTCAGTTTGTTTATTTTATTTTGAAGAGTATTTTGGTTATATATCAATTTGTTCTTTCGCCTTGTTATTTTAAGAGTGAAGTTTTTGAAGAACATTTGCGGTCATCAAATGTTTAATATTAATATAAAGAATAATAAGGCTTCAAAATTATACAAATAGATTATCTACAACGTTTAAGGAATGTACAGGCTTTTGCTCTAAAAATATCATAAAATCTCCATTTTGACCATCGTGGCGCATATGGTGGATATTTTTTTTTTTAATTTATGAAATTATTCGCAGAGTAAAGCTAGGCTGGAGTGCTTTTGGCAGCCTAAATAATGTCTTCAAAAGTGACCTTCCATTGTGCTTAAAGCGCAAAGTGTTCAACCAGTGTGTGCTTCCCGTAATCACATAATATGCGTGCAAAACATGGACCCTAAGTAAAAGAGAGATCCAGAAACTTAGAGTAGCACAACGTGGTATGGAGAGGTGCATGCTGGACATAACGCGAAAAGACAAAAAGAGAAATGAGTGGATAAGGAAGCAGACAAGGGTTTTCGATGTTATAGAGTTCATTAAAAGCCTCAAATGGAGATGGGCCGGACACATAGTTTGAAGAAGAGACAATCGTTGGACAAATTTAGTCATCCAATGTGGGCCCTTAATATTAACATTTTTTTCCAAATAATTTATTAAAATTGTATCTGTGTAATTTCCTAAAATAAAATTTCAAAGCCATACCGTAACTTAACTCTTTTTATGGCATTTTTTGGAGGTAAAGTGGGTTTACTCTGGTTATTACAAAGGAAGGGTATTTTGTGCAATGTTCACTGATAAACAGGCATCTGTATCTGGTTAAGACGTTTCATTTGTATCGTGAAGTTCTGTTTTCAACGCTAACGTTTCGGGTGATTTATATGTGTTTGCGTTCAACCCTTTTTTATACCGGAAAGTAACAGGTAGAGGTTGCAATTCCGTTTGATTTCTTTATCCCGGAATCCCGGGTTTCACATTCACAGGACATATTTCAGATTAATGTGTTACAAACTTCACAATATTATCGCTTTGAAAATAATTTTATATACACTTAAATTTGTTATTAATTAGACCGTCAACCGTTATTATTTAGATGAACATCTTACTGGTGTATGCATATAACAGCAAACTGCATCCAAGCTATTTAATGCAAATTTGCATGCATAAACCTAAATAGAGTCCGTTGAATAGTGACGTCACGTCACTGACGTAATACGCGTCATGCCGTGACTAATGTTACCAACTTTTAAATTTTGATTCCTCGATAATTAATTTAAAATTTTGAAATTGTGAATAGGAATAAAAATGTGCAAACGGTTCCATATAAATTTAATAATTATAAATGAATAATTATCATGAACTTTAAATAATTTATTTGTTATAATATCATATTTATTTCTAAATGCACAAAAGGATAAAGTATACCCAGTAAACACTCGATATCTTATACATCGATCCTCGATATCTTATACATTATTACAATTTTAGCATTTTTACCATCATGAATCCATCTATAGCCCAACGATGACGGGCAGTTAACTTCAATCAAGACGAACTAAACCTACTAAACGCTTGTTTTGATGAACTCATTTTAGACGTATATTAAAGTGACACTGACAGATCGCGCAGATCGCCGCCATTTTAAGTTTGTTGCGCATTCCTGTACGCATCTTCGTGACGTATGCATTTTTTATAGTTTTCTTATTCGGCCGATAAACTACTAACTGCGTTGAGTGCGGTTCGTGCCTGTACGAATACGGCTGTTAAACAGTATATCATTATGTAAATTATTATTTATATTATAAGCAAACGCCGCAATCAATGCGCCAACGTTTTTTCCATTTTTTTCTTCTTATTCTTATTCAAACGTATTACTTATACTGTGGTATCATAAAAAAGTACTTATATCATCATCATTGTCAGCCTGAATCTATCGACTGCTGGATGAAGGCCTCTCAAAACTGGTTCCACTTACATATTACACATATACATTACATTATATATTATATTTGACTTGGATTATCGTTAACGCATAAAAGAAAACATATGAAAGTGAGTAAGTGATCGCGATACATGGGAGAATATATATTAAACATTCACGTATTAATTATAATACCTAATTTAAAAGTCGGAGTAATTGCTTATTCTTGCGCTATATAAAATAAAATAAATGAGTAGTTCATAAGCCATGTGAACCAACTTAGTTAGTTTTGAGTAAACTAGGTTCTAAAATAAAAAAATTTTTTTAGAATTATTAATAACCATGTCCTTGCTTTTAAATTTTGCTAATTTTGAAAAATCACCCAAGCTTTGAGAAAAACACATAAATATTGTGTGTCCTGACCGTAAATCGAACCCATTAACTCTCGGGTGGAAGGCAAGCGACTTAAGCACTGCACCACGAGAGCCGCATCTAAAATAATATTGGAGTATTTCTAATTTTGTAAGGGTATGATTGCAATTCTGAAGTGTTGTGTTGGGTACATTTAAGTTATTTAGTAAGGGCAATCAAACCCTTACAAAATTAGAAATACTTACATAGTATGTTTGAACCTAGTTTACTCAAAACTAACCAGAATGGACTTGGTTCACTTGGCACATGAACCACTCAAATGATACTCTTATAATAGTTTGATAGATGCTTACAGTGCGATATTAGTGTATCTAGAATTAAGTGAGTTATCTAAGAGATTTGATGGTATATAATTGGTGGCGCTTTTAGTAGTGGACTATATAATTTGAAGGTGATGGTGGATGGTAGATTACGGATCTAGGGGGGGAGGTTAACACAGGATGCCAGACACTGGCATTTGTGTTGAGAGAGCTGACGCGCGTTGGAGGCGCTTCGGTGTTCACGCACTCATTCACTGGTAAACGGACGATACACTTTGATGGATGATATATGAGATTGATGAATGATGATGATATGTTCAGGATTGATGATTGACGGACGCCACGTTCAATAAAACCGTAACAGACTTAGTACAACGAAGGTCGACAAGATATGTTTTGAGTTAACTTTTGAATCACTCTGTATAACCATTGTCCCCTGCTCACTGCCCATGTCCGCTTGCTGCATATCACTTGTGCTAACTGACTTATTTACCGTAATGGTCGTATTATGACCCGTAATTGCTCATCGTATGGTCTTGTGACAATAATAAATAATTGAATTTGAGTAAGTGGGGACTAAGGATGAATGCGACCACAGTTTGGCCCAACCAGTAATTATAATAGGGATAGAGGGCTTCAACCTACTGTAACCATCAGCAACATACACAATCAATGAAAAAAATAGAAACATTATGAATGAGGAAGAACCATTAGCTAAGCATCCCTACAGGAGATTCCACAAAGGCTTCTCCAAATTAATACAATACTTCACAGACAAATAATTGAGTCTGAAACACCAGAACAAAGACAGTAAGACAGAACATTCACGTAAACCCATAATCGAAAGAAAAGACTGTGACGAAACGTATGATAATGTTGATATTATTATCAGAGCGTTGGAGCACACCATTTTTTGAGTTGCTCCACTACAGCTCCGCTCCCGGACCTAATACTTGCTCCAGCTCCGCTCCATGGTCTGCTCCGCTCCGGGTAAAAAGTTTTAATAAGTATTATATGTATACAAATGTTAAAAAAATAACTAAGTAAGTAGTTTTAAAATAATCGTCATTTTCATTATTAATTCTAATTAAACAAAATTCCGACAGCAAATTGTCTCACATTATTTGCCTCTGCTGTCAAAAAAGTGAGGTTATTTATCACTCGGCAGTGTTTCTATATTTCAAATAATTCCAGTGTTGCAAAGTGTCGAAATTTACCTACTATTTTCATTAGATTTTAGGAGGAAAATTTCATAATAAAAAAACAACCGGAGCAGTGGAGCACTACAAATTTTTGGTACTCTGGCTCCGCTCCTGCTCCGGGTAAAATCTCATTGCTCCAGTGCTCCGTTCTCCTGCTCCGAGCTCCGCTCCAACGATCTGGTTAATATGTGATACTGCTACCTGGTAATACTTATTAGTAATAGTATATAAAGATTTCTAGTTATGTATTACTATACTTTGGCTGCGAGTCACTGCTAAACAAAACGTACATAATATTATGTACGTATAAAAATAAAACAGTTTATTATTTTTACTGTTGGCAAGTGATCGAATAAATTATAACTAATGACCTCTGGTTGACCTTAGCGTGCCTAAAAAAGTATGACACCGGCTTAAGCAGAGTTTAATAAAAGAAAAACAATGTTTTTCAAAAGCAAGCGTGTACTTGATTTTACATTAAGTGTGTGGTAATACTGAAAATTTTCAGTATTCATAGAAAAAGTTTAAGAGGTCTCAGGTCAAGGTAGGTCACTTTTTGTGGCATCGTAACAAATGTTTATTAATTATTTTATTCCTCTAGTAGGTAATATTTTGTAATGCATCATTGGTTTAATAATAATATGTAACTGAAGTGTGACCTCCACTACATACTAAGGTTAAGCCTTTATTTTTTTATGAAAACCTTACCGGAAAACAAACCTAAAGCTCCCCCGTTATGAGTATGTTATGATGATATTATTATAAATAGTTAATTTTTGGTGGTAGATTAGGTGAAAGAGAGAGAAGAGAGAGAGAATACAATAATAGAATGACAAGGATGAGATTATAATCGCGGGTAATGATGTACTTGTGAGATTGATGTGATCAAGAGATTGATTATATTAATGAACTGAGAGACTTGAGCCGAGTGGAATGATGGTTGATTATGTCGAGTGAAGGACTCGTGACAATAATAGTGCACCGTTTGAGGGACTCGATGAGTGAGTGAAGATTCATGCAATGTCCTTCCAATTTATATGAATGCAGTACTAATACCGCAAGAGACATTGTCGCAATTAACAAATCATAACACTACTGATCTATTTATGATTGAGGAAATACAGATGATTATTATCGCTCTATTGTTTTGTTTTGACAATAAAACATACATATTAAAGTGTGTCACTCATTCAATACTGTGTGGTACGATTGCTAGAAAAATTGCTAAAAAATATCAATAAGAGCAAGCACGATGAAACTAAAATTTTCTGTTAAGAGAGACCTTGGCTTCATGTTATAATAATGATTTAAGTAAGTTTTTATTACCTTGGACGCATTGGTTAATTTGTAATGCAAAATGATTGATAGTATAATATACCGAATATATTTTAACTGACAACTCATTGTAAAAAACATTGTTCTATAAGCTATGTAGGATCCATTAATTATTCATAAACCTAGTAACATTTTAATACAGTTTATAATAAAACTAATGTCTAGTTATATAAACATTTACATTATAAGTTAAAGCAATGTGTAATTTCCTCTTGTCACATGACTCCGGTATTGCCAGTGGAGTATACCTAATATAATTTATAAACACGCGAATTAATATCAAAATTTTCCCGAAAGTTAAACATCATTTTGACAGAGGAGGGTAGGCGTGACGTAATTTCACTTGTTGCCGTAAAAATTTAATCCGTAAGAGGAAGATGGGATGGAAAGCGACAGGGTAAAGTGGATGATGATACTTGTCACATTGTTTGCAAAGTTTCAAGGGCTATAGGGACGGAATGTCAAGATTTGTTGTGTGTTTTTTGGCGCAATAGATTTAGTAACCTACTTAGTTTATCGATTTTCGATAAATTTAATTTACTCTGTCATGAATTCATATCAACTTTTGCCTCCATGCTTAAGTGCTATATGCATAGTAATAGTTGTGTAAAGAAATCTAACTATGCACTCACTCAATCAGTCAGACCAGCCAGTCAATTTTTGAATAAAGAATAAATTAACAAATAATAATTACAAGATAAAAAGAACTTTTTATATACAACGTTTTTAAATTTTCTGTTGAATCATATAAACTTGACTCGACTAGCTTAAACGATCAAAAAAATTTGTATTTGATAGAAATAATACTCAAATATCATTTTGACATTTCATATTGATTTCCATAGTAACGCACGTATATATTAATAATTTAGTTGCTAGGACCCCAGATCCTTAGCAACCAATAATAGTGGATTGAATTACGGATTTCTTCCGAAATAACGTTTCATACAAAAAAGAATTAACTGAAAATGAATTCAATTATTCTACTTAAGGGGGGACATGCTCGTCGAAGGTCAAAATTGAGTTTTTATTGTATTTTCAAACCATGATCCTGGACACTCCTTAAACGTTGTAGATAATCTATTTATATAATTTTGAAGCCATATTATCCTTTATAGTTATTTTAAACATTTGATGACTGCATGAAGTATTTTTGTTACATAAAATAGTATTCTTTTAAACCTCTTGCTCTAATGTTTTAGAATATAGTCATATTTCGGTACAGAACTGTGCAGTGGTGTTAAGATTTTTCACATTTATTAATTTTTAAACGCATTTATAAAACCATTAGTATAATTTATTACGAGATAATTTTTGTAAAATATTCACGATAAAAAATTATTTTGATAATCTCTGTGATCCCAAATTTGACAAGAATTAGGCATTTTATTATTCAAAAAATCGGCAAGATTAACACATTTGAAGATGATTCTAAAGATACTTATTATAAGCTATGTCTTTGACCATTCAAGTGTGATAAAAATCTTATGAATAATGATTGCTTTATAATAATTATTGACCTAAGAATAAGGTAGTGTTTTTTTGAAATACGCCATTTCTTTTGTCATTCCCTAGTAGTTAAGCTACAACATACGGCCGTAGCCATAAAATGACAAACTATAATTAAAGTAGGGAGTAAAATTATGTTAACGCGCGTGTTTGAACATGTACCTAACCGAATTTTTTTTTATTTTTTTTTTAAACGGTACATGTTCAAACACGCGCGTCAATATCATTTTACTCCCTACTTCAATTATAGTTTGTCAATTTATGGCTACGGCCGTATGTTGTAGCTTAACCACTGGGGAATGACAAAAGGAATGGCGTATTTCAAAAAAACACTACCTTATTCTTAGGTCAATAATTATTATAAAGCAATCATTATTCATAAGATGTTTATCACACTTGAATGGTCAAAGACATAGCTTATAATAAATATCTTTAGAATTATCTTGAAATGTGTTAATCTTGCCCATTTTTTGAATAATGAAATGCCTAATTCTTGTCAAATTCGGGATCACAGAGATTATCAATATAATTTTTTATCGTGAATATTTTACAAAAATTATCTCGTAATAAATTATGCTAATGGTTTTATAAATGCGTTTAAAAATTAATAAATGTAAAAAATTTTAACACCACTGCACAGTTATGTACCGAAATATGACTATATTCTAAAACATTAGAGCGAGAGGTTTAAAAGAATACTATTTTATGTAACAAAAATACTTTATGCAGTCATCAAATGTTTAAAATAACTATAAAAGATAATAAGGCTTCAAAATTATATAAATAGATTATCTACAACGTTTAAGGAGTGTCCAGGATCATGGTTTGAAATTACAATAAAAACTCAATTTTGACCTTCGACGAGCATGTCCCCCCATCGTGTTCTGATATATTCTAAAAGTTTCAAATGTCTTACTTGTCGGGAAGTTAGTTAAAAATCGATTGCAAGACTTGTACCGGATAAACAACCACCGGACAAATAAGAATACGACATAATAAAAACGTTGTAAAAAGTGAAAAAGTGAAAAAGTACTGCCGCTGTTTCAGCCAAACCAAAAGAATTTAATACCAAGTATCTAAGCAAACACCAATAAAAAATGAATGAATAGTAAATTTTACAAGCATATAATTGTTTAATTAATGGAAACTTTAGTAAATAATAATAATGAATACTAGAGTGTATAATAGGTAGGTACATTAAAATAATGCTGTGAATACTTTATCTGTGATGTTTACATAATATACAATTAAAATACTGACAATATAACCATAAATTTACTTTTAATTTATAACTACGTATCTCATTAATGTTGTGTGTTTTAAAAAATAACAACATTTCCAATCGTCAAGAGTGACGTTGCCGTGTAAGTTATGTTTACCTTATCTCTCTAGTTTTACATAACATCAACATTATACGGATCAGGCCTTATGTCAAAGAACATTCATCCTCTTTGGGTCGTATAGTACTGACATGAAATTCATGTCTAAATAAAACACGGTTCTTGTCGTTTTACACTTTACAAAGAGCCAGCAGCAAACAAATTTTGTACATAGCCGATATACCTACTGGATTATTTGTTAGATTAGGTTTAAATTTTTTAATTGTATTTAATTTAATCACCTATGAAAATTGAATTAATGTTCATATTGAACCTAATAAAATTTGAGACCGTATAGTATACGCCGCAGTGAGGGTGGAGGTAGGCTGTTAAGATCCCCCATAAATAGTGCACACTAAACTTTGTCAGTTATACGTATTTGTTGTTATTGAAATAAGACTACACTTTACAAATGGTAAAGGTAAGTTTTTAAAATTCAATTAAACCCTGCGTAAACCAAGCTATAATAGATAATAGTCAAAAAATACTCATCTATCTATAAAATATCTAAAATTATGTAATTGTATGTGTAATATGTATTCTCAGTCCAACAAAAACTAATAAGTATGAACGAAAAAGTGTGCACAATTTTGTCGTATCGCCCAATGTATACCTAAACTATTATGATTTGGCTTAGGCAGGGCTTGATTGATTTTTAAAAACTAACCAACACCATCTGTAAATTGTAGTATTAGTTCAAAAAACAAATACGTATTTCTAACTTAGTGTAATGTGCATTATATATGGCGGATCTTAACAGCTTACCTCCACCCTTCGCACTGCCATCTCTTTCCGATAAGAAAGCTCACGGTAAACTGTGCCACGGTGAAATGTACTACGTTCAATTTAATAATCCGGAACATAATATTATGTAAGGTACCTCATCATAACCAAATACGTCATCTAGGACTGGCGCGGAGACGTCAATAATTTTTAAAAGCTAAATGTCGAGACCTTTGAGCTTTAGTTTGATTAAAGTTATATTATGATGATAAACAACTCAATTCGTGTCATCATATTGATCGGCGATATTAAATACCCATTTTTCGTAGTGTCCAATTATGGAAAACTCAGTAAATAGCTGATTGCAATTATTGTTTCCGCGATATAGATTCTTCTACATAGTCAGCTATAGCCGATGACGCAAACTCCATATAGTAGCTGACTCAATTATAATAATTATTTCCTAAATATTCTTTTCAAGATGTTATTTTGACTGTGAGTACGTCAATAAATAGCGGATCATAATTTATTGGACATGCCACTCGAATTTAAGTTCCCGGTCTGGAGGCCAATCCCCGAATGAAGCACTGCAAAACACATCACCGAACCGCTTCAACTGAAGCACGTAAAATTTTTAGTTTTACAGGAGATATTGTGTGTATAGAGCTTCGAAAGAAATGGATACACGAAAAATAAGTACGAGTGAGAAAGCATTCAGCATGCTTATACCTCATGTCCATGCGTTTGAGTAAGATAGAAAGTAAACATGTCAAGACGGAACTCTTGTCAATTTCATGGAAATTAAATAACATTTTTATCCATTTTGGTAATGACTTCATATTATCAGTACTTACCGTTAACGTTGCATTATTAAACCATTCATTGTTGAAGTACGTAGCCAATTAATCTTTAAACAAGCTAGTTACGTCTCCAATATAACAATATTACAACACGGAATTTCCGTTGTATTTTGCAAACAAACATGTGAGTTTCTGTATTACAAAATCACAATAAATATTTAAATGAGAATTTAAACACAAAATAATACTTTCAGCGGTAATAGTTATGTAGAAGATAGAATAAATAGTTTAACAGCCCTCTTCAATACTACGTACGACTTTCTGACGTTTAATAATAAATGTCAAATGGAGAGTTGCTAGCGCCTCTACCGCCAAAGCATGTGTACTTCAATTCCATAGTGCAGTCGACACTACCGGTTGAGTTTAATATATTTCGTTGAAGTAGGCTTGCGCTTCCGTTGCGCAATCGGTCATAGTGCTTCATTCGGGGATTGGTATCCTGTTAGTATCTCGGTCTCGGAATCTCTCCGCACAACATCACATTCTACCAAGATCGGACCTCAGAACAGTATCATAAGTATTGTAACACACTCTTGTGTCGACTGTTTACACTGCAAATAAAACTCGCTCATGCATTCATCGGAGCAACCACCAAATTTTGACTTGTCATCTCTCCTTCTGACGACCTATTCATACATCACACCATTACCCCCACAGTTATATTTTACAAGTGATATATTTCTTGCAATGCTAAAAGTGTTTGTATCAATAGTTGCCAGAAACCATTATTTAAGAATAATATAAGTCACGAATAAAAGTACAAACACAGCGTCCAACTAAACGACTTTTTCGGTAAGCTTTCTTGCGTCTTTATCAGAAATTATTTCTAGTTGACAAACCTGATTTATTTCATTTCTCAATAGATTACATTGACATATTTTCCTGGGAGGTTTTTTTCCCTCCCTTTATGGATGGCAATAGTTGGCCCGAAATTTCAGCTGAGGCGGCATCCACCCTTAATCCCCCGCGTTATGAAGTAGCGGGAGTTCAGTGGGGGCGTCTTTTGTTGGAGTATTTCCTTCTGCAGACAGGGGTGAACTGGGGACGTGATACTGCCCACGCGAAATAGTTTAGTGAGCGTCTCTGGTACAGGTTGTGGGTTGGATAATACGTAATATTATTTTATACCGCCGCTTATCTCTGACTAACACTCGGTGGAAGTCTGTTAAGGATATAAATTTTATTTCGTTGATATTAAAAAAGTACAAATGTTACGTGAAAGTGGAAATGTTTTATGACTACTATGAAGAATTTTAACGTGACATAAAACGTGGTTTAGTACTTCAAATAGGTTCATTAATTTTCAACCATAATAAGCATTCGGTGGAGAATAATTTGAAAGGTTCCAGTGACACTAGTAAAAATGAGTTCGAAACAATTGTCACATCATTACATACTGTCACCTGAATAAAATAACAGTTTGAATTTTATCCACTTCCACAGTAACTAAAAATTTAATTAAATAAAACATACATAACTTGTAAACACCTTAGATAATATCGTCGCCCCAAAAGCAAAAGGGCACTTGTGCATAAATTGAGTTTTGAGAAAAACGCATTTTAAGTGTTTTTGGAGTGAAAAAAAATCGTGGAGAGGTTATTACTTAATATTTTAAAATGAAATTTGAAACACATATGACCCAATTACTCAACATTGAAATGCAATTTTTATTTTTTTTATTATTTGTCAATTTTTGAATTTTAGGAGGTTTTAAGTCACATGTTACCTTTTTCTTATATGCATTTATGAATAGTCTTATCTTCATCTTTTGATTTGCGAGCGTCCACTTTACGCTTATTGTGATCTTCCAAAATATTTATTTGGGCCTCTTTGTCCGCTGCCAACATGTTTTTAAATTTTTCACAAATTTCACAAGTGCCTTTTTTCTGCAACGATTTTTTTTACAAAGGCCCCTACTCGCTTTTAAATATTAAACTTGTTACCTTTTTCTATATTGTTTTTGTAAACATTGCACATAGTTCCTAAAATAGTGTACATGTTACCTTTTTCCTATACTTTAAATGAAGATCAGTTTACAAATACACAAGTAACCTTTATTTTTTTTGCTCAATTGTGAATTCATGGGTTTCGCTTCACAAATGCCGTTTTGTCCATAATGCAGAGAAAAAAATTACGAAGAAAACTGCATTTATAACTCAAAACCGTCAAAATTGCACATATGCCCTTTTGCTTTTGGGGCGACGATATATACCCACTAGAAAAAATAATATTTGAAAAAAAAAATACGAAACTCGACGGGATTTGAACTCGTATTTTTTTGGTGTCGCGCCAATTTGTGCATTAAGCAATTATGCTACGAGCCTTCTATCTAATGATGACAATTTAAACTAGTAGGTCATACATGAAATGTCTATCAAATTGCGTTATTATTGACTATCGATTTTTGTGTACTAAATCAAGTAATATTAATTACCTTAATTAGTAACCGACGCTCGGCTATCGCCAAAGACGTCATCTAGGACAGAGACGTAATAATAATACTTAAAAGCTAAAATTCGAGACCTTTATTTCAATTTCAATTTATTTATCTTTAGCATATTATGGACATTACGAATTATAAGTTTAAGACATTCACAACATGACATGAAATATTATTATAAAGAAGAAAAAAGTAATAAAAGTGATAAAAGCAAAAATATAACAAGATGACATAATATAAACATATAAAAGCAGTGAAAATACAATTTTATTATACATCTATAGAAGTTCAAAGAAGTACACTGAGTTTGCTTAGGAGACCCTATTTTAAAAATTTATAAAATAGCGTTCACCTAAACTCACTCTCACGCAAGTGGAATATATCAACACCTTGATTGAACATAGTTATCGCCCTCCCAATTGGCATTACCAATGGCAGGTTAATTCTTCACCTTGGAACAATAAACAACTAATGCTCTCTATTTCTAAGATAGTTATCAGGGACACACAGGTCAACTCTGCCCAAAAAAGCAGAGTTCTCATTTATACCTCGAATAAATCGAAAAAGTACGTAGCTAAATAAATATATCTTCTAAATTGCAGACTGCAGTATGAAAGCATGCCTAAGAGAAAGTCAGTTGGATAAAGCCACGGATAGTATCCATACAACCTCAAGTAAAGGAGTCTTAAGAATATCTTCTGAACCTTCTCGGCCATATGGCCGTACTTCAACTGATGCGGTGCCCAAACAATAGACTTACTCTCAAGCCTGCTTCGAACTAAAGAATTAAACAAAAGTTTTAATACTGTAACATCCGAAAAGACCCGGGAAGTACGCATGGCGAAGCCCAACATTTTCAGCGCCTTGTTACAAATTGTAACTATATGGTTAATAAATGTCAGTTTACTCTCAAACGTAATGCCAAGGTCCCTAACAGTTGATATTCGTAACAGAACTCTACTATGTATCGATTATTGGAAAAACAACACTTTTGAGGCTCTGGTAAACGACAAAACATTGCATTTATCAATGTTGAATTTTAGCTTGTTACGCCTGCCCCAATCTCATTTATTATCTTAATCAAGTTGGAGCTGACGACAATCGTCCAAGGTGACAACTTCCAAAAAGAGTTTCAAGTCATCAGCAAATTTTATTACCAATGCTATGTCATTTATGAAAATCGTGAACAGTAATGGCCCTAAGTTTGAGCCCTGAGGGACACCAGAAAATGTGTAAAAGGTTTTTGACTGATAAAGGCCTTCACTTGACATAATTCAATTCATCATAATCACTTAATACGGAATTAAAGTATTTGTTTTACAAGGGAAAAAATATTATATGGATTTGAAGACGCTGGAGTCCTGAGTAAGTATCTGAGTCCGGTCCAATATATATATATATATATATATATCTAAGAAGGCATTGGTTTACGGGTCGGAGGAAACATAACTCATATCCGATCCATAAACCCTGCCCCACGTTACATCTCGCGACCTGTGATCTCTGTTAGTCCGATTCTAACTGCGAATCCGACCAAAGGAATTAGGGCTTTTCAATTCGGCACTGCCATTGTGTTCCGATTATGCCGTTTTGCGGATTCGATTATTGAATTAACGTTTTGCTATGAAAGGGAAATATTCAGCTAAATAATCGCAGTGTCAATGTTAGATAATAAGCTTACATATCTAAAAACTGTATGAATGAACTTATTTTTGTATCAATAATGCGGACCTTTTTGTGGAAAGCTTCGCAGATTTCTCAGTTTGCTACAAAAGCTCGTATTTAATCATGGATACACAAAAGTTTAATAATATTTTCACGATTCTTCTTCATCATTACGCCGTTTCTACTAGATGTTGCTTCAAAACACAGCAAAGGCAACACAATTTTATCCTGCTTAATTCAATGATTTTCAACCTTTTTGGTTAGCGAAACATTTGAAGTTGTGGGAATGGTCGATGGTGTTGTAGATGAAAGACGATCATGGTTATTCTTAATGATGGAGAAGTGAGAATTTATTTATGGTAACATAAGTACAAGGGTACAATCGGTACAATAATATAAATAAACTAACAGTACATATAATGAGATAGTAATGGACCAGGTACTTAGATTCGAGTGACTTCTCCGATGAATTATTATTCACTATTTATACAATCAAAATAATATTCTTTTTATCGAAATAATAGAATCAGATATTAGCTGGCGTTTGCGTCAATGGATGACTGACTAAGTGAAAAACGGATAATGCAGAATTTATTATTGGTGTCAGCTCCTTACCGAGTTTGCTATAATTTGACACTATGAAAAATAGATAATTAATTTGTAATTCTATATCTCGAAAAAGTATTTTATAAAATCACGGGGAACCCCTACCTAGATGATGTCTATAAAGATCCAGTTGGGAAAATTACAAAAGAGATTTGTAAATTAATAAACAGTGAAATACCTACCAAAGAGTTTGTCCAGATGACGCGAGTGCATTTGGACAGCTTAAGGCTATAACTTCAGCTGAGGTATGGTCTAAAATGATTCGTTATAATAATAGTATATTCATTGACTTGTTTTCTTTTTCAAGTACATGCGGAATTTTAGTCATCTTTACAAGATTCAAGAATATATTCCTCTGACGCCATCACAAAACAAATTGACGTGTTCACACCTCGACTGTCAGTCTCCGATTGGCGACGATTGCAAAATTGTGTTCCACATACTGTTGAAAATTATTTGCCGTTTCACTTATGTACGCTCTTAATGAGATCACCTATACCTCGACCGCTCGCGAGAGGTGACACGTGGCGATAACATGTGGACGATTCAATGACGTCACAATTCTTGAAATGCGCGCGAGTTTTTACGCGGGAGTCAAATCGTAATATCTGGACAAGGTCAAAGTAAAGTGTTGACCATCTGCAGTCTCAAGCTTTATGTACCTAATTATAATATCTTATACGTAGCTATCTTAAATGGATACATACAAACGAATTCATTAAAACTACGATATACACAAACGGTCAATAATTTAGCTCCGCAGGCAAAAATTATGTAATCACCATGGAGTCTAGACTCAAAAGTTTTATGTAGAGGTGAGTTGGAAATACTGTCACCAGTTTGTGTACTCAAGTTTCGGATGAAACTACCCATACTAAGTATTTTTGGCCCAATAAACTTATTCCAAAACACTTGTGATGATATCATCGCGAGTCGCTGTTCTGTGCACTCGCCAGTTGGTAGACTTTCAACACTATTGACATTAAATGCGCACGAACGAATTAGCACTTGAATATAGGTATATTTTAATTTATTAGTCTATTGCGTTCGAATATAATATGAATAATAGGTCATAAAGTTTGTGTCGCAGCACAGTGGTGAGATGACGCACAGGCTTAGGCATGTTATATACCGCTCAAAACATGTTTAAAATTAAAAAAAAAATACTGTTATTAATTTTTGTTAACAATAATATTGTAACCTAACAGAAAAATAACTCATACATTAAAAAAATAATAATAATAGATGGGACTTTTCGACAAGTGGAGCTCAGCGTATTTTTAGCGATTATATTGAAGCCGATACACAGTCTGAGTTCCCTGAGCCGATACGCATTTCAAAATACTAATAATATGGAGTTGGTTTTAGTTTCAGTTGTTTATGAAACTTTTGTTGCGTACGCACGCCAAACGATCTATATAGTATTCCAAATACTAGTAAGTATTTCGGAACAAGTTTATATACTAAGTATTTTTTTATACTGGTTATCGACCAGTTTTCCCACCTCTAGTAGGTACCTACTATAATGATGCGTTTTACGATAAACAAGCAATATTTTCAAAATATATATTTTTTTTAAATAGGTTTGTAAAGTCTTTGTTACCAAAAATGCTTTGCATACGCCGGTTGGATTAAAGCATCTCATTGAAATGTTTTAGTGAAAATTCACTGCATGAAAAAAACCCATTCTATTTGAGTGGCATTTGGAATTTTTTTCATTTTTGAGTAAAATGCACCAAGCGATTTTAAATGCATTAATGTATACATAAAAAAAATAGTTGGCTATAAAAAGTCAGTTTAAACAATGTGAAAATCGTTGACAAAGTTGACTGTTGATGTCATAAGTCACATTTTTTAATGAATAATGTGAGTTCTGTCACCAAGGCCTTTCTAACCAACCAGGGAGATATATTTCTCATAGTTTGCTGTCAATAATATAAATCAACTAACATATTCATTAATATTCAAGAGAGTTCAATAGCTTTCTTCTAATTACAAAAAAAAACAGTGCTCTGGTGGTTTTATGCGATTATCTCCAAATTCTATTTTTGGAATAAGTGAGTTATGACTCTAGGCAACTCAGTTATTTAACCCTAATTACATACTCGGCCATCAAAGATCTCCCATTTTCTTACAGTGAAATGCCCTGTTAACCTTGCCCAATCTTCAAGACTAGATTCACTTCCCATGTGTATATTCGATCCTCTTTAGGTAAGCCGGTCAGAGGAATAGCTATTGTTATAAAGCTTATTCTGAATTTAAGCCTTGTTTTGCACATTTGTACCCGCTCATAACTAAACATGGTACAAAATAGTCTAGATTACACATGGTTTAATGCAAGTGTGAATAGGCATTGCGATTTTATTATGATTTATTTTAGTTTATAGTTCTGAGATTGTTGTAAACTTTTTGATAATATAATGAAATGAAAGTATACAATATGTCAATACCTACTCTCTTTATACAATTTGTGATCACAATAAACATAAAAAAATGTCCCCCATTGCTTGAGTAAGAGAATCAGAATGACAATTAAGCGATCTTAATATTTGTAGAGTTTACCAACATAACCATGCTTCATGTCTTGCAAAATAATTTCAAACGTTATACCAGAAATAATTTATTATCACCTTAGTATTAAAACCTTGTAAGTCTGTTTGAGAAGAATGTTGAAGGGGAAGAAAAACGAAATAAAAACAATATTTTAAATACCTCTCTAATCGATGAATCTGCTAATACTGGTTGTGAAATACGTGGCTTTAATTACATGTTTAAAATCACGAGACCTACGAGTTTTTAAATTTTGTCGAAAGATGGATAGCACACTAGTCTAGAGAACTGAGGTTTGTTTTATTTAAATTTTGTCGAACAAGCTTCATTACAACTTTCTTATTTGTTCGGTGGTTCTTTGTCCGGTACAAATCTTGCAATCGATTTTTAATTAACTTTCCGACTAGCTAGACATTTGAAACTTTTAGAATATATCATAACACGATGCCAATGCATTTTTTTAATACTTTTAGCCATCTTCAAGTAGAATTGAATTCATTTTCAGTTAATTCTGTTTTGTATGAAAAGTTATTTTGGAAGAAATCTATAATTCAATCCACTATTATTGGTTGCTAGGGGTCTGGGGTTCTAGCAACTAAATTAATAATATATACGTGTAGTACTATGGAAACCAATATGATATTTCAGTATTATTTCTTTCAAGTACAATTTTTTTTAATCGTTTAAGCTAGTCAAGTCAAGTTTATATGATTGAATAGAAAATTTAAAAACGTTGTATATAAAAAGTTCTTTTTATCTTGTAGTTATTTTTCCATAATATCGGACTTACGAGGTCTTAATAGTAAGGTTGATGATTTATTATAATATTATATAGACAAAAACCTTCAATAACGATATATTAAAATTATTAGTATTGAACTAAGGTGTAAAATTTCGATATTCAAGATTATTATGAATCATTTCTATGGAAAAACCATAACATCACAAAAACCATTAAATAACGACAGTTTTGATAAATTCTGAACCTATGACGAAATGGAAGGCAAATACGAGCTTTTATGTTTAGTAAGCTTATTTTATTGAACCGTTGTGAGCTTTTTCGATACTTTATTTACACTCGCGGAAAGTTTAAAATCACGTGCTACGCAGAACCTCCAATACTAGCGAACATGTCAGCTCCACATGTAGGGTCTAAAAAATGTTCCCATAGATAAACACGAAGATAAACAGGGGAGGCGAAAAAATAAAACGTAGCCAATCTCGGGGCATTAATCAGGGAATTGTTTTCGCCCGATATGGCGCGTGGGCGGTTTTCGCGGTCCCGTGGGCGGAGGGGGCGCCGCTAGGGATGTTCGATTCTGAAAAAAAGATCGATTCGAGTAATATATACATCGATTTTAAGAAAAATTCAAAGCAAACGGTCGATTCTACTTTATCAAATCAAATCAAATTTATTTCAAATCAAATCATTTATTTTTCGTTCATTGAGTCATGCAGGTGTCGATGTAGTGGATTACAACGTGGGGTGACCTGATTGTTGTTCTGGTGATTTCGACAAATTTTGCTAAGTGACAATGTACGTTTAAATATTCAAAATGTGCTATGGGGATGGGAGCATCGGTCTAAATTTTAAGCACCAAATTCAAAATAGTAAATATTATCTGTCAAAATAAATCAAATTTATTTATTTTACATAATATAATGAACATAACAAATAACCAATTCAAAACGTTCAAGACATGACATAAAATAAGTGTTTTAAAATTTTTAAAATAAAAATCCAGAGAAATGTGACTTAATATTACAATAAGTAATAAAATAAGAAAAGAAATAAAATAAAGCAACAAAAATAAAAGTAGATGGAAGCACACAGAGTGAACTATCGATAGACGCTATCTTAAAAACTTATAAAACAACGTCCACCTAAATTCACTCTCACGTAAGTGGAATATATCAATATCCGAAGCGATTTCATTAAACATGGTTATTGCCCTCCCAATTGGCATCACCAATGGTTAGTTATGCACCGCGGCCTCAACAACGGATGCCCTCGATTCATAAGGTAATTATCAGAGACACACAAGCCAACACCACCAAGAATGGCAAAGTTCACATCTACGCCGCGTATACGTCGGAAAAAATATGTAGCTAAATAAAGATCCCTTCTAAATTTTAAGCTACAGTATGTAAGCATACCTAAGAGAAAGTCAGTCGGATAGAGCCACGGATCATATCTATACAGCCGAAATTAAAGGAGTCTCAAAAATTTCTTTTGGACTCTCTCCACCATAAGGCCGTACTTCAACTGATGCGGTGCCCAAACGATAGACCCACTCTCAAGTCTTCTTCTAATTTATGTAAGTTATCTGTTTAAACAAAAAAATAAATCTGTTTTAGTATCCCAAGTTTTTTACTCTTTCGGTTTCGCATTTTCTGATAACTAATACTGACAATTATTGACATATAAAACAGTATATCATAGAAATCATAGTAAATATTTGTCAACGCTTTTGGAAATTATTTTTTGATTATATCGGTAAAAAATATAATGGTGTATGAAGATATCATACCAAAGGGTGAAAACACAGGTTTATAATATGGATAAATATGAAATAGTATTAAGTTAGCCCACATCAATTAGAAAATTTATAAAGCTACCATAAAATAACACCAACAAAATTCAAGCATTGAATACACGGCATTTAGTTTTAACCGAGTACTGTCGTGAGTCCCAGGTATTCTGCATGTAAGTTGTACTTATTCAGTTCATCGTAGGACACTTATCCGTGCGCCGCAGTACGTGAAACATGAGTTCGTATAATATTTTATCAAATGACGAGGTTTATCGATATCCCAAAGACCCACACTGGACTATTAGTAGCATATAAATCTTAATCCACTCCATTATTTTATTCGTACTTCAACTAATACGGACAAAAAAAACAATCGACTGACTCTATACAATAAATAATTTCCAAAATTATAAATTGACATTTCATGCGTCTAACGTATATATAAAATCGCGCTGACGATGCTTAAATTATAACGTATATAAAGTAGATAGCCGATTTTGAATCCCGGGTTTGATAAATTCATATGGTATTTTAATGTAACCTAGCAAACATTAATCTATTAAATTAAACAAGTGGCTAAAATCAATTTCCGGTGAAATCAACTTTTTCGTGAGGCAACCAATGAAAAAAAAAGTTTAATATTGTAAAAAAACTTTTAAAATCCAACAACAATACAAGATTTCAGAATTTAACATTCTTTATTCAATATATGTAATTTGAAATCACCTCACACGAATATATAACGCTTCAGTGAGATTGTAAAAAACACTAGTTAACTTTTCACAATCAGATAGAACACCCGTAGCTTGGCGGTTAGGCATTTGGGCGCGGGTTCGAGTCCTGCTAGGTGTCGTATTTTTTTCAAAAAATATTTCTTTAGTGCTAATAGTGATTTAAAATTATGTTCATATTTCCATGTTTTTAATACAATAATCCGTTGAGTATACGTTTCACAACTTTGCATTCCGGCTCTGGGATGAAAATTTATTTATTTATTTAAGAAAACAAAACATTGTGGACATAACAAATCTAAATTCAAGACGTACACAACATGAGATTTACATTATAACATATATTACAATATAGAATATAATAATAACAATAACAGAAAAACAAATCAAATCAAAACATACTTAAGTACAATTTAATACAGAAAAATAAAATTTTAAAAACAAAGAACATACAATTTTACATAGAAAAATAAAGTTTCAAAAACAAAATGCTAAGTACATCACTGTAAATGTCTATGTATTTAGAGAGCGCATTTACTAATCTTGCACCCCTCGCTAGTGGTGCCTGATTGGCTTGACACGAGGAAACGGTTCCGATCCAGAATAAATCATGGCTGCGACCACGTATTTAATTGGCAGGCGCATGTAAATTCAAATTTATTAGGACACCAGGATTGGAAACCATGCCTCGCGCTTACAAGCAAAAGTGTTTCAAGAGAAGAAGAGACGGACGAGATTCAAGAGAGTGAAAAGTAAGCATGCCTCGTAGAAAGGCAGTCAGAAAATAATCATTATTTGACAAATTATTGAAAGGAAAATAGTTAAATGTCTTAAAATAAAGACATCGAAGAAATTTCTTCCGGACGCGTTCTAAAATAAACTTATAGGAAACCTCATAAGGACACCAGATAATCGACCCATATTCAAGAATGCTACGTAATAAACTTATTCTAATCTTTTTTTACATATAATATTATTATCTATTTATTTATTATTAGAGTCAATTTCAATTTATTTATTTTTACATATTGTGGACATTACAAATTATAAATTTAAGACGTTCACAACATGACATAAAAAAAGAGATAGATAGTATGTTATTAAACAGTAGAAATATGTACATACAAAAATATTAATTATATAGGTACCGGCGATTAATTATAATATAGGGCAAATCGACCAAAACCTGAGCACAAAAACCAAAGTAGGATGAAAGTCATACTCCCGTACAAGAGGGGACATGCATCGGGAAACTGACAAATTGATGTTGCTGAATACCCTATCCAGAAGCCCATTACTAGAGTTAGAAATATCATTGTACTGAGAAAATCCAAAAACAGCGCACATAAATTCCAGGTCACTATTGACCTTTTCACCGTTGCGCGCTGAAGTTAGATTAAAGTCTCCCATCACAATAATACTTCTGTCTCCAATCAAGTTGACACAAGATTGCATATTCTCAATAAAACATTTATACACCTTCACGTCACTGGCTGGAGGAAAATATACACTTGCTAAGAAGAAAAACACAAACGTAAATAGTGACTCCATCACAGGTTAGTTTCACCCAAAGGTCCTCATTTGGAGTCTCTAAAGCATGGACACGTTTGGCCTTCAACCCCTCCATGCTTCAAATTCCCAAAAGACAGCCTCCACTCTGCCTGTGGCCTGCGCCGGAATCTCGATCCCTCCTAAAGACTAAGTACTCACTTCCAAAATATTCGCGATTAAAAACACTGTCATTGAGCCATGTTTCAGTTAACCCTATGACATCATAGTCGTCAGCCAAAACATTTCTCAAAAAATCGACAGCTTTTGTCTTTAACCCACGTACATTTTGGTAGTAGAACAATAATTGCCTTGGGCAATTATTATTTTCATTGTTAAGTCAGCTGGTTGGCAGCCGTGGTGTTTCAATTTTTGACACCCATTCTTTAATGAATGAGTAACGTGGCCAATTATCAGTCTTTAGAATCAACGTACTCAGTTTAACAGGGATCCCTATCTTAAAAGATGCGTAGTCCCCTTTTGACTTAAGCTTTGCAATTGTAAATTCGGCGTTACAATTTGCAAGTTTTTTTTAAATAATCAGACATATCCGCAGCAGACGTCTCTGGATGAAAGGGGTAGAAGTGGTAGTTTTTATCTACATCGCTCCCCTTCACTCCTCTACCTAAGATGCCACGGACAGCCACTGGTCGCTTCTTCTTCACTACTGTAGACCATTTTCCGTCTTCAGTAGATCGTCCAACAGCCGAAATGTCTATGACGTCACGCTCTGGATCAGAAGTACTTTCCCGCGTTTTTGAGATCTCGGTCGTAGACTTTTTACTGATGTTATCTAAAACCTTCTGTGACCTGGTTATTCGGGACGTCATCGTATTAGATAGAGTCGCAGTTGTTGTTGATTTCTGTTTGACACTCGATTCCTTAATTGGCGCATTACCGCTAATTACCGATTTGTTGGATTTCGGCTTGCTCGGTAAAGCGGAGGGCGGTGCATCGCGCGGAGCCGGAGGGGGGCACACCAACTGACAGGTACACGTTTTATTCAACCGTTCTTCTAATTTTTCAACTTTTTTTAGCAATAATTCCACAATCACTAACACACGATTTGGTGCAGCAGACACGAGATCTTCACCATTACACTGAACTGCTTTGTTTACAGTGGGCATTTTTAAATTTAAATTAATTAAATTCAGTCAATTTTAAGGATAAGAGGAGAGCACAAAAACACGATGGCGGTAAGGTACGGTCATATATTAACACGTGAGTAATACGTGAGTATACGTGTAAGTGAGTATCATTATTTTTGATCTAATTTTATGTGAGGTAATAAGAAAAAGAGGCGAATCAGTGTAGTAAAAAATGCAAAAAAAGTGCAAAGTTATAAAACGTATACTCTACCAAGTAAAGAAATACTCCTTTTTGATGTATATTTTGCATATTTTCCAGTAAATTTCAATATAACTAAAATAAATAATATCTAGTATGAATGTTGGAAGACGTGGGCGGTGTGAGTAGTGTGATACGCGTTGGTGGTGCCACCGCCCACAATGATTCTCTCACATCCGCCCTTTACTTGAAGAGCATACTTAGGATCACAAAATATATTATTGTTGGATTGTTATTAATATGATATCCTTGTAAGCACTAATATCTTTCTTAATATTATGTCACCTTAATAATATATAATAATATTTTTTTATAAAGTATGTATTTGATTTAAGAATAGCATTATTTAACAAAACATTTCTTTTATTCCACGAATAAATAATAATTCACAAGATTTGAAAATATAACATTCCATATATTGATCATACCGATACACCAGTTCAATAGGGGAACAACTCAAACTTTAAAGGTTTTTAGTTAAGAATGCCATTTGATGTAGAAAAGGCTTCTCTTTATAACTCAGCAAAAAAATAATTAAAAATTTCTTCAATGTGTCATAAAATCGAATAATCCTTTCTAAGATTAATCAGTAATTCCATTATATAATCAAATTTATTTGTTAATTCGTTATTAAAATGTACAATTTCAATGTGCATTGATGAATTCCACTAAATCAAATACAAAAAAAACATACACTTTTATCGAAATCAAGGCTTTAAAATTAAAATAAGAATTACTGCAAAAAATTCAAACGCCATTATCTCGGAACAAAGTTTTATGAGTTGTTCCCCTATTGAACTGGTGTATCGATACATAATATCTTGAAAATACATCAGATACACCTAAAAAAATACGACGCCTGACGGGATTTGAGCCCGTATACCCACTAGTATCACGCCAATATGCTTTAACGAATGATTAAACTAGAGGGCTCTTAGTTAATTACAATAATTTAAACTAGTAGGTTCTACATGAAATGCGTATCAAATTGCGTTATTATTGATAAAAACCATTTTTTTCGGTTCGGTACATATTCAAACACGTGCTTTAGTATGATCTTACTCCCTACTTTAGTTATAGTTTCTCAATTTATGGATACGGTCATATGTTGTAGCCTAACCACTGGGAAATGCCAATAGAAATGGCGTATTTCAAAAAAATACTACTTATTCTTAGGTCGATAAAATTATAAAACAATCATTATTCATAGGATTTTTTATCAAATTTGAATGGTCAAAGACATAGCTTATAATTAGTATATTAAGAATTATCTTCAAATGTGGTAATCTTGCCCATTTTTTGAATAATAAAATGCCTAATTCTTGTCAAATTTGGGATCACAGAGATTATAAATATAATTTTTTATCGTAAATATTTCACTATAATAATGTCAACATAAATTTTACTAATGGTTTTATAAGTGCATTTAAAAATGAATAAATCTAAAAAAAATTATACCGCTGCACATGCACACGATGTATTGAAATGTGACTATATTCTAAACCATTAGATCGAGAGGTTCAAAAGAATACAATTTTATGACGTAATAAACATACTTTATGCAGTCATCAAATGTTTAAAATAAATAAAAAGGATAATAAGGCTTCAAAATTGTATAAACAGATTATTTACAATGTTTAAGGAATGTTCAGGCTAATACTTTGAAAATACCATACAATCTCTATTTCGACTTACGTTGGGCATGTAGGCCGTTAAGCCTTTAGCAAACCGATGTTCATTAAAATAGGAAAGTTTAGACTGAGCATGATCTATTAAAAAAATGCAACAACTATTTGTTGAGTATAATATACTGTAATCATTTAAATCTTTCCGCAATCTTTTTTGTGACGAGAAAACGTTTTAGCTCCATGTCAGTAAGTTGTTTATAACATGCTGCTATATAATAAGTTAAAAACTCACGTGCTTTATAGTAAATAATTACCGTATCGTAACTATTGTTGTTTTAAACTTAAATAAACCCAAAATTACGATTAAATCTCGCCGTCCTCCACCAAAGAGTGGAATGGCACTGTGAAGTCATAAAATTACAGTAGTTACTACACATTTAAGATTATATTATTTAAAATCCCATGTTCTGTTTTATCTTAAACACTAATAACTTCAAGAATTTTTATCATGAACTTTATGTTTGTGTAGGCGGAAGATGTGTTGCCGCCCTTGTGGTGTATCCTTCGCCGCCCACACCTTGAACGATATATTTTCGGATAAAATATTCAAAAGTAAATTTAACTCAATTGTTGTAATGGGTTCATACAGTAAGCAAACAATTGTCATTCAATTATAGAGCATGTACAAAGTTGTAATCTACTTTACTAAATAGTCTTAAATTCGCAATTTTTGGAAAGCCGAAAGCCTTTCGCTTTTCCGTTTAGTACTCGTCACATTATTTTATTTAGTTATTTTTTTCTTTGTCAGGATTCTGCTGTCGGATATCAGCTCTTTACACAGCTCATCTCTATTCTAGGCATTCAGCGTTTGGATCATTAGAAAACCGTGGTACCTACATTTAATATTAGTACACTCTACGTCTCATTAGTGTGTAGCATTCTAGAATATGGATCAATTATCTGGTGCCCTTGTGAAGTTCCCTATAAGTTTATTTTAGAACGCGTCCTGAAGAAATTTCTTCGATGTCTTTATTTTAAGACATACCTATAACTATTTTCCTTTCGATAACTTGTCAAATAATTATTTTCCGACTGTCTTTCTACAAGGCATGCTTACTTTTAACTTTTATCTCGTAGGTCTCTCCTGCTCTTGAAACAATTTGCCTGTTATCGTGAAGGATGCTTTCCAATCGTGGTATCTCAATGAATTTGAATTCACTTGCGCCTGGCAATTACCTACGTGGTCGCAGCCATGGTTTATTCTGGATCGGAACCGTTTCCTCGTGTTAAGCCTATAAAGCACAATTAGCGAAGGGTGCAAGACTAGTCAATGCGCTCCCCAAGGACGTAGACATTTTCGGTGACGTGTTATGTATTTTTTATTCGAAATTGTACTTTAGTATGTTTTTATTCTTATTGTTTATTAATATTATTATTATTTTATACATTTTCTTCTCTCTTGTAAGGGTGATATTTGATATTATAATGTAAATCTCATGTTGTGTACGTCTTGAATTTAGATTTGTTGTGTCCACAATGTTTTATTTTCTTAAATACTACATATCGGGATATCAGAGTGACCATATAAAATATTTTCTTTCACACACGTTTTAAGCATCATGGAATGCAGCCATGCATATCATTTGTACATAAAATATGACGGGACTTCCTCAAATAATGATCTAAGGTTTTTAATGAATATGGAAAAATATGTCGGTACAATTTTCCAATACGCGCCATCCCACTATTTCCACTTCCATTTAAATTGAATAAAAAAAAAATAATTAAATATATTCTTTATTCTAACATTCAAAAATATAATAACGTAGCGATACTGCAAAAATATTTATTTACGTTGTATCTCTAGGTGTACTCACCTAAATGAGAATATAAGACATAGCAAGCGGACTCATATCAAACAATAATATTTCAATACATTTTGTTAGAAAATAAATAAAAATAAACATACATAAGTTTACAGCGCAAAACCCGAGAGAAGCAGTTTCGATTCCTGCTGGGTGTATTTTTTTCAAAAAAGATTTTTTTATTGGTTATAATATATTAATTTTCTCAGAAGTTTTTTCAAAATTATGTATGTTCAATAAAAGGAATATTACATTCATCTTTTGGACGCTAAACCAAGAGATGTCACGGAGACTTGAAGCTTTCCAGATGTGACTGTATAGACGCATCGTCAAAATTCCTTGGACTAACCGGGTGACAAATGTTGAAGTTCTCAATCGAATGGGTATCAAAACCAGGCAACTGCAGTACCTCGGCCACATTATGAGAGGACAAAAATACAGCATTCCCCAACTTGTCATTCAAGGAAATATCAATGGTAAGCGTAGCAGAAGACGGCGCCGCATTTCGTGGCTTAAGAACCTCCGTGATTGGTACGAGTGCAGCTCCACTGAACTTTTCCGGGTATCAGACGAGAAAGATAAGATCGCCTTGATGGTGGCCGACCTCCGCTAGGGGATGGCACAATAAGAAGAAACATTCATCTTGGGAATTATTCATTGAATAAAAAAATGGTTAATTAAAATATAAATAATATAAATTTAATAAACCAGGTATATTATTAAATTATTAGCGTAAGTATTAGTGTAAGTACGATAGATTTTGAAGAGATCCGGACGTAGGTTAGTAATTAAGGCATTAACTTAAGGCTTCAGGCATAATTTGCTTTAATATTATTCACACAATTTGATAAGCATTCCATATTAAAACAAAAATACTAGTTATATTCGTCGTTATTAAGTAAGTTGCCTGTAGCTTAATTGGAAAAGCACATTGGCGCGAATCCAGTCCCGTCGGGTGTCGTATTTTTTCAAAAAAGATTTTTTTCTGGTAGGTATATAGGTACATGAGATGTTTTCAAATTATCTATGTTCAATAAAATAAATAGTTTTACGCGATAGTAAAAGACTACACTGTAAGAATATTTATCACTCAATAAAATATTACTCTAGTTCATACTATGACCGTCCTACCGAGAGAGGCATAAAACAATTTAATTGGTATATCCGTTTAGTGGTAAATCAGGGCAAGGCTTGATAAGCATCCCCTAGCCGCCCTTTGGAGGCTCCAAGGGTTGTTTTATCTGCATCAGAATTCCAGCCGAGTGTTCGAGAAATTCAACAACGCTGTGGGAAAACTGTTTCATGCACCCGTGAACAATATTAAATGGGTTTTAAAATACATGAACATACTTTAGATTACGGCAGTGGTTGAAAACCGGGGGCTACAGAGCAACGTTGCTGACTGAACTAGAAATAGTATTTCTCAGCAGTTATCAAGATTGTAAAAGTCACATCTGGTATGTGTCGTTAACTGTAGAATCTTTTTTAATGTCGCGACTAATTTCAAAGATTTTATAAATTAATAGTTTTTTTTTATAAATACACGTGTCCAGAAAATAGTATGTACTTATACAGTTGGATGTATCACAGTTTAACGTGAGATATTTTATCGGAAACCGATAAAAGTATAGAATTGAAGTAAAATTCATGTCTAAATAAACGAATTAAAAATATATAATAAAAACTAAAGGTACAAATACGGATAGATACAGGCGAAAGATAGAAAAAAATAGGTAGGTAGGTAAATAATAAGAAATATAATCATATCGTATATATTCATATAAAATTATGAATGATTTCAAAGTATCTAATTAATGTTTTTTACATGTTGTTAGTTTACTGTGCCCTTCTTTTCTATTGATACTTATATTAGAAAGTATCTATACACTCAGTCAAAGCACACTTAAGTGTATGGCTACCTTAGTTTTGGGAATTTAACTACTCCTGAGACATTCTTTGTAGTAAAAAACTGCTGATGCTTCACACTCAAACGTAGAACCTTGTGATACGCTCGATGAAGACCGCGCATGGTACGGAATGGGTTGGTTTGGAGCAGAGCTTTAGAGCGGAGCTTGGAGCAGTGGAGCAATGGGGTTTTACCCGGAGCAGGAGCAGAGCCGAAGCACAGAGAATCTGTAGTGCTCCATTCCTCCGGATGTTCTTTTATTACTGTAATATAATTATAGTGTAATTTTCGTCCTAAAATCAAACGAAAATATTATATTCGACACTGGAATTATTTGAAATACTGCAACAAATAAACAACCTCACTTTTTCGATAGAAGAGGCAGATAATAAAAGACGATTTGCTGCCCGTTTTGTTTAATAGAATTAATAATGAAAGGGACGAATAATAAACCATATTTCAAAACTATATTATATATCCATTACAACATTTCACCCGGAGCGGAGCAGACCCTAGAGCAGAGCTGAAGCAAGTATTAAGTCCCGGAGCGGAGCAACTCAAAAAGGGGTCAGCTATATCCCTCTTGTTTGGAGGGCTCTATGTTTGTGTTGATGGATTGAATGATTCATGCCGGTGATGATGATATTCTTAGTGTATCTGTAATGAGTCAAAAAAAGCAGTGGTCTTGAATGTAATTCCTTGAATCTTTAGGCAGTTCAAGTGACAGACTCAGATAGACGCATGGTTTAATGTAGAAATTGCTGTAGACATACAACTTTGACATTTTGTGTGACTTTCAACAACTAAGTAGGTACACTATTAATTTATCATATATCAAGCAATATTAATTTAAACTTTCAAAAATACAGTATTGTTCACAGTGCAAGAAAATCATTTATTATGGCACTGTCTAATTTCACTTAGTCTGTAGCGAAGTTTGTCAAATTTTAATTTCCCTTGTTTCAGCTCAAAAAGACTCCCACTCTCTGGTTAAGACTCACTGTGGAAGAAAGGTGGTCCCTTGGACTGTAAGCCTGCTTTTGATTTTCCGGACTAATAAGTAGCTCAATCAAAGTTGAACTGAATGATTGTTTGTAATCGGATTTATTCAAGGGTTCGTTGGGTAACTGAAACAAAGCGATTCACAAGAAACAAAGTGCATTATTTAGTAACTTTAACAGCCAACCAATTGTTAGAATGAATAGTTATAAATAATTATAAAAGATTAAATCCTTATGGGACTTAAACCAACACGCATCCAGTTTCCCAAATTAACTACATATTTAAATGATATTTCCACTTCGGGAACGGGATAACTTGGTCGCCATGACAATTGGTGGCCTCACTGTCGAATTAAATAAATATACGTTCGATACAATTTTATACATAAAGTAGACCGGGAATTTTAATCAGTTTCTATCTACAACTTAGTAGTTTTCATTCATTTTGCTCTTAATGTAATGCTTTTTATTGCAGATTGAGAATTATCATGCCTGAGGCTTTATAATATAAAAATAAAGGAACTCTTTTCTCGTTAGAACTTTAAAAAATTCACAATTAAATCATTATGTATGTGTGCATATTTAGATTATCACCAAGTATTAAGTAATAATATAAGTAAATATAACTAATAATATTAAATAAATAGTTTAAAAGTACCTACCTCGCGAACGTTTATTTATTTTTGAACTTCATTCGATTGCGTGGCGTCCAATTGTCCCGACGCCTAATCGTCCTAGACCCGAATGTTCCCAGTAATAAAGTACTTGAGATGTTATTTGAAATTCCGTCAAAATAAGCTTAGGTTATTCACAAAAAAAATACTAACTTTGACTCCTGATCGTTCTAAATTTAAATTTTGCCATACACTACCATAACAATTTTAATTGAGTCAGTATCCAATTAGTAGAAATCCATTTCACTAAATGATTATAAACAATATATTAAATTTTACAGGCTATTTTTTAAGTCGAAATGTATTTTGGTTGTAACACAATTGTCACACCTGTAGAATTTAATATAATTTAACTATATTATCATTTTGTTGAATACTTACCTTATAAGTGAGTACATGAACTGTCCAGCTCGTTGGAGTCTTAAGTGTTTTTTTTAAATACTTACTACGATTCGATTATTGCTACTGATAATAATATATAATTTACTAAATCCGACAAAAATTCAAAGTGCTGCATGCCCCAGTTCGTTATCAAAAAAAAAAGATATATGGTAACTAAAGAACCTCTGTGACTGGTAGAAAGACGATTGACTTGATGACGGAAAGAAGAAGAGGAAAAATCGATTCATATATTATAAATATGTAGTACGAATCTTCCATCAATAAGAGTTGAAATAAAAATTCCAAGTTCCTACTCATATATACTATACTTTTTAAACCATGTTCGATTCCAAAAAGATACATAAGTAAATTAGAAGCTAAAAGAACTTTTTATATAACACGTTTTTAAATTTTCTATTGAATCATATAAATTTTACAATTCTATGTATTAATAATTTAGGATAAATAAGGCAATTGTCAACAAATCTTTTTTTTGCTATTTTGCAATAAACAAATAATATAGTATACTGAAATGTCATTTTGATTTCCATAGTAACGCACGTATATATTAATAATTTAGTTACTATGACTATCCCCTTAGCAACCAATAATAGTATTTTACTTTTCCGAAATAACTTTTCATACATTACGCATTCATACACAATTAACTGAAAATGAATTAAATTCTATTTAAAGATTGCTAAAATAATGCATTGGCATCGTGTTCTGATATATTCTAAAAGTTTCAAATGTCTAGCTAGTCAGGATATTAGTTAAAAATCGATTGCAATATTTGTACTGGATAAACAACCACCGGACAAACAAGAATAAATGGATATTACCCACTTGCTCAACTTATTAGGTCTATACTTTGGTTCCAAATACATATTGAAAAAAAAATGTTTTTTTAATCGAAGCTGGGACCGACGACATTATAATCCGACACGCTACTTCTTGGCCATCGTAAGCGTTGCATCAACTTAGTCTATAGTATTAATTAATATGATTACTTTTTTTTACAATATTTTGGCATTTGATTTGGTCCGTTATAAAGTTAGTGTTTTGAAAACTTGTTTTTTTATTAAGTTTGTCCACTGTATTTTCGTGAGCATTGATTATTTTTCTGATAGTTCACATACACACACATAAGTTAAGTTCACAACACGTGCACATTTCCAAGATAGCCATCTCTCAAACAATTAGTCAGTAATTTAGTTTCCCTTTGGTAAGTCCAACCAATTAATCAATTCGATAAAAACTATTTCGTTCGCTTCGGTTGGCATTTTCAGCGAAACTTCTTACATTGTATTGTAATAAAACACAAAATAGAAACACTTTTACAATAACATTAATAAAACCATACTTTGACCCGCAGACGTAACGTACATTCGCAGTTTTTTTTCAATCGAAGAAAAAAATTAAATTATTTCGTTTCTGATCCAGGCTATTTGCAATACATACCAGCATCTGATTCATCGCTAAATAAAAAAATTGACAAAAAAGTTTTGTATATAATTATAGAATAAGAATATACATCTCGGGTTCAGATTTTATTAAGTTTATATATCTTCACCCAGTGGCGAAGGCTCCATAGTAGGTGATTATTTAAAGCCTACCTTCTAAGAAAAATATATCTTCAAGTAAATAATTTAATTTAAAAAATAAATAAACACACTGAAAAATCGAAGACAATAATTGAGAGTCATCTATCGTCATAATTTAGAAGTGCCTACACAGTTTTATTTTATTTAGTAAGATTTATAACCATAACTAAAGCGAGTAGCGCTGTATGGATTCAACTATATTATGAAATATTCGATGGGAATTTAAGATGTGGTTTGTATGCGTTTCAGTCACGTGACGCCAGTCACTGTCTGGTTTTTATTCCAAAATCATATGTTGTTTAGTTAGCGCCTACATCCACAAGAGCACATTTATTCAAAATAATTATTTATAAGAAGATAATTTAAAAAATAATTTCTATGGGATTCAATCACATATAAATATTGATTGTTGTTAAAAATATAGAATAATTTAACTCGCGATTTTTATTTATCAGTTATTTATACCTAAAATTGTGTTTTAAATATAGAAGTATTTTAAAATGTCTAGTTTTAAGGGTTAAATTATAAATTGTTATGACCATATACACAACAACGGATATTTTAAAAGATGATAGGTAATATATTTTGAGCGTATGTTACGAAAATACATAATTCAAACTATTTGCATATTTATAAACTAATTATATCAAACTAATTGTGCTTCTGAAATTTCATCGATTCAGTGTAGGTACCTATTTATTGGGTTATCTTCTTATTCCCCGTAAATATATCTGACAAGCGTGGTTACTCCACAGCCTACCTCTTTCCAAAAGTCACCCTTCGCCACTGTCTTCACCTCAATACTACAACTAGATAACTGTTATATTATAACTACTCATTTTATCATAAAAGGACAATTTAATACCTCCTGGAAAAAACCCCCGGATGTTTAACTTTCTTTAAAAAAATCCTTGACACATGGATACAAAAAGTTGGTGCATTTTCAATTTGTGTTTTTCTCTATACTTGGCCTCGGAGTATGGACCTAATAGGTTGGGCAAATGGCTAACATCGATATATTTTAAAAACAAAATTCTATTACCTCCACCCTATGGAGGCCCATAATACGATCGTATTAGGATCAAACATGACAAAAAAATAACCATTTTCAATAAAAAGAATATTTTACTTTTAAATTTATTATATTATTATTTATATAATTGATGAAAAAAATATTTTATTTGTCATATCGCGTAATTGGAGGAAATAAAACATATCCAAATATCTAATCCGACTTGCAGAATATTATTACTATAGAAATTTTCTTTATAAAATAATGTTTTATTGAATCAACTCGTCACCTCAATAATACAACTACATAACTCTGATTTTGTCATTGTTGGGAAAATTAAATTTAAGCTTTATTTCATTAATGTAAATCTGGGCTAAATTATTATTTAAAATAAAAATGAAAAATTGTGCTCGTCTAATTGTAAACAATTAAATAATATTCAATTATATGGTAAAATATTGTAGATATATTATTTTATTTATTTACTGCATTTTTATGGTTTTAAAGTTATCTTATATTTTAAACACAAAACTAATACAGTTTCCATTAACTTCTGACGTACCTAGTTTTATCATTTATTATTATAGAAAAGGAAATTTAGAAAAATAATATTCAATAGCTGACTCAAAAACAGTGAAAATCAAGTTATCTAGTTGTGATATTGAGGTGACGAATTATGTAATTGTAATCAACTTTAAATTGATTTGAACCCCAATAATAAAAACATATTATAAATTATTAACATTGACAATATATCAAGATTGCTTAGCTAAAAGTACTAATAAGATATTTTGGCACTGATACGTGGTTAACATTATTGATAAGATCATGGCCCCCACAAAGGGGGGGCTGATAGGGCTTTGGTCTGGGGGCCCGGGGCCTGACGTGGCGGGTCGACCAGCTTAGTGAGATTAACACACATCACAAATTTACTCTAATAATAAAAAAAGTCGCCTGCGGCGCTACTTTGTTTCCGACCCATTAAATATTTTAAATTTGTGGTTGTGCGTTACAATTTGATGTGATATATGATGATTGATATACTTAAATGATAAGTCCAGTGTATAATTTGGGAAAAACTATTTTAGAGTACCACACTGCCTTTAACCTCAGCGATAGGTAGGTGAGTCCGCCAAAGATCCTGGCCTGGGTGCCTGCTTAAGGATGTGGGGCCCATGGATAAGATTATAATAATATATTGTATGTTAAATTTTACAGCCGATAGGTATTTTTGTAGCAACACCAATAAATATCATCACCACAACCACAAAAAAGGCTTGTCTACTTTTAAGTAATTAAACTCACAGAATGAGACGGCATGATCTCTCTCCCTCGCCCTAGGACTTTTTGAGAGAGAGATGAGATTTATTTTTCAATTTGCATGACATATGAAAATACAAAATGTCACGTTGAAAATATAAGCAGTCAATAATACAACGCTTTTGCATTTTTATTTAGTAGAAAAAAATATATTATGTATCGTTTATAACCGCATGCGAGTAAGTAAACAGTATAAATATAATGACTGTAAAAAAGTAGCAGCCATTGCTTGAGTTAGTAATTCGGAAATGCCAAATTAGCGCTGTTAATATTTTTCTGTGCAGCTTACCAATATAACAATACTTCATTTGCGTAGTAAAATCATTATAGAAATATATTTATTTATAAGACTCCTTGCATGTAGTTAAAATTATTTGGCCTAAATGTATGCCACCAATTTTCATGGAAAAACTAAAATGTCAGAGTGACATTTCATATTATTGATTTCCATAGCAACGCACATGTGTAACAATTTAGTTACTAGAACCCACTTAGCAACCAACTACTGTATTGAACCTTCCTTTACGATGCTAATATATTCCGCTCATTCCGGTGATGTGACCTTGTGTTACTGTATGAGTGTGAGAATATTACAATAGGTAAATATAAAATGCATATTTTGGCAACATAAATAAATTTATTAAGGTTTAATCATGATCATTTGTTATTTATTGTATCTATAAAAGGCATGGAAACTTATTTATAATCATATGAGTAATGTATCAAATTAAATTCCAATCAAATTTATTTATTTTACATACAATGAACATAACAAATTATAAATTCAAAGCATTCACGACATGACATAAAATAAGTGTTAATAATTTTTAAAAATAAAAATACAGAGAAGTGTGAGTTAATAATACAATTAGTGATAAAATAGTAAATAAAATAAGAAAATAAATAACAAAATAAAAGTAGATGGAAGCACACAGAGTGAACTTTGACCTAGACCCTATCTTAAAAACTTATAAAACAACGTCCACCTAAATTCACTCTCGCGTAAGTGGAATATATCAATATCTGAAGCGATTTCATTAAACATGGTTACTGCCCTCCCAATTGACATTACTAATGGCAGGTTAGTTCTGCACCGTGGGAGAACAAACAACGGATCCCCTAGATTCCTAAGATAATTATCAGAGACACACGAGCCAACACCACCAAGAATGGCAGAGCTCACATTTACGCGGCGTATAGGTCTGAAAAAATATGTAGGTAAATAAAGATCCCTTCTAAATTTTAAGCCACAGTATGTAAGCATTCCTAAGAGAAAATTAGTCGGATAGAGCCACGGATAATATCCATACAGCCGAAAGTAAAGGAGTCTTAAAAATTTCTTTTAGACTCTCTCCACCATAAGGCCGTACTTCAACTGATGCGGGGCCCAAACGATAGACCCACTCTCAAGTCTGATTCTAACTAAGGAGTTATAGAGAATATATGTATTAAATATATATATTCCTTCAGCCGACAATTTATAATTTTGTCTTGATTTCACCACTTATTTTCATCTCCTACTCACAATTAAGAATGTCGCTCTTTTATATATATATATTTAAAAATATATCTTTTTTGTTCGTAATGGAATATGACTCTCTGTTTTCAGTGTGCATTTATAATTTATTACAGGTAAATGAAATCCGATAGTTTATTATTTGCATTTACTGCATAATACTATCGATTTTTAAAATAATAACACATTTATTAGATATAATACTGGTGATTCTTGGAATAGCGTAAAATTTGAAGATGACTATGTTCATATTAACTAAAATGGTTCTTGTTTAATGGGTTGGGTAACCTTAGGTGACATTACACTTTTACAGTAAGGGAAATTTTGTTATATAAAATAAGAAAAGCTCTTTTTGGAAAACACTTCTGAGAAAATATATTAAAACCAATAGATTTTTTTTTTAAAAAAGTAAGACTCGAAGTAAGGAATCGAACCTGCATCTCTCGCGCCCATATACTACTATGCTAAATGTACCTTAATAAGGATACTTAATTACGACAAATTTTAACTAATGTCGCTTATGATACTCTCTGAAGCATTTTCTGAATTGAGCTACTATTGGCTTTTGGCTTTTGTATTTTAAATCAATGTAGGTATTACTTTTATTACTATCCGACGTTTCAGAGAGTATTATAAGAGTCATTAGCTAAAATTTTTCATAATTAAGTATGTTACCTTTAGCATAGTGGTCTATGTGCATGGGCGTGAAACCCGAGAGATTCATGCTCGATTCCTGCGGGGTGTCTTACTTTTTTCAAAAAGATTTTTTCTATTGGTTTTAATATCATTATCAGCCTGAATCTATCCACTGCTGGATGAAGGCCTCTTCAAGCAGCTTCCACCTTTATCGGTCCTGTGCATTGCGTTGCCACGTACTTCCGCAGAACTTTATCCATTTCATCGATCCAGCGGCCTCTAGGTCTACCTTGCGGACGTTTTGTACTTTTTGGATACCACTGGATGACTAGATTTGTCCAACGATTGTCTTTTCTTCGAGCTATGTGTCCAGCCCATCTCCATTTAAGGCTTTTAATAAACTCTATTACCTCGCAAACTCTTGTCTGCTTCCTTATCCACTCATTCCTTTTTTTGTCCTTTCGCGTTATGCCCAGCATGCACCTCTCCATACCACGTTGTGCTACTCTAAGTTTCTGGATCTCTCTTTTACTTAGGGTCCATGTTCCACACGCATATGTGATCACGGGAAGCACACACTGGTTGAACACTTTGCGCTTTAGGTACAGTGGTTTTAATATAGTTTCTCAGAAGTGTTTTCAAAAATTATGTATGTTCAATAATTAGAATGTTACATTCTTAAATCTTGTGAATTTTTCGTTGAATAAAAAAAATATTTAATTAAGAATACTTCTATCTATATTTTATTCAAAATCTTTGGTTTCGCTTTTAAAAAGTAAACCACGCTGTCATTAAAACGAACGCTAGAAATGCAATAAATACACAAAACACTCAAAGTCGGTGGCTATAAAAGCAAACAGACCATATTGCGCTTTTATTCCTTCTAAGAGTTAAGTCTGGCCTGTTATTCGCTTTTGAATTGTCCTCATAAAACTCTGAAGGAGATCGTAATGTACGAACATGGTGGTCAGGAATCGCAGGAGTTTACTGCTGCTTTACAACAACTGTGTCAGATTCCTTGAAATATGTCAAATATAATAATATGAAACTCTTTTTTGTTATATATGATTTGTACTTTTTGATTTTTCATAAATATTTTCTTTTTATACCTATTAAACATTTTAATTTATCAACTTTTCGATAGATATAACATAAACTAACAACTTATAACTTTAAATAATGTTATAAGCAAAGAATTTTAACACTATTTATTATATCGATATGCTTTTTCTATAAAAAAAAAAACAACTTAAATCTCAAGGCATTGAGTTAAAAATGTCATTTGATATAGAAAATGTATTTTCTTTATAATTCAGTAATAAAGTAAGTCAAAAAATTAGTCATAAATAGAATAGTATTAATCAGTAGGCAATTCAATTATATACGAGAATGTCTCGGATGATTTTTTGGCTGTAAAATTTCATTGTATATATCCCTATAGACTAAATTATATAAAAATTCTATCGTGATTATCTTGGAATTAAGTTTTTTTGAGTTGTAACCCTTTTGAACTATAAGTAGAAGGAATCTTTTGAAAGAATTTTGAAGGTTTGTATTATTAACGAGTATTTTCTTCTTCTATTGGCAGGATCAACAACAAAATGGCGGCTCGCGTTCTAGCTTAAAGTTTGTTGATTTGTATACATAACCTACGTTTGCATTTCTCATTATTGTATGTGACTATTTATCTTTAAAATAATGATCAATGTATTGCTTTTTGCTACCTTCATAAAATTTTCGACGGATTATCTTTCCACAGTTATGTGTAGCTAAATTTTATTTTCAAGTAGAGTATATGCTTCGTAATTTTGTACTCCGGCTCTTGGATGAAAATGATGTACTATATTCTAATTTTTTTTTAAATTATGTACTATATTCTAAATTAAATATATTATCTATTTATTTATTTATTACTACATAATATGTAAAAATAGTGCAAAGTTATAAAACGTATACTCTATCTGATTTGATACGATATGATGTCGGTCAGAGTATGGACCTAATGGGCTGAGCAAGTGACTGATATCCATTTCTCGTAAAAACAAAATTTTCAATTCAATTTAAATTTATTTATTTTTACATATTGTGGACATTACAAATTATAAGTTTAAGACGTTCACAACATGACATAAAAAAGAGATAGATAATATGTTATTAAACAGTAGAAATATGTACATACAAAAATATTAATTATATAGGTACATGGAAATACACCGGATGAGTTAAGCAGACCCTATTTTAAAAATTTATAAAATAACGTCCACCTATACTCATCCTCACGTAGGTGGAATATATCAACACCCGAAGCAATTTCGTTGAACATAGTTATCGCCCTCCCAATTGGCATTACCAGTGGCAGGTTGGTTCTGCACCTTGGGAGAATAAACAACTGATGTTCTCTATTTCTAAGATAGTTATCAGGGACACACAGGTCAACACTGCCCAGAATGGCAGAGTTCTCATTTATACCTCGTATAAGTTGAAAAAAATACATAGCTAAATAAAGATTTCTTCTAAATTGCAAACTGCAGTATGTAAGCATGCCTAAGAGAAAGTCAGTTGGATAAAGCCACGGATAGTATCCGTACAACCTCAAATAAAGGAGTTTCAAGAATTTCTTCTGAACTCTCTCCACCATAAGGCCATACTTCAACTGATGCGGTGCCCAAACAATAGACCCACTCTCAAGTCTGCTTCGAACTAAAGAATTAAATAAAAGTTTTAATACCGTAACATCCGAAAAGACCCGGGAAGTACGCATGACGAAGCCCAACATTTTAAGCGCCTTGTTACAAATGGTAACTATATGGCTAATAAATGTCAGTTTACTCTCAAACGTAATGCCAAGATCCCTTACAGATGATATTCGTGACAAAACTCTGCCATGCATCGAGTATTGGAAAAACAACACTTTTGAGGCTCTGGTAAACGACAAAAGATTGCATTTATCAATATTGAATTCTAGTTTGTTACGCCTGCCCCAATCTAATATATTATCTATATCAAGTTGGAGCTGACGACAATCGTCCAAGGTGACAACTTCCAAAAAGAGTTTCAAGTCATCAGCGAACAACAAAAACATAGCATTTTTTATTACCAATGCTATGTCATTTATAAAAATCGTGAACAGCAACGGCCCTAAGTTTGAGCCCTGAGGGACACCAGAAAATGTGTTAAAGGTCTGTGACTGATAAAGGCCGTACGATACGTATTGTTGACGGTTCCTAAAATAACTCCCGAATAGCTTCAAAAATCGATCAGACAATCCAATAAGTTGGAGTTTTTCCATCAGAACATCATGATCGACTTTGTCAAATGCTTTCGAGAAGTCATTGTAAGAACAGTCAACCTGGTGACCTCTATCCAGGGCCGATGACACATAATCGGTAAATACCATCAGGTTAGTTTCCGTTGATCGGCCTGCTCTAAATCCATGCTGTTCATTTATTATAAATGACTCAATTTTTGGAGAAATCATGTTGTGCATGATCATCTCAAGAACTTTTGCTGGTGCAGAGAGAACAGCTACCGGCCTGTAATTTTCCACTGATGACTCTGTACCACTCTTATGGATTGGAGTAACCTTCGACATCTTCCACGTTTCCGGAAAGATACCTGTCTCCATTGTAAGATTATAAATATATGCAAGTGGGCCTTTGACAAAATCAACACACCCCTTTAAAAAAAATGTAGGGACGTTATCAGGTCTCAAAGAGTGAGTATTTTTTAGTTTTTTAATAAATTTTAACACATCACTCTCATCAACTGGAAAAATATCAATGGACTGGGCACCGCATGATGGCTGTCTTGACGCAGAGGCAACATCCAAATAAGGAATACTACTTGCGTAGACAGACCTGAAGTGACCAGCAAATGCTTCTGCCACTCCATGTCCGGTCACCTTTTCGCCTTTCCAACTCATCAAATCGGCATACCCGCCATCCCTTCTTAATGATTTAATATAATCCCAAAACGATTTGGGATTTTCACGAATGCAATCTTCTACCGATTCCATATATGTTCGATAGGCCACTCGAACAGCTTGCCTCACTCTCAAGCGATAAAGGCTAAACATTTCATAGTTGCGTTGACCATGCTCAGCCTTCCAAGCTTTGTGATAGCAATGCTTGATCTGAATGTCCCCAATAATCTCTCGAGAAAACCACCTCGGGTATCGCCTTCCACCACGACATGGCGACTTCCTTGAAAAACATTCATCAAACACATTATATACAGTATTATAAAAGAATTGTACCGCCTCATTTACATCACAAATCCCGAGCAACTCACTCCAATCTACTTCACTCATTAATGAGTAAAGTAGCTCGAAGTTTCCACCTTCAAACTTCCATCCCCTGCACCGATCGGTTTCATGTGAGGGTATGTCAGTTCGCAGCGGGCGAATCGACCGAAACCTGAGCACAAAAACCAAAGTAGGATGATAGTCATCCTCCCGTACAAGAGGGGACATGCATCGGGAAACTGACAAATTGATGTTGCTGAATACCCTATCCAGAAGCCCATTACTAGAGTTAGAAATATCATTGTACTGAGAAAATCCAAAAACAGCGCACATAAATTCCAGGTCACTATTGACCCTTTCACCGTTGCGCGCTGAAGTTAAATTAAAGTCTCCCAACACAATAATACTTCTGTCTCCAATCAAGTTGACACTAGATAGCATATTCTCAACAAAACATTTATACACCTCCACGTCACTGGCTGGAGGAAAATATACAACACAAACGTAAATAGTGACTCCATCACAGGTTAGTTTCACCCAAAGGTCCTCATTTGGAGTCTCTAAAGCATGGACACGTTTGGCCTTCAACCCCTCCATGCTTCTAACCCCCAAAAGACAGCCTCCACCCTGCCTGTGGCCTGCGCCGGAATCTCGATCCCTCCTAAAGACTAAGTACTCACTTCCAAAATATTCGCGATTAAAAACACTGTCATTAAGCCATGTTTCAGTTAACCCTATGACATCATAGTCGTCAGCCAAAACATTTCTCAAAAAATCGACAGCTTTTGTCTTTAAGCCACGTACATTTTGGTAGTAGAACAATAATTGCCTTGGGCAATTATTATTTTCATTGTTAAGTCAGCTGGTTGGCAGCCGTGGTGTTTCAATTTTTGACACCCATTCTTTAATGAATGAGTAACGTGGCCAATTATCGGGCTTTAGAATCAACGTACTCAGTTTAACAGGGATCCCTATCTTAAAAGATGCGTAGTCCCCTTTTGACTTTAGCTTTGCAATTGTAAATTCGGCGTTACAATTTGCAAGTTTTTTTAAATAATTAAACATATCCGCAGCAGACGTCTCTGGGTGAAATGGGTAGAAGTGGTAGTTTTTAACTACATCGCTCCCCTTCACTCCTCCGCCTAAGATGCCACGGACAGCCGCTGGTCGCTTCTTCTTCGCTACTGTAGACTATTTTCCGTCTTCAGTAGATTGTCCAACAGCCGAAATGTCTATGACGTCACGCTCTGGATTAGAAGTACTTTCCCGCGTTTTTGGTATCTCGGTCGTAGACTTTTTATTGGTGTTATCCAAAACCTTCTGTGACCTGGTTATTCGGGACGTCATCGTATTAGATAGAGTCGCAGTTGTTGTTGTTGATTTCTGTTTGACACTCGATTCCTTAATTGGCGCATTACCGCTAATTACCAATTTGGATTTTGGCTTGCTCGGTAAAGCGGCGAGCGGTGCATCGCGCGGGGCCGGATGGGGGCACACCATTTGACAGGTACACGTTTTATTCAACCGTTCTTCTAATTTTTCAACTTTTTTTAGCAATAACTCCACAATCACTAAGACACGATTTGGTGCAGCAGACACGAGATCTTCACCATTGCACTGAACTGCTTTGTTTACAGTCGACATTTCTAAATTTAAATGAATTAAATTCAGTCAATTTTAAGGATAAGAGGAGAGCACACAAAAACAGTCGTCTCACGTCGGCGGTTATAATAAGGTATCTGTAATAAGTAATCTGTTAATACAAACCTCCACTCTGTGGAGGCTCATAATAATATGATCTTATTAGAATCGAACATGGTCGAAAAAAAAAGAAAAACTTACAATTAATTAATTAAGCGTTTTTTTTTAATTGTTTGTTATTTCTAATATTCTGTTATTTTGCCATAAATTATAATAAAAATAACTTATTTGAATAACATAAATATATAATCACCAAATGTCATAGACAAATTAATATATATGACTTCCTCTTTGAGTGTGTCAAAAGATTTATGTATCTCAGTTCCCTGATAACCAAATAGAATTCCATCAGTGAAATAAGTTAACGAAGAGTTTTAGCATCAAACTTTGGTAATATGGTAATATTATTTAAACACACACATGTAAACCCCCCCCCCTCCCCCGAATATTATAATAATAATTTCCTTGATACAACAAAAATAGATATAACAATTTATTTTGTGAATTGCCCGTGTTGTTGTCTTCACCCTGCCGCGATACGAGTGAATGAATGAATTGTTTAAAGTAACGGGAACAGTTTACCGAATTTTAATAATGTACCCATCTATTACAGGGCTCGGTTCAGAACCGCAACCGATAAAAATAAAACCGACTCACTGCACGGTAGCAGTGAACGACAAAAAAACGCTTTCTAGTTCTAACGAAAGTGCCATTTTCGATTCGATCGTTAAACTCGTGCGCCGTTAGTCCGTTATAAATCGTTAGTCGTTTAACGCGACGCCACCGACGCCTCCCCGCCCCCAGCCTCCGACGCTGGCGACCCGCAAATCCTTTTAATGCCCTGCCTTTTAACAAAGCCTAAATGGTTTAACCGGACCTATCTTCAACTGTTTTAAATACTTTTAGCTGTCATTATGACCGTAACGAGTGAAGCAACATTGCAGAGAAAGCTTTGAATAAATCAGTTAAAACTCACTGAGATATTGATGGTTCCATTCATACAGTGTAACGCTTTCAGCGTAATAAACAACCAAGAAATTAAACCAGTTTTTAAATAACACTATTAATTATATACCTGCATCTCAAATACTATTTTTACAACTATCGTAGGTAACTTCAAACTCTTAAAATATTTATGTTTGCTCTCACGTTGCATGGTTTTTAATCCAGTATAACTGAATGGACTTGCCAATTAACTTTACGGTAACCGACTTAGCGAAGATCAAAACTATTTCCTCGTATCAGACTTATTGGGCACCAATAAATAGAAAAGCTTGTAAGTGAAATCATTGCATTCCGTAGAGACGTAGACATTTCCAGTGATAATCTGTGAATTTTGATTTCAGTAATTTATATTTCATTGCTTAATTGTTATTAAATTAATCTTTAGTTTCCATTCTTCATAATAGGTAGCAAAATCTCTTAATAATAGTAAACCACTGTTGTGAGTAAATATATCGTATGTCTAAACTATATTTTAATCTCGTGTAGTCATTCCAGCGCATCTGTTATATACACAAAACTGATATCGGCAGCTATCTAGGGTAGGTTTTTATCGAAGTATTAGCACTTATTGTGACGATTACAATAAGATAGTTGTAATTGTTACAATAAGTGCTATGTTTTAACAGCACCTCTCTTAGCTGTGATAAATTTTAGAGTGAGATAGACAGTTTTGACAGTTCAGACGGCTAACTTATTGTCATTGTTACAATAAGTGTTAATGTTTCGATACTTTTCTACCCTAGTTAGCTGCCGTCAAGGCGGAAAGCAGTCTTGTGTATAGAATAGATGCGCTGGTGTGCTTATAATATATTGCATACGTGCGGCTTTAAAAAGTCCCTACATTGTGAGTGTGGTGAGACCTAAACCACAGAGAATGTCATGAAATCATGCACTGTAAGAGTTTTAGCAATACACTAGATCAAATCTGAAGCTTTTGCATGGATTAATGAGTATGACTTATTTTGTGATAATATTCGTATTTTTATTTTTGAACTAAATGTCTATTTATTGCCATCGATGTTGACAACTGTTTCAATTAATAATTTGTTACGTTCTCAATATATTTTTATAAATAAATAAAAACAATGGCGGTCTCTTCAAATATTTTTAGAAAGTTTCGATGTTTACTTACGAAAATAATATTTGACATGGGTAGTACTTGAAACACATTTTGAAATTAAATTTTTGATCATTAGTTTGTTATTATAACGTTTTACTTAGCTCGTATTCTTATTTGTCCGGTGGTTCTTTGTCCAGTACAAACCTTGCAATCGATTTTAACTAACTTCCCGACTAGCTAGACACTTGAAACTTTTCGAATATATCAGAGCACGATGCCAATGCAATTTTTAATACTTTTAGCCATCTTTAAGTAGAAATGAATTCATTTTCAGTTAATTCTGTTTTGTATGAAAAGCTATTTCGACACCATAAATGGTTGCTAGGGGTCTGGGGTCCTAGCAACTAAATTATTAATATATACGTGCGTTACTATGGAAATCAATATGACATTTCAGTATTATTTCTATCAAGTACAAATTTTTTTGATCGTTTAAGCTAGTCAAGTCGAGTTTATATGATTCAACAGAAAAATTAAATATGTTGTAGGTATATAGAAAGTTCTTGTTATCTTGTAATTATTACTGCTTAAATCACTGCATTTCAGCGTAACATTTGGATCTTAAAACACACAACCAACAACCATAAACGTACCTTTATTATAAATAGATACTATATATCAGGCTTGTTTACTTGCTTATTCTAATCGTAACATACGTGTGTTTTTTCGCAATATTGAATAATTATATATATTTCGCACCCAGATGTCCGAGGACAAGTTCTCCTTTCGTCTAGGTGGCGCAGCTGAATTGTCATATTCTGTATTAGTTTATTTAATAGAATACATTTCACCTGTTCTATTTTCTTCCCATTTCCATCACGACCAACTGAGTATACATTCACAGTTTGCCTTTATAAGAAGTGGGTCGCGTTTCTTAAAGTTTGAGAACCACTGCTTAATATTACGTAAACATGTGCTCAGTGTTTAAGATAATTAAAAACACAATTTTCTTTAGTGTACCATCGCGTTATTGTACGTAACCGTGTTTTTAAAAGTACAGCGTAAAACCAAATATAGATCCACTTTCATATAGCGCCACTAAGGCTTATCAAATAATTGGATGGCATTAATTTTTAGAACGCATACATACTGGGAAGAACAATCGTTCTTAATTTTTTTTTAAATAATGAAAATACATTTCTATTTTTAGTACATCTGGCAATTTGTTTTATATTTATTAATACACACAGGATTGTATACTTAGGAAAAAAGTTAATGTTATAATATAATAATTATTTATTAATCATTACCTCGTGACTAAGAATCGTGACTACCCGGAAATACAGCCATCTTTTAAGCAACCGAGACTATCCACCTTTAAATGTTTTCTGCTTCTCTCGACGCAAAGAGAATGCTATCCCAATAACCTCTCACTCAGTTGCTCTTTTCCTCTGTTTTTCCTTCCCTGGACACTATCCAAAACCACAACTTTCTCCAGATGACCTGATTCATGTCGAACAATAATAAAAGAAAATGAAGAATGCTTCTCAGATATATTGTCGATAGCCATTTTTTTATCTGGAGTATCTGAATGTTTGACCAGTACATTCTGCCTATCCTTTGTCAAATAAATACAAAATGTTCGGCGCTAACACAATATTTCGAAGGTATAGATTGCCTAACGATTCCTTGCACTTAGATTATTATTATTATAAATCCACATTAAAAACATTACACATATTTTGAGATGTAAGATTTTTTCTTACTCCGGTTAGTTTTATCCAATTTTTAAATATGATATTTCCACGGACAACAACTGACAATTATTTTAAAATACATTAGTCTATGTCGGAAAACCCATGGAAAACCCAAGGATTGAAATAAATGAAGATTTTAATTCTGTTCTCAACTAGTGTTGTATATTTTTAGCAACATTTTTAGTGAACTGTTATAAGACGTGGATGATTTGTATGCTGGGAATAGGAAGTTATACAAGGATTCGAGGCACTGACCTTTAATATTGATAAGGCGGGCGCGTTGTTTTCGCACCAACTCACTAGTACTTTCACTTTCACGCGATAACTTCTGTAGTTTATTGAATAGATTGTTTATGAATTACGGTGATTGACACGGCATTAGGCAAACCATAATTTGTAATTGAAGTACTTCTTTGATGACGTTGGAGTCAAACGAGTGCACGTCTCTGGACGCGTTTATAGTCTGAAGATAACTGAATTGTTTATAACGTGTTTGGACGCATAAAAATCATTGTGTGTGTAGGTTAGGGATTTTGTCTGGGATTAGCGCTACCATAATTGGTCCAAACATTTTTTATTTTACTTTTTTAATAATACCTAGTATCTATTTTGTTTATCCATTACATATCATTTTACTCAATAGTAATATTTCATTATTTATATATACTGTATACTGAGCTTCGAAAACAGATGTTTGCGACGGATACTGGGTGTGCGGTGGGTGGTATGACTTTAGGAGCAACGAAGAGATAAGACAACGCACCAAGCAGCCTCCCATCATGCTGAAAGTAAAGAGGCGATGTTAAACCTGGCTCGGCCACGTACTGCGGATGTCAGAAGAGAACCTCAAACTACCTTGCCTGTTCTTCAATCCAACCGTCCTGAAAGGCCGCTAAATACTATCTATAGAGTCTATACGGCTGACCTACGGGATGCTGGTTTGACTTGGAATGAAGCAAGAAGACTGGCGAGTGACAGGGATTCTTGGGGGCACCGCGTGGAGTCCATATACTCCTACTAACCTAACTAAGGGGCGGATATGGTCGAAGTGAAGTGATTATGTATTTTGATGGTATGTCATTGAGCCACACTAAAAAGACTTTTTGGTTTCCGATATATAGCTATAATAAAAATAGTTTTTTTTGTAGTATAACATTCAAAACAAAGACAATACAGTATACACCGACAAATAAGACTATAGAGCTACAAAGATTCGACATTTTTGTAGTCCCTCTTTCTCCATTCGGCATAATATCATTTCAGTTTCTGCATACGAAGTGGTGCATTATTCGCCGAGATAAAATGATATGAACGCCCGCTCTGCATTGACATAACTTTGGATAAGGGACTCTGTGATGTACGCTTATGGACGTCCGAACGACTACGTCGAGATCAGATAGCTGGTGCAGCTTTTTGAATAGTCCATTTCCATTCGGATTTAAGAGAGTCCTGTGAAATAATACAAATATAACTTAAATATTCTGTGACGTTCGTTGTTGTTATATGATAAGATTTATTGCGAAATAGTGTGTAGTAATAATTCGTCAAAGCTATAAAATACTATCTCCATTCACCAAGTATTTAAAACTCGAAGTAATTCGTACCATAATACGAAAAATTTGTCAATGTATTGACATTTTATTTGAATGGCCTCTTTGTATGCACTGCGTTTTTCATTGATTCACATGACGTATTCTCTTTGTCAGAATATTGACAAAAATAATAACAAGATAAAAAGAACTTTTTATGTACAACGTTTTTAAATTTTCTGTTGAATCATATAAACTTGGCTTGAAATTAATGAATACGTGTATTAATTAAGGCTCTAAGTACCAAAAAGTAGTATTGCCTATGGCTACAAAATACTGAGTCATTGCAGTAAAATTGCATGAAGCAGACCTTTTGAAAAATGTGTTTTCACAGTGTGAAGCAATCTCCGCAGCTTCCATAATTTTAGGAATTAAGACCTCGCGAGTGTCAGCACACCTTCGTCAGCCAATTTTTATTGAATGCCGTTGACAACTGCAGTGGTACTTACACTATTATAAATAAAATACGCCAACGGACGTATAACGTCGCCAGATTTAAATATTTTGCTGTATTTTTTTGACTTGCTTGAGACACTTAGACCATAGTTGACGTTATTAGCGTTGGTATGTAGAAAATTTTTCTATAAAAATGTCAGTTTTTATTTTTTTGGTACTTAGCGCCTTAATTAATACACGTATTTATTTAATATTCACGTCTTAAAACGAATGTGGAGGGAACAAACTATAGTACATTGTGAGGATAAAAGTACAGTTTTCCCAACTCGTTATCAGAGGATCAACGATAAAAGTGGAGGACGACGTCGCATTTCGTGGTTGGTACGAGTGCAGCTCCACCAAATTATTTCAGGCTGAAAATGATAAAGCAAATATGGCCGACCTCTGATAAGTAATGTTAGGGTGAAAATAATTACAAGATAAAAAGAACTTTTTATATACAACGTTTTTAAATTTTCTGTTGAATCATATAAACTTGACTTGACTTAAACGATCAAAAAAATTTCTACTTGATAGAAATAATACTGAAACGTCATTTTGATTTCCATAGTAATGCACGTGTATATTAATAATTTAGTTGCTAGGACCATCCGCTTAGCAACCGATAATGGTGTCGAAATAACTTTTCATATAAAACAGAATTAACTGAAAATGAATTCAATTCTACTTAAAGATGGCTAAAATAAGAAAAACGTTGTAATAAACATAAAGTTCTGATCAAATTGAGGTGCAAGTCGCCTACATGTCGCCTTCTGCCACGTTGTCACGGCTACAAATTTAATCTATGGTTTCATCATAGCAGAATATTTTAAAAGATCATCATTTTTGTAAATTTACTGTAGAATGACACTTATAAAAAATGCCAACTATAATGTATTAGTATTTTGAATTATTATTAATTATTAATGCTAATTTCAACTAATTTTAACAGTTTCTACGTATGCGTACGTTAAAATAAAATGCGACATGACATTCATAGATAATATTTTGAACAAAACCCAACCTGCAGACCAAAGATAATAGATAAAATTCTTAAGAAAATACATAGTGCCAACCGCTAAAAACAAAAAACGTGATTTTGACATGGCAGTCAATGTATAGGCACGTAGAAGATGATAAAAACGTTTATTGAGTCATGCAGGTGTCGATGCAGTGCAGTTCAACGTGAGACCTTATTGTTGTTCTGGCGATTTTTGCAGATTTCGCTAACTGATAATGTTCGTTTAAAGGTTCAAAATATACTACAGGATGTGAGCATCAGTCTGATAACATTTAAACACCAAGAAAAACGACATTACACACTTTTTCCGGTAGCGGTAGCTTACTGTGACGTCACGTGATAGTAGGCGACATGCACCTCAATGTGATCTGATCTCTAGAATCGTAATTGATGGATTATTTCAATTTATTTTTATTATATAAGAGAAAAGGTAGTTTCAAACTTGGGTTCTCATTTCACTAAAACCAAAATACTGTATTTTTACTTAAAAGGCTAGTATACGTAAATTAAATTAACTTCAAAGAAAGCTCATCTCATGTATATAATATACTGTGTTTGTGTTACCTTTACTTTTTTTTACTTATATGAAGAGATAGAAGAATAAATATATAAGATTTAAGCTTTCTTGCTTGCTTGATTGTGAAAGACTGTAGAAAAACAACATAATCTTGAATAATTTCTCTACTACAAAGAAGATAATAAAACCTCAATTGTTTTATTTGACAGAAATTTATGAAAACATAGGAATGTTAATAATTTGAGTGTTTATCTTTTGTGACTTACAAGTGACTTACGAGTTTAGCAGTAATTGTTTTCAAAGAAAAAAATGTACGTAATTCAAAAGGGTTTTTTTACATAAAGCAACATATTATTTCTTACACTTAAGTGTTCTGAAAAGCATTATGGTAGAAATGAAAAAAAACTGTAATATATTATAATACATATGTGGAAGGTTTTTCTAACAAAACTGACGTTTAGGCAACTGGTATTTTGTGTCCCTCTCATTAAATTCAATACTATAAACATAAAGAACACATTATAAAATGCTAGTTTTTGTCTACAGTATTTTACCACTGCACATGCATGTACTGAAATATGACTATATTCTAAAACATTAGTGTGAGAGGTTTAAAAGAATACTATTTTATGTAATAAAAATACTTTATGCAGTCATCAAATGTTTAAAATAAATATAAAGGATAATAAGGCTTCAAAAGTTTAAGGTATGTCCAGGATCATGCTTTGAAAATAGAAAAAAAGCTAAATTTTGACCCACGCTGAGCACGTACGCCCTTAAGCCTATATTTCATACATCCTCAATATTTAAAATTTACTGGGCCAAATTGACTGGAGATGAATATTCTTGGAGCGCACATCAATATATAATATAGTTTTATTATTAAAATATAAATGGGGAAACATAAAACTAGTAGGGCCTCCATAGGATGGAAGTTGTATTAACATTTTTTTATTTTTACGAAAAATGGATGTCTGTCACTTTTTTAACCACGTGGTTCCATATTCTAGTCCAAATTCGCAATAAAAAACAACATGTGAATTTTACAGACCCATAATTAGAACCTGAGACTCAGCGCGGCTATTATACATTATATTAAATTGTACAGGTTAATTTATTAGTAGTTAATTCGATTATCACACTATTGCGAAGATTGTGGTTTTACAAATTTATAAATTTAATTTTTATGCTGCTAAAAGTGATGAAATAGATAAGGCGTGATTGTGATCACAAATATATTTTCTCTGAGATGATAATATGTTATAATATAAAAGTGCAGGTAAGAAATTTGATAATTTTTTTTGTAAGTTCAGTGTAAGATTTTACTATAAATGAGGACAATATTTTCTAACAATATTTCAACATTATCAACATAAAATTATATTCTTAACAATCTTTTGTTAAATACGTTTTCACAAAATCTATTAGGTACCTCGTATAATAGTGTGGAATATCATTGTCCTATTTTCCAGTATAATAATGCTTTTTCTATTTTAGAATTCATTGATTATTCGTAATTTTCCGGTATGCAAAGTATGGCTCTCTTGAAAACACTGTCTCTAGAGTGGCATGACAGTTTTCCGAAAACGTAGCAACGCAGTAAAATTGCCGCGGTTTCAATGATCTCGGAAAATGCGAAAAGTTGCGCAAGATACTCGACTGCGGAAACTGCTTTAATGGGAAATGTATAAATTTCCCGGCCAGAAAAAAAAATGTAAATTTAGGCCAGGATTATAAAGATTTTGTCTTCGGACAAACTTTAAAAATAAATAAACGGCTGGAAAAAAAAATTTAAACTCTGAAACCACTTAACTAATGAAACATTTTTTTTAAATTTCGCTATAAATGCAATGGATGGATTTTTTTAAATAATGTCATAGTAATATGCTAATTGTTTTTGATCTTGATATTACGAGGGTGGGTCAATAAGTCCTTAGAAAAGCCGACAGGTGGCGCGACTAGTACTGTAAGCGGTTTGTTTTCATGCAGCGGCACTACCGATTCAGTATGCTGCGAAGTTTCAATCAGATTGGTCGGGTTGTTGTTTTTTATTTTCGTACATTTAAAAAAAAAAATGGCTTATTTACAAAAATGGAGAAAATTGAGTTTAGAGCTGTTATTAAACATTTTAATATAAAAGGGTTAACAGCAAAGGAAATAAAAAAATGAGTTGGATTTAGTTCACGGCATATCTGCTCCTTCATTTGCAACTATTTATAACTGGTTAAATGAATTTAAACGTGGTCGTACATCAACAAAGGATGAACCACGCTCAGGACGTCCTGTAGAGGTGACTACACCAGAAATGATCAATAAAATCCACGATATGGTGTTAAGTGACCGAAGATTAAAGTTGAGTGAGATAATTGAGGTTACAGGGATCTCAAAAGGTAGCGTCATTTCTATTTTACATGACAAATTGGGCATGAAAAAAGTTTCTGCAAGATGGGTGCCGCGTTTGCTCACAGTCGACAATAAACGCAATAGGGTGGTGGCCTCTAAAGCCCTGTTGTCGCTCATGCAACGCAATTCGGATGATTTTTTCGTCGCTTTGTGACTGTAGATGAAACATGGATACACCACTATACTCCCGAGACGAAAAAACAGTCAAAGCAGTGGATTGCGAAAGGCGAACCATGTCCAAAGAAGGCGAAAACCGTAAAATCAGCTGGTAAGGTTATGGCTACTGTATTTTGGGATGCACGTGGAATTATTTTCGTTGACTATTTGGAAAAAGGAAAAACAATAACAGGGAATTATTATGCATTTTTATTGGACCAGCTAAGAAACGAAATTGAAGAAAAACGGCCTCATTTAAACAGGAAAAAAATCCTCTTTCATCAGGACAATGCCCGTGTTCACACATGTTTACGATCAATGGCTAAAATTGAAGAATTGAAGTTTGAATTGGTCGACCACCCACCGTATTCGCCAGATTTAGCCCCCAGTGACTTTTTCCTTTTCCCAAACTTAAAAAAATGGCTAAGTGGACAACGTTTTTTTTTTCAAATGAAAAAGTCATCGATCGGACAAATGCTTATTTTGAGGACCTTCCGAAAACTTATTTTTCTGACGGTTTAAAAAAAATTGAGAAACGTCTAACCAAGTGTATTGAGCTCCAAGGAGATTATGTTGAGAAATAAAAAAAAAATACAAAAATAAAAACTGTTTTAATGCTTTTTTCTAAAGAATTATTGACCCACCCTCGTATTATGTATTAAGTTTTTTCATGTTGAAATCAATTGTTATAATGTTTTCAAATTTTTGACTGTTTGGTATACATACTTTATAATGTATTTCTCTCTTCAAAAAATGCACATTAGAAATGAATAATTCATGACATTTACAAGATAAAACTCACATATTTTTAATGAAGAACAATTATTAATTACATGATCAAAAAATACATTCTCTTATTGGTCGTGCACTCATGGCTGAGGATCGTGACCACATTTAAATTTCGCCATCCTTTGAGCGACCAAGACTTTCCATCCTTTTCGATCTTCCGCTTCTCTCAGGGCAGAATGGATGGTGCCCTTTCACTTGGTCGCTCCATCGCGCAGACGCTCTTCCTCTGCTTTGCCTTGCCTGGAAGCTACCCAAAACTACCAGTCTCTCCAGATTGTCCGGTTCGCGCCTGACAATATGTCCAAAAAACTGCAGAATTCTTCTCAGACATATCGTCGAGAGCCGTTCCTTTATCTTCAGTCTCTGGATGATTGACTGGTTTGTCCTGTGCTCCGTCCAAGAAATGCAAAGCATTTGGCGCCAACACCACATCTCAAAGGCATCAATTATTGCCTTCCGTTCTCTCGCCTTCAGGGTCCACGACTCGACTCCGTAAATATTGAGAACAGCAGAAGGCATGTCATCGCATTTTTTTGCAATCTGTGTGCGCCTTCTTATTTCCGCTTCGCATCCGCCCTTTTCACTGATGGTCGGTCCCAGATATACAAACTCGTCGACTGTTTGCATGTAATGTAATGCATGCAATGTAATACATTATGCAATTATATAGTGGTAACACAGACAGCTATGAGTTTCGTAAACATTTCAAAGAGTTTAGTAGAGTAAAGCTATATGTATTAATACTTTTACAGGTATTCAATAAGAAATATTGATATGTTTATTTTGTAAAGCAATCCCTATTATCGAGTGACTTATTCTTCCTATCGGTCATTACGTCAACGTTGATAATAAATTGTGACTATTCCGAAATTCATTAATTTTTTTAGGCAACCAAGACACTCCACCACCCTTTACCATAACCATATACTACATCTCTTAAGATAGATCATTCACCTAGTTGTTAGTCAGAGGTTCCCTTCTTCTACTTTACTTTCCGTGAAAGCTACCCTTAACTACCATTTTTTTTTTAATTCTTCAGTCAAAGACAAGATGTATATCTGAAAAGTAGTAGTACGCTTCTCATACATATTTCCAAAAGCTTTTTATATTATTATTAGTTGAGTCTTTGGGTGACTTGTTGGTTCATTTTGTCCTCTGTTCAACGAATTAAAAATTCTTGAGCTTCACATTTCAAATATATTGATTGCCCTGCACTCGATAAAAAAATGCTTTAAAATAAATGCCGCTAAATTTTAAAACCGATACTTAGTAATTCTCCTGGATTCACGAAATGTAAAGAAAATACATAATAATATTATAAGCAAGTGCAAGTACGTTTAAACTAAAATTAACAGAGATTCCTGCTACTGACTAGTAGAGATGGGAAACCTGGTCGATTTTGAAGACTAAAAAGTATACTTACTACCAGTATAAAAAAATACTTAGTATAGAAACTTATTCCAAAATACTTACTAGTATTTGGAATACTATATAGAGCGTTTGGCGTGCGTATGGGACAAAAGTTTCATACTCAACTGAAACTAAAACCAACTCCATATTAGTATTTGAAATACGTATCGGCTCATGGAACTCAGACTGTGTATCGGCTTCAATAGAATCGCTAAAAATACGCTGAGCTCCGCTTGTCGAAAAGTCCCATTTATTATAAAATTTTAAATACATTTTAAATTTATGAGTTGTTTTTCTGTTAGGTTACAATATTCTTGTTAACAAAAATGAATAACAGTGATTTTTTTAAAATTTTAAACTTGTTTTGAGCGGTCGTATAACAAGCCTAAGCCTATGCGTCATCTCACCACTGTGCTGCGACACAAAATTTATGACATATTATTTAAACATTCGAACGCAATTAATATAATAATAAATTAAAATAGACCTATATTCAAGTGCTATTTCGTTCGCGCACATTTAATGTCAATAGTCTTTAAAGTCTACCAACTGGCGAGTGCACGGAACAGCGACTCGCGATGATATCATCACAAGTTTTTTGGAATAAGTTTATTGGGCCACACATACTGAGTATGGGTAGTTTCATCCGAAACTTGAGTACACAAACCGATGACAGTATTTCCAACTCACCTCTACTGACTAGTAATCAAGGTAAGTACCTACCTAGTATTTGCACTTTGATTCAAACTACAAGAGCCAGTCACCAATATTAGATTTTTTTTAAAGCACTTCAGTTGCAACAAGCTACAATTTAATTTTGTTGTAAGTAGGTGACTGAATTAGTAATTCTTATTGGCCGAAATCCGATAGATACAGATTAATGTGGTATGTTTTTCAAGATTTTTTTCTAATAGCTGTGTTTCGAGGGTGTTTTCAAATTATGTATGTACAATAAACAAAGTGATAATATGAGACTACCACTATGAAACTGCTTATTTTGATCTGGAGCAACAGTCCGGTTCCCTGGCTTACCCTCGTTTTCGTTCCCACTTTAGACTATCTCTGATATCTTCCATCCAATCCGAGTTATCCTATCCAATCTGAGTTACCGATTGCTTACGAATGTAAAGCAATCCCATCCAACATCTGCAAAGACTCCTACCCAAATTTTTTGGAGCAAAACTTTCCATTGAAATCGTCAATGCCTTGGATTATATTGGGTACGCAAAATTTATTGTATATTTTTTAATTTTTATTATTCGCTTCAAATATTGATACAAGAATCAATTTTCAAACACCAGAATACGAAACTACTATAAAGCGTGTCCGAAAACTTGTACGTATGCAGTTCGCCGTATCATACTTCATCGTGAAATATTGTATCGGAAATATATAGCCGTATATTAAAGACCGCCCAACCTCTTTGGGTCGTATAGTACTAACATAAAATTCATGCCTAAATAAACGACGGTTCTTGTCGGTTTACACTTGAAAATACCCGATATACTGAATTATTTGTTAGGTTAGGTTAGGTTAGGTTTTCATTCTTGAATTCATGAATTCCGTATAGTATACGGACAACTCTTTCCGACAGAAAGCTCACGGCGAATTGTGCCACGGTGAAATATTTTAGGTACAATTTACATGTAACCACTATAAAGATATACATAAATCAAGTGAGTTTATTATTATAAGATTATTAAAAAAATCGTTGTGTAAGTAATATCCATATAAAATATACTATAGCAGTGATAAGCTGTTGTGAATATTATAATTACGTAAGCATTTGAAATATATGTTTGACAAAATGCTTTATATGAAACTTGAATGAAACTAGTTACAAAACAAATAAATAAAATTAAAAAAAATTAAATTATACAGTCAATTTAAATGAAAAATGGAGCAACTGACGCGTTATAATCCTTATATAAATGAATCGAAAGTCGTACCTAATCCGCTGTGAAAAAATATATATATTTGCAATCCAGCCGCTGAAGCTTTATTGAAATCGAATTTAATTGAGTTTTAAATTGAGCGTTATGCATTTTATAATATTTTCCGACTAAAAGCTTACGCACGCATCGGCGGAAAAAGCTCCCATTATCGAGTGATATGATTTATTACTGATTCTGAAAATGAAAGTTCAGCTTCCTGTCAATATTACTCGCACCAGTGAAATATCACCCTTAGCTATAATATCTACCATATTTCAATTTACATTTAAAAATACTCAACACATTTCTAGAATTAGCAAATAATTTTCAACTATAGGTGTGACGAAATTTCGGAATTTCAGTCAAGCTGTGAACACTTCAATTTATTTTGTGATGGCGACAAGGGAGGGGTATTAATTCTTAAATCGTGTAAAGATGACTAAAAAACGTTACCCATTTACTTGAAAAAGAAAACATTACAATGAATATATTATTATTATTACTAATAGAACAATAAATAGAACATTAAATTAACGCATGTTGAATTTTTATGACAAATTATGTTTTGTTCTGCACGCGTCGTTTGTACAATCTTTGCGTCGCGTAGTCACGATCATTTTAGACCGTTCCCCATCTGAAGTATAGCCTTAAAGGCTCCGCGAAGGCTGTAGTTTTTGTAAAATGTGATGCACGTCGCGTACTATCACGCTATCATGGCGACAAATTTAGTCTATGGTTGCATCATTTTCCATAATATTTTGAACGATCACCACTTCTGTAAATTCAATGATGGAGCGTGCCAACTCTAATGTATTAGTATTTTGAATTATTATTCATGATTCATGCTAATTTCAATTAATTTCAAGTTTCTACGTGTGCGTACGTTAAAATTACTTGCGATATTATATCCATAGATAATATTTTGAACAGAACCCAACCTGCAGACCATAGATAATAGACAACATTCTTATAGAAAATATATAGTACCAACCGCTAAAAACAAAAAAACGTGTTATTTACATGTCTAAAATGTGTAGGCATGTATAAAATGATAAAAAAACGTGCAGGTGTCGATGTAGTGCATTACAACGTGAAGTGACCTCATTGTTGTTCTTGTGATTTCGGCAGTGACAATGTACGTTTAAATATTCAAAATGTACTATGGGATGGGAGAATTGGTCTAATAACATTTTAAACACCAAATTCCTAATTCAAAATAGTAAATATTATCTGTCAATATAATGATAGACTAAATACAGGGTTATATTCCTTTTTAACTGAAAGTAAATTATTATTTACAGCAAAATAAGTGGAGACAAAAGAAAGCATACATTTTTCCTGTCAGTAATTTTATTGTTGTGTGTTTTATTAAAATAGCAACACTATATCATAATAACATTTCGTATCGATCGTCTGTTTTATGGTTGATGTATTCGTTCCAGCTCGGCCCCATAATTTTCATTTTTCCACGCGGACAAACGGAAAACGTCGGAAAAATCACCTCCTCGCCGGAAAAGCGAGAGGCAGGCGTAATTTGACGCCAATTTTCTCGCTCCTCGAGCATTTAATTATATGATATTTTATCCGAAATAAATAATAACATCACGATTTACCCATCCGTCTAGCGCTAGTATTGTCTTTGTGAAATATGCATGCTCGTTTACTAGAAATTTGATTAATTAACTGTAATTTGATACTTTGTCGAGGATATAAACTCGAAGAGAACGCAAATTTCACATTATCACTAGAGTGAAAATCAAATACATCGCCTACATTGTTTACTAATTTAATTTTCCAAACAATATGTAATTTGACATTATGAATAATTAACATTTAATTGCGTATATAAATAACCAAACAACAAGTTTGGTAAACTAAATAGTTAACTCAACATTTTCATTCTAAATATATCACATTATGGTAGATTGGTTTAAAATGTAGGAAGCTTATATTACACGAATTGCTTATTAGCCGTTCCTTCAAATATAGTGTATATTATTATAGTATGTATAGAGAAGAATAAAATAATGCTGTTAAATATAAATATGTTATGATTTATCTAATTCTATTTCGACCACTGCAACTTTTATGGTACCATCTTTGGAAAGTCGACGTTCCATATCTGATCAATATTTTCTTTTTAAAATTATCAATGGTTTTGTTGACTCGCCAAACCTACTCGAAAGGGTGGATTTCCATTGTCCATCAAGATTTACGCGAAATCAAAGTTTGTCCCATATCAGTCGTAGCGGTTCTGATTATGCACAAACCTTTTTATTCGGCGCTCTTGTTTAAATTATAATATGTATTTCTCCACCGTTGATCCTTTTAATAATCCACCTGTTTCATTTAAACGCGCTATCTCCAAAATTTTGTATAAATAGATATATAGATAGATAGATATATATATACTTATATATATTTTTTTTATGTTACTTTTTTTGTATATAATTTACTTATCCATTATTCTACCTCATTTTTCTCATGTAATTTTCTTATGCAATTTCTTTATATTTATGTGATTCTTACTCTCTATCTTGTTCGGCTTAACTATACTATAATGTATACAAGGAAACTTTGCTGGTTGCAATAACTTTTCATTATTATGATAAATATGATATGAAAAAAATGGACAGAAAACACAAAACGTTCAAAGACTGATCGGGGCATTTAACACAATTAAGCCAACGTCGACTCAAAATCAGCATTAAATCAAATCAACATCTGGGAATTTTGTGTATCAAAAGCGTACGCGATTGTCAGACGCAGTAATTGATAGTCTGTGGGTTTTGATATTCTATTTTAATAAGTAATGTTTTTAAATATTTTTGTTTACCTATTTCTATTTTGTTTGTCTTTTTACATAAATAAAGATTTGGAATTTGTCTGTTTTTACACTGTTTTTAAGATTTTTACAGGTTTTTTAAAATTTTCCGATTTTTCGAGATTCTCGAGAATTCTTTTCTGGAAATCCCGAATCTCGAGAATTCAAAATGTCATCATTTCGGGAAATCCCGAATCTCGAGATTGAAATTTTCTCGGGAAATACTCAACTCTAACCATAACGTCTTGGTGGTACGAAAATGGGTTAAGAAAGACAATGATACATCGATGTGTTACAACAGATGTAAATCAAATGATTTATTTATACAAACAATACCTTGAAAGTGTTAAGCGAAATATTTTTACATTTCGTTCCGTGTTTATTACAGGTCAAATGTGAATTCACGTATTTTAATATACCCAAAATAATAATAACCACAACTTTATTTCCAGCGCTTGCTTTTGCAGGACCACCCTCAGGTTGTGTGAAATATTTATTCAAAGATTAGTGCGCTGAATATTGCAAGCTAATTTTATTATTCTTAACAATTTGTATAGGATTGTGTAGAAAAAATTGTTTTTTTAATGGCTGTAGTATTTAGAAGTTCAGGGTTAAATTTTGTCGTCTTTTTCTTCACAACCAAAGTATATACATATATATTAAATTCTACGGATTAATTTATTAGTCTACATGTAATTCAATTATCCTATAATTTTCAGGATTACAAAAATAAACAAAGGGTATCTACTTAAGTATTTCACTAATAAAAATTGATTATCTTTCTTATTGAACCTAGTCACTAGTTGCGGAGAAAAATTGTCTAGAGAATGTCACTTGCGACTAATTATTAAATAATTCTGTATTAGTAACAGCGATATAATAGCAATGAGTGTCAGCATAAAAAAGTGCCTTTATTCAAACATATACATGCCGTATGATGTTTGGAATATTTTCAATTATTCCACACGATCTTCAACTGAGAAATTCACCATTCCCGATCCGGCGCGCCGGCTGTACTGTGAATTACGTATTAATTTCCTTTCGGGTTTTTATCACATTGTTCTGAAAATATTTATTTTACAACGTTTTTCTTAGCTCGTATTCTTATTTATCCGGTGGTTGTTTGTCCGGTACAAAGCTAGACATTTGAAACTTTTAGAATATATCAGAACACGGTGCCAATGCATTTTTTTAATACTTTTAGCCATCTTTAAGTAGAATTCAATTCATTTTCAGTTAATTCTGTTTTGTATGAAAAGTTATTTCGACACCATTATTGGTTGCTTGGGGAGGGATCTGGGGTCCTAGCAACTAAATATATATAAATATATACGTGCGTTACTATGGAAATCAAAATGACATTTCAGTATTATTTCTATCACGTACAATTTTTTTTGATCGTTTAAGCTAGTCAAGTCAAGTTTATAATATGATTCAACAGAAAATTTAAAAACGTTGTATATAAAAAGTTCTTTTTATCTTGTAATTATTTTCACTCTAACATCCCTTATCGGAGATTGGCCATATTTACTTTATCAGTTTCAACCTGAAAGAATTTGGTGGAGTTGCACTCGTACCAACCACGAAATGCTACGTCGTCCTCCACTTTTACCGTTGATCTTTCCTCAGATAACGAGTTGGCAAAACTGTACTTTTATCCTCTCAATGTACTATAGTTTGGTCCCTTCACATTCGTTTGAGGACGTGAATATTAAATTTCTCACCATGTCTCTAAGTAATTTTGAAGATGCGTCTATGCAGCAGTGGCGAAGGGTATAGGTAGGCTGTGGAGATCCGACAATAATAGCGCACAGTTCACTCTATCAAACATACTAATTATTTATTTTTATCGTTATAACAATAATACAAATTGCAGATGGTGTTGGTTAGATTTTAAAATTCAATTAAACCCTGCCGAGCCAAACTTTAATTATTATAGATGAAAGATAAAACAATATTCATCAATCTATAAAACATATAAAATTATTCCATTAAATCATACATAATTTTAGACATTTTATTTTTATTTAAAATATTTTTTTTTATGTTTTTAGTTTTATTTAGGCCGGGCTTGATCGAATTTTAAAAATCATCTGGAATTTGTATTCTTGATTGAATGAAAACAAATAAGTCGTATGACGGACAAAGTTTAGTGTACACTATTTATCACAGACCTCCACAGCTCTACCCTTGTCAATTGATATACAACCACAATATCATCGTCCCAAAAGCAAAAGGGCACATGTGCAATTTTGACGGTTTTGAGTTATGAATGCAGTTGTCTTCGTAATTTTTTTCTCTACATTATGGGCAAAACGGCATTTGTGAAGCAAAATCCATAAATTCACAATTGAGCAAAGAAAATAAAGGTTACTTGTGTATTTGTAAACTGATCTTCATTTAATGTATATGAAAAGGGAAATATGTACACGATTTTAGGAACTATGTGCAATGTTTACAAATATAATATAGGAAAAAGGTAACAAGTGTAATTATTTAAAAGCGAGTAAGGGCCTTTGTGCAAAAAAAATATTTCGTTGCAGAAAAAAGGGCACTTGTGAAATTTGTGAAAAATTTAAGAACATGTAGGCAGCGGACAAAGAGGCCCAAATAAATATTTTGGAAGATCACAATAAGCGTAAAGTGGACGCTCGCAAATCAAAAGATGAAGATAAAGCTATTCATAAATGCATATAGGAAAAAGATAACATGTGATTTAAAACCTCTTAAAATTTAAAAATTGACTAATTATAAAAAAAATAAAAATTGCATTTAAATTTTGAGTAATTAGGTCATATGTATTCCAAATTTCATTTCAAAATATTAAGTAATAACCTCTCCACGATTGTTTTTCACTCCAAAAACACTTAAAATGCGTTTTTCTCAAAACTCAATTTATGCAGAAGTGCCTTTTTGCTTTTGGGGCGACGATATTATAATAACTTGACATCTCAATTTGACGTGTTTAGAACCACGCGACATCATATTGTTTTTTTTATTTCTGTCAAAAGTGCCCATTTATAAAATCGACTGCCTGAATAACCCAGACGGCCCTGCTTATCGAGCCAATACACCCAGTTCACGTCTCACGCGATTTCACCAACCTTTATTCGTCATAATGCTTCTTGATAATTCTCCGAGATAAAGAGCCTTAGCAAGAACCTTCCGCGGGGTCGAGATTGATGGGCCATTAAAGGCTCATTGAGGGTCCGGCGTCAAAAATATTCCTCCAGTATCGGAAGTGACTTGCCGTTCTCCATCGCTACCCCTCCGGTGCTGTGTTATTATTAATCCGGTGGTGGTTTTTGATTATCTGATATTGTAGGTAATATGATTTTGCATACCCGTGAAAGAGGAGCCGTGATTATACAATGTTTTGATCGAAAATATAGAAATACTATAATAAAGGTAATGATACAAGTTTTTTTTACATATAATACGTTCATACGTAACTTGAAAACACCTCATATATAAACCCACTAGCAAAAAATATATTTGAAAAAAATATGAAACTCGACGGGTTTGAACCCGTATAACCATAAGTCTCGCGCCAATCTATGCATTAACCAAGTATGCTACGAGCCTCCTATCTAATGACGACAATTTAAGTTAGTGGGTCATACATGAAATGCTTATCAAATTGCGTTATTATCGATTTTTGTGTATTAACTCAAAGAATATTAATTACCTTAATTACTAACCGATGCCCGGCTCTCGTCATATATTTTAATTAGATAGGAGGCTCGTAGTATAATTCGTTAATGCACAGATTGGCGCGACACCAATGATTATACAGGTTCAAATCCCGTCGAGTTTCGTATTTTTTTTAAATATAATTCTATCTTTGTTATTATGTACAGTGTACACCAGTAGCGAAGGGTGGATGTATGCTGTTAAGATTCAACATAAATAATGCACATTAAACTTTGTTAGTCATACGTATTTGTTTTTATTGAACTAAGACTATAATTTATAGATGGTTTTGGTTAGTTTTTAAAAATCAATAAAACCCTGCCTAAACCAAACCATAATAATGTTGGTATATTTTGGGCGACACGACAAAATTGTGCACACTTTTTCATTCATACGTATTTGTTTTCGTTAGATTAACAAATACATTGTACACAATATATTGTTGGTTCATTTTTTTTAGTTCATTAAGCCCTGCCTAAACGAAACTATAATAGATAAAAAATATTATTCTATGTATAAAATATCCAAAGTTATGCATGATTTAATTGCATAATTATATATAAATGAGTATTTTTTGACAGTTATATATTATGGCTAGGTTTTCGCAGGGTTTAATTGAATTTTAAAAAACAAACCAACATCATCATCAGGGGCGCGACAACCCGGTGTGGGTCCTGGCCTCCTCCAACAGCTCCCTCCACCTGTCCCTATCCAGTGTGACTGCTTTCCAATTTGGTACCCCAGAATACGGCAGCCACTGGCAGCTCCATCCAACCAGCGAATCTTTGGCCTCCCTCTTCTTCTACGTCCTATTGGATTGCTGGACATCACTCTCTTTGCCGGTTCATTGTCATTCATACGGTGCACATGACCTAGCCATCGCAGTCTCCCAATCTTAATTGATTGAACTGCGATGCAATCTTCGTACAGCCCGTAGAGTTCAGCATTATATCATCTCCTCCAATTGGTGCCATCCCTGATCGGTCCATATATAAGGGCGGAGAATTTTTCTTGCAAAGATGTTCAGGGCTCGTTCATTTCGCAGGTTTCCGATGCGTAGGTGAGCACTGGCTTTACAAGTGTCTTGTAAAGAGTGCTTTTAGTTCGGCTAGATAGTATGCGGAACTTAAAATGTCTTAACAGGCCAAAGTAGCATTTATTCGCAGACATGATCCTCTTGTTGATTTCTTTTGTAATATCATTATGTCGGAGTTACAAGAGATCCAAGGTATAATATGAAACTGTCGACCGTATCAAACTTGTATGCACCAATACAATCTAACTTTGGTGCGACTTTTCGTGGTGTGACACACGTTATTTTATGTTAATAAAATAAATTCAATGAAAATAAATAAGTACATATGACTGACAAAGTTTAATGTGCACCATTTATGGCGGATCTTAACAGTCTACCTCCACCCAACGTCACTGTTGTACACATACATTATTGATCAAAATTAAATTAAAATCTGCTTTCAAATGTTATAACATACCTACTATTACTTTTAATTCAGATTAATTTCTCTTATGCGAATTTACGACTAGCAGAAAAGCCTTACCACAATAAAATTAATAATACAGCTAGTATATTAAAAATATTATAGCACATAAGCCTTCTTATTAAATTTTAGTTATGGTGTGTCACTAAATTTTATTATTAAAATATATTTGAAACCATTGTATCACAGCAATTATATTACCATACAATTTATTAGTATAACTATACGTATTCATTACTTACAAATAATATCATTCACGAGATTGCGTGTTGTAAAAAATTTTAATATCACAAAATTTGATTACTTTTTAAAAAGCATTACTTATATAGTTTTTTTACTTATATTTCCACTCGTAATAGCTCGACTGTGAAGATATTAAAATCATATTTTATGTAGGTCTGGAAAGCACTCATAATTTACTTACCTTTTACCTGGTATAAATTCATATTTCAATATAATATTCATATTTGAATACAAGACAATAAAGAAAATTTATTCTCTAATTTTTAATTACATGCAACATAATATAAAAAACAAATCTTCGATTTGTAAGGTATACCTATTCCATCATAAATCATCAGGTGTTCGAATATAGAACTAAACTTATCACGGTATAAAACATATTGAATGCTATAATATCAAATGTAAGCAAGTGGCGCCCTCATTAAACGGACAACTTATACTGCTGAATCTATACTTTTTTATCACAATTATTAATAAAATAGATGCTGTTAGTTTCAAAGTCGGTCATCTCCAAACCATTTTGTGATCATCACAAAAAAACCGACAAGCACCACAGTATTTAGGAATGCACAATTAAATGCTGTTGACATTATTAAAATTAAACATGTTATTTTTTTGACCATGTCCGATTCTAAGATCATAATATGAGTTCATTGAATAAACGTTTGTATTAAGATATTTTTATGTGTACGAGAAATGGATGTTAGCCACTTTCTCCATCTATTAGATACATACTCTGACTCCAAGCATACTTTGAAAAACAATATGTTCTTATATTAAATTTGTCAAACTCAGAATCCGAACCTGGGAGCCACGATATTATAAGAAAACGCGTGACAAATCAATCTAACTTTATTCTACATTTACATATTCTGTAAATATATCAGAAACATAATATTACCTATTTATTAGTAAAAATGAAATGTGCTTTATTATTGTGTATTATATTATTTTTATGATATACATGTACAATAAAGAATGATACATTCTTAATTCTAATGAATTAGTTGTTGAATTGAAAAAATATTTACCTGTAACGCCCATGATGGACGAACGGTAACGTGTTGGCCTATAATTTCATGAGTCCCGGATCTGGAAAAAAAATACAAATTGTTTTTCAATGTGTGTTTGGACCTAACATAAATGTACCTACATTGTTAGGTTGAGCAAGCGGCTAACATCCATGTCTCGTAAAAACAAAAATCTGTTAATACAACATACACTCTGTGGAGGCGTTTAATACGATCTTCTTGGGATAAAACGTGGTTATAAAAATGTAAAATAAATATTATTAATATACGTTTTGTATTTTGATAATTTATATATATTTTAGAAGTTAATTAGTAAATTTTCACTATGTTATTTATTACGTATATTTGGATTAAAGAGAGAAAAAAACTTTTCAGAATTAAACGCATTAATATTTTTTTAATGAACTCACTTTTTGGTTATCTTGGGCTTAGATAATAGAAGATAAACTAATTGTTTTTTATTTTATTTTTTCAGATATACCGGTGTCCAAATATTCAACATCTGGATGAAAGCTCTAACAAAATGCAGTACGTCCGCAAGAAAGACTAAGATGTGTAAGAAGCATATTTTAAAATAAACATGCGATCAATATTCAAAGAAAAAATACAAATTCACCAAAATTACATATAATTAATCAACAATAACAGAAAACAATCACAGATAAAATCATTCAAAAATTAAATAGTGAAAATTTTAAATTCAACTCACAATATAAGTGAATTTTTAAATAACAATAAATTCAGTGTATCAGGCAAGTATAAAAACTGAGTGACAATATGAACTATCGATCGAATAGTGTATTACTACCGGATGTTTGTGTCGATCAAAAGCTCTCGATTAAAAATCGCGTCGAGTAAACGTCATCGGTCAAAAGTGTGTCAATTAAAGATACAGCAATGAGCTTTGCTGTGGCAATTTCCAAATTGAAAATGCTTCGATTTTTGTGCTTTCTGTTTATTTTAACCTTGCATAGGACATCGAGCTTTGTGCTAGACGGGGGCCAAAGCTCGTATTCGCAGTTTCGGAAGTGGAATGCAGGCTCGAATGGTAGTTTGGAACTTGAGTTCAAGACCGACCAGCCGAACGGGCTGTTGTTGTATACGGACGACGGTGGCACCTACGACTTCTTTGAATTAAAGTTGGTGGAAGGTGCGCTAAGGCTGAGGTACAATCTTGGAGGCGGGGCTCAAATTATTACCGTCGGGCGAGATCTTAACGATAGTCACTGGCACAAAGTTATGGTAAGTTTGCAAAACAGTTTATTTTTGAAACAGTTTGATTATAACTTCTTCAAGATCCTTCCATTATGTCTGCAGACGAACTAAAAGTTACATGTAAATTTGTTATGTATCTGTAACTCCTCTCTCTATGATATCTCCCAATGACAATACATTGTGTTTTGAACATACATACTTCTGAAAACACTCATGAGAAAATATAGACAAAAGAAAAAATCTTTTTCGAAAAAAGTAAGATACTCGGCAGGAATCGAACCTGCTTCTCTTGGGTTTCACGCCCTATGCTACGACTGCCATGCTTAATTGCGACAAACATTAACGATTGGCCTTTAATACCTTCTCATAAGCGATCTCCAAAGGTTAATGTATTCGTTGTAATTAATTGTGTTAATTCTCCATACTTCTCACTTTTACGAGAACATTTTATTAAAAAATAGTCATTATAAACTAAGTCAAAGCACCATTGAGTGTGTGTCGATCCCAGATGGGTAGCTGCTCCTGATACTTTTCCGTGTATAAAAATCTAGTGATGCTTCACATTAAACGTATGACCTTGAGATACTCTCGATTAAGACCAAGTGTGGTGAGGCACGGGTTGGTTTGGTGAGTCCATGCTTGTGTTGTTTCTGCTATTATCTCACTGCTACTATTACACGACTCTCGTAGCCTAGTGCGTAAGGTGAGGTCACGATATGTATTTACAAAATATGTAATTTTCTCAGAGCCTGGATGTTTGATTGTTTTACTTCTACTACTTACATAACTGTTTCTTTACACTACCGTCATTGGACCTCATGGCCTATTCTAGTGGTAAAAAAAAATTATATAGTATGTACCTTATTCTTATCATTTCACCCTGTCACGCCCCAGCTTGGAGACATAGAGCTAGGATAAGTTCGCGCCACTACTCTTGGTACATCGCCAACTCTCGCGCCTCCCGCCATGCCAGACATGCAGCGCATATATCGATTTTGTAGCACCGCTGCAGGATGAGAGAAAGCCGAGCACGATGATTTTGAGGTTGTCCCACAATAATACGAAGTGTCGCACTCTCTGGTGGCATCCGGAACACATGTCCCAGCCACGTGAAGCGTCTTTTCATTATTACTTGCATCACCGAGTGTTTATAACGTGTAAAAAATATAAATATTATACTAAAGAAATTACACTAAAAGAAAAAAATACAAAATGTGTCTCGTTTTCTGATTATTATAATACTTATGTTTCTGGTATTGTTCCCAATCGTGTGTATACCTACTGACGTTTTTAAAATGTATCGAGTATTTATCTAATATATAAAAAATAATATTTGTGTGTTTGTGTATTTGTGTGTTTGTGTGTTTGTTTGTTCGTATTTAATGCGCAGCCATACCGTTCATCCGATTGCGAAAAAACTTTTTAAACTTATTGCTTGCACTTGCGGGAAGAGTATAGGCTATACTAATATATAAAATGAATGTCTGTCTGTCTGTATGTCTGTCTGTCTGTGTGTCTGTCGCGTATGCGTTCCTATACCATTCATCCGAATGCAATGAAATTTTGGTAAGTGGTTGTATGCACACCCATGAAGGTTTCTAAATTAGAAAAATCCTCATCTTCTTCTTCTTCTTCATTCTATTTTCTTTTATTCGTATGGTTCCTATACCATTCATTCGATTGCAATGAAATTTTGGTAAGTGGTTGTATGTACATCCATAAAGGTTTTTAAATTAGAAAAATTATCATTTTCTTCTTCTTCTTCATTCTATCTTCTTTTATTCGTATGGTTCCTATACCATTCATCCGATTGCGATGAAACCTTCGTCAGTTGTAGTGTTAACACCCGCAAAGGTTTCTGAAATAGTACAACCATCTTCTTCTTCTTCTTCTTCTTCTTCTTCGTTTTATCTTCTTTTATTCGTATGGTCCCTATACCATTCATCCGATTGCAATAAAACTTTCGTCAGTTGTTGTGGTAACACCCGCAATGGTTTTTGAATTAGTACAACCATCTTCTTCTTCTTCTTTTTCTTCTATTCTATATTCTTCTATTCGTATGTGTTCCTATTCCATTCATCCGATTGCAATAAAATTTTCGTCAATAATTGTGCCAACACCCGCAAAGGTTTCTGAATTAGTACAACCATCTTCTTCTTCTTCTTCTTCATTCTATCTTCTTTTATTCGTATGGTCCCTATACCATTCATCCAATTGCGATGAAACCTTCGTCAGTTATTGTGGTAACACCCGCAATGGTTTTTGAATTAGTACAACTATCTTCTTCTTCTTTCTTGGTTCCTATACCATTCATCCGATTGCAATGAAATTTTGGTAAGTGGTTGTATGCACATCCATGAGGTTTCTGAATTAGAAAAATTATCATCTTCTTCCTGTTCTTCATTCTATCTTCTTCTATTCGTATGCGTTCTTATACCATTCATCCAATTGCGATAAAATTTGACCAGTTGTTGTGCGCAAGCCCGCGAAGGTTTCTGAATTAGTACAACCATCTTCTTCTATTCGTATGCGTTCCTGTACCATTCATCCGATTGCAATGAAACTTTGGTGAGTTGTCGTGCGCACGCCTGCAAAGGTTTCTGAATTAGTAAAACCATCATCTTCTTCTTCTATTCGAATGCGTACCTACACCATTCATCCGATTGCAATGAAACTTTGGTGAGTTGTCGTGCGCATGCCCACAAAGATTTCTGAATTAGAAAATCATCTTCTTCTTCTATTCTTATGCGTTCCTATACCATTCATCCGATTGCAATGACATTTTGATCAAGTGTTGTGCTCTTGCCCGCAAAGGTTTTTGAATTAGTACAATCATCTTTTTCTTCTTCTATTTGTATGCTTTCTTATGCCATTCATCCGATTGTGATGAAATTTTGACCAGTTGTTGTGCGCACGCCCGCGAAAGTTTTTGAATTAGTACAACCATCTTCTTCTTCTTCTATTCGTATGCGTTCCTATACCATTAATCCGATTGCAATGAAACTTTGGTGAGTTGTCATGCGCATGCCCACGAAGATTTATGATTTAGAAAATCATCTTCTTCTAATATTCGTATGCGTTCCTATACCATTCATCCGATTGCGATGAAACTTTTGTCAGTTGTTGTGCGCACACTTGCGAAGGTTTATAAATTAATATTAAATAAAATACAAAGTTGGTTGTTTGTTTGTTCCATCCAATTTTGATTTTTTTTACTACATAATAATAACATTAATAACGATTTCATATTTTGGATTCGATTTTAATTTAGTGTTCTTATGTTTGACCTTTACTCCTATTAGAATTATTTTCATGTTGCCATATTATATTACACAGATATTTTAATATTAAAAAAATAATTAACACTTATTATTTTTCAAATATCTAAGATAAATATAACCACGAAGTGACCCTGTGCGAAGCCGGGTACTTCAGCTAGTAAATAATAAATTTCCTTTTTAACGGATGTAAAATTATTTTCATTAATGCATATGAACTCATTTGAAAATCATTGAGACCAATCTAAGTGTTACACACCTACTTACTTACTTAAAAAAAACAATACCTACGTCATTTGTATCGTTTCATTTAAATAATTATTATTCTGATTATAAATTTGTTATTAATAGGTTAACTGTATTGTAAAACTAAGCTCGCTCCAGCCAGATTTAACGACCATTATGTTTCTAGATCCTAGATTAAAATGAAGTTTTATTACAAAGTGGGCCATATCGTGTACAGCGGTTTAATCGGAAAAAAATCAGTTGATTAACCCAGTAGCGTCTGTTACAGGTAATATTTTTAACATTTATCATTTTTAATGATGAATGAAGAAAGAGACTGAATCAATTCGAGTGCAATTTATGGGAATTGTACAACTGGGCGCCAGGACAATTAGGCGCCAGGAAAATTGGGCGCCAGGACAATTGAGCGCTGCACTGTCGAATGAAATAAATAGACGTTCGTTACGATTTTATACAGAAAGCAGACGATGAATTTTAATCAGTTTCTATCAACTACTTAGTAGTTTTAATTTACTTTAACATAATGTATTTTATTGTGGATTGAGAATCAGCATGCCTGAACTTAAACATATGCACAATTAATTAATAATTATTTACATGTACATATTTAAATTCTCATCAATTATTAAAGAATAATGTAATAATAATTTTAATATAAATATTAATATTAAATATATATTTTGAAAATACCTATAATTCACGAACGTCTATTTATTTTCGAATTTCATTCAATTCGTGGCGCTCAGTTGTCCTGGCGCCGAATCATTCTAGATCCAAATTTATAAATATTTTAAACTATTTTTTATTCAATGAATAATATGAAACATTTAATGATATAGCATTCGTTATTGAAAATGGATAATTTGTAATTCCTAATATTATAGAGAAAATAATATATTCTTTCAATCCGATTTAGATAAGATGTCTGTATTGGCGATCGACTAGAACTTATAGAGTATTTTTTTTCAGACTGTTTACTGTATCGGGCAGTCTGACTTGGTCGTCCTGAAAGCGATCTGGCTTTCGATAACATGGTGCGATGGTATAGTAGCATACAGACTATCGTCACATAAAAGGTGGTACGACGGTAGACAGACCATGCTTGCCCACGTGCTACGAATGCCCCAAAAGTTGTCAAAGAACGGACGTGGGTTAAGAGGAAAAAAATAATAATTGTGCTAACACCGTGAAATTTAATTTAAAATGGTCTGGGACATCGTTAGGTAAAATATTTATTTATACTTAATGTCGATTTGTTTGATGTAAGCTCTAAAATTTTAGTTGCCAACAATATTAAAATTTCTAAAAGTTTCACTACGAAAGTTTTCAAGTAGCTTTCGGTGGCCTTGGAAGCTTAGCATTTGAACTCGGCAAAAGTTCATAACGGTAAGGTATTTTTAATAACCGATATTACGTAGTCGTTTAATTTTAATTTTAATCAGAGTAACCGTATACAGGCTATTAATTAATTAAAGGTATGTTTAAAACCCGTGGAAAACCAACAAGTACAAATGATTCTTAGAATTTTTGATACTATTATTATTTAAGTAGAAAATAGGGTTTTCAAGCGGGAATTCATTCAAAGCCAGTATAATTTTAATAATTATAAATAGTATGGTGGAAGATATTTACATTAAATTAATATATAGGGCTATCGAATTAGTACTTTACATTTTTTAAATGTCTAGCAGCAATTTTTGTTTCTGATTCCCACCAAAATTGACATTTATGTTCAGTATTGCTTGGCAAAATCATCACGGATACACAGTTGTACGTAAATATGAAGTATTAATTTTAGCTAAATTGCAGCCTACTCCTGGTTATAAGACTGTAAGAAACCATTGCTAGCTTAATCGTTGGAGATGGTTGATTTATTAGATGATAATTTTAAACAATCAATAATTAACCATGAAAAGGTCAAAGTATGTAAGTACCTGCCTAATTAATAACCAACTTATTCAAAGCAGCGATTATTTATACCACCTTTACATCTTGGCTGCGCTTTTCATAGCAGACTTTAAACTGTGACGGAATGATTTGGAAGCTGGAGGGAGGGTTATGTTAAGGATGCCAGGCACTGACCTTTTATACTGTTGAAGCTAGCTCCGTGTTATGGTTGTCACTCCTGTTTGCACCACTCTCGCACTTGACAGTCAAAATGGTTTAGGTTATAAGTGTATATAAGCGCACGGTTTATGAATGACTAACCTTATTGTTGGCCTGGCAAGGATCTGGATATAAAGTAGGTAGGATTTTTTATTGTATTAGGGCCGCCTTAATTAGCCAAACCATATCTGTTAACGAATCCCCGTCGAATATAATATATAATAATGCTAATAATGAGTTCGTGTTTCAAAGGTTGAGAGCCTCTACTCTCAAATGCTATTAAGTAATACAAATTATGTTACAGGAAGCCGAAAGTAACGTTATGATGCAGAACTTTTGCTATATGTACTGTATTACTTAATAAAAATATACCTACCACTTGCAAGTACTCTAGTGTTTAGAGATGGGGTGTCGAAAGAATCGATATTTGCTGTTGTATCGGTATGAAAATAAAAGTATTGATACTAGTAAAGAAGCAACATGTAAATGTTGTCACTTTTCAGTAGGTTCAAAACAATTTGAAAGTACAAACATTTTATTATATTAACAAATTTATTTTATTTATTATTACTAATCTAACCTAACCGTAGTATCTTGAAATACGACATGATAAATGAATTTATTGATATTACATTTCAAATATAAATCTTTTACAATATTATATATATATTGGTGCAGTGCATTAGGCGCTGGCCTTCCATCCAGAAGCTCTGGCGATGAGCCTGGCGAGGTTACAATATGCTTATGTGATTTTCTCAAAACCTGAGTATTTGTTATTGTTCAAAATTACTAACAACCATCTTGTACGAAAAAGCAAAAACATGGTTATTAATAGTATTTTTATTATATATATATTGAGCGACAAATTTTCAATGGACGACTAACAATTAGGGTTAACAATTGTACTCTAAAAATAAAATCACACACGAAGAATCTTCAGGACCATGTCCGATCCTATTAAGATCATTGTATGGAGTGGAAGTTTATATTAACAGATGTTTACGATAAGTATATGTTAGCCACATGCTCAACCTATTAGGTCCATACTCTGACTCAAACACAAATTGAAAAATAATATGTGTATTTACCAGACCCAGGGTTCGAACCTAGGACTCATGACATTATAGACCGACGCTTAAGCCACTCGGCCAACTAATTCAACCCAAACGATTCAATGAAAATATACCTAAAGCTTTATTTAAAATGAAAATCGCATCGTGAAATGTAACTTCTTCTTATATTTTCCATAGAAAGTTTAATAAGAGTTTTTAAAAAGAGAGAAAATATATAACCAATAGAAAAAATCTTTTTTTGAGTTTTTACATCAGAGAAAATATTGATTAGTTCCTCAATACTACCGAAAAAATATTATGTGATAGAAGTATCGAATCCATCTCTAGCCTCGGCCGTATTTGTCATTAAAATATACTTTACGACTGCACCTGGAAAAATATATGTACACATAAACACGAAGTCAATGAACTTTGACTTTTAATTTGAGTGTTTTGTGTGGAACCTATATACATATTTTCTAATAATATCTAAGGTATGATAACACTTCTATGTACCTACTATACTTAGGAATACTTCAATGTTTTAGTAAAAATAAATAGTCTTTTGATATATTGGATTGGTACTTTTTACACTGTTTACTAATAAATGTTTAAATTATAATTAATTGTTTTCAAAAATTTATCTGTATAATGTGACATGTGTTGTTACTTACATGTTAATTGTTAGCGACCCTCGTATTTTAAAACGTTATTTCATCCGGGGGCTCCGAATTTGATTCCGGTAAGGACACAATAATATATTTTTATGTGATTTTTTTCAATTCCAGGTGTTTGTAATTGTTTCACTTATAATACTAACTAAACTGCTGTTTCACTACACCACTTATTAGAAGTCATGGCGTGTTGTCATGATATAAATAATATATCATCAGCTGGGGTCAATCCACTGCTAGATGAAGGCCACCCTTAGTTCCCTCCACTCTTATCGGTCCCTAGTTCTTTACTGCCACGTACATCTACCAACGTAAATGAGTTCATATATCCAGCGAGATTTAGGGTATAACTGTGGGTGTTTAATGCACCTTGGGTACCACTGCATGACGACATTTGTCTAGCCCAATGCCGTTTCATTTCCTTATTGACCTCTATCCAATCATCTATCACATCGAGTACTCTAGTAAAAAGAATATACATGCATATAATATACATAATATATAAGTGGAGGGGACTAGGTGAGGCCTACATCCAACAGTGAATTAACCTCGGCTGATGATGATAATGATATATTTTTATTAAATTTAACTGTCAACAGTGCAGTGTTTACAAAACTCCCGCTTGCAAAGTCGTGAGTCACAGGTTCATGTCGGGCGGCGTCTGACAATTCAGATTTTATTTTTCAATTTGGATTTTTTAACATACACAACTTGAAAATACCTCAGATATATACCTACTAGAAAATATTTTATTCATGTAGGACCTACTAGTTTAAATTAACGTCATTAAGTAGGAGGCCCATTGCTTAATTGGTTAAAGCACATTGGCGCAATACCAGTGGTTATTCGGGCTTAATTCCCGTCGGTCGTCGTATTTTTTTCAAATTTGATTTCTTCCAGTGTATTTTTCTAGTATATTTCTCAGGTGTTTTCAAGTTATGTATGTTCAATAATATATAGAATGTTACATTCTCAAATCTTGTGAATTATTCGTTGAATAAAACAATTAATGCTTTATAGATTTTTTAAATTAAATTACTTGTTATTTAAAACCGAAGAATGCACCGTATACGGAAATTTGTACGTAAACAGTTCACAGCAGGACACTTATTCGTGCGCCGCAGTACGTGAAACATGAGTTTGTATAACATTTAATCAAATGACGAGTTCTTCGTTGAACATTTCACCATGGAGTGTATTTGTACGTAGGAAATGGGACGATTTGGCACCGCGAACTGGCCTCCGCCGATTGGCCTCCGGTAATTGGCCACCGGTACAATCGGACGCCGGCCCAATTGGACGCCGACCCAATTCGACGCCGACCCAATTCGACGCCGACCCAATTAGCCTCCGGGAGGATTGGACGCCGCACAGTTGAATTAAATGCGCAAAGGAATAGACGTACGTTACGATTTGTTGGAGTAAATAAGCAAGTAAGTTTAATATGCTTCTATCTTCTCAGTAGTTGTACCTTATACATTTTGCGCTTGACACATTTTTAATATAGATTGAGAATAATTATTATGCCTTATGATGTTTATTAAAAGAAAATAATTCTTCCCTCGTTAAAACTTAAAGATGTGCATAATCAATTAATTTATTGTCTATACATGAGTACTTATTTATATTTACAACAAATATTAAAAATAATGTTAGATGTTAGAATGAAAATTACATTATATTTCAGCGTTTTATCGACTTAATATTATAATAAAGCTTAAACATGTATATTATTATGCATAAATGCGTATTTTAAGATAGTATGAAATTACAAACAAAATATTAAGTAAGTTATCTGCTAAGTATAAATGTTTCAGTAGTTTGATTGATAAACTACTTAGGTACTGGGTGCCGGACGAAATCCCGAAGGCCAAAATCCCGAAAAATAAAAAAATACAAACATCAATAATTGCGCAATTTTTGCATGAGAGACAAAAACCCATTTTTTGTGGAAATATAAAAAAATGTAAAATACAAACATCAATAATTGCGCAATCGTGAGCGCAATTTTTGTAAGAGAGACAAATCCCATTTTTGCGGAAAATGGGTTTTTTCGATTGCGCAATTATTTTTCAGGAGAGACCATTTTGTAGAACGAATGGATTTTGTCTCTTGCAAAAATTGCGCAATTCGCGATTGCGCAATTATTGATGTTTGTATTTTACATTTTTTTTATATTTCCACAAAAAATGGGTTTTTGTGTCTCTTGCAAAAATTGCGCAATTATTGATGTTTGTATTTTTTTATTTTTCGGGATTTCGGCCTTCGGGATTTCGTCCGGCACCCAGTACCTAAGTAGTTTATCAATCAAACTACTGAAACATTTATACTTAGCAGATAACTTACTTAATATTTTGTTTGTAATTTCATACTATCTTAAAATACGCATTTATGCATAATAATATACATGTTTAAGCTTTATTATATTATTAAGTCGATAAAACGCTGAAATATAATGTAATTTTCATTCTAACATCTAACATTATTTTTAATATTTGTTGTAAATATAAATAAGTACCCATGTATAGACAATAAATTAATTGATTATGCACATCTTTAAGTTTTAACGAGGGAAGAATTATTTTCTTTTAATAAACATCATAAGGCATAATAATTATTCTCAATCTATATTAAAAATGTGTCAAGCGCAAAATGTATAAAGTACAACTACTGAGAAGATAGAAGCATATTAAACTGACTTGCTTATTTACTCCAACAAATCGTAACGTACGTCTATTCCTTTGCGCATTTAATTCAACTATGCGGCGTCCAATCCTCCCGGAGGCCAATTGGGTCGGCGTCGAATTGGGTCGGCGTCCAATTGGGCCGGCGTCCGATTGTACCGGCGGCCAATTACCGGAGGCCAATCGGCGGAGGCCAGTTCGCGGTGCCAAATCGTCCTAGACCCTTGTACGTATGCTACAACATGTGGCGAATTTTATGAGATGTCTTTACTAGGTTAGGTTAGGATTAATCTAATTGGAACAGTACTATTTGCAAACCATTGCCGTATTTTGTAAGATACGTACAAATGTATTCCACGGTGAAATGTTCAATAAAGAACTCGTCATTATGAATACGTGTATTAATTAAGGCGCTAAGTACCAAAAAAATAAAAACTGACATTTTTATAGAAAAATGTTCTACATACCAACGCCAATAACTTCAACTATAGTCTAAGTGCCTCAAGTAAGTCAAAAAAATACAGCAAAATAATTAAACCTGTCGACGTAAGTCCGTTGGCGTGTTTTATTTATAATGGTGTACGTAGCACTGCAGTGGTCAACGGCATTCAATATAAAATAGCTGACGATGGTGTATTGACACTTTCGAGTTCCTAATACCTAAAATTATAGAAGCTGCCGTGATTGCTTCACATTGTAAAACTACATTTTTCAAAAGGTCTGCTTCATGAAATTTTACTGCAATGACTCGGTATTTTGTAACTACAGGCAATACTACTTTTTGGTACTCGCTGCTGACTATATAATGAGATTTTAATTTGCACCTTTAAAATGCACGTTAATTACATCGATCGGCCGCCTGGTCACTACGCGCATGTGCGTCTTCAGCGTCCAAAGTATTAATACACGTATTCAATTTTGATAAAATGTAATACGAACTCATGTTTCACGTACTGCGGCGCACGAATAAGTGTCCCACGATGACCTGCATACGTACAATTTACATGTAATCAGAATGCACATGACTTAATAACGATATTATTCATGTAATATATTATACATATACTTACATATATAATTATTGTTGACATAATTATTATGCAAGAACGTCATAATTAAATTTAATGAAAATCTTATGTCATTATTTACGATAAGTTTAAATCAAATTTATTCTTAAGGGTCTACTTTGTCTTCACAATGATATTTTTATTTTATTGCACAGTATCATAAAGGATTCTAATTAAATACTTTTTGAACGTCATTACTGAGTTATTGGCAATTTTCCTTGTCGAATATTAAGACGTGTTCCTACATGAACAGTAATCTTTGAACGGCTTGACTGAACAATGTTGTCGCGTAGTGTCTGGGTCCATATGCCACCCCAAACTAATGAAGATTTTGTTTTGAGAAGTTTACACGATACAGTAACAAGCGGCTAAAATTTGAAAGCCTCCATTTCAATTCAAAACGTAACTATAACAACAATATTAAGAAGGAATTACTATTAAGATCGTTTTCTGGCTGGGTGAAATTTGAATACAATTTTCATTTTAAATTAGGTGGTTTACTAAAGGGCTGAACATTTTCGTAATAACGTATCTCAAGATACGAACTAATTGAATTCAATCAAAGCTCTCCGCACCATACAGAAAATACATTTACAACTTTTGATTAAGTTACCGAGCTTTTCATCTAAGCTTTTCTAATAAGCGGTTAGCTTTAATTAGATTGAAAATGTGTTTCAGTATCATTATTATGAATGGTTTCGCGGTGTTATTGTTCATTTGCATTAATGGTATATTTCGGTAATTATTTTTTAAATACGTTTAGTGTTGTTTAATGTTTAAATGATTAAATTTATTAATGATTGATATTATATTAACTACGTGATATTATATGGATTTTAACAAATGTACTACAAACCTACGTGCAGTGGCGACTCGACGACTTTCTATGTAGTAGGGTTTAGCCATTAATTATTAAATATACATTCCTACCTACTTTCTCATATTATTATACATTAAAAAAAATAAAAAAATTACATTAATTAAAAATAATAATTATTATAGACGTATAAATATCGGTTTTAAACAACGACATATAGCGAGTGTTTTTACTTACCTAGGAGTTATTTGATTCACTCCCAGTATGCGTATAGTAACGCTAATGCATTCTCACATCCTATGTAGAACGAGATTATTTGTACCGCGGCGACGGAATGGGACTCAGTCACCCCGGTCAGTGAAAAATTGACGCCATATTTTTTTTATTTGTATTGTACATCATAGGTGTCACCGCGAAGTAGAGCGTATTCAATTTAATTTTATTAATTATTTTAATACCGCGTAATCATCATTATGTTGTTACAAAATTTACAATCATTGCTTTATTTATTTTTATAATAATAATGAATATCTATAATAAAAAAATGCGACGGTTTAGATGTATAAAAAAAATAAATAGATCATTATTAATCATGTAATTAAGTAGGCATATTATGACAATGATACAATAATATCGGACGTGTATTTTTGACATGATAACTATGTAGGGATGGTCCCTACGAACCCTTAAGTTAGAGACGCCCCCGCTTACGTGGTAAATAAACGTGCATTTAATTTTAAAAAGAAGGTTATTAAGGTGAAGCCTTTACTGAGCCTTTTTTAAAGAGGCACCTAGCGGAAAAATACGAAGCTTGCAATTTGAGATTTTTTTTGATAATTTACAATTTCAACTGTATTAATTAATAACTATGTATCTGCAAACATTAAAAAGAAAAATATTTTTTATTTTAAGTCAAAGAAAAACTTAACAATTATTGTAAAAAATGTAATAAAATGTGAATTTGTTGAATGGGACCGCATCTTATTATAACATATATTTGATGATCATATTTATTATTTCAATTTATTTTAATAAGTTTTCTAACCATCGTCTAAGAGATTTTTAACTAATTCATAGTTTTAATATTTTTTATATCTATTTTAAAAAACATCGATTTTTATAAAAAAATATAAATGTGTAGATATATTAACTTGAAATCCTTTTTATTTATATCAAATTTTATTTATGTATGGTCCCAATATTGTAGCTTAATAATAAATATGACCATAAAATATATGTAATAATAAGATGCGGACCGATTCAACAAATTCACATTTTATTACATTTGACTTAAAAAAAATATTTTTCTTTTTAATGTTTTCAGATACATATTTATTAATAAATACAGTTGAAATTGTAAATTATCAAAAAAAAATCTCAAATTGTAAGCTTCATATTTTTCCGCTAGGTGCCTCTTTAAAAACGGGTCAGTAAAGGCTTCACCTTAATAATTATATGATAATATTTTGTATGAGGGATTTAGTACCGATATAAAAAAATATATTGATAACAATTGAAAACTTAATTAATACAGTTGGTATGAGTAAAAAGTAATAATTTCCATTGACAGTGCGGTCGGATATCAACTGAAATATTTATTTTTCGATTATATTATACAATCGACGGCTATTTTTTTTCATTTTAAATGGAAAACAACAGGGATTCTAAAAATAAAGACTTGGAAAGGTGAAAATTTTAAGGGGGACATGCTCAGCGTAGGTCAAAATGAAGCTTTATTGTATTTTCAAAGCATGATCCTGGACATTTCTTAAACGTTGTAGATAATCTATTTGTATAATTCTAAAGCCTTATTATCCTTTATATTTATTTTAAACATTTGATGACTGCATAAAGTATTTTTATTACATAAAATAGTATTCTTTTAAACCTCTCTCTCTAATATTTTAGAATATAGTCATATTTCAGTACTTGCATGTGCAGTGGTGTTAAGTTTTTTTACATTTATTAATTTTTAAACGCATTTATAAAACCATTATTATAATTTATGTTGACATTATTATAGTGAAATAGTTACGATAAAAAATTATATTGATAATCTCTGTGATCCCAAATTTGACAAGAATTAGGCATTTTATTATTCAAAAAATGGGCACGAATAACACATTTGAAGATAATTCTAAAGATATTAATTATAAGCTATGTCTTTGACCATTCAAGTGTGATAAATATCTTACGAATAATGATTGCTTTATAATAATTATTGACCTAAGAATAAGGTAGTGTTTTTTTGAAATACGCAATTTGTTTTGGCATTCCCCAGTGGTTAAGCTACAACATACGGCCGTAGCCATAAATTGACAAACTAAAACTGAAGTAGGGAGTAATATTATGTTAACGTGCGTATTTGAACATGTACCTAACCAATTTTTTTTTTAAACGGTGTAATACTATATTTATGTTAAAATACAATAAAAGCTCAATTAAAGCTTAATTAAGGGCACACATGCTTACCTAGAGTTTCTGTTTTTTCATTTAAAGTTGAACTATGACATTGAATACTAGGTATGATTTTTAAAGTGAAAGTGATATTATGTTACATCTCTTTTACGCATGCTAATATGATCAAAAAGTTATTCTTTCTCTTTCTGTCACATTCGAATTTGATTACCGAAGTTTAAACATTTACTATGCGTATTAGCTGACGTGCTTCGTCGTTTACAAATTATAACATAAATTTAAAAAATATATGTATTTATAATATTAAATATATTTTATAATGTACACAGATTTTTTTAACAACTTTATTATATATACTTTTATTTATTTGTCGCATATTTAAAATGTTCTTGCTTTATTAAAATCTTTTTATTAGCCGGCCAAATAAATCCGTATTTTTGGCCATAGACTAATATAAAAATCTCTCTGCTGTCAAAAGTGTCAAATATTATGTTTACAAATTGCAAGGTACCTAAAACAATTGTGTTTTATATCAGGAATAAGAAACACTATCTGTAAGTACAATATTATGTTATTTATTACTATCGTAGTATTCTGTGTGTTTTGCATATATTATTCAAGTGTTTATTTATTGTTTTCTTAGTCTATACATGCTTTCAATGTTTCATAATTCCGACGTAATACAATCCTTTTTTTTGAGGTTAGTTACATTCATTCCAGAATTATATAAAACCTGTGATTTCATATATATTTGTTTGATATAATCTAAGGCGTTCTAGTTGTTATTAAACATGTTACCTACCTGATTACTTTATTTTAGTTAATCAATCTTTTTTGATGCTTTGTATTATCACTAATCCGTTTTAATTACCACTCTTCAAACAGTCGCCAACTATAAAAGATTAAAAATCACACTATTAACAGTTCCTATGTTATGTTTTTTGCAGATGGAGAAAATGTTTACCGAGATCTTTGCTTGTCGACGGTTTCATATGAATAAGATGGAATGAAATAAATCTTTTAATTAATAATGAAATAAATCCAACTTTCGGCGTACGATTCGAACATGGCGTGATTTATGACGTCGACCATAAAGCATATACACCCATTTTATAGATTTAATAGTACAATTACACAAGGTAAATATAAAGTGACTAATGTTTAAAAAATAAAACAATTTTATAAAAACATTTTTGCACTAAATTTATTATCGATAATGATATAAAAGTTGCTATTTTGATTCGTAATATAAAATATAATATAATTGTGCATATCAGTTACTTGTATCATATTAGGTATGTCATTTGGTAGAGCTTACTCTCCAAGTCTTGTCTTTTTCAGTCTCAATATCACTTTGATATTAGAAAAATTGTCTTTCCAACACCAATGAAAGGTGCATGTATCTATACACACACATTTCAAAGGCTTTAAGTTTTCTAGATACTGTATATTACTTCTTCTCTTCGGCTATATCCGCATCTTAGTTGCAGCATATGGATACAATGCGGCGCCTCCAAGAATCTCTGTCACTCTGTTTTTTGCATCGTTCCAGGTCATACTAGCAGTCCGTAACTCCGCCAGATATGCTATATAGATAGTATTTAGCGGCCATCCAGGACGCCGGAATCCGGTTGGCTTGAAGAACAGGCAAACCAGATTGGGATTCTCTTCAGGCACTCGCAGCACGTGGCCGGGCCAGGTACAAAGTTGCGTATTCACTCTCAGCGTGATGGGAGGCTATTTGGTGCGTTCTTTTATCTCCCGTTACTTCTAAAATTACCGCACACCCAGTATCCGTCGTAAACATCTGTTCTCGAAGCTCAGTATACGGTTGCTCGGAGCCTTTGTAAGGTGCCATGACATAAAAACTAGTAAGATATTTAAAATAGCTGCTAGAATGAATACATTGTTGAAAGGAAATGAAAACTGATAATATGATATATCAATTAATTTGTCCATCTGAAGTTGTAGATATCAGTTAATAATTATGTGTTATACCAGTAATTAAATGCTGACTTCAAATGAAAATTGACAATTAAATATTGAAATAATATATTACCAGTTTTGATTTTTTTAAGTACTATACTATATCCATGGTTCATATTACAATGTCATAGTAAAACTTAGAAGAATAAAATATGTCGTAAGACGAAATCAATCTTGGGGTTTTAATATAAGTTAAATAAATAGTACACAGCTAATTTGTTATTACTTTGAATACATGCCATGTCTTTACATCAATAAAAAACAGAAAAACAATTTAATAATGTATAAATATTTATATAAGACTTAACAACGGCTGACATCTAGTTAGACACGATGACCTACATTTAATTTCCTCTTATTTTAAAATTCACCAAGATATATCCTAATAAGTAGGTAAGTATATTACATTTGTACATATAATAAGTAAATCAAGTACAAAATTAAATTACTATTGAAGCAGTATATATGGACCCCACAGAGTAATTAACAATATAATAATTTATATAATTATATCGGGTATATACTATATTGACACATTTTAATGAAGTCTATTTTTCTTGGTACCTACGTTCAATGATAAATGTTGTTTTATATTGTAACATAAACAATGGTAATATGCATTGATCTTTCTGATTTTTAAACTGTGATATCTATTTTATATATCTATTGATTTCTATGTGTATTATTGATACATTATTTATTTCAAATACAATAATTTCAAAACTAACAGTAAATAATATATAGAAAGCGTCATGTTGTTTAGTTGGAAAATCTACTAGGAAATTCCATCCAATCCAAATCCAATTTTTACCAGGTGGGTACTTGTAGGTCAGTTATTTTTGGAATAAAATGAATCCCTTAAAAAATATGAAATAAGAATAGAATGATAAATATTTGTGAAAATTTACCAAATCAACATGTTTAACGTGAATTTTTTCACACTAAAATGATAAATATTGTTAAGAAAATATACACAAACAGTTCATTCAGAAGTTATGACGTTTAAAAGATCCCGCGAGTTAACTCGTGCATGGCACTGATCAGTTATGAGGTGATATCAGTTATAATCATTTATGAGGAATGGTTATAAGCCATTGGCACAACCAATTTGGTTTTTGACCTTGAGAACAAAATGTAATTTTTACACGGGACCAAACTCCACGGCTGCAGACGAATGCTTATACAAAATATGGCACAGTGGAATCGCCAGCAAGATCTTTAGGTATCATTATTTAGATGTAAGTATACATATTATTTTGAATTTCATAAAATTACACTCGTTGTGGGTGTCTAGTAACAGTAAACTATATTAGTAAATTAGATATATCTTGATGAACTATAAAATAGTGATGTAATATAGACTTGTTGAAAATATATTAAGCATAATAAAATTTAAAATAAAAATTTAGAAATTCAGCCTTTCTGGTTCTCTAATATTCATAGATCTACTGGTTCTGGGATCTACTATTTCTGGCAGTAGACAATTCATATAAAAGTGATATATCTTTTTTTCAATCTTTTCAATCCAAAATGTCTCGTCTTTTTTGATTAATTCTATTTTAACAGGAAAATTATGTCCCGTCCAAACTCCAAATAAACAGACATCTTTCTTAGTAATATGAAGCTGCCCCTGAATCTGGAAGTACCAATCGTGATTTTTATCTATTACCATATTCCTGTCTTTATCTACTTTCCAAAATTTATTTTTTTTTCTGTACAATAGCTTCATCTGCACTTATTCCAGCAGCTGAGAAAGGACATTTTATTTCAATAATTGTATCATCATCGCTGATGCCATCTGGCATTGCACCGATAAAATCATACACATCATCGATAAACAATCCACATCTCTCAATCTTAATTCGTTCTTGTACACTAAGCTGTTGTAAAGCTATTGATTCATTTTCTTTACCATATTTTACCGCTTTCACGTTGGCTAATGATTGGCTATATAATAAACGTTTTACCAAAGGCCCAAATTTTGTATTTTCTCGCCGCTTACACACCTTTCCAAAAACAGAGGCAGTAAGAAGGTTTCGTCGCCTTTCTAGCCATTCTGCACATTCAGATTGTAATACAGTGCGTCTTTCTATATCCCTCCTCTCATAGTTTGTCAGTTTGAGTTTTTTCAAAAAAGTTTCTTTTAACAATTGATATTGATTTTTGTCCATATCAGGTTTTTGGCAACTCTCTCCATAATCTGGATTAGATAAAGGAACAGAATGTATTGGTTTTCGCCAAGGTTTTCCTATTTTTTTTTTATTTATTTTCAACCTTCTTGATTCTAAGCGATTTATGAAGGCTTTTGGGCTATTTTTATAAACTTGTTTTTGAATTGTGCAATGTAACTTATTTGTATTAAATGCGATTACCGCCGCTGCACATCGTCCCATGTACGATTGTCTTTGAGAGTAGTTAATTCTCTTGCCGCCTACAAATTTTGCAATCATGTTATTAAAAGATTCTGAAATATTAGTAGAAAAATTATAAATTAAACTTTTTGAATTTAGCACCAAACGAGAATTATATATCATTAATTGAGAAAATAGACTGCATTACTTTAATGCTGGTACATAATTTACATCAAGCATGTCCTCTGTATTTGGTTCATTTGTACAAAAATATGGTAGACAAGAAGTATGGTCTCCAAAAACATGGTGCGGTCCATTAATTAAATCTTTTTTCAAAGCGATAACCTTTTCTTCGAAAATACTATCTTGTAGTTTTCTATACTTGATTGCACCTATGACGGCTTTCCGCAGACGTCTTTTTCTTGACGCAATGATTTTTCTTACATTCAAGGGATATCTTGTGTCTTTGGTTAATGCCTCTATTTTGCCACAATAATTTCTAATTAAATGGTTTTTACATTCAACTTTCTAGACAGTTACATTCGGATATGGGTGACAATCAAGAATTTTTTTGTATGTGCTGGAATCTCCATCAGCAATCAATTTTGAATAAATCAATCCATGTGTATTAATAGATTCTTTAAAGCCTTCTAATATTGCTGTAGATTCCATTCCAGCTGACGGACCGGTGTAATTTAAAAAGCATTTATGTTGTTGAGCAGGGATATTTTTATTTTTAGCTTTGGCGCACAAATCGCAATATTTATTTTTCACTGACATGTACAAAATCTTTCCGGTTCTTTGACCAATGATCGTGGCAGCGCCAGATGCTGCGGAATAATTGCATCTGTATGAACGTTTCGACCAACAGCCGTCTGCAACAACTGATATCATGGGAATACCAGAAGAATCGACGTCACCATTTTCGATTGCAAGTTGTCGCTCTTCTTTCGCAGCGTTTTCCATACTCTTATTTTTGGTTTCTTCAAACCACTCGTACACCTTCTGTTGACTCTTTCTGTATGTTCTTGCTGTAATCGATGGTACGTCAATTGCTGAACACATTTCTTCCAGATTTGAAAATCCACTGCCGATACTGATTATACTGGATACAAATGCGTCACACAGATTCATTTTGTTTTTGTTCATTTCAGTGGTATATAATTTTAATTTTTTACCACAAAGTTTACATTGGATAAAAAATGTACTACTAAAGTTATCCCGATTTTCCCCAAAAATTTCTAAATGTGATAAATTACAATTAAATGGAGAATCATGGTGGCTAATTAATTGAAGTTGTTGGAAAAAATATGAAAAGTCTATAATTCTACGGCCTTCTACACGGAATTTAGGGCTTGAATCTTCAATTTCATTTTCTATAATAAATTCTTCGTGTTCGTGTTCAAATGTGGGATGAAATTCTGGTTCAGGTAGTATGCTTTGAGGATTTCCATGCTCAGGCATAGTCTTCGGCAATATATCAATACTATAATACATTCAAAAATATTAGTTTAGTAGATAGTTAACAGAAAACAAAATGTATAGCTGCTATTAATTATTGTACCAGATTATAATTTTTGTCACAGACACACTAATTTCGAATAAGACATGGCACAAACATAATATAAGTACAAATGATCATTATACTTAATTGTGTGTATTAATAAGTAATACGCAAAACTTCCTTTTGCAAGATAAATAAATATTGTGAACCAAAATTTTCTGTGAAATGTGGTTTTTTCAACTATGTATAATTATGTCAAATTATAAAATAATAAATTCAAACCTTTGTGTTTTTATTGTATTAATATTTCCATCTTTTCTCCTACGTCTTTTTTTGGAACTTCCAGCCATCGGATAGTGAGTTCGTGGCATTTTTTGTAAGTACAATCGATATAAATAATTGTGATAATATTGTTAGGTACCTATGTCAAAAACCGAGGATGAAAATTTCGCATTCCCGCTGAAATAAATGACGTTCATAGTATTGCCAGGCTAAACTTTCGAAATTAAAGTTAATTTAAAAGAAAAAACTATTTCATTGGAAAATATTATGTAAGTACAGGCATCCATTATTATGTTATTATTTGATGAAAGTATTCTTTAAAATCATCTGTATTATTATAATCTCGCAAATTCATAATTTAGTAAAAGTTAAATTTTCTGTAATATAAATATCAGTAGGTACCTAACCTAGGTAGATTCATAATTTGGCTAAGTAAAAAATATAGATATTTTTACTTCGCGATGTGTTTGAGGTGTTCTAAATTATGTAAGTATGTTTAATAACAAATGTGAAATTCGTAAAACCTCATGTGTATTATTTATTAAATAAAAATAGTAAAACTAATAGTAGATACAAATGGTGAAAAACTTCTTTCAATTATTTACTAAAATATCAATCCAATAATATTTTAGTAGATATGGCAATACTGGACGACCTGATATATTTCACTGAAATAAAATAAAATCTATCACAATTTATAAAATACATACCTACTACAATCATAATTATTTTGAATGTAGAGGGAGATAGTTATAGAAAGGGACAGAAAACTGATTGCTATGTTGCAATATTAGGCAAAATAGATTGCAACAGTGTTAAAAATTGTAATGTATGATTTAGTATGACATAACGTAGAATTGACGCAAATACAAATTTCTTCAGATTTTTTTTTGTTTTGTCCTCAAATGTCAAAATATGTTTTCCTTTTGAATAATTTGTCCGAATTTATGTTTGTATCACCTATTTTTGTGCTCAATTTGTAGCATTCACTTTTATAAACATATTTTTATACAATATTCGTGGATTGGCGTATTTTTTTGGTCATATGAAGTGAAAATAGCACCAGCTAAAGATTCCATACATCTAACGCCAAATTTGCAGGCGGTCTGACGTCCCATCGAGTTGGTCAAATATTTCGTGAAATGGTTGTTTTTAAAATGTATCTATTTAGTATTATAAATTTATATTTAACAAGATATTTCATCATTTATTCAATGATTAATGATAACCCTTCTGATACGTAGCTTTAGATTATTTGGAATGTCTATAATTATCGCATATTTTAATAACAAAATATCCAGTCGATTCCGTTAGATTTAGAGCCAACAGAAACTGCAAATATTATAATTATACTGAATATATTTTACTACATTATGTTTGATAACATTAAAGCTATCTATAATAAACGTTTTGACATAATATTTAGTGGAAAAAACGGTTATCAACACAGTCTATTAATGTCACAAAAATATGGCTTCGTTATCAATTATTACATTTCAAGGTTCCAAAGAATATTATTTTACGTCATAAAAATACTTTATGCAGTTATCAAATGTTTAACATAAATATTTGCCGATGAATAAGCTTCATAATTATATAAATAGTTTTTCTATAAATCTTACGTAAGATTCAGGCTTAACCTCCGAAAATACCAGAAAATAGCTGACATGGAACACCTTCCCCCTTAAATTATGTAATAATTTAATAATAAATCTGTCAATCGTAGTTGGTTGGAAATGAAAGTAAGTAGGTATATTCAAAGTATTATGAGGTATATCTGTTTTCAAAAGCCTATGTTTAAAAGTGTATGATAAATAACATTTTGGTGTTTAAGTGGTTGTAACATTAAAGTAATTGATATTGTACTGTCAAGTAACATCAATAAGCCGGATTTTGTGAAATAATAATAATATATACGTGCCGAAAAATTTGATTACATCGTTTTACGGATTATATAATATTGTAGATTTTATCAATTTAGTGCTAACATGCGTCTCAAAAACCTGGACATTAGCGCTGTGAAGTTAACGACCCCTAAATATTTTTAAATAAATATCACCGCCGCGATCAAGGGTGGAAACGATTAGAGAAAAAAATACATTGTAGAAGTATATTATAATTTGTATGAAGACTGTTACATAGATCAATCAATTGATATTGAAAGATTGCACTGGCTACGTTATGTGTACACAATATCGAGTAGTATAGGCACAGTAAAATAGAAAAAGCAAAAATTATCTAGCTATATGAAGATGTCATCAACCGCTGTGTATTTGGGGTAGGGATTCCAATCCCGGGATCCCGAGCTATTTTCGATACCTATGAATCCCGGGATTGGTAAACGTAATCCCGAAGATTTCGGGATTGATTTTTTTATCAATGTTTATGGAAAATAAAATAAAAACGAAAATATAATAGAAAAAATACTTTTAATAACAAATAACTAAATTAGAAATAAACTGAATTTGAATGAAGTTTGATTTATACCCATATGTAAATTGCCGATCCATTTTATTTATTCACATAAATTAATAAAAATGAGAAAGTTTGGAAAAAAACAATGCTTCGCAATTTTAACAAAGTAATTCCACCATGATCTCATACGTTTTACGGCAGTTTTCATATTTGGCTGACTAATTAGATTTATGAAGCAGAAAAGCCATACACCACGATTTGGTCTATTATTTTAAATCTCGCTAACCCATTCAATAAGTCTTTACTATCAGAAACAGCAATCTCATATTAAATACATATTACCTATTATTTATATTACAATATTATTTACTACATTAAACTTATGTATTTTCACGACTGAACGTACACAATATTAACAATAATGTCTTAAATAGTATAAATTATACCAGATTTATTTTTGACCGATTTTATCAATGTTATTTGTTCATATAAAAATATTATATTAACTATGGAAAAAATGCCAATCCCGGGATTGTCAAACAGTAATCATAAAATCCCGGGATCAGAATTTTGGCTCGGAATTGGATTCCCTTATTTAGGGTAGGTACAATACTGTGTACTCTGTAGAAAGAGTTAATAGTCTATCATGCTTCTGATGATAAATATAACGGAATTCGAACCATGCAAAATATAATATTACAAAAATACAGCTCTAATATATAATATATGGCAATGGTGAAGGGTGAGGTCGGCTATTAAGATCTGACATAAATAATACACAATATTAAACTTTCTCAGTTAAACATTTCATTGACCTAGAGACTACAATGTGTAGATAGTGTTTGCTAGTTTATAATTAGTAATAAAACCCCGCCTAATCCAAGCCATAGTAGAAAAGAGTTAAAAAATATTCGTTTATCTCTAAAATATCTATAATTATGCCATTAAACCATACATTATTTTTTTAGATAATTTATAGATAGAAGAATATTTTTAATCGATTATGGTTTGGTAAGGCAAGGATTAATTAAAAAAAAATGATACCATCTGTAATATTATGTACATATTATTAATTCAACGAAAAAAAATAAGTATGACTGAAAAAGTGTGCCCTATTTTTGTCTGATCGCCCATAGCATAGCTAAATTATTATGGTTTGGTTTAGGTTTAATTGAACTTTAAAAACTAACCAGATTCACCCACAAATTGTATTCTTAGTTCAACAAAAACAAATAAGTATGACTGACAAAGTTTAGTATGCACTATTTATGTTGAAACTTAACAGCCACCACCCTTTTGCCACTGATATTTATATAGAAGCGTTAGGTACTAACTGATATGGTTTTCAATCGGTACCACATTGACCAATTGAAAAAAAAATACTTAGTTTTCCTTTTAAGATTTTATATCAAACTTAATCTTCTTGTACTCAGGTTTTAACAAACAAATAGTCACAGTGAGTAATTACTTCTTGTAATTAACTGCAAATTAACCTTTAAAAGTATACACCGAAGTTCGCTTCACGAGAACCCCCGCACAAAAAGTAACGCAAACCCACACACATGCGTGAAAGCCTGGTTTAATATTCACGAGGAGGCAGGGAAACTTTTCACCCCTTTGTTTGGCCTGCGCTATATACTTATCAACCCTTGAACAGTTTCTGTTTAAGTTTAGAAACACTTTTGTTTCCCTGTGTACACGGTAGCCTCTCGGGTAGTCCGGCTGCGTTAGACTAATGAGTATGACTCCGTGTCAAGTGCAGGACGCTGGATTTTAGGCTTTTTATTACTTTGGCTGTTTTGTAAGTAAGGTAAATGACATAACATATTGATGGCAACCAGTGGCGAAGACTCCATACTAGGCGATTATTTAAAGCCTTCCTTCTGAAGAAAAATATTTTTTAATGTTATATTGACATATTGAATAATATAATCACATAATAATATATTCAATATGCCCAACGACATCTATTGTATAATTGTCATAATAATTTTACGATCTTTTCCACTATTTCAATAAGCACCATTTATGGCATGTCTCGAAGGTTTTAAAAAATAAGCGACATCTCGTTTCGCTTTACATATTGTATGGATTACGTTCGCGTGAATCAAAAACTTTTTTTATATGAAGTTTTTTTCTCATAATTTCAAGACGTCTGCGGCGGCTCATATACATTGGTAAGCTATTTAAGGAGCGCTTACGCTTACATATTACGTAAGTGCACATTTATTCAAAATAATTTAAGTATAAGATAATTTTAAAAAATAATTTCTAGGGATTCAATCACATATAAATATTGATTGTTGTTAAAAATTATACATAATTTATCTCGTGATTTTTATTTGTCAGTTAGTTTATTCATAGACTAAGACAATTTATTCAACCAATTATGTAAGTTGAAATCTGATATTGTATCTAAGTCTGTGTTTTAAATATAGAAGTATTTTAAAATGTCTAGTTTACGGGTTAAATTATAAATTGTTATGGAACAGATTCACAACAACGGATATTTTCAATATATTTTGAGCGTATCTTGCGTTTATTTTTAAGAAAATACATAATTCAAATTAATTGCTTAATTTTATACCATCAGTGAGCTTTTGAAATTTCATCGGTTTTTATGTACCTACCTATTCATCAATAGTTAATTCGGATTATCTTCTTATTTCCCCTAAATACATCTAACAAGTGTGCTTTCTCCACAGCCTACCTCTTTCCAAAAGTCACCCTTTGCCACTGATGGCAACCCTTCCAACAAGATTATTTACACACCGTTTTATAAAAATACTTCAGCCACGGGTGTAAGTTCTTTCAATAAAAATCGAAGTGAAACGAAAATTGAAACCAAGGGGCGTAATAATGATAGAACAGCGCACTGCGCTCTCTCAGTTTTAGTCAATCAAGGGAGTGACTATTTTATGCATTTCGCATTATATACCAGTGGCAATGAGTAGAGGAAAACTGTTAAGATTCGACATACTAAACTTTGCCAGTCATATATATTTGTTTCAATTGAACTAAGAATACAATTTGCAGATGGTGCTGATTAGTTTTTAAAATTCAATTAAACCCTGCCAAACCAAACCATACTATGTAATAGGTATGCTATGGGCGATGCAAAAAAATAGCTCACACTTTTATTGTCATACTTATTTGTTTTCGTTGAATTAAGAATACATAATAATTATTATAGATGGTGTTGGTTAGTCTTTTAGAATTCATCAAGAATCACTACGACCGTGCGCATTCTACACAAACGACATTTTTAAATAGTACAAAGGCCTCGAGGTTTGTCTTTGACAGTAGTTAGCAAAATAGAATACTCGTAGTTGTTTTATTTTTAATTGAAAAGACGGCGTCAGTGCCAATATAAAATTCTACCTTTGACATTTAAAAAAGACAAAGTAACAACAGGACAGTTCATACCATTTGCTCTAAACCATTAATCTGAAAGATATCCATCTGAAGATGAGAAGCCAATAAATTAGAATAAAATTAGCAATATTAAGTTTTTTAATATTTTTTTTCGAAACTGAGTACGTTTTTGACTCGTGTACCTTTAGTATTGTTGGCTCACACTATGTTACAGATAGTCGGATGAAAATAAAGTTCTAAAAAGACAAGATATGCCTAAATATTGAATGTAAATAGCAATTGAATCCAGATACGTAATTTTAACATATATGTGAATGTTACTGTTACCTAGGTTATAGTTCTGTATTCATAATCTTCACAGTGATCGAGTGGATATCTTTTGTTCTATTGCCTCTTTCAAATTAAGTTGCTCCAAAATCCACGTCTAATTGTATCTAGACCAGTGGTTCCCAAAGTTGGCTGGGCTCCGACCCATCTAACAAAAATTTTCAATCTTGGGACCCACCTCTTAGCTGTCTTAGAGAAAAGAGGGCATAAATATTGGTAATGCTTAGATTCCCTAGTGGCGAGTCGTGGTGCTGTCTTATTTGTTCTAATTGAAATTAAAAAAAAATATTTATAAGCGTTACCAATATGAATGAAAGACTGTTGAAATAAGAAACACAACTTAAATAAAAAAAAAATATTACTTAAATACCTACACATGCAAGAAAGTTATTTCAATGGGAAGGATGTATTTGTTTCTTATTTTTCTTCATTACAGTTTTAGCATCAACTTCAACTTTAGTTACTTTTAATCGCAGTGAGTTTGATATATCCAATTTATTTCGGTATTTAGTTTTAATGTTAACCATAGCCGAAAATCCACCCTCACATAGATAAGAGGTAGTAAAGAGGAGGATGACTTTCATAGCTTCATCAAACAGGCAAGGATAATTATCAGCAACTGAGAGCCAGAAAATTTACGATTGAAACTATTTTTCAGTGACGTATCTTCTGATAAATCAATGAGTTCTTCACTTGCTTTTGTTGAAATTATAGTTGGTTTAGTTTATTTCAATTTTTAGGAATTATAAATAGCGAATTAAATATCAAATTTATCACTTCATATTTTTTTTTTCATGTATACGGTGGCGAGGGCCCACTCAATATTCGCTCGCGACGCACTGGTGGGTCGCGACCCATAGTTTGGGAAACCATGATCTAGACGACTGCTTATTTTTAGTGTATTTTTTTTTGGTTGTACTTTTCTTTTCTTGCATTGCCTGTCTTATCTATGTATATATTTTTTTATGTTTTTCTGTATTTTTTCTCTCTCTATTTTTATTATATATCTATATATCAATAACTCTCCAATTATATTCATTACAGCTGTAGGGTACATCATATTTTATCTAATTTAATTTGATTTATTTTGCTTTTTGTGGCCGCCTGTTATTGGGACACATATCAATTTTTTTCTATATTATATTGATATTTATCCTGTGTGATTGGTCTCCTTGGTTGACCTAAATAAATATATAAATTAGCCAAATGTCTATCTATTTATGATGTTGACAAAGTGTAAAGTTATTACTCTGTACGTACTGTATGTACTTATCTTCTATTTAACATTTCAAATACCGATTCTTTAACAACTATCACATGATATCCAAGTATTAATAGCAAACACCGACGATCATCATGACGTCACGGGTGCTAATCTCTCTACAGAGAGGACAAGCGACGAACCAACCGACCCGAAGTAGCGTGAAATAATAATATCGAATTTTGCAAAATTGAATACGGGGATTAACCAGGCCGGGCGGGAAGCACGGCTTGGTTGACGCGGCTAAGGCACATCCTGTTTAACAGGAAGCCGCCCCCTCCGCCGCGCCCCTCGCCGGGGCTTTCCCGTCGAGTCGAGTTTTCCCGCGCTTTTACTGGGGCGGCAATGGTGATTTGCTGCCGATAGATAAAGTGCAGAACGAATAGTTGCAGTAAACGTTGGGATTTTTTTTCACTGCGTGATTTACATACTTAACAAACCAAAAATCAGAATATGCGGTTGTTATATTAAATATATTGAAAACTCTGCCATACATAATATTATTTCCTCTCAAGAAAATATACAATTGTATATAATATACTCGCAGTAGGTACCATTGGCGAAGGGTGGAGGTGAAGCACAAAACTATCAAATGCCATCGCTTTTCCTGCGGCGTTGAATCGCCTACGGCCGGTCCTGAGTATATACTGTATAAAAAGAAGGTACAATAGAAATGAGACAAAATTCGGAGAAAATTTTTTTTACATAGTTGAAAAATTAATAAGAAAAATATTTTTTGCATCACCCAATTAATCAGGGTGAAAAGAAACACATCTTTTATAAATGTTTATTTTGCATAAAAATATTTATATTGAACAAAAACAACCCAACATAATATATAGATTTAATATAAATATAAAAAAAACGTTCTGCGAGTTTACTATTTAATATATTTTATCAAAGAATACTTTTTTCTTTATTTCCTATTTTTATATACCTACTTAAAAAATATATCGTTAGTGTTATTATTACATAAAATCACTGAAATTAATAAATACCTTTAAAATATAAGTTTTAATGAAAAATTATATGTATGTGTTTGTGGGTTTGTTCACAGAGATTATAAAATATATTTTTTTATCGTAAAAACTATATAATGTTATCATTAATTTTACTAATGGTTTTATAAATGCGTTTAAAAATTAATAAATGTAAAAAATCTTAACACCATTGCACATGGATGTACTTAAATATGACTATATTCTAAAACATTAGATCGAGAGGTTTAAAAAAATACTATTTTATGTAATAAAAATACTTTATGCAGTCATCAAAAATGTTTAAAATAAATATAAAGGATAATAAGGCTTCAAAATTATATAAATAGATTATCTACAACGTTTAAGGAATGTCCAGGCTTATGCTCTAAAAATATCGTAAAATCTCCATTTTGGCCTACGTGGGGCATGTAGGCCCTTAAACAGACAGAATTTTTTTTTATGTAAATCCATTAAGAATGTATAAGAAAAGCTTACCTACGTAATTATTGTATGAGATGGGAACAACAATTTCATATAATAATCTCTAGTTAATATAACTAAATGTAACCAGGCTTTATAATTATTTACTATAGAAATAAATCACTTCATTTTAAATGATGAAAGCCGTGAAATATTACGAAATTTACTCGAGTTGTGATAACAGACCCTTCGGAGTGTTCGTCAGCACCAACCGGAACGGCTTATTATAAATGCAAAATCACACGGAAATTTAGTTCTGTTTCAAATGTGAAATGACGCTTTGACAAATAATCGTAACCGTAATGATAGCGACAGGCAACTCAAGCCTAATGAAGTTTCGCGGGGAATTTCCCGGCAATAACACGACATGCTATTTGCTCGCTCATGTGGGATGTAAATAAACAAACTGAAGTATGTTAATAATCTTTATGGCTATATAAACAGAAAGATATATTAAATACTATCGACCGAAGGTACTTGATGGAATTTGAATTTAAATTCTAATAGATTTAAATTTTGTACCTACTATTCCATTTGAGTCGTTTTTTGCGACCTAGGTTATCATAGATATAATATATCAATGCGTTGCCATTGTTCCCAGAATAGACGATTTTACACTCCTCTTGAGTGTAAGTATATTTTGTTTATAATTGATGATGATCTATAATTAACTATTTCTTTTATTCAACGAATAATTCACAAGATTTAAGAATATATCATTCTGATTATTGAACATATTATATAATTTAGAAAAACACTTTCTGAGAGAGTAAGAGTTTGATTTGGAAGAGCGCTGATGAGCAGGTATTAAAAATGACCAATTTGTCGCAATTAGTATATCACGCCGTAGCATATTGGTTAAATGTGACGAATGGGGCATAAACCCGTGGAGATGCAGGGTTCGATTCCCGGCCGGGGTGGCTTACTTTTTTCAAAAAAAGATTTTTTCTATTGGTAATATTATACTCTCTCAGAAAGTGTTTTTCTAAATTATATATGTTTACTAATGATCTATTATTAGATTTGACGATTTATTATACACTAAATTATCGAGTGTATTATTATTGATAATAATTTTTATATGGGGGGTTTTTCACAAACACTTTAACTATGCTTTATGTTTTTTATTGTGACCCTTGACTTTATAAGTAGGTAATGGAGTTTTAACCTACTTTATTGTATTGATTTATTATATAAGTTAGCGTAGTCAGTGTTTATTTGCCTTTTGGCGAGTGTACACAAAGCCTGAAGATGCCGAAAGGCGAAACCTGGGTCGCAAAAAACGACTCAAATGGAATAGTACAAAACTTAAATCCATTAGAATGATACATTTTTTTAAATTCAAAACTGAATAATTTGGATGAATCATAGATGGATCGATAGCTGAAAGGCAAGACCACTTATCCGGAATGTGAAAGATATGAGTTCGAGTCCCACTCGGTCCAATTTTTTTTTTCTCTTCCTTTCGGGTATACAACGTGATCGTAAAACCTATAGTTCTCTACGGATACGAAACCTGGAGCATTACGGAGAAACAAGAAAAAGCTATCTAAGTATTTGAAAACAAAATTCTTCGAAGAATACTTGGACCAATTAAAGAGGACCAAGGGTGGCGCATTCGTAAGAATGCCGAACTTTACAAGTCTTTCAAGCCGAAGATCAGAAATATTCTAAGGGCAAGAAGATTGTGCCAATAAGTCACTAGTATAATAATAATATAATGGTATATAATTCATTTTTGAGACATTAATAATACAAAACGTTCATATTATGAATCTAGCCAGACATCGGTCAAACTCTTTGTAGTATCTAGGTTTTCTTATTAGATTAGTATTATGTTTTTATTAATTACTGTAATTAAAGGGTATGTAAAAAGCTACATTATGATTATAAAAATATGACTCAATTAAAGATAATATGATTCAATTTATCAAAATGCGTAAAACAAAATATGGATTACAGGTAATATTTTCGTTCATTCGAGTAAGCCATTTTGCATTTACAAATTCTAAATTTGAATTTTCGTCGAAACGTCAAAAACAACGGCGATGTACATTATTTTGAATTTCATTTGTTTCGTAAAATGACACTACAAGATCGATCAAAACGTCAAAAGTAATTCTTTCCATCACGTCATCTCCCACGCGATGTTTTGGATGCTTTTTAGATTTTTTTTTATTCGGGATCATATTTTCATTGTAAAAGCTTTTCTCTTATATGTATTTTTTTTCGCATCCTTTCGGCTGCTGGCTAAATAGTGCTCAATTTATTTTACATACCTACACACTATGGACTATCCAGTTTTTCTCATTAATACAAGAATCCTTCTGCTATTAAAATGAATCCAACATATATAAAAATGACGCATAAACAAAAAAGAATCTATGGTCTAATATTTTAGTTAGCAAGAAGTCAATCTGAAAAAATTTGCAACAGGACTGCGCTCAGATATAAAACAACTATGACTATTTAAATCTATAGAATTTTATGGAAATTGGATTAGTTTAATTGAACTAAGTTTCGTCTTAGGGTATCTTTAAATTTTATACGAATTTTAATAAAAAAAAATGGCTGATATTCTTGTCTATTAAAATTAAGTTCGCCCGCTAACTTTCAAAGAACATTTTAGATCAACAATTATTCATAGTTTTGATGTATGTACTTAATGTCACTTAATTTAAAAATACAGATTTGTCTAAACAATAAAATATGTGTACAATTTAAAATATTTTTTTCGTACTATGACTATACTGAACGCACTGTATAACCATTCATAAGTTACGTGTATCAGGTAATCAAAATTATATTTTCTAATCTGGGAATGAAATTGGTAAATCAATTTTATTCATATCAGGATTTATCTGTGGGAACAAACCATTGATATCAGTGAAACATACTTAAATAAGGTCAAATATTATGTAACCCAAAGGTGTTTAAAAACTCCTTCTATAGGAGATATTTATAGTCTAAATTTATGAAATTTAACCAAAAAAAGAACCACTGGTCCACATATTATGAATGGGACTTTGCATTGAAAGACCATTATTTTGTAAAGAAAAGTAAAGTAAAGTACACTATTATGACATTTATTTATTAATTTACAGGCATGTAAAAAACAATCAATCCATGTATCAAAAACCAGAATGCCAACTGAGAGATATTAATAGTTGTGAAGATTACCAACATAACCAAACTTCACGCGTTTACTTAGTATTTTCAATTTCTAATTATAGTAAATACAAATTCCTTGAGGTTACCCGATTATCATGATGTAATATTTTTTAATGGCGTCCATTATAAGATTTAATGTTATTTTTAAATGTGCACTTTTTATAAATAATATTTTCCATTACGATATTGAAATTTTTATGTCAGACCGTAGCATGCACGCTTCACCCTAATGATGATATATCCAGTCAATCAATTGTTTTTTCACCATTTTTAAGTTTTATTTTTAGTTAACAATCTAACCCATTCGCTGTGTACCATTTAATTAATATTTACATTTAATAACATGCTAATTATATCTAATTGCCACCTGGTGGGCAACAAGCAGTTGCGTTAGACGCAGCGAATCATCACCGTTATATATTCAGCCTATTTAAAAAATATTCCACCCATTGTAATTAAATAAAATTATAATCACATGACATTAAAGAATATTAATAATATTATAATCACCACATTTCTTCATATTTATCACAAATAAAAATTGAAAAAACGAATTAAAATATTTTATTTATATTATTGATAATTTGACTTAATAGACGTATACCTAATTAAATGGGTTTTATGCGTGCATTTATTGACTTTTTTTATCCATTATTTGTAATTTTTTAGTCAACTCTGAGTTTGTTTATTTTTGTTTATCTTTTCCATTATACCCAACATGCAATGTTCAATATCACGCTGTACGCGAGAGTCTAGAGTCTAGGCCAGTGTTGACAAACTAACGTTTTTCGAGCCATATTAGCAATTTGAATAGAAAAATTCGCATCTGACATATATGACAATACAAACAATCTCTTCAAAAAAAAACACTAGAATATTACACAAAATTTTCTTAAAAATCAGTATGCTGTTCTTCTATACCTCATATCTTTCATGTGGAACAATAAAAATTTCTTAAAACTTAGTTTTTCTAAAAACTATGTTAATAATTGCGACATATTTTTTTGGAATGCTAGTTTCTGGATATTTTTTTAATAATATGTAAAAATTTAGCATTTCACTTATGTACCATGCTATCTTACATATTTTTATGGATGACAGTTGGCTACACTATTCTAGACCTCTTTTTGATTGAGGGTCCATGCTTCTCATCCATATATGATTACTAGGAATACACACAGTTGACTAAAGAAAAACTACACTTTTTGAGAAGAGCACCAAACTTGACATATTATTACATACATAATTTTAAAAATACTTCTGATAAAATATTATTATACCTATTTTTTTCTTTTCGACCATGTCGGATCCTAATAGGATCATATTATGGACCTCCACAGAGTGGAAGTTTGTATTGACAGATTTTGTTTTTACGAGAAATGGATGTCAGCCACTTGCTCAACCTATTAGGACCATACCCTGACTCATACACAAATTGAAAAAAATATGTGTACTGGCCAGACCCAGGATTCGAACCTGGGACCCACGACGCAATAGGCCAACGCTTAAGCCGCGTTTATAAAACCAATAGAAAAAATCTTTTTTTGAAAAATCCCCGCAGGAATCGAACCTGCATCTCTTGGGTTTTGCGCCCATGCACATAGACTACTATGCTATTATATGCGTCATAATTGATTGCGACAAATTTTAACTAATGGGTCATAGTCTCTGAAGCACTTTCCAAATTGAGTTACTATTGGCGATCGCCTTTTGTATTTGAAATCAACGTAGGTATTACTTTAATTACTAACCGACGTCACGGATCACTCCAAGATTTTTTGTTGTAACTTGAACTTGCTAATAATTTTTAATTAACAATTTTTTATTCAACGAATAATTCACAAGATTTAAGAATGTAACATTCTAATTATTGAACATACCATTTTGAAAATACTTCTGAGAAAATATATTTTAAATAGAAAAAATCTTTTTTTTAAATCTCGTCGCATTACGTCTTTCATAATATTCACACACATTGTCAATGTTTATGAAGAAGGACCACATGAACCTTATCAAAATGCCCGCGAAATTGTATATAATCTTTGGGGATGCCGATTTAAAAAAAGGTTCTAAATTGTTACCGGAAGTCTATATAACGAGTTATCCAACCAAGATGACATCAGCAGGACTTAACTCGTATATGCGCGTAAAATAATACATAATTACAACTTCATAAACAATATAAAAGTCTTTTCCTGAGTTTTGTTTCGTATACACTTCTACCGTACTATGCCATATAAAATGTTGTCATTGTCAATCGATAATCTTTTGAATTTTGTTTGCTTCGGTGCCAGCTATTCATGTAAAACTTCCGATAATGAGGTTTACAGTACGAAAATGCCTGTCAACACGTTAATTAAAAAGATGTCAATCATTATCCAATAGTATTTTGTAGTTGTAATTATTATCCAACAGCCTTGCGCCAAAGTAACTAATTCTTTACAAAATGGAAAACTAAACAAAATCAGATCATTATAATTACGTCAGTTTGATTTTAAATTAAGAACAAATTAAATTAAGACGTAGTGTATTTGGAATACCCATTTTAACAATGATGATAAAAGTAAATTATCTTCATACATCCACTTGATATGTGTCTGCCAAACTTTGTTACCTGTCGGCACATCGGAGGTGGGAAATTTGTTTAGTGGTACATCTCCCAAATAATTAAATATATAACAAACCATTTCTTTTATTCAACGAATAATTCACAAGATTTTGAGAATGTAACAATCCATATATTGAACTTACATAACTTAAAAACACCTCAGATATATACCTACTAGAAAAAATCGTATTTGAAAAAAATCCTATGCTCGATGGGATTTGAACCCGAATAACCACTGGTATCGCGCCACTGTGCATTAACCAATTATACTACGAGCCTCCTATCTAATCGCGACAATTTAAACTAGTTGGTCTTTAATGAAATGGTTTTCAAATTGCGTTATTATTGACTCCTTGATTTAATACACAAAAACCGATAGTCAATAATAACGCAATTTGATAAGCATTTCATGTAGGACCTACTAGTTTAAATCGTCGCAAAAACATAAAGTTTGATATATTAAAAAATACAAACCTTTTTTCACCTAAGTTGTTGGTTATTGGATTCGCCACCCCTCAGTCACTTTTAAGAAACAACAAATATGTAAAATAATAAAATAATTCAGTTAGTCGTTCGGCGTAATGCTCTAAGAGCCCAACCAGACATGAGGAAATCAAAGCTATGAATCAATAACACACGAACCTAAACGCAGGTGTGTTATCTTATCACTGTGTCTGTAATAAATAATAAAACCTGACCAAATATGCGCTTTATATACTACACGATAATGATGAATGAATGACACAGGACTGAGAGAGTTGAAAGAAGCTTGGGGAGGCCTTCATCAAGCAGTGGATTGACCCCGGCTGATGATGATATACTACATACATAAATCTCTCTATGTAGGCATTTTTTAAATATTAGTAATCGACCATTTGCTGAATATCTATTCAGATAATGGAAAAAGAAGAAATTTACATACTATATCTAAAACATAATGTCCTAGAGCACACTTAGCAGTATTTAACTATAAGAACTCATTTGAAATACTACCCCAATTTCCTGTTTATAGTGATAGCAACACTTAAAAAAATAAAAACACAATTTGCATTATAATTGCTTAAAAATGTTGCCGCAATCAAATAAAAACAAAAGAACAGCCGTTTGCTTAATTTCGTGGCGGTTTCCGGTTTTCCGGACTCCCCAAGCTGCTCGAAATAAATTTAAACCTAACCTTTTAAATTCTCAAAAATAATTAAGTACCTAATACCGCTCTAATATTGGCACTGTTCAAAAATGTTGAGTAAGTCCTTCAATGAAGTCGCTTTTGCTGGGAAATAATTATAAAGTAATTATTTGTGATCAATTAACTACCACTGTAATTTTAATTACTTTAAATAAGTCTTCTACTTACTCAAAGCTCTAGGAATTACTGAAAAGACAATTTTAAAATGCTGAAAATAAGTTTTCTAATAATATTGCGACCAAACACGTGTAATAGACATACATAATAGTATTCGTCACCTCAACACTACTTGATTTTCATTGTTTTTTAATACGACTCTACATTTCCTTTATAGCAACACTATAAGTTCCCTTATCTTATTGGTTCATCTTGATGCATCTGTAGCAATCATACTACTCACACACTTTAATATGTATTGTTTTTTTGTCAAAACAATACAATATAGCGAAAATTAATGTCGCCATTTCATCAATCATAACTAGATCAGTAGGGTCTGTTACGATTTGTTAATTGCGACAATGTCTCTTGTAGGTAACCGGACAAAACAGAACAGCCAGGGGAAAAATGAAACATTAATTTTTGTGGAATCTATTAAGGTTAGGTTAGGTTAGTTCATTATTTCGTTGTACCTTGTCACCCAATCATCTTGAACATATTATATTGATTAAGATGTCACGGCAAAGTCCCGTTTATTTGAGGCGTTTTAGCGATTAGGAATGCAGAAATTAGGTATATAATTTGTTTTTATATGGCGTATTGAAAATCTGTGCTATTAAAAATCTATCAACAGAGATAGAACAATTTCAATATTAAATTTATATTTTTCCTGAAAGGTCATAGTTCTATATATCATTGTTCTGTTTTGTCATGGAACCCCATATTAAACAAAATAAGAAAGACAATCCATAAATCTTAACTGACTCATCGAGTTCGCCATGTGACGCAGTAGTATTTTCACGAGTCCATCACTCGAAGTAGTCACCGTCATTCCACTCGAGTCCAGTCTCTCAGTTTATTAATATAATCAATCTATCGATCAAATTGATCTCGCCAGTACATCCGACTCGCGATTCAAACCTCACGCTGTCATCTTTATTGTTGTTTATATAAACAACGATCTTATATCTCCTCCACCTTATTAACCGCTAAAGTGGTGACCCCGACGTCATTTGAATACGCAACGAACAGGACGTCATCATCCCCAAACATCGTTATTTGTAATTTGACCAGGATATCATCATGATACGCCGATACAGATAAATCTTGAAATCCTCCAGTTTTCTTATTGTGCTTTCCGTATTGAATAAAAATATAAATTTTTAAATTGGCAATCAAATGGAAAAGGACCAAGACATTCTTCGTAGTATTAAAACTTAAAAATATATATATATAGTACGTCGACTAAATTATCAGCTAATAAATTATAAGCATTCCTTGTTAAATTAAATCTATTAATACGGTCGCGCTTTTAGCAGTGGACTGTTGTAATTTGAAGGATGCTGGTGGATTACAGATCTATAGGGGGGGTTTTATAGGATGCCAGACACTAACCTTTTAATGTTGAGAGAGCTGGCGCGCATATGCATTTTGGTTGAATAACTCTGTAGTTAACGACGGCTTAGCTTTAACAAGCCTACACGCGCCCGTTGTCTAGATATAACTCCCTGTAACGTCGAAAGGGTAATCGATGGATGAATCACCCTATACGCACAGCAGTCTACGAACGATTGACAAGTGCCAATTAGCAATGGCTAAGCTATAACAAGCCTGCACGCGTCCGTTTTCTTGGTATCACTAGAGCTAACTAAATGTTATTCGCAATCACGTTCTACTCATGACCTGTGACTTGAGATAGGTGAGTAAATAAGGAATGATGGCCAATATAATTAGCCCAACTATAATAAGATATTTATATATATTAGATTCAGAGACACACGACTTTATTTAAACGTAACGATCTAAAAACAAACCCGTCATAATGAATCCACATAGTTTGAGAAGTTTCAGTCTTAAGGGATGATTATTTATATTATTTTATCTTTCGGAACAGCAAGGAAAACTTAATTGTGGCGCATTATCTGTCCTCATTAAAAGTGTTCCAAGGCCGTTTTTTATGACGGAGCTTTTAAACCTCTGAATGATAATTATTTACTCAACGGCTAGAAAATTATCATTATATTATTTGTTATCCTTACTGTCATGTTTTCAGCTCTGACGTTTTCATTGTGTTATATTTTTATTGTTATTATTTTAAACAGACATCTTTTGTGATATCTAACAAGGTCATCAGCTGATACGAAGAGCATAAAAGTGACATGACACGCATTAAACTGACAGACCTAACTTTATCATTAACTCATGTAGGTACCTATATACATCTTTTATGTGTTGTTTATGGTTAGACATACCATAAATACTTTTTCTAACCAAGACAAAATAAAATAGAAAACTAAAATTCAACAATTATTTATAGAATTATTGTTAAGCTTATATTAGGTAAGTAAGTAAAATGAGTAGGTTAACGGCCTACATGTTCAGCGTAGGTCAAAATGGAGCTTTTATGATATTTTCAGAGCATAACCCTGGACATTCCTTAAATATTGTAGATAGATTTGAATAATTTTGAAACCTTATTATCCTTTATATTTATTTTAAACATTTGATGACCGCATTAAGTATTTTTATTACATAAAATAGTATTCTTTTAAACCTTTCGCTCTAATGTTTTAGAATATAGTCATATTTCAGTACGTTCATGTGAAGTGGTGTTAAGATTGTATTATTCTAATCATTGAACAAACATAATTCTTATTATCTTATCCTTCATAAGGTTCGATTCCTGCCGGGTGTCTTACTTTTTTCGCAAAAGATTTTTCCTATTGGCTATATTATTTTCTCATGAGTGTTTGCAGAATAATGTATGTCAATTATATTTAATTTGTTTTCTTTCAATGTTTAGGTATCTCGAAAAGACGAGCTGACATTGCTGAGTGTGGACGGGGCTTCACAGTCCAAGACCTCGCGAGGGAAGGAGTTTGACTTTGGAAAATTTCCCTCCAACTCCGATGTCTTCGTCGGCGGAGTACCGCCATTGTAAGTACTTACGCCTTACATTTAACTGGCAACTTTAACTTGTTGGTAACTTTACAATTTGACTTGTTGTTTTATGGTCATTTATTCGGTAACAGATGTCTTCGAATCATTATACTAACGCTCGTAATATTAAAATTCATGAACATTAATTTTTATTATTAAATAAGTAAGTTATTAAAGATTTTTTATAAAATATGGATGGAGAAAATAAAAACAATAACTCAGAAGCATTCTTACTAGAAAAAATAGTTGTTCCAAGCCAAGTCCGGAATTCCGAAACGCCCACGGTGGCCGCGCGGCTTAAGCGTTGGACTATTACGCCGTAGGTCCCAGGTTCAAATCCTGGGTCTGGTAAGTACACATATTGTTTTTCAATTTGTGTGTGAGTCAGGGTATAGGTTGAGCAAGTGGCTGACATCCATTTCTCGTAAAAAACAAAATCTGTTAATACAAACCTCTACTCTACTCTACTCTAGCGTTATTATCATATATTTGAAACCAATCAATATCAAATTAATGCTCATATTAAATCGAATAAAATTGGAACATTATTGTCATGAACCTGTGAACCGATGAACTGTGCTACGGTGAAATGTAATACGTACAATTTACATGTAACCGTTCCAAGCAGGATCCGAACTTGTATCAATTGGATTCTGGTCAATAAACTTTATCAATTATTAATCAACATAGTTCTGTCAAAATGTACTAAAAATTATTTCGCCCTTACGCAGATTTGGAATGCCATCTCTTTAATTTTTAGTTTGAAATAGTCTGCAAATTCGTTAGGTTAGATTAAGTTCTAAGCTTTTTATTATTTATTTTCGGCTTTCTTAAAGAGAGAAATACACAAAAAAATTAACATAATATACACTATTCTGAGAAATAGAGCAATTCCATGAATTCTACTCTCAAACAGTGGTGGTTTTAGATACATTGAGGTTTGTGACTCTGACAGGTTTGGTGGCCATCATTCTAATATGTATTACAATACAACAATTATTATAATTGTGTAGTCAGGGTGTTTTAATAGTCATTTTTTTTCGTATGCTCAAAGTAAAACAACCACTGCTCTAAAAAGTATTTATTCCTACATTCGCCAACTTTTAAAATGTGCCGCCCCAATGCAACGCATGACTATTTGTATTTAATCTTTCTACTGTTTAATAACTTAATATTGCATATATTATGTCTTTTTTTATAAATACAACTATTTTAGTTTTTATTTATTAATTTATTTTACAACTATTTCTTTATTAATTGAGTTAGCATTTACTTGATAGAATTCCATTTTACAAGTAATGAAAATATAATAAAACCTGTAGAATTTAATATTAATTATATTTTCATTTCGTGAACTATTTCTTTGTTTTTCAATGTCATGTTGTGAACGTCTAAAATTAATAATTTGTAAAGTTCACTATAATTTAAAATATATTTTTTTTGTTTTGATGATTTTCCTACCCCCACGAGACGTTACTGCTAACAAATCACCGAAAAATTCAATGTCTCCAGACAGTGCATTGAAAAATCAAAAACAAATTTCAGATGCTTCTTAGCCGTATCACTGGGTTTGATAAAGGCCGCTGGAAAATGAATTTACTTGACACACCAGAAACTAAAGAGCTCGAAGTTAGTTTACTTTTAAGTTTACCGTCGGAGGTCTGTGTAGGGGGAGAGAATAGGAGATTGTGGGTGAGCAGGAAAGTCAGAGGGAGAGAGGGTCCAATTAAAACATTTCAGAGGAAATTGGGGCGATTGCATCCTCTTTACAGTTTGTTCTCGGTCGCCGTTGGAGTATTTTTCCATTTTCTAAAAGCTTCTAGCGGGCATAAAAGCTCTTGGCTGGAGTACTATTTGAAGAGTAGTTTTAACAAAATTAAATTATTGTGATTAATATTATCTTGAGAAATTTAATTAACAAAAACTTAAAATTATAAGAAAAATACAATAATGTCTTCATGTATTCAATTTGTGTATAAGTCTGAGTATGGAACTAATAGGTTGAGTGGCTCAATTTCTCTTGTATCGGATATGGTCGGAGAGAGAGAGTATTGGGACTACGATGGCGTGCGAGTTTAACATCTAGCAAAAAATATACATATTTCATACAAAGTAAGAATTCAATTGGTTGACCAAATGCCTAAAACTATTAGTATTCATTTATTTAAGATGATGATAATTAACTATTTTTTTTATTCAACGAATAATTCACAAGATTTAAGAATGTAACATTCTTTTTATTGAACAAATGTAATTAGATTTCACTATTATACAGATACACAATTTAGAAATCGCTTCAGAATGTATTGTGAGAGTCAATAGTTAAAATTTGTCGCAATTAGATAAAATGCCTATAGCATTCTGGTTAATATGCGTGGGCGCGAATCCCGATAGACGCAGGTATCGTATTTTAAAAAAAATTCTGTTGGTTATAATTATATTATTTTCTCAGAAGTGTTTTCAAATTATAATGATTTTATATACCATTCTGCAGAGTTACTCATAATAGTTGATACGGTAATACGTTTCCGTTATTTTTATTGGTCCAAATTAACACGAAACCGATTCTTTACACCAGTTATGTATCAAATATAATTGGTAATTCGTAACACGGTGAAAATGTAATAATCCCTAATATTAGATTAGTATCAACTAATGTGTTAGAAATTTGTTATTATTTGCATAGTTACGTGTCTAAGTTTAACTGTTTTGTCCTGGCGTTCTTCTTAAGACATTTAAATCATTAGGTATAAAATAAATCTTATACAATATTGATATGTTTTCAAGATAATAATAGTATTTAATAATCGATTTACTCAACTTGGTATAGTATACACTTGTATTATGTCGACTCTCAGCCTCTCATTATTGTATTGTTTTTCTATTGAATTATCAAATCTTTCGATCAAGAAACAACAGTAAAAAATTTGAACATACATAATTTTGAAAAAAGTAAGACATCGAGGAATCGTACCTGCATCTCTCGGGTATCACGCCTACGTACATAGACCACTATGCTAAAGGCGCCATCCTTAATTGCGACAATTTTTAACTAATGGCTTTTAATATTCACTGAAGCACTTTCTAATATAACATATTTTCTGTTTTGTTAGTGTTTCAGTTCAGTTAGTGTTTTCTAAATCATGTATGTTCAACAATTAGAATGTTACATTCTTAACCGGTTTCATGACTTCAGCGAGTTATCTTTCTCTATGAGGCCATGATCGACAGGCCGCAAATTTCGCGGCCACTGTCGATTGATCTGCATAATATAAAAAAATAAACGCACAGTAACATCTGTTTGAATAATAGTTATATAATACTAAGCCACAAATTATCGGTATTACAGTGATTGTACTAAGAACTTTGTTCTACTTTCAACGTGTGTCGTTAAAACTTTCAGATACTGCCATAGTAATATCGTGAGGCATAGAAATGGTTAAATCTTGTGAATTATTCATTTGAATAGAAAAAATGGTTAATTAGTAAAGAATTTAGTTATACATAATAATATAATTTGAGATTTTTGTTGTAAATTTAGAATGATATTATTATTCCAATATTTAGCAATACGTAAGTGGCTTATCCTGCCTGCCCATTTGGAAAAGCTACATCCCTAAACCTTGCCCCACGTTAAATGTATTCATATTATATTATTTAAGCCGGGAGGTTTAAATATCTTAAAAGGGCGCTTATCCCGAATGATAAATGATAATACGTAGAGGCCATTTTTACCGAAACATCTACTCACAACACTGAGGTATTTTTGCGACCGTCTACGACCGGTGTAGCGATTCGATGGTGATACTTACCAGGTACTGCGGTGCTGAATGGTACTATATTGCAGCGTTTCTCAAACCTTATAGTAAATCGGAAAGTGGTGAGAAATATGGTGTTAAGATTCGATATACTAAACTTTGTCAGTTATACTTATTTGTTTACATTCAATACTATTTTTGCAGATGGTGCTGGTTAGTTTTTAAAATCCTAATAAACCATAATCGTTTAGGTATACTTTGGGCGATCCGACAAAAATAGTACACACTTTTTCAGTCATTCTTATTTTTGTTTTTGTAGAGTTAAGAATACATATTTTTATAGACGGTGTTCGTTAGTTTTATTTAATTTATTAATACATTTAGTGCTAACACCGCGACTGGCGCGTTTGGAGTCGTTGGCCTTTAGATATAATTAACGTGTTATTTAAATGTCGTAATTAAAAGATTAGCAGTGATTGTGATCTGCCCTGCCGTGTCTGACCAAACCGTAATCGATAAAAAAATATTCTTCTACCTTTAAAATATTTTTTGACTGTTATCTACTATGGTTTAGATTAGGCAGGGCTTAATGGAGTTAAAAAAAAAACAAATACTATCTACATATTGTTGTCTCAGTTAAATGAAAACAAATACGAGTGCCCACATTTGAATGAAAAAAATTAGTTGGCACTATTTATGTCGGATCTTAACAGCCTATCTCCACCCTTCGTTACTGAATTCGAGTCTTATCGGTAGATATGTTATATTAAACTGGCAGTATTTTTTAAAAATATATTTTATAGGTACATAATATGAGGCTATTGGTTTCAAAGTCAGCTACCTCCATATTCTGCCATTTTGAAATGATCGCAAAAGACAACCTATTAAGCGAATATTTTTTCTATTTGCAAACATATTATTAGTAATTTGTATCAAAAAGCTAACAATTAAATAAAATGATGTAAAAGTTTTTTTTATAATTAATAAAAAATCAATTTCAAAATTGATCGAGAAATATAAATTTAAAAAAAAGCGCCTAATGCATATAACCGACTTCTCAATTCGCTTCCGGTTTGATACTATTTTACCAACAGCTGAAGCTGAATTTGGATAGTTGAGCAACAGCCATACCATGTTGAAAGCACCGGTTCTTGTCTAAAAGCAAACTAAAACCAATGTCCACATTTTTTCAAAATCTAATAAAAAAATACGTATATTATATAGGTATTATAAGTCGTTTCACACAATATTTAATAATATAGAACCTGCAATACCCGGCAAAACCATAAGATAATAATTACAAGATAAAAAGAACTTTTTATATACAACGTTTTTAAATTTTCTGTTGAATTATTATGCTCAATATGCTCAAACTTGTACTCGATATGAAGTAAATAAAAAACAAACGAACAAACAAATATAGAATACTGAAATATCATTTTGACATTTCATTTTGATTTCCATAGTAACGCACGTATATATTAATAATTTAGATGCTAGGACCACCCCCTTAGCAACCAATAATAGTCTTTTACTTTTTACGAATTTTTCTGAAATAACTTTTCATGCAAAACAGAATTAACTGAAAATGAATTCAATTCTCTTTAAAGATGGCTAAAAATATTAAAAGAATGCATTGGCATCGTGTTCTGGTATATTCTAAAAGTTTGAAATGTCTAGTTAGTCGGGAAGTTAGTTAAAAATCGATTGCAAGATTTATACTGGATATACAACTACCGGTCAAACAAAAATACGAGCTAATAAAAACGTTGTAAAAAATGTTTAAATTCTTAACTACATGCAAAAACAGAAAAATTAAATAGTTACAAGCAAATGCCGATGTGTCTAATTTTATTTCGCGTATATTTATTTCAATTATTGGGTAACTGGCCAATAAAAATAGGCATATTATTCTTAATTGGAAATACAATAAAATGGAAAAAATAACTATCGTTATAACTAATGATTTGAGTGTAAAAGATAAAAATTTTGTTTACCACTATCATTGCAAAGTTAGACATATCGGTTTTTACATTTAGACGTCAACGTTTTGTAATATAAGTGCTAAGAGAGAAATACAATACTTAAATATACTGTTCAATAATTACAAGATAAAAAGAATTTTTTATATACAACATTTTTAAATTTTCTGAATCATATAAACTTGACTTGACTAGCTTAAACGATCAAAAAAAAAATCTATTTGATAGATATAATACTGAAATGTCATTTTGACACTCATATTGATTTCCATAGTAACGCACGTATATATTAACAATTTAGTTGCTACTTAGCATCCAATAATAGTGGATTGGATTACGGATTTCTTCCGAAATAATTTTTCATACAAAACAGAATTAACTGAAAATGAATTTAATTGTACTTAAAGATGGCTAAAAGTATTAAAAGAATGCATTGGCACCGTGTTCTGATATATTCTTACAGTTTCAAATGTCTAGCTATTCGGGAAGTTAGTTAAAAATCGTCTGCAAGATTTGTACTGGACAAACAACCACCAGACAAATAAGAATACGAGCTAATAAAAAACGGAAACTTTAATCCCTGGAATGTTTCACAGTAAAAAATAAAACAGAGATTAATTTGGGGGCTTCGGATATAACATAATATTATCACTTATGTATAGCTTAATTGCACTTAACTTAACATTTTTACGAGCCGTGATTTATAAATTATCTCTTTTTAAGTTATTCAGCATAAGTTTGGTGATAATAATTCATGATAATATTAATATATGAAATGAGTTTTTCACTTGTTTTAAGACACATGTTTCACTCATATAGTGACCTTTATCAATTAGTATGGATACCGAAATGTACATTTGAGTTTATTTATAATGTTATAATTAGGGATAAGATTAATATGCAACAAAAAACATGATTATATGCACTTAAAATCATTAAAATATCCACTAAAACCAAAGAAATATGCAGTTAAAAATTTACATTTGAAGGGAAAAAATAACCCACTTCAACCAATATTACTGATCGATATGAAAAAGTCGTATAACAAATTAATAATCTTCATCAATATAATACAATAGCAAAAAAACACAATAATCAATTACAATTTTCAAAATAGTTCGTTTACAAATACAAATAATTGAATAAACAATGCAATGTAAACTATACACAACTTTCAAAAACAAAAACGACATACTTAACCATTCCTAAATACTATACAGTATTTTTTGTCAGAAAAAGATTACAATATCTTTTTCAAATATTGTGCTTTCCGCATATCTATCAGTACATATTATTTTGTTGAAATGCGGAAAACGACCACTCAATGTGAGGTGATTGCGCAAAATTTAAATAAAGGTGCCCAAGTTGATTTCACTTTTTTCTGATAAATTCACAGTACAATTAAAAATGCAAGTGCATCTAACTAAACTATCTACCAGCTACTTACCTAATTTAGTTACATTTCGATAAAAAAAAATTAAAAAAACTAAAATTATAAATGGAAGAGCCCTAAAATATGCATTTATTTATAAAATATGCACTAATCTCTGAAATATGCTCTAACGTCTCAAATATGCATTTATATGCACAATAAAATTTTATTTTTGGTTTCTGCGTCTTTCAAAACGGATTTCTGTGCAACTCTCATAGCTTTGCATACACCCAAAAAAACATGCACTAGCATATAAATCCGACCCTTAGTTATAAGTATTATCGACAATATCGAACTCGGGCCCTTTGGATGAATTACCAGCACCTTAGGCACTGAACTATGAGAGCCGCCCAACCTTAATTAACCCCTAAATTCTCCTACTCCTCACGATTGTTTCAACAAATATTGTCACTCCTACACTCAATTATATTATAGAATTGAACTATTTATTATACACATTATGTATATAACTCCTCTTCTTGCCCCACTACACAGTATTAACTGGATTTCAGAGAATACCTCGGACCATAGAGGTATTAAATAAAAAGAGGGGCAAGCAATCCCTCGGACCCATAGGTCTTAAGGCTATACTTCAGCTGGGGCACGGTCTAAAACAATCGTGACTACGCGCACTGAAGTACCTTCTTAATAAATTATATTGCAGCTTGCGTATTTTGGTAAAGTATCCTCGCCAAATTCCGACGAATCCAGATTTTTTTATAGTTTTGTTTCTGATGTGTTCCAAACAATGTACTGTTCAACATTAATAATATTAGTTTGTAAAAGAAAAAAAATACTTCATCGCATGTGTATCAAAAGGCTTGATTTTATTTGTAAAATCAATATTTTCACCGCCACTTTTCACTGAAAACATTTTCCATCTCCCCAGAGATGCGCCTCTTCACAGTTTGGAAACCGCCGTGCGGAACCCTTTCCCAGGACTCGCGCAGCAGTACAGCATTTCCGCGACCTAGTTCCGCGCTCCCCCATGACGCATCCTTTGTTTGGTCATAAATTATCCTTTATCGTGTTTCGTTGGGGGAGCATCAGCTCGAAACGAAGAATTCACTCCTATCTGCACAATATGCGCTCACTCTCGACAAATTCGCATATACTTGAATTGTGCAGTAACTATTTATTTTGTATGTTTTTAAAAAATATTGGAAAACCGTGTCATGAGTTTGCGGATATAAAACAAATATTTTTATTTATTAAAATAAGTATAATTTTATTCCACTTATTCATAACATAATATAATCTCACAATAAGAATAATATCTATTAAGTTATGTGTTATATTAAATTTATATTGTTATTAAAATTCTAATGGATTCAAGCTCTGTACTATTCCATTTAAGTCGTTTTTTGCGACCCAGGTTTCGCCTTTCGGCATCTTCAGGCGCCGTGTACACTCACCAAAAGTAAACACATACTGACTGTCAGTCGGCGAAACCCGGGTCGCAAAAAACGACTTGAATGGAATAGTAAAGAGCTTGAACCCATTAGAATTTAAATTCAAATTCCATCAAGTACCTTCAGTTGATAGTATTAATATTATATTGTTATATTATTATATTATATATTAAATAATTGAGTCGCTTGGAGTCATAACTCACATTTTTCAATTTTGTTATTTTTAAGTTAAATGTACCAAGTGATTCTAAATTAATCTATATAAAGAAAAATAGTTGAAAATCAAAAGTCACTTTAAACCACGTGAAAATTGTTGACAAAGTTTCTGTTGGTGTCATAACTTACATTTTCAATGAATAATAACCTAACCAAACCTAACCAAACAAAGAGCTATATTATTAAAATTAATACTATCGACCGAATGGAATTTAAATTTAAATTCTAATAGATTCAAGCTCTATACTATTCCATTTAAGTCGTTTTTCGCGACCCGAGTTTCGCCTTTTGGCATCTTCAGGCGTCGTGTACACTCACCAAAGGTAAACACACACTATATCATTTCTCATTGTGTGCAGTGTATCTGCAGCTATGTGTATTATATGATTAAAAAAATAATTTAAATCGACTCACTCCCTCATTAATATGGAAGGGAGTTCAATACTTTTCTTTTAATTACAAGAAATCAGTACTCTGGTGGTTTTTTTCGATTATTTCAAAACTCGATTTTTGGAATATGTGAGTTATGACTCTAGGCGACTCAATTAATGGTGTTCACACGAATGGTAGTGAAAGTTTAGAAGTGTCATTTTTGGACAATTACTACTTGGGCCTTAACCCTATGTCAATAACCCCTGTATAAATAAAAATCAAATTGAATTGGGCAAAATAAAAATATATGTGACATAGAAAAATATGTATACAAATTTTAAATTATATTATTTATATTGTGACATAATATAAAATAATTACAAGATAAAAAGAACTTTTTATATACAACAATTTTAAATTTTCTGTTGAATTATTATGTCATGAAGTAAATAAAAAAACAACCAAACAAACCAATACTGAAATGTCATTTTGACATTTCATTTTGATTTCTATAGAAACGCCCTATATATTGATAATTTATTTGATAGGACCACCTCCTTAGCAACCAATAATAGTCTTTTACTTTTTACGGATTTTTCTGAAATAACTTTCCATACAAAACAGAATTAACTGAAATTGAATTCAATTCTGCTTAAAGATGGCTAAAAGTATTAAAAGAATGCATTGGCTTGGTGTTATCATATATTCTAAAAGTTTCAAATGTCTAGCTAGTCGGGAAGTTAGTTAAAAATCGATTGCAAGATTTGCACTGGACAAACAACCACCAGACAAACAAGAATACGAGCTAATAAAAACGTTGTAATATGCATATTTTAATGATAGAGAGAGAGAGAGAGTAAAATATTTAAATCAATAACAGAAAGTGTACTTCGATCAATATTATTATTTAAAATTATTCTCGGTTAGAAAAAAATATGTATGAAGCACAATGACATTATTAATGGACGACGCACTCAATACAGTAGCTAGCAAGTAAATTCGCGCATTCGCATGTATAGGTAGACGTCACGCAATTTTCATTATGCGATATCACGCATCGGGAATTTATAGCAATATGACCTTTATTGTAATGGCGTTAGAGCAGTGTTTCTAATGTCAATGTTCATTTGAGCAAACCCGTTCGAACCGAACTATTTGGCAGACCCAACAAAAAGCATCAGGAATTTATAGCAATATCACCTTAATTGTAATGGCGTTAGAAAAGATTATGCCATTTGGCAGACCCGAGAATAAAGTGAGTGTCATTTTTTTCCCTAGATGATTCGTCCATATTAATGTTATTGATGAAGCAAGATACAACTGTTCACCAGATCTACAGAAACGTGTAGCAGAAATCTTTGAACTTTAAATCCAAAATTTTCTCACATTATTTACTTCTTAATACATTTTTATCATATTTAATTTAATCTACCAACATTTCAAATGGGGGGGTTAATTTCCGGGTGGTTATTTACACGGCTTTCGTCCAGGAAATTACTGTCCCGTCACCTTTCCTGTCGTTTGGACATGCGTCGTTCACGAATGACTTAATCTCAATGTACTTTTATGCACAAAATCAATAAGTAGATAAGAGATTCTAATTCGAGAAACCGCAACTTCCTCTGATAACAATAGCATCCTCTGATATCAATAATATTGTCAATTTAAATATTGATTCATTCTAATTAATTCCAGAAAACCACAAAACAATAAAATATGTTATTTTTGTTTGATAATTAGAAACTTCTAGAACATTATTCTTTTTCATATATGAAAAATTGCACACGTAATGAAATTGTTAGTTCTCTGTCGACCATTGTCTCTTTAGTATGTAAGTTGGCTTTCTGTCAATTGTAATAAATCTGTATTACTGTAATTTATCTCCGTTTAATAAATCAAACATCTATAAAAAGTTCTTCTATTTTAATTTGATATCTCCTGTGAACATTTCCGCTCTCTTTTGCTATTCCTGACAAAACAAAAGAGACTTTAACAGAGTCCTATTTTCATAGTCCTCTGTAAAATAATAATAAAATAGCAAACAATACCTTACAAGTATAAAGACTATTTATTTTTGTAAATTACGAAACCTAAAAGTACTAATGAAAGTGATTAACTATCTTACTTAAACTACTCCACTTTTTGGGGACGTAACAGTACGATACAAGTGCCTGGATACTAATCACTCACTCGTCATCTGGAGCTTACGTCATATAATCAAACGACTCCTTCAGTTTCTTGAACCTACTTATCCTACCGTTCCTACAACCATGCATGCATCCGAACTATATGAAGGCAATTTAGGGTAGAAAATCCGAAAACTGAAAGGGATTTATTTGATTGATCGTTCACGATCCATGGTAAGCTTTTTTTGTAAAGTAAAACTTATTTATATTTATTTGAAAAATGCCTATGATAATTGTGCTAATTTGCACAAAATTTTTACTAGACACTCATTTAAAAATAATTAATAATAATTACAAGATAAGAAAAAGTTTTTACATACAACGTTTTTAAATTTTTTGTTGAATTATTATGCTCAATATACTCAAACTTGTACTTGATATGAAGTAAATAAAAAACAAATATAGAATACTGAAATGTCATTTTGACATTTCATTTTGATTTCCATAGTAACGCACGTATATATTAAAAATTTTGTTTATAGGACCACCCACTTAGCAACCAATAATAGTCTTTTACTTTTTACGGATTTTTCTGAAATGACTTTCCATACAAAACAGAGTTAATTGAAATTGAATTCAATTCTGCTTAAAGATGGCTTGTTTGTCCAGTGGTTGTTTGTCCAGTACAAATCTTGCAATCGATTTTTAACTAACTTCCCGACTAGCTAGACATTTAAAACTTTTAGAATATATCAGAACACGATGCCAATGCATTATTTTAATACTTTTAGCCATCTTTAAGCAGAATTAAATTCATTTTCAGTTAATTCTGTTTTGTATGAAAAATTATTTTAGAAAAATCCGTAAAAAGTAAAAGACTATTATTGGTTGCTAAGAAGGTGGTCCTAGCAACTAAATTATTAATATATACGTGCGTTACTATGGAAATCAAAATGAAATGTCAAAATGACATTTCAGTATTCTATATTTGTTTGTTTTTTATTTACTTCATATCAAGTACAAATTTGAGCATAATAATTCAACAGAAAATTTAAAAACGTTGTATATAAAAAGTTCTTTTTATCGTGTAATTATTTTAATATCATTTCAGTCATTTTTCTCGTTTTCCCTGGAAAAGTTGAACTCTTCTAATGAGAAATAGCAGTTCGATTACGTCACACATTGCAAATGGCGCGTGTACAGTATATATTCCTTAGGAAAACAAACCCATCATAAAAAGCACTCATATCGCCGCTTATTTATTTCATTTTCACACATCCTTTATAAATAAACTTTGCGGATATCTTACTCGGCGCAATAAAGCGAAAACCTTCTATGTGGCAATTTGCGCCGGCAGTCGAGGAAATAATCAAAAGGTATTCGTATGATAATAGCCAAATGTCGCGGACGGAGGAGGCTGTGGAAGGGGAAAGGGGATACGTGACATACTTTTCTTTCACATTCTCACGTGTAGCTGCGGGGAAATGCGCCAATGCTTGGATTTTCTTTGACACGACTTTGTTCAATTCTGATCACATGAGTAGTATCGAAAAAAAATAGAGATGTTATTAATTAAATTATTTTCTATTCAATACTTACTACCAGTGGCGATCGGTGACAAAAATATTAGGGAGTGCATAAAAAGACTCAAATATTTATACAGGAAGTCCATTATCCGATTTTTGGATTTTAAAAACACGTAGATTACACAAACATTTAAGTCCAACATTGACATAATTTTTTTTATTATTATTATTACAAAATTTTTATTAGATCGTATTTTTATTTGTCCAGTACAAATCTTGCAATCGATTTTTAACTAACTTTCTGACTAGCTAGACATTTTAAACTTTTAGAATAAATCAGAACACGATGCCAATGCATTTTTTTAATACTTTTAGCCATCTTTAAGGGGGGACATGCTCGTCGAAGGTCAAAATTGAGTTTTTATTGTATATTCAAACCATGATCCTGGACACTCCTTAAACGTTGTAGATGATCTATTTATATAATTTTGAAGCCTTATTATCCTTTATAGTTATTTTAAACATTTGATGACTGCATGAAGTATTTTTGTTACATAAAATAGTATTCTTTTAAACCTCTCGCTCTAATGTTTTAGAATAAAGTCATATTTCGGTACATAACTGTGCAGTGGTGTTAAGATTTTTTACATTTATTAATTTTTAAACGCATTTATAAAACCATCAGTATAATTTATTACGAGATAATTTTTGTAAAATATTCACGATAAAAAATTATTTTGATAATCTCTGTGATCCCAAATTTGACAAGAATTAGGCATTTTATTATTCAAAAAATCGGCAATATTAACACATTTCAAGATAATTCTAAAGATATTTATTATAAGCTATGTCTTTGACCATTCAAGTGTGATAAACATCTTATGAATAATGATTGCTTTATAATAATTATTGACCTAAGAATAAGGTAGTGTTTTTTTGAAATACGCCATTTCTTTTGTCATTCCCTAGTGGTTAAGCTACAACATACGGCCGTAGCCATAAATTGACAAATTATAATTGAAGTAGGGAGTAAAATGATATTGACGCGCGTGTTTGAACATGTACCGTTTAAAAAAAAATAAAAAAAAATTCGGTTAGGTACATGTTCAAACACGCGCGTTAACATAATTTTACTCCTTACTTTAATTATAGTTTGTCGTTTTATGGCTACGGCCGTATGTTGTAGCTTAACCACTAGGGAATGACAAAAGAAATGGCGAATTTGAAAAAAACACTACCTTATTCTTAGGTCAATAATTCTTATAAAGCAATCATTATTCATAAGATTTTTATCACACTTGAATGGTCAAAGACATAGCTTATAATAAATATCTTTAGAATCATCTTCAAATGTGTTAATCTTGCCGATTTTTTGAATAATAAAATGCCTAATTCTTGTCAAATTTGGGATCACAGAGATTATCAAAATAATTTTTTATCGTGAATATTTTACAAAAATTATCTCGTAATAAATTATACTGATGGTTTTATAAATGCGTTTAAAAATTAATAAATGTAAAAAATCTTAACACCACTGCACAGTTTTGTACCGAAATATGACTATATTCTAAAACATTAGAGCGAGAGGTTTAAAAGAATACTATTTTATGTAACAAAAATACTTTATGCAGTCATCAAATGTTTAAAATAACTATAAAGGATAATAAGGCTTCAAAATTATATAAATAGATTATCTACAACGTTTGAGGAGTGTCCAGGATCATGGTTTTAAAATACAATAAAAACTCAATTTTGACCTTCGACGAGCATGTCCCCCCTTAAGCATAATTAAATTTATTTTCAGTTAATTCTGTTTTGTATGGAAAGTTATTTTAGAAAAATCCGTAAAAAGTAAAAGACTATTATTGGTTGAGAAGGGGGTGGTCATAGAAACTAAATTATTAATATATCGTCTCTGTTCTGGCAGAACACACTAACTGGAGAATACTAGTTTTGAGTAATTTGACTTTGAAGTTGTTAAAATGTTTGAAATGGTCTATCATGTGAGTTTATTAAGTAATCGTAAAAAGAATGACTTTAAAATAAAGACTGTTTATTTATTTAGAAGGTTTCCAGACGGTAAAGTTTGAAATAAGGAACATTTTGGTATAACTAACTCAATATGTCATTTTTTCGATTTAGTGTCTTCTGCCAGAACAGTGACGATATACGTGCATTACTATGGAAATCAAAATGAAATCTCAAAATGACATTTCAGTATTCTGTATTTGTTTGTTTTTTATTTACTTCATATCAAGTACAAGTTTGAGCATATTGAGCACAATAATTCAACAGAAAATTCAAAAACGTTGTATATAAAAAGTTCTTTTTATCTTGTAATTATTTTATACTTAACATCGCAAGAGCTTTTAACTTATCTTGAATCATGGTATTTCTCAAAAATGACAAACCTTTTTAAAGTTGAGAGGCAACGCTCACTTTCTACTGGAGTTATCGGTATTGTAAATATTACGCTTTCACTAAATACTTCAAGTAAATTATTATTTTTGAATAGTTATAGTATGAATAATGCACCATCTACTACATTTCATACATAATATAATAGGTATGTTAAATTATTTATTATAGCAAAACATAATCTTGAAAAATCTCAGAACCATAGGCACATGGTAGAAAAAATTCGGAAAAAAGTTGGAAAGAGTAGTAAGTACTCAAACAAACATCATTTACTTTGCGGTTGAGTGCTTTTGCTTCTAAGCTTTCCGTCTATGTTTCATGTGAATTATTTCTTATAACTATATTTTGAATGAGGTATTCTAAATTACACCAATCAGAAGGCAATCTGCTTTGTGAATTGGGTTAACCCAATCAATACCGGCAAGTTTTCCAATCGATAGTAGTAGTATCTACTAACAAATGACGCAGAAGAGTGGTTTAAATCTTTGCTTACTTGACTGCATCAAAAATTTTTCGAAAAAGTCAATAGATGGCTGAAAATATTAGATTAATTGCGGCCCGGAAAAAAAACCGGAAATTTCCGGGTCCGGTATGATAAGGTAAAGATAAATTACTTTAATTTCGGATAACCTCAAAAATAAGTCAATTCGCAAATATAACAGATACAAAATATTATTATATCTATAAAATATTCAAAGTTATGTATGATTTAATTGCATAAATTTAGATATTTTATAAATAGACGAGTATTGTTTTATTATTTAATATGGCTTGGTTTCGTAGGGTTTGATTGAATTTTAAAAACTAACCTACACGATTTGTAAATTATAGTGTTATTTCATTGAAAACTAATTCTTATGACTGGATAAGGTTATTGCGCACTATTTATGGCGCATCTTACCAGCCTACCTCCAACCTTCGCCACTTGTAGATACCTACTCAAAACTCTCCATTTCGACATATTATTTAAAGCTCTTTCCCTCTTAATGTGAAATTACCAATACCTGAGTTCTTAATAGCAATTAAAATTACCATCGTCAATATGTATATGCAAGTAGATTATGAAGATGTACATGAATAATTCATAGAAAATCTCGAAGTCAATACATTCGCAAAGCAATTCCTTATCGCCCTACTTAACATGTTAACCATGTGGTTGACGGAAACTTTGCCTACATAATGTTTGTGTTGTTTTCCGCCTTGCTAAATTTATGCTAAGTGTAAGTACTGGGTACTCAGTACATACTTAGTTTTCATTAAAGACGTCATTGAATCTATAGTGTGTTATTTATAATTCTCTGTGAACGGGGGCAGAACAGGTGTTTAACTATCAAAGTTTAAACCGAAATTTCATTGATGAAGAACGTTTTTTTGACTACTTTACGTTACATTTATTTAGTCTATATAATAATGGTTCTTTATTTATATATATATTTATATTATATTATATAAATATTTTCTCAGAAGTGTTTTCAAAATTATATACTCGTACCTATGTAAAATAATGAAGATTGGCTACTGCCGATCAAATAGAAAATCTCACACACACAACGCTATATTTTCATCAGAACATGACAAAACAGATCAGTGACAAAACAGAATATGACATAACAGAACATGACAAAACAGAACATGACAAAACAGAACAGTGACAAAACAGAACAACGATAAATATAACTATGGCCTTTCAGGAAAAACATAAATTTAATATTGAAATTTTCCTATCTCTATTATGTTGATAGATTTTTAATAACATATATTTTCAATACGGCATAATAAATCAAATTATATACCTAACCTTTGCATTCCTAATCGCTAGAAAGCCTCAAATAAACGGGACTTTGCCGGCAACCTTAGGATATCTCATCTTAATCAATATAATATGTTCAAAATGATTGGGTGACTAGGTACAACGAAATAATGACCTAACCTAACTTAACCTAACCTAACCTAACCTAAATAGATTCCACAAAAATTAATGTTTTATTTTTCCCCTGGCTGTTCTGTTTTGTCACTGTTCTGTTTGGTCATGTTATATTTTGTCACTGTTCTGTTTTGTACAGTTACCATAATAATATTACTAGCTACCCAGTACTTTACCATATAGGAACAAAAATATAGCGTTGTGTGTGTGATGCACATAATATACCACTGTGCTAAAGGAGTCACACTTAATGACGACAAATTTTATCTAATGGCTCTCAATACTCTCTGAAACGATTTGTATTTTAATTGAAGTTTAATTTGGCGAAAACACGTCGTTGTTTCTGTTGTTATAAAACTAGTATAAACATGTTTCATTTGCGTCGATAATACTGTTTTGATTTTTTTTTAATCAAAATAGCAATGATCATAAACATTGTAAGCTCCTCTATTATTGTCATGTGACCCAACAAATGTTACGCTGGCAGAATACTAACGTTTTGTTAAGGCTATACTTCAGTTGAGGCATGGTCTAAAAAGATCGTGGCTAGGCGATGCGCGGATTGTGCAAATGACGCGTGCCGAACGAAATATAATTTGTCATAGAAATCCAACATTCGTCCATTTAATGTTATGTTTATTGTTATATTACCAATAATAATAGTACATTCATTGTCATGTTTTCTTTTTTAAGTACATACGTAAAGTTTTTCATCATTACACGATTTAAGAATATTTTCATCCGACGCCATGACAAAACTAATCGACGTGCAGACACCTCGAATGTCGGTCTCCGATTGGCGACTAGTGAGAAATTTCATCGCACCTACTGTTGAAAATTATTTGCCGTTTCACTGAAGAACGGTCTTAAGAACTGAGTATTAATAATTATTCTAGAGAATAAACCTGTTTCAGTTATACTATGTTTGAAAGTAATACAGACAATTTTATTATTGTGTAAAATTATGTTCTCCATTGTCTTATTATAAATGTAATTCCTCGTCAAAACAATAATTTTAGTTGCCCTGAAGAAACGAAAGACCAATTTCAAACTTTTTTATACATCCCTAGCACGTGACTATTCCAGGTACTAGATCAGGAATGGCAAACCTATGAACCGCGGGTCAGACACTAACCCACGCAGGCTTTTTAAATGACCCACGCGTTGATTTTTATAAACTTATTTTTTATATCATAAAAGAGAGAACAGACAATCAAAAATATTAAAAACATAAAGTATATATTATATCTAATGTCGAATTTATAAAAAAAATATTTCCATGTGGACATTGGCTAGCTAATTTTCTATCGTATCACTGTACCTGTGTATGGGGTACATGGTCGTAAAACGTCGTATTTCGTCGTTTTGTCGCAAAGCGTCTATGACTCATGACAGTTAGTCATAAACTTGACGCGCATACATATTCGTTGCATCGTAGAACGGGGAGATGTACCAGCGCTGAACTAAATGGCAGCTTTGTCGTACGCGTCTAGAATTGTTTAATAATTCAACATCATTATTATTTTTTATTATTAAAGTTTCTCATCTACATAATATGTATATTATATCAAGTACGTTAATAATAAATTTCTTCTCAAATATTATTGTGTTCTAAACATAAATACTGTATTATGTCGGCGGTTAAAAAATAAAAACAAACGATACAAGTTCCAGAACATATCAAACAAAAATGTTTGATAAATATGGTGTGATTGAAAAGAATAAAACAATTGTGTGTGTAATTTGCCATGTAAACATTTTTTTCAAAATTCAGGACCGGATTCGTCTGATTAAATGAACATTCTTAAATAAATCAATTGGTATCCAAGTGGATAGTAACCAAGTTTAGTAAAGCGACTTTAATGATAAATTTGCGGTTATTTATTTTATTCGACACAACTACAATTATTTTAAACAATCGGTAAATGAAGTTTGGTACAATAATATATTATTCCTATATAAATCGCCTAGTTTCAAAAGCCCCTAAAACGATTTTGGGTAGTTCTGAGAAAAATGAGAAATACGATTTTAGGTAGTTTTGAGAAAAATGAGAAAAAATCGTATCCATTAAATCTATAAACTTTATGTATTTATTTTTTAATTTGTTACATTCTAAAGAGTATTTTGGCTTTCCATTTTAGCGGTATTTGAAAAGCACACCCAACCATTTTAGCGGGTTTTGCAATTTACTCTAATTTTTGGTCATACGTATTGACTAATTTTGGCGTTTTTTAAAGCTCAATCTTAGACCATCATATAGGTCACAAAAATATCCATCTAACTACATATTATCTAACCCAAAAATTTTCAAAATCCGTTTTAGGGACTTTTGAAACTAGGTGCTTCAATCGACAAATACTTTTATTATTCCTTTATATTTTTTAGTATTCGGAGGGGGACAAATAAATTTTCTCTAATAAAAAAAGTAAGTAATATATTTCAAAATATGTGACTTATTGACCCACGAGCTAGTACTAAAAAAATTAATGAACAAAATTTGACCCACTTCTCTAAAAGGTTCGCCATCCCTGTCCCAGATCGTAAATTCACGTTATGCGACAAAAGGTTGCATAGTCTGTCTTATTCTTCCTACTAATTTCTCATACTTTTAAAGTCATTCGTTATTGCAATATTGTTGCATTGAATCTTCGTAAGGTGCAATCAACCACTAAGCAGTACTGTCAAAATTAAAACGGTATGTGTATTTAAAATGTATTAGATTGTTCGTAAATTTTAAACTTCGAATGGGACATTCAAATATTGTAAAACTTCTAATAGATTAACGGATGTATGGTATCATCAAATCCGCTGAATTAAGTCGGTGGCAGAAGGCATATATCCAGTGAAAGAAATATAGAAAAGCTCAGGTGTGTTTATCAATCGCGAAGGGTGGAGGTAGGCTGTTATCTGCCATAAATAGTGCACATTACACTTTGTTAGTCATACGTATTTGTTTTTATTGAACTAAGACTACAATTTACAGATGGTATTGGTTAGTTTTAAAAAATCAATTAAAAACTGCCTAACCAAACCATAATAGTTTTGGTATATTTCGATACGACAAAATTGTGCACACTTTTTCATTCATACTTATTTATGTTATCGTTGGATTAAGAATACATATTATTTTTTTTAAATTCAAAGCCCAGCCTAAACCAAACTATAATAGATAACAAATATTATCCTATCTATAAAATATCCAAAGTTATATTTATAATTTAATTGCATAATTTTATATATGAGTATTTTTTGACGATTATCAATTATGGCTTGGTTTCGCAGGGTTGAATTGAAATTTTAAAACTAACCAACACCGTCTATAAATTGTAGTCTTATTTCAATGAAAACAAATACGTATGACTGACAAAGCTTAGTGTACATCATTTATGGCGGATCTTAACAGCCTACCTCCACCCTTCGCCACTGGTGTTTATATACTGAAAAGGAAGAACAATTCATAAACTTTTCTATAATTTATACAATATTATTTCAAGATTATTGTATAGGTATATAACTGAGACTGAAATCTTCGAATTGAGTTTTTTACAAATACAAATAGTTACTTCATCACACGGAGACTAAGAGACGACTTGAATTAATGTCCATTAAGCCGATACCTACCCTTTTAATTATCACCCATTGCAGTTAAGGAGTAGTGAGTCGTTGATACGAGAGAGACTTTTATTCAGTTTGAGTGAAAATCAGGGTTCACTTTATTCAGGGGTATTACAGCAAAATGTTATTCACCAGTTTTCTTTATTTATTTCACATACAGCTCGTCAACTCAATACCTACTACAACTAAATAACTAATTGATTTTCACTGTTTTTGAGATAGCTATTGAATAGGATTTTACATTTCCTTCTTTACAAAATGATAAAACTAGGTAAGTTAGAAGTGAATGGGAACTGTATTAATTTTGTATTTGAAAATATTACATCACTTAAAAACCATAAACGCGTTAAATAAATAAAATAATATATCTACAATATTTTTTCATACAATTGAACATTATTTAATAATTGCTCCCAATTAGACAAGTACAATTTTCCATTTTTATTACGTTTTTATTAGCTCGTATTCTTGTTTGTCCGGTGGTTGTTTATCCAGTACAAATCTTGCAATCGATTTTTAACTAACTTCCCGACTAACTAGATATTTGAAACTTTTATAATATATCAGAACACGATGCCAATGCATTCTTTTAATACTCTTAGCCATCTTTAAGTAGAATTGAATTCATTTTCAGTTAATTCTGTTTTGTATGAAAAGTTATTTCGGAAGAAATCCGTAATCCAATCCACTATTATTGGTTGATAAGTGGGTGGTCCTAGCAAATAAATTATTAATATATACGTGCATTACTATGGAAATCAAAATGAAATGTCAAAATGACATTTTAGTATTCTATATTTGTTTGTTTTTTATTTACTTCATGTCAAGTACAAGTTTGAGCATATTGAGCATAATAATTGAACAGAAAATTTAAAAACGCTGTGTATAAAAAGTTCTTTTTATCTTGTAATTATTTTAAATTATAATTATTATAGCTTTGATTTATGTAAATCAATTAAAGTTTAAATTTCATTTTCCCAACAATGACCAAATCAGAGTTATCTCATTGAAGTATTGAGGTGACGAGTTGATTCAATAAAAGATTTATAAAGAATTTTTTTATAATAATATTCACCATCAATAATAATATATGTATCTACAAGTCGGATTGGATATTTTGTATTTCCTCCAATTATGAGTTTTTGTTTCAAAATAATGTATGACGATAATATGACAAAATGAAATATTGTTTTCATCAATTCTATAGGTAAATAATATTATCTATATTAAATTGAAAAAAAAATATTACTTTTATTGAAAATAGTTAATTTAAAAAATCTCCAATATGATGATTACATTGTGAGCCTCCACAGGGAGGAGCTAGTAGGTGTTTGTATTTACGAGATATGAATGTTAGCCACTTACCCAACCTATAAAGTCGATACTCTGAAGCTAAGTATAGAGAAAAATACAAATTGAAAGTGCTCCATTTTATGTATCCATTGTTAATTATGTCAAAGATTGTTTTAATAAGGAATTTAATATCCGGGGGTTTTTTTTCCAGGAGGTATTAATTTATCCTATTACGATAAAATGAGATTTTATTTAAAAATTTGCATTTGGTGAGACTTGTACACATATAATTATAATACTTTAGGCGCTACAAATCATTCAAGACTGCACAATCGTCCTCAAAGAATCTCTATCCTGAGCTTTCTCCCTCTCTCCAGTCGGTCACGCTTAGCTTCTCTGCATCACTCTTGACAGTATTCGCCCGTTTTCTCGGCCCAGGGTCGAGTGCCTACTGGATAAATCTACATACTTATATTGTATACGCGATTTATTGAGGCATACAATCCTTTTATACAATTTTTATACACCTTTTTAAAAATATTTCCATTTTATTTGAGTATTATTACAGATTTCAATAAAATTCATAACCTCTGACCAAAGGTTAAGTAAGCAGTAAGAGCTTTTTTTATATTAAGCCGAGCTTTCTTTGAAGTCTGACGTCTCGACGCCATCCAGTCCAGACTGAAAAAGTTTACGATAAGCATGTACCTGCCATTCAAATCAAATCTCTTTTGAGAAACGAAATGGGGATTCATAACGGTGAGCGCTTAATTCAACAGCCTGAAAGCCTTTTAATTAGGATTCTTTCCTTTGATATGGCAACACATCATTTGCCAACTGAATAATCACATAACACATATAGCGTCATGGTAAGTAAAGACCAATAGCATTTTTCACGTAATAATGGTCTTATATGTATTTTTTCGGCATATAACATACGTAAGACCTACCTTAAATTTTTTTAAGGCCGGATATTACATATTCAAAAACAATATATATTTTTTTTGTCAGACTCGGGATTCGAACCCAGGATGTGGGCGTAATAAATTCACAATGTAATACAAGAGAAATCACAAGTTAACTTTCATCTTGATAGTGTTAACTTAGCTTGCACTTATGCGCTCTACGAAAAGTTGTTTTCAAATCAAGATATAGTCAGCGAAGCGGTTATTCTACACACAATTAAACTTGTAACAATACAGTATTGTCACATTCGACTTAATTAACATGAAACTTATAGAAGCTTACGTATAATTGGTGCAACTATGCAGTAGAAAATTAAACAGAGATAGTTAACTTTTAAACAGAGCTTTTTAAAACTTTCGGATGTTAGATAATTATTTTCAAAAGTTTAATTTTGTTATCAATAATGGTTTCCGGTGTATTTTTACTTGTTTAAGTGTAAATATTAAAAACACAATTAACTATAGTTTCTTTAATCTCTGATGTACATTAACATTACTATATTTTTACACCCACGATGGCCGCGCGGCTTAAGTGTTGGCCTATTGCGTCGTGGGTCCCATGTTCGAATCCTGGGTCTGGCTAGTACACATATTGTTTTTCAATTTGTGTATTTGTCACAGTATGTACCTAATAGGTTGAGCAAGTGGCTGACATCCATTTCTCGTAAAAACAAAATCTGTCAATACAAACCGCCACTCTGTGGAGGTCCATATGATCCTATTAGGTATTAGGATCGGACATGGTCGGAAAAAATATTTTTTACAGTGTAAGTATCACTGTTATAATAATTATCGTAACACTGCGACTTTCGGTTTAACTTATTAGATGTATGGACTGAGATTGTGCACTTAAATTGTCTGTAATGTGATCATATACAAGAAATATAATTGGACAATATCAATTGAGTTATCTAGTGAATTTTGTATTTGTAGTTTTACGTCATTACGGACGGACACTGAAACGGAATGTGATCGATTATTGACTGACTGATGTTTATTTTTTTCTGCACAGTCGCCATTTCTATTTTATACTGCTAGATCTATATATATTTTTTTTAAAGAATTTTATTTAGACTATTGTAAAGGTTATCGTTTTATAACATGAGACAAGTACCTATTTGCATATTATATAATTATTATGCATGAATCTTCTTCTTCTTCTTCGATAGCGCTACAGCTCAAGTCGAGCCCTGGCCTCCTCCACCGCCGTCCTCCAGCCGGAACGGTCCTCCGCACGTCTTTTTCAGTTCCTGATTTTTACCAGCTGGTTGGCATCTTGTATAATGTTATCACCCCATCGTGTGCGTGGCTTTCCCACTGGCTTTTCCCCCCTGGGTTTCCTTCGAGTATCTTCTTCGGTATCCGTGACTCAGGCTTTTTGGTTGAGGATTCATAACAGTTGGATTTTTACAAGATGGGGTTGTTAACCCCACGCTCAACCCTCTTTTCGGAGGGCCATTTCTTCCTTCTCCGTTAGTCCTGACCATACCTTCCACCAGGGTTGACTAGCTGATCTTAGGTGTAGTTGCTTTGGCTTCCAGGGTTCACCACGTGGAGGTGGAGATAGGAATTGAGTAGGAGATGCTATGCGACACTATCAGGATACAGTGTCATGCGGTACGCATGCACTACCCCGTTAGATACCCTATTATGCATGTATAATTATTATTAATTAAAACGGATATTGTTATTGCAAGTGCATTGAAGTGGAACAAAGTGCAATGAACTGTTACATAATTATAATATTATTAAAAAATTAACAATACGCCATTTGGATCTATCGTATTTTTATCATTGCGGCTATTTGATGAAATAAATAATGAACGACCTTGTCTCTTTCCAATGTAGTTTCAACGTATATATAGGTATTTAATAAATATTGGTAAAATAATTATACCTTCTCTTATTTTGCTTATTAAGCGCATTGATACTCCCGTTACTGTATTATCATCTTAGATTACCCAGTCCATGGCCACACATCCTGAAGCTGGCCTCCAGGCTAGTATCTTTGGCGGGCCCTACTACCTATCGCTAAGGATAAAGACAGTGTGACGCTCTACAGTAGTGTTTTCCAAATAATGGACGCGGTAAAATTAATGTTTTTTGTATATTCAAATACAAATATTTGAATTATGATGTTATCGAGTATTGATACACTGATACACAATTTAAAAACATTGACAACCACATAATTTTTAATGAAAATATTACTGATGGAAAATAGCGCCGCAGGCGACTTTATTTTACTAATAAAGAAAATTTGTGATGCGTGTTTATCCCACTTATCTGGTCAACTCGCCTCGCCGGGCCCCTCCTGAGTCGGGGCTCCCACGCTAGAGCCCTGTCAGCCCCCCCCCCCCCCTTGTGGGGGCCATAACCCAGCCCATTAAACTGCAAATATAATATGAGATAATATTATACACTTCGTCATCTTTATATTTTGGCTATTCCTACAATCATGAATATTACATCTAATTAATAAAATATTATTATTTTCAAATTAGATATCATTCCTAATTAGTAAAACGTTAAATTGATAGATATCCATCAGATTTCATTTACCTGTAATAAATTATTATCAATACACATTGCAAACAGAGCGTCGCATTCCATTACGAATAAAAGAGATAGATCTAACAGTACATGCGACGCAAAGAGACATAAGTACTCAATTGTGAAAAAGAGATATGAAATTAAGATGTGAGATCATGATAGTATTAGAAACTTTTAGGCTGTAAGAATATATAAAATTACTTATATGATTATAATTTTTTATGCCATTTTTAAATGTTAGGTTAACACAATGCAAAATAATGATGGTGATGAAACCTAATTAGACTCATGTATGTTGTCAAAATGTATATTTTCTTTTTACCTACTGTAATGTTATCAATCTCCTATGGTAACCCAAGGTGACATCACTGGAACCAAACGGAATTTATTAGCGTCGTAAAGGGAACGTTACATATAAAAAGACAAAAGGTAGATTCTTCTTCTCCTCTGGAACTGCAGTCCAAGGTAGACATTGGTCATCAAAATGAGACTTCTTTACTCTGTCTAGTCTTCCCTCTCATTCTCTAGTTGATCATGAGTCTCTCTGTAGACTATCAACCACTGAAAGCATGTTCTACCCAATAAACTATAATAATATTATGTCCTGTATAAGACAAGTGACAACTCAAGATTTCGTCTTCTAACTGTATTATCAAATTAATATAATTAATAACAATACTAACACGTCTCTAAATCTATATATTTTTGTTTACAGATACAACTCAAAACTTGCTCAACTGGCATTGCCCAGCGTGGTATTTGAACCAAGATACCGCGGTTCCGTACGCAACTTGGTGTATGCTGATCAGCCAGGCTCTGCTCCTCGAAGACAAGAAGCCAGGCAGCCGAGAGATATCAAGGTAAGATATTTAATGTTTCTGAGATCAAACTTGCATTCCTTTATGTGCAATATTATATTACCACTAAGTGATAATCCTATTTCAGACTATCCAGCTTGAATTTATCTTTATCCACCCTATCTAACTGTGTTACTACACACATATAAACCCTTGTACATGAACTAAGCGTCACTTTTATTACTTACGTACTATTTCATATTTACTATTGTAAATGATCCTTGGATTCATTCAACTCAGACCATTCAACTTATTCAAACATCATTCGGCTCTGCTCACCGAGTTGTTTCACTGCGGATCGAACTCTCTTGAGTTCTTTCCCTTTTATTTATACATCATGTAATTTTAATTTGAGTATTGACGAATAAATATCTCTAAAGATTAACATCCATCGAGTCTTATTACTGACATAAACCTTCCACTGAACCACGTGAAGGATCGGAGCCCGTTGGTAAGGATTTCCGTTGCCGAAAACATAACAATAAAATTAGTACATAATCTCATCATAATTTTACTACCACTGCCTTGTGTAATATGTAACAGTATTATTTCTAAAATTCCACTTCAATCCATTGCCAGATAAAGGGCTCCCGTAGTTTCTTTCACTTTTCTCAGTCCCTAGTTATTTGCTGCCATGTACGTCCATCAAACTTTATGGGTTTGTCAATCCAACGGGTTTCAGGACGTCCCTTTGGTTGTTTAGTGCTCCTTAATTACCAACAAAGTAATACAATGAAGTAGGTAAGACCTTATCACATACCTATTAAGTCAAAATAATTACAAGATAAAATAACTTTTTATATACCACGTTTTTTAATTATCTGTTGAATCATATAAACTTGACAATTCTATGTATTAATAATTTAGGACAAATAAGGCAATTGTCAACAAATCATTTTTTTGCCATCTTGCACAAACAAATATAGAATACTGAAATGTCATTTTGATTTCCATAGTAACGCACGTACATATTAATAATTTAGTTTGCTAGGACCACCTCCTTAACAACCAATAATAGTGGAAATGTTTTCTGAAATGACTTTCCATACAAAATAGAGTTAATTTAAATTGAATTCAATTCTGCTTAAAGATGGCTAAAAGTATTAAAAGAATGCATTGGCATCGTGTTCTGATATATTCTAAAAGTTTCAAATGTCTAGCTAGTCGGGAATTTAGTTAAAAATCGATTGCAAGATTTGTACTGGATAAACAACCACCGAACAAACACGAATACGAGCTAAGAAAATCGTAGTAAACAGTATACAGGATGCCTGAAGATGCCGAAAGGCGAAACCCGGGCCTCAAAAATCGACTCAAATGTAATAGTACAAAACATAAATCCATTTGAATTTAAATTCAAAATCTAGTACTTTCAGTCAATAGGATTAATATAATAATAAATTAATGAAGGTACGACAATTACTACATGTTATGTATAATATAATATGTCAAGTTATTAATAGACTTACAATACTTAGATACTTAGATCATATTATATTGTGTTATGTTATATTTAATATTATTAATATAATTTCCCTTTTTTTCAAACGAAAAAGACTTGGACGTATTTAATCAGATTTAATAATGAATTTTAAAAAAATCTTCAAGATAAAAAGATATCCAAATCTGGCAGTTTAATAACATCCTCTCAATTCCGTTCAAGGATATGATTTCGGGATTATATCTTGACCCAAAAAAGGGCTGTATTTTCAATAGCAATCCAATTTCTGAAAAATCGTTTGCACGATCGGTTTTGGGCGCGTGAATATTGCAACATGGCCGTTATAACGGACATGACTGTGTGGGCCTCGACTTTCATATCAGTTGGGGGTTATTCATGAAACTCTGAAGAAATCTTTTCAACTATTTTTGGCAAGTAAATACATCACTATGCCACCGTGAAAGTTTCTTTTTGAATAAACTTCATTCGAGCGACGCTACATTGCATTGATTTTTCGAACTGTTCAACGTCGAAGGTACGAATGTGTTTTAAATTGTATTTTTTTTTTGTGACGACTTCTATTAAAGGCTGTCAACCAAATTGCAGTACATCTTGAGCCAGCCGTATCAAAAGACTAACACTTTGGACATTTACTCATGCATACTTCATAGAGATTGTATATTCAATAAAACCTCCTTCTGCTTATTTATATTCTACTGCCTTTTACCTATTATTACGGAAAATATGACCAAAAATTCAGCTTTAGTGTGCTTGATAATAACTATAAATTAATTTGACTCTCGTTTGCTGATAAAGCCACATCTCGAAAGGTTCCAATATTTGACTTGTTCCTTTAACGCCCTGATCATCCTTAGATCAATACAGATTTTAAGTACAATTTGATTATCCTCCATCGAGTTCTCAGATCTTGTTATCATTTCAATTCTGATCTTGATCTCATAGTTTGGGCTCTATTTCCTATAATAGACTATAACTTAAATATGTTACTTAGTTTTCGCTCTTTATAAGCTTGAGCTTTAAGCAGCGATTTCCAAACTGGAAGGCGTGAAAAGTTTAACACAATTAATGTAGCCGCAGGTCTGCAGTTTGCAAATCCATAGTTTATAAAACGGCAACTAGCTATAAACTGCATAAAAAAACAGTCCTATAAAAGGTTGTTTGCAAACATGTCTGAAAATATGGAGGCTAAGTTTATAATACCTCACTTTTATACTATTGTGAAGCGCGCTGGATATCTCATGAAAAAATGTAATAAAAGGGTCAAATCATAATGTTGAAATTTCAGGCAAATTTGCTTAGGGACGATTATTTTGTTGATAATCTATTTGGTTGAAATTTAAAAAAAAATGAGTGAATAAATCAATCCAAGGACCATTAATGCATTCACTGATTTAAAAAGACAAAGCAAAGGCATTCATAAAAAAATTGGAGCTTTGGAAATCATAATTACAAAAAAAAAAGTTCGGCATGTTTCCATTTATGATTTTTGCGCCAGATATATTGAAGCAAACAAAAATCTATTTACTGAGTTCTTGGGTAGTTTTCTAATGCACTTTTCACATTATTTTATTAAAAGTTAAAAAAGTCTCCCGCGGCACTGCATTGTTTCAGGGGTATTAAATATTTTAAATATGTTGTTGTGCGTTGCATTTTGATGTGATACCCATATATATGATGATTGATATACTTAAATGATAACTCCCGTATATAATTTAGGAAACACTACATTGTAGCACCATACTGCCCTAATCTCAGCGACAGGTATGTAGACCCGCCAAAGATCCTGCGATGATGCAACGATGATGAATTTGGATTGACTACTATTGAAATTGATTATGCTAATAAACAAGCACATTAATCGCATGAAAAACAAATTAATTTAAAAATAATATAATATAAGTAGTAACACCCTATTTTTTTTTCATTTTTGTATTAGGTACACATTTTTGACTATTTAAAAGGGTGAAAGGTAATGAAATAAAGGGGGGGAGGCGCCAAGATTAGATTTTTTTTAAAGAGAGGAGTAGTAATATAATGTTTGGAAACCACTGCTTTAAAGTATATATATCTCGTTAATTATTATAATTCGTAAACTACTGAAGAACTATGTCATATAATAAAATATGAATAAAACCACAGTGACTGACTTCTGGAATAAATGATAATTACAATAGTCTTGAAGTAAACGTAAAGTTGATAGGTAGGTAGCAATTTACGAATTGTAAAGTGAGTGAGCTAAAATAAAGTTCGGTGCAACTTTTTTTCTAGTATTATGTATACTTCTGAGAATCTCAAAAATGTATATTTACAAAAAATGAATCGTATATTCGCAACTCTTTTGTATAGCATAAAAAAAATCAAATAAAATTGATTTTCAATTAACTTTTTCTTTTATTCAACAAATAATTCACACTATTTAAGAATATACCATTCTAATTATTGAACATATACAATTTTGAAAACACTTCTGAAAAAATCTTTTTGAAAAAAGTAAGACAACCGGCAGGAATCGAACCTATATCTCTAGGGTTTACGCCCCGTGCGCATTGTACACTATGCTACTAGGTGACATAGGTACTAATTACGATAAATTTTAACTATTGGCCTTTAATAATACCTGCCTGCTCATCAGCGCTCTTCCAAATCAACCTACTATTGGCAATCGGTTTTTGTTTGTGGATGGATGGAGGCCGACGAGCCGGAGTGCGTGGTGGGGGTCTCGAATTTCAGATTTAACCCGTTGCACCCCGGGGACAGTTTAATGGGTTTTGCGGAAAAAGGCCTTGAAATGCAGAAGTTAATGTTCCAACCCCCATTTTTTATTAAAAATGTCGTTAGAGTGTGTACATTTAAAAATATTGGCGTTTATTTCAGCTTGATCGGAGGTCAAATGGCAAAGTTAGATGCAAATAATTGTGTTAGTAGAAACGCTAATCGGCAGGGAGCCAACCGAACTGGCACGGCGCCGGCGACGCCATGCTGCTACATTAGATCGTAATGCTTCCCTCGCGGATAATTGTATGTAGCGGCATCAAAAGTGGGAGTAGTAAAAATCTATATATTTTGGCACCAAATGGAAACTCGCAAATACTGTTTATCGAAAAGCCCTGGAATGATTCATTGGATATTTATATTATGGATGGATATTTATATTATAAAGAAAAAAGCCTTAAAATATTAAATTGAATATGTACTACTTTTTAAGATATTTAAATGCAATACATGCACAAAAATATACTATAAATGTTAAAAATAAAAATCTCTAATATTATATTTTTTTACTTTTTTTAAATTCAATCCTTTGCACTCTACGTATTAAATTTAGAATTTTTATTTTCAAATAATAAACCATTCCACTCCTGGGCAGAGCCGGGTGATACGGCTAGTATTATTATAGTTTTAATGAAATATCTACTATAAGGAAAATATATCTTTCTTTTAATGTTATGTTTAAATAATAATACACAGACAGTAAACTATTCCATGTGTCAGGAATAAAAGGCCCCAATAAAATTGATGAAAAACGGTGAAGGCATACATAAATTCCCATGAAAATTGAAAAGTGGACCAAAAAAGTGTCGCGCGTCTCCCGGGCCGGGCATGTCGTCCGACGGACTCGCTCGCCTAGGGGCGGAAAACCCGGCGCCCCGCATCCTTCGCTCGGGGCGGCAAAGCTGCCCGGCGTCCTCCTCGAGGGCGGAAAAACGTGACGGAAAAACCAAATTGGTCTTTTAAAAAGTTCTTAATCTACGTCAGTCGCAGATGGGCGGCCGGTGTTTGATTTATTGAGGAGCGTGGGGATTAATTTCAGCTTTGGCATAATAGGATTTATTGGGAAACGATAACACCGTATGCGACATCATTCATATGAATATAATTATTGATTCCTTTAAACTGTTCACTTAAGGACTTAGCTGCTTGAAGTAGACACGGTTGGCGAACCTTTTTACATACGCGTATCAAAACTTCCCAAATATTATTTATTGAATGTCTACCGTGTCAAGCAATTTTTTATAGGGAAAGTAATAAGTAAGTCTATTAAAAACGTTCAAAAAATATAAATATCGAGTTATTGAGAATTACTGTATTACTTAGGTAAGTTCTTTACGTACAAATTGATTCCTGAATTGCTCCGATTAGGGAATCCAATCCCGAGCCAAAATTCTGATCCCGAGATTTCGGGATTACAAGTTGACAATCCCGGGATCCCGGGACTGGTCCCGGGATTGGCATTTTTTTCCATTGTTAATATAAAATTTTTATATTTACAAATAACATATAATAAAATCGGTCAAAAATAAATCTAGTATAATTTATTATATTTAAGACATTTATATTGTATACGTTCAATCTTGGAAATACACAAGTTTAATAGAGTAAATAATATTGTAATATAAATGTGAATTTAATATGAGATTGCTGTTTCTGATAATAAAGACATAATGAATGGATTAGCGTGATTTAAAATAGTAAAGCAAATAATCATGGCGTACTTATGGCCCTTCCGCTTCATAAATCTAATTAGTCAGCCAAATATGAAACTGCCATAAAACGTATGATATCATGGTGGAATTACTTTGTTAAAAGTGCGAAGCATTGTTTTTTTCCAATCTTTCTCATTTTTAATAATTTACGTGAAAAAATAAAATGAATCGGCTACCTACACATGGGTATAAATCAAACTTCATTCAAACTCAGTTTATTTCTAATGTAGCTATTTTTTGACGATGGCCGCGTGGATTAAGCGCCGGTCTATAAGTGTCTAGGGTCCCAGGTTCGAATTCTGGGTCTCGCAAGTTGACATATTGTTTTTCAATTTGTGCATGAGTCAGAGTATGGTCCTAATAGGTTGAGCAAGTGGCTGACATCCATTTCTCGTAAAAATAAAATCTGCTAATTCAAACCTCCACTCTGTGGAGGCCCATATGATCCTGGATCGGAAATGGTCAAAAGAAAGAAGAAAAAGAAGTTATTTTTTATTAAAAGTATTTTTTCTGTCATATTTTCGCTTTTATTTTATTTTTCATAAAAATTGATAGAAAAATCAATCCCGAAATCCCGGAATTATGTTTATCAATCCCGGGATTCATAGGTATCGAAAATAGCTCGGGATCCCGGGATTGGAATCCCTAGCTCCGATCAGTCGAGGTATTTTCTCGCTACAGTGGTCTCAATCATTATAAAATGATTGTAAATCGGTCAAAATGAGAGGTTTGCGGCGCGGCTTCCCCCGCCGCCTGTTTAGGTTATGCAATTTAAATTAAACGTAATGCTTATTCTTCAAAAGTATCTGCCTGCTATTTTTTATACAATGTGATCTGTCATTTATGCTTGAATTTCGTGGATTACGTTTGTGCATCGATTGGTAAATATTATTAAAAATTATATCGTCATTCTTTTTTAATATTACATGATATATTTAAGAATATTTATTTGTAAAACTTTTTTGTAATTATTTTTTTCTTTTCAACATAACATTAAAAATTATTAATTTAAGACGTTCACAACATGACATTTAGAAACAAAGATATATTATTAAAACAGTATTACATAAGACACCCACGGTGGCCGCGCGGCTTAAACGTTGGACTATCACACCGTGGGTCTCAGGTTCGAATTCTGGGCCTGGCAAGTACACATATTGTTTTTCAATTCGTGTGTGAGTCAGGGTATGGACCTAATAGGTTGAGCAAGTGGCTGACATCCATTTCTCGTAAAAAACAAAATCTGTTAATGCAAACCTCTACTCTGTGGAGGCCCATATGATCCTATTAGGATCGGACATGGTCAAAAAAAAATTACATTAAAAAGAGATAGATCAGTATTAAGTTATTAAACAGTTGAAAAGTGTAAATACAAAAAATATTAGTTGGATAAGTACAAGGAAGTACACCGGCTGAGTTAGGCAGACCCTATTTTAAGAATTTATAAAACAACGTCCACCTATACTCATCCTCACGTAGGCGGAGTATATAAATATCCGAAGCGTTTTTATTAAACATGGTTATTGCCCTCCCAATTGGCATTACAAGTGGCAGTTTAGTTCTGCATCTTGGGAGAACAAACAACGGATACCCTCAATTACTAAGTTAATTATCAGAGACACACAAGCCAACACCACCAAGAATAGCCAAAAGTACCATGCAAAATCATCTCGCGTTCCACTAGTGGTATTTGTGCTATAGGTTTGCCATCCCTGAAGTAGAGTAAGGTAATTAGAGTAAGTAGAGTAGAGTAAGACGCCCGACCTTCCGCTTCTAAATCAGTAATTTAATAGTATCGCTTGATTAAATTCAAATTTTCTTTTTACAACTTAGATTCAAGCCGTGGATCTAATGAGTTAAATCCTTACAAGAGTCGTAACATTTTATTTGTGGCGTTTTTGTCAGAAGGATTTTATTAAATATTCGTCCAAGCGCATTTGTAAAAATGCATTTTACAAATGCAGTTATTGTGACTATTTTATAGGTTATTAATAATGCCTAAATCAAGTGCATAACGTGTTTGCAATTTATGTAAGTTAGTCGTTTTAAATACGCAATTAATCAGTACGATAATAATATGTATGATCAAATCTCTTTTCTTATTGGTTGTTTTCTCATGGCGGAGAACCGTGAATACCTTGAAATTCAGTTATCTAGTAAGCAACCAGTCTCGGTCTAATCCAGCTCTTTCGGTCATTTGATTCTCTCACGATAGAGTAAAAACTATCCCTTTTTAAGCCCTTTCACTTGGTTGTTCCAGCACGCTTTTCTTCTTTTTGGCCTTTTCTAGAGGCTACTCAATATTTACAATCTCTCCCGGTTACCCAGTGTATGTCTGCACCGAATAATATGTCAAACAACCGGAGAATACGTCTCAGACATATTGTTGAGAGCCGTTCCTTCATCTGGTGTATCTGAATGATTTACTGATTCGTCATTTATTACACTCTATCCAAGAAATACAAAACATTCAATACCAACACTACATTTTCAAAGCATGCTTTTTGTATTTATATCGTGCTGTGAACGTCTTGAATTTACAATTTTAAAATACTTATGTGAATAGTCATCAATTATAATAACTGTATTAAATAGGCAATTGCCATAGTTTGTCAGTTGACTTACTCTGCGTCAGTGGTCTCCAAACTCAATAAAGATGTGAGCTCCTTTCAGAAATTGAAATTGTCTGGTGAGCTAAGTAGCTCACCAGACAATTTAGAAGGAATAATGAATAAATATACCAATAAAGAAGGAATAATATGTATAAGTATACATATTATTCCTTCTTTATAATTTTTACCATCGTTCTTTATCGTACCATACATAATGTTATCATATTACTTAGTTAAAATAAATTAGGACATTGGAATTCCAATAAAACTTAAAATGCGTACTTTTTTTTCAAATTCAAATTTATTTATTAATACTTTCGACCGAAGGTACTTGATGGAATTTGAATTTAAATTCTAATGGATTCAAGCTCTGTACTATTCCATTTAAGTCGTTTTTTGCGACCCGGGTTTCGCCTTTCGGCATCTTCAGGCGTCGTGTACACTCACCAAAAGCAAACACACACTGATAACGAACACCCTTAACTCTACCTTATATAGTAAAACAATACAATAAAGTAGGTAAAAACTCCATTACCTACCTATTTAGTCAGAAATTACAACAAAAAGTACAATAAACAAATTATGAATAGCTGAAGTGTCAGTAAAAAACCCAATTAGTAAAAACCCTATCTTATTAATAACAATACACTGGACAGCATATTATTATAATAAATCGTCAAACCTAATAATAGGTCAAAATTCAAAGAAAGGCGAAACCCGGGTCGCAAAAAACGACTTAAATGGAATTGTACAGAGCTTGAATCCTTTAGAATTCAAATTTATTTGTTTTAAATATGATGAACATTACAAATTATAAATTAAAAGCATTTATGACATGACATAAAATAAATGTTTACTATTTTTTAAATAAAAATACAGAGCAATTTAAATTAATAATACAAATAAAATAAGAAATAAAATAAAATAAAATAACAAAAATAAAAATAGATGGAACCACACAGAGTGAACTATCGATGGACCCTATTTTAAAAACTTATAAAAAAACGTCAACCTAAAATCACCTTAACGTAAGTGGAATATATCAATATCCGAAGTGATTTCATTTAACATGGTTATTGCCCTCCCAAACAAAATAATAATTGAAAAATATCTTGAATTTCGGAGTCCAAAAATAAAATTTGAGAGGCAAAATTATAAATATGATAAAATATCCTACGTGAGCTACCGAAAATGCTATCGCGAGCGACTGTTTGGCGATCACTGCTCTACATGCTATACCATTGCACATATTATTTTGAATCAATCGTAAAAAAATGTATTCATTCAAAACTAATAAATCCTTACATACGACGTGTCAGAATAAAATTGGAGTAAAATGTTGATATATAAATTAATATAACTTCGGTCTTACATGATTTTACTGAATATATTATAATTACTCAAATGAGTATAAAAATCAAAGAAAATAAAATAAATATTTCCAGCTGCCATGATAAAATATAGTTTTCCAAGAATTCAAATGCAACCCAGACAGACGGGTTTTTGTCACTTAACTTCAGAGAATATAATATCTTGCAGCAACTTAGTTTTCGTCATATTTCAATACATTCAAATAGTAATATGTTATCGTAAAAATAAATATAGCTGGAAAGTTTATATTTTAAATTACACCTCAGGGCTTAGGCATTTTAAAATAAGTACAAGAATATTAAACTCCTCCAAGTGTAACAAATACAAGTCTCGTCAATTCTATTTTATATTAAGTACATCTTTTTTTACATTATTTTAAAACTTTCTGAAATTTCAGAGATACGTCTACTTGAAGATATTATATTGTGTCGTCACTAAATTTATTCAAATTAATTTATTCATATAAGCGAACATTAAAAATAATAAATACAAATGACATTAAGTAAAAAATAAATTAGAAGCAGTCTTTATAACATAAACACGCGTGAAAAGTAATTCAAACAAATAATTTTACTATTTAGTATATTATAAGCGTTGTTTAAATTATACTCCATGATATCTGATATTTAAAAAGTTATTAATATTTTTAAACCAACGTATCTATAAGATTAAAATAGTGTTCTGTTACGTAAATAATCTTTCCAAATCAAAACAACATTATTTAAACTCTCCTGTGAATTGTTGTATTAACATATGGATCAGAATACTGGGCACTCAGCAAACAAAATGAGAGAAATATGGATTTCGACAGCTTAATTTTCAAACCGGCTTATTCAGGAAGAAGAATAAACATAACAATTTAATTATCGAGTGAAATTTAACAATTCAAAAAATACACACGGATTTTTTTTACAAATAAGCTGCACTATGAACTAAAACAATATTTTAGTTTTTTATTTTATATATAAAGAAAAATTATATAAAGAGCGGAGTTGTTCCATTTACGATATTGGAAATTTGGCACTTGCCGATGGCTGTTTTGTGTGAAGAACGATAACGCATTTACTTACATGTTTAGAAGTTTGAAATTTTGTGCCAGTATAGATTTGCTTTATAACAAAATGTCATTTTTGGAAAAAAAATGCAGTTAGATGGTTTGCAGATTAAGCAGTCAATATCTTTGAGAGGAGAGTTTTGAGAAGAATTTTTGGAGCTGTTCAAGAAAGTTGCATTTAGAGGTCAAGGTAAAAAAAGGACCTGTACACACTTTACAGAATGGTGAAAAAAGTTATCAAAAAGTTACAATTCATATTATTTAACTTTTAAATCGAATTACTCAAAATAGTTGGTTTCCCCATTGGCTTGAATCATTTTAGTATTCAGCTTCTCAAATATAAGACGTTAAGGTAGAAAAATTATCAACGAAAGAAATACAACATACATTATATTTGAACTAACGAATCAGAGAGCTAAAAGTTTTTTGCTGGTGTGATTATGATTTCAGAATACAGTTAAATAAATATATTTTTAATATAAAACAACCTTTTTATTACAATATCAATATCTACTAATGCCATTAAGTAAATTTAAAAAAATGTTTACTTTATTGACAAATCAAAAAATCCAATGTTGGTTTCTTTTTCGAAGCAATAAATTATTGTACTTAAAAATGCAGACGGACGCTGTTGTATAGCCTTTTCTAAGACGTCACAGAGCTTTTATTCGGAGCTTTTTTATGATATGCGTTCAAATAAACACTTCAAAAAACCGAATACCCTTCAATGCGAATTTGTAAAAACCTTCCGATCTTTTGAATACAAAGAAAACTAGCCGCTAATGCCAGTGGCGTACAATTAAATGAGAATGGTAAATATTTTCAATATTATCTGCAATAATTATTTGTATAATATACTGCATAATATACTGCATAATATACTGCTTGATGCGTTAATATATAGATTCAGTCCCTAGAAAACCTTTCTAAAAGCACCTGGATAGAGGAGTTAATTACTAACGACAAAAATAAAGATAATCTACATAGCAGAATAAGTTATAACTCAGGCTAGATAAAGTAGATTTACTTTGACAGATAATGATATTGCTAACTGTATAAATAAATAAAATATACCTACACAGTATCACCTAGATTTCTCTAGTCAGTATAATGGTTTATCATGAGGAAGACAAATAATAAATGATAACAAGTTACGTATAAGTAAAAAAAAGATCAATACGAACGTATTAAAGCGTGAAAAATAATTCAATGATTTAAATGCTTATATTAAAAGTAATAATCATTTTATTCCTAATATTAAATTATACTTCTCCCGACGAGAAGCGGCACACGCAGGACAATGAATCGAATACAAACTGGCGTTACTAGGACCAAAAATAATATGAAGAAGTGGGAATACATATAATATAGTAGTGAATGTGGCAACGAACAAACTGTGGATGGGTCTAGGACGATTCGGCGCTAGGACAACTGAACGCTACGTAATCGAATGAAATTCGAAAATAAAAATACACGTTCGTGAATTATAGGTAATTTTAAAATATATATTTAATTCTTATAACTTATTATATTGTTTAATACTTGGTTATAATTGTAAATAATGATTTAATTGTGCATATGTTTAAGCTCTAACAAGAAAAGAGTTCTTTTAATTTAAATAAAACTTCGGACATAATAATTCTCTGATCGAAATGAATTAAAACTACTAAGTAATAGATAGAACCTTAATAATCTTCATCGTCTACTTTCTGTATCGGAACGAACGTATATTTACTTCATTAACGAACGTTATTTCATTCAACAGTGCGATGCCCATTTGTCCTGGCGTCCAGTTGGTCTAGTGCCCTGTGACCATATTATAATGGTCTGTAACTCATTTTAACCAGTTGTACCATCGATAATATATAGCCATGGTACTGTTGGGAAGAGACTGGGTGCATCTCTCGCACGGACACGATAGAAGAAAAAGCCTTCAAATAAATCTATTTAATCTTTTTAGTCGTACACTCATGGCTGAGGATCGTGACGACTTTTTAATTTTGCCATCTTTTGAGCGACCATAACTTTCCATCCTTCTCGATCTTCCGCTTCTCTCAGGGCAGAATGAATGGTGCCTCCAGTCAGCTCTTTCACTTTGCAGACGCTCTTCGTCTGCTTTGCCTTCCCTGAAGGCCACCCAAAACCACCAGTCTCTCCAGGTTGTCCGGTCCGCGCCGGACAATATGTCCAAAAAACTTCGGAATTCGTCTTAGACATATTGTCGAGAGCCGTTCCATTATCTGCAGTCTCTGGATGATTGACCGGTTCGTCCTGTGCTCCGTCCAAGAAATACAAAGCATTCGGCGCCAACATTACATCTCAAAGGCATCAATTACCTTCCTCTCCCTTGCCTTCAGGGTCTATGACTCGACTATTTATAATATATTTTTCATAGAAATGTATCTAACATAAATGTTAATAATCCGGGGATATGTCTTATCTTTATTCATGTTTAATATCACATTTTCAGTCAATAACAACATGACGTTATTTAATTAGAAAATTATACTCACTTTAACACTCGTCGGATTTCCACAGTAACTAAATAATACTTAATAATATTCTTACATGGAAATAAAGTTTACTAAATTATATGGTACGTTACTGACCATACCCTTTTCACTCGAGTCGCAGAAAAGTTCGCAACAGAAATAATAAACTCTGCGATATATCTACAGCAAAAAGCTCTGCATCGCTCTTTGATGTAGCTTTGAACCTTTCATATTATAATTCACAGTATTTAGTGAATTGAATACAAAGGAAAATCTTTTAATATAAACATTACTTGCAGTAAACATTATGTAATAATAATATACTGTATCCGATTTACAAAATTTGGCGCCGAACGAGACAGATGTGATTTCATAACGTTAGCTTAAAGCTCGTTAACTCGAAAACGTATTGTCACTTTAATTAATTAATTATGGTGGTAGAGCTTTTTAAGTGGACTGTAATTATTTTTAAGGAAGATGAGGAGGTCTGATTTAGGGGTGGGGCGATGGAACAGAATCCCAGACTCTGACTTTTGTGATGATGTATGATGGCTCCGTGGTCTGGTTTCAACTTTCGCTCGTGCGGTGTTGTTGTTTTGGGTCACCTGGTTCGAACACTCCCGCACTTTGTGACACAGTTTTATGGATTATATGTGAGGGTGTATGAATGATGATGATAGCTTATGAATGAGTCTGTATCTATGGAGTCAATCACTTAAGCGACGGAAAGCTATAAGATTCCCGCTCGCGCCCGCTGTCGAGATGTAACTAAACTGTTCTTTGTAACACCGTCTCCATCACCCGTAATTGCTTATTGATTGTCTGGTGATAATAACACTGGGGATTAGGAGGTGGGTGAGAAGATAAGGAGTAGAATGGGAACATAAATGGCCCAACCATATGGATTAATTGAATTTTAAAAACTAATCAGCACCATCTGCAAATTGTATTCTTAGTTAGACATAGTTTGGTGTGTAATATTAACAGCCTATCTCCACCCTTCGCCATTGATATTATATACTTACCTCTACCTTCAGCTCTATTATGACCATTGGAATAAATCATACTTTTAAATGTAGAAAATGTATGTTGAAATAACTCTTTTTTCGAATACTGTAATAAGTGTAAAAATATAAATTACTATTTCAATTTTTACGTGTAATTAAATCATAATTAATTATTTAAACAAAAAGGTTGAAAACACTGTTTAAGACGTAGTCACGTAAAATTAGAAAGGACGCAAATAACGAAAAAGACTATGCACTACAACCATATCTGGATCCTGTCTTCCACCAGCATCTATCTCCATCCAGATCTATTCAAAGCAGATCTCCTGCAGTTAAGAACTCTCAGTATCTTTATAAAACACTGGTACTCCATCTTGTACAATATCGAACAAGTTCCCTGAGTGTCAGTTTTTTTGTCGAGCATCCATTCTGTGTATATGGCCCAGCCATCTAAGTCGGCCCAATTAGACGATGTGCGGGCCCCCGTACAAAGCGTACAGCTCAGAAACTTTGAGTCGTTAATGGGTACGAAAATACCACGCAGCATGTTCAACTCAAATTATCCCAACACTCTTTTTATGCTTTTACACATGCACCAGGTATTCGAGTCATAAATATCAACTGGTTTTATTAGTATTTTGTACAACATTTTCCAAGCATAGAGAATAAAATTATTATCTTTTCCATAAAATACCCGTTCTTTTAGCAGTGGACTGGTGATGATTAATAATAATGACAAGTACAAGATGGATGATAGACGCAACGTTCACTCAAACCGTATCAGATTTAGTGCAACTAAGGTCCAGCAGATGTGTTTTGTCTGAGTCACGCTATGGTTAACGACGGCTTAGCTGTAATACGCCTACACGCGCCCGTTGTCTTGATGTAACTGCTTGTAACGTCGAAAGGGTACTCGATGGATGAATCACCCTATATGCACAGCGGTCTACGAACAATTCACAAGTTCCAATTAGCGACGGCTTAGCTTTAACAAGCCTGCACGTTTCCGCTTTCTTGATGTTACTAAACCTGACCATTCATTCCACACTCATGACCCGTAACTGCTGGTCGCCTTGATCTCGCGATAATAATAAATAAGGATTCGAGGGTAGGTGGAAAGAAAGGATGAATAATTGGCCTAACCAGTACCAATAATTTATCGATACTGAAAACTTTTTAATACAATATGGCTAGCTAACATTTGATTGGTTTAAACATTTTTATTGTGCCTTATTCTTTATATTATATATGGATCGATCAGGGACGGCACCAATTGGAGGAGAATATATAATACTGAGCTCTACGGACTGTGCGAAGATTGCAGCGCAGTTCAATCAATTAAGATTGGGAGACTTCGGTGGCTAGGTCATGTGCACCGTATGAATGACAAAGAACCGGCAAAGAGAGTGATGTCCATCAATCAAATAGGGCGTAAAAGAAGAGGCAGGCCAAAGATTAGCTGGTTGGATGGAGCTGCCAGTGACTGCCGTATTCTGAGGGTACCGAATTGGAAAGCGGCCACACTGGATAGGGACAGGTAGAGGGAGCTGTTGGAGGAGGCCAAGACCCACGCCGGGTTGTCGCGCCTCTGATGATGATGATTCCTTATGATGACGTATTCACATTTATATATTACTAATTCTTTATATTATATTTATTTTCTCTATGATTCTCGATGATCCACTATTTTATAATACACTATACATTCAAGAATAAGAAGCCAAAGCAAACATATTTTCTCCCTCTTCCCGTTTGAAAAATGATAAAGCCCAAAAAATGGCGCGCGTTTTTCCTAAGTAATAAGCTATTAAGGAACATAATAATATATCAAACACAAATAATAATAAGAGGTTTCCACAGACGCGTCGAATAAAGGGTTCTCACCGTGACAATAATTACGGAGTATATTTTGATAAACGTGGTTCGCCCTGATTCGATTTCAAAGGAAATTTTCCCGCGTGATTTCAATAGAAACGTTTTTTTCCCTTTTTTCATACTTGGGCATAAACAAAATTTATATCGCCGATTACGCGCATTTTTTTTTTCTTTCTTAAGGGGTTCGTCTTTTAAACGCACACAAAGAAATGGGGGTTTTAACGCTCCCAAGTGTTATCAGAAATCAATGTTTATTCGACACATCGCGACCTAAGGGTGCTATGTATGGATTTAATCAACGTTTTGGGTATATTTGATATGGGTAGTATTTATGCTGAAAATATTATTAAAATTGCGCATGGTTCACTGTTCAGAGTGATTGTCCTCTCAATTGGCATCGCCAAAGGTATGTCTTCTTATTATTGTGCTATCCCCTAGCGGAGGTCGGCCACCATCAAGGCGAACAATCTTTGTATTCTGGTATCCGTAATAGTTCAGTGGAGCTGCACTCGTACTAATCACGGAGGTTCTTAAGCCACGAACCACATCCTCTGCTACGCCTAGCGTTGATCTTTCCTTGAATGCTAAGTTGGGGAACGCTGTACTTTTGTCCTCTCATAATGTGGCCGAGGTACTGTAGTTTCCTGGTTTTGATACTACGTAGAACTTCTCGGTCCTTCGCCATTCGATTGAGAACTTCAACATTTGTCACCCGGTCAGTCTGAGCAATTTTGAGGATGCGTCTATACAGCCACATCTCGAAAGCTTCGTCTCCGTGACATCTCTTGGTTTAGCGTCCATACTTCCACACCATAGAAAAGAATTGAGAGAACATAAGAACGTACTATACGCAGTCTCAGACCTCGTTAAACGTCTCGATTACTAAGGAGGCGTCTCATTTTGAGAAAGGCGCTTCTTGCGATCTCAATTCTAGTTTTTATTTCTTGAGACTGGTCCCATTTCTCATTGATCCATATACCTAAATATGGCTGGAAAAAGGTATGTAGACTTGGAAAAACTAACAAGCGGTAGATACTATAACTATACTGTTTGTAATAATTAAAACAAACAGTTAAAGTGTTTTCTCCGTTGGAACCGTATGAATGTGGATCGTAAACCGAATTATTTATCTCACAACTGTTACTTAACTCTATCACTTTCGGTATTCCAAGGTATACGGGAGTCAGGGCCTATGTAAGTAAAAAAAACCCATGGTATTCTTGATTTGAAGCTCTTCTTCATTCTCTTGAACTTTTAAGCTTTATCATGTAGTCATCATCAGTGCTGTCGATATAAACCTTGAACCTTTAATGTAAGAGAAATCCAAAAATTGCGAGTAGCGCAATGTGGCATGTAAAAGTGCATGTTGGGCATAACGCACAGGGACCTTAAAATAAATTAATGTGTAAGGGAGTAGACAAGAGTACGCGATATGGTAGGAAATGTAATAAACATTACACGTCACTCGGCGAGTGGATAATCACTATATAAATGGCTTCATATTATAGTGATACCGAGGAGCAATAATCAGGGATGCTCTAAGGGCCGTTTCAGACGGGGCACCGGTGTCGCGCTCGTATATAATCAGGAGGCATTTGTATTCGAATAAAGGGGCTTTTGTATTATGTTTATGAACGCCCCAGAGATAATGAGTCAACGCGTGTCCGGTACACTTTTCCGTCGGCCGCTACATTCTCAAGCCGCCGATATACTTTTTTATTAACGCAACCAGTTTTATATTTAATTTATAACGCGAAATTATGCATTCACTCGTTAGCTCTGGGGCGTTCATAAACATAATACAAATGCCCCTTTATTCGAATACAAAGACCTCCTATATTATATACGAGCGCGACACCAGTATCCCGTCTGAAACGGGGCTAAAACCCGCTTGATAGATGAACTCACAAATTGCTGTGGATTTACGTATCAGCGAAGAATTGTTGGGGAGGCTTTCATCCAGTAGTGGGTCAACCCTCTTTTATATAATATAATATACACCCTTTTATAAATTGCAATAGGCCATGAGGCCCAATGACAGTAGTTAAATAATAAAAGCGAAACAATCATATAAACACCCAGGCTTTGAGAAAACCACATAAATAATATATTGTGACTCGAGGATCCCCCACGAAGCCCTTGAGTGAGGGTCAAGTGACTTACGTAATGCACCACGAGGACCGTCGGATATATTATGATGTTAGTATATACCGGCCCGTTGTGCTTACAATACGTATCTTAATTTCCTTGCTCGTATTACAATAATTGGTATTGGTCTATGATACAAGATAAACAACCACATCAATCGTCTTGATGCACTTATTGTTTAATTAATTAAATTTTTATTAATTTGGTTAAAGCATATTCACTTTTAATTTCAATATAATATCTACCATTTACTGCAAACGAATATCAGCTTATTCTTAGAGCTTAAAGCTCCCAATCAATTGCCGCTAAATAAATGAAGTTACGAGTACGTTCAGTTTCTTATCTCTTTGTAGGAAATTGCTTGGAAATGGAAACAGCTCATAGTGTTTCGAATGTTTTAAAACCATCACGTTTTTAATAACAGGAAAACAGCGTACGCTCTCTACGTTTCAATTTTCCAAGATGTATTGTACTTACGGTCGGTCCTTGGCTTGTCTTCAAAAATGTCTTCTAACAAAAGGTAACTACCAATAATATAGATTTTCGTATTTAATGTTTGAGACTTTCACGGTTGTTTTTTATCCTAGTAGATTTTTGAGTTTCCACCGTGTGTCCTTCTTCCTTCTTTACTCGACGTTTCGGGCTCGGAGCCTATCACGGGAGCGGAGGTGGGAGTTTTACACACCATGACTATTCTAAATTAGTATTAGTGTTACAGGAAACGATGAAATTTTAACTATATTTTGAAGAAATAACCTCTCATCTCGGTCATTCATTATAATATTAAAGACCGTCCAAACTCTTTGTGTCGTATAGTACTGAAATAAAATTCATGTCTAAATAAAACACGGTTATTATCGGTTTACAGTCAAGCAGCGGCAAAGAAATTTTGAAAATAACCGATATACTGGAATATTTATTAGGTTAGGTTAGGTTAAGTTAGGTTAGGTTAGGTTATGTTAGGTTAGGTAAAATTGGAACATGTTATGCTCCACGAACAACGCGTAATGTTTTCATCTCGGTGCTTTAAAAATGATCGTATAATATACGGTCATCTCTTTCCGATAAAAAAGCTCACGGCAAACTGTGCCACATGCGTACCTTAAACTAATTTTATATTTCAAATCTCTTTCCTGTAAATTTTACAATCAACGCTCGCAATTGTAATTTGGCTTAAGAGCGTACATAAGTGAAACGGCAAATAATTTTCAACTATAGTTGCGACGAAATTTTGGACTCGCTGGCAATCGGAGAGCGAACGTCGAGCTGTGAAGACATCAATTTGTTTCGTGATGGCGACGGGGTTATTAATTCTTAAATCGTGTAAAGATGACTAAAAAGGTTATCCATTTACTTAAAAAAGAAAACATGTCAATGAATATACTATTATTATTAGTAATATAACAATAAACATAATATTAAATGGACGCATGTTGGATTTTCATGACAAATTATATTTCGTTCGGCACGCGTCATTTGCACAATCCGCAATCACGATCTTTTTAAACCATGCCTCAGGTGAAGTATAGCCTTAATAATTGCGACACATTTTAACTATTGGCCTTTTTAATACCTGCTCATAAGTGCTCTCCAAATTGAGTTACGGTAGACGATCGGTTTTTGTATTCTAAATTAAAGTATCAGCTATTACTTTAATTACTAACCCACGTCACGGATCACTCCAATATTTTCAGATGTAACTCATTTGACCTTGCTAATAATTTTAATTAACTATTTCTTTTATTCAACGAATAATTCACAAGATTTTAAGAATTTACCATTCAAATTATTGAACATACATAATGCTGATAACACTCATGAGAAAATATAGCCAATAGAAAAAATCTTTTTTAAAAGAAAACGTGACGTTTAGAAGTAATTTTTCTTCTTATTGTCCCATCCCCTAGCGGAGGTTGGCCACCATCATGGCGATCTTATCTTTGTCGTCTACTACCCGGAACAGTTCAGTGGAGCTGCACTCGTACCAATTACGGAGGTTGTTAAGCCACGAAATGCGGCGCCGTCCTCTGGTACGCTTCCCATTGATATTTCCTTGAATGCTGTATTTTTGTCCTCTCATAATGTGGTCAGATATTGTAGTTTCCTGGTTTTGATACTACGTAGAACTTCTCAGTCCTTCCCCATTCGATAGAGAACTTCAACATTTATCACCCGGTCAGTCCAAGGAATTTTGAGGATGCGTCTATACAGCCACACCTCGAAAGCTTCAAGTCTCCGTGACATCTCTTGGTTTAGCGTCCATACTTCCATACCATAGAAAATAATTAAGAGCACATAACAACGTACTATACGCAGTAAAAGAAATAGAAGTAATTTAACAGCTTGAATTAACAATTTGGGCTATCAAAATGTTTTTTTTATACATAAAAATAAATAAATTATACATAGTCTGTTTTTGTTGAAGCGATCGAGGTATTTTTGTGACATTTCGAAGACAATCATTTTTCAATGTCAAATTTTATAACGTATTACCCTATCGTGTCTCTTTTATCTGCTCGCAAGCTTATTTCAAAAACTGACTGTAACTTTATTGTGCCTTGAAAGAAATTTAATTTATAAAATAAAATTATTTCTACGATGTTTTTTTTTGCCTTTGAAAAAATCACGCAACGAAAACTTGTTGAATCAAGCAACGCAAAGGTACAGAGAATTTCCAAATACCAAAGTAATAATAGCATTAGCCCGTAAACTTAGAGAATATAAAAAAATGTTTTCGGTATTGGTTTGAGAAAGTTGTTTCAGAGATTTTTTTGTTGATTTCTGTAGAGTTTTTTTATGGATATTTTATCCGCATCTTTACTGCCTCCCCAAAAATCAATAAATACAAAAAAAAAACTTGCAAAAAATACGTTTTCTACACACAAAGGCAATCTAGTGGTCGAAATTCTTATACACGTGTTACTAAAATAAACAATTCATATTGTTTTTACTATAGTCCTGCGGCATAGCTCGGAAAATCTTGAACGTAGTGTGCCCCTTTGTATAAAAACATAAACATGATAAAAAGGCATGTCCTGAGGATATTTTTATAGGATATTATTAGGCAGCTTAAAAATTAAGATAGGATTTTTGAACACAAAATGTCGTAGAAAAATTATATTTTATATAATTACCAATTGTACCTATTGATTTTCAGTTTAAACGTATATTTTATGGAGTTGAATACAAATTTGAATTGAAACTTGACACTTTGTTAATAAATTTACCAAACTTAATTTAACGAATAACGAGTTTTAAGAAAGTATTTTTCTTTCAGATCTCCGAGATGTTTTGAAATTACATATTATGTTCAATAAATAATGATACATTTGCTATGTTTAAAATAAACATTACATACAATATTCATTAATTCGACTGGTCACACCGACTTGTCTTTGGACGAGCTATCTTTGCGAGTAGTGTGGACAAAGTTGGCGCTGTTGGTATTTCCGGAGACAATGCCAGGTCGCGTGGAGTGACGGTAAAAACATGGCTTTTTGATTTTGGCTGCTTTCAGAACAGTCGTGCTCCGATTGAGTATACCCAATATTAATCATAGACATCACCTAACGGAGCACGATGCAGCCGTCGTGTCAAGAGTCTCTGATTGTTCCAATTTGGGTATTTTAAAACTATTTATTTGATTCACCATTCTTCCTTTCTTCCATTTCTTTTCAAACTTAGCCGCTTGTATTTAAAGTTAGTATTTCAAAATTCAGTATCGAGCCGCTTAGTATCCATTTAATGTATTTTTAAATTCTTGTCTTTGCCATAATATAGTTTCTGTCAAGCATAAATCGTTCCCATATTCCACACTGTTAAATATTTAGTATCTTTCATGGTTGTAAGATCGTGTGGCGCCCAGAAATTTATTATGTACATCCTAATCCCTAGATTTCACGAGCCTTCAGCCGTGTAATCCCTTTTTTTAATTCAAATTCAGATTATCAGTTGCGAGATTTCTGACAGAAAGCGGAGTTCGGCTTGGAAAAGATCAGGTAACTTCACGACCCGGTTCCTTGTCTCATGTTCATGCTTTACTATTAACTATTTTACTTTATAGATACAAACACCCATTTATTTTATTTAACACATTCTCAAATAATGTGTTATTCGTAGGATAATAAAAGAGTTTATTTTATTAGTACGCTTGTGCATGTACGTTATAACTAAAATTTTGAGAGATCCCGACACCGGTTAATAATTAATAAACTAAATGAAGCGCTTGAAAATGTAAAAACTACTAGTTAATTTCTTCGTAATTAGATAGCACATTCTCACTGGGCGACGTCTTTTTTCAAAAAAATAAATGAATCTAGTACTGTGTTTTCAGTTTATGTGTGTTATATAAATCTACTATAATGACCATTTGATTTAATACATTTCCATTCTTAATGCTAAATACTGATTCTAAGTTAAATTTAACATGTTACAATAATTGTAGTTATTGGATATTCACACCTGTACTTTATCTCTCGGTGGCTTTTTTACATATTTGTAGTACCTACTCAGAGACTTGAAATTCGGTACAATTGTGCAAATAATGTGATAACACTACTTTTTACACTAGTTAATTAGTCATATGGGATGTCCACGAGACTACCATTTAAGATAATCAAAGTTGATACGGTGCGCAAAAAGTTCTAATCTAACCGATAGATTTACATTTAAAACATTTCATCTTTTGTAAACATGCATTATCTTTGATCATAATCGTACTTATTAATTGAAATAACAATTAATAGTTACTTTTGGTTTATTATTTAAGTCTCTACAGTTGGTATTTTGAAATATCGTTTTCATTTTTTTACATTGCCATTATTCACAAAAAAAAATATCAGGCATTCTCCTCATCAATTCTGAGAATCATGATCTCTTCAAAATACCATCAAACTCTTAAACATCTTTCTCCATCTTTCTTTATGATACAACTAGCTTTATTAGGGTTGCTGTAAGTGACTTCTTTTACCTGTGGGTATATTCTATACTTATCGACCGCTAAAGTGATAAAGTGATAAATATTATCAAACTTAGGGTAGGTTTGTATCAAAACATTAGCACTTATTGTAACAATTACAGGAAGTTGGTTTTTATTGTTGCAATAAGTGCGATATTTTAACAGCAGCGAGATAGGTGTACCCTAACCTACCCTAAGTTTGATACTATTTATCACTTTAGTGTTCGATAAGTATAGAATAGACCCACTGGTAGTCTTATTGGCATTGGCTATTTTCTCCTTTTACCTATTGCTAAAATATAATACAATCACTTTTTTCTAAAACTTTTGTTTTAAAAGACAATGCCAGAAATTTATAGCGTATCTGAAGTAGACTACTGTTTATTAATACTCCTAATTTACATGGAAAGGCATTCGATATTATTGGCATTCCTCGTGTCTAGCCGTGAATTAAATTTAACCAAGTTTTACAATTCGATCGTGCCTATATTGACGAGCAATATGAATTGCAGAGTGGCCTATACGATTCACGGGGAATTCTCCGTCTGGGTTGGCAATGTTTCACCCTTAAAAAACTCACCCAAAAGACTGTGTGAAGAGGTGTCTTCATATATGCAGTATCGACCCAAGACGCAGTCGGCTAAGCTACGAAAGTTCAGGATTGAAATTTAGTTGTTGCTGATATTAAATTAATGTTTGTTTATTAAAATATATTAGTTACCTTTAACAGAGCACTGTTTTTTGTAATTAAAAGAAAAGTATTGAACTCCCTTCAATATTAATGAGTGAGTGAGTCGATTTACATTATTTTTTTTTAAATATATATACATAATATGCCCAATGCTTCGGAAACTTAGCACACTATGATAAATAGAGCTCCCTGATTGATTAGAAAGGCCTTGATGACAGAATTCACATTACTCATTGAAAAATGTGAGTTATATGACACCAACAGTATCAACGGTTTTAACATGGTTTAAAGTGACGTTTTTATATAGTGGTTTTAGAATCACTTGGTATATTTAACTAAAAAATGACAAAATTGCAAAATGTGAGTTATGACTCTAGGCAACTCATTTGTCGATATGCTAAAATCAAAACCATTATCAGATCAACAGTCAACTTGTCAATGATGTTCACATGGCTGTAAATAGCTTTGTATAGCCAACTATTTTTCTTTACATAGATTAATGCTCACTTACTCAAAAATGACAAAATTACAATTAATGTGAATTATGACTCTAGGCAACTCGTGTAATATACTTTATTATGAAGTAAAAATATTGAATTTAATATTACATACTATAATTATCCAGACGAAAGACAAATCAATCGACAACGTTATTGTTCGTATTACACATTGCATTGCAATTTGCGCTGTAGGCGATTTTTTGGAGTACAACTTTAACTTTTATAAATCATATTAAGAACGTTCGTTTTCTCGTAATTTCGTAATTTGAAGATCGAATTTTCACTAAAATTTTTTTTGCACATTCAACAAAATTCCACTTCTGTGCCCCTTCTTGAGCTGCGCCCGCTCGTATATCCCTTTTTATGTCACTGAGTAGGTATGCAATCTTTGACTGAGTAAAATATTTAATAATTTTCCCGTAATAAAATTGACCCTATTTCTGTAAAGGATTTTTCAATTCTGCAAAAATCTTCTTTTTGAGACTTAATATAAAATAAAAGATAAAGGTTCATTTCCCCTCATCCAACGCTTTCTGATTTTATGACGGATATTGGAAACTTAGTAGGCACCCCGCCATTGTATATCCGGTTGGCTGTTTCCGATCCGCGAATGCAGATGGCGGCGCTCGCCGGGTTTTTCCCGCGCATTGGTATTCATCCGTGGGGAGCCGGTATGGAAATTCACCCCGGCGCTTAATTTCGCAGCCATTTTGTATCGGGAATATATTGAGAGTTCTACCCAATATTTTTTTTTGTATTGTAATCGAGTAAATGCAATTTGAAAACGAATAAATATTCACAATATCACAAAGGTGTGAAAAAAACTTATTGGTATCTGATGTTATGGTTTTGGGTAGCAAAATAAAAACAAAAATGCTAAAAATAAACAAGAAATTTCTAATTAACTGCAAATCAATTAAATAATTAACGTAATGAACCTATTTACATTGAAACATTTTGAGTTTGGGTTGAAATTCAGCAAGCCAAAATCCAGAAAACTGAAATCTTAATAAAATAAATTTGATGTATCCACTTTAAATATAGCTAAAATGTACTCTATGTAAAATCGGCCAGATAATTTTAGTTCTACTCTTGGACACACACAGCTTTTACATAGCTGCATATCGTCTCTGTTCTGGCAGAATACACTAACTGGAGAATACTAGTTTTGAGTAATTTGACTTTGAAGTTTTTAAAATGTTTGAAATGGTCTATCATGTGAGTTTATTAAGTAATTGTAAAAAGGATGACTTTAAAATAAAGACTGTCTATTTATTAAGAAGGTTTCCAGACGGTAAAGTTTGAAATAAGGAACATTTTGGTATAACTAACTCAATATGTCATTTATTCGAATTAGTGTCTTTTGCCAAAACAGTGACGATATATAGGACGGGCGAAGAGGGGGTAACTCAATTCAGTATTGTTACAATTGCTATTTTCAATTGACACTCATATCAGACGAATTGCATTTCTTAAAGCCGTTTCACACGGGATACCTGTGTCGAGACATCAGTTTTCGAGGGGCTGCATTTACGCATAAATAAATGTGCGCGTTCAGGCAGAGACACTCGTGTGTCACGCCACGGATACACAACCAGTTTTTATTTCTCCATTGTTTGTATTTCTAATTTATGGCGCAAAAATATGTGTTGACTCATTTGCTACATATAAATGATGGCGTTCATATAAATGAAACAATAAAGGAAATGTAACTCGTGCGACAACGTGGCCATGTAACTTTGGCTCTGACGTCAGAGGCAAATTGGCTATTTGGTGGCTGCAATAGTCACTGAAGTATCAAGTAGCTGGATACTTAATGTCTAGACACCGGTGTCTCGTGTAAAACGGGCCTTTCTCTCACCCAACACCGTTCCAAGTATCTTTTGTTTCTAGTTAAAACTTTAAAGTTTCAATAAATTAAAATAAGAATAATAAATTAAGCTCGGAATGTTACTGAGACTTGAGGCTTTTAAAACGTAGTAATACACTTCTTCTTATCATGCCATCCCCTAAAGAAGGTTGGCAGAATTATTTAATCAATCTAAAAAATAATCGTTATACATAGATATTTGAAGTCTTAATCTTCAAAGAAATCGAATTTCTAAACTAAAAACTTCAATTTAGATTCATAAAACTTACAAATAACCGATACATCAGTGGTAAGGATTCCAATTTCGGGATCCCGAGCTATTTTTGATACCAATGAATCCCGGGATTGATAAACATAATCCCGGGATTTCGGGATTGATTTTTTTATCAATTTTTATGGAAAATAAAATAAAAGCGAAAATATAACAGAAAAAATACTTTTAATAAAAAATAACTACATTAGAAATAAACTGAGTTTGAATGAAGTTTGATTTATACCCATGTGTAGGTTGCCGATTCATTTTATTTTTTCACATAAATTATTAAAAATGGAAAGATTGGGAAAAAACAATGCTTCGCACTTTTAACAAAGTAATTCCACCATAATTTCATAGTACGTGTTACGGCAGTTTCATATTTGGCTGACTAATTAGATTTATGAAGCGGAAAAGCCATAAGTACGCCATGATTATTTGCTTTACTATTTTAAATCTTGCTAATCCATTCATTAAGTCTTTACCATCAGAAACAGCAATCTCCGATTAAATTCGCATTATTATTTATATTACAATATGATTTACTCCGTTAAACTTGTGTATTTCCAAGATTGAACATATGCGATATTAACAATAAATGTCTTAAAGAGTATAAATTATACTAGATTTATTTTTCGCTGATTTTATCAATATTATTTGTAAATATAAAAATGTTGTATTAACAATGGAAAAAATGCCAATCCCGGGATTGTCAAATTGTAATCCCGAAATCCCGAGAATTTTGGCTCGGGATTGGATTCCCTAATCAGTGGTATATTTTTATAAAGGGTCCGATATTTTTAGCGGACAGGGCCGTTATTAATTTAATGTCCCGCCACTGATAAAACTGAAACAATGCATACGTATTATGCATTTAATAATATTCTGTCTTTAAATTCAATGGCGATGACGTCAGTAGCTTAGTGCCGTTTGCAGGGCTACGTGACGGGAAGCTACAAACTCATTGCATTGGCTTCCGTGACGTCACATCATTAATGAATGCAATTAACTCTACACTCAGCCCACTCCAAAATAACTTTCAGTAGAAATTTCAATTTAGAGGTAGAGGATATAATATATATTATTTGCCTGAGGTATTGAGTTCACCTTATTTGCTTCGCTCGTCGCTTGTGAACAAATGCTGGCCTATCTGTGCATGCAATATAATAATAAGAAGTATTAATTATTATAATCCGTATCCGGAAATTTGTACGTAAACAGTTCAGTTTGTACGTATGCTACAACATGTGGCGAATTTTATGAGATGTCTTTATTAGGTTAGATTAGGTTAGGTTAGATTAGGGTTAATCTAATTGGAACAGTACTATTTGCAAACTATCGCCGCATTTTGTAAGATACGTACACATGTATTCCATAGTGAAATGTTCAACGAAGAACTCGTCATTTGATAAAATGTTATACGAACTCATGTTTCAGGTACTGCGGCATACGAATAAGTGTCCCACGATAAACTGCATACGTACAACTTACATGTAACCATTATAATCAACATATTTTTTTAATTATAACTTTGCTTAAATATTTACTTCAGTAATGTTTAATTCTTGGAATTAAATTAATACGACTTTCTATGAAATTGTTATAAGTACCAACTGAAAAATCAGGGCACAACTATAATAATATTTTTGTTTTAGGCAGTTTAAACAGTGATATTTTGTTACGTGCGTTAAGGATGACGATGTGGAGAAGAGAGAAGAGTGGTTACTTGGTTGTTTCGAGAAGAGTGTCTCAATGTGGAAAAAGAATAATATCCAATTAACTGGACGAACAATCATAACCTTCAAAGTCATAAATCTCTAGACAAAATAATAATATTATTTCATTCGCTTTCCAAAATGTAAATAATCTATAGTTTAAGAAGCAGTTAACATAATATTAATGAGAACTGGCTTATCCTAATGGGTGTGGTAAGCAGGTTACGCATTTCGAGTATGAAAAAATATGGGATGAACTTAAACACGAGTTAAAAATATGTTATTTTCAATAGTTACATCTATCTTACAATATGCATTATGGAATAGTACAGAGCTTGAATCCATTATAATTTAAATTCAAATTCCATCAAGTACCTTCAGTCGATAGTATTAATAATATGCATTATGTTTGACACGTAAGCATAACGCGCATTCAATATTTGTGGACAGTCAGTACCATAGAGGTATTACATAAAAAGAGAGGCAAGGAATCGGCTTTCTCGTACAACTGAATGAAGCAGGCCAACAATAGCTGACAACTTACGAGAAATAGCGACGCGATAAAAAAAAATTCAGGGCATCACGGAGGATTTACTTTGGTCATTATAACGTACCCATATAATATAATGTTATCATGGAAATTTTGCCACAAATTGATTACCAGCCCGCCTCTCCATACTTTTTCACCATACTAGCCTGCTTCACCATACTTTCATATAACCTGCCGCCCCTCCCTGATTCTAAGCTGATACCACACCCGATGGTGTAAGCTAGTTCCTATTAATTTGTTGTTCCCTGATAGGAATTGCCGCCTATTTGATGCTTGCATTTTAACGGTACTGCTTTACACATGCAAATTATGACAGTTTACGAAAGTTTAGAGCAACCATATACTGAGCCTCAAGAACACAGACGTTTGCGACAGATACTGGCCGTGCGTTTAGGAGTAACGAGCAGAAAAGAGAACGAACCAAATGACATGAGAGTGAATAGGCGACGTTGGCCATGTGCCATGGATACCAGAAGAAACCCTCAACCTGGCTTTCTCGTTCTTCAAGCCAACCGGATTCCAGCAACTTGGAAAGTTGCTAAACACTATCTAGGTATAAATTGTATGCGTCGTAACTAAGGGATGCTAGTATGACTTAGAATGATGCAAGAAAACTGGCGAGTGACAGAGATTCTTATAAGCACCGTGTGGTATCCATATGCTCCAGCTAAAGGGTGAACATGGCCGAAGAAGAAGAAGAATATAGGAAGGGATGAAATACATAATCGAAATGTAGAAAAAGTCTACCAAAGCCGGGAACTAAACCTAGTCATATCTAGGCCTGTGTCGTAAGTAATAATTTTATGTGAAAAACAACAACGATTTATTATATTTAACAGTCCTTTTAATATATTTCAATGCAAGAAATATTAACCAATTTATGAGTATATTTTACATAGAGCCCAGCGTGTTAGTTTTTTTCATTCGTTCTTTTAGCGAAACACGAAATGTCATTCAAAATAGCGTGCAGTTGTAAATGAAAAAATATTTAATGCATCTAAAATACACAGTTGCAATAGATTTATTTATGTCAAGCCTTTTTTACGTACCTATTCCGTACGGGTTAATTACGATAAATAATAATGCAACACTTTTGAAAAAAAAATTATTGCATTGGTGTATATTATAATATTATAATGCGACAATTTCATATAAATGTTTTAATGGATTATTCATATTATTTCTTACAATATATTGTAACACCAGCATACGACTTTCGACATTAATAGTAGAATATCATTATAATATTTATGTTTACAATAGTGAACATTACAAATTATTAATTTAAGACATTCACAGCATGACATTTAGAAACAAAGATATATTATTAAAACAGTATTATATAAAAAAGAAATAGATCAGTATTAATTTATTAAACAGTAGAAAAGTGTAAATCCAAAAAAATATTAAATATAAATTAGATACAAGAAAGTATATAGAATGAGCTAAGCAGACCGTATTTTAAGAATTTATAAAAAAACGACCACCTATACTCATCCTCACGTAGGTGGAATATATCAACATCCATAGCGATTTGCATTACCAATGGCAGGTTAGTTCTACTCCTTGGGTGAACAAACAACTGATGCTTCCGATTTCTAAGATAGTTATCAGGGACATACAAGTCAATACTACATAGAATGGCAAAGTTCTCATTTATACCTCGTATAAGTCGAAAAAAATACGTGGCTATCTAGCGTATCTTCTAACAAGGTTTTTTAAACGAATTTATTTTCTAGTAGTCCATTGTGTAAGAAGCTAGCCTTTTATCTGAGGGGCTCCGAGTTCGATATCCGGTAAGATCACAATATATTTGTGATTATGATATACTGTGATTTTATCAAAGCCTCGGTGTTTGTGATTGTTTCACTTATATTACTAATAACACTACTGTGTCACTACATCACTGTTATTGAGTACACTGAGTTCTCATTTACACCACGTATAAGTCGAAAAAAATACGTGGCCAAATATTGATATCTTCTTTATCTTCTGGTAAATAAAATTTCAATTCAAATTAGAAAAATTACTTTAGAGGTTTCGAATTAAACGCTATGACATTTATTATCGTTAGCACCCAAGTTGGACTAGTACGTACTGGGTTCCTGATTCAAACCCGTGGCTTGTCAAAAATGTATGTTTCTTTTTCAATGTTTTTTTCATCCAGTGCAATGACCCAATATAATATACCGTCTGTTAATTTCACAACCACACATCAGAAACATATTTATTTGAAAAAAATACACCTGTAACTGTAGGATAATAGCGATCAGATATCTATTGTTTAATGTATCAAATTACTCTTCAGTAATATATTCCCAGCGAATCAATTTCCAGCAAACAACTCTTAGCTAGATCAGCAAGTTGATTGGCAATATTAGATACGGTATATTATTAAATCATATTACAGCACATTATATCATTACGGTGTAGTAGCCGAATAATCATTTTTTATGGTATCATATTTTCTTACGACTGTAATAATAAATAATATTTCATTTCGCTACTCATTTAAAACGCTGACTCTATAATTAGTCCAATATGATTACGTACCAGAATTAAATGTTAATGTATTACTTTTTATTGTATATAAATAACGAAGATTAATTTATCTAAATATCACTCGAATCCTCGTAACTATCTCAGTAGATTATAATATGTACTATCATTGTATAATATACTATTGTACCGATACGCCGCTAATAAATCTCACCCTGCTACATCGTAGACTTCATTATCATCATCCTCAACCCACACATCGAATACCACAGTAGTGACCCAACATACCGAATGGGACTTGAACCGATAGCATTTATGCTACCGGTAAACTCACTGATCATGATAATATTGCAACTGAGGTAATATTATTTCCGTTAATATTGACGATCACATCCAGCATCAGGATATCTCTAAATTTCAGTTTTATGTACTTTACGTTTACTACTAATTGTAGTACACCCGATCCTCTTTTTGCGCGGTTTTTTTTTGCACGGTTTTAAAATAACACGGTTTAAAGAGTACCAATTATTTTTTATTATCTTTTATTTACACTGATTTTTTTTCTGTAACACGGTTTTAAAAAAAATAAAAATACGTAGGTATGTATGTATATATTTATCAAAACATTGCATTGCAATCAAACGCACGCCACTGGTGCATACATATGTTGTCACCGGATGCCACCCAGAAATACATACGTACATACATGGCGCCACTAGTCAGTCACTTCGGGTTCGATACGAGAGACGCGCGGTGTGCTTCGTCATCAGCGTCATTAAAAAATATTTCCAGCGAAGAGAGTGATATTTTGCCAGAGAAAAACAGCAGTAAACGGGCATGTTTATTGTCAAGTAACGAGACTGAATGAATATATTTATCTGTGGTAAATTTAATTTAAATCGAAAACTAGGATATTTTTATGTATAAATATTTTAATGTATAAATAATAAATAAATTTGATTTATTTTTGAGTTCAATAATATCGTATTTTGAGTTGATTTTAAGTAATGGAACCTATCTACCATTTTTGTATGGGCACGTTATCTTCTTTTACATGGTTTTGTTTTGCATGGTGAACGTATCCCCGTGAAAAAAGAGGATCGAGTGTATTTTTAATTTTAAATGCATATAATTTTTATGAGGCGTATTATTTTTCAACATGTTTCCACTCTGAAATGAATAATTTAATGTAGTTATTAACAAAATCAGAACATGTATTCATAACAAATTAAAATATCAAGTTTATCTACACTTAATTTCAAGTTGTATTTAAATGCTTGAGCTTCTTGAAAGATGAGAGTGATAACAGTGTAAAGTTGACTAGAATTGAATTTAAATTATCATTCTTAAAAATATTTTTTTCATGTCACTTTGATACGTGCAAAGAGTTTCTGAAATTTTTCAATTTCAATTTAATTTATTTATTTTTCAACATATTGTGGACATTACAAATTATAAGTTTAAGACGTTCACAACATGACATTTAGTAGTGGCAGTATTACATAAAAAAAGAGATATATCAGTAGATGAATTAGATAGGTACAAGGAAGTACACCGGATGAGTTAAGCAGAACCTATTTTAAGAATTTATAAAACAACATCCACCTAAACTCATTCTCACGTAGGTGGAATATATCAACACCCGAAGCAATTTCGTTGAACATAGTTATCGTCTGTTTAATGTCATTAATATTTCTTTAATATGTTCTTATCAAATTATAACATACATTACACAATATATGAAAGCATGTTATTTATTTCTTTATACGTTCTTTCACCAAAGCTTTCATTTAACCACAAACCAACTCAAGTTTATTAGACAAAATACTAAAACACACGGGTAAACGTCGTCTGACAAGTACTCATTATTTTTTTCCTTTTCAAGCTGCTTGAATAGCCTCGCCCTGTTAAAAGCTCCCATTATAAAAGCTCACGGTATTCTTCTCAATCGCCGTCCATGCCGTGCAAGCTGTAAACATCGCATGGCTGGAATAAAGCATTAACTGCAAGTGAATCCAGAATTATAATTCAAAATTAAGCCTTTGGTATTAAATTTGACGCTAGAACAATCTCTAGTATAAATTCGTGTCAAGACTACTTAGCTCGCTCTACAAAATACTTTCGTGAATTAACAAACAAACACTTAGATCTTGTTAAGTATTAGAAGTGTTACGTTTAATCTGACTTATTAAGTTAGATATTAATCAACAAGATTTATGGGTTAACTAAAATTAAAAAAAAAAATGTTTTAGGTATTCTCTATCGATAATAATTGAGTAAGATTTTTTATTTTAGATTTTTTTAGATTTAATCGTATGGCTGGCTTAAACTATTTCGAGGCCCTTTTTTTAAATTCTGTCGAATCGATTGCGTAGTTTGCGTCAAAGAAAATTGCAGGCGCACACCTACAATAATCGAAGATGATATTGCTTAACATGGCACTTACCCATGTGCCATACTGTAGTTGTCGTGCTTTATTGAAGTTATACTTCTTTTGGGGCATTTGGTAGATATTGAAATAAAATTGAGAGCTCCGCGCACACCGTTACGAAATTACGCGACAGTATGAAGTTAGCTGCGAATCAGTCAGCTGTATACAAATGCAAGTTTGATAGTAGAATTGCTCTGTTGCCTAGGCAACGAATTTATTACTGTCAGCCATTTGAAATTCCTTACATAAACAAACGAATAAACGTCAGAGTGACAGTTGTTACTTTAAAAATAAAAACAACGAGAAATAATTATATAATTTAGTTTTATATGTTAAAGTGTATAAAAATAAACCAACGGCACTCCAATAAGCGGCCCCTTTTCTTGAGTGTGTAATTTAACAAGATAATTAAGAGCTAGTCGAAGAATCCAGGTTATCACAAGTTTTGGTTTGTTTTGTTACGCCAAAGAAGTATAACTTCTAACGCGCATACATTAGTACACACACTGATTTTTTTATTATTTTATTTAACTTCTCAACAGTGCGATGTATTTTTAAATCACTGCAGGACTTTCAATATTCTTTCTTACAACAGTAGTTGAGATTCGTTTGAATGGAATGTATCACACTTTCAAAATGTTAATAAAATTATCCTCACGTTCCACTAGCTCCAGCATAAATACAGGCTGTCACGGAACTAACTTCGCCCTTTTCCAATAGAGCCTCCAATACAGTGACGTCATCGCGCCGCCATTTTGGCGACCCTCCAAAAATTTACATATGCTACCCCGGTTTCCATATTCGCAGTCGGCAGCGCTTATTGACTTTCGCATTCCGCCGGCTATTTTTTTTTACCATCCACATTCCCATCTCTCATGCCTGAAAATACACTGCGAGCCTGCGATAGGAATGTTACCATGTTTTATCCGGAATGGCGTACTAATTGTTAAATCGCTCTGTAGGCGGTATGTCGCTGAAATAATTTCATACAAATCGTATAATATTATGAAACATAAAAAATATATTAGGTATACTTATTAACTTGTTTTCAGCAAAGTTTTAGTTGGGAAGTACAGGAGACAATAGTTATGATCGTGGCCCCATCAAATGTTTAAAATAAATATAAAGGATAATAAGGCTTCAAAATTATTCTTCTTCTTTCGACCATATCCGATCTGATGGGCCTCCACAGAGTGGAGGTTTGTATTAACAGATTTTGTTTTGACGAGACATGGATGTCAGCCACTTGCTCAACCTATTAGGTCCATACTCTGACTCATACACAAATTGAAAAACAATATGTGTACTTGCCAGACCCTGGATTCGAACTTGGGACCCACGACGCTATAGTCCGACGTTTAAGCCGCGCAGTCATCGTGGGAGTCAAAATTATACAAATAGATTATCTACAACGTTTAATGAATGTCTAGGATCATGCTCTGAAAATACCATAAAATCTCCATTTTGACCTACTCAGCGCACGTAGGCCGTTAATCACATCTAAAAAGCGTGTCTGAAAATATTAACCTAGTTAATAATAATAATAATTATTATTATAGACTTACCATTATCAGTTTTGAACAACGACACACAGTGAGCATTTTTACTCACCTAGGGGTTATTTTATTCCCTCCCCAGTATGTGTTTACTAACGCCAATGCATTCGCATCCTTTGTAGAACGAGATTTGTACCGCAGCGATAGTCATCCCGGTCATCGAAAATATAAGCCATAGCTTTATTAATTTGTACATAGGTGTCACCGTGAAATAGAGCGCATTTATTTTAATTAGTTATTTTAATACCACGTAATCATCATTATGTAATATATAATTTACAATCATTACTTTATTTACTTGTATAATAATAATAAATATCTCTATAAAATTGCGACGGGCTTAGATGGATAAAATAAATTATATAGTTCATTTAATCATGTTATTAAGTAGATATATTATGACAATGATATAAAAACATCGGACGTGTATTTTTGATATATTGCGGGGATGGTCCCTACTGGGGATTCCAATCCCGGGATCCCGAACTATTTTCGATATCTATGAATCCCGGGATTGATAAACATAATCCCGAAACTTTTGGGATGAGTTTTTATCAATTTTTATGGAAAATAAAATAAAAACGAAAATATAACAGAAAAAATACTTTTCATTACATACAAATACATTAAAAATAAACTGAGTTTGAATGAAGTTAGATTTATTACCCATGTGTTACATACCAATTAATTTTATTTTTTCACGTAAATTAATAAAAATGAGAAAGATTGGAAAAAAACAATGCTTCGCACTTATAACAAAGTGATTCCACCATGTTTTTTAATGCATTTGTCATTTTTTTTATTTTAATAGAACTTGTATTTGTCATCTTTTTATAAATAAATAAAACTATTTCACTTCACATTATTATTTATGCATATTACAATATTATTTACTCCATTAGACCTATGTATTTCCAAGATTGAACGTACACAATATTAAATGTCTTACATAGTATAAATTATACTAAATTTATTTTTGACCGATTTTATCAACGTTATTTGTATATATAGAAATTTTATATTAACTATTGAAAAAATGCCAATCCCGGGATCGTCAAATCGAAATCCCGAAATCCCGGGATCAAGATTTTGGCTCGGGATTGGATTCACTAGTCCCTACGAACCCTTAAGGTAGAGCCGCCCCTGGATGGAATCATACATATTTGCATCTTAATAGCATCAGAAATTGCATAAATTCAGCTATAAAACTGCATAATCGTTTCATCTATGATTATTAGTTCGTTGTTTTTTGTGCAAGTTAGTTGTGCACATGCATTATACAATGATACTCGTATATTGTAACATACTTTCGTGGAGTTTAAATGCATGTTCATGGGGTATAATTAAATCAACTGCATTCTCAGACAGGCAATTTCACTTATCGTAATATAAATTCTCAGACGAATATTATTATTTTATTCAAAAAGTGTTTCGGAAAAATAATATTTTACGATCGTATTATAGAAATTTATGATACAATGAAAATATTCTCCAACAAGATAAATCGCGCACCCAATACAAAATAACCAAAATCGTGCAAATTTCGTAGTTTGCAAAAAAAAGTATTTGAAGTTTAGAATATTTTCACAATAAGCTTCTATGATTCAAAAAATTCAAAAGTCTGACTCTACGTCTCGTTAGTGCGTTGTATTTTTGAATATGGGTCAATTATCTGGAGACTTTTTGATGTTTCTTACAAGTTTATTTTAGAGCAGATTCAGAAGAAATTTTTTCATTATTTTAACACAATAACTATTTTACTTTCGATAATTTTTTAAGCCTTTCTTCAAGCTCGTCTTATGCTCTTAAAACATTTTTACCTGCTCTTACAAGGGATGGTTTCAAATTTCTTTTTATCTGTTTCTCGTGTCAGGTTTATTAGATACCATTAGCGAGGGGTGCGAGACTAATCAATACACTCCCCAGAGCTATAGACATTTTCAGTGATGTGTACTCTATTTTTGAAATTTTATTGTTTAGCATTGTGAAATTAAGTACATGGTGACCTCAATCTTGGGTAACTGCTTCTAATACATTCCCAGACATAAACAATGATGCTTTACATCCAAACGCAGGGTCTTGTGATCGACTGATTAAAACCGGATGTGGTTTGGCGGGGCCATTTCTTTCAATATTTAGCATGGTTTATGATTTATTTTCTTCTCTCTTCCGAGAGTAATATGTATTATAGAACGAGTAAAGGCAAAAAGACTTAACCCACATTAACTAAATTTTACGGGAGGTACAAAAAATGTTGTTGCTATAATTTTCGGTTAAAGTTAAAATATAAAATAGACATAAACTTTTGTTTCCGAAATTAATGACGTTATTAAAGAAATACCAATAAAAATTATGGTTAAGTCTTTTTTCCCACTTCACTTTCTTCTTTTTAATAAATTAAAAGTTAAATTTAGATAGTAATTCGGCATTTAAACATTACATCCTTTAAACACGGCGTGTATTTAGTCATAGCTTATAGCATCCAGGTTTGAATTCTGGGTCTGATAAGTACACGTATTGTTTTTCAATTTGTGTATGAGTCAGAGAATGGACTTAATAGGTTGAGCTAACATCCATTTTTCTTAAAAACAAAATCTGATGATACAAACCTTCACTCTGTGGAGACCCATATGATCATGGTCGAAAAAAAAAAAATGTTATTATCCAATAAAACCTATTCAGAAAAAAAACTGAAGCTTAGGTCCTTTTTCCTTTCTAATCTTTGATTAGAACCATTTCCTTTATATTTTAAATTTCTTATTATGAACGTCCTGAATTCTGATTCCTTATATCAACAATGTTCTGTTTTTAAATAAATAAATATATCTACCGAAGCGAAGTTGACCTCAGCGATTATCCGCTTATTAAAAATCATGACGCGGATTTCACGCATCGCCTTGGCGGCGATTATCAAAGAAAAAATGATATCGTTAAAAAACAGATACCCCTCTCCATTCGGCTTGTCTTCAGTGCGGAAAACAAATGGTTAACAGCCCCCCCGGGGGCGATAAAGCAGGGGCGCTCTCGTGAGCTTTTTTCTGATGCAACTTGCCGGAGCTTTTTAACCCCCGGCGGCGGCCAAAGTTTCGTAATTATTATTTTTTTTTGTTTTTGTAACTTTATGAATTTTTCAGACTTTGTAACCATTTCTTTTTTTTTCGAATAGCTCAACTGCTGACCTGGACACTCATTAAACGCTGCGGTTTTGCCAACATGCTGAAATATAACAAAGCAGCAGAGATTTTTCACTATGTTAGACATTCTACTGAATACTTTACAATCTATATTATCTATAATTCTAAACTTTTAAAGCATGTGTTCACAATCTTCTTTGAGTTGCTACTGCATTATAAAACACATTTATATATTATTTCCTTAAATTCCTTGTAACTATTTTTACAACGTTTTTCTTAGGTCGTATTATTATTTGTCCGGTACAACTCTTGCAATCGATTTTTAACTAACTTTCCGACTAGCTAGACATTTGAAACTTTTAGAATATATCAGAACACGATGCCAATGCATTCTTTTAATACTTTTGGCCACCTTTAAGTAGAATTGAATTAATTTTTAGTTAATTCTGTTTTGTATGAAAAGTTATTTCGATAACATTATTGATTGCTAGGGGTCCTAGCAACTAAATTATTAAATAATATATACGTGCGTTACTATGGAAATCAATATGAAATGACATTTCATTATTCAGTATTTCTATCAAATACATTTTTTTGATCGTTTTAAGCTTAATATAATTAGTGTTTTGAGAGTGTAAAGTCCGGTCTAGTTATTAGATGCGATAGAGCCAGAGCTTTCTGTAAGGTTTATATGGAGGAACTCCAGTAGGAACTAAGCTCCTAGGCAGCGTGCGGGGGAGATGTGCTTACAACATCAAACGTGTTACAGATAGGTTGACTGTGATCGATCCTTAAAGAAAGAAGGTTCAGGATGGAGATCACTCAATGGCAATTATGCAGTGCATTATGTACCTGAATGGTCTATAGCAAAAGTATGTTTTTTGCTTACTGTTATTTGTGCCTTAATAATTTGATGTTCACCTAAATAATTAATATAAAGTTAGTTTAAAATTAAATTGTGATAAATGACAAGTTATAAAACAGGAATTTACAAAGAAATATCGATGGTTAACGTACAGTACACACCCACGTTGGCCGTGCGGCTTAAGCGTCGGCCTATAACGTCGTGGGTCTCAGGTTCAAATCCTGGGTCTGGCAAGTACATATAATATTGTTATTCAATTTGTGTATGAGTCAGAGTATGGACCTAATAGGCCTGAAATCTATCTCTCGTAAAAAGAAAATATGTTAATACAAACCTCCACTCTATGGAGGTCCATAAATGATTCTTTTAGGATCGGACATGGTGAAAAAAAATATTCACCGTGTAACGATCAATGATTTCGGGCCATGTCAGCATTGTTTTGACAGTGTAAGAATTATCAAGTCATTTAAACTATCGCATAATCGTCGCATCTACAGTTAGCATATTCTTTATGCATGACATTCTTCGATGGGATCAAAACGCTCGAAGTTGCAATAATGCAGACACCAAGATATCCCAATTGAAAATTATACCATCAATGACTCTCACAATTTATCGAATATTCATATATATATATAAAGAACGCGTCAATAAATCTTAGTATAAACCTTAGGCTCGGTCAGTTCAGTAGTCTTAATCTTAATCCGAATAGTAATCTTCGTGTCAGTCCGATCTCAGTCTCCGTATTACTTCGCACAGCATCTCTTCCACTGGACTGGTGAACAGTATCATAACTCTTGTACCGACTGTTTTATCTGCAATAAAAAATCGCTGTTCCATTTATCAGGATATGATAAATGAGGTTGATAAATGACAAGAGCAGGTATCACGGCTTGCCAGGTATGCAGAAGTATTACTTGGTGGATAGTCACACTATAATATCAAGCTGACCCGGCCGTGGTCTGCGAATAACTTTTGAATCCGTCTATATTATAATCGAATTAATCATTAAATGGCGGTTTAAACGTAACAAGCCTACACGCATTCGTTGTCTTGAGATAACTTGGGCTCACTGGCCTTATTTAATCATGGTCGACTGATGACCCGGAACTGCTGGTCGCCCTGATGTTATGCCACCGCTCATTAATCGCAGGCGATAATAATTATACACTAAATAACCACTCAGAGGTTCATATTTGACAGTATTTTATACAAATATTGAGATACCGATTAAAAATAAATTTTAATATGGAGTGCGGACATATTTTTAAGTTTAATATTTAGTTGACAACCCCATATAAAATACCTTACAACCCTCTTTTTCTTAGGACTGCAATCTATGGGTTAGAAACTAGAGCTTTAAAGGAATGGACGATCATAAAATTAGAGGTTTCTTTGATATGGCTGTGCTGCGTACCTACACTAATTATCATATCTTGGACTTATTACATTACCAATAAAAAGGTCATAAGACAAGATATTAGAAATATTTCAATTATCATATTAGTAGCAAATTTATTTTTAAACTCCCTCAAAATAAGCCTATCCATGACCATCCATTTCTATCCATGTTCTCTTGGACACATTCAATTTAAGTGCCAAATCGATCACATCAAAATTCACAATTGACAGTTAAACAATCAAATTTAACTAAAATGAATACACCTAAAGTACAAGGTGACCCACCACGCAAGTGGTAACCTAACTCAACCCCACAAAAAACATATAAATAAGTATGCGAGTGAGTAACCTGGAGTTCAGGAGTCCCATCATCAAAAGGTTATTGCCTGGCATCCATCCTTCTATCCATCCTACTTCATCAAAACTCAACATATTCAATAACTACATAACTCTGATTTCGTCATTGCAGTTAAACTTTACTAGATTAACATAAATCTAGGCTTTAATTATTATTTAAAATAAAAATGGAAAATTGTGCTTTGTCTAATTGGGAACAATTAAATAATGTTCAGTTAAATGAAAAAATATTGTAATTATTTAATACATTTATGGTTTTAAAGTTATCTTATATTTTCAAATACAAAATTAATACAGTTACCATAAACTTCTGACTAACCTAGTTCTATCATTTTGTAGAGAAGAATCATTATTCAATAGTTATCTCAAAAATAGTGAAAAACAAAGTTATCTACTTGTAGTATTGAGATGACAATTTATAAGTTCACACTGATGTCTTATTAATTTTGTTGTTCTTGATAAAATAAATTGTTGACAAATGATTTTCTCTAATAATTTTATTTATTATATACTAACTAATTTTCGTATGATAAATTCTAAAGCCTTAATACTATGTTTTTATCTTTACGTTGAATTTACTATATTTAAACCTTTGTAAGCTTTTTCTCTGGTGTCGAATCATTGTTTCTCCTAAATTTATCGCAGAATAGCTACATTTTGAAGGATTGATCTTTCAATCTAACTGAAAGTATGCGGGTTGTTAATAGGGATGTGATTTTGACTACCGACGCCTGAATACTTCATAATAATCAAGTCGAGTAACCGAAATCGGCGATGACAATAATTGGCAGAATAATATATTTATTGGACCTCTGTTCCCAGTGACGTCCCAAGACAAAATGCCGCCCCTAGGCAGTGCCAAAATGCCGCCATATTTTTTTTATACAGTACTTTTTATCATCCTTTCATGACTCAAATATCTACATATACGGATCTACGGATACATTACTAACAAGATATAGTTATACCACTAAAGTTCCATTCCTGCTTCAATAGACAATATTGCCAGTCTATGGTTTCAGATATGTACCTACATTTAAAAATACACCCGATAACTTCCAAAACTCGCTAGTGACTGGCAAACATATTTGGATAAATTTAAAATTAGGTATGCACGTGTCATTGCTGTTCACCAAGAACGTGACGTCTAAGGACAGCGTAAACTAGACATCGCGAACCCGAAAAAAAAATAAAGTCCTGTTAAAACTTTTATAGTACCTAATTAATATATTTTGTTTCCAACCAGTGAGCTGATTTTAGAATGGAAAGATATTTCCGCTATTACTAAGTTTATGTAGCTTTCTATGTATACCTAATGATTCTCCTCAATTTGCCGCCCTTTGAGCAACTGCCGCCCCCGCAAGCGACGCTCAATCTGCCTATGTGTTCTGCACTGTGTGTTCCTTCCACCACCCTGTTCCTTCCTCCACCCACGATGGCCGCGCGGCTTAGGCGTTGGCCTATTGCGTCGTGGGTCTCAGGTTCGAATCCTGGGTCTGACAAATACACAAATTGTTTTTCAATTTGTGTATGAATCAGAGTATGGACCTAATAGGTTGAGCAACTGGCCGACATCCATTTCTCGTAAAAACAAAATCTTTCAATACAAACCTCCACCCTGTGAAGGCCCATATGATCCTATTAGGATCGGACATGGTCGAAATAAAAGAAGTACCTTATATAATATCCTTAAAATTAATTCTGTTTAAGAGTATCAAACAGACTGTAAAGGTTATTAAACTATGACTGTAAACCATTTCCGTTATATGGTGACAAGTGACATTAAAAGGCTCTTTAAAAGAGTTATTTTGTATTTTAAATATTATGCAGTTCAATAACTTTATATTAACCAATATCAAGAATCATCCACAAAACTATTAGCAAACTATAAATATTACCAGGTCAACATTTTTCAATGTGGCTTAGTTCTAAAACATAAATTATTACAGGGAGAATCAATTTGAATTAAGCATATTCTTATAAAAATTGACATTTTAGAAATATGTTTTTTCAAAATCATGTTTCCTACCCGGTTCAGTAAGGTAGATCCTTACTCCATTTACTTTACCGTCAATCTGTCACAAATTAATTGTAATGTCATCCAATTAAGGTACTTTCTATAAATACTCGATATGCTAGTAGTGTATGGTTACGTAAGCATCTGTCAAACTATTATGAGAGTATTCTATCATTTCACGACCCGATTTTTTAGTTTTAATAGAATTATTAATAACCATGTCTTTGCTTTTTCGTACAAGGTGGTTGCTTGTAATTTTGAACAATCACAAACACCCAAGCTTTGAGAAAAACACATAAATGTTTTTGTCATGACCGGTAATTTAATAAGTCTTCTTCCTGTCTTACTCTCTCATAATATTATATAAGTCTCATAATTATATTAGCAAATAATGATAAAAAAAATTATATAACTCTTAATTATCTCTTTATACAATTCACAAACATAGGAATATTACATTTTTATCACTAAATATATACATAATTTTGAATAACCAAGGAAAATCGCTTATTAGTATTAACCTATAAAAGAGGTTTAACTGAGTGGGATTAGAACTCACATCTTGCGAATTTAAAAATAATACTGATTCGCGTGTGCAAGACGTCATTAATAAATTTGAATACCTGTCGCCATAATAATACAACTCATGTCTTTGATTTAATCACAAAACCGTTTGGCTTTTCTTGGCAAAGTTTGAAACACTCACGATAGCATACGTATCAGACGGATTGATCTAAACTTTAAGCCATAAAATATAAGGTCACTTTTGGCAGTCAATACTGTTTTGGTGCAGTTTATTTTGCAAACAATACCATCAAATTTAATATACATACATATATCCACATAATATTATAAACAATTATTTATGACCCAATGTAGGTGAAGATTTTACCTCGTCGACAATATGTACCGTTTTAAATACAAGTCATCATTATCATCATCAGCCTGAATTGATCCACTGCTGGATAAAAGCCTTCCGTAGTTTCTTTCACATTTTCTCAGTCCTTAGTTCTTTGATGTTTAGTGTCCCTTGGGTACTACTGTATGACGGCATTTATCCAGCGGTTGTCAACTCTCCGAGCAACATTCCAGCCGATTGCCATTTAATCTGCTTAGCGACTTCTATCACATCGCGTACTCTTGTCTGCTTTTTCATCCATTTGTTTACTTTATGATCTTTACGCAGTATACTCCTTTCAATACTACATTGCGCTCCTCATAAATTTTGGATTTCTCTTAGATTAAGCGTACATGTTTCACATGGATACGTGAGCATTGGTAGCACAATGGGAGGTCACTTTTGTAGATACTATTCTGGCACCCAATTGCACTCCATGCCAGTTTTGTTCTGAGAAAAATCTCGTCACCATACATACCACCGTCAATTGATTTTTTTTTGTTCAAGATAGACGCAGTTGTAATGTAGTAATGTAGTTTATTAATTGAGTTAACATTTACTTGGTAGAATTCCATTTTACAAGAAATTAAAATATAATTAATAATAAATTCTACAGGTTTCTAACCTAACCTAACCTAACCTAACCTAGCCTAGCCTAACTTAACCTTACCTAACCTAACCTAACATAACATAACATAACCTAACCTAACCTAACCTAACCTAGCCTAGCCTAGCCTAACCTAACCTAACCTTGTAACCTAACCTAAACCTGTAGAATTTAATATTAATTACATTTTCATTTCTTGTAAAATGTAGTTTATCTTTTTACTAAAACAACAGTCATCAACTGAATGCAGAACAATTCTAACTCACATTTGATTTTTTTTAGAAATAAGATCTTTGAACCAACCTACTTTCTATTATTTATTATTTATATAAATAAATATATTATAAACCATAATTTAGTACAACTGTTGGTTAATAAAATGATGTATAAATTTGTGTATATAAGTATTAAATAACTTAAGTAGGCTGTTTCAAAAAATAGTGTAAAATATTTCAAATGTGAGTAAGATTCAGCTGACGAACTGTATTTTGTTAGTTATTTTTTTTTAATTAACAATACTGACACTAAAAAATACTCGATATAACGTTAAGCACAGCATTATTTTATCTTATGCTCGGTTATTGTGAAATGTCCGATTACCCGGGTATTTAAAAATTCGCGCGAACCAAAGCAACTGTTTCAAACAGACCTGTGAAGCTTTCACATACTTTGCGTCGGTGCGTTGACATAATCCTTTTCACACAGGGGTCGTGCCTCATGACACGAGGCGTCAGAAACACGTCCAAAAAAGCTTGAGAGAGAGAGAGGAGCTTTAATGTTTGTTCTTTTTATCGTATAATGTTTTTTTGGCATTCATAACTTTTTCGTTTGAGTTTTACTATAATACTATACTAAAAGCCAACATACAAATTTTGTTTCCATAATACTGTGTTGCTGGAAATTGCGAAATAATAATATTACATATAAGCATATATTATTTTTTTTTTAATTTTATAAACGAAATCGCAATCGTCAAAGGTCTTTGTAAAGTTGATTTAATTAAATTCATACTGACGATTGAGAGGTATTATACTTATATAAGCTTTTATATTTTTTCTCGTTTCACAAATTGATTGCTAAACGAAAACTTTTATTTTTCATACTAGGTATACAAATTACGAAGCCTCCTTAATGGGGCGATAGGTCGCAAAAAGAACCCAGAGTATAATTGTATTTTATATATTTTGTGAGTATTCATTAAGTTTCGTTAAACTTTACATAATATATGATAGTCGAATAGGTAACGTGTCAACCTATAATATCGTCGGTCCCGGGTCGAGAAAAAATCACAAAAAGTTTTTTAATAATTGTATTTGGATCCAAAGTATGGACCTAAAAGTTTGTGCAAGTGGCTAATATCCATTTATCGTTAAAACAAAAATCTGTTAATGAAATATCTACTATAATAATATTATGGAGCCCCATAATCAAATTATGACCTTAAGATCGGACATGGTCTAATTACAGTGTTTCTCAAATGGTGGTCTGCGAATTTTGGCGTCCAAATGCCTATGCTAAAAATTCCAATAAAATCTTCAAAACCCGTGCATTGCAAGTTCTTATACATTGTGTTTTTGGTCTTAAATTAGATTAATGATTTTACGTGACGAAATCAACTGCAATCAGACTTTATTTTATTAAACGTTATTGTATCAATAATATTTGGTATTTCTGTGTTAGCCGTCCGCAAAACATTTCTCCTATTTTCAGTAGTCCGCGGGTATAAAAAGGTTGAGAAACACCGTCGGGCGTCGTATTTTCTCAAATGTGATTTTTTATAGTAGGTATAGTATCTGAGGTGTTTTCAAGTTATAGTTGTTTAACTTGTAGAATGTTACATTCTCAAATTTTGCGAATCGTTGAATAAAAGTAATGGTTTATTAAAAATTGTTATCATGTTCAAGTAGACGTTATAACTAAATATTTGGCGAGAGACGAGCGTTGGTTATTAATTAAGGTAATTAATGATTCCTTGGTAAAATACAAAAACCGATAGTCAAAAATTACGCAATTTGATCAACATTGTGCATGTAGAACGTACTATTTTAAATTGTTGAAATGAAGGAAGATGCCCGTAGTTTAATTGGATAAAGCATATTGGCGCGATACCAACGGTTATACGGGTTCAAATTCCGTCGGGTGGGTTTTTGGTAGGTATATATATATCTGAGATATTTTCAAGTTATGCATGTTCAATAATATATAGAATGTTTCAACCTCAAATCTTGTGAATTATTCGTTGAATAAAAGAAATGGTTTATTAGAATAATACTTAGTTAAATGAAAGAAATAAGATTCTCTTATCGGACATATTTTAATAATAAATTACTATGTACTTTTAAATTATATGAAGCGCCTAGTTTCAAAAGCCCCTAAAACGGTTTTTGAAAATTTTTGAGTTAGATAATATGTAGTTAGATGGATATTTTTGTGACCTATATGATGGCCAAAGATTGAACTTTAAAAAACGCCAAAATTCGTCAATACGTATCAATCAAAAATTAGGGTATATTTCAAAACCCGCTAAAATGGTTGGGTGTGCTTTTCAAATACCGCTAAAATGGAAAGCCAAAATACTCTTTAGAATGTAACGAATTAAAAAATAAATAAGTACATAAAGTTTTAATAGATTTAATAGATATAATTTTTTCTCATTTTTCTCAAAACTACCTAAAATCGTTTTAGGGTCTTTTGAAACTAGGCGCTTCATATAAAATATCTTACACTACATATTAATTACAAGTATTTATTTATAGTCATTTGTTCAACCTATTGGAATCGACTTGAATTCTGATGCACTGATCAGAAAGCAAACTTGGTAACCTATATGATAAAAATTCACCTCAGTAAATAATATTTATTTTCTTTACATATTTACAACATGAAATTGTATACTTTTGTATACAACAGAAATACTACACTGTATAAAATAAAAGAGATAAAATACCCATACGTAATAACACGCTGCGTGAACCATTTTCCTCACAATCAAAACAAAGGCGCCGGTTAAATCAGTACCTACAAAAGAAAAACACATTTCCCGTCGAAGAAAAAGGGACATTTAATGCGTTAGTGGCCTTCGATAGGCTGCCAGAACATCTGCTCCTCGGAGGCTTTCGCGCGGGTCGGCAGTTTTCTCGCAGGCTGTGTCCCATAATACGCCCACTTAGAAATAATAAATTTTCCCCTCAGCCTGCCTACATACGGTCTGTTTTCGCCCTGATTTACAGGGAGTTTTGGAGGTATTTACCAATATTTCTTCAGCGCTTCTATCCCCAACGGAGAATATATGCCGCATAATATGGCAAGTGACTTAGCAGACGTTTTTTCACCATGATTAGTTGTAAACCATTTGTTTGATCTTTATTTTAGATAGTTGTATTTAACAGTAGGCTAAAAAAGTAGGTACAAATTTAAGCGTATATTACATTTCCAAAATACGTAAGCATTTTACATAAATTTAAAAAATGGTAGCAATTTTATTGCCGAAATTTGAATTATCTAATGCCGGGTACTCATTATCGAGCCGTAACTGTGACCGTTGCAGATACAATAACCAGTATGGACGTCAAATAATTAGCCTAATATATAATTATTTCGCACCTAGGGTTGGTTACAATATCTGAAATGGTTACAGTTACGGCTCGCTAATGGGTAACCGGCTTAAGATTGCTTAGTTGGCACTCGTAGTTCCGTGCGTAAAACGCTCGCCTTTCATCTGAAAGCTCCAGGGTTGATTCCGAAGTGAAAACACTGCCCATATTTACTTCATCATCATCATCAGAGGCGTGACAACCCGGTGTGGGTCCTGGCCTCCTCCAATAGCTCCCTCCACCTGTCCCTATCCAGTGTGGCCGCTTTCCAATTTGGTACCCCCAGAATACGGCAATCACTGGCAGCTCCATCTAACCAGCGAATCTTTGGCCTCCCTCTTCTTCTACGTCCTATTGGATTGCTGGACATCACTCTCTTTGCCGGTTCATTGTCATTCTTACGGTGCACATGACTTAGCCATCGCAGTCTGCCAATCTTAATTGATTGAACTGCGCTGCAATCTTCGTACAGCCCGTAGAGCTCAGCATTATATCTTCTCCTCCAATTGGTGCCTTCCCTGATCGGTCCATATATACGGCGGAGAATTTTTCATTCAAAGATGTTCAGGGCTCGTTCATTTCGCAGAGTTAATGTCCAGGTTTCCGATGCGTAGGTGAGCACTGGCTTTACAATTAGTGTCTTGTAAAGAGTGCTTTTAGTTCGGCGAGATAGTAAGCGGGACTTAAAATGTCTTAACAGACCAAAGTAACATTTATTCGCAGACATGATACTCTTGTTGATTTCTTCTGTAATATCATTATGTCGAGTTACAAGAGATCCAAGGTATATGAAACTGAAAGCCTATATTTACTTAGCAGGGTAAAATTTAATGACTTTTGCTCGTAGAGATGCTATTAAAATACATATTATTTGCCTACTATCTGCCACCTAGTATCAATATTTAGAAGTAAAGTTAAGTAAAATTTACAAAATAATGATGTAATGTTTTACCCTTAAACCTGAGATTTCTAAAACTAAATAGCCGAAAGTTAACAGACAAACATCAAACGGGTGAAATATCCCAAATGGTGTCTATTTAAATTATCAAGTACCTACCTACAAAGTTTATTTCAAAATTTACACCATGCAGCGAAGAGGCAAATCTGTTCCGAATTCCAATTAAATGCTCAAGTTTTGATTGTAAATATAGGTAGGTAATAATAGTGCTTACTAACTCGTGGCCTAATTCTCGCCGGAATGTGCACTGACCACAAATTTGCAAATTTGCCAGGAATGCTTTTGCAATTTGCATTCTCTGCGATGCAATGTTGCCTTGCATGCCAGTTGTAGCGAATAATATAATTAACACTAAGGTAGATAATAGGTACAAAGTATAACACTAGATCTATTATTAACTAATTTATTTATTTATTTAAGAATACAAAACATTGTGGACATAACAAATCTAAATTCAAGTCGTACACAACATGAGATTTACATTATAACAAATATATAGAATATTATAATAATAACAGAAAAACAAATTAAATCAAAACATACTTAAGTACAATTTAATACAGAAAAATAAAATTTTGAAAACAAAAAACATACAATTTTACACAGAAAAATAAAGTTTCAAAAACAAAATGCAAAGTACATCACTGAAAATGTCTATGTCTTTAGGGAGCGCATTTACTAATCTTGCACCCCTCGCTAATGGTGCCTGATAGGCTTGACATGAGGAAACGGTTCCGATCCAGAATAAATCATGGCTGTGACTACGTAGGTAATTGGCAGGCGCATGTAAATTAAAATTTATTAGGACACCAGGATTGGAAACCATCCCTCGCGCTAATAAGCAAAAGTGTTTCAAGAAATTAATTATTCACCAATAAAAATTAGCCTAAAGAGATTAAACTGTTATGTATCCGAAACTCCCCTCTCTATGATATCTCCCCAACGACATCGATACTCTAAGTTACTAATTATGTACCATTGTTAAGAATAATTGATCGGTGTGATTTCGACTATTGCAATGTACCTACCTACTCAATATTATATTATTTATCAACCCTAATTTATCCACCCTATCTAGCTGTGTTACTACATACATAAACCCTTGTACATGGACCAAGCATCACTAATATTACCTATTTACTGTTTCATATTTATACTAGGTATTGTAAATGATTCTTCCATCATTCAACTCGGATGATCCAACTTGTTGAAACTTAACTCAGCTCTGCTCACCGAGTTGCTTCATTGCGAGTCGAACTCTCCTGCGTTCTTTCGTTTTTATTTTTATACAATGCAACTGTAAATAATTGAGACATGACGAATAAATATCTCTGAAGATTAACATCCATCGGAGCTTATTACTGACACCTTCCACTAGACCAGGGGGGGGCAAACTTTTTGGATGGAGGGCCAAATTTAAGAATTCAAAATGAGCGGCCATATACCAAAATACCATTTTTAGATATACACTATTTATTATCACGAAAAATAAACATTACAAAAAAAAATAATGAGAAGAATGAAACTGTTGTACATTTTTTTTAAATTCAGGTGTTAATTTTGTAGTTGATATTCTCAAAACTGCTTGTAAATAGGCATCGGAGATATTTGATCGTAAAGAATTTTTATTGAGGTTCATGATCAAAAATGTTTGTTCACACAATATATAGGTTGATTTTTCTAGCATAATCTTTAAGTTGGTCGAATTTGTCTGAATTAAGGCGAAGTCTTCACTGAGCCTTTTTTAAAGAGGCACCTAGCGGAAAAATACGAAGCTTGCAATTTGAGACATTTTTTTGATAATTTACAATTTCAACTGTATTAATGAATAAATATGTATCTGAAAACATTAAAAATAAAAATATTTTTTATTTTAAGTCAAAGACAAACTTTCAATTGTAAAAAATGTAATAAAATGTGAATTTGTTCTATCGGTCCGCACCCTATTATTACATATATTTTATGGTCATATTTATTATTAAAATTTAGTTTATTAAGTTTTCTAAGCATCACCTAAGCGATTTTTGACAAATTAATAGTTTTAATATTTTTTATATCTATTTTAAAAAACATCGATTTTTATAAAAAATATAAATGTGTATAACTTGAAATCCTTTTTATTTATATTAATAAAAATATTTTATTTATATTTATAAAAATAATTGATTTGATATAAATAAAAAGGATTTCAAGTTATACACATTTATATTTTTTATAAAAATCGATGTTTTTTAAAATAGATATAAAAAATATTAAAACTATGAATTTGTCAAAAATCGCTTAGGTGATGCTTAGAAAACTTAATAAACTAAATTTTAATAATAAATATGACCATAAAATATATGTAATAATAGGGTGCGGACCGATAGAACAAATTCACATTTTATTACATTTTTTACAATTGAAAGTTTGTCTTTGACTTAAAATAAAAAATATTTTTATTTTTAATGTTTTCAGATACATATTTATTCATTAATACAGTTGAAAATGTAAATTATCAAAAAAATGTCTCAAATTGCAAGCTTCGTATTTTTCCGCTAGGTGCCTCTTTAAAAAAGGCTCAGTGAAGACTTCGCCTTAAGGGCATTGTAAAATTTGGAGATTTCTTCACGACGATGCAATTCTCTTAAATCAGTGTCACACTGCAGATCAATAATCTCAAGTTGTAGCTCTGTCGGCACACTATCAATATCTATTGAAATCGATCTTCAACGTAGAAAATAGTGGTTACATAGTGTGAGACGAGACGCAAGGAAGACGTACTGAGATGATACATTTACGAAACAACAAATTCTTCAAATTTTTATCTATTGTCAATATTCTTTAAAAAATATATAAAAAAGTTATTCGTAATCAGAAGTATAATTAATGATGGCGGGCCGCAGTTTGCCCCCCCCCCCCCCCCCCCCCCTGCTGACTAGATCATGTGAAGGATAGGGGCCAGTTGATAAGGATTTCCATTATCGAAAGCATAACAAAACCAAAGTCTTTGAATACAACTAAAGAGGCACTTATGAAAATTTAGTATCAATAAACTTAATGACATCTTTATAATCTTATCAGTATAATTATTGTATAGCCAGAAGAAAATTATAGCTATTTTTAACACTACAAAATGCCATTACGCCCAATTGCAATTTTGTTGAGTGAAACCACAGTGTAATAATTGCAGTGAAACGTCTATAAAAATACACAGACTTTGATGAAATCATATAAATCTAGTTTAACCTAACCGGAAAATAAAACTTGAAGCCCCACGCATTGTCTACCATCAAACGTGCATATTTGCAGCAAAATATTCGCAGCCAACTGCATTGAAAATTGAAAAACGATAGCAACGGCTAAAAATTAAAAAAAACCCAAAATAATTCAAAATTGTTATAATATATTACATAATAATATGATGTCTATTTCTCCATTTATTTATAATATTAATTATTTCACCTGCTTCATTTAAACGCACACAAAATGTTGTATAATTGATACTAATCGAATTTCAAATATAATGTCTTCTCTCTTTCCATATTATCCTCTTTTTCTGTTTTACCTTATATTACTCATGTGCACACAATTCAATAATTATTATCACATATTATATATATATATATATATTGAACATACATAATTTTTGAAACACTTCTGAGAAAATATATTATAACCAATAGAAAAAATCTTTTTGAAAAAAGTAAGACGCAGGAATCGAACATGCATCTCTCGGGTAATGCACCCATGCACATAGAACCACTATGCTAAATAAGTCATACTTAATTGTGACAAATTTATTTCAACTAATGGCCTTTAATACTCACTGGCGTGCTTTCTAAATTGAGCTACTATTGGCGCTCGGCTTTTGTATTTTAAATCAAAGTAGGTATTACTGTAATTACTAACCGACGTCACGGATCACTCCAAGATGTTTCATTGTAACTTACTTGTACTTGCTAATAATTTTTAAATAACACAAGATTTGAGAATTTAACATTCTAATTATTGTACATTCTACATACATAATTAAAAAATAAAATATTTATTATGTATTACTTATTTAAATTTTAAAATTATATTATAATATGTTCAAAAAGTAGAATGTTACATTTTTAAATCTTGTGAATTCTTCTTTTCTTTCGATCATGTCCGATCCTAATAGGATCATATGGGCCTCCACAGAGTTTGTATTGAGAGATTTTGTTTTTTACGAGAAATGGATGTCAGCCACTTGCTCAAGCTTTAGGTACATACCTGACACACACAAATTGAAAAACAATATGTGTACTTGCCAATTATTCTTGTGAATTATTCGTTGATTAAAAAAAATAGTTAATTGTAATTAATGTACTTAACAGTTTCTTTTCCTTAATAAATAAAATAAAAAGGTATGACGACCGCAAATTGAATAATATGATATAACAGTGTACAGCTGTGGTCGAAATAGTGTTTTTGTCACAGTCCCTAATTCGCAATAATTTAAGTTCGCAGCCTTCAAAGATCATTGTTTCAGTTAAGACAACATTTAAAACGTAAAAATTACACAGTTATTCTCTATCTAAGTCGTCTACTTTCTCATCTTTTGAGTACCTACTTAGTGTAAGAATATTTTTTTCATAAAATATAAATTTATTCGTCACCGAAATTGGTATTACATACTTTAATATATGCAAAATTTGATGCGAATTTTTGTTTCATTGGTCTGTACGAATCTTAAAAAAGACAGAGCATAACATTTCGAATCTATAATTTCTGATATTTTAAAAAAAATCACAAACTTACGGATAATAAAATATAAACTTAAGTTAGTATTCAATAAATATTCTTTATTAAAAGTACATTAAAAGAAAAACCGGAAAAAATTACCTTAACTTACATCATTAACTATAATATTCTATAGATTATTGACACATAAGTATAAAATACCTGCAAACTTAGCATTACTATGTGCTTAGTGGTGAAATTCTTCGTATTTGTATCAGTCAGTAAAAAAAATTATAAGTAAAAAAAAAAATATTTTTTAAGATTTTCCATAACAGGTAATTTGGTAATATACTAGAAAATTTCAGTTCAAATTGAAATTGAAATTTATTTATTTATCATTTCTCATTTTCTAATTTTAATAAATTCCTAACACGTTACCTAGTTCCATTCTTTATGAATAATGACATTGAAGTTAATGGCCCCACCAAACCACAGCCGCCCCGCACCTCACCCGGTCTTATTAGAGCTTATCACGGGACCCTACGTTTTGATGTGTCATCATGCTTTTTTATGACTGGGAATGTCTCAGGAGCAGTTACCCAAGACTAAGGTCACCATGCACTCAAATTTGCTTTGACTGAATTTACATTACTTTAAGTTAAGATATAGGTAAATCATTCTACAGTGGCACCATAGGTGATTCGCGCGTGTATTGAATTGCTTTCGACAGTACCTGTTTCAATGCTAGCAAACAATAACACTACAACTTCAAGCCGCATTTGCCGTACCCATGGTGCCACTGTAAAACGATTTACCTATACCCAAGAGAGAGATGAGTACGTAGAGGCAATATTAAAAATTGTAGTAAGTAACAAATTAAAGCTAATACAAAACTGCCGAACATTCTCAGTGAATAGATCTTCACGTTGGCAGTATGACGCCACAAATTTTCTAAATGCAATAAAATTGGCCTTTGTGGCGACCAGGTCGGACGGTCTGATGAGCAGCTCTTACCTTTGCGTACACATTTTTGGACATAATATGTTATGCTCTTCATGCATGTATTAATAAAGTATATCTTATCTATCTAAAAAAAACTCTTAATACAAACCTCCACTCTGTGGAGGCCCATAAGATCTTATTAAGATCGAGCATGAGCAAAAAAATGTATCTACTACAGATTTTTACAAACGGTTAAAATTTAAAAAAAAAAGTTTTTATATTAATTAATCCTTTTCTCAGTAGGTAATAAGGTTTTTACATTTTTTCTTGTATTAATTTATTATAATATAAAAGAGAATTTACGGGATTCGTTTTTAATGTGCATTTACCACTGGTATGTTTGGATAGTGACTGAAGATGCTGAAAGACAAACTTCGTATCTAAAAAAACGACAAATTTAATGGAATAGTAAAAACTTAATTCAATTATAATTTAAACATATAACAGCATTAAAAGTTTTGGAGAAAGCTATATAGGACATGGTTATAAATTTACTTCTAAAATATAATATGTTTCGAATGACTTAAGCTTTAAAGCTTCGTGGTGATATAAGACAGAGGAAACTGAAAATTATACATTAATTTATTCCGGTTTATATCTAATTCTATTACTTCATAAACCCCAAATGGAAATTGGAAAAGTTCTTCAGTCAACAATAAACGAAAACAACACGTGCATTATACCAAGAACTAAGATATCTAAAGCATTTATTCTCACACTGTGAGCATCAGATTGTGACTTTAGACTTTGATTATATTTATATTATATAATTTAATACTTTTTGATTTAAAATTTGTGGCTATCATCGGATTCCTGTGACCCAAATTTCAATTATAATATTATTTATTAAATATTCATTTTTCACGTACAATTTAAATTATAAGATAACGGATCCGCAATTTCTTAACATTACAAATTAATATTATTTCATAATCATTTCAACATATTATTTCATTGTGCGCCGGTCAATAAATAGCGGGTCAGAAACGATTGGGCATGTCACTCGATTACTTCCTTTTAAGGTTATTATTTCCTGGTATGGGGTAATTTTCACTTAATATAACTGTATTATTTCCGATTAGTAAATATTATATTAAGAGAACACATCATCTTCTGATAAATATTCAAGTCAAAGTAACAACAAATCACTTTGATCTTATCACCAGTTCACGTCTTCAGCTCACGTTAAATGTCATCCGCGTACCAAATCCCAACCGCAAGCCGTTGAGAAACTAGAGCCTCCGTTCTGCGGCGCTGCTGAATCGGCGTTACGGTTTTGCGGCTCGTTAGTCGTTACTCGGCTTGCAATCCACCCCTGCCGTTATATAATCATCCTTTGTTTGCCGCCGGACTCTGCGCAAATAATGCATAACTCAGTTGCACAAATCCATGAGGATTATTTTTGCGGTTTGCGTGGCTAAATATTTAATATTCTAGTATTCCGATGTTGACTTCAACGGGTGAATGTTTGTGACAGTAAATTCAATCCTTTGTACTTTGTAACAAATTTTAAACCTTGTACAAACACATATCTGTTTCACTATAACGGTTGTAAATAATAAATAGCAGTGGCGAAGACTCCATACTAGTCGATTATTTGAAGCCTACCTTCTTAAGAAAAATATTTTTTAATTGCATATTGACTTATAATCACTTGATTACATATTCTATAAAATAATTTATTTTGCCAACAAAAGATGCCGTATATGTAGGAATGTATTACACAGATAATTACAAAACAATCTTCAGAGGTTTTAAAAAATATACCACAGCGCGCCATCTGTCTTGACGTAAATAAAGTTTATGTTATGTTTCAAATAATTTTCATTTTTTTTTCATACGTTATATAGCCCCGCCCAGCCTATCAAATTGTATGGACTAAGGTAAGCTCCGATCGCAGAGCCTAAAACTAAATAATTACTAATTAAATAATTTTAAAAAAATAATTTTTATGGTGCTTAATCGAATTTTAATAAATATAGAATGTTTTTAAAAATAAAAAGAACTTTTATCTAATGATTTTTGATGTGTATAAATGTTTTGAAAAAATACATAATTTAAACTAATCGCTTAATTTTATGTCGTCAGTGAGTTTTTGAAGTTTCATTAAATTAGTGTGTCGTTGTCATCAGTGTGTACGTATTCATTAGTAGTAATATCGTATTATCTTCTTAAGTATAACTGACAAGTGTGTTCTTTTTATCAGATCTCCACAGCCTACCTCTTTCCAAAAGTCACCCTTCGGCACTGATAAATAGTCATAATTAATTTCTACTGGTTGTTTTTTTTTTAATTATCACTGTACGTAAACTAGTGAATGCTTTCCAACCTTTTTTGTGTTACTAACGTATACTTTGTTACTATTCTCAGACCCTTCAATTGACATTTTCAATCCGTAGTGGACCTTGGCCCTCTCACGAAAAGGTTAAGTAGTATATTTTTTACGAGAATAGATATTATTCAACTTATTAGCTCCATGCTCAGGGTTCAAACATACTTTGAAAAACCACATGTAAATTTGGCCAGATCCAGAATTCGAATCAATGCAGATGTTAACCTATTCAATATTTCGTTCCTAATGTGTCAATTACATTGAGCTACTTTACGAGCTGTTTGTTGGCGAATTTAAAAGCGGGTGATTCAGCTACTGCGATTGTGATGATGACACACAAAACTTTCCATTCGCTGAGAAGCCAACAAACTAGCCACTATTATGACATAACGTAGTTCGTTTTTTACCGGGAAGTCGCTACTACGCTCTAATGCGCAGACGCAGTAGGCCCACACGCCGGCGTGTAGCGTGTAAAGTTGACCGGCTTTCAACTTTTCTCGGTAGATTGTTTACAATCTGTTTGTTAGCTTGTTAGATGATGACACTGGGCGACTTTACAGTTAGATTGTAAATTCGCCAACAAGAAGCTCAATGTAATTGACGCATTGAACTATTTTAATATATATATATATATATAATATGTATGTGTATCAGTGGCGAAGGGTGGAGGTAGGCTGTTTAGATCCGATATAAATAGTAAAGACTAACCTTTGTCAATAAAGCGTAATTTGTTTTCATTGAACTAATACTACAATATGTAGATAGTGCTTGTTAGTTTTTAAAATTCAATTAAACCCTGCCTAATCCAGGCCATAGTAGATAATAGTCAAAAATATTCGTTTATCTATAATATAGTATCTAAAATAATTATGCCTTTAAACTATACATATATTTAAAAATTTTATTGATAGAAGAATATTTTTATCGTTATCGTTTGTGTTTTGGTTAGGCAGGGCTTAATGAATTTTAAAAAACTAACTAACACCATCTGTAATAATAATGTATTGTTAATTCACCGAAACAAATAAGTATGACTGAAAAAGTGTGCACTATTTTTGTCGGATTGCCCATAGTATACCTAAACTATTGTGCTTTAGTTTAGGCAGAATTGAAGTGAATTTTAAAAACTAACTAGCACCATCTGTAAATTGTAGTCTTAGTTCAATGAAAACAAATAAGTATGACTGACAAAGTTAAGTGTGCGCTATTTATGTCGAATCTTAACAGCATATCTTCACCACTCACCATCGATATGTAATTAATATTATGTGGATATAGTAATTACAACCAAATGTTAATATATTGACACATACATTCGCTCTATCATCACTCAGTCCAAAATCGGAGACAGGTTGTCCGAATCTTTAACATTAGTTCTAGTCAACCGTTGCGAAGATGGGTTTATAGCCTGAAACAGCTGTGAACGTAAATGACTAAATAATGTCAAGCGGAATTAACAAAAACAGTTTTGCTTCAAAACCATTATATTCCTTTCAACACAATAACAATCCATGAAGCCCAATGACAGGAGTTTATTGAAACAGTAATGAAGTAGTAGAGGTGAAACACTCAGACCTTTGAAAAAATTACATAAAATATTGTATAAAAATATCTTAACCAAGAAGACTGCTGTTGGCAAATAGAGTTTATATACCTACCTAATCATATTTCACTTCTTCTTATTGTGCCATCCCCTAGTGGAGGTCGGCCACCATCAAGGCGATATTGGATTTTTCGTCTGCTATCTGGAACAGTTCAGTGAAGCTGCACTCGTACCAATCACGGAGGTTCTTAAGCCACGAAATGCGGCGCCGTTGATCAATTCAACATTATTCGTAGAATGTTTATCACATTTAAATGGTCAAAGACATAGCTTATAATCAATATCTTTAGAATTATCTTCAAATGTGTAAATCTTGCCTATTTTTTGAATAATAAAATGCCTAATTCTTGTCAAATTTGGGATCACAAAGATTATAAAATATAATTTTTTATCGTAAATATGTCACTATATAATGTTAACATTAATTTTAATAATGGGTCTGTAATGCGTTTGAAAATTAATAAATCTAAAAACTATTAACACCACTGCACATCGATGTACAGAAATATGACTATATTCTAAAACATTAGAACGAGAGGTTTAAAAGAATACTATTTTATGTAATAAAAATACTTTATGTAATCATCAAATGTTTAAAATTAATATAAATGATAATAAGGCTTCAAAATTATATAAATAGATTATATATAACGTTTAAAGAATGTCCAGGATCATGCTTTGAAAATAGCATAAAATCTCCATGTTGACCTACGTTGAGCATGTGGGTATAGCTAAATAATAAAATAAATGGTGTTTTTCTTTGAGTTCTGATGTACTCGTAAGATATATAACGACAGATTATCTAGAACTTAACATGCGCCAAAATTCTGAGATTAATGAGTGTGTGAAAGGGTAGGGAAAGGCAACTCAACTAAGCTTTCAAGCGTATAAGCGGATGTCATTCTCTCATTCTCATTGATCTTTCCTCGAATGACAAGTGGGGGAATGCTATATTTTTGTCCTTTCATAATGTGGCCGAGGTACTGTAGTTTCCTGGTTTTGATACTATGCAGAACGTTTCGGTACTTCCCCATTCGATTGAGAACTTCAGTATTTGTCACCCGGTCAGTACAAGAAATTTTGAGAATGCGTATATACAGCCACATCTCGAAAAGAATTGAGAGAACATAACAACGTACCATACGCTGTCTCAAACCTAGGTTAAGATCTCGATTGCTAAGGAGGCGTCTCATTTTAAGAAATATAGATTATAGTAATTATTTAAGATATTTATTCATTGAAGTATTCTTGATAACTAATAATAATATAAACAAATATATGAAATAATTATACATGAATAGTATTAAAATACACAGTAATGATAAACTTAAGCCTAACATAAGTTTTTGAGACTAGGAGAAGCGTTCATTGAGCAGTGATATAACAAAAATCAGGCTGAAATATTTAAAAATAAACTAATAAAAAGCCTATATAAAAGTCACCGTTGTTGTAGCATCCATCTTTGTATCATACGTTGGCAGAGTCGATTACTTCCCTCGGCCAAACATAAAAGCTCCTTTCTGCTGACGTATCGACAGCTTTATTGATAGCTTTCTCCGGGCTTTATGGCTGGACTTTAACTCGGAAATTTTACACGAGAGCTTTCCTCCAAAGCTATTTTTCCGAATTATGTGACGACATTTAAATGCAAGTGACACCCTGTAATTTATTTCCGGGCTATATTGAACGGAAATTGATTGTTGGTTTTACATTTTCTATTATGACGCCACTTTAGGTTGATAATGAAGCGATTTTATTTATTGACTATAATTTATATCCTTTTTAGACTATGTATTTTATTCAACGAATAATTCACAAGATTTTAGAATGTAACATTCTATATTATATTGAACATACATAATTTGTTAGTGTGTGTTTACCTTTGGTGAGTGTACACGGCGCCTGAATATGCCGAAAGGCGAAACCCGGGTCGCAAAAAACGACTTAAATGAAATAGTACAGAGCTTGAATCCATTAGAATTTAAGAACTACTAGTTGAAATTGTGTCGTTAAAACGCGACGATCGCTCAAACCGTATCAGATTTAGCGCAACGAAGGTCGAACAGATGCGTTTTGGATGAGTCACTCTGTGGTTAACGCGGCCTCGATCGTATCGTATCGGATAGAGCGCGATAGAGTCTTAGCTTTAACAAGCCTTGTCGAGTCGGCTGTTTTGAAGTAACTAAATGTAACTACATTACCGCTTGACCCATAACGCGTGACTGCTTGTCGCCTAGTCTTGTGACAATATCTAGGGATTTGAGGTAGGTGGTTGATATCACGAGAGATGACATTTTGCAGAAAGAGCTCGCTATCCGATTGGGAATCTCTGTAGCCTGGAGCAACATTCAACTCGATGCGGAGTGTCTGTGACTCACGATTGTACTCGGTCAAAACCAAATGCCGCCTATTCAACGCTTACATTCTGACGGTGCTGCTTTACGGTAACGAATACGAATACATACAAAGACTCAGAGCAACCGTATACTGAGTTTCGAAAACATATATTTGCGGTGTATACTGGGTGTGCGGTGGGTATGACTTTAGGAGCAACGAGGAGATAAGAGAACGCACCAAGCAGCTTCTCGTCACGCTGAGAGTGAAAAGGCCAGATTAGACCTACCTTGGCCAGAAGAGAACCTCAACCTGGCTTGCCTGTTATTCAAGCCGACTGGATTCCGGTGACCTGCAAGGCCGCTAAATACTATCTATAGAGTGTATACGGCAAATCTACGGGATGCTAGTTTGACCTGTAACGAAACAAGACAACTGGCGAGCGACAGGAATTCTTGGAGGCGCCACGTGGTATCCATATGCTTCAACTAAAGTGAGGATATGGCCGAAGAAGAAGAAGAAGGGAAAAGCGAACATAATTAGCCCAACCAATAGCAAAACATCGTTTATCACAAATATTCAAATGTGGTCTTAAAACAGCTACAGTTATAATTTAGTGAGTGTTTATTTTAATGTGTTTTTACTCTTTAGCTTTGTCTACGTATTTTTCACATAAAAACAACTAAACTAAACAATCATTACGCCGAGATAAAAACATACATCACCCGAAACGTCAACAGCAAAAGGAACACCATCAAAATAATATTTGAAACAACAGTTTATACGGTGTTATTTTAATCAACGCTTATACTATGAAGTGAAAGCAAAACATCGGTCAGCCTTATGAGGCTTCGCAATATGTTTGCCTCGGCGATCCATCAAAGTCACAGGACCTCGCGAGGCTCTGTTGGAAAAGGATCGGGAGAGGGAGAGGTCTCGAGGAAGACGCATAGCATTGCATTATTCACTGAGAGTGAGGTATTGTTACGTTTACTCCATTTGGTGATTGGTCGGAAATCCCTTTTGCAAAATTACTTCTACCACACCTGATGCTATCATGTTAAACAACTTAATATCACAAATTAAAAGTTGAAGACATTCGCAAGATGACACATATTAATAAAAAAAGAACTTTTTATATACCATGTTTTTAAATTTTCTGTTAAATCATATAAACAATTCTATATATTATTTTATAAATAATTTAGGACAAGTAAGCCAATTGTCAACAAATCATTTTTTTGTTATTTTGCACCAAAAAAATATAGAATGCTGAAAAGTCATTTTGATTTCCATAGTAACGAACGTATATATTAATAATTTAGTTGCTAGGACCACCCCCTTAGCAACTTATAATAGTGGATTGGATTACAGATTTCTTCCGAAATAACTTTTCATACAAAACATAATTAACTGAAAATGAATTCAATTCTACTTAAAGATGGCTAGAAGTATTGAAAGAATGCATTGGCATCGTGTTCTGATATATTCTAAAAGTTTCAAATGTCTATCTATTCGGGAAGTTAGTTAACAATCGATTGCAAGATTTGTACTGGATAAACAACCACCGGACAAACAAGAATACGAGCTAAGAAAAATGTGGTAAAAACGTAGTAATAATAATAATAACCAATACAACTGCACGTAAAATAGTTCGATTTGAAAATCGAATTGGCTTCAAAATTTTCTATATGTAAAGTCAAAATTCTATAGAATCCCCTAAATTTAAATACACATTTAAAAGGTAACAGGTAAATTAAATCCAGTCGCGGGATCCTTATTTGAAACTCCTAATTATTTCGATAAGGTCTTTATAAAATATGTTCTCTACACCAATATAAACGCAAGCTTTATTCTATTGGCCAAATTATGTTTTGTGAGGAGGTTGTAAATTAATATGTACTCATAGAAATCTGAATTAAACTGATTTGGTTACGCTGTGCAGACTACAATAGACACTAATGAAATATGTGATGAAATACGTTTAACCATATTACACCTTCTTTTTTTGTGATTTTACCAAGGCTTTGACTGCGACTCGCTGTCATATCGCCTCTTCTCTTCTAGAAGGGGATCCGACGATCAGGTCCTCACTCCTATTCTGATAAATAACTTTACAATTTTGCCTAGGTCTTCCGTCTTACTCACCGCCAGGACACCGTTCAATTCGTCGACATTCTCATAGATATCCGCAATTCGCAGCTGTACTCTGTGAAGTTCATATTTAGGGCTTTGTAATATTTACAATGTCCTCTAAAACATGACATTCATCGCAGAGCTGCGATTCGCTTCTTCCCATGAGGACATAATATCTTTTGCCCATGGTGTGTCCTGTTCTTAGCCTCAGTATTAACTTAAGCTCATTCCTCGTCAAAGAAGACTCTACAAACCAGGGCACCTCTCGTGGTGATGGTAGAATAGACTTACTCCATTTCCACTTTTCTAATAATGCCCTATGGTGAAAATCTAACCACATACTTTGGCATATTTTCTTTATAGCCTCATTTCAGTCTAGGTTTTCTGGTATCCTATTACACCTTAAAACGACTTGGTCTAATATAGAGTTTTTTCAAGATTTTTTCTAATCGGTAGGTATGTTTTTAATGTGTTATAATAATTATGTTCAATAAAAAATGTTACATTCTTAAAACTTAGAAATCGAGACAATTAATTACTATTTTTATTTTGATTCTAACTACAAAAACTAGTCGCCAATATTGACCAAATTTTAAGGAAAAAAACAATTCATACGTATATCAATGAGATAATTTAGCGGTGTCGAATTCGATTGATTCAGGTTCCCAAGTTCGAGTCCCATCCGTTCCTATATGTATTTTACAACGTTTTTATTAGCTCGTGTTTTTGTTTGTCCGGTGGTTGTTTGTCCAGTACAAACCTTGCAATCGATTTTTAACTAACTTTCCGGCTAGCTAGATATTTGCAACTTTTAGAATATATCAGAACACGATGTCAATGCATTCTTTTAATACTTTTAGCCATCTTTAAGCAGAATTGAATTCATGTTCAGTTAATTCTGTTTTGTATGGAAAGTTATTTCAAAAAAATCAGTAAATAGTAAAAGACTATTGGTTGCTAAGTGGGTGGTCCTAGAAACTAAATTATTCATATATACGTGCGTTACTATGGAAATCAAAATGAAATGTTAAAATGACATTTACTTCATATCAAGTACAAGTTTGAGCATATTGAGCATAATAATTTGACAGCAAATTTTAAAACGTTGTATATAAAAAGTTCTTTTTGTCTTGTAATTATTTCATGATTTCATAATTATCGACGATTTGACGTAGTCTATATACTTTATAATGCATACACTTCCCGCAAGTGGATCTCGGATTTGAATACCGGATTCAAATCAACATGATTTTGTACCTATATCATGGAACTAATAGCTTGATCCAGTCAGTGACTAACATCCATTTATTGTTTGAAAATATATTACAGAACCTCTTCGCCAGACAGCCAAGATCCAAATCGGATTATTTACCGGCGCCAAGGTAGCAATCGTCCAGATAATAATCCTGGCATCGAAATGACATTGCCAAACTAGCGACTTCAGGGGTAGGGGCACCAAATCGTCCTACTCCGCTTTGCAGAAGTGTCGAGAGTCTGTTGTTTATTACGTCTGATTTCAGCCATAATAGGATGGCTTCAACAAATATTTCACAATCCATTATTCTTGACTATTCTGTCAGACTGCGGGTCGCACACCACCGCTAAGATAGATTGAATACAACCCACGTCCCTGTTGAGTCATTTTATCAAAACAGAAACCCATTTCGCGTTGAATTTTAAAGAGAAGATCCCTTGTATGCGCGTTGCTTCAATGTCACAATTATTCAACCCCAATTTACTAGGACAATATTGGAGGAAAGCTTTCATACTCGACTTTTTTATCCTTGGAAATTGTGTTTTTATATTTCTACCGTAAAATTTTGCATTTTACAATCAGAAGGTTTCCAATATTTGATTATATTATTTGAATTATTTAATTTAAAAATATCTTAGATGTATTCAGTGTCATTTATAGATATTTATTCTTGGCCCAGTTTTTGATTAAATCTACAAACCAAAAATATACTTCTACCAACGAGAGTTATTGAATTTATTTAGTCGATAGTACCCAATAACTCCAAATTATATTATTGAGGTCGTATTTTGTAATGTAATAATTATAAGTATATTATTTTTCTAAAAAATATAAATAATAGACAAACTTCAAGGAGAATAAATACAAAGATTGCGATTTGAGACATTTTTTGAGAACCTACATTTTAAAAGGTTTAATTCATAAATCATCATCAGCCGGAGTCGATTCATTGCTGGGTGAAGACCTTCCTCAGCTCCCAACACTCTTCTCGGTCCCTAGTTATTTACTGCCATGTATGTACATCTGCCGAACTTTATGAGTTCGTCTACCCAGCGACTTTAGGGCGTCCCTGTAGGTACCACTCTATGACGACATTTATCCAACGGTTGTTCACTCACTGAGCGACGTATCCAGTCCATTGTCATTTCATCTGCATAGCGATCTCAAGAGTACGCGATAAATTAATAAACACGTATACAGTATAAGTATAATACAGTTTAAATAGTACATAAGAAAAGTATAAGTATACTTAGTAACAATGTATATTCGTTAAAAATCTCATCTTATCATTAGATATTATTTTATGGTCATGTTTATTATCAAAATTTAGTTTATTGAACATTCTCTAACGTAAAGAAACGATTTTAGATAAATTAATAGTTTTTAATGTTTTTTTTTATATTTATATTTACCTTATCACTGCTAGCCAATTTTTACTAGGTGGACACTTGTAGACCAGCTATTTTTGAAATAAAATAAATCATTTAAAAAATATGAAATAGGAACGAAATGATAAATATTTGTGAAAACTTAGCAACACAATATGTTTATCAAGTTTATCGTGAATATTTTCACACTAAAATGATAAATATTGTTTAGAAAATATACACAGAATGTTTATTCAGAAGTTATGACGTTTACAAGAACCCGCGAATATATTCGTCCGTGGCCTGATGCGACATACATGCTTTGGTGAGTTAATTCGTCCGTGGCACGGATCAGGTTAACTTGAAATCCTTTATATTTATATCAAATTGTGCTTTAATATTGTGATAATACCAGAATAAGGTATTTCTAATTTCTGTGTGATCACAATATTATACTTTGAAAATTCTGAATATTGACATATATATCAATTGCACTGAAAGAATTTGGACTATAAATTCAATACATTATGTTGAGAAATTTAAATTAAGTCAAGTTTACCATTCTGACGTTCGTACCTAAGCAATGCTCTCCATTTTTTATGTCCATTGTGATTTTTTACTCAAGTCTAGTGATAAACGGTTTAAACAATTTTTAAAGGATTTTTTAACTAATCAATAATGCCAAATTGTAATATTATTGGCTTTTAATCTACTCGTCGTGACAGGTTGTCTTTTTATATCCCATACAGATTGACAAATAAATCTTAAATCACTGATGTGCAGTTCTCTCCAAATGAACCTGCAATGCAAAGTCACTTGTGGCTAACTTAATCGGTGGACTAGTGGTTTTTTATTTGCTTCACTTTAAAATACTTAGGCTCTATCTTTATTAATAGAAGAAGTTTTTTTTCAACATCTTTTATACCTACTATTGCCCCGCAGGCATATATGATTGAATATCTGATATTATTTTTAATTCATTTACAGCGGTCAATGACTTCAGACCTTGTCAGCATTATTTCAACAGTGTAAGAATTAGCAAGTCATTTAAACTATCGCAAATTTGTCGCATCTGTAGTCAGCATATTCTACACGCGTGACATTCTTCGATGTGATCGAAACGTTCGAAGTGCAATAATGCGGATGTCAGCAAATTTCTCAATTGCAAACTTCATCAATGACTAGCAATTTACCAAATTTAATATTCATGCATATAATTAGCGGGTAGTTGATGAGTTAGTTAATCTAAATACTTTTTAGTATCAATCCTAATCTCAGTCCGATCAGTAAGCTTCGTGTCAGTCGCTCCGCACCGCATTCTATTCCACTAAGACTCGGACATCGGAACAGTATCATAAGTATTATAACATAATGCTTTTGTAACATACTCTTATACAAACTCTTTACGCTGCAAATAAAACTCGCTTCTCCTTCCACCGGAGCAACCATCAAATCTCGACTTCTAATCTTTCCTCCTGACGACTTTCCATCAACACCTCCTGGTCATCCCCAATCACAGCGATTTCAACCCTCAACAACCAGACCCGCCAAAAATTGATGTACTGTGCAATATATTAAATCTCATTATTCCGATACATTTAATAATAACTGGAGTTCTACGACGTGCCTACGCTATGCTACGCTAGATATAAAAGTCTCTGTCATAAAATCATAAAAAGCGCCATCTGTTAGGCGCGATTAAAAGTTGACAGCGTAAAAAATGAGCATAATCCCGCCAAAACGAAATGAAAATGAGCCTTTAAACATCTTTATTGCTCAGAATAAACTGTCGCTGTGAAAATACATAGTACAGAGTATAAAATACAATCGTGATTTTGGATTATTTTTCAACCCTTTTATGTATACTAAAATAACTCTACTATCTTGATAATAGACTATAATTTTGTATGATATTTAAACTACGCAAAATAAGTTGTCTGCTGGCATAATTATGAATGAAAATCACTAAAACGTTCTTTTCAAAAAAAGAACGTTTGCTCACATAGTTAGTAGTGTACGTAAAACAACATTACTCAATTTTAACTTGGAAATTTTATTATCTATCCCTTTCTCATATTCTTCGACTCTTTCTTACTTCCTATATCATAGAATTGACGCTAATAAAACGTAAAACTTTGGTATTTATACTAAATTAAATAAGTAGAATATTTAGTATTAAATAAACTTTATACGAGATAATACCTGCCGATAATATGTTTAAAACTAATGACTCGGTCATCACAATGGCTAAATTTAATTCACTTGAAAATGTCTCTCTAAGGCAGATGACATCGGTCATTAATAAAAGAAGTATAAAAATTTGAGTTTTAATAAATTAAATTAATAATACAATGCATTTCCACCACGATTTGACAGTTAACACAATAAAAGAAAAGGGCTAAGGCATGGTTGGTAATTACATGTTAATTGTACGCATTACATTTCACCGTAGCACAGTTTACGGTGAACCACCTTACTGAAAAGAGATGGCCTTATAGCATTGAGATCAAAACATTGCAAAACATTGCGCGTTGTTCGTGGAGTATTTCCAACAATAATGTTCAAATTTTATTAGATTCGATAATAACGTTAATTTGATAGGTACGGCTTGATACTTACGAGCACCTACCAAAATTTTAAATAAATTACCTATACGATATTATTGTATTTATAATTTACTGGTTGCGCTTTTTACGGATCTAGGGATAGATACAATTACAGATAGAAGATATAATTAACTGTTTTTTATATTCAAACGAATAATTCACAAGATTTAAGAATGTAACACTATTTTTATGATCAATTCACGTGGGCGCGAATCCTGAGAGACGCACGTTAGAATCCTGTTGGGTGTCGTATTTTTTTCAAAAAAGATTTTTTCAATTGGTTTTATATTTCTCAAATTATGTATGTTCAATAAAAAGAATGTTACAGTCTTAAATCTTTTGAATTATTCGTTTGAATAAAAAAAATAGTTAATTGTATCTTTTTACATTAAACAATATTATTAAATCGAAATATGAACTTTTTATTTGTTACTATAAGGTTTCAATACTTAGACTTTAATAAATTTCAAGTTATCGAGATATACAGAGCAATTACTTGTTGCTAGTATTAATATCACTTAAATGCTCAGCTATTAAAAATACAATATCATTTTATGTTACTTCATAGAATCGTCAAATCTAATCTAGTTAGTATATTGCATAAAATTGTATGCAGTCTAATGCGACAGTTGCATGGCCATTATAAAAATACAGACATTGTAGTACCATGATTCAATATCTTTTGGTAATAAAATGTATTAAGTGATGCATGTTGAAGGTTTTGTTTATTAGTTGCATAAGTTTGTGATATTTTTCAACATCTTCCAAATTTATAGCTACCTTTTTACAGAGAATTTTGTTTAACTAAAATATCCAATGAAATATTAAATATACCTACTACGGCTAATATTGAAACTCATAACAAATATTTTGTATTACCTAATAAGACATGTTATTTTAATACTTATATTCTTTGCAAGTTACTCAGTCATCTCAAATGTTCATATTATGTAAGACATGCAAGAAAAGTTTCAGATGCATCAACCTTTGAAAGTAAAATAAATTCTGTAATATTATCAAAACTTCGACGAATGCAGAGTTTATATAGTTACGTGCACGATGAAAAGTTTCGTCAGTTTTGTAGTAAGCGAGTTTTGTTAGTAGAACGCATCGAAACTTACAACTTTCGCAATTTTACTATTCTGTCTAGTTTAATAATAGTATGCAAGTTGTCGATGAAATGAGGGCGACGAGCTTTTATAGAAGTAATATACTACATAAAATATAATGAGTTAAATACTTAAATGTTGACATTATATAAAACTAACTAACTATGGGGGTCAAAAACCAACCCTTGTCAGCAAACGCTGAGAGACTACAGCGACGCGATATTCAGCTCATTATTACATTATTGCATACGTCAATAAATATCTGATTGCAATTTATAGAATATTCATTTAATCTACTGTCAGTGCATTATTCAATTTTGGCATAGCTTATCGCATATTATTGAATATGCATTCTTCCGCCTTGAACTTTTAACCGTTGCACAATCTTATACATTTCCTGATACAACATTAAAGCGCCTGTATACGTGCATGAAATTACTGTCCGTAATAGTGCTTATTTAAAACTATCATGACAATAACTGTTTACACGTATAAGTGCTGACTGTCTCTCCAATCTCATTTTTTAAGAGCAAGCGAGACGCGAGGTTGTCATTTTACCAAGTTTTTGTTAGCTCGTATTCTTGTTTGTCCGGTGGTTGTTTATCAAGTATAAATCTTGCAATCGATTTTTAACTAACTTCCCGACTAGCTAGATATTTAAAACTTTTAGAATATATCAGAACACGATGTCAATGCATTCTTTTAATACTTTTAGCCATCTTTAAGTAGAATTGAATTCATTTTCAGTTAATTCTGTTTTGTATGAAAAGTTATTTTGGAAGAAATCCACAATCTAATCCACTATTATTGGTTGCTAAGGCGGTGGTCTTAGAAACTAAATTATTAATATATACGTGAGTTACTATGGAAATCAAAATAACATTTCAGTATTCTATATTTGTTTGTTGCAAAATAGCAAAAAAATGATTTGTTCACAATTGCCTTATTTGTTCTAAATTATTAATACATAGAATTGTCAAGTTTATATGATTCAACAGAAAATTTAAAAACGTGGTATATAAACAGTTCTTTTTATCTTGTAATTATTATACTACCATCTGAGAGGTCATATTGAAAATCGGTTAAGCTCAAAATGAGTAGCTCATTTTTTTACCGGCATGTTCGCCCCCTATCGCTCTACTGCGCATGCGCAGATCATAAACTAATCTTACTTGCGCGTAATAAATCATCACAATTCGGAAGCTTCCAAACTTGTTTGATTTGTGCACGCAATCTTGCCAACTACAGGATAATACATGTTTCCCCATACATTTTCATAATGTGCACAGTACATCTATGCACGTGTAAACGGGGTATTAAGTCAACATGATTCAAATTTTTGTTCTGAAAATTTTGTCTGGGACACTTCTCTTTCATAGCAGAATTACCAGTAGATTATATAAATACTGATTTCATTGTGTTATCAATGTCGCGTCCTCCAACGTTAAAATATTATTGTTACCATGGAAACAGTATCTTCAAAAAGCGCCATTTTCCCAGTAAGAAAACCTATAAAAGTTTTCAAGTCGCCCGGGAAGTAACCTACTTTTTTGTTCCGCCATCAACCGACACCGCGCAGAATATTATATTAATTAAATGATCACGTAAGGAAATAATTATGCAAATTTAATCGTAGACCACTGCAAGGATGCAGGTCAAGGAAACAAAACGGTTCTAGCTATAATACGTACTCTGTTTCACGCATGGATTCTTGCGAGCACACGAATTGTAGTGGATAAAAAAAATATACATATTAATATAGCAAAAATACATTTACAAACCACACCTATGAATGTAATAAATTGTATCCATAGGTATCAGTGGCGAAGGGTGGAGGTAGACTGTTAAGATCCGCCTTAAATAGTGCACACTATACTTTGTCAGTCATACGTATTTGTTTTCATTGAAATAAGACTACAAATTGCAGACGGTGTTGGTTACTTTTTAAAATTCAATTAAGCCCTGCGAAACTAAGCCACATTTGATAATAGTTTAAAAAAATACTTATCTATCTACAAAATATATAAAATTATGCAATTAAATCATACATAAATTTGGCTATTTTATTGATAGAATAATATTTGTATCTATTATAGTTTGGTCTAGACAGGGCATAATGAATTTAAAAAAGTGATCCAACGAAAACAAAAAAGTATGAATGAAAAAGTATGCATAATTTCATTCATACTTATAGCCCAAAATATGCTAAAACTATTGTGGTTTGGTTTAGGCAGGGCCTAATTGATTTTTAAAAACTAACCAATACCAACTTTGTGGTCTTAGTTCAATAAAAACAAACACGTATGATTAAAAAAGTTTAATGTGCACTATTTATGTCGGATATTAACTGCCTACTTCCATCCTTCGCTACTGATAGGTATCATACTTTAATTTAATGTATTCATAAAAACCACTAAGTAATCATGCAATTAGAATAATATTTCATTTGACAAACTGAACATGCCCAAGATGTGATAATATAAGATTATTAGAATTTGAATTACCTCAGATAAAATATAGTTATAAGAAATAATTCGTATGAATCAGACACGGATCGATAACTTTACTTAGAGGCTAAAGCAATCACCCAGAAAAGTGGAAGACATGAGTTCGAGTCTGACTCTTTTCCATAAGAAACTTACTTGCTTCAACGTTAGATATTATTTACATAACATAACCTCACATCTTTCCTTATCGAATATTTCAGTGCTTTTCATTCTCATACCTGTGCTTTTTGAATCTTTCTTGAAAACTGCGTTTTAGGCACAACTGCTGAACACTTGAGATTCATTATTTAGACTGATAAAAACATATTCTTTCTAATAGATAGATACGTTATATTTTAAGGTAGTAGAATATCTTATATTTCTTAACAAAATATCATGTGTGTGACCGGAATTCTTGGATGAAAGCTTTCTAAATTATACTGCTAAGAGCTCTAGGGCAATTTACTTAACAGATAAAACTATCCGATATACATAATATTGCTAGGTTGGTAGATATTAGGCACATGTATATTTTGAATAGATCTTATCGTACTGTTAAGAATTGATTAGTTTTGTCAGGTTTTTTTTTATTTAAATGTGAAATAAGCTCTTTCTCTGCTAAAATTAAATGGTGTCATTGAAGAATACACAATACAAATACTATTTTAACTACATAATTAAAACTATACAGATTATTATGTAGAATTCATAATATTATTATGAACTATATTACAACTCTTGGTTTTATTATGGTTAAGTCCATTCTAGAAAAACTTATTTTTAATGTTTCTAATACAATACCATGCTCACTATGGCCAAGCAGTTAATATGTCGGTGTTATGGATAAAACAGCGAAAAACAATACAATATCTAGTACACTTTGCCTTGTAAGTATAATATTTAGCATTTTACGTAACTGTTCATCTAAATCAGGGGTCGTCAACCTTTTTATGCCAACCGCCCATTTTTGCTTATTTTTCATGGTTAAAATTTCCTTACCGCCCACCAACATCGCTATAAGTATTTCAATCTAGAATATGGGTAAAAAAAATTCTAGAAGGAAGTTAGGAGATTTGAAAAAACAAGTTTTTATAACCAACATTTTATTCATTACAACAAAAAAGAGTGTGTACACATATTGAAAAAAAACGAGAAATTTTAAAAATCAAATTCAATAATTAATGACAACCTTGAACCTGATGCTGCGTGACTAAATATTTCAAGTCTGGTTCAATGTTTGTTAAAAACAAATGAAAGTCTCCTCTTTCAGTGATTTTCAGACGATTTCTTTGTTTTGTCATGATGTTATTCACCACACTGAAACCTGATTCAACAAGATATTATGTGGGAAAGGGTATTAAAATATATTTCATTGTTTCCCCACATTTTTTTATACAAATCAGGTATTTTTTTATTTTGCCAAAGTTTTTGGCTTCCGGAAATATTGAAAATATTTTTGCTCTCTTCGTCATATTTCACTTATCTTGATAAATTATATCAACCTCATCCAAATTTACTGTGAAAGGATTTATCATCCAATTATTATATTTCTTTAAATTTAAAATGTCTTTGAATCTTATTTCTATATCAATTTTAAGTTTGCTGATATGGCAACTAAACCTTTCGATTTCTTCTGGTGTATATCTTCTTTTATAAATAATAATTCGGGAAATTGATAAAATTCTCTCTCCCAAAGGTTACGATGGAGAAGATCAAGTTTTTCGATAAATAATGACACGGTATTTTTACAACTAATAAGTGCTTTAGTGGCACCTTGAAGCTGCAGGTTAATTAATTCATTAAATCGTTTGAAAATATCTGCCAAATAAAAAGCACCATGCTTAACTGTGTTCAATTGTTGATAGATATCTCCCTCGTGATTTACCTCTAAAAACTGCATTATACTGTCATATTATAATGCTACAAAGCAAGACAGGCATGCACATTTAGAGAGCCAACAAACTTATGTGTGTAAAAATAGCTTGATAAATTGCTCATCATTGTCCTCGCAAAAAACAGCTGCATATCTGAGAGCATTATCTTACCACTTTTTGCATCAGATAAAGCAATCATTTCAGCCTGCGTTCGGTTCCCAGGGCGAAATTCTAAGAATTTGCAATTATGCACGTGTTACTTTCTAAATGCAACAATGAAAAAAGTTAATCCGATCACAGAGTGTTTAGTCCATGGATGAAGCTATGCCGAAAAACAAAAATTGTGAAGCGAAATTTTCAAAGATTTTAGGGTAAAAGCAAAAATCGCCCACCGCCCACTAGTTGGCGGTACAGACCAGGTTGACGACCCGTGATTTAAATAATATTAGTTGATAATCCATTCATAAGAAATATATGTTTCAGAGGTTTTTTACCAATATCTCCGCGTTTGACAATTTACAAACGTTAGGTAGGTACTGATAGAGTTAATCTAAAATTCGATGGAAATATTATGGTAGCTGTTTATGACAGAATGACAATGTTAACATTACAAAGTAGGCTAAAAACAAAGCTAATTATTTAAACATTAGTTTTGGTAAGGTTTTTTTCAGTTTACCTTCAATTATTTAGGGTTTGAATTTATATAACAATGTATTTTATTTTAACGTCTTTGTTTTTCATATAATATTATATTTCCATTTGATAATGTTAGCATAGTTAGTAATGTAATATTACATAATAAAAATTATTAAGCAAATAGTTGGAGTTACGAGTAGTATTTGTTTTATGTATATTTAAATGAAACTTATTTCATTTGTGACATTATGATAAAACCACAAAATATAATATTTATATAAATAGCGTTAGTTCTGTGTTGACATTAATATTTCAAAATATCTTCATTAGAGAAGAACTACAATTATTATGTGAATTCTCTGGTTGCCAGTAATTTCAAAAATTTAACAGAAAATAATGAGATATTTGTGAATTATTATATTTGTAGAGATATAGAATTACAAATTAAATATCTATTTTCTATAGTGTCAAATTATAGCAAACTCGATAAGGAGCTGACCTTAATTATTATAAATTCTGCATATCCATTTTTCACTTAGTCAGTCATTCATTGACGCAAACGCCAGATAATAACTGACTCGATTATTTCAATAGAATGAATATTATTTTGACTGTATAAATAGCGAATAATATTTCATCCGAAATGTCACTCGAATATAAATTCCCGGACTGTTACTATCTCAGTCTCTATATCGCTTCGCATAACATCTCATTGTACCGAAATTCGGGCCTCGGAACATTATCACAAGTATTCTAAGTATTGTGACATAACTACTGTAACATACTATTGTACCGACTGTTTACGTCGCAAATAAAACTCGCTCCTGTATTCATCTTCGACTTCTTCATCATCATCCTCAACACCTTGACCTACGACACTTTGATGACTCCCACAGTGGTAACTCAAATCGAACCCTACATTTGTGACACCCGACTTTGAAAGCAACGCAACTTCTGACCAACAAATTCAATCAATTCAAGATGATGCCGAGGACTAGCTAGACATTTGAAACTTTTAGAATACCTATATCAAAACACGATGCCAATGCATTCTTTTAATACTTTTAGCCATCTTTAAGCAGAATTGAATTCATTTTCAGTTAATTCTGTTTTGTATGGAAAGTTATTTCAGAAAAATCCGTAAAAAGTAAAAGACTATTATTTGTTGCTATGGGGGTGGTCCTAGCAAATAAATTATTAATATATACGTGCGTTACTATGGAAATCAAAATGAAATGTCAAAATGACATTTCAGTATTCTATATTTGTTTGTTTGTTTTTTATTTACTTCATATCAAGTATAAGTTTGAGAATATTAAGCATAATAATTCAACAGAAAATTTAAAAACATTGTACTTAAAAAGTTCTTTTTATCTTGTAATTATTTATAATTATAGTTTATGTTTATCTAATTGTTATTTTTTTTCTTATTTTCAGAATCTACGAGGCAATCAAACGGATGCCTGCGAGAGACAGGACCCTTGCCAGCATGGCGGAATATGCATATCAACAGACTCAGGCCCTATCTGCGAGTGCAGAAACTTGGAGTATGAAGGAGCATATTGCGAAAAAGGTTTGTGTTTCTTTTTTATAAATAAACATAAATAAGGTATATAAAGATGTTTTTTAAACCCGATAAATAGATTATCACTTGAAAATGATTTCTTACATATGGCTACCGCGGCTATTCTTGGTGAAACACATTCGGTACGTCCAATGTGGGCGTCTTTTTCAAGCACTGGTGGCCAAATAACACGAATCACATAAACAATGTTGGATTCCAAAGCGTCAATTGTTACTAGTTTCTCAGCATAAACCAGTGGCTTAACGTAACTTCACAGGAAAAAATCCATAAGTATCAAATCGCATGACTTTGGAGCAGTGGCTTAGGGTGGAGGTAGGCTATTAAGATCCGCCATAAATAGTGCACACTAAACTTTGTCAGTCATACGTATTTGTTTTCATTGAAATAAGACTACAATTTACAGGTAATGTTGGTTAGTTTATAAAATTCAATTAAACCCCGAGAAAACTAAGCTATAATGGATATTAGTCAATAAATACTCGTATATCTATAAAATATCCAAAATATTGAAATTCATTGAAATAAGACTACAAATTGCAGACGGTGTTGGTTACTTTTTAAAATTCAATTAAGCCCTGCGAAACCAAGCCATATTTGATAAAGTTTAAAAAAATACTCATCTATCTACAAAATATATAAAATTATGCAATTAAATCATACATAACTTTGAATATTTTATAGATAGAACAATATTGATCTATTATAGTTTGGTTTAGGCAGGGCTTAATGAATTTTAAAAAAAATGAACCAACAATAATAATAATATGTACAATATTATGTAATCTTAATCCCACGAAAATAAATAAGTATGAATGGAAAAGTGTGCACAATTTTTTCGTATCGCGTGAAAATACGAAAATAATTATGGTTTGGTTTCGGCAGAGCTTAATTGATTTTTAAAAACTAACTAATACCATCTGTAAATTGTATTCTTAGTGCAATACAAACAAATATGTATGACTAACAAAGTATAATGTGCACTATCTATGGCAGATCTTAACAGCCTATTTCCACCCTTCGCTACCGCCTTGGAGGCCAGTTGACAGCTCGCAATCAACTTATCGCCAAACTTAGATTTCAATAAGTCGATGATTGTGGTCGCCGTATATAGCACGTAGCGCCATCCTGTTTATAGCACATCTCATCCGAATGATGCAACCAGCATGTACACCGCACCAAACGGTAAATTGGTCTCACTTCTTATGCGGCAATTTTTCATATTAACAAACCCATTAAGACAAAAATGAGCTACATCACTGAATGCAATTTTGCGAAAAAATGTAATTACAATGTTACGCGAATCTACGACTGATTTTTAAAGTAAATTTAGATAAATTGGTAGTGTTGTTCAAGCGTGATTCTATTTATGATAATTTTCTAGAGTAAACTCATCATAAATGTGAAAAAGTGGTTTGACAGCAGTTAACCCTTCCGTATGTTATATCTAAGCAAAAAAAAATACTAATGATTTACACATAAACATACATAATTAATTACTGATAAGTATCTTGCAATGACTAATGTAATATATTATTATATTCAAAATTCGATTCGACAAAATATAACCGATAATTTTTTATATACCTAATTTGTATTTCGCGCCAGTTGTGTATTATTACTTTAGTTAACATAAGTATGTGTGATGTGAAAACTATTGATAATTTATTATGTTTGCCTACTTTTATGTCACATTCACCCGTTTAATTACCAAACCATTTAATGACACCAAAAAAATTGACTATCGTTAAATTAATAAGATGCTGTCCTTCTGGTATTGCATAGTACTTATTGTATTTTTTCTATCGCTTCTAGTGTTGTAACACTTATCACATCACAATATTCACACATTATTATCTCGAATTCAAGATGTTGGCATTAGTAACCCAACACCGCGTGAACTTTTTGACAGGCGACATATTCACACATGCCCTCGCCGAAGTTGTAAGTGGATTAAGCCATCGTATTTTATTTCATAAAAATCGATCATAGCCGATGATATAACACCTAAACTTTTTAGCGCACTAAAACAAAAATATGCTGTTAACATGGTGTGAATAAGAAATTGCGACAGCTTAAAGCCCACCACTACTCAATCAGCAGTCAGTCAATTACTCGTAATTAAGCAATCATAATCATAAAAGACAAACAAATTACTTTAAAACACAGGTATTGTAACTTGAAAAACCCTCACATTAGTCAACGGAGAATTTAATCTAGTAGGTATAATCAACAGTATGGCCAGTATGGGGGAAAATACTGCTATTGTACCGACCATTACGTCACAAATAAAGCTCGCTCCTGCATCCATCTTCGACTTCTTCGTCATCATCCTCAACACCATGACCTACGTCTACAACTCCCACAGTGGTAACTCAAATCGAACCCAACAACAATGACCCAAATCGAACACCACACATCTTTTGGACACAACGTGTATTTAGTCGTGTACCACTTCATATGCAATAAAAACTGTTTTTAAAAAAACTGAGAGTTACGTTACTCGTTTCGAGTGGTTTGATATATTAAATTCATCTATAATTGTTCCTATAATTAATTAATAATTAGGTTAGATTAAATTATTATAAGTAACATTTGTTTAATTAATACAAAACCCCATACAATAATCGCCAAAGATTTATTAGAGCAGTCGCTCTATTTAGTATGTAAAACACACGTTACTAAATAATATTTACGCCATTTAGAAACGGTGGATTTGATTCATATCATGAATGTTATGAAAACAGGAATATCTTCGCAAACATTAAATTGCGATAAACATTATTTGTGCTATAAATAAATACATTTGTACCTGATGCCGGGCTTTAAGCTATTTGGCGAGATGTAAAGCCGGCGTTACAAATATTTGTGGAGGACCTTTACCTTTTGAAAGCAATCGTATCTATATTATTGGCTACTTGCCAGTGGCGTACTTCATCGTTGCAAGGGTATGGAACACATTACGGACCAGCCAATATTATTTTGATTTAATTGAAATAAAAAAAAATTTCCATTGTCTTGAAAATCTGATGTGGATCTTGACCACTTGATTAGAGATTCTTTAATAGTTTTTATGCAAGAAGTAAATGTTAAGACACTGTTAACTTTCAACTTTGTAGATATTCATCACGGCCGTATGTTGTGGCTTAACCACTGGAAAATGCCAATAGAAATGGCGTTTTTCAAAGAAATACTCCCTTATTCTTAGGCAATAATTATTATAAAACTATCATTATTCGTAGGATTTTTTATCAAATTTGAATGGTCAAAGACATAGCTTATAATCAGTATCCTTAGAATTATCTTCAAATGTGTTAAACCTGCTCGTTTTTTGAATAAATTTTATTATTCAAAAAATGCCTAATTATTTGGGATCACAGAGCTTATAAATATATTTTTTTATCGTAAATATTTCACTATATAATGCTAACATAAATTTTACTAATGGTTTTGTAAATGTGTTTTAAATTAATAAATCTAAAAAATCTTAACATCACTGCACATGGATGTACTGAAATATGACTATATTCTGAAACATTAGATCGAGAGGTTTAAAAGAATACTATTTTATGTTATAAAAATACTTTATGAGGTCATCAAATATTTAAAATAAATATAAAGGATAATAAGGCTTAAAATTATATAAATAGATTATCTACAACGTTTAAGGAATGTTCAGGCTATTGCTTTGAGAATACTACAAAATTTCCATTTTGACCTACGTTGGGCATGTGGGCCGTTAATGTCTAAAATAAAATGTTTCCGATTTTAAAATATGTTAAATAGGTTCATATTAAACCCCATAAAGTACCCATTTATAGAGAAAAAATGTTATATTTATTCTTAATTTCATATTACAACGTTTTTATTAGCTCATGTTCTTGTTTGTCCGGTATAAATCTTGCAATCGATTTTTAACTAACTTCCCGACTAGCTAGACATTTAAAACTTTTATAATATATCAGAACACGATACCAATGCATTCTTTTATTACTTTTAGCCATCTTTAAGTAGAATTGAATTCATTTTCAGTTAATTCCGTTTTGTATGAAAAGTTATTTCGGAAGAAATCCGTAATCCAATCCACTATTATTGGTTGCTAAGTGGGTGGTCCTAGCAACTAAATTATTAATATATACGTGCGTTACTATGGAAATCAAAATGACATTTCAGTATTCTATATTTATTTTGTTTTTTGTTTTTTATTTACTGAAGTATCAAGTACAAGTATGAGCATATTGAGCATAATAATTCAACAGAAAATAAAGTATATAATAAGTTCTTTTTATCTTTTAATTATTTCTATATAGTTTAGTTTCCACTAGAAGTAAAAATAATCAGGTAGGTACTTAAAAAAGTAGTACTTACTTATATATTTTTGACTATAAATGGCTATCCAAAACCACTGTGCGCCGCTGCTACAGAAACCACCCCACATATCGTGTTTTGAATATTTTAATGATGCCATATAATACAATATTACCAAATCACATAATTTCGTTTCATCTTAGATATAAGCTTCCGCTTAAGTTTGTCGACACTGTGCTGTGAAAATATAAGCTTTTATTAACCTAATTGGTTGGCTAATTGGCTCAATAATAATCTTCTTTTCGTATGAAATGTCTTATCTAGTACACACATATTATTTTGTATGTATTCTATATAGAATATTATATTATATTATTATTATTTCATTACAAGCTTAAAAGTTGTCAGAAAATACTCTCTATCGTATAATAATATATAGAGCAGAACCAGATATATTCAAGGAAAACCTTTAAATATGGACGTACACCCTTGTTTAATTATTAATAATATATTGTGTTATATGTCATTTATTTATTTACGTATAAAAACTGACACCACAATAACAAACATATTATAATGAAATCTTCTCCTATTGTGCCATCCTTCCCAAACATTTCAGTAGAGCTGCACTCGTACTAATCACTGAGGTACTAAATGCGGCGTCGTTCTCTGCTACGCCATATTACAGTCCACTGAAAAGCGCCGCCATATTGTATTATAACAGATTTAAAAGAAGAGTTTGAATTTTTTTCCCTGTAGTTTAATATAATTAAGGCGTTTGGTAGAGAGTGAAATTGAGAGCTGCGCGCGCACACCGCTACGAAAGTGCGCGACAGTATGAAGTTATCGCGAATCAGTAAGCTGTATACAAACGCAAGTTTGAAAGTAAAATTGTTCCGTTGCCTAGGCACCGAATTTATTATTGTCGGCCATTTGCAATTCCTTACGTAAACAAACGACTAAATGTCAGAGTGACAGTTGTTACTTTAAAAATAAAAACAACGAGAAATAATTATATAATTTAGTAATATAAGTTAACGTGTATAGAAATAAACAAATGGCGCTCCATTAAGGGGTCCTTTTTCTTGAGTGTGTAATTAACAAAATAATTAAGAGCTAGTCGAAGAATCTAGATTATCACAAGTTTTGCTTTTGTTTTGTTACGCCAAAGAAGTATAATAGCTTCTAACGCGCGTACATAAGTAGGTGGTACACACACCGATTTTTATCCTTAGTTTTTCACTCACTTTATCAATAATTAAAGTTATCGGTATTCATAATCTAATAAAATCATCTCATTTCTAAAAGAGGTGACCCCCTTTTGTGTCTAGTTAGTAGCTTTTCAGATAATCTGTAGCTGCCTGTAATTTCTAAAACCTTTCTCTCACAAATTTCAAACATAACGAGTGAAACGTTCAAAAGCCTCCCTGATAATGCAAGAAGTCACCTTAAAATTGAATGACTCGCACCCAGTGACGTCCCGTGGGGGTAGGCAGATTGAGCGTCGCTTGGGGGCGGCAGATACTCGAAGGGCGGCAAATCGAGGAGAATTATTTGGTATTATATAGAAATAGCTACCTAAATTAGTTATATTATAACCAGAGCGTTGGAGATGTTCCGGATGTTTTTTTTATCCAGTGCTTACTAGAGTACATATTTTAGTATGATGTCACCACGCTTCGCGAGGAATTTTTGTTTTATTTTTGACTGCTCGGTTTCGCATACAAAATGCCTATAAAAAATATTTTTACTACTCTTGGCACGTAGACGCATTATGAATGATAAATGTAAAACACCAAAAATCCATAATAAATCAGTCATAATATAATAATATAATGTCATTTACTCAGATTAAAGAGTTGCTTTCATAACAGTGATATTATGTAGGTATACGCGCAAAAGCCGTCGCGCCATGGGTGGCGCCGAACAAGCGACCTAGATAGGTATTGAAACAAAATAATATTACCTATATAGATTTCTACGTTGGTGACGAAACAAGGAAAATTATGGTAGAGATTTATAGATAGGTACATACTTCCGTATTTTTTAATTTATCCAAATATTTTTGCCAGTCATTCCCGAGATTTAAAAGTTGCCGGATGTACCTATTGCAAAATAGATATTCATAATTATTATTAATCCATTGACATTTGACATAATCAATTAGTATTCGTATATATAATACTATTTATATTAAGTACCAGCTAATTGTATTAAAAATGTACACTAGTAGGTACCTACCTAGATTATATCGTATTTATCGTGCTGTGAATAACAATACCTTCTTTTAAGTCATTTTTTTGTAAACATATTTTGTGCTGATAATAGTGTGGATTTGGGTATTTTATTTCAATCATCAACGGTTGAGTGTTGAGACTATTAATTAATAGTGTATTTATGATCAAAAATAGGTTTATATTAAATAAATAATGAGGAAAATTATTGTGTTTACATATTGTAGGGTACAATAATAGCATAGAAAAAATGGTGTAATGCGTGCGTCTGCGTAGGTATTACTAAATGGTACAGACCAAACTTGGAGTCATAACTCACATATTGCAATTTTGTCGTTTTTTTAGTTAAATATGCCAAGTGATTCTAAATGAATTAATCTATATACCGAAAAATAGTTGAGTATTAAAAATCAATTTAAACCATGTGAAAATCGTTGAAAAAGTTCATTGTTGGTGTAATATGTCGCATATTTCAAAGAATGGAGTTTTGTCACTGACGCCTTCCTAACCAATCGGGGAGCTCTATTTCTCATAGTATGCTGTATGTCTGCAACGTTAGGAGTATTAGGTATATATATTTTTAAAAAAAAGTTATTCGACTCTCTCACTCATTAATATTCTAGGGAGTTCAATACTGTTCTTCTTATTGCAAAAAATAGTGCTCTGTTGGTTTTTAGCGATTATCTCAAAACTTGATTTTTGGAATATGTGAGTTATGATTCTAAGCGACTCAAATGTGTCAGACATATCAACCAAATGGCATCTCAGACTCTGGTGATTTGGGTAAGTGTTTAACTAATATTATATTTATTCGCTTATTTATTTATTAATATCTAAATTTAATGTTTTATGATTCAGCTTAGTGGTAGATATATTTTGTTAGTAATGTATCCATCCATACCATGCCCCCCACAAGGGGGGGCTGACAGGGCTCTAGCCTGGGTCCCGGGCTCGATAAGTGAAATAAACACATATCACAAATTTGCTCTAATAGCAAAAAATTCGCCTGCGGCGCTATTTTCTTCAATAATATTAATATTTCAAATTATGTGGTTGTACAATACAATTTATAATTGTGTAGCGATACTCAAAAACTCCATAATTCAAATGGGTGTATTAAAATATACAAAAAAAAACACTAAATATACGCATCAGTTTTAACGCGTACACCATTTGGAAAACATTACTGTAGAGCGTCACACTGCCTTTATCCTAAGCGATAGGTAGGGGGGCTGCCAAAGATCCTTGCCTGGGGGCCCGCTTCAGGATGCGGGGGCCATGCTTCATACAACACATTTCTTAGATATTGGAGTAATGAAAGGATGATAAAAAAATGGGGCGGCATTTTGACGCTGCCTAGGGGCGGCATTTTGTCTAGGGACGTCACTGCTCGCACCCCATTACTCCACAAGTCATTCGCTCTCAAAAATATAGTGTTAACTTCAGACTCAGTGAGTCACCTATTATGAAACAAAGGAGATCTCGTTTAGCGGAACATTATTCTAGAACGACAGCATACAAAATCTTCATTGTTTTCCCTATCTGAGCAATCAATTTGGAAAATAGACCATTTGACAAGGTGACAAAGCGGAGATGCCTGCTTACAAGAAAACACTTGATTTTAAATGGAAGGCTTTGTTGTTTCATCGAGTGAAAACTGTTGATTAAAAGCATATTTTCTTGCAAAATTATTATAATATGCCTTGGATATGACATATTATAATTTTATATTTTTTTTATATCTTCTTTTTTCCGTGCTATCCCCTATTAGAGGTTAGACATATTAAAGGTGCTTATAGCCTTATCGTCTATTACCTGTGAATAGAAATGCAATAAAACACGAAATCTAACATATTTATTTTCTACATTTGTAAATGTTTATTATTCCAATTACCTATATTGTAATTTTATATTACGTCCAACTACTTAGTTTAGTTTTTTTTTATATGAAAACATATTAAATTAGTAAACACAGAACTGATTTTATGGTTATTTATTGTTTCATATCTATTTTAATATTAAATGATAGTCTGGCTTTATATTTTTGGTAGTTATTACGTATATTGCGGATAAATTAATATAATAGAGAAACGGAGATTATTTTTGTGATTATTATATCTAATACAATATAATATATGATAAGTTTGAGTAACCGACTGAGATCATTAGTTATATTTTATGTCGATAGATGTTACTGTACGTTAACCATTGATATTTCCTTCAAATTGTCATTCATCACAATTTAATTTTAAACTAACTTTACATTAATTATTTAGATGAACATCATATTATTACGGCACAAATAAGAGTAAGCAAAAAAAATATACTGGTACTACAGACTATACAGGTCCATACTACCCTTCCAAGGAAGAAGGCAGTAACTCACAAAATTTGTGAAATTGAGTTATGAATACAATCCATTAGGTTATTAGCTATTATTATAGAGAAAGCTATATATTCTGCTCACTTCAAAATCAGTATTATCACTAAAATACCGTTAAAATCTTTAGTGAAAAATAGACATCTTCTAAAATATTACATTTTTTTTAGCAAAAAGGCAGTAATTGCACCTATTCATTGCAGTTACTGCTTGTTTATAATTACTTTGTTTGTATTTTAACATCCTACTAATAAAAATTAGCACCGTTTTTCATTAATTCACAGTACTGAAGTTTGAAAAAAAACACATTATGTCATTTTTCTCGAGAGTGTGTGAGAGTCAGTTACTGCCTTCTTCCTTAGAAGGGCAGCATAGCGAACTGCATAATTATCAACCAGTGATCTCCATCCTAAGCTTTCTTTAATGATCCGTCACAGTCAGTATATCTGCAATACGTTTGGCATTGTGCGCATATCTCGTCCGGAGACTGCCTAGGAGCTGAGTTCCTGCTGGAGCTTTTTAATTCCACCAGAATAAATACTCTCAAAACATTAACTGAATTGAACTTAAATTCTTCGTAGACCTCAGCACTCGTGTGGATGTTACAGCTTCACTATAGCCTTCACTATAGCCTTCGCTTGTTTGTCTGTTAGGCTCCAGGTTTCATATCCATATAGAGCAATTGATTTCATAGTCACGTTGCAATACTGAAATTTTGTCTTTTTAATAAGTAAGTTGGACCTGAATAGATTCTTGAATATCAGACGGACACAGAAATAAATATTAAATCAAATATTCTAGTTATTAAATATCGTATATATCGAGTTATAAATTAAAAATGATTAGTAAATCATCAAAAATGAAAAGTAATTTGAACATTGAACATACCTACATAATTTTGAAAACATTTCTAAGAAAATACATTCAAACCAATAGAAAAAAATATATTTGAAAAACACGCAGGAATCAAACCTGTATCTCTCGGGTTTCGTGCTCAAGCACTATGCTAAATTACGACAAATTTTAACTAATGACTCTTAGCCGGCTCGGACATCACAACTCGCCTCGTGTGCCTGACCGCCATAAATCAAAACTTCCGAGAACGGGCGGCCAGTGTTGCATGACACAATCTCGCACATCTATCTAGCGACAGTCGCGCATAGCCTTTGAAACGTATTGATATTTCATGCGGTGATCGGCGAGCGGGTATAGGAATGACCAATTCGTATGTATTTCTTTGTAACATCGACCCTCCGACGGCCTGTGACGGCGGCGGTCCTTGTTGTTGTTTGTTCAGAAGAAACACTTTTTAAATATACTTACTAGAGATTCCTTCACCCAGATCCTAAACCTGGTCTCGGTCGGTCGCGAAGCCGCCGAAACCAGGTCCTCTCACTCCAATCATGCTTCACTCCAGATAGATACTTCATATAAAGGGGATAGACGCTAAAAACCGTCTAGGTGGCCCAAATGAATAAGCACATACCCTAAGTAAGTAAGTCGGAGCCCGAGAAGGATGCAGCATGTCGATTGCAACAGCCAGATGTTTTTTTCAGACGAAACAATTGCATTCGATCAATATGCGAAGCTCCATTTCGCAACATGTGATTTGTTGTTTCGTTAAATAACGATGACGTCACATCGAGGTATTCGACACGTTTTTAGGTGAGACGAGTTCTGATATGCGAGCCGGCTTATAGTACTCTTTGAAGCGCTTTCTAAATTGAGCTACTATTGGCTATCGGGTTTTGGATTTTAAATCAAAATAGGTATAACTTTAAAATTACTAACTGACGTCACGGATCACTCCAAAATATTTTAGTGTTGTAGCTTCCTTGAACTTGCTAATAATTTTTAATTAATTACTTTTAACATTCTAATTATTAACATATATAATTTTGAATTACATACTTAATGCGTCAATGACATTGAGCTACTTTACGAGCTGCTTGTTGGCGAATTTACTATCTACTTTACTATATACTTTACTATCTGCCTGTAAAGTCGCACAGTGTCATCATCGAACAAGCTAACAAGGAGATTGTAAACAATCTACCGAGAAAAGTTGAAAGCCGGTCAACTTTACACGCCATACGCCGGCGTGTGGGCCTACTGCGTCTGCGCAGTAGAGCGTAGAAGTGCCCTCTCGGTAAGAAATGAACTACGTTCTGTCAAAATAGTCGCTAGCTTGTTGGCTTCTCAGCGAATGGAAAGTTTTGTGTGTCATCATCACAATCGCAGTAGCTGAATCGCCCGCTTTTAAATTCGCCAACAAACAGCTCGTAAAGTAGCTCAATGTAATTGACGCATAACTAATTATTTTACCTATGCTTCTAAGCTTTACTGCGATACTTATTAAATTTAATAAAAACTAAAAATCCTGAATGTATTCAGTATTGAACGGGAATAATAAAAGATAAATACATTTACAATAGAATCGTCATCTGTTTGGAGGTTTGCTTGAAAGATTGTCACTATTGATTCTGACTATCTCGTATCACACTTTACACATTGTCCTACAAATCGAGCTTTTGGAGTCGTCAATTTTTCAATTTCCTCTAATCTGGCTTATAACGACGTGAGGCGACGTGAGTTTACGACCAAATCTAGGTTAAATATCGATTTAAAAGGGCATAAATAAGTGACTTTTTGCTACCCCCCTCCTGCGCTTCATTCGACTTTATGGTTTCAGTTTATAGGGTTTGTAAAACGGAACCATTATACTTACTATAAAATGTATTATTAAAAAATGAATCGATAACCTAATATCAATGTCCCCAGTTTGAACTATAACTAGAGAGAGTCTTATTACATTAAGGCTATACATCAGTTGAGGCACGCTCTAAAAATATCGTGGCTAGGCGATGCGCGGATTGCGGGTCACGGGTGCAAATGACGCATGCCGAACGAAATATAATTTGTCATATAAATCCAACATGCGTCCATTTAATGTCCTGTTTTTTGTTCTATTAGTAACAATAATAATATATTCATTGACATGTTTTCTTTTTCAAGTAAATGGGTAACGTTTTTAGCCATCTTTACACGATTTAAGAATTAATACCCCCGTCGCCATCACGAAAAAAATTTACGTGTTCCCAGCTCGACGTTCTGTCTCCGAATGGCAGCGAGCCCAAAATTTCGTCGCGCCTATAGTTGAAAATTATTTGCCGTTTCACCGATGTATCGTCTTAATACTTTCGAGTTTCGACTAAAGATACTTTGATTAAATAGTCATCATCATCAGCCTTAATCTATCCACTGCTGGATGAAGGTCTTTTCAAGCTGCTTCCACTTCTCTCGGTCCTGTACATTGCGTTTCCACGTACTTCCGCAGAACTTTAACATTTCATCGAACCTTGCGGACGTTTTGTACTTCTTGGATACCACTGGATGACTAGATTTGTCCAACGATTGTCTCTTCTTCGAGCTATGTGTCCAGCCCATCTCCATTTAAGGCTTTTAATAAACTCTATTACATCGCAAATCCTTGCTTGCTTCCTTATCCACTCATTCCTATGTTTGTCCTTTCGCGTTATGCCCAACATGCACTTCTCCATACCACGTTGTGCTACTCAAAGTTTCTGGATCTCTCTTTTACTTAGGGTCCATGTTTCACACGCATATGTGATCACGGGAAGCACACACTAGTTGAACACTTTGCGCTTTAGGCACAGTGGAAGGTCACTTTTGAAGACATCGTCGTCGTGGCCAGCCCTCCCTCACCCTGCAGTGGTGCTACAAAAGCAATCTACGCGCTGTAGGTCTGGAATAGCGAAATGCGAAAGAGTCGGCGATGGATCGAGGAAAGTGGCGCGAACTTATGCTTGCCCTATGCTCGAACGCTGGGTCGTGAAAGGGTGAAAAAAGAAAAAGAAGATTCTTGAACGGGCGGGTCCTTCTGCGCCTCATGTCTGATATCGTTACAACGCTCTGCTGGACCGTCTGGGCGGTGCTATGTGTTTTCTATCTTTCAGAATCTTCAAGCACTATGCAGAATGGCGTTATGATTAATATACATAATAATATGTTTCATCCAGGTGAAATATTAAAACCAATAGCCCCATTTTTTATAAATTCTTCTGATTGGAGATGTATTAATGTTTAATTCATTTACTTTTAATGACATGAGATCCAGTTAACCTGAACTAGCAATAATATTCCAATAACTAAAAAGAGTTTATATAGTTAGGAGACGCCTTCACTCGAGAGTAGTTGAGTAAATACCAATGGTGATTGAATATCAACGTAGCAAATAAACAAATTTTATACAGAAATCCAAATGTACCTGTCACTCCTGTCAATCGAACTTTTGTCACTACAACATCAAGTAAAAGCTCTGGTATAGCACTCATTCCGTTTTGAAAACCGCGTGTATATCAAAGTTTATCACATTTGGCATTTCACCGGTTGTAGTACGATAATGGCGTCGGAGACTGTATTTTCGACGCCCGCCACGACGACAGGATGTTCGGTCGGGGCTTTTAAAAGCGACTGTGACAATAATTATTATCTTTCTCTCTGCGATGCGGTCCGGTGTTTTAGCGATCCAATGAAAAACGGATTGCGATTTTTTCATTGTATCTACAAAGCTCTGGTGTGGAAGTAATAAGCGAACCCGGTTGAGCTTTACTTTTTTGGAGCAGTGAAAATTTTAAATACTTAATAGGTATCTACTTTGATTTAATAAACAAAAATCGATTGCCAGGGTAGCTTGATTTAGAAGAGCACTGATAAGTGGGCATTAAAAGTGGCCAATAGTTAAAATTTGTCGCAATTAGTATGTCACTGCGTAGCATAGAGGTAATGCGCGGATGGGACGTAAACCCGGGAGATGCAGGGTTCGATTCCCTGCCGGGTTGGCTTACTTTTTTCAAAAAGATTTTTTCTATTGGTTATAATATATTTTCTCAGAAAGTGTTTTTCAAAATTATGTATGTTCAAAAAACTTAGATTTTTAAATATTGTTTTACCGATTTTTGGAATACCATATCTACACAGCGCTCGAAATGGAAAAGTTTACGAACCGGAGCGCACGACAGTTTTCTGAAGAACAATACATAGTTACCATAGTTAGAAGACATAGCTATCATTTTTTTGTGTATTTCATAAAAATAACTATGTTAGATTTTCTATTATACGGTCAAATTATTTTTTCCACGAGACGGAGCGATAATTTTACCGATTTCAGGAACAGGAACGGCGCTCCGGTGCGCTCCGGTCCATTTCGAGCCCTGATTCTACCACTTCCAATTTTTAATAGTGTCACGCATTAGAATTCTTGTATCGAATTTCAAGTCCATGGGTATAAAAGAAGTAAACAAAAAATTATCTTGAAAAACATTACAAATTTTAGCTTATTTTATTATATTATAATACTAGTAGTAGATGTAGAAGTAAATGTTAATTTTACCAGAGTATCCCAATACAAAAATCAAAAATAATAATCCACAATAATATGTCATAAATAATATTATCTTAAAAAATACCTTTTAAACATGTCGTATTTTTATGTTTTTATAAACATGGTTCGTGGTTGGTTCACCTTTATGTAATGTTATGTCAGCGTAGTGTTTTGATTTTGAAAATCGTGTTCTCTGAGACGACATCGTCTTGGAAAAATACGAATCCAACCCTTGTTAAGCTAAAAATAAGGTTGTGTTACGAAGGTTTTATTGAAAATAAATTATTTCTACCTACGTGAGAGGATATTTCGATCTCGAATCATACAGTAAATACGTTGGACATTTACGTATATTATATACTTATATATACAAATATGAATAAATAAGTATTGTGTTATATTACGTATCCAAATAAATAGATTACCTTGGCCATTTTGCAAAAAAAAGTATCATATTTTTTACTGAAAGGGGTTAACAGCTCAATAGAAATGTTATTTCTTATTTATCAATAAGATTTATTTTCTTTTATTTTGTTAACTGTCAATTCATGGTGGAACTGCATTGTATTGTTGTTTTTATTTAATAAAACGCAATTTTTTTCAACTGAACAGTTGAAAATGTCCCACTGAGTCGGACGAAACCGGTCCTAATCTATTGATTAAAAGTGGAATAAGTACTACAAAAAATTGCGTTTTATTAAATAAAAACAACAATAATATTTATCTTTACAATGGTCAAAATATTATGCCACATTCTTGAGACACTGTTATTATATTGGTTTTTAACATCACGTCGCCTCGATTTTACAACGTTTTTATTAGCTCGTACTCTTGTTTGTCCGGTGGTTGTTTGTCCAGTACAAATCTTGCAATCGATTTTTAACTAACTTCCCGACTAGCTAGACATTTGAAACTATCAGGATATATCAGAACACGATGCCAATGCATTCTTTTAATACTTTTAGCCATCTTTAAGCAGAATTGAATTCATTTTCAGTTACTTCTGTTTTGTATGGAAAGTTATTTCAGAAAAATCCGTAAAAAGTTAAAGACATTGGTTGCTAAGCGGGTGGTCCTAGCAACTAAATTATTAATATATACGTACGTTACTATGGAAGTCAAAATGAAATGTCAAAATGACATTTCAGTATTATATATATGTTTGTTTGTTTTTTATTTACTTCATATCAAGTACAAATTTGAGCATATTGAGCATAATAATTTGACAGCAAATTTAAAAACGTTGTATATAAAAAGTTCTTTTTATCTTGTAATTATTTGTCTATTAAAACAAATTGCTGGTACAAAATTTTCGGAATCACGTATCCATGGAAATATTAAAACATGTGTTGGGAACAGCTGGGAAACTGGGAGAGGAATTATGGTGTTTAAGAACTGCAATCCGGTACTATTTTATTTAGCACTAAAACACTGATATTCTTCTCAATTTTTCTATAGGATTTTACAAAGGGTATGTTTCGTGAGGGTAAATTCAGTATTGAATAGATATTAGATAGAATTCTAAGATTTTTGAAAACTATACATTTTTAACGAAAATATTCATAAATCTTCAGATTTTGTCTATAGTCAGTCTACCCCTTAGTCGTTCCTTCATGGTTGAAAATCGTCACTACCTTAAAATTCTGTCATCGTTTGAGCGACCAAGACTTATTTATTATTTAAGTCTATTCGGGATATTTATCCTGGAAGTAAAATTTTCTTTAGTGACTTCATTAATTTATGTTGCCAGAAGAGTAGCAGAGTCAATTACATTACTTCTTGTTCGTACCCTCATGGCTGAGGATCGTGACCAGCTTAAAATTCTGTCATCTTTTGAGCGACCAAGACTATCCACCCATCTCAATCTTCTGTTTATCTCAGGGCAGAGTTAAGACTACACCAGTCGCTCCAACGCGCTGACGCTCTCCCTCTGCTTTGCCTTCCTGAGAAGCTTCTCAAAACCATCAGTCTCTCATCAGATCGGTTATCCAATCTGCGCCGAACAATGTGTCCACATATTTTCGTTGTTCCTATTTCTGTAGTTTCTGGATGATTGAATGGTTTGTCCTGTGCTCTGTCCAAAAAAATAAGAAGCATTCGGCACCAACACCACATATCGAAAGCATCAATTACCTTCCACTCCTTTTCTTTTACAGCCGTATTCATATAGTTCCGAACCGCGCTCAACGCAGTTAGTGGTTTATCGGCCGAATAAGAAAACTATAGAAAAATGCATACGTCACGAAGATGCGTACATGAATGCGCACCAAACTTAAAATGGCGGTGATCTGCGCGATCTGTCAGTGTCACTTTAATATATGTCTAAAATGAGTTCAGCACAACAAGCGTTTAGTAGGTTTAGTTCGTCTTGATTGAAGTTAACTGCCCGTCTTCGTTGGGCTAGAGATGGATTCATGATGGTAAAAATGCTAAAATTGTAAAAATGTATACAGATATCGAGGATCGATGGAAACGTCAATATTGTCAATGAGCCCGCGAAGCTGTATTGCCATATTATGGACATGTTAACTGGGTATACTTTATCCTTTTGTGCATGGAAGTATAAAATAAATATGATATTATAGCAAATAAATTATTTAAAGTTCATGATAATTATTCATTTATAATTAATAAATTTATATAGTACCGTTTGCACATTTTTTCACCTATTCACAATTTCAAAATTTTTAATTAATTATCGGGGAATCAAAATTTAAAAGTTGGTAACATTAGTCACGGCATGACGCGTATTACGTCAGCAACGTGACGTCACTATTCAAAAGTCTCTATTTAGGTTTATGCATGCAAGTTTACATTAAATAGCTTGAATGCAGTTTGCTGTTATATGCATACGCCAGTTAGAGTCCATGACATCAATACGAAGAACACTAATGTATAGTCAGTATTGAAATAAAAAATAAAATTTATAAACACGAGTACACAAAAACCAAGTATAATACTTTTACTATTTATTACAGTAGCTTAAACTTTACATATTATTTAGAAATTCTGAGTCGTTAGTTAGTTTTTTTTAGCTAATCCTTAATAATATAAAGGTACGTTAAATTTTAGTTGTAAAATAAATACTAAACATTACAACTCTATTGACAAAATAAGGCGAAACAAAATAAGCTCTTATCGGAACTTTGTTTATTTTATCTGACTTTATTTTGTTTTCAAGTTAACAAAGTTGTTTTTTGGTGTTATTTATTACGTTTCACAGCGCGTTTTGGTCTATACAGGTAATTCTCAGTTAAATAAGTATTGTCAGTACATAAAGTAGTCCGTTAATACGTTTAGAGAATTTAACAGGAAACATATCGACCGTTTTTAGGAAAAAGGGCGTAACCCACACAGATAAAATTTTACAGGAGAGGCAAAAAATGTTCTTTGAATGATTTTGGTTGGCACAAACATTGGTTGCATGTTGATTGATGATTTGGTATAATATCTTTTCGATCTACTAATAATTAAAGAAGTTATTACTGAAAAATCATTAAAATTTAGGGTAAATGCTTTTTTCTTTAAATTAAAACTTAATTAAAGCTCAATTAAAAATTGAATTTAGATAATAAATCGGCATTTGCGGCTTACTTCCTTTTTACAGAACGTGTATTTAATTGTATACATTGATAATATCTAATAAAAGCACTTTTCGAAAAATCGAGGATTACGCCCTTTTTCCTAAACACAGTCGATATATATTATACCTAGATATATATTTATTGATTCTTTGAGAATGCTTTCACATATATTTTTTACCTTACCACATACCTTTTTGGCGTATATCGTGGTATGATGAATGAGAAGCGCTAAAGTTGCTGCAGACGACAAATTTTAAACTCTACGGATTATACTCTCAAAATTTATATTATTTGCATTTCTTACGTAATGTGCCGCCCTCAACTAACGCATAACCTTCCAAACTATACGGGACGTCACAACTCTTATCACTACCCAATTCTATTTGAGTCTCTTTTTGCGACACGGGTTTCGCATTTCGGCATCTTGATGCACTACACGCACTCGCCAAAAGGTAGTATTCGTTGTCAGTGTGTATTTACCTTTTGGTGAGTGTGCATCAGTAGCGAAGGGTGGATGAAGGCTGTTAAGATCCGCCATAGAAAGTGTACACTTAACTTTGTTAGTCCTACGTATTTGTTTTTATTGAACTAAGACTACACTTTACAGATGGTATTGTTTAGTTTTTAAAAATCAATTAAGCCCTGCAACCCAAACCATAATAATTTTCATATATTTTGGGTAATACGACAAAATTGTGCACACTTTTTATTCATACTTATTTGTTTTTGTTGGATTAACAATACATATTACACATATTGTTGGTTCATTTTTTAATTCATTAAGCCCTGCCTAAACCAAACCATAATGGACCAAAAATATTATTCTATCTATAAAATATTCAAAGTTATGTATGATGTAATTGCATAATTTTAGATGTTTAATAGATGTTTAATGAAAACTAACCAACACCATCTATAAATTGTAGTCTTATTTCAATGAAAACAAGAACGTATGACTGACGAAGTTTAGTGTCCACTATTTATGGCGAACCTTAACAGCCTACCTCCACCCTTTGCTACTGGTGTGCATAGTGCCTGAAGGTGCCGAAAGACGAAACCCGGATTGCAAATAACGACTCCAATGGAATAGTACAACATCTAAATCAGTTAGAATAAATATTGCTTTCATTTAAAAAAAATATAATATATTCTTTCTTTGCATGCAGTCAAAATAATAGATATATGTACGTACAATAAAAAGATTTTCTTTACTTTAAAGAATATAAATAATATCCTGCATTACCGACATACATTAACGTCCATACCTGTTCTGACATAAGCGTATAATCAAGATTTAAAACCGTGCAAGTTGCTATAACAAAAGTATTGCAACCCGGTGCCAGATGTTTAAATCGATTTCCCAATGAGAATACTCGTACACCCACGGTTTTACATTAGACGCTTCGCACACAGATATTACTTGTGATGAGTTGGGTTTCGGAAATATCCTGACGGGAATTCTCGAGAAATTTTCATTTCATTAACATTTCGGGAAATCCCGGATCTCGCGAATCTCTTCTCGGGATTCGGGTCATCATTGTCAGGATCAAATATTAATTGAAAAAACGATTTTCTATATGAAAAAGTGGACAGAAAACACAAAACTTTCAAAGACTGATCGGGGCATTTAACACAATTAAGCCAACGTCGACTCAAAATGAGCGCATTTTTTGCAACATCAGGGAATTTTATATCTCAAAAGCGTACGCGATTGTCAGACGCAGCGATTGACAGTCTGTGTTTTTTGAAATCCCATTTTAATAAGTAATGATTTCCTACTTCTATTTTGTTTGTCTTCTTATATGAATAAAAAAAATTACATTTTTTTTGGAATTCGTCTGTTTTTACACTTATTTTAGGATTTTTACAGGTTTTTTAAATTTCCCGATAGAGAGAATTCTTTTCTGGAAATTCCGAATCTCGAGAATTTCATCATTTCGGGAAATCCAGAATCTCGAGATTGAGATTTTCTCGGGATTTTTTTTACAAAGTGTAATAAATTAAACACACTCACTTTAACATAAAATATTCTTCATATATTATTGAAATACAAGAAATCGTAAGGTCTTGGAAAATTGTATTAATCAAAATATGAAACTGTTAAAATAATATTTACAAGACAATGAATGCTTCCTACAAATATAACATTGTACTGTTTGTATAATATAATGTTTGAGGCGTTCACAGTTATTTTTATAGTAATCGAATTTTGGGTTTCCACCGTGTGTACTTCTTCCTTCTTTCCTCGATGTTTCGGGATCGTTGCAGAGACCATTATCAAGACATGATATGTTTTGTGTTGAACTGTGTGTAGGCATATGAATGTAAACGTCACTCTAAGAATGTCAAAAGGAATCCGATTAGCTAAGAACAAACGTTGTTCAGAGTAATGTGTCAATCATTACCACCAGAGATAGTACCGGATCGAATATTGGATTTTGCTGACAGTGCCGGAATCCATGATGTTTATAACCGTAACCCATCATCCTTATAATTATTATTATTATTTTCTTCCTCTTGTAGTGTAATATTTGTTCTAATGTAAATCTCATATTGCGAACGTCCTAAATTTTGATTTGTTATGTCGACAATGTTTTGTTTCCTTAAATAAATAAATAATAAAAGCTTATTCAAATGACGTCACAATTTATATTCAAAAAATTAAACATACTTATTATACACAATATTGTATAAAATATAGATGAAACATTGCTTTAAATGATTCTTTTTTTATATATCGTATTAACGTGGTAGATATGTTATCTAACGTAACTATAATAAGTACCTAATACAACAGAAACTTTGATTCTTATAACCATAATAAGAATAATAAATATATAATTTTTATTCAGTACCCATGGTGATTGACCCATAGTCACTGGTTTGATCTCCCGGCTGACAAAAAGAAATTTTAATATTTTCAATGTGTGTTTGATTCAAGTTCTCAAAGCCCAGTATTTGATTCTATGTATACAAGGATTTTAATATAGCCTACATTCTGTGGAGGGCCATATGCTCTGATCAAGAGCGAAAATAATATATTTCTTTGACAAACTAGGTATTTGTTTTATTTATTATTATTATTCACAATTCATTATTATTCACAAGTTTTCAGAATGTAGCACTCATTGTATTGAATTATATAATATTATATAATTATCTTGTGATCTGAAGATGGATCGAAAGATGGAAGATGGATCTGAAGAGGATCCTTATAATTGTCCAATTAATGGGGAGCACCTCAGTCACCTGCGCTTTGCAGATATTATTTTTATACTCTCACAAGACCCGAAAGACCTCCAAGGTAGAATGCAAAAACTCGCGGATGTCAGTCAACCGGTCGGTCTAAAGATAAATGTCTCAAAGACAAAAGTGATAAGTAACTGTTTTTCGGACCCTGCAATTATCTGTATTTATGGCACCCAACTCGAGCAAGTCAGCGGCTACGTCTATCTCGGACAGCAGGTGTCCATAGACGGAAGCATGCATGATGAAATTGTTCGAAGAATAAAGCTGGAATGGAGTGCTTTCGGACGTCTGAATAGTATCTTCAAGAGTGACCTACCAGTATGTCTTAAGCGTAGGGTGTTCAACCAATGTGTGCTACCCGTGCTCACGTATGGCTGCAAGACGTGGACCCTCAACACGAGAGATGTCCAAAGGCTAAGAGTCACACAGCGAGGCATGGAGAGGTGTATGTTGGGCATCACGCGAAAGGACCGTAAGACAAACGAATGGGTTAGGAAGCAGACAGGAGTACGCGATGTAATAGACGTTGTCAAATAGCTGAAATGGAGATGGGCGGGGCACATTGCTCGCCAAAAGGACGACCGCTGGACAAATGCCGTCATCCAGTGGTACCCAAGGGGCGTGAAACGGCCACAGGGCCGCCCTAAAAGCCGCTGGATTGACGAACTGGTAAAGTTCGGCGAAAATACGTGGCAGCAAACGACACAGGACCGAGAGAGTTGGAGAAAGCTTGGGGAGGCCTTCATCCAGCAGTGGATTGACCCCGGCTGATGATGATGATAATATAATTATAAAACACATCAAATATTTTTTGAAAAAATACAATGCCCGACGGGACTTGAACATGTTACCACTGGATTTGCGCTAATTTGCTTTGCGCTAATTACGATGAAAGTAACTAGTAGTTGTTACATAAAATGGTTATCTAATAGCGTTAAAATTGGCTGTCAGTTATCCTGGGACCCACGACCTAATAGGCCAACGACGGAATAATATTATTTACTAATAAATATGATTGATGTTATATATAGCATTGCAATTAATATTCGTGTGCGAGTTCACTAAGACTTTATTCGTGCATTGGCCTCTGCTTGAAACCAATTCTCTTAAGGTGCACTGCGCCAAGAGAGTACTTAAGTATTCTGTACGAAACAATGGCGGGTGTTGAAAATACAATAGGCATAATAATTTTAGGTTATGTTTTCAGTTAGCCGGTCTTACAGGAAGCTATAATTTTAAAGTATGTACATTACAATGGGAATAGGTTTTTTTAATACAGTAATAATTTTGAATGTTAAGTTAAAGAAAAGAGAATAATATATATATATATATATAGATATAAGATTTTGGACGTGTGGTTGTAGAGTAGCTTTTCTTTGGTTGAAGAATCATTATCACTCTTTAATGTAGAAGCAACTAACAGTCTCCACCTCTCATGGTTATCTGATTGTCATGCAATAAAGCGAAGACTACCACCAGTTTGTAAGTGCATTAAGTTTTTAACCAAGAAGATGAATCAGTAAAAAAGTTAATTAATATACTTGCTCTCAATTTATAAATATGTATGTTCAACAAGCTTTATTATATTACATACTTTTATTATGAACGTCTTTTAGCCATTCACTTAACGCATTGACAGCTTGCTCTGGTTCAGAAACATATTTTGATTTCTGTTAATAACGGTATTCAAACCCACGACAGCTTCAAAGACAGATATCCTGACATTTCTTTTATATGGGGAACGTTCCTCACTGGATAAATCCGTGTCCTTAAAGTTGTACGTATAATGTTGTTATATATTACAGTTAATTGTGATAAAATGCATGTCTAAATAGAACACTATAGGATGATTTATTAATAAAATAGAAACACTTCCGGTTTTAATATTTATTCAGAGTTCACAGAGATTAATCAACAATAAAAGAGAATAGTTGGTGCTACCAAACCAAACAAAGTACCAAACGGTGCAAGAAAATAGATTAACAAGATAAGATGACTCCCTCGACCCAATAACCAGATGAACTTGCCAAAGAATTAGTTCAGTTCAGGTAGGTATTGTATTTGATAACTGGATAACCACACTTAACACTAGAAATGAATTATGATAGTGTAAAGGTAACGCGCTTAGTTTCAAAATAGAGAACCTGTATGATGATAGCTGAGGCTGTGAGATTGTTAGTGAAAATTACGTATTTAACATAGGGTTAAATCCTAATCCATCTACATAACGCTTACGATTCCCAGCCAATGGGCAGTGCCATCTGTGTGTCTCGTTTCGAAGACATTCTGCTATAACGCGTAATAAAAACCACAGAAAGACAGAAGAACAAAGGTAGGAAAGTAAATTAGAAATACAATTACATCGTATATAATATTATGTTTATATAAAATTTTGATAGTTGGTGCTCGTAAGTATCAAATCGTATTTATCAAATATCTGATAAAAATGACAGCATTATTATTTGATATTTGGTAGCAATCAATATTTAAGTAATAAATATTCTTATTGGATCTAATAAAAGTGGAACATTACTGCCTATAATGATCCACAAAAACGCGTCATTTTTATCTCAATGCTATATGGCCAGTTCTTTCCAGTAAGACAGTGCACGGTAAACTGTGCTACGGAAAAGTGTAATACATACAATCATGCCCCCCACAAAGGGGGGGCTGACAGGACTCCAGCCTGGGGAGCTGGGCTTAGTGGGACCCGGCATGGTGGGTCGACCAGTTGTGAGATAAACACACACCAGAAATTTGTTATATTATAAAAAAATCGCCTGCGGAGCTTTACTACTTCATGAAAATTAACATTAAAAAATATGTAGTTGTGGAATACGTTTTTTTGTGTTTATAGAATAAAAAAATGGTTATTTATCCAATATCGAAGAGTCAATTGCTACTTGGCAAGACTACTACTACTACTACTAGTACTACTACTCAGTGGCGAAGGGTGACTTTTGGAAAGAGGTAGGCTGTGGAGATATGAAAAAAAGAGCAGACTTGTCAGGTATACTTACGAGAATAGTACGATATTTACTGCTAATGAATAGGCACACACTAATAAATGATAACGACACACTAATTCAATGAAACTTCAAAAACTCATTGACGACATAAAAATGAGCGATGTGCTTAAATTACGTATTTTTCAAAACATGTATACCCATCAAAAATCATTAGATAAAATTTATTTTTATTTTTAAAAACAATCTATACTTACTTATTTATTAATATTCGATTAAACGCCGTTGAAATTATTTTTTTTAATTATCTAATTATTAATGATTTTGGACAAAGTGCGCAGTCGTGACAACAATATTATGCGCGAATGTTTTAGGCTCTGCGAAAGGAGCTTGCCTCATTTCGTACAAATCAGCAGACTTGCTGAGGTTACGAGACGTAAAGTCCATACAAAAAAAAATCAGAATTATTCCAAACATAATCGGAAATTTATTTACGTCGAGAAGTCGCGGCATTTATTATTTAATTTACGGCGCGGCGCGCTGTGGTTTTTTTAATACCTTTGCAGTTGTTTTGTAAACTGTGTAATACTGTAATACATTCCTACATATGCGATCTCGTTGGCAAAATAAATTATTTTTATATAACATAAAATAATGAAGTGATTAGTATATAAATATGTCAATATGCAATTAAAAAATATTTTTCTTAAGAAGGTAGGCTTTAAATAATCGCCTAGTATGGAGTAGTAGTAGTAGTAGTACTACTACTACGACTACAATTGCTACTACAAGAGGTGGTCGCGACCAGTGGTTCATAATAATAATATGATACCTAGTGCCGATAAATCAATAATACAAGGGGATTTATTTAAAAATACAGAAAATCGCTTAAATACACAGAATACCATTTGGGGAACACTATTGTAGAACATCATATTACCATTAACCTTGGCGATAGGTAGGAGGGTTCGCCAAACATCCTGACCTAGGGGCCCGGTTCAGGATCTGGGGGCCATGCATACAGTTTAATAAATCAACCACTTACATAACTTTTCCTACTACACATTTATACCAACATAAATAATATTTTAAAATATTATTTATTTAAATATGCCATATTACCCCTTGCGTTTTCCGAAACTCTCAATAATGCTTTCTATACATACAACCCCGATGTAAAATATATCACCATCTGCTTCATTGATCTCCGAGTCACGGAGGCTTCCAATTATAACCGGCGAAGCCTTCGACGGGGATTTTCATGCAAAAATTATTACAGAGGTCACCGATTTCTACGTTGGGAAAATGTAACCCCCTCTTGTGCAACCCTTGCCAGGTAAAAATATGCTAAAAGTACTTCATTATATATGTTCATTCATTGATAACTGGATCGAAGTAGACAAGTCTAAGGTACATTTTAAGATTTAACATTTTATTAAAATAATACGTGGTACATGATTTTATAAATTGATATTATTTTTAGAATTCCTACCACTACATGTTGTCTAATGTAGAGCAGGTTTACTAGCAATATTTTGACACCGGGGTCAAGTCTACTGCATTTTGCAATTTAACATGTTTGATTTATTTATAAACTCTATCACCTACCTATTAGTCAATTATCTCAATAAAAAATATAACAAACAAATTATGAATAGTTGAAGTGTTTGTAAAAAAAACCTTCCTTATCAATAATAACACACTCGACAAGCGTATAATCAATAGTCAAAACCTAATAATAGATCATAAGTAATTATAAACAATAAAAATACTACACTCAAGAAGTGTAAAATCGTCCATTCTGGGAACAATGGAATGGATTGGGAATTAATGGAGTTTTAGTTTGTAGTATAGTTTAGTAGTAGAGTAGTGGAGATATAGTTTTTACCTACTTTATTGTATTGATTTGTTATATATGTTAGAGTTAATAGTATTCGTTGTCAGTGTATATTTGCCTTTTGATGAGTGTATACAGTGCCTGAAGATGCCGAATGGCGAAACCTGGGTCGCAAAAAAACGACTCAAATGGAATAGTACATAACTTAAATCCATTAGAATTACTGTAATATTGTCAATCTCATGCAGTAACCTAAGTTGACATCACCGAAACGGACGGAATGTATTAGCATCGTAAAAGAAAGGTTATAAATCCATTGTTAACATGTTAATAATATATTTAGTATTAAATTTTACATTCATATTAATTTCATTTAATCTATACAAATATTTCGCTCGAATGCTTGAACTTTATTAAAGACATAACTATAATAATATGTAGCAATAAAAAAATATAAATTCGTCGCTAATTTTCTACAAACACGTATCTCAAAAAACACAACTTTTCAGGAGAGGCAAATAACAACTTTATTCTCTCAGTTTTTAATTCAGAAATAAGTTTTCTTCTATGAAATATCCATTTAGTATAGTTACATATATTTTCACGAAAAAAATGTTATGTTTCTTCAATCTATCGCACTATACTTTCGACCAATCAGTCATATTGTCGGAGATACAAGAATGCGCTGCAACTTTACTGTGAATCATTCCACAATATTACAGCAGTAAACACGTTGCTTGATTTACGAGAAAGAACTTCGGTATAATTATCTGTCGGAGTTCAGTATTCTGTGAACTTACAAACACGTTACTCAAGATACGAGTTTATAATATTTATAAAAGTCTTTTATTGTGATACGAGCTTTTTCTGATTGCTTAAATCTATTATGTTGTAAAGTATGTTTTGAGATACGTGTTAGTGGAATATGTGCGTATTCAAAATCTCAATTCATTACATCAAACTAGGGATTCCAATCCCGGGATCCTGAGCTATTTTCGATACCTATGAATCCCGGGATTGATAAACATAATCCCGAAACTTTCGGGATTGATTTTTTTATCAATTTTTATGGAAAATAAAATAAAAACGAAAATATAATAGAAAAAATACTTTTAATAACAAATAACTACATTAGAAATAAACTGAGTTTGAATAAAATTTGATATATATCCATGTGTAAGTTGCCGATTCATTTTATTTTTTCACATAAATTATTAAAAATGAGAAAGATTGGAAAAAACAATGCTTCGCACTGTTAACAAAGTAATTCCACCATGATCTCATACGTTTTACGGCAGTTTCATATTTGGCTGACTAATTAGATTTATGAAGCGGAAAAGCCATAAGTACACTATGATTTGCTATACTATTTTAAATCTCGCTAACCCATTCATAAAGTCTTTACTATCAAAAACAGCAATCTCATATTAAATTCACTTTATTATTTATATTACAATATTATTTACTCCATTAAACTTATGTATTTCCAAGATTTAACGTATACAATATTAACAATAAATGTCTTAAACAGTACAAATTGTACTGGATTTATTTTTGACCGATTTTATCAATGTTATCTGTAAATATAAAAAAATTATATTAACAATAGAAAAAATGCCAATCCCGGGATTGTCAAATTATAATCCCAAAATCCCGGGATCAGAATTTTGGCTCGGGATTGGATTCCCTACATCAAACAACTCAAAACTGACAAAAATTGAGATACGTGTTTGTAGAAAATTGACGACGATTATACAATAATTTTAACGTTTAGGTCCGTAGATTAAAGTGAAATTAACAAAATTAAATTATTTTATTGTTCCATTGCATGCTCCTGTCGCCATAAGAATTTATATTAATTACGAAATGCCGTATCAATAAACGCTACAATATTTTTAATAAAATATTGTATTAAAACCATTACTTAATGCGTGTGCGTGCATGCTATGAAGTGTGGAGCGATACATTAGAGCGAAAGTATAACATTGCCAGAGCGGAATTGTAGAGGCAAGCCTCGGCCAAAACTCGTAATATAACGAACATACGTATTTTCCGTTTCCATTCAGGTACAAGTTACTTGGCATTTTACTTTTAAGATAATACTTTTCAAAGGCATAATTTTAAACCCATACTTAGAAAGCGTAAGTAGAAAAGATAAAACGATTTGTAACAATACATCGTGTTTTTTTCTCATTTCCACTAACGAGCTCTGCTAATAATAACATTAAAATAAATTTATTTTCTCATACATAATTTCAAATCGTATTTTTTTCATGAAAAGATTATTAAATTTCGAGTGGTTATATTACATTTATTTTCTCAGAAGTGTTTTCAAATTATGTATTATGTTAAATAAAAATAATTACAAGATAAAAAAACTTTTTATATACAACGTTTTTAAATTTTCTGCTCAAACTTGAAGTTGATATGAAGTAAATAAAAAACAAACAAACAAACAAATATAGAATACTGAAATTTCATTTTGATTTCCATAGTAACGCACGTATATAATATTAATAATTTAGTTTTTAGGACCACCCCCTTAGCAACCAATAATAGTCTTTTACTTTTTACGGATTTTTCTGAAGTAACTTGCCATACAAAACAGAATTAACTGAAAATTAATTCAATTCTGCTTAAAGATGGCTAAAAGTAATCAAAGAATATATTGGCATCGTGTTCTGATATATTCTAAAAGTTTCAAATGTCTAGCTAGTCGGGAAATTAGTTAAAAATCGATTGCAGGATTTGTACAAGACAAACAACCACCGGAGAAACAAGAATACGAGCTAATAAAAACGTTGTAAAATAGTACATTCTTAAATCTTGTGAATGTGAAAAAAATGTTTATTATATTATTAATAAGTGCAAGTACGTTGAAACAAAATTTTTAAGTAATCCTGTGGGTATATTCTATACACAAGGCGGCTATCGACAGTTACAGTGATAGATATTAAAATTTTATCATATTTTTGCTGATTGATTGTTACAATGAGTTCACCGTCTATACCAGCCAAGAGAGGGGATGTTAAAACATTTTTTGATTGTTTAAACGATTAACTTATTGTAACAGTTAATCTCCTCAATATATAAATATGAGACACTACCGTCGATAGCCGCCGATAGCCGCCTTGTGTTTATAATAGATTCACTGATACCGCTTAGTAATTAGGATAATTCATTAAAATACATAAGTGATTGCCAAAAAGTAACGCAATTTAGAAAGCGCCGGAGAGAGTATTGTAAAAATCACTTCGTCGCAATTAGATAGTACACGTATAATAGTAGCTTAGGGCACATGGGCGCGCATCTCGAAGGGTGCATATTTATATATTTCTCAGAAGTGTTTTGAAACTAAGTAGGTATGTTTAATAAAAGAATTTAAAATTATTTAATTTTGTGAATTATTCGTTGAATTTATTATTTTTTTCAGTCAAACTAAATAGCCGATTTAGACATCTAGTCTATCTAAATATTTAAAGAAACAATATGAAAAATCAATGATTTTTTAATGTATAAGTGTAATGAAATCTTTGTATTCGGAAAATCAAGTCGCCAAGCATTCGGTAATGATATGCAAAAAAATGTTAGGTACGTCAAAATCAACTATTATAGCTTTTTTGATAAAAGTATCCAAAGTTACACCAATGTATAGAGAAAGAATTTAGTATAACTTTGACCCCCTTCCATGTGGTTATTATTAAACCACTACCATTTACTTACCTTATTGCCTTACCACTATATGGAAGGATCGGGGAATTTCGATTGCCACAAAAATGATGCTTGTGCAAACATTACATAGTGTTCTCGATATATCTATACGGAGTTGAGTCATGGACCATGAAGGCAAAGGAACGGAAGGTAATTGATGCCTTTGAGATGTGATGTTGGCGATGAATGTTTCGTATTTCTTGGACGGAACACAGGATGAACCAGTCAATCATTCAGAGACTGAAGATAAAGGAACGGCTTTCGACAATATGTCTGAGAAGAATTCTGCAGTTTTTTGGACATATTATCAGGCGCGGACAAGACAATCTGGAGAGACTGGTAGTTTTGGGTGGCCTCCAGGGAAGGCAAAGCAGAGGAAGAGCGTTTGCGCGCTGGAGCGAACAAGTGAAAGAGCTGACAGGGGGCACCATCCTAAGAAGCTGAAGATCGAGAAGGATGGAAAGTTTTGGTCGCTCAAAGGATGGCGAAATTCAAATGTGGTCACGATCCTCAGCCATGAGTGCACGACCAAGAAGAAAAGAGATCATTCATACAATCCACTTGTTTCTATCGTCATAATTTTCAACAATAATTATATTATATAAAAAACTATTACCGCAAGCCTTTTCAGGGTGTTATATAACTGACTATTGCCGATCGTTGGCAATTATATTTGAAATGACCTTTTGAGCGGTCGTTAAATTCACTGGAAATGACTTTTCACTAGCAGGAAATTATTTTTCCGCCGCCGCGAATTTTCCCAGAATAGTATGACGTAAGACATATATGAAAAGCAACTTACTTACGACATTGAAAAGATTTTTTACTACTTATTCAGAATTATGACTCGCTTAGTTGGTTAACGTAGTAAAATTCGATACAATGTCATACTAAGTAGAATTTATTGTATTCTATTTTTAGTGTTCATTTAACTTAATATTTCAACAGATAAAACCATTAAATATGTTTATTTTTTCTATTTTATGACTCATATAAATTGACAATGATTTATCTATCGAATATTGTGTTAGATTATAATATCTGGGGCCTAGTGCTAGAAGTGCCTATATCAGATTTTGGCCAGTTTGAGTTAAGTATAATAAAGTACTTTAAATTGTTCTTTATTTCAATACTATGCCCTAGTACAGGGCTCGGCAAATCGCGGCATGTGGCTCTTTGGGTATTGACGTGCGGCTCTTTGCCAAATTTCCAATTTTTACAAAAACTTTTGCAAAATTCACAATTTTTATTTTTTGTCATTGATTTGCCTTATTTTTCCTCCATGGCGGTTGATGCAAAAAGGTATGTTTGTTGTTGTTTTAAATCCGCCCATTGCAAAAGTCGACAAATCAATTTTTTCTCCATTTGATATTGACACGAGCACTTTTGAAATACAATTTTATTGGTGTATTTAACAAGCAAATAGTTATGGAGCTCAAAATTTGTAGGTCTTGCCACCGAAATTGAGGATTTGGAGAAAGAAAAATGCAATTTTATTTCACAACACAAGTGGGGCGCTCTAAAAGATCTACGTAAAGTAGATACTACGATTTTTAATACATATTATGGAATATTTTTCCGAACTGATATTCGAGTCTACATAATAATATGTATGTGAACAATCATTTTCAAACATGAACAATATAAATAACATTTAGAGAAGCCAAATAACCGATGAGAATTTTTTGGAGTTGCGCCTGAAATTAAAAACTACAAGTTAGCCGGCTCGCACATCACAATTCGCCTTGTGTGCCTAACGGCCATAAATCAAAAGTTGACAAAATTTCGACGAATGTTGCATCGTACATCCTCGCACATCTGCCCAGCGGCAAACGTCAAACACGAAAAAAGAGAAGTCTCTCGTCTGCCATTTTTATTGTGTTGATTGTATGAACAAACGTCAAACGCGGCGGCGTGAGCGAGCAATGACATTGTAGACAGAGACAAAGACAGAAATGACCGATGGCCGCCAGCTGTGCGCTTGCGCGGAGGCGACATTCCCGAGATCGACATGCACGCTTTGGCCATTGCAACTAGACGAATGTCGCAGGGTCGCAGAGTTGCAGTTGCATCGGCCAATCTGCGAAGGTCCATTTGATAACGCTTGTTTCTTGGTTTACGATGACGTCACATCGACGAATTCGTCGTAAGACGCATGCGGCGAGTTCTGATGTGCGAGCCCTCTTACATACACACTCTCCAAAGAAATGCAAGGAAGGTCATTGTTCACATTAGTTTTAAGGAATGCGTAAAAATTGTATGTAATTCATATTCTGTGAAAATTATATTTATAATGTCAACAATAAAAACATATAATATTAAGTATTTACGTTAGTTTTATTCGGGAAATCTTCGTCACTTAATAAATAAACAATTATACAATTAAATAATTCATTTAAATAAATCATATTTATGAAAATATACGTATGGCTCTCGAAAAAATTTTTAACCGTTGTGGCACTCATATTTGGCTCTTTTGGTTCAAGAGTTTGCCGACCCCTGCCCTAGTATGTCAGCCGATGTAAAATTAATGAAATAATAGGACATTTTTAAAGTGTATGTAAAAATACTGTCATATTAAGACCAAGAAATGCCTATGTTGACATAGCGATTCAAATTTTAAGATTTCCTCATTTTCCAGTATTTTCCAAAAAAAAACTCTCTGAGCTTATTAATTTATATTTTTTTATACTTCATCCGGTTTCCGTGATGTGTATTAGGTAAAAGTTAATAACATTAATTATTATTTTTTTTTTTGAATTATTAATAACCATGTCCTTGCTTTTTCGTACAAGGTAGTTGTTAGTAATTTTGAACAATCACAAACACCCAGGCTTTGAGAAAAACACATAAATATTGTATCCTTACCGGGAATCGAACCCAAAACTCTCGGGCGGAAGGCCAGCGCATTACTCACTGCACCACGAGAGCCGCCGAACTTGTAACACTTCTAACATTAGTCCCCAGATATATAATTTACAACAAATTTCCATATATCTATTATATTTTTTTAAATTTATTAATAAAAGGATTCTAATGGGCATATTGGATTCGGCTACACGGAAAAACTCAAGTACCTATATAAAATAATATAAAATACCTATGATATTTAATAAAAAATCAAAATTGAATTCAAAATACTTATTTTATATAGGTATTATAAATAAGAATGCTAAAAATTATCGTTACTCATTAAAACGAGAAAGTAAATACCCTTAACTGACAATTCCACCCCTACTGTTTACCTGCTTGTGATTGCAAATGAGCCAGCATGATCGAAAATGGTTAAATGTAGGCCTCACGATTCTATCGCTACTATTCAACGAGTGTGTTATTTTTGTGTGTTGTATATTTACTTTGGAATCTTCTCATATTATAAACTATGCAGGATATACTATAAGAATGGGGAAAAATTAACTAGAGATGTTTTATAAATATAGGACAGTAGGGGGTTATTTATAATATTTGTAATCAAATTATTCACCAACTTAAATATATCAATCTCTTAAGCCGAATTAAAAAAATCACCATCAAGTTTGCGACTCGTCAGATATTATCTGCGTTCAAACGGCAAAACGCGCGGTGGGCAATTTCGCTGACACGCTGATTCCCTTTGACGAAAGCGCGCAGCAATCACCGTTCGAAGCCTTATTTCTACCCCCAAAACGATCCGCGCCACCTCGCAAAGCCTACGCCCCACCCGGAAAGCTGCAGGCGAGACGTGGAGAGGTGTCGCTCCAATCAAATTTCTCATTTCTCATACAATGGTATGATATCGAAAAAAATTCACTCGGCACAGGGTGCGTTTGCTATATACTCATGTTTTTAGAGTAATAAATATTCTGTGGATCTTAACACGTTTGAGATTATATAATATATATTGATTATTTTGAAATGTAATTTTTTTAAAGTAGGAATGATTGAATTCAATTTTTATTTAGGTACGAGTATCTAACTGCCTCTTAGACATAGTTCACTTAGATGAAGGATATGATAATATAGTTAGCTTCTAGGATTCATCATACGACACGCCAAACCATTCAAGTATTCAAATATCATACGTACACTCTACGTCTTGTTAGTGCGTAGCATTCTTGAATATGGGTCGATTATCTGGTGTCCTTATGAGGTTTCCTATAAGCTTATTTTAGAACGCGTCCAGAAGAAATTTCTTCGATATCTTTATTTTAAGAGATATAACTATTTTCCTTTCGATAATTCGTCAAATGATTATTTTCTGACTGCTTTTTTACAAGGCATGCTTACTTTTCCCTCTCTTGAATCTTGTAGGTCACTTGAAACATGTTTGCCTGTTATCGCGAGGGATGGTTTCCAATCCTGGTGGCCTAAAGAATTAAAATGTACATGCGCATGTGAATAACCTACGTGGTCGCAGGATTTATTCTGGTCCGACTCAATCGTATCGACAAATCAATTGATTGATTGATAATAATATACGCTCAGTAGTTAGTGTGAACAATAATTATAAATAAAAACAAAAGACGAGTGTATGATTGTATTTAGTGGGATATTATTATTGTTGCGTATTTATTCTTTTCCTTATTGTGCCATCCCCTAGCGGAGGTCGGCCACCATCAAAGCGATCTTATCTTTGTCGTCTGCTACCCGGAACAGTTCAATGGAGCTGCACTCGTACCAATCACGGAGGTTCTTAAGCCACGAAATGCGGCGTTGTCCTCTACTACGCTTCCCATTGATCTTTCCTTGAATGACAAGTTGGGGAATGTTGTATTTTTGTCCTCTCATAATCTGGCCGACGTACTGTAGTTTCCTGGTTTTGATACTACAATTGAGAACTTCAACATATTTTGTCACCCGGTCAGTCCAAGGAATTTTGAGGATGCGTCTATACAGCCACATCTCGAAAGCTTCAAGTCTCCGTGACATCTCTTGGTCCATACTCCCATACCATAGAAAAGAATTAAGAGAACATAACAACGTACCATGTGTATTTATTATGTTGTGTTAAAATAATGAATAAAATTATGCAAATTTCATGTCATTGTTTAAACATCAAATTTGTGTTGTTATGTCAAACGCAAAACAGGACACACTACGTGCGGCCATACTTGCAATCTCAGGGTTAATTCAGATATATTCGTACGTTCAAAAAATAAGAATAATTATTCCAATTAGGTCATGACTCCTGAGAATGAATCAAAAGTGACTTTTCACGATTGGGCCAGACAGTTGGCCTAAAAATCTGCCAATGTAATTTGAACTTTAGAAACCAGCAAGTAAATATGAAGCCATTAATGTCCGTTTGTGGACCCGTGGCTCGTGTGTTGCGTGTGCCTCGTGACCAGCATCGAGCAAATTCAGTTGTTTGTTGTGTGTCTGAATCAAGATTATGGACCTTCTATGTTCAACAAATGGTTAAGGATCATTGCTCGCAAAAAAAATGTGACCCTATTGAAGACAGAATTGATTTTGCAGGAAAATTAACGAGGATATACTGCTCTATAGTCTATACCTACATACTCAAAATAGTATATTTTTTATTGGGTATAAATTAAATCCAAACAGTTTTTTGAAATTTGTGTAGGTATAGATTTTTTATTTGAATATAGATAATTTGAAAACACCTATAGGTACATACTTAAAAGATAAAATATTTTTTGAAAAAAATAACTACACCTGACGGGATATGAACATGTAACCACTGGATTTACGTCAATATGCTTTACCAATTAAACTACGGGCGTCCTCTTTAATTACGATGAATGTAACTAGTAACACTCTTTGTTTTATTATACATCATTTGAAACACCCCAGATATCTGCCTACTAAAAAATCTTTTTTTGAAAAAATACGACGCCCGATGGGACTTGAACATGTAACCACTGAACTGTATTGAAGCGCTTAGTTTCAAATGTTGTTAAGTTAAACGTTTTTTGAATTTTTTTGCCTTAGATATGTATTTTGATGGAAATTTGTGCTACCTATAATTATGATGGCCAAAATTGAATTTAAAAAAACGCCAAAAACCGTCAATACGTATTATCAAAAATTAGGGTAAATTTCAAAAACCGTTAAAATATTGGCTATGCTTTTCAAAATGGATAACCCAAAATACTCTTTATAATGTACGAATTAAAAAAAATACATTAAGTTCACAGATTTAATAGATGTGAGTTTTTCTCAAAACTACCTAAAATCGTTTTAGAGGCTTTTGAAACGAAGTGCTTCAATTATTTACATGTAACCGTTAGTTGTTAGTTATTTTATTGTTTATCTAAAAAATGGTTGTGGATTAATTTAATTAATATGTACTAGTCAAGACACTAAAACTCAATAATATTTTTTATTGCTTCAAAAATCATTATTGCGAATCCGAGAAGGGCCATAAAGAAAAAGTATAATGGTAGTATTACTGTTGTGTTATTGAAAAGCTTTAGGGGTGGCTCTCCATAATGAAAATCGATTCCAGAGTCAGCATATTCTGCTCACAGCAAGTTCGCTCCGTTTTCCGAACACATCCTGCATACAATCGCGATTGCAGGCTTGACAGAGCCTACTGTAGCCCCTTTGCCGAAAAAAAAACCTGTAAATTATTCAGGCCTATAAAATATTTATTGCACGCAGTAAAGTAACAAAATTTATTAAATGTTCAATTTGATCGTTGAATTTTTTCGATTTGGAATATATACCATTTTTGCGGTTCAATTGATTCCTTAAAATACTACTTAGGTATATCCGAAAATTCATTCCACATTTTTATTTATTCCATTCGTTTCTATCATACTATCACAGTTAGATAATAATTTAACATTCGTCAGAAATGACAAACACTTCAAAATGTTTAATTATAATATAATAAACTAAAAGATAATATAATAAACTACCCTAGATTAATATGATTAACTACCCTCGACAAACTACCCTCAGGGTACATTGACGATGGTACGACCGCGTTACAAACACCCGAGTTCGTGAGCAGACACAACAACCTTCGGTGATTGAAGTTATCACGAAAAGACGATTTACGTGGCTGGGACACGTATTCAGGATGCCGCCAAAGAGTGCGGCACTTCGTACCCTTGTGGCACAGCCTCAAGGGTTCCGTCGCCGTGGCCGACCCTCCCTCACCCTGCAGCGGTGCTACAAAAGCGACCTACGTGCTGCAGGTCTGACATGGCGGTAGGCGCAGGAGTTGGCGATAGACCGAGGGAAGTGGCGTCAACTTGTGCTTGCCCTATACCCCAATGTTGGGACGTGACAGGGTGGAAGAAGAAGACCCTCGATAACCGCCGATAGCAGCCTTGTATATAGAATAGATGAACTGACATCCTAAAGAATTATATTTATATAAAATCTGTCAATTACATACATAGTCGTGGTTATAAAGTATTATGGGTGAGAACCGTTTCCTCGAGTAAAGCTTATCAGGCACCATTATCAAGGAGTGCAAGACTAATCAATTCACTCCCCAAAGATATAGACATTTTCAGTGAAGTGCTGTGTATTTTGTTTTTGAATTTTTATTTTATTTTAAGTATAACATTGTTTATGTTTTATATTATTCTCTTACTGGGGTAAATATTTGCTATAGTATTAGACAAGTATGTATTTTTATTTAACTTGTTTGATTATAATTTAGATTTTTTTTCAACTTAAGGGGGGACATGCTCAGCGTAGGTCAAAATGGAGCTTTTGTTCTATTTTCAAAGCATGATCCTGGACATACCTTAAACGTTGTAGATAATATATTTATATAATTCAAAATTTAATAAATTAATAAACATTAGAGCGAGAGGTTTAAAAGAATACTATTTTATGTAATAAAAATACTTTATGCAGTCACCAAATGTTTAAAATAAATATAAAGGATAATAAGGCTTCAAAATTATATAAATAGATTATCTACAACGTTTAAGGTATGTCCAGGATCATGCTTTGAAAATAGAAAAAAAGCTATATTTTGACCCACGCTGAGCACGTCCGCCCTTAAATTTCTTGTTGTGAACGTCCTAATGTCCATAATGTTTTGTTTATTTTAATAAATAAACTACGACTGATTGTGACTGATAAAAATTATATGTGAAGCTTTTGAAAGCTTTACTTGTTGAAAATTAATATTTCACTGGCTTAGTCAAATGACAATAATAATGTTGAAAACTCCCTTCGGCGTTTTAGCATGTGAGACGGATTGGCACACCGTTTCTTTTAATTACACGTCACGAAGTACAAAAGCCATTTGATACAAAGCGAAAGCAAGTTTCGCACAATTAAAACTTTATTTAATACATTTGAGTATCGCTTAGAAGGCACTTTGCTATAACGGGTCAACTGTGAAAGCACGCGTTCCATACGCCGAATGCTTTTGTGACCTCAAACCGAGATTCAACCCTTTCGAAGGCTTTGCACTAAATATTGTTTTAATTATTTAAAATAATACGCAATATATTTTAATAATGTAACATTTTTATGGTTCAAGTTTAGTGACATTAAGTCAAAAAAAAAATTCCAACTAACACAATATGAGTATAAAACCATGACATGTAAAAAATTTTCAATTTCGAGATTAAATGCGAAACAACCGCAAAAGTTATGAACTTGATAATTTAAAAGTGAAGTAACTGAAAGAACATGACAATAATAATGCAGACATAAACCAAATATTATGGTTTTATTTTAGAAACTCTCAGTGACGCCCCGAGACAAAATGCCTCCCCGTTTTTGTTTAAATACCTACAATATTTTTTATCATGCGTATTCGTGCCGTTTCTGGTCACCAAGGACGTCGATGGGCAACGGAAATAAACTAGACATCGCGAATCCGACAAAAAATTACAGTCCTATTAGACCATTTATGTTAATTAATACATTTTGTTTCCAACCAGTCAGGTGATTTTTTTAAAGGAAAGATATTTTCGTTATTAAGTAGGTACTCAGTTTAGGTAGCTATTTCTATATATACCTACCAAATGATTCTCCTCGCTATGTCGCCCTTCGAGTAACCGTCGCCCCCAAGCGACACTCAATCTGCCTACCCCCACGGGACGTCACTGGAAACTCTATTTGTCCTGACAAAATGAAGACTTCAAACCCTAATGTCTCCAAAATATGTATTTTGCACATGTCTTGGTTTTAGACTCACGGTGCGATATTATTTATTTTTCATTATTCCATTTCGGTTATTTTTTGCCACCGGGTTTCTTCTTTCGGCATCTTCAGGCACTATGCGTACTAACCAATGCCAAATATACACTTACAACGAAAACAGTCAATTCTTGTTTATATAGTAATTATAAATCTTATAACCTGATAATTAAATGATAATGTATAAAAATAAATTCAAATTACATCAATTTCTGATTTTGTGGATATTATAATGAAAATTATATATATTTAACCACTTGTTAATAACATAAAATCACGCAATTATTAGTTGGAAGTTTATAATATTTAGTTAGTAGTATTTGTTGAGAGATCTGAGACTAGTGTGGCTTTGATTTGGAAAGCTGTGCGAGTCGGCTTCTAATAATAACTACGATAAGGAACTTAGATATATTAATAATTGCTTCCCGTCTGCCAAGCCTTTTGATATTTGTAAGATTAATAGTAATTCCAAATCAATGTCTAATTTCTAATACTGTACACACTTTACAGGGACAAAAATATTACGTAGCATATAAAAATACAGATAGTACACTGGGAATAGAGTTCAAATGAATTACCAGCAGGGTAGACCTTGTATACACCTTCTGAGAACAAGAGTATCTCTGGACAGTTGAAACTAAATCGCCAGGTAGACGCTGTGCTTTACGACAAGCTTACAAGCTAGCGATTCGCCTTTCGTCGTGTGCGAATTCTCAAATCCCTTTCCAATATTTGAAAAAGATCATGAATAGTTGCTATGGACATCCGAAAATAATTGAAAAATTTAGACTCGTCTTGCCGTAACTGGCTCATTAGCATTCGAAAGGTTCCTACACGAGGTCGTTGTCTCACAAGTGGATGCACCCAGTGTCTTCTGGTTTTCCTCCTATGTGAACGGCGATGATTACAATACAAAATCACGAGAGTATTTACGTCCATCTTGTTGAAATGTAGTATAAACACTGGACTCTTTGTGTACTCTGTCGGACAATAGAATACATTGTCACATTAGTTTTTGACGAATCGCATATAATCAGTAATCGCGATCCGGTTTAAAACGAAACGCTGTGTGATCATAATCGTTTTTGATGAATCGTGATTGATTAATTACGATTCGTCAAAGATAGAGCACCGTGTGAACTATGGTAAAATTATTATTTTGTATGTAAATCACATAATATTCTTACATGATTTTGCTACTTTATCCCATTAGTGTTCTGCAGATCAAACGATTTTATGTATTAATATTTCACTGTGATCATACATGTGGTATTGCATACTACTTTCTACAAAAGCGCAAACCGGTTTGTATCGGGAAGCCCGTGTGTATGGACGGGAAAACTGTAGCTCGCTGCATAAGTGTTCCATATTTTTTGCAAAAGCTATACCGCACAGGCAAGTCGCTACAGTCTAGCCGACGCATAAGATGGCTGGATTGCGACATAAGGGATTTAACGATCATCGGTCAAAACAATTGGAAAATTCCAACACTGCAGCATGGAAAAAAGGAAGAAGAAAGAAAACCTAACAAGGAATGTAGTATCAGAAATGATAAGTAATAATAATATATTGTTTATTAGTTATGCATCTACATCAAAATATTCCATACATTTGTAACGAAATGAAAAAACCGCAAAGGTGAAATTTAAAATGAATTCACATCAATGTTAAAATACCGTAGGTACGTATATATAAAATAGTATTTCAACCTTTTGTAAATTTAGTTATTAGGTACTACTTAAAAGAAAATATTGCTTCAGGCATACAAACTGAGCATTTATAATATTTATATGATTATATTATAATCATTAAGCCTTTTTGAAGGTCTTTCTGTCATCACCAGACATATATTTATATCATGTAGATTTCGAATGTTGATATTTCTGCAGTTTAGTTATTTTGAATTAACATTCATTTTTAAATATAAATATATTAAATAAATAATATTTTACAACTTAAAACATATAAATGACACATACCGGAGAATCATGTGATGATCAAACGAACATCATACGACTTGGATGATTTTGAAATACATGAAATGATTCCTTATATTCCTCACCTCTTATGAGCATCTTTGTGGTTTCTACCATTTCCCAGGATGGAAATTTCTCCACAGTCTACTAAAATCTAAGTAAATACATACAGATTTTCTCGGTTTGCGTGCTTTTTTTATGTTTGTTTTATTATATTATATCCTTCCCACTTGCCTTGAATAAAGAAATATTATAGTTAAATCATTGTTAACATAAATAGTTGTATGGATTCAGAAAAAAAATCTACTTTATTAAATTTTCTGTAGTAATGTCAATAGTTGTATATGGTTGAAAATAGAATTTTATTATTTAATGTTAATTATTATTGATAAGTCAAAAACATCTTGAATGCATTCAAAGTTGAATAATGATTTTTTGGTTAATAATTATTATGTATGTACTGGAATATCACTGAATTAAACTGTAAAATTATATGGATATATATCCATCATACTAAATGAAAATAAATAATATTTCTCTGAAAGATTAAGGTTTTTAATCGATAATATCTTCTAACAAGGCTTTTTGAACGAATATAACGAATTTATTTTCTCGTAGTCCAGTGTGTAAGATGCTAGCTAGCCTTTATCTGAAGGCTCCGAGTTTGATACCCGGGGAGATCACAATATATTTATGTGATTTTCTCAAAGCCTGGGTTATTGTGATTGTTTCACTTTTATTACTGATTACACTTCTGTTTCACTACATTACTAACACTGGGTCTCATGGCCTATCGTAATAATAACATTATTATTATAATAAAGGTCATCATCATCATCATAAGGGGAGCGACAACCCGGTGTGGGTCCTGGCCTCCTCCAACAGCTCCCTCCACCTGTCTCTATCCAGTGTGGCCGCTTTCCAATTTGGTACCTCCAGAATACGGCAGACACTGGCAGCTCCATCTAACCAGCGAATCTTTGGCCTCCCTCTTCTTCTACGTCCTATTGGATTGCTGGAAATCACTCTCTTTCCCGGTTCATTGTCATTCATACGGTGCACATGACCTAGCCATCGCAGTCTCCCAATCTTAATTGATTGAACTGCGCTGCAATCTTCGTACAGCCCGTAGAGCTCAGCATTATATCTTCTCCTCCAATTGGTGCCATCCCTGATCGGTCCATATATACGGCGGAGAATTTTTCTTTCAAAGATGTTCAGGGCTCGTTCATTTCGCAGAGTTAATGTCCAGGTTTCCGATGCGTAGGTGAGCACTGGATTTACAAGTGTCTTGTAAAGAGTGCTTTTAGTTCAGCGAGATAGTAAGCTGGACTTAAAATGTCTTAACAGACCAAAGTAGCATTTATTCGCAGACATGATTCTCTTGTTGATTTCTTCCGTAATATCATTATGTCGAGTTATATATGTATTATAATAAAGGTACTTATTAATATTACAAAAAAATATATTGTCTTTTATTTTAACTATCAATCTACTCCATCTTACTGTCCTGATTAAAAAACGTTTTTTCCTATTTCCCATAATATATCCAGAGACTTGAAATTAGGTACATAATATATGCTGATGCAGTGAAAATATTATAATTTGTTAAAATTTTGAGTATATATTATAAATTTGAAGTCTCCATACAATGTTTTCAATCAATACTATTTTTATATTAACACAGCTATCAACCCGAAACATTCACTAATAGATTCCTCATGGACAGTTGTCGATTTACTTTTTGAAATATTGCAAAAAAACTCGGGCCGAGGGTCAAGGCGAGTGGTACTGCGTGGGGAGAGGGCGACCATAGGGCAAAACCCCTTGATGGGGGCGGAGTTCTATTTTCCACAGGAATTTTAAAAACTGCATCTGCAATTAAATTTGTATTATTAGTTCAATGAAAATAAATAAATATTACTAACAAAGTTTAGTGTGCACTTCTTATGTCAGATCTCAAAATTCTACCACCGGCCTTATTCACACACATCAGAAACATTATCATTTCCATAGCATATTTTTTGCGCTTAGAATTTTGTCATATTATTCAAACATAAGTATACTAAAATAACAACGCTCTTCGCAAATAATCCCACCCTACCGCAAGGCAAAACGTGGCGAGAACGCAACTATGCATACTATAAATTCTTAAACCTCAATTCATAATTCCTTGTCCAATTAAAAATACTAAAAACAAGGCCACGGATCCACTCACGGTTGCCAAAATATGTTGAAAACATTTTCAAAGTTAAACTAAGCCAATGTAGAGGCATAACGGGCCGCAGAATTTGGCCGCAGGGTTTCTGAGGAATGCAGAGGGTTAATGGCGTGACACGGGCACAAATTTTGGATTGTGTAACCTTTCCGAGAAGCCCTCCCGCACAACGCAAGACGAAGGGTGGTCGATACTAGTGCTATTATAATATTATTGTTATGGAGACATGTTTTATAAACGCCTATATTTAAAAATAGGTATGGAAACTAATATGTATTCAAACACATATGCACTGTACGAATGGTTTTCACTCACTGTATATTATAAAAGTAAAAATATTTTTAAATTCTAATGGATTCGAGTTTTGTACTATTCCATTTGAGTCGTTTTTTGCGACCAGCACTCCCGCACACGACAAGCACTATGTGCAATCACCAAAAGTACCATAATATATAAAAAAAAAAGAATTAACTAAATTAATTATTAGTTGTCAGTGTGTATTTGCCATTAGTGAGTGCGCATAGCGCCTGAAGATGCCGAAAGATGAAATCCAAAATGCAAAAAATACCTCAAATGGAATAGTACAAAACCAAAATCAATTAGAACTTGAATTCAAATTTCCATCAAGTATCCTCAGTCGATAGTATTATGTTTTTTAGATCCAGATAAAGATTACATATTTTAGATTTCAATTTAATTTCTTTTGTTCGACTTAGATGTCAGAATTATTTTCATTCATCTATGCCTAAATAGAGGCATTTTAGTATTTAAGAATGTAATTATGATAGTTTTAATAAACGAATATTATGTGAAGTATTGTAAATAGGGACGTATTGTATATACAACATAATATATTGCAATAGGAGTGATTCTTGTACATTTTTATCTGATGTATACAACTTTTTTTTGATCGCTCCAATCGCTCATGACTAGGGAATCCAATCCCGGGATCCCGAGCTATTTTCGATACCTATGAATCCCGGGATTGATAAACATAATCCCGGGATTTCGGGATTGATTTTTTTATCAATTGTTATGGAAAATATAACAGAAAAAATACTTTTAATACAAAATAACTACATTAGAAATAAACTGAGTTTGAATGAAGTTTGATGTGTAGGTTGCCGATTCATTTTATTTTTTCACATAGATTATTAAAAATGAGAAAGATTGGTAAAAAAACAATGCTTCGCACTTTTAACAAAGTAATTCCACCATGATATCATACGTTTTACGGCAGTTTCATATTTGGCTGACTAATTAGATTTATGAAGCGGAAAGGCCATACGTACGCCATGATTATTTGCTTTACTATTTTAAATCTCGCTGATCTATTCATTATGTCTTTACTATCAGAAATAGCAATCTCATATTAAATTCACATTATTATTTATATTATAATATTATTTACTCCATTAAACTTGTGTATTTCCAAGATTTAACGTATACAATATTAACAATAAATGTCTTAAATAGTATAAATTATACTAGATTTATTTTTGACCGATTTTATCAATGTTATTTGTAAATATAAAAATTTTATATTAACAATGGAAAAAAATCCCAATCCCGGGATTGTCAAATTGTAATCCCGAAATCCCGGGATCAGAATTTTGGCTCGGGATTGGATTCCCTACTCATGACACACCATGATTCTACGAGCCATCAGTTAAGAAGCTCTTGTCTAGGTAACTAGCTTCAAGCAATGTAAAACACTTCTCACGTTTAATATTTTTGAATGGGCTGTCTCATTTTCTTTAGTACTTTCTCTGACTGTTAAAAATACACTCGTACGGCAAAGTTTAAAACTCTAAGAGACTAGACGCCGTATGTTACTTCTACGTTCATTATTTTCTAACTGTCTGTATATTATATATTTTACTAAAAAAAGCATACATATGTTATATTTGTTTCATCGTCGATCTCCTCAAGGGCTTTTATCACCATAAATTTAATATTAGTAATTCTTCTGTCGAAAATACATCACATATCATCTTCTTATTATGCCATCCCCTAACGGAGGTCGCCCACCATCAAAGCGATTTTAGTTTAGTCATCTACTATCCGGAATAGTTCAGTGGAGCTGCACTTGTACCAATAACGGAATATTTTAAGGCACAATATCTTCTATGCTTACTATTGATCTTTCCTCGAATGACAATTTTTAGAATGCTGTACTTTTGTCCTCTCAGAATGTGGCCGAAGTATTATAGTTTCCTGGTTTTGATACTACGCAGAACTTCTCGGTCCTTTTCCATTCGATTGAAAACTTTTATATTTGTCACCCAAGCTAATTCTAAATACCAAGCAAAGAGTAAATACTATTTTGCAATAATTTCAGTGATTGATGGATTTTCAACCATTTTTTCAAAAAACACTTTTAAAGAGACAATTATTTGCGATGTAAAGTAAAAGTTTAAAATCAATTGGGTACCGACTAAATAGAAAGAATAAATGTCAATCCGTCAATAATTTTCTTTTTTTTCTTTTGACCATGTCCGATCCTAATAGGATCATACGGGCCTCCACAGAGTGGAGGTTTGTATTAACAGGTTTTTATTTTTACGAGAAATGGATGTCAGCCACTTGCTCAACCTATTAGGTCCATACTCTGACTCATACACAAATTGAAAAACAATATATTGTACTTTGCCAGGCCAAGGATTCGAACCTGGGACCATCGACACTATAGACCGGAGCTTAAGCCACGCGGCCATCGTGGCAATTTTAGTCCGTCAAATAAATAAGGTTATCAACAGAGTCAGAGTTTTTCAACATTAAAAGTGATACCAATGCAAAAATATAGAATATAATGAATTCATCATATTAATCAAAATTATTATAGTAGATCTCCTAAAACTTGGTTTAGTAAACATTGTAAAATAAAGCGAGATGTAATAGTGACAATAGCTAGAAGCATGACAGGGAATTACAGTCTCAAGGAATCATTGTACAAAATTAAAGTGGTAGATAGCCCTCAGTGTCAGTGTGGGCATCCCACTCAAGATCTTAATCACATTGTCTGGCAATGTGATGCCTATGACCAGGGGAGAGAGGTGTTAATGAATAAATTGGGAAAATGCAGGTTATACCCTCCTTTCACGATTAATTCATTCCTGGCAAAACCAAATATTTCAGTTATGAAAATTGTACATGAATTTCTCCAAAAATGTTACGTAAATGTCTAGTGTATAGTGCAACAAAAATGTAATTCTGTATTATTAATAATGTAACTATTTATTTCTGCAGTTAAAAAAATGTATGTAAGTATACTTTTGTAAACCATTGTAAAGCAGAATAGCCTTCCATTCAGAGAAGAGCTCAATTGCTTCCAAATAAAGGAAAAATAAAATATTAACAATTCTCTATGAATAAAATTTGTTATACCGTTTAGTTTTACATAACGTTGACATTATAATGTATCAAGCTCTATGTTATATCAAGTCATTTTATAAAATACTCCACGTACATGACAAATTTACGTAAGAAATTGAGTACTATTCATTCATTCATGCCAATTAAGCTTTTCAAGAATGAATGTTATTAATAACACAACAATTTGCTGTCATTACCAGAATCAATTTATTGTTAACTTGTACTGTAAGTTTAATTACCTAAAAGGGCGTTGATAAGTAATTTAAACATTAAGTAATATTTGATTGAGTAGTTGAATGAATTCTACAAGTTTAGTTAAAATATCGGAAAGATAATGTTGTGGGTGTACTTCAATTAAATTTTAAATTAGTTTGACATTTTCAATTACTACGTAGTATGAATGAAATTCAAAATTAATTGAACGGCTTTCAAGCGTTAGTTTAAATAAATAACATCAGATGTTATGTCATTGCAGAATTCTAATGGACGATTTTTTCACAATAATATGGTTTAAATAAACAAATTGTACTTACTATTAATCATTCGGTACTATTCGGTTATCAGGAATACAGCGGAAAACACATTTTGGAAATAGCCGATAAACTGGATTATTTGTTAGGTTAACATAACCTAACCTAACCTAACCTAACCCAACCTTACCTAACCTAAACTAACCTAAACTAACAAAATAATCCAGTATATCGGGTATTTTAAAAGTGTGTTTTCCGCTGTATTCCTGATAACCGAACAGTACTAATCATTTTATATTCCAAAGACTTCTTTTAAAGAGCTTCAGACTAATACAGAAAATAAAATTGTACCCTTTATCAACTTGACAGCAATTATAAATAAAATTTATTAAGAAGACATGAGAAAATTTTTTAATGTATATAAAACCTTAAAAATATTAAAATCTGATTTTTCTTTCATCTCTAAATTTTGAAATTGTGATAGCTCAAAATTGTGTTTTTTGGGTTGATAACTTTTGTCTAAACGGTGACGATATTATGTTTGTAGGGTGAATACCCCACCATCCAGCATGACTTGGCAGAAAACTATTACTTCTTAACTATAATTTATAACATTATATTGTTTAAAATCGCAAAACAATACTTATGGTGAAACAAGTCATTTATGTAGGTCAATTAAATTTCAAATGACAGCTGATTTAGCAAAAGTGATATAAATTATGTAGTTACAATTAACGAAACAAAACACATCTGACTAATCAAACATGAATTTCATTTGTCATTTCAAAACAGTAACACTGTGCAGTTTTTCAATCTATATAATATGCTATACAAAATGTTCTTTCAGATACTCTCTCAATGGCATTTGTATTAAAAACACCGCGTCACATCTGTCACGTCACTCATAGTCATTTCATAGTAAATAGAATTTGCTTGTTTTACTACGACTATCATATTTCTGTTATTTATTGTAATTTGATTCGCAGTCGAAGTTTATAGTGAATTACCTTTTTGAATAATACTCGTCCTTATTCTTACCCCTTATCGAGATCTTAACCTAGGTCTGAGACTGCGTATGGTACGCTGTTATGTTCTCTCAATTCTTTTCTATGGTATGGGAGTATGGACGCTAAACCAAAAGATGTCACGGAGACTTGAAGCTTTCGAGATGTGGCTGTATAGACGTATCCTCAAAATTCCTTGGACTGACCGGGTGACAAATGTTGAAGTTCTCAATCGAATGGGGAATGACCAAGAAGTTCTACATAGTATCAAAACCAGGAAACTACAGTACCTCGGCCACATTATGAGAGGACAAAAATACAGCATTCCCCAACTTGTCATTCAAGGAAAGATCAATTGGAAGCGTAGCAGATTACGGCGCCGCATTTCGTGGCTTAAGAACCTCCGTGATTGGTACGAGTGCAGCTCCACTGAACTGTTCCGGGTAGCAGACGACAAAGATAAGATCGCCTTGATGGTGGCCGACCTCCGCTAGGGGATGGCACAATAAGAAGAAGATTCTTACCCCATAATGTTCAATTAAAAATGTTAGGTTTTTAAATTTTGCGAATTATATAATGAAAAAAAAGCTCAATAAATATCAAGATGGTGTCCAAAATATCAATAATTGTTTTTAAATCCCATCTGATTTGGTTAATTTTCAGCATAGAAATTATTATGGTGCTGAATGCTAATATTTTATAATAATTGAATGCCTATGAAATACTAAGGCATAAAGCCCATTGACGCAGCGAGTGCGGCGCTCGCGCAAAATTTCTACAAGTGGCGCGTAAATCATCAAAAATACAACGCAATCAAATACGCCAGCGCCCACTGGACTTGACGATGCCTTGCGCCCCGACTGCCGCATGAGTCACCGTTTTTCGCTTCTCGGCGATACGATTTAATGAAAATACAAAGAAGTCCATTCATTGAACACGGCTACCAAAATTACGCTGCTCAAGGCGTCGTCGATCGACGGGCGAAAAGCAATTATTTAATAACAGGGAAGTCATTGTTTAATTTTATTGCGTGTCCAGTTTATCGCTGGTTGAATAATGTCGTCGTAAATATTAATTACAAGCCCCGAAATAATATAATATTTTTATTGCTTTGTTATGAGAGGCGCTGTAATAATAATTATTTTGTGCTGCTTGGGCCGCTTATTACATAGGTGAAGGGTAATGCGCGGCGAGAGACGTGTGATTATGGTTATGAATAAACACTTCATACGCCGACTTCACCCGCTCGACGCGTTCTATGGGCACCATCGCTTAGATTTAACCCGATCAGTTACGTAAGTCATTAAGTTGCAATCCTTCATAATAATATAATAAGTATCCAACTGAACCAAGCACTTAGAAATTTTCTAGTAAGAAATTTATTCATAAATATTTACAGGAAATTTTAAGCGCTTTATTTTATAAAAATGACTTAATCGAATTATTAATTACATGTAGTACCTACATAACTAAAAACAGGCAGTTGACGAGTTACTCTTGTAAATTATTGACAAATTTATATGCCGCCATTTTTTTTACCGGCCGGAAGCTCGTCTAATAGGTTTCCACTTGTGCGATGAACTTCATTGTCGTACGCCATCGGAGGCTTTCCTTTCAAAAGTTTGTGCTGCTCTCAAGCGGTGTCTTGAGGCACACTTCCGGTGCTTTTGTTGAGAAAAATATATTATTATATCCCTGCGTTGAAGTACAAAGATGTACTTAGTTACTCTCTGATGTAAATGACACTGAAACATATTATATACTATAATACCTTAGATATATTTTTTGAAAATTATTGTTATCGTGAAACACTATGTGAATACTGGCCGACACCAGGAATCGTTTTTAGACCTCTCTACTTACATCAAGTTTTGTCTATTAAGTTGTGATTATATTGAGATGCACGTCACGTACTGTCACGCTGTCACTACCAACTCAAATGTAGGTATTAGTATTTTGAATTATTATTCATTATTTTTGTTAATTTTAATGAATTTTAACAGTTTCAGTTCATTGTAACACTGATAAATGGGTCCAATATTATATTGTTCTTCTTTTTCTTGGCGCTACAACCCTGTTTGGGTATTGGTAGGGATTGCAATACCGGTATTCAATTATGTATCGATAAAACCGGTATTTTAATGAATTTAATGTAATTTCTTCATATATTCGTATATTGTATATTAAATTTAGAGTATTAGATTAATGCTGCCAAAACTATTGTTAGTACAGTATTGACTGAAACCAACAAAAGTTAAATAATAATAAAACAAAATCCCTCAAATATACTTATATTTCAAAAAATAAAACATTCGTTCCAAATATTTCCAATTATTCTATAACTTACTGTTGATCTAACTTTGAATTTGAGAAATTTTCCTGTACCCGGACTTATAGAAGTAAAAATTCGCAATTCTAAAATATTTTGACCTATACTTATTTATAAAGGTCAACATAATAAATGTAGGTAGGTACTCTAGAACCTAGGTTACTATAAAATAGTGTTTTAAATAGATTTTAATATCTTTATTTATTGATGAGTACTTCTTTTTTACCTATAATATGTTTTGACGAATACTGGTATTCAATAATAAATACCGAAATTTTGGTATTGATATATTCATTCGGTATTGGCCTCATCTAGCATTTGCTAGCATGCTTAATCTCTTACCATCTTGTACAAAGTCAATCACGTCTTTGTTTGCCTTCTAGTTTCTGCAATGTCAGTTTTTTTTCATGAGTAACTCATCTATTCTGTGTACATGGCCCAGCCATATAAGGCAGCCTAATTTGATGCACCGAACAGTGTGTAGGACCCCGTACATAGCGTACCTACACCTTTTAATTGTATCTTCGTCTTCACCCCAACTGTGCGTCATTGATGGGTCCGAAGATACCACGCAGCATGCTGCGCTCAAATGAGCCCAACACTCTTAATACATGACGACTGTTCTTATTAAACAAGATGCCTTTCAAATATCACATGTATTCATTTGCATGATGCAACCACCAGAATTTAATTTCACAAAAAAAATTACCACAAAACACGTTGATTTAATATATATATTTTCCGACCATGTCCGATCCTAAAAGGATCATATGGGCCTCTACAGAGTAGAGGTTTGTATCAACAGATTTTGTTTTTTTTTTTTTTTTTCGAGAAATGGATGTCAGCCACTTGATCAACCTATTAGGTATACCCTGATTCACGCACAAATTGAAAAACAATATGTGTGCTTGCCAGACCCAGGATTCGAACCTGGGACCCACGGCGCTATAGTCCAACGCTTAAGCCACGCGGCCACCGTGGGTATATATATATACTTCGTATAATAATATATATATATATATCTATAGTAACCTCACAGATGATGGATACCGAACCCCAGAAAAGCCAATGCCTTACGTATCAGCTTACTTGTCCTATCACGATAGTGTTACTATATAAGTGGATACTATATATTATACAACAGAAGACATTTAAATATATAAATGTTTTAATTTAATTAACATATATTTATTGGTTAATTTAGCATATTTCTCACGATTCTAATATAATAGAAAGGCCCCAATTCAACAAAAAAAGGTACGCAGTATTTATTTTGCTCTGTCATCTGACTTTCATTTTTATGACTTCTCCGAACAGAAGAGTAATCATTATACTAAGTGAGTGATCAGGGTTGCCATTCACACAATATTACGATGAAAAAATGTTCAAAAAATAAATTGGGAAGTGAGAGTTTCCATTTACGCAGCTAACTTTCGTTATACAATATTAATTATAGTAGTAGAAGTTACCTATTTAACAATTAAATTTAGTATAGTTATTCGATATTTAATCTTTTCTTACATTTTATATTAAATATACTATAATTAGTGTTAGTAAACAAGAGGATTATATTTTTTATAAAGGCATTTGTCGAAAAAAAAAATTAAAAATGTGCTTATACGTCTATAAAGTTTCCAATATATCGATGATCTAACATTGACACCTCGTATCTGAAATTCAATATTTTTGATAGAGGGTAGTTAAAATTTTATACAAAAACTATTAAATGATATTAAATAAAAACAAAAATACCGTTATTTAATAGTCGTTGCATAACATTCTACCCCCTATCAAAAATATTGAATGTCAGATACGAGGTGTCAATGTTAGACAATCGATATTATTTAATTATATTGGCCATAAGTAATACCATTGTATTAGGGTTGTTAAATATATTAATAGTGTATATCTATAATAATGTATGATATTTCCAAATACTATTTACAATTGTATACTTTTTACCCACTTATTTTTTTAATGTTTCTTACGATCTATTAATGTATTTATTTGGTATATAAACATAAATTAACCACTTATATTCTATATAAGTTTGCATTTTCGATAATACTTCGATACAAACCTACCCTAGATGGCTGCCGTAGCGGCTGAAAGCAGTCTTGTATATAGAATAAATGCGCAGGGACACTTTGGGCACAACGTTAAAGAGCGCCTAACATTCGTAACGCCATAGTATATGCCTCCATAACGGGTATGGAGACGTGGCGGGTGGTGAAGGGAAAAACATGTTTCTCAAAATTAATTACGTAATCAGAAATAACAAAAACAACCCTGTGTTATGTGTTAGATTAAATAAAAGCGCATTAGTTAAAAAGGTACTTTGAATACATGGAAAATATTGATTGTATAACCAAATTATATGGGGAATGGGACAACTGGACGCCAGTACAATTGGACGCTGCACTGCGTATACAGAACGTAGACGAGGAATTTTAATCAGTTTCTATCTACTACTTGATTATTTACGTGTGCATATTTAAATTCTCACCAACTATTAAATCATAATATAATAATTTTACTATAATAATACCTACCTATAAGTACCTAACGTATATTTAATTTTGAATTGCGAGGTGTCCAGTTGTCTCGGCGCCAAATCGTCCTAGACCCATTATATAATATTAAGGCGTCACATTTACTTTTTGTAGAAAGTGAAATTTCAAATAAATCGCTCGTAAAGACTGCCGAATACATTCTACCGAGCGGGAAATCAACAAGAAGTTCGTACATCTCTTTACTTTATCAAATACTTTTAATGTGACATCCCTATAAGTGCGGCATTTTAACCTGGGGGTTGATATAAAATTATTTTTAGACGGAGAGTTCCTTCACTTGTTTTGCGTCACTTGAGTGTCGCATTACCGCCAACATTTTTTTTCACGGAACAGAACGACTTTATTAATTTAAGGAATCCAATTCCATTTCCATAATGATTATTATCCTGTAAAGAAGTTTTTGAAGACATGCAAAGCGTGGGATGAATTTTAAGACAACGTCTATTGACCTACTGATAGGTAGTCATGCAAACCCCTGCTCATCCATTCCTTACACCGTTTGCTAACCTAAGTATCAGTAAAATCACTAATATAACTTGTTTTGTTTAGTACCCATTACTCTGTCATTATATGCTAAATAAAGTATTCATTCGGCCCAGCGACATGTCCTAAACCTAATTATAGACGTAGAGCCGAGAAAAAACAATAGGACAAAACAAATAATCATATTTGTTGAAATAACTGCACCGCGATGAATATCAACGTTCAACCACATTATTAATTATGTGTGTCTTATATAGGTACCTACTTATTATCAGTTCTATCGCGATCTATGCCATTCGTGGTAATATTGACTTGTGTGTCCCTTATAACTGTCTTAGAAAATATTAACAGCGGTTGTTTGTTCTACTAAGATGCAAAACTAACCTGCGATTAGTAATTGGGCGGCCAATAACTGTATTCAACTAAAACTCTTCGGATATTGATATATTCCACCTACGTGAGGGTGAGTTTAGGTAAAATCTTAAAATAGGGTCGAACCGACTTTGCTCATTCAGCGTACATCCGTGTACTTTTTAAACACTATTTTAAAATCGTGAAAAAAAGTCTTGGATTTATAATTGGTAAAGTTTACTTTATATCAATGGCGTGCAGTATCTTTTGAGATAGGGCATGCTCTTCAAAATCATATAAGTTGAGATACTTTAGTTAATTTGTTGCCATGCTGAATTACCCAATTTTGAAATAAATTATTTTTACTGAATAGGCACTCAATAACATACTTGCATTACAAATGAATATTGTGTGTATATTGTTAGCTCTTGATTAAATTATATGTTGATAACGCAATCTTAAAATATTGAGGAAATGTTTACAAAGCATGGAAACTAAATACCAATTTCGCACACCCATAGGTAGCAGTACCGGACAGCTAGTATTTTTATTCAATATTCAATTCAATGTTATTGGTTTTATGAACACTGCTTATAATAATATCATATTATGAATATCTTGTAAAAATAATTACAAGACAAAAAGAACTTTTATATTATACCACGTTTTTAAATTTTCTGTTGAATCAAATGAACTTGACAATTCTGTATGTATGTATGTATTAATAATTTATGACAAATAAGGCAATTGTCAACAAATCATTTTTTTGCTATTTTGCAACAAACAAGTATAGAATACTGAAATGTCATTTTGATTTCCATAGTAATGCACGTATATATTAATAATTTAGTTGCTAGGACCACCCCCTTCGCAACCAATAATAGTGGATTGGATTACGAATTTCATCCGAAATAACTATTATATATTGCTAACGACAATGATATCTTTGAACATACATAATTTGAAACGAGATTAAAAATATATATTATAGAAAAAATGTTGAATATGAAATGAAAAATAATTACAAGATAAAAAGTACTTTTTATATAGCACGTTTTTAAATATTCTGTTGAATCATATACACTTGACAATTCTATGTATTAATAATTTAGAACAAATAAGGCAATTGTCAACAAATCATTTTTTTGCTATTTTGCAACAAACTGAAATGTCATTTTGATTTCCATAGTAACGCATGCATATATTAATAATTTCGTTGCTAGCAACCAATAATAGTGGATTGGATTACGGATTTCTTCCGAAATAACTGTTCATACAAAACAGAATTAACTGTAAATGAATTCAATTCTACTTAAAGATGGCTAAAAGTATTAAAAGAATACATTGGCATCGTGTTCTGATATATTCTAAGTTTCAAATGTCTAGCTAGTCGGAAAGTTAGTTAAAAATCGATTGCAAGATTTGTACTGAATAAACAACCAACGGACAAACAAAAATACGAGCTAAGAAAAACGTTAACAGCATATATGTGCCGCATGCTACTGATATATATATCTATACTGATATATATATATATATATATATTATAAATAAATAATTAAATTGTAGTATTTAAAAGGCAGTTATTCCTATTGTATCATCATTAGTTGGCAATAATATTATCTTTTTTTAATGTTTCCTACAACTGCGTTAATGAATTTAAATAACATAACAATCTGAACAAAAATCTCTGCTTTCAGTATAAAAATAGAACTTCGTTATAACTTAATAATAAAACATAACTTTCGTATAGTTTAAAAATACTTAAGAATTTTAATATCACGTTGAGTAAAATGTCATTTTGATAGTCTTGACAGATTTTTGGCGCGTATTTTGAATTCAGAATATCTTTTGTGGTTAACACAGAATATTTAAATTCATAAAGAACATGTTCTACTGGGACACTTTTGTTAAGTCTCTTTTCCACATTTTGTTTATCTTTTTTTCGTTTTTTTTTTTTTATCTAAAGGAAGTATTTCTACAGCATTCGTTTTTTTACTACCACTATATAATATACACTTTTTATATATATCTATGATGTTTGTATTTTACTTAGCCCTAGCTATCAAAATAAAGAAACACTCTTTAAATCTACTGTGACGTTCCGCATTGATTTATAGGAAGTCATGTAAAATATTATTATGCTTAAGGGGCCACGTGCGCTGCGTAGGTCAAAATGGAGCTTTTATGGTGTTTTCAGAGCATGATCCTGGACATTCTTTAAATGTTGTAGATAATCTATTTATGTAATTTAGAAGCCTTATTATCTTTTAGATTTATTTTAAACATTTGATGACAGCATAAAGTATTTTTATTACATAAAATAGTATTCTTTTAAACCTCTCAATATAATGTTTTAGAATATAGTCGTAATTCAATACATCCATGTGCAGTGGTGCAAGATTTTTTAAGTTTATTAATTTTTAAACGCATTTATAAAGCCATTAATAAAATTAATGTTAACATTATATAGTGAAATATTTACGATAAAAAAATATATTTTATAATCTCTGTGATCTTAAATTTGACAAGAATTAGGCATTTTATCATTCAAAAAATGGGCGCGATTAACACATTTCAAGATAATTCCAAAGATACTGATTATAAGCTATGTCTTTGACTATTGAAATGTGATAAACGTCCTACAAATAACGAAAACTTTTTTTAAAACGGTTAATAACACACATTCTATTCATATTTTTAAAGTTTTGTGGTTTTTAAAAATTCTCATCAAAAATCATGCGTACATAATAGTGAAAAACTGTATAATCAACATAAAATACAACAAAGGACCACTTGTTTCATTAGTGAACTTATCCAATAGAACATTATTTTCACTTTCATGTAGTTTCATGTATGTAGTGATGCCAACCATTGACTGTTCATCACTACATTCATAGCACCAAAGTGATCAGTGACGTCCCTAGATAAAATGCCGCCCCTAGGCAGCACCAAAATGCCGCCCTATGTTTTATCATCCTTTCATCACCTTAATACTTAAGAAATGTGTTGTATGAATACATTACTAACAAAATATTATAAATCACTAAATCCAATTTAAATGCCATCTTTACTTCAATAAACAATATTGCGGGTCCACAGTTTCAGATGCATTCAAAATACACCTGACAACTTTCAAAACTCGTGAATGGCTCGCAAAAATATTTTGATAAATTAATTATTAGGTAAATACCTATGTACCTACCTATAATTCGCAAATCTGGACGTGTCATTGCTGATCATCAAGGACGTGACGCAAAGGATATCGAAAGTAAACTAGACATCACGAACCCGACAAAAAATACAGTCCTGTTAAACCTTTTATGTTATTTTCCTCGATTTGCCGCCCTTAAAGTAACTGCCGTCCCCAAGCGATGCTCAATTTGCCTACCCCTACGGGACGTCACTGGGTGTGATATATCTATTCACCTTTCGCGAATCTCGCGCATGTTTTTCTCTAAATTTGAAACATCGACAACGTATTTCTTAGCCGGCTCGCACATCACAACTCGCCTCGTGTGCCTGACCGCCATAAATCAAAACTTCCGAAAACGGGCGGCAAGTGTTGCATGACACAACCTCGCACATCTATCTAGCGACAGTCACGCGTAGCCTTCGAAACGTATGGATATTTCAATGCAGTGATCGGTGAGCGGTATAGGAATGACTAATTCGTAGGTGTTTCTTTGTGACTTCGACCCTCCGACTCGGAGCCCGAGAAGGATGCAACACGTCGAATGCAACAGCCAGATGTTTTTTCAGACGAAACAGTTGCATTCGATCAATCAGCGAAGCTCTATTTGGCAACACGTGTTATATTGTTTCGTTAAATAACGATGACGTCACATAATATTACATACGTACGTAAATGAAAGAATTTTATTATTTTCCTTATGTCATTTTTAATAGCATTGATTGTAATATCACCCCGTAATATTTCATAAAATATTGTAGACGGGTTTTCTAAATAATAATAATGTAACCTCACATAAACATTATTGTAATTCTATGAAACAACTCTGGTAGGTATTAAATAATTTTTATATCGTGAATACAAAATACAAAATAATAGATAAATATTGTAAATGTACATTGGATTACTACCAAACAATAAAAGGCTTTTGTTATTTTCCAAATTCAATATTTAACAATTTCATGTCGTGGTTTAAAATATTTATAAATAATAATAATAAAATAATGTACTTAAATGTCTATTGTTTATGTATATTTACTTAAATACAAATTAATAAGAAAGTTTATATAGGTACTTTTCTCTTTCATTAACGTAACAATAACAATCCCTTAAAAATAATTACGGATAAGTAACAAAAAGAATACAATAACATAAAAAACGTATTGAAAGCATCCATACAAAAGAACGAGGAGAGAAAACAAGCTTTCGTGATTTTTATAATAGCTTTTGAAGAATCGATTCTGGAAGGCTTATGCAAAAGCTCCGGGACGTGCGTGGCTCTTGTTTGCGAGACTTAAAGGCTGGATTTTCTTCGTCTGAGTTGTCGCAAGCTTTCACTGTGAAGGCTGACTAGATTTTCCTTGAAAAACACAGCGAAAGCTTTGATATTGAAGAAACATCATGCATCTGATATTATTACATAACTATAATAAAACATTATAATAAAAATGCATAGGTAATGCTACTTTTGTAAATGAATATTAATTTACAAACAATAATATGTAAAAATAAAGCTTAAACAATACGGACATACTAAATTATGTCAAGAGATTTTCACGTTCGCAATAAAAAGCCGCATTTTTTTAAAGCATTAATAGGTTGATTTTTGTGGCGATCAGGTCTGACCATTAGATGGGGGAGATCGTTAGATGGGTCCTACAGCTCGTTGTATCGATTTGAGTATCTCTTCCTTTTCATTTTCATTACCAGAGGATGTGGTTTGCATCATATAGTTCTGCACCACATGTACATTTTGTTCAGATGACCAGTCCAAACTCAAATAACTTGCAGTGAATCCACTGTACCGTCAAGAATAGACTGGTGTGATGGCCAGGACTCAAACCGGTTATCTCCAATCAGCATTAAACATTAGTAAAGAACAAATAATACTATTTTAACATGCTTTTTTAATTACATAGATATTTGCTACTTACCATTAAAATCAGCCGGATAGCTGCGCTGCTAGAAGATGGCCTCACTGAGATTTGTCCACGTTTCTTGGTAAGGTAGGGGTTCTTTCACTATTACATATATCCGCAGAATCAATAATAAACTTACAACACTCTTACAACTACTAACTGAATTATATAAATGTGTCTTACTTTTTTCAAAAACAAATACTATTGGCCATATTATTTTCTCATGAGTATTTTCATAATTATGTATAATTATAATAGTACGTTTATATCTGACACTTATATCGTGATACTTATGTATGACACCATATACAATTAGTATAAACAGTATTTATACTTGTATCAGCCACTTAAATACGCAAATGTAAACACCGCGTATACGACAATTTCCAAGTTCAAATTTCTAGAAATATATCACCGAAGTTGAGCTGCCGTCTAGTTTTATGTCAAGTATCTGACACATTATACGTAGTTTGACAGCTGGTGAAGTTGATATTCTTTTGGAAACAGTGTACATTAAATTATTATCCATGATTAGTGATAAAAAGGAGTGGTTTAAGGTAGATATCGACGAATTAATTGATCGATAGTATTTAAAACCGGAACTTTGGAATATGAATTAAATGGAATATAAAAACAGAGTAAAGAAAAATGATGCGACAACAGAACTTGCAAACAAATTTAAGACATAAAATAATAACACTTGCTGCGACTTTCTTTTTTTGACATTCCCATAGTGACAACTGACGCAAAGTTTTGAGAGAAGTATACAACATAAGTGTCAGAATAAGCTACAATGCCATTATGTAAACACCGCATATATTTATTCCAAATTTTGCCCTTGAATGAAACTTATTTCAGCGTCAAGTATATGAAAGTGTATGTCAGACAGTGCTGCCATCTTTTAAAAGTGGAATTATAGTATAGAGTCTCCAAAATTATAGTATTTAGGGGAAAATATAGTACGCGTTGTCATCTGTTGAAAATGTATAGGTTTTTAGTTTCTCAGAGACCCCTTTTTATTTAGGTACCTACTTCTTGCCACCAAAAATGCTTACCGAAGAATTAAAGAAATCTTATTTTAAGCCAAAGTCAAGGGATTTTTTTAAGTTTTTCGAGCAATTTTTTCCAAGTTCTCCAAATATTCTTATATTGCGAAATTATAGTACTTTTGCACCAATTTATCGAACGGAAATATCGAAATTTTAGTACTTTCTACGTGTATTTTGGGCGTTCTATACCTGTTTTATATCGTACAAAGTACGCGGACCAAAATTATAGTACAAATACTATAATTATAGTACGGTTGGCAACACTGAATTGTCAGATACCATGCAGGTGTAAACAGTAAGTGACATTTTATGTTAGATGCATGATATAAGACGGTTTCAGATGTAAATAATATTACATAATTTAAAAAAAAAAATTTAAAAGTTGGTACTTATGTTCTTGAGTGGTTACAATTTGTTAAGAAGTTTCAACGAATCTATCGATTTGTTATAATATTTTGAATTTGTTTACAATCGTTAAAAACTTGGGCGGTTTTCTTCCATTAAGTAATTTAAAAAGGCGGATTTGCTGTAAACAGCTTTCGCAGATGAGCCATCTCATCAGCTTAAATTGCCCGTTAACAATATGATTTACCAGGTAGACGAATATAACAGAGCCAAAATTAGACATTAGAATGCCCTTGATATTTTATAAATAGTCAAAATCCTTATTATCATCAGTCAATCAATCCACCGCTAGATTTTCCTATTTTATAAAAATATAAATTTCAAATTTATTTATTTTACATATTATAATGAACATAACAAATTATAAATTTAAAGCGTTCACGACATGACATTAAATAAGTTTTAACATTTTTTAAATAAAAATACAGAGAAATGTGAGTTAATAATACAATAAGTAATAAAATAAGAAATAAAATAAGAGAAAAAAAAATTACAAAAAAATAGATGGAAGCACACAGAGTGAACATTGATAGACCCTAACTTAAAAACTTATAAAAGAACGTCCACCTAAATTCACCCTCCCAATTGGCATTACTAATGGCAGGTAGTTCTGCACCTTGCGAGAACAAACAACGGATGCCCTCGATTTCTAAGGTAATTATCAGAGACACTGAAGCCAACACCACCAAGAATGGTAGAGTTCACATTTACGCCGCGTATAAGTCTGAAAAAATATGCAGCTAAATTAAGATCTCTTCTAAATTTTAAGCCACAGTATGTATACATACATATATAGATACACATACTATTATATTTAACATTACAATAGACTACGAGGCCGATTGCCAGTAGTTTAATATTATGTAGCAGTAGAAGACGTGAAACCATCACATAAATACCTAGTCTTTGAGAACATCACATAAATGTGCTGTGACCCCACTGGGAATCAAACTCCAAACTTCCGGATGAGACGCCATTACTTTGAGAATTAGACTACGAAGACCGCCCCAATAAGAGGGCAGCTTCAAGCCAGTTAATTCTCTGCGTTGCTTCTTCGCATATTTCATTGTTCCAGTGGCTTCTATATTTACCTTCAGGAAGCTTTCTACCTAGTCGGTACCTCTGAATCAGTATTGCTAACCATCGTTCACAAAAATATGTCAGATAGGATAACAAAATAAGTAAAATGATCGAAAAAATGATAGATTGTATACAAATATATGAGCCCCTGAAAACTAAAGTGGTGTAAGTCACTTTTTGCACATTTTGAGTTTACACCGTAAATCGAAAGGTTAAGCATCATTCTGTCTTGTACAAAAACTGTGTAAGTGTAGTTCAATTATTATATCTCCATAGATTGCAGTAACTTGCTGTTGATATCGCTGTCAGATGCGTCATATTTATAGCATTTAGATTACACGTCTATCACGTCAACGGCTTTTGTATGTGTTTTTCTTTAAATGTAATAATAATTTACATTCCACTAGCAAAAAATTTCTTCCCTGCCATACATTCAAATCAAGCAGCGGCAAATCGTCAATGCTCCTAGATCTATCACCGAAATAAAAAAAAAGACATTATGGATCTTCTCCCATATAATGTTATATTTGCTCCAGAAGCATATAAACCTTCTGATGAGCCTGACGTCGTCAAAGTTATCGTAACGATATACTTGCGATAGGCAGACTACATGACATGGATCAAGTACCTACCATTGAAGCACCTCACGTTTAGTGGTTCAGAATAGCTCACGATATACATTAGCGATTTAAAATTATCACAAATGCCCGCCATATACCCCAGCTTCCTATTTACATACATTTAGATGTGACGTATATATACTTAAAGAACGAATGGCGCCACTTTTTGAGACTGACGCGTATGTCGACGTGACGTGTATAGAATCAGTGGCGAAGGGTGGAGGTAGGCTATTAAGATTCAACATAAATAGTCTACAATAAACTTTTTCAATCATATAATGTATTTGTTTTCATTGAAATAAGACTACATAATTTACAGATGTTGTTAGTTAGTTTTCTAAAATTAAAATTAAGACTGCGAAAACAATGCCATAATAGATACAAGTGAAAAAATAGTTGTATATTTAAAAATCATATAACATTATACAATTAAACGATACATAATTTTGGATATTTTATAGATAGAATAACATTTTTCATCTACTATGATTTGGTTTAATTTTCAAAAACTAAAATGTGTAATACCTATATATTTTTGATTCAATGAAAACACATAAGTATGAATGAAAAAATGTGCATTATTCTCTCGAATCGCCAATAACATACCACAACTATTATGGTTTGGTTTAGGCAAGGTTTGATTGATGCTTAAATTGTCGTCTTAGTTCAATAAAAACAGATACGAATGACTGACAAAGTTTCATGGGCACTATTTATGTTAGATCTTAACAGCCTACCATTCGCCACCGGTATGGACACAAAGGAAATGGAATACAAAAAAACTTGCGAGCGCTAGAAGTAAATTAGGTAACTAGTAAGAACCAGCACATTAGTGAAAACTCTTTTATAGGCCAAGTCCCACATTTGAGAGTAAAGCCAGAAAATAAGGTGAATTTCATTTTCCTAAATATTTCAATATGTTTGTCACAGGCTTAATATTGCCTTTATTTGTTCTAATACCTACGTCCGAATCTGTAAGCAGTAGGAATCTCGAAGCTCTGAAATTTGTATCGAAAGCTCCGCTGTTCCAATTAAATTTTCATTCGCGAGTGGATTGCAGATGATGCCGAAATAATTTTCCGAGCTTTTCCATATACAAAGGGGTGCCTTTTTGGAATTTGAAAGAAGGTTATGTATACACATCCTATATTTGTTTTAATCATTTTTATTTTCCATGCTTGGGATACCTATTATTAATATTTTGGATATATTGAATTTCTAATTTTAAACATCGACTCAGTGAAGGGAGGGTAAAATCTGATTTAGAATTTTCAGAGATAATAATAAGATCTTTCAATTTTGTTATTGCCCTTATTTAAATTTATACCATTAACATTGCCACGTTAATACAGCATTACAACATTCAGATCTCATTTATTTTCTATGAATTATCACGTTCGTTACAAAATGGTTTTTTTTTATATAACATTGTAAACCTTTTTTTCGAGAGTATCCACTCAGGTGGCAGGCAAAGGATGTACTTAGAAATTATTGTACGTTTTACAATATAATATTCAATGGAAGTTTTACTACGGTTTTTTGTTATGTGTAAATTGTACGTAAAACATTTCACCGCGGCACAGTTCGCCGTGAGCTTTCTTATCGGAAAGAGATGACCATATTATACTATACGGTCTCCAATTTTATTAGATTCAATATGAACATTAATTCAATTTTCATAGCTGATTTTGGCAATATTCATGAATTCAATAATGAAAACCTAACCTAATCTAACCTAAGAAATAATCCAGTATATCGGTTATTTTCAAAATTTGTGTAATGTTGGCTTCCTGTAAAGTGTAAACCGACAAGAACCGTGTTTTATTTACACATGAATTTTTTGTCAGTACTATTGTACGCTAAAGACGCGCCCAGCGCGTAACGATTAAGGTGACCATTCGATATAATTAGCATGCTATTTAAATGTGGTAATTAAAAAGTAAATATCTAGTCAGCAGTCAATGTGTCAACGGCCATATATTTCCGACACAACATTTCACGGTGTGATACGGCAAACTGCACACTTATAAGTTTCCGGACTCGACGGTTTTCTGGATCGATTTCTGGCACTACAGTCCTTGGCGGCTCTCCTCCAAAAGCTTTCTATACTGGATGATCAAGTGTCCATGCTTTTCAGGGACTATTATAGCCATTTTAGCTTATAGCTATCTGGGTATGCGTACATACCGCGCGTTGCTGGTAATTCCTCCTTGGCTAAAACCGCACGTGATCTATAATCAACCAATCAAGTCAGCAAGGTCCACTATAATCAGACCGTCACACGAAACTGGAAACGTCGATGGTAGCTGATTCTTGCTCATACTTCGAATGCAATATGGTATACTGTTTGTTGAAAATGATGATGGTTGCATATTTAAATAAATAGTAATAATTTGAACTAAATAATCCGCAATCAAAAATCTTCATTTATTGCAAACAACAAAACACAAACATAACAAACCAACCCACCCCAAACACACACAAAGTTAACACAGCCAAGAGAGGTGCTGTTAAAACATAGCATTTTTTGACAGTTCAGACGGTTAACTTATTGTAACAATTAACCGCCTCCATACATCTTCTTTTTCTTCTTCTTTCACCTTGTCACGACCCAGCATTGAGACATGTGGCAAGCACAAGTTTGCGCCACTTCTCTCGATCCATCGCCAACTCTTACGCCTCCCGCCATGCCTGACCTGCAGCGCGTATATCAGTTTTGCAGCACCCGGAACACATATCCCATCCACGTAAACCGTCTCTTCGTGATAACCTCAATCACCAAAGGCTGCTGTTTTCGGGTGTTTGTAAAGCATTCGCACCAATGTACCTCTAAGATTCGGCGGAGACATCGATTCTTAATGCTCTAAAGCCGAGACCATCGAAGCTTAGTAAGATGTCATGTCTCACAGCTATACAGGAGCACCGGTAACACGCACGCGTTTAACAAACGACATTTGGTCCTCACAAAATACAGCCTCCATAGATAAATATAAGAAACTACCCGATAGCAGCCTTGTGTATAGAATAGATGCGCAGAGAGTCTTGATTTTGAGAGGTCTATGTTTGTGTTTTTTTTACTTCTCCGCGTTATGCCACCGTATATGCTAATATTCTGCCCTTCTAAGGACGAAGGCAGTAACTGACTATAACACACTTTCGAGATATATGACATAATGTGTTTTTTCTCAAACTTTAGTACTGTGAATTAATAAAAAACGGTGGTAATTTTTTATTAGTAGGATGAACTACTACTACTGACTGCAATGAATAGGTGCAATTAATGCCTTTTTGCTAAAAAAATGTATTATTTTAAAAGATGTCTATTTTTTCACTAAGGATTTTAATAGTATTTTACTGATAATACTGATTTTAAAGTGAACAGAGCTTTCAAAATTACCTAACAGATGGCATTCATAACTCAATTTCACAAATTTTGCGAGTTACTGCCTTTTTTCTTAGAAGGGCAGTATTAGTAATAACCTTGATGAATATTATAAAGCGAATTATCCTATTATTGTATAAATTTTATACATACATTTCAGATATCGAATTTACTAGTACCTTGTCTATTTTTTCAGTCAATGGTAATTAACGGTATTAAAAGTTAATTGTATCAAACACCTATATTTTGTTATTCGTCTATAAAACGTTTCTATGAATTACAAATACCTAAACTATAATGAGCTCTACGCCTACATATTATTTAATTGAGTAGAGTAGAAACGATAATAATTAAATAAATAGCAGCGTGAAAAGGTCATAAGTTCAAAACACAATAATATATTTAGACGTACTATTATATTCTCACAGCAAAGCACGTGGAAAACGAAACCTAAGCTAACGACAAAATAATTTGATTTCTCCTGGAATAGAGCTTTACGTCAGTGATGTAGAAGCTGCGACCCACGTGCCATTTATCAAAACCCAGCGACTAAATTAAATATACAAAAAATAACATAATATTATATCTGTAGCTGTCAGTATATTTTCCGACCATGTCCGATCCTAATAGAATCATATGGGCCTCCACAGAGTAGAGGTTTGTATTAACAGATTTTGTTTTTTACGAGAAATGGATGTCAGCCACTTGCTCAACCTATTAGGTCCATACCCTGACTGATACACAAATTGAAAAACAATATGTGTACTTGCCAAACCCAGGATTCGAAACTGAGACCCACGGCGTGATAGTCCAACGCTTAAGCCACGCGGCCACCGTGGGTGTCAGTATATTAGTGATCAAATATCTATTTTTTAATGTATCAAATTATTCGACCGCAATAATAATTTCTCAGCAACTTATATAATGGTAAACAAGTTTACTGTTTAGCTGGATCAGCAGATTGATTGGTGATATGAAATACGGTATCGCAATGGAAAATTACTCGAATAATCCATTCCCATAGTCTCATATTATATTATGACTGTAATAATAAATAACATTCACAGGTACTCGAATTTAAACCGTTGACTCGTTCAAGATAATTATGTACTAGAATATAATGTTTATCTATTACTTTCGACTGTATAAATTACGAAGAATGATTTATCAAATGTCACTCGAATATACGTTTCCAGCCTGTTACCATCGCAGTCTCTATATCATTACGCCCAACATCTGATTGTACCGAGGTGCGGATCTCGGATCCGTACCTATCATAAGTTTAGTATTGTAACATGAACTGCTGTAACATACTATTGTACCAACCATTACGCTGCAAATAAAACTCGCTCCTGCATACATCTTCGACTTCTTCATCCTCAGCACCCAAATATCCAAAATTACTTAAGACTAAATGTTCAGAGAAAATTGTAGAATACTTTCACTCGGTAATTGAAACTGGCGATAATTTAGTAGACTGTAATTTTGGATTATGGGTATGTTAGACTGGGGACCATGGGCACCATTTTTTGTTCGTGGTATGCAGATGAAGTCTTTCACTCACAAGTCACGCACTATTTGTTTGTAATTATTTCACTATTACGTAATCACAAACGCATGTGAAATATTAACTCTAAGTAAAGGAGAGATCTACAAATTTAGAGTACTATAGCGTGGTATAGAGAGGCGTGTGCTGGACATAACGCGAAAGGAGAAAAAGTGGAATGATTGGATAAGAAAACAGACTAGTGTTAGCGATGTAATAGAGTTCGCTAAAGGGAGAATCGCTGGTCAAATCTAGTGGTATCCAGGGTAAACCTCAAGGCCGCTGGATCGATGAAATGGTTAAGTTCTGCGGAAGTACGTGACAATGCAATGCACAGGGTTGAGAGAAATGAAATCAGCTTGGACAAACCTTTATCCAGCAGTGGATAGAGTCAGGCTGATGATGATGATATTACGATTAGCTTGCGTGCGGCTTTAATGTTCTTAAAAGAGTCTGTATTTTGGTGTTTATCTTTGAGAATTTTATTTAGAGTATTTGCTGCAAGTTTATTGTGTTCTCTAAGTTGGTCTAAGTAAAGTAAAGAGCCGTTTCACACGGGACACCTGTGTCCAGCCACCGGTGTGTCGAGATGCCACATTTACATATAAATGAATCCGACACTCGTGAGTCTCCGTCTGAACGCGCCCAATGAGTTAGTTATATGTAAATGCGGCATCTCGACACACCGATAGCTTAACACAAGTGACCCGTGTGAAACGGTTCTAACTGCCAGAATGCAACCTCTAATCAACGACATTTTGATTTAACTGAGTACAGTAAAGTCGTGCATCAGACATTTAAAATTAAACTGAATGTCCGGCAGTTTGTATTTTTAACATGCTGGTCACTACCAGGTATTTAAAGATATCAATACTTTTCACGTTGCCTATCATTTTTCTTCGTTTTAAAATAAATAAAAATTGATCTTTCCACTCTGAGGAGAAAATAATATCAATATTTGCAACAATATTGTGGTATATGTGACTTTCGATTTTAAAATAAATAGATTTGCCCGGCCCTATTAGAAATAATATTGTTCATCACTGATCTATACTATACTAGGTCACGTAAATGAATACGCGAGATTTCCTGTGATTTGTTTTTAGGGTAGATTTCACGGGCAGGTTGTTTTAGTGGTCGAAATAATAATTTGATTATTTTTGATTAGCTAAAGGCGATTGATTTGCAAGCTTTTCTGTGGAAGGATTTTATGCCGTATGAAGTCACGACTTGAGACAGTCACAACTAGGGAATCCAATCCCGAGCCAAAATTCTGATCCCGGGATTTCGGGATTACAATTTGACAATCTCGGGATCCCGGGACTGGTCCCGGGATTGGCATTTTTTTCCATTGTTTGTATAAAATTTTTATATTTACAAATAACATTGATAAAATCGATCAAAAATAAATCTAGTATAATTCATTCTATTTAAAACATTTATTGTTAATATTGTATACGTTCAATCTTGGAAATACACAAGTTTAATGGAGTATTTGGAGACATTTTTAATAATTACACACATGGGTATAAATCAAACTTCATTCAAACTCAGTTTATTTCTAATGTAGTTATTTTTTATTAAAAGTATTTTTTCTGTTATATTTTTGCTTTTATTTTATTTTCCATACAAAATTGATAATCCCAAAATCCCGGGATTATGTTTATCAATCCCGGGACTCATATGTATCGAAAATAGCTCGGGATCCCGGGATCCCGGGATTCGGGATCCCGGGATTGGAATCCCTAGTCACAACCTTCATTCTGGAAAATCAACTATTTATCTTAATGTAATGAATGCATTGATTTTATAAACATTTTAGCAACTATTACCTTTAAATCGTCGCTAAAAAAGCAAAAGGGCACTTGTGCATAAATTGAGTTTTGAGAAAAACGCATTTTAAGTGTTTTGGAGTGAAAAAAAATCATGGAGAGGTTATTACTTAATATTTTGAAATGAAATTTGGAACACATGTGACCTAATTACTCAAGATTGAAATGCAATTTTTATTTTTTTATAATTTGTCAATTTTTGATTTTTAAGATGTTTTAAGTCACATGTTACCTTTATCCTATATGCATTTATGAATAGCTTTATCTTCATCTTTTGATTTGCGAGCGTCCACTTGAAGCTTATTGTGATCTTCCAAAATATATATTTGGGCTTTTTTGTCCGCTGCCAACATGTTTTTAAATTTTTCACAAATTTCACAACTGCCCTTTTTCTGCAACGAAATTATTTTTTTTGTACAAAGGCTCTTACTCACTTTTAAATAATTACACTTGTTACCTTTTTCCTATATTATTTTTGTAAACATTGTACATAGTTCCTAAAATCGTGTACATGTTACCTTTTTCCTTTACATTAAATGAAGATCAGTTCACAAATACACAAGTAACCTTTATTTTCTTTGCTCAATTGTGAATTCATGGGTTTTGCTTCACAAATGCCGTTTTTCCCATAATGTAGAGAAAAAAATTACGAAGAAAACTGCATTCATAACTCAAAACCGTCAAAATTGCACATGTGCCCTTTCGCTTTTGGGGCGACGAAATAGTTTTCACTATATACGACTTAATAATAAATAAAACAAAAATCTTTTTGAATTATATTGTTTCAAACAAAATTAGGTACATACATAATTTTGAAAACACTTCTGGGAAAACATATTATTACCAATAGAAAAAATCTTTTAAAAAAAAGTAAGACGCCCCGCAGGAATCGAACCTGCATCTCTCGGGTATCGTGCCCACGCACATAGACCACTATGCTCAGGAGTCATACTTAATTGCGACAACTTTTAACCAATGGCTTTTAATACTCTCTGAAGCGTTTTCCAAATTGAGCTACTTTCTAACCGACGTCACGGATTACTCCAAGATTTTTTGTTGTAACTTATATGAAATTGCTAAAAATTTTCAATAAATTATTTTTTTTATTCAACGAATAATTCACAAGATTTTTAAGAATGTATCATTCTAATTATTGGACAAACATAATTTTGAAAATACTTCTGAGAAAATATATTGTGACCAATAGAAAAAATCTTTTTAAAAACCCGCAGGAAACTTGCATCTCTCGGGTATCGCGCCCACGCACATATAGCACTATGTTAAAGGCGTCATACTTAATTGCGACAAATTTTAACTAACGCTTTCCAAATTGAGCTACTATCACCGATCGGCTTTTGTATTTAAATCAAAGTAGGTATTACTTTAATTACTAACAGACGTCACTGATCACTTCAAGATTTTTTGTTGTAATTTACTTGAACTTGAACTAATATTTTTCAATTAACTATATTTTTTATTCAACGAATAATTCACAAGATTTAAGAATGTTATTCTTAACATTACATTCATCTTGTGAATTATTCGTTGAATAAAAAAAATAGTTAATTAAAAGGAAATATATTATTTATATTTCAATTTATTTTATTTCCTTTAACCTTTCGGCGCCGAAAGCCACATTTTTATAGAAGACCTTCTAAGTCAAAACTACTGAGAGCCAACATTTTATAAAAGCTTTTGTAAATAGTTTGTCAGTATTTTATGACTCCCACTTTAAACAGAAATCTATATTTGGGTGATTATAGTACACTGGGAAACCTTTCACCTGAAATGTGTTTTAATTATTTTAAGCCTCGTGTATTTTCTACGCACAAAGTACGTACATACTCCCACACTTCAAACATGCCTTCGCAAAATGTGTTTAACCTTTGGAAAATATTGTTAATTACATTTTGGTCGATTTTGAATATTTCATCGGCGGGCTTGCAAAATGAATTATTTAATTCGACGGCCATAAGCGGAAAATAGCTATCCCACAAAACCACAATATTAAAGTTAGGAACATTTTTGTTCGACATTAATTTTTACCACGTTTTTATTAGCTCATATTCTTGTTTGTCCGGTACAGATTTTTTCTTGTGCAGTACAAATTTTTTCTTTTTTTTCCAAGATTTTTAACTAACCTCCCGACTAGCTAGACATTTGAAACTTTTAGAATATATCAGAACACGACGACAATGCATTCTTTTAATACTTTTGGCCATCTTTAAGCAGAATTTAATTCATTTTCAGTTAATTCTGTTTTGTATGTTTCGGAAAAAATTTGTAAAAAGTAATATTTACTACTCACTAATATTGGTTGCTAAGTGGGTCCTAGCAACTTAATTATTAATATATACATGCGTTACTATAGAAATCAATATGAAATGTCAAAATGACATTTCTGTATTCTATAATATTTATTCAGTATTTCTATCAAATACAAAAAAAAGTATTTATTAATACATAGAATTGTCAAGTTTATATGATTCAACAGAAAATTTAAAAACGTGGTACATAAAAAGTTCTTTTTATCTTGTGATTATTACTTATATGATACACTAAAGATAGTTTGTGATTTCGTCCGTATGAAATACGGAAATTAAAAATAAAAAATAGTCTTATAGCATCATCATCGTCACCAGCCTCAATATATCCACTGCTGGATGAAGGTCTCTCCAAGCTGATTCCACTTATCTCGGTCCTGTGCGTTACGTTTCCACGTACTTCCGCAGAACTTTATCATTGCATCGTTCTAGTGGTCTCTAGGTCTACCTTGCGGACGTTTTGTACCTCTTGGGTACCACTGGATGACTAAATTTGTCGAGCGATTGCCTCTTATTCGAGCTATGTGTCCAGCCCATTATCATTAGAGGTTCTTAGCGAACTCTATTACATCGCAAACCCTTGTCTGTTTTCTTATCCAATCACTCCGCTTTTTGTTCTTTTGCTTTATACCGAGCATGCACCTCTCCATACCATGCTGTGCTATTCTATGTTTCTGTATCTCGTGTGAAACATGGACCTTAAGTAAAAGAAAATTTTATATATATGGGTGGAAGAACGTGCGCTTACTCCCAATCATATTCGAATAACGCACTTGCAACAATTTATTACGAGTAGGTGAAATGGACGGATAGCATCGTTGTAGTAATGAGATGACGTGACGTGAAATGACGTGAAGACAGTAATGAGATGATGATGACGTTTGAATTACGCACGCCGCTCACGACCCGCCGAACGCTGTCCACTCAGGCCGTATACTTACGAGTAACTACTTGGAAACTCACGTTAAATAATTCAGGAGTCTATTTAAATATGTACTATATAATATCACATATTTCTAATGTACCTGTCGATATATTTTTACCACGTTTTTCTTAGCTCGTATTCTTGTTTGTCCGGTGGTTGTTTATCCAGTTCAAATCTTGCAATCGATTTTTAACTAACTTCCCAACTAGCTAGTAGCTAGACATTTGTAACTTTTAGAATATATCATAACACGATGTCAATGCATTATTTTAATACTTTTAGCCATATTTAAGTAGAATTGAATTCATTTTCAGTTAATTCAGTTTTATATGAAAAATTATTTCGGAAGAAATCCGTAATCCAATCCACTATTATTAGTTTCTAAGGGGGTGGTCCTAGCAACTTAAATATTAATATATACGTGCGTTACTATGGGAATCAATATGACATGTCAAAATGACATTTCAGTATTATGCCTATCAAGTACAAAAATGTTTGATCGTTTAAGCTAGTCACGTCAAGTTTATATTATGATTCAACAGAAAATTTAAAAACATGGTATATAAAAAGTTCTTTTTATCTTGTAATTATTTCTGTTTTTTCCTTGTATTCCGGTGGTCTGATTCGTATTTTTTAAGTATATAAGTCAGTCGGAAGCCAACAGCGGTGGAGTGAGGTTGTACAACTTCGCTTGCGTATTCGGGACGCTATTCGCCTGGTTACTCGCGAACGGTTATAAATACGGGATACAACAAAAATAATATTGTTTGTAAATGAATTTGACAATAAACTCAACATGTGTAGTCCCATGTGATTTTGACAATCAGTGCCAGTGCTTGAGAAAAAGTGAAAAATATTTATTGTTGCACGGATAGTGCACTTTGTGCGGGGAGTGCGTCAAACGCTGTGAAGCGAGGGGTTGTCCACACTGTTTTTTGTTCACACTGTTGCGCGAATTCCAAGACCGCGTGAACGGCAAAAGCAATAAAATGGAAAACACCACGATGGAAGTGAATGAAACCAAAAAAACGAAGAAGAAAAGAAACGATGATGAAGAGGAAGTGGTTGGAGAAAAAGAAGAAGAATGGCAGACGGTGACCTCTGGAAAAAAACCCAGAAGAGACTCTGGGGTCACTCCAAAGGGAAACCAAAACATCGTCATGATAGCGACGGGAAGTAAAATTCCATTAAAATTGAAAATAGCGCAGATGCTGCATAAGGCAGGAGTAAAAGTACAGAAAATTTACAATAAAAATTTAAAGACGTACATCCAAGTAGAAGACGAAAAAGAAGCAGATAAAGTGAAACAAGCTGGAGAACTCAAAGATCTCGGTTTTGTGACCAAAGAGAATGACTCCTGCTCTTATGGAGTAATAAGAAAAGTCGACATTGATATGGACCTCCAAGAACTGCAAATGGAAATCAAAAGTGATGCAAAAGTAATCAACCTTAAGAGGTTGACAAGAAAAGGTGATACAGGAGAGCTGACAAAGACCTCGTCAGTCAGTATTAAATTTGGGGAGAAAATATTGCCGAGAACAATTTACATATATGGAGTCTCTTTTGCTGTAGAACCGTATGTATTCAGGGTTATGCAATGCTACAAATGCTGGCGATATGGGCATATCGCGAACAATTGCGGACGTACAGTAGAAACGTGCCCTAAGTGTGGTGAAAACCACAAAACCTGCGAAAAAAATGAGGAAATTACGTGCATCAATTGCAAAGGTAACCACGCGGCAAACAGCCAAAAATGCCCAAAGTGGCAAGAGGAAAAGAATTGCAAAGAAGCAATGAAAAAAATGAACATACCTTTCAAGGAAGCAAAAAAAAATATGTTAAATAATAGCTATGCTGACATATTAAAACAAAAAAAAATCGTAGGAAGAGATGAAAGCGAAACAATTCAAAAAACTAAGGAAAACAAAAAGAAAGAAGAAGCGGTGGTAGAAGCTTCAGGCTCAACAATAATATCTACAGGTAGTAGCGTAAAGCCTACAAAAAATAAGAAAAATTCAAAGGGGAAGACAGAGGTTAACGCGATGGGAGAAATTATGAAAGTCTTGCTGAAAGGGGGAGACTGGCAGCAGATCATTAAACAACTAATAATTAAAGCAGTGGACTGGGTATGCAAACAATTCAAAGAAGGACACTTAAAGGAAATTCTAGGGGAGGTTCTGGAGCAAAATGGATAATAAAAAACAAATTAGGATTTTACAATGGAATGCCAGAAGTATGAAGCAAAAAAAGGATGATATAGAACTCTACTTAATAAGACAAAAATTTCAATAGCATTAATCTCAGAGACTTGGCTGAGGTCTGAATTAGACTATCTGAAATTCAATGATTACACGATGTATCGAAAATACAGAAGGGATGGATACGGAGGAGAGCGATTCTGGTGCATAAAACACTGGCGTCTAAAGAAGAAAGAAAGAAAGACGGAAGAGCTAGACAAAATAATTATAAAGCCATTTAACAGAATAGGAGTGAGGACCTGATCGAAGGATCCCCTTCTAGAAGAGAAGAGGCGATATGACAGCGAGTCGCAGTCAAAGCCTCGGTAAAATCACAAAAAAAAAAAAAAAAAAAAAAGTATATAAGTATATTCAAGTATTTTTTTAAGACACGAATTTAATTTCAATACTAACTGTGCCACAGCAAACTGCGTACATACAATTGTTCGGACACGACTATATATTACGTATGGCAAAGGAAAACCTTACGGTGTGTATTTTTCTTTTCGCTTGACTCGTCTCGGAGAGTTTCCCGCGTCTATTATTGTCGGGAAAAATCCCCCAAGTCATTAATCACTTCCCGCGTCAGGTGATTAATATGCCTCCTGAATTATAAATGCGATTTTCCCGATCTGAAAGAAAATTCAATGAACTTGAACGATTTAAGACTTACCTGAATGTTTGCTCACCTCGCTCGACATTTTATTTCAGTCTAAGAATTATTTTTTCCGTATGTTAAATTTTACCGTACAAATACATTACGTTTCTATACAGTATACATAATACATATATATAAGCATAGCCCCCACAAGGAGGGGGGGCTGACAGGGCTCTAGCCTGGGGGCCGGGCTCTGGGGGGGTCGCGTGGCGCGTCTATCTTATAAACAATGACATTATTAATGGACAAGGCACTCAATATAGTAGCTAGGAAGTAAATTCGTGAATAGCGATATTCGCACATGTATAGGTAGACGTCACGCAATTGCCATTATGCGATATCACGCATCGGTAATTTATAGTAATATCACTTTTATTGTCATGGCGTTAGAACAGATTATGCCATTCGGCAGACCCGACAAAAAAGTGAGTGTCATTTTTTTTCCCAGATGATTCGTCCATATTAATGCCATTGCTTATAAGTGATATAAACACACATCGCAAATTTCTTATAATGGGAAAAAAGCGCTATTTTCCTTTAAAATATGTGATCGTATGATGCAAATTTTAATTATTGTGTGTCGATATTCGAAAACTTCATAACTCAAGTGGATTTATTGAAAACTACAAAAAACGCTAAAATACACTGAATTCTTCTTCTTCTTTCACCCTGTCACGTCCCAACATTGGGGCATAGGGCAAGCACAAGTTGGCGCCACTTCCCTCGGTCCATCGCCAACTCCTGTGCCTCCCGCCATGTCAGACCTGCAGCACGTAGGTCGCTTTTGTAGCATCGCTGCAGGGTGAGGGAGGGCCGGCCACGGCGACGGAACCCTTGATACTGTGTCACAAGGGTACGAAGTGCCGCACTCTTTGGCGGCATCCGGAATACATGTCCCAGCCACGTGAATCGTCTCTTCGTGATAACTTCAATCACCGAAGGCTATTGTGTCTGCTCACGAACTCGAATGTTTGTAACGCGGTCGTACCAATGTACCCCTAAGATTCTGCGGAGACATCGATTCTCAAAGCTCAAAAGCCGAGACTCTTGAAGCTTAGTAAGATGCCATGTCTCACAGCCATACAGGAGCACAGGTAGCACGCACGCGTTAAACAAACGACATTTGGTCCTCACAGAATACAGCCTTGACCTCCATGCGACTCCAAGTTGGTTGAACGAAGAGCCCGCCACACCCATGCGGATTCCAAGCTCACTAGAAATACCACCATCATCGGCAACCGTGGCACCCAAGTACCTGAATCTGGACACCAGCTCGACGGGCAGACCAGAAACCCGCAGAGGAGTGTCGGCGTCGATGCAAGCAGCACATGGATTTGGTCTTAGCGGCATACACTGAATACCTACCCTTAATTTTACCTGGACCACCATTTGGAAAACGTTTCTGTAGAGGCGTCACACTGCTTTTAACCCTAGCGATAGGTAGGAGGGCCCGACAAAGATCCTGGTATGGGGGCCCGCTTCAGTATGTGGGGGCCATGCATACAAGAAATATCAGTCGATATTAAAACATTATGTATAAAACAGTTTATAATTATAAGCTCTCATTTATTTAGGTTTTTAACTTTTTTCCATTTAAAGAATATTCATGTTAAATATGCGTTTATGTAACGTGAAGAATTAATAATTCATATTTCGTTCATAACCTAAACCAAGCAAACAAGTAGAGTAGGCTTTCAGATGTGGCTTTAAATATAGGAGAGAAAGATGCCACATTTCGTCTCTTCCTCCATTAATGGTACAAGTGTAACGCCATTGAATTTATTGTTCCGGGTACTAAAATTAAATTTGAAGAAAAACAATTAATGATATAAATTATGCTATGGCCGTAATAGCGTAATTGACAGCATACACACTTGACACTCAAAATGTGTCTAGTTTGAGCTTGATTACTACCATTAATATTTTAATTGCATTATTTTTTTGGTTTTCTAGTCAATTGTTAATGGGAAACATATTAACAATATACGATATGCCTATGACACTGTGCTGATTGCTGATAGCTTAAAGAGTTTACATCAACTAGTAGAAAGCGTTATCAATGAGGTCAGTAATTCTTATAGCTTAAAAATGAACCTCAAGAAAACAAAATTATTACTATACCATTACAATATATTACTATATCAAAAATAGCGACACCAGACACCAACACAAATTTTGTAATTAACAGCGGACTAATCGAACGTGTGACTCATTATAAATATTTAGGTTCATGGGTCAGTGAGAAATGGGTCTAGTCTCAAGAAATAAAAGCTAGAATTGAGATCGCAAGGAGTGCCTTTCTTAAAAATGAGACGTATGGTACGTTGTTATGTTCACTCAATTCTTTTCTATATTATGGAAGTATGGACGCTAAACCAAGAGACGTCACGGACACTTGAAGCTTTCGAGATGTGGTTGTATAGACGCATCCTCAAAATTCTTTGGACTCACCGAGTGACAAATTTTGAAGTTCTCAATCGAATGGGGAAGTACCGAGAAGTTCTGCGTAGTATCAAAACCAGGAAACAATGTACCTCGGCCACATTATGAGAGGATAAAAGTACAGCATTCCCCAACTTGTCATTCAAGGAAAGATCAATGGTAAGCGTAGCAGAGGACGGCGCCGCATTTCATGGCTTAATAACCTCCGTGATTGGTACGAGTAGAGTTGGGTATTTCCCGAGAAAATCTCAATCTTGAGATTCGGGATTTCCAGAAAAGAATTCTCGAGAATTCTTGAGATATCGGGAAATTTAAAAAAAAACTGTAAAAATCCTAAAATCAGTTTAAAATCAGACAAATTTCAAAAAATATGATTTTTTTTATTTATGTATGACAAACAAAATAGAAATGGGAAAACAAAAATAATTCAAAACATTACTTATTATAATAGAATTTCAAAAAACACAGACTGTCAATCGCTGCGTCTCACAATCGCGTACGCCTTTGAGACACAAAATTCCCTGATGTCGCAAAAATTGCGCTCATTTTGAGTCGACGTTAGCTTAATTGTGTTAAATGCTCCGATCAGTCTCTGAACGTTTTGTGTTTTCTGTCCACTTTTCAATTTTTTCAATTAATTCAATCGTTTTTTCAATTAATATTTGATAATAAAGAAATCCCGAATCCCGGGAAAAGATTCTCGAGATCCGGGGTTTCCCGAAATGTTAAAAATTTCAATTCTCGAGATTCGGGATGGAAAATCTCGAAAATTTCTCGAGAATTCCCTTCGGGAAATTCCCGAAACCCAACTCTAGGTACGAGTGCAGCTCCACTGAACTGTTTCGGGTAGCAAACGACAAATCTAAGATCGCCTTGATGGTGGCCGACCTCAGCTAGGGGATGATATAATAAGAAGTCAATTTTCAAAACTTTTCTTTACATATGAGCGGAATTTGCTCTACCAGTAATTTTCGTGAGATATCATAAATCTTTTACTTCAAATAAATAGTAAAAAAGACGAATGCAATCGCTCGCTTCGCATTGGTCTACGTTCAGAAAGGTGCCAACAATGGATGTCGATTTATCCTTAATGAAGGAATATATTTCGGTATGCATTTATTCACGGCCTGCTTTCGAGTAGATTTCGAGTAACTTATTTTTAAGTACTTATTTTTTTTTTAAATATTCTACTATAACGGAAGACATTTTAATTGTTTTTCTGCGAATAGAAGTAAAAAAATACGTCAATTAATTCAAGTCATTCTTCTGATAGGGGCGGAATTCATTAATTCTAAATTAGGTACTGATTCACTGAAAATTAGTGCCTTTGAATTTTCATTTATGTCATTTTTAAAGTTTTCGGATAACCTCTATTCATACTGTCAACTTCAAACTAAGTATTATATTCTGTTATCAATAGCTGGAGTCACACCACCGGATGTCCGGAGATGTAGCCATCGATATACATAGCACAGCCCAAATGTGTGATGAAAAACATACACTGACTTTACAGGAAGCCAACATTAAACAAATTTTGAAAATAACTGATATACTGGATTATTTGTTAGGATAGATTAGGCTAGGTTAGGTTTTCATTTTTTAATTCATGAATTTTGCCAAAATCAACTATAAAAATTGAATTAATATTCATATTGAATCTAATAAAATTGGAGACCGTATAGTATACGATCATCTCTTTCCGATAAGAAAGCTCACGGCGAACTACTGTGTCACGGTGAAATATTTTACGTACAGTTTACATGTAACCCTAAAATAAAATAAATATAAGGTGCGACGCGGGTTTCGCCTTTCGGCATCTTCAGGCACTGTGTACACTCAACAGAAGGCAAATAAACACTCACAACGAATACTATTAACTCTAACTTATATTACCAATCAATTCAATAAAGTAGGTAAAAACTCCATTACCTATCCATCAAGTCAAGAGTAACTATAAAAAATATAACAAACAAATTATAAGCGTTAGTAAAAAACCCCCTATCTTATTAATAATAATAGAATCGATAAGCATATCATAATAAATCATATATAATAAAAGAGCCGAGCCACACCAGGCGACTCTGGCCTCGAGACCAGTCGCCGAGACCAGACCGATGCATGCTTAGACTATAGATACTTCTAGACGCCACCCGTTGCGTTGCTAAATGAAGCCGCGTGCCTTGCGTTTGATTTGTGAGCGAGCGAACGCATTCGTCTACAAATGTTCGAGAACATAGACCATTTCGCTAGTGCTCGCCCAAAGTGCTCGCACTAGACGCTCAGAATTAAGATATAATTTTCTATTTTTTTACGTTATATAGTATTTTTAAGCGGTCAAAATGCAACCATTAGATAAAGATATCCATAATTCAAGTCATTTTAAAGAAACACTAGGTCACTGATATTAAATATATAATAAAATACAAATAAATTATCACGAACATGTATCAACTTACTTATGAAACGTAATACCATCTTCTTGCTTATCAGTACGGCTACCACATTTTAAGACAACACACAGAACCATCTTTTCTACTTAATTAACCAAAAATATTTACCACTGACTTTATGTTTAACACAAAAAATATCAATTTTAGCAACACGAGCTCGCAAGTTATCGACGCTATGTGAAGCGTTTCGCCCCGATTTGATGGCGATACTTTTGGAAACTGGCTTGTAGCTAGTAGACCTTTTATCTTACTCTAGCGCGTGTCGCAGAGATTGTAAGGGTGCCGAATACTTTCTCACTCGCACTCATGCATCGTTTTTGTTTAGGCCTTGGATGCATGCAGTTATATGGACCATGGGTGGCGATCAGTCGCGAGAAGCCACGCCGCGGAGAGAACGTATTTGTTGCATACTTGCGTGTACATTCATTATTATTTTTATTATTGGCTGCCTCTCTAGTCGCCCGAGGAGACCAGTCGCCCGGTGTGGCCCGGCTCTAATTTTATATCATTAGTAATTATAAACAATAAAAATACTACACTCTAGAGGTGTAAAATCGTCCATTCTAGGAACAATGGTAACGTATTGGAAATTAATAGAGTCAATGAGATATATCAGTCTTTAAAAGTTATTATTTAAACAATTCATATTCAATAATATTCTTACATGATACCTACTTTTTCATAATATTTTTTTAATTGTAATATTTTATTACTAACAACTCTGTTTACGTCATTCTCATTTAAAATCTAAAATTGTAACATTGTATTTGTTATTTATTACAGAGATAGATTGCTTCAACAATGGATACCTATTGTATTTTATGACAATAGGGACGTGTGCATTATTAACGGAATAAAAACAAAATAAAGTAATATACCTGCTCAAACATGTTATTAATTAACTCTCAATGATAATATAATATTTCGCAAATAAAAAAATCAATAGCGTATCCCATTGTATTAATAATATAATTTTCAATTTATGAGAGAAATCGAAACATCGAAATTAATTATCTTACTTGCTTCGTCAAATTATCATTCATCATCAAACAGTAGATTACGATATTTCTTTTGATTCATTTCCACATCCTGTGCCTACTACATCTAGCAGAACGTCAATCGTTTTTATAGCATCGCTACTAATAGGTTAGCCACGCTGTTACAAAAATGTCATTGGTTACAAAACAAAAGCGCATCTACACGCACAAGGTCTTCTTGTCCACGTTCTAAAATTATGAACTAACAATTCCTTCCAATGCAGCTAATCTCACTTCCGTTTTCGAGTTTCCGTGCTCCCGCATTGTACGGATCTATCAATTTACATACTTTGAAGATTTTTATAATACGAATATGTCTAAAACTATTCGGAGTAATGTTATAATTATTATTAGTAACCGTTTGGTTTATTGTGAAAAATGATAGATACATCATTTAAACACGCCTCCAGCATGCGTTGCTGTCATGACAGGTACGTCACTGAGTCTTTATATGTGACTACAGCGACTTCCTGTTATCTCCGATTTCTTGTTGTCGGACAGTAGTCACACTACCTAGACTCCCACCGCCACCCGTCATGTGTATACAGCCGTACATATTCACGGCCGCCTTTCATGACGCTATATACATATCTGAAAGAAGTGTTTTTAAGTACCCATTCCGTCCCGAGACGGACTGATACTGCAAACATGTACCGTAGTGCTTAAAGAAGAAAGTCAAGAAAGAAGAATAAAAAAAAAATGGACTGGCTCTGCTGTCCGCTGACGTTAAGCGCCCAATGTATCCGCATACTGAGTGTCGCGAGTTGAAATGGATGAGTCTACACCTACAGATATGTCGGAACTATCCAGCCCCCTATATATGATGCTGAAAATTTCTCGAATGCCACAAAGTTGGGCTCGGTTGCTATTAGATCCGCGTGGCTAATTGGGCCCGTGTGAGGACGGAGCCTGGCAAACAGCTCCGCTCGAAGAGAACATGTTCAACGTCTCGCTGTTCAGGCCCGGAGGTACAAAGGTTGCAGTCTACGTGGGACACTTAATTCGTGCGCCGCAGTACGTGAAACATGAGTTCGCATAACATTTTATCAAATGACGAGTTCTTCGTTGAACATTTCACCGTGGAATACATTTGTACGTATCTTACAAAATGCGGCGATAGTTTGCAAATAGTACTGTTCCAATTATATTAACCCTAACCTAACCTAACCTAGTAAAGACATCTCATAAAATGCACCACATGTTGTAGCATACGTACAAATATACTCCACGGTGAAATGTTCAACGAAGAACTCGTCATTTGATTAAATGTTACACGAACTCATGTTTCACGTACTGCAGCACACGAATAAGTGTGCTGCGGTTAACTTACTGTTTACGTACAAATTTCCGGATACGCGGTACAACCCGGCTCATCTACTATGAAGCCAAACAGTCGCACTATTGGGCGGCATGTAAAGCACCGATGGCACGAAGAATTAGTCAGAAGTGAAAAAAATATGACATCGACCATGCAAATAACAATTAGCTACGTCATAATGTACGCTAATAAAATATCCCAAACTAAAAACAAAGGCCTATGTGCATTGTAATAATAATAATTAAATTAAAATAAATTATTGAATTAGTTGAGTTTTTCTTTGTTGTTATATTTAGTCCATAATAATTATATTAAATAATTGTGAATTAGTTTAAAATTTTGTGTTTGTATAAATAAATTTACGTTAAGTTGATTATTCGTACGTTATGAAATGAATTTGTACCAAGTGAGGTACGAGTAATTTGCTTGTAAATGACATGGAACATAATTTACCAGTTGAATGCATCACTTCACTTTGTTTCAATATGCAACAGCACATTGCATTTTGCAAAATTGCATATATTATTATCATTGACCAAATTGTATATTTAAACCGAAATATTACCCATTTTAAACACATTTTACATACTTTCCTAAAATTTAATATAAACGTATTTAAATACATCATTTAAAATATACACACTATTGGCAAAGGGTGGAGGTAGGCTGTTAAGATCCTCCATAAATAGTGCACTCTAAACTTTATCAGTCATTACAATTTACAGATGGTGTTGGTTAATTTTTAAAATTCAATTAAACTCCGCAAAAAAACAATCCCTAATAGATAATAGTCAAAAAATACTCGTTTATCTATAAATCTAAAATTATGCCATTAAATCATTAATAATTTTGAATATTTTATAGATAAAATATTTTTTTATCTATTATAGTTTGGTTTAGGTAAGGCTCAATGAATTTAAAAAAATAACCAACAACATATTGTGTAATAATATGTATTCCTAATTCAATGAAAAAAATAAGTATGAATGAAAAAGTGTGTACAATTTTGTCGGATCTTCCAAAGTATACCAAAACTATTATTGTTTGGTTTAAGTACGGCCTAATTTTATTGATTTTTAAAAACTGTCCAACACCATCTGTAAATAATTGTAGTCTTACTTCAGTAAAAACAAATACATCTGACTAACAAATGTGCACTATGTGTGTCGTAATCCACCCTTTGCCACTGATACACACATGCTAATACAATAATTTATATTATATTGTATTCAATAAAATCACTTCGTATTTAATTAGTAAGTACATTGATATATTTTACTGTTATAGTAAATTAGGATTGAAATTGAGTTAATATTTCTTAAAATCGGGAATATTCTACATATTCTTATCGTAACCATTCAGACTCTTAATTATTATTGTATAACTTGTCATTTTTACAACTAACAATAGGTTATTTTGTGAGCGTCTGGAATTCATAAATTATAACACTTATTCAAATTATAAATGTTTTAATAATACGAAAAATAATAATTCCTCTAATTAAATCTTAAAACACCAACCCCTAATTTGGAGTAATAGGAACAAAAAACAAATGCTTCATTTCACTAGCATAACCCGTATTATTATATAAATTATGTATGTACATGATTGTTTCATATTTTAATATGATTTTCTTTCTCTTTGTTTCCAGACAAAGCCCCGTCAGAAGCGACGTTTCGAGGAACCGAGTTCCTGTCATATGACCTCACGCAAACTGGAGGCGAGCCAATCGTCTCCACGCAAGATGCAATCTCCATTTACTTCAAGACGAGACAATCTAACGGTTTACTGTTCTACACAGGTAAGATTGTACTGTAGATGTTTTACTGAGAATAACATTATTTCTTATTTTTACACGTTTTTTCCGTAATATTTATTTCCATTGCCAACTGTGTTGTGCCTACATTTTTTATTAGGAAGATAATAATTATAAACAGTGCATTTTTTTTTATCTCTAATTAATTATATATATCTACATATTTAAAAACAACGAATATATTAACAATACTTCTCTTTTATGGTATTATAGCTCCCGTGATCATAAAATGTCGATGTATATGATAAGAAAAAACAGGGTATCTCAATAAAAACATATCGACTATAGAAATGAAAAATGATTTAACCGTCGGTTTTTTTCAAAATAGGTTTTTTTATAATAACGTTGTACACAAATAAATACATGTTTTATCCATAAGATGTAAGCTGCAAATGCTGAAGTATTATCTAAATTTAACTTCTTCTTTCTTTTTTGGCCATATCCGCCCCTTAACTGGAGCATATGGACACCACGCGACGCCTCCAAGAATCCCTGTCGCTCGCCAGTCGTCTTGCTTCGTTCCAGGTCAAACCAGTATCCTGTAGCTCCGCCGTATACACTCTGTAGATTGTATTTAGCGGCCTTCCAGGACGCCGGAATCCGGTCGGCTTGAAGAACAGGCAGGCCAGGTTGAAGTTTTCTTCTGACATCCGCAGCACGTGGCCGAGCCAGGTCCAACATCGCCTCTTCACTTTCAGCGTAATGAGAGGCTGCTTGGTGCGTTCTCTTATCTCCTCGTTGCTCATAAAGTCATGCCACCCACCGCACACCCAGTATTCGTCGCAATCATCTATTTTCGAAGCTCAGTATACGGTTGCTCTTAGCCTTCATAAGGTGCCATGATTCGCTACCGTAAAGTAGCACTGTCAGAATGCAAGCGTCGAATAGGCGGCATTTGGTTTTGACCGAGTACAATCGTGAATCCCAGATATTCCGCATTGAGTTGAATGTTGCTCCAGCCATTCCTATTCGGATAGCGAGCTACTCGTATTTCTGCAAAATGCCATTTCCCGTGAAGTGTACCCCCAGGTATATGAAGCTGTCAACGCTCTCGATGTTTTGTCCGTCGCTAATCAGAGGGAAATCTGGATTAGACCGAGTTCCTAAATAGACGTAGTTAAGCAGAAGCCACCTAATCCTCATTTTCATCAATATTGAGATATTCACATATTCAAGATGGTATACACTGAAATTTCTTTCAAACACAAAAAATAATATGCTGTTTTTTCTAACCCACAACAATATAGATTTTCTTATCTCATCTTTAATCATCAGCAATTTCTTTACGCCTGGAAATGTCTCAGAAGCATATACCCAAGACTAAGGTCACCATCTACTTAAGTTTACTTAGAGTCACGGATAGTACCCATTCAGGTACAAGTAAAAATGCCACATTTTTTTTTAACTCTTTTCACTTTAAAGCCGTACTTCAACGTATGCGAAAGCCAAAATATAGACCAACTTTTAATGATGCTTTAAGCCAAAAATATTTTTTTTTCAAGCTAAATAAATAAGCTATGATAATAGTTAATTTAATATAATAAACGCAACTTTTTATCGCACTTATTCCACTTTTATTAATTGATATCTAGACCGGTTTCATCCATCTCAGAGAGACATTTCCAACTAAAGAATATTCAACACAATCGGCATTTGTAATAACAAATTAAAAAGTGACAAAAACAATCAACCAATACCTTGAAGTATCCTATCAAATAATAATATGCCAATAACAATTAGTAATAATTATAATGAATAAAATTGCAAATTAATACTTTATAATACCTCTATAAATGGTGACTAAAACTTAAAATTCTTTATTGTTAACATAAAACAAATAATTACAAGATAAAAAGAACTTTTTATATACAACGTTTTAAATTTTCTGTTGAATCATATAAACTTGACTTAACTTGACTTGACTTGACTAGCTTAAACGATCAAAAAAAATTGCACTTGATAGAAATAATACTAAAATGTCATATTGATTTCCATAGTAACGCACGTATATATTAATATTTATAATTTAGTTGCTAGGACCCACTTAGCAACCAATAATAGTTTTACTTTTTACGGATTTCTTCCGAAATAACTTTTCATACAAAACAGAATTAACTGAAAATGAAATCAATTCTACTTAAAGATGGCTAAAAGTAATACAAAATGCATTGGCATCGTGTTCTGATATATTCTAAAAGTTTCAAATATCTAGCTAGTCGGGAAGTTAGTTAAAAATCGATTGCATGATTTGTACCAGACAAATAAGAATACGAGCTAAGAAAAACGTTGTAATATTAAAATAAAATATAAAACAATAAACACGTACAATAGCACATTTTAATAATTATTATTAAAATGTGTTATTGTACGTGTTTATTGCTATAAATTTTTGTTTTATGTTAATAATTAAGAATTTTACCAAACAAATAATTATGATTAATCAATATGATATAATGTTTGATTGATATTTCATTTATATATTTTTTAATATAATAATACATTATTACTAATTGATGAACAATTGAGTAAATAGAAGTAAATAAAAATAGAATAATAAATAATTCACAATTTATAAAGTTATGTCAAATCAATAAAGGTTCAAATAGACTATATGACGATCGGGCACATATATGCTAAGAGCGATTTAGTGTCTATGATCAAATCTATGCCATTCCGACATATTATACATACATATTGTATGACAGCTATGACATCGTATTTACACTCTGTGACACCCTGTGACACAGGACGCCAACATAAGAAACGGGTTTTTCGACATATATATGACCGATCGTCATAGAGTGTATTTGAAGCATAAGACAGTCTCGAACGTTATATACTGTATATCATGGGTGCCAACTCGAGGTCCGCGGGCCGCATGCAGCGCGCTGGGTGTCAACTTGTGGCCCGTGGAGCAGTGAGAAAATAAAAATAATATCAAATGCTGCCGCTAGATGTGCTAATGCTGCATTTACAACGCCATTCTCCGAAGACGTGAAATTATTACCGGGAAATTTACAAATGGAACATTGTGAAATATGTTGCGATGAACGGTTAAAGGAGAGATTCCATCAGGTTGGTTTGGAAGAGTTTTACAAAATATATTTCGACAAGGAAAAATATCCTGAGAAGCATATCAAATCCCGAGTGAAAACACGAATCGCTTATGTGCATTTGGAAAACTGTTTGCGTGTAGAAACAACCTCACTCGATATCGATATTCATGCAATTAGTTCTGCCACACAAAATAAAACTAAAATTTATTATTTATATATCATTTTGTTTATTTTTATTATTATTTTAAAAAAAAAGTCTAATCTAATAATTATGTTTGATTCTCATTTTTGTTTTATTTTATTAATATATAATATATATTTCTTTTTTGTTTTGTATAATAAAAAAAATCGGTTGTGCGGCCCGGTAGGAAATTTCATTTTTAGAATCCGGCCCGGCTGCTGAAAATGTTGGCAACCCATGCTATATATGATACAATAATGGAGATGAAACAAAATTAAATTGACCACAGTGGTGTTTTATTTAATTAAATTAATAATACAGTGCATGTCCATCATGAATTGACAGTTAACACAATAAAATAAATTAAGTAGTGCTTATATTAATTTTGCAAAATGTTAGATACCTACTGATCTTTCTACACTGATTATAAATTGAGTTAATACTGTTTAATATATCGCGTGGATTGGAAATACTGTTTGCATAATTTACACAGTTAATTTATATCTGCACAGTAATGACGAATTAAGCATTCATGAGTATATAAGCAGTAGCATTTAGATATTAATTCTAATCAAATCATATCACAAGAGCATCGTGCATAATGCATACTGAACATAGGCGTCATATCATTACCATCAGTCTTCATATATGATAGGTATTGGATGGCAAATGAATTTTGATTATGCGGATTGACAGGGGCGGCTCAACATTTAGGGTTCGTAGGGACCATCTCCGCATCGTTATCATGTCAATAATACCCATCCGTAATTTTTATCATTGTCATAATATACCTACTATTAAGTATGATTAAATGAACTATTTAATTTATTTTATCCATCTAAACCAGTATTTCTCAAAGTGGGTGATAACGCCCCCTAGTGAGCACTAGAGGCTTTCAGGGGGGTAGTAGAAGGCTCAAAGAAAATTAGGGGACGTTAAGGAAATCTAGAGGGGCGACGGCAGGCAAATTATATCTATAAAATCCGACGGAATCTAAACTAAAATGTGATTTACTACTCCAATGCTTGTAGTCCTGTATAGACGGTTAAATTAGAGTCGCTTACGCATGTAATAATGTGGATGCAGTTTTATATTTCACGTACGTAGTCCAGGTTAAATAAAATTGTCTGTGATTGTCTGTGTCTTGGAGACCGGTATAGACGAAAAAACTAGAGTCGCATGCGCATGCACTAGTCTCGTTTCTGCTTTTTATTTCATGAAACTTGCATCTCTGGAAGTTGACCAAAGAGTGCGTTTTCTGTCAAAGGTCAAAAGGTAAGTTAAAAAATATGGGGGCACAAGATTTTTTTTAAATCTCAAAGTGGGCGGTGGTCGAAATAAGTTTGAGAACCTGTGATCTAAACGTTTAGCAATTTTATAGAGATATTTATTATTATTATTAAAATAATTAATTCAAATACATACCCTCTATTTCACGGCTATCACACATATCACGCCTCAGTACAAGGGTACACTATTCGACAAAATGTCAGTTTTGACTTTACAAAATATGGAGAATCAATTTAACTTTCTGGGCAAGGCTGCATTATTTTTGTAAAAATTTATTTTACCGTAATATTTCAGATACATTTGTATGACATCAACATGAATATCAGAGAAGTATAATTGTTTTAGTGCAATACTACACTTTATTACATAAATTGATTTAGTTTAAATATGGGAGGGATTAAGGTGATTCTTTATAATTTTAGATATAATGTAGGATATTTAAATAATAATAATATATATATACTTTATAAAAATATCTAATTACTATATAAATGGTATTCAAAAACTTTGACAGCCATTTTCTCCTAACATTGTACTGAGGCAGCGGTATATATAAATTAATAAAGCTATGGTGTCTATTTTTCGCTGACCGAGGTAACTCAGTCCCATCCCGTCGCCGCGGTACAAATCTTGTACTAAAAAAGAATTTGAATGCATTAGCGTTAGTATGTGCATATTGGGGATCGAATGAAATGACCCAGTGAGCAGGTGAGTGAAAACGCTCGCTGTACATCGTTGTTCAAAACTATTACTATTAATCAAGTTAATATTTTGAACCACGCTTTTTAGATGTGATTACGTAGTGACTTAGATAATCATATTATTTATCATGAAAAATTACTCATTTCTTCATTAATAAAATCATATTATTATAAGTAGCTTGACTATACGAATACGAATATCTATTTTACAACGTTTTTATTAAGTCGTATCCTTGTTTGTCCGGTGGTTGTTTATCCAGTATACATCTTGAAATCGATTTTTAACTAACTTCCCGACTAGCTAGACATTTTAAACTTTTAGAATATATCAAAACACGATGCCAATGCATTCTTTTAATACTTTTTGCCATCTTTAAGTGGAATTGAATTCATTTTCAGTTAATTCTGTTTTGTATAAAAAGTTATTTCGGAAGAAATCCGTAATCCAATCCACTATTATTGGTAAATAACTAACGGGGTGGTCCTAGTAACTAAATTATTAATATATACGTGCGTTACTATGAAAATCAAAATGACATTTCAGTATTCTATATTAGTTTGTTTGTTGCAAAATAGCAAAAAAATGATTTGTTGACAATTGCCTTATTTGTCCTAAATTATTAATACATATAATTTTCAAGTTTATATGATTCAACAGAAAATTTAAAAACCCGGTATATAAAAAGTTCTTTTTATCTTGTAATTATTTTTGTTTTTCCCTTGTATTCCGGTGGTTTTTCTGATCCGTATTTTCTTAGTATAAGTATATAAGTATTTTATTAAGACACGAATTTGATTTCAATACTAACTGTGCCACAGCAAACTACATACGTACAATTGTTCGGACACGACTATATATTACGTATGAAAAGTTAGTTCGGAATAAATCCGTAAAAAGTAAAACACTATTATTCTGGGGTACTAGCAACTAAATTATTAATATAGGTATATGTGCGTTACTATGGAAATCAATATGAAATGTCAAAATGACATTTCAGTATTCCATGATCGTTTAAGCTAGTCAAGTCAAGTTTATATGATTCAACAAAAAATTTAAAAACGTTGTATATAAAATGTTCTTTTTATCTTGTAATTATTTGTTGTTTTTATTTAATAAAACGCAATTTTTTTTTATGGTACTTATTTTACTTTAATTAATATATTAGGACCGATTTTGTCCGCCTCAGTGGGACATTTTCAACTGAATACATTTTTTTAAAACAATATTTATCAAACAAAATTCAGAGCGATAGAAATAATATAACAATAGGTACATAATAATTATCCGTCCAATAATACCTTCCCAATAACAGACTAATTTAAAACTAATGAGGTTGGACATTAATATTTCATACTACGTCAGGGGCATTAAACAAATTATTTAAAATATTAACAAACCACAAAATATGAAACAATCTACACTTACAATAACATTAATATCAACAAATAATTATTATGATTAGTCAAAATTTACAATAAAAACTTTATAAAAAATAAAATAAAACAATATTATCAATTGAAGTGAGATCGAATAAAAAACAAATACAACCAAAATATGAGTCAAAATTAAATAAAAATTAAAATAATAAATAATGTACAATATATAAAGTTATGTTATGACAATCCCAAATATTAAATAGGGTATAATAATGGAGAAGACACAAAATATAATTGATCATTTAACAAATTAGAATTGGGCAAAAATTTATACCTATTAATTTCTAGGATTTCCTGTTTATCCAATTTTATAGATTTTAAAGTCGGACATGGCGACGCGATACTTGTGTTCTACTGTTTTAAAGAAGGAATTAAATAATATGAATAATAATAATTATAATCATTCAGAAATTAGTGCTGTAAAATCGATTAAAAATAAAATAAATTCTTGTAATTTAGTGATTTCAAAAGCAGATAAAGGCAACGCCACAGTGATTATGAATAAGAGTACTGATGTGGAAAAAATGGAAGATCTTTTGTCGGGCCCATCATTTGTTGTCTTGGAACGTGATCCCACTATGGTTAGTGCAGAAACAGTAAAAACATTAATAAATGATTATAATGCATGCCTACCAACTGAAAGGTTAAAAAGAGCATATAAACAAATGAATCCGCAGTGTCCTAGATTGTATGGTTTACCAAAAATCCATAAAATAAATTTACCCACTAAGACCAGTCGTTTCTTTTAATTCTGCGCCTTCATACAAATTAGCTAAATTACGTAATAACTTGTTTAAATATAAATTAGATTTTATACCAAAATTTACAATAAAGAATTCTTTAGAATTAGTTGATAAAATCAAAAATTTTGTGGTACCTGTGAATGCAAAACTCGTGTCTTTTGATGTTGTGAGTTTGTTCACTAGTGTCCCAATAATGGATTTGAAATCAGCAATCTTGGACTTTATAGACATGAAGAATCTTAATCCATTGTTGACAAAAGACATAAAATCTGTGATTGATTGTTGCATAGATCAGAATTTCTTTAAATTTAATGGAAGCATATATCGACAAATTAAGTGCTTGGCAATGGGTAGTCCCTTATCTCCTATTTTGGCAGATTTCTTCATGGATATAGTCGAATCTAAGATTAGCAATTTAATATCATTTACTGGTATAGATATGTAGATGATATCTTAGCTTTGTGGTCAGGCATGGAAAGACAATTAGATATTTTTTTTAAAGACATGAATAGTATTAATAAGTCAATTCAATTCACAATGGAACTAGGGAACAGTACAATTAACTTCTTGGATTTAACAATCAATATTACAAATAACAAACATACATTTAGCATTTTTAGAAAGGATACCTTCAGTGATAATAACTCTTCTAGACACCATATCTCACATAAATTATCAGTTTTCCATGCTTTTATACATCGTTTATTAATGGTTCCTATGTCCGAAAATAGTTTTGCTTTGGAGTTAAAGACGATTAAACAAATCGCTTTTAATAACGGTTATGACTCACGTTTGATTGATCGCATTCTGGCCAACAAATCTAAAAAATTAGCTTTATTAAATGTGACTTCTAGCTTAGTGATAGATGAAGCCAGTGTTAAAAAACGCTGGGTTAAATTATGTTTCCTAGGAAGAGTGTCTGAGAATATTTCAAGAAAAATAGATAAAAACTTTTCAATGTAACATTTTACAACACACAAAATTTAAATTCAATACTGGTGAATACTAAAGATAGATTAGATAAACTTAACCAAAGTGGAATTTATCTATTAAGTTGTGACTCTTGTGATGCCAAATATGTTGGACAAACGGGACGTTCTTTTAATACTAGGATCAAAGAACATTTAGCCTGTGCCAAAAATGGTAATGAATCTTCAGCTTTTGTAAATCATTTAAGTTTAAGTAATCACTCTTTTAATATCAGTAAAAATTTAAAAATCCTGCATTTGAATGAGAAATCTATAAAATTGGATAAACAGGAAATCCTAGAAATTAATAGGTATAAATTTTTGCCCAATTCTAATTTGTTAAATGATCAATTATATTTTGTGTCTTCTCCATTATTATACCCTATTTAATATTTGGGATTGTCATAACATAACTTTATATATTGTACATTATTTATTATTTTAATTTTTATTTAATTTTGACTCATATTTTGGTTGTATTTGTTTTTTATTCGATCTCACTTCAATTGATAATATTGTTTTATTTTATTTTTTATAAAATTTTTATTGTAAATTTTGACTAATCATAATTATTTGTTGATATTAATGTTATTGTAAGTGTAGATTGTTTCATATTTTGTGGTTTGTTAATATTTTAAATAATTTGTTTAATGCCCCTGACGTAGTATGAAATATTAATGTCCAACCTCATTAGTTTTAAATTAGTCTTTTATTGGGAAGGTATTATTGGACGGATAATTATTATGTACCTATTGTTATATTATTTCTATCGCTTTGAATTTTGTTTGATAAATATTGTTTTAAAAAAATGTATTCAGTTGAAAATGTCCCACTGAGGCGGACGAAACCGGTCCTAATATATTAATTAAAGTGGAATAAGTACTATAAAAAAAAATTGCGTTTTATTAAATAAAAACAACAATACAATGCAGTTCCACCATGAATTGACAGTCAACAAAATAAAAGAAATTGTAATTATTTCTTTATACCTATCTCGCCACGGATAGAATATATTATTATCATAGTTCACATAAACTTATTCTAAATTTAGATTTGAAGCCTGAGACTAACTAGAATTGGTATTATAATTATTCAAGAATGTAGTTAATACTAAATGATAGACAAGTATTATACAATGAAACATGTAACCCTTATCATTAAAATTTCAAAAATGTGTTATAAAATAATATAGTCTTTAGTGTGTATTTATAGTATCCACTAATACTTATTTAATTGAAAAGGCTTCGGCAGAACAAATACCAAATTTATTTGCCAACCGTCTCATTTTGTGTACTAAAAATTAACTGTCAAACAGAGACGGAGAGAAGACTAGGTATTTGTTTAAGTCCTCTTTTGTGATGAGAAATGTAGTGGGGGAGGTTTTGTTTGGAAACTGTCGCGAAATCTTTCGAGTCTTAGCGTATGTTTGCGGGTAATCCCCGTTTATAAATGACAGCAGTTCGTTTCGGCAAATCCGGACGGATTCCGCCCGAGTAAACTCAGTGATTGGCGCCTCCGAACAATCCGACGACTTTATTTTCCCAGTTTAAAATACGCTCAGCGACTGAGGTGTCTTTGCATTAGGACGAATAAAGACTTTTGAGACTCTGTACTCTGTCAAATGTCTTTTTTATTGAAATTAAGTCAACACCAATGGCGAAGTGTGGAGGTAGGCTGTTAAGATCTGCCATAATTAGTGCACAATCAACTTTTTCATACATATTTGTTTTCATTGAACTAAGACTACAATTTACAGATGGTATTGGTTAGTTTTTAAAAATCAATTAAATTCTGCCTAAACACTTTGGGCAATCCGACAAAATTGTGCACACTTTTTTATTTATACTTTCGTTGATTCAGGAATACATATTACACATATTGTTGGTTAATTTGTTTAAATTCATTTACTTATTAACTAATTAATTCATTACTAACTAAAGTATTGACAAACAGTATTATTATATCTATAAAATATCCAAAGTTATATATGATTTAATTGCATAGTTCTAGATATTCTATAGATATACGAGTATCTTTTGACCAGTATCTGTTATAGCTTGGGTTTACAGGGTTTAATTGAATTTTAAAACTAACTAACACTATATGTAAATTGTAGTCTCAGTTAAATTAAAACGAATACGTTCTTCTTCTTTCTCGGCCCTATATCCCGGGGCGGGATTTGGCCTCCTCTACAATTGTCCTCCACACGCTCCTTTCCCTGGCTGCTTCTCTCCAGTCTCCAGCCCTCCCCATCTTTCTCCAGTCCTCTTCGATACAGTCAGCCCACCTCTTCTTTGGTCTGCCCCTAGACCGTTTCCACTGTGGGATCCACTTGGTCATGATTTTTGGCGTCCTGTGCTCAGGCATTCTCTCAACGTATCCAGCCGACCTTAGTCTTTGGGATCGACAGAATTTCACCACCGTTTTATGTTGTATTAACTCTTCTAACTCGTGGTTCATTTTTATCCTGTAACTTCCATTTTCCAATGTGGGCCCGAAAATTCTCCTGAGGATCTTTCTTTCGAATATGGCCAGTTTATGTTCTTCCCTTTGAATGAGGCACCATGTCTCACAGCCATAGGTAGCTACTGGTCGAATAACTGTTTTGTAGATAAGCAGTTTGCTATTCTTGCTTAGGATTTTCGAACTCAGTAGACCCTTATAGGCGTAGAAGCACTTATTAGCAGCTATGAGTCGTATGTTCACCTCTTCTGTTATTTTATTGAGTGTGTTTAGGTTAAAGCCCAGGTACGTGAAGCTCTGAACCTCTTCCCATACCTGCTGCTCCACACAGATATTTCGAGGTGGACCCTGCTCTCGCGTGGATACCATGTATTTTGTTTTGCAGGCATTTATTTCTAATCCAAGCTTTTCCGTTTCCTTTTTCAATGTTGTGGCATGATCGATCAGTCTTTGTTTGGGTCGGCTAGTTATGACTATGTCGTCAGCATAGGCGCACATCTGGGATGTGTTAGAGTTAACACAACCCCTTATGTCAACCTTACGGGCTATGGCCTCGAGAACCAAGTTGAACATCATGGTGGAGAGTGCGTCACCCTGCCTTATACCAGACTCAATCACAATATGTTCCGTTAGCTCATTTTGTATGTTTATGATGGCCTTTGACTCAGTTAGGGAGACATGTATCAGTTTTCCAAGCTTTGAGAGGATTCCTAGTAATTTTAGTGCATGCAACATTTTTTCTCTGTTGATACTGTCAAAAGCTTGTTTGAAGTCGATGAAGACATGATACAAAATCATATTATACTCATACGCCTTTTCCATAGTTTGCCGCATCAGGTGAATATGATCAATGGTGGATCGATTGGGGCGGAATCCGCACTGGTATTCTCCCAAGATGCTCTCCGTATACCTTAGTAATCTTGCATATAGAATACTGGAAAAAAACTTTGTACGCTATGTTAAGGAGAGTGATACCTCTGTAGTTCTCACATTTAGTCTTATCCCCCTTTTTAATTATAAGTACTATAATACCCATCTTCCATTCTTCGGGGAGTGTTTCCTTTTTCCATATATTGAGAATTAATTGGTACAGATGTTCTTCCAGCCTTGGTTCCCCCTTTTTGATTAATTCAGCAGCTATCATATCAACACCGGGAGCTTTATTATTTTTTAACCCTCTTAGTGCCTGCTTTACTTCATTCAGCGTAGGTTCTTCAATGATTTCTTCCGCTGTATGATATACCATTTCATCGTCATGTTTTCCTTGTTCATTGCCAGCATGATTTAACAGTGACAGAAAACGAATACGTATGACTGTAAAAGTTTAGTGTGCTCTATTTATGATGGATCTTAACAGCCTACCTCCACCCTTCGCCACAAGTCAACACTATCAATATCTAGCTGTGTAATAGTATCAGAGAAAATTTTTAACACAACTAAATTCGAATACTTGTAAAACAATATGAATCTTTTCTTCCGATATGATGTTATATTTACTTACTAAACTAATGACAATGGGTCAACTGATTACCGCATACGAACGAAAGATTTCTTAGAGAGGGTGGATTTGATGTATTTAAACAATTCATTTAGCACGTGGAGACACTTTTATTTTTACATTTTGGGAATAATATCACATACGGTTACAAATTTAATTATGTCAATATTGAATAGGTGACGAGTAAGGATTGCAAATCCCAATTTAACATGTCTATACCGATTTTTCGGTATTTCTAATTGAATACCGGTATTTATAAAATACTTATAAAAAAAAAACAACAGAAATTGGTGCTTATCAATAAATAAATCTATTAAGATATTATTTTATAGCAAAAACCTACATTTGTTATGTTAACATTTAAAAATATGTATTGATCATAATTGTAAAACTAGTGATTTTTTACAAAAAATTTGAATATATTAATAATTTTAACTAAAGCTCTCAAAATTTCATCAAGTGCAAATACGTCCGGCTGCAGGAAAAGCTTCTTAAATTCTTAAAGCTTGTACAGTCATCAATAATTATTATAGAATAATTGAAAAATTTTGTCACGGATGTTTTCTATTTCGAAATAATATTATGATAATGCATCGCGACACTTAGTTACATAAATATATTTGATGAAATTGGTTTTATTATTTTTTCACCTCTGTTGGATTCACTCAATATATTTGCATTTTAGCAGCACATAACTTAAAATTCATTTTCAAAAACGTAAACGAGTGTGCTTTCTTAATACTAATTCCGGTATTGATAAATACTGGAAAACCGGTTTTGAAATACCGGTATTGCAATCCCTAGTGACGTTACAAATATTATTCGATTCCACGTTACTTGAACATGTTTACGTTATGGGTTGATAATAAAAATCCTGTACTGCGCTCCCACCATCTCAACTGCCGTTTTTTGAAAGCCACTACTGCACGTAATTTATACTAGCAATCTAGTGACCAGACATTCAAGATGCTAGCATTCATTTCTTTTAAAAACAAATAACTGTTAATAAAACTTCAACTCTGTAGGGAGCCATACTATACAGGGGCGCGACAACCCGGTGTGGGTCCTGGCCTCTTCCAACAGCTCCCTCCACCTGTCCCTATCCAGTGTGGCCGCTTTCCAATTCGGTACCCACAGAATACGGCAGTCACTGGCAGCTCCATCCAACCAGCGAATCTTTGGCCTGCCTCTTCTTCTACGCCCAATTGGATTGCTGGACATCACTCTCTTTGCCGGTTCATTGTCATTCATACGGTGCACATGACCTAGCCATCGCAGTCTCTCAATCTTAATTGATTGAACTGCGCTGCAATCTTCGTACAGCATTATATCTTCCCCTCCAATTGGTGCCGTCCTTGATCGGTCCATATATATGGCGGAGAATTTTTCTTTCAAAGATGTTCAGGGCTCGTTCATTTCACAGAGTTAACGTCCAGGTTTCCGATGCGTAGGTGAGCACTGACTTTAAAAATGTCTTATAAAGAGTGCTTTTAGTTCGGCGAGATAGTATGCGGGACTTAAAATATCTTAACAGGCCAAAGTAGCATTTATTCGCAGACACGATTCTGTTGTTATTTCTTCTGTAATATCATTATGTCGAGTTACAAGAGATCTAAGGTATATGAAACAATGAAACTGTTGTCCGAGCCATACTATGCTCTGTTTGTATTCGAAGATGATAATTTCATTTTTTTTATTTACATGACAACCGATCTTGTTAATGTTTCTTTCTAGATACATAAAATACCTCTCCGATACTTTAAACTACACCACCGTAGCTTATTTGTGGTTAATTAAATAACTACTTAAATGCATACAGATAGGTAGCATATTACAATAAACGAAGTGATTAGTTACGTCATTTTAAAACAAAATAATGCTTTCATCTTTTACGTTTAAACATGATATGTGAGCATTATTGTTGAATTCGAACATACCACGCAGCATGCTACGTTCAAATGAGCTTAACACTAATAACATTTCAATTTCAAATTCAAATTTAAAATTCGAATTCAAATTACGTTCACAACATGACATTTAAAAACAAAGGAACAGTATATAGATGAAATAAATATAAGCAGTATCCAATGAAATTGGCAGTATCACAAAAACAGTATGAAAAGTAAAGTAAAAGGTACAAAAATTATAAAGTATAAAGCATGGAAGCACACTGAATGAGCTAAGTAGACCCTGTTTTAAGAATTTATAAAATATCGTTCACCTATACTCATCCTCACGTAGGTTCAATATATCAACATCCGAAGCGATTTCGTTCAACAGAGTTATTGCCCTCACAATTGGCATCACCAATGGCATGTTAGTTCTGCTCCTCGGGAGAATAAACAACTGATGCTCCCAATTTCTTAGATAGTTATCAGGGACACACAAGTTAATACTATCAATAATGGCAGAGTTCTCATTTACAACACGTATAAGTCGAAAAAATTACGTGGCCAAATATTGATATCTTCTAGCATTTAAACTACAGTACCTTAGCATACCTAAGAGAAAGTCAGTTGGATTAAGCTACGGATAGTACCCATATAACCTGAAATAAAGGAGTCTCAAAAAATTCTTTTGAACTCGCTCCACCATGATGCGGGGCCCAAACAATCGACCCACTCTCAAGCCGGCTAATTATGTTAATAGCGTGTTAGTGTTTATTTCAAGATACATGAAATATCGGTCCAATGCTTTAAAACACACAGTAGATTGTTTATAAAATTAACGAATTAATTAAATATAAGTATCAAATTATATAATAAACAAAGTGATTAGATACACTACGTCACTTTAAAACCAAATCCTTTCATCTTATACGTTTAATCATGAGATATGTGAATGTAAGTGTATATGCCAGCATGAATTTGATATGATATTTTCCAATCGATAGCAACACACCAGTGCAGCGTAAACATTTCCATTGAAACCGGAATGATAGATACTCCACCGTCTCTCCAAATGCCAGAGCCGTGGCTCCCGTCCGCTCAATTCATCCATCGCGCAAGCTTTGAGGGAATTATTCCGGTCGGAAAGATCGCAACCGCCTGCCACGTCTATTACTGGAGAGGATGGGTACTATAGAGAAAGAGACCGTTTCATCTAAGAATTCTGCGCATTCACACTTATATTGAGTGTAATTTCGTACTTACATAATATTTTATCATCTTAATAATATAATGTTCGGCACCTTCGCGGTTGTCTGTTATCGTAATAGATTTTTTGGTTTTCACTGCATGTTCTTCCTTTTTCTTTCCTCGACGTTTTGAGCTCGTTACATATGCCATTCTTAAGAGATAATTTGTACTGTATGCAGTGACGTTCCGTGGGGGTAGGCAGATTGAGCGTCGCTTGGGGGCGGCAGTTACCCAAAGTAAAAACTTAGTAACAACAGAAATATCTTTCCATTAAAAACTCAGCTCACTGGTTGGAAACAAACTGTGCCTATTAATTAGGTACTATAAAAGTTTTAACAGATTTTTTTTTTGTCGGGATTGCGATGTCTAGTTTACTTTCGTTGTCTTTGGATGTCACGTTCTTGGTGAACAACAATGACACGTGCATACCTAATTTAAAATTTATCCAAATATCTCGTGAGTTTTGGAAGTTGTCAAGTGTATTATTAAACGTACCTATCTGAAACTGTATACTCAAAATATAGTCTATTGAATCAGAGATAGCATCTAGATAGGATTTAATGGTATATATCTTGTTAGTAATGTATCCATACAACACATTTCTTAGATATTGGAGTCATGAAAGGATGATAAAAAGTACTGTATAAAAAAATGTGGCGGCATTTTGGAACTGCCTAGGGGCGGCATTTTGTCTAGGGACGTCACTGACTGTATGTATATGAATGTGTGGGAGTCATCGCTGTGGGAGTCATGGTAATATGGATGAAGAGGTTATCAGAAGGAGAGATGAGATGTCGAGATTTGGTGGTTGCTCCGATGGATGAAGGAGCGAGTTTTATTTGCAACGTAAACAGTCGGTACAAAAGTATATTACAGTAGTTATGTTACAATACTTATGATATTGTTCCGAGGTCCGATCTCGGTAGAATGAGATGTTGTGCGGAGCGATTCCGAGACTGAGATACTAACAGACCGGAACTTATATTCGAGCGACATTTCCAATGAATTATGATCCGCTATTTATTAAAGTACTCACAATCAAAATAATACATAGCTTGAAAATAATATTTAAGAAACAATTATTGTAATTGAGTCAGCTACTATATAGAGTTTGCGTCATCGGATATAGCTGACTATGTGGAAAAATGGATATCGCGGAGATAGTCCGCGGTAAGCTTTTACTGAGTTTACAATAATTGGACGCTACAGAAAATGGATATTATTAGAGAATTTGTAATTTCGATAATATATTTAATATCGCCGATCAATATGTTGATATATATTGACTTGTTTATCACCATAAATGCAAACGCTGCTCTAGGTATGTCAAAACGTTGCCCAGAGTAAAATAGTGTGATAGTGTGCTGTGTCAGTTGTGACGACCAGAGACACCGGATCGAATATTGGATTTCACCAGCACTCTCTCAACATTATTCATAAAGGTTTTAGACGTCGAAATCGGAGCCTACTATATTGCATACAATGTGGTAGACAGACTGGGCTGGCGTCACGTATATTCCATCTAAAAAAAAACATCAGCATTCCTCGATAAATAATCCAATAAATACGTTAGATAATATATGACGCATCGTGGCATATTTTTTAACCTCGACAAATTGTTGTGTAATCTATATATATATTAAATAAACATTCATACACATACGACAGTGGTGTCGTCGGCAAATTAAAGACATTCTTTTATTTAAATACTTTTTTATTCAACGAATAATTCACAATAGTTAAGAATGTGACATTCTAATTATTGAACATACATGTAATTAAGAATGTAACATTCTTCAATTTTGTGAATTATTCTTTCAATAAAAAAGGTAATTAATTAAAAATTATTAGCAAGTTCAAGGAAGCTTAAAATATCTTGAAGTAATCCGTGTCGTTGGTTAGTAATTAAAGTAATACCTACTTTGATTTAAAATACAAAAGCCGATAGCCAATATTAGCTCAATTATAAGAGTCAGAATCAGATAGTATTATAAGAGCCATTAGTTAAAATGTGTCGTAATTAAGTATGGTACCATTAGCATAGATGCAGGTTCGATTCCTGTGGGGAATTATTGTCTTATTTTTTTTCAAAAAGATTTTTTCTATTGGTTATAATATATTTTCTCAGAAGTGTTTTTAAAAATTATGTACATTCTTTTATAATAATTAATTGATTATATAAATAGGTACTTACGTCAATATACGATTAAAAAATATTTTTCTCTAGAAGGTAGGCTTTAAATAATCGCCTTGCACTGGTATGGAGCTATAAACTCTAAATCACGAGATGTCACGTAAAGTTGAGTCTTTCGAGATATGGATTGACCGCGTGACAATTAATAATAACTTCCTCAAACGATTGAAAAACGACCTAGAAGTTCTCCATAGTATTAAAACCAGAAGACCACAGTACCTTGGTCCCATTAATCAAACTCAATCTGACCATGTCCGATCCTAACAAGATCATATGGGCCTCCACAGTGTGGAGGTTTGTATTAACGGATTTTGTTTTTGATATCAGCGACTTGCTCAACCATTAGGTCCATACTCTGACTCATACACAAATTGAAAAACAATATGTGTACTTGCCAGACTCAGGATTACAACTTGGGACCCACGACGCGATAGGCGGACGTTTAAACCGCGCGGCCATCGTGGGTGTACACATTATGAGAGGACAAGAACCTCAACGTGTTATCAAATGAAATATCAAAGGTAAACGTTGCAGATGATGAGTGCAACACTGAACTTTACTGTTTCAAATAGCAGATAATATGTATTCAGAGTGAATTATATCGAACGCCATCAGAATAACCATATTAAACAAAATCTACCCACGTATCGCTTCGTTTTCCAGCGATGCACTGTTAACTGACCGGAAAATGATAGGGTCAGATTTTAAAATAGATTTTTTAAAACGGTACTTTAAAAATATGAAAAATGACATTTTAAAAGTTTAGAATTGACGCACTGAGAGTGTTTACAGTCTAGCAATTTCTGTGATAACGTATTATAATACCTAGTATTACAATATCTGTATTATTACATATTAATCACTATGACAGCTATGTGACCTTATTAGATTTAAATTAAATCATCGAAGGCTATGAAGAGGCAAAGTATATTCAATTTCATAAGTGCCGTGGTAATTTATTGTGAAAATGTGATGATGTTGTAAATGACAATAAAACCACCGAAATATATGGGAAACGCATTTAAAAACGTTATAGTATGTCTTTTATTTATATAATTGAAACACTTCCAGTTTTAGTATTTATTCAGAGTTCACAGAGATTAATCAACAATAACAGAGAATACTAATTCAAACAGTACACGAAAACAGATTCGCTCGGCAAAATAATCCTGACGAACTTTCCAAAGAATTAGTTCAGTGCAGGTAGGTATCACATTTGACAACCAGAAACCACACCCATCACTAGAAACGAATCTCGATAGTATAAGGTGCTTAGTTTCAAAGTAGAGTACGTGTATAATTAAAAGGGTGTCAGAGCTAAAGAGCTGATGAGACTAAACTGACTGGCTAAGACTGTGAGAGATAAAAATTACGGAGTGAACATAGAGTTAAATCCTAATCTGTTTACATAACGCTTGCGGCGTCCAGTGAGTGGGCAGCGCCATCTATGGGTATTTTTTCGAAATCACGCCGCTACAACGTGGCATATTCTTAAAATATCAAATTGTAGCCAAATGTGTCCAATTTAAATCGTAGATAATTCGGGAGTGCATTATCTCAGAATACTATACGTGTGGATTGGATCTTGCTTGCAGAAATACATCCAATTAAGAAGGTGAGGATTTACTTGATCCTACTGCATTTGAAACTAAGTTGAGTAAATCGACTTTATAATCGCTATTATAAATTATAATATATAACTGTTTTTACATTGTTTAAATGATATCTTGTCTTTAAATAATGATCTGTTAATTATTCAAAAATATAATATATATCGATATTATTTTCGCTTCATCAGTGTTAATGTTTGAAGGCGTTAGATGTCAGGAAAAAATTCCCTATCGTGACCCAGTTATATGAGATCACTATTACCTTTGCTAATATTACAAATAATATCGTGTAGAAGAGGGTATGTCCACCGTTTTCTTTATTTTAGTTTCCTACTTCAATTTTTAGTTTACTATTCCTAGTGAATACAGAAAATAAATATATTTTACAAATATGCACAGTATATATTATTGCGTATAGGTTTTTTTCTTACCTGTGAATATAACAGGAGAAAAATCATTTTAGTAAAAATATTGAAAAATATTAAGACTCGAGAATTGATAGAGATAGACTAGCAACACTGAGCATAAATTTCCAGATACGTTTTTGAAACAATAACTAAATTTGCTCTTGCGAAAATGCGAACATCATAAATAACAGTACTATTTTATAATATATTCTTTACAATATTTTTGATTTTAAAGCGGCGGGCTCAAAACCACCTATAGCCCCGAGCTACAAACTTTATTTAAAATGCTCAGACGATAACTAGTATCGATAATATTATATAATTTATTAAAATTTCAATTTATTTGTTTAAATAAAACAAACATCATAAGTTAAAAGTATAAACGTCCACAGTATGACATGTAAAAATAAATAAAATAAGAAGTAAAATTATTAACAAGATTTATAGTCATAACAGAAATAATGTACAGGTGGGTCGTGGGAACTTCTTTTTTTTTTGAAAACGGCATGGTGAAGTTACTAGAAGTCACAGAGGGAAGAAAAAAGGCTCAATGAGAGGGGTTGGATTTAAGGTTTGTGTTTTTGTGATTATGTGATTATGTAACCCGACAAACATTATGTGAACTGCTGGTTGACACCTTACCCAACGACATACTTGTGCTCTTTTCTGGTGAGGTACATTGTCATCTCAGTTACTGTGTTAACAAACAGAATATGCGGTACTGGAGTGAAACTTCGTGAGAGACCCCTTCATTTAGATCGTGTCACGATATGGTGTGCAATTTCAAGAGTAGGGATCATCCGCCCTTAGTTTTTTTAAGAAAACGGTTGTGCTGTAACCGTGAATTCAGACCGTTATTTGACAATGATCCAGGATTTATTTTTGCCTGGTCTCGGAGAAATGGAACTATACAATGTGTGGTTTCTGCAAGATGAAGCCACAGCTCACACCGCCAGGGTTTTAATGGAATTTTTTAGACAAGCCTTCCCCGGGCGGCTGATCTCCCTGAGAGGGGACGTAAACTGGTCTGTGCTCTCGCTTAATTTAGCCCCCTGTGATTATTTCCTGTGGGGTTATCTTAAATCCTTGGTTTTATAACGATCGTCCTTTGACCCTGAAAGACCTACAGAATAACAACCGAGCTGAAATTGCCAATGTACCGGTCGGCATGCTCGAAAGAGTGAACTGAAACAATGAAGGACGATATTCACAAGATATTTTTTTTAAAATGGTACAAAATCAAATCTCCTGTGTCATGTGAAAAATAAGAATATTTTTTTTAAACGTGTACAGTTTTATTTTATTTTCAAAAAATGAAGTTCCCATGCTTCACCCTGTATAAAACTAAAATTATTTGTGTATATGGGTAATATTGAGCCAATGTTCGATACAAAAGTAGTATCTATTGGTAAAGTATGCGATCGATAGACATTCTTTAAAGTTGTAGCTTGAGCGTTACCTCCATAAACAATAATGCTGCAACTCGTCAAAGCTTACCCATCCTCGCCACCATAGACTAATATACTTTCTCGCCACTAAGTCTGGCAATGTGGGCGCTGTCGTCGCCATGCAGTTTGCACGGTGGCACTCCAAGCGACAGGAAATGCGGGATTAATGTGTAAACACTCCCGCGATTGCTCGGCAGTTTTGTTTGAGGCGACTTTGTTGTGTAGCCATTTAATGTCAGCTTATTATTTTGTAAAGAGAGAATCGAGCTGAAATGTTCGTACGGTTTGAAATAGTATTATTTAGTATTTAAATTTTATTGTTGAAATTTCTAACTCAGACCGACACACCTACCTACCCGTAAATAAATCTTCTTCTTATTGTGCCATCCCCTAGCGGAGGTCAGCCACCATCAAAGCGATCTTATCTCTGTCGTCTGCTACCCGGAACAGTTCAGTGGAGCTGCACTCGTACCAATCACGGAGGTTCTTAAGCCACAAAATGCGGTGCCGTCCTCTGCTACGCTTCACATTGATCTTTCCTTGAATGATAAGTTGGGGAATGGTGTATTTTTGTCCTCTCATAATGTGGCCGAGGTATTGTAGTTTCCTGGTTTTGATACTACGTAGAACTTCTCGGTCCTTCCCCATTATAAATAAATATTACATAAAAACTTCAAATGTTTTCATATAAACGATTATATTTTTTTTATATTACGCCGTGGATGAAAATTATATGCAAATGCACTCACAAGCAAGCATGTGTGTTAATTCAAGTCTTTTTTTTAATGACGCAAATTTGTATGAAATGGACTATTTAAGCCACATTTAATTTAGAGGCCATTCATAGACTGAAACCCTATGCGGTTTAGAATCGTATGCCATACTAAACTTATGATTGATGTTCATGGAAATATCGCATACGGTTTCAGTCTATGGATGACCTCTTATAGGAATGTTTATAAATGTGAATATGCGTTTAGTTTCAAACAAATGATTTTCCACAATATCATGCATTGATGCAATGACAACGCTATATATAGCCTTGGGGCATGGGCTGAGGGTGGGGCCCGCGAAGCAGGTCACCCAAATAAGTGAGATAAACACACATCACAAATTTACTCATATAGTAACAAAAATAGTCGCCGGTCATTTTACTAGGTGAGTTTTAACATTTTACAATAGTTGGGCGATGGAATTTTTGATTATTTTGTGTCGATGCTTGGTTTTGACAACTCCATAATTCAAGTGGTATTATTCAAAATTCAAACAATTTGCTAAAAATACACATTTAATATGACCTCGAATACCATTTGCAAAACACGCTGCCCATACTGCCGTTAACCTTATCAATGGGTAGAGAATGCGCCAAAGATCCTAACTCTGGGGGCTGCAAAACTTTATGTATGTTGATCTGGACTAGGATTTAATTTTATAACCGTTCAAGTTTTTTAAATGTTCAATATAACTATATTATGTACCTATTGTGAATGGAAAGTGAAGTCAGCCAAAGGATAAAAAAATACTTTAATGATGTACAAACTGAATATCAGTTAAAGACACACTGATCACTGAAACTCAGTGAGTCTCGAAAAGGTTATCAACGGGTTAACAAAAAAATATCTTACCATTACTCCCAATTATCAAAATATCCACACGACATGTGTTATGTTCATTTTTTTATGGATTGTATAATAATATTGATGTCTGTGTAGATTTCATTATCTTTGAATAATATTTGTATTTATTTCTTTTCTTCCATAGCACACGGGCAAGACTACTTGAATCTTGCAGTTCGCGATGGAGGAGTCTCCCTGACGATGGGCCTCTCGAATGGCAAACAAGAAATGCATATCAAACCAGCAAGGGTCCGCTTCGACGATCACCAATGGCACAGAGTAACTGTCCACAGGCGAATACAAGAGGTAAGAGTAGTATCTATCTCTTATAATAATATGATCGTCCAACGGTTCCTTTCTCTGAAATTATCATCTTCACCGTCAGCCGGGGACGATCCACTGATATATGAAGGTATTAAATAATAGAGCGCGATATAGTCTTAGCTTTAACAAGCCTAGGCTTGGCGACTATCTTGAAGTAACTAACTGTAACGGCCAATTGTATTGCATTTATAATTTTTGCGGCGTCATACTGCCAACGTGAAGATCTCTTCACTTTGAATGTTCTGCAGTTTTGTATTAGCTTTAATTTGTCACTTACTACAATTCTTAATAGCCTCTAAGTGCTTATCTCTCCCATGGGCACTTTAACTTAAGAGGAGATAAGCACTTAGAGTTAAAGTCATGCAAATTCAGTCAAAGCACATTTGAATGCATGGCGACCTTAGTCTTGGGTAACTGCTCCTGAGGCATTTCCAGTCATAAAAAAAATGATGATTCACATCAAACGTAGGGACCCGTGATACGCCCGAATAATACCGGGTGTGGTTTGGTAGGGCCATTAACTTCAATTTAACGATTGACTTATGACCCGTGACTCCTAGGCGCCTGGTTTTGTGGCAATATTTGAGGATTTGTGATAGGTGGGAAAAGCGACCACAATTGGCCCAACCGTATTTTATTATATAATAAAACATTTATAAATTAGAAATTTTATATTCTATTATTTCGACCCACATACATGATAATATAAAAGTCATACCCACTGAAAATCTTTCAGAGACATTTTCTTTTTAAATTTATTACTTTGACAATATATTTTGATAAAAACATTTTCAAATGAGAATACTTTATTATAAAACTTTTCAAATGAGTATACTCAGAGTATAAGTATTATATTATTCGTGCGCAGTTGTACTTTTCCAATTTGCATTCCGATGAAACGTTTTGGGAAACAATTCCGCATGACACATTTTCGAAACGTCAATCAAAATTCGATTTCGCGAAATTCGCTTCAAAACAAATTACTCTGTCACGCAACATTAACTGTTTTTATTTAACTATAAAAAATAACGTTCGATAGCTAAACTCAGATTATTTAACAAATAGTCAAAAAACTGTGCCACCATCATCATCATTTTTGTCAATACAACCTTTAGTTGGTCTTGACCTCCTCTAAAAACTAACTCCATCCTTAACAATCTAGTGCTTAAGCTTCCCAGTTACTTTATCCAAACAATCTAAAATCTCCCATGGAGTAATCGTTTGCATTGTCTAAGTATTATTTTAACGTCAAGGGAAACTAGTGAAAACACAAAAATTAGAAAAACGGGCTACCTTCTGCGTTTGGCAATAAGTAAGTACAATTCTCAATAATTGTGGACAAATATTTGATAAACCAGAATATTATATTCGTTTTAATATGTAGTTACTTCTGCATTATAATAAACATGAGCACAAACTTGTACGTATGCAGTTCGACGTATCTTACATATAATTTATGGCTAAATAAAACACGGTTCTTGTCGGTTTACACGTCTTTACAGGAAGCCAGCAGCAAACAACTTTTGAAAATAACCAATATACTGATATAATTTGTTAGGTTAGGTTACGTTTTCATTCTTGAATTTATGAATTTTGCCAAAATCAGCTATGAAAATTGAATTAATGTTCATATTATTGAATCTTAAAAAATTGGAGGCCGTATAGTATACGGTCAACTCTTTCCGATAAGAAAGCTTACGGCGAACTGTGCCACGGTGAAATGTTTTACGTACAATGTACATGTAACCATAATATAAATAAATTTAAAGTTTCTCACGTAAACAAAACGCACAATCAATATTGTTCTATATAAAATCATTTAGCCGTCATGAAGTCATCGCCGAAAACGTACTTAAAAATCATGGTTTACTGGCTTATCCATTTATATCTTATTAATCCGATATGTAGAAACGTAGGGACATGGGTCTACCTTGTTGGTAAATTTTGGTAAATTTTACAGCATATATGCACTTGTTTTTTGTGATTTCACCGAGGCTTTGACTGCAACTCGCTGTCATATCACTTCTCTCATCTGAAAGAGGATCCGCCGACCAGGTCCTCACTCTACTTCTGTTAAAAAAACTTTACAGTTCTACCAAGCTCTACCATTCTACTCACCGCCAGGCCACCTTTGAATTCATCGACATTCTTAAAGATATCCGCAATGCGCAGCTGTACTCTACCTTGTTGATATTTACGGCACTGTACTGCTATACGTACAATGTCCTCCAAAGCATCACAATCATCACAGATCTGTGAATCACGTCTTTCCATGAGGACATCAAATCTTTTACCCATTGTGCGACCTGTTCTTAGCCTCAGTATCAGCTTAATCTCTAGTATGCACTTGTTACTTTAATTTAATTTTGTTTCTACGTGCTCCTCTTCCCGATAGGTACTCTCCGTATCTGGAAATTTGTACGTAAACAGTTTACCGCAGGACACTTATTCGTGTGCCGCAGTACGTGAAACATGAGTTCGTGTACCATTTAATCAAATGACGAGTTCTTAGTGTGAGGCCTCAGTGCCAGCGTGCGGCGCAGCTTTGAGCGTTATGCGCAACTCAAACGTATAACCGTATAAATGTATAACCAAAAAAGACATTGTCTACGAACATTTTCACACACGGTTATACGTTTGAGTTGCGAAAAACGCTCAACGCTGCGCCGAACGCTGCCACTCAGGACGTACACTTAGTTGAACATTTCACCGTGGAGTATATTTATACATATGGTACAACATATTGTGGCGAATTTTATGAGATGTCTTATTAGGTTAGGTTAGGTTAGGGTTAATCTAATTGGAACAGTACTATTTGAAAACCATCGCCGCATTTTGTAAGATACATACAAATTTATTCCAGGGTGAAATGTTCAACGAAGAACTCGTCATTTGATAAAATGTTATACGAACAACTAATGTTTCACGTACTGCGGCGCACGAATAAGTGTCCCACGATGAACTACATACGTACAACTTACATGTAACCGGGTACTCTTAACTTAAAGTCGTGTAAATTCAGTCAAAGCATTTGCATGGTGACCTTGTAACTACTCCAGAGTCATTCCCACTCAATAAAAAAGAATACACATCCAAACGTAAAATTCCGTTAATTATCCAATGATAACTGGGTGTGGTTTGGAGGAGCCATTAACTTCAAAGTATGCACTTGAACGATCCAGAGCAGTATCTGTACTATTATAATATGCCACGTAATATTTCGCCCTCATATACTGAGTCTCATTGTCTCTCGACTTCCAAATCCAATTTTCTTTAACACCCCCAAACATTATTTTTATGACCCTCTTCTCAAATAATATACCCATTTTTCTCTTATCCTGTTGCTCATGCTGACTACTAAACGTTCTGGTTCATTTATTAATTCTGGTCGCAGGAGAGTTTTATAGAGTTGTTTTGTTTTTCATTAAAATGCTTCTGTTGTCCAGACTGTTTTAGAGACTAAAATAGCACGTCATATTAGCAAGATTGGTCAGAAACAATCATAGTAAAAACATAATCATTCAAAGAATTTATATAATTTAAATCATTTCGGAAATATGCTTAATAGAAAAAATATAATCTCGAACTTACAACCATTGCAATCTGGGTACAATTTTTTTTTCAAATCAAACTGTCGATCCAATTATTAACCACAACGAAAGCTCATAGTAATATGCAACTGAGATATTATTAGAAATCCCGTTAATATTGACGATCATCTTTTATATTTTTTAATAAATGGAAATAGAATATGACGTTTACTCTTTTTAACACTTTTATTCAATAAATAACGTAATGTATAATTATATAATAATGAAAACACTGAACATTGTTTTTGTAGAAAGTCTGGAGCCCACATGTTCAGCGTAGGTCAAAATGGAGCTTTTATGGTATTTTCAGAGCATTACTCTGGACATTCCTTAAACGTTGTAGATAATCTATTTATATAATTTATATTATTCTACTTTATATTTATTATAAACATTTTATGACAGTATAAACTATATAAACTATACTTATTATATAAAATAGCATTCTTTTAAACCTCTCGCTCTAATGTTTTAGAATATAGTCATATTTCAGTACTTCCATGTGCAGTGGTGTTAAGATATTTTAGGTTTATTAATTTTTAAACGCATTTACAAAACCATTAGTAAAATTAATGTTTACATTATATAGTGACATATTTACGATAAAAAATTATATTTAATAATCTTTGTGATCCCAAATTTGACAAAAATTAGGAATTTTATGATTAAAAAATTGTCACGATTAACACATTTGAAGATAATTCTAAAGATACTAATTATAAGCTATGTCTTTGATCATTCAAATTTGATAAACATCCTACGAATAATGTTTGCTCTATAATAATTATTGACCTAAGAATAAGGTAGTATTTATTTTTGAACACGCCATTTCTATTGGCATTTCCCAATGGCTAAGCTACAACATACGGCCGTAGCCATAAATTGACAAACGATAAATGAAGTAGGTAGTAAGATCGTGTTAACGCGTGTGTTCGAACATGTACATCTGTTTTCGAAGCTCAGTACCTATACGGTTGCTCTAAGCCTTCGTAAAGAGCCATGATTCGCTACCGTAAAGCAGCACCTTCAGAATGCAAGCATCGAATAGGCGGCATTTGGTTTTGATCGAGTACAATCGTGAGTCCCAGACACTCCGCATTGAGTTGAATGTTGCTCCAGCCATTCCCATTCGGATTGCGAGGTCTCTCTGCAAAATGCCATCTCCCGTGATGGTTTATATATATTTCTTGTTTCCAAATTATCTACATAGTATATTTACCGGAAGCTTAATAAGCTATCATTTTAAGTTAAATGCACAATTTATAGTATATAACTACGTCATATTTATGAGTATTATTTAAATATATTAAATTATTATAAAATATCGTAGAAGCGTAGATGTCTACGCCGTAGACCTCTACGCCATAGACATTGTCCGCTGCAAGCGACAAGGTACTCTGTATTCCGGGTTAAGTAATTGACGGAATTCCCCTGTAACAAGTCAGTGCGTACCTATTTCAGGTGGGATCTAACAATGTGAAGCAAAATGTATTCGTCGAGCTGTTAAGGATTATGCGGCGACCCAAGACTAACCAGAACCTTCGCAGTGTTATATTTTCGACAATTCAGGAGCTTTTAGTGGAAATGTTTTGGATCATTGAATTCAACGAGGCTTAATTTTAAGTAAAAAGGAAGACAAATACGTTTAATGAAAATGGGAGCGCAATTTTATTTCATTTATATTTCTCTGCTATTGCAACGCTACTCCATTTACTGAGTTGAAGGTTGTGTTAGAAATATGCAATTTATTTTGTATGAATAACAATATTATTATATACATATACATAGAGTATTTATACACTTCATAACTTTGCACTTTTCACTACACTCTATACGCCTCTTTGCCTGATTACCTCGCATAAAATTAGGTCAAATGATATTCACTTGTATGAATAGATATATTTAATGTAGTAATATATAAATAAATAGATAATATACATAATTTTGAAAACACTTCTGAGAAAATATATTATAACTAATAGAAACAAATCTTTTTTTTGATTAGTGCAACACCAATGGTTATTCAGGTTCTAATCCCGTAGAGCAAGGTTTCCCAAACTTTTTCTGCAATGGAACACTTCGCAAACCCGGAAATTTTAACGGAACACTTAGTTTATTTTGTAGGTTATTTATTAGCGTAGCTAACCATTCTGCCAATTTTGGCAACTGTCGTTAAACTGACAAGACTTGTCAGCCGGTCAGTTAAAAATAATATACACCATCTTTTTCATGCGCACGGTGTGAGAAAAGATGGTCCTCCGTCTGTACCTAGATCATGGCCACCACATCCCGAAGCGGGCCCCCAGGCTAGAATCTTTGGCGGGTCCCCTACTTATCGCTAAGGTTAAAGGCAATGTGATGATCAACAGTTGCATATTTCAAATGGTGTTCAAGGTAAAATTAAGGGTATTTTTAGCGATTTTTTTGTATTTTTAATACACCCACTATTATGTTGATATGCACAATTATGAATAAGTCAAACATCGACAATAATCAAAAATTGTAAGTATGGCAATATCACATATCACTAAATGTTAGTTTGCTTGAAGTGAAACAAGCGACATTTTTTTTAATATTTAGTGCATGTTTGTGATGTGTGTTTATCTCACTTGGCTGGTCGATCTCTCATGCTGGGCCCCCCTTGTAAGCCCAGGCCACCAGACTAAAGGCCTGTCATTACCTATCTAGATACTTGACGTCATAAACATCAGTGGAGATTGATCATCACTCGCCTTTCAATATGAAGTAGATTCTTTAATTATTTTTGTTTTACTTATGTTACTTCTACTTAGTAGAAGATCTTTAAACGAGTATAAAACCTTTCCAAATGGTCGCAGAACACCTATTCAGGTTCGGCGGAACACTGGTGTTCCGCGGAACATAGTTTGGGAAACACTGCCGTAGAGGTTCGTATTTTTTTCAAATATGAATTTTTCTAGTGAGTATATTTCTGAGGTGTTTTCTAGTTATGCATGTTCAGATAAGAATTAATAGATTGGCTCAGTTTTTAATACCTCTCACCGAAAAGACTAGTTTACTTTGTTCAAATAAACAATATTTCTATAGGAAGGAGTACCAACTTTTAAACTTTGCTCCTGTCGAAACATATTTCGACTGTGGAGTATTAGTTATTCATGTAGGTCAATGGCTTATCGAAAACCTCTCCTGCCCCACTACCTGACCGTGCGATACTCTAAAATATATTCTGCGGAAACTCTAACCAATTGGGATTTGGGACCTCATTGCTAAAACAAGGGGTGAACAACTTTGTATTTAGTATGGTGGTTTATAAGTCAGTGGTATGGGGATACTCGCTTTTAAGAGAGTGCTACTCGATGATCAGTTTTCCTGTTAGATATATCGAGTTTTTATTCTAATAGTTCATTATTGTATTAGTTTAATAAAAAGACTAGCTGCTCGGAACTACTTTCCTTGTGGGAGCAAATGTGGTGTGGTGTGGGATTTACTATTGGTTAGTGAAAAATGAAATTAGTATGTCTAATGGAAAATCAATATTTAAAGTGATAATATATATATATATATATTTTAATTATAAAATGTCTGATGGAGAAAGTACCTGTAGATAGATTCTAATGTCAATAATAATTCATAGCAATCAATAAACAAAAATACATTTAAAAAATAAAAATCCAAGTGACATTTTGTTGTTTACTTTGTTTGTATGTTTTGGATTATTTTATTTTACCACGTTTTTATTAGCTCGTATTCTTGTTTGTCCGGTACAGATTTTTTCTTTTGCAGTACTAATTTTTTCTTGTTTGTCCAAGATTTTAACTAACATCCCGAATAGCTAAACACGACGACAATTCATTCTTTTAATACTTTTGGCCGTCTTTAAGCAGAATTGAATTCATTTTCACTTAATTCTGTTTTGTATGTTTGGGAAAAAAATCGTTAAAAGTAATATTTACTACTCTCTATTATTGGTTGCCAAGTGGTTCCTAGCAACTAAATTATTAATATATACGTGCAGTTAGACTGACGCAATAACAATAATCTAAAAATAACCTGAAATTTTGTGTATACTCAAAATTTAATTAAAGATATATATTTAATTCATTGTTATTCTTCCAAGGATGTTTTAATTAAAGTTTTTGATTACCCACTCCTGACGCTAACTATATATTATACTATTATATCATTACTTGTGTATTGTACGAGTGTTGTAATGCTAAAGAATACCCTCTTTATTGAAGTTATACTTCTTTTGGCGCGTTTGGGAAATCAGATCAGAGTGTATTTTTGGCGTGTGACATGTAACACATAATTTATTTTTCACACGAAAAAACGCACTCGATTGGATTCGAACCACCGATTGTTCGGTTATCAGCCGAACGCACTACCTTTACGCCACGGTATGGAACTGCAATCGTGACGATTATACAGTATAATATTATAGTTTAGAATTGTTCCGTTGCCTAGGCAGCGAATTTATTATCGTCAGCCATTTGCAATTCCTTACGTAAACGAACGATTAAACGTCAGAGTGACAGTTGGTACTTTAAAAATAAAAAAAACGAGAAACCATTATATAATTTAGTAATATAAGTTAAAGTGTATAGAAATAAACCAACGACGTTCAAATAAGCGGTCCTTTTTCTTGATTATGTAGTTTAACAAGATAATTAAGAGCTAGTCAAAGAATCTAGTTTATCACAACTTTTGTTACGCCAAAGAAGTATAACTACTAACGCGCGTACATAAGTACACACATAGATGGGTCTCAATATACGAAAATAAAACTCAACATTGAGTTACTATGGTTAATGATTAAAGAAGCTTCAAGACAGTTATATCAAACATCAAATTTCTACTCCAAAATATAATTTCCAATTCACCAAGGCTGGATTAGGAAATAAGAATGTCAAGCAATAGTATTTGAAGTTTTAAAGTCATTATTTAGATTATTTAGATGAAAAATCACGTAAAACATAAATAATAGTACGTTAGTAAGTAATCAAAGCAAAACGTTACCGCTCGGCTATTATGAGAGATAATAATTGTATAGCGGCTATATTACTATACCCAATGAAAAAAACTATGAAAATCTGTCTACCAGTATCATGTTTGCGTAGGTATTTAAATTTTAAATAGGTAGTTAATATGAATATTGGTCCAAATATAATATTTTAACCACAAATACCTCATAATAATATGTAAATTCAATTCAATTGATAAAAAAAATGTCTTTTAGCTTCGTTATAATAAATGATTAATTTAAAAGATAATTATTTTGTTAGGACAGCCGAGCGGCCTATAACGTCGTGGGTATCGGATTCGAATCCTGATTCTGGCAAATTCACATGTTGTTTTTTTTTAATATGTATTTGGACCCAGAGTATGTACCTAATAAGTTGAGCAGGTGGCTAACATCTATATCTCCTAAAAATACGAAAAAAGTGTTAACACAACATCGACTCTGTGGAGGCCCATGTGATCTTCCAATGATCAGACACGGTTTAATAATAAATTGTATATAGGACTTTTATTGACAGAATACCCATGAAACTATTTCACATAACGTTATTATTAATATAATGTATTTGTAGAAACATAAGCTTGTATCCGATAATAATTATCCTCTTATTACTACCTAGAAAAAAATACCAGTTGGCAGTGATACCTGTCAACATCTTTATCAATGCGCCCTATAAAACTATTTACCTAACAATAATATCATAAGCAAAGCAATAAAGATAAAGATATTCATAGCCAAAGAATGGATCGATTTGAACACCAATAATTGTAAAATTGTACAGCTTATGCGTTACAGAGAGACATACAGATATATCAAGACAAAATATACAGACATAGAATTACAAATTAAATATCTATTTTCCGTAGTGTCAAATTATACCAAACTCGGTAAGGAGCTGACCGCAATACTAAACTCCGCATATCCGTTTTTCACTTAGTCAGTCATCCATTTATACAATCGCCAGATAATAGTTGACTGATTATTTCAATGAAAATAATATTATTTTGATTGTAAAAATAGCGAATAATAATTCATCGAAAATGTCACTCGAATATATGTTTCCGGTCTGTTACTATCTCAATCTCCGTATCGTCCCGCACAACATCTCATTGTACTGAGATGTGGACCTCGGATCCGGATCATAAGTTTAGTATTGTAACATAACTACTGTGACATACTATTGTACCGACCGTTACGCTGCAAATAAAACTCTCTCCTGCATCCATCTTCGACTTCTTCATCATCATCCTCAATACCATGACCTACGAAACGTCGACGACTCCCAGAGTGGTAACTCAAATCGAACCCCACATTTATGACCCAAATCGAACCCCACATAAATATAATATAATTTAATTTGAATTCATGTTATTTGTTGTAAGGGGGCTGCAATACAAAAAGTTAAATGTTTTATAAATGAAATTAATACAGATTAGATTATACAAAATCAAGGTAAAGATTATACATTACAATAATGATAATATTGAAGGCCGCGGAAACGCACGCCACTGACACTGCCCGAAGGTCGGCTTTGGAAAGACCAGCGACTCTATGTTTGTAACATGCAAGGGGGTTGATTATATTCGGATTTATGGCGTTTTTATTACGTTGTAAAATTTCCCAAATAGATTACACATGTTATAAATTATTATTATTAATTTTTGAAAAGTACTATTCGACCGCTTTAACGAAAGCTCGTGCCATAAAAGCTAATAATATTATGTAATATATCGCAGATTGGCTTTCTACTTATAACCACTGCGTAGAAAATAATTATGAGCTTTATCGTTATGTGTATTTATATTGCCTCAATCTATTGATTGGTATTAGTATTATATTAGCACATAAGCCGGTGGGTCTAGGACGATTTGGTACCGCGAACTGGCCGCGGGCGATTGTCCCCCACTAATTGGCCGTCGGTACAATTGGACGCCGCGATAATTGGACGCCGGGACGATTGGCCGCTGGTACAATTAGGCGCCGCACGGTCAAATTAAATGCCCAAAGGAACGTTACGTTACGATTTGGTAGATAAAGTAGACAAGTCAGTTTAATATGCATCTACTTAGTAGTTGTACCTTATATATTTTGCGCTTGACACATTTTTAATACGGATTGAGAATTATTATGCCTTATGATGTTTATAAAAAGAAACGAATTCTTCCCTCTTTAGAACTTAAAGATGTGCATAATTTATTTATTTATTGTGTGTATATTGGTACTTATTTATATTTACAACAAATATTAAATAATTACAAATGAAAAAAACTTTTTATATTGAATCATATTATACCTAAACTTGACAATTCTATGTATTAATAAAAACTTTTTATTGTACTTGATAGAAATACTGAATAAATATTATAGAATACATAAATGTCATTTTGACATTTCATATTGATTTTCATAGTAACGCACGTATATATTAATATTTTAGTTGCTAGGACCCACTTAGCAACCAATAATAGTGAGTTGTAAATATTAGGTACTTTTAACGATTTTTTTCCGAAACATACAAAACATAATTAACTGACAATGAATTCAATTCTGCTTAAAGATGGCCAAAAGTATTAAAAAATGTATTGTCGTCGTGTTCTGATATATTCTAAAAGTTTCAAATGTCTAGCTAGTCGGGAAGTTAGTTAAAAAATTTGTCCTCCACAAGAAAAAATCTGTACCGGACAAACAAGAATACGAGCTAATAAAAACGAGGTAAAATAATGTCAGTTTTCTCGACTTAATATTGTAATAAAGTTTAAACGTGTATATTATTATGCATAAATACGTATTTTAAGATATTATGAATTAATTATAATTATATGTAATTAATTACAGAAGAGTCTCAAAGTATAGTGTGATACTTTCCAACCTTCTGCGACTTTAATTCCCGCTCGTTTGACTAACGGTCATCTGTTGGTATTCTTTCGAAGCTTACTTTTTGATATATGAATCTAAAATTAACCGGATTTTTTATGTCAAATTCAATCCGAAATACAAAAAATCAAATCACATTACTTACTGCTGCATTATTCGAGTAAATTAATACAATCAACACTAGGTTACTTAGACTTGATGTTTAATCCAAATAAGTTAGATGATTAACCATGTTTTGCAATTATCGTAACAATAAAATACGCATTACTTTCTGACTGTATGAATGTTAATTCCGTAATCTAGGACTTGTCATTCAAATCGAAATAACCCAGGTGCTAGAGTAATACCCGTTTATAATAATTTGCGCTAGCTTTACCTTCTCCGTCCCGAATAGAAATCCCGGGGAACACCTGGGACCTGTCGGTCATAAATAAGAATACAGCTAGTCATTATCTACACAACATAATCGGGACCATTTGCAATGATGAATCGTCGTGTTGGTTATGGGATGATTCATAATGTCTATAATACCTTACAAACATTAAAATCTGATCATTAGTATTTTAAAATCAATATCATACCTTTTCTTTCGACCATGTCCGATCTTAATAAGATGATATGGGCCTCCACAGAGTGGAGGTTTGTATTAACAGGTTTCGTTTTTACAAGAAATGGATAACCTTTTTGGTCCATATTCTGACTCAGACACAAATTGAAAAACAATAGAATCAAAATATACGCATCTTTAAGTCACAACTTAGATTTTAAATTACTTGAGAAACTATATGAGTAGATTATTTGGGCCCCGTTTCAATTGAAGGACATCCTTATAGAGGGGAGAGTTTACAAGATATTTTTGAGGCTGTATTTATCAGAATAACTTTTCTTAGGTTAATGCAATTTTCTTTGACGCAACCAATTCATCTGAAATTTTAATAGAGGGCCTCTAAACAGTATTGACCAGTTATAATATTCTTAAATTATACCAAAATAATATATAAAATTTATAATATGTATATAATAATAAGTATATATAAGTCGATATCAAACCTTACAATCAAGCAGTCCACAAATAATCTCTCAATTTAATAATCATTCCTTGCATACTGTCTGAAAATGATGTAAAACTATTAAATAGGTACCTAGATACTAAATTAACTTAGATAACTAAATTAATATTATCAAAATATAAAGCCCACGATGGCCGAATGGCTTAAGCGTCGGTTTATAACGTCGTGAGTCCCAAGCTCGAATTTTGGGTCTGGCATATACACATATTGTTTTTCAATAATTTATGTTTTAGTCAGAGAATGGACCTAATAGGTTGAGCAATTGGCTAACATCCATTTCTCGTAAAAACAAAAATCTGTGAATATAAATATCCACTCTGTGGAGGCCCATATTATGATTTTATTATGATCAGATATGGTCAATATATTTATATACATCCTCAAAATGTAATACAGTATATAAGAGCATGCAATAAATAACTATTAAAACCATTCTGTGTTTATTAATCGAATATGTAATAAACTATTTCTTTTATTCAACGAATAAGACACAAGCTTTGAGAATATAATATTCTTTATATTGAATATACACAATTTGAAAACATCTCATGCATATACACACTAGAAAAAATCTTTTTGTAGAAAAAATACGACACCCGAACAATATAAAATTAAACCTAGTAGTTGGACATCGAGTTGAATGTTGCAACATTCAACTCGATGCGGAATGTCTGGGACTCACGATTGTACTCGGTCAAAACCAAATGCCGCCTATTCGACGATTGCATTCTGATGGTGCTGCTTTACGGTAGCGAATCATGGCACCTTACGAAGGCTCAGAGCAACCCTATACTGAGCTTCGAAAACAGATGTTTGCGACGAATACTGGGTGTGCGGGTGGTATGACTTTAGGAGCAACGAGGAGATAAGAGAACGCATCAAGCAGCCTCTCATCACGCTGAAAGTTTTGGACCTGGCTCGGCCACGTGCTGCGGATGCCAGAAGGGAACTTCAACCTGGCTTGCCTGTTCTTCAAGCCGACCGGATTCCGGCGTCCTAGAAGGCCGCTAAATACAATCTACAGCGTGTATACGGCGGAGCTACGGGATGCTGGTTTGACCTGGAACGAAGCAAGAAGACTGGCGAGCGACAGGGATTATTGGAGGTGCCACGTGGTGTCCATATGCTCCAGTTAAGTGGCGGATATGGCAAAAGAAGATACACATGTCCCTACGTTTCTACATACCGGTTTAATAAGATATAAATGGGTAAGCCAGTAGACTATGATTTTTAAGTGTGTTTTCGGCCATGACTTTTTATATTACGATAATATAGAAGTAAGTACATATTAAAACTAACATAATATTCTGGTTAATTCAATATTTCTCCACAATTGGCTACTTACAGTTATACGCAGAAGGTAATCCGGTTCCCTTATTTTTGTGTTTTCACTAGTTCCCTGTGAAGTTAAAATAATATTTAGCGACGGAAACGATTACGCTATGAGAGATCTAAGAATGTTTGGATAAAGTAACTGGGAAGCTGAGGCTTCTTGGAGGCGCCGCGTGGTGTCCATATGCTCCAGTTAAAGGGCGGATATGGCAAAAGAAGAAGAAGTTGGACATCATGCCAAATAATTAAAATATCAAACAACTACAAAAATGGTGATTCCGATGGAAAGTTAGGTGGATTTTACACGTAATTATAAAAGTTACTAATTTTATGTAATTATTTAGTATGGTTACTAACAGTTTGTTTGTAATGTAAGTATAACATATTTTTTAAAGATTGCAACGAAATTCAGTTACTACATCAAAGCTTGGTGAATTTATTATTTCATCAAATATTAAAACGAGCATAACGATTCTGAAAAAGAAACATCGGTCTCTCGATACGTGATGCCCGACTGACGTTTATTGGCTTGGAAAAATATGAAAACGGAACAGACAGAACGATCAAAACCTTTTTTCAATAATTCAAAGGTGAAGCCAACCATAGAGGTTCAACGGACTAGATCTGGGATTAAGATAAAAGCGCATCTTTGGTCGGGATCTTCGGAAAAGGATTTACGATAATCCTTTCTCTCTTAAACTGTGCAAATAGATGCTTTCAGATTTCATTCATTATCCATTTATTTAGGCCGATCGTTTTATTTATTATACAGGCAATATTTTTTTATTCTATTTTTTAAATTAAAACAAATTGTCATAGTTATTTTATACACGTTTACTCTTTTGTATATGGTTATCAAATAAGACATAGTTATATGAATGGTAGATAAAACAGATTTCTATATTATGTGTTAATATCATAATCGTAGCGCTACAATTTTCCGCATAAATGACAATACTAAAGATCTACCATCGTAAGTTGGCAGCCGGTCGATTTTGAAACTAAAATTGTCTATCGAGGATATATTTGTTACAAATGCCATTTAATTTTACAACATGTTTCTCGAATTATGGATTGCATAATATTTGTACAGAAATCTACTACCAATAAAAAATTATAAATTACCATTTTTTTGTTAGTTATGGTAATATTCTCAATGTCATACTAGCGCCCTCGCTGAAATGCCAATTTATGATAGTAGATCTATAGTATTGATAAGGCATCAAATTGGATGAGAATCATGTCCATTTTGACAGTTCTTTCAGCAGTATTAAGAACTATTTGTTAACATTAATTTGCCAATATTAATAAAGCCTGAATATACTTTATGTTTCGACTATTTATTTTAATTGGTCCATGTACTATCAAAATATGGTAAGTATATACAGTTAAAAAAGGAGTTTTTAGCTTTAGGTCCAAATATCTCAGGATTCATTTTGATGGACTTAATCCATAACCATTCATATAGTATACTTAACTTTTCTTTCAATAAGTTGGTTGTGTCACGATCTATATAACATGTACACTACGTATCTTATTGGAACCACAAATCATCCAGATAGATCAAAATCATTTAATTCATGCCAGAAAAAATCATGTTTCTGTAGCATTTTCCATTGACTGCATTGCCATTTTTGTTTTCAAAAAAATACAGACCAATTACATCTCCAGACTACAAACTATACCAAACTGTTAATTTTTGTGGATGTAAAGATATTTCAATAATAGCATGTTGGTTTTCAATACTACAAATGCGACAATTATGCTTATAATAAAAATGAACCTCATTGCTGAAGATGATTTTTTCATGAAATAATGGGTCTATTTAAAATTTCTCAATTGGACGCACGTTTTTAAGTTCTTGTATTAATTATATTTTATACGCCTTCAATTGCAAATCTTTATGAAGAATATTCCATGTAGAAAGTTCAAGTTCTCGAGAACAGCGTGTAATTAATTCATAACATCGATATTTTCAGCAGTACGTTTACGTTTTTAACGGGTTGGATTCTTAATATCACAAACATTAGTATTTAACTCGAATTTTCTAATAAAAATACTAATCAAATCAAATCAAATCAAATTTATTTATTTTACATATAATGAACATAACAAATTATAAATTCAAAGCGTTCACGACATGACATAAAATAAGTGTTAATAATAAAAAAAAAAAAAAAAATACAGAGAAAAAGTAATAAAATAAGAAAATAAATTAAATAAGTAACAAAATAAAAGTAGATGGAAGCACACAGAGTGAACTTTGATAAACCCTATCTTAAAAACTTATAAAACAACGTCCACCTAAATTCACCCTCACGTAAGTGGAATATATCAATATCCGAAGCGATTTCATTAAGCATGGTTACTGCCCTCCCAATTGGCATTACTAATGGCAGGTTAGTTCTGCACCGTGGGAGAACAAACAACGCATGCCCTCGATTCCTAAGGTAATTATCAGAGACACACAAGCCAATACCACCAAGAATGGCAGATGGTCTCTGTAGGTCGATTATTTTGACCCTTTATATTTCACTTAATTCCTGAAACGTAGCTCGAATAAATTCATCAAATTTTAACAATATATTTTATACGCTGTACAACTGTGTATATTTTCATGATGATTTTTCAAACAATACTGAACTCAAATGTCAATTTTGGAGGGAATCAGAAAAAATGACTGCAATGACGTTTTAAATATCAGCTATATTACTCATTTAATAACCCTATTGTTCAGTTGATGAGTCTTGGTTCTGAACACTCTATATCTTATTATTTAATTATAATAATATATACGGCCACGACGTCAAGCCATCAGAAGTGATCAATCATCAGCCATCAGAAGCCATGAATCATCATGCTGAAGTCAACATTTATTACAATATAAAAAAAACAACGCTAAATAATTATGTAGTGAACACCATAATAACATTATAATGTTATGACCATATTAATGAATAATATATTGAAAATATTCTTTTGAGTACCTACTAATACAATCGAACGTTAAAAAACTAGAGCAACATACAAGTAAAAGGCTTTTTCAATAATTTTTGGAGTAGAGAAATACAATATGCATACAGGATCTTATACGATGATACAGAGATGTTAACTATAAAGCATTTTTTTGCTTAAAAATCATTCGATAGACTACAATATGGTAAAACGGTTGAAGTATTGAAATCAAGCGGAATTTACTACTACGACCATATACGCACTGTAAATTTATATTGGCAAAAAATATTCTTTATTCTATTCTACTAGTTTAAATTGTCATCATTAGATAGGAGGCTCGTAGCATAATTGGTTAATGCACAGATTGGCGCGACAACAATAGTTATACAGGTTCAAATCCCGTCGAGTTTCGTATTTTTTTTTCAAATATAATATTCATTTGAGTACTAATACAATCGAACGTTAAAAAACTAGAGCAACATACAAGTAAAAGGCATTTTCAATAATTTGTGGAGTAGAGAAATTCAATATGCATACAGGATCTTATACGATGATACAGAAATGTTAACTATAACGCATTTTTATGCTTAAAAAGTATTCGTTAGACTAGATAGATAACTATGGTAAAACGGTTGAAGTATTGAAATCAAGCGGAATTTACTACTAAGACCATATACGCACTGGAAATTTATATTGGCAAAAAAATTCTATTAGTTTAAATTGTCATCATTAGATAGGAGGCTCGTAGCGTAATTGGCTAATGCATGGATTGGCGCGACACCAATAGTTATACAGGTTCAAATCCCGTCGAGTTTCGTATTTTTTTTCAAATATAATTTTTTCTAGTGGGTATATTATATTTGAGGTGTTTTCAAGTTATGTATGTTCAAAATTGTTTACATTTTTTATTCTTCCCTCTTGTGAGGTTAATATTTATTTTATATATTTAATGCTGTGAACGTCCTGAATTTTGATTTGTTATGTCCACAATATTTTTTTTTCTTAAATAAATAAAACATATTTAACCAATTCTGTCATTTAGTATATTCATTCATAAAAATATTACATAACTTAAAAATTATGAATGTTCAACGGTAAAGTTTTTTTAAATATTCGAGTAATAATTACTATGTCAAAACAACTGTTAGTCACTATACAATATTTAACTTCGAATAAGATGAACCCAAGAAGATTATGTATCCGCAGAATATGTCTTTAAGGCTAAGGAATGGATGGATGGATGTATATGTATACCTACATCTTGGATGAAGGACAGGAACCGCAAATTAAGATCTAGTCATGTAGAGGCTTCCTTGTCTCGTTGTCATGTTGCTATTTATCATCTTTCGCAGTGTCAACAATGTCTGGTCGCAGTTGGGGCACTGTTTGACTACATTTTAATTAAAATCGGGTTGACTTTGGTGAGATACTGCTTTTACAAAGTGAATATCGCTTGTTATTTGACATTGTGTTTTGAATCCTGTTCATATTGAAAACAGATGTCAAGAAATATTAATTGTTTGCATTTTACATACAAATAAGTTACTATAATATAATATATTTTATAGAAAATACGAACTTTGTTTTAAATAAACATATAACAATTTTAATATTAACACTATGCCCGAGAGTACTTGATGAAATTTGAATTTTAATTCTAATGTATTTAAGTTCTATACTATTTCATTTGAGTCATTTTTTGTGACCCCAACACTTTGCCATTTTTTCCCAGAGTCAACGATTTACATATTCTATTGAATTTAGTATTATTATTGATTATTATCTAATGATCTATTATAAGAGTTTTGACGATTTATAAGCCTATTGATTGTAATTATCAGTGACAACGTAGGGGTTTTTTTACAAATACTTCAACTATTCATAATTTGTTTGTTATATATTTTTTACTAATATAAAATTTAATTAGGCCAGTGGTCACTTATGGCTGTGAGACTTGGTGCTTAACTGAAAACAAGGAAAACAAATTAGCTGTCTTCGAGCGCAAAATAATCCGCAAAATCTTTGGACCCACGTTGAAAAATGGGAACTACATAATAAAAATGAACCACGAGTTGGAAGAGCTGATTGAACAGCAAACAATCATAAGATACTGTAAATCCCAAAAACTACGATGGGCGGGACATGTATAAAATATATAAATAACATGTACAAACTAAAAGTATAATTCTCCCATTTTTTACCACAAAAAATGTACATAAAATCACACTCCAGGCCGAAAAGTTTTATCTTTTATTTTATGTAACAGTGCCCACTCTGAGGCCCAATAACTCATAAAACTCAACTTCGGCCCGTTTTGTATGATGTTAAAAAGAAAATCGAAGGATAAAGCGATCAAGCCAGGAACAAGCTACCTGCCTGCTATAAAAAAACATGTCTGAAAGTCCGCAGGGTAACATCTCCGCTAATTGAATGACGTGCTGAGAATTTTGCATCGGTGGGGTAAAGTTACGTCTTAAAAAAACACAAAAAAAAATACTTACTTTACTCAGTCCTTCTTTTCATTCTATTCTTCAGAACCATTGCATTGAGCAAGCAAAGGCTCGCGTCATTACTATTGGCCCAAAATTAGACACTACGCGATTTTCAATGTCAGATATACAGTATGTAGATCGTTCTTCTAGCACCACTTGGCCACAATAACAAATTCTGTAGGGTTTTTTAGTAATATCAAGAGTATCTGTCGCATCCATTTTAAGTGCCTCTTCGACGCATCGCATCGATTATTTAACACTAAGCCGGCTCTCACATCTAAACTCGCCTCGTCTGCCGCACAGCCATAAATCAAACCTTCCAAGAAAAGCGATCTGGTGTTGCATATGAAGACCGAGCAGATCTACCTAGCGACAGTCGCACGTAACCTTCCAACCGTTTAGAATTCAGGGGTAGTCAACCGGGTCCCTACCGCCCACTAGTGGGCGTTTCAGCTTCCATGGTGGGCGGTAGAGGTTTTAAAAATATTTTCATTGTGTTTTCATAAAATTCCCCGTGAAAATTTTAATTTCATAAAATATACTATTTGTATCGCCTGAATATTTCCGAAAGAGGAGACCTTCGTTTGTTCCTCACAAAAATTGAGCCAGATATCCAATAGTATTTAGTTTCGCAGCAGGGATCTCATTAATAATATAATTAATTAAATATAGTTTTATCAGACTTCATGCTTATATGTATGCAAAGTATAAATAAAAAGATAGATTTAACTACAGTACCTAAGTAAGTTTTTTTATAAAGATTTATTTTGCCAAACTTAGCGGAAATCTGACATAAAGTATTTGGTAAGTAATTATTATTATATGCTTTAACTTGCTGTAACTCTGCTTTATAATTAATTTTATAAAGTAAAGTTACTTCCCTACTTTATAAATCACCATTACTGTGGAACCGGTGGGCGGTTAGAAAATTTTACTACTAACAGAGATACAAAAGTGGACGGTAGGTATAAAAAAGTTGAGTATCCCTGGCTTAGATATTTGGATGCGGCGATCGGCGAGTCCGTATAGGAATGACCATTTCGTAGGTCCTAATACTTCGATACAAAAAATGAAAAACTACCCTCGATAGCTGCCGATAGCGGCTTATAGCAGTCTTGTGTATAGAATAGATGCGCTGATTCACTGAATGATGAGTAGGTAATTATTGTTTACGCTATTTTTAAAATTTATAACCAACCACAAACGTCAATTATTTCAGTAGGTATTAAGTTAAGTCTTAAGATATGTTATAAGCATGAAAATGCTATAATTTAAAACCTGATAAGATATTTTTAATCACCTGCAGAAACGCCAAAACTAAACGTGGCCACTCTACCGCCATGCAGTGGCGTTTCATGTGCTCAATTTAATTGCGGAAACACGCATATCCTTTTATATACAGTTGAACATAAGTAGATAACAATAAGTATTAAATGGCGTTGAAGCTCAGATACGCCCTTGAGGCACCTTCGTCTGACAAGGTGCTTGAGTAGAATTTCGCCTGGGAGCCGATAGCGCCCTAAAATAAAGGTCTTTTGGGTCTATTAGCGAATTCAAACGCCCTCGAATTGGGTCGTCCGACCGAAAAAGTGTTATTCAAACGGTCTTGCATTATTTAGCAAACGTTTACTTTTCTCGATCAATATTATAACGACGTATGTTTGCTCAATAGGAATTGGGTCTCGAATATCATCGTATTACATAATATAATACATATATTACAAAAAAACACAATTTTGAAAAATTCAGAAACGTATATACTTGTTATATACGTTTAACATAAAAATAATCGAGGCGTCTAATTACAAAAAACGACAAGTCCACAATTCGATATTTGCGGGAAACAACGTTTTTATATTTCAAGCTTCAATTATTTGTTTTAACTTGAGATTATTTTTTCCGTTGTATTCTATGTCGAAATTAGAACCAAAGTGCAATTTATTTCAGCCGATAAACTCTTAAATGTAATAAATATAGGCAAAATAAAATTGGACGTAGCGCTACTTGTACCTCAAAGCATCCGCATAAGGCACATATTTCCGTGGCACTGTCATGAGTTTACTGGATGCCACATCATGGGAGACGCCATTTCCAATATTGAACGTTCCCTTTTAAACACGCGAGAAATCAACCAAGCTTTAAATAATATGAAACACGGACTTGGCGCTTTTTGTAATAAATCGAGATTTAATTTTTTTTTTTCATAGGGTTTTGTCGCCTTTTGGAATTTTTAGATCAATACACATTATGTTCAATAATTATACTTACAAAGAATACGTGCGTATTTTTGTCTCAATTTTGACCAAATGTGAACTTATCGCTTTTTGGAATTAGATGCCTCAATTACAAAAAAGTGGGACTTGAACTCACGTCATTCTCTTTACAAGTGAGTGCTTAGGTTTCTAAGCTATCGATCCGTCTATGATCCAAACGAACTATTTCTTATATTTACGTCTATGGCGATAAACAACTCTTACCTGTGTCAGCCGATTAATCGGCGATATTAAATATATTACCGGAATTACAAACTCTTTAATATGTATTTCCGTAGTTTCAAATTATCCAGTAACGTCCCGTGGGGGTAGGCATATTGAGCGTCGCTTGGGGGCGGCAGTTACTTGAAGGGCGGTAAATCGAGGAGAATAATATAAAAGGTTTAACGGGACTGTATTTTTTTGTCGTGTTCGCGATATCTAGTTTACTTCCGATGTCAAATGTATCTGAAACCGTGGCCACGCAATATTGTTTATTGAAGTAGAGATGGCATTTAAATTGGATTTAGTGATATATATTTTGTTACTAATGCATCCATATAACACATTTCTGAAATATTGGGGTCATAAAAGGATGATAAAATAATTACAAGATAAAAATAACTTTTTATTTACAACGTTTTTAAATTTTCTGTTGAATCGTATAAACTTGACTTGACTAGCATAAACGATCAAAAAAAATGTACTTGATAGAAATAATACTGAAATGTCATATTGATTTCCATCGTAACTTACGTATATTAATAATTTAGTTGCTAGCAACCAATAATAGTGGATTGGATTACGGATTTCTTCCGAAATAACTTTTTATACAAAACAGAATTACCTGAAAATGAATTCAATTCTGCTTAAAGATGGCTAAAAGTATTAAAGAAATGCATTGGCATCGTGTTTTGATAATATATTCTAAAAGTTTCAAATGTCTAGCTAGTCGGGAAGTTAGTTACAAATCTATTACAAGATTTTTACCGGACAAAGAAACATCGGACAAAGAACCACTGGATAAAGAACTACCTACCGGTCAAATAAGAATACGAGCTAAGAAAAACGTTGTAAAATGGGGCGTCATTTTGGCGCTGACTAGGGGCGACATTTTGTCTAGGGTCGTCACTGGCGATATCTATATTTTTTATACAATAATCAGCTATTCGGATGTCAATTGACGTAAATGACAGTTAGTAGCTGTGTCGATTAATATACACAGTTACTTCCTAAATAATAGTGGGTAGATATTACTTTGGTGTTAAAAAAAACGAATAATAATTGATCGGCGATGTCACTCGAATCTAAGTACCTGGTCCATTACTATCGCAGTCCCTATATCGCTTTGCACAACATCTCATTGTACCTAGATTCGGATCTCGGAACATTATCATAATTTTATTAAGTATTGTAACATAACTACTGTAACATACTATTGTACCGACTGTTTACGCCGCAAATATAACTCTCTCCTGCATCCATCTTCGACTTCTTCATCGTCATCCTCAACACCATGACCTACGACACGTCGACAACTCCACAATGGTAACACAGATCGAACCCCACACGTCGTCTAAACTAAAATAATAATACAATTTTCAATGTTATTTCTGATGAATGCCTACCAGCTACCTACACGATGAGAGACGATTGTCAAAATACATGAACGTAGCATTTCATGTAATTGATTTCGTCTATAATTTGCACACTAAATTTTGGTATACATAGTAATATTTGATAATAATTTTCCATATTAAATTAATCTCATAATATTAAATTATCTACTAAATAGCAAGTCTCACATTACTCTATATCTCGCACACAGAAAATTATTGGGCAGTTAGTGATGTACTTATAATAATAATGTAAAGAAACCGTTTACAATATGTTAAAGAAAACATTTTCTATATCGAAGGAACTTAAATATACGAAAGTAAAGCAGAAGAAAAGATGGTACTGTTCGGTTATCAGGAATACAGCGGAAAACACATTTTGAAAATAGCCGATAAACTGGATTATTTGTTAGGTTAACCTAACCAAACCTAATATAACCTTACCTAACCTAAACTAACCCAAACTAACAAATAATCCAGTATATCGGATATTTTCAAAATGTGTTTTCCGCTGTATTCCTGATAACCGAACAATATTACTAAGACTAAAGATTAAATAAGTTGTAAGCTATTTTGCACTGTAGCAATATTAATAAGTACTGTTATCACCCGCATATGTCAAAAACTTTGAGAATTTCAACACAATTTTAGATATAAATATAACCAAGATAAAACATGCAAAAACTTTATTTTATTATAGAGCATCATTATTTATATTATTAACACTATATCAAACGTACGTTATATTATAACAAAACGTCAGAACAGGCTGCCAATTTTTAATGCGCCAAAATAGACATTATTTTTTATATAGCTACCAATTCAGCCATACAAAAACCCGTTTTGCAGAAATTACTTTGTGAACCAATTATTATAATATTGCATATACTTAAATTCATGTAATTTATAAAAAATAATAACTGAGTATAGCAATGTTTTGAATTTTTAAACAAATGCTGAACAGAGATGAAAGTTTGAGATGCATTAACGTCGAGAATATTCTCGATCAAAGAGGAAAGAGGCGAGATGCGAAAATGACTGTGCAAGAGAGGGTTAGCAGCTACCTCCCCCTCACCTCTTTCATTGCGCAACCCTCCAGATTGTTTGCCGACGTTTATTGCCGTAATTTATTTACGCTATCTGCCAAGTCAGCGATGGTGAAGCGAGTCGGCACGTATGCCAGAATTGGCACGTGAGCCGTAATGACTTGGCGCGAAAACAAAATAGGCAGTATTTATGAATTAACTTAAATGTGTCAAAATCTACCAAAATTTATATATGCCAAAACACAGATAATTAAATATTGCATATACGTTTACTATATAAATATAAAGATAACAAAATACAAAATTAAGCATCCCGTTTTTGCCTGAAGTTTTAACAAATCAATACCTTGTGTAATAATCTTTCTTTTATTATGTAAGTACTAAACTTCGTTTCGTCCTGTGCTGTCATATTGCGTTCCCATATAAGTTTCACAAAAAACATTATTTTATAATTTAAATCACGGTTTGAGCACCACGTAGAGATTTTATTTTATTTTTTATTCAACATTGAATATACACAAGGTTTTAAAAATATTAGATTCTTTATTATTGAAAATACATAATTCGTATGAATTATGAGTAAGGCTATTACTAAGGCATGGTCTAAAAAGATCATAACTATGCGACGCTCGGATTGTGCTAATGACGCGTGCCGAACGAAACATAATTTGTCATAAAAATTCAACATGCGTCCATTTAGTGTTATGTTATTAGTAATAATAGTATATTCATTGGCATGTTTTCTTTTTCGAGTCCAGGCATAACGTTTTTTAATCATCTTCTCACGATATAAGAATATATTCTTACGGCGACATCACAAAAAAAATCGTCGTGCTCTTACCTCGAATGCCGCTTGGCGATTGGTGACGAATGCTAAATTTCGTTTCACCTATTATTAAAAATTATTTTCAGTTTCACTTATGTAATATGCTCTCGCGTCAATTGCATTCCATGTCTCGTTCTGATTGATTAGGTCATTCGAGTCGCAAACAACAAAAAATTCACCTCCAACCCGTTCACGGAGTACGCTTTAATTCGCTTCTGTGTTAAAAACGTTCACGAATGATATCATCACTAGATGAAAACGTAGCTTTTAGAATGATGTAGAAGATTATATCTGACTGATTAACAAACAACTTGACTCATACAGTTCTAATCATCCGTGCACGAACGTTGCACGTCTCATTGACAATAGTAGATGCGAATTTATAATCCACTCATTCAAATAGATAACTGTGCTTATCAGAGTACCTATTCAAAGTTATATAAATATATCCATTAAGATATTTCTTATGTTCTGGCAATGATTCTAGAAATAGCCATGGGCGAGTAAATTTGTACCATTCTGAAAATAGCTTTTAATAATCCATTCATTATTGGATTAATAAAATAAATAACTATCATCTAAAATAAATTCTTTCGACCATATCCGATCCTAATAGGATCATAATGGGCCCTCCACAGAGTGGAGGTTTGTATTAACAGATTTGTTTTTACGACAAATGGATGTCAGCCACTTGCTCAACCTACCAGGTTCATACTCTAACTCTTAAACAAATTGAAAAACAATATGTGTACTTGTTAGACCCAGGATTCGAACCTGGGACCCTCGACAATATAGACCGGCGCTTAAGCCATGCGGCCATCGTGGGTTTAATGAATTTCAGTTATACATACCCAATTCATTTATAAGTTTAATAATAAACGATAACAATTTTAATTATAATGGATCTAGTTTTGTACTATTCCATTTGAATAAATACAGTTAATAATTTTAACTAATACAATTAATAAATTAGGTAAAAACTTTATCACCTACCTATCAAGTCAAGGATTACAATTAAAAATATAACAAACAAATTATGTATGTAAATGTATGTAATGTTTGTAAAAAAACTAATAATACATTCAATAGTAGTATAAATCGTCAAAACCCGAAATAATAGATCATTAAATAACTACTCACTAATAACACAATTGGGAATTTAATGGAGTTTAATAATGAGAAATAACACTAATTTAAGTATCTACTAATCATAATATATAACAATGGGTATTAATAATTTATAATCATTATTAATGTCAGACTTTAAAAAAGTTATACCAGCTATTATTATAAATAATATACAGCAATTTGGTTCCGTCTCACTGGTCGACAGTTTTTTGTACATCCCCATCCACTGTTTTGCGGTAGTGGGTATTATTTCCACAATTATCATACTTGCACCAGTGAAAACATAATATCTGTCTGTATTTTCCGGATTGTTCAATTCTCTATCGTTCAAAATGTTGAAATAATCCGTTTGGCAGTTGCCATTGTAAACTATGATATCAGCTTAATATCGTTCAATGGGCACATTGATAATTATTTTTTTCTGAAAAATAGGTCATTTTAATACAATGAAACTATAAACTATAGAATGATATACCGTACTAGATAAAACATAGATGTAAATTATCGTTTGTAAAGTTTTTCCACTCATCAAATACACGTACACAAATGTATCTAAACATTAGCATCAAATTAAACGTAGTTTGGACAGTCCGCGCGCAATAATAAGCGCTTAAATTAAAACAACACTCAACGAAAACACGCGCTGTTACTTCCGATAAAATGAACATATGTTTTTTTTTGTGTACAAAACAACATTTTCACAGACATGTTTTTGATGAAACAATCTTCACAATTTGTTTATTTGTTTGCCGGAAAATATTTCTCAATCTGTAAATGACTTAAGGCTATACTTCAGTTGAGGCACGGTCTAAAAAGATCGTGGCTAGGCGATGCGCTGATTGTGCAAATGACGCGTGCCGAACGAAATATAATTTGTCATAGAAATCCAACATGCGCCATTCGCTGCTGACTAGATAATGTTTTTTTAATTACCACCTTTAAAATGCACGTTAATTACATCGATCAGCCGCCTGGTCATTACGCGCCGGGTGCGTCTTCATCGTCCAAAGTTTGTTGTTATATAACTAATAATAATACATATTATATTCATTGACATGTTTTCTTTTTTAAGTACATACGTTTTAAGTACGTAAGTTTTTTAATCATCTTTACACGATTTAAGAATATTTTCATCCGACGCCATGACAAAACAAATCGACATGCGCACACCTCGACTATCCGTCTCCAATTGGCGACGTATGAGAAATTTCGTCGCACCTACTGTTGAAAATTATTTGCCTTTTCACTGAAGTACGCTCTTAAGAAGGAGTGACATGATATTCTGGATTTACTGGAGACATCTAGTGTCTAAATAAGGATGATGACCATTTTTAAGTATTTTAATAATAATCCGTATCTCTTCAAATTCAAAGATAAATTTATATTTTTTAACGTTATTAAATTTGCAATCGTTGAATGCCCAATAAATCCAATGCTAAACTATTTAGTTACTTTATACCATTGAAATGTAACACAATAAGTTTTTTTATCAATGATCATAATATTATAAAAAAATTTGAATAAATTTTAATTTTAACATATTATTATATTACCATTTAATTAAGAATGTGTACCAACAACTTTCTTCTGATTATATCGATCGATCTTTTGAAAGAATATGTTGCATTTAGTTTGTAGATGATCATTGGTATGTTGCTTAAATTTAAATATTGTATTTAATGTGAATTTTTCTTTTTCATTACAGATATCTTCAATCACCAGTTTCTGCAGGGTAAGTTGTCATATTAATTACTAAATTCGTTATATTATTCAAAATATTATATACTTAGGTCAAAATATATTTGCTTGATTTCCTTTTCCTACATGGCTCCCAACTGACATCTACAAATGAAAAATAAATATTTGATTTTTATACAATTCCATTTGGGTCATCTTTTGCCACCCGGGTTTTGCCTTTCAGCATCCTCAGGCACTATTCCCACTCACCAATGGCAAATAAACACTGACAATGAATACAGTTAATTATTGTTTATAGAGCAATTTAATAGAATAACATAATGTAAAAATCGTATTACCTATGTACAGGCGCAAGTATAAAAACATGTTTTTAATTTGTTGAATATTTAAACTGGTTGTAAAAACCCGTAGTAAATACTTTATAATCTATTAATACATTCAGTAGGTACGCATATTAAAATACCATTAGTCGAAGATAATGGAACTAGGTAACGTCTTAATGAAATTAGCTAATGAGAAATGTCACTAAATATACCACAGCTTCTCACAGATCGAATTTCGTCACGTTAATCTAATTTAGTCTCCATACTTTATAATTATCAAATTGAGATTAATTATAGTATCTATTTTAGTTCAAATAACAGCATAACTACGAAAATGTGAAATAATTATGTTCGGTTTATCTATTAAATCAGAATGGGATAGAGCAGCGATTTCCAAAATCAGAGGTGCGGACTAGTGTAAAAGAAGATGCGAAAAACTTAGCAAAAATGTAACCACTGATTTTTTAAAGTATTAGTATTAATTAGTAGCATATTAATAGCAATAGTATTAATGAAAACAGTATAAAGAAGAAATAAATATATGAGTTACCTAGAGTCATAACTCATATATTCTAAAAAATGAATTTTTTAAGTAATCGCACAAAACCACCAGAGCGCTGTTTTTTGTAATTAGAAAAAAGGTATTGAACTCCTTTGAATATAAACGAGTGACTGAGTCGATTTACATTAATTTTTAAATATTATATATTATAATTAATACTTCTAAGGCTGTATACGCACAGCACATTATGAGAAATAGAGCTCCCTGATTGGTTAAAAATGCCTTGATGACAGAACTCACACTATTCATTATGACACCAACAGTCAACTTTTTCAACGATGTTCGCATGGTTCAAAGTGACATTTGATAGCCAACTATTTTTCTTTATATGGATTAATGCCATTAGAATCACTTGGTATATTCAACTAAAAAATGATAAAATTGCAAAATGTGAGTTGTGACTCTAAGCTACCCATCTGCAGTATCACAAAAACAGTACCTATAAAAAGTAAATAAGCACAAAAATTATTATAAAAATTATCATGGAAGCACACCGAATGAGCTAAATGGACCTTATTTTAAGAATTTATAAATTAACTTCTTCTTCTTCTTCCACGGCGCCACATCCCGGGGTGGGATTTGGCCTCCTCCACAACCGCTCTCCACTCACTCCGGTCTCTCGCCACACTTCTCCAGTTACCGGGTCTTCCTATATGAAGCCAGTCCACTTCTACGGCGTCAGCCCATCTTCTTCTTGGACGGCCTCTGGGTCTCTTCCGTTGGTGTAGCCACTTCGTCATTATCCTTGGCGCTCTAACTTCAGGCATTTTCTCCACATGTCCCGCCCATCGTAGTCTTTGGGACTTACAGTATCTTATGGTTGTTTGCTGTTCAATCAACTCTTCCAACTCGTGATTCATTTTTATTCTGTAGTTCCCATTTTCCAACGTGGGTCCAAAGATTTTGCGGAGTATTTTGCGCTCGAAGACAGCTAATTTGTTTTCCTCGTTTTGAGTTAAGCGCCAAGTCTCACAGTCATAAGTGACCACTGGTCTTATAATTGTTTTATAAATTAGAAGTTTACTTCTTCGGGCTAGAATTTTCGACCCCATCAGTCGCTTGCAGGCATGCCAGCATTTATTCCCGGGGATAAGGCGGATTTTTATCTCCTCTGCTGTCTTATTTTGGGTATTTAGGCTAGATCCGAGATACATAAACATGTCCACCCCTTCATATGCATGCTGTCCTATGTCTATATTCTGCAGCGGTACCTTATCGCGTGTTCTGATCATATATTTAGTTTTTGACTGGTTTATTTGCAGCCCAGCGTTTTTTGCTTTTATTTTCATAGTGCCACCATGATCGATCATCCTCTGTGTGGATCTGCTTGTAATTACTATGTCGTCAGTATAAGCGCACATCTGCGTTGTACTGTTATCTATCCATCCTCTAATGTTGGTTTCACGAGCTATGGATTGCACCACAAGGTTAAATACCATAGTGGATAGCGCATCCCCTTGTCTCACACCTGATTCGATTTTGAAGCTTTCAGTTTGTTCATTTTGCACAGCGACAACTGCTTGAGTATCCGTCAGTGTATAAAATAATACCCACCTATAATATTCATCCTCACGTTAGTGGAATATTTTAACATCCGACGCGATTTGATTAAACAGAATCATTGACGTGTTAACTCTGCACCTCGGGATAACAGACAACTGATGTTCCCGATTTCTAAGATAGTTTTTAGGGACACCAAAAATGGCAGAGTTCTCATTTACGATATAAGTCGAAAAAAATACGTGGCCAAATATTTACATCTTCTAGGATTTAAACTACCTACAGTATGTAAGTATACCTAAGAGAAAGCCGTGGTTAGTATATATATAGCCTCTAATGAAGGAGTCTCAAAAATAGCTTCAAATTCGTTAAAAAGATTGTGCAATTTATATCAAAATAATTACGTCCTTGTTAGTAGGGTACTTCCAATCGTTGTATAGATTAACGAGCTAAAATACTATATAAATATTCACGTACATACATTATTTTACAAAATTTACTGCTTACTCAAGTTTATTATCCGCACACACAATAGACGAATCAGAGGGAACGATGACTACCATAATAAAGAGTCAAGAACAAGAAAAATAAGCCGATCTAAAGCACCTAAAATATTTAAAACGTAAAAAGTAAAAATGTATGAATGAGATGAAAAGTATTCATCGCTTATTTTTTATCCGAAGATTTTGACATTTTCCGTGGGCACTCCATTACGTTTCTTACATAAAAATAAATGTCTGCAGTAATTATCAAAAACTCTGACTTTAAAATAAAGTATTAAATTCCACTCTTTCTTACTTTTAAATTTTTTAAACTTACTACAACTTCAACAAAACTCATTAAAAACGCCATTTGGGTACACCCACTTTTTTGCCATTATCGTTTTGTTTTAAATAATATCGGTTGATTTAGTGACCGCTGTAGGACTTGTGACGTCCTCCAAGTGATAAGGTTTCGCAATTTGAGCTTTCCCTTAAGCCCCCAATTCGTTTCAATTTCACCACAAAAAGGTCCCATAATCCCGACATCAAATCGAAACCGATTTTATATTATACAATTCATAACTAAACTCTGATTGGCAGGCGAGAGCTTTAACTCGAGTATTACATTCTACATTACCGTAGTATATCGATTTCCGTTGTATTAAATTTGTACTAAGCTCATCCCAAATTTCTAATAATATATTCATTTTATTTTATTTCTCAAATCTAAACGAATAAAATCGTTTTAAAACAAGGCTTTACTTATCAATGAAATACAGTTTTATGCGAATCATTTGGGAATAAGACGATTTGGCGTTTAGAGATTTAAGTTTTGTACTATTCCATATGAGTCTTTTTTGTGACCGGGGTTTCGCCTTTCGGCATCTTCAGGCACTATACTCACCAAAAGGCAAATATACACTGGCAATGAATACAATTATTAACTCTAATTTATATAACAAATCAATACAATATAGTAGGTAACAACTTTATCACCTACATATTAAGTCAATAAAAAAATATATAACAAACCAATTATGAATAGTTGAAGTGTTTGTAAAAAATGTTTTAAAACGTCCACAAAAACCACCCCTTAGCAACCAATAATAGTGGATTGGATTACGGATTTCTTCCGAAATAACTTTTCATACAAAACAGAATTAACTGAAAATGAATTCAATTCTACTTAAAAATAGCTAAGAGTATTAAAAGAATGCATTGGCATCGTGTTCTGATATATTCTAAAAGTTTCAAATGTCTATCTAGCCGGGAAGTTATTTAAAAATCGATTGCAAGATTTGTACTGGATAAACAACCACCGGACAAACAAGAATACGATCAAATAAAAACGCTGTAAAAATGCTATACTCAAAAGGTGTAAAATCGTCCATTCTGGGAAAATGGTAACGTATTGAGAATTAATGGAGTTAACTAATGAAATAGGTATATCTATGATATGATATCAGTCTTTAAAAGTTATTAGTTAAACAATTAATATTCAATAATATTCTTACAATTGTCATGATAGCTACTTTTTATAATATATTATCTTTTTAAATATCACAAATCCACAAATAAACCCATGTAATATAATATATACACACAAGTATACATACCTATATCCACATACATACATCCCACACAAATGCATATAAATGTTGTTTATCAATACCATTATGAACACCATATTGTATTAATATTATATATAGTAGACGATTGCCATATTGGCATTGGTAAAGATTAATGAAATTCGTAACGACTTGAACCGGTTAACAACATATAAGTCTACTAGAACATAACTACATAACTAAACTAGAACGTATTAATGCGTTGGCGATGTTTATATTATTCTATAATAGTACTTGGCAATATTATACTACCACTTCATCGTGTTTCATCCTTAGTAAGGATTGCAATACCGAATGAAAATATAAATACCGGTTTTTCGGTATTTCTTATTGAATACCGGTATTAATACCGGTATTCGTTAAAACGTAAGTAGACCTAGTTATCAGTGAATATGGTTATTACAATCTCTTTAAAAACATTATGTTTTAGAAGAAACCTACCTTCCTACATTTATTATGGTGACATTTAAAAATATGTATTAATCACAATATTGTCGAATTGTTGATTTTTACAAATAATTTTAATATATTGATAATTTCAACTAAAGCTTCCAAAAAAATAAGCGCGGCTGCAGGAAAAGCTTGTTCAATTCAACACTTGTAATAATAATAAAAAGAATAATTGAACATTTGTCACCGATGTTTTTTATTTCGAAATAATATCAGTACCTATGTTAATTTATCGATACATTTTTATAAATCGGTATATTTTTTAATGAATTGTGTTTTCTTGTTATTTCACCTGTGTTGGATTCAGTCAATATTTTGCATTTTATCAGCACATAACTTATACAGTCAATTGAATAGGAAATACAGTACAAACTAATGAAGAAATAACATTAAATTCATCGTCAAAAACGTAAACGAGTGTGGCTTCTTAATACCGAAAATGTCGGTATTTTGAATTTTTAAAACCGTTATTTCGGTATTAATAAATACTGGAATACCAGTTTTGAAATACCGGTATTGCAATCCCTAGCCCTGAGAGGATCATATGGACTTCCACAAAGTGGAGATTTGTATTAACAGATTTTTGTGTTTACAAGAAATGGATGTTAGCCACAACAATGTGTATTTTCCAGAACCAGGATTCGAATTTGGGACCCACGAAATTTATTTTTTTTAGAATTATTAATTACCATGTCCTTGTTTTTTTGCACAATGTGGTTATTAGTAATTTTGAACAATCACAAACACCCAGGCTTTCAGAAAATCACATAAACGAGTCGCTTAGAGCCATAACTCACGTTTTGCAAATTTTTCATTAGTTCAATATTCCAAAGGCATTAATCTACATAAAGGAAAATAGTTGGCTATCAAAAGTCACTTTAAGCCATGTTCAAATCGTTGACAAATCTGTTGGTGTCATAATTCACATGACTTGTGTCAATGAATAATAACCTAACGTAACCAAACCAAACAGTGAGCTCTATTTCTCATAGTGTGTTGTGTATCTACAGCCTTAGGTGTATTAAAATATAATATTAGTATTTTTTTTAAATGTAAATCGACTAATTCATTCATTAATATTCATTCAATGGGGTTCATTACGTTTCTTCTAATTATCTCAAAACTGGATTTTTTGAATAAGTGAGTAAAGTTATGACTCTAGAGTCTAGGCGACTCAAATATTGTGTCCTCACAGGGATCAGTCCCAGTACTTTCGGGTGGAAAGCCAGTGCCTTACGCACTGCACCACGAGAGCCGCCGGACCCGCGACATTATAAGCCGACGCTTATGCCGCTCGGCCATCGTGGACGAATGAAAGAAATAAGAAATTCTGAATCTTTTGAAAATATTTAGGGTCAAAATTTTACGAAATGAGCCATTTTACAATATGGTTACTACTTACTTTCGTTATGAAATGAAAAAAATCCTTTTTAAATCATTGTAAAAGTAAATTCAAACTGGGACTTTCGGAAAGACATCGTAGAAAGTAAAACAACGGTGTTTTTGTATTGTTATATTCTCTCCTGGTCGGTTTTATCTCGAGCTTTATTCGTAGGTCTTTTAAAAAAATAACTCCCTGAGTTAATTTTGCTAATAGAAGTATTCGCTTAAGAATAATAGACGTTCAATTCAATTTCATCAATAAGGCCCCTTACTAAATGATAATGCGAACTGAATTTAAAACAGCACTGGGGTAAAGATGATGAAGAGTGTATAAAGAGTATTAAATTAATTGAAATACCGTGTTGAGGGTTAAATTCAATTATATTAATACTCATTATGAAACAAAAAAATGTATTAGTATTCGGAAAATTGTATTATACTAACAGGGTTTCCATGGAAATAAGCCGAACCGAATGGTTTATGACTGTCTCACCTTACGCCGAAACCGTTTATTGCCGTAATAAAACTTGTCGAGTGTTCACCCACTTAGCTTCGGATTTGTATATACGGGCGCCGCCGTGTTCCATTATGCTCTATTCAAATAACGGTGTTTGTACATGCGCGCCTATTTGAAACAAGTATTCCTTATATTAAAACAGAAAAATATTTTTTCTCTATGGTCAGTTTTTGATGTCTATGGGCACTTAACTGTCAAATAAATGACAATTTCTCACATTTTGCCGCTAGATATCCCTAGTGGTCCATATATTTTGAACTCGCTATTACATTTACTTTCATATTATTTCTTTTATTTTTCGATTAATACTACATTATGGCCGGATAATCCGAATGCCGAATAAACGTTATTGAATAAATAATCATTACAATATAAACAAATGAAAGTAAATGGTTATCGTGATAGTATACCTACCTACCATATAATTATTATGCATAAATCGATTCCAGCATAATCATGTGAATTGAGTTGTTCAAAATATTATATTACTTGTATTTATTTGATTTCATGAATCTGCGTCTGATGTGTATTTACTAACGAGACTCTTAAATTTGAAAGCGTCGCCTCTTTTACGAAATTTGCGGCATTGTAGATTAGCTTTATCTACGTAAGCAAAGTTTACTACCTTTAAATAAAGCATTCATGATTGAATAAAATAAGCACCAATTATAGAATCAATTGTAAAATAGATAGTACCATTAGACAATAATCAAAATAATACACTGAATCACAATGAAATACGGAAGAAAACAAGAACCTATGACAATTATCAACAAACGCGGGCTGTCAGTTGCGATCTGTCAAAAATGGACGGATTAGGTGTTCGGGTTCGGCGAGATGCTTATGTACTAAATTTGGATGAACGCAATTATACGAGCGTATTATATATCTGGCGTAAAATCGCATTCGAAAATTTTGGATGAACACCCTATAAATGTATATTGAAGTCGAACTAGATTATTGTTTGCGACGGATACTGGGTGTGGGTGGTATGACTTTAGGAGCAGCGCTCGAAATGGAAAAGTGTACGAACCGGAGCGCTCGGCAGTTTTCTACATCAACAGATAGTTAGCATAGTTAGAAGAAAAAGTTATCAAATCGTATGTGTATTTCATAAGAATAAGTGTGTTAGATTTTCTATTGTATGTCATATCTAGGCTCAGGCGGTCAAATTATTTTTTCCGCGAGACGGAGCGATAATTTTACCGATTTTACGAACAGGAACGGTGCTCCGGTGCGCTCCGGTCTATTTCGAGCCCTATTTAGCAGCAACGAGGAGATAAGGGAAAGCACCAAGCAGCCTCTCATTACGCTAAGACTGAAGAAGCGACGTTGGACTGGCTCGGCCACGTGTTGCGGATGCCAGAAGAGAACCTCAACCAGGCTAGCCTGTTCTTCAAGCCGACCGGATTCCGGCGCCCTGGAAGGCCGCTAAATACTATCTATAAAGTGTATACGGCGGAGCTATGGGATGCTGGTTTGACCTGGAACGAAAAAGACTAGCGAGGGACAGGGATTCTTGGAGGCGCCGCATGGTATCCATATGCTCTGACTAAGGGGCGGATATAGCCGAAGAAAGAAATAAGAAGATTATTCTGGTAATTGTAATTATAACAGTGCGGCACTTTTTAGTGGACTATTGAAGTTAATGGCCCCATTAAACCACACCCGGTCTTAATCGGGCGTATCACGGGACCCTACGTTTGTTGTGAAGCATAATTTTTTTTATGAATGGGAATGTCTCAGGAGCAGTTACCCAAATCTTGAGGTCGCCACGCTCTCAAGTGAGCTTTGACTGAGTTTACTGATTTTATTCTAATGCAAAGTGCCGGGGAGTGAAAAGGCACAGAGAATTAAGAAAAAGGAAATGAATTTTAAATATGTATAACAAAAATCGAAGCTAATCATACGGACAGCAAAAGTTATGTAAAGTTCAGAACTTCACGCCCGCAGTAAGACGCCATAAATTTTCTAAAAGCAAGATAATTGGCCTTTGTGGTGACCAGGTCAGACGGCCCGATACGCCTAATACCTGATTGGACCAACTTGAGCATATCTTCCCTCTCGGAGTACATTCTCGGAAATTCCCAGATGATGTGGATGGATCCTTTTAGTGGACTGTACGAAGGAGGTTTTTGAATGCCGGGGGAGGGCTGTTAGGGCAGTATTATAAGTATTGTATCATGAATAATGGGGTGTATTTTCTTTACTACCCTTGAGTGCAATAACATCTTGTTACGTCCCAGAAGCAGTCGATAACTTTTTGTATTTTCTATATATTTTTAATGGTACATTATATCAAAAAATAAAAATTAATGCTTAAAATAGCGATAAATAACCGATAGTGGTATCGTCCGTTAGAAAATAACTGTAATGTATATGTCGAACTCGAAAGAATATTCACAGCAGGGATGAGAAATCGAACTTTGGCATAATGGATGTTTTTGAACTGCGTGACAATTTTATTACCCGTCGGGAGATGAGTTACTGCGCACAGTGGATAATTTAATTTCGCTCTGTGGACACTCCGTCATTTGCGGAAATATTTTTTTACACTGCAAAATACGTGACCGAAATAGCAACAGTATATTATTAAGCAGACAACATTTTGTTCTCGTCTGTATTATTAACATCCCTAATTTATACGATTGTAATTGTTTTTTTGTCGTTCTGTACAACCGAGTTTTTTATTTATCCCCTCTAGTTAATTGTCTATGACAAAAACACGTCCTATTTTGATGTTAGCGTTCTGAATTATCTGTCATACTTATATGAACTACAGTGTTCTCTTATTTATACACGTTCACTTCTTGGTGTACACCAGAGGTCGACAACCTTTTCTTAATGGAGGGAGCATTGCAATATTTTACAAATGTCAAGAGCACATTTATATTATATGCTTCACCCCGTATCTGGAAATTCGTACGTAAACAGTTCACCGCATGACACTTATTCGTGCGCCGCAATACGTGAAACATGTGTTCGTGTAACATTTTTAATCAAATGACGAGTTATTCGTTAAACATTTCACCGTGTTTGTCCTCACGTTTCCTCAACCTCATGTTTCACGTACTACGAACTGCATACGTACAACTTACATGTAACCGTTACACCTGAGAGTTGTGGACGATGTTAAATAGCGGCTTAACCGTCGGCCTATAGCATCATGGATCCCAGGTTCAAATCATGGGTCTGACAATTACACATATTGTTTTTTTAATTTGTGTATGAGTCAGAGTATGGGCTTAGTAGATTGAGCAAGTGGCTGACATCCATTTCTCGTAAAAACAAAATCTGTTAATACAAACCTCCACTCTGTGGAGGCCCCTATATTATCCTATTAGGATCGGACATGGTTGAAGAAGAAGACATTGCAATAGTCAAAATCACACCGATCGAATATTCTTAATAATGGTACATAATGAATAATGTCGTAGTAGCGTCGATGGATTAAACAAAATACACATTATTGTCATTGGGGAGATATCATAGAGAGGGGAGTTACGGATACATAACACTCAGTGACGTCCCGTGGGGGTAGGCAGATTTAGCGTCGCTTGGGGGCGGCAGTTACTCGAAGGGCGACATTGAGGAGAACCATTTGGTATATATAGAAATAGCTACCTAAACTGACTACTTAATAACGAAAATATCTTTCCTTTAAAAAATTCAGCTCACTGGTTGGAAACAAAATGTATTAATTAACATAAAAGGTTAAACAGGGCTGTAATATTTTTGTCTGTGGGGTTCGCGATGTCTAGTTTACTCCCGTTGTCCTTCGAAGTCCTTGGTTATCAGAAACGACACGAGCACGGATGATAAATAATATTGTATAAAAAATGGGGCGGCATTTTGGCGCTTCCAAGGGGTGGCATTTTGTCTAGGGACGTCACTGATAACACTCATACAAATTAATACTTTGGCAGAAATCATCGACATAAATTTTATTCGGTTTGAATGCTTTCTGTCTTCAGCGAATCGGCCTGGCGGAATCGGTAAATTTACTTCAGACAAGTTAAATGTCAACGATAGTCTCTTCTGGCGTACGGAAAAAAATACATCGGACGAATTGAACGACTGATTTACAAGGCAAACTACAAGATTAAAACTTAACCAACGAAATGTAATACAATCAGAGAATTGTAGTTTCTTTTATTTCCAATTTAACTTTTGTTTTTCCATCCTCGGCGAACGGAGACAGCGTCGGTTGGCCGAAGTTAAATGTCACTTTAAACCACTTTTTAAGCCTATTTTGTAAACAAATTAAATTTACAAATTTCATTAGGCGTTCTGAAAGGGTGGGCTACTCCTTTTGATGTTTTGCAATTTCGACAAAAGTTTGGATGAGGTTTTTACGAAATAATTACGTTGAATATTCGCTTTTCTTTTCTTTTGAAGTCTACTTTATGTGGTTTTTCTTATTATTATCACAAGTGGGGAAGTCTACTCACTATGAATACAGTTGTTTGTTAATACATACTTTTTTCTTCAAAAAATATACAGTTTTCATGAAAATATTCTTCAATAAAATGAACCAAACATACAACATAAAAATTTAATTTTTAAAATAACATTAGTTTATATTGGCAATGAGGATTACATTCAATTTTTTTTTAAAATAATAGTAGGTACATACAAATATTGATAACTTTAAGAACTGCCTTTTTATTGATAATTATAATTATTATTTTGGGAAATTAAAACAAATAACTATATAAATCAAATTTATAATTTAAGTGTTTTTTTAATATTTCATTAATTTTGATTGAATATAATAATATACCACGTATTGCCACTTCTTAGTGCTAATATAAGCAAATATTTAGTATTTTTTTCTGTATATTGGTTTTAAATTCATGTAAAATTGTCATTTAAAGCGATATCAGTAATTTCGTATTGGTGGTGTACGCAACTGGCAATCGTTAAATCGGAGATAACAATCACCATGCATCGAAAGAAGAAACAGATACTATACGTTTTGTCTCGTTTCAGGTGGGATTAACGTTGATATCCCCTTAACTGTTTCTACGAGTATTGTAAATAATTATGGATCGTTTGTCATTTTAAGTATTGATATTGTATCACTTTATACAAATAATATACACAATAAATTAAACTATCAAATCAACTTAACTTTCAATTTCTATTTTTGATCTCCAAACGACTATTTATAGAACTTTTTTGGGTACTCAGTCAATAATAATACATCGATCAAAATACCATACGCCCAGCAAACAGAATAAGAGAAAGGAAATCTTTGAGTCTAATGAAATATAAATACACGTCTTTGGACTCAGACAGTTTTAGTAGGTGTGTTGAAGATATGGTATTTTAATGTTATTATAATATAACAATGGTAAATCGTAATATAATTATTCCATAGGATTGAAGTAATAACTTAGTAAACTATTTTTATTAGGACACAAGATTTGAGAATGTAACATTCTATAATATATTGAATATACATAATTTGAACACATCTCATGTATACACACACTAAAAAAAATCAATTAGATAAGTATTTGATGCAACAACGACTAGCTAAAATCGTCGCAACTTAATAAGGTGCTCGTAGTTTAATTGAAAAAGCAAACTGACCCGAATCTAGCAGATACAGGTTCAAGTCCCATCGAATGTTTTTTTTCTTTCTACAAAATATTTTTTTCTAGTGTGTATATGCATGAGATGTTTTCGAATTATGTATTTTATTTTGATAACTTTGTATTTTTGTTTTTATTTAATAAAACGCAATTTTTTGTAGTACTTATTCCACTTTTAATCAATATATTATGACCGGTTTCGTCCGCCTCAGTGGGACATTTTCAACTAAATGTTTCAACCCAGTTGAAAATGTCCCACTGAGGCGGACGAAACCGGTCCTAATATATTGATTAAAAGTGGAATAAGTACTACAAAAAAATTGCGTTTTATTAAATAAAAACAACAATACAATGCAGTTCCACCGTGAATTGACAGTTAACAAAATAAAAGAGCTTTGTATTTAAAAATAAAAAAAAATGCATTGGATTGGCCACGTAATACAACTTGAATTTGAATTCAAACGGAGTTTCTAATATGATATGCTTACGGTTAAAAGAACAACTGAATAGCTGAGACTGAAATTATTAGACTGCGCTTTTGTGGGCAGTGATATTCCTAGACAAAATACCGCCCCTAGGCAGCGCCAAAATGCCACCCCATTTGTTTTACACAGTATTTTTTATCATCCTTTCTTGACTTCAATATTTAAGAAATGTGTTGTATGGATACATTATATACTAACAAAATATATACCACTAAAATATACAAAATGAATTTTAAATATATAAAGCGAATAAATTAATATAATATAGGTTATTACTACGTTAGACACTTACCCAGATCACCAGAAGTCTGGGGTTCTATTTGGTGAACACATTTGGTTTATGCCATTTAGCAATATATAGATTTATTATTTCCACACCGTTTTTACTATGCTTTTATTGTACAATATGTACACAAAATAATTTTAGCTACTTCTATATAAAGCAAATGATTCTCTTCAATTTGCCGCCCTACTAGTAACTGCCGCCCCAAGCGACGCTTAATATGCCTACCCCCACGGGACGTCACTGATTGTGGGGTTAGAACCTAAACTAGTTGTTTAATGATACGTCTGGATTTTCCGTGCAGAAGAATATTTCTGAAAGATGCCAAAACCGATGCGGGTGGTGTAGTCAAAAATAATGATGTTAATTAGAAGATATTTTTTAAGTATTTGTATATGAAAGAAAATCCTTTGATAAGAACTTTTTCAACGCTTAAACAGACCTTCGCAATACAAATGAGTGGGAAATGCAAACAAACAATGACGCCTCGCAAAGGAAACCACTTTTACTTTGTCGTAGACGTGGCGCGTAGCTTTTGTCTTGAGGCTCGCCGTAGCAAGCGCTACGATTGTGAATGCGATGCTCTACGCCAGTTTTATCTGTTCCCTTTTTATCGCCAGCGGTACGTGTGCATAATTTTTGCGTGAATGCATCTACACAGCGAGTTTTTGTTATGCATAATAAAAATATAAACAATTTACTGCATATGTTTAGAATGCTAAGTTTGCACAGGTATGTTGTCGACGTATGGATAAAATCTTACATTATTTGGTTTAATACTTTCAAGCAAAGACGTTGAATGATAACTAGAGAAGAATTGCGAATTAATTGCAGTGAATGCTACCTACGTTCATTTTTCTTTTAAGTCCTGTATAAAATAAATAATTAAATAGTTTATTTCAAAAAATATCCAGCGTGACGGAAATAGTTATATGGGAGTCATGGTGTTATGGATGAATGGATGAAGAAGTGGAGATTTGGTGGTTGCTCCGATAGATAGAGCGAGCTTTATTTGCAGCGTAAACAGTCGGTACAAGAGTATGTTACAGTAGTTATATTAAAATATTTATGATACTGTTCCGAGGTCCGAGTCTCGGTAGAATGAGATGTTGTGCAGAGCGATATAGAGACTGAGATACTTACAGACGGAAACTTATATTCGAGTAACATGTCCAATGAATTATGATCTGCTATTTATTGACGTACTCACAATCAAAATAATGTATTGAAAAGAATATTTAAGAAATAATTATTATAACTGAGTCAGCTACTCTCTATGAAGTTTCCGTCATTGGATATGGCTGACTATGTGGAAAAATATATATTACAGAAATTATAATTGCAGTAAGCTATTTACTGAGTTTTCCATAATTGGACACTACGGGAAATGGATATTAAGGAATTTATAATTGCGGTCAGTTATTTAATATCGCCGATCAATATGCTGACACGGGTTGAGTCATTTATCCCCATAGTTACATAATATATTTTTCTTGATATAAAATTTTAGCAGTGTAAATCGTATCGTTTTAGTACATTTCTTTTAAACATACATAATTTGAAAACATCTCATGCATCACCCACTTGAAAAAAATCCGTGAAAAAAATATATGACACCCAACGGGACTCGAGCTTGCAACCGCTGGATTAGCACCAGTGTACTTTTACCAATTAAGCTACAAGCATCCTACATAATTATGATGATTTTAACTAGTAGTTCTTACATGAAATAATTTGTGTTAATAATCAATATTATACAATATTACAGTCTCAAATCTTGTTAGTGGAAGTGGTTTGTAACATTTATTTTTCTACATATCTATTTATCTGTGTTGAGAAATTGTGACCTACCCATTTGTTAGTCGAGTCACGGATTCAAATCTCGGGTCAGGAAAAATGACGAATTGTGTTTCAATGTATGTAATAAATAAACAAGTTCTAAAAAATGTTTAGTAACCTCTGCACGAGGCGACTAAGATCGAAATTGGATTGAAGAGTTATTAAAAATATATATATATCTATTTTATCGTACTCTAATATTTTATACGCTCACGATGGTCAAGCGATAACGTATCAGCTTATCAAGTCGTTGGTCTCATGTTCTTTCGTGAGACAGCCAAGACCTCACATCTGATTCTAAAGCGATTAATAAAAAAATATAAGATACTCTTTTTTATTATTTTTTGAGTATGAATATCATTTTAGTTTATACTAGGTACTTATAATAATACTTGCGCTGTTTATAAACAAAAAATAATTAGTTATAGTACCCCAAGATGACCTCATGACCATTTATCATTTATTTTTTTTTTGCGGAAACAGTTCATCCCATGTAGACAATTATTATATTACATACCTTTTTCTGTCGGCGGAGATGCTTTTCGTTACAATAATTGTTAATTTAAAGTTTGATATTTTCATACATTTCGATGCATCATTATTACGCACTAAGGTTGGGTTAGGTTTGATTAGGTTGTGGTAGATTACGTTAGGTTTATGTAAATGGTTGCGCTTTTATCAATGGACTGTAATTTTGAGATGCTTGTAGATTATGAATTTTAGGGGGGGCGAGAGTTGATCCAGGCATTAACATTTCTGTTGTTCGGGCGGACTCCATGGTCTGGTGGCACTAGCACTCGCGCGGTATTATTTATTGGGTTACCCGTTGTACGGCACTTTATGGTACATTTTTTAAGAAGGAGGTTGATGAATTACAAGAGCCTTTATCACGGCTTACCAAGTATTCAGAATTAGACATTTATTAGATTAGTTTGATTGGACGACGGTCACCCTGTATCTAGTTGATCCAGTCGTTGTCTACGAATAACTGGCTGTAATTAAATAATCACGGTCTACTGATGACCCGTGATTGTTAAGTACCAGTGGGGTCTATTCTGTACTTATCGACCGCTAAAGTAATAGATATTATCAAACTTAGGGTAGGTTTGTATCAAAATATTAGCACTTATTGTAACAATTACAATACGTTGGTTGCAATTGTTGCAATAAGCGTTACATTTTAACAGCGCCTCTCGTGCTGCTGTTAAAATATAGCACGTATTGCAACAATCCAACCAACTTATTGTAATTGTTTTTTTTTTTTGAATTATCAATAACCATGTCTTTGCTTTTTCGTACAAGGTGGTTGTGAGTAATTTTGAACAATCACAAACACCCAGGCTTTGAGAAAAACACATTAATATTGTGTTTCCTGACCGGGAATCGAACCCAGGAACTCTCGGGTGGAAGGCAAGCGCCTTACGCACTGCACCACGAGAGCCGCCTTATTGTAATTGTTACAATAAGTGCTAATACTTCGATACAAACCTACCCTAAGTTTGATAATATCTATCACTTTATCGCTTTAGCGGTCGATAAGTATAGAATAGACCCACGGGATGACAATAATAATAAGGATGGTGGGTGTGACATGTTTTTGTGAGTTTAAGGATGGGATTGAGATCGTAATCCGCCCAACTAGTAAGGTTAGGTTGGTTTGGTCTAAAAATAAATTTATAAAAGGACATGCGGTCATCCGTGGCACCATTGCCAAATAATAACGCGTGTATAATCAAAATCTATTTGAATCACCAGTGTTGATATCACTCATGCGAATTTCAGCTCAATCGAGTTTCCGCGTAATATTATCAAAACATAACGATTGGTTTTGCACGGCGCAAAATCATTTATTAGAGTCTCGCTCGGCGATGTTAGTACTTAAGAAAATTGATAAAAGTTCCGCGAAACTTTTTCGTTTACCAAACCGTAAGACGTGGCTCCCGTCTAATGCGTTCAGAAGTTTCGCGTTACAGGGTACGTTCCGAATTTCGTGAAATATGTTGACATCGATATTATTCCTTGCATAAATTGGCGCGAACACTTTAAGTGTCGTCTTTTCGCGCTTTGCCGTCAGTTTTTTTCGACAATTACTTGAATTTTTTGCATTCATTCACTCGTATAATGCGAAAAGTTTAACTTAATGTGCAGCAGCTGGTATACTAAAATCCCCTCCAAAATAGGGAAGTGCGCATATTTGATCCCTCACTATGAAAGCATTTGAGGTTTCTCATTTGTTTGTGATGTTAGTCATTTAAATGTGTTAATACTGAAAATAGTTTTTAAGAGTCGCCTAGAGTCATATCTCACATATTGTAATTTTGTCATTTTTAGTTAAATATACCAAGTGGTTCTAAAGCACCGGCTAGACGCTCATGATTTACAATACGCTTACCTGCGCAAACCGGTTTGTATCGGGAAGTCCATGTGTATGGACGGGAAAACGATAACTCGCGCAAACCGAAAAGCGCTGTAAAAGTGTTCCATATTTTTTGCACAAACTATACCGCTAGGCAAGTTGCTTCCATTCAGCCGGCGCATAAAGGCATTAATCTATATAAAGAAAAATAGTTGGCTATCAAAATTCACTTTAAACCATGTGAAAATCGTTGAGAAAGTTGACTGTTGGTGTCATAACTTACATTTTTCAATTAATAATGTAAGTTCGATCATCAAGGCCTTTCTAACCAATCAGAAGCTCTATTTCTCAAAGTGTGTCAATAAATCATATAGATTATGTGAGTTATGACTTAAGGCAACTCAATTAGGAAAAACGGCAAAATTAATTAAAAAAAAAAAAAACAGCGGTGACAGAACAACATAATTTAACGTTTAACGGCCCACGTGCTCCGCGTAGGTCAAAATGAAGAATTTATTGTATTTTCAAAGCATGATCCTGGACATTTATTAAACATTGTAGATAATCTATTTTTAATAATTTGTAAACCTTAATATCTTTTATATTTATTTTAAACATTTCATGACTGGTGTTAAGATTTTTTAAGTTTATTAATTTTTAAACGCATTTATTAAACCATTAATAAAATTTATTTTGACATTATTATAGTGAAATATTTACGATAAAAAATTATATTGATAATCTCTGTGATCCCAAATTTGACAAGAATTAGACATTTTATTATTCAAAAAATGGGCAAGATTAACACATTTTAAGATAATTTTAAAGATACTAATTATAAGCTATGTCTTTGACCATTCAATTGTGATAAATAATTTATGAATAATGATTGTTTTATAATAATTATTGAACTAAGAATAAGGTAGTATTTTTTTGAAATACGCCATTTCTATTGGCATTTCCTAGTGGTTAAGCTACAACATACGGCCGTAGCCATAAATTGACAAACTATAACTGAAAAATGGAGTAAGATCGTGTTAACGCGCGTATTTAAACATGTACCTAACCGGAAAAAAAAAATTTTAAACGGTACATGTCCAAACACGCGCGTTAATATGATCTTACTCCCTACTTGAGTGATAGTACTAATCGATACGATAATCAAAACTTATGACAGTAATGACATCTCAACGGGCTGCAAGTAAACAGGTGTTTATGATAATAATGTTGAAAAATGACTGCTAATAAGTTACCCTATGGTTTTGACGTTGCTTTGCTTTGTATCGTAGTCGATGTTGAAGCGAGAGTTCGTAATGTAACTGCCTGTTTATGCTATCATGGTCAAATGATGACACGTTAATTGATTTAAGTGCCTGGATGGCGACAATAAGTGTAGTATGTAGGTAGTAAATACATAATCCGATTAAAGCCACAATAATTGGCCCAAACACCGTTTGTAACTGCACTCGAAGTCATCACAGTGAACATAAAAACTGGACGCTATTGCGTATGTACGAAAATCGGAATAACAACTGAATGATCTTAATATTTGTGGAATTTATTGACTTAACCATGCTTCTTCTAAAATAATTTTAAGTGCTATGCTTATTTTATTTATCTATTTATTTGGAAAAGAGTATTATGGCATTACAGCGATTGGCCAATGCTTCATAATACATAATAAATACAAATTATAATAATGACTTAATTACAAATAACAACCAATATCACAAGAAAGTATGTGCTTATGTAGATATTAAAGTAAAATTATAAATACAATTTAACCTATTTAACACGTTCACAAACATTATTTAATAAAAAAATCAACCTTTATGGTGCTATCAAATAAGTTAATCGCACGATACCACACATCATGAAATATAACATCCGTCCTGCGACGGGGTATCATGAACACCATAGAGTTACGAGTGATATTGGTGGGAACATGAAAATTAATATTTGACAGTATATACGGATTGTAAATGAACCCACGAAGAAGTAAAAAGAAATGCTTTAAAAGAGCAATCACTCTTCGGATGGACAAGGATTGCATTGATAGCATACCCAGAAGAAAACTAGTTAGAAAATTCATTTTACTATCATTATCATAAAGAAAGAATCCTTATGTTCGAGAAATCTAAGAAATCTATTGTGGACTCGATCCAACTTAATTGCGTGGACGGACCTGGACTTCAAATAAAGGAATGGGACGACTGGCCTCCGGACAATTGGACGTCGCACTGTAGTAGACACGTGTAGACAAGGTATTTTAATCAGTTTCTATCTACTACTTAGTAGTTTCAATTGATTTTACTCTTAACATAATGTATTCTTTATCGCGGATTGAGAATTACCATGCCTATGGCTTTATATAAAATAAAAAAACTCTTTTTTCGTTGGAAGTTAAACATATGCACGATTAAATCATTGTTTACGTCTGCATATTTACATTCTTACTAACTATTAAATCATAATATAATCATTGAAGTATAAATAATAATATTGGATATTTTTTTTAAATACCTATAAGTACCTAACGTCTATTTATTTTCTAATTCCTTGGCGTCCAGTTGTCCGGTGCCAAATCGTCCTAGACCCTCAAATAATGCTGGCATATTCAAGAATAATAACTGAAATAACGCATAAGCTTCCTATTTATGATCCAAATTCTTTTGTGGCGCCGTTTTAATGAGTTTAATGAATATAAGTGTCGATTTCTCTAAAAGGTATAATATGTATTGTTTTCTTATTTTAAATTATATATATATATATATATATATATATATTATATATATATATATATATATTATATATATATATATATATTATATTCAATACGAAGAACGGTACACTTTTTAATCTTTTGTTCATTCAGTCTTGAATAAACAATAATTAAAGTAAATTAATTTGTTTAATTATTTAAGCCCGCACTGAGGGTTTATTCATTGACAAACATTTTAAGCATAATAGCTCATTGTATCTATTTATAACTTAAATCAAGGTGTCGTTAGAGTAGAAAACCTATTAGCAGATTAACACCGACAAGTAATTCAACCCCCTTCATTCCCACCCCATTCGCACTAATCTTCGAGTCAGCCTCGCTTAACGCTTTTCTGAAATGGGGGCTGTAATAAAATAAGCGACACAAAGCCTTGAATCCTCTTCTTAAATAATAAATTAAGCAATTTAAAATTCAAATTAAAATTTAACTGTGACGGATTTTTACAGCGTAGCGGGTACTTTGTTGAATCAATACAAAAACGAGAGCTTCGCGATTATTAAATTTTAGCTAGTAAACTTTCACAGTGACGTCTTATTAAATGCGATTTGATACTCTTTTATAATATTCCACTGTGTTTTTCGCGGTGGGAATGGAATAACTGGACGCCATGACTATTGGACACCGCACTGTCGTAGACACGTAAACAGACCGTAGACGATGACTTTTAATCAGTTTCTATCTACTACTTAGTAGTTTTAATTCATTTTACTCTTAACATAATGTTTTTATTGCGGATTGAGAATTACCATGCCTAAGGTTTTATATAAAAATAAAAAACTCTTTTTTCGTTGAAACTTAAACATATTCACGATTAAATCATTATTTACGTGTGCATATTTAAATTCTCACCAACTATTAAATCATAATATAATAATTTAAATATATATAATAATATTAAATATTCTTTTTAAAGTATTTATAAGTAAGTACCAAACGTCTATTTATTTTCTAATTGTGTGGCGTCCAGTTGTCCCGGCGCCAAATTGTTCTAGAGCCTTTCGCGGTAGTAAAAATATCAGCCAACTGAAATAATATGGGACAAAAATTCTTCGCTAAATATAAAAAATTACTTTATCCCATTGTTATGGATCTGTAACTCCCCTCTGTATAATATCTCCCCAATGACAATAAATTGTCTTTTGTTGATTCATCGATACCCTAAGTTACTAATAATGTACTATTGTTAAAAATATTCGATCGATGTGATTTCGACTATTACAATGTACCTACTCAATATTATATTATTGATCAACCCCAATTTATCCACCCTATCTAGCTGTGTTACTACACACATATAAACCCTTGTACATGAACTAAGCATCACTAATATTACTTACTTACTATTTCATATTAATACTATTGTAAATGATCCTTGGATTCATTCAACTCGGACCATTCAACTTGTTCAAACATAATTCAGCTCTGCTCACCGAGTTGTTTCACTGCGGATCGAACTCTATTGAGTTCTTTCCCTTTTATTTATACACCATGTAATTGTAAATTGAGTATTGACGAATAAACATCTCTGAAGATTAACATCCATCGAGTCTTATTACTGACATGAACCTTCCACTGGATCACGAGAAGGATCGGAGCCCGTTGGTAAGGATTTCCGTTGCCGAAAACATAACACCATTGACTTTCTCTTAGCTATGCTTACATACTGCAGTCTGCAATTTAGAAATATCTTTATTTAGCTACGTATTTTTTGTTCGACTTATACGAGGTATAAATGAGAACTCTACCATTCTGGGCAGTGTTGACCTGTGTTTCCCTGATAACTATCTTATAAATAGAGAGCATCAATTGTTTATTCTCCCAATGTGCAGAATCAACCTGCCACTGGTAATGCCAATTGGGAGGGCGATAACTGTGTTCAACCAAATTGCTTCGGGTGTTGATATATTCCACTTACGTGAGGTGAGGTTTGGTGAACGCTATTTTATAAATTCTTAAAATAGGATTTTCTTAGCAAACTAGGTATACTTCTTTGTACTTTTATAGATGTATAATGTAATGTAATTGTATTTTTACTGATTTTATATGTTTTTTTTAATATTTTCATTTGTATTGCTATTATTCTTTTTTTCTAAATAATCATGTTTCATGCGATGTCGTGAACGTCTTAAACTTATAATTTGTAATTTTCACAATATGTTAAAACATAAATTTAGTTGAATGAATTGAAAAAAGTATCCGGGCAATATAATATACGAAGATTCAATGCTATTCGATTGCAACATAAATATACTTTTTTATATATAGAACATTAAAAATAATTTTAATTAAATAATTGAAACACAAAAGCTCTTAATAATTGTTGTATTATACCCACTTGTTTTCGGGGTGCAAAGAAAATTATTTTTTAGGGTTTATCAGTTTTAATTGGTTTATTTTTACTTTACGGAAAATTCTCTACCAGCAGTGTGCAATTTAATACAATCCATTGATAATTTATATTTAAAAATGTTATATTAATTCACATTTAAAAATATTAAAAAGAATAATAAATATTTTTTTATATCAAATGCAAGATTCTAATTATTGATAAAACACATTATTAAATGTGCGTTCGATAGCTTATATCTCATAAGGAAGTCACATTATTATTAAATATTATTTGACGGTAAGTTTTATCATTAAAATGTAATATTCTTGAAAATTTCATAACTTTAATATATTTCTTAACTAAAAAAGTTAATTAACTAAACCAGGACCAAACCTATTCCAGGTAATCTTGTTCCTGATGATGATATAATAATTATTATTATACGTCCTACAGGAATACGTTTAAGAATTAAATGACTTCTTAAATCGTCTCAAAGCAGTACAAAAGCGATTTCGTAAGCACGTCAATTTCAAAGCTTACTATTATAATTTATCGAATTATATTTCGACCACTGCAACTTTTATGGTACCATCTTTGGAAAGTCGACGTTATATATCTGATCAATATTTTCTTTTTAAAATTATCAATGGTTTTGTTGACTCGCCAAACCTACTCGAAAGGGTGGGTTTCTATTGTCCATCAAGATTTACGCGAAACTAAACTTTGTACCATGTCAGTCGTAGCGATTCTAATTATGCACAAAACTCTTTTATTCGGCGTTCTTGTTAAAATTATAATATGTATTTCTACACCGTTGATCTTTTTAATAATTCACCAATTCTCCAAAAATTTTTATAAATAGATATATATATATACTTATATATTTTTTTGTTAATTGTTTTTGTATATAATTTAATTAAATATTCATTATTCTTCCTCATTTTTCTCACGTAATTTTCTTATGTAATTTCTTTATATTTATGTTATTCTTACTCTCTATCTTGTTAGGCTTAACTATATTATAATGTATACATGGAAACTTTGCTGGTTGCGATAACTTTTTATTATTATATTTTATTTTTTGTAATCAATATGTAACTGTTTGTTTCCTTAATAAATGAAATTTTAAAAAAATATGACACGGGTAAAAGAACACGTATTTATTTTTCTATCAAAATAAAAACAAATAACGTATAAAGACATTATTATTCGGCGGAATTTAACGGGTAACTTTTTCAAAATAGATATCCACTCACGTGGATAAAAAAAATGTCACGCACGCGTACAAAAATCACATCAATTTCACCACAAAATAAATTTCGGCGCAAATAGCCTGCGTGACTGGTTGTATTTCCACAGTTTTTAGGGTCATAACGGCCAATAATCGGTCGATCATAACAATATTAGAACTTAACACACAACACGGTTTTTTTCGGTGATTTTTACGGTTCGCAAAAATTTTTACGTATTACTTTTGGCAGATAACTCTGCAATATTTATGAATGATTGTTTTCATTTATTTTTAATTTAAATATTATAACGATTGTGTTTTTGAATGCATTATAAAGACTCTTTTACATGATGTTGTATGGATACTATCCGTCGCTTTATCCAACTGACTTTCTCTTAGGTATGCTTACATACTGCAGTCTGCAATTTAGAAAAAATATTTATTTAGCTACATATTTTTTTCGACTTTTACGAGATTTAAATGAGAGCTCTGCCATTCTGGGCAGTGTTGACCTGTGTGTCCCTGATAACTATCTTAGAAATAGAGAGCATCAGTTGTTTATTCTCCCAAGATGCAGAACCAACCTTCCACTGGTAATGCCAATTGGGAGGGCGATAACTATATTCAACCAAATCGCTTCGGGTGTTGATATATTCCACTTGCGAAAGGGTGAATTTAGGTGGACGCTATTTTATAAATTCTTAAAATAGGGCCTCCTTAACAAACTCTGTGTACTTCTTTGAACTTGTCACTGCTTTTATATGTTTATATTATGTTGTCTTTTTATATTTTCATTTATATCGCTTTTATTACTTCTTTTTTTCTTCTTTATGATAATATTTTATGTCATGTTGTGAACGTCTTAAACTTATAATTTGTAATATCCACAATTTGCTAAAAATAAATAAATTGAAATTGAACTAGAGCACAGAAAAGAGTTTCTCATATTTGTGGGGTTTATGGTATTGTGGATGAAGAAGTCGAGATTTCGTGGTTGTTCCGATGGATGGACGAGCGACTTTTATTTGCAGCGTAAACAGTCAGTACAAGAATATGTTACAGTAGTTATGTTACAATACTTATGATACTGTTCCGAGGTCCGAATCTCGGTATAATTAGATGCTGTGCGGGACGATATAGAGGCTGAGATATTAACAGACCAGGAAGTTTTATTTGGGTGAATTAGGATCCACTATTTATTGACATAATCACAATCAAAATAATATCTTGAAAAGAATATTTAGAAAATAATCATTATAATTGAGTCAGCTACTATATATAGAATTTGCATCATCGGATATAGCGGCCTTTGTGGAAAAATAGATATCGCGGAAATTATAGTTACAGTAAACTATTTACTAAGTTTACCATAATTGGACACTACGGGAAATGGATGATAAAGATTTTTTAATTGCGGTAATGTATTTAATATCAATTGTTAATATTAATTGATGTGTTTATCCCCATATATTTATTAATAAAAATATCTTTATATGTTCTTAAATATTTAATAAATCCGTCAAGATGTAACGCGTATTGTGCAATTTTATATTTACATTTAGTTGGTAAGTTTTGTTATTAGTTTCTGGATACAAAATGTCTCTGAATTAGTTAAGATGTTGTAAAAGACACACTTGTTCACTCCCAGAGGACACGAGCTATAATTTGAATACATAGGATTATTAGAACACCAATTCTTAATATACGTTAGTTAAAATTTATTAAAACTTTGTAGCTTTCCATAATGAACAGTGTTAGTATCTAGAAACTTGCTATCAGACATCTTCAGACTTATTTTATATTAGCCCGATCGCACATTAAAAATTGTCTCGACTGGGATATAGTCACAAATCAAAAGTGGGTGCAATTTCGCAACTTTCTTTCATATGCATAGACGATACTATACCGAAACAGTGACGTCAGGCGGCTAGCCTCAATGAATAAAAAAGCAGCCAATGCATATTTTGATATTTTCCATGCATCATTATGTTAAGTATTTATTTTTCATTGCGACACCAGTTTATCATATTTATGTATTGAGGTATTATAATTATTACAATAATGTAGCCATTTAAACAGTCAAAACTGTCTATCTCGCTCTAAAAGTTAACACAGTCAAGAGAATTTCTGTTAAAACATAACACTTTTTGACAGTTCAGACGGTTAACTTATTGTAACAATTAACCTCTTCAATACATAAATATGATAAACTACTCTCGATAGCCACCTATAGCCAACTTGTGTATGGAATAGATGCGCTGCTATTTTTCAAACTGTATATTGTATGTAGGTACATTAAACTACATGTGTTTTTCGAATACCAACAAAATCACTCTGACATATTCTACGTATTGCAGTCGAAACAAGTTTAGTTGTACAACCCGGCTTAGGTATACAAATGTTACATTAATCATTATACTTTTCATTTGGATATACATACATAATTTTATATAACTTCTTTATATTATATAATATGTAAATAAGCATATTTCTGTCACATTATAATCATATAGTTTAACATTCAGTATATTATTATGGTTTAAGTGTTAGAAACGCGACCAGCTTATACCACGGCTTGGTTGGCAAGAAAAAATTAAATATAAAATAAATAGAAAATTAACCTCAGATAATCAGGACAATAAATCATTTAATAAACTAGAATTTGTTATAATTATGTTACAACGCTAATTAATAATCCAAGATTTTGTATAATGCACATTAATCGAATTTTGAATGTATATTTTTTACCTTTCTTATTATTCTTTTTTTCTGTTCTATCTTAGATCGCTCATGTTATGTATAAATTTCAATAATTCTTAACACACATACAATAATATATATGTTTATATATTTTATAAAATGTTACCTTTTTGTCTATAATAAAATTATTCAATATTCTTCCTCATTTTTCTTATGTAATTTCTTTATACTTATGTTCTTCTTACTTTTTTACTTTCTATCTTGTTAGGCTTAACTATATTATAATTATTTATATATGGAAACTTTTCTGGTTGCAATAACTTTTCACTATTCTATTTTAAACGTTTTTATTAACTCGTATTCTTATTTATCCGGTGGTTTTTTGTCCGGTACAAATCTTGCAATCGATTTTTAACTAACTTCCCAACTAGCTGGATATTTGAAACTTTTATAATATATCAGAACACGATGCCAATGCATTTTTTTAATACTTTTAGCCATCTTTAAGTAGAATTTAATTCATTTTCAGTTAATTCTGTTTTGTATGAAAAGTTATTTCGACACCATTATTGGTTGCTAAGCGGATGGTCCTAGCAACTAAATTACTAATATATACGTGCGTTACTATGGAAATCAAAATGACATTTAAATAGTATTTCTATCAAGTACAAATTTTTTGATCATTTAAGGTAGAAAGTCAAGTTTATATGATTCAACAGAAAATTTTAAAACGTTGTATATGAAAATTTCTTTTTATCTTTTAATTATTTAAACATATTTTTGTATTGAAAATATTGTAATTGTTTGTTTCTTTAATAAATAAAAATATAAAAAACTCTGATGCACTCAACATAATATTATGTATAGAGTATTATAACATTTATAAATAACTACTAGAGTAGATAGAAAACACCATAAATTTCTCAACATTTCTATTCGACAGCACCTTTTAATCGTGCATGTGTTTGTGGGGTATACACTACACACGCACGCGCGCGACGCGGTCTATCGGAGCGAAAAAAGCGAGCGTCGGAATGAGAAGGCCGTAAAAATGTGTGCCCGCTTTCGAAACCGATGAATACATTAGGCCCCACCGGTAACGGGATGGTGTGTTTCGCTGCGACCGTAACAGCGTGACCTTGCCGCTAGTTTATACTCTGCTTGAGAAGAGTTTCTCAAAATGTCATTCGCAAAAACAAAAGATTACCATTCAAAATAACTATTTATTTCCGACAATAATAAAAATCAGTTTCGGAAATTATAACAAGAATTGAGTTTGCAAGGAGTACCTTTCACAAAATTAGACGGTTCATTATCAATAGAGACATCAAACTATATCAGAGATTGCATATCGTCGCCATAGATGTCAAGGGAGATAGTCCACAAAATCATAATGTTGATAAACAGGCACTCAAAGATGTTGTGTGACAAAAAATAACATTTTTCATTTTTAAAGATATAACGGTGAAACTTTCAACATAGAATATACTTTGTGATGTTATCTTTTTATTATTTTATACAAATAACTAAAAAAATAGTATCTTAGAAGTTATGTGTGTTATATCTCTTGACCACTGAATATTGGAATGTACAAACAATGTAGTCAAAAGAGTTTTGTGGCTTAAATCCATTGACCACTGCATCTTTGATGATTTTAAAATGCTTTTGTGTACTTTACTCATTTTCGCCAAATTTGTGGGTTGGCTCCCTTGACATCTACGGCGACGATATTATGGTTCGTTGCTACATCTGCAGCGGTCAATGACTTCGGGCCTTGTCAGCATAATTTCGACAGTGTAAGAATTAACAAGTCATTTAAACTATCGCACAATCGTCGCTTATACAGTCAGCATATTCTACACGAGTGACATTCTTCGATAGAATCGAAACGTTCAAAGTGCAATAATGCGAAGGCCATCAGATTTCTCAATTGCAAACTTTATCAGCAATGACTCGCAATTTACCGAATATTCATGCATATAAATAGCGGGTCATAGTTGATGAGTTAGTGATTCTAAATACATATTAGTATCAACCTTAATCTCAGTCAGATCAGTAAGCTTTGTGTCAGTTGCTCCGCACCGCATTCTGTTCCACCGAGACTCGGACAGTATCATATGTTTTGTAACATAACGCTCTTGTAACATATTTTTGTACCGAGTGTTTACGCTTTACCCTTACAGAATTAGAAATACTCAAATATTATGTTTGAACCTAGCTTACTCAAAAATAGCCAGAATGAACTTGGTTCACTATGCTTGTGAACCACTCAATTGTTGCAACCTTGATCATTGCTGTATGTATACCACAAGTTAAAACTGCGTATATATTATTTTAATCGCATTTATCGTAAACTAACCATATACCTATATCAAAAACGTATAATATAATATATTATGGTGTAGACTTAACGTAGACATTCCATAGATCGGTCGTAGACCCGACGTAGACCGGGCGTAGACCTTCGGCGACCTTGCGTAGACCTCGTGTAGACTTTATTTACCTACGTTGTTCATCACTTTCTATTGGGATGACCATTTGTAGTTGCTTTGTATTTTAATTTGGTATGATATCCAACTATTAGGTTTAATTTTATATGGATACATATTTGATTAATAAACAGAGAATTGTTTTAATGGTTGATTATTGATTCATATCTATTTTAATATTACATAGATGATAGTATAGATTTATTATTTTGATAGTTTAATATATATTTCGGACAAACACTGTATGCGAGGAACGATTATTCAATTCAGAGATTATATTTGTGAACTGCTTGATTTAAGGATTTCATATCGACTAATTATTATATCTGTAGTATTCTGGTTCGGCGGAGGATAGATATTGCAGATGAAAGACAGTAGTAGTTGTTCGTGATGATGAAGGAGGCGAGAATTTATTAACTGTTCCAAATAACTACAAGGATACAATCGATGCAATATAATAAATATAACGTAATTCGATGCGATGTGTCTTTAACGGAAACTTATAATAGAGTGAGATGTCCAATTGATTCTGATCCGCTATTTATTGACCGGCGAACTATGAAATAATATGTTGAAATTATTATGAAATAATATTAATTCGTAATATTATGAAATTGTAGATCCGTCATCTCATAGCATTACGAAATCATATTATATTTAGGTACTGAATGATTTTACGTGAAAAATGAATATTTTTTTTTTTTTTAGAGAATTTATACTAGACAGCGAATTTATTATTGTCGACCATTTGCAATTCATTACGTAAACAAACTATTAAACGTCATAGTGGCAGTTGTTACTTTAAAAATAAAAACAACGATAAATAATAATATAATTTAGTAATATACTTGTATAGAAATAAACCAACGGCGTTCCAATAGGCGGTCCTTTTTCTTGAGTGTGTAATTTAACAAGATAATTAAGAGCTAGTCAAAGAATCTAGGTTATCACAAGTTTTGTTACGCCAAAGTAGTATAACTTCTAACGCGCGTACATAAGCACACACACACCGATTATTTTATTTTTAATACACGTTTCGTAACTTTGAGAAACATTGTTACCCCTACGACTAACGTAGAATATATATACGGTATAGGCATACGTGTTACGGACTTTCTTTTTTCGTTACGTTCTATCGCCGAGTCGTGATTTTTTACTTTTACATATTCTCACCTGCCACGAAATCCTTAGGTATGTTTAATACACTTCCCAACGACTATAAAACCAGAATTGGTATTTAATTTAATAAAAACAAGAAATTCTACAAATAAAATAATTCAATTTTTATCCTATAATACCCCTGAAAATCGTCGTTGGTTTGACGCCCGTCTTCAAAACCATGGTTACTGACTAGATCCAGCATCTGGCAAAAATTACATACTGATTTTTTTCTATAAGTTAATCAATAATTTTAACTATTATTTATAGTAAACAAGAATATAAGGAAACTTCTTGTATAAATTGTAAAACCTTTTAAATAATAAGAACATTAAATTTATAACTAATGAAAGTTTCATAGTTTATCTTGGCAATATGGATATGGAACCAAATGATATCTAAACTCTAGATTTAAATACACAACATGTGAATTTGATAGACGCAGATATTAACCAGCAATTCCCGGCATCATAAGATATTCTACAACTCAATCACGGTTGACAATCTCCTATTACTAAATTTAGATAAACAATACATTGTATTTTCTAGGGATTCACTGAAATAAAACGCCATGTATAAGTATCAAAAACGTAAACAAATCATATTACAATTCATATTAATCTCAGTTACTCTCGATTTAGATCTCTTTGTCATTTCTATTCTTCTTGGTCCCCAATATTTTGTTACCACGTACTTTAATTATTAAACGTATTTCATCAATTGAGCGGACTTTTGCTTGCCTTTAGGTCGTTTAATATTTTTCCCAAGATGATGAGAATTGATCAGCAAAGATCTGTTTTTCCGGGAATTTGGCTTTCCCGTTTCCGTTTCAAGGTCTTAAGTACAAAACTTGGTCTTCTTTATTTTTTCGATCACTGAGCGTTATACTCACCGTACATCTCTTGGTACCACTCCGCATTGTATTACTCTTATATTTTGAACCTCTTCTGAATATAAGGTCTATGTTTTGCATCAGTATGTTATTATTGAAAGACCTAGGTAAAACACTTTAAGAATAGTAGGAGAAAATTCACTGCATTACTGAGTTACTCTATCACTAAACAATTCTTAAAAAACGTGTGTAAAAAACTACAATATATTTAACATACATAACTTGAAAACACCTCACTAGAAAAAATCACATATTTTTAAAAATACGATGCTCAACAGGATTTGAACCTGTATATCAACTGGTATTCCGCCAATATGCGTTAATCAATTAAGCTACGAGCCCCATACCTAATTGCGATAATTTAAACTAGTTAGTTCTTCATAAAATGCTTATCAAATTGCATGATTATCGACTATTGGTTTTTGTGTATTAAATCAAGGAATATTAATTACCTTAATTACTAACCGACGTCCGGCTCTCGTCAAATATTTAGTTCTAACGTTTACTTGAACTTGCTAACATTTTTTTAATAAACTCTTTTTCACATCAATATATTATGGAATGTTACATTCTCAAATCTTGTGAATCATTCGTTGAATGAAAGAAACGGTTTACATTATTATATATTTAATAACTCAGAATTCACATTACAATTGAGCCCTCAATAAGTGAAGTAAGTCAAGTGACAAAATGATGAAACTTTATTATTGAAGGTTTTAGTTTAATGAACTTTTTACATATTTTTTTGTATGGCATCTTTTATATTTAATGGAAGTTTATTACATAAACAAATGGAAAAAAATTATTTATGGATAATATTAATTGTAATAAGATAATGAAAGGGGTGAGTTTACTTCACTTTTACTTATTAATGTCACTTGGCTCACTTTAGCTTATGTTAGTCGTGTTCACCTCTACATACTAATAGTTCATGTTCACCATTACATGGGCAACTTGCATGAATGCATAGAAGTGAACACAGCTAACAAGCATGTTACCATAGCAACATTCTATAGGATAACAACACGTTAACTAGTTGTGGAGAACGGTGAAGTGAGCTAATGACTTGGCTCACTTCACCATTTGACAATAATTATAATACGATAGCTCAATGGATATTTTTATTTTAACAATAAACACTCTCTTAGTATATATTTACTTGGCTCACTTCACTTTTATGATGATGATTGATTTTATGGCATGTAGAATACCATAACGCCTAACTCCCTACCTAACCTACCTACTACCTAACTCATTTTTTTCAAAAATGTCGGTTGGCTCACTCGACTTCTCCTTGCTTCTTCTCTCTTCTCTCTCTTTTGAATCTTCTCTCTCATGGGCACTTTTTAATAAATTCAATCGTAGTGCACTCAGTCAAAACACTCCTGAGTGCGTGGCGACTCAGTCTTGGGCATCTGTTTCCGAGACATTCCCATGCATAAACAACTGTTGATAATTCACAGTCAAACATAGGGCTTTGTGATACTCTTGATTAGGAGCGAGTGTAGTGCGGGTATGTTTGTGTAATACTTACAGAAATAATTTAGAATAATAATAAAGAATGAAGCTCTACTGTAGTAATGAATCAGAATAATTTCGCTCCCCTTATAACGCATGAACACTTTAAATATCTAAAAGCTATAGTCCATAAGTCACGGATACGCTGGGAATATAAACCGACGAGCGATGCAAGAACCCTTCTCACAGTCAAAGTGTAATATGAAAAATGTCGGTTGGCTCACTCGACTTCTCCTTGGCTCAATTTATTAATTGTCATAAAATTTCCTTTAAATAACAATTCGTCAAATTATGAACATTTCATTTTATATTTTTGCTATTTTATGTTCGTTAAGTAGCAGATTATCTGTAAAGCATTTTTCCGTAAATAAAGTCTGCTCTTAAATGGGTATTTCTTTATCTTTTAATGCCTAATCCGTTATATAAAATACTTTTATCGCGATTGCCTGCAAACACTTGCTTTGTCAAACCCTTCCGAGCCAGCATGCCGGCGAAAATTTCCCGAGAGCCTTCGGTTAATCATAATGCTAAAAGCACTTTTCCTCGAATTAAACATACACCAGTTGGTTTCCATTTCTCGCACTGAAGTGAACATGAGATTTACTCCAAATTAAAAGCCGCAATATTTCTCAAAATATTCTCCGACTGGGTGTAATTAATTTGGTTAATTTTGCAAATTAACACCGACTTCTAAATAAGACCAATTTTGAAATATATTTTAAGTGTTTAATGCAGTAAACACATTCGTTTCTACTACTGAATCTCATAAAATATTTATGCGTACAAAATTATGTTGTACGGAACAATATTCGTCAACAATTATTCCCATCCACAATTCTTACCCTAATTATTATTGGTCTCACGTATTGAAAATATGTATGTGGTGGGCCAATTATGGTGGCCGTCATTCCTTATTTTCCCACCTACTTCAAATCCTTATTTATTATTGTCGCAAGACGACCACTAGTCACGGGTCATCAGTGGACCGTGATGTAGATACATTTAGTTACCTCTACACAGCGGACGCGCCTAGGTTTGTTAAAGCTAAGCCGTCGTTAATCACAGAGTGACTCATCTAAAACGCATCTGTTCGACCTTGCGCTAAATCTGATACGGTTTGAGTGAACGTCGCGTCTATCATCCATCCTGAACTTATTATCATCATTTATCCCAAAACCCAAGTGAAACCGTGAGAGAGACATTCCGAACCGACCGTTTACCAGTCACGATTATTGTTAAATTATGTGGAATATATACTACATTGTGTATTTTATCTTAATTAAAACATTGAAATAACAACATATTATAACTACTTAATCAATCCACCTTGATATGAATTGAATAATCATAGAATTGTAATAATATATCTTTCTCGTAAAAAATATTTTTTCTTCGGATAATAGTGTACATATATATGAGAAAGAGACGTGAAAAAGCATTCAGCATGCTTATATTCCCCGCAATATGCATAAGATTAGAGTAGGATAAAAATTCTACGGTTTAATTAAATATTTTTTTGTACACGCCGCCGGTAAATATTGGTTTGATTGACTCCATTCATTCAAAAACTGCGAGCACGTATTGCTGAAATTTATTGTTTTTGTGTTAAATAGAAAGTTAGTGGTAATTATTTTTAGTTAATTTAGTAGAAAATATGGTTAACTATGTTGTGTTTAAATCTGGTAGTCGTAATGAAAAGCAGCATGATGGTATAACGTTTCGTAGTTAAGTTAATAATAATAATAATAATAACAATATGAATTATCATTTAATTACATCAATAATCATATCACATCAAATTGCATCGCACAGCCATGTACATTAAAGTTTAAATATTTTTTGATGATAATAGCGCCGCAGGCGACTTTTTTACTATTCGAGCAAATTTGTGGATTGTGTTTTTCTTACAATCGACCCGCTATGCGGGGCTCCACTCAGGCTAGAGCCCTGTCAGACCCCCCCTCGTGGGAGCCATACCTGCTGGTGTATAATGCAATGATAACTGATAAAAGTGGGTACTGTTGCCTCATTTTTACATAAAGTAATAAGCCCAACATGATTCCCAACCATAGCAAGAACTTCATCAGTCGTTACTAGGGAATCCAATCCCGAGCCAAAATTCTGATCCCGGGATTTCGGGATTACAATTTGACAATCCCGGGACTGGTCCCGGGATTGGCATTTTATCCATTGTTAATATAAAATTTTTATATTTACAAATATCATTGATAAAATCGATCAAAAATAAATCTAGTATAATTTATACAATTTAAGACATTTATTGTTAATATTGTATACGTTCAATATTGGATATACACAAGTTTAACGGAGTAAATAATATTGTAATTTAAATAATAATGTAAATTTAATAGGAGATTGCTGTTTCTGATAGTAAAGACTTAATGAATAGATTAGCGAGATTTAAAATATTAAAGCAAATAACCATGGCGTACGTATGGCCTTTCCGCTTCATAAATCTAATTAGTCAGACAAATATGAAACTGCCGTAAAACGTATGATACGAGGATTATGTTTATCAATCCCGGGATTCATAGGTATCGAAAATAGCTCGGGATCCCGGGATTGGAATCCCTAGTCGTTACTGATACTAGTTTATGAATAGGAAATCAAGTACGATTAATATTCGACTTAAATGCACTAAATACAATATCTTCTCTTTTGGATCATTCCTCCATTGGTAAAACTGTTAATAAATCGACACCTCCTACGTATACTATTGTAACTAACAAAATGGCGTTTTCCACTTTTTTTCATTTTTCGTATCCATAGTATGTATTACATATGATACCATTTACAGAATTTCAAAATTCGTATTATAAGTGCGATTTTCAAGCATTGCATATTATTGTATCTCAAATTTCTTGAATTTTTTCCGACGTAAAGTATGGTAATGTATTTAGCAATACTATACGCGGGAAACGCACGGAGAACTTGCCGCGCGGGTGTATTGTTACTGCTAATTACGATACTTCACTTCGGACGGGAGGTGACACACCGCTATCACTGTGAACTTTCGGTTATATTGTATTTTTTGTATGGTTTGGTAAATATTAAATACCATAATGAAGAGATCTAGACAATGTCAATAAATATTGCGCAATATGCCCGCCCCTACAGGACTTTAGTGTCAAGAATACAAAAATTGATAGAAAATCTATGCGTGCACAAAAATGTGTGATTAGGCCAGATGGGACAATTAATAGTACAGCGTATAATATTATAGAAACGGATAATAATAGTAAAACAACAATGAACGAAATAAATTCTACCCAGGGAAACTGTGACTTTAGGATTCAAAGTAAGTTAATATTTTTAATCTTTTTCTCGTACGACAACAAAAAGTATCGTAAGTTATACTTACCATTGTCTACGTCGTTTTTTTGCTTGTAACTATTATTGTATGTAATATTTACCATATTTTACGTCGGAAAAAACTGAAAAAAATATTGTATCTATCACTTATGGTAAATTACGTCGTGCTTATTTTAGTAAAATAAATTGTATGTAGTACTTACCATATTCTACGGCGACATACAATTTTAGTTACAATATTATACGCATGATAACTTTTATAAATTCATGTTTATTTAGTTGTTTTGCTTTTTACAGAGTCACAACTGCCTCCAGGTGCTGATTAAAATATGATAATAGAACTTTTAGACATTATTTGTGACGATGATGAGACTAGTGCCAGCGTTGCTGATACAAACAAACTACATTCTCTCGAAAAGATTAACTGTAAAAGTAATTGGATATGTTATAAAATATAGAGCTATTTTTGTGAAAAATCACCTCAAGAGGTACTGTTACCATAAACTATGAGATATATAATGCTTTATAATCATGTTGTTTAAAAAAAACCTCAATTTTAATGGTTAAGGTTACGGGTGATCGAAATAAAAGTGGTAATATTTTGCTAAATTAGCGATAAATGAAAAGCAACGCAGAGTTTTTACTGAAACTCAGTTGTGGCGAAGTTTTACCATTAAATATCATCTGACGAAATATCGAAATGAAAATAACATGGAGCTGGTTAAAGTCTGCAAAAAAAGTTTCTAGCTATATTCTCTATTTGTGATCAATTCGTATTCACAGCTTTGGGCAAGGTGGATAATAAAACTGGCGTTTTAACACCTGATCAACGAAGTCGACACAAAAATTACAATGTTGTATTAACTGATGATATGAATACCAGTTTTTCCGACCATGTTAAGTCCATCCAACCGGTCGAATCAGGTTATGTTCGACAGCGATCAAGCAAACTTTACTTAGATGGCGACCTGGATTTTACCCTTTTGCTTAAACTATAAATAATGAATGGTATAAACCCATAACATACACACATAAAGCTCAAACAGAAAGGCAGTCTCAATTATTCATAAACAATGAAAATTTTAAATTGTGTTGTGTCACTATGTCCCTAAAAAAGACTAGTATGAACAATGTCATATTTTCAAAAACTTACAAGTACGAGTAGCATCCACGGAATAACTCCCAGTTTATGGCAAGAACCTTTCTCGTCAGTTAAAATTATTTGATAAACATGATGTTCAATCATCACACGGCAAAATTGTATTTGTGAATTTTGACTTCCAAAAAGTTTTGAATACCCTTCACGGAAATTTGTGTATATTTTATTATAAACGTAAATTATCAGTTTTCAATTTCACAGTTTTTCAATTCACATATAAGGTGGCTACATAATACTCGTATACATATGTCTCGATAGGCCAGAACAGAAATCGCATTGTTTATGACTTTAACATGACTGTATGTGGTCCATAAATACAATGTTATTATAAAGCACAAATTTTTGGAAAGGGGACATACGGAAAATGAAGAGGACTACGTTCAAGCCCTGATTGAAAGATGTTCGAAAAACAAACAAATGTTTGCACCTCCAGAAGGGTACTGTCTAGTTGGGTGAGCAAAACAAGAGGGAAAACCAGAGGATGTGGTAGAGATCAATCACGTAGATATGTTTGATTTCAGAGCTCTATTAAAATATCATATATGGACTAATACAAATTAATATAAATCACAATGATCCGTTTAAGATTAATTACAGTGCGACTTGTCCAACACTGTCTTCTCGACCATGGCCGTGAAAAGTAACACCTAGCACACGCAACAGCACAGCAAACTTCATTTTCGGTAAAGGTTCTTTATTCACAAATATTGCCAATTCCAAAAGCTAAGACAGATGATTTACTGGATATGTGCAATAGTGGAATCATTCCTGAGCGTTATCTTGAGTTTTTCAGTAATTTTATACCTGTTAATACCTACCACTGAAATTCCACCAGCAGTTTCTGAGGAAGATTGATTTTATTATTTGTGAATACGAACACCTATAGCAAATTGTGTTTTTGTAGGATGAAAACAAAATCAATTTAATAATTAATATGTCAGTGTAAAAAATCTATTTTTGGTTGTATGTTAAAATTTTGCATGCTTCTTTTTTCGCATCATATAATTGAAAATTAGTTCCAAACTAAAAATATAGTTGCAAAATGATTTTTTTTCCAATTTCACGTACATTCTAACCTGAAGTCTTTCACCTTACCAGCCTTACACCCTTCCACCTAATCACCCATTGTTATTCCCATGTCTGATTTTACGTTGATATTTGATAAATTATTGTACCAATTATTCGTAAGAATGTTGGTTTGAAGTGATTGTAATTTTTCTTTTAATTTTATTTCAATATTTTCATCCTTGATATGGATTTTTGATTGAAATTGTTTCTTCTCTATTTTTTTTCTGTATGTTTAATTTTTATCACGTCATGAAAGTCTTAAATTTATTTTATGTTTTATCAAATGAATACTTGTATTAATTAAGGCGCTAAGTACCAAAAACAAAAAAACTGACATTTTTATAGAAAAGTGTTCTACATACTAACGCCAATAACTTCAACTATGGTCTAAGTGCCTCAAGCAAGTAAAAAAAATACAGCAAACTATTTAAACCTGTCGACGTTGTAAGTCCGTTGGCCTGTTGTATTTATAATGGTGTAAATAGCACTACAGTGGTCAAACTCATTCAATATAAAATGGCTGACGATGGTGTGTTGACACTTGCGAGTTCTTAATACCTAAAATTATAGAAGCTGCCGTGATTGCTTCACACTGTAAAACCACATTTTTCAAAAGGTCTGCTTCATGAAATTTTACTGCAATGACTCAGTATTTTGTGACTACAGACAATACTACTTTTTGGTACTTAGAGCCTTAATTAATACACGTATTCAAATGACAATAAAAGCAATTATATATAGAGAATATTTTTTCCAACCTACCTGATGACCCATACCATAACTTTTAATTATTGTTATTACCAAATTATAATTTTAAATACGCAAAAAATCCTAAGTGAAGAATTGTATCTAGCATATACAATATATTTCACCAACACCATGACGACGTAAATTATAATAAGTATCACATACAATTAAATGCATGTAAGAGGTTCCACCGTAAACTATTGTATGTGCTTTATACAATATTTCGAACAAATTCTTGTCCGCAGTGTAGTGTTGTAACTGCATTTTCTGATAAACCACAAAAAATATTAGATATCCTTTAATGCAAAACAAATCTATTTATGATTGACAATAAACATCCCAAATTTGGTGCAAAACATTCAAAAGGTCGACTTACACCAAGCTTTTGTGTCTTTAAACCGCTCTCCTGTAAAGTTGCGATTTTGAAGTTACAATACTTTACGTAGGAGTTGTCGAAATAATTCTTCTGAAGCAAACATGTCTTTAAAAACCAATCGAATAAAAACGCATTGTTGTGCAATATCCGTGTAATCTACCGACTCGTCAAATTTCAAGGATAGGAATTTACATTATTTATTTTCTTTTATGTTTTCCTGTAGAATTTCTTCCAAGTTCTCATCACTTGTGTTCTTCGCATGAGTGTATTTCTTGATAATTATATGTGAGAGAAGAGATAATAACTAACGAATTTTAAGAGCTGAAACATCGAGTAGTTTTGACTCGTTTGAACAAGAAATAGTACAATATTATTATTATGTCCGCGATCGACCAAAAATACCTTCGCGATCGATGCACTGGCTATCCCTGATATAACTGAACAATCTCTCTCTCTCTCTCTCTCTCTCCTCATCTTTACTCTTACTCTTAGATTCCAATGGATGTCAGATTACTCATAAACCTATTGGTTCCAGTCAATTTTACTTAAGACTTAATTCTACAATCCTTACAACCAAAAATCGTACATTGAGCAAACATGCATTATATAGATATAAAATCCCATTGGCCGAAAACCACTCCATACTAATCAATCGTTATCTCATTGGCTGCATACCGTCTAATACAAATACTTTGTCCAATTAATGCGCCATAGTGGTTGACAAACTGTCAGAAATTATATATGAATCAAATTTATAGCTAAAAGCATATCCTATATGGTAAATCAATGGTCTTATTTGGCCACTCAGGAAGAATATAGAAATCGTATTGAAATTACCTGCTCGTAGCTAAATGGGTTTAACTTACATAACAAATTTGACTTTTAGTACCTCCAATACGATTAGCGATTACACACACCTACAATAACTTTGAATAATATATAACGGTTTCAAAAGGCTATGCTTTTGATACTAATGACAAAACCAAATTAATGGCATATTATCATCGAAATATTACCGCAGTCTCAAAGGGTTTTTGCTGGGCGATTTTAATTTGGAGCACACTATTATGCCTTCGCCCAGCGAAATACTTCGTACGTTTCCTTTGCTGAAACTCCACGTTAGACCGTGCCGAAACCTTTTCGATGAAATATGGGATTTTAATATTCGTATTACGTTATAAGTACGTCTTTCGCGCAGATTACGCAAGGTTGTACGGGCGTATTTTACACGTAACTCGGTGTTTTACGTTTTTTCATATCGTCGTATGTAGGTCAAGCTATTTTATTCTGTTTTTAGTTTCTATGTGAGCATTATTTGTTTTTCCGCTATAATCTGAATTAATGTGCACAGTTATTGTTATATTCTATCATGCTACGTTCTTGGGGCCAAATGCAAAGATGTCGACATTATGTCTAACTAACTAAATGAACTCTAACATACATAATTAAAATGTTACTTAAATTTTGTGAATTATTCGTTGAATAAAAAAATAGTTGCCTAATTAAAAATATGAACTCGTTGTACATTACCTTTGGCGATCGAAATGGCTTACATTTTTTAAGTTCTGATATTTCGTTTATTTTTCTAATTTACTGAGAGAGAGTACTGTATAATAATATGTCAGTTTGACATTTACTTTTATAATGATAGTCACCTGACTTTATGCATAAATTTAACAGGCATTAATAACACGAAACAAAAATAATATACATACTAGTAAATACAATCCAATAGTCTAAGAAACATATAATAGCATTATTCCTTACCTGAATCGTTATCATCTTGAGGCATCGTTTCATCATCTTTATCATTATTAATCTGCTCCTCTGTTACGCAGACTATCTGATCAACTTTGTCACAATCCTCATCTTTGACACCTTGTTAGTTTATTCTTCTTCTGATAGTTTATCTTGATCGGTATGTTCAGCAATATCTTCCTCAGCCTGTACCATGTCCATTTTCTCTTTATCGGCAACCGACACATCCTCAGTTTTATCCTGGACAGACATTTCGTTTCCCATCATTTCGACTTTTTTTTAAACCTCTTCTACGGCCTCCGAGATTTCTCCGATGTTAACGGCGTCTTCTCGAATATGCAGCGTTACCTCTCGGGTATCTTCAATCTTTCTCGGGTATCTTATTCTTTTTTTAATTTACACAAAAATTATTTATTTGTTTTGATTTATCTATCTGTTTGTCTGTTAATCTATCTATAAGACATAAACTCTCTCTCTCTCTCTAATACACCTACATTTTGTTTAAATGATTGCGTCTTTATTGCGCGATCACATAAATATACTACGCACGTTGCGTCCCCTAATGCGCGCTGCACTTAATCACATAATCACGTACATGACTTTCGGTCACACGCTTATTTACGTAAAATACACCGGCTTTATCGAAATAGATACCTACCCCGCGTTCTTTCGTTTTAAATATCGGTACTGTATTTTGATTTGCTTATAATATTATTAATCAGAGGATGGACAAGGATGGAAAGTGTTTGTCGCTCAAAACATGACTGAATTTTAAGGTGGTCATGAACCTCAGCTATGGAGGAATGACGAAGAAGAGATAATAGTATTGTTAGATAAATAGTATTATTGAATGCATTGATGAGAATGTTTACAGGCGGCAGTGCGACCTGGTATTTTTTGTAATAATAGTTACTGATGCATAAAATGTCGAGTTACGTTCAATTGAAATACCATCAATATGCTTATTAATAATATACCAAAATACAATGACAGCTCAAAAAAACTCTCGTTTATGACGTCAGATTGTATTCTGTCATTATTAGTGTTGCCATTTTTTAAATTTTTATTTCCCGATAATTATTAAAATATTTTTTAATTTTCATACAATTGTAAAAGCATGCAAATGCCAGAATATAAAATTAAAAATTATTTAATAATTAATATTATAAACTTCAAATAATTTAATCGTTGGTTTATCATTATTATTAATAAAAATATGGATACAGTATACAAATAAGGTTTACAGTATCCATAAAGGTAAGGTATAAGCAATGGTCTTACATTGACACCTCGTATCTGACATTCAATATTTTTGATAAGGGGGTAGTTAAATAAATAAACTTATTATTAATTAAAAATAAACTATTAAATGATAATAAATAAAAACAAAAATATAGTTATATTAAAAACAAACTTAATTATTTTTGCATTAAGCGTATTTAATATGATTTAATAGTTTTTGTATAACATTTTAACTCCCCTATATTGAATGTCAGATACGAGGTGTCAATGTTTGACCATCGCATTGATAGTTTGAATTAGATGTTTCTGTAGTCACTATTTTTACTTCATTTTCTTTATATAAGAAGGGATTCTTCAATACTTGTGTTAAAGAATATTTTTTAAATTTTGTTTTAACACTGTGCAAAGTATTCATAACGCTAGTATAAACTAGCGGTGAATTTCGAGTTCTTTTTTTAGAGTGAGTAAAAACAAAAAAAATAATTCTTCTTTAGCCCATACCTCGATCTCGCTTCGGGTTCATACGTCATACGTTTTCCAACGCAATGTTTGTATAAGGCAGTTGCTACTTTGCAAAGTTATCATTGTTCGTATGAGCGATTTTCCCTTCAAACTTCGCATTAAATATTTACGCAGATCTCGCGGGGACTCCCTTTTTCTTGGCATGAATAAGAAATCAACTTCCTTATGGATTATATTGTTTACCATCGTCTTTTCGCGTGTATAAATCGCACAATAAAACACTTTTATATGGTTTTATTTATATATAATATATACAATATAATATATTCGTCGAGGAAATAGTGGATTATGTTATATGCTTTTTTCACTCAGCAAACACTATAAAATCCACTCAAATATACGGGTAAATAGTGGTTAGTTTTTCTTACTTAAGTATATGTTTATTAAACCAATTCGCCTGTTGTTTTTTTTACTGCCTTGATGAAAACGTATATCTTCCAAACGTTATTATAAAGTGGGACCTTTAATCGGTTTTTATTTAATGTTTTACTACAAATAGACAGAAAAAACATTGCACAATAATTATTTTCTACCGACTAATTCAAATTTTATTTATTTTTTACATATTATTATAGTGATCATTACAAATTATTAATTTAAGACGTTCACAATTTGACATTTAGAATTAAAGAACGATGGCCGAGCAGCTTAAGCGTTGGCTTACAATGTCGTAAGTCCCAGGTTCGAATCCTGGGTATGGAAAAATACACATATTGTTTTTTCAATTCGTGTTTGGAGTCAGAGTATTGAGCAAGTGGCTGACATCCATTTCTCGTCAAATTAAAAATTTGTTAATACAAACTTTTACATTGTGGCGGCCTATAAATGATGTTATTAGAATCAGACATGGTCAAATCAAAAAAATATCCAGCCACGCATAACCACATGCAGCACGCATGCAATGAACAAATACTCATATTCATAAACAATGAAACTGGGTCAAGTGTTAAGACGGTACTTCAGTGAAACGGCAAATAATTTTCAACTATAGGTGCGAAATTTTGGACTCGCTGGCAATCGGAGAGTGAACGTCGAGCTGTGAACACGTCAATTTGTGTCGTGATGGCGACGGGGGTATCAATTCTTAAATCGTGTAAAGATGACTAAAAACGTTACCCATTTACTTGAAAAAGAAAACATTTCAATGAATATATTATTATTGTTGCTAATAGAACGATGATATAATGACAAATTATATTTCGTTCGGCACGCGTCATTTGCACAATCCGCGCATCGCCTAGCCTCGATCTTTTTAGACCATGCCTCAACCGAGGTACAGCCTTAATAATTTAATAAAGACCAAAATGATTCAAATGTAATGGTACAAAACTGAAATCAATTATTGTTTAAATTCAAATTCTATCAAATAGTTCAATAGTACTAAAATGTTAAAATAATTTTTTTATCTACTGCTGGTATTAAGTATTACTTTTAATGCATATTATTTAATATTTTTTTGTTTTTTTATCTACTGCAGTGGGTCTATTCTATACTTATCGAACACTAAATTGATAAATAGTATCAAACTTAGGGTAGGTTTGTATCAAAATATTAGCACTTATTGTAACAATTACACGAAGCCGGTTTTTATTGTTGCAATAAGTGCGATATTTTAACAGCAGCAAGATAGGTGCTGTTAAAATATAGCACTTATTGCAACAATAAAAACCGGCTTCGTGTAATTGTTACAATAAGTGCTAATATTTTGATACAAACCTACCCTAAGTTTGATAGTATTTTTCACTTTATCACTTTAGCGGTCGATAAGCATAGAATAGACCCACAGGTATTACGTTTAATGCATATTATTTCCAATTCAAATTCATACTGTTTACGTTTACAACATGTCTTTAGGCGTTATAATTTGACTGTAATGTCAGAATTTAATATCTAAGAAGATATAAAATAATTGTTTGGTATATTATTTAAGTGCGCTTTTATTTCATTGTTTAAATTTTATGGCGAATAATAATTATATTATCATCTCACTATACAATTATTTAAGACACTCGGCTCATCTCGTAATAAACAATATTCGACTTTACAAACATAAACATAATTTACGACAAAATTTAAGCAGACTTTGTAACGATATTATATTGTAGTTTTACTTACTTGCATGAATAACAATGTAGTATAGGAATAAATTAAAATAAACCTTCAAGATGTTTTGTTATATTTTATTTATGTCATTCTTGTTTCCAAAATTATTATAATATTATAAACAAAACCTGTACACACTCACGATGGCCGCGCGTTGGCCTATTGCGTCGTGGGTATCACGTTTGAATCCTGGGTCTAACAAGTACACATATTTTTTTTCAATTTGTGTATGAGTCAGAGTATGGACCGAATAGGTTGAGCACGTGGCTGACATCCATTTCTCGTAAAAACAAAATCTGTCAAAACCTCCACCCTGTGAAGGCCCATATAATCCTATTAGGATTGGACAAGGTCGAAAGAAAGATAGAAAACAATTATTGTCTGTACTATACAAATGACCACAGACAATAATACGTTGGTTGTAGAGTTCAGTAAATCTCTACAAGGTTGAGCAATTAGTAGCTGTCATCCATTTCTCATTAAAAAAATCTGTTAATACAAACCTCCACTCTGTGGAGTTTAATTATTGCAAGGACTGTTCTGCACTTTGGGAGAAGAAAAAGCTGACGCTCACAATTTCTGAGATAATTATAGCACACGTCATTGAGTAAATATAAATTTGTAGCCAAATATTAATCTTTTCATGGTTTTAGACTACAAAGCATACCTAAGAAAAAATTAGTAAGATAGTATTCATACAGCCTGAATTAAAGTTATCTCAATTTTTTTATAGCCTGCTCATCTCCAATTCAAGATTGTACTTTCGAGGATTAATAATTGGTATAAATTTTTAACTTAATTTGGATGCTACTGTGTACGAAGATTTTTTAAATAATTTTTACGACGAATTTTTTTGAAAGTTTATTTCTTTAAAAACTTATTTTTGTATTTGTGGTTTTAAATAAAACAACACTTTATCAGAGTCTCAACTCCAGCAATTATTTTCCCTCGCCTGCCCAGCATAATAAAATTATTCTCAAAATGTATAGCGACACAATTCTCAGGCGGGCATCCATTCCTATTGCGTATTCACAGCGGGCCGCTGAGAAGTGGAATTCTCTATCTGTTTACAGTTTGGGAACACCTCGTTAAACGGGCTTAGTTATGTCTTCAATTAAAACTTGGAACGAGCGGTGGGGGGTGAGAGGAGTGGGGGTTGGCATGAAAAGGGACACGGAAATGCAACCTCTGTTTGCTACTTTACTTTCCAGTGGTCAACTTGTGAACGTGTCTTTGTGTCAGGGGTTTTAAAGTTATAAGTCACCGTGAAAACTACGTCTTGCAAATGGTCCAATTTAAAAAATGTACTCACAGATCACCGTTGAGAAACAGTCAACCTTAAATACTAAATACACGCAATAATTCAGGTACCAATTCAATCGCTTCAATGCTAGTTTGCTGAATTATAACATACGTTACGTTGGTAATATTAATAATCAACTATTTTAATCGATTTTTTGGTATCTAGTACAAATTTTAACATCGTATGAGAAATACATATCGAGAATAACCTTTGTAGAAGTATTTTACGTAGTTTCTGGACTTTGTAATCACTTAAGACGGTACTTCAGTGAAACGGCAAATAATTTTCAACTATAGGTGCGACGAAATTTCGGACTGGCTAGCAATCGGAGAGCGAAAGTCGAGCTGTGAACACGTCAATTTGTTTTGTGATGGCGACGGGGGAATTAATTCTTAAATCGTATAAAGATGACTAAAAAACGTTACCCATGTACTTGAAAAAGAAAATATGTCGATGAATATATTATTCTTATTAGTAATAGAACAATAAACATAACATTAAATGGACGCACTTTTTATGACAAATTATGTTGTGTTCTGCGTGCGTCATTTGCACAATATTCGCGTCGCGTAGTCACGATCGTTTTAGACCGTGCCCCAGCTGAAGTATAATTATAATTATACTTATATAATACTTATATAATATATAATTATACCCAGCCTTAATATAATTTCAACTTCTGGAAACATCGTGACTATTCACAATCAATATCTATGGATTTTATAATCTATCCTTAGCATAGATGTATATAATATCGTTTAAAATAATCATATTGTATTATTAATTTAAATAAAATGCAATTGTGTCATACTATTTCCACTTTTATTATATAACTGGACTGGTTTCATTTACCTCAGAAGCACATTTAAAAAAAAAATAGTACGATAAAATTACGTTTTAATACAATCCATTTCCATCATGCATTGACAGTTAACACCATAGAAGAGATTAGTCATTGTTACATTCGTTAATAAATACGTATTTTAAACTTCCTAACTACGAATATCAGCTGTTTTTGTTTTTTTCTAATCTTCTTTCATTTGTATCGTCTTTTATCGAAAGTTTACGATCAAATTGCACTACAATGTATTCTTGTGGGCATCGTATTAGATCGCCTTGGCCATTAAGTCACTTATGGAGGTTATATAGCCAATAAAATTACCTTCTACTTACATTTCTGCTGCCCTCAATTTTTCTTTGCATTATGAACTGGAGTATATATACTGATCATTGAAGAAAATAGGGAAAAAAGTATTAATCTTTTCTACCCTTGGTAGTAATTATAATTAGTTATCTTGTCTAATTGACTAGTCTAATGTTAACAGCATAGAAAATCTACATTTTACGTAGATACAGTCACATTTCAAAACCCCCAGTCTTCGTTTTTTACTAATAATAAATAATCTTAAGTTACAAAAATGAAAGAGGCTTCGCGCGCAAATTGAACAAGCCACAATATCCGGTAGCGCGTATTTTGCTATTCTACCCGCGCAAACATAACCACAGAACAAGTATCGCAGATACCACATCGCTAAGTTGGCAGCACTGTATGTATTCAGGGATGACATCAGTAAAAATAATATCAACTATCAAACATGGATAATTTCAATCTTTCTCACATCAAAGTCTTTCAGTACATAAATAATAATCCGCTAATAAACCATGAGATATTTTCTCAACATCATTTTCATATTAAATTTATACATAGTCTAGCAGAGAAAAATTGTTTTTAGCAGATACAACTGACCGTAAACAAATTTAAATTATGTAAAAACCGTTTTCAAATATTTTTACACAAATCAATTTTGTCGTATACCACCACAGAAGGAAAACATGTCCAAAGTGACATAAAATTAAGTATGGGCATATTTAGGATTTCTTTAAATTTGTATTTTTATTAAAACGAACTACTTCAAACAACGTTGAATTTGTTAACTCTTTTAATATTATCACTGTTTCTCTATATATATTTTTAATTCTCTATATAATTCGCAATGTAATAATATAATATATAACTGTTTGTTTGCAATAATAAAATTGACAGTTATAAATTTTGTATGCGGACATATACATAATTATATTATCTTGGATTTGGCAAGGTATTCGAGTTAAACATAATATTTCTTATTGTTTCAAATTAAAAACGGCAACGTTGTAGTCAAGCAAAACTATTTTAACTAACATTTTGTAACATTTTAGAAGGATGTTCTTTTAAACAACCTACTTCAATTATTTATTATTTGTGTAGATAAAAGTATACATCATATTTTAGTAGGACTGTTGTTTAAGAAAATATGTATAAATTTGTTTATATAAATAGTAACTAACTGAAGTAGGTTATCTCAAAGAATATTTGGTAAATATGCCGCAGATGCTTGCGTGACTTTAAAACAATTTATTCCATGTAGACAATAATTATATTAAATACATTTTTCTGTCGGCGCAACTGCTTTTCGATTAAATAATTATTGTTAATTTCAAATTTTCATACATTTTGATACATCATTATCACACAAAATTATTATTAAGTTATAATATTAGGTTAGGTTAGGTTATTTTAGTTTAGGTTAAGTTAGGTTAGGTTGGGTTTGGTCTAAAAAAAAGTTATAAAATCTCATGCAGGCAACTGCGGCATATTCACCGAATATTTATGTAAAATATTTCAATTGTGAGTTAGCATAGTTCTGCATTCAACTGGCAAATTCGGTTTGGGCACAAAACTATTTGTGTGGCAGCCCTGCATTATGTAGACTATGATCAGGGCTGGCATTATGCCATATCATTTATATGTCGCTATCCGGTTTTCACATATTGGTCACGTCTCTTTTCCTATGATGAATTATCCTTCTTTCCACGATATTATTATGTGAATGCATATTGGATGACTGCATACGGAATCGTATCTTGGATATTGGATTATTTGACATGGCGACAATATGAGATATCATAGAGATATAATCATTTTCTTTTAGGTGTAGTGGTTGGTAAACTAATATAAAACTATCTTAATTTCATAAATTAATAGCATGATTGAGTAGTTATTTGGAATAATCATAATAATAACATAATATTAGTTATATACTTAAAGGAATAAAATAGTTTTTGATCATTTATTATGCTCTCTAACTCTTATTAAAATAATAACAAGATAAAAAGATTTTTCTATATACAACATTTTTAAATTTTCTGTTGAATTATTATGCTCAATATGCTCAAACTTGTACTTGATATGAAGTAAATAAAATACAAATAAATATATTATACTGAAATGTCATTTTGATTTCCAAAGTAACATACGTATATATTAATAATTTAGTTGCTAGGACTACCCCCTTACCAACCAATAATAATAGTGGATTAGATTACGGATTTCTTCCGAAATAACTTTTCATACAAAACAGAATTAACTGAAAATGAATTCAATTCTACTTAAAGATGGCTAAAAGTATTAAAAGAATGCATTGGCATCGTGTTCTGATATATTCTAAAAGTTTCAAATGTCTAGCTAGTCGGGAAGTTAGTTAAAAATCAATTGCAAGATTTTTATTCGATAAACAACCACCGGACAAACAAGAATACGAGCTAAGAAAAACGTGGTAATAACCTGAAAATGGATGACAATAGTTTTTATAAATTATTTTTTTGTTATTCAATGAATTATACACTGCTTACACGTGCATGGACGTACTGCACGCGTAGTGCATGAATTTACTGCTTACAGTACGTATTATCACGTGGTAAAAATGAAACCGACGTACTAGAGACTATGATTATGTTAACTCGTATCGTAGGTAAATCAATGGCGATGACTTAAAAATTAGCTAGAAGCCCTAACCGTAAGCGCATATTTTATCTATCGATTTTGTTATTACTCTCTCTATCTATACAAGTGATATTATATACGTGACAGACATTAAAGTGAACCATTTGCATAACTCCGATTGAATGAGATTCTTCATAAAATATTTAGAATATTTGCAACGGTCGGTGTAATCTCGCTTCATGTTAGAGTTAGTATATTGTTTCTACGAACGACGCCATTTTGAGATTTAAGGTATTTTCGACAAATTTCGTATTGTAAATCTTGCTTGGGATATACTGTTTTTACCCATTGAACTATTTATTATTATATTAATAAAACAATCAACTATAATAAATTATAATCTAATAAAATAATTTTGAAAACACTTCTGAGAAAATATATCATAACCAAATAGTAGCTCAACCTGGGAAGCGCTTCAGTGGGTTAAAATTTGTCGTAATTAAGTATGACTCCTTTAGCATAGTGGACTATGTGCGTAGGCGCGATATCCGAGAGATGCAGGTTTGATTCCTGCGTCTTACTATTTTCAAAAAGATTTTTTCTATTGGTTATAACAGGGATGGCGAACCTTTTTACGTAGGCGTGCCAAAATTTCCCAAATACTATTTTTCGACTGACGTGCCGACCACCTTTTCATAGGAGAAAATTGTTTTTAAGAATCCTATTAAAAAAGTTTAAAAATTACAATTGAGTTTTATCACAGTGTTTATAGCCGAAGGCGTATTATGTATCTTTTATTCTTTGATTTTTTTACTTTCCTTGAAAAAGAGGTCGTGGGAGAATTTTAACCACGCTTCGTTCACGCTTCCCCGCCGCCTGTTGAGGTTAGTGCAATAATATTATGTGTGGTGCATAAAGCATAAGGACCGACCTATACAATAAAACTTAATGCTTATTCTTGAAGAGTATTTGCCTGCTATTTTTTTATATTACAAAGCGATCTGATATGTATGCATGAATTTCGTCGTCTCTGTTTCCGCATCGATCAGTAAATAATATTGGTGAAAATAATATTAAAACCAAATACAATACAAACGGCTATGTTGTCATTATGTGTTAATATTATATACATATCTTCTTATATATTTATTTGTAAAAAAATTTTGAACAAATATTTTTTTTTAATTATTATATGTATTTTTTCTCTTCAAAATAAAACATTCGCGTGCCATGTAAAATCATCTCGCGTGCCATAGGTTCGCCATGCCTGGGTTTTAATATATTTTCTCAGAAGTATTTTCAAAATTAGGTATATTCAGAAATTGTTGGGTTTAAAATAGTGTTAAATAATGTCATATTGCTATTTTTCATATTTAGGAATTCGAAACTATTTATTTATAAACCTGTTTTATAATAATACAGTGACGAATATTTTTTGTAATTTTGCATCAATACATAATTATATAAATAATAGATATATATTTGCCTTAATTCCTAGACGACGACAGAAACTCTCCAAATTTAATAAATTATTTTATAGTTTTGATAATCTTTCGATCGTTGAGCGGATAATTTTACCATAATTATATCAACGTTCTTTAGTCATTTAAAATGCGTTCGGTTTGGTAACCGGACAAACCAGCGATTAGGAATGCAGAAACTATATAATTATTTTTTTTTTGGCGTATTGACAACCTGTGTTATTAAAAATCTGTACAACATAATATAGAGATACGAATATTTTTCTTGAAAGGTCATAGTTCTATTTATCATAGTTCTATTTTGTCACTGGTCTGTTTTATCGGGTCTTTGGCACGATTTGGCACCGGACAACTGGACGCCACGGAATTCGAAAATAAATAGACGTTAGCTACTTTTAGGTACTTTAAAAAAAATATTCAATATTATTATTTATATTTAAATGATTATATTATGATTTAATAGTTGGTGAGAATGTAAATATGCAGACGTAAACAATGATTTAATCGTGCATATATTTAAGTTCCAACGAAAAAAGAGTTTTTTATTTTATATAAAGCCATAGGCAAGGTAATTCTCAATCCGCGATAAAGAATACATTATGTTAAGAGTAATATGAACTCAAACTACTAAGTACGTCGTCTACGTTCTATATACGTGTCTACGACAGTGCGGCGTCCAATTGTCCGGAGGCCAGTCGTCCCATTCCCGTTTTATCATGTTCTGTTTTGTCAGCGTTCTGATTCTTCGTGTTCTATTTATTCATGTTCTGTTTATTCATGGAACCGTTCGTTTTCCGTAGTGGTTTAAACGGGAATCGGTCTATCACACGTACAAATGTAACACTTATGAGAATTATGAGTAAACTCTCTACTCTACTATAAGTTAAATAAAATACTGTGGTTCCGTAATTGGTTATTTACCGAAAACTGTGTTTATACAATACGTAAATCGGTATCGAAAAAGTCGTGTTTCTACTGTCGCCCGTATTAATGCGAATAATGTATACTGAAATGTATATTTAAACCGGCCTAATAACCGAAACTCATGCGATGTTCGATGGAACGAAACATAATATCGATAGAAAAATAGTACCTGTACCAAAATGTAGAGGGGAAGAATGGAAAAAAATGTTTTGTTATTTTAACCGTTCTGACACGTGCGGTAGGCGATATCAGTAGAACTGAATCTATGGTTTGTTTCTGGGAATATTTCTATGTTGTCGTATATACCCTGCCACCATACGAGTATCATGCGGAATAAAATAAAATTAGAACTATAATCTGACATTGACTTATAATATTCTATCTTGACTGGGAATCACATAGCATTTAATCAACTAATTCAATTCAATTTACCACACAATCAATAATTTACTTTTTAAAGTGTTTTAATTAATTAGGTCACATATAGGTATATACCAGTGGCGAAGGACGGAGGTAGGCTGTAGAGATCCGACATAAATAACGCATACAAAACTTTGTCAATCATACTTTTCAATCATACAATAATTTCGAAGGTACTTAATGGAATTTGAATTTAAATCGTCAATTCTAAGAAAAATAATTAATGGAGTTAACTAATGAGATATTAGTCTTTAATAATACTCTTACATGGTACCTACTTTTATAACATTATTTAAAAAAAACTATACATATAAACTCGCTTAATATAATATAATATATAACTCACCTAATATAATATATATGTATATACACACCTCTACATACCGAAATCCTCATCCATACAATCTCATACTTTACTTTTACTAATTAGGTTTTTTACTAACACTTCAACTATTCATAACTTGTTTATTGTATTTTTTGTGACCTCTGACTAGATAGGTAGGTAATGGAGTTTTTACCTACTTTATTGTATTGACTTACTATATTATAAGGTAGAGTTAAGAGTGTTCGTTGTCACTGTGTGTTTACCTTTGGTGAGTGTACACGACGCCTGAAGATGCCGAAAGGCGAAACCCGGATCGCAAAAAACGACTTAAATGGAATAGTACAGAGCTTGAATCCATTAGAATAAAATAATTTGTTTTCATTGAAATAAGAATCCATTTTACAGACGAAAATGGTTAGTTTTTTTAATTCAATTAAACCCTACATAAACCATGCCATAATAGATAATTGTCAAAAATTCTCGTCTATCTATAAAATATCAATAATTATGCTATTAAATCATACATAACTTTGAATATTTTCTAGATAGAATAATATGTTTTATCTATTATAGTTGGGTTTAGGCAAGACTTAATTAAATAAAAAAAAACGAACTAACAACATGTGTAATATGTATTCTTAATCCAACGAAAACAAATAAGTATGAATGAAAATGTATACACAATTTTGTTTGTATCGCCCAAAATATATCAAAACTATTATGGTTTGGTTTAGGCAAGGTTTAATTGATTTTTGAAAAACTAACCAATACCATCTGTAAATTTTATTGTAGTCTTAGTTCAATAAAAAATACGTATGACTACATAACAAAGTTTATTGTGCACTATTTATAGCGGATCTTAATAGCCTACCTCCACCTTTCGCTTCTGTCACATACAGTTATGTACCAGTGGCGATAGACGGAGGATAGACGAAGATCCGACATACATCATGCATACAAAACTTTCTCAGTCATACCTATTTGTTTTCAATCAACTAAGAATATAAATTGTAGATGGTATTAGTTAGAATTTAAAATTCAATTGAATCCTGCATAGCCAAACCATAATTGTGATGGTAGACTGTGAAGATCAAGTAAAATAGTGCGAAATTTGTCAGCCATACTTATTTGTTTTTATTGAACAAAGAATTTGTGTCGGTTAGTTTTTAAAATTCAATTTAACCCTGCCTAAATCAAATCATAATAGTTTTGATATGTGGTCACGATCCTCAGCCATGAGTGCACGACCAAGAAATCAAATCATAATAGATATTAGATAAAAATTATTCTTCCATCTCTAAAATATCAAAAGTTATGTCTGATTTAATAGAATAATTAAACATATTTTATAGATAGACGAATATTTTTGAACTATTTTCTATGACTTAATTCAATGAAAACAATAATAAGGATGACTGATAAAATTTGGTGTGCACAATATATGTTGGATCTCCACAGCCTACATCCACCCTTCGCCACTGATGAAAACTAATATTTTTTCGTTTTAAAACAGTTATTCAAAGTCTAATGAAAAATGCTTATCCTGGGTTGACGTTAGAATAATATGAATACTATTCACAGTATAAACGTAGTAGGAGATATTTTTTTTAAATAATTCTTACTATCAATGAATTTTTTTAATTCAAAAATTTTTACGTGTAGCGAGCACACACTATAGAAGTAATAAAAAAATGTTTGCGCTCCATTTATATCATAATCATCTCATCTGCCGATAATATTCTAATAAAAAAATGTAATCTTTAAACGATCAACAGCGATTTTCTTTGACACAAATAACGCATCGATTCGTCACAAAATTTCAAACGGGAGCCTCAAAATAGTTCAAACTAGTCGTTAAATTATTCAATTATACTAAAATCTATAAAAACATGTTTATTTACCCAAATGTTTCCCACTAATCTATAATTTAATTTTTTTTAATAATATAACTACGTTACTAAACGATTAATTGTATTTCCTAAAATTCTTAGTGACTTTTTCATTTCCGACCATGTCCGATCCTAAGAAGATCATTTATGTGCCTCCATAAAGTGGAGGTTTGTATTAACAGATTTTGTTTTTACGAGAAATGGATGTCAGTCATTTGCTCAAGCTATAAAGTCCATACTCTGACTCATACACAAATTGAAAAGCAATATGTGTACATTTCAGACCCAGGATTCGAACCTGGGACCCACGATACAGTTGCCCGACGCTTAATCCGCGCGGCCGTCGTGGGTCGTTTCACTCCATCTTAATTCACTATTTTCACTTCTTCAAACATTGGTTATGAATTCTCAAACTCCGTTATCAAAAATGCTTTAATTATTGTTTTTTCCTAAAATCATTTCTAATACCCAATTATATTAATTCGTTACATAAAAATATTTTATATAGGTATATATTAATAGAGTAATAAAAAATCAATAATATCAACTGTGATATAATATATCGCATGTGACGTGCCTACTAAGCCCCGTTATCACGACTCGAAAACATAAAATCGATCATTAAATAATATGTTTAATTACGGGTACTAGTAGCTTATATTATTTAAAATTCCGTTTTCTGTGCTTCACTGCTATATTTTACGACTAAAAACCAACTCAAAAGTAATGTAAGTACACTTTTAAAGTAGCTAGCGAAGCCCAATCAACTTCCAAGGTCAATTATTATTTTTTACTAGTAAAACTTTAAGGGCATGGAAATCACTTCGTCTCGGGAGCTTTGAAAGTTTTAGAAGAAAGTTTTGTAAGCTTTTGCTATACAGTTTAGTGATACTTATTTTTGTATAAAAATGTTCCCTATATCATGTGTTAGGATTTGAAACAAACTCGCGATTTATATTGTCGATAAATTTACATATCTATCACATATGGCCACCATGGCCGAGCGATTCCGCGTCAAGCTTACAATTTCGTGAGTTCCGAATATTCCGAATCTGGCAAAAATTTATAACCAGAGTATTGACCTAATCTGAGACCACGAAAGAGAAAGACCTTTCGAGATGTGGCTGAATAGGCGCATCCTCAAAATTCCTTGGACTGACCAGGTGACAAATGTTGAAATTCTCAATCGAATGGGGAAGAACCGAGAAGTTCTACGTAGTATCAAAACCAGGAAACTGCAGTACCTCGACCATATTATGAAAGGACAAAAATACAGCATTCCCCAACTTGTCATTCAAGGAAAGATCAATGGGAAGCGTAGCAGAGGACGGCGCCGCATTTCGTGGCTTAAGAAGCTACGAGCTTACGAAGCTAAGTGGTTGGTACGAGTGCAGCTCCACTGAACTGTTCCGGGTGGCAGACGACAAAGATAAGATCGCCTCGATGGTGGCCGACTTCCGCTAGGGGATGATACAATAAGAAGAAGAGTTGACCTAAAAGGTTTACTAAATGACTAATATTCATTTCTCGTAAAAACAAAAAACAAAAAACAAAATCTCTTAATGATTGTATTACACTGTGAACGTGATTAAATAATCAACTATATTATAGACTATAGTGGAACCACTTATCCTTTAAATTGCGCAGAATACGTTTTCGTGTACTGAGGACGAATTACATAGTGTAAACTGAATTATTGCTACCCTGATTGAATGCTGTATTTCGAAAACGTTACAAGTCAGAATTGTATTTTAGCCAAAATAGTGAAAACAACACTATACAAAAATAAATAGTGAAAAGTTTTTATGTAAAATATATTATTTTTTAGTGTTAACTTGACTTAACTTAACTGTGTTGTCTTGAAAAAATTACAAAGAATGAAGATTTTTGCAACTTATGCCACTCTTTTTTAAATATGACATGTACCGTTTTCGAAATAAGTACAGTATTCAATTATTTCCAACTACTAGTACATGAAGCCTATTGCATCGTTTTCTCTCACTTAGCGTCGCTCTAGCTACGTCATATTTTGTGTCAAAACTATCTAATTTCACGTATGATTATAATAATAATAATTACAAGATAAAAAGAAGTTTTTATATACCACGTTTTTAAATTTTCTGTTGAATCATATAAACTTGACAATCATATGTATTAATAAAAACTTTTTATTGTACTTGATAGAAATACTGAATAAATGTTATAGAATACAGAAATGTCATTTTGACATTTCATATTGATTTCCATAGTAACGCACGTATATATTAATAATTTAGTTGCTAGGATCACTTAGCAACCAATAATAGTGAGTAGTAAGTATTACTTTTAACGATTTTTTTACGAAATATACAAAACAGAATTAACTGAAAATGAATTCAATTCTGCTTAAAGATGGCCAAAACTATTAAAATAATGCATTGTCGTCGTGTTCTGATATATTCTAAAAGTTTCAAATATCTAGCTAGTCGGGAAGTTAGTTAAAAATCTTGGACAACAAAGAAAAAATTTGTACTGCACAAAAAAAAATCTGTACCGGACAAACAAGAATACGAGCTAATAAAAACGTTGTAAAATTGAAGTGTATGTCTATGGTTTCAAAATATTTGCCTTTTGATCACTATTTTGACAATTTCCATGTTACCTAAGCACAACATATTTTTTATTATTATTATCGGTATCATTGCCTTAATTTAAGCCACAGAAGTTAGTCGTCGATATTATCAAAATGTCATAACCGTTACAGTTGCATAATTATTAGTTAGTTTCACCGAAATTAAATAAGGTACATATCGTTTATTTGGTAAAGCATTTTTGCTGGAATCTGATGGATGCAGTACATGTACTTATGTTTTCGATGTGTTCGTCAGAATTCCATTATATCTCGAATGTTTAAAACGTCTTTTCACATAAATCAATTTTGAAAAATAGCAATTCCATTCGTTTATCTTGACGAATGATGTACACATAAATATTATAATATAGAATATAAAATCCCCAATTTGCCTCTGGGCTTAGGTTTTATACCGTGAAAGGAAGTTGCTGCAGATCCAAACCACGCTTTTTTTATTTATATACTGTGATATACGTTCAACAGGGGCAGATCAATATCATAACACCATTATATTACAATATTAATATTCATTCGTATTAGCCTACATTTTTACGATGACTTTTATGTGATTTGTAATAAATGTTGTAACTCCAAATCAAACTAGCAGAAGTCTGAAACTTCGTCCGAGTGAAATAAGGAAACGAAGATTGAATGATAAATAAACTACGAGTACTTCGATTATTTTTTTTGAAATCGTGATATGGACAACGGTTGTATCTAAGCGTACGCTCCTCTACCCTACCATTATATTGTTAAGTATTCATACGTTGGTATGACTCGATCACACCGATCGACAAACGTTGAACGTAGCAGAAAAGCCCCTCAAAATTAAACTAAGTATATTTATTGCCTACAATTTAATATTTAATCCGTGCAAAATTATCCTCGTAAAATTCAAAGCACACTTGAGTTCGTGGTGACCTCGGACTTGGGTATCTGCTCCTGAGATACTACTTGGCGTAAAATACTGCTTCACATTCAAACGTAGGACCTCGTGATACGCTAGATTAAGACCGATTGTGGTGCGGGTTGGATTGATTTGGATAGATCTATATTTGTGTTGTCCTCGTAATCAAGTGCGTAAGGCGCTGGTCTTTCATTCGGGGCTTCAGTCAATCCCTGTTGAGGTCACAGTAATTTATGTTTAAGTATGTGATTTTCTCAAAGTCTGGGTATTTGTGATTGTTTCACTTTCACTTCTAACCACACATCACTGAGCCTCAAGGTCTTTTTTAAAGTTATAAATAATAATATGTATATACATATTTTATATTATTAACAAAAAAGAGTCATCTTTATTGGTTTAATAGTTTCTTTAATTATAACAAAACAATGAGACGTACAGACAAAAATTACAATAAAACATTAGTTTGTGCTAATGATACCAACGTCATTATGAACGTTTACATGTATACATTAAAACATTAATAATATTAAGTAGGAATATTATACTTGTGTTTGTTTTAAATCCAAATTCGTATCTGTAAAGTGCAGTAGCGGAGCGGCGACAGTTTTAAATCTTTAAAATGCAGGGGCGGCTTTTGTCCGAGGGGGAGCGGGCGCAGTAAACCAGGCCGCCTACACAAAAACCGCCAGGTGGAAACAATGAAAGGAAATTGCGGATTTTACTTTTCCGCTTGTATTATGTGGCAGTCCACGAGAAACTCTGCAAGGTTCTTTCAACGTAATGGGAGATTTATTAGGCCATCGCCGAAAGGATGGTCGTTGTATTGTTATGCATCCAAATAAAGCTTTATGTTTTGTAACATGTCACTTGATTTATTTTTACATAATATAATTTTTTTGTAAAACTCTACGACTGTAAGATAGGAATGTGATATCTTTAGTTTATTTATTTATTGACTTCAGTGTTATGTTGACCTTAGCAAAACAAAACTTATTTTAAATAATGTTTCTAAAAATTAATTATTTATTGGGGATAAAAATAGTTTACATAGGTAAAACGATAGAGCATAATCAATATTAGATATATTATTATATAATCACTATTATTAATTTATTTGTAAATAAGTTAATAATAGTTACCTTGTCCATACCACATGTAAGTTAGCTAGACGACTAATAATATTATTCTTAGATTGTGCTGGGCGAGAAAATTAATGCAAACTTGTTGAAACCGATAGAGGACAATTTACGCCCACGATGGCCGAGCAGGTAACGGGTCGGACTGTAATGTCTGGGTTAAAATCCCGGGTCTGGAAAAAAAATCACATTATTGAATGTCTGTTTATACCTAATAATTCCAGCAAGTGGCTAACATCCATTTCTTGAAAAAAGAAAAAAAATCCTCTATCTATTGCCTTATTATCAAATTAAATCAAAGTTTATTTATTTTACATATAGTAAACATTACAGATTATCAATTTATGACGTTCATAACATGACATTTAAAAACAAAGAAATATTATTAAAACATTTTATAAAAAAATAGAATAGAAATATTAAGTTATTAAACATTAGAAAGTGTAAATACAAAAATTATAAATTTGACACAAGGAAGTACACTGAATGAACATAGCAAACCCTATTTTAACAGTAAAGTTTATAAAACAATGCCTATACTCATCCTCACGTAGGTGGAATATGTCAATATCCGAAGTGATTTGGTTGAACAGAGTTATTGCTCTCCCAATAATTTGCATTACCAACGGCAGGTTAGTTCTGCACCTTGGGAAAACGAAGAACTGATGCTCCCGATTTTTAAGATGGTTATCAGACACACAGGTCAATACTACCAAGAATGGCAGAATACTCATTTTCATCGCGTATAAGTCTAAAAAAATACATGGCCAAATATAAAAATCGTTTTCTAACATTGATTGCATTTGTTTTGTTTGTCTGTCATTGAGAATGGTCATTTAAATATAGATTGTGTGCAAATAATGACATTAGATACGAAGCTCGTTTGTTTTTTTATTGTTGTATAAAATGAGTACATATCGAAAAGATGCATTTTGAAATTGGAATGATTATATATATATATCTGAAAATACCCCTTGTGATTTTAATAGGATTACAATAAAATTACGAGTATCTTCCAAAATATCTTATTGAAATAATATATAGTATACTGTAGTTAGAACAGTTTATATTACATAAAGACAAAACTATCTTTTATTAGCTTGTCTGGCTACTAGACGCGTCCGCATCGCCGTAAGGGGTACTTTCAAACAATCAAAAAAGGCTTGTACAAACTTTAACAAAATAGGACCTTGAACTTTAATGGACAGAAATGGGTATAATATGTTCCGTTATATAACTTCAATGATAGCTTCAAAAAAACAGATAGCATTTTGCACCAATCTCAAGAAAATGAGTTATCAAATAAGAGAAAAGCATATATTTTTGATTTTAAATAAAAACAAAACAGTATAATAGAATATCAATGTGATTTTTTTAAAGATTAGTTCATGGCATTACCATTTAAAATTAATTTCATATGAATGACCTCCTCTGGATTTTCTTAAAAAAACAATTTAAAAAAAAAACAGCACTTATTTTACCAATGACACTAATAATGTTGGTTTTAAGGTCATTGAGTATGTATGGTTTATTGTAGTAAGACTGAAGTATTAATTGTAGTAGGAGACTTGAAGCTTTCGAGATTTGGCTGTATAGGCGCATCCTCAAAATTCCTTGGACTGACCGGGTGATAAATGTTGAAGTTCTCAATCGAATGGGGAAGGACCGAGAAGTTCTACGTAGTATCAAAACCAGGAAACTACAGTACCACAGCCACATTACGAGAGGACAAAAATACAGTATTCCCCAACTTGTCATTCAAGGAAAGATCAATGGGAAGCGTAGCAGAGGACGGCGCCGCATTTCGTGGCTTAAGAACCTCCGTGATTGGTACGAGTGCAGCTCCACTGAACTGTTCCGGGTAGCAGACGACAAAGATAAGATCGCCTTGATGGTGGCTGACCTCCGCTAGGGAATGGCACAATAAGAAGAAGTAGTAAACCAGTGATTTAAAATAACCTGAGAGAGAAAAGTCCTATAGAGTTATATCTCATGATTTTGGTGACAAGTTCACATCGGTATTTCTTGAGAAGTCTTGTCTTACACGATCACTGAAATTTTCTCTCAATAATTTGATTGTGTGACGAACTGTATGGCATCTTACACCATCTTGTTGGAACCACATATTATCGTCGAGATTAAAATCATCTAATTCATGTCAAAAAAAACAGTAACCATGTTTCTGTGGCATTGCCATTTTTGTTTCAAAAAAATACGGTACAATTACACCTTGAGCCCATAAACCAAACTAAACTGCTAATTTTTGTGAATATAAAAATGTTTCAAGAATACCGTGCGAGTTTTTATTACTCCAAATGCGACAATAATTGTGCTTATTTACGAAGCTATTTAACGATAAACGAGCTTCATCTCTGGAAATGATTTTTTCATGAAATAATGGCTCTGTTTCAAGTTTGTCTAAAGCATAAATTTGAACAATTTTTATACGCTGTACAACTGTGTATCTGTGGGTCCCGCGATACGCTCGATTAAGACCGAGTGTGGTGCGTGGCGGGTTTCGGTAGAGGGTGCTTAACTTCAATGTGTATCTTGCCATGATGATTTTCCAAACAATACTGAATATAAATGTAAATTTTAGTCGGAATCAGGAAAAAATAGCTAGGTACTAGCTAGGTTGATGATGTATTCACAGTTCCTCTAAGCCAAATGAAACAATCGCAAATCAGTATTCAGTTGTTTCTACATTTGGTGACAACAGTAGGTGTCATGTATTTAAAATATTCCAATAATTATTATTAAAATATACAATTAAATTTTCTTATAACACACCACATTTACTTATGAATATCTAGTATGTTTATATTAAACTTGATTCATCTGGGAATCGTTCAAAACATAAATAGAGATATTTACTAGATACTAGAGCTCTATAAGTAAGTGTTTCTCGGATTTTTTGCTATGTATGAAATATTTCCATAGTTTGTATCTGGAGCTATTTCCGTCCGAGTTGAGGCAACCCATAAAACATTTTTCTTACACAAATCCATTTTATGTGAAGAGAATAAATTGAGATGTAAGACATCGCCATCGACCTCGATTTGAAATGGCTATCGATTTAGGCCATTTTTTACAACGTTGTTTTGTATTGCAACACTTGTGTCGGAGCTTTTGTGAAAATTATTACATCGACATAAATTTTAATATCTTTCGTACACTTTGATCTAAGTTAGGAAGAGCTTTTTATAAACTTTACAATACGGAAATCTCATAATAAGTGTGCAAATTACACTACTTATAAAAATTAGAGTAATAATTGAATCGTGCACACGTAGAAGGGTATATATTATTATGAACTTTTATATTATTTACAATTAATTCGCAAAATATTTTCCTGATTTTGTTAAAATATATAGAATATAGACCATTATACTATTTGTTTACTAGATAAATAATGTAATTTTACCAATATAATAAAGTTAATTGATTTTTTAACCATGGTCGATCGTATGAAGATCATAATATGGGCCTCCACAGAGTAAAGGATTTATTAAAAGATTTTTGTTTGTTTTTTTAACGAGACGTGTATGTTAGCCACTTGATCAACCTATTTAATTCAATTCAATTCAATTTATTTTTAAACATATTATAGACATTACAAATTATAAGTTTAAGACGTTCAAAACATGACATGAAGCATTATTATAAAGAAGAGAAAAAAGTAATAAAAGCGATAAAAATGAAAATATAAAAAGAGAACATAATATAAACATACAAAAGCAGTGAAAATACAATAATACCTCTATATAAGTTCAAAGAAGTACAAAGAACAAAGTACCTACCTATAATTCATGAACGTCTATTTATTTTAGAATTTCTTTCAATTACGTGGCGCCCAGTTGTCCCGGTGCCTAATCGTCCTAGACCCAGGCTCTACTCACCATTTTTTGGGTTTTGTATATACACATTGCGTAAAGTATTCAACCAATGTGTGCTACCAGTGCTAACGTATGCTTCTCAACACACGAGAGACCCAAAAATTGAGAGTTGCGCAACGTGGCATGGAAAGGTGCATATTGGGCATAACGCGTAAGGACCGCAGAAGAAACCTATGGATAAGGAAGCAAACAAGAGTGAAAGATGTGATAGAGGTCACCAAATTTATGAAATTGCGGTGGGCAGGACATATCGCACGGCGAACGGACAACCGCTGGACGAATACAGTCATTCAGTGGTACCCGAGGGGCACTAAGCGGCCACAGGGGCGCCCCAAAACCCGCTGGATTGACGAACTTGTCCGGTTTGGTGGAAGTACGTGGCAGAGAAAAGCAAGGAACCGAGAAGAGTGGAGGGAGCTGGGGGAAGCCTTCATCCAGCAGTGGATGAACCCCGGCTGAAAATATATAAAATATATATATACATATTATATAGATGTAGCTTGGCATACATTTTAAATTTCAAAAGTAGCCGGAATGTTTATTGGGTTTTGAGACTACAGCTATAAAGTATATAAAAATAAACTGACTTACATGGATAGCCATCTATCCGCAAACAAGATTCTAATACAGTACAGTAAAAAAGTACTCAATGTAGACATACCTGCCGCAGACCGAGAAAATGTGTTTCCACAAAATAGCGCGCCGTGTTGGAAATTTCAGAAAAACTTTTCCGAGTCGTAAATCCGTCGCCTCCCACCGTCGGAAAAACTTTTAAAAGTCTCCTAACAATTTTGTTTATATTTTCAGTGAATTACGCGGGCCGCCAGGGAACGGAACTTGTTATTGTCGCCTTCGCTGTGACGTTTATCGCCTATCCGTGCATCACGCGGCACGGCATCCCAGTCGATACGAATAGTATCTTATCGAATACTGCTGGAATTATCGATTTTTATGTAAAACTTCTGTTGCCGTGGTGTAGTAAAATTTCCCGAACTAAAGGAATTTGAGACCGAAATGCATGATGTTCAACGAGGTGTGAAAATACCTTACAGGGCAAAGATAAAATTTAAATATTGGACATTCAAAACAAGTGAAATTTATTTTACTGTCAGATGTTCGATTGAGCCAATTTTAAAATGCGATTAAATACATACTTACATAATACAGTGGCGAAGGGTGGAGGTAGGCTGTTAAGATCCAACATAAATAGTGCACATTCAATTTTGTCAGCCAAAACTATTCGTTTTCATTAAAAAAAAGACTACAATGAGTAGGTATATTATGGTGCTGGTTAGTTTTTAAAATTCTATTAAACCCTGCCAAAATCAAACCATAATAGTTTAGGTATGCTATGGGCGATCCGACAAAAATTCTTTTAGTCATCCTTATTATTGTTTTCGTTGAATTAAGAATACATATTATGGCGTTGTTTAGTTTTTTTTTAATTCATTGAACCATGTCTGAACCAGACTATAGTCGATAAAAATATTCTGTTTTCTATTAAATATCTAATGCAAATGTAAAATATGCGTGGTTTAATCAGTTAATGTCATAATTTTAGATATTTTATAGATAAACGAATATTTTTTTTTTACTTTTATCTACTATGCCTTGGATTAGGTAGGGTTTAATTGAATTTTAAAAACTAATAAACACTATCCACTCATTATAGTCTTAGTTCAATGAAAACAAATACGTTTGATTGACAAAGCTTAGTGCAGCCTACCTGCAACATTCGCTACTGACATAATATTTAAAACAGACTCAGAAGCATACATAATATGTTTTTTTTTAAATCTTAAACAAATCCTGACAGGTTGATAATATGCGAACACGTTTTTTGCTAGCTGGACAAGTTTAGTATTCTGACTACTAATAATAATATATTGATTTATTTTATTTTATTAACTGTCAATAATTCATGGTGGAACTGCATTGTATTGTTATTTTAATTTAATAAAACGCATTTTTTTTTTGTAGTACTTATTTCACTTTTAGTCAATAGTTAATAGGACCGGTTTCGTCCGCCTCAGGGGGACATTTTCAACAAGTTTAAATCTATTGATTAAAATTGAAATAAGTACTACAAAAAAATGCGTTGTATTAAATTAAAATAACAATTAAATAATATATTGATTCAAATCGATTATTTTGAATCAAAATCTGAGATAAAATAGTATGAATTATGGGGTTAATGATAATATTCTTGAATTAAAATTATTAAATGAATAATCCACAATATTTCATAGATCTCTTTACTACAATTTTAGAAAAATATGTATATCTAATAAACATTACAAAATTCAAATGAGCATTTTCATCGTTAACTTGTTTAATAAAGCATACCACATGGCTTGGAAAGATTGTGGATTTTATTCCCATTTTGCACTACCTATATTATAAGTATTATATTTCTTATGTGTTACAAATTTTGGGCGTTAAAAAAATAATATATCGCGACGGCTTATAATTTCATAGGTCCCGAGTTGAAATCCCGGGTCTGGCAAAATGCACATGTTATTTTTCAGTGTATTTGGACCTAATGAGTTTAACAAGTGGATAACATCTGTTTCGCGTAAAGTATATATAGTATCAGAATTTAATCCCAAATCATTATAATATTATATTAGGATCAGTTTCATCCTCATAAAGAAAAAAACAGCAATAATATTATTAACAATTAAAATTAATATGTATGAGTTTATTTTCAAATTTAGAATGTGTAATAACATTTTTTGAAAACGGAAAAGGACATTTAAAAAAAAATTAACAAATATTCGTTATAATTATGTTAAAAGTAGACCATAGATATATCATAGAGGTGATTATCGTGACGTAACAATGTTCAGTAACTAATTTAATTGCAAAATTCCTTCCCGCTGCATAATAATGTACGAAAATATGCTAAATAAAACCATCCGTGGGATGTGACCTCGTTACGCTATGTACCCTAGAGATGGGCAAATACAAATTTTCAGCGCCGCCATTTTTGCACTACGTTTCAGCACCAGACAATTATTATATTTCATTGCAGACAAAAAATATTTTACATTTAATCTTATTCTATCTGTCTCGTGCTTACTTTAACTATAGTATTACTTCAGCGAAGGTATTTTTGTCCTGTGCTATATTAATCAATTCCTCTACACTTTCAATTCCAGCTTAGTCATAAATATTCCTCAACTAAAACGTCCCATCATATTGCTGTAGGAACTTTCTATGTGAAGGTCGCCTTCCCTTAACTGGTTTATTTCAAGGGGATGTAATTTCTTCATATTTCTTTATTACTGTTTACTCTATTATAATATTAGTATCGTGACTTTTACTTCATATATTACTATTTGAAGTACCCAGCGTCACACGAGGTCGCTTTACTTCAAATTTTATTTATTTTTTACATACAGTGAACATTACAAATTATTAATGTAGGTCGCTCACAACATGACATTTAGAAACAAAGAAATATTATTAAAACAGTATTATATAAAAAAAGAAATAGATCAGTATTAAGTTATTAAACAGTAAAAAGTGTAAGTACAAAAAATATAATTTAGATACAAGGAAGTACACCAAATGAGTTAAGCAGACCCTATTTTAAGAATTTATAAAACAACGTCCACTTATACATATCCTCACGTAGTTGGAAAATATCAACACTCGAAGCGATTTGGTAGAACAGTTATTGCCCTCCCAATTGGCATCACCAATGACAGGTCAGTTCTGCTCCTTGGGAGAACAAATAATTGATGCATACCATACACTCATCTTACTCAACAAAACCATAATAATTACATTCTTCAAGATAATTCAAAATAGCTGTATCTAGACTTACTATTTATCAAAATAAAAATAAATCTAACAACCAAGTGAAACAAAATAAATTAAAATCGAATCCAAAATATGCACACTTTATCTTTTGTGAAAATTTAAAAAAAGGTAATTTAACAAAAAACATATTTCTATATCATGTTATAGCCATGTAGGAAAAAGTAAATTAAACAAACATATTTTGACTTTTATGTAATAATAGATTATTTAAATTAAACTTTTGGCGTACGTTGTAAATATACTAATTATGTTTTTTTTGTAAATTCTTTATTGGTGTAAATTAAAAATCAAAATACATTATATTATTAAAATTAAAATAAACCACAATATTATAATACTTATTCCACATAGTTCAACAATTCTCAGAACCCATTCATATGCTTCAATTGGATATTCTCAACTGATATACAATCTTACAACGATTTTTACTAATAAATTGAAATATATTTATAAAAAAAATATTAATAAACAACGTGACATCGTTGATCATAATTTAATTTAATTCTTTAGATTAATTTACATTTCGTTATAAACAATCTGTTTAAATAATAATAATTCAATGTAATAATTTCATAATATATTATTCGTCAACATGTTTTCAAAACTATTTACGTCCAACGCTGAAATTTAATATTCAGGCGCTCAAATGGCCCGTGATTAGATGGCGGCGCTGAAAGTTACAGCGCCCAAGTAGAGAGGTATCTCTGTGAGCTCTGCTGTTTTTGCGTCGTCCATCAAATCCTTAAGTCACTTTAATGAACGCCACTTTACGAAGTGCGCAAAATTATGCAAGTGCTTTGTTGCGATTACGTTCGGACATTTGGAACAAAATATACGCAAGGGATGGCGAGCTTTTTGGTTCGCGCAGTTAAAATGAAACTTACACATTTGATTTTAGTCTAGTGGTTGTTTTATGTCCATTTGAGTTTGGTGATTAATAATACGAATATAGAGAGCAAAAGCTGGAATTTCTAGACTAAATAAAATTTAAAAGTGCAATAATTTATATTCAGATAATAAAATTGAAATGTTTTTAGGTGATTTCAAAATATTTTCTTTATTTTCATGGTACATACGCATAAAATAATGTTATTTGTCTAGCATATTTGTTGGCTCTTTATATTTTTTGAAGATGGTGATCACTGAATTTACAGGTCTTGCCAACGTTCCTTCCATCCAGAGCAATCATATGCTGATCTTCTTGCCACAGTTATCTTTAATTCACTATCTTTCTTGTCACTCCATCTGGAAGGCACACGCCATCGCAACCTACTCTCTTTGACACCACCAGAGATCACTTTTCTCTCTAGACTACTCAGACTATCATGTTACCGAAGAATTACGGAATGCGACTCTTGCAGTTACTGAGATACGTGCTTTGGTGCCAAGCTCTTTTAATACAGCAATATTTCTTTACCTGGCCGTGCATGAAATGCAAAGCACCCTTCACCAGCATTACATGTCATATGCGTCAATTTTCTTCCTATCGTATTTTCTGAATGTCCAGATTTTAGCACCGCATAGGAAGATTGAAGACGTTATATATCAGATATTTTATGCCCAGCATATTATAACGTCGTGGTTGGTTACAATTTAGTAAATATCTCAACACATTAAAAGATTTAAAAAAAAAACGCTTTTGCAACAATCCATCACGAGTAAGAAAAGTGATCTGATAACACTGTTGAAATAGTGAGTTGTGAGCTTTTGTATATCTCAATGATTTAAACGATTCGTCCGTTCTGGAAAACTATCTACTATTCCTTCCGAATACCATAAACTGACGTCTATCACAATCGCTAGTTTTCTCTATATGCCTTTACAGTGTAGAGACATAGATAATAAATTAAAGAGAAAACGGTTAGATGTTATTTCATATATGTTAGAGGATGATGCTTTAAATTGTATCGAAGACCAAATTCAGAGAAAGTAACAGGAGACAAATTTTAAATGTAACTGACCCAATCCAAGTTTGCAACCTTCAGACATCAAGAATAACGACTACTTAAGAGCATACTTCAGTGAAACGGCAAATAATTTTCAACTATAGGTGCGACGAAATTTCAGACTCACTGGCAATCGGAGAGCAAAAATCGAGCTGTGAACACGTCAATTTGTTTTGTGATGGCGACGGAGGACTTAATTATTAAATCTTGTAAAGATTACTAAAAAACGTTACCCATTTACTTGAAAAGAAAACATGTCAATGAATATATTATTATTATTACTAATAGAACAATAAACATAACCTTAAATGGACGAATGTTGAATTTTTATGACAAATTATGTTTTGTTCTGCACGCGTCGTTTGCACAATCTTCGCGTCGCGTAGTCATGACCGTTTTAGACCGTGCCCCAGCTGAAGTATAGCCTTAAAAACGTATTTATCACCGCAGGCTTTAAACACAAATCAAATGTGTTTCTTATCTTATTATGGCAACTATTTCTATCACCAAAAGCAACGTTGTGCTATGTATTATCATGCCAAACTATAAACTATGCAACGAGTTGCCAAATAGTTAGTTTAACATAACGCAGACATCTTTGCATTTGGCACTAAGTTATCAATTAATATAACCAATTTTTCTTTTAATTCCAGGTATCAGCCGTAGTTGATGACGTATACGCAGAGCACTCTCATGTGGCAGGCCAGTTCAGCATGTTGGCTTCCAGCCGTGCACACGTGGCTGGATCGCTCAACCCAAGGGCGCTCCTGGGGTCACGTGTGCACAGCAACTTCATCGGCTGCCTAAAGAAGGTAAGATAAGATTTTTATTTACAATATCTAATTATTCAAACGAAGATTTATTCACAATTTTAGAGGATGAAATGATAGTGTCCAATGATTTGAGTTGCCCCATCTCCACCCACCATCTATATGCACCCGCGGTCTGTGCGCGGCCGCCTTCCATGATGCTATAAACGTATCAGAATGAATTTTAGTGCCACACTTCCTTGTCCCGAAGCAATGCTCACGGGACTGATGTAGCAAACATGCACCTTATTGCATAAAGAAAGAGTTTTACAAAATAAAAAGAATCTTGACTTGCTCTGCCATCATTTGTCTTTAATGACATGAAGTGTCCTTTATGCCCATGTACTGTAACTCTGCCGAAACAAAGGAGTTGAAAGGAAAAATTTAAGGAGGGATCTCCAGTTGGATTTAAGGACCTGTATGTAGGCAATGATGCTAAATTATAATAGTGAGCTGACACCTACATATTATTGTAGCTCCATAAAAATAAACTAAATAAAGAATTGATCGTTTTAACAGGTTTCAACTTTATTTATAAATCGTACAATAAAATGGTTCCAAAGTCAATTGCCAACAATATGTTGTATTAATAATAATTCCTTATATTTAAATAGATAAGAATATACTGAATATATACAAGATTTAAGATACTGACATGCTTTATTGAACATACAATATCATGGAAAACCTTAAAAGCATACATATTATTAGAAAAATCCTAGAAAAATATACGCTCTATAACTCTTTTTTTGTGATTTTACCGAGGCTTTGACTGCGACTCGCTGTCATATCGCCTCTTCTCTTCTAGAAGGGGATCCGTCGATCAGTTCCTCACTCCTATTCTGTTAAATAACTTTACAATTTTGCCTAGCTCTTCCGTCTTACCCACCACCAGGAAATCCTTCAATTCGTCTACATTCTCATAGATATCCGCAATTCGCAACTGTACTCTGTGAAGTTCATATTTAGGGCATTGTAGTCTATATGTACAATGTCCTCTAAAACATGACGTTCATCGCAGAGCTGCGATTCGCTTCTTCCCATGAGGACATCGAATCTTTTGCCCATTGTGTGCCCTGTTCTTAGCCTCAGTATTAACTTAAGCTCATTTCTCGTCAAAGTAGACTCTACAAAACAGGGCACCTCTCGTGGTGATGGTAGAATAGACTTACTCCATTTCCCCTTTTCTAATGATGCCCTATGGTGAAAATCTATCCACATACTTAGGCCCATTTGTTTTATAGCCTCATTCCAGTCCATGTTTTCTGGTATCCATTGATATGGTACCCCTGAATGGCCAGCTTCCTTTGCCAGACCATCCGCCCTTTCATTGCCCTCAATACTCTAAATTTTTTACTACACTGATACGCCTCTTTGCCTGATTACCTCGCATAAAATTATATCAAAGGATATGCACTTGTATTAATATAATAATATGTAGTAACAAAGAAATAAATAGATATTATATGTCAAAATATATTTTTAGAATATATTACATTATTGTCATCCTAGAGCCGGCGTGCAAAGTTATGAAGTAGTGGCAATTCTTCCTGTCATACTCTGGGTGGTAAACTTTATACATATTATATTATTTACAATAGTATTGCTAGTGATACGTACCTACTGTGCATTTATGGTTTTAATATTATCGTCCATCTTTATAATATACTTAATAATACCAATGCTGACTCCTAGTTTTTTACGTAGGTATATACTGTGCACACATGTGGTATTATGTTTACATTAATTATTACATGTTGACTGACTGGAGAACGGAAAGTGATTAAAGTGTGATTTGATGACGTCAAAATATTATGTGCGGTGTAGTTCATATTTCTTCCGGCAGTTTCTCCGCTAACGTTTTACTGCGCATGCGCACCTCCATATAAGTACCAATTATTGTGTGAAATTTCAGAAGCTTCTGAACTTCTTTGATCCATGCATGCAATTTTGCAATTTGCACAGTAATACGTGTTTACACATGTATTATCTTGTTATGGCCACGATAATACGTACTGTCAGCACTAAATCTATGCACTACACGTGTAGTAAGTCCATTCACGTGTAAACAGTGTATAATTCATTGAATAACAAAATATTTAATTTATAAAAACTACAGTCACCCATTTTCACGTTATTACCACGTTTTTCTTAGCTCGTATTCTTATTTGTCCGGTGGTTGTTTATCCAGTACAAATCTTGCAATCGATTTTTAACTAACTTCCCGACTAGTTAGACATTTGAAACTTTTAGAATATATCAGAACATGATGCCAATGCATTCTTTTAATACTTTTAGCCATCTTTAAGTAGAATTGAATTCATTTTCAGTTAATTCTGTTTTGTATGAAAAGCTATTTCGGAAGATATCCGTAATCCAATCCACTATTATTGGTTGTTAGCAACTAAATTATTGTGTAATAGCACATGTCTTAATCCAGATTTCCCTCTGATTAGCGACGGACAAAACATCGAGAGCGTCGACAGCTTCAAGTACCTGGGGGTATACATCACGGGAGATGGCATTTTGCAGAAAGAGCTCGCTATCCGAATAGGAATGGCTGGAGCAACATTCAACTCGATGCGGAAAATCTGGGACTCACGATTGTACTCGGTCAACACCAAATGCCGCCTATTTGACGCTTGCATTCTGACAGTGCTGCTTTACGGTACGAATCATGGCACCTTACGAAGGCTCAGAGCAACCGTATACTGAGCTTTGAAAACAGATGTTTGCGATGAATACTGGGTGTGCGTTTAGGAGCAACGACGAAATAAGAGAACGCACCAAGCAGCCTCTCATCACACTGAAAGTGAAGAGGCGACGTTGGACCTGGCTTGGCCACGTGCTGCGGATGCCAGAAAAGAACTTCAACCTGGCTTGCCTGTTCTTCAAGCCTACCGGATTCCGGCGTCCTAGAAAGCCGCTGAATACTATCTATAGAGTATATACGGTGGAGCTACGGGATGCTGGTTTGACCTGGAATGAAGCAAAAAGACTGGCGAGCGACAGGAATTCTTGGAGGTGCCTCGTGGTATCCATATGCTCCAGTTAAGAGGCGGATATGGCCAAAGAAGAAAGAAGAAATTATTAATATATACGTGCGTTACTATGGAAATCAAAATGACATTTAAGTATTCTATATTTTTTTGTTTGTTGCAAAATGGCAAAAAAATGATTTGTTGACAATTACCTTATTTGTCCTAAATTATTAATACATACATTGTCAAGTTTATATGATTCAAGAGAAATTTTAAAAACGTGGTAGTTACTTATATAAAAAGTTCCTTTTATCTTGTAATTATTTTTCATAATATATTTAGATTTCATAAAAAACCTTTTTCTATAATATATATTTCTAATCTCGTTTCAAATTATATATGTTCAAAGATATCATTGTCGTTAGCAATATATAATATATCTATTATGTTTCTAACCATGCAAAACGATCAGCAAACGCTGTAGAGATAAAATTGTTCAATTTTCTTTAAAGCGATAGAAGAATCGTTTGTGGCAATCTGAATTCCATTCGCGGCCCGGTCGAGTTATATAGAAATATTTTCGTCATCCATCGTCCAACGTCTTCTTTTGCTGACAGAGGATTGCCGCAGATCAAAGGATTACGTCGATCACAGCAGGATTTACCAACAGACTTACTAGTGATGGGACGCTAGGTGGTTTTACGTATTTACAACGGTACCCGTTACCGTAGGTACTTACTGTTACAATCGTGATATTCCGTTCCACCATAATTATTTAACTTAAACTAACAAAATTTCATTTTATAGATTTTAAAATCCCCGCGCTTTTGGGACCGGCATGATTAAAAAATAAATTAATATAATATGCCTTTCCGGGCGATTTTTGCCGCGTATCTACTTTAAAAGAAGACAAGAATATATCGAAAACAATAGCAGGTGTATTATAATATACACCTGCGATATAATTTGTCAGTAACGTTAATTCGTGTTTAATAAAAAAAATCAGTTGAGGCCAGGTAAGAAAAAATAAATTTTAAAAAATCGGTGTGTGTACTTATGTTCGCGCGTTAGAAGTTATACTACTTTGGCGTAACAAAACTTGTGATAAACTAGATTCTTTGACTAGCTTTTAATTATTTTGTTAGATTACATACTCAAGAAAAAGGACCGCTTATTGTAACGCCATTGGTTTATTTCTATACACTTTAACTTATATTACTAAATTATATAATGGTTTCTCGTTGTTTTTATTTTTGAAGTACCAACTGTCACTCTGAGGTTTAATAGTTTGTTTACGTAAGGAATTGCAAATGGCCGACAATAATAAATTCGCTGCCTAGGCAACGGAACAATTCTAAACTATACTATTATACTGCATAATCGTCACGGTTGCAGTATCATACTGTGGCGTAAGGGTAGTGCGTTCGGCTGATAACCGAATAATCGGTGGTTCAAAACCAATCGAGTGCATTATTTTTTCGTGTGAAAAAATTAATTATGTGCTACATGTCACACACCAAAAATACACTCTAACCTGATTTCCCAAACGCGCTAAAAGAAGTATAACTTCAAAAATAAATTAATATATGCCTTTCCAGACGATTTTTGCCGCGTATCTACTTTAAAAGAAGACAAGAATATATCTAAAACAATAGCAGGTGTATTATATACACCTGTGATATAATTTACCCGTAACGTCAATTCATGTTTAAAAATGTAGACAATACTGTATTGTGGGGGGTGGCAATGATTAACGATTAGCAGTCCGCCACCCTTTACATTGTGATGTTTCATAATATAACTGATACAATCATCCGTAGTGATTGATACCCAATGTAAATTCTTTTGTTTGAATAATAGCCTTGTAGCCATGTAGTAAACTAAGTTTTTAAATACAGACCTACAAATTTATCTGAAGAATGGGATGGGGGAGCCACTGTCGAAAACTACCCAATCAAGACTCGTAACTGGACAAAATCTAACATTTTAATGTAATTTTCAAAATGGCGTCCTATGGTCGTTCGTAGTTCCATTTTTGGCCATTCTACAGATAAGTTTGTAAGTCTGTACGCCTAATGCTTCAAATACAATATTATGATGCACATCGCTACTGTCTTGCTGTCACGGTGACAAATTTAGTCTATGGTTTCGTCATTTTGCCGAATATTTTTAATGATAACTATCTCTGTAGATTCAATGATGGAGAGTTCCAACTCTAATGTATTAATAGTTTGAATTATTATTCATTATTCATGCAAATGTCAATTAATTTTAACAATTTCTACGTGTGCGTACGTTAAAATTACTTGTAATAATGCATTCATAGATAACATTTTGAACAGAACCCAACCTGCAGACCATAGATAATAGACAACATCAATATAAAAAAAATACATAGTACCAACCACTAAAAACAAAGAACACGCGATTTTCTCATGAATCGAAAATGTGTAAGGATGTAGAAAATGATTAAAAAAAACGTTAATTGAGGCATGTTGATGTCGATGCAGCGCGGTACGTGTGAGGTGACCTTATTGTTCTTTTGGTGATTAGGTCAGATTTTGCTCAGATGTGCTACGGGATGGGAGCATCAGTCTGATAACATTTTAATCACCAAGAAAAACTATATTACATACCTTTTTCCCGAAGTGGCAGCTAACTGTGACATCACGTAACAGTACGTGACGTGCAGCATAATATATTTATCTGAACCTTAACTATCCCCAAACAAATTCCTTCTAGACCCCCTGTCATTGCTATGAAGATAACTATAATTACATTACATATATTTTGCTGATTTAATGTCACAATAGTTATTCAATGTGTGTTTGGGTTCAAAACACGGACATGATAAGTGAATAACCAACAGTCATTAATTCTCTATGTGATATAATAACTATGCTGTGTAAATATTATTATTAAATTGTATGTAATAAGTACGTACCACATATTGTATTTTATTTGAATTAAAATAGTAAAGTTCTTAAATAAAAAATCTTTTTGAAAAAAGTAAGACACCCGGCAGGAATCGAACCTGCGTCTCTTGGGTATCGCGCCCTGTGCATTACCACTATACTACGACTGCCATGCTTAATTGTGACAAATTTTAGCTATTTGATTTTTTTAAGGCTATACTTCAGCTGGGGCACGGTCTAAAAAGATCGTGATATGGCAATGCGCGCATTGTGTCAATGACGCGTGCCGAACGAAATATAATTTGTCATTAAAATTAAATATGCGTCCATTTAATGTTCTCTTTATTGTTATATTAGTAACAATAATAATATATTCATTGACATGTTTTCTTTTTCAAGTAAATGGGTATCGTTTTTTAGTCATCTTTACACGATTTAAGAATTAATACCCCCGTCGCCATCACGAAACTAATTGACGTGTTCACAGCTTGACTTTCGCTCTCCGATTACCAGCGAGTCCAAAATTTCGTCGCACCTATAGCTGAAAATTATTTGCCGTTTCACTGAAGTATGCCCTTAATACCTGCTCACAATCGCTATCCAATAAAATTTGTCACAATTGAGCATGGCAGTCGTAGCATAGTAGTAATGCACAGGGCATGAAATCCAAGAGACGCAGGTTCGATTCCTGCTGGGTGGGTGTCTTACTTTTTTCAAAAAGATTTTTTCTATTGGTTATAGTATATTTTCTCAGAAGTGTACATTCTTATAATCTTGTGAATTATTCGTTGAATAAAAGAAATAGTTAATTAGAATAGTTGTTTTACAAGATATGGAAGCTAATTAAATTCAATGTTTAACCTGTATCAAAAAAAAAATATTATAATCTAAACAAAATAACGATGTTAAGTAAACATCAATATAAAGTAACAGTTTACCGCCCCCGGCGATAGCATCCCTAATAGAGAGTGGGTGGATGAAAAAAAAGTGTTTATCCTTCGAAGCGAATCGCACGTCCATCTTTTCAGTTGCTTGTAAGCCGTCGAAACAATAACTAAATCCTCTTTCGAAAATGTCCAACAGTTTATTTTTATGAAAAGCGTAAAGCTTAGATACTCCCCTTATAGATATTTTTGAAAATCCACTGTCGAGAAATTTAGACACGCTTAACAGTCAAATTATATTAAGTATTTTTCCTAAGTTTAGTTAATCGTTATTTCACGTTATCTGTTTTATATTTTATTTAACTATAAAACTTAGTTTTCATCAAATAATTTGTTTTTCTGAGACTTTCTCAAATATTCAAGCAGCCTAGCGTGAAACTGTGGATACACTACACACCTGCATCAAATACCTCTTCCAAAAACCATCTTTAAATATAAGACAAATATACTATGAGTATTTTTCCTAAGCTTGGTTAATTTTAATATCGCATTATCTGTTTTTATTTCACTATAAAACTCAATTTTCACATAGCAATGTGCCCATATTAGGTTTTTCAGACTTTTTCTAATAGTCAAGCAGTTTAAATTGAAAATGTGGATACACCAAACAACTGTACCAAATACTTACTCCAGAAGTAATCTTTAAATATTTATGGGGATAAAAAACTCAACCTATGTCAGCATATTGATCGGCGATATTAAATAACTGATTTCAATTATAAATTCCTTAATATCAACTTCCTGTAGTGTCCAATTATGCCAAACTCAGTAAATAGTTTAATGTAATTACAATTTCCGCAATATCCGTACCATATCCAATGACATAAACTCCATATAGATATCCTTCTTCTTCTCCTTTTCACGATATTATTTTAATTGTGAGTACGTCAATAAATAGCGGATCATAATTTATTGGTCCTGTCACTCGAATATAAGTTCCAGGTCTTTTAGTCTCTAAGTCACTGTATCGCTCCGCACAACATCTCATTCTACCGAGACTCGGACCTCGGAACAGTATCATAAGTATTGTAACATAACTACTGAACATACTCTTGTACCGACTGTTTACGCTGCAAATAAAACACGTTCATCCACAACACAATGACTCCCACATATTAGTATATTACCAATACTCAGGCTTTTAAAGCGCTTAGGATTACAATTTTGGTATGTCAATGTACATTTAGAATTTATATAAATAGAGAATTTCCAAATACACTGTAAATGTATGTCTTCTATAAAAAAATATTACACACCCGTGCAAAGACATATATATAATACGGTGGTATCATTCTGCAATACGTGTATGTCAATTATGGAAGAAACTAGCTAGTATTATATAAAATTATGTACTTCCCACACTCAATTACCGATGCGTTGTGTGCCCAATTAAGAATGCTAAATTCCTAATACATTAACCCATTAAATAAAAAATAGCTTAATTTATAATAAAGTCACTTCATGTTTTGAAAACAATTTACCAGTTGTTCGCGTTGTTTTAAGTAAATCTCTCTTCATAAAATATATACCGCCGAATGAGCTTATTCTTTATCTTAAATCATTTTAGTTAGCGGGGTTTGAATAAGATTTTTTTTAAATCCCGGGATTTCTTTTAGAGCAGCTTAATTCTTATGACGGGGTTTTATTCCGACCACCCACTCGATGTGCTAAGCCCACATTTTAACTTTCCAAAACAAAAAAAAATGAGATAAATGATAGTGGCATAATTTTTCCTCTCTCACCGCTTTTTGAGATTTAAACATTAAAAAATGTCTACTTTTAGTTTTAGTTTCTCCCACTTTATAATCATTGTTAGAAAGAATTTGTTTTAAGTAAATTGCTCCATAATTACTTTATCACTATAACCACCTGAGTTTTGTTTTATTACAATAATTATCTATTTTAATTCCTGCATTTGAAAGTGAGTTATAAAAAGTTAATTCTTACACATACGGTGTGAATCTTTTCACTTCCTATTTACGATAAATGTATTTTGGCTACTTGCTCAACCTAAGATCCATTTATTGAATTTATACACGCATTCAGACAAACAAAATCTGAATTTGCATACTATATTTTTCAATATTATATAATACAATTCAAACACGTCATAAAAATTTCACAATAAAGCAGTAAAAATATGGACTTTGCAATAATTCCATGTAGGGTGAAATCTATATTATATTATTACGAAAACAAGTTTATATATTTCACATGTTGAATTCTTAGTGACAACCGTGTGGATAGTGCTAATTAATATTATAAGCTTATAAGTATTTTTTTAAATACCATATTGAAATAGGGTAAATAGAATAGGCTATAAAAATAAATAATATATATTGCAAGAACACACTAGGATTCGGATAATAGCTTGAAAATATTTAATTTTAATAAAAACATATTGGGTTTTTTATTACTATGTCCGATCCTAAGAATAAGTTTTCAGCAACTTGCTCAAGCTGTTAGAGCCATGTTCTGACTCCAAACATACTTTAGAAAGCAATATGTGTATTTTCCGAAAACAGGATTTGAATTTCGAAACTACGATAATATAAACCAACCCGTTAGCCACTCGGCCATCGTAGACCAAGTTAGGCATGGTTTCATTGAATTTTATAGACTGATAATGTTTAGTGTGCATTATTTACGTCGGATCTTAACAACCTACCTCCACCTAATACCTCGACTAATAGTCAAATCTTAGTGTCTCTCTACGATTTCAAAATAGCTGCTTTTGATTAGCATTTTTATTCATCTCGTGATACCTAATCACAAAAGAATTGCAACATAAAAGAACTTTTTACATACAACGTTTTTAAATTCTGTTGAACCATATAAACTTGACTTGACTAGCTTAAACGATCAAAAAAATTTGCACTTGACATGTCATATTGATTTCCATAGTAACGCACGTATATATTAATAATTTAGTTGCTAGGACCCCAGACCCCTGGCAACCGATAATGGTGTTGAAATAACTTTTCATGCAATACAGAATTAACTGAAAATGAATTCAATTCTACTTAAAGATGGCTAAAAGTATTAAAAATGCATTGGTGTCGTGTTCTGATATATTCTAAAAGTTTCAAATGTCTAGCTAGTCGGGAAGTTAGTTAAAATCGATTGTAAGATTTGTACCGGACAAAAATAAGAATACGAGCCAAGAAAAACCTTCTAATAATAACAATATAGTATTATGCGCATAGGACTACGGGAGCCACATTTTATTTAAATACCAACCCACTTATGTCTTATTTAAGTTTTAAAATTATCGCGGATATAATAATATTATTTTTAACTTACTGTCGTATTTACTTTGTAAACTTTGCGTTATGTTGTTATATTACATTTTTTTACTATATAATATAATAGTGAATTATCGCAAGGTAACAACGCAACCAATTAAAAGTCTATTATACATTAGACTACAAATCTACACTATTCCAATGTAGCATGTATACAATACAATAGTAATACTGACATATAAAAGCTTTCCATGTCTACATAAGTGTATATATTTAAACTTAGCGAGCTTTCTGCGCGACCTTCAGTGAAAAAAATCGATGAGGTGTCTGTTTTTCCGACTGCCTTCTAAGGAGTCCATCCCCTAACGGAAGCGCCTTTTCAAAGGGGATGAATTAATTCGATCTCACCCCTTACGAATAAATGACTCCACGTCAGTTCGCACTGCTCCGCCAATGAACAGACAATAATAATTAATCGAAGCGAATTCATTTTTGGCACAATCACTAATCATTTATTATTTATAAATCTTTTTATTTATCAAATACCAAAAGTAAAATTAATATTGGTCTCCACTTTAGACTTGTTATGAAGTTGTAGGTTAATTTAACTGTGTTTTTGTTTTACACAAAATGGCTGTTATTCATTAACACAAGCGTTGCGTCCAATCTGTATATTAAATAAATATAGAAAACACAATACGTGAACCTTGATTTAACTAACAATCTTAATAGCCATTTCTTGGAGATTTGAAACAACTCAAATAGCATAGTTATTAATAACTATTCGTTATAATGAAAGTCGCACATGCGGCTTTCGTGGTCCAGTGCGTAAGGCGCTGGTTTTCCACCCGAGAGTTCTGGGTTCGATTCTTGGTCAGGACACAATATTTATGTGTTTTTCTCAAAGCGTTTCTGATTGTTCAAAATTACTAACAACCACCTTGTATGAAAAAGCAAGGACATTGTTATTAATTTATTCTCTTCTTGGTCGTACACTCATTTGTGAGAATCGTGACCATTTTTTAATTTTGCTATTCTTTGAGCGACCAAGACTTTCCATCCTTCTCGATCTTCCATTTCAGGGCAGAATGAATGGTGCCCCCAGTCAGCTTTTTCACTTGGTCGCACCAGCGCAGACGCTCTTTCTCTGCTTCGCCTTCCCTGGAGGTTACCTAATAATTCTAAAAAAAAAATGAAAGTCGCATGACCATTAGATAATTTCATAGTATTTAAGTAAGCTCTAGGTGGTTAAATTGATAAAGCACATTGGCTGGAATCCGATGGTTTCGGACTTGTACCCATCGAATCCCCATCCGGCAAGATATTTTTTTTCAAGATTTTTTCTAATATGTAATATTTCTAATGTGTTTTCAAATTATCTGAAATCTCGCTGTAAAACCTAATTGAATTAATTGTTTTCCATGTTTATTCTTATGCTTTGATATCGTTTTGAAGATTAATGTGTAAACCCAGATACGTATTATTAAACTGTTTTTTATACCACAAAAATTATACGAAATAAACCATTAAGCAGTGGCAAAGCCTACCTTCTAAGAAAAAAATGTTTACTTGCATATTGCCATATTTATATAATCACTTGATTATTTTATACTCTATAAAAATAATTAAATTTACCAACGACAGATGTCGTATAATATGTTGGAATGTATTATACAGATTACAAAATGAAAATAATCTGCAAAGGTTTAATAAAAAATACCACAGCGCGCCATCTGTGTCGGATTATTCCTCAAGGAATAATTGTGATATTTTTTCGTATGGACTTTACGTTACGTATTCTCAGTCAGTCTACCGAATTGTATGAAATATAGTAGGCTCATATCGCAGAGCTTAAAACCTTCGCGCATAATATTGTTGTCATGACTACACTTTGTCTAAAAATAAAATAATTAATAGTTAGATAATTTAAAAAAAAAATCTATGGCGTTTTAACACAATCACAGCTAACCTTTCAATTACCCCATTTAAATAACATGTTAATTATATTTAATGGCCAATTACTCCAAACGCGCCAGTCGCGGTGTTAGCAATAAATGGTTAATCGCATTAGATTGTTTTTAAAATTAAAATATATTTTATCTAATGATTTTTGATGTGTATAAATATTTTGAAAAATACGTAATAAGTCATTGGACGCTAAAGTCGCACCTAGCGCGTAACGATCAAGTAGACTTTCGATATAATTGGCATGCTATTTAAATGTGGTAATTAAAAAGTAATTATCTTTAAACTCGTCGCTCGATTTTATATCGTCAGTGAGTTTTTGAAATTTCATTGAATTAGTGTGTCGTTGTCATTGGTGTGTACCTATTCATTAGTAGTATCATCGAAATATCATCTTATTTTCCGTAAGTATATCTGACAAGTCTGCTCTTTTTCTCTGATCTCTATACCCTACCTCTTTCCAAAGTCACCTTTCGCTACTGCTATTTAGTTATATCATTAACCGTACAGTAATTTTCTCTATGCCTTACTAAATCAGCCGCAATTATCCAGTCTAATATTTGAAACATCCTATTTTTATTACAAATATACATATTATTTCTACTACATTCACTTATAAATCCATTAATCTAACTAGTTGTAAGTCAATTATGTAGCCTGAAATGATAGAAATTGTCGGTCTACGTCGCTGTATACTCTACAATGTAGAGGCTAATTTTATACATCAATACCCATTATTTTTTTCTAATAACGAACACAAAAAATCCTAAATAAATCAACTCACAGGCGTTCAATTATTGTATTACTAATAATTACATAGTGAAACGAAAATAATTTCATTGATTTGAAAGAAATTCCAATGAATAGAACTTAAAATATTTTTTTTTGAATGAAAGATTATAATAATACTATATTTCCTAATTAAAATATTATTTTTCTATTGAATTCCAAATATACACAAAAAATGATTTTGCTCCCTCGATAACGGAGTGGTATTATATCCGCTTGGTAACTCAAGGGGCTTGGGCATGGCCCCCATAGGGGGGGGCTGACAGGGCTCTAGCCTAGGGGCCTGGGTTCTGGGGGGAGGCCCGCGTGGCGCGTCTACATCATAAGTGAGATAAATACACATCACAAATTGTCTCTGTTCTGGCAGAACATACTAACTGGAGAATACTAGTTTTGAGTAATTTGACTTTGAAGTTGTTAAAATGTTTGAAATAATGGTCTATCATGTGAGTTTATTAAGTAATCGTAAAAAGGATGACTTTAAAATAAAGACTGTTTATTTATTAAGAAGGTTTCCAGACAGTAAAGTTTGAAATAAGAAACATTTTGGTACTAACTCAATATGTAATTTTTTCGAATTAGTGTCATCTGCCAGAACAGTGACGAAATTTACTCTAATGGTAAAAATTTCGCCTGCGGCGCTATTTTACTTTAAGAATATTACTATTTTAAAATATGTGATTGTGTGATGCAAATTTTGAATATTGTGTATCGATATTCGAAAACTTCATAACACAAATGAATTTATTGAAAAATACAAAAAATCGTTAAAGATACACTGAATACCCTCAATTTTACCTGGAATACCATTTGGGATACGTTTCTGTAGAGCGTCTGTTTTTAACCCTAGCGATAAGTAGGGGGGCCCGACAATGATCTTGGTCTAGGGGCCCGCTTCAAGATGTGGGGGCCATGGGCTCGGGTTTAATATATTTAGATATTTTAAACTTGACATAGCAGGGGCGATTTCCTTTGACGCATATTACGCAATCGATTCTTCAGAAGTTTTAAGAGGGGGCCTTGAAACAGTTCAAATTATTCGTACAATTATTTAACTATTCCAAAATATTAGATGCTATTTTAATGTGATCAGTGACTAAACGCGGTACCGCTCATATTATGTCAAATGTAATAATAAAATTTTGTTGTAATGACATGGGGTAAAATCAAAGAAATATGTATACAAAATAGAGTAGTTAAAGAGTAAATAGGACCATCATAAGAAGAGTATTATAGAAGTACACCGAATATACCAAGTAGATCAGATTTAAAAAATATATAAAACAGAATACACTCATCCTCACGCAATTGGAAAATAACAATATCCTTAGTAATTCGGTTGAATACATGAACACAGTTAATATCTCTTCCGAGTCCGTTGTCTTCAGGTAACTGAATGTTATTCAATCTCGTTGATTACCCGTGACTGCAGATCGCCTGTTCTAGCGACAATAATAAGGATTTGAGGTAGGAGGGATGAGAACGACCATAATTGGCTCAACCAATAGTCAAAAGTTTTAACGTACTTTTTCATTCATTTACTCTATCACAAAAGTTGACAAAGAATTCAAAGCGTCATCTTCATAGACTATTGTTTACATTTAATTGTTTGATTTTAGCCTACTATTGGTGTATGTTATTATACCTTAAACGCAATTTGAATAAACTAACCACACTGGGTGCAATAACCTGCCTAACGGTCAATTATTTAACAATAAAGCTACGATCGATATGAATATAATTGGTGTACAAAACCGATTCAATCGCAATCATTCGGCGTAGACCCATCTACGGTAACGTAGCAGTCAATTCACTGCCACCTGCCGACGCCTGGCTTACGGCACATTAGTCGACACTTTATTATACTTTCTCTGCTTTAACGTTAAAATAATAAAGATAATTTTAGAAACTTCTTAGTAGAATTTACTCAATACAATCATTCCTTGAATCTATAATAATCAGTACTATTGTACTCGAACAATTGACCGACGCAGATTGATAAAATTGCACAAAAAAAACTCACGCACTACGATATTAAAGAAATATAACAATTATAATATCGTGGAATATACAAACACTTCTGAGAAAATATATTATAACCAATAGAAAAAATCTTTTTTGAAAAAAAGTAAGACACCCGGCAGGAATCAAACTTGCATGTCTTGGGTTCACGGCCCGTGCGCATTGTCCACTATGCTACTAGGTGACATACTAATTACGACAAATTTTGGTACTGTTCGGTTATGAGGAATGCAGCGGAAAACACATTTTGAAAATACCCGATATACTGGATTATTTCTTAGGTTAACCTAACCAAACCTAACCTAACCTAACCTAACCTAAACTAACCCAAACTAAGAAATAATCCAGTATATCGGGTATTTTCAAAATATATTTTCCGCTGTTTTCCTTATAACCGAACAGTACCCAAATTTCAACTATTGGCCTTTATAATACCTGCTCGTCAGCGCTCTTCCAAATGAAGCTACTATTGGCAATCGGTTTTTGTTTATTAAATCAAAGTAGGTACATACTACTTTAATTACTAACCGACGTCACGGATCTCTCCAATGTGTTTTTCAAAATTATATATGTTCAAAAATTAGAATGGTACATTCTTAAATCATGTGAATTATTCGTTGAATAAAAGAAATAGTTAATTATAATGACGTTATTGACAATAATTGACGATAGGTAGGTAATATTTTGTTTACGCGTGCATGGATTTATTGCTGACAGTTGTACCTACGTATTATCGCGACCATGACAGGAAAATGCAAGTTGCAAGATTGCATGCATGCATCAAAAAAGTTTAGAAACTACTGAACTGTCACGCAATAATTAGTACTTCCATGGCGGGGTGCATGCGCAGTAGAATGATAGTGGTGAACCTGCCGGAAGAAATACGAACTACACCGCACAGAATATTTTGACGTTTACCGGTTATCTACGCACTTGTCCGACCCTGTCTGATGCAATGTGCAATAAACTAATAAAACATTAGGTGTAATTACAAGCGATAAAATCAGACGTCCTTTGCTTTACCTCATTTATATAATATGTTTAAAAATCTATTTTAATATAATAAGTTTTCTTAAACATTTAAGAAAGGAAGATTTACTTTTTTAAAAAAACCTCTTTAGATTTATCATAATATCATCAATACAAGGCATTTTTATCAAGGAATCCTGAATAGCGTACAACTAATTTAATCTTTAGCCTAAGTATTTTTTTTAGCTTCACTTTCATAATATTACAATCTTCCATCGGCATTAAAGACAGTCTTTCTTCATAAACTTTGATAAGGAGAAAGCAACAACGGTCTAAAGTCATCTATAATGAGAACAAAAATAGTATAGTATTGCTTTATTTTAATTAAAGGTGGAATTTTCTGCTGATACTCTCCGTCTGAACTTGATCGATCTGGCGAGGACTGGCAGTAAGCTGATCAGCGTCACGGGAGGAGTGGAATATGCCTGCGCACCTGGTGACACAGCTGATCCAGTTTCCTTCACCACGAGAGATTCGCACTTGGTAAGTCATTAATTTATATTAAGTTATTAGTTATAATAAGTTATTAATTTTTACCTGTACGGTACAAAGTTAACAATAATTATAAAACTCCCATTCTATCATTAATTCCCCACCAGACAGTCCCAAAATTGCGACCATTTTCACGTTGACTATTGAAAAGCCATTTTCTCTAATCATTCTTCAATATCAAGGATTCATTGTCCTTTAATTAGTAAATTTCATCTATTAACATGTTAAATACCTCCTTTGAGGTACTCGTACTCAAATGCAATAAATATTAATAATCTATTTTTTGTTGGATACCTACTCAAATAGTTTATTATTATGTGACTTGAATGTTTACTTAAATTGTTATTTTTTTTAATGATTCACAGACCATCAGCAGTTTTAAATAACGCTGGCTCTGTCTAATGTTGTTCGTAGCATATTTTTATACAGATTTTTTTGCAAAATAGTTTTGGAATCTAGTAACGAGTTTAAAACTGTAAGTAGTTTAATGTAGCGACAAGCGACATAATAAAAAAAGCGCCTTTATTCGAGCGTACACATGACGAAGGCAGTCGGATGTCTGCATGGAGAAATTCACCTTCCAGACTTGACTGACGCGCATAACGCATGTCTATTAGGGTTTTCGCCTCATTGATTCATGAATACTATAGTTCGAATTAATTTTTGAGGGTTTACTTAGCAAATAGAAATATTCTTAACCTAAGTAGTACTTAACTCACCTGTAACAAAAAAAAAACAGATGGAATTAGAAATAATATTGAACGTAAAGATTTTTTAAATTCTCTACAAAATACTGTGACATGTCGTAAAATGGCACTACAGTTGATGTATCACAGTATAATCTTTACGTTAACATATATATTTTTTAAATAATAAAGCCGTTCGCTCATTGCTTAAAATATAATGAACAACTTTCATTATTGTTTCAATTACCTAATGTATCTAGGCTCTCTCGGTAATTAACATATATTTATAAAAGCCCTTTGTTGACACGAATTCATAAACCATTACACAATATGAATTCAAAAATAACTCCATATTACCATAGCACATTTAATTGAACGCGCTGTTATTTTAAAACAGCTTTGACAAAACATGAAAATTTATTGTTCGCAAAATTATTCCGCTTGTATCAAAATTGTTGTTTCGTAATGTAGAGATAACAAAACAAGTCTAATTTATTTTCATACGTTGTCCGGTTAGCGGTATGACTCCAGCCACCGCCATCTTTAGATTAATAAAGCCTGAGCATAACTTTTTGCACAAGCAACGAATGGTCCACTGCCATACTATTTATTGATAAAAAAAACTTGCAAGCATAGTTTGGTATTCTATAATGACTGAACAGTATAAATAATAAGTTATTAGTTATTAAAATAAATGAAAATATAATTAATATTAAATTCTACAGGTTTTTTTAAAAAGGTTTGTCGATAGCTATTTCGGTTGTAACACCATTATCAAGACTATTCAGATAAGCCGTTTGCCTTTGCTTAAATACTATACGCATAGATAGATACAGAATACATTTTCTTATTCGTTCAAACAATATTACGACTCTGTATACTTATTATTAATTGTAATAATATTAATACTTTAAAAACAACCTGTAGAATTTAATATTAATTATATTTTAATTTATTTTAAAATGGAATTCTACCAAGTAAATGCTAACTCAATTAATTAATTATTAGTTATTGTCGTTTAGAATCGACTGTCACATTGACAAACGTCCTAGCGTATTATCATAGTATCATTATACACAGAAGAAGTTTACTTACGTTTATCGTCACTTCAAATTAATAATAACACAGAACCACTAAATCAGATGAATTCCAAGGTCTCCAAAATACGTTAAAATAATCTGAAAGAAATCTGACACTAAGAATACTCCAACAAGTGAACACGACAGACGCGTCAGTTTGAGCACTCTATAGACAATAACAGGCAATTACAGGTCATCCATAGAGAACGGGAGGGGCGGAAAGGTAGTACCAGTCGTGAAATGTATCGGCTTTCCTCTTCAGTCGGCAATGCTCCAGCACAGTTTTGGAAATGTCGCAAGTGAATATAGGCTAAATAATTATTGCTACTAACGAAACTAGCTGCCAGTAGCCAGTTGCCTCGCTACACATTTAATTCGGGTTAGCGTCCTGGTCACATAGTGGTGGATTTTTTTATAATAATATAATTAATTTAATAATAATGATACGCTTTGAATGCATGTACTTCATTACTCAATCTAGTAAATTTTTAGGATGACAGCACGGTTTTTGATATGGGGATTTTTTTTTCTAATACTATCCTTTTCAAGGAAGTTCTATTTTTCCGAGGTTTTGATTGTCGCTGTACACATTTTACATTTTATTTTCAATTGAGCTAATGGATCGGTCAAATGGTAATTTAATGATATAATATTTTTTCTGGTAAAAATCAAGAAAACTAAAGTCAAAAGTATATACTTAGTTACTTATCCAAATTACTGTACATATCATTAAAAATTGAAGGATATACGGAGTTAGGTAATCAAGTAATCAATACAAACAAAAACATACATAATATTATAATGCGGTTACCTATATAAAGCGTAAAATTATTTATAAAGTTATATATTCAAAAATGATTTGTTAATAAATACAAATATAGTAAAATCATATTATAATAAATGTTTTAATATAGTGTTATGCTAATAAAAATTTAACGTCAAGTGAATCTGGATTACTCATAGTATCGATGATTTAAAATTTTACAAATTCCAAATTTTAAAAATAAACTGACGCAATAAATAAAGAATTTGTTTATAATCGGATCATGAAAGAAACCAAATAAAGACACCATTGTTGTATTAGTTTCTCAAATAAGTATCAATGTCGGGTTACCAGATTATATTTTCACAGTGTGTGGAAGTGTGCTTATTTAATTACGTTAAATCTTATTGTAAGCCTATATTATGAATTAATTATTGATCATTTGCTAGAATGGTGGACCATATAGGTAGAAACATATAAAAATTATTAAATCGGATTTCAATTAATTTGTTATAGATCGATGGAAAGGTATAAAGAATTATGGTGTTGGATAGGAACACGATTTTGATAATGTAAATTTCTTTAAGAATGTGCTCGACCCAAAGTACATAAATTGAAGTGAAAGTGTTAAAAAATCAACGTACCTATATAAGTTTTCAAAAAGATTTAACGATAATAATATTATTATGTAATAAAATTATTATACAAAATTGTGCTTTGGAGGTTGTTTTACGACTTTTTCAAAACTTTGTTTTTTTTGAAATTATGAGCTATAATTCTAGGCTACATAGTATTATCTAGTTAATTTGTCTACTTACTTCCATGTTTTAGATAAGTAATTTCGGTTCAATCGAAATACGTGTAAAGCAATGGTTAATAATTAATGAAGCGAGTCTGGTTGTTACCGTGACGCGCAAAGACGGCGAGTAAAAACTGATAAAATATTGTTATGTTAAAAGTTTGTAAGAAGCATCATTCAGGCGGTGTTGCCATCCAGTGTTGTGTGAGATGTGAAAAAAATATTCCCATTGCGCTACAAATATATTGTGAATTTGTGAGTGATTGGAATACTTATAAGAGGCGGTATCTTGCAACACTCCATGTTTTTGTGCCTCATGAAAATGTAAATTGTTCCAAATACACTAATATTAAGTAAATTTATTGAAATGGTTTACTTTTGGAAAGCCTAACGTACTACTAGTTGTTTCGAATCAATAATAACAACAAAACTTTGAATCACCTCACAATAATAAACAAATTCAAATTAGTTCAAATAAAAACAACAATTGACCGTATAAAATTAACTGTGTGTGTATTTTGATGACATATAACATAACATTGTTGACAGTCAGTGAGCTATTTAGTCTCTCTAAACTTCAGTTGAGCTAATCGGCTATGACAACTCGGTTTCAACGAGAAATGATTATTTTAACTTGTGATGTTAATGGTGAGAAAGAAGATTTTTCATCAAATCTCTTCCATGCATAAGGCGCTTTTTCCGCGTAGTAGCGTACGCGCTATGTAGACAGATTAGGACTTAACTCTATGTTGACTTCGTAATTGATATCTCTCACAGTCTTACAGCCAGTCAATTTAGTCTGATTAACTCTAGCTCTTTTGATCATATAGGTCCTCTATTTTGAAACTAAGCACCTTACACTATTGAGATTCGTTTCTAGTAATAAGTGTGGTATCTAGTTGTCAAATGTGATACCTACCAGAACTGAACTAATAATTTGGCAAGTTCATCTGGTTATTCGGTCGAGCGAGTCATCTTGTCTTGTTAATCTGTTTTCGTGTACCGTTTGAAGTACCTATTCTCTGTTATTATTGATTAATATCTGTGATCTCTGAATAAATACTAAAACCGGATATGTTTCTATTTTACAACTAAAACATACTATAACTGGTGACCAACGTTGGCCCAAAGTATTTCATGTAATAAATAAATAAAAAACATCCTGTAATTATTAAATTCTTTGTCGCTTATTATTGTATTACGGTATTTGTAAGGGTTTTCTTACAAGTTACGTGAAACTCAATATGTTAGAGACATTGACTCTTACTAAGTGTGTCATAATCGCTTCAGTTAAACGGTTAAGTAAAAAATACAGTATCCATTCATCAAAGTATACACTGTGCTTTTAATAATAATATAATATTTAGTCCACAGAAACAAGTTCAATTCGACCGTGATATAATCAACCTTCGACTAGGTGACATTGGAATTTTAAATTGCCAAACTAAACAAACTTTGTATACATACTTGCGTCCGTGCCTAGTGCGTACTTATAAAATAATTTAATGAATAAATCGAAATTCTGAAAACTTTCGTCTGCGCCATGTTGAATTATTTATTCTGTGATCAATAAATACGCACCTATCAAAGGTAAACAAGCCGTAAAACTTTCCAGTGGCATTCACACTTTTGAAATATATATTTTTATGTTATTTATTGTATACTTATTTAATTTGCCTACACCGACCAAAAATCAAACTTTTCTATTTAATACATAATATTAAATAAGACTAATGGATTTATTTCATCAGACTACTTTTTACCATGTTTTTATTAGCTCGTATTCTTGTTTTTTTCCGTACAGATTTTTTCTTGTTTGTCCAAGATTTTTAACTAACTTCCCAACTAGCTAGACATTTCAAACTTTTAGAATATAGCAGAACACGACGGGAATACATTTTTTAATACTTTTGGCCATCTTTAAGCAGAATTGAATTCATTTTCAGTTAATCCTGTTTTGTATGTTTCGGAAAAAATTCGTTAAAAGTACTGAGACCATATCCGATCGTAGTAAGATCATATTATGGGCCTCCACGGAGTGTAGGTTTTAATAAATGAATGTTAGCCACTTGCTCAACATATTAGGTACATTCTGTTACTTCCGGTACATTCTGTGACAATCGTCCAAGGTGACAACTTCCAAAAAGAGTTTCAAGTCATCAGCGAACAACAAAAACATAGCTTTTTTTATTACCAATACTATGTCATTTATAAAAATCGTGAACAGCAACAGCCCTAAGTTTGAGCCTTGGGGCCCAGAAAATGTGTAAAAGGTCTGTGACTGATAAAGGCCGTACGATACGTATTGTTGACGGTTCCTAAAATAACTCCCGAATAGCTTCAAAAATCGATCCGACAATCCAATAAGTTGGAGTTTTTCCATCAGGATGACATGATCGACCTTGTCAAATGATTTCGAGAAGTCATTGTAAGAACAGTCAACCTGGTGGCCTATATCCAGTGCCGATGACACATAATCGGTAAATACCATCAGGTTAGTTTCACAGTTAGGGACACACGACATTATAATCTGACGCGTAAGTTGCTCAGCCATCGTGATGAAATGATCACACTAAATTTAATTTAACTGTAATAGCATGTTTATTGCTGTATGTAGTAATCACAGATGGAAGGTAGACAAGAAATGGCTCAAACGCAATGTGTTCTTATATATGAGCACCGGTGGAATGGTGAGGTGAGGTACAAATAAAGAGGCGCGTGATTACATGATTTTTAAAAAATATATTTAAATCAAACTTGTATGTTTCATCGTTGTGTATAAATTTTTCTTTTCATATTTTATCCAGACGAAGCCACCGGCGATCGCTTGTATCAAAATATAATTATGTTGCATTGGAAAGGTTGATTATTTATTTAACCTAATTACTGCTACTTTTGTACGCCACTTTTCGATCCAAAACTCGACTAAAGAAAGTCCTATTTGACTATTTTCAAACTTATTTTCCTCAACTCTGCTACACACATCGCTTTTCAATCAATTTTATCGAAACCTGTTTAAAGTGCCGTAGGAGGCAGTTAAGTGCTTTCGGGTAGGACATTAGATTGATTAAAATACTTTAAAAAAGAGGGTTACATTCTGTTAACTATTTAATTCTGTTTTTCTACAGCATAGTCTTCGCTGTATATTACATAATAATATATAAACTCACAAATACACGGTACCTATTTGTTACTGTGTTAAAAGCTCTTTTAATGCATTGTTTTTGTACGTATTCTGTTAGTGCTTTACATATTATAAATTATACGTGATAATTATTATGTATCTAGTTTTCAAATTATCAAATTGCGTTATTATTGACTATCTGTATATATCTAAGGTGTTTTCAAGTTATGTAGTATGTTCAATAATGTATGGAATGTTACATTCTCAAAAATCTTGTGAATTATTCATTTGAATAAATAAGAAATGGTTTATTAATATAGGGAATAGACGGTATCAAACCTTCAATCAAGTAGTTCACAAATAATCTCTCAATAATTGAATAATCGTTCTCTCATATGACTTCCCAAGTTTCAGATTATGTTATACCTACAAAACTTTGCAAGTTAATAAGGGTTAATTAACAATACCCATGTAATGTAATGCAATACCTACAGAATTATTATAACTTGATAAACATAAGTGTGGGCCAGCAGACGGTCATAGTACCATGAACCCACACCTGAATATCACACACAAGACGTCATTAAACGAATTAATAATATGATATCACGTATATCTTGTCCGCTGTATTATGTACTTGTATTTTCGTTAAATAAACTTTAACATTTTAATTTTCGTAAAAGCTTTATTGTTTCCCGATAATCTTTTAGCCATCTAGCCTTAACTCATCCTTGAAGGTAAATCATCTGACAATTTCCTTCAAGACGATGTCTTTAAACGTAACAGCTATGTATACTACTCAGGAATTGCACATAAGTCCAGTCTTTGGTAAGGAGATAAAGGAAGGAGAACACCATCATACCACATCAGGTTCCTTTCAACACAAGTCACCTGATTCCTTTGCTTTCTTGCCTGAGGGGCATAACAGTTCCTCGCATACTGTGTTTGTCCACAATATACATAAAACGACCAAAATAATAAAGCCATTCTATATTGCATTCTATCATGTAATTGATATTTAATATAATAATATATGAAAAGAACTTTTTATACACAACGTTTTTAAATTTTCTGTTGAATTGTTATACTCAATATGCTCAAACATGTACTTGATATGAAGTAAATAAAAAACAAACAAACAAATATAGAATATTTAAATTTTATTTTGACATTTCATTTTGATTTCCATAGTAACGCATGTATATATTACTAATTTAGTTGCTAGGACGACCTCCTTAGCAACCAATAATAGTCTTTTACTTTTTACGGATTTTTCTGAAATAACTTTCCATACAAAACAGAATTATCTGAAAATGAATTCAATTCTGCTTAAAGATGGCTAAAAGTAATAAAAGAATGCATTGACATCGTGTTCTGATATATTCTAAAAGTTTCAAATGTCTAACTAGTGGGGAAGTTAGTTAAAAATCGATTGATTTGTACTGAACAAACAAATACGGGACAACTAAGAATACGAGCTAATAAAAACGTTTTAAAATAGTCATGAGACAATAAATAAGCATAAAAACAGTTATGTGTTAATTTAATCACATATTATTATGTATCCATATAACAAAACTAAACTTAATAATTAGGCATAATATAAAATTTAAATAACTATACATTAGTGTGGTAATATTTCTATTAGTACCATTCCTAGTAAAAACTGGCTTTTAAAATTGAGTACTTGCGTATATCGTGCGTTAAAAAAGACCCTTGGCTCTAACCATTGTGTTAGATTAGCAGATTAGATCGAAACACACCCTTAGGCTGCATTAAGGCAAACCGTCGGGGTTGAAAAAAAACGTTGTGACGTAATCAGTCTTATCACAAGTGGGTTCACTTTGGGTTCAACTGTATGGAGACCCTTTTTCATACCCTGGACATAGCATTCGCCGAAATGTTATATAATTAACTTTGTATACTTGATATTTTGATATTAAAAAAAATTCTGATACGTTTTTAGTGTATTTAAGTTGGCATTGAGAAGAATAGCATTTATATTTTATAAGTTGAAGGATTTAAATTGAAACATGGCGGCTTATTCATTGCCACTAACTAAGATGTACCTACGCGTTTGATTGTTCATCTAACTTCTTCTTATTGTGCCATCCCCTAACGGAGTTCGGCCACCATCAAGGCGATCTTCGATTTGTCGTCTGCTACCCGGTTACAGTTCAGTGGAGCTGCACTCGTACCAATCACGAAGGTTCTTAAGCCACGAAATGCGGCGTTGTCCTCTGCTACGCTTCCCATTGATCTTTCCTTGAATGACAAGTTGGGGAATGCCGTATTTTCGTCCTCTCACAATGTGGCCGAGGTACTATAGTTTCCTAGTTTTGATACTAAGTACAACTTCTTGGTCCTCGGTTCATCTAAAAAAACTCTTGGAAACATCTGCTGATTATAATTCATTTCCATACGTATTTACTTACTTCACACTGTCAGTATTGGGGCATAGGGCAATCGCAGGGTCATGCCTGCCACCTTGTGAAACTTGTAGAGCATAGATCGATTTTGTAGCACCGCTGCAGAGTGAGGGAGATCGGCCACTGTGACGAAACTCTTGGGGTTGTGCTACAAGGGTACGAAGTGTCGCACTCTGGATGACATTTACCAATAACGTAAAACATCTCTTCGTAACTACTTCAATTACCAAGGGCTGCCGAGTCCGCTCACGAGTATTTCGAGTATCACGTATTATTCGAGTATTTTAATGCGGTCGTACTAATGTACCCCTAAGATTCGGCGGAGACATCGATTCTCAAACCTCAAAATCCGAGACCTTTGAAGCTTAGTAAGACGCCACGTGTCACACCCATACAGAAGCACAGGTATCACGCACGCGTTGAACAAACGACATTATTTGGTGCTCACATAATACAGCCTTGACCTCTAAGTTGGCTGAATGCAGACCCCGCCATACCCATACGGATTTCAAGCTCACTGGAAATACCACCATCGTCACCAACAGTGGCGAAGGGGATAGAGCGTAGGGATCCGCCATAAATAGTGCACATTAAACTTTGTCAGTCGTACGTATTTGTTTTGTTAACATTGTGGCGTATTTTCAGATTTTATAGTGATAGTGATCTGTTAATACAAACCTCCACTCTGTGGAGGTCCATGATCCTATTAGGATCGGACATGTTCGAATAAACTTTGTCAGTCATACATATTTGTTTTTATTGAAATAAGACTACAATAATTTTGCGATGGTGTTAGTTTTTAAAATTCAATCAAACCCTACGAAAACCATTACATAATAGTGATAATAGTAAGAAAATATCTAAGAATATATTATATATATATAAAATAACTAAAATTATGCAATTAAATCATACATAACTTACAATGTATAGATAATGTTTGTTAGTTTTTAAAATTAAACTGAACCCTGCCTTATCCATAAAATTACTAAAATTATGCCATTAAACCATACACAAGTTTAGCTATTTTATAGATCGAATAATATTTTTTCTATTGTAGTTTGGTTTGGCAGGGTATGAATTTAGAAAAAATGAACCATCCATATTATGAGTAATGTGTATTATTAATCCAACGAAAATAAATAAAGTATGAATGAAAAACTTTGCCTATGCTACAACATGTGGCGAATTTTATGAGATGTCTTTACTAGGTTAGGTTAAGTTAGGGTTAATCTAATTGGAACAGTACTATTTGCAAACTATCGCCCCATTTTGTAAGATACGTACAAATGTATTCCACGGTGAAATGTTCAACGAACAACTCGTCATTTGATAAAATATTATACGAACTCATGTTTGACGTACTGTGGCGCACGAATAAGTGCCCCACGATGAACTGCATACGTACAACTTACATGTAACCAGTTATTTTAGGTTAGGTTTCCGGGGTGTAGTGGTGTAAAAGTTCTTGAGATGATCATGCACAACATGATTTCTCCAAAAATTGAGTCATTTATAATAAATGAACAGCATGGATTTAGAGCAGGCCGATCAACGGAAACTAACCTGATGGTATTTACCGATTATGTGTCATCGGCACTGGATAGAGGCCACCAGGTTGACTGTTCTTACAATGACTTCTCGAAAGCATTTGACAAGGTCGATCATGACATCCTGATAAAAAAAACTCCAACTTATTGGATTGTCAGATCGATTTTTGAAGCTATTCGGGAGTTATTTTAGGAACCGTCAACAATACGTATCGTACGGCCTTTATCAGTCACAGACCTTTTACACATTTTCTGGTGTCCCCCAGGGCTCAAACTTAGGGCCGTTGCTGTTCACGATTTTTTTAAATGACATAGCATTGGTAATAAAAAATGCTATGTTTTTGTTGTTCGCTGATGACTTGAAACTCTTTTTGGAAGTTGTCACCTTGGACGATTGTCGTCAGCTCCAACTTGATATAGATAATGTATTAAATTAGGGCAGGCGTAACAAACTAGAATTCAATATTGATAAATGCAATCTTTTATCGTTTACCAGAGCCTCAAAAGTGTGGTTTTTCCAATACTCGATGCATGGCAGAGTTCTGTCACGAATATCATCTGTAAGGGATCTTGGCGTTACGTTTGAGAGTAAACTGACACTTATTAGCCATATAGTTACCATTTGTAACAAAGCGCTTAAAATGTTGGGCTTCGTCATGCGTACTTCCCGGGTCTTTTCAGATGTTACGGTATTAAAACTTTTATTTAATTCTTTAGTTCGAAGCAGACTTGAGAGTGGGTCTATTGTTTGGGCACCGCACCAGTTGAAGTATGGCCTTATGGTGAAGAGGGTACAGAAGAAATTCTTGAGACGCCTTTACTTGAGGTTGTATGGATACTATCCGTGGCTTTATCCAACTGACTTTCTCTTAGGCATGCTTACATACTGCAGTCTGCAATTTAGAAGAAATCTTTATTTAGCTACGTATTTTTTTCGACTTATACAAGGTATAAATGAGAACTCTGCCATTCTGGGCAGTGTTGACCTGTGTGTCCCTGATAACTATCTTAGAAATAGAGACCATCAGTTGTTTATTCTCCCAAGGTGCAGAACCAACCTGCCACTGGTAATGCCAATTGGGAGAGTGATAACTATGTTCAACGAAATTGCTTTGGGTGTTGATATATTCCACCTACGTGAGAATGAGTTTAGGTGGATGTTGTTTTATAAATTCTTAAAATAGGGTCTGCTTAACTCATCCGGTGTACTTCCTTGTACCTATTGTCATATAGTGATTTTGACATGGGGATTTAGGAAGGATGGGATGGGGATGAGCATGAGACTCGGGGAAATAGGATGCAGGGTCGTGGGTAGATTGACTTTTACCTCTAGGACCTCAGTTACCTGTCCGGTTACTATACTCATTCGTGTAGGTTCCTGTATAATAATAAAAGTACATAAAGATGGCATAAATATAAATATCTCGGATTGAGCGCCACTCTATGATGATGCATAGAGACAATAGTGTTAAGGATAATTAAATGAAAAGCAAGTAGAGAAATTTAAACTGGTGTATAATTAATAAATGAGATAACTTGCGGGCTACAGTGTATAAAGAAGTTTAATTACTTAAGTGAATCACGAGCACCTAATGCGATACAATATTTAAACAAATAAGAACAAAAACCCAAAAGCTAGTTCCGGTGGACCGTAACATAAAAGAACAATAAATACCAATTACACAAAAGGCTCTCCAGCCTTTTCGCTGCCCTCGATTCCTTCCAGGACGGAATCGAGGGGTCCGTCTTCAAACGTGTGGGAACCGTGGAGTTCCTCCGATCTCTTGGCGTGGGGGGACGTCCTTCGGATGGGCATCGTCCTCGTCTCCACAACGTCAGGAAATCGAAAACCCTGTGCCCCGGGTCCGAGGCTCAGAACTGGCCAAGACGTCTGCTTCCTTCGAAAGGTCAAGACTGAGAGCCTCCTTCTCGCTCGCCGTCATCTTCTTCTCAAGCCCTTTTTTTGTTTAGCGCCGGAAATAGTTTTACGAACGGCGTACAAAACTATCCGGCGTGCGCACTTCTGACGATCCTTTGCGTATTGCCATCATTAAAAAATAGTGTGTCATGTTATTAAAATAACCTGACACTATCTAATTCATCTACTGATATATCTCTTTTTTTTAATGTAATACTGTTATATTTATATATCTTTGTTTCTAAATGTCATGTTGTGAACGTCTTAAACTTATAATTTGTAATGTCCACAATATGTTTAAAAAAAAAATGAAAAATTAAATGACAAAAAAAAGATAAACAAAGGCTTTACACGTGCCGTATAAAAAGTATGTACTTTAAGTCTTGTAAGACAGTATGTCTAACTTTAATAACAGACAAACAATAGACACGAGTTTTGATTAAGTTTCCAATTATTAAAAAAAAAAGATTTCGTTAAGAACTCGCTAGTCGATATTTAGTGGAATGAGAATCGCATTTATATTTGGCGCAGGTAACTCGGGCGTCTGCAGAACGAATCGGTTTAGTGGCAGACAGGACTAGACGTCATAATGTAACACGTGACGTTAAAAATAAAAACGGACAGAGGTCGCGACCTGCGAAAGTTGAATCTAAATTGCTTAATTTTATAGAGTGAAAACTTACGACCTCTGTACGTCTGATTGCATTATCGATGTCGACGTACGGAATCGGCGAGAGGTTTATTTTGACCGAAACCAAGATAACAATTATTAATAAATGATATCACTAGCAAAAATGCTTTCGAATACACTGCATGACAATATTATATAGATATTCATAGCTATGCGTAGGATCGCAGAATAAGTATGAGTATATTAAAACCTATCATGAATATTGCACTTCTTCTTTAGATACTTTCATAATATAAATTCCATTATTTTGAAAACACTTCTGAGAAAATATATAACTAATAGAAAAAATCTTGGTATAATTCGGTTATGTGGAATACAGCGGCAAACACACTGTGAAAATAACCGATGTACTGGATTATTTGTTAGGTTAACCTAACCAAACCTAACCTAACCTAAACTAACCCAAACTAACAAATAATCCAGTATATAGGGTATTTCCAAAATGTGTTTGCCGCTGTATTCCACATAGCCGACTAGAACCAAAATCTTTTTTGAAATAAATACTACACCCAGCAGGAATCTAACCTGTGTCTCTCGGTATTCGTGTGCACGCACATAGAACGACAATGCTATAGGTATCCTATCTAATTGCGACAATTTTAACTAATGGCTCTTACTCTCTGAAGCGCTTTCAAATTGAGTAATTATTGGCGATCGGCTTATGTATTTTAAATCAAAATAGGTATCAATTATAACTTTAATTACTAACCGACGTCATGGATCACTCCAAGATTTTTGTTGTAACTTACTTGAACTTGCTAATTATTTAATTAACTATTTTACAACGTTTTTATTAGCTCGTATTCTTGTTTGTCCGGTGGTTGTTTGTCCAGTACAAATCTTGCAATCGATTTTAAACTAACTTCCCGACTAGCTAGACATTTAGAATATATCAGAACACTATGCCAATGCATTCTTTTAATACTTTTAGCCATCTTTAAGCAGAATTGAATTCATTTTCAGTTAATTCTGTTTTGTATGGAAAGTTATTTCAGAAAAATCCGTAAAAAGTAAAAGACTATTATTGGTTGCTTAGGGGTGGTCCTAGCAACTAAGTCAAAATGACATTTCACTATTTTATATTTGTTTGTTTGTTATTTACTTCATATTAAGTACCTACAAGTTTGAGCATACTGAGCAAAATAATTCAACAGAAAATTTAAAAACGTTGTATATAAAAAGTTCTTTTTTTTATCTTGTAATTATTTAATACCTACTTTTAATTATATTGTCAAGTTTAACATATGACCAGACTGACGGAAGTAAAGTGAACTGGTAGCGTTGCCACAGGGATTTAAAATTTATACCTTGATGAACTCATAACATCATTGCCACAGTGACACAATAAAAATTAGAAAAGTTAAAAGGGGGCCAAAGTTTGCTGGATCAATAAAATAATCAAGATTAGCGGAAGTGGTAACTAAAAATTAAGGACCTTAATTAAGGAAGAGTGAAGACGGCGGAGAAGCCTGCATCCGGTAGTGAATTGAGAATCGCCGAGATAATGATGATGACTATGATACAAGAAACGAGAATAAAAGTGTAAAACTACTAATTTATTAACCCTTTCACTCCGCCTGAGATATGCCCATCCAGATAGGCGGATTGGTCAAACGATCGCCTAGAGCGAAATCCGTTAGCGCTCATTGAGCATTAACGCACCTAGTCTAAGCGGCTAAGCCCCACTTAAACAGGGGATGGCTATACTCTGACTTAAGTTTCAACTAAGTCCTCCACGAGTCAGACGTGGGGTTTTCAGAGTAATAGAGAGGCGTCCGCAGGGACCGGCGTCCCGACGCCCCGTAACGACGCCGTCGAAGCGATTAATTAAGTCGACGAGGTCGGAGGCTGTGCTGCACGCACTGCCTTTGCTGTCAATGTGGAGTTTTCTGTTTGTTTGATTCAATGAAGGTTTTTTTTCTGACGGATTTAATAAATTTAAATTTGCGTATTTGGTTTCGTGCGGTTACGTTATTTTGAATATCATAGCTATCATTTACCTTTATTAATAGACTATTTCGTTAATTAATTGGCAGTTTTCTAGATCTGCTTTTTGGATATACCTGCTTCTTGGGCTGCAAGAATTTTCAGAAATTAAATCCTCTACAAGTTATATGGGACACATAATTATTTTATTAGCTTTTTTTATACAACGAATAATTCACAAGATTTAAGAATGTAACATTATAATTATTGAACATACATAATTTTGAAAACACTTCTGAAAAAATGTATTATAACCAATAGAAAAAATCTTTTTGAAAAAAGTAAGACACCCCACAGGAATCGAACCTGTATCTCTCGGGTATCGCGCCCATACACATATTACCGCTAATCAATATTGTCTACCGTATTTCAAAAAGTTATAAGTATATTATTTTAAAGAGACTATTATTATAGCCATTGTGAAATAAATATGTACCTATATAAATTACTTTAATACACAAAATTTCACACAATTCACAGTTAAATAAGAAAGAAATTCTATAGCCAGGCACCATAGACCAAAACTTTGAAGCAAGTTTTAGTTTATAATTCAATAGGGGCAAGCCATTATTAAAAGCAAAAAATGCAAACCCCATAAATGTCATCAAATATCATCAATATTGAAAGCGTGTTACGTTTACTTGAAAACTTTAATGCATAATAAATTATGCAAAAGTAAATATTGGCAATGACATATTCGTTTATACATGTTTAAGTTTATCCCATATTTCTCCACACTTTTTACAACCACACCAATCATCATCATCAGCCTGAATCTATCCACTGTTGGATGAAGATCTCTCCAAGCTTATTCCATGTATCTTGATCATGTGCGTTGCGTTGCCACGTACTTTCGCAGAACTTAATCATTTCATCGATCCAGCGGCGTCTAGGTTTACTTTGTAGACGTTTTTTACCTCTTGGGTACCACAGAATGACTTGATTTGTCCAACGATTGTTCTTTCGGGTATACCCAGCATCCACCTCTCCATAGCACGTTGTGCTACTCTAAGTTTCTGGATCTCTCTTTTACTTAGGCTCCATGTTTCACACGCGTATGTGATTACGGAAAGCACACACTGGTTGAACACCTTACGCATGCGGCCAAAAGCATTCTAAACCAGCTTTACTCTGCGAACAATTTCAACAAATCTACATCCATCTATAGACACTAATTGTTGTCCAATATAGACGTAGTTTTTCACCTGTTCGAGTTGAGTGCCATTGATGAGGGTCTCTTTTTGGCCCGCAAATCAGTTGAACATGACTTTCGTCTTTGTTACATTTATTTTCAAGCCTACTTTGTTGCTCACAACAATAAGGTAATACAAATAATATTCGAGGTGGTTTTGGCCTAACTCATTTACCCTATAGAAAATAAAGAAAATTCAAACAAGCTTATGGTTATATAATATATTTACTAAATCTATTCAATTATTTCAATAATATTAACAAAATCAAATATCTATTGAAAGGGGATTACGGTATACAATATTTCATAATAGGATTACAGTAAATTTTAATCTTCAAATTACCATTAGTTATACATCAAAAATTATCCGCGCTGTTTTGTTTTTGAGTTTGTTAAAACACTCGCCTTCCACTCTGCGATGTTGCGTTCGAGGACCCTTGAAAGGACGAACGAGCCTACGGAGTGAATTCGCTCGAAGAACTCAGCCTAATACGATAAGCGAGTTGGAATATCTCCCAATCCTTTGTTGGCTCAACACACCCAGGCATCTTTGACGGCTTTGCTGAACGTGCATGTAAACATGAATACAAAACACAGGCACACTTCTTATTTGGAAAGGTGGTGTAGTCACTTGTATCAAATAATATTATAGGATGGTTTTATTTATTTTCACGTTCGTTGCCAGTTATAGTATGTTTTAGTTATAAAATAGAAACGCTTTTCTTTGGTTAAGAATCGTGATCACTCTTAAATATAGAAGCAACCAAAACTCTCTACCCATCATGGTGTAGCTGCAGAATAATAGCATATATCTATTGTTTATAAAAATATCAAATTACTTTGCAGTAATATATTCCCAGCGAATCCATTTCCAGTAAACAATTCAGCTAGACCAGCAAGTCGATTGGCAAAATTAGAGACGGTGTATTATTACATCATATCATAGCACATTATACCATTACGGTGTATTAGCTGAATAATCATTTTTCATAGTATTTTCTTACAACTGTAATAACAAATAATATTTCATTTCGCTACTCAATTTAAAACGCTGATTCTATATTTAGTTCAATATGATTATGTAACAGAATTTAATGTTAATGTACTATCTTTTATTGTATAAATAACGAAGAATAATTTATCTCGATGTCACTCGAATCGAAGTACTTAGCTCGTAACTATCATGTATAATATACTATTGTACCGATACGCTGCTAATAAATCTCACCCTGCTACATCGTAGACTTCGTCATTATCATCATACTCAACCTACATATCGAAAACTACACTAGAGTAACCCAACAATGGTTATCTGCTTGTCATGAGATAAAACGAAGGCTACCACCAGTAGTGCATTAAGTTTTTAACCAAGAAGATGAATCAGTAAAAAAGTAAATTATTATATTTGCTCTCAAGTTATAAATATGTACGCTCAGCAAACTTTATTATATTACAAACTTTTATGATGAACGTATATTAGCCATTCACTTAACGCATTGACAGCTTGCTCTGGTTTAGACACATGTTGTGATTTCTGTCAATCACGGTATTCGAACCCACGACCGCTTCAAATACAGACATTCTCACATTTCTTCTATATAAACACGTTCCCTACTGGATAAATCTGTGTCCGTTAAGTTATACCTATGCAATTGAACATATTACAGTAAAGTTAATCAAGATAAAATGTAAACGTCTAAATAAAACACAATATTTATTTATAAAAGAGAAACACTCCCGGTTTTAGTATTTATTCCGAATTCACAGAGAATAATCAACAATAACAGAGAATAGTTCAAACGTTACAGGAAAACAGATTTACAAGATAAGATAACTCGCTCGACCAAATAACCAGATGAACTTGGCAAAAGTTTAGTGCAGTTCAGGTAGGTATCACATTTCACAACTAGATACCACACTTATCACTAGAAACGAATCTCAATAGTGTAAGGTTCTTAGTCTCAAAATAGAGGACCTATATGATCAAAAGGGTCAGAGCTAATCAGACTAAACTGTAAGACTGTGAGGGATATCAATTACGGAGTTAAATCCTAATCCATCTACATAGTGCTTACGACGCGACGTCCAGTCAATGGACAGCGCCATATATGGGTCCTTTTCGAAGTTACGCCGCTAAACATGGAGTTAAATCCTAATCTGTCTATATAGCGCTTGAGTGTTCAGTCAATGGGCAGCGCCATCCATGGGTCTCTTTTCGAAGTCATGCCGCTAGAATACTGCGTTATACTATTTTACAATAAACAAGATACAAAAATATAGTATTTTTTAAATCAATAATTATTTACTTTCTTGTGACTGAGTATTGTGACGATCTTGAAAATCAGTAGTTTTCTGCGTGACCAAGAGTCTCCTCTCGGTTATATGCTTCGCTCTGGGCAGAATGAAGAATGAGCTACTTCACTTGGTCACTCCATCGCGTCGCCACTCTTCCTCTGCTTCACTCTCCCAGGAGGCTACCTAAAACTACTATTACCTCCAAGTTATCCGGTCCACCCTAAAAATGTGTACAAAAAATACGTGAATGTTACCCTTATATGCTTCCCTAATTATTTGCATTTCGTCTTAAAGAAATTTGAAAAATTCCGGACACCATCAATAATCATAATACAATAAATATGTGCTGGTTGTGAAAACTAATCATGAATCGTTTTTAATACTTAACGGCCCAAATGCTCGTCGTAGGTCAAAATTGAGTTTTTATTGTATTTTCAAACCATGATCCTGGACACTCCTTAAACGTTGTAGATAATCTATTTATATAATTTTGAAGCCTTATTATCCCTCATATTTATTTTAAACATTTGATGACTGCATAAAGTATTTTTGTTTCATAAAATAATATTCTTTTAAACCTCTCGCTCTAATGTTTTAGAATATAGTCATATTTCGGTACATAACTGTGCAGTAGTGTTAAGATTTTTTACATTTATTAATTTTTAAACGCATTTATAAAACCATTAGTATAATTTATGACGAGATAATTTTTGTAAAATATTCACGATAAAAAATTATATTGATAATCATTGTGATCCCAAATTTGACAAGAATTAGGCATTTTATTATTCAAAAAATCGGCAAGATTAACACATTTTAAGATGATTCTAAAGATACTTATTATAAGCTATGTCTTTGACCATTCAAGTATGATAAACATCTTATGAATAATGATTGCTTTATAATAATTATTGACCTAAGAATAAGGTAGTGTTTTTTTGAAATACGCCATTTCTTTTGTCATTCCCCAGTGGTTAAGCTACAACATACGGCCGTAGCCATACATTGACAAACCATAATTGAAGTAGGGAGTAAAATGATATTGACGTTTGTTATTATTATTATTGTTTGAACATGTAACGTTTTAAAAAAAAAATCGGATAGGTACGAGTACAATGAAAAGCGCCACGGATGACTCTGGATAATTTCTATCAGACCTGCCTGTTCTTCAAACCAACCGGATACCGGTGTCCATCCAAAGAAAGAAAGAAAGATATGGAATCTTAGAGGCACCGTGTGGTATCCATATGGTCGAACATAAGATCTGACATAATCAAAGATGAAGAAGAATATACATAAGTTTTAAGAATGTAAGATTCTTAATATTATTTTATAAAATAAGCTGTATTAAATGAAATAAAAAAATCAATGGTTACCAATTTATCTACCTACGCTAAAAGCTTTGCATAATTATTCTACTACAAATAATTACATAAGATCTAGTCTTTGTAGTCATGTTTGTGCTATGATTTTACTTAAGATTATCGCGAAAGCTCAGGTAATTGGTTTGTTAAGACAAAATTTAATAAGCTTTGCCTGAAAGTTTTCACTCCGCCCAGCGCTTATACAATAGAAGATACTGTTTTGACGTTACTTATGATGAGATCACATGATAACTCAAATCACAAAGCGATGAAAATTTAATGCCAGAGATTTCATTTCCAAACGGTGGGATATTTTTGTACTACGAAATTCATTTCAACCGTACGCAAACAATGAAATATAAATTCAAAGCGATCCTCGTTCGGTTAGTGCACATTCATTTGCCGAAGTGAATGTTTATATCAGAAAGCTTCCGAATATGTTTACTCAACATCAATTAATAATTACGTTTTAGATAAAATACAGGTGTAATCAGTAATTCCGTCAGATAATGTCAAACATCTTGAAAAAATGCTTATTCAATAATATAATACGTAGTTTAGTGATTCCCAAACCCTAGAGCTCCGCGGGTGGTGCCTCTTTCCACGAGAATTCGAATACTACTTTTGAATAAAATAAAAAGGGTTTAACATGGAAAATTTTACCACGTTTTTATTAGCTCGTATTCTTGTTTGTCCGGTACAGATTTTTTCTTGTTTGTCCAAGATTTGTATTGGACGATTGAAGATTTTTAACTAACTTCCCGACTAGCTAGACATTTGAAACTTTTAGAATAGATCAGAACACGACGACAATGCATTATTTTAATACTTTTAGCCATTTTTAAGCAGAATTGAATTCATTTTCAGTTAATTCTGTTGTGTGTGGAAAGTTATTATTGTCGGCTGCTAAGGGGGTCCTAGTAACTAAATTATTAATATATACGTGCGTTACTATGGAAATCAATATGAAATGTCAAAATGACATTTCAATATTCTATAATATTTATTCATTATTTCTATCAAGTACAAAAAAAAAGTTTTTATTAATACATAGAATTGTCAAGTTTATATAATTCAACAGAAAATTTAAAAACGTGGTATATACAAAGTTCTTTTTATCTTGTCATTATTTATAAATGACACTGCGTCCTACCCACTTAGCGGCATTTGTACTTGGAAGAAAAAAATGTAGTAACAATCGAGGCATCGCCACCTACTATGCACTGGTCATTTTGTTTCTGTGAAATCATTTAAAATATTTACGACAATGATGAACCAATAGGCGCCCTGCTGATTACTGATACCACTCAAGCCAATTTGAGATAGAATCACAACTCATAGCTATCTGGCATTCATTGTAAAGTAAATGGCTGCAGTTTTTAGTAGACTGTAATATGACCGGATGATTTGGATGCTGGTGGGTGTTATGCCAAGTATTCCGGGCACTGACCTTTAATGATGATGATGAGGCTAGCGCCCTGGTCTGGTTCTCACTCACTAGCACTACCACTTTTCCGGTTACACTATATTTTTTGAGTCACTCTGTGGTTTATTGAATAGATGGTTGGGAAATGAGTTTGATTGTTTATGAATTACGGTGCGTTACGCGGCATTGGATCGATAATTCGTAATTGAATTATTTTTGTGATGACGCTAGGGTGAAACAAATGCACGTCTTGATGAGTTTTCTGGAGCCTGTCTGTCTGTCATTTGCGGCGTCTTATTGTGGACATGGACATCTCTTCACATAATTTTGTTTGTTCGTATTGTTTTAGCTTTGTTTTTGTATCATATATATCATTAAATTCGTTTATATTTCTTTTAAGTCTCCGTGCTTTTTTTCCCATGGCACTTTTTATTAAATTACGTATTTCAATAAACTCAGTCAAAGCTCACTTGAGAGCGTGGCGATCTCGAACGCACTTCCTTTACGCCACAGTATGATACTGCAATTATGACGATTATAGAGTATAATATTATAGTTTAGAATTGTTCCGTTGCCTAGGCAGCGAATTTATCATTGTTGGCCATTTGCAATTCCTTGCGTAAACAAACGTTTAAACGTCAGTTAGTAATATAAGTTAAAGTGTATAGAAATAAGCCAACGGCGTTCCAATAAGCGGTCCTTTTTCTTGAGTGTATAATTTAACAAAATAATTAAGAGCTTGTCAAAGAATCTAGTGTATTATAAGTTTTGTTTTTGTTTTGTTACGCGAAAGAAGTAGATATAACTTCTAACGCGTGTACATAAGTACACACACCGTTTTTTTTAATTTATAAACAGATAGTACCTAGTCAAATTACAATGAAATTGCAATAAAACTAATTAAGTTTGCAGTCATAATAAAAATATTATGTTCAGTAGGCAATAACCTTTTGTAGTACGTAATTCAGCGTGCATATTATTATTTTTTATTTCACTTCACTCGCCTCGCAACAAGAATTCAAAAAGAAAAATGTGTTCACTTCCTTTGGAGAAGGCGAAAGAATAAAAGCAGGAAGCGAGAGCTGCAAAAAGTCTTATGATTTTTCATTTTTTCAACACTGTAAGAAGTATCCGCATTCTATGAGGGTAACATTGTATGCGCTGTAAAGCGAAGCGGCGAAGGAAAGCGACCAGCGGTGCGATGAGCGATTTATTATAGTCGCTTTTCAAACCAACGCGGCGATCTGAAAATCGATAAATGAAAACAAATTATTTTATTTTTACTTATTTATCTCGCTATACGTTTACGTTATATATATATATATATATATATATATAGTTATTATGTATTGCAGTAGTCGTATTTTACGAGTCCCTAACGCAGTGGGTTATTGATCCAAATCTCGGATCTAGCATAAAAAAAAATTTGGACAAGAGTATGGTTTAAGGGTGATGATTCTATCTACCAGAGGCACCTAGCGGAAAAATACGAAGCTTGGAATTTGAGACATTTTTTTGATAATTTACAATTTCAATTAATAAATATGTTTCTTAACATTAAAAAATATATATATTTTGTTTTAAGTCAGAGAGTAACTTACAATAATTGTAAAAAAATATTATAAAATGTGAATTTGTCACAGGACATATTATTATCACAGTATATTTAATAGTCATATTTATTATTAAAATTTAGTTTATTAAGTTTTCAATTTTTCCTCGTAAAGATTTTTGACTAATTCATAGTTTGAATATTTTTTATATCTATTTTAAAAAAACATCGATTTTTATAAAAATATAAATGTGTATAACTAGAAATCCTTTTTATTTATATCAAATCGAGCTTAAATATTGGGACCATATCTAACAAGTGCCACCTGTCAGCATTTTTGGATGTGGCAATATGCTATTACTGCACTGTATGTATCTGTCAAACTATTATGAGAGTATCCTGTCATTTATGTTCTTTCACAATCAGGTCAAAATAAGTTATCTCTTTATTTGCGTGTGAGTTGATTTTTCTAATTTAGAATGTGTGTTTATGCGTTATACATAGGTAGATAGATGAATCAAGACAAATATTTTAATATTTTGAACACAATTTGTAAAGACACTATAATATCTTGTTTTAACTCTTATTGTCTCCATAAATTCTTTAGATGAAACAATTTTTTCTAAAACTATTTAGTTTGTAGTCATGTAATATTATGTTTTATCATGTAATAAAATACAGTATAAACAATCATTGCAACTGCGCTTTTACCAAAATTCATTCAAAACAATATAGATTGGTTACTTTCAGCTGTTTTTTATTATTCAGTATCATTTTTCATTTATAGCTTATGTAATATGTAACTTGATTTATGATGCCATAATGTGGTCTAACTAGTTATTCTGATATAATTATATTTCACAACAAAATATAAGCGTTTTTGTCGCTTTCTTCGCCGCTTCGCTATACCGCGTGCATGCCGTAAGAAGTTTCCAAGCTGGGAGGCGGGGATGCGGCTCAGCCTGGCTGGAGAACAAGTGCTTTCTCGAGAAAAAGAGCCACTTGTCTATGACAGGTCATTTTTCATGTTTTTTCTTCTTCTTCTGCTTCACACCGCGGACAAAACCTGCATATTTTGAATAAAAAAATCGTCTGACTTTTACATTCGCGGTAATAAATTGGGGTGTTTTGGGGTGAGTTAACTCTATGCACATATATTTATCGAGGCAGATTATAAATTGATATTTATGTATATACAAAGCGTAAATTATAATTTTCCCTGCATGATAGATATGTACTTTTTAACAGTGGTCGATTTAGATACGTAGATCCCCAATGCGTTGAAAAGTTTGAACGTCCCCTTGCGAACATTTTGCAAAACATTAAACCATCATTATGAGTTTCAAATACAGTAATAGTTATGTAGCCGAAATTTGAGTTTTGCATGTTTTGATTTATGTATTACACACAGATTTTTAGGATGGCAGTACCTTCTAACGAAGCAAACGCCTCATTTACTTTATGAAAACATACCACTGTTTAACAAAAATATTCATTGGAACTTCTTCACAATTATATAAGACACCTATAGCTTCCTGATCAATGCACATGGGCGCGAATCCCGGGGGCGCAGGTTCAAACCTGTTGGGTGTCGAGATTTTTTTTACTCATTATAATGGTTTTAATATATTTCTCAGAAGTGTTTACAAATTATGAAAATCTTTGAAAGATGTGTATTTTTTTCACAATTTGGATGTAAACATTACTATTGGTGCATTTGTAATATGATTGTCAATGGTGGTTTACTGCATAGGCAAACAATTTGAATGCGTATCCGGAAACTTTTACGTATGCAGTTCGCCGTATCACACTTCACCGTGAAATGTTGTATCGGAAATATATGGCCGTATATTAAATACCGTTCATCTTCTTTGGGTCGTATAAATAGTACTGACATAAAATACATGTTTAAATAAAACACGGTTGTTGTTGGTTTATACTTTACAGGAAGCCAGCAGCAAACGAATTTTGAAAATAGCCGATATACTGGATTATTGATTAGGTTAGATGAATTCATGAATTTTGACAAAATCAGCTATGAAAATTGAATTTATGTTCATATTGAATCTAATAAAATTAGAAACCGTATAGTATACGGTAATCTCTTTCCGATAAGAAAGCTCACGGCAAAGTGTGCTACGGTGAAATGTTTTACGTAAAATTTACATGTAAATATTTGAATTTCTTTTATTTTGTTAACTCTCAACTCATGATGGAACTGCATTGTATTACCTATTGTTATACTATTTATGTCGCTTTGGATTTTGTTTGATAAATATTGTTATAAAAAAATGTATTCAGTTGAAAATGTCCCTCTGTGCCGGACGAAACCGGTTCTAATCTATTGATTAAAAGTGGAATAAGTACTACAAAAATTTTTTATTAAAAAATTAATATTTGAATTTGGAGGTCCATAAATATCAGGGTTGGTCTCCACGTACCTAAAACGGGAATGGGACAACTGGACTCAGTTTCTATCTACTACTTCGTAGTTTTAATTCATTTTACTCCTAACATAATTTTTTTATTGCGGATTGAGAATTACCATGCCTAAGGCTTTATATAAAAATAAAAACTCTTTTTTCGTTGGAACTTAAACATATGAGCGATTAAATCATTATTTACGCGTGCATATTTAAATTCTCACCAACTATTAAATCATAATATAATAATTTAAATACAAATAATAATATTAAATATATTTTTTAAAGGCACGTATAAGTACCTAACGTCTAATTATTTTCGAATTGCGTGGCGTCCAGTTTTCCCGGCGCCAAATCGTCTTAGACCCCCTAAAACCGCTAGTGCAACCGATAAAATGGTGTATTAAAAATTATTCATCAATCGGTCACTGATTTGATTTTTCTAGAGTCCAGGGTCAAAGACCACTTTGCAAAAACTCATGCACCATATGAAAGTAATAAACAGAGAAGACCCAGCAGACCAGGGTCCAATTTGTATTTAATAAATGGGAAGGCGTTATGGCTAATATTTTCTGCTTTTTCTTTTCGCCATAACCATAATAATCCTAATATGTTTTTTATTGCATCATTAGTTAGCTTGTTTGAAATACAATGCTTTCAATCAAACCTTCGTAACTCCACTCATTCATCAGTCTGACCATCATAAACTCAGATTTTACCCAGTGGCGTTCTTAGCAAATATATTTACCACTTTAATGACAATAAAATTTTAAAATAACTTAGTCTGGGTAATTTTGAACACTAGGGTAACATTTAACAACATCTAAATATTTCGTTGGACAATTTTTATTTCTCTAATAACTGGTATGGTCCAGATCCAAATATTTTTAGTAACTTAACGAACAACGAATCTACCATAGACGAAAAATAATACAGCTGAGAATATTTCTGGATTTCCGTCAAATCGTACTCCCTAACTAGGCCTAAATATAGCTCCACTATCGATCAGTATAATTTTACGGTTACATGTAAGTTGTACGTATGCAGTTCATCGCAGGATACTTATTCGTGCGCCGCAGTACGTGAAACATGAGTTCGTATAACATTTTATCAAATGACGAGTTCTTCGTTGAACATTTCACCGTGGAATACATTTGTACGTATCTTACAAAATGCGGCGATTGTTTGCAAATAGTACTGTTCCAATTAGATTAACCCTAACCTAACCTAACCTAACCTAGTAAAAACATCTCATAAAATTCACCAAATGTTGTAGCATACATACAAATATACTTCACGGTGAAATGTTTAACGAAGAACTCGTCATTTGATTAAATGTTACACAAACACATGTTTCACGTACTGCGGCGCACAAATAAGTGTCCTGCGGTGAACTGTTTACGTACAAATTTCCGGATACGTAATTTTACTGCTCACCCCCTGGACCCCTAAAACAATAGTATCTTAAGTCATCACTGCTAATTCATCGTTTAGTAAAATTAATTATTGTAATCAGAGATTGTTTAATTTCTTCATATTACCACCACCAGAAACGCTATGTTCATTAAATAACCATATTAGATATAAAACTACATTAAACTCGCGCTGATATTATATTAAATGTATGTTGATATTAATAATTTATCTGATTATTAAAATATTTATCAAACCCTTGCCATCCGGTACAGAATTTAATGTTTAAAAAATCTACAGCATTGGACAAAACAGATGTTTCCATTTCCCTTAATCGTAGTTTGACGAAACGAATATTACCATAAAAGTATGACTGTATACGCTGTCCTTCTTTTGAATCATTTTATAAGCAAAATTTAAATTTTTACAAAATTACTGCTTATCTACTCATTGGTGGATTTATGGTTTGAAACCGATCCTAGAATTCTTCTAGTCAAAGGTTCAAAATTGAATTCTTTTCAATAGACACTGGTGGTGATTTTAGCAGTGGACTGTATTTTTAAGGTGATGGTGGATGGTGAATTATGGATCTAGGGGGTTTACACAGGGTGCCAGAGAGGGCTGGCGCGCGCTCACGCACTCACACACTAGTAAACTGTCGATACACTTTAATGGATGGTATATGAGGTTGATGAATGATTATGATAAGTTGTATGATTGATGGACGTGACGTTCACTCAAACCGTAACAGATTTAGTGCAACGAAGGTCGAACAGATACGTTTTGTATGAGTCACGCTATAGTTGTCAATGGTAAAGTTAACAAACTTTCCCACGTCCGCTTTCTAGATATCACTTGAGATAACTGAATGTTATTCACAATCACGGTCTTTATGACCCGTAATTGCTCGTCGTCTGGTCTTGTGACAATAATTAATACAGGGAATTGAGTATGTGGGAAATAAGGATGACGACCACCACAGTTGCCGCAACCAGACAGTAAGCAATGTAATACATTTCACAGAGTATTCAAGCTTTCAATATTTGAATATATCATATAAGGCACTGGTACAACTGGACGCCAAGAGAAGTTTGTGCCGCACTGTCTTATGAAATAACGTCAATTAATGAAAAAAATAGACGTTCGTTACGATTTGATACATAAAGTATATGAAGAAGTTTATTAAGTCTACTACTTAGTAGTTTTAATTGATTTTACTCTTAACATAATGCTTTTTATTGCAGATTGAGAATTATTATGCCTGATACTTCATATAAACAATTACAAGATAAAAAGAACTTTTTATATACAACGTTTTTAAATTTTCTGTTGAATCATATAAACTTCACTTGACTAGCTTAAACCATCAAAAAAATATGTACTTGATAGAAATAATACTGAAATGTCATATTGATTTCCATAGTAACGCAAGTATATATTAATAATTTAGTTTCTAGGACCCCAGACTAGCAACCGATAATGGTGTCGAAATAACTTTTCATACAAAACAGAATTAAATGAAAATGAATTCAATTCTACTTAAAGATGGCTAAAGTCTCGTTGGAACTTAATCATTATTTACGTGTGCATATTTAAATTCTCACCAAGTATTAAATAATATAAAAATATTAAATATATATTTTAAAAGTACCTATAAGTAATAAATTTTACGAAAGTCTATTTATTTTCATTGGATTGGATAGCGCCCAATTGTCCCGGCGACGAATCGTCCTAGACCAGCGATTCTCAACCTGCGGCCCTTTAAGCTTTTATGTGCGGCCCGAAACACATTTATTATCAGGAATTTCGTATATCTTGAGATTCGTTTCGACTTTGACGCACAGATAGTGACACCCGAAGAGGATTGTCATTATGGTCCACATCAGATCTGGTATAAGAGTGTTACTATTGTACATGATTAATTTAAAAAACACGCATAATTTGTAATATCTCAAAAATGTTTTTTAAAAAAGGGGGGGTTTCATGATTTTTTCGTCACACCATTAGTGATGCGGCCCGCGTTACTTTACATAATATATATGTATTTGGCCCGAAGAAAAAAAAAGTTGAGTATCATTGTCCGAGACCCATAATATTATAACCCTTAGAGCTTTTATTACTTCACAATACACGGCAGAAACTAAGGGTCAAGACTTTATCTCGCTGAGTAGTGTGCTAATAATTGATAATAGGTATAACATTTACTGTCGGGTTCACATTGGATGCAATATCATTCGCGCATGTACATTAATTATATGGTACTTAGTTTTACATAGAGTATCACAAGGCCCTACGCCCTAGCCTTTATTCTTGGGAATGTCTCAGGAGCAGAAGCCCAAGACTGAGGTCTCTACGCACTCAACTCTGTGGCATAAAAGTGCCCATAGAAGAGAGGATCAAGGAGAATTAACAAAAATAAATTATTATGACTCTCAAAAGCGGTGGTAGTTTTAGGTACGTAGAGGTCTGTGGCACTGACAAATTTGGACGCAGTCTTGTGAAAATTTGTGATAAATGGCCTTTACAATAATATGTACAATGGATACTACAATACAATAATAGTTAAGTATATCGTCAGATTTTTTATGTTTCAATTATTTTGTAAACTAAAACCTTGATACTTTCTAATGAAGCAACCGCATCGTCTACTTCATAAAAAACCGCAACTGCTCTGTAAAATTATAATATTTGTATTTATTTCTTCATTCGCCGCCCTTAATAATATGCCACGTCTATGCAACGCATGATCTGCCTCGTGTCCGGAAATTTGTACGTATGCAGTTCGCCGTATCACACTTTGCGGAGAAATGTTTTATCGGAAATATATTGCCGCATATAGACCCACCAAGCTCTTTGGGTCGTTTAGCACTGACATAAAATTCATATCTAAATAAAACACGGTTCTTGTCGGTTTACACTTTACATGAAGCCAGCAGAAAACAATTTTTGAGAATATCCAATATACTGGATTGTTTGTTAGGTTAGGTTAGGTTTTCATTCTTGAATTCATGATTTTTTTCCAAAATCAGCTATTAAATTGAGTTAATATTCATATTTAATCTAATAAAATTAGAGAACGTATAGTATACGGTCATATCTTTCTGATAAGAAAGCTCACGGCGAACTGTGCCACGGATGTACAATTTACATGTAACCATCTAGCATAGGGGCCGTCCACAAATGACGTCACACGATTTTGGCTATTTTAATCTCCCCCCCCCCCCACCATATTATTAGAACCTTTTACCACCCTGTCTATATTACGTCAGATTTTTGACACCCCCCATTAAATATTAAAAAAAATATTTATCCTTAAATCATTTTTTGTTTGTTTAATTTGTCATGTCACATTTTCTCTGACCCCCCCCCCCCCTCTTCATCACAAACCATTGCATTGCCCAGAACCTCAAAATGAGTAGGGAACCCGATTCAAAAAAATTAATATAATACCTTTGGTGGCAGATGAATAATTAATGATTGAATCTAATAAAATTGGAGACCGTATAGTATAAGAACGGTCATATCTTTCCGATAAGGAAGCTCACGGCGAACTGTGCTACGGTGAAATGTTTTACGTACAATTTACATGTCACCGATCTGCCTATCCTCACGGGTCGTCACTATCCACTTATATACAAAGCATATGCAAAGAAATAAAAAGTGATTAGCTACGAAAAAAATCAATCATATTGAATTGTTATTGGTCCGTCCGACGAACATCTGCAAAAACAATTTTCCATTTCCTCTTATAACTCATTCTGCTTACTTAATGCTCCTGCAATATCAATTTATCATTTCAAATGCTAAGAAATAAAATTATTCTTTTCTTGAATAAATTATTGCCAGTTCATTGAAAAGAGTACTGTTATTTTAAAACATACTGGATCCGACTGAGAATAATAGAATAAAACAAAACATGCATATTCGATGGAAAAAAACATGTAGACAAAATCGATATACATTAGAAATATTAAAATAATATGTACAGTAAATATTATTACAGTTTTTCCATAGTAATCATAGACGGGGCCAAGGATTCCATGCCCTCGGTGCCTTGACAAATTTAATGTTATGTACAGAGTATCCCATAAGTAACACATCATTTTTATATACAGTAGAACCTCTAGGTACTAGGGATTACAATACCGGTATTCAACTATTTATCGATCCCGAAATACCGGTTTCAAAAATCCAAAATACCGGTATTTTCGGTATTAAAAATCATATACGTTTATATTTTTCGAAAATGAATTTATTATTAAATAAATTTGAATATTATAATATTGTATATTAAATTTAGTGTATAAGTTTTATGCTGCCATAACGCAAATATATTGACTTAGTACTCAGACCAACAAGTGTTAAATAAAATTATAACAAAATCCCTCGAATATAGGTACTAATGGAATTGTCGCGATAAATTAACATATTTCAAAAAAGAAAATATTCGTGGCAAACATTTCCAACTATTAATCTATAACAGTTGGTGTTTTTTGGGCATAACCTGATAACTGCTTTTTTGGTAATTTTATTTTAAGAGTAAAAATTGGGTCACCATAGTATTATCTTCCATTTGGTAATAACCCGATATCTTTATTTCACTTGAAATTCTCAAAACGCTATTTTAATAATAAATGATGATATGTGAACAAACACAGTGGTCAGTTTGGTCAAAACATGACCAACCAAAAACCTTATCATAGTTTGATCACTGATAAGTGACCTTATTTTCCTAATTAGCGAAACAATTGACAATCTAAGTATTGTCATATTCTTCTTCAATTATTTATTTAAAAATGTTTTTTTCAATTTTAAACAAAAAAATCAACTGAAATTTAAGTGGGCAATTCAAAGCTTAAAATGGCTCTCCTGTAAATTCAACATTTTGCAGTTAACAGGTTATGCCCAAGCAACACTGATACTTATTATTGATCCAAATTTGGTAGTATGCACATCCAAAAAACGTTGAATTTGAGAGATATTTTCCTATACCTGGACTTATAGTAGGTATTTGTAAAAATTATCAGTTCTAAAATATTATGATCAATACAACACATACATTTATTATGGTCAACATAATAAATGTAGGTAGGTACTTTAGGTTGCCATAAAATAGTGTTTTAAATAAATTTTAATAGTTATATTTATTGATAGATACTTCTTTTTGTTCTATAATAACTATGTTTTGAAGAATACCGGTATTAATACCGGTATTGATATATTCATTCGGTATTGCAATCCCTACTCGGTACAGTGGACTTCGATTAACGGACGAAACATCCGGTCAAATGTAAAATTAGAAACACCCATTTAGCGTAGTTATTAGAATTAATTCGGATGAATCATAGGTGGTTAGATAGGTTAAAAGTCCCGGAGATTGTGAGTTCGAATCCTACTCGGTCATATTTGTTTGGGATTTTCTTTTCTAATGTTAATTACCTAATGTTTCTGAGATTTTTCACAACCATCTATTTTTGATATTTAAGAATTTAAACGGTGAATAAATTAGAATACAATTTATAGCGCATCTAATACATATAATATTATATACATATTTTATTACCTATGACTAGTATTCTACCCTGCTAAGTAAAAAGACAGTGTTTTTGGTATTAGTGAAATGAGAACCCAAGTTTTAAACTACATCTTCTCTTATATTATGTAAAATTATTAGATTGTTTTGACATAATCTCTAAATATACACTATATATTGTCTATGTCAAAACAATCTTATAATTTTACATAATATAGGAGAAAGTGTAGCTTAAAACTTTGGTTCTCATTTCACTAAAACCAAAAACACTGTCTTTTTACTTAGCAGGGCAGTATAATGGACAAAATGATAACCGCTCTAATGAGCTATTTTCATAACATTTTTTATTAAAATGTTTTTATTATGTCGTATTTTTATTTGTCCGGTGGTTGTTTATCCAGTACAAATCTTGCAATCGATTTTTAACTAACTTCCCGACTAGCTAGACATTTGAAACTTTTAGAATATATCAGAACACGATGCCTATGCATTCTTTTAATACTTTTAGCCATATTTAAGTAGAATTGAATTCATTTTCAGTTAATTCTGTTTTGTATGTAAAGTTATTTCGGAAGAAATCCGTTAAAAGTAAAAACTATTATTGGTTGCTAGGGGTCTGAGGTCCTAGCAACTAAATTAATAATATATACGTGCGTTACTACGGAAATCAATATGAAATGTCAAAATGACATTTCAGTATTCTATATTTATTCAGTATTTCTATCAAGTACATTTTTTTTTGATTGTTTAAGCTAGTCAAGTCAAGTTTATATGATGCAACAGAAAATTTAAAAACGTTGTACATAAAAGTTCTTTTTATCTTGTAATTATTCTACTACCAGAGTATTCATAGCTTAAAACTGTGGAATTTTCGAGTGGATTTTTGGATTACGATTATGTATGATAATTACGGACTCAATTAGTATTGTCAGCTATGCCAGTTTTGGTCGGGGGTATACGGTTTACAGAAGGGTGGAGGCTATCATTCAGGGGTTGTTTTAATGTGTGTGTGTTCTTTGATGACTTTAATGTTCAAACAGAATAATTTATTCACAAAAAATAATGAGTTTATATTTGGTTTGTTTTGTGACATTACATTTTATACAACCCCTCATCACAAATCATCATATATATCAGATCCCTTTTTATGTTGTGACATCATTAGTTGAAAAATGGGATTGTTTAAAAAATATAATGGATACAATCTTAACAATGACATCCCTAGACAAAATACCGCCCCTAGGCAGAGCCAAAATGCCGCCCCAATTTTACAACGTTTTTATTAGGTCGTATTCTTATTTGTCCGGTGGTTGTTTATCCGTTACAGATCTTGCAATCGATTTTTAACTAACTTACCGACTAGCTAAACATTTTAAACTTTTAGAATATATCAGAACACGATGCCAATGCATTCTTTTAATACTTTTAGCCATCTTTAAGAAGAATTGAATTTATTTTCAGTTAATTCTGTTTCGTATTAAAAGATATTTCGTAAGAAATCCGTAATCCAATCCACTATTATCGGTTGCTAAGTGGGTGGTCCTAGAAACTAAATTATTAATATATTATACGTGCGTTACTATGGAAATCAAAATGACATTTCAGTATTTCTATATTTGTTTGTTTGTCTGTTTTTTATTTACTTCATATTATCAAGTACAAGTTTGAGCATATTGAGCATAATAATTCAACAGAAAATTTAAAAACTTTGTAAGTATATAGAAAGTTCTTTTTATCAGTGTAATTATTTATACAGTGTTTTTTATCTTCTTTTCATGACTCCAATATCTAATAAATGTGTTGTATGGATACAATGCTTACTATACATACATACCTTTGGATATTTTATTGATAGAATAATATTCTTTATCTATTATAATTTGGTTCAGGCAGGGTTAATGAATTTAAAAAGAATGAACCAACAATATGTGTTATATGTATTTTTAATCCGATATGAATGAAAAAGCGTGCACAATTTTGTCGTATCGCCCAAATTAGACCAAAACTAGTATGCTTTCGTTTAGGCAGGGTTTAATTGATTTTAAAAAACTAACTAACACCATCTATAAATTGCTGTCTTAATTAATGACTAATAAAGTTTAGTGTGCATTATTTATGGCGGATCTTAACAGCCTACCTCCAGCCTTCGCCACTACTTCCTTGTGAATAAAATATTCAGTAATTTGAGAATCGAAAAAATTTAAAAATCACCAGTACTATTAATTACCATTGATTGTAATGTAAAATCATCCGTCACGCGTTACATTTTCAATTTGAACTTTTTCTTTTTTTCAGGTCCTGCCACCTTGGGAAGCCGTCAAAACGGGGACGATATCCTTCAAGTTCCGCACGAACGAGCCAAATGGACTGATCGCCTTCAACACTGGAGTTAAACCGCCAAGGGTAGGTTGTACGGTAAGACACTTGACGAAACGCAATGGCGACGTTCCAACAACCCTGTCAATCATCAAACCATCATCTAATACTAACCTCTATTTTCCTATCTAAACATAACAGTAATACACAATAATAACTAAACTCAACGTTGCTAAATTTTATTATTTACTACCCATCAATCCATTTTATTTTTTTAATTGAATAAATAAATTAGAAAAAAGAAAAAGGAGGGTACATTTAGCAGAATAGCCGGCCCTTCGGAATATTCATACAAGTATTTTTAACTGTCATTCACAAAAATATACCAGCGCATCTATTATATACACAAGCCTGCTTTCGAACATTACGGCAGCTATCTAGGGTAGGTTTGTATAGTACTTATTATAACAATTACAATAATTTTGTTGTAATTGTTACAATAAATGCTATGTTTTAACAGCACCTCTTTTGGCTGTGGTAAATTTGAGGGTTACATGTAAGTTATACGTATGCAGTTCATCGTGGGACACTTATTCGTGCACCTAGTAAATGCGGCGATAGTTTGAAAATAGTACTGTTCCAATTAGATTAACCCTAACCTAACCTAGTAAAGACATCTCATAAAAATCGCCACATGTTGTAGCATACGTACAAATGTATTCCACGGTGAAATGTTCAACGAATAACAGCTCATCATTTGATTAAATGTTACACGATCTCATGTTTCACGTACTGCGGCGCACGAATAAGTGTCCCACGATGAACTGCATACGTATAACTTACATGTAACCCTCAAATTTACCACAGCCAAAAGAGGTGCTGTTAAAACATAGCACTTATTGTAACAACTATTTACGTACAAATTTCCGGATACGACCCGTCAAATCTATGGGTTGCGATTACGGTTCCAACATCGTTTTCGTCTTATAAAAAGCAAATTAATAATTTTAAATCCATTCTATCAATCTCTATTTATTATACTCCTGCTTGGAGTAATTTTGTTACTGTACATGGAAGAAGTTTACAAGCAAATATTATGACTTTTAATCTGAATTTACAAGATTTAAGTGAAGAGATTTTTCTATGTCAAATGGCTACTTTTCCTACATCGTCTGATATATTTCTACTGATGAGAAATAACGCAACAAAAAATATTCTCAACGAGCACCACCAAGGCTTACTATATTCAGGCCGTAATACTAAATTGTTAATTACAACAATAGTGCTAGTTATTGATTATCTTCGAATACAATGCCGTAACCTTGTTCACAATAAATGAATACTTTCGATTTCGTTAAAATTGTTACCATTATTTAAATATGCAACAATCATTATTTTCTACAAACAGTTTACTATATTGCATTCCAAAGTATGACCAATAACTAGCACTACCTACCGGAGAAGTTTACAGTTTCGTGTCACAGCCTGAATATAGTTAGCGTTAGAGCGCCGTTTTGCCTATTCTGAACTTGAGCATAGATAACTGCATTATTTTAATTGAAAAATACATCATTTTTAAAAGCCTCACAAACATGCATTATAGAAAAATCGTAGAAAAATAATTTGTCCGAGTAAATCATGTTGAAGTATCCAGATGTTCTGACATCTTCGAGTAATTATTTTTTTATAAATTTTATGAGAGAAGTAGGTAGTTAAAACTATCATCCATTGATTGAATCTATATCTTGCCTTTTTTTAAAGTAGGTAATGAAACCTAGCTAGTGAGCATAATAGTAAATAGAATTTATTATAATAAAAATCTAATAATCACACCATTTCATTATAATTTTTTCGATATAACGATTTCTCCCACACGTACTGTTACAACGCTAGAACTGAATAATACCATTTTTTTATTAATCATCCGATACCATCCACATAATATCTAGTAAGCTATAACAACAATTTAATCATTTACCTGTCATTTATTGGTAAAAAAATACCTTTTAAATCATAAATAATCATTGATTAATTCATTCTCTTTGGTGTTAAGGAGACTAAATTTTTTTTTTTTTTTTAATAAATTAATTATTTAAAAATTTTTACAAAACAAAATAAAAATAGATTCATTACTTTAAATTTTATTTCGATAGCTAGAACAACCTTTTTACGGATTTGCAATTTTAAACGGGGTACTCAAATAACGATATGAAATTCCCATTATTTTTTTTTATTGACGTTTTGTCTAAAAATGTGAATTTTCACTCTGAAAAACGAATCCGAAGATACCGACGTTCAAGAAATTTTTGGTTCGTCTACCGTTAGGTTAGGTTACCTTCACAAAGAAAAAATATAATAAATTGTTATTAATTAAAAGTTTAATATAATTCACATTAAAATAAATCGTATTAAAGATGAAAGTTTTATTGTTATTCTTAAAATGTCATATTAATTTTGGATTTCATCATTATAGTATATTTATTATTAATTTATTTCAAGACATTGTGGTATTTTTTACGTTTTTCAATTATACATGAGTATCAAGAAATTGTCTTGTTATAAAGAAGTTATTTCAGTCAAATCATTGCGTTTCAAAGTGTTGATACTGTATTTTAATTTATTTATTGAATAACTATTAATAAGCTTACCGTAATTGAATTTTTAATCACTTTGATGTTACTATTGAAAATTATTTTTTCGTATTTTTTTTTTAATAATTGGATTGGATGTTACATCACTTAACACTGAAAAGTAGATGCTTTCACAATCACGTCATCCACCTCAACCCACCTGCTTTTTAGAAAAACGTAGTGCATAATGGCTATATTCATTTATTATGCAGTAAAACTATCCACAACATTTCACAACAGTACTAAGGTGTAATTACTATTATGTCCTGCTAAGTAAAAATATAGTATTTTGGTTTTAGTGAAATGAGAACGCAAGTTTTAAATTACTCTTTCTCTTATATTAAGTATATAAAATTATTAGATTGTTTTGACATCTTAAAACCTCTGTTTAGAGATTATGTCAAAACAATCCAATAATTTTACATAATATAAGAGAAAAAATAATTAAAAACTTTGGTTCTCTGAATTCACTAAAACAAAGACACTGTATTTTTACTTAGCAGGCCAGTATTCCAAACGTATAGTCCAAACCGTTTTACCACCACGTGTAAAACCAACACAAAACTGTGTTATCTCCAAATAATGACTTCATCGATTAATACATTTGAAAAAAATACTCTAAAAATGAAAATAATAGTTCCTAATCTGCCCTTCCAAGGAAGAAGACAATAACTAACTGTCATACACTTTCGATACAAATGACATAGTGTGTTTTTTTTCAAATTGTAGTACTCTGAATTAATAAAAAACGGTGATATTTTTATTAGTAGGATGTTACAATAAAAACACAGTAATAATAGCAGTAACTGCAGTAAATAGGTGCAATGACTGCCTTTTTGCTTAGAAATGTGTATAATTTTAGCAGATGTCCATTTTTTCATTAAAGATTTTAACGGTATTTAGTGATAATACTGATTTTAAAGTGAACAGAATATAGCTTTCAAAATTACCTAACGGACTGCATTCATAACTCAATATCACAAATTTTGTGAGTTACTGCCTTCTTTATTGGAAGGGCAGTAATGTCATTACCTTATTAGTTATAACAATTATCATTTCGGTCACAAAATAGCACCATTTTGTAATTTATCACTAAAAACTATCTTTATTTTTTCAGATATTATAACTAATATTTTATCAATAATTCTAAAACGTTGGAATTCGAAAATATAGTACACCATTGAACTTTTAAAAAAAAATATTGAATTAATATTTGAAATATTAGTGGATAGTTTTGATTTTTAACTATAAGTTTGGGAATATTTAAATTAATATCAGCCATTGTAGAATTTAGTCACAGAGCACGCGTTTTGATTCATTGTTGTAACTATGTAGTGTTATTATTTAATTTGTAACATTTAGTATCATTTTTTATTAGATTATGTTGTTGTTTTGTGAATCGCAATATACATTATATTGTAGATAGAAAACCCCATTGAGTTATTATTTTTAAATTTGGTCGATTAGCTATTGGTAAAATTATTGAAGGACATAAAACAAATTGAATACAAACAAACAGCGTATGGACAGTTAATCAATAAAACAACCTAACGCCATCACTGTAAATATTTTCAATCTTGATTACTATCTATTGTAGTTAACTCAAAATATGACGTTGTAGTATTATCAACCTTGGCGCATACACATAATTATTAATATTCATTTCAATGAATAATCGATTTTTTCCAGCTACACTATTACTGATAATTATTATTGTTTGTACTACCAACTATCTTTATTGATAATTTTATATTAAACTAATTAATACTGAGTAAGTCAATTTTTACAAATTTATATTTGTATTTTATAAGATTGTAATCCACTACAAATAGATTTTAATTATGTGAATATCTGTAATCCTATAAACTTAAAAATTATTGGGTTTTTTGTGCATATTATTAATATTTTAAACCTTGTCCGATCCAAGTAGGATCATATGGGCCTCCACAGAGTGGAGGTTTGTATTAACAGATTATGTTTTCACGAGAAATGGATGTAAGCCACTTGCTCAAACTATTAGGTCCATACTCTGACCCATATACAAATTGAAAAACAATATGTGTACTTGCCAGACCCAGGTGTCGAACCTGGGACACAGATTCTATAGGCCGACGCTTAAGCCCCGCGGCCATCGTGGAAGTTATTATCATAAAATCTTTTATGTCACACTTTGAAGAAGTTACGGTAACATAGAAGTAGATTTTTAAAATTCTTATTTATTTATTAATACACTTCACTATAATTAAAAATAGCCTGTTTTTCACAGAAATTAATTCATTGTATTTTATTGCTGAAGTATAAAAATGTTGAGCTTTATTAAGTAGATAGTAACGTGTATTATATATATATATATGTTTTATCAATGATATACTCTCTGTTATATCACAATATATGATGTTATTAAATGTATAAATAGTTTCATAAACATTAGTTTATGCTTACAAATTAATAATACTGACTAGCATACATTTATGTTGCATATTGACCCATCTTAGGTATATTTGAAGAAGTTGTAAGAAAATATATTAATCTAGGTTTGGTTAAGTCACAAACATAAAATATTCACTTAATAATATAGTCAATAGTAATGTTATTAATATGTGAGTATTTATAGTATTATTTTATTTTTTTGTTGTGTGGCATGCAGTATGATAATATTGTTTATATTATTATCCTTGTTAAAAAATATAACGTGATATTTTTAGATGTAATCATATTCTTTTGTGCTATCTGCTATCTGTGCTATCAAGTGCTGATTTTTTCGTGTTTTATAAAAAATACTATACCAGTTAAATGGAATATTGTCTAGGTGTGTGTGTGTAGTTCTAGAAAATAATGACCGACATAAAAATTGCAGATAAAAAATAATTGGCTCGTTTCTGTTTCGAAGACACCAAACAATTTATTTCAGAACTTTAATAGTGCCTGTCAAATACAGAAAACAATTAAATGGGTACAAGGCCTGTTAGTTTTTTTTTGACGTTCAGAGGGTGCCAAATATTTTTTTATTAAAAACTTGAAATATTCCAATAATCAGGGGCGGCTCTACCATAGGGGTTCGTTGGGAACATCCCCACATTCCTATCATGTCAAAAATATACGTCTGATATTTTTATTATTAGAAATAATATACCCACTTCAGTATGTACATTATTAAATTAACGATTTAATTTATTTACGTTTTTCTATATATATATATTTATTATTATCATAAAATAAAGCAATTGTTGGTAAATTATGTAACGAAATAATGTTGGCGGTAATATAATTAATGAAATTGTACGGTGACAACTGTGTGTACATTAGAGGTGGGAAAACTGGTCGATTTTTAAGACTAAGTATACTTACTACCAGTATAAAAAAATACTTAGTATCGAAACTTGTTCCAAAATACTTACTAGTATTTGGAATACTATATAGAGCGTTTGGCGTGCGTATATAACATAAGTCTCATACTCAACTGAAACCAAAACTAACGCCATATTAGTACCTATTTGAAATATCGGCTTCAATAGAATCGCTAAAAATATACATACTGAGTTGGGCTTATTGAAATGTCTCATTTATTATAAAATTTTGAACACATTGTTTGAGTTGTTTTTATATTACGTTATGAATATTATATTCTTGAATGAATATACAATGATTTTTTATTTCAAACATGTTTTGAGCTGTCATCATAATGCCGGGTCCACACTGGCAACATGTCGCGCGACAACCTCGTTAAATTTTACGATAATTATCATACATGTTGCCAGTGTGGACACGGCATAATAAGCCTGCGCCGTCACCATATTCCCGAGAGAATGTGGTCCAATAATTACACAAAATTTATCACCTATTAATTGTTTAAACATAAGCGAGTCGCGGCGTCCGCGGCGATGATGTCATACGTAGCAACTGTACAAACTAGCTAGCGGACGGCGAGATCTCATAGCATGCGTCAAACTTCTAAGTATTTTGTAACAAGTATATTGGGCCACACGTACTGAGTATGGGTAGTACATGCAGAAATTTGAGTACGCAAACTGGTGACAGTATTTCTAACTCACCTCTAGTATACATTAAGAAAACAAGTAAACGTATATTTCTCGCTGACCGGGATCATTCTGTCCCATACCGTCGCCGCGGTATAAACTTTGTTCTAAATACAAAGGATTCGAATGCATTTGCATTAGTATACGCATATTGTAATATTAGTAGTTTGGTACATAATGTATATTGTGAGAAAGTAAGAAGATATATGTAATAATTAAGACTAAACCCCACCACCTAAACAATCGTAGAGCCGCCACTGCCAACAATCATAATATATTAAAAATAAGTTTAATGAAAAACAAAGTGCCATATTATAGAACATTAAGATATATTTAACAAATCTTTATTAACAATAAAGTTTATTAGAAATATTTTTAATTTATTAAATTGATTTTCCAGGCATTGTAACTACTTATCGTATGTATATTGGTTTCTGATCTAATTAATACAAATACATATTTTCAAAAGTCTATACTTACACATGTATTAGACTAAACACCATTTTTTTAATTGGCACATAAATTTGATACCGAACCTGGCCACCTACTCAAGAGTTGTTTATGTTCATGTTAATGTTTATACTAAATATAAATCGTCACCTCAACACTACAACTAGATAACTTTATTTTCACTGTTTTTGAGATAGCTATTGAATATGATTCTACATATTATTATCCTTCTCTACAAAATGATACGTACTAGGTAAGTCATAAGTTAATGAAAGTCGTCTTAGTTTTGTGTTTGAAAATATTAGATAATTTTAAAACCATAAATGCATTAAATAAATAAAATAATATATCTACAATATTTTTTCATACAATCGAACATTATTTAATTGCTCCTAATCATGGCCCCCACATCTTTAACCGGGCGCCCAGATTAGAATCACCGGCGGGCCCCCCTACCTATCGTTAAGGTTAGAGTCAGTATGAAGATGTACAGTTGTGTAATACAAATAGTGTACAAGGTAAAATTTTGGGTATTTCACTTGAATTATGGAGTTATCGAATATCAACCAACAATAATCGAAAATCGCATCACATAAGTACATATTTTGAAATGTTAGTATGCTTGGAGTTAAATAGCACCGCGGGCGACATTTTTTACTATTAGTGCAATTTTGTGATGTGTGTTTATCTCACGTGGCTGGTCGATCCGCCACGCCGGGCCCCAGGCTAGAGCCCTGTCAGCCCCTCCTTTGTGGGGGCCATGCTCCTAATTATTAGACAAGCATAGTTTTCCATTTTTATTTTAAATATTCTTTTTTTTAGCTACGAAGTCTTAATTGAGTCTTATTTAGCTTTTCTTTAAAACATATACTGTTAATACATATTATTACAATAACTACTCATACAGTTATTACAATACAAATTTACAGGAGAAGAAAAAAAACAATTTAAACTTGTAGGCCACACTCACTCAGAAACACTTGGATACACTGGAACGCCTTGACATTCGGCCGAGCCAAAAATATCGCAAGATCCAGTGGCAATTGGAGCTTCTTAGATCTTTTAGAAGCCGCTGTCTCTGGGTATCATACCGAGGACATTGCCAAACAACATGATTAACATCTTCAATCTCACTTCCGCACTGGCACCCAGGGTCATTTATTATACTCAAGCGAGCCAGGGATGAGGCAAGATTATAATGGTCCGCTCTACAGCGATTGATTGTGACAATTGTTTCCCTATTTAACATTTTATTGGTATACCATGGTTTGGTTTCAGAATTGTAATAACTTTGAAAGTACTTTTTCTCTTTTGTTAGACCTTGTTCTTAATATTCGAATAAATTATTAATTAATAAGTATTGAGGTGACGAAATGTAAATATTTTTTTATAAAGTCTACATTAATACAACCATGAAAATTTTCATGCATCTGAAAAGTAGCTGAAATATATCTAATCTAGTATCTAAAATAGCTGGCAGCCGTAATAAATGTCATAATTCGAGATATCACCTTTTTGATTCGATGTATTTTTTTGGTTTTGCCGCGACTTAACAAAAATGACCCTTTTCACCTACGTAATCAATTTCACGATCTAGCCGCCAGTGTAAGTTATCAGGGTACGCCATTTTTACAACAAAAAAATCCATTGATTTTTATCCAACAATTGAACGTGTGGTCTTGAAAAATCGCTTTTGACTGCCTTTTCGAAGCGATTGTGATGGGACCATTCAATGCAATTCACTTCACGCAATCGTTTTGGTAAAGTCCCGCTTTTCGGTTTATTTTTTTGTAAACACGTGGGTCTTACGAAATAATGAGATCAGTTTCAATGGTTGAATTGATTTTTTCAACCTTCTTGGGAAAATATGTTTTTGATATCGGGATATCTCTTGATATAATATTATAATACCACAGATATTTTTTCATTTATCTGCTTTATATCAAAAATCAAAAGTTATACACGTATTTCGAATCAAGCAAGATGCTGAATTGAACACATGTTCGAAATCTTTTATATTCGCTCTTTTCTTTAGTTCGAAGATCAGCTCTGATATGCAATGGTGCATCAACAGTAGCAAGCTTTCACTTCGAAGGGTATGACATACGCAACATGTCCGGAAACTTTTACGTATGCAGCTCGCCGTATCACACTCCACCGTGAAATGTTGTATCGGAAATATATGGCTGTATATTAAAGACCATTGAAGTTAATCCCTCCAAACCAAAACCCGCCACGCACCACACTCGATCTTAATCGAGCATATCACGTGGCCCTACATTGGCGATGTGAAGCATCTAGTTCATGCTGATATTAAAGACCGTTCAACCTCTTTGGGTCGTATAGTACTGACATAAAATTCATGTCTAAATAAAACACGGTTCTTGTCGGTTTACACTTTGCAGAATGCCAGCAGCAAACAAATTTTGAAAATAACCGATATACTGGATTATTTGTTAGGTTAGGTTACAAAACCAGCTATGAAAATTGAATTAATGTTTATTATTGAATCTAATTAAATTGGAGAATTAAAGGGAATAATATACGGTCATCTCTTTCCGATAAGAAAGCTCACGGCGAAATGTTTTACTTACAATTTACATGTAACCTTAAAATTCACGTCACAATATAGGATATCAAAGCACTCAGCACTTTAAATAATATTATGAAAGCTTTCATTGTTATTGTATTAGCGAGTCGGGTACAAATATTTATCAAGACCCACAACGATTAGCATCGCGATGGCCTCATTCTGTCCACAGTCCGACCTGTTCGCGGTGGAGCTCCTGAACGGCCACATCTACATGCACGTTGACTTAGGCTCCGGCGGCGTCAGGGTTAGGGCGTCGCGACGGCGGGTGGACGACGCTCAGTGGCACGACCTCACGCTGAGGAGAAGCGGAAGGGACAGCAGAGTCATTGTCGATGGAGCTTCGGCTGAGTTCAGGACACCTGGTATGTTCATCAAGTATGATATTATATGATAAATACGGGTTACATTGTAAGTTGTACGTATGCAGTTCATCGTGGGACACTTATTCGTGCGCCGCAGTATGTGAAACATGAGTTCGTATAACATTTTATCAAATGACGAGTTCTTCGTTGAACATTTCACCGTAGAATACATGTATACGTATCTTACAAAATGCGGCGATAGTTTGCAAATAGTACTGTTCCAATTAGATTAACCCTAACCTAACCTAGTAAAGACATCTCATAAAATTCGCCACATGTTGTAGCATACGTACAAATATACTCCACGGAGAAATGTTCAACGAAGAACTCGTCATTTTATTAACTGTTACACGAACTCATGTTTCACGTACTGCGGCGCACGAATAAGTGTCCTGCGGTGAACTGTTTACGTACAGCTGAAATCCGGATACGGATAAATACTATTCGTTAGTCCAGTGGTTAAAACGAGTAATCGATGTAGCTGTATATGTACAGCGGTATTGTATTTAGTAATTATCTATCGTAATTCCGTGTTGTATAAATGACAAAATGCCTTCACCTTTTACTAGTGTAATCCATAATTTGTATGTATATATTTGCCACCTCAATAAGTTACGTGAAAAATGATTTTAGGAGAATCAAACCAACTGGAACTAGATGGCCCACTCTACCTAGGTGGTTTGGGCCCGTCACACTCTTCAGTTAACACTCCACCAGCGCTCTGGACAGCAGCTCTCCGCCAAGGCTTCGTTGGTTGCATCAGGGACTTGGTAACCAACGGGAAAGCTATCGATCTGACGAGCTATGCCAGGCAACAAGACTCAGGTATATTATAATCACTTACGTGTATATAATATTATTATTTCAAGGGGTTGAAATATATTAGGAAACAACAATGAACGTGTTTCTGCATTCAAGTTTACAATAGTAATCACTTGGATATATTATAATATATCGTCACCTTACTATTAAGACCTCTTACGTCCGATATTATGGAAAAATGAAATTTGTTCGACAAAATTTTAACAAAAAAACATTTTAAATCATATCAAAACCTCGGTTCTCTAAAATCTAGACTAGTATGCTGTCCATCTATCGACAAATTTTAAAAACTTTTAAGTATCGTGACTTCAAACATGGAATTAAAACCTCGTATTTCGCAACCAGTGTTAGCGGATTCATCGATTAGAGAGGTGTTTAAAATTAATGTTTTTATTACGTTTTTTCTTTCTCCTCAATATTCTTCTCAAACAGACTTACGAGGTTTTAATAGTAAGGTGATGATATTACCATGTGCGTTGTCCCCTATCAACTCACTAAAAAATATATCAGGTACTGAGACGAGCTGCCACTCTACGATCGGGCAGGCGTCTGTCGATTTTTTGTCAAACCTTACATAGTTATCTCAATATAAATATTAATTTAAAAATTAATCTAGCTATTTTGGTCGAGTACTCTCCAATACACAATAATGTAACGCCTCACATGCCTTGACTAGGGATTCCAATCCCGGGATCCCGAGCTATTTTCGATACCTATGAATCCCGGGATTGATAAACATAATCCCGAAACTTTCGGGATTGATTTTTTTATCAATTTTTATGGAAAATAAAATAAAAACGAAAATACAACAGAAAAAATACTTTTAATAACAAATAACTACATTAGAAATAAACTGAGTTTGAATGATGTTTGATTTATACCCATGTGTAAGTTGCCGATTCATTTTATTTTTTACATAAATTAATAAAAATGAGAAAGATTGGAAAAAACAATGCTTCGCACTATTAACGAAGTAATTCCACCATGATCTCATACGTTTTATGGCAGTTTCATATTTGGCTGACTAATTAGATTTATGAAGCGGAAAGGCCATAAGTACACCATGACTTACTTTACTATTTTAAATCTCGCTAACCCATTCATTAAGTCTTTACTATCAGAAACAGCAATCTCATATTAAATTCACAGTATTATTTATATTACAATATTATTTACTTCATTAAACTTATGTATTTCCAAGATTGAACGTATACAATATTAACAATAAATGTCTTAAATAGTATAAATTATACTAGATTTATTTTTGACCGATTTTATCAATGTTATCTGTAAATATAAAAATTTTATATTAACAATGGAAAAAAAAGCCAATCCCGGGACCACCATCTTAATTCAAGTTCATATCTTCAATAATATTTTCATCACATTCCAGGGTCAGTTCGCGCGTCATGTCATGTCCTCCCGGCGCAGTGCACACCAACGACTTGTCAACACGGGGGAGGCTGCAGCGAGGGCTGGAACCGACCTCTTTGTGATTGTTCAGCCACCAGCTATACTGGACCCACATGTGGCAGAGGTACTGAACCATACAATATGATTATTATTAAAACCACTAAAGTGAATTAGGTACCGTTTTCGCTCCTAAGTGGATCACGTGGCCATTCGCGTAATGAAGATTATCTAAATATCCGTTTTCCAATGAATTATCGTTAGCCATTCGCCCTACCCATCGGCTCCATGTTTTGAATCATTGAAACAGACGTGAACTGCCACGATTTCAGAGTCAGATGCTCTGATACTCCTCTACGGTGGATATCAATTATTTACACCTTGTCCATTGATTGCGATAAAATATACTATAATAGACTATAGATACATCTAGACGCCACCCGTTGCATTGCTAAATGAAGCCGCGTGCCGTGCGTTTGGTTTGTGGGCGATCGAACGCATTCGTCTACAAATGTTCAAGACCATAGACCATTTCGCTAGTGCTCGCCCAAAGTGCTCGCACTAGACGCTCAGAATTAAAATATAATTTTCTATTTTTTTTACGTTATATAGTATTTTTAAGCGGTCAAAATGCAACCATTAGGTAAAGATATCCATAATTTAAGTTATTTTAAAGAAACATTAGGTCATTTGATATTTAAATACATAATTATATACTGATATTAAAATATATAATGATGTACAAATAAATTATCACGAATTGTATCAACTTACCTATGAAACGTAATACCATCTTCTTGCTTATCAGTACGGCTACCATATTTTAATACAACACACAGAACTATCTTTTCTACGTAATTAACTAAAAATATTTACCACTGACTTTATGTTTAACACAAAAAATAGCAATTTTAGCAACACAGTTATCGACGCTTAGTTATGCAATAAGCTAAGATTTGCCGGCTACACCGTAGCAAATCATCTCGCAGATCTGTAAACTTTTTATCTTACTCTAGCGCGTGTCGCAGAGATTATAAGGGTACCAAATACTTTCTCACTCGCACTTATGCATCGTTTTTGTTCAGGCCTTGTGTACTGTAAGCAGTATCTTAAGAATACTTACAATAAACTGTTTTTTTTTTATATTTTGTAAAAGTAGATTCTTCATTTTAACATTATTTCTTTACTGCACAACCAATTTCAAATTATATAAAAATAATTTATGAATGCTTTAAATCTAATGTATACCACATAAGCAGTACTGGGGTGCGTACTGCAGAAGAGATCTTTATTTAGCTACGCATTTTTTTCGACTTATACGAGGTATAAATGAGAACTCTGCCATTCTGGGCAGTGTTGACCTGTGTCCCTGATAACTATCTTAGAAATAGAGACCATCAGTTGTTTATTCTCCCAAGGTGCAGAACTAACCTGCCACTGGTAATGCCAATTGGAAGGGCGATAACTATGTTCAACCAAAATGCTTCGGGGTTGACATATTCCACTTGCGTGAGAATGAGTTTAGGTGGACGCTATTTTATAAATTCTTAAAATAGGGTCTCCTTAGCAAACTCGGTGTACTTCATTGAACTTCTATAGCTGATGTATAATTGTATTTTCACTGCTTTTGTATGTTTTTTTATTATGTTCTCTTTTTATATTTTCATTTTTATCGTTTTTATTACTTTTTTTCTTTATAATAATGTTTCATATCATGTTGTGAACGTCTTAAACTTATAATTTGTAATGTCCACAATATGTTAAAAAAAAAAAAAACAATAATTGAAATTAAATTGAGATTTGCCTTGCTTAAGACTTGAGAAACACCCATCTTATTATACTTTCTTACAAAAATGTCCAAGTAAAAAGCGAAATTCTTGAAATTTAAAAAAACACTATAAGCATGCATTTTTAAAAAAACTATAAGCATGCATTTTTCCACATTCCAGAATCAGCAACCGTGTCCGTAAATGGAAGCCAGCATGTATCAGTGGCCCTTGGACCAGAACACCTAACACAAACCGAAGAGCTGGCTCTAAGATTTAAGACAAGCAGACCGCTTGGTCTTCTGCTCCTTACCACTGCCGCAGGAGCAGCTGACAGGCTGGAACTGGCCGTCGTGGCTGGAAGGGTGCGAGCCAGTGTTAGGCTCGGGGATAGAGAAAAGGTGACAACTTTACCTTTACATAGCATTAAATCCTTCACCTACCTAACATTTATACTTTGTAATCAATATCTTGAATAACATTAAAAGGTCCAAGTGTGATCCTTGCAGAAAATACATTCTCTAGTTTATTACTTTTACTTAAATGTTTACAAAATATCAAAACAACAGAGAGAGCAGTAAGTACTTTTGCATTAACACACGTGATAGCGATTCCAGAATATCTTATTACGTAAGTATGAATTTTGCCACAAATTAATCTGCAGTACCTACATAGAAAAATACTTGCATTTAATTTAATCATTACCCTTAGTATATAAACTACATCTGTACAAATGCTGTTCCTCGACATTTTTGATTAGGTATAAGACTTATTTCCATATTGATGGTGTTCCACAAGGTTCATACATTGGTCCATCAATATTTTAAATTATAAATATTCAAAATTTTAGTAGATACATTAAACACTTGAATATAGATTTCTTTTTTAGTACTTACTCAAGTATAAACTTTCCTTTTTTTTAATTAAGATTAATCTGCAATATGAAATGACAACCAGCTTTACATGTATATTATTGTATGTCAGCATAGAAGAAGGCTTTTCCTTGATATTCTTGATTAGATAATATATAAATTATTATTACCACACTGATGGTGTTCTACAAGGTTCACACATTGGTCCAGCAATGTTTTTAATTAGAAATATTAAAAATTTTACAACTTTGATTACAGAATTTATTAGCCGGCCAAAATGTGAATGACAATGAATGGCACACGGTCCGTTTCTCAAGACGGGCCTCTAATTTGAAGCTTCAGGTTGACGCGGCGGTGCCCGTGAGGGGTATGTTATGTATGTATTGGGCACACCACCGCGCACACTTATTATTGTCTTTTACCTAAATGTGACTTGTCTGTTTGTTACACTTGCTGATATTTTAACATACTTACCTAATAAATATTCAACTATAATAACCGCCATTACAAAAATTGGCCAACTTGATTTAATGATTTCTTATCGTAACTTCAAATTTAATTTCTCTACTTATTTATCATAGTTATTGTATAAGTTTACAACTTCTTTTTCTATTATGACTTACTACTAAAATTTACTATTAGGTACATACTAAAGATACCATATTAGTTTCCGTTCTAATTTTTTTTTTATTTAATTTGTAATTACTATTAATTTTAATAACGCTTTTAAAAAATATCAGGAACTGTTTTAAATGATAATATTATAATAAAAATAAATATGAATTCCTTTTCTAAATGGATTGCTATGCTTTTATCAAATAATACATTGGTATTAACAAACCATACCTATAAAATAAACCAAAAATTCACTAATATACCTACCCAGTACGCGACAATGATTAAAAACTATTCAGTACCTATATTTAGGTGCGTACCTAATGACTAATGAGTTGATTTTAATCCATTTAGAAAAGAAACATTCTGGCAATGGCTGCAAAAGTATAAAAATAACTAAAACATAGACAATTTTTATAATGAAAAATAGTATTTACTGAAAAATGTATAATATAATAAATAAATAATTATTAGATACGTAAAATTTATTGCAAAAGAAACACATACAAGCAGACTGTTGCCAGATATTAAATATATTAAAATCGTGTGATTTTAGTCAAAGTTTTTGCACATTTTTTATTAAAACGTAATATTCAAATTTGTCGACACCATAAAAATATTATAACAAATATGTTTTACTATTTATCTTTTTGAATCCTGGTGAGTACAAACTGGCACCATTTGACAATAGAATTAATGATAGGTAATAATTGTATTTACAACAGATATATAAGGAATTAATAAGGCATGATGAAGCCATTTAGTTTAATGTAAAGAAGAAAGAAACTAATTTTAATTAAATTTACTCTCAAGTATTAACTTTATGTTAGGAATTTACTTATTTATAAGCACAATATTATTCAATTGTCAGCGCATCCTTGCAATTTTGAAGCAAAATATTATTATTCTCAACTGTATTATAAATTAAGATGTTCTTCTGTATTGAATGTCATTATTCACCATTTAATGTTATTACAAGTAATTCAGTACTTATGGTTGATTCACTAATCTCCACTTGGTCCCAATAAATCATATCACTAAATCACAAAAATAATGTTTCATACCTGTTGTCTGCACTACAACACTGCTTATAAGAAAGTATTATTTTAACACAAGGTTTTATGAATTGTGTAGGAGTGATTCCACAATAAGACAATAATTATCTCTCATGTGATAAAATTCGTGAATGATAGACAGAAATTTATTTCCAGTAAAGCAGGACATTCGAGAAGTTTAATATCTTCTAGAAATCTTAATTCAGTGCTCTGGCCATTTACATCAGTGGGTCTATTCTATACACAAGGCGGCTATCGACGGCTAACGTGATAAATATTATCACTTTATCATAAGGAAGCAGACAAGGGTTTGCGATGTGATAGAGTTCATTAAAAGCCTCAAATGGAGATGGGCTGGACACGTAGCTCGAAGAAGAGACAATCGTTGGACAAATTTAGTCATCCAGTAGTATCCAAGAAGTACAAAACGTCCGCAAGGTAGACCTAGAGGCCACTGGATCGATCAAATTATAAAGTTCTGCGGAAGTATGTGGCAACGCAACGCACAGGACCAAGAGAAGTGGAAGCAGCTTGAAGAGGCCTTCATCCAGTAGAGGATAGATTCAGGCTGATTATGATATTTACGTATTGAGGCGGTTAATTGTTACAATAAGTTAACCGTCTAAATTGTCAAAACTGTCTATCTCACTCTAAAAGTTAACACAGCCAAGAGAGGGGCTTTTAAAATATAACACTTTTTGACAGTTTAGACGGTTAACTCATTGTAACGATTAACGGCATCAATACATAAATATGATAAATTACCGTTGATAACTGCCTTGTGTATAGAATAGCTTCGCAATTTAAATTTCAATGCACCATACTGCTCTTCCTTTATCGCAAATATTACAGGCGAGTCTAAATCATATATGACGTCACTTCCCTCACTATGTCTGTTGAATAGCCAAGCACCAATCGATAATCTTTACCAATTTTTTGAAAAATTATTCATTGCAGTGACAAATAATATTCTTCGCAATCCCCATTTTGAGGAAAAATGGCTGATTGAGCTATTTCGTGACAGTGTTAGATGTCAGTACAGTGTACAGGATGAATATCATCTGCTGAGTGATAAGGCATACAGAATCCTAGTTTCATTTGCGAAGACTCACCTTTCCGAAGCTGGGTCTTCGGCAGTAGGTGTAATAAAAATCAAATATTGGAATGACGATAGCTGGGTCCACCCATTCTAATACAGTAACTTTTTTGAGCGCTATGAAAAAAAATTATACACTAAGGACGCTGTGACATGAAATCTTGAAAAGCATTGAGTCAATATAAATCTTTCATACTTAATAGCGGCTGTACACGTGAATGGATTTACTGCGATAATAACTATTTACATGTAAAAGTACTGATTGTCTCGGCAATTTTATTCTTCAAGCGTAAACGAGACGCGTTGTTGCCAATTTACAGTGCTATTTGACTGGTTGTGAAAAAATGTAAACATCAAAATAGTTAGTTCATTTTTTTCCGGCAGGTACGCCTACTATCGTTCTAGATTCAAGATCGAATCAAATCTAGATGAGCACAAATTCCAACTGTTGCGTGAAAATTCAGAAGCTTTTGAATTTTCACGCGACAGTGGACAATCGGGCCGTGCAATGTCTGCGCCTACACAGTAGAATGATAGTAGCGAACGTGCTGATAACGAACTACACCACGCAGAGACTCATTTTGAAGTTAACCGATTTTCACGACCTGTCAAATAGTATCATAAAATGACAACATCGCGTCTCGCTTACTCTTGAAAAATGAGATTGGCGAGACAGTCAGTACTTTTACGTGTAAACAGTTATTATCACGAGAGTTTAAAATACACACTATTGCTGCAAGTAAATCTATGCATGTATACAGGCGCTATAAGTCTCACTATAAAATTATTATATACTGTCAAACTTGGTTATTACAAGGAAGATGGGACCGACTGAATTTTGCTCGTTATATATCGTTATATAACATATTTCGCGCCACGTTCTATTTAACCATAGAACAAAAAAAATCTGAAAACCATCGTAAAAATCCCCAAAACAAGCATAGCATTCATAAACTACAAAAGAAGTTGTTTATTGTAATGAAGTGCTGAGCTGCCGGCGCTGGTAGGTACCTACTGACTTCACAAAGCTTGGATTTTTTACATGCGATTTCAACCATATGCGTGGATACTTTTTCAATGTTGTCGGCGAAAACACCAATTAGGTACTTAAACACTTAACTAGTATCATAAACGTAATCCGATCCCAGCATCATCGGTCTAGTTAACTGCCCGGTCGGATTTTATTGCTTAGGGTCGAAAATGTTGTTTTTAAACGATCGATACATTAACAATTTTGCTCGGTATACCCGAGAAGTAGCTCGTTACAAAAGTGAATAAATGTATGGAGAAAATCGTAAACTAAAATGTCAACGAATGTTTCGTCATTACATCCGTGATCTCACTATTTCCGTGATCGTAATAACCAAGTTCGAATGTACTTAGGTAATAAAAATATAATTATTCTAGTACCTATTTTATAATGGATTGTCAAAATGAATGAATATTAACCAACAATGTATTAATAATATGAAGTGTGCAAATTCTCTTTTTTCTTCCATTCGATATATTATTATTTTTTCTTTCTAGAAGGCACTTTACTTTCAGTTTCCCATCTTTTGTTTCTGCTTTATTTTTCTTCGATTTCTCATTAATATTATTTAATTCTCTTATTGTAGTATGATAAAAATCCATGATGCCTGCTCATCCCATAGTTTAATTAATGATTGTATGTGAATGTATTAATAATTAATTATTATATTAGATATTCTGTATTCTGATTGAAAAAAATATTTTAATAACAATGCTAAATATACAATTTAATTAATAAATGCTAAACAAATGTGATAACTGACAATAAACAACGAAAAGAAAAGTATATTTTTTAGTAATAATATTATAGTGACAAGTCATTTAGTATTTCCGGCTTTAATTCCAAACGCTTTAATTAAATAATAAATTTAATTTAATATTATACAAACTCTTCTTAAGTAATTCTTCTCTCTTTCAAGTTTACTATCTGGAAATTAGTATTTTGTTGAATAACTTGTTGTTGCTAGAGTATTGTGTATTGAGTTTATAGAAAATTTGTTTTAAAAAACGATTTTGAAAACAGGCAAAAATGAGCACTAAAACGAATCAAAGTTCTTTTTGCTTTTTAAAACTCTAATATTATGTGCTGTCTTTTTTATTTTGACTATAAATCTTTCATACTTGACATTTAATTTGCTATTATTAATTACCTGATTCATATTCGGTGTCGTATAATAGCTGTCTTCTTACATTATAATAAATTAGCGCACGTAATTATTACGTAACTGACATTTTTATTTGACGTAGCTGAGACAATCCTCGGAAAAGCGTCCACGCTGGAGATTGCCACGATACATTTAGGAGGACTGTTCCACATCGAAGAAGAAATCCAAATGACGACGACCCTTCCAAACTTCGTCGGATATCTCCAAGGATTCGTCTTCAACGGGCATAGATTCATCGACTTGGCGAAAACGATGGGCGTAGGATCCAACAATCTGATACCGAGTTACCCGCATATAAAAGTAACAGCCAAATTTACAAAAGTCGAACATCCAAATATATACAAAGCTGTGACGTTTAGATCGAAACATACATACGTCGGATTACCACTATTAAAGGCTTACTCAAACGTGTATATAGATTTCTATTTCAAGACGTTGGAATCAAATGGCATCCTTTTGTACAACGGAGGAAAGAAACAAGACTTCATTGCTCTCGAACTCGTCAACGGACATGTGCACTATGTTTTCAATTTGGGCGACGGAGTAATTACTCTGAAAGACAAGGTGAAAGTTCCACTGAACGATAACAGATGGCATTCTGTGTCTGTGAGAAGACCGGCGCCTAAAATTCATACATTGACCGTTGATGACACGTTCGAAGTCTTCAGTACAACTGGTAAGGCGCATGTAATATCTAATTCAAATTATTATTAAGACAGATTATGAACCCGTACAATATAGATACATTTTAAGCAGTAATCGATAACCAAACCTTTTTAGCAGTATGACCATTATCTATAATACATTTTCTAATAATTAGAAGAACAATTATTGTTTGCACAATATACATGTGTCATGGATAATGATTTACTCTGACGATAATTTAAATATATTGTTATTTCTAATTAATTAAATACACACCAGATATATCTGCATTATGTACACACATACATAGCACAAGATAGAACTCAGTGCCAACGCTTGTCAGATCACTGGCACATAGCTACAACATATAACCGTAGCCATAAATTGACAAACTAAAATTGAAGTAGGGAGTAAAATGATGTTAACGCGCGTGTTTGAACTTGCACCGTTTAGCTTAACCACTGGGGGATGACAAAAGAAATGGCGTATTTCAAAAAAGCACTACCTTATTCTTAGGTCAATAATTATTACAAAGCAATCATTATTCGTAAGATGTTTATCACACTTGAATGGTCAAAGACATAGCTTATAATTAGTATCTTTAGAATTATCTTCAAATGTGTTAATCTTGCCGATTTTTTGAATAATAAAATGCCTAATTCTTATCAAATTTGGAATCACAGAGATTATCAATATAATTTTTTATCGTAAATATTTTACTAAAATTATCTCATCATAAATTATACTAATGGTTTTATAAATGCGTTTAAAAATTAATAAATGTAAAAAATCTTAACACCACTGCACAGTTATGTACCGAAATATGACTATATTCTAAAACATTAGAGCGAGAGGTTTAAAAGAATACTATTTTATGTAATAAAAATACTTTATGCAGTCATGAAATGTTTAAAATATATATAAAGGATAATAAGGCTTAAAAATTATATAAATAGATTATCTACAACGTTTAAGGTATGTCCAGGATCATGCTATGAAAATAGAACAAAAGCTCCATTTTGACCTACGCTGAGCATGTCCCCCCTTAAGAGATGTCACTTTTTGTCTTCTTTTCTATAATATTATTATGCCTGTAAAATCATTCATTCATAATATTATATGGAAATAATAATTTAATATTTTCCAAAAAATAAGCAAGCATAGCAAACACTTTACCACGTTTCCGTTATTTGCATTGGTCCAAATTTACACGGAAGCCATTCCATACTCAAGGAGGTAATCAGTGGCTACCAGCAGTTATTTACAATAATTGGTTAACTCACAATATGGCAAAAATATCTGTTATTTTACATGAGACAAATTATAGATGGCAGCATAAAATTTCTAACAATTAATAAGAAATAAAATATTTTTTTGTACATCCTTGAATGAGCTTTCCCTCTACTATGGAAATAATTACTAGCTATTCTTTTAGGTTCCGTTCTGACATTTGAGCTTGACAGCATTCTGTATATTGGAGGGGTTATGAAGGACATGTACGCAGGACTTGGCACTGGAATAATATCTCGTCAGGGCTTCGAGGGCTGTTTGGCAAGTTTGGACTTGCCTGGAGAGAGTCCGTCGCTGATTGAAGACGCGGTCGTGCCAAGCAGCTCTCTGCTCACAGGATGCGAAGGTAAATAATTAATCTGATAATTATGAAATTAAATATATATCATGGGCAAAAAGTCGCTCTTGAAGTGAAGTAATCTATTACCTATAATATAATGTATGTAATAATTATTTAATAAACAAACGAATGACAATCTACTCTGAGATAGCGATCATTGTATATTACATACCAGTGGTGAGGGGTGGAGGTAAGCTTTTAACACAATCACTGCTAACCTTTTAATTACCACATTTAAATAACACATTAATTATATCTATTGGCCAAGTACTCCAAACGCGCCAGTCGCGGTGTTAGCACTAAATGAGTTTTAATACCGAGTGAGCGGGAGACTAATAACAACAACTCGCGATATGTTGAATTATATTGAATAGAGGTTAACCCACAAATGAAGTGTTGAGATTCAACATAAATAGTGCACACTAAACTTTGTCAGTCATACTTATTTGTTTTCCTTGAACAAAGACTACAATTTGAAGATGGTGCTGGTCAATTTTTAAATTTCAATTAAACCCTATCTAAACCAACCCATAATAGTTTAGTTATGCTTTGAGCGATCCGACAAAAATAATGTACACTTTTTCAGTCATACTTATTTGCTTTCGTTTTACATTTGGAAATGCCCATGTGCTGTTATTAAATGCACCAAGCCTCTAATGTAAATCACAACTGATGGCTCTCCTACTGTTGTAGTGGAAGGTAACCGTAGGAGAGGAGGTTACAGCACTTACAGCATTATTGTAAATTAAATCGTAATATATAACCTTCTTTTATTTTAGGTCCCACAAAGTGCAGTCATAATGCTTGCGCTAATAGAGGAGTCTGTGTGCAACAGTGGAACACGTATGCATGCGATTGTGATATGACATCATTCACTGGTCCCACTTGTTACGACGGTATGTGTTACTCTATTGTCTATGTTTTTATCTCAGTTGATACACCTCTTACTTCATATTTAAGACAGATGCTAAGCTTAGTATCGTATTGTTTATTTACATCATTTTAAACAGTAGAAAGCTTTGTATACCTCGGGTCACTTGTGAGGTGTAAAAATGCTACAAGCCAGGAAATATAAAGACAATTAATTTTAATGAATAAAGGTTACTGTGGTCTCCAAAAACACTTAAAGTCAAGTCAAGGTATATCGGAAGAAAGACCAGCAGCTCTATTCTTAACAGTTATCACTTTAGTACATTTCCGTTATTTTCATTGGTCCAAATTAACACGGAAGGTATTCCATACGCAAGACAGTTATCTACAGCTATCTACAATAATTGGTAAATTTGTAATATGGCGAAAATTTTGGTTGGTAGACATGTCCGTCAAATTCGGTTATGTTCGTGTTGGCCATTACGGCCGAATCCAAGCGATACACCTGAACACAAGAATTTTGTATTGACACGTCAGACATATCAACATAACCTACAATTCTATTAGTCATGCCATTGGGATTGCGTGTATGTATATAGTAAAGTTGACAACACTACGCTGGGCTTTTAAAAATAAGAAGAGTTAGCATCCTAATGTATCATTTTCTTGTAATTTTCAGAATCAATTGCCTACGAGTTTGGCCCAAACCGAGGAATGGTTCAGTATACGTTCCCAGGATCTCGAATAGCCGACACAGAACAAGACACAGTGGCTTTAGGATTTGTAACATCTCGAACTGATGCTGTTCTTCTACGAGTGGAGTCGGCGACTACTCAAGATTACATGGAGATGGAGATCGTAAGTAATTGTTTTCTAAAATTTTATAATATTCATTGAATCGATTGACTTCTTTATCAAACTATACCCTACATGGACTGTAACCTACAGACCCATCTGATCGTCTGTATCGCATGACAATTCTTTCAGGTGATGCTAATTGTCAGACTGTTTTTTGGGTTTTTGTTTCACATGTTTCTTTTCCTTAAATTAATAGCGAACGCTAGCGAGATCCCAAGTTTTCGGTGTTTGGATAAAATAGGAGAAGCAAAAATAAACATTATGTCAGGTTATTTGTAGTTCAAGGCATAAGGCGCTGACCTTTCATCCAAGTCCAATTCCCAGTGAGGTCACAATATATTTACACACACTATTGCATGTCTATAATGTGTGGTTAATTTTCGTAGGACACTCACACATTCAAAACCCTGCGTAAAAATGTAGTGTATTGGGATATAGCCTATCGGAAATCTATTTATTTATCTGTTCTATGTCCCAAATTACAGGTTGAAGGGAATGTGTTCATGGTGTACAACGTTGGTGGAAATGATCATCCTCTGGGTGACATTGGAGTGAAGGTGAATGACAATGCATACCACGTTGTTCGGTTCACACGTCACGGAGCCAACTCGACACTGCAAGTCGATGATTTCAATGTTCAAGTCAACCACCCGCAAGGTAAAGATGAATCTATTGGTTAATTTTCACCATACTTTTAAAGTAAGTACTGACATTCATTTTTCCGATTGGTAATTATATAAATATTAATTATTTTGTTCCATGGTAGTTTTCTTAGTTTTCTGTAAACTAGCTTAAACTTAATAGGTACATTGAGTCGGTACTTTAGAGTCAAAATGTCAATTTTAAGTTATTAAATTAGCTTTTATACTTACTGGAACAAGACTTTTGATGTCAATCTTGAAATTAATATTAATGATCCCTGACAGATCACCTATATAGAAAATAACATGTTATTATAAAATTAAATATTCTCTAATAATTACTTAACATTATATTTATTGAATAAGAAAGAATGAACCATTAGATAATAATATGTTAAATGATCGTAAAATGTATTTATCATGGCAAAAAGGTTGGAAAGCATTGCATTAAGCTAGCACTACAGACATTTTCAATAAAAAAATTATACAGTTGTCGTGAATATATTATGGGTTGAATCCAGGCTAATATAAATACTTATTTTGAATATACTGGTCAGAGAGGGTAAAGCGCCCGGACCCGAATGCCGAACTGTGCTTGCTGTGAGCATGGTATTGAGCCTCGGCAACTGTACAATAGATGTGACGCTGCCGTATTACAATTTTTCATGAATCCTAAATCCTTCAATACTTAAGAATATAGTATTCTTTATGAATATCGTGGGGTTACCACAAAAAAAAGTCGAAAAAGAAAAGTATTTAGAGTTAATAACTAGAAAAAGATGTCATCCGACATAGATATAAAAATGCACACAAAGCACGAAGAAATTAGCATTATGCCTGATTTTAGAGAGCATTTCAAACTTTCAAATTTAAATTACTCCTTAAGATGATTTCCAGACTTCCCAACGTTTGGCAGTAACCATACGTCACGTCGGGTTACTGCCAAAAGTTGGTAAGTTGATAATTTAGGTATTTATAGATAACAGCGGATTATGTGTCTATATAGAAATATGTATGATAGAACAAATTTTCTAGGTTATCCGATATGTACATATAGCACAAAGAAATTAGTATTTTGCCTGATTTCAGAGGACATATCAAACTTCAAATTGCAATTATTCCATAAAATGATTTCTAGACTTACTAACTTTTGGCTGTAACTGATATATTATATCATTTTAAAACAACCTCATAAATATTTCTGTTTAGCTTCTATTACTGAAAGACTTGTTAAAATGTTTACAGGCCAACAATCAACAGTATTCAACAGTCAATCGGCGGTATATGTTGGTGGGAAATGGAACAAAGGGAAATCAAAAGTTGAAAGAGGATTCAGCGGAGTAATCGCCGGTCTGGTGGTGAACGCCATCCGAGTCTTGGATCTCGCTGCTGAGAAAGATACAGGAGCGTCGGTGCGGGGAGATGCGCAGCTCATGACAGGGATATTAGAGAGGAACGAACTGCACAGAATGCAACAGGTCTGTTTTAGTAAATATTTCTTAAAAGTTAAATAATTTGACAGTAACACAAACAAAAATTGCATATAACCTAGTCCAGTCACGATGGATCCCGTAGAGTTTTGATACTGACATCTTTAATGTTGAAAATATTTTGCGTAATAATGACACTAGCGTGCTAATAAAATTATGTATGATTTAATGACATAATTTTGGATAATATACTCGTAGATAGAAGAATATTGTTTCTGATATATATTATGGTTTGGTTTAGGCAGGATTTAATTGAATTTTAAAAACTAACCAACACTTTCTACAATATCTATTCTTAATTTAACTGCGCTTACACACTCTACAATTTCGTGCATCCAAGGATGGCCATAGAAAATTAACGTAATTATACACTGTACTGTTAGTGTAACTCAGGGAACTCAGAAATAATGGGATCTGAAACACATAACGGGTACGGCGATAGCAGGTAACCGACTCGAGTAAGGAAGAATCCGGGTTAAACTTACACACGTGTCAAGAATACGTTTTACGTCGAATACTGAAAACTGCTCTCGGTTTATGCATTTACGCTCATTTAATGTTGGTGTATTACACACACTATTGCATGTGCATAATGCGTGCTTCATTTTCGTAGGACACTCACACATTCAAAACTCTGCATCAATATGCGGCGTATTGAATATAGCCTATCGGTATTCTATTTATTATCTGTTCTGTGGTGTAACTCATTATACTGGCCCCGGTTGATTGTTGCAAATAATTTAATATATTGAACACATACTGCTATGATATCTCTTGGATGAAATACTTACCCAAAATACAAGTCTCTATGCTATACTTTTAATATATTTCCAAAAAAGATATGTTTACAAAGTTTTATTTTTTGATAGAAATACCTCGCGACATTTAATGAGTTAATAAAAACAACTAAGTACCTATGACTGACAAAACTTAGTGCGCACTATTTTTGTCGGATATCCGCAGCCTCCACCCTTTGCCACTGATGTGTATCCCAACCTGTACAATGCAGGTTATCACTGATATTTTTTTATACACAGACAACTGTACTTCTCGCGGTAACCCAGATTATCTACAAAGCATACTGACGCCGTTTTTCCAAACATGTCCTAAATAATTATTTCTCATTTCAGACTCCGGCATCTGGATATGGCGGCGTGGGAGTACTAGACGAGCTTGTCTTCTCGGGAGCGGGCTCAGGCTGTCGGGACGACGACGAAGACGAATGTCTTCCGGCTCCTGAAGCAGGGTCGGGCGGAGACGATCTCATTACTCCAGTATATGTACCCCCGCAGCCTCGCCCCACATCTAGCACTAAGCCCAAAATGGTTAGAAGAACTTTTTCCTTCTTCATTATATTATAATCAGGACTATTATATTCATCAGAAAAAAATTATGAATTAATTGAAGACGACGTTATAATGTCTGTACGAAATATCTTTCCATCTAATCGAATCGCTTTGAGAATTTTTTTCGGTATGCCTGCGAGATAAACTGTAAATTTCCATATTCTCTATGGCTTTTTAAAAAAATTATATATAAAAGGTACTTGATATAATATTACAATCTTTTTTATATTTTTTAGACTGGCAATCTCAAAAATGGCAAACCAGACAAGGCTTGCGACGATGAAGAGGAATGCTTTGCTGGGTCTGGATCAAGTGAAATCACAACGGAAGTCGACCATACAAACACACCCAGGTAAAGAAGATCAAAATATACCTCACAAATCCATTACAAGGTGAAAAATATTCTGAAATTACTAACTGAACGTTATTTGTATACAATGATTGGTTCATCCCAGAGAGATGAGAAGAACATCGTTTCTTACAATAATTAGTTTTTTCAACTACCATAATTTTTATTATTTTGGCATTCATTATAAAACAACAATGTCGGAAGGTTAAATGTTTATAGTCCACTCACTGAGTTGTTATAGTGTTTATTCAACCTCTTGTTCTTGGTCATTCCCTCATGGCTGAGGATCGTGACCATGACGTCTACACAGGAACGAGGTTTCTAGACAACACTGTCAGATTTTTATTTCCGCTTCGCCACTGTCTATGCCCCAAACATGAGCATGAGTTGGGTAAAACCCAGAGAACTCAGAAATAATGGGAACTGAAATATCTAACGGGTAAGGCGATAGCAGGTAACCGACTCGAGTAAGGAACAATCCAGGTTAAACTTACATACGTGTCAAGAATGCGTTGTACGTCGAATACTGGAAACTGCTCTCAATTTATGCATTTACGCTCATTTAATGTTGGTGTATTACACACACTATTGCACGTGCATAATGCGTGCTTCATTTTCGTAGGACACTCACATATTCAAAAACCCTACATCAATATGCGGCCTATTGAATATAGCCTATCGGTATTCAATTTTTTATCTGTTCTGTGTTAAAACCTCTACACAATCAATTATGGGTGACAAAATGTGCTTGAACATTTTACATTCAATTCCAGCTCCGGTACCAGCACAACGGTGGACGGAGGCACATCAACCTCGAACCTTCCCGGCACGACCTTTGTCAGCTCTCCCGGCTCGACATCAGGACGACCGGTGTCTCCCGCCTGGAACACTCCAGCGCATACCAAACCCGCCGGACCTTCCACCATTCAAGTGGACACCACAGTGGAGGAGGAGCACGAGCCTTCCACTCCGATCCATCACACCACGCACACCATACCTGATCTGTTCACGTGGGGCCCCATCGAGGAGTCGTCTCCCATTTACCCCGCCATCCCCGAGAGACTTCCCCCAGCGCAGTTGCCCCCCGTTCAGTATTACCCGCCCACGTCGTACACTCCCAGAAATAAGAACCGGGAGAGGATAAATTCGGAAGCCTCTGAATATACAGCAATGATTATAGGTAAGCATTCATACTGTGTTTATTTAAAAATAATGAATTATATGATTATTAATTGAGTAAGCAAACGTTTACTTATTTTGATAATTAACTACAGGAGAATGCTGATTAACCTCTATACATTATATACTCAGTGCTTTTTAATACACCGCATTCCCACAATTTTTAAATTTTTTGTACATGTATGCAGGCGTGTCCGAAAACTTGTACGTATGCAGTTCGCCGTATCACATTACTTCACCGTGAAATGTTGTATTGTAAATATATTGCCGTATATTAAGGACCGTCCAACCTCTCGTATAGCACTGACATAAAATTCATGTCTAAATAAAACACAGTTCTTGTCGGTTTATACTTTACAGGAAGCCAGCAGTAAACAAATTTTGAAAATAGCCTGGATTATTTGTTAGGTTAAGTTAGGTTTTCATTCTTAAATTCATAAATTTTGCCATATTCAGCTATGAAAATTGAATTAATGTTAATATTGAATCTAATAAAATTGAAGGCCGTATAGTATATGATCATCTCTTTCCGATAAGAAAGCTCACGGCGAACTGTGCCACGGTGAATGTTTTATGTACAATTTACTTGACATAACCGAATGCAGGGCCTTTCAGAGAAAACACAAGGCCCGAGCTACCGGTATTTTCAAAATTTTTAACTATACTTACTTAAACCGGCGCTATATACCATATTTATGTTCATGGTTGACTGCACATCCGTCCTCCAGGAATCTCCATTATACAGGCTTTGGATAATAAGTTGTTAATTAGTCCAGATAATCAGCATTCTACTGTACATAGATTTATATGTGTTTACGCTAAATAAAAACACTTTATATGGCGTTAACTGACGTTAGCAGACTCGCCTCTTGATCCAAAAGTTGCGGATTTGTTCGTTAGTTCATGTGCATGTTTCAATCCAGCATTGAATGATTAACAACTAATCCTCATTAAAAAGACGTTTGTAGAGCCCAATTCGCTCCGTCCCGTCTAAGAGCAAATATGGAAATTTTGGGTTTGAATCCGGCAGCTAGGTTAAATCACATATTGTTTAGTCAGTGTGCATGTTTCAATCCGGTATTAAACCCAATGGGTTTACTGAATGACTAACAAACACCAAAATACTTCAAACTAGGTGATTTTGGGTATGAATTCCACAGCTGAATCACATAGACCTACTTACATATTATTTTTTTTAATATGCATTTGGATTCAGATTGTGGACGTTAAATGAATGGCTAACAACCATTACAACCAATATCCAAATGCCCAACAAAAAATAAAATATTGCAATCTACTGTTATGCACCCGCATTGGACGAGTTATAGATTATCATTCTGCTTCAAAAGCCTTGGTTCCGAATCCAGATCATTGACATAACGTCGCTATAGGATGGGTTTGTCGAATATCCGTTTTTGTCGAAATCGACCTTTTAATGCAGAATGTTTTTTTGTATCTAAATGGACTAGAACCATCATTTTCTTTAAATTACTTTGTAATGGTAATGAATAAATCATTCATATGCTGTAAAAATAACAATTTAAATATCTCCATTTATTTAAATATAGGATTATGAAATTTGTTTTTCGTCTCCTGAACATTTGGTCTATTCGACAAACCAATCCTACAGCGACGATAATAGAGTGAGTGATTGGCTAAAAACCATTACTCGATGAAAAAAATCGTCAAGGGCTACATCCAATTGTAAAACTAATGTACTATCATTAGTAATTTACATTACATTGTAATAACAAAATTGCAGCCGAAAAGATATTGAAATTACGAAGAAAAAAAAAGAGCCCTTTGATATTCAATTATATCAATTATTATGAACAGACAAAACTTGTTAAACATGTTTATAACCTTATTCTTAATAATTATTACACTATTCATTTTCCACAGTTCACTTCACAATAATTAAGATATAAACAGGATCAAAAGTAGAACTCGAACTTCTACTTTTACTCTACTAAAGTTCTACTTCTGATTCTGTCTGGTTTGTTACAGTATAATATAAGTATAAAATTTAATATAAGTACAAAACAGTTCTTCAATATAATATTGCATGTAAGTAAGTACCTACATTTGAAGAATAATATTATTAAATTCACTTTTAAACAGCTCTTGCCATAAGTACTATCTTGATAATTACATTTTTAAAAAGCTTTCTTTTTAATTAAACATATTTTTATTATGTAATTTTTTTTTAATATCTCCATTTTTAAATCTTAAATAATTTTTTTGCATATTTTTCAAAATATCGCTTTGCGCTGTTGTAGTTCTTAACTTAATGTGTATAGTCTTACCAATCAATGTTTGAGGCCATTTAATAGTAGCAAAATCGTCAGAATTCCTCCGCAGTGACTAAATCGACTGTCGTTAAATGCACAATATAATATTATTATTGTTTCTTAAATTTGAAGTTATTGATCATTAAAAAGATAGTGTATTTGATTTTAGTGAAATGAAAACCCAAGTTTTTAACTCTCTTATATAATGTAAAATTATTGAATTGTTTTTACATAATCTCTAAATATATTATGTACACTGTATTTTAGAGATTATAATAAAACCATCCAATATAAGAGACAAGGTAGTTTAAAACTTGGGTTCTCATTTCACCAAAACCAAAAACACTCTCTTTACTTAGCAGGGTAGTGTATCGCTACTGTCATTCGTTTAAACATCAAATTATAACGTGCATTGCTGATCCTAAACATGCATTCACTGGAAAGACAAAACATAATATTATTATCTAATAAATTCTTCATATTATATTCACGGTACTTACATGTTTTTTTAACTCACTCAATATAAGGTTACCTAATATAAATTTTCATGTATTTATACTTATTTGCTTTGCACTAATAATCATCTTATAGAATATATTTAAGAATATCTTATAAAGAAAGATGATTTAAATATTCATAGATAATCCTCCTAACCTAACTTCACTTTATATTTTATTATTGATAGTTCTCAAAACAAACTGTTACACGATTTAATAATCAGTATAGAAAGAGAGGACTGATAAAGAAAGATTCTATATGATTGTTTATCTAAATAATCATGGCTCATTTTGTTACAACATACAACATGTTTTTTATGTCAGCATGGTCCTATCAATTAGGTTAATATAAATGTATGAAAATATAATGTGTAACCCTTAGGAACTACATATTATAATAATATATTATAATGCTAATCTTCATAGAAGAAGACGTTTATTTGGTTCTTTCTCATACAGAATAAACTTCATCGCCCGATATTGAGTGAGATAAAAAAGCATGCATCAATGGGTCAGTGCACAGACATTGTATGTCCAGTTTTTAAGAGCATTTTCCAAGATAATGTTTGATTCAAATACATAATAACATATGAAGGGTACGCAGAAAGAAAGATCATAGTCACATTAATTCAGTTTTGAGATTAACTGAAAAAATTTAATTACCTACTTCCTTGTTATGTCATTCATTAAACTCAAAATTAAAAAGTTCTTACATGTCAGTTTAATATTAATTACAATCACAACTCACTCTAGGTTTTGTGAAAGAAAGAAAAAAATATATAAATATAAAAATATTCTTTATCAAATGTTTGTGATAATGATCTTTCTTTTGAATTTCAATGTTTTCTTTCTGAGGTCAGGTTTTTCTAAGTATGCCATCTAATAGCTTACAAAATTCTCCACAAGATGGCATCATTAATAATCAATTTGCTATGATGTAAAACTGGACATACAACACCTGTGCACTATCCCATTGATATTTATCTTATGTATATGTGTTATAAAATAATGGTAACTCATTATTATTCAAGTTTATCACATCATGTGTAGCTATATTATATTATTTACCAGGTATTGTAGCGAGTGCCTTGATTGCTGTTATTCTGGTAGTATTGATTATCCTCAAGTTCAAGTCCAGATCGGATCCATCTTATAAGGTTGAAGATGACAAAGCCTTCCAACAGGGGGCCAGTGCAGCATTACTAGGAAATCAGGTATATATAAAAATTTCTAATGTTACAATAAATAGTTATATAGTCAAGTGAAGGAATGGCGAAGCTTTTCCCGCAAGTCTGTCAAAATTTTAAAAGTCTAAGAGCGCAATGCAGAGCCGTACTTAGGCGAGTAAGTCCCTAAGATACGCGCCTAACTTTAGGGGACCGATTTCGACGACCTAAGTTCAGTGAGAAAAACATATTTATTAGAAGGCCTAACTGGAAGAGAGAGAGAACATGTGACGAGTTTTTCTTGTTAGAACGGCTGTTTAACGTCAACGGTTCTGCATCGCGCTATAAATCATGTGTCAAATATTACCGTTTATTTGAAGACAATTTGTCTATGCGAACAGTCATTGTATTGTCTAGTCAGTATCTTTCTCCAGATTTAATAAAATTCATTGTAGAAAACGACTGCTCGCAAATATATTTTCATCATCAACCGGAGTCGATCCCCTGCTGGATGAAGGTTTACCCTAGCTCTCTCCACTCTTCTCGGTCCCTAGTTCTTTGCTGCCATATACATCCACCAAACTTTATGACTTTGTCTATCCAGCGGGTTTTATGGCGTCCCTGTGGGCGTTTAGTGCCACTGTATGAGATGGTATTTGTCCAGCGGTTGTTCAATCGCCAAGCGACGTATGTTGATACAGATATAAAAGTACAGTTGACCTCAGCTAAGTCATCCTACATTGTTGTACATTAGAACCCTTGAATACAGGGAATCCATTTCGTCTAATAATTCATTGCACATTTGCACTCATTTTAAGTTTGTGCATAATATAAAAAATGGATAACATTTCTTAGACAGACATCACATTAGAAAATTTTGTTAACCCTTTTTTCCACATAGTAACCGCCTGGTGAATAAGATGAAATCCAATTAAGGAAATCCGATATATTCTTTGTCTTGTTTAATAAATGCAACATTTTTTCGCCGTGACAAAACTTTTAGCGTCAGCAAGAGGCCTGCTGATCTCTGGCAAGCCCTCGTCAGCAGATATCTTTAAATCATTACGTGCGTCACTACTTTACCTTCAAGTCAGTAGGATCGCCAACTCTAGTCTAGTATATTTCAAACCCTCTCCGCATTGTCCCAGCGGTAATATTAATCAAGATGCGTATACCATCTATTAGAAATGTCCAATTATATTGACTGATAGAGACTAACTGTTTAATTCCTGCAGATTGTTGTTATGGTCCGATTAGAAATGCAGATATTCATTCTTCAGATGCAAACATGCATCTACTTTTGGAGAAAAGTGTATCTCTAATGCCCTTCTGTTTACAATTCTTAACATTGCCAAAATCTGTTCAATTAATTAATACCCATAATATTGTTATTGGTAGCTATTATATTTATTTGTTTTTTTACATTTTATAAAACCTTCCATTCAGAGAAGAGCTCAATTGCTTCCAAATAAAGAAAAGAAAAGAAAAATATAATAACATATTTTATGAGTTTTTTTATATTTATAAGTGTATTAAAGTGCATCATTGAGAATGTATTATGTTCTCCGGAGAAATCCAACGCGAATTCAAAATTACATTTAAAATTAAATGAGGGGTGTAGAAGCAAAGGCAGCAATCTTGGAAAAATTGGCAAAGTAACCTACTAATGCAGAAATATAGAGCTGCTCATTACGCACGTGGTAAAACAATATTTGAGGTGCAAACGTTGCATTCTTTCATACAAAAATCACTTTAAAAATTCACATTAGTAGCAAAGGCTGCATTCTTCTATATTCAATATTATTCCCATACAAAAAGTCACGTGACAAAATGGCCGCTCGGTACAATTTAGGAGCAAACAGAGCAAACTTTCAATTAGTTAGACGCAGAACCAGCAATCTTATAAATTTAATTTGGAAGCAAATGTAGCAATATTGACTTTTATAATTAAAATATCTTAATAAGTGCAGCGAAATTACTGATTTTTACTATACAGATTATTTTTTTTAATCTTATTTCTACATTGAAAAAAAAAACAAAAATTTCTGCATTAAACTTATCTGCCTTAAATTACTTTTTTAGCTTTTTCTCCAAAACACTGATTTGGTAGAAAGTTGCCTTTGCTTCTATACCCCTCAAATATCCTCTGGCAAGAATGAGGACTTTCACTTGGGAAATATCCAAATATAGTTAAACATGCTCATCAAATGGCTTCTTTATTTGGAAGTACCTACATTTGTGAAAATACATTTTCTACAACGAGCATTAATAAATCAAACGTTACAAAATTTGAACCTAGATTGCAGGATGTAATATCAAACAAGCAATTGCATAAAATCACATGGTGAAAAAATGTAAATATTATTTTTTAGTGTATTAATAAGAGTAATAATAATGTATATTTAGTTAAAAATATAAGTTTACACAATGAAATAATTTTTTATTTTTTTGCCTAATGTTTTTTAAAAACAGAAAATATTTACAAAAAAAACGTTATGGTGTCCTGCCAAATATTTTTGATTTCAAAATTGTCCCTTTGATGAAAAAGTTTCTGAACCCCTGCTTTAGATCATCCGAGGCTTTTCAATATTTTAAATATTTACAATCGTTGTGTTTATTTATAATTGAAATGTGTTGTATTTGAAGGTGCAGTCCAGCCAAGCAAATTTGGGTTACCAAATGAACGGAGCTGCGATGCAAAGAAACGCGGCGCCCGTCCCGATGCCCAGGAACGGTGCAAACGGAAAGAAAAGAGACAGTAAAGACATTAAAGAGTGGTACGTCTAAGTGTCTCTCGTGCCATTATTGAGGAAATACTCTTTAAAAATTATAAATAATACTATGTGATGTTACAAAACTGTGTTTTCGAATTTTTTACCAAGCCAGTAAAGCGTAAAGTGTCGTTAGATTTCCTAGAGAAGTTAGGAGCGTCGCGTATTCGATTTTATCTGTTGACAGCGGCAATTCATAAATGGTGCACGAGAAGAGAATGGATATAAATGTGGTGTTTTATTTTGCCAAAGCTGATTGTTCTCTAGGAGACGTTTAATATTTGCCGTGAAGAAGTGGCTTTAAATAATTGGCTTATAATCAGATAATTAAACGAAAATCGAATAGTAATAATAATTAAAGTATGAACTAGCCGTCGGTGAATAATGGACGCAGAGATCGAGAGTTATTTTAAAAGTAATACGAACCGAGTGAGACGACGGCGAAGCTTCGTAATATGATAAATTAAATAAGTTACGATTAAAACAAATTGTTAAGAGTGCACACATAATAAAAAAAGTAAATAGAGTTTTAACAAAGCACGGCAGATAAATATCGTAGTGGATCTCCGAGCCAAGTGTCATACGTGAAAGAAACAAGGAAACTCTCAGCCTGGCGCTGGATCTAATGTGACTTTTTGATGTGATGATGCATGGTAACCATCGTTATGAATCAATAAACATAGACATATGACGTACATAATAATATGATCCATGACATACATATGACAAATAATACAACATACATTACATAATATTATGCCATAGATATGACATATACATATGACATAGATATGACGAAATATGATATCACTCACGATGGCTGAGCAGTTACCACGTCGGCTTATAATGTTATGGGTTCCGGGTTCAAATCCTGAGTCTGGCAAAATACGCATTTTGTTTTTCAATTTGTGTTTGAGTCAGAGTATGGACCTAATAGATTAAGAGCATACATAAGTGAAACGGCAAATAATAGCAATTTATATCACGCCAATCCAACGTCAATCGCCGAGGGGCATTCGAGGTGGCAGCACGTCGATCTTTTTTGTAATGGCGTCGTAAGAATATATTCTTTTATCGTGTAAAGATGACTAAAAAACGTTATGCCTGTACTCGATAAAGAAAACATGTCAATGAATATATTATTATTATTACTAATATAACAATAAACATAATACTAAACGGACGCATGTTGAATTTTTATGACAAATTGTGTTCTGTCAGGCACGCGTCATTAGCACAATCCGCGCGTCGCATAGTTGCGATCTTTTTAGACCATGCCTCAGCTGAGCTAAAAACAAAAATCCATTAATACGACATCCACTCTGTGGAGGCCCATACGATCAGTATAAATTAATCTGTCATAATATTATTACAAAGATGTGATATTTGTATACTTTTATTGATTTATCACCGTGGTTACCGTGGAATCAAATCTCCATTGGGGTGTGCCAGGCTCCTGACTGTACCGATTTGTTCAAAACATTGTGATTTCGTCGTTACGTAGAAGTGTCAATTCATCAAACAGGGGAAACATAGAGAAAATAAAAAATAAATGTGACAACGTTATGTTTTTCCTTTCGCTTTTTCATGGTAAGGGTTGCATATGACTGTAGATTGTGATTAACAAATATTTTTTATAACGATAGCGTCGAGGGGGTATCAGAGGATAGAGTATTAACTAGTAAGCTATTCACAGAGTATTTGAAGTTGTACCGAACATTTTGAATGAGTGCGTTTCGTATGAAAGGAATCTGTTCTCTGTAAATATTGTCTTTGTATTCAATAATAAAATAAATTAGAAAGAAATGTTAATTTTCACATGTGTAATATTCAAAACAATGTTCCTACCCATAGATTATGTTACGTAATAATTTAATTATTTAAGTTACATCGTAATCTTTAATTAAATGCAAATAATTGTTACTTTGTCTATAAAAGCATTACATATTATGAAAATTTTATTTGCGCATATCATTTAAAAACTTAGCAGTGCTTTTTGCAGTTCAGGGGAATATTATCATAATTACGTAATTTTGTGCAATTAATTTTATGTTGTAAATTCTGGGGTTTATACAAAGCAATATGTATGTAGTTTTTTAATGTTTTATTATTTACAAGACGTATTTATCATATTGATAGGTTAGTGTACACTGTATATACATTATGTATGTCTATTTTTTAGTTATTATACATAATACAACACCCGTATACAATATTAAAGTCACACATGATATAAAATTTTAAATATTGGTACTTACTGAATTGTGAACAGCTATTGTGCTTTACCAAATAAGCAAACTACACCATAGTAATCAAACTGAAATTTACCAATAACTATATCTGCAAGAACCACCAGAATAATAATATGTGCATTACACGTGTGATTTACAATATTGAAGGGCACAGGAGAAGAACATATTGTTATGTCACACAAATGTCAAACTGAGATATCGTTGATGTGTCCGTTTTTGTCTGGTGTTGCTTATAGCGCTCATCCGTATGTCCGGCATTTCATAGGGGGAGACTTTTGTTTTATAACGAAATGGGCATTTCTTGTTTTTAGCCTGTATGATAATTTTAATGCTCTATAATGCTTTGATGCCGAAATTAAAATACCATGTTATAGTACATACTTGGTTCTGTCAGTATAGAAAAAACAAAAATGTGACAGAACATATTCTTCACCTGTAGCCTTCAATTGTTTTGATTCAAATTTCGAATTTCTTAAAACATACAAATCTGGACAGTCAACACCCAATAACATTATAATATGATAAATTTTTACGCTTGTAAAAAACAATTAAAAAACTGGATACATTCATGCTTTAAACTGAAGGCTAATATTGCATAAATATATGAAATTAAAGAGTATGCAATTAATATTTTTTAAATTACAATCTGTTACTTACGATGATTCAACCATGTATTCATGTACATATTATTATAACTAAATATGTAGATACATTTTTATTTATCACTCCCCTTACTATAATTTGAAAAATACACTTTGATAATATACAAGTATTATGTAAAAGTGTCATAGAAGAAGCTTGATTGTTTTGTTTATATGTACTTTACGAGCACTAGTTACTATAAAGGCCGTTAGTAAAATGAAATTACCCAAACGTTTTGCCTACATCTACTTAAAATAGTGAAATAATAAAATTTGATAAACATTTAAGTGAAATTGATAAAAATGTGTCATATCACGTTAGCTTTTGATGGAAATAAATTTAATATTACTTTTAAGTTCATGAAAGCACAATGAGTTACTACAAAAAACGTTGTGAAAAATATTACAATATGTTTCGAGTGTCCTTCTTTTATTATACATATCTTTAGGTATTTTAACACCTACAAGTTGTGAATAATGTTTCTTTTCTAAGCAATACTCTTCACTCTTTTAATTTAATATATTATTTTTTATCATGATTGGTTAGATAATTCATTTTACATTTTATATCACAAAAAATTCAACATATAATGACAATTATTTGTCTAAGACACATCCAAAAATTGAGTTACTAATACCCTGTTTACACGTGCATAGATTTATTGCTGACAACATGGCCCCCAAATGGGGGGGCTGACAGGGGCCTAGCCTGGGGGCCCGGGCTCAGTAGGGGCCCAGTGTGGCGAGTCGACCAGATAACTGAGATAAACATACATCACAAATTTAAACTAATAGTAAAAAAAGTGGCCTGCGTGGGCTATTTTCCTTCAATAATGTTATTAATTAATTTTACTTTTTCTAAAGAGCTTCACACTGCCTTTAACCCTAGCGATAGGTAGGGGGGCCCACCAAAGTTAGCTGACAGTCCGTATTATCGTGCAAATTGCAAGATTGCATGTACGGATGAAAAAAGTTCAGAACCTTCTTAATTTTCATGCGAAAATTGTACTGTGCGATATCTGCATCTTCACAGTAGAACAATAGTGGCGAACCGGCCGGCAAAAAATCTAACTACACCGTCATTTTGAGGTTAACCGAATTTCACAAAATATCAAATACCCTCGTTTACTCTTAAAGAATGAGATTGGCGAGACAGACAGCAATTTTAAAATGTAAACAGTTATTATCGTGATAGTTTAAAGTAATTACACACAATTGGTGCAAGTAAATCCATGCATGTGTACAGGCACTATAATGCCATCTACTTGTAAAACATTGATAGATTGATTGATGCTAGTTTGACGAAATTTTGAAGAAATATCAAAATATCAAAATAGCTAATTTATTGTCAATAAATTTATCAAAAATCCATTAATGCATTACAAATATTCAATTAATTTACTATTGATATGGTATCTTTTAATGTGTTTCACTGTCTTCTTTTTATTCAATTATTTTATTTTTATAACATGGCAATAATAATTTACTTCTAATTTACTTCAATAATAAATCTTCTAAACTAAAACAAATACAATTGGCCCTTGATTTGCTGAGGTCATAGGAAAAGATAAAGGGACGTTTTATGTATCTACACAAATTAACTGTTTCCGGCGTTTGCTAAGTCATTCACTATTATTAGTACATCTTTGCGGATGAAAATGACTCATCACTAATCTTATATAACATTCAACACAATTTACCATATACCTCGGTAAATCTAATGTCAACTGTAGGTAATATCAAACACAACTGCAATAAGAAATAATAAAAGCTATAGTTAAATGAATGAGTCAAAGTTATCCAAAATTACTCCAAAACTTAAGTAATTCAATGGCCTGCTTTTAAACACTTTTATATTGATCTACCAAAACCATAATAATATATATCATCGACCAGCTGTTAAAACCTATGATGTGACAATATTTTCAAATTGTTTTTTTAATATTTAAGTACCGTTATTTAATTTAATAAAACCAAAGTTGTTGAAAACCTCCATATATAGAGATGGAGCCCAATTGTATGAAACTGAAAAAAAAAGAACCACCTTATTGAAGACTGAAGATTAAGTTAGCTACAAATGACTTCAAACTACTGTTATGACATTTATTTGCCAATTTTCACGGCATATAAAAAGACAGTCCATCACGATGAGTAGATAAGTAGCCAGTAATAGGTACTACACTTTCACATGATTATTTAATTGAAAAATCCTATAAAATTTGGGTAAAACCATTTGAATAAGTGATAACAATTAAATAATTTCAAATGTCATTACAGAAATAACATATAAAGCTCCTTCTATTTATAGTCAAAATTCTTTGAGTAAAACACCCAATGTTCTATCTATATACCACCGACATAATTAAAATTTAATTAACTATAGAAACCTACGATTCAACATGTCTTATTTCAATAATACCCCATTTACACGCGCATGGATTTACTGCCGACAGTACATATTATCGTGGACATGACAAAATGCACGTGTAAACATGTATTATCATGCAAATTGCAAGATTGCATGCACGGATTAAAAAAGTTTAGAAGCTTCTGAACTTTCATGTGACAGTTCAATTGTGCGATGTGGCGAACCTGTCAAAAAAAAAACACTCATTTTGAGGTTAACCGATTTTCATGACCGGTCAAATAGTACCATACAATGATAACATCGCATCTCGCTTGACAGTCAGCACTTTTACGTGTAAATAGTTATTATTGCAATAAGTAAATCCATGCACGTGTACAGGCGCTATAAAACCATAATACCTTAAATTTACCGACCTGTTACAAACATTCGCTGATGATGAGTGCTTAACTACCGGTAATTTAGATAAATCATTCACAGATTTCGCAGAATGAATCAATTATAATTCTACTTTCATGTTTTTGTTTATAGAGCAGTTTTTTTGTAACGGACATCAGAGGTTTTAACTACTGAACGGTGATAATATATAACATATTATTCAATTTATTAAAATAATATGAATACGTGTATTAATTAAGGCGCCAAGTACCAAAAAAATAAAAACTTTATAGAAAAATGTTCTACATACCAACGCCAATAACTTCAACTATGGTCTAAGTGCCTCAAGCAAGTTAAAAAATACAGCAAAATATTTAAACCTGTCGACGTTGTAAGTCCGTTGGCGTGTTTTATTTATAATGGTGTAAGTACCACTGCAGTGGTCAACGGCATTCAATATAAAATGGCTGACGATGGTGTGTTGACACTTGTGAGTTCTTAATACCTAAAATTATAGATGCTGCCGTGATTGCTTCACACTGTGAAACCACATTTTTCAAAAGGTCTGCTTCATGCAATTTTACTGCAATGACTCGGTATTTTGTAACTACAGGCAATACTACTTTTTGGTACTTAGAGCCTTAATTAATACACGTATTCATATATTCTTTCACTTTTTTGTTAATCGTTTCATAACACCTAATACTAAATGAATCATTAAGTTTATTGCGCACATTATGAAATGATATTAGCTCTGTATCATTTTTCATCTTGCTGAGGCGGTGTTTAATAATTAACGTAGTACTTAAGTAATGGAATTGACTGAGGTATCATTTTCATACTGTTACTCAAGATTAATAATTGTATCGATAATAAATTGTTTAAATGTACATAAACATGATATTATTGTAACTATTTAAAATACTACTAATACGCTTTTCTCTCCTTCTTATATTATCTCTCTTCATTGAAACTCTACAAAAAAATCTCATTCAACAAAATTAAGATAACTGATTCATGAGTTATCTTACCATAAACAAGAGAAAATCAACTTTAAAACATTACTGACTGCATCTGTTAGTACACTCTTTACAAGTTTAAATAGAAGTAATTATTAATTAACTCTTTTTTTATTATCTACTACAATCCAAAATTTCTGTGTATCATGCTACGTTATTTAATCGACAGAGCGACTATTTGTACACAATCTTTGACCTAACCTAACCTAACTTAACCTAAAAGATCGTCCAGATATTACATCACGATTTGATATGATAATTTTGACATTAGGAAAGGGATGGCTTGAAAATGTGACATAATTTAGACAGGGAGCTAAAACTTTTTGTAATGAAATGTAACAATGAGGATGGGGGATCAAACAATACCCAAATACTGACGGTACCTACAGCAATTGCACTATTACACTAAATCCATGCTGATGTGTAACAAAAAAACATCACAGCTGATTCAACAAACAAATAACGCCCTTGATTAAAAGCCATTAGAGGATCTAAAGAACATTCTTATTGATTCTGCGACAACACTAAAATTGCGTACAAATAGTCGTTCCATTAAATGTATGTTCCCAGATAATAAATTGAGAATGCGAGAAGCCTCACGCAGGCTTGCCAACTGTTAAAAATGCATATCGTGAAACATAAGACTCATTTATATGGAAACTTATTTACATAAAATAGTTCATACAACTTAAATATGTATGTAATGATGTAACTAGCACAAATACATTTTCCCTTAGAAATGTGAAGACATCTTTTTAATTTAACTTTTCTACTTTCTTGCTATTTAACTAAACATAATTTAACTTAAATTAACCTTACCTATAATATCCCCATCCTTTAAATCTCTTAAAGGCCATCAGTAGCCTGAAACCGTATGTGGTTTTGAGCCGCGTGCCATACTAAACTTATGATTTCTGTTCATGGAAATATATTTTCATAAAATACCTATGTAATTATTTCCATGAACAGAAATCATAAGTTTAGTGTGCCATACGGTTCATAACCACATGCGGATTCAGTCTATGGATGGCCCATTACTCAGGGTAATGAATATACCTACATGTTTCAACTAGGACAGTACCTATGCAACGTTTCATTAAATTTATGTTTAATTAAAACAATTTGTGACTCTCTTTAATATCATGTGTCCTTTTAGCATATGTCGCCATCTTGGTGGTGAATAGACTTATTCTCCTACCTCTTAGGATCGAACATGGTGGTGTAATTAATGTAAATCCAAAATATCACAAGCATTTCTATCCGCCATCATGAAAATAGCTCTATTTGCCCCCAAGGTGACACATTGTATGCTTGGAGAAACTATATGCAGAGCTTAAATATCTCCAGATGTTACTTTGAAGCTCAGCGGGACATTTTTCGCTTTACATGACATGACATGCCATGCCATTTACCTACATTGGTAACTGATCAAGGGGAAGCCATTTTAATAACATGATTTACATATCTATACATAAAAATGAATGACTTTAGAATGACATAATGTGTTTAGTTAAATTATCGTCTATATTCAATCTGATGGTTGAAATTTCAATGGCTATGTTATAATATTATACCCCGTTTACACGTGCATGGATTTACTGCTGACAGTATGTATTATCGCGGCCATAACAAGAAAATGTACGTGTAAACATGTATTATCCTGCATTTGACAAGATTGCATGCATCAATCAAAAAAGTTCGGAGAAGAATTACTAAGAATTACTTACTGTCAGCAGTAAATCCATGTGTAAATGGGGTATTATGTTACGTTAACCCTGATTAAAATCACATAGTAATAAATTCATAGTAGCAATAATAACGTTTTGTAAAATGTCATAGAGATTTTAACATTCAACTTCTAAAGATAACAATCTCTCATGAGAATTAGTGAACGGTAAAATATTAACTACATCAAATTAAATTCATGGCATCCATGCCCTCTTGGACCGGCATATGTCTACAGCAGTCACCGAATCAGAAGCCAAAGAGCTTCAACTTATCATCTGGATCTAAAATAATTAGTATTAAAGTAAATTTTAAAAATCCCAGTTGAATACTACGACTGCCTACCTACTTAATATATTGTATATTATGTAATTCGAAGCTCGCATTACAAAAGTGTGAGGATTGACCGTATCAGCGCATCTATTCTTTACACAAGACTGCTTTTGGCCACTATGCAGCTATCTAGGGTAGGTTTCTATCGAAGTATTAGCACTGTAACAATTACAATAAGTTAACCGTCTAAACTAGGGGTAGTCAACCTTTTTATACCTACCGCCCACTTTTGTATCTCTGTCAGTATTAAAATTTTCTAACCGCCCACCGGTTCCACAGTAATGGTGATTTATAAAGAAGGGAAGTAACTTTACTTTATAAAATTTATAAAGCAGAGTTACAGCAAGTTAAAGCATATAATAATAATTACTTACCAAATGAAGATCTTGGCATAAAAACATCAAATGTCCACTTTTTTCCATTTTCGTTTTATTGCATTTCTATATTCCCTGTGTATGATTACATACAACTGTGCAAAGATATATTTTTTTAAAAAATCATAAGACCCTCAAATCTGCTCTCAAAAATATGCCACTTTTCTAAAAACAGCAATAGTCCAGGCATTTTTGTGTGAAAACAGCAAAGGTCCAGTAGTTCTACACTTTTATCACCAGGCGGCGTTAGTAATGTTAGTATACATTCCATACAATTTAGTGTCTGAGCTGTCAAATTATCCTTGATTCGTTTAATTATTGCTTTTTATAACGTTTTCTTATGATTGTTTTTATATTTTATCATGGATATTACTAGCATAGACATCTGAAACGTCTTGAAAGAGAAAAATGAACAAAACCATGCAACGTTTTTACCAAATAACGGTGACTTTCATTATTGTTCAGTTGGATGCAATAAGGAAAATTCTGGGCCCTTCATTATAAAATCTAAAGAGACCGGAGAAAAAGATTTTTTTAATATGAAATATAGGTTAAAACTTTGGCATTTCAGGCTAGTAATAATGTACAAAATAGACCAGGCTAGTAAGGGAGAAGTGCTTTGCGAACATTTCAGTTTCTCTCTAGGCTGTGGGATAGATTCAATGTAGTGAATAAAAATCAAATGCAAGTCACGATTGCATTTAAAACAACATAATGGTGGATTAGTTCCATTGAAAGGAGCTAAATAAAAAAATATTTTAAAATTAGCTAAATATTTACAAAACCCAATAAATGTATCGTTTAATTTGCAGTGAAGGTGTCAGACGAGGCTAATCGGTTTTCATTTTTCGTGTTAACTATCAATCCATGGTGGAAATCCATTGTTTTAATGATTTAATTTAATAAAACACATTTTTTTAGTACTTTTTCCACTTTTCATAAAGAAATCTGGATAGGTTTCGCCCGCCTTAGAGAGACATTTTCAACTGTTGAAAACAGTTGGCAGAAAAACAGAGGCGGACAAAGCCGGTCCAGATTTATTTATTAAAAGTGGAATAAGTAGGTACTAAAAAATGTGTTTTATTAAATTAAATCAATAATAATAATATGAAGCTAATCAGTATTAACCCGCACATGATTAAAACATTTTTTCAAATATTTAATTCTTGATTTTTTAGAAACATTGAAGTCGTTTGTTAATAGATAAATAATATGTCCAAACCTTATTAAAAGTTGTATTATGATTTAAAAATAACAGAAATATATATTCTTTATTTTATTTAACACGTTGATCGCCATGGGGGTCACCGGTGACCGGCATTGGATTACGTTCAGGGGGCCATGGGGGTCACCGGTGACCGGCAAAGAAGACCTGCCTTAGAGTTGTTCTACAGCGCCGGCGGGCACGCGCGCAGTGCATTTTTCGATACGAGGTGACCGGCATGGCCCTTCTGTATATTACTGCCACTTGGCCTGAAAATATGTCTTCCCAGTCACAAAATATAGGCTCACTAATGTAAAGAATGTACATAATGAAAAAAAAAGTTTTCCTTTTAAATTGTAAATGTGTTTTTGTTGATATAAAAATAAAAATTAAATAGATTATAAAAATGTAAGTTATAAAAAATATGTAAATAATAAAAAAATAGAATAAAAAAAATGATTATAAGGTATGTATACGTATATTTCCAGTTTATGTGTATCCAGGTATTATACTACCCAATTTGAAAACTTTTATTCCGTATTTGTGCCTTTTCTGTTTATTGTACTATCTAAATCTAAATATAATTCGACCGCGAAATGGCACCATGCTCTCGTCAACACATATGGACAGGTGACCGGCGAAGTGGCCGGCCCGGCGCAATAGAATAAATTAACTTGTTGGCGCCGCGACGGACACATGTGGCCGGCACATCATAAAAACCAATATTTACGTAAAAAAATCATCAAAATGAAAAAAAACATTATATTCTTTCATTACCTATAAAATAATACCTTAGAGACAAATAATCATTTTTTAGCTATTTTATGTAAAACTAGTTGGCGATCAATGTGTTAATAAAATTATAGTTTTAGTCGTACTATTTACATTTCGATCTTTTCAATTTTGCAATAAAAACAACAAATGTCCAAAAATTGTGTAAAAACAGCAAATGTCACACTCATTCTTTTTTAAATATCTATTTAACCAAAATAAATTTAATATTTTTTTTACATTCATATAGTGCATATACAATTTCTCTATAATTTCTAATTGTCAAATTAATAAAAAAAAAATTCACAACCAAGATATTATGTTTTTACCCTCTCCTGAAAAAAAAGTGTTTTGTGACATTTGCTGTTTTTATGCCAAGATCTTCAAATACTTTCTGTCAGACTTTCGCTAAGCTTGGCAGAATAAATCTTTATAAAACAACTAACTGTAGTTAAATCTATCTTTTTATTTATGCTTTGCATACATACAAGCATCAAGTCTGATGAAATTGCATTTAATTAATTAAATTATTAATGAGATCCCTGAGGCTGATGCTGCGAAACTAAATACTGGATATCTGACTAAATTTTTGTGAGGAACAAACGAAGGTCTCCTCTTTCGGAAATATTTAGGCGGTTTCTTTATTTGGTCATAATATGATTAACAGCCCTAAAGCCTGATTCTTGAATTTTATGAAAACAAAATGATAATGTTTTTAAAACCCCTTTCCGCCCACCACGAAAGCTGGAACGCCCACTAGTGGGCGTTAGGGACCAGGTTGACTACCCCTGGTCTAAACAGTCAAAACTGTCTATCTCGCTCTAAAATTTAGCATATCCAAGAGAGGTGCTGTTAAAAAATGGCACTTATTTACTTACTTACTTATAAGTGCTAATACTTTGATACAAACCTACCCTAAATAGCTACCGTAGCGGCCGAAAGCAGTCTTGTGTATAGAAGAGATGCACAGGTCCTCATAAATTCTCTAAATTTCAATATCATCAGCATTTCGCTCCACTTACTGTCTTAACTTTAAATAATTAAATACAGGCTATCTATAAGCTGTCAAATCTCTTGAATATAAAAGTCTTTATTTTTACAAATACCTACCTATGTGTCCAATTTGACATCCAATTTATAATAATTAATAGACTCCAAAATGTCCCACGTTCATATTTTAATTAGCTTACCTTTGAAAATGAAATGGAGCTTTCTATTGTTACGAATCCAATAATAAATAGTTTTTAATATGGCCATAAATAAAATAGAAATTGTTATATTTTAAATAATACCTAAATACCTTTTCTATTACCTACTCTCAAACATAAAAATTAGACAAATAATGAAAAACAATACGTTAACATTTTAAAATACTATAAATAGAAATGTTATTTAGCAAAACTATTACAAAAAAATAAACAAAAATAAAACAAACATTGTTTTATAGGGCCTTTACACACGCATAGATTTGCTGTCTGCAAGACTTAAATCAGAAAAGATATTGTGAATGTTCAATATGCATGTGTAAAGGCCCCATTACTTTAATAATTTTATTATTTTGATATTGTTTAATTGAAGAGAATAATAACAAATATTTATATTATTCCTGAAATATTCAATTTAAAAAAATACTTACAGAAGCCTTACTTAATGTAAAAAAAATTAAAACTAACCAACAAAAATAAACCATTTCCCTGAAATAAATGTTTAAAAATCTACCTATTCATGTAAAAAGAATGTTTTGAATAATTTTACATCATTGAAACTGCGCACTTTTAACCAAAACAATGTAATTAACTAAAAAAAGAACTGCACTATTATGTATTATAAAGTAAACATTGTTGTTAACTTTTACAGCTGATAAAGATTGTTACAATTCTATGTGTGAAATATTTTTCTAGAGTTACGTCAGATATCACTATAGTAATATATTAAATTGCATGTCTAAAGCTTTGTAGCCATAATCTAGCAGTCGTGTTTACTGTAACACGAAATTTACCACAGGCGCATGCAATTACTATGGCAATATTGTGTGCTAAATTTCGTGCTAATGGTAGATAACTAAACTACTAGAATAGGGGTACTGACTTTGAAACAATTCCGTATATGCATTATAATATACGTTGGGATTTATAAGATAACATCTTTGATGATTGTTCAATTTAAATTCATTTTCTACTAATCAAACGTGCCCTTGGAAATATTATGATGAATGTTTTAAATAAATTGTTTTGCATACTACTCTATGACTAAAAATATCTCATTCATTGAATAATATGATAATGTTTAGAGGCTGTAAAACTAAAGCTAGTCTGCAGCACGATTTTTGAAAAATAAATAGAATGAATAACATAATGTCCACAATATAAAGGTCACTGTATTATATCTATTATAATTACAATTTATTTATTATCATTTATAACTTCATGAGTCATTCAAAAACAGAATCACTTCCTTATGACTTTTTAAATTACATATTTAAAAGACATGCATGCTGTTTTACAACTTCATTGCAAGCGTCAACGAATGCTTTTTCCAACCATCGATGTATGTGTTTTGTAAATGTCAACAAAATCAAATCGCCAATCGACATCTGTGTGCGGCCTACATAATTAGATAGGTACTGAATAAATTTCTATGGAAAACGTTGATTAAATAGCATATATACATTTACAATGTATTTCTATTCTAAAATGTAACGATACAAAAGAATCGTTGTAAAAATATTAAATGCTAATAAATGGTGCATGGATTCTTTATAATATAGGCTGCTTACAGGATCATGTTCTGGCATGTAATAATATGCAGAAGATACTTAGTTGTATTAATAAAGCTTTACCATATCGAGGGTTTATTTTTAAGCCCTATACCGCGAAACACAATTTTTTTAAACGAAATCAAACAAAAAGGTTATAAAACTAAACAGAATTAAGCTTTTAGATTCTACACAAAGCTTAAATATTTCGGCCATAGATCTTTCTATATTCATGGAATAATCAGTCAATTCGAGAAGTGTTCGTGTAGGATAAATCAATAATCTCAATACGCTCCATTCTTTAGCAATATTGTTTTAAAAATTTGCTCAAACCGATGAGGTGCTGAAGATTGCAACCGTAAACAAGTTGTATAAATCGACTTCAAAATTAATTAATATGCAATAATTGTAAGTTTTACATAACTGTTGTCAGAATTCCGTATACGATGTCTTGTTATCAAATAATTCATTATTACTACTTAAAATATTTTTATTTTATCCGTGTTTATTAATGATTTTAGTGTTTTAACGAGAATAAGTCAAAATAAAATATTTAAATTACACACGATATGACAAATATCATCACAACATTTAATATATCATGGAATATAATCTATTTAAAGATGTTGCCTAAACATATGAAAATGAAGCAAAAATGGAGACCCCTTGTCTACTGATTAAGTTAGTTACAAGTGACTGCATTACAGATTCATTTGAAAACAACTTCACACTTCTAATACGAGGTTTATGAAAAGGCAATCTGTCATATTGAATAGATAATCAACCATTAATACAACACTTCACAGTATTATTACTTAGTTGAGAAATTGAATAAAACCGTTTATAACTACATGCGAGTAAATTACATTGAATATAAAAAAATGACAGCCATTAAAGCGATGTTAATATCTATAAACATACGACATAAGCGTGAAGTTTGATAGTTTTGACAGAAAATATGACATAGTTCAAGCAATGCCAACTGAGAGAAAAAGATGCAATAGGCTTCATGTAAGAGCAGTCGGAAATAATAACGGTAACGATAATTAAATTTACGTATTAAGTAAGTATTTACTTATTTAATAAGTGCCTCAAGCAAATCAAAAAAATACAGCAAAATATTTAGACGTTGTAAGTCCGCTGGCGTGTTTTATTTATAATGGTGTAAGTACAACTGCAGTGGTCAACGGCATTCAATATAAAATGGCTGACGACGGTGTGTTGACACTCGCGAGCTCTTAATTCCTAAAATTATGGAAGCTGCCGAGTTTGCTTCACACTGTGAAACCACATTTTTCAAAAGGTCTGCTTCTTGCAATTTTACTGCAATGAATCAGTATTTTGTAACCACAGGCAATACTACTTTTGCTACTTAGCGCCTTAATTAATACACGTATTCATATATAAAACTCCTGACTTTGTTTTTGATGACTCATATAGTTTTAAAATAAATCATGACGTGTTTGTTTTTCCAAAATCATTGCTGCACATCCAGCTTTTACCGTGTACCCTTTTTCAATTGTATAAACATTTTCAAGTAACTATTATATTTGAGTGAATGGAATTATTATATAATAATAATCGCAAGAATTGTTCCTTACTTTTCCGTACATACCAGAGCCGTATGAATAATTCTGTGTAGATATATATATATTATATTGTGCTTGCACTAAGTATTGTATTTGTATGATACCTAATATAAGTGTATTAATGTAATAACCTTCACTGATCGAACAATTATATAGTCTAGCGAAATTGGTAGAATAAATCGAAATGATATCAAAAATAATTAAAATCTAGAACTGTTCTACAATGAACGCGTAATGTTATTATTACCAATAATGAAATTAATTTATAATTACTCAGATAGATTAATGTTACATTACTTGTTGCAGTTATGATTTTTATTTGAAGCAAAAAGAGTACATTAAAAATTTAAATCCAACCGTTGTTTTATTAATTTTGTGTACATGATGTTCCTTCTCCCATTACCCCAATTTTAACCTATTGCAAGGTAAGTAATGGTGTGATCACCTCACAGAACAAAGCTGTTAATAAGTTTTTGATTTTATATTAATATGTGTCCAGCCCATCTCCATTTAGGCAATGATACTCAACCTTATTTTCTTCGGGCCAAATACATATATTTGTAAAGTAACGCGGGCCGCATCACTACTGGTGTGACGAAAAAAATCATGAAACCCCCCTTTTTTACAAAACATTTTTGAGATTTTAAAAATTATGCGTGTTTTTTAAATTAATCGTGTGCAATAGCAACACTTTTATATCAGATCTCATGTGGAGCATAATGACAATCCTCTTCGGGTGTCACTATCTGGGCGTCAAAGTCGAAACGAATCTCAAGATATACGAAATTCCTGATAATAAATGTGTTTCGGGCCGCACATAAAAGGTTAAAGGGCCGCAGGTTGAGTATCGCTAATTTAAGGCTTTTAATAAACTCTATTACTTCGCAAACCCTTGTCAGCTTCCTTATCCACTCATTCCTCATTTTGTCCTTTCGCGTTATGCCCAGCATGCACCTCTCCATACCACCTTGTGCTACTCTAAGTTTCTGGATCTCTCTTTTACCTAGGGTCCATGTTACACACGAATATGTGATCACGGGAAGCACACACTGGTTGAACACTTTCCGATTTAGGCACACAGGACACATATCTCGAAGAAGAGAGAATCGTTGGACAAATCTAGTCTACTACTAATATCTAATACAAACTAAAAGAAACCTGAAAAACAAATTTCGAACGAAAGCTACAACATTGAAGTTAATGGCCCCAACAAACCACACCAGATCTTAATCGGGCGTATCACGGAACCCTACGTTTGATGTGAAGCATCATTTTTATTTTTATGACTGGGAATGTCTCAGGAGCAGTTACCCAAGACTAAGGTCACCATGCACTCAAATGTGCTTTGACTGAATTTACATGTCTTCAAGTTAAGGTACCCATGGGAGAGATGACCACGTAAGGTAATATTAAAAATTGTAGTAAGTAACACATTAAAGCTAATACAAAACTGCCCGACATTCTAAGTGAAGAGACCTTCATGTTGGCAGTATGACACCGCAAATTTTCTAAATGCAATAAAATTGGCTTTTGTGGCGACCAGGTAGGACGGTCCGATGGGCCCAACAGCTGGTTGAACTGACTTGAGCAGCTCTTCCCTTTCCGTATACATTTTAGGACATTCCCAGAAAATGTGGTTTGCATCCTATATTTCTCCGACACATGGACATGTTGAACGGGTAACAAGACCAAGCTCAGAGAGACTACTAGCGAAGCAACAAATATTCGTCTATCTAAAAAATATTTTTATATTATAGTTATCTATTACAGTTTGGTTTAGGCAGGGCTTAATGAATTTTAAAAATAAACCAATAACATTTGTAATATGTATTCTTAATCCAACGAAAACAAATAAGTATGAATGAAGAAGTCTGCAAAATTTTGTTGTGTTGTTCAAAATATACAAAAACTAATAGGTATGTTTTGGTTTAGGCAGGGTTTAATTGATTTTGAAAAACTAACAAACACCACCAGTAAATTGTAGTCTTAGTTCAATAAAAACAAATACGTATGACTAACAAAGTTCAATGTGTACTATTTATGTGTATGGAGAGGTGCATGCTGGGCATATAGCGAAAGGACAAAAAGAGGAATGATTGGATAAGGAAGCAGACAAGGGTTTTCGATGTGATAGAGTTCATTAAAAGCCTCAAATGGAGATGGGCTAGACACATGGCTCGAAGAAGAGACAATCGTTGGACAAATTTAGTCATCCAATAGTATCCAAGAGGTACAAAACGTCCGCAAGATAGACCTAGAGGCTACTGGATCAATGAAATGATAAAGTTCTGCGGAAGTACGTGGCAACGCAACGCACAGAACCTAGATAAGTGGAATCAGCTTGGAGAGGCCTTCATCCAGCAGTGGTTAGATTCAGGCTGATGATAATGATTTATGGCGGATTTTAAAAGCTTACCTCCACCCTTCGTTACTGCAACACACTCTTCACCCCAAACATATTATTATAAACAAGCAGTGAATAAATAAGTTATAAGGAAATCCACTGAGGTATTGAGATGGAGGCTAGGCATTGCTAATATAAACATGTGAATCAGTGACGTCTCTAGACAAAATGACGCCCTATTTTTTACAACGTTATTATTAGCTCGTATTCTTGTTTGTCCAGTGGTCGTTTGTCCAGTACAAATCTTGCAATCGATTTTTAACTAACTTCCCGACTAGCGAGACATTTGAAACTTTTAGAATATATCAGAAGACGATGCCAATACATTCTTTTAATACTTTTAGCCTTCTTTAAGCAGAATTGAATTCATTTTCAGTTAATTCTGTTTTGTATGGAAAGTTATTTCAGAAAAAATTCGTAAAGTAAAACACTATTATTGGTTACTATTAACTAAATTATTAATATATACGTGCGTTACTATGGAAATCAAAATGAAATGTCAAAATAACATTTCAGCATTCTATATTTGTTTGTTTGTTTGCTTTTTATTTACTTCATACCAAGTACAAGTTTGAGCATATTGAGCATAATAATTCAATAGAAAACGTTGTATTAAAAGTTCTTTTTGTCTTGTAATAATTATTATACAGTATTTTTTATTATCCTTTCATGACTCCAATATCTTACTTTTAATAATAAATACACTATTAATTATTATTAGTCGCAACACTCAACCATTAAAATAAATAAAACTTTCCTGGCCACAGTTTCAGGTATATTAAAAAATACACTTGATAACTTCCAAAACTCACGAGTAACTGCCAAAAATATTTGGATACATTTTAAATTAGGTAAGTGTATACCTACATATAATTCGCAAATCTGCACGTGTCATTTCTGGTCACCAAGGACGTGACGTCCAAAGTAAACGGAAGTAAACTAGACATCGCTAGCCCGGGAAAAAAATACAGTCCTGTTAAACCCTCTATGTTAATAATTAATATATTTGTTTCCAACCAGTTAGCTGATTTTTTTAATAGAAAGATATTTCCGTTTTTACTAAGTTTAGGTAGACATTTCTATGTATACCTAATGGTTTTCCTCGATTTTCTGAGTAACTGCCACCCCCATGCGACGCTCAATCTGCCTACCCCCACAGGACGTCACTGATGTCAATGCACAAATTAAATAATATTATGACATCTACGTCTGATATTTTGTCAACCCTGTAAAAAGTTCCACGTACCTGTTGAGCAAACAATATTGTGATCACTGTTTGTTCATCACTTCATGTTTTCTTAACAACTATTTTTGTACATTAAATAGATTATTATTAAATTTATGTGCGCTGCATACGTGGCAGACATAGATAACGAACTGTCAATCATCTTTCTTATGGCTTACTTGGCTTTAATCGACTATTTAAAGATTTTAGCCTTTGTTGGTACATGTATAGTGCACTCGCAGTATAATCTGAAAGGCTACTTGAATATTATCATCTAAATTATTACACGGAAGCACTGTTTACAGTTTAAATATGTACAGAATTCACATCCAGGGTTGCCGCAAAATCCTTGGAGGCACGTTTAGGTTATAATTCATTTTTCATCATCATCATCAGCCTGAATCTATTGTCATCAAATATATCCTCCCCCCCAAAGTATGCCCCAAATTACGCATCAAGACTCAATATCAAATCAGTAATCTAATCAAAGACCTCACTAGGATACCCCGACTAAAGGTTTAGCTTTCCTGCCTTACGAAATAATATTATTGCAACACGCATTTCGCAACCGAAAACAGGGCCAAGTACCTGAACGCCTTCCTGGAAATTTCAGGCAACCTTGAACACCGACCGGCGCTCAGGGAGACTCAAAAATCTCTCGAGTAACCCGCACCCCTTGCACTCTCTCCTCAGCAGACTAGGTCCCGCCAAATTGAAACATGCCCTTTGAAATAGCGTCAGTTCAAACCTACCTACGATGGAGGGATAACACAAAAAAAAGTGTCGCACCGGCGTCGCGCGAGCCGCGCAATCACGTAATCAATCGTGCCCCTAGCCAATTTTTAATTATCAATAAATATTGTAATACATAACAGGTGCCCGTGAAATTTAACCGAAAGTGAATACCACAAGGTATCTAATTAAAAATGTGCCTAATCTAAGATCTTCGTTGAAACCTATATTGTAAATTATCAATGTTCATCCTAATGTAATTATTACAACCCATGTTTGTATAATTTAGTGTAATTAAATATCTCTGCGCGGAGGTTTTGAATCTAAGTGTCTGTGTTATAATTATGCCCCTATGATGTCACACATTTCCCCCAACTTGAAGTGATGCTGGAATAAGGGTCCACCAAGATACTTGTGAGTCCTTTTTCCCGGTATTACTATCCACTGCTGGATGAAGGCCTCTTAATAACCACTCATTTTTTTAACATTTGTATACATATAATACATATTAAAACTTTTTATCCGGAGCGGAGAAGACCCTGGAGTGGAGCTGGAGCGGAGCAGCTTAAAGAAGTGTCCGCTTCAACCCTCTGATAAAAACGCCTCCTGGAAAGATGCTTCCTTGTCAATTTTATGTAGACATCCAAACCAATACATTGACTATTATTTTTAAAATGAATAATCACCAAGACTATAAAAAAAGCAACAGACTTCAAACCATTCTATCCGCCGTTTTGTTTTCAGGGCTGCCAATAGAAGAAGAAAATAATCAATTCGAAAATCAAACTGCCTCCAAATTCTCAATACAGATTGTGTATGACTACTTCTATCTAGAGTCCAAATTCTTTAGCCTACATAGTGTTTAGTTGAAGCTAAGGAATACTAGTTGGGAAGACAGAAGAAAATCGCTGATCAACAGGAATTTCACTACCTACCCGAGGAGTAGACATGGACAAGGAAGAACAAATAAATAAATCAACACGACATAACCCCGAAATCAACCACTATGAAAAAATCAAATAAACCCAAACGCACTTAGGTATTACACAAGCACGGTCTATTTGCCTCTTTTTAGCGATGATATGTCAATATATTTGCCTATAGCTCTCTTTGCAAGCTATTGCCGTGCCGTTTGCAATTTTCTAATGAATTACAGATATTTTTTATATTAGTACCAAATGTGCTACTATTTTATTTGGTACCGGTTTTATTACATTTTAGATACGTGAATCACAATCTACATTTCAATGATAATAATAATATATAGATGTCACTGTTTGCTCGCTCTGGGATTATTTAAAAACATTTGTTATGTTTAGTACTATTCTAAAACTAATATGTCATGGCTATAATTTCATAGCGCTGTACGAGTATAAATGACAGACCGGAGGTTGGGAACATATATATTATATATTATGTGAAAGAGCAGAAGGATTTGTAATTCTGCAGATCTCTTAAAACGTCCAAAGTTATGATACAATGGTATGGCTATAACCAGAGGCGGCTCTACCTTAGGGATTCGTACGGACCATCCCCACATGAAGCGCCCACTTTCAAAAGCGGCTAAAACGGTTTTATGCAATTTTGAGATAAATTTCAAATAACATATTATTATTATATCTCTTACTACTGTTTTAGCCGATTTTGAAACTAAGCTAGATTTTTATTAATAATATTGACGTATTTAGCTGAGTTTTGAAATTAAAACTCAGACCATAGATACCACATACCACAGATAGACAAATATATTTATCAAAATATATTATTGCAAAATTGTATATCTGCAAAATATGCGCTTTTAACATTTTTGTATAAATAAAACTGCAAAAATCGCCTTTACACACAAATAACCCAATTTACAAAAAGTGCACTTTTGTTGACATTATGAAAACCTTTTTTTGAATTGATTCAAGTGCCATACATTTTGTAAACTATTTTTATGCTCCCCTGAAAACTTGAGATTTTGCAGATATACAATTTTGCAATGGAAACGACCATATGCAACTCAAAATACTCGAAAAACCGTTTTCGCTTCTTAAGCGCTTCACATCTGATATTTACATGTCTGATATTTTTTATTACTTAATTTATTTTCTACATCTCAACCTATCACTATTTTGTAGATATTTATAGTATAAAGCAATAATAGAAATTTTATAAAAACATAATCATGGTTACGCGGTAATAAGTTAATTAATTTAATTAAATACGTTCCATTGCACAGTGACATCTATGTACAAATTAAGAAAGCTACAGTTTCTCTTCTCGTTAACCGGGATGAATGTATCTCATCCTGTCGCCACCATACAATACTTTTTTAATAAATCATTATCAAATCTTCTGGTCTATAGTGGACGCTGGATACAAATTACTGGCATATATATAGCCAGTACTTTCAACAAAAATAACTTTCCATTATTGACTAGATAAAAGATAAAAACTATTTATTCAACAAAAATAAAAAAAACAACAAAAATAGAATTACGTCACGGTATCGCATGATGGTGAAGAATTTATTTCTTAAGTCATATTTAAATCTACAGAGGAGTAAATATTTTTGGAATATTTACTTAAAAATAATAGTACTTACGCGTTTATCAGTTGTTTCCACCTGCAAAATACGCAGGTCATATTGAATATACTTTTAACGCGAAACATTGGAAATTTTTCACATCAGTCATACGAAATATATGGGGGTAACGTTTTCTGTGAATATCATTTGAAAGGCGCGTTATCATCTCGCGCGACTCACTATATTTACTCAAACTACGTCTGTGATACTCCAACATATAAATACAAAATCTACTTATCTTCTGTACTCAGTTCGTTGTGGATATTACAGTGAATAGAATGGTGGACGCCCAACTGGAAAATAATGCTGTTTACGATCCGTTACAACCAAAGGTGAATGAGTGCTTTATCCATTATGTGATTAGTGGATTATGTGATTTTAATAATACAAATCTTGTAATAGAAGTTACATTATGAAGTGTCTATCTCCAAATATTATGTACCATAATGTTCATTATTAGTTATAAATGATATTTTTGTGTTTCAAGCTTAAATGATTAATTTTCAAATTAAAACAATAATATACTTCTAATGGATTTAAGTTTTGTACTATTCCATTTGAGTCGTTTTTTCGGCCTTTCGGCATCTTCGTTATAATTCGTTATATAAGTTAGAGTTAACTGTATTCGTCGTCAGTGTGTATTTGCCTTTTGGTGAGTGCACATAGTGCCTGAAGGTGCCGAAAAGCAAAACCCGGGCCACAAAAAACAACTCAAATGGAGTAGTATAAAACTTAAATTCATTTGAATTTAAATTCAAATTCCATCAAGTACCTTCGGTCGATATGTACTATTAATAAATATAAGCAAAATACAGTTATGTATCGGCATTTATTTCATTCTTTTTAATTTAATCCATTTCAAGTAAGCTTCTAATCATTATTTTGACGAGTTTTGGAAATTATATATATTTTATGAAATTACACATAGAATTTACTTTTGGTTATGTTTTGACCATTTATGTGTACTTTTTAATAAACACCTCATATATCTTCAATGCTTTTATTTCAGGAGCGCAAACGGTTTCCATTTGCCGTTATCTTAATCATCATAAATGAGTTCTGTGAGAGGTTTTCTTATTCTGGAATGCGAGGTAAAATAAACAGAAACGTTTAAATTTTAAATGTTTTAAAATTGCGATTAATACCCATATAATGTCCGGATTGCAATGGATGTATTCAAGTGCCATTATTGTTACCATTTTTATTCTAGGATTTTTTTCTCATAAGCATCAGCATTAATATGGTTTGGTTTACGCATGGGTTATGTATAATAATCATTAGAATAAACCTTTGACTGATTAGGTTTCGGATCCACTTCTATTGCATCATGCCGAACGATGCTGCTGAACTCTTATTCCATTGTTATATTATAATAATCATGGCCCCCATATTGAATTTCTTTTCTATAATACATATTTATTTATAGAAACATAATCTGTTGTTCGATCTACATACCTACGAGGGTGGGTCAATAATTCCTTAGAAAAAAGCATTAAAACAGTTTTTATTTTTGTATTTTTTTTTTATTTCTCAACATAATCTCCTTGGAGCTCAATACACTTGGTTAGACGTTTCTCAATTTTTTTTAAACCGTCAGAAAAATAAGTTTTCGGAAGGTCCTCAAAATAAGCATTTGTCCGATCGATGACTTCTTCATTTGAAAAAAAACGTTGTCCACTTAGCCATTTTTTTAAGTTTGGGAAAAGGAAAAAGTCACTGGGGGCTAAATCTGGCGAATACGGTGGGTGGTCGACCAATTCGAACTTCAATTCTTCAATTTTAGCCATTGATCGTAAACATGTGTGAACACGGGCATTGTCCTGATGAAAGAGGATTTTTTTCCTGTTTAAATGAGGCCGTTTTTCTTCAATTTCGTTTTTTAGCTGGTCCAATAAAGATGCATAATAATCCCCTGTTATTGTTTTTCCTTTTTCCAAATAGTCAACGAAAATAATTCCACGTGCATCCCAAAATACAGTAGCCATAACCTTACCAGCTGATTTTACGGTTTTCGCCTTCTTTGGACATGGTTCGCCTTTCGCAATCCACTGCTTTGACTGTTCTTTCGTCTCGGGAGTATAGTGGTGTATCCATGTTTCATCTACAGTCACAAAGCGACGAAAAAATTCATCCGGATTGCGTTGCATGAGCGACAACAGGGCTTTAGAGGCCACCACCCTATTGCGTTTATTGTCGACTGTGAGCAAACGCGGCACCCATCTTGCAGAAACTTTTTTCATGCCCAATTTGTCATGTAAAATAGAAATGACGCTACCTTTTGAGATCCCTGTAACCTCAATTATCTCACTCAACTTTAATCTTCGGTCACTTAACACCATATCGTGGATTTTATTGATCATTTCTGGTGTAGTCACCTCTACGGACGTCCTGAGCGTGGTTCATCCTTTGTTGATGTACGACCACGTTTAAATTCATTTAACCAGTTATAAATATTTGCAAGTGAAGGAGCAGATATGCCGTGAACTAAATCCAACTCATTTTTTATTTCCTTTGCTGTTAACCCTTTTATATTAAAATGTTTAATAACAGCTCTAAACTCAATTTTCTCCATTTTTGTAAACAAGCAAATTTTTTTTTAAATGTACGATAATAAAAAACAACAACCCGACCAATCTGATTGAAAATTCGCAGCATACTGAATCGGTAGTGCCGCTGCATGAAAACAAACCGTTTACAGAACTAGTCGCGCCACCTGTCGGCTTTTCTAAGGACTTATTGACCCACCCTCGTACCTAAATTATCGACTTATGTAAATTGAAGTCTTATTTCAATGAAAACAAATATGTATAACTGACAAAGTTTAGTGTACACTATTTATGGCGGTTCTTAACAGCCTACCTCCACCTTTCGCCTCTGGTCGACGCGGTATACAGTGTACAACAAGTATATAATATGCGCGAGCAATTTTATTATACTATCTATGGTTATGCAAGAAGAAATATTTGAAAACATTACAGTGATAGTGATAAGATGAAAAATCATTGACTTATAAATAGAAATCCAATTATAAAGTTACCATAATTCAAGATAAGGCTTGATTTATAACATTTATTTTACTATGTTCCCTCATTCATAGTATAATCAGGTATCTATTTTTTTTGAATCTCATGTCTAAACTGTATTTGAATAATTAATAAAGCTGACAAGTTAAACATTTTAAAAAAATTACAAGATAAAAAGAACTTTTTATATACAATGTTTTTAAATTTTCTGTTGAATTATTATGCTCAATATGCTCAAACTTGTACTTGATATGAAGTAAATAAAAAACAAACAAACAAACAAATAATATAGAATACTGAAATGTCATTTTTACATTTCATTTTGATTTCCATAGTAACGCACGTATATATTAATAATTTAGTTGCTAGGACCACCCCCTTAGCAACCAATAATAGTCTTTTACTTTTTACGGATTTTTCTGAAATAACTTTCCATACAATACAGAATTAACTGAAAATGAATTCAATTCTGCTTAAAGATGGCTAAAAGTATTAAAAGAATGCATTGGCATCGAGTTCTGATATATTCTAAAAGTTTCAAATGTCTAGTCGGGAAGTTAGTTAAAAATTGATTGCAAGATTTGTACTGGACAAACAACCACCGGACAAACAAGAATACGAGCTAATAAAAACCTTGTAATATAGCATAGAATATATTGTTTTCAATAGATGCAACGATTTATTAAACATAATTGCTAAAAATGGAAAACCTTTCAGTGACGGGGAATGTACGCAAGAAGTGTGGTTAAAATGCTTCCACGATCTCGATTTTTTTTGAAAGCAAGGAAAAAGTTATTCAAAGAACAAAACATATCCCTTCGGCTAGAAACACGGTGAAAATAAAATGTCAAGAACTCAATTGTGATTTTTAAACTTTTTAAATAGCATTCCTAAAAACTATTTTCTCATTTTTTTCCCTATGAAAAACTGCTCAGCACATCAGACAGACAAAAAATAATATTTGGGAGATTTTGGCAAGCGTACGTAAAAAGGTTCGCCAACCCTGTATTCCAATGGAAAAATATGTCTGTTGAAGGTAGGCTGGTAGTAGGTAACAGAAAAAAGTCCACTTTCTCAACCTATTTGGTCCATACTCTGCGTCCAAATACACATGTGAATTGGAAAACCCGGGATTCAAACCCGGGACCCGCGACATTATAAGCCGAAGCGGTACCCTTTCGGCCATCGTGAGTATGGAGAGCCATATTTACAGAAATTGAATTTCAATTTTGTTTCATTTTCAGTATTTTATTGTTACAATTTACTGAATATAAAATATTATATTTTACTAAAAAGGACAACATGCACTTTAACGCTTTCGCTGCTGAAGACTTAATGAGATTTTAATTGCCCCCTTTAAAATGCACGTTAATTACATCGATCGGCCGCCTGGTCATTACGCACCGTGTGCGTCTTCCGCGTCCAAAGTATTAATAGAACTTATTTTACAAAAAAATTGATACTAAATCGGAAATTGAACTTGCGCTAAAAAATTTTGCGGCTTCGCTAGTTACAATTCTTATCCGGTGGGCCACCCAGAGTTTGTCTGCTGTGCATAAAATAACATAAACAACAATGAATTCCATTAAAAGTTACATAATAATTTATGGTTTTATTTCAGCATTCCTGGCGCTATACCTCAAAGAAAAGCTCTTGTATTCCGATGATGAAGCGACGGAAATTTACCACACGTTCACCACCTTCGCCTACTTCTTCCCAGTGTTTGGAGCTATCTTGGCCGATAGTTACATAGGGAAGTTCAGGTTATTATGAAGGTGACTTACATTGGGTAAAATATATGACGATTTCCAAAATGGTATTATAAATGAAAACATCAATTAAACTTTTATTTTATCTTATAGCCGTCTACACAAAAACCTTATAATGATAATAATAATTCAAAATCAAAGAAACTGATTATTTTTTAATTGAATTATGAATTGCACCATATTTTGGAATTGAAAAACAGTTTGGATTTTTTCCAAATTAAATTTTATTGTGGAAAGTTATACTAATGGCGATAAAACAGAAAAACCCAACAATTTGACACAACAATGGAGGTTTCCGTCAGATTTATGATTGAAATCAGGGGTAGTAAACTTTTTTATACCTACCGCCCACTTTTGTATCTCTGTTAAGCGTCAATTACATTGAGCTTTTTTACGAGCTGATTATTGGCAAATTTATAATCTGCCTGTAAATTCGCCCAGTGTAATCATCGAACAAGCTAATAAGCAGGTTGTAAACACTCCACCGAGAAAAGTTGAAAGCCGGTCAACTTTATAAGCTACACGCCGGCTTGTGGGCGTATCGCGTCTGCGCAGTAGAGCGTGGTGGTGGAAAAACGAACTACTCATTTTGAAATTTACCTTTTTGACGTTTAATGGAAACATTATTATGGAGCGTAGCGACCTCCCGGCAAAAAAACGAACTACGTTCCGTCAAAATCGCTCGCTGGCTTGTGGCTTATCAGCGAATGGAAAATTTTGTGTGTAATCATGAAATCGCAGTAGCTGAACCGCCCGCTTTTAAATTTGCCAATAATCAGCTCATAAAAAAGCTCAATGTAATTGACGCTTTAGTAAGTAAATTTGCCCACCGGTTCCACAGTAAGTAATTGTGATTTCTAAAGTAGATCTTTAAATTATAAAATTTATAAACCTACGCAACATGAACTAAACTTATACGAGGGTGATACAAATAGTATATTTTCTAAAATTCAAATTGTGACGGCGAATTTTATGAAAACATAATTAAAATGTTTTTAAAACGCCTACCGCCCACCACGAAAGCTGGATTTAGGGACTAGGTTAACTACCCCTGATATAAATTATTAAAAATATGGCTGAATTATAAATAATTTAGAATTATGGGTGCTTAAATTAACAAGATTTATAGGTTTAACTATTACAATATTTGGTATATATTTGATTAAAATACTTATCACAAATTGTGAGACAAGATACTAACTAGTTTTTACTACAAATGAATTTAGAAAGTATAATTAATAAACGATGAAAGCTAAAATACATAATGTCAAGACAGCTATACATATTGTACACATGCACGGATTTACTGGCAGTAGTAGTGTGTATTTTAAACTATCATGACAATAACTGTTTACACGTAAAAATGCTGACTGTCTTTCCAATTTCATACTTCAAGAGTAAGCGACACGCGATGTTGTCATTTTATGGTACTATTTGACAGGTCGTAAAAATCGGTTAACCTCAAAATGAGTCTCTCCGCGGTGTAGTTCGTTTCTTTTTGCGGACAGGTTCGCCACTATCGTTCTACTGAGCACGCGCAGATCTAATATATCCCAGCTGTCGTATGAAAATTCAGAAGCTTCCAAACTTTTTTGATTCATGCATGCAATCTTGTAACTGCAGGATAATACAAATGTTTACACGTACATTTTATTGTTATGGCCGCGATAATACGTACTACCAGCAGTAAATCCGTGCATGTGTAAACGGGGTATTATGTTACTTACATACACACTATTAATAAAATTATAGTTGTTATATTGCCAATATTTTATTTTGAAAGCAAAATTTTATCTGTGTATGTATGGTAGGATGGTACAAGAGCACGCAGTTTCGGGTTTCAGAATTTGTGCAAATAAAACTATACATTTTAGGAAAACAAAAATAAGTTTATTTCAACTATTGGTTATCTAGCTGTTATAAGAAAAAATACGAATCGTCCAACTCTCACCTATTAAAACACATAATAAAAAAAGTAAAAAAACTTAATGTGCGCACTCGTATGCACCCTGCAGCTCAAGAGTGCGCAGGAGGGTGTACACCAGTGCGCACACACTATATGATGGGATAATTAGTGGCAAAGATCACAAATATAATCTTCAGATCCCAAATAAACAGTGCATCTCTCGTGCCACTATTCTTGGCATATTTTGCACTGAATCCAGTCCTCCACCATTGGCTCCTTAAATATTTCTCCGCAAGCTGGGCATATCAAGATCTTCTTCTTTGGAGCATGCTGAGGTTTTTTAAAATTTTATTTAAACGCGCAGGGCAGGCTTCTTCTTCAGCGTAGTATTTCAAATTGCTTCATCTTCTGGACATTCTGAATTCAAAACGGTAAACAATAATAACAGTAGAAATTAACGTATCGTGCAAGAGTACGTGCGTACTCTTGCAAACTGCACGCTCTTGTACCACCCCACCCTAAATACTTTTCCAAAAATCATTTATTGCCCGATTGATATGTCAAAATAAAAATGTTTTCTTTGTGTTTGACAGGACAATATTGTATCTGATGATAGTGTACATCTTGGGAAATATCACCATAGCTATCACTGCTGTCCCGACCCTTGGAATTCCTGGCAGGTAAAAACATAATTATTTTCACAATCCTTATTATCAAGCCAACAGTAATTAATTAAATCCGTGGCATGTCTGTTAAATAAGGACTTATTTCAATATCCCTAAATATTGTATATTATTTGTCTGACAAGATCGCATCTGAAGACATGAATATTGGTTCATTTATACATGACGGCAGTTTGTTGATGACAGAAAAAACGGAAACACCATTGTGTAACACTGATTCAGACAACACACAACATCACACCAGCTTGATGTGACAATTTTTTAGACATATTGTCAATACATACATTATGTGTTATATACACTCGCCAATAGTGCCCCAGATGATTAATAATATTCACACCCACTAATAGGTGTTCTGATGTAAAACTATATCCCAGTCGAGACAATAATTGTCAATGTGCGACTGGGCTAAGTCATAAGGTTTCAATCAAGTTTTTATATATTCATTGTCAGCAAGTTTTTTTTTTGTTGGGTTAATAAAAATAATTTCAAGACTGCCATCTCACGATGGAAATCCAAACTATATATATGACAAAATGGCAATTGCTTATTTTTGTACAGTGTTGTGTAATAATCATTATGAAAGCTTTAACTTTTCTATTCTAGAATTTTCACAATAGTGGGACTATTTTTAGTAGCCCTCGGAACGGGTGGTATAAAGCCGTGTGTCTCAGCATTCGGCGGAGATCAGTTTGTTTTGCCGGGACAAGAAAAGCAGCTGACGACATTTTTTTCACTCTTCTACTTCGTGATATGCTTTGGGAGCTTAATTGCCAAGACCGTCACGCCCCTGATGCGGTCAGAGGTCCACTGCTTTGGAGATAAGGATTGTTATTCACTAGCATTTGCAGCTCCTGGTCTTTTGATTTTGTCATCAATAGGTGAGTACCTCATAACAGTATACATATTAATATTAACGGATGTTTGAATGATGTCCCTAAAAGTGATATCCCATTGTGCCTGAAATACAAATTGATGAACCAATGGTTACATTCCGTAATCACAAATACATACGAAACATGGACCCTCAGTAAAAGACAGATCCAGATACTTAGAGTAGCACAGTGTGGCAATGGAAAGGTATATGCTGGACATAACACGAAACGATAAAAAAATCGGTGTGTGTACTTATGTGCGCGCGTTAGAAGTTATACTTCTTTTTTAATTAATTAATAAAAATAAATATACACTCCAATATAAATAAAGTTTCATGAATATAAATTAACAGTGTAGAATGTTAGTCTCCAGAAATTTGTTTATAAACATATATATTTATTATAACACAATATTGGTTATGTTTACAACACGTGCTGTTCACTTGGTTGTATTGAACGACTAACTAAATGACACTATGCGCATGCGCATGTACACCTGAGACCGAAATGAATATAATCATAATAATAAATTATGTGTTGCATCGGCGCGCGCAACTTCCGTCACACACCAAACGTATTACATCGGCGCTCGCAACTTCGTCACACGCCAAAAATACACTCTGATCTGTTTTCCCAAACACGCCAAAAGAAGTATAACTTCAAAAAACAAGTTAATTGTATATAAGAATAATGAAGGATATGGGATGTAACAGAGTTTATTAAAAATTTTAATGAAAATGAGCAGGAACATTACTTGCAAAGTAATAATCGCTGGAAAAATCTAATCATCCAGTGGTAGAAAACAACCGAAAGGTATACCTAGAGGATGTTGGGTCAACAAACTAGTTAAGTTCTGCGGAGGTACGTAACGCACAGGAACTAGAGGAATGGAATCAGTTTGGAGAGGCATTCATCCAGCTGGTGATTAAAGCAGGCAATAATAAATCTCACAAATGCCTGATTATCAAGAACTTCTGCTAGGAGACAATATTGTATATCCATAGTTTTATTCAAAATTACAGAAAGCAATTCAAATAATATAATTTGTTCATATTTGAAACTGTGTATTGTAATTATTTATTTGACTGCAATAATTATATTAATTTTAACTGATTTTTTTGTTTAATTTTCAGCCCTATTTATGTGTGGCAAACGGCTGTACGTAATAAAAAAACCAACAGGCAACGTTATTCTGGATTTTGTCAAATGCGTTATTGTAAGTAACTTTTTTATTATTCTTATTCTGTATGTATATTTTGATATCCCCAGCGAGGGGACCTTCTATATTGGGACCATACCTAAATAAAATTTCATATAAATAAAAAGGATTTCAAGTTATACACATTTATATTTTTATAAAAATCGATGTTTTTTAAAATAGATATAAAAATTATTAAAACCATGAATTAGTCAAAAATCTCTTGGGTTCAGCTTAGAAAACTTAATAAACTAAATGTTTATAATAAATATGACGATAAAATATATGTAATAATAAGATGGGGTCCTCCGACAAATTCACATTTTATTACATTTTTTTATAATTGTAAGTTTATCTTTGACTTAAAATAAAAAATATTTTTCTTTTTAATGTTTTCAGATAGGTACATATTTATTTATAATTAATACAGTTGAAATTGTAAATTATCAAAAAAATGTCTCAAATTGCAAGCTTCGTATTTTTCCGCTAGATGCCTCTGGTAGGTAGACTTCGCCAGGATAGTTGACACTATCTACATAAAACTAATTACATTACTAAAATTTTATTTTAAGAGCGTCTTCTGCATAATTTATTGTGAAAATTGTGAAACATGCTATTTTCAGAGGGCTCTGCGCAACCGTAAGAGGAACCAAATCGAGGGCAAAGCGCAAAAACATTGGCTGGACAATGCCAAAGATACATATGACCAGAGCTTCATTGATGACATCAAAGGAACATTGCATGTGTTTTTATTATTCATTCCGCTTATTTTCTTTTGGTCGCTACTGGATCAATTGGTAAGGAATATTTAGACATGCATTTATAGACAAATACACAAAACTAAGTCAATTGCCTTTAAATTATGACAATATACGAAAAAATAACAAAAGTAAAGAGGTTTGATATACTAATAATTGTGAAGTTACATAATGCCATGTTCACACGTGGTGATTTTTGTCATTCCACTATCAGTTGAATGTTGAACAAGAAACTGAAAGGAACTCTCCGATCGATTTAAGTTAAATAAATAGTCATGTGGTTGTCATTGGATTCTCAATTATAATATTATTTATTAAATATTCATTTTTCACGTACAATCAGTCAGTACCTACCTATGTATATATAATATGATTTCGTAATGTTATGAGATAGCGGATTTGCAATTTCATAACATTGCAAATTAATATTATTTCATAATAATTTCAAAATATTATTTCATAATGCGGACGGTCAATAAATAGTGGGTTGTACCCTTGTAGCTATTTGAAACAGTAAATAAAATCTAGCCTCCTCCATCATCACGAATAACTACCTACCCTATCTCATCTGCAATACCTATCCTGCGCCAAACCAAAGAATATGACGGTCATAATCAAGTTCGCATTAAGTGAATTTGTTAGTTCATGCTAAAATATTGCTGAACAAACATTGTTTATAAGCAAAAACATTGTCAAAAACACAAGACAAGTTTGACATGCCAACACTAGTAGCTATCACGTTGGTTATTTTCCTAGACAATTAGTCGACTTGAATGTTGAACAACTAAAAGTTGAAAAAACCTCTAAAATGTAAAATTGATAACTACATAATTCTGAAAACACTCATGTGTAAAGTGAAAAGTAAAGCACCCGGCAGGATCGAACCTGCGTCTCTGGGTATCGCACCCTATGCATTACCACTATCCCACGACTGCCATGCTTAATTGCGACAGACTTTAACTATTGGCCTTTTTAATATCTGCTCATAAGCGCTCTGCAAAGCATAGTGGTAATGCACAGGGAGCGATACCCAAGAGACGCAGGTTCGATACTTGCCGGTTGTCTGACTTTTTTCGTAAAAGATTTTCTCTATTGGTTATATATTTTCATGAGTGTTTTCAGAATTATGCATGTTCAACAATTGGAACGGTACATTCTTAAATCTTGTGAATTATTCGTTGAATAAAAGAGATATCATAATATTCGTCGGCAGAATATTGTTTGTAAATAATAAAGAAAATGGTGACCTTCTATTGATATCAATGTTTAGCTACCCACGTATAACATTTAAAAATTGATCATTCTGTATAAAAAAACATCTTTGATGCTTATAAGACTAATCCACAGCGCTCTTTTCTCTGACCTGAAAAATAAATCTTAGAGGACAAGAAGTGTGAAGACTGCTTCAAATGAATCTCCAATCTGAGCTTCACTTTCATAATCATTAAAAGAAGATTTTCTTTGGATTTAACTAATTATTCTGTTTTTAAAGGGTTCGAGATGGACACTACAAGCATCACGTATGGATGGAAAATTTACTTACTTTACCCTTAGACCTGATCAGACGCAAGTTCTCTGCCCAATACTGATTATTATTCTTATACCAGTGTTTAAAAAGGTTGGTTAAATTTTCATTTAATCAATTTCACAGAATGACAACACTATAGCCTTACCACTATATCATGGCTACGGACGTGTTAGTGGCGGAGTACGGAGCTAAATTTCCCCCCGCATTTTCATGTATATTTTTACTGCCCCGACCCTCGCTAAAGTATTGACAAGCTACATACATCCCCATAAAATCGTAACCAAGATATAATGGTTCTACTATAATCACGAAATGTTCTATAATACACAGTTAACACAAATGCATGAATGGTAGAATTTAGGCAATCCTTATGATGTTTCAAATGATCATTTTTTGTGTACTAAATCTAAACTAAACACACTTTTATCATCACTTTTGTGTTGAGACTATTATTATTGATTTTGTTGAGTGTAAACTGTTTTTTTAGAAATGGTATTGAAATCCACTACTTAGTAGTAGTTATAAAGTTTTTGATAAAACGTACTTTGGCATAGAAATACGTGTCTCCACTCACTTTAACTGCATAATGATGCCATCATTTTCCCAAATATTACAGTCAAAATGTCTCAGTGATTAAAATTCTAAATGTATCAAAAAAGAAAATAGTTAAATATTCCTACGTTTCTTTTTCTTCAATATTTCAATATAAACTTTTGAAATTTTGTTTGGCATGGTTTTAAAAAAACTTCTGAACGTTTGATAATTAAATATAAATTAATGTAAATATTTCTTTTTCTTTCGACCATGTCCGATCCTAATAGGATCATATGAGCCTCCACAGAGTAGAGGTTTGTATTGACAGATTTTATTTTTTAACTTGCTCAACCTATTAGGTCCATACCCTGACACCCACAAATTGGAAAACAATATGTGTACTTGCCAGACCCAGGATTCGAACCTGGGACCCACGGCGTTATAGTCCAATGCTTAAGCCGCGCGGCCACCGCCTATATCATCTTTCAATTTCTTTCAGTAATTATTAGATGTTTGCTATGTGAAAAGGTAACTCGAAACCGGCATGTTTTTGCATTTCACTTATAATAAAATAACACAACTGCAATATTATACATAAATGTTTATTTATTTTTAGAGGTATTTACATCTTTGATGGCATAATGTAATGCATCATCTATTTCATGAACATATTTTATTTTCTGTCTTTTACAGAAAGAATTTTTTTTACAGATAATTTACCCAGGTCTGGGCAAGATCGGTTTATTACGTAAACCTCTACATAGGCTAGTTTTGGGCTGCGTACTTATTTGCCTTGCGTTCGTTGCCTCGGGAACTCTTGAAACACACATACAGGTAAATTATTTTAAAACATTAATTTATAAATATAATACTATTGGATGTAGAAACAATAATCGTATGATAAACATGAGCTCTACGGAATACATAAACTAAAGGTCAGAACCTACGATACGAATTTATTTTCTTACGAAACAAAATTTCAGAAAATAATCAACCTGTATAATTTCAAATCTGATCACTCTTCATTCCTTTCAACCAGCTCCTCTCTAAGGTGTTCTAGACTTTAGTTGGCATATTGGTGATTGGTTAATGATTATTGTCCGATAACAACAAATTGGCGAGAACAGAAAGTTGCTGTAGTCGCATATAAAGTTTATTAATAATAATTTGTGGAACTTCTTTAAGGGCGACCTATTGCATATGTATTACGAATTTCAGAATATTGATTGGGAAATTTTATATTCAATTAGTGACGTCAATGCTGCAGTGAAGGTATTTTACCAATGTATATATAATGTATTTGACAAGTCATTCTTTATAAAAAAATCATCGGGCTCTTCGCGCAGCTACCCAAAATGGTTCAATTTTGATTTAATTAAAAACATTCGACTAAAGCACTTGCATCACAAAAAATGGAAGAAATCGAAGTGTCTCAGCGATTATATTTTATGTTCTAATCTGCGTAGGAGTGTGCATCGTTCCATCGGTGCTGCGTATAAGTCATACATTGATGGTGTCGGGGGGAAGTTAGCGTCAGATCCTAAATCATTTTGGAATTACGTTAGAAGTACGCGCGACTCTTCTGCTCAATTATCATCTATGTCTCTGGAAGGGAATGTTTTGAGTGGCTCCCAGTCCATTGCTAACGGTTTCGCTCAATATTTTATGTCTGTATATTCTAAAGCTCCTTCGATATTGCCCACACCTCACCCGGATAGTATTTCATCTTCCTGGCCGGTACTAGATATTGGTCTTCTGGATGAGACTGACATGGTGTATGCTTTCTCTCGACTATATCCAAAATCCTCAGTAGGTCCTGATGGTATCCCCCCTTGGATTTTAAAGGGCTGTCATAAGCTGTTAACTGACCCCCTACTATATTTATTTAATCTCAGCCTAAGTACTTCTGTCTTCCCAGATTGTTGGAGCCTAACCCGTATTCGTCCGGTGCACAAAAAAGGCTCGCGCTCTGAAATAATAAATTTTCGCCCGGTGGCTATTGAGTCTATTTTGCATAGGTATATTTATAAACATGTAGACGGTCAACTGACTGACGCTCAGCATGGATTTCGATCAGCTCGGTCAACAGTTACAAACCTTATGACGTATACTGAGTACATATCTCATTCGCTGAACGTAAATTGTCAAGTGGACGCAATTTATACAGATATGTCAAAGGCTTTTGATCGGGTAGATCATGATATTCTCATTAACAAATTAAGTGCAGTAGGTGGATCTATAAATTTTATCAACTTTTTTAAATCTTACTTTTCGCATCGCTGTCAATATGTGGAGTATGCAAGGTGTAGATCCGACGTCTTTCAAACTTCTTCAGGTGTTCCCCAAGGATCAAATCTTGGTCCAATTATGTTTCTTATATTCATCAATGACATTGTCAATGTTATAAATGGAATCCAGTTTTTACTCTTTGCAGACGATTTAGATTGTCACACATGAATTAGATTGTCACATATTACAAAATAATCTCAACTCAATTGAAATTTGGGCGAAAAAAAATAAACTCGAATTTAATACTGATAAATGTGTGTGTATTAGCTTTTCGAAATCAAGATCTCCAAATATTTTCAACTACAATATGTCAAATAGATTACTGAACCGTCAATCAGAAATTAAAGACCTTGGCATATTGTTTGACTCACGTTTATCATTTCGGTCGCACATCACTTCTACGGCATTGCGTGCGAGCAAGCTTCTAGGATTCGTCATGAGACAAGCCAAGTCATTCAAGAATTCAACTGTTTTACGTACACTCTATGTGTCGTTAGTACGGAGTATTCTTGAGTATGGCTCCATCATCTGGAGTCCTTATGAAGTTTCCTATAAGCTTGTTTTAGAGCGTGTTCAGAAAAAATTTCTTCGTCATCTCTATTTTAAAGTTTATAATTATTTTCCTTTTGACACCTTCTCAAACGAGTATTTTCCGACTAACTTTCTTCAAGGCATGCTCGCCTTTCATTCTCTTGAAGCTCGTAGGTCACTTCTGCTCTTAAAGCATTTTTCCCTGCTCTCACGTGGTATCATTTTCAATCCCGATATTCTAGAAAATTTAAATTTTTACACACCCGTCAATTACATGCGTGGTCGCAGCCATGACCTATTTTGGGTGAAAGCTGTTTCCTCATGTCAGGCTCACCAGGCACCAATAGCGAGGGCTGTGAGGTTGGTCAATGCACTCCCTAGAGATGTAGATATTTTTGGCGATCCATTATATATTCTGTTTTTTAAATTCTATTTTATTGTTTAATTTGTATTTTTTGAATCATTGTTGTTTTCTTAAATTTTATTTCTTTTGTATAAAACTATTTTTGCTTTCTTTTTTTCCTCCACTTTGTTTTTTCTGATTTTCCTAACTGATTACTTGTAATTTTTATTCTAAATGTCATGTTGTGAACGTCCTGAATTAATAATTTGTTATGTACTCAACGTGTCTTTTTCAAATAAATAAATAAATAAAAGACTTCTGTGTTTCACACATCAAAATATTAATAAAATACGATTACGATACACATAAATATAATATATACAAACATCATTCCCAGTATTTGGGGAAATATTTCTAGTACCTACTGCAACACTGCATTTTGATGTACCCCTCATAGCGGCAACGCGTGCTAGATGAGTCTTTAAATATTGTATCGGCTTTCCTTTCAGATACGACTCATTTTATTCTTTGCAATAAACCAAAAGTTTACTAATAATAATCGTAGCATCACTCCTGATAGTTTTAGACATATTTTTGTCATATAAATAAAGCTTCAAATTAGGTAAATTATTGATAGATTTGTACACCACGGGAGCGTAAAAAGAAATGAGAAATTTGAGACTGTTTCTTATTTGAAAACGTCTCATATCACACCACTGGTGGGGATGGTTAGTTCACAATTTTAGCATGTAGACAAGGAGTTCTTGTTTGCTTTATAAATGGAATTATATAAATCATGTAAAAGCTTTTCTGCTAATGGCCAAAGTGTTATATTTTCTTTCAGAAAACTTATCCTACGCAGCCATCGAATAGATTTTGTCAACTGAGAATATTCAATGGGTATAATTGTCACATGAATTTCACTAGTCAATCAACCAACTTCTCAATAGCACCATTACAATTCTATGAAAACTATTTCGTGAATGCATCAGGCAGAAGTGATTTGGTCTTCAATAAAACTCTGATTTGCCCCGGTTTCCAAACGAGTGAAGCCGAAAATATAGAAATTGAAGAAGGAAAATCAATATCATATTTCTATGAAGATTCTTCAAAACACAATAGTTTTTCTGGATTCAGATATGTAGACGAAAATGCCAAATCAAGATCAGGACGTCCATTTGTTCGGTAAAGAATTATTAATTCATTTTCTTATTAGACACGCATCAATGGTTTAATGCACAGATGTTGTATGTCCAGTTTTGAGAAAATCAAATCGATCAGAAATCAAAGACGAAATAGACATATTATTATGTATGTATTTGAATAAGACAATTTATTCTCAAATACCTACCCGATTTGAATTTACAATATATTTACAGCATAAAGGTATGACGCAGATAGACGTTTTGTATTCAATAGCTTAATTTTGGTAAAGACTTGACATCAGTGGCGAAGGGTGGAGGTATGCCGTTAAGATTCGACGTAAATAGTGCACACTTAACTTTGTCAGTCATATGTATTTTGTTTACATTTAACTAACACTACAGATTGCATATAATATTGGTTAGTTTTTAAAATTCAATGAAACCCTGCGTAACCAAGCCATAATAGAAAATAGTCAAAAAATATAAATCTATCTATTATATCAATGTTTCTTAACCTTTGTAGATCCGCAGACCACAAAAAAAAACAAAAAATGTTTCCATCAACAATGGAATAAAATAATAAATATTTATATTTACACTATTTTTGAAACAATTATCGAAATATAATACAACCCCACTACAAATGTTGTAGTGGGGTTACCTCCTACCTACCTACTACCTCCACCCTTCACCACTGCTGGACAAACACTATCTTTGCACTAACTGATAAAAAAAAAATTAGTTGTCATTCCTTTTTCAGAAATGTTATATTAATAATTAATTGCCGTATTCATATTTTTTTAAATTCTAGCATTTTAGCTAACATCGCCAACAAAACAAATTTAGAGATAGCTTTACTCAATATTCAGAATAAAAATTTGGTTCTTTCGAGTAATTCTACATTTACCAACTTGACGGATGTATTTGCTGCCGAATATGAATTATTTGTCAACTCACAACTGGTACCAATCAATATTGACTTGCGAATCGGCGGTGTCTACACTATACTCATCAATGGAGATGACGAGATAGGATATGTAAGTGTTGTCACAACTTTTCTGTACCTCAATAATTATTCACACAACTAAAAATGGTCTGAAACCATTAGTTTCTGAACTAAAAAACAAAACAAAACTTTACACGAATTATTTATTAGTAAGTTGTATTAGTTATGATTTGCTTTCAAAATAACCACGACTGTAGAAACAATATGGTAAACCCCTAATGAATGATACAGAAACAGTGTTTATAGGTTGGAAATCTGTGAACATATTATTATGATATAAATACCTACCTATAAGCTATCTATCTAGCTCAGACGGACAAATTCTACTTTTCGGATTTTACCGGATTACATTTACGACACTAGTTAAGTGTCTATGTACCTAATTGGTGTTTTCGCCGACAACATTGAAAAAGTATCCACGCATATTATTGAAATTGCATATAAAAAATCCAAGCTTTGTGAATTCAGTAGGTAGGTACCAGCGCTGGCGACTCAGCACTTACACAATAAGCAACTTCTTTTGTAGTTTATTAATGCCATGCTTGTTTCGGGGATTTTTACGATCGTTTTCATGTGTTTTATGTTCTATGTTTAAATACGAGGGTGGGTCAATAAGTCCTTAGAAAAGCCGACAAGTGGCGCGACTAGTACTGTAAGCGGTTTGTTTTCATGCAGCGGCACTACCGATTCAGTACGCTGCGAAGTTTCAATCAGATTGGTCGGGTTGTTGTGTGTTTCTCGTACATTTAAAAAAAAAATTTGCTTGTGGAAAATGGAAAAATGGAAAATGGAGAAAATTGAGTTTAGAGCTGTTATTAAACATTTTAATATAAAAGGGTTAACAGCAAAGGAAATAAAAAATGAGTTGGATTTAGTTCACGGCATATCTGCTCCTTCACTTGCAACTATTTATAACTGGTTAAATGAATTTAAACGTGGTCGTACATCAACAAAGGATGAACCACGCTCAGGACGTCTTGTAGAGGTGACTACACCAGAAATGATCAATAAAATCCACGATATGGTGTTAAGAGACCTAAGATTAAAGTTGAGTGAGATAATTGAGGTTACAGGGATCTCAAAAGGTAGCGTCATTTCTATTTTACATGACAAATTGGGCATGAAAAATATTTCTGCAAGATGGGTGCCGCGTTTGCTCACAGTCGACAATAAACGCAATAAGGTGGTGGCCTCTAAAGCCCTGTTGTCGCTCATGCAACGCAATCCGGATGAAAATTTTTGTCGCTTTGTGACTGTAGATGAAACATGGATACACCACTATACTCCCGAGACGAAAGAACAGTCAAAGCAGTGGATTGCGAAGGCAAACCATGTCCAAAGAAGGTGAAAACCGTAAAATCAGCTGGTAAGGTTATGGCTACTGTATTTTGGGATGCACGTGAAATTATTTTCGTTGACTATTTGGAAAAAGGAAAAACAATAACAGGGGATTATTATGCATCTTTATTGGACCAGCTAAAAAACAAAATTGAAGAAAAACGGCCTCATTTAAACAGAAAAAAAATCCTCTTTCATCAGGACAATGCCCGTGTTCACACATGTTTACGATCAATGGCTAAAATTGAAGAATTGAAGTTCGAATTGGTCGACCAGCCACCGTATTCGCCAGATTTAGCCCCCAGTGACTTTTTCCTTTTCCCAAACTTAAAAAAATGGCTAAGTGGACAACGTTTTTTTTCAAATGAAGAAGTCATCGATCGGACAAATGCTTATTTTGAGGACCTTCCGAAAACTTATTTTTCTGTCGGCTTAAAAAAAATTGAGAAACGTCTAACCAAGTGTATTGAGCTCCAAGGAGATTATGTTGAGAAATAAAAAAAAAATACAAAAATAAAAACTGTTTTAATGCTTTTTTCTAAGGAATTATTGACCCACCTTCGTAGATAAAATGGCCTGAAAAATGTTATATAACGATATAACGAGTAATGCTTATAATGAGAAAATTCAGTCGGTCCCATCTTCCTCGTAATAACCAAGTTCGACTGTATATGGTTTTTCAATATACCATTCGATGCCCAAGGAGATGAACAACATTGTGTCATTCTAACGCTCAGAACTGCCCAAAATCGATATACAGTGCGATAGGTAGGGGAGGTCTAATATTAAGAATATAAAATATAATATAGTTCTGTTACTCTTTTTCAGAATGCTGAACTTCTTACAATAACCAGCCCAAATTCAGTGACAATGGCTTGGGTTATCCCACAAATGATTATTATGTCAACTGCAGAGGTAAAAAATTAATTTGAATCAGCCAGTCCCAATCTACCTAAAATAAAGTTACACTCTTCCTCCCAGTCCTTGGCTTTTCGCTGCATCATTTCAGTGGGTTTAAGGGCAACATGTGGACATTTACTGTCCATTGAGTATACCGTGAAATGAATACATTTGCCCAAAAGTTATCGATTCGCCACTTTGTACTCCATTTCATCGGTTTAGCAATATCTAACACATCATATATACAATTATATACTATCTGCTTAATTCCTGAATTCCAGCTACTAATCAAATACAAATACTTCAGATGACGTAATTATTTTGATGGGAAATTTAATTTTATAATTTGAATAATTTTATAAAGTGCTAACTACAGTCGAACTCGAAATTATGTTATTCTTCTTATGATAATGCATCAAGTCTATCTGTATGTTCATACGTAGATACAATCAAACTCAGTTATTACGATCACGGACATAGCGAGATCTCGGATGTAATGAGGAAACATTCGTTGACTTTTTAGTTTATGATTTTCTCCATACATTTATTCACTTTTAAAACGAGGTACTTATCAATATACCGAGCAAAAATATTGTCAAAGTTTTTTTTTAAACTGTTAATGTGTTGATCGTTTAAAAATTTTCGACGACCCTAAGCAATAAAATCCGACCATAGACCGGTGCCACCATTACGTTTATGACACTTAATTACTTTTAATTACCACATTTAAATAGCATGCTAATTATATCGAATGGCCACCTAATCGTTACGCGCTAGGCGCGCCTTTAGCGTCCAATGTATTAAGTGTCTAAGTATCTAATTGGTGTTTTCGCCGACATCATTGAAAAACTATCCACACATATGGTTGAAATTTCATCTAAAAAGTCCAAGCTGAAGTCAGAAGGTACCTACCAGTGTTCATTACAATAAACAACTTCTTTTATAGTTTATGAATGCCATCCTTGTTTCGGGGAAAAATTCTAACTGTGTATTTTTGTTTGAATTGCAACTTTTTGTGTTATGTGACCTATCATTTAAAAATACCTATTCTCTGATATAACGAGTAATGCTTATAACGAGCAAATTCAGTCGGTCCCATCTTCCTCGTAATAACCAAGTTCAACTGTATAACCATGAATATCTATCTTATGAAACAAAATGTGTCTTCATCCTCATTTTTAAATGATAATGTTAAAAATAATATCATTTTATTGTACTAATTTATTTTATTTGATCATAAACATAACTTTTATAATACCTATATTTTTCCTATAACAAAGTGTTCAGACTGAGCTCCCAATGATACCCCAAATTCTTAATTTTCGACATTTATACGACACGTGGACCCTTAACTAATTGTTTTTATTCTTTTGATCAATTAGGTATTGGTTGGTATAACGGGATTGGAGTTTGCCTTCAAGGAAGCTCCAGAGAGCATGAAATCAGTTCTGCAAGCATATTGGTACTTCATCGAAGCGTTGGGCAACATTGTCATTATAGTAGTCAGTAGATTAGGCACCAATTTTCGGCAGGTTTGTCACAGATATATATTATTTCATAACCCAGTTAGTTGCATTGAGTAAAAGATTTCTCGTAAATTAAGTTATTCATATATCCTCACAATACCTATAATACATGACTCCTAACAAAGCGATTATTTAATGTTTACCTTAAAAAATGCCACTGGCGAAAACTATGGAGTATTGACAATACGATTATTTAACGTTCAATCTAAATCTTCAAGCACTATGTGCACTCACCAATGGTAAATGCGCACTGATAAAAAATGCAGTTAATTCTCGCTTATATAATAAATAAATACAATACTCCCACTATTGAGGTAAGCGATAAATGATCGTTTAGTCAGGAGTCTTCATTGTCTTCACGTCTCTGAATAAAAAACTAATTAAGCTGATGTTTTCTGTTGTAGTCGACGCACTTTTTCTTCTTCGCAATGATGATGGCGTTTGCAACGGTGGCTTTCTATTTCCTCACGAGGGTGTACGACCGGATGAAGGCAAAATTGCATCTCCATAATGAGGTTGAATTAAACGAAAAGACTGTTATGTCGGTGACATATAAAGAAATATTGAAAAGTGATTTAGCATATTAGTCTTCATTTTGTATAATTGTATATTTTTTGTATTTGACCTACATAATAATTCGACGGTGTTTAGGAAAAAGGGCGTAACCCTCGATTTTTCGAAAAGTGCTTTTATTAGATATTAACAAAGTATACAACTAAATACACGTTCTATAAAAAGGAAGTAAGCCGCAAATGCCGAATTATTATCTAAATTCAGGTTTTAATTGGGCTTTAATTAAGTTTTAATTTAAGGGAAAAAGCATTTACCCTCAATTTTAATGATTTTTCTGTAAAAACTTCTTTAATTATTATTAGATCAAAAATTAAATACACCAAATCATCAATCACCATGCACCCAATGTCTGTGCTTATTTTTTTTTTAATATTAAACCAAAATCATTAAAAAAAACTTTTTTTGCCCCTCCTGTAAAATTTGTTCTGTGAGGGTTACGCCCTTTTTCCTAAACACGGTTGATATTATGAAACATCTATTTCCAAATACTGATAAGTCCACAATTCAATATTTTGCAGTAAACGACAGTTTATTATCGTAATTTAGCTTTATTGTAATAAATATACGTAAAATAAAATTAGATGTATCATATTAATTTATCAGTTCCTGTAAATCAGTATGACATAGACTATGACAGTTGATCGTTTAGTGCAAAGATAATATTGTATGTCCAGTTTAGTATGTTTTGAGAAAATCGAAGCTTAAAATTTGAAATGCATGAGAAATGGACATATCGTCATCGAAACTAGAAAATTGTGTAACTCAAAAAACGCTACTTTATAGGAGAGACAAAAAACATTATGGTTTCGTATACAAATATATGGTTTTAGAGTTAAATCATCCATGATTTAACAATGTTACAATTTTTTTGGAATTACATCATTTGCAAGACGGGTAGATAATATTAACAACGGCCAGTAGATGGCATTCAAAGTCAACTTTCGATTAAAACAGAGTTACACATTTTTCTAGTTTCAACAACGATATTGTGTATTTGAATGTTACGGTATCTTTTCAAATATCCTATTTGGACGTATAATATTTTTACAGCATAAAGATATGATGCAGACGAACATTTTGTGTATGTTAATCAATTTCAACAAAAACTGGACATACAATATCTTTGCACTAAAACATACCTGTGTGGTCTTATCGGTTTTTGGAAACAGATGTCACATATTATGTAGTACATATTGTTATGTGTTGTAAACTATAGTTAAGTTGGCAGAGGTGTGCCGAGAAATGGAACCCCACGAAGTGTGCCCCAAGGCTACAGAGCACCGAAATCACTGACATACTCATATCAGATAATATAATCTTTTCAAGAGATTCAGCGTTTACGTGGTAGTAATTTATTCATGATAACTTAACACTAAAAAATATTTTATAACACGTGTTTCATTTACATAGTGATTTTTATCAAGATCCTTTTTTGCCCCCATCTCACAGCATTAACAATATAGTTATATTTATTAATCGAGTTTCCATTGACTTGGTAGAATTCCAAAATGATAATATAAGTTATATTAAAATCTATTAGTCAATTTATTGGTCAATAGCTACTTCCGTCGTAAAATCAAATTAAAACAAGACAACAAAAATAAATGAAATTAATTAAAACTGATAGAAATAGTTGGAATCATCTCTCTCACACACCCAAAGACTATTCGATAATAATATTATCTATTGCTAGTAAACTGTATTAATTCATATACTTATTAAATACTGTGAATACGTGGGTTTCCAATTACATACTAAATTCAGCATTCAATATAGGTAGTCATATTTGAAATAGTTCATTATGTGAGCAAAACACGTGTCATATAATTATTATTTATATATTATGGCGAATGCCAAGTGTTTTTTTATAAAAGTATATTTATGTAAACTTCTACATAAGATACAGACTCAGTTTTAGTCATTGTTGAATGTTTGTTATTAGACAAAAATATTTTTTAGGTATGTGCTGATATTCAGCCAGAAGTTATAGTTCAAAATAAAAAGATTAAAAAAATAATGATTTCTCAATTACAGACTAAAACCTAGTACAGACAAATCCAACCACCCCACTTCCCAAAACAATGACAGATAATGGAGATGTTTAGTCATAATTCACCACCCATCAAACAGAGGCAAAATCGAAAATTATAGTTGTGAAATGTGTTTTTTTGAGTATTTCATCAATATATTTCACCGCGTGTTCTTCCTCCTTTCTTCAATATTTCGGGCTCATTGTAGAGACCATTCTCAACGATAGTATGTTGATGAAGTGTACTGTAGGTGTATGAATGCGAACGCCGCTCTAAATATTGCAAAAGGAATCCGATTAGCTGATAGTAAACATTGCTCAGAGTAAAATAGTGTGATAGTGTGCTGTCAGTTGTGACAACCAGAGATACCGGATCGAATATTGGATTTCGCTGACTGTGCCAGAAGACATGGCGTTTTTAACTGTAGGTAGCCAATCATCGCGCAATCACCGATTTCGATGACCTCCTTTACCAATTGTGAGAAATATCCCTTATTCCGACACAGTATATTCGTCTCAAAGTCAAATTTGTGTCTTGTATCTATTGAGTGCTCGGCAATTGCCGACGTTGTGTAGAGTTTTAGTCAGTATGCCTTGTAGCGTTCTCTCACACACTTTTTTACAATTCGAGAAGTTTGCCCTATATATTTCTTCAGGCATCCGTAGGCCAGCTTATATGGCACACACCTGCCTAATCCAAAGGACGCGAGAATTTACTGGTTTTAAAATATTCCAAACCTTCGTTGATGTTGAGAATACCGTTTCAATCTTGTGTTTCCTTAATATCCTGGAAATGGCATTGGTAGTATTTTTGGCATATGTCAGATAAGCCCGGCCTTTGAATTTTGTCGAGGAAAGAGAGAGAAAGAAAGAGAAAGAACACACGGTGAAAACCCAAAAATCTATTATAATAGGGTGTAAGTTGTGCGTATACTTGAATAATTATTTGGAAAAAAAAAGCAATTACTTTAGTAAATGTGATTTTTTTCTTATATTTATCAAAAAAGCAGTCGTCCAGTTACATTGAGTTGTAAATTTTGGAACAACTTAATTTAAATGAGGCAATAGAACAAAACAATTACACTCGATCACAGTGAAGATCACAGAGTCGAGCCACCAAACAATAGTAACCTAGATTGGTTTTATATGTTTGAATGTGTGGAAGTGAAAAGATGTGAGAACGAATATTGACTCTGGGAAAGTAAAACTTAACGTTTGACAGTAATTTTATTGTAGACAATCTGAATGATTAATTATTAATTTAAAGATATAAATAAGGTCAAAAATAATATTTATTACATACTTATATTAATAATTATAGTAGTATGCCAGATTTATAAAAATTGGATTTAAAAATTAAAATATCAAGGTTGTGAGCCGGACTTTGGATGCTTGTAAGACACATTTAGTCCACGGGCTGTAGTTTGGAGACCCCTGACTTAGAGTAACTAAAGTAATAACAACTCAATAATCCTGTCGCAATACATTCCACTCACGGTGTGTACAATTGAATAAAACCGCAGGTGGTTTGCCCTTTTTTACGGGGTGCGGGTGTTTTTCTTTGTTTACTCATTATAAAATAAAATGCTGAACAACTACAGAGAGTATTTAGAAAAGACAATTATAGCTAATAATTATAACTTCATAATTACCTACCTATTGGTCAGTTTTTGACAATCAAAGCAACTGTTATTTCTTGTTGCTTTTAATATTTCTTATGGCCAAAAATTAATTTTTCATGAATATCAAAGGGGTGCCGGATGATATCCTGAAACCAAAATTTCTAAATAGCGAAATCTCAGAGGCCGAGACCTCAAGAATCAAAGCCCCGAAAGAGGAAAGCATTTACCTATTAGGTACAATAGAAGAGGAAATTGATCTTATCAGAATTTCAGCCTTTATTTTGAATAGATCTATGATTTCGACCAAAACTGGCATACCAAAGCATGTAGATTTCACTCAATTGTGCCATCTTTTATTTGCTCCACCAGTATAAGTAAGTTTGCTGTCAGCTGAGCGAGGGCGCCACATACTAACATTTGACATATCATTCAATACTTTTTATACTGGGATGAGTTTAGTTCTAAATCCGAACACCGGACGATTAATGATGGTATATATTATATAGGTACAAACATGTCGCAGGGTCCTATAAAATTTCTGCCATTTAATATATAGTATGCGATGACACGCCTTACCACTATATGGAAGGATCGGGGAATTTCGATTGCCACAAAAATGATGTTTGTGCAAACATTAGTGTTCTCGATATTCCTATACGGAGTCGAGTCGTGGACCCTGAAGGCAAGAGAACGGAAGGCAATTGATGCCTTTGAGATGTGGTGTTGGCGCCGAATGCTTCGCATTTCTTGGACGGAGCACAGGACAAACCAGTCAATCATCCAGGGACTGAAGATAAAGGAACGGCTCTCGACGATATGTCTGAGAAGAATTCTGCAGTTTTTTGGACATATTGTCAGGCGCGGACCGGACAACCTGGAGAGACTGGTAGTTTTGGGTAGCCTCCAGGGAAGGCGAAGCAGAGGAAGAGCGTCTGCACGATGGAGCGACCAAATGAAAGAGCTGACTGGGGGCACCATCCATTCTGCCCTGAGAGAAGCGGAAGATCGAGAAGGATGGAAAGTCTTGGTCGCTCAAAGGATGGCGAAATTTAAATGTGGTCACGATCCTCAGCCATGAGTGCACGACCAAGAAGAGAGAGAGAGAATATATAGTAGGTACAAAGAGACCGTCCAATCTCTTTGAGTAGGTACTTGTCGTGTCCGGTATTTTGTGTTTATTTTAGCTATTCCTAATTCTTAAGAAAATATTCTCCGAACTTGGAAAAATTCCGCCCAGAATCAAAGATGACTCTTTTTTTTAACCAGACTAGAATAGTACAAAACCATAATTTTGATTCCGCTATAAAATGTAAAATACTATAATTTTAAGCAAAATATTCGAAAATACTATAATTTTGAAAAATTTTAGATGAAAAATCTTCATGTAAGCAATATACCTACCTAGTTTTTTTCAGAATACATACATACTAAAATTTTATCGCCTTTGTACTATATCGGCATATAAAAAGATGGCAGCACTGGTACAATAATATTTGAAATTAGTCATAGATAATATCCGTAAAATATTAGTGAAGTCTATGGAAGGTTTATTCGTCTACATAGTTGTTTTTTCATCTACATTTAATGAAAACTGTTCGGCTTTAATTTAATAATTAATCGAATGAAGTATTTATTATGTCTCAGATTCTTTATTTTAATTGTTAACGATCTTATAACCAAACATATTTTTTGTTCGGGCCATTAATATTTTATACCCGGCCAAGATGTTTTACATTTAACAACCATACCTATGGTATTTTCAACCTCGCGGAACGGAGGGAAGATTTGACATATTTGACAATTTGACAAGTTCTTGTTTAGTCTTGTTTTCGTGTTTATACTTTTAACAATTCACTAATTTCATTAAACATGGCCACGACAGCGTCTGCTTCTACTGTCGCGGTAGCGGAAGAAGAAACTGATGATTGTGGACCTCAATTGATATCCAAACTTGAGGTAATATTATAGTAACATAACTTATGTACCTACTTGTACATGTTTGTTTGTTTTTTAAACTTTTTTAAAAACCGTAATTTTTTCCACAGGTGAATGGAATCACTGCAGGAGATATTAAAAAGCTTCAAGAGATCGGTTACTACACGGTTGAATCAGTCGCCTTTGCACCCAAGAAACATTTATTAGCGATCAAGGGTATTTCGGAAGCGAAGGCAGACAAAATTTTAGCAGAGGCCTCAAAACTTGTTCCTATGGGCTTTACAACTGCGACAGAGTTTCATCAGAAAAGGTTGGTTAAACGTAAACAAATAAATTGAATCTCTAGTACACTGTACACAGAAAATGGGAATTTGAGGATTTTAGACAGTTACCTACATACTTATGGCATTTCGTTCTGAATTAGTTCATGTAATTTACGAGACACAAGACTTCTGTGCATACAATCGATACAAATCGTTCCATGATTCTCATTTAATTTGTGATTGCATGCATGAATCAAAAAGTTAAAAAGCTTCTGAATTTTCACACGATAGTTGGGATTTGTTCGATATCTGCGCCTGCGCAGTAGAACGATAATGGTGAACCTGCCAGAAAAAAACGAACAACACCGCGCAGACTCATTTTGAGGTTAACAGATATTCACGATTGTCAAATAGTACCATAAAATGACAACATCACGTCTCGCTTACTCTTGAAGAATAAGATTGGCGAGACAGTCAGCACTTTTACGTATAAACAGTTATTATCGTCATAGTTTAAAATACACACTATTGGTGCAAGTAAATCTATGCACATTTACAGGCGCTATATTGTTATGTATCCATAACTGCAATCTCTATGATATCTCCACAACGATACTAAATTGAACTTTGTTTAAATTATCAATACCCTAAGTAACTAATTATGTACCTATTAAGAAAATTTGATTGGTGTGATGTACCCACACAATATTATATTATTGATCAACCCCAACTTATCTACCCTATCTAGCTATGTTAATACACGCATATGAAACCGTTGAACATGAAATAAGCGTCACTAACTATTTCATATTTATAGAGTTGTAAATAATTATTGTAATATCATTCAACTATTGTTCAACCTTAACTAAGCTCTACTCTTCAAGTTTTTTTTTTTTTTTTAGAATTATCAATAACCATGTCCTTGCTTTTTCGTACAAGGTGGTTGTTAGTAATTTTTGAACAATCACAAACATCCAGGCTTTGAGAAAAACACATAAATGTTTTTGTCATGACCGGGAATCGAACCCAGAACTCTCGGGTGGAAGGCCAGCGCCTTACCCACTGCACCACGAGAGCCGCCTCTACTCTTCAAGTTGTTTCACTGTGGATCTAACTCTCTTCTCTTTTATTTATACACATTTACCTATACTTGAGATTATTTGACGAATAAACAATATTGAAGATTATCATTCACCGACTCTTACCAACAAATACCTTCCATTGGACCACGTGAAGGATCGAGGGCTTTTGGTAAAAATTACCGTTGCCGAACATATAACACTATATTATGCATTCACTATAAGCCTAGATGCACCGATTGATTTGAAATTATTATGAATAATATTATTCCAGGTCTGAAATCATCCAGCTGACGACCGGTTCCAAAGAGCTTGATAGACTTCTGGGAGGTGGAATTGAAACAGGTTCCATCACAGAAATATTCGGAGAGTTCCGAACAGGAAAAACACAGATATGCCACACCTTAGCAGTTACATGTCAGGTAATACCAAGCGGCGCAGGATACCGCGCCGTGAACCTCTAATTTTGACCGATTTACGATGCTTGAGACCACTGTAGCAAGAGAATGCCTCATCTGATCGGAGCAATTCTCGTATCAATTTGTGCGATAAGAACCAAACTAATTAATACATTAACAAACAATTTCATTTCTACTCACAAAAAATTACTGCACCAAATGAGAAACAAAAACTTGGCGAAGCTAGTAGTAGTAATTCTGGCAAAAAAGTTATAAAGCTATTATACGTGTGCTATGTTCTGTGAGTGGTATCTAGAACATAATCATTTTTTTTAATAGAATTTGTAAAAACTATTCCTCATGAAAAACTGCTCGGCCCGTCAGACAGTTGAAAGACAATATTTGGAAAATTTTGGCACACATACATAAAAAGGTTTGCCAACCCTGAATTAGGGTTTGCAAAGTCAAATCTCAGGATCCTGTTCGATTTGATGATCTCAAAATGATTGAAAATGCTGGGAATTTGGGATCGGTCATCACATGATTTTCATATAAAATATCCTATTCTTTTGAACTATAATATAAAGAACTAGTCACTATAAGTACAGGGGTTCTTAACAGCTTTGTAGTTCTGGGCGCATTCGAGATTGGGCAGACAGTGACAGGCATTATGGTCACAGTTGTCATACGATGACGATGGTAAAGATTGTGAAAACAGAGAGCAACATATAAAGTTTCTCCTCAGTCATGTGTACTTACTTGCCACATACACTTTTTTTTTATAACTATAATGTGTGTTCATGCCTGTTTCATTAATCTGTATGTACTGGTGTACAATGGCGTATCTGGAATTATATTTCCTCTCATAAATAATAGTCAATCTACTTTGCAGTTGCCCATCGAAATAGGCGGTGGAGAGGGAAAATGCTTGTATGTGGACACGGAAGGCACCTTCAGACCCGAAAGGCTTTTAGCAGTTGCGGTGCGATATGGAATGGCGGGAGCTGCAGTACTGGACAACGTGGCGTGCGCCAGAGCCTACAACACGGACCACCAGACTCAACTGTTAATTCAGGCCTCGGCAATGATGGCTGAGTCTAGGTAAAGCATGAGGATATTATAAACCGTGTGTAATAAATATTATTGAAAAATTCCTTGCTACGACTTCCTGCGCATCTATTTTATACACAAGACTGCTTTCGGCCACTACGGCAGCTATCTAGGGTAGGTTTGTATCCGTAGTTAGCCGTCTAAACAGTCAAAACTGTCTATCTCGCTCCAAAATTTAGCTTCGCCAAAAGAGGTGCTGTTAAAACATAGCACTTATTGTAACAATTACAACTAACCTATTATAATTGTTAGCCGTAGCGGCTGAAAGCAGTCTTGTGTATGGAATAAATACGCTGAGCTACATTCCCAGTAGAGTATTATTTCATCACTTCTCATGGATAAATTACCATTTTGAAAATGGACTCAAATATTTTAAAGGCCAAACTGTTTCAGGTCATCCAATGAAATATTGTGTATTCCATTTGAAACATCTTCATTTCATTTGTCAATATTATATTTACTTGTGTTTATAATCTGGTTATTGTGTGCATTTTCAGATATGCTCTTCTAATAGTAGATAGTGCAACAGCATTGTACCGAACTGAATATGTTGGACGAGGTGAATTAGCAGCACGACAGATGCACCTTGCCAGATTTCTTCGGATGCTACTCCGACTTGCTGATGAGGTGAAACATTTTTGTCTTTTCTTTGTTACAGTCGAACTTGGTTATTACGAGGAAGATGGGACCGACTGAATTTGCTCGTTATATCGTTATACTTAACTAGTGTCATAGACGTAATCCGATCCCGGCGGTATCGGTCTAGTTAACTACCTGGTTGGATTTTATTGCTTAGGATCAACAATGTTTTCTTTTAAACGATCGACACATTAACAGTTTTGCTCGGTATACCCGAGAAGTAGCTCGTTATAAAAGTGAATAAATGTTTGGAGAAAATCATAAACTAAATTGTCAACGAATATTTCCTCATTACATCCGAGATCTCGCTATTTCTGTGATTGTAATAACCAAGTTCGACTGTATTTTAGAGAAATATTCTGCTTGAATCTTAAATTGTGTAAATAGACATTATTGTATAATAGATATTAAATAAATATTCTTCTATCTATTATGGTTTGGTTAGGTAAGGTTTAATCTAAATTTAAAAACCATCTGCAATTTATATTCTTAGTTCGATGGAAACAAATGAAGTGTCATGTCGAATCACTACAGCCTACCTCTACTAGTATGGTTTGGCCTAGGCAAGGTTTAATTGAATTTTGAAAACTAACCAATACCATCTGCACTGACAAAGTTTAGTGTGTGTGTAATTATGTTGAATCTCCACAGCTTACCTCCCCACCCTCCTTCGCCACTGTAATCTATAGCCTATTTTTTTTATCCGAGAACACTTTAAATGTCTTTTTTTCAAATCAGTTGAGAATGTCATTCTAAATAGATAAAACAGGTCCCGAATTCAATAAATTATATGGTATATGTATTATATTCTATCAACGGTGTGTACGATGAGATTGGTTACAGAACCAAACTGTAATGGAACGCGTTTGGGTGCCAAAATAGTATCTTCTAAAGATAACTCCCACCGTGCCCAAAAGCATAAAGTATTCAACCAATCTGTGCTACTAGTGCTCATGTATTCATGCAAAGCATAGAGTATTCACCCAGGCCTTCATCCAGCTGTAGATCAACCATGGCAGATGATAAGGAATATTTATATAATATATAGTCAAATTCATTAAAATGGATTCATTGGTAATGATGGCCTTCTTGTATATTTTTCAGTTTGGCGTAGCAGTAGTAATAACAAATCAAGTGGTAGCCCAAGTGGAGGGAGCTGGCGTCTTTCAAGCTGATCCGAAGAAACCAATAGGTGGTCACATAATGGCGCACGCATCAACCACCAGGCTCTACCTGCGGAAGGGACGTGGCGACACGAGAATCTGCAAGATTTACGACAGCCCATGCTTACCCGAGACGGAAGCCATGTTTTCAATTACCAACGATGGCATTAACGACGCTAAAGAATGATGAAATAGCATCTATTATATTTTGTAAATATTTGCTTAGAATGTAAGTTATATTGTAGGCAAGTCCTAATGCATTTATAATATGTTTCATGTTGAGTCCGATATCAAAGGCATATAAGAAATAAGATGAAAAACAATGTAATGAATAAATAAATGTCGATTTAATCATTCAATCTACAACCAATATTTTCATAGCTCTGTTGTATGTAGTATATAACAAATGAAAGCTGGAGTCGAAAAAAGCATGAGGGTGTAGTTCTTCAGATCGCCGTTAAGACGTTTAGTCATGATAATATCTTGTTACCATGTAGTGATTTTTTCATCTCTATTTAAAGCGGATAAGGGTTACATGTAAATTGTACGTAAATCATTTCACCCGTGGCACAGTTCGCCGACTGACACTGTGTCCAATACAACATTTCACGGTGAAGTGTGACACAGCGAACTGCATACATACAAGTTTCCGGACACGGCAGATAAGACCCTATGTGTTAAATTTCACCAATTATTATTTGTTTCTTTTGAGGGTTTGAAATTTTTTCTGTATGCCATGATATTAAATTATTTTGTGTGTAGATATTAAAGTCAAAAATAAACAGGTCACAATAAGTAGGTTTAGATATTATATTTAGCAAAACATGTCACAATTCGGGTAAAGACTGTCGAAATATGCTTCGATCTGTGCATCTCATGAATAAGTCTAATTATTATATATTATTTATTTAACAACTTGAGGTCTGTCAAATCTTGATAAGGCTGGGCGGCTAGGTATATGTTATCAACAGGGTTATTTGTGTCAGTAAAAAATGTTGAAACAATATGACAACCAATGCAAAATTGTAATTTATGTATCAAAAATAATCTCACATGTTGCTTGCTCCTAAAAGATAATTTTATTTTTCTGTCCGTTATAAATTTACCATATTATTCAACTTATGACAGTGAAATTAAATTGATAATCAGATGATCAACAATGAAACAATTTAACGATGCTGTAATCCACACTTGAAAGTATATAAATTGCAAAGCAGATGTTTCGATATGACTTGAAGTCTTTCTGTGTGTGAAAGGAAAAGGGAGATAAGCCTAAAATCCCTAGTTTTCAAGAGCTAAAACAAGATTAGGTTTAGGAGAACTTAGCATCTGAACATATTTGTTTTTTTGTGAATTATACTATTTAAGTTGCGTTGATTTGACTCTTTTCTTTTCTCATTTATGCATAATACACATGATTAATTCAGCACGTTCAACTATTTTTCAATTTATACTTATCTTCTTTTTCCTTTCACAAACATTTATTTCCTAATAATAGGTGTGTGTATATATTTTAATATCTTATAATCTCCAATACAATAAATTATATATCTTTTATGAAACCTTGTGTTTTAAATATTACTATTACTAGTTATTCCAAACATCCAAACAGGTAATCATTATCTTTGAGATATCTTAACCCTTTACTGCATAGTGTCGCAAATTTGTGACATTTCAAACAATTTCGATATAGCCAATGCCATCTGTGTAAATTATCAAATAATATCCTTTTTCGATGCCTAGAAAACTGTTTTACCATAAACATCTTACTTTACCGATTTTGTTTGGACATTTCAAGAAATAAAGCATTTCTGCATTTCTGCTTTGACAGTTGACGAATTCGTATGTACGCGAAAATTTGTAAATAAATTTTAAAAAAATGTACAGAAGATTGAAATTGGTTGAATAAAAATATCTACATATCAAATAAGGTGTGTACATTAGTTTTTTTACAATTGTTATCATTTGGTTTTGTATTTTGTCATACAGAAATGTAAGATTTCCTAATGTCGTAAATCTACGACACCACGCAGTAACATACAAAATTTAATGGAATTTTCGAAAAAAAAAATATTATTTTTCCTTCATTTACAAGGCATTTTCACACCAAGAAAAAATAAAATCATGCAGTAAAGGGTTAAGAGACTGTACACACAGAAGTTGGTAACATCATAAAAACTGCAACTCCGTTTGACTCACCAAATTTCAGAAAAAAGTAATGAAATTATTGTTAGCGCAACAACCTGTTTAAACAATTTATGGTAAAATAGATAATTGACGTTATCAAGTTACACAGTTAAATATGTCAATAGAAATTGTTACTAAATAAGAATCGGAACTTCACATCTCATGTCATGAAGGAAGCTGTTAATTGTTAACTTTCATCTCTAAGACACTGCAAATTCTACTTCACAGAGAAGAGGTTATCTTACGAAGAATGCAAGAAATGGTTATTAAATATTCATTGAAATGATTGGGTCCGTTATGCTTTGGATCCAAACACGCATTTAATATACAGTTATGGAATTCAATCTCGCAGCCCACAGGGTTGGAAGTACAGTCTGTTGCTGGTAATCAAAAGGTCTATGTCACAGATCGGCAGGATTCACATTTTCGAAATTATATATATTTTCTACGTAAAAAATACTCATTTAAATAGGCTATCCGCTATAGGCTTCTTGAACCCTCATTTTCAACAGATTTTTTCAAATTATAAGTTTATCTTTGAAAGATTTATCGCATTACTTTAAAATACGGATTGATGAATTAAAATACTTTGAAAGGTTCAACGTCATTACACGTTAACATTTTTAACAATGCAGGCATACGCATGGACCTGATGAGTGGCCCCACTTTTTCCGCGAGTACAAGGGGTGTTCCATAAGTTCGCGGAATTGTGATGAAAGTAGCAAGTATTGGGGTTAAAATTATTTTTTTATTGTTAGGTAATCCTTTTAGGTATACTTGTCCAACTTATGGTTGATTGTTTTATTAAATCGCTTCCAATATTCAAAAGAGCAAATGAAAGTCGATGATAATTTAAAAAATGTCAAATATTGAGCTCCGTGCAGTAATTAAATCCCCACAAAACAGGAAAAAAATATGGAAACCATCCAAAATGAGAAGAAATTGGTTTATGGCACTCGTGGTAAAACCATGATTTACAAATGGTCGCATTTATTTAAACAAGTTGGAGAGTCATTAGAAGATGATGAACGTTGTGAAAGGCCAAATGACGTCACTACACATGAAATGTATTAAAATCTAAGATGCCCTTTTGAAGGTTAATTAAAGTCGCAGAAAGGTTCAATCCAAAACAACAATTTCCAGAATTATACACGAAAATCTTGGGATGTCAATGGTAAGCGCTGATGGGTGCCGTGAATATTTTTGCCACATCAAAAAAGTTACCGTGTGGAATGTTCTAACCCTTACAGACCCTGCACTCACTCTTGTGAGGGTCACTAGTATGGAATAAATAATTATTTTGGTAGTGTATGTGGTTTGGCCCTGGCTCACATGAAAGTGAGTGTAGTTGGCAGAGTGAAAACAGTCATCCTTAATTCTATACGTGCGTCGGTTGGCGACACTGGAACATTGCAAAGTGACATTTTGACAGCACTGTGTAAGGAGCATTCTGTGTGAGTACTTTATTGATTTTATTACCAAAAAATTGTTCCCAATGATATTTTTGGAATGAATAATGTAATAAACATATCCTGCAACATATTTAACTAGTTTTTGAAGTCATAACTATTAATTTATTATGTTTTTGACATGTTCAATCTTGTGACTCACGTTTGTGAGTGCCAGGTCTCAACAGTCACTAAATTACCAATTTTCATCTTTTTACTCATTAGGAATTTCATATTATTTGAAGATTAAAGAACTTAATTATATTGATTTATGTTGTTATACATGTTGTTTATATTTATTATATTTATTTTAGATTTCAAAATGTTAAATATTGAAGCTGATAAATAATTTAATAGGAAATGGAGATAATTCCGATGTTGAGTAAAAAGACGATGATGAGAATGATTTTGATTACATTCCGCCAACTATCGACAAAGATGACTCATCAGATTCGAATTTTGACACCGATGGTAATTTGTGGAACTTAGATGTAGCACCACAATCATCCACTACAACCATAGGTTTTATTCTTGTACATCAATTTTATTAGTAATTTCTAACTAATTAATATTGTATTTAATATATATTGTTATAATTGTTCATTGTGCCCCATATTAAAAATAAAAAAATGTCTCAAAATCGTAAAAAACAGTTCTTTACATTTTACATTTCAACTTTCCATTCCTATTATTGTAGTGTTTGAGACCCGACCATCACAAATGTGAGGGTCGCTTTTTCTAAATAACGAAGAAAGTAAAAAAAAAAAAAAAAATATTTTTGATTTCTTCAAACCCATTTTAGATATGTTTTAAAGAGAAAACCGTTAAAAGTATTCAATTTTAGGCTTGGGTCTGTAAGGGCTAAGCTGTTTGGCGTCAATCAAGAAGAACTAATCAACAAAATTGTTACATGAGATGAAACGTGGGTTCATCAATTATAGTCCATGCAGTGGCATAAAAAGGGTGGTTCAGCCCCCAAGAAGTTTAAGGTCGTACCATCGGCTGGAAAGGTGATGGCAACAGTGCTTTGGGATTCACAAGGAATCCTAACAATAGATTATAAATAAAAAGGCACCAACATCACGGGACAGTACTACGCTATTATTCTAAGTTGCTTAAAAGAATCTATTAAAGTAAAAAGGAGGGGTAAAAAAACAAAAGGTGTGTTCGTATTTCATTACAACGCACCTGTTCATAAGGCTCAAATTGCAATGCCTGCTATGAAAAAATGCGGCTTCCAGAAATTGCATCATTCACCTTAGTCCTGATCTGGCACCTAGTGATTATTACTTGTTTTCAAATTTGAAGAAAGATTTACGTGGAAAACATTTTGATGATGATAAGTCCCTACAGGTAGCCGTAAACGAGCATTTTGAAGGCAAATCGGAAAATTATTTTTATAAAGGTTTAGAAAGATACATCTAAGAAGTGGATTTATGTCAGAGGAGATTATTAAGAAAAATAGAAATATAAAATATATATAATCTTTTTTTTCTGTCCCATTTCGCGAACTTATGGAACTCCCCTCATATATATGTGTCACATCAAAATGTATATAAGATACGATTATTAATAATAATATGTCATTTGTTTTTCACATTACTATTGAGTCACTGATTTCAGCATAATAAGTTAGGCATCTAACTTTAAGCTTATACAACTAAATATAACAATGCATTATGATCTAAAAGTACAATTAGCAGCACCAACACGGCACGAGCATTTTACAGGTGGCTTGGCTTGTCACAAGAGGTGCACCCACATGTCAGTCACCACTTTAAAAACCGACGAGCTTCGTTCGGTACATCATTTGAAGGTGAATGCGCTTTTTTGCAGTGGACTGTAATTTTAAGATGCTGGTGGATTATGCATCTAGGGGGGGGGGGGGGGTTAAACAGGATGCCTGACACGGACACTGACTTTTGAGAGGGCTGGCGTACGCTGGAGCTGGTTCGGTGTTCACGCACTCACACACTGGTTCGGAATGTCACTCTCACGGTTTCACTTGGGTTTTGGGATGACAAGTTCAGGATGGATGATAGACGCGGCATTCACTCAAACCTTATCAGATTCAGCGCAACAAAGGTCGAATGGATATGAATAACTTTGTAGTAAATGATAGCTTAGCCTAGGTGCGTCCGCCGTCTTGAATGTAACTTTAATCACGGTCGACTCATGACGTGTGACTGCTGGTCGCCTGGTCTTGCGACAATAACCGGGATTTTTAGTAGGTAGGAAAAAAGGAATGAAGGCCACCATAATTGGCCCAACCAGAAGGCTTCAAAGTGGTCGCAGCATACAGTGTTTGACGAAAAGTAAAACCACAATTAAAAGGACAATTTGTTTATTGTAAATATTTGCTATTTTGCAAGTGATGATCACACTGAATGTTCATCAAACAAATATATTTATCAGGCAGTATGTCGATTGAAATAATGAGCCTTCATTGATACAATTTGTCAATTACATTTTGATTCAATAACTTTACCCAATAATAATCATCAATCAAACAACAATCAGAATGTAGGTCAAAGTTATCAACACATAATACAACAATATTACATCTAAACATCTAATAAGTTATCCTGTGAATTTCAATAGTAAAAAATTATATTTTCATATTAGCGATAGGTAGTTATATAACTGTATAAATGAAGGTCATAACTTTATCCAATATACTGACAATATTACAATAGAAGACCAGTTATCCTGGCAGAGCTATAATAATTTTACCAACGAATTAAATTTCATCGGGACAGAAAAAAATTGCTGCCAAACATATTGTGACAGAAATGACAGTTTTGAGTTATATCTGTCAGTGGATTCAGTTTTAACTGGCAACAACTGTAAATAAGATATGTGTAAATGTTTCCAAAAAAAAAAAACAATACACTGTGATTACATTATGATGCACGTCCCGTACTGTTACATGCTGTCACAGCAAGCTGCCGCTAAGGGAAAAAAGTGTGTAATGTCGTTTTACTTGGTGTTTAACATGTTATCAGACTGATGCTCCCATCCCGTAGCACATTTTGAACGTTTAAACGGACATTGTCAGCAAAATCTGCCGAAATCACCAAAACAACAATGAGGTCACCGCACTGCATCAACACCCGCATGACTCAATTAACGTTTTTTATCATTTTCTACGTGCCGCCTACACATTTTCGACTCATATCAGAATCGGGTGTTTTTTGTTTTTAGCGGTTGACACCATGTATTTTCTATAAGAATGTTGTCTATTATCTATGGTCTGTAGGTTGGGTACTGTTTAAAATATTATCTATGGATGCAATATCGTAAGTAATTTTAACGTACGCACACGTAGAAACTGTTAAAAATAATTGAAATTAACATGAATAATAAATAATAATTCAAAATACTAATACATTAGAGTTGGCACTCTCCATCATTGAATTTATTGAGATAGTGATCGTTCAAAATATTCTGCAGAATGAACATAGACTAAATTTGTCGCCGTGACAGCATGACAGTAAGCGGCGTGCATCATAATGTATTTGAACTTTTAACGTCAAAAACTCTTTTCATACACATGTACATTTCTCACATTTAGACATGCCATAGATCTGAGGTACAGCATTCAAATGATATCAATAGCCAGCCCATTAAATTTAAATAATATTATGTTCATATTATAACAATGCTAGGATAGCTGGCCTCGAGTCCTTGTTAGAAATAAATAATTATTAAAAACTTTAAAACAACATTATTACGTACAAATTTTAAAAGTAAATTATTATAATAATATGTTCAGACACAAAAACGGTAAGTATGTAACACTTATAATATTATTCACATTAAATTTTCACATGTTGCAATACTTTGATAAAATTCTTTAAAATATGTTTGGAACTCACAACCATTTTGAACCTTTTAACAAAATAATGTTACATATTATTGTGAATTAACAAAATAGGTATTCGAAAGAGATTAACTGAAATTTCAAATGAAACAAATCTTTGCATATCTAATTTTCAAATGACAAGCTCGTTAAACAAGATTCAAAGTATAAAAATGAATATGTATCTGTCTGGATTTGGATATTAAAACCGACCCGAGCCGTACTTAAATACATAAATATAATTACGGAATTCATTTGATAAAAAAAGGTTATATTATATGAATTTGATAAATTACTAGATATAGCTAATCTACATTCTCATAAATCCATCACAGACGCTTAAGGCCATGCATTAGTTGAGGCACGGTCTAAAAAGATCGTTGCTAGGCGATGCGCGGACTGCGGGTCGCGGGTGCAAATGACACCTGTCAAACGAAATATTATTTTTCACATAAATCCAACATACATTCATTTTATGTTTTGTTTATTGTTCTATTAGTAACAATAATAATATAATTCATTGACATGTTTTCTTTTTAAAGTAAATGGGTAACGTTTTTAGTCATCTTTACACGATTTTAGAATTAATTGACCCGTCGCCATCACGCAGCAAAGTGACGTGCTTCCGGCTCGAGATTCTCTCAGTGAATGGCAGCGAGTCCAAAATTTCGTCGCGCCTACAGTTGGAAATTATTTGGCGTTTCACTGATGCGTCACCTTAAGCTCTGTGCTATACCAGCACAGCTATTCTTAACAGTTAACACTTTAGCCCTTTTCCGTTATTTTCATTGGTCCAAATTAACACAGAAAACCATTCAATACACAAGGCGGTTATCAGCGTCTCTCGGAAGTTATCTACAATAATTGACTGAATTGAATAATGACATGTGTGAAATACATCTCTTATTTGCTGACTGAATTGGTCAAATTCGGTCACGTTTGTGTGCTGACGTATCTATGTTTTTTTCCACCTGAACCTCGAAATGCTCGAAATTTTGTATTGAAGCGCCAAACAAATAACAACATAACATAACCTAAAATTTTATTAGTCATTGCAGCATGTAGTAAAACAAATATTATGTTACTACTAGCCACTCGATATGTGACACCTCGCGGGTAACAATAAAAGTAAACAAAGGCGGCGGACATGACCCATGACATTAATTTTCAAAATTTCATATCTCGCTTCTCACTTATCAATATGTAATTGACGTACTCTATCTAAAAGCTCTCTCGCTCTAAAAGTTAACATAGCCAAGAGAGGGTGTGTTATAGCACTTTTTGACATTTCAGTCATTGTAATTATTAACTGCTTGAATACGTAGAGTGATAAATGTGATATACATATTTATCACAAATGTTATCACAAATTTGGGTGTTAAGTAATAATATGTTAGAATAGCCTCCTTGGTATTGGAAAATCTTTACATGTCAAATATTAAATATGGATTGGTTTCCATGTGAAAATTAGATTTTGGAATACGGAAACTACTATTTCATGTGTTCCCTGAAAAATTAAAATATTCTCAATTCAGTTAATCTCTTTTACCCTCATTTATAAAGAAAGACAATTCCTAAAATGGATTAATCGAAATAACATGTTTTCTTTTTGTAAAAATATGGTATTGAGAGAAAAAAACAGACCTATAATATGAAACCATTTATTCAAAGACAAATGGTGATTTGAAAAAAACGAAACCTTTGAACAATATAAATAACCAAGTCATATCCCCTTAAATAGATATTATTTGCCAAGCAAATATACATAATATATATTAATTGTACATAATCATATTATACTAAATAATTATTACAATATTATTGAAATATGTGATAAACAACCTTTCTGTGTATTTACATAATTTAATTCGAGATCATATTTTATACAGTGATTGGTAATAAATTCAAATATAACACACAGAATCTTTAAACTCAACTTTTGAGCCAAAGGTATCAAAGATTTTACACCATCTTGTTTCCAATGTAAGGATACTTCCACAAGTGAGTATTATGTCCTTAAACAAACAGAGATAGTTCAAAGATTCAGTATTCAACAGTCAGTTTCTTTTTTGGTTCTCTACCCAACATGCACCATTCCACGCCACAGTATCTCTGATACAGATTTTCATATTTCTTGACAAGCTAAACAATGAAACATATGTTACACATATCCTGTTGAATAAAAGAACCACTTGCACATTACAAGCAAAAATTACACAAGCAGATCTGCAAAATATACAACTCACGACGACCGGCTGGCCTGATATAATTTTGAATTGTTTTGTACGAGTCATAGGCGGCAGTGGCGAAAGGTGGTGGTACGCAGTTTAGATTCGACATAAATAGTGCATACTAAACTTTGTCATCCCTTACTACACATATATGTTTTCATTGACTAAAGACTACAAATTGCTTATAGTATTGGTTAGTTTTTAAAATCAAGTCATAGTAAATAATAGTGAAAAAATATATGTATAGATTATCTAAAACTATGCCATTAAATCATACATAGTTTTAGATATTTTATAGATAAATTGGTTATCTATAATGGTTTGGTTTAGGCAGGGCTTAATGAATTTAAGAAAACTAACCAACACCATCTGTAATATGTATTCTTAATTCAATGAAAACAAATATATATGACTGAAAAGTATGCATTATTTTTGTCAAATCGCCCATAGCATACCTTAACTATTAAGGTTGGTTTGGCAGGGTTTAATTGAATTTTAAAAATTAATCAGCACCCTTCATTATCAATCAGTTACCACTCCCCTTGCTTCTGTTCTGGTAGGCGGAATTGAATAATTTCTATTATAGCCCGGATTCAGAATTTATATATTTCCTTTTATTATAATAGTTGCTGGATTCATTCAATAATTGAACAGAAAGTAATAATCACAACAAGCGTTGAGACGATCAAATTGTTATCTGAATCATCGCATGTAATTGTTATTTAATAAGGTTGACAGTTACTCGCAGTGAACAGTGTGAGTCTTCGAGTCTGCTCGTGTAACTTTCCTGTTTCAAGGAGAGCACCGTTTGAATTACTTCAGTTGAATAAAACTAAAACCTCGGCACGCCTGGATCATCTACATATTATTACAGTTTATTTTGTTTACATAGTATCTATTAGGTTCCTTAAAGGATTATAAATTAGATTCTTGTACAAATCGTTTTACAAACATAGACCCACACATTTTTTAAACAGTCTAAATTATTTACATCTACAATCAAACACAGTACCAATGCGTAATAAAATTGCTAAAATAATTTATTGAAGAATATTTCAACTAGCTTTCTCTAATAAACTTGCATTAGTATCATAAACAATATACATTAGTATTGTGCAGTATTTGATTAACCTTGTTATAAATTTTCTTTCATTGATCATTTTTTTTTTTTTTTTTTAGAATTATTAATAACCATATCCTTGCTTTTTCGTACAAGGTGGTTGTTAGTAATTTTGAACAATCACAAACACCCAGGCTTTGAGAAAAACACATAAATGTTTTTGTCATGACCGGGAATCGAACCCAGGAACTCTCGGGTGGAAGGCGAGCGCCTTACCCACTGCACCACGAGAGCCGCCTTTCATTGATCATTATACAACATAACAGCTAGGGATTAAAGTCAAATAAACCAATCTACATAAAACCTGTTATATCTGCCACTATTATAGATAAAGTGTGTTTAAATTTCATTAAAAATCGAGCATTCATTTCTGCCTAACATGTTGATTTTTTTATGAATCATTTGTTGGCAGATAATACTTGTTTATGTGTAACAATTTGGATTAAGTATAACAAGATAGTGTCATATTTTTTTAGGTATAAGACTTTTATTCTGCAATGTTTTTAGTTTGGTTGAATTGGTAACCAGAGAAAAATTAATATTCTGCAAGTTGGTGAATTGCACTATTGTTTATAATTCTAAAAACGATTACCATCATGTCACGTGAGCTAACAGTAAGCTCCCGCCACGGTATATCCGATAAGTAGCTCATTATAAAAGTGAATAAATGTTTGGAGAAAATCATAAACTAAAATGTCAACGAATGTTTCCTCATTACATCCGAGATCTCGCTATGTCCGTGATCGTAATAACTGAGTTTGACAGTATCTACGTATGAACATACAGATAGACTTGATGCATTGTCATAAGAAGAATAACATAATAAAAATAATTTTGTAATGTCAAAATGATTATTGATATTATTTTTGAACATACTTGTGAATTTATACACGCAAGCAAATGTACATTACGATATACGAACATTCTAGATATACAAAAAAATCATCATTGATATATGTAATTAGGTACTTTATTTTACATTACACATCTAAGGTGGCGCAAATGTCATAATTTTTTTTGAAAAACCTATAATTCTGAAGAAAAAAACACTGGGATACATATTATATTTATTTTATCAACAAATTTTTGAAGTTACTTCTTTTGGGGCGTTTGGTAGAGAGTGAAATTGAGAGCTGCGCGCGCAGACAGTTACGAAAGTGCGCGACAGTATGAAGTTAGCTGCAAGTCAGCTGTATACAAACGCAAATTTGATAGTAGAATTGTTCCGAATTTATTATTGTCGGCCATTTGCAATTCCTTACGTATACAAACGATTAAAAGTCAGAGTGACAGTTGTTACTTTAAAAATAAAAACGAGAAATAATTATATAATTTAGTAATAAAAGTTAAAGTATGTAGAAATAAACCAACGACGCTCCAATAAGCGGCCCTTTTTCTTGAGTGTGTAATTTAACAAGATAATTAAGTGCTAGTCCAAGAATCTAGGTTAACAGAAGTTTTGTTTTTGTTTTGTTACGCCGAAGAAGTATAACTTCTAACACTTGTACACAAGTACACACACCGATTTTTTTTTAAAATACCAGGCTAATTGCCATCTTTGGCTATGATACAAAGTTTTGCAACCTTTAAGGCATTTTTCTTTAATACCTTCAATATTTTGGTCATTTAGAATTATGATTCCATGGCAAATGTTGCTGTTCCAATTGCGTCACAGAAAAAAATCTGGGGCCGCTAAATCGGGTCATGTTGATGGCAAGTGGATGCCTCTAAAATGTTATATTAAACGGCCAGTGAATAACTCTTTCAAAACTTCTGTTATTTGTCATGTGGCGCCATCCAGTTCCCACCACATAAAGTTCTTCCAATTGTGGCACCAAAAAGTTTTCAATAATCTGTCTGGAGGGTTCACCACTGACAATATCCGTGATACCATTGTGGTTCTAAAAGAAATACAGGCCACTAGCCGTTTTTGCGCAAGAGACCATACAATAACTTTGATAGGATGTAACTGTATCTCATGAACTCTTCATTAAGATTCAGTCCCCCGATATTGGATGTTTTACTATTGACATGTCCACTAAGATGAAATTACGCTTAAAAATAAATTGTAACAATTTTCGCACGTTCTTGCAGTGTTTTTGTATGACAAATTTCACACTACTCTGCGATACAACAATTATTGTCCATGCAATAATCAAAGATGTTTAAAAAAAAATTACAGTATCTTCCAATAAAGTCGTGACATATGCCCCACCTGTATCACCCCATTTACCAATCAGTTAAGTATCTATGTCCAAAAAAATAATTAGTAAACAAGGAAGTCAACTGACTCTATAATTGCCCATAGATAATGAACTTATTGGTCGATAAGTGGCGATTTGACAATAATTAATCAATTCCGTAAGTTTAACCATACGACTTGCATCAAATGGTACAAATTTTCACAATGGAACTATATTCCTCCAATTTAAGGCGATTCATTTACATTTACGTACTTACAAAACAATTTAAAATTTATATCATTAAATGCTTTTATAAATATTTTCAAATCATTCATAAACAAGATAAATCATTTAATACATTGTTTATGCACGAGTTGATCAAATAATGGCTTTTCTTCAATTATTTCTGTCTAACATAGTGTAATTGATTCTAATAATTAACCATAGTCATTAAAAATAAATTGAGTTCTTGATTTTAAATTACAATTGATTCAAGTTTTGTACTTCTCTACTTAAGATATTTTTTTCCAATTGTGGTTTCGCCTTTCTTCATCTTCAGGCACTACAAAACAACTATAAAAGTCTGGGATAGCAGTCATATTGGTCTTTGACACAGTCAAGCGTTTAATACAAGCTATGCCTTCGGTGTTAGAAATTGTATTTTTCAATGTATCTTTGATTGAACTGCTTGGAAGAATGACCAACAACCATTCTTCAAAAACTCTGTTAAATAAACTGTACTCTATGTGATCTCGCGTGCTCCTCATAGAAATGAAAATGATATTTTACTCATTCTAATGATCCTTTAGCTTTAGACCTTCCGCTCACGAGAATACTCAGAAAAGACAAAGACTGAAACTAAAATTCCAGCCATTATCTAGCTAATGTATTTCAATGGCAGCTCGCTCTCGAGCAAAACTGGAATCTCTCAGATTCAAGACGTTTCCTACTAAACTGAAGAGACACGACATGCTAGTCTCCCAGTCTCTTCAGTTTCCAGTCTCCCATAAAACAGTGGTGCCAATATCAGTAGATTCAATGAAAAATCATATTTTCTTACCGAGATTGGTAGCACTGAACTGAACAAGCAATAACAAGTCAAGATGTCAAAAGTTAAAGATGGGCAAACCGATTTTTAATTTAAAATTTGTGGCAAAAGTTGAGAAATACTCCTGCTTGTAATAATTACAGGCTGCCAGAATATTCCCGTAAAGATATTACGGAAAAGCTTAGAATAAAAGTAGGAAAGATATTAGGTTTGACAGTTTTGAGGTTATGAGATTATTATTGCAAATGGGTTTTTGTAGCGCCGTGTGCGAAGCATCAGTCATTGGCCAGTTTATGAGTTCCATCAGCAAAACCAGTTTGTCGGATTTTAGATTCTCTATGAACGAAAGGCCTTAACAGAAATGGATCTCATGTTAGTAAAAATTAACAAAGCCATTATTGTACAAATAAACGTATAAAAATAGTGCTAATTTATAAAATAACATATTATATAAGGTTATTAATTATATTACGGTTTATCATTAGGGTATTTTACAAAAAATTTAGATAGATAATTATTCTTCAAAATAACAAATAAAATTTTCATCGATTCCAAGCAAAAATATATAATATATACACACTACAAATCTGAAACTAAGTGACAAAAGGTCTCTAAACGTTGGCTAAAATTCAATCTGCAGGAAAAGCATTTGTAATTGTTTTTACACGTGGTTCAGAGATCAATAAATAAATATAAAATTACTGTTAATCACTTAGATAATTATTTGGTGAATGTGAAATTAAAACTAGTGTATAGCCATTGAGCTATAAACATGGAGACCTCATTAAACTTAGACAATAATATTGACAAAATGTAAATAAAACGTATCAATATTGCTGTCCCTTCAGTACTTTCCTGCGTAATTACATCTTATCATTGACCTTTGGGTCATACAAATCGCAAGTATGTAAAATTGTATTATTAAGAAATGCAGTCTCCATACAATAATTATTAACTGATTGATAGTTATAGCAATTCCATATTTGTCATCAGTTTCTATAGTGCAGAATAAGATGAGGGGTCTAGGACGATTTGGCGCCGGGACAACTGGACGCCACGCAATTCGAAAATAGACGTTAGGTACTTATAGGTACTTTTAAGAAATATATTTAATTTCATTATTTATATTTAAATTATTATATTATGATTTAATGGTTGATGAGAATTTAAATATGCACACGTAAATAATGATTTAATTGTGCACATGTTTAACCCTTTTACTCCCATTCGGCCGATATTTCGGCCCACCATACCTATGCGAAAACTCCATCTGGGCCGATCCATCGGCCGAAAGTTTGGAACCAAATTTACGATTTATTCCAAATTTTTTCCCGTCATATTTCGTCTCGTGTAGACAAAGCATTATATTCACTGTGTGTTGGGTGTGAGTAACATTTATTTTAGTGTCAGCTTTATTTATAATTATGTCATACCCTATTAACTCACAAGTCATAATTTCTCTGCTGTCGAACTTGAGACCAAAGAGGGTCATAAAAATAATAAAACATTATTTTTATGACACATTTTAAATTCTGATATTTGTTTTAGTTGTTTTATGATTCATATATCACGTTACAAAATGAATTTTGTAATTTTTGAACTAATAATGGATGCCACTGTACTTTTGGTAAGATGGTGAAAAAATACATGAATATAAATATTATTATAAATGATTTAGTGCTTTGAAACTTATTTTTAGAAATTACTTCATTCCCATATCAGTTAGTCCTCGATACTGTATCGAATTCTCTTTCGATTTCGTGAATTGAATAATATTCTTGAATACCTTGACACTAGACGATTTTTTTTGATTACTTTATAAAAATTCTATTTCATAGAGAAATAATAATATGTTTATTTTTTTTTCTGTGACTACATAAGGATAGATTATATTATAAAATTTGATATATCAATTATAAATAAAAAAATGTTATCACACTTGTTTTGTAGTTCAAACATAGTTTTATCCGTTCATTTCTAAATAAATATTGATACATTATTTTTTTCTTTTGTTTTATTGATGTAAACTATCAATATTATTACTTATTATTGCTTTATACACCATTGAGAACACACAAAAAAAGTTTCAAATTTTTAAAACATGTGTAGAATTAGTTATTTAAAAAAAACTAAATCGACGATTTTTTGTCAAAAAACGCTTGGGAGTTTTCGCATATGCTAGGCTAAATCAGCTGGGAGTAAAAGAGTTAAGTTCCAACGAAAAAAAAGAGTTTTTTATTTTTATATAAAGCCTTAGGCATGATAATTCTCAATCCGCAATAAAAAAACATTACGTTAAGAGTAAAATGAATTACTAAGTAGTAGATAGAAACTGATTAAAATTCCTCGTCTACATTCTGTATACGTGTCTACGACAGTACGGCGTCCAATTGTCCTGGTGTCCAGTTGTCCCATTCCCGATGAGAGACCTAGCATTTTACGCATTTCAAAATCACAAATAATCTACAAAACTATTTTCCATTCAACAATAATTGTATATTAAAATAATTTATTTAAAAATACTATAAGATCCACCATTATAAATTGTTTGCTGAGTGAGGGCGCCACATGCTAACCTTTGACATATCCTTCAATACTTTTTATACTGTGATGAGCTTAGTTTCAAATTCGAACACCTGACAATTTATGATGGTAGTTATATAGTATTCCATCAGTAATATAGAATTTTTTAATGAAATATACCTATATAATGAATGAGATTCAGTAAGTTTGGTGAACTCTGACATATCCAATCTTATCTAAGTTCAATTAGAAGGGAAGAAGATTATCACCATTTTCTTAATCTTCCTTCTAAATGAAGCAGATCGAGTTAAACATTAAAGGCCATTATACACGAGCAGGTTAAACGCCGAGAGCTTTCGCATTACAACCATTGCCTACTTTCTGAACGTCAACTCTCACAGCCGAGAAAACGGTGTGAACCCAATGGCGTACTGGCGTACAATGATAACCCAGTGTTTCATTTGCGGTTACATGTAAATTGTACGTATTACATTTCGCCGTAGCCCAGTTTACCGTGTCTTACCGGAAAGAAATTCTCGTATAGCATTGAGATTAAAAAAAACTCGTTGTTCGTGGACCATTGCAGGCATGTTCCGGTTTTATTAGATTTAATAAGAATATTAATTTGATATTGATTGGCATCAAATGTTTGATAGTAACGCTGTCATTATAATCAGATATTTAATAGGTACGACTTGATGCGAGAACCTACCAGAATTTTATATAAATTATACAATATTATGATTGTATTTCTAATTTACTTACCTACCTATTTTTTCTGTCTTTCCCTTGTATTCCAATGGTTTTTATAACTAATTTTTAAATGGTTTATTTAGGTAAGGAATTGATTTCAATATTTTATACGGATTTCCGATAGAACATCTCACGATGAACTGTGTTACGGTCAACTGCATACGTACAAATTTCCAGACACATTCATTTGCACGTGTAGAATGGCCCTAAATACTCTTTTATGAGTATATTTGCGCCCATTTGTTCCTTGCACCTTGAAAAGATGTGTGATTTTTTCAGATGCAGGATGAGGATAGACACCCAAGCCTTCAGAAATTGGTACTCTGGCACTAATCCACTGTGGGATGATCAGATAGGTAGTTAATTCATGACCGGTGTAATGTTGCCAGTCTTTTAAGGGTTTTTAGATTATAGTCTGTAGTAAATTCCAAATGTCTTCAATAGAAAGTCGCATTCTTAGCCCAAAATTTTCAATGTAAATGTGTAGATTCATTACACTTATGTACTTTACATCCGATAGAATTATCTCATCATCAATCAATCTATCTCAATTCTGCACTACTCCAAGTCCTGAAGATAAAAAATTACACACTTTTAGTCTAATGATTTATAATGTTACATAATTATCATGACACTAAAAAAATAATCCACAATAATTAATTATGTGATTCATTACTACCTTTCGCTATCTATCTATTACATTTTATTTAGATTTTCATTTCAATTCATTGCAATACCATTATATAAGGCAGCATGCCGCTTTTATGCTCTTGACTCTTTCAAAATTTTCAGTAATTGAATTCTTTACAAACCATTATTATTAAGTGTGTAAAAATAATTATCTATTGCATATCTTTAATGTATATGGCAACATTAAAAACACCACCAAATTTCATACTTAACCATACGAAAGAGTGCTAAAGAATTTTGACTATATAGAAGGAGTCTTATACATTGATTTATTATGACATTTGAAAGCATTTACAAAACAGATGAAGCACGGTAACATTGATAAATTACACGGATAATATTATCGCTATGTTGGCATTTCTGATTTCTTTAATCAAGCAATGGCTGTAACTTATTGATAATTTTTATTCTTACGCTATTACGCGGAACGGTTTTATACGATTTTTTCAACTAAATAATAATGCCATGTGTTTATTATTTGCTACTTATCTACTCGTAATCAGATCTTTTCATACGGTCTGCAAATCGGCAAATAAATGTCATAATAGAAGTGTGAAGTTCTCATCTAATCAGTAAGACAAAGTTCCTTTTTTGCTTCAGTTTAATGTAGGCTTTATCTATATAGAAAAATTTTTTCTTCAACATCTTTGGTAATGCCACAATCCCACACGTTCATTATCATTAATTATTAATTCCGCTGCAATCTGACAAGGGTTATAGTCTCCGTGCAATGTCTGATACCGATTTTCCAATCAAAACCCTCATTTAATCGACTCAAAGGAAAACTCACTAATACACATTATACATATATCCAGAGAAATTGTAACATTTATCACTTGTTTTTAACCTTATCACTGCCAGCCAATTTTTACTAGATGGACACTTGTAGGTCAACTATTTTTGGAATAAAATAAATCCCTTAAAAAATATGAAATAAGAACAGAATGATAAATATTTGTGAAAATCGACATGTTTCTCGAGTTTATCGTGAATTATCAAAATGATATTGTTTAGAAAATATACACAAACAGTTAATTCAGAAGTTATGACATTTAAAAGAGCGCACAAGTTAACTTATCCATGGCCTGACGTGACATAAATGCCTTGTTGAGTTAACTCGGCTCTGGCAGTGATCACATTAAAACTCGATGCACATCCACACCCGAAAAATATTACAAAAAAATCATTTGAAGAGTCCACATCATACAAATTTACATGCTTTACATCAAAACAACATTCCACAAGACCACTTGTCACTACTTCCAATGAAACAGTGTTTTTTTTTTCAAAATATGGCAACAGGTGTTTATACAATGTTTATTTGTTCGTGAACAGATGTATCTTCTTCCGGACCAGACATAATAGAAAATCTTAAATGAAAATAATTAGAAAGATATTGCCGTTGACTCACTAATGGACACTGTCTTAGACACAAAATCTCAATATTAGACTTGTATGCCAGCAGAATAAGTCAAATACATAAACACGCAATTGCAAGATGTGTCCTCATTGTAATGTTATAATTATTTTTTAACCACACACAACCAATATATTTGTACATAATGTGGCCATATTTAGCCGGACACGTTAGCAAAATAAAACGACTATATTGTTAAAATATGAATGTGGATTGCAATGCATGTAGAGTAAATTTTTCAACCATGTTCATATGTACATATTTATGAGTAAATGAATGTATTTTGTATACTGTGCAGACTCCGATGTGTATAATCACCATTAGTCATACTCTTCAGATGTTGCATCCACCGAACGCAGTAAAATTTCGATTATCCTAACCTTGATTTCTATATTATCATCAGTTTCACGTGATTATAAAGGTGATTTAAAACAAAAAAAGATATTTTCAATGATTGCTATAGAAATTGTTGATTCCAAAAGTTTTTTTGATTATCTGAATCAATTCTTCATCTTCATCCCCAACTAGTATGGATAATCAAGGTTTTACCGTATGTCAATGGATAGAACTAATATTTATTATCGAATACCATATTTACAACGGTGATAAAATATCTTGTAGTAAAATTTACATAACTGATGCAGATAATCTCTGTACTCTCAGTTATTTTTTCACACAATGTCACTTAGTGAATTTTATCTTACGTCGATCTTTGACAATATCAAAAATTCATTAATTAACAACTAAGCATACTAGAATAGATAAAATAAAAATATCGCCAAGGAGACATTTTCCAAAATAAATAAAAAATATCATACAAAAAGAGTTAATAGTGTCATACTCGTAAAACAATACGTAAGTAACAATATATAATATATATACTCCACACATTATTCGTTACAACTCCCGCCCATTTCGACGGCAATGTTCCAATAGACAAACTCTTCCACCTATTATTATACAGATTGTCTTTATAAGTTAGGTTAGGTTAGGCACAGGATTGTCGGAGATTTACAATGTGGGCGAGAGATGAGGCGGTAAGCAAACGATGGAAGCGGGTGGAATCGTAACCAGCGATTGACTCTTCAAGTTGATCCTCTGGTGTTCCGCTTGCGTGATGGCTTTCAATTCTTCCTGTAAACAAACATTATAAAATACCAAATCAAAAGGTTTGTATTTATTAAAAAAATGACATACTTGGTTAAAATTCATTGCGCCTGTACAACGGTTGTATTCTCATAATGGCGTCGTTGCTTTATGGTGACACTGAGGGAATAATATGTAGATCTCACAAGGGCATCTCGAAAAGGATCAACAACACCAGAATAACGCGAGCACCACGTAAAATCCACACTCATCATTTCCTTCTTTGTTCTTGAACGCAGTCCGGTTTATCTTCATCCATCAGATATTTCCATGTGTCCATAAATTCAAATCTTTATGGTGTAAGAATATAGGAAAATAAACATTGTAAAAGTGATGTGAAGCTGTGTCGCAACTCTATATGTACCCATATTCTATATCCATGAGACATTGAGTACGAACGGCGGCGATTTTCTTTGACGCGGATGATGCATTCAATTTATTAGACTATGTAAAAGGGAGGGACATTGATATCTTTACTAAGTACATTGGTACAGTAAGTTCTCGACTTACATGAATTCATACTTACAAGATTAAAAAAAATGTATTTTGTGTCATTCTACGATTATAACAAATATACTCAATAAAGTTCGAATCATGGATCATGTAAAAAAAATCAGTACCAATGCAATTTACGATAATTACCAAGAAAAGAGGAATATAGAAGAAATGGAAAAGGTATGTAGCAACAATAAATCCAAATAAGCCTTATGCTAATACAGGAGAAAGCCCTAAGTCTTTTTGAAGACCTAAAGTGTAAAAATGATGAGTGTTGGTACATACTCATAGATTCACTGCAAGCTATGGATGGTTTCAAAAATTTTAAAACCGTAATAAACTACACAACATCAAAGTAACAGGTGAGGCCGCCAGTGCAGATACAGAGGGAGTTACAAATTTTATCAAGAGTCTAGCATATAATCATAAAAAGTGAGAATTAGAGGATTGTTTTCTTAATCATGTAGATCCATTTGATTTTCACATATCCCTTGAAACTAACTCATTATTAACTGCATGATTTCAACTTACATGAAAATCTTCAGAACGAATTAATCACATTAGTACAGTATTTCGAATCTATGTTTTAATTTAATTTTTTTTCATGGGGGGCCTCAAAACCCACCAGTGTCTCAAACATTGATGTCTTTAAACCCACGACTTCATACAAAAGCTATCATATGCCGAGCTTCGAAAACAGATGTCAACAGCGGATAGTGGATGGGCTTAAAAGTAATGAGGAGATAAGAGTGTGGACCATACAGCCTTCTGTCGCATCTTTATTGAAGATTGGACCTGGTTTAGCCACATGATACGGATGCCTCAAGAAAGTCTCAACCTAGCATGTCTTCAAACCAACCGGATTCCGGCATCTTAAAATGTTATTGAATACCATCCACAGGATGTATATGGCGGAACTACCACAAAGAAGACAGGAATTCTTGGAGGCGTGACTTAGTGTCCATATGCTCCAAGGCAAAGAAAGAAATGATGTTTTTTGTCTTTTGACTTGATTTATGTCAATTTCTTTCTGCTTCTTCTTTGTTCATGTCCATTCCTTAATTAGAGCATACGGACACCACATAAAAAGTAATAAATTCACAGATGAAGCCTATGGAGAAAAAATGACTAGATTTAGAATGCAGGACCAACGAAGAAAGGGAAGAAATTTCAGAATTACTTACACCCCAGCCGAGCTTCTCGGCCAGCAGCTGGCATCCATCGTCGCAATCTCCGATCCATTCGACATCCCTGACGTTGTTGGGCGAGTTAAACATAAGGCCGGGAATAAAGTCCGGGTGATAGAGGATGCCCGCATCGTTGAGCACGCTCGGGTCGCAGCCCAGCAGCCTGGCGCAGCCGACACGCTCACGGTTTATCAGGAGACGCGGACACCATGCCGGTACCCTGTAAATAAATAATATTATCAGGAACGTCATCCAATATCACACACATTCTGTCATACTAACAATACAATACATAAGGATTTACAATGCCATTCTGGAATATTTGTAAATACATTAAATACCTATATATATATATATATATCGGACCAACCTTCTACCAACACCAAGTACACTCCAAAACCTCGAAACAGTCGACGAGTTTGTATATCTGGGATCGACCATCTGTGGAAAGGGCGGATGCGAAGCGGAAATAAGAAGGCGCACACAGATTGCAAAAATGCGATGACACGCCTTACCACTATATGGAAGGATCGGGGAATTTCGATTGCGACAAAAATGATGCTTGTGCAAACATTAGTGTTCTCGATATTTCTGTACGGAGTCGAGTCGTGGACCCTGAAGGCAAGAGAACGGAAGGCAATTGATGGCTTTGAGATGTGGTGTTGGCGCCGAATGCTTCGCATTTCTTGGACGGAGCACAGGACGAATCATCCAGAGACTGAAGTTGAAGGAACGGCTCTCGACGATATGTCTGAGAAGAATTCTGCATTTTTTTAAACATATTATCAGGCGCGGATCGGACAACCTGGAGAGACTAGTAGTTTTGGGTAGCCTCCAGGGAAGGCGAAGCAGAGGAAGAGCGTCTGCGCGATGGAGCGACCAAGTGAAAGAGCTGACTGAAGGCACCATCCATTCTACCCTGAGAGAAGCGGAAGATCGAGATGGATGGAAAGTCTTGATCGCTCAAAGGATGGAAAAATTTAAATGTGGTCACGATCCTCAGCCATGAGTGCACGACCAAGAAGAGAGATAGTAGAAGAATATTCCAAATTGTAGATATCGTTATAAAATTGAGAATAAAACCATATTTAGCAGATCAGCTGATATCTGCGGTTAAAACACTTTTTCAAAATATTCTTTTATCAACACGTGCATTATATATATTTAATTTAATGTTTCTTCTTTGGCCATATCCGCCCCTAAGTTGGAGCATATGGACACGACGAGGCGCCTCCAAGAATCCCTGTCGCTCGCCAGTCTTCTTGCATCGTTCCATGTCAAACCAGCATTCCGTAGCTCCGCCGTATACACTCTATAGATAGTATTTAGCGGCCTTCAACGACACCGGAATCCGGTTGGCTCGAAGGACAGGCAAGCCAGGTTGAAATTCTCTTCTGGTATCCGCAGTACGTGGCCAAGCCAGGTCCAACGTCGCCTCTTCACTCTCAGCGTGATGAGAGTCTGCTTGATGTGCTCTCTTATCTCCTCGTTGCTCCTAAAGTCATACCACCTCACACCTAGTATCCGTCGCAAACATCTGTTTTCGAAGCTCAGTATACGATTGCTCTTAGCCTTCATAAGGTGCCATGATTCGCTACCGTAAAGCAGCACCGTCAGAATGCAAGCGTCGAATAGACTGCATTTGGTTTTGACTTTTACTTAGCATTATATAGTAAAATATATTTGGTAGACAAATAATTTGTAATAATAATATCACCTGTGTATAAGAGAAGCGAACGGTTGAACTTTCAACGAAGATCCCATAATGATGAGCAGGTCGCAGTGTTCGAAGTCTTCCCGCGCGCACTCGTCAAACCTGTCAGGAAGGTTCTCACCAAAGAAAACAATATCAGGTTTGATCACGCCTGGACAGTCTGTGCATATCGGTATTCCACTCATTTCAAAGCACTCTGTGAAATCTGAAAATCAATCAATTAAAAAAATCTATCATTAAACATTACACTTTACACATACTTTGAACTTATGCCCATGGTGGAGATAGTGGCAGGGCGTCCGCCTCTAAAACCGCAGGTTTGGGTCCAAATTCCACATCTGGCAAAAATTCACATGTTCATTTTTAAATCTAAAAAAGATAGAAGATCGATGCCTTTAAAATGCAGTATCAGTGGCGAAGGGTGGAAGTAGGCTGTTAATATCCAACATAAATAGTGTACGCTATACTTTATCAGTCATATCGTCGGTCTATCTTGTAAACCTCGTAAATCCAAATCAACTAATTGTTCAGGAGACAATAAAAACTGTCTAATTTTGGTTTTAAATAGAATTTCGAAATTTCAAAAATCCATTTGGTTACTTTTTAAATCAGCAACTGTATTCAGTAATTATTTTTAATAAATTTTCATTATACTTATTAAAAATAGCCTTTTTTGGATTTATGAGGTTTTCATACTTAGTGTATTTTGCCTTTTGATGGATTTAGAAGGTTTTCAGTCATAAAAACGAGTACTGTTTAAGACAATTGCAAATTAAGACACATTGTATAGTTTACAAAAATATCAAATGTAATGTTTAAACTTATTAACAATTTTACTTATATAGGTATATTTAAAAAAATAATAAATGAACATGTTATTTTTTTTTAATGTGGTAGATTATCGTAGTAATCGTGAAAATTTTTCGACAAAACAGTCTTCAGTTCTTGCAGATCATGATGTTTCCTTGGTTTGATTTTAAGACGACTGGCATGTAGAGGTGAAGGGTCAGCAAACTTTTTAGGTGTGACGTCCTTGTCCTTTTTGTGAGGCAATCAATGACATTATTAATGGACAACGCACTCAATACAGTAGCTAGCAAGTAAATTCACGCACAGCGACATTCGCACATGTATAGGTAGACGTCATGCAATTTCCATTATGCGATATCACGCATCGGGAATTGATAGCAATATCACCTTTATTGTAATGGCGTTAGAACAGTGTTTCTAGTGTCAATGTTCATTTGAGCGAACCCGTTTGAACCAAACCGTTCGGCAGACCCGACAAAAAGCATCAGGAATTTATAGCAATATCACCTTTATTGTAATGGCGTTAGAACAGATTATGCCATTCGGCAGACCCGACAAAAAAGTGAGTGTCATTTTTATTCCCAGATGCTTCGTCCATATTAATGTCATTGGAGGCAATACACTCCAAGCATCTGAAAATCTTAATTTATACTGTATAGTGCCATTTGGTTCATATAATGATGCCCTTATATCAGTGACAACCGGATTACCAACTTTTTTTCCAGGACGAACACTTTTGATAAATTTAAAGTCAAATTTGTTGAAATCGTTGTGATACAGATATTCACTATAATATGGCTCTGGTTTCTTTCGAGCATTACGGCATTTATTCCGCAGGAACATTTATATCCTGTTTTTTTTTCAGGTACCTTTCAATAGTAGAATGGATCGAATCAACTGGCATTTGGGTGTGTCCTTTTTCTAATATCCTAATATCATTCATCATTGCAATATTCAATAGTGAATTTTCCATCGTCGAATTTCAATTTTGATATATGCAACCATCGCTATATAGGATTAGTTCTCTTCTGTCTGTTTCCGATAGAGATGGCAAAAACTTTTTTGATGCTTAACAGAACATGCTCCCATGCATGTTCTGTTTTTTTCCTTCCGAAATATTGCTCACCTCTTTCTATATTTGCCTTCTTTTTTTCACTTTTCCACTCGGACTTATCTGCCTTGCATTCATTTTTTTTCCTCCTTTTCCTTTAAGTGTCCGTACTGATTTCCTGTAACGAATCATCAGTATTGGAATAAGGAACTAAATAATGGCTTTTTCACGACATTTTTATAGTTTGAAGATCTGTCAATAGTCTCGATTATATTGTTTCCTGATAATTTTGCTAGTTGGGGTCTCACACTTATATTGTAAGAAGCTTCGTGTTGTGAATCATTCATTAAAACATTGTCATCGCTAGAAATGACCTCATATGGCGATGATAATGGAATAATATGTATGGTCTCATAATATTCCATTGGGATTATTTCTATATTATTTCCTTCCTTAGCAGCAGTTGTTTCAATTGTGTTATTTTTTATTTGTAGCATGCCCATAATTTTTTGAGCCCATGACATCTGAAAACAGATTAAACTTTGTAAATTTTGCATTCACGTAGTAAGTGGGTACTTGAATGTAATTTGATTTGTTTTCTTTTCTAATTGTATGTGCTAATAAACTAAAAACCATTGAAAATAACCAAACATCATTAAATATGCATGTCATGAAATTCTAACCTGAAAAAAACGTTCTATTGTAAATGTAACATTGTGTGCATATTATGGGAAATCATTATAAATAAAACGCTTACCTTAATATTTAATCTATATTGTATCAATATAAATTAATTCCTCTCGTAATATGATACCCAAAGTATAGTTGTATAACGAAACAAGACGAAGGTAATGTAATACTCAAGACACTGTGACAGTTCTCCATACGAAATGGCGGGATTACGGTATTTACGAGGTTTGCAAATTTTATTGTTGTATGGACACGATTTACGAGGTTTTTGTGGATTGATTTTTGAAATTATTAAACGAGATATGGATATAAGAGTTTAACACATTCGTAGATATTCAACCATTCTAACGTATTCGCTCAAAATCTCATTTTTGACCAAAACGGGATTTACGAGGTTTACAAGATAGACCGACGATATGTATTTGTTTTTATTGAACTAAGTCTACAATTTAGTCTACATTTCAATTTCAAATCAATTAAACCTATGTATTTTCATGTTGGCACTATGTATTTTCTATAAGAATGTTGTCTATTATCTATGGTCTGCAGGTTGGGTTCTGTTCAAAATATTTTAACATACGCACATGTAGAAACTGTTAAAATTAATTGAAATTAGCATGAATAATTAAAAATAATTCAAATTACTGATACATTATAGTTGGCACTCTTCATCAGTGTTATTCTTCAGTGAATTTACAGAGATGGTGATCGTTCAAAATATTCTGCAAAATGACGAAACCATAGACCAAAATTGTCACCGCGACAGCGTGACAGTAGGCGACATACAGGCAACATGCACCTCAATTTGATTCGCGGTTTAGAGTCTCTCAATACCTTCAGCTAAAGACATTTGAAAGAAATTACCATCCTCATATCAAGTATAATCGAGAGATAGTGTTAAATTTACATTTTCACCTATTACAAATTCCACTTACATTTTTCCCAATCTATTTTGTGTTGCTTGTGACATTGGATGCAGTGCGAGGAGTGAAAAGATCCGTGAGCCTCCACTAATTTCTCCTCGGGAAGGTCTGCCACTCTTTCCAGCGTGTCAATATTCTGCGTATAGTGTCTCAGCAACAGGCCTGAAAAAAACGCATCGAAGAGAAATCTCATATATTATATCTTTTAAAAATGTAAAAACCGATTCTCAGTTTGCGGGCCTGTTAAAAGCCTAGCCATCGTTAACTATCGAGTGATTCAAAAGTTAGTTTAAGACACGGCCTGTTATCGCTAAACCAAAGTTTAATGATTAATCCAATCCTACAGACATACCTATCCTGAGCAATCATACAACTCATCATCATTCATCCACCCCATATTATATCATCCATCAACAGTGTACTGTCGTGTACCTAAGTGTCGCGCACCGGGTAACCCGACAAACAATATTGCGCAAGTGATAGTACAACCAGACCACGGAGCCATCATAAATCATCATAACGGTCAGTGTCTGGCATTCTGTTAAATCGCCCCCACCCCCAGATCCGGAATCCACGTCATCCTTAGAATCACAGTCCACTTGCGAGAAGCGCCACCAATAAATAATAAATGAAGACATCATATCAATTGAGCATGAAATTCAAATAAATATTATCATCAAGTGGATTCCATTATATAATGTTTGAGGCTTTCACGGTTATTTTTTATCGTAGTATATTCTTGGGTTTCCACCGTGTCTCCTTCTTCCTTCTTTACTCGACGTTTCGGGCTCGTTGCAGAGGCCATTATCAAGAGATATGTTTTATGATGAAAATGTAGTATAGGTATGTGAATGTAAACGTTGCTCTAAGAATGTCAAAAGGAATCCAATTAGCTAAGAGCAAACGTTGCTCATAGTAATCTGTCAATCGTTACGACCAGGGATACCGGCTCGAATATTAGATTTTGCTGATAGTGCCGGAAGCCATGACGTTTTTAACCGTAATCCATCATCCCTATTAATATTTTCAGGGTTTCTATGGATTTCAATGGCCTCCTTTACCAATCGTGCAAAATATCCTTTATTCCGACCCAATATCTTGGTTTCAAAGTCAAATTTGTGTCCTGTATCCATCGAGTGCTCGGCAATTGCCGACATCATGTAATGTTTAAGTCGGTATGCTCTCTCGTGTTCAGTCATACGCTTCTTTACTGCTCTAGAAGTCTGGCCTATATACTTTTTTGGGCATCCACGACAGCTTAACTGGTATACACCTGCCGAGTCTAAAGGTTGTGAGTCCTTTACTGGTCTTAACATATTTCGGACCTTTGTCGATGTTGAGAATATTATTTCAATTTCATGTTTCCGAAGTATCCTGGAAATAGTATCGGTGGTGATTTGATATAAGGTAGATAGGCCCGGCCTTTGAACTGTATCATCTCTTTCATTGTTTGAACATATCATCTCTTGATAATGGCCTCTGCAACGAGCCCGAAACGTCGAGTAAAGAAGGAAGGAGACACGGTGGAAACCCAAGAATATACTACGATGGATTCCATTAGTTAATTTGCACGTATCTAATACTCCGTTTACACATGCATGGATTTACTGCTCACAATACGTATTATCGCGGCCATAACAAAAAAATACACGTGTAAACACGTATTATCGTGCAATTTGCAAGATTGCATACACGTATCAAAAAGTTCAGAAACTTCTGAATTTTCACATTACAATTGAATCGTGCAATATCTACGCCTGTGCAGTAGAGCGACTAAAAAAACCAACTACACCGCGCAGACTCATGTTGAGATTAACCGATTTTCACGACCTGTCAAATAGTACCAAATAATGATAATATCGCGTCTTGTTTAATCTTGAAGAATGAGATTGGCGAGACAGTCAGCACTTTTACATGTAAACAGATATTATCGCAATAATTTAAAATACACACAATTGGTGCAAGTAAATTCATTCACGTGTATAGGCGCTATATCATGGGTTAATTATATTATTTATAATGGTAGGCGTTTATGGCATGGAAAGACTCATTCGCGGAAATAAATATAATGGCCTGCAGGAAAGTAAATTAATTGGTTTAAATTAATACGGATTCCAAGTGTGTATAATTCTTAAATAGTCAGCATAGGCAAGTTGTTTATTTGTGTAATCTTGATAATGGTGTTTCAACCGAAATAGCTATCGACTTAAAAAATATATTGTGTAAAATTTAATATCTCTATATATATAAAAATCTCGTGTCACAATGTTTGTGGTCGAACTCCTCCGAAATGGCTCGACCGATTTTTATGAATTTTTTTATGTATATTTGTTAGGTATGAGAATAGGTCAACAAGTATATCTCATACCGCTAGGTGATTAGGGTATCTCTATCCAGAAAATTTTTTCTTTTATTTTTTTTGAAAATTTCTTTTTGTATTTTTTTTATTATTTTGCATCAAAAATTACCTATGACCCCAAATTTTCACCCTCCTACCCCCACTTTCCCATTTTTTAATCGCGATTTTATTATTTTTGTATGAACAAATTTAACCGTCGTTCGTATTTCAAACAGAACGAAATTATTTGTGTTGTTAAATGACAGATGGCGCTACGTCCGAGAAGAATTCAAGAGAAGCGTCGCGTCATTTTGACATTTCATTCGGCATATCACAACGCAGTGCGTGCAAAATTTTGTACGATTTATTTAATTTTATCTATTTTTATGTGCGTGTATTACAGTGCACAATGCCATCAAGACGCAAGGGGGGCCATTTGGGCCGTCGAACGAATAAAGCAACAAACATGCGAAATAGTAAAGCAGAAAGAACAGACGAACAAATCCAACAAGATAACAAAAACGTGCGTGTAAGCATGTCGCAATTGCGTGCATCCCAATCACAAGAGGCACGAGCTGAACGAAATCAACAACGACAATTGGAACGGAGCCAAGCGCGCCGGTTCGTAGTTAACACACGCAGAGCAAATGACCGACAACACCAACAAGTCCATCGAACATTTACATCCGCTTCGTTCCTTTGTATCGCATTCGAGTACGAGCCAGATATTGAATATTCCGCTCATCCGAAAGTGCTGATTGGTGCTATGGACAAAGAATGTCCCCATTGTCATGCGCTCAAATTCAAACATGAGTCAGCCGGGATGTGTTGCGCATCAGGAAAAGTGCAACTACCAGAAATTGAGATACCACCAGAACCATTGAACGGCTTGCTCATCGGCACGGTTCCAGATTCAAACCTGTTCCTGAAGTCCATTCCAGCGCTCGGAATGGAGCGGAACGCCCCGGAGCGCCGTTCCTGTTCGTGGGATTTCCAAGGATGGCGTTCCTGTTCGTTAAAACCTCGAAAATGGCGTACCGGTTCGTAAAATATCCGACGGACAGCGAGTCGTCTAGTAATTTATATTATCATCTTGTATTGGTATGTATAAATAATGATTTCCATTTCTGCAATATTTAATGAATATCCCTATGTGACACCTCACATATTTCTATTGTATTTGTGTTTGCGATATTAACAGTTTGAGACTCAGCGTCAATCCGGTAATCGGGAGTAAGCTTGTTTAAAATAATATACCTTTATCGTGGAGCATCTTGATGAAATAGTGACATGGAGTGGGTTTCAGGCATCCGGAGAAGGAGCTCTTTGAGAAATGATAGAACGGCTCTGGGTGGCGTTTGAAGTATTCAATGTCGAAGAGAGACTCAGGCTCCGGTAAATTATATCGCTGCAGATTGTGATATATTCCCGAGCCTGGACTCCGGAAATCAGGTATGCCGGCAGCTAAAAAGATAAAATAAGGTCAATGATAAATGATTTTTTTAATTCAAGATGACTGAAATACATAATATTTGTTTAATTAAAAATTATTAGTAGGTAAGTGATGTCAACACTACAATTTTAAAAGATTTCGATGCCATCTATGATTGAAGACTAGTATTGACATTACAAAAGATGGTTGCCATCCATTGACAGAATCTGAAAACACCTTGGGTGGGTAGTTTTGTGTGGATAAAATTTTTGAGAAATCCCTACTTGGACTATCTTTGGCAAATCTATCCTTTACCAACTTTTAATTAAATGGTTAAAGCACTCGCCCAACATACAATAAATGTGTGTTCAAACCCCTCACTCTTTTTTTTTTCTTGGATCTTTATAATGGGTTTATTTCTCAGTATTTGTCAAAATCATGAATTTTATAATATTGCGCAATAAAAGTTTTACACGAACCAGTGTACATCAACTGCGCAATATAATTCAACAAATTTTAGATTAGCATAATATATTATAGAAATCTTCAACACAATGACCAGACCTTCCAAAACTTATTGCACAATATTTTATATTGAATAATACAGGTCGATCGCAGGAATACGTTTCGGGCACGATCACAATAAGTGAAATTTCGCGATCAACAGGGGATTTAAAAAACAAAACAATTTAGAATATGAAAATACTTTTTTAACCGGATGGCTGCCAATAGCGTCTTAAGCCGCCCACTTTTCCGTGAACAAAACGCCGCTCATACAATGTCTTTGAACGTACCGCTTTAAATGGGATTTTACCAACGTGAATTAATTATTTTAAACATACATATTATGTTGAACACACAACATCTATTTGGAATATCGTCACATACTCAGAATTGAAACAGATTTCGTTTTAGCACTTGAAACGTAAATTGAAAAGAGTTTTGTCACCGGAATAAATGGCGGTGCTAACAGGGCTGTGCAATGCATTATCACAATTTATTCTACGGGCTTCCCCGAATTCCTGATAAATCCTTTATTTCTGTTCATGTTTGGCGTATATAATTTTTCGTCTTCAGTTTTAATTCGAGTTCCATGTTTGGCGGTTGAGATTATTTACATTTAATTTAGTTCGCGCATTTTCTATGACAAATTTTGTGACAACCCTGATGTGTCATAAAGATTTTAATTTTGTTATTATTGATAAATGGCGGCACAATCGGCGCACTCTTCATTTATTTGGAAAGTTTTTATAAATAAACTTTAATACATTTTCAAAAACGATATATTTAGGTTTTATTTTTGGAATAAAATTCGCAGCCTACTACAATCAGAAATAAAAAAGACCTTTGCAATATTTTGTTATAATTTGTTGATAACTGTCAAATAATTTTATGATACGCGCGTCATTCCATTCATTATGTTGAATCCTGGCAAGTGGCACGTGTCAAAATAAAATCGATCGCAACATAACGAATTCGCACTCACCGGAGTTGCGATGAACGAAGGTTAGGTTACCTGTATTTGATATTGATTAATACGACAATATTTATCCACAACATCCGAAATACATACTAATGTGTTACGTATTTAGAATGTATCACCACTCCAAAACACATATTACAATAATTATTGTATTAATACAGAAACGAGTGAAAAACGTTTTAAAGCTTTCTTTTATAGTTTTCGTAGCAAAAAGTAAATCTTTTATTTTTTTAATGATATTGTTTCTCTTGTATTCCAAATCTTCAAATAAAAATGGAGGACACTAATGTCAATCATACTTCTTTGACATAGTCGTTGTCACTACAGTTTTTCCATGTTTAGTAATGTCAGCGGAGGAGGTAACATAAATTGATTTAGAATATGCTTTAAATTGTGCAATTCGAGGGTCGCAGACAGCGGGATTTGAACCTGTAATCTGCTGATCCACCGTATGTCATACAAATTACCTTCACAAATAAGATAAGACCAATATTTCTGGATATGGATCTTCGTCGGTCGGAACAAATGATAATTATGCTGTATTCAATGCAGGAAGGTAACACAATAATACACTATGTATTTTTCTACAAATGTTAGTTGTAATTATGGATAGTGACACTTGCGCAGGATAATATATAATCTCATAAAACAGTGTAGAGAGAGACACCAATGCGTTATCATTATCCAATATCAGAGATATAATAAACAAATTGATATCAAAACAAAAGTGTTGGAAAACAAAAAGCCAGACGCGATTATAAGACGAATACTCACACGTGGATATTCCGGCACCGGAAAGCGTGATGACATTTTTGCATTTGTCACTTTGAATGTATTTCACAACGCTATCAATATCCAAATTTTCCAAGATTTGAATTGGTTTGTCCACTTTAAAATTGGCAAAAACTCTGCGAAACTCTTCCAGCATGACGGGGTCCATTTCGGTTGTCGGCGAGTTCCTCGCATCTCGTTCGAGATCTGAATCTAAAATAAAACGTTTTTAAGTGCGAAACCATTTATTGAAATAACTAAAATGTTAAAATAAAAACATACCAGATGAGCTCTCTGACTGATACGACACCATTTTTGCGAAGTTGATATTTAATAATGTTGCCAACGCTCATAAATGAAACGTCAAGATTAGAGGCGACTACCCAAAAAATACTGAAACGTGAAAAATGTATTTTTTTATTTTACTTGCTTTATTTTTCAAGTAGGTTCCTAGGTACGAAAAGGTAATAATGACTTGGGTTCCATGACAAAACAGAACAAGACAAAACAGAACACGACAAAACAGAACACGACAAAACAGAACATGGCAAAACAGAACATGACAAAACAGAACAGTGACAAAACAGAAAAACGATAAATATAACTATGACCTTTCAGGAAAAATATTAATTTAATATTGAAATTGTCCTATCTCTATTATGTTGATAGATTTTTAATTTTTCAATATGCCATAATAAATCAAATTATATACCTAATTCCTGCATTACTAATCGCTAGAAAGCCTCAAATAAACTTAACTCTGTGTTACCGGCAAGCTTAGGATGGGTTTGGTTCGAAATCCCGAAGGCCGAAATCCCGAATGCTGAAATCCCGAATGACCTAAATCCCGAATGGCTGAAATCTCGAAAAATAATTAAGAGAGATATAAAAATGCTTTTTTGTCTCCTGTAAAAAATTGCGCAATCGTCTTAAACGTCTATAACGCTTATCTTGAATTGCGCAAATTTTACAAAATGTATGATTTTTTTGTCTCTCTTGTAAAATATGCGCAATTCAAAATAAGTGTTACGATTGCGCAATTTTTTGTAGGAGAGACAAATCGTAATTTTTGATTTCGTCCGGCACCCCGATTGTTATTAGCTAGTGCTCATACAGGTCAAAAGTATGAGACACTGAGTAATCGAGTGGCAATAGTCGTGCATGATTATCAAAATCAAACAGATTAATTGAGGTATTTACGCCAAATGGCCAACATGCAATAATTACATTATACAATTTTATCTACTCATAAAAAAATGCATTATTTTCAAAATAACGGTAGGTATTGTAAAAAAAATGTAAGTATATATTATTATACCTTGATGATTTCACTTAAAAATTGTTTTTTTTTTAATGTTAAATATTTACATACAATTAAGTATATGTATTTCGTTTAAAATTTAATTAATAAATAGATTCCACAAAAAGTAATGTTTCATTTTTCCTTTGGCTGTTCTGTTTTGTCATGTTCTGTTTTGTCCGGTCACCGTAGGTATGAATACCTACATAGTGCGTTTGATCCAAAGAGATTGGACTCCTCCCGTCCTCAATCCTCCAGTATTCAATCTCTTTGGTAATAATAATTCTAATAATGAACTCTTCCCAAAAGTTTGACATCAACCGTATCTTCGACAAACAGGTTATAAGTTTAACATAATAATATTATATTCTATTTTAATTACTTAGGTACCTATTACAATGAATTTCCATCAATAAATATCCACAATAAAAGGAAGGAGTTAAACGTGATATAATAACTTATGATCACTAATGATTTCATCAAAGTCTACTAATAGTTTTTTTATATTTCACGCTGCATGGGACATTACATATTTTTTTGCCTTAAATTCTGTAGTTTTTAATGTTTATAATATTTACTCTGAATAATATTATTGTAATATTCTTTTGGATTGTCAGTTTGTGTTATCCATTTTTTTGTCGACGTTTTGGGCTCATTGCCGAGGCTATTCTCAAGATCAACGTCGAGAAAATGAGAAGGCTGAATACGGAGTGACAATAACAGTGGCGCACCCAGGGGGGGGGCAAGGGGCCCTGGCACCCCCCAAACATGAAAATTATCAGAATGAATTTAAACATTGAAATTGAAAGCCAATAAACTATACCTTGGGCTTAGACAAATAAAAACACGAAAAAAAATGATTTTAATTTCTACAAACAAAAATTTCGAAACACTAATGTCGGGTTTTTTTAGAAACCCAATCCTTAATGAAACTGTCAAAAAAATCTCGGTGTCCACCCGAATTCCGAAGTGGTGTAGGTCATGGCTGGGGAGGGCTGACAGGACTCTAGCCTGGGGACCCGGGCTGTGGGGGCCCGGCGTGTCGGGTTGACCAGATAAGTGAGATAAACACACATCATAAATTAGATTTAATAGTAAAAAAAAGTCGCCCTGCGGTGCTATTATATTTCATGGCCATGGACATTTTAGATTATATAATTGTGCAGTATAATTATTTTCTGATTATTATGTGTCGATACTTGACAGCTCCATTATTAAAGTAGATGTATTAAAAATCGCCAATAATTCACTGTATATGTACCCTTAATTTGAAAAACGTTAATGTAGTATTTCACACTGCCTTTAATCTTAGCGGTAGGTAAAGGGCCCGCCAAATATCCTAGCCTGAGGGCCCGCTTTAGTATGTGGGGGCCATGGTGTAGGTACACCGAGTGCAATAGACAAAAGACCGATAAACGAGAAATTAGGCTGTGTTATGTTGAGTAGGTTTGTGTATAAGTTAAATGCACTAATACTTTTTTGTCCATTTTCAATTAAGATTTTGGAACCTCAATATAAAAAAACCAAAAATCGACGATAAACATTCGGCGAAAAGAACGACTACACCCACTAGTCGGTGGTAGTGTTTGTAGTAGTTGCGCCGTGGGAGGATGGCCTTAGTCAAAAGAACATTGTTTGCTTTCAGTTTCGAGGTTTTTTTTTTGGCGTCTCAACGACTTTTTTTCTTGGTTCACCAAATTTTCCTTTATTAGGTAGGTACGAAATTATAGTACGTCGCATCAAAAAATGATGTTATGGAATTAACGAAATTATGGTACTTTTGGTGAAAAAAAAGTTTTTCCGATATTCAAAATAATGAAAGGAGTTTTACCTACCAATAAAACTCTAATTATTCATATTGACTTTGAAGTCCTTGAGTTAGGGTTTGCTCTTCCTTCTTCGCGTGAGGTTATATTCTACTAATTTATTTTCCTTTCTCTTGTCGTTCGTCATTCCTCCCTTTTTATTTACTGGTCATCCCCGCGCGTCCCTTTTTTATGTAGGGAGTTTGGGACTCCTTTGTCTTCAGTATGATATGGATCAAGGAACCAGGTAGAAGTTACCCGGACTTCAAAGTCAACATGAATAATAAGAGTTTTATTGGTAGGTAAAACTCCTTTCACTATTCGAATTTGACTTTGAAGTCCTTGAGATATCTGTTTGTTATCACCTGGTGTTGGGTATGCCAAATTCCTGTATGTGACAATGATTCATTGACGAGGTATATACCATCGTGACGTTCAATGTATAGGGTTGAATAGAGAAGTTGATGAGTTATTTTCCCCTTCTTATGCTGGTGTGTCCATCGTTCTCTGGTAGTTGTCGTGAAATGTCGACTCTCTACGCCAGTTACCTCTCTTTAAGATATCCTCTATTGGGTATATTTACAGTTTAAGGAACCCACCACTGAGTGGACACTGCCTGGTGGTTTTTGTACCCCTGCTTCCAACAGTACTGACCTTATCCAATTCCCTATAACTGTCCTGGTGGCTGGTTTTGGTGGTCCTCTTGAAGATATAAATAATTCCGAAATATCCCTACCTTCCTCTCTCCTTGGGTTTGACACGCAGACGAGTTTCCGTAACCAGTTAATACTGTACACATAATACTGGATCGATGTTTTGACACGTGGAAGTGCTTAGCTTCCATTCCGATTGACGATGCTTGGCAGTATCTGTCTTTGCGCCAAACATTGGCCATATAATTATGTGGTCACCTTTATCCACTAATCCATTGTCTACTATTACTGAGTAGTGTGCGGTCATGAACTCTTCGGTCCGATGCGAGAAGCAGTCGAGTGGCTGTCCTGCGAGACGTTTCGAATAGGTTGCACTCCACCGGTGTTGTTTTCCTAAGATGATCTACCACTCGTCCTGGATCCCAAACCAGTGGTTTGACGGGTTTGGTTTTATGTACCGAAATTGCCTTTAACATAATATTGTTTTGTACTACCACGTTGATGTTGATATCTACAATGATAATCAGTTTGTAAAATGTGGCTATGGCTGACTTATGCACCAGGAGAGTGTTGTACGAAAAACCCTCCATGTTGTGCAAGTAGCCTAGGTATCTGGCCAATACCATTGTCTTCCATTTGCTTCAACCTAGTTTGTAAGTTTTTAGAGTCGAAGGCCGCCATCTGGAAGTAAGACTGCCCTTTCTTCCACCATTCAATTTGATGTTATTTCACCCCACCTGAAATTATCCATAGTTAAAGGGACAGGTCCTGGGTCCTTCGAAGTGGACGGTTGGTCTCCGTAACTACTAGTATCGTATGTAGGTGAGATAATATATAAGAAGGTACTATCGACCTTTTTCGTAAGTCTACTTCCCAAAAGCATTGTTTCCAGCTCGGTGCCACTAGTAAGTACTTCCCTTTTGCTGAGTTCAGGTGCGCTAGGACTCGTGGAAGTAAGTTTGGTGGGGGGAATATCAATGCCAGTCTGAAGTCCTATACTCGGCTGAAGGCGTCGTGAAACAGCGCGCCACTGTCTGTAACGTCTTGTGAGACGTAAGTTGCAACGACACGTGCTGTTTTGCTTGCGAATAAATCCACCTCGGGAACTCCCCATCTTTGAAACAGGGGGGTGGTTGCGGTGTTGATAAGGTGCCATTCGGGAATGAGTTGTCTGCGGGAGAGATGATCTGCCACGCAGTTGTAATTTCTGCGGAGGTATTGTGCAGTAAACGTGATGTTGGCTCGACTGGTAAATACTAATATCTGTCGGCATAGATTTAGGAGGGTGACAGATTTTGTGCCGCCCTCGTTGTTGATGTATGCCACCAATGATTGGTTGTCTGTCTGCAGAAGTAGATCTGATCCTATGATTGCATGTACCCGAGATTGAATTGCAAACATTTCCTTCCTGTTGGAATGCCATGCCATGCTAACTGGTCTTATTTCCACGTACCTGATAGGTGGTGTTCATTCAGTTGGCTCCTCAGCCTGTGTCGGCTGCGTCTGTCGTCAGGAAGTGATTGAATGTCGTTCTGTGTGTCAACACTGTCAACTCTGAGGAACCTATCACCTGGAGCCACCACATGATGTCCTGTTGAGCCTGTGGTGGGATTGTCATCAATTGGCGAGGATGGGACCTCGGCCATATTGATGACTGGAGCGTTGTAGCCATCGGCAATGTAACCTTCCTCGTGGAGGTAGGATGTGAAGTTGAGTAACCACAGAAGGGATTGGATATGTGCCTGTCTGAGGGACCAACTGCCTTTTTGTACCTGCGTTGTGTCAACTCTGAGGATCCTATTGCCTAGAGCCACTACGTGATGTCCTTTTGGGCCTGTGGTGGGATTGTCATCAATTGGCGAGGATGGGACTTCGGCCATATTGATGACTGGAGCGTTGTAGCCGTCGGCAATGCAACCTTCCTCGAGGAGGTAGGATGTGAAGTTGAGTCGCCACAGAAGAGGTTGGATATGTGCCTGTCTGAGGGACCAACTGCCTTTTTGTACCTGCGTTAGCAGATCGTCGCTATATGATTTGTTTCCCGAATAGACCAAATGTCAATTTTACAGGAGACGAAAAACAAATTTCATTGTCGTATATTTTAATATCAGTAGATGTATCAATCATTCTTTCAATACTGTATGATTGCAAAATTATCTAAGAATAGATTCCAAGGGTAATATACTGGTATAAATCATTAAATGCACAGAAAATGCGTTTTATTTACAAGTATTCACTGTGGATATTCGGGAAATTTTTAGCGCTCTCTCAGAATAATGGATATTCGGGACAAAACATGGATGTTCGGGATTTAAAACCGTAGCGTATTGCTGCACGGCCCACAGATTACTGAGTGGTCAAAAAGTACGCGCCTCAAATGTTATATTTATTTACACGATAATTGTTAATATTTACCTCTACTATTTAAATACTTAATGATCGTAATTACCCAAGTTCGTATGTAATATTAACATGCGGTAATTGCTTTTTCGGTTTTTTTTCGGATTAAGTAATAAAATAGTTTTTAAGTAATTAACTATTTTTTTATTGAACGAATAATTCACAAGATTTAAGAATGTACCATTCTAATAATTGAACATACTTACATAATTTTTTAAAATAACTTCTGAGAAAATATATTATAAGGTATCTACTACTTCAATTATTAACCGCCGTCACGGTCATTTCTCCAATATTTTATGATGGTACTTACTCGTACTTGCTAACAATTTTATATTAATACTTTTTCCAAAAAAAAAAAAAAATCTATTTATATATATCTGTATATTATTATATCTATATATTTCTATAACTGACAATTAAACTTATTACAAACCACCAAATAAATATTATATATTTACTATTGTAAGGTAAACAACACAAAATAATAGCATGTATAAATTAATTACCATTAGCTGCTAATATTAGGTAGGTACCAATATCCTTAGTATATAATATCCACCAAATAAATAGTTACTAAAATACATATTAAATTAAATTAACTATCAGCGCATTCAAAAATAAATAATAGCATCGCCTTTATTTTTATAGAAATACCTAGATTAAAAGTAAAATAAAGACAAACAATGTTTGATTAATAATAATTTGAAATAATAATTATTTTTTACGTCATAGTAGTTGCCGGGTCATACTGTAGAATTCATATAACCGTTGGGATTTTGTGTCATTTATCAAAACAAAATGCAGTTATTTAGGTTAAAATAGTCACTTCCACAACTCTATTGTAAGTTCAGGGCGAACTGGTGATGTATCAGCTATGAATGATCTCTTCAAATTTTATGAATTCACTATTAAAACAATAGTAACGTTAAAAACAATATCAATAAGACGAAATTTGAAGGAAGTCTCCGGACGGCCGAAACATATGAAAGTGGGCGTGATTGTTTTAGAGCTAGACAGCGTGAATGTGGGAGCGAGATGCACGGCGTGAGCGCGGTTTGATTGGCTAAAGTCATATTCGGGAAATAAACACTCAGCCAGAGATATATTTCGACCAAAATTAACTTGGATATTCAGGTACGAATAGTTGGATATTCGGGAGAACACCACGGAGTAATTGTAACTTAACATGGCGTATTCGGGTTTTTTTTAAAAAATATCTCTGTTCCTAGATAAAAATATATCGTTTTTATAAATGATTTCGGTAGAGTTCGATACAAGAAATTGAACTGCATTAAAATGTCGATTTCGACAAAAGTGGATATTCGAGAAACAAATCCTATAGCGACGAGATGGTGACGGAGTGCTACACACTTCGCCAGCGACAGAAACATCCGCTTGTTGTGTGTGTCCCAGTGATGTCCAGAAACCCTCATTGTTGGCTGACAGGATCTTTTTATATTTATTAACCACCCTAAAGACTATCCTGTATTCCATCTGAAACGAGACCGTTGGAGACTATCGGATTGGTTGGCTACTAAGAAGTCGTCTAGGTAAGTGAATATTCTCAGCCATTATTTCGTAGGCATTCGGTGACCCAATTGGTCAGGGATGCCAACATAATCGGAGCGGCTGACAGCACGAACGGGAGACACGTGAATTGTAGGAGCTCCCCTCGGTAGGCTAGTCGAATGAATCGACGATGTTGAGAAGCGATGGGTACCTGGAGGTACGCCTGGCTTAGATCTATTATTACTAGCCAGTCTTCTTTTGTAAGACGGCTGGAACCTCGTAATGGTGAATTAGTTTGAATGTCTTTGGCTGTAGGAACGCATTCAAACGCTTTCGGTTGTAATCAGGGCATAGGGTGCCGTCTTGTTTCTTGATCAGAAACAGGGTTGAGAGAAAACTGGGGGTTGGACCCGCTTCTTCTAGAACCCCTGAGTTCTTTAACTCCTCGATCTTGAGAATGACCTCTGCTGATTGTTGCGTTTGAAATTCTTTCCGTAAAAGTAGTAAAAAAGGAATTACCAATGGTGGTGTCCGCACAAAAGGTATGCGGTTACGGCTATTTTTTTTTTTTATCAATGTTGGGGGGTACCCTACGCCATCCAGACTCCCCGAAAGTCTCTAAGGCGGCCTCCAATGTTGTTGGTCGTCCAGATGCGGTCACCTCCGCTTGGAGTACGGACCCCTGGTAGAGCCCGTACCTTCCCTGGAGAGCTCCCTTCCCACAGGACGTCTCCCCTTGGGAGTACCCCGGCTATAATGTGAGTTCGAGAGCCTTCCGGGACTCTGAGCTTGGAGGAATCCTTGATAGTGCCTCCCGAGTGAAGGTATCCTGCACTGGGGGTGAAATCACCTGGCGCCGAGCTTGTATAATCTCGGCGCGCTTCCCGGTAAGCATCTGAGTCATGTCCTCGCAAATTTGATTATGCGTTGTCCCCAAAACCCTCTTCGATTTTTTTGGTACAGGCCCATCGCTGTAATGATGTTTTGAGGATTGGTTGCCCAATCCACTAACCGTTGCATACCCTTCCAGAAGCTGTCCCGTTGGGAATTCCATTCTGGGGGGCCGCGATGGTCCTCTCCGTCAGATGGTTAGCTGCTGACGTGTGGTCGTACCGACGCAACTCGTCATTTAGATCTAACTCTACGAACGTAGGGGCCGCCAAGAATTGTTTTTGGGCGTTGTGCCACTCCTTGCCGGTCCCCTGCTGAAATAAGGTACGTAACGAGGATACCTCAAACATCAGCATCTTAATCGACACTCGTACGTTGAACTTTTCCTCCTGTAGCAGTTCTGCTTCGCCGTCTGGTGTCTATTGCTTTTAGAATATCCTCCTCACGGTCATTCAGATGTTGTGCCATAATCACTGATCACTTAACGTCCAAGATATTTTTTTTTATAGTTAGAATTGAAATGTCAGACGCCAAATCGCAACAAGCCAAATCCAGAATGAAGAAAAGGAGTCCCAAACTCCCTACATAAAAAAGGGACGCGTGGGTATGACCAGTAAATAAAAAGGGAGGAAGGACGAACGACAAGAAAAAGGAAAATAAATTAGTAGAATATAACCTCACGCGAAGAAGGAAGAGCAAACCCTATCTCAAGGACTTCAAAGTCAAATTCGAATAATAGTATTTTGGAGGTACCGTACCTTTTCTTCTACTCATACTTACGCGAACCAATGGTATAGTACAGTGGTCGGCAAACCACGGCTCGCGAGCCACACGTGGCTCTTTGGCCCCTTGAATTTGGCTCTACCATAAATGACCACGTACGGACTAAACTAGTGAAAAATAAAACAGTCAAAATGTCTTCGAATATAACCAACCAGCAATCCAAGATCGTAATTGGTTTCAGCTTTATTAATATAGTAGACGAGTTTTGTGACATAAATGATACAGGACAAATTTGTACGATTTATTTCACCTACAGGTAATAAAGAAGAACTTTTAGGATTATTGCCACTCAAAGGTCCAACACGTGGAGAGGATATTGCAAATGCTGTAATTGAGTGCATGGAAAAACATCATATTCCACTTGATAAAATTGTGCCAATTTCAACAGATAGAGCGAAAAGTATGACCGATGTAGGAAAATGGTTTGTTACAATTTTGAAAGTAAAAAATAAGCACATTGCATCACTCGTCAAAAAGCGCTTTGTGCGCAGACATTTCCAAAAGAAATTTCCAAAGTTAGCTCTTAATCATCGCCAATTATTTTTTAATTAGTTTAGTACGCAGATCTTCTGCTGCATAACAAAGTACGGTGGTTATCAAGAGGAAACGTTTTAAAACGTTTTGCTTCATTATTAACAGAAATTAAAGCATTTCTCCTTGAGAAGGGTGTTCACTATCCAGAAATAGGTAACGGACAATCAGTCGATCCAAAAAATTTATTTCATGGGAGACGTTACGTCTCATCTAAAGGGGGAAGGAGACACATTTTTTTCCATGTTAGAAGAAGCTATTTCATTCGAAAACAAATTATCCCCTTTTGGTTAAGATTTCCAAAGAGAATCTTTGATTCAAAGCCTGCTGAAACATCGCTACGAAAATAATTCTGATATTGACATTTGCTATTTCAAAACGATAATTTTAAATATGAGGGAAGCTTTTCTCAACAGGTTTCAGGAATTCAGAAACAGCAAAGCGACGTTCGTCTTTGTTACAAAAAAAACCTCTTCATGCTACGGTAACAGAATTATTTTTTTCTTCCTTTAATGTTGACCTTGGCAACTTTGAAATGCAATTGCTGGATTTAAAAAATTAAGAATTATGGAGCTCTAAATTTCAACGTCTCTGTGCTGCTATGGAAATATTGGAGAAAAACATATATGTATATGGTTCATAGCACAAGTGGTCTACTTTAAAAGACCTGGAGAAGGAAGACATGATGATTTTTAACACCTGAATAGTATTCCTGACTCATAATAATATGACCAATTGAAAAAACTAGCGTTTTCTGTTCTTTCCCTTTCCGGTTCTACATATTCATGCGAACAATCTTTTTCAAGCATAAACCTTATCAAGAGTAAATTGAGAAGTCGTCTTATTGATGGAAACCTGGAATCATGCCTAAAATTAAAAACAATAACATAGTTACGATCCTGACTTACCCAAACTTTTCATGGAAGGCAATAATTGTTAAATTAAAGAGAATTGATGTAATTTATATCTCTATAGAATTTTAAATACTCTATAGATTTAATTTTATGGATTCCTTACTTACAATTTAATTTGTATTAATAAATAATATGATTATTAAGGTACACTGATAAATACTTGATGTCTTAATCAAAATTTTATCAGTGTACCTACCTATAGTTTAATTAAGACTAAAAACTTAAATTAACGTTTATTAAGTTAATAATCAGTGTACTACATCCATAGTTTAAGTTTAAGAAATTTGGCTCTTCAAAGAAATCGCAATCGTTGTACTGTTGATATTTGGCTCTCTTGACTAATGAGTTTGCCGACCACTGGTTTAGTACAACATACTATAATTATAGTACGGTTGACAACGCTAATTTATTGAACGACACTTTCTTCTTGTAGTCATCTAGGTCAAGTAAGGTACTAGCGCAAGCCTTGCTTATCCTCTAGAGCCCCTAGATAGAAACCAGTCTTTAGAAAAAATAGGTATTTGTACAATTTTTCGTTGAATGAATATTATTAAGAAGGCGGCTCTCGTGGTGCAGTTGGTAAGGCGCTCGCCTTCCACCCGAGAGTTCCTGGGTTCGATTCCCGGTCATGACAAAAACATTTATGTGTTTTTCTCAAAGCCTGGGTGTTTGTGATTGTTCAAAATTACTAACAACCACCTTGTACGAAAAAGCAAGGACATGGTTATTAATATTTCTAAAAAAAAAAAAAAAGATCTTTATATAAATATTTTTTTATTATAATATACCTACTAAAATCCACTATGTGCACATGAGTGCACTTCAGGTCGCAATAGTGTCAAAATAATTTTAGTTTCATTTTGGTCACTAGCAATGTATTTATTTACGTATGAAATTTCATTGTTGGCAACAATGCTATTTCGAAATTCAGTTTCGTTCCGTTAAAAATTTGTGTGAATTGATTCGTTTCTACCTACAATGTAATTTGTATTTGTGTAACCATTTGTTTTCTTTCTTTATTTTATGTTTATAAGTTAAAAGGTTACTATACCTAAGTACTCAATTACGACTAGACTGATCAATATCACAGAAAGACAATGAATAACATATTGATACACAAGAAATGCGAACCATTCAAACATAATATATAGCTAAAAAAATGTCATTTCATGATACACAATTGTTGTGACTTTTCAAACTTTACTTTAGATTCGTAGATAACGTTACCAATATTGAGTGATTGAACCAATTAATTAGTTTTTCATGTAATAAAATTGAGTTATCAAGAGTGTTTGATTTACTAAAATCTGATTTAAAATGCCTCCCGATAAACTTCGTCGAAAATCTTCCATTCTAAAACCACCGAAAGTGAGAAATCCTCTGTCAGATTTGGACTTGAAAGTATCCACAGATGACGATGGTGTCACGTCTGATTTCACCAGAAGTAGACGAGTCAGTTTTTCGAGTAAAAAAGGTGTTGCGTGAGTATCTGTTCTTTTTACATAGAATATCATTTATTTGAATAATATAATATATGAGTCGTATAGTTCCTATATACGATAAGTCCACTTTGATAAAATGTTGGGAAACTAAATATTTTCATTTAATACTACTTCTTATGAAAACCTATGATTGAATTTCTTTTATGGTGGTTGTTGTTTTTATACAAATATTCACAATAAAATTAATCATTTTCGTAGCAGTAAAGGAGAAATTGACAAAACAGTGATGGACTTAACGGCATTTGAAACTAACTGTCAAATTTATCGTATTTAGGAACTCAGTAGGTGTGACTTATCGGTCTTTGTTTCTCAACACTAGCGATAAGTGGTTGACAAGTAAGTATAGGGTAAATAAAAAACAATTATTATTTCAATAAATACAAAAATAATTTGTTAGAATGATTTCAATCATTGGTGATGTGAGAATTATTGTCAGTAAAATAAAAATCGTATTTTTTTAAATTTATTTATTATCATAAAACATAATACATTAGAACGAATCGAACATAAGTTTTGTTTTCTCTTCATCTAATAAACAAGTGATTATTAAAATTAAATCAAAAAAATATTAATATGGTTAGGTAACTTTAAGTAAAAGGTTTTTTAGGTAAGTGATAGTAGAAAAAGATACATAAATGTAAAAAAGAAGTTAATTACCGTCTTCACTCCTAAGCAGAGCATATGAACCTCCACAGAGTGAAGGTTATATTAACAGATCCTTTTTTTCGAGGAATGGTTGTTAGCCATTCGCCCAACCCATTGGGACGTTGCACTGGATCAAGCATACATTGAAAAAACAACATGCACTTTTACACAAATGTACCTATTATGTATAATAATGACATTTATTTACGATCAATAATGTAATCACAATATATTTTTTTAAATAAACGTAGGCCGAGTAATTTTTAACAGAAAAAAATTTATAAAAAAATCTTATTAAAAAACTATTATTTAAAACGAGGGAAGTTTACAATCACACAGATTTTATTTTGTTCAGGACAATTACAAAAAAGTACGGAAATAACTAAAATGAAAACAATTGTTTGATTCGAGAGAAATTCTCAATCACCCAGTATTTGCCAACATTTAATGCAAAATAGTCATATTTCAAATACCTTTCACGATGATCCACGTTCTTTTTCCATAATTCCTAATCGATGACTCGTTTTCTTGATGTATTTCCTTCCACTTTAGCAACATTCTGGGTAAGATCAGACATTATTTCGTTGTATTTCTACTAAAAACTTGAGACACTTTTGCGAACTGCTACAACGGCCATGTTGATTTTTGCAAATGCTCGATGCTAATTGGCTGTCTACAAGGTCGCATGGACTCATCGGCCTTTGGAACAAACCGCACCGTGGACTCATCGCCGATAGGAATTCATCATGATTTTGAAACTCTCTTTTCACATGAATTTATCGGTAGAAAAAATGTCATCATTATCTCAATTTTGACTAAAAGTAGACTTATTGTATATAGGAACTATACGACTCATATTATATACCTGCATCACAGATCATCAAAACTAGCATCATTGGAAACCTAATACGAATTTAATTTCAATTTAATTTTGCTAGTGACTACGTTGTACAATAAAGTTAGTTGGTAAATCATCGCTTCAGAAGATCTCTAGTAGGTATATTTCGTGACTGGGTCAAATTCGCAATACATTATTTTAATTTGTTTCATTTCAAATAAGGTATTGTAATACTTTATTTCCTTGCCTATAACGGGTGTTTGGGATGGTAAGATGGTAAAACTATACTACATACTTACCAACTGTTGAATTAATAATCGGTTAGTGCAGAGCTTCCCAAACAGTGTGCCACAAGATATATATAAGCCGTCTACTCAACATTGTGTAATTCATTATATTTGATGATTTTTTTTAAACCTTAATATCTATCTCTGCGGGTCTATTCTATACACAAGGCTGCTTTCGGTCCGCTACGGCAGCTAAATAGGGTAGGAAAGTATTGAATTATTAAGACTTATTGTAATAATTACAATAATTTAGTTATACATAATTGTTACAATAAGTGCTATGTTTTAACAACACCTCTCTTCTCCGTGATAAATTTTAGACTGAGACAGTTTTAACAGTTCAGACGGCTAAGAGTGAAGCCACACGGGCACTGCGTCGCGAAACCGCTGTATTCCGACTGTGAGTGGGAGTGAGTACGCAACAGCGGTGCGTTCTCACTTCCGTTCGTAGTCGTATACAGCGGTCTCGCGATGCAGCGCCCGTGTGGCTTCGCTCTTACTTATTGTAATTGTTAAAATAAGTGTTAATAATTCGATACTTATTTTAGTCGATTTAGCTGTCGTAGCGGACCGAAACCAGGCTTGTGTATAGAATAGACCCGCTCGTGTTATCGCAGAGCAATTCAATAAGAATTATTACAAAGAGCTCTTTCAAGCATTGAGCCATACTTAAAAAAGTATTTAAACATGCACAGGTAGCTGATTGAAATAATTATTTACCGATCAATTACTTAAATACCTATCTAATTATTTTAAATGACAGTCCAATCAAACTGTTCCAACCATCATAAAAGAATCGTTATACTTACCCGTAACGTACTTGTCAATAGGTATGCAATTTTCATAAGATTTTATGGATTTTTCTATAATATATTTTATTTTCTAAAATCTTTATTATAAAAAATTGTATCTGGATATATTTTTGAAACACATTAAGTAATATAAAGTAAAATATGACCTAACCTGACCTGACCTGACCTAACCTTACCTAACCTGAATAGATTCCACAAAAATTAATGTTTCATTTTTCCCCTGGCTGTTCTGTTTTGTCACTGTTCTGTATTGTCATTTTCTGTTTTGTCATGTTCTATTTTATCATGTTCTGTTTTGTCAAGGAACCATATTTGTTTATAGTAGAACCTTAATGTCTATATTAAATGCGGATGAAGGTAGTCCAGAATAAAAATGTCTTCAAACCATTCTCTGAAAATTTTACCATTCATCCATGCCTTTTTCTGATGCTCATACGAAAGTCATGTTTATAATGAAACCCATATATTATTACGTAGGTAATCGAAGATCCGGATAATCAAGGTTCTTCTATATGAGGCATCTAGTAACAAAAACTGACAAGTCCCACATTCAGTTAAACTTTAAAGTCACACAAGACATAAGCATAAGTCATATTCTATACACAATTTCACGTAAGATGTGTAATGGATCATTAAATCGACACCTTCTACGTAAGAGGCTGGAACTGCGTTTTTGGCTATTTTGACTTAATCGCCTTTTATTAAATAATTTTAAAGATAATACAACAATTATAATCGACAAAAAAACAAAAAATCAATCAACTAAATAATTACAATTCCAGCATTAAAAATTAACATTGTGATGTCATTAAAATTTATTAAAATCATAGGTAGTGAAAGGGGGTCTAGGACGATTTGGCACCGGACAACTGGACGCCACGGGATTCGAAAATAAATTGACGTTAGGTACTTATAGGTACTTTAAAAAAAATATTCAATATTATTATTTATACTTCAATGATTATATTATGATTTAATAGTTGGTAAGAATGTAAATATGCAGACGGAAACAATGATTTAATCGTGCATATGTTTAAGTTCCAACGAAAAAAGAGTTTTTTATTTTATATAAAGCCTTAGGCATGATAATTCTCAATCCACGATAAAGAATACATTATGTTAAGAGTAAAATGAATTCAAACTACTAAGTAGAAGATAGAAACTGATTAAAATACCTCGTCTACACGTGTCTACGACAGTGCGGCGTCCAATTGTCCGGAGGCCAGTCGTCCCATTCCCCTGAAAAGTACCATTTTGCAGTTCCGACCTTACACGTAGGAGGTGTCGAAATGATCTATGATTTCCAAAAGGAGCCAAAATTACTTGTAAAAAATGTTAAACTAACCTAACCTAAGCTAACCTAACCTGAAGTTTGACTGAAACCAATTATTTTTAAAATGATGTGAAAAAATGTCAATATGTTCAATTTTATTATTCATTCACTGGACATGGACATATTCTAATTTAAAAATTAAATAAAACAGATAATAGAAACAAACGTTAAAACCAACCAGTTACGCTGGACACACCCAAATATTATTTACTACTACGATATTGAATTGTGGATTTATTGGTTTCTGTAATTTGGTGCCCTATAATATCCAATATTCTTATTGTACTATCTCCTAATGGATGTCAGCCACCATCAGGGCACAATAATCTCTACTTTATCATCTCCTACCCGCAACAGCTCGGTGGAGCTGCATTCGTTCCAATACCACGGTTTTTAAGCGACAAAATATGGCATCGTCCTCTGCTACGTTTACCATTAATCTTTCCTTGGATGACTCGTTCGGGGATACTGTATTTTTTCCCGCTCATAATGTGGCCGAGATATCTACCGCAGTTTTTTGGTTTTGATACATTACCAGTAGGGAAAACAATCATCATCAATTTACTAGTTTTGTAAGGGAACAGCCCTCATTACTAGGACTCCTTAATAATGTTTTATGAAAAACAATTAATACTTGTTCACCCTACTTATTAGGTCAATGCTGCAAACACACAAAAATATGTGAATTCGCCAATTGCGAGATTTGAACCCGTAAGGCTTTATTGACAGAATAATAATAATAAAAGCAAACCAATTGGCATTTCTTTTAGATTGTTCACATCAGAAGATGGCAACACTGTTTGGCATAACATTTATGAGGAAGCAAATAAACCTGATGTCTCCGACTCTAGCAGTATCGCAGGATGTAATCAAGCCAGTACGTCCACCAACGTAGATGTGTATACGGAAATTCAAATGCAACTCAACGACTCCGGCAATGACAATTCGAGTTTCATCGTTGCCAACCATGATGTCACTTTTGCCGCTCTCTCTGTCGGTACCGACGATGAAGACGATCACTGTGTCAATATTGGTGAATTACTCAAAGGCCTTGATAAATCGAAGGTTGACAAACAGATCCCTGAGAAAATTGTGTTGGAGATGACTCAGCATAATTTTTCTGATCACACGGATGCCTTAATCAATTACAAAATTAATATAAACTCAAGTATCTCCAAAACAACTCCTATTAACTATCCTTTGATGCCTAATGAAAATTTTACAAATGAACCCAAAAAAATGTCTCAAGATGATGCTGAAGTTTTAAAACAAAATAGGACCATTCTTTATGAAAAGAATGATGCGGAAATATCTGTTACCGTACCCGTATCATCAATAGCTAGGAATAGTGCTTCGAAGATTTTGACAGATAAGGAAAATATTATTTATAAAGGTGCACAGCATAATATGATGGATATGGGAGCTGAAAATGATGATGTAATTCCTCCTAGAAAGATATTTGCATCGTGTTTCGACCAATATCAACAGGACTGTATTGGTTCAAACAAAGTAAAAAGGTCTGTAGCTCGGTCTTCTAATTTCCAGAATACCGACATCATTCAAAGCGAGTCAATGAAAGATAAATCATCCACAGAACATGTCTCCATAATAAGCATCATCGAAGAATCGAAAAGGACACATAAAATCAAGCAAAACATTGACAATAGTTGCCCTTTGACTAATTTTGATATGTCGCACGCAAAACAATCACGGTCGACAATAAACAAATTTAATGACGCACCGGTAGCAGATGAAAAAAATAAAGAAAGAAGGCAAACAATTATTTACGATCAAAAAGACCCGGAATGCAATATGTCTATGACAATTATAATGCCTACTGAATCTAGTGATGATATACCCAATAAAGAAAATGCATGTTATGCAGAATCGCAAAGGAAACCAATTATTTTCAATCAGGTAATGGCAGATTGTAATATGTCACTAACAGGTATCGTACCACCACTTATAGATCAGACCAATTCCAAGAGAAAGACAATTGTATTTAATCAAGATTTACCTGAATGTAACATGTCCATGACTGGGATTTTTCCTCCAATTGTAGATATGTCAACCACTAAGAGAAAAACTATTGTATTTGATCAAGATACAACTGAATGTAACATGTCGATCACTGGGATAATTCCTCCGAATGTGGGTAAACTGGAGTCAAAGAGAAAAACTATCGTCTTTGATCAAGAGTTGCCTGAATGTAACATGTCTATGACTGGGATTATTCCTTTGATTATGGGTAAACCAGAACCCAAGAGAAAAACTATCGTCTTTGATCAGGAAACGACTGAATGTAACATGTCAATGACCAGTGTCATTCCTCCAATTGTGGACCAACCCGACATCAAAAGGAAAACAATTGTCTTTGATCAAGAGTTGCCTGAATGTAACATGTCCATGACTGGGGTAATTCCCCCGATTGTGGGTAAACCAGACCCCAAGAGAAAAACTATTGTCTTTGATCAAGAGTTGCCTGAATGTAACATGTCTATGACTGGGATTATTCCTTTGATTATGGGTAAACCAGAACCCAAGAGAAAAACTATCGTCTTTAATCAGGAAACGACTGAATGTAACATGTCAATGACCAGTGTCATTCCTCCAATTGTGGACCAACCCCACATCAAAAGGAAAACAATTGTCTTTGATCAAGAGTTGCCTGAATGTAACATGTCCATGACTGGGGTAATTCCCTCGATTGTGGGTAAACCAGACCCCAAGAGAAAAACTATTGTCTTTGATCAAGAGTTGCCTGAATGTAACATGTCTATGACTGGGATTATTCCTTTGATTATGGGTAAACCAGAACCCAAGAGAAAAACTATCGTCTTTGATCAGGAAACGACTGAATGTAACATGTCAATGACCAGTGTCATTCCTCCAATTGTGGACCAACCCGACATCAAAAGGAAAACAATTGTCTTTGATCAAGAGTTGCCTGAATGTAACATGTCCATGACTGGGGTAATTCCCCCGATTGTGGGTAAACCAGACCCCAAGAGAAAAACTATTGTCTTTGATCAAGAGTTGCCTGAATATAACATGTCTATGACCGGGATTATTCCTTTGATTATGGGTAAACCAGAACCCAAGAGAAAAACTATCGTCTTTGATCAGGAAACGACTGAATGTAACATGTCAATGACCAGTGTCATTCCTCTAATTGTGGACCAACCCAACATCAAAAGGAAAACAATTGTCCTTAATCAAGAGTTGCCTGAATGTAACATGTCCATGTCTGGGGTATTTCCCCCGATTATAGGTAAACCAGACCCCAAGAGAAAAACTATTGTATGTGATCAAGAGTTGCCTGAATGTAACATGTCCATGACTGGGATTATTCCTCTGATTGTGGGTAATCCAGAACCCAAGAGAAAAACTATTGTCTTTGATCAGGAAACGACTGAATGTAACATGTCAATGACCAGTGTCATTCCTCCCATTATTAGCCAATCAGATGCCAAAAGGAAAACAATTGTCTTTGATCAAGAGTTGCCTGAATGTAACATGTCCATGACTGGGATTATTCCTCTGATTGTGGGTAAACCAGAACCCAAGAGAAAAACTATAGTCTTTGATCATGAAATGACCGAATGTAACATGTCAATGGCCAGTGTCATTCCTTCTATTATTGGCCAATCAGATGCCAAAAGGAAAACAATTGTCTTTGATCAAGAGTTGACTGAATGTAACATGTCCATGACTGGGATAATTCCCCCGATTGTAGGTAAACCAGACCCCAAGAGAAAAACTATTGTATTTGATCAAGAGTTGCCTGAATGTAACATGTCGATGACTGGGATTATTCCTCTGATTGTGAGTAAACCAGAACCCAAGAGAAAAACTATCGTCTTTGATCAGGAAATGACTGAATGTAACATGTCAATGACCAGTGTCATTCCTCCAATTGTAGACCAACCTGATATCAAAAGAAAAACAATTGTCTTCAATCAAGAGTTGCCTGAATGTAATATGTCCATGACTGAGATTATTCCTCCGATTGTGAGTAAACAAGACCCCAAGAGAAAAACAATTGTCTTCAATCAAGAGTTGCCTGAATGTAACATGTCTATGACTGGGATTATTCCTCCGATTTTGGGTAAACCAGACTCCAAGAGAAAAATTATTGTCTTTGATCAGGAAATGACTGAATGTAACATGTCAATGACCAGTGTCATTCCTCCAATTGTGGACCAACCTGATATCAAAAGAAAAACAATTGTATTCGATCAAGAGTTGCCTGAATGTAACATGTCTATGACTGTGATAATTCCTCCGGTTGTGGTTAAACCAGACCCCAAGAGAAAAACTATTGTCTTTGATCAAGAAACGACTGAATATAACATGTCAACGACCAGTGTCATTCCTCCAATTGTGAACCAACCTGACATCAAAAGGAAAACAATTGTCTTTGATCAAGAGTTGCCTGAATGTAACATGTCCATGACTGGGATTATTCCTCCGATTGTGGGTAAACCAGACCTCAAGAGAAAAACTATTGTCTTTGATCAAGAGTTGCCTGAATGTAATATGTCCATGACTAAGATTATTCCTCCGATTGTGAGTAAACAAGACCCCAAGAGAAAAACACATGTCTTCAATCAAGAGTTGCCTGAATGTAACATGTCTATGACTGGGATTATTCCTCCGATTTTGGGTAAACCAGACTCCAAGAGAAAAACTATTGTCTTTGATCAGGAAATGACTGAATGTAACATGTCAATGACCAGTGTCATTCCTCCAATTGTGGACCAACCTGATATCAAAAGAAAAACAATTGTATTCGATCAAGAGTTGCCTGAATGTAACATGTCCATGACTGTGATAATTCCTCCGGTTGTGGTTAAACCAGACCCCAAGAGAAAAACTATTGTCTTTGATCAAGAAACGACTGAACATAACATGTCAACGACCAGTGTCATTCCTCCAATTGTGAACCAACCTGACATCAAAAGGAAAACAATTGTCTTTGATCAAGAGTTGCCTGAATGTAACATGTCCATGACTGGGATTATTCCTCCGATTGTGGGTAAACCAGACCTCAAGAGAAAAACTATTGTCTTTGATCAAGAGTTGCCTGAATGTAACATGTCTATGACTGGGATTATTCCTCTGATTGTGGGTAAACCAGAACCCGAGAGAAAAACTATCGTCTTTCATCAGGAAATGACTGAATGTAACATGTCAATGACCAGTGTCATTCCTCCAATTGTAGACCAACCTGATATCAAAAGAAAAACAATTGTCTTTGATCAGGACTTGCCTGAATGTAACATGTCCATGATTGGGATAGTTCCTCCTATTGTGTGTCAACCAGACCCCAAGAGAAAAACTATTGTATTTGATCAAGAGTTGCCTGAATGTAACATGTCTATGACTGGGATTATTCCTCCGATTTTGGGTAAACCAGACCCCAAGAGAAAAACTATTGTGTTTGATCAGGATGTGGCTGAATGTAACATGTCAATGACCAGTGTCATTCCTCCAATTATGGACCAACCCGACATCAATAGGAAAACAATTGTCTTCAATCAAGAGTTGCCTGAATGTAACATGTCTATGACTGGGATTATTCCTCTAATTGTGGGTAAACCAGAACTCAAGAGAAAAACTATTGTATTTGATCAGGATGCGGCTGAATGTAACATGTCAATGACCAATGTCATTCCCCTGATTATGGGCCAACCAGACACCAAAAGAAAGATAATTGTATTTAATCAAGAGATGCCTGAATGTAATGTGTCAATAACCGGGACTATTCCTCCAATTGTAGGTAAACCAAATTCAAAGAGAAAAACTATTGTATTTGATCAGGAAACGAATGAAGGTAACATATCAGAGACGAATATTGTTCCGTCTAGTATAAACAAACATGAACCAAATAGAAACACTACTGTCTTTAACCAAGACATGCCAGAATGTAACATGTCAATGGCTAGGATTATTCCCCAATTTGTGAGTAATACAGACCACGAGGATAAGACACTTTTATGTAACGAAGAGATGCCTGAATGTAACATGTCCATGGCCGGGATCATCTCCCCAATTGTGGGTAATATTGACCCTAAGAGAAAGACTGTTGTCTCTAACCAAGGTATGCCTGAATGTAACATATCCACATCACTGAATAGGGTGATACCATCTTCAGCAATGAACGAAGTGAATTCTGAAACTGCTGACAATGATGGCAACAATGATTGCAATATTTCTTTACAGTGCTCAGAAGATTTACCTTTCCATCGATTAGGTTTCAAAAATTCTACAATTCAAATTCAACCGGATGTTAAAATTACTAATATGACTCGAAATAGTTTTATGGACGAGATAAGTAGAAATGATAAATTTTCTAATAATCTTGAAATAGAAACTGATTTTGAGATGGAAGTGGACATAACTCTACCTAACGAGGAATTAAACACAACTAACCTGCAAAATGTGCCAGAAATAAACATTATACAAAGTGATAAATCAGTGATCAGTGAAGTTGTCTTGGACAATCATGGCATCATTGATAATACTTGTCAAGAAACATTGTTGTTGGAAAAATCTACTACAAGCTGTCCGATTGGTATGGAAGATCCGACGATCCTTGATGAAGATATAATGAGAAGTGAGGTGTTATCGAAGAGTATAAAAAATCCCAAACCGATTTTCTTAATTGAGAACTCTATAATCTCTCATGCCGGAGAAGTCTTGACTAGGTCTTTTTCTACCGAGAAAAGTACTGGCAAATTTCCTATGTCAATTTGTGATAGTTCCAATGTTGAGAGCACTAAAAACCTGATAATGGATTCTGAAAGAGTCCTGGGAATGCATCACGTTACTGATCAATCTAAAATTAATAAAACTTCAGACGAGTCTAGCAGTAATTCTACATCGTCAGTATCAAATTTGCCATCAAATGATAATAACGAAGACCATTTAAATTTGCCCATACATATACATGAAAATGATATAATTAATAGTAACCCACAAAATGTACAAGAAGTTTGTTATGTGACAGAAGTGGAGGAAGATTTGAATTTAACAAAACATCAATCTCTCAATAAGTCTGTAAAACATGCACCTAAAAATGATAGCAATAAAAATAATGTTAAATCATTGTCTATGAATGTCTCTTGTGAAACCATCAACAAAAATAATTCAGTTTTTCTTCCTAAATCAGAAACAGGTTGTCAAGTTGGTATTGATAGTTTCAGTGTAGATTCAAATGTTTTGAAAAAAGAACACTTTCAGTCACCGAATAGCACCCAAAATAAAACAATTGCAGAAAATGAAATCATTTTACCTGCTGTCAATCAAATACAAAATGACAATATGGATCTAAAACTTGAAAGCATATTAGAAGAAAAACATGAGCTAATATCTGAGCCGCTGTTGTCAGATATTAGTGACATGAAACCAGATTTCAACATTGAAAGAATGCCTGTTGATCATGGTAAACAGCAGTCATTTAATGTTTCAGAAAAACATGCATCAGATGACACTATGAATGTTACTGCTTCTCACGAAATTGAAAAGAGCAGTGCCGATTTACAGAAAATACCAGTTGAAATCGGTGAGAAACGAAAATCTGACAGTGGAGATGGATACGATACTTCAATGATTAATAAAAAGATGAAAACTACTGCGCCAGTATGCTCGTGGTTGAACAACTTAAAAAATGACAGTCATTTAGAATCTTCAGTATTTCTGAAAGACACAAACGTGTCAGCTAGGACTATAAATATAACACATAAAGATAATACAATATATAACAGTACGGTATGCGATATTGATACTTTGACCTATGTTTTGCCTAAGACAAACGCTACACTTTTACCTGAAGCTTTTGAACGACCGCAGATGGATATAAGTGTTTGCCAAAATAACATAACCGCACCTTGCAATTACACTATGGACATGTCAAACTGTAATAATATTTATAAATGTGACTCTATTGATCTATCGATGGGCGTGTGCAATAAATCCGCAGATAATTATGTTGAAAATATATCAAATTTGTCTCTGGTGAATACATCCATGGATCAATCGGATCCTCAACCGGAGACCGAAGATATAGTCGATGTTTCACTTTTGAAAATGGATTCCGAGGAAAAACTGTCGACTGACGTGAGGAGTCTGAATCACAGCCTGCTCGGCAGCCTTTCTACGTACACGATGATGGACCCTGACGATTCACGGAACGCGAGCCTAGTCATGCCATTCGAACGCCCCCCCGATTTGGCCAATATTATCGAACAAATTGGATTGGATGTGTGAGTATATTTCATATTTTTAAGATACCGTTACCGAAGGGTGGAGGTAGGCTCTTGAGATTCACCATAAATAATACACACTAAACTTTTTTAGTAATACGTATTTGTTTTTTTTTTTAACTAAGACTGCAATTTACAGATGGTGTTGGTTAGTTTTTAAAAATCAATTAAACCCTGCCTAAACGAAACCAAATAGTTTTGGTTTATTTTGGGCGATGACAAAATTTTTATTCATAGGTACTTATTTGTTTTCGTTGGATTAAAAACACATAATATGACACATTGATGGTCCATTTTTTTAATTCATTAAACCCTGCCTAAACCAAACTATAATAAATAAAAAATATTCTACCTATAAAATATTCAATGTTATGTTTGATTTAATTGTATAATTTTAGATATTTTATAGACACGAGTATTTTTTGACTTATCTTTATGGCTTGGTTTACTCAGAGTTTAAATGAATTTAAAAAACTAACCAACACCATCTGTAAACCGTAGTGATATTTCAATGAAAACATATACGTATGTCTGAAAAAGTTTAATGTGTACTATTTATGACGGATCTTAACAGCCTACCCCCGCCCTTCGCCTAAAGCCTGCAGCCTAAAACTTAGATCTTTTATTTGGTTAAGTATTTTTTAGTAATTATATGCAGTGTATTGAGAACTCTGCCATTTTCTAGTATTGACCTGTGAACTAACCTGCCATTGGTAATATCGATTGGGCGAGCAATAATTGTGTTCAACGAAATCGCTTAGAATATTAATCAATCAAATTTATTTATTTTACATATAATGAACATAACAAATTATAAATTCAAAGCGTTCACAACATGACATAAAATAAGTGTTAATAATTTTAAGAAAATTAAAATACCGAGAAGTGTGAGTTAATAATACAATAGGTAATAAAATAAGAAATAAAATAAGAAAAGAAATAAAATAAAATAACAAAGCAAAAGTAGATGGAAGCACACAGGGTGAACTTTGATAGACCCTATCTTAAAAACTTATAAATCAACGTCCACCTAAGTTCACCCTCACGTAAGTGGAATATATCAATATCCGAAGCGATTTCATTAAACATGGTTATTGCCCTCCCAATTGGCATTACTAATGGCAGGTTAGTTCTGCACCGTGGGAGAACAAACAACAGATGCCCTCGATTCCTAAGGTAATTATCAGAGACACACAAGCCAACACCACCAAGAATGGCAGAGTTCACATAAGTGAAAAAATATGTAGCTAAATAAAGATCCCTTCTAAATTTTAAGCTACAGTATGTAAGCATCCCTAAGAGAAAATCAGTCGGATAGAGCCACGGATAATATCCATACAGCCGAAAGTAAAGGAGTCTCAAAAATTTCTTTTGGACTCTCCACCATAAGGCCGTACTTCAACTGATGCGGGGCCCAAACGATAGACCCACTCTCAAGTCTGCTTCTAACTAATGTATTATAGAGAATTTTTAGTACCGTAACATCCGAAAAGACCCGGGAAGTACGCAAGACAAAGCCCAACATCTTTTGCGCCTTTTTACAAATGGTATCTATATGACCACTAAACGTCAGTTTACTGTCTAATGTAATTCCAAGATCTCTTACAGATGATATTCGCGAGAGAACTCTGCCATGCATCAAATACTGGAAAAACAATACTCGTGAAGCTTTAGTAAACGATAAAACATTGCATTTATCAATATTGAAGAATATAGAAATATTAATATACATATTCTACTTGCGTGAATGAGTTTAGGTGGATGTTGTTTTATGAATCCTTAAAATAGAGTTTACTTAGGTCACTCGAAATTCCTTGTATTAACTGGGGTTGAAGTATGTGTTGAGAACTCATCATAATGGTTTTGAAACATTTTTTTTTTTGTGGCACAATATTGTGGTAAATAATATAATATTATTTTGCAGGGAGGATTGTGTGCCTGAGAATTTTGATGATGATGAATGGTCATTCTGTCTTTTGTGGTCGACCATCCGTCTCACCGTTAAGTTTGGACCGTCGGTTCCCGAGTACAGGAATCTGGAACGACTTGTATTGACCATCATGTTAGAGCCAATACACAGAGGTAAAAGTTATTTTGGTTAAATTAGTTTTTTTTATGGAAGTTATCATTTTTTTATAATCGTTTGTGTTACCTATAATTGATTTTTGCTTAAAATGCAGCTTTTCATACTGCGTACACTACCTCACTCACGGGCTGACTGCCAACGACTGACATTCTCTGCAAGCAGGAAAAAATTTACGCATGCACATTACCTCTTCTCAACGGAGGAGACTTCATCTTGGTCGTAGCATTGTTCCGTTTCTTTTCATTTCATTTTATCTGTATAATTAAAACAAATTCCAGCCAGCGACATGCATGAAGATAAGTTAAACGAAAGACCTGAAAACAAGCATGGTCATGGAGTAGAAGTAGAAGGAGGGGATGGATGACCCGAATGGTGAACTGAGTTATCAGTCAGTCATTCAGAATACATATTGTAGGAAAATGGGTTTTGAATGATGCCATCGAATCGGCAACATCTCATGGTATTCTTAATTTGCATTTCCGCATTCCTACCTTTAACCATACCAGTTACCGTGAGGTTTTCAAAACTGCTTTCCTGTGTGCGAAGTGAACAAAAAGCTGAAAAACTGATATTATGCACAGGTAAACTGAGGAGAGTTTATCGCAAAAAAGGTGGTCGTTTAACTTAATTTAAAATAAAATTGACATTATCCAATATGGCTTGTATTAATTCTTTACAGCACATTCGAAACTCACTCACATGTTTCGTCCACACGCCTCGAGAGCAATGCTCCACCAGTTGAAGTCTGAGGACCTGGCGTCACTGTGCCAGATATCTGGTGACCTACCAAACTTGCTACGGCACTGCACTCAAGTGTCTTCCGCTGCTAGGAATTGGTCTTCTGATCTCTATGTCCTGTACATCAACTATGGTCTGGATTCTCTCGATGATCGGTGATTAAAAAATCCTTTTTATTTCATAGAAATACTAAGTCCCAAATTTCCTAATAATCTCTATACAGACAGAGATTAAATAAATGAAAATTGATAAAAGGTTACTAAGACTAATGATGAAGTTAGTTGCAAGTAAATTGCAAAAAAAGCATTGCAGATTCATTTGTAACAAGCACATTAAATGTGGAGATATCGCCAATATAAACCCTGAAACTTGACTTTGTAATGAATGGATCTTACTGTTTCATCAATGCATACATTGACAATTTTAGACACAAAACACGTACGACTTATACCGAATGATTGTGTTTTCCAATTCCTAATAGCCATTTCTCGTAAAATACATTTAATCACATTAAGAAACCTGCGAAATAATGAAAGAAAGTATGACATTACAAAACATCTACACCACCATTATTTTGTCAATGTGCCAACATACGGAATATTAATTTTTCCATGGCTACCGATTCAACTGCACTAAAAATGTTGCGGAATCGCCGTCAAATGGTGTATAACGAATAGTTCATATGGCTCAGTGTAGGGTATACCGAACTCTTTGAAGTGAATACTAATTTGTATGTTAAATTTCAGGTTTTCTTTCCGCATCGCAAACGGCATCGTGAGATGCATCTGGCAAGTGGACATCAAGACAAATAACCTTCCGTTTGCCAAAGCCGAGAACATTACAGTCAAAGTTTTGCACGGGTCATCATCCATTGAAAATGAAGCCTTCTTCACAGCAGTCAAGGGAATCCAACTGGATTGGTTATATCTGAGGAATGTTGTAGTTCGAATGCACTCCGTCGTTAAAGACTATATCCTAAAAACCCTATGAATTGAAGATGTCAGTATTAAAATTATTGTCTGTTAAGTTTTTGTATGTTATAGGATTATTCATGAATAGGTTACTGCGTTAACTGTATGATTTTCGCTTTAGTATTAAATGAGATGCTGAGGATTAAACGTATACAAGTGCACCGGTGATCAAGTTGAGTAAATCAACTTCAAAGTTAATATGTGATTGTAAATTCTACATAACTGTTTTCAACATTATGTAAATGAAATTGTGTTCTCAAATGATCCATTATTACTATTCCATGAAAAAAAATGCTATTTCTTAACCCTGTAGAATTTAATCCAATTTATATTACTATTTTGTAAAATGGAATTGTACCAAGTAAATGCTGAGTCAATTAACTATTTCTTTATCTTTAACTAGAAAAAGATATCGGGTGGCAGTATCTCCTGCAACATTCTTGGATGATCATATTTACAAAATTAACTTAAAGCTCTGTAAATAAATCAAGCAAAGTTATTTCCTTTTCTCAATCGCTTCTGGACATACATAATATTGAATTTTGTTTCGTTGTTGTTTAGTACAAAAACTGTCATATTGTAATTAAGTATATAGTATATAATAATTACTTAGAGTGCCATGATTATGCATAGAATTAAAAAATTTATGATAATAATTTAAAACAGAAACATGATCCCAAATTAGTTTAATATATACATGGATTCTATTGGTTGCGTGACATGAATAGCATATTACAAATAATATGTAATCTTCAGAGGATTGGAAATGATATATTGATGTATGGCAGATGTGCCGCTATTTTAACGCTAATAACTGTACCTGTCAATTGTTTTTTAGGTTTGTGGTTATCTTGCTGTTTCGTAGAATATGGGTAATATATATTGTATGTTCACTCTATTGATAAATTATCTATAATTATGATATTTCAGCTGTATAATATCTTTGTAACGAATTGTTTTATACTGCATTTTAGCATTAGTTTAGTTCATAAACAATAATTTTAAGTTTCTGTTATCTTATACAATCAGACCACGTTTTGCATCAATATATCAAGTGTCTGAAATAAATGAGTTATGAATATTATATCGCACCCTCGCAACTAAACTTCCACAATCCAAAATATGTCAAACAGAGATATTCAGCTTTGAAGTTTTTACCTTTCGCATTTTTGTAGTATTTTTGAAATATATTTAGATATTGAATGAATTTTTGTCTTGAATTTGATGACTTAGAGCAGTGGTTCCCAAAGTTCACTGGGCTCCGACCCATCTAACAAAAATTTCCAATCTTGGGACCCACCTCTTAGCTGTCTTAGAGAAAAGAGGGCATAAATATTGGCAATGCTCAGATTCCCTAGTGGCGAGTCGTGGAACTACTTAATGCTGTCTTCATTCTAATTAAAATAAAAAAAATATTTTTTATAAGTGTTACCAATATGAATGAAAGACTGTTGAAATAAGAAACACAACTTAAATTTTAAAAAAAATATTACTTAAATACCTACACCTGCAAGGTTTTTTTACAAAGCTATTTCAATGGGAAGGATGTATTTGTTTCTTATTTTTCTTCATTACAGTTTTAGCATTAACTTCAACTTTAGTTACTTTTAATCGCAGTGAGTTTGATATATCTAATTTATTTCGGTATTTAGTTTTAATGTTAACCATAGCCGAAAATCCGACCTCACATAGATATGAGGTAGTAAAGAGGAGGAGGACTTTCATAGCTTCATCGACCAGGCAAGGATAATTATCAGCAACTGAGAGACAGAATTTCGTTTAAAACTATTTTTCAGTGACGTATCTTCTGATAAATCAATGAGTTCTTCACTTGCTTTTGTTGACATAATAGTTGGCAAGTCGTCTTGAAATGGGTTACAAATCCAACGCAACGAATCAAACTTTTTCATCTCTTCCCCAAAATAGTCGTCAAAGTTATTTATCAACAGTGACTGCTAAATGACTGGAAATTTCAGACAGTACGTTCATCTTAGAGCCCGATGCTCAATTCGTACTTACCATAAAATAACAGTAAAAATTGTAAGTGGCCGAAATCCATCTGTTAACTATAGATTATAGAGATAAGGAATCCTTAACCATAGACTACTTTTGTTATGAACTCGCCCCCTTGCCCCCCTTCCGTATTGCCATTTACCACTGACAGCTGCTGTCAAAATAAATTGACGTGGCTTTAAAACGGCCAATACACTCAAATTCATTTAACAATTGATCTCAATATGGGTATTGAACAACTATTAGATATCCGTGACATTTAATACGAAATATTTTCCTTTACTTTCTTGATTCTGTACATGTCTTAATTTAGTAAAACCGATTATCGAATTGAAATGTCCAGTATCAATGAATTATGAATTAACTTTTCTTATTCAGATTTAGATATTTATGTAATATTAAACCAATAGATAGGTAGTTGAAATATATAAGTACTTAGTTACCTACACACCAACATGGTAATATTAGTTTTAATCACTCTATATAATTATTCACATCATGGCATATATTTGTAATAATTATTGTAAATGACAAAATCTGACATTTCAACGGCAAGTGTTACCGTATCGGGAAAAACATGGTCAAAAAATAACTTATATTATTCACTAATTGCGGAGACATTTAATCATTTTTATTAAATATTAATTGTGTATTTATAGTTATTGAATTTATTTTGTATATTTTTCATATTTTTGTCATCGTTTAACAATTACAAAATAATTTACCTAAATTATGAAAAAGAGAATTTTTATATATGGTAATATTTTCAATAGAAAAACAGAGCGAAGCTATTACAGATTTGGTGGACCATAGACAACTCGATCATAACTATGAAATGCTTTCTGCATAGTGTTTTGTTGTAATTTTGTTGTAATTATGACAGACGATTGTGCATAGGGCTCTTAGGCTGCACTTGGTTTTCAATAATAAAAGTTTCAAGTGTTTCAAAACTACTAATTTTTAGGAATTATAAATAACTGAGTGAAATATCAAATTTATCACTTGTTATTTTTTTTAATTAATGTATACAGTGGCGAGGGCCCACTCAATATTCGCTCGCGACCCACTGGTGGGTCGCGACCCATAGTTTGGGAAACCATGACTTAGAGATAGATATGAAATTTTCGGTACATATACTATGAACGATAGACAATGAAACTTAGTAAATAACTCAAAACACGTAAATTTGGACTTGTGGCGGTTTAGTTGCGGAGGTACGATATATCGTTAAAATCAAGGCTTCATTTTGGTTTTTGTTCTGAAAAAAATAACGGTATTTCCGTTTTCGGTTCAGTTCCAGTTCGAAGCCCTGGTTAAAATCATAAATTTTCAATAATCTAGAAATTTTATGTTACTTTGAGAGGGATTTTAAATAGAACGGACATATAAGGGACGCAGGGGTAGTCTTAATAATTGATCTATGTATAATGGGTCTGAGTTATAAGATATATTTTTAACAGTAAAATATTTCTATTCATTGCATACAAGAAAAAAATTACATTTAATGTATGGATTGGACTGATAACCTGCCCTTTGTTGTAATATTAGGTGCATTTAATTATGATCTCTACATATTATGTTAATTATAATTATATAGTTGGTAATTCACGTTCCCATTGTGTTCCTCTCTAAATAATTCGTAATACCCTTAAACTTTCTTGGGTTGATTCCCAGCTGGGTAAAAATGGCATGTTATTGTCAAATATCATTAGGTAGGTACTTTAAGTGCCCATACGCACTTGCGGCAGGCCGCCTAGCGGCTAGCCGTGGCGGCCTGCCGCCTATCGTTTTTTGTATACCGGCTAACCGCAGCGGCCTGCCGCATATCGCACTTTGCATACAAAAAACGATAGGCGGCCTGCCGCAAGTGCGTATGGGCACTAATAGTAACTAACCTCATGAAATCTATTTTTATTCTATTTGTATCTCTTTATAATCATGTATGTGACACACTCTAAAGTCTAAGTACTTAAAAATATATCGCATTCCATGAAGAATCTTGTTTTTTTTTCATCTCTCTTTGTCATCTTTCAAGTGTATGATTTAGAGCGTGGGTTCCACTACGTGGTGTCGTATACGTAACAAAACTAACCAATCACATAAATGTAATTGCATGTTGCGTAAATTGATAGATCACTTACATCATCTCATTTCTTAATTCTTTTCCTTAGTGAAAAACCCCAAAGGAGGCAGTGTGACGAAGTGGGGAGTTTGCGAGGGATTGCCTAGCAGTCCCGCACTGCCCGTGTTAGTATCAAGGTAGTCTAGGTAGCAAGGTGTCTGCCTTTCATTGTCTCAGAAAGTAGACCAACCGTTTATTTTTTTTTTACATTTCTTGTGTTTGGAAACCGACCCCATAGAATCGATTGGCAAAAAATTCATATCGATAATAACAATTATAGGAAAGTGTACTGGGTAGTGTCACCTCCAATTTAAGCCTCTAGCAGTGTAAACTGAATGACCCACACGCATTGTGGGCTTGAAAAATCGAAATTTAAAAAATTGACAAATGCCATCGCACCCCGCTGCCTCTACGGGACTTTGCACCTAAGATTTTTTTTTGGGCACATTATAAACATAGTTTTGTTCTATCAATTCTGGCATCCACCACACAGAATTCTGTCAATTTGTCAACATTTGCCATATTTCATTGCGCCAACCTACAGAATATTAATTTTTCTATGGCTGCCAATATGGCCCTCGTAGTCCAGTGTGTAAGGCGCTAAAAACTAAAATCTTATATATTTTCTAGTTATATTCCAAATTTCTTGATTCTGTCTAACTTATAATTCGGTGAACACTTTTGAAAAAGAAACAAGACATTATTTTTAAAACACATTGTTTTATTACAAAAACTGATACAGTTATATATTTTAATAGCACAGTACAAATATTTCATTTGGGCGTCCGTCCATAAATGGCATCACACAATTTTCAGTATTTTTTACACCCCCCTCACGGTCACAATTCATTGCAAAATCTTTTACTTCCCTTGTATAAATTCCATCACATTTTAACCCTCCTCCCCATTCATTAAAAATGATCGATTTTAGTAAATATTATTTGTTCTCAGAAAAAAATATTACTTTTATACTTTTAATATCGGGTTTTGCAATGTCACATTTTCATAAACCATCACATTATATTATAGGATCCCCTCGCCCCATTAGTGTGTGATGTCATATATGGATGACCCCGTACTAGAACTACATTCTTAAAGCTACGACTCTCTGTTTTATGCGGTACGTCCACATAACTAGCTGTGTAAAATTTTTGACAATCCTATATCAAATTTTGACACATTTCGAAGGCCTTAGTTGCCTTATGAGATTAATAGACATTTTTTTTACAAAAGCTAAATGAATCATAGTGAAACAACATTTTTTACCTTTTTATTAGATGATGATATCTCAGCCGGTCTCGATCCACTACTGGATGATAGCATCTCCTCGATGTCTCTACGCATCATAACATTATTTGATAATTATAAATTATGAGAAGAAAAAAGCTTTGTGTAAATTGGGGTTCATTATGCTAACGTAAGATAACACAGCAGTAACTCTTGCGTCATCTGTGTGTAGAAGGCTGGATTAAGGATGATCACAACCAGAGTGTATCATTAGCACAATAAACATAGTCTTAGCTAAACATGCTACAAGTTATCTTGATGTACAGTCTAATTAACCACCATATTGTTTTATTAAAATCAGAATAACAATTTTAATAGTGACATCAGTTTAGACCAGTAGTGAAGGGTGGAGGTAGGTAGTTAAGATCCACCATAAATAATGCACATTATACTTTGTCAGTCATACGTATTTGTTTTCATTGAAATACAGATTGTGTTGGTTAGTTTTTAAAATTCAATCAAACCCTGCGAAACCAAGCCATAATAGATAATTATTAGTCAAAAAATACTTGTCTTTCTATAAAATATCTAAAATTATGCAGTTATTCTTACATAGCTTTGGATATTTTATAGATAGAATAATATTTTTTATCTGTTATAGTTTGGTTTAGACTGGGTTTAATGAATTTAAAAAATTGAACCAACAATATGTGTAATATGTATTCTTAATCCAACGAAAACTAGAATGAATGAAAAAGTGTGCACAATTTTATCATATCGCCCAAAATATACCAAAACTATTATGGTTTGATTTAGGCAGGGTTTAATTGATTTTTAAATACTAACCAGCACCATTTGCAAATTGTATTCTTACTACAATGAAAACAAATACGTATGGCTAACAAAGTTTATTGTGCACTATTTATGGCGGATCTTAACAGCCTCTCTCCACCCTTCGCTACTGGTTTAGACAATCAATGCAATACTGTCAACAACATAATCACATTGTCTATTGACTATTAAAAATCTCTGGTCAATAACCTCCTTCATCGCCATTGCTACTTGGAACTAATGCAGCCTTCAAATCATAGACAATCCAAGAGGTTTGTTTGCACCTGAAATATCGAGGGGTTTGTGAAATCGTTGGTAATAACCTTACTCCCTACTGATAATTATTTACAGTCATGTCATTAAATAAACAGACACAAACATCAATAAATAAATAAAAAAATAATGGATAATTTGACAACCTAAACAAGTAGATCTAGGATCTTGTCTTTTTCCGTGGACGGTAATAAACTTGAACATGAACATAACCAAAATTTTCTTCAAAAATACGAGGGTGGGTCAATAAGTCCTTAGAAAAGCCGACAGGTGGCGCGACTAGTACTGTAAGCGGTTTGTTTTCATGCAGCGGCACTACCGATTCAGTATGCTGCGAAGTTTCAATCAGATTGGTCGGGTTGCTGTGTGTTTCTCGTACATTTAAAAAAAAAATTTGCTTGTGGAAAATGGAAAATGGAGAAAATTGAGTTTAGAGCTGTTATTAAACATTTTAATATAAAAGGGTTAACAGCAAAGGAAATAAAAAATGAGTTGGATTTAGTTCACGGCATATCTGCTCCTTCACTTGCAACTATTTATAACTGGTTAAATGAATTTAAACGTGGTCGTACATCAACAAAGGATGAACCACGCTCAGGACGTCCTGTAGAGGTGACTACACCAGAAATGATCAATAAAATCCACGATATGGTGTTAAGTGACCGAAGATTAAAGTTGAGTGAGATAATTGAGGTTACAGGGATCTCAAAAGGTAGCGTCATTTCTATTTTACATGACAAATTGGGCATGAAAAATATTTCTGCAAGATGGGTGCCGCGTTTGCTCACAGTCGACAATAAACGCAATAGGGTGGTGGCCTCTAAAGCCCTGTTGTCGCTCATGCAACGCAATCCGGATGAATTTTTTCGTCGCTTTGTGACTGTAGATGAAACATGGATACACCACTATACTCCCGAGACGAAAGAACAGTCAAAGCAGTGGATTGCGAAGACAAACCATGTCCAAAGAAGGCGAAAACCGTAAAATCAGCTGGTAAGGTTATGGCTACTGTATTTTGGGATGCACGTGAAATTATTTTCGTTGACTATTTGGAAAAAGGAAAAACAATAACAGGGGATTATTATGCATCTTTATTGGACCAGCTAAAAAACGAAATTGAAGAAAAACGGCCTCATTTAAACAGGAAAAAAATCCTCTTTCATCAGGACAATGCCCGTGTTCACACATGTTTACGATCAATGGCTAAAATTGAAGAATTGAAGTTCGAATTGGTCGACCACCCACCGTATTTGCCAGATTTAGCCCCCAGTGACTTTTTCCTTTTCCCAAACTTAAAAAAATGGCTAAGTGGACAACGTTTTTTTTCAAATGAAGAAGTCATCGATCGGACAAATGCTTATTTTGAGGACCTTCCGAAAACTTATTTTTCTGACGGTTTAAAAAAAATTGAGAAACGTCTAACCAAGTGTATTGAGCTCCAAGGAGATTATGTTGAGAAATAAAAAAAAAATACAAAAATAAAAACTGTTTTAATGCTTTTTTCTAAGGAATTATTGACCCACCCTCGTACTTCGTATACAACATAAATACATCCAACGACTAATGTTCTAGTCTACACCATCAAGTTGTTACAATATCCATATTGAATCAAACGTTATGTTATTGACATTTTCTGTATTTTACTGACATTTATCTACTTTATTTGGTATAATATTTTCATATAAAATCCTAAATGCTGTCAAAAAATATTGATAATATCGAGGGTATACTGACAGAACGCATTATTTCAGTTTTGCTGTTTTAAATGCCAAAATGTATACAATTTTACGCTCTACGTCCTGGTAAAACGCACAAAGGCATAGGATATAATGGTGAGAAAATATAAACATTATTAAATCATATTGTTATTTTTTTATTCTGATAGAAAGCATGATAATGACTTTCTGCGTATACAAAATACAGGACTTGTAACATGTCGTATATTGTGTTTGCCATAAAGGCTAGTCTTTATAATGTAGAAAAAATGTGTTTAAATCATAAAAAAATCTACGTGGGAGAACGCTTTGAAAAAAAAATAAAGTCCTTTTTGCGATTAACTCCGAACTTGTTTTAATGAGTTAATGCTTTCTGTTAGTATACCCTCGATATAATCATGTAATGTATCCTCCACGTAACTTTGTAATTGTACACAGTGACAAGATTTGTGTGTAATACGCACTCCGTATTAGTGTATTAGTAAATACCAGGCGCCTGATTAGCTGTTATCAAATAAATCAAAACAAAACAAACAAAAAAATCTATTCCGAATTGCAAGGTTACGTGGAGGGTAGTATAACATGGACACTTTCTATTTTCAAAATAATAATACAGACGAACTTGGTTATTACGATCACAGAAATGGTGAGATCTCGGATTTAATGAGAAAACATTCGTTGACTAGTTTATGATTTTCTCCATACATTTATTCACTTTCATAACGAGCTACTCCTCGGGTATACTGAGCAAAACTGTTAATGTGTCGATCGTTTAAAAACAACATTTTCGACCCTAAGCAATAAAATCCGACCGGGCAGTTAACTAGACCGATGCCGCCGGGCTACTTCTTTTGTAGTTTATGAATGCCATGCTTGTTTCGGGGATTTTTACGATGGTTTTCAGATTTTTTATGTTCTATGCTTAAATAGAACGTAGCGCGAAAAATGTTATATAACGAGCAAATTCAGTCGGTTCCATCTTCCTCGTAATAACCGAGTTCGACTGTATAATGTTGCCATAATAAAAACTTAATTTAATAAATCATAATCTACAGCTTGTGAAATGTAATCAAGTTGACGATGAAGTCAGTGAAAGAGTAATGTAGAAATTTAAGAAGAGTGTAGTAAGTGTTATGCGATTAAACAGAGGCTCTCTTTCCTTGGTGCAGGAAGAGGGCTAGAGAGGGTCTGCGTCGAGGCGGGGGCGCGGCTCTTTCTTCGCAAGGTCCTCCTCCACCCAAAAGAAGCTCGTGTGGGTTGCTGTGATTATTGCCCAGGCAGTTACAGGAGCACACCTAAATATAAAATATTACAAAACAGTCATTATGTTTTCAATCTCTTTTGATGATCACTTTGATGATCACTTATCAAATTAAGGCGGGTCCTAGCTTCCTCGCAACAACTTCCTCCATCTCCCCTATCCCGGACCAGTATCATCCATTGTTGACATTGTCCAACTAACAATAATTAACCTTTTCCTTACTATATTGATCATCATTCTAACTTGAATATCTTACTATGCTAATTAATAACCATAATTCAATCCACAAAACTCATTATTCATGTCCATACAACAAAAAAAATTTCAAATTTCGTAAATAACATGACTCGTGATTTAGCATAGTTTGTTCTTTTTAATTTTTAATAATATATAAAATAGAAATTCTATAATTAAAAATTTATTTAAGAGGTTTACAAGATAGACTTAACAATATATGAATTAAACAAAGATATAAAAAAAAACTTTCTTCTATACAGATGGAGCCTAAATGTATGAAATTGAAGCAAAAAAAGAACAACTGGTCCACTGATTAAGTTAGCTACAAATGACTTTGCGTTGCAGATTCATTTGCAAAGGACTTCACACTACTAACATGACATTTATTTGCCAATTTGCAGGGCATGTAAAAAGACAATCCATTACGACGAGTAGATAAGTAGCCAAAAATCTACACTTCATTATTATTATTTAGTTGAAAAATCCTGTAAAACCATTTATAACACTAGAGAAAGTAAGCACAATCGAAATAAAAAAAATGGCAGCCATTTTGCTTGAGTAAGAAAATCGGAATGGCGACTGAACGATGTCAATTGAAAAAAGCATCGATCAATCAACTGCTGAATGAAGGCCTCTCCAAGTTGATTCCATTATTCGTTACTACATATCTAAAATTTAACTATTTCATCGATCCAGCGACAAGCCTACTTTTAGGACGTTTTCTATCCCTTAGTTATCAGATTTGTCTAATATTATAAGTTTTTAGCAAGAAGTTATAGGGTGCTATGTAACATTGATTGGGCAGTAGTGCATTTTAAAGTATAAATCACAAAATAATGTTTTAAAGTTTAAATGACAGTTCCATTGTTTTCCATGTGGGCCAATCAGTGTAAAGGGACATTGGCAGGAATATAATCTAACATATAAAAATCAATATTTGTTTGTTTGTTCGTATTTTATGCGCTGCCATACCGTTCATCCGATTGTGATAAAACTTTGTCAACTTATTGCTTGCACTTGTAGACAGGCTATATCTTATATATAAAAATGAATGTCTGTCTGTCTGTCCCGTATGCATTCCTATACCATTCATCTGATTGCGATGAAATTTTGGTAAGTGGTTGTATGCACACCCGCGAAGGTTTCTGAATTAGAAAAATCATCATCTTCTTCATTCTATTTTCTTTTATTCGTATGGTTCCTATACCATTCATCCGATTGCGATGAAACTTTCGTCAGTTGTTGTACGCACACCCGCAAAGGTAAATAGTAGATATATGTATCCACGAAGCAACCCTGTGCGAAGCCGGGTACTTCAGCTTGTGAAAGATAAAAAATAATGAGCACTGTGCGACAATGTTATATTACATTGTGCACCTCGTGTATAAACACGGTATAAGAATTACGGAAACAACTCATTAATAACTCAAAACCAATAGTCAGTGTTGAGGATTCAACGAATACAAGTGCATAGGCAACTGAGTTGAGTAAATCGATTTCAAAGAGTTAAAAATACCATTGTAAAATAAATGTAACTGTTTTGAGCATTCTGTAAAAGATACATTATTTTATATTCCACAAAAAAATATTGACATATTAGTTTTTTAGGTTTTCAGGGACAGATCAGGTCAAAACATTCAAATTACATGTAGCAACTTCTAACTAATTTTTTAAATTATGTTTCTTGTACTCATTTATTCCTGAGAATCTCAATTGCATACCTCTTCTGAGACACAGATATTCAGTTAAAAACCGGCGAAGCCAAAGGATTAAAAGACAAGAGTAACTTACAGAAGTCTGATCATCATCTGGAGCGGCTCTGAGATTGCCATGGCCAGCGAGCAGTTTTCCGTTCACTGCCATCACTTCTCCGTCAAGAGTCATCACGTGGTGCGAAGACGACTGCAACTCATTATCTTCACGCTTTATGTCCTCCGCATTCCTAGTTATGACATGTGAATATATTAGCTACAAACTAATATTAAAATATACTTGAATAATAAGATAATCTTCCTAATAGGAGACCACTTATCAAAAAATATTTAGTTCATATTTTATTTTATTTGTTACGTCGGGGTCACCATTGTGGGATTTTATGTTAGGTGGGTGATCAGTGAAACACGTGTGAACACATCTGATTTGATTAAATAAAGATGTTAATTTAGATTTGTGTGCTTGAGTGTGTAATGGGTGTTGCGCCCGGAGGCCTGCGACAAACCGAGTCATGATTGAATTGTGCAGGTTACTACATATTCATAACATTTTTGCCTGTTCAATTTTTTTTGATGACTGACTGAATGCAGAAGAATAGGAGTTAATAGCATTAGCAGTTAGTTCGAAAAGATGTGTAAGACTGGAATAATGAAGCTATGAAACTGGCCGCTAAAAGTAACGTAGATCGAAGAAATTATCTACAGTGTTGACTGTAAAGCAAATGTCAGACCTCTAAAATAAACCCATATATTTAACCAAGTACTCGGCTACAATAATAAAATTTTATAACTTAAAATAATTTGATAATAAATTCTGTGATTACAAACTGGTTTGTCTTCATCCCTACAACCCAAATTAACTGTATGTCCTTTGACAAATTATATCATGTCAGGTGGCTACATTCAAGATTAATGGATATCCAACCCTTTATATGGTGACTCCGACGTCTGTAATATCCTGACAGATAACTAATGGAGACTTACATAGTCATGAATCGCAGAACAAGCAAGTTGATACTGGCAGCAACTACCGCCAATCCAAACAGGATGAAAACCAAACTCAAAGCCACGTATCCCGGCTTGCTAGTAAGTGCTTGATCATTCTGAAACAGACAAAAATAGTGATCACATTATATGCACGGTTTGAAAAGCAACTGGTCAACGGATAAATGATGTTATATTAGTATGTTCACTACCTGCAAAGCGACGTAGTCACCGAATCCAATAGTTGTCAATGTTACAAAGCAGTAATAGAAGCTATCAAAATAACTCCATCCTTCGTATCGAGAAAATACGGCAGCACCTGAAAATGACAATTTATGATTAAAAACCTTGAAATAAAATTAATTGTTTGAAAACACTTGACAGTGGAGTAATAACAGTGAGTACAAGAAATGATGAAGGTACGAAAAATCTTGCGCGAGTCGATCCCGCTATTCTGTGATGGAAGAACTGTCGTAATTTACTCGACACATTAAATCAAAATCAAAGATAGCGGGCAGAATTAATCCATCGACCTTTTGAACGCACCCTGCCGATTATTGTTCATCGTTCCAGGCATCAAGTGAAGTAAGCTATTATTGTAGACACACCAATAAATTATTTATTTTTAATAGTATTTGTTTGTGTCAGTATTAACAGCTGATGGCAATATAAAATTGACTTATTTTTGTTTCGGTAAGTATGATTTATAAATGAAGATAAATATATTGGATTCAGTTCCTTTGAAAAATAAGAAAATGATTTTTGAATGAATTATTTTACTTTCAATAAAAATACTAATTACATTGAAACACTTCAAAAAAATATATAAAAATTGTCGCGTATGCTCATCTCTCATTTTTTAAATGACACTACAAAAAAATATTTCTGTTAAATGGGAATTAAATGTAAAATTCTATATTATATCAGAGGAAAACGAAATCAATGTTATTTTTACCTGTTGTTATGATAACGGAAGAGAGAAGACCAGTAGCGAACATTAGATTCATCTCGGTAGCTTCCGTGGTATTGCAGCGCAGATAACACTTTGCTCTTCTGATCACGACGGATGCGAATTTATTTAATCTCTCTCCGATACTTTGAAACATTACAAGACCCAGTGGAATACCAACCTAAAAAAAATAAAAGCCACATCTTAGCGAGAGCCGCGAATAAATCGACTGTACATTTGAATTATCGTGAAGAATTACTATTATATTGACTCATTGTCATATAATTGACGACGCAGATAGGTTTACAAGTATATTCAATAAACAAACATCAAGAAATTAAGTATATTGACTACTATGAATGTTTCACCACAAATACTGTTTAATATTGAGGATATTGGATCGTCTATCGGAGGCAGACAAGTGACAATTCACTATGTGTAATAGCACCGAGCAATGCTTGGTGATGCATATAACAGGAGATGGCACTTAGCAATATAAACTCGTTATCCAAAAAGGAATCCAACTGATACGGATACCAACTGTTTGATTGAAATGTTTTGATTTTCAATATGACCACTAGTAACAAAATAAAAATTATGACAAAACAAAGTCAACTAGCATTTTAGGCGGTGGATTAATAGTGATTAAAGTATGGTGGGCTGATAACTTTTATTCGAAGATCTAGGAAAATATTTATCATGACTCTTGACTACATACATGCTTTAGACGGGAGGGATCAAATAGCTTCCTATTATTACCATAATTCTGTTTACACTAAAGCAGAGGATAACGCAAGAAGAAAAGCAATAGGTACATATATTGATAGTAATTTTAATTGTAAATGTGAGTGAATTTGATAAGAGAAAATAATGAAATATTGTATTGCATTTGACATTTTACTTGATAGAAATAATTATCATTAAATATAATTCTACAGAGTGTATTTTTTAGCTCAAAAGAGTTATTATTAATAACTAATGAATTGTATAGTTAACGTAAGGCTCAATTGGAAGAGCTGTCAATCGGACAGTGAAAAGATGTGAGGTGCTGAACAAGTAATTTTGAACTTGAAGTATACGTGTTTTCTGTAGTTTTTCAAACATGAAGAATGCAACATTTTTAAATTTTGTGCGTATTCAGAATCGAAAATAAAAAATAATAATAGATATACATAGCCAGGTATATAGTGAAGATCATCGCCTGGGGTGTTTTAGTATTTCATTAGTTAGTGTTTAAATATCTGCAATGAGTGTCTTACCGTGGTACTGGATCGTGAGCAAAACAATCATGAATGTTTCGAAAAATGGCCGAAGACATCTAGATATTTACTTGTATTTGGATCGGGGGAATATCAAGGGATTGCCAAATTTCAAAGCATGGCACTTTCTTGATGAGGCCTAAAGAAATAATAATAAAAAATAACAACATTTAAGAACAAAGAAAAAACAGAAATTAAATTAAAATTAATAAAAACAACTAAAAGATGAAAATATGTCTACCTCCACTCGTATTCTAAATGTTACGTAATAAAAATTTACATAGTTTCTTCAATATTCAATGTCAGACTACATTTTTATCGTAGCATGAAATTACTATTATGGAATGTACACAAACATTAAGGTCATTACACATTGACTGCTGACTAGATAATTACTTTTTAATTACCACATTTAAATAGAATGCTAATTATATCGAATGGCCACCTAATCGTTACGCGCTGGGCGCGTCTTTAGCGTCCTATGTATTAAGCTGTATAACGGTAGAAAATCAAGAATTTTTATTATCTTTGGGAGGTAAGTCTGTAGAACAATCTGCAGATTTTGTAAGAAATATGTATAATAGGTATGTCATTATAATGCCCTGTCTTTTCTCATCTTAGAAAATATATACTGTAAATGCCGTTACAGTATGCTTTCCAACAGTGGCGCACCCAGGATTTAATATTGACTCTTTTTCTTCTTTACAGCTTAATTTCTCGTTTATCAGTCTTTTGTCTATTGTACTCGTTGTACCTATACCATGGTCCCCACATCCTGAAACGGGCCCTCAGGCTAGGATATTTGGCGGGCCCCCTACCTACCGCTAAGATTAAATGCAGTGAGAAACACTACATTAACGTTTTTCAAATTGTGTTTTAGTTCAAATTAAGGGTAGGTACTTATACAGTGAATTATTGGCGATTTTTAATACATCTACTTTAATAATGGAGCTGTCGAATATCGACACATAATAATCAAAAAATATATTGCACAATTATATAAGTAATTGAAAATATTCATGGCCATGAAGTGTAATAGCGCCACAGGCGACTTTTTTACTATTAAAGCTAATTTATGATGTGTGTTTATCTCACTTATCTGGTCAACCCGACACGCCGGGCCCCCCACAGCCCGGGCCCCCTGGCTAGAGCCCTGTCAGCCCTCCCCAGCCATGACCTACACCAATCTACACGAAATTCGGGTGGACACTGAGAATTTTTTGATAGTTCCCTTAGGTATTGGGTTTCTAAATAAACCTGACATTAGTGTTTCGAAATTTTTGTGCTAGAAATTAAAATCTAAGAAATTTTTCTAAAAAGGGTGCTGGAGAATTATTACAAATCATTTTTTTGCCGTGTTTTATTGGCTTTCGATGTCAATGTTTAAAATCATTCTGATAATTTTCATGTTTGGGGGGTGCCAGGTACATTTATAAAGCAGACAATTATTTTAACATATTTAATACTCATTATATATTAAGAAAATCTGTGATTTTGGTTTGTTTGCAGGAATCCTTTAGTGATTTTCCTAAGAGCTATTATATCGTTATATACACCATATCGTGCACAGATAATCAGGAGTTTACTGTATTTCAAATTGAGAAAGTAGCTATATTTTGGTACCCTGATGTCTGTGGTATTAGCACGTAATAAAAAAAAATCGTCAATAAGGTTAAATTTTAAGCGTGTTACAGCTCTGGTTGATTGGTTATGTATATTTGAATATAGAACATGGGCTTTAGAAGTGGACTGAATGGCTTATAACCGATTTTAATGAAAAAATATATTGAGGTACACGAGTGGAAATCATAATCTGCCTAATTCTGTTGAAGATGTAAGATCACAATACAAAAGTAATAAACAAATGTGAAATAAATAATAACAATTTCATTGTGAGAAGGATGTGGAGAAGGTAGAAAGCGCTTACCACTGCATAAGCCATACAAAAAGCTTTGCCACCTATAGTGACGGGGGTGGAGTGGCCGTATCCAATGACCGCAATTACTACAGTTGCAAAATAAAATGCACCGGCAAACTTCCACTGGGGGCCCGCCTTGTGCGGTTTGTTTTCTATTATCACGATTTCGATCATGTGATAGTCCTCGGGGGTTATGTTGTACTTGCGCACCAATCCGTTCTTTATATCTGTAAGAAATATAAGTTTATACTGTAATCAACATAAATATGGGTCTCTACTGAAACTGAAAACTGAACTAATATACGGGGAATAAGTTGAGGATTTTAGAAAAAAGACAAATGATACACATGACAGTACACCAGGATAGCAACACTCTATTATGTTGGCTGCTTGCATAAGTCTGGTCGCACATAGAAAGTGGTCTCATGTCATAAATCAAAATCGTCACCAATGTTGGAACATACAGATGGTAACCATGCCAGGACAGTGACTTCACGCGGCGAACCAACAATTGAAGAACAACATCTACATATGCATCGACGCAACATTTTGCTATTCCACCTGCCATGCTGGGTGAAATTTGTTACATGCGACCAGCAGATGTTTTTTCTATCAAAAATGTCATACATTAGCCGGCTTTCACATCTAAACTTGCCTAGTCTGCCGCACAGCCATAAATCAATCCTTCTAGGAATGTCGCTCCGGCGAGCTGGTATGTCAGTGTGTAAGTAAGTCCTGGCGGCTTCGACTCGCAGCCCGCGACACATGCGATTTGTTGCTAGCAGCACTAGATGTTTTTTTCAAACTAAAAAATCGCATTCCACCAATGTGCGGAGCTCCATTTGGCAACGTGTGTTTTGTGAATAAGGTTACAGACGAGACGAGTTTTGATGTGCGAGCCGGCTTAAGTTACATTTTGGGAATGACAAATTCGACGTGTTGCAGTCGAGACGAGTTTGTATGGGTGACCGAGTCACCAGGAGCTAATTATTGTATCACGGACGCTAGGTTATTTATATGGTATTCGACTCTCAATTTTACATGGAGTTTGCAGGCAATGGATGAAAGCATAACAATTGAATTAGAAAAAACTAGACTACCATAATACATTCTTGTGTTTCCACCGCGTGTACTTCTTCCTTCTTTCCTTGACGTTTCGGGCTCGTTGCAGAGGCCATTATTAAGAGCATCTCTTCTGCAACGAGCCCGAAACATTGAGGAAAGAAGGAAGAAGTACACACGGTGGAAACCCAAGAATCTATACGATAAAAAACGACCGTGAGAGTCTCAAACATTATGTTAAGAGTTCGTCTGGAATTTTGTGAATAGAGAGACAATACTGAAAATGTGTCTAAGTAAAATTTTTAATAGGAAGATATACGAACAACCTACAAATGAGAAGAGTGATGGACATATCACTGAATTAAGCTTTGATGAACCCAATGTCTTCTTTTTTTCCCCCTTAAGTTGAGCTAACAGAAGAAATGCGAGATCTTCTTCAAAATCACTGTCTGAATCGGAATCTAATATTTTGTTCGTCCTATCGTACCAAAAGCTATGACTAATGATTCAAAATAGAATCAGTAGGTATCACATCACAACACGACACGTAAGTCTAGTATGAATCCGGCTTAATGCAAATCGAGAATTAAAGTCGCTTGAAGCTACAGGCAAATCGCTTGGAATCAATAGGATTACGGGAACAAACACATTTTCTTTTTCTATACCTTATTCATAACAAATTTTTATGAAACATTGCGATTTGAATCGTGAGACTATTTGGAGAAACCATTGACAATAAAATACAAACCAGAGAGCATTTCCCATCGCCTTCTCTCCGTATCTGATTCGAGGGAGTCAAAAACCGCGGCACCGATGAGCAGATAGGTGAAGGTGCAGACCACCAAAGAGAGCGTACGGACATTTTGTCGCTTCATCACGCATCCAATATCCAGACCTAGCCAACTCTCTATATGCATTCGATGGGTTTTCTACGGATGCCTCGCGTTTCGATTCTACTGGCGGGATTCAAACATGTTCTATGCACTGTAAGAGAGGAAAGGAAAAACAGTCAGGGAAAGGGCACATTACGGTCATTTATGCTTGGATGATGATGACATTAAAAAAAATAGTGGAGTTAGTTTGTAGGCGCATTGCTGGATTTACCATATACACTAGAGTCTCGACTCGCGTCGTTTTAGAATTGCGTCGCTAAAATATTTTGTCCTTTTTCAACGCAACTAAAAAAATGGTTTATCTTGAATTAAACTAGATTCCATTTATAAAAATAATATGTATGTATTATTCATAATATATTATTTAAAAAAATGGTATTTTTTTTATTTTTTTTTCTAAAGAAAAAGACTTTTTTGTTTTTTAGAAGTATGAATTACATATTTATTTAACTATTTCTTTTATACAACGAATAATTCACGGGATTTTAAGAATGTACCATTCTAATTTTATTATTGAACTAATTCACATAACACTCTAATAATTATTGTGCATTGCACAGGGCGCGATACCCAAGAGACACAGTTTCGTTTCCTGCTGGGTGTCTTACTTTTCTCAAAAAAGATTTTTTCTATTGACTATATTTTCTCATGAGCGTTCACAGAATTATGTATGTTACATATTCATGTTGTTATTTTTTGTTTACTTTATTATTGCAATAAACATTGTATCTAATTTTTCCATTCTTATTTCAATGTATCCAAAATGAACTCGTTCCTAGATGCCTCCCTTCTCGTGGAACACATTAATGGTGCAACTCGAGGTTCTAGTGTAAAGGTTAGAGAGGCTATGGGGGCCCTAAAATCCATGAAAAAAAAGAAAACGGCTGCTTCAATAAACAATTAAATTTAGGAGTCCAAAAGCTCGCCACTTGGTAGATATATACCTATGATAAAATATAATATTGAAATAAACTGAAAAAAATATGGCACCGAAAGAAATATTGCACAAATATATCGGAAGCCACCCTGTTTTCCTGCAACACCTACAATATAACGCGTTCAGACATATGGACACAAAAATCATTCATTTTGCAAGCATCAGCCAAATTCTTCATTGCCGTGTTTTCAGCGTAGATTACGGAACTCAGCGTTATAGAGTCCGTATTCTTTATGCTGGCATGCGGTTTCCCCCCCGCTTCCGCATTTTAACACTGCATTCCCTCTCATTCCCTCCCATTGAAAACTTGCAACAGTCAAACGCGATGATACAATGCTTTCTGTCCGCGAGCGACGTGATGTTAACGCCAGCATAAAAAATACGGACTCTAGTTGGCAACTTTCCAGTAAAATTGATGATGTTTAGGGCCACATACATGTGACACAAGTAACCTAATGTACCTCCATCTTAACTTATGTGGCCAACATCAAGTGTTTAGAGACTATCACTGCCATACAGTTGCAATCAATTACCAAGATGAAAGAAAGGTAATTTTCGATATTGTCACTGCATTATCAATTATTTATGTTACACTGTTGGCCAAGCCCACTTGCTCTGATGTCAATAGAGTCAAATAATAGCTCTTGAAGAAATAATATACTGAAATTCATTATAGAAACAACACCTAGAAAAAAAACAGGGTCTTTTTACTGGTTCTCCGCCACCGCTCGCTATCATCTGTCAGTGAGCGCAGTGTTGCCAACCGAACTATAATTATAGTACATTTTGGTTCGCGTACTATTAAAAAAGTATAGTACGTCAAAAATACCACAATTTTGAAAAATGGAATTAATCGAATTCGCCGGTTGTGCGAATATTCCCCATTGCTTATTTCATTGCGTTTAAAAGTTGTCTATAGTGTCGATGTTTAAAGTTCAGTAAAATGTTCGTACTTCAATCACAGCAAATCGTAATAACGTTAAGCGAGGGACGTAGTAAGTAAATCTATTTAATATAAATAATATAAGATCTCAGTGTGCGATATTTCTATGGATGTAGTCTTGCGTTGTATACTCTAAGAAACTAACGTGACAGTTAATGACGGCGGCCGGTTAGCATTTTTCGGTCGTAAGAGGTGTTTTAATAAAGCAGGGCATCGCAATTTTTCGAATTCTCCGTTATGTTTGTGACAAACAAAAAAACTTACATTTTCAACACATCCTATAATTTTTTCCGAAATACTATAATGTCTTGGACTGCGTACTATAATTCGATGACAAAAAGATAGCTGAATTCCAAAATGGCGACTGACAGATAAAGACGACGGAGAACCAGTAAAAAGCACCAAAAAACACATCACTAACATCACATAGGTATTGCAACTTGACATTATTTTAAGAAAATCTTCTGTTAAGTTACTATACCTATAATTATTGTTAGGTACTGTATATTTACGTTAAAAAATATGTTCGTATATTAGGGTATTAATATCAAAATGAAATGATTTGACATGGGCGTAACAAATGAAAACTTTCACATTTAATTAGACAAACATACCTCTTCCATAGCCTAGGGGTGTGGAAATATTGACATTGTTAGATCATCCTCAAATAGAGGGAAGATTTACGATTTAACATCGCGAAAAATGTTTTTCAACGCATTGATACTTAGAAGAGTATCAGACGTATCATTTTCACAGATTAATAATGAACAAAAGATATATTTCAGATTTCCCGAATGTAAACGAAACAATCTACGCATGTATTTTGACATAATAATAAACGTCAAAGTATTAACCCTTATGATACTAAGGGCAAAGTAGAATATATTTTAATCCTCCATCGGAAAAATACAAAAAAATTAGCATAATAAATTACATTTTTAGGTGATTAATTATTCTATTTTTTTATATGTAAACGTTAATTTGATAAATATTTTACAGAATAGGTTCTTATAGTGCATTATAATAATTGATACATACCTACCTATTCGTATGCAGCTTTTTTGAAAATAAATAATAATTTTTTTTTTATTTTAATTGAGTCAGTATTTACCTGTGAACAACAAAATATTTTGTTTTGTTCTCATTTTCAAAAGATTAATTTGAATAATTAACTTCTCTCTAAAACTATCTATGTGCCTAATTGCGTTTGGAACAAAGAGATTTGATCTCTTTGGTTTGGAACATTATTTTATAAGTTTCCATGAGTCTGCGGGTTAAATTATCAAATCTGTAGGTGTAAAATTTAAAAATATTTTTTCCTTCTTTTCTACACGCGCTACGGTTGCACTATCTTGCATCAGTGACAGATCGCTGTCAAATTTTGATTAAAAGATGGAAATACTGTGTAATACTTCGAACCCTCCAATCGGTAATTTTATCGTTTAATTTAAATATTATTTTCTTTCATTTAATACATTGCAGTATATTTGTATTTAAACTTAACAGTTTCAATTGAATAACTTAGGTTATGTCTATTTTTGAATACGGCTTATTTCGAACACCGGCAATATGTTAAATTTTCAGGAGGGTTGGCGGCGTGTGAATTTGTGAAGGGTTTCAAATTCCCAGTGAAAATAACATGGGGCACGAAATCTGTCGTGACATTCAAAGACGGAGTGTCAAAACCATACGAGACCCAAAATGACATCCTCAGAATATTGGCTCGCGAAGTTAAGGATGCGAACCTTTACGGGACAACTCCTTTGGAACAAATCTCCGTGGATCATTGGCTGTCATTTTCTCTGACACTGCACAATTGCCTGCCTGATAAAATTAAATACTTGGATGATGTTCTTGCACATCTGACATTTTTGGTATCAAACTGTTTGACCATAGCAGATTTGGCAGTGTGCAGTGTTTTAAATGGTAAGTGAAACATCATACTATGAAATTGATTTTATAATTCATGAATAATACGCAAGATTTAAGAGTGTGACATATTATTGAAGATACATCATGTAGAAAAAATCCTAGAAAATTCTACCGAATAGGATATGAACCTTTCATGAATCCATTACAATTCAGTATAGTTTTAATTTATTTTCTATATTTTTTTTAATAGTCATAAATAGAGATCGAAGCTTTACCTATAACAGAAGAAATCTTGATTTTTTTTTGAGGATACGTCTGTATAGGCACATTTCGATAGCCTCAAATCTTCTTTATATCTCAGTGTCCATACCTTCATGCCGTAAAAAAACTATTGTGAGAACATTTTATATTCTACAAGATATGATAAAAATAAATTAAGTACTTCTTAATTCAAATTATTTAGATTTCATTGCACTATCAAAACACTATAAAATTATTTAATAAATAATTCACAATATTGAACATATATACATAATTTGAAAACACTTCAGATCCGTTCTAGAAACGCCTACTAGAACAAAAATATTTCTTAAATTAGGTGACAAACTATAAAATATACTTGAAAAATTTGTTCCGAGGTAGAACACAGATGGCTCGATGGTAAAGCTCATTGGCGTGAATCCGATGGATGCAAGTTCGTCTCCCATTCGGCATCATATTTTTTATAATGTATTGTATTTTACCTTAAAACTGGTGATATTTTCCTTGTTGTCGACGTAACAAACATACGCCAACTTTTAAAATGGCTGTCTATTTGGTTTCACTAAGCTTAGTGAATTTAACTCAATTAAATGTAATTAAAGTATTTCGCCGTAAATGTTGTTACAAATTAAGTATGTATGTTTGCAATTTATGTTAGGCAGTTAAATAGAAGCTCAGCATATTAATTAATATATTATTTTCTTGTTTAGGTTCACAGTCTTATGCTACATTGTTGAAAAAATCATATCCAACTAATGTAGTAAGGTGGATGAAGTTAATCAACTCGCAGCAATGCATTATGAATGCACTGAACTCTCTTCCCAAAGAAGTATTAGATCAACTCAACTCGAAAAATGACTCCAACTCCAGGTTTGTTAGTCAATAACTCATCCCTATACCTACTTTCATTTCATTATTGGAAATAATAATTAGCATGCAATATGCATAATACACTAAGTTGCCCAATCCGTATAGTTTTAACTTTAAATTGCATAACATATGAGGTGATGGTGAGTAAAATGCAACACACGCTATCCTGAAATGGTTGTGTATGAGATGAATCTTTAAACGATTTTACAGTAAGTATGGAATTGAATCATAATTATTCAGTAAGATATATGCAGATATTTAAAGAATCATCATCATCATCAGCCGGGGTTGATCCACTGCTGGATGAGGACCTCCCCATAGCTCCATCCACTCTTCGCTGCCATAGTGTCCATGTGGGCAATTAGCGCTCCTTGGGTACCAATTTATGACAGCATTTATCCTGCAGTTGTCCAATCGCCGAGCGACATGTCCAGCGCATTGTCATTTCATCTGCTTAGCGATCTATCACATTGCATATTCTTGCCTGCTTCCTTATCCATTGAATTTAGAGAATATTTAGATGATATAAACGTTAATGTCATTTGTATTAGAAAATAAAAATAAAGTTGACGATTACTAACAAGCCGCCATATTTCAATTCAAGTCCGCCAACTTGAAAAATATTAATTTTACTCTGGATACCAAACCTATCACACTAAAAAAATTCCAAAAATGCCTACAATTATTTTAATAAGTACATACTAACATTTTACAAGGAGCCTTCTTATTATATGTAGTCAAATTCTTTAATTGCTACAGAATTTGAGATGACTATTTTGTTTTCAGCGAGAAAGTCGGTAACAACAAAAGTACTGAGCCGGGTGGCCGCTTGCAGGAAGGAAAGTTTGTTGACCTTCCCGGAGCAGAGATGGGGAAAGTCATCGTCAGATTTCCGCCAGAAGCTTCTGGGTATGTCAGACATGATATTATTGATGAATATATTAATTTATTACTGTACCGACTTTCAGTAATCCGTAATATATTTTATAAGTAGAATAAAAATAGAGAATCATCTTTATCTAATATGTATCTAAAATTATTTGGTGACAAATCATTGAACTGTGCCAAATATATTTATGTCTTTATATTTTTGTTTATTCCGTACAACAGCGCTTCAAATTGATATTGCCATAACTAAGTATACTTATTTTAGTATAATTTTTTCACAAATCGACATGTAAGCCTTGCTTGTAACTTTCATCTTATTTTGAAATACAAACATTTAATAAAGTTCAGAATTCAAAGTAGAGAATTAGAATAGAAGACAGTTTTTCTACAAATTCTCTTTTCTTATTTATGAAGAGCTTCAGAATTTAAAAAAAAAATCTTAGTACAGTAGAACCTTGATATAATGGAAAAAATATCCGGTCAAATGTGAAAATTGTTAAAAACATCCTGTTCATGTTAAGTATACAGGTTTAAATCCAAGTGTCACCGCTTGTAAACAATGTTCTGTGCATGATAATTACGCAGTATACCTCTCTAACTCTAATTTGAGTCAAATGCCATCCTGCTCGTAGACTGAAGGTACCACTGATGTTTGCAACACTGTCCGCTAATTCACACAGCTGCACAGCAGTTTAATTTGTTTACTCAAAATGAATGGATGCATTTATTACTCCATTCAATAAGTTTACAATGGTTAGAAGTAGATGAAAGTGACCCTGGCTATCGCATCATGATTAATATACGTAATTTTAGAGAGTTGGTTATAAAAAATTAGCTGACTTCAAAAGTGCAAACAAAACTATTACCGAAAGCAAGTGTATCAACATCGAACATAACGTCACTCCACAACGGGTGTGGCATATATCATATATCATAACGGATATATCATCCGAAGACGAGGAAACAGGATTTTGTTTGTGTTTTTATATAACGGACACTTCCTCACCCGCATTAGTCTGTTATATCAAAGTTCTACTGTATATTATATTAGCTTGTATAAGGGAGACCAGGGTAGATTTATTCATTTATCCTTTATTTATATTGAGAAGTTGTTATGGTTTATTAATGTTTACAATGACTATAAATTGTGTTATAATAATTGTCTATCTCTTTAGATATCTTCATATTGGTCATGCCAAAGCTGCCCTTCTGAATCAATATTATCAGCAAGCCTTCGATGGAAAACTCATCATGAGATTCGATGATACCAACCCTGCCAAAGAGAATGTTCACTTTGAAAAGGTACGACATTCGACAAAGTGATAATAAGATAATATTATAGACGGCATGATTACTATGCTTGTCAGTGACTGTTGTCAAAGTATTAGATAATCCAAAAACCTTCTGACGGATGAGGATAATTTCAAAAAAGGAATTCATAATAATATGTCAAAAGGTGATAGGTTATCTATAGGCAAAATAATTTAATCTAACCAAGCAAACCCACAATTGGAACCTATAAAGTCAGAGTTGACACTCTGTGCAAAACATTCATTGAGTAATTTGTTTTTCGTATAGTAATGTGAAACTAAAAATACACAAATATCAAAGAAACACCCTGAGCGAAACTGCTAGTAAGGAAATCTAAAGAGTTTATTTGCTTTTTTCAACACAACCGACGACTTGATTTATAATTTATGTCACCTGTGTTTATTCATTTAAATATGTAAAAATACATAAATATCTTTATGATAATATGGAGGAGAGAGTGCAAGTTAGAATCCTATATAATATTTGCGGCTTTCACGGTTGTTTTATATCATAGTAGATTTTTGGGTTTCCACCTTCTTTCCTTGACGCTTCGGGCTCTTTGCAGAGGCCATTATCAAGAGATATGTTTTATGATGAAATATGTAGTGTAGGTATATGAATGTAAATGTTGCTCTAAGAATATCAAAAGGAATCCGATTAGTTAAGAGCAAACGTTACTCAGAGTAATGTGTCAATCGTTACGACCAGAGATACCGGTTCGAATAGAGAATCCTGTCTGGAAAAATTTACATGATGTTTTTTCAATGTATTTGTTCCATTCCTCATAAAAAACCTGTTAATGCAAGCTCTTCTCTGTGATGGCCTATATGCTACGCTTAGTATGAAACCAATAAAATGAGTGTTTATTTGTTCAGGTTATCTTGGAAGATGTTGAAATGCTGGACATCAAGCCCGATATCTTCACGCACACCTCACAATACTTCGACATGATGCTGGAAATGTGCGAGAGACTTATCAAGCAGCAAAAGGCTTTCGTTGACGATACCTTACCCGAGCAGATGAAGAATGAGCGGGAGCAGAAGGTCAACAGCTCAAATCGGGACAATTGTAAGTATAGAAACCTATTTAATAATAATCTTTAGGAGGCTTTGACAAAGCAATCTGTGTTAGATAAATGTCAAAAAATAATAAATTAGTCAGAGAGTCAGTTGATTGTTTTAGTTTCGTATCTGTGGATGTACACTGTACAGCCTTGTCGTGGACAGTACAGTCAGTAACCATGATATCAAATCAAATTTATTTATTTATTTTACATATAATGAACATAACAAATTATGAATTCAAAGCGTTCACGACATGACATAAAATAAGTGTTAACAATTTTAAAAATAAAAATACAGAGAAATGCGAGTTAATAATACAATAAAATAAAATAACAAAAATACAAGTAGATGGAAGGACACAGAGTGAACTATTGATAGACCCTATCTTAAAAACTTATAAAACAACATCCACCTAAATTCACTCTCACGTAAGTGGAATATATCAATATGCGTAACAAGGTGCTGCAGATGTCGGGTATTCTTAAAATAGTTCTTGTTTACTCATTCTTTTGCTGGTATCATGATTTGATGTTAGACTCGCAGTGAATAGTTTTAATTCTATAGAAGCAATTGAAAGATTTCTTATCATATGTACCAGTAAAGTTTGACTTAAAACTGTGATTACCTACATAAGAGTTGCCGCAAGCAATTATTCATAGTACATGATATTATAATACCCTAATAACATATTTTAGAAACTGAGGACAGTCTGTAATAAGTTAATGGTGTTTTTGTGATTTAGCGGTGGATAAGAACTTGAAATTATGGGAAGAAATGAAAGCAGGAAGCGAGATTGGAATCAAGTGCTGTGTCCGTGCCAAGATCGACATGCAATCACCCAACGGCTGCATGAGAGACCCCACCATCTACCGTTGCAAACCGGAACCGCATCCTAGAACGGGAACGCAATACAAGTAAGTATTTTGATTCTTGTTTAACCAATGTATTTCTGCAGTGATACGAATACATGGTGAAAGGCATCGTGTTATTCTGGTCTGATAATACCAACCACATTGAAGAAAACCTTCTCTACTGGGCATAGTCTAAATACAGACGATTCGGCTTAATTGGGCCACTGGTTAATTGGTGCAGTCGCTTATTTGGTCCAAATCTCAAGGAACAGAAACCAACCCGAGGAACTGACAGTAATTTAACATTGCCTAATTAGGATTGTAAATTTAAGATCACAATACATAACATTCTGTTACACAACAATTTATAGATATCATAAATGTTTACTGTCACGTCGGTGTGGTGCCACACTGGTCATTAGGCCTGTAGAGTCTACCGGGGTACCATACACGTACAATATTCCGCTACTGCTACACCGCCTCGCTGCGTGCGTCGTATGTAAATTTGCTTTTAGATTTGACATTGTATAGAAATAAATCCATGTTTTCAAATGAAAAATATTCATTGTTTAATTTCATGTGGAATTCACTTTATTTAGCCAAAATGTCACAGTCCCGATGTATCCCAATGAAGTGGAAACAACTGTACGTACAGGGGGTCCTAATTATCCGAGTATTCCGAGTCCCCGTAGTTACGAATTTGCAGAAAAATGCGAAAAAACTATAAAAACAGAAGTGCAATAGCGCAAGTAATTTTAGTCCCCATTTTAAGTGGATTCGCTTTAAGAGGTATTTTTTTCAGTACCAATTACCCTCGGATAACGAAAACGTGAAGTACATGAAGAAAGGGCTCACGGACTACCATTTAAATTAGCTGTAATGCATTTTGCTTTACGGATTCTTTTGTAGCAAACTTCACACAGTAATACTGCTTCACAATCACTGACAAAAACCGCAAGCATTTTAACATTATTTAAATTCACTCAACCAAACAAATCCTGATGCTATTAAATGTGCGGATATTGCCAAGGTTAACCCTGAAACTTGCAAATTTGATCAATGGATGTTGTTTGATTAGGCTCAGCCCTAATATGTTACTACTCCGTTTTGTAAAATAAAATATTGAATGAACGGCTGACTGACGGAGATGTCAATTATAATATAAAAAAATGGTTCTGACTGTCCCCTATTTACAATCCTCAAATCTGGCCACCCTAACTATAGTCCAAGCTATATGATTCAGAAAATATGAATAACTGTGATGTTTTATTTCATGCTAGTTCCTAATCTCATTTCAGGGTGTATCCAACTTACGATTTTGCCTGTCCAATCGTTGACGCCGTAGAAGGAGTAACTCACGTACTGCGAACCATGGAATATCACGACAGGGATCCACAGTTCTACTGGTTCATTGAAGCCTTGGAATTGAGAAGACCTTACATATGGGAGTACAGCAGGTGATTTACTTTGTTCTAACGATTGCTGGTTTCATATCACAAATCTCTGAATGAATTTGGAGGAAGATATTATGTATATGCAACTGACTGCCTAATTTTTTCATCATTCAAAACCTAAGTAAGAATTTTACATATATGTATAAGTTGGTGTATATTTATATTATGGTACCCATGTGTATTTCCATATTTTGTCCTTTCACATTATGGATAAAACAACGATATGCGATATAATATTAGAGTTCGCTAAAAACCTCAAATGGAAATGAGAAAGGACAATAATTGCTGAACAAATCTAGTCATCAAGTGGTATTTGATTGGCAAAATTAATGCAATTTGTTGAACACTTCAAGATAAAAATACTACCAGCTAATTTCGTCATAATTCATTGATTTATTTATTATCAAATTCAAATGGTTTTATTTTTCACGTTCTCAAATCTTGTGAATTATTCGTTGAATAAACAAAATTACTTTATCACGAATTTAGATTGCCATGTTAGAATATAGAATTTTTTTGCAAAAAACACAGCTGGTCATGAAGGTGCAGCAACAATGTGTAGTTTTTTCATAGAGTTATGATATTATTATGATGTGGTCCATAATTTTCCTAAAATTTTCATACATAATAATTCGTTTGGTTTTAATTCAATTCAAAATTTCTTTTACAGACTGAGCATGACCAACACAGTTCTTTCTAAAAGAAAACTGACATGGTTCGTCGAAGAAGGCCTTGTGGATGGTTGGTGAGCAAATTTTTTTCAACTATTAATTTTTTCTAGTAACTTTGTCCTTTCTGTTCTATTCAGTTCTGCTGCTTTCCGATTCTTTTGGCCAAGCATCGTCAAATCTCCCGTGGCGCAGTAGGTACAATCATCTCAGTCTCAATTGCCCGAGTCTTCTTTTACCTTCAGGGGATGTGTACATATCATATCCTATTGATAGTTCTGATTTTTCTTCATTATACATACATATTTATATGTTTCGTGATTGTTTCACCCTCATAATTATTTCGGTTGATAACCAATTGCACCATTGAGGTGAGGCCATGGTAATTGTGAAAATTTTACTACACACAACTACTTGTGACTACTAACTAAGTGATTTTTCAAGTTGGAAATCGCTCAACGCTCACTCAGCTATGGAAATTACAACAATAATTATATGGAAATCGTCAGTCTACACTTTAGTACATCATGCATTCAAAACACCGAAGATGCTGTAATAGTACGTATTTACGTATTTTCAACATCCTTGAATAGGTACTACAACCAATAAATCTCTTTTGCCGTTTGGACACATGTTCATTTATCTGCGTGTAACTATGTAACTTAGAGGTGTCATAATGCACTGTCTGGTAAAAATTTTTAGCAGACACTGACTTAAATGGAAGAGCTATGTATTCATAAATTGTTAAGTAAACTTGAATACTGATGGAAAAAAATATTTTTAGGGATGATCCTCGCTTCCCTACAGTCCGTGGAGTTCTAAGGAGAGGCATGACAGTGGAAGGATTGAAGCAATTTATTATCGCACAAGGATCTTCTCGTTCCGTTGTCTTCATGGAATGGGATAAGATCTGGTCATTCAATAAGAAGGTAAGCATAATATGTGTATCCAATGATGTTTGATTTTTTCGCTGTGGAAACTTACAAACAAGAATTATTGTACATTACCCACCATCAGTTTGGCCAAATCCGATATAAAATCTCATTGGATGAAAGTCACACCATACTAATCAGTCGATACCTCATTGGCTGCATACTGTTTAATACCAATATGCCGACCAATGAATGACGAACTGTCAGAAAATGTTTACGCATCAAATCTATATGAATTTAGCTATACGCATATCCTATATAGTAAATCATTGATGTGTATTCAATTTTTATCAATAGAAGAAAACTAAACACAAAAGTTGGAACCGATTTACATGTCTGGTCCTTTGGACATATTAGGTGAGCTTAGGCAATACTTAAAGGTCATTTATTTAGAAGAATCAGCAGCAAAAATTATGACACGTTTGATTATTTTCTATTCACAAGGAATCACAATAGAAACCTACTTTGGTAATCCTTTTTATTATTTTTAGATTCAAAGGTACTGTAAATTCTTTTAGGTCATCGATCCGATTGCCCCTCGTTACACGGCTCTAGAGGTGTCTCCGACCCCCGTCGTGGTCAACGTGAAGAATATAACGAAGGAGGAGGCTCTCACCATCCCATGCCATCCCAAAAATGCAGCTGTTGGCAACAAAACAGTATGGGTCGGTCCAAAGGTGCTCATCGATCAGGCTGATGCCCAGCTATTGAAAGAAGGAGAGAATGCCACCTTCATCAACTGGGGGAACATCAAGATTGAGAAGATTTACAGGTTTGATATCTTTCTATATAAAAATTAAACACAAGCGTCCGGCCATCTAGTGGATTGACATCTGGATATTGGCCTATATGGATGAAGGGAATGAAGAATAGAATCTGAAAAAAATTCACACAATTTATGACAGCTAGAATTTAGTTTAGAAACAAGTATGTATAATCAAAATAATGAAATTCTAACAAAAAATATTTTAAGGAAATGTGGTATGTGGTAAAGTTGTCGTTTTTAGTAGTAATTTATACTGCATTTATATAGTAGAGTTATGCAATTACATATCTATTACTACGTTTGATATTTTATCGCTGACACTCGTGGAGATGGCCATATTATGCGCCAAAATCGTATCGGGCTCACTGTTTTGACTGCGGTGAATTTATCTCCACATTAGCAATGTAAAACCTTATTGGTTGCACACCACCCCATAGCAATGGACTGCCCTGATTGCCCCTCAGGGTATTTTTGAAGATTCTAAAAAATTTGATATCTTTTCAGTGTTCTACATAGTCTGGTCTTATAACATAATAGTTATTTTATTTAAATATTTAAAAAAATCTTTGTTAACTATGGATTAATAAATTTAATTACATGCAACACTTTATAATAATTGCCTAATAATAAATTTATTGTATTGTCACGTAAAAAAATTATTGTTACATACTACTCTTCCGACATTAGAAGTGTCCAAATGTGAACAATATCTATTTTAACCATATTTTCGTAAATTATAAAGATAAAAATACAATAAATCATATCAATGTCTCGTTACAAAAAAGTGAGGAATATTTTAGAGTTAATTTAGATCAAATAATATAAAAAATGTGAAAATAACAAAGAACCATAACCCCCTTTCTTTAAACAGATTCGTGTCGTAAGATGTGATATAATATGCTCGAAAAATAATACACTTCATTTCCCACTTTCATAATATCAGGATAAAAAATAAGTGATATAATAGTGAACGAAATGTGGAATTAAAACAAGAAATTGAATGAAATCTTTGGTAAAAAAACGATGTACTTATCCAATAAATAAAAACGAGTAGTAGAACAGATTTATATTGTTCTGCTACCGAATAAAGTCACCGCTACCGAGTAAAGGCACGTTATTTTCCTTTTCAGCCGCCATAATGGAGTATTGATCATGTGTTATGGTCCTAAAATGGTCATTCAATACATTTCATTATTCATCATGATCATTTATGGCACTACAACCCTTGGTGGGTCTTGGCCTCCTTCAAAAACTTCCTCCATCCTGGACGATCCAGCGCCGACACTCCAATTGCTTTGACCGATCATTTTTAAATCTCCCGTGGCACAGTCCAGCCATCTCAGTTTCGGCCGTCCATGTCTTCTCTTGCGATCAGGGGTTGCGGAACATAGTTGCCTCGCCGGTATATCCTCCGGCATTCTATGCATGTGACCGATCTAGTGTAGTCTCTACATTTTCATATGCCACGTGATCTTTTCGCCCCCATAAAGTGTCTATAGCTCCTCATCATACCTTGACCTCCAAATTCCACCTTTTTGAACAGCCTCAAAACTCTCCTCTCAAAGATATCCATACTTCTCTCATCCGGTTTGCTGAGTGTCAAGCATTCTGATCCATATAATTTCATTATTATATAGCATAAATTGATTGTTCAAAATGTATTGTTTTATTTTAGATCTGCGGACGGTAGTGTAGCATCGGTGGACGCCAATACAAACTTAGATGACAAAGATTACAAGAAGACGCTCAAGTTGACGTGGCTTGCCGATGTCTCTGCTGACTCCTTCACTCCGACATTCTGTGTTTTCTTTGAGAACATCATCTCTAAGCCTGTTCTCGCGAAAGACGACGACTTCAAGAAGTACATCGGCCACACCACCAGGGTTAGTACATAGCTACTATTATAGTGAAACAACAAAAAAATAAGGTGAACTTAATTATTGTTACTGTCCCCATGATAAGATCCTATCAGGATCGGACATGGTCGGAAAAAAAAAAAAAAAAAGATGCCGTCATGAGATTTTATAACTTTCTTTTTAGACCAAACCTAACCTAACCTACCCCAACCTAATATTACCTAATATAATCTTAGTTTGTAATAATGATGCATCAAAATGTATAAAAATGTCAAATTTTAAATTAACAATTATTGGATCAAAAAGGCTATGCGCCGACAGAAAAAGATATTTATTATAATTGTCTACATGGAATAAACGGTTTTCGTATAAAAAAATATTATAAAAGCTCATGACGGCATCTACGGCACAATTACCCCGACTACTCTTACATGAAGCCTATTGCACCGTTTTCTCATGCTCGGCGTTGCTCTAACTATGTCATATTTTCTGTCAAAATTATTGAACTTCACGCTTATGTGGTATGTTTATATCAACTAGATAAAATTACCAGGTGACTGATCTATCAAACTATTATGAGTGTCCTATCATTTGTTTTCTTTCACGACCCGATTCAAATAATCGATTCCTTTATTTTTTCATGTCAGTTTATTTTTCAAATTTAGAATTTGTGTTTATGTTTTCTTTCACCTTACCCCTTTTAATACGTATTCTCCCTGTCTCGATCTCTCCTACATATCTACATAATATGTTTCCTCTCATGCGTTACAGATAAATCAAGACAAATATATATTGTAATACAATCATAGATAACAGACGTATATATATTATAATATATTAGATTCATTAGTTTCATACAAGAGGATGCCCCCTACAAGTTGCGCCATTGTGATAATTACGTACTCCGACTGCTGGTGCTAATTCGAGTGCTTAAAGTCAGACAACGTTATCTACAAAAAAGTGTTTTTTTTTTTTTTTGAGATAACGTTATTTTAAATTTACGGCTACATGATAGTCAAACAACGTTATGTCAATCTTTTCTAATTTCTTATTAAATCGTCAGTAAAGTTTAACGCTAATTACATAAGTTACCCGTGTTTTCATATTTTTTTAAAACTATCCCTATAAATTTTAACACCATCATAAGCAAAATAAATGTACAATACACAATAAATTATAAAATATTAACATTAGGTTTTAAATAAACATTTCCATTGTAAAGTTACATGAATCTAAAATAACGATTTTTGGCTCTCCTGTAAAGTTGCACTTTTGTAGATAGTGTTGTTTGACACTAAGCCCTCGAATTATTTGTCACCACTTCCTGTCAGGTTGATGACTTCATTAATTTCCTATGTGTAGATGTAGCCTGAAGATTTCATTATAAATCACCGCTTGCTGTTTTTCTACGCAGCCGAAAACCCAACGATCGACAACGTATTAATAACAATTTTGAAACAATAAGTCTAAAATGTACTAAAGTTACCGAAGTTACTATACTATCATTAGCTAGCGTATAGAATACATGTAGGTATTAAAAGGAGGCTTACCCATCAATCTATTATGTCAGCTGCCGAATTGTAGAACCTTTTTATCCATTCTGGTTTAAAAATGCCAAAAATGAATATAATTCTGACACTATTACATTATTATATTTTATTTTATCTACATCAATGTCAACTTGAAAAATATTGCACGATTGCTTTTGTTTTTAAAATATCATGTAGAATTGACATGAAATTTGAAAAGAATGACATGTCATCAGTGACAAAATAGTCTCACAACTCGAGTGTTGATTGGCTGAGCCATGGCTCTGCTCTGATTGGTCATTGAACTGGCCAAGTGTCACTTCGCATGTGATCATAGATCATAGAGCATAGATCATAGTTAGCATGAGAATAGGATAGCTGTATGGAAGATACACTCCCTGAATGGAATACAATAGAATATAACAAATACCTCCATCAAAATAATGCTTAATGCAAGAAAAAGTCATTATCATAGTTTAAGGGGGGACATGCTCGTCGAAGGTCAAAATTGAGTTTTTATTGTATTTTCAAACCATGATCCTGGACACGGTTTAAACGTTGTAGATAATCTATTTATATAATTTTGAAGCCTTATTATCCTTTATAGTTATTTTAAACATTTGATGACTGCATGAAGTATTTTTGTTACATAAAATAGTATTCTTTTAAACCTCTCGCTCTAATGTTTTAGAATATAGTCATATTTCGGTACATAACTGTGCAGTGGTGTTAAGATTTTTTACATTTATTAATTTTTAAACGCATTTATAAAACCATTAGCATAATTTATTACGAGATAATTTTTGTAAAATATTCACGATAAAAAATTATATTGATAATCTCTGTGATCCCAAATTTGACAAGAATTAGACATTTTATTATTCAAAAAATCGGCAATATTAACACATTTGAAGATGATTCTAAAGATACTTATTATAAGCTATGTCTTTGACCATTCAAGTGTGATGAACATCTTATGAATAATGATTGCTTTATAATAATTATTGACCTAAGAATGAGGTAGTGTTTTTTTGAAATACGCCATTTCTTTTGTCATTCCCTAGTAGTTAAGCTACAACATACGGCCGTAGCCATAAATTGACAAACTCTAATTAAAGTAGGGAGTAAAATTATGTTAACGCGCGTGTTTGAACATGTACCTAACTAAATTTTTTTTTAATTTTTTTTTAAACGGTACATGTTCAAACACGCGCGTCAATATCATTTTACTCTCTACTTCAATTATAGTTTGTCAATTTATGGCGACGGCCGTATGTTGTAGCTTAACCACTGGGGAATGACAAAAGAAATGGCGTATTTCAAAAAAACACTACCTTATTCTTAGGTCAATAATCATTATAAAGCAATCATTAGTCATAAGATGTTTATCACACTTGAATAGTCAAAGACATAGCTTATAAAAAATATCTTTAGAATCATCTTCAAATGTGTTAATCTTGCCGATTTTTTGAATAATAAAATGCCTAATTCTTGTCAAATTTGGGATCACAGAGATTATCAATATAATTTTTTATCGTGAATATTTTACAAAAATTATCTCGTAATAAATTATGCTAATGGTTTTATAAATGCGTTTAAAAATTAATAAATGTAAAAAATCTTAACACCACTGCACAGTTATGTACCGAAATATGACTATATTCTAAAACATTAGAGCGAGAGGTTTAAAAGAATACTATTTTATGTAACAAAAATACTTCATGCAGTCATCAAATGTTTAAAATAACTATAAAGGATAATAAGGCTTCAAAATTATATAAATAAATTATCTACAACGTTTAAGGAGTGTCCAGGATCATGGTTTGAAAATACAATAAAAACTCAATTTTGACCTTCGACGAGCATGTCCCCCCTTAAATAAAAGTATATTTTCAAATGAATCAATAAGTATTTATATTTACTAATCAGATAAACAAATAATATAGCCACATCTATGTTAATATTAAACTGAATTAATCTATGTATTCATTTGTACAAGGAAAGTAATATCATAATACATTGGACTATGTTCCTTCAAAAAATTTTATAAAGCCAAAACATATTACTTTGACCATTCTGGCAGTGTCCAGTCACTATTCAGCCTCTCATCGTACTGTACCTTATCTGACAAACATGGATCTCACCGTAACACACAAGGTTTTGGTCACTTAGACTCGTTTTTTAACAAAATTTAGCTAATTTGTCAAAGCTATCATATTAGTATATAATATTATAACCGAGAATAAAATCATTTGTGTTCACATGTTACTCAAAATATCTAGTAGTTGGTGTCACTTCCCATCAAGTGCGAGAGGGAGAAGATGCATTCTCCTTCTCGCCCAGTATGCTGGTTGAGGGCTTCGTCTGTTGTTTGGGAGTTTGGGAGTGATCATAATAAACGCCTCGGAATGATAGTCGAAAACCGGCTAGATTTATTTAAATTACCTATACTGGTTACTACTACATTTTTATACAATTTTATATCACTTAATGGGTGAATGGGTAGAAGATCCTACCGCCAAAATCTTTCGCGCTTCCGACATCGCTGCCGGTGAGAAGCGTTACCCCTTCCCTTCCGAGCAAGCTCACACACGGGAACGTACAAATCAGCGTTTCCGGGTATTTTTTCAATGGCGTACTAAAATAATATGTAAATTATTTTTAATAGATTTACTTAGATAGAATTTTTTTTATATTATAAAAAAATATTTCAGATAATAAATTGATTAGTAATGAATTGATTATAGCGTCAAAAATTGGTCTGTCTCGTAATCGACCCTCGAACATGGTTCCGGCCTCTCAAGACCTCCAGAGGAGATATCCTAACTGGAGAGATACTAACATAATCTGAACTCAGAAATAAAAACCCAACTGTCAAAATATTCTGGCTTACTGAACAAAAATATGTCATCAGACGAAGATACAGTGATAAATAAGAAATAGGTTGAAATATAAGGTACATCTATCAATTAGAAGTACTCCAATGCCCAGTGTTGAATTGAAGAGTGTTCATGCCCAACCCAGAAATGTTGGAAGGATATTTCTCAGCCTTTTATATGAAAAAGATCTTATTACGTCTGGAAAATTAACGTGTAGTTTATTTCAATTTGTGTTTCATCTATAAGAAGTATCCAACGGGTTGAGGGAATATCTTATAACTATTCCCCAAAAAATCTGTTAAAATTACGTCGATTCTGTGGAGGTCCATGATATGGGCATATTATGCTCCTCTTATGTGAGGTTAACTGACTTTTTTATGTGGAATGTTGTCCATTGGGTCTTTTCAATGGATTAAACACACGTTGAAAAAAATAACATGCATTTTTGGCCAGTCACAGGATCAAACAAGCTACCCATTATATTTTATCATCATTATCAGAAGCATGACACCGCAGGATGGGCCTTGGGTTCTTCCAGCAACTCTCTATATCTCAGCATTGTATCTTCTCCTCCAAATGTTGCCGTTCCTGATTGGCGTATAAATATGGCGGAGAATAACCGTAGTAGTTTACTTTTATTTAATTTTACATATCACGTTTTTTTCTGATAGACTGAAATCGAGATGGCTGGCGATCCGGAATTGAAGAAACTGAAAACGGGCGTGACAATTCAGCTGCAAAGGCGAGGCTTCTTCCGAGTGGATGTGGCTTACCAGCCCTCAACTGAGATCTGCGGCCGGTGTCAGCCGTGTGTTCTCTTCCATATTCCTGATGGCCATACCAAGGAACAGCCAACTCTGCAGGTATGATTATTTTTGATATATTTGATATACAAGTATTGTCTTCTTATCTGTCTTTCAAAAGATCCACTCCGCTATATTCTGTGCATCTTATTTCCCCCGTTCACATATCAATTGGTTATTGTACAGATATTGTTTGTACAGTTTTTGCAGAAATTACTGCAGCAGAATGCAGGAACTCGCTGAAGTAAGCAACAAAGTTGGCTTGAAAATAAATGTAACAAATATGAAAATCATGTTCAACTGCTTTGTGGACCAAAAAGAGATCCTTATCAATAGCACTCAGCTCGAACAGGTGGCATTTATTAACATTGCCCGACGGCCATAAAACCCAAGTAAAAAAAACCGCATCGACTGTCTCCAAAAATTATTCCTTAAGACATGTTTAAGTTTATCCCATATTTTTCCAGTCTCGAGGTCCACACCCAGTAGCATAACAGCCAATAATTATTCTCATAAAAAATCTGTTTGTAGTAACTACTGTCACTCGTTGAAGCAATATATTCCATTTTTAACAAAATAGAAACTTTTTAAAAGGCCACTTAAAAACTGAAATACCTACATATTTTTATCGGTGTATTTTATTACTTGAAACCAAATAATTAGGTTGTAAAGATGATAATTAAAAAAATAGAATTTGGTGGATGTTTAGTGTATGCTACTCAAATGGTACTGTGTATAAATTTACCTCTTTAAAACTCGGGAAAATTATATATAACAACTTGGCAACCCCAAAAGGTATCAACATTGCCATGTGGCTGATTCTTGTCACTATTTGAAATTGTGTCAAAATTATTGCACATACAATATACCTACCTGTTTCGAATATCTTACTTTGCCTGCATGGCACTTCAAGCATACTAAACTTGTAATTTTCCTATTATTACCTACCGATTTTACCACTAATACATTATAAATTTAAACAAGTAACATTTCATGATATTTTATTCTTGTTATTGTTTATAGTTGTCAAAGTTTTACGTAAATTTCGTACTGTCAAAAGTTTTTCGATTTTTGTTGCAGATAAATAAATTACCTGTAGTTTAGGTATTATTTATTGTTCATTTTTCGTGTTACATGCTTTATTATTACTATTATGATATATATAAAGTGATATTTATTAACTTAATTTAGTCAAACTAAAAGATACAAAATGCTCCATTTTAATTAAAAATTGACGAAATTCGCACGCAATACGGAATTCGGATAATATTTAGTACATAACTTGTTATAAAAATGATATAATTATTATTTTTATGCTTCAGAGATATACAGCATTAATTTGATGTTTTAGATTTCTGAAAACTATTGTCACTTGATGCTAACCATAAAAATCTACTTTCGATTTTTGTTTATTGCCTATGGAAAGTTTCGGGAAACTTTTGTCTAATAATCTATATGAAATGATCTTTTCTGCTTTCCAATAGCTTTCTGAAAAATCGTATTATTTAATTAGAATCCAGTTAGAACCTATCTAGCAATGATTATTATGAGGTATTCATTAAATTCTAAAGTCAACCAATATTAGTCTACACTCTGCAATGTCTACATGAAGTAATTTTGTAGAAACAAGTTTGGTTTTAATGCATTTTTTATTTTTTAATAATAATTATGTAGTGAAAATTTTAAGTGTGCTACTACATAATAAGTATATAAATTTTGCTTTCTCAAGATATTTTTTGTTTTGTCAGAAAAGTCAATGTTATAAAATAAAATATTCCGTCCAAATTTCATGATCAAAATAAAATTTTCCCCTACATATTATAGAAGGAAATCGCAACTTGTTGATTATTTTTTATGGAATATTTGCCTTTTGTCGACCTACTTGGTGGCATTACTACACCATATTAACTCGAAAAAAAAACTGAACTTGATTTAGAACTGAATACATCCATATTATATCAATAAAAAAAATATGGTTATCTATTATTGAAACAAACAACATAAAACTCTCACACACTTGAGATGCAGTCATTAGCAACCAGTGGCCTACAAACCAGATCTACCCATCGGCCTGTTTTCATTTGTCTAAACTAAAATGTTAAATTTAATTACATACTGCAAAAAATCTATTCTATACATTTTTTAAATCATGTTTCCTTGTCGTTCTCACCTCATTTTTGTGGCTCCCCACAGTGTTTCGGTACTATGTAATTCTGGTCCACAGACCAAAAAATGTCGCCTATTCAATGCTGTACTTAACTTAACTTCAAAATTATGCGAAATTGTGTTAAAAATGCTATGATGTATAACAATAACCAACTCGAAGTTTCGCCTTTTAGATAATAACCGCAAATAACCGTTTTACACATAAATTTATAACATTACATTACGTAGTTATGACAATTATTTCATCGCAATTTTATATTAGCCAGATAGGTTTACCAAGTAAATACTTCTTTCATTGTATTGATTATTATTATTCTCTTTTTTTTAGCAATCGAAGACAATAAAAGAGAAGACGCCACCTATAGTGAAGGCATCTCCAGCTGAGGTATGTCATTATTTTTTACTGAAATTAACTTTCACCAATTATCATCGTCAGTACTAGAGAGGTTTCTCTATTATAGTACTATCAAACAAGAAATCGGCGATAACAGGAAGTCGCTGTAGTCAGTTTTAACACGTGGACAAGAAATTGTTGTTGTCGACAATAAAGGTAGCAATGAATATCATGTAGTGTCTGCTTGCTGCGAGAAGTTGCTAACTTAAATCTTGAACATCAGTGACATTTAAATTTGCACATGCATTCTTATAATTTCTTCAACCAATACAATGTGTAATGGCATTTCAGAAGGTGTCAGGAAATGCTGAAGGTGCCCTTTTAGAAAGCATTGCGAAGCAAGGTGACAAAGTACGACTGCTTAAAGAACAGAAAGCTGACAAGGCAGCGGTCACCGCTGAGGTAAGCAGTATTGGTTTTCCCTATGAAATATGACACCTAATTTCTGTAATGATACAACTAATTTAAATTATATATTTCTTTGCACACGTTTTTATTACACGACAGTATCAATTCAATCGAGAAATATTCATTATAACTATATTTTAGATTTAGATCAATGTTTTCGAATTTCTAACAAAATATGACAAAATTATTGTTATGCAATATATCCTCTCATTTCAATTTTGAGTTGTCATAAAGAGTTTGTACTACAACTAAAGAGAACCTTTTTGTCAATTCTACAATACATTTTTGTCACACTTAATGGTGATTCCTTAACCTATTTATGTGACTGATATTGTAGCCATAGCAAAATTGATACCCTATACCAGTGGTGGCGAGCCTATGGCACGCGAGATGATTTTGCATGGCATGCGTTTGAAGAGAGATAAAATACATATAATAATAATAAATGACAGATTGCATTTTATAAAATATAGCAGACAACATTTACATTTAATTTAAATATATAATTGCATAGGTGGGCCCTTAGAATTATTTATGTGTCACATATAATATTATCGCACTAACCTCATCAGGCGGCGGGTAATGCCGCATCGCGAACCTCTAATTTCAATTGATTTACAATGTAGCCACTGTAGCGAGAGAATGCTTCATCTGATCGGAGCAATTCTGGTGTCAATCTGTGCCTAAACAACCAAACTAATTAATACATTAACAAAAAAATTCATTTCGACCCACAAAAAATGTCTGCATTAAATAAGAAACAAAAACTTGGTGAAGCTAGTACATAGTAGTAATTCTGGCACACAGTTTCATAATTGGTGGACCAAAATGTATGGCGTAATTGTAAAAATATAAAGATAAAACTATAATTATAATATGTGCTATGTTCTGTGAGTGGTATCTAGAACATCGTCATTTTTTTAATAGAATTTTTTTCTGTTATAACTGCTCGGTACATCAGACAGTTGAAAAATAATATTTGGGAAATTTTGACACGCGTTCGTAAAAAAGTTTGCCAACCCTGCCCTATACAATGGTGCATTGAAAAATAACTGCTATACAATCTGTTGTGCCTGCGACGAACGAGTGATAAGGTTGTCTGCTTATGTAGGGCCCCAGAGCATTGACAGGTTGAGCAAAAGGTTAACATCCATTTCTCATAAAAAAAAAACTATGATAAAAGACCTATTTGTGAGACGGCTAAGATCTACTTTGTGTGTCCTTTTACTATGTGTCTCTATTTCAGTGTTTAAATGCCAACAATTTCATACAATTTCATATTGACATAATTTAGGTCCAAGGCTTATTGGCCTTAAAAGCGGAATACAAGAAATTGACCGGAGCGGACTGGACTCCTAATAGCAAGCCGCCGTTAGCTCAACCGGCCGTCGTACAGAATAATGCGCCAACAGAGTCAGGCGGTGCGAATGCTGTTCTTGACAAAATAGCACAACAAGGCGATAAAATCAGGCAGCTCAAACAACAGAAGGCCGACAAGAAAGCAATTGAACCAGAGGTAAATTTGATTGAGCATTCTTGGTGTCGTGTTCTTTTGAATCTCGATGACCGAATTGCACAACTTTCCCCGTCCTGTGCCAGTTTTATTAATTCTCCCCACATTCTGAACGTTGAATCAATTTCTTGAAAAGGTTACGTTGCCAAGAACCCCTTTCTACCCCACTATTTATGTATTTCCTGGTGATCAAATTTATCATTGTGTGTAGTATCCAGTGTTGCCATCTTTTTCTATGCTGATTATAGTACAAAGGTGTAAAAATTATAGTATTTCTGAAAAATATATAGTACAGGAACATTTTACGTCTTGAATCCTTTAAAAGTATAGTATTTTGGCATATTTGGTGTAAAACTATAGTATTTTACATTTTTCGCGAAATTAAAATTATAGTATTGTTCTATAATTATAGTACGGTTGGCATCACTGGTAGTATCTATGTTTCGTGCTTGTCACAGAATCTTAGCAAGATATCTGATTATTCGTAATAGGTAATAAAACAAATGTAAAAATTTCAATAGTAAATCAGCTGTACAAAATCCTTTCACTTGGATGGTGATCACTGTAATGATTGGCTTTGCCAGACACTACCAGTGATCATCCTCCTATTCAGTTTGGCTCTAGGTATCTCTTCTAGGAAAGTGGTCAAAATATTGAACACATTTTGTACAAACATACGAGGGTGGGTCAATAAGTCCTTAGAAAAGCCGACAGGTGGCGCGACTAGTACTGCAAGCGGTTTGTTTTCATGCAGCGGCACTACCGATTCAGTATGCTGCGAAGTTTCAATCAGATTGGTCGGGTTGTTGTGTGTTTCTCGTACATTTAAAAAAAAAATTTGCTTGTGGAAAATGGAAAAATGGAAAATGGAGAAAATTGAGTTTAGAGTTGTTATTAAACATTTTAATATAAAAGGGTTAACAGCAAAGGAAATAAAAAATGAGTTGGATTTAGTTCACGGCATATCTGCTCCTTCACTTGCAACTATTTATAACTGGTTAAATGAATTTAAACGTGGTCGTACATCAACAAAGGATGAACCACGCTCAGGACGTCCTGTAGAGGTGACTACACCAGAAATGATCAATAAAATCCACGATATGGTGTTAAGTGACCGAAGATTAAAGTTGAGTGAGATAATTGAGGTTACAGGGATCTCAAAAGGTAGCGTCATTTCTATTTTACATGACAAATTGGGCATGAAAAATATTTCTGCAAGATGGGTGCCGCGTTTGCTCACAGTCGACAATAAACGCAGTAGGGTGGTGGCCTCTAAAGCCCTGTTGTCGCTCATGCAACGCAATCCGGATGAATTTTTTCGTCGCTTTGTGACTGTAGATGAAACATGGATACACCACTATACTCCCGAGACGAAAGAACAGTCAAAGCAGTGGATTGCGAAGGCAAACCATGTCCAAAGAAGGCGAAAACCGTAAAATCAGCTGGTAAGGTTATGGCTGCTGTATTTTGGGATGCACGTGAAATTATTTTCGTTGACTATTTGGAAAAAGGAAAAACAATAACAGGGGATTATTATGCATCTTTATTGGACCAGCTAAAAAACAAAATTGAAGAAAAACGGCCTCATTTAAACAGGAAAAAAATCCTCTTTCATCAGGACAATGCCCGTGTTCACACATGTTTACGATCAATGACTAAAATTGAAGAATTGAAGTTCGAATTGGTCGACCACCCACCGTATTCGCCAGATTTAGCCCCCAGTGACTTTTTCCTTTTCCCAAACTTAAAAAAATGGCTAAGTGGACAACGTTTTTTTTCAAATGAAGAAGTCATCGATCGGACAAATGCTTATTTTGAGGACCTTCCGAAAACTTATTTTTCTGACGGTTTAAAAAAAATTGAGAAACGTCTAACCAAGTGTATTGAGCTCCAAGGAAATTATGTTGAGAAATAAAAAAAAAATACAAAAATAAAACCTGTTTTAATGCTTTTTTCTAAGGAATTATTGACCCACCCTCGTAGAATCATCCGTATGCATGATTGTCTATGGAATAGCATCTCAAATGCGTTGATTCTCTTCCTCTCAGGGAATCTAACTAACCACTAGTAAACTTCATCAGCTGAATGCAGAACTATTCTAACTTACATTTGAAATATTTTACAGATGTGTTCTTTGAAACATCCTATTTAAGTTATTTATTATTTATATAGACACATTTATGCATCATTATTTTCATCAATAGTCCTACTAAAATATGATGTATACATTTATCTATAAACATAATAAATTACTGAAGTTATTACGAAAGTTTCAAAGAACTTCCTTCTGAAATATTTCAAGTGTGAGTTAGAATAGTTCTGCATTCAGCTGACGTTATTCAAAATAAACTAGCATTGTAACCGTGTATTAAGAGAGGAAAATGATAATCTTACTTTTATTGTTTAAAGATTCTGCAGTTTGAAAACTATCTAACTTCTATCGTTTGATTATTAGGTACAGTCTTTATTGGCGCTAAAAGCAGAGTATAAGAAGTTGACAGGAAGCGATTGGACTCCTGATACCAAAAAATCGGCGCAGCCTGCACCGGTCCCGAAGGAACCATTGCCATCATCCGGTGGCGCGAATGCTATTCTTGACAAAATCGGTCAGCAGGGAGACAAAATCAGATTGCTCAAGCAAGACAAGGCCGACAAGAAAGTTATTGAAGTCGAGGTTCCTATTGCATTTCATTATAAATTACTATTTGAAAATGAATTTGTTTTTACTATTTATGTACTATTTAAACATTATATAAGTAATGCTAATTGGTTTTTGATTTTATTAGAATTGAAACTATATCTGTACATTAGAGCTAAAAGTGCGGAAGTCATATTTTTATCATTTTTTTTATGAAAGTATGCAGATTTAAATGTGTATGTATTCACATTCTTTTAATGCTGAAAATTAGGGAGTCCAATGTTACTTACTTCTAAAGCGACGGTACTTAGTCCAATTATTATACTTTAGTGCTGTAAACGTGGATGTCCAATTTAAGTCATTTTTGCTTTAATCTATAGCTAAAAGATTAGGGAATTGCAAAAGTGTGGAAGTCTAACATACTGAGTTTTAGTCCGAACGCGAGTGAGTATTTTTACTAGATCAGATTAACTATTTTAAAACTGCTCTCCTGTAAAATATTGAATATGTGACTTGCAGACTTTCAGCTCTAAGGTACAGATATTGTTGCCCCAATTGCCCCCATCTGCGAATTGTATTTTTAGTTCAGGGAAAACAAATAAGTATGGCTGACAAAGTATAGTGTGCACTTTTTATGTTCAATCTTAACAGCTTACCGCCATCCCTTGCTACTGGTATCCAGCCCATTTCCAATAAAGGTTTTTATCAACAAACTATTACATTCGATATATCGACATAGACATGTTTATTCCCTTATCCGATTATTCCATTTTTTGTTCTTATGCATTACGCGTAGCATGCACCTCTCCATACCGCTGATAACAGCTGATGATAACTGATGGCGATTCAAAAAAGTCACTATTCACATATTATGACAAGTTGAAACTGAATATGTAAATTATTATGAAAATTTCATTCCAGCTGTAATTTGATCTAAAACGCTGTAATGCAAACCTTTGACTGGTAAAATTGTCCACAGGTCAAGACCTTACTAGCCTTGAAAGCTGACTACAAAAAGGCGACCGGTGTTGATTGGACTCCAAATACAAAACCGAGTGGTCCATCCACTCCAGTGGTAGCTTCTATCTCCCCACCCAAGATAGTCTCTCCAGCAATGGCCGCTTTGCCGCCTTCACAGAGCGGTGACAGCAGCCTCGACGGCATCCTCGATAAAATAACTCAGCAGGGAGACAAGATTCGCCAATTGAAACAGGACAAGGCCGATAAGAAAGCGTTGGATCCCGAGGTAGATTGCACATCAAACTATGTTTATTAATTTTCGGTGTTAGTAACAGCAATTATACTATTTCTTTTTGAACTTCATCAAACGTCATCTGTTATGGACAGCAATTTGGGTTACTTTATCATCATCACCAGCCTGGCTCGATCCACTACTTAATGATAGCCTTTGCAAGCTGATTACATTTCACTCAATCCCATGCATCGTGCGTGATTATCTTTTCTTCAAGCTTTACGTCCTGCTCATTTTTATTTGAGGCTTTTAGTATACTCTTGAGCTAGTAAACCAATAGGTACTAATACATATTCTGCAATTATCTTATTTAATCATAATGATTGCAGCAAGCATTTAGAAAAAAATAAATCATGTACCAATGGCTTTGACCTAACCTATCTGGTGGTACTAACATCGAGACTACTCTTAAAAAGTTAAATCAATGATTTTGGTCATATGCGGGTGGAATGTATAGGTTTCCACGGAGTGGCAATTATCTTGCGTACTTCCCTGGTCTTTTCGGATGTTACGGTATTAAAAATTCTCTATAACTCCTTAATAACGAACTAACTTGTCATTAGTAATGCAAATTGGGAGGGCAATAACTACATTCAATCAAATCAATTCAGATATTGATATATTCCACTTACGTGAGGTGAGTTTAGGTGGACACTGTCTTATGAGTTTTTAAGATAGGGTCTATCAACCTAGTTCACTCGGTGTGCTTCCATATACTATTATTATTTTATTATTTACTCATATTACCATGTATTATTTTTATTTCAATATTGTTAACAGTTATTTTTATGTCGTGTCATGAACACTTTGAATTTATAATTTGTCATGTTGATTATATTATGTAAAATAAATAAATTTGAATCTTCACAGGCTTTTTTATTACGAATGGTTGATGGCCATTAATTAGCTCAACCCACCGGGTTCTTGTTCTGAATTACGTACATTAAAATTTGTGTTTGAACTTCTTTTTAGATTCAGGCACTGTTGGCTTTAAAAGCAGAATATAAGAAAGTATCAGGAAAAGATTGGACTCCCAATGTCACCCCTGCAAAAGCCCCACAGCCAACCAAAGGTATCTAATTAATTATTCATTATTTAATAGAGGTTTATTAAATTTACGATTGTCTATGACTTGGTGCCACTTAATGATATATGATTGAAATCAGACATTTAGTGAGTGTTGGCAGACTAAATATTAAATACATAGAATGCAATTGACAGCTGTCAGAATAGACATATATAATGCACGAAATTCTGGCAAGTACAGTAGAATCTCGATATAATGGACTAATGCGAGTGAGGGGTGCCTGTTAAATCCGAAACTCCGTTATATAAAACACAAACAAATTTTATTCGTCTTCGGGTTATATATCCAGACACACCCGTTGTGGAGTGATATTAATATTCAATGTCGATGAGCTTGCTTTTGGTAATCCTGCTTTGAATAATCAAGTTGTGTTGGCACCTTTGAAATCTCCTGTTTATTTATAATCAACTCTCTAAAATTGCAAAAATGCGTGTAATATAGTTCAGTTTTGTTATCTGAATTTGGTTACTGCCAAAAGTTGGCAAGTCTCGAAATCATGTTATGGAGTAATTGCAATATGAAGTTTGACATGCCCTCTAAAATCAACCATAATGTTAATTTCTCTGTACTTTATGTTCATCTTCTATACATTGGATGACCTAGAATTTTTTTTCTAGGATACATTTATATGTAGACACATAATCCATTGTTAACTCGCCTTACAAACTTTTGGCAGGCATTCCACAATTTCTGAATGTTATTAGATTATCAGGCGCAGAACATTGTTTACAAGTGGTGACACTTAGATTTAAACATGTATAACATTAAGCGGATGTTTTTAACAATATTCACATTTGACCGGATATTTTGTCCGTTATATCGAGGTTCTACTATAAGCTACTGTATGCATAATATAAATCTCTGCATTTGGTCCATATACTAGTGATCCCATAGTAAGATTAACAAGAATAAGACGATTGTTTCATGGTCAATATCATTGACAGTTTTTAAATGGATACTATCTCGTATTCACTTGTCTTGAACATCCCACTCCCACTTTTCCTTGTCATCGTCTTATACATAATAAGCTATATATTTTATAGTATTTTTTTTCAATTTGATTGAAATTCTGTGTTTATTTGAAGCTCCGGCTAAACCTCAAGTAGCCAATGATGCTGCGAAAGCTGCTCAACCCGCAAACCCAATGACCGATGCTCTGACTGCTAGAATTAATGATCAAGGAAACGTTGTGAGGAATCTCAAATCGAATAAGGAAGAGAAGAAGGTTTGTAATTCTCTTACATCCTTGCGCAACCGAGGCGGCTCTCGTAGTGCAGTGCGTAAGGTGCTTGCCTTCCACCCGAGAGTTCCTGGGTTCGATTTTCGGTCAGGACACAAAATATTTATGTGTTTTTCTCAAAGCCTGGGTGTTTGTGATTGTTCAAAATTACTAACAACCACCTTGTACGAAAAAGCAAGGACATGGTTATTAATAATTCTAAAAAAAAAAAAAAACTTTGTGCAACCACATTTCTACGGGAGATCAGCACAGCATTATATTACACATACTAAACTTTGTTGATGGAAGACTTTATCTATATGGACCACAATTCCGAATCCACAACTGATCGTATTTTGTTATGTAGCCAGTATGAATCTGTGCGGTGGTATATCAGGAATGTCTAACACACCAATCGTCGCTGAATTAGTCTGAATTTTAAAAACTAACCAGCACCATATGCAAGTTGTATTCTTAGTTCAATGAAAACAAATAGGTATGACTGACAAATTTTAGTGTGCTCTATTTATGTCAGATCTCAAGAGCCTACCTTTACCCTTCATCACTGATATTCATAATTTTTATAATAACCGTACTACATACATATTTATTTTAGGAAGTGGTAGACGCAGCTGTAAAATTACTGCTGCAATTAAAAGCAGAATACAAAACGTTGACTGGTACCGATTTCCCAGTTCCCGGCAAAGTTGCTAAACCGGCTGCCAGTAAACCTACCCCTGCTAAGAAAGAGAAGACTCCACCAGCTGATGCTGCCAAAATGAAGAGTAAAAAGCCTGAGGTAAACATACTTTAGAGTCTGATATAATCAACATAATTTGGTGGTATTAATTAAGACAGTGACAGCTTGAATCGTCAAACCTCAGCATTCTATATTTGTTCTCCATAAAGCAAACATCTATTGATTGAAAATTACTTAATGGGGTCATAATAGACTTAATAGTCTTTTTCACTATCACATATTTAGACTCCATCTTCTAGAGAAGATATTTTCAATATCTTTGCTCTGCTTATTACGCTTTTGAACAATTGGAACAATCTCAAGCCGGCCAAAGATGATGAAGAAAAAATTCTTTAAAATTCAGGTGCAAGTCGTTTCGCATTGCAGATTCATTTACAGCCAGCTTCAGACTTATTGCTATCATTTGTCAAAAACCATGGATCCCTGGTCTACTAATTCTAATACAAACCGTGAAAGCTTAGAAGGATGTATCGTTGATGTTACATAGATAAATGGAACTTTACTTCAAACTGCAACTTGCTTCAACTGGATTTTGATAGGGAAACCACAAAACACTCCACCTGGCAGAAAAGGGTTTCTTCAACATCTTTGGCCAATATAAAGGTTGAAATTTGAATTTAAACTAATTATGTTTAATCCCAAGATTGAAAATACCATCCCAGATTGCAATACCTAATAGATACATGAAAATAGTATTGCAAGGGTAAAAAAATAGATTAATTACGTCCTTCAAATGTTCGTTATTGAATTAAATGTAATTGTTGTAGGCCGGCGGAAAGGACGATAAAGAGTTGGGTGGGCTGAAGAAACAGACGAGACTCGGTCTAGAGGCCTGCAAGGAGACAGACCTGTCCGATTGGTACTCTCAAGTGATCACCAAAGGCGAGATGATCGAGTACTACGATGTGTCAGGCTGCTACATCCTGAGGCCGTGGTCATACGCCATCTGGGATGTCATCAAGGACTTCCTCAGTACAGAGATCAAGAAACTCGGCGTTAAGGATTGTTATTTCCCAATATTCGTTTCCAAGGTGAGTAAATGTTTCAAGATAATCACATTGCTCATGTCATTATCATGGTAGCTACAAATGCTTTAGAGCTTACCATCAAATACTATCATTATTTCAATAGATTGTATTGATTAAATGAACAAGCTCACAAAAATGGTAAAACCTATCTTAATATGAGGCGTCTAATTCCAAAAAGCGATAAGTCCACATTTGGTCCAATATGTATTGATCTATAAATTCCAAAACACGACATAACCCTACGAAAAAAAATAATTTAAGTCTCGATTTAATACAAAAAGCGCCAAGTCCGTGTTTCATATTATTTAAAGCTTGGTTGATTTCGCGCGTGTTTAAGTCAACCAATAAGGGAACGTTCAATATTGAAAAGGGCGTCTCCCATGCTGTAGCATCTGGTAAACTCATGACAGTGCCACGGAAATATGTGCCTTATGCGGAGGAAATTAAAAAGTGAAGTACAAATAGCGCTACGTCCAATCTTATTTTGCCTATATTTATTACATTTAACAGTTTATCGGCTGAAACAAATTGCCATTTGGTTCTAATTTCGACATAGAATACAACGGAAAAAATAATCTCACGTTAAAACAAATAATTGAAGCTTGAAACATAAAAACGTTGTTTCCCGAAAATATTGAATTGTGGACTTATTTTTGTAATTATCATCTCTACCTCATATGTACTATGTACCAATTTTGCAATTTACATAATAAATTTTATAGATTTGTATTATGGCATTTAAACATGCTTCAGATACCCATTATTTCATCTTCTTGCTTAAGTGTGCCATAGTGACTGCTAATCCGCAAACCAACTAACTGCACTTTTGACCAAAAGTGAGATTTTGATGGCAGTTTTCTATGCTCACACAAAATTTCAAATTCTTAAACCTATAAATAAATGCTTTATCGTTCTTTACACAAAACAGCCAACTGCAGGTGCCAAATTTCCAATATCGTAAATGGAAAAACTCGGCTCTTTATATAAGCTCACTTAATATTTGTCTCGAAAACGACCTGGTAATAACTATGAGAAAGCCCGATCTAGCTTGCATCTTACTCTAACTCATAGTCAGCGCATGACGACTTGCTCTGTCCGCTCAGACATGAATTTTTGGTAGCTTGCAAGCTTTGGCTTGCAGACCCTTAGGGTCACTATTCCAAGAACCCAAATTTAGTTTTACAGCCATGGCAATACGGGTGAAATTCGGGAATCCATGTTAACGGTCTTAACACATTATACCTACAAGGAAATATTATAAGACGATATTCGTAATATCTTCTTTTGTGGTACATTTTTAGAATGAAACTTGTATGGGAACTCCTCATCTAGTAGTATATCAATGATTAATTCATAGTGCAACAAAAAAATTGAAAAAATAAAATTTTTTGAATTATTAAATTCCGCCCTATTCTTCTTTCTATTCTTCTATTCTCCTTCCTGAACAATTTGCCCAAGTGGAGTTAGCCGGTTTGCAGATTAAACAGTCGATATGACCAATAAATACATCTGCAAGATTCCATGATTCTTCTTCAAGTTACGAGACATATTTCAAGGAAGTGTGTAGGCATGAAAAGTAGAGTCAAAGTACAGTGGAACCCCGATTTTTTTTTTACCATGTCCGATCCTAATAAGATCATATGGACCTCCACAGATTTTTGTTTTTACGAGAAATGGATGTTAGCCACTTGCTCAACTTATTAGGTCCTTACTCTGACTCAAACATAAATTGAAAAATAATATGTGTATTTGCCAGACCCGAGATTCGAACCTGGGACCCACGACATTATATGTTGACGCTTAAGCCACTCGGCAATCGTGTGCGGTCCAGATTTTACGTGCCCGAAATTCACGTTTCCCCGCTAATTGTGTGTAGTTTCTGAAGTCCCGTTTCATTTGAGTACATTTAATTTCCGGTTTCACGTTTTTATTTCCCGCAATCTTTGTGAAATATTCAAAACTTTCAATTAAATGCATGGCTTCCGACGTAGTGTAAGTAATTGATGTCAGTGGATCACATTTCCAAGAAAAGCAATTCTATGAAGAACACTTCGATGAAGAAAAGGTGAACTTAAATCTATTTCCAACATAAAAAGATACTATAAGGTACATCGAGGGCCTAACAAGTTATTTTACTAGCATTGATACAACATACAAGATGAAATAAATTTATAATATTAAAAGAGTTTTATATAAAGATGCCAAAAACATATAGGTATGAAATTAATTTGTATGGCTTTTTAATAAAACATGAAAAATATAATAAAGCAGTCAAATACTGTTATTGTTCAAACTACATAATATTAGGCTACAGTTCTACTAAATGCGCTGTATACTTATACACCTATCTGGTTTTAAGGCTGCACTAGAACGAGAGAAAACTCATATAGCAGATTTTGCCCCGGAAGTGGCGTGGGTCACCCGCAGTGGAGAAACCGAACTCGCTGAACACATCGCAGTGCGACCAACTTCAGAAACTGTCATGTATCCTGCCTACGCGAAGTGGATTCAATCATACAGAGACCTTCCTCTCCGCCTTAATCAATGGAATAATGTTGTCGTAAGTAAATATTGCAATGTTTTGTCTTCAGTACAAGGGCAACCTTTTTATTATTTCATTGTTTTTTTTAGTGTCAACTATCAATTTATAGTAGAAAGACATAATTTTAATTAAAATTCAACACAACATTTATTATGTTCCTACCTAACCCACATAAATAAAAATCAATTAAAAAGAGCCATGGAACTCATACAAAATCATGGATTGGATTCCAAGATATTCATAAAAAAAACTGCCTAAATCGAACCATACGACACATACAAGATTAGGGAATATGTTCCAAAACACCATATAATAAAGAATATTGAGTATTATTATCTGGATTAATTTTATTGTAAGATGTTTGCTGACTGAAATTATTTATTATTTTTGTGTAGAGATGGGAGTTCCAACATCCGCAACCGTTTTTGCGGAGTCGAGAATTCCTTTGGCAAGAAGGTCATACCGCTTTTGCTACCAAGCCACCTGCTGATGAAGAGGTTCTTCAAATTCTTGGTATACTATTTATTTTTCTTTATTAGGTTATGAAACCACCCCCATGCCTTTAATTCTTTTGATATTGAGCCCATAGCATTATTATTTACGTTGTTCGCTTCTGACCGGAGCACACTTTTTATGAGGAATAGCTGTTAGGCATTCGTCTTACCCATCCTCGCACTGGATTAAATATACATACATTGAAAAGACAATACACATTTTTTCACCAGCCGCGGGCTCGAACCCTCGACACACCGTTTCGTATTTATACAAAGATGGCCAATGTGGGTGCCAGCATAGTAGTGGCAAAGGGTGGAGGTAGACTGTAGAGATACAACATAAACAGTGCACACTAATCTTTGTCAGTCATACTTATTTGTTTTCATCAAACTAAGAACACAAATTGCAGATGGTGTTTTGGTTAGGTTTTAAAATTCAATTAAACCCTGCCTAGTCCAAACCATAGTGGTAGGTAGAGGTAGGGTGTGGAGATCCGACAAAAATAATGCACACTTTGTCAGTCATACTTATTTGTTGTCGATAGCCGAGTGGCTTAAGCATCGGCCTATAACATTGTGGGTCCCAGGTTCAAATCCTGGGTCTGGCAAATACACATATTGTTTTTCAAGTCTTGTGTTTGGTATGGACCTAATAGGTTGAGCAAGTGGCTGACATCCATATCTCGTAAAAAAAATCTGGTAATACAAACCTCCACTCTGTGGAGGCCCATATCGTCTTTGTTCTGGCAGAACACACTAACCGGAGAATACTAGTTTTGAGTAATTTGACTTTGAAAATGTTTGAAATGGTCTATCATGTGAGGTTATTAAGTAATCGTAAAAAGGATGACCTTAAAATAAAGATTGTTTATTTATTAAGAAGGTTTCCAGACAGTAAAGTTTGAAATAAGGAACATTTTGGTATAACTAACTCAATATGTCATTTTTTCGAATTAGTGTCTTCTGCCAGAACAATGACGATATGATCTTATTAGGATAAGACATGGTCGGGGGGGGGGGAATATAAATAGTGCTGGATAGTAAAATTCTATTAAACTCTGCCTGAATCAAACCATAATTGATACACAATATTCTTCCATCTATAGAATATTTTTTTTTATTCTATTATGGTGTGCTTGTGTGTTTGATTAAAACATATATGTATGACTGACAAAGTTTAGTGTGCACTATTTATATTTGATCTTCGCAACCTTCCACCTTTTGCTACTGCAGACTAGTATGTCATTTAAAATACTGTTTACTACAGGTAGGCATTCTTTTGCTATTTTTCTTTTCTCCATTGCTCCATTCTTCTATTAACGTGAAATATTAATAACATTCTAAGTAATTACATTTTTTTTTTTCAGATCTGTATGCAAAGGTTTACACTGACTTGTTGGCAATACCTGTTATTCCTGGCCGCAAGACTGAAAAGGAAAAGTTCGCCGGCGGAGATTATACCACCACGGTTGAAGCATTCGTACCTGCCAGCGGTAGAGGGATTCAGGTATGGTTTATCACTTCATTTCAACATCATGAAGAAATAATGCTGTTAATGAACTGCACAATTCATATTGCTTTTTGAATACTTGCAGGGTGCGACCAGCCATCACTTGGGTCAAAACTTCGCCAAGATGTTTGAAATTATCTACGATGATCCCGAAACACAAGAAAAGCGATACGTCTTCCAAAATTCTTGGGGTCTTACTACTAGAACCATCGGTGAGTTATTTTGTTTTGAGATGTAACAAGTCACGCCATATGACAGCAGAAACCGTACGTAATGCTTTGTCACATGCTAAACACACTCCGAACCTTTTTTACGAACAGAATACGGACCGAAAATTTGGTCCATTGTGAGTAGACCAGAAGAGTGTACCTTTTTAGCTAGAAGTGTATTACATAAACTAATTACTTATAAATATTAATAATTCACAAAACATAACATATCTTCCAACAAACAGTCAGTTTTACATATTACTATATAATATGTTGAAAAAAAACTGCCTTTATGTAGATGGAGCTTTTATAATATATCAAAGTGAAGCTGAAAAAAGGGTTACTTAAACTAATACCCCGTTTACACGTGCATGGATTTACCGCTGACAGTACGTATTGTTATGGCCATAACAAAAAAATGCACATGTAAATACGTATTATCATCCAATTTGCAAGATTGCATACATGAATCAAAAAAGTTCAGAAGCTTCTGAATTTTCACGCGATAATTGGATTGTACAATATCTGCACCTGCGCAGTAGAACGATAGTCGCGAACCTGCCCGTAAAAAAAAGAATTACACCGCGCAGAGACTCATTTTAAGGTTAACCGATTTTCACGACTTGTCAAATAGTACCATTGAATGACAACATCGTGTCTCGCATACTCTTGAAGAATGAGATTTTACAGGTAAACAGTTATTATCGCGATAGTTTAAAATACACATTATTGGTGCAAGTAAATCCATGCATGTGTAGAGGACCTATAATGATATATATTCGCTGCAAGTCATTTTGCATTACAGATTTATTAATAGCAAGTTACACACTTGTACTCGTAAAAGATGTTTTTTTTTCAATCAACCATCATTAATTAGATCAATTGTGTAAAATCACTGTATCACTATATCACAGTAACTGTATAATTATAAGTAAGTAACCAAAGCAAGACATCAGCGGTAGGCCACCATTTTGTATTTACAATCAGTGCATTCAATGCTATCAACTTACAAATTCATCCTTCCTGAAAATATTTTTTAATCGCTATTAAATGCTTTACATAATAATAAAAATTATATTATGTACTCTCTCTATTGCATTACCTGTGTACATAGTTCAATCTCTTTGATAGTATTTCCATTATCTTTACTTTTGATTAGGTGTTATGGTGATGGTCCATGGAGACAACCAAGGTCTGGTGCTGCCGCCTCGCGTAGCAGCCGTCCAAGCGGTGATAGTGCCCTGCGGAGTCACTGCCACCACCAGTGCCGAGGATAAAAAGAAACTGCTGGACAGTTGCGAGCAACTGGAGTCCTCTATCGCTGCTGCTACCATCCGTGTGCAAGGAGATTACAGAGATAACTATTCTCCGGGATGGAAATTTAATCACTGGGAGCTCAAGGTATACATTGCGACAGATCAAACTATAGTTTTAATGTCATCATCACCTCGGTTGATGGTCGTTGCAACGTACTCGAATTGATCCAGCAGAATTTTAGTCAACCTTTAGCTCTTTTAATAACTTTTGGATGAGGAGGCTTTCAAGATGTGCTTTATCAGTGCATGATGAAGATATCCTGGACTGATCATATTTCCTTTAAGGAGATTTTAAAACGAGCCAATAAGACAGGAATGACAGAAGAATGACAAGAGAAGGTTCGACAGGATTGATGGTAGGGGATTTGATGGCAACAACGACATGCGTACCCAACGGAACAACAAAACATAAAGGTGAAGATGAGTGAACGTTAGGACTGATATACCAATGGATGAAAGCATGTTTCTATGGTTCACTGACAACCATACTAGGATATAATTAAACGTATTTCTGCAAACAAAATCCAACCCACATGTAACATTCTGAGTAAATTCAATATTTGAGAGAAAATTGATTTAAAAAAAATATGTGCGATTAATTTGACTATACAACAGACTTCTATTGGCAGCTATCGAGGGTAGTTTTTTCATATCATCGTTTAAGAAACAACACCGCGTAAGTCCCCATTTGGCGGTTTTGAGTTTTGAATAACATTCGGTAGGTAAAAAATCCTACACCGTGTTCCTTCTATGGAAAAATTCTTTTTGAATGAAAAAATGTTTTTTTTTAACTAAACACAAAAAAAATAAGTTAAAAGGTATCAATTTTCAATTTTTTGAGACGTTTTTTGTTTCCCCTGAAAATTTTAATCAATTGACTTCCGCAGTGTTGTTTCTTAAGCGAAGATATGTTTGTTTCGAATTATTATAATTGTTATAATAAGTTAGCCGTCTAAACAGTCAAAACTGTCTATCTCGCACTAAAATTTACCACAGTCAAGAGAGGTGCTGTTAAAAAACATAGCACTTATTGTAACAATTTCAACTAACTTAATGTAATTGTTACAATAAGTGCTAATACTTTCATACAAAAATATGAAAAACTACCCGCGATAGCTGCCGATAGCAGTATTGTGTATAGAATAGACGCGCTGATCGGATACTTTGATAAAATTAAACAATCACACATCATTTTAAATCAATCATGACTAAAATATTGACTTTTCTCAGAATGTTACATAATATGGGTTGGATATGCTAAGAAAAAAATTCGCCTCCGCGGGCCGTAGGTTATATACCAATATTGATATTTTTTATTATTTTCAAGGGCGTTCCTATCCGCATTGAACTAGGTCCAAAAGACATGGCCCAAGGTCAATTGGTTGCCGTGAGAAGAGATACAGGAGACAAGATCATCATCAAGAGGGAGACCGCTGTACAGGATATCGTCAATTTGTTAAACACCATCCACAGTGACATGTTGGCAAAGTGAGTTGTTGATACTAAACAGACTTTCCGAAGTCTTTCATTGCAGAGCAAAATATAACTATTTTAGCTATAGATATTGAAGAGACCTAAGAGCCTAAATATAATACATAACTAAAGCTGAAAAAGGGTTACTAAGGCTAATGATTAAATTAATTGGAAATTATTTTGCATTGCTGATTCATTTATAGCTACATTTGTGCACTCTTGAGATTTATTTTCCAGGCCGCATTGAGATTGAAAGACTTTACATTAACCCAGTGTTTCCCAAACCATTTACTGAGATACATTTTTTTTATAAAAATATCTGATTTTTCAGTGATTTCCAAGTGTTGCCGACCGTAAATGTCAAATAATATTGTCTATACATAGACACAAGAATTAGCACCTCAAAAAGCTAATAAAATAACATCGAAACTGACTGAAATTTTTGATATAAAATGTCATAAAAAACGATGTAAAATCTATAGTATGTTGTGAGTTTGAGAAACACTAAATTCTATATAATTGTTTTGAAGGATACGTAATGTTATAAAATTGGAATTTCATTAACAACTATCGGACTGATGTTTACGGCTCCTCAATCATGTAAAATGGCAAATAACATTAAGTACATACATAAGTAAACCAAAACAAGACCTCAACAGCAGGCAGCTATTATGCAACGCAGCCTATGCAAAAAATCTAAATTTACAAATTCAATTAATTATTATACAGAATACATTCTGAAATCGCTAAGTGACATTTCATATTACTCAGTTCATTATACTAGTTAAGTAAATGGCATCAAAAATCTGCTAAAAATTTCTAACCGAGACATCTATTTCTCATTATGTACTTATAATATTTTTGTTACACTTTGTTACACAAATGATAAAACACCGTTATAAAAGAAAATGATGGTATTTCAATTTATTTATTTATTTTTAAGGGCAACGGCAGAACGTGACTCCCACATGAAATTAGTCACAAGTTGGGATGATTTCAATACGGCATTGGACGGGAAAAATATTATCCAAGCTCCATACTGCGGCCGTGAGCCATGCGAAGACGCCATTAAGAGGGAGAGCGCCAGGTACAGATTATATTTTATCATCATCAAGTCTCCCTGGCTCCTTACACTCTCCTTATTCCCCAGTGCTTTGCAGCCACATACTTCTGCCAAATGCTGAATATATGGGTTTTATATTTTAATAACTGTTTACACGTAAAAGTACTCACTGTGTCGCCAATCTCATTCTTCAAAAGTAACCGAAACACGATGTTATCATTTTATAGTACTATTTGACAGGTTGTGAAAATCTGTTAACCTCAAAATGAGTCTGCACGGGTGTAGTTCGTTTTTTACTGGCAGTTCGCCACTATCGTTCTACTGCGCAGGTGCGCAAATATCGAACAATCCCAACTGTCGTGTGAAAACTCAGAAGCTTCTGAACTTTTTTTGATTCATGCATGCAATCTTGCAACTTGCATAATTACGTGTGCATTATTTGTTATGGCCACGATAATACGTACTGTCAGCAGTAAATCCATGCACGTATAAACGGAGTATTATACTTCGAACGCGATATTGGAAACTGTTTGTAGAAAATGATAGATAGTTGTTTTATATTGAATAAAAAAAAAGAAAAAACATTGTAATACCTATGTACTGGTAATTAATATTCTATTGAAAATCTTCATTTACTGCATACAGGTTACTGCATAGCATTCGAATTTATGCAATTGCTAGCACTACCACTAACTCTGGACTTTAGACAGCCTTGGTCTCTCCTATAATTAATACCTGCATTCCGGTGTCTGCATAGCTAAAGGTATTGAAGATGTCCTTCACTTGATCGGACCATCTTGTAGGCGATCCTCCCTCTTTCGCATTGAATCTTTATATTTCCGTTCATATTGAGCTTTCTCAAATAATTGTTTCCCTTTCCTGCCCATCTATTCTATACACAAGACTGCTATTGGCAGCTATCAAAGGTAGTTTTTCATTTTTTGTATCAAAGTATTAGCACTTATTGTAACAATGTTAATAAGTTAGTTATAATTGTTACAATAATTACTATGTTTTAACAGCACCTCTCTTGGCTGTGTTAAATTTTAGAGCGAGATTGACAGTTTTGACTGCTTAGACGGCTAACTTATTGTAATTGTTATTGCAATAATTGCTAATACTTCGAAACAAAAAATGAAAAACTACCCTTGATAGCTGCCGATAGCGGCCTATAGCAGTCTTGTGTATAGAATAGATACCCAGCTATGTGTATGAATAATATGACTAATTCGAATTGTTTGTTATTTAATAGAACTGAAGTGGAAGGAGATGCGTCGGAAGCAGGGAAGCTACCGGCGATGGGAGCCAAGGCGTTGTGCATCCCGTTCCTCCAGCCCCGCCCCCTGCAGATGCAAGACAAATGCATCCACCCCGCATGCTCTGAGAAACCAAAATTCTTCACTCTCTTTGGCCGCAGCTATTGAGCCACTCAGGCTAATAACATGATACGAATTTGAATGACAAAGCGACACGTAGCTTATGACTACAACAACAAAATCGCACTTCCTAAATTCCGCCTGTCCTTCACTTCACCGTGTTTTTGACCTAAGCTTCAAAATATGTTTGCCCTTATTTTTAATCAGTTGACCGTGGTGCATATCTTTTCTTATTTTTGTATTTTAATTATATTTTTATGAATACTAACTAATGAAACTGAAACTAAATTAAGTTATTTTATGATTGAAACATTGTACTGTCAAAATATTTATTAAAAATGATTTTTTGAAATTATCCCATTTGTGTTTTATTTTTTTTATTTGCCTATACCATATTTCTGTTCATTATTTTTTTTCTAATGTGAGTCCAGAACCACCAAATTGGAAAAGAATTGTTCTAACTATAAATTAAATAAATCCATGAAAAATCTTTGAGCACAAATGTGCAAAGATAAAATAAGTCGTTTAATTACTTCTCTAAATTTAAGAATTGCTTAAGAGTATACCTGCAATTATATCGTGGTTTTTGAACAATTTTTCTATTCAACGAATGAAATACAGAAGATTTAAGAATGTAGCATTTAATGCTACATTCTTAAAATTCGAGAGAAATGTGCTGCGTAGAAGAAGAAGAATGGCGTATACGATGTGACCTAGAGCTCTACAACCGCTTCCAAGGATGTTTTTTGGGCTTCCCAATATGTAATAGCCAATAGCCCCTTTAAGGATGAATTTGGCTATGTGTATAATGCAGTGAAACAATCGTAATAGACGTTATAGAGTAATGATCACTGAGAATTTTTTTTTCATAATGTATAGAATTTTCATCATTAAAAACAGGTTTTAGATTAGGTACTCATTGATTATACAATACATAGGTGCAGAGTATATTGTCGGGAAAACCAATTTAAATAATAAAAATGTACAAGCATCTATCCTCGAAGCTTGATATACGGCTGGCCGAGGCTTCATTTACTAGCTTAACAAAGCATTGTCAGGATACAAGCATTGACCAGCTGAATGCGGAAGTATTCTAACTGACATTATTGAAATATTTTAGAAGGGAGTTCTTCGAACATTTTATTTTGACCGAGTACAACTGGTATTGTCAGACATTCCATATTGAGTTGAATGCTGATGCAGCTATTCCCATTTGGATAAAAAGCTCTCTTTGTGACGTATATCTCCCGTGATAAGAAGATTGTTAGGCCCCCTTTCTGGGTAGATGGATGATATCGAAAGAGTCACCAGATTGAGTTTGATGTAGAAAGCATAGGACACGGCAGTAGAGAGAAATGGGTGAAGACTTTAGTAATTCAGAATTGAATGTCTACAAATTGAAGAAGATGTCTTATGATAATATGCATCCCTAGTCAGGTAATTTGGAAAAGGACAGATGTTATTGGACATAACATGCGTTTTCTACATATCGATTATCAGAAAAATGAGATAAATTACTTTTTAAACTATTTCTACTTTTGAAAAAATTATCCTTTATCAATATTTTTAATATAGTAACTTATCTTATGTCAATAGAAAATATATATTTTTTTAAATCTAATCTCAGATGGAGGTATTTTGTTTAAATATAAATAGGGAAAGGTTTATTTATAGAATGGCAGCCCGGAATCAGACCGCAGGCGTGCGATGAGTAATGACAAATTGACAAGTTCAGCAATAGAAGCATATTTAATTATTGCGTGCGGGTTGTCGAGTTGTGACAGGAGTGGTTGAAAGGTTGAAACAAAGTTTTTCGTGATATTACCAAGACTCTCTCCGCATAATCATGATGAGTGACGATGATAGAGACATAGACATCGAAAGTGACGTAATTAAAAACCTCAAATTCCCATTACAATCCCCGTGTCAGATATTTAGATTATGTCAAATATTTATGTTCTATCTATTGTTGTAGGAAGGTGATGATTCTGACTCAAGATCGCATGCGAGACAGTCCTCTAGCAATATTGGATATTATTCACAAGTATGTCTATTCAATAGATACCTATTGACGAATTTAATAACTTTCCTAAAGCTTAGATAAACGTGAAATATAGAATATATTGAAACTCCCCCTCCAATCTAAATGTCATGTGGAATGTCCACAGTCGCCAGCTATGTATATTGTTATTTTTATTCTCTATGCGGTGCTAAATGTATGAAATTCTATTTGTAAAGATGCTTTGAATCCCGATTATTTATTAATACACATTAGATCGGGTGTCATCAGTAAAGAAAACAACAATAGCTTGTATTTGAAATAGTAGATGAAGTTCTTCAGACCTATGTTGTACCCATTCAATAAAATAAGAATATATTTGGCATGTGGCAGTATTACATATATTTTTGAAAAGAGAACTTTCTCTGATACTTTCCTACATTTTGCATTTGATTCCTTTATGTCAAATCAAAATAATGATTGTTATCATAGTGTTGAAAATGAAATAAGCATGCCATTTTTGTTTCTTGTGTTGTGGTAGTAGTTGAAATTTTTGATTAACATGGAGACACCAACAAACAGTAAGCCAAATGAATGATTGTCTGTTTAGGTGAATATAAAATTATTATAATAGTAAATAATATAACAAATTGAAATTAAAATATGATCACTCATATAATAATGCAGAAAGAAATTTTATAATTGTACACAGTCAGTGATTGTTTGGTGGTATCTCTTGAAAGCCTGATTACGAATACAAAAGCTTAAAGTCAAACAACGGTGTCTACATACAATTTATTAATTTTAGATGTCGTGGATAATGTCTAAATTTCTCAATTGACTTTTATACGCGGCCATCAGGGGATTTAAAAATCTTCCCCTACCCTGCTCTTTCACATTTATATCTATGACACTGCCCCCCCCCTCCTGTCTCCGTACCTTTTTTTCATTTCTTCCATCCTTTTACACTGCATAAAATCATGTCTGAAATAATGATTATGAGGTGTTTACAGTATGAACAACTACACAACATCTGCCACAGGATCAATAACGCGGAAATTTATCCCAAACATAATCTCTGCCATCACATTTGCCAGAAACATAAGAAAATCATACAAACTTACATATATACTGACAGGCCACGGTGCACTGAGAGCATATCTAAATTTAAATTGAGGGTTGATAACTGCTGTCCATGTGACGGCTACACATCTCAAACTGTGTGTCATCAACGACTGCCCAGTACTAGAAAAGGAGGAATTAGCTCCCCAACATAATCACGAAATTGACCTCCAAACACCACACAAAATACTAAACAAAACAACACAAGAGCACCACACAAAATATTTAATTCTAGCCATAAAGAAAATTAAAGACATAAACACAGGAATATAATTAAGTACACACTTCACCTAAAAAATGTAATTAACTTTCTCAACCACCTTGTATAAAAAAGCAAGGGCATGGTTATTTATTTCTTTCTGTAAAGGTTGAAACAGACACAATGACGATCTGGCACATATATGCTAAGAGCGATTTAGTGTCTATGATCATATCTATGTCATTCCGACATATTATACATACATATTGTATGACAGCTATGACATTGTATTTATACTCAGTGACACAGGACGCCAACATAAGAAACGGATTTTTCGGCATATATGTGCCAGATCGTCATTGTATCTGTTTCAACCATAAGTCATGAAGTTTTTATAATTTTCTTATGCTATTGACGGTTTTAGGAGGTCATAGATCATTACATATTGTGTGAAATTACATAATATTTAATATATCGTATTTTTTTTGTTAGATTTGATTATACATGGACGTATCGGTTTTTGGAAATAGATATCTCATATTATAATAGAAGTCACACCATAACCTGCGAATTTTTCACTTCTGTAGATACTATTATTTGACTTTAAGCCATTGAATTCAACATATTTATGCAGAGAGCAACTAATTCATATCACAAGCAATCTGACAGGTTGAATTTAGTAAAATATCGATAACAATATGTCAGTGTCACTAATATTACTATTGGTTCCCTCAATCACAGTCAGTCTCAATCGTATATTGCCGTATCAATCCAAAAGTGTGTGATTCACCCTTGTAGCAACATTCAGTGAGGGAGAGCTGACTAGATAAAGTTTAACTTGTACATTTATAAGACTCGCTGATGTGAAATTTTTAATTTAATTCTGACTGAATTGTGAGTTGGTTGCTTCTGGATAAATAAATATAATTAAATATTTTAAAATTAGAATACCTACTTGACCATTTAATTAATGACTAAAATATTTGTTGTCTTATTGTTTAACAGGCAGAAAAACGAGCACACCACAATGCGTTGGAACGGAAACGAAGAGATCACATAAAAGATAGTTTCACGTCATTGCGTGACTCAGTACCCGCCCTACAAGGAGAGAAAGTGGTTAGAATATCTGTAAATATTCCTAATTCCTTTTTTCATTATTACGCTAATTTTAATTAGTTGTTCAATATTGTAATAAGTAGACTCAGTGACGTCCCGTGGGGGTAGGCAGATTGAGCGTTGCTTGGGGGCGGCAGTTACTTGAAGGGCGGCAAATCGAGGAAAATCATTTCATATAAGTATATAGAAATAGTTACTTAGTAGTACCGAAAATATCTTTCCATTATAAAAATCAGCTCACTGGTTGGAAAAAAATGTATTAATTAACATAAAAGGCTCTACAGGTTTGTAATTTTTGTCAGATTCGCGATGTCTAGTTGTGTGACCGGAAATGACACGTGCAGATTTGCAAATAATAATTACAGTCTGACTTACTAACCAGTGCGCACGGAAGTTGCGTTGACCGTCGAAACTAAAGATGCAACCCCCTCTTAAACAGTCTCCCACCTGCCGCTCCTGATCCACGATTTTAGTCTGTATCGAAGCGTCATGCCGTCATTATACCGATTATCGATTTAATTATTCGTAAAACTTTATGTGGTACTTATATATTTTGTAAGTAATGTATCCATACAACACATTTCTTAGATATTGAAGTCGTGAAAGGATGATAAAAAATACTGTATAAAAAATGGAGTGACATTTTGGCGCTACCTAGGGGCGGCATTTTGTCTAGGGACGTCAATCCATACAACACATTTCTTAGATATTGAAGTCGTGAAAGGATGATAAAAAATACTGTATAAAAAATGGAGTGACATTTTGGCGCTACCTAGGGGCGGCATTTTGTCTAGGGACGTCACTGAGTAGACTTGTCATTAATTATGGGCCTAATGTATAGAATGTTGACATTATGTAAAACTATCTAATTCATTATGAAACCAATGCATAGATGTCAGTATCAACATAACATCACTCAACCATAAGGCCCCGTCCAGCATAGGCGGAGCGTTGAGCGGCGCGCGCAACTCAAACGTATAACCAAAAAAGACATTGTCTACGAACATTTTCACACACGATTATACGTTTGAGTTGCGTGCTCCGCCTAACGCGCGTTCGCTGGACGCGCGCTAATTGTTACCATTTTTATAATTACTATTTTCCGCGAGTTATTAAAATATTTCTTATTTGACATAATGGTAAATCTATGACAAGAGTACAATATAAATTATATATTAATTATTATAGTTAATTAACGACTAATTGTTTTCTCTGGTTACTCTCGGTGGTCGTGCGGCTTAAGCGTCGGCCTATAGCGTCGAGGGTCCCAGATTTGAATCCTGGGTCTTGCAAATACACATATTGTTTTTCAATTTCTGTATGAGTCAGAGTATGGACCTAATAGGTTGAGCAAGTGGCTGACATCCGTTTCTCATAAAAAACAAAATCTGTTAATACAAACCTCCACCCTGTGGAGGCCCATATTATGATCCTATTAGGATCAGACATGGTTGGATAAAATTGTTTACTTTATCAAGTGTTTTAACTGAATACATGCACTGCGGATAAAGTATTCCTAGCATTTGAGTAATACTACTCAAATGCAAATATTGCAACACTATATCGGTTGATGCATGCATACATATAAAGAATGTCAAACCGGTTTCAATGTTTGAATAATATAATTTTACATTATGACATTTTTAACACTGTTCGCCTTTCATATTTGTCTAGATAATCGGTACTTAATAGAATTTTGGTTTGTCGGAAACAAGTAAGCAATTTTCAAAACTATATTTAGGTACTGTCACAATATTATGTAATTATGGCATTTGTCACTTTTGGTTCAATTTCGCCTCTAGGAGAGCCACTCGTTTGATTTGCTATGCGTTATTTGTTATGTATCTGAAGATTGGTTAACTAATTCCTCATAATCCCATTTATTTACAATAGTATTACTGTACATTTGGCCCTTAGTCTTTAAATGGTGAATAACTGCACTTTAGACATGAATGCATCTACGGCGAGAGCTTTCTCTCTCTCTTGAGACAAATTTTAAAAGAGATACTAAATGAATCACGTTATGCATATTAACACGGTGATTCCCGACAGGTTCCTCTAGAAAACTCAAGCTTACCAAAAGAACATATTTTAGAACAGGGGGGTGCAAACTTTTTGGATGGAGGGCCAAATTCAAGAATTCAAAATGAGCAGCGGGCCGCAAGTAAAATACCATTTTTAGATATACACTATTTATTATCACGAAAAATAAACATTACAAAAAAATTAATTAGAAGAATGAAACTGTTGTACATTTTTTTAAATTCAGGTGTTAATTTTGTAGTTGGTATTCTCAAAACTGCTTGTAAATGGGCATCGGAGAAATTTGATCGTAAAGAATTTTTATTGAGGTTCATGATCGAAAATGTTTGTTCACATATATAGATTGATCCAAAAATAACGAACATTTTTCTTGCATAATCTTTAAGTTGGTCGAATTTGTCTGAATTAAGGGCATTGTAAAATTTGGAGATTTCTTCACAACGATCCAATTCTCTTTAATCAGTGTCACACTGCAGATCAATAATCTCAAGTTCTAGCTCTGTCGGTACACTTATCAATATCTATTGAAAATGGATCGCGTACTATTGCTAAACTTGTCTCAATTTTTTGGAAGTCACCAAATCTTTGTGAAAAATCGTCATTTAGTGCTTTAATAATTTTACCATATTCTTTAAATTTATATTCTGATATATTCAGCAACTTCAAAGTTGGAAAGTAAAGAATTTAAATGTGTCACGATGTTCAACGTAGAAAATAGTGGTTACATAGTTCAAGTTTTAATCTATTGTCAATATTTTTTAAAAAATTATAAAGTTATTCGTAATCAGAAGTACAATTAATGATGGCGGGCCACAGTTTGCCCCCCCCTGTTTTAGAACATAAAAAATTTTATATTCAAGATTTTCATGTGACGTATTAAGAAAACAATGAATTATTTTGAAGGTTTCTTTACCTTAGTTAAATTATTAAATGATTATTATTGAATAAATTTATAAAAAATAACACCGCTTGGTTACAAAATATATCTCCATTGTTTGTTTTTACTCTTGTTGCACTTCAATGACATATCTCAGTTAGTTTGGGTTTTCTAAAGAATTGGGAATCACTGCATGAATCCCTTGCAACCAGAGCTCTTTCGGAGCCAAAATAGCACACAGAAATCTACACAATTATTTGTCACGCTCACTCAAGAATGTTATTTTGTATTTAAATGACTTACAATGTTAAATTATTATGAGAAATGTTTATATAAAGCTTCCTTTATAAGTATTCCAATATTTCGATCGAGCCACAGATTATTAAATTAGATCGTTTTAAATTAGAAATAGTTTTGTCATTCCTCCATTTTAAATGAGTATAATTGTGTAGTAAATTAATTAATAAATCGTGCATTAATCCATTCATCCATATTCATTGTCTATTTGAATAAATTTAATATGTCTAAATATGTGCAGTGTTCTCAAAATCTTTCGATTTTATTTGCCTGCGTGTTCATTTTCAGGCCAGTAGAGCACAGATATTGAAGAAGGCTGCAGAATACATACAATTTATGAGACGCAAAAACAATTCACATCAGCAAGACATTGACGACTTAAAACGACAAAACACAATGCTCGAGACGCAAAGTAAATATGTTTCTATATCCTATTAGAACTTAACATTTAATTCGGATTCAGGTACGAATTGGATCCTCTCGATGTTAGCTGTAATTGCTTCACAACATGCGTTGTATTGCTAGTCTTTCATCAAATCTCACAGCAAACCCTTGGAGAATAGACAAGATAGTAATATACTGATTGTATCTACTGTAAGCTGGTATTGTCTGTTCAAATAGTGAAAAGTCTGACGACAATTACGATGATAACGTAAACACGGCAACATTGATAGTGTGCGGCTGGAGGCAGGACTAGTGTCTTTGGATATTTTCAAATTTTTTTTAGTTATGAAAGAATAAGAATTTACAATCGATTTGCTTAACTTCGTCACTAGTGTACTTGTATTCTTTCAATCTTAAGGTCCTCATTTAACATTAAAAGTCAAAAATTTATTTGACGATAGAATATTATAATATTATGTGGATCTTTTACAGTTTTTGTAATAAGTCTTCCAAAATAATTATCAGATGTATTGATTAATCATGATTCACAAAAGTTGCACGATTGGTCGCAATGTATCCAACAAATTTTTAGAATCATCGTAACTAGAAAATACCTGCTGACACTAGTTATTTGTTTTGATAATGCCAAAATGTTTTCTTTCCAGTTCGTACATTAGAAAAGGCAAAAGCTACCGGAAATTACACAGTCGAAACAAACGACGTTTCGATGAGCGGAATCAAATCGGAAGGCAGCTCTCACGGCGATTCAGACAGCTCCGACGGTGAAGGGCCCACGCGGCGAGTTAAAAAACTTAAAATCAACGGGATATCTGTTAACGCATAAGTTTATCGCCTAAAAAAACGTCTCATTCATAGAAAAACTCGCGTTAGGTTGTACCAAATGAAATTTGCAAATTTCCACGACGTTGAAGATTAGATGTGCTCAGTTTTGATTTTGTACATGATGACTGTCTTCGGAATGGACTGTGTTTTTCAATAAGTTCTATACACTCAGTTGTTGTTTTTATTTAGTATTATGTATGACTTTTTTTATTATTAGCCTGTGAAATGCATCTGTAGACCAAGCGACGTCTTCGCGTCATTTAATAGTTGGTTTTGAAGTTTTGTCTTGCGTTAATACAATACCATGCAATATCAAGACTATAAATAGTCAGCATGTTTTTCAGAATTCATCAAATGTCCTTATTGCAATGTCGGTAGAATTCGATTTCACTTGCAATGTATTTTTACAATTAACATCTAATGATGACACATTGGTAGAGTAGATCAATAATGACGTATACAAATTAACACAGTTTGTAAATTGACTCTTATTATTTTACAATGCAAGTAAAATTCATTTTCATCAGTATTTTTATTTTTTTATGAATGAATGAAATTTGTTAGGACAGATTGAGGCAGACTAAAATTGTATGGTGCATGGTACTCTTTTATCATTCAATTTATGCTGTTATATCCGATAATATTGTCGCAGCTGTTTTCCAAACCATCAATTATATTACAAAGACGGTCCAAGCAGATTTATTTTGACATTAAACTTATGACTAATATTGTCATTCGACCAATGATAGAATGCATCTATTATTAGGAGAAGAACGGTCATTTAAATATCCGTCATTGCCTACAAAAATCCACGGAAATCCCATATTTTTGTTGATGAATTTTAACCTAGAACTTCAATCAACTGTTAAATGTTGTAGACAGAGATGAGGTGTCATATTTTGCACTGTCTGCATATGTGTTTGTAGACTTTAATAACAAATAACATTTTTTTTGTTGTTGATAAAATGTCACTTGATCTGTATATGAATATTGCAGTCTTATTATAAATAATAAGGAAGTGAGAGATGTTATTATAAAAAATTATGCAACTATGGCAACCAGAAAATAATAAAATACACAATGTACAACAGACCTACAAACATATCTAAAGAACGGTCAAAAATGGAACTACGAACTACCATATGGATGCCATTTTGAGAACGACATTCGAATGTCAGTTTCTGTCCAGGTGCGAGTCTTGATTGGGTAGTTTTCGACAGTGGCCCCCCCATCCATTCTATAGATAAGTTTGTAGGTCTGTACGGTGATTTCTTATGGTACAATCTGATAATAGAGTAATTATTTTATTTTACCATCAATAATTATCAAATGAAAAATTTTGTAAAACGATTAAATGAATTCTCATCCATAAAAAAATTTATTCATCTATTGCAAGGGTAGCCAACTTCATTCGTGATGTAATGTCGAACATTTTTTTTTTCTTTCTATATTATTTCTGGTCCTCACTGTGGGGCCCATGTTTTACATACATATGTGATTACAGCAAGTGCACACTGCGATTATAATACGATTACGTACACTACAAAGCTTAAATTTAATTTCCTGACAGTTTCAAAACCATAGTTATCTAATTATAGTAAACATTATGGTGACAATTTGTTAAAATTAAAAAAAATAATTTAGTACTTATACCGATATTATTTTGAAATGAAATTTGTGTGTATATTAACATTGTATCACGTTTGAAGTCGGCTCTCCCGAATCTATTGAGTACAAATACATTTGGTATATGTTTATGTCATGTACTTATTTTTTAAATCAACAATATCTTTGACATAGGTTGAATAGCTCATTTTGTATGATTGAAGATACATTTATAATGTAATAACTGTGAATACGTCTGAATGTGTTGTGAGACATGGGTAAATGAGAGAGAAAATGTTATATTTTTACTACAAAGTAATCTTTATTTTATAATGTAAATTTTATTTTATACCGTTCACAATTACTTGAAAATCTTTTTGACATGTAAATATTTTTATTACATGCTTTTTGTAAAATACGGATGTAGGTAGCGCTACGAATTTTTTCATTTGTGTTACATTCTAAAATTATTAATATTAATTAGCATTATAATAGTTTAAATTAAATAATAAAGTAATGTTAACTAAAAATTATATCATGTTTTCTTTCTTTAAAATTTTTTTAAAGAGCGTACAGTAATTTCGCCGGTAGAGTGAATCCAGCCGATGTTTAATAAAAAATCGTCACAATTGATTCGTACTTCGAAAATCAAAAAACACCCGTGGTCTGCCTCGAAACACCAGCATTTCAGTTGACAGGTGAATGCGCCACCAAGAGGTCATCCATATATGACGTCACACCCTAAGAGAGGGATGATTTGTGACGAATTATTAAACAAAATAAATGTAAACTAAAATTTTTTTCTGATAAAATATTCTAAAAAAGCATCGACATCGGCACTGAAATCGATAATTTCATTGAACTGGGGGGAGTTGGGAAAAAATAGCCAAAATGTATGTATGGATATATTATATGCACCATTGATACCGTGGCAAATGTGAAAATTCTAAAGTCTAAAAACATTGATAATTCGCAGCGCATCTATTTGTAAGGTTGGTTTTCTGTGGTAAATCAGAAATGTTTTTAAATTTTGGTTTGTTGACACATAATCTGATTTACCACAGAAAGCCAAATGTAAAAAAAACCGCCCTGAAAATTGATGTTTTCAGACATACATTATCATTCACGCCATATACGGATATTATGTAGATTGTTATTCGCGATCAACGTTTCGCCTTTCAAAATAGGCAAAAACATACAATTTCATGTAGATGGTTTTTTCTTATATTAAACGAATACCCATAAAATACAATCAATATATTATTATATTCAGTTTTATTACCACGTTTTTATTAGCTCGTATTCTTGTTTGTCCGGTACAGATTTTTTCTTGTGTGTCCAGTACATTTTTTTTCTTGTTTGTCCAAGATTTGTATTGGACGATTGAAGATTTTTAACTAACTTCCCGACTAGCTAGACATTTGAAACTTTTAGAATATAACAAGAACACGACGACAATGCATTCTTTTAATACTTCTAGCCATTTTTAAGCAGAATTGAATTTATTTTCATTTAATTCTGTTTTGTATGGAAAGTTATTATTGTTGGTTGCTAAGGGGTCCTAACAACTAAATTATTAATAATATACGTGTGTTGGAAATCAATATGAAATGTCAAAATGACATTTCAGTATTCTATAATATTTATTCAGTACATATTTCTATCAAGTACAATAAAAAGTTTTTATTAATACATAGGATTGTCAAGTTTATATGATTCAACAGAAAATTAAAAAATGTGGTAGGTATATAAAAAGTTCTTTTTATCTTGTAATTATTTTTTAGTCAACTAAGAGATATTTATAAATACATTCGTTTGTTAAATTGTCTTTTATTCGAATTGCAAACTGACTTTCTTTTATTATAAATCCTGCGGTGACAGTTCGAAGATTTTACAAGTGTCATTATAGAGCTTATCAGCTGCATCCATATCAACTGCTTGACCAGACAATACCTCTTCACAACAGTTGCTGAAAAATACAAAAATAAATATTAGAATATGTATTAAAACCGGTGAGGTTTGAATTTTTTTCATTGACGATGCACATGTGTTCAAAAATATTACAAAGTCCACTTTCAGCGATATAAAACCACATTAGCTGCAAACCGCTCTATACTAACGAGGCGACACCTCATTGGCTGCCTAATATCAGTAGGCCGATCAATAAAAGGCCCCGATTGCTTAATAAAATGTCAAAAACTATGTAAAAATTGAGCTAATAGTTTATCCTACATGGTAAATTAATGATTAAAACCGATTTATACTTTATCGAACATGCCGATTATAAATGACATAATATTATCCTTCGTATCTCGCGACCCTCGTAGGCCAGTGCATAAAACACTGGCCTTTCATCCAGGGCCCCGAGTTCGATTCTCGGTGAAGTCACAATATATTTATGTGATTTTCTCAAAGCCTCAGTGTTTGCGATTGTTTCTTTTCTATTACTAAATATACTACTGTTTTACTATACTACTGTCGTGGCCTATTAAAAACGATATATATTTAAAGAGACAATCAAAAGCATATGTCAGCTTCTCCAATGTCAATGCTTGTCACCTGTTATGCATATTCATACTGCTGTAAATGATATAACTGCGTCTTGTATTTGTCTTCAGTCTCTCGAAAAATGTTCCATGCGTAGTAAATATTATGTATGAATCATGTACCTATGTAGTTTCTCTAATAATTAAGACATCACTGCATCAGAATGATAGAAAAAACAGTCACAAAGTCGCTAGAGTACACTCTTGAGTGTTGTACAGGGGGAGAACATCATATAGGGCAGAGGTTTCAACAATATGCTCATTTGTTAGGATTTCTCCACACTTACATAGAGAAGGCGGTTTTAATTCCCGTTTATACATGGTATATAAGTAGCATAATATATATTTGCAAGGTAGTTGGATGCCTGGGACCTGTTTACCATTGGGTTTCTAAGAAGTGCTGTCAGGCTTCGTTGTCCAAAGTCCTCATTGCCCTGAACCAACTACCTATCCTACTGTTTTCTTGATTTTAGCCTGTATTTACATTTACCTAAAGAATTTTCCACTTGTTGTCGACACTAAATGATCAGTAGCCAAATAAATAGTGGTCTGGGATCCTTGTTTTGGGGATTTCATCAGGAGCCACATCCATGGAGTCATAGAGATCCGAACACTCCAGCGGTTCATGATCGTGGAATGCCTTAAATGGTTTGTTCCTCTTACAAGTCCTGGATTCAATGCATTGATTGTGACGTTTGTTCCTTTAAAAAAATAACTTGACAGTGTTATCGGAAATGTGTTAAATAACCTGATTTTGAAACTACCTTCTATAATAAAAGAAGTAATATGAATGTTTTGTTTTATAACATTTGAAAGCACTTCTCGTTTTAGTACCTATGGTTGAAGATACAATCGAAATAACACAAGAAGATCATTGATACTACATTCAATGTGGGTCTTGGCAGGCAACAGAAAACGTCTCCACTCCGCAGCTACAAGCTGCCTCCACCGCTTTTGCCTCGGCTTCAGTAATGCTGTGTGCACTGCAGTCCAGGTCTCCCGAATCTCTATTTCTCTACCGGTTTGTTGAAGAGAAGCCTCTTTGGTGGTGTGATGTCTTCCATCTATGAAACATCAACCCGCTCTCACATGTGAGACGACTGGGGATTGTCATAGAACATATTTATTTTATAGTTTGTGTTTATACCTTCCTTGCCACGTGCCATCTTTTTGGCATACGGCTCCAAAGACTTCTCAATATTTTCGTTTCATCTATATTAATTTCTAATGTTAATAAGATATGGTTACAAAATAATATTTAGTTTTAGTTACCTTGTAGGATTTTAGTAAATTTTTTTGCCATCAATATCAAAGCCAGCTTACTCTGGGCAAACCATTCTTTAGATATGTAAGTTTTACGGTCCAAAACTGTACTCAGAGGCATATCGCTTGGTTGATAAGATCCACAGCAAACATTTATTACTCGTGCCTGGGGAGACCTTTTTAAATTTTCTAGCAGCGAATGAGTCAATAGAAAATGCCCTTAAAATAAAATGAAAACATTCTGTTTATTATATTTTCTGTGAAATTTTCTTTTTTTCTATTGTCTCCATAGATAAAAGTTGTCGTTCAAAATCCTGACACACATATTATCACGATTGACCGTTTTTGTTGAATATTTTTCATTTCGCTTTCATAGAATTGTTTATGATACATACTACAGACCTTTCAGACAGGTCGGTCGGGGCTCGGCGTGCCTCGCATCTCGTATCACGAATTTTTATAAGTCACAACTAATGCCCCCCATGAAGAAAACTAGCTAATAACTCAAAACGTCGAAAAGAACCCAGGAGAAAAACAAGTTTTTATTTTTTATATATCCTGCATTTACCGTTTCCCATATTTATGGTTTTTTTCTTAGGGTCCCTTGAAAACCGTAGAATCGGTGTTTCAATGTAATTGACAGGTTATGCTCCCCATTACCATAGGGCAAATATTGGCACCCTGTGATGCGTGTAGAAACACTGACACTGCATCAAAGTGCGGTCCACATGGGTGACACAACACGCATGTCGGTCTCTACACAATAATGACTGCGTACATTCACATGGCTCATGGTGAAAGGGGTATTAGGTTGCATTGCACATGAATTACCTACCTAAGTAATTTGTAGCCGTATGAATTTCATGGCCATCTTCAGTTTTTTTATAGGGATGTAATATTACACCTGCATTGTTGACCAATATATCAACTTGGGTTGTACCTGAAAGAATTTTTTTATGATTTATTTACAGGGAAGTAATGTTAAAGATGTTGCATATAGAGGATAGAGCCTTCTTTGGTTCCATTGACAAAGCTGAAGCAAATGTCAGTTTTTCATAATTCCCAGTTGGTTTGCAATGTTATTTTGACATTTGAAATGTTATGTAAAAGTTAGTGGCAGGGGCGAACCCATATTTTAATACGCCTATAGGTATTATAAAAAATGCATATTAGTCAAAGAGATTAAAGACCCATCCAATCTCTTTGATATTAGTATTATGTTTGCAAATACTATTTATTATCTTTGAAAGGTATGTCATTGGTTTCTTTATTTATTTTATATGAATAATTATTCACTGTGAACGGTGTCTTTACTGTATAAATAAACTATTCATACTAAGTATCTATTCAAAAAGGTGTGAATATTTCAAACCTTGCTTTTTCTATAATGAATAATTTTCTTTTCAACACACAAATTTATTGAGAAAAGAAATAATTCAATGTAGGTATTAGACTTTTCAAACTTCATTAAGGCTGATAGAACTTTGAAAAGACGTCGGCGTTTAATGTCTGATTGCAGCCCTGTTGGAAAATTTGCGATATTGACTTGTAGCTAACTTAATCAGTAGACTATGGGTCCTTTTTTGCTACAAGAAGGTTTTTTTCAACATCTTTGGTAGGTAACTATCCTTATCTTATTTGTTGGTATTCATTTTTAATATGTGGCAAGTGTATATATTCAAATTTAGAACAATATGAACATGGTTTTTTTATATTCTTTTGTTTTACACGAAAAATTTCGCAAATATTTTTAGTCTGTTTTTTGTTAGGTAATTTTTTAGTTGTTATGTGATATTGTAAATGTACGTCTGATATTTTAATCAAAATAATGTCATAATGTGTAGTAATAAAAGGGTGCCTATGATTTATACATAAATAATCTCAGATTGTAATGACATATTGCGGCTAGTTACCAAGTTATGAAAGTTATCATTATCATGGATGCAACAACGGTGGGTCCTGGCTTCGTCCAAGAACTCTCCACCAATATAAATTATCTAAGTAAGTACCTGTATTTTATTTATTGCTTTGGGAATTTATCGTATTGACTAATGTGCTTGAATTCATGAAGGAGGGTGTAGATATGAACATTTTTGTAATGTCCCCCATTTTTGACCCCGTGTAAATTTTTTCTGCTTTCGTGCAATGCACATTTTGCTCAAATAATAATTGAGGCGCGGTCTGATACACATATGATATACATTTATGCATTTCAATAACTACTGTGTGATTTTCATTTCATGCATTTTAAAAGATAAAATTGATTATGAATGATTTATTATTAGGTACCTACCTAAGCATTTGACAAAATCTCTTATAGACTTCTCAGAGCATAAGTCAAGTCGTTTTAAAGTTAATTTTGCCGTTGGGTTTTTGGCTCGTATTAAATTCATTGCTTCAACACCTTTTTTTACATCTTTGCAGCACATAATTATCTGTCCACCTAAAACATAAGCCAAGAAATATTACTCAGTTTTAACACACAATGAATAATAAACAACGCTTTTCAATGACTTATCCTAAAAAATATAGTTCTTTGTTTCATACGCATTGCACATGTATTTATTTTAAGGAAAGAAAAGACTAAGAATAAAAGAATAATCTGTTTTGTTTAATTAATATTAAAAAATTCAAGAGTCAATTTCATCAAAAGACTTGCTCACACTGTCACTTTTAGTACCTTCATCGGCTATTAATCAAAGAACTGTATCCGAAAGAACGAATTAAAGAAGATCTGAAAATTTTACTTTCTTTACGCCTTCGAGTTTGTGTCTTAACATTAAATTTAGATTCACAATAATCTCCAAGCATTTGAGGCTTTTTAACAGAGATTTTACTAATGTGATTGTTTGTAAAGCCATATACTCAGTGACGTCCCGTGGGGGTAGGCAGATTGAGCGTCGCTTGGGGGCGACAGTCACTCGAAGGGCGGCAAATCGAGGAGAATCATTTGGTACCTATAGAAATAGCTACCTAAACTTAGTAATTACGAGAATATCTTTCTATTAAAAATTTCAGCTCAATGGTTGGAAACAAAATGTATTAATAATTAGCATAAAAGGTTAACGAGACTGTAACTTTTTTATTGGATTCGCGATATCTAGTTTACTTCCGTTGCTTTTCGGAATCCTTGGTGACCGTAACCGACACGTGCATATTTGTGAATAATTATAGTCTGACTTATAAACCAGTGCGCACGGAAGTTGCGTTATCAGAGTCGCTCCGTCATTATGTCGATTATCGATTTAATAATGCCTAAACCGATCTCAGGCTAAAAATATCATTACAAATATTGCCGAGTATGAAGAAGACAGCCACTGTATTACCAACAACGTGAAAAAAATCCCTACGTTTGGGATCCCCTTAAAAAAATATTTATAAATTTAATCTTGTATATTTTAGTGATATATATTTTGTTAGTAATGTATCCATACAACACATTTCTTAGATATTGGAGTCATGAAAGGATGATAAAAATACTGTATAAAAAAATGGGGTGGCATTTTGGCTCTGCCTAGGGGCGGTATTTTGTCTAAGGACGTCACTGCATATACTAAAGTCAAACCTCTGGAATATAGTACAACATTACAGTATAATATCATATTTTGATGTTAAAAGAATATAAAATGGCATTAGTTGTTAAAAAACAAATTAGTTTAATAACCATTGATTCCTCTAAGTCTAAGTCAACTCTTTTGACAAATAGCTAGGTTACCTCTCAATGCTAATTCTCTGCTTGTTTCGAGGCCGATTCCACTCGACGCACCTGTTACAATCACAATTTTGTTGTTAATTTTCTCATCATTGGGACATGCCGAACCGCCCATATAATTCCTACAACAAAACATATCGGAACATTACATTAATATTATACACACCCACGATGCCATATAACCAGTAAGACCTCTATATTGTGGCCGACACCTCAGGGAGTTGTATATAATATGCAACGACTGAACAAGGGGTTGGGGGGTTAGAAATACATAATATGAAAGTCCCATGAGGATAATACAATATTATATCTAAGTCTATATAGAGTAGGTACTCTACAATGTGGAGATCTGCATTCCAAGATCTTTTATACCAGTTGGTTATTAGCTGTCTGCTCAACTAGCATTGGTATTGAGGGAAAGGAAGGAAGGAATATCACACCACTATATACAACATGTAAAATAATTCATTCAACTCTATTTTGACAGCCCCACAATGTCCGAGTGGCTTATAATGTCGTGGATCCCAGGTTCGAATCCTGGTTCTGGCAAATACACATGTTGTTTTTCAATTTGTGTTTTGCATCAAAGGATGAACCTAATAGGTTGAGCGAGTGGCTAATATTCATTTTTCGTAAAAATAAAAATCTGTTAATACAAACGTCCACTCTGTGGAGGCCCATATTATGATACAATTAGGATCGGACATGGCCTATTGACTTAATTTTCAACTCAACTTCCCATATCAATGTGCATACGTAAGTAGTTAAAAGGATTTAAAACTTTCTAGTCAAGAAGAGTGTCTAAATGAATTGTCAACGCTAAACGTAAATTTCCAGCTAATTTTGAAATGAGAACAAAATTTGCTGGTGCTGAAGCTCAAAAACCTTTTGTTAAATAGTTTTTGTAATTAAATAAATTATAATAAAAACTATAAATAAGAAACTAGCATTTCAAATATTTTCCCACGGAGTTTAGATTTTCAAAGGATGGGCTCAAAAACAGTTTGCTCCATTTTTATCTGAAAAGTCTAGGTATTGAGCATTATTGTAGGTTCAATATAGATACAATCTTTTTCAAACTTACCTGATACAAGATACTATTCCCACTATTGTTGCGATAATGTATGGCCACCAACTCGCAAAAGGATCCGAAGGAGCCGTTGAAAAGTCCATTGTGATAAATCTAACTATTGTTATAAAATTACAGCCAACTTTCACCTCCAGTAGAAAAATCAGTCTTAATAAATAGGTTCGTGTATAACATTTTAAACAATTAAGTTGAACCCAACGTTCCCCCGTTCAATTTATCCAGTAATTGCCACTTAATTTAAATAAGTAGGAAGTTATAAAGCAAGACAATAAAATAGATGTGGTAAGTATTTATTTTGTCATATCACTATGGATAAAAAAAAAATTAAATTAAAAACATACCTAATAATCACCTATTTTCGTCTATCCAAAATATTTTAAATTGATTGTGATAAAAAATAAAAATATATTTATATATTTTCATAAGCTTAATAGTTTATGGTATTAACACAAGGCACGATTGTCTATTATTAAAGTGACCATCCGGTGTGAGAAATAGACAAATTTTAAAAGGGGAATATATATTCGCACAATTGAATAGACTGTTTTCACAAAGCGCTGACAACATTTAAAAAGATGTTCGTCACATCGGAACTGGATGATATTCACAAATCAACTACAACACTCAAATGATCGATTTGCACTAAGGAAAAAGTAGTCTTCACGTATCAATATACTATTGTAACCAATTAATCGTAAAAGAATACAACACTATGAAAATTAGGTTTAATGATTTTAAACAATATTTTGGCAAAACATAAGTATGTATTAGGTACCTACTTTCAGATTCAAATAATACTATAAATACCTATTTAGAAAGTGACGTTAATTAAAACTTAGGTAATTGTGCCGCAGATGCCGTCATGAGCTTTTATGATTTTTTTTACGAAAACAGTTTATTCCAGTAGACAATTATAATAAATACCCTTTTCTGTCGGCACATAGGTTTTTCGATCCAATAATTGTTAATTTAAAATTTGAAATGCTCATAGATTTTGATACTTCATTATCACAATCTAAGATTATATAATTAGGTACCTAATATTAGGTTGGGGTAGGTTAGGTTAGGTTAGGTTAAGTCAGGTCAGGTTAGGTTGGGTTAGGTTAGGTTAAGTTGGGTTAGGTTAAGTTATATTAGGTTAGATTACGTTAGAATAGGTTAGGTTTAGTTCAAAAATGATACTTATACAATCTCATGACGGCATCTGCGCCACATTTACCAAAATTTATATCGATGAACCGAAAAAGATATACCTAGGTGGTGTTATTTGGTTGTAGATTTACATCAAATAATATATGAACGATAGCAGCACGAATATACACATATTTATATTACTGCGTTAAACATTAATCATATTGACACATAAGCATCATTTTTGCGATTGCCTTCTAATAAATTGTATTGCTGCTACAATTATTAGTTTGACATTTGTGAATTTCTACCTTTTCTTTGTACGATATATTATTATTTGTCGGTGAAAGCAATTTTATAAATGTGTGCAGTTGTCAAAATTGAGTGAATTTATATTTACAATGAGTGATTATTTATGATTTTTGTTTTGTGAAACAAACTATTTTATGTGATTTCATCTTGTCATTTGTGAATTTTGATTATTGCATTGTGCGATTAATTCCCACCCATTTTAAAACTACAAAAATGTCAAATTGAATTGCGTGATTTTAGCCACTTAAAATATTAGGTTTTTTATTTCAGTAAGTCTTTAGGTTTAGTAGAAATATACGAATTATATTATATCAGCAAATTCGAAAAAGTTCATTTGTGGAGGATATTGTGCACAATACAAAGCTTAATATAAAATTTAATTATTTTGTTGGTTTTCTTTTTTCTTACAACTTGTTTCTAACAAAGTTTCCCGTTTAAATTAATATGTAGGTACCTACCTACCTACCATAGGTAGCCGATCATTTATTTTTTGTTTAAGGGGGGACATGCTCGTCGAAGGTCAAAATTGAGTTTTTATTGTATTTTCAAACCATGATCCTGGACACTCCTTAAACGTTGTAGATAATCTATTTATATAATTTTGAAGCCTTGTTATCCTTTATAGTTATTTTAAACATTTGATGACTGCATAAAGTATTTTTGTTACATAAAATAGTATTCTTTTAAACCTCTCGCTCTAATGTTTTAGAATATAGTCATATTTCGGTACATAACTGTGCAGTGGTGTTAAGATTTTTTACGTTTTTTAATTTTTAAACGCATTTATGAAACCATTAGTATAATTTATTACGAGATAATTTTTGTAAAATATTCACGATAAAAAATTATATTGATAATCTCTGTGATCCCAAATTTGACAAGAATTAGGCATTTTATTATTCAAAAAATCGGCAAGATTTACACATTTGAAGATGATTCTAAAGATACTTATTATAAGCTATGTCTTTGACATTCAAGTGTGATAAACATCTTATGAATAATGATTGCTTTATAATAATTATTGACCTAAGAATAAGGTAGTGTTTTTTTGAAATACGCCATTTCTTTTGTCATTCCCTAGTGGTTAAGCGACAACATACGGCCGTAGCCATAAATTGACAAACTATAATTAAAGTAGGGAGTAAAATTATGTTAACGTGCGTGTTTGAACATGTACCTTACCGAATTTTTTTTAAACGGTACATGTTCAAACATGCGCGTTAATATCATTTTACTCCCTACTTTAATTATAGTTTGTCAATTTATGGCTACGGCCGTATGTTGTAGCTTAACTACTGGGGAATGACAAAAGAAATGGCGTATTTCAAAAAAACACTACCTTATTCTTAGGTAAATAATTATTATAAAGCAATCCTTATTCATAAGATGTTTATCACACTTGAATGGTCAAAAACATAGCTTATAATAAGTATCTTTAGAATCATCTTCAAAGGTGTTAATCTTGCCGATTTTTTGAATAATAAAATGCCTAATTCTTGTCAAATTTGGGATCACAGAGGTGATCAATATAATTTTTTATCGTGAATATTTTACAAAAATTATCTCGTATTAAATTATACTAATGGTTTCATAAATGCGTTTAAAAATTAATAAACGTAAAAAATCTTAACACCACTGCACAGTTATGTACCGAAATATGACTATATTCTAAAACATTAGAGCGAGAGGTTTAAAAGAATACTATTTTATGTAACAAAAATACTTTATGCAGTCATCAAATGTTTAAAATAACTATAAAGGATAACAAGGCTTCAAAATTATATAAATAGATTATCTACAACGTTTAAGGAGTGTCCAGGATCATGGTTTGAAAATACAATAAAAACTCAATTTTGACCTACGACGAGCACGTGGGCCGTTAATCAGACAACAAGAATCTAGGCGACAGAAGTGGAAAAATATGTTTTATTTGTATCATAAGTCAGAAACGGGACTAAAATGGTCTATTAATTGCTAAAATAGAAAATGAAAAGTTGAATATTCTCTAATTTTATTGTAGCGGGTGGCGAGTAAATAGTAAATCGAAACGTGCGGTCACCTTATCGATGGTTGTCAGTCAATTCGACAGGCGACTGTAGGTGTATTTTTTCAGAAATGAACTTGTTGATTTTTTTTCTCACGACCATTTAAATGTAACCATAATAAGATGTGTAATAGTAGTTGAATAGGGTAATGTGAAGAAGTTTTGTGAATATATCAGTGAATTGTGCTCGGAATCGGCGAAGCGGATCTGGGTGTGATCGTCGCAGGTGGGTAACGGTACTAATACCACCCTTATGACAACGTCAAAACTCTTGTTTCATTTACTTTCTCATTTCGAAACGTGATCAAATTTAACCGTGACTGCTTTCACACCTCGCTTAAAGAGTTCGGTCTTTCACCGTCCATGTTTACTCTTCGCACACTATTGACATTTAACAAACTAATCGCACGGATAATTGAAATATCAATACGATCCACCGAAAACATAATTTGGTTAAACTATTGCAGTGTCGATTTTTGCGCCCTACGAGGCTCATCACCAATTTATTTCACGGAAATGACTGATTACCCAATATATTATACTTCCCTGTTTCTTGTATACGCAAAATGAATAGTTTCTGACAACTTATTTTTGTGTTGGTACCTAGGTACCTAAATACTAATGTCTTTTTATTTTTCAGTTATCGTGTTTATGTTATTGAATTAATTGTAATCATATTTTTTTGTATTTACCATTTCTTTTTCACAGTGTCATTGAATATTAAATTGACATCCTGTCATACGTAGTCTGTTCCTATGCTATAAGAGTATAATTATTATTAAGATTGCAATATTTTGTATTGCATTCCCACAAGAATGTTGCACCTGGTTTTATCATAATTATTCTAAATAAATAGATATAAATATAAAATTTGTGGTTTGACAGGTTTCCTATCTTTCAAGTCAGTTTGTCAATTTTATTTGTTTACAAATGACTGACAGGTGAAATAATTTGGCACGTAGCAGGAAGCTGCTGTTAAAAATTTCCCATACGATGTGTAATTTTTTTCCATTTGATAATGTAAAATTTAAAACGATGATGCTTTTTCTTGAAAATAGGTACCACGATTTTCCTGGTCATCCCTTTATAAACTTTGATATTATATGTGATGGACGTGTCTTTATTTACGCCCTTAGGTACTTCTGGTGTCCAAAGTCAAAACCTGGGTTGGTAAAACCGATTCAAATGGAATAGAACAAAGATCAAAGAACACTCATCAATTAGAATTTGACTATGTGGTCTACGATTGCTTATCATTAGTGTGTTATTATTTATAACCAAGGTGCTGAGGATTAAACTAGTATAAGTGATATATAATTAAAAATTAGTAAGGAGCAGTTTTCATTGTATTGCTCATTTAGCTATTACATATTAAGTAATTTATTCAATTAACTGATTGATAAATTTCACTATATTATAATACCCTATGTGCATTGATAATTACTAAATATACATTGAATAATGTACCTAAGTAATATTTGACAATCTAAAGCACAGCTTACTAACACTAACCGTTGAACGTTTGGGAAGTGTGCTGCAAGATATTGTTGTGTACAGTAAAATTCAAGCATTTACGACGTCGCGTAATTTGGTGCTATGACATTGACATTAAAATTATCAGTAGAACAAATGCAAGGACCAAATGAAAATATACTATCATATTGTTATACTATAGATTAAATATATTAACAGATGTAGCAGGTCACAAATTCAGACAAGACAAAACGCGCCACGCACTAAGTAGTGTACACAGCATTCGTTAATGAAAACAATACCATATTAATTATTTTATATACACCGAAAGTGTATGGGGGAATTCAAAAATCAAATGTTACGTTCAATTAACAGATTAAACATATTTACAAATCAAAATTATTAATACAACTATAAAGAAAAATTAAAGTACTTAAACGAAAAAATAACAACCTAGGTATAAAGATTATTAAAATTTACCTTCTATGACAAGAATCACGTTACAATATTTTTAATTTAAATAAATTAGTCAGTAGACACACATAGTGGAAACCAGTATCATAGATCTTGTCTGGACCATCTCATTATATCGATCCATGTGCCTTAATAGGATCTTTAGGAAATCTAATAAAAATGGAATATTTCATTAGTGGTATATTAAAAACACAGCGTCGAAATAGTATAACTTTCTGATATTGATTACGAGCAGCTCTTTCAAGCATTGACCTAGACCTAAAATGTTATGGAATAAGTACTAAGTATATTGTGTTTTATTTTAATTAATAAAATGTTTTGTTCTTTCAAACAAGCGAAGTAGGTATCTCGTAGAAAGGCTCAGATTCGCAGAAACAATATAATATAATATAATGACCTGCAGGAATGTAAATTAATTGTTTTGAATTAACACGGTTTCCGAGTAAGTAGGTATTATTCTTGAATAGTCCCAGGGTGAGGGAGTGGGATCATTCTGTGAGTTTTATACTTATGCGTACACAAGTCGTTTATTTTTGTAGTCTTGATAATGGTGTTACAAATAAAATACTGACTTAAAAACACTTGTAGGGTTTAATATAATAATTTATAGTATCATTTTGTAAAATGGAATTCTACCAAGTAAATGTTGACCAAATTAATAAATATGTGGTGATTGACAATCTATATATAAATGTTAACAAAGATAGAGAAAATTTGTTGATCCGCATGTAAAATTTTATTTTTATGATGTTTTCTTCACCCTCTAAAATATACATTTTTATTGAAATGTAGTGGGGGGATGGTCCCGGGTTACTTGGCTATTATCGATAGGCATCGTGTCTCGAAAAAGGTAGAGAACCCGTGATCTTAACTCTAGAGTCCATAGAATAATCATAACTCCAATAATCGATTTGAGATATTGGGAATATGTACAGTAGGCGCTCGGTAATCCGGCGTACACCAATCCAGCCCAGTCCGGCATTTTGCAACGCAGCTCTCTGCTCTATATTCCGGCAAGTTTCACATTAAACTGCCGGATTACAGAGATGTTTAATATTGAACATGATATTGCAGCACAACCTATTATCAATATTGATTAAGTATACAATGTTACCAACTTTTTGCATATGTTTGCATAAACTAATAAAGATTTTTATTGTGCAAATCCATGATAGAATTTATTATTTCCTATAGAAATCCAATAATCCGTTGCGACAATGGATTACCTAGCGCCCACTGTATGTTAATTATAGAATCAAATAAATTGTAAAATGAGAGGCTTTATTATTATTATTATATTATTCAGATTGACTATTATATGGGTCCATAGGATAAATAATGTAATTAATGTGATGAGGTAGTTTTCTATTTTGTTTTATTTTAATATTTTGTAATAATAACAGTCATCAGTGTGACATCTATGAAGCCACTCTTGATGTACGAATGAACATTTTCAGACATACAACAAAGATCTTTTGCAAGATAATCATAGATGTCTCTTGCAGTCCAAGAATGACCATTTTGTTTATTTCTATTTTACTTGCATGTTCAAAGTAAAAAGGGAATTTTTATTTTGTTTTTATGTACTTAGTAATATTGCTTTTACATTCAATATACAGCAGGGCTCGAAATGGACCGGAGCGCCGTTCCTGGGGCCCGATTTCCTAACTATCGTCTCGTGTGGCACCAGACGACATGACGTAATTGTGACGTCAGCCAATACACGCTCGAGCGGGCGGCATGTATTGGCTGACGTCACAATTACGTCATGTCGTCTGGTGCCACACGAGACGATAGTTAGGAAATCGCGGTGCTGTTCGTGAAATCGGTAAAATTATCGCTCCGTCTCGTGGAAAAAATAATTTGACCGTCTGAGCTAGATAGGCCATATAATAGAAAATCTAACACACTTATTTTTATGAAATACATATAAAATTTGATAACTATGTCTTCTAACTATGATAACTATGTATTTTTCTTCGGAAAACTGTCGAGTGCTACGGTTCGTAAACTTTTCCATTTCAAGCGCTGATATACAGTCAGACCCTGGATTGCGAACATAATTCGTTCCGGATACAAAGCGAAATTCCACATAGGAAATAATGGAAACTCAGAAGAATCGTACCAAAGCCCAAAAATATTCTTGTAAAAATGATTAATATAAAATACATTTTTATATTTTAATTAAAAATATAAGGTATCTAATTGAATTTATTCATTATTGTGTAGAATGAATTTCACTATCACTGACAAAATCGCTGCTATCTATTGTATCGTATGACAAGATATTGCCTTAAATTTAAAAAATAAAGTACTTTTACAATATTTGTAGGTATTGTTTGGATTAATAATAGCATAGTGCAATAAATAAGGTTACAGTGACAGTAGCAACAAAGCTGACAACTAAAATAAATGGGATAGCGATACACACGTCAATATTGATTAATTTTGCTAACATAAAATAGGTAAGTACTTCCATCACGAAGAATATTACCGCATTTCTGTCACCTTAATTTTGCTAATTCTCTCTGTCACGGTTCAGTATTATTTATATTGCAATAACTGCACACATCATTTCATGGTCTACCCGACAAGCTAACGACCTACAAATATAAAAAAATATATTCAAAGATGTCACTGACATACAATGATTCACCTTTATGAACATGTTCAAGATTTTTTATTTTAATTCAATGATTAATACACAAGATTTAACAATGTAGCATTCTTAACACACCTAATAATTCTTCAGAAACTTACCTATTATAATTTTTGTCAGAATGATATTTATACCTAATGGAACACGAATCCATAACTATCGTAATTCGGGCGTTGTGGGAACAACACATCAGTTGCATTTTGTTAGGAAATTTTGACATGATTTGAGATTGTATTGATAGCTTAATTGGCACATACTACCTACCTGAATGATGATGGTGAGTTTAACTCTCATTTAGTATACATATTTAAAAAAAAAAAATCTAATAGGTAAGTGCGAATGATATATTTGTCTATTAATCTTAGAATTTTAAGGACAATGATACAATAGTGGTTCAAGCAATGTCATTAATTTACCAAATGCACCAGTTATGGGAGAAAGATATATGCCACACATCCAGGATACAATGATAAAAGGTTTATATTGAGTTATTAATTAATACAATAGAGCAGAGGTCGGAAACCTTATTGCCACAAAGGGCGCAATACAAATTTTAAACATAGCTGGGGGCGCATATTATATACATATAGGTATATACTTTTCTTTAAAGCTGATAACTATTAAAAATCCCAATAGAACTTAATGAACACAGAAATGTGCATTAATAATAATATGGAGTTCTATAAATTAAACACCATATTAATCAATCAATTAATATTTAATTTAAGATACCTAATAGAAGATACCTACATACATATCGACATAAATCAACATAAAAAAAATATATAACTAATATTTCAAGCTTTAAAATTAAAAATATTAAAAAGTTAAACAATAAACCATGGTTCAAATTTTTATTTTAAAATTTTATTTTATTTTATATACTCAATTTTTAAATTTAAATTGTTAAAATGTATTTTAAAATGGGTATTCTTATATTTAAATGTACATACTTACATATATTTATATACAAATACATGCTACGAAAAAAATTTCACACTGTACACTTGGCACTGTAAATCTTCAGCTAACTTATTATAGTCAGGTGCATAATTAGAATTGAACGTAGTTATGCAGTATGTAGCCAGTCCACAATAATGTATTTTAAATAAGCACAAATAGTATTTTATTTCAAGAATATTTTTTTGCGGCTTGGCTATTTTCAGCAGAATGTAGAGAAAACCTTCTCGCATCTGATCTATATCATATCTCATTTTTTTATTTTTTGTGGACTGGCTACTTTCTGCATAACTACGTCCAATTACTGTCTTAGCAATTATCCAAGGGTCTGTGAATCTTAATCGATATTTTGATTTTAACTCGCAAGAATATCGTAGCACAGTATGAAGATATTTTTAATGCACATTGTTTTAAATTAGGATAACTATTCTCTTCCACTAAATAAAACATTTTATCATTATAATGTGCTTTTAATATGGTATCATTTTGTATATTCATTATTTCCAATTCAAGGTCTTCGGTATTAAATTCAACTTGTTAGTAGAGTGATAATTTGATGGTATCTTGAGGGCGCATCAAATATTCTTCCAGGGCGCCCGCAGGCGCCGCGTTGCCGATCCCTGCAATAGAGTGAAGGTATTTGATGGAATTTGAATTTAAATGTAAATTGATTTAAGTTTTGTACTACCTATCCATTTCAGTCTTCTTACATGTTTACTTAATAATAATGTTTTCACGATTGATCGTTTAACATATTAATTAAGTATATAAACAAGAATTAATTAGATTCTGTATCAGTGTGCATTTGCCATTGGTGAGTGTGCATAGTGCTTGGAGATGCATAAAGGTGAAACCCGGGTGGCAAAAAAATTACTCAAATGGAGTACCTACTACAAAACTGAAATCAATCAGAATTTAAGTTGTCAATGTCAGCGTAGAGATTTTCCCATCATATTCTTCTTGTTTTGTAAGGATTCTTCCTCACTTCCATTTTATCAGTCAGTCTCATGTATTCCAGTGTTTCCCTGCTCTGTATAGGCGTCCATATAACAGGTAAGACAGATGTTTTTGTTGGAGTCGGATTCCTGGAAATAAATTTAAAAAATAACCTGGATTTGATATTTTTCAACATGTTTTACTTTAATATATTCCGATTTTGTTTTTGAAACAAATAGTTGCACAAATCATTTTAAAATGTCTGGTTTAACCTTGCGCAGAGCAGATCTTTTGCTTTCTTCAAGTTCTATGACCAATAAACTCTCAAACATTCACTCCGCCTCCCGACCCTCCGGCAAAGGAAACATGAGTAAAAATTTGATTTTTGTTCTTGTAATCCAATTATGTGCCATGGACTTTACTCGAAATTTATTGATTGTATCTATACTGCACCGTGGGTTTGGCAAAAGCGATTTGCACTTGTAGTGATATTGTTTACTAGCATTGAAACAATTGTAACAATACAACTGCAAATCATATTTTCTATATACATAGTGGAATGATTCCAGTATACATCAATTCATATTTTTTTATATTTGGCATTAAATCAAATTCAACCATTATATAACATAAAGGTTTACTTTGGTTAGTAATAATTACAGTCCAACTTGGTTATTACGATCACGGAAATAACGAGATCTCGGATGTAATGAGGAAACATTCGTTGACATTTTAGTTTATGATTTTCTCCAGACATTTATTCACTTTTATATCGAGCTACTTCTCGGGTATATCGAGCAAAACTGACAATGTGTTGATCCTTTAAAAACAACATTTTCGACCCTAAGCAATAAAATCCGACCGGGCAGTTAACTAGACCGATGCCGCCGGAATCGGATTACGTTTATGACACTAGTTAAGTGTATAAGTACCTGATTGGTGTTTTCGCAGATAACATTGAAAAAGTATCCACGCATATGGTTGAAATTGCATGTAAAAATCCAGGCTTTGTGATGTCAGTAGGTAGGTATCTACCAGCGCCGGCGGCTCAGCACTTTACTACAATAAACTACTTCTTTTGTAGTTTATGAATGCCATGCTTGTTTCGGGGATTTTTACGATGGATTTTTTATGTTCTATGCTTAAATAGAACGTGGTGCGAAAAATGATATATAACGAGTAATGCTTATAACGAGCAAATTCAATCGGTCCCATCTTCCTCGTAATAAGCAAGTTCATCTGTACTAATTACCAATTATTTTTTTTTTTCGACCATGTCCAATCCTAATACGGTCATAAGGAAGGTTTGTATTAACTCATTCGCTGCTGACTATATAATGAGATTTTAATTAGCACCTTTAAAATGCACGTTAATTACATCGATCGGCCGCCTGGTCATTACGCGCATGTGCGTCTTCAGCGTCTAAAGTATTAACAGATTTTTTTTTATTGGTAGAGGAAAAAAATTTACCCGCTCTTTAAAAAGTTGGAAATCAACGCTATTAATTTTTGTGACACTTGTTTGGTTATATTTGATTTCTCGACTACAAAAGCAAATGGCGTCGTGAACATGAACCCCGCCTCGTCTCCGTGTGCTGCTCCCGCAATTCCTATATCGTACAATTGCTTGAAGATGCTGTAGTCGCTGTCGTAAGCGAATTCCCAAAAATAAATAGGAGCGGGAGACTTCTGCAATCGAATGTTGACACTCTTGAATAGACCGTGCAAAAATTTTGAATCACCCATCATGTCGACGTATCCTCGGGCGGTAGCATTGCTGATCCGCCTTCCATCAAAGTAGAACTGTCTCACCTTGTTCATAATTTCAGTCTTGGAGTGATGGTATTTTAGGTGATACATTAGATCAGCGGGCATCAAATACTCAAATGAATCGTCAAGGCCGTTTAAATACTCCGCATTATTATATACCTGTTTTACGAATTCAGAACCCTCAAAGTCATTAAAGCCAACCATACTCGGGACTTTTGTGAAGTCACCGGACGTTAATATATATTCCGGATGATCATGTAAGAAAATTATGGGGTTTTCAGCGCATGGAACAAATGGCAAAAAATCTCCAGTCGGAATTTCGTCTATTCCTATCTTCTCTGAAGCCTCGACTATATCCTCCGCGTTTGCTTCGTTTAAAACCTTCATCAGCTCATTTACACCAGTTTTGTTCAGTCCAAGGTACGTTCCTAACCTGTAGGCATACTTCATTGGCTCTGCAGCATAAGCCCAATAATTTAGTACTGAACCGCTCTGCGTGATTGTCTGTGAAAATAGGTCTTCTGCCATCTTCGACAGGGTGATGTACTCTACTGCGATACTGCCGGTGCTTCCTCCATACAGTGTAACTTTGTAAGGATCTCCGCCAAACATGTGAACGTTTCTCCGAACCCATCTCAGTGCGGCCACCATATCCTTCATTCCGGCGTTTCCTGGAGCGCTGGGAGTTTTAGTGGCCAAAAATCCAAAAGGTCCCAGTCTATAATTGAAAGAAACATAAACAATGTTTTCTTTCATCAGGTTTCCGGGTCCGAAAAGATTACTGTTGCCGGTCAATGCCTTGAATGCCCCGCCGTGTACCGCAACCATCACTGGCAGTCCGACTGCATCCGTTGAGGGTGTGTGAATGTTCAGATGGAGGCAGTCTTCGCTGCCTAGAACGGTATCAAATATCGGTACTTTTTGAATGCACACTTCACCGTCATCGGTCGCATCCTTGATTCCCATCCACGGCACGGGCGGCTTGGCTCTCTGAAATGAACATGTTGGTAAAATTATTAATTAAAAATAGTAGTAGATGTTATGTAGTGTAATTTAGTATTTGATTGCGTATTTTATTAAACAAAACTTAAACAACAAACAAATATATTTTTGGTATTCTTTGAAGGCACTTGTGAAAAGTGAAGAATAAAGAATGTATTCTAATATTGAATATTCTTCTTCTTCTTTGCCCATATCCGCCCCTTAACTGGAGCATATGGACACCACGCGGCGCCTCCAAGAATCCCTGTCGCTCGCCAGTCTTCTTGCTTCCTTGCTTACTCTGTAGATTGTATTTAGCGGCCTTCCAGGACGCCGGAATCCGGTCGGCTTGAAGAACAGGCAAGCCAGGTTAAAGTTCTCTTCTGGCATCCGCAGCACGTGGCCGAGCCAGGTCCAACGTCGCCTCTTCACTTTCAGCGTGATGAGAGGCTGCTTGGTACGTTCTCTTATCTCCTCGTTGCTCCTAAAGTCATACCACCGCACACCCAGTATTCGTCGCAAACATCTATTTTCGAAGCTCAGTATACGGTTGCTCTGAGCCTTCGTAAGGTGCCATGATTCGCTACCGTAAAGGAGCACCGTCAGAATGCAAGCGTCGAATAGGCGGCATTTGGTTTTGACCGAGTACAATCGTGAGTCCCAGACATTTCGCATCGAGTTGAATGTTGCTCCAGCCATTCCCATTCGGATAGCGAGCTCTTTCTGCAAAATGCCATCTCCCGTGATGTGTACCCCCAGGTACTTGAAGCTGTCGACGCTCTCGATGCTCTGTCCATCGCTAATCAGAGGGAAATCTGGATCAGGACAGGTGCTATTGCACAAGACGTTGGTTTTCTTCGCGTTGATTTTCAAACCAACGCGAGAGGAGTTGTTATGCAACCTGTCGATTGTCTCTTGAATGCCCTCGATTGAGTTGTCGAATAGGACAGCATCATCGGCGTATTCCAGGTCGCATAGCTTCACCGTGGGGGTAACAGGTATGCCTCGGTCGGGTGGTATTGACTTCCGTTCAATTCAGTATTAGATAACAGATATTTGCAAAAATAAATATAATATGTTAAACCACAGTAGATGCATTCAGTTTACCGATTATGGTTTATACCTTAGCATTGTTTATTTGTTTTTTATTTGAAGTGACATTTCTCATTTCCTAATTTTATTAAATTTCCAACACTTTACCTTGTTTCGTTATTTATGAGTAATGACATTTTAATGTGCTTACTGAATGTATTAGCTTAGTGAGTACCTATATAATGTATCTACTATGAGTTTTTTCCAGCACTAGTTTTTATACTTGCTACTTTATGTAGTAATATGGTTTTCACATTCTTTTATTGTATACTAGCTGACCCGGCAAACTTCGTACCACCTCAGAATCAATAATCTTGTGTTAACTTATTAGCTGAATTAAATTCAGTTTTTTATTAAGTTAAAATGAATACTCAAAATGAATAAGTTCAATAAATGTGCAAAAATCAAATCAAAATGAAAAGTATTTTAATTTTATTGAACTGTACACACTGTACACACACGATGACCGCGTGGATGAAGCGCCGGTCTATAGTATCGAGGGTCCCATGTTCGAATCCTGGGTCTGGTAAGTTCACATATTGTAATTCAATTTCAATTCAATGATGACTACCGAGCCAACCTTCAGTCGTAAATTGTGCGGTGGCAAGCCAAGCAGATCCAATGAGTTTAAAAATTCAGTTGGATAGTTGGTTGCTTCGTCTTCGTTTGTTACACAGTCGATAGATTTGAAGGAATGCAGTGGACCAACGATTTGATTTTGAATTGTGAAGTTTAAGTGATCCACATCTTTATTCTTTACCGCAAGAATGCTCGTTCACTCAACCAATTGTCATGTTTGTGATTAACAATGATGTTCGGTAACACTTTGTTGATGAGTTCGTCCTTCGCTGAGACGAAATTTCAAAAATTCGGCGGAAACGAAATCAATCCGTTCTATTCGTCGACAGGAACACGGCAGTTACCGATAGTCAGCAATTGCTTAGAGAAATGGTCGGCAGATGGATCGTTTAGCAATGCAACTCGCATGTTCGTCATCAGCCGAAGTTTCTTCACATATCGCTACAGAGTCTATGATTTGAGGCAAGCGTTCATTTCATCGGCAGCGGTCGATCTTGGAATGACTGGTAGTGTTTAGCAGAAATTGCCAGATAGTAGAATCATTGCGCCTCCAAAACTTCTTTGAGCGCAGATCTTTCATAGTTCGATTGAGTGCTTTCAATGCGCATTTGTGCGCCATTTTGCATCCATCCCAGGTGATGATTTTACTTGCTAACAAAACTTTGGCCATTGTTGAGTATTTCGCAATGTTGCATGTTGGTTTTTCAGTCGGCAATTTCAACGTTGAATGAGGTGTTTCGCATCCTTCTAACAACGTGGCCGCTATCCCAGAAGAAGCAACTGCTACAGCACTTTCGGATCTCGCACGAACAGTAGCCAAAATCAATGACATGAGGAATGTCTTCCCCGTTCCATCGGGCGCGTCGAGGAAAAATAAACCACCATTTCCATCATCAATTGCCTTCATTAACGTATCGTACAATTCCTTCTGTTGATGGTTCAACAGTGGTACATTCGTTCGAACTGATTGGTTCAATGCATCTCGATCATATTCACGATCACGTTCCAATTCTCGATTGAAAGCGTCGTTCATTCCACGATGTGGCGTTGGCATTCCTAACTTGACTAAAAAACTGCCGCACATGAGGTAACACATGTATTCGATCAAAAGCAAAGCCTGGTTATGTATCTCCTCATTCACCTCGAGATCGGGATTCTCTGAACTGACACAAATTCGATGTAAAATGTCTTCTGACATGTCATCCTTTCACTTGTTCCACAGTTCAGGTGGATTCGATGGGAAGCATGTCGAAATAATGATATCAAATAATGTGCGTATCTGATTTGGAGATGCAGAAACAATTGCTTCAGCGATTATCATATCCCAATGAGTATCGTTTCAAGCAAATTGAGTTGTTGACATGAAGCACGAAATGTTGACATTTCGACTATCATTCTTTCTTTTGTTTGTTTGTTTCTTCTTTATTGTTTCTGTCATGTATCAGAGATGGCGTTGTATACGGATTTAATTTTTTTGCGATTTTCTTTTATTTTTGAATGCACGAGGTTTTCATCGTTCAAATTCATCGATGTCAGTCAAAAGCCTTTCCATACAAAATGTATGAGAAAATTAATTTTCTTCATAATTTATTTTTTCCGTGATTTATCCAATGTTTTAATAGTTATTCTGCTATTCGGAGCGAAGACAAATCCAACAAATCAAAGATTATAAAAATCGGTCCAGCCGTTCTTGAGTTATAAATGGTGTAACTAACCCGACTTTGTTTTATATATATAGATAAACAAGAATTAACTTATTATGTGTCAGTGGTAAATTCATTTAAGCGTCAATTACATTGAGCTACTTTACGAGCTGTTTGTTAACGAATTTACAATCTGATCGTAAAGTCGCCCAGTGTAATCACCGAACAAGCTAACAAGCAGATTGTAAACACTCTACCGAGAAAAGTTGAAAACCGGTCAACTTTACACGCCACACGCCGGCATGTGGGCCTACTGCGTCTGCGCAGTAGAGCGCAGTAGCAACCTCCCAGTAAAAAAACGAACTACGTTCTGTCAAAAAATTCGCTGGCTTGTGGCTTCTCAGCGAATGGAAAGTTTTGTGTGTCATCATCATAATCGCAGTAGCTGAATCGCCCGCTATTAAATTCGCCAACAAACAGCTCTTAAAGTAGCTCAATGTAATTGACGCTTTACCATGGGTAAGTGTGCATAGATAGTGCCAGAAAGATGCCGAAAGGTGATACCTGGGTCTAAAAAACACAAATGGAATAGTGCAAAACTTGAATCAATTAGAGTTTATTATTAATTTGATTTTGGATTTTAGTACTATAGCAGAGGTTAAAGAGGTACAAGTGACATATGAAACAAAAAATTAATTTGGCACAGTTTTCATATCATCAGATTGTTATCCATTTATGCATGAAAAGGGATTCAACCGTGTAACTGTTTTTTATGAAGAGTTTATAAGTATTTTACTATTAACATTGGATTACATTTCTTTCCATAATTTGAATACTTTGGCCAGACCCGTAGTCCTTCAAATACTAATAAACCAATGGATATATCAATATTTTTTGATGTAGAAAATGAATAATACATCATTTGAGATCCAGACCGCGTTTACAAAATGTTGAAAACGGCTAATTATATAGAATTTATTTATATTCAGGGGCGGCTCTAGCTTAAGGGTTCGTAGGGACCATCCCCATATCGTTATCATCTCAAAAATACACGTGAGATAGTTTTATCATTGTCATAATATACCTACTTAATTACATGATTAAATGAACTATTTAATTTATTATTATTATACAAATAAATAAAGCAATGATTGTAAATTATATAATAAAATAATGATGATTATGGGGTATTAAGATAATTATGGGGTATTAAGATAATTAATTAAATTAAATATGCCCTATTTCACGGTGACACCTATGTACAAATTAAAAAAGCTATAGCGTTTATTTTTTGTTGACCGGGGGTCACTCAGTCCCATCCTGTTGCCGCTGTAAAAATCTCGTTCTACAAAGTATGTGAATGCATTAGCTTGAGTATACGCATTCTGGGGAGCGAATTAAATGACCCCTCGATGAGTGAAAACGCTGGCTGTATGTCGTTATTCAAAACTAATAATGGTGGCATTAAGTAACGACTCAGATAATCATATTATTTATTCTGAAAAATTAGCAGCATGTTACATAATGATATGAGAAAGTAGGTAGGTATGTATATTTCAGTGGCGAAGGGTGACTTTTGGAAAGAGGTAGGCTGTGGAGATCAGAGAAAAAGAGCATACTTGTCAGGTATACTTACGGGAGATAAGAAGATAATACTTACGATATTACTACTGATGAATAGTTGCACACTAAAATGACAATGACACACTGAATCATTTTACAACTGCCAGTTAAAAACGAATATTTGTCATATAAATTGTTGTGATAATATCTAAAATAAGTTTTTTTTGCTGTGTGCAAATCTAAATGAACCCTTGACCTTCCAGCTTTGATAATATATGATTTTTTAACAAACGTCAAACTCGAGAATGATATTCTTAAAATTTGGTATGTTGTACTTATAAAAATTTTCAAAATCAATCGGAAAACTAGACATTTAATAAATACTTATATATTTAAAGCACTGACATATGACTTAGGGTACAAAATAAGATTCTAATTCTAATCTATCCACATTCAGAACACAATAAATCACTGAATTTTGTCTAACAAAATAAAACTCTACCTCCGTGTTTGGAACAACAATCTGACTGAATTAAAATGATATAAATTGTATTTGTCTATGACTGAACTAATCTAAATAATAATCACGAGATACAATTATTTGTTATTTTTAAAAACAATTAATAATTATATCTGATTGAACCCAATAGACATTATTTTTTTTAAATCATCTTATCTATTTATTATTTGCTTAAAGCGGCAGGCATAGAGAATAAAATTTGCATACAGAGTTATAAGCGGTGTCTCGAGCGCTTACCAAATGAGACAAAATTTGTAGACTTGCCTGAAGAGATGAGTCATCATAAGTATAGAAAATAATTTTCGATTATGATGTCAATAATCGTCATTCAAAGAACAAAAACAGATGTCGCTACTCGCGTGTAATTTTTTGTTTGTTTCTAAACTTGACTAATAAACAGTCGCCATTCTAAATTCAAATTCTGACCATAGATGACTCAATATTTTAAAATATTCCACATTATATTAATGTATTTAAATTTGAAATAAATACTTGAAGATATAGTTTTCTTGAAGGTAGGCTTTAAATAATCGCTTAGTATGGAGCCTTCGCCACTGGTATATTTAATTATTAATGGCTAAACCCCACCAAGTAGAAAGTCGTCGAGCCGCCACTGCCCATATTTAACTTTAACTCGAGTTACACAATTTGGATAGCTGTGCTCTTTTGTCAATTTACATACTATTAACATGATGACTAACCTGGAATCTAACCGGTGGGGAGACATAAGGGATACCTAGGAATGAATAATATCGAAAACCGTCATCCGTGTCGACCTTAATTCTTTTCACAATCCCTTCAGCCGTTGAAACCAATGGCGGAGGATCATCGTTATCGTTCGCTTCCGAGGAATCTCCTTCTACAAGCGCCTCACTTTCACTGACTGAAGATTCAAGCGATGTCCGTGAACCAAATTTCACTGGCGATGATCCTTCACTCTCATTCTCACTTGACTCATATTTTATTCCACCATCATCTTCAACTTTTAAATTATTTCCAGTCAATTTAACATTTTTGATAGTTTGTTTTTGGTGGGTTTCATTAATGGGATTTTTCGTACGTATGTTCGATAAATTGGAGAATGTCCGTTCCAATAGTTCTTTTTGTCTCTTTGAATTCCCGTCTTTGGAGTAAAACAATTTGCTAACCAACCCGACACCCACATATTGAACGTAATCCGGCAATGTCTCAATATCAGTCGCAGAAACTTGCAAATGTCCTATCGATATCACCAACATAAAACACAAAACAAAACACGCACCAATTTTCATATTTATCAGCCGACATGTACCTTTCATGTCCTCACCACTGCCAAGAAAACTACGCTTTTATTGAAAATCAACATTTCTCTAGGTCAGGAGTTGGCAACTGACGGCTCGTGTGTCGCATGCGGCTTACACTTGTATTCTTTGTATCCTATAAATGGTTGATCATACTGTTACATGCATAATTTTTATATTATTAACAAAAATAATAAACAATTCGAGATATCATCATACAACTTGCAGTGAAAGATGGAGATTTTTTTTTATGATGAAACATTTGATCGAAGAATATCTACATAATTTTATGTGTTGCAAGTCTGTATTTGCAGTTATAAACAGAATTTCTGGATTTTCATAAAACACTATTGAAATATGATTTTTTTTAATCCTTTTAATATAGACATCAATGACCTACCAAAAATGTTTATTTCCCACAAATAAGCAAACTGACTGAATAGTGAGTTTCGTTTAGATGTTTGTTTTTAGCAGCTGAGCCGTAGGTCGATAACCACTGCCATCCATTTATTTATATATTAACGTTCCATGCATTAGTGGATTTGCATTTATGCATTCCATTGATAATATTATTCACAAATCATTGAGGTTTTGACCATGTGAATTTATCCATTAACTAACGAATTAGAATTTTATTTTCTTATTTAAAAATTCACACAAAACTCAACAAAGTGAACTAATCAAATTAAAATAACCCATTCTAAGGATAATAAACAGGCTTCTCTGTTTTTCAAGACAAATAAACTGAAGACTTTATTCAGACCACATGAATTAATAGATAGTAGAAATTCGCTTATATTATGTGTGATGTTCTTTTTCTTTCTTATACGAAAATTACCGGTTGAGTGAATTCCTCTGATGCAAGAGAAAAAACTCGCTTCTCAAAACCCTTAAAATAAAGTAACGCTGTCGGGATCGAACCGGAGACCTTAAGGTTAGCAGGCAATACATGCTGCCGATTATGTCAGTCCGGCCTTACTATTTTTCTTCAGATTCCATTTTCACTAGGGTTTATCACTTGATATTTACCACATAAAAATTATTTTACAATACCATGTCCACATGTCTCTCTCACGTATTATCCTTGACCATTTTCTGCATCCGTAATCGGTTTGATGGATAGTCAAGTTTTATAGAATGCTAGTAAATAGTTTATCTTATTTTCTTTTATCTTACCGCTTATAAATGCTATAAATAAAACAAGGTAGGTACAAGGTTAGTGGTATTGACCTCCAAAATTATGGAACAATCTCAATCTCGAAATAAAAATGCGATCAAAGAAGTAGCAAAACGTTTTCATTATGAAATTATTTGCATACCATTATTTTCCTTTCAAAATAACACAAATATCAATGAAATCCCACTTTAGTATGGATAAGCATTTTGGCACACACAATAAAGATCTTTTTAAAGCTAATTACAGATGTCTCCTGTGAGCGGAATGCACAATCTAAGATTTCGATCCTAAGGATAAGTCACCGAAAAGCATGACTTAACTAGAGTATTGAGTTAAGGAATCATTAACCATAGACTACTTTTGTTATGAACACGCCCCCTTCTGTATTACTATTTACCACTGACAGCTGCTGTCAAAATAAATTTGCAAGTCTATAAAACAGTCCATACACTCAAATTCATTTAACAATGTATCTCAATATAGATATTGATAGTGTTAATTCGTTTGGCATGTACTTGGAGAGTATTATTTTACTTTTATACGCCAGCCCGTAGAAATACAAAATGCCAGGTGAAGAATGACACTTGACGCTAATGTTAGCATGTTAAAAAAATATCTTGCGGTGCCTGTGGAATCACGTATAATGACTTATAACGGAAACATAAGAGTATTATAATTAAATATTAATATGTATTTATAGTTATTGCATTTATAAAATGCAGTTGTCATATTTTTGTCATCGTTTTATCGAAAGAGAATTTTTAAATATGGTATTATTTTCAATAGAAATGATCTTAACTAAGGACAATGTTTCTGCATAGTGTTTTCTGCTAAGGAAATTTTAGTTATGACAAATGTTTCTGCATTCCGCTCTGTGTGTATTATTTGTCATAGTCATATTTTTTTTATTATGTCGACATTTGAGTTGATTCATTGATTGCCGTATTTTAATGAATTACTCTTGTAGAATATTGATATTGACAACATTTTCACACAAGTAAATGGCTTTCTTAACCAATTATATTTAATATTCTCAGTAACATCATATTTTATTTATTTTCTCAAAAATATTGCAATTGTTGACAATATTTCGCGACCCATTGAATATGCCAAAAGGTGCAGTTTTGGGTTGCATAAGTTTAGAACGAATGTTTTAGAGGATAATACATACTCTTCTTCTTTTTGTGACATATCCGTTATCTAGTGCTGAGCTCGAACCAGTCTCTGAAGTTCTTGAGGCAGTATGATCGTTTTCTACCAGGACCTCGCTTACCGGAGAGAGAGAGAGATGTTCCCTTCATTAATCAATAATCAGATGCAATAAGTTGATATCTCTTGCGCACGATGTGGCCAAAGTATGCTTAACATTCATAGCTTATTATAAATATTAATTTATTAGATTGATCCTGATACATTTCTTATTTTGAGATTAAAACTTTTTTTAAAAGAAAAATAAATTGGAAAACTTATAAAAACTTCAGTATTTTCACAACACTTTGGTTTATTTATTCATAAATGGCATGAAACAAAATAATATAAAATAAAACAGTAAAATAAAACACATAAATATTACTAGATACAATGGCATTAAATTATGAAAAGAAGTTAAGTAAGTAGACACCTACCTGAAAAAAGAATATTTATTGCAATGTTTGATTGCCTGAACTGAGCTGTTGAACATGTCAATAGAATAAATCTGTTGGAAATGTCCCTCTGAGGCGGACGAACCTGGTCCAGATTTATTTATTAAAAGTGGAAAAAGTACTATAAAAATTTTGCGTTTTATTGAATTAAATTAATAATAGAATTACTATTAGAAAGAGAATGAATCCTTCATGAAATTGCCTTTAAAAAAATCAATGTGATAAGGATTGATTTGAAATAACTAAAGTAATTTTAAGCTAAGTATACATATCTTTATTTATTCGACATATTGATCTTTTTTTGGATTAAATACATATTAAATACATTAAAACCATGAATTATTCAAAAATCATTATAGTCTTCGCAAGAATTTATTAAACTAATGATAAAAATAACCATGAAATACAATGTTCAGATTTTCAATGAATGTACATTTTATAATTGTTTTTTTAAATTTAGTGTATATCTTTCAATTTTAAAAATCTTAGATACCTAGTATGAATTTAGTTGATTAAAACACTTTATTATGTTAATTATCAGATCATTATAAGTATTGTGTTACTAGACACTGCTAATGAAATTACCGTAGCACAGTCGCCTATAGAGGCAGGAGCGTATTATTTATTCATTACTTCCATATCCTTAAAACTAACATGAATATCTTTGGCTGAATCCGAAAACGGATGTGAAGTGAATGTTGGCCCTCTGTTGAAAAAAATCCATGACTAAATTATAAATAGTAAAAGCGTAAGAAAGTACTATTTATTTTATAATTTCTTTGTAAAATAAAATGGCTTATAGATCTCAATTTGATCTAATTATTTCTGGAGATGCATTATCCCCAATACAGTAAACAAACAAGAGCAACCCCCTAGATAATAAAATTATAAAACAATTTGTAATATCTATATCCGTGTACTTATGGGATTAAGATATTGAGAATATTTAGATGTAGAATCAAATAGACTAAAATGAGATGCTGTATTATTATAATTCAGATTCAGTTTGAATCCTGGGTCTGACAAGTACACATATTGTTTTTCACGAGTGTGAGTCAGGGTATGGACCTAATAGGTTGAGCAAGTGGCTGACATCCATTTCTCGTAAAAACAAAATCTGTTAATACAAACCTCTACTCTGTGGAGGCCCATATGATCCTATTAGGATCGGACATGGTCGAAGAAGAAGAAGAAGGATAGATAGTATTTTACTTTATCTAAATTCTAATCGTAATACATTGCAAGTGACACAAATATCAGGGTGACATCTATGAAATCCAGAAAATGTGTGCACAAATATTTTCAAACATATAATAAATATCTTATGCAAGATAATCACAGATGTCATGCATTCCAAAAAAGGCTATTTATTATTTGTGGTTTTTTGTTTTGTTTATACTTACTATCTATCATTATTATGGTTTTAGAATTTGAATAGAGATAGTTATTGGAAATTGTTTTATACACTTGTTTTGTATAGTCTCCTACAAAATGATTACATTGATGTTGCATTAAATTTGTAAACCTGACATTTTGGTACAGACGTTACCCAGTGCCATTGTTTTATCAGTATTGACGATGTATAGGCCTATTGAATGTTTTACTAGTGATTAGTTACTAATTAGCTATTAGGTAGGGTTTTTTAGAAACACTTCAACTAGGAATTCATTTTTTTATACTTTGATCATTGACTTGATAGGTAGGTAATAATTTTTTTACCTACTTTATTGTATTAATTTATTATATAAGTTAAAATTAACTGTATTCGTTTTCAGTGCGTATTTACCATCGGTGAGTGCGCATAGTGCCTGAAGATGCCGAAAGTTGAAACCCGGGTCGCAAAAACACCACTTGGAATAGTACAAACATAAAACCCATCAGAATTTAAATTCAAATCCCATCAAGTACCCTCGGTTGATATTATTAATATTAGAATAGATTACGTAGTGTACTGATTTATGTTGGAATTTTCACTAAATTGAACAAAATACTTACGGCTATTTTTTTTTAAATTTGGAAGTATTTCGTACGCTAGAGTAAAGATTTTCCCAAAAATGTATCCGCTCTCTGTATGGATTTTGCTTCATTTCGATTGTGTCCGTCATTCTCATGTAGTCGAGGGTTTCCTCGTCTTGGATTGGTTGCCATATGATCGGTAACAGTGTTGTTTTCGTTGGTGTCGGATTCCTAAAAAAATAATAAATTAATAATTACCACGCAGTAATAATTATGATATTTCACATTTGCATATAAGCAAATCTACAGTTAATTAGGATACGAGTTCCCAATACTTTTGAGGTTAGACCAATGATACTCAACCTTTTTTTTCTTCGGGCCAAATACATATATTTGTAAAGTAACGCGGGCCGCATCACTACTGGTGTGACGAAAAAAATCATGAAACCCCCCCTTTTTACAAAACATTTTTGAGATTTTTAAAATTATGCATGTTTTTTAAATTAATCATGTGCAATAGCAACACTCTTATACCAGATCTGATGTGGACCATAATGACAATCCTCTTCGGGTGTCACTATCTGTGCGTCAAAGTCGAAACGAATCTCAATATATATGAGATTCTTGATAATAAATGTGTTTCGGGCCGCACATAAAAGCTCAAAGGGCCGCATGTGGCCCGCGGGCCGCAGATTGAGTATCGCTGGGTTAGACGCTATTTTTGTATTTTATCTTCACTGTGTATCGATATGGTGTTTAGTATCTTCACATCAAAACTCTTCCGCCTGCAACGTGTCGAATACGTTGATGTGACGTCATCGTTATTCACAAAACACACGTTGCCAAATGGAGCTCCGCAGATTGGTCGAATGCGATTGTTTCGTTTGAAAAAAACATATGCTGTTGCAATCGACAAGTTGCATGCTTCTCGGGCTCCGAGTCGAATACGTGAGGTCACATACAAACACCTACGAATTGGTCATTCCTATACCGGCTCGCCGATCGCCGCATTCAACAGCACTTCGGTGTGGCCGAACCCATATTAGTGATTATTCAAATAAAATATAAAAGTAGTTTATTACCCCCATTTCAAGAAGTTTGTGATCATTTTTACCATTCTCATTGCCACTTCTTTAGTAGTATTGCTTTCCTTGATATTCGTAACATTATGAAACGGCAAATTGAACATGTATCCCAAATCGTCTCCGTGCGCTGCTCCATCCAACCCAAAATCGTGATATTTTTTAAAAAAGTTGTACTCGCTGTCATATGCAAATTCCCATAAGTATACTGGATGATGAGAATGTTCTAATCGAAGCTTGACACCCTTAAATAGACCATACAGAAATTTTGAATCACCCATTATGTTAGCAAAGGCCCTCGCGGTAGCGTTGCTTATCCGTCCTCCGTTTAAGTAGAATTGTTTCACCTTCCTCACTGCTTCAGCCCGTTCGGTGGGGTATTTCAACGAGTCCATTAAGTCTTTTGGCATCCAATACTCAAACGATTCGTCAATATCATTCAAAAACTCTGCATTATCGTTAATCGGCCTTAAAAATTCAGAACCTTCAAATTCATTGAAACCGATCATGCTCGGTACTTTTATAAAATCACCAGATTCAATTATGTTTTCTGGGTGGTCATGCAAGAATATTTCTTCGCCGGGTATGACGTTTTCAGCGCAAGGTACGAACGGTAAGAAATTCCTATTCGGAAGTTCGTCGTTTCCGAGTTTCTCCTCAGCTTCGATTAAATCCTCAGCTTTCGCTTTTATCAAAAACTCCAATAGCTCATGCACATTAGTGTTGTGCCATCCGAGATACGTCGCTAATCGGTATGCATACTTCATTGGATCATCTGCATATGCCCAATGGTTGAGCACCGAACAGCTTTGCGTGATTGTCTGTGAAAATAGCCCCTTCGCCATTTTAGACAGTGCGATGTATTCAACCGAAGGACTTCCGGAACTTCCTCCATATAACGTGACTTTGTGTGGATCTCCACCGAACATATGAACGTTTTTCTGAACCCACTTTAGCGCGGAAATCATATCCTTCATTCCTGCATTTCCCGGAGCGCCGGCAGTTTTAGTAGCCAAGAATCCTAGAGGCCCCAATCTGTAGTTGAAAGAAATGTATATTACGTTTTCTTTTATTAATTTTTCGGGACTAAATAGGTAACTGTTCCCTGTCAACACTCTAAATTGTCCTCCGTGTATTAAAACCATAACTGGCAATCCGACAGCGTCTATTGACGGCGTGTGGAGACTGAGGTAGAGGCAGTCTTCGCTTCCGATAACGTAGTCAAACGTCGGCAGCTTTTGAATGCAGGCGTCGCGATCTTTTGATGCATCTCGGATGCCAGTCCACGGTACGGGGGGCATGGCAGTCTGAAATGTATAGATAAAATATTCATAGTACGAGGAAATTAAATATTATAATTTCATATCAATTGGCAACCCAAAGATTAGAGAAGGATACATCAAAACATTTGACATTGAAAAAGGTGCAGAATTACTTCAGAGTCGTAGGTGACTATAAATTTATTATTTTTCATGTCAAAAAAAAAAAAAGTCTACAAATTTGGTCTGGATTTATAAGCGCCTCAGAGTCAGCTTATACCCTTTTGTCGATGGTTGTCGCTTTAAGCAAATAATAAATAAATAAGATGATTTAAAAAAAAATCTACGGGATTCAATCACATATACATAATGATTGTTGTTAAAAATAAAAAATAATTTGTCTCATGATTTTTATTAATCAGTTAGTTGAGTCATAGACTAAGGTAATTTATTCAGTCAGTTATGTCAGTTGAGATCTGATATTGTATGTCAGTCATTTGTCAGTGTTTTAAATATAAAAGTATTTCAATAAGTTTAGTTTTACAGGAGTAACAAACTGTTGTGTAACAGATACACAACAACGGATTTTTTCAAAGATGACAATATATTTTGAACGTATGTTACGTTTATAAATGTTTAGGATAATACATAAATCACACGGATTGCTTAATTTTATACAGTTGGTGAGTTTTTGAAATTTCATCGATTTAGTGTGTACCTATCCATCAGTAGTAATATCAGATTATCTTCTGACTTCCCGTAAGTATTTACCTGACAAGTGTGCTCTCTCCACAGCCTACCTCTTTCCAAAAGTCACCCTTCGCCACTGCTGATGATACCGCTATCTTTGCGCGAACAGTAAACCGTAATCGTTCAATAGATCTTGTCCAAGCTGCGGCTGACCAAATCGCTACTTGGTGTGACTAATGGCGGATGAAAATAAACCCAAACAAAAGCTATGCAGTAACTTTAACAAAAAGATCCAATCGACACAAGCATAAAGTCAAAAGCAATCAGGATCCACGACACTAATATTCTTTGGACTCCTATAGTCAAATACATAGGGCTAACTATCCAACCTAACATCTAACTGAACTAATATCAACTATCTAACATTATTTTATACTGATCGGACAAGAATATACTCGTATATTTCACTCTCAACTCTCAAATCAGCTTCCCGATTTTACGTTTATATAAAATAAATACAAAGAAGATCGTAAAGTTTGGTGTTTTTTTTATAATAGAAAAAAAATAATATACTTATAACTAAGTAGGTTAGTACGTACATAATATAATCTGAAAAGTCTTACCTGAAACCTAACCGGTTTTGACACGTAAGGAATTCCAAGAAACGAATAGTATTCAACTCCACCTTTATACACTTTAATTCCCTTCAAAACCCCTTCACTCGTAGAAACGAGAGGTGGAGATTCATGTTTTCCTCCAGCGCCAGAATCTTTTGGATTACTTCCATCGCCATGAAAAAAATGCGGAGATATAGTGTTAATTAAAATTTTCTTCAGTGATAGAAATCCTTCTCCTTCCAACGGCTCATAATTTTGGCCCTCATCGTCCACATATTTCGTCTGATTCTCGTGTCTTGCTTTTATTTCATTTTCATTGTTCGTCGTTTTTCCATCGTCATCTGTTTCATTAAAATTACTGTTGTAAACTTTAGCAATTTTATTTAACACGCCGAGAAACGTATTTCCCTGTAAAAATTCTGCTTCCTTTATTACGTTTTCTTCTCCTGGAAGTAAAATTTTACTTAACAATTCTGATGCCATTTTCACGACATTATTTGGCAAAGTTTCTAGTTTATTTGTATAAACTTGACAACAGTTCGTCGACATTAGCACTAAAAGGCAACATACTGCTACCGTAACCTTCATCTTACTAAAGGAGTAAGTCTGTGTTAAATGAAATAAGATGAATAAGATGAAAAATTACATCATTATAATTTATGAGCGGCACGTGAATTGATTATATAATATTATATTTTTTTAAACTATTAATTATGTTACGGATATGCAAAGCTATGGGATCTTCGATCATCGAGTATCTCCGCGATAACACAAGGATCGGAGACACGAACAAACATCATCAAACATCAGTCGTCGACCAAAACTTGCTGACGTCGTCCGTTGCATTGTCGGGTCGGTCAGTAGAAATGATCGCTTTATGGCATTTTCATATTTTATGTATTGCCACTTTAGCTAACAAAGATTAGTGTCTTACTGTTTATGTAGACATTCGTACTACAAAATCGTAAAAGTACATTATTCCTTAGACTATAAATCATTATTCATAAATATAATATTATTATGAATGCATTAGTAACGTATAATAACGTCTGATCTTGGATGCATGTCTGATGCACAAACACCTTATTGATTTTTTAGCATAGGCATTAATTGGACGCCAAAAATTCACCGAACCACCGGTTGAGAAACACTGCATTAGACAATCTCAGGTGCTATCGTCAAGTCATGTCTACTTTGCAAAGGTTGGCAACCATCAAAGCGATCAACGCATTTGAATCAGCTTATGGAGCGAAATTCCTCAACCACGATGTTCATCGTCCGCCTGGATGTCTTTTACCAATAGGTAGTTCCATGGCCCCCACATCCTGAAGCGGGCCCCTGGGCCACGATATTTGACGGGCCCCCCCAACCTATTGCTAAGGTTAAGGGAAGTGTAATGTTCTATAGTAGTGTTTCCCAAATGATATTCCGAGGAATTCCGTGTATTTTTTATGTATTCGGTATATTTTTACCGATTTTTGATATTTTAAACAAATCAGCTTGAATAATTGTCGGCACTCAGTATCATATTATGAAGCACTGATCGCGACTCTTTTTTATGATAGCCAAGTTACATATTGTGACCCTTCGCCATGTTGGATAAATAATCATTTTTATTAGTCAGGAAGCACTAAAATTAATTATAAAATATAAAATTCTATTCGTCTTATAGCGCCGCAGGCGACTTTTTTACTATTAGAGCTTATAAATTTAAGATATGTTTATCTCACTTAACTGGTTGACCTGCTACGCCGGGCCCCTCCTAAGCCCGGGCCCTGTCAGTCCCCCCTTTGTGGGGGCCATGGGTAGTTCTCCCCTCTAATGATTTGTTGTTGATATCGCTAATACATTTTAATTTTCTCTTAAAGTGAGCATGAAGACCTTTTCCTGCCGGTGTATAACAATATACTCAATAAGTGTGTTGTTGTGGTGAAGCAATTTACGCAGGTATTTTGTGATGAGAGACGCCATCACATTATTTGTTTCAAATGCTACACAATTAACATTGACATGTTGCCACTTTCTGCACAATAAACGATATTTTTAAATGATGAAACAAGGATGTTGCATAAGAAATAGTAGAAGAAAAGTGTTTTCTTCAACATAATATTTGGGGCAAAAGCATTTTTTATGTTTCACTGAAAACCTAATCTAGGTATTTATTAGAATATGTATCCTATAATCTAATTCTAGCTAGATGTTCCAAAACAAACAATTTACTCATAATTACCGTATGTGTACCCGTTAAAAGAAAAAATATTCTTAAACACATAAAACAGATCTTTCCTTCAAACGTGGGAAGTTTTTCAGTGAACAATTGTAGCAATTTTAAAAACCACCGGCCATCACTGATTACTGATATTATTTATAGTTAATATCATCATTCAAATTAAATGCACTCAATCAAGGCTAACATAGGTAAACATACTTTAATTGGAGGGTAAAGTTCGTTATTAAAACAATCAAAGGTTTGAAGACACTGTTGTCAAATTACAAGTGTCATTATTATAAAAACATTTTATGAATTACAAATTCATGTTTTTTGGCAATGATTCACTGTGCATAAAGTTTATCTAATAAATCGAAAATTTACAATTACAATTTATTGTTCATATAGGAGGAAAAAGGTGTTCCAATTAATGGGGAGTACCTCAGTCACCTGCGCTTTGCAGATGATATTGTTATATTTTCACAAGACCCGAAAGACCTCCAAGGTAGAATGCAAGAACTCGCGGATGTCAGTCAAACGGTCGGTCTAAAGATAAATGTCTCAAAGACAAAAGTGATGAGGAACTGTTTTTCGGACCCTGCGGTTATCGTATTTCTGGCACCCAACTCGAGCAAGTCAGCAGCTACGTCTATCTCGGACAGCAGATGTCCATAGACGGAAGCATGCACGATGAAATTGCTCGTAGAACAAAGCTGGGATGGAGTGCTTTCGGACGTCTGAATAGTATCTTCAAGAGTGGCCTACCATTGTGTCTTAAGCGTAGGATGTTCGACCAATGTGTGCTACCCGTGCTCACGTATGTCTGCGAGACTGCGAGAGGCATGGAGAGGTGTATGTTGGGCATCACGCGAAAGAACGGTAAGAGACACGAATGGGTTAGGAGGCGGACAGGAGTGCGCGATGTGATGGACGTTGCCAAACAGCTGAAATGGAGATGGGCGGGGCACATTTCTCGCCGAAAGGATGGCCGCTGGACAAATGCCGTCATCCAGTGGTACCCAAGGGTCGCCCTAAAAGCCGCTGGATTGGCGAACTGGTAAAGTTCGGCGGAAATACGTGGCAGCGAACGACACAGGACCGAGAGAGTTGGAAGAAGCTTGAGTCGGCCTTCATCCAGCAGTGGATTGACCCCGGCTGATGATCATGATGATACATAGATACACGATTGTGAATAAAAGTTAAATGATTCTATTTATAGTGAAGTGCAGTGTGGAAAGCGAGGAAAATTTGAAGCGCCTACTTCAGAGTTGGTTCCAAAATTTCCAAAATATCATTTTTCGAATGTCTGACGTGCCGAACAATTTTTCATGCTGAACAAATGAAAAACAAAATTAAGAATTCTATTGTATAAGTGTTTAATTGTATACGTGTGTATTGTGTAAGTATAAAAATTACAATTACCTAAGTTCCTGAGATTCCCTTTCACCGTGGTTCTAGCCGAAGACATATCTTTTATTCTTTGAATATTTTTTCCTTATTTTCAAAATTTTCAATGAGATCGTGGGAGTATTTTAACCAAGCTTCATATTATTATATACCCCATCACTGAACGGTTATTACTTATTAGCGTCCATTTTTACCGATTATGTTTGAGGTAAAATAATAAGCAGCCGATTATATTCGAATGACTGTCGATAAATTGCATCATGCATTTTTATTTTTATTTGCCCGATGAATAAATTCTTTTTGTTCGTCCTTGATTTTCTCAAGGAGTTATTTATGGTTTGTCTCATAATGCCGTTTTACTGACGAGGTACTGCATACAATTGTCCCTGAATACAAAATACATAATGCTTTATTGCCTTCGTTAATCGTGCCATACTCGTCAGTCCACCAACTTTGAAAGTCTCTACCGTTTGATTCTAATATATTATGTTTTTTTTTTTAAATTTCCACTAGCTATGTTAAATGGGATTTATTAGATTAAATAAAATGCATGGACTTGTCTCCACTGACACTTGCTACGGCGAACTTCAGCTGGATCTAATAATTATCGTAACCAATCAAAAAACACAACCTCTGATTTTATTATATTATACGTGTGTCTTATTTTATAATGCATTCATTCTATTGTCCGTATTTTATTGGAAATATTATTTCATTTAACCGTGACCGTTTTGTGACACAGCCACGTTACGCAAAGTCTTTAATTTAATATCGTAGTAGATTTTTGTGTTTCCAGCGTGTGTCCTTCTTCCTTCTTTCCTCGACGTTTCGGGCTCGTTGCAGAGGCCATTATCAAGAGTGATATGTTGTATGATGAAATGTAGTGTAGGTATATGAATGTAAAAGAAGGACACACGGTGGAAACCCAAAAATCTACTACAATAAAAAACAACCGTGAAAGCCTCTTTAATTTAATAATATTTTAGTTAGTGTGCTCTTCGCCCAGTTTGTAAGTTAGCTATTCATAGAATCACAAATAAAACGAAGTAACACACAATGATTGTGACATATTTAAAAGTTTATATATTATGTTGCCAAAATCAACATTTTCACTTGAAAGTATGTATCTACTTATGAAACTTGTAGGAAATGCAATGAGACGGATTTGTGTTTAATTGTCACAGCTAGGGAAAAGGTTAATGTAGATTTTAGTTATTGGGCTGTCCTAAGTATAAACACTGTATAAACCATTTTTTTCCAAAATGACTTTTTTGCATCTAGATAAGTATACGGTTCAAAGCTGTATATGTATATCCACTGATGGACATATTTTACTAAGTAAAAACAAAAAATACAAAAAAAAAATAAGAACACTGTAGGTATATCCTGCACATACAATGTTCTTGTTTGGGAAATGTATTTTACAGTGTTTTTGCATGGTATCATAGATATTACACACATTAGCAAAACCATTTATTTATATGAATCAATAATTAATAATAATTATTGTATCATTGCGTGTTAGTAATGGTTAATAATAACACTGAAATGAATATTGAAAACATTAATTGTATAAATACTTAACAAACAGCCACATATGGCAATAAAGGCCAAGATTTGATGGAAGTTATGAAGTAAATCTTTAATATACGTTTTTTATTAAGAAAATAAATCGGTGTGTTGTTAAATGTGCCCATAAAATAAATGACAAAATTGTTATTTTTTTCCCACACTGTTATAGAATATATAATATAATGACATACTTACCAATATATAATTAAATGTCTTATCACTATTTGTAATCAAATATGTTATTTAAAATCATAGTACTTAAGTAATATACGCATGCACATCAACTAGCCTCAGGCATCTGCATTACGGATTCACCACTAATATTATATACCCACTTGTTTTTAATAACTTTTGTTTTGTACTTACTTGATTTCTTAATTATTGTCAAAACTTGTTTTATCTATAACTTTCCACTCTAATATATGCATGCATATCAACTAGCCTCGGGCATCTGCATTACGGATGCACCACTAATATTATATACTCCCTTGTTTTTAATAACTTTTGTTTTGTACTTACTTGATTTCTTAATTATTGTCAAAACTTGTTTTATCTATAACTTTCCACTCATTGTTTCATAATTGATGTCATTCGTCATTAATATTTGTACTATATAAGAAGCATATTTGTCCATCTAAATTCAGTTAATAAACTACATATCACGCTATTGCTTGAGTTTGTTTATTTGCTCACGTTGTGGAAGCAATTCGATAACATAAATGGTGTCGAAGTGAAGATTTTAAACTGTGTTTAGTTGTTTTCCTGTTCGCTGTTCGCTGTCTGCTGCCCCGTGACTACTCATCACTGCAAACAAAGAGGATTAGAGAGAAAACAACAACTATCCACAGAAAGGATTTTAGGAATGATCATCGCAGCAGCAATTTTGTGTTTGATATATTTTTACATAATTTATTTAACTTTCAAAAATGGCTTTAAATGCGAATGATTCCACCTACCCAATCCTTGAGAAATCAGAAAAGAATGTTCAACCTGACATGAACATTCACCCGCATACGCAAGAAAAATTATCTATGGAAATATTATTTCAATTCGTTAATACATTCAATGGTAATCGGGAGGAATTGAGTGCGTTCATTTCAGACTGCAACCGTGCCTTTAAAAATGCATCGAATAGTCAAGTAGAAATACTATTAGATTTTGTGCATACCAAAATACAAGGTAAAGCCAAAACTGCCATCAGCAATAGAACATTTAATTCTTGGGAAGAGTTAAAAAATTTCCTTAAAACCATGTATCAAGACAAGAAACACTACGCACAAATTTTAAAACGAACTAACTAGCATATAACAATCTCCTAAAGAAACCATACAGCAATATGCATTTAGAATAGAGTCCATACAGAAAAGATCGATAAACGCCGTTCAATCAAACAATATAAACTTAGAAGATCTTAACGGACAAATAAATATGATCAACCAAATAGCTTTAAATCGACTGATATATTATTGTGTACCGGAGATCTCAAACCAACTAAGAGGTAGAGACATCAAAAACTTAAACGATGCGATTTCTCTCGCTCTAAACGAGGAACAGGTGCAAGTAATGTACAATAATACGCCGTTTAGAAAAAGTAATAATTATCAGCATAATCATAATAAAATAGTTCAATGTACAATTTGTGGTAAAAAGGGCCACACAAATAACGAATGTTTCAAAAACAAAAACAATAATTTCAAAACAATAAATTCCGTAGATAGTTCTTCATCAAATCAATATCAAACAAATGAAAAATTTTGTAAATATTGCAAAAAAAAGGGTCATACTATTGAAAACTCATTAATTGATTACAAAAGTCAATTAATTTCTAATGATTCTATATCCATTCCAATTTTCACAATGTCACGTGCTGATGATCTCAAACAAATCTTAGCACCTCGTAGCGAGACATTAATAGAAATAGATATCATTAATCCGGAGATTAAGGAAGGGATGATCCCCGAAACAACCTCTGATGGAGTTTTTCTATGCAAGGCTATCACCAAGGTGAATTCTAATTTAAAAGCCTATGCTACTGTATTAAATACTACAAATTTTCGTCAAGTAGGTACTTACAGACGTAAGGATAGCACTTGAACCTATACCTGAGCAATCATGCCAGTTTTCTAATTCTACTAATTCTTCTAAATCAGCTGTATCTAGACTACACAAACTTCAAGAGACTCTACGCACGAGTCATCTTAATTCAGAAGAGGCGAAATCCCTCAATTCAATATGTAGTCAGTTTAACGACATCTTCCACTTAGATGGAGATGATCTCACGTATACTAATGCAATAATGCACGAAGTTCTAACATTCCAATTAATTAAATATATTAAAAAATGTATTAAATGTCAAAGTAATAAAGTCTCTCGCAAAATTCAAAAACAGCCAATGGAAATAACGTCAACAGCATTAGTACCTTTTGAAAAGTTATGCCTAGACATTGTAGGACCATTACCTCTTACAGAAGATGGTAACAAATTTATTTTAACAATGCAAGATGAACTAACTAAATTCTCATTTGCAATACCAACAGAAAATCATGAAGCAATCACTATTGCAAACAAACTTACAGATATTATAACTACGTTTGGTATCCCAAAAAGGATCCTCACAGATCAAGGATCAGACTTTACATCAAATCTATTAAAAGAGCTTACCAGATTATTTAAAATTAAGCATTTAACTTCAAGAGCATATCATGCACAAACAAATGGTGGATTAGAAAGATCACACTCAACATTAAAAGATTACCTAAAACATAATGTCAATGATAAACAGACCAATTGGGACGAATTAGTCAAATTTGCTATTTTTACTTATAATACTTCAATACATGCCTCTAGTAAATTCACTCCTTATGAGTTAATGTTTGGACATAAAGCTAACATACCTAGTAATATTAAAGAAAATCCAGAATTCAAATATACATATGAAAATTATTATGATCAACTCAAATATAAGTTAAACTTATCACATAAATTAGCTAGGGAAAACCAAAACCTTATTTCATCGAAAGAAAAACAAACATATATTATGATAGAAATTCACAGATCCATAAATACAATGTAGGTGATTATATTTTCCTGCGTAACGAAAGGGTTAACAAAGAAACTTTCCCCAGATTGGAAAGGACCATACAAGATTTTAAAATTACTAACTTCAGTTACTTGTCTAAATAAGTAAAGAATAGAAATATCAAAGTTCATTTCAATAGAATAAAACTTGCAAATTCTGTTACAGATGGATCTCCATCTCGCTAAGCCAACCATACGAAATTAAACCAATTACAAATGCCAGCGGATTGTTTTACGAAAACATTGGAAAAGCAAGGTTTAATACAGGAACATGGCAAGTCCTAACTTTCCTAAACATTACCTTTTACGAAAAACGATTAGAATTCAATAAAACCTCATTCACAAAAAACGAGCATTTATGTAACATTCAAGAATTAGAAGTAGAATTAATACCATGTTAACAATCACTTAATTTCGTAGCTAATCAAATAAATATTATAAAAACTAAAGATAAATCGATCAAATATCTTATCAATCAATCCGTACGGACTAAACGCGGAATATTCAACGGTTTAGGATCCGCATGGAAATGGCTTTCCGGATCACTTGACGCAAGCGACGCCGAGTATTACGATAAAATTTTAGAACAAACTGACAGATCAGATAAAGATATTCAACTATTAATGAAAGACCAAATACAAGTAGTTAAATCAACAATTACTAATTTTAATGAATCTATTATTTCATTGAGATCAAACGAAGATATATTTAATAAAAATCTTGACAAATTCAATAAATTTTCTAATAGCATAACCAATAAAACATTAGGACTTCAAAAATTAGAAATTGCCACGAGCAACATAGCTCTACTTACTTACATTACGACTGAATTAAATAATAAATTCGATATTCTATTCGCTAAACAAAATGTTGTCCATCCATCAGTCATCACTCCAATTAATTTAATTAAAAGCTTAAGAAACAACGCGAAATTACTACCGAATGGAGAAAACTTTCCATTTCCGTTGACTGATCGAAATGCCGCAAAACTTATTGAAATATGTAAATTAACTGTTTATTATAATAACTCCAAGATAATATTTATAATTCAAGTACCGTTAACTTCAAGTACTCTTTTTAATTTGTACAATATAATTCCTATTCCAATTCCTCATACAATTTCCAATACTTATGCATACATCCAACCTAATGACCAATTTATTGCCATTTCTGATGGAAAGATGAATTATGTAAAGATGAAAACGCTAGAAGAATGCGACGAGATCTCAAGAAATGAATATTTATGCAACAACCAAATAATATACGCAACCTTTCAAAACGATAATTGCGAACTCCAATTAATTACAACATTTAAAAAGGAATTACCATCTTCATGCAATACAAGAATAATAAAAGGAATATTAAGAGTTTGGCACAAACTAAACAACAATAATCAATGGATATTTGTTTTATCAATACCAGAAACATTAACTATCTTATGCCCAAATGAAAATATTAAAGATATAATAATTAAGGATACTGGACCACTAAAACTCAATGAAGGATGCAAAGCATACGCAAAAGACGTACAACTAATTGCTACAGCCGCTACGCAAACTGATTATCAACATGTCATTCCAGAAATACCTATTATAGAAGACGACTGCTGTAACACAAAAAAAATCAACTCAACGCTAAATTCATTTTATTTACAACCACTACATTTTTCAAATATTCAACTGGACGACCTAAAGATTACTTCACACAAATTAGATGATTTGAACACCGAGATTAACAACAACCTCAACAAACCTTCAATTCTGAAACATGCAACTTGGTATTCAATTGCATTCTCCGTTATCTCGAGTATCATTGGAATAACTCTACTATATAAAATAATAAAATGTATCGGATTACTCAACATCTCTTCAACTTAAATTCAAATGAAAATCAACCCGGATGTTTAGTAACAATTTATAACCAATGTAATAACAGAAATCGACCTACATCTAATACTACTGTACGAATGAGTGAGTTACAATCGGAATGACTGCCGTTGGAAGATGCGTCCGCTCCTCCTCTACATGTCTCCGTCCAACTCAACTCCGAGACGTTCTACACGACTCCTACAGAAGAATCCACATCGCTTCGATGATTCGTGAAGATGACGCTCCTGGACCATCAGCTTCACACTTCGTCGGGAGGTGTTATAGAATATATTATATAATGACATACTTACCAATATATACTTATCTATTAAATGTCTTATCACTATTTGTAATTAAATATGTTATTTAAAATCATAGTACTTAAGTAATATACGCATGCACATCAACTAACCTCGGGCATCTGCATTACGGATGCACCACTAATATTATATACTTACTTGTGTTCGGATGTAAAATATAAGTTTATTGTAAATGGGATGTAGAGTGTTCTGTTTAATAGCTTCTTTATCACAACTGTATAATGTATATTATTATGATTACCAAATATAAACACTGTACATTCATGCTTAAACCGCCCTTAACTCTAGTCAATGTAAGCATTATAGGTTTCGCATAATTGTCTAAAAATACAATACAAAATAGTCATTAAAATCAATTTCAAAACAGATAAGTTTTTGAATGGCAATCACAATCACGTTTTGTCGTTTCCTGAACATATTACTAACAGGCTTGTACAATGTTTATATTTGGGACAGCCGTTGTATAATATTACATACTACAATCGTATTAAGGCAAACTAACCCCTTACCTGTAAATAATTCCTCCTAATTGGGATACTGTATAGGCATAGGTCAGTGCCCAATGATGACGATGCCCACGAGGGCCGAGCGGATAACGCGTCGGCTTATAATGTCGTGGGATCCCAGATTCGACTCCTGGGTCTGACAAATACACATTTTTCTCCTCTGTGTGTTTTAAGTCAGAGTATGGCCTAATTCCAATAGATTGAGCAAGTGATTAAACACCCATTTCTCGTAAAAATAAAAACCTATTAATATAAACTGATATATAACCCACATGATATTCTTAGCATCGGACATGGTCAAAAAAAACTAATAACCTACCAAAAAACTATACTTGTACATGAAAATATTCAGCCATTTAAAACAAAATAGTGCACGAGATGCACAGTGACTTTAAAAATGTTTTCACACAATCGTCACTGCTGCAATGAATTCAAAATCTTAATTTAAAATATGTTTTACATTTATTCCCACCTTACATCTTTATAACCCTACAACGGTACAAATTATTTTTATTAAAGTTATAATTATATTATTTTATAATCCACTCACCAGAGGGACCTATCACTATGCATATGAAGAGTGTCTCTCTTTAGGCGAATTACTTTCAGGAAAAACCTACATGCAGCTGGAAGGTTTGTGATAGTATACACCTTTTAAATCTGTAATAGGTCGGTTGGTTGTCCCATAAAATTGGTGCAAAAGATAAACATGTATTTGTGTAAACGTCTCATACTCATTTGTTTTTATTTGCAAATATATCTTTCCAAAAAGCCATTCGTTTCAAGAACGGTTGAGGATCCTGCTTCATTTCCATTTTGTCAGTTATTTCTAAATAATCCATAGGCTTGTTTGCTTCCAAGGGTTTCCAAGATACAGGCAAAAGTTTTGTCGGCGTGGGGACTGGATTCCTACGAAAAATAAAATACATTTATTAAGTAACTTTAATACCATTTTATGAGTTTCTTTCCACAAAGTGGGTAATATGAGTCACCAGAGTGGAGGTTATATTAACAGAAAACGCACTAGAGTCCTTGCTTTCGATCAAACACATATTTGAGAAATAACTTGTGATTTTTGCCAGATGCCGGAATCGAACATGTATCCACGTATTCAGAGCTCTACTACACTGCGGCTGAATACCAAAAATGACTAACAACGAAAGAATGGCATGTATTTTACTATAACATCGAATAACTTAAAAATTACTTAGACTAGTAGGAGGTAGCTGCATTCTTTATTCATTCGACATCCTTCCCACGTGAAATTATTAAATTTTTCGAAGAAAATTGAAAAAATACAATAATGTGAGGTGTCGTTGTGAATATTACACAATCATGATTTTATCTACATTCTTAGGAACAAAGTCCGTATAATTTGTAAAAACATACACTTACAGCCTTACATTATAGAAAAATCTTACAGCGTTGCTACATTCGTATTTTTTTTTTTTATTAACGGATGTCACTGCGAGTTTTCAATATATAAATAAATTAATACCGTTTTTCTAATGCATCTACAACTCGACGTTATTTTTGGTAACATTGATAATCAACCAAGTGGTTCAGAGATTAAGTTTGCTATGTTTTATTAATTCAATACTTTCTTTGTCATCACACAAATACTATGTTGGTTTGGGCTTACCCGTATTTCATGAAGTTGCTCGCTAGTGTAACAATTCGCTGGGCGACTTCTTCTGTTTCATTTGACACTGGATAGCCGTCTAAAAATGAAACTCTGAAGATATATCCCGTTTCATCAGCATGCGCAACACCCGCCACGCTTATGCTTTGGAATTTCCTAAAGATCCCGAGGCTACCTTCGTAAGCCAGCTGCCAGAAGTAGATAGGTTCGTCGGATTTTTGCAGACGTATACTGATGGATTGGAATAATCCATTTAAAAGTAAATTATCTCCGATCATATCGAGATAGTTTTTAGCGGTGGCGTTGCTTATTCGCTGACCGTCGAAATAAAACTTTCTCACTTTATTAACGAGAGCTGTTTTATTTTGGGGACGAACCATAGCGTTTACCAAATCGATCGGCAACAAGTACTCGAAGGTGTCGTCGATAGTGTTTAGGAATTCCGGGTCTTTATTGAGCCCTTTAATAAATTCCGTACCTTCCAACGTGTTGAATCCTATCATGCTGGGTAATTTGACGAAGTCACCGGAAAGAAGTATGTTCTCCGGGTGGTCGTGCAGAAACATATCTTGGCCCAGAGCAGGATTCTCGATGCAAAGCGAAAACGGTCGACCGACTCCCAAAGGAAACACGTCCTCGCCTAATTTTTGTGAAGCGACAATGATGTCCTCGGCGGTACGTTCTTTTAAAAACTCCGTCAGCTTGTGTACGTCGTTAGTTCTAAAATCGAGGTAACCTCCTAGTCGTATGGCGTACTTTATAGGGTCTTTGTCATAAAATAAATAATTCAAAGCGGAGCCGCTTTGTAACATAAATTTGGAAAACAATCCCTTCGACATTTTAGATAACGTCAAATATTCTACTGCAGTTGCCCCGCTACTGCTTCCGAACACGGTGACTTTTGACGGATCGCCACCGAACTTATGAATGTTTTTCTGAATCCAAGTGAGGGCGGCGATCACGTCTTTCATCCCGGCGTTTCCGGGAGCGTCGACCGTTCGCGTTGACAAGAATCCTAAAGCTCCCAGTCTGTAATTTACTGATATAAATATTATTCCTTGCTCTGTAAAACGTTCCGGTCCATAATATTCCCTCGAACCGCTAAGTAAATTGAATCCTCCGCCGTGTACGACGACCATTATTGGTAATTTGGTATCATTAATCGACGGCGTATGGAGGTTCAGGTAAAGACAATCCTCCTGACCATAGTAATACCCGTAACTTAAATGTATCTGCGGGCACGGCCCTATTTCTTGCATCGTGTCCTTGATGCCAGTCCACGGCTTGTGAGGTTTTGGTGCCTAAAATGAAAAACACACATTATTATGTTATCTTAAGATATTGATGGTTTAATAACGTGATTAAAGTTGTGATCAAATTGAGATGCATGTCACGTCACTGTCACGCTGTCACGGTGACAAATTTAGTCTATGGTTTCGTCATTTTGCAGAATATTTTAAACGATCACCACCTCTCTAAATTCAATTATAGAGAGTGCCAACTCTAATGTATTAATTTCTTTCTAATGTATTTTGAATTATTATTAACTATTCATACTAATTTCAATTAATTTCAACAGTTTCTACGTGTGCGTACGTTAAAATTATTATATATCCGATATTATATCCTTAGATAATTTTTGAACAGAACCCAACCTGTAGACCATAGATAATAGACAATATTCTTATAGAAAATATATAGTGCCAACCGCTGAAAACAAAAAACGTGATTTTGACATGATTCGAAAAAGTGTAGACAAGTAGATAAAATAAAAACGTTCCAAACGGCATGCAGGTGTCGATGCAGTGCGTTTCAACGTGAGGTGACCTCATTGTTGTTTTAGTGATTTCGGCAGATTTTGCCAACTGACAATGTTCGTTTAAAGGTTCAAAATGTGCCACGGGATGGGAGCATCAGTCTGATAACATTTTAAACACCAAGAAAAGCGACATTACACACTTTTTTTCCCGTAGCGGCAGCTTACTGTGACATCACGTGATAGTCCGCGACATGCACCATAATATAATTCGCGCTTTACTGTCATTTACAATCACACGTAACAATAATAAATTGAAAGAGTAATTTTTTGATGTTCATTTTAACGATTTGTATGTACTTGTTACAATGCCCCACCTGAAATCTTTCGGGAACCGCTGCGTACGGAAGTCCTTCGAACGAAAAATATGTGAGCCCATACTTGTTTACTCGACTCCCTCTGATGATTCCTTCTTGTGTTTCGACCAACGGTAGCGGCTCTCCACTGTCTAGTCCGTACAGTATTCCTACCCTCTCGAATCGCTTCGGCGAAATCATAAACAAAAGAAATCGACGGGCCTCCGTGTCTCTATCGTATTTATAGAACTCGTCTTCGTCGCTAGATTTATTTTGTATTTCCGATTTATTTTCATCTAGTTGCCTTTTAGATATTTTTTTGTTTATAACGTCTCGTTTCCTTTTTAAGACGACTTTTGAATTGTGGTATTTTACTTCAGTACTAATTAGCTGGTGTGCATTCGAGTTGCGTGCCGTTCGAAGTTGCTCCGGATGTGATGAATCCTCTTAAACCGTTTTCAGAATTATTAATGCACAAATCATATATTCATAGAATGAAGGTTTACAGTTTTGTCTATCTGAATTCTCTCGTAAACACAAATGGGATGATTCGTCACCGCCGACAGGACGACGAACGTTTGGGCGCAGCTACAGATGAATTCGTTGCGTGAAGTAATTAACGTACGTTACGACTTGACGCAAGTCAGTGTACGTCGAAATGGAGCTTTTATGCTATTTTCAAAGCATGATCCAGGACATTCCTTAAACGTTTTAGATAATATATTTACATAATCTTGAAGCCTTATTATCCTTTATATTTATTTTAAACATTTGATGACTGCATAAAGTATTTTTATTACATAAAATAGTATTCTTTTAAACCTCTTGCACTAATGTTTTAGAATGTAGTCATATTTCAGTACGTCCATGTGAAGTGGCGTTAAGATTTTTTATATTCATTCATTTTTAAAAGCATTTATAAAACCATTAGTAAAATTTATGTCGACATTATTATAGTGAAATATTTACGATAAAAAAATATATTGATAATCTCTGTGATCCCAAATTTGATAAGAATTAGGCATTTTATTATTCATAAAATGGGCAAGATTTACACATTTGAAGATAATTCTAAAGATACTGATTATAAGCTATGTCTTTGACCATTCAATGTGATGTGTAATGTTTGCTTTTGTTTTTGAATAATAAAATGCCTAATTCTTGTCAAATTTGGGATCACAGAGATTATCAATATAATTTTTTATCGTATAATAATGCCGACATAAATTTTACTAATAGTTTTATAAATGCTTTTAAAAATTAATATATATAAAAAATCTTAACACCAGTTCACATGGACGTACTGAAATATGACTATATTCTAAAACATTCGAGCGAGATGTTTAAAAGAGTACTATTTTATGTAATAAAAAATACTTTATGCAGTCATCAAATGTTTAAAATAAATATAAAGGATAATAAGGCTTCAAAATTATTTAAATAGATTATCTACAACGTTTAAGGAATGTCCAGGATAATACTTTGATAATGCTATAGCGTATAATATATATAATTATCGCGTTAATATTACTGTTTACACGTAAAAATACTGACAGTAAGCGAGACGCGATGTTGTCATTAGTACTACATAGTATTTGACAGGTTGTAAACATCGGTTAACCTCAAAATGAGTGCGCGGTGTAGTTCGTGTTTACACGTAAAACTACTGACTATCTCGCCAATCTCATTCTTCAAGAGTAAGCGAGACGCGATGTTGTCATTAGTACTACATAGTATTTGACAGGTTGTAAACATCGGTTAACCTCAAAATGAGTGCGCGGTGTAGTTCGTTTTTTTACCGGCAGGTTCGCAGGCGCAGATATCGAACAAATCCAACTGTCACGTGAAAATTCAGAAGCTTCCGAACTTTTTTGATTCATGCATGCAGTCTTGCAACTTGCATGATAATACATGTGCATTTTCTTTTTATGGGCGCGATAATACGTACTGTCAGCAGTAAATCCATACACGTCTAAACGGGTTATAATGATATAAATTATCACATTCAAGTAAAAATGCTAGTGTTACATAGTTTTTTTTGTGAGTACCTATCAACAATTACATTCAAAAAGTGGACAATTTTGGATGATTTCACATAAAAATATAAAATTATATCAAAATTTGTAATAGATGTCTATCGATGTATATCAATGTTTTTTTTAATACTTAATATTAATTTAGATTTCACACAATTCAACAACGTGAAAATCAGTGACTTCCCCTGATAGTAAGCAGATCATGCGTTGCTCAGAGACAGCAATTTAATATTATATATCTACATAGTTTATAGTAGATTTTAGTGAACGTGAAATTGTTGGTTTTTTATCGTAGGGGGCCTGAAAATCAGTCGGTGCGTCGGGCCTCTAAGTCACTAGACGCGGCACTGATATCACCGAATAAGCGGAAAGCATGTAATGAATAACCCTTAAATTATCCATTACCCATGTATTTCCCTTATAGTGAATTTAAGGAATCTATTATAAAGTTGACCCGTGATTATATTGTATAGATCTACCATCGTAAGTCGGCTACCGGTCGAATTTGAAACTAAAATTGTCTATCGAGGATAAATTTGTCACAAACACCATTTAATTTTACAACATGTTTCTCGAATTATGGATTGCGCTTGCTCTCATGGCGTCAAAATATCAAAAACAAAACAATCATTATATTTAGTGTTGATAAATAAAATATACCTACATATTTAAAAAAAAAGATCAACAAGTGATAAAAGGTTTTTCCTTTTAAATAAGGAATGTACCTAATACATAATTTTATATTTGATATAGTATTTTATAATCGAATGTGTGTTTGTTGCTAATTTAGGTAGGTACGCTGTTTTTCTTGCTCGCAAGATTTTTATTGTTTGTACATTTGAAAACATAAAGAGCATTTTAGATTATTAATAAACGAATGTGACCTTTTAATATTTGACATTTTTCGGTAGCTACTTAGCACCAATTATTTGGTAAGTACATATTTAAAGTAAACTATATTTTAATATAATCAACAACGAATTGTCTCCACGAAGAAATGAATGCAGATGAAGCGCAATCCGAAAATAACTCCGGGCGATTGGGCGTCATGACAAATTTATTCCAGACTGAGTCAAATGTTTGCATTTTGAAACGTCAGCGTGCAGAATTCGGGATTTATACTGTGTTATTGAAAATACAGAAGAAATAAGTATAGTGGCATAATGGCAAGCAGTTCTAAAACAGTTCGTGGGAATGGCAGAGACATCATTCTAAAAGTATGGCAATTCTGCGATGACGAAAAAGGACAAAAAGAATTGATTATTATCGATAATGGAATACAACGTCCAGTCGCCATGACAAGTGAAGATTTATTTTCAGTGTTACCAAGTTGCATTTATATTACAACGTAAGTAATTTCTTGTTATTTTTTAGTTTTGTTCAAAGTTATGATATAAATAAAAATTAATGTCGGATAGCAATATAAATGAATACTTACTTATTATTTCTGTATGTAAACGGATTTATAAAGAAATTTAGTATATTAATTAAACTGACATTTATAAGTTTGAATTCCATAATATGACCTCGACTGGTTTTATTTTTACCGTAAATGGTCCTGAGAGTGACACAGAATCGAATGATAGTCTATATGGAATTGAACCATTATAGTAGTTATATAATTTCTACATTGTTTGTGTGATTTATAGTTATCGTGTTTCATTTAAAATTCCATTTATGTTGATACTATTTTACTGTCTTTAGAGTTAATTTAATTTATTTTCGCTTTTTTATTATATTTTTTTCCATGACTAAAATATACACAATACTACTTTATATTTTCCAATTTCTGATTTTTCCAACTGTGCATTTCTTCCTCGTGGTTATAAAAAAGTAACACGTTTTTATTTTGATTGTGTTAATTTTTATTTTAATAATATTTGTACATAAATCTACTACCAATAAAAAATTATAAATTACCATTTTTTTGTTAGTCATGGCAACATTCTCAATGTCATATTAGCGCCCTCGCTGAAATGCCAATTTATGAAGCTAGATCTATACCTACTCGATAAATCTGATGAATTTGAAAGAATTTAATTAACGTTATATTATTTAATCCGATTTAGAAATTCTTCTCACCAATTAGTGATGGTGTCCTTGCAACTGTATATTTATTCAAACCGTGGACGGATCCCGGAAACAGTGGAGTAGCAAGGAAAAACACAGCGCACGTTATGTATTTCATATTAATTTTTGTTCTGGGGTTGAATCGTGTGGGCCACACTCTAGTCACCGACGCCGACTGGCAAACGATGGCCCAAACACCTTTTCATCGGTTGCACATTTTTACGTTACGTCTTATTTAAAAAAAAAATATTTTTGTTACTATGTAAATGTATTTTTTTCATACATTTTAATTTACAATAAATATGGTGTGTAATTTATACATTTACCTTTTATTGCATTTTTTCCAATCCCACAATTATTTTTATTTGTTGGTTGCGTTTTTATATTGAAATACCTACCTACCTACTGCCTATACCTATAATATATTATTTTTCTTTAATTGTACCTGCATTATATGGCGTTACGGTGCATACTGTTAGGCTGCATAATATAGGAACTTCCAGTGGCAAAGGGTGGAGGTAGGCTCTTCAGATTTGACATACATAGTGCACACTTAACTTTGTCAGTCATAAATATTTGTTTCATTGATCTAAGAATACAATTTGCAGATGGTGCCGATTTTTTTTAAATTCAATTAAATCCTGCCTAACCAAACCATAATAGCTTATGTATGCTATGGGCGATCCGACAAAAATAGTGCACACTTTTTCAATCATATTTATTGGTTTTCGTTGAGTGATGAATATAATTATATTACAGGTGATGTTTGTTAGTTTTTTAAAATTCATTAAGCTCTGCCTAAAACCAAGCCATAATCGATAAAAAAACATTCTTCTATCTCTAAAATATCTAAAATTATTTATGGATTAATTGTGTAATTTAGACATATTTTATAGAAAAATGAATATTTTTTCACTATTATCTACTATGGCTCGAATTGGGTAGGGTTTAATTGAATTTTAAAAACTAACAAACAATCACATTGTAGCATTATTGGATCAACAAATACGTTTGAGTGACAAAAGTTTAGTGTGCACTATTTATGTCGGATTTTAACAGCCTACCTGCACTCTTCGCCACTGGGAACTATTAATAAATAATATTATTTCATTCTAAAGTGGGCGTCGGCAAACGTTTTTTTAAACGACAAATTTCCATGCACATTTTTTTCATTTTCTTGTGCCATACCATATCGGACATCAGAGCGATCTTCGATTTATTGTGCTACCCGGAATGATTCCGCGGAGTTGAAGTCATACCTACTTACCAATCTAGGATATTCTTAAGTCAAGATATGCGTTTTCCTATGGCACGTACACGATATTTGGTTATATGTAAATTCTACGTAAAACATTTCACCATGGCACAGTTCGCCGTGAGTTTTCTATCGGAAAGAGATGACCGTATACCTACTATATAATATGCGGTCTCCAACTTTATTAAATTTAATATGAATATTAATTCAATTTTCATAGCTGATTTTGGTAAAATTCATGAATTCAAGAATGAAAACCTAACCTAACAAATAATCCAATATATCGGCTATTTTCAAATTTTATTTCCTGCTGGCTTCATGTAAAGCAGGGGTAGTCAACCTTTTTATACCTACCGCCCACTTTTGTATCTCTGTTAGTAGTAAAATTTTCTAACCGCCCACCGGTTCCACAGTAATAAAGTAGGGAAGTAATTTTACTTTATAAAATTTATAAAACAGAGTTTTTGTGAATGTTTTTAAAAGCCCTACCGCCCACCATCAAAGCTGAAACGCCCACTAGTGGGCGGTAGGTTCCAGGTTGACTACCCCTCTTACCCACTTTACATTTTACATTGTAAAGTGTAAACGTAAACCGACAAGAACTGTGTTTTATTTAGACATGGATTTTATGCCAGTACTATACGACCCAAAGAGGTTGGACGGTCTTTAAAATACGGCCATAAATTTCCGATACAACATTTCACGGTGAAGTGTGATACGGCGAACATCACTCACAAGTTTCCGGACATGACACGATTCATTTTTCCATGGACAATATAATAAGACGAACATATATTTTGGCTTTTCAATGGTTAGATTGTAGAATTTTTTGTGTACGTATTTATCACCCTTTTCAATGTATTAAATTGACATGTTGCTATTTCAGTGTGATGCTTGCATCTATTTAAAAGAGTATATTTTTGTCTGGATACGTACCTCTAAAAGCCCCTAGGAATCCCGGTCGAGACATTTAAAAAAATACCCTTTTGAATTCGTGATGACTGATGAGTATCGACTAGGAAGATCTCGCTGAGATAATATGTGATTGTAAATGATTTTCCCACAGAACAGATAATAAATAGAATACCGATAGTCTATATTCAATACGCCGCATCTTGATGCAGGGTTTTGAATGTGTGAGTGTCCTACGAAACTGAAGCACGCATTATGCACGTGCAATAGTGTGTGTAATACACCAACATTAAATGAGCGTAAATGCATAAACCGAGAGCAGTTTTTAGTATTCGACGTAAAACGTATTCTTAACACGTGTGTAAGTTTAACCCGGATTCTTCCTTACTCGAGTCGGTTACCTGCTTCGCCTTACCCGTTATGTATTTCAGTTTCCATTATTTCTGAGTTCCCTGGATTTTCCTTTTCAAAAAGATTCTTCTCCAGCATGATCAGATGTTAGTACACTTTTCATTGACTCTTGAACCCACATCCACCCACATCTATAATTAATTTAATATCGATGGATGGTATCGCACAAAATGCAACGATTTTCATGAAGTCATAAGTAAACTCTCAATTTTAATGTTTGTAACAATCATACACGTTACGACACAACTCCCAATCGCTCGCGTCACACCGGTCCAGCCATGTTATAGATATAGACTATAGAGGACAGTCCTATCTCTGGATATCATCTTACCATTTTCATTCCGATTCCTGGGTTCAGTTCATGGCATGGCATGGCATGGCATGGTAATTTCTTCAGTCGTGAACGTAATTTATAGTTTCAATGAATCCTTTTTATTGTATGTTCTCAATAAAAATGCATGTGTGTAATAATACAGGGTTATTTGGTACGTAAACATTTATTATTTTCAGTAGGTACTTGATTTTTTAATATGCAATAACGGCAGATACCTGCATACGCAGAAGCCACTGCATGTAATATTTTTGCCAATACATAGTATTGTGTAGTGTAGTATATGTGTGCCAATGCATAGTTTAAACGAATATATTATTATAATTTCCATCATAATACATAATAAATAACACGAAGGAGCGGAGTGAAGATTTCAGATAAATTCGCTAGGTTGCTACCAAAGTTAGTTTTCGTATGACACAAAAATGAATAATTTGAATAATGACAGAAAACTATTGGTGAGTAGGTATTTCCATTAGGAATACCTCACCATATTAAATTATGATTTATATTTGTTTATTAGGTACTTGTCTCTCAAAATATGAATCAATATTCAATTTCCATAACACAGGTACAGGCTAGTTAAGGCGAACCCGAGGTAGAGAGCTGACGCTTCATATTGACGGTAAAAAGCGGTATGAGTGGCGGGGAAGCTTTTATGGGGTGGTGGTCTAGTTTCTTCTTGCGATGTTTACAAAATATTGTATTAAGCACTTACTTGGATTATAATTATCATAGACTAACATTAAGCTATAGAGCTGTACAGTACTATCTAGATATTATGTGGATAAAATAATTTATTACATTACTTAATTTAGAATTTTTTTAAATGTTATGATAAAAAATATTTATTTTTATGTAAAATTCGCATTGGTAGACACAAAACTAAAATTATTCTATAAGTATTTCATTACAATTATACATTTATTTGTTATTAGTAAGTTGTAATATAGAAAGGCCAGTGGTGCGCGTACGGCTTTACAACAAAAAAAATCCATGCACTAAATTGAGTAAATAATTACAATATGGATACATTCATACTTACTCGTACGTAATGTCGTGTTTTAGTATATTATACAGTTAATACATATATGTGTACATGCCAATTAATTTATTTAGTGTTAATCTTTTAAGATACAATTTTCTATCAGCAAATATAATACAATATACATATTCAAAAAATATGCTGACACGTGTTACAACGCATCATTAAATGTAACGGAAAACACGCTAATTCATATTAAAATACGTTTCATTGTGATTTCATGAATTAAATATTTTACACAAGTTTATTTTTGTTTGCAAATATATCTTTCCAGAAAGCCATTCGTTCCATGTACGGATAAGGATCTTGCTTCATTTCCATTTTATCAGTAATTTCTAAGTAATCCAAATGCTTGTTTGCTTCTAACGGTTTCCAGATCACAGGCAACAGTTTCGTCGTAGCGGGAGTCGGGTTCCTGCGGAAAAGCAAACATCGTTATTTATATTCATGGTTCCACGTCGCAATAATCAACACGGTGCATATTTCAATCAATGATGACATCTCTTATTCATATGACCACTTAACAATCTCCTATGGTTATGTTATGTGGCTTGAAGTTTACCGTGCGGACATTGTTTGCTCGAGGGGAATTGATTTTCCCAAATTATAAAAATCAGGATAAACTTATGAAAGATGGACAACTTTTTAAAAACGTAGCGTATGACAGTGTCAATCACTAGTAGGTACTAGAGGTGGGAAAATGGGTCGATTTCGAAGACTAAGTATACTTACTACGAGTATAAAAAAATACTTAGTAAGTTTCAAAACTTGTTCCAAAATACTTACTAGTATTTGGGATATCATATAGAGCGTTTGGCGTTCAAAGCTGTGTCAGTGCTTTGTAGAAGCCATTTTTACACAATTTTTTTATATAATTACTAGCTGACCAGGCAAACGTTGTTCTGCCATATAAATTATTTCTAGTGAATATTTTGGTTGTTAAATAAAAAGTAACGAATGTATCGTAAGTGTGTGGGGATGGGATCTATGACAGAAAGAAGAATAGAGCACTGTAGACGATGACCGCCGATAAAAACAAAAAAACATCAACCATTCATTTTCTCAATTCAAAATGAGTAATGATGTTCATAATGAATGAATTTCCTGTGACAGGATCTCGTTGTTTAATGTTTATGCAATATCCGTCTTGTCCTTTCCAGAAAATTAGCAGATATTGGAGAGCGTCGTATGAACGGTGTGTGTCAGCGATGAACTCCAGATTATTGTTTCTTCTTCGAATCACGATTTCTCGCGTCGATGTGCGGTCGCCAACCATGATTCCAGCAATGTCGTCAACAACAGTCGCATTGAATCGACGTACGTGCTCTACAGCTGGTGTTTTATCAGGATTGATGACAATAGCGTGATTGTCACTTTGCAATTCGTGCATGTGTGCTTTGAAGAATTTCAATAATTCATTGTGCTCATTCAACAGGGCGTCCAGTTCGCCGACGATGCGCTTGGCATTAGGCGAATTGAGGCTATTGTAGCCGCAACGTGCATCCACATGATTGATGTCTTCACCGCCGCGCTCATGAAGTAGATTTGTAAAAATGTATGTGGTTCGTTTGGCATTGGCAGCAATGAGCCTACTTTGTGGGATACTTGGCCTTTGATTTTGAATGTAGAATAGAATTGTTGACCATTTGCCGCAGTATTGTGAACTATTTCTGTTGCTCCGGACGAAGTCATTTGGAAGCATGAATTGAATGTGCGAATGGACTGCAGGAACAGGTTTGAATCTGGAACCGTGCCAATGAGCAAGCTGTTCAATGGTTCTGGTGGTATCTCAATTTCTGGTAGTTGCACTTTTCCTGATGCGCAACACATGCCGGCTGACTCATGTTTGAATTTGAGCGAATGACAATGGGGACATTATTTGTCCTTAGCACCAATCAGCACTTTCGGATGAGCGGAATATTCAATATCTGGCTCGTACTCGAATGCGAGACGAAGGAACGAAGCGGATGTAAATGTTCGATGTACTTGTTGGCGTTGTCGGTCATTTGCTCTGCGTGTGTTAACTACGAACCGGCGCGCTTGGCTCCGTTCCAATTGTCGTTGTTGATTTCGTTCAGCTCGTGCCTCTTGTGATTGAGATGCACGCAATTGCGACATGCTTACACGCACGTTTTTGTTATCTTGTTGGATTTGTTCGTCTGTTCTTTCTGCTCTACTATTTCGCATGTTTGTTGCTTTATTCGTTCGACGGCCCAAATGGCCCCCCCTTGCGTCTTGCTGGCATTGTGCACTGTAATACACGTACATAAAAATAGATAAATTAAAATAAATCGTACAAAATTTTGCACGCACTGCGTTGTGATTTGCCGAATGAAATTCAAAATGACGCGACGCTTCTCTTGAATTCTTCTCGGACGTAGAGCCATCTGTCATTCAACAACATAAATAATTTCGTTCTGTTTGAAATACGAACGACGGTTAAATTTGTTCATACAAAAATAATAAAATCGCGATTAAAAAATGGGAGGATGGGGGTAGGAAAATGAAAATTTGAGGTTATAGGTATTTTTTTATGCCAAATAATAAAAAAAATACAAAAAAAAAAATGTCAAAAAAATAAAAGAAAATTTTTCTGGATAGAGATACCCTAATCACCTAGCGGTATGAAATATACTTGTTGACCTATTCTCATACCTAACAAATATACATAAAAAAAAATCATAAAAATCGGTCGAGCCATTTCGGAGGAGTTCGACCACAAACATCGTGACACGAGATTTTTATATATATAGAGATTATTTAGTTACACAATCACGCATAAAATTTGAATTCAGTTTATAAGCTCAATTTATAACTCTAAAAAATCGAAAAACCTACGTGACGAAACCAGATAGACGCGTAAACTTATCAGTCTCATACTCAACTGGAACTAAAACTAACTCAATTTATTATTACTATAAAACGAACTTGTCACCGTTTCTGTCCTTAATTATACCAGCTTTACAACTGTTGAGAAAGGGAGAGGAATAACGACAGTGACAGTTGAGTATATCGCGACTCGACATACGTGTATTATGCTATCTCGCTCATTTAATGTCAATAGTATTGAAAGTCTACCAACAGTACCAACTAGCGAGTCGCAGCGATGATCTCATCGCATGCGTTCGAACTACGAACAAGTTTATTGGGCCACTCATAAGTTCTGAGTATGGGTAGTAAGCATGCCGAGACTTGAATACACAAACTGGTGACAGTATTTCTAACTCACCTCTAGTAGATACTAATTTAAAACGTATTTTATTACGTTTAAATACAGTACTATTAACGTGAGCAAATAATGTTCGCGCTATAAATTAATTTGTCTGTGCGGTAAAATTTCTGCCCTTTTAATTATTATCCGAGGCGATGAATTTTCCGTGAATCGTTCGCACCGCTTCTCGTCAAAATGCATTTGTCAATGCGAAGGTTATTATTTTATTTCTGCTGTTCTAGTAAAGTAAAGCATTCCACCATAAATTACACTTACCCATATTTCATAAAGTTGCTCGCCATTGTAACTATTCGCTGAGCAACTTCAGATGTTTCATTTGATACGGGATAGCCATCTAAATAATCCACTCTGAACAAGTACCCTGTTTCATCAGCGTGCGCGACTCCCTCCACGTCGATGCTTAAGTATTTCCTAAATATTGTGAGCTCCCCTTCGTATCCAAACTGCCAGAAGTAGATAGGTCCGTCACTATTTTGTAGGCGAATATCTATCGATTCGAATAGTCCTGTTAAAAGTAAATTATCTCCAATCATATCCAAATAGTTTTTGGCAGTGGCGTTGCTTATTCGTTCCCCGTTGAAATAGAATTGTCTCACTTTTTTAACGAACGCTTTTCTTTGATGCGGACCCATGGCGTTCACCAAATCTAGTGGCAACAAATATTCGAACGTATTATCGAGAGTATTTAGAAACTCAGTGTCTTTCATGAGACCTTTTATGAATTCTGAACCTTCCATTGTGTTAAATCCAATCATGCTGGGTAATTTCATGAAGTCACCGGACCTAAGTATATTCTCGGGGTGGTCATGCAAAAACATCTCATTGCTTGGCAGAGGTGTCTCGATAGAAAGTGAGAACGGTCGAGTTACTCCCAGAGGATACAGGTCTTCGCCCAGTTTTTGTGCAGCCTCCACGATATCTTCGGCGGTAGAGTTCTTTAAAAAAATCATAAGTTTGTGTACGTCGTTCGTGTGATAGTTAAGGTAATCTCCCAGTCTTAGAGCGTACTTTATAGGATCCTTGTCGTAAAACAAATAATTCAGCGCTGAACCGCTCTGAATAATAAATTTGGAAAACAGTCCCTTAGACATTTTAGAGAGGGTCAAATATTCCACTGCCGTTGCGCCGCTACTGCTCCCGAACAGAGTGACTTTGGATGCGTCTCCTCCGAACATGTGAATGTTTTTCTGGACCCAAGTGAGAGCAGCTATCACGTCCTTCATGCCTACGTTCCCGGGAGCGTCTTCCGTTAGTGTTGACAGAAATCCTAAAGCTCCCAGTCTGTAATTGATCGATACAAATATTATCCCTTGTTCTATAAATCTTTCTGGGCCGTAAAGCGATCTAGAGCCGCTCAGTAAGTTGAATCCTCCGCCATGGATAACAACCATTACTGGTAATTTGGTGTCACGAATCGTAGGCGTGTGCAGGTTGAGATGTAAGCAGTCCTCTATGCCGAAAAAGAAGTCATACGTTAAATGCTTTTGCGGGCAAGGTCCCTTTTCTTCTAAAGCGTTTGTTATACCAGTCCATCGTTCAAGAGGTTTCGGTGGCTTAAAAGAAAATAAACAAATGATAAAACGTCAAAAAATATTTATAATTGACGTAGCTAACCACCAAAAACCGCATCTCAATTTTATGTGGTTTTTTTACATATGTACGTATATCTGTAAATCTAACTGTCTTTTGTCGTCCCAGTAGTATATTATTTTGAAAGTAATTAAAAAGAACTGGAAACTTGGCGCTTTGCGCCGCGCGGGAGGGGGGGGGGCTTCGCCCCCTGGGCCCCTCAGATGATGGTTACTTAAACCCTAACGGCTAAAATTATTAAACATGGAACATGTTTGGGCTATTGATTCTCTGAATGCTGGTTGTCCGAATTCGAAAGAAAATGTAAAATGGTTTTATTTTATTTTTGCTCCACATAATCGTTAGAAGTAATGGACATGGGTTTATGATAGCTGAAATAAGTTATTATTTTTTTGAATCAATTTTGTCAAAGGAATCGAGGTTGCGGGGCGCGGATCACACGTCATTGCCGAAGCGCCGTTCGCGGGCGACTGAACTCTAAAGCCACTCGCCCGCGCTACTTTCGTGACTTTATTTTTTCGTTGCTGTTTTCGCAATGAATCCGCCTGGGAGGTCAAGACAAAAGCATGTATCCATGCTAAAATGTTGTATTAAAGTCTAATTATTTTATTCGTACCTACTCTATTATCTATATTATACGTGTTATATAATGCGGATTTGTTACAAGGTCATCATTATTAATTGCATTTACTATTACACTTTCACGTCGTACAATCGGAAACAATATATTTTAATAATGCCCCTACCTGAAATCTTTCGGGCATCGCTGCATAAGCAACTCCTTCGAATGAAAAATATGTGAGTCCGTATTTGTTTATTCGTTTCCCTCTGATGATGCCTTCGGCAGTATGGACTAGCGGCGGTGGTTCGCCATTATCCGGTCCGAACAGTCTGAATATAAGCTGGAATCGCTGAGGGGATGTCGTGTATGTTAAAAATCGTTGAGACTCCAGCATTCTGTCGAATTTGTAGTTCTCCACTAATTCGCCAAATCTTGTGAAAGTCGTTTCTGTTTCGTTCGAGTACTTTGCTTTCTTTTTCATTATTTTATTGTCCGTAATGTTCTGAGTTGTTTCTGCTTCTCGTGCAATGCGGTATTTTCCTTCGTCACTGCCGCCGTGTTCGTTGAAAATGTTTGAATTCCACCCACCCTCGACCCCTGTGTTCGTTCTGACATGTCCTGTGGATTTTCTCCAACTGCACACTGACAAAGGCAAAACTAACGCCGCAAGACAGAGCACCGCACGAGTGTATTTCATAATTTGGATAACCGATTGGCAGTGATTGGGAGAACATATTTTTATCAACAATACTGTACGAATTTTCCTCAATGGCGAGGCGAGTGTTCGCAAACCTTTTTTTTCAATAATTTAAATAAAAAAAACTAAATCTCGTGTTCTAATGGATTTAAGTTTTGTACTATTCCATTTTAGCCATTACTTAAAGGGAATAGTACAAAACTTGAATCAATTAGAATATAAATAAATTCAAATTCCATCAAGTAGGTACTTTCGGTCGATAGTATTAATACGTGTCAGTGGCGAAAGGTGTAGTTAGGCTGGATCCGACATAAATAGTGTAGTTTTCATTAAATTAAGACTACAATTTACAGATGCTGTTTGTTAGTTTTTTAAATTCAATCAAACCCTGTGAAAACTAAGCTATATTATATAATAATCAAAAAATATTCGTCTATCTATAAAATATCTAAAATTATGCCATTCAACATATAACTTTGGATATTTTATAGATATAAGTAAATATCTCTTTTATCGATTATGGTTTGGTATAAGCAAGGCTTAAGGGGGTACATGCTCAGCGTAGGTCAAAATGGAACTTTTATTGCATTTTCATACCATGATCCTGGACATTCCTTAAACGTTATAGATAATCTATTTATATAATTTTGAAGCCTTGTTATCCTTTATATTTATTTTAAACATTTGATGACTGCAAAAAGTATTTTTATTACATAAAATAGTGTTCTTTTAAACCTCTCGCTCTAATGTTTTAGAATATAGTCATATTTCGGTACATGAATGTGCAGCGGTGTTAAGATTTTTTACGTTTATTAATTTTTAAAAGCATTTATAAAACCATTAGTAAAATTTATGTCGACATTATTATAGTGAAATATTTACGATAATGTTTATTACACTTGAATGGTCAAAAATATAGCTTATAATTAGTATCTTTAGAATTATCTTCAAATGTGTTAATCTTGCCCATTTTTTAATAATAAAATTCCTAATTCTTGTCAAATTTGGGATCACAGAGATTATCAATATAATTTTTTATCGTAAATATTTTACAAAAATAATCTCGTTATAAATTATACTAATGGTTTATAAATGCGATTAAAAATTAATAAATGTAAAAAATCTTAAGGAGGGGCTGAAGAGCCTACATTCAAATATAATTTAGTATAAAAAGGACCTCAGCGTCATAAGTACGTTAATTTAAATCGATCTTTTCGCAAAAATCACTAATAATCGGAGATTTTCTTTCAAGAAACATTATTATTATTATTGATATTGTCTGCCGCTGAACATTATTATTATTTTATAAACACCTGCAAGATGTACGCCGATCAGAAAACAGGGCTGTCAAAATAATATTATGAATTAATGTTTTTAAAATGCTAATTTCATCATAGTTTTTAATCAAACCTGTGCAAGTACGTACTGATAACTTGGCTGGATTTTGTAGCAAACATACTATTGATATATATACGGGTATATTATTATTATAACCCAAATCAAATTGAACATAGGTTGATACTCAAATACTATTATAGTATGTTTATGATTTCGAGAAAATAATACGATGGTATAATTAATCCATATCAATTATTTGAAAACATTACATTCGCACTTTGCAAGATAACATAAAAATGTGTACTTATCTAAATGACGAATGACATTCATGAGTGAGCACGGCTGAAAGCTTGGAAATGTGTTTTTTTCTATTTCAAATCTTTTAATTGTCTATTATTTTATTACAGATTCAAGGCCAACTTCATATAACTATTAAAAATACTGTTTGTTTCTACGAATAAAAAAAGACAGGAAGGAAGATGTGTACAAATCACGGCAATCAGAAAGGCCGGCAAATATGGCCGACAATGCGTGATACACAAACATAAAATACACAAAATTACAAACACATTCGAAGTTTGCCGCACACGTACAGACCACGTGATATTTGTTTACGCAAAATCGTCTCTTTTCAAAATGGCGAATTTGATTGCCAGATTTTACTGCGATGAATCAGTATGTTCCTTCTTGTCTTTTTTTATTCGTAGGTTTGTTTACTATGTACACCGAGAAATTTCCATTTATAAAATCGGAAACGACTCGGAACAGTTTTGAATAAAAATCGGAACAGTTTTGGAATATAATGCAACCAAAACTGGAAAAAATTCTATCATGGGTGTTGACTTCCTGAATTAGTTAACCCCAGGTCCATGCCACTACGTGAACCACAGTGGCTATTAAGCCATTTCCACACAGGCAACCTCATTAAATTTTACGAGACTTACCATAATTGCTTAAGAAATTTTACGATAATCATTATAATTATCGTAAAATCTAACGAGGTTGCCAGCAACTTAACTTGTTGCCAGTGTGGACCCGGCATTAGATGCACAAAACCTAAATAATATATATTATAAATAAAAATTTAAAATTATAAATATTTATGATTTATGTCTTCGACAGCCCTGATGAAATATGAGTCGGATCGAGTCATAGAGCAAATTTATTGACACAAACAACTTTGACACGACCTTTTTATATTAACTAGTAGACCAGATATTATGGACCACATGTTAAAAAATCATATTTTCAATTCTCAAGGCTAATTCTGTAGAACGTCCCCTTAACACCGCTGCACATTCATGTACTGAAATATGACTATATTCTAAAACATTAGAGCGAGAGGTTTAAAAGAACACTATTTTATGTAATAAAAATACTTTTTGCAGTCATCAAATGTTTAAAATAAATATAAAGGATAACAAGGTTTCAAAATTATATAAATAGATTATCTACAACGTTTAAGGAATGTCCAGGATCATGGTTTGAAAATGCAATAAAAGCTCTATTTTGACTTACGCTGAGCATGTCCGCCCATAATGAATTTAAAAAAAAAACTAACGACAACATGTGTAATATCGTAATATGTATTCTTAATTCAACAAAAATAAATAAGTATAAATGAAAAAATGTGCACTATTTTGTCTTAGTCAGTAGATCGCCCTTAGCATAATATCAAAACTATCATGGTTTGATTTAGGGAGGGTTTAATTGATTTTTAAAAACTAACCAACAGCATCTGTACATTGGAGCTTGGTTCAATAAAAACAAATAATTTTGACCGACATAGTTTTATGTGCATTATTTATGTCGGATCTTAACAGCCTAACTCCACCCTTCGCCACTGATTAATATTATAAATCTTGTGTGCTGAAACACGAAAGATTGCGATGCAATAAATTTTTGAATCTGGTAGTGACACGTGGATAGCATGTCGCGATAAGTATTTCCGTTTACTTAACCACTTGTGGGTGCACCAAGTCATAGATGAGCGGTGGTTGCAGATACAAGCCTGCTCAATCTATTTATTTATTTATTTAAGAATACAAAACATTGTGGACATAACAAATCTAAATTCAAGACGTACACAACATGAGATTTACATTATAAGTCAAACATTACCCTCACAAGAGAGAAGAGAATATAGAAAAAGAAATATATATATAATAACAATAATAATAACAAAAAAAAAATAATCAAAACATACTTAAGTATAATTTAATACAGAAAAATATAATTTTTGAGAACGGAAAATATACAATTTTATACAGAAAAATACAGTTTCAAAAATAAAATGCAAAGTACATCATTGAAAATGTCTATGTCTTTAGGGAGCGCATTTACTAGTCTTGCACCCCTCGCTAATGGTGCCTGATAGGCTTGACACGAGGAAACGGTTCCAATCCAGAATAAATCATGACTGCGACCACGTAGGTAATTGACAGGCGCATGGAAATTCAAATTCATTAGGACACCAGGATTGGAAACCATCCCTCGCGATAACAGGCAAAAGTGTTTCAACAGCAGAAGAGACCGACGAGATTCAAGAGAGTGAAAAGTAAGCATGCCTTGTAGAAAGGCAGTCGGAAAATAATCATCTGACGAATTATCGAAAGGAAAATAGTTAAATGTTTTAAAATAAAGACATCGAAGAAATTTCTTCTGGACGCGTTCTAAAATAAGCTTATAGGAAACCTCATAAGGACACCAGATAATCGACCCATATTCAAGAATGCTACGCACTAATGAGACGTAGAGTGTACGTAATACATTAGGATTCTTGAATGGTTTGGATTGTCGCATGATGAATCCTAGAAGCTTACTCGCACGTAGAGCCGTGGAAGTTATATGCGAGTGAAAGGATAATGAAGAATCAAAAATTATCCCAAGATCTTTCGCCTCAGATTGACGTTTTAACGAATTTTTTGACATAATATAATTGTATTTAATCGGAGTTCTTGACCTAGAAAAAGTAATACAAAAGCATTTGTCAGTATTAAATTCTAATTTATTCTTTTTTGACCAACTTTCAATTGAACAGAGATTTCTCTGTAACATGCAACAGTCCAACTCATTGCGAATCGGTGCATATAATTTCAAATCATCCGCAAAAAGTAAAAATTCTACTCCATCCATGGCTTTAACTATATCATTGACAAATATGAGGAACATAATTGGTCCAAGATTTGATCCTTGGGGAACACCTGAAAGAGATTGAAAGACTTCAGATGCACACCCAGCGTACTCGACATATTGACAACGATGCGAAAAATAAGATTTGAAAAAATTTACAAAATTAATAGATCCGCCTACTGCACTCAGTTTAGTTAAAAGAATATCATGATCAACTCGATCGAAAGCCTTTGACATATCCGTATAAATTGCATCAACTTGACAATGATTGTCTAGTGAACGAGATATGTATTCAGTGTACTCCATGAGGTTGGTAACTGTTGATCGAGTAGATCGAAAACCATGTTGAGCGTCAGTCAGCTGACCATCCACATGTGTATATATATATATATATTTATGTAAAATGGACTCAAATAGTTTGACCGGTGCAGAGAGAACAGCCACTGGTCGGAAGTTAGTTATTTCAGATACCGAGCCATTTTTATACACCGGTCGTATACGAGTTAAGCTCCAACATTCAGGGAAGGTAGATTTACTTAAACATAGATTGAAAATATACAACAAAGGATCGCTTAAAAGTTTTTTGCATCCTTTTAATAGCCATGGAGGAATGCCATCTGGACCTACTGAAGATTTCAGATATAGTCTAGAGAAAGCATATTTCATATCTGACTCATCCAGAGGACCAATATTTAGCATGGGCCAAGAAGACGAAAAGTATTCAGGTTGAGATTGAAGTTTTGGTGGAATCGTGGAATAAACTGACCTAAAATATTCAGCAAAACCGTCAGCGATGGATTTATAGCCATTCAATACACTACCCCTAAAAGACATAGACGATAGCTGTGCAGAAGAGTTACGTAAGCTCCTAACATACGTCCAAAAAGTTTTCGGGTCTGAGGTTAAATTCAAGGAAATTTTCTCAATGTACGCTTTGTGAGCAGCGTCAATGGCGCGATGAACTCTTCTGCGCATATCGGAGAAAGCACCATAATCATCCAGGCACTTCGAGCGCTTCCATCGTTTATGACAGATGGCTTTAAAGTCAATGGATTTAATAATGCTATGAGTGAACCATTTAGGGTAGCTGCGCGTAGTACCCGAAGACTTCTTAATGGGAAAAGACTTGGAAAATACACTATAAATATTTACATAGAAAACATCAATTGCACTATTAATATCATCGGTACTATATAAAGCACTCCAATCAATACTCTGCATTTCATAATACATTTGTAATAGGTCGCCTTCGAAGAAATTCCATTTATTAAAAAAGAAAGTTTCCGAGCTAACAGAATTGAAATTATTGCTATCGCTAAGACGACTATTGGAAAAATTATGATAATTGATTGGCAACTCAACTAATAGAGCAGGATGGTAAGCGTCTTCCTGAACAAGGGGATCAACGCAAGCATTCACCTGTGCATTACAATCTGTATCCGCCAAGACCAAGTCCAATATGCGTGATTTCACATTTTTAATTTGAGAAAACTGTTTAAAGTGCATACAGCTCAGAAAGTGCGCAAATTCCAAATCAACATTGGCGGATGCCGAATAAAGATTGACCGAAATCTATCAGAGCTGGAGGTGCCGAGGCGTGGTAAGAACGGAAGTCAGTCACACCGACTACCTGGAACTTTTCGACTTCCATAAGTTCGACGCAGTTTATGTAATATGTGTAAACATCCCATACATATACGAGTAGTATGGAAAATGCAAGGTTATCACCGGTCAGTGGTTAAGCAGTATACCTAAACCAAACGCGAAGTGTCCGAATTATTACACTTCCTCTTGCCAACATCTTTCGTGAACACTGTGATAGGAGTTAGTTATAGTTTACTTAGTGAACGCTGTGTAAACAGTGCATTTATTATTATTACATTTTACATACATACCGCTACTAGTGGAATGGAGGGTAGGTACTTGGTGACTCGAATGACCTAATCAATACGAACGAGACATGAAATGTAATTGACGCGGAGACTTGTATTGAAATTTAAGTGACTCATTTCCTATGACTATCTGTAAGCTTTCGTATGGTGTCGCTGCCGCAGTGTTGCCAACCGTACTATAATTATAGTATTTGTACTATAATTTTGGTCCGCGTACCATGTACGATATAAAACAGGTATAGTACGCCCAAAATACTATAATTTTGAATATCGGAAAAAATATTTAAAAATTTCTATTTTTCCATTCGATAAATTGGTGAAAAGTACTATAATTTCGCAATATAAGAAGATTTGGAGAACTAGGAAAAAAATTGCTCGAAAAACGTAAAAAAATCCTTTGACTTTGGTTAAAAACAAGTTAAAAATGAATTTTCTTGAATTCTTCGGTGAGTATTTTTGTTCGGAAGAGGTAGGTACCTAAATAAAAAGGGGTCTCAGAGTTTCTCAAATTCGCCGTTATTTTTTTCTAAGAAACAAAAAACCAATACATTTTCAACAGATGACAACGCTTACTATATTTTTTCCCCAAATACTATTTTGGAGGCTCTGTACTATAATTCCACTTTGAAAAGATGGCAACATCGCGCTGCCGTAATGTTTCATTGTCAGAAACAGTATCAACCTGGTGGCATTTGGCAATTTAGACGTATCCAGCAAATTTAATGAAAATATACCATTAACCTACTATAAATAATAGTAAAAGAATTCATTGTGTAACTGTTATTTTTATCAAAATTAAATACTTGCCGAAAATTAAATATACCAACAATTTATTAAGCTCGCTTGCCAAAGATTATGTGCGGCTTGTTATTATTCAAAATACATATTATAGTCGAATATTTTTATCAATTCGATACATTCATAATGTTTTTATTGACTTTTTTGTGTTGTTCGTATTTTATTGTAAATATATTATCATACTGAGACAATACACCAACTTGCGAATGTGTGATGAGTGATAAGCTCAACAACATGTACTTCCATAAATTTAGCCATGAAAATTTCCAAGCCTCAAGGAATCTTTTTTTAATTTGCATATTATTGATGAGTTTAATTTTATTTCACAAACGCCTAAAAAACTGTCACGATTTTGGCTACATCGCTTATAATATAATAAATATGTAGCCAACGAGAAAATAATCCTATGTTTTTTTAAAATGCTACAATTTTATTATTCTCATCAGTCATCACTTTCGTTATTTTCATAAAATATAAATGTCAAACTCATGTCATAAGGTACGTGGGTACTTACCTTATATAATATTTAGTCAACTCAGCATTAATGCCATGTGCAAATAAAGATCCTCATCTATGCGATTACGTATTTACTTTGTGTGTTTATCATTATTTAATATTTAATAATATTACGGACACACAACATTCTGAGTTCCCTGATTACGGATAATTATTTTGATTTCTTTAGTGGTGTTAATTGTCAAGTCTTAGGGGGAGGACATCTTATTAATTAAAATGAAACGATAATATATAGGCAGTACTTATTTATCTTGATTTAACTTATTCTCGAGAGATTCCTCAGTCGTGGACACCAGATATGTAGGAATATTTCATTACAAACTTTCAGATTTCTTAAAGTCTCTGGTGAAAGTTCATTTTTGGAATATTTTTTTAAAACAAGTACCTATATCGTTTCGTATCAATGTCTAAATTCAATGTCTTCATAAAATTTTATTAGTTCATTTTGTACTTTTTCAGTTATCAATGTTAAGTATAAACTGCTAAATATGGTACCTACACAATATAGATACATGCTTATTATTTTTAGGTAAATTACATTTTATATTTCAATAGATACATTTTAGTACTTTCGTAATAATAGTCTAAAGATACTATATGATTTATTTAATGCATTCAATTTTCATGTCATTTAATTCATTATCTTCGTGACAAAAGTTTCATTTCCTTTATGTATACAATTAAGAGCATCAGCAAGTATTTTAGTTACCCTCATTTTTTGTGTAAATCAAATTAAGTATTCTGATTTCTTTAAATGTGTACCTACCTACGTATTTACTGAAAACGTGTTGAAGTTTTGTTTTTAATGCTGAGTATTTTATATTTCCATACTTACGCGTTATACTAAACTTACGCAGTCTGGTTCTACCATTGCGCGTAGATTCGATTAGTCGTCGTACCAATAATGAGTTCGTGGTTAAATAAAACACAGATGAAAAAATTATAAGAATATATTTTAATAAATGAGCTCAACTTTGTTACAGCAATGAAATATAAGCTAAATGATAATAATTTTAATTATGTTAACTTTCAATTTTATCTGTACCTGTAGGTAGATGAACATGATAGATTTATATACTTAAGTAACGGGAAATTTAAACGAGATTATATTTTATTCGTATGTAGTATTTGGTTTTATTATCTTTCTCAATAATGTCTATCTTACACAGGTGAGGTGGCCCAGTGATCCGTAACGCCATTATATTTACTAGCCATAACTACACATTTGAGCGATGGTATTACCTTAAAATTAACTTAGTTTTTCATCCGTATGTACATATTTTGTAATTTTTCCTAATGACTATTTTCCGAGCGACTTGTTTGTTTTGTGGGAGAACTTATACTAAATTGTTTTTGTTGGCGTACAAGTGTTTCCAGAAAGCCATTCGTTCCATGTACGGGGAAGGATCCTGCTTCATTACCATTTTTGTAGTTATTTCTAAATAATCCATTGGTTTATTTGCTTCTAATGGTGTCCATGTCACGGGCAAGAGTGCAGTCTTCGCAGGCGTTGGATTCCTGCAAAATGAGCAAACATGAAATATAAAGACTTGGAAAAACCAACTATTTATACCGATAAAAATAAATGTAAAATAATTCTTAAAGCGCTCCAATTATTTCAGTAATGTTGTCAACACCCACATATCTTCATAGAAGAAAGCAATTATAGTCTGTCACTGTCTATTATAATTAGCCATAAGTTATGAAAGAATAAAATTAAAGCAGCTTCAGGCCACGCGTTTGAAGCTCATCGTTTTCAATCCGTTGAGCCGCAATAACATTCAACCCGTCGTCTGGAATCAACTTTAAACTTTATAATTTTTTCGTGAACCTCATCTCAAACACGACATTAGATAAAGTTTCAACGGTCATTTAATTCTTACCCATATTTCATAAAGTTGGATACCAATGCGACCAATCGCCGTGAGACTTGTTCTGTTTCGTTGTTGAGAGGGTAGCCGTCGAAAAGCGCCACTCTGAACAGATATCCCAGTTCGTCCGCATGCGGCACTCCTTCCACTCCGATACTTACGTATTTTCTGAATAGTCCAAGGAACCCGTCGTACGCCATCTGCCAGAAGTAGATTGGTCCGTCGGATTGTTGCACTCGGATATTGATAGACTTGAATAGCCCGTATAAAAGTATATTGTCTCCGAGCATGTCTATACAATTCTTGGCAGTGGCGTTACTTATTCGTTCACCGTTGAAGTAGAACTGCCTCACTTTATTAATGAGTGCCTTTAAATTTTGTGGACGGTCCATAGCGTTCACCAAGTCGGGGGGTAGTAAATATGGGATCGTATTATCGAGTGTATTCAAAAACTCGGAATCGACCGATATGGTTCTCACGAATTCTGATCCCTCCATTGTAGCGAATCCGATCATGCTAGGTACTCTTAAAAAGTCGCCTGAAAGAAGTATATTCTCTGGGTGGTCATGCAGAAACACCTCCTCGCCGGGCAGAGGTTCCTCGATTGTAGGCGAAAACGGTCGGTTGACTCCCAACGGAAGTAAGTCGAAGCCCAATCTCTGCGAAGCTTCGACGATTTCCTCCACGTTCGTTTCTTTCAAATGATCGACAAGTTTTTTCACGTCGTTGGTGTGAAAATCTAAATATGCCCCAAGCCTCAAAGCATACTTTATAGGATCGTTATCGTAAAACAAGTAATTCAGAGCCGAGCCACTCTGCATAACGAATTTTGAAAACAGGCCTTTTGACATTTTAGATAATGTTAAATATTCTACAGCTGTTGCCCCACTACTGCTTCCAAATAGGGTGACTTTGGATGCATCTCCTCCGAACATGTGAATGTTTCTTTGAATCCAAGTGAGAGCAGCGATCATATCTTTCATGCCAGCGTTGCCTGGCGCGTCAGCTGTTCGCGTCGACAAAAATCCTAATGCTCCCAATCTGTAATTTATCATTACGACTATTATATCTTCAGCGATAAATCTCTCCGGCCCAAAGAAGAATCTGGTGGTCGTCAGTAGGTTGAATCCTCCGCCGTGAAAAATGACCATGACAGGTAAACCGGTGCTGTTAATAGAAGGCGTGTGGACGTTGAGATAGAGACAGTCTTCCTGGCCATAATAGCCCCCCATTGGTTCGAAAAATTGCGCGCAGGGCGGCAATTCATGCGTCGTGTTCTTAATTCCCGTCCATGGCTTGGGAGGTTTTGGTGCCTGAAAAAAGCCACGCATAATATTGTCAAATAATTATTTTTAGTTACGTATTTGTAATAATCCCACTTGCTTACTTGGTATTACACCAGAATATTTGAACCGACACTCGAATTTAATATTTAAAGAAGTTTCTGTTGAAAACATTTTTTGTTATGAACTGGTATCAGAATTACCGGATTTATTCTGTTTCAAACTTGCCATGATTGTCTTTTCCGAATAGTATACTGTCTGAACAGTGAATAATATGTAATGAGTATATACTCATTATATATATACTCTATATATACTCACATGGTCGTAAAGGATAAAAAGTGTCTCATTCACACCAAAAAATGGTAAAATGAAATGAAATAAAATAAATTTCTATCCAAAGCCATATTTAAATCATTGAATCGATAGGGGTATTTTGATTTCAGAATAAGTTAAAAAATAGTCAATATTAAAATCTAAATCTAAAACAATACTAAACAGATCGCAAATACAACATCGACAATAGATGAGAGCGACTTATTTGTTCATTGCATCAGTGTCAACTAAACATGTATAATATCTACAATAAAATTCTATACTCATCATAAAATCGAAGTGTGTCTTCATTTCGAAATAATATTTGCATTTCATCAGCGTTGTTTTGATTATTTACTTTACACCCTTGCAAAAATATGTATTTTTTATTTGTACATGTGTTCCGTTATAACTCCAAAGCTACTTGACCAATATTGGTGAAATTTGCACATCGCTTACACAAATTAAGTAGAGTTCATCTTGATGATATCTCAATAGGTTTCACAGTTTCTTGATAAAATTTGTCGAAAATAACACACTAGGCAAGTGTCCAGATATCAGCGGTGGTGAGGTGAGGTGCGGGTAGAAAGTTGTGCACCCATATCCAACCGTTGTATATCTCATTGATGAACTAATTGTATCTATTTTAGAATATTATATACTTATACTATACTCCACCCACGATGGCCGAGCGGGTATCGCATCGGCTTATAATGTCTTGGGTCCCAGGTTCAAATCCTGTGTCTGAAAAATACGCATATTCTTGGAGTTAGAGTATGGACCTAATAGGGTGTGGCTAACATCGATTTCTCGTAAAAAATCTGTTAATGCAATCCCCACTATGTGGAGCCCCACATGACCTTCATAGGATCGATCATAATCGAAAGATATATATACATATAGAGATTATACATTGTACTTGAAGTTACGCAAAACCACTGAATATATTTTGATGTTTGATGACTACAAAGATCTGGATAATCACTTGAGTAAAAAAAAAAAACTGTCATAAAAAAAAGGCGATCGAGCAAGGTTAAGATAGTAAGTATCCTTATATTGGGGGTATTGTCCCAATAAACCACTGATATCATGGATAATCAAAAAGTTTCTATCCGGTACCGCGGATTTTTTTTCTTAATATTCAAGTAATGTCGCGAAGTAAAATTATTGTGTGCTACAGTAGTTGTAATGTTATTGGTCACCATCCCAGCCTTCGTTTTTTTATATCTCTGAAAAGAAACTGTGTTATTACTGATTAGATATTAAACACATATATGGACCTGCCGCATCCGGATAATTTATCACTCAATAAATAGGTAATATCATAAAATATTCAAGAAATCACTTCAAAATTGCGGCATTAGGCTTCCAAAATAATAAAGTCAAAGGACTGATTAAAACAATCTATTTATTATCTCCCACCTGAAATCTTTCGGGCACCGACGCATAAGGAATCCCTTCGAACGAGTGATAGGTGAGGCCGTATTTGTTTGTCCGTTTGCCCAAGATGACGCCCTGGGCTGTGGAAACCATCGGCGGTGGTTCTCCGCTATCTCTTCCGTACACTGCTCCTATCATTATTCCTAGCCACGACGAGGTCAGATATGTCGAATATCTGTGCGATTCTTTCAATATATCAAAATCTCTGTACATGGTGTTATTATATACTTCCTCCGCAGTATAGATTATGGTTTTTCTCGTTGTTACATCGTTAATTTTTCTTTTGTTTTTAGAGTCTTTCGTATTTTCTTGTTTACTTGCTGTTGAAGCTTTACTATCTATTTCTTGTTTTACTTTGGAGTCGTCCAGTTTTACCTGTCTCTTCTTTATCATATTCTTTATTATGCTTTCAACATCTCTCACTGTTCTTGTTTTCTTTGTTATCATCTTCGTTCGTGTGTTCACATATTGCTGATTCGTATTAATTATTTTTTTCGTCGGAGATTTATTAATATCATCAAAGCTCGATTTCCTTCGGTCATCCTTTAAATCTGTTGACCCCTCTATCAAAACCTCTGTTAACCTCCCTTGGTCAGCTGTCGGTCCTCGGATAGTCTCTGTAGTTTTTCTCAAACTGTAGACTGGTGAATGCAAAAATAGCACCGTCAGGCAAAACAGAGCACAGGTGCATCTCATATTATTGTAATGGACTCGGCGGGTGACAAACTGACGCTAAATCTGACAAACATCTTTTTATCAATACATATTATACAGATTTTTTATTATAATAAGATGGATTTACAATCTTTTTTGCATCGATCGTATCATTGAATTACGTGTGCAACGCGGTTCACAACACGTTTCAATTTATAATATTCGTATATCTTAAATAACTGTGGTTTCAAAATAGTTTTTAAAATATATATTTAATAAAAATATTACTATTAATTACCTGTAGTACCTATGTATGTTTTCTTCTATTTTGTTGGTTCTCTTTAAGCTGGGCTTGGGTGAACAACTTTTCAAATTATTTGGATTTAACCCTATCATAGTATGAACACAGTAAAATACCTCAAATTAGAAATTGCAATAATTTTATACCTACCTGCACATTAATTTGTTATTTATCTAGTACATATAATAAAATGAAACATTACCTGACTAGCTGCGCAGAACAACTCCACACGGGAACAATTAATATGGTGTCATATTTGTACACATATCTTTGGCATGTGTGTTAATTTTCATCCATATTGGATGCGTAGTTTGTTATTGAAAGAGATGGCCGTATAACATTGAGATCAAAAAATGACATGTTGTTCGTGGAGCATTGCAGACCGTAATGTACCAATTTTATTATATTCAATAAGAACAGTAATTTGATATTTATTGGTATCAAATATCTGATAACACGCTGTCATTATTATCGTATATTTGATATGTACGACCTGATACTTACGAGCTCCTACTTGCTAACCTACTTTTGAATCATTTAGATTTTGATATAACTATATACGATATGATTGTATTTCTAATTTATTTACTTACCTATTTTCTTCTATCTGTTTTATTTAGACATGAATTTTATCTCGATATAATAGCTCACGTTAAACTGTGATGCGGCCAACTGCATACGTACAATTTTCCGGATACGGTTGACATGGAAATAAGTATGACTCATGTTGCTAAAAAACACGTCAAATTCGATAGAATGACAACGCCAATAAATTATAACCACATTATCCACTATAAATTCTTACTATGAGGCTCTACTGTTAATGAAGTATATTATTTACGTCATTTGCATTAATCAATCTGAAAAAAAACGACCAGAATTAGGGAAAACAGCTCTTGAAAACTCTACCACGATAATACATCAGCTCACATTTCACTACTTTTTCGTGAAAGTTTATCGAAAACCTACTATAGTATTGCTTTAACCCTCGTATTCGTCGAACATGGCCCCCTGCTTCATATTCACAAAGATGAAGAAAACTATAAAAGCGTAACGTTTTGCGATTATAGAGGTGATAAACTGATACAGGCAAAATCACTGAATGGCTACAAGGTCAAGGCTATAACAAAAATTGAAACCCATTGAGAAGTGTTCAAAGGATTGAATAAAAACGCTAGCACAAGTTTGCTATATCCAATAAGGCTTGCTTTGTAGAGTATCATAATATCAATATTGAAGAATACATAAATATATTTTGAAATCGAAATCCTGAAACTTGTTGGTCAAACCGTATAGGTATGCGTTTTCAATTTTGTTAAAAACATTTTGTTATATTTGGTCATTGTGTAAGCACACGATTTTCGATTAAGGGGGACATGCTCGTCGAGGGTCAAAATTGGGTTTTTATTGTATTTTCAAACCATGATACTAGACACTCCTTAAACGTTGTAGATAATCTATTTATATAATTTTGAAGCCTTATTATCCTTTATAGTTATTTTAAACATTTGATGACTGCATAAAGTATTTTTGTTACATAAAATAGTATTCTTTTAAACCTCTCGCTCTAATGTTTTAGAATATAGTCATATTTCGGTACATAACTGTGCAGTGGTGTTAAGATTTTTTACATTTATTAATTTTTAAACGCATTTATGAAACCATTAGTATAATTTATTATGAGATAATTTTTGTATAATATTCACGATAAAAAATTATATTGATAATCTCTGTGATCCCAAATTTGACAAGAATTAGGCATTTTATTATTTAAAAAATCGGCAAGATTAACACATTTGAAGATGATTCTAAAGATACTTATTATAAGCTATGTCTTTGGCCATTCAAGTGTGATAAACATTTTATGAATAATGATTGCTTTATAATAATTATTGACCTAAGAATAAGGTAGTGTTTTTTTGAAATACGACATTTCTTTTGTCATTCCCTAGTGATCAAGCTACAACATACGGCCGTAGCCATAAATTGACAAACTATAATTTAACTAGGGAGTAAAATTATGTTAACGCGCGTGTTTGAACATTCATGGTAAGTTCAATTATTGTATCCCAACACAATATACATGTAAAGAACAAACATAACTGCGCGCACGATGGAGACTAAACATTCATCGGTAAGTTCAATTATTGTATCCCAACACAATATACATGTAAAGAACAAACATAACTGCGCGCACGATGGAGACTAAACTAAAGCAAAAGTGGTACTGATTCGTGTCGTGGCACCAGCGGTACTGGTGGTCTACCACTCCCACGCACCATCTGGAACATTGGGCCCATTGACCATAAAGTCTAGTTTGTAACCCCAAACTGTTTATTTGTAAGATCTTAAGTTTAAAATGGTAGTTCTTCTCATTAAAGTTTGATTTTTACTAACGCGTGTTTTCGAATACATATATACTGTTTTCAACAGCAAATATCTCATAAACGGTCAGAGATAGAAAAAAATAAATGATGTAAAAATCTTAGGAAATTTAATAAGCTTTAAAATTGTATATCACAATATTTTTGCTATGACCGACCGTTTTTGAGATATAAGCGAAAAACCAAAAAAAATCACAAAATTTTGCGGTTTTTTTCCCGCCAAAAGTTGTGCCGAAGTCATCCGAATTGAGAAACTCGTTTTTTTCTTACTCATTATCATAATATACAAGTAGGAAAAAAAATCTTCTACCCCACCTTTTGCAACCATAACGTATTTTTCGGTCTAATTTGACTGGACTACTATCGAATACTGGAAAATATTTAGTTGTAGTTCCCATTGCCATAGTGTGAAACATGTTATGTTTATTTAAATTTTTAAAGGACATTCTATGTAAGTACATTTAAACACCGGCCTGTTGACGTTTTTAACCGTCAACCCATAAAAAAACACATTAAATTGGTGGACGAATCCAATATCCTAAGGAGTCTTTTGCCCAAATGATTCTTAGTATGGATTTCTACAATTTGTCAGTTGTTTTTTTTCTGCCAGCTCAGGTGCGATGGTAATTATTGTAATTCAAATAATCATCTTGCCAATATTATAACGCGACGTGCGGCCACGTAAAACAAATTCAAATTCGCACATTGCAATTAAAAAGGTCGCATTACAAAACTGATGGTTTTTTTTATTGCAGGTAAGTAATGGTAAACCATTTTTATAAAATGCGTGTAGAATATGTTTTTTCATAATTAAATATCGAATAGCTTACTATAAATACAAATATTGAAAGATTTTGTCCGCTGACCCGTTTTATGTTATAAATGTATCATATTGATACATATTAGTATTACCAAGCAACAATACCGTACCTACATATCGATAAAAAAAGTCATAGAGTTGTTTATTTCTTTAGATATTTAAGTATTTTGAGGATGCTTTGCCCAAACTGGTATATTTGATTATAAACTATTGACATTGAAGAATTTCTTCAAATCGATTGTAAGAAATTTCTTCTTCAAAATACCAGTGGCGTACATCTGTAGATTCGAGACATCCCTGGAAATATTCGTTTGAAAAATTATAATACCTACTATTATAATATTATGTATTGCGTAAGCCGTAATTGCATTCTTCTAAAGGTTTTGCAATATAATATTGCTTCAGATTTTCACTTAGTGATTGTATTACGTTAATATTTATTGTTGTTTAATTTAATAAAACGCATTTTTTGTAGTACTTATTCCACTTTTAATCAATAAATTAGGACCGGTTTCGTTCGCATCAGAGGGAAATTTTCAACTGAACAAGGGAAGATTCAGTTGAAAATGTCCCTCTGAGGCGGACGAAACCGGTCCTAATTTATTGATTAAAAGTGGAATAAGTACAACAAAATAAAATGGAGCCATTGTCGAAAAATAGCCAATCAAGACTCGTAACTGGACAAAATCTGACATTCGAATGAAATTTTCAAAATGGCGTCCGTAGTTCCATTTTTGGCCATTCTACAGGTAAGTTTGTAGGTGTGTAACGTTAAAAAAAGTCCCGCCGTCCCATTTAATACATTGTACGGTAAAGGCGCGCCGATTAGGTGGCCATTCGACATAATTAGCATTATATTTAAATGTTGTAATTAAAAAGTAATTATCTGATATATGATTATATTATGTATTTGATTTAAATACTTACATATTATAAAGTGTAAAAAACTATTCATCACATAAAACGACTGGTACCTAGATACATATTTCATGAAAACACTTTATATGTACTTTCGTACTTTTTCCACATTTATTTCAGAATTTTGATATTTAACCGATTTTATCGTAATGGACATTTTCAATTGAATAACAGTACAAAATATAGGTAGGTACATATTATTGCATAAAAAGTCAATTAAGTATAGATAACGTGGGAGTCGATTGTTTACTTGAACTAGCTTGTTGGTGATATTTGTCCTTATTTATTAAATGACTGATTTATATACATTATACATTATGAAATAGCGTAACTTCATCACTGAAAAATTTTCTGTGTTAAAAATTCACCCACCTCAGATATTAAAAAAGGTTCCCTACCAATGACAATTTTTGAATATGATTTTATTGTTTTCATTGCATGATAAATACAAAAAGTCCACAACTTAAATATGAATTATTTTCCATACGATAGTATGTATCATCATCAGCTGTAGTATATACCAATATTGTATATAAATTTATGTTTACATTTTAGATTTAATAGTGCAGCCATCAATACCGTGGATTTACAAGAATAAAATTACAAAGCAAAGGATAATCTTAAAAAAATAACAATGCAATGTGCTTTTAAAACAATATGAACAGCAGGTTTACATAGGTCGTGAGTGCATTTGCTAGTCACGCAGCCTTCGCTATCGAGGCTTGATAATTATATATTATATACTTACACAATATTATACATGTGCCATATTATAATATTTAGGAATATTATATTTCATCCATTATTGTTATTCTTAAGTTAATAAGTCAAAAGAATAATATCAACTAAGATTTAATAACAATACTTAAACAAAAATGCAAAATGTACAATAACCGTGTTGTGTGTCTTGGTGGTCACCACAAAAACATGTTTTAAGGTAAGGTGCATTGGGGTAATTCCGACAGGAATTTCTATGAGATGAGTAGAGGTTATATATTTCGGTTAATTATTCAAAGTGTTTTATATTTACTGCCATTATTGTTTTACCTCTGTGTACTTAAAGAAAGTGTGTATTATAAATATATAATAGATTCTGGAATATATAGTTGGGTTCTTTAAATTGAGAATTTGAAATATTGAGTCACTTTTTTTGGCATTGGGGAAATTACGAACTATCTTGGGGTAATTCCGAAATTATTCAAAAGTTGATTTTATTGCACTTTGACCGAAGGTTTACCTTTCTTTTTCGACCGTAATTACTCCTAACACAAAATTTCATCAATTTTGTTAATATTATCCATAATCCCTAATTTTTGATACTATTAGTTCGGAATTACCCCAAAAAAAGATAGTGGTTCTCAACATTTCAGTTAAGTACTTAGCATTATAGGGATTGTGGAACGGGATGAAAAAGGGTAGGTTTATTCCCGGTTGTCACTACCAGTTTTGTTCCCACCGGTGACAAATATTGAGAAAAAATATCCCAATATGACACAAGTACCTACCACCGTACTTCAATAAAATAAAGACGAGGATAATCAAAGAAAGTGATAATTTTAAAAATCAATTTTTATTTGAGTCTACATTTTTATTTGACTACCTTGATAGAACAATATTTTTTATAAAGATATCTTTTGTTTACTTACTGCTTTTTGCATAGCAAAATAAACTGTCTTCATACCCATAGAATTAAATTAGTCAACATTAAAAATGTTAAATTAAAGTCGGAACTTGTCTTTTTAATCATTTTCATCTACTTTTATGGCATAAACTTATAATTTATTCCTGCTTTGATTTTCCTCGTCTTTATTTTATTGATTTTTAGGTGGTAGGTACTTGTGTCATATTGGGATATTTTTTCTCATTATTTGTCACCGGTGAGAACAAAACTGATAGTGACAACCGGGAATAAACCTGCTCTGCTCCATCCCGTTCCTCAATCCCTATAATCCTAAGTACTTAACTGAAATGTTGAGAACCACTATCTTTTTATGGGGTAATTCCGAACTAATAATTCCTGTCGGAATTACCCCAATGCACCTTACTTAATTGTATCGGATGATTTATGATGATGAACTGTTTTGTTTTTCGAAGTAAACGAGTTGCTCGAGGTGGATTATTGTTATATTATGACGTCGATTATCCGCCAAAATCCATTTTAATTGAGAAAATAATCTTTCTACTTCAACTGAGTGACCGGAGAGTATTTTAACTTTTCGAACAGTTTTATTGCGTTTATATTGTCGTCATCAGTACAGTTAATTTCTTCGTATTTTAAAGTGTTAAAAAGTACCATATATACCTTCTAGAGAGGAAAACGTGGTATAATGGTCCCTATATCTAACGGGTACGAGTGGCAAAAATATTAATCAATAAATTCTAGTTGATTTATGTTTTGTACTAGGTATTCTGTTTGAGTCATTTTTTACGACCTGGCTTTTGCCTTTTGGCTTCTTCGTGCACTATGCGCACTCACCGATCGTAAATGCACACTGACATCGAAAAATGCTAATTTTCGTTTATATATTAATTTAATATAGGTAATAAAAGAATGTGAAAACATTCTTGCCTATTAGTAAAGAATCAAGTAAAAAACAAATTTTGATTATCTGAAGTGTTTATGAAAATCCGTAATGAATATCTTACATACTAATACATTCAATAGGTAAGCCTGTTAAAACGTCATTACTCGTAAACAATGGAACCAGCTAATGTGAAATATCACGAAATATACATACTCACTAAATAAAAAACAAATAAACAATTTTAAGCTATAATCCATAATCATCAAAACTGAAGTGATGTCGGATTTTAAGAAAATACGTAGATCAGTTAACAAACGCGCAGGCTAAGTTTTTTTTTGTTTTTTCTACCATATTACTATAACATCAAATTATAGTTTCATGTGTGAACTCCCAGATTGGACAGCAATGAATTATTAAGGAAGGTCAACTTGTTGTTAAAAAATGGTAGGCACTGCAACTGTGTTATACCTATTTATATCTAATATTTCTTGATAACATAATTTATTATCAACGGTATTAGGTACTATATAAATTATACACAATGTATCAATGTCGACTATTTATGATTGTATCATTTTGATAACTTCCGAAATAAATAGTTAAGTAGGTATATCGGCTTTATATTGTATATCGGGTTTATATTCTATTGATACCTCCACTTTCTACGTGTATAGAGGACCCCTTTAGGGTAAAGTACGAGCGAAGCTATGGATGCCACATTCATGTTTCTTATAGTCCGCTAAGCCAAATGTCCGTCTATCGCCGCTCCTTCAAATAAAGTGCTCGTAATTTTATTAATTAACAAAACGAAACATAATAAGTACGTATCTAAAGGATACCTAGAGAAATAATTTTTGTTTTTAAAACGATACCGTAACGCGAAAAGGGTAAGTTAGGTAGGTATAAAGTTTCGACGGCGCGGAAATGTAATTTTTAATCTTTACAAAATTTTGAATCGTACTTAGGTAAACCTTGGGTCGTTATTAAGGGGACGCTCTACAGAATTGCCCTTGAGAATTGAAAATATGCTTTTTTTACATGTGGTCCGGAATTGTTGCTCTACTGGTAATATTCAAAGGTCGCCGACAATGCTTTGGTCTAAAGTAAATAATGTTATCTTAATTAAATTTAAATCATAAACACTGTCGAAGTGAATAAAGAATGGGGTGACCAAAAAATGATATCTTCTAATATACGTAAATGTTACTAAATTCAATTTGTTAATCAGCTGTTTGGTGGCAAGTAATTGCAACCAATATGATGGATAGCCATGATATAAACTTAATAATATATTAATAACGTTTTAACCTGAAATTGTCCGAGAACTAAACATACGAAGGATGTTGAAATACATATCTACCTACATTTTATTTCATGTGCAATTAAAAAAACATTATTAATGAATAGTATTTATTTTGAATGTGCAAGACCTATTACATAATTATTAAAAAAATAGGTACATATTGTTTAATTCTAATGCATATTTTAAAAAAAACGTGGAATATAGTTTATTATAAAAAGAACGTGACTTTTTATTACTTACCCGATTGGTTTAAATTTAGTCTGACACTTTTACAAACAAGTAACTTTTAGTTGGTAGGTACAATAATTATTGTATTTTGTTGGTAAGTAAAGCCAATGCAAGAAATAATTTATACTTATAAAAAATGATTATTAACGTGGTCACCCACAGATTATTTTTTTATTCAAAGCTAGCGGATCGCTGAGAACAAGACAAAGGTGCCGACAGTATCGAATCACCCAGGGCTGTCGAAGACGTCTTACTTGTTTGTATGATAAATTGTTTTTGATTGTGTGCAATTTGGCGGAAAAATATAATATATATGAGGGTGGAAGTAGTCCGCAGACAGTGCAATGTGTAGATAGCAGTTAAAACCTAAAAATTACAACATTTTAATAATTCAATATTTTTAATAATCAGCCAAACACTGCCGTGAGAACGGACATATGATCACCTCCCGCCGGCTGAAGAAATGCTTAAGTGCCGGGTGTCAGTTGTCCATCACAGGAATGAACGAGTAAACAGTGCATTCCTGTCATTGTGTCGTGTGAAATCCATTGTTGGACTGATAACGTTTGTACCTTAATCAAATTTCGCAGACAAAATCCCAGGAATCTATCCGCAATGTGGGAACAAAACAATAAATTTACCCACGCTGTGGATAGCATTTCCTTTGTCTACTTTCAATATAAAAACAGACGTGGCAATCCAACAAGAACTCAGTACCTTAAATTCGCTCGTCTTAATAACACGCCGCTCGCTTCAACGTTAAAATAACTTTTATCACAAACACTATCGTCGTAATCTAATTTATAAACTTTGTATTATTCAAGCTGTAAATTGAATCTGTAATTTGTGTTAAGGGATAATAAATTTGGGGAATTACTTTTATACGCATCAAAACCTTCTGATTTTATTCATCACCTACCCCTCATCACACCATCCCTTGCAACAGTGGTGACCCGTAAAGTAAAATTCAATTCATTCATTTTCATTTTACAGACTTCGTTTAATTTTTTTATTAACTACTATTTTACTGTGTTTGTGAGAGAATTATTTTTTCGTTGGAGCTCGTTTTCCCGCGCAGTTTTCAACATCCGTTTTCCCGCGTTAATTTTCTTAAATTCACTTGCCTTGTCAAGATGCCCAATGGACAGTTCTCCAGCGGGTATGGCAGCAATGCCGGAGGAGAAACGACAACACCAGCACCAGCCCAGCAGACCACACCTCAGATCAGCCGCGTGGCAGTGAGGATCCCACCATTCTGTCCAGAAGACCCGGAAATGTGGTTCTGCATGGTGGAGCGAAGCTTCGAAGCAGCTGGCGTCACGACTGACGCGACCAAATTTGGATACATCCTGGGAGCTTTGGAATCTCGTTACGCTTCAGAGGTTCGAGACATCATCCTTAACCCACCTCGTGAAGGAGCCTACGAGCACCTCAGGACGGAGCTGACGAGAAGGCTGAGCTCTACCCAGGAGCAGAAGACCAGACGACTACTGGAGCACGAGGAAGTTGGTGATCGCAAACCATCACAGTTCTTGCGCCACCTACGTTCTCTCGCAGGAGCAGCCGTTACTGATGACATCCTACGCACGCTTTGGATGGGTCGCTTACCACATACCATGCAATTGGTACTGGCGACACAGAAGGACGCGGATCTCAACAAGGTTGCAGACCTAGCTGACGCCATGGCAGATTCCACATCAAAGGCATCCATTGCTGAAACCACGATGGAAGACCTGTGCGGCATCAGCAAGCTGGTGATCACCTTGCGGGAGGAAATCTCAACTCTTCGCGAGGAGCTCTCCAAAGAGCTCGCAAGAGGAAACCGACCATCAAGGCCACGTCACCAGTCACGATCAGCCAGCCAAAGGAGGAACCATTCCCGACCGCGAGACCAAAGCCACAGCAAACCTGGCATGTGTTGGTATCATCGTAGATTCGGCCAAGATGCGGAGAAGTGCGTCACACCATGCACCTTCAACAAGGGAAACGCCACGGGCAGTCGCTAAGCGCGGCCAGCGATTACAGCCCTACCTCCAGCCGCCTCTTCGTCACCGACCACGCCACGAAAATACAATTTCTTATCGACACCGGAGCGGACCTTTGCGTTTTCCCACGCACGAAAGTACAGGGGCGCCGACCAAAATCACAGTACGAACTTTCAGCAGCAAACGGATCTGTCATTGCTACGTATGGCAGTATCTCACTGACGCTGAATTTGGGGTTACGAAGAGAATTCACCTGGAAATTCGTGATTGCAGATGTCACCAAGCCCATTATTGGTGTTGACTTCCTAATCCATTTCGGATTATTAGTCGATGTCAAGAATCGCAGACTGTTGGATCAGACGACTCAACTTACAACCTCTGGACGCCACAGCAGCACTGAGATAGCAACTGTCAAAACTGTCGCAGGTAAATCCCTTTATCATGGATTACTGCAGCAGTTTCCGGATCTCACGCGCCCAGATGGAGCTGGTAGAGAAGTCATCCACAACACGAGACATCACATACGAACCACCGAAGGACCTTCTGTAGCTCAACGTCCTAGACGCCTAGCTCCCGACAAACTTCACATCGCCAAAAAGGAATTCGAAACCATGACCAGACTTGGAATAGCACGACCATCTGAAAGTTCTTGGGCGTCACCCCTCCACCTGGTGCCCAAATCTGAAGATCAATGGAGGCCATGTGGTGATTACCGCGGATTAAACGCTCGAACCGTACCTGACAGGTACCCCGTGCGTCATATCCAAGACTTCACACAAACATTGCGTGATAGGAAAGTTTTCTCCACGATCGACCTGGTGAGAGCATACAACCAAATCCCAGTGGCTGAAGAGGACATTCCGAAGACTGCCATCACAACACCCTTTGGATTATTCGAGTTTCCATTTATGTCTTTCGGCTTGAGGAATGCGGCCCAGACTTTTCAGCGCTTCATTGACGAGGTTCTGCAGGGTCTGGACTTCTGCTACGCCTACATAGACGACATCCTGGTAGCCTCCACAACAGAACAAGAGCATCTTCAACACCTGGAAATTTTGTTCAAACGCCTACAGGAGTACGGCCTGGTTGTCAACTCCACGAAGTGCCACTTCGGAGTAGAGGAAGTTAAATTCCTTGGCTACCTGGTTTCCAGCACCGGAACTCGACCACTTCCAGATCGTGTCAGCGCTATTCGCGAATACACCCGCCCAGACACTCAAAAAGGACTACGACGGTTCTTGGGAATTTTGAATTTCTATAGGAGATTCGTCCCCAAGGCCGCAGAAACGCAAGCTCCACTGAACTCACTCCTGCAAGGAAAAACTTCCAAGAAAGAACCTATCATCTGGACACCAGAAGCAATCAAGGCCTTCGAGGAATGCAAGAAGAGTTTGGCGGAAGCAACGCTATTGAAACATCCGAAAAGTGAGGGGACTCACTTAGCGATAATTAGTGACGCATCCGATACTTCCGTTGGCGCAGCACTTCAACAACGAGTTGACGATCAATGGGAACCGCTGGCATTCTTTTCAAAGAAGCTAAGTCCAGCGGAGAGAAAATATGGCGCTTACGACCGCGAGCTTTTAGCTATCTATCTAGCTGTCAAACATTTTCGACACATGATAGAAGCTCACACGTTCACCATATTTACCGACCACAAGCCCATTACGTTCGCATTCCAACAAAAATCGGACAAGTGCTCACCAAGACAATTCAGACACCTCGATTTCATCGGACAATTCACGACCGACATTCGTCACGTCGCTGGAAAAGACAACATCGTCGCTGATGCCTTGTCTAGGATAGAAGTCGTTGAAGACACACTGAATTATGCCAACCTCGCAGCCGACCAGGAAACTGACAACGAAATGAGTACATTTTTACGTGACGGATCGGTACTTCAGTTGAAACAAGTACTTATTCCCGACACAGACATAAAAGTATTCTGTGACTTGTCAACACCTATCGCAAGACCTTTCATAACCAAACCGCACCGACAAGCAGCTTTTAATCATATCCACAGACTTTCACATCCCGGAATTAATGCGACCGTCAAACTTGTCACACAACGATTTGTTTGGCCGTCGATTAAAACGGATTGTCGAAATTGGGCCCGCAACTGTCTTCAATGCCAGAAGAACAAGATCACACGTCACATATCAGCACCACTCGGAAACTTTGCACCTTCAGGACGATTTGAGCATGTCCACATCGACATCGTCATCCTTCCTATGTCTGAAGGCTGCAGATATTGCCTCACCTGCGTTGACAGATTCACGCGGTGGCCGGAAGCATTTCCGATTAAAGACCAAGAAGCGGAAACGATCGCCCGTACATTCTACAATGGTTGGATCGCCCGTTTTGGAACGCCTTTGAGAGTGACAACGGATCAAGGCAAACAATTTGAGTCGAACCTTTTCAGACAATTAAATCGTCTGACTGGTACGGCGAGGATTCACACGACAGCATATCACCCAGCCGCAAACGGTATGGTCGAAAGACTGCATCGTCAATTAAAAGCCGCTATGAAATGCCACGAGAATGAGAGATGGACTGAAACATTGCCGACAGTGTTAATGGGAATCAGAGCAGCTTGGAGAGAAGATTTAAAGACGACAGCAGCTGAGCTTGTGTACGGCGAACCCTTACGCCTACCAGGGGAATTTTTGTGCCATCAAACCAGCACAAACCAAGACCCAAGCAACTACGTCACGATCCTGAAAAAACATTTCCAACAACTGCAACCTGTGAAAAGCCAGCAACACGGCGAAAAACGCGTTTTCATTTTCAAAGACCTTAACAAATCGACACATGTCTTCTTACGCGATGATACAGTCAAAACTCCGCTAAGATCTCCATTTACCGGACCATATGAGGTCATCACGCGCAATACGCGAACATATGTCATTTGCAAGAGAGGAAAAAACGTCACCGTTTCTATCGACCGTTTAAAACCAGCGTACATTCTCAAGGAAAATAAAACAATGGAACAGCCTGAGAAAAATCCTGACACCGTGGGAGCTCGTGTTACCCGATACGGCAGAAGTGTCCATTTTCCAGACCGTCTCTAGGCCAGTGGAGCAAATATCGGTCAACAACATCAGGCACGAGCCGAACAATGCAATCGGGGTCGTGTTTCAAAACAGCACGCGGAGTTTCCGATTTCAAAACAGCAACGTTAGCGAAAGCAAGAACACACATCGACCTAGAATGTAGGTCAGTGGTGTACGCAATATTTAAAATGCAGGCATAAACAATTTATTCACAATAAATGCGGATAACTCAACTGGATTATTCAGTATTTTACCATCATCATCACCAAGAGACACCAGCATACGAAAATGGGTGCACAACAGACAAAGGAAGAGATCATCGTCGCACAGACTGCGTCGGGCGGAGCAATTGTCAACGACACGTCGACAGGCCAACTGTCGTGGGCAACGCTTGCCTTGATTATCGTCATCATTGCCGCAGTTTCCAGCTACCTGCTATGGACAAATTGCAAAAAGCACATCACCAAGAGAGTCATCAAGGACATGAGAGCAGACGTCCCGGGATGCAGACCACCGCAGCATCCACCGAGACAGATCTGATTGGACCTTCAAGCGACCACCTCTACCTACTTTCATCGCGATTTGCGTGCCGCATTTCGCTGGAAGGGGGGTATGAGGGTGGAAGTAGTCCGCAGACAGTGCAATGTGTAGATAGCAGTTAAAACCTAAAAATTACAACATTTTAATAATTCAATATTTTTAATAATCAGCCAAACACTGCCGTGAGAACGGACATATGATCACCTCCCGCCGGCTGAAGAAATGCTTAAGTGCCGGGTGTCAGTTGTCCATCACAGGAATGAACGAGTAAACAGTGCATTCCTGTCATTGTGTCGTGTGAAATCCATTGTTGGACTGATAACGTTTGTACCTTAATCAAATTTCGCAGACAAAATCCCAGGAATCTATCCGCAATGTGGGAACAAAACAATAAATTTACCCACGCTGTGGATAGCATTTCCTTTGTCTACTTTCAATATAAAAACAGACGTGGCAATCCAACAAGAACTCAGTACCTTAAATTCGCTCGTCTTAATAACACGCCGCTCGCTTCAACGTTAAAATAACTTTTATCACAAACACTATCGTCGTAATCTAATTTATAAACTTTGTATTATTCAAGCTGTAAATTGAATCTGTAATTTGTGTTAAGGGATAATAAATTTGGGGAATTACTTTTATACGCATCAAAACCTTCTGATTTTATTCATCACCTACCCCTCATCACACCATCCCTTGCAACATATACAGTTGCTTACCATTCGGTTATCCAATGAGCTGGGTTTTGTTTACTCTTCTACCGACATCCTACAGTTTTATTTTTTATCTTGCCCATCTCGCGTAAGGCTATCTGATATTATAAAAGTCACACAGTACAACAGTGTTTAAATCTAATATGTAATTGCACCGGTTTAATTAAAAACTATAACGAAATTAACATTTTAATGATTTACAGATTTTCCTATGTTATATCAACTTAATAGCAATTTTAATGAGACAAGATACATATTACGATATATCCAAAATACACATCATCAGATAATATGTGAAATATTTTGATAAGCAAAAAAATAACAACAATACAAAAATAACATAACATAATCAGCTAGTCTTTTCATAATTATTTTAGATGAATATTGTATGCCGTTTGACGCTTGGAAGTATGTAATTATTCCATCTGTACAGTAAGCTATTTTTAACTTTAAATTTGTAACTCTTTAAAACGTACGAGGGTGGGTCAATAATTCCTTAGAAAAAAGCATTAAAACAGTTTTTATTTTTGTATTTTTTTTTTATTTCTCAACATAATCTCCTTGGAGCTCAATACACTTGGTTAGACGTTTCTCAATATTTTTTAAACCGTCAGAAAAATAAGTTTTCGGAAGTTCCTCAAAATAAGCATTTGTCCGATCGATGACTTCTTCATTTGAAAAAAAACGTTGTCCACTTAGCCATTTTTTTAAGTTTGGGAAAAGGAAAAAGTCACTGGGGGCTAAATCTGGCGAATACGGTGGGTGGTCGACCAATTTGAACTTCAATTCTTCAATTTTAGCCATTGATCGTAAACATGTGTGAACACGGGCATTGTCCTGATGAAAGAGGATTTTTTTCCTGTTTAAATGAGGCCGTTTTTCTTCAATTTTGTTTTTTAGCTGGTCCAATAAAGATGCATAATAATCCCCTGTTATTTTTTTTCCTTTTTCCAAATAGTCAACGAAAATAGTTTCACGTGCATCCCAAAATACAGTAGCCATAACCTTACCAGCTGATTTTACGGTTTTCGCCTTCTTTGGACATGGTTTGCCTTCGCAATCCACTGCTTTGACTGTTCTTTCGTCTCGGGAGTATAGTGGTGTATCCATGTTTCATCTACAGTCACAAAGCGACGAAAAAATTCATCCGGATTGCGTTGCATGAGCGACAACAGGGCTTTAGAGGCCACCACCCTATTGCGTTTATTGTCGACTGTGAGCAAACGCGGCACCCATCTTGCAGAAATATTTTTCATGCCCAATTTGTCATGTAAAATAGAAATGACGCTACCTTTTGAGATCCCTGTAACCTCAATTATTTCACTCAACTTTAATCTTCGGTCACTTAACACCATATCGTGAATTTTATTGATCATTTCTGGTGTAGTCACCTCTACAGGACGTCCTGAGCGTGGTTCATCCTTTGTTGATGTACGACCACGTTTAAATTCATTTAACCAGTTATAAATAGTTGCAAGTGAAGGAGCAGATATGCCGTGAACTAAATCCAACTCATTTTTTATTTCCTTTGCTGTTAACCCTTTTATATTAAAATGTTTAATAACAGCTCTAAACTAAATATTCTCCATTTTCCACAAGCAATTTTTTTTTTAAATGTACGAGAAACACACAACAACCCGACCAATCTGATTGAAACTTCGCAGCATACTGAATCGGTAGTGCCGCTGCATGAAAACAAACCGCTTACAGTACTAGTCGCGCCACCTGTCGGCTTTTCTAAGGACTTATTGACCCACCCTCGTACCATTAGATTGATATTATTTTGACAGCCCTGTATTCCTTCGGCCGGCAGGTTACGTCGCTTACATGTTATGTTTGAAGGTAATAATAATAATAATAATAATAATAATGCTTATTCATTCGACCGAAAATTGTAATTAATAATTATTGCGTTTCTTAAAATAAATTCCCGATGGTTAGAGGTTTTTGAGGTTAGACTGAATTAAAATGACGTCCTTTCAACGCTGAGATTACTCTCTGAACTAACTATGAATGACCTTGTTGCTGTTCAGCTCACTCTTAAGGCAAGCGAAAGCAGGTTATTTTTTAAATAATATACCTGGGGAAGCGCAGGTAAATAAAACGCCAGGTGTAACCAAGGGGTACAAAACTTTACAAGTGAATTGTTTTAGTATGTTGCCCCCGTGGGAGGTATTGTTTTTATTTACATTTGGTTTTGATATATTTTGCAACTAACTAATAATTTAATGATTATTATAGATTACATTCTTTTCCATTCCGTTCCATAAATTATTAACGCATTTTTTAATTAAAAAATGTTGTAATATTCGAGTCCGTCCCAAAAAAAAGACTTCAGATAGCCGGTGTCTATAACATTACTATAAAAGACTTAAATATATTATTATGTTATGTAATTGAAACCCCAGTGCACAACTGAATTGCGATTTTTACTAAGTATTTAATATATTAATATTCGTTGAGTTATGTGCGTACCTACCAATCTATATAATGTATGATCACGACCTTCGCTGATTAACGGTGTTTTCGCTCTTGTAGTATTTTTCTCTGCCATTTTTATGACTGCACATCGATATCGATTGAGAGTTGACATTCCGCGCGATAAGATTATTTTTTAATAATGCACATCTCGATTCTTCAAATTATCACAGCTTTGCGAGGATATTGTGGAATTTTTGTCCGGTCCATCAATTTTTCAATTGGGGTTGAGAATAGGGAGTAGGAAAACGATAGTATTACTCCATACTGGTACCGTATACGCGAATACCCGCTGATTGAATAAACATATAACTTTCGCGCTCGATGATGGTTCTCTAATTAATATTATCTTGACAGGTGAATGAATGTCACGAGTTTGCCAAATTTCAAGAAATTGCTTTACATTTTGACTTTACACACAAATAGTATTTTTTTTGATTTTCTCAAATCATACCTAAAATGTTTGCTATTCAGATACATGTGGAATATATAGGTATCGCTATCGATATTATGTACTTATATTTTAGTTTTGGTAAAAAATTGTTTCTCTGAATCTGGTGGATATCTCTTTGATCTTTTTATAATTTTATCGTCATATTAATATTATTTACCCATTATCTAGCTATGTATCTAAATATTTCACTCCATTAAGATTTTATATAAAAATAGTATTAAAAAAATAATAACTATAATAGTATCAAATGTTCAAATCAAATTTATTTATTTTACATATAATGAACATAACAAATTATAAATTCAAAGCGTTCACGACATGACATAAAATAAGTGTTAATATTTTTTAAAAATAAAAATACAGAGAAAAAGTAATAAAATAAGTAACAAAATAAAAGTAGATGGAAGCACACAGAGTGAACTTTGATGGACCCTATCTTAAAAACTTATAAAACAACGTTCACCTAAATTCACACTCACGTAAGTGGAATATATCAATATCTGAAGCGATTTCATTAAACATGGTTACTGCCCTCCCAATTGGCATTACTAATGGCAGGTTAGTTCTGCACCGTGGGAGAACAAACAACGGATGCCCCCGATTCCCAAGGTAATTATCAGAGACACACAAGCCAACACCACCAAGAATGGCAGAGTTCACATTTACGCCGCGTATAAGTCTGAAAAAATATGTAGCTAAATAAAGATCCCTTCTAAATAGTATAGTGTTGGTTGCATTTTTATGGGCCTCACTAACAACATTTAGTTATTTAATAAGGAGCTGATTGTTGCTAATAAATGAACGTTACTTTTGAAATCATTCAAAACATACTCAATGGGTAATTTGACAAATATAAGTATATTTTTTCAATCTAAAATAAATGTTTAGTATTTTTGACATGGCAAATTACCTGAATAGTTCGTCTTTTCGACCCACATTTTTACGTGTGTCTATTTTTTTCTCTCTATTAATAATAGTATTTTTTTTTCATTTTGGTGCGTTCTTTTTATTGAAATGACAATAAATATATTTTTTTTCGTGAACCTTTGGAACTCACACTCACATTATTTTGTTTGGCTTTTAGCGAGGCCAAATTTCGGTTAGGTACCTATAGATAGCTATCAGGCGGCTACACTATATTGTTCACAAATGCAATAAAATATGGGTAGTATATACCTACCTACATATTTATCTTATATGGAATACTCTCACATGTGTTGTCAATTCAGTATGCCAGCTTGCCACCAAGACTGAGTTGTATTCGATTTCGAGATCCATAATAATTAACATTTGACATCAAATTACGATAGTATAATTTAAAAAAAAATATGTAAATGAATTGAATTGGTATTCGTATAGTAATGATATCTATATATTATATGTTCCATACTGCAGTAGCGAAGGCTGGAGGTAGGGTGTTAAGATCTGACATAAATAGGTAAGGTAAGGTATTTTGGCAGTATAAGTAATTTGGCAGTAGTTTTTGAAAAAAATACTGCTAAATAACCTATCGCTATATAGGCTTCAAAGACTCACTGATAGATGGAAAAATATCTAATAATATTAAAATAATTTACAGACGACGATTATCATACGCATCTTCGCTGGTACAAAACAGTAAAGCGTTTGTCTTGTTGAAACATACGTATTTTGTTGATTTCGAGGAGACCTGTTTTATTTAATTCACTGTTATGTCATGACTTTTACAACTGAAATCAATTTATACTAGTGCGATTAAGAAATAAACGTAGTTTTTTGTTGTGAAATTATTTTGAATGTAACATTTAGTGTTTTGCCGTGATTGCTTAGCTAATAGTGTGAAAATATTAACTTTTTAACTTCAAAATTATAAGTGCTCGTTATAATAATTTTTCAAAGGTAAAATTTTATCGATTTTATTTAATTTCTAAATAGTATAAAATACTTATATATGTATTACAACATATTTAATGATATTTCATCACAATTGAGTTAAATAAGACTATTGCCAAATCACCTATCATGTTTATACCACATACATTTGGTATTTTTTTTCAGCATAACAATTTTTTTTTTTGCCTAATTCTAATAAAATACTGAACTATTTGAAGAATGGTTGAGATTTTTCATACCCAGTATCTCTCAGATGTCAGAAAGAGAAGTATTACGTCATGGATTCAGTGTTCGTTTTGCTATGTTCCTTATCATGTACGCTGCCAAGACGAGTCCACAGAAGAATATATTTTCATGTGTGATAAGTGCAGTGGATGCATGAATCCGGATAATGATGAAAAGTAGTTATAAACGAAATAATATTTTAAATATTTGTATACTTGATCATAGTGCCAAATTACCTAACCGCTATTGCCAAATTAAATATCCTATTGCCAAATTACCTAGCCACTGATGATACATTAAGAAGTTTAATATTACGTTTAAACAAATAACTTTATCAATATTTTCTTCTATTCATACATTTTTAACATTATAATCTTTATGTCATTCCTTAAAAAGAATAAAACTTTTTATTTTTAAGTGTTCATTTTTTACATTTACTCAAAATACTGCCAAATTACCTTACCTTACCCTATTGTTTTCGTTGAACTAAGCTACTACAATGTGTAGATATTGTTTGTTAGTTTTTAAAATTCAATTAAACCCTGCCTAATTGAAGCCATAGTAGAAAATAGTCAAAAAATATTCGTTTATCTGTAAAATATTTATTATCGATTAAGGTTTCGTTTAGGCAGGGCTTCATGAATTTTAAAAAACTAACCAACACCTGTAATAATATGTATTCTTAATTACAGAAAACAAATAAGTATTAGTGAAAAAGTGTGCACATTTTTTTTCGGATCACCCATAGCATACCTAAACTATTACGGTCTGGTTTAGGCAGGGTTTAATTGATTTAATGAAAAAACTAACCGGCACCATCTGCAAATTGTGTTCTTAATTCAATTAAAACGAATAAGTGTGACTGACAAAGTTAATTTTTCACCATTTATGTCGAATCTAGAACGAACGAAATCTCGAATCTAGCTAGAACAGCCTACCTCCACCCCTCACTACTGTGATACTGCACATTTATAGATCTTCTTACTTCCCAGATATAAACGTCAATTGCTGGAGATAACTATTTCTTATGTCGATACAGTTTATACATTTCCTGAATGTGGTCATTCTACCGAAGTTGCAATGCATTGTTGATTATATTTATGCCTCAACTGTCAAATGTAAATCCAAATTATTATTTATTCGTCTTCTACAATATAGACTATCGGGTTTGTTGTATTCAGATTTTCACGAAGTGGAGTCCGCATCTACTTTTCCTCTTTATGAGTATGCCGCGAGGACGACTGCCAGCGGGTCTTCCGTACATCACGAAATGTGTGCCCTAGTTTAACCATTCTTTTCACGTCTTAATTCTAAAATATTATATCCTTATTTCCACAGCTCAACACATCTCTAACTTTGAAAAATTCTCAGTTCTGTCCATTTTGCTTATTATCACCTCCGAAGGGATCTGAGTATATCCCAGCTAATATTCACTATTACACTCCCTGCTTTGGTTGTGTTTCTGACCGCAGAATGAAGCTTCACAAAATGACGGGTACCTACTCTCTACCTACAATTTTCCATCATATACATATTATTTTACCTGTTTTTTTTTCCTAATTGGATAGCATGTGTGTATATTTTATATCCTTCATATAAATGTAAAAACGACAAAGTCTACATGTTTTAGTAAATAAATATACGAAGATGATTGCGAAATTATTTATTCCCAAATACTTTCATAAATAAGGAAAATGCTTGGTATTAAATATATACTTTAATATTTTACTGGTGTTTTCATTTTATTACTTCCATGCTACAGCTCAAAGTCTGGGTACAATTATAATGTCTAGCCTACCATATTTTCCGACGTTCATATATAATTGTCAAACTCAGATTTATTATTATATATTATGTAGATATATTTATATAGGTACCGAGGAGAGTGACTTTCCACATCGCTGAAATTATGTTTACTTATGCAAAAAGGAAACAAAAATAAATCTTCAAATGTTAAAAAGTTATTAATGCCATACCAATCGAAATTGGGTTTTCTTGAAAGTAGCGATTTTTGAGTTTCACCCCTTTTCTTTCGCTCACAAAATTATGCTTATTATGAGATTTCAATTATTCAATTCAATGAATGACGATTTTTTTTTACTAATTATGATTCCTTGTAATAATTTTATTATCGACCTTGGTATTTTTTTGATATCTCTCCTGTTCTAAATACTCGCCGGTGATAAGCCTAATATCGCCCTCCGCTAGGGGATGGTACGATAAGGATAATTGTTAAAAAATAACGTAAATACATTGACATTACCTATAATTTATAACATGAACCCATGCTCTTTACGCTTTTTATTTTGTTGCTCGATAAAACAAGAATCCTCTATAAATACATTCTAAACACGTTCTAAAAGGATGGCTGTTCGGTGCTCAATTGGACATAGGTGTGTATAGTGACAAAATCCACATACATGCAATTTACTCAACATGTACCTACATGTGTAGGTACGTGTAGTATTTAAAAACACATTAAACAGATAAATACTTTTTTTTAAATTTCGTAGATGGATTAATCCGTAAAATATGTAAATAGATACTAAGCCGAAAGCTATTTGAATTAAATTAATGTTTTTAGATAGATATTGATTAATTCAACCACTTATAAGGGTACATTTTCAGTAAAATTATATTTAAATGCATGTTTTATAATTACGTCACTAGATGTCCTTACTGAACAATTTATATTATAGTACGAGTACGTACCACTTCACTTCGCCTTAACTTAAAACAAGACAAGTGTTACCTTACTTTGTGCCAAAATGAAAACTAATATTTAGTTAGGTAAAAGTAAATTAGTATGTATAGGTATTTCACTTATATTTTCATCGCAATTATGCAAACATAAAAATCAAGCTCACTCCATCGTCATCATTAACTTTCACTCCTCCGAGCAATGAATCATTGTAACAAGAGGCTGAAGATATATTATGGGAATCGCATGTTTCACTTTGAAGGCAATTCACTCAACTCGGTCATCGATCGGTGAACTTATAATATTCCTTCAATCATCAGTTCCTCAATTTCCGTTTCGCTTACAGAAGAATAGTTTAATTAGTGCACAAGATAATTTATTGTATAATATGAAAAGATAATACATCATACTGCCACAAATTTCTTTCACAGTCAAAATCGGAGCATCCTACCCGATAAAATATTATCACATCGTTCTACATTTCCGAGATGATGGCCAAAATTAGTAGGCACAATCATCGTCGAACTTAACTGGCATTCCGAGTGACAAGACTTTTTCTGTGTTCATGCATTATAATAATAAAATAAATTGCAGACAGCTTGAACGACGGGGATTGAAAAAATGAATACCAACGTCCTTTCTAGACCATACTTTGCTTAAGATCTCCTAAATATATTATTGTGAAACGCTTAGGTCATACTAAACCAAACTTCTTGGAATACAATTCTTCCCAAAGCAGTCTTCGATCTCTGTAAGGGTCCTGTTTCATTTTCATTTCTGCCGTTAATTCCAGATAGTCAAGGGTGTCCCTACTCTGTATTGGTTTCCAAATAACAGGCAGCATGCTGGTAGTGTTTGGTGTGGGATTCCTGTTAACAAAATATAAACAATTAGGCATCTACATTCTAAAATCTAAATAATGCGAGTTTAATATTATCAGGTATCAGTCGAAAAAAAACGATTCCTATGGATTAGTACAAAACTTATCAATTTAATTCTGAATCCAATTTACATCACTGATCCGCGAAGGTAAACAACACTTTGTCTGCTTGAAAAAATGAACTCATTACAATATTTGACAATGTTAAAAATAGACGTTTATATACCACCCCTACAATATAATATTTATCTATCAAAAAATATTTAAAGATCGCTTACTCCGTTTTAATTAACTTTACATTTTCAAACTATTATTCAGAAATGATCTCTGTCCATGGCAGTAGCATAAATATTTTTTTGACTACGCAGACATTAATGATTGTATGAAATATAATTTTTAATCTTTTGTTTCCGTGTCAATATTTTAAATTACAAAATCATCTGGCTATACAGGACATTGGTGTATTCGAAATGTAGTCTAATATTGATGTTGAAAAATTGTCGTTTATTGGCTAAGTACCTATTTTTAGGGATTGCAATACCGAATGAAAATATCAATACTGGTTTTTCAGTATTTCTTATTGAATACCGGCATACGTTAAAACATAATATTAAGTATATAGGAAAAAAATCAAAGTATCCGTCATTCAATGTATAGCTATAAAAATCTCTTTAAAACATTACTATTGTACAGAAAATGATATACTTAGTGGAAATTGCTGACTTCTACAAATACCTTGAATATATTCTTTGAACTAAAATATACCATCAAAAGGTTAGCTGGTATAAAGAGTATAGAGTCTTAATCGTTACTTTGTGTTCGGCTGCACACCTTTTCCGCTTAGCATTTTATCATGTTAAATTCATCCCGGATGGACCACTAATATTAATTATAATGAAAATCTATTTAACCGCGTGCGTGCTACCTGTGCTCCTGTATGGCTGTGAGACATGGCATCTTACTAAGCTTCAAGAGTCTCGGCTTTTGAGCTTTGAGAATCGATGTCTCCGCAGAATCTTAGGGGTACATTGGTACGACCGCGTTACAAACATCCGAGTTCGTGAGCAGACACAACAGCCTTCGGTGATTGAAGTTATCACGAAGAGACGATTCACGTGGCTGGGACATGTATTCCGGATGCCGCCAAAGAGTGCGGCACTTCGTACCCTTGTGGCACAGCCTCAAGGGTTCCGTCGCCGTGGCCGGCCCTCCCTCACCCTGCAGCGATACTACAAAAGCGACCTGCGTGCTGCAGGTCTGATATGGCGGGAGGCACAGGAGTTGGCGATGGACCGAGGGAAGTGGCGCCAACTTGTGCTTGCCCTATGCCCCAATGTTGGGACGTGACAGGGTGAAAGAAGAAGAAGAAGACTCTCGACAACGTCTAAACTCCACTATTGCATTTAGGTGAAAAAATACCTACAATGCAATTTTGTTCTGCAAATCAACACATGCTAGTAACGGAAGTCAAGGACATCGAAACATAAATAGCGTCGTCAGTCAACAATTATTTTATAGTCACCGTTATTTTGTTAATGTTAATAAATTGTTTTGTTAATGTAAATTATGTTAATTTAAATATGTATGGAGAATATCAGTAGGTATATTCAATTTTTAAAACCGATATTTCGGTATCGATAAACACTGATCCCGGTTTTAGGATACATAACAATATAGTGGTATTACGATGCTGTCGACTGCTTTGTTATTATTTCTAACATTCATTATATTATTTACGATTATATTTCTACCTTTTATATTCATTCATAAATTCAGTTATGATAACTATAATAGGTTTTCATTTATTCTGGTTACGTAACAAAAGAAATTTGACTAAAAACCACCGTAAAAAATAATATTGACATCACGTTGACTCTGTAATCAAATCGGTTAAATAAGTTATTATCTACTGCTTTCTTTAAAATTCAGAAAATCTGGTCAGAGAAATATACCTCCCACACTGATAATGAATATAAATTATTAATAAAGAGATTCGCATGAAATGATAATATAAATTTCTCACCCATATGTCGCGAAGTTGGATATAAGTGTAATCAATTTTATTGAAGCATTCGCTACCGCGTGGTCCTTCATTAACATTTCGGTGAATGGCATCTTAAATAGTAAAGCTAAATCAATTGCATGTGAAGATCCGTTTAAGCCGATGGTACCTTCAATGGGATTATGGACATTGACTGCAAATTGCCAATAATAAATTATCGCCGTCGGTTTCCGTAAGCGAATATTAATGCTGCGGAACAATCCATTGAGGAATATCGTGTCACCCAACAAATCCACGCATCCTTGCATCGTGTCATTGCTTACTCTCTCGCCTTTGAAATAAAATTCCCTCGCTTTGGTAATTAAAGCCTTCTTCTCGAGGTGGTTGTCGACTGATTCCATTAGATCGTACGGCATCAAATACTCGAACAAATCGTCTAATTCATTAAAAAACCCTGGATCTATTGATGCTCTTTTTACCATCTCAGTGCCTTCTAACGTATTGAAGCCGATCATCATCGGCACCTCTATATAATCCCCTGATTTCAATATGTTGAACGGATGGTCACTCAAGAACATTTTCTCACCCGGTATCGGGTCTTCTGCAGTAGGCAAGAAAGAAATATCACCATTGATAGGGAGGTCATCCCGATCCATTTTCTCTGCAGCCTCGACAATCTCTTCAGCATCTACGCTTCTCAAATGTGCCATAAGTTCTTTGGTATTTGTTGTGTAATTTCCCAGGTAGTTTCCTAGTCGAAAAGCGTATTTAAGTGGCTCTTTTTGATAGCTAATGTGGCTGAGAGCAGACGCGCTTTGCATAATTATCCGAGAAAATAATCCTGTGGCCATTTTGGACAGCGTTAAAAATTCAATTGCCGCTGCGCCGCTACTGACTCCGTACATGGTGACTTTGCTGGCGTCGCCGCCAAACATGTGGATGTTCAACTGGACCCATTCGAGAGCTGCGACGATATCTTTCATCCCGGCATTTCCTGGAGCGTCCGCCGTCCTCGTCGACAAAAATCCGAAAGCTCCCAGCCTGTAGTTGAATGACACAATAATCATTTTTGATTGCGCTAATATCAGCGAAGGATCATAAAAGTAACTGTTCCCGTTGAGATATTTCCACGATCCTCCGTGGATTATGGCCAATACTGGTAATCCTTTTTCTTCTAAAGACGGTGTGTTCACGTCGATAAAAAGACAATCTTCGCTGCCTAGTGCCAGGTTGACTATTGCCACTCTTTGGTAACAGTAATCTCCCCACACAGTTCCGTCTCTCGTTCCATTCCATGGCATTGGCGGTTTGGCAGCCTGCAAAGTATGTCAAACGAACACATAAATTACATTGTTAAATTATAACTAGACTTCTATCAATGATGACGTACACATGTTTGTAGACGAGGAGGCGTATGAAATAGGGTTGAGGACCAGGTCAGCCCCACGGGGTTCGAGTTGTGTTGTGTATTAAAACTATTAATGCTTCCTAATATGTGTTTAGATGGAAGGCATATGTCCAATGTGTTAGGATTATTGATATCAAATCTATTCAATTTATAAATCTACGCATTAATGGTAATCCAGATTGGACGTGTAATGCCTTTATTAATAACAAGTCGGTGGTAACAATCAATCCTCGTGATAAATCTGTCAAAAATCCTCCACATCATGGAATTCTATACGCTCTGCCTTGGGCGAGAATTATGGTTAGAATAATTAATAAACTTGTCTATACGTTTAATATTGGGGTCTCTTTATTTATATCTGATAATGATATAGTACCTATATTACAGTAATTGGGGCGATTGGTGGCCGTTATCACAATATCTCACCTGAAATCTTATTGGCTGCGATGCATACGGTATACCTCGGAACGACACAAATCGCGTACCATTTCGGTTGACCCGTACACCTCGCACGACGCCCTGCGCCGTGGAGACCAGCGGCGATGGTTGATGATACACGACGACACTTTCATTTGCAGGAATGGGGATTCCGATCAGCGGCCCCAGTTGCAAACGTTGCATTTGACTCTTTGACTTCGGATATTTTTTTACGTGGCTTTTATTCTCCGAGGTTTCATTTTGTGGAATGCTTTCGTGTTTTACTTCATTCTTTATATTCCTCTCCTCCGGTTGAACCTTCTTTTCCTTTTCCTTTTCATTACTTTTATTTTTCTCACATTTTATTCCTTTGGATATCTTCTCAGCAGCATCTGCTCTGGTCACAATGAAATGATTTATTGCTGGATTCTTAAACGCACCAAAATCCGGTTCATTTGCAGATATCCTGTCCGGTCGGCTGACGGCGTCTGCGGATGCGGAGAAAAGTCCAGCAATCGATGCTATGCAAAACAAGCATCCGGAGTATCTCATGCTTGTTGCACGTCAATTTCCGCTACCCATTTGCAAACTACACGTTTCCAATATGGGCTACCCACTTATATAACGAATCTCAAATTTAATATAACTGCATTATTTCGCCTGAAGATTTGCGAAGCTTTTTATACATTTTTTGAATTCACCTTCGTTTTTATTAAAACGAATTTTACATATTTATAAAGAATAATGTTTCGTTCCAGTGAATCTCAACAATAAACCTAGTATGTTCAGCCAATGTCCGCTTTGTCACGCATGTTCGTTTTTTTCATCGTCGGTCTTTCCACCAAGGAAACAATTCATATCTATTATTCATTATAATCATTATCTTTTACATAATATGGGATCTCATGGATGGTATTTTACAATTTTTGCGTCCAATTTCATGCATAAATTTTATTTATTTATTTTAAATATGTACGTGGTGATGTTAATTGGTTCCAATATAGTGTTTACTTATATTCCTTAAAACGCTAGTCTCTTAATTTTTAACGCAAAGCCTACAAAAGGTTCTGTATTGTCATAAGGTCAGCATATAGGAGTTGGATGGATTTATGTCTGTAAAAGTAATATTTTGTCAAATTCAATATTAAAAAATAATTTTATCAGTCATTTGGAAACATTTATTTTATCAAAAAAAAAATTGGGGGCGGTCAGGGGTTACCAAACTTTTTCAATTCACGGCGCCCTTGGTGCATCGGTATTTTAAAAAACGGAATCCATGATCAATTATTTTATGTTAAAAAGAAAATTATTCATTATGGGAAAATACGAGGGTGGGTCAATAATTCCTTAGAAAAAAGCATTAAAACAGTTTTTATTTTTGTATTTTTTTTTTATTTCTCAACATAATCTCCTTGGAGCTCAATACATTTGGTTAGACGTTTCTCAATTTTTTTTAAACCGTCAGAAAAATAAGTTTTCGGAAGGTCCTCAAAATAAGCATTTGTCCGATCGATGACTTCTTCATTTGAAAAAAAACGTTGTCCACTTAGCCATTTTTTTAAGTTTGGGAAAAGGAAAAAGTCACTTACGGTGGGTGGTCGACCAATTCGAACTTCAATTCTTGAATTTTAGCCATTTATCGTAAACATGTGTGAACACGGGCATTGTCCTGATGAAAGAGGATTTTTTTCCTGTTTAAATGAGGCCGTTTTTCTTCAATTTTGTTTTTTAGCTGGTCCAATAAAGATGCATAATAATCCCCTGTTATTGTTTTTCCTTTTTCCAAATAGTCAACGAAAATAATTCCACGTGCATCCCAAAATACAGTAGCCATAACCTTACCAGCTGATTTTACGGTTTTCGCCTTCTTTGGACATGGTTCGCCTTTCGCAATCCACTGCTTTGACTGTTCTTTTGTCTCAGGAGTATAGTGGTGTATCCATGTTTCATCTACAGTCACAAAGCGACGAAAAAATTCATCCGGATTGCGTTGCATGAGCGACAACAGGGCTTTAGAGGCCACCACCCTATTGCGTTTATTGTCGACTGTGAGCAAACGCGGCACCCATCTTGCAGAAATATTTTTCATGCCCAATTTGTCATGTAAAATAGAAATGACGCTACCTTTTGAGATCCCTGTAACCTCAATTATCTCACTCAACTTTAATCTTCGGTCACTTAACACCATATCGTGGATTTTATTGATTCATTTCTGGTGTAGTCACCTCTACAGGACGTCCTGAGCGTGGTTCATCCTTTGTTGATGTACGACCACGCTTAAATTCATTTAACCAGTTATAAATAGTTGCAAGTGAAGGAGCAGATATGCCGTGAACTAAATCCAACTCATTTTTTATTTCCTTTGCTGTTAACCCTTTTATATTAAAATGTTTAATAACAGCTCTAAACTCAATTTTCTCCATTTTTGTAAACAAGCATTTTTTTTTTTTAAATGTACGAAAATAAAAAACAACAACCCGACCAATCTGATTGAAACTTCGCAGCATACTGAATCGGTAGTGCCGCTGCATGAAAACAAACCGCTTACAGTACTAGTCGCGCCACCTGTCGGCTTTTCTAAGGACTTATTGACCCACCCTCGTACCATAATATAAATTATTCGATTTATTTCATAATTTTATTAAAATCTACTGTTGATTAGAACGCCAAGCGAGCTGCAAAGTTTAGCGAGGCAGCTGGCTATCACCAACTGGGTCTGCCAAAATTATACCGATAAATAATATGTATATCGTTTTTTTAATGCACTCCAGGTGGCAAGCTTTGACAGCTGGTACTAATTATTTACTGTAATGACTATGGATTACAATGCCCTTGTAGTTGAGTGTGTAAGACGCTGGCCTTTCATACGGGGGCTTCGGGTTCGATCCCGGTGAGATCACAATATACTATTTATATGATTTTGCCAAAGCCTGGATGTTTGTGATTGTTTCGCTTCTATTACTACACTACTGTTTCACCACACTGCTGTAATTCGACCTCATGGCCTGTTGTAGTGGTGAAAATAATATGAATATAATATATAAGTAGTTAATATTATACGCATTGGATTATCAGTTATATCTGCATATATTATAGGGTGGCGCAACAAGAACTGCGGTCGCAGAAATTTTCCTGCAATTGTTTGTAGGTACAGTGGTATGACAATAAATTAGCCCCCATTCTGCTGGAACCACATGTTTTCCAAGACCAACATCGTTCAATCGATGCCAAAACATGTTTGAATCGGAGACCGGACAAAACAGAACACGACAAAACAGAACAGCCAGGGAAAAAATGAAACATTCATTTTTGTGGAATCTATTTATTAATTAAATTTTAAACGAAATACCTATACTTATATATATATATATAAATATTTAATATTTAAAAAAATCAATTTTGAAATGAAATCATCAAGGTAAAAATTATATACTTTCATTTTTTTTTTTACAATAGGTACTTACCGTTATTTTGAAAATAATGCATTTTTTTATATATAGAGTATATAAAATTGTATAATGTAATCACTGCATGTTGGCCATTTGGCATAAATGGGTGCCGTACGAAATCCCGAAGGCCGAAATCCCGAATGCTAAAATCCCGAAAGGCCGAAATCCCGAATGGCCGAAAGCCGAAATCCCGAAGGCCGAAATCCCGAATGCTGAAATCCCGAATGGCCGGAATCCCGAAGGCCGAAATCCCGAAAAATAAAAAAATACAAACATCAATAATTGCGCAACCTTGAATTGCGCAGTTATAAAAAGAGAGACAAAACCAAAGAGATTGGACTCCTCCCCAGAGGTAGCACACAAATGTCAGTGTGTACTCGTTTTGTGAGAGAAAGTTGTATTTCTCTGAAATTAGGTGCACTTTTCTGCAAATGGGCCATATTCGGACATAAAAACGCCCCACTGAGTATTTTTTTTATCAACACAAGCATACAACCAATTTATGATAAACGTATTTTCATTATAAAAAGTTCCCGCAATAAAAACATTATTAGGATTCAGGGTATAAAAAAATAATGCAAATGGATGTAAGTATTTTATTTTTAATAACACAAAAAACACAATAATTTTATGAAAAATTATACACAAATCAGTTAATAACAAATGGTTAAATATTGGAATAAGAAATATGGTCTTGTTTTTACATATTGTTCTATATAAAATAACATACGAGGGTGGGTCAATAATTCCTTAGAAAAAAGCATTAAAACAGGTTTTATTTTTGTATTTTTTTTTTATTTCTCAACATAATTTCCTTGGAGCTCAATACACTTGGTTAGACGTTTCTCAATTTTTTTTAAACCGTCAGAAAAATAAGTTTTCGGAAGGTCCTCAAAATAAGCATTTGTCCGATCGATGACTTCTTCATTTGAAAAAAACGTTGTCCACTCAGCCATTTTTTTAAGTTTGGGAAAAGGAAAAATCACTGGGGGCTAAATCTGGCGAATACGGTGGGTGGTCGACCAATTCGAACTTCAATTCTTCAATTTTAGCCATTGATCGTAAACATGTGTGAACACGGGCATTGTCCTGATGAAAGAGGATTTTTTTTCCTGTTTAAATGAGGCCGTTTTTCTTCAATTTTGTTTTTTAGCTGGTCCAATAAAGATGCATAATAATCCCCTGTTATTGTTTTTCCTTTTTCCAAATAGTCAACGAAAATAATTTCACGTGCATCCCAAAATACAGTAGCCATAACCTTACCAGCTGATTTTACGGTTTTCGCCTTCTTTGGACATGGTTTGCCTTCGCAATCCACTGCTTTGACTGTTCTTTCGTCTCGGGAGTATAGTGGTGTATCCATGTTTCATCTACAGTCACAAAGCGACGAAAAAATTCATCCGGATTGCGTTGCATGAGCGACAACAGGGCTTTAGAGGCCACCACCCTACTGCGTTTATTGTCGACTGTGAGCAAACGCGGCACCCATCTTGCAGAAATATTTTTCATGCCCAATTTGTCATGTAAAATAGAAATGACGCTACCTTTTGAGATCCCTGTAACCTCAATTATCTCACTCAACTTTAATCTTCGGTCACTTAACACCATATCGTGGATTTTATTGATCATTTCTGGTGTAGTCACCTCTACAGGACGTCCTGAGCGTGGTTCATCCTTTGTTGATGTACGACCACGTTTAAATTCATTTAACCAGTTATAAATAGTTGCAAGTGAAGGAGCAGATATGCCGTGAACTAAATCCAACTCATTTTTTATTTCCTTTGCTGTTAACCCTTTTATATTAAAATGTTTAATAACAACTCTTAACTCAATTATCTCCATTTTCCATTTTTCCATTTTCCACAAGCAAATTTTTTTTTTAAATGTACGAGAAACACACAACAACCGGACCAATCTGATTGAAACTTCGTAGCATACTGAATCGGTAGTGCCGCTGCATGAAAACAAACCGCTTGCAGTACTAGTCGCGCCACCTGTCGGCTTTTCTAAGGACTTATTGACCCACCCTCGTAGCATTATTGTTTAGATAAAACGGTTAAATAAAAAACACAAATAATTACAGTTAATTACAAACAAAAAAAAGTTTATTATATTACCTACCTATTTACACATGTGTATTTTGAAAATATTTTATGAAATAAAAATATAACATGGGTTCGTTTTTGACATATTGTGTATAAAATTATTTGTTTATATAAACCTATTAGACACAAAATACAAGTAGGTATGTTGAAAATTTGATTATATAGTTAATTACAATATTTTATCTATTTAACTATTTATCAGAGAAGCCCTGCATATATAATATGAATTCATACAAAAAAATCGATTATTTAAAACGAAAATGGTTTTATTTGAAATATAATGTATGAAAGTCAGCGTTGAGAAAATAATATTTTGAAAAACTATTGATTCCTAAGTATAATTAATCTATTAAAATATTGTCTAATATGGTTGATTGGTTGCTCTGCATTTTTCGCTAAATAATGATATCTTATTTCTGAATATTTTTTTGAAACTAGTTTCATTAAATTTGTGACGTGGTTTGTTAATGGCGAAGTATCATACATGTGATTATCTAATTCTCCCACAGTAATGAATATTTAGATGGCACCCAGCTCTCCCGCCCGACTGCATCAATCCACAATTTCCGAAGAACTTCATTTTTCGGAAATCTGAAATAATTTAATTTATATAACATTATAAAATACTTCATATAAAAACAATTTTTTGTTTGGTATTCTTAAAAATATATAATGAAATATAAAATCTATGTAAATAATGAATGTCATTAACTAGCACTAACAGTTTTTACTTTAAAAAACACATCGTATATTTTTGGTTCAAAATAATATTATGCATACGGCCCTGGATTTTTCGCAATAAACAACCATTTGACGTTTGATGTAAAAGTTGTGAAATGTTATTGTAAAAGATCTTTTAGGAAAAACTATCAATGTATAAATAATTAATAGTATGCATATTGTTCCGAAATGCTGTTACTCATTTGTATTCTTCCAATAATAAACATTTTTTTACCGAATAATAACGTATAATAATACAACACTTATTTGTCAATAAACGTAAAGAAAAATGTAATATTATTATTATAAATACCTGTGAAAAGATACGCCGGCATTTCTCCTGGCTTTGCATCCTATTGCACTGCAAGAGGCCATGGTTTTTTTTACTTTAAACGTCGACGACAATATCTTACTTCTTTCAAGATCGGCAGAATAACAATATTATATCCGCCATGTTGTTTTACCACACGAACTTGAAGTAGTAGCTCCAGAATACCAATATTACCAACTTCTCCGATTCGTATCTTTTAGTACATAAATGATGGCGTGTTCCCTCTCCAGTACTTCAATCTCTTTGGACAAAACCAAGGCCTGAACAAAAACGATGCATGAGTGCGAGTGAGAAAGTATTCGGCACCCTTACAATCTCTGCGACACGTTCTAGAGTAAGATAAAAGGTCTACTAGCTACAAGCCAGTTTCCAAAAGTATCGCCATTAAATCGGGGCGAAACGCTTCACATAGCGTCGACATGTTGCGAGCTCGTGTTGCTAAAATTGATATTTTTTGTGTTAAACATAAAGTCAGTGGTAAATATTTTTGGTTGATTAAGTAGAAAAGATGGTTCTGTGTGTTGTCTTAAAATGTGGTAGCCGTACTGATAAGCAAGAAGATGGTATTACGTTTCATAAGTAAGTTGATACATGTTCGTGATAATTTATTTGTATTTTATTATATATTTTAATACTAGTGACCTAGTGTTTCTTTAAAATAACTTAAATTATAAATATCTATATCTAATGGTTGCATTTTGACCGCTTAAAAATACTATATAACGTAAAAAAATAGAAAATTATATTTTAATTCTGAGCGTCTAGTGCGAGCACTTTGGGTGAGCACTAGCGAAATGGTCTATGGTCTCGAACATTTTTAAACGAATGCGTTCGCTCGCTCACAAACCAAACGCAAGGCACGCGGCTTCATTTAGCAATGCAACGGGTGGCGTCTAGATGTATCTATAGTCTAAGGACAAAACCCATTTTTTGTGGAAATACAAAAAAACGAAAAATAAAAAAAAAAGCACCAATAAATTGCGCAATCGTGAATTGCGCAATTTTTGCAAGAGAAAAAAAAACCTTTTTTAGAACAAATGTGTTTTTGTATATCCTGCAAAAATTGCGCAATTATTGGTGTTTGTTTTTTATTTTTCGTTTTGTCTATCTTTTTAAAATTGATTTAAAATCATCAATTATTGATGTTTGTATTTTTTTTATTTTTCGGGATTTCGGCCTTCGGGATTCCGGCCATTCGGGATTTCAGCATTCGGGATTTCGGTATTCGGATTTCGACTTTCGGGATTTCGGCCATTCGGGATTTCGGCCATTCGAGATTTCAGCATTCGGGATTTCGGCCATTCGAGATTTCAGCATTCGGGATTTCGGCCTTCGGGATTTGGACCCAGACCCATCCTAAGCTTGCCGGCAACACCGAGCTAAGTTATTTTGAGGCTTTCTAGCGATTAGTAATGCAGAAATTAGGTATATAATTTGATTTATTATGGCGTTTTGAAAATCTCTGCTATTAAAAATCTATCAACATAATAGAGATAGGACAATTTCAATATTAAATTTATATTTTTCCTGAAAGGTCATAGTTATATTTATCGTTGTTCTGTTTTGTCACTGTTCTGTTTTGTCATGTTCTGTTTTGTCGTGTTCTGTCGATTTCCAGTGTCTCCCCTTTCCTTTCCAATTGAATGTTATACGGTCGTAAACCCAAATCTTTTTGCAAAATTCATTTGGAAATGTTTAATTGTTGTTAACGATGGTGAGTTGAGTCACGACTGCTTGGTTCATTTACGAGACAGCATCAATACGCACCGTGAGTGTAAAACCAAGGCATCTGCAAAAGACATATTTTGGATATATGAGGGTTTGAAGTCTACGTTTTGTTAGGAGAAATAGAGTTTCTAAAAAAAAAACCACATTATATTGCATGTTCTTTCAGTTACTTTACTTTTACATTATCAGGTTCACGACTTTTGCTGTTGTTTTGCATTTAATCTCGAAATTGAAAAATTTGCAGATGCGTTGGTTTTACACTCACGTTGCGATTAATATTAAATTTCCACTTCAACGAACTGGACGATGACGACCTCTGTTTGCTTGTTTAAACAGAGCCACTTTCTTCGAATTCTTTTGCATTTTGCAATCGTGTACTGCTGCATGATAAATTTATAGGTTATGTCGATAACGTAAGTAGTCCATTATAAATATTATACGTTTGACAGCTGAAAAATGGCGGTAAATTTAAAACCGCAGTTATTATTGCGGCTACCCTATAATATAACTGTATAATTGCAACAAGAAAACTATGCTATACTTTTGATTCGTAATTAAGGGGAGACGTGTGCCGCGTAGGTCAAAATGGAGGTTTTATGCTATTTTCAAAAACATTCCTTAAATATTATAGATAATCTATTTATGTATATAATTTTACTAACTGAAAAAAAAATATTTTTTTAAAAACGGTACATGTTCAAACACGCGCGTTACCAAGATTTTACTCCCTACTTTATTTATCGTTTGTCAATTTATGGCTACGGCCGTATGTTGTAGCTTAGCCACTGGGAAATGCCAATAGAAATGGCGTATTTCAAAAAAGTACTACCTTATTCTTAGGTCAATAATTATTATAAAGCAATCATTATTCGTAGAATGTTTATCACATTTGAATGGTCAAAGACATAGCTTATAATCAATATCTTTAGAATTATCTTAAAATGTGTAAATCTTGCCCATTTTTTGAATAATAAAATGCTTAATTCTTGTCAAATTTGGGATCACAGAGATTATTAATATAATTTTTTATCGTAAATATTTCACTATAATAATGTCGACATAAATTTTACTAATGGTTTTATAAATGCTTTTAAAAATTAATAAATATAAAAAATCTTAACACCACTGCACATGGATGTACTGAAATATGACTGTATTCTAAAACATTAGATCGAGAGGTTTAAAAGCATACTATTTTATGTAATAAAAATACTTTATTCAGTCATCAAATGTTTCAAATAAATATAAAGGATAACAAGGCTTCAAAATTATATAAATAGACTAGCTGACCCGGCAAACGTTGTTCTGCCATATAAATTATTTCTAGTGAATATTTTGGTTGTTAAATAAAAAATAACGAATGTATCGTAAGTGTGTGGGGATGGGATATATGACAGAAAGAGGAATAGAGCGCTGTAGACGATGACCGCCGATAAAAACAAAAAAACATCAACCATTCATTTTCTCAATTCAAAATGAGTAATGATGTTCATAATGAATGAATTACCTGTGACAGGTTCTCGTTGTTTAATGTTTATGCAATATCCGTCTTGTCCCTTCCAGAAAATTAGCGGATATTGGAGAGCGTCGTATGAACGGTGTGTGTCAGCGATGAACTCCAGATTATTGTTTCTTCTTCGAATCACGATTTCTTGCGTCGATGTGCGGTCGTCAACCATGATTCCAGCAATGTCGTCAACAACAGGCGCATTAAATCGACGCACGTGCTCTCCAGCTGGTGTTTTATCAGTATTGATGACAATAGCGTGATTGTCACTTTGCAATTCGTGCATGTGTGCTTTGAAGAATTTCAATAATTCATTGTGCTCATTCAACAGGGCGTCCAGTTCGCCGACGATGCGCCTGGCATTAGGCGAATTGAGGCTTTTGTAGCCGCAACGTGCATCCACATGATTGATGTCCTCACCGCCCATGAAGTAGATTTGTAAAAAATTATGTGGTTCGTTTGACATTGGCAGCAATGAGCCTACTTTGTGGTATACTTGGCCTTTGATTTTGAACGTAGAATGGAATTGTTGACCATTTGCCGCAGTATTGTGAACTATTTCTGTTGCTCCGAACGAAGTCATTTGGAAGCATGAATTGAATGTGCGAATGGACTTCAGGAACAGGTTTGAATCTGGAACCGTGTCGATGAGCAAGCCGTTCAATGGTTCGGGTGGTATCTCAATTTCTGCTAGTTGCACTTTTCCTGATGCGCAACACATCCCGGCTGACTCATGTTTGAATTTGAGCGCTTGACAATGGGGACATTCTTTGTCCATTGCAATCAGCACTTTCGGATGAGCGGAATATTCAATATCTGGCTCGTACTCGAATGCGAGACGAAGGAACGAAGCGGATGTAAATGTTCGATGTACTTGTTGGCGTTGTCGGCCATTTGCTCTGCGTGTGTTAACTACGAACCGGCGCGCTTGGCTCCGTTCCAATTGTCGTTGATGATTTCGTTCAGCTCGTGCCTCTTGTGATTGGGATGCACGCAATTGCGACATGCTTACACGCAAGTTTTTGTTATCTTGTTGGATTTGTTTGTCTGTTCTTTTTGCTCTACTATTTCGCATGTTTGTTGCTTTATTCGTTCCATGGCCCAAATGGCGCACGTTTTTGTTATCTTGTTGGATTTGTTCGTCTGTTCTTTCTGCTCTACTATTTCGCATGTGTGTTGCTTTATTCGTTCCACGGCCCAAATGGCCCCCTTTGCGTCTTGCTGGCATTGTGCACTGTAATACACGCACATAAAAATAAATAAATTAAAATAAATCGTACAAAATTTTGCACGCACTGCGTTGTGATATGCCGAATGAAATGTCATAATGACCGACGCTTCTCTTGAATTCTTCTCGGACGTAGCGCCATCTGTCATTCAACAACATAAATAATTTCGTTCTGTTTGAAATACGAACGACGGTTAAATTTGTTCATACAAAAATAATAAAATCGCGATTAAAAAATGGAAGGTTGGGGGTAGGAGGGTGAAAATTTGGGGCTATAGGTATTTTTTATGCCAAATAATAAAAAAAATAAAAAAAAAATTAAAAAAATAAAAGAAAAATTTTCTGGATAGAGCTACCCTAATCATCTAGCGGTATGAAATATACTTGTTGACCTATTCTCATACCTAACAAATATACATAAAAAAATTCATAAAAATCGGTCAAGCCATTTCGGAGGAGTTCGACCACAAACATCGTGACACGAGATTTTTATATATATAGAGATTATCTACAACGTTTAAGGAATGTCCAGGGTTACGCTCTGAAAATAGCATAAAACCTCCATTTTGACCTACGCTGAGCATGTGGGCCGTTAAAGTGTAACCAGCATTTTTTTTAAATCTAAGTGCTAATCTCAGAAGTATTCTTACCCCTTGGTACTTACCAGGTGAAGTACCTATATGGCAGTATATGGATACAATAATATTTGTAGGCATTCAAGTCATTGGTAAAAAAAAACTTTTACAATGTATTACGTCGCTATATTAACATACCAATTACTACTTTTTTAACTAATTGTCCAGCATGCGTGAATGATGACCAAACAAAATAGAACCTCCGGAACCCCGTCATTTTGAGAGGTTTCGATTGCAGTGCATATCAATCAAGATTCTAAATCAAGGGTTCTGGGTCTAAAATCATTAAGGCGTTCTAGGGCTCAGTTCCTGCTCAATGTCCAGTTCTGTTTTGTTTACAGAAGAATATTTTAATTTATTGGATGTATCATAATTTCATAGTGTATTAATTTCCACATTTAATGTAGATATGAGAAAAGATAGGACACCACAACAACACAAATGTCTTTCCTACAAAGTTTATAAAACGGATGCCCTACCCTTAAAATATTATCATATCATGCCCCGTAATGGCCAAAATTAATAATTTAGGATATCTCTGACACCTTGGTCTGAATAATCTGTAGACTCCGTAGGAATGTTGTATTATGTTATTATTATTAGAACGCAAAATGTTGCAATGTCATGAGTAAACTGCAAACCAGACACAGTGGTTCGTCCTCCAAGCTCTATCAGCTTAGCGGGCTTAGCCTTATGCCCTAATAGAATCTCCGGGAGTGTCCCCATATGTCAGTTGAAAGGAAAGAGCTTCTCAAGTCGTTCAGACCCTCAGTTGGACCGGTTGGTCATTGCGACTTGGTATATACGAGGGAAAATTGCGGCATTTTATGGCGAGCGAAAAAGTCTTCTCACATCTAGAATTGACAGTAATACATTATATCGAAGTAGGAATCACGCACACTCTATTGCCAACCAAGGTCTTGGGAAGTTGATCCTGAGGCACTTTCGGCACAACTTTGAAGAGCGCTTAACGTACGTTATGCCACGGTATATGCCTGCATAATGAACGTGGAGACGTGGCGGGTGGTGGAGGGAAAAGCAAGTCAATTGCAAACTCCAGCGTAAATTTTACCGAATAGTATAGTTTACGCTTACTTACAACAATACCCTTGATACCCCCCGGAAGTCCGGGTAGGGAGGGGGGTCGGGGCCGCACAGCCTGATCCGACCTCCGCGCTCAACTCTCCTGTCGACCTGACGTTAATGACGCCCTGGTAGCGTGCTGTCGGTCGATACGTGTGAGTCACATGACCAGCTTCCACCCTTCGACTAGCTCAGTGATTTAAATTGTTCAGGGCGGTCAATCGAAGCTGGGTTTTGGGCTGGTAGAGCACGTTCAGTGTAAGGTTAGGTCTTGACAGTTGGTTTAAGATGTAGGATTGACGATGGTGGATATTCAAAATGAAACACACGTTGTTCGTATCACAAATCATAGCAGAAAGTTTTACTTTTACAATTAAGGTTCACAGAAAGGTTACTCACTATTACACACAGATACACAATATCAATACACATGAATAATTTTGCAACAGCCCAAAATTTGTTAATTATGGGCGCCGTAGGCTGCGGCAATTAAAATTTAAGGATCTATGAATCACTTGGTTCGTAACACTAGCGAATTCTACCCTCCACGTACGTAACACGCGAACTATTATTATTATTATTAATTATTAATTATTTTTCGCAAAGTCGACTCTAAGCGGGACACGAAGTCCATCACAGATCGAAGGCTTGGGCTTTACTGCCTGCCAGATTGGTTATGTCCCCCTTTTTTGGCTTTATCGCTGTCCCTCTCCGTCGTTCTCGCCTGCGGCAGAATGCTTGGCCTTTACCTGGGTTTTACCATAAGGGTCGTCCAGGTCACCTTTTAGCTAGGTAGTCAAGAGTTACAGCGATTTCGGGGGAATTGAGCCCAAAAGAAACAACATTAGGTATCTTAATACAAATACGATTTAAAAACTAAAATTATTTCCTTCGAGTCTCGATCATACCAATTTCGCATGACCAACTTTTATCTCCCTATCTAGCAATTTGTACTTTTTTTTCAGTTAATAAATAAAAGTACAGAGCATTCTACTTGATCGAGCGGCGATGGACGGAAATTTGGCTTGGCGGACTATAAGAAACATGAATGTGGCATCCATAGCTTCGCTCGTACTTTGCCCTTAAGGGGTCCTCCATACACGTAGAAACGTGGAGGTATCACCCTTTTATGGTACTTCGGTGTTAACATATTATTCAATATTACCACGAATCGTTCATTTTTAGGGTAGAAAATGATCTTCTATTTAAATTAAATTTTATTTATTTTACATAATACTTAATGAACATGACAAATTATAAATTCACAGCGTTCATGACATAAAAATAAGTGTTGACAGTATTAAAATAAAAATATAGGTTAAAATTATTATGAGTAAATAATAAATTAATAAAAATAAAAGTACATAGAAGCACACCCAGTGAACTAGGTTGATAGACTCTATCTTAAAAACCTATAAATCAACGTCCACCTAAACTCCTCACCTCGCGTAAGTAAAATATATCAATATCCGAAGCGATTTGATTGAACAGAGTAATTGCCCTCCCAATTATTGGCATTACTGGCAGGTTAGTTCTGCAACTTGGTATAACAATCAACGGATGCCCCGATGTCTTAAGATAAATTATCAGAGACCCACAATTTAATACTACTAAGAATGGCATACTTTCTTAGAATATACATACATCTAGACGCCACCCATTGCATTGCTAAATAAAGCTGCGTGCCGTGCGTTTGGTTTGTGGGCGAGCGAACGCATTCGTCCACAAATGTTTGAGACCATATACCATTTCGCTGGTGCTTGCCCAAAGTGCTCGCACTAGAAGCTCAGAATTAAAATATAATTTTCATTAATTTTTTTTTACGTTAAATAGTATTTTTAAGCGGTCAAAATGCATCCATAAGGTAAAGATATCCATAATTTAAGTTATTTTAAAGAAACACTAGGTCACTGATATTAATAAAATATATAATAATATACAAATAAATTATCACGAATATGTATCAACTTACCTATGAAACATAATACCATCTTCTTGCTTATCAGTACGGCTACCACATTTTAATACAACACACAGAACCATATTTTCTACTTAATTAACTAATAATATTTACCACTGATTTTATGTTTAACACAAAAAAATAGCAATTTTAGCAACACGAGCTCGCACAAGCTAAGATTTGTCGGCGACACCTTAGGAAACTAACTCACACATATGTAAACCTTTTATCTTACTCTAGCGCATGTCGCAGAGATTATAAGGGTGCCGAATACTTCCTCACTCGCACTCGTGCATCGTTTTTGTTCAGGCCTTGCATTCTTTGCATTTACGCCGCATATACGTCAGAAACAATATGTAGGTAAATAAAGATCCCTTTTAAACTTTAAGCTACTCTTAGTATGTAAGCATAGCTAACAGAACGTCAGTCAGATAGATCCACGGATAATATCCATAGAGCCGAAAGTAAAGGAGTCTCCAAAATTTCTTCTGGATCTTCACCATAAGGCCATACTTTAACTGATGCGGGGCTCCCACTCTCAACTCTGCTTTTAATTAAGGATTTGTAGAGTAACATCCGAAATGACTCAGGAAGTAGGTACACAAGATAAAATCCAACATTTGTATCCATATTACCACTAAACGTTAGTTTACTGTCAAACGTAATGCCAAGATCCCTTATATATGATATTCGCGAGAGAACTCTGCCATGCATCGAATACTGGAAAAACAATACTCGTGAGGCTTATACATCTTACCTACAAAGTCTATCATTTCTTCAGACTTATCTCCCAAATATACCGAAAAAATATATCTTGGCCTTCACAGGGCATGTGGGCCCTTAATATTTCCGACTCGACAAGCCAAATAAAATGAGGAGGTACAAACATATTTGAAATTAACAGGCATATCGGGGGAGTAGACGTGTGTTTTGTATTCATTTAGTATAACTGAATGGCGGGCGTTAAAGAGATTTATACCAATATACTATTATAAATAATTAACTCCTCGCTGGTTCTTTCTTAATCATTACTTGTGTAAGTTATCCTGTGTATAGGGTGAAGTACGGATAGATAGTCTGACTAGGTTTTTAGGATATATAATTTGTAATTTTATTAATATTCATTTTATTAAATCACCCGTTGTTTCCGAACTATGATAGGTAATATTAAAAAAAATAGTGCAGATATCTTTACGTAGGTATGCAAATAAATATATACTAGTTTTTAAATACAATATTTACTTCGCCCAAGAGTTTGAAATATATTTGTACGTGCATATATGATTATTCAAGGAGAGACCACTTCAGTAGATTTCTGCGTTCAATTCATAATAATCGCTGTTTCGGCGTCTGATGGCATTTTTGATGCAATGACTTTTCATTTTTTTTACGACTGACGTTTCGTGAGGTTGCAATCGTCACTGTTACTAGGCTCATGTGTGCGCGGCCTGCTATGCAATGTGAATGCGACATTCCTACAAGGTTTGATTTATGGCTGTGTCGCAGATGAAGCAATTTTAGATGTGCGAACCGGCTAAGTCACCTTAATATGAGACATAAAAAAATAACGCCATCGTCGTCTGGAAGTAAATTCACGAAGTGTTCACAATCGGACACCACTATCCACACTTTACCCTATTATTAGAACGCATTGGTCATACTATACTAAAGTTTTTGGAAAAACATTCTTCCCAGAAGAGTCTTCGCTCCCTGTTAGGGTCCTGTTTCATTTTCATTTCTGTTGTAAACTCCATATAGTCCAGTGTGTCCTTACTCTGTATTGGCTTCCAAATAACGGGCAGCATGTCGGTTTTGTTTGGTGTAGGATTCCTATTAACATAATAATTTTAAACACTTAGGTACATTTTAATTCTAATTGATGTGGGGTTAAGTAAATCTATCGGGTTCCGGTCTCGAAACCCGATGCCTATAGGTTACTACAGAGCTCGTAATTTTTTTTTAAATCCAATTTCTATCATTGATCCGATTTGTACGCTACGAGGTTTTGAATGCATTCATTTCTCTAGCATGTTCAATTCGATGTATGCGCATACGTGAGAACCTACGTGATTTTGTTGCCTTCAATAGTATTACAATTAATGTAGGTACAAAAATTGTGTTAAAAATCGATAGCTTTAACGGAAAATTGCTGGAAGTAAGAGCGGGGTCCCGATAAAACCGCTCGAACCAAAACCGCCCGGACATTACCGCCCAGACATTGCCGTCAAAACAATTTAGAAATGTTACAATTTTTATTTTTACATAATATTATATTTTATACACAAATAAAAAAAAAACATCCGAATAAAGATATAAAAAATATAAATTATGTAAAATAAAATTTCAATATTATTGTGTGCTAACCTTCTTAAATATTCTAAATTAGAAAAATACTACCATACAAACCCATTAACTAAGTGTTAAATGCTAATGATTTTAAGTTATTACTCGACGAACAGCTGCTACTGATTAAATCTCAAATTACGCTTATTATCGTAAGTATGTAAATTTCTATCGATACGCAATTCGAAAAACCATCTAGACAGATTTGTCCGGCCGGTTCTGACGAGCACTGGTATGGGCGCATTTGGTTTGGCGGTAATGTCTGGGCGGTTTTGTCCCATATTCCTCACAATTTATTATTAATATGAAAGTTCGCGGTAAATGATAATTGATAATTAAAATTCCTTACCCATATGTTGCGAAGTTGGATATGAGTGTAATCAATTTTATTGACGCTTTTGCTACCTCGGGGTTCATCAGTAGCATGTCGGTGAATGGCATTTTAAATAGAATATGTACATCACTCGCGTGTGCAGACCCGTTTAAGCCAATATCGTCAGCGGAATTATGGGTATCGAGTGCAAATTGCCAATAGTAAATAATCGCAGACGCTTTCTTTAAGTGAACATTGATGCTGCGGAATATTCCATTAAGGAATAGCGTGTCACCCATCATATCCACGCATCCTTGCATTGTGTCATTGCTTACTTTCTCGCCTTTGAAATAAAACTCCCTCGCTTTGGCCATTAAAGCCTTCCTCTCGAGGTGGCTGTCGACAGATTCCATTAGATCGTTAGGCATCAAATACTCGAATGAATCATCTAATTCGCTATAAAACCCTGGCTCTAGTGATGCTCTCCTAACAAACTCAGAACCTTCTAACGTATTGAAGCCGAACATTATCGGCACATCTATATAATCCCCCGATTTCAATACATTGAACGGATGGTCACTCAAAAACATTGTCTCACCCGGTATCGGGTCTTCCGCACTAGGTAGGAAAGAAATAGCACCATGGATAGGGAGGTTATCCCTATCCATTTTTTCTGTAGCCTCAACAATATCAGCGGCATCTGCGCTTCTCAAATGTGCCATAAGTTCTTTGGCATCTATTGTGTAATTTCCCAGGTAGTTTCCTAGTCGAAAAGCGTATTTAAGTGGCTCTCTTTGATAGTTAACGTGGTTGAGAGCAGATGCGCTTTGCATAATTATCTGAGAAAATAATCCTTCGGCCATTTTGGATAGCGTTAAAAATTCAATTGCCGCTGCGCCGCTACTGACTCCGTACAGGGTGACTTTGCTGGCGTCGCCGCCAAACATGTGGATGTTCATCTGGACCCATTCGAGAGCTGCGACGATATCTTTCATCCCGACATTTCCTGGAGCGTCCGCCGTTCTCGTCGACAAAAATCCGAAAGCTCCCAGCCTGTAGTTGAATGACACAATAACCATTTTTGATTGCGCTAATATCAGCGAAGGATCATAAAAGTTACTGTTCCCGTTGAGATATTTCCACGCTCCTCCGTGGACTACAGCCAATACTGGTAATCCTTTATCTTCAAGAGATGGAGTGCTCACGTCGAGAACAAGACAATCTTCGCTGCCTAGTACCACGTTGATTACTGACAATTTTTGGTAACAAAAATTTCCCCACACAGTTCCGTCCCTTGTTCCGTTCCACGGCTTTGGTGGTTTTGCTGCCTGCGAAATATGACAAAACGTTCACATATATGACATTGTTGAGTTACAGCTAGACTTTTCCATCAACGTTCATATGTAGGTATATTGTCCTAATTATTATCAGATATTATCTGTATCACTGTTCAATTATGTAATTATTTAATATGTACATATAATCGCATTTGCTGTATTACGATGTACCTATCTACGTTCAATATAATATAGAATTCGTCGGGTTCGAAATGAACCAGACGTTCCGGTTCATAAAATCCCCAAAATTATCGCTCCGTCTCGTGGAAAAAATAATTTGACCATCTGAGCTAGATAAGTCATATATAAAAAATCAAACACTTTTTTTTTGAAAATACACATAAAAATTAGATAACTAGGTATGTTAATATTTTCGTAAAATTGTCTAGCGCTCCGGTTCGTAAAATTTTCCTTTTCGAGCGCTGGCATGCGACAATTTTAACTCGGCGCTCGTATTGTTATCGAACTATCCCCAAGTTTGGAAGATGCCCTACTTTCTTGATACAAACAGGAATATAAAAAACAATAACCAAGTGGAGTTTTTTCCTCATTGAGTTAGGAAATTTTTAGTTACATAGCAACATTGATTGATTTGTCCTGTCATCGTCGCGATTCTTTCGGCCAACATTGTTTATGTGCGAATAAACTCTTTTTTTCCTACGAATTATGGTATTCCTACTGTAACTTTCTATTTTTTTGCATTATTAACACATCTAAATGACTTACGTTACACACAAATAAGAAACGTTTTTGGCGACGGGAAGGAATAGGTAAACGCGAGGGTGGAATTTAGTACATCAATCTGCCGCCGTACAACTTGTCGCATTCTACCTAGTAAAAGTTTTCGCTAGAATATACTCCTATATTATAGATATAGGGTTGAAAATATATATCCATGGCGGATGAGGTCCTCTAAACTAAATCAAACGTGGGTAATTTTGTAAATCACATGTAGGTAATTCAATTGATGCGTTTTGGTGGATTTTTTGTAATGTGTATTTTCCGAACTTTTTTTGTCGGAGGTCTAGAATTAATGCTGTAAAACTGCCGCGGGTCACAAACATGTGGCATACGTAAATTCGTCCACGCTATGGATTCCATCTGCTCTGCATTGTAGTTAAAATTTTACAATTACATCTGTTATCTATATCATTCTTGATTTATTCGCCATTCATTTAATTTTTCTGTACGTATACCCCAGTAACGGGCGCGATTGGTTAATTGAATTGTCATAATAATATCTCACCTGAAATCTTTTTGGCGGTGATGCATACGGTATTCCCCGGAAGGACACAATATATTGTGTAGCATTTTGTTTGACCCGTACGCCACGGACGACGCCCTGCGCCGTGGAAACCAGCGGCGGTGGTTCATTATCCACGGCGGCCTTCTCGCCCGCCGGAGCGGTCATCCCGATTAGTGGTCCCAGCATTTGCAAACGTAGCAATTGACTCTTCGACAGTGGATCATTTCCTATGTAGCTTTCCTCCTCCGAGGTCTCGTTTTGTGTAGCGCTTTCGTGTTTTCCTTTATTATTTACATCTTTGTTTTTTGTTTCTGTACTTGCATTTGTCTCGCGTTCTTTTGATTTCTCCTCAGCAGCTCTGGTGACAATTTTATGATCCAATGCGGGATTGATATACGCACTGAGGTCGGGATCGTTCGACGATATCTTGCTGGTGTAGTGCAAACAGTCCTGTCGCCCAACTGCGGCTGTGCATCCTAAAAACAGTCCGCCAATCGCTGCTATGCAAAATAAAAGTTCGGCGTATCTCATCTTCGCTCCTCGTTTATTTCCGTTACCCGTTTGCAAACAACACTGCAGAGATGGGCTACTTATATAACAAATCTCAAATATGACAGCAGTGTGCCGTCAGTAGATTTGCGAAGCTTTTTATGCGTTCTTTAAATTCATACATACGTTTTTATTGTAACATATTTTACATATTCATATTAAGTATATATTTATTTTACTTACTTATATAAAAAAAAAACATTAGACGCCTGCCTACATTATCTAATAATGGGAGGTATATTTAAGTCATCTCACCTTGACGCGATAATATAATAACGATTTGTCGCCTTCAATATTTTATACGTATAGGGCCGGCAGTCGGTATTGAATGGTATCTGGAGCATCCAAACCGGTTTAAATGAAAACCGGGTAACGGCACGTTTCTAAACTAACCGTAAACCGGGTAAGTTTACCCGGTTAACGCTTTCGCTGCTGAAGAGATAATGAGATTTTAATCGCCCCCTTTAAAATGCACGTTAATTACATCGATCGGCCGCCTGGCCATTACGCGCCGTGCGCGTCTTCCGCGTCCAAAGTATTAACCGACATATTTCTTAGTAGGTAGTCTGTACGAATAATAAAATAGGATAAGTACCTATGTAAAAATACGCACCACCAACTGCGCAGCGCTGTATGACAACATATAAAATAATACAAAGGTACTAAATTTTGTTCACTACAAGTCATCACTTACGGTTGGTACACCACACCACACCATCTAATCACTACACCACTCAATTAATATGTGCCAAATTACAGTTTTCAATTTTGGTAATAGAGTTTTGAGGAATTCCAAATTCCGAAACTAGTTTGCCGATCCGTTAATAGAATCCCCACCCTTTATAAAATGAAACCATTCCAATAGTTTTCATAGTAGATAAAGTGATAATGTATTCAATTGACATTTTATTTACACATGTTATAAGTTATAAATTATAACATTCATTGAACACTCAATCGACATACCTAATATGACCCTCAAAGAAAACTTATTTCAATTGATCAAAATTGACTACTACATTCAAGATTGAACGAGTGACGTAATATAAATATTTAAGAACATGGATCAATGAGAAATGGTCCCAGTAATAAATAAAAAAACAAGAATTTTATTGAAATAGCAAGAAGGGTCTTTCTCAAAATGAGACGCCTCCTTAGCAACCTAAACCGCGTACGGTTCGCTGTTTTGTTCTCCCAATCCGTTTCTATGGCATGGACTGACATGGTGATTTGATTTCCTCAATCGAATGGGAAAGGATCAAGAAGTTCTACATAGTATCAAAACCAGAGAACTAAAGTACTTTGGCCACATTGAGGACAAATGTATACCATTCACCAACTCTTCATCCAAGGAAAGGTCATAGCAGAGAACGATGCCTCATTTCGTGGTTTAAGGCTATACCCCAGCTTAAGCCGCGTTGACACGGTCCAAGTACGATCCAAGTAGACTTGGATAGGAATAATTAGTATGAAGATGTCTCATCCAAGTGACAGCTTCATACTATTTATTCCTATCCAAGTGACAGCTCCATACTATTTATTCCTATCCAAGTTAACTTGGATGAGTAGGACGCGGTCCAAGTAGCTTGGATAGGAATAATTAGTATGAAGATGTCACATACGAGTGCACTTGGATCGTACTTGGACCGTGTCAACGCGGCTTTAGGCATGGTCTAAAAAGATCGTAACTATGCGACCCGCAGATTGTGCTAATGACGAGTGCGGAACGGAACATAATTTGTCATAAAAATTCATCATGCGTCTATTTAATGGTATGTTTATTCTTATATTAGTAATAATACTAATATATTCATTGACATGTTTGCTTTTTCGAGTATAGGCATAACGTTTTTTTAGTCATCTTTACACAGTATAAGAATATATTCTAACGACGCCATCACAAAAAAATCGACGTGCTCCCACTTGGAATGCCGCTCGGCGATTGGCGATAATGATAGAGCGAAGATCGCCTTGATGATAGATGACCTTCGATAGGAGATGCTACGAAAAGAAGAATACATTCAGAATCAATAATCGCAGTGTCGACGCCGGCGAATTTAGTGCCGGTAATAATGATGTTGTATAGAATTATCTAGAATAATATTATTTTCCCTACAAAGTAAAAAATAACGTCCAAACATTTATCATCATCAATGCGTCCAAATTAACACTACAAACAGAAAATTAAAATATTTACAAATGCCACGGATACACCTATACACCTATACACGTCATTTAACATGACATATACTATATATACAACTTATACAATATATTGTGTAAAATAGTTAAATAAACTTAATGTTGACACGTGACATAATCTCGGTTTTATATACTAAGTCATTGTGTCATGTTAACTTTGTGATGAAATCAAGAAAATCGACTATTAATAATATTTGATTAAATTTTTCCAGCAAAACCGATTCATGAATAATTATTGACCGAATCCCCTTTAATTTAAAGGAATTTCTTCCATTTTATATTATAATATATACCTACTATAATCAAATGAAACCACAATTTTAATCGATCGTATTATTATTTGAATTGTTTTTCCCGTCATTTTGCGGTCGAGTGGGTGTTCGCTTGACTGGCAGGATTTACTTGACTTCTATGAATATCGCCGAAAACCAACAAATTCTCGGGAAAAAAATACAATGACGTTTTATTTGACATAATTTCCCTTACAAACATACACGTAACCTAATCATATGTTTGCTTATATTTTTTTATAAATGATCATAGATCATCATTGTTTATTACAGCACTATTATAACCGAATGTTTCTTTTTTTGTGTACAATTTAAATTCAATAAAAGTTTTAAATTACATTCATTACTATATTTTTTTTTCTTGACTACTTATTCACACAGCGCATGTGTTTTGATAGTTTTGTGTAAATCTTTTTTTATTCACGAATAGTGTAGTAACAGTGAATATGAATTTTGTCTTATCTATCGGCAATGCCTTTATGTAAACAAGTAAGTTTTTAATGCACAGCGATCGTAATAAATATATTATTAAGTACTATTATTTGATTTGAAATACTTCAAATTAAATGTACGCAAGCACGTAATTATTTAATTGGAAAATTTAAAAAAAATAACGAAGAACTCCGTAATTATTCCCCTATTCCAGAATGAATAAATTGTTAACAAATAGTGATATAAAGTAAACCATAGGTAGAGTAGGTACCTATACGTTTCATACCTTTGTACTTTTTTGCATTATTTACTACACTGATACGACGCTTTGCCTAATTACCTCGCAGAAAATTGGATCAAACGATATTCACTTGTATTAATATATGTAGTAATAAATACTATAAATAGATATATGTTAAAAATATATTTTTAGAATATATTACATCATTTTTATCCTAGAGCAAGAGTGCAAAGTTGTGAAGCATAATATACTCTCTTAAAGAAAGAAACGAGAGTTTCCGTTTTAATTTTTCTTAAAATTTCATGTGAGTTTAAAATAATTCACATATCAATATTTATCGAAATTTTATAAATAGTTACTTATATGTATTATGAAAGCTTCAAACATTCGTATTGTGTCTGTCAATACCTTCGGCTTGGTAGTAAAGATGCCGACGTTAAACTGGTTTTAAACATTATACATTCAACGAAATTATCAATACGATGCGATATGTCTAATATTAAATATTGTTAACATCCACATTTTTTTTTCAAATATTATAACTATTGTAAAACGGAATTCTACCATGTATCTAAATGGCATCTCAAAAAAGTCTCTTCACTGCGGACAAAATTAACATATTGGGTAGGACATTTTATACTTTTTTTTTACCTATATTTGGCTAAGAAGTAACTACATAGGTTATTAGTTTTTTTATGGTATACGATAATGATATATTGAATAGCGTCCTGCCTTATGTACCCACGTATTCGACAACATGGGAATGTAAATTATATTCAATCCAATAATTGGCTTTTAGTGGATATTTATTTTGGTTGTCACACCATTATCATGACGTAGAGTAGTTTTTGTAGTGGTATGACAACCAAAATAGCTATCTTCTGTTAATTTCGACATGATGGTAATCGATTCGCCATTAATCGAAACAATATTATGAATTATTGTCTCATGACCAATTTATTATTCTCATCCCGTGCATTATTTGATCGCAATTGGTGTGGATTAATATAAATATTTGATCCGCAGGTTAGGTTTCCCTGCATATGTACATCATTATCCCGCCGCACTATCACTTTACTGACCTACATTACGGTTTTTATTAATAATCAGAACTGCATACTACTTACCTATATTATTTATTACTATAATGGGGATAGTAATAATTCAGTCCTGGAACAAATACTAATATACAGTGGCAGCTTCAGTATGTGTCAGCCTTTAGAGCTTTCTGGCGGGAAAATTCGCGACTCTGCGTTCCCGCGCGAATCAATTTCACATTACCGAATACGAATACGTCAGTTTAGTTTGACCAATGTTCCATTTCCAACAGTGCGTTTATCACGACCATTTGAGTCAGTAGTAAACAAATATAATAATAACGAGGATAAACTTATAAGGTATTATTTGTGCTATAATTAGGACAAATATATATATTTCACAGAATAAGTTTTTCCTATATTTATCGTTAAACAAAAAGTAGGTCGATACGTCGATATGCATAATATAGATAACATAAAAGGCAACACATGATAAATGCAGTGGAATATGCATCTCAATTATTAATGTGATAAGCATAAAATGTCTCAGCCACCTACAAAGTACGGTGTAACCATCAGATTTCGTGATATTTCCACCAGTTTTATTGGTTTTACGTATTTAACCATGATTTATTTTATTTTATCATATTGACATGATTTTATGTTATTGTATGACCTAAGCTTTGTGTTGAAATATCTAGTAAATTGTTTTGAATTAATTACGGACTATTGATATGCATTATTGGAATCTGTTTTTTTTTCACACCTACGGATATTCTTCAATATTATTATTTTTATATTAAAATTTATTGCTTTTTTTAGATAAGTTGAATCCAGCGCTTGAATTGAAAAAAATTACGAACCGAAGCGCTCAATAAGTTTACGAAAATATTAACATAGTTATCCAATTTTACGTGTATTTTATAAAAATAAATGTGTTAAATTTTTTTGTTATCTCTAGCTCAGACGGTCAAATATTTTTATTCCATGAGACAGAGCGATAATTTTGGGGATTGTATGAATCGAAACGGCGCTCCGGTCCATTTCGAGCCCTGGTTAAATCGATAAAATTGAGAATGCCCCGAGGACGAAAATGATTTTGTTATAAATACAATGACAGGACAAATAATAATAGTGAAAAAAAATATAATATTTTTCATTGATAAAATTGAGTATAATATATCTTTTCAATGGCCAAGTATTTGCTTACATTTATTCTATCATGAACATCTGTCATTATACGTTTGTTTCCCTTCCTTTAAATAACAGGTGGATTGTGAATAAAAATGTGTAAATAATGCTTTTGTTGATTGTTTCAGTTGATGAAGCAGAACCAGGATGGAGGGCCCCGAAGTGACCTTCCTGTTCCAGTTTGGAGTGCTGCGGGACGCTGTCAGTGTGCCCTCTGCAACTCTCAACCTGAGATCGCTCAAGGATCTGGCCTGCCAATTTATTCACACTAAAGTAAGTCGCTCCCGAAGATATGTATGCTTCGTTCGGATTGGATATTATGAATAAATGTGTTTAACACGACAAAAAATTGTCATGACAACTAACGAACAAATAGACAGCCATCTCTCGTATTATCCTGGCATTTCCAAATTCCTTAATCCTTGGAAAAGTTAAACATAACGAGCGTCAAATCTGATATCCATTTCATTCAGATTATCTTTCTTTTCAAAAAATTCCAGACTTTCACTACTGACTTATTACACTATCACATAATGTTCATAATAATATTGTATGTTGCAATAGTTCTCCGCAGGCTTCCAATCACCTCCCACCAGACTTGTTGGAATGACCAGCAAGAGTGTGCGGATCAATTTCAGTACTGATTTGCGAACCCCGTTAGAGAAGACTAAACTTAATATGTCCGTACATAATTTTTAATTAACAATATTCTTTCCGGCTAATGCGTGAAGGATACCGAAGACAGTCCTGCCGATGTCAGGGGTGCCAAAGCTGAGTTTGCTACACTACCTATAGTCCTACACAGGTTGACAAAATCAGCAATGTTTTGGTTATGTTCTATTCGTCTGTCGCAGCTCTAAACAGGGAGAGAGTGCTGAGCTCAAACTGGTCTCTGAGATTCTTGAGCCGTGATGCTCTTCTTCTTACTGGGTTCGGTTACTGGAAATCTTCCCTTGAATAATACTATGCGGAAGTTGATATCTCAGGATGCCTCTAGATGTGGGCAAAGTATGCCAACTTTCTTTACTTGTTTGATTATTTCTTTGGCATTTTTCATCCTCAGCTTTCTGACTTAGTAAGTACGTCAAGTAATCGAAAGGAAACTTTACTCCATTTTCATAGTAATGTCAAATAAAAGTAAACTAAAATACTCTCATTGTTTGCATGATTTCAGCTACCGGACAATGGACTCAACAGACTCTCAGAGCGTTTACTCTTATTCCGCCATGACTACTGCTCTGCTAATGTGTTGCAACTGATTAACTCCGCTTCGGAAGTGACCGATGAGACGCTCATTGAAATCGTACTAACTGCTAATCGTAAGTATTATCATCCGAAGACAACGTTAATTAAATTACAAATGCATGCTTTATAATCTGACTTAATACAAACACTATTAAATTGAATACGGTTCAAAAGGTCTTTTAGAACATTTACGTGTTACATTAGTATAACATTATTGTTTTGTTGCAGTATCCCTCCATTTAAAATTGAGCTGTATACACTCTATTATGTAATTTACGACCCTTAGTTTAATGTATGAGATATTCCTTTATTGTAATCCCATCTGAGATATTAATTTAAACTATTACACTAAATAAACCTCGGTAATGCTACATGTTGTCAATTATTCATTGTATTGTTTTACATTTCAGGTAATTTATGTTCTCCTGATGACATCCCGACGGTGCGGCCGCACGCGTTGGCCGTCCATTCGTATAAGGCGCCGACTTTCTGCGATTTCTGTGGAGAAATGCTCTTCGGCCTTGTCAGACAAGGGCTCAAATGCGAAGGTGACTATCTATACTATCTTTACCGAGACTTTTATTAGTCCATTTTTTCTTTTTCTACCAGTACCTATGCATATTTTGATGGAAAATTGTTGATCTGTTCGACTGATTATGCTTGTAAATTATGTGTTACACTGTCAAAGCATTTGGCATCACTCTTAGTTTTTAAATGCAAGTTCTCACTGCTCAGCGCCAATTTATAACATGTCTTTTGACAGTTCTTTAATAAAGTAAAAGAAATAAAAATGAAGTAGTCTTGCGGCAACATTTAATCATCCATAGGACTCCTTTCCACTGTTGAAATTTATTACAATTTTCATAATAGTTATCGAATAATGACAACGTTCTACCAGTCATAGTCTACATCTAAATATATGTACCTATAAAACCCATAAAACAGAGTCACAAACTAATATTTAAATTGGTTTGAGTTTTTTTTGCATCGTATATATTATATTTGTAGCATACTTCACACTATTTTCTCTCCCATTTCTCAAAAACCGCAATCATTTCAACACTGTTAAATGTACTAAGACAGTCAATTCCATAAATTATCTAATACTATTATTACGCCTAATTCACGAAGTTGTCGAATCCTTATAGTTTTACCTTTAATTGGTATAATATGAAGAAATGGTTGGATGATGAAACAGTATGGACTTGAAACGTAAATATTCATGTATTGAGGTGCAGCAGAACATACAGATATTACCAAAAGATTTAGGGAATCGTATCGATGATAAACAACAAAAATGGCATGCTTTATTTTCCATTCACCGACTTACAAAGTATTATTGTTCTGGCTACCAATTAAAGCATACCAGAAATGCAAACAAGTCTTTTCATACAAAAATTTAATAAGGTTCCTCTTGGTGATAGTTGAGAATGCCCCAAGAGTATACACCCCCATTAACATCTGATGAAAATAACATCTCAGTTAAGTGATACAAAATATTAAAATATTTACAGGTTGCGGATTAAATTACCACAAACGCTGTGCCGTAAAGATACCCAACAACTGCTCTCAAGTGACGCATATAGGCGGTGCCCCAGCAGGAGCTAGGAGGCCGTCCGCCCTCCCCACCGCCCCGCCTCGCTCCCCTTCGCGGGCTTCACAAGGATCGCTCGCATCGCAGCCTGATGAATCGACCAACTCCTTGGTAAGGAAACTCGCCGATTTTGTCAATCTCAAAATTGATCCATAAGACAGAAATCGTTATACACAGTATAACTTTTTTAAATACTTTCTCGCCAAACATTAATGTTATCAATTGTTTCTGTGTGCCAAAATTGGGATTATTTTGTATTGAAATGTTCCTTTTTTCCAACTTTTCAACAGAATAAAAATACTCTTCATTCAGTGTTTCCCAAACTTACAACATGCTAGTACCCCTTTAGAAATAGATTTTACCATCATACTCCACATTTGACAATGAATCATGAGTATTTTTTCACAATTATCCTTAAGTCGATTGTAAGAGTTTTTTTATTTCTTCTGACTTACTAATTGACAATTTTCTTCTCAGATTAGATGTAAGGGACATCTACGTAAAACGATTATTTTTTCACTTTTTCGATTTTTTAAATTGATGGTAGGGGGGTACCCATATAGTTTTGCAGTAGTATAAAACTAACTTGATTAAAAATAAAGTTAAACCGCGCGTATCCCTGTATCCCTTTAAATTTTTTACATGCTTCAGTTTGGGAAACACTTGGAAAACTTTACAATATATCTAACAATACAAGTATAAATGTAAACATTATTATTAAGTATCATATTAATTATTGGAAATGTAACCCGAGTTAAATCAAAGGCATATTTGGTCAAACTAGTTTAACTAATAAATGTCATCAGTTGACTACTGTTTATGAATGAAAATGTGTATAAAAACAACCGGTGAAGGTAGTTTCATTATTGTAATAAAGTAATCAATCTGAGAAAATGTTTTATCATGTAAGTCTTATTAAATTTATGTGGTTTTGTGCAACGGATTCAAGTAGGTCACTTCTATAGAAAACAGGAAGTTGTCCTCAATATTTTTAATCAGTATTTCAATGACTGCATTTCTTGGCAGGGCTATTCTAACATATCGCTTAACTCCAAAATCAATATAAAAATGATAAATATGATGTCATATTCAGGCAGTTAATTATCCCGGAAAGTTAACTGTCAGAAGTGATATTTTTTCGCGTTAACCGCGAGCTGTCAAATGTCATTGAGTAACTATTTGATTCCAAATGTGTTGACAATTGGAGATTCTAATTGGATGCAATTGGAATCAAGGAAGAAGCAGTGCGATCTGTTAACAGTTTATTATTGTAAATAACCGCCGTGTTTATGGAATTGCTCCGAGTGATATCCATGTTATTTTGGAGCAATACAAATAATGGAAACGTTTTACTGTGTTAACTGTATTTAAAATAGCCCTGTGTACATAATGATTATTATTAATACAAATTTTGATGCATCTACATAATATTATTTCATTTTAACATACTAGGTATTATAATGTATTTCAGCTTTTTCTATTTTTACATTCAATGATTCAAAATGTAATTTGAATCCTAGAATCCATCTAAATAAATTACTTATCATTTTTTTTACTGAAATGGTCAATGTAATACAGTACTCTCTCAGTAATCCGCCACCCCAAAAACCAGACAAGTATCCAATGAGTGAAAGCGACGGATTATAGTGCATACATACAAAACATGGTAAAAATTAAAACGGGTATTTCGTAAAAATACTTTTTTTTGAGAAATTTGTACTAGCAAATTACGTAATTTATAATCAAAATATTAAACAGCAAATAACTTGACACAACCAGTAAGTAGTTCAGTGAGGCAGATATCCTTGAATGGCTTAGGATTCCTGGCATTCCCTATAACCAAAAGCTTCATTTTGTGTGTCCGGGTTGTATTGGAGCACGGCATAATAATTGTGATGCGGTCCTTGGGCACTTTCCTCCCTGGTACCTATGTTACTTTCTTCGCGATGAACGTACGTTTTACGAAGAAGAAGTTTTCAAAATAAACCCGTCTTATCTGCGTTATATATCTACTTGCATGCGGCGGACTACTGAATTTGACAATCGAATACTGGCGAATTATAGAGCTTGATTTTGTACTTTCAAATAGTAAAAATAACACTGGATTATAGTAGTTGTCGGATAATCGAGCGGCAGATTACTGGCAGTGTAATGTATTATTTATTATACCAATATAGATATAATTGAATCTAAATGATAGTTTCATCTCTGTTATGATATTTAATTCAGTGGCTTCACCCTTTTATGATTAAATTGGGTAATTTTAAGTCAAATTACAATAAACGGATGGAAAAATATTACAGAAGGTTGCTATGTTATTTTTTATTATATTGTATCTTGGCTATGGATAAATTGAAAATTATGTGTACTAATATTGGCAACGCTTATGAAATAAAATTGTATTATTTAAGTATTTTACACGCTAATCTTTTTAAAATATATTTATTTCTACAATGCCTTTATTGGGCTAGAATGTCAGATGAATTATTTTACTCCTGACTGTTAGGAATCCATGTTTTTTTCAGTATTATTAACATGAATCTCGAAGGTCATTCCAATTAATAGACTATGTAATTTGTTATGCAGTAAGCTATTTTGAACTGAAACATTTTAGGCAGCCGTTATGTACCTATCTAATGACTTAGATCCTCTTTAATATTGGTAAATATCGTCAGTGTAAGTGCAATACTGCGGAAGAGACAAATTTTATAAAATACTTCTTTTGCTGCATTCTGTTGAATGTTTATTATAATTTCAGAATCGGTCAATGGTTTTGTAGTTATCGACTTAAATTAATTGCCGTAATACGGCGGAAGAACCATATTCAAATTACATAATAACAATTTCACGTAATACAAAAGATTTTGTCTCTCCTGCTTTTATAAATGATTAATTCACCGTATGTACATGTTGCACTTATACGGATGACGTATAGAAGTTTTTGCCACACAAATATTTAATTTACTTTTTATTAAAGAGATGATTAGCTACTTCGAGTTCTTTCTTATGTTGTGATTTGTAACATTCTTATTGATATAAAAATTAATCTTAGGGAATATTACTATATTATTACCGTTAAGGTCAAGGTCATGAGCTATTATGAATGATCAGGGTTGTCAGATTGTTGAGAAGGTGCTAGCAATATCAAAAGTTTTTAACAGACCGTAGCTACTTGGAATTCTTATAGAAAAATATTTTTTCCTCTTTTAGTATTAAACATTGGTTGCTTGTAAAAATATATAATTATAAGAACAATTATTATTAGATTATATGTACATCTCAATGTTAAGCTATTTAAAACAGTTACTCATTTTGGCAAGATATATTGTCTCGTATGTATGTACTAAATAACATAAAATTTATGGTAATTTTATTAAGAAATTTGATTAAGAAGTATTAATATCCATTCAAACACCATTGATGCTCAATTTGTTGCTAAATTAAAACATATTTTAATTAGAAAAGATCATGCCGAGTCGGTCAAAGTTATAATATTGAAAACATTTTTATGATATTAATTATGGTGATGGGTAAAACTAAGATCTGATAATTGTTGTCTCTGTTCAGTTAATTCTATATATTTTTTTTGAAAATTTACACGCCTGCCTTTATTTCTTTTAATTTTTAATTATTACAAAAATGTATTTTTATAAAATAAACAATTATCTAAAAAAATATATTTTGTTTTTTTTTTCTTGACAATTATCAGATTTTCCATCCCATTACCTAATCTATCATTACGTTGGTTGCATATCGATAATTAATTTTGTTAAATTTTCTCTCAGGTGAAATTTAAGAATCAGTTTGCTGAAAATTAAATTACCTATGATTTGCTAGCACCATTGTCTACAACTCAATGTTACTATAATATATAATACTACACACATTGTTGTTTAAATTATAAAGGCTTCAGATCAAAAATTAACGATATACAACACTATAATGTTCTAGTCTTAATACATTATATTATGTCTTGAGAATGACTTCCGCGACGAGCCCGAAACGTCAAGGAAATAAGGAGGAGATCACATAGTGACAACCCAAACGATATACATAAAAGACTAATTTCCAATTATTGTTTGATATTAGAATCGGAAAGAAGTTTTTATAGTTTGCAAAGTCACCTATATACATACTCCCCTAACACATCTATGATAATTTGATATATAATGTATATATATGGCGTCCACGATGGCTTAACTAACGGTAACGCATCAGCAATATCGTGGGTCCCGGGTTCAAATCTCGGCAAAAATTCATATGTTGTCTTTCAATGTCTCTTTGGACCCAAAGTATGAATCTAATAGAGACCTAATTTTTCCCAAAAACCAAAATCCGCACTCCCTCCACACTGTGGAGACCTATATAGTCTACTTAGGATCGAACATGTCTTTCACTGGATGAAGTTGCAAACACTGTTCAAGTGTAAAGCTTTTCCAGCATCTTTGCTGTGGCATCAGGGGTGGCCCTAATGTATAATGCTCGACAGACATGCTCAACATTAAATTTATGTTGTACTATGGCAGGGATGGAGAACCTATTAGTACTATTTTATATACATATAAGTATTTAAAAAAAAAATTATAAAAAAGTTTTACAAATAAATTCTACTTATATGAAAAAATTCATGCATAAAATGACAATTCGCATTGTATGTATAAAAAATAGCAGGCAAATCCTTTTCAATTAATGTAAATATACAATTGCATAGGTCGGTCCTTAGGATCTGGCAAAATATTCAATCAACAAACCTTATGAAATTAATTTTCGGCAGTCAAATATAATAACTGCTTGTTATTTTGCCTCAAATATAATCTCTAAAAATGGAAAACCGTTCATGGAGAATATAATAATATGAAAGAAGAATGGTTTAATTTAAATGCTTCCGCGATCTCTTTGAGAATTTTGAAAACAAGGAACAAAATATATGAATATAAAAGAATAAAAGATATGCCTTCAGATAGAAATTCGATGAAAGAGAATATCAAGAACTCAATTGTAATTTTTAAGCTATTTCAATAGAATTCTTAAAAACTATTTAGAAAAAGACTTAAAGACTAAAAAAAAAAAATTTCGCAAAGAAAAACTACTTAGCACTTCAGACAGTCGAAAAATATTATTTGGGAAATTTTGGCACGCGTACGTAAAAAGGTTCGCCAACCCTGTACTATGGGTTGCAGTACCAGACTGAATTTTAAATCCCAGGATTATTACGGAATTAGACAAAGTCCAGCGAATTCTTTCCATTCAAAAAAATTGTACAGTAAACTATTTCTTTTATTCAAGAAATAAGACACAAGATTTGAGAATGTAACATTATATTGAACATACATAATTTGAAAACAAATCATGCATATTTATACACACTAAAAAAAATCATTTTGTAGAAAAAAATACGACACGCGACGGGACTTGAACCTGCTGGATTCGCGCCAGTATGCTTTTCCAATTAAGCTACGGGCATCTTAATCTTAATTATGTATGTTCAAAAAAATTGTGTAACAATATAATAATATGAAATTTATGCCAATAAAATACATATAAGAAATATCACATTATTTAATAGATAACATTGTTTTGATTAATGAAAGTAAAAGTAAATTACCATGCTCATTCCTATGCAGAGCATATTATGTACCTGTACAGGTTATATTAACACAATGCTTACGGGCCCTTTTAATTAATTTTGTAATTAACGTGTCAATTTTCATTTGAAAAGTAATTAGCAAAAACACAATTTTGTGCGGCCCGTAAGCTATGGGTTAATAGATTTTTTACAAGGAATGATTGTTAGTCATTCACCCAACCACAGCGTGGAGCCCTCCACTGGATGGACTACTACTCGATGGCTGTGCCATTGTATAATAAAAAAATCTAAAATTTCCCCCTACTTCTAAAGAGTACAATTGAATAAAATTGGATCATTTATAACGTAAATGGACATGATGTTTGATGAATGCAGACAGTTCTGGTGTCGCCGGCGTCGAAGCAGAACCGGTCGCCATCACTGAGTGGTCGCTCCACGTGGGCGAGCGGTCCGCCGCAGCCCGCCGTTGACATCCCCCATACGTTTGTGCTGCACTCGTACACGCGGCCCACCGTGTGCCGCCACTGCCGCAAGTTGCTACGCGGCCTCTTCAAGCAGGGGCTGCAGTGCAAGGACTGCCACCACAATGCGCACAAGAAATGTCTCGAAAAGATCCCCAAAGACTGCAGCGGGGAGGTCGTCAAGGACACAGGAAGTGAGTGCTTATTTGTTAATTTGAGGTTTTTATATTAAGAGCGGGCTACTGAGAAATTGCCGTAAGAATCTGAACACAGGTCTGGCAATTTTAATTGGTTTGCAGACCTGACCGCCTTGACAAATCACAGTTTTCAACAGGCAACACTAAATACACGAAAAATAATATTGTACAGAATTTAATATTATTATATCTACAGTAATTTTTGCAATCTACTTATTGTGACTTTATGTTCTAAAGGCTCGATGACATTTAGCTACTTTACAAGCTACAAGCCGGCGAATTTACAATCTGCTAGTAAACTCTACCAGTGTCATCATATTGAATTAGCTAACAAGCAGATTGTAAACAATCTACCGAGAAAAGTTGAAAGCTGGGCTACTTTACTCGGTACTCGCTGGCGTGTGGGCCGATCTGCGTCTGCGCAGTAGAGCGATAGTGGCGAACGAAAAAATGAACTACTCAATATGTCCTGTCAAATAGTACCAAAAATGACATTTTAAGATACATAAAGTATAATATCCTCTGTACCCTTTCAATATTGGGGTCTGGCGTCAATCCTAATGAACTTTTATTTACATTTTTATTTACATTCACCGAAAATTAAAGAAACATGGTTTCAACTTGCTAGCTTGTTGGCTTCTGAGCGAGTGGAAAGTTTTGTGTGTCATCATCACTATCGCACTAGCTGACTCGCCCGCTTTTAAACTCGCCGGCTAGCAGCTTGTAAAGTAGCTCAATGTCATCGAGCCTTAGCCATAGAATTTTGGCTATAAATAGAAGGAGCATTATACGTTATTTCTGTTATGACATTTGAAATTATTTAATAAACGGGTGAAGCATATCAGTCAGTTGCCATTCTGATTGTCTTTTTTTACATAAAATGGCAGCCACTTTTTATGTTCATTGTGATCACTTAGTCGAGTGCAATTATAGATGGTTTTACTCAAATTTACCAAACTAAATAAGAAGTAGCCGAAGTGTAGTATTTATTACCCAATGGTGTTTATTTACTCATTGTGACGAACTGTTTTTATATATGCCCTGCAAATTGTCAAGTAAATGTCATAGCAGTAATGTGATACTCTTTGCAAATAAACCTGCATTGCGAAGTCAATCATAAAAGTGTATTGTGATGATGAAGGCGAATACCAGGATAGCAGTACAGGCAGTGAGCGCGAGCTGATGGCGTGCTCCCTCTGCGAGGAGGAGGATGATTCCGACACGGAGGGGGCGGGAGTGGGGCGCAGCTCGGCCGAGGGGGGAGGCGCTGGCGCCACCAACGGCTCCAGTCCCACCTTGCACCAGGCGCACCACGACGCCGGCAATTCTTCCTCAGAGGAGAAATCTAGTCGACCCAGCAGGTAGCTTGTATTCAATCATAGCTCGGTACCTTCATAATTTGAAACATTTCTTTGCCTTTCGCCCACGGACATCACTCAGAATTCTGCAAATCTGTTTTCTTTGATTCTGTAGTTTCTGAAATTCTTCATTGATGCTGTTTATTGTGGGGTAGTTTTTTTTAAATATTTAATTTTTTATATATTATATCATTTTTTTAACTGGCTTTTTATATTTATTTGTATTTTAAGACAGTTCAAAAAAAAATATGTATTAAGCTTTGTCCGATCAAAACAAAACCGAATAGATCTCATTTTTCAATAAGGTAAGTTTCCAGCGCACCCTCAAAAATTGCAATCAGAAAAATCACGGGCCACCACTGTCTACCATAGTCTATATAACAACCTAGAAGTTTAAAACTGTTAAACTCTCATTTAAAACTCTACAGAGTGGAGATATTTAGTCTGTGACCTGAAACCAAACAAATTAAATGACTGCAGCCTATAATATCGAAACTATTTAACGATTCATTACACGTATTGGTTAATTTTACCTTTTCATCAAAGTTCTTTTATAGAAAAAAATGTGCACAGTCTTCTATGATGTGTATCGTAGTATATTATGTATATGGATATTTTATTCCAGTTCTTCATCTTCCCCCAGTGCCAACATTCCGCTGATGAGAATCGTCCAGTCAGTAAAACACACAAAGAAACGAGGCTCCAAGAGTATTAAGGAAGGATGGCTTGTACATTTTACCAATAAAGATAAAGTGGTCAGTGTTTATTTCAATTATCAGTACCTCTTCAATATCCTCTCACGTCACAAAAATACCTTTTAATTTTGTTGGAGAAATACTTGAATTCATTGATTGTAGCCTACCTACCGATAAAAATATTCATTGCCTTTAAACACTTAACAGTGTTAACAAATTAATACTTTCTGGAGATGTAAAATGTGATAAGAAGCCAACAGTTAACGTAACGACAATATTAATTTGTACAATGCTATTTTAGCTAAGAAGACATTATTGGAGGTTGGATACCAAATCAATCACACTCTTCCAATCCGACCAAGGTGCCAAATACTTTAAGGAAATACCTCTCAGTGAAATATTGACCATCGACACGGCTCGGACTCCGCAAGGAGGTAAGTGACTAATGTTAATACAATAATTTACATATAATTCAGATAATTTTTATGTTCAAGCTTAGAATTAAAATTTGATCATCCAATTCGTGCTTAGAGAAACTTGTCATTTAATTCAAATACTTTATGGTGACATCAAATTGATAATGAATGAATTTTTTACGACATAATCAGTAAATTGTTTCGTTTCAGATGTGATGCACTGCTTTGAAGTGCGTACTGTGAATGTGGATTACTTGGTGGGCGCAGATCCTCTGGTGCACCTATCGGGAGGCGGGGGAGCCAGTCTACCGCCTCCCGACAGCGGTGTGGGAGCCTACCTGGCCAAGTCTTGGGAGACGGCCATCCGGCAAGCTCTCATGCCGGTGACGCAGCACTCCGGTTAGTATATCTTGCAAATCTTTTACTCCGTGCAAATATTTCTTCCAAGTAAAGTACAATGGTTAATAATTATTATGCATCTCATATTTATGTCACATGCTCGTTTACCATGAATATTTGGTGGCAGGTGAAAGCAGCAATGGCATGCCAGAGGAGAGAGTGACGGATATGTCACAACTTTACCAAATATTCCCTGATGAAGTGTTGGGTTCAGGACAATTTGGTATCGTGTACGGCGGTACCCATCGGCGGACGAATAGAGCTGTCGCCATTAAGGTTATTTTGGTTATTTATTACATTTGTCGAGTACTTTTATTCCGATCAATTCAATTATATATTGCAATTTATCAATTCAGTCACGTTTCATAATTTGTATAGAACATTTAATAAGTGTTAGAAAATAAAACAAATGTCTTTGAAATTGTTTGTAACAATTGCAGGTGATAGACAAACTCCGCTTCCCCACAAAGCAAGAGGCGCAGTTGAAAAACGAAGTGGCCATCCTACAGAACTTGTCGCACCCGGGCGTGGTCAACTTGGAGCGCATGTTTGAGACTCCCGAGAGGATCTTCGTGGTGATGGAGAAGCTGCGAGGCGACATGCTTGAAATGATTCTTTCCCACGAGAGAGGGAGACTCACCGAAAGGATCACCAAGTTTATTATTACTCAGGTTAGTTGTCCGATTCTTTTTCATTCTGAGCGCCAGGGCAGCGCATCCGTGTCGTATCATTATTGATCTGTCAATATTTTGTTTCGCTTTCCAGATTCTGGTCGCCTTGAAGCACCTGCATAGCAAAAATATTGTACACTGTGATTTAAAACCAGAGAACGTGCTGCTCTCTTCGGATTCAGATTTTCCCCAAGTGAAGTTGTGCGACTTCGGCTTTGCTAGAATTATTGGAGAGAAGTCCTTCAGGAGATCCGTAGTGGGAACGCCTGCTTACTTGGGTAAACTCTCATTCAATCGTCACTTTCTGATCACTTTCTGAATAACTGCTGATGTTTCTGATTTTGCAACAAAGTGTATGTTTATTGTTGTAGCTCCTGAGGTATTACGGAATAAAGGCTACAACCGATCCTTGGACATGTGGAGCGTGGGGGTGATAGTGTACGTCTCTCTTAGCGGCACTTTCCCTTTTAATGAAGATGAAGATATCAACGAGCAGATCCAGAACGCCGCCTTCATGTATCCGCCGAATCCTTGGAAGGAGATATCATTTGACGGTACTTATCTACATTCATTAATAGCACAATATTGTTATATTCTTAATATATCTTATTATAATAAATATAAATAGAAGAGTTCAAAAATATTTAAAACCATTAAGTCTCTTAATATTTGCTCAACTATTTTTGTCATGATTCCATGCAATGTTGTGAAATTTTTCTAATATCTATGGTTCTGAAGTATTCTAAATTATGTAATATGTTATATCGAATACATTTTTGGTTTTACTCATTAAATAAAAAATAGTTTAAATAAAATTGTGTTTTTTATTTTTGTTAGCGATCGATTTGATAAATAATCTACTGCAAGTGAAGCAGCGAAAGAGATTCACCGTGGACAAAAGCCTGGTGCACACGTGGTTGCAGGACCGGGATACGTGGAAAGATCTGCGGCTGCTGGAAGGGGCCGTCGGCCACCGCTACATCACGCACGAATCTGACGATACCCGATGGGGAGGAAACACCCCACCCGACGACGCCCGCCCCTGACGCTCGCCGTGCCACGCTGCCAAACGCATCTTCATCCTCAGCCTCTTTATCGCCGAACCCCACTCGCGGGATAGAAAAAAACCTCACAATAAAAGCAAGAGCATCGACCGCATCGGGGACAACAGCAATGACAGCCGACAAAGTGAAAAGGACCAATCCGATGACAGCGGTGGCCTATCTGACAGCGCACAAAATGCGGCGCTATCCACGTCCCAACCGGAATCCAACCTCATAAATAACCCTCGACGAGGCAAGAAATGCAAGAGCGTCGACCGGATGGGGAGCTCGTCCGCCGATTGCAAAAAGAAAACTTCCAAAATAAACTGGAAGAAGCTCCTCGCCAAGGCGTAGCTCTTTTCTCTTCGAACGGGGTGAACTCGGGAGGGACATTTCTGTCGCAGATCAATCGGCCCGGACAAATTATTAATGGCAATTTTTAAATGGCACATCCGAAGTGTAGTCAAAATATTGATTGTTTTATTCGTTGACTCTAGATTTATACAATTAATATAATTACCAATAAGATTCCAATTTCAGTGACCTTAACGTAGGCTTTTGAAGTTGCTTAATGTGTAATAAATAGAAAATAAAATTTTGTATAACATTTATAAACATTTTACATGCGTACATTTTTCGATGGAGACTTTGAAACGGGTTTTTCTCGTGTTCGATATCTTTTACTGAATTATTTTCTTCCTAACGTTACAATAATTCTCGGACTTTTCAATTTGACTAACAATAATAATTAATAATAGTGATAAATGAGATTATTTTTTGTTTTGCTCTTGCGCCTTACTTAATTTTTGTCGATCTCTATAAGTCTTCTAGTGTGCAATTGTGTCGTCAGAGTGATGAGATAGCCATTCATTTTTCCTGAAAATATTATATTTATATTATATCGACGGTTCCTACATAAACTCGACATCTACAGAAATGCAATTTTACATTACAGCTATTTGAAGTAAGAATTCTTAGAACATGTACGTTTTTATTGCTAGGCACCTGAAGTTCAGTGGGTAATGTAAATACTATTTGCAGATTATTTACGCCTTATTACACTCTGTCTAAATTATATACTTTTGGCAGAATTGTAGTTGTCCGACTTTACATGGACTTTTATACATCCATTAATAAAACAATTACCACATGCCTCCCTTTACATGGGAAGAAGTCATATCAATTATCAATTATTAGCAACTTTAATTATTACTGTTGAAATCATCATAATTCAAACTGTTTAGAGGAATATTATCTTCCAAAATAATATACTTGCGTCTCTAACGTTCGCTGACAACATCTGGCAGTTATCTGTTTATGCGACTGTCTGGTGCCCTAAGTAAAGACAGACATATTAACATATCTGTATTTACGTGGTTCATTTAATTAAATTAGAGTATTTCTGTCCCGTGCTTATGTACATTTTTTCCGAAATTAAGTGAGATTTTTTTGTTTTTGTTTAATTGTATATGTTATCAAGGAGGAAGTAAAATTGCTTTTTTGGTGGATGTCCGAGTTTATGGTGAGGACCGTCGATATCATATTATTGTGTTATCTATAAAATATTATAAAATAATTATTCAAGTGGTCTCAGTCTCGTTTCGCATTCCATTTCTTACTGTTTCTATTCTTCTTCTTTATATTATTAACGCAGGACCAATATTGATTATGTCTAGATAGCATTTTACTTATATATTTTTTTTACAAAGTACAGTTTTTAAATAATCTAAAAAATATTGTATGCGTTGTTTCAGTCACGTTTTTGTTTTGCCAATATATAGATACGTATCCTTTTGATGACCATTAGAAATATTAGATGATGTATTTCATACCGAAATTCATTGAATCTTTGAATTACTCGTGTAAAGAAGATTGTTTATTCGTGATGAGTAAATCTATAAACTATTTTTTAATTTGATGTGATGTACTATTTTGCTGTGTTATTTTGACGTTGAGTTCAAATGTTATTGACCGTTAATTTTGAATGTTTTCATCTGATAGTTGATAAATTTTGAATAATATCATAAGGCTGGTAGGTAGTGGAGTTGTAAGAAAAATTTGTCTGATCTGCCTTTTTTTGAATATTTTATTAGGGTTCAACCCAAAGTCGTACTCGTCACAATTATTGTACGGCGCGACCGCAAGGGGATCAATAGATACCATGACAGACATCACTAGGCAGTATACGATTTGTCGTAATGAGCTAGACGTAGATAGATTATCGTTTGCGGTAATGAATATGTTTCCGTGTCGATACCGCGAACGGACAACAGCCCAATTTTTACAAGGGATTAATCGTAGTTATGTTAGCGTAAGCGTGAGCTTTCTATATCGTCGAAGAAGAAATGTTATCGTCGTAGTAGTCTTTTTGTTATTTTAGAAAATATAAATAATAAATTGACGATACGGTATGGGGCAACTTTTCCGTTTATTTAAATGATTGTTATTTAAGTTTAGGGCTACCAGTATGCTAGAGTGAATAAATCCAATTTATGCTCTGTACGAGTTGAATTTTGACCTGTCAATTGTTTTATACCGGATACTAAAATCTGCCGGTAATTCCGTAGACATTCTTTCTCGGGCTTCCATTTTTTGGTTGCGCGATCTTTACCGATGTTCAAAATTATTTTTACTGAAAATCACGCTTTTAAATTATTAATATTCGCAAACTGAGTTTGACCGCCGTGATGTAAGCGGGTTATTTGGTTTTCTCTTACGAGACTTTTAATTGTGTACGCGAAGAAATTTTTTTAATCGGACTGCATGCGGATTGCACAATATGAAATCATAAAAAACAATACGGTGGACTTATTTATATGAAAGGTCGAGCGTTTGTTCCTTGATTTTGGAGAAAGAATCTTGAATTTTCCAATTTATCGTGTCACATCGTTCTGTAAATATTAACTAAATGTATTTAAATATCGTTAAATTTGTCTAATATTTTGTAATTAATCGGAGCTGCTCTGTGACAATTTGCATGCACTTCTACTTCTTTCTATAACCGTCTCAGAAGAAGCAGCTCGACAATTATTATTATTATAATATAAAATGTACTATTTTAGTAGTGAAATTTTTAAATACGCATATACATACATATTTAAGATATTTTACCCTCTTACCTATATTCATTGTAATAATTACCATTCTGTAAAGTCTTTTTCGAATGCTAATTTAATTTATTAAGTACATATATAACCAATATAGCAATCAATAATCACACACACTAACATTCCATGTTCTTTTTATGACAAATATATATTATCCATATTGATCATTATTTTAGTAAATTTTGTGTTTAGTGTATATTTTTATTGGACTGATTCTCTTCCTCTCCAGTCATTGGTTTTGCAATAAATATAAAAGTATAAGTACATATGTATATTAAGTGATATATATTATAACTTTGACCTGTAGTCAGTCTCTGATGGTAATTGAACAAAATTCTGTCAAATTTAGACACCTACCTATAATGCAAGACTTTATCACATTTTTTATCTTTGTAAGTAAAAAAGTAAATTACCACATTTGCTGCTTAGCAAAATAACACACAACAAATATTTATTAATCGCTGAACACAGAGAATAGCGTGCCGCGCATGATAATGGGTAACAGGTTCGAATTTTGCTGGCTGTGTATAAAGTTCGCATGTTTTTTTTTACATGATATGTGACAATGTCTGCAGGTGAAAATTGGAAATATATGACTCACTTCAAATTTTCTTTGTAATGCGTTGTTGATACATAGTAATAATTTTATTATAATAGCCATTGTTTAAAATTAATTCAACCTGTATTGAATTATTTATTTATTTCTAAAGTTAGTTCTGCAATATTATATATTTTTGATACAGCTATTTTATGTTTGGAGGGTTATAACCTCGTTTCCTTGATATGTAATTTACTTCTAGGTGATTTCATTTATTTATTATTTAAAAAAAATATCTACAATATATTATGAAGAAACCGATGTTTTAAGCGAAATATTATGACGGACGTCGGTGGGAGGTTTTACTTGGAGTGCTATTTTAATCAACAAAGATCCTTTCGAAGGTTGTGCAATTTTTTTTCTTTTTTAATTATTAAAATACTTAACAAATTGATTTTACAGTAAAACGTTATTTGTATATTTTGAATGTTCATTTATTGATTATAAATTAACCCTTGTTTACTTGTATATTTGTGACATTTTTATTTATGTGAATTCTGATGAATATCACAAGTTATAAATTGAATCTAAATATAAGAAATTTCGTGTTGTGAATGTAAACTAATATCTTCAATTATTATTGTATAGACTATAGAAGTAAGCCTTACTTTTATATTCTTCCTACTAAATATATTTCGTGTTTCTATGTTATTTATTCCATTAATAATTATAATTATTGTCGACGGGCATATTTCGTAAAAAAAAAATAATATTGATGGTACAAAACTTTCCAATATTCATTCATATTATTGTTATCCTGTCGTCCGTGCTACAATCGGACTATCGGATATCTCTTTCTATCGTTGACGGTGTCCGTGTTGATATTATTATTTTTTTGCATAGTTAATCTTAGATTGTGCAATTTATCGCCTAAATCGTCTTAGATATTGTTTAATGTAAACTAATAAAAGAAACTAAATGGATAATATTAAGTTTAGTGAAAGAATCGTTAAAATTTTGCTTTTCCGGATAAAATTCGTCGTTGAGTGTTGCCTTATTTTATTGCCTAATGAGATAATTTATTTGTTATTTTAATTGACTAATCGTGCGGAACAGCATAAGCTTGAAGCGGGAACTCACATTACTAGGTTAGGTTAGTCGTGAAGGAGCCTAGATATATAATATACAAATTGTATGGATAAAAATAGGTGGGAAAGGGTAACTTTTAAATAAATATCCTTTTATAAGCATACATTGTTGTTTTACTATATTTTCTGTCTCCTTAAGGCCATGCATTAGTTGAGGCACGGTCTAAAAAGATCGTCGCTAGGCGATGCGCGGATTGCGGGTGGCGGGTGAAAATGACGCCTGTCAAGCGAAATATTAATTGTCATATAAATCCAACATACGTCCATTTTATGTTCTGTTTATTGTTCTATTAGTAACAATAATAATATATTCATTGACATGTTTTCTTTTTAAAGTAAATGGGTAACGTTTTTAGTCATCTTTACACGATTTTAGAATTAATTGACCCGTCGCCATCACGCAGCAAAGTGACGTGTTCCCGGGTCAACATTCTCTCAGTGAATGGCAGCGAGTCCAAAATTTCGTCGCGCGTACAGTTGAAAATTATTTGGCGTTTCACTGATGCGTCACCTTAAGTAGGTAAAGACACAAGACTCCATAAAGACAGAAATGATTTGACAGTGTAAGTAAGCAGAGTGTGAAAAAAATGATTACTCTACAGGTGAATGCTCTGTCACATGTCAGAGCACATTAATTGCACTCTTGGGATATTGTACACAGCATTGTATATCTATCTAGCTGTACTTTATAGCGAGTGAATCTCAATTTGAATCATTCAACAGACAATTTTCCAAGTGCATACACAAATAGGCACAAATACTGAACTGTTCTCAAATATTATTTTTATTTTTCATCTCAGATATATAATTCACTCTTATTATGAAATGTTTTATAATTTTATTAGTGCTCAACATGTGGTTTGTAAAAAGTGAGTGGGTGAAATTGCCAATAATTCAAAATAAAGATCTATTTATGAGCGAGGATTCGTATCTCATGAATAAAGCGAAAGAGGCCTCAACAGATGATCCATCTTTCGTGAAAGTCAGTACGAACGCTTTCACAGAGTATAAAAATATCTCGCAAGACCGACAGAGTAGTGTGACGAACATATTTTTATCCGATTTGACTACTTTAAATCCTAAAGAAAATCCATATACCCAATTAAATCAATACATGGACAAAAAAAATTCAAATTCCTCAAAAATATTCATAAATCGAAGTAATGACTATGAAAATTCGAAAAAGAGCGATCTGATAGTTGTTGAAAGTGATGGCGCTTTCATCAAAACAGATACTGGGGAGGAGGAAAATGTCTCCCCGATAATTTCAAATACGAAAGATAATAGAACTCAAACGTGGCCGTTTAATCTGAATCATTTAGCGAGTGTCCTAAAACATATTCAGGCGAGTATATTTTCAAACATACCACATGCGATAAAGAATAAAAAAGACTACCTCCAAAGTATTCAGGATAGAATTCTTTTAAACATTGGTAAGTATTTTGTTTTATTTATAGATTGTGTAGGTACTGTGAAACCAACCATAACTTAAATCTATAATATAGAATGATAGACAGCAGTTTCTTGCTATAAAAGTATAAACCCAGACGTCATATTAGATGATGAATTAACAGCAATTGACAATATACTCGATTCAAAACTGGATTCCAAAAATGTTGAAGAAAACATTTTTCTTTCTGTATACAGCCTAAATGTAAATAATGACTGTGAAGCAGTAACGAAGGGTGCAGGTTGGCTGTGATTTAACATGAATAGTGTACAGAAAACTTGGTCAGTCATACGTCATATTTATTTTCATTGAACTAAGACTACAAATTGCAGATATTGTTAGTAAGCTTTTAAAAGTCAATTAAACCCAGTGTAAATCAAGCCATAAGTAATAGATAATAGTAAAAAATATTCAAATATCTATTAAATATTTTTTATTCATTATAGATTGGTTTAGACAGGGCCTAATGAATTTAAAAAAAAAACAAATCAACACCATAACTAAATGTATTCTTAATTCAACACAAATAAGTATGACTATAAAGTTGTGCACTATTTTTGTCAGATTTTTCATAGCATAAACGATCTGAATATCAGGAGCCACTCAACATCAATTAAAATTAGTCTTAGCAATCAGCTTCACAGCAGTGGCGAGGGGTGGAGGTAGGCTGTTAAAATTCAACATAAATTTTAACCGAGACCCACGACCTTACCGCTTGGCCATAGTGGGTGATATATTTAATGCAATTAAAAGCATAAAAAAATCTGAGCCACTGAAACATCAGTCATAAGTCACGGGGATGAATATCAGTGGCGAGAGGTGGAGGTAGGCTGTTAAGATCCGACATAAATAGTGCACACTAAACTTTTTCAGTCATACTTATTTGTTTTCATTGAAGTAATAAAAATTGCAGATGGTGCTGGTTAGTTTTTAAAGTTCAATTAAACCCTGCATTTTGAAAGATTGCAATTGTATGAAAATTTTAGCTGAAATCATTTTATGTATTTGAATGAGACAATATAACTTCAAATAAATAGCCTATTTGGCGATCGACATTTTTACAGCATCTTTAAAGGTAAGTATTAGAATTAAATGGACCTATTGTGCACACTAACTCAATTTTCATAAAAATTAGACATTATGTACTATATATAATCCATGCAATAAATAAATCCATGATTCAATGTAAATTTAACTAGTTTTCATTTTAGTATAAAATGATATTGTGAAGTTTCGTAACAATAAAATAACCAAACTCGATCTTGATCTCATGGTCTCTGGGCTCATGTCTTGTAGACACAATGCCCGGACTACTAACAATAGACGAGGTGTTTGGCTAAAAAAGTTTATCAATATATTAAAAAAATGTCAAAACGTTCTAGCAGCAATCTATTTATAATAATAAATTGTGCAAAAAGATTTTTTTATTTCAATGACCGCAACCCAGCAACTCCAAAGCTATTTTGCTCAGAGGAACCTTTGAAATATTTTATGAAATCTCAATCATTCATACTGAAGCATTTTTGGCTTGATAGTAGATATTAATTAATACAAAATATTTTAATTTATAAATAATAATTTCATACTATAAAGACCATATTATTACTTTGTAGGTATCTGTCATTTGCAATCTTTCAGTAGGTACTTAGCTTAATACCCCGTTTACACGTGCATGGATTTACTGCTGACAGTACGTATTAGCGCGGCCATAACAAGAAAATGTATGAGTAAACATGTATTATCTTGCAGTTGCAAAGTTGCATGCATGAATCGGAAAAGTTCGGAAGCTTCTGAATTTTCATGCGACAGTTGGGATTATTTCGATTTGCACTTGCGCAGTAGAACGATAGTGGCGAACCTGCTGGCTAAAAAACGAACTACACTGCGGTCGATTTTTACGTACCATAAAATGTCAACATTGCATCTTGCTTACTCTTGAATATGAGATTGGAGAGACAGTTGGCACTTTTACGTGTAAACAGTTATTGTCACGATAGTTTAAAACACACACTATTGCTGACAGTAAATCCATGCACATTTACAGGCACCATAACATTCTTACAAATTTTACATTCAACATTATTAATAGAATCTTATCCTTCTGTGGTTTTCCTAAATCGCTGATACGAGTGTCCATTTGTCATAAGTGACATTCATCAAACAATGAATGCCATTCCGGTTTCTCAGTTTGTACAAAAATCAGTAGACGGGTGGTTTTTTTTGTTCAGCTACAATATCTTTATATATATCTTTATTTTCTTTTTCCAACCGTGTCCGATTCTAATAAGATATATCGAAGGCTTATTGTCATACAACACCATTTACAAAAGTCCAACTTTACAGGAGAACCAAAATATGTTTTTTTAGTTTCTTGTAACTCAACAAAGGTGACGTTTATTTAAAACCTAATGTTCATATTTTATAATTTATTGTGTATGTATGTATTTATCTTGCTTATGGTGATGCTAAAATTTATAGGTATGGTTTTAAAAATATATGAAAACAAGGAAAACAAAAAAAAACACTTTTTTGTAGATAACATTGTATATGGGCCTCCACAGAGTGGATGTTCCTATTAACAGATTTTGTTTTTACGAGAAATGGATGTCAGCCACTTGCTCAACCTATTGGGTCCATTCCTTGACTCATACACAAATTGAAAAACATTTGAACCTTAGATCCACGACGCTATAGATGTCGATATCTTTAGTTACAGCCAAATTTTATAATATACCTAAACTAATATCCGAGTGAAGTCTCATGAAGTATAAAACCATTCCAGACGACCGCATTAGTGCACTTTGGCCGAGTGAAAACAGGCAGGCCCGTGGCCATAAAGAAGATGACCAACATCTTGACTTCCCATCAGCAGAAACTGCATTGATGACTATCGGATTTTTAACATTCTCTGTTTTTCTCATAAAACTAGTCCTGGTGAGTAACTCTATATTATGTTTTAGTAGTTTATCATTTTATTATGAACATACTTAATATTAACTTCTGTTAAAGTGTTAACTTCTGTAATTATTCGGTTAGTCTAGTCTAGAGTCGCACCTCAGATAGCACATAATGCAACCATACGCACTTGCGGCAGGCCGCTGTGGCTAGCCGGCATACAAAAAATGATATGCGGCAGGCCGCTGCGGCTAGCCGCGATGCGGCCTGCCGCAAGTGCGTATGGGCACTAACGGACATAAATAGAGCGTGAAAGCAAAAATAGAGCCACATATTATATGGGATTTAGTTTACAATGTTTATATTAATGCTATCTCAATTTCACGCAAGTACAAAGATAAATGTTCGTATTTGATAATATTATGTCTATCTTTTAAGTATATGAAAAGTAGGTATGTTGCACCATGATTTTTAGCTATTCACACTGGGACAGAAGGTTACATGTAAATTGTACGTAAAACATTTCACCATGGCAGTTTGCCGTGAGCTTTCTTATCGGAAAGAGATGACCATATACTATACGGTCCCCAATTTGATTAGATTCAATATGAACATTAATTCAATTTTTATAGCTGATTTTGGCAAAATTCATGAAATCAAGAATGAAAACCTAACCTAACCCAACAAATAATCCAGTATATCGGCTATTTTCAAAATTTGTTTGCTGCTGGCTTCCTGTAAAGTGTAAACCGACAAGAACCGTGTTTTATTTAGACATGAATTTTATCAGTACTATACGACCCAAAGAGGTTGGGACGGTCTTTAATATAAGTATAATAAGTCTATAAGATGTGCAAGTTTCATCAATATTAGTTTAGTTGTTTCTGACTTACATACGACCAAACATACAAACACTCCAATTTCATTATTAGGACCAACGCTCAAAATGGAAAATTTTACGAACCGGAGCACTTGATAATTTTACGAAAATATTAATACTGTTACTTATCTAATTCTATACATAAATGTATTTAAAAAAACGATTTTGTTAGATTTTTTTATAATATGACATATCTCGCTCAGACGGTCAAATTAATATTTACACGAGACGGAGCGATAATTTTGGGGATTGTATGAACCGGAACGGCGCTCCGGTGAGTTCCGGTCCATTTCGAGCCCTGATTAGGACAGATTCTATCATGATTTATAAGACAAAAGTGATGAGGAACTGTTTTTCGGACCATGCGATTATCTGTATTACTGGCACCCAACTCGAGCAAGTCAGCAGCTACATCTATATCGGACAGCAGGTGCCCATAGACGGAAGCATGCACGATGAAATTGCTCGATGAGCAAAACTGGGATGGAGTGCTTTCGGACGTCTGAATAGTATCTTCAAGAGTGACCTACCATTATGTCTGAAGCGTAGAGTGTTCAACCAATGTGTGCTACCCGTGCTCACGTATGGCTGCGAGACGTGGACCCTCAACACGAGAGATGTCCAAAGGCTAAGAGTCGCACAGCGAGGCATGGAGAGGTGTATGTTGGGCATCACGCGAAAGGACCGTAAGAGAAACGAATGGGTTAGGAAGCAGACAGGAGTATGCGATGTAATAGACGTTGCCAAACAGCTGAAATGGAGATGGGCGGGGCACATTGCTCGCCGAAAGGATGGCCGCTGGACAAATGCCATCATCCAGTGGTACCCAAGGGGCACGAAACGGTCACAGGGTCGCCCTAAAAGCCGCTGGATTGACGAATTGGTAAAGTTTGGCGGAAATACGTGGCAGCGAATGACACAGGACCGAGAGAGTTGGAAGAAGCTTGGGGAGGTCTTCATCCAGCAGTGGATTGACCCCGGCTGATGATGATGATGATACAAACACTCCAATTTCATTATTAGGACAGATTTTATCATGATTTATAGTTATGTAAGTAATGGTCTCGGTTTTGGCAAAGATATTATTCATTTTGATTTATTTGTTAACCACAGACAAAAAAATTATATTGTTTATGGCTCTTGTATTCAAGAAATCTTTAAATAAATCAGCGTAGGTTCTAGCTTATTGTAAGTGTGATTTAATAGTTTTGAATCAATCGAGTTTGAAGATTGATTCCAAATATATGCGATATTGGCGTAGGTATATTGTAGCAAACCAGCGAAGACTTAATTAAGCCAATTGATAATATTTGGCAATGCCTACTGAAGAGAGACCAAAATTTGTGAACCGACTGAAATTTAAAAAAAATATTTTCCCTCGCAATTTGTGAAAATTTTATAATCTACAAACCCTAATAAATGTCACAATTTCGATTATATTATATCATATTGTTGAAATAGTGATACTAGTGATACATATTTAATTAACCAGCTAACTTGTTAAGTTTAGCGTTAATGGATACACATAAAACTTAATGAGCCATCAAATGGAACACGAAACAGAAAAATAAAACCTCAGTCATTATTTGCGTGAACATAATAATACCTGTAATATGAAGGTTGCTGATATATATATACAGTCGAGCTCGGTTATTATTATGATCGCGGATATAGCGAGATCTCGGATGTAACGAGGAAACATTCGTTGACATTTTAGTTTATGATTTTCTCCATACATTTATTCACTTTTATCTTCTTCTTATTGTGCCATCCCCTAGCGGAGGTCGGCCACCATCAAGGCGATCTTATCTTTGTCGTCTGCCACCCGGAACAGTTCAGTGGAGCTGCACTCGTACCTATCACGGAGGTTCTTAAGCCACGAAATGCGGCGCCGTCCTCTGCTATGCTTCCCATTGATCTTTCCTTGAATGACAAGTTGGGGAATGCTGTTTTTTTGTCCTCTCATAATGTGGCCGAGGTACTGTAGTTTCCTGGTTTTGATACTACGTAGAACTTCTCGGTCCTTCCCCATTTGATTAAGAACTTCAACATTTGTCACCCGGTCAGTCCAAGGAATTTTGAGGATGTGCCTATACTGCCCTTCCAAGGAAGAAGGCAGTAACTCGCAAAATTTGTGAAATTGAGTTATGAATGCCATCCGTTAGGTAATTTTGAAAGCTATATATTCTTTTCACTTTAAAATCAGTATTATCACTAAAATGCCGTTAAAATCCTTAGTGAAAAAATCTTCTAAAATAATGCAATTTTTTTAGGAAAAGGGCAGTAATTGCACCTATTCATTGCAGTTACTGCTTGTTTATTATTACTTTGTTTGTATTTTAACATTCTACTAATTAAAATTATCACCGTTTTTTATTAATTCACAATACTAAAGTTTGAAAAAAAAAACACATTATGTCATTTATCTCGAAAGTTTGTGAGAGTTAGTTACTGCCTTCTTCCTTAGAAGGGCAGTATACAGCCACATCTCGAAAGCCATAGAAACCATAGAAAAGAATTGAGAGAACATAACAACATACCATACGCAATCTCAGACCTAGGTTAAGATCTCGATTTCTAAGGAGGCGTCTCATTTTGAGAAAGGCGCTCCTTACGATCTCAATTATAGTTTTTATTTCCTGATCCCATTTCTCATTGACCCATGTACCTAAATATTTATAATGGGTCACACGTTCGATTGGTTCGCTGTTAATGACAAAATTTGTGTTGGTGTCGCTATTTTTGATACTAGTAATAGTTTTGTTTTCTTAAGTCTTTCTTCCCATAAGAATTACTGACCTCATTAGCTTTTTCTACCAGTTGATGTAACTCTTTAAACTATCAGCAATCAGCACAGTATCATCGGCATATCATATATTGTTAATATTATGTTTGCCATTAACCAAAATACCCACCGATTCACCTTGTAAGGTTTCCTTGAAAATAGCTTCTGAGTACATGTTAAATAGCAGAGTTAATGAGGTATAACGAGCTAAAATATCGTCGAAAATTTTCTTAAAACTGTTAATGTGTGGATCGTTTAAAAACATTTCGACCCTAAGCAATAAAATCCGACCGGACAAGATGCCGCCGGGTACCTAATTGGTGTTTTCGCCGACAATATTGAAAAAGTATCCACGCATATGGTTGAAAAAAAAATCCAAAGGTTTGTGAAGTAAGTAGGTACCTACCAGATCATTACAATAAACAACTTCTTTTGTAGTTACAAATACCAAGCTTGTTTCGGGAAAAAATTCTAATTGTGTATTTATGTTTGAATTGAGACTTTTGTGTTATGTGACCAAAATACCTATTCTCTGATATAACAAGTAACGCTTATAACAAGCAAATTCAGTCAGCCCCATCTTCCTCGTAATAACCAAGTTCGACTGTATAAAATATAGATAGGTATATGAGTACCTTGGTATCAAAGTGGGACATAAGCCATTTACAAAATTTTACAGGAGACTCACAAACATGTGTGAAAAGTGTCCGTTTTTCATATAACATACCAACTTTAAACTCAAAAATCTCTATGAAAACTACCGTTTTTGATACTTTTGGTGGATTTTTTGAAAAGAGCATCACTTGCACTACCATAATCAATTAAAACATGAATTTAGTGGGAGGTGGCGTTTTTCCCACTTTGATACCAAGGTACTCATATATAATTAGAATCTTATCTTTGCTTTGTAATTAATATGAACTTAGCAAGGTAGGTTGTACTTGGTTGGTTTCACTCCTACCTGTAAAACAATAAGGTACTGTGATGGCAAACGGTTACATATAACTGCTGTTTACACAATTTTACAGGAGAGCAAAAACAAAATCACTCTGATTAGTTAGTTTATAAGATATTTTATATCAAAATAAGTGGAATTAGCATCCCAACACAAACCTTAAACCATTTCTTTTAAAAAGATTGAAGTTTTATTGTTATCTTGTATTTTAAGCAGATTGTCTTATTGACTTATCAACTTTTTTCACATTTGGTGAGATGCAGATATTTTACCACGCTTTTATTAGCTCTTATTCTTGTTTGTCCGGTACAGATTTTTTCTTATGTGTCCAGTACAAATTTTTTCTTGTTTGTCCAAGATTTGTATTGGACGATTGAAGATTTTTAACTAACTAGAACCCGACTAGCTAGACATTTGAAACTTTTAGAATATATCAGAACTCGACGACAATTCATTCTTTTAATACTTTTGGCCATCTTTAAGCAGAATTGAATTAATTTTCAGTTAATTCTGTTTTGCATGTTTCGGAAAAAAATATTTACTACTCACTATTATTGGTTGCTAAGAGGGTCCTAGCAACTAAATTATTAATATATATGTGCGTTACTATGGAAATCAATATATTGGAAATGGAAATCTATAATATTTATTCAGTATTTCTATCAGTACAAAAAAAGTATTTATTAATACATAGAATAATTGTCAAGTTTATATGATTCCACATCTTATTTTGCCACATCAAAGAATATACAATTTGGAACATATTATGGAAGAAAACTTAAGAAGAAAAAACCGCATACGGTTATGCCATCAAATAGCATTCTGATTTTTCAGTGACACTATTTATTTTGTGTCATGTTGGGCTACCATTTTTAATTGAGAATTTGCTAATGGCTGGCATCAGATCTTCATAAAAAAATAGTTATATTTACTCATTGAGTCTTGTTTTATAGCAGACATGGTAAGGAAGCATTATTTAATCTTATTTTTAATTAACCATTTTTTTTATTGAACGAATAATTCACAATATTTAAGAATGTAACATTCTAATTATTGAACATACTTACATAATTTTGAAAACACTTCTGAGAAAATATAATATTATAACCAATAGAAAAAATCTTTTTTGAAAAAAGTAAGAAACCCAGCAGGATTGAACCTGAATCTCTCGGGTTTCGCATCCATGCACATAGACCACTATGCATTGCTCTTTTCAAAAAGGATTTTTTCTATTGGTTATTATATATTTTCTTTGAAGTGTTTTCAAAATTATGTATGTTCAATAAATAGAATTTTACATTCTTAAGTCTTGTGAATTATTCGTTGAACAAAAAAATAGCTAATTAAAAATTATTAGCAAGTTCAAGTTACAACAAAAAATCTTGGAGTGATCCGTGAAATCGGTTAGTAATTAAAAGTAAAACCTACTTTGATTTAAAATACAAAAGCCGATCGCCAATGGTAGCCCAATTTGGAAAGCGCTTCAGTGGGTATTAAAGGCCATTAGTTAAAACTTATCGCAATTAAGTACGACTCCTTTAGCATAGTGGTGTCTGGGCGCAATACCCGAGAGATGCAGGTTCGATTCCTGCAGGGTGGGTGTCATACTTTTTTCAAAAAGATTTTTTCTATTAGTTATAATTAGGCATACCATATGTCCCGGTTTCACACATTTGTCCCGGTGTCCCGGCTGTTATCCGGTGTCTTGTCATTGTTGTCATCATCATCATCATCAGCCTGAATCTATCCACTGCTGGATGAAGGCCTCTTCAAGTTGCTTCCACTTCTCTCGGTCCTGTGCATTGCGTTGCCACGTACTTCCGCAGAACTTTATCATTTCATCGATCCAGCGGCCTCTAGGTCTACCTTGTGGACGTTTTGTACTTCTTGGATACCACTGGATGACTAGATTTGTCCAACGATTGTCTCTTCTTCGACCTATGTGTCCAGCCCATCTCCATTTAAGGCTTTTAATAAACTCTATTACATCGCAAACCCTTGTCTGCTTCCTTATCCACTCATTCCTCTTTTTGTCCTTTCGCGTTATGCCCAGCATGCACCTCTCCATACCACGTTGTGCTACTCTAAGTTTCTGGATCTCTCTTTTACTTAGGGTCCATGTTTCACACGCATATGTCATCACGGGAAGCACACACTGGTTGAACACTTTGCGCTTTAGGCACAGTGGAAGGTCACTTTTGAAGACATTATTCAGGCGGCCAAAAGCACTCCAGCCTAGCTTTACTCTGCGAACAATTTCATCAAATATACATCCATCTATAGATACTTGTTGTCCCAGATAGATGTAGCTTTTCACCTGTTCGAGCTGAGTGCCATTGATGAGGATCTCTTTTTGGCCTGCAAAGCAGTTGAACATGACTTTCGTCTTTGTTACATTTATTTTCAAACCTACTTTGTTGCTTACTTCAGCGAGTTCCTGCATTCTGCTTTGGAGGTCTTCTGAGTCTTGCGAGAAAATTACTATGTCATCGGCAAAGCGCAGATGACTCAGGTATTCTCCATTTATGGGGATCCCTTTGTCATTCCAGTCAAGTTGCCTGAATAAGTCTTCAAGGGTAGCTGTAAATAGTTTAGGTGAGATTGTATCACCTTGTCGGACTCCTTTGCTGATAGGAAATCTGCGCGATGGTTTATGGAGATTTACAGATGCTGTTGCGCTACTGTATATATTATTGAAAATATTTATATAGCGTCCAGGGATTCCTTGTTTTCTGAGTGCGTCGAGTATTGAACATTTCTTTATCGAATCAAACGCCTTCTCATAGTCTATAAAACCCATGCATAGTGGCAGTTTGTATTCCTGGTACCGCTCTATGATTTCTCTGACGACTTGGATATGGTCCATAGTGCTGTATCCTCCTCTAAATCCGGCTTGTTCTCTCGGTTGGTTCTCGTCTAGTACATTTTGCAGACGGTTTGAGAGAATTTTTGTGAACGTCTTGTAGAGAATAGGGAGTAGACTTATTGGACGATAATTTGCTAGGTCTTCTCTGTCACCTTTTTTGTGAAGAATGACAATGCTGGCATTTTTCCATACCTCTGGGACATCCTCTTTGCATATGCAGGCTGTGAACAATTGTGCAAGTACTTCATTTGCATCCTTTCCTGCTTTTTTGAGGATATCTATCGTTAAACCGTCTTCCCCGGGGGCTTTCCCACTTTTCATGTAATTTAAAGCATGGGTTACTTCCCAGGATGTAATTTCGGGAGTATGGTCTTCCGAATTTCCATTTCTCTGAAGATCTAAGTCTATAGTCGTATTGTCAGTGTCATCACTGTAGAGATCGCTGTAGAACTCTTCAACTCGGCTTAACAAGTGTTCCCAATTTCTGACGATAGAACCATCTTTTGCTTTTAGTGCTGTGATTTGACGTTTTCCTATCGACAAGCATTGCTTGTTTTTGTTTAAACTTCTGCCTGCTTTCACAATTGCTTGTATGAGGTTTACATTGAATTTACGAAGGTCTTCTCTAATCTTCCTTCGGAGGGTTTTGCAAAGTGATGAAAACTCCATATCGTTTTGCGCCTGTCTATCGCTCTTGGTTTTCCTTCTCTGCTCCATAAGATTCAATGTTGCCTTCGAAAGCTTGGTGGAAGGTGTAACTTCTGAGCTTTTTACGCCTGTTTTTTCTGCACATTGTATATTTTTTAATTAATAAATATTTTCATATCCCAAATCGAGTATATTGACAAGTGGGTCCAATTATTGTAAAATTTTCACGTGCAACACATCGATGTACCCAAACTAGTAAAAGTTATTCAATACAATTGTTGTGTTAACCGGGAAAGTCCGCAGCTTTGGAGCGTGTTTTCTCGATCATGAAACACATTTTTAGTCGAATGACCGAGGCCGTATCCAAGAGTCTACGGTATGGGCGCTACTGTACTGCAAATTGAACTTATTTAGCATTACATACAACCTTTTTTATGAGAAACTTAACAAAAATAATAATGTGCTGAAAAAAGTTCATGCCAGCAAGAAGTTATGACTGATACAATTAATAAATAAAATAATTAAAATTTGTGCTGCAGCAGACCTTCTACATTCTTCTTTCGTAGATACTTTTAATAATAAAACAATGTTTAGTGGTTAAATTTGTTTCTTCGCCCTATCTCACGTCCCTGTCCCGGTTTAGAATTTTATAATTATGGTAAGCCTAGTTATAATATATTTTCAAAATTATGTATTTTCATTCATTTTATTGTTGTTTTAATAGTTAATGTTCATCAGTGGCGAAGGGTGGTTGTAGGCTGTGGAGATTCGACATAAATAGAGCACACTAAACTTTGTCAGTTTGTTGTCGTTGGGTTTAATTGAATTTTAAAAACTAACCAACACCATAAATTATTGTAGTCTGGGCTGAATGAAAATAAATACATATGACTGACAAGAGTTTAGTGTGTAATATTTATGTTGGATCGTAACAGCCTACCTCCACTCTTTTCCACTGAAGTATAGTAAGTAGATTTTATTTCTACACTACATAATATGTGTGTGACAATATTTACGGGTATACCTGCAGTTGCGTTAGCAGAATGGAACAATACTACTTTAAAAACATAAATCTGGATTTTTATCTATTTACGAAAGAGTGTAACGTGTACTTTGTAGATCCAGATATCTATCATTTATTCAAGTCCTTTTATTCTTCACATCCTGTGTCCATTAATAAGTCAACGGGTGTAAATAAATAAGTCACAAAGTCATGACAGAAATGATAATTTATTAGTTTTGTATACTTGGATAACAAATGAAGAGCTTAGCTTAGGATATAACAGGTAACAAGCGACTCCCATATTCTTAGTTTTAAAAACAATTATATTTAAATTTGTATATAAACACACATAAAATTGTAGGAATCCTCTGAATAAATTGTTTAACAAAATTTTGGTTGATTTGTTGTTGAAAGAGATACTATAGTCAGAAAATACTTTTACTATACAATAAATTTAAAACTTAAAGTTGTGATTATATTGAGATGCATATCGTGTACTATCACGCTGACAAATTTAGTCTATGGTTTCGTCATTTTGCAGAATATTTTGAACGAACACGATCTCTGCAAATTCAATGATGGAGTAACCTAGTAATGAGTCTCTGTGAATTCAATAATATTTTGAACAGAACCCAACCGGCAGACCATAGATAATAGACAACATTCTTATAGAAAATACATAGTGCCAACCGTTAAAAACAAAAAACACACGATTTTGACATGATTTGAAAATGTGTAGGCATGTAGAAAATGATAAAAAACGTTCATTGACTCATGCAGGTGTCGATGCAGTGCAGTACAACATGAGGTGACCTCTTTGTTGTTCTGATGATTTCGGCAGATTTTGATAACTGTTAATGTTCGTTTAAAGGTTCAAAATGTGCTATGGGATGGGAGCATCAGTCTGATAACATTTTAAAAACCAAGAAAAACGACATTACACACTTTTTTGCCGTAGCGGCAACTTAATGTGACGACACGTGATAGTATGCGACATGCACCATAATATATTTCGCGGTTTAGGCTCATCACACATTACAAAGGCTAGACACAAATCGCAGGAAGTATGTAAGTCTAGACTCTAGTTATGCATTTTAGTAATGGTTCAGAAATGGGGATATTACGCACGGGCATGGCGGAGGTGTCCTACGCCCATGAATCCGCGACGAGTCTGTCTTTGTTTTAATCTACACAATAAAAACAATTTTCACAAAATCATTTAGCTGCAGTGTTTCCCAACCGCTGGTCCGCAGAATTTTTCTGCCGGTTCTAAGATTGTTACCGCTAGAAAACTATCCATCTGACTTAAAAACCTATTAAATAATTGTCAGCATTTACGACTACCCATTCATGTGAGAAGACTGTCGGCCATGTCAGTAATAAAAAGGAAACAGAGAAACCGAATGGATGTCAACGCAGAGCATCGTCTCTTCGAACAAACATTACAGCCACGATTATCAACTATTATAGTAAAAATCAAATATTGCTTTCTCAAAATTCCAGAAGTATTAAAAATTCAGTTTCTGCTTATTTCAATTAGAATTTACATGTTATATATTTTTTGTATTCGCAATCAGACTGTTGATAATACAGGATTTAAAAACGAATAAACGAAATATAATATTTTTATTTCTGTGTTGGCGGTCTACGTAATATTTCAATTATTACCAGTCTGCAGGTATGGGTTGGGGAACATTGATCTAGTGTATACATAGTTCCTATACACGGTTTAGAAGCAAAATTCTATGATACTTTTGATAGATTTTTTCTAAAATAAAAATAATGTATAATCTCTATTCCAGCAAGTGATAAATACGCTGAAGGCTAAAAAAATGATGTACTTCACACCAATGCCCTCTGCTTTGGGAAGATCATATCAAAACCGGCAACAAAATGACATTGAATCAACTGCCAGGATTATCAAGATGATGGAAGATTTTAAGAAGCATTGATGTAGCTTACTATTACGAGTGTACAAGAAAGAATTGTTATGTGACAGTGAGGTCACCTGGTCACATAATTAAAATTTTCTGTATTTGATTCAAGGTGACATCATTTTCACATAACAATTTTATTTTGCGACATCTAGTTAAGTATGAATTATATTTGAATATTATTTGAAATCAAATACATGTTCGTTAAAAATAAATTATCATAAAATGTGGCCATTGAACAAAAATACTATACACAAAACAAATAAAATTTAAACTAAATTAGGTATTGGGTTTCTATTTTAATACTAAGTACATTGTTGTCCTTCACCTGGCCTGGACGTGTGTGTCAGAGGGTGACACTCTGCATATGTAACATGGATTCCGTCACCACGGCTGACCCTCCCTCACCCTGCAACGGTGCTACAAAAGTGATCTATGCACTGCTGTGCAGGTCTCATATGACTGTGCTCCGATGCCGCAGTCTGACTTAAGTAGGTACATTATTGTCTTTATATTATTTCTCACTACACATTTGTCTTTTGAGTCAAATTACACTACCAAACGGTCCCACTGAGTGAACCATATGGAGGCGGAATATGGCCGTCTTTGGCAATTTTCTGCATAAAAACGCCCAGCCTGGTCTTTGGCCCGCCTTCGTCAATTTTTTGCATTTTGTCATAATATTCAGTCATTAAAAGCTGCAAGACTTTTGCGAATTGTCTCTTGTAGTGTTTGAAGCACTCCGATCCGCACACGGAGAGGAAATCAAAAAGTAAAGTGGCGCTGATCTCCATTTCGGGTTCTAGATTGGTGAAAGCGGCCAACCATCTCCAGGCGTGTGGCAAGCTTTGGGGATGAGGAGCATTGACGCTCCGAGGCATTCTTGTCACCCAAATTGCAGCACGCAACCGGAATATTCCAGACATTCTTTTGATGAACTTGTCCTGTTTTTCCACGGTACCGTCTTCGTTGTAGCGATATCCTCTGGCTTTATAAAAATCTTCTTCCGATTGTCCTTCGCACTGCGGTATAAGCATAGGTACTAAATATGGACAGTCTCTGTAAAAGTGAGCATCTAACAATTTTATCAATTCGGGAAATCTAGCACATAAAGCTATCGTAACTGACGCGATAGGAAACGCCGCTTCTGGATTACTGGAAACTGTCAAATCTCCTTGCTGCACTATTTTCCGCGCCAGTAAATTCATGCAAAACGCCTTTCCTTCGGGATGCTGATTGACCGAGATATGATCATTCTGCAATCTGACCCTCTCGCCGTTGAGCAGTTGGTACAGCTTGTCATATTTATCTTTTAAATGAGACCCGCTCACGGAAGATATAGTATTCAAAGGAGTATTGACAGCTTTTTGAAGCTCAAATCTGAACTTCTTTTGAGACACGTCTTCTAGTAAATTTCTATAACTGCGTTCATAATTTTCTAAATACAACTTTGATTCAATATACAAATTGTGGGATTGATTACTAAAGAATTTCACTTTCACCGGCGCGCTCGGAGCTGGTTTTGGTTTTTCAGGACTATTATTGTTAATATTTGCTATATCTCCGGTTTCTTTAGAATGTATTATTTCAGGTACCGAGATGGTTTCTTGAATCGCCTTATTAGCCAGTTCTATATTGGCAATATCTTGGACAATAGCAGTCTTTAAATCGTTCATTTGCACAACAAGCACTTCAGTTTTTTGAATATCATCTAACTTAATGTTGCCAGACTTCAAATTTTCAGTAATATTATCCATCGAAGAAATTATGACTGTTATTGCAGAATCATATTTCTGACGATTTTTGCTCGGGATAGTTTTATCTGATGACAGCATATTGTTGACGTCAACATGCAATGTGCTCAGTCTTGAGTGGTTTTTATTGAACCGTTCAAACCATTTGGCCGACTCTAATTGCTTCTCCATGCGTAATCTGATTTTTTTTGCGTTAGCGAGGTTCTCATTGTCCAATTTTTTCTGTTCCAACTTCGCAAGTTCATCACCGGCAGCCACCTCTTGTAGGATTTCTATTTCTCGATATCTTTGTTCCTGAGCCCTTCTTTCATACTCAAGTTCCTTTTGATTCCAAAACTCGGTCTTCATTTTGTCTCGCTTTGCAATCATATTACTGAGCATGCTCCTGAGATCGAGATCGGCGGCTTCTTTTCTCTGAAGATTACATTCGAGCATCACCTTCCCGAGTGACATTCTGCCGCATTTAGTTTCAATCAGAAGTTCATTCTGCCATGCTTCCACGTGCATCATTTTTTTTTTCTGTTCCGAACCATTTACATCGACAGTGACGCGAAGATTTTTGATGGCACTGGTGGAGGAGTGATGATCTATGCTGACCTTTCTCGGGCCAATTGTGGTTTCATGTACATATGGTGCAATCTCGATGGCCTTCTGGAGGGCTGATCTCCTCAACTCTTGGAATTCGTAGTCTATCTCGGGCATACGATTATACTTTCGCATGTTCGACATTTTCTGTGAGATCGGATATCTGAAAAAATAATATTTCTGTCAGATACTACCTTGATGTCAATAGCTAAACCATTTTTAGACATCTTCAATGGTGAACATTCAAAAGTTTATGGTATACCTACGCGAATAATTGAACTTACTAAAGCCGCGTTGACACGGTCCAAGTACGATCCAAGTAGACTTGGATAGGAATAATTAGTATGAAGATGTCTCATCCAAGTGACAGCTTCATACTATTTATTCCTATCCAAGTGACAGCTCCATACTATTTATTCCTATCCAAGTTAACTTGGATGAGTAGGACGCGGTCCAAGTAGCTTGGATAGGAATAATTAGTAGGAAGATGTCACATACGAGTTCACTTGGATGGCACTCGGTCCAAGTGTACTTGGATCGGGTGCCATCCAAGTTTACTTGGATAGGAATAAATAGTATGAAGCTGTCACTTGGATGAGACATCTTCATACTAATTATTCCTATCCAAGTCTACTTGGATCGTACTTGGACCGTGTCAACGCGGCTTAACTCTGCTTGAAATTGTTGACAGCTGACTCAAAATACAAACTTTTCATATTATTTGAAGCTTGTTAAAAATCCTAAACCATAACAAGAGACGCGGTTGGAGGTTATGGAATTTGATTTTCTTATACAAATTATACACACGGTTTATCAATTATTTATTTTTGAATAAACGATAAATTTGAAACAAATCAATAACATGTGGGTACACCAATAAAACCTCAAATGAAGAGAATGTAGAAATAAAATAAGTTATAATAAAATAATAAGAGCACTTGGTTTACTTACACAGGAATCAAATAATTTGACATATTAGCCAAATCTGAGCATTATTTATTTGTTTTTATTCGAAATAACAACTGAAACTTTTATTAATAGCGAAATGGTATTTTAATTATTAATCTTTTAAAAAAGAAACCTTCAAAAATTCAAATATGTAACAAGTCAAAAAGTGAAGTGCGTTACAAAGTTGCCACGGTGGTGAGCTGATATTTAACGTCGAATTACCTAATTATACCATTTAGTTTTGCATTTTGTACTAAATCTTATATTCAATTAGTAATTTAGGTCACCCAATGTAATGCTATATTTAATTGAAGTAGGTATCATTCTGTTCTAAATACATTTTTTGTAATTTTTTTGTCTTTTCCATGGTTAGTATTTTATAGCCATAAAAAATAAAAAATAAACTAACGGCAACAGTGTTGCCACCTTTTTTTACTGATAATGCAAAGTTGTAAAAATATAAAATTTAGGAAAATCGCGAAACATGTTACGTGATGAATTCTTCAAAATTGTATATTTGACGTGAAATTTTAGTATAGCTGTAACTTATATTTTTCGAGAAATTAAAATTACAGTAATAATCAAAGAGATGGAGTCCAATCTCTTTGGTAATAGTAATATTTATAGTAAGCCTCTATGCTAGCAACATTTAACGGAAAATGACAGAAGTCGCAACGTTGCCAACCGTACTATAATTATAGTATATATACTATAATTTTCATCCGCGTCTATGTACGATAGTAAAAAGGTATAGTACGCCCAAAATACAATAATTTTGAATATAGGAAAAAATACGCAAAAAGTACTAAGCTTTCAATATATCCGTACTGGTACTGTTCGGTTATACGGAATACAGCGGAAAACGCATTTTGAAAATAGCCGATAAACTGGATTATTTGTTAGGTTAATGAAGGCCTCCGAATTCCTGACTAGCTCTGGAGTGGAAGTGGAGGTTCATCAATTGTGGAGAGAGCAGGCAGTGGCCTCATGGATGTGGAGTAACCAAGAAGTTACGATAGAAAAAAGTCAATAATAAAAGAAAAACACTAGTTAAACTTCGGAACTGGTATATTATCAATGTTTATACACAATTTAACTTATGGCACTCTTTTACTTTAAAGTTTATAATTAAATGTCAAATGAATAAATGTTTATGTATAACTGGATTCTCGATAAACAATCACAATAAGCCGAAATGTCAAAATTATTTAATGTTCACAGGTCACAATTAAGGTAAACGTACCAGTAGTTGACCACTTAAGAAAAAAATTCAACAAAAATAACGATTAACGTTTGGCATTACACCGAATGTTGGCAAAGCAAGTCTACTCATAATGGATCAAATGTCTTAATTAATATGACAAGACAAAAATTAAGAAAGGGTCTGTTACAAAAAAATTGTGTTCAATTTTTCAAGACCATGTTTTTGTTCCAGTAGTTGACCATCCAAAAAATTGAAAGTTCCAGTAGTTGACCACTATATGTTTCAATAGTTGACCATGTCTAATCATGGGTTCCAGTAGTTGACCACTATATTTTTCAGTAGTTGACCATGTCTAATCAGAAGGCTTTATGGCAGAGTTGCCTCAGGGCTTCCTGTCAGACCACTCTAGCCCATAGCTACTTGAACCAACTTGGTAACAATGGGCGGTTCAGTAACAAGTTACATAGGAGAGGATTCTGTTTGACAGCCAATCATCAGCTTCGGGTAACAAAAGGTGCAAAATTAGTTACTTCAAACTAAAAATTCAAAAATATATTTATTTTAGCAACTAAGTACATACATACTACATAGTAACGCATAGGCTCAGTACTTATCAAAATAAAACTTAACATAAAAATCCTTAGATATTCCAAATAAAGTCCAATTATTCCGGAACTAAATAAACATTACGAGTTTTGCTTACTTGTGTTGGATCATTTATGTGGGATACTACCACCTTCCATTCATAACTAAGTACATCGGGTCGCTCTGGCCATTTCCATAATCTCCCGCACTTTTGCATCGATGAAATAGTAGCTTTTACTTTAGAAATATGGACGATTTTCCCCGGGAAGTATTATAATATAATGTTCATTGATGACTTTCATAACGGGCAGCCATCGAGTTTTAGGCTTAAAGCTTTCATCACTAGACTTATGCCATTCACTCTCCGCTGAGTCTGAAATGTCAACACTTGGGTTAGAAGACTCGGAAGAAAAACGCATTTTCTTCTTGACTGCTTTCAATTCCCCCATTTTTTTTCTTCCTTTGCATGCTCATTTAGTTCTTTCTTTCTTTGCCTCTCTGCAGCTCGTTCTTTTTTCAACCGTTCCATTTCTTCTTTCTTCCACTTTTTGTTTACGTAATACTCCTGGCAAGGTTTCCCGGAAACACTGGTGGGGGTTTTTTCCATTTTTTGCTTTCTTCATGAATTTTTCTTCCCCTTCACCGGGGAAGAAAAAATGTCTCTTGAATGGACTACGAATATTTGATGGACCAGCCACGGGTTCACTGGCGATTGGAGACGAAGTATCATTACAAATCCTTATACCAGCCTTAGGTGCACTGGCGATTGGAGACGAATCACCATCACAAGTCGTTAGAAAGCCACAGGTGCCCTAGTGATTGGAGATGAAACATCTGATCTGATCATAATAATTCATAGTATTCCAGGCGGCCAAAGACATCATATCATCGGATTCCTCTTCTTGCAATGCCTCATCGATGAGTCTGACCGGGTCAGGTGGAGTGATATTTTCCAACTCATTTTTTTACTTTTCGTCACAGTGCGAACAGTGACTTGTCATCTTGATCAAGTTCGTTGTTTTTGCGGAAAGATTCAAGATTTTCCTCATCAATGTTTTTACTCAGGATCTCTCTCTAAATACCGCTTGGGATCCTCTGATGAAACCATTGAAGGCACACTTTACGATTCTCCTGGTACTGTTACAGTTTAAGGGCTCCATGGACAAAGTCCACATTTTCGGAAATTTCTTGAGGAATTCTTTTGTACTTGTAGAGGACTGTCGTTGGTGTGACAGCCCCACCGACACTCCCTGTTACTATGACGGTTATGCATTCTTTATCGTTGGCATTTACCTGCTGGTACACTGTCTCGATTCCTTTTTTGGCTAAGACCCTGCTCCCCTAGGGGTGGCAGGTTATATGAAAGTATGGTGAAGCAGGCAGGTTATATAAAAAAAGTATGGTGAGGTAGGCTGATAAACAATTTGCGGCAAAACTAACGTTAACATTATTAATTATATGGGTACGTTATAATGACCAAAGTAAATCCTCCGTGATGCCCTGCATTTTTTTATCGCGTCGCTATTTCTCGTAAGTTGTCGGCTATTGTTGGCTTGCTGCATTCAGTTGTTATATATTCAGGGCTATAATTCAAGAAATTTTTGTTTTCCGAAGAAAAAAAACACAAACCCGTTGCTTAAAAAATAAAAAGTCGACACCTAGGTCGTCTACTGGACAGAACCACCCTAGACACTTATAATTAATAAATAATCATCGTTCCATACTTATGAATGTAAAAATTGTTCAAAACTAAGTGAAATAATTTTATTTAATTTATCTAGTAGTTGACCACCCTGGTCAACTACTGAAAAAGTATTAAAAAAAGTTTGAGTAGTTGACCCCCCCACAAACTTGCTTCCTTGTAAATAAAACTAAAAAATTACAAATGATATCGATACTTCAATATTATGACTGCCCGTAATGCATTAACTTGATATTATGAAGTCAAAAACATTAAATTGGCATATGCTTACATCCACTGATATCCTTAACAATTTACTTAAGAAATTAAAAATAAAATGCTTACGGCGTGATGTGTTGTTTTCAAATAGCTGCTATGACGCTCCTATGACATATGGTGACGTGTTAGTTTCTCAATCCGACCACAGATGGCTTCACTTGTCTCATCTTTACAATTTAGAGCAATCCCGTGTCTACGTTTCTTATTTTCGGCATTTTATTGAAAAAAGGTCAACTACTGGTACATTTACCTTAATCAAAAAAAAGTCGAAATTGTTCATATCCGAAGTTCACAAAAAGATAAAATTTAATTATCATTAAATTAATTATTAAAATTAATTCGTTTATTATTAATTAATTATTTAAAATTAACTTTATTATTATTAATTAATTATTTAAAATTAGCTTTATTATTATTAATTAGTAGACGAGGTCGCACGAGTCCCGGGGCACTAAAGCGAAAGGTTGGGAGCCAGGTCCAAAAAAAAATTGAAACGTCAAAGTCAATAATTGTCAATACTGTACGTGGTCGCGAACTGTCAAAGTGACAGTTATGTATTCGACGACGTTTAGGTATCACTCCACACCAATAGGTATGACCAAGAGGTATTTGAGTCCCGACGGGTGGCTCAAAGGGGGTGATGATTCTGCCCGGCGGAATTCACAACGCGCGACTGGAAAATTTGTATGAGATTTTCGAATAAATCGTGTCTCAGAGTGTCGTGGAGACAAGCTCTGAAAGCACGAAAAAGACTGGATATCGAATTTTAGAATACGGCCTTTTATTCAATTAGGCGTGGTCGCATTTCTTTGTCCAACGTTTGGTGGTTGCTGAATTTGCATAACTGTCTCATTATAACATTTGTGCTAAATCCGATGTGCGATACCGACATATGCTACACGTTTATATCCGGTTGACGGATGTCAGTCTATCAACCACACATAATAGGTATTAATAATTGCTTTGCATATGCTCATATTCCATCATCCGAGGATTTCTCGCGCCTTATTCTGGCACTCGATTGCCCTGAAGGACGGCCAACCCTCGATCCGTTGTTCGGCGCGCATGACAGTGATGCCGTCATACGTGCGAGCGAGAGAGGGTCCCCCATCGTTCGATATATTTTGCTGTGTTCGAAATCGATTCTGGGCACACATGACAGAGACGCCGTCATATGTGTGAGCGGGAAAGGTTCCCTATCATATGAATGGGAACGCCGCTCTCGGAGATGACTTCGCGTTATTCCGCGGATTTATATCGTATCTGATTACGATTAAAATCACGCTGGATCATGATTAAAATCGGATCCTATATGTTGCTCCGCTTTGTGATTGCACTGCAATGTGCAAATGGAAGACTTCGCAACAGGTTATGAGCATATGTTTACAATTACCACACCGTATGTGTGCACACATAGTGATATCGATTTACATCTGATTAATATTAATATTACCTTAATTACCATATACCATTAACTCCCGTCCATATATCCCGCTTTATTATTTATCCAATCCATTGCATAATATATTACATTTACCTATTATATTACAAATTCTTTTACATATCATATTACAAATCAAATCGTATTCTACATTTAATTACCCCTTACCTAAGCATGTATTTAATCAAAATTTAACTCTATTACCTTATTACCTATATATACATGGTCTGCGACCGATTTATCTCCTCCACAGTTCACCTTGAGAGGTGGTGGGACCTGGCAAGGTAAACTGTGGGACTCATTACATATTTCATCCTGTTTAGCTTTGTCAAGGGGCAACCGTCGTATGTCCAGTGGTAGAATTGGCTATTGAGGTCAGACCAAAATAGTTGGGTCTCCAACTACTCTACCAGGGGGGCACCCACTTAGGGTCTACGAATTATGTATCATTAACCTAACCAAACCTAACCCAACCTAACCTAACCCAAACTAACAAATAATCCAGTTTATCGGGTATTTTAAAAATGCGTTTTCCGCTGTATTCCGTATAATCGAACTGTACCATATAGGAAGTTTTGGAGAACTTAAAAAAAATGCTCGAAAAACGTAAAAAATCCCTTGAATTTGGTTTAAAATGAAATTTCTTGAATTCTTCGGAAAGCATTTTTGGTCGGAAGAGGTACCTGCCTAAATAAAAAGGGGTCTCGGAGATTCTCAATTTCTCCGTTATTTTTTTTCTGCGAAACAAAAACCCTATACATTTTCAAAAGATGACAACGCGTACTATATTTGTTCCTCAAATACTATAATTTTGGAGGCTCTGTACTATAATTCCACTTTGAAAAGATGGCAGCACTAACTGGCAGTCAGCAATAATGACAGTTCATAATTTTGACATTCGACTTGATTCAAAAACATTGTTCGAGAATTGGTAGAAGAAGAAAATGCCTTAAACATAATATATTGATTCAAATATAAATATAGGATATTATGAAAAGTACCCATCTTTTAACGGCCATAAAGATATCATACAAAACAAGGTTGCCCCTTAAGTATCCAGCATGACAGAAATAATTTTGAGTGATGCTAAGCATAAAAGAATATCTAAGATCGTCCTGTTTCCGGGAGATTTTTCCTCTAACGCTGTCGAAGGTTCAGACTGCCAAATAGAAATATCAGAAGTTTCAATCAAAGATGAATCAGGAAACTTCCAACCGAGTGAAAACAGTGTTATTTTAAGCGAAAACTTCACTGGAGACATCACGATCGGACAGAGCCTATCTTATATAGATATCGATATAGAAAGATGTTTACAGCATATGTTTGTAGGCGAAACGAGCATCATTCAGATTTTATATTTGAACAAAAACGAGAGTATCGCTCAAATAATCGCATGTAATATAAAAATAGTAAAAGTGACAGATCCCGGATTGTTTTGTGACTGGCATTGGGCAAAAAGGGTAACGCATGCAGTAAAGCACAAAGATTCCGGAGTCCAATTAGTCAAAGATAAAAAAGTTATCGATGCATTTCGACAGTTTAGTAAGGCATTGAAGTTTCTATTGACGTTGAAAGATTTTGATTTCGAAGCAATGAGTGAAACTGACAAAAAAGATGTGATCGATTTAAAAGTTAAACTGTACAATAATCTGGCGCACTGCCAACTTCAATTCAATGAATACGATGCGGTGATAGTCTTGTGCACAAAAGTATTGGCATTCGATCAAGGAAATGTCAAAGCTCTGTACAGACGATGCTCGGCGCTGATGGGCTTATCCGACTGGGAGGCCGCTTATTCAGATATCTGTCAAGTCCTCATCATCACACCTGATGATTCCGCCGCCAAGCAGAAGGCGTCCGTGTTAAGAGAGAAGGTGAAACACATTAACGAAGCTTACAAGAAAGTTATCAGAAACATGTTTGTTTGATTTGCATGAAACTGGATTGATTGGCTCCATACTGAGACCCTACGGGATACGACTGACATTTAAATAAAAAATTAATTAGTGCATCAACACGGTTATTAATTTGTAATTGTATTTTATTTTTAGGCTTGTTGATCAACTTTATTATCGATACTTTTTGACCGATCGATACTATTGAGTTTTTTTTTTTTTTTTAAATAAATCCCTCGCAGACAAAACAGGTGTCATTTCATACCGATACCGGTAATAATACTTTCAATATGACGGCCTCTGTCACACCGATCTGTTGGAGTGGTGTTCGCTTTCATACACCTAATTTGTACACTTCACCACATTATCTCTTGAGAATAGTTTCTGCAACGAGCTCGATACGTTGAGGAATACATGGTGACAGCCCAAAAATAAAATACAAAGACTTAGGTAGACAATATATTGATATGTAAAGAAATGTTCATAATATATTATCATTGCGTCTGCACCTCATATCAGGATTTTTTTTCTTAAATTCAAGAGCTAAAAAAAAGGTCTTGACTTTCATTGTAAACAGAATTTTTCATTTTATCGAACCATCGAAAAACCAATCACGAAATCTCGAGAAAACAAATACTCACAGAAATCGCACACTCTAGTTGTACCATACTAAGCAGATTAATTGAGGTATATATTTCATGGAATCAATTAAAAAAAAAAAAAAAACAGGTCAGGTTGTCAAGAATCGAGATGTTTTGTTGAATTTGGATGAAATACCTACTCTTTTTTAATATTTAAGTAATTAATTTCATTTGTAAAACATGTATTTTTTTAGTTTTAATGGAATGTTACTATAATAATTGGAACGATGAAATTTAATAAAAAACCATTTCATAATATTATGTTTTTTTTTACCTACAATATGCCTATTTACCTTTGCAGTATAGTATATTTCGCTAGTCCTAATCTGTTAGGACCTCTGCAGATCAATTAATTCTAACTACATAATACCATATTTTTTTTTTGTTATTTCTCTGGATCCGATACAACATAGTAGGTGTATTCTGTGTGCAAGAAGGCAGTTATCTAAAATAACTGGAAGTATGGTGTAGAATCTTTGCTTTTCACCTGTCATGAATTTTTTTTTCATAATAATGACAGCTCGCAGGCTTATCTTATTAACGCTGCCTGCATTGCTATTAAGAAACGCAATTTTTGATGTTTCATGTCTCTTGGATTATTACAATTTTGTTACATTATAATAGATCTGCCGGTCTCCCTCAATCATCATTTTTGGTACTTCAGCTTACTTCAATAACTTTTTTCCGCTTCAAACAATTCAGTGCCAGAGCTTTACAATTAGATTGGCTGAGCATCCTTAAATGAGCTCCTCTGACATTCTATTCCCATGGTTGATCCAGAGCAATTTCTCTTTTAACAGCCCCAAAGATTCTGTTCATGACTAATTTTATAGATATCCATTTCTCTCTCATTCCGTTTGCCGAGTGCCCACCCAGCATTCTGATCCAGACATTAATATTAGGCATTTATAGAGTTGTTTTGGTTTTCTTTGAAGGTCTTTTGGAGACAAAAATTAGCACTTGTTAGCGCGATTGATTCATCGATTAATCTCAATGTCTGTGACAAGGTACCCGAGACAAATAAATAATGACTTTCACAATTTCAAAAGAATTACCGCTGCCGCTAAAGCTGATATTCTCATGTAAATGCATTGAGATAAACAGGCGGGTCTCCGTCTCTGCGATAGATAGTTGCATCTCCAAGCTTTGTCAGTGATTAAATATTGAATAATTTATGAAACATAATGGGGACAATGGGAGAAATAAAGACAACCATATAAAAAATAAAGATTTATTCACCTTACACCAAAAACCATTTTTACAGTTATTTATAATATTGAAAATGTTTAAATTTTACTCGTAACACCTTGTAAATAGCATTGAGCACACATCATTTTTTTCAGAGAAACAGATTTGAACTGAAATTTTCACCTATGTAAATAATAACAATCAATTTACGGATGTATGGCACACAAAATATAAGGAGTTCACTGCATAACTAAAGGTTCTCTTCCTGTTGTCGGTTTGTGAATTGAAATGAACAGAAGTACTCGTCAGGATGCCAATCATAATATACAAATCCAACTGTTGCGGAAATATATAAATTAAAGGCTCGTTAATCATTAGAAATATCTTCAGGCACAGTTGGTGTCATATTTACACTTCTATTCATATATATTTCTATTAAATACTTACATAAATTAATAATTATTACGATAGTAGTAAAATAATTATTACAGGTTAAATTATGTTAGGGAAAAGAAAGCTAATATTAAAAATGTGTGAATTACACGGCTCTATTATATCTAATCCGATCGATCCACTGGAAGAACTGTGAGGTTAACTTAAACTATGATTTTCGCAGTTTTGTCAAAGGATGATTTTTACACGCGGATTATAAAATTAATTTTAAATGACTTATCAACAAAAATATAAACCCACATATCAAATAAGTATAACAATAAATATTTAAACATTTTTATAATAACGATAGTATTAATATTTAGCTTTACGATTGAGCAAAAATGGAGAATATAAAATTTGAAAATGTTAAATAAAAACGAGTGCGTATTTTAAATATTGCTTGTCGAACGTACAAATATAAACAAAATCGGTATAAATCGTCTAGACTACTTTCGGATCAGATGAATTCCTTTTTTAAATGCATAAAATATATCCAAATGAAAACCGATTTAACAGAGAGATAAAAATTTGCATTTGAACAAAATGTAATCGGAATTTTTCACATAATTTATACATTTTCTATATTATTTTATTTATAAAATCTGCTATATATTAAGCTAATTTAAATACATATTTTATTTATATAATGATTTGGCAACACGGATTTGTTTCACATTTCGAAAACTACAATTATTATTTATTGATCAATTTTTATACATCACTAATCGAGAGTCGGTCAAAAATTAAATGATACAATTTTTTATAAAGTTGAATAACACGGCAAGAAATTTTTATAAATGACAACAGAATCAGAATAAAAGAATATAATATAACTATTAAACATAATTAATCTAAATGAGGAGAGAGAGAGAGAGAGAGAGAGAGAGATTCTCATTTGAAGCATAATAGATTATGTTTATAAACAAATCTCAAGTATTCAAATGAAAATACAATATATGAACAGCACTTAAAACATAATATTGTATTTAACTGTTTTAAAACAAAACCTTTAACCTAGAGGCAAGATTTTTCTGCAAAAATAATCAAACTAAACAGTGTTCATGCACTGAGATTTTCAACAAAATATACCACAACGATAAGTTCTGAAAGTACCTTAATCTTATGTATGAAAAATATAACCACAATGGCATAATTATTACTTTACATAAATCAATTGTTAACGTAAACTAACAAATGGGATAGTACTAAGTTTACACATTAATTATCACAAGTGCTGCATGCTAAACATGTCATTGAAATACGTACGTCCTATCTTATAGGGTTTTTAATTTATAAGAGGGATATTTAAAAGATTTGTCACTACTTCTAGTTGTGTATTAACATTTTATGACGGAAAATAGATTTTTCATCGTATGAGATAATTGGCTTTAATACCTTATATTATATGCAATCGCGTTTAATTTAAAACATCTCTATTGGATCGTGATGTTAATTATAATTAATTCAAGCGTTTTACTAGAAGTTATCTTTTTTTTTTAAAGATATGCTGCTGATTTACAAATACATAATGCCCTTCAAGTAATTACGAATATTCATGTATTTTATTAGACTAGTTGTTTAATTTGTTCAAATTTCAATCAGTTCATTCAACGCATGATCGTAAAAACATTTGAGGCGTAATCAATTAAAATGGACTTCCAAATACACTTATTTTAAACAACCCGCTCGCTGCCTAGCCAACCATCCAAATGGATCGGATTTACATGTGACGAGACCCGACACGTCATAATCGATTACCCAATGGGCGTAATTAAATAAGCTAATATTAAATTTAATGAATTACACTGAGAATAATTTAGCGATCGAACGTTACTTATATCTTGCCTTAAATAATCACTTTTATCGATGGAAGCGTATATCGCTGTACGAGACAATGTCAAAATTTAATTTATTATTTACCGAAACAGGACACCGAGATTGTGTTAAAATAGAGAATAATTTTATTATCAGACGCTATCAATAATAAATGTAATTAAATACATCACGAAACAAACGGATATAGTCTTGTCAGCCATATGATCAACGAACGACGTTTCTACAATCAAGATGTGATACATGTTCATATACATGCAGAAATATTATTAAAACAAAAGTCTCATGATCGATAGCTTCAATGTAATTGTTGAACATTGGCTGATTGGACGATAGCATAACTGAGATGTTGACCAAATGCAATATAGGTACTGCCAATTGAAGAACATTTCAACAATACTAAAACTAAATGAAGTGAAGTCATCTTTGTAAACATATTATCGGAAAAGATCAATTCAAATATTATGAAGTGTCATTTAGCATAATAAAATGGCTTCCTGAAGTCATACAACAAAATGGCCGCCATTACGCGTTCAGAAATACAAGAAAAAACATATTTGCATTTGATTTCACACACCGCAATGAGATTTATCATTTGATTGAAGTAATTGCTATCTTTGTGCACAATCCATTTGCTTCGCAATGGTCGGACAAAATACGGACATGCACTATTCACATATAAACATATCATGTACACATACATTTTTTTTTTTAAATATACATGTGTATGTTATGCATTTAATGTACACACACACTTGGGACGTAACGAGTCGAGCAGTAATTAATTTATTATTACTTATGAATATAATTTTAAAGAACAGCAAACATTATGGTAAAAATGATACAGGGCCCATCATACAAAGATGGCTTTATAGAAGAAAAAAAATAGTGTCTCTATACAAATTCCAGAAAAGGCAACAAATAAATATTTCAATATTTTTCAAGCTATCATAATACTCATTGCATGGTTATTTTTCAAAAAGTATAAAGATTGTAAAGAAATATGTTATAATAAGTTTGTACCCACTACCATCACAGATGGTTTGATGATGTTTGGCGCATGCGATATGGACCCATCTTCACATTGGTTTGAATTTAATTTCACTGTCTCAATTTCCACTATGTTATTGAAAACTGTGCGATTAAGATCAGTCAGATAACTCTACAACTGCTCTGTCGATTGAACCGATCCAAAGCAAAATGAAGCCAAAAGATTCAAAATTAAAAATAATCATGACTTTCAATTTCAATAGTAAAATGTCAATTAGCAGTTTGCATAGATTGTCGATTCCATACGGTGTTCGTTTAGAAATATAGTTGTACTCACGGCCAAATCAGTCATAATAATATGTCAGTTTGACACCCACTGGAAGTATTTTTAAAAAATATGGTACATTCCAAGTCCATTTTCATGAAGCGAAAGACTTGTGATTTAGAGGTGAAGAAAGTGGGATAGGCATCTTCAAAATGTGGTGCCGGTGGACATCAGACTGAAACTATTTAGTCTGGTCGCCAGAGGGGGGGGGGGAACCTGATATTGTAGAGGGACAAAGGTCTCTTTGATTAATTCTTACTCAGTTTTTTCCGCTGATTAATCTACTACTATCTACATACTAATCTACATCTACTTGGTGTCACTTTGGTATCCTCAGGCAAACGACGCCACCTTGGTAAAATGGAGGCTGATAACGGTTTTTGGGTAATATTTTATTAACTGTTATCCATACATATTTTTGGTCAACGCGTTTACTTCATGAAGGTCTTTGGGCAATGTAATATGTTTCAGGATCTAAATTTCTGGACACATAGCCCATAAACAGGGTAGTCAGTGAACGAATTTGATTATCCAGTGGCATTCGAAGGTTTATGATGATTGAGAAGCCACCCTGAGGTAAGCTGATTTGACGAAAAATTTATTTCGGTAGAATTATGTGGCAGTGTAAAACAAAGAATTGAGCTTGAGGTCTTCATCTATTAGTGTATTGAAACAGATTAATAATAATACCACGAATCAGACAGGATTGCTTGCTTTATTTTAGCAACACAAGTCGAAATAACAAGAAGAAGCTAAAAGCTAAGATTAATTTCTCAAAACTGGTACAAACAATAATCATAAGATACCTTTTTGTACAGAATTTAATGTTCTTCATTTAATTTCTTCGTTGGCCCAAGGGTGCCGGGGTGGCAACTAAAATCAGTCGAAAAACCTTTGTCCCTTGACAATACCAAATCATCCTACGTTATAGTCAGACTAACAATTTAGAGGCGTGAAGGGAAAGGAGGCAGCGAATGTACATCAGTGATAATCAAATGAAAGAAATTAACAAAAAACTTGAAATCTTGCAAATGTAAATGACAGACGTGACATTATATAAAAGATGTAAAGACGTACTTCATTAAAATATTACTAGATTCAAATATAATGCAGATTATGAACATTAATAAATAAATAGTATCGTAATACCTGTGTGATTTCTTTTATAATCAAGCGAAAATTACGCATTCAGGCTAGTACATCTCAAACCTGTTGAGATCCTCAAACGGATTGCAGCAGGATACGACTTATTGAAAACTGTTCAATCTAAGTTTGTTGGTCGGTCAATGTTTCATTGTTAGTTGTATTTATCTTTTAATAATGACACCGTGAATCATTGATTCGGAATGTTTGTGTTGTGGGAGTATGAGAAGGAAATAAAAAACAGTTAAAAACCAATGATATAAAATTAAAAAATAGTATTAAAGAAATTTTAATTACTTCCAACAGTATACCTTTACCTGATATAAGTAACAATGCAATAAGTACTCGGAGAAAACTGAATCAGTAAAAATTTATTGTTATACAAACGACATTTAAATTCTGTCAAGAGTTTCAATTTAATATCGAATCACGTGACACATTACGAATTATTTCATTTGTACGAAGAAGTAAATCTTACAAAACTTTATGAGCAATAAACAGTAATATTATTTCAGATACTAAACATATTTTATACACAACAATGCGGCGCGGCGCGCGATTGAAACATTTTTTTTAAGAATTCGATATGTTCTCATCGTATAATAATATATATATATTTTAAATTTAATAACGCCTCATGAAAAGATTATATCAGAACAAAGAGAAGGAATGAGAGCCCAACGCTTCTATTTTGATCCCGCTTACCACAAATTACTTCAAATTACTGCAACACTAGTGAGAAACACCGGATTTATACTCCGTGAAATTCAAGATGGCCCCTTTCCTAACTCTTAGCCAGGTCACACATCTAAACTTGTCTAGACTACTTTGTTGGTATTCACAAAACATGTAACTTAACGTACGTCTGCACACAGTTCAAATGCAATGTTTTATTTAGTTTGAAAAATACTGGTGGTATCGCAAGCAACAAATTTCACTTGACATGACATCATGGCACATGTGCCGAAATGACTTTTTCATTAGTTTCAACTAGCATGTCCTCGTGCATGCACACGGATGATAGTGGCCGATTTGATTAATGATTAATTTTCAATGTGCGACCGGACTTTATTACATGACCCCATTTATTATATTATTATCATACTTATATATTTGAAATGATACAAGCTTAGTCATGGAGACATACAGATACACATACACAAAATTTGTGCAACGTTTTACTTCCACGGTGATAGAATCATAGTTCATGCACTTCCATGGTTGTATAAAACACACACCATTTATCGTTGCTATGATGAATGAAGACCCTTGGTCATTTCGACGAAAATTCAATACAGGATTCATTTCAGTCGGTTTTTAAACTGTAATTTATTCCTTACAGTAAAATGGGTCAATGAGAAACGGGATTAGTTTCAAGAAGTGAGTGCCTTATCTCGATCTCAGACTGCGCATGGTTCGCTATTATATCCTTTCAATTCTTTTCTATGGCAAAGTTGATGACTTCGAGACGTGGCTGTATAGACATATTCTCAAAATTGCTTACGAATGACAGGGTGACTAATGTCATGAAGTCATATCTCAGCCACATTATGAGGACACATGACGTATAACATTCACCAGGTCATTATTCCAGTATACGTAGCAGAGGAAGACACCATATTTCATAGGTTAAGAACACACGTGATTGGTATGAGTCCAACTCTCGAAAACTGTTCTGGGTAGCATACGACAAAGTGAAGTAGCCCTGTCCTGATAGTGGTCGACCTCCGATAAAGGATGGCACAACAAGAAGAACAAGTAACAAAGATGACTCTTGCATTATACAGTCGCATCCGACATCCTTGTGATATCGACACGTCTGTAATTATTGTTGCAAAGTTCAGGTGGCCCTCGACTTTCATATGTAATTGGTTCTTGAAAATGTGTATGAATGTTGAATGTACATTGAAAAGTGTATAAGTGTAAAATATTTAGGCCAATGAGGAAATAAATTCATTTGCAGCATCTCTATTTGCACTGGCAATTTCTCCATTGAATTTAATATTATGTGAAGAATACCTTGGTTTAAGTTTGTCGAACCAGCCTTTACTTGCTCGAAATTTTATGTTAGAATACTCTTTTAATCGAATTTCATGCAAACTCAGCTTGATTAACTCAATTGCGACTGGCGCGTTTGCACTAGTTGGCCATTTCATCCATCATTAAGCTGTCTGGAAACAATCTTTAAATAGATATTATATTTCCACAATTTTGAACAAATTCCTTAATTATAATCTTGTTGTCGGCAGATTGAAACAAAAGATTCGCCGCTTTCAGAACGCCTAATTATTTTCATCTTTGTCTCGATCGTATGAGGTTTATGAGATTTCTTTTTGTCTGCATCAACACTGCAGTTTCTATGTTTCTCACTCATGTTTATAAGTGTGAAATATTCCAGGGAGCGTCTTCATGGAAGCGTACTATCTTTACATTATCAAAGTCGAGGACTGCATGTATTAAACTTGCACCAAAAAGTGCTCAAAACTCACCATCGATAATTTAATTATACCACCGTACAAATGAATGTATATTTCTTCGAAAATCTTCAAATGTTAAATGGTCGCCGCATTGAATTTCACTTCATTTCGGTGCTTTTCAAAAGTGTTACCTGAATTACCACCGTCGGTAAACAAATTGAGCCCGAACTATGCGATCACCCGACAGGCGTTACCGCAGATAAAGAATTTAGATTGATCTGTTTGATGAGTGGTTGGTCCTACGCGGGGCGGGAGAGGGGGCGGCACCTGACGGAGACGGAGGGGGGGGCTCCGTATCACAATTGCTTGGCTTTGCCGTTGACTGCCTGCTCAGCCACGTGGATGGCCGCCTGCTGGATGCTGGTCTCCACGAACAGCTGATACATTGGCTTCATCAACTGCAAACAGACAATGTAACAATATAAATTTTTACACAATAGGTAGAAACAAATAGTCTAATCTATACGTATTATTAAATAATTATGGTTTTGTAATACCAGAGCGATAATTAATTTTCTTCGAAGCGACAGTTTTTGTCGCATACCTGAAAGATCCTTTAGCCGGGTCGCATATTTAAATTCGTCTCGACTGTAATATTATGACAATGTCATTTTGTTGATATTCACAAAACACATGTAACCTAATGTACCTCGACCTCGTCCCTCTTTACACTCGACAAAGAGCGTAGGTATAAATCCAAAATGTCACTGGCAGATGTAGTGAAGTGGCTTTTTCATTTGTTTCAGCCTGCCGCGTGATGTCACTGTCCCGACATGGTCTCACCTATGCGCACGGAAGATAGTTGCGACATTGCATCGAATTTTGATTATGACTATATCCCAGAAGAGACGATTTTCAATGTGAGACAGGGCTTAGGGTTGCCAGTCGATAGATGGCAAACAACGCGTCTGCAATATAATTTGCAGGTAACATCAATTCATGTGAAAAATGTAGTTAACACAATTTTTGCAGCAGGTGCCAAGAACTTACGCTAAGCAGCCCGCCACCCATTCCATAGTGATAGATAGTGTGAGTGTTTGATATACAATGATTTGAGTTATCCCATCTCCACCCGCCATGCATATGCAGCCGCGGTCTGTGCACGGCCGCCTTCCATGACGCTATAAACGTGTCAGGATGAAGAGATTTTAGTGCCACACTTCCTTGTCCTGAAGCGATGCTGCACGGGACTGATGTAGCAACCATGCAACTTAGTGCTTAAAGAAAGTTTTAGAAAATAAAAAGAATCTTGACTTGCTCTGCCGTCATTTATCTTTAAGGCCATTGGACCCGTTTTTTCCTGTCTTTTCAGAATCGTGGAAATGGCAAGGACGTTTAACACAAATTGACACATAATAAACACTTTATTTATTTAAAATCTAATAAATAATATTCAAATAACACTTTTTGTGTCATAAAAATTTTCTGATTCGCTTTACTTTTTAAAATGACAAATAGTCGGTCCTGTTTTCGAAATTGGCCAAAACGACTGTCACGCCACAGTGAATTTTTGAACTTAATAATAGTTTTGCAGGTATATATTGTATGAAAGAAATGGGTAAAATAATACATTTGATTGATTAACCCACGTACTTTTTTTAATATCAGAAAAATAAATATTTTAAAGCCATTTTAGTTTGAGTATACATCAGCCAATTTTGAATGATTTTTTCTCACAAAATAATATATACTGCACAATAAAAATATTTTTTTATTATAATATAACATTCAAGTAATACTATAAATAATAATTAACAATGAAAAAATAAATAAAACCCTATAAATTCGGTACAATTAGTGACGCTATATTACCAAAACACGTCGTACGTTTTCATGTATTTATCCTATTTTCAGACAATTTAGAAATATAATTATTTTGCAAAATTAACAAAAAGAGACCATTTGATCGATTAATCCATATAGTTTTTCTAATTTCTCATTTCTAACCTTAGTAGGCTTCTGAATTTCAATGGGTGATGTTGTCTTTTTTTTCCAAAATTTTATCCGTCGCCAACAGTATTTTAACTCTTAGAAAAATGACCTTTACTCGCATTGCAGTAACAATCAAATTGGCAAGACCACATGACGTAGACCAGGTGTTATAATTTGTGTTGACACGTGTTATCTTGTAATACAAATGGTTGCAGCATGTGAGATATTGTAAGATAATTGAATCTTATAACCACGATGGCTACAAAGAAGTCCTAAAGGTATTCGTTCGGTGCAACATTTATAAAAAAAAATATTTTGGACTTGAGCAGTTTAGATAAAATATAGGTGGACTTTAATTATTTTGATAAATACCTACTTGGTTGGGCTTTAAGCGATTTGAAAAACTTTGCATGTACTTAATACAGTTTTTATGTACCTGGGTGGCCATGTTTTGTTATTTTCAAAGGGACGTATCCAGGAGTATGTTTATTGGCATTATCAATAGAAACAAAATAATATTATTTTTCAAGGTCTATTTATTATCGATCTTAAGTGGTTTATGTCACAAATAGTAAATTTCTAGAAAATTTAAAATTCTAGAAAAAGTAAAATACGTTTTCGAATGCTGTCATAGTAATGGTCACTGAAACATGTGTCATAATTTTCCTAATCGTCAAAATAATAATAAAATAAGTGTTTTGGGGCACAAAATCACGTATATGTTTTATGATGTATGTATTTTTCAGATGGTTTGTGGTAAAATCTTTTTTTTTCATACTGCCACAATTCAACTATTCATAATTAATTGTTTGTTAAATTTTTCATTGTGCACTTTGACTTAATAGGTAGGTGATAAAGTTTTTACTTTACTTTATTGTATTAATTTATTGTTAAGTGAGAATTAGCTGCTTGTCAGTGTATATTTGATGAGTGCGCATCCTGACGATGTCGAAAGGCGAAACCAGGATCGCATAAAACGACTCAAATGAAATAGTACAAAACTTTTAGAATTTAATATATTTAATGCCGAGTTGAATTGAATGGAATCACCTTAGGCATTTATTAGTAATTATTTAACTCAAGTAAAACATATATTGAGGTAAGAACCTATTTCATTGAATAATAAAAACAATATTACTCTTCACATCACAAGTGACAAGATTTATATGAATTGTGTATTGCCTGAACTCGTTGATCCTAGACTAACACGGTCGATGGATATAAGAAACCCTCAATACAATAATTATCAAGTTAACAATTAATATCTATCAATATAATAATATCAATTATCAATTAATAGCTATCAATAGAAAAGAAAATAAAATTATAAAAAAAAACAATTTATAATAGTTATTCTAATACATTGCATACCGTTAAACCTATACACTAATTAAGGAACCAGTTATTAATTTTCTATACACTAATGTTCCGAAATCCTCCGCGGCGACCAAAACGTACTGCCGTCAAATACACGCTATTATAATAATTGTTTCTTAAATCATAATTGTTGTGTACTAAATTAAAAAAAAAAGTTCTTCGACAAATATTCATTGAATTGCTTTCTTTTATGAGTCATTTTTTTATAATTTAATAAAAACGCAATAATAACAGAAATCTTTCTTGCCATCTTGTGAATGTTTTAAACTTATAATTTGTAATGTTAGCTTATGAAAATGAATAAAATTATATTTGTTTACACTTTCGTGTTTTTTAGTATTAGATTTTTTTTTGAAAAATATTTGCACTGAATTTGAACCTACAATATGATAGGTTCAAGAAAAGGTGTCACTTCACAAATTCAGCATATCAATAATATGAGGTTCTTATTTAGAGGTCTACTATTTTTATTCTTATAATTTATTCTACCGACTACAAAAATGTTTATAAAATTTGTTAGGAAAAAAATATTATTAATTCAACACTTTTAAAACCTCTGATTTCGTATCTACTAGGCGAGATGGCATGAAGTGTCCTCTATACTCGTGTACTGAAACTCTGCCGAAACAGAGGAGTCAGGAGTTGATTACTAAATTGTTGGAATGCCAATAGGCTGGAGAGATTACTTGGTGAGCGGATAAATGCTGTCTTAGAGAGGTATACAAACTAAACAGCCACATGGCAATACTAAAACCTGATGGATCCTTTCCTATATGAAATCGAATTTCTCGGCGCTACTGAAACCCACTTACAATAATAATCTCATTACCTCAAACTGTCAAACCCATTGTCTTTCCTATTTCATAATAAGCTTTTTCCGTAATATCTTTACGGGAACATTCTGGCAGCTTGTAATTATACAGGCAGGAGTATTTCTCAACATCTGCCACATATTTTAAATTAAAAATCGGTTCGCCTATCTTCAACTTTTCACATCTTAATAGATTTTTACCAATCAATTTTCAAAATATGATTTTTCATCGAATCTACTGATATTGATATGTACCACTGTTTTATGAGTAACTGGAAACTGAGACTGGGAAACTAGCATGTCGTGTCTCTTCGGTTTCAGTCTTTGAAACTGAGAGATTCCAGTCTTGCTGTCAGCGAGCCGCCATTGAAGTCAGTCGTGTCTTTTTTGAGTATTCTCGTGAGCGGAAGGCCTTAATATGAATAACTTGGTCAATCTACATAACATAATCACAGATGGTAAGTGTCTGCTACGCAAACCAAACCTAATACTCACATTATCCCATAAGAATGACGCAGTCTCGTCAATCTGCACACCTAACTCTCTAAGTTCACCGCTATACCTGAAAAACAATTAAATAAACACAATGAAAAACCTGCAGACATAAAGACAACGACCATTCGTAAGATTAGTTTTCATTATAATAAGTCAGTGTGCTTGCTTCAGCCAGCTTGTGTTTGGGGTTCGATAACAATTTGTGAAAGCTTGCGGTGAAAGTGCAACCTGCCATGTATTTTGTAATTGTATAAAACATTATAAATAAAAAATGTATTAACCAGATGGCTGTCATTGATGTCACGCGAACTTTTCCGTGAACGGAACGCTGCTCATACAAAAATGACGTCTTTGGACGTCCCGCTTTAAACGGGGGTAAATCAATTATATTACACACGACATATATTGGGAATGTCGTCACATACTCAGAATTGAAACAGAATTCGTTTTTACCACTTGAAACATAAATTGATTTTATTTTTGCAATAAAATTCGCGGCGTGCAAGGTACCGCCATACATACACATACCAGCAGTAAAAAGGTTAAGATTTGTGAGCTATTTATAAAATAATGCAGCATTTAGAATGTTTGTTTTGGTTAGATAATAAATACATGACAGTTATCAATGAATGATTATATTAACAAACTATTTTCAACAGGGAATGTTTGTTAGCTATTGGCCCAAACCATTGTGACCTTGTATTAGATTAAATGCACATTGAAAAAAATCTCCGATAAAAGCCAATATTTTTAATACTCCTTAGAAGACGTCGAGAAGTAAGCAGGACAAAAGATGGCAATCAGTGTATCAATATATTACAAAGCACGATGAAGTGATCCTCAATGTCTTACCTAATATACGCCCACACCACGAGCATTATAAGTGAGACACCCATTGCGAAATTGCAGAGGTTTGCGAGGGAGTAGATGCCGAAGAGTCCCAAGATCCCACTCAGGATGTAGAAGAACATGGCGATGACGAAGAAGACGGACGGCGTGCGAGCCGCTTTGAATATGTTTTTACTCTCGTTGTGCGCCTTGAATTGGTTAAATGATTCTTCTAAGTCCTGAAAACAATCAAGTAATCCGTTGCAAATTACTTTGTCTCACATTGTCCAGGTAAAAAAAATGGACTACATATAACTACATATATAGTTATATGATTCTTTTGTATTACAATACTTGCGCCCGATCGCACATTAAAAATCGTCTCTAAATCTCGTCGAACTTGGTTATTACGAGGATGATGGTACCGACTGAATTTGCTCGTTATATCAGAGAATAGGTATTTTTAAATGAGCGGTCACATAACACAAAAAATCGCAATTCAAACAAAAATACACAATTAGAATTTTTCCCAGAAACAAGCATGGCATTCATAAACTACAAAAGAAGTTGTTTATTGTGATGAACGCTGGTAGGTACCTAGTGACTTCACAAACCATGGATTTTTTACATACAATTTCAACCATATGTGTGTATACTTTTTCAATATGGTTGGAGAAAACACCAATTAGGTAGGTACTTAAGACACTTAACTTGTTTCATAAACGTAATCCGATTCCGGCGACATCCTGTCTGGTCGGATTTTATTGCTTAGGGTCAAAATGTTTTTAAACGATTGACACATTAGCTCGTTGTAAAAGTGAATAAATGTATGGAAAAAATCATAAAGTAAAATGTCAACGAATGTTTCCTCGTTACATCTGAGATCTCGCTATATCCATGATCGTAATAACCGAGTGCGACTGTAATCATAAATTGTGCGCAAAGTTGCATCTTTCTTCTGTGCGCATAGGCGATGCCATACTTTGAGCCATGTCATGCAGCTAGCCAAAATAAATGACTAAGTGCGACATTTTGGAATTATACCTGCGGCATATGTCAAATGAAATTTGTTGTTTGCGACACCAGCTGTTTCAAACTAAAATGTCGCTTTCGAGCGATGTGTGGAGGTACATCAAATTACATGTGTTTTGTGAATACTTACCAACAAATTACGTATTGTAATAAACTATTTCTTTTATTCAACGAATAAGACACAAGATTTGAGAATGTAACATTCTATAAACTGAATATACGTAATTTGAAAACATCTCATGCATACACTAGAAAAAATCATTTTATAGAAAAAAAAGACGACTTTTTTCTACAAAATGATTTTTCTAGTGTGTATATGCATGAGATCAGGGAACTCAGAAATAATGGGAACTGAAATACAGAACGGGAAAGGCGATAGCAGGTAACCGACTCGAGTAAGGATGAATCCGGGTTAAACTTACACACGTGTCTAGAATACGTTTAACGTTGAATACTGAAAACTGCTCTCGGTTTATGCATTTACGCTCCTTTAATGTTGGTGTATTACACACACTATTGAACGAGCATAATGCATGCTTCATTTTCGTAGGACACTCACACATTCAAAAGCCTGCTTCACCATGCGGCGTATTGAATATAGCCTATTGGTATTCTATTTATTATCTGTTCTGTGCATGAGATGTTTTCAAACTATGTATGTATATTCTGTATTATAGTCGAGACGAGTTTAGATGGGTGACCCGGCTTATAACAGCGCTCAACATTCTCCGAGCGGTTGATAGAAAAATTTAAATGATGTACATTGGTGCATTGAAAGATGGTGGCCCGCTGTGAGATTTTGTTATACTAAATATAATACAATATGAATGATGTAAATGTAAATGTTCATTTGAATAATGGTGGTTCATTCATTATAGAGAAAAAAATTATTTTATGATGAGATAAAATTACCTTGCATTAGTGATACAATCCGTATGTACAATCGTAAATGACGTTGTGTAAGTAACCAAAACAAGATGTCAATAGCGGGTTGCCATTTTCTTTATTATTTAATAGTGATGCATTATATGCAGTGAATGCTTTCATTAGAACAAGAATATTGCATTATCTATTAATAGTTACTAGTTCAACTTATTTTCGAACAATGCATATAAAAGATTAAAGAATGCAGGATTCTTTTTTATTGAAAACAGTACCTTGGAAAGTTGATCCCTATACGCCTCGGAGAATTCTTCCCCTCCCATTTTCCTCTTGGCACTGAAGGCTGCCATTGCTTTGTCTTTGATGTTGACGTGTTTGGCTTCCAAGAGTTGTGTCTGCAAGAAAGGCCTGGGCCCTCCGCAGACCTCTTCCATCAGTATATTGTACGTGTCCTTTGCCTCGGCCACTGCTGTCAGATTGTTCGCTTCTGCTGTAGCCTGCCAACACGAATAATCAAACAAATGAGATGCAGTGCTTAGATTGACAAATTAACAAGAATGCTTTCTTGAGGCTATACTTCAGCTGAGACATGGTCTAAAACGATCGTGACTATGCGACGCGCAGATTGTGCAAACTGCTCGAACTGAAGTATGCTCTTAAGTAGAAGTAGTAGGTTTTTTTAGCAATATTACTGATCCTAAATGGAGCATATGGGCCTCCACAGATTGTAAGGTCGTATTAATATATTTTTGATGCTACAAGAAATGGATGTTAGCTACTTGCTCAAATTATTAGGGCCACCCTCTGGGTTCAAACACGCATTGAAAAAGTAATATGCGAATTCGCCAGACTCGGGATTCGAACCCGAGACCCATGCCCTTACAGCTCCGTCATCGTGGGTGATATAGTTAATGCAATGCATTAAAAAAATCTGAGCTACTGAAACATCTGTCAAAAGTCAGGGGGATGAATATGAGTGGCGTGGAGTGGAAGTAGGATGTTAAGATCCGACATAAATAGTGCACGCTAAACTTTGTTAGTCATAGTAATAGTGTTAGGCAGATGGTGGTGCTTAGTTTTTAAAATTCAATTAAACCCTGCATAAACCAAATCATGTATCAAATCAGGTATGCTTTGTGCGATCCGACAAAAATAGTGCACACATTTTCAGTCATACTTATTCGTTTTTGTTGAATTAAGAATACATAATACAGATGGTGTTTTTTTAATTCATTAAGGCCTCCCTAAACCAAACCATAATAGATAAAAAATATTCTTCTACCTATAAAATATTTTTTATATTTAGTTCAAAAAACTTCTGAATATTCGAAAAAAATATATGGTTTCTATTCACGGAAATATATAATATAGTGTCCGGAAACTTGCACGTATGCAGTTCGCCGTATTACACTTAACCGTGAAATGTTGTATAGGAAATATAAATGGCCGTATATTAAAGACCGTCCAACCTCTTTGGGTCGTATACTACTGACATAAAATTCATATCTAAATAAAACACAGTTCTTGTCGGTTTATATATATATATTTATACTTTACAGGAAGACTGAGCAGCAAACAAATTTTGAAATAGTATTTAACATTGTTTAATTTAACCATCATCTGTTTTCTACACAAAAGGTGCTCAATGTTGCAATTCTTCCACCAATCCAAGTTACATATTCTTTTTTAATTACATTGATAACAATATTTTTATTTAAATACCTACTTTATTGCATATGACATCACAAAATGACCAAGTATTGATAATATATTATCATATGCCTGGATTTGTACGGTCCTTCAGTCAAATTGGATTAACAACGAGCGGAGAGTAAACAGCTTATCAACACACTGAAAATAAATATGAATGCACTCGAGTGCACTAATTGAAACAAACAGAACACGGCTAGAAATATATTTAGATATGGCAGAATGTACTTACGACAAGCATTGATTTGGGTTCTGGCAGGTCGTTTCCTTTGTATATGTTGATGTATGATTTGAAGTATTGTACAAGATCTCTCGCCTTCACGCGCTGCCCGTTAATTTCCTTGAGTACTAGATTGTGGGGGGCGAGAAGCATCGGCACCAGCTTTTGGAGAGATTTCTTGAACTCTGTTTCTATGTCTGCAAAAATTAAGTTAAATTATTATTAGTTAAATGACATGAAAGACAATAAAAATATTTGACATTCCTTGGGGCTACCATAGTTCTTTGTTGTTGATAATGATCCACATATTCTTCCACCCCGGCCTATCATATCAGATCATACTAGAACTGAAGCCGGAACCGAGAAAATTTTGTATAAGAATTTTTTTAGTGATATCACTGACATAATACACATTTATATTAACCCATTGACAGATTAAAAGGAGAAATAAGTGGAAATTTGACAAGAGTGTACTAAAACTGCTCCAACATTATTGTATGTTTAATTTCATTTTTGTTTTTTTTAAATTGTGTTGGTATTAAAACACTTCAATTTATATGTACTTCTCTTTTTAAATATACAGGTATATTTGGAGGGTTTGCAGAAACATCTAAAAATAAAATTTTACCAAGGGCGAGCGGAGCCAAATTGATGAAGATTGTTCAGAATCACGTGGTCAAAAGCAGTGTCAAACTGGCGACAGAAACTGTCTTTCAGTCAAAAATCATCAATCAATCCCAGAATTGAAGATGTTGAACATAAACTATTAAGAAACCATGATTGTAAACTGTTGTACCAACATCTCTGCGTTTTTAATAACATAGATGCAGCAGAGTCTGAAACTCTACCCTTAGTTAGGATTTGATAGCCCTGCTTTAGAATAGTTATGTAACTAATTCAAAACATCAGATTGGGACCATGTCAAAAGACATATTTCAAATCAAAATTAATAAAAATGTATGACTTATTTAAAACTGTAATTTTAATGTCGTAATTTCCAAACAGCTTGAAAACAAACCTGATAACCGTCCATCAAAATTGGGGTTAGTGGCGACTTTAAGTCCAGGGTGGGGCATCAGGTAGCAAGCGATTTCGGTAAAGCAGGATGTGATATGTTTCCTCAAAGACTGCAGCTCCGCATGCTGCTTCTCTGACACCTGCAATATGCAATAACATCCATTGAACAACGAGAGATGAATCATTTTAATTCTATCATTCCCCACACAGATGACACAGCAAACAATATTTTTACAGCTTATCACTTGTTAATACGATTTAATTGTATAATATGTCCTTTAGATGGATATCTGTGGCAGTAAATCAACATGGAAATAAAAAGAGATCACATAAAACAATATCATGACCAAATGTACTCTCACGTCCTAGTAGACACTCGCTCGTTACACTTTTGATGAATAATATGATAAATGAGGAGACACCCTGTGCCGGTAACACACACAGGTGGTTTGATTAACGGAATTGGCAGAGACTGGGATAGAATTATGGTTTCCACGACGGTTGCACTGGACACGTTCATGGTATGCACTTGTTGAGTCACCCGGTGCGCGGCACTTGATGTTCAGAAATAGTATGGTTGTAAGTATTCGATGAATGACGTTTCTATATTAATAGTCGGTAGACTACTAACTCGTAACTGTGTTGTGGCGACAATACTGAGGATTTGAGGTAGAAGGGAAGAAGGAATGAGAGCCACCATAATTGGCCCAACCACAGTCTAATTGTAAAAGATCCTTGTGTTGGTTTCAATATAGCATAATAGTAAAAATAATTACCTTAAGTCTTCTTTGTAATATTAATTGTCCCCCTTCGGCACCATACGGCGCTTCATAAGGAAAACTCCAATCCCTCACTAGGAATTGCAATCTCTGGAATGGTTTGCGGCCACTGTCTGCCAATGCTAGCCTTCCATACTCTGTGAATAGCTATAAATGCAAAAAAAATATTTATTATCACAAAAAAAACCTTATTTCAATAATTTTTTGTAAAAAACACTTCTCAATCATGGTATCAATAGTTACATCAATAGCTATAAATAGTAGGTAATTCAAAATGTTTTTACTAAGATATATCTTATTTCAGAATGTAAATATTATTCTTAAGATGTTACATAGACTACATTGAGAAATATTATTTTTTATGCAGGTCTAGCCAAATTGACAAATGTCCACTTAGGATAATATGAATGTATATCAGAGTAATAATATAAAAGAGAGTGGGTATTGTTCGGCTATATGAAGCCGTGTTTCTTACGTATAACGCATAGTAGAACCTCAACTTTATCATTATTAACTTAACTATGAAACGTTATACCATCATGTTGTTTCTCAGTACGGATACCAAATTTACTACTACTAAACTGCTACTAAACACAACATAGTTAACCATATTTTTTACTAAATTAACAAAATAATTACCACTAACTTTATATTTAACACAAAATTAATAAACATCAGCAACACATGCTTGCAGTTTTTAAATGACTAGTCATCCAAACCAATAGTTACAGTCGACGTGTAAAAAAATATTTAAATCAGCTGTAGAAATTTTATTTTACTCCAACGCATATTGCGGAGAATATAAACGTGCCGAATGCTTTCTCACTCGCACTTATGGTTCGTTTTTGTTCAGTCCTTGCTATTTATATTCTTATATGTATAATAATTATATAAGTACCTGCATGGAAATGATTCTATTAAAGAAATTTTTCATTTTATACAGGAACTACTTCTTTTAGATTAAAATTGCACTTGGGCCAGTACTGCATTAAAATAGCGAAAGGCATTGTATTTTACATTACAGAAAATTAATGCCTGAAAGTAGGAGCTGGATTTGGGGCCTTAAATTTGGACCACACGAAAAATAGGAACATTTACATTTTTTACAAAATTTTTATTAGGTCGTATTCTTATTTGTCCGGTGGTTGTTTATCCAGTACAAATCTTGCAATCGATTTTTAACAAACTTCCCGACTAGCTAGACATTTAAAACTTTTAGAATATATCAGAACACAATGCCAATGCATTCTTTTAATACTTTTAGCCATCTTTAAGCAGAATTGAATTCATTTTCAGTTAATTCTGTTTTGTATGGAAAGTTATTTCGGAAGAAATCCGTAATCCAATTCACTATTATTGGTTGCTAGGGGTCTGGGGTCCTAGCAACTAGATTATTAATATATACGTGCGTTACTATGGAAATAAATATGAATGTGAAAATGACATTTCAGTATTATTTCTACCAATACAATTTTTTTTGATCGTTTAAGCTAGTCAAGTCAAGTTTATGTGATTCAACAGAAAATTTAAAAAAGTTGTATATAAAAAGTTCTTTTTATCTTGTAATTATTTTTCTATATTCAGTTAAATTTATACATGATCTTTATTGCTGCACCAGACAGTGGATATATATATATATGGACTGGAAGGTTAATTCAAGTTTTTTTCTTATAGTTAACGGTCAACTATTAACGATTCACTTACGGAGTGGGAAAAATATGCAATAAAATTACCTGCAAATGTTGAAGATCATCTTCTTGAATATTTTGTGATAAGTTATAAATCTGTACTGAGGACAACATTGTGCTGAGTGCAAATACTGTTGCGCAATCTCTGACTGTACTTTCACTATCAAACGCACCCTGCGTGTCCATCAAAATGACTGCCACCTAAAAATTCAAAGTAGACAATTAGACAGTGATTCTAACCCAGAAACGACAAAGTCCAAGATTGTGATCACTGCAAGACAATTGTAGACCTATAGTAGGTTGTAGAGAAATAGGTAATGAAGGTCGCTACGAGTTACATGCATTTTGATAGGATGTTGGTAGCAACTATATAAACTGTAGTGAAAAGCAACAATGCCGCCGAGCGCCTTCCGATTTGGTTCATCGCATTAAGTTATGGTTGTGTCATTGCATCAAGTTACATGTCTTCCATAACTATAAACTTATCAAATGGATAAAATTGGCGAGTTGTGGTCACCTCAATATCGAAGACCGTAATTAATCACTTGCAAATTTTTAAGATCAAAAGCTCACTATCTATGGTAGAATTTTTGGGATTTTTTTAAGACTCTTATTCTTTTAATGAATGCCGGTACAAAATTCAATGACATACCTTTTCTCCTCCGAGTTGTGTGAGGAAAATCTCTGACCAAATGAGAATTCCTGTTGTGTCTCTTTCTGATCCTCCACGCCAACTGAATCCTTCCAGTGGACTGTCATCGCTTCCCAACCATTCGTTGCCCGTCTCTTTCAGAACGTACTGTGAACAAAAAGAAAAATAGATTATATTATTATTTGCTAGACACAATGACGAAATATGTGAAGATGTGATACTGGATTATATCTTTCAAGAATCTTGCATGCTTCTTCATAATTCCCGTTGGATCAGGGTTTTATAATACCATTATTATATTACGTCTTCCGTTGTCACTAAAATCTATCTTAAAATTTGCATATTGTACGATGGAGTGAGAGAACGAATGCTGAAATAAAAATAATGTGTAAATCGTGACATCCCTCTCCTGGGCACTCTTAGAAGAGAAGGCCGAATGATGATGGTAATATCTTTGCCGGGAAGGTAGACGCAATGAAAGACAGATAAATAATGTAAAACACGTAAAGTTAGCAAATTTTCGTCAGAACAAACACATTTTTAATAAAACTCGATAAATATCTAAAATTACACTGTTAATAATAAGACTGTTTTTTAGATGGAGATATATTAAGATTATATCAACAATATTATGTAGTCGTACTAATAAAGCCATGTGTTCGATCCCGCGACTGGTCATATAAAAATTGCATATTGTTTTATCAACATGTGTTTGATCCAGAGCAAGGACCAAATGAGTTGGACAAATAACTAACATCCGTTCCTCGTACATAAACTATTAATACAACCACCATATTCTGAATATGAGCGAAAGTGGTAGGTAAAAATTTGTTTATGCTAAATGGCAGTATGACAATTTCACCCTGCTACAATGGAAGAAGGTACCCAGTAGCACAAAGTTAATAAAAAGATCGTTGAAACAAGAAAGGTTTGCGGTCACAAAGAGAGATGGCATAATGAGGCATGTACAATTTCAAGAAAAATTCAATGACTAGAAGAAAATCTATAGATAATAATTATTACGTATACGATGAAGTTTGCAAAAAAATTAACTGTTCCAGAGGCAGCATACTAATATTAATCGCCTTATCACAAGCACAGCTGATAATGTGGCCAATACTAATTATTTCTTCACATCCTTAGTCATTCAGATAAATCAACGAGTCGTATCTACCATGGTACCAAGAAGTGACCTAACATGCCTGCCTCAATTTATACATCAGTCAGTCTTCATTGTCAATTTCACACTTGCACTAAAAGTAGGGGTCGCTAATTTTATTGTCAATATAATTAAAGGCACACATTTTTTCCGACTAAAGCGAGATATCAACATCAGGTCCCATTATCTCTTTTTATCTTCAAACAAAGCATAATATAATGGTTCCAACCAGTAGCGAAGGGTGGAGCTAGGCTGTTAAGATCCGCCATAAATAGTGCACATTAAACTTTGTTAGTCATACGTAATTGTTTTTATTGAACTAAGACTACAATTATTTACAGATGGTATTGGTTGGTTTTTAAAAATAAATTAAACCCTGCCTAACCAAACGATAACAATTTTGTTATATTTTGGGTGATATGACAAAATTATGCACACTTTTTAATTTATATTTAATTGTTTTCATTGGATTAAGAATACATATTACACATATTATTGTTGGGTAATTTTTTTAAATTCATTAAGCCCTGCCTAAACCAAACTATAATAGATAAAACATATTCTAATGGATTTAAATTCAAATTCCATCAAGTATCTTCGGTCGATAGTATTAATATTATAAAACATATTATTCTATCTAGAAAATATTCAAAGTTATGTATGATTTAATTGCATAATTTTCGATATTGTATAGATAGACGAGTATTTTTTGACTAATGTTTATTACATGGCTTGGTTTTCGCAGGGTTTAATTAAATGTTAAAAACTAACTAACATCATCTGTAAATAATTGTAGTCGTATTTTAATGAAAACAAATACGTATGACTGACAAAGTTTATTCATTTATTGGGTACTATTTATGGCGTATTTTAGCAGCCTACCTCCACCCTTCGCCACTGGTTCCAACACAGTTTTCGTTCTGTTACCAATTCAACAATATTAAATTCATTCCGGAATCATTGCCAAGTGCAATAGTTAATAGTACACCTTCTAGGTATAGTACAATTTATTTAAAATAAATCAGTGGTATATAGCTCGTGGCCCCTTTGACTGATGAAAAATGCAATAAAAAAACTTAAATATGGATCGCTAGTAAATAAAAAAAGGTTTGACAATCTGTGAGATACAATGTATTTAAGGTTAAATGAAACAAAGCATTCGAACAAAAGACAACCTTGACCTCGGGACAGATATCAATTACATTTTAGACTAGATGATTGTTTTCGAAAAACGAGCCATGCGTTTTATTAGCCATAGATAAAGTAGGTGACATGTGCAAAGACGTGGTGAGGCCTTCATCCAGCAGTCGATCAACAGCGGCTGAACGATATCGAATATTCACGAGCATGTTTCGTTTTGAGGTATATTGGCATGGACCCTACAGGGGGGGGGGGGGGTTGACTGGGTTCTAGCCTGGGTGCTTGGGCTCTGGGGGGCCCGGCGTGGCGAGTCGACCTGATAAGTGAGATAAACACACATCACAAATTAGTTAATTAGGAAAGTCACCTGCGGGGTTATTTTACTTAAAGATTATTAACATTTTTAAATATTTGTGTGATGCAATTTTTGATTACTGAGTCGATATTCGACAACTCTATAATTCAAGTGGATTTATCCAATACAAAAAAAATGGTAAAATACATTCATTTTATCTAATACCCAATACCCTTAATTGTATCTAAAACACTTTTTAGAAAATGGTTATGCAGAGCGTGCCACTGCCTTTATACCTAGTGATGGGTAGGGGGGCCCGCTTCAGGATGTAGGGGCCATGTATATTGGTGTTATTTGGATGCCACGACTAGTTTGTAAAACAATGGACTAACCTGTAAACGGTTCTGAGTTCAATTCCCCAGCTGGATGAAAAAGCATAGTGATGACATGATTGTTCATTAAATATTTTGCTATAATGACCTTTCTTCTCATATTAAGTGATTAATTTCACAATTAATCATCAGAAAAAGTGGTACGACAATAATTGCAATATTGAGACAGCAATTTGAGCTATAAGTAATATTTATTTTACGAAAAAACCCGGTGTTCGAAATGCGGCCTAGTTAACATCTCAATCATTTTAATATCTAACTGTAGTACATAATGTTTGAGGCTTTCACGGTTGTTTTTTTATCGTAGTAGATTTTTGGGTTTCCACCGTGAGCCATGACGTTTTTAACCGTAATCCATCATCCCTATTAAAATTTTCAGGGTTTCTATGGATTTCGATGGCCTCCTCTACCAATCGTGCGAAATATCCTTTATCCATAAAACATGATATCATCTCTTGATAATGGTCTCTGCAACGAGCCCGAAACGTCGAGGAAAGAAGGAATAAGGACACACGGTGGAAACCCAAAAATCTACTACGATAACTGTAGTACCTTTTTATAAAATTATAATAATATGTAAAATGACATTGCTAAGTGACTAATCCAGTGATAGCAAACCAATGGCACGCGAATGTTTTATTTTCAAGAGAAAAAAATACATATAATTTAAAAAAATCTTTTTTTACAAATAAATACACTACTTATGTAGTAGGTACCTATAAATAATATTAAAAATAATGACAACATATAGCCATGCGTATTTTCTTCGATTTTTTAAATTTATTTTTACTAGTAGGCATATTTACAAACCGATGCGCAAACGGAAACGACGAAACTCGTGTATAAACGACAGATTGTATAAGATAGCAGGCAAATACTCTTCAAGAATATGCATTACGTTTTAATGTAAATATATAATAGCATAGGTCGGTCATTGGGCTTTATGCATCACACCTAATATTATCGCACTGGCCTCATCAGGCGGCGGATAAAGCCGCGCCTTCGTAAAAGATATGGCTAGAAAGACAGTGAAAGATAGAATCTCAAGAACTCAATAATTGTAATTTTTAAACTTTTTTAATAGAATTATTAAAAACTACTTTTATATTTTTTCCCCATAAAAAGACTACTCGGCACGTCAATCGCACAAGTCGAAAAATAATATTTGGGAAATTTTGGCACGCGTACGAACGTAAAAAGGTTCGCCAACCCTGGACTAATCGATACTTTAAATCTCAAAGCGAGGAAATATGTAAACAAATCATAATTATATATTATCTTTGATACGTTATTCCTATGGCCCTGTGTTGCATCATTGATCGGGCGATTCGCCGGACATTCAGACAAACATCAATACTACATTTTTATAGGTAAGTACCTACATAGTGGCAATAATAATGAAGTAATGCATGCATAGATTCCAAAAACAAACTCAGTCATAGACAATCGATTTATAAAAACCGGTTTATAGCGGGCGTCGGAATAATGCAAAAAAAAAATAACAAAGCAGAACACAAGAGTCTGCACGCGATTGCTATTTTGCGCCAGTGTCGATGAAATTATTCTTAATTCAAAAGTCAGCTTCATGAATAGCAAATGTTTCTATATTATTTTCCTTTGTGTTACCTTTACAATCCAAGAGAATAGTTTGATAAGCCATCAACCTGTCCTAATTTCAAAACAAACTACAAAATATCCACTGATAATCGAAATATTACCTATGCGTCTGTATCAATTTCGTACATGTGTGTTTGGATCTGGCACATGGATTCAATCCTCGTAAATAGCAGTGGCGAAGGGTGGAGGTAGGCTGTTAAGCTCCGCCATAAACAGTGCACATTAAACTTTTTCAGACATTCATATTTGTTTTCATTGATATAAGACTACAATTTACAGATAGTGTTGGTTAGTTTTTAATATTCATTTAAACACTGAGAAACCAAGCCATAATAGATAATAGTCAAAAAATTCATGTCTATCTATAAAATATCTAAAAATATGCAATTAAATCATATATGACTTTGAATATTTTATAAATATAATAATATTTTTTATTTATTATAGTTTGGTTTAGGCAGGGCTTAATGAATTAAAAGAATTAACAAACAATATGTGTAATATGTATTTTTAATCCAACGAAAACAAATAACTATGAATGAAAAAGTGTGCACAATTTTATCGTATTGCCCAAATTAGACCAAAACTATTATGGTTTCGTTTAGGCAGGGTTTAATTGATTTTTAAAAACTAAGTAACACCATCTGTAAATTGTAGTCTTTGTTCAATAAAAACAAATACATAAGACTAACAAAGTTTAGTGTGCACTATTTATAGCGAATCTTAACAGCCTACCTCCACCCTTCGCCTCTGGTAAATAGTATATTAAGACACATTCACACAGTGTAAGAAAATGGTATTTACTTAACTATGGACATAGCTATGAACAATATGAATCGAATCAGATTCATTTGTGATTAATTGTAGGTATAGCTGAACCAATCATTATTAAAACCTGCAGATTGTATGTTTTTTCCAAGGGATTTCCCGTCATTCACCAGACGGATCCGGATATCTGATCTGGATTTTAAGGAAACGGATGTGCTCAAAAACACAGATTACAGATGTATGTCTTCACTGTGTTTGATTGTGTATCTATCAGTTACAATCAGCCATTACACGAGCAGAATTTAAGACGATTTGATTATTTTTGTTCGCGTGTAAGTTGTATTGAAGGTTTGTGCAATATATTCTGTCAATTAAAAGTTTTTCGAAATATAAGTATTTACCAATACGATTTCAATGTGAAATACATTATCGACATAAGCCGAGGAAACAAAATGTTCAAAGATCAAAGGGTCCAAAAAGTCGTAGTTATCATAGCATCGTCAAAAGTGAGCATACTTTTCTAGTTTAGGTAGATACTCAGAATTTGACTAATCAGCGTTGCCAACATAACGTTTTTCTTGGCATATCTAACATTTCTGTATAAGCATATAGGTATCTAGCTTGAAACATAGACATCTAGCATAATATAATATGTATGACGTTAAATCTGGCGTTTTCCAACGAAATTCGTCGAAATTTCCTCAATCGTAAGGGAGATCAGTAGGGGTCTGTTATGATTGGTAATTGCGACAATACCTCTAATATAATTATGTACTGCATTTGCATAAATTGGAAGTACAATGCATGAATCCTCACCCAACTCATCGAGTCCGTCACGAGACGCACTAGGTCACGAGTCCTTCACTAGACATATTCAACGTCATTCCACACGAATGAAGTCTATCAGTTCATTAATATAATCAATCTCTTGATCACATCAATCTCACCAGTATACCATTATCCGCGATTATAATCTCACGCTGTCACAACCTTTGTCATCTTTGTATTCTGTATCGATCAATAAACTCTTCTCCAAACATTCATGCAACGACTTTGTCTTTCCACCTCGTCATGTACCGCTAAAGAGCTTTAAAATATTAATATCATCATCATCATCAGCCTGAATCTATCCACTGCTGGATGAAGGCCTCTTCAAGTTGCTTCCACTTATCTCGGTCCTGTGCATTGCGTTGCCACGTACTTCCGCAGAACTTTATCATTTCATCGATCCAGCGGCCTCTAGGTCTACCTTGTGGACGTTTTGTACTTCTTGGATACCACTGGATGACTAGATTTGTCCAACGATTGTCTCTTCTTCGAGCTATGTGTCCAGCCCATCTCCATTTAAGGCTTTTAATAAACTCTATTACATCGCAAACCCTTGTCTGCTTCCTTATCCACTCATTCCTCTTTTTGTCCTTTCGCGTTATGCCCAGCATGCACCTCTCCATACCACGTTGTGCTACTCTAAGTTTCTGGATCTCTCTTTTACTTAGGGTCCATGTTTCACACGCATATGTCATCACGGGAAGCACACACTGGTTGAACACTTTGCGCTTTAGGCACAGTGGAAGGTCACTTTTGAAGACATTATTCAGGCGGCCAAAAGCACTCCAGCCTAGCTTTACTCTGCGAACAATTTCATCAAATATACATCCATCTATAGATACTTGTTGTCCCATATAGATATAGCTTTTCACCTGTTCGAGCTGAGTGCCATTGATGAGGATCTCTTTTTGGCCTGCAAAGCAGTTGAACATGACTTTCGTCTTTGTTACATTTATTTTCAAACCTACTTTGTTGCTTAATATAAACCTCCAATAACACCATATTTAGTCGAAAATCAACGGGCTGACCTAACTCAGTAATAACATAATTAATGTAACATACGATAATATAAGTGACATTCAAATTTCATAGCCGCATTAATTTCCAGTTGGATGGTATGGATTATAATATTATTATTTTAGTTACGAATCAATGAATTCTTCAATACTTTTGTTCTCGTGAAAACAATGCCTATAATAATGACATCATACATAGTTTATTTTCAATCTCCTGAAAACAAACATTTTTTTCTGCCAACTAGCTTATTTTCCCTATCCGGCATATTTTTTTATGAATGACAATTGGCAACATTGGGACTAACGTTCGTTAATTGCTATATTAAGCCGAATAATTGATCATTGATCTTACCGGCGCCAAAATACTAATCGCCCAGTGGTCAGAGGCTTGCAGATTTCGGCACCAATTTATCGCATTTTTACATGTGAATGAGTGAACTATTATTTACTTGCGAACAATGAAGGAGAACAGAAAATCATTACATGGCCGTAGTCGCGCATGGCAGGCGAAATCTCCAGCAACTATTATTGACACACCCGCGTATCCAATTTATTTTAATGACTAAAAAGTATCAATAATCCACGGCGTGAAATTAAACAGAAAATAATATAGGTAGGTACCCAGATACCCGATGAGGTGATTGGTATGCTACCTATATTCATGGACAAATCGAATCGCGCGATAAAAATACTGTTTACAGGGTAAAAAATTAAGTGTTTCAAATAAATTGAAGTACGATATTTCACCTTTACAAGAGACACTAAAAAAGGAAAAGAATCGTGCAAATTTATCCCGCCGCGTTGATAGATTGTTAGAAAATTGGCGGAAATACTATGTGGCATCGAATGCGATTTGTGGAAAAATATTTGACCACTTACGGCAGGGCATGTACCTTCTTCCTAACCCTGCGATGTCGTCTATCTTTCCCCGCGCGAAGAGATCAAATAAAGAATAAAGAATCTTTATAACTTACATAATTGAAATACATAGTAATAATCATTTTATACAACGCTTGTACCAGAATATGATTGGAATACTATATAGCAGTGGTTGCGAACCTTTAGCACGCGAGATGATTTTGCATGGCACGCGAATGGTTTATTTTGAAGAGAAAAAAATACCCATATTAATAATGAATGATAATATATATAGCATTGTATAAAAAATAGCAAGCAAGAAATCTTCAAGAATAAGCATTACGTTTAATGTAAATATATAATAATTGTACATATAGGTTGGCTTTATGCGCACACATGTAATATTATCGAACTGATATCATCAGGCGGCGGGGGAAGCGTCTCTGCGAATTTGTAATTTTAATCGATTTACAATGCTTGAGACCACTGTAGCGAGAGAATGCCTCATCTGATCGGAGCGATTCTGGTGTCAATTTGTGCTTAAAGAACCAAACTAAGTAATACAGTAACAACCATTTCATTTCTACCCGCAAAAATTGCTGTACCAAATAAGAAACAAAAACTTGGTAGAGCTAGTAGTAGTAATTCTGGCAGACAGTTCCAAATTAGTGGACCAAAATGTATGGCGTACTTAATTACGTACTTGAAAAAAGTGATAATGGTATAATGTATAAGTACTATGTTCTGTGAGTGGTATCTAGAAAATCATCATTTTTAATAATTCTTAAAAACTTTCACGCCAGACAGTGGAAAAATAATATTTGGGAAATTTTGACACGCGTACTTAAAAAGGTTCGCGAACCCTGCTATACAGTGGACGATTTTTTTTTCTGAAAACCTAAGTAAATTTAATTGATTTATTTTTGAACAGAGAATTTCATAAAATTCTAAATAAATAATTTTGCATTCAAAATATGTTAGTATAAATAAATACAAGTACCTATGTACCTATCTAATATTGTATTACTTAATATGCTGTACCTATCATTTGACGAAGTCCTAATGAAGCGGACGAGATTATTATTAAACTATGTAAAATAAGTATTACGTATTTACATTTTATTTTTATTGCTGAAAGTAAGGCGTGTGTTCAAATCTTACACGGCAGAAGATTTTTCTAGGATTTTTGTAATAGATATATTTCTGGGGATTTTCCAAGTTATGAATTTTCTAATGTAGAATGTGGGGACACTCACAAATAGTGTCAAAATGCCAAATAAATTAATGACAAATAAATTTAATGTGTAGGATTCTGGGAATAAAATTACAAGATTCTTTTACCACTTCATCAGCTGAATGCAGAACTATTATAACTCACATTTGAAATATTTTGTAGAAGAGTTGGTTCTTGTCGGCGGCAAACACAATTTGAAAATATCCGATATACCTACTGTATTATTTGTTATGTTCAATTATGTTAGGTCAGGTGTTCATTCTTGAATTCATGAATTTTGCCAAAATCGGCCATGAAAATTGACGCGGTTCCCGCCTGGCTTCCCGTAAACCTTTTTAGAAAGGGCCTACTTCAGATTTTTATATAGACAAAGTGTATGCAACATTTTTTTCATCAATAGTCCTACTAAAATATGATGCGTACACTTATCCATAAAAATAATACATAATTCCAGTAAGTTGTTTCAAAAAACTCTCCTCAAAATTTTCAAATGTATGTTAGTACCTAGGTATAGTCTAGTTACATCTATGTCCTAGTTCTGTATTCAGCTGAAGTCCTGTTTCTTAAATTAGGTATGTATTGCAACTCTAGATAAAATCGTTCAGAACTGAATTTTCGTCAGTTGACACGTCATGACGATGAAATTAACAATGTGTCAGCAATGAAGAACTTGAGAAGTAATATTATTATAACCTGGATTGCACAATGTGCAAGGAATTGAACATTATTTCACAATTTAATTGCTACCAACTTTCAAGAAGAAATTAAAAAAAAAAAAAACACGTTTTCAAAAGAGCGTCAGCCATTGCTGGTTATTATTTCTGCAACATGAGTCAACATGACCGTCAAAACGATAACTGTTAATGATGACAGCATTTTATATAATGAAGTAATCTCTACTCAATCTATAGCATTTGGTATTTCTTTGTAAGGCAACATTATTTACCGGTGCGCACGGCAAGCTCGACTGTCGTTTCCGGGTTTCCTCGCACACGTGGAAAATCGCTTCCCACGTCAAATGTTTGTGACGGAAATAAGAAAAGCACGTTTTTATTTTTAATAGGATGTCAGCTAACTCGTGATATTTTTTAAAAACATAGGCGTTAGTTGCTAGAAATAGTGCAGTATTTTTTCTCGAAGCAGTACAAAACCGATTTCGTAAGCACGTCAATTTTAAAGCTTACTGTTATGAATTATAATATTTATATAATGACAGAATCGACTTAGCTAATTCTATTTCGACCACTGCATCATTCGTGGTACCATCTTTGCAAAGTCGACGTTCTCTATCTGATCAGTATTTTCTTTTCAAAATTATCAATGGTTTTGTCGACTCGCCAAACCTACTCTCGAAAGGGTGGGTTTCCATTATCCACCAAGCTTTGTACCATGTCAGTCGTAGCGATTCTAACTATGAACAAAACTCTTTTATTCGGCGCTCTTGTTTAAATTACAATATGTACATATTTCTCCACCGTTGATCCTTTCAATAATAATTCACATGTTTCGTTTAAACGCACTTTCTCCAAAATTTTGTATAATAGACATTGATCGAATTTTAAATGTATGCTTTTTTCCTTTCTTATTATTTATTCTCTTTTTCTGTTCTATCTTAGATCACCCATATTGTGTATAAATTTTAATAATTCTTAAAAGACATATTAATAATTATAATACTATATATTGTAAGTATTTATATATTTAAAAGAAAATGTTACTGTTTTGTCTATAATTATTCATTATTCTTCCGCATTTTTCATACCCCACCTACCTACATTCTTAACGCGCCCAGACACTCATGTTTTGATTCTAGCGATTCAACATCTGGCCTATAGTTATCATAATGGAGGTGTTATGTGCTGCTTCAACAGCCTCTCGATGTGTGTACAATGATACAGACATCATGAGGGCACGTGACATAAACTCAAAACAAAAAAACGCCCGGATTCACCAGAAAACAATCCATACAATACAATGCTGAAGAGAGACGCGATGTGGCGTATTTTTTTAGACTTTCGACAGATGCAAGAGATGCTCACGTATCAATCGTACCGTCAAGAGGTTATCGTGTACGCGTGGCCTTACAAAGCTGATAAAATCCGACGCAAAAGTTGCTTCCTATGTTCCGATCAGGTGTGCTTTGATCAAAAAGTTGCAAAATTGCTATGACTTCCGGAGATAAAAACCATCCGGATAATAAACCACTCAGTAATGGTGATGCGGTCACACCCACTTTTGTGATTTATGTTTTAATCACATTTCAGTCAAAATGCCAACGTTGGACCGCTGCCTCGGATCCATCATCTCGTTATTGACTAAACAGCGTGATCAGCTGATAATCACGAGAGTGTGTTTATTTTGGTGTCTCGTCTGGGCAATCCATCATTATTAGACACCGGGGGAACACCGCGTCAGACTCGGACAAAATAAAATTGACCGTATCCCTATAATAACCAGACGACATTATGCGCACGCATTGACAGACTTCGTCAAGGGATATTATCCATTCATCCAATATGAAGTACACGGATTTTCATTATTTTTCGAATAGCGTCGCGATCGACATTGCCAACTTAGCGTTTTTCTTGTCAGATCCAGCATTTTTCGATAGGCACCTAGCTTGCAAAAAAAGCATCTGTAGGTACCTAGTTAATAAGTAACTTTATTGTGGGTTTGAGAGTTTAAAGTGACATTATTGATAATTCCACAATTATTGAGAAATTGATGTTGACAGCCATTTCGGGCTACAATCCTATCCTTAGAATGATCCAACTATAACTCAAGTTAAACTAAAACAATATGGAGTTATAACAAGTAAAAGTCAGTTAAATTTTATAGATATGCTTTACTGCTGTTCACTGTCAATATATTATCTATTAGAGGAAAAATTCCACTGTTTTCACCAACACTAGATCAGGACCAGTTTCGTCTGTCTAATAGACAAGTTCAACATTTACAAAAAAAATCGTTAATTAAGACAGATTAATAGAATTAGTACCTAGGCATTCTGTTTTATATTGAGTATTTTAAAATAGGTATATAATGGCGTTCTAAATACAGTTTTCGACGTGAAATAGAGATCAAGTCAACCGTTAAGGCTAAATGATAACATATTAAGTTTTGATTCAACTATTTCTATTCAAGATTGCACAATATATACACAGGATTTAATAATGTGACGTGGATTTTGGTTCCATGACAAAACAGAACAACGATAAATATAACTATGACCTTTCAGGAAAAATATAAATTTAATATTGAAATAATTGTCCTATCTCTATTATGTTGATAGATTTTTAATAGCACAGATTTTCAATACGCCATAATAAATCAAATTATATACCTAATATCTGCATTCCTAATCGTTAGAAAGCCTCAAATAAACGGGACTAGACTCGGTATTGTCGGCAAGCTTAGGATATCTCATCTTAATCAATATCATAATATGTTCAAAATGATTGGGTGACTAGGTACAACGAAATAATGACGTAACCTGACCTAACTTAACCTAAATAGATTCCACAAAAATTAAAGTTTCATTTTTCCCCTGGCTGTTCTGTTTTGTCACTGTTCTGTTTTGTCCGGTTACCAATTATTGGATTCCGATTATCAATCCGGGATTATTGTGATAGTCAGCAATAAAAATCCGTCACCTTATTAAGTTCACACGCGGATGCGAGCAAAAGTGCATCAAATCTGTCAAGCTGTACTTCCGCCCGGCAGGTCGCTGACCGAAACGAATTAATTGAGCGAGCGAAAAAAATGATAACATCTCCCTGACAATTCGCCTGGTGAAAATAACTTGGCCGGCTTAGCTGTCCGTGAAGTGATTCCCAACCTTGTGACATTTTCTAGAAATTCAAGGAAGACCTGCCTGGCCGACCATAGTCCGGATAGGAAAATTACAAAATAAATATTTAAAGCAGTCTCAAACTACACATGCGAATTAAGGCAGGTTCGGATTAGTCGAGTAGTTTAGTCGAGTGGCGGGTGATTTAGTTACCACTAAATGATTTAGTAACTGAAAAGTGTCCGAACACAGTACATTGGTGAGTGACGTGTCAAAATGAACAGAACACTACGTAACAAAGCAAAAATAAATGATTAACTATTTTTTTATTCAACGAATAATTCACAAAATTTAAGAATGTAACATTCTTTTTATTGAACATACATAATTTAAAAACACTACTGAAAAATATAAATAACCAACATGAAAAAAATCTTTTTTAATAAAAATACGACACCCAGCAGGATTCGAACCTGCGCGATGAACTTGATTATGTATGTTCAAAAATAAATGAAGTTAATAACTTCATTTATAATGGCTATATTAGAATAATTCGAGGAGAAATTCTACGACAACTAATGAGCTTGACTAAAGATAACGTGTTCAGACTTCTCGTGGCTTGTTTAGTATTTAGTGAGAGGTGGTGGGGTCGCTATTCCACCGAAAAATTAAAACAAAATGGATTGACTCGACTAAATCATTTTACTAAATTACTCGCCACTCGACTAGATTACTCGACTAATCCGACCCGGCCTTAAGACCATATTATAATTATAGATAAATATTTTGTTGTCTGCTGTGTAGATCCAACATCTATTAATTTATGCAGAAGGTTGCGTCGTGTATGTGATATCATATGTTCGGGACACAATGGAAATAAGACACAGTGATGTATTTTCTTGGGTTTATATTGTAGCCACTACATTTAGGAATGTACACGGCATTAAATGAATGGGGACACATTGATATTGAGATTCGTTACGTAAGATTTACATTATGATTTTGGTTGAATTCAATATTCACTAAGTTGCGCGTGAATATTTGACTGTACAGTTCTAAGCCGAAATTGCAACTAAATTGTTGGCTGTCATTTCCGCTTGGTATTATTGTCTGTGCCATACAAATGACCACAGACAATAATATGTCGGTTGTAGAGTTGGGTAAACCTCTACATAATCTCATAACCAAATCAAGTTGTATTCAATTTTCTGCAAATTAATTTGCTTGTGCGAATTCTCGCGGAGTCCCAGCGTTACGCGGAATCCCGGTTGGGAATAACTGTGTTGGTTAGTGGCCCATTCACTAGTATTTATATCGCATGAACTTTCTGTCGGCGACATTTTTTATTTCTCATTTCAACTATGATCGCTCAACTCTTGAAGTGCGGCCGTTTGATCTATTGCCCCGGGATTTTCGACATTCTTTTCAGATGCAACTTGAAACAACGATATTTGACAAACATATTATTATTCTTAGAATGTACCTATTCATCGTCAGTGTCATAATATGCCAATTCGTTCATTTATCTAATTACTCTTGTAAAATTTAACGAGTGAACAAAAAATAACGGTAAATTCGTGCGTGTCCGGAAATTTGTACGTATGCAGTTCGCCGTATCACACTTCACCGTGAAATGGGTGGCTCACAATAATTATGGATCAAGTCCAATTTTGTGGCTAGATAAAACAGATTTCTATATTGTGTGCTAATATCACAATCGTAGCTCTACAATTTTCCGCATAAATGACAATACTAGTATTAATAAGTCTATCAAATTGAATGTGAATCATGTCCATTTTGACAGTTCCTTCAGCAGTATAAAGAAAAATTAAAATTAATAAAACCTGAATGTACTTTATGTTTCTACCATTTACTTAAATTGATCCATCTACTATCACAATATAATAGTAAATATGTACATACATACGGTGAAAGCATTCCTGAATTTTACATATGGAGTTTAACTTTAGCTCCAAATATCTCAGGATTTATTTTAATGCACTTGATCCATAATTATTGTGAACCACCCAAATGTTTATCGGAAATACCTATATGGTCGTATTATTAAAGACCGTCCAAACACTTTGGGTCGTATATTACCTACCTGAGATAAAATCCATGTCTAATTAAAACACGGTTCTTGTCGGTCTACGTTTACAGGAAGCCAGCGGCAAACAAATTTTGAAAATAGCCGATATACTGGATTATTTGTTAGGTTAGGTTAGGTACATTATTGTCTGCAATGCTCCACGAACAACGCGTATTTTTTTCATCTCGGTTATCTCTTTCCGATAAGAAAGCTCATGGCGAACTGTGCTACGGTGAAACGTAATACGTACAATTTACATGTAACAAAACTCGTGACCTTATGTGTGTTGTGTGGTTGTATAAAACTACGATTCTCCAGTATGCCAAAATATGAGATCGACATAAATAATAAGTTATTTTCAATATTTACGTCTATATCATAATATTCATTACAGGTGGTCCCGTAAACCCCTCATTGAGTCATATACCAAAACCGACTTCAAAGTCATGGTTCAAGACGACTAGCTTTCAAATTGTTATATATTTAATCAGTTCCGTGGGTTTAACATATTTTGCTTGCGAGTAATTTCTATTATCTATTTTTATTGATAATCAGGAGGAAGAGTCTTTCCTATAGAATTAAAACTCGGTTTAGTTTAGATGCATTACTCATATATTATACTCTTGGATAGTTGAATAAAATGTTACTCGTAAATTGTACGTATTACGTTTCGCCGTAACACAGTTTTCCGTAAGCTGTCTTACCGGAAATAGATGTCCGTATAGCATTGAGATAAAAAGCGCTGTTCGTAGAGCGTTGCAAACAGTAATGTACCAATTTTATTAGATCCAATAAAAACATTAATTTGATATTGATCGTTATCAAATATTTGACAACAACGCTGACATTATTGTCAGATATTTGACAAGTACATACGACTTGATACTTACGAGCCCCTACGAGAATTTTATTATTATACGTTATGATTGTATTTCTAATTTACGCATTTCCCTTGTATTCCGGTGATTATAAGTTAGCGTTTTATTTAGACATTAATATGAACTCAATATAATACGGCCATCTATTTCAGATACAACAGCACACGATGAACTGTGATACGGCCAACTGCATACATGCAACGGAACGAATTAATAATGCGTCCATAGTATTTTTTGAAAAAAAGGCGGGAGCTCAAGACGTAGGTGCCTATCGTCGGTCCACACTACATTAGAAATATAAACAAATATGACTCATATATTTGGACGGTGAAAACAAGTGAATACAAGCATTAGAAACAAAGCGTTGGAGCGGAGCTCGGAGCAGGAGCACGGAGCACTGGGATTTTACCCGGAGCAGGAGAGGAGCCGGAGCACCGGAAATTTGTAGTGCTCCACTGCTCCGGATGTTTTTTTATTATTAAATTTTCGTCCTAAAATCTAATGAAAATAGTATATTTTGACACTTTGCAACACTGGAATTATTTGAAATATAGCAACACTGCCGAGTGATAAATAACCTCACTTTTTTGACAGAAGAGGCAAGACGATTTTGCTCTCGGAAATTTTGTTTAAAATTAATAATGAAAATGACGATTATTTTAAAACTACATATTTTTTTAACATTTGTATACATATGATACTTATTAAAACTTTTTACCCGGAGCGGAGCAGACCCTGGAGCGGAGCCGGAGCAAGTATTAGGTCCTGGAGCGGAGCAACTCAAAAAAGGGTCTGCTCCAACGCTCTGATTAGAAATGTGATGGAGGCGAATGGTCATTGGACGGCGAAAATAATGAACGAACTAATTGTCAATTAGGTGGATATTTACCGAGAGATTATCATAGTCCAGTTTTGTTTGGCTACAGAGTATCATGGGGGATGACAATTGAAAACAATCATGATAACTGGACACCTCCACGTCTATAGAGAGGTCTACAGACCAATTTAAGAAATCCACGAGGTTTACACGCCTCTACAATCAGAACGTATCATTACGACAACTGAATTATACAGAAATATAAATGCAATAAATCGAAAATTACGAAAGACTACGTGAGAGTAAATTCGCGAATAATGCAAGATTATCAAATAACAATGTCGTGCTTTCACACGCCGCCGGTTCCCACGATTGCCTGCAACATTCAGGGGCATCGAACCAGCGGCCGGCGAGACTAGAAAGTCCCGTAATCAAATGTCACATAAAATGCACGCGATACACACATTAGGAGGAACGTTACAAACATGTTTCAGAGCACTTTCCCTCCAGAATAATTTGCCAAGCCTGTTTATAGATTGTAGAAATGCGGACTCCTACGATATTTTTTGTATGCGTATACGGGCATTTTCGCCAAAGTTTGTACATGTTTGAAATTTGGGTAATATTATTTTTTCACTCAAATTAACCATTTTTATATAGCTAGCAGATTCCTTGTTCTATTGCTGAATTGGTGATAGCAATTTTTCAGCAAAATATTGATTAATACAATATTTATATCATTTTTATTATGAAATTGGGCATAATAAGTTTCCGTTCCGTGACTACGAAACTTAGCTTTTAAAACATGAATGAAACACTTTTTATCACTTAAAAGAGCTCTATTAGATTAAAAAAACCATACACTTCAAAATAAAACTACAAATAGTCAAAAAATATTATTGAATTTTAATTCTTGGGCACATTTCGTTCCCCTCCGTTACCCTATGTCTATAATGGCAGAGCATTTTTCCTTTAGTATTTGAAAAAACCAATCAATGTTCGTTCTGCTATTTTTTTAAAGACAATAATCACTTTTACTAAATTTTATTGGAAAAATAAATAAGTTTCGTTATTTAATAATCAAATGAAAAATAGTTAACGTTCAACTTTTTTGGGGACATTTTCGGAATGGAACGAAATGGTAACGGAGTGTAATTTGTAAAGCTTAAGTTACATGTTACCATAAAAACAAATTTTTGTTTTATGAAATTTATTTGAATTTTTTGATAGACAGATAAATATTCAACGTGCGTCAAAATAACAAAACAAATCAAACTTAATCACTAAAATAGACATATTTTATAATAAATTTCACAATACTTGTAAAATAAGGTAGGTAATAATTTTGACACACTATACATTACCATAACTTTATTTGGCATTTATATTATTTGTAACTCAGATAAAAAATATTTTTAAGCAAATTAACAATATATGAAAAAAAAAATCAGCAAGGGATTCAGACGCGAGTTCCTAGCGCGGCACGGAGTATATAACTTTTACGAAAATAATTATAGTCAAACTCGGTTATTACGATCTCTGACATAGCGAGATCTCGGATGTAATAACGAAACATTTGTTGACAATTGGTTTATGATTTTCGCCATACATTTAATTCTTTCACTGTTATAACGAGCAACTTATCGGATATACCGAGCTAAAATACTGTTAATGTGTCGACCGTTTTAAAACATTTCGACCCTAAGCAATAAAATCCGATTGGACAGGATGCCGCCGGGGTCGGATTACGTTTATGACACTAGTAAAGTGTCTAAGTACCTACCTTATTGGTGTTTCACCGACAATAATAAAAAAGTATCCACGCATATGGTTGAAAAATCCAAGGTTTGTGAAGTCCGTAGGTACCTACCAGCGTTAATTACAATAAACAACTTCTTTTGTAGTTTATGAATGCCATGCTCGTTTCGGGGATTTTTACGATGGTTTCCAAATTTTTTATTTTCGGCTTTTTGTGTAATGTGACATGCTCATTTAAAAATACCTATTCTCTGATATAACGAGTAACGCTTATAACAAGCAAATTCAGTCGGTCCCATCTTCCTCGTAATAACCAAGTTCGACTTTATGTTGTCTTGAAATTTAATTGTATTCATCAACATAAAATGTAGCTATACAGGTTGATTGTAATCAAGACGTACTTTTCTGACATTTCGTGAATACCTACAGTTCTAGGTATTAAATCTAATCGAGTACACATTTCTGTTAAACGTGACAAAAAAATACTTTTTCATACATTTTTATAAATTTCTATGCCTAAAATGTATGGAGAAGTTTTAAAATTTTGGTGGCGTATAACAGAAAGAGTATGACAGAGCCAGTGCCTGTCTCGCAATTATTTCAGTCTGGTGTTTTTTCTTTTCCTTCTGTTGTTTTTTTTTATCTCCATACTTTTATGTGCGCTATTTTTGCGTATTCAGACATATCACATACTTTTTTAATCTTTATTATATTATAGTCAGGTTATTTTTTATATTTTTTAATGAAAATATTTTTGTTTTTCATACGAACAGACAAAATAATTTTTTTTATAATCTATGAAGAACTAAACACACACTGTAAACCCAACTTTATGCATGCCATTTCGTTACTTTTACATTCCACATATACGTTACCACCAATATAGTTTCGGAGTGGAAGTAACGGATTCTGTTTCAGAAGTGTTTGAAGCCAAAATTTAGCTTAGTTTTATTGTTAAACCTGCGATATGTTTTATTATATCTGTAGTATGAAAGATAAGCTCCATATGTGTAGTATGTGAAATAGAAATATGTGTTTTCTTACCTTATAAATCGTGGTAACAGTAGTGGAACTTCTTAAATGACCAACCCAGAAAGCAACCTGTTCCGATAGCGATACCGACACACACCAACAATTTAAAGTGTACATGGCGATCAGTGTTATACAAAAATGTTGCTACATTAAAAAAAAACATATTTATAGTGAAAATTTTTCGCCTTCATGCTAAAATCGTGGTAACGGAATGTGGAGTTCCACTTTTTCAAATATCCTGGGACACACTTTAAACGTGATTTTTTTTCAATATTGGTACAAATTTACGAAAAAACTATATATTTTCCAAAAATATATAATGTAAGCTGTTGAAAACACTACGAATTTAATTTTACACACTCAAAATTAATGACGAAATCAGACTTTGTTTATTTGAATTTATGGGTGGGACATGGTAAAAACGCACTACCTTTCGATCTAAATAATCAATTAAAAATATATACAGGTCAGATAGTTGTATTTAACTGATTGAATAGAGTAAATTAATAAATTTGCATGTTAAAAGTACATAACTTTCCAACATTTTATAATATAATAACTATGAAAAAATCAATCAAAGTCATGGGACATGCCAAAAACGCAATGTACAAACTTTGGCGAAAATGCCCATACTCGTACACTAATGGATTGACAATTACGTGTCACATAAAATCTGTACAAAACAAAAGTCAATGATAATTAATGTACCTTCTACTAGAAACGTAACAGGTGCGCAAAAATAAATCTAAATCCAAACCCAAACGATCAGCTTTGCAGGCAATAACAATGGAGATTCGAAGGGATAACGCGGCCATCACGGTGACCAATGTATGGTTAGGAATAGTCTAGCTGCGTGCATCTGTCGCGCGGATACGACAGCAGAAGAAAACATAGTAAAATATTATTATAGAAGTACTTAGAAGATATAAAGCAATTACGAGCTCCATTGAATAATTTACCAAATATAGTTTTGGAATAAAACATTATTTTCTCTAATTATTTTAGCATTTTTTTTAATGGGAAAGAATGAACCGTAAAATAATAATATTTAAGCAATTTCTACAAAATTACGATTCAATTAATTACAAACTCCATTGTATAATTTACCAAAACTTAGTTAAAATCATATTTTTTTGAATAAAACATTATTTTCTCTAATTATTTTAGCATTTTTTTCAAATGGGAAAGAATGGAACATAAGATAATAATATTTAATCAATTTATACTAAAATTATTATTAGTCAATTACAAACTCCATTGAATAATTTACTTACCAAAACATAGTTAAAATCATATTTTTTGAATAAAACATTATTTTCTCTAATTATTTTAGCATTTTTTTCAAATGGGAAAGAATGGAACATAAGATAATAATATTTAATCAATGTATACTAAAATTATTATTAGTCAATTACAAACTACAATTACAAACCAAAACATAGTTAAAATCATATTTGATGAATAAAACATTCTTTTCCTTAATTATTTTTGCATTTTTAGAATGGGAAAGAATGGACTGTAAGATAATAATATTTAATCATTTTCTACAATCAATTACAAACTCCATTGAATAATTTACTGAATATAGTTGACTAGAATCTGTTAAATTATATGAAAATTCCAAATTTTATGGGTGTTGATAAAATAATAATTTGAAATAACCAGACATATAATGTACCAAATATGGCTTTATTCTCAATTTTAACACGACAACGTTTTCAAGAATACCCTTTTATGGTATTAATACATTATACGGGTCATTAATTTTTAAATACTAAGATGAGAAAAGACAAAGTATCATAATGCGATATACGTTTTTCGTACAAAGTCTACATATAAAATACTTTCACGGTTGTTTTTTAACGTAATAGATTCTTGGGTTTCCACCGTGTGTACTTCTTCCTTCTTTCCTCGACGTACACTACACTATAACTCATAATTCTTGATAATGGCCTCTGCAACGAGCCCGATACGTCGAGGAAAGAAGGAAGAAGTACACACAGTGGAAACCCAAGAATCTATCTACATTTATTATCTACTATACGAGGTATAAATGAGAACTCTGCCATTCTGGGCAGTGTTGAACTGTGTGTCCCTGATAACTATCTTAGAAATAGGGAGCATCTGTTATTTATTCTCCCATGGTGCAGAACCAACCTGCCACTGGTAATGCCAATTGGGAGGGCGATAACTATGTTCAACCAAATTGCCTCGGGTGTTGACATATTCCACTTGCGTGAGAGTGAGTTTAGGTGGACACTATTTTATATATTCTTAAAATAGGATCTCCTTAGCATACTCAGTGTACTTCTTTGAACTTATAATACGTACTTGTAATTGTATTTTTACTGCTGTTGTATGTTTATATTATGTTCTCTTTTTATATTTTCATTTTTATCCCTTTTATTACTTTTGTTTCTCTTTCTTTTTTATAATAATGTTTCATGTCATGTTGTGAACGTCTTAAACTTATAATTTGCAATGTCCACAATATAATATACAATTAAATAAATTGAATTGAATAATGTAGGCAAAGTTCGCAAAAATTCACACAGCACTCCGGCCCTTAATAAGTAGGATCCAATATATTATATTACCCTGTCTCTAAAAAGGTCATCTATTTTCAAAGAAACCAAATCATTTTCCTGAAAAACACCTGACGAATATGTTCAACCGTCCACTTATTGGTGTTGACGTCGGTGCTGCACCTCCAAATTATTATTAGTGATGAAGTCAGGTGTTCCACGAGCCAGTCCTGGTGCTCTCGTCAGCTCGTGTCATATTATTAATACTGGGGCCAGTGTTTTTCTCGACCCACTCCGCACACGCCGACCTGGTTCTCTGACGCACTCAAGTGCAGGGTCACCTCCGCGAGGAAATTGAGAAAAATCGTCTCAAAAAATTGCCAATGCCCATAACACTCACGCTTTTGTAGAATGGGTCGTGGGTTTAATTGCTCTAATTCATATTATTGAAAGTCTATCTATTAATATGAGAGATTGTATAATTGGTTCCGGTGCACGTCTACCTTTGTATAGGGCTTGAACAGACAGAGAGCGTTCAGGCGTTCTGCGTTCCGCGGTCAGAGTTCAGCATTCTTTGTAGTGTACGGACTTCCAACGAGAGAGAATTGCCAACAACTAATGCTCGTAAAAGTCTACTGAGATCATGACCCTTACATCCTGAAGCGGGCCCCCAGGCCAGGACCTTTGGCGGCCCCAAATCTATCACTAAGTTTAAAGGCAGTATTTGTTTTAATTTAACAATACAAATTGAAGTCGGATTTGGTTAGTTTTCAAAATTCAATGAAAACCAGCCGAGACCAAAAGATAACAGTAGAGGTGGTCTGTGAAAATCCGACAAAAATAGTATACACTTATGTCGGATCTCCACAGCCTACCTCCACTCTTCGCCAGAGTTGTTCAAAAGGTGTTCGAGACAAAATTAAGCATATTCAGAGTATTTTTTGTATATTTTATTACATACACTTAAATTAATATGAAGTTGAGTATCGGCACATACCTAATACTTAATCAAAAATTGCATAGCACAATCACATATTTTAAAATGTTAATATGGCCGCAGGCGATTTTTTTTACTATTACAGAAACAAATTCATGTGTGTTTATCCCAGATATCTGGTCAACTAGTCACATTGGGCCCCCAGGCTAGAGCCTTGCCAGTCTCCCCCTTCTGGGGTCCATGATTGAGACAAATCTAAAATATTGTGGGACATATTGACTGTGAAAAGGTAAAACTACACAATAATTAATTGATATTTCCGTTTTTTTTTATTATCAGACTTCATCAATTAATTTCTCGTACAGTCTGTAAAATAAATCAACACGTCAAAAAAATGTCATGCTTTATCACACTTAATGATTTCAAAATCTGATTGCATCGGGTATTCATTCTTTCTGTTTTAGTGAAAAGTCACAATGTGTGATTTGCTCGAACCGTCGAAATAAATGCTGAATAATTTTTAAAGGGAGAAAAAAAACTGGTGATGAATTAACTGGAAACTATTACCCTTTAAATTCATTATCCATTGTTTTTAATGTAATACTTAACAGAAATTTGTAATTAGTGACATGTTTAGATAATAATTATATCAATACCCATAATTTTTTTCAACATGAAATATACCTAATCGGACAGTATTGTAGGCATCTTTTCTAAAAAGTACATTCCATAAATATACTGAAATGGTCATCTCAGAATCGTATCCATGTTATTTACTTAAATTATTATAGCGATATTATGTTTATCAATAGATCACCATAAGATTAAAAGAATAAATAATTATTGATTATAACCAGCAGTGCGCATACGTCGCTGCACCACTGAAAATGTAATGCAATTACAACTATATTTCTAATGGAATGATTGTTTCTGTTTTCCAAATAAACGATTTGCATTCAAATCAAATGAACGAAATTACCGAATTAAATTTAAAATGGCAACCCTACTCATACTGGTTTATTTTTAAAATGGACACGCGGCACCAGGAAAATGCCGGGAAATTATTGGCAGCGGGCAGCGTTTCGATGGGCATCTTGCTTAGCTAATCCAAGCCTGACTACGCTCAGGCCGTGGCACTGAATTGCGAAATACAAAGGTAGTGCGAGTTACTGATTATCAGCGAATACAATGCGGTAACCTGTTCGCAATAAATGAAGATTTTCGATTGCATATTATTTCGTTATTACCAGCCGGTTAGATGAACAATAACACAAATTACCTCCGTGATCCGAATTCCCTTTTATAACTTCAGATGTCTGATGATTTATTCTTACAGTAATTCAAGCATCTATGTAATTCGATCTTTATAACCTTTTTTTCTATATCTATATTCTAATCATGATTTTCTACACAACAGTTAATCAAATTGCACTCGAGATATGAACAGTAATTAGCACTACCATAGAAGTTTACGGTGGCACGGCCTGACTGTAGTGGACCTTGAGCTAGTCCACACAAACGCCGGGAAAAACAACATCTTGACGCGTGACACACAAATGTGCTTTTTTGACAGTTCGTTTAAAAATATAACAACACCTCTATAATAAGGAGAAACATCATTAGGCAGGGCCACATTGCAAGCGTTGGATTATACTTTATAACCAGATGTAATAAATAATTATTTAATAAATGCAATTGATTCAAATGAAAATTGCGGTGCTAAAACGGACAAACATGCCAATCGAAGTGATAATCAAGCGCAGAAATACCACTTAAGTACTTAAATGCATCCGACATTTTTTTTTAATTCATATATTTTTTAAATGACTGGGCGAAGTGGAAGAGGCAGTCAAAATCCGCACAGAATCTGAAAATTTTGGGGTATATAAGACGCCTAAACCTAAACATTCTATAAACGCTGTAGGAAATGTATTTATGAAATTAGAATATTATATAAAACTACGTACCTACATTGAATCTGGCCATGGAAAAGTCTTGCTTGGATGGTCCTAGTGCAAATTGAATGGCGGATCACGACGATGTACATGAAATAACGTGGAGACTGGATGGAATCACACTGTTGGGACAGGGATACGTATTACGTACTATGAGTTGGTCCATAAATCAACCTCGATCTGCATAATATACTGATATCTCAAATGCAAATGCTCCAAAATGCCCCGCCTTGCGAACTGAAGCTGAAGCCGAGGCACTAAAGGCAGGCCTCAAATGGAGATAATTGCTTTGACTCCGCGCCATTACACCAGTCAATTCTAGACTGGACATAGTATATCTGGCAGGCTCTATGAGCTTGGTCTTGTTATCCGTTTAACATGTCCATGCGGCGGAGAAATACATGATGCAAACCACATCCACTGGGAATGTTCTAAAATATGTAAGGAAATGGATGAGTCGCTTAAGCCCGTTCCAACACCAGTTTCACCACCAGCAAAATGCAAAATTTGGGGCGTCATACTGCCATCGTGGAGATCTCCTAACTTGGATTGTTCGGCAGTTTTGAATTAGCTTTTGTTACTTATTACAATAATTTGTCTCCTGCGTGCTCCTCTCTCCCATGGGTACTCGTAACATAAAGACATGTAAATTCAGTCAAAGCACTTTCGAGTGCATGGCGGCTCCAGTCTCCTGAGACATTCCCAGTCATAAACAAATTATGTGTCACATCGAAACATAAGGTTCTGTGATCGCCTTACTAAGACCGGGTGTGGTTTGGTGAGGCCATTAACAATTCAATAATCCATCAATCGCCGCAAGAAGAAGAGATAATGACGTGAAGTTTACGTTGGACCACACTTTCTTCTTCTTCTGACCATGTCCGATCCTAATAGGATCATATGGGCCTCCACAGAGTGGAGGTTTGTATTAACAGATTTTATTTTTACGAGAAATGGATGTTAGCCACTTGCTCAACCTATTAGGACTATACTCTGACTCATGCACAAATTGAAAAACAATATAACGTTGATGTCTATTATTGAGTGCATTGAAAATGGTGTTATCCAATTAAATATATTTTGAACCGGATGTAGTTATCGAAATCATTAATTTAAATATCCTATTGTTCTTGTTGCAATTTGATGATGATGTTGTACAATGTACAGTATAAGTGGTGTACACGTATTTACATCGCACAGTAAGACACATAGTACACGACTCAGTGATTCCCAAACGTTATGAATCGCGGAACCCTTGAGGAATTATGTAAAATCTCCGGGAATAAAATAAATGCATAATCAGTAGGCAGTGCTGCCCTTAAACGGACTCAAAACGTCGTACCTTATCGTTATCAGTCTCAAATTTTATGTGAACTTGTCAACTTACTGCCGACTACATTTTATTGTTTTTTTGTGTGGCTATTTTAAACGAATACATTTATGTGTAAATGTAAACGAACGTATTTATATTCACAAGAACTGGGTATATTAGTGCAGCAGGCGAAAAAAATGTAATCTTCATAGAATTTCATCTCAAAAGTTGTCCGTCCCTAAGCAACGCGCTAATTGCTTTGCTTGCTCACGTACATAATTTTTAAAAACCTTAACGTTTTATTACGAGTAGGTACCTGCGGGTCTATTCTAGACAAGCCTGCTTTCGGTCCGCTACGGCAGCTAAATAGGGTAGGAAAGTATCGAATTATTAACACTTATTGTAACAATTACAATAAGTTAACCGTCTGAACTGTCTATATCGGTCTAAAATTTATCACAGCCAAGAGAGGTGCTGTTAAAACATAGTACTTATTGTAACGAAATAATTAAATTATTGTAATTGTTACATTAAGTGTTAATAATTCGATATTTTCCTACCCTATTTAGCTGACGTAGCGAACCGAGAGCAACCTTGTGTATAGAATAGACCCGCTGATAAATGTATCAGTTTTAGTAAGTTTTTGCGAATAGTCGCGGAGCCTCACGGTTCCGCGGAACCCTGGGCATTAATGGTCGCAAGTTGTATCAACCAATGCATACGAGTCAGTGCTCACGCATGCATGCAAAACACGAATCCTTATACCTGATACCCCGTTTACGCGTGCATGGATTTACTCCTGACAGTAAACGTTGCCTCTAATTTTTTTATTGTGTGTGCGGATCATCAACGCATGTGTGCATGAAGTAAATAAAAAGATAAACACTAAAATACGGTATGTATAGTGATCCCACTCGACAAAAAATTTCACTTGCGTGCTCGAGTTAGTCGCACTTGACCTTCGCCTTCAGAGAAATGAGTCGAAGAATTGCGCATGTGATGGTTTCGTGCATTGAGCATAACTAAAATCTGGCAAATTTACAGTATTTTTGTGTGAGGACTGTGCGGTGGATGCAAACATGTGCGTGGACACATTATGGTAGGTGTGCGCGCGCACACGCGCACACCTTACAGTGAACATTGCTGACAGTACGTATTATCGCGGCCATAACAAGAAAATGCACGTGTATGTATTATCATGCAAGTTGCAAGATTGCATGCATGAGTCAAAAAAGTTCGGATGCTTCTGAATTTTCACGCGACACAGTTGGATTTGTCCAAAATCTGCGCCTGAGCAAGTAGAACGATAGTGGCGAACCTGCCGGTAAAAAAACGAAATACACCGCGCAGACTTATTTCGAAGTTAACCGATTATCATGACCTGTCAAATAGTACTACAAAATGACAACATCGCGTCTCGCTTACTCTTGAAGAATGAGATTGGCGAGACAGTCAGCACTTTTACGTTACAGTTATTATTGCGATAGTTTAAAATACACACTATTGCTGCAAGTAAATCCATGCACGTGTACAGGCGCTATTATTGTAATAGTGCTGCAACGTGGCATAAGAAAAAGTCGTATGTTCGGAAATACCACTAAATAAATCAATATATAGGTAATGAATCAGGACAAAGGTGACTACGTAAGTCCTACACGTTATGAGGAGTCGAAAACTGATTAAATTTAGCGGATATACGAAGCAGCGAATGGTTATCAATCGAAAGAAGTGGAACACACTATGAGTGGCCTCCGCCCAACAGTGGATTAACTTTGTTCCGAAAAGTTATGTACCAAGCAAATAGTCATAATGGTATATTATATTATAATCTTCAGTAGGAGATGAATCAGAAGAACCACAATTACTATAGGAATTGTATCATTTTCAAACTACCATTATTATTATTATTGGGAGATACAAATAACTTTCTTTCCTTTTAACAAGTGTTCATTGTTTGCATTTCTCCGCCGAGGAATCCAATCTACAAGCTCCCAAAAACAAATACGATTCATGACGTGAAAAAGTAGAGTGTATGTTTAATTTACACTGCTATACTTCGTGCAAGTACTCAAATAAGTTTGTGTAAATAATATACGAGATACGAAATGGCACCCACGTTGGCCTAACTCTAACTCGTATAGAACCGTCCTTGTATTTATAAATACGAACCCGTGGGTCGTGGGTTCGAACCCGCGACTGGTAATAATTGGGGATTCTAATCCCGGGATCCCGAGCTTTCGGGATTGAATTTTTTATCAATGTTTATGGAAAATAAAATAAAAACGAAAATATAACAGAAAAAATACTTTTAATAACAAATAACTACATTAGAAATGAACTGAGTTTGAATGAAGTTTGATTTATACCCATGTGTAAGTTGGCGATTCATTTTATTTGTTCACATAAATTAATAAAAATGATTGGAAAAAACAATGCTTCGCACTTTTAACAAAGTAATTCCACCATAATCTCATACGTTTTACGGCAGTTTCATATTTGGCTGACTAATTAGATTTATGAAGCGGAAAGGCCATAAGTACACCATGATTAAATTTGCTTTACTATTTTAAACTATCCGAAACAGCAATCTCATATTAAATTCACATTATTATTTATATTACAATATTATTTACTCTATTAAACTTATGTATTTCCAAGATTGAACGTATACAATGTTAACAATAAATGTCTTAAATAGTATAAATCCAGTCCCGGGATTGTCAAATTGTAATCCCGAAATCCCGGGGTCAGAATTTTGGCTCGAGATTGGATTCCCTAGTCATAATAATATAATGAATGTTGTTTTTTTTTCAGTGTATTTTTGACCCAGTTCAAGGATCAGCGAATAGCTAAGAACTATTCCTCGTAAAAAGAAATCTGCTAATACAAGTAGAGGCCCATATAAGATCTAGTCCGCTTGGAGGTTAGCTACTTGGGAGGTACATACTCTGGACTCAAACAAAAATTGAAAAACAATGTGTATTTGTCAGACCCAAGATTTGAACCAAGGAATCCACGACATTATAAACTGACGCGTTAGCCGGTCACTGTGGGCGTTAATACGTGCGTGAGCGTGGGTATTGACATGGCTGAATAAATTATCGAAAAGTGAGTAGGATTTCATCGGAAAATACAATAATTATAAAAATAATAAATTACATAAATTTAAATAAAACTTATTTCTATAAAACAAAATATAGTTGTGGCAATGTCATTCGTAGGATATGTGGACGAAAGCGGTCATTATTAATTTGTGTGAGTTACAGTGCTCGAAATAAACAATTTTACGATCCGGTGCGCTCGATGACTTTCGATGTAATAATGTTATATATTATATAAAAAATAAGTGTATTAGATTTTTTGTTATATACTGCTAAGCGCAGATGGTCAAATGAGAAAACAGCCTATGCCATGCAAGATCAGAGCATAATGTTGTAGGTTGTTAATATTTTGAGTCCGATAATTTTCCACGAGTCAAAATGAAGTACTTAAGTATTTCATTTTCCACGAGACGGAGCGATAATCTCTGAGATTTCACGAACAAGAGCAGCGCTCCGGTTCATTTCTAGCACTGGACTGAGTTAATTAAATATTACTTACTTAAGTATATTATAGTACAGTGGTTTCCAAACTTTATGTTACTACGCATCTCTTTAAAAAACTAATCTTGGCGCCTCCCCCCCTTTATTTCATTAAATAATACAGACACCCTTTCAAATAGTCAACAATGTACTAATACAAAAATGATAAAAATAAATAAACAAGGTTTTACTTATATATTCATTTTTTAATTAATTTGTTTTTCATGTGATGAATGTGCTTGTTTATTAGCACAATCAATTTCAATAGTAGTCAATCCAAATCTATCATCGTTCATTGACAAATGAATTCTATCATGGTCCTCACATCCTGAAGCGGGCCCCGAGATCAGGATCTTTCAACCACATATTTAAAATATTTAATAGCCCTGAAATATTAATAAAATAATGTTAAAAGTGCATTATCAAACTAATCAAAAACTCAGTAAATAGATTTTTGTTTGCTTCAATATACGAGTATATCTGGCGTAGAAATAATTTTAATGTGGATACATGGCGAACTTATTTTTTTTGTAATTTTGATTTCCAAAGCTCCAAATTTTTATGAATGCCTTCACTTTGTCTTTTTAAATCAGTGAATGCATTAGTGGTCCTTGCATTGATTTATTCACTCATTATTTTTTTAATTTCAATGAAATACAACAAAATTATCGTTCCTAAACAAACTTGCGTCAAATTGTAACATTATGATTTGACCCTTTTTTCAGACTTTTTCACGAGATAGCCAGCGCGCTTCACAATAGTGTAGAAGTGGGGTATTATAAAATTTGTCTCCATATTTTCAGACAGGTTTGTAAACAACCTTTTATAGGACTATTTTTTTGTATAGTTTATAACTAGCGGTCGCTTTATAAACTATGCATTTGCAAACTGCAATCCTGTGGCTACATTATTTTTTTCAATTTTAAATAAATTCAACATATTCAAATAAATATTTGTCACGTCACTTTCACTGTATGAAAATATGGATTCTGGTTTTAAGTGAATTGCGTTATAAACTTTTCGCGCCTCCCAGTTTGGAAATCGCTGCTATAGTACGTTATAATAATTAAATACCTACATTATATCCACCGCGCCATTTCACCAAAGTAAATCAGTCGAATCGTTGGGTTCAGCAGGTTTTTTTTTGGTGAGACAAAAAATATTACTCTGGTGGCTAAGATCGGGGTCGTCGCTTGACTGTCTAAACAGGTGAGTGCCGTCAATTGTGTCGGAGACGGCCAATAAGCATAGAAACCCAAACAGGTAACTCTGAAATACTTAACGGGTAGGGAGTAGCAGGTAACCGATCTCGAGTAAGGAAGAATCTGGGATAAACTTAAACAACTCAAAAATACGTCGTACGTCGAATACTGACAACTCCTCTCAGTTTATGCATTGACGCTCAATGTAATACACACACTATTGCACGTGCATAATGCGTGTTTCATTTTCGTATGACACTCACACATTCACGAAGAAATTCTTGAGACTCCTTTACTTGAGGTTGTATGGATACTATCCGTGACTTTATCCAACTGTCTTTCTCTTAGGCATGCTTACATACTGCAGTCTGCAATTTAGAAGACATCTTTATTTAGCTGCGTATTTTTTTCGACTTATACGAAGTATAAATGAGAACTTCCAAAGCCATTCTGGGCAGTGTTGACCTATGTGTCCCTGATAACTATCTTAGAAATAGAGACCATCAGTTGTTTATGCTCCCAAGGTGCAGAACCAACCTGCCACTAGCAATGCCAATTGGGAGGGCGATAACTATGTTCAACGAAATTGATTCGGGTGTTGATATATTCCACCTACGTGAGGATGAGCATAGGAGGACGTTGTTTTATAAATTCTTAAAATAGGGTCTACTTAACTCATCCGGTGTGCTTCCTTGTACCTATCTAATTTATATTTTTAGTATTTGTACAATTCTTAATAACATACTATCTATCTCTATACTGATCTATCTCTTTTTTATGTAATACTGTCTTATATTTCTAAATGTCATGTTGTGAACGTCTTAAACTTATAATTTGTAATTTCCACATTATGTTAAAAAATAAATACTTAAATTGAAAATTGAATTCTAAACCCTGCTTCAAAATATAGCATATTGAAAATGGTCTATCGGAATTCTATTTATTATCTATTCTGTGAACCCAAATATAATGAAATCGCCGTTTTAGGAAGTCTTGAGGAAACCAGTTGACTGGAAGAGATATTTTATATACTAGAAAAGAGAATACTAAAGAATATTTTAGAGTTTCGTAAATATAATTTTACACTGTTACTCATTGTTACTATTGTATGTAATCAATTACTAATCATATTATCAATTATATTTATATTATGCTAATAATAATTTTAAAAAGTGTAACTAATTATATTTTACACAATGACATTATTAATGGACAACGCACTCAGTACAGTAGCTAGCAAGTAAATTCATTAATCAAGTACATTCGCACATGTATAGGTAGACGTCACGCAATTTCCATTATGCGATATCACGCATCGGGAATTTATAGCAATATCACCTTTATTGTAATGGCGTTAGAACAGTGTTTCTAGTGTCAATGTTGAGCGAACCCGTTCGAACCGAACCATTTGGCAGACCCGACAAAGAGCATCGGGAATTTATAGCAATATCACCTTTATTGTAATGGCGTTAGAACAGATTATGCCATTCGGCAGACCCGACAAAAAAGTGTGTGTCATTTTTTTGTCTAGATGCTTCGTCCATATTAATGTCATTGATTTTACATCACTTTAATTTGAATTTGCAGAAATTGTTATGTAGAAAACTTTAGAACCATTTGTCTAACAAATAGTAATCGGCCCCACAAGGGGGGGGGGCGCCTCCAAGAATCCCCCAGGGCCCCTTACTAATCAACTATTGTGAAGTAACCTAATATTATCTATTCTAAGGCAGGAGAATGAATAGTACTTATTATACCTACACATTTTGTTAGCCTACCAAAATAATTTCTTGTACTGAATGACATCAGAATCTTATCTGTTTCGTTACATTCTGACATCAGTCACTCTTTTTATTAATCACTGCAGTTATTAATTAATAGTATATTATTTTCCATTTTTAGTTGAATATTTTATTAAATAAATAAAACCACAATATTTATCTAAATTTTTATGAACAACTCGGCACGTCTAGATTTGACTACATAGAGTACAATAATCACAGCGTTCTACTGAATTACAATATCAAGTAATTTTGTTGTAATGCTAATGTTGATGATTTCATGCATTGGATGAATTCTAATATCAAGGTCGCATAAGTCGATACATACCATACTGATTACGTTGACTGTACTTTAATAATAGCTATGCATCGTTGGCTTATTATAACGTTCATGATAGACTAATTGTTAGAGTTAGAGGTAAGTACATGCGTAGTAGCATATAGGTATATAATATGCACATTAATTTGATAAAATGTAGAGTCCATATAAAAATAGTCCTGTGTAGACGGCTATGTTCAGCGTTCGGCAATATTCGGCAATTGTGGACGGTGAAGGACGTACCCTGTTGCCCACTTCGCATCACCCAAACAGAAATGCCGAAGATTTCCGAACGCACAACTAATATTTTTGTGCGAGCTCTACTTTACATAGTATTGTCATCATAACATTAGGAATTACCAGAGGAAATCACCAACTAACTTGAAGACATAAATTATACTAGATATAGAGAAGAAACTAATTCGTAGGAAAGAATATATCGAAAAAATGATCGACAAAGATAGAAGAACACAGTAGCGGTGGTGAACATATGGCACGGGTGCCTGCCGCAGATATTCTGCCAGCACGCAAAATAATTATAGAAAATTAAAACACGGACGATACACTAGGGTTGCCAAACCGTCCTGGTTTGAAGGGTCTTCCCGGAATAGAAGACCTTGACCCAGAACCAGAATGAGCCTCACTGTACGCACAATTATTGTTCTCGAATTTTTAGAGGCCATCGACCAGATTGTTATGAACAGGTAGATTGAAGAAGGAAAGCTAAATTGCGCGGACGGACAAAATCTCCCCAAACATGGGTTTGAGACAGGATTTTGAAAAGCTGATTTTGCATGATGAAAAGGGAATTTATTTTTAAGCGGAAAAGCGAAAGAATTGAGGAAAAATGCGAATAGTTAATACAACTATTGTTGGTTGAAATTAAAAATGATATGGGATCAAGCATAAAAAGATCGCGATCCCCAAACTATAGATAAGTGTAAACAAGGCCCAAACAACCAATAAAAAAAACTTTTAAAATTATACCAAACTAGACCAATAATTAGAAATTCATGGAGATTAAATGACAAAATTTACAAAACAGGCATAGTCGCCGTAGATTGGTTGACATCCACATTTATCACTCTCCCAAAAAACGCAAATGCAAAGGAGTTAAAACTAGTTTATATACTATAAGCTTGATGACCCAAATTTACAATGGTGATACATAGACAATTTGCCTACAGAATTGGTCAGAATGTCCGTTTCTAATTTACGCTATCTGTCAATTTAAGCCTACAATGCGTAGTTCACATAGCCAACGAAAATAGTTATCACCGTGACATTGGTTAAACATCGTAAAAGTGTAGCTATTAAGTTTGCCGACATAATTAGAGCCATTAAAAAGAGTATGATTCGATTAGAATAAGAGAGAAAGAATATGGACGTAAATTTGCGCCATTATAGGTACAACTAATAATATACATTTCAATTAATGTTGACACCTTTTTTATGAAAGTTGTTAATACTTGATCCTTGGACCCTAAACACAAGACAGCACACGAGGCAATTATTGGTGCCTTACCATATTATGGTATTGGCGCCGAATGCTTCGAATTTATTGGACAGAACAGACACAGAACGAACAAATCGGTCATGAAGAAATTAAAAATAAAAGAACTAGCAGGTACGAGTACCTAACTGTGCAAAGTAAGTTTGATTTTACATTGCCGAGCGGTATATCACCTACAGCTGACTGTCCCACGATTTTGTCGCGATAGATAGTTTTTTTAGATGTCCAAGGCTCCGCTTATTTGGCCGTCAAATGCCGGCTCTGGCTGGTTTACGGAAGGCGTCCAAAATTTAGGTATCAATATCAATACTGACCACTTAAAATCAACCAAATCATCCAGAAATAAATAGTCCAGAAAATAAGTTGATTTTGTATTCCTGTTTCGTTTACACGGCGAGACAGAAAAAGCCTATCAGACAACTTTACCGTGTACTTGACCTGTCTATACGTAAACAACACCATGTAAAATAGCTGAACCGGTATGAAACCAGTTAGGTACAAAATACAAAGTAATTTAGAATGATATGCGTTGTTATTGTAGGTAACGTAATGACGCCATCTCACAACCATAAAAGAACTGCCAAAAATAACCTCTGTCAAGGTTGCACCGAAATTACTATGGTCATCGACATGGTAAACAAGGCTGACGACCAAATATAGAAAATCATAATAAATTTGCGTACAGTTTCCATATTAACGATAAACAAACTGATGCCAATGTAATTCATTTCCGGTCATTGAAATGGTAACATTAATACCTATTAAATCAAATTATATTATTTACATACATGAACATTAACTATAACTAATAAGTTTAAGACGTTCACAGCACAATACCCCATTAGAAAAATTTATGATTAATAAATTGCGATAGGTAATTATAAAAAATATTATAATGCTGTTTACTTTTCTCAGTGTGTACACGACTTTACGATGCTAAGTACTGTTGTGGAATACGCCCTATAAATAAAGCCTAGTTCAATAATTTATACTAGTATTTTAGTCAAGCGCGAGGAATTTAGTAGGTAACTAAATGTGTATACTGACAAATTTAGTCGAGTCGATCTATTTTGATGTAATTCTTCGGTAGAGTATCGATCCCCTGCTGCCCCCACTAAATACCAAATAAGCCGCGAGATAAGTCTGAACCATTGAGTATCAATGGTCTGAACACGTTATCTTTAAAACTATAATATTTCAGTTGAGGCATGGTCTAGGCGTGGCTAGGCGATGCGCGGATTGTGCAAATGATGCGTGCCGAACGAAATATAATTTGTCTTAAAAATCCAAAATGCGTCCATTTAATGTTATGTTTATTGTTATATTACAAATAATAATAGTAGATTCATTGACATGTTTTCTTTTTTAAGTACATACGTAAAGTTTTTTAGTCATCTTTACACGATTTAAGAATATTTTTATCCAACGCCATGACAAAACAAATCGACGTGCACACACCTCGACTGTCAGTCGCCGATTGGCGACTAGTGAGAAATTTCGTCGCACCTACTGTTGAAAATTATTTGCCGTTCCACTGAAGTACGCTCTTAAGTTCGTTGGTATTGTCGAAAAATGTCGCTTCGTTGGTGCGAAGATACTGTCTTAAAATTCTTATTGGAACATTTAAGCCATGAGTGCCTTGGATTTTTAAATCTCCACTCCATTAAAATAAACAAGCTCCTAGGACCTAGTACATCTCTCCTATTGATCCATTTTAATTTCTCTTGTTAATTTCTTCATCCGCTTCTTGTATTGACTCTTTTCTGTTACCTACTAAAACGTTTAGTGATAAGTAGATCACTCAAAGTTGTGACGGGGCAAAGGTAGCGTTATGCCGGGTCCACACCGGCAACAACTCGTTAAATTTTACGATAATTATCATAATTGCTTAAGAAATTTTACGATAATTATCATGCTTATCGTAAAATTTAACGAGTTGTCGCGCGACTTGTTTTCGGTGTGGCCGCACTTTAAGGCGTGTATCGTTTTTCGGATAACTCAAAACGCAGAAAGATTTACAAACTTATACATTATTATAAAACATTGGTTGTATATTGACCTTTATGTTTTGTCATAACAACGTTAGTTAGATGGCAGCTAGTACCAATTGGAGTGTCTATTTTAGAATGTTTAATAATTCGTGTCTACATTCAATTAAAAGAGTACCTACCTAGTAAAGTTTTACATGTATCCCATTCATGAATAATGTAGCAACTGCACAGTAATAGAAGAAAATACATGGCAAAAAATCCTAGAACTTTGATATGTATAGCAGTGGCGAAGGGTGGAGGTAGGCTGTTAAGATCCGCCATAAATAGTGCACATTAAACTTTTTCAGTTATACGCATTTGTTTTCAATGAAATAAGACTACAGTTAACGGATGGTGTTGGTTAATTTTTAAAATTCAATTGAACCCTGCGAAACCGAGCCATAATAGATAATAGTCACAAAATACTCGTCTATCTGTAAAATATCTAAAATTATGCAATTAAATCATACATAACTTTGCATATTTTATAGATAGAATAATATTTTGTATCCAATATAGTTTGGTTTAGGCAGGACTTAATGAATTAAAATAAAAATAACCAATAATAATATGTATTTTAATCCAATGAATATAAATAAGTATGAATGAAAAGGTGTTGGACAATTTTGTCGTATCGCCTAAAATGTACCAAATCTATTATGGTTTGGTGGTTTAGGCAGGGTTTAATTGATTTTTAAAAATTAACCAACACCATCTGTAAATTGTAGTTTTAGTGCAATAAAAACAAATACGTATGACTAACAAAGTTTAATGTGCACTATTCATGTCGGATCTTAACAGCCTACCTCCACCCTTCACTACTGACGTATAGCATGTTTTTGTCTGCGATCGAAATTCGGTGAACCGGTGGATATACATTGCCAGGTTTTATCGCAGCAAAAATTGTCAATCTGCTTCTATCAACACATCCACCATTTGATTTTTTCATTTCTAAATATTTCCTAAGCATTTCCAAATAATATCCTACAAAGAATAACAAACGATCACAACTGTTTTGAGAACAATTAATCAAGAAATACGAAAAACTGTGGCATTTAAATTAATAGCAACACCGGTGTAACATATTAACATGCATGGATGATCTGAAGTTTTTTGAAACACTACCACCTCACTTGGCATGAGACCAAAACATCTCAAACCATGACTGCACCATCAAAATATTATTATATTCCGGAGAATCGTGTTATTTTACGCGTAATTAATGACTATTACTAATTACGAGATTATGACTGTGGGCCGCAGTGTGTCCGACTTGATAGCGCATTGGATTAACAATGTTCAAATTCCAGTTGAGACAAAAAAAATAGACACATATTTCAAATTGCTGACTAGACATGTTTTTCCCTTCACTACCCACCCGCCCCGTTTCCATACCTCTTCTGTGAATCTATTCTATACACATGACTGCTATCTGCCGCTATCGAGGGTAGTTTTTCACATTTTGTATCGAAGTAGGTACATATCAGCACGTATTGTAACAATTACAATAAGTTAGTTTCAATTGTTACAATAAGTTACATGTTTTAACACCGCCTCTCTCGGGTGTGCTAAATTTTAGAGCGAGATTGACAGTTTCGACTGTTTCCTATTGTAACAATAATTAATATAATACTTCAATACAAACATATGATAAACTAGCGTCGTTTGATTTATTATGCTTTTTGTGTCCGCCGATTATTGGGACATATTTTTTTTCTATATTATGTATATTCATAGTCATGGCACCCACAAGGGGGGGGGCTGACAGGGCTCTAGCCTGGGGGCCCGGCGTAAGTAGTAAAAAAAAAGTCGGCTGCGGCGCTATTTGATTGTACGATGCATTTTTTTACTGTGTGCCGATACTCGTTAACTCCATATTCAAATGGATCCTACTCGTACATATTAAAAATATAAAAAATCGCTAAAAATACACCATTTGAATAACGCTACTGCAGCGCGTCATGCTAACTTTACCCTTAGCGATAGGTAGAGGGGCCCGCTTCAGGATGTGGGGTCATGTTCATAGTTATCCTCTGTAATTCGCACCCCCAGTAAAATACTGTAGTAAGTCAAAAATTGGCATTTTGCAGGAGAGCCATTTGAAGTTTCAAATATTCTTTGTAAATACAGGAAAAGTCTGAATGTAAAAATTATTACTCATTTTTATGGAAAAACATGATCTATTTTCAACTGTATTCAACATTTTTCTCTAAAACATATACAAACGGAGATATTTGAATATTTCTGAGTTACGACTGTATTTTATTAGGATATTTGACAATTTCATGTTAAAATTTGAATCAACTCAATACTTTCTATGTAAATTTCCCTACCATCACTCTAATAATTTCAACTAATTTGTTGGGCACTGTAAAGGAAGGTTTTCAAAATATTAAGTTATGGTACAATCTTTAAAGATTTATTGAAAAAAAAAAGAAAAATACAATTATTAGTTCAAAACAACAAAAAAATACTTAATTATTTAATTTAATGGGAAAATAATTTTTTTACATACGATTTTTAATTTTTAAACATCACTTGGAAGAGAAGCAAAAAATCATAATAAAATTCACGATGTTTAGCGGTGCAGAGGAAAGCAAATCCTTCTTTTTAATTGTCGTTATTTTTGGCCACTCTTGATATGCTTTGGATATATTGAGACCATCCATTGGTAACGGTTTGCCTATTTGCTGTTGTCGAACATTCAATTTCCTACATTCTTCATGATAACTGGTTTTAAAAAAAAAAAGGTATGGATAGTCTCTGTCTACTTTTATAACTTTAATCTTCTGCCACAAAACTTTTTCTCCATTTTCATCCGTGTTGTAATTTTTACCGATTTCATCTGCTAGTTTTTTCATGTTGAGAAAATTATTTGTCGTCATGGGTTTAACTATGTATGGTTGTCCTGTTTTCTTACTCGTTTGTACAATGGTAATAATTTGGCTGGGCACAAATATTGGTCCACTTTTTAGAGCCCTGGTTTTCTGCTGCTCAATTGTAAAATGGACGATATCGCCTTCATTTTGTTTATGCCCGGTGACCAAAAACTTATGAGAGATCGTTGTATTTTTTTGTGAATTCCCGGTGGCATATAAATACATTGCAGCAATGTATTTATTTTTATTCTGCCCGGCACAATAATTGTCACTGTAAAAAATAAAATGCTCATTGTGGTGATATTTTTTACATGCATTGTAATCGAGTACACAGCTACCAATTTTATTGGATCCTCATGCAGCTTGACTCTCGTCCCACATGTATCAGTTTGCAATATTTTCAGTGATATTATAGACTGTACGATTGTACATTGCCAAACTTTCGTTTATAATAGAAATTTGACACATTTCCGCAAGGAAGCGGTAAAACAGCCTGCAAATCATATACAGCTACATTAATGACGCTATTTTGGCCATTAGTTCGGGACTCTGCTACGTCTTTGATCTTTTCATCCCTTGCCTCTTATTTCCAGGTTGATGTGTCTCATATTTTTCTTGAAGTTGTTTTTTTTCATCTGGTGGTGAAGAATTATTGTATAGGTCGCATTCAACGCACAAATCTTTTTTTAGGCTTAAAGAAGCCAATATTAAATTCGTCATTAAATATAGATGCGTATAATAGTGTTCTTTTCCAAATGGCATATTGCCGTCAGCTTGTTGTTTTTTGTATAACCGATACATTTCAGCAATTGTTAATTTACCATCTAAATACAATTTGGACGTCTGTGCACGCAAATAATGTTACTCGATCACTGGGAAAGACTTAATGTGAGCTCTTATATCATTTTTTTAAACATCACTATTTTTTTGTGATTTTTGTGATCTCTTTGTTCTGGAATTGGCGTTCCGGAAAGAAGATCTCTTGTTTTCCATGCAGTAAAGCAGTACCTATCACTCACCCCAAATGTCTTGATAAAGTATTTTTTGCATACTTCTTGTATTTTACTTCCATTTAATTGTTGATAACAAAAATTGTTGCCTCTGCTGCTTCCAGTTTTTTTTGTTTGAATACTTTAGAACAATAATATCCATGCAATTAGTGAGAAAATTACGCTGTATCTCAAGATTTTCCTGTAGTAACAGAGTTACAACAGTATTTTTTTGAAAAGTATTGTTTTAGTTTTTTAGAAAGCTTCTTGTAAAATACTGTCGTAACTTAGTTACAACACTATTTTATTATCTATTCAACAGTTTTCGGAAAGTAATGTACTGTATTAAGTGCTTTCTCTCCGACACTATTTGAGTTTGAGATACGATAGTATTTTATTAAAATAGCAAAAAAAAATACGAATCCAACCACATCCATAACTCGAAAACGCCCATTTCAGACTTACGACAGTATTTTACTGGGGGTGCGAATTGATCCTGTTAGTTGGCCTAAATAAATAAATAAAAAAAAACGAAGGAGCTCTTCAAAATTGTGCTGAGTTCGTTGTTACAACCCCCAAAAGTTCTACCAATACCCCGATGGTGAATGGCGTATACCTAATTAGAACACGGGGTCTCTCCCATTCCATATGCCGAGACTCCCAAAGGGTCGTCATCTACAAAATAGTAATGATAATAATAATGAATTATTTAATACTTATATAAATATACATAAACTTATGTGTGTATTTTACAAGGGAAGGGACATTAGTGCTACGACTAGGCCCTCCGAATGATTAAATTTGACCCTGGAGCACGGTGGAAATTTTATTCATAAAAACGCAATTTGTACTGTTTTCTATTTTTAAAATCGTACTATATTTTTGACGAACCAAATAAAACATCCAGTTGGTGCCTTATGCCGGGTTCACACTGGCAACATATCGCCGGCAACCTCGTTAAATTTTACGATAATTATCATAATTGCTTAAGAAATTTTACGATAATTATCATAGTTATAGTAAAATTTAACGAGGTTGCTGGCGACACGTTGTCAGTGTGGACCCGGCATTAGAGATAGGAATCTTCGGAGGGGCAGTTTTAGGGAAATAAAAAGAAAGAATGAAAATGGATTTTTATTTTTTTATTTTTGGCGGGAAAAGCTGATGGAAAAAATAATTACAAGATAAAAAGAACTTTTTATATAAGCACAACGTTTTTAAATTTTCTGTTGAATCAAATAAATTTGACATGACTAGCTTATTAAACATCAAAAAAAATGTACTTGATAGAAATACTGAATAATGAAATGTCATTTCATATTGATTTCCATAGTAACGCACGTATATAATTATTATTTAATAATTTAGTTGCTAGGACCCCCTAGCAACCAATAATGGTATCGAAATAACTTTTCATACAAAACAGAATTAACTAAAAATGAATTCAATTCTACTTAAAGATGGCTAAAAGTATTTAAAAAAATGCATTGGCATCGTGTTCTGATATATTCTAAAAGTTTCAAATGTCTAGCTCGGGAAGTTAGTTAAAAATCGATTGCAAGATTTGTACCGGACAAATAAGAATACGACTTAAGAAAAACGTTGTAATGACAAAGGCTCTCAACTTTAGACTACGGGCGGATCTTTTACAACAGGAAAGTGTCCAAAAAACTAAATAATATGTCCACCCCACTTCCGGTTATGTTGAATAGAATATGCACTACTAAGAAATTAATATGCCATCGTATTTATCGTACACTATAAAACAAACATGGAAATGACGCGACTGATACAATATTAATACATGTTATATATGTAGATAAATTTCATTGTAAGCTAGCCGCCGTGATTGGCAATTTCAGGGATCAACGAATCATTCCTGCATCAATCAAATTTTGCTCATCGACGATGACCGGTCGAACGAGTCCGTCTAGCTAAAAATAAAAAAACCCCCCCACGGCAATTTGGCATTACATGCCTATTATTCTCAAACGTCAAAATAACAAAATTCACATTCACGACGAGAGAATGTTCGCTATAGATAAAGACGAGAAAAAACGAGGTTACTGCCTTCCTCCACTCATTGTAGACACGTTGACGGAAAGACAGGTAAGCGGTTACATAAAGAGAGATGTAGACCACTTGCAGCGCATTAGTGATGTCACCATTATACTTATTGATTGATACTATCACGTTGTTACCGCGAAGTTGTTAGGTCAAATCAAACAGGTCTATCCGGTATTTTAATACCTTGCAAAGTGCTTGAAAACATGTGGATAAAATCGACCATATAATCTGCGACGATATCCCGAAAACCAAAATTCCGAAAAGTAAATTATGTGTAGATTTTCTTAATTTTAAATTTGTAAAATACATCCAGTTATAATATAAAATTGGGCAGTTAGTTAAATAGTTATCTAGGTCCATAAGTAACTATCTCCTCTTGTTACTGAGGATGGTAATTACGGAGTTCAATAAGATTTAAACAATATAAAGGAATAAATAATATACAATTCAGTAGCGAAGGGTGGAGATAGGCTGTTAAGATCCGTCATAAATAGTGCACATTAAATTTTGTTAGTCATACGTATTTGTTTTTATTGAATTAAGACTACAAATTACAGATGTTGTTGATTAGTTTTTAAAAATCAATTAAACCCTGCCCAACCAAACCATAATAGTTTTGGTATATTTTGGGCAATACGACAAAATTGTGCACACTTTTTCATTCATACTTATTTGTTTTCATTGGATTAAGAATACATATTACACATATTGTTGGTTCATTTTTTTGTTTCACTAAGCCCTGCCTAAATCTATAGATTTAGTATTTTTTGACTTTTATCTATTATGGCTTGGTTTCACAGGGTTAATTGAATGTTAAAAACTAACCAACAACATCTATAAATTGTAGTCTTATTTCAATAAAAACAAATACGTATGACTGACAAAGCTTAGTATGCACCATTTATGGGGGATCTTAACAGCCTACCTCCACCCTATTTTCATTCATACTTATTTGTATTCGTTGGATTAAGAATACATATTACACATATTGTTGGTTAATTTTATTAAATTCTTTAAACCCTGCCTAACCAAACTATAGTAGATAAAAAATATTATTCTATCTATAAAATATAAAAAAATATGCATGATTTAATTGTATAAATTTACGATATTTTATAGATAGACGAGTATTTTGTGACTATTATCTATTATGGCTCGGTTTCGCAGGGTTCAATTAAATTGAATTGAACGAACACCATCTGTAAATTGTAGTCTTATTTCAATGAAAACAAATACGTACGACTGACAAAGTTTAGTGTACACTATTTATGGTGGATCTTAACAGCCTACCTCCCACCCTTCACCACTGATTAAAAGATGATGTAGATATTATGTCTCATTATAACTTCTATATATCTTCATTATAACGTCATTATAACTCATAGGTACACAATTTTACTAATACAAAGTAAGTGAACTGGCGTAAAGTAAGTGAAACTTTTAAAGAACCAAGTCGACAAAGCAAAGGAAGTTACCAAGCGGATCTCCTGAGACTAGAATTTAGAAAATGCGTTTACCCCGGTAGATGTATCGCCTAAAGAAAGTCGCATACAAAAGTGGAAGGAGAACCTTAGGACGGTCGTCGGCATTGAACTAACGGAAGAAGACAATGGCTTTCAATGCCTCATAAGGCGGGACAATCTACCTGTGCGTGATGATAACATCTCTAAGGCGTAAAACCCACTTAACGCAACAAGTGGGGCTCTCGCGCAAAATTTCACAAGTGGCGCGTAAATCATCGAAAATACAACGTAATCAAATACGCCAGCGCACACTGGATTTGACGACGCATTGTGCCCGCCTGCCCCATGAGTCATCGTTTTTTGGCTTCTCAGCGATACGAATTAACGAAAATACAACGTAGTCCATTCATTGAACAGGGCTAGCAAAATCACGCTCCTGGCAGCGTCGTCGATAGACGGGCGAGAAGCCATTATTTAATAACAGTGAACTCTTTGTTTAGTTATTGCGTGTCCGATATTTCGCTGGTATAATAACGTCATCGTGAATATTAATTACAAGCCCCGAGAAATTTAATAATATTTTTATTGCTTTTTTATGAGAGACGCTGATAATAATAATTATTTTGTGCTCCTTGAACCCCTTATTACATAGGTGAAGGGTAATGAGCGGGTGGGAGGGGGCCTACTTCGTAGAGAGCGCACCGAGCGCCGCGTTTTTGGGCTTTATGCCTTAGGAATACGGATAAGTGTCCAGTGTAGCGAACTGTTGCTAACGAATGGGTCCATGGCCCCCCTACCTATCGATAAGGTGAAGGGCAGTGTGATTTTTTACATTAGTGTTCCCCGGATGATATTCCGGGGAATCCCAAGGTTCTTTGAGGTCAAATTAAGGGTTGTGTATTGAGTTGTCGCCACTCAGCATCATTTTTTGAAGCACTAATCGCCACTCTCTTTATGGTGGTCAAGTAACATGCGCCCTTTGACAGACCTATTGGATAAATGGCCATTTTCATGGTGAGGAAACACATTAAAAATAATTATAAAATAAAATTCTACACATGAACTATATCAATCTTCATATCAAATCAAATTGCATCGCACATCATGTAAATATACTTTATATATAATAGCGCCGCAGGCGACCTTTTTTTACTATTACAGCAAATTTGTGGTACATGTATATCTCACTTAACTAGCCACAACGGGCCCACCCTAAGCCCGGGCTCCCAGGCTAGAGCCCTGTCAGCCCCCCCCCCCTGTGGGGACCATGAATGGGTTAATCTACTTTAAGTTGTACAATTCGGATATTACCAGTAATTCAGCTTAAATAATTTTAAAATGGTATGGTAAGAGGACAGACAAGAAGTAAGCGATATGACAGAAGTCGCCAAACTGCTGAAATGATAATGGGAATGTCTCTCGGCGAGTGGACAACCGTCGGAAAAATGCAGTGATACAGTAGTACCCAATAGCCAAGTCTACACTCGGGACTTTTCCGTACGTCTCACGAATTGAACACAGGGCATGCGTCGTCGGGCCTCAAAATCGGTTTGAAAGTAGCCGCCATTTTGTGATGAAAGTACTAGCGCACTGCTATCCGACCGGCTTGGATTTCTGTCCCTAGCTCTAGCAGCTTCGTATTTTTTCGGTAAGATTCGGGTTGTTCGTTGAGTTGCTTGTCAATAAATAAATTAATTTTAGTATATTGGTCTTAGTCGATGTTAAGAATAGTTGATCATATTGGATGCATATATATTAGTATTGAAATATTAGGATTTTTTGCAAAATTTCGACTGAAATGATGACAATGAATTTTATTGAGTAGTATAGGGCACATTGCGCATTATGGGATATAACCCATAAAGACTATACGAACAAACTGAAGCGCAGGTATATTATCTATCTGACTTCACGAAGTGAAAACTGTGATGAACGAATGTAGACAGTAAAACGGATTCATCTCCTCGGCGCATGCACAAAACTTCTCGGCGTAAAACCAGAATTTAAAAGTTGAAGAGGAAGTGGGTGATGAAGTGACTAAATGCGGACTTAGCTAATGGGAACTAAACGACCACAGAGACGCCCCTAAAGCTCGTTGGATTGATAAATTTATTAGTCCGGCGAAGAACTAGAATGAGTTGAAGGAGCTAGGGTAGACCTTCGTCTAGCAATGGATCGACCCCGGCTGATAATAATTATGATATTATACAGCTCGTCGATATAGATATAGCTAAATATTGATTTGATTACATATTATTACATAAATGAGCCAGTAACCCGACGTACAAAATTATCTGACCTCTTTGGCAATATAATTATCGCAGCCAAAACCAATACGTTCGCACAGAACTTGAATGTTTTCTGAACACGTATGAATTGGAATGCAAAAAGTCACCACGATATTACACCGCTACATAAAGTATTTTGCAGATTAAATCTGTTTAATATCTTATAATATTCTCGAAACGATACGTAATCAAATATTATTATAGCTCACTTTTTTATTACAGTTTACGGAAGAAGACATAAAAAACCTCTAACATTTCATATTAAGTACTTATATTAATCCGTAAACAACAGTTTATATCAATACAATAATTTAATTAATTAAATGTAATTTCATCAGACTTCATGCTTCTGTGTATGCAAACTACAAATAAAGAGATAGATTTAACTACAGTAAGTTGTTTTATAAAGATTTATTCTGCCAAACTTAGTCAAAGTCTGACATTATTATTATTTGCTTTCACTTGCTGTAACTCTGCTTTATAAATTTTATAAAGTAAAGTTGCTTCCCTACTTTATAAATCACCATTACTGTGGAACCGGTGGGCGGTAGGTATAAAGAAGGATGACTACTCCCGATCTAGATTCTAGAATCTAGATCGATACACTTCTGAATTAAGCGTTTCTCTAGCATAGTCGCACGGCGCATGGTTCCTAAGTTTGCCAAACATAAAAAAATATCCCCGCTCTTTCACGTATATGCATTTCAATATAGACGTAGTACCACAAATATAGTTTAATACACATTACATATTCGAATCTGTACTATTGCACAGCCTCTTTGAAAACGCCCAACCGGTTTGAAGCAACTTGTAATCCAATGAAAAAACTATAACTATGCTGTAATGTTATAATCTGTGTTACAACATTGCTACATTAAATAATAGCCATCAATAGCATCTATTATCTACATTACAATATTAGATTATCTACACGTCATCGATTGGTGTTCGAGAAAGTGAATGAACGTACATAATATCGTCACGATTCGCTGGTGAAGCAGCATAAGTGCATATATGAGATAAAGTATGTTCAGTATTTTTACAAGAAATTAAAATTTATGTAATACGGATAACCTGCGAGCAACTTCTATGGCAGTTGTTAGAACATGTTAAATATTTTCGATGAGACAGTCTTAGATGCCAAGAAAACTAATATGTGGAATAAGCATAGATGGCATAATTATTACTATACCATTGTATGAATTGACAGGCTGTAACTGATGTTTGTCTCACGTTATCATAAATAAAACAAATATGTGCGGTAGAACCTACTTATTCCGGTCCAGACTTCTCTCTGATCAGTGTATAGATTCATCATAATAATATGATTTCGTTGAAATTGCAACCCTTTAACGTAGGTCCATATTACTTTTCTAATCGTTCACATTTTTAATGTTTAATATTATTATAAATTAACAGTGGCAGCTGTGAATAAAAACTATAACTAATTATTCGTCAGCACGCTTTGCCCACTGCAGAGAACTGCAAATGTTTAAATAAAATTTCATTCACACTAAAAAATATAAGGAATAATACAGTTTGTTTTAATATACGGCCATATATTTCCGATACAACATTTTACGGTGAAGTGTGATACGGTGTACTGCATACGTACAAGTTTCCGGACACGGTAGATCACAGCTTACTTGAAGTTGGACACGTCTGCTATACGCCATCATTTGATTACGTGTTGCGCTTCCAAATTAACAAAATATCTCCATACTTACATCAAAAAGTGCCATAGAGACATATTTTTAGAGTTCTAATAACTACTTAATATGTAGATATGTGCCTTCATACAAGGAAACGGTATGGATGACATACTTATAAGGAATACTAAATGTGCTATTGGCAAGTTATCACTTACATTACAACCAGGTAACTCTGTTCTGTGCTTACTACTTACAACGTACATGTTGATGTCCAAATCGTAGATATTATGAGGGTTTATTTATCTAGATTCTAGATGGAGATATGCCGAGATTAGTTTATATTATATAACAGCGATGGCGAACCTATGGCACGCGAATGTTTTATTTTGAAGTGAAGAAAAAATACCTATAATAATTTAAAAAATATTTGTTTTTACAAAATAGTTTTACGAATATAAATATAATAGATATAGCCATGCGTGTTTTCTCCGGTTTTTAACATTATTTTTACCTAACGATGCGCAAACGGAAACGACGAAATTCATGGATAAACGACAGATCGCATTGTATAAAAAATAACAGGCAAATACTCTTCAAGAATAAGTATTACTTTTAATGCAAATATGTAATTGCATAGGTCGGTCCTTAGGCGTACACATAATATTATCGCACTGCCTCATCAGGCGGCAGGGGAAAGCCGCGCCGCGAACCTCTGATTTTGACCGATTTATAATGCTTTGGAAAAATTCATGAATTCAAGAATGAAAACCTAACCTAATCTAATCTAACCTAACAAATACTCCAGTATATAGGCTATTTTCAAATTTTTTTTGCTGCTGGCTTCCCGTAAAGTGTGAACCGACAAGAACCGCGTTTTATTTAGACATGAATTTTATGTCAGTACTATACTACTCAAATCGGTTGGACGGTCTTTAATATACGGCCATATATTTCTGATACAATATTTCACTGTGAAGTGTGATACGGTGTACTGCATACGTACAAGTTTCTGGACACGAGATCTGGCAAGACAAAACGTTAAGTTGACAACGCTGATTACGACTGTTATTTTGTGTTATTTTATTAATAAATGTTCAAATGCCGACTGTGTACGTATTACTTTATCACTTAGTCAGATAATTTAGATACCTACCTATGACCTACGTACTTGCTAATGCAAAGTCGAACGTGTGATTATGGTGTTGAAAATAATAACGAATGTATTGAATGGAGATTGGAGACAATGACTAGTTATTAGTGTATTCTTTGGGCATACTTCAAAACTATTTATTTGATCCCTGATTTCTTTTAGATTAGTCAGGCTTAATCCCCAAGTTATTCAGACCACGCCATACTCCATTACGAAACATACAAATACCTCAGCAAATCGACGTGTTTTAAATTGAAATGATTCGATAGAATGAAATCAAATACGCAATTATTATTGTAAGTGTTGCAAGTCCGTCCAAGACTAAACATAAAAACTCGAAATTGAAAGAGATCTGTAATTTATAAACATACTTCTACTGTTTACAGTGTTTACACTCAAGTGTAAACAATATATTACGGTAAATGTAGGCAAATAATAATTGTTTACAATTAAATTTATAACACAGGTTTATACAAATTAATAATAAACAACGCATATATGCCTATTATGCAGTCTTTTGCAAGATGTAGCACATAATATCAGCAACTTTTTAAATTATTTTTTTAACGAAATATCAGATAAATAAATACAAAAATATGCTGTTCAATAGTAAGGATTAAAGTTCATTTTTGAAATGCGGAGTTATTATTCATTAAAATATCTGTGATGGGTAACATAAGTAATATTGTGAAAGTATCTATAATTTTTGTTAACGAAAAAAAAACATTGTACATAGTCCAAAATTCTCTTTCTTTAGCACCAAGGTGCCCGATTGTTACGTCCAGGGAACTCAGAAATAATGGGAACTGAAATACCTAACGGGTAACGAGTAGCAGGTAACCGATCTCGATCGAGTAAGGAAGAATCCGGAATAAACATAAACACGTGTCAAGAATACGCCATACGTCTAATACTGACAACTGCTCTCGGTTTACGCATTCACGCTCATTTAATATTGGTGTACTACACACTCTATTGCACGTGCATAATGCGTGTTTCATTTTCGTAGGACATTCTCACATTCAAAACCCTGCATCAAAATATAGCGTACCTATTGAATATAGCCTATCAGAAATATATGTATTATCTGTTCTGTGGTTACATCTCTCCCGTGCAGCTTCGTTTCGGGACAAGGAAGTGTGGCATTAAAATCTTTTCACTGTGACACGTTTACAGCGTCGTGGAAGGCGGCCGTACACAAATCGCGGCTGCATGTACATGACGGATGGAGACGGGGTAACTGAAATCATTGTAGGTACGAGGGTGGGTCAATAAGTCCTTAGAAAAGCCAACAGGTGGCGCGACTAGTACTGTAAGCGGTTTGTTTTCATGCAGCGGCACTACCGATTCAGTATGCTGCGAAGTTTCAATCAGATTGGTCGGGTTGTTGTGTGTTTCTCGTACATTTAAAAAAAAATTTGCTTGTGGAAAATGGAAAAATTGAGTTTAGAGCTGTTATTAAACATTTTAATATAAAAGGGTTAACAGCAAAGGAAATAAAAAATGAGTTGGATTTAGTTCACGGCATATCTGCTCCTTCACTTGCAACTATTTATAACTGGTTAAATGAATTTAAACGTGGTCGTCCATCAACAAAGGATGAACCACGCTCAGGACGTCCTGTAGAGGTGACTACACCAGAAATGATCAATAAAATCCACGATATGGTGTTAAGTGACCGAAGATTAAAGTTGAGTGAGATAATTGAGGTTACAGGGATCTCAAAAGGTAGCGTCATTTCTATTTTACATGACAAATTGGGCATGAAAAATATTTCTGCAAGATGGGTGCCGCGTTTGCTCACAGTCGACAATAAACGCAATAGGGTGGTGGCCTCTAAAGCCCTGTTGTCGCTCATGCAACGCAATCCGGATGAATTTTTTCGTCGCTTTGTGACTGTAGATGAAACATGGATACACCACTATACTCCCGAGACGAAAGAACAGTCAAAGCAGTGTATTGCGAAGACAAACCATGTCCAAAGAAGGCGAAAACCGTAAAATCAGCTGGTAAGGTTATGGCTACTGTATTTTGGGATGCACGTGAAATTATTTTCGTTGACTATTTGGAAAAAGGAAAAACAATAACAGGGGATTATTATGCATCTTTATTGGACCAGCTAAAAAACGAAATTGAAGAAAAACGGCCTCATTTAAACAGGAAAAAAATCCTCTTTCATCAGGACAATGCCCGTGTTCACACATGTTTACGATCAATGGCTAAAATTGAAGAATTGAAGTTCGAATTGGTCGACCACCTACCGTATTCGCCAGATTTATCCCCCAGTGACTTTTTCCTTTTCCCAAACTTAAAAAAATGGCTAAGTGGACAACGTTTTTTTTCGAATGAAGAAGTCATCGATCGGACAAATGCTTATTTTGAGGACCTTCCGAAAACTTATTTTTCTGACGGTTTAAAAAAAATTGAGAAACGTCTAACCAAGTGTATTGAGCTCCAAGGAGATTATGTTGAGAAATAAAAAAAAATACAAAAATAAAAACTGTTTTAATGCTTTTTTCTAAGGAATTATTGACCCACCCTCGTACCTATTTGTATCAACCCTATTTGTAAGAACGCCACAATGTAGAGGTTTATCATGACCCTGATTTTTTTGGATTCATATTAGATATTACACTAAATTTATATGTATTTGGTTTGCATATCGTCGCGTCCTTGGATAAACATGTTATCACTGTTATCAGGATTATTGCTATGCGACTGTACTAACTAATATGAAATGAAGAATTCAAAATTAGCATAGATAGACTATAGATACTAGTCATACTTACTATATTATAGCCATAGATGCGACAATATATTATTTCAAATGTATATATTTTATTTTGTCATAGTTTCATATATATATATAAAATAACATATGGGGTCAAGTTCGGTAGTATATTTACTAGTTTAAAAGTTGCTGGTCTTCACCACTTTCTCCACCCGTTCTCACGTGGCGATTTTTGTCGTCCAACTATCTGTTGAATGTTGAACAAGACATCGAAAGGAATATTCCCACACATCGATTGAAGTCAAATCCAAACGGCGTCAAGTGAATTTGTTAGTTCGTGTGTGCTAATTTCTGACATTTTAAGTGACATCGTTAAAACGTCGTTATAAACTAAAACAATGTCAAACAACGTGTGTAAGTCTAGACAAGTTTTAGTATTGCTTAGGAAACCGGGTAACTCGGATTGCGATTCACTATTGAACCGACTTAAAAACAGAAAGGTCCTCAATTTTGTTCAAATCCAACATGAAATTGTTGAAATGTGGTTTCCATCTATCAATTGATATTCAACACACAGTGGAACGATAAAAATCGCCTAGTGGGAATGCGGCATAAGCATTGTACACGCAGAGAAAAGGTTGACAAACTCATAAAATATGTATTATAATGAATAATGATCATCATAATTTAGTTTACCTTAACCCTTTATAGGGCAAAGGTCGAAAACGGTTTATTATATATATTATTATACGCTGAAGAGCCCGCCGTTCAAATATAATTCAGTATAAAAAGGACCTCAGCGTCATAACTACGTCAATTTAAATCGATCTTTTCGCAAAAATCACTAATCATCGGAGATTTTATTTCAAGAAATATTATTATTATTACTGATAATTTCTGCCGCGGAGAATTATTATTATTTTATGAACACCTGCGAGATGAAGCCGATCAGAAAACAGGGCTGTCAAAATAATATTAAGCATTCATATTTTTTAAATGTTAATTTCATCATGGTTTTTAATCAAACCTGTGCAAGTACGTACTGATAACTTGGGTGGATTTTGTAGCAAACATACTATTGATATATATACGGGTATATTATTATTATAACCCAATTCAAATTGAACATAGGTTGATACTCAAATACTATTATAGTATGTTTATGATTTCGAGAAAATAATACGATGGTATAATTAATCCATATCAATTATTTGAAAACATTACATTCGCACTTTGCACAAAATTACAAACACATTCGAAGTTTGCCGCACACGTACAGACCACGTGATATTTGTTTACGCAAAATCGTCGCTTTTCAAAATGGCGAATTTGATTACCAGATTTTACAGCGATGAATCAGTATGTTCCTTTTTGTCTTTTTTTATTCGTAGGTTTGTTTACTATGTACACCGAGAAATTTCCATTTATAAACTCGGAAACGATTTTTACAGAAGAGTTTTGGAATATAATGCAACCAAAACTGGAAAAAATTCTATCATGGGTGTTGACTTCCTGAATTAGCTAACCCCAGGTCCATGCCACTACGTGAACCACAGAGGATATTAAGCCATTTCCACACTGGCAACAAGTTGCTGGCGACCTCATTAAATTTTACGATACTTACCATAATTGCTTAAGAAATTTTACAATAATTATCGTAAAATCTAACGAGGTTGCTGCCAGCAAATTAACTTGTTGCCAGTGTGGACCCGGCATTAGATGCACAAAACTTAAATAATATATATTATAAATAAAAATTTAAAATTATAAATATATATTATGATTTATGTCTTCGACAGCCCTGATGAAATAAATGTGAAATATGAGTCGGATCAGTCACAGAGCAAATTTATTAACACAAACAACTTTGACAAGACCTTTTTATATTAACTAGTAGACCAGATATTATGGACCACATGTTAAAAAATCATATTTTCAATTCTCAAGGCCAATTCTGTAGAACGTCCTCTTAAGGGGCCGCTGAAGAGCCCGCCGTTCAAATATAATTCAGTATGAAAAGGACCTCGGCGTCGTAACTACGTCAATTTAAATCGATCTTTTCGCAAAAATCACTAATCATCGGAGATTTTATTTCAAGAAATATTATTATTATTACTGATAATTTCTGCCGCGGGGCATTATTATTTTTTAATGAACACCTGCCAGACTTAAAGCCGATCAGAAAACAGGGCTGTCAAAATAATATTAAGCATTCATATTTTTTAAATGTTAATTTCATCATGGTTTTTAATCAAACCTGTTCAAGTACGTACTGATAACTTGGGTGGATTTTGTAGCAAACATACTATTGATATATATACGGGTATATTATTATTATAACCCAATTCAAATTGAACATAGGTTGATACTCAAATACTATTATAGTGTGTTTATGATTTCGAGAAAATAATACGATGGTATAATTAATCCATATCAATTATTTGATAACATTACATTCGCACTTTGCACAAAATTACAAACACATTCGAAGTTTGCCGCACACGTACAGACCACGTGATATTTGTTTACGCAAAATCGTCGCTTTTCAAAATGGCGAATTTGATTACCAGATTTTACTGCGATGAATCAGTATGTTCCTTTTTGTCTTTTTTTATTCGTAGGTTTGTTTACTATGTACACCGAGAAATTTCCATTTATAAACTCGGAAACGATTTTTACAGAAGAGTTTTGGAATATAATGCAACCAAAACTGGAAAAAATTCTATCATGGGTGTTGACTTCCTGAATTAGCTAACCCCAGGTCCATGCCACTACGTGAACCACAGTGGATATTAAGCCATTTCCACACTGGCAACAAGTTGCTGGCAACCTCATTAAATTTTACGATACTTACCATAATTGCTTAAGAAATTTTACAATAATTATCGTAAAATCTAACGAGGTTGCCAGCAAATTAACTTGTTGCCAGTGTGGACCCGGCATTAGATGCACAAAACTTAAATAATATATATTATAAATAAAAATTTAAAATTATAAATATATATTATGATTTATGTCTTCGACAGCCCTGATGAAATAAATGTGAAATATGAGTCGGATCAGTCACAGAGCAAATTTATTAACACAAACAACTTTGACACGACCTTTTTATATTAACTAGTAGACCAGATATTATGGACCACATGTTAAAAAATCATATTTTCAATTCTCAAGGCCAATTCTGTAGAACGTCCTCTTCTCTTTTAATTTGCTATTTCACCAACAACAGCTTTGTTGTTATCGTTTTATTCGGAGATTTTTAATGGCTGAGTCAATCCAAGTTGCCGTTTTTATGACGTTGACAACTCTAGTGTTTACACAACTTAGGAAATCCTCTTTCTTTTCAAGTCCGTCCATGTGTGGTACAATTCCTGTCAAAGTGAACAAAATATGGCAAATCTAGATTTGAACGTCAATAAATATTACTCCGGAAGGCACGTAAAACCAACAAGAATAATTTCCCCAGGATTGATTTGATTATGAACGATAAAATATAAAAGCTATGTAGCCATGACGTAAACCGTCTTTTCATAGATATTTTCAGAGGCATGGACGCTAACAGAAACAAAGCTGAGAAAACTTGAAACTTTCGAAATGTGTATGTACAGGCGCATTCTTCGTATAAACTTGAAGGACAAAGGAGTAAAAACTATACATTAGGTTATACGCTGGTCACATACGGCATCTCAGGAAATATCAACTTTCGTATATAATCATTCAAGGGAATATATCCGGTATGCGAGGCCCCGCCCCGGCAGAAGAAAGTCCTGGCTTGAACCCAGCACTCCATCACTCTTTAGTTAGAGCAATGACAGGCAGAGAAAAGTTGGTCAAAATCTTATCGGATAATATGACACAAGAAGAATGATGGTGAATATCACACAGCATATATTGTATTTAATATAAATCATAAGTAGACGGCGAATCCCTTAAAACATCGAAGCCGATGATTGCCAAGTGAAATAAAGTAAAAGTAACAATAGACACACCAATCTAGATTAATTTCTATTTCAGATAAATAATGCGGCGATACTGGCTGAGATCCAACAACCAAAAGAAAGATCAAAAACTGTACTGTGTTATTGAATACGAAATAGCGAATAAATTACAAGTTTAAGTACGCACAATTATTGAAGAAAAATTCCATCTGGTTTGCACCATCTGCGTTATCGCGATTATATCATTCCTACTATCTAGATTTTAGAATTTGAACAAAACGATGTCTAGGTTAAACAGATGTTTCAATGTGTAAGATCGTACCTACAAGATTGCAAGACATGTGCTATTTATTATTGTGTGTAATTAAATAATGACTATAAAGCAGTGATTCCCAACCAGTTCTGCAAGCCGTGTCAGGGGTCTCACATGAATTCACAAAATACAACTTAAAACCGTTTCTGTAATAGATTTTTTTATAAATAATAATTAAGAAGCAGTTTAGCAGTGGCGTCCCGTGGGGTAAGGCAGATTGAGCGTCGCTTGGTGGCGGCATTTACTCGAAGGGCGGCAAATAAGAATCATTCGGGATACATAGAAATTGCTACCTAAACTTAGTAATAACGAAAACACCTTCCCATTAAAAAAATCAGCTCACTGGTTTTGTCGAGTTCGCGATATCTAGTTTACTTCCGTTGACCTTCGACATCCTTGGTGACTAGAAACGACAAGTGCAGATTTGCGAATAATTACAGTCTGATATTTTGTTAATAATGTATCTATACTTTCCATACAACACATTTCTTAGATATTGGACTCATGAAAGGACGATAAAAAATACTGTATAAAAATGGGGCGGCATTTTGGCGCTGCCTAGAGGCAGCATTTTATCTAGGAATGTCACTGAGTTTAGTCTCCAATGCTATAAAAAAAAAAAATTATGTGGCACTTCAGTGTACCTATGTACATATTATGTAGGTTCCCGACGAATAAATATATTATCGCATATTGGAGACATCTAGTGACATATTTGAGAATTAGGATGCAATTAGATACAATTTACAGAACGTACCTACAAAATAAAATAATTTCTTTATAAAACAATAAAGTTTTTAGATAGAATAGCGCCATCAATAATTCTAAACAATTATAATCTGGATAAAAAGTAGAAATAACATTAAAAAACCTTGATTACATATAAATAAAAATAATTTTAAGTTAAAAATATTTTTATTTCCTAAAAAAATAGATAAATTTTTTTAAATGTTTGATAATATGATGAAAACAATTTATTAAACTAGGCATTTAATTAAAAATAATTGTTCAACAAACATTTAATTTTAAAATATAATAATTTGACAAATTATAATTAAGTATTGTACATATAATAGCTCTTTGTTGTCGTCAGAGATGTCTCTCTCTAGCTAGTAGCTACTAAACTCCATCTTAAGGGTGAGTGTAACGCCACAGTGATAGAATACAATAGTTTCTAATACATTTTACTGATAATTTACATTTCAAAGTGTATTTTAAAAATCAATATGTATTTAAAAACATTCAAATAACTTCAAATTTTATTAAAACTGTTATAAAATGTGCACACATCCAAATTCATCTTATTATTATGTATTTTTAATGGTTAATTTAATCATTAAAATGTTGTTTAATAAGTTCTCTCGAATCTTGTAGATTTTTTTAAAATAGCCCATAGTACCTAAATATTTCTTTCAATATAAAAAAACATAGATTTTTCTATAGTATGAAAATATGTATAGCTTTAGATCTTTTTATTTATATCGAATTGAGCTTTGGTATTGTGACATCCTTGGATTGGCTTTCTATCCCGCTATAGAACAATAATAAAGAAAAATATGCTCACCCTAGAGTTCATATATCTGAGGAAGAAGTCAAGAAGAAAGGACTTTCCCTTGCGGAAGGCGCCGGCCACGGAGATGACCACAACACTGCGGTCCTTCACATCGTCCTGCAGCATCAGCGCGGAGAGCGCCTCCTCGTCCAGAGCAAACGAGTGCTCCCCGTCCGTATGCACAATCTGGACAGCGTGCGCCATGCTTTTGCTGGCACTGCGCCCCGCTTTTTCTACGCACAACACACACACAGAAGACTTAACACTGTACCAGACACCAACCTAACCACTAACCTAACTTTATCTGATTATTATATTTACCTAAATTATCCGACCTGTTTGCTTTTGATAATTGGCATAGCAAATATCAACGGGGAATTAAAATGTTCACTCCTTTATGGGAATGTTATATTATAACGCTTGAATGTTAATATATATCAATTGCAGTGGCGAAGAGTCCATACTAAACGATTATTCAATGTTTACCTTGATTTGTAAAAAATAAATACTCAATTGTTACAAATAATTCAATTGATTTATTCTTCCATCCGCATGTACCGGAAAAATAGCACACCATAGTATATAGCGACATCTATAAATAGTATTAAATAATAAAAACTTGAATTTATGAAATTATTGTCCAGGAATCCTACCTAGGAAATACATGAAAACAAGCAACGTACTTCGAAGAAATAAAGAAAAATTCAGAAATCTTTATATTATTATATTATGAAAACAAAAAAAAAATGACAGTTGAGTGTTTGTTTACCTGAAGCAATTTGTTACCCATTACTGTATACCGGACCAATATACAATTTATTATTATTTTTGTTTATCTTTCTTCAACAGGCACCCTTCGCCACTGATTAATTTTTAGTTTACAGCTGCTTATAGGTTCACAGGTTCACATATCCAAGTGAGAACATAATGTCACTTGAATCTAGCACTATTCTATACCTAACCTATCAATTATTTAAACTATTTCATTGGATAGTTCTTTTGTTCAAATTCCATATTATTTATTTTTTGATCATAGACAATTCAACAATATTATAAATTTTCGATACCTACCTACATTTTACCTATAAATTAATAACAAATAATAATAATTGACCAAGGCCATTTCAAAGAACTTCACCAAAGCCATTACGTTATAAGTAAACATTTCAACGTGTAAATAATGGTAATAAATCAAAGAAAATGTCTAGAATTACTAGTAGGTGTTGGGCCGTTACTTACATCGCCAAGTTACTTACTTATGTTTTGGTCTAAAAATTTAGGGTAAACAGTACTTATTAAAAAGATATAAGTACATTAATCATGTTTCATGGTGATAACATCAAACATTAATTAAATTTAGAATCAATTTGATAAAATATTCTACTTCAATAGAGATATGTACAGGAAATCAATTAGTATGATTTGAAGCAATAGATTTGATGTGTAGCTAAGCTAATATACAACGTTATACCTACTTACTATTTTTCAATTAGTGACTAGGAGGTACTGACCAGTGTTTTGAAGTTAAATTTTAAAGATACCTAAATAATTATTATTTGTATTCAATTTATAAATGAATGAAATTAATTAAGGAATGTCTAAACAATAAAATTAGTAATTGCATACATAGATTATCTTTCCTTATTTGGCATCATGTATATTGTATACCTTTTATTGGCTTCCATGTTTAGTATGTATGATTATTTATGGTATTACTATTTTGAATTAGTTTTATGGTGGATCAAGCAACTTAATTATTACAATGATGAAGAGATATTGAACCCAATTTGGTTTAAAGGTAAAAGTTGCACAAATCCGAAATATGGTATACATATTAATAATTTGTTGACAAATGCAATCGTTCTGGAAACACATAACTGCTATAAACTATCATAAAATGACAGGTAGTATTAACTAGATTAGTTAAATGTTGATAGTAATATAGGTGGAATTATAACTTGTACTATTAGGCGATTCACAGACCTGTTACGCCTGGCGATGTCATCAATTTAAATTATTACTGACAGAACATCGTTTGATAATAAAAATAGAATGAATGAGGCAAAGATTATATTGATGTTTTTTTTAATGTGAGAAGACCTTGTTAAAGAAAGAACACTGACTAAACTAAATAATGTCAGGCACCGTTAGCTTTTGACGTATCTAATCGCGAAGAATTATTTTTCACCGAATACACATTATTGATGATTAACATAAGTCACGAATCATGATGAACAGGTGGTTATTTCTCGTTTTCAAGATGTAAATTGACAAAAAATCAACATGGCACAATGTCGCGAGTTATGTTTGGTTTATGACATAGAGCCGAATTAGAGCTGACAATTACGTAGTTTCATAAAACGTAGCGTAATCAATGATATCGTAACGACACCACGTCGGACAATAATTTACAAACTATAACATTGCCACTGCGATTGAATTTCTAAGAAACCAGCGATAAATCGAACTCTCGGATGTCACATTGTTTAATATATTTTTTTTTACTTTCACTGTACCTTTGTTAAATTATCATATTTTATAAACACATTTAACAATCACTGAAAATTGTCAAAGAAATTACCTTCACTTTCATGGAACGAATGTCCCTTGTGTTTACGTCCCTCGAATTCAGCCATTTTTGATTAACGTAAATCATAGACTAACATACTACGTAAATCCCAGAACTGACGTAACACATCCTGAATATAGCACACTAGCTTCATGTCACAAGTGTGCTAACGCAAACTACTTTACCATAGACTAATATACCAGTAGACCAGTGTAGCAATCCATCAAAAAGATAGACATTGAAAAAATTCACCCGACATAACATTTAATAATTTTATTAGGTACCTATATTCATATGTCGGGTGAATTTTACTTTGTGTATGTCAATAATATAAAATGCATAATATCTTTTGTATATAAAATTTTCTATAGATTAGTCTATTTGTACCATTAATTAATTAGTAGGTACTCTGTTATTAAAACGAGAAAGTTTTTATCTTTATTCAACACCTCAGTATAAAATACTGATGGTCGAATTTGACTCGCTGGCTCGCTGAAGCGAATACCCAAGCTCACTTACGTATGGATAATGAAAGGAGTTTTACCTACCAATAAAACTCTTATTATTCATGTTGACTTTGAAGTCCTTGAGATAGGGTTTGCTATTTCTTCTTCGCGTGAGGTTATATTCTATTAATTTATTTTCCTTTTTCTTGTCGTTGGCCATCCTCCCTTTTTATTTACTGGTCATACCCGCGCGTCTATTTTTTATGTAGGGAGTTTGGGACTTCTTTGTCTTCATTATGATATGGCTCAAAGAACCAGATAGAAGTTACCTGGACTTAAAAGTCAACATGAATAATAAGAGTTTTATTGGTAGGTAAAACTCCTTTCATTATTCGAATTTTACTTTGAAGTCCTTGAGATATCTGTTTGTTATCACCTGGTGTTGGGTATGCCAAATTCCTGTATGTGACAATGATTCATTGACGAGGTATAGACCATCGTGACTTTCAATGTATATGGTTGAAAAGAGAAGTTAATGGGTTCTTTTCCCCTTCTGATGGTGGTGTGTCCATCGTTCTCTAGTAGTTATCGTGAAATGTCGACTCACTACGCCAGTTACCTCTCTTTAATATAACATCTATTGGGTATATTTACAGTTTAAGGAAGCCACCACTGAGCGGACACTGCTTGGTGGTTCTTGTACACCTGCTTCCAACAGTACTGACCTTATCCAATTCCCTATAACTGCCCTGGTGGCTGGTTTTGGTGGTCCTCTTGAAGATATAAATAATTCCGAAATATCCCCACCTTCCTCTCTCCTTGGGTTTGACATGCAGACGAGTATCCGTAACCAGAATACTGGGTCGATGTTTTGACACGTGGAAGCGCTTAGCTTCCATTCCGATTGACGATGCTTTGCGCCAAACATTGGCCATACAATTATGTGGTCACCTTTATCCACTAATCCATTGTCTACTATTACTGAGTAGTGTGAGGTCATGAACCCTTCGTCCCGATGCGAGAAGCAGCCGAGTAGGTTGTACTCCACCGGTGTTGTTCTCCTAAGATGATCTACCACTCGTCCTGGATCCCAAACCGGTGGTTTGACAGGTTTCGTTTTATGTACCGAAATTGCCTGAAACAACACTGTTGCTGATAATCGGTTTGCAAAATGTGGCTATGGCTAGGTTCATGTTACACCATGTCATTGTCTTCCATTTGTTCCAAGCTGGTTTGTAAGTTTTTAGAGTCGAAAGCCACCATCTGGAAGTAAGGAGTGCCCTTTCTCCCACCATTCAATTTGATGTTATTTCACCCCACCCGAAATTATCCATAGTTAAAGGAACAGGTCCTGGATCCTTGGAGGTGGACGGTTGGTCTCCATACCTACTAGTGTCGTATGTAGGTGAAGCATTGTATAAGGAGGTACTATCACCCTTTTTCCTAGGTCCACTCCCCAAAAGCATTGTTTCCAGCTCGGTGCCACTAGTAAGTACTTCCCTTTTGCTGAGTTCAGGTGCGCTAGGACTCGTCAAAGTAAGTTTGGTGGGGGAAATATCAATGCCAGTCTGAAGTCCTATACTCGGCTGAAGGCGTCGTGAAACAGCGCGCCACTGTCTGTAACGTCTCGTGACACATACGTTGCAACCACATGTGCTGTTTCGCTTGCGAATAAATCCACCTCGGGAACACCCCATCTTTGAAACAGGGGGGTGGTTGCGGTGTTGATGAGGTGCCATTCGGGAATGCGTTATCTGCGGGAGAGATGATCTGCCACGCAGTTGTAATTTCTGCGGAAGTATTGTGCAGTAAACGTGATGTTGGCTTGACTGGTAAATACTAGTATCTGTCGGCATAGGTTTAGGAAGGTGACAGATTTTGTGCCGCCCTCGTTGTTGATGTATGCCACCACTGTTTTGTTGTCTGTCTGCAGAAGCAGATCTGATCCTATGATTGATTGTACCCGAGATTGAATTGCAAACATTTCCTTCCTGTTGGAATGCCATGTCATGCTAACTAGTCTTGTTCCCACGTACCTGATAGGTGGTGTTCATTCAGTTGGGCTCCCTAGCCTGTGTCGGCTGCGTCTGTCGTCAGGAAGTGATTGAACTCTGAGAAGCCTATCACCTGGAGCCACCACATGATGTCCTGTTAGGCCTGTGGTGGGATTGTCGCCTATTGGCAAGAATGGGACCTCGACAATATTGATAACTGGAAATTTGTAGCCGTCGGCAATGCAACCTTCCTCGTGGAGGTAGGATGTCAAGTTGAGCCGCCCCAGAAGGGATTAGATATGTGCCTGTCCGAGGGAACAACTCCCTTTTTGTACCTGCATTAGCAGATGGTGACGGAGTGCTACACACTTCTCCGACGACAGAAACCTCCGCTTGTTGTGTGTGTCCCACATGATGTCCAGGAACCCTCATTGTTGGCTTGGGTTCAGATAGGATCTTTTAATATTTATTAACCACCCTAAAGACTGTAGAAAGGTTATCCTGTATTCCACCTGAACCGAGACTGTTTCTCGGATTGGTTGGCTACTAAGAAGTCGTCCTGTAAGTGAATATTCTGAGCCATTCTTTCGTAGGCGTTCGGCGACCCAATTGGTCAGGGATGCAAACATAATCGGAGCGGCTGACAGCACGAACGGGGGACACGTGAATTGTAGGAGTTCCCCTTGGTAGGTTAGTCGAACGAATCGACGATGTTGAGAAGTCATGGGTACCTGGGGGTACGCCTGGCTTAGATCTATGATTACTAGCCAGTCTTCTGTTTGTAAGACGGCTGGAACCTCGCAATGGTGAATTAGTTTGAATGGCTTTGGCTGTAGGAACGCATTCAAACGCTTTCGATTGAAAACAGGGCATAGGGTCACGTCTTGTTTCTTGATCAGAAACAGGGTTAAGAGAAAACTGGGGGTTGGACCCGCTTCTTCTAGAACCCCTAAGTTCTTTAAGTCCTCGATCTCGAGAGTGACCTCTGCTGATTGTTGCGTTTGAAATTCTTTCCGTAAAAGTAAAGAAGAACTTACCAATGGTGGTGTCCGCACAAAAGGTATGCGGGCTACGACTATTATTTTGACCAATGTAGGGGGTGGTACACTACGCCATCCAGACTCCCCGAAAGTCTATTAGGCGCCCCCCAGTGTTGTTGGTCATCCAGATACGGTCACCTCCGCTTAGAGTACGGATCCCTGGTGGAGCCCGTACCTCCGATGGAGAACTCCCTTCCCACAGGACGTTGCCCCTTGAGAGTACCCCAGCCATAATGTGAGTACGAGGGCCTTCCGGGACTCTAAGCTCGGAGGAATCCTTGATAGTGCCTCCCGAGTGAAGGTATCCTACCGGTAAGGATCTGAGTCATGTTCTCGCAAATTTTATTATGCGTTGTCGCCAAAACCCTCTTCGATTTTTCGTACAGGCCCATCGCTGTTATGATGTTTTGAGGATTGGTTGCCCAATCCACTAACCATTGCATATCCTTCCAGAAGCTGTCCCGTTGGGAATACATCGCATTCTGGAGGGCCGCTATGGTCCTCTCCGTCAGATGGTTAGCTGATGACGAGTTGTCGCACCGACGCAACTTGTTATTTAGACATAACTCTACGACCGTAGGGGCCGCCAAGAATTTCTTTTTGGGCGTTGTGTCACTCCTTGCCGGTCCCCCTGCTGAAATATGGTACGTAACGAGTATGCCTCAAACATCAGCACCTTAATCGACGCTCGTACGTTGAACTTTTCCTCCTGTAGCAGTTCTGCTTCGCCGTCTGGTGTTGTTTTTAGAATATCCTCCTCACGGTCTTTTAGATGTTGCGCCATAATCACTGATCACTTAACGTTCACTTAACTATCACTTAACGTTCGTCCAATTTTTTTTGATAGTTAGAATGAACTGTCAGACGCAACATGTAAACAGTAAGAAAGTCAAATCCAGAATGAAGACAAAGGGGTCCCAAGCTCCCTACATAAAAAATAGACGCGCGGGTATGACCAGTAAATAAAAAGGGAGGAATGACCAACGACAAGAAAAAGGAAAATAAATTAATAGAATTTAACCTCACGCGAAGAAGAAAGAGCAAACCCTATCTCAAGGACTTCAAAGTCAAATTCGAATAATAAATATTACTAGGTATATTCTTTTTGAAATGAGATTATCTGTAGTTCACTTTATAATTTTATTGATTATTAAATGAAATCTAAAACTGTCAATAATTTAAAAATCCACCGTAAAAGTTTATTAGTAGGTACCTATCTAGGTTATTACAATATAAAATCTGCTCACGATAATGAAAGGAGTTTTACCTACCATTAAAACTCTTATTATTCTTGTTGACTCTGAAGTCCGTTGAGATGTTGATCGTATTTTTTCCTTGTGTTCTTCTGTGCTGGTCCCCTTTTACCCCCTTTTCTTCTCGATTACTTATTTCTCTGGTTGCTCATCTTGTTTTACCGGCTGGCAGGACTGACGCTTCTATCGTAGCGTGCTTTGTCTTTGGTTCTTCAATTTGATATGTCTCAAGGAAACCAGGTAGGTGTTCTCTGGACTTCAGAGTCAACAAGAAAAATAAGAGTTTTAATGGTAAGTAAAACTCATTTCATTATTCGCTATTGACTCTGAAGTCCCTTGAGATATCTGTTTGTTATCACCTGGTAAAGCAAGATAGATCCTGCAAAATAAGGTGGATGAACCTAACATGAGAATTATGTATAACATCTCCTTGCTTTTAGGCTCAGTGCACCGGGCTGAACAGAAAGGTCAACATATTTTGTTCCCCCGCTGTAGAAGTCTGTGTGTCTATCGGTCTCTGGTAAAATGTTTTAAAAGTAGCTTCTTGGCGCCAATTACCTCTCTGCAGGATATTAGGGGGTAGTTCTCAAACCAATTTAGAGAGGCGACTGCTGATCGAGTACTGCCTGGTGATTCCTGTACCCCTGCATCAGCGAGTACTGACTTCACCCAATTTCCGATGACTGCTCGAGTCGCAGGTTTTGGGGGGCCTCTTGACGAGATAAATAATGCCGGAATATTACCACCCTCTTCTCTTCTCTCATTGGAAACGCGGATAAGTTTTCGTAGCCAAAATACTGGATCGATGTTTTGGCAGCTGGAAGCGCTTAATTTCCATCCAGATTGGCGGTGCCTTGATGTGTCTGTCTTGGAACGAAACACTGGCTATAGAATTATATGGTCGCCATTATCGACTAGGCCATTATCCGCTACACTGAGTAGGATAAGTTCATGAATCCGTCGTCCCGATGCGAGTAATAATAATATAGCTGTTCTGCGTGAAACTTCATATAGGTTGTATACTAGTGGTGTTGTTTTCTTGAGGTAGTCTACGATTATTCTTGGATCCCAAATCGTTGGTTTTGTAGGTCTAGTCTTGCGGGTGGAAATGGCTTCTAACATATTACGCACTACTATGTTACTGATCATAGGTTTGCAAAAGGTAGCTATGGCTGACTTATGTACAAGAATAGTGTTATATGAAAGACCTTCCTTATTGTATAAGTGACCCAGGTATCTAGCCACTTCAATCGGCTCGGAGGTATTATAGCTTATCGTGTTGTCCATGCACCATGTCTTCCATTTGTCCCATGCAGGTCTTTAAGTCTTCAAAGTGGATGGTCGCCAGCCGGAAGTGAGAAGTGATATATTCTCTACCGACCAGCTAGAAACTAACTCTGCCCACCCAAAATTATCCATAACTGGAGTGATAGGTCCCGGACTTGTAGAGGTGGATGGCTTGTCACCGTATCCACTAGAAATGACTCCAAGTGCGGGATCGGGTAGGGGGGTTCCAGTGATCTTTGCTGTAGGTCTACGCTCCAGAAACACTTCTTCCACCATGGGGCCACTAGTAAATATTTTCCCCTTGCCATGTTCAGGTGTGCCAATACTTGTGGAATTAGATTCGGTGGCGGGAATATCCAGGCTAGTTTGAAGTCCCACTGTCGACTGAAGGCATCGTGGAACAGTGCAAGGGCATCGTTCGGATTTCGTGAGACATACGTTGCGACAACATGGGCTGTGTTGTACGCAAACAGGTCTACGTCTGGGAGTCCCCATCTTTGAAATAGGGGAGCTGTAGCCGCCATAACTAGGTGCCATTCTGGGATAATTTTGCTGCGTGAGAGATGGTCTGCCACGCAGTTGTATTTTCCTGGAAGGTATTGTGCAGTCAATGATATACTGGCCTGGTTGGCGATTTCCAGGATCTGTCGGCAAAGATTTAGTAGGGTTGCAGACTTTGTGCCCCCTTCGTTGTTGATGTAGGCCACCACTGTTTTGTTGTCGGTTTGTAGGAGTAATTCTGATCCTCTGAGCGTTTGCTCCCGGAGTTGTATGGCTGAGAGTACTGCATACAGCTCTTTTCGGTTGGAGTGCCACGTGGATTGGCGTTTTGTCCATGTACCTGATAGGTGGCACTCGTCTAACTGCGCTCCCCAGCCTGAATCGGCTGCGTCTGTGGTGAGGAAGTTATTGTAGGTTGCCCTGTGAATCTTTCCTGAGGAGCCCACCGCTCGAATCCACCACATGATGTCCTCTCGAGCTTGTGGTGGAATCAATGACATTAATATATGGACGAATCATCTGGAAAAGAAAATGACACTCACTTTATTGTCGGGTCTGCCGAATGGCATAATCTGTTCTAACACCATTACAATAAAGGTGATATTGCTATAAATTCCAGATGATTTTTGTTGGGTCTGCCGAAAGTTTCGGCTCGAACGGGTTCGCTCAAATGAACATTGACATTAGAAACACTGCTCTGACGCCATCACAATAAAGGTCATATTGCTATAAATTCCCGATGCGTGATATCGCGTAATGGAATTGCGTGACGTCTTCGTAAACATGCGAATGCGCGAGTTTACTTGCTAGCTACTGTATTGAATGCGTCGTCCATTTAATAATGTCATTGGGTGGATTCGATGTTGATTTGTGAGGGTGGCTCTTTGATAATTGAGCGCTCGTACGTTGTAGACGTCGGCAATGCAACCTCCCCTGTGGAGTGACGAAGGTTGCAAAGTTGAGTCGCCCGAGGATGCGTTGGGCCTGCCTGAGTGACCAACTGCCTTTTTGGATCTGCAATTGCAGGTGGTGACAAGTGATGTGCACTTCTCTGTTGATAGATATTTCCGATTGTTGTGAGTATCCCACGTGATACTCAAGAACTCCCGCTGTTGGCTTGGAATCAGACAAGATTTTTTCTTGTTGATTATCCAGCCTAGTGCCTGCATGAAATCTATCATATAAGTCAGTTGCGACAGAAGAATCTCTCTGGACTGATTTGCCATCAGAAAGTCGTCTAAGTAAGTGACGATTCTCATACCCTTTCCCCGGAGGTGTTCGGCCATCCAGTTTGTTAATGAGGCAAACAGTCTTGGTGCTGCCGACAGTCCGAACGGAAGGCACGTGAATTGAAGGAGTTCTTCTTGGTAAACTAGCCGAAGAAATCGGCGATGTTGTAATATAGCTAGAGGTACACTTAGGTACACTTGGCTTAGGTCTATTTTTACTAACCAGTCTTCCCTTTGCAGGAATGTTGGGACCTTGAAATGGTGGAACAGTTTGAACGGCCTTGGTTGTAGGAAACCGTTTAGGCGTTTTAGGTTGAAGACGGGTCGTTAACTGCCGTCTTGCTTCCATACTAGGAACAGGGTTGAGAGGAAGCTCGGAGATGGTTCTGCCAATTCCAATACTCCCGATTTCTTCAGTTCCGTGATTTGTGAAGTGATCTCCGGTGATTGTCGCGTTTGGAAATCCTTCTGGAATTGTACGGAAGGCATTATTAGAGGGGGTTTCTTTATAAATGGAATACGGGTACCCGTTATTATTTTTAATAATGGTGGTGGTGCACCCTTGGCCTGCCAGATTTCCTGGAAATGCTGGAGGCGTCCCCCTTTGAACGTGGTGAGGGAGACCCGGTCACCTGCGTCTAGGGTAAGTGCCCCTCGCACCACCTCGGTTATCTCTGGGAAAACCTCGGTTGGATGGGCGTGGGCCTCTCGGCAACCCACCCCTAACCTGGTTTGGTATCCTCCTCGTGTATCCCTGCCTCCGAAAAGTGTCCTTGTGTCCGCCTGAAGTGCTAGGTTGACTCTCCCTGCCCTGGTCAACCACTTTGGTGGTCTGATCGAAGACCTTCTCACTACCCCCACCTCTTTCTAGGAACCCCGCCAGTTTATCTTTATTGAAGATATGTTCGGCGCTAGGTGGGATCTTGTTAAGAGCCTCTCAGGTGAAGGTGTCTTTTATACCGGAGAGGATTTTCTTCCGCCTCGTCTGAACCAACTCTGCCCGTTTTCCACAAAGGATTCGGGTGACGTCCTCAGACACTTTGTTGAGTGCTGAAGAGGGCCCGAACTCCTTTACGACCATCTCAAAAAGAGCCGTACCGATGGTGTGGTCGCTGACAGAGTCCACCACTCGCTGTAACGCGTCCCAAATACACTCCTTTTGGGTGAGCATTCGCATTTTGCAGGCCGGCGATCGTACGCTCCATTAGATGTATCGTTTGCGATGAACGATCGTAGGGGCGTAACTCATCGTTGAGTCCCAACTCAACGAAAGACGGGGCCGCCAAATATTGTTTTTGGGTTTCAGCGTAGCGAATCCCCGCCCAATTATCTGTGTCGAACAGTTGGAGCCTGGTAAGTTCCGCTACCCGAGCTTTGTCTGGTGTCGGAAAAGCAGGCTAATGAACTACGACACTAAATACAGGCAAAACGGAATCTTGTTGGTTTTTTCCGCTGTTTCAGGCCTTGCGGGTTGCCGTAAAAAACTTACCGGAGAGTCGATGTTTACCGTCGGCCTCTGCGGATTAGGCACCACTGCAGGCAGACCCTGTTGGGTCAAGATTGAAAAAATCTGTGATACCTTGTTATCCAGTAACATTACTGTTGCCCTCAGTTCACCCACTGGATCTTCCAACAGCAATGCCGACTCATTCGAGTCGGTTTCCATCGCTAGTCCCTCCGCGACGTTGCTGGCTTCATTACGCTCCATTATTGCACAAATTTCAAAATTTAACTGCACTTAAAAGTTTGACAAAATTTTTTCGCTTCTGAATAAAGGGAAAACAATCAACTAATTGAAGAACCAAAGACAAAGCACGCTACGATAGAAGCGTCAGTCCTGCCAGCCGATAAAACAAGATGAGCAACCAGAGAGATAAGTAACCGAGAAGAAAAGGGGGTAAAAAGGGGCCAGCACAGAAGAACACAAGGCAAAAATACGAGGTCCATTTACCTGGATCACCCAATGTTAAAACTCCAACTTTTTTTGTGTGCATTTGTTTGTGCATCGTTAGTGCACGTTTGTGCACGATTTTTTTCGTTTGTGCACCTATAATAACCGAAAAATTCCAGTTTCAAATTGGGTGTTCTAGCTAAACGTTGGGTCACCCAATGTTGAAATTTCAACTTTTTTTGAGTGCATTCGTTTGTGCATCGTTAGTGCACGTTTGTGCACGCGTTTATTTTGTTTGTGCACGCACATTAAGGGGGTTATTCGCATTTCAATTTGGGTGACCCAGCTAAATGCTGGATACTTGTGTCACTAAACTTATATTTTTTTCAAAATTTAAATTGTAAGCACTAGTGCGTTGGTAGTAAACGTTAGTGCACGATTCTTTTTTGCCTTTTCACCTGTATTCAGCGCGCTATTTAATTTTTAAGTTTGTATGCAAAACCTGACTGCGTGGGTTTAAAAAAATTTTTTTTAGTGAAATCTCTTGTCGCATAGCTAATGCGCAATCCTGCATACTTTTTTATTTTTTTTCTCATATAGTGCGTGAGTTATTTGATATGAAATATTTGATGAACGTTAAGTAGAACCATCCAACAAACTTTTTTAATTTTTTATTAGGTCATCAATTTGACTATTATTAGCTTACGTTTGTGCACGTGCTTTTTTTGTTTTAGAGATTATATCGTGAGAGATATTAGTTCTCTAAATTCAGTGACTTGATACTTGAACAAATAAATTTGCTTTAAAAAAATTTTGTTAAGTGCATACGATTATGTATATTTATGTAAAATTTTAACAAGATTTTTCAAATTTTTATCTTTTATATTAACCTAGAAAATTAATTTTGAGTGGCCGTCAAGTTTTAACACCAAACATTTTTTTTCCACATTTTTTAAATGCATACCTTTGAGTAATTTATTTTATGATTTTTCATATTATATTTTTTATTGTTTTTCCATGTAAATTACGCGAAAAATTCGCATTTTTCCATTTTCACTAAGTACCCTGTCAAAATATCCCGAACAAAAACAACCGCATCCGCATGGATGGTCTGGTCAAAAGAGTTTCGCAAAACAGCCAATACGGCTCCTATCTACCTGTTTTCCATTTATACTAATTAATGATAATCAACATCTTCGTGCTTCAATTTGGAAAGCACCTGTATATTTTTTTTATTGGTGCGTCGTCAAAATATACTTTGCAAAGCCATTCGCAACAGTTATAGCTGTCACCAAAAACTGTTTTCATCACTCCAATGTCACAATATAATAATATTATACTATTTATTGTTATTTATCTTACAAATTATTGATGGCTTTCACTGTTCCTTTAGACCTTGTGCGTTCATAAATGTTTCGTTATGCATTAATTTATGACGAGCAAGCTTTATATCCAACGCTAGTTACTTTAAAAATCCCAATTTTAAGTACGTTTAATAATAAGACAACCAATAAACAAAATTATAAGTAGTTATTATCCACCTTATCGTTTCGAATGACAGCGTATGAATCATGTATAATTAATAGTTATCAAATATTTGTATTTTGTCATATATTGTCTATGATTATATGTATACTAAGTTTGTTGTCGTTGCCTATCATACGTCAAAATCTTCTGTCACATGTGATGCGCCTCATAGATAATATGATGCGCCTTTCAGGTTTAGGGTACTGAAAATACTATTTAATACAAGTTTATCCGTCTATTTACCACATCCCTGCTTAAGCAGTTATAGTGGATAATTATTGTTCTCCCTAGAATTTTCCCAGCACCTAGTAACTACATTGAAGTATTCTATGGTAACAATGTCACGATAACGTCGATATTTTTTTCATTTCCTAATACCCATCATTTTCTACACACCCAGTGCCGTGGTCAATATTGATGGATGAGCCATAATGCACCAGCACCTATGCCACATACACTCCTTGAAAATAACTAGGATGCCATCTGAACTGAGAGAATCATACTCTGTTTAACACTGTCATGAGACTTGTAGCTGTATAGCACACCGGTGCGCCGCTAGACGGTAGGTGTGTCGCGGTGCATTGCTTGCAAAAAAACAATTAATTTTGTATATTATACGATAATTACTTAATAACCAAATTTGCGTACATATAAAAATATATGTTCGGTAATATATTTTAGCACCTGCATGAACTTAATAAAACAATGCAAAGTCAGAATGAAAATAATATATTGACGTGCTCTGATAAACTAGGAGTTAAGACAAGGATCTCTACAAATGTATCAAAGGACCTACCAGACCACCATTAAAAACAAGCAATTAATTTTGGATCCGTCTCAAAAACAATTAACTTTGCAGCAAAAGAAATTTCATCATTACATTCATACAATCAATACGACTGGATTCGAAACCCTTTCGCAACCAATGCCCAAAATTCTATAGAAGCGCTTTCGTTGAAGTTGAATTGAGAAACGATGGGACTCTAAAAACTAAATTTTGCAGATGTTCCATTGGCTATTTTCTGGATTTCGGTTAAAAAAGAATATTCTTGGATTTCCGACAAGGAGTAAGATAAACACAAATTACAAATTTGCTCACATATTAAAAATAATTGACTGCAGCGCTATTTTACTACGCTGGTATTAATAATTTAAAACATTTGATTGTAAGTTACAATAATTATTTATTATTATTGTGTCAATATTCGACAAACAAATATTCTTAACCAGACAACTAACCATAATTCAAGTGGATGTATCAATAAATACAAACATTCAATACCATTAATTTTACCTCAAACACCATTTTAAAAACTCTATTTTAGAGTATCACACTGTCTTTAACCTTAGCGATAGGTAGGGGGGGCAAATATCCTTGTCTGGGGTCCCTCTTCAGGATGTGGGGTCCATGTTTTGGTGTATAAATTGTTTAACATGCGGTGTGTCACTGTCTTCTGTGAAGACCTGTGGTGTGTCGTGGAGAAAAGGTTGCGGGGCACTGATTTACATACCGGTGCAAGTCAGTTTACAGAAAGCCAGGCGGGAACCGCGCCAATTTTTATTGCTGATTTTGGCAAAATTCATGAATACAAAAATGAAAACCTAACCTAACAAATAATCCAGTAGGTATATCAGCTATTTTCAAAATTTGTTTGCCGCTGGCTTCCTATAAACCGACAAGAACAATATACCTACCTACTTGCACTGTTTGAAAACACCTCAGAAACATTGGTACTTAAAAAAATATGACACCTGACAGAATTCGAACCTGTATACATTGAATTCTGGCCGATGCACTTTACCAATTTAGTCACCAGTATTATATCCAATTACGGCATAACTAGCCGTAATGTGACTGAAGCTTTTTACAAATTATGCTAGTATTATCGACCTTTGCGGCTTGGTAAGAATACAATAGGACTCAGCTTCCAGCGGTTCCATTAATCGAGCAGATATGTTTTAAAATTGTGTTTTATGTTCATAAAGAATGTCACCTTCACAAATATTGTGATATAGTATATTCTATAAGATCCCTTTAGAGCAGTGTGGACTCCTCCAAAAGTGCAATTAGTAATATTATCAAGGCCTGAACAAAAACGATGCATGAGTGCGAGTGGGAAAGTATTCGACACCCTTATAATCTCTGCGACACGCGCTAGAGTAAGATAAAAGGTCTACATATGTTTGAGTTAGTTTCCAAAAGTATCGCCGACAAATTGTGGTAAATCGCTTCACGTAGCGTCGTAGCTCGTGTTGCTAAATTGCTATTTTTTGTGTTAAACATAGTCATTGGTAAATATTTTTAGTTATTTAAGCAGGAAAGATGGTTTTATGTGTTGTATTAAAATATGGTAGCCGTACTGATCATCAAAAAGATGGTATTACGCTTCATAGGTAAGTTGATATATGTTCGTGATTATTTATTTGTATATTATTATAGAAAATTATATTTTAATTCTAAGCGTCTAGTGCGAGCACTACCGAAATGGTCTATAGTCTCGAACATTTGTAGACGAATGCGTTCGCTCGCCCACAAACCAAACGCATGGCACGCAGCTTCATTTAGCAATGCAACGGGTGGCGTCTAGATGTATCTATAGTCTATGAATATTATGCTCTCTGCGAATATAATAATATTTTATAACAGCTGAGCAAAGGAAAGGGTGAAAAAATGAAATTCAACATTTATCATAAAACATCAATTATTTATTAAAATACTTTAAACTACCTTTCTATTAACAATCATCAATCCAAGAGGTACTTAACTTGGTGGTCGACTTAAACTTAAAAATGTAAGGAGGTGTAACGTGTAATTTCTTTGCTTGGTCTAAATATATTACAATAAATCATCAATATTATAAAGGAAAAATCATGAAATTTATGATACAAAAATTAATCAATTTTCTGTGGGTAGGTAGTTACACAGGTAAGTATTGAAAGTAATAAACTTCTGTGACCAATCAAAACGTGGGCGGACATTCTTCTCAGGATGAGCACCATGGTGTAGAGTAGAGAGCCGTTACAAGGCCCAACTCGTCTGGCTCGTAGCAAAGCTATATTGGCTTCCTGGAGTCGATTCGCATACGACACAGCTCGGGCCATGTAAATCAAACCATCCACATTATGGTGAGCGTGGAATTTGTTCAAACAATTCTCATACTGCAAACAAAAAAGCATTGATAAGATTAAGCAAACATGTACAGAAATAATCAGAATATTACTTAAAGTATTTGCTGTATAAACGTATACTACGTAGTCAACAATTTATTGTTTTTACATTTCATTGATTGTTGAATTGGATCTACAATATGGCTGCTGCTCGCTATAAAGATGTGCTTGGTGAATTGTGTGAATCTCTAAACTGTTTTACAAGTTTCACAATGCAGATAATAAACACCTCTTCTCTGAAGTGTATATTGATCTATCTAGTATCAACGATGAAACAAAGACAGATGACAAAATGACTAAGACGGTTATACATAATTATTATATCTTTAAAAATGAAAGTTTATGTCTTGTATATTAATAAAAAATGGGATGATATAACTGCAAATCAGACTGCTCTAATTAAATCCAAGCTTCGATGTCATCTGGGAATTGATCAGTGACTTTCTTGAGATGTGCACGAGCTACATCTCGTTAAGATTGAAAGGTAGATTTAGCGTATAGTGATCCAAGAATTTTTATTATCTCGTAGTTGTTTGGTTGAGCCTTTATGACATTTTTGAAACATTGGGAGGCCCAGTGAAGGAATAATTGTTGAATACAATAAAACAACTTAATATATTTATACATTGGATTTGCATGAATTATTTAAATTCGCCCACCATACAGTATTAACAATAATAATTACAACATTATAATAACATAGACTAGAACATAAATTTCAGTCCTCATACTTGATAAAAAAATAAGAAAAAACTCAGCAATAAAGTTGGATGGCAAAATTAAAAAGTGGTCACGATCCTCAGCCATGAGTGAACGACCAAGAAGAAGGATGTATGTGGCAGTAAATAATTATGGACCGAGAAAAATGGAGGAAGCTAAGGGAGGCCTTCATCCAACTGTAGATCGACCCCGGCTGATGATGATGACTTGATAAAAAGCTTAGTGCCCATACGCACTTGCGGCAGGCCGCATCGCGGCTAGCCGCATATCGTTTTTTGTATGCCGGCTAGCCGCAGCGGCCTGCCGCAAGTGCGTATGGGTGAACAAAACAATTATTGTAAAGCAATTTTCTTAAGTGGTGAATACCAGGTCATATTCTATTATATACAAATTTTGATTCATAGATAGCATAAGGATCTCTTCGAATTTTCGTACTGACATACTAGTACTTTTTAATAGTTTAAATTAAATTATAGATTCTTCAAGATGTTACACAAGATTTAACAATGAAACATTCATCAATCTTCCATACATAACTCGAAACAGGTTCAGAAACAAACCTAATTGATAAAAATGTTAGAACATGACATGGGAATCAACCCTAGATTTATCGCATGCCAGCTGAGTCAGCTTGAGAAGATGCAAGATTTTTCGAATGGGTATTTTACTGAGGCTGTTCCAAGTTAAATATTTTCAATGAAGACTATTACATTCTTAAATCACGTGTATTATTTAGGAATATCAACTGTTAAGCTGTGGACCCAATAGGTTGAGCAAACGATCATATATTTCTTGTAAAAAATATCTGTTATGAGACCTCTTCATGAAGCAGCCGAGATCCACATCGGATTGTAGGGCCAGTAAAAAATATAATTTTAACTGTACGCCTGTACAAATATGATATAAAATATACATACATTCTCTGAATCCCCTCGATAAAATGATATACATCTGCTCGAGGCCAAAGTGCGGCAGGACAAATGCAGAAAGTGCAAACTGCGTAGCCTGGTCGCGGTTTCTCGTGCAAGTTAGTAACAGTTCTCCGCACACAACCCCCGATTCTCTGTGTTATTATTGGACTTGGATTGTAACCCTGAAAACAAATTACAAGACAACTGAATGAACTGAACTGAGAAAAATTTTCACCCTGCTGAATTAAGCGGATAGACAAGGTTCTTGAATTACTATTATGATTACTAGATAGATGGAGCAATGAGATCTTTTTAAAATTTATGTAGAAAGGATTTTATTCTTTTCGTCATAAATTTCATTTCATACTCATGTGATATATGAAATTTATATCATAATATTTACATTAAGTATGTAATTTTATTAATCAGACATAATTATAGGTTCATATAATTTCTTCATGTTTTCTTTACAGACTTAACGGCCCACATGCTCAGCGTAGGTAAAAATGGAGCTTTTATGGTATTCTTTTTCTTTTTTCTTTCGACCATGTCCGATCCTAATAGGATCATATGGGCCTCCACAGAGTAGAGGTTTGTATTGACAGATTTTGTTTTTTAGGAGAAATGGATGTCAGCCATTTGCTCAACCTATTAGGTATATTCAGAGCATAATCCTGGACATTCCTTAAACGTTTTAGATAATCTATTTATATAATTTTGAAGCCTTATTACCCTTTATATTTATTTTAAACATTTGATGACTGCATAAAGTATTTTTATTACATAAAATAGTATTTTTTTAAACTTTTCGCTCTAATGTTTTAGAATATAGTCATATTTCGGTACATCCATGTGCAGTGGTATTTATATTTTTTTAGATTCATTATTTTTTAAACGCATTTACAAAACCATTAGTAAAATTAATGTTAACATTATATAGTGACATATTTACGATAAAAAATTATATTTAATAATCTTTGTGATCCCAAATTTAACAAAAATTAGGCATTTTATTATTAAAAAATTGGCACGATTAACACATTTGAAGATAATTCTAAAGAATTTAATTATAAGCTATGTCTTTGACCATTCAAATGTGATAAACATTCTACGAATAATGTTTGCTTTATAATAATTATTGACCTAAGAATAAGGTACTATTTTTTGAAATACGCCATATTTATTGGCATTTCCCAGTGGTTAAGCTACAACATACGGCCGTAGCCATAAATTGACAAATGATAAATGAAGTAGGGAGTAAGATCATGGTAATGCCCGTGTTTGAACATGTACCGATTTAAAAAAATATTTTTTTCGGTTAGGTTAGATCAGGGGAGGGCAAACTTTTTGCATGGAGGGCCAAATTCAAGAATTCAAAATGACCGGCGGGCCGCAAGTAAAATACCATTTTTAGATATACACTATTTATTATCACGAAAACTAAACATTTCAAAAAAAAAAATAATGAGAAGAATGAGACTGTTGTTTATTTTTTTAAATTAAGGTGTTAATTTTGTAGTTGATATTCTTAAAACTGCTTTTAAATGGGCATCGGCGATATTTGATCGTATAGAATTTTTATTGAGGTTCATGATCGAAAATATTTGTTCACATTATAAATTGATCCAAAAATAACGAACATTTTTCTTGCATAATCTTTAAGTTGGTCGAATTTGTCTGAATTAAGGGCATTGTAAAATTTGGAGATTTCTTCACGACGATGCAATTCTCTTAAATCAGTGTCACACTGCAGATCAATAATCTCAAGTTATAGCTTTGTCGGTACACTATCAATATCTATTGAAATCGATGTTCAACGTAGAAAATAGTGGTTACATAATGTGAGACGAGACGCAAGGAAGACGTACTGAGATAATACATTTACGAAATAACAAATTTTTCATCTATTGTCAATATTTTTTAAAAAAATATAAAAAAAGTTATTCGTAATCAGAAGTACAATTAATGATGGCGGGCCGCAAAAAAATACCCGGCGGGCCACATGCGGCCCGCGGGCCGCAGTTTGCCCTCCCCTGGGTTAGATTATGGTTATGGCTACGGTCTTATGTTGTGGCTTAGCCACTGGGAAATGCCAATAGAAATGGCGTATTTCAAAATAATACTACCTTATTCTTAGGTCAATAATTATTATAAAGCAAACATTATTCGTAGAATGTTTATCAGTTGTGTAATTCATGCGCACTAGAAATCGTATCTGTGGATGATCAGGGTTAAATTATTGTTACACTATAATGGTTTTTCATTGGAAAAAATATTTTAAATATAAAATATTTTTTTTATGAGAAATGGATGTTTAGCCACTTGCATTACCAATTGGATCCAGAGTCATGAGTCATGACTATTTAGAATTTGAATATAAGATAGATAATGCAAAATTGCACTTGGCACATGGCATTCATCCGTAAATCAACAAAACTTAAAAAAACATGAGAATTAATGGATCTTTGATGAAATATGCAAACTCAATTTTGAAAAATTCTAGATATTCATTTTAACTGAATATTTAAACTAATATATTGAACTATTTTAAATGAGAGATGAGTATATTCTCATTTCACAGATTGACGTTTGCTGTGAAAAATATTTAAAACAATGTAAGTATCCCAAACCTTGCTTTATCCTGATTATTTAGCTTCATAAAGCAATGGCCCATGCCAAAACGGAGACGGAGAACAGCCAGGCGGTTGGGGTTGGTTCTCAGAGTTTCCCTGTAGAAGCCAAGAGCGCTGCGGTAGTCTTTTTTATTGAAAGCGATGCACACTTTCCAGAACAGCGAGGGGATGTTGTTGGAAGATTGATTCACCACAAAATTGAATTGCGCATCCACCGTCCACCACTTTATCACCCTCCAACAAGCACAAGTATGCTCGGCCCAAAAGATTCTGCAAAAAAAAAAATACAGATGTACAGCATTTTCGCCGGTAAAGTAAATTCGGGTGTTGTATAATGAAAAATCAGTTGTTTTCATTTTGTTTTTCCATGTCATGTTGTGAATGGATTGAACTTGTAAATTGTAAAGTTCACTTCATATTATTATATATAAAGAAATTTGAACAAAATTTGACTAGGTTGAATAAAATAGGTAATGAAAGTGGGTAGGTATCGTCTTACATGATCATACATGATGATTTTGTCGGCAGTGGTGTATAGGTTTGTGGCTTTGGTGAACAGATCCCGTTTCATGTTTATATTCTTTTCATGGTTAGCTTCCTGCACGCAGTATGTGGCGAGCATGTCCAGGCACCGCATCTGATCTTTCTCCGCGGTGCGGCCCGCATCCAAGATTTTAATGAAGTCATCAGTTCTTTTTGTTTACGTACGGCACCTGTATAGAATACAAACATTTATATGAGAATACGCAATTTGAAAAATTGAAAGGACCCTCGCAAACGATGCTAATAGAAATCAAGATCCGACAGGTCTAGGGAATCCAATCCCGAGCCAAAATTCTGATCCCGGGATTTCGGGATTACAATTTGACAATCCCGGGATCCCGGGACTGGTCCCGGGATTGGTATTTTTTTCCGTTGTTAATATAAAATTTTTATATTTACAAATAACATTGATAAAATCGGTCAAAAATAAATCTAGTATAATTTATACTATTTAAGACATTTATTGTTAATATTGTATACGTTCAATCTTGGAAATACACAAGTTTAATGGAGTAAATAAAATTGTAATATAAATAAAAATGTGAATTTAATAAGAGATTGCTGTTTCTGATAGTAAAGACATAATGAATGGATTAGCGAGATTTAAAATATTAAAGCAAATAATCATGGCGTACTTATGGCCTTTCCGCATCATAAATCTAATTAGTCAGCCAAATATGAAACTACAGTAAAACGTATGATATCATGGTGGAATTAATTTGTTAAAAGTGCGAAGTATTGTTTTTTTCAATCTTTCTCATTTTTAATAATTCATGTGAAAAAATAAAATGAACCGGTAACCTACACATGGGTATAAATCAAAATTTCATTCAAACTCAGTTTATTTCTAATGTAGTTATTTTTTATTAAAAGTATTTTTTCTGTTTTATTTTCGCTTTTCTTTTATTTTCCATAAAAATTGATAAAAAAATCAATCCTTAAATCCCGGGATTATGTTTATCAATCCCGGGATTCATAGGTATCGAAAATAGCTCGGGATCCCGGGATCCCGGGATTTGGGATCCCGGGATTGGAATCCCTAGACAGGTCCCATCCATTCATTCAAATCTCTCTGGACATAAAAATGTGGATAAATGTGGTTGAAAAATTAATCCTGCCTACATCGCAATAAGGGTTATTGTTGTACAACATTTCTTTCCAAAACGCTAATGTATATATATTATATTATATTGTAGCAAGTAGTTAAATATTAACTTTACCCACATTGCAAAAAAAGGATTATTCGAGATTTTTGAAAGATGTCTTTGACCTATTCTGCAAAACTTGCCCACTTTAATATTGTGATTTTGTATGAAACGGTGTATTATCATGGTACTTATATCAATGTATACAAATGAGTAAGTTTTAATACCCGCTCGGTTATTGTAACTTGGTTTCTATGGGGCACTATTTCTTTCAAAAAGTTTGAAACGTCATATGATGAGCAAGGTCTTTTTTCATTGAGGCATGACCATAATAGATTAAATTGGACTAGAAATCATGCATTCTTGCACGCCAATCGAGATATCGGGAAGATTCTACAGGTGTCACTCTTAGCACAGCTATGAAAAACGCCCAACGTTCGGTACACCATGGTATACGCTCGACTATGTGTGTCGAGACGTGGTGGTTGGCGATGGAGAAAAGCAAACACCAGAGAGTAATCATTACCCATAAAAATTGATTATTATTGAAGTATTCATTTAGTTATTTAGTAAAATATTAATAAACCTACTCAAAAGGGTTCGCCATCCAGATTATAATTGATAGTTTTTTTTTCTACAATAGACTGTTTACCCTAGGAAATTGATGGTGACATTCTAACTTCATTACATTCCATGCGTAAAATCTTATAAGTACTTACTACTTACGCCAACATTGACATTGACCCAGATGATAAGTGGGATCTCTCTAGGCGAAGAATACTGAGTATTTTTTTTCATCTCATGCGGTAGGTAATAATTGTTCAGGATCCAACTTCGATCACCTAAAAACATTTTAGATTAGGCAAACGAAATTGGTTACGTTAATCACATGTCATAAAATGAAGTAAAATCACATCACAAAACTTTAGCTAGTTCAATGTAATAATATAATTATAACGAAACTATACATTCAAAACACTACATTATTATAAAATAAGTGATGGTTTATCTTTACACTATTATCAAAAATCAAAATGTTTCGAAGTCGCATGACCAGGCACCTGCAGTAGGTACGAGGAACTAAAGAATGACGTCATTACATTTTAAGCCTACTAGAGTAAAAAATAATTGCGCTGTACTTACCCGTGTTATGGGAATTCACCGTCTTCGAGCTGCATTAGAAAACTTGGGAAGCCCCGTAAGGAATTATTGCTTTGCCGTAATCTATTTTCACATTGCTGCAAAATTCATAATATATTATATTTTCTTATAACGAATAATCGTCAACTTAACCCTTTGTCTATTGTACGGTATAACGATACGCTACGACCTACGCCAATCGATGTATGAAGCTTCTCTAAGTAACATAGAAAAATAATGAATCATTTCAGCGTATAGGCATGTGGGGCTTATAAAATTTATATCAGAAATACGACTTGGAAGTTAAAGGTTTAAAATAGTATACGATCACTTCGTTATAGTTTTTTAGATCTGCTAACACATAAACAGTAAAAAATAATGATTCATATTATAACACAGCATAATAATTATTAATTATTAATGATTTGCTGTATTTTTTGCCTAACAACGATATTATGGGTCAATGAGAAATGGGACCAGTCTCAGGAAATAAAAACTACAATTGAGATCGCAAGGAGCGCCTTTCTCAAAATGAGACGCCTCCTTAGCAATCGAGATCTTAACCTAGGTCTGAGACTGCGTATGGTACGTTGTTATGTGCTCTCAATTCTTTTCTATGGCATGGAAGTATGGACGCTAAACCAAGAGATGTCACGGAGACTTAAAGCTTTCGAGATGTGGCTGTATGGACGCATCCTCAAAATTCCTTGGACTGACCGGGTGACAAATGTTGAAGTTCTCAATCGAATGGGGAAGGACCGAGAAATTCTACGTAGTATCAAAACCAGGAAACTACAATACCTCGACCACATTATGAGAGGACACATATACAGCATTCCCCAACTTGTCATTCAAGGAAAGATCAATGGGAAGCGTAGCAGAGGACGGCGCCGCATTTCGTGGCTTAAGAACCTCCGTGATTGGTACGAGTGCAGCTCCACCGAACTGTTCCGGGTAGCAGACGACAAAGATAAGATCGCTTTGATGGTGGTCGACCTCCGCTAGGGGATGGCACAATAAGAAGAAGATAGGTACCTATCTCTATAAGGTTTATAGATTTTTAATAACACAGGTTTTCAATACGCCGTAAAAAATCAAATTATATGTGGGTACTTATAATATAAGTATTATTATAATTTAGGTAACTATTCTATTCATACATATACTGCATTCCTAATCGCTGAAAAGCCTCAATTAAAATAAAGACTCAACTCGGTGTTGTCGGCAAGTTAGGTACCTAGGTACCTATATCTCGCCTTAATGCCCTTAATCAATCTAATATTACGTTCAAAGCTGACTGGAAGAACGAAATAATGAGTTTAATAATTCTGTGAAGATAAAAAAACAGGAAGATCGCCTCTCTTCTAATTATAGCAAGGAATCAATCATTTTGAGGCTGCTGTTGAGAGATGTCCCAAGACTACAAAATGTTATAAAGGTTTTCGCAACGCCATTTTTTCATTGTACCAAGTGACCCAAGCATTTTGAACCTATAAGATACCTAGACGAAATAATATAGCTTGCCAGCGATTATTATTAACCAATGCCCATACAGGTCACATTGAAGTTAAAAAAATGTATGATAGGTAGGTACCTACCTACCATTAGTAATCGAGTGGCAATAGTCGTGCATGATTATCATTTTTGAGGTTTTTACGCCGAATATGTATAATATGTAGGTACATACCTATTTCTATGTATTTAATTAATACATATATCCATTTCTCGTAAAAAACAAAAATCTGTCAATACAAACCTCCACTCTGTGGAGGCCCATATGATCCTATCAGGATCGGACATGGTCGAAAAAAAAAAAAAAAAAAAAAATAGATATATGGTGCTTTTATTTATGAATTGGTCATAGCATAGTAGTTGGCCGTTTCAACTTTTGGTTGATAAAATAAGGTATCAGTCATTATTTTATTACGTCGTCTGTTGATATGTATAGCTTGGTCTCCATTTTCATATAGAAAAACTTGAACCAAAATTATTCCCTGTGATTTTTAAAAAAAAGTTATTGGTGAAGAAAAATACAAACACTTCAAAATGATAAACACCAGAAAGGCTGTGAAGACACCCCCAAAAATTATAACTTGTTTCAATATTGTGGAGTTATTTTAAAACATCAGAAAATGAAAAGACCAGAGCAGCATTAACTGTAAGTATTTGAGCATTGTGTTTTTGTCTTTAAATATATTAATGGTTTTACGTGACGAAATTAACTGCTATCATACGTTATTATATATTATATAATATGTTTTCCTTATACGTTAGCGGTGCGTAAAACGTTTCTAATAATTTCAGTAATCCACAGCTGTAAAAAGGTTTAGAAACACTGATTTCGACCATTTTAAGGGACAAATAAACATTTTAAACATAGTATAGAAGTCTGTCAGAAATTTGAATACCTGAATTGAAAACTATTTCAGTCAAACAAATAATTTAGATGGACTAAAATACCTTGTTTAGCAAGAAAAGAAAAAATACCTACGCCAGAAGGGAAAAGGAATCTGACAAAATTACTGAAAAATATGTGTTTACAATAGACAATGCGTTTTGATATATCCAAAATCTAATGTGTCCAGCACATAATTTAAAACAAAACTTGCCATTCATAATTTTACTCTCTGCAACCAAAAACGATTGATGGTCTTTGCAATGTTTTGATTGAAGTCGAAAGTGGGCTTACTGCAAATTAGCTTTCCAGTGTAATAATATGTCAATAATTTACTCTTCCTCTTCTGCCTCTTTCTACGACGACGACGACGACGACTATAAAACCGCTATTCTGTATAGTGATGGAGCAGGGAAAAAAACCAGGAAAAAATTTAGTACTCACCAATGCTTTATTAAATTAATATTGCAATGCCACGTAATATCACCAATGTACATTAAAAAAAGGAGAAGGACCACACTCAAATTGAGGTTGAACGATTCGCTCTGTAATTGAAATGAGGTTGAGAAATAAAAAAAAACGTGTTCATGCTGATTATATAACTGCGTTTAAAGAAGCCTGGAAAAACAAAGCCATACCATGTCACAATCTCCGCCTATAGTAATAGGGAACGACTCTACCTACGCTATGACCGGTCCCAAGCCCGGATAAAGGATGAGGGTTCGTCGTAGGGTTAATCACCCAACACGGTAAAAAAAACCCTGATTACGAACCCCGGACTCCCCATAAACCAACGACCCAAGCAAAGAATTAAGGATAAACGATTATATATACAATGTGGCACATGGAACGTACGCACTATGTTGCAGCCGGGCAAGATGGAGGAGGTTGCAATTGAATTGCATAAGTATAAAATGAGCGTGACTGTATTGCAGGGAATAAGATGGGAGGGCGCAGGTTTCATAAACAAGAGAAACTACACTTTGTATTACAGTGGATCTGCAGGTACGCAGGGTCGCTATGGAACTGGGTTCTTAATCAGCTCTGATATCCGCAGGGCAGTACTAGGATTTGAGCCAATTAGTGAGAGATTATGTAAACTTAAACTGAAAGGTACACTTTTCAATATTACGTTCATCAACGTTTATGCCCCAACTGATGATGCGACCGAGGAAATTAAGGATAGATTCTATGAAGATCTGCAGAGAGCCTGCGAAAAAGTCTTCCCACATGATGCTCTAATTATCTTGGGAGACTTCAATGCAAAAGTTGAAAAAGATGAAGCATTTAAATAAGTAGCTGGGCAGCACAGTTTGCATCAAACGACAATCGATAATGGTGAACGTCTATGCTTTTTAGCGGCTGCAAATAATTTATTAATTAGTAGTACATGGCTTAAACATAAAAATATCCACAAAGGAACCTGGAAAATACCTGGAAATAATACATGCAACCAAATAGAATGATCACATTCTTATATCAAAAAGAAGAGCGACAACAGTGGAGGATGTGCGCGTCTGCAGAGAAGCCAATTGCGATTCTGATCACTTCCTGGTGAGAGCAAAATTAAAACAAAAAATCTCCTTAATACTGAAAAAAGAAGGCCAGAGAAGAACTAAATGGAGAGCTGAAAAATTGAGGGATGAAGAAATTTTGGATAAATACCAGGAATCTATAGAAACAAACTTAAAAATGACTTTAATAACCGATGATGTGAATGTGGACTGGGAAAATACAAAAAACTGTGTTATCACGAGTGCCACAGAAATTCTGGGGGAAAACAAAGCAAAAATAGATGCAGGATGGTTTGATGCTGATTGCAGGCAAGCACTGTTTGAAAAAAATGAAGCAAGGAAGAAATGCCTACAAAGGGAAACTCGCCAAAATTACGAAACTTATAAAGAAAAGAGAAAAACTGCAACAAAGCTCTGTCGAGAGAAAAAGCGATTGATGCTCAAGAGAATACTTCAAGACATGGAATGTCAAAGAAGAAACAATGATCCCAGAAAATTTTACAAGACTAAATACTATCAACCCTGATTAAACTCCTGTAAGGATAGTGAAGGACAAATGCTGATCAAAAAGAAGGACATTATGGAAAGATGGAAAGGCTATTTCACAACACTTTTAAATCAGGCTTATAATAATGGTCATGAGGAAACGGAAGAAGTATTGTACCACACTGCTGAGGAATTTATTGATGAGCCTACTCTGCCTGAAGTAAGAAGAGCATTAAGAACGCTGAAAAACAATAAAGCACCTGGAACCGACAGGATAACAGCCGAGCTGATAAAGACTGGTGGCCCTACACTGGAAGCAAATATCCACAAGATAATTCTCAATATTTGGGAAAAAGAAATTCTACCTGAGGAATGGAAGATGGGTATAATAATCGTGCCTATTCTGAAAAAGGGAGACAAAACAATCTGCGATAACTACAGAGGGATCACAATTCTAAACACAGCTTATAAAGTTTTCTCATCTGTACTGTATAGCAGGTTAATGATCTATGGTGAGGAAATCCTGGGAGAATACCAATGCGGCTTCCGACCAAATAGATCCACCATAGATCACATCCATCTCATGAGGCAAACTATGGAGAAAGCGCACGAATACAACCTGACACTCCACCACCTGTTTATTGATTTTAAACAAGCTTTCGCCAGTGTGAATAGGGATAAGATGCTGCAAAGCCTAAAAATACTGGGAATTCCTCTAAAAAAAATAAGTCAGATAAAGACCACACTGACGGATACTAATTACAAGCAGATCCAAACAGAGGATGATCGACCATGGTGGCACTATGAAAATAAAAGCAGAAAACGCTGGGCTGGAAATAAACCAGTCAAAAACTAAGTATATTGTCAGCACACGCGATCAGGTACCGCTGCAGAATATAGTCATAGGACAGCAGTGGCGAAGGGTGGAGGTAGGCTGTTAAGATCCGCCATAAATATTACACACTTAACTTTGTCAGTCATACATACTTGTTTTCATTGAAATAAGACTACATTTTACAGATGGTGTTGGTTAGTTTTTAAAATTCAATTAAACCCTGCGAAAACCAAGCCATAATAGATAATAATCAAAAAATACTCATATATCTATAAAATATCTAAAATTATGCAATTAAATCATACATAAATTTGGATATTTTATAGATAGAATAATAATTTTTATCTAATATACTTAGTTTGGTTTAGGCATAGCTTGATGAATTAAAAAAATGAGCCAACAATAATATGTGTCATACGTATTCTTAATCTAACGAAAACAAATAAGTAAGAATGAAAAAATGTGCACAATTTTGTCATATCGCCTAAAATATACCAATACTATTATGGTTTGGTTAAGACAGGGTTTAATTGATTTTTAAAATCCAACCAATACCATCTGTAAATTGTAGTCTTATTTCAATAAAAACATATACATTTGACTGAAAAAGGTTAATGTGCACTATTTATGGCGGATCTTAACAGCCTACCTCCACCCTCCGCCACTGTAGGACAGCATGCATATGAAGGGGTGGACAAGTTCACGTATCTCGGATCCAGCCTAAATACCCAAAATAAGACAGCAGAGGAGATAAAAATCCGCCTTATCTCCGGGAATAAATGCTGGCATGCCTGCAAGCGACTGGTGGGGTCGAAAATTCTAGGCCGAAGAAGTAAACTTCTAATTTATAAAAAATATAAGGCCAGTGGTCACTTATGGCTGTGAGACTTGGTGCTTGACTCAAAACGAGGAAAACAAATTAGCTGTCTTCGAGCGAAATACTCCGCAAAATCTTTGGACCCACGTTGGAAAATGGGAACTACAGAATTAAAATGAACCACGAGTTGGAAGAGCTGATTGAACAGCAAACAATCATAAGACACTGTAAGTTCCAAAGACTACGATGGGCGGGACATGTGGAGAGAATGCCTGAAGTTAGAGCGCCAAGGATCATGACGAAGTGGCTACCCCAACGGAAGAGACCCAGAGGCCGTCCAAGAAAGAGATGGGCTGACGCCGTAGAAATTGACTGGCTTCATATAGGAAGATCCGGTAACTGGAGAAGTGTGGCGAGAGACCGGAGTGAGTGGAGAGCGGTTGTGGAGGAGGCTAAATCCCACCCCGGGATGTAGCACCGTGGAAGAAGAAGAAGATACCATGTTACATATTTATGCCATCATTTTAATAAAAAAAATATTGGTGTTAGATTTTAAAAATCCATAGGTACGACCAGGAGGAAAACTAATGACTTATATTCGAGCACTGCAATATAATGAATCTAATAAATGGAAATATTAATTTCAAACTGCGTTTTGGTGAAGAATAGCAAGAGCTCCCTCCAATCTCTTTGTCCCTGTACGAATAAATTAAAGTACTATTATGCAACCAAAATTCTTTGCAGCCTTCCTCAACTATATCAAGAAAGGCATGAAATAAAATAACTAAGAATACCTTCAGTTCTTGAAAATAAGTATGGTGGCTGATTATCACTAATTTTATAATAATCTGTCATTTCAAAGCTAACTCGAAAATTAAAATGAATTAAATATTATTTTGTTCATTTATGTGATGCTTATTACCCCTATTTATGCGATTTTATTGAATTTTCCAACATAATGTAGACAAGCAATAGATACTGTAAAACTTGGTGCTGTTTATTTTAATTCAAACATTGTAACTCCCAGCTCAAATCTCAAAAAAACAAAAGCAAACATGTAACTCCTCTATATTCTATGTTAATAAATATTTTGTAAAAATGACCAGATTTACTCATTTATAACATTAAAATACTAAAAGTGTTCAAATTTCCTAAACCAGTCCGTTTTATTTTAAAACAGTTTTTTCTTCCTTCTGTGAAGTTGGTTAATACGGAGTTACAAGTTCCGCGCATTTAGTTGACGAAATGTTATTCCAATATTTTCTTTTGAAGAAAATATCGTTGCATAAAAATACATTGCATTTTTCAAAAATATGCATACCAACCTAATTATTGTATTATAACTTATTTGTTTTTTATTACGGATCATAAGTTAAAAACAGTAGGTAAGTATAATTATTATTTACTGCGTTTTTGCTTATGAAACTAACATTCATCCATTCACAATCATAAATAAAAAGACAAATTTTAAGTTTAATAATGATTTTTTTAAAATTTTGACACTTTTGTGTATACAAAATATTTATTTTTAAGTAATCTATTATAAACCGAAATATTTAGAGAGCATACACCGTTTTGGCTATTTTGCGAGATTCTTTTGACTGGATCTTCCAAACGGATGCGGTTGTTTTTGTTCGGGATATTTTGACGGGGTACTTAGTGAAAATGGAAAAATTAGAATTTTTCGCGTAATTTACATGGAAAAACAATACAAAATACATGAAAAATCATGTAATTAAATTACTCAAAGGTGTGCATTTAAAAAATGTGGAAAAAAAATGTTTGATGTTAAAACTTAACGGCCATTCAAAATCAAATTTATAGCTTAATATAAGAGATAAAAAATTGAAAAATCATGTTAAAAGTTTTAAAAAATATATGTAATCGTATGCACCTAACAAAACAATTTTAAAGTAAATTTTTTGGTTCAAGTATCAAGTCACTAAATTTAAAAAAATAATATCTCTCAAGATATAATCTCGAAATCAAAAAAAGTACATGCACAAACGTAAGCCAATAATAGGCAAATTGATGACCTAATAAAAAATTAAAAAAGTTTGTTGGATGGTTCTACTTAACGTTCATCAAATATTTCATATCGAATAACTCACGCACTATATGAGAAAAAAATTAAAAAAGTATGCATAATTGCGCATTAGCTATGCGATAAGAGATTTCACTAAAAAAAATATTTTTAAACCCACGCAGTCAGGTTTTGCATAGAAACTTAAAAATTAAATAGCGCGCTGAATACAGGTGAAAAGGCAAAAAAGAATCGTGCACTAACGTTTACTACCAACGCACTAGTGTTGACAATTTAAATTTTGAAAAAAATATAAGTTTAGTGACACAAGTATCCAGCATTTAGCTGGGTCACCCAAATTGAAATGCGAATAACCTCCTTAATGTGCGTGCACAAACGAAATAAACGCGTGCACAAACGTGCACTAACGATGCACAAACGAATGCACTCAAAAAAAGTTGAAATTTCAACATTGGGTGACCCAACGTTTAGCTGGAACACCCAATTTGAAATTGGAATTTTTCGGTTATTATAGGTGCACAAACGAAAAAAAAAACGTGCACAAACGTGCACAAACGTGCACAAACGTGCACTAACGATGCACAAACAAACGCACCCAAAAAAATTGGAGTTTTAACATTGGGTGATCCAGGTAAATGGTCCTAAAAATACGATCAACATCTCAAGGGACTTCAGAGTCAATAGCGAATAATCTAATGATATGTCACCATCTTTGTAATATTGAATAATAAACAACTAGACCAAATTGACAGATTTAAAATCAAAACATTACGAAATGCAATTATTTGAATTTTATCATCTTTTTTTTTTTTTTTTTTGACCATGTCCGATCCTAATAGGATCATATGGGCCTCCACAGAGTAGAGGTTTTGTATTAACAGATTTTGTTTTTTTACGAGAAATGGATGTCAGCCACTTGCTCAACCTATTAGGTCCATACCCTGACTCACACACAAACTGAAAAACAATATGTGTACTCAGTGACGTCCCGTGGGGGTAGGCAGATTGAGCGTCGCTTGGGGGCGGCAGTTACTCGAAGGGCGGCAAATGAAGAGATTCATTAATTTGGTATAGGCATATAGAAATAGCTACCTAAATTTAGTAATAACGAAAATATCTTAAATTAAAAATTTAGTTCACTAGTTGGAAACAGAATGTATTAATTAACATAAAAACATACAAGTCTGTATTTTTGTCGCGATGTCTAGTTTACTTCCGTTGCCTTTCGACGTCCTTGGTGACCAGAAACGGCACGTGCAGATTTGCAGTTTAGTGCAGGTTTTGTGAAGAAAAAGCGACATGGATTGTCCTCAATTCATCAAGATAGAGCAAATTATATGTAAGAAACCACTGTATTACCAACGTCAAAAAATTCCCACTTTTGGGGGGAAAATATTTATAAATTAAATTTTGTATACTCAAGTATATGTACATACAACACATTTTTTAGATATTGGAGCCATGAAAGAAAGGGTGATAAAAAATACTGTATAAAAATGGGGCGGCATTTTTGCGCTGCCTAGGGGCGGCATTTTGTCTAGAGACGTCGCTGTGTGTACTTGCCAGACCCAGGATTCGAACCTGAGACCCACAGCGTGATAGTCCAACGCTTATGCCGCGTCAACGCTCCACTTTATTCGTTTGTTTATCACCTGCAATTACTTTAGAGTTTGATAGGCCGGTATATGAAAGCATCTTTTAATAAATCTCGTTTTTACGTTTTTACAATTTAATTTTGGTACACCTGAAGCACGAACCAGCGTTGCCATGTCTACTGAAATTTCAGTAGATCTACTGATATTTTTGGCAATATACTGAATCTACTGATATTTCTTCATTTCACAAAATTCCCACCAGCCGGGAAAAAAACTATCCATTTTTGAAAACTTGGGAATCTGCGGCCCGCGGCGAAATTTTTTCTCCTAAAAAAAACGAGCCGACCATGAAAAATAGGGAACCTGCGGCCCGCGGCGAAATATTTTTCCTAAAAAAAACAAGCCGACTATGAAAAATTGGGAACCTGCGGCCCGCGGCGAAATTTTTTTCCTAAAACAGAAATCTACTGGTATTTTGTCGAACTACTGAAATCTACTGAAATCTACACTGCTGAAATTAAAAATTTTGACTTGGCAACACTGGCACGAACTGTGACGTTCAGCCATTTTCCTAAATTTTGGAAATCTGTTTCAGCAGTCAGTTTTCCATTTTTATTCCCGGTCGCCCAAGGTAACTAACGTTAAACAAAGTTAATTAAACTTGTAGGAAAATTGTGTAATCAACCTGTATTTTTTCAATTAACTTGCCTTTCCAAATATCGTCAACTGACATTTATCTCCCCTTACGTAACATGAAATATAACCTTTATCATTTTTCGTTTTTTCTCAGGTACGACAGTAATCATGTCTGAGACCCCTTCTCGCCCAATGAAGTACCCGTACACGTACTCGGCAAAGATTGCTCAGTTCCCTTTGAAATTCCATCTCACCAACCAATGGCTGTGGAAATACTATTTCGTTGGAATCGCCCTTTCCCTACCAGTCTTCATGTCGATCAACAAACTTGGTGAGTTTATAACGTTATTATCACAAACAGCCTATGAAACTAATATACCATTTATTTATCCCATGCGACGAACAAATCAATCATATCAGTCCGCGTTGGGCAATACCTTAGGTCAAACATAATAATTATATTAGGATGTTATCCACTGATTCTCTTCAGCTTGGCTCGGAGATCATCATATCATCATAGGTAGCTGTGTCGTAGATCCAAATATATCTAAACATCATTTTAAGCGGCCTAATGAATAACGAAACACAACCAACATTCCCTCTTTTTTTCAAATTTTTCTATTGTGTGTGCGGATCATCAACGCATCTGAGCAGTGGCGTAACTAGGGTTGGTGTCACCCGGTGCGGTAAATTTACACCCCCCCCCTCTACAAATACACACAATTTTTTATTAAATTTATATTTTTAAGGTATTTATTAATATCAGTGACCCGCAGCATCCTGGCGTACTTTAAAAGATACAACCCCCCCCCTTCAATCCACTTTACTGACTGTACTGACAATGTTTAAGTTGAAACATGTCAAAGACTAAGAAATGTAGAGGACCCGGCACATAGGTGGTCATTGATAAACATTAAAATACGTATCTTCTTTTCGTATACTTTGGCATGCGACAGAACGAGACGGATATAGTGATTCTGCTCGACGTAAAATTTCATTTGCGTGCTCGCGTTAGTTGCACTTGACCTTCGCCTTCCGAGAAATGAGTCGAACCGCCATTTTGTTTTTGGGGCTGTCAATAGATAATACAGTAATAGAAATACAACAACGCATACAATCGTTCGTTTCGAAAATGAAATTTCTCATACCTATATTATAATAATCTTTTGAGGGTAACAATATTATAAAATGATAACATATTTCAATCGAAATCATATACATTTAAAATAAGGTGATTTAGTGTATCGCCTTGACTGAAGATGTTTTTTTAATACCTACCCCAGGATCCAGATATTGTCCTGTCATGTAGCGGAAATGGTGTTATTCTATTGATCATAATAAAATATTAAACTTTTATCCTTTTTGATGTGTAAACATTAACTCTTGCTTCGCCCTCAAACAAATCGTATTGTTGCAAATTCAAAATAATGAGATGAAAAACTGAATGGAGATAAAATTAATGTTATGCAAGTCAGCTAGGTCAAAGAGGGGATAGGTAAATATCTCAGCAAAAAAAGTAACAAAATCCTGAATGTCTTGTGTATACTCGAACCAAGGCGTCTTTTTATGCTGTCGCCACATATGAAGTCAGTGGATTTACTTCACTGTTGTGCTACCCTAGCAAATGTTGTGAGAATTTATTCTTATTAACAAATTTAATAGTAATTACCTCAAATAATCATAACACATATTATCATGAGAGTACCTATTGGACTTTTTTACTTACCACATATAATAACAATTATTTTATTGTTTTCCAGCTAATTCACCTGCAAATATTCGCAACCTGGAAGAATCGAAGAGGAAGGAGGCTATGGAGCACCACCATTGATGAAATTATCGTTAACAAAAACATTACTTAGCTAATAATATTGTCTTTATTATGTAAATTCAACGTAACTTCATATTGTTTCCACTTATGAGTTATTAAAAAAATATTTAATCAGTTCTTCACGATTCTTTCATTTTTATTCTGATCTCGTCACACGATATATGAGTAGCTTGTAATCAAAATAGTCCAAACGCCATTTACAAAATTTTACAGGTTACAAACATGTGTGAAAAGTGTCCATTTTTCATATAACATACCAACTTTAAACTCAAAAATCTCCATGAAAACTACCGTTTTTCATACTTTTGGTTGATTTTTTGCACTACAATAATCAATTAAAACATACATTTCGTTAAAAATGGCGTTTGGCCTACTTTGACATCAAGCTACTCATATCGTACAGTGAGGAATTGACCTGGAAAAACTCATGTTTGGCCACCAAGAAACAGTCCCGTCCTGAATGATGAACCAAATCAAGAGTTTTCTACTGAGACTTGCCAAGAGATGTGGAGCGGCTCGTGTAGAAGGTTGGGCAACGGCCAAATCATGTAGAATTACATTATTATACACTACATTTGCCAATCGATGTAGATAATATGATAGTGAGCCAAAGGTAGGATTCAGCGCACACCAAACCTCTAACGACATACATAGTTTGCGATGGGATTCCTCCACCAAATTGTGGGCGTATGTTGGAGGAATCCCAGTGTACGCCCTACGTAATTGCTTCATCGGTGCCTGTCCCCCATGAAATAATTCGGGGCCTAAAGTCAAACAACTAACTCGTCTGTCATGCGGGAGAGAGGCATATCTACATCTCCCATTATTGCCTTCGAGAAACGGGCTAGCTCGGTTGTTTGGTTTGGCACTAAGATACTAAAGTGTCGTTCATACGGTAACATAATGCAATATTTCATGAGTAAAGTTTACCAGTGTACTTAAAGCTTAGGTGTTGTAGTGTTTCCCAACCTTTTTATACTTACGTTAATAAATAAAAAACTATATTTATATAGTATTTTGTTTTTTTTATCTATTCATTAGTTTTCAAATCATATATTATAACTGACGTTAGTCTCTTTGCGATAAAGTGCTGCATTTACATCCATTCGGTTGCTGTTTCATTTTTATAACTGACTGCCGAAAGTCTTCTCACATGAACGTAATATAGTTTTAAATTCGGATGACAATTTAAGGGATTTACAATTTAGAGATAGTTATTTGTTGACTATTTTTGCATTTGCTGAAAATATCTTCGGATCGACGGCTGGAAAACAATGATTTAGATCAGCGTGTCAATCGGACCATGTGGCGGCCCCCTCAGAGTCACAGAACATGTCGAACGGGACCCCACAGATTTATTCAATAAGTAAATTATAACAAATATAAATTTATAATATATTTTATCCATCACAGATATTTGGTTGCAAAATGATTGGGAGGACATTTGTATGACACTTAATATAATTAATAAACACTAGAATTCATAAATTGAGTCCATTTCAAGATCGCCTTTTCTGATAACTCTTCGAGTGAGGCTTAAAGGCTATGGCTCACAGAACGTGATCTAGTTGTATACACAAGATTGCATCATTCCGCTACACACAGGCCGATCTGTCGCAGCGGGTAGCGATACGGTTGTACAAAATCGACCATACAAAGGTATCAGAGCCTGTGTGACATTCTTATATCGCTGACCGCCATGACGATCGCTGCCCGCCGTGATAGATCGCGTTCTGTGTGCCAGAGCCTGTTACAGGTTCTTTGGTTATTGAAGGGTACTAACTACAGTATCATCATTAAAAGATTTTGTGAGTGACATACAATTTGGTGAAGAGATAGCTACTTCAAATTATGATATCTTTTTGTCATATTATGAAACGTAATTTATTGAACATTATCCCAAAGAAGGTTGTTGGGCAACTTGCAACGATGTTGACATGACTAGTCATACAAATTATTCTATACCTGTTGTATTGTCATTGTCATCATCAGCCTGAATCTATCCACTGTTGGATGAAGGCCTCTCCAAGCTGATTCCACTTCTCTCGGTCTTCTTCTTCTATCATTTCATCGATCTAGCGGCCTCTAGGTCTACCTTGCGGACGTTTTGTACCTCTCGGATACCACTGTATGACTAAATTTGTCCAACGATTGTCTCTTCGAGCTATGTGTCCAGCCTATCTCCATTTAAGGCTTTTAACGAACTCTATCATATCGCAACCCTTGTCATTGTAAACTTTAATAAAAAAAGGCAAATGTGTTGACACATATCAAACGTTGTAAAGTCCACTGAATGTCAAACTGAGAAAAATGCAGTTTTATCATATCTTGTAATACAAATGGTTGTAACATGTGAGATATTGTAAGATAATTGAATCTAATACCCACGATGGCTACAAGGAAGTCCTGAAGGTATTCCTTCAGTGCAACATTTATAAAAAATGTTTTTATTTTGGACTTAAGCAGTTTAGATAAAATACAGGTGGACTTTATGAGTTTTGATAAATTTTCAGTTGGACTTTAAGCGGTTTGAAAAAACTTTGCATGGACTTAATGCAGTTCGATATGTATCCGGGCGGCCATTTTTATTATTTTCAAAGGGACGTATTCAGGAGTATGTTTATTGGCATTATCAATAAAAACAAAACAAGTTTATTTATTATCGAACTATTATTACACGATAAGTGGTTTATGTCACAAATAGTAAATTGGTAGAAAATTTTAAGTAAAATACGTTTTCGAATGCTGTCGTCGTAATGGCCACTGAAACATGTGTCATAATTTTCCTAATGGTCAAAATATTAATATTTATGTAAGTATAAGTCTTTTGAGGCACAAATAAAAAATCACGTATTATGTTTTATGAGATATTATACTTATATTTTTAGATGGTTTGTGGTAAAATCTTTTTTTTCATGCTGCCACACTTCAACTATTCATAATTATTATTAATTGTTTGTTGCATTTTTATCGTGATCATTGACTTTATAGGTAGGTGATAAAGGTTTTACCTACTTTATTGTATTTTAAGTGAGAATTAAACTGTATTCTTTGTCAGTGTGTAGTACTTGATAAGTGCGGATAGTGCCCAAAGATGCCGAAAGGCGAAAACCGGATCGCAAAAAACGACTCAAATGAAATAGTAGAATTTAATTTATTTAATGTTGAATTAAGCGGAATCTTAGGTATTAGTAATTATTAAACTAAAGTAAAAAATATATCGAGGTAATAACCTAGTCCATTGAATAATAAAAGCAATATTACTCTTAATTTTAAGTACATAGACTTGATTAACTACATAGGTAAATTGGCATTGCTCCAATACGGCCCTGTCGCACAAGTTACAACATACTGTAACGTCAAAAATTGAACTTAGTATCAAATAAACTCAAAATTTGTGTCTTGGCGGCATTTTTCTTCTTAGCTTTGGTGCTCGACCTCTTTCTGGCTTTGTCTGGATCCATAAAATCTACTTCTACATCCATTTTATGTAATAATTGTTTAGAAATTAAGGAAAATGATAGGTGCCGTCGTTCACCTTTAGCTTGAAAGTAGAAAAATGGCGGCCATGACAGGGCGCTAGCTTGTCAGTGATTGGCCCGTAGGGACTTTATGGAGTTAGATAAAATACGCTTGTGGACTTTTTCAAAACGTGATTTCATACGTAAATAGTGGACTTTTGGGGTTTGCAGTATACCATAATGTGCAGACTTGCATACTCTATTAAACGTATATCAAAAGTCATTTTTTTCAATATGTGGACTTTACGGCGTTTGATATCCATCAACACAAATGATTCTACCCCGTCCGTACCTCTTATAATACCCAAAAAAAAAAAAATACTATACATAGGCTGGACATGGGAGAAGAAACCTTTTACTTCTGATTAGCAGCTAAGAAAAGTTCTTGAATGGGAAAATTTTAAATTGGCTGCACAGAATAAATATTTTTTAAGGGAGCTATGAAGCAAGAAACTACCACGACATAATATGGTAACCCATGTTGACCAGTGATGTATGGTTTTAAGTTGAAAACCCAGACTTTCCGCATTTGAGTTAAATATTATGCTGTTTCAGCCACGCAGATAGGAAGCTCTATCTGCAAAGAGTATCCCTAATGCTGTCTACCCCAAAGTTTTTAAAGCTATCGATATATTTTGATGGTCACTGATGAAAATGTAATCTGGATTGGTACAAGTAGTTAATAAATATTCCTGATATTTTTTGTATGTTTTTATTTAAAAAAAGTGCATGATGATGTGATATTTACATGTTTTTAAAGCCAAATAACTGGTACAATTAAAAAGAAAAACGTGAAGATAAATTATAATCATTCATTCATTCATTTCGACTGATTCGAAATTGATTACGCAAATTCAAAAAATCTTCAAAGGTACAATAACTTTTTAAATATACAATCATCACCGACTACATAAAATATAATTAATTTAAACGATTTTGTCTCCAAGAGTAATCATTTTGTTCATATTAGGGCATTTTCGCCAAAGTTTGTACATGTTTGAAATTTGGGTAATATTATTTTTTCACTCAAATTAACCATTTTTATATAGCTAGCAGATTCCTTGTTCTATTGCTGAATTGGTGATAGCAATTTTTCAGCAAAATATTGATTAATACAATATTTATATCATTTTTATTATGAAATTGGGCATAATAAGTTTCCGTTCCGTGACTACGAAACTAAGCTTTTAAAGCATGAATGAGACACTTTTTATCACTTAAAAGAGCTCTATCAGATTAAATAAACCATACACTTAAAAATAAAACTACAAATAGTCAAAAAATATTATTGAATTTTAATTCTTGGGCACATTCCGTTCCCCTCCGTTACCCTATGTCTATAATGGCAGAGCATTTTTCCTTTAGTATTTGACAAAACCAATCAATGTTCGTTCTGCTATTTTTTTAAAGACAATAATCACTTTTACTAAATTTTATTGGAAAAATAAATAAGTTTCGTTATTTAATAATCAAATGAAAAATAGTTAACGTTCAAATTTTTTGGGGACATTTTCGGAATGGAACGAAATGGTAACGGAGTGTAATTTGTAAAGCTAAAGTTACATGTTACCATAAAAACAAATTTTTGTTTTATGAAATTTATTTGAATTTTTTGATAGACATATATATTCAACGTGCGTCAAAATAACAAAACAAATCAAACTTAATCACTAAAATAGACATATTTTATAATAAATTTCACAATACTTGTAAAATAAGGTAGGTAATAATTTTGACACACTATACATTACCATAACTTTTATTTGGCATTTATATTATTTGTAACTCAGATAAAAAATATTTTTAAGCAAATTAACAATATATGAAAAAAAAAATCAGCAAGGGATTCGGACGCGAGTTCCTAGCGCGGCACGGAGTATATAACTTTTACGAAAATAATTACAGTCGAACTCGGTTATTACGATCTCGGACATAGCGAGATCTCGGATGTAATAACGAAACATTTGTTGACATTTGGTTTATGATTTTCGCCATACATTTAATTTTTTCACTGCTATAACGAGCAACTTATCGGATATACCGAGCTAAAATACTGTTAATGTGTCGATCGTTTTAAAACATTTCGACCCTAAGCAATAAAATCCGATTGGATGCCGCCGGGGTCGGATTACGTTTATGACACTAGTAAAGTGTCTAAGTACCTACCTTATTGGTGTTTCGCCGACAATAATAAAAAAGTATCCACGCATATGGTTGAAAAATCCAAGGTTTGTGAAGTCCGTAGGTACCTACCAGCGTTAATTACAATAAACAACTTCTTTTGTAGTTTATGAATGCCATGCTCGTTTCGGGGATTTTTACGATGGTTTCCAAATTTTTTATTTTCGACTTTTTGTGTAATGTGACATGCTCATTTAAAAATTCCTATTCTCTGATATAACGAGTAACGCTTATAATAAGAAAATTCAATCGGTCCCATCTTCCTCGTAATAACCAAGTTCGACTGTATGTTGTCTTGAAATTTACTTGTATTCATCAACATAAAATGTAGCTATACAGGTTGATTGTAATCAAGACGTACTTTTCTGACATTTCGCGAATACCTACAGTTCCAGGTATTAAATCTAATAGAGTACACATTTCTGTTAAACGTGACAAAAAATACCTTTTCATACATAAAATGTACGGAGAAGTTTTAAAATTTTGGTGGCGTATAACAGAAAGAGTATGACAGAGCCAGTGCCTGTCTCGCAATTATTTCAGTCTTGTGTTTTTTCTTTTCCTTCTGTTGTTTTTTTTTTTATCTCCATACTTTTATCTGCGCTAGTTTTGCGTATTCAGACATATCACATACTTTTTTAATCTTTATTATATAGTCAGGTTATTTTCTATATTTTTTAATGAAAATATTTTTGTTTTCCATACGAACAGACAAAATAAAACTTTTTATAATCTATGAAGAACTAAACACACACTGTAAACCCAACTTTATGCATTCCATTTCGTTACTTTTACATTCCACATATACGTTACCACCAATATAGTTTCGGAATGGAAGTAACGGATTCTGTTTCAGAAGTGTTTGAAGCCAAAATTTAGCTTAGTTTTATTGTTAAACCTGCGATATGTTTTATTATATCTGTAGTATGAAAGATAAGCTCCATATGTATAGTATGTAAAATAGAAATATGTGATTTCTTACCTTATAAATCGTGGTAACAGTAGTGGAACTTCTTAAATGACCAACACAGAATGCAACCTGTTCCGATAGCGATACCGACACACACCAACAATTTAAATTGTAAATGGCGATCAGTATTATACAAAAGTGTTGCTACATTAAAAAAAACATATTTATAGTGGAAATGTTTCGCCTTCATGCTAAAATCGTGGTAACGGAATGTGGAGTTCCACTTTTTCAAATATCCTGGGACACACTTTGAACGTGATTTTTTTCAATATTGGTACAAATTTACGGAAAAACTATATATTTTCCAAAAATATATAATGTAAGCTGTTGAAGACACTACGAATTTAATTTTACACACTCAAAATTAATGACGAAATCAGACTTTGTTTATTTGAATTTAGGGGTGGGACATGGTAAAAACACACTACCTTTCGATCTAAATAATCAATTAAAAATATATACAGGTCAGATAGTTGTATTTAACTGATCGAATAGAGTAAATTATTAAATTTGCGTGTTAAAAATACATAACTTTCCAATATTTTATAATATAATAACTATGAAAAAATCAATCAAAGTCATGGGACATGCCAAAAACGCAATGTACAAACTTTGGCGAAAATGCCCATTAACATATTTTAAAATTACTGGCAACCCACCACAAATAACGTGCGAGGCCAACTAAAATAAGTGAGAACATCTAACTAACATACGAGCCCTGATCTGTTGCACCTCTGGCATAAAATTTACGATATACGTAATCGGAAAAACGGCATGCGTAATTAAGTATCTTGAAAAATGACCAAGCCTGAATTTTACTTTGCTATAAAGGGAGATACAATAAAGTATGGTAGCACAAAGTAAAACCTTACCCAAGCTACAGGTAGGTCTATTCCAACACAACAAAATGCTATGCGTTAAGTATGAAATTTTAACAGCGGTTAAGCTGGGTGTGTTAATTAGATAACCGCTCAGCCGTCGTGTTATTGTAACGTTAGCAATAGGAATCAAGGTAAAGATTCACTTTTTAGATAATCGTTTAACACACAGAATACGTCCGTAACATATTAGGGTTATCTCGGATCGCGGTAATGGTATTATGTAGTTGGAATAGGTATACTGATGTAGAGCCACTAATACAGCGTTTACTACCGTCTGAGTAAAGTAAGTATAACATTCATTCTGCGAAGACCCGTATACTCCGCTTCGGAAGTGAACATGATAATTTAAAGATTATCCAAATCATAATTAATTTTGTAATGGCCGATTCCACCACCAGTCTTAATATTAATATTTCTAATTGGAATCATCTCATAATTTTATTTCTGAGTCGTTAATTGATACATTTTGAAATTTTATGAACATGTTCAATAATTTAAATTAAATCATAAATATACAAATTGTTATGCACTATATACAAACAAGATATAAAAGAAAATTCAATATCATTTAGCAAAATGTCAGAAAGCATTGGTCATCTGACACAATGGCCCAGGATAGGGAGATGTACTGCAGTTTGGTTGCCAACCTTCAACATAAAACGGCAGAACAAGATAGACAATCTGGGCCTAAAAAAATGTAATTTTTAAGATGCAGATTGTTGGGGCCCCATCAGTGTCACAACCGGTGGTGTAAAATTTATCCATAAAACATGTCGAAGTAGATGCATTTTGGAATCTCAATTTTATATTAATTTTTAAATTTCAGAGTTGTCAATCGGTAATTTTTAAATTGAATCAGATCAGAGCTCTACTAATTGTTACAAATTATAAACAAGTACAAAATAAATAGAAACAAGGTGTGGGCATTCAGTTAATATAAATTAATAACAAATTAATATAATTCTACTGGGAATCAAAAGAAATTTAAGATAAAACTACAATACAGGGGGCGGGGATTAAATCTAATTAATTAACATTGGCTATTGTTTAAGTAATTTTGTTGTGCAGTTCTCTCATAGCGCGATCTCATCGCTGGGAAAACAAGTCAAATTTAATTCCTTGCATCTCTTCTCGAAGAATTTTCTTAATCTGATTCCGGCCCTGCAAATGTAAACAAAACACACGTAAGAATTAAGTTGTATGAAAAGCATAATACATATCGAGTGCTTAAAATCAGACAACGTTATCTACAAAAAAGTGTTTTTTTTTTTTTGAGATAACGTTATTTTACATTTATGGCTACATGATAGTCAAACAACGTTATGTCAATCTTTTCTAATTTCTTATTAAATCGTCAGTTAAGTTTAACGCTAACTACATAAGTTACCCTTGTTTTCATATTTTTTAAAAACTATCCCTATAAATTTTAACATCATCATAAGCAAGATAAATGTACAATACACAATAAATTATAAAATATTAACATTAGGTTTTAAATAAACATTTCCCTTGTTGAGTTACAAGAATCTAAAATAACGATCTCCTGTAAAGTTGCACTTTTGTAGATAGTGTTGTCTGACACTAAACCCTCGATATTATGCTTTTCATACACTTTACATACATGATATTATGTGGAACAATAATTCACAAATTAATGTATTCAATAGACCAAACTAAGATTATTTTACAACTCTTGGTTGTTCTTTCAAATATTGAAGAGACAACACTTAATATAAGCAGCAGGTATATCGAATGAAATAATGAGATTTGAATCTAAGTTTGGATACTTTACTTGATAAAATGTTATTAAAAAAAAAAAAACTTTAGTGAAACACTAAAACACATCACTGAAATACTAATTTGAAAATTGCATAAATGTTTTATAAGAGTTCGAATGCCACTGGTCCAACATTGTTTTCTAAAATTTATTCTGATATGTATGTTTCTTCAGTTTTTTAAAATGGTAATATATTTTCAATAATAATTTAATAAGATTTACTTGGCCACGGAGTCATCGTCTTGGTTGTATGTGAAGCAATTGTTGAAAACTAAATCTGAATCCGACATGAATTGTGCGTCCACCAGGTACCTTCCGGAGGTCATTTTTATCTTGATGGTGCCAAAATCCATCGGCTCCTTGATCACGAGGAAGTAGTCTGGAACCTGAAAAAAGTAAAATGCCATTAGGATTACAGGGAATAAGTAAAAAAATATTCATTTCTACCGAATGTCTCAAACTTTCAGAGTATATTATACATATTTCATGAAATCATTCTTCTTTTTATAGTGCCATACCCTAACGGAGGTCGGCCACCATCAGGACGATCTCTATCTCTAAGGCGTAAAACCCACTTAACGCAGCAAGTGCGGCTCTCGCACAAAATTTCACAAGTGGCGCGTAAATCATCGAAAATACAACGTAATCAAATACGCCAGCGCACACTGGATTTGACGACGCATTGTGTCCGCCTGCCCCATGAGTCATCGTTTTTTGGCTTCTCGGCGATACGAATTAACGAAAATACAACGTAGTCCATTCATTGAACACGGCAAGCAAAATCACGCTCCTCGAAGCGTCGTCGATAAGACGGGCGAGAAGCCATTATTTAAGAACAGTGAACACTTTGTTTAGTTATTGCGTGTCCGATATTAATTACAAGCCCCGAGAAATTTAATAATATTTTTATTGCTTTGTTATGGGAGACGCTGATAATAATAATAAATATTTTGTGCTCCTTGAGCCCCTTATTACATTGGTGAAGGGTAATGCGCGGGTGGGAGGGGGCCTACTCAGTAGTGAGCGCACCGAACGCTTTTTTGGTGGGCTTTATGCCTAAAGGCTCTACCATCTGCTACCCGGAATGGTTCAATGGTGCTGCACTCATTAATATACTCTATAAATTGAGTCAAAACTGATACTTTGAAAATCAAAATCAATTCTGGAATAAGCAGCATGTATCACCACATAAAATGACACATTCTGATGGAAACGTTGAAATATCATATTGTGTTCTTTCACATGTTTAGAGCCTTAGAGCCACATGACTCCGAAACACAAACTATAAAACACAGGCATTGATAAAATGTATTGTTTTCAACATGTTTGCTGCCGCCCTATATAATATAGAATTGACCCCCTGTGCCAATTCACGAAAACGTACAAATTAGGTCAAGGTAGATGAAACTAACAATGACTATATTCATAATATTTTTTATTAGTCGATAACATGTAAATACGTCAGTATAATACAATGGCACCGTTCGGAGCCAACCGGCACCGTGAACTTGAACTGTATTTGTTATATATAAGTTATGTTATAAATAGACACCGGACATCTGGAGTCCTTTTTTTTTTGGGACGGACTCGAATATTACAACATTTTTTAATAAAAAAATGCGTTAATAATTTATGGAACCTATGTTTTTCAGAAAAATAAGTTGTACGATGTAGTAGGTACAATGAAATATGAAATAAATGATATTGATAATATGTGCAAGAGACTTTATCGATACTTAATTATATGGAAACGCTGCTATTAGTAGATATACTATACTATTTAGAGAAATTAATGAAGCGCTTACGTATAGAGTGGAAGAATTAGGTGTTAATAGTAATATCTATAATATTTAATAATATTCCACTTTTTATATACCTATTATTGAAATCAAAGTTTAAAATTTCTACTAAACTACTTCTATTTTCACTATCAAATAACAAATCAAACTTGCTCCTATGATGAGAAGGACCGGACAGCTAGTGTATTATTAAAATCGTACCAAATCTGAATGATTTCGTATATTATGTTGATACTACGAAAATATATAATAAAAAACATATTATTATATTATTGTAAAACCAATTCAACGAGGATTCAAATCAATGCTTATCAGCTCGGAGTAAGGACAGATTTTTACACAATGCACAACAGCGGCCACTTGAGAATATCAAGATACGTCTGTTATATTTACCATAACTACTTAAGTACTTAAGCCAAACTAGTAATTATTTTTGTATACTTCACATATAATACGTTTCTTGTGATACGATAATGCAACAGCTGGATTTAGGGATGGGTAAAATGGAGAATATCGGACCTACGTGGTTAATGAAACCATTTAGAAAAAGTTTCGTACGAAAGATACTTCAAATCGTACTTTTGTGTTTCAAACAAGTGGTTGGACATGTTGAGATATTCAATTTTAATATATAGGTACTGATGTTGTAATGTTTTTTTGACATTTTGATAGGCCATTTTCATACACTTTATATTCATAAATGACCATAACCAACATTCATACTCTGGCAACCCCGTCGAATATTTATGGTCAAGTCATGGAGCGTTCGCGATTCCACAGATGTCGCTGATAGAATTTCCGGCCGCAGCGGACGTCGCGAGGTGTGAAAGTAGCAACAGGGCTTTTTGATTCGGTCTGTCATACAGGATAGTCGTGCTCTGCTTTGGTTTTACCAACATTTATAATGGACGTCACTTAAAGCAGCACGATTGCAGCCGCAGTGCTTGAGGCCTCTGTGTTCGTTCCAAGTTTGGTATTGTAAAACTATTATTATTTGATTCACTTATCTTCCAATGTTTCTTTTAAAACTTAGCTGCTTGCCGTTATTATAGTATTTCCTTTATAACCTTTTAATGTAATATTCTTGTTTTCGCTATAATATAGTTCGGTCAAGTACATAAATTGCTCTTTCATTTATTATTTCCCCTTTATTCCACACTGTAATATAATTATAATCTTTCACGGTATCGAGACCGTGTGGCGTCCAGGACTTTATTAACTACATCTTTTAATCATAGATTGCACGTGCCTTCAGCCGTGCAATTCCTTTTTTGTATTTCTAATTTAATTTTTTACAGTTGTCAGTTGCGAGGTTACGGAAGTAATTTTTGTTCAGCTTGAAAAGGATGCACGCAACCCATGGCTCTTGCCTTTGTCTCATGCTCAGCTCTTTATACTCTAAATCCCATTTATTGGTCAGCTTTCTCTCCCTTTATTTTGTAGTTGTGACGATAAGGATCGCGAGGTTACGGAAGTAATTATTGTTCAGCTTTTTTCTCTCCTTTTATTTTGTAGTTGTGACGATAAGGATCACAACTACAAAATATTAATATATCAGTAAGTATATGCGTTTTCTGTTAATTGCTACTCCCTAATACTATAAATTATATATCATAGTATTATTTCAATGAATTGTTTCGGAAGTTATCAAAATGATACAATCATAATTAGTCGACATTGATACATTGTGTATATATAGTACGAGGGTGGGTCAATAATTCCTTAGAAAAAAGCATTAAAACAGTTTTTATTTTTGTATTTTTTTTTATTTCTCAACATAATCTCCTTGGAGCTCAATACACTTGGTTAGACGTTTCTCAATTTTTTTTAAACCGTCAGAAAAATAAGTTTTCGGAAGGTCCTCAAAATAAGCATTTGTCCGATCGATGACTTCTTCATTTGAAAAAAAACGTTGTCCACTTAGCCATTTTTTTAAGTTTGGGAAAAGGAAAAAGTCACTGGGGGCTAAATCTGGCGAATACGGTGGGTGGTCGACCAATTCGAACTTCAATTCTTCAATTTTAGCCATTGATCGTAAACATGTGTGAACACGGGCATTGTCCTGATGAAAGAGGATTTTTTTCCTGTTTAAATGAGGCCGTTTTTCTTCAATTTTGTTTTTTAGCTGGTCCAATAAAGAAAGATGCATAATAATCCCCTGTTATTGTTTTTCCTTTTTCCAAATAGTCAACGAAAATAATTTCACGTGCATCCCAAAATACAGTAGCCATAACCTTACCAGCTGATTTTACGGTTTTCGCCTTCTTTGGACATGGTTTGCCTTCGCAATCCACTGCTTTGACTGTTCTTTCGTCTCGGGAGTATAGTGGTGTATCCATGTTTCATCTACAGTCACAAAGCGTCGAAAAAATTCATCCGGATTGCGTTGCATGAGCGACAACAGGGCTTTAGAGGCCACCACCCTATTGCGTTTATTGTCGACTGTGAGCAAACGCGGCACCCATCTTGCAGAAATATTTTTCATGTAAAATAGAAATGACGCTACCTTTTGAGATCCCTGTAACCTCAATTATCTCACTCAACTTTAATCTTCGGTCACTTAACACCATATCGTGGATTTTATTGATCATTTCTGGTGTAGTCACCTCTACAGGACGTCCTGAGCGTGGTTCATCCTTTGTTGATGTACGACCACGTTTAAATTCATTTAACCAGTTATAAATAGTTGCAAGTGAAGGAGCAGATATGCCGTGAACTAAATCCAACTCATTTTTTATTTCGTTTGCTGTTAACCCTTTTATATTAAAATGTTTAATAACAGCTCTAAACTCAATTTTCTCCATTTTCCATTTTTCCATTTTCCACAAGCAATTTTTTTTTAAAATGTACGAGAAACACACAACAACCCGACCAATCTGATTGAAACTTCGCAGCATACTGAATCGGTAGTGCCGCTGCATGAAAACAAACCGCTTACAGTACTAGTCGCGCCACCTGTCAGCTTTTCTAAGGACTTATTGACCCACCCTCGTACCTAATACCATTGATAATAAATTATTTTATCAAGAAATATTAGATATAAATAAGTATAACACAGTTGCAGTGCCTACCATTTCTTAACAAGTTGACCTTCCCTAATAGCTCATTGCTTTATCCAATCTGGGAGTTCACACATGAAACTATAATTTGATGTTATAGTAATATGGTATAAAAAACAAAAAAAACTTAACCTGCGCGCTTGTTAACTGATCTACGTATTTTCTTAAAATCCGACATCACTTCAGTTTTGACGATTATGGATTATAGCTTAAAATTGTTGATTTGTTTTGTATTTAGTGAGTAGGTATATTTCGTGATATTTCACATTAGCTGGTTCCATTTTTTACGGGAAATGACGATTTAACGGGCTTACATATTGAATGTATTAATAGTATGTAAGATATTCATTACGGGTTTTCACAAACACTTCAGATAATCAAAATTTGTTTTTTACTTGATCCTTTACTAATAGGTAAGAAGGTTTTCACATTCTTTTATTATATTAAATTACTATATAAACGAAAATTAGCTTTTTTCGATGTCAATGTGCATTTACGATCGGTGAGTGCGCATAGTGCACGAAGAAGGCATACGCCGGGTCGTAAATAACGACTTAAATAGAATACCTAGTACAAAACATAAATCAATTAGAATTTATTGATTAATGTTTTTGCCACTCGTACCCGTTAGATATAGGGACCATTTTACCACGTTTTCCTCTAGAAGGTATATAAGGTACTTTTAAACACTTTTGAACTGATTTTTTGTCCACAAAATCACTTTATATTGAGACGTCACACAACTACCACAACTTACGATGGTTATTGTACATTTTGCATTTTTGTTTATTGTTATTAAATCTTAGTTGATATTATTCTTTTGACTTATTAACTTAAAAATAACAATAATGGATGAAATATAATATTCCTAAAAATTATAATATGGCACATACAATATATAATTGTCAAGCCTCGATAGCGAAGGCTGCGTGACTATCAAATGCACTATGTAAACCTGCTATTAATATTGTTTTAAAAGCACATTGCATTGTTATTTTTTTAAGATTATCCTTTGCTTTGTAATTTTATTCTTGTAAATCCACAGTAAACATAAATTTATATACAATATTGGTATATACTACAGCTGATGATGATACATACTATCGTATGGAAAATAACTCATTTTTAAGTAGTGGACTTTTTGTATTCATCATGCGATTGAAAACAATAAAACCACATTCAAAATTTGTCATTGGTAGGGAACCTTTTTTAATATATGAGGTAGGTGAATTTTAAACACAGAAAATTTTTCAGTGATGAATTTGCGCTATTTCATAATGTATATAAATCACTCATTTAATAAATAAGGACAAATATCACCAACAAGTTAGTTCAAGTAAACAACGACTCCCACGTTATCTATACTTGATTAATTGACTTTTTATGCAATATCTATATTTTGTAATGTTATTCAATTGAAAATGTCCATTAGGATAAAATCGGTTAATATCAAAATTCTGAAATAAATGTGGAAAAAGTACGAAAGTACATATAAAGTGTTTTAATGAAATATGTATCTAGGTACCAGTCGTTTTATGTGATGAATAGTTCTTTACACTTTATAATATGTAAGTATTTAAATCAAATACATAATATAATCATATATCAGATAATTACTTTTTAATTACAACATTTAAATATAAAAATATAATGCTAATTTTGTCGAATGGCCACCTAATCGGCGCGCCTTTAGCGTACAATGTATTAAATGGGACGGCAGGACTTTTTTAACGTTACACACCTACTTACAAACTTACCTGTAGAATGAACAAAAATGGAACTACGAACTACCATAGGACGCCATTTTGAAAATTTCATTCGAATGTCAGATTTTGTCCAGTTACGAATCTTGATTGGGTAGTTTTCGACAATGGCTCCATTTTTTTTGTAGTACTTATTCCACTTTTAATCAATAAATTAGGACCGGTTTCGTCCGCCTCAGAGGGACATTTTCAACTGAATCTTCCCTTGTTCAGTTGAAAATGTCCCTCTGATGCGAACGAAACCGGTCCTAATTTATTGATTAAAAGTGGAATAAGTACTACAAAAAATGCGTTTTATTAAATTAAACAACAATAAATATTAACGTAATACAATGACTAAGTGAAAATTTGAATATGATATTGCAAAACCTTTAGGAGAATGCAATTACGGCTTACGCAATACATAATATCGTCTCTGTTCAACTAAATATTATGATGGGAATGGCAACAGTAATTTTCGCGAAAAGTTATGGTTGCAATATAAAAAAAATATTTTCGAAAATGCATTTTTTAACAAAAAAAATGTACCAAATATTTAATGATTTGCACATTGCCCCGCAAAACATTCAAATTGCCCCCCGGTGGGGCGTACGCCCCACGTTGGGAAACACTGGATTAGTGCATACCGATTATGTAACATGCGGTATAGACAAACTGAAATTAACTTTTAACAGAACTTCTCACAAACAATATATTTTTGCCCTGGGGGGTTACCCTATTTGGCCTATTTCAATACACAAGACTTCTATTGTGCTTAGCCTAACTTAAATTTTATGTCTTACTCATAAAAAATGAATATGCGTGGCGACGATTTACAAAAAAAATGTACTAACTAATAAATACATATTTATTTGGTAACTATTTTAGATGTTTAATTACGGTATTTCGTATACTTGTAATAATTATTTTAGTATACCTATCTATTATAATTAAATACTTTTATGTTTCTCAGAAATAAAACATTATAAAGGAATCACACGGAATAAGTAATTACAATCATATTAACGTGATACTATAAATGTGAATAATGACAATTTTAATTGAATCTAAAAGAAGTTTGTGTTTCGATAGCTCACTAATCATCTAATACTGTCAACTTCAGTGTTTCCCTCTCCACTAAACACTTGCAAGCGGAATGATTTTGTTTACTGAAAATTCTGTGGGCAATTTCTAGATTAGCGTAACTATTTGAGCTCGTAAAGTTGTTTCATCAAATTTAATGTTCAATGAGCTACCGCTGCAGCTTTTTTAGTTGCCATACATTATTTTTATTAGTACCTAACTAAAGTCAAGAGTACGCAGTATAAAAACGAAAAGTATTAGCGGAATTGTTACTTACCTATGTTCTTGAAAATTTCGTAAACAAGTCAACTACTGTTTTATAGATTATTAATTTTATATACGAGTTAGAAACATACGATTTTTACAAAATACTTATACTGGGTGAGAAATGAACCCACCCGCAATGTTGTGCTTTCAATAAAGATTACTACATTCTTAACTCTTGTGCATTATTTGTTGAAGAAAACATACAATGATGTTCCTGAGGTGAATGCAAAGTGTGTCAGTATTGTAGAAGGTTGTTCACTATACAGGGATCTGTGAACCTCTACTTAAAGACGGCAGCAAAATATGGTCTTTTGCCGTGTGTACGTCTGACAGTTTTTGTAGTTGATTAATTGCACAACCTTAAAAGACAAGGTGGACAAAGATTTTGATTCAAAAATAGATTGTGTACAATCTCTATATACCAAAGTGCGATCAAGCACAGCGATTATTATAGAGCCGGTTGTATCAAATTTTAATATAGGAGTATCAAGTATAATATACTGTTTAATTTTTTGCTATACATATTTAATTCACTTCAAAATATATTTTGAGTTGATTGTATGATGAATAGATATCGAATCGATGTGAAGTTATTTCTTACCAGTTGGACCAGCTTGGGAAACTTCTTCCGCACCTCTGTGCCAAATGTTGGAAGTCAGAATTACAATTTTAATAAAATTATATATTAAATATTAATTATAAGCAATTATTTTGACAAGTATTTTTCATTTATGTCAAATTTCGAGTTGAACATGTTCGTGTCAGCCGGCTTTTAGTGCAACTACATAAGTTTTATGGTACAACAAATACGTATATTGAATATCAAATACTTGCGAATATGTTTTAAATAAGATGATTTCGCTTTTTTGACAGAAAAAGTTACGTTTTCCACACCTATACTCTCGGATCCAGTGCTGTTGACATACATTTTTGTTCAGACAAATTAAATTTGTTACTTTAAGAATTTTGCAGTTTAATATGTTATATTGATAGACACAAATAAATTTTGTGGTTTAATTACTTTTTTTCTTACCCCGTCTTATCTGTTATGCGTCATGTGTTCACACTCGACTTTGAAAATTTCTTCATCGATACGTATCTCTGTCTTATTCCTTCATTGACTTATGTAATACTTTAACATGCGTTAGAAAAGGACCGACGTGTATAATTGTGACATACCATATAGGACAATTTTATTTAAAATACTCTATTTCACCTCTCATTTCATAAATAGGTATGAATTCTGGGCATGGTGCCGACCTCTGATCTAGCGCATCACTGATATGTACCATACAATAAATTAATTCATGATTGAAAACTGCACAGGAAATAGTCCCTTAAAAATATCATAATATGGAGATCTGTACCTCATCTAGGGTAACAGGTGCGTTGAACGGCCAGCTGTCCTTGTGACGCATGACACTCTCCAGGAGGTCTTCGATTTGTATGCGGTGGAATGCTTCAGACTTGCGAGATTTGCGTGCAAAACCTAGAGCATGACATAGCAACATGTATTTCATTATCATCCATATTTAATGAAAGAGCAAACTACTATCCTTATCACAACAGTGTCAAAGGGTGGAGGTAGTCTGTAGAGATCTGACATAAATAGTGCACACTAAACTTTGTCTGACGTACTTTTATGTTTTCATTGAACTAAGAATACAAATTTCAGATAGTGTTGGGCCTGCCTAACCAAACCATAAAAGGTAACAAATATACTCCAATCTGTAAAATATCTACAGTTATGTATGATTTAAGATCTATACTAGGACAGGGTTGGCGAACCTATGGCATGGGTGTCAGAGGTAGCACGGTAGCAATTTACAAATTTTTATGCATATTATTTCCGGACTCCTCATATAAATATTTCATACACCTACATAATTTTTTAGCTGGCAGCACTGCCATTAAATGGTTGTGGCAGTATAGCCAACAAATTTTGTTATCATTGGAGGTTATGTTTGTTATTGGTTACAATAATTATTAGATCCAGCTGATGTTCGCCGTGACAAGTGTCAGTGAAGACAAGTGCATGCATTTAATTTAATTTAATAAAACCTATTTAACATGGCTAGTGGAAATAAAGAAAACAAAAAATATTAGATCAAGCAGCAGAGACTTTCAAAGTTGGTGAACTGAGGAGTGTGGCATGATTAACGAAGGCAAATAAAGCAGTGTGTATTTTTTATTCTGGGACAGTTGTATACAGAACCTTATCAGTAAAACGGTATTATGAAACAAACCATAAATCACTCCTTGAGAAAATCAAGGACAACCAAAAAGAATTTATTCGGGCATTTAAAAATAAAATTTTTCAATCAATAAACCTAATGATATTTATCGGCATTCATTCAAATATAACAGCTGCTTGTTATTATGCCTCAGACATAATCGCTAAAAATGGAAAACCGTTCAGTGATGGGGAATATAATATGAAAGAAGTTTTCTTAAAAACATTTTTTCTCCATGAAAAACTCGGCACGTCAGTCGAAAAATAATATTTGGGAAATTTTGGCATGCGCACGTAAAAAGTTCGCCAACCCTGCACTAGGAGCTTGTTTATTTTAATGGAGTGGAAATTTAAAAAACCAAAGGCGCCTATGTTTTAAATATCCTGACGAAGATATTAAAAATGTATCTTCGCTCACAATGAACTCGACTAAAGATAATGTCTTTAGACTTGTCTCGTAGCTTATTTGATATTTAGTGAAGGATGGTGGGGGTCGCTACTCAACTGAAAAAATAGAACAAAATGGATTGACTCGACTAAATTTGACATTTAGTTACTAAATTACATACCACTTGACTAAAATACTAGCATAATTTGAACCAGGCTTTAAGTATGACTGAGCATCTGACCCTATCTTTTAGTGTTAAAAACTGATCAAAAATTCGAATTACAGGAAATTTCAAATTATGTATTGTTCGAATTAAAGGGGGGTTTTTACTATAGTGACTTTGATATATTGATTTGAATAAATAATTATATGTTTACTATTGTGATACTAAAATTTCAGTGCTATCATTTAATTGCATAAGTCAGATAGATATGCACGTGAAAAAATATGGTGTTTTTTTCCTGAAGATTGCTGCTAGGGCGTTGCAGACTTGATGACGATGGTAAATAAATATGTAATTACCGTTGAATAAACCATTTGCAGGTGCACTGTTTCTTTTAGCGGGAGCATCATCAATGGTCCGACTCGATCTTTTGGAATTGCTATTCCCGTTTGTCAGGGGAGACATCTCTTTTGAGACCCGCGATTTCCTTTTCGGTTTTAAAGTTGCCAGCGGCTCCTCACTGCTTTCTGAATCTGGAATAAAGCAACACCCGTGTTAGTTAAATTTTTACACGATATATTTTTTTAATCCTAATGATATCTCATAGTGTGTAAGGGGTTTGAGTGTTATATGAAGATCGAGAAGGACACAACTTGAACAATCCGGTCAACTTTGTAAGACATCTGTGTCATTATGATACTCTGTGATATGATGATATTCTCACCCAGTGAAACAATATTCAATGATCGTATAAAATAAAATCAATCAATTGTAGCGTCACTGACTCAACCAGTACATTGCAGGCCTCGGCAGAAATAACATAACACAAGTCATACAAAGCGATGTAGTGCACCCAACTCATCAATTAACATTATATATTATTGTTACCATTTAAAATCGATAAGTAATGTTAATTTATGAATGTGTACGTTGCAGCGCAGGACGATTTTGTACGACTGTAAAGTGGATGTTACTTCTTCCGAACCCCTCAATGGACTGGTTGTGTCGCTAATGCTACACAATAAAAGAGCATTATTTTAAAATTTTTCATTCTAAAAACAAGAATAGCTCCTGCACACGTGCATGGATTTACTGGCACCAATAGTGTGTAAATTAAACTATAGCGATAATAACTGTTTACAAGCAAAAGTGCTGACTGTCTCACCAATCTCATTCTTCAAGCATAAGAGACGTGTATGATGCTATTTGACAGGTTGTAAAAATTGGTAAACGTCAAAATGCTCTGCCCGGTGTAGTTCGTATTTTTTCAAGCAGGTTCACCACTATCGCCATACTGCGCATGCACATACATCATGCAAGTTGCAATTATCGCGTGACAATTCATCAGCTGCTAATTTTTTTTGATGCATGCATGCAGTCTTGCAACATGTACGATAATATACATTTGCACATTACGTACTACCAGTAAATCCATGCATGTGTAAACGGACTAATATCATCTTATAGATCAGACAGCTATTTTTGAATTGAAAAGAATGCACCTTGAGACGATATTATGTCAAACCATCAGAAAATGTTGCATTTTCCCCAAAATTATGAGTCAATTGCAAATTCCAGTAGAAATTTTAGTCAAATATATTTTACAAAGTATATAGTTTGAAGTTAATATTACGTTAATTATGCTTGTTGACTAAATAATTGAAAAAAAAACGCTATAACCACGGACATCAAATTATGAAACGAAATGTGTCACAATGACACAAATATTATATTGCAGAGTTAACGATTGTTCAGGAGTGGATCCGTAATAAACTTCAAATTCTTCACAAATCGTCCAATAAACTGCTCGAATGAAATTTTATAAACATTTCACGTTGGTAACGAACGGAATACAGTATAATCACGGAATTACTGTACTCCATTTTGTAGGAATTAAAAATCAGACATCTAACTGCAAGTACACCTATGTAATTTAGTTGACATTCAAAAAACAAATGCTCTTGAATTTTAGTGAATTGTCGCAGAACTGCTCAACGTTGTCATGGCTGTCACTTATCGCCTGAAGCCACCACTTCATTTGCACGACACGATAATGGCGGAGAATCGTAATAACAAAAGATGCATTGTGAATGAATGAATACATATGTTATTTCCTATTGACAAATGTACCAAATATTTTCATCTACTTCTTATTTGGCAAAATCATTTTTCTCTGGTTGGTGACATGTAACCCAGTTTGAACTAAGTTTAGGAAATCAATTTGTAAGTATTCGACTCGACACTAACATAATCCCAACTAGAATCGCCAATTAAGTTGATTCACTTCCGCGCATACAGATGCAATTCAATTCAATTCATAGAGTCAAAACGTCAAAAAACCCGAACTGTCAAAATATTCAAGCCAGATAGACATACATACGACAAAAAAAATGTGAAATAGGAGGAAATATTAGGTACCTACATTCATCAATTAGAAATATACAGATTGCAGTGTTCCAATTATTATTGTTGAAAGTATATTTCTTAACCTTAAATGTCATTGCGTTATAATCACTGTCTATTGCCACTTTCGCGCATTGTGTGATCTGACAAGACAGGCGTGGCGTGGCGGTCGCTTCAACTAAAAGCGACTTGAGCGCTATGAATACCATGGATTCTGTGCATAGAGGCGGTGAGTGTTTTCCGACTATCTTGCAAGTGCCAACATATCGATTACTTAATCTGCAAACCGGGTAACTCCACTTGGGCAAATTGTTCAGGAAGGAGAAAAAACTTAATCCAACGATCGAGCGGAAAAATTCCACTTGGAGGTTTTTTTTTTTTTTACAAATAAGCTACACTATGAATTAATACAGCTATACAGCTATTTAGCTATTAGCTATACAATTTAGCTTCCCTTTTATATATAAAGAGCGGAGCTGTTCCATTTATGATATTGGAAATTTAGCACCTGGAGTTGGCTGTTTAGGAGTTTGAAATTTTATGTGAGCGTTGAAAACATGCTTTACAACAAAATGTCATTAAAATCTCAATTTTGGTCAAAAGCGCAGTTAGCTGTTTTGCGGATTAAGCAGTCGATATGTTTCTTCCAATTAACAATTTTACATCAACACTGAGCGCGTAGGTCCATTAGGTTACATGTGTTTTGTGAATGTCAACTAAATTGAGTTTGTATGTGCGACCGGCCTAAGGTACGAAGCATGAATACAAGAAACGAAAAGAAAAATATGGCAGGTCAATAATACGAAGGAAATAATAAAAATAAGAAGTAGGTACAGTACTCTCAGTAATCCGCCGCTCGATTATCCGACAACTACTATAAACCGCCGTTATTTTTACTAGTTGAAAGCACAAAATCAAGCTCTATAATTCGCCGGTATTCAATTGTCAAATTCAGTAGTCCGCCGCGTACAAGTATACAACACAGATGACACGGGTTTATTTTGGAAACTTCTCCTTCGTAAAACGTACGTTCATCACGAAGAAAGTCATGTACCAAGGAGGAAAGTGCCCAAGGACCGCATCACAATTATGCCGTGTTCCAATGCAACCGGGACACATAAAAATGAAGCTTTTGGTCATAAGGAAAGCCAGGAATCCAAAGCCATTCAAGAATATCTGCCTCACTGAACAACTGGTTGTATCAAGTGATTTACTGATTAATATTTAGTTAATAAACTTAGTTCATAAATATGTATAATACAGTAAATACTTGATTTTGATTATAAATAAAACCGTAATTTGCTAGTACAAATTTCTCAAAAAAAACGAAATAACTGTTTTAATTTTTACTATACATATTTTGTATGTATGCACTATAATCCACAGCTTTCACTAATTGGACACTTGTCTGGTTTTTGGGGTGGCGCATTACGAGAGTACTGTATTAGTAAAGGTGAAATAATAAGGTAGAAAGTAGTGAATTGTCGTCATTGACACTATTTTTGATAAGAATGTTATTGGAACAGATGACATTTAGCAGCAAGATTCTTGAAATCTACGAGGGAGCAATATCGGTTAATGAAGTGACATCTAGGACAAGAACAACATTCAGAGGTAATGCTTTAACAAACCACTTCTCTTGTAAGACGTCCGCTTCACCATTTTAGCGTAATGGTTGGCATTGTTTATAGCGTCGGAGGCACAGCGCCGGACAGTGTTGTCCATGGCAGCTAAATAATACAAATCACAAACTGTTCTTCAATAATATCGAGAAACCATAATTTTATTCATTGAGAACAAGAATTTTTGGAAACTGTATTAACATAATGAACTTTTATGTTATGTTAAAATTAATAATAAGGTATATGCGGTTACACGTAAATTGTACGTGTTACATTTCACCGCATCAGTTTATCATTACAGTAAAACCTCGTTAATACGAATTCCATGGGACCGAAAATCGAAAAAAAAATCGAATTACGAATTATTATGGGGGAAAAATATTAAAATTTTGAAATTTTTTTTTTTGATTTTCATTAATTTCGTTTCCGATCATAGATGTGCCTACCGAATTGGGTCATAAAATGTCAGGATTATTTTTATTACCTTCATAAAATAAGTAATTTTTGATGTTTTTAATTTTCAATGATTGGCTCATGAAATAGTGTACATTATTACAATATTTTTATATGCCAGGACTCTGAAATCATTTCGAATTATCAGTGTTCTTACCAACGAGGTTTTACTGTAGTTGTCTTAACAGGAGATCAAAAAATGATACTTCGTTCGTGGATCATTACAGACAGTAATGTAAACAATATTTTTTTTTAATTAGATTCAATAAAAACATTAATTTGACATTGATTGTTATCAAACATTCGATAATATCGCTGTCATTATTATCAGGTATTTGATAGTTACGACTTGATACTTAGGAGCAGGGCTTGGTGTAAGGCCTGAGTGGACAGTATTTGGCGGGGCGTGAGCAACCCAAACGTATAACTGTGTGTGAAATGTTCTTAGACAATGTCTTTTTTTGGTTATACATTTGAGTTGCACACGCCACACTGAATGTTGTCCACTCAGGCCTTAGACTTAGAACCGGAACCCATTATTTTTATCAGAATGAAAACCGAAACCAAACCGATATATATTTTTTTACTTGAACCGGAACGAAAACTGAAACAAAAAAAAAATAACGGTTCGAAGCCCTGCTTAGGAGCATCTTTTTGCTAATCTACTTTTGAATCATTCAGAACTTTGTATAAATACATAATATACAATATAATTGTATTTCTAATTTACATACCAACTTCTTTTCTTGTCTTTCCCTTGTATTCTGATGGTTTATGTTATGTATTTTTTTTTCTCTTTAAACATGAATTAGATCTTAATGCTATACGGCCATCGGTTTCCGATACAACAGCTCACGGTGAATTGTGATACGGCCAACTGCATACGTACAATTTTATGGATATAGTAATGCGGTACGTATGACATATTTTATATCTACCTATATTTTCTGAATTCTGAATTCCAAAATGAACTCAAAAATGCACTATCGGCTTTCTTAGATGAGAACGAAACCGTTTCCCTATCCAACGCGGAGGATATAACGAATATTATTCTACAATGTGCAGAAAAAACAGGCGTAAAAAGCTCAGAAGTTACACCTTCCACCAAGCTTTCGAAGGCAACATTGAATCTTATGGAGCAGAGAAGGAAAACCAAGAGCGATTGACAGGCACAAAACGATATGGAGTTTTCATCGCTTTGCAAAACCCTCCGAAGGAAGATTAGAGAAGACCTTCGTAAATTCAATGTAAACCTCATACAAGCAATTGTGAAAGCAGGCAGAAGTCTAAACAAAAACAAGCAATGCTTGTCGATAGGAAAACGTCAAATCACAGCACTAAAAGCAAAAGATGGTTCTATCGTCAGAAATTGGGAACACTTGTTAAGCCGAGTTGAAGAGTTCTACAGCGATCTCTACAGTGATGACACTAACAATACGACTATAGACTTAGATCTTCAGAGAAATGGAAATTCGGAAGACCATACTCCCGAAATTACATCCTGGGAAGTAACCCATGCTTTAAATTACATGAAAAGTGGGAAAGCCCCCGGGGAAGACGGTTTAACAATAGATAACCTCAAAAAAGCAGGAAAGGATGCAAATGAAGTACTTGCACAATTGTTCACAGCCTGCATATGCAAAGAGGATGTCCCAGAGGTATGGAAAAATGCCAGCATTGTCATTCTTCACAAAAAAGGTGACAGAGAAGACCTAGCAAATTATCGTCCAATAAGTCTACTCCCTATTCTCTACAAGACGTTCACAAAAATTCTCTCAAACCGTCTGCAAAATGTACTAGACGAGAACCAACCGAGAGAACAAGCTGGATTTAGAGGAGGATACAGCACTATGGACCATATCTAAGTCATCAGAGAAATCATAGAGCGGTACCAGGAATACAAACTGCCACTATGCATGGGTTTTATAGACTATGAGAAGGCGTTTGATTCGATAAAGAAATGTTCAATACTCGACGCACTCAGAAAACAAGGAATCCCTGGACGCTATATAAATATTTTCAATAATATATACAGTAGCGCAACAGCATTTGTAAATCTCCATAAACCATCGTGCAGATTTCCTATCAGCAAAGGAGTCCGACAAGGTGATACAATCTCACCTAAACTATTTACAGCTACCCTTGAAGACTTATTCAGGCAACTTGACTGGAATGACAAAGGGATCCCCATAAATGGAGAATACCTGAGTCATCTGCGCTTTGCCGATGACATAGTAATTTTCTCGCAAGACTCAGAAGACCTCCAAAGCAGAATGCAGGAACTCGCTGAAGTAAGCAACAAAGTAGGTTTGAAAATAAATGTAACAAAGACGAAAGTCATGTTCAACTGCTTTGCAGGACAAAAAGAGATCCTCATCAATGGCACTAAGCTCGAACAGGTGAAAAGCTACATCTATCTGGGACAACAAGTATCTATAGATGGATGTATATTTGATGAAATTGTTCACAGAGTAAAGCTAGGCTGGAGTGCTTTTGGCCGCCTGAATAATGTCTTCAAAAGTGACCTTCCACTGTGCCTAAAGCGCAAAGTGTTCAACCAGTGTGTGCTTCCCGTGATGACATATGCGTGTGAAACATGGACCCTAAGTAAAAGAGAGATCCAGAAACTTAGAGTAGCACAACGTGGTATGGAGAGGTGCATGCTGGGCATAACGCGAAAGGACAAAAAGAGGAATGAGTGGATAAGGAAGCAGACAAGGGTTTGCGATGTAATAGAGTTTATTAAAAGCCTTAAATGGAGATGGGCTGGACACATAGCTCGAAGAAGAGACAATCGTTGGACAAATCTAGTCATCCAGTGGTATCCAAGAAGTACAAAACGTCCACAAGGTAGACCTAGAGGCCGCTGGATCGATGAAATGATAAAGTTCTGCGGAAGTATGTGGCAACGCAATGCACAGGACCGAGAGAAGTGGAAGCAACTTGAAGAGGCCTTCATCCAGCAGTGGATAGACTCAGGCTGATGATGATGATGATTTTTTAACACTAGCAACACAGAATGTTATAAGCCAATCACAAAAAGCGTTAAGACAATCCAATTGATATTTGAATCTTTGTATGTGATTCAGTGTGACTATTATATCAAGTCTTCTATGTATGTCACAGCACTGCTGCCGATTGGTATCGGAATCATTGTGTGTAACGTGATTGACGATTGCTCATGACGGTCCGCCTGAGTGCTAGTTGTCGAGGGTTTTCGTGTAATTTAGCGAAACTCATTCATAATTTATTGGCAAAAATTTCATGACAATCATTGACATATTTCCAATGAGCATTGTGATTGAAACAATCAAAATGCAATTATATTGAGATCGTACAAGTTGAGGAAGATGGTGTTGTCTTTGCCGATTTCTGGATTGACACCATGTAGCCATTGAAAACCTGGCATGACAAAGAAGAAGAAATGCAACTTACGGTTGTTGAATCCATTGGTGATGGGGACTGATCTACGAGATCTCTTGGTCGCCGAGGTTTTGACTTCAATTGCGGGGGACTCTTCCTTTGAAATCCGTTTCCTTTTCGCTTTTGATGTTTTTACTGGTGTCTCTTCACTGCTTTCTGAATCTGAAACGTACATATTTCTAATATTATAATTCTAATAATATATTACAGTAATTAGTAGCTTACTTTTCTTGAAAATGGGCTCTGCAGTGAACCCGCAATGTCAGGGAAGAGCCTTTCGCTCATGGAGAAACTAAATCCGATGAATTGGTTGTTGACAGAACTCATAAGCCGGTCAATGATTGATACTTCGCACATGGCGCTACTGAAACCCACTAGCAATAATAATCTCATAACCTCAAACTGTCAAACCTATTATCTTTCCTACTTCATTCTAAGCTTTTACTGTAATATCTTTACAGGAATATTCTGGCAGCCTATAAGGCTGCAATAATATATATTGGCTGCTATAATTATACAGGCAGGAGTATTTCTCAACTTCTGCCACAAATTTAAAATTAAAAATCGGTTCGCCCCATCATTTTAAACGTCTTGACTTGTTATTGCTTGTTCAGTTCAGTTCAATGCTACCAATTTTGGTAATAAAATATGATTTTTTATTGTATCTACTGATATTGGCACCACTGTTTTATGGGACACTAGAAACTGAGACTGGGAGACTAGCATGTCGCATGTCTTCAGTTTAGTAGCGAACGTTTTGAAACTGAGAGATTCCAGTTTTGCCCGTGAGCGAGCCCCCATTAAAATACATTAGCTAGATACTGGCTGGAATTTTAGTTTCAGTCTCGTCTTTTTCTAATTTACAAGTGATTGTCATTTGATTCTTTATGGTGGTGAATATTGTTCACGAGATTTAATATAATTTAATGCGTAGAAACACAGAATGAAGTTGATTTGAGCTGTCAAAAAAAAAAAACTATTAACTTTGCAATGTTATTTGAATTGTTAATAAATAAATATTATATGTAATTAAAACACACACATATACGCACAGCCTATTTTATGATGGGATAGTGATTAAAAATTAACTGATTATAATGATAATTGCATATTATATTATTATAAGTTGAATAAGAAACACATAAGCCTGGATCGCCTGGAAAGCATTAGTTTCTTTTGATCTCAAGCCCTCTTTATATCAAATGTAGATGTACAAAATAGTTAGATTAATGTTTTGGTTAATTATGGTTGTTTACATATTACATATTACAGAAACCTGAATGCTATAATTACAAGATAAAAAGAACTTTTTATATACCACGTTTTTAAATTTTCCGTTGAATCATATAAACTTGACAATTCTATGTATTATTAATAAATACTTTTTTTTCTACTTGATAGAAATGCTGAATAAATATTATAGAATACTGAAATGTCATTTTGACATTTCATATCGATTTCCATAGTAACGCAGGTATATATTAATAATTTAGTTGCTAGGAGCCCCTTAGCAACCAATAATAGTGTTTTACCTTTTACAAATTTTTTCCGAAACATACAAAACAGAATTAACTGAAAATGAATTCAATTCTGCTTAAATATGGCTAAAAGTATTAAAAGAATGCATTGTAATCGTGTTCCGATATATTCTAAAAGTTTCAAATGACTATCTAGTCGGGAAGTTAGTTAAAAATCGATTGCATGATTTGGACAAACAAGAATACGAGCTAATAAAAACGTAGTAATAATAAAATACGATGCGCAGACCTCGAAGTGGAGATGGTTATAGGCAATACAGCTCGAAGAACATTATTCTGTGGTACCCAGGAGGTATTAAAAGATCAAAAAGTCATCTGGATGGATGAGATTTGTAATCAAGTTTGGCAGAAGTAGATGAGAATGAAAAACTAAGAACCGATAAGAGTGGAGACAGTAAGGAAAGAACTTCAGTCACTGAGATGATACTATAATATTTTATCCAAGTTGTATTAAAAAGTGCTCGATATTTAGTTCCACTGGACATTTACTTGTATAAAGGAGACATAATTGTAAAAGCGGAAACAAAGATTCGGCTGTAAAAAAATTGTCATGTACAGTTTTTGGCGTAGTGTACGAAAGTGAATCATAGATACTAGGGCTCTTTGTAGATTGATATATGATGTGACTAACTAATAAAGTCTCTGGAGTCAAAGTGCGATTAACTAAATAGGGGGGGCTTGTTAGTTCACAGTTTTAACACGTGGACAACTCGTCGATAACAAGAAGATCTTGTTCGACAGTATGTAAATAGCTTTCAAATACACACACAATTTTGTTTTATATTACATGGAATCAAAATGTCAAGACTGTCAAACCAGGTAAACCGTAATTGAATGAACCATGCCATTAGACGAAAAAGAAGTGATTTTGTAGTGGCGTAAAATAAGAAATAGGCGGAAATTTTCCGATGCATTATTACAAGGATATTTTTCAATTTCTTGCATGAATAACGTGCCGAAATGGCGAAGTGTTGAAGGAAGGCAGGCTGACGGCGTAAGTAACTATAAGTCCTAGGGCAGCCATATTTACGGGACTTAAATTTGAATTTTGTTTCATCTTCAATACCTTACTGCTACAATGAATATTATATTTTAGGTTCAGTAGATTGTCGAATATATATTTTACCAAAATACCACAAAACGCGAATCAAACCTGCGCTAAAAAAATTCTACCGCTATGGACAATGTCCAAAGCGTATAAAATAACATACTCATAAGCAATATAAGCAAAGGCGTAGTCGTTAGAAGAATGACCTGTTTCATATAGTGAGCTACACAAAACAAAAATTTCACAGACAAATTGTGTCAAAATGTATTATCCCTAGCCTTTATTTACATGTTAGTAGAAGGTTCTATAGACTCAGATACAGTCTATCTACGTGTAGGTGAATCATAAATTCAATTAAGTTATAATACTTGGGAGACAATTGGCTCTGTTAGTATGTATTTTTTACTTTTGAAATGTCAGTAAGTAATTAAAATCCATTTTATTAACAAGGTAGGCTTTAAATAATCGCTTAGTATGGAGTCTTCAGATAGTGGTAAGTACATGACATAACTGAACCCGCCCAGTTGTTACCAATGTTAATGTAAGCGCATTGGATAATTAGATACAATTGGTAAGTTGCAGTCATCTTGAGTTTTCATATGCGAGGGAACTAACTTTTAGAACAGTTCAACCCGTTGGCACCTTAGAGAGGATGATTCTGTAGTGGATATAGAGACTTGTGAACAATATTGCAGTGTGGAGAATGCTGCTTTTAAAAGCCGAAAAGCTAAATTGCGACAGGTTACATTCGTAGGAAATGTATGCGGTAAGAATGTAGAGAAGCTGTCAAGAAAGATCAATATCTCTCGCAATACAAGACAGGTGGGGAGCTATAAGAAGAAGACTGGTTTGGCTGAAGGAAAACAGTGGAAAGGGCCAAACCATGAATTTGAGCCGTAGCGTCATCGAAATACAAAAGCAATATTGAATAGTATGAATGATCTTAGAATAACAATTAGAGTAATATATTAAAAGCAGGTGCATTGTTATGAGTGAGATGAAATGGCGGCGACCACAAAATTGGAGCATTATTTTTCTTTTTCTAATGCTATACAAATAAATTGAATGAATGAGTGCATATGTAAATGTTCGCTAATTGTCTGTGGAACGAACCGCTTTGTTGGCGAGACGTTTGTTTTAACATCTTAGCGTAGTGGTGCGCGTTGTTGATGGCGTCCGCAGCACACCGGCGCACTCTTCTCTTCCAGTCTTTGAATTAATTGGGCGGGAAAATGACAAAATATTAATAACCAAATCCAATTTAAAACTATGCTTACGTTTAGTCGTGTATGTAATGAGTGTGGCTTTATACGATTCAATCAAATCGATTGAATCGTTATACATTGTGACCAACAAAAAGGTGCATTGGTAGGTAAGAGATTACAATGAGGTACATATTATTATTATTATGATAAAATTAAAATCGGCATCTCATAATCTTCATAGGTATCGGTAGGTATGTTTTGATTGAAAACAAAATGGCCACAGTCTAGAAACCTGGCGAAAGCCTTCTTCTGTATCTGGCATCCGATCGGGCTACTTCGAATAGTGTAAAACGTGTTTATTCTTATGAATGGACACTAAAAATCTTTCCCACGATTCAGCTCCCTTTCTGTATTTTAAAGTATATTCAATTGTTTAAAATATAACAACTTAAAAACACACTAAATGATGCCCACTGGGGCAAAACCACTTAAATGTGATGTTTGTTCTTATACAAGCTGATGTTTGTTCTCATACATTTTGTTCTTCAATATAAAGCCTAATGACTCATGACAATCATGATTTATACAGATCAATGTGAGCGGTATTGATTTGTATTATGTATTTGTTCCTTTTGTGCACCGTAGCGCCTTCACCACCGAAGATTGAAAATCACGGATGGAGATTATATCTATTGGGCTCCTTACATTAAGGCCATGCATTAGTTGAGGCACGGTCTAAAAAGATCGTTGCCAGGCGATGTGCGGATTGCGGGTCGCGGGTGCAAAAGACGCCTGTCAAACGAAATATTATTTCTCATATAAATCCAACATACGTCCATTTTATGTTCTGTTTATTATTCTATTAGTAACAATAATAATAAATTCATTGACATGTTTTCTTTTTAAAGTAAATGGGTAACGTTTTTAGTCATCTTTACACAATTTTAGAATTAATTGGCCCGTCGCTATTCACGCAGCAAAGTGACGTATGTCTGACTCGACGTTCCCTCCATGAATGCGAAGCGAGTACAAAATTTCGTCGCGCGTACAGTTGGAAATTATTTGGCGTTTCACTGATGCGTCACCTTAAGAAGTAATCAAAATGTATCATCAAGGAGACCTTGCTGGTATGGTGCCAAAAAAAAAGAATAAACTTTGGGATACATAAAACAAACTGAAAACATTATGATATTCACCTCTGGTGTGTTTTGTTGATTTGGAGCAGGTGTTGCAGGTGTAGGAAGTCCTCTTGGCGGGTAGTTGGGCGAGGCACTCGGAGTGCCATCCTTCCTGGCAGACATTGCACTGGATGAGCATGCCTCCAGACCCACAACTGCCGCACACGTTTGTTACGTTGCTACCGCTCCAGCTGACATGACAGAATGAAATTGGAGATTTATAATATTCCGTTGATCACGTCTGTTTCAAAAACTTTCCACACACGACAGGACGTTGCCGCACATGACATGACTAGTTATGGATATTATCAGTGTTAACGCAGGCATAGGTACCGCCCCTCAACCCTATATGAGTGTACCCGCAGCAAAATATTGATAAACAAAATTAAATAAATACTCAACAAAGCCATTGAAATATACATAGTAATTATTGGGTTGTAGCGCCAGGAAGAAGAAGCATTGACATTAGATAATATATCAGATAGGTAAAGTTTATCATTGTCTGGTTACAAATGTCCAAATCAGTGCAAGTTGGTGCTAAAACAACAAAAATTCTTCAAATGGCCAAGTATGGGAAAAAATAATCTACTTACATATTTGTTTCATATGATGAAAATGGCCTATGGCACAATTTTGGTTGCATTTTCAAAGAGCAGACACGGTAAAAAAATTGACAAGCAGTTATTCACATAATTATAAGTTATATAGTGTTTTACACTCTAAATTCAAATGTGTCATGGCAAAAATTTCTTCTCCCTTCATTTCAAGATAAAAAAATGAATTACGAATTAAAGATAGAATTTTGTATGAAAACCATTTTGGGTCAACTCAATTCGAATTACAGTCAATTTTGAATTATCTTCTAATAATTGATTCAATATATTATTACATACCTGGTGTTGGTATCGTCCATTTCAGTTCCGGAGTCCTCTTCCTTGAAGACTTTCCGTTGAACTCTCTTCTGTGGCGTCTTTTCCTTCGGCTTGCATTGATCGCAGAACCAGTCTCCTTCAGGTACTTTCTGCACGAGATAAAACAAAGCCGCATAGATATAAAATTAGCTTATATGAAGAATTATCAGTGGCTGGATAGCTCTGCTTAATCCGTGAAAAATAGTTCAACTCCATATTGAGAAGTCATCTGATGATTCATCTCATACGCAATCATGTTCACTCACCATCATAATATAATGCCATTTAAAGTTGAAACTACAGGGATTTGCTCCTACAGCGAGATCATACATAAATTGTTTACAATATCAGTTACAGTGCTCTTTGATTTCAATAAAAACAATTTTTTTATAAAACATAAATAAACAACTGCTGAGACAATCACAACAAATCTTGAATACAAAATGAAAACTGAAATTTAACTCGACATCAACAAAGCCATAAATCATTACTGCCAACTATCGCCAGGAATATTGCAAATCTGTCCCTCACACAGAGCTGACAGTGACACAACGCAACCTCCTGTCAAAACGGATAAACGTCATTGTACATTCAACAAAGAAGCAGTCATTTGAATTCATTATGATCACCGCCATTAATTCGGCAGGCCTTCGCAGCTGTGTTGTGACCATGTGCACTACTGTGCTAGCATGGAATGGAAGGGCACGCTGTAAAATAGAATGGAACATGGTAGCGGTGACTTTTTGAACCACACACACGTGACAAGCGGCATGTGGGGCAGTTTACTAAGAGACATGTGTTTTGTGAATGCAAAAAAAATCAAATCATTAAATTCAACATGTTGCAGTCAAGAATTTGCATGTGCAACCTCGCTAAAAGTATCATGGTGTAATAAACTCTGCTACACCTTTTAGAGAAAAGAAAAGATAAAGCTTTTGACCTCAAAATGTTTTAACATTATATAAAGCCAACCTGGAGAAATTATAACCAGTCTTTCGTATAATTAGGCTCTAATAGATACGGTTTTCTTCAATGTCTTTGAAACCAATGATCAGTCAAGGAACTCAAGGAAAGTCTGTGGATGTATGATAAAATAAAAATATATACCGTTAGTTTGGGTTTCAGGCAATACATGTGGTGACCCTTATTGCAAGAATCGCAGAGCAGCATGTTTTCGGCGTCGGTCTTCTTCCGGCAAAGTTTGCAGTTGGCGTTGAGGACGGACTTGGACCACACGATGCTGTTTTCCAGGATGATAAGATGCAGGATGATCTGTGCGTAGCTGGTGCACTCCATCAGGGAGATCTCCCATCTCCGGAGAGCACGGTAATCACACACAATCTTGGGGTCTTTGATGCGCTCCTTTTCATCGTATCCTGTAGATGTAAAGGGCGAATGAGGAAACCAAAAGTATGGTGGTCATCCTCCAATAGAGGATGACACAAGAAGAGGTGAGGATTAAATGAATCCAAGTGCATAGTTAACCGAGTTGAGTAAATTTACTTCAAAGTTAAAATATGTAATTATAAATTACGTGCAATGTTTCAGTGGAACAAATATTTATTTATGAATATTTTTTACAATTATATTTGTCAGATTATACAATCATCATATGAGGCGTCTAATTACAAAAAGCGACATGTCCACAATTCGATATTTGCGGGAAACAACGTTTTTATGTTTCAAGCTTCAATTATTTGTTATAACGTAAGATTATTTTTTCCGTTGTATTCTATGTCGAAATTAGAACCAGATGGCAATTTGTTTCAGCCGATAAACTCTTAAATGTAATAAATATAGGCAAAATAAAATTGGACATAGCGCTACTTGTACCTCACTTTTTAATTTTGTCCGCGTAAGGCACATATTTCCGTCGCACTGTCATGAATTTACCGGATGCTACAGCATGGGAGACGCCATTTGTAATATTGAACGTTCTCTTATTGATTGACTTAAACACGCGCGAAATCAACCAAGCTTTAAATAATATGAAACATAGACGCTTTTTGTAATAAATCGAGAGTTAAAATATTCTTTTTCCTAGGGTTTTGTCGCGTTTTGGAATTTATAGATCAATACATATTGTGTAAAATTAAACAAAGAATACGTGCGTATTTTTTTCTCAATTTTGACCAAATGTGGACTTATCGCTTTTTCGAATTAGACGCCTCATATCACGCATACAAAATTTTTATTAAAATATTCATATTGAAAAGATGATGTAACGTGCATGCGAATTCTGCATGCGTCATCTTTTCGTGAGACGATTGTAGAATAGAGGTGTATGTATGTAAATCATGTCCCCCAGGGTGGGCTGACAGGGCCCTAGCCTGGGGGCCCGGACTTGGCCGGCGTGGTGCCTTGCCGGCGTGGTGGGTCGACTAGTTAAGTGACATAAACGCACACCACAAATTTGCTATAATAGTAAAAAGTTGCCTGAGGCGCATACATAATAAGTAGTGTAGTGTAGGTATTGTGACTGCACTATTCAAAAAATATTAATGGATTTGTGCAACTACTATACATTGTTCATTATTTCTGGGGTTGCTTCTCATCTACAGTATCTATGGACCACACTGATAATAACGCTGTTCAAATAATCTGATTCAATTGGGGTGACTAACCTAGAGGTCTCTTGAGGTATTTGTGCAAGACAGCCTGTCCCAACTGCAGTAGAGCGGATGCCATGGCTTTGACGGCAGACGAGGTGTCTGCGTCCACATCATCAGGTTCCGGCTCCGACTCGCTGTCGTCTTCATTTGCAACCGCGCTTAAAAGATGGTTTCCGGGGTCACGGTACGCTGATATGCTGATCTCTGAACATAGAAAATTTATTCAATTAATTTATTTGTATGAACACATGTAGGGCTGTCAAAAAAGTATTGATACTTCGATATTTTATTTTTCAGAAATATGTAAATCCCTCGCGGACAAGCATCAGTTGATACCGGTATTGATTTTTCATTCATTAGTAAGTCAATACTAGTCTTATTTTAGCACCATGCTTCTTTCTAAATGCATTGATCAAATACACAAATCTCATCTACAACGATGACACATTGTCGGAAGATAACACGCAAAAATATAATAGCCTACTAACCGGGTTTGGCTTTTCCGTTAATAATCTGCAAGTCGTCTGTGAGAGATTTTGCGGATCCCCACGTGAGGGTGGTGCACTGTTTATCGTAGCCACGCTTCACGATGGTGTCACGCCACGTTTGTCGGTCCTACAAACATAAATATCATAAATCGTCCGGTGTTTGAATTTAGAACTAAGCTCATCACAGCATGTGGCGCCCTCACTCAGTGGACAACTTATACTGGTGGACCTATATTAGCTAGTGGAATAGTATATTATGTGTACACAAAAAATCAGGTATGCTCAAAATTTTCAATTTGGTTTTTCATCAATGGGAAGATGGAAAATATTAAATTGTATAACTCGACTACATAAGTGTTAAATTTTTGAAGTTCGGTTGGGTTCACATGTTTTCGGTCATGTACGAGTACGGCTAAGTGTGGACCAGCATGTATTACACGTAGTTAATTGTTTAAAATTACTTTCAACGACGCAAACGTCTACAGAGATTTTTCAGACACATTGGTATTGAGTACTAAATAATGTGTCAATTGTCAAAGCCATCGATTCTTTCCTATCCAGCATTATTCCTTTAATGGTGCTGATAGGTTGCTTCACTTTGGTTGTTTCAAGTTATAGCCACATTCTTCATCCACACGAAGAGGCGTGGTTCACTATATTTACATTACAGCAAAATTCGAATTACCGTATTCAAATTATGTAACTGTTCAATGCATTTACCTTAATTTTGAGTTCCCCGAGGCATCCGAGGAAGAGTTTTTCCTCCAATTCGAGAACGGAATCTCTGACGGTCATCTCCAGGACTTCGGAAGTATCGGTGCCAGGAGGGAATCTCAAGTTTGAATCTACATATTTCCTGTTTAATCTCGTCTGCCTCCATTCTTCTATTTTAGTGTTGGGTTGCGAAGGGCACTGAAAATTCAAATAAATTCATTATTGTTTTAATTCAACAGAAGACATTATCGAACTGGATTACTCTCGTTTGATCTGTTTTCTGTAAAAACGTATATTTATTCTAATCATAATAAAATAAATTTATACTCTTGCAGATTAAATGTGTTATGTGGCATTCATAACACTTATGACAACACTCAGAAGGATGGAGCTACAGTAAAACCCCGTTAACCGCATTTGCTCGAATTCATAAAATCTATTTATAGTCAGTTCCACTAATTTCTATGAATGAACAATAGTCACAACCAAGGCCTGAACAAAAACGATGCATAAGTGCGAGTGAGAAAGTATTCGGCACCCTTATAATCTCTGCGACACGCGCTAGAGTAAGATAAAAGGTTTACAGATGTGGGAGATGGTTTGCTACGGTGTAGCCGCCAAATCTTACCTTATAGCTTAACTAAGCGTCGATAACCGTGTTGCTAAAATTGCTATTTTTTGTGTTAAACATCATCAAACAAAGTCAGTGGTAAATATTTTTAGTTAATTAAGTAGAAAAGATGGTTCTGTGTGTTGTATTAAAATGTGATAGCCGTACTGATAAGCAAGAAGATGGTATTACGTTTCATAGGTAAGTTGATACATGTTCGTGCTAATTTATTTGTATATTATTATATATTTTAATATCAAGTGACCGTGTTTCTTTAAAATAACTTAAATTATGGATATTTTTACCTAATGGTTGCATTTTGACCGCTTAAAATACTATATAACGTTAAAAAAATAAAAAAATATATTTTAATTCTGAGCCTCTAGTGCGAGCACTTTGGGCGAACACTAGCGAAATGGTCTATGGTCTCGAGCGTTAGCTCGCCCACAACCCAAACGCACGGCACGTAGCTTCATTTAGCAATGCAATGGGTGGCGTCTAGATGTATAATAATATACTATAGTCTAAGGTCACAACTGTTTTTTATTAATCTGAAAGAAATTGTATTGGAAACAGAAACAAAATTGCAACAAAAAATATGTTCTTCTATAAAGCTTTACTGATTTTTGCGATACATTTTATATTTCGTAATTTGAATTTATTTTCGATATTCAGTTTTGTCGATTTCGAATTAATGGTTTTATTGTAAATTTTTTATCAGTTTCGCTTTCATAATAATATATATATGGGCTCTATTCTCCAAAGAAGGTTTTTATTCAACACATTCAGTGATGATAGTTCAATTAATAATGCAAAAATAATCAGCATCCAACGTACAAGTATGGGGTTGAGCGAGCTAGCTGGACATCTGCTGATATACTTCACGATGTCGGCCTTCTCACTTTCAAGGATCTGTCGCAGATCAGCTTCGCGCACTCCTCGCTTGTTGAGAGTGTCCACCAGGCTATCGATGTGCTCGCTGGTGTGCAGGAAAGACCAGTGCGTCTTGACGACTGTGTTGTGGACGGGGCAGGTTTGGGTGTTGGATGTGCACATCAGGAGCTCTTGGAAAAGGGCGTTCTGGTCAGGTACAATTTTCTTCGGCGATTTGTTGCCTTCTGAATGATTTTTCTTCAATATGCTGTTCTCCGAATCATTTTCTTTGTCACTATTACCTATGAGATTTGATAAAAATCAGTTTATCAGTAGTTAAGAAACAATTTTCACGTTATTACAGTGGAACCCTGATTTTATGTTTTCCCGCTTTTTGTGTGTAGTGTTTGCAATCCCATTTCATTTTAATACATTTAATTTATGGTTTTATGTTATTATTCACCGCAATTTACATTAGAAATACATATTCAAAATTCAATTGAAATTATAAATTAAATTTACTTTAAACATATTATTCAATTACCTAAATGCATGGCAATCATTGAAGTGAATATTAACGCATGTAAGCATTGATGACATACAAGATGTAGCCTTCAAATCAATTTATAATAATGAAAGAGGTTTATATAAACAAACCAAAAATATGCACCAAACAAAAATTTGTATTGAAAAAATATTTATATTTTTTTTATTAGTCCTTTCTAAAACATGTAAAATCGGGGTTTTGCTGTATAATATGAGACATATTTGAATTATTTATGTTGACAACTACTATTTCAGGCTATAAACCAATGGTTACATGTAATTTGTATATAACATTTCACCGTGGCACAGTTCGCCGTGAGCTTTCTTATCGGAAAGAGTTAACGGCCCACGTGCTCGTCGTAGGTCAAAATTGAGTTTTTATTGTATTTTCAAACCATGATCCTGGACACTCCTTAAACGTTGTAGATAATCTATTTATATAATTTTGAAGCCTTATTATCCTTTATAGTTATTTTAAACATTTGATGACTGCATAAAGTATTTTTGTTACATAAAATAGTATTCTTTTAAACCTCTCGCTCTAATGTTTTAGAATATAGTCATATTTCGGTACATAACTGTGCAGTGGTGTTAAGATTTTTTACGTTTATTAATTTTTAAACGCATTTATGAAACCATTAGTATAATTTATTACAAGATAATTTTTGTAAAATATTCACGATAAAAAATTATATTGATAATCTCTGTGATCCCAAATTTGACAAGAATTAGGCATTTTATTATTCAAAAAATCGGCAAGATTAACACATTTGAAGATGATTCTAAAGATACTTATTATAAGCTATGTCTTTGACCATTCAAGTGTGATAAACATCTTATGAATAATGATTGCTTTATAATAATTATTGACCTAAGAATAAGGTAGTGTTTTTTTGAAATACGCCATTTCTTTTGTCATTCCCCAGTGGTTAAGCTACAACATACGGCCGTAGCCATAAATTGACAAACTATAATTGAAGTCGGGAGTAAAATGATATTGACGCGCGTGTTTAAACATGTACCGTTTAAAAAAAAATAAAAAAAAATTCGGTTAGGTACATGTTCAAACACGCGCATTAACATAATTTTACTCCCTACTTTAATTATAGTTTGTCAATTTATGGCTACGGTCGTTGTAGCTTAACCACTAGGGAATGACAAAAGAAATGGCGTATTTCAAAAAAACACTACCTTATTCTTAGGTCAATAATTATTATAAAGCAATCATTATTCATAAGATGTTTATCACACTTGAATGGTCAAAGACATAGCTTATAATAAGTATCTTTAGAATCATCTTCAAATGTGTTAATCTTGCCGATTTTTTGAATATTAAAATGCCTAATTCTTGTCAAATTTGGGATCACAGAGATTATCAATATAATTTTTTATCGTGAATATTTTACAAAAATTATCTTGTAATAAATTATACTAATGGTTTCATAAATGCGTTTAAAAATTAATAAACGTAAAAAATCTTAACACCACTGCACAGTTATGTACCGAAATATGACTATATTCTAAAACATTAGAGCGAGAGGTTTAAAAGAATACTATTTTATGTAACAAAAATACTTTATGCAGTCATCAAATGTTTAAAATAACTATAAAGGATAATAAGGCTTCAAAATTATTTAAATAGATTATCTACAACGTTTAAGGAGTGTCCAGGATCATGGTTTGAAAATACAATAAAAACTCAATTTTGACCTTCGACGAGCATGTCCCCCCTTAAGCCAATTTTATTAGATTCTATATGAACATTAATTCAACTTTCATAGCTAATTTTGGCAAAATTCATGTCAAGAATGAAAACCTAACCTAACAAATAATCCAGTATATCGGCTATTTACAAAATTTGTTTGCTGCTGGCTTCCTGTAAAATGTAAACCGACATGAACCGTGTTTTATTTTTAGACATGAATTTTATGTCAGTACTATACGACCCAAAGAGGTTGGATGGTCTTTAATATACGGCCATATATTTCCGATACAACATTTCACGGTGAAGTGTGATATGGCGAACTGCATACGAACAAGTTTCCGGATACGTAAACCAATACGCACCAAAAAGCCAATTTCCCATTTCATCAATACCACCTATAACTACTAACTCTCCATTTTTGTTTTAATACAATAATTACATGAAAATATAGCTACAGTACACTATTATAGTTATAATATATATGTCCAAAATCGCCGTTTTTTTTTTTTTAAAACTTTAGTTATGTTAAGAAAGTTGTGATAATGGGTTTATAGACCCAAATTGCTGTCTACAAATAACATAAATATTGTAGAATTAACGAAATCAACTTTCAAAACCGTTACATAGAGTTCGATCAAGTAAACACAGGTTCAATTAATTGTTTTTAAGTGTTACAACACTTCCACAGACAAGACAGTTAAAATTGAGATTATAATATATCCTTCATTAAAAAAAAATTACATATCAGTTGTCAACCAAACTATTGATCATTCTGAAAAGATGCACTGAGATGTACGGCAGATTGATTTTCCTATTTATGTTTGCCATCCATTATGCAAGTTCATCTTGTATTCCTCTTCAGTCTCTCACGTGGCGTCCCACGGGTAACGCTGAGTAGAAAGTTTGTTTCATACCACTTGAATTGAATCAATAACGATCAACGAAACTCTTTGAAGACGTCATAGATTGATAGCACAGCGATGATAGTTACGAAACAATTTGAATCAAACCATTCTGTATTATATTAATTCAATTAAATAAACAAGAAAACGATGAACAATCAAAACAAAATCATTGAAGACAAACTCACCTCCGTGTTCGCTTTCGAATAGTTTCTGAACATAGTTCAGTGTGTCTTCCGGGGGCGCAGTCGCCAGGGATGGGTTGGGGATGACCAGCTTATCGTTGCAGATTCCGTTGAGCCGGCGGTCGTGCTCGATAAACAGCCCGGGGATGGACTCGAACAACCAGTAGCGACGGTGCGCTCTGTCACTACCTGAAAGTCACAAGAAAACTTATCAATAACGATATGCTTACCATTATATCATGGCTGTGAACGTCTTAGCGGCGATTTGAAGAACTACAAAACCTTCCGTCACGTCAGTTATAGAATGTAATAATTTCAGTTAAAAAGGGTATTTTATGAAATGGTTGATTTCTTCAACATCATTACCTCGGTGCTGAGGGATGAGATTATGATGTTATATTCTTACCTAAGTAACTCTGGAGGGCAAAATACTCTTTCTGCATGTTCTTGAACTTCTTTTCGTATTCAGCTTTCTTGGAGTCGTTTTCCTTAAGCAGCAGCTCCAGATTGGTGACCGTCTCCTGGTCCAGAGCGACGGCCTGCTCCCCGATGAGCTTCTCTTCTTCTTTCTTGGTGATGGCATCTCGCTTCACCTTCTGGCGCGCCAACAAAAGTTCCACTTCCAGTTTCCGTTCAGCCGCCTGAATTCAAACATAGATCTTTTATTATGTGAAATACTATGATCATGAAGTATTTAACGATTTCCGATGACAGCAGGTTATCAAAAGCATTGTTGGTTTGTAGCTCATGATCGACAGGACGCACATATAAATTTCGCGAGTTATCTCGTCCGACTTTAAACTCAAATTACTAGCCACTGTCGACTGATTTGGATAATCTAAAAAATTAAACACGCAATGACACCTGTTTGAATAATTATGAAATACTAAGCCACAAATTATAGGTATTACAGCGATTTTAGTGAAGCTTCGCTCTACATTAGCGAAGTCCACATTTAGTCACTTCATCACCCACTTCGTCTTCAACTTTTAAATCTGGTTTTACACCGAGAAATTTTGTGCATGCGCAGAGGAGATGAATCCATTTTACTGTCTACATTCGTTCATCACAGCTTTCACTTCGTGAAGTCATAGATAATATACCTGCGCTTCAGTTTGTTCGTATAGTCTTTATGGGTTATATCCCATAATGCGCAATGTGCCCTATACTCAATAAAATTCATTGTCATCATTTTGGTCGACATTTTGCAAAAAAATCGTAATATTTCAATACTAATAATATTAGGCATCCAATATGATCAACTATTCTTAGCATCGACTACCAATATACTAAAATAAATATACAGTAGAACCTCGATAATTCGAAAAACGATATTTCGAATTTCGCCGTTTTTCGAATTTTTCGTCAATTTTAACCCCCAAAAATCATTTTTCATACAAAAAGTTCGTTATAAATCGAAATTTTCGTTATTTCGTAATTCAAAATGGAATTTGGTCCCAAAGGCCATTTTTATCCATATAAATCGAAATAAATAATAGTAAAATACTTATTTTCTTGGAAAGTAATAAATTTTATGAGTGCAATTAAGTAGGCAAACACCTGCAAATTTACTGATGGGAAGCAAAACCCAAAGTTTAAGTTGTGGAAAAACCCATAAACCCCTAATATACTATGACACAAGTTACTTATCCAAGCATCAATATTATTATTGCAGGGGATGTCAATCAAGGTACGAGGGTGGGTCAATAAGTCCTTAGAAAAGCCGACAGGTGGCGCGACTAGTACTGTGAGCGGTTTGTTTTCATGCAGCGGCACTACCGATTCAGTATGCTGCGAAGTTTCAATCAGATTGGTCGGGTTGTTGTGTGTTTCTCGTACATTTAAAAAAAAATTTGCTTGTGGAAAATGGAAAAATGGAAAAAATTGAGTTTAGAGCTGTTATTAAACATTTTAATATAAAAGGGTTAACAGCAAAGGAAATAAAAAATGAGTTGGATTTAGTTCACGGCATATCTGCTCCTTCACTTGCAACTATTTATAACTGGTTAAATGAATTTAAACGTGGTCGTACATCAACAAAGGATGAACCACGCTCAGGACGTCCTGTAGAGGTGACTACACCAGAAATGATCAATAAAATCCACGATATGGTGTTAAGTGACCGAAGATTAAAGTTGAGTGAGATAATTGAGGTTACAGGGATCTCAAAAGGTAGCGTCATTTCTATGTTACATGACAAATTGGGCATGAAAAACATTTCTGCAAGATGGGTGCCGCGTTTGCTCACAGTCGACAATAAACGCAATATGGTGGTGGCCTTTAAAGCCCTGTTGTCGCTCATGCAACGCAATCCGGATGAATTTTTTCGTCGCTTTGTGACTGTAGATGAAACATGGATACACCACTATACTCCCGAGACGAAAGAACAGTCAAAGCAGTGGATTGCGAAGGCAAACCATGTCCAAAGAAGGCGAAAACCGTAAAATCAGCTGGTAAGGTTATGGCTACTGTATTTTGGGATGCACGTGGAATTATTTTCGTTGACTATTTGGAAAAAGGAAAAACAATAACAGGGGATTATTATGCATTTTTATTGGACCAGCTAAAAAACGAAATTGAAGAAAAACGGCCTCATTTAAACAGGAAAAAAATCCTCTTTCATCAGGACAATGCCCGTGTTCACACATGTTTACGATCAATGGCTAAAATTGAAGAATTGAAGTTCGAATTGGTCGACCACCCACCGTATTCGCCAGATTTAGCCCCCAGTGACTTTTTCCTTTTCCCAAACTTAAAAAAATGGCTAAGTGGACAACGTTTTTTTTCAAATGAAGAAGTCATCGATCGGACAAATGCTTATTTTGAGGACCTTCCGAAAACTTATTTTTCTGACAGTTTAAAAAATATTGAGAAACGTCTAACCAAGTGTATTGAGCTCCAAGGAGATTATGTTGAGAAATAAAAAAAAAATACAAAAATAAAAACTGTTTTAATGCTTTTTTCTAAGGAATTATTGACCCACCCTCGTACATTTACTTGTCATTCATGTAAATTCAGAATCCATTATTTTATTAATGTGAAAATAATGTTGTTTTACAAGGTAATCTTAGCACATAGCCACTAAATGGTTTTCAGTGAAAAAAAAACATTTATTTACGAAATTTCGTAATTATTAAGTAAATAACTTGTGTCATTTTTTATAACTGACAGAATTACGTTTTTAATATGTATTTTAATAAACAATGAGTTTCTTATCTTTTAAAATTGAAGTTGATAACAACTGAATGTTTAGATTAAACTGGCAATAATGAATACACAGTGACCCTTTGTTTGACAGGACTAGTTCACTAATTGACTTAATGAATTCACTTGACATTTTTATTATTGTTTATAGAATAGTAAAGAATTTTATTTTAAATACAATACACACCTACATAGGTACCCGTTTTTACTGTGAATTTGTATGAATCTAGATTAGATTTTCGAAAGGAAGATTCTTATTTAAAAATTTGTATTCTTGGTGTCTAACTAACTAACTAGTCTAACTAACTGAATGTCTGATTACTCAGTAATTAGTGCTTAATTACAAAGTGTAAAAAACACATATTTCGAACTAGTTCACCATTGAATTACTTTTTTCACTGGTAAATACCACGTAACACTATTTTTCAATACTGTATCGTCTCCATACAAATTGACGAAAAAATTATTTTTTTCGGAAAATTCGATTTATAGCGATTTTCGCTAATTCGAAATCAAATTTTCAGGGTCCCTTGGATTTCGAATTATCGAGGTTATACTGTATTTATTGACAAGCACCTGCATGAACAACCCGAATCGTACCGAAAAAATACTGTAAGAAGCTGGTGGGGTGTTCAACAGAAATCCAAGCCGGTCGGATCGCAGTGCGCTAGTACTTTCATCATAAAATGGCGGCCATTTTCAAACCGATTTGAGGGCCGACGACGCATGCCCTGTGTTCAATTCGTGTGATGTACAGAAAAGTTCCGAGTGTCATTAAAAATCTGCAGCCTGTCAGATACTGCCATAGTAATATCGCGAAGCATAGAAAAAGTTAAGGCTATACCTCGGTTGAGGCATGGTCTAAAAAGATCGTGGCTAGGCGATGCGCGGATTGTGCAAATGACTCGTGCCGAACGAAATATAATTTGTCATATAAATCAGACATGCGTCCATTTAATGTTCTGTTTATTGTTCTATTAGTAACAATTATAATATATTCATTGACATGTTTTCTTTTTCAAGAAAATGGGTAACATTTTTTAGTCATCTATACACGATTTAAGAATTAATACCCCCATCGCCATCACGAAACAAATTGACGTGTTCACAGCCCAACTTTCGCTCTCCGATTGAGAGCGAGTCCGAAATTTCGTCGCACCTACAGTTGAAAATTATTTGCCGTTTCACTGAAGTATGCTCTTAAGGTAATATAAAAATTTGAAATAGTTACCTGCAGATTCCTGATATCGTTCTTTAGATTCCTGATCTTCTCAATTCTCTCTTCAACGATGTCTCGGATCGTTGCGTAGCTAAGAATTTGATTTATCAGGCAATCCAAAATCTTTAGTTTGTAGGCTGAAACAAATGATTGCAAGTCATCAAGAAAACCACCAAAACATCTTAGATACCGCAGTCTGGTATTCTTTTGGAATTGACTCATTACCATGTGCGTTATCTTCTTCTTCCCTTATCGAGGTTTCAGACTTGTTGCATAGGGTATTCTCAATAAATAAGAAGGTAGGAGGAAAGTACTAGTAAGTAGTAAGTAATAACCCAAATACAAAACACAAGCGTGAAAGTCTCAATGTATAGTACCAATACTTGTTCAACGAATGGACTTGGATCAACCTGCTGGAAAGTTTTTGGTGTGAAGCCGCCAGGAGGGAGATTTTTGAACGAAGCACTACGGAACCCATTGCGCGGCCCCTACTTCGATTAAAGTATGTGAAATTTTATATTTTGTCAACCGGCCCTTAAGACTGCAGTAAGTTTTTTGAGCTACATATTATGCTTTGATGGAAGGGACGCTCGCGGTCGTCGGTTTGACATATGGTAAACATCAGAACGTAATATTGTAGAAAGGCTGTTTATCTATTACATGTCTTTTATATAACTAATACTGTTGAAAGTGTTATTTTTACTCTAATGCATAGAGCAGAGGTATAAGCGTGCCGAATGCTTACTACTCACACTTATGGTTAGTATTTGTTCAGGCCTCGATGCATTCGAAGCTCTATACGCAGAATATTTCCTTTAAAACTACTCTTGCGTTTGCAAGCAGGTTTGTTGGGTTTATTTAACTCTATTCGAACTCCTAACTACTGCTTCGTTCAAAAATTGGCCACCTTGGCGGAGGAGTGTTGGGAGACGCAAGTTAAGGCGGTTGAATTCTTCTTTGGCCATATCCGCCCCTAATTGGAGCATATGGACACCACGCGGCGCCCAAGAATCCCTGTCTCTCGCCAGTCTTCTTGCTTCGTTCCAGGTCAAACCAGCATGCTGTAGCTCCGCCGTATACACTCTGTAGATAGTATTTCAACAGGCATTAACAGGCAAGCCAGGTTGAGGTTCTTTTCTGGCATCCGCAGCACTTGGTCGAGCCAGGTCTAACGTCGCCTCTTCACTCTCAGCGTGATGAGAGGCTGCTTGGTGCGTTCTCTTCTTATCTCCTCATTGCTCCTAAAGTCATGCCACTGCACACCCAGTATCAGTCGCAAACATCTGTTTTCAAAGCTCAGTATAGGTATCATATTATACTCAGTATAGTAAGGTGCCATGATCCGCTACCGTAAAGCAGCATCGTCAGAATGCAAGCGTCGAATAGGCGGCATTTGGTTTTGACCGAGAACAATCGTAAGTCCCAGACATTCCGCATCGAGTTGAATGTTGCTCCAGCCATTCCCATTCGGTTGAATTATACAGGCCATTATGAGCACGGTCGGAATGGCAGATTGGAAGTGGATTGAGAAGGATAAGTCAAAATAGAGATGATGAGTGCAGGAGGCTATGGACCATCCTAAGCTCTGACACCCCTCCACTATGAATGACAATAACGATACAATCCATATTATATTGCATTTGATAATATCTAAAAAATCAAATGTCGTAAATGAATTAAAATTACGGCCCGGCCTGATATCATTCAAATCAAAAATTTATCATGATCCCTGATTATGAAAGTGTCATAAAGTAAAAATTCAAAATATTTACAAATCGGCAGCTGCGTGAGATGCTTCTTAGCGAGTGCTCTGATGATATGAGGTTTTTTGATTCGCAGCATGAGGCCGGGGTCGCTATGTGAGCTGTATCCACCCCTCTGTTGGTAACGCCACTTTACGCTTTGCTCTCCGCCATTGCAGCCTGACGATAGTAGATGTAACCTGTTAAAGACATACAAAATAACAATAAAAATACATAGGTATGCATCATGTCATGAAGGCTTTCATTCAGTGGAAAATAATCACCTTAACACTTCGCTGAAGGTTTGTGAATCAATTGGAAGTTGATTTAAAGATGTTGCCAGGTACGTCTGCGGCCATCTTGATGCGGCGGTAGCAAGATGAACTCCGTAGTCTACATTCATGTCAACATTTTCTGGATTGTCTTTCACATCTGTAATACAAAAATATTGATATCATTGCCGTGGTACAAATCGGAGCAGACGAAGGTTTTCATAAAACTGTCGCCCAAAAAAATAGTTATAGAGATATACAGTAAAACCTCGTTAATAAGAACACGGATAATTCGGAAATTCGCTGTAAATCGAAATTTTAATGTGCGAGTCAGCTTAACTATTCCACTATTTATGTTGAGGCCTAATTGCACCAACATCCTCGCAGATCCAACGATGCATACTAAGTGTCGTGAGCAATCATCGACTTTAAAGAGTAATTACATAGAACAATTCAGCTACCAACAACTCGATCGTGTTGATGCTTGATTTGATTGGTTCATAAATAACCTCAGTCGCCTGTGTTAACAATTATAAAACATCAGCTTGTTAGCAAGTCAGCTTGGTGGCAATCTTTCCTCATATGCTGTTACTTTAAATGCCAATAGAAACTGTTAGCCCAGTCCCACATTGAAAATCGTCTCGACTGGGATAATAGTCATAAATCAAAACTGAGCGCAACATGCAAATTTCTTATGTGCGTACAAGGCCGTGCGAGGGCAGTGAGGTCGCTCGGGAAGCCAAAACGAATGCCGAAGTGTGACATTTCGGGATTATACCTGCGCTGCGTGTCGGGTGAAAATAGTTGCATGTGCCTCCAGATGTTTTTTTCAAACTAAAATATTTTATTCCAGCAGTGTGCGAAGGTCCATAAGATGTGTGTTTTGTGAATGACGATGACGTCACATCGACGTATTCCGTCACATTGCAGGCGAGACGAGTTTTGATGTGAGAGCCGGCTTAGAGATCACATTTAAACAAGAAACATGTTGCTGATTGTATGTACTAGTTAGATCAGTCTATCGGCAACATCTTTGCACATAATTTTATGACTCTCGACTACAACAAAGGCATTATACAAAAGTAATTGTATTTTGAAAAAAGAAAAGACATTTGGTTATGTTCACCGTCGGCGTTCTGCAAGTTCTTGTCTTCATTGCAATCCTCCGCCTCTTCCTCCTGCAGCTTGAATATGGCGGAGAGCAGCATCTGACAGATTTCGAAGAGGGGCCCGGCCACCTCACGCACCGTCAGCGCCCTCCGCAGCAGCTCCACGTCAACGCCCCCGTGGAACGTGTCCTTCAACCAGATGGCCTTGGCGAACACGTCCAAGAATTCAAGGACTGCCATGAACTTGCCAAAGTACTTGTTCGGGATGCCGGCCAATTCGATGGGAATAGTCTGGGGCAGAGGCTGCAATCAATAAATCACAGGATAAAAAAAATTGTGCTTGACATCCATGTGCAGAAGCTAAACTTAATATAATGGGCATTAAAATGCAAATTAAACAATTATGTTAAAACCTATGCAATAGAAAATTAAAATTAAGTGTCGCTTTAAAACTGCTGATCCTTGGTGGAACGGTTAGAGTTATTAGGTATCAACAAAATTTAAAAAAGTTATTTGTTATTTCTAATATAAAGATATTTCTGAGATTGTAACTGAATGCACGCTTTAATAGTAATTTTCATCAAGTAAAATTGTTTATTTTCACACCCAAATTATTGTCAAAAAACAAATATTGAATTTTCAACAATTCATCTGGTAACACTTGATCGTAGGTAATTGGTGGTGGGGGAAAACGGTAAAATTTACTATCCCACCGTGCAATCTTACTCTACTCTACCAAGATCTAGTACTCTACTCTCATCAATTATGTGTTAAACGATAATTAGTACTTGCCAAAGTATACTACAGTTGACTTCCCCGATAAAAACAAGGCTTTATTATTAGCCACTAATATTACAGATGAATTAGAACACGTCATGGTCACCTTATGATCTTCCAATTCCAGGTCATCTTTCTGTTTGTTCCACTCTTTGACGTAAGCAGCGAGCTTCAACGATCTCTCCCTTTTCATGAGCTTCTCCTCAATTTTCTTCTGTCGCATTTCCTCTCCTACCCTCTTCATTTCTTCCTTCAGTGTCTTCTCATCCGCCTGTTTCTTTTGCACCTTCCCCGATTTCTGGTCCAGTTTGTGCAATTTGTCTTTGTTGGCGTCCATTCCTTTAGGTTTAGTACCTGGAATTAATTCATTAACGTTATCATACCTGGTATAAGAGAAGAATCACCAAAGGTGGTGAAGAAAATCATACAAGATGGAGCCTAAATACTATAAAAGAGAAACTGAAAAATGAAGCACTAGGTTCAGAAGGTACTTCAGAAGAGATTTGGCATTTACTTAGGGGTAATTCATGATAATTTACGAAATAAGTTAATCACTTGGTAAATGTGAATTTCGATACTCATACTTGATACGTTGTAAAACAAATTTTAATGTGGTGAATGATAAATTAGACTTTAGATTCTTAGATTCACTCAAAACACTCATATATTAGTTTCTTATTTTACAACCATCCATGATATGAGGCGTCTAATTACAAAAAGCGACAGGTCCACAATTCGATATTTGCGGGAAACAACGTTTTTATGTTTCAAGCTTCAATTATTTGTTTTAACGTGAGATTATTTTTTCCGTTGTATTCTATGTCGAAATTAGAACCAAATGGTAATTTGTTTCAGCCGATAAACTCTTAAATGTAATAAATATAGGCAAAATAAAATTGGACGTAGCGCTACTTGTACCTCACTTTTTAATTTATTTCGCATAAGGCACATATTTCCGTGGCACTGTCATGAGTTTACCGGATGCTACAGCATGGGAGACGCCCTTTCCAATATTGAACGTTGCCTTATTGGTTGGCTTAAGCACGTGCGAAATCAACCATGCTTTAAATAATAAGAAACATGGACTTGGCGCTTTTTGCAATAAATCTAGACTTATATTTTTTTTCGTAGGGTTTTGTCGCGTTTTGGAATTTATAGATCAATACATATTGTGTAAAATTATACAAAGAATACGTGCATATTTTTTTCTTGATTTTGACCTTATGTGGACTTTCGCTTTTTGGAATTAGACGCCTCATATATGGCCATAATTACCTATACATATTGTTTTGTTATGAAGGTATGATTTGTTATATCGAATTAAATAAACAATTTTCTTATTCAATTGTTACTTATGCAACATTTTACATTTGGTATCACAAAATTCCTGTATCCGCAAGTTGATAAATACATACATACATTGCATTCATATTTTATTACCTAATATTAAATTGTTGAAGTATGATAGTTTTTTCTTTTGAAATCGATTTCTTTTATTCTTACATTTAATATTTTGGAATTTTTCAGTCCTCTTTATTTCGAATTAATTTTACTGTACTTGACAGCAATCACAAGATGTTATATTCTGTATTGGCACTTCATAATTACACACAGCCAGTTGTGATTGTTTATCTAAATGTAATAACGACTAATTGATATGTATAAAGAACTTAGGCATATAATGGTACGTTTACATCTGACACTTATACCGTTATACTTATTTTATGTGTCTGACATAAAATTTCACTCACTGTTTACACCTGCATGGATCTGACATAAAATTCTCGTATACTTCTCATTGAAATAAAGTCTCTACACTTTATTCAATGGCAACATTTGGAATAAATATATACGGTGTTTACATATGGCATTGTAACTTATTCGGACACTTATTTCGTATACTTCTCAAAAACGGTATGTCAGTTGTCAATATGGGAATGTCAAAAAAGAAAGCAGCGAGTATTATTATTTTAAGTCTTTTGGCAACAAAAAGGAGGAAAAAACGGTCTAAATGGGTGCGGGAATGGATTCAGCGACGAGAAGAACTAGGTGCCTTCCGTTTAATGTCAGAGTTTAAAATCGAAGATCCAACTCAATTTGTGAACTTTAGTTTGCAAGATTGGACCTTTTGCCAAAAAACAAGACACACAATTTAGAAATGCCATAAGTGTAGAAGAACGATTAACAGTAACATTGCGATATCTAGCACTTGGTAAGAAGTGAATCGTCATTGCATATTCAATATAATTTATCGTAATACGAGTGCAATTGTGGGCCAAAATGAATTAGGTAATAAATACCATTTTAAGCGTATTTTTTTCTTCACAGACTGCATCAGAATTAATCGTATGTGCCGAGAACAAGCGATATTTAATTTTCGCACAAAATCCATAGAACACGGCGCATCCGATTTATTTCTCACTGTCTATGATTTTTGACAGATCGCTACAGTACATTTATTTACGTAAACGTTGGGCATATATTCATGATGTATGATAATTAATTGTACGTTGTTTTAGAAATATACCTATGCACTTCACTACCTGTCAAACTACGAATAATGTATCAGGTACTTGACATAAAACTAGACGGTGGCCTAACTTCGGTGATATGTCGCTGCAAATTCGGAATTGTCGAATACGCGGTGTTTACATTTGCATATATAAGTAGATTGAATAAGTGACAGGTGAGTGTCGACATACGTAAAATAAGTGGCTGGTACAAATATAATTCGTAATAATATAATAAAGTCGATGTTTGACAGATTGCAACTGACAGCCCGCGTTTGTTGATAATTGTCATATGTACTTGTTTTTTTCCGTATTTCATTATGATTCAGTGAATTATTTTCATTATTGTCTAGTGGTATTATCTATTTTACAATTGATCCTATAATTGGTGCTTCATTTTATTCAATCATGACTGCTTTATTTATACTAAACATTGCTTTCGTAGATGAGGCTAATCTACAATGCCGCAAATTTCATAAAAGCGGCGACGCTTTCGAATTCAAGAGTTTTGTTAGTAAATACACATCAGACGTAGATTCATGAAAATCTAATAAATATAATATTATATTTTTAACAACTCAATTTACATGATTGTGCTGGAATCGATTTATGCATAATAATTATATAGTAGGTAGGTATACTATCACGATAACCATTTACTTTTATTTGTTTATATTGTAATGATTATATTTATTCAATAATAAATAATATTCGGCATTCGGATTATCCGGCCATAATGTAGTATTAAATCGAAAAATAAAAGAAATATGAAAATATGTAATAGCGAGTTCAACATATAGGGACTACTAGAGATATCTAGCGGCAAAATGCGAAAATTTATCGTTTATTTGACAGTTAAGCGCCCATAGACATCAAAAAGTGACCATAGAAAAAAAATATTTTTCTGTTTCTATATAAGGAATACTTGTTACAAATAGACGTGCATGTACAAACACCGTTATTTGAATGGAGCATTATGGAACATGAAGCGATTTCTGTATACAGTTTCGCACGCAGCTCCACGAACGCTCGACTAATTAGTAAATTTAGTTGTAAACGGAAACAGCATAAGGTTAGTGGGTAATAAACGATTCAGTTTGGCCTATTCGATGGACGGGGTAAAAGACTCCAACCCCATAGAAGATGGTTAATCTTTGAATATATTGCAATGGTGACTCATACAAACTATCTTAGTAGTAAACTCTTATGTATAAAAATTTATATCGTGAAATTTTTATCAATTTTTATAAAATGTAAGATATAAATTCCATTCAACTATTATCTACACGTAGATGATAACAGTTTGAATTATCCTCAATATTCAATCATTTATGTACATACCTACCTACAATATGCATATATATATAATATATACGTAGAATCGTACGAGGGTGGGTCAATAATTCCTTAGAAAAAAGCATTAAAACAGGTTTTATTTTTGTATTTTTTTTTTATTTCTCAACATAATTTCCTTGGAGCTCAATACACTTGGTTAGACGTTTCTCAATTTTTTTTAAACCGTCAGAAAAATAAGTTTTCGGAAGGTCCTCAAAATAAGCATTTGTCCGATCGATGACTTCTTCATTTGAAAAAAAACGTTGTCCACTTAGCCATTTTTTTAAGTTTGGGAAAAGGAAAAAGTCACTGGGGGCTAAATCTGGCGAATACGGTGGGTGGTCGACCAATTCGAACTTCAATTCTTCAATTTTAGCCATTGATCGTAAACATGTGTGAACACGGGCATTGTCCTGATGAAAGAGGATTTTTTTCCTGTTTAAATGAGGCCGTTTTTCTTCAATTTTGTTTTTTAGCTGGTCCAATAAAGATGCATAATAATCCCCTGTTATTGTTTTTCCTTTTTCCAAATAGTCAATGAAAATAATTCCACGTGCATCCCAAAATACAGTAGCCATAACCTTACCAGCTGATTTTACGGTTTTCGCCTTCTTTGGACATGGTTTGCCTTCGCAATCCACTGCTTTGACTGTTCTTTCGTCTCGGGAGTATAGTGGTGTATCCATGTTTCATCTACAGTCACAAAGCGACGAAAAAATTCATCCGGATTGCGTTGCATGAGCGACAACAGGGCTTTAGAGGCCACCACCCTACTGCGTTTATTGTTGACTGTGAGCAAACGCGGCACCCATCTTGCAGAAATATTTTTCATGCCCAATTTGTCATGTAAAATAGAAATGACGCTACCTTTTGAGATCCCTGTAACCTCAATTATCTCACTCAACTTTAATCTTCGGTCACTTAACACCATATCGTGGATTTTATTGATCATTTCTGGTGTAGTCACCTCTACAGGACGTCCCGAGCGTGGTTCATCCTTTGTTGATGTACGACCACGTTTAAATTCATTTAACCAGTTATAAATAGTTGCAAGTGAAGGAGCAGATATGCCGTGAACTTAATCCAACTCATTTTTTATTTCCTTTGCTGTTAACCCTTTTATATTAAAATGTTTAATAACAACTCTAAACTCAATTTTCTCCATTTTCCATTTTTCCATTTTCCACGAGCAAATTTTTTTTTTAAATGTAAGAGAAACACACAACAACCCGACCAATCTGATTGAAACTTCGCAGCATACTGAATCGGTAGTGCCGCTGCATGAAAACAAACCGCTTGCAGTACTAGTCGCGCCACCTGTCGGCTTTTCTAAGGACTTATTGACCCACCCTCGTAGGAGGAAAATAAATATATTATTGATTGACTGCTAAAATATAATTTTTTTTATATGATAGAATAATATGGAAATTTATTTTATCATAATATTCAGTAGTTGATAAATGAATATTTTTATTAATTGAGTTAGCATTTACTTGGTAGAGTTCCATTTTAAAAGAAATGAAAATATAATTAATATTAAATTCAACAGGTTTTTTAAAAAGGTTTGTCGATAGCTATTTCGGTTGTAACACCATTATCAAAACTATTCAGATAGGCCGTTTGGCCTTTGCTTAAATACTATACGCATAGATAGAGACAGAATACATTTTCTTATTCGTTTAAACAATATTATGACTTTGTATACTTATTATAAATTGTAATATTATTAATACTTTGAAAACCCTAAGTGGGTTTTTAATGGATATCAAAATTTATCGAAAGTACAGTGTTCGAGTGCTTTGGTTATTTCTTATTATATATAGATATATTAATATTTTTATATTGTTACAACAAGAACGGACCTACCTGTGCACAAGAAGTAGAGGTAGTTTAAATATTGTCTACAGCAATGACTCTTAAAATAAGGGCAAATCATCACTCTAATCCAAGGGTGAGGCAAGGGTCTACAAGGGTGAATGAGTCTGAGTGGTAGGATATTCGAATGAGGAAAACAATACTTCCCTACATCTGCATGATATATTTTATGTATTTTGATGTCATCACTTGTCATACCAATGTTTGTTCATAAAAAGAACATTGTTTTTTAAAATCAAGGTTTATACCTAGTATTTCTGTAATTTTATGTGTTTTTAAATGGTCAAACCCTCTGCTTGTATATGAACAAGCATGGCACGTCATTGGTTTTTAATAATTGTGTCATTTTAGGTGTTTTTAAGTACAATCACATCGTATTTTATTTCAAATTTAATTTTAAAATGTACATATCGTTTTTACTGACATTGACTTTGGAGTGATGATATATTATATGCTATAAAAGAGAGCAGTCTGAAAAAGTTTGGGAAACCCCAGTTAGTGTTAACATATCTACTGCCGTTTTGACACATCTTGCCCTTTCTTATTGACTGCCCAAGGTTTCTGATACTTTAAATCCATAATACTTAGTTTATTGCCATACACCGGAACACGATATCTTGTGCCGGCAAATCACAGGTGTGAGTATATAGCCTGGTGAAATACATGACTGTGGATCCAGGGCTGGACCCAAAGATGAAAAATCAACCCTCATACGCTGTCTTGCAGCACGAATGTGTAAATTTTTAATCTACTGCCCGACAAGAAGATCTAGGTGATAGCCGGAAGTCGCTGTCGTCGAAGTGCGATTAACTAAATGGAATGGGCTTGTTAATTCACAGTTTTAACACGTGGACAACTCGTCTATAACCAGAAGTCATTGCAATCGAAGTGCTGTTAAAAACAGGAGGGGCTTATTATTAGTTCACAGTTTTAACACGTTGACAAGAAGATCTTGTTCGACAGACTATAGAAAATTCTTTAATGTAGAAAAACAAAATCCCGTTCTGAACAAAATGATTGATGAAATAATGAAAGTATATCCTAATATCGAGGCCTTAGTGTCAAACGACACTATCTACAAAAGTGCAACTTTACAGGAGAGCCAAAAATCGTTATTTTAGGTTCTTGTAACTCAACAAGGGAAATGTTTATTTAAAACCTAATGTTAATATCTTATAATTTATTGTGTATTGTACATTTATCTTGCTTATGATGATGTTAAAATTTATAGGGATAGTTTTTAAAAAATATGAAAACAAGGGTAACTTATGTAGTTAGCGTTAAACTTTACTGAAGATTTAATAAGAAATTAGAAAAGATTGACATAACATTGTTTGACTATCATGTAGCCGTAAATGTAAAATAACGTTATCTCAAAAAAAAAAAAAAAACACTTTTTTGTAGATAACGTTGTCTGACTTTAAGCACTCGATATGGTAACTACCAAATCTGAAATTTATAAGGGCAAAAGCTTACTATCAAATTTATCAACTTTGGAGACGAATTTGTCCATGCTCTGCTGATGCGACTTCTGGTTGGGCTTTTTCTGACCGTTTGGTAATTTACCCTTGTTGTTCATGTTGTTTACGGTAAACTTATCAAACTTCTTGGACGCGGGGAACACGGGCGACGCACCAGTGAATATCTGGTCGAATTTCACTTTGTTTATGTTGTATTTCATAACGGCATCCTCCTGAAAGACAAATAAAAATTTATTCGATCAAATCAAATCCTACAACTTTCAAAACAATATGTCGGTCTACTCATTCTGGTGATTTCAGTTGACTATACTTAGGCCCCTATGCTTAGTCATACATAAGTAGATAAGTAAGGTAATAAGGTAAAATAAAAAATTACCATATTAACAGAATTATTACGAGGAATAATTGTAAGCCATTCACAAAACTTATTGGGTTTCTGAACTGGATTAAATACACACCTGCGGCCGACTACTTTATATTTAAACAAAGATGGGTGATTGATAAGGATTCAAGTAGACTAGACAAAATATATCAAATTTAAAATTCTATTAGACGAAGCGGTCCAGATTATAACATTATTAAAATTACTTGGTACTGTTCGGTTATCAGGAATACAATGGAAAACACATTTTGAAAATACCCGATATAGTGGATTATTTGTTAGTTTGGGTTAGTTTAGGTTAGGTTAGGTTAGGTTGTCAGCCGACATTTCTTGCGACGATTATGTGACGTCACAACTATTTCAGTCCGATCGTAAATGTCGATTTTGTATGAAATTGCGAAGCCTACCTCTAGACGAAGCTATAATGAACATGTAATAAGTCCCGTAGTACAGTCTGAGCGACTTACAGCCACTCAGAGTGAACTATGGATGATTTCTTTCAGGTGGACCAAACGGTCTTGTAAGAAGAATGTGAGTAATTAAAAAATAAATAATAATATGTAAACGACTTATGTGATATCATTAGCTAAATGTTGTAAACAAATGTCAATTCATAACTAATCCATTTTTGAATTACATAAAATCGAATTTTGTTTACGTGAAAGAATTTGAAATTTCACTTGCAATGTTTTTGACGCAGAATATTGTAAAATATCTTGAATAAATAAAATATAATATCAGATGACGTCGTAATTAAAATCTAATGATTGGATGTTGTGAGTAACGGCTGCACACACTAAATTTAAATAATAAATTAATGTAATTAATTATAATAAAGTATGTACGAATTTAGTACCTACTTTTGTAAAAAGTAGATAAGGGAATTACGAGAATCGAAAATCTAATAATGTACGTCTGAGGACATTATTATTTTGTTAATTTACAAATAAAAATTATTTCTTAGATCTGTCAATTAAGCCCTACAGATCATTTTAAAATTGTAAAAAGTTACTCTAAACAGGTAAATTCCAAACCTTGCAAACCTATACTTGTCGTAGGAATATTACTTAGATCTAAGAGCGGAATGCAGAAACATTTGTCATAACTAAAATTTCCTTAGCAGAAAACACTATGCAGAAACACTGTCCTTAGTTAAGATCATTTTTATTGAAAATAATACCATATTTAAAAATTCTCGTTAGGTAAATTAGGTAAATTATTTTATTATTGTTAAACGATGACAAAAATATGACAACTGCATTTTATTAATGCAATAACTATAAATACATATTAATATTTAATTATAATACTCTTATGTTTCCGTTATAAGTCATTATACGTGATTCCACAGGCACCACAAGATTTTTTTTTAACATGGTAACACTAGCATCAAGTGTCATTCTTCATCTCGTATTTTCTATTTCTGCGGGCTGGCGTATAAAAATAAAATAATATTCTGCAAGTACATGCCAAACGAATTAACACTATCAATATCCATATTGAGATACATTGTTAAATGAATTTGAGTGTATGGACTGTGTTATAGACATGCGAATTTATTTTGACAGCAGCTGTCAGTGGTAAATGGTAATACAGAAGGGGGCGTGTTCATAACAAAAGTAGTCTATGGTTAAGGATTCCTTAACTCTATACTCAGGATTGTCTATAGTTAAGTCATGCTTTTCGGCGACTTATCCTTAGGAACGAAATCTTAGATTGTGCATTCCGCTCTAAAACTTTATCTCGAGTTTATAGTGTCCCATAAATGTAATTGTATAAATTTGAATCGTACCTACCCCTTGACAGAGTAGAACCGGTGCGGAAGGTACGGGTATAAAAGAAAAGACGAGATTGAATTTTGACTCATTCTCTTTACTATGATATGCCCGAACAGTTGATTCTGACGTGCGTATTAACAATACACACCGTTTTAAACCGACAATTTTTCATTTTTCATTATTGTAATCCTGATAAATGAATCAGAAGATATTTATCTAATCTATGTCAAAAGTACCAGAAGGACTTTTGCGATGATTATGAAACTTGTTTCACCTATAGATACCTGTAGGCCGCTTGTTTTTACCTAATTAAATACTCGTAATTTTCCGGAAAAGCAGGGAAATAAACCGCTTTTCCGTAATTGGTCCAAAGACCTGAATCCTGGTCTGATGGAAAGAGGCAGAAAAAGGCCCCATTGGTCTATTTTTCCCATGAGACATGTACGGCTTTTTCTTATCTTTTTCTACACTTTAAGTTAATAAAATCTATATTTCAATGACAAGTCTTTGAACCCTTACGCATAGACATAATTTCTTAATCAAAATTATGAACGATTCTTTAGATAATCGATGAAAACATAAATTTAGAGTGGGGGATTTTTGCATCTCTGACGTCAGTTTTTCGGGGAGACCCCATATGATGGGTATAAAAAGATGTGTTTTTCTATACAAAATCAATCGTCGAACTTCAACATTAGAGGAAAGTCCTCTGAACCTGTGTAGCTCCCGGGGAGAATCACAGAATAAAATCGCGTAGTTTGAAAATTCATCGGAAATTTTCTACGCGAAAATAAACGTCGCGTCATACCCGTGACGTCATCGTAAATTGTGACGTTGATATTAAATGCGTCGATGGAAAATATTCGTACATAAACGAATACGTCACTAAGTACTGCGTCATAAGTACTTCGCGGATTATCTATAAATGGAACATGGTTTCCCAAACTTTATAGTCGGCGACTCAATAATATATAAGTGTGTAGCTATATAAATAAATATAAAAATAAGTTTATATAATAATTATAATAATTGTTTAGAGATAAAATATAGTGTTAAATTGTTTATAAATACTAACTATAATAAATAAATCTATGAAAAGATAATTTAATAAATATTTAAAGCCGTATTGTCAAAGAGTTTTATTTTGAAATAATTCCTTGATCTTTTTCACGGAGAAATAATCCGGTATAGAAACTGGGTGACAGTTGAACAGCTGTTTTTGACATTTCGTGCACGTGGGTACGAAACAAAATTTAATTGAAGGTTAATAAAGTATTCGAAGGATCCTGACGTCAGCCTATTACTAGGTGGCGATTCTTTTTGGACAATTAATATAATATTGTTACGGTGTGTTCAATAGTGCCGAAAAGAACTTTAGCTGACTACCCCCTCCGACTTAAAGTTCAGCTAGCCCGAGCAAGGGTTCTCAACCTGGTCTAAGGGCAGGGCCGGTTGAGGGTATAACGCCCTTGTGGTTATACCAGGACTGGGGTAATGTCATTAGGTTAGGTTAACCTAACAAATAATCCAGTTTATCGGCTATTTTCAAAATGTGTTTTCCGCTGTATTCCTGATAACCGAACAGTACCAATTACTTATGTGTGAAGATATGGGCAATCACCACTCGGACATGCTTTTGTATCATGACCTTAAACTCTTGACTCAGTGGCATCATGAGGTAAAGTCTTCGTTAGAATATTTAAATTGCGGTATGCAAATTTGTTGGATTATAGATTTTCGATTAACAAATGTTATGAGAATATAAAAATTGTATATTTCGCTGACATTTACAAAATAAACAAAGTATGATTATCATCTAAAGTAAAAAACGTAGGTACAAGTTTAATTATGAGGGATAAAATTTGAATCTCAGCTAAAAGTCCTTTCCAACATTTACGGATATTGTTGAAAAATCCAAATTTGAAAAAACTTTTAAGTGATGCAGCATTGCTAACAATCTGGATGCGAGTGGGGATGACATTTAGGATGAGGAAGAGGAAAATAACATGACGAAACATCAAGCATTAATGATTCAAGCAACACACGATAATCATAAATGATAAGAATATCTGAATAAAGATTTTATTTCCCAATAATGTACTGTAAATGTTTTTTAATTAATTTTTTCCTTCGAATAATTTATCAAAAATATATACCTAATATGTAGATTGCAATATTATTCAGCACAATAAAGGCATGCTAAAAATACTTTCATAATAAACCAATATGTTTTTTTTTGGATAAGGAAAGAGCATTTAAAATTTTGATATCACCTGAAGAAAACGGCCACCGATGCATAATAATATTATGTTGTATTATATTAATATAATATTATATTATGTTGTATATTATACAACGTGATAGACCATCCGTGCATTGAATAAAAATTGTCTGGAATTATTTTATTAGCCTATAGCGTCCTAAGAGTTGTTCACACTTTTAATACCACTGACATACACAATGAGAATCACTCGATGATAAAGATTGCCGGTTGTTCTTCATACAATTCTCGCCTTTTGATTATCATCCCTCTATACATTACGGTGACTATGCACCATGTCTAGGAGTGGATGTAATAATATATTCCTGACGATATCAGCTAAATTACCTTTATCCTAATGACGCCTCCGGGTCCCTGTTCCACAAACTGTTTGAGGAAGAGTTTATTTTTGTCTCTGGTGAAGATGCCCCGTGTGCGGCGGACTCTGTCATGGGAGACGATGCCTACCTGGCCCTGCCCATCACCGTCCTCTTCAGTATCAAACTGTTCCACTTCATAACTGTACAGGGATGATGATTTACTCGGTGATCTGAAATGTAGTCAAAGAATATTGCTTGTTCGTGTTCCAACTTTTATATATAATTGTAAAAACCTTAGCAATATCTATATTATAACCTTACCACTATGTAATGGCTACGGACATGTTAGTGGCGGAGTACGGAACTACGTTTCCCGCCACACTTTCAGGTATATTTTTACGACCCTGACCTCCGCTAAAGAATTGACAACTGCATACAGCGCCATAAAGCCAATATATAATGGTTCTACTATAATAATAAAATTTATATGTGCTTTTTCTATTTCCTTTTTGATAAGCGTTATAACAATTTCCGCAATACTACAAAAAAAGTGTTTCGTCAGACAGACATCTGTTTTTTTGTTCTGTTGCAAGTTAAAAACAATAAGGACCAATATTGATGAAACTAGCACAAGTTAACAAACTAATTTAGCTTAATTTTGATATCTCAAAAAGTTTCGCAGTTACGATATAAAACTATTAAAGAAATGCACTTGCAACATTTCACCGCAACTAGGTAAAGTGCTCAAATAGCAGTGGCGGAGTGGTGAGGTGAGATGCCGGTAGAGACGTGCCCCTTCATCCAATCCTTGTCGATTGTTTCAATTATATGTAATTGATTATTCATAGAAATGGAACGGCTGGGTACAGGGTGCGTACCTAGACCCAATCATTGTCTATGGTCTGTCTTCTTTATATCCGTATTTCACGCAGACGAAATCCTGGGCTATCGCTAGTGTAATATAAAAACAAAAGTAGCTTACCCGGGTATAGTTACAATGACTTCTGGTGCCTGTTTGGGAGCTGTGACGGACAATACGTGACCTTCCGACCAAGAGTCGCCTTCGAGACAAGCCTCGACGGTTTCACCGACGAAATATCTGTCCCGCACAAAGTTGAAGACGTCGTCCAGCATCTCGGCGAAGGTACAGCGTCTGGTCTTGGATGCCAGGTAGAGGATGGGGATCCGGAGCTCCATGGGGAAATCACGCAGTGACAGTCTCGCATTCTTTTCGCTCTCAAGGGCTTCAGCATATGTGAGATTTGGCTTTCCGGTCATCTCGCATGACCACACCATGGAGTTGACCAGAATGATTCGCTCACAGTATTCCCTTAATAGAAAAGATTATGTTCAGATGTCTATCATGTCGGATCGCCTATTTAGTAATATCATTATTGAGTTTATTGATGATTTTTGACTCGATAATATATCCCAGCATCGGTAATTTTGAGAAAATCAATTTAAATTGGAAAACCTGCCCATAACAAAGTGCCTGGCCCCATGGATTCAGTGCATAGGTGAGCGCACCTCCATCAACATAGTAAAATAATTTCAAACTCTCTTGCCTGGCTTCAGAGAAAGCTATGAGTTTGAATCTCATAGCTGGCTCAAATTCACATATCGTCATTGAAACTAGAAAAATGTGTAACTACGTTTTAATCGAAAATTGACTTTGAATGCCATCTAGTGGCCATTAATATCTATCTGTCTTGCAAATGGTGTACCTAATTCCAAAAAAATTGTAACATTGTTAAATCATAGATGATTTAACTCAATAGCCATATATTTGTACACAAAACTATAAGGTTTTTTGTCTCTCCTGTAAAGTAGTGTTATTGAAGTTACACATTTTTTTAGTTTCAACGACGATATTGTTTTCGATCCGCAGCAAATACTCAATGGGTTGATTAAATGGCCAACAACCATTACTAGGAAGTCTGTTATAATAATCTATGACCTATGACAGTAGTGTAGGAAAACAGTTATGTGATTTTTGTGTAATGAGTATTGGAGGAGTTTTACTGGCCTAAAGGTTGTGTCTTGGTTAATTTTGTATAATACAACATTTAATTAACATGCAATTTTATTTAAATATCTTATCACAGCTTTGTTTGTAGCTAAAATTATGGATATTTTCATTAAAAAAAACTAAAAAAATGTGAACTTTGTGTAATGACTAGCACGTAAATGCGCGAAGTACAGGTGGCTATAATAAACAAACATTGTGCTAATGAAAGGTTGATGAATAGGTAGTTGTTTGTTAATAATTAATTAGTTTTGAAATTAAATAAACAAAAAGCGGTAATCTCCTGAATAAAACATAACCGACGCTGCGAATGGACCTAGCCGAAATTGGGTTACGCATAGTTCGTTGCGTCAACTACATAGTCAAGGAGGGTTAGTAAAATACACATTCGTAAAATTCTGTTATTTTTTGAATATTTTAAATCAAAGATGCAAAATGAAAGTACGCACTCATAGTCGCGGAAAATCTCGCCAGTTATTTCGCAGTGGAAGACCTCCTCGTCGTCCCTGAGAAATTCGAGGCCCGACGATTTCTCAAAGGCTTTTCTTTTCAATAAAGGCATGTTTGACGATCTCAGAACACAACGGTGGGAAATTGGTATTTGACACAAAGACAGCGGCAATTTAGTTAATTACTGAATAAACAATGACCGTTTGACAATTATATCACTTGAAAGTAATCCATGACTTGAGATATTGTGCACAGTTATTAATTAAATAGCCGAAAAATTATCACGGCTTTCAGTTGACAAGCCAAAAACGGCGCGCTCCGTGGGAAATACAAGAGCACAAAAAATTAAGTAACACTATGGTAACTGGTAACAGAAAATAATAGACAGTCAACTCGACCGCGTAATTATTTCCGGGTTGTTTTGTTCAATATATTTTTTACTTTTGATACCTACTTAATTCAAAATATAAACTAGGTAATACCTACAATATTTTAATATTATATTAAATCAAATATTGGCATCTTTATTCAACAAAACTATACGTAGTAATTTTACAAATCTTTTCTGTAAATAAAAATAAATTATTTAAAATTACTTAATTTATGTGAATTAAAAAAAAAAAAAGTTTTTTATATTCTAGGTATTTAATCAGAGGGCTTAAATAATTAATAATAAAAAACCAAAGAATATTTTTCAAGGACGAACATCTGGTTGGCATAGACAATAATAATTCTTCGCACTTTCTGTACTGCAGTTTCTTGACTTTTGACAGTTGAAGAAAATTTTGACAACGCGTTGGCCGGTGGCATGTCACTTTTTGTATTGTGATATTATAATATGCAAAGATGCCTAAAGAACAATACAGAGAGACAGACGTCGCCAGAAAAATGTAAATATTCAATCTTAATCCTAACCATGCTATCATTAATTCATAATTAAGTATTCCAGCCATATATATTTTAGGTTATATTTACAAATTAGAATGGCTTTACGATTCTGTTATTGATGACTTTTATTATTTTTTTAGATCGCACGTGACGTTTGGAGTGGATAGTGCGGCAAATATACAACAGCAGGCACATTTACATGTAGTTACAAGAAATCTGTACGCACAAGATGGTCAGCGAACTCCTGCCATGTATGGAGTCTTGGACAGACGTATGGTAATTAAAATTACACCAATTTTTGAATAAAATGACTACGTCGTGTGAATTTACATTTCGGTAAAGCTACAGTACTCCATATAATTTTTGTGATCAAACCAAAACGTTACACAACCTACTGTAACTCTAAAATAAGTAGGTTGTTTTAGGTTTTAGTTTGGTATTTTGCCTAATGTAACTTTATCTACATTTCTTCTTTTATATTTCTTAGTCCATATCTGCTCCTTAGGTAGAGCATATCGACATATCACCTCAAACCCTGGTTTCTAAGAATGCCTATCACTCATAACTTATCTTGAATATTCCCAGACGCTAGTATTCCGTTTATCTGGCTATATACACCATGTGGACAGTAATTTAGCAACATTTCAGGATGCTATAATTTAATTTAATAAAAGACACTATAATAGATAAAAAATATTATTTTATCTTTAAAGTATCCAAAGTTATGTATGATTTAATTGCTTAACCCTGACTTGGTGTACCCGTAGCATGTAGTTGTGCCAGGCGCAAAACCCATAATAACTAGTGACAATTTTTTCGAGCAGCGTGACCACTTAACCATCTACAGGGGATCGACATGTTGCATGTATTGCCCAATTTAGTTAGGGGGCGATACCACCCAGACCATTTGCTTATCTATTTGTTATTGGTTGATCGATCTCAATTATTTTGATCGGTTTCATCTATATTTCTATCAATCTACTTTCTGAGATAACGAAAGGTAAACATTTTACTACTTCAATACTAACATGGGTAATCAGACAAAAATATTCAGATTAAGGCTATACCTCAGCTGAGGCATGGTCTAAAAATATCGTGACTAGGCGATGCGCGGATTGTACAAATGTTGCGAGCCGAACGAAATATAATTTGTCATAACAATTCAACATGCGTCCATTTAATGTTATGTTTATTGTTATATTACTAATAATAATAGTATATTCATTGACATGTTTTTTTTTTTTAAGTACATATGTAAAGTTTTTTAGTCATCTTTACACGATTTAAGAATATTTTCATCCGACGCCATGACAAAACAAATCGACGTGCAGTCACCTCGACGGCCGGTCTCTGATTTGCGAGTACTGCGAAATTTCATTCCACGTACTGTTCAAAATTATTTGCCGTTTCACTTATGTACGCTCTTAAAACAATTACAACATGAAAATAATTGCATCATTGCGATAAAATAAACCATACGTTATGTCTTGCACCAAGTGACAAGCTGGTCTAGCCATAATAAAGGATGTTTATAGTTGTTGCATATAGATGGTGTGCTTTCACATTTCAATCTTGCACTGAACTGCAGTGATATTGTGCAATACTATGTATGCATTGTTCGATATTCTACAAATTGCACAATCTAATCCCACACTTTCGATTGATAAGATATATTGTACAAATCCTTAATCTGTTCAGAAAATTGTATGGATGTTGTTGGCCGTATCACAGTTCACCATGAGATGTTGTTTTGGAAACCGGTGGCCATATAGCATTGAGATCAAATTCATGTGTAAATAAAATAAGACCGAAGAAAATAGGTAGGTAAATAAATTAGAACTACAATCATATCGTAAATATTTATATAAAATTCTGAATGATTCAAAAGTAGGTTGGCAAGTGTGTGCTCGTAAGTATCAAGTCGTAATATAAGATAATAACACTGTCATTATTAGCAGATATTTGAATTAATGCTCTTGTTGAATCAACAAACAACGCATCATTTTTTGATGCTATATGGCCATCTCTTTCCGGTACGACAAGTGAACTGTGATTAGGCGATTAATGTAATATGTACAATTTATATGTAACTCTTTTAATATACCAATCAAACGACCAACACGATTACACAATATCATTGATCATTTTGGCGTTATATCGAAGGTTTATGTAATATTGTAAAATATGGTGCCAATCAAAACTTAAAATACAGTGCACAATTATTACGCAGTATCGCTGTGGTTCCATGCAATATTAGAATCTATAAGTACATCATCGACATGAGCCGTTTCAACAACCATAAGCGTTGTTTCATTATAGATATTTTATGTTATACTTATTTGTCTACTTGATAGTTTAAGACGTAACGCGTAGTGGTGGCGCAGGAATGTCACATTCACCATTTTATTCACATAAGTTTATAGATTGTAATCACAGTTTAATGAATGGATAATTTTTCATGCATACATCGCACCCCCGCATCTAAACTGCCACAATCCAAAAAACGTCAAACAGAAAAAATCAGCTTTGAAGTTTTTACCTTTCGCATTTTTGTACTGTGTTTTTGAAATATATTTAGATATTGAATGAATTTGGTGACTTAGAGATATGAAATTTTCGGTACATATACTATGAACTGTAGACAATGAAACGTAGTAATGAACTCAAAACACGTAATTTTGGACTTGTGGCGGTTTAGTTCAAATCAAATTCAAATCAAATTTATTTATTTTACATATAATGAACATAACAAATTATAAATTCAAAGCGTTCACGACATGACATAAAATAAGTGTTAATAAATTTAAAAATAAAAATACAGAGGATAAGTAATAAAATAAGAAATAAAATAAGTAACAAAATAAAAGTAGATGGAAGCACACAGAGTGAACTTTGATAGACCCTATCTTAAAAACTTATAAAACAACGTCCACCTAAATTCACCCTCACGTAAGTGGAATATATCAATATCCGAAGCGATTTTATTAAACATGGTTATTGCCCTCCCAATTGGCATTACTAATGGTAGGTTAGTTCTGCACCGTGGGAGAACAAACAATGGATGTCCTCGATTCCTAAGGTAATTATCAGAGACACACAAGCCAACACCACCAAGAATGGCAGAGTTCACATTTACACCGCGTATAAGTCTGAAAAAATATGTAGCTAAATAAAGATCCCTTCTAAATTTTAAGCTACAGTATGTAAGCATCCCTAAGAGAAAATCAGTCAGATAGAGCCACGGATAATATCCATACAGCCGAAAGTAAAGGAGTCTTAAAAATTTCTTTTGGACTCTCTCCACCATAAGACCGTACTTCAACTGATGCGGGGCCCAAACGATAGACCCATCTCAAGTCTGCTTCTAACTAAGGAGTTATAGAGAATTTTTAGTACCGTAACATCCGAAAAGACCCGGGAAGTACGCAAGACAAAGCCCAACATCTTTAGCGCCTTTTTACAAATGGTATCTATATGACCACTAAATGTCAGTTTACCGTCAAACGTAATTCCAAGATCTCTTACAGATGATATTCGCGAGAGAACTCTGCCATGCATCGAGTACTGGAAAAACAATACTCGTGAGGCTTTAGTAAACGATAAAACATTGCATTTATCAATATTGAAGTCCAGTTTGTTACGCCTGCCCCAATCTAATATATTATCTATATCAAGTTGGAGTTGACGACAATCATCCAAGGTGACAACTTCCATGAAGAGTTTCAAGTCGTCAGCAAACAACAAAAACATAGCATTTTTAATTACCAATGCTATGTCATTTATAAAAATCGTGAACAGCAATGGCCCTAAGTTTGAGCCCTGGGGGACACCAGAAAACCAGTTGCGAGGGTACGACATAAGGGATATACTCCTTATTTATTTTTTACTTATATGCTACTTGCACTCTTCAATCCTCAGCTCTGCAATTATTGATTCTTTTCCATTATAGGGCACAAACCAGAAAGACGCCAATTGTCAAACGTGCGGGCGGGGGCTCAGTGAATGCGTCGGGCATTATGGATATCTCGAACTCGTATTGCCTGTCTTTCACGTTGGATACTTTAGGTCTATCATAAATATACTTCAGACTATTTGCAAGGTAAGTGTTCTATCATAACTATTAATTATACTCAGTACTAGTTATAATTACAGATATTGAAGAAGACCTTCTTCTGTAGAGATGGAGCCGGAATACATTCTTACAAACTTTGAAATGAGAGGGTACTTTATAATGTCAAACCATAGAAGGTTACAGTGGAACCTCTCATAACGAGCATAATTCATTCCAGAATCTTACTCGTAAGGTGAAACACTCATTAAGCGAAACAATTTTTCTCATAGAAATTAATGTAAAATACGATAATGCATTCCATGCTGAAAAAAATACTCATTTTTTTTATTTGTAACGTTAATTGAAAGAAAATTACTTATTTTTATTTATGAATTTATGGCAATAACTAATTCTTTTTTACCAGAAAGCTGTCTAGAGACATCTGTTTTTGCGGATGCTTAAATATGACGCGTGAAAATGTGACAGTATTATCATTGAATAAATTGGTAGCACGCATAGCCACCGCTTTATTAGGTGATGCTTCTCAATATACAACGCAACAGTTTCCCATGCTTTCAGCATTTCTCTTATTGCGCCAGAAAATTGTTGCTTTGCTACCTCCTCCTCCTCCACTGACAAACTCTTCACAACTTCTTGCTGTGAAACATGCACTGGCGCTGAATGTCGTGGCACACAAGTCAGTGACGGGAAGAGAGGACTTCCCCTTACCGTCTCACTCGTTATGCGAAATGTCGCTTGTAAAGGGAGCCATTGTTTTACAATTTGTTTCGTTCATTATGCGAATTTCTCGTAATGAGAGGTTGTATTATTATCTGGAAGGATATTTAACATGGTTATAATACATTGTAGTGTACAATCCATCTGTCACTTATGCTGCATTCCCACATGTCGATATTTGTTGTCCAATTATCTCTTGAACATTGAATGTTGAAAAAAAAATTGATAGCAATTTTCGTATGTATTAATTTTAATTGAATCGATAGTCGTAATTAAAATGGCGTCAGGTGAATTTCTTTGACATTATTTCGTCTGATCACTTCAAAACTTTATGAAAAGATGGTATTCATCATATCAGAAACCCAAACAAATACAGTGCAGCCAATTAATTGCATTAAAATCAAAATAAATTGTAAGTTCATAGTACTAAATTGTAAAATAAATGAAGTGCTTAAATGAAACAAATATGCCATTATTGTGCTAAGAAAAGAAGAGAGATTTATACAATGCACTCTCTCTTTCTCTCATGACATGGAAGTTGCAAATGTTCAATTTGAGTTTTTGAATAAAAACTATCTTATTGTTATTCTGAATATGGGTGTATATGGATATAGAATTAACAAAAAACTCACTGTATAATTAAACATTCATTAATTGGCTATTTTTGTTTTAGGAGTGTGCCTGTGTTCTGTTGAGCAACACAGAAAAGGCGATTCTGAGGAAGCGTCTGCTCAATCCACAACTCTCTTATTTAACGAAAAAATCACTTAGAGCTCAAATTCTCAAAAAGGCAAAAAAGGTAACCAAATGTCCCCACTGCGAAGTCATCAATGGAATGGTGAAGAAGAGTCCGGCAGGTATCCTGAAGATCGTTCACGACAAATACAGAAGTAAAAAAGCAACAGATCCTTTGGTGTGCAAAGTGATGGAGGATTTTTACGAAGCCAAAGAGTCTAATAGAGAAATTTCCACTATGATAAACAGCGCCTTATTAATTGATATGAATCCATTACACGTATGTATAATGTTACGTTAATATTATTTTTTAGATAATATGTAGTGATTTCCTAATCAATTTATCTCATTTATTGGTACAGTTTAGTTGACAGCATTGTACTAATGCAGCATTGAAAAAATCTACTAATGACCTCATTGCCTTCAATCTTGACCTTCATAATTTGCTGAACTTAGGAGCATGGATCCATTTTAAGTGAAGCAACTAATAACGAACTTGTTTATTAGCATTTTTTATATTAATGGTGATGTGATAATACATTTGTACATTGTTGCAACACTTAAATAATTGTAAATATTTGTCCACAGGTGTTGAAGTTGCTTCGACGGATCCCTGAAAATGATATTCCACTGCTAGGTATGAACAGTACTCGGTCAAGACCTGAAGATCTCATACTAACCAGATTACCAGTTCCTCCAGTATGCATCCGGCCGAGTGTGGTGTCTGAATTGAAACCAGGAACGTTAGTAACACTTTTTTTCTGTCTTAAGTGATTTATTTTTTAACATATTATGCACATTACACATTATCATGTTAAGACGTTTACAATGTGGTATTTAATAAAATATATTATAGTTTAGTGAATTTCAACAAAATTTTAAAACCGTCAGCCGGAGTTGATCCACTATTGTAGTTGATCCCTAAGCTCATTTCAGCCTACTTCTTGGTCGTATTTGTTAAGTTGGCAAAATGATTTTAGTGTTTATTTCAAACCAAACTAATGTGTACAGAAATTCAGGACTTTCACAAAATGAGATTTAAATTGAAAAATAACTGGTTCTAATCAAACGAGTTACATAAAAATATATAGAAAATATTACCCTCAAAAGAGAGAAGAGAGAGAGAGAGTTTCATAATAAAATAAAATTTCATAAACAAAATACACGGAAAGAACAAGAGGAAACAGTTCTGATCCAGAAGTTATGGCTGCGACCACATGGGTGATTGACTGGCGTGTGTTGCCTTCCTCTCTCCTCCTCATCATGAACACTCGTTATACCACTCGAAAACTCAGTACACCACTTCCTGACATTCCGCTGTTTCATCACATTACCATAATTGGATGTGAGACGACGATGGGATTCAACAGGATGGACTCCTTCCTGGTTGAGAAACCGAATGATTGAACGCACCTCGCAGGCAGCGGGATTCGACAGCGGAGTGTCCATCTCAAACAGACGCAAACGCCATACTGAAACAGCTACCGCGCCGGCTCACCAGTCATTCTGGAGAGGAAAGTCTACACTACACGCGAGTGCTGCCATGTTTTGAGAAATAACATCCGCGTCGCCAAAAATGAATAAAGGTCTTTAATTCTTGGACAACCCTCGTATATAGTACACAGTGACAACCGATTTATTTACATGTTGTTAGGTTGAGGATGCTAACAATACAATATTATTTTCTTCAGGAATGAGGATGACCTCACGATGAAACAAACTGAGATATTGATGATCAACGATGTGATACAGAAACACATGACTAGCGGCGGAAAGATTGAACTAATTCAAGAAGACTGGGATTATTTGCAGTTGCATTGTGCCCTCTATATTAACAGCGAGATGTCTGGAATACCGATAGCTATGCAGGTAATCATCAAAATGATTCTCTGAAACAATCGATTTTTTTCCATTTATATATCTTTTTTGTGATAATGTTAATAATATTCATGTAGTAAAACTACTGTTTTGATTTTTTACAGCCTAAAAAACCTGGTCGAGGGTTGGTCCAGCGACTAAAAGGCAAACAGGGAAGATTCCGAGGAAATTTATCCGGGAAAAGAGTCGATTTCTCTAGCAGAACTGTTATCTCCCCCGATCCTAACCTCCAAATACAACAAGTAAGAGTCTGATATTTCGCAGTGCATCGGCTGTTTAAGGGATAGCGAAAAAAATGTAAACAATTGTGGTGGATGGAAGAAGATGGCATAGGACTAGTGTCAGATCACATCTGTCATTTGTGACTTGCAAATATTCACACAAACAACGATCAAAAAGCCTTGCAAGCATTTGTATTATTTGTAATATTGATTAAATACACAAAGACATATGACTAGCATTGTTAAGTATATAATAAACACCTCAAATTTTTTCTAGGTGTTCTTGACGTGTTTTCAATTTATGTATATTATGTATGTTCAATGAAAGAATGTCACATTCTCAAATCTTGTGAATTATTCATTGAATTAAAAAGATAGTTTATTCAATTATTATTAGCATGTACGTTATAACCAGTGGCGGCTCGTCCATATGCACTGCGGAACTGCAGCACCCCCAAGAAAATTGAGAATAATCTAATATTATAATATACATGAATTTATGTATATTATATGAAAGTATCGATATTATTTAAGCATGTATTAAGCTCGCCTGCGCACCGATACATCCAATAATTATCATACACCGCTAATATCAGAAAGTGACCATCTTTATGATTTTATGTAGTACCGTTTTCAGTGGAATATGCTCGAATGGGTGAAGGAGGGGCGCGGGGCTCGTAGCTGGAAGCTTGATCGGTACTGCCGGTCCGACAGTATTTCGCCGTTTCTGGGCTTGCGCGCGGCAGCGAGGAAAGAAATATAGCTTTAATGCTTTATTAACATTGTTAAAATTTATTTCTGCAAGCAATTGATATTCTTCATTTTAATAGTGAATGTAAATATAATGTGAAGTTCTTTATTTTATTATTAATATAATTAATAATTTATATTTTTGATGTTAATAGTAAAATATCCAAATAAACATTATTTATTTTGAATCAACCGCAGCACCCCCAGATATCTTATCCACGAGCCGCCATTGGTTATAACTAAAATTTGGAGAGATCTTAGCGCCGGTTAGTAATGATAATTGTAACTGATACCTTAATTTAGAAACACATGAGTCGATTTCCAAAATTAATGAAATTTGTAAACCATTCTAAGATATTGGAAAAACTACTAGTTAATTTTGTCTTGATTAGATGGACACACGTGGCTTAATTGGTAAAGCACGTTGCTGAGAATCCAGATTCGGGTTCGGGTCTTGTTGGACGTCTTATTTTTTTCAAAAAGATTTTTTCTAGTAGGTATCTGAGGTGTTTTCAAATCATGTGAATTATTTGTTGAATTAAAAAATACGATTTACATCTAATTGTATTATTAACAACGTTGACATTTACTTTCATGATATCTCAGCACAATACGAAATTCTTCCCATGTCAATAAAAAAATATACGAATCCAATATATCCACAATGCATATATTGATTCAGTTAACCTCAATTAATTTATTTAACGTTTATAATATAATGCCAATAATACTGGCCGATTGCGGTGTGACTGATTATTAAGAGTTAGTAACATAATGGTAAAAATTGATGTTTGTTTAGAGCTTTATATCTACAAATTAAACCTTAACATTTTAGTTAGTTTTAACAATAAATTGCCTTTTCTCCCAGGTCGGAGTTCCAGTGCACGTGGCCAAAATTCTAACGTACCCTGAGAAAGTGTTCCCGGCCAACTTGCAGTGGCTACGGACCCTCGTGTGCAACGGTCCCGATAAGCATCCCGGAGCCAATTACGTCCAGCAGAGAGGATCGGCATTTAAAAAGTTTCTCAAATACGGCAACCGTGAGAAGGTTGCACAAGACTTAAGGGTAAGTTGTTGAAGTTGCAAGTTCACATATTTGAGCTCTGAGATTTATTTACCAGGTTTGTATAAATGTTACATAAAATAGTTTTTTTATGGACTGTCATTATTTAAAATATTCAAATGAAAAAAATGAGTTAGTGTGCATGGTACGCATGCTGGAAGTTAAACATCTTTGCTGTGAGTGCTGGGATGGCAAACGGTTCCAAGAATTTTTGCTACAGATAACACATACTTAGTATGTTAATATAAAATATCCAAATTTTTACTTTGTAATTTTCATAAATTTGTTTCATTTCAATTTACATCATCTGTAGGGCAGTGGGGAAGGGTGGAGGTAGGCTGTTAAGATCCAACATAAATAGTGCACACTAAACTTTGTTAGTCATACGTATTTGTTTTTATTGAAGTACATAAGACTACATGTCGCACCGTGAGTGTAAAACCAAGGCATCTGCAAATTTTTCAATTTCGAGATTAAATGCAAAACAACTGCAAAAGTCGTGAACTTGATAATGTAAAAGTGAAGTAACTGAAAGAACATGCAATATAATGGAGATATAAATCAAATATTAAGGTTTTTTTATAGAAACTCTATTTCTCCTAACAAAACGAAGACTTCAAACCCTAATATATCCAAAATATGTCTTTTGCAGATGCCTTGGTTTTACACTCACGGTGCGATGTGTAGATAGTGTCTGTTAGCTTTTAAAATTCAATTTAACCCTGCCTAATCCTAGCCATAGTAGATAGTAGTCAAAAAATATTCATTTATTTATAAAATATCTAAAATTATGCCATTATTAAGAATATTTTTTATTGATTACGGTTATGTTTAGGCAGGGTTTAATGAATTTAAAAAATCACCATCCGTAATAATATGTATTCTTAATTCAACGAAAACAAATAAGTCTAACTGAAAAAGTGTGCACTATTTTTGTCGGATCGCCCATTAAGAGGTTTAGGCAGGATTTAATTGAATTTAAAAAACTAACCAGCACCATCTGCAAATTGTATTCTTAGTTCAATGAAAACAAATAAGTATGACTGACTAGTGTGCACTATTTATGTTGAATCTTAACAGCCTACCTCCATCCTTCGCCACTGCTGTAAGGTGTCAATGTATCCACCCCACAGAAATATCAAGAGGGTACTCGCACCTGAACATTTGAATTAAAATTCATCTGGAATTAGCACCGGTCAAACAAACCACATTTGAATCAAATCAAAAACTTACTAGTATTTATCATACTTTCATTTTTAATAATTTCATTTTTTAAATCAAATGTAACGCTTTTTTGTTTTCAACTGGAATAATAATTATTCCATTGGTGTACCCTGGCTTAACAAGTATAACTTCATCACAAAAAATTTTGGAAGAATCTCATGTAAACAGTATCTTCAACTTTTTTTGATCCGTATACAGCTGATAATCAAATATAAGCTTGTACTGTTAGTTAATTTACACTAATAATTTTTTTATTTTTCAGAGTGGTGACGTAGTGGAGAGACATCTTGTCGACAATGACGTAGTCTTGTTCAATCGGCAGCCATCTTTGCATAAGTTGTCTATTATGTGTCATAAAGCAAAAGTTCAGCCGCAGAGAACATTCAGGTAGGTTTTATGAATAGTCTCATCTAATTGTATTGCACTAATTGAGTGTGAATAGAAAACACAAAAAATTACTTATTTCCGTATTCAGTGTCCCTGCATATTGTACAATCTGCAAGTGACTACAACTTGTTATTCTATGTTATTCGTCAATTGTCTGATGAATGAATATACATGTCTTCGTAGTTCAGTGCATAAGGCACTGGCCTTTCATCCGTTTACCCCGAGCTCGATTCTCGGTGAGGTTATAATATATTTAAGTGATTTTTTCTAAGTCGAGGTGTTTGTGATTGTTTTTCTTCCATTACGTAATATACAGTATGTCAGTGGCGAAGGGTGGAGGTAGGCTGTTAAGATCCGCCATAAACAGTGCACATTAAACTTTTTCAGACATACACATTTGTTTTCACTGAAATAAGACTACAATTTACAGATAGTGTTGGTTAGTTTTTAAAATTCAATTAAACCCTGAGAACCAAGCCATCATAGATAATAGTCAAAAAAATACATGTCTATCTATAAAATATCTAAAATTATGCAATTAAATCATACATAACTTTGAATTTTTTATAAATAGAATAATATTTTTTATTTATTATAGTTTGGTTTAGGCAGGGCTTAATGAATTAAAAAAATTAACCAACAATATGTGTAATATGTATTTTTAATCCACAATGAAAACAAATAACTATGAATGAAAAAGTGTGCACAATTTTGTCATATTTCCCAAATTAGACCAAAACTATTATGGTTTCGTTTAGGCATGGTTTAATTGATTAACTTTTAACTTTAACTAACTAACATCAACTAACACCATCTGTAAATTGTAGTCTTAGTTCAATAAAAACAAATACATATGACTAAAAAAGTTTAGTGTGCACTATTTATAGCGAATCTTAACAGCCTACCTCCACCCTTCGCCACTGCAGTATGTATATATAGTCTACTAAATTAAATTTACTATATTGCAAGCAGTATGACTGTCTTTTCGATTGAAGTTACCACCTGGTGTTATTATTTTGTAATCCATCTGCTCTAAAATGGCTGATGAATAAAACGATATCTTCGAGGTTGCAAAATACTCACAGCTCACTGTCACGAAAATAAAAACCGACGTAGACGAAAGTTCATTAAATATGCGGGTATATTTACAGATTCAACGAATGTGTTTGCACTCCGTATAATGCTGATTTTGATGGCGATGAGATGAATCTCCACCTTCCGCAGACCGAAGAAGCCAGAGCTGAAGCGCTTATTCTTATGGGGGTAAATAATTTTTAAATTTGAATTGAATTATAAATTCAGTTAATTCAGAAGTTATTAAATCCTCATGAATAATTCATGTATCTAAGAAAATTCTCATAATAATTATTATAATACAAATTATTTGTTATGAATCGATGGTATGTTTTATTTTCTGTTACACCCACGATGGTTACGCGGTTTAAGCGTCGGCCTGTAGCGTCGTGGGTCCCAGGTTCGATTCCTAGATCTGACAAGTACACATATTGTTTTTCAATTTGTGTATGAGTCAGAATATGCACCTAATAGGTTGAGCAAGTGGCTGACATCCATTTCTCATAAAAACAAAAATCTGTCAATACAAACCTCCACTCTGTGGAGGGCCATATGCTCTTATTAGGTTCTGACATGGTCGGAAAAAATACATTCACCATATAAAGACTTTTACAGGAATTTAAGCATTAATATTATTATACCATGTGGTTATAATTTCCAGTGATGGGATAGACGATTCTCAATTATTTTATTTAGATAGCTCAGTTAGAATAGTTGGATGAACAATCACAAATATGTCATACCTATGTAATATGTCATAGCTACATAATAGTGAAATACCAAAACTCTAATTACTGCTATTGTAATAACAGTATGTCGTTGGTACAATATAATAAAACATCACAATAGGTCATCTCTTTTAATGCACCAACCTACAGAATATTAATTTTTCTTTTGCTACTAATTCAACCACAATAAAAACATTTTGGAATCGCCATAAAAAAATCTTTTTTATTCCACTTGAAAATCGATCTGCAAGTATACTTATTGTTTTTCTTTTTTTTTTTTAGAACAAATCAAACCTAGTGACACCACGAAATGGAGAACTCTTGATTGCGGCAACTCAAGATTTCATAACTGGTGGATATTTGATGACTCAGCGGGATTGCTTTTTCTCCAAAGAGCAGGCGTGCCAACTTGCAGCTTGCTTATTGGCCGCCGATGATGCCTCCATTAAAATTGAATTGCCCATTCCGTGTATACTAAAACCTAGAATTTTGTGGAGCGGGAAACAGATATTTAGGTAATTCTATTTCTTTATTTATTCAATTATATTTGATTAGAGTCACTGTCCTTAATCCGAGCATATGGATAGCACGCGGCTCTTTCAAGAATCAAAGAACTTTCTTGAACCTTTTGACATTACAAAAAAAAAATAATTTTCAATTTAAAAACTAATAAAAAATAACCTAAACTATGCGGCCTTCTAGGACCCCATAAACCAGTCGCTGGACTGTATGGCTGAGCTACATCTAATGTCACATCTTCATCTTCAATGTGACGGGAGACTGCATGCACCACTTTGTTATCTCCGCATTACTTTTAAAGTCATTCGCCCATTATCAGCCTCAAGCAGTTGTTTTCGAAGCTCAGTATATGGTTGCTCCGAGGCTTAATGTTTATCCTTCCTATCCGGATTGCAAGCATTCTTTGATACATACCATCTCAATTTGTCAGTTGTCTTTGATTTTTTTTTTTTTTTAAATTCGTTTATTGAATTCCTTGCTTTTTCGTACAAGGGTTATTACTTAAGTATTACATTATTCATATTTCATTTACATAATTTACAGTTAAGCACAGTATTGTAAACATAAAGAAAATATAAAATATAAAGAATATTAAAATATGTGTTAAAGTAAAAAGTTAAAGAAAAAAAGTACAGAGATATATAACATATTAAAGTATAAAATATAAAAGAAAATAAAAGCATATATAAAAATTTGTGTTAGAGTAATGAGATAAAAATACAGAGATATATAAAATATAGATAATAATAAAGATGTGTTAATTAATGATATAAAAAGCACAGAAATAATTTAAGTTATTATAACAGAGTAAAATAATAGTATACATTATATTGATATGAGACTGTGAGGGTGTGTGCCTTCTGTGCTGTGTTGTGTTTGTGTTTATGTCCCTCCGTTTACTGTCTTTATTTTTTTGATGGCTTTTGTTAGGTATTCAGTGAATAGTTTTCGTGTTGTTTTGTTGTTTAGTATTTTGTCTGGTTTTGATAAGTCTATTGTGATGTTTTGCTGGTGGCACTGTACCCCGAGGGTCCACCTTTCTTTCTCAAGTATAGGACAATCGGCCAATATGTGTTTGACTGTCTGAGACACGACTCCATCGCATGGACAATGATCGTCGGTTCTCAGTTTAAACCTTTTCAGGTAGGCTCTCATTGCCCCGTGGCCCGTCAGCATTTGTGTGAGTTCATGATTGAGTGTGGTGTTGTGTGTGAAGTGTTTTCCTGAGTTTATGTCTGGTATGAATATTTTTGTTGTCGATCCAGTGGTGGATTCAGTGTATCTTTTGTTCCATAGATATGTGGTGTCATCTTCTAATTTCCTCTTTGCGAACGTGAGAGGGAATTTCGTGTAAGTGGTGGGTCTTTTGTCTGTGGTGGCTTGTTTTGCGTATTTATCTGCCTCTTCGTTTCCGGCTATGCCAATGTGACTCCTTATCCAGATGAACCTGGGGGTGATGTTAATGTTTCTCAGGAGTGAGCATAATGTCAGGCTGGCTCTTACGAGTGGGTGTGTCGATGAAGGGTTTTGGAGAGCTACAAGACTGGATTGGCTGTCAGAGTATATGATCACCTCGGTGGGGTGATGTTTGCTGGAATTAACCAGTGTCCAATCGAGGGATTCTCTGATGGCTAGCATTTCTGCCTGAAAAACAGTGCAGTAGCTTTCAAGCCTTAACTTTCGTTTTGTAATAAATGCTCCACCTTTGTAAACGACAAAGGCTGCCCCTACTTTTTCATCGATGCGGCTGCCGTCTGTGTAGATCTCCAAACCCGTTGCGTTGTGTTCAGTGAGTGCGCTGTGGTCGGTGGTTTCTGTGTGTTCTATGTTTTCAAGGTGTCTGGTGCCTGGGTGGGGTAGTTCTGTGTAGTGTATTTTGTTTTCATATGTTCTGTCAGTTGGAAGATGTTTGGGTAAAGTATGTTGCGTTTTTATGCGGTATAGTTCGGCGAGTTGTTGTATTTTTAGGTCTAGAGGGGTGGTGTTTGCCAGTACTTGGGCGGATGTGAGTGATATGGTCCTGTACCCTTTGCAGATCGAAATTGCAAAGGGACGCAGTTGTCTTTGATTATACCTATGGAGTAAATCGTTCCGTGCGATAGGAAATAATGATTTAGTTGGATTTTGGCAGGTTGTTAAAATTACTTTGGGGTCACTAAGAATTTTCCGGCTAAGATTTACTGTGTCAATTTACAGATAATTAATTTTTGTTTATTGTATTTTGTTTCAGTTTAATATTGAAGCCAAACAAATCGTGTGAAATTAAAGCCAATCTTCAAACAAAGGGGAAAAACTATACTTCAAATTTAGATATGTGCGTTCAAGATTCATGTAAGTATATCAAGTATATGATTAAAAGGCAAAAAAAATGCTTCTACAGTTTTTCTAATATTCTTAAAAATATTTAAATAAAACTAAAACCAAAGACGTTTCTTCTAAAGAATTGGGCTAAATATATGAAAGTAAAGCTGAAACACAGGTTACTAAGACTGATGATTAAATTAGCTGCAATTTTGCATTTCAGATTCATTTGTAGCAAATTTTTAATTGTTATCACCCATTTCTGACGAAACTGCAAGCATTTCAGCAAAATTTTAGATTTATTCCAATAGTATTTCCAAGATTAACCCTGAAACTTTAATTTGACATGAATAGATAGTATTGTTTTATTAATTATTTCATACATTGACCATTTTGAACGTGAAACTTGGTCGACTTGTACCGAAACCAAAGTGAAAATGTAGCCTGTGAAAGAATAGACCGTATCAATTATTGTATATACATGGATAGGCAGCCAAATATATTGAACTATCTAGATATCTATCTAATATTTAGATGTGAAATCACAACAATGCTATCATACATAGATTATTGGAATGTCAAAATAGTTGCCAAATATGATGGCTATGACCAGCCACCATGTTTTAATGTGCTAACTGTAGTGGACCTATCGTCATAGTAGCAGGAAGTAAGTGGAGTAATGTGCTCATTGTCTATGGCTGCTATTGCTGGTAAAATCGTGCCTGTTGTATCACCTTGTCTCGCCTTGGTACCCCTCCCATTCTCTTGTTTCTTTTCCAAATTATTGAAATAATGATAATGCAGTACGTATATAATAAAGTTACAGTATAGTAAGTAATGTTTCTATGGCTTCCAAAAATATCACACTAAAAACGTTGTAGAATCACCATTAAATATTGTAATACAAGTCCAAACTTTTTGTATAAAACCCTCAGCAGGCTCTACGGGTCGGAGTATTGAGTAATTTAGATGGAGACAGTATTTTAAGAACTGTACATTGTCTTCTGGTTATGATTAGCAGCAGAATTGCTTATGAATATAATTATTATTTTGTGAAAAACAACACTAATAATTATCTCTCATTGTAATAATGTAAATTGGTCGTATTTGTTACTTGCAGATGTGATAATAAGGAATTCTGAACTCCTTTGTGGATCGATGGATAAGAGTACACTAGGTTCCGGTACGAAGAGTAGTATATTTTATATTCTTTTGCGGGATTGGGGCGAAGACCATTCCGTCAAAGCAATGTGGAGGTATGTACAATTATTTTCATTTAAATTATTCAAGTATCCTGCCTGTGTCGAGTAATAGTAATTCTAGTTTTTTATTTATTATTATTTAGGTTGGCGAGAATGGCGTCATACTACATGATGAATCGAGGTTTTAGTTTTGGAATCATAGATGTCACCCCTGGAAAGCAGCTAATAGATGCCAAAAATAAACTACTTCAAGCAGGGTAAATTTTTTTTTTGACAAATGTAGATAACTTTTATATTACACACTTTTAACAGTTATGTATTAACAACTAAAGTTATAACTATTGCTATAATGCACTCTGCACCCTTAATAGAGTAGAAAATGTATCATGCTGTTCATTTCAACGTATATGTCACTCAATGACATATTAAATGGACAACTCACTTCATACCCGGCGCGCACGAGAAATTGTGCATGAAAGTCATTCACAGATGTATAGGTAGATGTTACGTGACCATATGACGTATCCGTTTCCATTATGCGATACAAGCTTCGAGAATTTATAGTAATATAACCTTTATTGTAATGGCGTATTAGTGTCATGACTCATTGCGTTAGAAACAGATTCTCGGTTACTTACGACTTCTCGGAGATTAGACGCAAGTGAGTCCAGCGCATCACAGGCGACTGTCCAATGGTTTCTGTCATTCAATTGCATTGAATAAACATTCATCAATATCTTAAAATGGCATTTTATAAATAATAAATAATACTAACACATAAAAAGTGATATCCCATCTTTCTTGGAGTGTTTAGTATATTTTTTTACAATTTTTAACTAGGCACATTGGCATTTTGTAACACAATAATAACGGTGGAGTCGAAACCTGACAGTCAGAAATTTTGTATGGGCAGACCCAGCGCTGTCGCCAGACCGCTTGCAAGTAGAATGTTCATTTGAGCGTAGGATACCGATATTAAAATATGAATTTCGCCATCCGGCAGACCCGACACAAAGTGAGTGTCATTTTATTTTCTAGATGCTTCGTCCATATTAATGTCATTGATGTCACTTGTACTCGTTTAATCCTCCTAATTATGCCTGAAGTAATTCTGACAACAAAGTGAAATACACAAACCCTTTTAGTCTAGTCCAGACCAAGATACAGTAAAACCCCGTTAATAAGAACATGGTTAATTCGAAATTTGCTGTAAATCGAAATTTTTGCAAAAATTTATAAAAACCATTTTAAAAAATTGGTACAAAAAAACATTTTTTTTCAAGTTTTACTCTTTTTTGTTATACATTTTGTATTTCGTCGATTTTGAATTAACATGGTTTTACTGTACATCTGTATGTGAATGGTACGTAGGCCCTTAAGGCAGCGCTATGTAATTAGAGCACCTCCCACATTAATATGTATGTGAATGTCTTTCAGTTATGCAAAGTGTGATGACTATATAGCAGAAATGGAAAATGGCACATTGCAAAGCCAGCCTGGTTGCACACTGGAGCAGACCCTCGAGGCAGTGATGCTGAGTGAGCTGTCCAGCATCCGAGAGTTGGCCGCTAAAGCTTGCTTTAGGGAATTGCATCCAACAAACGCACCTCTTATAATGGCACAGAGTGGTTCCAAAGGTACATATTTAGATGAACAATCACAAACAATAGAATTTTCTATGTATAAATTCAAGTATAAAATATAATTATCTGTCTATGTTTGGTTATTAGATTTAGTTTTTGAGTTATCGCCGTGTATTCGCACACTTTTTTGAGAAATTTTTACTGGCAAATTACGGTTTTATTTATAATCAAAATCATGTACTTACTAAATTATACATATTTATAAACTAAGTTTATTAACTAAATATTAAACAGTAAATCACTTGACACAACCAGTTGTTTAGTGAGGCAGATATTCTTGAATGGCTTAGGATTCCTGGCTTTCCCCATGGCCAAAAGCTTCATTTTGTGTGTCCTGGTTGCATTGGGGCACGGCGTAATAATTGTGATGCAGTCCTTGGGCACTTTCCTCCCTGGTACATTACTTTCTTCGCAATGAACGTACGTTTCCAAAATAAACCCGTCTCATCTGCGTTGTATACTTGTACGCGGCGGACTACTGAATTTGACAATCGAATACCGGCGAATTATAGAGCTTGATTTTGTGCTTTCAACTAGTAAAAATAACGGCGAATTATAGTAGTTGTCGGATAATCGAGCGGCGGATTACTGAGAGTGTACTGTACTGTATTTTTTTTCATGACATGTTGTGAACGTCTTGAGTTTGAATTCGAATACACCGTAATTTTATTGTTTCAGGTTCGAACATTAATATCTCTCAGATGATTGCCTGCGTAGGGCAGCAAGCTTTGAATGGAAAACGTGTCCCCAATGGATTTGAGGATCGATCTTTGCCACACTTTGAGAGGCACTGTGAGTATTTAAACAAAATAATTTACAGATTTTAATTAACGGATAAACTTTGATATATCTCTATACTGCATTATATGAAGCATTGAACTAACACTTGAATAAAACACTACGACTGGTTGTCATGTATGGCTCGAAAACATGGTGCAGGACCAAAAATATGGAAAGAGTGTTGGTCTCATTTCAGCGGAGCGTGCTGCGTGGTGTCTGAAGTTAGGGTGGAGATGAAGATACAAGTACGAGGTATACACTTTGTATGGGGGTCAGCACACTGTACAGTACATACAATTGGGTCGCTTTAGATGACTGGGCCATATTACCCATGACAAAGAAACTGACATTTGGGAGGCCATAAGGCAAACAAAGACCTGGTCAATCTCGTACGAGATGGAGGGGTAGTATTGTTCAATATAAACACCTTGGGTGTATTAAACTGGGAGGAAGCGGCTTTGTACAGACCTGGACGTAGGTAGATGCTGGAAGAGGTCAAGACATAGTGTTATAGCACACAGTAAAATATAGGTGATCCACAGAGTGTAGGTCATCATGATAGGCTTTTTTTAATTTGAGAAATGATTGTTGGTCATTTATTCAACCTATCGGATCATTGCTCTGCATCAAAAAAACAAAAAACATACAGTAACATTGTATGTTGTTCACTTTGTTTCACCACAAATAAGATGGATTGAAATATTTGTGAATAATTATTCTAGCTTACAGCCAATTGAATGTGTTACATCAGTGAATTTGATTTTCTAACCATTTATGAATAATGCAGCAATAATAAAGTTAATAATGATATAGTAAAAAAAATCTGTAATCAAAATAATATATCTTATGTATGACACATATTATGTAACACTGATCAAAATGTTAGTAAAAAATAGACACACATTTAAAATGTACATTTCATTTCAGCCAAAATTCCTGCTGCTCGTGGTTTTGTGGAGAATAGTTTCTATTCAGGTTTGACTCCAACAGAGTTCTTCTTTCACACAATGGGAGGACGAGAGGGTCTTGTGGACACTGCTGTCAAAACTGCCGAAACTGGATATCTTCAGAGGAGGCTTGTGAAGGTAACGTTATTAGGGGTACCTATATTATGTTTCCTTTTTTGAACATTCTAATGGACCATTCCATCATGTATTTAAACAACCTATATTTCGGTCCAAACCAAACCCTTATATCTGAGGCTTTCGCTTTTTGTATAAACATTAATTATTTAAATAATCGGAATCGTTCTTGGACTTGTAAAACATTAATAAACAAATTTGGTTAGGCTGCTCATTGTAATAACAGTAAAATATATGTTTTTGAAAACACCTAGACTCTAGCACAATATTCAAGCGATCACTTTTTAAATATTACATTTTAATGGTTATTGTTATACGTGTCCGGAAACTTGTATGTATGCAGTTCGGAAATATATGGCTGTATATTAAAGTCTGTCCAACCTCTGGATAGTATAGTACTGACATAAAATTCATGTTTAAATTAACCACGGTGTCGGTTTACACTTCACAGGAAACCAGTAGCAAACAAATTTTGAAAATAGCCGCTCGATTATTTGTTAGGTTAGGTTAGGTTTTCATTCTTGAATTCATGAATTTTGCCAAAATCAGCTATGAAAATTGAATTAATGTTCATATTGAATCTAATAAAATTGGAGACCATATATAGTATACGGTCATCTCTATCCGATAAGAAAGCTCACAGCGAACTGTGCGACGGTGAAATGTTTTACGTACAATTTACATATTACCATTATTATGAGGATCGGTTTATAAGCCAGAACAGCTGTCATCAATAACTAAAAAAATAGTTGAAGTTAAAAAACTGTATACATGTTTACTTACCAATTATATTTTATTTCCAGTCTCTTGAAGATCTTGTACTCCACTATGATGTGACAGTTAGAAATGCAGTTGGTGAAGTGGTGGAGTTTAAATACGGTAGCGATGGACTGGATCCTTCCTACATGGAGGCCAAAGACAGGCCAGTGGATTTCCCAAGAGTTCTCAATGATATCAGGGCTAAATGCCCTTCAAGGTGAGTCTTCGACGTTAGGATGTAACGAATGTAAGAAGAGTTGCACTTGCAACGGACGATTAATAAAATTGTCACTTCTGAAGCTGTGTGTTGTGGGTTCGAATCCTGCATCTGATAAATTCCAATGATGTGTTTGGATCAGATTATGAAGCTAATAGGTTGAGGAGATTAACAAAAGTTTCCCAGTACAGTCTCCCTATCTTCAAACAGAACGTAGATCTCGATTGTTATCTTCCCAGATTGGCCAATAAATACCGGAGAATGTTCTAACTGAAGTAGCATTTGTTTGCTTCTCTTGATAATTCCCTCTGTGATATCATTACATCGGTTCAGAAGAGACCGAAGGTAGACGAAACTGTTGACTGTATTAATCTTGTCGATACAAATGTACGGTTTTTCGTGGTTAATTTATAACAATGATGTTTTAGGGAAGAGGAATCTCTCAACGGAGATGCCATTGTTGCAGCAGCAGAAGAAACCCTTGAGATGGATGACTTCAAAAGCTGCAGTCCAGAATTTAGGATGGAACTTTTGTGAGTACCTGCATAGTGTATTTTAAAAATAATTATCTACAATTAAAATTTGGTTTTATAAGTTTTACGTAATGATTAGAAAATGATTATATATTTGTTTTTTGTTATTATTTGATAGAATGTGTAATAATATATAATTCGATACCCTATTTCAATAAGGAAACAACTCAAAATTTCAAGGTTGCAAGGATGACTGTGTGAGTGGACACTATTCTTTTCGGTTACCCATTATTCACCTCCCTCCAACAGGTAGATTCGCCACTCGCACATTCTAAGCAATTCATAATTGGAAATAGAATTTCGTAAGAAAATATTTTTGTGAAGTAGAAAATTGTCCTATATGAAAATTACTATATATTTTTTTTCAGGAATTTCCTCCGCGGTGTGGCAACGAAAGTTACGTCTCTGAGATCGATATATCGAAATTGCGGTGTGATAGCAATGGAACTCGAGAGGCTGACCGTGACGCAAGTGGTTGTGTTCCTCACCACGTGCAAGAATAAATACATGAGAAGTGTAATTGAACCCGGTACAGCAGTTGGCGCGTTAGCAGCACAGGTAAATAATACTATAAATTCTCTCTTCCATTCTACCTCGCATCCATTTTATCTCAGCAATCCTCTTAATGTTGTCCATCTATCCTAATCCTCATTATATTGTTTGGGCCTTCTACAGTTTGATTTCTCACTGATGCTTTCCATTCCTTGCAGTTTAATTTCAAGTACTCACCGCGATTTGAATGTATTGCTCTGTGGTTCACGATTTCTATGATCATTTTCATGGGGATCGCTGCCTGCGCTGCTAGCCTATGGTATAAAGAGTATCCACAAAAATAAAGATTCGATCTATTATCTTAAGTGGGCAGCGCAGTGCACTGTTGTCATTCACCAAGATCCTGGTCTGAATCCTCTCTCTTGACCTGCACATACAGGTACGGGGTACATCCACGATGCTCCTCAAAGGTGAGAAGGAAGTTTTCGATGACTTTCGCCTTGCCCCGCCTTCAAACTTTGATGCTGAAAAAGTATCAATTAGGAAATGGATAATACGTCAAATGACTCTGGATGCGGTGTTGACGACCTGGCAGCGAAAATGGGATGCCTCCACCAAGGGCAGGCACACCTATTTGTTCTTTCCAACTATTCAATGGTGATTGGACATAATTGGTTTAACTCCTGACCACTACACCAGTCAATTCTTGTCAGAGGATTCGCTGCCAAGCTTTTTGAGATTTGTCACCTGAACAACATGTCCATTTCGGAACCATTTTTTGGAACATTCACAGCGGGTTTAAATAAAGCTGCATGATCTTTTTTCTCCAACAATTGTCACTGTTACTAATGTGGACAGTCTATATTGTAATCATAGAGAAGATAAAGTGCATGAATGGGTGAACGGTGTTTTCGGAATGAAATAAAATGAAAACAAGTACAGATCAACAAAACCGACATGCGAGCACAGCAGAGAAAGGTTTATGAAGCACTTAGTGACAAATATGTGAGTACGATGGAATACATGGGAACGTAAGCGGAGGTAATACTCACACGATGTAAGATATTTTTGCTTAAATTATTGAAATCTTTCAGAGTATTGGTGAGCCTGGTACACAGATGACGTTGAAGACTTTCCACTTTGCCGGTGTGGCTTCCATGAACATCACGCAAGGCGTGCCGCGCATCAAAGAGATAATCAACGCCAGTAAAAACATCTCTACGCCCATCATAACTGCAGAATTGATCAATCCGGAAGATCAGGAGTTTGCCAGAAAGGTTAAGGGAAGAATTGAGAAGACCACACTTGGAGAGGTAATATTAGATTATTTTTTATGGCATAAATAAATTATTATTATGCTCACTATAAACATACCATATTGTCGTGAAGTTCTGTAGTTTTCACAAAAAATACATTGTTGTTGGAGAGTCGAACAAGAAAAAGCGATGTATGAAAATGCCGTAACAATAATCAAATAAGCCCTGTGTAATTCATGCACACTAGAAGATATGCATTTGCACATATTCAAGGTTAAATTGTTATATAATGATGAAATTGAAGTGTCTGTGATATTGAAATATTTGCTCATTTCATATATGTATTTATATAACACAAAATATATATTTTTTGAATCGTTGTCTTTTTGTTCCGTTATAACTCCAAAACTATTTGACCAGTATTGATGAAACATGCACAGATTATAGACTAGTGTTGTTGCCAATTTAGTAAAGCTTCCGATATGTCAAGATGGCCGCCGGAAGAGGTGGTTCCTATCAAAAATTAAAGATTATTACCCTATGTGGTTACATATAAATTGTAGGTATTACAATCTGTGATATCACTGTTCACCATGAGCTGTTGTATCGAAAAGAGATGACCGTATAGTATTTCAGACACTAATGTTCCAATTTTATTAGAATTAATAAGAACATTAATTTGACATTGATTGGTATCAAATATCTGATTGCAGCGCTGTCATTATTATCAGATATTTGACAGGTACCTACGACTTGATACTTACGAGCACCTACCAAAATTTGATTAAAATATATTCCGACCATGTCCGATCCTAATAGGATCATATAGGCCTCCACGGAGTGGAGGTTTGTGTTAACAGATTTTGTTTTTACGAGAAATGGATGTCAACCACTAGCTCAACCTATTAGGTCCATACCCTGACTCATACACAAATTGAAAAACAATATGTGTACTTGCCAGACCCAGGATTCGAACCTGGGACCCACGGCGTTATAGGCCAACGCTTAAGCCGCGCGGCCACCGTGGGTGTTATAAATATATATGATTTCTAATTTACTTTCCTACCTATTTCATTATATTCTGGTGGTTTTTAATACATATTTTATTTAGACATTGATTATATATTTATGCCCGTATAGCATTGATCTCAATGCTATACGGCCATCAGTCTCCGATACAACAGCTCACTGTGAACTGTGAACATGTAACATGGTGCTTTTGTCCGGTGTGTCCTCATCTTGATGCTAAGCTGCTTGACTACGATTTAGATTAATGTATATATTATTATTTTTTTACAGATTACTACATATGTTGAAGAAGTATATTTGTCTGACGATTGCTTCGTGTTTATTCGGCTCGATTCGGAGAGAATTAGACTTCTAAGTTTGGAGGTTAACTCCGAAACCATCAGATACGCGTAAGTTACTGGACATAATATCAATGTATCTTTTATTATGTACATATCACATCAATTTCATTTATGTTTTCATTTTCTTTTCTAGGTTATGTACATCGAAGCTAAAGCTGAAACCTAATAATGTGGTGGTGGTCGGAGAGTATTTTTTGAAAGTCTATCCCGATAGAAACAAATATGGCCACTGTCTTAATTTTGGTCTTCAGCTATTGGCACAGCAGGTGCCTAAAGTTGTCGTGAAAGGGCTGAGTCACGTTTCAAGAGCTGTCATAGCCTGCGACGATACTAAAACGCCCCTTAGGTTGGTATTACACTAATATATATCATTTATTTTCAAGTTCAAGTATTGAAAGTAAGGATTTGCACCCATGTGCTCTGACTACTGTCCGACAACATGAAATCGGCTATAATAGGAAGTCGCTGTAGTCACATATAGAAGAAGTTTCAGTGAAATACCTGTCATGGCGGCAATGCATGCTAGAGTTGTGTTTAAATATTGTATCAGTTCTCCTTTTAGATGCGACTCTTTTCCATCTTCGCAAAACACCCAAAGTTTAATAATAATAATTATAACATCACTCCTGATCGTTTTATTATAAAAAGTTTCAAATTAAGTAAATTGATAGATCCGTACACTGCGGGAGCGTAATACCCCGTTTACACGTGCATGGATTTACTGTTGACAGTGTGTATTATCGCGGCCGTAACTAAAAAATGTATGGGTATGACTGTATTATCCTGTAGTTGCAGCTTGCATGCAAGAATCAAAAAAGTTTGGAAGCTTCTGAATTTGCATGCGACAGTAGGGGTTTTTTCGATCTGCCCCTGCACAGTAGAACGACAGTGGCAAAACTGCCGCAAAAATAACGAACTATACTCTTTTAAGGTTAACCGATTTTCACTACCTGTCAAATAGTACCATAAAATGACAACATCGCGTCTCGTTTACTCTGGAAGAATGAAATTGGAGAGACAGTCAGCACTTTTACGTGTAAACAGTTATTGTCACGATAGTTTAAAATATGCACTATTGCTGCCAGTAAATCCATGCACGTGTACAGGTGCTATAATGGTCATTTTTGACATTTTTATTGGAATTTAGTGCTCATAAAGATAAGATTTTATTTTTTTAATGTTACAGCTACAAATTATGCGTGGAAGGGGACGGCCTCAGAGACGTAATGGCGACTTACGGTGTGAATGGAAATAAGACAACGTCAAACAACATCTGGGAAGTGAGTACACATCTACATATTTATGCCACTACAGTTACATTTACCACCAGAATTATAAAAAGCCTCTAGTAAAACTATGTGAAAATTCTATAAACAATCAACAATTAAATACCCTGAAATGTCAGTTATTGTTTTTCCTTTGAGTGGAGTGCAGTTGTGCCACTGACGGGTTAATGGGTCATGAAATATCAGGATTATTTTTATTACCTTCACAATTTATGATGTTTTAAAACAGCGGTCCCCAACCTTTTTGACCTCGCGGACCACTAAACTCAAAATCTGGAATCCCGTGCACCACTACCATGTATTTTTTCCACACTTGTTCCAAACATTTTAAATTTCATTTTAATAAAAAAGAATCAACACAATTATTAAATTAATATGAATTCTATGTCGACATAGAGGTGTATAAAAGATTAATTACAATAATTACAAGATAAAAAAAACTTTTTATATACAACGTTTTTAAATTTTCTGTTGAATCATATAAACTTGACTTGACGTCAATCGACGTGATCAAAAAAATTTGAACTTCATAGAAATAATACTGAAATGTTATTTTGACATGTCATATTGATTTCCATAGTAACGCACGTATATATGAATAATTTAGTTGCTAGGACCCCAGACCCCTAGCAACCAATAATGGTGTCGAAATAACTTTTCATACAAAACAGAATTAACTGAAAATGAATTCAATTCTACTTAAAGATGGCTAAAAGTATTAAAAAAATGCATTAGCATCGTGTTCTGATTTGATTTATTCGAAAAGTTTCAAATGTCTAGCTAGTCGGGAAGTTAGTTAAAAATCGATTGCAAGATTTGTACCGGACAAAGAACCACCGGACAAATAAGAATACGAGCTAAGAAAAACGTAAAAATAAAAAAAAAGGATCAATGACCACTCACAATAGAACAATATGCCAAAAGTATGGTGAAGAAATATGAAGCTATATTTTATCCCGAACAGCAAACTTTATTCAATTTATTTCTTCTTTTAACACTTTACGGTCCGGTCACGCCACATTGGCGTCCTTTGCAAGCCGAACGTTACGATCCGGTGACGCCTACGTGGCGTCCTCACATAGGCATATCTTTACTGTGAAAAATAAATATGAAATTTAATATTTGGTTGCAAGATCTATCGACAGATGGTTGAATGACATGTGCAAGAAGTAAAAGCATGATGGAAAAAAAATATTTCGGGGTTTTTACAGAGATGGCGGACGTAATACCATTCAGTATTTTTTTTGTACCTATACCATTTTTTTTATTAGTTACAAGCCCATTTCTAGACGGCTGAATCACGAGACGTAAACAAAAACGGTAATAAACACTCAATGTTATATTCCAGTGTCGTCACTTCAACTTCGAAATTTAATTGTCGACCCTTTTCAGTGGTAGTCACCCATTTATGAACCTGCATTCTTTTTTTTTTAAATGAACGCGATTTTTCGCTATGAAATTGCATCCTATTTGATAATTTGTCATTAATGGCTTATTACCCATGAAACACCCACCCACCATGCTTCATCATCCATGATAGAAATCTTAACTTGAAAATGAGAATAGTTATAAATGTGAACTTGTATCGCGTTGTCATTTTCGTTCGCTTTTTTCGGGAGATTATTGCTTGTGTAACTGCATAAATAATAGCTATTATTATTTATATTGCACTAATTTCATTGAAAAAATAATTAATCTAAGTATATTTCAGCTAGGATATATATTTTTTATTAGTTTTATCTCCAAAAAAACTTTTTAAAATGGAGGACCATTCGTTTTTAAACAGAGGAAAACTATGCGGATTGTATGTCAGATATTCCCAGTGACTGAAGATATCGGAGATTTTAGTGTAATTTTAACACAATCAAATATTTCCGGGGATTTCCGCAACTAATAAACGTTTAAGAAGAAAGTGTAAAGTGTGTTCCTCACATAAACTTCGAAAAGAAACTATTTACATGTCCAAAGAGTGTAAAGTACCTCTACATCTACATATTGGTAATTGGTTTTCTTCGTATAATTTTAAAAAAAGTGTATTAGTTGTTAGTTCATTTTACATTCATAGTTTTATAAACTATTTCAAATAATTTCAGCTTTAGTGTGATAATAATTATTTCGTGCCTAGCCAGTTATCTAAAGGTATTATCCATAAGATTGAGTGTTGATTCAAATATTTTTGTGGAATGTAGATGTTTGTTTTACAATTCTATTGCTCATAGATTTTGTTATATGAATTTTTTACGCACGCCTCTGCACTGTTATTGGATTGTCTCGATTCCTACAATAATACCAAATTGTAATAAACGGTGGGAATGTATATGCGTGCATTTTATTTATTTGAATTTACTCGAAAATATGCACGCCACTGCACTGCCTCAGCCATAAAACCCATAAAACCAATAAATCAGATTAGTGTTCTTTCGGGAATGAATGTGCATTTATTTTTAAACACTTCACAGTTTGTGTGAAGTCTTTGTTATTTTATTATATTTGATAATCAGAGATATGAGTAGTAGCGCTAAAAATGAATTGATACGTATTCTATAGCGGTGTAAAACATTTTGTATTTGAATATTTTATTACATTTTTAAATTAAAAAATAATATATTGTGATTGCTTTATATCAATAGGCTGTTTCCTTTACATTATATTTAACAAATTGAACTAATCTAATAACATATAATAAACAATTTACGAAAATTTACAAATTATATACTTTACCTTTATGGAACGCGGGCCAGAGGTTGACAAGTGTTAAATAAATGACACAATTTGATGCATTGATATATTTTAAGTATTTTCTGAAAATTTTATTGAAATATATCAATAGGTTCAAAAGTTATATCATTTTTAACTTCGCGATCGAAATTTGTTGATTTTCATTAAAAAATACCGGATATTGGCGTAGGTTCTTCGCCAAAATTCGCGGACCGTATAGTGTTAACATGGAATATGGACTGACGACGTAATAGGACAAAAATTGAAAAAAATATATTATAAGAATATACTGAAACTGTTTGATAAATACGAAAATTGACTGGCTCATGAAATAGTGTACTTTATTATGATATATTGAATATTTTTATATGCCAGTACTGAAAATAATGTTGAAGGGAATTTTTTCTTGCGAAAATTTCGATTTGTGGCGAATTTCGAATTATCCGTGTTCTTATTAACGAAGTTTTACTGTATACAGTTTGTTTTATCATGTTTTATGTTGTCAAATACGATGAGGCTGTCTACTAGTTGCGTAATAATCTGTTAATATCCTGGTGATGCAAATGTATAAATGTAAAAATTCACGATAACACAGTTTCTCAACCCCTTAAATGTCGGGAGGTATTAGCATGGCGGTACCCGGCAGGTCGCAAATCTATGAAAAAATAAATATATTAAAAGTATATCATATTGACTTATATTTCGGTAGGTATTACACCATGATTCCAAGAGATGGCAGTGTGTATACAGTGTATTAAATTATTTAAAATAATCAACTGAGGTTAGTTTAAGAGTGTAAAGTACAGCAAATACATGCTCATTTTCTATGGTCTATATGGTCGTATGGAATTATAGAACACATAAGCGTGCTTGTGGCATACATTCGGTTAACCATGCTTACTTATTTAATCCATACTAGCAGTTTCTTCTCATTATTTTCATAATGGGACAATTATTAACATTTATTGGAGGTTTACTATTATAATTACAATCAAACACATTGCTTGGTGAAGCATGACTGTCACACTTGTTGAAATTTACTAGGTAGAACAGTCTAGATGTCATATAAAGTGTCCCAAAACCCTGCAATTTTTTCAGTTCAGTGAAGCCTCCTCCCACGGGAATAGAGATTGTTTTGAAATACGTGTACTCATTTTTTGTGTTACTTTTAGGTATATCAAACTCTTGGAGTGGAAGCTGCTAAGACAACCATTATGCATGAGATTAAAGAGGTGATGGAGGGTCACGGCATGTCAGTGGACTACCGCCACATCATGCTGCTCGCCGGACAGATGACGGCGCGCGGAGAAGTCCTCGGCATCACCCGCTATGGTCTCGCCAGGATGAAAGAGTCTGTCTTGAATCTTGCATCGGTGAGATGTCAAATAATATATTAATTCTGCTTTGTATCAACGAGAGTTTATATTATTCAATTTGATAGAAATGTAGATGTGAAATAATAATTAGGATATGTATTTTGTTTGTTAAATAATATGTAATATGATTTGGACATTGTTAATGACCTAATATTTTATGGGGTTACCTATGGTAAAATACATCGTCTCTGTTCTGGCAGAAAACACTAACTGGAGAATACTAGTTTTGAGTAATTTGACTTTGAAGTTGTTAAAATGTTTGAAATGGTCTATCATGTGAGTTTATTAAGTAATCGTAAAAAGGATGACTTTAAAATAAAGACTGTTTATTTATTAAGAAGGTTTCCAGACGGTAAAGTTTGAAATAAGTAACATTTTGGTATAACTAACTCAATGTCATTTTTTCGAATTAGTGTCTTCTGCCAGAACAGTGACGATATTTGATTTTTAATTTAGGGGATTGAAATTTTGAAACTAATAACTATACTCGAACAACATCTTCTTGGCTATGTGTTAAAACTGTGAACTAACAAGCTCCTCCCATTTTTAACCGCAATTCCATTGTAAACTAACAAGCTCCTCCCATTTAGTTTACAACAGCGCCTTCCGGCTTTTGCCTAAATCTTCTTGTTGGAGAGTAGTAATGATATTGTGGCATAAAAATTCGAATTATGGTAAATTTCGAATTATAGGATCTAAATTTAGGACCTTAGGTCTTATGAATTTTTTATTAAATTTTGATTGCGTATTATGTAATGTTGATTTTTCTGTTCTGTAAGAAGACACATTATTTAAATTTCTGATGACTGTTTAATTTCACAGAAGATATCTAATTCGTTGTCCAAGACAGTTACATGTCACAAAATCAATTCTTCGACAATGAAAAACTGGAAATTTAAACACTTATACTATGATCTGGAGATGTCTATTCATTAATACAATTATATACTAACTTTTTAAAGTTATATAATAAGTATGACTGCCTCCGAAAATTGTTACTATTAGAAATACTGTTGACAAATCATCGATTACTGATAAAATTTGTTTAATGTTTTCAGTTTGAAAAAACAGCCGACCACTTATTTGACGCAGCATATTATGGACAAGCCGACGCAATCGAAGGTGTCTCGGAATCCATCATCATGGGCATTCCGGCCGCCATCGGCACAGGTATCTTCAAGCTGCTCCACCACCACGATATACCGGAGCAGCCGCAGCCCAGGAAACTGATATTCGACCAGCCGTGCTATCATCAGTCTATTTGGGAATAGTCCGTATTGATATTTATTTGTGATACATTTTTTGTAAATAAAAATACATTGATTATATATTTTGACGTATTTTATTTCGAATCTCCAATCTTCAATAAATACTTCCAACATATTATGCGGTTTCTATGGCAATAAAACTACAGCTTAAATCTACCGTTAATATACCACAGGTATTACCAGATTTAATAGGATATAACAATCTCCTAAAAAGACATAACAAACAAAATCGATCATCGACAATAAAATTGCCTACCTATACACATATTCATAAGAAATGTGTCATATCTATTTTGTACATTGCAATTCACTCCTTGACATGATAGTGAGTATTTAAATCAAGAAGAACTATACAATTTTTAATTTAAAGCCGGAATTATAAAAAAAACCATTCAATATATGGATGAGGTGCTGAGGATTAAACTACAAGTGCACCTGTGATCAAATTTAGTAAATCGACTTCATAGTTAAATTAGACTTCTATTTCCAAAACTTAACGAGTTTACATAATATAGTCAAAATCGAAAGATAGGTACATAAAAATTTAATGACACTGAAACCGATTAATTAAAACAATACAGATAATTATTGGTAATATGTCCAAGTTTTTTGATTGCAATAAATGGTTAATTGGTTAAATGAATGCTGCATTTCGAAAACGTTATCACTATTGTGTTTTAGTCAAAATAGTGAAAACAATCCCATATAAAAATAAATAGTGAAAAGTTTTTATGTAAATTATATTATTTTATAGAAAGTGTTAACTATGTTCAAAAAACTACAAAAAAAATTACCTTACATTTGTGTTATTAGGTAATATGATGATTTTTGCAACTTATGTCACTCTTTTTTAAAATGTGACATGTAACGTTTTCGAAATAGAGCTTTCAAATATATTTGAAAATAGAAATCGGAAAAAGAAACTAACATCAAACCCTTGAAGCACAAGTTTTCGAAAAATATTGAATTACGAACCTCAAATATGCGATTGAAAATTCTATATATCATGTAATTGACAAATGATCCATTAGTATTGTATGAACAAATATTGACATTTCTTTAGGTATATTTCTAAAAGGGAGACAAGTCAGGCCAAACTGTTCAAGTCAGATATGTTCTGTAAAAATAATATATAATAACATTTTATACACATAGTTTACACATTCATGTGAAGTTCCAATATTAAAATCCAATGCTAGGAATAAAATGTATGTAACGATTCATACAAAGCAGTTACATACATGTTTGAATCCTGTTTCATGCATAAATAGGTATGAAATGATATTGTAAAAGCTGGTCCTAACTCTTTTTTTAATGTCACTTGTAGTCATTTAATCCTCAGTCCCACATTTTATTTATGTGGTTCAGGATCACAATGCATTACTGGGTTCTCTTCAATTCTCATTTTATTTTGATGACTAGCTTCAAACATCGGCAACCTGGTGTATAATAATACATATCAGCATTGTCGTGCAGCATTACTGATCAATTGTGTTGATTTTTGTCCATTTTTCACTGACAGCCCACAGCCATCTGGCGAGGCTAAGGTTGTTTGCATGCTCCGACATCGGCTCTTCTTTCATATCACTGTAAAAAAAAAATGAAAATCAAACTCCAATAGCGAGTTTCTATCATAGATAAGTTTCTATCATGAGGTTATGGAGACATTTCGGTAAACAATAGTCTGCCTATAATTCAGTGTGTGTTCGATATCGCATGGTGTTTAATTAACGTTATAATGCCTAAACCTTCGTGGAAGCAGACTAAAAGCATTATTTTGAATGTATAAGTATTGTGAGGAGTAACAGAAAAGAAAGCTTTTAATTCCTCTCTATATTTAACTGACAAACTTGGAAGCATGTTTCAATTGCGCCAACATACAAAAAATATGTCTTACATGGCTACCAATTCAATAATACTTCTTTAATAATTAATAATAATTATCTTTAATAATAATAAATATCTTTAATAATAATTAATAAATAATTTTAATAAATCTTTGCAGAATCGCCGTCAAATGTCGTAATACTCAAAGTTCATAAGTTTCGTCGTGTTATAAATGAAACTCCTTGTTCATTAAGGTACTCTATTTTTTGGATAAATAAATTGCACTAATCCAATGGGCATAATAATGTCTTCGCAACTCTCATTAGTAAGTATTTAGAATAGTTAGTGCCTAGGACTACATAGATTGATGAGGACAATACCTAAAATATTTCCCGGTAACTTTCTCCAGCTCTGGTGCCAGTGCTGCGTAGAGGACAGTTTGACAGCCGGCGTACGGAGTTCTTACGAAAGGCCACGACAGCGGGTAGAGTAGCACCTTCGTTATGCTGTGCTCGGCAGCCATGTGACGGGTTATGTCGCTATCTACCAAACCGGGATGTACAGCATTCACCGTTACCTTGGTATCTGAAAAGTACAACACACTTCTTTAGTATAACGATCTTGCACTACGAATAATCAGTTCGCATAAAATGGTCAAAATATTATGTACATATTCTGTGAGTAATTTCACATTATAATATTATGGAATGTCTAACTTTGATAAACTATTTCTTTTATTCAACGAATAAGACACATTCTATATACTGAATATACATAATTTCAAAACATCTCATGCATATACACACTAGAAAAAATCGTTTTGTAGAAAAAACATTACGACGGTTTTAACTGGTAGTTGTTACATGAAATGCTTATCGAATTGCGTTATAATATTGGCTATCGGTTTTGGTATATTAAATTAAGGTAGGTGTCAATTAATTCTTTAATTACTAACCGACGTCGCGGTAATCTGTACAGTGTTTCTCAACCTTTCTTTTCTATCCCCATCCATAAGTAATAACTTATATATATTGGAAAACTATCAACACCGTTAAATACTGTAAAATTATTGGACATGGAATAGTGTATGCATGGCCCCCACATTCTGAAGCGACCCCCAGGCCAGGATGTATGGCGGGCCCCCCTACCTATCGCTAATATAAGGGCATTGTGATTTTCGACAGTAGTGTCAAATGGTTTCCGCAGAACCCCAGAGTTAAGGTTATTCCATGTATTCTTAGCGATTTTTAAATGAATCTAGTTGATTTACTGAGTTATCGGCACTCATCGTCATATTGTGAAGCACTGATCGCAACATCCTTTTGTGGTAGAAACTTTAAGGAAGCAGGCAACTTTTTTATCAATAGAACAAATTTGTGGTGTGTGTTGTTTTTACTTAACTGATCGACCCACCGTGCCAGACCCCCAGATTAGAGCTCTATCAGCCCCCACTTGTGGGGGCCATGGGTGCATGTTATGTATAACATGGTGAGACCATAAAAGAATCCAAGATATATAAACAAGAGAACAAGTAAGAATTTGAAGATAGTTAGATATAAAGAAATGATAATTGTTGATCAAACGCATGTCTAACATGATATACAATACCTAGCAGACGATTTGACAGTTCATTGGTGAAAAGGGCGTTGGCCAGTTTACTCTGGTTGTATGCCTCGGCCGGGTCGTATTTTAGGTCTGAATTAAGATCGTCTTTGTTTATGGTTCCTCTATGGTGCGCAACACTCGATAGAACAACTACTCGACTAGGACCCGAATTCTGTAAAAGATAAGTGAATCATTAATTAGGCTCACAGATTACCCAGTTCACCACCATATTCGTGGACAAAATAGGAAAGTTAAAATTCCTAAACCCCCTAACCTTAGCTCTAACCAAGTTAAAAATCTTTATGAACTGCAGTGAAATATTTAACTATTTAAAATTTTAACTTCTTTTACTGTTAATTTAATTCTTGTGTCCATTTAACCATTAATGTTTAACCATTATTTCCGACTGCTCTTACATGAAGCCTATTAGATCGTTTTCTCTCAAACAGTGCTTGAATCCGAAATTCAAAATGAATTTGTATCTAATTAAAGTAGATCATGAGCACTATTTTTCAGTTTCATTTTCATTATTTTAATAAAATTTTATAATGTTTAACATATTCATCAATTCGGCATAACATGAAATCAGTGTAAATGAAAATTTTATTAATTTATCTATTGACCTTTAGTAGATCCAACAGTAAATGTGTGAGCAGAAAATGGCCCATGTGATTGACTCCGAGTTGCATTTCGATGCCTTCTTTGGTCTTACTCTTGGGACATCTCATGACGCCCGCATTGTTCACCAAGACATCTAATCTGGGCTGTTCCCTTTTGAAGGTGGCGGCAAAGTTTTTGATGGATTCAAACGATGACAAATCGCACGGTCTGCAGTAGACATATTGGTTATGCGTGTTTATTACAATCTCTTTTCGAGCCTCTTCACATTTTTCCATGTCCCTGCATGCCATGTACACCTAAAATACATAAAACCATTTGAAGTGCCGAGGAGAACACAAGTACACCGGTGATCGAATTGGGTAAAGATAAATATTCAACTGTAAATTCTAAATAATTGTTTTCAACATGGTCTTATTCTCAATCATGTATCACTATTCCAATAACAAAATATTTATGTTTGAAAGGAAGACAATTTAATGCATTGATGTATACTGCCCCCATAAGCAAAAACACAGCTAGTGGGAAAAAATGAAAAATTAAAGTAAGTATGAGGTGACATACTAGATAAAATTCTGAACATAATTACATAACAAAATAAACAGAAAATCATTTATTTTAATATACAAATCATCATAATGTGTTCATTACTTTTGCAAAAATGTTAGGCTTTTCGAAGCAACAAAACAGTAAATAATGATTCATAAGCAAAAACACAGCACATCTATCGATTTGCTGCGTTTTTTGCTTAAAAATGCTGGCTTACTGTTGTTTTGTTTATGATTCTAAAATTTTTACACAAACGTAATACCGCATGTAACTGGTAATAGTGAGATAACCTCAAATTAATCATTCACTAACTTCATATCGCCCTACATTTTTAACGATTGGACTAAGAATCATGAAAAAAAGATTCTCAACCTTGTTTTGGAGAGTATGCAATTGGATAAACTTGATCAAAATGCTGCAAAATCCAATAAATTATAATGGAAAGTAAAATGTTAATGACCAGACTTTTTAATTACAACATTTAAATATCATGTTAATTAATCTAATGGCCAACTACTGAAAACGCGCCAGTCTACATTTCACATATTATTCAATACTTTTTATACTCTGATGAGATTAGTTCTAAATTCGAATGTATATCTATAATAACAACACAATATGCCCATGGTACGAGGGTGGGTCAATAAGTCCTTAGAAAAGCCGACAGGTGGCGCGACTAGTACTGTAAGCGGTTTGTTTTCATGCAGCGGCACTACCGATTCAGTATGCTGCGAAGTTTCAATCAGATTGGTCGGGTTGTTGTTTTTTATTTTCGTACATTTAAAAAAAAAAATTGCTTGTTTACAAAAATGGAGAAAATTGAGTTTAGAGCTGTTATTAAACATTTTAATATAAAAGGGTTAACAGCAAAGGAAATAAAAAATGAGTTGGATTTAGTTCACGGCACATCTGCTCCTTCACTTGCAACTATTTATAACTGGTTAAATGAATTTAAACGTGGTCGTACATCAACAAAGGATGAACCACGCTCAGGACGTCCTGTAGAGGTGACTACACCAGAAATGATCAATAAAATCCAAGATATGGTGTTAAGTGACCGAATATTAAAGTTGAGTGAGATAATTGAGGTTACAGGGATCTCAAAAGGTAGCGTCATTTCTATTTTACATGACAAATTGGGCATGAAAAAAGTTTCTGCAAGATGGGTGCCGCGTTTGCTCACAGTCGACAATAAACGCAATAGGGTGGTGGCCTCTAAAGCCCTGTTGTCGCTCATGCAACGCAATCCGGATGAATTTTTTCGTCGCTTTGTGACTGTAGATGAAACATGGATACACCACTATACTCCCGAGACGAAAGAACAGTCAAAGCAGTGGATTGCGAAAGGCGAACCATGTCCAAAGAAGGCGAAAACCGTAAAATCAGCTGGTAAGGTTATGGCTACTGTATTTTGGGATGCACGTGGAATTATTTTCGTTGACTATTTGGAAAAAGGAAAAACAATAACAGGGGATTATTATGCATCTTTATTGGACCAGCTAAAAAACGAAATTGAAGAAAAACGGCCTCATTTAAACAGGAAAAAAATCCTCTTTCATCAGGACAATGCCCGTGTTCACACATGTTTACGATCAATGGCTAAAATTGAAGAATTGAAGTTCGAATTGGTCGACCACCCACCGTATTCGCCAGATTTAGCCCCCAGTGACTTTTTCCTTTTCCCAAACTTAAAAAAATGGCTAAGTGGACAACGTTTTTTTTCAAATGAAGAAGTCATCGATCGGACAAATGCTTATTTTGAGGACCTTCCGAAAACTTATTTTTCTGACGGTTTAAAAAAAATTGAGAAACGTCTAACCAAGTGTATTGAGCTCCAAGGAGATTATGTTGAGAAATAAAAAAAAATACAAAAATAAAAACTGTTTTAATGCTTTTTTCTAAGGAATTATTGACCCACCCTCGTATGTAACACAATGTTAGGAATTAAACCCTAACGTATAACTATTCCAGTTAGATGTTTGATTCTGATATCAGACATGAATATGTATGTCGTTATGTCAAAACTGATCACATATATATATTAAATTATGTCACTTGTCTCGTTTAATCCTCAACATTTTAATTATAGCATTCCTTCCCCAAGAAGACCGACATTGTCTGTGATGAAGATTCTTTACGAAACATTGATTTAACATTCAATTTAGACCATTTCAAATAATATTTTCCATTTCTTTTGACCATATCCGATCCTAATAGGATAAAATATTCTTAAATAATATGTAAATGAATTTTTGTCTAGCAATTTTTTTCATCTAGCAATATTCCATTCCACTGGTAACTTATTTATACTTACTTATTATGGTAACTTACTGCCATCTGGTTGGAATTGACCAAAGTTTTTAGTAACAGATTTTTAGAAATTCATGGTAGATGCCTTTAAATATAAATAGATGGCGTAAAAGTCACATTTTATATGTTATTTTGGCAAAGACATCGCCTTAACAGATTTTTGTTTTTACGAGAAACGGATGTTAGTCACTTGCTCAACCTATTGGGTCCATACTCTTGACTCCAAACACAAATTGAAAAACAATATGTGTATTTGCCACCCAGGATACGAACCTGGGACGCATAGTGGGCTACAAATAGCACAGATTAATCAGTTGTTATTAACAGTTTTAAATAAATATAATAACGTAGATTTTGCTAATGAACCAAGTTATCGATTACATCAAATTATTGGGCAGTAATTGAATTAAAATTTTATAAGAAGACTAACGACACCATCTGGTGGAAAATTATTTATCGCGGTTTCCTAAATGCACAAAGTATACTATAGGACAATTCTAAATTAACAAATTCTCATGGGAAGTCCGTCTAAGATTTTAGATGGGTTTGAAAGAAACTGTGTGTATATTATTTTCTTTTGCTATTTGAATAATCATTATTTAGTTTTATGTAGGTACATAATATATATTATGTTCTTTGCTATTATGCTATAAAGTATGTGCCTATTTAAATATCACAGCTTTTCTCTGACTGCTACAATTACATCAGCGCATCTGTCAAAACTGTCTATCTCGCTCTAAAAGTTAATACAGCCAAGAGAGGTGCTGTTAAAACATAGCACTTTTTGACAATTAAGACGGTTAACATATTGTGATAATTAACCGTATCAATACTTAAATATGATAAACTACCCTTGATAGGACCCTTGTGTATAGAATAGATGCGCAGTAGGCCGTAATCGTCTACTGGTCTGCTAGTCACCGTAAGTTATGCCACGTACTCAGTGGCAGTATGATTTGTTACAGACATAACTGATAGTCAGATGCAAATAAGAAACCAAATTTGTTATTGAAATGTTTTGGAATAATATATTTACATGTGCTCCTCTTTTCGCTAAACTTCTGGCAGTTTCTCTTCCGATTCCAGTATTGGCCCCAGTTACAATAATCACTTTGTTTTTTGCCTGCAATTTCTTATCAAATTCCGGTCCGCTCATGACGTCTCTGCAAAAGAAATGCTTGATCAGAATCTCTAATAGAAGACAGTTAAGGCAGCGATTTCCAAACTGGGAGGTGCGGAGTGTTGCGAAGGGAGGCGTGAAAAGTTTCACACAATTAATATAGCCACAGGTTTGCAGTTTGCAAATGCTTATTTTATAAAACGGCCGCTAGATATAAACTACATAAAACAATCCTATAAAAGGTTGTTTGCAAACCTGTCTGAAAATTAGGAGACTAATTTTATAATACCTCACTTCTATAGTATATTGTGAAGCGCGCTGGCTATCTCGTGAAAAAATGAAATAAAATGGTCAAATCATAATGTTGAAATTTGAGGAAAATTTGTTTAGGAATGATAATTTTGTTTGTAAGCTTGTCTGTTTGGTTAAACTTTAAAAAAAAATGAGTAAATAAATCAATGCAAGGACCACTAATGCATTCACTGATTTAAAAAGACGAAGTGAAGGCATCCATAAAATATTGGAGCTTTAAATCAAAATCACAAAAAAAAAAATAAGTTCGCCATGTTTCCACTTTTAAATGATTTGTGCGCCAGATACATTGAAGCAAACAAAAATCTATTTACTGAATTCTTGGTTAGTTTGCTAATGCACTTTTCACGTTATTTTATTAATAGTAAAAAAAAAAATCGCTGCTTTATTTCGAGGCTATTACATATTTTAAATATGTGGTTATGCGTTGCAATTTGATGTGATACCTGTATGATGATTGATATACTTAAATGATAATTTTTGATATTTGATATTTAAAAAGGTGTCTATATTATTTAATGAAATAAAGGGGGGGAGGCGCCAAGATTAGATTTTTTTAAAAGGGAGGCAGGGAGGCGTAGTAACATAAAGTTTGGAAACCACTGAGTTAAGGTATACTATTTCCGAAATTGAGTGAATGGTTAACAATAAGAACTATTAAGATAACTCCACATTGATGGGTTCCATATTGTCCTTCTATTTTGTAAGCCTGGTAAATCTAAAACATATTTTTTCAGGACACATTAAAAACCAAAGATTTTGAATTTTCTTCCAGATTGAGTGTTCTGTAATATGTACCAATAAAAGTCGTTGAAGGCAATTTTCGTTTGACTTAAGTCCGATATATGCAGTGGCTCAATGCGAGTTGGGGCACAGAACTAGGAATTTTCGTATGTCGACAACTAGTGATAATTTTATTTGATACATACCTATTTAACTAGGTTACATGTAAATTGTATGTAAAACATTTCACCGTGGCACAGTTCGCCGTGAGCTTTCTTATCAGAAAGAGATGACCGTATACTATACGGTCTCCAATTTTATTATATTCAATATAAACATTAATTCAATTTTCATAGGTAGCTGATTTTGGCAAAATTCATGAATTAATTCAAGAATGAAACCCTAACAAATTGGCTATTTTCAAAATTTGTTTGCAGCTGGCTTCCTGTAAAGTGTAAACCGACAAGAACCGTGTTTTATTTAGACATAAATTTTATGTCAGTACTATATGACCCAAAGAGGTTAGATGGTCTTTAATATCGTCGCTGCATATTCAATAAATCGTATGTGTCATTTGACACATTCTGAGATAATCGAAAAAAACTGTTTTAAAAAATAACTAAAAATATTTTATACATTTTTTATTTTTTTTAAATTCGACCTAAATATTTCACATGTTATTTGAGTTTGGAAAAACAAAAAAAACAACTATTTCAACATAAAATACGCGATTTTCCGATTATTTTGCACATACGACTTATTCTATGCATCATTTTGTGCACATACGATTTATTTTATACTGACACAATTTGTTAGAATTCATACTAAAATAGATTCATCTAAACATTAGAATAGTGCATTTAAGCATGAACGAAAATTGTGTGTGATATTATTATAATATTATTGGTGTACCTATACTTATAAAAAATATTAAAAAATAAGTCACCATTTTTCTGTGCCAAGTCAGAGCGTCCACAGAGTAGTGGTTATATTATTAAGATTTTTTAGGAGAATTGTCTTTAACCAACAGCCCGACCTATTGGGTCTTCGCTTTCGATCAAACATACATTGAAAAAATAACATGCATATTTTGCCAGCCGAGGGATTTAACCCTCAACCCATGCTCCAGAAATTGACTACCTGTGGGTATGCTTATGTAGCAAAAGGAGTTTTGTATGATCATTCAATAAAAGAAACTTTTTGTGGAAAGATTTAATAATTATTTTTTCACAAAAACATATTAATATAAACGAACAAGATAAGAAAACATTGGGCCGATATAAAAAAGTATATACTTAGGTAGTTATTAGAAATACCTACATTGTTACAGTTATAAAAATAAGAACAGGATAAAAATATTTTTTTATAATGTCATTCCGTCGTCTTCCGTAACTAAATGGCACAAATATGAGGTTTTCAATATTTTATTGGGTAGTTTGTGCTGACACCGTTCGCCCAATATTTTTCTAGGTTTCACAGCATCGAGTACATATTTATCATTCACTTTTCTGTACCCAATGTATGCCTCTCCTAACGTTCTCCTTATTTTATTTCGTTTCATCAAATGCGTAACAGGAATGTCCAACGACAATGACGTATAGTCCATACTGTTCATAGTATGTAATATTTCACCAGTATTTTCACAAAGCACAATATTAGTAGTTATTGTCTTCAGATGATGATGATGATGATGGAGGCATTACGTTTTCTTTTTCTGCTTCTTTTTATAATATTAACTCTCCTGAAGTTTCACATAGTATATCATCATCATCAGCCGGGGTCAATCCACTGCTGGATGAAGGTCTCCCCAAGCTTTCTCCAACTCTCTCGGTCCTGTGTCGTTCGCTGCCACGTATTTCCGCCGAACTTTATCAGTTCGTCAATCCAGCGACTATTTGGGCGACCCTGTGGCCGTTTCGTACCCCTTGGGTACCATTGGATGACGAAATGTGCCCCGCCCATCTCCATTTCAGCTGTTTGGCAACGCCTATTACATCGCGTACTCTTGTCTGCGTCCTAACCCATTCGTTTCTCTTACGGTCCTTTCGCGTGATGCCCAACATGCACCTCTCCATGCCTCGCTGTGTGACTCTTAGCCTTTGGACATTTCTCGTGTTGAGGGTCCACGTCTCGCAGCCATACGTGAGCACGGATAGCACACATTTGTTAGAACACCCTACGCTTAAGACATAATGGTAGGTCACTCTTGAAGATACTATTCAGACGTCCGAAAGTACTCCATCCCAGCTTTGTTCTTCGAGCAATTTCATCATGCATGCTTCCGTCTATGGACACCTGCTGTCCGAGATAGACGTAGCTGCTGACTTGCTCGAGTTGGGTGCCAGAAATACAGATAATCGCAGGGTCCGAAAAACAGTTCCTCATCACTTTTGTCTTTGAGACATTTATCTTAGTATATAGTTTGATAATATACCTTTTCGCAGAGTGTGGGCATATTATAAATTTCCTCTGGTTGATATGATGATGTAGGCATTTGGTTTTCATTTTCTGGCTCTTTTTGTAATATCAATTCTCCTGCAGATTCACACAGTATGTTATTACAGTTTGATAATATACCATCTTTACAGAGTGTGGGCATATTATAAATATCCTCTGGTTAATATGATGTTGAAGGTTGAGGATTAATTTCATTACATTGCGAGGGTGGGGTAAACGTTAAAAATATATCGTATTTGAAACATTTTTTACTTTACGTGATACTGACGATTCAGTGTCTTCAATTCCATTTTGTTGCCTCGAAAGAAGTAGGTACCTAATATTTTATACCCGCGACTCGATTCTTACCTACACCTTTATTAGTTCCCTGCATAAAATAAGAATACTACGTAATGTTGATGTATTATTAACAGTTTATATGTAAAAATAAAATCTTTCCCTAATTTGAAAAAAAATATTTAAATAATACTAAAGAAAGGCCACTACATTGTGATAAACATGACATATGTACCGAGCGCTTCAAGAACATAATCTAAAAACGATGCGTCAATATTTTCACAGTATTATTGACGAATTAATGGATAATAAGGATTTTATAAAACGTCAATACGTAAGTAGGTATAATGTATTGTAAATTAAGTCTTTGAAAGATGATAAATAATAATCGATAAATTGTGATGTCTTTAGTCTGAAACAACACCTTCAACGGCAACGAAGTCGATTTGTAGCAAACCGTCAAAATCATAGTCAGTGTGAAATAAATCGGATGTGCTCTACGGTAAAAAAATTTGTGCGAAATGAAATGATCGTATGTGCAACATTGCTCACATACGACTAATTCAGATGCATTTTTAGAATAGCTGCACATACGATTTATTTAATATGGTATTCATGCTGTCTCAGATTTTTTTAAAAATATAAGCATACGTTCAGATTGTGGGGAAAAAAAATCCGTTTCGAGTGGTATCATTAACTCATTTTGACCAAAAACTGCACATAGGTCATATTGAATATGCAGCGACGATATGTAGGGGTTGTCGATGTGAGGGCCAATGGTGTCGTGACGAGGAGAGATGAGAAGTCGTTGTCATGATTATGAAGGGTGTGAGTTTATTTAAATTGCGTAAGTACATGTGTACAATTGTTACAATACTGTGAATCGCAGTACAGAGCGATGTGCTTCGGTCGAAAACTTACAATCGAATAATTCTCTTTTTATCAATCATGACGTACTGATTATTATTTTATCAACTTATAATTATGTAATAATTAGGCTATTAACTAACTAAGTGAAAACAGATATACAAAGATTATTGGCGCGGTAATTGATCTACAAAGTTAGCTATAACTTGATACCTACATGGAAATGCCTATTAATTCAATATGTAATATCGCCATATAACTACTCCCCTAGCAGTAATTACGTTCTATTGTTATTACAATCATATTTGATTACAGATTTATGATGGCTTAAATTAATTACAATTGTTTAGAGCTTAATTAAAACAAAATAATAATAAAAATGAAATGACTAAAAATATTATTTAATTAAAACACTTGTATTATTAATATTTTGTAGCATTTTTGAATGTAATTTTGTAATATGCAATATCGCCATAAATATACGGCGAAGCGTGATATGGCGAACTGCATTCGTACAAGTTTCCGGACACGATTTAACTAAGCTAATAATAAATTAAAACATTCTTTAAAGAGAAGTCTATGACAGTAACAAAGGTGTCATTAGGCCAATGCTTCTCATACTGGAGGATAGTGTAACTGAAGACAGGTGAACTTGATATTTACTTTTGTATTACACAAAGAGCGTAGTTTTTGTTACTGCCCCAGGCACTAAAACACAAACACAAAAAAAACAAATTATATTAAACTCTTTTTAGAGTTTGCATGAAAATGGTAATCTTTTTAGCCATCACTTTCATACATTTAGGTTCTACATTGTCGTTGTGTGTTAAATAATCATTTAAATTCTAATGGATTCAAGCTCTGTACTATTCCATTTAAGTCGTTTTTTGCGGCCCGGGTTTCGCCTTTCGGCATCTTCAGGCGCCGTGTAGACTCACCAAAGGCAAACACACACTGACAACGAACTCTCTCCACTCTAGCTTATATAACAAATCAATACAATAAAGTAGGTAAAAACTCCATTACCTACCTAACAAGTCAAAGGTTACAACAAATTATGAATAGTTGAAGTGTCAGTAAAAAACCTAATTAGTAAAAACCCTATCTTATTAATTACAATACACTCGATAGCATATTATAATAAATCGTCAAAACATAATGATAGATCATTATTCTTTATATTATTAATATTATAAATAATCATTTGTTTAAATATAATGAAATTATTTGATTCTTACTTCAATACGCACGTGACTCCCACCAGACCAGTCACGGCTACCACCGATTTCGCCCCCACGAATCTCGCAAACATGGCGGGTCCTCGGATGTATCTGAAAAAGAAAACATACTCCCTGTGATTCCCCCTGTTGGTACAAAAAACAATCGTCACCCCAATTTTCACTTAACAAAAGGTGTGATTTATAAGTTTTGACTTAATTGAGATTCAAGATAGCTGAGACTGTTTGCACCATGCATGTATTCAAAGACACGATTTTTATCATAGCCAAGAGTCTCATCATCCAGTAGTAACCTAAAGGACATTAAACATGAAACCGGAGTGTAACATGGTTAGCATTTTCAAAGGTACTGTCTTATGCTTATGTTCAACTCATCGTGAGCCCTGAATCCTAATAAATTTGTCACCTGGCTCACCACACAAGTTCTAAAGTTTATGATTATGGCAATGCTGCTAATGAATACAATATGGATCTACGATCTTCATTTGTGGTATGCCTCATATACTAATATACTTTTGTATGCCTGATTCAGACATCAGTTTCTTGACTCTGACAGAGTATTTCATCGAATAAACTTTGTTACTGGTTATACGGAATAATGCACAAACAAACTAATTGCCGGGATTACCTTTCAAGGGTAGAAGGCTCAAACAAACTGTTAAAATGTCCATATTTTGAAAAAAAAATTGTTTAAATATTGGGATAGGTATCCTTTTTGCTTTTTTGTTTGTGAAATAATATAAGTGTAATTTAATCAAAATTCAACCTTTAATACCCTATCACCCTGAGGTGAGTTGGAAATACTGTCACCAGTTTGTGTACTTAAGTTTCGGATGAAACTACCCATACTAAGTATTTGTGACCCAATAAACTTATTCCAAAAAACTTGTGATAATATCATCGCGAGTCGCTGTTCTGTGCACTCGTCAGTTGGTAGACATTCAACATTATTGACATTAAATGCGCACGAACGAAATAGCACTTGAATATAGGTATATTTTAATTTATTAGTCTATTGCGTTTGAATGTATGAATAATAGGTCATAAACTTTGTGTCGCAGCACAGTGGTGAGATGACGCACAGGCTTAGGCTTGTTATATACCGCTCAAAACATGTTTAAAATTAAAAAAAAAACACTGTTATTCATTTTTGTTAACAATAATATTCTAACCTAACAGAAAAACAACTCATAAATTTAAAATTTTATAATAAATGAGACTTTTCGACAAGCGGAGCTCAGCGTATTTTTAGCGATTATATTGAAGCCGATACACAGTCTGAGTTCCCTGAGCCGATACGTATTTCAAAATACTAATAATATGGAGTTGGTTTTAGTTTCAGTTGAGTATGAAACTTTTGTCGCATACGCACGCCAAACGATCTATATAGTATTCAAAATACTAGTAAGTATTTTGGAACAAGTTTACATACTAAGTATTTTTTTATACTGGTAGTAAGTATACTTAGTCTTCCAAATCGACCAGTTTTCCCATCTCTAATGTGTACATAATAATTGAGATGTCTAAGTAAGAGACAGTTAACTTTTTTACATAATTAACCACATGTAAAGTAATAAATGTGATATGTTTATCACAATTAGCTCTTTTTTGATGTTACGTGATATGTTAGAATAGGCTTGCTGGATGGATTTTAAGGCAGGACAATAAAAAAACAACATTAATGGTATAATATTTTAAATCATTTTTATTGTAGTATTTTTCAATGTTACAATGATGAAAATTGTCATTTTTTTTACATTCGATTGAAAATTATACAAACGTAAATATTACAGGTGTGTGATGTTGACTAGATAACTATTAAATACGAAATTAATTAGTCAATTAATTGTAATCAAATACTGATTTATCACATATTTACGAGACACATTTAAACCAAATTTAATATCATTAGTGACTGTCTTTTAAATACAATTTATATTATTACAAAATGAGCGGTAAAGGAGACAATTTTAATATAAAATTGATTAACAAAGCTATTAAAATATAAATTATACTGAGAATTTTTAAACCATTTAGAGAGCTGATAATAAATGTCAGTTAATATGGATATGTATACAAAAAATATTGTGTTTTCATTTATTTTTCAGATTTAAAGTACATATACTATAATAAACCAATTCCTATTTATTTTACTACGTGTATGTAATTAATTACAATATTATATTATGGTGATTATAAAAAAACTTTGATTTAGTAAAATATTTAAATCTTTTTAATGTAGTTGTGATTCTAAAAAATAATACCAATTATTAATGATTGTCAAATAACAGATAGCGTATAAATTTGACTGCGTTACGCCCATTGATATACTACTAGATGAGGAGTTCCCATACAAGTGTAATTTAAAAAATGTACCACAAAAGAAGATATTACGAATATCGTCTTATAATATTTCCTTGTAGGTATAATGAGTTAAGGCCGTTAACATGGATTCCCGAATTTCACGCGTATTGCCCTGGCTGTAAAACTAAATTTGCGTTCTTGGAATAGTGACCCTAAGGGTGCTGCAACCCAAAGCTTGCAAGCTACCAAAAATTCATGTCTGAGCGGACAGAGCAAGTCGTCATGCGCTGACTATGAGTTAGAGTAAGATGCAAGCTAGATCGGGCTTACTCATAATTATAACCAGGTCGTTTTCGAGACAAATATTAAGTGAGCTTATATCGAGTTAAGTCCGCTGATATTAAAACAGTAAGTTTTAACACTGGCCGAGTCGCTGAAAATCGGGCGTCATTTTAAGAAGCATATGATTCATCCAGTAGTATATCAATGGTTACGCCGTACTAAACAATATAATGTAATATATTATCCAAAAAAACACAAGTTGCCATGTTAAAACCTTTAAATTAAATAAGAATATAAAAAAATTATGATCCATATATCTTTAAATTAGCGCCATTTCACCGATTACATATTTATTAATATGTATGCAATCGTATAGGTATCTTAAACCATCATAGTTTTGGTATTCTTTGGGCGATAAGACAAAATTGTGCACACTTTTTCGCATACCGCATACTTATTTGTTTTCGTTGGATTATTACACATATTGTTGCTTCATTTTTTTAAATTCATAAAGCCATGCCTAAAGCAAACTATAATAAATAAAATATATTATTCTATCTATAAAATATCCAAAGTTATGTATAATTTAATTGCATAATTTTAGATATTTTATAGACAAGTATTTTTTGACTATTATCTATTATGGCTTTGTTTTCGCAGGGTTTAATTGAATTTTAAAAACTAACCAACACCATCTGTAAATTGTAGTCTTATTTCAATGAAAACAAATATGTACATATTATGACTGACAAAGTTTAGTATGCACTACTTATGGTGGATCTTAACTGCCTACATCCACCCTTCGCCACTGGCGTGTTGTAGACATTTTATAAAATAATATAAATACTTAAGTGGTCAGAAGACGCAGATAATTATGTCAAATACATTTCTGAATCTAATCAATATTTTAAATATATACCATATTGCAAAATGTTATGTGAAATGAATTACAAGTCTTATACTATTAATATAAAGTGATGTAAAATGATTTAGATGCCGTAACATGCCAATTATTTCATCAACAATAGATTACAACCCGTAATGGCGTGATTTAATGTAAATTTAAATTATTTATTACACGTGTTTAAGGTTGATAACACTTTTCTAGTAACAAAATGGAAGTACGAAATTAGTCTACTCCTACCGACAGAGGATAGAATGTCTTCACAAGACAATTATAATCATTTTTTTATCTATCAACATTTTCATTTTGATGCAAACGTTTCGTGAGATATTTTTATGACAAGAGTGTTCAGCAGTGACGTCCCGTTGGGGTAGGCAGGCCATGGTCGCTTAAGGAACGAATATGATCATTAGAAATTTTGAAGGCAGCGGTAGACACGGTCGCTTTGTTAAATCTTCGACATCTTAGTTTTAAAAAATCACAAGGGGCCTCCAAACCTGTCAGCGCCGCAAACCTCCGTTTACCTAAAACCATCGCTGTTTGAAAATAATAGTAGTTGGTGTATTTTTTTCCACAATTTCAGTTGCATTTGTTTAAGATTATAAAATATGTAGGTATGTACCCAATGGCGGTTTATCGCACAGGAAAGATGTTTGGGTGCCTCCAAACCTGTCAGGGCCTCAGACCTACACGTACCTAAGCTGTTTGAGACTATGTTTTGTGGAAATCCTCTAATCCTCAGTAGATGATGAATAATAAGATATGAAGGATTCATATAGTGGATATATTCAATTAGATTTATGGCCGATAGTTACACAAATTAGGTTTATTACCTATGTTTTGGCAATTTATTAAATTAACCAAATATTAAAACGAAAATTCCATCATTATTTGCGACCTCAAGGATGCCTTGAGGGATCATGTAGCAGAATGTAGATTCACAGATCGAAATGCATTTTTCATGTGTGGTTGCATGGGTTATCATCTCTATTGCAGTTTTCAATTGGTTTCAATTGTAGCCCTTTTGACTCACTAAGATACAATAATTTTATAGATCAAATATTTTACTCTTTGATATTTTAAATATGTTAATTTTAAGATTAAAATAAAAATACACAATAAAAACAGAAATAAAAATAAAAGGATTGTTATGCAAAAAATTAATTCACTAAAGTAATCGCTTACAGGCCAACATTTTGTACCCCTGCAGGTCTATTTTTAACGGTTATCACTTTAGCAAGATTCAGTTATTTTCATTGGTCCAAATTAACACGGAAGGCATTCCATACGCAAAACAATTATCGGCGGCTATCTCCAATTCGTAATACGCTGAAAATTTAGGTTGGTAGACATGTCGGTCAAATTCGGATAAGTTCGTGCTGCCAGTTACAGCCAAACCCAAGCGAATATGACCGAACACAAGCGGATAAAGCCGAACTGCGTGCCATCTAGTCGGTGATGAGCCGAACACAAGAATTTTGTATTGACATGTCAGACATATCAACATAACCTACAATTTTATTTGTAAATATTATGTTACTACTAGCTGCTACTAGCCACTCGATATTTGACAGCTCGCGGGCAACTATAAATTAAGACGACGGCCAAGAGGGGCTATTAAAAAAAATATCACCTTTTCGACAGTTCAGACGGTTAACTTTTTTATATAACAACCGCCAGAATATGTCAAGTGATAAATGTGATATTTCGTCGCTAATTTTCTACAAACCCGTATCTCAATTTTTGAGTTGTTTGATGTTATGAATTCAGAATTTGAATACGCACATATTCCACTAACATGTATCTCAAAACATACTTTATAACATAATAGATTTAAGCAATGCAAAAAATCGTATCACTACTTTTATAAATATTATAAACTCGTATCTTCAGTTACGTGTTTGTAAATACACAGAATACTGAACTCCGACAGATGATTATACTGAAGTTCTTTCCCGTAAGTCAAGATACGTGTTTACTGCAGTAATATTGTGGAATGATTCACAGTAAAGTTGCAACGCATTCTATAGATTGAATAAACATAACATTTTTTTTGTGAAAATACGTGTAACTATACTAAATATATATTTCATAGAAGAAAATTTATTTCTGAATTTAAAACTGAGAGAATAAAGTTGTTATTTGTGTCTCCTGAAAAGTTGTGTTTCTTGAGATACATGTCCTTTTTGGATGTTAAGTGATATGTTAGAATAGGCCTGCAGAGATAGACAAGGGGCATTACTAATATAAACATACCCGGACAAGTACACTTTGAGAAAGCTACTAAACATTGCCATTACAGAAAAATAATTGTGTCACCACAAATATGTTTGATAATAACGATTTTAGGTCTCCTTTATACTTTAAACCAGAGGGGGGCAAACTGCGGCCCGCCGGGTATTTTTGTGCGGGCCGCCATCATTAATAATTGTACTTCTGATTACGAATAACTTTTTTATAATTTAAAAAAAAATATTGACATAGATTAAAATTTGTTTAGCAATAGTACGCGATCCATTTTCAATAGATATTGATAGTGTACCGACAGAGCTACAACTTGAGATTATTGATCTGCAGTGACTGATTTAAGAGAATTGCATCGTCGTGAAAAAACCTACAAATTTTACAATGCTCTTAATTCAGACAAATTCGACCAACTTAAAGATTATGCAAGAAAAATGTTCGTCTATATATTATGTGAACAAACATTTTCGATCATGAACCTCAATAAAAATTCTTTACGATCAAATATCTCCCATGCCCATTTACAAGCAGTTTTGAGAATATCAACTACAAAATTAACACCTGAATTTAAAAAAATGTTACAAAATGTACAACAGTTTCATTCTTCTCATTAATTTTTTGTAATGTTTATTTTTCGTGATAATAAATAGTGTATATCTAAAAATGGTATTTTACTTGCGGCCCGCCACTCATTTTGAATTCTTGAATTTGGCCCTCCATCCAAAAAGTTTGCCCCCCCTTGCTTTAAACCGTTTCAAAGAATGGTATAAAAAAAATGTTTATTGGGAAATTAAATAAGACGTCATCAATTTATAATAAACCATAGTATCTTCATTTCCTGATCGACGTTCTGCTATATACTGAACACTCTTAAGGGATACCAAATTAGTTAAGAATTAATAGTGGTCATTTTTACTATAATAAGTATTATGTTTTTTTTATATTATTATATTTTATAAAGTATTATTGTAGATTAAAATTATCTATTCCTTGTGAATTGTTTTTTTCTTTTTGATAATAATTATTTAATAATATTAATCTGAATCTTTAATATTTTTTACAAAAGTCTATCATCTATATTTTTGATAACATTATTTTATTTTTTAAGTTATTAAATTTTTTTTTCACTAGAATTGTATTATGTAAAATTTGACTTTGAAGCGACAAGTTTTCGGTACATTACCAGAGTAGCTTCTTACGATTAATATAATATAAAAACATGTCAGATGCAAGTGCCGTAGGAAGGAATCAAATCTTAAATTTGCATATTATATTACATTGTAGTGATATTTTTATAATTTCCGGAGCGTTTTCTTTATAATAGGAATCAATATGGCAGGAACGGATTAGTGCATATTATAATATATTCGGACTAAAACATGGAAGTACAATATACATACGTCATCGGAATATTATGGTCGACTGTAAAATGTTATTTCGCTGTCTCAATACAAGTGTATTATACAATTTGACAAAAATAACAGTTTTGAATTACGAATTACAAATTACGGAGAATAAGTTGAATTCGAATCCCCTGCAGTCCAATTTTTTTAAAACCTCTTAGTTATGGCTATCATATGGTAGACGTATCTACATTAATTAGGCATTGGTCTCTTTAAGTTCTTTTTTCATTATTCATTACGGCAATACACGTATCTTAAAAATTATTATCTTATATTTTTAAATTATGTATGTTCAATGCCTTCAATAGATCTCATCGCACATGGGTATTGAGGGCAATGAAAGGGCCGATGATTCGGCAATGAAAGGGCCGATGATTCGGCAAAGGAAGCTGGCCAATCAGGGATGCCATATCAGTGGGTAGGTAACAGAAAACCCGGACTGGAATGAGGCCATAAAGAAAATGTCCCAAAGCATGTCGATAGATTACCATCCCCCACGTTCAGTGCCCTGATTTTTAGAGTTTCCTTTGAAGAGAAATGAGCTTAAGCTGATACTGAGGCTAAGAACAGAACACATAATGGGGAAAAGATTTGATGTCCTCATGGGAAGAAGCGATTCGCGGCTCTGCGATGAATGTGATGTTTTGGAGGACATTGTACATATAGCAGTACAATGTCATAAATATGAACAACACAGATACAGCTGCGAATTGCAGATATCTTTGAGAATATCGACGAATTGAAAGGTGCCCTGGCGGTGGGTAAGACAGAAGAGCTTGGCAAAATTGTAAAGTTCTTTAACAGAATTGGAGTGAGGACCTGATCAGCGGATGCTCTTCTAGATGAGAAGAGGCGATATGACAGTGAGTCGCAGTCAAAGACTCAGTAAAATCTCAGGTAGTGAAAATAGCCATAATTATAGAATTATCATTTTGTTAGTTAACGACTTCTTACATTACATCGACGGTATTTGTATGTTCGTGTTACAATAATTTAAAAGTTATTGCAACATGATTATTTAATAATATATTGTACTTCCATAATTGTCAAATGCACAGTTCAGTGTATATATTTTCCACAAAAGACGTTAACATCTTGCAGAAGATAAGTCATAGATTCAAGCTTGCGTAAGTAAGTATTCGACGATTATTTTGCATTATTTACAAATTATTTTAACATTCGAATTTTATTCACTGACTAAAGTTCTAGTCGAGACTCGATCCAATTAGAGGTTTAGAAGGCCATCACGTAAATAGTTATAATATAGTAAAAACTAGATTCTACCAACGTTTTGTGTCTACAGCTAGCGTCGCTAGACAAAAAACTAAAACAACATTAGTATAAAAAACATATCATGTAAAATAAAACTAGGTGCAGACTAGACCAAAAAAAAAACCCACTGCAAATATTTAAATTTTTGTACACATGTAAAAACACATTACAATATACATTACTTAAAACAGGATCACAGCGTTACATTTTGGAAAAATCTAGGCTTGGTAGCTTGATCGATAAAACACATATCCGGCAAACAAAAGTTTTGCATTTGAATGTCGATCAATCCATAATTTTTCCTAATACGTCTGTTTCTGAGACTGTTATAAGTTATGTATTTTCAATAAAAAGAATGCTACATTCTTAAATCTTGTGTACATTCAGTATTGCAGTGGTATTCAAAGCGTGAGTCGCAGGCTGTCTAATAAAAATAATATCTCTAGACAATGTAAGATGCACGATCACAATAATAAATTATTATGCTTCATTGTGGCACAGCCTCAAGGGTTCCATTGTCGTGGTCGGCCCTCCCTCACCCTGCAGAAAAAGCGATCTATGCGCTGCAGGTTTGGCATGGCGGGAGGCGCGAGAGTTGGCGCGAACTTGTGCTTGCGCTATGCCCCAATGCTGGGTCGTGATAGGGTGAAAGAAGAATGCTTAATTGAGTATTTTTTTAAGCGATGACAAAATGTGAGCTGCTCTTCCCTTGTTGATAGGGAGACCATTCATCCTTTATTTAGAAATCCGTGCTTTATTATTGTTGAAATTTTGTTAAGCATAAAAAAGTGATAACTAAAAACTACTGGTAATAATTGATTCCGAGTGCAATTGGCTGCAAATAAAATAAAAATTTAATGGTACAGACAGGGCCCTGTGAAATGACAAAATTTTAAAACCACTGCAGTATTGAATAAAAAATAATTAAATATAAATATTATAATAAATACATAGTGATATTATTAATAATTGATATTAAAATTTGTCTTATAATAATTGAATACTGATCAAAGCTACAATGATTTTTTTTTAAATTATTAAAAACAAACACATCATATTGAATGTAGAGTAATTCATTCTTAGAATATTTTCAGTCGCAATGTTACAAAATTTAATTAGTTTGATTAATCATAAAACAATTATAATATTAACGGGGGATGCACTTTAGATCGGTTGAAAATGAAGAATTTTAAATAAGTCCATCATCATCATCATCAACACTATTTGAGCAGACACAGAAAATAATTTCACCGATGACATGCCATAATTACATTGTAATGTAAAATTGGTCATAGAATCGTGATTATAACAGTATAGTAAACGATTATAGAATATGTGTAGCAAATATAGGTTAGATAAAAAGACAATTATAAGCTACAATAGAAAGTTTAATTTAATGTTAGTCAATTAAAGTGTTGACGAAAGAATTATTTGAAAAAGTATGAGGACTACGAATGAAAAAAAAATATGGCTTTGATCTACGTTAAAAATAATATTTTATGCTATAAAACTAACATATAATACGATCATATGCGTATATATCAGTGACCCCCGACCAGCGTTCTAATCAGTTAGTCCGATGCAAATTGAAAATTTTTGGCAATTTTTCAACATGGTAAGGGTTCTTTCAACCAAAAGGTTGGGAAACACTTCTATTATATTATATAACGTGAAAAGACAGGACAATGTTTACAGATTTTTCAGTCTGAAACCGTTCTTAATTCTACCAAATTCTTCATTTTCGACTCGATCGTTTCAAATCCCAGTCTGTCCATCTTGTTAAAGTTATGTAAGTACAGTAGACTCCCGATTATCCGGGCTGATGGTGGGGAGAGATAAACGAAAAACCCGGATTATCCGAACTATGGTTTTTTCTTAAGACGATATTTCAGTGAAATGGCAAATAATTTTAACTAAAGGCGCGACGAAATTTTGGACTCGCTGGCAGTCTGAGAGCGAACGTCGAGGTGTGAACACGTCAATTTGTTACGTGATTTATTCTTAAATCGTGTAAAGATGACTAAAAACGTTACCCATTTACTTTAAAAAGAAAACATGTCAATGAATATATTATTATTGTTACTAATAGAACAATAAACAGATCATTAAATGGACGCACGTTGGATTTATATGACAAATTATATTTCGGTCGACATGCGTCATTTGCACCCACGACCCGCAATCCGCGCATCGCCTAGCCACGATCTTTTTAGACCATGCTTCAACTGAGGTACAGCCTTAAGATACAACATAATTCATTTCTAAAGCAGACAATTATTTTAACATGTTTAATACTCATTATTTATTAAGAAAACCTGCGATTTTGGTTTGTTTGCAGGAATCATTCTAATATCAGTTCGAATTTTCCTAAGTGAGATTCATTTTTACGAAAGCGTGCACGGATAATCTGCAAACCAGATAATTGGGAGTTTACTGTATATTCAATAAAGAATGTTACATTCTTAAATCTTGTGTAGGTATTAGTCAGTCAGTCTTGATTAAAAAATAATTAAATAAAAAATGAAATGGCTTCCACTTGTTTCTTAATTAAATTAAATCAGATGTTTCTTTATAAACTAATATAAAATGTCTTTTCGGTTATTGTAAACAAAAAACCAAGCAATCAATACATTATTGCAATATTTTTTTATTTTTTCAATAAAGAGATATTAATTTATTTAATATTGGGGGGGGGTTATCTACGATGTTTGTACATAGCATTATTTAATGGGAATATAAAAATAATTACTAATTTAGTTGATTCCGCTAATGAAATTCGTCCGTTAGTACGTTATATTAAATAGTACTAAATCGAAACAGGTCGAAAGCTCTAAAACGCTACGACTAATAAGAACAATTCAAATATTACTTTAAGTATAGTGATGTGAAAAAATTTGGTCGCACGTGGTGAAAATTTTTAAATTACGTGTTTTAGAATATTATGATGATCTAGGGTTGCCGGATGTTCTGTGTAATATGAAGAATTTTCTCTGCATTACGTTATATCAACCGCAGTAACGATCTATCGGACTGGATTTATAATTAGTGAGTGAATTGAAGATAATAAATAACCTGTGTCTATATGGTTATCAGTAAGTTAAGAGGTTGAAAATGTCTGATTGTTTTCATATTTTTTGGTTTCATTTATTAATTATTGTTAGTTGAAGTTGATTTTTATTGTAAAATTTTGAGATGTGTAGATATTTTTTATTTCACAATTTTCTTTTTCTTTCGACCATGTCCGATGCTATTATATATGATGTCAGCCACTTGGTCAACCTATTAGGTCCATACTCTGACTCTACACAAATTGAAAAACAATATTTGTACTTGTCAGACCCAGGATTCGAACCTGGGACCCACGACGCAATAGGCCAACGCTTAAGCCGCGCGGCCATCGTGGGTGCATAATATATGTCATAAGAACCACCTATAACATTTTAGTTATTACGAATCCATCAAAGGAATATTCTGGCAATTTAATTGTTTCATTTGATGACAAAATATCCTGGCAACCCCGAGCAATCGTACAATAGCGACTAGACAAGTTATTGAGTCGAAAAGAAACATTATTCATTATTATTAATTATACTTAAACATTAAAATCAATCACATTGACTTTCCGATCCACTTCTTAATATAGAACTTTGGTATATTAAAAGTGTGTAATGCACGTTTGGCCTGTACAAAATATGATATCCCCTCGCGTTAAGCGACTAACTACGAAAGCTCCCTAACAATAAATGTGGTATCAAAACTAATTTTGTTCACAAATGGATAAAGCTTTCAAATATGTATTAATAATTCCGAAATTCCTAAGTACTCGAAATTAATATTGATCCCGTGTTTGTTATAATTTGTGTATTACTATAATAATATTACTTTAAATATATTATATAATGCAAAATTGATTTTGTTCAAATTACCTACTTAATCTAATAAAAGATGGAGCTTACAAATTTACGATTAGAATCACTAAATAAAAACTACATTCCCTATTAAATATAAGTACGATGTAATAACGCGGAAATTTAAAAAGACTAGCGGTGCCTTGGGTAAAATTATATAGTATAATGTTAATATTTATCGTAAAATGTTTTTTTTTATTTTAACTATTAATGTATCTAGTGTTGTTTTATATTATAGTTATGTACACTTAAGATTTTCATTCGACAATTCCACATGGGGCTAATCTTTTATAAAAAAATAAGCATGTAATTTATAATGAAAGGTGATTCCGAAACGGACAAGTCTATTAATAATTACAAGCTACGAAACTAGCTAAGTTTCAACGTAACGAGCGGTACAGATAACGGCGCATATCTTAATATTAACTGGAGACCTTGGTCGTTAGAGATCCGCTAATACTATTCCGAAGGGATTTGCTACAGTGCTCAGTGGAAGGGAGGGGACGCGCAATACCCAAGCTCACGGTGCCGAGCGGGGCGCTTTTCAGAGCATGCACGGCCTGGTCAAGGGTCACGTTGCGGATGCTCAGCCCGTTAACGGAGAGCAACCGATCTCCCGGTGCCACTTGCGCTTGTTTCTCGGCCACTCCTCCGGGTACCAGACTCCGCACGACGATTACGGTACCCTCCGGATCAATCGGGTCCTGATAGTCGAGTATCGAGAAGCCCAATCCCTGCTCTCCTTTTGCTACGTCCACGATGACTTCCTCATCATTCCACATGGCGAGATTCGACACGCACTCGAGCGAGTGCGATTTTTTAGACAGCGAATGGTCAGTCAGCGTCGCTGTGCTCGAAGTGTTGATGGAGCCGTCGGAGAGAGATTTAATTAGAGCCGCGGCTATGTTGTGCAGGCTTCCTGAGATTATCTTCCGCGTTTCGAAACCTTCACGGTCCTGCGACATGTTTATCAACGGCCGCGGGCCCATATCAATTGAGCTGCGAGCGCACACGAGCCTCACTTTAGTGGGCAGTTCTTTAAGAATGGCCACCACCTCCGTGTGCTTCAATCCATGCAAACAGTGATCGTTGACTTGCAGGAGTTCGTCTCCAGCTTGAAGGGCCCCGTGCAGTCCCACGGGACCCTCCGGAAGGATAGATCTTATATAATGATGGGGCCTCAGCTCTTGCCCTCCTTCCACGTCCACAGTTCCTTCCAGGCTTATGCCTAATCCGGAGAGTTTGTTAATATCCGCGACAATTATGTCTTTGTCGTCGCCAATCTGCTGTCCCCATTTTGTTTGATAGTTGTCAAAATCGATTTGAGCGTCCAATTCTTTTTCTATTAAATCGGGGTCCGGTTCATTTTCTTCTTCCGGTTCGAAGACGGTTGAGTCCACGGTAGTGTGAGATTCCGGCTCCATTTCGATGGTGCTCTCGGCGTTATCTGTCCGCACTTGGAACCAGGACAATGTCGCGACAGACGGCGAAGGGGGGGAGGGCGGAGAGTCTTCTCTCCAAAGTGCCGATTGAAGATGTTCATATTTTGGACCTCGCAGGTAACGTTCCAGCACGAGACTGACGGATATACTCGTGTTGCGCAGAAGTTCAACGGCTTTCGGATTGGTTATACCCGTCAAGGGCTCACCGTCCACTTCAATGATACGGTCGTTGATTTTAATTTTACCGCTGAGCTCGGCGGCGCTGCCCTCGATAATGCTCTTTACGAATATTCCCGAGAGCTCCTCTTTCTCGCAGACATAGCCCGCGACCGTTACCCCCAGCCCGTACACGTTCTTGTTGAGCTGAACTCTGATCACTTCCATTTCGGGCGGCGACGGCAGCTGCACGACGGTTAGCGGCATTGATAGAGTTATGACGGGAGACGGGAGTTTCAACCCCAGAAGCGGCTCTCCGATGGCTTGCGGATTCTTGCCCACGATATCCACGAACGCCGCAATAGGAAAAGGTATGTGCGATTCGGGAGTGGAATCGTTCTCGTTGAACTGCTCCTCGTAGCACTGCGGTATGGCATTATAGATTTCGTTATATCCATTTTCGACAAGATGCCTGTCGAGTTGTTCGGGATCGGAGAGTATCTTGGTGGGGACTATCGGGGCGTGGTACCCCAGGAAGCGAAAGTCTGACGACGTCGGATCCACCGGTCTCGCGACGAGCAACCTGACCCGGTTTCCGGACTGCCGGAGCACCGACGCGACTTGATCGCTGCTGAAGCCACGCAGGTTCACGGCGCCGACCTGCAATACGTGATCCCCGCTCTGCAGCCTGGCGTCCTTGTCCGCGACGCTGCCGGGGTGCACGTATTTGATAACCACACCGGTGCTGCGCCCCCCGACGATGTTGAAGCCCAGCCCGTTGCCGTCGTTGACGAGGTCGATCACCTCGACCTGCGCCCACTCCGTGCTGAGTACCATCTCGCGCGGGGAGGTTTGTTTTACCATTTAAATTGATTCTTGCCGAGACTCACGAACGGCTTCATCGCGGGATCGACGATTTTTTCGTGATCATTGTAAGGTTATGAGGTCAGCCGTGAGCGATTATCGCGCGCACAATCGACGCACGGGTGACGGAAAACGTTCGTTTTGACGAATTTTAACAATTTCTGACAAATAAACTCGAGAATCCGTCAGGAAAACGGTGTAAAAATGTTAATAATAAATGACATTTACATACGTGTGAGATTAGCGACGGGTGCTGTCCTGGGGGAAGTGTTGCCACTCTAACGGGGAAAATTTCCCGAAACATTGATGTTGTATTAGTTTACTTAATCCATAACAGATGTCAATAAAATATGAAGACCTCGCTATTGCAGTAAAGAAAGAAAACTTAATAGTTTATTTTAGATAATATTTTAAAAAAAATGTGTTAAATAAACTTGAAACAAATTTTTTAAATTTTATAAAAAATATTTTATTATTGATTGAATATTTTAAATTACACTGACATCTATTGTCAACATATATAGACACTATAATAATTCTAGCGATATATTATTTTACTATCATCTCATAGAAGCCGCTACGATGACATCCAATGCAATTTATTTTTCGAGTATTACCTAATAAAAATAAATTATTGTGTCACTACATTTTATAATAATATAATATTACTATTAAAAATAAAATAATGTACGGCAATGATATAGTAATAATAATGATGCCAGGAATTTTAAGAAAACTCGGTCACTAAATTAATATTGTAAATGATAAATTAAAAATATTAACAAACTTCGGTTACTTAATTTAGAAAAGCGAAACGTTCCTATTCGAAGTGGACAAATTTAATGGTAGCCGTGATTATACTACACTACCGGGGCCCGGCGTGGCGGATCGACCGGCCAAGTGAGATAAACAAACACACGTCATAAAATTGCACTAATAGTAAAAAAATGTCGCTATTTCACTTCAATCATATTAACATTAAAAAACATATGATTGTGCGATACAATTGTTTGTCAATATTCGACAAATCCATTATTATGGGTGTATAAAAAAATACATAAAAATACCCTTCATTTTACCTCGAACGCCATTTGGAATACACAACCTTACCTACTCATCGTCACACTGCTGCGTCCAACGCAACTGGTGCGTTGCCCATCAGGTGGCCGTTAGATATAATTAGCATGTTATTTAAATGGGATAGGTAATTAAATATTAATTAAAAGGTCCTCAGCGTATGAGCGATAGATAGGGAAGCGTCAAAGATGCTATCCTGGGGCCCGCTTCAGGATATGGCGGGCATGCTACCGATCTTCGGAGGCCGAAAGCATGGATGTATAATTTTATTAATTCTTCTTTCTCTTTCTTTCGACCATGTCCGATCCTAATAGGATATGGCCCCCCCCACAGAGTGGAGGTTTGTATTAACAGATTTTATTTTTACGAGAAATGGATGTCAGCCACTTTTGCTCAACCTATTAGGTCCATACTCTGACTCATACACAAATTGAAAAACAATATGTGTACTTGCCAGACCCAGGATTCGAACCTGGGACCCTCGACACTATAGACTGGCGCCACGCGGCTATCGTAGGTGTATAAATTATTAATTCTATGGATAGGTACTTATGTATTTAATATCTTGTTACTTATGGGCGGAGTCCCAATCTGACGTTTCATCAGCGAATTTTCCAGAATAATTCTCCGTTGTACCTATATGATGCCGTGGTGCCGATAACTCAGTTAAGTACCTACCAAATAAGTGGATTTATTTAAAAATATAAAAATACACGGAATACTTAGCGATAGTGCTCATAGAACGCGTCGAGCGGGCGAAGTCGGCGTATGAAGCGTTTACTCATAACCATAATCACACGTCTCTTCCCGCGCATTACCCTTCACCTATGTAATAAGCGGCCCAAGTAGCACAAAATAATTATTTTTACAGCGTCTCTCATAACAAAGCAATGAAAATATTATATTATTTCGGGGCTTGTAATTAATATTTACGACGACATTATTCAACCAGCGAAATATAGGACACGGAACAAAGAGTTCCCTGTTATTAAATAATTGCTTTTCGCCCGTCGATCGACGACGCCTCGAGCAGCGTGATTTTGGTAGCCGTGTTCAATGAATGGACTTCTTTGTATTTCCATTAAATCGTATCGCCGAGAAGCGAAAAACGGTGACTCATGCGGCAGGCGGGGCGCAAGGCATCGTCAAGTCCAGTGTGCGCTGGCGTATTTGATTACGTTGTGTTTTTGATGATTTACGCGCCACTTGTAGAAATTTTGCGCGAGCGCCGCACTCGCTGCGTCAATGGGCTTTATGCCTTACTCCCAGTTTTATCTCGTGCAACCCTGGGGTTCCGCGGAATATAATTTGGGAAGCGCTGATGTAGAGTATCATACTGCCCTTAACCTTAGCGATAATCCAAGGGCCGAATTCAGGATGTGGGGGTCATGCATAGCATAATAAATATGCAAACATTTATGTTATGGCGGCGCCGGAAAACGGAGTCATAAAATTACCTATAATATTTCGATGTCTGAAACCTATCTACAAAAAGTCGATTTTTCAGGAGAGGCAATACAAACTTTTTTTTGTTTCAAGAAGTTTTTTAACAAAACTAAGAGTAATAGAAAGATGAAATTTAATTTTCAACTTCTTAAAGTAGGTAGAGTATCCTCCACGACCCACGTAACTTTGCAATTGTACACGTATTAGTGTATTAGTAAATGCCATCAAATAATTCAAAAAAATCTATCCCAAATTGCAAGGTTACGTGGAGGGTAGTAGGTATAAGTAAACAATCATTTTAAATAAATTTAAAAACAAAATGCAATTTTGATTAGCTATACTTACATAAGTATTTAAAAAATATCTACTGTTTTAAAGAGAGTCGACCCACTTTGTTATTACCTACCTTAGAATCCTTAGATATACAAAAACGTATCAACAAATCACAAAAGATTTAATGAGTGAAAAAAATAACTTTTTTTTTCACGATTAGACTTTTTAGCAAAACTAGTATGGATAATAAAGTTTTTCTTATGCATCGGAATGATTTTTTCTCCTTTCAATACAGTGAAAAGTTTTTAGAGATTCATCATGATGTTCATTATGCCGTGTCCACACTGGCAACATGTCGCCGGCAACCTCGTTAAATTTTACGATAAGTATGATAATTATCGTAAAATTTAACGAGGTTGCCGGCGACATGTTGCCAGTGTGGACCCGGCATTAGGATTTATAAAAAAACGGGATAGCATCCTATGTTTTTGACTTAACCAAATACTGTCTTTTTATTTGTATGTAGGTACTTATTATTTCATGAGAAAAAAACTATGTAAAATTAGTGACGTCCCTAGACAAAATGCCGCCTCTGGCAGCGCCATAATGCCGCCCAATTTTTTTCTAGAATATTGCAAGCGAAACTCAATCTGTCTACCCCCGTGGGATGTCACTGTGTAAAATGACTTCAAAATGAAAAAGAAGCAGTTTGACAGTTGAAAAACAAGGCGATACTTTTGTGTTTTTCAGACTGTCAGAAAAAATCCATAAACACAAAAATGTAGGTAGGTACCAAGGTACCTATCAGCTGATATGTTTTTGTGTTAATTTTTTTCGTTTTAAATTATGAGATAGGTACGTTTTAGATTATTTCCTTACTACTAATGATATACCACTAGTACCTAATACCAATACAGATGCGAAACAATTTTACCGTACAAAAATGACTCTGTAAAACGCATGGGCTATACCTACTCATAGTAGATAATTATTATATACGGAGATACCTACGTCTTTGTGTTACAGATAGGTATAACCGATTAGGTAGGTATAGTGAACAATAATTCTACAAACTCAACTAAAAAACGCATTTTTGATTGATTTAAAGAAAAATAAATTTGTACCCTGAGTTTGTGTTGCGGATAGTAAAAAAGTCATCGCAATAATTAACTTTCATCTCATTATTTGTTCATATCCTAGGTACCTGCCTACTTACCAAAATTGTGCTCGATTTGGTTATTTTAAATCGCTACACGTTCAGAATGTTAAATATTTCATAGGAAAAATATGACATACCTAGGTAGGTTAAGCATAGATTTTTATTTATTAATAACCATGCCCTTGCTTTTTCGTACAAGGTGGTGGTTGGGTGGGTTAGTTGCATTGATGTGGGGCTAATTAGGTTCCTCCATTTGTATCTTTAATTTTCTTTATGGCCAGGATTAAATATTTTGTGTAGTGTTCTTGTGTTGTTCTATTGGTTAGTACCTACTTCGTGAGGCTTTTGGAGGTAAATTTCATGATTATTCTGTCCTGTTCTTATCGAGTCCTGAGACTCCATCCCTCCCTTTCTGGTATAGGGCAGTCGTTGATGACATGCAACACAGTTTGAGATGTGTTGCCGTCATATGGACAACAGTCATCATCCCTCAATTTAAATCTTTTTAGATAAGCTCGCACCGATCCGTGGCCTGTTAGTATCTGTGTGAGTTCATGTGATATTTTTAAGTTCCTGGCAAGAGTGATGGCAGAGTTTATGTTTGGAATAAATTTCTGCGTTATTGATCCTGTGGCGGATCTTGTGTATCTGTGGTTCATCTGTGGTTCCATAGCTCTATTGTGTCTTCGTTTAGTTTTTGTTTTGCTTAACTTATAGGGAAGTGTGGCTAGGTTGAAGGTCTTTTATCTGTTGTGGCTTGTTTAGCGTATTTATCAGCTTCCTCGTTTCCGGCTATCCCTGTGTGAAATCTTATCCAGAAGAATCTGTGGTATGTTCCTATCATTCGAAGCTGTGTTGATAGTGTTAAAAATTAAAATGTCCTTTACTAGAGGGTGTGTGGATCAGTGGCGCACCCAGGATTTAATATTGGGGGGGGCCCAAGGAGGAGAATGTAAATTAGTCCCATAGGCTCTTTTTCTTCTTCACAGCCTAATTTCTCGTTTATCGGCATTTTTTCTATTGCACTCGGTGTACCAACACCATGGTCCCCACATCCTGAAACGGGCCCTCAGGCTAGGATATTTGGCGGCCCCCCTACCTACCGCTTAGATTGAAGGCAGTGTGAAACACTACATTAACGTTTTTCAAATTGTGTGTTAGTTCAAATAAAGGGTAGGTACTCATACAGTGAATTATTGGCGATTTTTAATACATCTACTTTAATAATGGAGCTGTCGATGTCGATTATCGACACATAATATTCAAAAAATATATTGCACAATTATATAATTGAAAATGTTCAAAGCCATGAAGTATAATAGCGCCGCAGGCGACTTTTTTTACTATTAAAGCTAATTTATGATGTGTGATTATCTCACTTATCTGGTCAACCTGACACGCCAGGCCCCCCACAGCCCCCCAGGCTAGAGCCCTGTTAGCCCTTCCCAGCCATGACCTACACCACTCCGGAATCCGGGTGGACACCGAGAATCTTTTGACAGTTCCATTAGTGTTTCGAAATTTTGTGTTAGAAATTAAAATGTAAGAAATTTTTCTAAAAAGGGTGCTGGAGAATTACAAATCATTTTTTTGCCGTGTTTTTATTTGTCTATTCCCAAAGTATAGTTTATCGGCTTTCAATTTCAATGTTTAAAATCATTCTGATAATTTTCATGTTTGGGGGTTCCAGAGCCCCTTGCCCCCCCCCCCCCTGGGTGCGGCACTGCACAAAGCTACCCAACAGAACACAGCCTAATTTCTCGTTAATCGGACTTTTGTCTATTGCACTCGGAGTACACCACTCCGGAATTCGGGTGGACACCGAGAATATTTTGACATTTCCATTAGAGATTGAGTTTCTAAAAAAAACCCGACATTAGTGTTTCGAAATTTTTGTGTTAGAAATTAAAATCTAAGAATTTTTTCTAAAGAGGGTGCTGGAGAATTTCAAATCATATTTTGCCGTGTTTTTATTTGTCTAATATATTGGCTTTAAATTTCAATGTTTTTGGGGGGGGCCAAGGCCCCTTGCCCCCCCCCCCCTGGGTGCGCCACTGGTGTGGATGATGGGTTTTGGAGAGCTACCAGACTGGATTGGATATCTGAGAATAGTTATATCTGTGGAACTTTAATCTTTTCAGTGTCCACTCGAGAGATTATCTGATAGCCAATATTTCTGCTTGGAAAACAGTGCGGTAGCGTTCGAGCTTAAATTTTTGGGGTGTTATTGATGTTCCATTTTCGTAGGCTACAAAAGCTGCCCCTACTATTAAATACCTACTTAATATAATTTTTTTGATGAAAATACATTTTTTGGTAATATTGCCACATTTTTTTCTTTATTTGGAGTCGGCCATGAGCACCACTTTATATCGTTCTACCGTTGATAGATAGGTATTTTAAAATCACATATTGTATTATTTAGTGGAAGTAGGCTGTTAAAAACTGCCATAAATAGTGCATACTAAACTTTGTCAATCAAAAATATTAGTTTTCATTGAAATAAGACTAGAATAATTATTTACAGATGGTGTTGGTTAGTTTTTAAGATTCAACTAAACCCTGCGAAACCAAACCATAATAGATAATAGTCAAAAAATGCTCGTCAATCTATAAACTACTTATACTTACCTACTTATAAAATTATGCAATTATATCATATATAGGTAACTTTGGATATTTTATAAATAGAATATTTTTTTTATATATTACCTAGGTATAGTTTGGTTTAGGCAGGGCTTAACGAATTTAAAAAAATGAACCAACAATATGTGTAATAAATGTACCTACCTAAGTACCTATTCTTAATCCAATGAAAACAAATAAGTATCTACGTATCTACCTAAGTATGAATGAAAAAGTATATATATTATGCACAATTTTGTCGTATCGCCCAAATTATACTAAATCTATTATGGTTTGGCTAGGCAGGGTTTAATTGATTTTTAAAAACTAATCAATAGGTAGGTAAAATCTGTAACTTGTAGTCTTATTTCAATGAAAACAAATACGTATGACTAACAACGTTTAGTGTGCACTATTTATGGCGGTTTTAACAGCCTACCTCCACCGTTCGCTACTGGTATCTAGGTAAGTACGTAATACTTAAGTATACCTATTTAATATACTTAGTAGTAACTTAAAACAGGTTAACATAGGTAGGTACCTACCAGCGGCGGCTTCTGTAATACCATGTAAGTGCTACGCACTGCCTGCATCTTTGAAGACATCGTTCAACTTTTCATTGTTATTCATACGTGTATCACTCACTTCGCGAAGTAGAACATGTAGCAGAACATGAACAATAGTCCGGTCATGCGCGCAAAGCGATTACGATTTTTGTGAAACAGATTTTCAGTTTGCACAGGATTACAATGAGGTCATTATATACCTACTACTTAAACCGTGGTCGAATGTTCCTGTAATGGCATTTTGTGTAGAATTTTTTACACACTTTTAGATCGGCGCACGAAACGAAGGACTCTAGAAACAAAAACGCCGGTTTCTGTTTTATAACAATGTTGGCGAGTTAATTTTTAATAATTTTACAGTTAACATATTTAATGAATCGCCAACATTTTACGAACATTCAAACTTTATTTTTAAGCCACTCAAATACATTCAAAATAATAAAAAACACATCAGTGGTTATTTATTTGGCTGAAGCATTGTTCGCTTGGAGCGTAAAGCCATAAACTGTGACATTTATATTTCTTTATTGATATTAAATCATTCTGTTCAAAAACTTTTTTGAGAAATAGTACAAATAAACAAAGACATATTTAATTTACCTTCTGAGAAGTCGGTAAGAGAACACGTCAGCCTTCGGTGATTGAGGTAATCATGAAAAGACGCTTTACGACCTTACGTGGCTAGGACACGTGTTCGGATGCCGCCAAAGAGTGTGACATTTCTTACTCTTATGGCACAGCCGCAAGGGCTCCGTCGCCATGGCCTGCCTTCCCTCACCCTGCAGCGGTGCCACAAAAGCGACCTTCGTGATGCAAGTCTGACATAGCGGGAGGCGTAAGAGTTGGCGACGGACCAAGGCTAGTGGCGCGAACTTGTGCTTGCCCTATGCCCCAATGCTGGGTCGTGACAGGGTGAAAGAAGAATATCTTCTCTTTATAGAAGGTAAAACCATTGCGCACTACCAAAAAATGCTATTCTGAAGACCACCGGCCGCCACTGCCTGTAGATACATTGTGATTGTAACCTAACTACTGAATTCTAAATGCATGTTTAATGAAAAAATAAATGTCAACGATAATCCTACCTAAGTTTTATATTGCTTAGGAGTGCATTTTTTAATTCTTCGGGTGTTAATTAAAAAACACTTAACCTAGATAACAGTGGCGAAAGGTAAAGGTAGGGTGTTAAGGCTATACATCAGTTGAGGCATGGTCTAAAAAGAGCGTGGCTAGGCGATCCGCGAATCCGCGATCCGGGTCGCGGGTGCAAATGACGCATGCCGAACGAAATATAATTTGTCATATAAATCCAACATGCGTCCCTTTAATGTTCTGTTTATTGTTCTATTATTAACACTAATAATACATTCATTGACATGTTTTCTTTTTCAAGTAAATGGGTAATGTTTTTAGTCATCTTTACACGATTTAAGAATTAATACGCCCGTCGCCATCACGAAACAAATTGACGTATTGACACCTCGACGTTCGCTCTTCGAATGCCAGCGAGTCCAAAATTTCGTCGCGCCTATAGTTGAAAATTATTTGCCGTTTCACTGATGCATCGTCTTAAGATCCGCCATAAATACCTAGTGTACATTAAACTTTGTTAGTCATATCTACGTATTTGTTTTTATTGAAATAAGACTAGGTAGTACCTACCTACAATTTACAGATGAATAGTTCAGATGTTGGTTGGTTTTTAAAAAATTAATTAAACCCTGCCTAAACCAAACCATACCTAATAGTTTCGGTATACTTTGGGCGATACGACAAAATTATGCACACTTGTTCTTCATAGGTAGATACTTAGGTATTTGTTTTCGTTGGATTAAGAATATGTACATATCTACCAGTGGCGGAGGGTGGAGGTAGGCTGTTAAGATCCGCCATAAATAGTGCACATTAACCTTTTTCAGTCAAATGTATATGTTTTTATTGAAATAAGACTACAATTTACAGATGGTATTGGTTGGATTTTAAAAATCAATTAAACCCTGTCTCAACCAAACCATAATAGTATTGGTATATTTTAGGCGATATGACAAAATTGTGCACATTTTTTCATTCTTACTTATTTGTTTTCGTTAGATTAAGAATACGTATTACACATATTGTTGGTTCATTTTTTTAATTCATCAAGCTATGCCTAAACCAAACTATATTAGAAAAAAAATATTATTCTATCTATAAAATATCCAAATTTATGTATGATTTAATTGCATAATTTAAGATATTTTATAGATATACGAGTATTTTTTGATTATTATCTATTATGGCTTGGTTTTCGCAGGGTTTAATTGAATTTTAAAAACTAACCAACACCATCTGTAAAATGTAGTCTTATTTCAATGAAAACAAGTATGTATGACTGACAAAGTTAAGTGTGTAATATTTATGGCGGATCTTAACAGCCTACCTCCACCCTTCGCCACTGATCTACCTATTACACATATTGTTGGTTAATTTTTTAAATTCATTAACCCTGTCTAAACCAAACTATAATAGATAAAATATATTATTCTATCAATAAAATATCCAAAGTTATGTATGATTTAGGTAATTGCATCATTTTAGATATTTTATAGATAGACGAGTATTTTTTGATTATTATCTATTATGGCTTGGTTTTCGCAGGGTTTAACTGAATTTTAAAATGTAACCGGCACCGTCTGTAAATTGCATTCTTATTTCAATGAAAACAAATACGTATGACTGACAAAGTTTAATGTGAACTAGTTATGGCGGATCTTAACAGCCTACCTCCACCCTTCGCCACTGCTAGATAGATGGGCCCCGGATTCAGTGACGTCCCTAGACATAATGCCGCCCCAAGGCAGCACCAAAATGCCACCACAGTATTTTTTAACATCCTTTCATGATTCCAATATCTAAGAAATGTGTTGTATAATACCTATAGTTATACCTATGTATAGATACATTACTAACAAAATATATAGGTACCTAATACCTATCTACCACTAAAACATTCAAAATTAAATTTATACCCATATATTTTTTCGCTAAGAGTGGGGATTTTTTTTGACGTTGGTAATTTAGTGGTTTCTTACATTTCATTTTTGTAATTTTTAACTTAATTTGCTCTATCTTGAGGAATTACGACTCACTGGTTAAATAAGTCAGACTGTAATTTATTATTCTCAAATCTGCACGGGTCATTTTTGGTTACCGAGGACGTCGAAGGAAGTATTACTAGACATCGCGAACCCGACAAAAAATAACAACCCTGTTCTACATTTTATGTTAATTAATACTTTTTGTTTTCGTTATTAGATACTAATTTAGGTAGGTATTTCTATATATACCAAATGATTCTCCTAGATTTGCCGCTCTTCGAGTAACTACCGCCCCCAAGCGACGCTCAAACTGCCTACCCCCACGGACTTCACTGCCCGGATTATATTTTTAAAAATAATAACTTTAATTTTTAAGTTGTCTAATGTATATGGCTCATAAGTTATAAGCAACTGCACTATTCAACTGACGTTCCATAAAATTGAATACTTACTCACACCTGTTACATTTCTCCAGGCTGCGTGGCCATTTTTAACATTTTCATTTCGTAATAAAAACAGCATTAAGCATTCATATCGGTTGTAATCATTGCGCATTATTTGTACCGCCGTCGCCAGCCGCACTTATTCATTTACAATCTAAATAATAATAAAATTAATGCGAGAGAGCGCTTCGTTTGGCCGCACTCCTTCCAACTTCCGTCTTTTCACGGTTATATTAAATTTTACCAAGTGACATCCGCGCACGCGCGCACGGCGTCTCCCTCGACGGAAGCCTCGGCGGAGGGGGGCGTTCGTACGCCGGCGATTGGATGGGGATTGGATCGCTGAGTGTTTCCATTGGCGTGCAGCTTCGGGGGGCTGTGCCGGGTGTGTGGATTGGCGCAGGGGCGTCCCGGCAGGGGGCCGGCTGTGCGGATAAGGGCCCTACAGCCTCCGCGGCGGCCGTGAGGTGTCTTAAAGCCCTAAAGTGTTCTTGTGAGCGGTTCGAGTGCGCTCTCCGTCGATGGCCCTCTACCGGAGTGGCCAGGTTTTGATTTCATTTGATTTTACAACTGATAACCGCCGTTTCTCGTTTTTTTTCGGCGCCCTCTCTTATCAGCCGGGACATAGCGACCTTGCGTTCGCTTGATATCGAAAGGGGGTGCCGATCGGGTCAGTTCTCACTCCCCCCTCGATCCTTATTACAATGCCAAGTGACATATCCGTGCGATGGTCATTCGCCACCTGGAGTAGTCTCTTGAGTTCTTGAACCGGCGGTGGTTCACGCAATCGTACAGTTTCGAGTTTACAAACAATTGACTCGGTGAGCGATTCGGATTCTAGTGTGGCTATCGACAAGTCCTTAAAATACAACGATAAGTAGCTCGTAATACCTACTTACCGGTAATCCGCAATTGTTATCAGTGGTCCGCTTAAGCCTACTTAAGTGATTCGGGTCGATTTGTTTTTTTAAAACTTTTAATTTCGACCGCATTGTGCAATTAATAATTTAAAATATGTTTTTAATTATCAACAATAATTGTGTTTAGTGAATATTTAAAATAAATTTATGAAAGTTTGCGTTCAATTAATGAAACATTTTACATCTCTAATTAATTGAAATAAAAATACATCTCTAAGATTGAAACTGACTTAGGTCCTGAAATAATTAAAGACCTCTACAATAATTATATTCTACATTCATCTTAGATAACCATCCGATAATAATTGTGGATAAAATTAATACGACGATGTGAATATGATAAATTTATTTTGAAATTAATTTATCTAAAGATTGAAGAATAAAATAAATTATAAACTTACAAAATTAATATCCACGTAGGATAATAATTTATCATATTTATTGTCAAAATACGTGAGGCGTGATAAAGATAAAAACACAGTGACTGTAAAGACATTCTTTGAAGTTCGTGAGTTAGGGTAGTTTTATAAGTGTTAACTTTTTAAATGAGTGATTTAAATTCACAAAACAATTAAAATTTGGATTCTAATTCAGTGAATTTATTTTAAGACGGTTTTAAAATTGTGCAAAATTTTATTTCACTGCCGTCGGGTAAATAAATAACAAAAGCATATGAAAAATAAATTGTTTCTTCATTGATTGGATAACCTATAGGTAATAACAGTTTTCTAGAAAAGCGCATATTACCTACAAACAAATGCTAAACAATATCTAATTAATCATTAATTTTGTAGTAAAAATCTAGCTTTTTTGGCGGTGTTTTTATAAGTTTTGTATGTAAGTAAAGAGACAGCTTTTCTAGTGTAATTACGTGATGCCCACCAATGTATGACTAATAATTAACTAAGGGTAACTTTGGCAATGTGGTACATACCTATAACGGAATAAGATGAAAGACAAAGATAGACCAGGAATATATGTTACATAGTGGATTAAGGTCTTGAAAACAAAACCTTGATGCAAGAATAATATTAAAGCAATGGAATAAACCAGGAGAATACATCGTACTGTTTTAAATCCTAAAAAGGATGATGCATATGTGATAATAGATGAAAAGCAATTAATAGAAGCTGAAGAAAATAGGTATCTAAATAGGATACGCTGCAGTTTTTAGCGGTAGGGTTTTGGTCCTGGACCAACGAGCGAAGGAAGACAAGGGGGCCTCAGAGCTTAGGCGGCAAACGGCGTCGTCGCCGCTTGTGCCGCCACACCCGCCTCCAAGGTGTGGGGCTATGCTGTAGAGCGCATGACAGCGCAGGGCTACGCGTTGGGCTCCGCGGCCGAGCAGGGCGCGCTGCCTGAACTCAATGGCGCCGAGCTGGCGATGAGCCTATCGCCGAAGGGCGGTCTCCAGCTGCCACACCTGCAGCATCATCACCACCATCACCATCTGGGGCCGCACCACGCCCACGCGCACGCGCACACCACGCCGTTCAGCGTCTCCGACATCCTCAGCCCCATCGAGGAGAGCTACAGGAAGTTGGAGTTGGCTGCGAATCCTCCGTCGCCATACAGGTGGGTTCAGTGATGTAGAAGGCTAGTAAAACCTAAGTCGCCAGTAAACATCGGTCAACGATTACGTCCCTCAGTAACATTTCATGGGGGTATGCAATGGGGTGGAAATTAATAAGCACATCAGAAGAATGAAAAGATGCGAATATTACCTTCATGATTTTGATAGTGGTTTCCTCATTAGAGATTTTTTTGCCTGCGACACTAAATCTTAGTAAATCAGTTTGCTCGCTGTAGACTTCAAGGAATGTGTGTCATGGAACTTGTATTAATTTCAATGCGTTTGTTTGTTAAAGATAGCAAAGAAAAATAACAAAGTTTGTAGGTATATTGGGTAGGTATTTCATGAATTGAAATATAATTTGAGGGGTAGTTAGTTAAAATGGCAGTGTCGGCATTTTGAGCCTGCTTAAGGGCGGCACTTTTTCAGGGGATATTACTGAGCTCACTAATAAAACTATAGCTGATAGGTACTTAGCTAAGTTAAAAAAAATTAATAAGAAGAAAAAAACAACTCAGAAACTAATAAATAAGTCAGTACCTACCTATATTGAACCTAAAAGTACCTAAAAATTGCTTTGGTATTGAAGCAGGCTTGATAGTGTGTCTATTGTCTGGGCCCCGCATCAGTTGAAGTACGGTCTTATGGTGGTAAGGGTTCAGAAGAAATTTTCGTTGTTCTTTTACTTTAGACTGCATGAATAATATACTTCGCTATATCCGACTGACTTTCTCTTAGGTATGTTTACATAATGTAGTTTAAAGTTTAAAAGAGATTTATATTTAGCCACATATTTGTTCGACTTATCCACGCTGTAAGTGGAAACTATGCCATTCTTGGTAGTATTGACTTGCGTGTTCCTGATAATTATCAGGATGATCCGTTATTTATTCTCCCAAGGTGCAGAACTAATCTGCATTGACCATTGGTAATGCCGATTGGGAGAGAAATAACTGTGTGTTCAATCAAATCGCTTCTTAAATCTATTGATATAGGTATTCCATTTACGTGAGGATGAGTTTAGGAGAACATTGTTTTATATTTTTTAAGATTGGGTTTACTTAGTTCACTCGGTGTGCTTCCGTGTAGGTAGGTACCTAATATTTTTTTTACTCATATTACCCTGTATTTTTATTTAAATATCTATCGTTAATAACAATTTTTCATATTATGTTATGTCATGAACGGTTTAAAGTTTTAATTTGTGTTATACCTACCGACATCCAAAAAGAATCGAATTTCATGTTTATGTCAATTTTAATGTTTTTTTTTTTAAATATCTATCGATTTAGATTTCATAGAACAAACATTCAATAAGTTAAAAATAATTGACGTCCCGTGGGTGTAGGACCTACACTGTAGGTTGTAGTTCGTGCGTTGCTTAGAGACAGCAAAGTAATGAATAAATTGCTAATATGTAGGTATTATTAAATATACCTATACCTACGTGCATCTTTGATAGTGGATTGTGATTAGAAAAAAAATAATAGGTATGTTTAGACACTTATATTTAATTAGATTCGATTAAGCCATGTTTTAGGTATATAATATGTTGTAGATACAAAATTAAAATAATATATCATTCAAATGCATGGAATTATTTGGAACATTTAAATTTGATTACTATTTTTTTTTCAAAATCTATCGAGATTCTATATACCTAACGCTACTGACTTTCACCAGGATAAAAGATTTATTTTATATGAAGATTAAAGGTGATTTTATCAGTTTCGTTGAGTTTATGTAATTAGGTATATAGTTTCAATATTATTTTTCAACCAATCTTCATCTTATCTAGGTACGGAAAATGGTGCGTATGTACTTAAATTTGTGAATGTTTTGATAAGATATAGATCCAGAGGCGAAGGGTGGAGGTAGGCTGTTAAGATCCGACATAAATAGTGCACACTAAACTTCAGTCAAACTTATTTGTTTTCATTTAAACAAGACTACGATGTGTAGAACGCTTTTGTTAGTTAAAATTCAATTAAACCCTGCCTTATTCAAGCCATTATAGATCATATACAAAAAATATTCGTTTATCTATAAAATATATAAAATTATGCTATTAAACCATACATAATTTTAATTATTTTATAGATGGAAGACAATAATTTTTAAAGATTATTGCTTGATATAAGCAGAGCTTAATGAATTTAAAAAAACAGCTAATCAACACCATCTGTAATAATGGGTCTAGAACGATTTGGCACCGGACAACTGGACGCCACGGAATTAGAAAATAAATAGACGTTAGGTACACTTATAAGTACTTTAAAAAAATATTTAATATTATTTTTTATATTTAAATGATTATATTATGATTTAATAGTTGGTGAGAATGTAAATATGCAGACGTAAACAATAATTTAATCGTGTATATGTTTAAGTTCCAACTAAAAAAGAGTTTTTTATTTTATATAAAGCCTTAGGCATGATAATTCTCAATCCGCAATAAAGAATACATTATGTTAAGAGTAAAATTAGTTCAAACTACTAAGTAGTAGATAGAAACTGATTAAAATACCTCGTCTACGTTCTGTAGACGTGTCTACGACAGTGCGGCGTCCAATTGTCCGGAGTCCTGTCGTCCTATTCCCGTAATAATTATGTATTCTTAAGTCAACGAAAACAAATAGGGTATGACTGAAAAAGTGTGCACTATTTTTATCGAATCGCCATAGCACACCTAAACTATTCTGGTTTGGCTTAGGCAGGGCTTAATTGAATTTTAAAAACTAACCAGCACCATTTTGCAGATTGTATTATCAGTTAAATGATGACTGACAAAGTTTAGTGTGCACTATTTATGTTGGATCTTAACAGCCTAACTCCACGCTTCGCTACTGCTAGAACCGATAACATTAGTTCTGTATCATAGATTGGATATCAACATATTAATTATTTTAGGAGTATCAGACAGAAAATTTTGCTAGAATATCGCTATTCCTACGCAGCTTTGAAGTCGATTTCTTTAACTAATTTTACTATTACACTGAGCGTGCATTCTTCAAATACCTATGTTAAAAACAATAGTATCATTTCTGCCATAATAGTGGCACTATACTTATATAAAATATGGTTCACCGACGGCTGTAAATATTTGTGAATAATATCTAGCTCTACGTCCGTAGATACTGTTTCGCCGTAGACCTTACGCCCTCTACGTTTATTCGACGATTAGTTGAAATTGATGAAATACGTACAATTTACATGACGTAACCGTGGTAAAATTCTACAATAACAATTAAAATATATTGATATTAAAATAATAAACACTTCTATTATATATAAAATATAATTTAGGAATTTATCGTAGCTACTTGTTTCCAAAATTATTACCTATATTAAAATAAGTAGATTATAACATAGATATTGAGCTGTTTCTTGCACAGAAAAATGGTTTCGCTTGATGGGGAGGGTCATAAAATATGTTGAAAATAATTTATTATTGATTTTTAATACGGCGGAAGAGGGGGGGGGGGGGTTAACAGAGTCGAACTGGGGCCACTGACGTCCACATTTAAACCGCTTACTACTTATAGCGTCTCGTCGCTTCAACCACGAGCCTTCGCACTTATCCAGGTATATTCCCTATCCCCAGATACTCCGAATTTTGAGACTAGCAATAAACATATAGTATGCAACTATAACTAGTGTTTATCTATGAGTTATTGCGACATTTCGCGTCTAGAAATCGTCAGCTGAATGCAGAACTTTTCTCTTCTAACTCACATTTGAAATATTTTAAAAGGGGGTTCTTTGAAACAACCTACTTAATTTATTTATTATTTGTACAAATAAATGTATATATAATATTTTAGTAAAACCATTGATGAAAATAATGATGCGTAAATGTAGTTAGGTATTTTTTCCGACCATGTCCGATCTTAATAGGATCATATGGGCCTCCACAGAGTAGAGGTTTGTAGAGAGGAACAGATTTTGTTTTTTACGAGAAATGGATGTCAGCCACTTGCTCAACCTATTAGGTCTATAGGGTATGACTCACACACAAATTGAAAAATAATATCTGTACTTACCAGACCCAGGATTTGAGCCTATTACCCACGGCGTGATAGTCCAACGCTTAAACCGCGAGGCCACCGTGGGTGTAAGTTAAGTGGGAGTTAGGTATATAAATAATAAATAACTGAAATAGGATGATTCAAAGAAAACTTCCTGTAAAATATTTATAGTGGTTATCGAATATAACATATATATGGTCATAATAATTAGAATCGTTAGTGTCGTCCCCACTATTTTTATTATAATATTAATATTAAAGTAAACATTGGATCCCACAGATTATTGCACCAATTATTCATGACTGTCACCAGTTTTCCAGTGGCCACAAGCCTTGCGCGTCGTAGAATGTCGAGAGGAATGGGGCGAACTCGTTGAGAAGTCTGTTCGAGAGCCAGATCATTCGGATCACGATAATCATGAGGTTCTGACGAAGAGGAAGGAGAAGTCATATTATATTCAAAGTGCCGCCCTTAGGTAGACTTAAAATGCCGTCCTCTTTCATATTTATTTTCAAATTTAACTACAACTTACATAATTTTGGAAAACACTTCTGAGAAAATATATTATAGCCAATAGAAAAAATCTTTTTGCAAAAAGTAAGACACCCGGCAGGAAACGAACCTGCATCTCTTGGGTTTACGCCCCGTCCGCGCATTATCCACTATACAACAAGGTGATATATTAATACGACAAATTTTAACTATTGGCCTTTTAATACCTGCTCATCAGCGCTCTTCCAAATCAAGCTACTATTGGCAATCGGTTTATGTTTATTAAATCAAAGTAGGTACCTACTACTTCAATTACTAACCGACGTCACGGATTTCTCCAATATTTTATGATGTAACTTACTCGAACTTGCTAATAATTCTTAATTAACTATTTCAACGAATAATTCACAAGATTTGTTATAATGTAGGTATTGTTTCAGAAGTGTTTTTCAAAATTATGTAGGTATGTTCAATAATTAGAATGGTACATTCTTAAATCTTGTGAATTATTCGTTGAATAAAAGAAAATAGTTAGTTTCAAATTGTTTAAAATTTTATAATGTAACTTGGGTACGTATTTTATTATTTATTTTCGGCTATCTTAACAGACAAAAACACAAGAAATATTTAAATCGACATACCTACACAGCATCTACTGCGAAGAAGAACATTTTCCATGAAGCCTACTCTCAAACACTGATGGTTTTAGGTGGTTACATGTACCTAAATTGTACGTAAAACATTTCACCGTGGCACAGTTCGCCGTGAGCTTTCTTATCGGAAAGAGATGACCTTACGCTATACGGTCTCCAATTGTATTAGATTCAATATGAATATTAATTCAATTTTCATAGCTGATTTTGGCAAAATTTTTCATGAATTAAAGAATGAAAACCTAACCTAACCTAACAAATAATCCAGTACATCGGCTATTTTCAAAATACGTTTGCTGCTGGCTTCCTGTAAAGTATAAACCGACAAGAAGCGTATTTTATTTAGCTATGAATTTTATGTCAGTACTATACGACCCAAAGTGGTTGGACGGTCTTTAATTATATGGCCATATATTTCCGATAGATCATTTCATGGTGAAGTGTGATACGGGGAACTGCATACGTACAAGTTTCCGGACACGGAAATCATCTACTGAGAATAAAAACATTTTCATGAAACCTATTCACAAACACTGGTGGTTTTAGGCACGTGGAGATTTGTAGCGCTGGCAGGTTTGGAAACTCCCTTGAAAAAAAAATGCCTGTGTGATAAACCGACATGAGAATATGTATTACAGTGGTGAAGGGTGGAGGTAGGCTGTCAAGATTCGACATGAATAGTGCACATTAAAGTTTGTCTGTCATTCGTATTTGTTTTTATTGAACTAAGACTATAATGTACATACACAGTGTTAGTTAGTTTTTAAAAATCAATTAAACCTTGCCTAAACCAAACCATAATAGTTTTGGTATGTTATGGGCTATTCGATAAAATAGTGCATACTTTTTCATTCATACTTATTTGTTTTCGTTGAATTAAGAATAAATATCTACATAATATGTAGATACTTATTCTTAATTCAACGAAAACAAATATTAAACTTTTACCCCTGCTTAAAATAAAAATACTATTCTTACTATCTATAAAATATCTAAAATTATGTATGGTTTAATGGTATACATGACTTGGTTTTCGCAGTGTTTAATTGAATTTTAAAAACTAATTAACACGATCTGTAAATTGTTGACTTAGTTCAATGAAAACAAATACGTATAACTGACAAAGTTTATTGTGAACAATTTATGTCGGATCTTAGTAGCCTACCTGCACCCTTTGCCACTGATGTATTATATTGGCAATACGTACTCATACGGGAAGTCACTGTTTATATAAATCACACATTATTCACTGACAGCTGTATATATTTGTAGATATTAATCATGTAACTCCAAATCCGTAGAGGCGTAGACACTCTGTGTAGCCACGGCGTAGACCTTACGCACTCTACGATGTTTCGTCGATTAGTTGAAATTGACGGATGGTGAAGCGTGTCTAGAAAATTGTACGTATATAGTTGGCCGTAACACTGTTCACCGTGAGATATTGTATCGGAAATCAATGGCCGTATAGCATTGAGGTCTAAATAAAACACATAAAAATACGTAAGTAATAAAAACTACCGGAATATAAAGGAAGACAGAAGCAAATAGTAACTAAACTGTATAATTCTGAATGATTGAAAAGTGTGTTAGCAAGTAAGTGCTCGTAAGTATCAAGTCGTAGCAAAAATCTGATGACATTGACAGTATAATATTTTTTTTTTTATTCAATGAATAAAAGAAATAGTTTATTAAATTATTAGCAAGTCTAAGTACCTACCTACGTTATAAAAACTAATATAATCCGTGACGTCGGTTAGTAATTAAGGAATTAATTGATTTAATATAGAAAAACCGATAGCCAATATTATAATGCAATTTGATAAGCATTTCTGGGAGGGGCGACCGGGCACGAAATTCCCCATCTAGTGTGCGCGTCTATAGGTTACAATACCAGGGAACTCAGAAATAATGGGAACTGAAATACATAACGGGTAAGGCGATAGCAGGTAGAACCTCAGTCTAACCGACTCAACGACATTGATATGGACAAAGCATCTGGAAAAAAATGACACTCACTTTTTTGTCGGGTCTGCCGAATGGCATAATCTGTTCTAACGCCATTACAATAAAGGTGATATTGCTATAAATTCCCGATGCTTTTTGTCGGTCTGCCGAATGGTTCGGTTCGAACGAGTTCGCTCCAATTAACATTGACACTAGAAACACTGTTCTAACGCCATTACAATAAAGGTGATATTGCTATAAATTCCCAATGCGTGATATCGCATAATGGAAATTGCGTGACGTCTACCTATACATGTGCGAATGTCGCTATGCGCGAATTTACTTGCTAGCGACTTAGTATTGAGTGCGTTGTCCATTAGTAATGTCATTGAACCAATTCGAGTAAGGAAGAATCCGGGTTACGTGTCAAGAATACGTTTTACGTCGAATACTGAAAACTGCTCTCGGTTTATGCATTTACGCTCATTTAATGTTGGTGTAGTACACACACTATTGCACGTGCATAATGCGTGCTTCATTTTTCGTAGGACACTCACACATTCAAAACACTGCATCAACATGCGGCGTATTGAATATAGCCTATCGGTATTCTATTTATTATCTGTTCTGTGGTACTTATAGTCTGATAATGCAGTCAGACGAAAACGGTTTCGTTATACCGATCAATGCGTAACTATTTATGTCGGTTGGTAAACACATACATACCTGTTGCATAGGTACATTGCTGGTACTCCAGAAATACCTACACTCATCATAAAAAAATATTTACACTGAATGGGACTTGAACCCACAACCATAGAATTCCGGGCGCTGTGCTTTTAACGCTTAAGCTATTGGTGTACTCACTAATCACGACGTTATTATCCCATATAAATCAAATTCTTAATAATATGTAATTATGTAGAGGAAAGGAAGCTTCTTATGGCATTATTGCCATGACAAAATTATTTTGGAACGGTGTTAGTGTCATTTAAAAGTAACGATACCAACATCGAAATGAGACCTGCCCTGCCATCAAGTAGAGTAGTTTGCGTGCCAAAGTCCTTAAGAAACCTCGATAGTAAATGCGAGGTATACATAAAGGCATCTAGAAAAAAAAAGATCTGACACCATTCTACTAAACCTTGATTTCTATACGGCGTCTGGATTTCTTCAAATGATAGTTTTAACGTACCTACCTTGCACGCAAGAAAACAAATTTTAAAAAATCGGTGTGTGTACTTATGTACGCGCGTTAGAAGTTATACTTCTTTGGCGTAACAAAACAAAAACAAAACTTGTGATAACCTAGATTCTTCGACTAGCTCTTAATTATCTTGTTAAATTACACACTCAAGAAAAAGGACCGCTTATTGGAACGTCGTTGGTTTATTTCTATTCACTTTAACTTATATTGCTAAATTATGTAATTATTTATCGTTGTTTTTATTTTTAAAGTAACAACTGCCTCTATGACGTTTAATAGTTTGTTTACGTAAGGAATTGCAAATGGCCGACAATAATAAATTCGCTGCCTAGGCAACGGAACAATTCTAAACTATAATATTATACTGTATAATTGTCACGATTGGAGTATCATACTGTGGCGTAATGGTAGTGCGTTTGGCTGATAACAATCGGTGGTTCGAATCCAATCGAGTGCGTTTATTTTTGTGTGAAAAAATAAATTATGTGTTACATGTCACACGCCAAAAATACACTCTGATCTTATTTTCCAAACGCGCCTAAAGAAGTATAACTTCAAAAATTAAAACAATACAAATTAAATAAGAATAATTACAAGATAAAAAGAACTTTTTATATACAACGTTTTTAAATTTTCTGTTGAATCATATAAACTTGACTTGCTAGCTTAAACGATCAAAAAAATTTGTAGGTACTTGATAGAAATAATACTGAAATGTCATTTTGATTTCCATAGTAACGCACGTATATATTAATAATTGAGTTGCTAGGACCCCAGCCCTTAGCAACCAATAATTTTCTTCTTTTCTTCCGAAATAACTTTTCATACAAAACAGATTTAACTGAAAATGAGTTCAATTCTACTTAAAGATGGCTAAAAGTATTAAAAAATGCATTGGCATCTTGTTCTGATATATTCTAAAAGTTTCAAATGTCCAGCTAGTCGGAAAGTAAGTTAAAAATCGATCGCAAGATTTGTACCGGACAAACAACCACCGGACAAATAAGAATACGAGCTAATAAAAACGTTGTAATAAAAAGAAAATTAAATCCGTCTACTTATATTAAATAGGTACTAGTGCGTTTTTGAACAATATTTTTTTTTGTCTGGAAAAAGTATTTAATTTTATTTGTATCTGCAGGCATTTAATTTGTTCCAACCAAGTAGGTATTCGCAGAATAAGATTTAAAAAAATGTAATTTTTTGAAAAATTCTCAAGTAAAAGTAATTCTCCGGGTAAATTTCAGATAAGTTAGGTATTAGCAAATGCTTGAGCATTATTTCATCTCACAAATTTAATATAACTACCTACATTACATATACTTAGATATTTAGTTAAATAACTTTTTTTTGATATACCTACTACTTAAGGATATATGTATGAAATAGGTGTAAATTACCATATTATAATTATTTCGATTCCAAGAAAGTTGGGCACCCAGGACCCAATTTGAAAATGTGTGCCAGGCCCCTTGCTAGATATGGGGCGCGAATATTGAGCAAAATGGGAAATTTGTCGCTTAGCACTGCGAATACTTGAAACTAGTATTCTTGTAAAATCTTCAATATTTTTATATGAAATAATTTTATCACACATTTTAACAATAACACAAAAATACTTATCTACCAAATCATTTCAAATATTTTTTTGCACTTTCACCGGAAAAAATCATACCTACTTATAGTTATTTATAATTTATTGTTTCAAAATTAAATTAAATTTTTTCTAGATTATTTTTTAATGCTATTAACTGTCAATTCTTGGGTGAAAAGACATTGCATTAAACATACATAATTTGAAAACACTTCTGAGCATTAATATAATATAGCCACTAGAAAAAATTCTTTTTTTGAAAAACCCACACAGCAAGATGGGATAGGAGGCCATGTGCTTTGACCACTAAGCTCATGGCCTCCACAAAGGGGGGCTGACAGGGCTCTAGCCTGGAGGCCTGGGCTCAGGAAGGGCACGGCGCGGCGTGTTGACCAGATAAGTCATATAAACACAAATCACAAACTCTCTCAAACAGTAATAAAAAAGTCGCCTACGGCGCTATTGTTCTTCGATAATGTTATTATTTAAAATTATGTGGATGTACGACACAATTTTTAATTGTATATCGATACTCGAAAACTCTATAATTCAAATGGATGTATTAAAATATACCTACAACAATACTCTAAAATATAAACATTAATTTTACCGCGTACACCATTTAAAAAACGCTACTGTAGAGCGTCACACTGCCATTATCTATAGCAATAGGTAGGGGGGTCCGCCAAAAATCCTAGCCTGGGGGCCCGCTTCAGGATGTGGGGGCCATGACTAAGCTATACGTGTCCTATCTAATTGCGACTAAGTAAACTACTTAATGGTTTTTACAATACCCTCTGGAGCGTTTTCTAAATTGCGTTACTATTATTACGTTATTAGCAAGTGCAAATACGTTAGGTATAACTAAAATTTGGGGAGATTACCGATTAGTAATTAAGGTAATACTTAATATTTTGATTTAATACACAAAAGCCGATCGCCAAAAAGTAATACCTAAGTTCAATAAAAGAATGTTATAACTAGTAGGTATTAAATATTGTTAATTATTCGTTGAATAAAAAAATGAATAAACATTGTACTAACTAAAAACTAAAATAAAACTCAATATTTAGTATTTATTTCACATAGTTTAATAATGGTAGGGACCGGATTCGTCCGCTTCAATGAGATATCGTCGATTGATATAAAAATAATTACAAGATAAAAAGAACTTTTTATACCTATACAACGTTTTTAAATTTTCTGTTGAATCATATAAACTTGACTTGACTAGCTTAAACGATCAAAAAATTTTGTACTTGATAGAAATAATACTGAAATGTCATTTTGACATTATATTGATTTCCATAGTAACGCAAGTATATATAAATATTTTAGTTGCTAGGACCCCAGACCTAGCAACCAATAATGGTATCGAAATAACTTTTCATACAAAACAGAATTAACTGAAAATGAATTCAATTCTACTTAAAGATGGCTAAAAGTATTAAAAAATGCATTAGCATCGTGTTCTGATATAAGTTTCAAATGTCTAGCTAGTCGGGAAGTTAATTAAAAATCGATTGCAAGATTTGTACCGGACAAAGAACCACCGGACAAATAAGAATACGAGTTAAGAAAAACGTTGTAATATACGACAGCTAAATTCTTGCGCGCTTTCAGATGCCTAATACAATTATTTATAATCTACCGCATCTACCAGGGAACTCAGAAATATCTAAAAAGTGTGGAGAAGCAGGCAATCAATCTGGAATGTGGAAGAATACGGAATAAACTTAACAAGTGTCAAGAATACGTCATACGTCGAATCCTACTGACGACTACTCTCAGTTGATGCATTGACGCTCATTTAATATTGGTGTATTACACACACTAGGTATTGCACGTGAATAATGCGTGTTTCATTTTCGTAGGACACTCAGACATTCAAAACCCTGCATCAAAATGTAGCGTATTGAATATACCTTATCGGAATTCTATTTATTATCTGTTCTGTGGTTCAGATTTATTCAAGTAGGTATGTGCCTAGTAAGTGCCTACGTAATAATGTTTAAAATTCATGGACTAAATGTTTTACCATAGGATAATATCAATTTCTGATATAATATCTCTATTACAATTGATTATTTAAATTGTAACTAAATGATTTAATTTTTCGAGTCGGTAAAAACATGTGGTTCATGTTATTTTTACCACGTTTTTATTAGCTCGTATTCTTGTTTGTCCGGTACAGATTTTTTCTTGTGCAATACAAATTTTTTAACGACTTCCCGACAAGCTAGAGATTTGAAACTTTTAGAATATACCAGAACACGACGACAATGCATTCTTTTAATACTTTTGGCCATCTTTAAGCAGAATTGAATTCATTTTCAATTAATTTTGTTTTGTATGTTTCGAAAAAAAATCGTTAAAAGTAATATTTACTACTCACTATAATTGGTTGCTAAGTGGGTCCTAGCTACTAAATTATTAATATATACGTGCGTTACTATGGAAATCAATATGAGATGTCAAAATGACATTTCAGTATTCTAAAATATTTATTCAGTATTTCTATCAAGTACAATAAAAAGTTTTTATTAATACATAGAATAAATTGTCAAGTTTATATGATTCAACAGAAAATTTAAAAACGTGGTATATAAAAAGTTCTTTTTATCTTGTAATTATTATGTTCAGTAGAACCTGGAAAATTAGACTTAGTTCTATCGATTTTGTTTTATACTAGGCAGTAGCGAAGGGTGGATGTAGGCTGTTAAGATCCGCCATAAATAGTGCACATTAAGCTTTGTTAGTCATACGAATATGTTTTTATCGAACTAATACTAAGTCCTGACTAAACCAAACTATAGTAGATAAAGAATATTATTCTATCTATAAAATATCCAAAGTTATGTATGACTTAATTGCATAATTTTATATAGTTTATAGATAGACGAGTATTTTTTGACTTTTATCTATTATGGCATGGTTTTCGCAGGGTTTAATAATTGAATTTTAAAAACTAATCAACACCATCTGTAAATTGTAGTCTTATTTCAATGAAAACAAATACGTATGCTTGACAAAGTTTAGTGTGCACCATTTATGACGGATCTACCTAGCTCCACCTTTCGCCACTGATATAATTATTATCTGTTGATAGTACCTACTAGTTAATGCTTAATTTTTTTACGCAATTGCATATTTCGTTCATATTAAAAATTCATACTTAAATATATTGATATTAAATAACATTTTACCATTTTTTTTTCAATATGTAACAATCATAATCTTCTACAAACAGATTATCAGTTTAACACGCAGCCTGAATATGGTTATATGTAAATTGTATGTAAAACATTTCACCGTCGCACAGTTCGCCGTGAGCTTTCTTATCGGAAAGAGATGACCGTTACTATACGGCCTCCAATTTTATTAGATTCAATATGAACATTAATTCAATTTTCATAGGTGATTTTGGCAAAATTTATGAATTCAAAAATGAATACCTAACCTAACCTAACAAAATATAATCCAGTATATCGGCAATAGTAAAGTGTAAGCTATAAACCGACAAGAACCGAGTTTTATTTGCATATAAATTTTATGTCAGTACTACACGACCCAAAGAGGTTGGACGGTCTTTAATATACGGCCATATACCTATTTCCGATATGGCAAACTGCATACTATGTACAAGTTTCCGGACACAGCCTGAATATTGAGTCTTGTCTTTTATAAGAAAATTGTTTCTATGGAAGAAATCTAATGGCCGCAACTGCAAATTTTATTTAATATTCTTAAGGGCGGACATGCTCAGCGTACGTCAAAACATGTACCATGTAAACAATTGAACATGCACCGTTAAAAAAAAATCGGTTAGGTCCATGTTCAAACACGCGCGTTAACATGATCTTACTCCCACTTCATTTATCGTTTGTCAATTTATGGCTACGGCCGTATGTTGTAGCTTAGCCGCTGGGAAATACCAATAGAAATGGCGTATTTCAAAAAAATACTACCTTATTCTTAGGTCAATAATTATTATAAAGCAAACATTATTGGTAAAATGTTTATCACATTTGAATGGTCAAAGACATAGCTTATAATCAGTATCTTTAGAATTATCTTGAAATGTGTAAATCTTGCCCATTTTTTGAATAATAAAATGCCTAATTCTTGACAAATTTGGGATCACAGAGAGTATCAATATAATTTTTTATTGTAAATATTTCAGTATAATAATGTCGACATAAATTTTACTAATTGTTTTATAAATGCTTTTAAAAATAATAAAAATAAAAAATCTTAACACCACTTCACATGGACGTACTGAAATATGACTATATTCTAAAACATTAGAGCGAGAGGTTTAAAAGAATACTATTTTATGTAATAAAAATAGTTTATGCAGTCATGAAATGTTTAAAATAAATATAAAAGATAAGAAGGATTCAAAATTATGTAAATATATTATCTACAACGTTTAAGGAATGTCCAGGATCATGCTTTGAAAATAGCATAAAAGCTCCATTTAGACGTACGCTGAGCATGTGGGCCGTTAAGACGCATTTATTTACTGAAAAAATCTTGAAATGTCTAAAAATATTTCGTTTTTGAACAATAGGTAGGTACTAGTTCTCAATATAAGAAAATTGTTAATTTTTGAAATCTTCAATGAGATTCTTGAAAATTTCTCACCTTGTATCATATTCATATTATAATATAAGTGTATTACTGACATTGACTACAAAAATGTCAATTAGCATTATGAATAATATGTTAAAATATAATATGGCTGTACATATTTGAATTTACTATAGAATGTTCAGAATCTAGGAATTTGTTTACTAGTTTAATGCAATGATAAAATCATGGTATACCTAATGCTTGAAATCCTAGAATATTTCTAGAAATATATTATAATGTCGGATAAAAATGGTTTCTGCTTGTGAAAGTTTAAGAAGTTTTGGGACAAGTCTGTTTACTGGAAGCCAGTCGGGAACAGCGGCAATTTTCATAGTCGATTTTATGAATTCAAGAATGGTAACCTAACCTAACAAAATAATCCACTACGTAGGTACGAGTATATCTCTGGCTTCTACTAAACAGACAAGAACCAAATCTTTATGTTAACTCGGGAAATGTTAACAAATTCAGGTGTTAGGGGCAGCAACGTCCCATGAGGGTAGATAGATCATGCGTTGCTTAGGGGCGGGAAATGAAGGAACGAATGCGATCATTGCAACTTCTGAAAGCAGTGGCAATTTTCCATAAATTAGACTATGCGGTCGCTTCGTCACAAAGTACCTACTGATATCTCCGTTTAAAAAAAACACAACAGGCCTCCAAAGTCGTCAGTGCCGCTGAGCTCCAAGTACCTAAAAATACCGCTGTTTGAGAGTAGTGTTTGTAGAAATGCTTTAATCCTCAGTAGATTATGCACCTATGTATTTTTTCTAGAATTTTCATGAAAAGTTATTTCGGAAGAAATCCGTAATCCAATCCACTATTATTGGTTGCTAAGGGGGTGGTCCTAGCAACTAAATTATTAATATATACGTGCGTTACTATGGAAATCAAAATCACATTTAAGTATTCTATAATATTTGTTTGTTTGTTGCAAAATAGCAAAAAAATGATTTGTTGACATTTCCTTAATTGTCCTAAATTATTAATACATAGAATTGTCAAGTTTATATGAATCAACAGAAAATTTAAAAACGTGGTATATAAAAAGTTCTTTTTATCTTGTAATTATTTTTTAAATTTAGTGCCGTGACAATAGGAATCGGTACCTACTTTGTCCACGCCTCCTTTTAAGAAGTTAATTCCTTTAAAAAATAATCTTTCGGCTCTTCTGCAAACGAGTCCGTCACCACAATATCTTCGACTTAATCTTCATCGCTTGAAAGGCGTCAACGCCGTCAACCTTAAAGATTTTTTTTCAAAATTAGGGACCTAAACTAATTCGACAATACCAGTTCATATCTGACTAGCTTACCGATTAAACCCATATCATCGGACAGCGTGGTGTTATGAAGGAGCGGCCTTTCTCCTTACGTATGCTTACATGTTTAAATAGTTTAAATGCTGGACGATATCAATATCTAGTCACGTATTTTTTTCGACTTATACGCGGTGTAAATGAGAACTCTGCCATTCTTGTTAGTATTGACTTGTGTGTCCCTGATGATGAATATCTTAGAAATCGGGAGCATACGTTGTTTGTTCTCACAAGGAGCAGAACTAACCTACCATTAGCGATGCCAATTGGGAGGGAAATAACTCTGTTCAACCAAATCACTTCTGATGTTGATATATTCCACCTACGTGAGAATGAATTAGGTGGACGTTGTTTTAGAAATTCTTAAAATAGAGCCTGTTTAGTGTAGTTCCTTGTACCTATCTAATTTATATATTTTTTTCTATTTACACTTTTCTACTATTTAATAACTTAATATAGATCTAATTATTTTTTATATATGTATGACGTATGTACCTAATACTGTTTTAATAATATTTCTTTCTGTCTTAATATCATGTTGTGAACGTTGTCAATTATCAATTTGTAATGTCCACTAAATTCGTTCGTAGTTCGTTTTTTTGCCGGCAGGTTCGCCACTATCGTTCTACTGTGGAGGCGTAGATCGAAAATATCCTACTGTCGCATGAGAATTCAGAAGCTTCCAAACTTTTTTGATTCATGCATGCAATCTTACCAACTACAGGATAATACATGTTTACACATACATTTTCTTGTTATGGCCGCGATAATACTTACTGTCAACAATGCATCCATGCACGTGTACACGGGGTATTATAGTAGTGCGTATCAGATGTGTAAAGACTATTACCTATTGAATTTGTCTGTATAAGGTAGTTAGCTACCTACGTGTAGGTCATGGCCCCCACAAGGGGGGGGGGCTAACTGGGCTCTAGCCTAGGGGCCCGGGCTCAGGAAGGGCCCGACGTGACGAGTCGACCAGATGAGTGAGATAAACACAGACCACAAATTTGCTCTAATAGTAAAAGAAAGTCGCCTGCCCCGCCATTTTACTTCAATAATTATTAATAATTAAAATATTTGATTGTACGATGCAATTTTTAACTGTCTGCCGATATGTACTTGACAACTCCATAATTCAAATGGATGTACATTAAAAATACAAAAACTCGCTAAAAATACACCTTAATTTTACCGCGTACATCATGGAAAACGCTAATGTAGCGCGTCACATTGCTTTTACCCTTAGTGATAGGTAGGGAGGCCCGCTAAACATCCTAGCCTGGGGGCCCGCTTCAGGATGTGGGGGCCATGGTATAGGTAGCTATAACGTATATAACAAAAAAATTCGCACACTTTAATATTTTCGGAAAATTATCAAGCGCTCCGGTTCATATTTCGAGCGCTGCAATGTTATGCTATGATTTTGACTAAGTTTCTTTCTCTTTTGTCCACAGATCTACCTCATCAGGGAGCAGCGTCAACTCGCCTGTGGGTGGTGGAGGTTCATCGATAGGCGGTGGAGCCCCAAATATGGCGAATCCCTACGCAATGGGTGGGCTCTACGGGGCCGCCGTCCAGGGCCCGTACTGCGCGCCCCCCTCGGCGGATCTGTCCCACTACGACGTGAGAGGCGCTCCGCCCTGGTACGGGGCCACTGCCAATGACCCCAGGTTTGCCAGTGAGTCGCCAACAGCATCTACATGTACTTTTCATGTTCCATCACTTTATCGTAGGCACTGTTTTCAGTTTTTTGCTTTAAACAATTACGTAGTATCTAATTGGTGTTATGTATTACTATAATAGTATAAGCTTAAGTCTGTCCTTGCAGAAATATTATCAATATCGTATCTACTGCCATTTAATACAATTATGCTACAGTAAACAAGATACACATTTAGTAGTGCGGCCTTGATCACGACCAGTGGGTCTATTCTATACACATGGCTGCTTTCGGTCCGCTACGGCGGCTAACTAGAGTAGGAAAGTATCGAATTATTAACACTTATTGTAACAATTACAATAAATAAGATACAAAATACAAACAAATAAGTATGACTAAAAAAGTTTAGTGTGCACTATTCATGTCGAATCTTAACAGCCTACGTCAACCCCTCGTCACTGATGTCTAATATGTATACATTTGAGATAGGGTGGGAGAGACAGAGAAAGAGAGTACCCGCGAACGCTAATTCTAAAATAGATACATTTACCCTACCGATTGTTACTGTAATAATATAATAAAGTGTTTATATTATGATTTGCTAAACGTCATACTAACTTAATTGTCTATTATATTATTATAGTTCTCACTCAATTATGGTTTATTGTCTGTCATTAACCTCGGATGTGTCGATACTATACTAGAGTAGGTACTGGGTACTGGTAGGATCAAAAAAATCTCTTTTCACCATTGTCAAGTCACGCGCCGGATTATAAAAACCATTAAATGGTGTAATTCGATCCATCGGAAAGAGACGAGGTCGGATTTCAAACACTCGTTGACTCGGCGGAATGTGGAGATTGGAGAATCGATACTTCCTTTCGGGGGTGGGGGTTGAATGAAATCAAATAAGTAGGCAGGTACATAGGTAGGTATATATTAAAAGTATTTGAAAAAAATCGGTACTGTTCGGTTATCAGGAATACAGCAGAAAACACATTTTGAAAATAGGCGATAAACTGGATTATTAAACAGTTTTTGTTAGGTTAAACTAACCTGACCTAACCTAAACCAACCTAACCTAACCTAAACTAACCCAAACTAACAAATAATCCAGTAGGTATATCGGGTATTTTCAAAATGTGTTTTCGGCTGTATTCCTGATAACCGAACCGTACCAAAAATTCTTCTCTGGGTGTATAGAAACATCTTCGTCCTTTGCGTTATAACGCAATTCGATAAGCATTTCATGTAACAACTAGGTAGGTACTTAAAATCGTCATAATTAACCAACATGCCCGTAGCTTAATTGGAAAAGCATACTGGTGCAAATCTAGCAGATACAGACAGGTACAAGTCCCGTCGTGTGTCGTACTTTTTTTCTACAATATAATTTTTTCTAGTGTGCATATGCATAAAATTTCTTTAAATTATGTATACACTTATTATATAATTATATATAGGTAAGAGAGACAGAGAGAAAAATCCATAATAGTGTTTGATAGTTAATGCTTAGCTATGTTGGTACTTATTTATTTATGATGGGTGGAGGTAGGCTGTTAAGATCTGACGTAAATAGTGCACACTGAACTTTAGGTACACAGAACAGTTTAATAAATAGAATTCCGATAGGTTATTCCCCAATACACTTCATTTAAATGCAGGGTTTTGAATGTGTGAGTGTCTTATGATAATGAACCACACATTATAGACGTGCAATTGTGTGTGTTGCAACTGCAGATACACAAATATTGAATGAGCGTCAGTGCATAAGCCGAGAGTAGTTGTCAAAAGGATAAGCGTATTCTTTAGACGTGTGTAAGTTTATCCCATATTCTTCCATTCTCACGATCGGTTACCTGTTACTCCACACCCGTCAGGTATTTCAGTTCCCATTATTTATGAGTTCTCTGCATAGGTAGGTACCTACTTAATTGTTTTCATTGAGTGACAAATTACAGATGGTTCTGGTTAGTTTTTAAGATTATATTGTATAAAAATAATCTAATATTTCCGACAATTACCTATTTAGTCCTGTGGGTGGTCCTTCCTACCAACTGTTTAAAATTTTCGTCAATTTCGTTAGGTTGGTACCAAGGCCTGAACAAAAACTAACCATACGTGCGAGTGAGTAAGCATTCGGCACGCTTATATCTCCGCTCTTTGCGTTAGAGTAAGATAGAATTTCTTCGAATAGAATAGAATTTTTAAAATTTGAAAACGTCGCCGGAAAAAAATTGATTTGGCTGATTACATGCATTAAAAAACTGCGAGCACGTGTTGCTGAAATTTATTATTTTTGTGTTAAATATAAAGTTAGTGGTAATTTTTAAATTTGGTAGTCGAACTGAGAAGCAACACGATGGTATAATGTTTCATAGTTAAGTTGATAATAATAAAATCGTTGTTCTACTGCGCGTTATCCGCTAGAAACACGGCTTCATTTTGCCTAAAAATAGGCCTTCTCTATATATTATCATTACTCTGAGGTTTTTACTGAATTACCGATATAGTACCTAAGCGAGTGATCGTAAATAATATTTTATGTGCACCGTATTTATTTGTCACAATATATCTCGAGATGAGTGTAGCCCGTATTTTTAATGCGGCAATTAAATAGCCAAAATTTTGGCGACTCGCCTCCGCCCAAAGACAATAAAGTAGAGGCAGAGACAAACGGCAGTCACCTGGATGTGACGTGGCCATTATCGTCATTTCCCGCCATTTTCCGACATTAGACTCGGATATGGATACATACACATATGACTAGTGCCAGGGCCGGCTTAAAAAAAAGATTTTGTAATGTACCTATTTCTGGGGTAAAACTTCTTTAGCAGCGACAATGTGAAATCACTTATAGGAAAGGAAATTGAAACCAAAATATTAGAAAGTACCAGGGCAACATGAGGTGTGAGGAGGTATTCAATTATGACGTAAACGAATCTGAAAAAAATAAGATAGGTTATAAATATGAACAGATCAGAAACAAGTGAAATGAATTCTTCTGTCAGATCAATGACTTGATTATAAATCTAATGTGTACGTAAATCTTTTTTCGAAACAAATTTCATGCCAAAAAAAAATTCTATAATTTTCTTAAAATTAATTGTACATTTTATTGGTAGACATCTTGAAATTGTGATTTTCTTCTTGTTTTAAAAGGTGTGAAATTGATCATTTTCACTTTAATTGTCATTATTAATTTTTACCACTACCTTGCATGGACTTCATACAGATTACATTGTATGTAGGTAGTTTCATTATTAAAGTTCTGTGTTCAAACAAACGAAATAATGTTGAACATATAGGTACGCATTAGTGTATTACATTTATAAAAATACAGTCACATGTTGTACTTACGGAATTTTGCGTAGGTAATTAATTATATGTATTCTTCTTCTTTTTTTTTTAATTTGTCAATTTTAAACAACCTTCTCTGCCATATCTGCCATAGCTAAGAAAAGCATTTTCTATATTATATCTGAAACAATAAGTACATGTGTCATGGCCCCCACATCCTGAAGCAGGCCATCAGGCCAGAATTTTTGGCAGCCCCTCTACATATCGCTAAGGTTAAATGCAGTGTGACGCTTTTTCCAAATCGTAATAATCAAAAATTGCATCGCACAACGACATGTTTTAAATTGCTCCACATGCGACTTTTTTTTACTATTAGAGAAAATTTGTTATGTTTGGTATCTCGTGTATGCGGTCGATCCACCATGCCGGCCCCCCTAGCCCGGGCTCCCAGGCTAGAACCCAGTAAGCCTCCCCCTTGTGGGGGTCATGACATATGTATTGTCAACTAATTAGACTAGAGTTTTGTTTACCAAAATGAATAACATTTTACATAATTATATCCATTGGCTTTTAAAACTCATTCTTTAGAGTAATACATCATTACATAAGTATTGTATCTTTAGATGTCAAGATAATACGGTAAACCACACCTCGAAAGCCTGTATTTTATTCCTCATGGAGTCCATAGCTGCCGCACAAGACATATTACTAAAGTAATATTGTCGTAATATTATAATGATGTCCTGCGAATAAAACTATAATAATAAGTGAGTAAGTTAGCAACAACATATTTTTCAAATGTGAAAGGGCCGCAGAAACCCTCAATACTTTCACGCATCTTCCATTCGATGTAGTGTTGCCAGTAGCCCAAACACATCGCAGTGTGGCGATCTATTAAGCGACCACTCGAGGGGAAGGGGCGGTTGCTTTTCCCGAGCAACTTTAAGCCCTGGAAAGCCGTTCGTTGCTTGTCGCTTTTTGTGGGGCAGTAAATTCACTCACAGATGTTACCTACATGTATATAACGTACCTATGCACCAACATTATACCTACCTATTTATTACCAACGTAATCGGACAGTTTTAGCATCTACCCATTTATTGTATTAATTCATTGCTAGAGTACCAACATACAAATAATATAAAATACGTACAGACTACAGGTACATATCAAATAATTTGGACTATAAATAGAAGCGGCTTTATAATTTACATCTGTTATGACTTATGACATTTAAAATTGCATGGCAAATGCGTACGGCATGGTTAAGTTGGTATATTCAACAAATATTAACATCGCTGTGTTGCTATTCCGATTTTCTCGCTTGCGCAATGGCTGCTATTTTTTGTATGTTCATTGTGATTATTAATTCGGGCGCAGTTATAAAATAACAAATTAAATAACAATGCTAAAGTGTAGTAGGTATTGGTTGTTTATCTTCACATCGTGGGGGGTTGTCTTTGGAAAATGAATGTAATAACATAAGTGTGAAGTTTTCTGAAAATGAGCCTGCAATGCAAAGTCACTTGTAGCTAACTTAATCAGTGGACCAGAGGTCCTTTTTTGCTTCAATGTCATACAGTTAGGCTCAATCTTTATGGAATAAGGTTTTTTTCAAGAGCATTGTATAACTTTGTAAGTATAAATTACTTTATCATATCACATAGGCCTCTACAGAGTGGAGGTTAGTATTAGCAAATTTTGTTTTTGCGAGAAATGAATATCAGCTACTTGCTCAACCTATTAGGTCCATACTCTGACTCATACACACATTTAAAAACAATGTGTACTTGCCGGACCCAGGATTCTAACCTGGGACCCACGATGTTATATGCCGACTGTTACACTGTTAAATTACTTTACAATACTTTAAATAACGTTATTTGCACAAATTATAATGAAAATCCACCGTTTGATAATCATTATCAGCTGGGGTCGATCTACTACCTACTAGATGAAGGTGTCCCCCAACTCTCTCCATTCTTATCGGCCCTTAGTTCTTCGCTGCTGCATTCATCCACCGAACTTAATGAGTTGGTCTATCCGACAGGTTTCAGGTAATCCCGGTGGTCGTTTAGTGCACCACTGTAAGACAGCATTGATTGCTCACGGTCATTCCATCTGTTTAGCGACCTCTATCATATCGCGTCAGTGCTCTTAATCCCATTCGCGACGGACATTTTAATTAATATTTAATTACCACATTTAAATAACATGCTAATTATATCTAAATCCATCTGATGGCCAACGCGCCAGTTGAGTAAGCACTATTAATAGTTTTGAAAGATCATTGCGGATCTTGGGCGCCCTTTGAAAAGGTTTATTGACAGATTTTCCATAGAAGCGGTTGTTAGCCCTTAGCCATTCACTCTACCCGTTGGGTATAAGGTCTGAATCCAAACACACGTTGAAAAAACAACATGTTAATTTGCCAGACGGGGTGGGGTGTTAACAATAGCGATCAACGCGAACATATAAAAACTGGGAGTTTCTGGTATAGGTACATGGAAATCTTTGCAAAATATTATGTAATTAGGTAGGTACTACGAAATATTAGTAGGTATTTAATATATGTGCCTAATTCCGTATTGTATCTAGTTGAAAGTGTACAAAAACCACTGAAGTTATTTCGGTGTTTTATGGCTTGAATGAAAGATCTGGGTCGCAAGATAAGTGGGTTACATGTAAATTTCACGTAAAACATTTCCAGTAGCACAGTTCGCCGTGAAATTTCTTATCGGAAAGAGATGACTTATAACTATACGGTCTCCAATTTTATTATATTCAATATGCACATTAATTCAATTTTCATATCTGATTTTGGCAAAATTCATGAATTCAAGAATAAAAACCTAACCTAACCTAACAAATAATCCAGCAGTGGCGAAGACTCCATACTAGGCGATTATTTGAAGCCTACCTTCTTAAGAAAAATGTTTTTTAATTGCATATTGACTTATTTATATAATCACTTGATTATATTATATTCTATAAAATAATTTATTTTGCCAACGAGGGATGCCGTATGTGTAGGAATGTATTATACAGATAATAACAAAACAATCTGCAACGATTTAAAAAAATATACCACAGCGCTCTATCTGTCTTGACGTAAATAAAGGTCGGATTATGTTTCAAATAATTCTCAATTTTTTTCATATGGACTTTACGTCACGTAGACCCGCCCAGTCTATCGAACTGTATGAACTAAGGTAAGCTCCGATCGCAGAGCGTAAAACTAAATAATTAACAATTAGATAATTTAAAAAAATAATTTCTATGGTGTTTAATCGAATATTAATAAATAAAGACTGTTTTTTTAAAATAATAAGAACTTTTATCTAATGATTTTTGATGTGTATAAATGGTTTGAAAAAATACGTACATCATTTAAACTGATCGCCTAATTTTATGTCGTCAGTGAATTTTTGAAGTTTCATTAAATTAGTGTGTCGTTGTCATTCGTGTGTACCTATTCATTAGTAGTAATATCGTATTGTCTTCTTATTTCTCGTAAATATATCTGACAAGTGTGTACTTTTTATCAGATCTCCACAGCCTACCTCTTTCCAAAAGTCACCCTTCACCACTGTAATCCAGTATATCGGCTTTTTTCAAAATTTGATTGCTGCTGCCTTCCTGTAAGCTGACAAGAACCTTGTTTTATTTAGACATAAATTTTATGTCAGTACTATACGATCCAAAGAAGTTGAACTGTCTTTAATGTACGACTATATATTTCCGATAGAACATTTCATGGTGAAGTGTGATACGGCGAACTGCATAGGTACAAGTTTCCGGACACGGGATAAGTATGCTACAGAAACAAAAAAAACTTAGGCCTAAGCGAACAAGCGATACCAAGATAGTGCCTTTGCATTCGTTAAGATTTAAGAACATAATTACCTATATAGAGAGGTTCTAAGCTTAGGTATAACGTCATCTAGATTAGGGCTATTTTCCCAATAAGTCACTAGTGTAAGGCTCTATATATCTATAAGTTGGTGCCATCTTGGTTCAGGGAAATGATATTATAGAAAAAGATTCTTATACATATTATGTTTTAGGCACTTGCTCATCTATTGTATAGGTACGTAAGGTAAAACTGCTTTCGGCCTTTACGGCAGCTAAATAGGGTAGGAAAGTATCGAAATATTAATACTTATTGTAACGATTACAATAAGTCAGCCGTCTGAACTGTCAAAACTGTCTATCTCTAAAATGTATCACATCCAAGAGATGTGCTGTTAAAACATAGCACTTATTGTAACAATTACAACTAACTTATTGTAATTGTTACAAGAAGTGCTAATACATGTATACTTTCCTACCCTAGATAGCGGCCGAATCAGTATTGTGTATAGAATAGATGCGCTGATTATAATACTTATTTAATTTTCAATTCATAAAGTGAAATATTCAATTAAAAAGATATTGGAAATCAGGAAAATCTTACATATTATTTTGTACTGCTAGTTATTAAATTAACCATGAGCTTGGTGGGAAGATTCCTCGTTGCAAGGGGATGGATATACCTACCTAATTCAATTTTTGTTACAAAGACCATCAGTGGCGCACCCAGGATTTAATATTGGGGGGGGGCCAAGGAAGAGAATGTAAATTAGTCCTATAGGCTCTTTTTCTTCTTCACAGCCTAATTTCTCGTTTATCGGTCTTTTGTCTATTGCTCTCGGTGTACCTACACCATGGTCCCCATATCCTGAAACGGGCCCGCAGGCTAGGATATTTCGGGCCCCCCTACTTACCTTAGAGGCAGTGTGCAACACTACATTAACGTTTTTCATATTGTGTTTTAGTTCAAATTAAGGGTAGGTACTTATACAGTGAATTATTGGCGATTTTTAATACATCAACTTTAATAATGGAGCTGTCGAATATCGACACATAATAATCAAAAAATATATTGCACAATTATATAAGTAATTAAAAATGTTCATAGCCATGAAGCATAATAGCGCCGCAGGCGACTTTTTTTACTATTAAAGCTAATTTATGATGTGTGTTTATCTCACTTATCTGGTCAACCCGACACGCCGGGCCCCCCACAGCCCAGGCCCTCAGGCTAGAGCCCTGTCAGCCCTCCCCAGCCATGACCTACACCACTCCGGTATTCGGGTGGACACCGAGAATTTTTTGACAGTTCCATTAGGGATTGGGTTTATAAAAAAACTTGACATTAGTGTTTCGAAATTTTTGTGTTAGAAATTAAAATCTAAGAATTTTTTCTAAAAAGGGTGCTGGAGAATTATTACAAATCATTTTTTTGCCGTGTTTTTATTTGTCTAAGCCCAAAGGTATAGTTTATTGGCTTTCAATTTCAATGTTTAAAATCATTCTGATAATTTTCATTTTTGGGGGGTGCCAGGGCCCCTTGGCTCCCCCCCTGGGTGCGCCACTGAAGACCATCCCTAGTCGGTAGTTCATCCTACTCCCCGAGGCGGTGTTGCTAGTTAACCAATTGGTGATAATTTGTGGGTTTATTGTGTCAGGCGAGTTGATATTATTATTACATCAACTGCCTGGAGCGGTCGCGTGACGTTGGTGTTAGGTGTTACCCTCGCGGAAAACTCATGACAAATTGCTGCCGGGATGTTGGCATTCTGTTACGCAAGGGATACTTGATTGATGATGTTCATTGTTTGTGGTGTGAGACTACTTACTACGGTCGATTAAATATTACCTATCTATACCTACCTACTAATTATTTCGTATCTATATTTTAAAGAGGTGTAATATTATTTTAATATATTGTGGGCCGTATCTTTAGGCTTTAAGAACTAAGGACATACAATAATTGATCATTGGCGAAGGGTGGAGGTAGGCTGTTAAGATCCGCCATAAATAGTGCACATTAAACTTTGTCAGTCATACGTATTTGTCTTCGTTGAAATAAGACTACAATTATTTACAGATTGTGTCGGTTAGTTTTAAAATTCAATTAAACCCTGCGATTCTAAGCCATAATAAATAATAGTCAAAAAATTACTCGTCTATCTATAAAATATCTAAAATTATGCAATAATTAAATCAAACATAACTTTGGATATTTTATAGATAGAATAATATTCTTTATCTATTATAGTTTGATTTAGGTAGGGCTTAATAAATTAAAAAAATGAGCCAACAATATGTGTAATAGGTATATCTATATTCTTCATTCAACAAGTATGAATGAAAAAGTGTGCATAATTTTGTCGTATCGCACAAAGTAGGTACCTATACCAAAACTATTATGGTTTGCGTAGGCAGGACTTTAAAAATTATCCAACAATATGTATAATAGGTATGTATTATTAATCCAACGAAAACAAATAAGTATGAATGAAAAAGTGTGCACAATTATGGTTTGGTTTAGGCAGGGCTTAATTGATTTTTTTAAAAAACTAACTAACACCATCTGTACATTGTAGTCTAAGTTCAATAAAAACAAATACGTATGACTAATAAAGTTTAATGTGCACTATTTATGGTGGATCATAACAGCCTACCTCCACCCTTCGCTACTGCTATACCTACCTACTAACTATCTGGTATCTATATCTAAGGTGTAATATTTTTTTAATAGATCATGGGCCGCATATTAAGACTTCAAGTACGAAGGACATATAATTTATTTTAATCACTCATTGCTCATATTATTCAATAAAAACTACCTGGTGTTTAGTTTAATGTGCGAAAAAAATATAAATAATACAAAAGAAGGGTACCTAATAATTTTTAATTTTTGTGTCTTATATGTATCTACATATTACGTAGACCGACCGCCGTTGTTTTGATACCAAGTCGTGAGTCTAGGGTTCAGAATTTGGGCTGGTTAAAAATGAATTATTTTGAATGTATATTCTTGATCTCATTAGTCAGAGTCTGTATTCTATAAACTGGCGTACACGTCACACGGAAAGCATTGTGCCATCGCGTTCAACTGTTGCAAGTTTTCAATGGGAGGGAACGAGATGGATGCTGAAGCCAGGGGGGGGGGGGAAACCGCCACGCCAGCTTATAGAAGACAGACTCTAGGTCTTCGGCAGTTTTGTAATTGGTTTTTTACATTTTTTTTTTGTATTTTGCCTCAATGTGTTCCTGTCTCCCATGGCCACTTTTAACTTAAAGTCATGTAAATTCTGTCAAAATTAAGTCTTGGGTAACTGCTTCTGATACATTTCCAGTCATACAAAATACTGATGCTTTATATCCAAACGTAAGGTTCTGTGATACGCTTGATTAAGAGCGGGTGTAGTGCGGGGCAGTTGTGGTTTAGTGGGGCCAATAACTTTAATGATCCAGTGCAAGGACCTGTTCCTCGTAAAAAGCTACAAAACGCGCTCATTTTGTTATCCTGTAGTCATAAGCGTTGCTCAGGATCGAATATGGTGTCTAATTTACTTTTAAGTTTTATATCAGGTATACCATTACTTGGGTGACTATTTTGGCTATCCCTCTAACTTCTCCCCCCCCCACACGCACACTGCCGGGTCTTGCGCAATTTAGTTTCGCCACTGGTTATAACCATGGGAAGATTCAAATTAATATGATGCCTACTACTGAGCTCATAAAATCGCAAAACGTTATGAATTTTTTTAAAATTATAAACACACATGACCTATAATCATGGGCCCCATATCGTGAAGCGGGCCCCCAGGCTAGGATCTTTGGTGGGCCCCCCTACTTATCGCTAAGGATAAAGGCAGTGTGATGCGAAACGTGACAGTAGCGTTTTCCAAATGGTGTACCTACGCGGTAAAATTAATTTAGTGTTTTATTGTATATTTTAATACATCCATTGGAATTATGGAGATGTCGAGTATTGATACACAATTAAACATTGTATCGTACAACCACATTATTGTAAATAATAATAATGTTGAAGGAAAATAGCGCCGCAGGCGACTTCTTTTACTATTAAAGCAAATTTCGGTACTATTCGGTTATACGGAATACAGCGGAAAACGCATTTTGAAAATACCCGATATACTGGATTATTTGTTAGTTTGGGTTAGTTTATGTCGAACAGTAGGTACCCAAATTTCTGATGTGTGTTTATCTCATTTATCTGGTCGACTCACCTCGCCGGGCCCCTCCTGAGCCTGGGCCCCCAGGCGAGAGCCCTGTCAGCCCCCTCTTGTGGGGGCCATGCCTATAATAGTATATTATCACCTATTGTCTCTGGTTATACCTAGCTAGTGTTTACACACCGATCTTGTTCTTTGAATTACAGTTCCATTACAGATTCCAAATCAATAACGGTCGGAGAATGGTATAATAATATGAGGACGAAAATTTTGTCTGTGGTCCACGGTCCAAAATCTTCCATTGTTAAATTTTCGGACGAGGGTGTGACAGCTGAATTCAATATTTTGATAGTCCGCGTTGCTTGTCCGTACGACTTTGCTGTGTAAACACACAACTGAAACTGGAAGAGTGCTGTTCTCAATGTAGGGGATAATAATATGTCATGCCATGACTCAGAATATGTACTCTATGTTGATTGTTGAGCTTTATAATAGCAATTATTTTATTCAGATATAACTACATATACATGGAGGTTTTACCTAAAGTTTATTAAGCAAAACATACATAGACAATAGATCGCTAATTAGTTGAGAAAATATTGCTAGGTTGGTCAACCTGACACAATCAATTTAAAAGACCTACAAACTTATCTGAAGAATGGGATGGGGGAGCCACTGTCGACAACTACCCAACCTACAAAATCTGACATTCGAATGAAATTTTCAAAATGGCGTTCTAGGGTAGTTTGTAGTTACATTTTTGGCCATTCTACAGATAAGTTTGTAGGTCTGTAATTTCATTAAGTATGTTTTTATTGCAAACTCACCTGACAATATACTGATACCCCCTTTACACGTGCATGGATTTACTGCTGACAGTGAGTAATTCAGAAGCGTCCGAACTTTTTTGATTCATGGAGGCAACCTTGCCAACTTGAGGATAATACTTACATGTTTACAGAACACTTTCTTGCCATGGCCGCGATATACGCACAATTGCTGGCAGTAAATCCATGCACGTATACGGGCGCTATAAAGCTATGTTATGACATTATTATCTAATAAATATAAAAAAAACACAATATTATGCAAATATAATTCTAAGGTAATATAGGTTCAAGCAGGTCGATTTTGTAATTTAATTTGAATAGGTACTTATTGTATTTAAAAGAAACAACGGTCCGCAAAAGTCTTGCTACGTAGGTACCTACTTATATTTAGTAAATACATATCTAAAACAGATAGGCACCGAATATGCACAAAACCTTCTTATATAGTATATACCTATACCATGGCCCCCACAAGGGGGGGGGGCTGACATGGCTGTAGCCTAGGCACCCGGGTTCAGGGGGGGGGGGGGGGCGACGTGGCGAGTCGACCAGATAAATTAAATAAACACACATCTTAAATTGTCTCTAATGGTAAAAAAGTCGACTGCGGCGCTATTACACTAAAAATACACTGAATTTTATTTGACCTCGCTACTACATGAAAACACTATATGAAAAACGCCACTGTAGTGCGACAAACTGCCTTTGACCTAAGCTGTGAGTAGGGGGGCCCGCTTCAGGACGTGGGACCCATGGCCTATACGTATACTGTATAGCCTAAAAGTATGAAAGTGATAGTAAAAAAGGACTTTCATACAAATTCGGAATTTATAATTTTAAATAATTGAATGAATTAGGTACACGATTACACTAGTATGTACCTGTTTCTATGTATCCATTCCTGATCAATGGCAATAACCATAAAATAAACATAAAAAATTATAATTTCTCTTCTGATAGCTATTATAGTCCGCAACGAGTTTTCCGTGGACCTAAAATACGGCTGAGATCTCATGAATATAGTAGGTAATGTAAAAAAATGTCTTCCATTTTGAAGTAGGTAGGTATATGAAACTGACAGCTCAATTTAAATAAAGAATCAGGAATGACGCTTTAAATTGAATGGCGCCATATTATATCAACATTACAATACATTGGAAGTTAGCCATATTTGATGAAAAGAAAATAAATGTACGATTTATAGATACCTACGTTTAATTTTATTACGACAATAAATAATTAATGATGGTTCATATTATATAGATATTATATTCCAATACTGGTAGTGTTAAATTTAATACAAAACAGTGTGACATAGATAGATGGATAGACTATAAACAATCATAAACGATGTACTTATACTCATACAAGAGATTGGACTACAAAATTTAAGAGAGAGTTTTTTTGATGAAAGCAAGGTCAGAATTTGGATTTTGGGAAAATTATAACATTTTTCATGCAATAAAGAATGTCTCTGAATGATGATCCAATAGGTAACTATAACGACGAAATGTGTGAACGGCATATGGAGCAAACTCTTTAAAAGTTTTAATTACAATATGAACTTTAATAGAGAAGAGAGCATCGAAGAGGTGGTACAATTTGATCAATAACTTAATCTGGAAGTTGACAGTGAAGATTTACTTAAATCAACCTTTGTAAACTTTAATAAAGCTTAGGTGAACATATATCTGTTGTGTGGAGTGTCCCCATAGAACCACCCAAGAAAATGTGCTGAAAAAACTAGTTACCTAAGTACAGTTTAGCAAAATGAATGAGCAGTGACGTCCCGTGGGGGTAGGCAGGTTGAGCGTCGCTTGGGGGCGGCTGTTACTTGAAGGGCGGCAAATCGAGGAGAATCATTAAGTATATATAGAAATTGGTACCCAAACTTTGTAAATAACGTAAATATCTTTCCATTAAAAAAAATCAGCTCACTGGTTGGAAATAAAATGTGTTAATTAACATAGAAGGTTTGACAGGATTGTAATTTTTTGTCGGGTTCGCGATGTCTAGTTTACTTCCGTTGTCCTTAGACGTCACGTCTTTGATGACCTGCAATGACACGTGCAGATTTGCGAATTAAATTTGAATTATAGGTACCTAGGTATATACTTACCTAATTAATTTATCCAAATATTTTTGCCGGTCACTCGCGAGTTTAGAAAGTTGTAAGGTGTATTTTTAAATGTATCTGAAGCCGTGGACTCTATTTACATTGGCAATACTTTCTATTGAAGTAGTGATGGCATTTAAATTAGATTTTAGTGGTACATATTATATTTGGTTAGTAATGAATCCATGCAATACATTTTTTAGATATTGGAGTATGAAAGGATGATAAAAAATACTGTATAAAAGTAGGGCGGCATTTTGTCCAGGGACATCACTGTGAATGAGACCATTAATATATTATATATAAATATTAATATACAAAGTGAAGTTATCGCATTATTCAACATACCTACTCGTATTTTTAGGTACACCAAATAAAAAATCCAAATAAGAATATTATTTTGATTCAATAGTTTTAAGTTTTAACGATTTTATGATTAATCATTAATTAATTAATTAATAATAAATGATTGTCACCGGTTTTGTAATTGAGATCGAGGTCACAAACTCTCGGACACTGAGAGCGTTGAAATATTGCATGATGACAAAAAGATATTCCTTTCTTATGTTCTGATTGTTTACACAACACTCGAGAGAAGAAAGAATTCAATGAAATATTATATTTTGTGTGATGAACAACTGAGGGGTTGAATGCCTATCATCCAGTGACGTAGACGTACAATGCCATGAATAGTCGTTTATCTAACATTTAATAGCCATAATAATCAATAATAAATATAATATAATCACTATTACCATCAGCATGGACCTATCCACTGCTCGAGCAAGGCCATTCCACTGCCATAATATCAAATCTATTATATTTTTTAAGACGAAGGGAGAGGGCGAAGTTAACAAAACTTAGTCTACTATTTATAGCTTCTCGTCGCTTCGTGGACCTCCGCATAAATGATAAATACCTGACCTGAAAGTATAACTATTGGTGCTCACCAGTCATTGGTGCTCACCTACGAGTTAGGTATTGCAAGCTGTCGCATCTACAAATGGTTACCGAAAGCTCGTGGCCTAACGGTTATAATTATTAGGATCATTAGTGTCCGTTTGTATCGTCTGCATTGTTTTGTCTTTTAGACAAATGTCACATCAAAATATTAAAATAAACATTGGATGCCCCACACAAGCTGCATCAATTATTCATGACTATCACCGGTATTCCAGGGCCACAAGCATTGCGTGCCGTAGAATATCGGGAGGAGTTGAGAAGGCCTTTCGACAGCCAAATCATCCGGGTCACAATTATCAGTCATAATGTTAATATAAGTGAAAGGATTTCAATTTATAGGTACTTCTACAATTTTTTTTTTAAATTTGATGTTTTTAAAATAAATATAAAAACTTTAAAATTATGAATATATCAAAATATAATTATGAATATATCAATATTTTTCCGTTCGTTACAGAAAGCTTAATAAATTAAATTTTAATAATACACATGACTACAAAATAATATACAATAATAAGGTGGGGGTGGGACCCTTTCACGAATTCACATTTTGTATAGTTTTTTTTTAATTGTAAGTTTATCTTTGACATCAAATACGTAAAAAATATTTTTCTTTTTAACGTTTTTTGATACCTACGTATTTATTTTTTAAAACACTAAAAGGTTCATTCCTAAAAAAAGAAATGGAATATTAATTAACTTTAAACTAAAGCGTAGAATGTAGATAATTCTATTTCTCTGAAATCTTTGAGGAAAATTACCCATCTACGCCACTTAAATATTTTCAATACCTACATACCTATGTCTTGTATTATTCCCGAGAATTATCTACGCATAGTGAAGTTCGTTGCACGTCAGCATATTCGGTTTCCGAATACCGATATTATTTACCAATGCAAAGCGATTTTCACGCGAGGGAGGTTTTATGATGTATATGCAAAAATAAAATTATGCAGACAGGTAAATTAGATATTATAAATAGGTAGGTAATTATAAAATAGTTACTAAATTAATTATTCACCGTGACTTTAAATATTGTGTACTTCATAGGTTCATTAAATCGAATGATCGTTTCTGGATATGCAATTTTCTATTATCATTTTATTATTTCTTACCGTATACCTACATATATTTATTAAACATTAGCAAGCAGGTACATAAAATTACGGTAATGGCGATTACTTGTGAATGAATGCGATCTAGGGGTATGGCTGCATGGCGGGGTAGGGTCGGTTACGACGACGGAGTCCATCAATCTGTGCCATAAGGGTATGGAGTGTCACACTTATACTCTAGGTATAGACCAATCGATATACGCATGCCTGCAAACAAATTAAGTAATACAATGATTTGTAAACTTTTGTCTTAATACACATAGTATTTTTAATAAAAATGCGGTGGTGTTAAAAAAATCTAGCTAATGTCACTGTCTTCCGAATTTACCACGCGGAGCCGTGCACTTTTCCGGGTACATACGCCATACCCAGACACCATGGAGCATGAAATAATAATTTATTTAACTATCATACAATATAATAATAAAATATATTTACTTATAATGCTCATACAGAAAATTGGTTTGAGGAGTTCCGTTTTGTTGATTTTATATAAGGAAATAATCTAGCAGATGCGAGTGATTTCCACATTTACTCCGTCTATATCACTTTTACAGGTACATTCCCCATACCCAGATACTTTGAGTCTAGCGATGATCACATGGACGGTTACATGTAAATTGTACATACAAATTGACATGACTATACGGTCTCCAATTTTATTTGATTCAATTTTCATAGCTGATTTTGGCAAAATTGAAGAATTAAAACCTAACCTAACCGAAGAATATGAAGTGTTGTTTAATTCACGTCCTAAATAATTTGTATTTTTTCGTTGGGGGGGGGGGGGGGGGGGGTCCGGACACACCACTAAAAGCCTCCCTTGTACGCGAAGCAATCCTAACGATAATTTAGAAGACCCGTATGTTTCATCTGATGTTTCATCCGCGATGGCCGCGCGGATTAAGCGTCGGCCTATAGCGTCGTGGATCCCAGGTTCGAATCCTGAGTCTGACACACATATTGTTTTTCAATTTGTGTTTGAGTCAGAGTATGGACCTAATAGGTTGAACAAGTGGCTGGCATCCGTTTCTCGAAAAACTAAATCTGTTATATAGAAACCTCCACTCTGTGCAGGCCTATATGATCATATTATTAGCATCGGATATGGTCGGAAAATGTTTCATCTGAAGGCAAAACGACAATTTGTTTTGATGTTCAATGTAGATAGATTCCTACTGCATTTTCTTTATCTTATGGATAAAGTTTGAATGAATAAGATAGAATATTATCTTCTGAGAATGCATTCGGTTGAACAAATATTGACATTGGCACTCCTGGCGGCTCGGACACGCACCAAAAAATATGACAGGAGCTTATATTCACTCCCCTCTCCCCGCACACAATATGGCCGGTTTGTTTACATACCATCATTGTACGGATTTCATTGAAAGCGTTGCGTTATTCTTAAATAAATTATTGATTATAACTAAAGATGTTTTGTATGATATTATCTAAGATATGGTGCAAACTTTAGACGCGTATAAAAAGGGGGGGAGGGTTCGGGTCCAGGCCCCCCAGTAACGAAATATTTAATTAGGTGAATAGAATATTATTTCTTCTTCTTTTACGTCATGACCCAGATGATTTGACTGTCGAATAATCTTCTTAACGGGTTCAATTTAATTCAATTTTTTTTCCATTCGGTATCATTAGGTATATCTAAAAATATCTATCTACCTACCTAAGCATAGAACATAATAACGGAAATATCTTTCCATTAAAAAATCAGCCCACTGATTGGAAACAAAATGTATTAATTACAATTAACATACAAGGTTTAACATGACTGTATTTATTTTTCGGGTTCGCGATGTCTAGTTTACTTCCGTTGTTCTTGGAGGTCACGTTCTTGTTGACCAGCAACGACGCGTGTAGATTTTAGAATTATAAGTAGGTTAATACTTACCTATTAAATTTATCCAAATATTTTGCCAGTCACTCGCGAGTTTTGGAAGTTGTCAGGTGTATTTTTAAATGTATCTGAAACCGTGGTTTCACAATATTGTCTATTGAAGCAGAGATGACATTTAAATAAGTTTTAGTGGTATATATTTTGTTAGTTAGTAATATATCATATAGGTATACTTACAACACATTTCTTAGATTTTTTGGTCATGAAAGGATGATAAAAAATACTGTATAAAAAAATGGGGCGGTGTTTGACGCTGCCTAGGGGCGGCATTTTGTCTAGGGACGTCACTGGACCCATGGCCCCCATATCTTGAAGCGGGCTCTCAGGCTAGAATCTTCGGTGCCCCCCCCTACCTATCGCTAAGGTTAAAGGCAGTGTGACGATCTACAGTTGTGTATTTCAAATAGTGTTCGAGGTCAAATTTAGGTTATTTTATAGCGATTTTTTGTATTTTTTAATAAACTACTTGATTTATGGAGAAACAATAATCAAAAATTGTATCGCATAACTACATTTTTTTTTAGTTAGTAAGCATGCCTAAAGTGTAATAGCGCCGCAGGCGAATTTTTTTACTATTAGTGCAACTTTGTGATGTGTGATTATTTCACTTGGCTGGTCGATTCGCTACACCGGGCCCCTAGGCTAGAGCCCTGTCAGCCCCCACCTTGTGGGGGCTATGGGTGTACTCATCACCTTTTGGCATTCAACCAAACGCAAGGCCTGTGTCAATAGAAATCATGATTTGGTAAAACCGTCTGAGGCATTCAATGTTTACTTTATTATTCTGACAAGAGTCAATACAGAGCGGACGACACAAATAGACACTAATAATTCTAACTATGGCCACGATGCGATAGGTCGCAACAACTCGTAGGTGAGCACATATTCTTATAGTTGAAGGCTAGGTGTTCATTGCTTGATAAAATGAATCAGAGTGTCTGTGTATAGGGAATGTACCCGGAAAATAGGGTATCTGCGTAGTAGGTGGTGTAAATGTGGAAGGCGCCTGTTAGATTTTGTTAACCCTGCTCTCTTCCACGGTTACATGTAAATTGTACGTAAAACATTTCACCGTGGAACAGTTCGCCGTGAGCTTTCTATCGGAAAGAGGTGACTGTATACTATACGGTCTCCAATTTTATTAGATTCAATATGAACATTAATTCAATTTTCATATCTAATTTTGGCAAAATTCATGAATTATTCAAGAATGAAAACCTAACCTAACCTAACAAATAATCCAGTATATCACCTATTTTCAAATTTTTTTGCTGTTGGCTTCCTGTAAAGTGTAAACAGACAAGAACCATCTTTTATTTAGACATGAATTTTATGTCAGTACTATACGACCCAAAGACTATATATTTCCGATACAAAATTTCACGGTGAAGTGTGATACGGCGAACTGCATACGTACAAGTTTCCGGTACACGCTCTTCCACTGCCTTAAAATTCAATAATAAATTATTATGAATATTTTTTCGAAATAACCCCCCCCCCCTCTAAACCGTTTTTTGTGTGCGCGCCCGTACTAGCTATGTACTCCATAAAAGCACGATATATTTTCTTTCATACTTCTTCATCGGGACTCATGTATAAAAATATGTGTCGAGGATGCTTTGTAGAAAATGGGAAAAATAGTAGTAATGAATAAAATTAATATTCGAAATTTCGGACAGGGTTGCCAATTCCTAAATCCTGACGCATGATAAGTTTATTTATTTGTGTTTTCTGTTGTTCACAGTTTCCCGTTTGATGGGTTCATCAGCGACGGCAGCCAGCATGAACCATGCGATGAATAACATGTCAGGTCTTGCAGCGTGCTCCGTGAGCGACGCCAAGCCCATGCAGTTCCCCCTGGCGCAGAGAAGAAAACGAAGAGTTCTCTTCACGCAAGCACAAGTGAGTAGCGAAGTATTTTACATGGCGTTCGGGGATGTCGGAAAAAATTGCTTTCGGCAATCCTCGGTATGTTACGGTCACATTACATTACAGCTTGTACAATATGCACACAAAGTAACTTCACCCGAGTTCCCTGCTTCACATGCAATATTGTCGAGGTCAAAAACTTGGGCAATATTGATAAATCGAGTAGGTATTGATACCACATATCATAATGCCTAAATCCCCCATCAAGAATCTTCCAATCGACAGAGTTGGGAATATAATGATAATATTATTGTAACGGTAAATGAGTCAAGGCTAGACCAGGGTTCACAGCGAAACAAACAAAAAGAAAGTTACCGTTGTCTGTTTCTGGGCGGACGAAGGATCGAGTGTAGATACGGTCAGTCGGTAACCTACCCTTGTGCCTTGAATGTCGCCTTTAAAATACAATTTGCTACATTTTTTCGCGCCAAAGCGTGCGTTTACAAACGTTGTTAGTAATTAATTGTTACTTTTCAAGCGAAATATACTTAATGTCCCTGAATCAGTGTTTTTAATAAGTGAAAAGTATAAATCAATACCCTACGTAAACCCTTACCCATCAGTATGTATATTCATTTTGTAAAATTTTTGTTCTTGAATATGCCAGCATTATTTGGAATCCTAATAGCTCCATCCACACAATTAAGTTGGATAGAGTCCACAATAGATTTCTTAGATTTCTCCACTTAAGAACATACGGGTTCTTTCCTTATGATAATGATAATTAAATGAATTTCCAGACTCGTTTTCTTCTGGGTATGCTATCAATGCAATCCCTGTCCACCCGAAGAGTGATTGCTCTTATAAAGCATTTCTTTTTACTTCTTCGTCGGTTCATTTACAATCCGTATATACTGGCAAATATTAATTTTCATGTTCCCACCAATATCATTCGGAACTCTACAGTCTACAGTCTTCAAGATACCTCGTCGCAGGACAGATGTTATGATTCATGATGCTGTGTATCGTGCGATTAACTTATTTGATGACACCATAAAGGTTGATTTATTTTTATTAACTATATAATGTGTGTGGACGTGTAAAATATGTTAAATTTATAATTGTATTAATCATGTTTCTTTAATATTTACATAAACACATGCTATCTTTTCTACTTTCTTGTTATATTAGTTGTTATTTGTAATTAATACATTTTTATAATTTTATATTTATTATGTATTATGGCGCATTGGTCAATCGCTGTAATACCGTAATACTATTTTTTCTAAATAAATAAAATATACCAACATAATAAATAGTAAGCAATATGAAATATTTATACTTACATACAAATACAGCGAAATAATAGAGAAAAAATAAATTCTATTTTTATGACATTTGAGGCAAAACACTGTCTAGGTATCAGGGGGCTCAGAAATAATGGGAACTGAAATACCTAACGCGTAAGGAGTACCTATCAGGTAACCGATCTAATTCGGGATAAACTTAAACACGTGTCAAAAATACGCCATACGTCGAATACTGACAACTGCTCTCGGTTTATGCATTGACGCTTATTTAATATTGGTGTATTACATACACTATTGCACGTGCATAATGTGTGCTTCATTTTCGTAGGACAAAATGTAGTGTATTGATTATTGCCTATCGGAATTCTATTTATTATCTTTTCTGTGATAGGTAGGTATGTATGATATAAAATAAATTAAAAAATAATAAAACTATGAATTAGTCAAAAATCTCTACGTCAAAACAAAGAAAACTTAATAAACTAAATTTTAATAGTAAATATGACCATACATTAATATATGTAATAATAAGATAGGGGGTCCTGCAACAAAATCAATTTTTTTTTACAATTGTAAGTTTATCTTTGACTTAAAGTTTTCAGATATTTATTTGTCAATTAATACTGTTGGAATTGTAAATTATCAAAAAAATGTCTCAAATTGTAAGCTTCGTATTTTTCCGCTAGGTGCCTCTGGTAGGTAAAGACATCGCCTTACGGGCAACACTTTGCTTCGGGACGTTACTGACTAAACACCTTGGTAATCTTGAAAATAGAATTATTTTAATAAAACATTTTCATTATTCGAGAATTCTTTCTGATATGCTTTTCAAGGCTTCACACGCTCCTAGAATTGGAGAAGTGTCAAGTGAGGCTTTAACTGCATATTTTACACCTTTGACGAATACTTATACACTACGCATGTACATAGATATTCTACGAGTTGACAATTATTAAATATTAAGTATTATGTACGAATATTAGGCATTCTTTAATCACAGTGAGTGGACATCGTAAAAATTGTTTACACGTTGATGTACATTATGTATTAAGTCACTATTAATAAGGTACTTGTTAATTACATCTTATGTAATTAATTTACTTAAAAGTAAGAGTTTGTAGGCAAATATTAATTTTGACAGCGTTGTTTTTTAGAGTTGACAAAACTATTATACATACTCATAGTAGTGACGTCCCTATGTAAGGTGCCGCTATTCAGCAAACTTAGAATGTCATCCCCTTTTCATTTTTAGTCATCCCTTAGGTACCTACATACTTATCTATTTTACTATTTATTTTCGGCAATTTTAAATAGACAATTAATACCATGGCCCCCACAAGGGGGGGAGGGTGACAGGGCTCTAGCTTGGGGTCCCGGGCTTAAGGGGGGTCCGGCGTGGCAGACCGACCATTATTTCGCGCTATTTAGCGCTATTTCACGAGTATACTAATATTGATTACATATTCTTTGTCGATATTCGACAACTCCACAATTCAAGTGGTTGCATTAAAATACAAAAAATCGCTATAAAATACCCTAAATTACAACATTTGTATTACACAACTGTAGATCGTCACACTGATTTTAACCTTATCGATAGGTAGGGGGGCCCGCCGAAGATTCTAGCCTAGGGGTCCGCTTCAAGATGTGGGGGCCATGATTAATACCTACACCAAAAACTTCAAATTGGCATAAACACCATATGTTTAGAATTGAAACGTTTCCATGAAACCTAGTCTCAAACAGCGGTAGTTTTAGGTACGTGGAGGTCTACTGTATTGACAGGTCTGGAGGCGCCCCTGTGAAAATTTTCTATGTGCGATAATGCGTCATTATAACGTCACTGTTCTGGCAGAAGACATTAATTCGAAAAAATGACATATTGAGTTGGTACCAAAATGTTCCTTATTTCAAACTTTACCGTCTGGAAACCTTCCTAATAAATAAACAGTCTTTATTTTAAAATCACCCTTTTTACGATTACTGATAGACCATTATTTCAAACATTTTAACAACGTCAAAGTCAAATTACTCAAAACTAGTATTCTCCAGTTAGTGTGTTCTACCAGAACAGACGCGATAATATGTAGGTATTACAATATAATACAATAATATATGTATAACACATAACGTTGCCAGGATTTTTCATGATTCGATATTTTTTAAACTAAGATGCCGGTATATCGAAACTGCCATTTCTCACATTTAAAAAAAAATACTAGAATTTGTTTCTTCATTCACCGTCCTTTATAATGTGCCACCCACAGAACAGATAATACTTAAACATAATTCCTATAGGCTATATACCAATATAGTAAATTTTGAAGCAGGGTTTTGAATGTGTGAGTGTCCTACGAAAATGAACCACGCATTATAGACGTGCAATAGTGTGTGTAATATACCAATATTAAATGAGAGTCAATGCATAAACCGAGAGTAGTTGTCAGTTTTCTACGTATGACATATTCTTGACACGTGTTTAAATTTATCCCGTATTCTTCCTTACTCGAGATCAATTGTCTGCTTCTCCCGTTAGGTATTTCAGTTACCATTAGTTCCCTGGTGCCACACCTATGCAATAGGTGACCTCCCTACCTCACGGAACGTCACTGACTAGCATGTGGGTGCCTATTCTCTATCAAACACCCGACATAAATGATATTACGTTATGCTACGTGCCGAGGATATTAAATATTAAATGTAATGGAAAAATCTTTTTTTTTTTATTCAATACCGACAATACAAGATTTAAGATTCTTATTATTGAAAATAGATTATTTTTTGAAAAACCTTAGAAACTTACCTAGTAGAAAAAAACCATACGAGTGACTTACCTATATTATACCTATGCACCTATAAGGAGGCGGACTTAAAAAAACTAATTCCACGATCGACCCAAAATATCGATGACTGAAACAAACGATGATATTCACTAATAGGATATAAAAATAATGATAAATATTATATGGCATTATTTGTCGAAATTTAAGATTTAAAATAAAAAAAATAGTCTGTAAAACAAACACTCTCGACAAGTGCGCGCTCAAGGTGAATGCGTTTAGCTTCTTGACAGTTTCAACGAGTGCGCTGCGCCATCTTGAAATCTTTAAATGCCTGTATTGGGAATAATAATAATAACTTTGATAATTTGATGTTTGTTTATGGTTAATGTTGACTATGTTGTCAACTGTCAGTCAATAATATTATATTAATATTGCCATGAATGATATTTACGCGCGACGTCACTAACTAGGCAGCGTCGAGCGGATTTTCGTTGCTTTTTAAAATATAATATTTCAATTATTGATTTTTAGAAGACGTAAAACATAAACAATTTTCTTCGCATTGACTTCTTTTCCCAACTGATTTAAAAACATGCCCGAAAAATTATACACTCATACATATTTACAAGCATATAAAAGCAATATTACCTACTCCAGCGGTTTTCGAAGTTTGCGTCACAGCACTCTGGCGCAATATTAATTGAACGCACTAATACACTGTCATAATGATAGATAGATGCGGTAACCGGACAAAACAGAACATGATCAAACAGGACATGAAGAAACTGAACGCTTACAAAATAGAACAGTGACAAAACACAACAGCCAGGGGAAAAATAAAACTAAATATTTCATAATTAAATACTTAATATTATCGATGTTCTAACATTGATTGACACCTCATATTTGATATTCAATATTTTTGACAGAGGGTACCCAGATAAAATGTTATAAAAAAAGTCAAAAACTATTAAATGATATTAAATAAACACAAATAATTACAAAATAAAAAGAACATTTATATACAACGTTTTTAAATTATCTGTTCAATTATTATGCTCAATATGCTCAAACTTGTACTTGATATGAAGTAAATAAAAAACAAACAAATATAGAATACTGAAATGTCATTTTGAAATTTTATTTTGATTTCCATAGTAACGCACGTATATATTAATAATTTAGTTGCTAGGACCACCCCCTTAGCAACCAATAATAGTTTTTTTTACTTTTTAGGGATTTTTCTGAAATAACTTTCCATACAAAACAGAATTAACTGAAAATGAATTCAATTCTGCTTAAAGATGGCTAAAAGTATTAAAAGAATGCATTGGCATCGTGTTCTGATATATTCTAAAAGTTTTAAATGTCTAGCTAGTCGGGACGTTAGTTAAAAATAGATTGCAAGATTTGTACTGGATAAACAACCACCGGACAAACAAGAATACGAGCTAAGAAAAACGTGGTAAAATACGCTCAGTGCAGTGTTATGTTTATTCATGGAATCAATAGATGCAAGCCCCCCACAACCTGAAGCGGTCCCCCAGGCCAGGATCTTTGGCAGACCCCGTACCTATCGTTAACTTTAAGGGCAGTATGATGCTCTACAGTAGCGTTTCCCAAATTGTATTCCGCCGAGCCCCAGGGGTCCACGAGATAAAACTGAGGATATTCCGTGTATTTTTGGTGATTTATTGTATTTTTAAATAAATCCACTTAAATTATGCAGTATACCTACATCTAACTGGCCTTTCTCCGTTTTTCATACTCATATATGGTTTAAAAATCGAAATTCAATAATTTAATACTGGGGCTTGAGTCCAGTTCGGTGGATGTAGGTACGTAGTAGCGAAGAACTAGGGACCAAGAATAGTGGAAGGAGTTAGGGGAGGGCTTCATCTGAAGTGGAGATAGACCTCGGTTGATGACAATGATGATCATGGTTAAATATGTACATTGACAAAAAAACTAACATTGAATATTATTATCTTCATAGATTTAAATTTTGGTGAGGGCATTGCGTTTCCTCTGAAAGGTCATGGGTATAGTACTTACTTATAATATTATAAAAAATCTATGAATTACCTACTTACTACCCAAATTTAATTTTAATATTGTCTATGAGCGAGGTTAAATTTAGTCATCTAATAGTTTTAGAACAGTACAAATACAACGGTTAAAGAAAAATCCTCAGACTCTAACTTAGTAATAATAATAAATAAACAAATAAATAAAAAACTATGATTGCGAAATTGACATTTGTTGAGTGGTTTGCGTCATCCTATGTACCCGTTTGAATAAACCAAACACTGTCGTTTGACAAAATATTTGTACAGCAGAATAACACAAATTGCTTGAAAGGCAGAAGCTTATGTAAGCACTGCATAAATTAAAATAATATGAAAATTAATTCGTTTCCACACTAGACTAGTGGACATCTATACAAAAAATAGTAAACTTAAAACTAATACTATAACATAACGCTATATACCGCCATTTCATAGTGAAAAGCTATTAATAAAATAAAATCATTTATATAGTCACATCACAGAGAGTCGACGAATTCGTGTCCGGAAACTTGTACATATGCAGTTCGCCGTATCACACTTCACTGTGAAATGTTGCATCGGAGAGAGAGATAAATATATATATATATTTTTTCGACCATGTCCGATCCTAATAGGATCATATCGTCGCTTAAGAAACAACACCGCGGAAGTCGATTAATAAAAATTTTCAGGGGAAACAAAAAACGTCTCAAAAAATTGAAAATTGATACCTTTTAACTTATTTTTTTTCTGTGTTTAGTTAAAATAAACATTTTTTTAAAGAAGGTATCAATTTTCAATTTTTGAGACGTTTTTTGTTTCCCCTGAAAATTTTAATTAATTGACTTCCGCGGTGTTGTTTCTTAAGCGATGATATGGGCCTCCACAGAGTAGAGGTTTGTATTAACAGATTTTGTTTTTTACGAGAAATGGATGTCAGCCACTTGCTCAACCTATTATGTCCATACCCTGACTCACACACAAATTGAAAATAATATGTGTACTTGCCAGACCCAGGATTCGAACCCACGGCATTATAGTCCAACGCTTAAGCCGTGCGGCCATCGTGGGTGCGAAATCGGAAATATGTGGCCGTATATTAAAGACCGTCCAACCTCTTTGGGTCGTATAGTACTGACGTAAAATTGATGTCTAAATAAAACACGGTTCTTGTCGCTTTACACTTTACAGGAAGCCAGCAGCAAACAAATTTTGAAAATAGGCGATATACTGGATTATTTGTTAGGTTAGATTAGGTTTTCATTCTTGAATTCATGAATTTTGCCTAAATCAGCTGTGAAAATTGATGTTTATATTGAATCTAATAAAATTGTAGACCGTACAGTATACGGTCATCGCTTTCCAATAGAAAGCTCATGGTGAAATATTTTATGTACAGTTTACATCTAACCCGATGCTTTAGCGATGTAAGATTTTAGCGATTCACTATCTATATATTATTAATTTAATATATAGGCAGCCAGTAGCGTGATTAGTGATTGTAGAGGCATGATGCATCAACTGATTTTGAGGCACCTACTTTAAAATAATAACAATTTCTTGTCCATAAAATTTATAATACAAATGTAGGTAGGTATATAATATTTGTATTCTATGTCTCTTAGCAACGCGTGATCTGTCTACTCTCGTGTGACTTCATTGATTTTAACATTGTTGAATGTTGAGTGAAATCTAAATCGAAATAAAATCATCAATTTGTGAGAAATACGTATCATTTTATGATTGTAATATTCATTTGGTTTGAACTCTTTGGAGGACCTTTTTAATTTTTCTGACGAATCAGCTGCATCGTTTTCGTCAAAGCAAATCATCGCTGTAGGTAGGGAATTCACTGTGTGTAGGGATTCCAATCCCGGGATCCCGGGATCCCGAGCTATTTTCGATACCTATGAATCCCGGGATTTATAAACATAATCCCGGGATTTCGGGATTGATTTTTTTATCAATTTTTATGGAAAATAAAATAAAAGCGAAAATATAACAGAAAAAATACTTTTAATAAAAAATAACTACATCAGAAATAAACTGAGTTTGAATGAAGTTTGATTTATACCCATGTGTAGGTTGTCGATTCATTTTATTTTTTCACATAAATTATTAAAAATGGAAAGATTGGAAAAAAACAATGCTTCGCTTTTTTAACAAAGTAATTCCACCATGATATCATACGTTTTACGCCAGTTTCATATTTGTCTGACTAATTAGATTTATGAAGCGCGATAAGTACGCCATGATTATTTGCTTTACTATTTTAAATCTCGCTAATACACTCATTAAGTCTTTACTATCAGAAACAGCAATCTCCTATTAAATTCACATTATTATTTAAATTACAATATTATTTACTCCGTTAAACTTGTGTATTTCCAAGATTGAACGTATACAATATTAACAATAAATGTCTTAAATAGTATAAATTATACTAGATTTATTTTTGACCGATTTTATCAATGTTATTTGTAAATATAAAAATTTTATATTAACAATGGAAAAAATGCCAATCCCGGGACCAGTCCCGGGATCCCGGGATTGTCAAATTGTAATCCCGAAATCTCGGGATCAGAATTTTGGCTCGGGATTGGATTCCCTAACTGTGTGTAAGTAATAAGCCAATTTGCAATAACTAAGCTTACTAAGGTAATACCTACCCTCGTTTTTATGTAATATAAAAATGTAGCCTGCGGCGTTGTTATAACTATCCGATTATAAATATGTGGGTAAATTAGCATGTTATATTAACAGATATTTTAAAAACTTGTAATTCCAGTTAGTCGTTTGTCTGCCTTTGAACCCTGACCCTGGAAAAACAAAAATATGTAATTGTTTGCACAATCGAACCCGTATCTACGGCTTCAGTTCAGAGGTATTTATAGGTTATATTAACTACTTTACTGTATGGTTATACTGTCGTATTAGAAATCTTTTTTTATTATGGTGCCTCAAAAACAAATCTGGAGGGCCTTCTAGTGACTTAAGCCGTCTCTGAATATATACATAATTTCTCCCGATTTGCATAAACCTCCAGTTCATAGTCACGTTGTCTGCAAAAACACGACATTTGCTTTAAATTAAATCAAACAAACCTTAGACCATTTCTGATATTCGTAAATATGTGTTTAACCAGCACTCTCTACGTGGCTGTTCATTACTTATCTTTTTATAAGTGACCTGGTCACATCCTACTGTTCGTTCTTTAAATAAACATTGTGTTATAAATGTTGAATGCATATTCATATTGAATTTCACTGCCTTTTTTGAGTCATTACCGACGGTAGATCAACCGAAACAAAGGAATAAATTACGAATAATTACGTTAGATATTACGTAGGTATCAGTGGGGAAGGGTGGAGGTAGGTAGATCCATTACAATTGTACACTAAGTTTTGTCAGTCATACGTATTTGTTTACATTGAAATAAGACTACAATTTACAGATGGTGGTGGTTATTTTTTACCACGATTTTATTAGGTCGTATTCTTATTTGTCCGGTACTTGTTTATTCAGTACACATCTTGCAATCGATTTTTAACTAACTTCCCGACTAGTTAGACATTTGAAACTTTTAGAATATATCAGAACACGATGCCAATGCATTCTTTTAATACTTTTAGCCATCTTTAAGTGGAATTGAATTCATTTTCAGTGAATTCTGTTTTGTATGAAAAGTTATTTCGGAAGAAATCCGTTAAAAGTAAAACACTATTAGTGGTTGCTAGGGGTCTAGGGTCCTAGCAACTAATTTATTAATATATACATGCATTACTATGGAAATCAATATGAAATGTCAAAATGACATTTCAGTATTATATGTTTATTCAGTATTTCTATCAAGTACAAATTTTTTTGATCGTTTAAGCTAGTCAATTAAAGTTTAAATGATTCAACAGAAAATTTAAAAACGTATATAAAAAGTTCTTTTTATCTTGTAATTATTTAAAATCCAATTATTGAACCCTGCGAAACGAAGCCATAATGGATAATAGTAAAACAATACTCGTCTATCTATAAAATATCTAAAATTATGCAATTAAATCATACATTACCTTGAATATGTTATAGATATAATACCTATTATTTTTTATCCATTATAGTTTGGTTTAGACAGGGTTTAATGAATTTAAAAAAAATTAACCAACATTATGTGTAATATGTATTCTTAATCCAACGAAAACAAATGAGTATCAATGGAAAAGTGTGTACAATTTTATCGTATCGCCTAAAATATATCAAAACTATTATGGTTTGGTTTAGGCAGGGTTTATTTGATTTTTAAGATACCATTTGTAAATTATAGTCTTTGTTCTATTCTGATTCCGAATAATATTCCGAATAATGATGGTTATGACAAAAAAATAAAAATACATTTTGCAATAACATGTAATAACGATCAGGACCGGTTTCGTCCAATTCAATAGGACATTCTCAAATGATACGCAACATGATTCTTTAGGTACTATTTACTAATAATATAAAGAAAACAGTTATTTTGCGCAGATATAAAAAATAGTTTAAAAAAAATGTATTGCCTTTAGATCCTATAGGGGTCGGCATACCCTACTAACTGCCCATTATGATTCAACTGCATGCGGCCTTGTGCTTTATTTTCCAGAGATATATTATTATTATCTAATTGAAGAATCTTGTTCGCAATTATTTAAACACCGCGCAAAACAAAGCTTCGGAAAACGGTGGCTTTCAATACTCATCATGGTATCAATTACCTACGGGTGTACTGGAATCATTCTAGAGTGGCACCATGGGCGATTTGCGGGTATATTGGTGTCGTTATCGCGTGTACTATAATGCCTTTTTCAATGCTAACAAAGAAAACAAATACAACTTCGAATGACTTTTGTCATACCCATATGCTGCTACTGTTGAATGATTTATATTTGTACCTAATTTTCATATCTGACAGGGCTGACCGAAATCGTTTTCTTTGAAATGACTTAATTCATTCATCAGAAAATTTAAAAGGGGGCTTCCAAATATTAAAATTAATTGTATCGATTTAGATTTCTGATATGTCTGAAACGCATTTAGTAGTTTTTTGGATGATTGACTAGTTGCTCCAATGCTATGTTATTTAAATTCCATCAAATACCTTCTGTCGATAGTATTAAGGTTATTTATTTTAAGAATACAAAACATTGTGGACAATATAACAAATCTAAATTCAAGACGTACACAACATGAGCTTTACATTATAACAAATATTACAATATAGAATATAATAATAACAGAAAAACGAATTAAATCAAAACATACTTAAGTACAATTTAATACAGAAAAATAAAATTTTGAAAACAAAAAACATACAATTTTACACAGAAAAATAAAGTTTCAAAAACAAAATGCAAAGTACATCACTGAAAATGTCTATGTCTTTAGGGAGCGCATTTACTAATCTTGCACCCCTCGCTAATGGTGCCTGATAGGCTTGACAAGAGGAAACGGTTCCGATCCAGAATAAATCATGGCTGCGACCACGTAGGTAATTGGCAGGCGCATGTAAATTCAAATTTATTAGGACACCAGAACTGGAAACCATCCCTCGCGCTAACAAGCAAATGTGTTTCAAGAGAAGAAGAGGCCGACGAGATTCAAGAGAGTGAAAAGTAAGCATGCCTTGTAGAAAAGCAATCGGAAAATAATCATTTGACGAATTATTGAAAGGAAAATAGTTAAATGTCTTAAGATAAAGACATCGAAGAAATTTCTTCTGGACGCGTTCTAAAATAAGCTTATAGGAAACCTCATAAGGACACCAGATAATCGACCCATATTCAAGAATGCTACGCACTAATGAGACGTAGAGTGTACGTAATACATTTGGATTCTTGAATGGTTTGGATTGTCGCATGATGAATCCTAGAAGCTTGCTCGCTCTATGTAATTTATTTAAAATTTCTTAACACACAAAACTGGTTATTAAAAAATAAATGAAGGCAAGTTTTCAACAATCTAATCTAAAATAGGGACCAATCAAACGTTGACGTCCTCAAACGAACGTCAAAGAACTGATATGTTCTACAAAACTACAAAAACTCGGCATTTTGTGAATTAAGAACTTTCATGGTTGGTACGAGTAAATCTTTACCAAATTGATCTAGGTCCAGGGCTCGAAATGGACAGGAGTGCACCGGAGCGCCGTGCCTGTTCGTGAAATCGGTAAAATTATCGCTCCGTCTCGTAGAAAAAATAATTTGACCATTTGAACCAGATAGGCCAAAAATAGAAAATCTAACACACTTATTTTTATGAAATACCCATAAAATTTGATAACTATGGAAATATCTTCAGAAAACTGTCGAGCGCTCTGGTTCGTAAACTTTTCCATTTCGAGCGCTGTCTAGGTCACAGGTTCTCAAACTTATTTCGACCGCCGCACACTCTGAGATTTAAAAAAAATCTAGTGCCCCCCATATTTTTTAACTTACCTTTTTACATTACCATCTGTTGCGTATCTTAAAAACAGTTATTGTAAAATATATTTTTTAAACATGCATTATTATATGGATAGGATAGATAGGGTGTGACCCATATCCTATTTCTGAGATCAAAGAATGTTTCAATGAGAGGAAATAAAACTCATACTTAATCATATTTAGAAGTATTTTTATTAACATTAAAAGAAGACTTTGAATTTAAAACTAATCTAATGTGAAAGATGAATCTGATACATTTCGACGAGTTTGTATAATTTTTGTATGAAAAAAATATCGGAAATTACAGACAATTTCATTTAATTAACTTAATCATGGACTACGTACATGAAATATAAAGCTGCCTCCACATCATTATATGCGTAAGCAACTCTAATTTAACCGTATATACGGGACTTGTATTGGATATAATGCTTGTATTGGAGTAGTAAATCGCATCTCAAGTGGTGTCGTGTCTAGATTCCGTCAGATTTTTATAGATATAATTTATCTGCCGTCGCTCCTCTCGATTTCCTTAACGCCCCCTAATTTTCTTTGAGCCTTCTACTGCCCCCCTGAAAGCCTCTAGCGCCCACAAGGGAGCGTTATCGCCCACTTTGAGAAAGACTGATCTAGGTAGAAGATCGCCCTCATGGTGGTTGGTGGATGTCACCAGAAGAAGAACTATTAGGTACTCCGTAATACTACGAAGACTAATAAATCAGAAAACAAAGCTTCTAAGCCAGTACCCATATTATTGAATGGATTGGTATGAATAAATTAGAATCTCAGAATAAATTAAATCACGATAAAAAAATCATTTTAAATCTAAAACAAAGATAAATCCATCGTCATACGCTATGCATGGTTACCTATTATCTAGTTGCAACTCAAGGAGGAGTATGCTTTCATAATAAATTGTTTGTTTTTATAATCCAAATTGAGTCCGTTATTTGAATGCGGGGATTCGGTATTAAAGTAAATATTGAATGCTTACATAAATATTATCTCTATTGATTGTAGACTCAACAAAATTAGGGTAAATTTAATAAAACAACATCACTTTTAAAACGAAATGTAATTAATGTTGCTTTCGAAACTACGAGGGTGCCAAGGATATTAAACTATCGGTGTAATTAATATTATGAATATTCTAATAAAATATTTCATGACTGCATGACGTTGATATTGGTCGTATAAATCGACGATTAATTGGTTATATGTTTATTTGTCCGCGATCAAAAGTTGTTCGTGCGAGTTATGTGCTCCTTTTGTATCTTAGTTTTGTAACTATATAATGGTAAATATGTGTTAATCGCGTGCGGTGACTTTTGCTTGTTGGGATGCTGTCATTATAATACACATACTGGTTGGGCCAATTATAGTCTCACTCATCCTTTCTTCCCACCAACCCTCGAATCCTTATTTATTATTGTCACGAGACCAGGGCGACGGGCAGTTACGAGTCATGAGTAGACCGTGATTGCAATTTACATTCTGTTACTCCAAGAAAACCGAGCGCGTAGGCTTGATAAAGCTATAGCACTATATCTGATACGATACGAACGTGGTCGCGTTAACTACAGAATGATTCACACAAAATGCACCTGTTTGACCTTCGTTGCACTAAATATTACGGTTTGAGTAAACGTCGCGTCTATATCATCCATCCTGAACTTATCATCATCATTCATAAACCTCATATATCATCCACCAAAAGTGTACCGTCTGTTTACCAGTGCGTGAGTACGTGAACACCGAAGCGGCTCCAGCTCGCGCCAGCCTTCTCAACATAGAAGGGCATCCTGGTTAAATCATCCCCCCCACAATAGATCCGTAATCAACCTACCAGCATCACCTTTAAATTACAGTCCACTGCAAAAGCGCCATCACATACGTATATCTAGTATTGTATACAATGTATATGTCATATTATCTACTTAGTTGTTATAACTAATTGAATCATGACGAATAGCTGATGAAGTAGTCTGATTCGTATTTATTTCGCAGTTGTAGCTCTAAGATTTTATGAACATACCTATTTACTTACTTACCTACCAACTTGCTTACTAAATACTTCACCCTGTCACAACGTCGCACAACTTCCCTCGGTCCATCGCCTGCAGTGCGTAGATCGCTTTTGTAGCACCGCTGCAGGATAAGGGATGACGTTGACGTTATTCCACAAGTGTGCGGAGAATCGCATTCTCTGGCGGCATCCGCATCGTATTTACGTGTTATTTATAATATAGGTAGGATGTGAACAACTAGTTGTGAAAATCTCAGGAAATATAATATGATGTATAGCCATTGGAAGAAACATAGTTCAGTAAAATTACACAAAAATGTGTACATAATATTATTATATTAATAAATATTTTTAGGGATGCTCCGTATCTACAGCATCTATGGAATACACGCTACAGATAGCTATTATGCAACCACCATTACGTTGTCATTTACGCCATGATACAAAAGAATAGTTAAAATACAGGCTAAACACACAGCATGATTTAATATCATCATCGCCATTATTGTCAGTTTGAATCAACCCACTGATTAAATATCCCTTCAAGCTGATTATATTCTTTTCTGTACGGTGAATTGCGATGGTACTCTTGCAGAAATTAAATATTTCGACGTCAGTCTTTTGGATTTTTTAAACCACTTAGAAACTACTGTATGATTACATGTGTACAGTGATTGTAGCAGTAATTGTTATATAATTAAAAATACCAAAAAATATAATTTTAACTAAATTTAAAACATCTTGCAGCTACGGTCCAGTCCTCTACGGTGCTACGCAACAGTATATCCCATTGCCGTATCACGCGTAGAGGAAACAACTTTGCATGACTAAGTGGCAGTTAGTTATAAGTTGTAGTCAATCCACAGATGGATGAAGACCTACCCTACCTCCATCTACTCTTCTCGGTCAAAACAATATTCAAATTTCGTCGATTCTGCAGCTTTTAGGTATCCGTGTACTGCCACTTGGATATATGTGCACTGTGAATTTATCCAGCAGTTGTCTACACACCTGTTGTCATTTAATCGACTTGGCAACCTCTAACACATTGCGTAGTCTTTTCTGCTATCTTATCCATCGGTTTGTTCTGTTGTCTTTCTGGGATATGCTCAACATGCACTTTTCCATGCCATTAAGGGTCAATTTTTCACTAAATATTAAATACAATTAATTATATTATATTAATTTACTGTCTCTTTTTCATATTTTTTGTTAAAATAATAAATATTAATAAATAATACAATTTGAAAGCACGAGTTTCATTAAGTATATTGAATCCCGCAATAAATTTATAAATCTGAAATTGACTTTCACACTTAGAACGTAGAATTATAGAAATGCTGTACAAGTAAGTATTCATTATCAAAAAAAGCAAATGGCGATCGAAAACATTAACAGAATTTGTATTTTATCCTCGACTAAAAAACGTTGCATTAAGAAGTCAGCTCCAGAAATATGTCAAAAGGTATCACCAGAATCAGAATCCAGAATCATTACTCATTAAGTTTGTAACATTTATTTTATCCTGAAAGTAGCATTTACTTAATTAGTATATATTAAAAATAAATCAATCTCTACGGACCAAACCGCAATGATGGGTCTACGCCGCTACGGCGCTACGGTGCCAAATAAAGCGGCGAACACGCCGTTCTACAGAGATTTGTGAAACACGAGTGTACATAATCTAACTTCATCTACTTAGTATAAACAACTATTGAGTATGTATCAAATAATATATTGGCATGGATTGTATATTTAACTTAGTAATAAGTTATATTTACAAGACATTTAGTTAAATTGAAGTAAAAAAATAAAATAATTAATTTTATACAGTCGGTGGCCTACATTTCCCACTAATATAAGTTATATAAAGACATCATAAACTAATTATTTTTTTTATTTGGACATTCACAGGTTTCCAATACACTACAATTTTATTTATAAAGTATTATAATATACAAAATATCATCATCATTATGAACCTTAATCAAAACTGAAAACCTCTCCAAGTTGAACCTAATCCTCTCGGCTAAATGCATTGCGTTTACACGTACTTTTGTATAACTTAAGTTTTCCGTCGATCCTTTCAAACTTTCCGTACTTCTCGGGATGACTTACATCTTTTAGCGATTGTCTTTTCTTCGATCTATGCATCCTGGTCATTTCCATGTAAGATTTGTGTTTCTTCACACAATAATTTCGTTTTTTGTCCTTTTGAGTTATGCCCAGGATGAATCTCTCACGGTTACTGGATCTATATTTTACTGATAGTTCATATTTTTCACGCATAAGCTACGCGTATACCATCAATATTACTGTCAGTATCTACCACACAATTTAGACAGTAATACTAATCTTGTAATAGTTGAAATGATGGAAATAAACTGAAGAATATTTTAATATTTGACAATCACCTTTTGCAGTACCACGGATAATTATGAGATAAATTGAGATCATAGATAATAATAATATGTTGAAGTGAGTATAATTATTTTATCGTTTTTTATCTGGTTTTTCATTCACTTCATAATTTCTATGATTAACCAGTCTATTTAAAATTGATAATGGTAACATTATAGAGTACATAATTTCGTCTCTGTTCTGGCAGAACACACTAACTGGTGAATACTAGTTTTGAGTAATTTGACTTTGAAGTTGTTAAGATGTTTGAAATGGTCTATCATGTGAGTTTATTAAGTAATTGTAAAAAGGATGACTTTAAAATAAAGACTGTTTATTTATTAAGAAGGTTTCCAGACGGTAAAGTTTGAAATAAGAAACATTTTGGTATAACTAACTCAATATGTCATTTTTTTCGAATTAGTGTCTTCTGCCAGAATGCCAGAACAGTGACAATTTGAACGATCAACGATTATTCATTATTCATGTTAAATGACAGCATATAGCATAGACAATAGCTATACTAACAGTGCTATCGGATGAAATCAATTAGTATATTGATGTAAAATATCAGTTGAATTGAACAACACTTTATGTAGAATGGATGAGTAGCATTTAAAACATATAGGTATATCTTTATAAAATTAAAATTTATTAAAAAATACTTTAAAAGTGATATTTTCAAATATAAACATCAGTGACAGTAATACCAACTGATCGTGTGAGGTCAATAAAACATTGAAGCTATTTTTATGAATACTGTCTGTATTAATGTCAGTAATATGGACCGTGTAAGTCTTCTATACGGGGGTGTAAACACTCGTTGGTCACTGAGTTTTAGATTCAATGAGAGTTCACTTTGAAGTCATTATTCAGGTGATCAAGAGTAAAAATACATTTACTATCACACAATTGACTGCATCCATGGGTTGCCATGTTTCGTGAAGGCTGATATAGAATAACCACACTATCCAGCCCATCAGGCCCACCCCCTCGGGCGGTGCGCACCCTGCGGTCCCAGCGAGCGCCGCGTCGAGAGCTCGGCAAACAGAAGCTCGGGACGCTGTTACCGTTGCCCCGTGTTTGCTTTCGCCCCCCGCCACCCGCTGGATGCCTGCGTAGTCATCGGGTATACCAGTACAACAGTCCAGAGTCGAATGAGGCTCAAATATCGCTATCTTTGTTTGAGTATTTTATTTATTTATACCTAATATAAATCCGTAGCAAATACTCTGTACTAAATAATGATATATTACATACAACGTTTTCACTGACTTGTTAAACACATAACATTACAAGTAATTGGTAAAATTAGTATATATCCACGAGTAGGCAGGTATAAGTTGTCCACTGAGTGAGGGAGCCACTTGCTAACATTTGATATATCATGCAATACTTTTTATAATGTGATGAGCTTAGTTCTAAATTCCATATGGACATTTACGATGATTTATTTAAGAAAACTAAATATTGTGGACATAACAAATCTAAATTCAAGACGTAAACAGCATGAGATTTAGATTATAACAAATATTACATTCACAATAAAGAAAAAGAGAATATATGAAATAATAATAAATAAAAATAAAACGTACCTACCTACTTAAGGACAATTTTATACAGAAAAATAAAATTTCGAGTACAAAATACATAGCATGTCACCGAAAATGTCTACGTCTTTGGGGAGTAAATTGACTAGTCTTGCACCCCTCGCTAATGGTGCCTGATAGGCTTGACAAGAGGAACCGGTTCCGATCCAGAATAAATCATGGCTTCGACCACATAGGTAATTGACAGGCACATGTAAATTCAAATTCATTAGGACACCAGGATTTGAAACCATCCCTCGCTATATTATATCAACTATAGACAAATATTATTAATTCTTATACCCATATGCATTGAATATGACAACGTTTCAAATGGACATGCATTATTATGTATTACAATCGCTGAACTTGTTCATTTGTCAAAAGGCGACGTTCCACTGATGGTTCTTTGGTCTTCCTCATCCATAATGTTTCTATTTTTGATTGATTGTATATATTGCCTAAGGTTACAGCACCATATCCTTATTATAATAATTATTCTTAAATCTCTTGGATAACACACTAATTTCTTGATATTCTGATCACTCGATATGATTACCGCACTATAACCATCTGTCAAAAAATTTGAGAGTATCATTTTGTTTTCTTTCTTAACCCGATTATAATCAAATTTTTAAAATTTAGAATTTGCATTATTGTACGTGTATTTTCATGTCTTCTCCCTATCTCGCTTTCTCTTACACATTTTCATATATTTTCTCTCATTCGTTATAGATACTTCAAAACAAATATGATAAAGCAATATTATAAACACTGGGATGTGTATTTGAAAACACACTGCCATCATAGCAATATGGCGCTTGTACACGTCTATGGATTTACTGGCGGCAATAGTGCTTATTTTAAACTATCATGACAATAACTGTTTACACGTAAAAGTGCTGATTGTCTCTCCAATTCATTCTTAAAGAGTGAGCGAGTCGCGATGTTGTCATTTTATGGTACTATTTTGTACTATTTGACAGCTAGTGAAAATCGGTCAACCTGAAAATTCGTTTTTTTGCCGGCAGGTTCGCCACTGTCGTTCTTCTGCGCAGGCGCAGATCGAACTTACTGTCACATAAAAATTCAGAAGCTTCCAAACTTGTTTAATTCAAGCATGCAATTTTGCCAACTGCAGGATAATACATGTTTACCCATACATTTTCTTACTGTCAACTGTAAATCCATGCACGTGTAAAACCTTGCGATTATCCCGACTTTCTCACTACATAAATAAGAGTCATATAGTAACATAATAGTACCTAATACATATTACGCCAAATTTCATCTTATTGAGATAGGTACCGAAAATAATAAAGCTAATAGTCAATCTCAGTCAATAATTCTCAGCTAATGTAGCCTGTATATACATCGAAAATAGCATAGATTTTTTAACCTATATTATTTTACTTCTTAATACCTAAGTACATGGCCAAATATCCTGCTAAAACAAAGAAGGGCGTTAATGTATTCATGACTTCCCCTCCCACAAGTGTTTGTATAGAAACTAACTCTTAAATGCTCGCGGAGCCAGTTTAATTTGGAATACAATTCGCATCATGATATTTCCCTTAGCTAAGAGCTTTTGGAGATGGGGGAAGCGTTCGATACACCCTGTTTAAAAACATATTTGGGAATACATCAGTGAAGATTATTGTTAGAACAACCAGATTGTGTATTCCACCAAAATGTAACATTAATATATATCAAAATCGACAAGTTTTGACGAGAAGTCTTCAAAAACCTACCCATAGGTAGATGTTCGAGGGTTAATAAATTGAAAAGTAAAAGGTTTACATTTACAAGGTAGCCTTAAATATTTAATCGATCTCATAATAAGATTAATATAACTTTAAAATCCGGTTCTTGGCGCCAGAAGTGCCCATGTCAAATAAATATATCGATTGTTGAGTAGAGTAAAGGTTTTATAACTTTTTTGCACTCTTTACTACACTGATATGCCTCTTTGCCTGATTACCTCGCATAAAATTAGATAAAATGATATTCACTTGTATTAATATATGTAGTAATAAATAAATAAATATATAATGTATTTATAAAATATATTTTTAGAATATATTACGTCATTTTCATCCTAGAGCCGGAGTGCAAAGTTATGAATCATATTATACTCTACAACGGAACACAGAATATATAATGGGGGCTGGCTTACCCACAGAACAGATAATAGAGTTCCCTGGGCTTCCCTTACGGGCTGTAGTGGCAGTTTTGAAGCAGCATTACTTTAGGGCTTAGGGCGCTTAGGCTATAAAATTATAGGACACAACGCGTACTGACTGTCCGCAAATATTGAATACGCGTTACGTGACACAATTTAATGCATATTATGAGACGGATGTAACTTAAAGCTATTTAAATGTGGTAATTAAAAAGTAATTGTCTAGTCAGCAGTCAATGTGTCCTATATTTTCCTATATGTCCCATATTTTTTCATACTCGCTATACGTATCTTGTTATATCATACCCAATAGGGTAGGTAAGTCAGTTCCCATTAATGTTGTGTTTCCTGTTCAGTAGATATAGACAATTGTTTGTTTATCATCAAAAATCTATGTAGTCAAGTGTTAGCTACTTTGCTGATTTTTCGTGCTATAAATTAAATATAAAATTCTTAAAAACTATGAAATATAAACAATTTTTTTCTACTCCTAAGGAAAAACTTAATAAACTACATTTTATTGATTAAAATAATCATAATATAATATATTAATAAGATGAGATCCTTTAACAAATGCACATTTTATAAAGTATTTAAAGTGTATGTTTATCTTTGACTAAACAATATTTATTTTTTATTGTACATAATGTTTTTAGTTATGTGATAAATTAAACTATTTCAAAATGTAAATTATCAACAAATAGTATTACATTGAAAGCTTCCTATTATTTTGTCTCTAGGTGCTACTAGAAGGAAGAGCATTCACCATAGCCAATAAAAACATATCGTAAAATCCTAAAGTACCATGAGTGTCAAATGTGGCAAGCATTGATAATATTAACTTATACTTATATAATATATCAATGGTAGCAAGACACTTTGTGGCTATCCTGTAACCAGTAAAAATCGGTGGATGGATATACGAATGGCGTTTTGGGTGGAATTGTTCCAAGAGTAAACAATGGATTATTTAGTAGGTAGTAGGCATTTAGAGGGATGGTTCTGGAAATATCTGAATTTATCGCTTCGTAAGGAAATACTTAAAAAATCCTCGTTATTGGTTTGTTTATAAATTGATAATGATGAAATGACGTTTTAAATCAATCTTAGATCAGACGGAATGATATCTAAAGACAACCATGGAAGATTTGAGTTTTTTTATAATGCCCTACGTTAGAGTAGTGCTAGAGTACCCTTCTCTGAAGTGATGGTTGCACATTTGATTCTCGCATCTGGATAAAATGATATGTTGTGTAGTTTGATCCAGAGCAAGAATCAAATTATCAAATCGAGAATTAGTTATAGACAAAAGAATTTCTCGTAAAAATGTCGCCCTTAGGCAGAATTAGAATGCCGTATTACCATCTTAACTCATTTAGTGCTAACAATGCGACAAGCGCATTTGCAGTAGTTGGCCATTAGATATAATTAACATGATATTTAATATTTAAATGTGGTAATTAAAAAGTAATTAACTGGTCTCAGCAGTGAATGTATTAAACTAAATCGTAAATGCAAAAACTTGTTCGACGCGGACGACACGGCTGCCGTGTCCCCGTTAAACGGTCATTAGATGCAATTAGCATGTTATTTAAATGTAGTACTTAATTAAAATTGTGATTGTGTTAAGCAACGCATGATCTACCTACCCCCACGGGCGTCACTGAATATAACCTACACTCTCTGGAAGTTAAATTCACGAAAAACAAGTACCAAATTACCAACATAACAGTGCTGGTTGTAAAGATCTATTTTATTATTATCATCAGCCTGTATCCATCCACTGCTGAATGAGGATCCATCCAAGCTGATTTCACTCCTGTTATCCTTGTTTGTTATATTCCAATTACTTTCTTAGAGCTTAAGTGGTCATTATGAATATGGCATTTACTACCATTCACATTAATTAATCCAATGTTATGTTCTTACAACAATGATATACATACATATTAATGATAATTATCTATCAAATAGTACGTCCTACACACACACATACCACATTTTCTCTCATCTGTCAGTTAGAATTATACTTCTACAATTTAGATAGTTGAATCTGATTTTTCATTTTTTTTTTACATCAATGACAATATATTACATAATATTATGTTGGTAGTTACTTCATGATAATTGTACATTATTTCACTTGTATTTATGGTAATATTGCGTATTATTATGATGTATTTAGTCAGGTAGATTATGGTGTACAATATAGATAGGTATTGTCCACAGAAATCGATTGCCTTGGATGGTTAGCGTGCCTTTATTGACTTTACCTGTTTACCGACAGGGCACCTGTTTTCAAGGGAATGTGCTCGAAATAATATGATTCATGAGAGATGACGATATAATATTATTGTTTTATTTAACTTAATAAAATCGTTTTCAGAAAATTGTTCATTGCATTTTATTATTCTTGTGGAAAAATTTCTTTACATTCTGTAATATCATTTAACGACAGTTTTAACAAATTAATTTATTATTATGTTTATTCGATTCTCCGCTATTTATGTAGTGGCAAAGGGTGGAAGTAGGCTGTTAAGATCCGACTAAATAACAACACAATAAACTTTGTCAGTCAAACGTATTTGTTTTCATTGAACTAAGACTACAACATATGGCCTGCAGCTATGACTACGGTTGCTCATCTACGAGTTATTGCGACCAGTCGCATCCACAAGAGGTCGAATGCGCGTGGTCTCACGGTCATAATTTATACGATCGTTAATGGCCGTATGTATCATCTGCGCTGTTTTATCGTTTAGACATGCCTTATCAGAATATAAGAACAAACATTGAATGCCTCAGATAGACAATTCGTGAGTTCCATTTACACATGCTTTGCGTGTTGTAGAATGCACCAAAAGGGAGCAAGTCGTTGAGAAGGCTGTTAGGCAGTCAAATCAATTGGGTCACGATCCTCAGTCATGAGGTCATTACGAAGAAGAAGTTATATGCGGGTCTGATTACTGGAATAGTAACAACAATTCTTGTAATTTAGATTTTATATTAAGTAAGTATATGACTTTAATGGTTTTAGAAGTTATAATTGATGTCTAAATTTTGTTTGATGTTTTTTGACGTTTAATATTGGTATTATAATACATAATATTTTCTTTTTATAACTCATCTCTCGTTAGTATCTAAAACTATACCTAACTGATAATACGTTTTCTACTCGGAGGGTTCATGTTCGAGTCCACGCAAGCTGGATAATGTAAACATTCTTTGGTATTTTATCTCAATGAAAGAGAAGGCAGGCAAAGTGCAATCCTGTTATTTTAATGCATATTGTATAATATTTCCACATGACTAAAACTATTAAATTGTTCAACTATCCTATTTATAGATAATTCATATTATTCAGAACACCACAGAAAAAATACATATTACAAGTTAAAAAAAAAAACTATTATTTCGAGGCGAGACTCGAAAACACATACCTACATCACTTACAGCTAATTTGTTTTACCAATTAAGTCAGCTGTACCATACCTAATCGCGCTAAAATTAACTAAACATTATGTGTCCAAAGTGTTTCAGACGTTATTGGCGATTTTTTTATTAGAGAATAATTCGCAAGATTTAAGAATCTAATAAGTATAGAATTATGTATTTTGAAAACACATGTGAGAAACATCCACTAGAAAAAATCTTTTTGAAAAAATACGACACCTAGCAGGAAACAAACCTGCGTCTGTCAGAAATCGCGTCCACGTGTACTGACCACTATGCTATAGGTAGAGTATACGCTTCATGACTTTGCACCCCGGATCGAGGATGAAAATGATATATTCTAAAAATATTTTTCTTACGTATATTATCTATTTATCTATTTATTTATTTATTACTATATTAATACAAGTGAGTATCATTTGATTGAATTTTATGCGAGGTAATCAGGCAAATAGGCTTATTAGTGTAGTAAAAAGTGCAAAAAAGAGTGCATAGTTATAAAACATAATATACTCTATCTGAAGGCTATACCTCACTCAGCTGAGGCATGGTCTAAAAAGATCGTGACTAGGCGATGCGCGGATTGTGCAAATGACGCGAGCCGAACGAAATATAATTTGTCATAAAAATTCAACATGCGTCCTTTTAATGTTATGTTTATTATTATACTCGTAATAATAATGTAGTATATTCATTGACATGTTTTCTTTTTCAAGTACATGTGGAATGTTTTTAGTCATCTTTACACGATTTAAGAATATATTTCTCCGACGCCATCACAAAACAAATTGCCGTGCTCACAGGTCGACTATCGCTCTCCGACTGGCAACGCGGCCGAAATTACGTCCCACATACTGTTGAAAATTATTTGCCGTTTCACTTATGTACGCTCTTAATAACAATTTGAACGAAATACTCGTATGCAATCGAAAATCTTCGTTTATCGCGTTACCGATTACAGGTTACCGCATTGCATTCGAATATAATCAATAACTAGCACTACCATCGTAATTCAAAATTCAGTGCCACGGTCTGAATATAGTCAGGCATGATTTATGCAAAAAGCTGGTCGATGAAAAATCCATTCGGTTTGGATAGTATTTATACTCTGGTTTTATGGCATTTGTGAATATTATGCTACAGTTTTTAGGTACAAATAACATGCAAACTTTTATGACCTCAATTAAATATTATGATAATATTAATAATTTTATTATTTTTCTTTATCAGGTGTACGAGTTAGAAAGGAGGTTTAAGCAGCAGAAATACCTTTCAGCGCCAGAGCGGGAACACCTGGCATCATTAATACACCTTACCCCCACCCAAGTGAGTTTTCTTTGATATTACTATTATTATTATAAAACGTCTCTACGTATATAGGTAGGTAATACTGGAATATTGAAGACATAACTACCTAACTACCTATGTAGTTCAGCAGTGGAATTTAAATTGAAACCATCCTCTCCATAAATGCTTAAAATCTTGTTCAAGCATATTTAAATAAATGTATGAACCATAGAGGTATTAAATTAAAAGAGGGGCAAGGAATCGGCTTTCCGCAAGGAATACAGCTGAATGAAGCAGGCCAACAATAGCAGATAACTTACGAAAAATAGCGTCGCGATGAAAAAAAATCATGGCATCACAGAGGATTTACTTTGGTCATTATAACGTACCCATATAATATAATGTTAACGTTCAAATTTTGCCACAAATTGATTACCAGCCCGCCCCACCATACTTTTTCGCCATACTAGCCGGCTTCACCATACTTTCATATAACCTGCCGCCCCTAGGTATGAACCTACTAAATAAAATTGTGCCGCGGGCGAATATTTAAATGTCAGTAGAAAAAAACGAATTTATCAGATAACTTTATGAAATCGTGACTTCATTGTGAAGATTTAAGCGAAATAAAAATATAAAATCATCCGTTTTTCACTTAAATATAAATTTTGGTACTTGTACTATGTATAACTTACAATATGTCATAAAGCAGTTATGGGGATAAACAACTCAACCCGTGTCAGGATATTGATCGGCGATATTAAATATCCATTTCCCGTAGTGTACAATTATATGGAAAACTCAGCAAATAGCTGACTGCAAAGATTATTTTCCGCGGTATCTATTTTCCACATAGTCAGCTTAGTATATCCAATGACACAAACTCCATATATTAGCTGACTCAATATAATAATTATTCTCTAAATATTCTTTTCAAGATATTATTTTGATTGTGAGTACGTCAATAAATAGCGGATCATAATTCATTGGACACGTCACTTGAATATAAGTTACCGGTCAGTTAGTATCTCAGTCACTGTATCGCTCCGCACAACATCTTATTCTACCGAGATTCGGACCTCGGAACAGTATCACAAGATTCATATGTATCGTAATATACTCTTGTACCGACTGTTTATGCTGCAGATAAAACTCGCTCCTCCATCCATCGGAGCAACCACAAAATCTCGCCTTCTTCAACCACAACACTATGAATTCCACACAGTTTTTATGTAGAGTTTGATAAAGAGGCATTAGATCAAAGTGTATGTATGTGCCAAATTTTGTAGTGGGTTTCGTTAGAGGCTTTTAAACAAATCATCTGTTCTTAATTACAAAATAATTACAAACCTCTATGATAATAAAAAATATTTTTATTAGAATGATTTAAGAATACCTAACTTACAGTAAAACAATTTATGTTATTATTACTTGTTATTAAACAGGTACCACCTAAACAGTTTTAAATTACAAAGCTCTTTTGAGGTGGACATTTTCACAGTTATCAAAACAAACCTTTCCCGTGAGGTTGGCAGTACTTACTTACTGATTTCTCAATTACCAATACGTTGGTAATCAATGAACAAAAGTTACAATGACAGTTTTTATGTTACATTCGAGTGACATGCACACTTTAAAATGCATTTCTCGGCTGGTAGGTAGTCAATGGTCACTTGAATAAATTGCGTTACATCCTCGTTGACATTTTGAATACATTGTGAAACTTCATCTTATGGATATTTATTTATATTTGACGCACTGCACTTATCAGTTGCATATAATTATGCAGAAAATTTCACATTTACGAAATTTAGTAGTGATGCACCAGATTTTTGCATTATGTAAGTATGTATACGGTATCTAATAGGTGCCTAGCCAAAGATGTTGAAAAACCCTTCTCATATAGAGATGGAGCCTAAATGTGTGAATTTGAAGCAAAAAATTACATCTGTGGGTCTATTCTATACTTATCGACCGCTAAAGTGATAGATATTATCAAACTTAGGGTAGGTTTGTATCGAAGTATTAGCACGTATTGTAACAATTACAATAAGTTGGTTGTATTGTTGCAATAAGGGCTATATTTTAACAGCAGTACTGGGTCTATTCTATGCACAAGGCTGCTTTCGGTCCACTACGGCAGCTAAATAGGGTAAGGAAAATATCGAATTATTAACACTTATTGTGACAATTACAATAATTAAGTTATAATTGTTACAATAAGAACTATGTTTAATTTTAGACCCGGATAGACAGTTTTGACAGTTCAGATGGTTAACTGATTGTAATTCTTGCAATAAGTGTTAATTATTCGATACTTTCCTACCCTATTTAGCTGCCGTAGCAGACCGAAAGCAGGCTTGTGTATAGAATAGACCCGCAAGAGAGGCGCTGTTAAAGTGTAACGCTTATTACAACAATTACAACCGACGTATTGTAATTGTTTCAATAAGTGCTAATACTTTCTTACAAACCTATCCTAAGTTTGATCACTTTAGCGGTCGATAAGTATAGAATAGACCCACAGGTCTACTAATGAAGTTAGAGTTAGTATTTAAAGTTCATTTGAAGAAAACTTCTCACTTCTAAAATGATATTCCTATATAATTTCACATACACCCAATTATTTAATTAAGTACAAACATGATTGCCTGTGCAGATATTGGCAATATAAACCTTGAATATTAATTAAATTCATAAGATTGGATAGTGTATATTTAAATTTGACTTCAATTTGACATTTCACACGTATCACATATTGCTATATTAAAGCAGGTATTTGAATATAAAATTAAGCTGCGGAAAAATATTAATTTATTTAGGCAGCCAAAAGCAATTCATAGATTATTATTTTTAATATGAATAATCACGTTCAGTGGTACCTGAGAGGTACAAAACGTCTGGAAGGTAGACCTAGAGGCCGCTGGATCGATGAAATGTTTAAGTTCTGCGGAAATACGTGGCAACACAACGCAAAAGACTGACAGAAGTAGAATCAGCTTGGAGAGGCCTTCATCCAGTAGTGGATAGATTCAGGTTGATGATGATGATGATGAATTCAAATCAGAATGCCACCATTTTGTTTTTGGGCTGCCAATAGAAGAAGAAAAATAATCTTGTTACTTGTACCTACATAGTACAACCACACGTAAAATGGTTCGATTCGCAACTCGAACTGATTTCAAAATTCGTAACACGGAATTCGTATAAGTAAAACTCTTTTTATCAAGATTATAGAGTTGAAATTCTTTATGTCTAACATAATTTAGTTCAACTTATTACTCTCTATGCGTCAGTGAAAATTTTAGATGATCACTTACTAATATTTAATAAACTATTTCTTTTTATTCAACGAATAAGACAAAAAATTTGAAAATGTAACATTCTACCTATATACTGAATATACATAACTTTAAACTACATAATTTATAACGCAATTCGATTAGTATTTCATATAACAACTACTAGTTTAAATCGTCGTAATTTGGTAAGATGCCCGTAGCTTAATAATTATAAACGTTTACTGGCGTGAATCCAACAGATACAGGTTCAAGTCCCGTCGGGTGTCGTATCTACAAAATGATTTTTTCTAACGTGTACCTATATGCATGAGATGCGATTTGGCGCCGGGACAACTGGACGTCACTCAATTCGAAAATAAATAGACGTTATGTACTTATACGTACTTTAAAAAATATTTAATATTATTATTTATATTTAAATTATTATATTATGATTTAACAGTTGGTGAGAATTTAAATATGCACACGTAAATAATGATTTAATCGTACATATGTTTAAGTTCCAACGAAAAAAGAGTTTTTTTTATTTTTATATAAAGCCTTAGACATGGTAATTATGTAATAATTAATAAAAAAAACATTATATTAAGAGTAAAATGAATTAAAACTACTAAGTAGTAGATAGAAACTGATTAAAATTCATCGTCTACGACGTCTACGTTATGTTTACGTGTCTAAGACAATGCGGTGAAATTGTCCTGGCGTCCAGTTGTCCCATTCCCTTACCATCTATCCAATAATGATTAGTTATTGTAAATAAGTCTGTACCATCCAATGACATTATTAAGGCCATGCATTAGTTGAGGCACGGTCTAAAAAGATCGTTGCTAGGCGATGCGCGGATTGCGGGTCGCGGGTGCAAATGACGCCTGTCAAACGAAATATTATTTGTCATATAAATCCAACATACGTCCATTTTATGTTCTGTTTATTATTCTATTAGTAACTATAATAATATATTCATTGACATGTTGTCTTTTTAAAGTAAATGGGTAACGTTTTTAGTCATCTTTACACGATTTTAGAATTAATTGACCCGTCGCCATCACGCAGCAAAGTGACGTGTTTCTGACTCGACATTCTCTCACTGAATGGCAGCGAGTCCAAAATTTCGTCGCGCCTACAGTTGAAAATTATTTGGCGTTTCACTGATGCGTCACCTTAACGCACTCAATACAGTAGCTAGCAAGTAAATTCGCGCATTCGCATGTATAGGTAGACGTCACGCAATTTCCATTATGCGATATCACGCATCGGGAATTTATAGCAATATGACCTTTATTGTAATGGCGTTAGAACAAATATGCCATTCGGCAGACCCGACAAAAAAGTGAGTGTCATTTTTTTTCCAGATGCTTCGTCCATATTAATGTCATTGAGTCGGTTAGACTGAGGTTCTACCCGTTCGAGCCGAACCATTCGGCAGACCCAACAAAAAGCATTAGGAATTTATAGCAATATCACCTTTATTGTAATGGCGTTAGAACAGATTATGCCATTCGGCAGACCCGACAATAAAGTGAGTGTCATTTTCTTTTCCAGATGATTCGTCCATATTATTACTGTCATTGGTACCATCGGAAAAAAACGCGGAGTGTATACAAGACTTTGTCATACGCAGGTGAAGCTACTTAGCTAGGAGTTTCCAACAGCCCCTTCAATGGCGGCACTGCCTACTCACTACTGGTTATGCGTGTTTCACCTTCATTCAAACAAATAGAAATAGCACACCGTGTGCATTCGTCAAATGGCCGAGATATTAATCTATCTGCATTTGGCTTGCGAAAGAGTGTTGCCCCAGCTCAAACATTTAGAGAGAAAAGCAAACATTTATGTACGTATGAGTAATGAAGGGAGACCCGCGTGTATAACTTTATAGTGGAGCTGTATTAACTTTAACTTGTTACGAAAATGTGTAATGGAAGCGGTCCGCGTGTTTGCTGAACACTCCCGGATAGAGATGAAGTCTGGGCGGATGTCCGCGACTTTGTATTAGGCTGAATGCATAGTTGTTGTTATTGATAGGAGCTGGGAATTGTCGCTGCAAAGATTGTCGTAGTCATATCTGCAGGGCCATTAGTTGGGGCTAACTAGTTAATACTGAAATATCACTCGGATAAATTTATTCTGTATACAAGGCGGCAGTGGCGAAGGGTGAGGTAGGCTTTTAAAATCCGCATCAAACGAATTTGTTTTTATTGAATTAAGACAACAATTTACAGATGGTACCTATAGGTTAGTTTTTAAAAATCAACTGCCAAACCAAACTATAATAGTTTTGGTGTATGTTGGGCGACTCGACAAAATTGTGCTCACTTTTTCATTTATAAATATTATTATACGTGTTTTTGGTTATTTTTTACAACGTTTTTATTAGCTCGTATTCTTGTTTGTCCAGTACAGATCTTGCAATCGATTTTTAACTAACTTCCCGACTAGCTAGACATTTGAAACTTTTAGAATATATCAGAACACGATGCCAATGCATTTTTTAAATACTTTTAGCCATCTTTAAGCAGAGTTGAATTCATTTTCAGTTAATTCTGTTTTGTATGGAAAGTTATTTCAGAAAAGTCTGTAAAAAATAAAAGACTATTATTGGTTGCTAAGGGAATGGGGTGGTCCTAGGAAGTAAATTATTAATATATACTATGGACATCAAAATGACATTTTAGTATTCTATATTTGTTTGTTTGTTTTTTATTTACTTCATATCAAGTACAAGTTTGAGCATATTGAGCATAATAATTCAACAGAAAATTTAAAAACGTTGTATGTAAAAAGTTATTTTTATCTTGTAATTATTAAAAATTCATTAGACCGTGCCTAAACCAAACTATAATAGATAAAAATATTATTCTATCTATGAAATATCCAAAGTTATGTAGATATGATTTAATTGCATAATTTTAGACATTTTATAGATAGACGAGTATTTTTGGACTATTATCTATTATGGCTTGGTTTTCCCAAGGTTTAATTGAATTTAAAAAACTAACTCACATCATCTGTAAATTGTAGTACCTATTATTTCAATGAAAACAAATACGTATGACTGACAAAGTTTAGTGTGCACCATTTATGGCGGATCTTAACAGCCTACCTCCACCCTTCGCCACTGCCGCCTTGTACAAGTACAGAATAAATTTATCCGAGTGATATTTCAGATAAAGAAAAATAACGGAAACGTGTTATCATTGGTTGGCACTTGTTTGATCATCCCACATAATATTGTATATATGGCCGCAAATATCATAATGATAACTATACACTCCGGAGATATCCTGAAATATGTAAGGATGGTGAAGAGTTGGTCCAACCAGTTGTTCGGCCCATCAAATTGTCTAACTTAACTTAGATAGTCATCACAAAGACCATTTTTTTTTTTTTTTTTTTTCTTTATTTGGAAGCAATTGAGCTCTTCTCTGAATGGAAGGCTATTCTGCTTTACAATGGCTTACAAAAGTATACGTACATTTTTTTAATGACAGGAATAAATAGTTACATTATTAATGATACAGAATTACATTTTTGTTACATTATACACTAGACATTTACGTTACATTTTTGGAGAAATTCATGTACAATTTTCATAACTGAAATATTTGGTTTTGCCAGGAACGAATTAATCGTAAAAGGAGGGTATAACCTGCATTTTCCCAACTTATTCAATAACACTTCTCTCTCCAGGTCATAGGCATCACATTGCCAGACAATGTGGTTAAGATCTTGAGTGGGATGTCCACACTGACACTGAGGGCTATCTACTACTTTAATTTTGTACAATGATTCGTTGAGACTGTAATGCCCTGTCCTGCTTCTAGCTATTGTCACTATTACATCTCGCTTTATTTTACAATGTTTACTAAACCAAGTTTTAGGAGATCTACTATAAAAGTTTTGATAGTAGTGTGTTCGCAAGACCAATTTTAATGCTAAATAAATCATTTCTGCGTCAAACGGCGAGCAAGAGTATTTCTCGACTGTATCGGCTCAATCGCTCTGATTTAGCTTATATTCTATTTACTTTTATTCGTCCAGTACCTATTCCTATAATTCGTTATTATTCGTTATTACAACTGAGTCCGTGGTGACCCAGGCTTATGTAACTAGTCCCGAGACACACACGTGCGTGGATAACAGGATTTCTTAACATACATAATTTTGAAAAACTCTTCTGAGATAAAGATTCATCTTGACAATGAAGATCTGAAAGTAATATTATATTCAAAGTGCCGCCCTTAAGTAGACTTAAAATGCCGTCCTCTTTCATATTTAGTTTCAAATTTAACATACATAATTTTGAAAAACACTTCTGAGAATATTGACACCCGGCAGGAATCGAACCTGCATCTCTTGGGTTTACGCCCCGTCCGCGCATTGTCCACTACACTACTAGGTGACATACTAATTACGAAAAGTTTTAACTATTGGTCTTTTAATACCTGCTCATAAGCGCTCTTCCAAATCAAGCTGATATTGGCAATCGGTTTTTGTTTATTAATAAGTTATGTTCAATAATTAGAATGGTACATTCTTAAACCTTGTGAATTATTCGTTGAATAAAAGAAATAGTTAATTAAGGATTTATTAGGTTGACGTTAGGTTAGCGTTGCCTCAAACCGCAGCGTCTTTTAGCAGTAACGTATGTTGTCAGCTTTAGTCAAATGGAAAATTCCGCAGCTTTTGGCCCGGGAAAACGGCAGACGATGTTTGGTTGAGATAGATTTGTTACGCGAAGATTGGGCGCTTGGTTTGTACTTTACGATATAGCCGCTGGGCGCCGCCGTCGCTTTGTTCTATTTTAATGGAGTTTTTGTGAGTGATATTTTAAATTTGGAAGTTATTTAAATAAAATGTACATACCTACAAACATATCTGGAGAATGGCCAAAAATGGAACTACGAACTACCATAGGACGCCATATTGAACAACGTCATCCGAATGTCAGATTTTGCCAGTTACGAGTCGTGATTGCGTAGTTTTCGACAGTGGCTCCCCCATCTCATTCTCCAGATAAGTTTGTAGGTCTGTAGGTAGGTGTTTAAATAATACCTGGGATTGTAGATATAGTATGTCATGCCCAATTTATTCGGTTTGCTCAAATATCCACGGGATATCGATAAAAGATACCTACCTTGGTTTCAAAATAATCTGAAATTTGTAAATACCTATTGATAATTTTTCGTGACTCAGGGTTTCACTTTCAGGCTTTATGTATTCGGTATCTATAATTATTATAATCTACGAAATTTTACGATATTGAGATATTTTTTTAAATTTGAATTCGATTTCTCAATTTTAGTAAGTATAGGTCTGTTACCGAAAGTTGAGGCGATCACAGATACGAAAGATTGTGTATATTGGTGTATTGTTGAAGAATACAGTGTTCTTTTACATGCTGTTCCTTTTTTGATTAGTTTTTTTCCTAAATCAAAACAAAGAATCTCCTTTTTTAAAAGTCGATTTAAAAATTTGAAACATCCTGTTTGTAAACAATGCGTCTGTGTGAGTATTCTGGTCGCCTAAACTCTGGTTGTGCTACCTATATCTAGTTTAAAGCAGTGGTGGTAACTGGCAAACCAGGGAACTCAAAAATAATGGGAACTAAAATACATAACGGTTAAGGCGATAGCAGGTAACCGACTCGAGTAAGGAAGAATCCGGGTTAAACTTACACACGTGTCAAGAATACGTTTTACGTCGAATACTGAAAACTGCTCTCGGTTTATGCATTTACGCTCATTTAATGTTGGTGTATTACACACACTATTGCACGTGCATAATTTACGTAGGACACTCACACATTCAAAACCCTGCATCAAGATGCGGCGTATTGAATATAGCCTATCGTTATTCTATTTATTATCTGTTCTGTATGGCAAACCTTTTATGGTTAAGTTAAGTTAGGCTAAAAAACAATAAAAATGTTATTGACGATAGGTCTATTTGAGAATACAAAGCTAAAGTTTCGCTCCAGACCCAATAATCAACTGAAAAAATATATATGATAAAACACGATTTACTTTCTGCATAAGAATTTTATCTTAAATTCAACTAGACTGAAAGGTTCTTTCTGTATCGTTTTTCTAAAAAAAATATGTTTTGTATGCCAGTGTTTGAGGTTTACAGAATTCCTCTGCACTCCAAACGTGGCACGCGTGCCATATGTACATTCTGAAATAGAGTCTAAAAAGACCTTATATATTATATTGGCACTGAAATACACGTTGTCAGTAATCAGAATATGTCCTAGAATTTCCAGAATCAAAGTTGAAGGGATTTTTAACCTATTTATTACCTTTTTCAGGATGAAAATTCCGTCAAGATTTTAGTGCTTTTCACAGAAATATACGCATAAACAAAAATTCCCCTATAGGTAGTTAAGTATGATATACATATTTTTTTCTAAATTTCATCTAAAATTGTTTTTTCTGTCTGCGTAATTCAATGACATTATTAATGGACGACGCACTCAATACAGTAGCTAGCAAGTAAATTCGCGCATTCGCATATATAGGTAGACGTTACGCAATTTCCATTATGCGATATCACGCATCGGGAATTTATAGCAATATGACCTTTATTGTAATGGCGTTAGAGCAGTGTTTCTAATGTCAATGTTCATTTGAGCGAATCCATTCGAACCGAACCATTTGGCAGACCCAACAAAAAGCATCAGGAATTTATAGCAATATCACCTTTATTGTAATGGCGTTAGAAGATTATGCCATTCGGCAGACCCGACAATAAAGTGAGTGTCATTTTTTTTTCCAGATGATTCGTCCATATTAATGTCATTGGCGTAATTTCACTTATCGTCAGATTTACCTTTATTTTCTAATTTTGCCGGGTTCTACGTTTCGTTTTAATATATCTGTTTGAAATGATAGACAAAACAATGTCCATATTATATACTACTATTAATTGACTTATTGATATATTATTATAACTTTGAAAAAATATTATAATTGAACATAGTTATGCAGAAAGTAGCCAGTCCACAAAAAATAAAAAAATGAGATTTGATATAGATCAGATGCGAGAAGGTTTTCTCTACATTCTGCTGAAAATAGCCAAGCCGCAAAAAAATATTGTTGAAATAAAATACTATTTACAACTTGACATTTTACATTTTTACATATATTTTTAATAATCATGCTGTTACTAATGTGCCATTATCTCAGCTCGACATTATTGTGGACTGGCTACATTCTGCATAACTACGTTCAATTATTATTTTAATGACACTTTTGTGTTTATGGTTTATTCAAATAATACTTGATCATATTGTATCAAACTATGTACGTACCTATAACTAAATCCGCGTTCCAATTTCAAAATGCAAAACGCGCGCGTGCCGCTCCATTCAGATTTCATTCGCACACACTGGACCGGGCGTAAAATCGCACACGACAAAAATAATATGCCAACAATCAAATAGTAAAGTCTATAACGCCCCCAAACAAAATGATAATAATGCAGCGCCCCCGCGGAAAGCGACAATAGCAGCGATTATTATCAATTGTGAAAGCGGAATAATTTATTCGGCTGTCATGCGCAGTGGCCGAGTTATGAACTGTTTAATTATGTGCGTGACGGGTCGCACTTACAGGCTCGCCAACAGTAGGTTATCGTAATTCATAAATGGGAGGTTTAAGACAGGGAAATTCTGTGGTCGAGTTACCTACCTAGTTTATAATGAAAACAAAATTATTAGATAATTTATTCCATTTACAGATCTGCATAAAATAGCAGAAAGTCAAATATGTACATGTTTTTATTTTTTACAACGTTTTTCTTAGCTCGTATTCTTATTTGTGCGGTGGTTCTTTGTCCGGTACAAATCTTGCAATCGATTTTTAACTAACTTCCCGACTAGCTAGACATTTAAAACTTTTAGAATATATCAGAACACGATGCCAATGCACTTTTTAGCACAATTGAATTCATTTTCAGTTAATTCTGTTTTGTATGGAAAGTTATTTCAGAAAAATCCGTAAAAAGTAAAAGACTATTATTGGTTGCTAAGGGGGTGGTCTTAGCAACTAAATGATTAATATAGACGTGCGTTACTATGGAAATCAAAATGAATTGTTAAAATTACATTTCAGTATTCTATATTTGTTTGTTTGTTTGTTTGTTTGTTTTTTTATTTACTTCATATCAAGTACCTACAAGTTTGAGCATATTGAGCATAATAATTCAACAGAAACTTTAGAAACGCTGTAAGTATATAAAAAGTTCTTTTTATCTTGTAATTATTTATTATTTAATTCATAATTAAAATTGGTTTAGTAAGATTGGTTGTTGAAATTTTCTCATTTTATTCACTTAGCAATTTTAATTTCACATTATGCCGATATTTCAAGTGAGAGAAGTTAATCATTGTCTTTGATTTCTTTATACGGGTTTTTTATCCTGGGCGTAATTGTCATGTTACCAGTTTTATGAGTGAGTACCACAAATTATAAGTTTAAAACGATTATAAAATGGTACGCAGACTATAAAGAAAATAAGTAATATTAAAAAAAATAAAAGATACAGATACAGGTAATTACGTATATATAAATAAAACAATATAAAACAAGCGTAATGAAAAATATACGAAATCTAAACAATTCATTTCTTATAAATTTGTAAAACCGCGTAGGTGCATCTAAAGTCTGACCCCACAAAGATGACATCCAAACATATATGGTTGAGCACAGCTGTTCTTGCCCTCCCAATTGGCATCACCATTGTCAATACCTACACAAATAAAGATTACTTCTAACATTTAAACTACAATATCTAAGCGATCTGAAAAAAGTTAGATAAAGCAATGATACCATTATCCATACAGCTTTCAGCAACGAAAATTCAAAGTTTTCTTCTGAATCCTCTCCACCGTAAGGTAATTCAATTAATTCGGGGCACAAATAATCGACCCACCGTCACGCCTGGTTCAAAATAATCTATATTCTAATATATTAGATTAAAATTAAGGATGAACGTTTTGACCAGGGTTCACAAAAATAATGAGAAGCGCGTCACCTTCTGTGTGAGGCTGTAAGAAGGTATAATTCTCGAGTGTGGATAAAATGTAAGGGATAAACTTGAACACGTATTAAAGAATTATATTATTTTAAATAGTTACGTCAATACGTCTGTATTATAATCTCCATTAACGAGGTTGAGTGTTTTCATTGGGTAATAAACCAAAAACCAGCTTCAAAGCTTTGGTCTATAATAGTGACTGGCTTTCGCATTTCTATCTTATTAATCTGTTCTGTGGTTTTTACTATTTCCACGAGACTTACGCATTAAATATATATGTATATTTTTTTAATTAATCTGTTTATTTATTTATATCATTAACATTACGAATTTCATTATGGCATCTTATAAGATTCGCAGGTTACAAGGTAACACTTCTCGAAAAAAAAAAAATACTCGTAGGTAAAGAGGTGAGATAGCAGTGGTGGAGTGATGAGATGAGGTGCGGGTATATGAGCACGTGCCTACACACAACCGTTATTGATCTCGCGAGCTTGCTTTAGTGTGATACTGATGTACCTACTTGTACGTACTAGGTGAATACATTGCATTAAAATCAATTCATTCCGTTTATCCGTCAATGTAGATGGTAGAGAATACGTTTTATAATTTTACACTTTTTACTACAATGATTACGCCTCTTTGCCTGATTACCAAGCATAAAATTAGATCAATAAATTGTTATTAATTTGTATTAATATTATGCAGTAATAAATAAATAAATAGATAATATATGTAAAATTTTTTTTTTTAGATTATTACTTGATTTTCATCCTAGAACCTGAGTGCAAAGTCATGAAGCGTATAATATACTCGACTTAACGAGGACAAAGTCACGAGCGATCGTTAATAATAAAGTTTTATTATTTCTTCCCATAGGCCACAATGTAAATAAAATTATAACGTGAGAGATGAACGTGAACCAAATAACGTGTGTTATGATCGCTCGACAACCGGTGCTGATACATGAACAATCGGGGCTTATATAATTTAATCCGCGATTATAGCGCTCAAGCGACGCGCGTTTGGCGGAAACACTTTGAATTTCTGCTGCATTTCATGACGTCCATTGTTGTGGGCTGCGACCGAAGCTGACGTTTAATGGGAACCGATTATCTAAATACGGGACATGTTTTCTGAGCTCATTCAAAAAGGCATTAGAGGGTGGATATTATTATTCTTAATATTACAAAGAAAGAGTTTTAAGAAACATAATTCACTTATGTGACTGAGGAAGCTTTGTTTTGGAGTGCCATCTAAATGTCGTGTTCGGAAATTTGTACCTATGCAGTTCGCCGTACCACACTTCATCGTGATATGTTTTATTTATTTATTTATTTATAGCCATAATACATAATACATACAAATTATAAAAATGACTTGATTACAAATAACAACCAATAGATATAACAAGAAAGTATGTGCTTATGTAGATATGAAAGTAAAATGATAAATACAATTATAAATTTAACCTATTTAACACGTCCACAAATATGATATAGTTAATAAAAAATAAATCAATCTTTATGATGCATAGAAATATATGGTCGTCAACCTCTTTGGGTGGTACCTATAGTACTGTGATAAAATTCATGTCTAAATAAAACACGGTTCTGGTCGGTTTACAGGAAGCCAGCGGTAAACAAATTTAAAAAAATGCCGATATACTGGATTATTTGTTAGGTTAGGTTAGGTTTTCATTTTTGAATTTATAGTATACGTATAGTATATGGTCATCTCTTTCCGATAAGAAAGCTTACGTCGAACTGTGGTATGGTGAAATGTAATACGTACAATTTACATGTTACGATGTAACCCTAAATGTGGCACAAACCGTGTCCGAAAAATTGTACGTATACAGATCACCGTATCACAGTTCATCATGATCTCAATCAGTGATGCCAACCGTACTATAATTATAGTAGGTACAATACTATAATTTTAATTCCGTGGAAAATGTAAAATACTATAATTTTACGCAAAATATACCAAAATACTATAATTTTAAAGGATGCAAGACAAATAATGTTCCTGTACTATATATTTTTCAGAAATACTATAATTTTTACGCCTTTCTACTATAATCAGCATAGAAAAATATGGCAACACTGATCTCAATGGACAAGTTCGTGTATAATTAAAACACTCAATAAATCCCTTAATAAAAGCTAATAGAATGCATGGGAACTATACCTAATAATATCGTATACCGATATTTTTGTAAACCACGTTCTTTCCTAAAAAGAGTGGGTGTTGTATTGTTTTTACAAGAAATGGATGTTAGCCACTTGTTCAACATATAATTTTTGCCAGACCCGGGATTTGAACTGACACCACATTATAAGCCTGACGCGTAACCGCTCGACTATCATGACATATCGTACCTATATATTATATTTTAATTCTGAATGATTCAAAAGTAGGTTAGCAAGACTACCCGTCTGTTTCCTATACAACACCTCACGGTAAACTGTGATACGGCAAACGTAATACGGACAATGTAAACGTTACCGTCAAAAATACCTATACATTTTTAATTGGACCTTTGGAAGTAAGAACTTTAAGACTCGACGGGGAAACCACCTGTGTAGCGGTTTCCCATTAAAAATTGTCAAGTACCTAAATATCAACTTCTAATTTTACTTTTATTATTAAAAATATGCATATTTGTCATGCATCGTACATAAAATTTTAATATATAACTACCTACCTATTGTATACCCTGTTATCCCTCATTACGCACGGAGATCAACCCTCCCAGCCCCTCACAAATTCGCAGCGATCGGAAAACAACAGCGAACGACGTCACGGCATACAAATATACAAATTATTATTTTGTTGGCGACATCTTACAGCCCCCATTGTTCGCGTCAGTCAAATGAACAGTTCTGCCAACATTTCATTTTTATTATTTGACAATTTCAAATTAGGAATAAATCGACGGCGACAGGGGGAGTCCGCTATTGGCAAACCGGTGGGTGTAAAATATTACTTCCGGTGTAAACATTTCGATATTAAAAAAATATTGCTTAGACTTATATAATATGATTTAAAGTGTGCTCAAATATGATCACTTTCTACAGTATCCGGTAGTAACCACACACTGCAGACTGCAGTAGCGAAGGGTGGAAGTAGGCTGTTAAGATCCGCCATAAATAGTGCACATTAAACTTTGTTAGTCATACATATTTGTTTTTATTGAAATAAGATTACAATTTACAGATGGTGTTAGTTAGTTTTTTTAAAATCATTTAAACCCTGTCTAAACCAAACTATAATAGTTTTGGTATATTTTGGGCGATACGACAAAATTGCGCACACTTTTTCAGTCATATTTAGGTATTTGTTTTCGTTGGATTAAGAATAGGCACATATTACACATATTGTTGGTACATTTTTAAGTTAAGTTAAGCCCTGCCTAAACCAAATAATTTTAATAGATAAAAATATTATTTAATCTATAAAATATCCAAAGTTATATGATTTAATTGGATAATTTTAGATATTTTATTGATAGACGAGTATTATTTGATTATTATCTATTAGGGCTTGGTTTTTGCAGGGTTTAATTGAATTTTTTAAAATAGCCACTGGCAGACTGTATGATTACCACACTGTTTGTATAATACACCTATTTGCACACGCTTGCTAGAACTCACCGTGGCAAACCGTTCAACTTCCACTTGCATTTTTTCCCAATCATTCCGCACATAGATTCGAGGAAGGAACGTCTGGTCTGATCTACAACCACTAGTAGCATGCTCAATTTGCTCAATAAACCGATGTTACCTGGTTACATGTAAATTGTACGTAAAACATTTCACCATGGCACAGTTCGCCGTGAGCTTTCTTATCGGAAAGAGATGACCGTATACTATACGGTCTCCATTTTTATTAGATTCAATATGAACATTAATTCAATTTTCATGGCTGATTTTGACAAAATTCATGAATTCAAGAATGAAAACCTAACCTAACCTAACAAATAATTCAGTATATCGGATATTTTTAAAGTTTGTTTGCTGCTGGCTTCCTGTAAAGTGTAAACCGACAGGAACCGTGTTTTAGTAAGACATGGATTTTATGTCAGGACTGTACGACACAAGGTTGGACGGTCTTTAATATACGGCCATATATTTCCGATACAAAATTTCACGGTGAAGTGTGATACGGCGAACTGCGTACGTACAAGTTTCCGGACACGATGTTACCTGTCGTACCCATAATTATTGTTATTTGTATGCTTGTGGCATTGTGACAAATAATCAGAATGGTTGGTGAAGGGATTTAATAATTTAACTAGATATTATCAATATTAGTTAGCTTGACAAATGTACGGTAACGTGTCAATTAATACGTGACTATCCTGACTAAAGAAAATTAATTCTTCACATGCGCGTACACGAGGAGCGAAAGGAGAGGGTTACTTTTTTTAATTGTAGACATTTAAAACCTAGTAGGTACGATTAAATCTACACCTTGTACCTATAATAACTCATATCTAGATTATTTTCATACCAAGTAGCATACATATTCCAAATTTAAAAAATCCATTTATGATAATATGGTAAGCATTTTCTCAATTTTTGTTTTTCGGAGTTAATCATTTCTGCATTTTACAGGGCCATAATATTATTATGTTCGTAGGAAGGAGTTTTGTAATGTAACAGTTTAGGAAAATGAATTTTAAAGTTTGGGTTGAAATATGGAACGAATTTTCGAACGCATTGCAACCCCGAGAGTTTTATTCAAATTAGGAATATGCCTTTTATCAAAAGAAACCGTAGTCTAAATAAAAAATAAGACATTGTGACGTTTGCAGGGAATTGATATTCTTTCATTTTTTAATAAAATGCCCGCCTAAAAATGAAATTTCACAAAACGTCATCCATGCTACTGAAATAAAATCATCCCTCCATTCCGCCGCTAATAAAATCCGAAACGTGCTCAAGTGATTGTCGATGGAAGCAGAAATCGTATCGGCTTTGAAAAATCTCAGCCCCCTGAATATTGTCTATGCTTTTGCTTTTTCCGTTTTATTATTTGGCGGCACGCACGCCGATTTTCAATTGTTCGAAATCGGCCGGAATAATAAAAATGGTTTTAATTAGGGACGAAATTGAATTGATTGGGCTAATCAAATGAGTACGTAGCCCTTAATTATTTAGCTATATACCTAGTCATCATAAATTGCATTACTAATGGTTTTAAAAACATTGTTTTTTTTTGTTAATTCTATGATATTTCAGTTATTAATGATGACAATTATTGTTTCGTGCTATAAAATATAAATTCAGAACGATTATAAGATAGCTAGTGAAAACTCAAACTAAACGTTTGCACTATTTTTACTGGATCTTCACAACGTACCTACTTAAACATTATAGCTTGGTTTAGTGTATATATATTATACAAAGGCTTTCCTGTTAAGTATATAACAAAAATAGCATTCATTGACCGGATCCACGATTTTGATCGTTGATATTTTGATGACCAGGTCATCAGTTCACTCCTATTGGACAATATCAGATTTAAACAATGATATCAGTAAAGTAGTGTTCACGGTTTCTGGTAAATATATTAAGTTAAAGTACTTCCCAACTCAACGCGTTCACGATATAATAGTTTTATTGTAAAAGAATCACGATTTTTTATCGCCATGATAGACATACGATCCCCAGCAGGTACCTAATAAATAGGTTGTTACGGCTTTCGCTCTATGATAAAACGTGCTCTCGTTTTAGAGTAGAATTTACTAGGGTAAAATTAAGGGTTGCATTATCGAACAGGAAGATAGTAAATAAAGAAAACTCTAACACATTAATATTGTAAGAATTTTTACCATTTCAACTTTATATTTTGACATTCGTAACAATGTATTAGGGTCCTAATTTACTGATACTGTTACCATTGCATATGTGAGGATTATAAAAGGATGAATCATTATGAATAGGTTCAAGGGTTAACAAAATGTTCCACTTGTTTTTGTCTATATCGCCCTTCCTCGTATAAAGTATTCTATATCCTGTACAGTGTATAGTGTATCGCAGTGACGAAGGTTGGAGGTAGGCTGTTAAGATCCGCGAAAACCAAGCTATATCTAATAGATAATAGTAAAAAAATACTCGTCTATCTATAAAATACCTTATATTATGTAATTAAATCATATACGACTTTGGATATTTTATGAATAAAATAATATTATCTTTTACATATTATTATGGTTTGGTTTAGGCTGGGCTTAATGAATTTAAAAAAATGAACCAACAATAAGTGTAGGTAATATGTACTCTTAATCCAACGCAAATAAATAAGTACCTATTAATGAAAAAGTGTGTAGAATTTTGTCGTATCGCCCAAAGTAGGTATACCAAAACTATTATGGTTTAGTTTAGGCAGGGTTTAATTGATTTTTAAAAACTAACCAACACCATATGTAAATTGTAGTCTTAAAAAAACAAATACGAATGACTAACAAAATTTAATATGCACTATTTAAAGCGGATCTTAACAGCCTACTTCCACCGTTTGATACTGGTGCAAGTATGTGTTGTAATCATAGATGTAGTAAATGAAAGTGTAATGTTAAATTTTAAAAGTAAATAAACTCCATCTTTGAACCCGATAGTGTGTCATATTTTTTCACCACTAGCCACCCTTGTGACGAGATACCATCTTTTTTATCGTCCATTTTGAAATTAAGCATATCATTAGGTTACACTCCACGTACGACGAACAGACAGAATCTTGAATCATACCAACATAAAAAAGAGTTCTTTTATCATTATTATTGCCATAATGCGAAAACGTCGAGTGAAACATCACGTCGGTCGGAGCATTGCCATTATTTAAAATTGAAACGAGGGCCCGATTTAAAAATTAAGCACTCTCTCTCGAGGAGCTGGAGACAATGATGCAGTCCATATTGGCGGTAATGACTGGTGCTCCGGATGCGGCAAGGATGCGGGCGGAGGGAAACTGCCTCATCTCGAATCACGATGCAGGAGACAAGGGGGGTTGGTGAATTATTATGCGGGGAGTATGGTGCATAGAAAGTTGCCAGATAAAAAATAAAATTAAAACATAATAAATAAACGAGTATTGTTAATAATCCTCTATAATACGGATACGTTGGCCGACATTATTCAAGGAGGGTAACTAGGTTAACTTACATTTCTCTGTTTACATATTGTAATTAGAAGAATATATTATATACCTATATATAACTATTATAATATTAATTAATAACCATGTCCTTTCTTTTTCCTACAAGGTAGTTGTTAGTAATTTTGAACAATTACAAACACCCATGCTTTGAGAAAATCACATAAATATATTGTGTCCTGCCCGGGAATCGAACCCAGTGCTCCCGGATGGAAGGCCAGCGCCATACCCACCACACCACGAGAACCGCCGATATTAGGAGAATATTTTAATGTATCTAAATGTAGAATAAATATGAATGTTTAATATACTTCCACTGTGCCTAAAGCGCAAAGTGTTCAACTAGTTTGTGCTTCCCGTGATCACATATGCGTGTGAAACAAGGACCCTAAGTAAAAGAGAGATCCAGAAACTTAGAGTAGCACAACATGGTATGGAGAGGTGCATGCTGGGCATAACGCGAAAGGACAAAAAGAGGAATGAGTGGATAAGGAAGCAGACAAGGGTTTGCGATGTAATAGAGCTTATTAAAAGGCTTAAATGTAGATGGGCTGGACCCATAGCTCGAAGAAGAGACAATCGTTGGACAAATCTAGTCATCTAGTGGTATCCAAGAAGTACAAAATGTCCGCAAGGTAGGCCTAGAGGCCGCTGGATCGATGAAATGATAAAGTTCTGCGGAAGTACGTGGCAACGTAATGTACAGGACAGAGAGAAGTGGAAGCAGCTTGAAGAGGCCTTCATCCAGCAGTGGATGGATTCAGGCTGATGATGATGATTCATTAATAATTATATTCTTATGCCTGAAAATACGTTTAATAAATTTTCCATTCTTATATTACCATTCTTCCAATACTTCATACAATTAAGTATGTATTAAATTGAAATTTAATTACAATATATTATGTACATGAGAAATTTAATTGAAATACGGTTTATTTAACGTTTGTCATAATAACCTAACGTCACTGCCTTCATGATACGCCAATACAGTTAGGTACAATATCTCGAAAGCCTCCCGTTATCTTAATGTACGCTCTTATTATTATGATTATGTATAATGTATTCGCAGGTCACCCGGTTGATCCAACAGTGATACAAGTGCATGCTGTACAAGTGTACTGCTGGGCTCTTATGTTACATTACTTTAGATAATGTAGGTACTTTCATATCCTGTTGTGAGATACCTATCCAAGTCTGCACTTAGGTACCTATATAGTTTGTAATAAATTGGCCATGCTTAAGATCGTAGAATTTTTTTCTAATGTAATAACTTAGAGATTGATAAGTGCAACGGGTACAAAGTGACAACTATGTTAAGACACCGCATTGCATTTGAAAATAATCAATAACTAGCACTACCATCCTAACTCGTGAATTAGCGCCCGGGTCTGTCTATAGTCGGCCTTAGTATCCAGCGTCTAGAGCAGTAATTCTCAACCTTTAACAAAACTGGAGACATCCTTTAAATATTTTGTGAAGTCTCGGGGATCCCCAATCGTCTACGATTGTTACAGTGGCGCACCCAGGATTTAATATTGGGGGGGGAGCAAGGAGGAGAATATAAATTAGTCCCATAGGCTCTTATTCTTCTTCACAGCCTGATTTCTCGTTTATCGGTCTTTTGTCTGTTGCACTCGGTGTCCCTTCACCATGGTCCCCACATCCTGAAACGGGCCCTCAGGCTAGGATATTTGGCGGCCCCCCTACCTACCGCTAAGATTAAAGGCAGTGTGAAACACTGCATTAACGTTTTTCAAATTGTGTTTTAGTTCAAATTAAGGGTACTTATACAGTGAAATATTGGCGATTTTTAATACTTCTACTTTAATAATGGAACTGTCGAGTATCGACACATAATAATCAAAAAATATATTGCACAATTATATAATGTTCATGGCCATGAAGTATGTTACTTTTTTTACTATTAAAGCTAATTTATGATGTGTGTTTATCTCACTTATCTGGTCAACCCGACACGCCGGGCCCCCCACAGCCCGGGCCCCCAGGCTAAAGCCCTGTCAGCCCTCTCCAGCCATGACCTACGCCACTCGGGAATTCAGGTGGACACCGAGAATTTTTTGACAGTTCCATTAGGGATTGGGTTTCTAAAAAAACCTGACATTAGTGTTTCGAAATTTTTGTATTAGAAATTAAAATCTAAGAATTTTTTTCTAAAAAGGGTGCTGGAGAATTACAAATCATTTTTTTGCCGTGTTTTTATTTGTCTAAGCCCAAAGGTATAGTTCATTGGCTTTCAGTTTCAATGTTTAAAATCATTCTGATAATTTTCATGTTTGGGGTGCCAGGGCCCCTTGCCCCCCCTCCCTGGGTGCGCCACTGGATCGTTACATAAATTGGGTTCGGAGGTGGTAAATAAAATGAATGAGTCCATGATACTCTCGTGGTTATTTGTGTGTGTGTGTAATGTTTGTTTACGTAATGTCAAGTTATTTTACAACTCATTTAAAATTCAACAAAAGTAAGTAATATTATTAACAATGATGAATGACTTTTTACTCGTCAGGATTGTCATAATCCCATGTATAGTCAATAAAAAAAAGTCCAAAGTATAGTCAAAGCACAACAACATTATGAAGGATTAAGCGACAGCGTGAAAAGGCGCTTTTACTCAAACATATGCATGACGTAGGTTTTATGCTATTTTATCGCTGTTTCCATGCGAGCACTCCACGACTTTACCAATATTTCCTTCCGACCTAGCTGACGCGCGCACTGGTATTGCCGAGCATGACGTAGGTAATTCCATTCAATTTTACGTCACATATTTCTGAACCATTTCTTCTATTCAACAAATATGACACAAGATTTCACAATGTAACATTCTATATAACTACTGAATATACATAATTTGAAAACATCTCATGCATATAAAAACTAGAAAAAATCATTTTGTAGAAAAAAATACGGCACCCGACGGGACTTGAACATGTATCTGCTGGATTCATGCCAGTATGTTTTACCAGTTAAAGTATGGGCGCCTTAGAGAATCACGACTATTTTAACTAGTAGTTGTTACATGAAATGCTTATCGATATTTCATTTACATAATATAGGTATCTGAGATTACTACAGTACAAAATTTTGGAGACGGTTATGTGTTTACGTAAAATGTCAACATTCTTAATTGATATCTGGCTTAATGGTCACAAAAACAAAGATTGCTTTGTTATTTTGTAATAATTTAGAGTTACCTAGAATTTTTTCAATTATAATCATGCAAATATTGAATAAGTTTTGTTGAGGATCACCGATGAGAGACATAATAAAATCAAACGCGAAATGTGCTTACATTTATAAAAGAGACGTTGAAACCAATTCGTTGAGGTGGACATAATCCGCTGTGGGAAAGTGGAGAATCCCCCGCGGCGGAAGTCCAGAACCTAGGCAGACCACAAAGCACCATCTCACGTCTAATGAGGCGTCCAAATCCAATAATTTGACGTTATTCTTCATAACTTATTGGGACCTCAAAGAAAGACCGTATTCGCAAATTAAATAATATTATTTTATCCACCTGTGTGCGAACTTGTCAAAACGGCATTGTTGTCTGCGGGTTTACCTGTGTGGGGGATTACTTTGCTTCTAGAGATTATAATATTTTTTTGTAATAATATTCAGAGTCAGGTATAGACAGTGCCTATTGTATTGTAAGATCAATGAAGGCGTAGTATTAAAAGTAATGTTAATATTGGCCATTGGGTACCTAGCTTAACAAAACAAATAAAACTAACTTCATATATTATTATATGACAAGTTTCGTGTCCGCAAAACTGTACGTATGCAGTCTGTCGTATTATTGAGCTATTGTGTTGGAAACAGGTGGCCGTATAGTATTGAGATTAAATTCATCTCTAAATTCAAGACTTTAAAAACCACCGAAATACAAATACAGAAGAAAATTAAAAGGTGAGTAAATTAGAAATACAATAATATCATAATACCTAGTCAAAAATATAATATAATATATAGATATTATTTTTAATACTATGACAAGTTATGAGACTCAATGACAGTAGTGTAGTGAACCGGTTATTAGCAATAGGACTAAATCAATCACAACCACCCAGGCTTTGAGAAAATCACATAAATTTATAGTGACCTCAATGGGTTCAAACCCGGAGCCACCGGATGCAAGACTAGCAGTTTTATAGAGCCAGTAGTACCTTCATAGAATGGATGTTTGTAATATTCTCACCGTTTCCTCTCCTTTTTTTAGTCTCCATAGAAATATATATATATATATACATATAATATATTCTTTATAACACTGCGACAAGCCAAGATGCCCAATGACAGAAATGTAGTGAAACAGTAGTGTATTTAGTAATATAAATAAGTGAAACAATCACAAACACCCAGGCTTTGAGAAAATCATATAAATATATTGTGACCTCACCGGGTCGAGCCCGGAGCTTCCGGAAGACAGGCCAGCATCTTATGAACTGCACCGCAAGAGCTACTCGACAATGCTGGATGAAAGTCTTCTTGTAAGAATTATATAAGGTTATCCATGTAAGGATTAAGTGAACAGTTTCATTGGCAAGGAGTCTGCTGACCCACACGCTATGTCGGACACGATTTTGAAAAATCTTATCAGCACATTCTTTGCGAAGTACATGCGAAAATATACCTAATAGAAGTGACGAAAGGTGGAGGTCGACTGTTCAGATCCAATATAAATAGTCCACAATATACTTTGTCAGTCATAGGTATTTTTTTTTCATTGAGTGTCTACAATTTACAGATGGCGTTGGTTAGTTTTTAAAAATAAATTAAACCCTCCCTAAACCAAACCATAATGGTTTTGGTATATTTTGGGCGATACGATAAAATTGTGCACACTTTCTCATTCGTACTTATTTATTTTTCGTTGGATTAGGAATTTTTAAAAACTATAATAGATAAAAAATATTATTATATCCAAAGTTATGTATGATTTAATTGCATAATTTAAGATATTTTCTAGATACGAGTATTTTTTGACTATTAGGTATCTATTATGGCTTGGTTTCTCAGGGTTTAATTGAATTTTAAAAACTAACCAACAGCATCTGTAAATTGTAGTCTTATTTCAACGAAAACAAATACGTATGACTGACAAAGTTTACTGTGCACCATTTACGGCGGATCTTAACAGCCTACCTCCACCCTTTGCCACTGCCTAATAGTTACTTACCTCCGCAATTTTAAATCATGTCTAATGTGAATTCGAAATACTTAAATTCCGTAGTTATATCATATGGGAGAGTGATTCACCTTTGAAAGGGGAGGCTGAGTCAAGAATGGGCCCCTGTAGCGCCCGGAGGGGCGTCGCACACTTCACTTCACTACGCGCAGTAAAATAATAATTATTAATACATTATACACGTCGATCATGAGAAATCTGTCAAGACGTATTATTATATTTTTGTTCATTTGGCTAGAGCTAATGTGAGACATTTTAACATGTCGTTGTGCCACTTGACGATTGTTAATATGAAATGAAAATGACTTTTACTCGTGTTTTTAACAATGAATAATATTGATCATTAGGGGAGGTATAATAATGGGGCGATATTGGGGTGTCAAGAAACTATTTACATGATTATCATGACGTAGATGTAGTTATTTCTCATGGTTAATTGTAAATTGTACGTAAAACATTTCACCGTGGGCTTTCTTATCGGAAAGAGATGACCGTATACTATACGTTCTCCAATTTTATTAGATTCAATATGAACATGATGAATTCAATTTTCACCGTGATTTTGGAAAAATTCATGAATTCAATAATACAAACCTTACCTAACCTAACAAATAATTTAGCATTTCGGCTATTTTCAAAATTGGTTTGCTGCTGGCTTTCTGTAAAGTGTAAACTGGCAAGAACCGTATTTTATTTAGACATGAATTTTATGTCAGTACTATACGACACAAAGAGGTTGGAGGGTCTTTAATATACGGCCATATATTTGTGATACAACATTTCACGATGAAGTGTGATTCGGCGAACTGCATACGTACAAATTTCCGGACAAGATTTCTCATATCAGTTTAACTTATGCGTTAATTAAAATTTAAATACACTGGTAAACACCTCTTCTTTTTTCTATGCATTGTAAAACATTGCAAAACAGTGGTGAACTTCAGTTTTTAGTAGATGCTATAATATATAGAATTTAGCAGATCTCAAAACCTCAATGGAGACTATTTTTTTCACTGGGCCCACATGCTCAGCGTAGGTCAAAATGGAGCTTTTATGGTATTTTCAGAGCATAATCCTGGACATTCCTTAAACGTTGTAGATAATCTATATAATTTTGAAGCCTTATTATCCTTTATATTTATTTTAAACATTTGATGACTGAATAAAGTATTTTTATTAAATAAAATAGTATTCTGTTAAACCTTTCGCTCTAATGTTTTAGAATATAGTCATATTTCAGTACATCCATGTGCAGTGGTGTTAAGATTTTTTAGATTTATTAGATAGGTTCGAAAACCATGCCATATAATAGATAATAGTGAAAAAATATTTGTTTATTTATTATGGTTTGAATTATAATGGATTTAAGTTTTGTAATATTCCTTTTGAGTCGTTCTTTGCGACCTGGGTTTCGCTTTTCGTCATCTTCAGGCACATGCGCACTCACCAATGGTAAATACCTACACATTCTAGCGTGTATTTAAATTAAAATTTCATCAAGTACCCTCGGTCGATAGTATTAATATTATTATGGGTTGGTTAGGCAAGGTTTAATGAATTTAAAACAACTAACAAACACTGTCTGTAATTTGTGTATTCTTAATTCAACGAAAACAAATAGGTATGACTGAAAAAGTGTGCATTATTTTTGTCGGATCGCCCATAGCATACCTACATAAATTATTATGGTTTAGTTGAGGCAGGGCTTAATTGATTTTTAAAAACTAACCAGCTATCTGCAATATATATCTATTGTTCGTTCAATTAAAATAAATAAGTATGACTGACAAAGTTTAGTGTGCACTATATATGTCGGATTTTAACAGCTTACCTCCACCCCTCGTCACTGCCTAATGCTCATAGCGGGCTGTATACGTATACTTTTTCGGACACGATTTGTGCTACCTTTGCATGGCAAGCCAAAATAAAACGCACATCAGTTATATAAGTGAATTATGTTTCTTAAAACAAGTACCATTTGCAATAATGTATTCGTAGTTCAATGAAAACAAGTAAGTACGACTGACAAAGTTTAGTGTCCACTATTTATGTCGGATCTTAACAGCCTATCTATAATACCCCTCGCCACTTCATTATATATATAATATGTAATATATTATTTGAAACTAGTAAAATTTAAAAAAAAAAACAGACTCCATGAAAAAGCATAATCCTGCAAAAAGCAATGATTTATAATCATGTCTTTGGAGATTGATTCAAATCAACGCATTATTTTTAATTATTACATAGTACTCTAGGTACATAAGATATGCGATTTCTTAAAACAGCTCTCACAAAGTCACTGATCTGTCAACATAATCATTTTTGCAACCCTTCAAAAAAACAGTGCGAGAAATAAAGTCAGATCAATGCCACCACCATACATTTGAAAATCATCCCGCTGAGTTGCTCAAGATTGCTCGTTGAGTCGTGTGCTACACTCATACAGGAGCCCTAATAATAATTGCGCTCCGGTTAATGGATACAATGGCGTGATGTGGGCCCCGGTCCTGCGTGCGGCCCCCTTCGAATGTGTCGCGGATTGAGAAGTTGGTTCCCACTCTGTATGCGGTCTCATGCGTCAACGGCTTAATTTATTGACTATCAAGATTTTGCTAAAAAAAACATTTAACTATTGCCAAAGTAGTGCACTTGGTACAATCTGTCAATAACAAACGGCGACATAGTAGATTTATCATACAATTTAAAAGCGGGCTTCGAAACGGATCAAATCACTCAAACAATTATTCAACTATAGCAACATTGCAGGCGTATACAGTGGCGTAACGAACGTTACGCGCTTTTCAAATTTGTGCCGAAAGTGTTCTAGGAGCAACTTCCCAAGACCTTGCTTGGCGTGCACTAGAGTGTGCGTGATTCCTACATCAACACTATGTATTACGGTCAATTCTCGATGAGAAAGGACCTTCTCGCTCGCCGTAAAATGCTGCCAACTTTTTAAAGGCTGAGAAATTTTCCCTCGTAGATACCAAGTCGCATTGGCTGACCGGTCCAACTGAGGGTCGGACCGACTTGAGAAGCTCTTCCCTTTCAACAGACATATAGGGACACTCCCAGAGGATGTGATCGGCATCCTGCAATTCGCCACATAAGCAAATCAGAGATTCTATTAGGCCAAGCTGACAGAGCTTGGGGGCAAAACCACCTTGTCCGGTTAAGAACTGAGAAGTCCAATGGTCTGGAGTCAATCTGGTTATCTCCATGCGCCACTTTATATTAGGAAAAAACAAATGCGTTTGTCTGCTTTTGGAAGAGGTGGTCCATCGCCCCTGCCATGCACGCAGCGCGGTGTCGTACGCCAGGCCGTTTTTTGAGCGCACCGACCCATGGATCCAAGACCTGAAGGCGGCGATATTATACGGGCTCGCAATATTTGTCCATTTAAGCAAATATGACATTTAAATTAGATTTAGTGGTATAGGTCTTGTTAGTAATGTATCCATACAACACATTTCTTAGATATTGTTGCCATGGAAGGATGATAAAAAATACGGTATAAAAAATGGGGCGGCATTTTGTCTTGGGACATCACTGCATATTATTGCTAATCTAAGAACAAGTAAAATGCTTGTAATGACTCAAGAATTAGGTCCATATTAAAGACTATGCAATAAAATAATAAATCCGATACCCAATAAGCACCCTAATGATATATTATAGTATTCTTTAGTTGATTTATTCACCGCAGGGCGCCTCACAATTCAGTGGTTAGGCTCTGCGGGTCATTTTAATTCATTGATTTTGTCAAAGTAAAATCACACGTCTTTATGTGAGTCGTGTAATTTTAATTGTTCACTTTATTCGTTTATTCAGATTCAATTTGTCATCTTCATTAAAGACTGGAAGTCTCCTTCGACTTCTCATGGTATTCGATGTTATTGATTAAGTATACCTATTAATATAGGTGCAATGAGTATCGAGTAAAGACTTTTTAATAGAATACTCCTTAGTTAGAAGCAGATTTGAGAGTGGGTCTATCGTTTGGGCCCCGCATCAGTTGAAGTACGGCCTTATGGTAGAGAGAGTCCAAAAGAAATTTTTGAGACTCCTTTACTTTCGGTTGTATGGATATTATCCGTGGCTCTATCCGACTGATTTTCTCTTAGGGATGCTTACATACTGTAGCTTAAAATTTAGAAAGGATCTTTATTTAGCTACATATTTTTTCAGACTATACGCGGCGTAAGTGTGAACTCGGCCATTCTTGGTGGTGTTGACTTGTGTGTCTCTGATAATTACCTTAGGAATCGAGGGCATCCGTTGTTTGTTCTCCCACGGTGCAGAACTAACCTGCCATTAGTAATGCCAATTGGTAGGGCAATAACGATGTTTAATGAAATCGCTTCGGATATTGATATATTCCACTTACGTGAGGGTGAATTTAGGTGGACGTTGTTTTATAAGTTTTTAAGATAGGGTCTGTTCACTTCGTGTGCTTCCATCTACTTTTACTTTGTTATTTTATTTTATTTCTTATTTTATTACTTATTGTACTATTAACTCGCACTTCTCTGTATTTTTATTTTTTTTAATTATTAACACTTATTTTATGTCATGTCGTGAACGCTTTGAATTTATAATTTGTTATGTTCTTTATATGTAAAATAAATAAATATGATTTGATTTGAATAAACTATTCGTTCAATATTTAATAACAGAATAAAAATAGGACAGGGATTCGAACGAATACCCTTATATCACCAGCAGGATACACTGCCACTGTAGAATGATTTACATAATAATTATAATTCAATAGCATGCATGGGTCTAAATTGACCGGAGCGCTGTTCCGGTTCATAAAATCCTCAAAATTATCGCTCTGTCTCGTGGAAAATTGGGTCTAGGACGATTCGGCGCCGGACAACTGGGCGCCACGCAATTGAATGAAATTCGAAAATAAATAGACGTTCGTGAATTATAAGTACTTAAAAAATATAAGTATCATATTTATTATTATTATTTATATTATTATAATTATTTATTTAAGAATACAAAACATTGTGGACATAACAAAACTAAATTCAAGACGTACGCAACATAAGCCATTATAACAAATATTACTTACAATATAGAATATAATAATAATAATAATAATAACAGAAAAACAAATTAAATCAAAACATACTTAAGTACAATTTGATACTGAAAAATAAAATTTTGAAAACAAAAAACATACGATTTTACACTGAAAAATAAAGTTTCAAAAACAAAATGCAAAGTACCTACTTGTAATATATATCTCTTATAATCTTGCACCCCTCGCTAATGGTGCCTGATAGGCTTGACACGAGGAAACGGTTCCAATTCAGAATAAATCATGGCTGCGACCACGTAGGTAATTGGCAGGCTCATGTAAATTCAAATTTATTAGGACACCAGGATTGGAAACCATGCCTCGCGATAACAGGCAAAAATGTTTCAAGAGAAGAAGAGACCGACGAGATTCAAGATAGTGAAAAGTAAGCATGCATTGCAGAAAGGCAATCGGAAAATAATCATTTGACGAATTATTGAAAGGAAAATAGTTAAATGTCTTAAAATAACGACATCGAATAATATTATTATTTAATACTTGGTGAGAATTTAAGTATAGGCGCGTAAATAATGATTTAATTGTACATATTTTCCAATGATAATAGAGATCTTTTATTTTTATATCAAGCCTCAATCATGATAATTTTCAATCCGCAATAAAAAACATTGTGCTAAGAGCAAAATTAATTAAAACTACTAAGTAGTAGACAAAATTCCTCATCTACTTTCTGTATGAAATCGTAACGAACGTCTATTTATTTCATTCAACAATCCGGCGCCCAATTGTCTTGGCATCCAGTTGTGCCATTCCTGAAAAATTAATTTGACTATCTGAGCTAGATTAGCCATAAAATAGAAAATCTAACACACTTAAACACAAATAAAATTAGATAACTATGTGAATATTTTCAGCAAATTAATGAGCAGTCCGGTTTGTAAAATCTTCCATTTCCAGCGCTGATAGCATATTGATAATTATTATCCATGACCAACAGCTAACTATCATGAAAATATGTTTATAGTGTTGTTTAACTCCTTCTGAACAACTCGAAGACTATGCAACTGGGCGTAGCTCATGATTTAAAAAAAATAAAATAGTTAAAATCTTTTAAAACGAGATAATAGGCATATTAATATTTTCTTTTACTCTCGCAGGTATGTTTGCGTGAACACCTTTGTTTACCTTTCAAAATCGAAATCAATTTATTCCGTGGCACGGCATAGAGATCTGCGTTTGCCGAGCACAGGTTTTAAGATAATATTGCCTTTCGTTTGAAACGAGCTGTAAAAATAATAAACGAAAAATGCCTGCCTATGTCGCCGTAGAATAAATGACATTATTATTGACGAAAGTGACGTCTCCCTAGACAAAAATCGTCGAAATCGGATTATCGTTGATTCCTGCGTTTACTATAAATGACGCTTCATTTTACCTGTGATTCAAAAAATTAAATATAATAATGTGTAAATTTTGCATGTACAGAATACCCAACATTCAATTATTGTAAGTGAAGTTTTGATTTTATTTTAATTGGAAGCTGAGGCCGGTTTAGGGACATCAAGGCCCGATGCACTGAATGTTTCTTATAATCTCCCACGATAAAAAAAAATCATGAAAATGTACTTAGTACAATTACCAATTAATGCGTTAATTACATTGAGCTACGTTACGAGCTGTTTGTTGGCGAATTTAAAAGCGGGCAATTCAGCTACTGCAATTGTGAAGATGACACACAAAACTTTCCATTCGCTGAGAAGCCAACAAGCTAGCGACTATTTTGACAGAACGTAGTTCGTTTTTTACCGGGAGGGCTCTATTGCGCAGTAGGCTCACACACCGGCGTGTAGCGTGTAAAGTTGACCGGCTTTCAACTTTTCTCGGTAGATTGTTTTCAATCTGCTTGTTAGCTTGTCGATGATGACACTGTGCGACTTTACAGGCGGATTGTAAATTCGCCAACAAACAACTCGTAAAGTAGCTCAATGTAATTTACGCATTAGGTATACCTTTCCTAGAATCACACATTTTAATAACTAAAAAATAAAATAAACTAAAATTTTAAATACTTACTAAAAATCTTTTTAATAACTAAAAAATACATGTTAATAGGTAACACAATATTGATGAGAGGTATCAGTTTGGGTAGTTATGTTTCGTGGTGGTGTGTGGTTTCGTAATTATTGTGAACTCAATTTGTGAAAAATACGCATATTTTTAAGATTTTGACATAATTTAATAATTATTTGATTTGAACTATTTCAATGCTCCTATTTAAATCTTTTGATGAATAAATTGCATCATATGCGCCGAGGACAATTTCCATTGCTTGGAACCACTAATTATTAGTTTGTTTTTTAATAAATTAATGCCTATCTAGGCAGCTGTCTACCAGGTGGATAGGTTTTAATTATATTTTAAGAAGTACATACATTGTTTTTATATATTTTATCTAAATATCTATAATGGTAAAGAACATTACTAGTACAAACTTTTTTTAAAAAATAAATTCAAAATATAAGTAAGTAGATATTTATAAATGTTAACATTATAAACAAAAAATCTAGTATGTTGAACTATAATATTAGTGGTTATTTGGAACTTGTATTCTAGAATATGGGGGAAGGTATGCTATATCGTACCACTTCGTACTTAACTCCCTTTAGTTATCGATTGAAAAGAGTCTGGAAAGTGAAGAAAGATTTAATAACAATAACAAACGCACGCGTGCATTAAACATAAATCAAACATGACAGGTCAACTATGAACTTGGCTACGCTTCGCTGAATGTTACTAGTCTTAAAAAATGTTGGCTAGTTTTAGAGATATTGAGGTGGTACGATTTATCTAACGGTACAATATATAGCATACTTTTGTAAAATATATAACCACTAGAAAAAATCTTTTTGAAAACAATACGATACTCGAACTTAAAAGATTCGAGCTTCTTATATAATTACGACATAGTTCACTAATGGTTTTTACAATACTTTCTGAAGCGCTTTCTAAATCGCGTTACTTATTGGCAATCATCACCATTAGATAAATTACTTGCAAGACAATATTATTATTCTAAAATCTACAACTAAACTAAACACATTTTTATATGCAATGCCTCGTAGTCAACCCTGCTCATATCTTGATGAGTAGGTTCGATAACGATTCCGATCTCATTAGGGTTCTAGCGTATATATCCATAAGTTATGACACTTTTATTGGTGTCAGTATGCAACTGATTATACGCGCAATCCATTAAACAACGACGTAGACAAGATGTAGACATCGTCTAAAACATTTCCCCTTCCCGAAGGTACCAGCGCTGTCATTTTTCAAATATTTTGACTGAGTATATTCAAAAATCATTTGGTGCAGTTTAGGCAATGACATTAATATGGACGAAGCATCTAGAAAATAAAATGACATTCGCTTTGTGTCGGGTCTGCCGGATGGCGAAATTCATATTTTAATATCGGTATCCTACGCTCAAATGAACATTCTGCTTGCAAGCGGTCTGGCGACACCGCTGGGTCTGCCCATACAAAATTTCTGACTGTCAGGTTTCGACTCCACCGTTATTATTGTGTTACAAAATGCCAATGTGCCTAGTTAAAAATTGTAAAAAAAATCTACTAAACACTCCAAGAAAGATGGGATATCACTTTTCATGTGTTAGTATTATTTATTATTTATAAAATGCCATTTTAAGATAATGTTTATTCAATGCAATTGAATGACAGAAACCATTGGACAGTCGCCTGTGATGCGCTGGCTCACTTGCGTCTAATCTCCGAAAAGTCGTAAGTAACCGAGAATCTGTTTCTAACGCAATGAGTCATGACACTAATACGCCATTACAATAAAGGTTATATTACTATAAATTCTCGAAGCTTGTATCGCATAATGGAAATGGATACGTCATATGGTCACGTGACATCGACCTATACATCTGTGAATGACTTTCATGCACAATTTCTCGTGCGCGCCGGTATGAAGTGAGTTGTCCATTTAATATGTCATTGAGCTTAGGTATCATTATAAAACTGAAAGTTAAAAGTGTCACGGGTAGGGTTAACTTAAAAATCAAAATAACAAAAACTAACGATGATAAAACAATAATAATTCAATCAATAAATAATATTTTATTGGTAATATTCACAGCACTTAGTAGCCTGCCATCGTTCGCTCAGTTGTGACGTTTCAAAAAAATCTGTCATTCACGTTTCCATTCAACAATGAGGCCCACTTTTCATATTTTGTTTTCGTAGCTTTAGTTGTAATAACAGTGAGTAAATTTCACCCCTGATGGATTCAGATTAAAGGTGACTTGAATAAATATTGTTACGCGCCATGAACGAAATTACGAGATATTGTCAGTAGAAAAAAAATACGATTTGGTATACCTAGATACGTACCATAATTGTTATCACCCTGGGACTCCTTCCACTCTTCTTAGACCTTACTTCTTTGCTGCCATGTACTCATGTACATCCACCGAGCTTGATGAGTTCGTTGATCCAGTGAGTTTTAGGGTATCCCTGTGGTCGTTTAGTGCACCTTGTAGAAAATTGTACGTATGCAATTCGCCGTTTCACAGTGCCAGTGGCGAGGGGTGGAGGTAAGCTATTGAGATTCAACATAAATAGTGCATATTAAACTTATTTGTTAGGCATACTTATTTGTTTTCATTGAACTAAGCATACATTTTGCAGATCCAGCTGGTTAGTTTTTAAAATTCAATTAAATCCTCCCTAAACAAACCATAATAGCTTAAGTATGCTCTGGCGATCTGATAAAACTAGTGCACACTTTTTCAGTTACACTTTTTTTTCGTTCAATTAAGAATACATATTATTACAAATGGTGTTAGTTAGTTTTTTTTAATCCAATTAAAGCCATGGCTATACCAAATCATAATCGATAAAAAAAATATTCATCTATCTATAATATATCTAATAATTTTTGAATATTATCTACCACGGCTTGGATTAGGCAGGATTTAATTCAATTTTAAAAACTAACAAACAATACACATTGTAGTCTTATTTCAATGAAAACAAAAATACGTTTAACTGACAATGTTCAGTTCGCATTAATTATATCGGTATTAACAGCCTAACACTATCCTTTGCCACTGCTGTGAGCTGATATAACCGAGATAGATGGACGTAAGTATAGCATTACGATTGAGATATGATATATTATGCACTTATTTAATTTCGATCACGAAACATGATTGGCTTCATGGCTTTTACCGATACTATATTAATAATGGAAATGCTAAATTCAGTTAAGATTATTTATAGGTGACACTGTGGGTAATTAAAAATAGCTAATAACTAAGTATATTCGTTTTTGCGTAGGAGAAAGTTAAATTTATGTTAAACTGTCGTTTGGTATCGAGTTGTGTCGCATGTGACCCCGGGAATCTATTAATGCGCTCCCGAGCCCTCAAAACTCAGTTTTGTCAAAAAAACTGTCAATAAGATTCTAGATTGAGCCTAACAGCTGATCGTCCTGAAGATTTTTTTAAAGGAATACGTAAAAGAAAAGCTATCGTTTAGATTTTGATCGGATTTGTTTTTGCAAGAGGCGAGTTTTAAAAAGCTTTCGATTTGGACTTGGATGGATTTTCAAAAGCTTGAAAAAGACTTTTTTTTGGGTCCGGACACAAAACCGTCCCTTGTGTGTGCGCCTGAATTTAGATAATTAGTACCTATACAATTATGTATTGTATTAGAAGTTTTAAAACATAGAATTAGCAAGATTATGAGGTCAAACAATACGTGTCCGGAAACTTGTATGTATACAGTACGTACGTACGCAGTTGAAATGTTGTATATTGGCCGTATATTAAAGAATGTCCAACCTCTTTGGGTCGTAATAGTACTGACATAAAATTCATGTCTAAATAAAACATGGTTCTTGACGGTTTTCACTTTACAGGAAGCTAGCAGCAAACCTATTTTGAAAATAGCCGATATACTGGATTATTTGTTAGGTTAGGTTAGGTTTTTACAGCGCTCGAAATGGAAAATTTTACGAACCGGAGCGCTCGATAATTTTACGAAAATATTTACATACTTAGCTAACTTTATGAGTAGGTATTTTATAAAAATAAGTGTGTTAGATTTTGGATATGGCCAATTTCGCTCAGACGGTCAAATTATTTTTCCACGAGACAGCAAAAATTTTGAGGATTTTATGAACCGGAACGGCGCTCCGGTGCGTTCCGGTCCATTTCGAGCCCTGGGTTTTTATTATTGAATTCATGAATTTTGCCAAAATCAGCTATGAAAATTTAATTGTTGTTTTTATTTAATAAAACGCAATTTTTTTGTAGTACTTATTCCACTTTTAATCAATAGATTAGGACCGGTTTCGTCCGCCTCATTTTCAACTGGAATAAGTACTACAAAAAAATTGCGTTTTATTTAATAAAAACAACAATACAATGCAGTTCCACCATGAATTGACAGTTAACAAGATAAAAGAAAATTTAATTAACGTTCATATAGAATCTAATAAAATTGGAGAGCGTGTAGTATACGGTCATCTCTTTACGATAAGTAAATGGTGCCACGGTGAAATGTTTTATGTAAAATTTACATGTAACCCAAACAATAGTATACCCTGCTTTTCTCAAACTGTTAGTGTATACTATACACTATACAGTATCCACAATATGGTAATAAAGTGTTTTTTTCTTCTACACAATATGGCAACTCTTATGTCCACTACTGCCCACCCGAGAGGTAATAACAAGTAATGGTAAGTCAGCATGAGAGGTGTAGTGGCTGGTGGGATGCCCCTACGGCCCCCGGATTCATTATTCCATTGGTTCTCATCTTCATGTCGGCCACTCCATTATGGCGTGTTTGCGTTGGACTTTCTCTCGCGACACGCTGCGGGTCGGTTCGTCAACAGAGTCAATTTGGTTTATGAGAAATGATTTTTTTATGTTATTATAATACCGCTTGAATCTTGATCTACACACAGTCCGATTTAATTGGAAGACATGAGGAATCAGGAATCAGTGATCAGCTTACTTATTTTTCATGCAAACGATTCGTTAGAAGATTTAAAAGGACCCCCCGAAACAATTCAAACCTGTCACACAATTTTTAAATTAATAGTAAAATCCTAAAAATATCCGTATTTCTGATAAACTGAGTCTAACCAAGACATAACAAAATCCCCAAAAATAACGTAAAAAAGGCCCATAACATAACCACTCAAGCAGAAACGTACCTACCTATACTTTAAAAAAATAACCACTAATATGATTATGTACCATCACTGCCATTATAATAGTGGAAAAATTTTACCTTGTAGTTGCGCAGATTGCGATATCTTTCACTGCGCATGAATTACATAGAGTAAATTAAAATTATTGTTACCCTAATTATTTCCTACTGTTCTGACGTTAAGCCTATTGCATCATTATCTTTTGTTAATCGTCGCTCTAACTACGTCATATTTCTTGTCAAAACTATCGAACTTCACGCTTATGTAGTATGTTTATAATAGGTAACAATTGTTAGGCTAGGATCTTTGGCGGGCCTCCCTACCTATTGCTAAAGATAAAAGCAGTGTGATGCTCTACAGTAGCGTTTTCCAAATGGTGTACACGGTAAAATTAATGTGTATGTTTAGTGTTTTGTTGTATATTTTAATACATCCATTTGAATTATGGAGATGTCGAGTATTGATTGATACACAATTAAAAATTGTATCGTACAACTAGATAACTTTAAATAATAATATTACTGAAGGAAAATAGCGGCTTTTTTTTACTATTAAAGCAAATTTTTGATGTGTGTTCTCACTTATCTGGTCGTCTCGCCTCGCCGGGCCCCTCCTGAGGCGGGCCCCCAGGCTAGAGCCCTGTCAGCCCCCCCCCCTTGTGGGTGCTATGATCGTGACATTTGTGATAATAATTATTGTATAGACGTAAAAGTCCTGACTGTCTCTCCAATATCATTCTTCAAGAGTAAGCGAGATGCGATGGTGTCATTTTAATGATACTATTTGACAGGTAATGAAAATCGGTTAATCTCAAAATTCGTTCGTAGTTCGTTTTTTTCCCGGCAGATTAGCCACTATCGTCTCAACAAAAGCTTCCGAACTTTTTTTATTCATGCATGCCAATTTTGCAACTGCAAGATAATACGTCATGTTTACACTTAATTACCACATTTAAATATCATGCTAATTATATCTAATGTCCAACTAATGGTTAGGGGCCTAGCGGGCCTTTAGCACTGAAAGACTTAAAACTCGAATGGGATGTAAGATGTAACTAAAAGAAAAATATTATTCGGGCACGAAATGTACGTAAAATGATTTTGCCGTAATCCCTGCCCCCCTCTTTCTCATCATCGCGACGTCCACATCATATAGTTTCAACGCCATAATACACCCTTACACTGCCACCCTTATAACAACTTCGCCACTTTCCTATGGCTAGCTATGTCTCGCGGTAATTTAAGCTTGGTTGATATTAAGTTGTTACACTTCAAACTAAGGATTTTTTACCTTAATCTGGATTATCAAAGACACTTTTAATCACCTCTCTTCTTCTTATTGTGCCATTCACTATTGAGGTCGGCCACCGGCACGCTTCGTTCTGTCGTATGGTTCCACGCCTTCAGACATGAAAATCGACATCTTCCTCTGGTACTTATACAGTGACGTCCCAAGACAAAATGCCGCCCAATTTTTTATACCGTATTTTTTATCATCCTTTCATGACACCAATATCTAAGAAACGTGTTGTATGGATACATTACTAACAAAATACCACTAAATCTAATTTAAATGCCATCTCTGCTTCAATAGACAAATATTTCGAGTCCACAGTTTCAGATAGGTACATTTTAAAATACATGTACAGCTTCCAAAACTCGCGAGTGACTGGCAAAATCAGGGAACTCAGAAATCAAAACTCAGAAAGAATCCGGGTTAAGCTTACACTCGTGTCTAGAATAAGTTTATGCATTTACGCTCATTTAAAGTTGGTGTATTACACACACTATTGCACGTGCATAATGCGTGCATCATTTTCGTAGGACACTCACATATTCAAAAGCCTGCTTCACCATGCGGCGTATTGAATATAGCCTATTGGTATTCTATTTATTATCTATTCTGTGGGCAAAATATTTGGATAAATTTTAAATTAGGTAAGTATGTACTTACCTATAATTCAAATGTAATTCTCAAATATCCGCATGTCATTGCTGATCACCAAGGATGCGACGTCCAAGGACAACGGAAGTAAACTAGACATCGCAAACCCGATAAAAAATACAGTCCTGTTAAACCTTTTATAGTAATTAATACACTTTGTTTCCAACCAGTGAGCTGGTTTTTTTAATGAAAGATATTTCCGTTATTACTAAGTTTATGTAGCTATTTTTATACATACCTAATGGTTCTCCTCGATTTGCCGCCCTTCGGGTAACTGCCGCCTCCAAGCGACGCTCAATCTGCCTACCCCCACGGGACGTCACTGTACCTATACCGTTGAACTGTCTTTGTATAATTAGTGGAGGAATTCTCATCAACTCTACAAATAAATAACTTAATCTAAAGTATATATTCATCTCTCTGAAAATATGTGAAATACATCCACTTCCACATACGTAGGGCTCACATATGCTAATTTGATGATAACTGGCGATTCTTTGTGAAAAGACATTGTATTAATTAAAATAAAACACAATAATATGTAGTAGGTACTTAGTCCACTTAATTTGTACAGGTAACAGGTAGGTTAAAGTTACATAAACACTGATGCAATACTTACATAAACATACATCGTGGATTCATAATGTAATTTATTTAATTTAACGTAATTTAATATATTCAATTCAATTCATTTATTTTACATATTGTGGACATTACAAATTATAAGTTTAAGATGTTCACAACATTACATGAAACACTATTATAAAGAAAAATGAAAATATAAGAAGAGAACATAATATAAATATCCAAACGCAGTGAAAATACAATTATACATCTATAGTAGTTCAAAGAAGTACGCCGAGTTAGCTAAGGAGACCCTATTTTAAGAATTTATAAAATAGCGTCCACCTAAACTCACCCTCACGCAAGTGGAATATATCAACACCCGATGCAATTTGGTTGAACATAGTTATCGCCCTCCCAATTGGCATGACCAGTGGCAGGTTGGTTCGGCACCTTGGGAGAATAAACAACTGAAGTTCCCTATTTTAAGATAGTTATCAGGGACACGCAGGTCAACATTGCCCAGAATGGCGATCTCATGTATATCTCGTATAAGTCGAAAAAATACGTAGCTAAATAAAAATCTCTTCTAAATTTCAGACTGCAGTATGTAAGCATACCTAAAAGAAAGTCAGTTGGATAAAGCCACGGATAGTATCCATACGACGTCAAGTAAAGGAGTCTCAAGAATTTCTTCTGATAATGGTTATGTGTTGATTCCATGAGCAAAAAAATATTTTGGTATTTTATTATTTTCCTCCCTTTAAAATGTAAATCGATGGTTTAGTGCACAGATATTGGATGTCCGGTTTAGTATGTTTTGAGAAAATCGATGTTTAAAACTTGAGATGCACGAGAAATGGACATTATTGTGTATTTTAATGACACAGTATCTTCTAAAATATCGTATTTGGACGTACAATATTTTTACAGCATAAAGATATGATGCAGACGAACATTGTGTATCTTAATCAATTTCGACAAAAACTGGACATACAATATCTGTGCACTAAACCAGCGATTTCCAAACTGGGAGGCGCGGAGTGTTGCAAAAGGAGGCGCGAAAAGTTTAACACAATTATTGTAGCCACAGGTTTGCAGTTTGCAAATGCATAGTTTATAAAACTGCCGCTAGTTATAAACCACACAAGAAAACAGTCCTATAAAAGGTTGTTCGTTTTTTTGTTTGCAAATTTGTTTAGGATCGATAATTTAATTGTTAAACTTGTCTATTTGGTTGAAATTAAAAAGAATGGGTGAATAAATCAATACAAGGACCACTAATGCATTCACTTATTTAAAAAGACAAAGTGAAGGCATTCATAAAAAATTGGAGCTTTGGAAATCAAAATTCCAAAAAAATAAGTTCGCCATGTCTCCACTTTTAAATGATTTCTACGCCAGATATATTGAAACAAACAAAAATTTATTTACCGAGTTCTTGGTTAGTTTGCTAATGCACTTTTAACATTATTTTATTAACAGTAAAAAAGTCTCCTGCGGCGCTGCTTTGTTTCGGACCTGTTAAATATTTTTAATATGTGGTTGAAAGATCCTGGCCTGGGGGCCCACTTCAGAATGTGGAACCCATGATATAATCCAATTGTCAACGAACGATGATGATTTTGGATTGACTACTATTGATATTGATTGTGCTAATAAACAAGCACATTCGTCGCATGAAACACAAATTAATTTAAAAATGAGTATACCTAATATAAGTAGTAAAACCTTGTTTATTTTTATATTTTTTTCATTTTTGAATTAGTATTAGTAGTAGTCATTGTTGACTATTTAAAAAGGTGTCTGTATTATTTAATGAAATAAAGGTGGGGGGAGGCGCCAAGATTAGATTTTTGTTAAAGGGAGGCGTAGTAATATAAAGTTTGGAAACCACTGCACTAAACCATTGAAATATAGGTATTATAAAACCCTATGTCGGTTTCAATGAACCAATATTATGTAGGTAACGAACATATATTTGAACAACTTTTAAGTACAATTTATAATAATAAACTATACTAATATGTAGGTAATTAAATTAATTTGTAAATTACATAGAAAACAGATTCATATTATACAATTGAATGAATTCAATTTGTATGAGACTTGGAAAAAGTGTGCTAGTGCAGAAAAAGGTAAAATCAGTGACATCCCTAGACAAAATGCCGCCCCTAGGCAGCGCTAAAATGCCACCCCATTTTTTTATACAATATTTTTTATCATCCTTCCATGACTCCAATATTTAAGAAATGTTTTGTATGGATACAATACTAACAAAATAATATATAAGTCTAATTTAACTGCCATCTCTACTTCAAAAGACAATATTGCGAGTCTCACGGTTTTCAGATACAATTCAATATACACCTGACAACTTTCAAAACTCTCGAGTGACTGGCAAAAATATTTGGATAAATTTATTAAGTACCTACTCTCCAACAAGAAGATTTAGGCAAAAGCCGGAAGGCGCTGTTGTCGACTAGGTGGAGCTTGTTAGTTTATAATGGAATTGCGGTTAAAAATGGGAGGATCTTGTAGTTCGCAATTTTAACACGTAGCCAAGAAGATGTTCGAGTATAATTACGAGTATATACCTACCTATAATTCAAATATAATTCTCAAATCTGCACGTGTCATTTCTCGTCATCAAGGATGTGACGTCCAAAGACAACGGAAGTAAACTAGACATCGCAAAAACGACAAAAATACACTCCGGTTAAACATTCCATGTCAATTAATACATTTTGTTTCCAACCAGTGAGCTGTATTTTTTTAATGGAGAGATATTTCCGTAATTACTAAGTTAGGTACCTATTTCTATATATACCTAATGATTCTTCACGATTTGCCGCCCTTCGAGTAACTCGCCCCCACGCGACGCTTAATCTGCCTACGCCCACGGGACGTCACTGAGTAAAATCGTTCTATGGAGTTTTACGAAAAGCCTCTTTTAGGTACACATTGGTTATACACTGTAGTGTCCATTCATTCTTCAAACAACTCAACATAACAGTATGATTATTGTAACGACCAGTTCACACAAAACGGTGTGAAATCATTGTTATGTTCATATGATTGAGGTCAAATTATGTTGATCACCTACAGTTTAGTACAGTTGAATAGGTAATTTAAAAGTACAATTTGGTTTTTAAGCACCCGTATACCTCGTACTTAAACATGGACTATTTTATATCAAGACTCTTCAAATCTTGAGTAGGTAATGATTAAATCAATTATTATAAGATAGAAGATATTAGATACATACATGATTAGATACACATCTAGTAGGTACTTATTCACATAGCTTAATATCTGCGCATCTATTATATTGTATTAATTAAAATAAAACACAATGTGTAAACCGGTCCTGCACATCTATTCTATACACAAGGCTGCTATCGGCCACTATCGGTGGCTATCGAGGGTAGTTTATCATATTTATGTATTGAGGTATAATAATTGTTACAAAAAGTAAACTGTCAAAACTGTTAAAACTGTCTATCTCGCTCTAACGACCCTGGCTGATGTTGACGATATTACCTTATTTTAATGGAACTCGATCAAGTAAATGCATACCTAATTAATTATACACTATTTCAAAAAAAATCGTGTACGTCCGGCAATAGCAAGACGGACGGGCAATAATTTGAACGTCCATGTTTGTTTTCCGTCGCTTGACCCTTTCGGTCGTAACCTCCTTTCCCGCCCGATTCGAGAGGACTCCATAGACGCCCCCGTAAATAATAGATGCGCAACTCTGTATGGGCGTCCTTCGTTTTCCCGCTCTTGCTCTCATCTCAATGACCAGCAGTAGTTGGGATACTTTGTTTGCGCGTCTATGGAAAATGAATGTGAAGATTTTCATAATCTCTGACCTCGAGACGGTTTCTTCCATTTATTGATAACCGGTGCTATGCACATTATGACGTCAGGTATTTAAACTTGCTGTTTGAGATGTTGAGGTAATTGTAATATAGCAATTGTGAAGGGTACATATTGGAAGTAGGTAGGTTATTGTGATCAATGTGCATATTAGGTAGGTACTATTACGAATAATAAAAAATAGACCATGTAAATATAAGACGTTAGTTTGTTGGTATCCAGTATATTTTATTGGAGTTTTCTTTTTTGTTTCAGGTCAAAATTTGGTTCCAGAATCATCGATATAAGTGCAAAAGACAAGCAAAAGAAAAGGCAATGGCGGAACAAAACCAACACAATCAGGTAAATGTCGGCATATTATTTTGTTTTGATTGTTAATAAATTAACAATATTACCTAGTAGTGCATCTTATGTAAGAGTTATAAAACTATACTAGGTATATATTAAGGGGTCTATGACGATTTGGCGCCGGGACAACTGGACGTCACGCATATCGAAAATAGACTAAGAACGAAAATAGACGTACATATAGGTACTTTAAAAAAATATATTTAATATTATTATTTATATTTAAATTATTATATTATGATGTAATAGTTAGTGATAATTTAACTATGCACACGTAAATAATTATTTAATCGTGCATATGTTTAAGTTCCAACGAAAACAGAGTTTTTTTATTTTTATATAAAGCCATAGGCATGGTAATTCTCAATCCGCAGTAAACAAAAACATTCTGTTAAGGGTAAAATGAATTAAAGCTACTAAGTAGTGGATATAAACTGATTAAAATTCCTCGTCTACGTTCTGTATACGTGTATACGACAGTGCGGCGTCTAATTGTCCTGGCGTCTAGTTGTCTCATTCCCTAAATTAAGCCACTTTGATGATCGTTATAAGTACCTACGTAGTAATTTATTTAATAAAAAAAAACTTCTTACTTCTACAGATGGTACATATGTAGGTATATTTAGGTAGGTATATATGAAAATAAACTATTTTAACTGACAAAATAATACCTATATGCAATCAAATAGTGATATGTTAAAATAACATGGATTCGGCGTTTCGGAGAATTGAGAAACCGATTCTTTATTTGTTGAAATACACTTGCGGTTTTGACAGATGAATCTAAAAATAGCAAAGTTTGCTACAACCTTGGATTAAGAGATTTAAATTATTAATTATAGAAAAATGCTATAACTGAATTTGTAATGTGAAACAAATTATAGCGAATTGTAAATAGTAGACTATGCGTCTTTTTATTAGCTCTACTTTCATATTTTAAGTATTTCCAAGCTCAATTTAGCAGTGGTCAAGGGTGACTTTTGGAAAGAGGCAGGCTGTAGAGATCTGAGAAAAAGAGCACCCTTGTCAGGTATACTTAAGGGAAATAAGAAAATAATACGATATCACTACAAATGAATACTGACTAATGACAACGACACACTAAATTGATGAAATTTCAATTGCTCACTGACTACATAAAATTGAGCGATGGGTTTAAATTACGTATTTTCCTAAAAACCCACAATAGCTACGCAGCTTAAGCGTCGTGGGTTCCAGGTTCAAATCCTGGGTATGGAAAAGTACACATATTGTGTTTTAATTTGTGTATGAGTCAGAGTATGGACCTAATAGGTTGAGCAAGTGGCTGACATCCATTTATCGTAAAAACCTGTAAATACAAACTCCACTCTGTGGAGACCCAAATTATGATCTTATTAGGATCGGACATGGTCGAAAATGAAAAAAAAATCCTAAACATTTATACACATCAAAAATTATTAAATAGGTAATATTTATTTTTATTTTTAAAAACAATCTATATTTATTCACGTGTGATTAAAAGCTGCAATCATAGATAAAGGTTTTAAGCAGTTCCCTGGTTTTAAGCCAGCCCTCCCATTGGCAAGCCAAAAGTCCGAGGATAATAAATCGTCCGATTTATCTATGCTCTGTTACTGATCAACGAACGAATAAAAAAGTCGAGCTGTCAAAAGTAAAAAGTTGCGATTATCGTAATGTCTTCCGATAATCCTATAATTTTGTGTTAGTTATATGTAGACTTGCATAAAATAATATAGCAATGAAAAAAATACAAGTTTTACGTTTTCTTTTATGAATTTCATAAATACAAATAATAATTGATAAATCTCTCATTTTATAATGTGTTAATTAACAAATTAATCAATGAAAATGTTTAAAACAATTACAGATTTTTTTTAGGTCCGAATGATCGCGTATTAATGTCAAATCGAATTTGCATACTGATCGACGGATAAAGTCTGGCAACTCGGAGAGTAAAATATCAAACATGTTTGAAATCCAACGAGCCTGGTCTGCGGATTAAAAAGTCAGCAGATCTGGGTTGCTCCACGCGAAAAAAAATTCGAAGACTGTAAATCGTCTGACTTGCGTGCCAATGGAGCGCCGGCATTAGACTTGGCGATCGGAGCCTACCATATTGCATTCAATGCGATAAACATACATTCTGTTATTTTATAATGTAAATTATTATGTATTCGACATAATTTGGTAGATCTATTCCAAATGTTATTTATTCTGCCTGGGAAAATATTATAAAAAAATGAACGAAGTAGGTATTTTACTATAAAATTTCGTCATTTTATTCTTTAATAAATATATAGAAATATAATAAACCTAATAACAAAAATAATACCGCTCATCGATAAATAAATACTACTTACCTAAGCTATTTCACTACGGTAAAAGAATATTTTATTTAAAATTAAAATGTGATGTCAGTACCTACATACCATTTTCTATTGTTTCTCGGTTTTCTTGCAGTTATAACTAATATAGACTTAAAAACGTTGATAATTAACTAGTAAAAACATATTAGTCCGCATTAAAAAATGTATTTTGTAAAAACCAACATGATATTTCTCCAAAATCGTCATGTAATTCTCAATAAAATAGTTTTTAGTCAACAATCAACATTTTGCGCTTACAACATTTTGACACTAAGATAACGAATAGGAAATATTTCCACCAGTATTTTCATGAGCGGCTCTAGTCTTGTAGATAGGTAGGTAAATCAGATGAAGTTCGGATATACGAGAAGAGAAAAGTAGTGAACGTAGAACGTATCCACTTGAAGGGGCAAAGTTGCCAGATGGCTGACATACCTACCCACTGACGTCGAACGTCGAACAAGTTCTGTGTCGAACGTCAATTTTTATGTCTGTATACTTGAACATTATTTTAATTTTAAATTATCAAATAATGAATGAAATAATTATTATTAAAAAGGATTCATTTTATACTTGCAAATACGTTCTTGATCTGAATGGATTTTAGTAGTTTTAATGAAGTGGTTAGTCATAGGGGCGCATCAAGCGGGGGTGTTACGGTGCGGAACACCCAGGCGGCATGATTTAAGGTTCGACCAAAGTTCTAAGAACCACTCACCAGAAAATGAACTGGTACTGTTCGGTTAAAGCGGATACAGCGGATAACGCATTTTGAAAATAGCCGATAAACTGGATTATTTGTTAGGTTAACCTAACCTAACCTAACCTAACCTAACCTAAACTAACCCAAACTAACAAATAATCCAGTTTATCGGCTATTTTCAAAATGCGTTTTCCGCTGTATCCGCTTTAACCGAACAGTACCAATGAACTGAGTCATAAAGATATAATATTTCAAGAACAAATAATATGTCTCATGAGCTTGTTTCACCAGTAGTCAAAAAGTCATCTGCGGCGCAATTATCTTCATGTCATTAGAGATTATTTTGTGGGTTATAATATATAACATAAGTATTATATATAATATATTAGTTATAATGGATTATAAGTGTGGGCTTCCCTGCTCTATCGATAGAACACATCGATTGTTCCAAGTTGGTTTGCATTATAATTCAGAATTTTCCGTTAGGAGCTAGAACTATACACTATACTAAAACTACTACAAATGCACTATTTGTATCGGATCTTAACAACCTATCTCCACCCCTCGCCACTGATCGATAGTTATCTGCGTAAGAAAATCGGCAATTTCTGCGGTCTTCCCCGGGCTGGGCTTGAGGCAGCTGCCCCGCTCGCCCACCCTTGCTACGCCACTGCATTCAGTGTTGCAATTAAAAGAAGTTTCAAAAATGTTATAAGAAAACGTTGCTAGTGAAAAAAGATTTGTCTATTATCTGAGCGGTTGCATTATTTCTCCCGCGCTTTCTTTCGACAGAGAAATGGATTGTAAACACAGCGGAAGATGCGAGATGGCAATTATTGAGATAGCGGGACAAACATATTACAAGATGTGTTGACATAACCACGCGATGTTGCCGGTTGCCAACCCTCCCAGGAAAAGGGGATGTAAAATAGATGAAAAGCAGGAAATCCTGAGCGATGGATAAAATGGGGAATCATGCAGACATCTTGTATTTTAAATGTAGATAGTTTGAAACCAGCAAGTCAGAGTAATTTTATAAATTGTATTATGTTATATCCTTTATAATAAGAATATTTTAAATAACTATACAATTTCGCCTGTGATGATAACGTTTAAGTACATCTGATATTATAGGTGTTAAATCGTGTCTGGAAAATTGTACGTAAGCAGTTTGCCGTACCATTAGGTGTTGCATCGTAAATAGATAGCCATATACTAGTAGCATTGAGATGTCTAAATATAAAACTAAAAAAATTACAAGACAAAAATAACTTTTTATATACAACGTTTTTAAATTTTCTGTTGAATTATTATGCTCAATATGCTCAAACTTGTACTTGTTATGAAGTAAATAAAAAACAAACAAACAAATATAGAATACTGAAATGTCATTTTTATTTCCATAGTAACGCACGTATATATAAATAATTTAGTTGCTAGGACCACCGCCTTAGCAACCAATAATAGTCTTTTACTTTTTACGGATTTCTCTGAAATAACTTTCCATACAAAACCTAATTAACTGAAAATGAATTCAATTCTGCTTAAAGATGGCTAAACGTATTAAAAGAATGCATTGGCATCGTGTTCTGATATATTCTAAAAGTTTCAAATGTCTAGCTAGTCGGAAAGTTAGTTAAAAATCGATTGCAAAATTTGTACTGGATAAACAACCACCGGACAAACAAGAATACGAGCTAATAAAAACGTTGTAAATGTCTGTTCTTCCCAGACTCGACTATATGGTTTTAAGATAGTGTCTGGGCGCACTGATCACAGATCCTGAATGTGTAAACAACATCTTGAATATTAGGAGCCTATTGCTAACTTACTAAAATATTGTCTAATTCATACAGCAACCAATAATAGTGGATTGGATTACGGATTTCTTCCGAAATAACTTTTCATACAAAACAGACTTAACTGAAAATGAATTCAATTCTACTTAAAGATGGCTAAAAGTATTAAAAGATGGAAATATACCATTTTTCATGTCAAAAGGCTTCTTTTCTTACTTTGTCTGGTATATTTTTGTCTAACAACACTGGTGAGTGCGAATCACAAAAAAGGTCACTGCCACCACGAGAGCCGCGTTAATGATTCTTGATATAAACTGTATACATCAAGAATACTAATACTGTACCTCTGTATTATAGGTGTTAATTGATTTTGATGAAAAAATATCAGTTGTCAGTTGATACATTTGAAAAGTACCGAAAACCTTCCCTAAAATGTATGCAAAGCCTGTTTACCCTTCCATTTTGCTCTCAACTCGACACAGTATTATCCATCCAGCCATCCATCACAGCAGCTGGAGGCGTGGATTTTCATTGAATAAAACAGATAAAAATCTGTTAAAGCGAGATCATCCCTTCTCAGAGTGGGGATGATGCGCCCCCTAAAATATCTGCGCGGTTTACAAATAGATAACAATAACATGCCTCATTTGAATACTATTTTAGGGGTTGGTTAACTCTATTCAGTCAGTCAAACGGCAGTCACTTAAAATATTATGATGTACAGTACCTATAGGTACAGTGTTCACATCGTATCCGGAAAATTGTACCTATGTAGTTCGCCGTGTCACTGTAAACCGTGAATTGTTTTACCGGAAACAGATCTCAATGCTATACGGCCATCTGTTTCCGGTACAATATTTCATGGTGCACTGTGATACGGCGAACTACATACGTACAATTTTATTTACATGTCACCTGTCTCATCAAAGTTCGTTATATTTATTATCACAGGCGGATTGGTGACCAAACCGATTAGAGAAGATTTTTATCAATTGTCCAAAAATTAAATTGAATACGTGTGCACCCGCGAGTCACAATGTGCCCGCTTATGAAGTCGTGGGTTGCGACTTGCGAGTTCGAATCCTGGCTCTGGAATTATCACGTTTTGTTTTTCAGTGTGTGTTTGGAAACAGATCATGGATTTATGTCATGGTTTATACATATAGCGGTAATCCATATCTTTGTGATAAAAACTTGCAAACGTTGGAATTATAATTAAAATTGATTACCATGTAATAGATATTTTATGTTGTAATATTAACAATGTAATTTCTTTCCGTTTTCAGTCATCAAGTTCACCGCGCAGAGTAGCAGTGCCAGTCCTTGTAAAAGACGGCAAACCCTGCTCGGGAGGAGGTGGCCAGGGAGGCGCCAACCAGGGCGGAGGCATCCAGGGAAGCGGCGGAGTCCAGGGCAGCGGAGAGTCAGCCCGGTCGTCGCCGCCGCCCTGCGCGCCCCCATCCTATCCCCCGCAGCACTCGGCGCAGCTGGCGGCCACCATGCAGCAGTGCAACAACACGCTGATGGCGGCGAACAGCTCGATAGCCATGGCCGCCGCCTACAGGAACCAGGGGAACTTCATGAACAATTCGCATCAGCAGCAGTGCTCTGCGTATCTGCCGCTGCAGGGCCGCGCATGGTAGAAGTTCGGCCAGCTATGTCCGGAGACTGTCTTCAAAGAAGAGTTGTTCTTTGATTGAGTCGACGGTGCTATTTCAGATTGATGGCTAATGTGGAGCAGTAATGGTTTATCTTCTTCTTTTTCTTGCTAACCCATCTTTAAACCATTTAAAAACTGTCTTATTTCTATGGAACCAACAATTCGAATTCATTTCTGAATTTAACTCCCTAGACTATATTTTATTCAAGGAATCTTTTAGACAGTCTATGTATGCCCTAAAATTGGTTAAAAGTGCTTACTAAATTTAACGTTTATAAACATAGTAATGTTTTTTTTTATAGTAATTTAAATTTCACAGACCAACGTCAATTAAATCATTATACCTACTCTCTTTCATGGGTATACATACAATGAGGCTATGTTGAGATATTATTTTTCAAAAAAAGAAGAAGGTATACATATCATAAACATGCTCTATATCAGCCAGTTATAGTTTAATAGTTTGGGTCAATTTTGTATCCGTTATTTTTATACCTCAACATTATTAAGGTGATCTATTTATATTTGGAAGTTTATTTTCCATAAAAATACGTTACCAACACTCCTAACAAAAAAATGCGGGAAAAAATTTCCATAATGCGAACTGGTCACAACTCTACGTACTGAAAAACATAGAGGTAGTAAAGATGCGGGAAATAGTCTTCATATATGCCATGTTTAGATTCGTGCAAGCACACTGCTGTTAAATATAGCCATTATTGTTTTCCTCATAACCACAGGGCTCGAAATGGAACGGAACGCACCGGAGCGCCGTTCCGGCTCGTGAAATTTCTAAAATTATCGCTCCGTCTCGTGGAAAAAATATGTTGACCATCTGAGCTAGATATGCCATAGAATAGAAAATCTGACACACTAATTTTTATAAAATACACATACGATTTGATGACTATGTAAATATCTTCAGAAAATTTGTCGAGCGCTCCGGTTCGTAAACTTTTCCATTTCGAGCGCTGCATAACCACATAACCAGATTAATAAATATAATACAGATAAGCTATACCCCAATACACTGCATTCTGAAGCAGGGGTTTGAATGTGTGAGTGTCCTACGAAAATGAAACATGGTGTGTGTTGCAAACTTCAAATACACCAGATACCTGCTATTAGTAATTGGAAGAAATCTTTCTCTAGGTCTATACTATTCCCAACCTTATTTCTGCCAAGCCCTACTTCAACGCTTAAAAAATCACCATGCCCCCCCCCATATCACAAATTCATAGTTACTTAACTGATTCTGAAAAAGAAACGAACTTCTTCAAATAAAAAATGCACATAGGCAATACTATTTTTAATTTAACTTTTGTAAGTAAATATGTATTTTTCGTTACATGTACAACTCGGAAGAAAATTAGTGCGATACTTGTGCTATGCGTCGTCTTCTAATCATTTTCAAGATGACCTTTTTGCCCCCCAAAACATTCAAATTGCCCCCCGGTGGGGCATATGCGCCACGTTGGGAATCACTGGTCTATAGAGATATTTTCTTTGATAATGAGATGACTAAAGGTGTGGTTGACATACGTGCAATAATGTGTGTTGCAACCGTCAAATACACCAATATTGAATGAAATGCAGGTAAATCATATAGGAACAGCATTCAATGTATCTACATTATATATTGTGGGATTTGTGGGTGTGTGGCCACAGAACAGATTATTAAATATAATTCAGATAGGCTATACCCCAATACACTACATTTTGAAGCAGGGTTTTGAATGTGTGAGTGTCCTACGAAAATGAAACACACATTATAGAGGTGCAATAGTGTGTGTTGCAACCTTCAAATACACCACTATAGAATAAGCGTCAGTGCATAAACCGAGAGCAGTTGTGAGAACGAAGGACAAGCTTAAAATGACGTATTTTTGACACGCGTGTAAGTTTATGTCATATTCTTCCACACTCGAGATTGGTTGCCTGTTACTGTACACCCGTTAGGTATTTCAGTTCCCATTAATTCTTTGTTCCATGGGTAAAACAGTGTATCGAGTATTATATTTTTATTTAATACGTCTTATTCTAACATCATGTTTATTAATTGTTCAGAGTGTTTAGACAATATCATTATATATATTATTTTGTTTGAGGTATAAACACGGATACAAATTGATTTCAAACTTTAAATGAAAGATAATTAATTAATATTATGTATTATTACGTATGAGATAGCATCGTTCCCGGATATAGCAGCCGACCATATTAAAAAAAAACGCGGACCCCAAAAAAACAAACAAAATAATCGATTTTTGTAATATAGAAACAATAAACGTAGAAAATAATTTGTAATTATTATTATAAAAAATTAAGTAGTTAAAAAAATATTAAAAATCGTTCGTGTTGTGCCAACAATACTTAAGTACTTACCAAATAAAATTTTATATTTGTTTCGTTTCTTTTACATAATCAATAATAACAAAGACAAGCATGTATTTTTAATTCCTTCACATTTACCATACATAAGTCACCATTATAAAATATAATACTACAAAAGAATACATACTTACCTGATTGAGTAAAGCCAAAATTTTTTGTTTTATTACATTGTCTATCAGTGGTTCTCATTTGTGGACCTGGTGGCCCTTTATTGCAATAAATGTAAGGAAAGAAAAAGTGGACATATCAGAATTACTATATATACTACTAATATCACATTTTAAACATTTGTTTCGTTTTCTGTTGGCGGGTTTTGGAATATAAGTATTATATTTTGTGTGAAATTACACATACCTACGTATATTTTGTTATATTTTGACTATACATGTGGACTTATCGATAGGTCACAAGACGCTGAACACGTCCTCTGGGATTGCCCGTTTATGGAATCCGAACGAGCGGAGCTGTTTGCCAAGGTCCGTCCTCACATGGGCCCAATTGACCACGCGGACCTGCTTGCAACAGAGGCCAATTTTGCGGGAAGAGCGGGATAATCCCGACTCGTCCGTAGAATCAGATTAAAATCTTGAGCATCAGTACGTGGGTACACAGGATGCATCACACCGGCGGACAGCAGAGCTAGACATCACTTTCTCACTTTCATAGAGTCAGTCTTAAGCACCGAGGTGCATGGTTGCAAATAATCGATCCCGTGCGGCTCCGTTCGGGACGAAATGTGAGCACTTAAATATCATTATGACCCAATACAGCGCTGCGGAAGGCGGCCGTGCATAATCCACGGCTGTACAGAGACGGCGGGTGGTGGAGGGTGTAATATCGATAGGTATTTGGAAATATAATTCTAAAAACGCGATATGTATTTTATTATATTAAATTACCCAAAAAACAGTTATAATAAAACTGTAGTTTATGGGTTTTGAATTACTGACCTGGTGATGTGATGGGGTTAACGTAACTTTACCACAAAACGTTATGATAATGGTCTGTAATAGATTCTCTGATAAATATATATTATATATTATTATTTTATACATACTGTCAGGAGTGACATATAAGAAGATATAAAATACCAGTATATATATAGTATGCACTTACACAAAACAAATTATTACAATACCCAATTAAATTTCTTTTTGTCTTGTTTTTTTTTGTTAAATAAAACATGTTATTTGTCTATATGTATTACCTACTTAAGTACAGTTGGCACAAAACAATCAGATTCGATATTAATCTCGGTGTTTTAGAGTTTTCATGTAAAAGCAATGCAATGTATAAGAATTAAAAAGACTCAGTTTAACTGATATGACTCTAACTGAAGACGTGTTGTGTAGTATTTTGTTAGATATTTCTCGATTTGTACCTAACTATACGATTCGTATTTCAATTCCGACATAAATTCGTGTAAATGGAAGACGAATACACAAATTATTAGGTGAACTTGTCCAAGTTTGAAACGATATGGTATAAAAACACAACGTATATAGTAAATAACTCCCCTGTATGTTATTAAATTATGTAGATAAAGTAATGTTTATTTTGTTTTGTTTTATTTTATTTGATATCCTAAACATTGTATTTCCACCAATAATAATTGAAATATCATATAGCTTAGAAAATCAAACAGTAGCAGTTTCAAACATGTACATATATGCATAATATGTATTTCACAGAAGGACATTTTAAACATATACACAATTATGGAAAACAAACAAGAGGTATTAAATGCATGTATCACCTGTAAACGTGCATGGATTCACTACTAGCAGTGGCGTGTAAATGAAACTAACGCTATAATAACTGTTTACACACACAAATGTTAATTTTCGCGTCAATCTCATTTGTCAAGTGTAAGTGAAACGCGTTGGTTGTTGTTGTATGAAAGTTTTCTGTGCTGCGTGGTGTAGTTTATAATGTGTTCGTTCTACTGCGCACACGCGGATATCGCGTAAGTTACAGTATCACGTGAAAATTCAGAAGCCTTTAAAACTTTTTTGATCCATGCATGCAGTCTGCACGATTATACGTATTTACACTTGCATTTTATTGTTATGATCGCGATAATACGTGCTGCCAGCGGTAAATTCATGCACGTGTAAACGGGCTATATAGCTACCTTTACTCACCTGTGTTTATTTATAAACTCTCACAGAAATAAGTTTACATTGATTTGTTAAAAAAAAACTTTCTAATAATGTCTGGTTCAGACTAAAATATAATATGGGTATTATATCATATTTTAGTTATCAAACTATACGAATGTATGTAAGAATCTGTCCCAACGCAAATGTCTGTACGCAATAGTTTGTTTGAAACTATTGCACGTTCACACCTGCAAACATCGTTATCAAACTAAATGTAGTTTACCCAAAACAACATTTGACACAACCACGCCTCTCTACAAAATGACACTGTTTAAAAACAGAATAAAAGTTCTTCTAGAAATGTTTGTAAACAGTTTTATACAAGATTCAAACAGTTTTAATAAAATTTTAATCGGGTCACGGAATCTTGTTTAGATCTTATAGATAGATCACCATGTACATGTACCTAATTGTTTTGTTGTGTTTTTATACCAAACGTTTAAAATTAAACCGATTGATTGAAAATATAAATAAAATGTAAATATTATTAATAGATTTACCTTAAATTAAGTAATTAAATTTATAATCAACGATGTAAAATGCAATAATATAAAATACTTTTCTCAGATTCGTAATTTATGGTGTTCGCTGTACTTTAAAAAATAGGTAGCTTTAAAACTAGAATAATTATTTTTTATTAACACCTATTAATAGTGAAAAAAATAGGTTTGTGTTTTTTTACATCATACAGTGCTCTATCTCTAGCCTCTTCAAAAAATTATCCCTCAGACTTAATATTTGTTTGTATTTCATTCAATAATTTATTTTGTAAGAATTATTAGTTTGATGAATGGATTGATATTATATTATGTAACATAACCATTGGTTAGTGTTTAATTCCGAACTACCACGTTTGGACTACGACATTTTATGAAAACAATACTGACCCTAGTGTAAATTATTTTGTATTTACCGCATTCATAAAGACTTAGGTACCTAATGTAAAGAATTTATTATTGTAATTAGAATTATATTTAAAATAAATGCCAATAATTTGTCAATTCAATTTTTATTTAATTAATACATACTTCATTTATAACAAAAAAGTAAAGTAAGCAAATCGAACGGTGTTTTTCAAGTTTTCGTAAAAATTTAAATATTTTCCTTCATAAAATGGCAGAAAGAATCAAAATTTTGCAATAAATTCATAAAAAAATTAATAATAACTGATTTGCTAATAGAAACAAGCGACCCGTCCGGAGAAATTGAAATAATAATATTAATTAAAAGTTTCAACAATGTAATGCTAGGATTTGTAATAGAAAGTTTTTTTTTAATTTTCCTGTGAACCTGTATGAATAATGTATCTTTCAAAATGACAGTTAGTAGTTATTAATTGTTAAAAAGACTATATTTTTTTGCAATAACGAGCATTTGAGACAATTATTGTAGAAAAGTTGTAAATAATTACATAAGTATACTGACTTATTCATAAGAAAACGCAAAAGCGAGAGAATGTAATTAATATCTATTTATTACCAAAAGATTTTCACTCCTTCATATTAAAATAATCATACAAATTTCATTTGAATGATGTTTGTTCTTTAATTATGCAGTTTGGATTTAACTAATTTTTTTAACTGAAAATGTAAATAAAACCACTGCGATTTGAAATTTGTTCCCACTTTCTTGACAAGAAATACTAATATTAAATTTATTAAAATAGTAGTAAAACTTCAATAAGTTTTATTTTTGTTATCAATATCTACATCATTAATTGTCGTGTTTACATCCAGTATCTGAAAGCAGTTAGTTCAATCCTTCTATCATGAAACAATCTCATATTGTTTCCAATCGTTTAATCGGTATTGGGACTTACACGAATACAATTAAAATCACTCACGCACACCCCAATTAGGAAGGTAAACTCAGCACACTATATACAATACTAACTAAACAATCATACATCATCTATTTAAATATGTATAATATTTTTACTCAGTAAATTGATTGATTTAATATGGAAAATTTACCGAAACTATCAGGGCGATTCAAAAGTTGTAAAAAAGCATTCCAATCTAATGGAATTTTCATCAATCAGCACTTTTCCGATATGATAATTGAATGATAAATGTACAATAACAATAAGTATCATATTCGGAAATAATGGATTAATTATGAATTAAAAATTGATACTAAATAATATGTATCATAATTCCGGGATACTTACTTATCTTACAGTTCTTAACATTGAAAAATTACATTTTTGTCAATGTTTTTAATCGGGTTGTTGGTTTTGGCGAATATTCCTCTATACTAAGTTTTCTGACAGAATAAAGGATACGCTCTTTTGACCCTGTCACGAAACATAATGTACAAACAAAATAATAGATAGGTACTTCTTACTATTTTGTAAGGGTTTTAAAAATAAAAAATAAATGTATTAGGTCGATTCAATCATGCTTACATTTTTACTGATACAGTAAAGAAGTAGAATAAATTACATACCTACCTAAAATCTGTTATTTTCCCTACTTCATACGCATTTAATATATAAAATACAAACTGCAGTAGGTATACAGCCTTGATATATAAAACAAGAGTGGTATGTACCTAACTACTAATAATATTCAGAGATTATTAACAATTTTATTGTTTGATGCAAATAATTTGGAATATAAATAGAAGAAGCTTGAAAATTATTTGTGTTATGACATTTAAAATTATTTAGCAACCACCAATATTAACATCGTTTAGTTGGCATTCCGATTTTCTGACACGCACAATGGCTGCCGTTGTTTATGTTCATTGTGATTACTTACTCGACTGCAGTTATAAATGGTTTTACACAAATTTTAAATAATTTTTCAACTAAATAATAATGCCGAAGTATAGTATGTACCTATTATTAACTGCTAATCTATTTCATCGTTAAGAATTGTCTTTTTACATAACCTGAAAGCTGGCAAATAATCTGCATATGTACCTGCAAAGCAATGTCACTTGTGGCTAATTTCATATCTGGACAAGTGGTTCCTTTTTGCCTCTATTTTATACATACGTTTCATCTTTATTGAAGATTTTTTTTATCAACATTGTATTATTGACAGTAATGCTAAACAAAAGGTGTTAAAATCTTTTGGTAATTGTAAAGCAAAGTTTGTACTCTGTTTTCAGTAACTTAAAATGGGATGATGTTCATCAAAAAAATATGTATAACGATATGTTTTATAAGGATATTGATCGTTCTTAAAAATTAAATAGAATATACCTACATTATCGCCCATTGTGAGGAAAAAAATGAAGGTGATGGAATTACACCGAAAATAAATTAAATAAAAAAATGTGTTGATTACAAATCTGTTTGTGTTTTATTTAAAACTTTTCCAAAGATATTACTAAACTATCGAAGACTGAAATACTACTTAACTAACTACTGATTTTGGACTTATTTATATAGAACCATTATACAATTTGAATCGATAATCTGGTATGGCACCACAAATTTTCTAAATACAACAAAATTGGCCTTTATGGCGACCAGATCCGATGGGCTCAACAGCTGGTTTAACCGACTTGAGAAACTCTTCCCTTTCTGTAGAAATGTTATGACATTGCCAAAGGATGTGGTTTGCATCCTGTATTTCTCCGCCACATGGACATGCTGAATGGTTAACAATACCAAGCTTAAAGAGCCTGCCAGCAAAACTACAATGTCATCAGGCAGTGGCGAAGGGTGGAGGTAGACTGTTAAGATCCGACATAATAGTGCACAGTTTTGATAGTCATACGTCTTTGTTTTTATTAAACTAATGCGTCAATTACATTGAGCTACTTTGCGAGCTGTTTGTTGGCGAATTTAATATCGGGCGATTCAGCTACTGCGATTGTGATGATGACACACAAAACTTTCCATTCGCTGAGAAGCCACAAGCCAGAGGCTATTTTGACAGAACGTAGTTCGTTTTTTTACCGGGAGGTTGCTACTGAGCTCTACTGCGCAGACGCAGTAGGCCCACACGCCGGCGTGTAGCGTGTGAAATTGACCGGCTTTCAACTTTTCTCGGTAGATTCTTTACAATCTGCTTGTTAGCTTATTCAATGATGACACTGGGCGACTTTACATGCAGATTGTAAATTCGCCAACAAGCAGCTCGTAAAGTAGCTCAATGTCATTGACGCATAAGACTACAATAATTTACAGATGGTGTTGGGCTAGTTTTTAAAAATCAATTAAACCCTGCCTAAACCAAACATAATAATTTTGGTATGTTTGTGTTGTTGGTAGAAAATGATGTTGTCAAATGGTGATACATTAATTAATTTGAACGAAACATTCAATCGAAAGTCTTTATTTACTGCAAACAGGTCTCTACATTGCATTAAAAGTTAAAAAATATCTACCACTACAATCAGAACTCGCAATTTGGTGTCGCGGCTTGATTATAGACGGTCACAGTTTTTACAATATTATGGAGTAGAATTACCTAGGTATCTATCTAATTAGGCGTATCATAGAGTAGAAAGTGTCATACAATCAGTGGCGCACCCAGGGGGGGGGGGGGGGGGGCAAGGGGCCCTGGCACCCCCCAAAAATGAAAATTAACAGAATGATTTTAAACATTGAAATTGAAAGCCAATAAACTATACCTTTGGGTTTAGACAAATAAAGACACGGCAAAAAAATGATTTGTAATTCTCGTATTTGTATTCAATATGTGTCGATACTCGATAGCTCCATTATTAAAGTAGATGTATTAAAAATCGCCAATAATTCACTGTATAGTTACCCTTAATTTAAACTGAAACACAATTTGAACAACGTTAATGTAGTGTTTCACACTGCCTTTAATCTTAGCGGTAGGTATCGTAGCCTGGCCAAATATCGTAGCCTGAGGGCCCGTTTCAGGATGTGGGGACCATGGTGTAGGTACACCGAGTGCAATAGACAAAAGACCGATAAACGAGAAATTAGGCTGTGAAGAAGAAAAAGATCCTATGGGACTAATTTACATTCTCCTCCTTGCCCCCCCCAATATTAAATCCTGGGTGCGCCACTGCATACAATAGAAACAAATCATGGCACTGTAAGAAATGAGATTTTATCGTCAAAAATTTAAGTACCTGTCACTTTGTCAAAATACAGGGTGGTTAAGTAGCAGTAATATGACATTTGAATAAGCCAATAAACAGTCCGCGTGGCCACAGTGTATTAAACGGGGATTACCGGATGATTGTTTTATAAAACGCCGGCAGTTAGCAGCAGTAAGCGTTTTCCTTGGGGAGAGGGAAGTTCCCTAGCTCAAACAGATATTACAGAATAGATAAATCCTCTCCCTCAATGCCAATAAAACTCAACACGTGCTTGGCATTAGTATGGTATCCAATCTCAAAGTGCTCCTCGAATTCAGACGATTTTACAGTTATTGTAATTAAAAGTAGACGAAATAGTCGCTTTGAATTTTTTGACATGATACAATTACGGGAAAAAGTTGGAGTCTCAGTCTCTTAGGGAATGGGACAACTGGACGCCAGGACAATTAGACGCCGCACTGTCGTAGATACGTATACAGAACGTAGACGAGGAATAGTTCCTCTTCAATTCATTTTCTCTATTTCTCTTAACATAATGGTTTTTTTTTTTATTGTGGATTGAGAATTACCATGCCTAAGGTTTTATATAAAAAAAAACTCTTTTTTCGTTCGATCTTAAACATATGCACGATTAAATCATTATTTACGTGTGCATATTTAAATTCTCACCAACTATTAAATCAAAATATAGTAATTTAAATATAAATAATAATATTATATATTTAGGTACCTATAAGTAGGTACCTAACGTCTATTTATTTTCGAATTGCGTGGCGTCCAGTTGTCCCGGCGCCAAATCGTCGTAGACCCCACCCCATCTCTTAATAGGCTTCGCGCAGACACGAACAAGTGACGTCCCGAGTGGTAGGCAGGACACGCATAGAAAAATGGTTTGAAAAGGGGTCCATTTCGAAAGAAATATACATAAAAAATATTGATTTTTAAGGCGGCGGGAGGGGCAGGGTTAACAAAATCTACTAGAGTTCTACTGTAACCCCGTTTCAAGCGAAGAACGCGTACTTTCCCAGGTACATTACCCATACCAGTGGTGAGGGGTGAAGGTAGGCTGTTTAAGATTCGACATAAATAATGCATAGTTAACTTTGTCAGTCATACTTGTTTTCATTGAACTAAGAGTACAATTTGTACATGGTGCTGGTTAGTTTTAAAAAATCAATTAAACCCTGCCTAAGCCAAACTAGCATCGGCCTATGGCGTCGTGGGTCTCAGGTTCGAATCCTGGGTCTGGCAAGTACACATATTATTTTTCAATTTGTGTATGAGTCAGAGTATGGACCCAATTGGTTGATCAAGTGGCTGAAATCCGTTTCTCGTAAAAACCAAATCTGTTAATACAAGCCTCCACCCTGCGGAGGCCCATAATATGATCTTATTAGATCGGACATGGCCAAAGAAAGATTACTTGCAGAATATATATGGTAATGCAAGATACATGATTGAGAGGATTACCTATAATCTTGGAGAAGTCTTCATCTAGATAGCTGTAGATCGACGATGATAATAGTTTTATGGAGAAACAGTTTAATTTTGAATCTAACTCCGATATCGCATTCGCGTCAAATTGATTTTTCTTTATTATTTATTTATGCATGGCAACATTGCCTAAAGTACCAGGGGCGCCCCTTTAGACAATGAGTAGGGGGCCACCGCGCAACGACAGGTTAATCCCCACTCGAGAATAAAACGGTGATTTGCGATGGCACGCATCCTCGCATCGTTGTGCCACTAATCACATGTTATTGGAGTCTCACCACCCTATCTCTAATTTATAATGGCTTATTGTCTGGAAATAAGCTTCCGTTTCTAATATCCAATGTCCAGTGGTGCGCTCAATGTTATCGTACTGGGGGCATAGTAGAGTTTGTAGGCAGTAGTTTTTTAGCGCCTTTTTATGATATAACACCAAAAAATCATCACGAAATATCATACCCTCTCCACTCTTCATATACCGATAATCATGTCTGGTGCGCGAGGTGACGTAGTCTTCACTGGTGAAGGGTGGAGGTAGCCTCTGACATAAATAGCATACACTAAACTTTGTCAGTCATACCTATTTGTTCTCATTGAACTAAGACTACAATGTGCAGATAGTGTTATTTAGTTTTAATAAAAGAATTAAACCCTGCTTCACCAAGCCTTAATAGATAATAGTAAAAAATAATGTCTATCTATAAAATATCTAAAATTATGCTATTAAATCATAGATAGTTGTAGATATTTTATAGATACAAGAATATTTTTTATCTCTTATGATATGATTTAGGCAGGGCTTAATGAATTTAAAAAAAACTAACCAACACCAACTGTTATATTATATATTCTTCATTTAACGAAAACAAATATGTATGACTGAAAAAGTATGCACTTTTTTTGTCGGATCGCCCATAGCATGCCTAAATTATAATCGTTTTGTTTAGGCAGGGTTTAATTTATTTTTAAAAACTAACCAACACCATTTGCAACAACAAATATGTATGACATATGAAGCAGACTTGAGAGTTGGTCTATCGTTTGGGCCCCGCATCAGTTGAAGTACGGTCTTATGGTGGAGAGAGTCCAAAAGATTTTTTTTGAGATTCCTTTACTTTCGGCTGTATGGATATTATCCGTGGCTCTATCCGACTGATTTTATCTTAGGGATGCTTACATACTGTAGCTTAAAATTTAGAAGGGATCTTTATTTAGCTACATATTTTTTCAGACTTTTACGCGGCGTACATGTGAACTCTGCCATTCATGGTGGTGTTGGCTTGTGTGCCTCTGATAATTACCTTAGGAATCGAGGGCATCCGTTGTTTGTTCTCCCACGGTGCAGAACTAACCTGCCATTAGTAATGCCAATTGGGAGGGCAATAACCATGTTTAATGAAATCGCTTTGGATATTGATATATTCCACTTACGTGAGTGTGAATTTAGCTGGACGTTGTTTTATAAGTTTTTTAAGATAGGGTCTATCAAAGTTCACTCTGTGTGCATCCATCTACTTTTACTTTGTTATTTTATTTCTTTTCTTATTTTATTACTTATTGTATTATTAACTCACACTTCTCTGTATTTTTATTTTTAAAAATTATTAACACTTATTTTATGTCATGTCGTGAACGCTTTGAATTTATAATTTTTTATGTTCATTATATGTAAAATAAATAAATTTGATTTTATGAATGACAAAGCTTAGTGTCGCACCTTAAGAGCCTACCTCCACCCTTCCTCACTGGTAACCATTTAGAGGGTCCTGGGTAAATTTTGAAGCGGCTCAATATCTTTAAAATTACCAGTAGCCAATGACATTAATATGGACGAAGCATCTAGAAAATAAAATGACACTCACTTTGTGTCGGGTCTGCCGGATGGCGAAATTCATATTTTAATATCGGTATCCTACGCTCAAATGAACATTCTGTTTGCAAGCGGTCTGGCGACACCGCTGGGTCTGCCCATACAAAATTTCTGACTGTCAGGTTTCGACTCCACCGTTATTATTGTGCTACAAAATGCCAATGTGCCTAGTTAAAAATTGTAAAAAAATCTACTAAACACTCCAAGAAAGATGGGATATCACTTTGCATGTGTTAGTATTATTTATTATTTATAAAATGCCATTTTAAGATATTGATGAATGTTTATTCAATGCAATTGAATGACAGGAACCATTGGACAGTCAGTCGCCTGTGATTCGCTGGGCTCACTTGCGTCTAATCTCCGAGAAGTCGTAAGTAACCGAGAATCTGTTTCTAACGCAATGAGTCATGACACTAATACGCCATTACAATAAAGGTTATATTACTATAAATTCTCGAAGCTTGTATCGCATAATGGAAACGGATACGTCAATGGTCACGTGACATCTACCTATACATCTGTGAATGACTTTCATGCACAATTTCTCGTGCGCGCCGGGTATGAAGTGAGTCGTCCATTTAATATGTCATTGCCAGTAGCATATGTTTATTGTCGAAGTTTATGCTTTTATACAAAAGTTCACAATTCGTTGAATTTTCCGAACTATACTTCTAGACTCGAAATTGCTGGCGCTGTGACTAACCATCGCACGTCACTGCTATGATAAAATAGTGTAGGTGGGAATACCCATTTTGAGATTGTTTGAAAATAATCTCCTATTCCTGACATAAATCTGTTTCTATGGCCACTGAGAGGCAGGAGTGAGTATTGATTAGACCCGAGGAGTGAAATGATGTAAGGGCGCTACCATAGTGCAATAACGCGATTTCGTGTCTAATTTGAGATACGATCGGGAAAGAGTTCACAGACCACTGTGATCTATCCAAATCAAACCTTAAGATGGTACTTCAGTGAAACGGCAAATAATTTTCAACTATAGGTGCGACGAAATTTTCGACTCGCTGGCAATCGGAGAGCGAACGTCGAGCTGTGAACACGTCAATTTGTTTCGTGATGGCTTCGGGGGTATTAATTCATAAATCGTGTAAAGATGATGAAAAAGAAAACATGTCAATGAATATATTATTATTGTTACTAATAGAACAATAAAGCATTAAATGGACGCATGTTGGATTTATATGACAGATTATATTTCGTTCGGCACACGTCATTTGCACAATCCGCGCATCGCCTAGCCACAATCTTTTTAGACCATGCCTCAACTGAGGTATGGCCTTAACAGCGGGTCTATTCTATACACAAGATGACTATCGACTGCTAAAGTGATAAAGTGTTTGTTGACTTTTTATACACAGTCACTTTCGGCTCTCGTGATGCAGTGCGTAGGCACCGGCTCTGGCCTTTCATCCGGGAGTTCTGGATTCGATCCGGTGAGGACACAATATATTTATGCGATTTTATCAAAGCATGGGTGCTTGTGGTTGTTCCACTTCTATTACGACATACATTACTGTTAAACTATACTATTGTCATTGGGCCTCTAGGAGTGCTGTAGTATTAAAAAGAATATTATATTAAGCTATTATAGTCTTCATGTGAGTACAATTTACAAAAAAAATCTAATAAATATGTAAGAAAACTATTATTATAGACGCAAACCAATAAATAGTTTTAAAAGTATTCATTTTTTGTAGTGTTAACCATTGGCGGCTTAATCCGGAAAAAGCTAGCAGGTCAATTTTGAATATATTATTTTAATTTGCCTTTTCGTTGTATACTGAAAAGACGTATTGCAAATTGACTTTTTATACATTATAGAATAAGTGCTAGAAATTGTTATAGGTAGGTACCTACTTACCCTTCAAAAAATGTCCGTTTTTCATAACGCCAACCCATCGTTAACCGAAATTGCACACAACGCGTTATAATTTTTTGTAAATTAGGTCCACTTTTCTTTCTTTGCTTTTTGAAAAATCATCAATCACACGATTATAAAAATTGTCTATTTTTCCCACATATTTTTTTTCAATACTGAGCATTGCAAGAGCGGTCAGTCTATCCTGGCCCTATTGCGTAGAAAGGTTTTTATTCTTTTGAGAGTGGAAAAACATCCTTCACTTTCAACTGTTGTCATTGGTATGACGCTTTTGATTCTAAGAATTTAAGAATTCTAAGAATTTAAAAAGATTCTAAGAACTTTGATCGACTCGGAAAATGTTTCGTTGAAATTATTGCTGAGTAAAAAATGTAGAAAAGAAACTGCACTATTAGCGCCATGCAAATCATCTCGTTGATAAAACACCAATAATTCATTTTTTAACTTGATTATGTTTATTTCTTCTAACAGTTTTACCAAATTTACTTGACGTGTGGAAAAATTATTTTTAAAATCAGTGTAATTTTCTTTATTGAACAAATCGGATATAATGAGATGATCGTTGGATGCGAATCGTGCTTCCATTTCCATTATAATTGTATCACAGACTTCAATTGCTACTGCGTGCGTACTAACTGCTTCACAAAAATGTTATAAATCACTAAAAACCAAACGTTGTGTGTATATGCAATAACTGCACCAAAAACTCCTTACATATGATTAAAATAACCAAAGGCATTCGTCAAAACCTGTCAACGAATCCGAACCGCATACACAGTTGCGTCTTGAGACCAATTATCTAGTCAGTGTTATCATTCTGTTTCATTTAATTAGGTGAAAAAATCTTTTGTCTCACACTCGGGCATTGCCGATATTACAGTAATTCACGCACCGTTACAAGCTTCGATCTCGTATTTTGTGTTATATCGATCTCTGTCTTATGTATGAGAAACGAGAGAGAAAATTTTATAAAAATATTCAATTTGGGTCAATTTTCAGACTGCCGGCGAATACAATATTTTTGTTCGGGGAATTATCGCCCAAACAAAAAAAAGCCCAATAGACTGGGTCGACACAATATCGCGCGCCCTATAATTTCAAATCCACCGATTATTATTAATATTATTATATATGACATTGCACATATTATTAATATTATTATGTCGATTGTAAGGTATTTATTATGGCAGGTCAATGACCGAATGACCTAAGCAGGGAGCCGCCAGTGGTGTTAACTATCTTTTATGAACGAATAAAATTATATTGGATTCAGCGGGTCTATTCTACACACACAAGGCGACTATCGACCGCAGTGATCGACGAAGTGATATTACCTATTTATTACATATTTGTATTGAGGTATTATAATTGTTACAACAAGTTAGCCGTCTAAACAGTCAAAACTGTGTATCTCGCTCTAAATTTTATCACAGCCAAGAGAGGTAGGTACTGTTAAAATATAGCACATAGTGCAACAATTACAACCAACTTATTGTAATTGTTACAATAAGTGCTAATATCTACTTTGATACAAACCCACCCTAAGTTTGATAATATTTAACAATTTATCACTTTAGCTTTCGATAATTATAGAATAGACCCACAGGTCGGGTTGTTGTTTCCGGTCATACGGCGTTCATTTACCTCACAGTGTACACAATTAAGTCAGAAACGAATGTTAAACAATCTTAAAATTTGTATTATTTAAATTCAAATTCTTATAGTTATAAGGTTCTTATAGTGAACATTACAAATTATTAATTTAAGACGTTCACAACTTGACATTTAGAAGAAAAGAAATATTAATAAAACAGTAGGTATTATATAAAGAAAAAGAAATATAGGTATCAGCATTAAACAGTAGAAAAGTGTAAATACAAAAAAAATACAAATAATAAATACAAGAAAGCACACCTAACGAGCTAAGCAGACCCTATTTTAAGAATTTATAAAACAATGCCCACCTATATAGTTATACTCACGCAGGTGGAATATGTCAATATCCGGAGTGATTTGGTTGAACACAGTTATTACCCTCCCAATTGGGATCACCAATGGTAGGTTAGTTCTGCACCTTGGGAGAACATACAGCTGACGCCCTCGGTTCCTAAGATAATTATCAGAGACACACAAGCCAATACCACCAAGAATGGCAGAGTTTCCATTTACGCCGCGTATAAGTCGGAAAAAATAATATGTAGCTAAATAAAAATCCCTTCTAAAATTTAGGCTACAGTTATTATGAGTATTCTAGAAGCAATGGCGCGTTTAGGGACATAAATGCCTGACATACTGACTGATTCATAGGTCTTTTTTTTAGAGAAGATAAATTATTTACCTACACATTTTATACGGGAGTTTTCCTACCAATTTAGCAAATAACTTTCATGAATTTATGTTCTTCGGGGAGGTAGGTTATATTTAAACTCAATTTGTGATATTATATACGTATATTTTTAAATTTCAGAATATAATTTAATACCCTTATGACTATTTTGAACTATTTAGAAGCCTCCTTTTAATTTTCCTGACGAATCGGTGGCATCATTTGCGTCAAAGAAAATCACCGCTGGGCGCCGCCTAGAAGTAACCTTTACGAGTATTATAACAATCGTCCAGGGGTGGCTCTTCCTTAAAGTACCTAGGGGACAGACCCCGGTCCCCTCATCATTCTATAGTCAATACTCAATTGAATATTCATGTTATATGTTCCTACCATAATATATTGATTTTGTATAAGTTAATTAAGTATATATTTTATTTGTACCGTTTGCCCATCCTTGATTCTTGTTTATTGGCCCAACCCTAATGCTCTATGTGAGTTTTGGCTCTACCTACATAGTACAATACAACGATACTTCTAGGGTCCAAATTAGGTGGCCCCTTTAAAATCAAAGCAATGTTTATATTATGAGATGCTATAAGCGATTGCCAGTTATGATTCTCAAAATTCATAAGGAAACTGAATAATACGTATACATATGTAGGCCGTTTTGCACGTGCGATGCACATTTTACCCACATGTACCGATGCTGGACCGGGGACACCGTAGCAAATACCTGGTCTTGCATAAGTGTGAGTAGATAAAAGTGGGCGTATTATTGTTATAATATATTATGAAGTTATCTTTTCGGTCGGCTCTAAATTCATATCCCATGACCCACCGGTTTAGTTTATTTTATTAGTTAGTTTGCCAGTAAGTGATCAAATATGTTATTTATCTCCTTAAGATTTAAAATATATTTGTTAATACATAGGTACTATAATAATTTATAATATCTTGAATAATAATAACAAAGGGTATGTGCTATTTCAGTTAATTAAATCAATATTAATTTGTATTACCCACTTAAATATTAATTGTAAAATACTAGTTGTGGATAGTTGAATTTCATGTTAGTAAAATAATTTTGATAAATAATATTAGGTACCTATTATGATGAATGAGGTGGTTTATTTATTGAAATATAGGTTCAGTACATTGACATTTGAAGACAAACGATTAGGACCTCACCAACAAGTCACCAACAAGTCACCAACAGATTTAGTTATTGTGTATGAACTAATCAAAACAAAAAAAGCATTTAACTCCGAACGGTTTACCAAAAAAACATGGTTGACGGCGAGTGTATCCTTGAAAAGACTATTTTGTTTTCCTTGTAGCCAGTGACGTCCCGTGGGGGTAGGCAGACTGAGCGTCGCTTGGGGGCGGCAGTTACTCGAAGGGCGGCAAATCGAGGAGAATCATTTGGAATATATAGAAATAGCTATCTAAACTTAGTAATAACGAAAATATCTTTCCATTAAAAAATCAGCTAACTGGTTTTACCGAGTTCGCGATATCTAGTTTACTTCCGTTGCCCTTCGACGTTCTTATATATTCGATATTTTGTTAGTAAAGTATCCATACAACACATTTCTTAGATATTGGACCCATGAAAGGATAATAAAAATACTGTATAAAAAAAATTAGGCGTCATTTTAGCGCTGGCTAGAGGCGGCATTTTATCTAGGGACGTCACTGCTTGTAGCAATAAGATTCTTTCGAACGCAGGAGGCATATGAAGATGAAGTAATAGCTACAAAAGATATGTTTTCTACGCTTTGATTAATATTGATTAGGTAGGTACTTATTAGATATTTAACGCCATCTGACCCCACTTCCTAAAAGATGCTAGAGCCGCCACTGCAATCGTCACAAACCTTGCAGGAATAAAATAATTTCATATTAGGTGAAAATTGGGAGGGTTATACCTACTTTGGCTATACTTAAGAATCTTACCTACTTTTAGTAATGTATATTGTGTCGATGTATAGCATACACAGTTATTGTAAAAAAAGATGTCGGCAACTTCGTTATTTTTATATCGTTTCATCTGGAATTTCACTGCGGATATACGTGTAGGTATAATATTTTTTTATACAGTCTGTATATGTTATATAATATAATATATTATATTCCAAAATTTCTCAACCATTTCCAACGCAAACATCATATTTGCGGCGCGAAAAATTGTATGTATTCTGGTAATAAAATGATAGTATTTCTAAACGATATTATATTTTTAATGAAATTAACATTATTATGCCTTGTGTATATTCAGTTGGTATTGGATAACATTAACCAAATTACCTAACAGTTATTATTCGCAAGTGAAAGGACTTCATAAATAAAATTTGAATATCTCCGAACTCTAACCATAAAGTTAATATTAATATTAGGGACTGCAATACCGAATAAATATATCAATACCGGTATTTCGGTATTTATTATTGAATACCGGTATTCGTCAAAACATATTATAGAAAAAAAGTACCTATCAATAAATATAACTATTAAAATCTATTTAAAACACTGTTTTGTAACAACCTACCTACATTTATTATGTTGACCTTTATACATGTATAGATAATAATATTTTAGAACTGCTATTTTTCACAAATACATAAGTACGGGGATTGGAAAATCTCTCTGATATTCAACGTTTGTTGGATGTACTAGGTATCAACGTTGAATCAATAGTTATAGAATAGTTGGAAATATTTGCCAAGCATGTTTTATTTTTTGAAATATGTTGATTCATCGCGAGAATTCTATATACTTATTTAAGGGATTTTGTTTTAATATTATTGAACTTTTGTTGGTTTCAGTCAATATATTTGCATTTTGGCAGTAAACTTACACATTAAATTTAATATGCAATATTAGTAGTAAGTAACCTCGGCCACATTATGATAGGACAACAATACAGCATTCTCCAACTTGTCATTCAAGAAAAGGACAATGGGAAGCGTAGCAGAGGACGGCGCAGCATTTCGTGGCTTAAGAACCTGCGTGATTGGTACGAGTGCAGCTTCACTGAACTGTTCCGGGTAGCAGACGACAAAGATAAGATCGCCTTGATGGTGGCCGATCTCCACTAGGGGATGGCACAATAAGAAGATGATGAAAAAATATCATTAAATTCATTTTCAAAGAATTATAAACGTCTATTTTTTCTTAATACCGAAAATACCGGTATATCGTATTTTTGAAACAGGTATTTTGGTATCGATAAATGATTGAATACTGGTTTTGAAATACCGGTATTTCAGTCACTAATCAATATCTGCCTTGATTTAAATAACAAGCTTGTTTATTGTTGGAGTTTGGCCCTCACATAGAATAGTTAGTAGCAATAATTTGGATGAATTATATACATGGAAATTGAACGTCGTATTACGCCGTGGCACAGTTCACTGTGAGCTGTCTCTGATTAAAAAATAACGCGTTATTCGTGGAGCATTGCAGACAGTACTTAATGTTCCAGTTTTAATAAATTCAATAAGAACATTAATTTGATAGGTACGACTTGATACTTACGAGGAAATACCAGAATTGTATATAAATATATACGATATGATTTATAATTTACTTACTCACCTATTTTTTTTGTCTTTCTCTTATATTCCGTTGGTTTTTGTCACATATTTTTAAGTATTAAGTATATATAGACATGAATTTAATATCAATGCTATACGGCTATCTGTTTCCAATACTACAGTTCACGGTGAACTTCAAACATAGAATTTTACCGACACCGGCTCGCATACATGGGGTGGGTTTTCGGGTTCGAATCCCCCCAGGAACGGAAAACATACAAATTGTTTCGGTAAATGGAATATTACGTCTTCTTATTTTTCATCAGTGTCTCACGATTGAGGATCGGGACCCAGATAATTTATAACCTATCAAACGGTCTTCTCAACAGACTGGCACCATTCCTCTCAGTATTCTACGACATGCAAGCTCTGTGGTTACTGGAAGAACCGTGGAACTAAAAACATGTTACAATTATTAAACCCTTAAGACTATACCTCAGTTGAGGCATGGTCTAAAAAGATCGTGGCTAGGCGATGCGCGGATTGCGGGTCGCGGGTGCAAATGACGCATGCCGACCGGAATATAATTTGTCATATAAATCCAACATGCGTCCATTTAATGTTCTATTTATTGTTCTATTAGTAATAATAATAATAATATATTCATTGACATGGTTTCTTTTTAAAGTAAATGGGTAACGTTTTTAGTAATCTTTACATGATTTAAGAATTAATACCCCCGTCGCCATCACGAAACAAATTGTCGTATTCACACCTCGACCTTTGCTCTCAGAGTGCCAGCGAGTCCAACATTTCGTCGCGCCTATAGTTGAAAATTATTTGCCGTTTCACTGAAGTATCGCCTTAATTATACCTGCAGGTCAGATGTTTATAACTACACACACAGTAAGTTTTTGGGTATGGGGAATGTACTTGGAAAAGTGCGATATTCCGCGGGCAGGGTAAATGTGGAAATCCGTAGCACCTACTAGATTTTTTTAACCACAACCCTCCCGCCGCCTTAAAAATCAATAAAAAATATCATGGACTTTTTTTCAAAATGAACCTTGCCCAAAGAATTTTCTGTGTGCGCACCTGTTCCGACATGATAAGAAGGTTTTAGTGGAAAGGTGATGGATACATCGTCGGGTATATTTCGGCGAGTCTAAAAAGCATTTTAATATAAATATAAATTTTATTGAATTCTTGGGAAACCTCTGCTTTAACGGCGTATCATTATCCATCTTATTTATATCATTTGAAAGGCACAGGAGTAGAAGTCAAAAGCGCGAAGCTCTCAACATCTTTGTAGCACCTACGCAGCGAATTTGTCTATGGCCTATGCAGTGTTTCCCAAAGTGTGGTACGCGTACCCCCTGGGTTACGGGAAGAGTTTGGTGGGGGTACGTGCAGCGCCGGGCTTTGGTTGCGCCTGGTGCAACAAACATTAATACGATATCCAATGGCGTCCCGTGGGGTAGGCAGATTGAGCGTCGCTTGGGGGCAGCAGTTACCCGAAGGGCGGCAAATCAAGGAGAATCATTAGGTATATGTAGTAGCTACCCAAACTTAGTAATAAAGGAAATATCTTTCCATTAAAAAATCAGCTCACTAGTTGGAAACAAAGTGTATTAATTACCATAAAAGGTTTAACAGGACTGTATTTTTTTGTCGGGTTAGCGATGTCTAGTTTTCTTCCGTTGTCCTTGGACGTCGCGTCCTTAGTGATCAACAATGACATGCGCAGATTTGCGAATTACATTTGAATTATAGGTAGGTACCTACATACTTACCTAATTTAAAATTTATCAAAATATTTTTACCAGTCACCCGCGAGTTTTGGAAGTTGTTACTGTTGTGTATTTTAAAATGTACCTTTCTGAAACCGTGGACTCGCAATATTTGTCTATTGAAGCAGAGATGGCATTTAAATTAGACTTAGTGGTATAGGTCTTGTTAGTAATGTATCCATACAACACTGCCATGTCTTAGATATTGGTGTCATGAAAGGATGATAAAAATACAGTATAAAAATGGGCCGGTATTTTGGTGCTGCCTAGGGGCGGCATTTTGTCTTGGGACGTCACTGGCGATATCAATACAAACCATGCTAGAAGGTTTATCGCATGCAGAAGAAGAGCAATTGTTGGAATTAGCTTCAGACGGATTCTTGAAAAATAAATATAAGGAGTATACTTTAACATCATTCTGGTTGCAAATGCAACATGTGTATCCAGTTTTAACAGAGAAAGTTCTGAAATACATGTGGCCTTTTCCAACGTCATATCTATGCGAAGTTGCCTTTTCAGCATTTGAAGACATTAAATCAAAAAAGGAATAGGCTTTTGGATGTGGAACCACATCTCAGATTAAAATTAACAACCAGGGAACCAAATTATGATGATTTGTCTCAACATAAACAATATCATCTTTCTCGTTGATTATAATGAATGTTATTTAAAATATAACTTTTATTTATGTTTCATTATGAATGAATTTTATTTTTCGTATATTATTATTTTGGGTACTGTTCGGTTATCAGGAATACAGCGGAAAACACATTTTGAAAATACCCGATATACTGGATTATTTGATAGTTGGGGTAAGTTTGGGTTAGGTTAGGTTTGGTAAGGTTAACCTAACAAATAATCCAGTTTATCGGCTATTTTCAAAATGTGTTTTCCGCTGTATTCCTGATAACCGAACAGTACCTTATTTTATTTATGTACTAAAAAAGGAAAAAATAAATATATTTTGATGGTTATTAAAAAAAATTGACGAGGGGTACTCAGTATTACGAAAATTATAGAAGGGGTACACAGATGTCGAAAGTTTGGGAAACACTGGAGCCTATGGCATATGCCTACCCGCTTGATGTTGCCAGTGCTGTGCTGTCTCCATCGCGACCGGAACGCTGTGAAAGTGACACTCATTTTTTTTATGCGTGGCAACACAGCCAGCCCTAACGATGCCTTTGTCCTGGTCGGAAAATTATTATTTTTCCTTCACCTTTGTAGCGAGCAATTCGATATAGTTACGCAGGAAACTATAGAGCATAAAGAATGTACCAAGGGGTAAGTTAAATCTTCTGAAATTCATAATATTATTTTATAATAAAAAATATAAATATAAATCAGGCAGACGCGCACACAAAAAATGTTATAATTTATTATTCTTTCATTAAGGGCCCACATGCTCAGCGTAGGTCAAAATGGAGCTTTTATGGTATTTTCAGAGCATAACCCTGGACATTCCTTAAACGCTGTAGATAATCTATTTATATAATTTGAAGCCTTAGTATCCTTTATATTTATTTTAAACATTTGATGACTGCATAAAATAGTATTCTTTTAAACCTCTAGCTCTAATGTTTTAGAATATAGTCATATTTCAGTACATCCATGTGCAGTGCTGTTAAGATTTTTTAGATTTATTAATTTTTAACGCATTTACAAAACCATTAGTAAAATTGATGTTAACATTATATAGTGACATATTTAAGATACAAAATTATATTTTATAATATTTTTTATCCCAAATTCAACAAGAATTAGGCATTTTATTATTCAAAAATGGGCACGATTAACACATTTGAAGATAATTCTAAAGATACTGATTATAAGCTATGTCTTTGGCCATTCAAATGTGATAAATATCATATGAATAATGATTGCTTTATAATAATTATTGACCTATGAATAAGGTAGTATTTTTTTTGAAATACGCCATTTCTATTGGCATTTCCCTGTGGTTAAGCTACAACATACGGCCGTAGCCATAAATTGACAAACGATAAATGAAGTATGGAGTATGATCATGGTAACACGCATGTTTGAACATGTACCGTTTAAAAAAAATCGGTTAAGTTCAATCACGTACATGTTTAATCAAAATAATTATCATATTACCCTTTTCATTGTAATTGTACAACATATGTTACAAATTGTCTCTTCCTCTTCATCCATCGGTGCTTTGAATCATAACAGGAGACAGCAATTCTACTGGAATAAATAAAACTCCTATTATTTAACTATTTATAGACAATAGCTTATTCCTGAATAGACTTTTCAATGCAAAGAACGCAGCATTTCCACTCATCAGTTTACTGGAAAGTTCTAGGTTCATCTCGTTCTTTTGGGAAATGTTGGATACCAAGTACTAAACAGCAGTGTTTTTTTTTTAAATATTAATAACCATGCCCTTGCTTTTTCGTACACGGTGGTTGGGTGGGTTAGTTGCATTGATGTGGGGCTAATTAGGTTCCTCCATGTATATCTTTAATTTTCTTTATGGCCAGGATTAAATATTTTGTGTAGGTTTCTTGTGTTGTTCTATTGCTTAGTACTTCGTGAGGCTTTTGGAGGTCAATTTCATGATTATGCTGTCTACATCAAGTCCTGAGAGTCCATCGCTCCCTTTCTAGTATATGGCAGTCGTTGATGACATGCCACACAGTTTGAGATGTGTTGCCGTCACATAGACAACAGTCATCATCCCTCAATTTAAATCTTTTTAGATAAGCTCGCACCGCTCCGTGGCCTGTTAGAATCTGTGTGAGTTCGTGTGATATTTTTAAGTTCCTGCCAAGAGTGATGGCAGAGTTTATGTTTGGGATAAATTTCTGCGTTATTGATCCTGTGGCGGATGTTGTGTATTTGTGATTCCATAGCTCTATTGTATCTTCGTTTAGTTTTTGTTTTGCGTAACTTAGAGGGAAGTGTGTCTAGGTTAAAGGTCTTTTATCTGTTGTGGCCTGTTTAGCGTATTTATCAGCTTCCTCATTTCCGGCTACCCTTGTGTGACTTCTTATCCAGAAGAATCTAGGGTTTGTTCCTATCATTAGAAACTGTGTTGATAGTGTTAAAATGTCTCTTACAAGTGGGTGTGTGGATAATGGGTTTTGGAGAGCTACCAGACTGGATTGGCGATCTGAGAATATGTTAACATAGTCGTATCTGTGGAACTTTAATCTTTTCAGTGTCCAGTCCAAAACAGCAGTGTTCTCAAATTTCGAATTCTTAAAAATAACAGGTAGACAATAATTACCTTTCCTAAAGTGATATATTCCCCCCTTAAAAATATATGTCAAACGTCAGAAAAACTTCCCCTCTCCCAGACGATTAAAAACAATAACTGAGGATTAATATTAAACTGGGGATTGAAATATGGTACAAGTAAAATGTTTCCCATCCACCCTGGCTTAAGCAAGGATTAGTGATGGTGTGCACGGAGTATGATGGGGAAAAATGGTGATTAGTGATGTCAACACAGGTCCCAACTGGGGAGTTTTCTGTCATATTGATAATATTTTTTTGAAGTTATACTTTTTTGGCGCGTTAGAGAAATCAGATGAGAGTGTATTTTTGGCGTATGACATGTAGCCAATGACAATATTAAATGGACAACGCACTCAATACAGTAGCTTTCAAGTAAATTCGCGCATAGCGACATTCGCGCATGCATAGGTAGACGTCACACAATTTCCATTAAGCAATATCACGTATCGGGAATTTATAGCAATATGACCTTTATTGTAATGGCGTGTTTCTAGTGTTAATGTTCATTTGAGCGAACCCGTTCGAGCCGAACCAATCGGCAGACCCGACAAAAAGCATCGAGAATCTATAACAATATCACCTTTATTGTAATGGCGTTAGAACAGATTATGCCATTTGGCAGACCCGACAAAAAAGTGAGTGTCATTTTTTTGCAGATGCTTCGTCCATATTAATATCATTGCATGTAACACATAATTTATTTTTTCACACGAAAAAAACGCACTCGATTGGATTGGAACCACCGATTGTTCGGTTGTCAGCCGAACGCACTACCTTAAAGTAATACCTACTTTGATTTAAAATACAAAAACCGATCGCCAATAGTACCTATCTCAGTTTGGAAAGCACTTCAGTGAGTATTAAAAGCCACTAGTTAAAATTTGTCACAATTATGTATAAGTCCTTTAGCATAGTGGTCATATGTGCATGGGCGCGATATCCGAGAGATGCAGGCTATTTTTTTCAAAAAGATTTTTTCTATTGGTTATAATATATTTTCTCAGAAGTGTTTTCAAAATTATGTACGTTCAATATTTCGAGTTTTTTTGGCCTAATTTCTGTAGTAAGGGCTTTCAAAATCAATCACTACTCTCTATCAAATCCACTGCAAGGCATTTTCATCCGAGTGCAGCTTTGACAAATAAATACCTATCAGAGCACAAAAGTGTAATATTTATCCCATACAATTTATTTGTAAGATATTTTCTACAAATAAATCTGTCGCGTACAAGTGAATCTGTCGCGGATGCCCAAAAAAGTATATAGGCCAAACTTCTAGAATAGTAAAAAAGCATGTGAGTGAACACGAGAGGACATACCGACTTAAACAATACACGATGTCGGCAATTGCCGAGCACTCGATGGATACAGAGCACAAATTTGACTTTGAAACCAAGATATTGGGTCGGAATAAAGGATATTTCGCACGATTGGTAAAGGAGGCAATTGAAATCTATAGAAACCCTGAAAATATTAATAGGGATGATGGATTACTGTTAAAAACGTCATGGCTTCCGGTACTATCAGCAAAATCCAATATTCGACCCGGTATCTCAGGTCGTAACAATTGACAGATTACTCTGAGCAACGTTTGCTCTTAGCTAATCGGATTCCTTTTGACATTCTTAGAGCAACGTTTAAATTCACATACCTACACTACATTTTCACCATAAAACATATCATCTCTTGATAATGGTCTCTGCAACAAGCCCGAAACGTCGAGTAAAGAAGGACGGAACGGTGGAAACCCAAAAATCTAGTACGATAAAAAAAAACAACCGTGAAAGCCTCAAACATTATATACATGAATCTTCAATACGAAATGACATGTAACTCATTTATTTATTAGCCTAATTAATGGTTTAACCTAGATTTTGAAATAACAAATAAACATCGAAAAAATCATATCTAATATTTGTGGATACCTAATAAATTAAATTAAAGTACCAATTACTTAATATATGTTATAATACAGATTTTAAAATTAAATTATTGTCTCTAGAGATCCACCCCTGTGCATATTACAACGTATGGCAGACATCGCGCCGGAGCGCCGTGGCGAATTTTCAATAATAACAAGGGCATTAAATTCGGATTATAAACGCAAATATTTAGCCAGATTCATTGATTTACCCACCCGCCTGGTCTCCCTCCAATACCCGTTATTTTTTACTTTCCGTCAGGTTTTTATTATACCTTGGCGTAACGAACGACAGGCATTTGGTTAGGGGCGGCAAATTAAAGAATGAATACGATTATCAGAATTTGTGGCTTAACAGATCAATTCAAATATCTCGAATTTTCAGCTGTTTGAGAGATTTCTCCGCCGAATCTTATGGGTACATTGGTACGACTGCGTTACAAATACTCGAGCTCGTGAGCGGATACGGAAGAACTTAGTGATTGAAGCGTGCCGCATTGTGTAAAATAGATCTACGCAGGTTTCATATTATAGCAGAAGACGCGAGATGTGACGATTAGGGAATCCAATCCCGAGCCAAAATTCTGATCCCGGGATTACAATTTGACAATCGGGATTGGCATTTCTTTCTATTGTTAATATAAAAATTTTATATTTACTAATAACATTGATAAAATCGGTCAAAAATAAATCTAGCACAATGTATACTATTTAAGACATTTATTGTTAATATTGTATACGTTCAATGCTGGAAATACATAAATTTAATGGAGTAAATAATATTGTAAAATAAATAAATACGAAGGCTCAGAGCAACAGTATACTGAGCTTCGAAAACAGATGCTTGCGACGAATACTGGGTGTGCGGTGATGACTTTAGGAGCAACGAGGAGATAAGAGAACGCACCAAGTAGCCTCTCGTCACGCTGAAAGTGAAGAAGCGACGTTGGACCTGGCTCGGCCACGTGCTGCGGATGCCAGAAGAGAACTTCAACCTGGCTTTCCTGTTCTTCAAGCCGACTGGATTCCGGCGTCCTGGAAGGCCGCTAAATACAATCTACAGAGTGTATACGGCGGAGCTACGGGATGCTGGTTTGACCTTGAACGAAGCAAGAAGACTGGCGAGCGACAAGGATTCTTGGAGGCGCCGCGTGGTGTCCATATGGTCCAGTTAAGGGGCGGATATGGCAAAAGAAGAAAAGAAGAATTATGTAACTGAAAATTTAGTAGGTCTCTAAATTCCAAATAATCTTCCCTTACGCTGATCAGGTCGTAATAGCTGATAATCCCAATAATTGAAGGTGGTTACATGGGAATTGTACGTAAAACATTTCACCGTGGCACAGGTCGCCGTGAGTTTTCTTATCGCATTATAGATGACCGTATACTATACGGTCTCCAATTTTATTAGATTCAATATATATGAACATTAATTCAATTTTCATAGCTGATTTTGGCAAGATTCAAGAATGAAAAATTAACCTAACCTAACAAATAATCCAGTATATCGGTCATTTTCAAAATTTGTTTGCTACTGGCTTCCTGTAAAGTGAAAACCGACAAGATCCGTGTTTATTTAGACATTAATTTTATGTCAGTACTATACGACCCAAAGAGGTTGAACGGTCTTTAATATACGACCATTCCGACATTTCCGATACAACATTATACAACTGCATACGTACGAGTTTCAGGACACGATTACAGGTAGGTTTCCTTCAAGTACCTACCTACCTACCAGTTGATTTTTTTAAATCAAAACGAACAAAGTAGCTAAAATGCTGTCTCTGGTTTGTGACTGTGGAATAATAGGGTGTCCCCAAGTTACGCTAGTACGTCTCCGTCAAGTGCGTTCGTTGGGTTGAAAAAATCGCGAGGTAAGGGCAAAATAGGCGATGGGCTACTGGGGTCCCCGTCACTAAGGTAACTAACTTAGCTAGCCATTCTTACCCACTGTTGTAGGGAATGAGAATACGTACAATATACCTTGGCAACATTTAAAGATTGATTTTTATTTTCAAAAGAATAATATTTACGGGTATTCTGTAGCTGTGTACAGAATAAGGTTTTCGAGGGCTTTAAATTAACCTAAACCCACATGAAATTCCCGAGATTGTCGGTCTGTCTTGTGGGAAAAAATATTTTGACCTTCTGAGCTAAGTAGGCTATATTATTATAACAAAAATCTAATAATATTAAATAACAGTTGTTTTTATTAAATAAACTTACATAAAATTAGTTAAATATGTTAAATTTTTGGAAAAATATCGAGCGCTACGGTTTGTAAAAAAAATCATTTCAACCACTGATTTTCCATTGCATCTAATAGTTCCTGTACACGTGCATGGACTTACTGACAGCAATAGTGCGTATTTTAAAACTATCGTGACAATAATTGTTTACACGTAAAAGAGCTGACTGTCTCTCAAATCTCATTCTTCAAGAGTAAGCGAGACGCGATGGTACTTTTTGACAGGTAGTGAAAATCGGTTAACCTCAAAATGAGTATAGTTAGTTTTTTTTGCCGGCACGTTCAGCACTATCGTTCTACTCAGAGCTCGAAATGGAATGGAACGCACCGGAGCGTCGTTCCGGCTCGTGAAATTTGTAAAATTATCGCTCCGTCTTATGGAAAAAATATGTTGATCATCTGAACTAGATAGGCCTTAGAATAGAAAATCTGATACACTTATTTTTATAAAATACACATACGATTTGATGACTATGTAAATATCTTCAGAAAATTTGTCGAGCGCTCCGGTTCGTAAACTTTTCCATTTCGAGCGCTGGTTCTACTGCGAAGGCGCAGATCAAAAAAATCCCTACTGACGCATGAAGAAGAAAGAAGCTTCCAAACTTTTTTGATTCATGCATGCCAACTTGCAACCGTATGATATCGTAATACATGTTTACACATACGTTTTCTTGTTATGGCCGCGATAATAATTGCTGTCAACAGTAAATCCATGCACGTGTAAACGGGGTATAAAACTCAAAGTGTGTAATCTGGCGGCTCTCGTGGTGCAGTGCGTAAGGCGCTGGCCTTCCATCCGAGAGTTCTGGGTTCGATTCCCAATGAGGACACAATATTTATGTAATTTTCTCAAAGTCTGGATGTTTGTGATCGTTCAAAATTACTAACAACCACCTTCTACGAAAAAGCAAGGACATGGTTATTAATAATTCTAAAAAAATGTGTATAATCCCTGTATTCATATAAGCGTGAAAAATACTGACGTTCTGTATAGACAAAAGTATGCCATAATTGTATAAGTGACGTTTGTTAATATCATTAAATGGCAAAGGGGATAATATATATTCGTCCTATACTCCTATGGTACCCATGAGCAAGAACTACAAAACGTTTAAAAAAAAGTAGGCCTAGCTAGAGTCTGCTGGGTCAGAGATGTCAAAGAGGTAAGTATCTGGCATCTGCAGTACCTACGTGGTAATGAAATTCACAGCACTGAGAGGGAGAATGGGACGACTGACCTCCGGACAATTGGACGCTGCACTGTCGTAGACACGTGTAGACGAGGTATTTTAATCAGTTTCTATCTACCACTTAGTAGTTTGAATTCATTTTACTGTTAACATAATGTATTCTTTATCGCGGATTGAGAATTACCATGCCTAAGGCTTTATATAAAATAAAAAACTCTTTTTTCGTTGGAACTTAAACATATGCACGATTAAATCATTGTTTACGTCTGCATATTTACATTCTCACCAACTATGAAATCATAATATACCTAATCATTAAAATATAAAATATAAATAATAATATTGAATATTTTTTTTAAAGTACCTATAAGTACCTAACGTCTATTTATTTTCGAATTCTGTGGCGTCCAGTTGTCCGGTGCCAAATCGTCCTAGACCCCTGAGAGGAGTTGATTCGGCTCGGAGAAGTCTTCAAACAGTGTTGAATTGTACCAGTATGGTGTTTTTGTTTTTATTTTTACCTACGTATTATTATAATCGATCTGCATATTTTTATAATATGTGTTATAATACAAAATATTTAATTTGAATGAATATAAATAATTTCAGTCAAAGCTATTTGATTTTAAAAGTAGTACGTCGAAGCCAAAAAATTGAGCACGCACTTTATTTCCAACTCTAGTGGATTTTCATATAACACCTGGAATGTTGCGAAAGAGGGCAGAGCCCCCACCGCCGAGAGGGAGCGAGACAAAACTGAAGAGAGAGCGAAAAGATTTGCTGAATCAGTATGTGCCTAACGTCAGCTAAATCGATTTCGAGACCTTGCAAATAAAGTCCTCCCTGCCGGTTCGCCGATTCGGGAGGGAAAATTTTCCAACGACGAATGGGCCGTGTAAGGGAAAGCGGATTTTGTTGATTGGGTTGCAATTTTGGAAATTAAATTTAGCCCGGAAAGGTCTTTATAGAATTATGTCGCCTTGGTAGTTTTAGGGACTCTTCAATGTAAAAATATAGGTAATGAATAGCATATAGCTGGAATACTTATGTAGAATGTACATATTATACCTATTTGCATATTATGAGAGCATTAATGCTCTCGCGCAGTCGCCATTAGATTTTATCGCAGTACCTACCACGCAGTGACGTCCCTTGACAAAATACCACCCCTAGGCAGCACCAAAATGCCGCCTTATTTTTTATACAGTATTTATCATCTCATGAGACCGATATCGAAGAAATGTGTTGTGTGGACACATTACTAACAAAATATATACAACTAAATCCAATTTAAATAACATCTCTACTTCAATAGACAATATTATAACGTCCACGGTTTCAGATACATTAAAAAATACACCTGACAACTTTCAAAACTCACGAGTGACTGGCAAAAATATTCGGATAAATTAATAAGGTAAGTATGTATCTACCTATAATTCAAATATAATTCGCAAACCTGCATGTGTCATTGCTGGTCATCGAGGACGTTACATCCTTGGACAACGGAAGTAAACTAGACATCGCAAACCAGACAAAAAATTACAGTCCTGTTAAACCTTTTATGTTAATTAATACATTTTGTTTCCAACCAGCGAGGTGAATTTTTAAATGTAAAGATATTTCCGTTATTACTAAGTTTAGGTACCTATTTTCATATTATATACCCAATGACATTATTAATGGACGACACACTCAATACAGTAGCTAGCAAGTAAATTCGCATGTATAGGTAGACGTCACGCAATTTCCATTATGCGATATCACGCATCGGGAATTTATAGCAATATGACCTTTATTGTAATGGCGTTAAAGCAGTGTTTCTAATGTCAATGTTCATTTGAGCGAACCCGTTCGAACCGAACCATTCGGCAGACCCAACAAAAAGCATCAGGAATTTATAGCAATATCACCTGTATTGTGATGGCGTTAGAACAGATTATGCCATTCGGCAGACCCGACAATAAAGTGAGTGTCATTTTCTTTTCCAGATGATTCGTCCATATTAATGTCATTGTATATACCTAATGATTCTTCTCGATTTGCCGCCCTTCGAGTAACTGCCACCCCCAATCGATGATCAATCTGCCTACCTCCAAGGGACATCACTGGTACCACGTGATATCTAACATCATCTTTTATCAATACAATGTAACATTTTACAAGCGTTGGTGGCATTTTAATTGAAACGATTTATACGTTTGATTTGATGTATTTTTGAATTGTGTTCTTTTAACGATTCGATTAAGGAAACAGTATCATGAATTATTATGTACCTACGTATTTTACGGTAGCACTTGGAGTCGCAACCATCAGATTCTGGGCAATGTGGTTAAGTCACTTGCATCATACATAATAGTGACAAAATTATCCAATAACTATTTTGTCCAAGATGTTTTCAGTTATGGTTCGGTGTATTTCGCTGCCTTTCCATGTACAGCAATCAACACAGTCATTACATTCATTATATCTAAAGCGTGGGTGACCAACCCGCGGCCCACTGGATGTCAACTTGTGGCCCGTGGAGCAGTGAGAAAATAAAAATAATATCAAATGCTGCCGCCAGATGAGCTTATTTCGTAGATTGATATTCGATATTGACTCAAGATTGTTAAAAGTTCCGTGTGCTTTTTGCTGCATTTGCAACGCCATTCTCCGTAGACGTCAATTTATTACCGGGAAATTTACAAATGGAACATTGTGAAATATGTTGCGATGAACAGTTGAAGGAAAAATGCCATCAGGTTGGTTTGGAAGAGTTTTACAAAACATATATGGACAAGGAGAAATAATATCCTTCATTTTACAAACATGCTCTAATAATGACTTCGTTATTTGGAAACACCTACACGTGTGAACAGCTTTTTAGTCGGATGAAGCATATCAAATCCCGAGTGAGAACACGAATCACTAATGTGCATTTGGAAAACTGTTTGCGTGTAGGAACAACCTCACTCGAAATCGATATTGATGCACTTAGTTTTGCCACACAAAATCAAACTTCTCAAAAACTTCTTCAAAAGAAATATATTGGATTGTCATTTTTGTTTTATTTTATTAATATATAATATATATTTCTTTTTTGTTTTGTATAATAAAAAAAATGGTTGTGCGGCCCGGTAGGAAGTCTCATTTTTAGAATCTGGCCCGGCTGCTGAAAAGGTTGGCTACGCATGATCTAAAGTAAATGTTTTGGTTTCGGAACAAGTCGAACATGTGTTGTGTTCTTAATGATAATTGTATATACTTACTTATCAATAAAACAATACATCGTATCATCTATTCAATAATGGACTTATCTTGGCGATATCTGAATAGGTACTTAATACTCTTATGAAATTGACTGATTAAGTGAATCTAAAATTGTGTTGAAAATTATTGTGACATTTTGTAGTTTTCTACAGCGGTAAAGTTTGCTACAAATGAGCTACAACAGTGACGTCCCTAGGCAAAATGCCGCCCTGAAAGAAACTTAGAATTCCACTCCCTTTCATTTTGGTTACAAATTGTCTGCCATTTCGTTAGGTACCTACTTACCTATTTTATTATTTATTTTTGGCTATATTAAACAGACAAATACATACATGAAAAATCTTTAAATCAACGTATACACAATGCAGTATTTCCAAGATACCTACTCTCAAACAGTGGTAGTTTTAGGTATATGATGTCTGTGGCTCTGACAGTTTTTGAGGCCCTCTTGTGAAAATTTTGCCTGTGCGATAAACCGCCATTACCTACAACATGTATTACAATAAGTATTACGATAATAGTTAAGTATGATTTGTTATGCTTCCATCATTATTTTTTTTAAATTAAAACGTCGATATTTAAGGGGGGACATGCTCAGCGTAGGTCAAAATGGAACTTTTATTGCATTTTCAAAGCATGATCCTGGACATACCTTAAACGTTGAAGATAATCTATGTATATAATTTTGAAGCCTTATTATCTTTTATATTTATTTTAAACATTTGATGACTGCATAAAGTATTTTTATTACATAAAATAGTATTCTTTTAAACCTCTCGCTCTAATGTTTTAGAATATAGTCATATTTCAGTACATGCATGTGCAGTGGTGTTAAGATTTTTTACATTTATTAATTTTTAAACGCATTTATAAAACCATTAGTATAATTTATGTCGACATTATTATAGTGAAATATTTACGATAAAAAAATATATTGATAATCTCTGTGATCCCAAATTTGACAAGAATTAGGCATTTTATTATACAAAAAATAGGCAAGATTAACACATTTGAAGATAATTCTAAAAATACTTATTATAAACAATGTCTTTGACCATTCAAGTGTGATAAACATCCTACGAATAATGATTGCTTTATAATAATTATTGACCTAAGAATAAGGTAGTGTTTTTTTAAAATACGCCATTTCTTTTGGCATCCCCAGTGGTTAAGCTACAGCATACGGCCGTAGCCATAAATTGAAGTAGGGAGTAAAATGATGTTAACGCGCGTGTTTGAACATGTACCGTTAAAAAAATCGGTTAGGCCCCACGCTGAGCCCGTCGGCCCTTAAGCAGACGATGCGGTCGCTTAAAACTCATTACGTGCATCCAACGCAACTATTGCGTTGCAAATTAGATATAATTAGCATGTTATTTAAATGTGGTAATTAACTAGTAATTAACAGGTTCGCAGTTAATGAAACCACCGCTCCTCTCGAAAGATGTACCTAATATTTGTGTTCGTTCCTTTATTCGCTGTCATTTATAATGTGTCGCCCATATGAAACGCATGAAATGCCTACCCCACGGGACGTAACTGGTCTACGATAAAAAATTACGTGTAGCTAATTTAATCTTTGTGTTTTAGTAACCATTTTTAAGCAACACTTTCATATATTTAGGCCACATTTATATTATGCAGAAGGTTTTTTTCAACTCATTTAAATACAGCTATATGTCACCATAATATTAATTTTAACATATTAACACCGGCCAAACCAGCAGAGAGAAGACAGCAAAATATTGTAAGATGCAAATAGATTATCAGGAGTGAATTTATTATAGGCGTGAATAGGTACATCATTTTAGAATTCATGGGGTAGTTGGCAGTAAATAAATATAAATAAAGTAGGTGGCTGCGTCTACCCCGCGAGCTCAGATCAACCCTTACTGTTTACCCTAGTCAGATGAAATTATGCGAAGGAAGTTCAACATTGAGACGGCTGTGTATAATGGAAATTACATTATAATTCACGGGAAAATAACCACCATTGACAATTATTATTCTGTGCAGGCGAAGACCATGTCTGATCCTAATAAGATCATATTATGGACATCCACAGAGTGGAAGTTTGTATTAACAGATTTGTTTTTACGAGAAATGGATGTTAACCATTTGCCCAGCCTATTAGGTCTATACTCAAATTGAAAAACAATATGGGTATTTGTCAGACCCGGGATTCGAATCTGAGACCTACGACATTATAGGCCGACGCTTAAGCCACTCGGTTATCGTGGGCGGGTGAAGGCGCAGGCGAAGAACTGGGTTATATTTTAATTGTAAGATTTTTAACATGTCTTTCTATACTTTAGAATTGCTTCATTATTCAGGAACTAGTGCTGGGCCAGACATATTTTGAAAGGACAAAAGGAATTGAATGTCTACATAAAATACGTTCCTTATGTCATCATCATCATAATCAGCCGGGGTCAATCGACTGCTGGATGAAGACCTGCTCTAGCTCCCTCTACTCGTTCCCTAGTTCTTAGCTGACACGTACATACATCCCCCAAACTTTAAGAGTTCGTCTATCGAGCGGCTTTTAAGACATCTCTGTGGGTGATTAGTGCCCTTTCTATGCTACTGTATGACGGCATTTCGAGTGCTTAAAGTCAAACAACGTTATTTACAAAAATGTTTTTTTTTTGTTTTGAGATAACGTTATTTTACATTTTCGGCTACATGATAGTCAAACAACGTTATGTCATCTTTTCTAATTTCTTCTTAAATCGTCAGTAAAGTTTAACGTTAACTACATAAGTTACCCTTGTTTTCATATTTTTTAAAACTATTTCTATAAATTTTAACATCATCATAAGCAAGATAAATGTACAATACATAATAAATTATAAAATATGAACATTGGGTTTTTAATTTAATAAAGATTTCCCTTGTTGAGTTACAAGAATCTAAAAAAACGATTTTTGGCTTTCCTGTAAAGTTGCACTATTGTAGATAGTGTTAGCCCTCGATTTGTCCAACGATTGTCTACTCTATGAGGGATATTTCTTATGTACTCAACAAAAATTGTTATTTACAAAATTGTCATAAAGCACTTGTAAAAGAAGTTATGATTATTTTTTTTCTATAAGGCTGCGTGCCCATTAATGAAGTTTGTGGTCATATTTTTATGTATGTATGACTCCTATAAGCCCCGCGCAGGCATACCGCACCGACTGTTTCCTATATGTTTAGTATAATGAGGTCAAGTCACGACGACCAGATGTTGTAATAGACGCGCGCTGTCAATGTCTGAAGCGGCTACCATAGTAGATTCAAGACATCACACTAACAACCTGCCTCGGTTTCAAGCAAAACACCTGTCAACTATGATTGTAGAATAGATAAGTACATAAGGAATGTATTTCAGGTAACCATTAAATTATTTCTTCATTCAAAATCCAACGGACTATTATTTTTATTTTTATTTTTTTTATTTAATTTATTAAGGAAACAAACCGTTACATATTGATTACAAAAATTTAAAATATAATAATGAAAAGTTATTGCAACCAGCAAAGTTTCCATATATACATTATAAAATAGTTAAGCCTAACAAGATAGAGATTAAGAATAACATAAATATAAAGAAATTACATAAGAAAATTACATGAGAAAAATGAGGAAGAATAATGAATAATTAAATTATACACAAAAAAAGTAACATAAAAAATATATATATCTATATATACAAAAGTTTAAATGAAACAGGTGAATTATTAAAAGGATCAACGGTGGAGAAATACATATTATAATTTAAACAAGAGCGCCGAATAAAAGAGTTTTGTGCATAATTAGAACCGCTACGACTGATATGGTACAAAATTTGGTTTCGCGTAAATCTTGATGGACAATGGAAACCCACCCTTTCGAGTAGGTTTGGCGAGTCAACAAAACCATTGATAATTTTAAAAAGAAAATATTGATCAGATATAGAACGTCGACTTTCCAAAGATGGTACCATAAAAGTTGCAGCGGTCGAAACAAAATTAGATAAATCGTAACAGTAAATTTAAACGTACTTATGAAATCGCATATAATCGAATATTACTTATTTAATTACGAAGGAGAAAACAGTATCCGCATTATTAATAATTATTTGTAATGATTTTTATTAATGAAACAACGTGGTCAATGCCAATACTATGATATTATTAACATAGTTGTAATTATTGACATTCGGCGCTACTCAAGTTTATGTATGGTTGATGTTGAAATTCCCTGCCTTGCAAACAACAACAAGACGCCCGAGCTAGTAAGATGAATTGCTTTTGAGGCATTTGAATAAATTTATTTCGGGAAAGTGTTTTGAATCCTTAGTAGACAATGATGTGGGATGCCTGGTGAAATTTGGGTACCAAACATCTATGAATAATATAATATCTTCATGAAATGGCCGCGTTCTCTTCTTTCGTAATGGTACCATTAAAAATATAACAAAATAACGAATTATTCAGTCGTAAATAACACTGGCCCCACTTGCTTTCTTGCTAACAAAATCTCAGATTTAAAAAATCCTTAAATCTCAGATTGTATTAAGTATTAAATTAAGTATATATACTTATATAAAAATAATTACAAGATAAAAAAGAACTTTTTATATACAACGTTTTTAAATTTTCTGTCGAATCATATTATAAACTTGACTTGACTAGCTTAAACGATCAAAAAAAATTATACTTGATAGAAATAATACTGAAATGTCATTTTGACATTCATATTGATTTCCATAGTAACGCACGTATATATTAATAATTTAGTTGCTAGGACCCCGAACCCCTAGCAACCAATAATGGTGTCTAAAAAACTTTTCATACAAAACAGAATTAACTGAAAATGAATTCAATTCTACTTAAATATGGCTAAAAGTATTTAAAAAATGCATTGGCATCGTGTTCTGATATATTCTAAAAGTTTCAAATGTCTAGCTAGTCGGGAAGTTAGTTAAAAATCGATTGCAAGGTTTGTACTGGATAAACAACCACCGGACAAATAAAAATACGACCTAATAAAAACGTTGTAATAATGTGCATTTTTTTCAAAAAAAAATTTTTTTTTTTGCATACTTATAGTGAACATTACAAATTATTAATTTAAGACGTTCACAATGTGACATTTAGAAACAAAGAAATATTATTAAAACAGTGCTATATATAAAAAAAAAGAAAAAGATCAGTATTAAGTTATTTAACAGTAGAAAAGTGTAAATACAAAAAAATCGGTGTGTAGGTACACGCGCGTTAGAAGTTATATTTCTTTGGTGTAACAAAACAAAAACAAAACTTGTGATAAACTAGTTTCTTCGACTAGCTCTTAATTATCTTGTTAAATTACACACTCAAGAAAAAGGACTGCTTATTGGAACGCCGTTAGTTTATTTCTATACACTTTAACATATTATATTACTAAATTATATAATTATGTATCCTTGTTTTTATTTTTAAAGTAACAACTGCCACTATGACGTTTAATAGTTTGTTTACGTAAGGAATTGCAAATGGCCGACAATAATAAATTCGCTGCCTAGCAACGGAACAATTCTAAACTATAATATTATACTGTATAATCGTCACGATTACAGTATCATTCTGTGGCGTAATGGCTGTGCGTTCGGCTGATAACCGAACAATCGTTGGTTCGAATCCAATCGAGTGTGTTTTTTTGTGTGAAAACATAAATTATGTGTTACATGTCACACGCCAAAAATACACTCTGATCTGATTTTCCAAACGCGCCTAAAGATGTATAACTTCAAAAAATATTAATTAGGTAGGTACAAGGAAAAACACCGAATGAGCTAAGCAAACCATATTTCAAGAATTTATAAAACGACATCCACCTATTATACCCATCATCACGTAGGTGGAATATAATTATCAATACTCGAAGCGATTTGGTTGAACTGAGTTATTGCCCTCCCAATTGGCATCACCAATGGCAGGTTAGTTCTGCTCCTTGGGAGAACAAATAACTGATGCTCCCGATTTCTAAGATATTTATCAGGGTCACACAAGTCAATACTAGCAAGAATAAGAGTTCTCATTTACACTACGTATAAGTCGAAAAAAATACGTGGCCAAATATTGATATCATTACATAACATACTTTTATCAACTAAGGATGTATAATTAAAATAAAATGATACCGCCATGACTTCTTCTGGAGAATGGTTTCCTCGTGTCAGGATTATCAGGCACCATCAGCGAGAGCTGCGAGGCTATGAAATAAATTAACTGTCCAGACATATAGACATTTTCAGTGAAATGTTGTCTTTTTTTGTAGTTTTATTTTATTGTTTAACATTGTTTATGTTATTTATTTTTTCTCTCTTAGATAATATGTATTTTTATTTAACTCGTTTGATTGGAGCCAGTTCTTGTTCTATTTAAATCTCATGTTGTGAACGTCTTGAATTCTAATTTGTTATTTACACAAAGTTTTGTTTATAAATAAATAAAATATCGAAATGAAAGAAAAGTATTATTTTTTTGCTGCTTGCATAGTAATTGTGACAAAAAGATCGATTCAATTCAAATAATAAAAAATGAATTTTGTAAAAAAAGGTGTTTATAAATAATATTAATAGTTAGAGAAATCATTTTTCATATAAAATCTGATCCATTAATTTTAACTTTCAATTATTATAATTGTGATTTTTTAAAGATCATTTTATCTATTTGTCTAACAAGATCAAAGATAAAAATAAAACAATCTTATAACTTTATAACTCTTATAATAGTGCTCGTGGGAAGCCATGAAAAGGCGCCTTAGAGAAATTCGGAAATAATTTTAATCGCACATCCCTACATAATCATAAGGAAGTGATACTAAGTATACATAATTTGGAGACACGTACCTATGAGAAATATACAATCACTAGAAGTGAAAAATCATGTAGGTGTGTTTAATAAAAGAATGTAACATTCTTACTATCTTCTTCTTGGTCGTGCACTCATGGCTGAGGATCGTGACCACATTTAAATTTCGCCATCCTTTGAGCGACCAAGGCTTTCCATTCTTCTCGATCTTCTGCTTCTCTCAGGGCAGAATGGATGGTGCCCTCAGTCAGCTCTTTCACTTGGTCGCTTCATCGCGCAGACGCTCTTCCTCTGCTTCGCATTCCCTGGAGGCTACCCAAAAATACCGGTCCCTCCAGCTTGTCCGGTCCGCGCCTGACAATATGTCCAAAAAACTGCAGAATTCTTCTCAGACATATCGTCGAGAGCCGTTCCTTTATCTTCAGTCTCTGGATGATTGACTGGTTTGTCCTGTGCTCCGTCCAAGAAATGCGAAGCATTCGGCGCCAACACCACATCTCAAAGGCATCAATTGCCTTCCGCTCCCTTGCCTTCAGGGTCCACGACTCGACTCCGTATAGAATATTGAGAACACTAATGTTTGCACAAGCATCATTTTTGTGGCAATCGAAATTCCCCGATCCTTCCATATAGTGAGTGGTAAGGCGTGTTATCGCATTTTTTGCAATCTGTGTGCGCCTTCTTATTTCCGCTTCGCATCCGCCCTTTTCACTGATGGTCGATCCCAGATATACAAACTCGTCGACTGGTTCAAGGTTTTGGAGTGTACTTGGTGTTGGTAGAAGGTTGGCCCGATCAACGACCATTAACTTGGTCTTATTCCTATTAATAATGAGGCCGTATTTGCGACTCTCTTCCTCTACATTCATATATCTTACATCTTGTGAATTATTCGTTGAATAAAAATATAGTTTATTATACTAAATATATTTTGTGTATAGTTTTATTCATATGTTTAATTTATATTAAAAATATATAAATTTTATACTAATAATTCGCCGGGTTTTGTTTAATCCCGGGATTGAAATTCATAGGAATGGTTATGATTCGATTGATATGTTTTCGATGGTTACATGTATGTATGACCGTATAATATACGGTCTCCAATTTTAATAGATCCAATATAAACATTAATTCAATTTGGCAAAATTCATGAATAATTCAAGAATGAAAACTAAACCTAACCGAATCAAACCTAACCTAACCTGACCGAACCTAGGCGAACCCAACCTAAAAAACAATCCAGTATAATATCGGCTATTTTCACAATTTGTTTGCTGCTGGCTCTCTGTAAAGCCTAAACCGACAAAAACCATGTTTTATTTAGACATAAATTTTATGTCAGTATTATACTACCCAAAGAGGTTGAACGGTCTTTAATATACCTTCAAGCGTTCGCCGACGAATGACGACAAACTTTAACTTTTTTCGTTTAGTATGTCACCTCGTTGCATGGTGGATAATGCGCGGATTGGGGCGTAAACCCAGGAAATGCAGGTTCGATCCTGCTGGGCGTCTTACTTTTTTCAAAAAGATTTTTTCTATCGGTTATAATATATTTTCTCAGAAGTGTTTTTCATAATTATGTATGTTCAATAATTAGAATGATACATTCTTAAATCTTGTGCATTATTCGTTGAATAAAAGAAATAGTATTCATTTTTATTGAACTAAAATTACAATGTGTAGATAGTGTGTGTCTTTAAAATTCAATTAAACCCTACCTAATCCAATAAGTAGATACCTAACAGTAAAAAAATATTCGTTTAATTATAAAATATCTAAAATTATGCTATTAAATTATACAAGATTTTAGATATTTATTTTATAGATAGAAGACTATTTTTTCTTGATTATGGTTTGGTTAGGCAGGAACTTAATGATTTAATATTGATTGATTGATAAAATTGATTTAATATAAATATGGGAGGGAATTGAAGGGGGTTTTTTTATAATTTAGATAAAAATTTTCCTTTTTTTTTGGGATATTTACATAAAAATAATACATAAATCTAATATATAAAAAACAATATTTGTTTGTTTGTTTGTTCGTATTTTATGCGCTTCCATACCGTTCATCCGATTGCGATAAAACTTTGTCAACTTATTGCTTGCACTTTCGCGAAGGTTATAGGCTATATCTTATAGATAAAAATGAATGTCTGTCTGTCCCGTATGCATTCCTATACCATTCATCCGATTGCGATGAAACTTTGGAGAGTTGTTGTGTGCACACCCGCGAAGGTTTTTTGAATTAGAAAACCATCTTCTTCTTCTTCTTCTTCTTCTTCATTCTATCTTCTTTTATTCGTATGGTTCCTATACCATTCATCCGATTGCGATGAAATCTTTGTCAGTTGTTGTGGCAACACCCACGAACGTTTCTGAATTAGAAAAACTATCTTCTTCTTCATTCTATCTATATTCTATCTTCTTTTATTCGTATGGTTCCTATACCATTCATCCGATTGCAATGAAACCTTTGTCAGTTGTTGTGGCAACACCCGCGAAGGTTTTTGAATTAGTACAACCATTTTCTTCTTCTTTTTCATTCTATCTTCTTTTATTCGTTTGGTTCCTATACCAGTCATCCGATTGCGATGAAACTTTTGTCAGTTGTTGTGCACACACCTGCGAAGGTTTCTAAATTAGTATTATATAAACTACAAAGCTTGTCGTTTGTTTGTTCTATCCAATTTTGATTTTTTTTACTACATATTGATACTATTAATAACGTTTGCATATTTTGGAATCGATTTTAATTAAATGTTCTTCTGTTTGACCTCCTATTAGAATTATTTTCATATTGCCATATTGTATTACACAGATATTTTAAAAAGATAATTACTTTTTTTTTTTTTAAATATCTTAGATAAATGTATCCATGAAGCGACCCTGTGCGAAGCCGGGTACTTCAGCTTGTACTTTATAAAAATATCTAATTACTCTCTAATTGTTATTCAAAAACTTTGACAGCCATTTTCTCCTAACAGGTGTTTGCTAAATAGTTTACCCTTGTACTGAGGCAGCGACATGTATTAATAAACTTAATAATATGAAAAATCTGTGAAAATTGGTGTTTTATCATTCTTTACAAGATATTAAGCAAATATCTTTCTACTGTTTCCGGTTTCAGCCACCCCTCAGTGGATATATTTTAAAAATCTGATTTAATCATATTTCATGAATTGAATTGAATGCTTTTGTATCTCATATAAATTAAATGTTGCCAACTTACTAGCGTCAATTTGTGAGAAGAGTTTTTTTCAATTCTGAAGTGTTGACAGATAGCATCAACAGTGCTGCCACTACTGCCACCCACACTGAAAAGAAAAATGTCCATGGACGTGCTAACGTTTCAGCAGTCAGAAGTTATCTTTCAATAGAAATTAGTAGAATCGTCAGATTTTTACAGTAGTTGTGAGAGTAAAACTTGTAAATAATATTTAAATGTAGATTTATATCAACTAATAGAGAAGCGAAGAAAACACAAAATATTGTATTAAAATAGCTTTATTGTCAGTTTATACATAAGGGAAAACAGATAGACGCTAAGCAAATGTGATCGTAGGCTGATCAATAGACTTTTTTTTTCGACCATGTCCGATTCTAATAAGATCATATGGGCCTCCACAAAGTGAAGGTTTATATTAACAGATTTTGTTTTTTACGAGAAATGGATGTCAGCCACTTGCTCAACCTATTAGGTCCATACCCTGACTCACACACAAATCGAAAACAATATATGTGCTTTCCAGACACTGGATTCGAGCCTGGGACCTACGGCATTATCGTCCAACGCTTAGGCCGCGCGGCCACCGTGGGTGTTAGTAGTAGACATATCCATCTTGTTTTTTTGCTTAGATATGACATGCGAGACCTCTTGTGGTGTAAATAATGAATCAATCCATTTAATCCGTCGCAATCCCTGTACATTTTCAAACATATTTAAATCTTAAAGTTATTGATTTGTAAAACAACAAAATAATCAACAAAAATATCGAAGTTGTATTTATTTTGATTTCAATTGAAAGCGTATTGATCAATGCTGGATAGCTAGAACTCGGGAAAATCGGGAAAAAGCCCTCTGGTTTGTGTGCCAATAGACCATGATTTGATGATTATAACAATTTAGACCCCATTGATGTTGATTTACTAGTACGCCACTGGGTAAAACGATAGTAGGCATCAACTATGAGAACATGACTTGCCAAATATGCACAATTTAATGATTGCTGACTTTGTACCTGTGTGTTCTTAACTTTTCCTCGTGTGCATTTAATATGCAGTAATGGTAAACCATTTTAATAATAATAATATAAAAATATGTCGGTGCAAATATTATTATCATGGAACAATTAATAAATTGTTCCACATAGTGCCCTCTCTGAATACAAACTATGTATTTTTTTTGTTTACTCTCAATTCTTGATTTTTTTTTCGACCATGTCCGATCCTGATAGGATCATATGGGCCTCCACGGAGTGGAGGTTTGTATTGACAGATTTTGTTTTTTACGAGAAATGGATGTCAGCCACTTGCTCAACCTATTAGGACCATACCCTGAAACACACAAATTGAAAAACAATATGTGTACTTGCCAGACCCAGGATTTGAACCTGGGGAACGTAGATTATAACAACCAGCCATTGTCAATTGCAGAAATAAATATTTTAATGCAGGTAGCTTTATTTTAAATGAAATATTTTATTAAAATATAAATTTGAATGAATAAACATGAATCCAATATGAATTTATTCGTTCATAAAGGGTAGTTAATATAAACAAAAAATGAATACTTTTAAAACTATTTATTGGTTTGCGTCTATAATAATAGCTTTCTTATATATTATTTATACAGATTTTTTAAAAATTTTAATCACACGAAGGCTATAATAGCTTAATATAATATTATTTTGAACACTACAGCACCCCTAGAGGCCCAATGACAATAGTGTAGTTTGACAGTAATGTATGTCGTAATAGAAGTGGAACAACCACAAACACCCATGCTTTTATAAAATCACATAAATGTCCTCACCGGATCGAATCCAGAACTCCCGTATGAAAGGCCAGAGCCAGTGCCTTACGCACTGCACCACGAGAGCCGATTAGTTACTATGGATAAGAAGTTAATATTCAATTTATAATTAAAGTAGATACATTTCAGATGGTGTGCGGCAGTGACGAAGAGTGGAGGTAGGCTGTTAAGATCCGACATAAATAGTGCACACTAAACTTTGTCAGTCAGACGTATTTGTTTTCATTGAAGACTAGGTACATATTGCAAATCGTGTTGGTTAGATTTTAAAATTCAATTAAACACTGCGTAAATAGTTAATAGGTAAAATATTGGTTTATCTATAAAAAAAGCTAAGATTATGCCATTAAACCATGCATAATTTTAGTTATTTTATAAACAGAAGATTTTTTTAATCGATTATGGTTTGGTTAGGCTGGGCTTATTGAGTTTTAAAACATTAAACAACACCATCTGTAATATGACCAATATTTATTGATGGGTATGGGTTTACGTAGGGTGTTGATTTACACTTTCACACTTGTTAAAAACACTGATTCAGGGACATTACGTAAGTATATTTCGCTTGACAAGTAACAATTAATTATTAATAACATTTGTAAACGCACGCTTTGGCGCAAAGAGGTGGCAAATCGTATTTAGAGGCGACGTTCAAGGCTCAAGGGTAGATTACCGACTGACCGTACCTACTCTCGACCCTTCGTTCGCCCAGAAACAGATAACGGTAACTGTCTTTTTCTTTGTTTCGCTGTGCATCCTGGTCTAGCCTTGACTCATTTACAATTACAATAATATCATTATATTCCCAACTTTGTCGATTGGAGGATTTTTGATGGGGGATTTAGGCATTGTGAGATTTGGTATCAGTACCTACCTATTCTTAATTCAACGAAAACAAATAAATATGATTGAAAAAGTGTGCACTACTTTTGTCAGATCGCCCATAGCATACCTAAACTATTATGGTTTAGTTTAGGCAGGGTTTAATTGATTTTTAAATATTATCTCGCCAATGTTGTATTCTTTTTAGACTATGGTGATTATTTTTAATCGTGTTAACCGATAATTATGTTCATTTAATCCACATGTATAAAAATGCGCCTTTGTTGATTTCACTGGAAAATCAATCGAAATATTTTATTTATTTATTATCATCCTAGTTAGTAGTCCTCTTAAAAGTCGGATAATACTCTATATGCCATGTCTCGGCAAAGAAACGATAATTTATAATAACTATTTACGAGAAGTTTCCTATTGGATATATAATATGTTATATAATATGGAGAAATATTATTCAAAAAGCACGCGAACCATCTGTTGTTCACCCATGAAAAATAGTTGGCTAACATTGAATGTAGGTACCACCTATTACTACCTACTAGCCATGTACCTGTATTTCACCTGTCATCCGATATGTCCACACCGGTGGTCTACCGGTGATTATCGACACCGTAAACTGAACCCACAACATCTTTCATATTTACACAATAAATATTTCAGAAAATAATTCAGGCCGTTTAAATTTCATGACGACATTTTTTTTAGTATAACCTATTAGGCTAGTTTTTTTAAACACATTCTAATGGTCATATTTTTCAGGATATTGTTTTAATGAAGAATATAATTACACTATCTACTGGCACCTCCGACCTATTATATTACAGAGAGAGAGCATTGTCAGGCTATATTATGAAGACATTTTATTGGGTCTAGGACAATTTGGCACCACAACTGGACGCCATGGAATTCGAAAATAAATAGACGTTAGGTACTTATAGGTACTTTAAAAAAAATATTTAATATTATTATTTATATTTAAATGATTATATTATGATTTAATAGTTGGTGAGAATGTAAACAAGCAGACGTAAACAATGATTTAATCGTGCATATGTTTAAGTTCCAACGAAAAAAGAGTTTTTTTATTTTATATAAAGCCTTAGGCATGGTAATTCTCAATCCGCAATAAAGAATACATTATAATTAGGGAATCCAATCCCGAGCCAAAATTCTGATCCCGGGATTTCGGGATTACAATTTGACAATCCCGGGATCCCGGGACTGGTCCCGGGATTGGCATTTTTTTCGATTGTTAATATAATTTTTTTATATTCACAAATAACATTAATAAAATCGGTCAAAAATAAATCTAGTATAATTTATACTATTTAAGACATATTATATTGTTAATATTGTATACGTTCAATCTTGAAAATACATTGGAGTAAATAATATTGTAATATAAATAATAATGTGAATTTAATATGAGATTGATGTTTCTGATAGTAAAGACTAATCGAATGGATTAGCGAGATTTAAAATAGTAAAGCAAATAATCATGGCGTACTTATGGCCTTTCCGCTTCATAAATCTTATTAGTCAGCCAAATATGAAACTGCCGTAAAACGTATGAGATCATGGTGGAATTACTTTGTTAAAAGTGCGGAGCATTGTTTTTTCAATCTTTCTCATTTTTAATAATTTATGTGAAAAAATAAAATAAATCGGCAACTTACACATGGGTATAAATCAAACTTCACTTCAACTCAGTTTATTTCTAATGTAGTTATTTTTTATTATAAGTATTTTTTCTGTTATATTTTTGCTTTTATTTTATGTTCCATAAAAATTGATAAAAAAATTCAATCCCGAAATCCCGGTATTATGTTTATCAATCCCGGGATTCATAGGTATCGAAAATAGCTCAGGATCCCGGGATCCCGGGATTCGGGATCCCGGGATTGGAATCCCTAATTATAATTAAGAGTAAAATGAATTAAAACTACTAAGTAGTAGATAGAAACTGATTAAAATACCTCGTCTACATTCTGTATACGTGTCTACGACAGTGCGGCGTCCGATTGTACGGAGGCCAGTCATCCCATTCCCATTTTATTATTGCATATGACATTTTTATAGTAGAACCTCAATTTTACCACGTTTTTCTTAGCTCGTATTCTTGTTTCTCTGGTGGTTGTTTATCCAGTACAAATCTTGCAACTGATTTTTAACTAACTCCCCGACTAGCTAGACATTTGAAACTTTTATTATACATCAGAATACGATGCCAATGCATTCTTTTAATACTTTTAGCAATCTTTAAGTAGAATTGAATTCTTCTTTTCTTTCGACCATGTCCGATCCTAATAGGATCATATGGGCCTCCACAAAGTGGAGGTTTGTATTTAACAGATTTTATTTTTACGAGAAATGGATGTCAGCCACTTGCTCAACTTATTAGGTTCATACTCTGGCTCATACACAAATTGAAAAACAATATGTGTACTTGCCAGACCCAGGATTCGAACCTGGGACCCTCGACATTGAATTCATTTTCAGTTAATTCTGTTTTGTATGAAAAATTATTTCGGAAGAAATCCGTAATCCAATCCACTATTATGGGTTGCTAAAGGGGGTGGTCCTTACAACTAAATTATTAATATATACGTGCGTTACTATGGAAATAAAAATGTCGTTTCAGTATTCTATATTTGTTTGTTTGTTGCAAAATGGCAAAAAAATGATTTCAACATTTCAGTTGAAAATGTCCCTCTGAGGCGGACGAAACCGGTCCTAATTTATTGAAGTGGAATAAGTACTACAAAAAAATGCGTTTTATTATATTAAACAACAATACAATGCAGTTCCACCATGAATTGACAGTTACAAAATAAAAGAAATTGCCTTATTTGTCCTAAATTATGAATACATGGAATTGTCAAGTTTATATGATTCAACAGAAAATTTAAAAACGTGGTATGTAAAAAGTTCTTTTTATCTTGTAATTATTTATTGAAGAATATACTTACACTATCTACTGGCACTTCCGACCAATTATATTACAGAGAGAGAGCATTGTCAAGCTATATTACGAAGAGATTTTCTTTGCATATGACATATAGTAGAACCTCAATTTTATTATTATTAACTCACCTATGAAACGTTAAACCACCATGTTGCTTCTCAGTGCGGCTATCAAATTTAAACACAGCACAGTTAACAATCTTTTTTACTAAATTAACTAAAAATATTGACCAGTAGCTTTATATATCAACAACTTACCTACTCTTGGTTTTGCCCAGGGAACTCATAAATAATGGGTACTGAAATACCTAACGGGTAAGGGGTAGCAGGTAACCGATCTCCAGTAAGGAAGAACCCGGAATAAACTTAAACACGTGTCAAGAAAACGTCATACGTCAAATTCTGACAACTGCTCTCAGTTTATGCATTGACGCTCATTTAATACTGGTGTATTACACACACTATTGCAAGTGCATAATGTGCGTTTCATTTTCGCAGGACACTCACATATTCAAAACCCTGCATCAAAATGTAGCGTATTGTATTATAGCCTATCGGAATTTTATTTATAATTTGTTCTGTGGTTTTGCCCTAAGCACATTAGTCAAACCAATGACATTATTAAATGGACAACGCACTCAGCACAGTCGCTAGCAAGTAAATTCGACGTCACGTGACACAATTTCGCAATTTTCATTATGCGATATCACGCATCGGGAATTTATAGCAATATCACCTTTATTGTAATGGCGTTAGAACAGTGTTTCTAGTGTCAATGTTCATTTGAGCGAGCGATATTGATATTAAAATATGAATTATGCCATTCGGCAGACAGAAAAAAAGCATCGGGAATTTATAGCAATATCACCTTTATTGTAATGGCGTTAGAACAGATTACGCCATTCGGCAGACCCGACAAAAAAGTGAGTGTCATCCTGTCTGTATCTATTGTCTAAGGTGTCATCTTTTTTCCCAGATACTTCGTCCATATTAATGTCATTGAGTCAAACCAATATTTACTGGCTTCATTTCAAGCTGCACTATGTTGATTATTCATATACTCCTCTATCTTTATCTTCTATGCACATTGCGGAGATTATACGCATGCCGTATGCTTTCTCACTCGCATTTTCGATTAGTTTTTGTTCAAGTCTTGACTGGCATTGTTTTTACATTAAAATGTATTGTTTAGTCATTAGTGTTTTCAGACGTATATAAAATTTCTTAACTCTCTAAATCTAACTCTAAATATTTAAAAGCAAGGACGGATAGGCAATAGAAATGAAAGAAACCAGTACAATTGCATACCATCTGGTAGTACCTAATCCATTGAAAAGCAATTGATAATTTATATTATTTGAAAAACTTCAGAAACATAATATATATTGGAAATCCTAGAAAAAATAGTTGGACTGAGTGGTATTCGAACTCACATCTTTCACTTTCCTGGTGAGTGCTCTCGCCTTTAAGATATCGATCCGTCTATGATTCTTGCAAATTACTATGTTTTAAATGAGATATTTTTAAATTCCGCCAATCAGGAGGCGATCGGTGATCATGATAAAATATAATATATATATTTTTTTAATTAACTATTTCTTTTATTCAACGAATTATTCTATTAATAATGTACCATTCTAATTATTGAACATACATAATTTTGAATAACACTTCTGAGAAATAACCAATAGAAAAAAATCTTTTTGAAAACAGTAAGCCACCCCGGCAGTGAATCGAACACTGCATCTCCTAAACCCAGGTTTTTTAAGATTTTTTCTATATATACTTTCTATATACTTTATATATTTTTCTATATACTATATACTTTCTTAGAAGTGTTTTTCAAAACTATGTATAGAATATATTAATTTGCCTTATTGACCAAATTTTAGTTACATGGTGCTTCTTAGCTTTCACTGGTATTACTATACTTTATGAACTGAGGCATTTAGCACATTGTTGATAATAAATCATAATATTCAAAATGTATTTATTATTTGCGTGTGGCCCACTTAAAGGCCGTTTAAGCTGTAACAAAACGATGACAACAGGTCACTTTTAACAATGGCCAGGTGAGAAAGGCTGTCTTACAACATTTAAAATATTAACAGACAGGTTCGGAAAAAAAGAATAATTGTCTATTATTATTTGCTACATCATTCTTAGCTAAAGGATTAGAAAGGATTCACAACGCATCAGTCAATAATATAACATATTATATACTTTGTGTGTTTCATATAATTAATTTATCTGTAATATCTATGGTTTATTTGAACATGTTTACTACATTATCAAGTGATTCTTGTCTTTTATATCAGCTGTCAGACGTAGTATATGGCAACGCACTTGAGATGCATGATGAGATCTTTATTTAGCTACATATTATTTTTTTTCCGATATATAGGTACGCGGCGTAAATGGAAACTCTGCCATTCTTGGTGGTATTGCCTCGTGTGTCTCTGATAATTATCTTAGGAATCGAGGGCAACCGTTGTTTGTTCTCCCAAGATGCAGAACTAACCTGCCATTGGTAATGCCAATTTGGGGGGCAATAACTCTGTTCAACCAAATCACTTCGGATATTAACATATTCCACCTGCGTGAGAATGAGTATAGGTGGGCATTGTTTTATAAATTCTTACAATAGGCTCTGTTTAGCTCATTCGGTGCACTTCCTTGTAAGGACCTATCTAATTAATATTTTTTTGTATTTACAATTTTCTACTGTTTAATGCTGATCTTTTTCTTTTTTTATATAATACTGTTTTATTAATATTTCTTTTCTTCTAAATGTCATGTTGTGAACGTCTTAAATTAATAATTTGTTATTTTCACTATAGGTATGTAAATTTCACTTCATTTTTGTTGACTAATTTTGAGGTAGGTACCCTAGGATAGAAATTAAACCAATTAACTATTACTACATATATAATTTAAAAATTATGTTCAACATATAGATGTTTCTATCGCTTTAAGGATGTGTTTAAAATGTTACAAATTTATGAGTCAATTGTAAACTCCAATGAAAAGTTTATGGATATATTTCACTAGAATTGCTTGATAACAATTAAATTAAATGTGTAATGCATGTGTAATGCAACAAAAGAATAATTTGAAAAAGTGCAATGATCACTGACATTAAATTCTAATATACCAAAATATTTATTTTTTAAATTAAAAAAAAAACGAAAAACTCTTCTACTGTATTAATATGTGGGATTGGTTATGATGGGTAGCCAGTAAAACACGTGTGAACACTTTTTATATCTGCTTATTTTATTTAATTACATTTATGAAGATGTTAATTTATGAACGTTTCCACTGCTGATATGCGTATGCGTGCTGGCGCGGCCGAGGCACGCCATGGACTGATTGAGACGGTGGCGCTACAGTACCCCCATCGTAGTAAAATTCTTAATGACATGAGGTCGTAGCATTGCGATAGTATTTATATATGACATAATAATATTACAATGATAAGTATATTATATTTTAATTAACTATTTTTTTATTCAACACATTCACAAGATTCAAGAACACATTATAACTATTGAATATACATAAGTAGCTCAATAGTAGTTCAAATTCAATCAGCCAATAGTAGTTCAATTTGGAAAGCGCTTCAGAGATTATTAGGAGACATTAGTTACAATTTTTCGCAATTGAGTATGACGCCTTTAGCATAGTGGTCTATGTGCATGGGCTCGAAACCCGAGAGATGCAGGTTCGATTCCTGCGGGGTGTCTTTTGGCTGTGGATTTTTTCTATTGGTTATAATATATTTTCTCAGAAGTGTTTTCAAAAACTATGTATGTACATATTATAGGTATATTATGTGATTTTGACTTGTTGATTTCTATGATCAGAAACGATAGGAAATTATAATGACATTTATGTCATATTATGCATCATTCAACATACTTACATTAAAATCTAAATATGGTTCAGACTTTTTAAAGAGAGGCCAAATTTTTCTTTGCACGTGGGCTCTTGGTAGATAATCTGTATTATTCGATTTAAATGCTTTCGTTTACCTGTAGGTTTCATTTTCACTTTGATATAAATCCATACACAATACACATTATTTCATTTGCGTTCAACAAACGGACACCCATGTCCGTCGAAATATTCAAATAATAATTATACACTACCATTGGATATAATAATAGGAGATGGAAGTCTGACTGTCTGAGGTCTTGGAATGATTATTGGCTGCCTTCGGAAGATGACTGGCAACTAAGACGCCTTCGCCTGGCCTATCCCGTCAATCATTCTATTCAATGTTTACTTTAGGAGTTATTGTTTGAAAATATCTGCTTGGACCAAGGAATGTAAGCGTCCTCGCATACACAAACTCAACGCAACCACAATTTCTCATCAATTTTATGCCTGTAATTTATTTGACAGTATTTTGTGAAAGAACACGAATTGGCAGTGGGTACCTGAACCGCTACCGGCGGAGATGTGTGGACAACATCGAGGGGGGTGCTGAGAAAAACGCTGAGTGTTATCGACTAGAGATTAAGCTCGGAATAGAGATTCCTAGATAGACGACGGTTGCGTACTCGGTCATGGACTCAAATGGATCAACCACCAGATTTAGTAAATTAATTTAGTCGACATTTTGGAGAAAACTGAGGCTTTTTGACTGAAACTTTGGGCAGACTGAGAATGCCAACCCCTCATAGACTATAGATACTCGTACATCTAGACGCCACCCGTTGCATTGCTAAATGAAGCTGCGTGCCGTGCGTTTGGTTTGTGGGCGAGCGAACGCATTCGTCTACAAATGTTAGAGATCATAGACCATTTCGCTAGTGCTCGCCCAAAGTGCTCGCACTAGACGCTCAGGATTAAAATATAATTTTCTATTTTTTTTACGTTATATAGTATTTTTAAACGGAAAAACGGAAACAAAATGCAACCATTAGGTAAAGAAATCCATAATTTAACTTAATTTAAAGAAACACTAGGTCACTGATATTAAAATATATAATATACAAATAAATTATCACGAACATGTATCAACTTACCTATGAAACGTAATACCATCTTCTTGCTTATCAGTACGGCTACCATATTTTAATAAAACACACAGAACCATCTTTCCTACTTAATTAACTAAAAATATTTACCACTGACTTTATGTTTAACACAAAAAATAGCAATTTTAGCAACACGAGCTCGCAGGTTATCGACGCTACGTGAAGCGATTCACCATGATTTGCCGGCGATACTTTTGGAAACTAACTCACACATATGTAGACCTTATTAGCGCGTGTCGCAGAGATTATAAGGGTGCCGAATACTTTCTCACTCCCACTCATGCATCGTTTTTGTTCAGGCCTTGCAACCCCTTTCATTTATACTCTCAAATTGTCTTAAAATGTGTAAGATACCTTTTCACCTATTGTATTATTTATAAACCATTTCCATGAAACAAACTCTCAACCAGCGGGGTTTTTATACGTGGGGGTTTGAAGCTCTTACAAGTGTGGAGGCCTTACCTTTAGGTGGTTTTACCTGCGCGAAAAACTGTCATTGGATATTACAATACAAGTTAATCAATAAGTTGCCAGGATTTGTTATGATTTCATTATTTTTTTAAAACTAAGACGTCAACACTTTCTAACGAACTAACTACGTGTATTTTTATATTAAAATGCTATACCTACTGCCATCTCTTTCCGGCAAGATGGCTCACGGCGAACTGTCCTGCGGCGAAATGCAATGCGTACAACGTACATTATGCAACAATACATATACCCAAAACACACGATTTAATAAATAAAACAATAATTCGTCATATAGAAGTTGCATTTCTGTATGCCCGTAATATACAGTAGAGGGGATCATGTCTAACTATCCACCAATAAATAATTAGTATGTTCTCAATTTTTGATTATTATTTCAAATTATTGAGGTTATAATAGGTCAAACGAAATAATAAAAATTATATAGGTTTTGGGCCCCTCAACTAAACTACATCTTAATGCTAATTCTCTACCTACCAGAAGCACCTAGCGGAAAAATACAAAGCTTGCAATTTGAGACATTTTCTTGATAATTTACGATGTGTATGTATGTAAATATGTATCTGAAAACATTAAAAAGAAAAATATTTTTTATTTAAAGTCAAAGATAAATTTACAATTTAAAAAAAAATGTTATGAAATGCAAATTTGTTAAAAGACCCCATCCTAGTTTAAGGTCATATTTATTATTAAAATTTAGTTTATTAAGTTTTCTATATTGTAATGAAGAGATTTTTGACAAATTAATAGTTTTAATTAATTAACTTGAAATCCTTTTTATTTAGAATTTTAAGGTTTAATATATTTAATAAAAAACATTGATTGTTCCAAAAAAAATTAGGTATGTACAATCGATCGCATTATGAAATTACAGATGTACCTACCTAACGTTTCCAAACTCATTACTCCAGGAAAGATCAACGGTAAATGTAGCATAGGACTACGCCATATCCCGTATCGGTACGAGTGCAGCTCTACCAAACTGTAGCGTGTAGTAGGCAATAAAGTAAAGATAACCTCGATGGTGGCCAACCTCTAATAGGGGAGGGAGTGTGGTACGAAAAGAAGAAAAAGGATTTAGAGTTAAACACATTTTTATTTTCTACAAAAATTATCGTATTATCATCAGCCGGGATCGATCCATTGCTCTATGAAGGTCTCCCCACAGCTCCCTCCACTCACATACATCCACCGAACTTTATGAGTTCTTCTATTCAGCAGGTTTTAGCGTCCCTGTGGGCGTTTAATGCCCCTTGGGTACCACTGTATGACGGCATATTTTGTCCAGCGGTTGTCCACTCGCCGAGCGACTTGTCCAGCCCATTGCCATTTCATCTGCTTGGCGACCTCCATCACATCGCGTACTCTTGTCTGCTTCCTTATCCATTAGTTTCTTGAGGAGATGAAAAAGGAGGATTTAGAGTAAAGTTAAACATTTTTTTATTTTCTACACAAATCGATAATAGTATACGTAAGTCGTATAGTACCTACTGACATAAAATTCATGTCCAAATAAAATACGGTTCTTGTCGGTTTATACTTTACAGGAAGCCAGCAGCAAACAAATTTTGAAAAAAGCCGATATACTGGATTATTATTGTTAGGTTAGGTTAGGTTTTCATTCATGAATTCATAAATTTTGCGAAAATCGAAGTAATGTTCATATTGAATCTAATAAAATTGGAGACCGTATAGTATACTAGTATACGGTCATCTCTTTCCGATAAGAAAGCTCGCGGTGAACCGTGCCACGTTGAAATGTTTTACGTACAATTTACATGTAACCATTCTGTGGAGGCCCATCTTCTTAGGATCGGATATCAGATGGTTAAAAAAAGATTTGTTTCACAGTCCAAGCAATTGGTAATATTATGTATGATTTAAAGGAAGTCTATACTATGACCTATGTCCCATGGTCACAAAATAAATAATATATTCTCTCTCGAGCCTATAGCATTATTGATTTTCGTTGTCAGTTTATGTGGGTTCGAATTATTAATAGATGGACCCCGTGAAATATTTTATACGCGCCGCGTTGTGACTGCCGGCCGGCTGTCAGTTGCAGTCGGCCCGTTCTACTATTATATTTCAACACCCCAGTGTCCCCAATGGCCGCCGACATTTTGTATTTGCTGCATTAGTTCCAGTGGTTTCCCCCAGTTGACACGTCGGAGGTTTTATGAGAGTATCAACCGAGTTTAAATGCACTCTCCAACTAAAATTTGACAAATAAAATAAGTCAAACTGATCAGTCAGTCAGATCTTGAAGAAAACCTTCTTGTATACTACATATGAATCCTAAACTAAAGTTTCGATACAAACTCTGAAAAAATAGAAATCATTTTTTACGTACAAAAGTGACACTTCCATTAAATTAAAATTGCCTTCAGGAAATCACATAAAGCTCCATTTGGAAGAAGAATAATCAAATAACGCAAACTGGGATAACATCATCATCTAGGATCGATCCATGGCTATGAGGCCCAATGATAATAGTGTAGTGAAACAGTAGTAGTCATAACATTGAATCAATAACAAACACCCAAGCTTTGAGAAAAATCACATAAATATATTGTGACCTCACCGGGAATCAAACGCAACCCTAAATTATAGGCGAGGGCTACCCGACAATGCTGGATGAAAGTCTTCATGTCCGGCAAATTGTATGTATGCAGCTCGCCGTAATACCGTAATTTTTTATACTTTTAACGGTTGGCAGCATGGCCCCCACAAGGGGGGGGGGCTGACAGGGCTCTAGTCTGGGGGCACGGGATCAGGGGGGCCCGTCGTCGACCAGATAAGTGAGATAAATACACACCACAAATTTACACATAATATAGTAAAAAAAAGTCGCCTGCGGGCTATTTTCCTTCAATAGTAATGGTTGTGCAATGCAATTTTTGATTATTGTGTCTATACTCGACAACTCCATATTTCAAGTGGATGTACCTATTCATAAACACAAAACATCGCTAAAATACACCTTAATTTTACCTCGAACAACATTTGAAAAACGCTACAATAGAGCGTCACGCTGCATTTAACCTTAGGGAGCCCGCCGACGATCCTAGTCTGGGGACCCGCTTCAGGATGTGGGGGCCATGGTTGGCAATGTAGCATTAAGATCGAAAGATGCGTTGCATTACATTTGATTGTATGGTCATTTTGTACGCACGTACGTTTTTCAGACAGTAAGAGGGAGGGAGTGGTGTTCCAATTAAATTTAAATAGATCTCTTTACTCGACTTTTACGCGATTTTTTTAATAAGCGCAAAACTGATTTTTTATCAAATGTTGTAGCTACTTCAATGCTCATTTCATACAAAACATGTTCGTTTGCAAAAACACTTTATTTATGTTTTTCAGTGGTTCTGCATTCAACTGTAATGGATTATTGATAAACCAGAGATTTGAAAGGCCTAAATTATCTAATAACGGGATTCGAACCCAAAACACACGAACTACTTACCTAGTAATCGAACATACATGTTGTAGTTAATTAGTAGATATACAATAATTAGAGTATACCTGAATTATTGTGGTTGGAAAAAAGCGACGTGCATAATATTATATTTACTTATATAGTCAGTACTGAGCACGCCACTGGTTTAGTTAAAGAGAGGTCAACTGGGGGATGACAGGGTGTTGAAATATGTGGGAAATTTATCCACCCACATTTTGCGAATGCTGGTATCATGGCACAAGGAAATAATACGACGCATAACTACTGCCAAAATTTACGGATTCAGCTTCGAAATCAGTCAGCGTTTGGAACGTCTACATACTTTAAATCGATAATAATATTATTTAAGATATTCTATAAAACAGTTCCACGTGACGCATAAAATATATAAACCAGTTGTCACTTACACCCTTTGAGTTCTAATTATTTTAATTAATAATATTAATCGATTGATTAATTGATTGAATATTGATTCAAAAGTAGGTTAACAAGTAGATACTTGTAATTATCAAGTCATACCTATAGTTGAATCCATACATTACTGTCTGAAATGCTCCTCGAACTACGCGTATTTTTTAAATCTCAATATCTTTCCAGTGCAACAGCTCACGGTGAACTGTGATACAGTAAAATATAATAAGTAAAATTTACATGTTACCGATTTTTGTTGTCAAATTCATTTGTTTAGGCTTCATTTCTATAATAACAACAAGCTTTTATTCAACATCTTTCGTTTGAACTCTAGTCGGTCTGAGATTTCTTCAAGGATTCTTATCTCAATGCCATACAGCCATCTATTTCCGGTATGATGGCTCACGGTGAACTGTGATACGGCAAAATGTAATACGTACAATTTACATGTAACCTGTAAGAAGATTGTCTCTTTATGTAAGTAAAATATTATAAAAGCACAGAGACAAATTGGTTTATATTCTTGATAATAGTCTTACCTACAAATGAAACGACTATCCATAATATAGTCTAAGATATTACTGCTACAATGGTTTGACAATCCAGCTCCTGGCCTCCTCCAAGAACTTCCTCCGTCTCCCCCAATTCTGAGCCAATGTCCTCTAGATTCCTGTGTTAGTACCAGGCCTTCTAACATCCTTATTGACACTGAAGTTTGGATCTGCCAGTGGTTTATCGATTCCTGCTAGATGACTTGTCCATTCTATTACATCAAAAGTATTATCATTTTAAAATGGATTCAATTTCAATTAAATTAGTAAATACTAGGGATCTCTATTGTTTATTAAAATTAGTAATATTTTGACGTTTGAAAATATCAAAATACTAAACAAAAGCTATCGATTATTTTAAAATAGGAACTGCGGCCATATAACAATATACCTACAGACCTACAAACTTATCTGGAGAATGGCCAAAAATGGAACTACGAACTACCATAGGACGCCATATTGATAAACGTCATCCGAATGTCAGATTTTGCCAGTTACGAGTCGTGATTGGGTAGTTTTCGACAGTGGCTCCCCCATCTCATTCTCCAGATAAGTTTGTAGGTCTGTAGGTACTATTTTATAGAAGTACCTATTAAGTTGTGATTATATTGAGATGCACTTCGCGTCACGGCGACAAATTTAGTCTATGGTTTCGTCATTTTGCAGAATATTTTGAACTATCACCACCTCCGGAAATTCAATGATGGATAGTGCCAACTCTAATGTTTTAGTATTTTGAATTATTATTCATGCTAATTTCAATTCATTTTAACAGTTTCGTGTGCGTACGTTAAACTTACTATATTATATCCCTAGATAATATTCGGAACAGAACCCAACCTGCAGACCATAGATAATAGACAATATTATTATAGAAAATACATAACTGTTAAAAACAAAAAACACGCGATTTTGACATGAGTTGAAAATATGTAGGCATATAGAAAATGTTAAAAAAACGTTCATTGAGTCATGCAGGTGTCGATGCAGTGCGGTACGACGTGAGGTGACCTCATTGTTGTTCTGGTGATTTCAGCAGATTTTGCTAACTGACAATGTTCGTTTAAAGGTTCAAAATGTGCTACGGATTGGGAGCATCGGTCTAATAACATTTTTAACACCAAGAAAAACGACATTATACACTTTTCCCCGTAGCGGCAGCTTACTGTGACGTCACGTGATAGTACGCGACTTGCATATCAATATAATCACAACTTTACTTAAGATGGTACTTCAGTGAAACGGTAAATAATTTTCAACTAATCGGAGAGCGAAAGTCGAGCTGTGAACACGTCAATTTGTTTTGTGATGGCGACGGGGGAATTAATTCTTAAATCGTGTAAAGATGACTAAAAAACGTCACCCATTTACTGAATATATTATTATTATTAGTAATAGAACATTAAATGGACGCATGTTGACTTTTTATGACGAATTATGTGTTGTTCGGCACTCGTCATTTGCACAATCTTCGCGTCGCGTAGTCACGATCGTTTTAGACCGTGCCCCAGCTGAAGTATAGCCTTAAGTAATCTGTCACTGTTAAATGTAAGTATTTTTAAAATTTATGGCTGCACTATAATATAAAAATGAACGGGTGCTAACCTTTTGTCCATTATCACTCACCGGGCTTGCATTTTTTATATTCTTTTCCATGCGATAGTAATAATGATAATATAAAAAAGCGATGTATTTATTTATGTATAAAATATATTTTTAGAGGGTTGCCTACATACAATGGAGGGCACTCGTTGTGTTTTGAAGTGTCCCGGCCAGGATTTAGTGCACAGGAGTTGTTGTAACACACCCGGCGAAACTAAATCTCAGATATGGTCGAATAAATGCGAAAATATTTACGAATTCTCATTAAATAAATAAATAATTACAAGATAAAAAGAACTTTTTATATACAACCTTTTTGTACAAACTTGTACTTGATCTGAAGTAAATAAGAAAGAAACAAACAAATATAGAATACTGAAATGTCATTTTGACATTTTATTTTGATTTCCATAGTAACGCACGTATATATTAATAATTTACTTGCTAGGACCACCCCCTTAGCAACCAATTATTTTTGTATATTTTACTTTTTACGGATTTTTCTAAAATAACTTTCCATACAAAACAGAATTAACTGAAAATGAATTCAATTCTGCTTAAAGATGGCTAAAAGTATTAAAAGAATGCATTGGCATCGTGTCCCGATATATTTTAAAAGTCTAGCTAGTCGGGAAGTTAGTTAAAAATCGCTTGCAAGATTTGTACTGGACAAACAAGAATACGAGCTAATAAAAACGTTGTAAAATAAAGCAATTTTGGCAAACATAAACATTCCATAATTTTTGACAGCTCAGAAATTGTATTACAAAATGTTAAAATTTGACCTTTTGATAGGTATAGAATTATCAGAGTATGTATAGTAGGTATAGTAAATTGTCCACAAATTACAACTGTAATCTATATTGCATCTATTTTCCCATCCTGTATTATCGAATAAAAAAACTATACAGGTTTGTAAGAATAATAATAATTAAAGATCTAGGTACATATATTTTCAATAGATCTTGAATTTAGCGTGAATCATGGCTTCTTCAAATAACCATTCCTTGTGGTATATTATCCTACTACAGTATCTAAATTAATTAGTGTTACCTTTTAACAAAATTTATCAATACTCACGTTATCTCGAATGGTAAAGGCAAACTATTCTAAAATTTAAATTCCATCTTTAGAGATCCTGTATGAAATGCAAAAACTAAGCCATAATGATAATAGTCAAAAAATATTATTCTATCCAGGTATAAAATCTAAAATTATGTAATTTAAACATACAAAACTTTAGATTTTATACCTGGATAGAATAATATTTTTTATATATTATAGTTTGGTTTAGGCAGGGCTTGATTGAATTCAAAAAAATAACTAACACCATCTGTAAATTGTAGTCTTATTTCAATGAAAACAAATACGTATGACTGACAAAGTTTAATGTGCATTTTATTTATGGCGGATCTTAACAGCCTACCTCCACCCTTCACTGCTGCACAGTTATGTGGGTTTTGTTGACATGTATTTCCCATTGAATTTCTATATAGGTATAGTAATAGTTAAATTCTAAATTATTTAAAAATATATCGTTATACTACGTGTAATTTATTATTATTTGTGATTGCTCATTTAAATACTGTATAAAAAAACTTGTTTTATAGTTGCAACACTAATGCAAAACATTTTTTTATATCAGCGCTCAGCCTTAGCAAAAACATCAAAAAACAAAGTGTGCATCTGTTACATATTATGTAGTGGTCAATGATTTCGAGCCTTGTCAGCATTATTTCGACAGTGTAAGAATTAGCAAGTCATTTAAACTATCGCACAATCGTCGTATCTACAGTCAGCATATTCTACACGTGTGACATTATTCGATGGGATCGAAACTTTCGAAGTGCAATAATGCAGAGGCCAGCAGATTTCTCTTCACTTCAATGACTCGCAATTTACCAAATATAATTAGCGGGTCATAGTTGATGAGTTAGTCAGTCTAAATACCTATTAGTATCAATCATAATCTCCGTCAGAATAGTAAGCATCGTGTCAGTCGCTCCGCACAGCATTATATTCTACCGAGCTCGGACCTCGGAACAGTATCATAAGTATTACAACATAACGCTCTTTTGACATACCCTTGTACCGACTGTTTACTCTGCAAATAAAGCTCGCTCCTGGTCATTCCCAAATACAGCGGCCTTGTCCCTCAACCACGAGACCCGCAAAACATATGATTGCAATTAGTAATTGATATCCTGACATAGTAACAGTTTTTTAGTTTAATTTTCATATATTTAGGACTTGTAACCGTAGACTGTCTTTGATTATAGTCGATCTAAATTGTGTGATTAATGTTATGACTAAAATCACTCCAACAATTCGCCACAGGGCAAGTACAAAATTAACCAATACGACAAGGAAAATTGGCCCTTGAAAATCGTATAGCTTTCTGATATTTCAGTGTCCGCGCTTGGATACCCCTGGCGGGCAGTGCTTGCGCCAGAATAGTAGCGACACAAAAGGGCATTAAACGCTACGTGAAAATGTAAAACAGCAGCACATCACTTCACATTCAAATGGCGGGAGACGAATAATAAAAACCAACCTAACAATATCTAACATTACCACTGCTACAGTGTTGCCAATACGTGCGATTATCATTTATCGTAGAGAGGTAGTTAGGTAGGTACTAGGTAGGTAATAGTGAATTACACACACTATTGATAAATGCGTCATACTACATTTTAATTACGAGTACATAATTTACATTATATGATTGAATACAACGTACAATATAGAGTGTAGGTTATTTTTGACAGCGTCAGAAATATACACAGATCGACTAGAGTTAAAACCAAAGATGTTGAATAAAACCTTATTGTATCTATTACAGAAATGGAGCCAAAACAAATAAAAGTGATGGCAAAAAAAGTCAACTAGAATCACTAAAAAACCCTGGCAAAATCGGTTACATATAAATTGTACTTATTACATTTCACCGTATCACAGTTTAACGTGAGCAGTCGTACCGGAAAGCAAGCAGGAGATCAACAAAATACGCGTAGTTGGTTTAATATAAACACTAATTGAGTATCAAATATCTGATAATTACGCTGGCTATAAATAATATATACGATATGATTGTATTTCTAATTTACCTACATACCTACTTTTTTTATTACTTACGTATTTTAAGTGTTTTATTTAGACATGAATTTAATCTCAATTCTATACGGCCATCGATGTCCTGTACAAATCTCACGGTGAAATTTGATACGGCTAACTCGATAAACATAATTTTATGGACACGGGTAAAATCAGTTTACAAAGTGGCACTGACGCCTTTTATTGGGAAGTCACAGAATTTTCTCTATGGAAGAAGTTCATCACCTTTGTTTTGAATCCACAGTAAACGTATGCAGCTTTACCAACTAAGCTACCGATTCAATAAATTTAGTATTTATGCCACATAGGCTTCTGCTGTATTTTTAAAAATTCGTTAACAGTATCAACCACCTTTGGTATTTAAAATCAAACTACTTATGTAAGATTTTTTAAAAATTGATCAAGCTCTCGACTATAGTGTGATATAATGTATATATGACTGCATTCAATTTCTATAGTGGTTGCCCATTAGCCGAGCGATATTTTGACCCATTTGAGTTTCAGGCAATATGTCTGCCTCCTTATCCATTTGTTTCTTTTGTGGTTTTATCGCACTATGCCCAATAGGAATATATTATTATGTACCTATGCATAATTTAATAATTATATAGGATTTAGTATATTTTTTTCATCATTTTGTAAGGGCATACATGAAGATATCCTCCTAATCTAACCCTGTAGAAAACTAATGTACCTAGTCAAAATAAAAATAAATGAAATAGGGGGTAGATACGCATAATTGCTAGCCCAAATTGTTTCATTGTATCGAGTCTAAACCGAAAAAATCTCAAGTGAGGGCAGTTGTACAATGAATGAATACATAATTATTTAGTTTTTCATATGCTTAGGTAAGTATATATTTAGAACATGGTTACATGTAAATTGTATGTAAGATATTTCACCGTGGCACAGTTCGCCGTGAGCTTTCTATCGGAAAGAGATGACCGTTTACTATGCGGTCTTCAATTTTATTAGATTCAATATGAACATTAATTCAATTTCCATAGCTGACTTTGGTACAATTCATGAATTCAAGAATGAAAACCTAACCTAACCTAACAAATAATCCAGTAAATATATCGGGTATTTTCAAAATTTGTTTGCTGCTGGCTTCCTGTAAGTGTAAACCGACAAGAACCGTGTTTTATTTGACATGAATTTTATGTCAGTAGATACATTTCGACCCAAAGAGGTTGGGCTATCATACTACCCTTAACCTTAGCGATAGGTAGGCGGGTCCGCCAAAGATCCTGGTCTGGGGGCCCGCTTCAGGATGTGGGGCCCACGATTATAATATACTATCTAGATCAGTGGTTCTCAAAGTTGACTGGGTTCCGACCCATCTAACAAAAATTTCCAATCTTGGGACCCACCTCTTAGCTGTCTTAGAGAAAGTAGGGCATACATATTGGTTATGCTCAGATTCCCTAGTGGCGAGTCGTGGAACTACTTAATGTGTCTTATTTGTTCTAATTGAAATAAAAAAAATATTTTTTTATAAGTGTTACTAATATGAATGAAAGACTGTTGAAATAAGATTCACAAGTTAAATAAAAAAAATATTACTTAAATACCTACAGCTGCAAGGTTTTTTTACAAAGTTATTTCAATGGGAAGGATGTATTTGTTTCTTATTATTCTCATTACAGTTTTAGCATCAACTTCAACTTTATATACTTTTAATCGCAGTGAGTTTCATATATCCAATTTATTTCAGTATTTAGTTTTAATGTTAACAATAGCCGAAAATCCGACCTCACATAGATATGAGGTAGTAAAGAGGAGGAGGACTTTCATAGCTTCATCGAACAAGCAAGGATAATTATCAGCAACTGAGAGCCAGAATTTTGTTAACTGTTTACGATTGAAACTATTTTTCAGTGACGTATCTTAAGTTTATTTCAATTTTTAGGAATTATAAATAGCTGAATGAAATATCAAATTTATCACTTCCTATTTTTTTAATTCATGTATACAGTGGCAAGGGCCCACTCAATATTTGCTCGAGACCCACTGATGGGTCGCGACCCATAGTTTGGGAAACCATGATCTAGATTGTTTTCCACGATTAGAATGAAGAATTTTTGAAAGAAATTTGTATCCATAACATTTATAATTCTGTGCAATCGATATTATATTGTCGACCCAATTAAAACGAACATCGTTAGGTTTGCACTCTGAAAGAAAAGTTCCGGAGCGTCAGCCCTATTCAACCATCATCTTTGAATCAAAAAAAATAAGGATTGTCGGCTTGCACCACAGGAAATTTGAAGATATTCGGCCAACAGATTCGGCAGCGTAATCGACAGCGCTGGGTTGTTCGGGATGGAGACAGTTTCTGAAGGCAGACCCGTAAAGAGTTATAAAGTCAAGTATTATGATAAGACATGATGTAGACATGATAAGCATAAGTAACATCCCAATACTTACATTGTTACGTATTTTACATTCTTTTGTTTTCATAAGTAGAATGGTGTTTCGCAGACGCGTAGAAGCGTGGCACAGCGTAGACCGTAGTGACGTAGCTTTAAAGAACTCGGACGACGATAGAAATACATAATATAGTTAAGTACTATAATATATTAATAAAAAAAAGTTTTATTTAACATATTTAAATAGCATCTAATTGACATTCTTATATTATATTTAGTGTTAATCAAATAATAGCAAAAAAATGTCAAATTCTATATTTACCTTCATTAAGGCTAGTTTCATTTATATACTTAATAAAGTCACTGTAACTATATATTAATTAGCGCGCTTTGTATGGATTATTTTCATGTGATGAATTTAAAATAAAACTATAGAACTTTCAAAAAACATAGACCATATCCGCTCTTCAGTTCGAGCATATGGACACCACACGTTGCCTCGGAGAATTGTGAAATTGTTCCACTATATGACTATACCTTAGTGGCGAAGAGTGGAGGTAGGCTGTTAAGATCTGCCGTAAATAGTAAGTACACACTAAGCTTTGTCAGTCATACGTATTTGTTTTCATTGAAATTTACAGATGGTGTTGGTTAGTTTTTAAAATTGAATTAAACCCTGCGAAAACCATGCCATAATAGATAATAGTCAAAAAATACTCCTCTATCTATAAAATATCTAAAATTATGTAATTAAATTATACATAATTTTGGATATTTCTTATCTATTATAATTTGGTTTAGGCAGGGCTTAATGAATTTAAAAAAATAACCAACATGTGTAATATGTAATTCAACAAAAATAAATAAGTATGAACGAAAAAATGTACACAATTTTGTCGGATAGCTCAAAATATACCAAAACTATTATGGTTTAGTTTAGGTAGGGTTTGAGTTTTAAAAACTAACCGACACCATCAGCTGTAAATTGTAGTCTTAGTTCAATAAAAAAAAATACGAATGACTAACAAAGTTTAATGTGCACTATTTATGTCGGTTCTCAACAGCCTACCTCCACCATTCGCCACTGCCATACCTAACAACTATCAATCAATGTTGTTTGTATATTACGACAGATCATTTAGCGATTGCATTATGTCGTTTGTGGACGTAAATACGCTATGTATTGCTGTAATTTATTGAACTCATTCCTATTATAAATTAAAATGACTAACTGGGCATATTCAGAATTCTACGGGTTTATCAATTTTAGCCCTATTGGCGGGAAAACTATAGGTGGCAATTTGTAGTGTGGAGGGCAACGCAGGGAAATTAAGAACCACTTCACGATTGGTCAGGTCGATATTGTGTCGCGCCTCTCATTGGCTAGTTCACGAATTCTAAAATGTAGCGAGCGATCGCACCTCACTTCATACCCATCCCACCGTCCGCCCGCGCGATCATACCTCACCGTTTTGTTACGTTTTCCCTCCCATGGCAAAGCTACAGGAGTGACAATATCGGTCACATTATTACGATTGGAGTAATAATTCTCGATGTCATTCATACAATATCGGAAAATTCCAAAGATGTTGAAAAAACAATTTTCTTTAAAAATCTATTTTAAATGCATTCAATTGAAGCAAAAAAGGACCACTGATTAAGTTAATTACAAGTCAATTTGAGAGAACTTCAAACACTGCTATGACATTTAATTGCCAATTTGCAAGGCGTCTAAAAAACAATCTCGATGAGTGGATAAACAGTCAATAATTAGGGCCCGGATTTATATGTTAGTGCATGTTTTGTTAGGGTGTATGCACAGCTATGAGAGTTGAACAGAAATTTGTTTTGAAAGACAGAATCCAAAAATAAAATTTTATTGTGCATATAAATGCAGATTTGAGACGTTAAAGCATATTTGAGACATTAGTGCATATTTCATAAATAAATGCATATTTTAGAGCTTTTGAATTTATAATTCAGTTTTTTTAAATTATTTTATCGAAATAGCACTATGCTAGGAAGGAAGATAGTTTAGATGCACTTGCATCTTTAATGCCATCTCCGAGCCGTGGATTTATCAGAAAAAGTGAATTCAACTAGGGTACTTTTATTTAAAGTTTGCCCAATCACCTCTTTGGACGTTGAGGGGTCGTTTTCCGCATATAAACAAAATACTTTGTGCTGACGAGTTCTTCGTTGAACATTTCACCGTGGAGTATATTTGTACGTATGCTACATGTGGCGAATTTTGTGAGATGTCTTGACTAGGTTAGGTTAGGGTTAATCTAATTGGAATAGTACTATTTGCAAACTATCGCCGCATTTTGTAAGATACGTACAAATATATTTCACGGTGGAATGTTCAACGAAGAACTCGTCGTTTGATAAAATATTAAATACGAACTCATGTTTCACGTACTGCGGCGCACGAATAAATGTCCCACGATGAACTGCATACGTACAACTTACATGTAACCGTCCAGCACTGGCGATTCTTAGAATTTGCTTAAATTTTCTGGCAAACTATTTAGCAGTATTTCTGCGGAGAAAAACTCCACCTTTAATATTTCCACATTTAACTTAAAACTAGAAAATTTTCCCGCTTAAATTTAAGTGCAGTGACGACAGGAGACTTTCCGCCCCGAAAGCGAGGCAAATTGCGATTGTAGCGCCTTGTGTCTCAAACAGGCGTGAGACAAAAGTCATATTCGCATTTTATTATGTAATCAGCGTTCGAAATGGAATATTTTACGAACCGGAGCACTCAATATTTTATGAAAATGTTAACATAGTTATCTAATTGCTTGTGTATTTTATAAAAATAAGTGTGTTATGCCGTGTCCACATTGGCAACAAGTTGCTGGCAACCTCATTAAATTTCGGTTAAAATAATTTTTGATCAAACAAATTTTGATAATTATCGTGTAATTTAATGAGGTTACCAGTGTGGACAAACTTTTAGACTTTTACGTTAAATGGCAAATCTAGCTCACTGTCAAATCCAGCTCACATTAATATGTCCACGAAACGGAGCGATAATTTTGGTGATTTTACGAACCGGAACGGCGCTCCGGTGCGTTCCGGTCCATTTCGAACCCTGTATGTAATATACATAAGTATACTTACCTACTATATTTACTCTATACTATATTACGTATTTGTTTTGTTTTCGACTAGACATCTATGTCCCGATTGTTTCTTATTTTTTAGCATACATAATATAATAATATTCTAAACCGTTGTCATAATTTTAGGGACAAATTTCAGTAGGGAAAATTATCTAGGTATTTTTATAGGAAATAATTACAAGATAAAAAGAACTTTTTATATACAACGTTTTTAAATTTTCTGTTGAATTATTATGCTCAATATGCTCAAACTTGTACTTGATATGAAGTAAATAAAAAACAAACAAACAAACAAATATAGAATACTGAAATTTTATTTTGATTTCCATAGTAACGCACGTATATATTAATAATTTAGTTGCTAGGACCATCCCCTTAGCAACCAATTATTATTGTATATTTTACTTTTTACGGATTTTTCTGAAGTTACTTTCCATACAAAACAGAATTAACTGAAAATGAATTCAATTCTGCTTAAAGATGGCTAAAAGTATTAAAAGAATGCATTGGCATCGTGTTCTGATATATTCTAAAAGTTTCAAATGTCTAGCTAGTCAGGAAGGTAGTTAAAAATCGATTACAAGATTGTACTGGACAAACAACCATCGGACAAACAAGAATACGAGCTAATAAAAACGTTTAAAATAAGTTATATACTGCATAGTATATTTGTATCGACTATAGAGCGCAGAGATTATAAGTACATATTATGTTCTTAATATAAGTACTACACTACAACTTAATATAAGTAACTACATAATATTAAAGCAAGTGTTATAGAATTAATATAAGTAATAATATTTTTATTGATTGTTTATATAAAATTGCATTGTACATCCTACTTTTCTTTTGTAGATGAATCACAAAAGAAATTGCATCTCTCATTATTATGTAAATTTATGACAAAGTATCGCAGCACCGGGTCTAAGTGGCTTATTAGAAAATGTACCGGTGCGTGTCCTCAAGTTAGGTGGTGTTTCGTGAAAGGCATGACCACTTCTGCGACTAGAAACATAACTTTCCTGGTTTCCTATTGGCTCGGGTAGATAATATATTACAAATGAAACACTCGCGTCTTTCATATTAGAAGCATGGCCCCCACAAAAGGGGGGCTGACAGGGCTCTAGCCTGGGCGTCCGGGCTTAGGAGGGGCCCGGCGAGGCAGATTAACCAGTTAAGTGAGATAAACACACCGTAAATTTATAAGACTAATAGTAAAAAAGTCAGCTATAAGACGGATAGAATTTTATTTTATAATTATTTTTAGTGTGTTTCCTGACTAATAAAAATGTCTATTTATCCAACGTGGCGAAGGGTCAATTGTAATTTGGCTATCACAAAAGAAGGTCGTGGTCACTGCTTCTTAATATGATGCTGAGTGCTGACAATTTAAGCTGGTTTATTTAAAAATACCAAAAATCGCTAAAAAAATACACAGAATACCTTTTATTTTACACGGAGCCTTGGAGTTCCGCGGAATATCATTTGGGAAATACTACTATAGAACATTTACACTAATCTTAACCTCGGCGATAGGTTGGGGTGCCCGCCAAATATCGTGGCCTAGGGGCCCGCTTCAGGATGTGGGGGCCATGATTGGAAGATTCACATTTTGTTAGTAGAAGCGCATATTTAATTCGTAGTTAATTTGAATATGAAGTTGTGTATACAGAGGAGTGGATTCCACCTAAGTCACGACCTTCAGCCATGAGGTTCTGACGATGATGAAAAAGAATGATGCTGACACCAAAGTAGCAAACAACAAAAAGAAACAGACTTATGTGCCCTAATTTTCACCACAATACTATTTACCATAGAATTAACAACCGCTGGATAATTAAAATCGTCATATAGTGTTACCCAAGGGGCACTAAACGTTTACCAGGGGCAGTCAACCTGGTCCCTACCGCTCATTAGTGGGCGTTCCAGCTTTCATGGTGGGCGGTAGGGGTTTGAAAATCTATGGCAAAATAAAAAAATGCCTCTCGTATATTAAATGATATTAATTAAATGTAATTTCATCAGACTTCATGCTTCTATATATGCAAAGTATACATAAAAAGATAGATTTAACTACAGTTAGTTGTTTTATAAAGATTTATTCTGCCAAACTTAGCGAAAGTCTGACATAAAGTATTTGGTAAGTAATTATTATTATATGCTTTAACTTGCTGTAACTATAAATTTTATAAACTAAAGTTACATCCCTACTTTATAAATCACCATTACTGTGGAACTGGTGGGCGGTTAGAAAATTTTACTATTAACAGAGCTACAAAAGTGGGCGGTGGGTATAAAAGGGTTGACTAGCCCTGGTCTACACGGACGCCCTAAAGCCCGCTGGATGGACGAAAACATAAATATCGGTGGGTGTACGTGGCAGCGAAGACCTAAGGAATAGGGATTCCAATCCCGGGATCCCGCGATCCCGAGCTATTTTCGATACCTATGAATCCCGGGATTGATAAACATAATCCCGGGATTTCGGGATTGATTTTTTTATCAATTTTTATGGAAAATAAAAGAAAAGCGAAAATAAAACAGAAAAAATACTAAATAAACTGAGTTTGAATGAAGTTTGATTTATACCCTTGTGTAGGTTGCCGATTCATTTTATTTTTTCACATGAATTATTAAAAATGAGAAAGATTGGAAAAAAACAATGCTTCGAACTTTTAACAAAGTAATTCTACAATGATATCATACGTCTTACGGTAGTTTCATATTTGGCTGACTAATTAGATTTATGATGCGGAAAGGCCATAAGTACGCCATGATTATTTTCTTTACTATTTTAAATCTCGCTAATCCATTCATTATGTCTTTACTATCAGAAACAGCAATCTCTTATCAAATTCACATTATTATATATATTTCAATATTATTTACTCCATTAAACTTGTATATTTCCAAGATTGAACGTATACAAACAATATTAACAATAAATGTCTTAAATAGTATAAATTATACTAGATTTATTTTTGACCGATTTTATCAATGTTATTTGTAAATATAAAATTTTTATATTAACAATGGAAAAAATGCCAATCCCGGGATTGTCAAATTGTAATCCCGAAATCCCGGGATCAGAATTTTGGCTCGGGATTGGATTCCCTACTAAGGAATGAGAAAAGTAGAGGGAGGCATTCATCCAGTAGTGGATCGACCCCAGCTGATGATGATGAAATAATTTGTATATTTTTACTTAACTACAAAGGGGGGGGGGGGGGTTATGACAGAAAACCATGTTTTTTACACTTTTATCTATTATTGAAGGTTTCAAATCGATAGTGTCATTGATAAAAAGTTATTTTTTTTAGAACACCGAGCCAAAATGTTGTTTCGGGATTTGATTACAATATTTTGACGATCCCGGGATTGACATTTTTTTCGATAGTTAATATTAAATTTATATATATACAAAAACATTGATAAAATCGGTTAAAAATAAATCTAATATAATTTATACTATTTAAGACATTTATTGTTAATATTGTATATCTACGTTCGATCTTGGAAATACATACGTTTAATGGAGTAAATAATATTGTGGAAGTAAAACAGTTTTATATATTTATGAAAAGATAACAAATACAAATGCAAGTTCAATTAACATAAAAAATAACATTATGTCGACAATAAATACTATAAAAAAAATAAAGATATAAGTAATTCAAACATTATCTGAATAATATGCCCGAAGTATTACCAAAGCATGAAGTGTTAGTTTTTTTTGATGTTGTTACGATTGCGTAAGGCGGCAAAAAATGGTTGTTTAGTATCCGGTGATTCTCCCTGTGTTATGTTATTAAAAGTATTTTTTCTGTTATCTATTTTATTTTACATAAAAATTGATAAAAAAAATCAATCCCGAATGTTTCGGGATTATGTTTACCGATCCCGGGATTCATAGGTATCGAAAACAGTCCGGGATCCTGGGATTGGAATCCCTAATGACGACCATGTCTGGAGTACTAGACCCCTCCCAAAAATAACAAAATGTATTGGAAACTGTGTAACGAATCTATGGGTATACGCTAAGTAGGCGAAAATTGAGCGTGACAGAAAAACTTCCAGATTTTCGCATATTTTCTTATACTACGGAATAGATAATAATATTATACTGTACTATATTGGTATAGCGATATCTATGTATACATATTGAATGATCTGTCTTATTCTTTTGACATGTGCATATCAAAGCGAATTTATTAGGCTGTCGATTTGAAAAGATTTGCGGTTGGCTGGACAAGTCAAAGTAATTTTTTGGGAGAATGAATTCGCTTGATTTGATGTAATTTTATTTTATTGCAGTCGGGATGTTGAAGTATTTTCAGTTGTACAATGGGGAGTGTTAGCTGTGTTGACAGTTCTATGGGAAAAGTGATCATTAAAAAATACGAGAAATTATCAAATAACTAAATATATTCAAAGTTTGTGTTTTTCAATTATTGATAACATTTACCGATGTCGATCAATTTTTTAGCTGTAAATTACCGTTTCACAACGCATACTAAAACTATAATCAGATCAGTTTTAATTCCAGATTTTTTGATTACTTTTGTAATAATTGTTGTATTATTAAGAGAAAGATAAAAATAAAAACGGCTAATGTCGCATATTGAATTGCATATAAACCAAAAAAAATGGACTAAAATAGATGGAGTTGTATACTTAGGTTATTATTTTCTGTTTTGACATTACAAATTCATGCTCATGCAGTATAGTCAAGTTGGTAAGCTCCACAATTTATTAATATTAATATCGCTCAGTTGTCGTTCCGATTTTCTTATATACACAACGGCGGCAATTTTCTTTATTCATTGTGATTACTTACTTGAGTTTATAGAGATTATAAACGATTTTACACAAATTTTACATGATTTTTCAACTAAATAATAATGCCAAAGTGTATTATTATTGGCTGCTTATTTACTCATCGTGGTAAATTGGCAAATACATGTCATATTATTAATGTGAAGTCAACTAGTAGCTGATTTCGTAGTATATCAATGCTGATTTCACATGTGGTTCGGTGGTCCTTTTTTAAATTCAATTTCATATACGTACCTAATTAGGTATCTATATAATATATTCTCTATAGAAGAAGGCTTTCAACACATCTGCTGTAAACCCTGATTATTCAAATTTCTAAAGAAAACTAATGCTCTATTCCGTAATATTAAAATTAAAATGTTATTTGTGGTAAAAAAGCGTGACCAATACACATTAATTGTTTTTCAATACCAGCTACAAACATAATTGCATAATTGAACGATATACTTGAGCATTTTTTCCACAAGTATACATAACAGTCAACAGTGCGAGTTTATTCCGTGTTCTGTTCTGTGTCATAAGCGTTGGAGAGGCCTTTATTTAGTAGTGTATCGATCTCAGCTGACGACAACAATAATATTATAACTTATAACATACAAGGAAAAACCCTACAACTAAATCCAGTTATCGATTTTCGACCCACTATATTTTATTCTCATGAAATAAATACCCACCTATACAGCATTGAGTTCTCCATTCACAGGGCGCGTTGTGTGAACAATTTTTAGTGGAGCACTCGTCAAGTCGCAAAGGCCCTCTTCAGAATCAGCTGGGGCCCACTCTAGAGTCAGCCGGGCTCCACTAGAGTCAGCTGGGGCCCACTTGAGTCGGGATCCCGCGACGATTTTCGGATTTATTTCGCTCGCATTATTGTGTTGTTATTTCGCTATGTTAAATTCGACCAACATTCGACAGTGGATATTTTAAGCACAAAAAAGTCTGGGTAATGAACTTAAACATAAAAAATATGAAGGTTTTCCCAAACAAATCTAGGTAGGTATAATAATTAAAAATAAGTGAAAGGAAAAATACAATACGGCAAAAAATATACGAATTTCATACGGAAGCAGTAAATTCAGATTTTTGAAACCTGTGTGAGTAGACACATATTTCTCGTGTCCGAAACCTGGTACATGTGCAGTTCGCCGTATCGCATTTCACCGTGAAATTTTGTATCGGAAATATATCGTCACTGTTCTGGCAGAAGACACTAATTCGAAAAAATGACATATTGAGTTAGTACCAAAATGTTCCTTATTTCAAACTTTACCGTCTGGAAACCTTCTTAATAAATAAATTTCTTCTTTATTTATTTTAAAGTCATCCTTTTTACGATTACTTAATAATTTCACGTGATAGACCATTATTTCAAACTTTTTAACAAATTCAAAGTCAAATTACTCAAAACTAGTATTATCCAGTTAGTGTGTTCTGTCAGAACAGAGACGATATGGTCGTATATGATTGAAAACCGTCCAACCTTTTTGGGTCATAATATAGTACTGAGATAAAATTCATGTCTAACTTAAACATGTTTTTTGTAGATTTACAGGAAGCCAGCGGCAAACAAATTTTGATAATACCTGATTATTTGTTAGGTTAGATTTTCATTCTTGAATTATTCATGAATTTTGCCAAAATCGGCTATGAAAATTGGAGCAGTTCCCGCCTGGCTTAGTGTAAACCGACTTGTACCTAAAACACGTAATAAAAACTACCGAAATACAAGAGAAAGTCAGTAGAAAATAGGTATGTAATTAAATTATAAATACAGAACGCGTGGTTTTTTCATCTCGGTATAGTATACGGTCATATCTTTCCGATAAGAAAGCTCACCTACGGTGAAATGTAATACGTAGAATTTACAAGTAACCGGGTGCGGTTATGTGCAACAACAGTGGAATCAGTAGGGCCACGCCAAGTGAGGGTGCGCAATACCTTCAGTACCAGTTTACATAATGTTAAAATCAATTATGTAAACTGAATCTTATATATGTATACGTAGGTATGTAGCACAGAACGGATTAATAAAAATAATTCAGATAGGCTATACCCCAATACACTTTCTTTTCTTCTTTCGACCATGTCCGATTTTGGGCCTCCACAGACTGGAGGTTTGTATTGACAGATTTTGTTTTTACGAGAAATGGATGTCAGCCACTTGCTCAACCTAATAGGTACATACTCTGATTCATACACAAATTGAAAAACAATATGTGTACTTGTCAGACCCACGATTCGAACCCGAGACCCACGACGCAATAGGAAAACGCTTAAGCCGCGCGGCCATCGTGGGCGATACACTGTAAATTGAATTATTCTTACCGTTATTATCACCGACTCTTGACATTCAACCTATTGCATCGTTTTCTCTCACTCGGCGTCACTCTAAATATGTCATATTTTCTGTCAAAACTATCGAACTTCATAACATTGTTTTGATGTGCTAATGTACCTAAACATTTCATAGAATCGCTGTCTAAATTTGTACTACAAAAAGTTTATAAAACATGACTTTCTCTAGCAATCCTTTCTGACTGCTTTCCAATCATTTATATTTATAACCGTTATAAAAATGGTTTAATTTAGATTCATTGATGATAAAAAAACGAATGCGCCCAGATGTTATGTCTGGCTGTATGTTTTCAACGGCTGGCGAGCATTGTTCCCGTGCTGGAAGGAAATGAAGTGGCCTCAAGTGGAGAGGTCCCGAGGGGTTCTGGTCCTCGGCAGACGGCGCCGCTGATCCATTGTCGAAGTCTGCTGGGCTATGGCCCATTCATAATGTGGCTCTCGCCTTTCGACGGTTTACAGAATCGATCAACGATTTTCACAATTCAAACATTTTAAATAATCACGAGTAAATTTTTATCTGGCATCCACGGTATAAAAATAAATTTAATAGTACTGTTAATCACTTGGTGTTATCTGACAATTCTTGGATAACATATTATATTAGGTAGATATATTAATTAAAATAAAATAAATAAAACCGACTCAAGTCTGCTGCTCTTCCATTGTGTTATGACTACGAGTAAATAATTACAAGATAAAAAGAACTTTTTACATACAACGTTTTTAAATTTTTGGTTGAATCATATAAACTTGACTTGACTAGCTTAAACGATCAAAAAAAAAATGTACTTGATAGAAAGAATACTGAAATGTCATTTTGACATTCATATTGATTTCCATAGTAACACACGTATATATTAATAATTTAGTTGCTAGGACCCCAGACCCCTAGCAACTAATAATAGTGGATTGGATTACGGATTTAACTGAAAATGAATTCAATTCTACTTAAAAGATGGCTAAAAGTTTTAAAAAATGCATTGGCATCGTGTTCTGATATATTCTAAAAGTTTCAAATGTCTGGCTAGTCGGGAAGTTAGTTAAAAATCGATTGCAAGATTTGTACCGGACAAATAAGAATACGAGCTAAGAAAAACGTCGTAATAACACAACTACTAATAGTCAGTTACATGCAAATTGTACGTAAAACATTTCAACGTGGCACAGTTCGCTGTGAGCTTTCTTATCGAAAAGAGATGACGGTACACTATACGGTCTCCAATTTTATTAGATTCAATATGAACAATAATTAAATTTTCATAGCTGATTTTGGCAAAAAAAGTTCATGAATTCAAGAATGAAAACCTAACCTAACTTAACAAATAATCCAGGATATCGGCTACTTTCAAAATTTGTTTGCTGCTGGCTTCCTGTAAAGTGTAAACCGACAAGTACCGTGTTTTATTTAGACATGAATTTTATGTCAGTACTATGCGACCCAAAGATGTTGGACGGTCTTTAATATACGGCCATAATATATTTCCGATACAACATTTCACGGTGAAGTGTGATACGGCAAACTGCATACGCACAAGTTTCCGGACACGCTAATAGCCTTATCATTATATAATATCTGCAGACATCTTTGTGGTGATCTACGCCCTACGGAATTATGAATTCCTTCTCATTTTCAGACAGGTACATACAGCACCAGAAAATTGCAGCCAAGAAATGATGGTTCTATAGTTATAATAAGACTACATTAATTTTCTCAGATTGTTCGTGTTGTTGCGTCGAACACTTGCGACTTTGTGGCTGCCGTTGGATGCGCAACTCGTGGTTACGATCGTCCAATTCTGCACTATAATATACCGTGCCTCAACACGTGTCACTGTGTGGCGAAAATGTTTTCTGCAGCTGCAAGTAACTACACAACGTGCGACCCGTGGTCCACACAATTGGTCGTATCTACAATCTTCCGTTTAGTGTCGCTGATGATCTACGGAAGTGGAAAGACGTTAACCACGGCCACCGGTAACAATTACACACAGCTGTTCCCTTATTGTTTGTACCTATATGACGGACGTTCGTAAACTCTGCATAGCCTACGTCGAACGCAACCTCTCGCTGTTACACTACGTCTTACGTGAGCGACGTCGGCGAAGCGATGAGCGGCGCGCGCAACTCAAACGTATAACCGTACAACCAAAAAAAGACTGTTTGCGAACATTTTCACACACGGTTATACGTTATACTCAGCGCTTCGCCGACTTGGCCCACGTAAAACGCCCCGTTACAATGCGTACTATTTAAACTCGCCGCTCTACCGCTGATTACGACAGAAACATACATTCCTCATACCCAGACACTCCACACACTGATTCTAGATTATTCTTAGTTAGGTAATTTGGGATGACAGTTGCAGCATCGCACTCACAATGGTTTCATATGCACAATCATTGCATCAGCGTTTTCCCAATGAAGACTTTGAAGTGATCAGTGTATATAGTAGAACACCATCATGGATATGCGCAGAGGTGGTTACTTTTAGTGCGCAATAATTAGGCAAGGCCAATGTGATTATTGTCACTGTTACTATTAATTGTCAAATTTACTTACATAGATTTTCTTGACTCCGCCATACCACTAGGTATGTAATTTTTTGTAGGCAACTAAAACTAACAAATATCATGCTTATGTGGTATGTTTATAATAATTAATATTCTAAATTTAAATTGCCTATGATCACCACTAGCCAATTTAATGTTACTACAATAAAAATCGGCGGTTAATCATTAATCAATCAATCACATTCTCAAGTGGCGTTCGCGAATTACACAGTTCGCTCCGTCGCCCCTCGTGCGCCGTCAAAAGAAAGCTCCGGAACAAAAGCGTGTCCGTTAGTACTTGACGAATAGCTCATTCGGAATATTATCGACCGAACGAATTCATTTCGTATTGTATTTATTATTATAAATCTTGCATTCATTGAAGACTCAAGGGATTGTTTTCGTTGAGTGCAATGGAAAATCTTAATGGTGTGATTACAGTGGCAAAAGGTGGTTTTTGAAGGAATGCAGGCTATGGTTCTAGTAGGTAATCAGGTTTACTATGTTCAATCCTAAGATCATCAAGGGCTATTCTAATATAAGTATCACTTAACTCCAAGATCAATAAAAAAGCGATAGATGTTATGTTGTATTCAGACAGTTAATTATCCCGGGAAGTTAATTATTGTCAGGCGTGATATTTACGTCCGTCCATGACCGCGAACTGTCAAATTTAATGTCGTTGAGTATCACAGTTAACACGTCATACTTCATTCTATAAGGCGTAAAACCCACTTAACGCAGCAAGCGGGGCTCTCGCGCAAAATTTCACAAGTGGCGCGTAAATCATCGAAAATACAACGTAATCAAATACGCCAGCGCACACTGGATTTGACGACGCATTGTGCCCGCCTGCCCCATTATTCATCGTTTTTTGGCTTCTCAGCGATACGAATTAAAGAAAATACAACGTAGTCCATTCATTGAACACGGCGAGCAAAATCACGCTCCTGGAAGCGTCGTCGATAGACGGGCGAGAAGCCATTATTTAATAACAGTGAAATCTTTGTTTAGTTTTTGCGTGTCCGATATTTCGCTGGTATAATGATGTCATCGTGAATATTAATCCTTTCTATGCCGCAATTAGTTAATTGATAGTAATTAACATAAGAATTGGTGTAATTAGGGCGTCCAAAGACGCTTTGGGCACTTAACTGGTTAATTACAAGCCCCGAGATATTTAATAATATTTTTATTGCTTTGTTATGAGAGACGCTGATAATATTAATTATTTTGTGCTCCTTGAGCCCCTTATTACATAGGTAAAGGGTAATGCGCGGGTGGGAGGGGGCTTACTTCGTAGAGAGCGCACCGAGCGCCGCGTTGGTGGGCTTTATGCCTAAGTGCATTTGATTTTTGTTTGTTAACAATGATCGTAGATAACCGCTTTGTTTATGGAATTACTATAGAAGTGATATCCGTGTTATTTTGTAGCAATAAAAATAACTAAAACGTTTTACTGTGTCAACTATTTACAATAGTCTTGCATATATGCCTACACAGTTGCATCGCGCCAAACATGTGAATTTTCCAGATACGGGACCCACGATATTAAAAGCTTATGCAGCAACCGCTCGGCCATGGTCTTGCAGTGGATCCTTCATTTATAATTAATATCAAATAGGTACTTACAGGAAGCATTGCAACAACGGTAGATCATAGATCACGGTAGGCCCTCGTGGTACAGTCCAGTGGCTCCGGGTTCGATCGCGTTGAGGTCACAAAAAATGTTGTTTGTAGTCTGGGTGTTTGTGGGATCGATTCGCTGCTGCTACTACTATCTCCATGCCACCATAATATTATGTTTAACACAATAATATTAAAGCATTTATTAAAAAATAAATAAATTACATATTGAAACGAAATATTATTATTTATTCAAGGGATTTATTGATATAGGTACAACTTAGTTTCAGAATATTATTTTTTTGTAGTTTTCAATTATAAAATACAATAATATTATACAAAAACCTATTTATTAATGACATAATATTATAATATTTACATATTATAAATATAAAGTTAAAAAAATTGTAACATAATATCAAATCATTAGATTTAAGAATATTTTTTTTAATGAATGGGGTGTTTTTCAATAACCTATTTTTTTCTGGTTTTAAATCACACATATAAAACAACATCATTAGCTAATACTACCAATAGTAGTTAGTATGTATAACTTCAGTGTCTTTTGATTTGATTTTAAACAGGAGTGTCAATAAGTTTTCCTGTATGTATTACTGAATAACGGTAGATATATAACAAAGTAATTGAATTTTATTCGAGATGTAGCCTACTGTGGTTTTCATATAAAAATACTGAAGTAATTCCAGTTTGTCGCAAGCGTCAGTTTATTATGTAATACAAATAATATTTTTATACTTCCTCATTTCAGAGTTTGTATGAAAGTTGAAGGTACAGCATTCATAGAGTACCATTTTTGTCATTTTGAAATATCTTTGTTATATTATGATTGCATGTATTGTACTTGCATAAATACTGTTTATTTGTTTTTATCAAATTGATTGTTGTATTCCAAAACTCAAAAATAAAAATATGTAGCAACTATCTGATTTACACCATGGCGAATATAAATGTTTTCCGAAATAAAGATACATGGATACGTGTGTGGAATACTGGCAAAAGACCCAACTCCTAGCCCGTGGCGATTCAAAGTTCACGACTGGACAAAACTTAAGCGTTCTTTATTTCAATGTGTGTCCGGATTCAGAGAAATGACTGAAAAAAATAGATAATATCTGCTCTAAAGCTCAGGTTTTTGGCTGTGAGAAATTTATCTCAATCTTTACCATGCTACTGCCGTGTTAAGTATATTATAATGGATTTGTTGTAACTATAATAAATGTATTTATTTATTCACATAAAATCGATTGATACATATTATTTTTTTTAATGGTTAGGTTTGGCAGTAAGCAAAAAAAACATGTTCCAAAATTCGTAGTATTTATTTCACAAAAGATATTTGAGTAAAATAAATATAGTCATAATATTATAATATAGCTTAAGTTAAATACACAAATAACTCTGAATGTAATCTTAATGTGTCATTATAATATATATATTTAATAAAGTAAATCAGTGTTTCTCAATTTATAACCTATAGGTAGCAGTGGCGAAGGGTGGAGGTAGGCTGTTAAGATCCGCCATAAACAGTGCACATTAAACTTTTTCAGACATACGTATTTGTTTTCATTGAAATAAGAATACAATTTACAGATAGTGTTGGTTAGTTTTTTAAAATTCAATTAAACCATGAGAAACCAAGCCATAATAGATAATAGTCAAAATATACATGTCTATCTATTAAATATCTAAAATTATGCAAATAAATCATACATAACTTTGAATATTTTATAAATAGAATAATATTTTTTATATATTATAGTTTGGTTTAGGCAGGGCTTAATGAATTAAAAAAAAATAACTAACAATATGTGTAATATGTATTTGTAATCCAACGAAAACAAATAACGATGAATGAAAAAGTGTGCACAATTTTGTCGTATTGACCAAATTAGACCAAAACTATTATGGTTTCGTTTAGGCAGGGTTTAATTGATTTTTAAAAACTAACTAGCACCATCTGTAAATTGTAGTCTTAGTTCAATAAAAACAAATACATATAACTAAAAAAGTTTAGTGTGCACTATTTATAGCGAATCTTAACAGCCTACCTCCACCCTTCGCCACTGATAGGTAGTATGATTGATAATTCAAAACCCACATAGCAAATAAATACACATTCCATACAAACTGTTTATTAACATTTAATCGTAGATGGAAAATATGCGTAAATTCACTTACCACCAAGCCACGATTGCGGGAAAAGTTCCCTATTTCGTCGAAAGTAGCGACGCGTGGTCTCGAGAAATGTGGTTTTGATTAAATGTGGATTGTTTGTTTGCACTATATTAAATTTGATAGAAACGCCTGTAATTGTGGGCAGGTTCAAGCAAATATTTTTGCACGAGCATTTGTATAGTGGCAAAATTTTATTAGAAAATATATAAAATTTGTTTGCAGACAGATGTATATCGGCCTGTAGTAGGTTTAGTAGTTCAGTGTATCTAATTATTCATTTATTGATAGACGAGTCCTTTCAAAATAATAATTCCAATCTCAAATGACACTATATTAATAATTCTAAATACACATTTCAGGGGTCGAGATGTTAAATTTCAGAAATCGGAACGCTGAAAAAATCCAAATAAAAAAACTCGTTTGCAGTTAATATAGAATCAACCCAATCACGAATTTAAAAAAAAAGAAACAATCACTCCAATTCAGAATGATGAAGTATCGTCACCAATTTTACAGACAACTATTACTAACTGTCGTAATGCTTATCATAACAAAATAAAAAGTCACAATATGTTAAATATTTTAATTTATTAACTACCCCCCGAGCCTCCCCAGCGATTCTGGCCACGACCCCTACCGCCGCCGTAACCCCACTGATTCTGCTCAGCCCTGTTTCCCTGGTTGGAACTCTGGCCTCCTCTGCTAGAGCCCTGGTATCCCCCTCCGTTCCGGTTGTCATGACTCCTAAACCCACCCCTACTCGAATACTGCTGTTGACTGTCGCGTCCGGAACTGTAACTGGAAGAGTTGTACTTGTTGTCCCTGCTGGTACTGTACCCACCCCCTCCTCCGCGGGAGGAATTGTTATAGTTGTTGTATCCGCCGGAATTACTGTGTCCCCTGCTACCGCCTCCGTAGCCACCTCTGCCGCCCTGGTGGTGGTCGGATGACTGGTCGTTTCGGCCATAATAAGGCCGCTTTGCGTCTCCATAAGACGGCCGTCCATGTCCTCCTCGGCTGTCATACGAATTGCCTGTGGACAAAAGAAAAACAATAATTAAAAACAGTCAGTTTTGGCTATCAGAATTTTACTACAGGCTACTTCTCTACTGTCAAAATTCAAAACCCAGTAAGGGACAGTAAGGGAAAAAATGTTCAGGAAAGCGAAAAAAGTTTTTGGGAATCCCATTGCTATAATTATCAGAAAGTAATATACATACCTAAGTATAACATGTATATATTATATAGATTTTTAAATTTTCTATCCATACATCAAATAAAAGAATGGTTTTCTCAACGTTTTCACTGTTTTATACTAATTATCAATATGGAATCCAATAGTATAAACAAGATTTCTCAAATAATTGACTTGGAACAGAGCACGTAGGTACATACATTTGATTTTAAACCTTGGTATTATTAAAAGTTTTGTAATTTAAAATGGATAATACATTTAGTTGGCAGATGACATTAGTAATATTATTAAAATCAAGAAAAAATCCAAAGAATTGTGTAATTAGCGTAAAAACACAAGAAATATTCCACATTAAAATCATTATTTGATTATATTTCAGTTAAATTAACTTTATCAATAAAAATTTACTTTTAGATAATTAAAATACTACATCATTTAATATAAATTTTTGTTCAACAATATGTTATAATTCTGAATGAAATAAAAAAACACTTAACACCTTAAATTACAGTGTGGCTGGCCGTAATCGAACAAGAATGCCACAGTCGAATGTCATAATATATGAAGATTCGTAGATCAGATGCAAGGTTTTTACACGTTGAATATCTCAAATATGAATCATTTTATTTAAATACAAGCATGTGTATTAATTATTTGAGGTGTGTAGATATTTATAAATACAATAAAACGTTTTTTTTAATGTCGTTAGATATGTATTAAATTTAGCCGTTCCAAGATTTCCGGCAGACAAAATAAATGATATCCTCGCATAATACTCGATGCATTCATTGACATGGTCATGTCAGGGACGAGATTTTGGATGAAAAATAAATTCACTACGGCATGCAGATTCACCCAGCTACAATCTGAACCCTGACTATACAAATGGCCATTTATTGAATATTAAGAAGCGTACTGGTTATTACTCCTCATCTAAAATGTGAGAAATAAGGCATAGCCGGAGAACAAAATACTGGGTTACCTTTGGGGCGTGGCTGTACTAACGTACGATTCTCGAGCGTGGATAAATGTGGGATAAACTTATCATATTAACGTAATTATACTTTTATGAAGAAGCATCTGATAACTAAAATTCTAGATATACTTCTGCGACGCAATTCTTTCTATATGTGACACACTCTAACATTTATTAATACAAATGTGTTTTAAATATAGTGAAGACATATTGACACAAGACATTGATATTAATAGTTTAGGTATTGTTTGTCAGTAATACATACTTATTTAACATATATAATTTTGAAAACACTTATATATATAATATATTATAATCAATAGAAAAAATCTTTTTGAAGAAAGTAAGACACCCCGCAGGAATCGAACCTGCATCTCTCGGGTATCGCGCCCACACACAATAGACTGTTAAAGGTGTCATACTTAATTGCGACAAATTTTAACTAATTGCTTTTAATACTCACTGAAGCGCTTTCCAATTTGAGCTTTGTAAAACTATAGAAAACAAACTTAGGGATTCCACTTTTACAAAAATGTTAAGGTTATTCATTGTATGACAGTATTTCTGAGCTCTTTACTATACCCATATAACTTTCATATATTACGTACTTGTCAATAATGCTTCCATTTACCCCTGGCACGAAAACTCGCGCATCCTCTCAAAAGACGAATATTAAGGGGGGACATTGCTCAGCGTAGGTCAAAATGGAGCTTTTGTTCTATTTTCAAAGCATGATCCTGGACATACCTTAAACGTTGTAGATAATCTATTTATATAATTTTGAAGCCTTATTATCCTTTATATTTATTTTAAACATTTGATGACTGCATAAAGTATTTTTATTACATAAAATAGTACTCTTTTAAACCTCTCGCTCTAATGTTTTAGAATATAGTCATATTTCAGTACATAAATGTGCAATGGTGTTAAGATTTTTTACGTTTATTAATTTTTAAACGCATTTATAAAACCATCAGTATAATTTACAATTACATAATTATAATTTACAATTTACAACCCGTAGGAATCCGACCTGCATCTCGGGTATCGCGCCCACGCACATAAACCACTATGCTAAAGGTGTCATACTTAATTGCGACAAATTTGTACTAATGGTATTTAAGACGGTACTTCAGTGAAATGGTAAATAATTTTCAACTATAGGTGCGACGAAATTTTGGACTCGCTGGCAATCGGAGAACGAACGTCGAGCTATGAACACGTCAATTTGTTTCGTGATGGCGACGGGGATATTAATTCTTAAGTCGTGTAAAGATGACTAAAAAACGTTACCCATTTACTTGAAAAAGAAAACATGTCAATGAATATATTATTATTGTTAGTAATAAAACAATAAACAGAACATTAAATGGACGCATGTTGGATTTATATGACAAATTATGTTTTGTTCTGCACGCGTCGTTTGCACAATCTTCGCGTCGCGTAGTCACGATCTTTTTAGACCATGCCTCAACTGAGGTATAGCCTTAATTTCTTTTATTTTGTTAACTGTCAATTCATGGTAGAAGTGCATTGTATTGTTGTTTTTATTTAATAAAACGCTATTTTTGTGTAGTACTTATTCCACTTTTAATCAATAGATTAGGACCGGTTTCGTCCGCCTCAGAGGGACATTTTCAACGTGGAAAAAGTACTACAAAAAAATTGCGTTTTATTAAATAAAAACAACAATAGTTATAGCCTTAATACTCAACTTTCTATAGCCTTAATACAAGCGCTTTCCAAGTTGAGCTTTGTAAAACTATAGAAAACAAACAACTTAGGTATTCCACTTTTACAAAAATATTAAGGTTATTCATTATATGACAGTTGTTCTGAACCCAATCCTTACTATACCTACATAACTTATATATATTACGTACTTGTCAATAATGCTTCCATTTACCCCTGGCACGAAAACTCGCGCATTCTCTCAAAAGACGAATATTAAAGAAAAACTCAAAAATTCTATGTATGTGTTCATCTCTAATGCGTATTTACGCCGGCGAAACAATCCCCACCCACACCGCGCTACACGTCACTCGGCAAAGGGAGGAAGAAAGAAAAAAGAGCGTTCACGATCTGGAGAGCTTAATCGCGGATTTGCATTAGCAGCTGTATTGTTCGACGGGAGCCGCCTTTGCCGAGAGTGACGCCGTTTAATGCCTTCCTAGTACATATTATACACTGTGCCGCCGCCACTGCTTCACGAACGTATTACAAAACTTACGTCACTATTGAACAGTGGTTTGCAAGACAAGTTTACCGATGGCCGCATCAACCTAACCAGTCAACCTACGCGTCAACACGATTGAATTGGTTGCTGAATCGTTGTGTGTTGTTCAACAGCGAACGGTGGAGGTAGACTGCTAAGATCCGCAATAAATGATGCACACTAAACTTTGTCAGTCATACGTATTTGTTTTCATTGAAATAAGACTAGGCACAACTTACAGATAGTGTTGGTTAATTTTTAAAATTCAATTTAAAACATGCGAAAACTAAGCCATAATAGATAATACTCAAAAAATACTCGTCTATCTATAAAATATCTAAAATTATGCAATTGAATCATACATAACTTTGAAATAGAATAATATTTTTGAACTATCATTGTTTGGTTTAGGCAGGGCTTAATGAATTAAAAAAAAAGAACAAACACTATGTATAATATGTATTCTTAATCCAACGAAAACAAATAAGTATGAATGAAAAAGTGTGCACAATTTTGTCGGATCGCCCAAAATATACTAAAACTATCATGGTTTGGTTTAGGCATGGTTTAATTGATTTTTAAAAACTAACCAATACCATCTGTAAAATGTAGTCTTAGTTGAATAAAAACAAATACGTATGACTAACAAAGTTTAATGTGCACTATTTATGGCGGATCTTAACAGCCTACCTCCACCCTTCGCTACTGGTGTAGTTGTCATTTATGACGATCGGCTGAAGTCGTCGAATTTGCTCGTGTAATTAAAGCATAATCAGCAAGTCATAAATTTTAATCTAACCAATATTTAAACATTGACAAACCGATACAGGGTTACCTGTACCTATACATTGATATAATTGATGAGTTTATCATCCTTGGAACTAAAAAATTCCAACCAAATACAAATAATATGCTAGAAATACAACCAAAAAAGAATCTCCAATAGTTGAAGGTAGCAGACCCAAAGGGTATTTTGGTATATTTATATTTTGTAACACAGTAGTAACCAATCGTAAGCGTCGAGACGATCGAATCGATGCCTGAATCCTTATGTGTAATTGCTATTTAAGGTTGACGATGACCATCGACCTGCGTTGTGAAGTTTGATAGTGTAATTAGAGCAAATATTTTACTTTGACGATATTTTGACTTTATAGAATCTATAAATTTAATCGACTGCAATCTGCAAATCAGCTAACTGCACTTTTGAACAAACATGAGCTTTTGATGGCATTTTGTTATAAAGCATGTTTTCTATGCTCACACAAAATGTCAAACTCCTAAACCTATAAAAAAATGCGTCATCGTTCAAACAAAAAAGCTAATTGCAGGTGCCAAATTTTCAATATCGTAAATGGAACATCTCAGCTCTTTATTTAATTTTTCTTTCTATAGGTATAAAAGGGAAGCTAAAACAGTGTATTAATGTATAGCAGCTTATTTGTAAACGTGTATTTTTGGAACTGTTAAATTCCGCTCGATAGTTTAATTATTAAGATTATCTATTTCCTGAATAATTTGCCCAAATGGCATGCTTATTTGTAAACGTGTATTTTTGGAACTGTTAAATTCCGCTCGATAGTTTAATTATTAAGATTATCTATTTCCTGAATAATTTGCCCAAATGGAGTTGAGTTAGTCGGTTTGCAGATTAAGTAGTCGAAATAAATATCACGACTACAGCTAAAACTGCACGTCGACAGATTTGAAATTAACTGCAACAAATTATAAGAAAGTATTTAAGTAATCAACCGAGGAAACCGGTCCAATTATTACGATTTGACAAGACATCCATCTATAACCATTGCCATTATTCGCAATAAATGAAGATTTTCGATTGCATATTTCGTTCAAATTATTATCAATTATTTCAACATGCGTTAATCATCACTTTCCACAAACAGTTCACCATACTTTCTTTCGATACGATACCGTTCCGTTGCAAATGTATCGATCGATACTTATTCTTTCGACATGACAACCCTACAATCTAATAACGCTGACTACGACTGTTTTTTTTAAACAATACTGATATCAAAAATGTCACATTATAAAGTCACTGGATGTAGGAAAAATCAAAGTTCAAATACTAAATAAAAATGGAAACAATGTGCAATACGTAGGTATACATATACAGGTATATATTTTATGTTCTCTATTGTATGTTAGAGATCCTGCAAAGGAAAATTGAGAAACGGATACAGCTCAAAGGAGATGAAAGGAAAATACAATGCAAAGGATTTCGGATATAAAAGGTTTTCCGTGGAACATAGGAATGATAATTTCATCAAATGTGATGTAGCAATGCAATGCACTCGTGTTTTTGATACTTGAATAAAAGCAGAGAAGGGGAAGTTGAATATTCTGTCAAATAATCGAAATAAATACCTAACTCGCACGAAAAGGACATATGGACCTTAACAGGAATAAGGTATCTTGACAGAATTCTATGATTGGTTGTAAGCCTTGGCTCAACCCGTTGGATTACATAACATGTACCTATACACATCACGATTGGAAAAAAAAAACAACACGTTAATTTGACACGTAAAATGTTGTAACTATACTAAAAATGGGCACCAGAGCACCACAGCCAAAATTTAATTAAACTTGTAATATAAGTATATTGGTCGCCTGAATAATGTTTTCAAAAATAATCTCCCACTGAGCCTAAAGCGCAAAGTCTTCAACCAGTGTGTGCGTCCCGTAATCACATATGCGTATGAAACATGGACCTTAAATAAAAGAGAGATCCAGCAACTTAGGGTAGCAAAGCGTGGTGTGGAGAGGTGCATGCTGGGCATAACGCGAAAGGACAAAAAGCGGAATGATTGGATAAGAGAACAGACAAGGGTTTTCAATGTAATAGTTTGCTAAAAATCTCAAATGGAAATGGGCCGGACACATAGCTCGAAGAAGGAACAATCGCTGGACAAATCTAGTCACCCAGTGGTACCCAAGAGGTACAAAATGTCCGCAAGGTGGACCTAGAGGCCGCTGAATCGATGAAATGGTTAATTTCTGCGGCAGTGCGTGGCAACGCAACGTACAGGACCGAGAGAAGTGGAACCAGCTTGGAGGCTTTCATCCAACAGTGGATAGATTCAGGCTGATGATAATGGTATAGAAAAATACATTTTTAAAAACTAATGGAACTAATAAAATGCGTTTAAAGCCCATAACAGTCAATATAAATAACTCAAATATCGTATACATAGGTACCTACTTGTTTAAAACTATTACAATGTAGTTCTGCCACGTAAACGCAAATTAAATTAATAAGTTATATCTAGATAAGAATACATTTTAAATGTAAAACCATGACAAAGCCATCGTCATCGATGTGTAGTTATAATAGTGTAGAATTTAAATATAAATATAAAAGGTTATATAGAATTTAATTTCAATTCCGAATCGATCAAGAAAGGAGAATAGGTACCTTATCTAATAATAATAATTATCTTCTATTTCTTAAAAATAAATTCCCACAATGCAATCGTTGTATTATTAGAATTTACAGAAGTGTTTTTATATTTAATCATCATTAGGGTAGGAGGTTAGGTTTTGTGAAGTTTAGTTTACATTGCTATGATGGTCTAGCGCTGATATCAGTGGCGAAGACTCCATACTAGGCGATTATTTGAAGCCTACCTTCTTAAGAAAAATATTTTTAATATCATATTGACTTATTTATATAATCACTTGATTATATTATATTCTATAAAATAATTTATTTTGTCAACGAGAAATGCCGTATGTGTAGGAATGTATTACACAGACAATCTGCAAAGGTTTTAAAAAATATACCACAGCGCGCCATCTGTCTTGACGTAAGGTCTGATTATGTTTCTAATAATTCTCAATTTTTTTCATATGGACTTTCCGTCACGTAGCCACGCCCAGTCTATCGAATTGTATAAACTAAAGTAAGCTTCGTTCGCAGAGACCGAAAAAAAATTTTATGGTGTTTAATCGAATATTAATAAATATAGGTAGACTGTTTTTAAAAATAAAAAGAAGTTTTATCTAATGATTTTTGATGTGTATAAATGTTTTGAAAAAATACGTAATTTAAACTGATCGCTTAATTTTATGTCGTCAGTGAGTATTAGTGTGTCGTTGTCATCAGTGTGTTTCATTCATCAGTAGTAATATCGTATTATCTTCTTATTTGTCGTAATTATACCTGACAAGTGTGTTCTTTTTATCAGATCTCCACAGCCTACCTCTTTCCAAAAGTCACCCTTCGCCACTGGCTGATATAATATGTAAAAAACACAGAATGTTTATTCAAGGAATTCTTCCTAAAAACGATACCCTATAAAAAAATATAATATTCCTCGTGGAAACAAACTGTTGTTTATTTACCTAATACTGCATAATATATAACAAAATAATATATTCTTCAATAACTCTATTAAGTCAATGTAGTATGATTATAGCCGAATTTTAATGTATAATATGTATGTTGGATGTACGAAATATATAATAATATACGTTGCAGAACGGAATCGGAAGGCAGCCTCTCTCCTTATTGCGAGTCCGAAATATGACGTGGCTACAGTAAGATTTCACTTTTCGAGTGGGCCAAGCCAGACGAATATGTGGAGTGGCGTACCAACTAAACTTCGTTATAAAAAAAAATATTGTAATGTATACTGAACGTAGTCACATGGATCCCGAAGTCTCAGCGTGCTTTCTCTTTTTACCATATTAACCCACCCTTGACAAAGTTCCTTATAAGGTACATTGTGTTCAATGCAAATCGTTTTATTCACAGTGTGTTTTAACACGTGTCCGGAAACTTGTACGTATGCAGTTCGCCGTATCACACTTCACCGTTGAAATGTTGTATCGGAAATATATGGCCGTATATTAAAGACTATCCAACCCCCCTTGGTTGTATAATACTGACATAAATAAAACATGGTTCTTGTCGGTTTACACCGAACAGGAAGTGAGCAGCAAACAAATTTAAAAAATAGCCGATATACTGGATTATTTGTTAGGTTAAGTTAGGTTTTCATTCTTAAATTCATGAACTTTGCCAAAATCAGCTATGAAAATTAAATAAACACAAATCGCAACATTCAACTCGATACGGAGTGTCTGGGATACACGTGTACTCGGTTAAACCCAAATACCGCCTATTCGACGCTTGCATTCTGACGGTGCTGCTTTACGGTAGCGACCGTATAACGGGCTTTGAGAACAGATGTTTGCAACGGGTACTGGGAGTACAGTGGTATGACTTTCAGAATCATGAGGAGATAAGAGCGCGAACCAAGCGACCTCTCATCACACTGATGTAGCTCGGCCACGTGCTACGGATGGCAGAAGAAAACTTCAATCTGGCTTGCCTGTTCTTCAAGCCAACCTGATTCCGGCGTCCTAGAAGGCCGCTAAATACGATATATAAATTGTATACCGCGGAGCTACGAGATGCTGTATGACTTGGAATGACACAAAAAGATTATCGGGAGCCGCCGTGTGGTGTCCATATAAATTATGCTCCAGCTAGTGGCGGACATGGCTGAACGGAAAGAAAAAGAAGATTTACAATTTACGAAATAAGTACCTACAATGATAATATATGTTGGCAACTGCGTTTTATGAAAGTATGTACGGGCATATATAAGGAGCATTATTTATTTTAAGTTACGTATTTATTTAAAGAAAAAAGCCTTTTCTTCGAAGTTAATATTTTCGATTTTACCTCGATTCTCTATCTGTTCCCACCTCTGCAACGAGACGCTTGCAGAGAATCGTCCGTGGCATTCCTCGAGCGTCGAAGTAACCAAAACCGCCCCGCTCCTCGACGACGCCGCACCGCCGCCCTCTTTCGAAGCCTCAAGCCGCCGAGCAGCCTGCGACCAGAGTTTCCGGTATTCCCCCGCATCCGGTTGGCGGGAATGCAACTAAATGCACTGTGCGATTCCATTCGCAGTATTTATACCCACTGTAGTTGACACGATAGAGCATAAATCTGCTGATATATATATTCAGGCTTCTCTTAAAGTGATGCATATCAGATATCAAGCAGGTAAAGCTATTCTGGAGTGTTGCAACGAGCATTTGTTTCATATTACTGAAAGTAAGATAACATATCATAATAACTATTATAGGACACGCGTTTAGCTAACTTCAAATAGGTTTTTTGGCATTTAATAATAACGTTGACGTTTAGCTGACGGAACTGTCCATTGGGGTTACATGTAAGTTGTAAGAATTACATTTCACTATAGTAGGTACAGTTCGCCGTGAGCTGACTGAACGAACGTTCTCACTGATTATTTGATGGCACCAAAGGTTGATTTATTTTTTATTAACTATATCATGTTTGTGGATGTGTAAAATAGGTTAAATTTATTCTTGTATTTATCATTTTACTTTAATATCTATATAAGCACTCATACTTTCATGTTATATTGGTTGTTATTTGTAATTAAGACATTTTTATAATTTGTATTTATTATGTATTATGGCGCATTGGCCAATCGCTGTAATGCCATAATACTCTTAATAAATAAATAAAATCATGCATGCAAGCTTCAAACTGCAGGATAATACATATTTACCGATACATTTTCTTGTTATGGCCGCGATAATACTTACTGTCAGTAATAAATCTCAGTGGCGAAGGGTGGAGGTAGGCTGTTAAGATCCGCCATTAATAGTGCACATTAACCTTTTTCAGTCAAATAAGACTACAATGTACAGATCGTATTGGTCGGGTTTTAAAAATCAATTAAAACCAGTCTTAACCAAACCATACTAGTGTTGGTATATTTTAGGCGATATGACAAAATTGTGCACATTTTTTCATTCTTACTTATTTGTTTTCGTTAGTTTAAGAATACGTATTACACATATTGTTGGTTCATTTTTTTAATTCATCAAGCTATGCCTAAACCAATCTATAATAGATAAAAAATGTTATTCTATCTATAAAATATCCAAATTTATGTATGCTTTAATTGCATAATTTTAGATATTTTATAGATATCTGAGTATTTTTTGACTATTATATATTATGGCTTGGTTTTCGCAGGGTTTAATTGAATTTTAAAAATTGACCAACACCATCTGTAAAATGTAGAATTATTTCAATGAAAACAAGTATGTGTGACTGACAAAGTTTAGTGTGCAATATATATGGCGGATCTTAACAGCCTACCTCCACCCTTCGCCACTGAAATCCATGCACGTGTAAACGGGGTATAAAACACTTGATGGCATTTCAAAATAATTTGAATATTATGCTCTAGGAGAGAAATGCCTTTGGATGTAATATCATATCAACTTGTAAGCCCTAAGTAGTTTGTCTATAAAAAAAACACACCGAAAAATGTATGAAAAAAGCACCCCGAAGGTGAGCGATTCCGCTGCGTCGGAAATCCTAAATTGGCTAGCAGAGTGCGGTCTGGGGCGGCGCGAGGACAGAGGGCGGAGAAGGTGGATACGTGCTCGAGTGGCCGTCAGCCGACCTGCCGCCCCGCCGGCAACTCACTAATTGTCTTCCGGGATCGCAAGTCGGCGGTTTGGGCATGGCCTGCGATTTTGCGATGGGAGATTTTGCCGGATAGTTTTTTGCGGGGGTGTCAATTGGTGCTTATGCCGCAGGATATAATAATAAGTACATACCACTTGTATGTATGTACTTACATATTTGAATGAATAACAACGTATAAGTATGTGTATGAAACAACATGATTTTAAATTTCGAATTAAAACCACCGTGCAATAATAAACGTGACTATCCAAGTGAAAAGGTAAACTATACATAATTTAATTTTAATTAAAGTTATGATATCTGGTAATGGAATTACGAAGCAAAAAAATAAATACAAATTACGAAAAAAATAGATTTTAAAGTGTTCATTGGTCTAAATAAGTAAGCATACATAATTTGAAAACACCTCAAATATATACCTACTAGAGAAAAATCATTTTGTATCCTGGATTGGTGTAGTGCGTAAGACGCTGGCTTTCCACCCTAGAGTTCTGGGTTCGATTCCCGTTGAGACCACAATATTTATGTGTTTCTCTCAAAGTCTGGGTGTTTGTGATTGTTCAAAATTACTAACAGCCACCTTGTACGAAAAAGCAAGGACATGGCTGACGACAAAATTAACTAGTAGTTCATTAATTTTTGAAGCGCTACACAAAATGAATTATATTTTGGCAGTCGACTTTTGTGTTTTAAATCAAATTATCAATTACCTTAATTACTGACTGGTGTCAGGATCTCTCGACATTTTAGTTATAACGTATTTGCACTTGCTAAAAACCTACTTTTTTAATTAACGAATAGTTCACCAGATTTGAGACGCCTCCTTCACCTAGGTCTGAGACTGCATATATTCTTTGTTATGTTCTCTCAATTCTTTTCTATGGTATGGGAGTGTGGACGCTAAACCATTAGATTACGTTTAGTTGAGCTTTTCGAGATGTGGCTGTATTTTAAAAACCAACCAACACCATCTGTAAATTGTAGTCTTATTTATGGCGGATCTTAACAGCCTACCTCCACCCTTTGCCACTGGTACAAGTGCAGCTCCACTGAACTGTTCCGGGTAGCAGATGATAAGACTAAGATCGACCTGATGGTGGCCGGCCTCCGCTAAGGGATGGCACGATAAGAAGACAATGTAACATTTTTTTATATTGTATCATTATGTATGTTCAATATAAGAGTGTTGCATTCTGAAATCTAGTGAATTATTTGTTGAATTAAAAAATACTTTATATAATTATACGGCAAATATTTCTAAATAAATGACGACACATCAATTATTACTTAATTAACTAGTACATTTGCCAATCGATGTAGATAATAATATTATCTATTCAATTCTAAACTATCCTAAACGTCAAACCATAAATTGTGCAGGAAAGCGAAATTTAGAAATTACAAACCTAAATAAAAAGCATACATAAGCGAAACGGAAAATAATTTTCAACAATAGGTAGGTGGAACGAAATTTCGCAGTCGTCGCCAATCGGAGACTGGTAATTGAGGTGTGAGCATGTAATCGGAGACTGGTGGTTGAGGTGTGAACATGTCAATTTGTTTTGTGATGGCGTCGGAGGAATATATTTTTAAATCGTGTAAAGATGGCTAAAAAACGTTCCGCATGTACTTGAAAAAGAAAACATGTCAATGAATATAAGGTGCATTGGGGTAATTCCGAATATGGGTATATTCCGAAAGTTCAAAAATTCTACCAATCGAAGCGATATTTTCCTGTTGGCAACATTTAGTCTAGACGCCATATTCATTGTGCTCGCCTCGTCAGTCGTCGCTAGTCGCTAGTGTCATCAATGCGTGCATACCATCAAGTTTTTTCGGAGAAGTGTTTTTCGCACCATTTTTGCTGATTCGTAATTACCCCAAATTACATATCTCGGAATTCTTTTAAGTTATTTGAATAAGTGATTGCTTTTACGATAGATTGTCGTTTTTTACGAATTTGTGAGAGGAACACAATGTCCTAGCTGTGATTTTAATTTTTTTTCGGAAATACCCCTTTGGGGTTATTCCGATATATATTCATTCCGAAACAGCCCACTTAAATTTTTCATAGTAATTGGCAGTGATTCTCAATCTGTAAAAAAACTAAAATTATATCTAATTTAGATGTACATAATATACTTAATTAAATTAATATTAAGGTAAGTAAATTTAGCGTCGTCCTAATAAGAAGCTATCGCACGTCCTATTATAATCTTGGGTAAGTGCGGTAACGCCAGCCTTCACTTAACAGCATAACTAGTATATCCGACATCATGAGCGAATATAGCGATTCTTTTATCATAGATTATCTTGATTTTTAAGAATTGATGGATGAATACTTTGAAGATGATTTTAAAATATACAAGGAAGAATCAAGGTCACAAAAAAACAAAAGATGTGAAATATGGTGAAAGTTTAACTGACGAAAAGATACTCACCAACAACGATTCAAATTCTCTCTGTACTAAGAGTAAAGGTGTTGGCAAAAAAAGTAAAGGTAAAGAAAATCAAGCGGATAAAACAGACAAAAAAAAAACGAAGAGAAAAGACACATTGAAAGAGATGACAAAGACAACGTTGGTGTTTTTATAAAAGGAAAAAAATATGACAACTAGAGAAGACTCAAAAGAAAAGATAAAGATGAACAACTGCTACTAAAACTAAAAAATAAAGATATAGTATACAAAACTCAAGAAAAGGACCCTGCCATGAAGGAAAATTACAAATTAAATGATTCAATGCTTGTCAGATATTCAATCAGAAAAAATGGAGGTACTATATTGGGTTCATAGAAGAAATAATAAAACATGAGGAAACATACTTCACCATCAACTTCTTAAAAACTATGAGACCACAGCAGCAGCTAACCTTTATTACGACCAAAAGAAAAGATAGTGACAACGTTCCAGAGTCATTAATAGTGAAGAAGATAGATATACAAAAAAAAGTGCTGATGAAAAAGAATATTAATTATGTAATGATAAAGATAGAATTTATTTTGACTGATTGCGTACCAAACCAATAGATCATTATTATGTATATGTGAGGCTTTCAGACCATGTCTTCAGCAATTCTGTTATATTTTTTTAACAGTGTAGCCCGCATTTTAGTTTTAGGTTTGCTAGCAGGAATAAATTATAAGTTTATGCCATAAAAGTAGATGAATATGATTAAAAATACAAGTTCCGACTTTGATTTAACATTTTTAATGTTGACTAATTTAATTGTATGGGTATGAAGAAAGTTTATTTTGCTATGCAAAAAGCAGTAAGTAAACAAAATATATCTTTATAAAAAATATTGTTCTATCATGGTAGTCAAATAAGAATGTAGACTCAAATAAAAATTGATTTTTAAAATTATCACTTTCTTTGATTTTCCTCGTCTTCATTTTATTGATTTAAGGTGGTAGGTACTTGTGTTATATTGGGATATTTTTTCTCATTATTTGTCACCGGTGGGAACAAAACTGGTAGTGACAACCGGGAATAAACCTGCTCTGCTCCATCCCGTTCCACAATCCCTATAATCCTAAGTACTTAACTGAAATGTTGAGAACCACTATCTTTTTTTGGGGTAATTCCGAACTAATAGTATCAAAAGTTAGGGATTATGGATACTATTAACAAAATTGATGATATTTTGTGTTAGGAGTAATTACGGTCGAAAAAGAAAGGTAAACCTTCGGTCAAAGTGCAATAAAATCAACTTCTGAATAATTTCGGAATTACCCCAAGATAGTTCGTAATTTCCCCAATACCAAAAAAAAATGACTCAATATTTCAAATTCTCAATTTAAAGAACCCAACTATATATTCAAGAATCTAATATATATTTATCATACATCTTTTCTTTAAGTACACAGAGGTAAAACAATAATGGCAGTAAATATAAAACACTTTGAATAATTAACCGAAATATATAACCTCTAGTCATCTCATAGAAATTTCTGTCGGAATTACCCCAATGCACCTTACTATTATTATTACGAATATAATAATAAACATAACATTAATAGGACGCATGTTGAATTTTTATGACAAATTATATTTCGTTCGGCTCGCGTCATTTGCACAATCCGCGCATCGCCTAGTCACGATCTTTTTAGACCATGCGTCAGCTGAAGTATAGCCTTAATTCGATTTTAGTTCTGTAACTAATATCGAAAAATATATATATTATTATAATACATTTTGTGTTTTAATAAATTACAATTAATTTTGGAGATTTTTTCCAATTTAAAATTTATGAAAATTTTTATACATTGGCAAATAATATCACTTATGACACTTTAGAAGTGGCATGAAAATAATCGTTTCTCAAATTCAATATAATCCTATGCATTTATGTTTAAACGGAAATGTTGGAAATTTCAGAGAATCGATTGATGTAAAAAAAGTATTTCGAAAAATTGACGTTTAGTTAGGATACCTAGTTTAGAATTGAATATGTTAGCGAGCTAAAAATAGATTCAACGCCCACCAAACCTTTAATGACATATTACATAGTTTGCGATGGGATTCCTCCACCAAATCGTGGGCGTACGTTGGAGGAGTCCCAGTGTACGCCCTCCATAATTGCTTCATCGGTGCCCGTCCCCCATCAAATAATTCGGGGCCTAAAGTCAAACAACTAACTCGTCTGCCGGGCGGGAGAGGGGCATATCTACATCTCCCATTATTGCCTTCGAAACGGGCGAGCACGTTTGTTTGGTTTGGCACTAAGATACTAAAGTGTCGTTCATATGGTAACATAACGCAATATTTCATTGTGTAAACGATGTTTAAGAAAATCATTATATATAAGTGAAACGACAATTTATTCCATAATAGCATTATCCCACCGTAAACCAGATAAGGAAACCACATCCATGAACAATACACGGGTGAATAATTACCTATGGATTTTTCATAAAATACGATTTTTTTTGTTTCAGTGGCTAGATAAAACATATTTCTATATTACAATTTATTGAAGCTCTACAAATGGCAATACTAGTATTGTTAAGATCAGAGGCGGCTCGTCCATATGCACTGGGGAACTGCAGCACCCCCAAACAAATTGAGAAAAATGTAGTATTATAATATAGGTACATAAGTTTAAGTATATTATATGAAAATATCAATATTATTTAAGCGTGTTAAGCTTGCCCGCGCACCGATACATCCAATAATAATTATCATAACTGCGATGAAAGTGAAGCATCGCGTGATTTCATGCAGTAGGTACGATTTTCATAAAAAACACGTCATCGTGTATTTAAATTCAGTAGATTAGACAATAATTCTTCGTCAGTTGTTTCGTTTGCCATTGGTATCTACATATTAAGTGGATGAAGATGCCGAAAGTCGAAACCCGGGTTGCAAAAAAAAAAACGATTCAAGTAGAAAAGTACAAAACTTATACCAAATTCCTTGCTCAGTGGATAGTTTTAAGCAATTACTACATTTATTAATTGTTATTATAATTGTATGACTGGTTTGAACTGTTTCGTGGCCCCTTTTAAAATCTTCTGACGAATCGATCGCGTCATACTGGCGTCAGCGTAAAATCGCCGCTGCATTCCGGAACAAATCTATAACACTCTGAGCTCAGCCAGAATTGTGACAAGTTGAACCTGATCAAATAACATTCATTTATCCAACCGATTGGTTAAAACATTGCCAAAGTCTGAAACAAACTAAAGGTTTTGCAAAAAAGTACAATCCGAGTACCAACTGTCCGACAAGAAGATCTAGGCAATAACCGGAAGTCGCAGCACTCGAAGTGCGATTAACTAAATAGGAGGGGCTTGTTAGTTCATAGTTTTAACACGTGAACAGCTCGTCGACAACCGGAAGTCGTTGCATTTGAAGTGCGGTTAAAAACAGGAGAAGCTTATTAGATCACAGTTTTAGCACGTTCACAAGATCTTGTTCGACAGTACTTGGTCCTCATAGTGCGGGGGCTCAACATATTTTTGTGATTTTCTCAACAGTCTGGTTGTTTCACTTCTATTTGGTACTGACTACACTGCTGTCATTGGCCCGTTGTAGTGTGAAAAGGAATATAATATATGTATATAATTTATATATCGTACTTAATATTATTTCAAAACGGATCGTGCAATATTAAAGGTCGTGTGGACAAGCCATTACACGCGATTTGCCAGGAAGTAATTTGTCGGTGCGTGTTCCGCTGTGTAGCGTAGCTCGGCACGTGTCGAGCAATAAATAAATCATGCCGGCCGGGAAAACAATCAGAGGATTTTTAATTGTCGGGCTTTTGTTTTTACGCGCGGAAAACAATGCGAGGATAATTGGGTGTCATAAAGACGAGAGCCGGGCGTAACGCATCGTTAACGTAGAACCAACAATACTTATACCCATGTCTTTATTAATTTATCCTCACTATATTAATATAATATTAGAGACATTTTCCACAAAAGAAATGCACACGATTTTCTATGCAGTTCCAATTTCAAAAACATTATTTTTAACTTAAATGCTGAATATGAATGAAAATAGCGTTCCTTTCCATTCACATTAATGACGCATTAAAAATAGTTTTTTTATTACAACGTTTTTATTAGCTCGTATTCTTGTTTGTCCGGTGGTTGTTTGTCCAGTACAAATCTTGCAATCGATTTTTAACTAACTTTCCGACTAGCTAGACATTTGAAACTTTCAGAATATATCAGAACACGATGCCAATGCATTCTTTTAATACTTTTAGCAATCTTTAAGCAGAATTGAATTCATTTTCAGTTAATTCTGTTTTGTACGGAAAGTTATTTCAGAAAAATCCGTAAAAAGTAAAAGACTATTATTAGTTGCTAAGGGGGTGGTGCTAGCAACTAAATTATTAATATATACGTGCGTTACTATGGAAATCAAAATGACATTTCAGTATTCTGTATTTGTTTGTTACAAAATAGCAAAAAAATGATTTGTTGACAATTGCCTTATTTGTCCTAAATTATTAATACATAGAATTGTCAAGTTTATATGATTCAACAGAAAATTATTAATATATACGTGCGTTACTATGGAAATCAAATGTCAAAATGACATTTCAGTACCTATTCTATATTAGTTTGTTTGCTTTTTATTTACTTCATATCAAGTACAAGTTTGAGCATATTGCGCATATTAATTCAACAGAAAATTTAAAAACTTTTTATCTTATAATTATTTTTTAATACACACATAACAAAGCTATTTTTGTTAATTCTACTTTAGCTATAATGTGAGTTCTACCACGTAAACGACCTATGATAGTAGAAGTAGACGATACACTTGCTGGTAGTGTAGTGAAACAGTAGGTAGGTACTGTAGTAGTATAAATGAAACGTTCACATAAAGACCCAGGCTTTAAGAAAATTATAAATAAATATATTGTGACCCCCAGCCAGTGCCTTACACACTGGACTAAGATGTTATATTGCCATCAGTGGCGTGCAGTCTACAAATACTGTATATGCGAAGCATCTAAAAAAACGATAAAGTACACATAACATTATGTATTTGCATGAAATGTTATTATGATTCAATTTTAAGGAAATTCATTAAAGAACAAAATTTTCTGTCATTCTACAGTACCTAATAGAGATCTTTATGTTGATGTCTGTTTCGGGCGATGAACCCATATTCTGAACGACACTAAGATACAGCCATTATACTGCCCTTCTAAGGAAGAAGGCAGTAACTCGCAAAATTTGTGAAATTGGGTTATGAATGGCATCCGTTAGGTAATTTTGAAAGCTATATATTCTGTTCACTTTAAAATCATTATTATCACTAAAATACCGTTAAAATCCTTAGTGAAAAAATAGACATCTTCTAAAATAATACATTTTTTTAGCAAAAAGGCAGTAATTGCACCCATTCATTGCAGTTACTGCTTGTTTATTATTACTTTGTTTGTATTTTAACATCCTACTAATAAAAATTACCACCGTTTTTTATTAATTCACAGTACTAAAGTTTGAGAAAAAACATATTATGTCATTTATCTCGTAAGCACATGCTTTCTTTTATACTTTCTTGTTATATTTATTCGTTTTTATTTGTAATTAAGTCATTTTTATAATTTGTATCAATTATGTAGGTATTATGGCACATTGGCCAATCGCTGTAATGCCATAATACACTTTTCTAAATAAATAAATATTTTAGTGCTTGTCTTTAGGATGTTTATCACACTTGAATGGTCAAAGACATAGCTTATAATGAGTATCTTTAGAATTAACTTCAAATGTGTTAATCTTGCCCATATTTTGAATAATAAAATGCCCAATTCTTGTCAAATTTGGGATCACAGATATTATCAATATATTTTTTTATCGTAAATATTTCACAATAATAATGTCGATATAAATTATACTGATGGTTTTATAAATGCGTTTAAAAATTAATAAATGTAAAAAATCTTAATACCACTGCACATTTATGTACTGAAATATGACTATATTCTAAAACATTAGAGCGAGAGGTTTAAAAGAATACTATTTTATGTAATAAAAATACTTTATGCAGTCATCAAATGTTCAAAATAAATATAAATGATAATAAGGCTTCATATATATAAATAGATTATCTACAACGTTTAAGGTATGTCCAGGATCATGTTTTGAAAATAGAACAAAAGCTCCATTTTGACCTACGCTGAGCATATCCCCCCTTAACCAATTTCAAATTTAAATCCTGTAAATATGACTGTCTTAGGAGTTTCTTTCAGTTACCTATCACAGCCTTAACAGGCACCCTTCGTCGCTGCCAGGAGGACATATCTGTCATCCGGTATATCGAATGCACGTCCGCGCGTGCATAGAACAAAGCGCGCCAACAATGGCGGTAATATAACACAACGCCGGCTACCAGGATGGCAGGATCACAGAGTGGAAACTCTCTCTCTCGCGAAAGTGGAACAGCGACGTCGGGTGAAATAAAAAATATAATCATAATAAAAGAAGAAAAAAAACAAGGAATCAAAAGACAAATGAGCGCCAGAGGAGAGACACAAAAGGCGGAGTAGGTGGTAGCAGGCGCGCAGAAACGAGAGAAGGAAATCAAGTCGAGTGGTCGTCGCTGTATAGTAGGCACTGGGTGCTATGTACGTATGTTGGCAAGACTGCGCTCGGGGGGAAGGCGAGGGTGTTTGCCGATTGGGGTAAAGGATGAACAGGACAAAAAATAAATCGGATAGATTTGTGCTATAAATTTTCAGCTTTTTCCCAAGAGTCAACTGCGATACGTTGATGTTGTGTTAAAAACTAAATAATAATGGACCATAGATAATTTTTGAAAACACTTTTGAGGAAATATATTAAGACGGTACTTCAGTGAAACGACAAATAATTTTCAACTATAATAATTTTGGACTCGCTGGCAATCGGAGAGCGAACGTCGAGCTGTGAACACGTCAATTTGTTTCGTGATGGTGACGGGGTATTAATTCTTAAATCGTGTAAAGTCGACTAAAAAACGTTACCCATTTACTTCAAAAAGAAAACATGTCAATGAATATATTATTATTGTTACTAATAGAACAATAAACAGAACATTAAATGGACGAATGTTGGATTTATATGACAAATTATATTTCGTTCGGCACGCGTTATTTGCACAATCCGCGCATCGCCTAGCCACGATCTTTTTAGACTCAACTGAGGTATAGCCTTAAAACCAATAGAAAATATCTTTTTGAAAAAAGTAAGACACCCAGCACGAATCGAACTAGCACCTCTTCGGGTTTCGCACCCACGCACATAGACCACCATGTTAAAGGTACCATACTTAATTACGTCAAATTTTAACTAATGGCTCTTATAATACTCTCTGAAGCGTTTTCTAAATTGAACTAGGTACTATTGGCTATCGGCTTTTGTATTTAGTGGTGTTTTCAAAAATTATGTATGTTCAATAATTAGAATGTTACATTCTTAAATAAAAAAAGTAATTAATTAATGAACGCGTTGCATAGTGAAAGATATGTAAAATGACGATGTATAAAAAATACGTCGCTTTTGGTGATCAAAAGCATATCCGGAAATTTGTACTTAAACAGTTCACCGCAGGACACTTATTCGTGCGCCGCAGTACGTGAAACATGAGTTCGTGTAACATTTAATCAAATGATGAGTTCTTCGCTGAACATTTCACCGTGGAGTATATTTGTACGTATGCTACAACATGTGGCGAATTTTATGAGATGTCTTTACTAGGTTAGGTTACGTTAGGGTTAATCTAATTGGAACAGTACTATTTGCAAACTATCGCCGCATTTTGTAAGATACGTACAAATGTATTCCACGGTGAAATGTTCAACGAAGAACTCGTCATTTGATAAAATGTTATACGAACTCATGTTTCACGTACTGCGGCGCACTGCGATTGTGGATTGAAGCTAAAAGTGAAAGCGGACGGGGTTCTAAAACTGCACAATCACTGCTGACTGACCTTTTAATTACTACATTTAAATAACACGTTAATTATATCTAATGGTCAAGTACTCCAAACGCGCCAGTCGCGGTCTTAGCACTAAGTGAGTTAACGGCGGCACTAAGCCTAGGGACATTACTGAGTATGACTTTGCATAGTGCCCAATAAAGCAAGAAATATCAATATGTTTTTCTTATAATATAATAACAATACTTCATTCACAGATGATTGAAAATTGTTATATTATATAATGTACAGTCTTATGTTTAAATTTGAAGTGAATTAACCCAAATTGGTTTTGCATTATTTTAATCCTCAGCCCATTGTAGTACCTAATGGTTGTGTAATAAATTTTTGGCACTGGTTTTAGGTTTAGATAATAAAAACGGTGTACCAAATACTACAAATCAATCCGATCAGAATGGATTTCCGTAGAAAAAACAACCTTTCATGGAATAAATGGGGCAAAAGTCGTTTGGTTTTTTTTCTACCGCCGAGCCCTGGCCAAGGCGAAACTAACATTTTCTGCGGAGTCTTTGGGGCGGCAAGGGGCGGAAAAGGGTGGCCCTTGTTAGCGGTGCGCGCACTAATTGCTATAGTGATCATTAGGCGAGGGTAGCATGCGAAACCTGCCATCGTGTGACGTACACACGCCGGGCCTGCCTACACATCCAGCACCCATTATGTCGTACGTGTTTATACCGAGTGAACAAGATTTTCCCGAAAGTCATATCCGATGGTACCAGTATGTTGATGATAAATTTTAATTTACAGCACTTCATTGTCCCTTGACAATATTTCATCCAAATAGTGTTGTTTTTTTTATTCACTGATAAATTGAAAATCTTATTCTTCGAGGTTGTTACCTTGGACAATTGTCGCTGACTCCAGGTTAGTAAGAGATAATATTAGATTGGTGGAAGAAAATTGGGGAAAAGCTTATTGGTTTTCGGACGGTAAAATTCTATCACGAATAGGTACTATCTGTAAGGGATAGGAGACTGTTGCATTATATTTGAGTAAACTGACGTTTAGTCGTCATAATAGTCACCACAAGATTTCAATTTTAAATGCGTACGGTTCCATGACAAAACAGAACAGTGACAAAACAGAACAACGATAAATATAACTATGACCTTTCAGGAAAAATATAAATTTAATATTGAAATTGTCTTATCTCTATAGGTATGTTGATGGATTTTTAATAGCACATATATTCAATACGCCATAATAAATCAAATTATATACCTAATTTCTGCATTCCTAATCGCTAGAAAGCCTCAAATAAACGGAACTTTGCCGGCAAGCTTAGGATATCTCATCTTAGTCAATATAATATGTTCAAAAAGATTGGGTGACTAGGTACAACGAAATAATGACCTGACCTAAAACCTAACCTAACCTAAATAGATTCCACAAAAATTAATGTTTCATTTTCCCCGTGGCCCGTTCCCAAGGTGCAGAACTTACCATTAGTACTCAATGTCAATTGGGAGGGCAATACCTACATTTGTTTAATCAAATCGTTTCGGATATTGATATATTCCACTTCGACGTTGTTTTGTAAGTTTTCAATATATGGTCTATCAACCTAGTTCACTCTGTGTGCTTCCATGTACTTTTATTTTTCTTATTGTATTATTTACTCATATTACCCTGTATTTTTATTTCAATATTGTTAACACTTATTAGTTATGTCGTGTCATGAACTCTTTGAATTTAATATTATAATCATATAAACGGATTGCAACGAAATTTAATTGGGAAACGTTGCTATTTGTCAGTCAAAAACTCAATATGTGAAATATAATTGATAATATTAAGTTAAAAATAATTAATACAGAATGTTTTATTCATGTTTCTACTGAACTACTCTTTCTTCTACTAACTAAATTTTGTCAGTCAGATTTATTTGTTTTTCATTTAACTAAGATTACAATTTGCAGATGGTATTGGTTAGTTTTTAAATTCCAATTAAACTCTGCCTGAACCATACCACAATAGTTTAGGTAGGTATGCTATGAGCGATCGAAAAAAATATTGCACACCTTTTCAGTCATACTTTTTTGTTTTCGTTGAATTGTGAGTCCATATTACAAAATTCATTAAACCCTGCCTTACCAAACCATATTCGAAAAAAAAATATTCTTCTATTAATGGCACAGTTTGTGATGTTTTATAGATAACGGATTTTTTGAGTATTATTTACTATGGCTTGGATTAGGCAGGGTTTAATTGAATTTTATAAATTAACAAACACTATTTACACATTGTAGTCTAGTTTAATGAAAACAAAATACGTTTGACTGACAGTATGTACAATTTAGGTCTGATATTAACAGCTTACCTCCACCACTGATATTTATTATTTACGATGAAGAAATGCCGCTCTCTGTTCGCAATGAACTTTTCTTTCCGAAATCCCATTGTGAAACGAGATTATCAGTAATAAGCATTGTATTTCGTTCGAAGATTGGCCGAAGACTAAAAAAATCCGCACAGCTTTATTTACAATGAAGGAAGAAAGTTTAATTAAAAATGAAAAGGTTTTTCGCAAAAGTTCGTTTGTATGTTTATTTTTTTCAATTTAATATTTCTCAACAACAAAGAAAGAAGAAGAGAAGGCGGAAAAAATCGCCGAATTCGCCAACAATGGAAGATTTCGCACAAGAAAAGGGAAAATCTAGATTTTTTCGTACACGTATATAAGGGGAAAACGTAAAAATATACTTCTTTTGTTACAAGTGGCCGACTGACAAAAAACGGATATTTCATTTGTTATTTAATAAAATCGTATCGGCAATTTTATTTGGCACAAATACGTCGCCAAGGCAAAAGTTATGCAAAATAAACATTTTTTTAAAGGAGTCTGTTCTATATGGTTACATGTAAGTTGTACGTATGCAGTTCATCGTGGGACACTTATTCGTGCGCCGCAGTACTGTTTACGTATAACTTTCCGGATACGGTTCTATATAATATATCTATTCTCGATATATCTCGGAAGTATTAGTTTACAACACGTATAAATAAATACCCTGCATACATTGCAATGAAGGTGCTTTTTGTCAATGTCTGCAATTCTACAAATGCACACAGGTGGAACTTATTATTAATTTCCATGTGACGGGAGCGGGCGGTTTTGTTTTTACAAAAGTAGCAGGTTTCACTGACTACTACTTATGCTCAAATTACATTGGCAGATTGCGTCTGGCCCGATCTGCTGCCACGATTGCCAAAATCTATTCTCTGTGGTTTTCCGGGATCGTGAACGATCGTGAGCAAATTGGAACCAATCCTATTTCCGTCTGCCACGATTCACGAAGATTCAAGCGAAGCTACCGCCCGCTTGCGAGTTTAGGTTTGACAGCTGCGTTTTGACGTAAATTTGCGAGGGAAAACTGTTCAGTGTAGCCACCAATCTAACGAAGAAATAGTTTTCGGTTAACCTATATTTTTAATAGTAGCAACACTCCGTTTATTTTAAACCAATCAAAAGGACCAACGCGATCGAATCGTTGCGTGTAATTGCTTATAGTGCAAAGACGTTGGTCACGACGGTCAGCATGGATCGTTGGATCTGGTAGGATCTGCGCGTCTGCCAATGTAATTAAAGCCTTTATGGTTACATGTAAACTGTACGTAACACATTTCACCGTGGCACAATTCACCGTGAGCTTTCTTATCGGAAAGAGATTACCGTATAAGTACTAGACGGTCTCCAATTTTATTAGATTCAATATGAACATTAATTCAATTTTCATTGCTGATTTTGGCAAAATACACGAATTCAAGAATGAAAACCTAACCTAACCTAACAAATAATCCAGTAGGTAGGTATATCGGCTATTTTCAAAATTTGTTTGCTGCTGGCTTCCTGTAAAGTGTAAACCGACAAGAACCGTGTTTTATTTAGACATGAATTTTATGTCAGTAGGTACTATACGACCCGAAGTGCTTGGACGGTCTTTAATTTACGACCATATATTAACGATGAAGTGTGATACGGCGAACTGGATACGTACAAATTTCCATACACGACTACTTATAGCTTCTCTGGTCGACACTATAAGAATACAATATTGAATTTGACATAGGTAATATTGTTTGACGATGTCAAAACGTATTTAGCAATTAATTTCACCTGACAAAGGGGTGCGGTTTCCATGGCAACTGAATTAGTCTGGCCCGTCGAATATAATGTTACGGTTGCCAGTGGCGCGCGGGTATTAAATTTTGTTAATAACGAGAGCTCTTCGCCGCGCTGCGTTCTGCACCAAATAATCCCGGCTTTGCATAATTAGTATCACGGCGCGGAACACATTCTGCAACTAATATTGCAGTTTGTCGAGTGGCGTCATACTAAATTGCATTGGCATAGAAACTGTTTTAGAGAGGAACGGTGACGGATTATACTGTGTCATCATCAGAAGCGAGGCGGCTTTCGTGGTGCAGTGGTAAGGCGCTGGCCTTCCGCCCGAGAGTTCTGGGTTCGATTCCCGGTGAGGACACAATATTTGTGTATTTTTCTCAAAGCCTGGCCGTTTGTGATTGTTAAAAAATTACTAACAACCACTGGCGGCTCCCTCTATAGGTCATTCGGTCATTGACCTGCCAAAATAAATACCTTACAATCGACATAATAATATTAATAATATCTGCAATGTCATATATAATAATATTAATAATAATCGGTGGATTTGAAATTATAGGGCGCGCGATATTGTGTCAACCCAGTCTATTGGGCTTTTTTTGTTTGGGCGATAATTCCCCGAACAAAAATATTGTGTTCGCCGGCAGTCTGAAAATTGACCCAAATTGAATATTTTTATAAAATTTTCTCTCTCGTTTCTCATACATAAGACAGAGATCGATATAACACAAAATACGAGATCGAAGCTTGTAACGGTGCGTGAATTACTGTAATATCGGCAATGCCCGAGTGTGAGACAAAAGATTTTTTCACCTTATTAAATGAAACAGAATGATAACACTGACTAGATAATTGGTCTCAAGACGCAACTGTGTATGCGGTTCGGATTCGTTGACAGGTTTTGACGAATGCCTTTGGTTATTTTAATAATATATAAGGAGTTTTTGGTGATTTATAACATTTTTGTGAAGCAGTTAGTACGCACGCAGTAGCAATTGAAGTCTGTGATACAATTATAATGGAAATGGAAGCACGATTTGCATCCAACGATCATCTCATTATATCCGATTTGTTCAATAAAAAAAATTACACTGATTTTAAAAATAATTTTCCCACACGTCAAGTAAATTTGGTAAAACTGTTAGAAGAAATAAACATAATCAAGTTAAAAAATGAATTATTGGTGTTTTATCAACGAGATGATTTGCATGGCGCTATTAGTGCAGTTTCTCTTCTACATTTTTTACTCAGCAATAATTTCAACGAAACATTTTCCGAGTCGATCAAAGTTCTCCAATTTATTTGCGTCATACCAATGACAACAGTTGAAAGTGAAAGATGTTTTTCCACTCTCAAAAGAATAAAAACCTTTCTACGCAATAGGGCCAGGATAGACTGACCGCTCTTGCAACGCTCAGTATTGAAAAAAAATATGTGGGAAAAATAGACAATTTTTATAATCGTGTGATTGATGATTTTTCAAAAAGCAAAGAAAGAAAAGTGGACCTGATTTACAAAAAATTATAACGCGTTGTGTGCAATTTCGGTTAACGATGGGTTGGCGTTATGAAAAACGGACATTTTTAACAATTTCTAGCACTTATTCTATAATGTATAAAAAGTCAATTTGCAATACGTCTTTTCAGTATACAACGAAAAGGCAAATTAAAATAATATATTTTAAAATTGACCTGCTAGGTTTTTCCGGATTAAGCCGCCAATGCTAACAACCACCTTGTACGAAAAAGCAAAGACATGGTTATTAATTCTCAATAAAAAAAACATCAGGAGCGCGACAAGCCGGTGTGGGTTCTGGCGTCCTCCAACAACCCTGACCATCTCCCCTAATAAGAAGTTGCCTAAGCATACGTTAATCGATGCATCGAAATATGGCAATTTAGCGACGCTATCTGGAACTCTGCACGATTGCTATATTGGCGCCAGTAAAAGAGCGTGAAACTATGACACCCCTCTAGAGAATGCAATAAGTTAGTTTGCTATACGAAATCCAATCTTGCACTTAACTACCAGGACATTGCTTAATATTTACAAACGAAATTATTATTTTCCGAAAGTTGCACAATGTAGACTTGATTGATACAATATCGTTCCAATGAAGACAAAAGCACGAATGTGCTTTTTTCACTAATTTGACTTAAGTACATGGATATGCCAGAAATAGACAAAATTTTAATAGGTATGCCAAAGTTGTACGACACGATAAATCTGTGACTGTCTACAGGGTTTACGGGGAAACACCGCTATGAACGAAGAGGCCATCCATAGAGTGAAGTCAGTGCAGAAAGATGTTGAAATGGCTAATATACCAAGGTGTGGAGATAATGCTCAGACATGGATCTAGATTATCTTCAGGGACGGTTTAGTATAAAGTAAAAAAAAATATATATTGCATTAATTCGGAAGGATAAAATCAACAGGATTTTCTAAATAGTAGGTATATACCTACAACCTACAATGCAATTGATACGAATCGCGTGAATTAATTTGTTATTTCACCTGTAACCGAATTTGCAAACGTCAGAATAATATGAAATTATTCCGTTGGTACCTATTATTGGCGTCGCAATTTGGAAATATTATTAACTAGATTTTAGGGCGGATGCTGAAAAAAATCATACATAAAAAAATCGAAATCAACCCACTTATCAATTCGCATTTACAAAAAAATTAAATCTTTAAAAAACCATAATCTCTCTGTGTTGTTGAAATGCTATTGTTGACAGAAAAGAATAAAAATAGTAAGCATCTAAAGACACTAAAGACAGGGTGATTAGGGAGTACGCAATACTTTAGAAAACGATATTATTTGTGGTATTTACATGTGAAATGGTGTGGACTCCATAAACAAATCGAAATTATTGAAAAAATCCAAAAATAACATAGACTCATAAACTAACGTGTTTAAAAATACAAAAAAAAAAGTATTTTGAATTATTTGAAAATTGGTCACTATTATCGATATTTTTTTCCATATTTCACCTTTATCCAACATCACTGTACGGCAGTGATGCGCAACCCTTTTTATCAGAAGGGCTCATTTGTCGTAGGTGGCACAGAGAAAAAGTGTTGTGGATAATGATATAATATACTTTTATTAGTCTAAACATATTGTCCGATCCTAATAAGATCATAACGGGGTGGATGATTGTATTAACAGATTTTTGTTTTTACGAGAAATGGATGTTAGCCACTTGCCTAATCTAGTAGGTCCATACTCTGACTCCAAATACAATTTAATTAACTGGGTGTCAGATAATCCGTCTACTACGTACACATTTACAAGATGTAACCCAGTGTAAGCGCTAGTGAGATCGCTTAGAGGGCTCGCACATCAGAACTCGCCGCATGCGTCTTACGACGAATTCGTCGATGTGACGTCATCGTAAACCAAGAAACAAACGTTATCAAATGGACCTTCGCAGATTGGCCGATGCAACTGCAACTCTGCGACCCTGCGACATTCGTCTAGTTGCAATGGCCAAAGCGTGCATGTCGATCTCGGGAATGTCGCCTCCGCGCAAGCGCACAGCCTGCGGCCATCGGCCATTTCTGTTTCTGTCTCTGTCTACACTGTCATTGCTCGCTCATCGCGGTGAGCGTTTGACGTTTGTTCATACAATCAACACAATAAAAATGGCAGACGAGAGACTTCTCTTTTTTCGTGTTTGACGTTTGCCGCTGGGCAGATGTGCGAGGATGTACGATGCAACATTCGTCGAAAGTCTTAGAACTTTTGATTTATGGCCGTTAGGCACACAAGGCGCATTGTGATGTGCGAGCCGGCTTAGACTGCATGCTAACATCGATAGACTTTTCTTTGCCGATGAAAGAAAATCGATTTCCTCTAAAAGAGATAAGCCAGATTCTTCCCAATCAGATTTGGTGTATAACTGCAGCAATATAAAGTCAATAATCAATAGTACCTTTTTTATCGAAGATCTTGAAAATGGTAAAATACTCAGCATAGATACATACTATCGAAATTTATTGATACTTTTGATCAAGAAAATAATGAATAAGTCGACTTATCCGGTCGATGCTTTGTACACATGACCAAAACACACAGATTCTGATTTGAATTGAAACAACATCCACTTCTATCGTTAGGTATGGACCCCTACCAACTTCTATCCTTTCCTAAAATTAATGCAAAGATCGAAGTAAAGAGGTTTTTAATAATGTGAAGTGATCAATGCTGAAAATGGTTATTATAAGTACATCAAATCCCTATCGGATCAGTACGTAAGGCACTGTGCACTCACCCGGGGGCTCCAGGTTCGACCCGGTGAGGTCACAATATAATTGAGTGGTATTTTCAAAGTCTGTGAGCTTACGTGATCGTTTCGCTTTTACTATACCACTCGAATACCTACATGTATTACTTAGTATAAATAAATATACCACATAAGCGTGAAGTTCAATAGTTTTGACAGAGATAAAACAATTGTAAAATGTAATTCATGCGCAGTAGAATAAATCGTAATCTGCGCAATTTCAAGGTCATGTTGTTCCACTAATACTTGTAGTATTTTTTTTAAATCAACCTTATACCTACGTTGTAACACAATAAATCCTTCGAATTATATATAGGTACCTACAGATAAAAATAGCCTCGATGAAACTGAATCGATGATAATAAAAAACGTAAATAAAAAGCTATTAAATATCTATATTAATTATTTCCATTGAATTTCTCGAACACCCAGTGTTTAAAAATATTGGGTATTCGCGCCATTCGCATTCGATAGGTAGATGAATAGGATTTATTATGAAGATTCCACAAAATTCGCAAGATTTTAAACCACAACTTGTTGAAAACTCCACAATAAAAAAGGATTTTCTTCACAAAGGTAACAATGCTACAACCGCATGAGGTCAAGCAGAAGATGTTTAATAATGTTATATGAATTAGAAAATATTTTAGTAAGTTGGCAATAGGCTCCTAATATTTAAGATGTTTACACATTCAGGATCTGTGATCAGTGCGCCCAGACACTATCTTAAAACTATATAGTCGAGTCTGGGAAGAACAGACATTTTACAACGTTTTTATTAGCTCGTATTCTTGTTTGTCCAGTACAAATCTTGCAATCGATTTTTAATTAACTTCCCGACTAGCTAGACATTTGAAACTTTTAGAATATATCAGAACATGATGCCAATGCATTCTTTTAATACTTTTAGCCATCTTTAAGGAGAATTGAATTCATTTCCAGTTAATTCTGTTTTTTACGGAAAGTTATTTCAGAAAAATCCGTAAAAAGTAAAAGACTATTATTGGTTGCTAAGGGGGTGGTCCTAGCAACTAGATTATTAATATATACGTGCGTTACTATGGAAATGAAAATGAAATGTCAAAATGACATTTCAGTATTCTATAGTATTGTTTGTTTGTTTGTTTGTTTTTTATTTACTTCATATAAGGTACAAGTTTGAGCATATTGAGCGTAATAATTCCACAGAAAATTTAAAAACGTTGTATATAAAAAGTTCTTTTAATCTTGTAATTATTTCTATTTCACTTTAGACTGCCTACCTAAGTGTCATTTTTACGACACAGATCATCGGGCCAAACGGTCGGCAGGGATCGCGTCGTTTCATGTATTGGAAGGTTAATTGGCGGGTCTCATTTTAAATAATTATACCATCGCGATGATTCTTTTTCATGAGTTCTACAACCTTGTGTGGGTCTTTGCCACCTCCTGAAGAGGGGTTCCTCAGATTTTTTCACGAGAAAATTGTTAGCTACAAGTCCGGAGCATAGATCGATTAAAAACAGGGATAATGGGAACTGAATAAGTACCTAACGGATAAGGAGAAGCAGGCAACCGATCTCGAGTAAGGAAGAATACGGGATAAATTTAAACACGTGTCAACAATACGTCATATGTCGAATACTGACAACTGCTTTCAGTTTATGCATTGACGCTCATTTAATATCGGTGTATTACACACACTATTGCACGTATATAATGCGTGGTTCATTTACGTAGGACACTCACATTCAAAATCCTGCATCAAAATTTACTGTATTGGTGTATAGCCAGCCTATCAGAATTATATTTATTATCTGTTATGTGATTAAAACGTGGGACGAATTGTCCGTTACGACTCAAATTGTTGCTTAAATTATCTGGAAAAGTATTTCTGTATAAAAACACACCCATCTATTTTCTTTTATTTTGTTAACTGTCAATTAATGGTGGAACTGCATTGTATTGTTGTTTAATTTAATAAAACGCATTTTTTTATATCATTGTTATAGTATTTCTGTCGCTTTGGATTTTGTTTGATAAATATTGTTTAAAAAAAATGTATTCAGTTGAAAACGTCCCTCTGAGGCGGACGAAACCGGTCCTAATTTGTTGATTAAAAGTGGAATAAGTACTACAAAAAAATTGCGTTTTATTAAATTAAACAACAAAACTCCCATTCATTTTTTTATACGAGGTTAGCCACATGCTCGACTTATTAGTTCTATGAAAATTGGATTGTCAAAATTATTTTTTTAATCGTGTCATTAATGGGTTAAACTATGAAACGTACAGGTAACAACAGGTGGCATACGTAAAAATAAAACGGTTTACTAAACATAACTCAAAGTAGGTATATTTAGTTTTTAAAAACCGTAACAAAGAACCTGGAATGAAACCAAAACAATAATGCTGATGCATCAGATAGTTTCCTGTATTCATTAACGTGTCAAAATAAGGATTTTTAATGTAAGAGATTAAAAAATTAAGAGTTGCACAATGTGACATGGGTATGACCCGAAAAGACCACAAAATAAACCAATGGATAAGAAAGCCAAGTGCGCATTGCGATATAGGTTGCTAATCTGATAAAATGGCAACGAGTTAGATATGTATCTTGTGGATAACTGGACAGTCATACATTGGTACCAAACAAAGTACTAAACGAATGCCCTTCAGCCAGTTTTAACTATATACCTGTATTGACAGACTGTTGGAGTTTAGCGAAGAACAAACGGCGATAATAAAGAGGAGACTGGAAGAAGCTATTTGGAAGCCTTCACTCAGCAGTGGATTTACTTATATAGGTGACATGACGCATTAGTAAAACTACAGTAAAATAATATTATATGAGATTTTGTTATGAGGTATCAATAGTGTTTTATCTCAAGATGATTTTAGAGGAAAAAAATGTCAAGTCAAAAAGTCAAACAAATGAAAACTTCATCTGTCAAAATTCAAAATTGGAATTAGCGGGAAAGGAATGATAAGGAATTAAAAAGAAATCAAACAAACATATTCTGACTTCTATAGCTAAATTATAGCCTGAAATAGACATAAAATTTCACTTGACAGACCTCTTGCAAAACATCAATAATTTGAAAGATGAAAAAATGCTTGAAAATATTTTTATTCAATACACACATTGTCATCCCATTTCTAACTCGCTGGAAATGTAAAATAGTTGCCAAACAGTTACCAGAATAAATTGTAAACAGGGTTTCTCTTTAGTAAAAAAACTTTGTCATATAAATAAACCAATATCGCATATTATAATATTTTGATTCAGTCTTCAAAATTAATTAACCCAATACTAATAAATCTCATTTTATCAAGTTAGAAATGATGTGCTCGTACATAAAATTATTAATAATTTCTTTAAAAAACACCCAGAAAAGCTAAAGATTTAAAAATTGGTAGTATTTAGGTACATAATATCTACAAAATAAATTATCAATGTATGTGCAGAGTATTGGAAGTGTATTGGGGTTGTACGAAGCCCTCGCATTTCGCGTATCAGCGAGCACGATCAATTGAATGCTGCCGTTCACAAAAAACAACCGAAGTACAGCCTGACTGACTACATCATCACATCGCAATCTCCGGCCGGTGGCTGTTGGTTATTTGAATTAAATTATTGTGTTATGATTTCTTCTGAATAACCCCCGAGATAGTGGGCGAAGGGCGTGCATTCAAACAACGAGCAAAGGGTATAAAAATATACATCATTTAAATATAAACCGATTATGAAGCACCTTATTTAGGTAGGTACTATACTCATAACGTATATTCATATTGTGCTGTGATTAACAAATATTGTGCAAAGATTACAAGCAGTGCTCGAAATGGAAAATCTTACGATCCGGATTACTCCATATTTGATGAAAAATAATAATTTTTATTATATATTATGTATCTATGTAGTACAGACGGTCTTTAACATGCGTGTGACATGCAAAAGCTTGTCAGCGCCGTAGGCGAAAAACGGGGTTTACGATATAAATATTTTTTTTATCATGAATCCGACAAGTTTCGTATAAAACTTTAAAAGAATATATATAATATAAAGTAACATACGGCATAAAACTAAATAAACCATTTCTTTTATTCAACGAATAATTTACAAGATTTTGAGAATGTAACATTCCACATATTGAACATACATAACTTGTGTATTATTGTAATGTGTATTTAGAAGTGAGATGGAATAAGGATCAGGCAGGGTAGGTTGACTCCAAGGAATAACTCAGAATTTGGTGCGTGAATGAAATGAACCCTGGTTTTATTATCTCCTTCCAAATAAATATTAATTTAATTATTACAGATATTTTTACAGATTATAATTTAGCGGTGTGAAATCACGAGTATGCGTTCTGATGGATTTACGAAATCGATCGGGCAAAGCGCAACGATAACCTTACGGTTAAATCTTTGATAACTGAATGACTATGTTGATTTCTTCTACTGAGTGTTTTATAGTGATTCGATACAATAGAAAATGCTGCTATCACTACTTGAATATTTTGATAATCATGCTTTATTGTGTAATGCATGATTCGTTTCGTGAAGTATAAACAATTGATTTCAATTTGAACAATTATGCAGTTTTAATTAATTGAGCAAGATTGATTTTCATACAAACAACTTTTGTGCATATCATAGCAAACTTAAATAGCATTATTTATTAATTTGCGATAATATTGATTAATTGAATTATTAAATTATTTTGCTAAATTGGGTTTCTGTTGAAATTTGATTGACTCGCATAAATCGCTTGTTTTGCATGTTTAACAATATTATGTTGCAAGATACATTGTAGTTATAAATTAATGGTTTCCTGCCAAGTCATGCTGGATGGTAGGGTATTGACCCTACATGTATATTATTATTATATATCTGCGCATCTATTCTATACACAGGACTGGTTTCGGCCGCTACGGCAGCTATCTAGAGTATATTTGTATCGAAGTATTAGCACTTTTTACAATAAAATAGTTGTAATTGTTACAATAAGTGCTATATTTTAACAGCACCTCTCTTGGCTATGCTAAATTTTAGAGTGAGATAGACAGTTTCGACTGTTTAGACGGCTAACTTATTGTAATTGTTACAATAAGTATTATGCTTTCCTCATAGTTACATGCAAGATTATACGCCCACATACATATATCTAGTTCCTGAAATTCACTGATAGTGTATGTTCATCTCTCTTTAATCAGTGGTTGAATTGGGCCGGAGCTCAGCTTCGGTTCCTGAAATCCCCGAGATAATTGCTCCATCTCGTGGAAAAAATAAATATTACGTTCCGGTTCGTGAATTAATATTATTATTTTTATTGAACATACATAACTTGAAAACACCTCAGCGCAATCTATTCTATACACAAGACTGCTTTCGGCTGCTACGGCAGCTATCTAGGGTAGGTTTGTATCGAAGTATTAGCACATATCGACGTCACCACAATCATAAGCTCTTTAAGTTCTTTGGTTTGATAATGTCGCAGTAGGAAGTTCCCAAAATAATTTACCATTTCAAGCATTACGACGTGAACAACCATCGTTGTCAGCATTTCTCGCTGTTATCATGAACAATATATCGACGATTAGCATTCGAAGGGTCAAGATGTGCCACATTGTTTTTAACATTACTAATGTCCGACATTTTTGGATGACAATACAATTTAGAAAACAACTACATAAATAATATTAAGTTATTAATCGAATATTGGCCGTGTTTTCGTACGCCACTGGTGGTGAGCGAACTGCGATCAACAAAGGCGAAAATAATATCTAGAATGATCAGCGGAGGCAGGGAAAACTGTGCACCCGAAACGGTTGGGGTTCATCACTTACGAAACCGATCCAGTAAATAAAATTTGAATAAATTAGTAAGTACGTTTTTTTTTAAATATTAATAACCATGCCCTTGCTTTTTTGTAGAAGGTGGTTGGGTTGGTTAGTTGCATTGATGTGGGGCTAATTAGGTTCCTCCATTTATATCTTTAATTTTCTTTATGGCCAGGATTAGACGGTGTAGACGGCATAGTAAGTACGTTATGACGTGTTAACATTGAGTGTAGGAAGGAATGGCATTTTATTAACCATTTTTTAATGTAACAATACCTACTTTACTGCACAGATTGTTTATATATATTTTTTGTAAGATCAATGCCATTGGCCCATGTTAACTACAATACGATACGTATATCCAAAAGTAGAGTTTTTAATTTGTGATATGGTAATTTCACGTAAAATAATTCTCCGAATACATTTATTCATAATTTACTTTTTGTGACAGTGAAGTACAAATCTAATATAACCACAAAACGGCATATAAACACGGCATCTGAAACGGAGGACACTCTGAAAAGGCGCCATTAGAGCCGTTTCACACGGAACACCTGTGTCCAGACGGAGACGCGAGTGTCGAGTTCATTTATATGTAAATGCGGCATCTCGACACACCGGTGGCTGTACAAAGGTTTCACGTGTGAAACGGGCGTAGACTCGAGTATACGCGGACGTAGGACGATCAGTATTCTGTTATAGTTTTTTTTTTTTTTTAAACTTTTAATACCTACATAAAATAGTTACACTGTGGCAAATTGAAGGCAGGGATTTTATGCGCGGTTATCCTTTACCCGTGGTGGCTACGCATAAAAAGCGCGCACACCGCATACCAACAACAGTAGTCCGATTTTAACTGAGATCGCTGTGTAATTTCCGCGACTATTCAATTTAAAAAGTAAATCTGATGAATGCTGTATTTGGAGAATAAACGATATAAATATTCGATAACCCTCTTTCCCATAATATTACAAGGTCCCGATACGCAATGGAGTAACGAAAGAAGCTAGGACTCAAGTGTATTTAATCTAGGGCCGTTTCACACAGGACACGTGTGTCAAACCACCGGTGTGTCGATCGGCTGCATTTACACATAATTGAATGGGCGCGTTCAGACGGACACACGAGTGTCGTATTCATTTATATGTAAATGCGGCATCTCAACACACCGGTGGCTTGACACATCGTCGCTGTAGGATTGGTTTGTCGAATAGACCAAATGTCAAATGTTCAGGAGACTAAAAACAAATTTGATTATCCTATTATTAAATACATGAAGGTATTTAAATTGTTGTTTTTACAGCATATGAATGCTGTTTTCATTAAAAAGCAATTTAAAGAAAAGGATGGTTCTGGTCCGTTTAGATACAAAAAATCATTCTGCATTCAAAGGTCGATTTCGACAAAAACGGATATTCGACAAACCAATCCTATAGCGACGACATGTATCCCGTGTCAAACGGCTTAATTGAAAATAGCTAACTAAACAATTCATTCAATCACTGTGTGGCGGCAGGGTGTATGCGACAGCATATAAATAGAACTGTTTCACGCGAAAAAATAGAAAAAAACGCATGTACCTATTTCAAAAAACAAGCATTTTTGTCGTCTTTTCACGTGAAACAGTTCTATTTATACACAGTGTACATATTTTATGTAGGTAATAAAAGTAAAGAAAAAACAATGACATAATTCTGAACGTCCTACGTCTGCGTAGGCTCGAGTCTAGGCCCGTTTCATACGGGACACCTTTGTACAGCCACCTGTGTCGAGATGCCGCATTTACATATAAATGAACGCGACACTCGACACTCTCCAAAGGCCTAATTGAAAATAGCTAACTAACCAATTCATTCAATCACTGTGTGGCGGCAGGGTGTATGCGAGAGCATATAAATAGAACATGGTCGAGTTTCTCTTTGGCACCATTAGTGAATTATCATTTTTGAAATAGGTAACTACACCTAAATACAGAGTCCATTTTGCGTAAATATAACCATTTTTTTTATTACAGTGCAACTGGAGTGTTGGATCACAAGACACCCCGCTTGATCCCGCAATGATCGTATCACGGTTCATAAAACAGCGGGCAAACACAAATCGGAGGGTTGCCGAGGGCTGGTGGAGGCCTGAGGGGGTTCCGGCGTGGGCGGAGGCCTCAGACTTCGAGGAGGGGAGAATTAAAAGACTCCGCTGATGAATTTGCGAGTGATTAACGTGGTGACCTCGTGCGGTTTGGATTTTCCCCTACTTCTTTCGAGAGGTCAATTCTGTCGATTGACGTGGCATAAGGCTAGATAACAATAGGGGGTTAGACCTTGGTGATATATATTGTACATACATAATTTTCAAAACACTTCTGAGAAAATATATTATAACCAATAGAAAAAATCGTTTTTAAAAAAAAGTAAGACACCCAGCAGGAATCGAACCCGCATCTCTCGGGTTTCGCGCCCATGCACATTGACCATTAAGCTATAGGTGTCATACTTAATTGTGACCAATTTTAAGTAATTGCTCTTAATATTATCGCTTTCCAAATTGAGTTACTATTGGCGATCGGCTTTTGTATTTTAAATCAAAGTAGGTATTATTTTAATTACTAACCGACGTCACGTAGTTAATTAAAAAATATTAGCAAGTTCAAGTAAGTTACAACAAAAAAATCTTGGAGTGATCCGAGACGTCGGTTAGTGATTAAAGTAATACTTGTGAATTATTCGTTGAATAAAAAACAATAGTTAGTTAAAAACTATATATTTCACTTCACTTATTGGAATTGATGACTGAAGAAAATCTACATATTACTTAACGATTAATTAAGAGACCGATGATAGTTTTGACCGACAAAGAAATGGGACTCATCTGCCAGTCAAGCCATGTTAAAGTGCATGTATGTGGGTGAGGCTGCTTCAAGCTTATCGTTCATGGACAATAGCTACTAATTCGACATAGCTGTCGAATTCTTATGACTGAAAACATGCATCAACCCACAAAATGACACCAGCCACCGGTAAATAAATCTTACTAAAATTGTTAAATAGTAGATCAAGGAATATATTCTTAAATCGTGTAAAGATGACTAAAAAACGTTACGCATTTACTCGAAAAAGAAAACATGTCAATGAATATATTATTATTACTAACATAACAAAAAACAACATTAAATGGACGCATGTTGAATTTTTATGACAAAATATGTTTTGTTCAGCACGCGTCGTTTGCACAATCTGCGCGTCGCGTAGTCACGATTCTTTTAGACCATGCGTCAGCTGAAGTATAGCCTTAATAAAACCTTCACATAGACTTGTGGAGTCTGGACCTCATACAAAAAGAGATAAAATTAATCTGGACGTCTTTGAAACGAAAATATTAAGAAGGGACTTCGGTCGGAACCGTAAACGTCAATGATAGTACCTATATTGTGTAAAATGAGATACAACCACGAACTATACCTACGCGTTGTACAGTGGGAATGGGACAACTGGACGCCAGGACAATTGGGCGCCGCACTGTCGAATGAAATAAATCGACGTTCGTTACGATTTTAAACAGGAGGAATTTTAATCAGTTCTATCTACTACTTGGTAGTTTAAATTTATTTTGCTCTTAACGTAACATTATTTACGTGCGCATATTTATCTCACCAAGTGTTAATAATTTAAATATAAATAATAATACTTGAAACGCAGCTATCTATAATTCACGAGCATCTATTTATTTTCAAATGTCATTCGATTGCGTGGGGCCCAGTTGTCCCGGCGCCGAATCGTCCTAGCTAAACCGTTTTACAATGATACCCTTCATCGTCCCGGATATGAAAATGGAGTGACTCCGTAGGACAGGTTGACATATAACCAATTTAGCCGTGGGTGTGGGTAAGAATCTAAGGTCTAACAACAATGACATGTTTTTAATGTATGTATGGGCATGGGTATTAGAGATTAATTTCATTTTTACATTCAATTCATTCATACTAAAGTGCTAACAAAGGTTGTAATGTAATGCAACAGGCTATGTAGTGTAATTTTTTTTAACTACAGTTGCATAATGCAGTCTAATTTAAAAAAATATATTATATATTATATTATGTCCGTTATCTTATTAATTTGTATCATAATAGTATATACTTAACTATGCCCGCACTTAAGAAACTAATGCACTGGAAATATTCAAATAAACCGTGTGTAAATAATGAAGTTATTTTAAATAGAACATAAATACGAAACGATCAACATAGATTGCGAGACTCTTTCAATGCGGGCACTTTTATTTAAACAAAATAATACTAATATAAGGGCGGGCATATAAAGAATGCATTGCATAATAGCCATAAAGGAAAAAAAAGAAAGATATAGCTATTTTCGATGCCCGATAAAACATCACTGCACACACATTAGTAAATCGGCCTTATTTGAGGTCCATCTATTTTTTTCCGTCTTTTCTTGTCTATTATTGTAATGTACGTACTCTATGGTTTCCTATCCATTAGAGCAGGTTTTTTTACTTTCAATATTGGGTCTTCTTCATTCTTTTTCTCTTCATTGAATAGCAATAATTGTAAAGAAATTACTCGCTGTCAAAATATTTTACTCCGAGCGAGTTGATCGGGATATCATGCTGGGTTGAGTGGGAGATTTAGAATTTACATACACGGTGCATAGAAAATTGTTGTGAAAATATAAAACATTTCCATTCTAATATAATTAATTAATATTTTATACATTAACCGGTCCTTCATTTCTTTTTAGTGCTACATCGTGAGGTGGGCCGTGCCGCATCAAGCTTCTCTTTCATTCGGCCCCCTTCTCCAGTTGATAACTCCCAGCGCTCGCAGGACTTTCTGTAGGTCCGTGAATCCAAACTTTTTCAATTTGGCGGAAGCCCTGAGAAAATCTCAAGGAATCCCAACTGGATGACACATATTGAGGTCAAGAGGTGTAAAATTACAATATATACGTGCAAATTAGTAGGCTACAGCGCTCGAAATGGAAACTTTTACGAACCGGAGTGCTCGATAATTCTCCAAAAATATTACCCAACACAGTTACCTTAATTAATTCTATGTATATCGCCTATCTAGTTCAGATAGTCAAGATATTTTTTTCCACGAGACGGAGCGATATTTTTTGGATTTCAAGGCCGGAACGGCGCTCCGGTCCAATTCGAGTACTGAGTAGGCAGTTGGCAAAATACCGCCATTAAGCATATTCAAAAAGCTGTCACTTAATCTCAAAATGTTATGAACTGTTAAGCTACTATAATGTATTATTTCTCTATAATTATGTACCTATTTTAAATGTACCTACACATGTAAAGCAAATCTTTAAAATATGATAGGTATAGACATCGACCATTACGTTATTTTAACTCTGCAGGCGAAAATTGTATCATCATAATTTATGGCAGTACAACCTTTGGGGGCTCTTGGTATGCTTCAAAAACTTCCTTCATTCTGGACGATCCAGCGTCGACACTCCCCAGTCCAGGTCTTCTCCATCGGGGATTGTGTACATAGTTCGCCTTGCTGTTATATTCTCTGACATTCTATACAAGTGACCGATCCAGCGCAGTCAGAAGTATGCTACGTGATATTTTCGCGCACATGAAGTGTGTATCGTTACAATTTCACTTTCTTGAACAACCCCAAATATTCTAATCAAACTCAGAAGTTGTAGGTATTATTCGCATTTCTTCCTTAATTTTATATCCCTAAACAACGTATGACCTGTGTTATCCGCAAAAGATTTTGATGTCATTTTGGTTATAATGGTAAATAATCATTTCATTATATATATAGGCGGCTCTCGTGGTGCAGTGCGTAAGCCGCTTGCCTTCCACCCGAGAGTTCTGGGTTCGATTCCCAGTCAAGACACAATATTTATGTGTTCTTTTCAAAGCCTGGGTCAAAATTACTAACCACCTTGTACGAAAAAGCAAGGACGTGGTTATTAATAATTGTAAAAAAAAGCATTTCGTTATATTTTTATCGCTGAGGTTTATCAAACCTGTCAGTGCCACAGGCCTCTATATATCTAAAACCACAAGTGGTTAACAACTAAATGATAATTAACAAATACGTAGGTATGAATAAAAAAATATATTAAGAGTTTTCATTACGTGGACTTCGGATACCTACACGAGTTATCTTAAGATCTTTGGTAAAAAAAACATTCATATGGAAAATTAAAAAAAAAAAAAAAAATTATGTACACCTACAATTAATATTACAAATTATGCATAGCCAACCGAAAAAGTAACGAAATCCCTGCTTCAGATATTCAATTCATTTGTGGGTATACATTCCTGGTTACCCTGTACTCATCCCTAGCAGCGATTATGGTGTTTACAGATTATGACATAATCTGAAAATAACATCTAATTAGGATCAGGAAGTCCCAGTTTAGCTGTCAACAAACAAATTGATTGTTTTGTATCACGAGGGATCCATTGTATCCACAATTTATCAATGAATATGCCTACGCCCTATCTACGAACATATAGGTAATAGCTTTGGTCATTCAAATGGAGCGTTTGATTTACTATAGATATCATCTCAACTCAGCTACTATCAGCCCACTCACTGCCCGATGAATGGTTCTCAGTCCTCGGTCTTTCATTGCGACGACATGATCATCAACCTGAATATATCCGTTGCTGGAAGAAGTTTTCTCCTAACTGTCCTGTGCGTTGCATTGCCACGTACTTACACAGAACTTAACCATTTCGTCTATCCAGCGGCCTTTAGGTATACCTTTCGGACGTTTTCCAGGGATTGTCCCTTCTTCACGCTATGTGCCTGGCGATTTCCATTTGTCAAGAACAATTTCACTAAACTTGATCACCATTCATACTGCTTAATATTTCATTGACAAGATTTGTCCTTTGAGCGGTGTCGTTCGTCGAACAGGTTAATGAATAATTACGGATAATGGCAGATCATGCGTCAATATTTTAACTATAGCAATTTTATTTTATTTTTCGACCATGTCCGATCCTAATAAGATCATATGGGCCTCCACAAAGCGGAGGTTTGTTATAACTTATAACCGATTGTTATTTTACGAGAAATTGAAAAACAATATGTGTTAATAAAAACAACAAATTTCGCTAAGCCGAAAATTTTAAATGAAAGTTATTATTATATACATATTTGCTAAGCGTCGACTTATAACGTCGTGGATCCCATGTTCGAATCCTGGGTCTGGCAAGTACACAATATATTGTTTTTCAATTTGTGTCTGTCAGGGTATGGACCTAATAGGTTGAGCAAGTGGCTGACATCCATTTCTCGTAAAAAACAAAATCTGTTAAATCTCTACTCTGTGGAGGCCCATATGATCATATTAGGATCGAACATGGTCGAAAAAAAAATGCCTTGGTTTGAGCAGGGTTTCAGTGAAAACTAACCAACACCATCTGCAATCTGTAATCTTAGTTCAATGAAAACAGATAAGTATGACTGACAAAGTTTAGTGTGCACTGTTTATGTCGGACCCCAACAGCCTATTTCCACCCTTCGCCACTGCTGTATAGCATAATTGAAGTTATTAAGTGGTCAGTCCATGCCACAGAAAAACGTTCGATAAAACTCAACTTCTGAAACTAGGAAAAACTTAAAATAAGCAGAATAAATCAGAGCTCATCCATGCTGAAGAGGCCTTCATAAGACAACTATTATTGTTGCAATGTGTCGCAAAAGGGTCGCGAATTTTATAAAGGAGCTGACAGCATTGAACCGAGAATCGAACAATAAAATCGGCAGTGCATTATAATGTACAATGAGGACACGCGGGGTGAGTCTATTATTAAATGTATGCCTACAAAAACTAGACAGTTTAAATCGGAAAGCGATTAGGCACTTTGGAATCGTTCGTGGGTAATTTAGGCGAAAGATTGAGATGAGATAAAAAGTTTTTTTATAAACATCGACGAGGAAGTTTGCATCATTTGAAAACTCTGCTAAGATTAAATCATCGTCTGGGGTCTCCAAGGTCATTTCAATAACCTGGCCCCTGAGCAACTGAAGCCAATGTCGAATACCAAACTAGGTTATCTAGTGATTGTGATCGAAAAATCTCGTCTCAAGAATTCTCGAAAAATATTCAGAAACGAGAATTCTCATTTCGCGAGAAATCGTCAATGAGATTCTCGAGAAATCGAATTGTCACTATGCTGAATGGAATTTCTCAACTAGAAACGGATTTTTTTTTTAAATATCCCAGTTATTTTTTTTTAATTTAAAAAATGAAAACAATTGGCATCAGTAGTGTCGTAATAATTACGATTTCTCAAGAAATCTCGAGAAATCAAAAATAATCTTGAATTCTCGAGAAAATAAATACAGATACTTACTTACCTACTCGATGTCGAGAATTCTCGAATCTCGAGAAATGAAAAAGTCAAAAAATCACGAAAAATAATATGGGACATGAAAATATGCATGTTGGTCATAAGTCTCAAACACTAGAAGAGCAACTAGTGAATAAATTAGATGAAATACTAAAAATAAAATATACATTGCTTGATTTAGAACAGTAGCAGTTTCGTAGGTTTAGTTTAGAGAAAGAGAGAGAGACTGTCAACTTATACAATAAATACACTTGCAGCCATGGTTTCAAATAGCTTAATCACGAAAAGTTTCGCTTATTAGATATAGGCACATCCAAGTCTCCACACGGTTTGCTTATAGGTACCTACATTACGTATCGAAGGCAAGTGATTTCCAGAAAGAACTTTCAGACATCCTTGACATTCTCTGACATGCATGACACGGCAAATAGACCACGTGTTAGGTATTTATCTCTTGCAGACTTCACGTTATGATACCGCGGATCAGCCCAACTAAATGACAAATGGTCCTCATGCACCCAGTAAAACGCTCCATAAGTCACGGATTAAGTTAAATATACAGATATAGCGAGGTCATACATCGACACAGGAAATAAAACACCACCGCTTAATATTATCTCGTTGCCTATGTCATTATGCATAAATGGATACGCCCAGATCATATTAGCCAACCACTGCTAAATTACACATAAACTCAGTTATGCGGCAAATAAATGTAAAATCATCTAACATAGTGCGTAAGATGTCTTGGATCGTCTAAAATCAGCTTGAGAGTTTGGCTGCAAAAATTGATACAGTGTTAACTTAATTCAAATCAAATTTTTACAAACATAATATGCCGGAAAGACTAACTATTCACCTCGTATTTATGCGGGCAGCATAACCCGCCATATGTGAACGTGTGACGGTGCATAACTTATTTGGATTTGCTTGAAAAGAGTAGGACTTGCCACATACTTAGCAAACCATACAAATACTATATACCTAGATCTAGTTTATATACGTAATACATATTTATAAAGAATATTGTATTTTCAATGAATAAACTACAAGACTATATTAATTAACTATTTGTCATTCTCTGTTTATATTAAGTAGGTAGCAATTAATTATACATAGTCTCAGAATTCTAATATTTTTTACTATTTCATAAGAATCGTTTTTAGTGACCCCGGGTGTCGCCTTTAGGGATCTTCGGGCATATAATATATCGATCTAACTATGGTAAATATACAACGATTAGCCTTATGTACTGTAGGTATATATTCCAAATTAACATATAAAAATATCGTAAATCCGCAAGCAAAGAATTGTCCAGGCGCTAGAGGAAATGTTAGTTTAGAAAAATATATTTTTAGTAGGTAGGTAGGTGCTTATACATATATCTATGGGTCTATTCTATATTCAAGGCGATGTAGACGGTTAACTTATTGTAACAATTAACCGCCTCAATACATAAGTATGAAAAACTACCGTCGACAGCCGCCTTGTGTATGGAATTAATAAACCCACGGAGGTGTTTCCAAATTTTATTATAATAAAGAATTTTACATTCTCAACTCTCGTGAATTAATCGTTGAATAAAAAAATAGTTTATTAAATTATATGCAAGTGCAAGCACGTTATAACAAAAATTTGGAGAGTTCCTGACACCGGTTAGTAATTATTTATATATATATATATATATATATATATAGAAAAAAGATGGTCCCAATAATAGGCGGACATTTGTAATTGATACTATGATTTAAAAACGCAAAAGCCGACTGCCCAAAATGAACGCATTTTGCGAAGCGCTTCAGAAATGTAAAATTTACTAATTAATTTCGTCGTAATTATATAGGATGCACATGCTCAATTGATAAACCACATTCGCGTGAATCCAGTGGATGCGGGTTCAAATCCCGCCGGGCGTTGTATTTTTTTCAATAAGGTTCTGTGTTTTCCAATTATATATATTAAGTTATTTACTGTTAATATAGGTACTTAGAAAATAAACTGTCGTAAAAATGCAACAAATACCTATTATATGAATTTAGGCTATGCCTAGTAGAAAAGGTTCAAATCTTTGACCCCTCCGATATAGGGACGCACCTGCCCTACATACCTTAAAATATAAATACCGAAATATATTCATGATTATATTTTCAAACTTCTCAAATTAAATAAATCGTGGAATAAAAAGAAAAACTTTTTCTTTGCGGATAAATTTCCCCAACTTTTATAATATTAGTATTATTACCAGGAGAGCAGAAACAAAGAGGAGGGTAGAAAGACGGGGCCCTATGCGAAATTAAGTTTAGATTGAATTCGCGAACTAATCAAATTGACCTTTGGGTAGGTACGTCCGGCGCCCACTGGCCGAACACAAATAATCTACCTCCCCAAACTTCTGCCGGGCTGTAGCTTTCGGGTTAGTAAAATTCAGCCTGGAGGTATCAGTGGAACAGACGAGATATCTGCGCGAGCGGAATGAAGATGGAGAACAGAATATTTTGTCTAGATCAAAATAAACTTTCGACGACAGAGGTATTAAATTTAACGTAACATACACTAATATTTATTGTAGTTATTTTTTGTATTTTTTTTTCACATTTAAGTAGGTATACAATGCTATCTATAGTCAGTGGCGAAGGCTCACCACCCTTCGCCACCGATCTACACTAAGGTTCATAAAAACTTTTTGGAAAGCAACATTTTTAAACTTACCTATCACTAGGTGGACACTGTAGGCCAGCTATTTTTGGTATAAAATAAATCCCTTAAAAAATATGAAAATGGAACACAGTGATAAATATTTGTGAAAACTTACCAAATCAACATGTTTCTCGAGTTAATCGTGTATAATATGTTCACACTTAAATGATAAACAGTTTATTCAGAAGTTATGTCGTTTACAGAGCCGAGTTAACTCGTCGAAGCATGTATGTCGCGCCAGGCCATGGACGAGTTAACTCGGCTCTGGCGGTGATCATGATTTTCATACATATTGCTCAATAGATAACTAACCATACAAAAAATATACTATTTTTACAAGCATTGTTCGTAAATAAAAAAGAAAATTTTGACAATTTCTTTTGACTACTTACTTTGCGATACAACGCAATTGTCCATTGTGACGTATATCATTAAAAAAAACTTATTTCGCACCTGGCAGATTTCAACACGATTGAATTGGTAACTTACTTATATGCCTAGGTACCTACAGTTCTTTGCGATTTTACGTATTACATGTTGTATAAAAAATAGGCTTGAAACCAGGGAACTCAGAAATAATGGGAACTGAAATACATAACGGTTAAGGCGATAGCAGGTAACCGACTCGAGTAAGGAAGAGTCCGGGTTAAACTTACACACGTGTCAAGAATACGTTTTACGTCGAATACTGAAAAGTGCTCTTGGTTTATGCATTTACGTTCATTTAATGTTGGTGTATTACACGCTATTGCACGTGCATAATGCGTGCTTCATTTTCGTAGGACACTCAGACATTCAAAACCCTGCATCAAGATGCGGCGTGTTGAATATAGCCTATCGATATTCTATTTATTATCTGTTCTGTGCTTGAAACACTAATGTAGATCATTTGTATCGCAGTGCGGCACAGGAAAATAAAGCAATATTTCAATGCAAAATGACTTTTAGCTGATTTAATCACTAGCCACACTAACATTTTTTCAACTTCTTACATACTTATAATATATTTAACACAACATACCATAGGGACCAATGACAGTAGTGTAATGAAACAATAATGTAGTAGAGAAGTGAAACATTGACATACACACAGGCTTTGATAAAATCACATAAATATGTTGTGACCTCACCGGGTCGAACCTTGATCCCCCGGATGATGCCATACAAGTACAAAAGTTGTATCTAAAAGATTTTTCTTCATTATATTTGGTTTTTGTATCTATATATTATAATGTTATATGTACATACTGTTTATTATTTTTTTTGTGATGTTCTATAGCTCGTTTTATTAATTAGATTATTTTGTTTATTAAAGACCAATCCTCCCCAGCTTGACAGCACCTGCATCTGCGGACATAGCTGGCGCGTCCGAGATTTGTTACGTGCTCGACAGAGCGTATTGATTGGCGGACAAGACCCACCACCGTCTGCTGCCCGTCCACTCGCCACTGGCAGGCGAGAGGGAATTAAGAAGAAGAAGACGATAGGCTCATTTTACCCGCAACACCCCTTAGTATAGCTATATTTCACAATATCATCATAACCCAAAACCTATTATAGTCAGGCAGTCAGTAAGCTGTAAATTTCGATCGTGGTGCTAGTTATTGCTCATACTTCCGAGTGCAATATGGTAAACTGATTATTGAAATACATGGTAATACGTTAATCGATTTGAATGAAATATACAATCGAAAAAAATAAAAAATAACTTGCACTACCGTCGTAATTTGCAATTCAGTGCCCCGGCCTGTCTATAGTCGGCCTAGATCATGACCCAAAGATGCTGAAGAAAACCTTCTTTTTTATGGAGCCTAACTATATGAAAGTTGTGCCGAAAAGTTACTCCTAATGCTAATGATTAAATTAGGCGTAAGTTTAAATAGATGTATTATTTACCAAATTGCCGAGACAGCAATGAAAAACAAGAACATCTTGTATTGATTAGTGCTATAATCATTTTTTTCCCCATTTAGCACGCGACAACCACTAGAGGTTGCAACAAGTAGCTGAAAGTCGTAGATCAGGTATTCATCACATGGACGGGTTTTTTTGCTGTTGCGGTATCAAATTCTTTAGTAAGATTAACGCTACGCTGCATTTAGAGTAGGTGATTAACTAATTAATACTTTGGACGCGGAAGACGCACACGGTGCGTAATGACCAGGCGGCCGATCGATGTAATTAACGTGCATTTTAAAGGGGGCAATTAAAATCTCATTATCTATTCAGCAGCGAAAGCGTTAATGTATAGTATGTCCACTTATTTTTTCCGACTTATACGTACGCGGGGTAAATGGAAATTCTTGGTGGTATTGGCTTGTGTCTCTGATAATTATCTTAAGAATCGAGAGCATCCGTTGTGTGTTCTCCCAAGGTGCAGAAGTAACCTGCCATTGGTAATGCCAATTGGGAGGGCAATAACTCAGTTCAACCAAATCACTTCCGATATTGACATACTCCACCTGCGTGAGGATGAATATAATAGGTGGACACTGTTTTATAAATTCTTAATAGTTACAAGATAAAAAGAACTTTTTATAAACAACGTTTTTAAATTTTCTGTTGAACCATATAAACTTGACTTGACTAGCTTAAACGATCAAAAAAATTGTACTTGACATGTCATATTGATTTCCATAGTAAGGCACGTATATATGACTATTTTAGTTGCTAGGACCCCAGACAAAAAACTTTTCATACAAAACAAAATTAACTGAAAATGAATTCAATTCTACTTAAATATGGCTAAAAGTATTTAAAAAATGCATTGACATCGTGTTCTGATATATTCTAAAAGTTTCAAATGTCTAGCTAGTCGGGAAGTTAGTTAAAAATCGATTGCAAGATTTGTACCGGACAAAGAACCACCGGACAAATAAGAATACGAGCTAAGAAAAACGTTGTAAAATAGGGTCTGCTTCGCTCATTCAGTGTAGTTCCTTGTATATTTTTATATTTATATTTTTTTGTATTTACACTTTTCTACTGTTTTATTAAAATTAATATTAATAACACGATGGCCGCGCGGGTTAAACGTCGGCCTATATAGCGTCGTGGGTCCCAGGTTCGAATCCTGGGTCTGACGAGTACACATATTGTTTTTCAATGTATGTATGAGTCAGAGTATGGACCTAATACGTTGAGCAAGTGGCTGACATCCATTTCTCGTAAAAACAAAATTTGTTAATACAAACTTCCACTCTGTGGAGGCCCATATGATCATATTAGGATCAGATATGGTTGAATAATAATAAATATTAATATTTGTCTTCTAAATGAACGACTTAAATTAATAATTTGCAATGTTAACTAAATGTAAAAAAAAAATGAAAATTGAATTAAAATAAAATAAAACTTTGATAATATCGACGAACGATTTAGCGACCAGCACCGTTCGGATTTAGCACTAGAAGTGACCACACTTTTGAAATGGAAATGTGAAAATTCGCAGAGGGCAATAAGGGGTGGGGGGCGAGATTCGGACGGCCAAGATAATTGAATACGTCCGGAGCAAAAGTTTGCTTTGATTTCGCCCCGAGGTTTTGTGTGAGCACAGACCGGACATGAAAGAAAGAAAGAAAGCCAATTAAACAAAGAAATCGAGAGGACATTATTTTAAAATGCAGAATTTCAGTAGGTACCTACCACATTTGCTCTTGTAGGTATATCCTGTTGTTAACAATATTATATAATATATGACATATCTATGTAATTTAATTTATATGTTTTATGGAGACAGCGCCTACATATATATTAGGTATATGAAAGTAATTTTTCATTGCAGATTTATTTGTATTAAGTACACAGTTTTGCTCTGTCTTGTCAGCAGTGCACTGGAATAAAAATACTGTATAAACATTTTCTTTTACTGAAATCAGAGCTTTCGAACACGCTAGCTTGCATTTTTTTGAGTTTTTAAACGAATTGTTTCCTATAAGTTTGACCTAGATGGGCCTACTAAAATCAAATTTGACGCTTATTTATGCGTCAATTACATTGAGCTAATTTACGAGCTGCTTGTTGGCGAATTTACAATCTGCCTGTAAGGTCGCCCAGTGTCATCATCGAACAAGCTAACAAGCAGATTGTAAACACTCTACCGAGAAAAGTTGAAAGCCGATCAACTTTACACGCTACACGCCGGCGTGTGGGCCTACTGCGTATGAGCAGTAGAGCGCAGTAGCAACCTCCCGGTAAAAAAACGAAATACGTTCTGTCAAAATAGTCGCTGGCTTGTGGCTTCTCAGTGAATGGAAAGTTTTGTATGTCATCATCACAATCGCAGTAGCTGAATTGCCAGCTATTAAATTCGCCAACAAACAGCTTGTAAAGTAGCTCAATGTAATTGACGCATTTGTAGAACAATCAATAAAAACACAAATATCAGTATATCATAACAAAACTTCAAGTCACAATCTACCGGATCAGTGCATAAGGGCTTGCGCAGACAGAGAGCGGTCGGAGTTCTGCGTTCAACTGACCGTTGACCGCTAGCGTTCAGGGACAGCAGACAGGTGGCGGTCAACAATATGCGTTCTATTTGTATACAAACGTTGTAGTGACACAGGCGCTGCATAATGCGAGACCGCTATATTCCGACTGCGAGTGGAAGTGAGAAAGCACCGCTGCTGCGTACTCACTCCCCCGTGTGGTTTCGCTCTATGTTGTTTGACTGCTCAAATTCCATTCAAATTTTTATTTACTTTCGCATGTCAATACAAAGCTTCGATGAATTATATAATTTGATTACATTTGACTTTGACTTGTAAACTAAATATAATCTAGGTACTAAAATTACTGCTGTAATCAATGCATTTTATCAAACCGGATATTTAAAAACTTAATATCGATGATTTTAAACGAAGTGACATATAAACTTATTTGTTTGTGTACCTACCTCTATCTATAATATTTGACATTTCGATTCTAACCCTTTAATTTTACCCATAACCTCACATGTCAAATTTATTCTATTATTGAACTATGAAAACTATAAATCTCGCCAAATTATCAAGTATTTATGCACGTAAATCAATCAAGTGTTGATTTAAAAACAATATGTTAGTATTAAAAACGATTTATATAATTTGCGTCACTTAAATCAAGTATCAATCTTCTCTATATCGATTCATTTTTCTGATCCAGACATTGCAACGGTTGAGAGGTACGGAGTTCTTTGTAATTGCGGGAATAGAACTCTAGAACGCTAGCGTTCCAATTGACCGGCGCGGTCTGACCGCCGGCTGTGTGCCCATACAGTATGAAGTCCATACAGTACAAAGAACGCCGAACTCCGAACGCGGAACGCAGACCGCCTGACCGCTCCCTGTCTGCGCAAGCCCTAAATATATTATATTATATGTCTACCAATTTCACCATACTAACGATGTTCTAGAATCGCCATTAATACGAATCAATGCATATTCATCCACCCATGTGTAATCCAAACCCAAAATGAAAAGGATACATAGCTCAAAAAGTGATTGTTAGTTTCTTAGAGGAATAGAATTAGCTTGGAGAGATCTTCATCCAGAGATATTTTAATAATTCGCTCCAGAAAAATATAACAACGTTAAACGGATATCCGACATGTTTAAAGGGTTCCGGATCCGGTTCGGAGTTCATAAAATTCTAAATCAAAGGTTCCAGTCCGAAGATAATGAATGGGTTCTCGAGGTTCCAGCGTTTGGTTCCGGTTCCAATTTAAGCTCTGGAATATATACCCCGATATCACTGAATAATTTCGACATCCGTTTCCGGGATGTTTCCCTCAGGTGCGTCGGGGGTTCTTCCTCACGTCCGGAGGGAAAGGGAGGGATTTTGACAGGATGTGCGCGTGACAACAGCACAATGGCGGCCAATTAGCCCGGCGGCGGGGTCGACAGTCGGCACCCGCGCCGAGCCCTGCTACCCCGGTGCCCGCACACATTCGGGACAGTAGGGAAATCATTTCCAACCCGGAAGGAACTCATTTCTATTATATTGCGATTGAAATAATCGTGTCAATTACATACGTACTCGTGCAACACCTCCTTATATTTCAAGCTATCATGGTAATTTCAATAAATAAATGATTTTTATAGAAAATAATTTCGATAACGTGGTAGTATTTCCATTTGATGTTCTAACAGTATTGTAATATAGTATAATGATTGTAATAATGTCAATTACGTACTCATAAAATACCTCCTCACATTTCATGCAACTCTGGTACTTATATTAATTTAATACAGAAAAGATTTTGCCTACGTATTTTTCATTAGAGCAATATAATAATTAATTTTGTGTCCGGAAATTTGTTCGTATGCAGTTCGCCGTATCACACTTCACCGTGAAATGTTGTATCGAAAATATTGGTCGTATATTAACGGCCGTCCAACTTTTTTGGGTCGTATAGTACTGAGATAAAATTCATGTCTAAATAAAACACGGTTCTTGTCGGTTTACAGGAAAAGCCAGCGGCAAACAAATTTTGAAAATAGCCGATAATATACTGGAGTATTTGTTAGGTTAGGTTAGGTTTTCATTCTTAAAGTAATAATATTGTCTGCAATGCTCCACGACCAATGCGTATTTTTTTCATCTCGGTGCTATAGAGATGATCGGGGAATGGGACAACTGGAGCACTGTCGTAGATACGTATACAGAACGTAGACGAGGAATTTTAATCAGTTTCTATCTACCACTTAGTAGTTTTATTTCATTTTACTCTTAACATAATGTTTTTAATATTGCGGATTGAGAATTACCATTCCTAAGGCTTTATATAAAATAAAAAACTCTTTTTTCGCTGGAGTTTAAACATATGCACGATTAAATCATTATTTACGTGTGCATATTTAAATTCTCACCAACTATTAAATCATAATAAATAATAATTTAAATATAAATAATATTAAATATTCTTTTTAAAAGTACATGTAAGTATCTAACGTCTATTTAATTTCGAATTGCGTGGCGTCCAGTTGTCCTGGCGCCAAATCGTCCTAGACCCGATGACCGTATAGTATACGGTCATCTCTTTGCGATAAGAAAGCTCACGGCGAACTGTGCTTCGGTGAAATGTACCTAATACCTACGTACAATTTACATCTAATTAATTAATCTATTAATTTGAATACCTTCTAACATTTTATGCTCTCCTAATTTAGTATCTATTTTATAGTTGAAAGACATGATGGTAAGAAATTTAAAAAAATCACTACATACTTATGTTAACATACTGTGGTATGGAGAGGTGCATGCAGTTCATAAAGCGTAAGGACAAAACACGGAATAACAGAATGAAAAAGGTAACAAACAAGGGTATTCGTGTTGTAAAGTTTGCTAAAAAAACTCAAATAAAAATCGCCTAGATATATCGACAACCGCTGGATAAATCTAGTCGACTGATGGTAACCAAGGAGTTTAAAATGTCGGAAACATAGAGCATATATTATAGGCGACTGGATCGACGAAATAGTGTGGAAACGCAACACATAGAACCGATAGGGGTGGGATCAGCTTTCAGAAGCCTTCATGCAGCAAAGGCCAGATCCAGGGTGATAATTAATATTCGATAAATTTTTGTTTAGTACCTAGTGCCAGAGAAGAAATAGCATATTGTTGCGTTCCCTATTGAAATTCCAGTTTATCATCTTTAGCGGCGCCAAGATAGACGTCGTCCAGTTGTAGAGATGGCGACGGCAAATCGTTCTATTTGCCCTAGTTATAATTCAAAATATTTGGCCAAAACTGAGAGGTTTATTAATCTTCATTCACATAAGTATTTAACCGCAATTAATTCTGATTTAGACCAACGGTCTCCAACTGGTGGTCCGTGAGAGAATTTTGGTGGTCCGCAGAACCAAGAATCCAACGGCTTGTTTTACACACTGATTATCCTTCTGTTACTTGTAATTAATCTTTCATGCACCTCCATGTCGACGTAGAATTCATATTAATTTAATAATTTTATTGATTCTTTTTTAATAAAAAGAAATTTAAAATGTTTTTAGCATTTTTCGTAATGAATATCTGTGTTAATACCCAAGTTTATTTATTATAATTCTTTTATCATTATATTGACATATCGAAATTTTAACAAATGTGGAAAAAATAATGGGATTCAAGATTTTGAGTTTAGTGGTATAGAGTATAGACGTTGGATCTGGTGTTGTAGGTTGTAGGATCCAACATCTATTATTTGCATGTTGAAGGTTGCTTCGTGTGTGTGATAATATAATGTTCGGGGGCGCAATTGAAATGAGACACAGAATTGATATGGATTGTTTTATATTGTCATAAAAACATTTAAGATTTACGCGGCACTAAAATAAGACTGTCACATTGTTTTCATAATTTGTTACATAAGGTTACACTATGATTTTGAATTTGATATCGAAACTTCATGCGGAGTTGCTCGCATGATTGGCTGTACTGTTAGAGGCCGGATTTGCAACTGAATTGTTGACTCATTTCATTATTATTGTCTATGGTCGATCAATGACCATATACAACTTGACATTTGTAGAGTTAAAATATAAAACCTCTACAGTGGTCCGCGAGGTCCAAAAGGTTGGGGACCGCTGGAATTATATAGGAGGCTCGTAGCATCATTGGTTAATGCATAGATTGGCGCGACACCAATGGTTATAAGGGTTAAAATCCCGTCCAGTTCTGAGGAGGTGTTTTCAAGTTATGTATGTTCAATTATTTTATTGGTGTTTAGGTATCAGGCGAACATTATAATGTTATTGTGTCAGAGGTAGTGTTAGGCCTCGGGCGTCGACGTTTCGTTCATCGCTCACCCGCTCTTTGTGTGCACCCATTGTGCGTCGACACCCTCTGTTGTCCTGTCCTCCCAGTATTCCCCGCTCCGGGTCGTCCCATTGTGCCCCGTTCCCGGGCGAATTTTCCGGAAGATAAACGCTAAGTATTGTGTCGGTGCGTAAGGCGTTTGCTATTGTTCACATAACGTGGCAGCTACACGGTGAAATATGTTCTCAATTCCTTCTACATTAATAATATATTGGCCAAAGATTTTAAACGTTTCTATAAATCGCACACTGAAATTCGACTCGTCATCAACATAGCCATAAATCATAACATTCATAACTGCCAACAGCAATTAATAGCAATTACAAATAACAACGAATATAACAAGAAAGTAGAAAAGACAGCATGTGCTTATGTAAATATTAAAGAAACATGGCAATATATACAATTATAAATTTAACCTATTTAACACGTCCACAAACATTATATAGTTAATAAAAAATAAATCAACCTTTAAGTTGCCATCATATAAGTTAATCGCACGATATACAGCATCATGAAACATAACATCTGTCCTGCGACGAGGTATCTTGAAGACCGTAGAGTTACGAGTGATATTGGTGGGAACATGAAAATTAATATTTGCCAGTTTATATACCTAAATGCCGCCTATCGCGAGTCATGGTACGAGTGGGAAAATGTATTGAATAAACAAATATAATGTTTTCATGGTTTTCTTATGTTTTAATGATTTTCACACACTTTATGGAAAATACACATCTTCTCTCCGGACGATGCAACCGCATTGTCTACTTCGTGGAAAACCGCCACTGTCCGATATTGGTACGAATCCGCGTACATGGAGCCAGCCTAACAATCGAAAAAGTTAAGGGATGGATTATTTGATTAAGGGGGTGCACGGCACAACAATGCAGCCTCTTTCGAGCATCTAAACTGAACTGCAATGATGGCGCGCCAAACTAAACTACCCTTTGAACAACTATTTATATTGTCACGCCTGGGGATGTTGAATCCAGAGAGGGTTAGTGGAAGGTTTGCCGGTGTTATGTTTGACATCGGCGGATGTAAACGATGCAAAACGGGGTGTGAAAATTCTAGATTCTTATTGTCTTGAAACAACATAGTATACACCTGCTATACCTACGTCTAAGTTTGAAAGTGATAGTATCGGTTAGAAGTTTGGAAAACAGTGATTTTCTTTGACGCAAATGACGTCAGTAAATTTAAAAAGGGGTCTTCAAACTGTTCAAACCATCCATAAAATTAATAAATCTAATCATACCAAGAAATTGCGTATTTCTCTAAATTATTTTTATTTTAAATAATATTTTACAGAACAAACGCTTAACTATTAATCAACAATGACAAACGTTCTGTTGGAGTAGGCAGATCATGGGTACATATATAATTTTCGCAATTTCTGCCTTGGTTAGCTGTCTCTTAGTAACCCATGATCTGCCTACTCCAACAGAACGTTTGTCATTGTTGATTAATAGTTAAGCGTTTGTTCTGTAAAATATTATTTAAAATAAAAATAATTTAGAGAAATACGCAATTTCTTGGGTTCCATGACAAAACAGAACAGTGACAAAACAGAACAACGATAAATATAACTATGACCTTTCAGGAAAAATATTAATTTAATATTGAAATTGTGCTATCTCTATTATGTTGATAGATTTTTAATAGCACAGATTTTCAATACCCCATAATAAATCAAATTATATACCTAATTTCTGCATTCCTAATCGCTAGAAAGCCTCAAATAAACAGGACTTTGCCGGCAAGCTTAGGATATCTCATCTTAATCAATATAATATGTTCAAAATGATTGGGTGACTAGGTACAACGAAATAATGACCTAACCTAACCTAACCTAAATAGATTTCACATAAATTAATGTTTCATTTTTCCCCTGGCTGTTCTGTTTTGTCATCTTCTGTTTTGTTTTGTCCGGGCACCATGTACCTACCTACATCTTTGATATTAGATTCCGTGGACATCTTTCTCGTCCGGCCTCATGAATGTAAATTGCAATAGGTATATTGTAACATAACTGTAAGTAGGTACGTTCTATTTAAGTTTTAATAATTCATTTGCAGATGTACTGCTGTAGTATACGGTGATTAGTAAAAATGAGTGTTTACGCCAGTGCACCGCTAGCTGTGCACCGCGAAAAAATGATAAAAGCAGAAAAATCCCCGAAATAGTGAAAACCGAAAAAGTCTTTTGCCAAATAAATTATGAAATCCGACGAAATATCCAATGTGATTTAGATTTTGCCGAATTGACCTGTTTAATTTGTAATAAAAGTTATGTAGAGTCTCCGTCACGTAACCTTGCCATTTGGAATAGATGTTTTTGAATGAAAATGTGAATAAACCAATCGAGTGCTTGGAATTTACTAATACAATTATACGGCGTACGTATGTAAACCAATCAAGTGTCCGGCTTTTACTAATACATTTATACGATTGCGTATAAACACACATCTTTGTCACTGTGTACAATATATATACACAAATCTTTGTCACTGTGTACAATAGCAAGGTTACGTGGAGGAGAGTCTACGCATATTTTTCTTTGTTTTCTGACCGTTTGATTTTGGTGCACCTCAGTTTTTTCTTATGATCAAAAGTGCACCGTGACTTCAAAAAGGTTAATAACCACTGGTTTACGCGAATAAACAATGTCTGTATTTTTTTTACCATATCCGATCCTCAGAAGATCACAGAGACCAGTGAAGGTTTGTATCGACAGATTTTTTATTTTTTACGAGAATTGGCTGTTAACCACTTGCTCACTCTGTTAGGTACTCTGACTCAAAATTCGAAAGGACCCGACATTATAAGCCGAGGCGTCCGCCACTCGGCCATCGTGGGCGAGAGATTTTATACAAAATAAAAATAATGAATCGTTCGATTGCACGGATTGATTTAGAATATTAAAATTCGATTTTCTATTATAGGAGGACTCAAAATCAATATGATTGCCCGGTTGCAATCACTACATAACATTTCATGGTTACGTGTAAATTGTACGTAAAACATTTCACCGTGGCACAGTTCGCCGTGAGCTTTCTTATCGGAAAAAGATGACGGTATACCTACCTACTATACGGTTTCCAATTTTATTAGATTCAATATGAACATTAATTCAATTTTCATAGCTCATTTTGGCAAAATTTATGAATTCAAGAATGAAAACCTAACTTAACCCAACTTAAAAAATAATCGAGTATATCGGCTATTTTCAAAATTTGTTTGCTGCTGGCTTCCTGTAAAGTATAAACCGACAAGCACCGTATTTTATTTAAACATGGATTTTCTGTCAGTAGATACTGTACGACCGAAAGAGGTTGGACGGCCTTTAATATACGGCGATATATTGATCATTGGAACGCTAATACGCTGGATCGATGAAATGATAAAGTTCTGCGGAAGTACGTAGCAGCGCAACGCACAAGACCGAGAGAAGTGGAGGCAGCTTGAAGAGACCTTCATCCAGCAATGGATAGATCCAGGCTGAAGATGATGATGATATTTCCGATACAACATTTCACGGTTAACTGTGATACGGCGAACTGCATACGTACAAATTTCGAGACACGAACATTTCATAATTAAAACCGTTATCAAAATTTTATGTATTTGCTAATAGAAAGTATTTTCTATATGTTATTTGAAGTCATTTTTAAATGTTTTTAGATGGGACAGTTAATGAATTACACATTTTTTTAAATTACACCTACTAAGATTATTACATCTCCCGAATTTAAAAACGTTTGCCGTTTAAAACAGGTAAGTGACAAACTAACTTTATAAATTACCACCAAATAAATTAGGGCTGAATTCCGTGAAAGGAGAAATATCTCGAGCAGACATGGCCCATTTCGTAATACGGGACAGTTTTAAAGAGAGCTCTCTAGTTTTAAAGTGTCGCTCTGATAGTCTCTACACAGCCGGTATTACATATAAAGAGAATGGAATAAAAGTATTCCAATAATGCAAGTTTTGCGCCACTGTGGAAAGTACTCAGAATTTTTATCTGACTCAAACGATCGGGTAGAGCAGGGGCGGGCAAACTTTTTGGATGGAGGGCCAAATTCAAGAATTCAAAATGAGCGGCGGGCCGCAAGTAAAATACCATTTTTAGATATACACTATTTATTATCACGAAAAATAAACATTACAAAAAAATTAATGAGAAGAATGAAAGTGTTGTACTTACATTTTTTCAAATTCAGGTGTTAATTTTGTGGTTGATATTTTCAAAACTGCTTGTAAATGGGCATCGGAGATATTTGATCGTAAAGAATTTTTATTGAGATTCATGATCGAAAATGTTTGTTCACATATATAGGTTGATCCAAAAACAACGAACATTTTTCTTGCATAATCTTTAAGTTGTTCGAATTTGTCTGAATTAAGGGCATTGTAAAATTTGGATATGCCTATCTTCACGACGATGCAATTCTCTTAAATCAGTGTCACACTGCAGACCAATAATCTCAAGTTGTAGCTCTGTCAGTACACTATCAATATCTATTGAAAATGGATCGCGTACTGTTGCTAAACTTGTCTCAATTTTTCGGAAGTCACCAAATCATTGTAAAAAATCGTCATTCAGAGCTTTAATAATTTTACCATAATTCTTCAAATTTATATTCTGGTATATTCAGCAACTTCAAAGTTGGAAAGTGGTCCACGTTCTTATTCGATATTTGTCGAAGGAACAACTTGAGTTTTAATTGAAATCCATTCAAACTCTTCACCATATCGTGGGCATATATTTTTTTCCTTGCAACGCAGAGTTAAAAGTATTTAAATGTGTCACGATGTTCAACATAGAAAAGAGTGGTTACATAGTGTGAGACGAGACGCAAGGAAGACGTACTGAGATAATACATTAACGAAACAACAAATTCTTCAAATTTTAATCTATCGTCAATATTTTTTAAAAAAATATAAAAAAAGTTATTCGTAATCAGAAGTACAATTAATGATGGCGGGCCGCAAAAAAATACCCGGCGGGCCACATGCGGCCCGCGGGCCGCAGTTTGCCCTCCCCTGGGGTAGAGGAAAAAAAACAATGCGCACTGTGGGTATTTAAATAGTGGGTTAATAATTATTGGCCCCTTGGAAAAAATAGCCTTATTGCGATAACTGTAAATCAGTTCAAATGATCAGCAAAATCATTTTTTAATCTGGACAATAATAATTATTGGTAGCACAGAACGCAAGTCGTGGGGTAAGTGGGTTTTGAACTGTTTAGTCGTGTGAGTGTGCTAAGTAGACTCTAGGTACATTAAGAATTACCTAAACTCACACTCACGCAGGTGGAACACATCAATATCAAAATATAGGATATTAGCTCTGAAACAACCGACGATCCCTATGTATACGATAGTTACCCGGGGACACTGTTTAATCTAGATAATCCTTTTGAAAGATAAAAAACATAAATAAATATATTTTTTAAGTAATATCTGAGGTGTTTTCAAATTATGTATGTTCAATACCTATATGGAATGTTACATTCTCAAAATCTTGTGAATTATTCATTGAATAAAAGAAATGGTATATTAAAAATGGTTAGCAAGTTCAAGTAGACGTTATAACTAAAATATTTGGCGAGAGCCTGGAGTCGGTTAGTAATTAAGGTAATTAATATTCATTGATTTAATACACAAAAACCGATAGTCAATAATAGCGCAATTTGATAGGAGGCTCGTAGCATAATTGGTACATGCGCAGTTGGCGCGATACCAGTGGTTATACGGGTTCAAATATGATTTTTTCTAGCGGGTATATATCTGAGGTGTTTTCAAGTTATGTATGTTTAATAATGGATCTATTGAGGACATGACTTCATTTAAAGACTGTTCAAACCAGTTAAATAATACGTATAATTGACAATAACATATTTCACATTGAAACTTCTCGGTTACCATTGCACTTGTATTCCTTCAGTTCTCAGCTCAAATATTAGAAAACGTAGAATTAAAATTAACATCAGACATGCTGTGGCAAAATGTAAATAATTTCACTAAGTGATAATTTTGCCTCGGCCAATTAAACGCGGGGCAGAACTATAGCAACGCCCTCGCGGCGCGAATAATTGAATTAATTTCATAGGCACAACATGTTGTTAAGTTTACCCTCGCATTAAAACGCGACCTCTCCCATTCTAACAGGCGCGCATAAACAGGAAAGGGCGGGAGAATAAACTCGATTCAATTATTCGATAATCGAAATTGCCAAAATAGAGCCGCGGGCACGGTCAAACTGGCCCACCCGCTGCGCTGCTCTGCTACCCTAATACTTTTTTTCACAAAGTCGTGACTTTTGATCATTGAGGGTGAAAATTTATCTATTACATGGTGACCACGTTATGGAAGAATCCTAATGAAACTTGAAGAGACTCTCGAAGATGGACAATCGTGTATATTTGTCGGTAAAAGCATAATTTGCAATAAGAAGTTAACAACAAACAAAAACTTTCATATTATATTATTCATATGAGTTTTTACAATATGTAGGAACCGAGCGGTTACACGTCAGGCTTATAATGCAGTAGGTTTCGGGTTTGTATTGGACAAACAAGAAAAAAAATGTGCTGGACAAACAAGAATACGAGCTAATAAAAACGTGGTAATAAGTGAAGCCGAACAATACGGTACTAATTAGATTACTACTACTACTAGTACTAATACTACTACTAGTACTAGTACTAATACTAGTACTAATAGATTTACTTGAACCAATAGTTTGCATCTTCTTCAACTATCGCGATAATAACTGTTTACACGTAAATCTCGCCAATTTCATTCTTCAAGAGTAAGCGAGACGCGATGCTGTCATTTTATGGTTCTATTTGACTTGTCAAAAAGATCGGTTAACCTCAAAGTGAGTATCTGCGCGATGTAGTTCGTTTCTTTTCCGGCAGGTTCGCCACTATCGTTCTAATGCTCAGGCGCGCAGATATCGAACAAATCCCAACTGTCGCGTGAAAATTCAGAAGCTTCCGAACTTTTTTGAGTCGTGCATGCAATATTATTATATCAGCGCTCGAAATGGAAAAGTTCACGAACCGGAGCGCTCGACAATTTTCTGAAGATATTACATAGTTAACAAATTGTATGTGTACCTACTTCATAAAAATAAATGTGTTACATTTTCTATTACATGGCCTATCTAGCTCAGACGGTCAAAATATTTTTTCCACGAGACGGAGCGATAATTTCATCGATGTCACGAACTGGAACGGCGCTCCGGTGCGTTCCGGTCCATTTCGAGCCCTGATTATACCTATATAAGGTATATTCAACGCTTTGAACACGAAACGAAACATGTTCGACTTGAATTCTAATGGATTCAAGCTCTGTACTATTCCATTTAAGTCGTTTTTTGCGACCCGGGTTTCGCCTTTCGGCATCTTCAGGCGCTATGTACACTCACCAAAGGTAAGCACACACTGACAACGAACACTCTTAACTCTACCTTATATAGTAAATCAATACAATAAAGTAGGTAAAAATTCCATTACCAACCTATCTAGTCAGAGATCACAAAAATACAATAAACAAATTAGGTTAATTAGGTTTTTTACTGACACTTCAAATATTCATAATAAAAGATGCCGAAAGGCAAAACCCGGGTCGCAAAAAACGACTTAAATGGAATAGTACAGAGCTTGAATCCATTAGAATTTAAATTCAAATTTCATCAAGTACCTTCGGTCGATAGTATTAATATTATGTTCGACTTGTATCGGAACTAAATTATTCACATTACAATGCGACACAGAACTCGTCAATCGTTTTATAGATAGACAACCAAATACATCATCAACCGTTGAATGTAATATTGTAATAGAAAAAAGTTGCAAGATTCTAGATATAATCTAGACTAGACTAGACTAAGCCAAAACTATTTTCAGCCAAACTTGTCGTTCTCTGGAAATCAGTTGAAACAATAATGACGACATAATATACCAAGGTACTTACTTACCTACAATCCTAACAAATCCAGCACCTATTGCAAATTTCATACAACAAATAATAGTATTTCCCTATTGTCACGTTCAAGTATCTAGCTAATTAATCGACTACATATTCTAGCCGTTTTCATAATTATATTGTATTGTTGTATAGAATACGCCATGATAATAATTACAATGGTTTTCTAGAACTTTTCACTACCAAGAGCTGTCTACACGGGTGTAAAACCCGTTACAAGCAATGTAGGTAACAAGTGACAACAGACAAAAAAAACTTGACACTCGAAATATGCGCATTGATCCAAAACAGTGCTTTTCATATAATAAAATAAGTACCAGCGTTTCTCAAAAAATCGGGATAGCTGCGTATTAATGGCATTAAGTACATTTTTAGCCTACATACTTTCAGACTTGAACCGCTTGAAATCAGCGGAACGACTCGGTGACCAGATAATCCAACCGGACAACCTGTACGTATGCAGTTAGCCGTATCACACTTCACCGTGAAATGATGTCTCGGAAATGTATTATGACTGTATATTAAAGACCGTCCAGCCTCTTTGGGTCGTATGTACAGACATAAAATTAATGTCTAAATAAAACACGGTTCTTGTCGGTTTACACTTTACAGGAAGCCAGCAGCAAACAAATTATGAAAATAGCCGATATACTGGATTATTTGTTAGGTTAGGTTAGGTTATCATTCTTGAATTCATGAATTTTGCCAAAATCAGCTATGAAAATTGAATTAATGTTCATATTGAATCTAATAAAACTGGAGCCGTATATAGTATACGGTCATTTCTTAGCTCACGCATGTTGTAACTACATCATCATCATCATCAGCCGGGGTCAATCCACTGTTGGATGAAGGCCTCCCCAAGCTTCTTCCAATTCTCTCGGTCCTATGTCGTTTGCTGCCACGTATTTCCGCCGAACTTTACCAGTTCGTCAATCCAGCGGCTTTTAGGGCGACCCTGTGGCCGTTTCGTGCCCCTTCGGCCGTCCTTTCGGCGAGCAATGTGCCCCGCCCATCTCCATTCCAGCTGTTTGGCAACGTCTATTAGGTACTATAACTACATATCATGCCAATAACGCGTAACGTAAAAAGTGGTAAAGCAAAGCACATAACGCCTAATATAGTGATAACATAAAGTAACATAACAAGATAAACATCCAAATTTGCTATATTACTTACAGTTTTGCCTCTTAAACAATTCGAAAGTGACATTTTAAAGCTGAATTCAACACACGTCATGCAACATGCTTGACAGCTTAGAGGCAAGATGCAGGGAATTACTAAAATGGCTGCATCATTTTTGCTAAAATAACTACAGATATGGGAATTTCGCAGTCGATGAGCAGTATTTTTGTTCTTTTTAGTAAATCAAAAAGTCATTTTCGTCGTATATGTCAGACACGGGGTATTGACATTAGAAAATCGATGTGTAATCAACAAATCTTTCTTACTGTGGGATGATAGTGGTTATCGGACGAAAAAGTTTGACAAGCCTTTTCAGGCGCCAGGCAATCAGAACGCAGAACTAATTAATAGGTACCTAATTACTATTTGTTCCGAGCTCCCGGCGAATGACTGTATGCATACGATATATATAGAATCTATATATCTACATCATTGTAGATATTAGATAAGTAGGTACCTCGTATGAATTTAGCACCCGGGAGTCGAGTGGAGTGGGGTTGGCTCACGGCACGGCATGTTTCCCTGTTAATTGATCGCATTGTAACGAGTGACAGGCGCACAAAGGGCCGCAGAGGTTGAGAGGCCGCCCGCGGGGGGAGGGGGCGCGTGTCTGCGTAATATTATTTATTTATTTATCCGCGAGAGGGCGCGGACTGTTAACTTTTGCCATTTCGGCGGGAAAATTTACTAAAAAAGATGTCGAAAAGGACACGTCATTAACTTATATAAGTACATAATTTTCACAATCAGTCACTTCGGAGTCTTCTTATTATTTAAGCTACCAATCCATCCATGAGACATGCGAATCAATCACGAAAAAAAATACAAGGTGGCAGTGCCAACTGTCAACATTCTTGAATGTGGCTTAGTTCTTAAAATATATTTTGGTTGACCACCACCACCACCACCAGACACCATACTTCTCTATACCTTTTCATCAATCTGTCACACATTAAGAGGCCATCCATAGACTGAAATCGTATGCCCTTTAGAACCTTGTGCCATACTAAACTTATGATTTCTGTTCATGAAAATATATTTTCACTAAGTTTGCAAGTGTAAGTGTGTGGTATAAACATAAACAGATACGATCAAATGCTTATAATACTTATAGGTACCGTGTGAAAGTAAGTATGGCACACGGTTCAAAACTACATGCGGTTTCAGTGTAAGGATGGCCTGTAATTTTATTACTATGCTAGTCCTGCACTGTAAGCATTCACGACCCGATTAAAATTAACGATTCCTTTATTTGCTTCAGTTAATTTTTCAAATTTAAAATTTGCGTTCACTCTCACCTTACAACTTTTTAATAGATCTTCTACCTGTTTCGCTCTCTCCTACACAATAACACACCTATTAAGTTTTCTCTCATGTGTTAAAAATAAATCAAGAAAAATATACATATATGGTAGTAAGATTGTAGATGGCCGTCAGTCGTTAACAAAATTTATTTATGAAGGTCAATCTTTAAAAACATTACTAAGACTAACGATTAAATTATCTGCAACCGGCTACGCTACCCATTAGTGTTACAAGCGTAAATTTTTTTTTCATACAATAAAGCATCGTTTAGATGAAAAATCACAAAAATTGCAAATAATAGTAGGTATTTACATCATACGAATAGTACATATAGCAAAACATCAAAAAAAGGCCGGTGTTGTTTCAATGCTGGTAAGACACGGGATATCTGATTTCACCTATGCCTATGAGTTCAAACGTTCTAAAAACTTTCTAGAATCACCATGATGGTTTCAATAAAATAATTATTAATTAAATTATAATTTTTCAAAGCATGAAAAAGATTTATCGGAAGGTTTTAGAAGACATTTTGACCATTTGGATAACTTTATTAGCTACTATAATTATTTTGTGCATATACCTATTACTTTTACACAGTGGAGAAGGGTGGAGGTAGGCTGTTATGATCCGATATAAATACATTAAACTTTATCAGGCGTACATATTTTTTTCATTAAACTAAGAAGGCAATTTGCAGATAGTGTTAGTTTTTAAAAATCAATTAAATCCTGCCTATATCAACCATAATAGTTTAGAGGCCGTATGTGTGAGATTCCCAAATTCTTTATAAGCTATTTAACCGATTTTCCATCATATAGCGTATAGCACTGTTTGTGACGTAAGCAATCTGACGTCACACGCCATTCAAAATGGCTGCTTCATCTGTCACTTTCAAATAATGTAATTTGAATAATGAATTCATAACAACAAACATTTGCTTGAGGCCCTTGTTCATTTTGTAGACTCTGTAAAACATTTGCGAACTTTAAAAACAGTTCCTAGTAGTGCTGTTTACAAAATATGTATAATTTTGATCCCTAGTCTATAATCTAGATAATAGGTAACTGATACAATGCCTGGTACCTATTTCGCTTACAAAGCACAATATTTATCATGGAGAGATAAGATGGATTTACGTAAGATTACGATAAAATATCTCCGCTAAACGACCGCAAAAATAGGTACCTACTGCTGTATCTGGCATTAAAATATGCAATTGGAAACATTCTGCATTCTTCAAAATATTATGGTACCTACCTACCTAGTTAATTATTGTAAGATAACTGTAATAAACAAGGCACAGCTCTGAAATACACTGGATATATCATTAGTGTCATACGGTGATTGATATAAATGATAATATTATACAGAGATCATTACATATTATTATCTAAATCCATTTGCATTTCTGTCATTTATTCTTATTCTGTTTTGACATCTCATAATTGAAGTGAAGTTAGTCATAATAATATGTATGTATTCAGTATTGCCACCAAATGGAAATGTTTACTGGCAATACTTTATCCTTTCGTACAGTAGAATTATAAAATAATTGTGATAAAATAACTGATAAATTATTAAAGTTTATAATAATTATTCATTTATAATTATTAAATTTATATGGTACCGTTCGCACACTTTCAGACACATTTACAATTTCAAAATTTTGAATTATTGATCAGGGAATGAAATTTTATAAGATTGCTATTATACGGACACCATGACACATGATGACGTCACATTCGTGACGTCACTAAACAACGAATTACGTTTGTACTCATGCATACAAACGTGCAGTATATAGCCAATAAGGTTTTTGGGAATCTCATGCATACGACTCTGGGCGTGCTTTGGGCGATTCGATAGAAATAGTGCACACTTTTTCAGTCATACTTATTTGTTTTCATTGAATTAAGAATACTTAATTCATTAAACCCTGCCTACACCAAACCATAAGAGATAAAAAATATTCATCTATCTATAAAATATCTATAACGGCATAATTTTAGATATTTTATAGATATACAAATATTTTTTGACTATTATCTAATAATGTCTTCGTTTACGTAGGGTTTAATTATTTTTAACCAAAGTAACCAATACTATCTGCATATTGTAGTCTTAGTTCAATGAAAACAAATATGTATGACTGATAAAGTTTAATGTGTACTATTTATGTCAGATCTTCATAGCCTACCTTCACCCTTCGCCAGTGCTTTTACATTTTCCTTGGCAGTGGTGTAAAAAAAATGATGATGGATTATGTACCAACTTAACAGCGAGAACTTTAAACAATCTTCTTCTGTTATTTTACATGAGGCACATCCTAAATTATAGATGCCAGCTTAAAGTTTCTAATAATGAACAAGAATATAGATATTTTTTCGTACATCCTCGGATGGGTTTTCCACTTGGTTTAAAATAAATTATTGAATCAGTGTTTCCACTCTTCTGTAAAAGTGTCAATTTTGTGGAATGCCATTTTGCCAACGATATGTGCGTAGGTACACAGCACACAAATACGTAGGGGAAAAAATAAATAATTTAGTGGGCACCTAAATAAAATATATCAACAATTTTATTCATTTCCCCTATTGTTAATCAAGCAATCAATCAGTCAACAGGAAGTGAAATCAAATATTGAGTTGACCCCACCTACTTCAGCTTGTCTCCCCCACTCTATTGGTTGTCACACCATAATTCAGGGTCGACATGCCGCTAGATGAAGGCTTCCCCATGCTCCTTCCAGTAACGAGCATATGTGTCGCTAAAGTTCAAAACCCGCTATAACACTTTTTCATTATTTTGAGAAAATCATTAAAAACTTTTTGAACTAAAAAGGCTTTTGAATGTTTACAAGTAGTGTTATAGCGGGAATTGATAAGACACATCGACTTTGTTTCATAAATAACAGTCAATAATAGCGGATTTTGAAAGAGACGATAAAATTTTCATGTAGAGATTTTCAAAACGAATCTATAGATATATAATATATCAAACTTATTTCAAAAGTGTTGCAACACTTAATGTGTGTTTCCACAAGGTTGTTGGCGTGGTTGAATTGATAGCAATAGAAAAATTAATATTCTGTATGTATTAATGCCCACCACAGAACAGATAATAAATAGAATTCCGATAGGCTATATTCAATACGCTACATTTTGATGCCTGATTTTGAATGTCTGTGACCTACGAAAATGAAACACGCATTATGCACATGCAATAGTGAGTGTAATACACTAAGATGAGCGTCAATGCATAAACCGAGAGCAGTTGTCAGTATTCGACGTATGACGTATTCTTGACACGTGTTTAAGTTTATCCCGAATTCTTCTTTATTCGAGATCGGTTACTTGCTACTACTTACCCGTTAGGTATTTCAGTTCCTATTATTTCTGAGTTCCCTGAGCTTGTAATGTCGTGGGTCCCAGGTACAAATCCTGGGTCCGGCAAATACACATATTGTTTTTCAATTTGTGTTTGGAGTCAGAGTATGGACCTAATAGGTTGAGAATGTGGCTAACATCCATTTCTCATAATAACAAAACCTGTTAATACAACCTCCACCAAGTGGAGGCCCATATGATCCTCTTAGGATCGAACATGGTGAAGTAGTAGTATTAATATTTTTTTTTATACAATACTGACTATACACAATATTTAAGAAATGTTTGAGTTAAGCTGCTGATCTGCTATGATATAATTATTAATCCTGACAACCAAATATAGTGGAACAACTTACTGCATACGAATTACATGGGGTAAATTTAATTATTGTTATTATTTCCGACTGCCCTTACGTGAAGCCTTTCATCGCTTGTTTGATTGATTGATTTGATTGCATCGTTTTCTCATTGCTATACATACTTATACCAAACTTTGAGCGTATGTGGTGTGTTTATAGTAATTAATACTATTAACAAGATGAAGCACGTAGATACATAAAATCAAACAAACTTCACATTTAGCATAAGGGTGGCGAAGTTTTCAATGCTAAGGCGTCAAAAACAATAAAAAACATTTCTAATAGTGGTTGGCATGCTACTTTAAAATTAGAAACAATATCCACCTAGCACTTTTCCCCCAGAAGATCGAGAGCTGTTTTTAGCACTTTCAAAGACCGATCACCATTTCAAAATTCTGTCTAAAATTCATATCAGGATGTTATTTTCCGTCCATAAAGTTTTTCTCTCCGAAATATTTGCCTGGTTGTCAGATTTAGCTTTCTTTTCTAATTTTGCCAGGTGCTAGATTTTGTTCTAACCTACATATTTTGAAAAATCGGGTCAGTGGCCTTTAAAATTCCAGGACATTCAGTTGGCAATCCTAAAAGCAATAGTCAATGGCCTTTAAATTCCTCTTTGCGTTGTGCGCTAGCTGAATTTCCATCACGCTCGTGTTGTTTTCCCGATTTTAACTATATTCTAGGTAATTAAATATAAAATATATTGGGAATAGTATTTTATGTAGGCATGGACGGATGTATTTCATTAAGGCTATACTTCAGCTGAGGCATGGTCTAAAAAGATTGTGACTAGGCTATGCGCGGATTGTGCAAATTACGCGAGCCGAACGAAATATAATTTGTCATAAAAATTCAACATGCGTCCTTTTAATGTTATGTTTATTATTATATTCGTAATAATAATAGTATATTCATTGACAAGTTTTCTTTTTCAAGGACATGTTTTGGACAAGGTTTTTTAGTCATCTTTACACAATTTACGAATATATTCCTCCAACGCCATCACAAAACAAATTGATGTGCTCACACTTCGACTGTCAGTCACCGATTGGTGACAACTGAAATATTTCGTTCCACATACTGTTGAAAATTATTTGCCGTTTCACTTATGTACGCTCTTAAGCAGTGTAAAAGTTACTTACTTTTAAAAAGTGGCTTCAGTGGTGATTATTATAAGCCTGCTTTCTTAATAAAAATAATTTTTAATTTCCTATTAACGTACCGTACCTATTTAAATGATAATTTCACTAATCTAAAAAAAATATAATTTGCCAACGACATTTTTGTAGGTACGTATGTACCATATATATTTTGATTGTGAAACGTAGCAAATCCACTAATACTATGTAATACGTAACGAGCTATACAAACACAATCAGACAAAACCAAAGGCTTCCAGCAATTTGGTACATTTTACGCATACACCACATATAAACGATTACACACGTATTGTAAAAGCACACAGACACATGGTCAAACTCTGAGGCTTTAGGTATGTAAGCCTAACATGTTTTGTATTATATTATATTATAAATATTTTCGGTTACATGTAAGTTGTACGTATGCAGTTCATCGTGGGACACTTATTCGTGCGCCGCACTACGTGAAACATGAGTTCGTATAACATTTTATCAAATAACGAGTTCTTCGTTGAACATTTCACCGTGGAATACATTTGTACGTATCTTACAAAATGCGGCGATAGTTTGCAAATAGTACTGTTCCAATTAGATTAACCCTAACCTAACCTAGTAAAGACATCTCATAACATTCGCCACGTGTTGTAGCATACGTACAAATATACTCCACGGTGAAATGTTCAACGAAGAACTCGTCATTTGATTAAATGTTACATGAACTCATGTTTCACGTACTGCGGCGCACAAATAAGTGTCCTGCGGTGAACTGTTTACGTACAAATTTCCGGATACGAATTTTTTCATGCTGGCTGTCAATAGAATTTTCTAGTCTGAGTTCGAACCGCGGTTGTGCATTATTTTTTTTTGTCTTTTTTCGTGAAATATCTATTATAAAAAGGCAAAATATAATATTTTTTTGTTCAGTAAAATATTTGCAATTTGTAGTCTTAGTTCAATGAAAACAAATACATATGACTCACAAAGTTTAGCATGCACTATTTATGTCGGATATTAACAGCCCCTTCCACCACCCTTCGCCACTGATATACACAAAACCTCTCTACACAAATCCCATAATAAAGGGCTTCCAGAGCATCCTCCTCACAGAGGATCCCAGCTATGAAGACTCTCATTAACTATGTCAAAATACTTGCATAGTACCTAGCAATGTTTTCAATTAGCATAATAATACACAACCTTGTGGACAATATCTCAGATGACGATTGGAAAAATGCTGAGTTTAAAATATATTGCATGACTCACCTCGGTGCGTTAGACTGTCTGGCGGCTGAACATTTCCATACGGCCTGTCCTGACGAGTGTGATGCCCCACCATCCTGTGCCCTGAATCGCCAAGATTTGCACGAGTATGTGACGGAGCCATACCTAATAAAAAAACATCAGAAAATAAGGTCAGTTATAAGATGATGTACAATTTTAAACATTTTCTCACCTACATCAGAGACTTTCGAAGTGTGAAAATTTTGAGTTTTGGTTATCATTTTGGCACTCATTGTACTCATTGTCAAACTATTCTCCTACTGTACAAAGAGCCTATTGCGTGACAAAAGGGAAAATACACGCCTCAGTTTAAAGTACGGCGATTTACATCTTCTTTTTCTCTCACTCCTGCAGCAGGTTGTGAGTGATACGACACAAATCAAATGATAAGACGAGGTCACATGCGCATCCTCATTTGAAAATGACTAAGGTAAGCTGGTTAAGGAAATAAAAATAGACGTGAGTAATGCTTCGCCTTCAAAATCTCAATGAAATTATATTGTATAACAACTGAATGTGAACGCTTGTAACATTGTCACGAATCAATTCCGATGGGCCTATGGTGCGATTGACTGGTCGATTGAAATCGATGCATTGGACATGCTTGCCATATTATATTAAAAGATTAATGGGGTAAAAGAAAATGTCGGGAAAGGTTTGCTGCCAATGAATTGACATACAAAAACATAAAGCGGAAGGAAATGGGAGAGGATAAATCCGGCAGTGAATGTAGTGCTGAAATGAATATACAAACTGACCAATGGTCGGTCTCCAGTTTCTGTTCTCCTGGTGTGACAGATCTCCAGGCTTTAAGACTCGCATGGGTTCCTTGGCCCCCTCTAACCTCACAGCGGGGAAGATGAAGTCGTCCGGGTAAATCGGGTCTTTGTACCGTGCACACAGGACTGTGTTTTCAGGTACGTATGGGAGTCCAGGCAATGGGCAGTTCACTTGGCTAAAACAATAAACAGTAATAATTTAACATAGGTTATGACCACCGAAAGACGTTATAAAAAGTCTTGTGGCTGTGGTCTTATGGCTACCAGTTCTACCACAATAATGGTATCGCGGAATCTGTATTATTATACTGTAATACCAAGAGCTCATCAAAAACTAGTCTCGTTATAATGGCATGGTTTCGAATCCCAACAGCAGTGATTTTTAAAAACAATATTCATCCGCACATTAGATGCAATAAATTTTTTAGTATTACAAACAAAATCTATAATTGGAGACTCACCCTCCTTCCATAATGCAATCATCAGCAGTCATGATGATTCCTCGCACACCCTCTGATGCATAAGGAACCTCCGTGTCTTCAGTCATGTGTTTTGATTTTCCACCTGATACCTCCAAATAAACTTGCTTGATTGCTGCGTATGACGGATTGTTATGGCCAACGTATATCCGATCCCAGCCGTGCGCATTTCGTTTTTCTACAAAAACATATTTATGTATCATTGCCATTTGAATAATAAGAGGAATCATCATCACCATTAGTATTTTCTAAGGGTCTGCACCATGCACTCTAGTATCCTTGTTGTCAGCGTCCAACCAATGATGTTTAGACTCACTAGACAACCTATAACCCTACACCTCACTCTCCAAGATGCCCCTGGGCGGCTGGACACTGTCCATTTTTGCTACATGGCCCGCCCGTTGGAGTCTACCAATTTTAACAAACATTAAGATACATTTTCCTTGGATGAGGTTGTACAATTCCAGGTAATGTACTCAAATATGCCTTTCGCATCGTTCTAAAGGCTTAATTACATCGGCAGATGCGCAGATCCAACCTGATCCAATGATTCACACAGGCCGTCGTGACCAATGTCTTTATACTATAAGCAATTACACACAACGATTCGATTGCGTTGGTCCTTGCTTTTGATTGGTTTAAAATAAACATAGTGTTGCTATCTATTATATAGATATTTTCTCAGCAATCTTTGCTTGAATCTTCGTGAACCATGGCAGACGGAAATAGGACTGGTTCCAATTTGCTCACGATCGTTCACGACCCTGGAAAACCATAGATAATAAATAGATTTTGACAAACGGGCCAGACCCAATCCGCCAATATAATTTGAGCATAATATGAGTCCTATAAGGTGTCAATTATTAAAAACTGATAAGTCCAAATTGTTCAATATCTAACAAAATACACTCTAATTTCACACAATATGCAATTATCTATCTATAGCCGGGGTGTCAATAAGGTCGATCGCCAAAAATATTTTATTTATTTATACATAATTTGGAAGTACATAGGTATAATGGTATTTTATTTATCATACTTATTTTTCAGAATTTGAGCAAGTACCGCTCCGCTTCCAAGATTTAAAAAATGTAGATGCCAGAAGTAATAGCAGGAAACCTTTCGACACTAATTCACATGGATATGTTGAAACTTGAAGAGGAAATAATTACGCAGCAAAATGATATTTACATTAAAGCCAGAGCTTTGGAAGATAAATTTTGGAAATATTTACCAGCAGATAAGTATTTAAATCTATTAAAATGTGCTGAAAATTTGTACATCTGTTTTGGAATAACACGTTAACAATAAAACTGTACTCACTCTCAGCCTGCGTCAGCTGTTTGTAATACGGTTCGAGAGCTTTGAACAGTCTCTTCTCCTCCACAAACGGAAGCAGGGCCACACCCTGCCAGGCGAACTTTTTACCATTCAAATCAATCTTGAAGTCTTCCGGGTAAAAGTCAATTACGGGAGATTTCTAAAAGAGAAAAAAACGATGAATTGAAACTAGAAATATTGCTGGAAATGATATAAAATTCAATATTTAGCAACTTCAAATAAATGAGTTCATTTTTAAAACAGCTATCGCTTTGCTGATGAACTATTAAACCCTAGATAGATATTAACCTACTTGGGTGAAAGTATTCCTGTAGATGTTACCCCTATTCCATTCTCAATATTTTCCTTTCAGATATCCAGATATCCAAGCCCAGAATTCCGACTCATAGTCAATAATATGGGCCTGAAAAAGATTTCATACAGCTTTATTTCAGTTTTCTTTCATAGGAAGTTTCTATGTAAACCGTAGTAGTAGCGGCTGTACACGTGCATGGATTTACGTGCAGCAATAGTGCGTATTTTAAACTATCATGACAATAACTACTGTTTACATGTAAAAGTCCTGACTGTCTCTCCAATCTCATTCTTCAAGAGTGAGCGAAACGCGATGTTGTCAATGAATGGTACTATTACTACTATTTGACAGGTAGTGGTAATCGGTTAACCTCAAAATTTGTTCGAAGTTGGTTTTTTTGCCGCCAGGTTCGGAAATATCGTTCTACTGCGCAGGCACAGATCGAAAAAATCCTACTGTTCAAAATTGAACTGTACTAAAATTCAGAACCTTCCAAACTTTTTTGGTTCATGCATGAAAGCTTGCAATTGTAGGATAATATTATGTACATGTTTTCCCATACATTTTCTTGTTATGACCGCGATAATACTTACTGTCAACAGTAAATCCATGGACGTGTAATCTGGGTATTAGATTTGTTTGCCAAAGTAATTCTTCAACCTACTTCTTGTTGGTCATTTTGAATAGTCCGCGATCTCAGATATATGAAGCTCTAAATTGGACCTTAGAATTGAATCCGAGACATACCTAAATAGATAAAATAAATATGTAAACGCTTACTGGATCACTCATGAGTGTCGCCCAAGACTTTGGCACGAGTTTTCCACTGGCAGCCGGGAAGACGCTCATCAACTGCTCAAGGGGACGAATCTAAGGAAAAGAATACATAAAATAATTTTGAAGAATCAGCAAGATAAATCTTCATTTACACATGGGAATGCAATTATGTAGGTATATTCAATAAAGAATGCTATTTAGCCTTAGAGCCATTTCACACGGGACACCTGTGGCAAGCCACTGGCGTAGCGAGCGGCCGCATTTACACATAACTGAATGGGTGCGTTCAGATGGAGACACACGAGTGTTACGTTCATTTATATATAAATGCGGCGCCACACAGGTGTCCCATGTGAAACGGGTCTTACTGTCATATCATGACTGTGGACGTCTTAGCGGTGATCAGCAATGCAACATAATCTCCCTTCATTCCTTCACATACAATCTATACTGCCGACCCCGGCTTCATCCGTCACACTACATCCATGATATGTTGCTTATAGAATACATTCTTAAATAATCTTTTGTATTATTTGAAGAAAAATACAGTTAATAATACCGTTATTTTTCTTTGTTTTGGTTAAAGTAAAAAAATATACAGTACTCTCTCAGTAATCCGCCACCCCAAAAACCAGACAAGTGTCCAATTAGTGATAGCGGCGGATTATAGTGCATACATACAAAATTTGTAAAAATTTAAATTTGTACTAGCAAAACAGTTTTATTTATAATCAAAATCAAGTTTTTACTAAATTATACATATTTATAAACTACGTTTTTTAACTAAATATTGCAGTTGGACTTGAGCATTTGAGTAGAACGCCCGTGTCGAATAGAAAGTAAAATTGTTGTTACCAGAATTTAATATAAATAAGTGAAGTCTGAAAGAAAGATTATTAGGTGAAAAAAGACAACCGAGATTTACAGTGTATATATTATTTAGTGCATACATACTGCACAAATTAATATATTATTAATATTGACAATGAGCAACAGTGAATAATAATTATTGTTGCACGGGAGCAATTAGTGCGCCAAACGTGGTGAAGCGAGGGGTTGTCCACACTCTTATTTGTTCACACTGTTACACGATTTCAAAGTCCGCGTGAAAGGCAAAAATATTAAAATGGTTAACACTACTGTGGACGTGAATGAAACCAAAAAAACAAAGAAGAAAAGAAACGATGATAAGTGATTGGAGAAAAAGAAGAAGAATGGCAGACTGTGACCTCTGGAAAAAAAAACCCAGAAGAGACTCTGGGGTCGCTTCAAAGAGAAACGAAAACATTGTCATGATAGCGACGGGAAGTAAAATAACATTAAAGTTGAAAATAGCGCAGATGCTCCATAAGGCAGGAGTTAAAGTACAGAAAATTTTCAACAAAAATTTAAAGACATACATCCAAGTAGAAGACGAAACAGAAGCAGATAAAGTGAAACAAGCTGGAGAACTCAAAGATCTCGGTTTTATGATTAAAGAGAATGACTCCTGCTCTTATGGAGTAATAAGAAAAGTCGACATTGATATGGAGCTCCAAGAACTGCAAATGGAAATCAAAAATGATGCAAAAGTGACCAACCTTAAGAGGTTGACAAGAAAAAGTGATACAGGAGAGCTTACGAAGACCTCGTCAGTCAGTATTAAATTTAGGGAGAAAATATTGCCGAGAACAATTCACATATATGGCGTCTCTTTTGCTGTAGAACCGTATGTATTCAGGGTAATGCAATGCTACAAATGCTGGCGATATGGGCACATTGCGAACAATTGCGGCAGTAAAGTAGAAACGTGCCCCAAGTGCGGTGAAAACCACAAAACTTGCGAAAAAAATGAGGAAGTTACGTGCATCAATTGCAAAGGTAACCACGCGGCAAACAGCCAAAAATGCCCAAAGTGGCAAGAAGAAAAGAATTGCAAAGAAGCAATGATAAAAATGAACATACCTTTCAAGGAAGCAAAAAAAAATATGTTAAGTAACAGCTATGCTGACATATTAAAACAAAAAAAAAAAATCGTGGGAAGAGATGAAAGCGAAATAATTCAAAAAATAAAGGAAAACAAAAAGAAAGAAGTGGTGGTAGAAGCTTCAGGCTCAACAATAACAGCTACAAGTAGTAGCGTAAAGCCTACAAAAAATAAGAAAAATTCAAAGGGGAAAACAGAGGTTAATGCGATGAGAGAAATTATGAAAGTCTTGCTGTGCTGAAAGGGGGAGACTGGCAGCAGATCATTAGACAACTAATAATTAAAGCAGTGGACTGGGTATGCAAAAACTTCAAAGAAGGAAATTTAGGAGAAATTCTAGGGGAGGTTCTGCAACAAAATGGATAAAAAAAACAAATCAGGATTTTACAAGGAATGCCAGAATAGCATTAATCTCAGAGACTTGCCTGAGGTCTGAATTAGACTATCTGAAATTCCATGATTACACGATGTATCGAAAATACAGAGGGGATGGATACGGAGGAGTAGCGAATCTGGTGTATATAACACTGGCGTCTAAAGAAGAAAGAAAGAAAGACAGAAGAGCTAGGCAAAATAATTATACAGCTATTTAACAGAATAGGAGTGAGGACCTGATCGACAGATCCCCTTCTAGAAGAGAAGAGACGATATGACAGCGAGTCGCAGTCAAAGCCTCGGTAAAATCACAAAACAAAAAAAACAAAAAAAAAACTAAATATTAAACAGTAAATCACTTGACAGAACCAGTTGTTCAGTGAGGCAGATATTCTTAAATGGCTTATGATTCCTGGCTTTCCCTATGACCAAAAGCTTCAGTTTGTGTATCCCGGTTGCATTGGAGCATGGCATAATTGTGATGCGGTCCTTGGGCACTTTCCTCCCTGGTATGTTACTTTCTTCGCGATGAACGTACGTTTTACGAAGGAGAAGTTTCCAAAATAAACCTGTCTCATCTGTGTTGTATACTTGTATGCGGCGGACTAATGCATTTAACAATCGAATACCGGCGAATTATAGAGCTTGATTTTGTGCTTTTAACTAGTAAAAATAACGCGGATTATAGTAGTTGTCGGATAATCGAGCGTCGGATTACTGAGAGTGTACTGTAGTTTAATTAAATAAATATATCTTACCGGTTTTGTTTTCTTCTCGAACTGCGTGGAGAGGCCACTGATGTTAATAAAGTCAGAGGCGAACGGGGCGTAATGGTATGGAAAGTACCACTTCCAAGATGCGCAGCCTTGGTAGTAATACCGGAGCACCCAGCTCAATCCACGGACATACTGCAGAGCCACACTATACCTTTAAAAACATAATATATACTTTGGATAAGTAAAAGCCTGAGTGAAGATGTACAAAGAATTTTTGTTTCGGGTATGATACAGCGACTCTACAAGACTATAAAAATGTTTCCCACAATTCTATAAATCTACTGTGGAACCTTGATTTTACGTGCCCAGTATTCACTTTTTCCTGCTATTTGCGTGCAGTTTCTGCGGTTCCGTTTTATTTTAGTACAATTACATTCAAATAACGTCTCAACACAGAATAACATTGTCAGTTCAAAACAAAATCAGTCAAAGAATGTCAGTTCTTTCAAAAATGTTAAAAAAGGGGTTTCCCTGTATCTATATAGATGGCAGGAGAAAAGCTGGTTTAAAAAAATGAGCCAGGAAAATTCAGTAGAGAAATGTCAACTTAATGGGTTTTAACCGCCCGACCTCTTTGAACGTACGCGATACGCGCTCTGTGACGTAGCCCTGGCGCGCTAACCCGTATCACGTTCGCGCTTTAGAAAAAAATACATCTCGATGTCTACAAAACGAACGTGATACGCTTATGGGTTTATACATACATACAATTCACATACTCAGTTAATTCTTCAAGGTTAGTCGACGCGCGCGGTCGTTTGGAGACATTTCGTAAGGTTCATTCAACTTAGTACTACGAGTCAGGGGCGCGGTACATGCGTTTTAGTGCGTAATTATTTTGAAGCGCGTTTTTTGTTTCCTGTACAGTTTTATTTGTTTTTTGTATGAATAATGACATTTATTTTTATGTGAATACTATACTGACTTACTTTTTGTGTGTGTATATTGATATTTATTTTTTATTGGTGACTTTGAACCCATTTATTTTACCAGTGAACTTTTTTAGTCAGTAAAACATGTCTAGTGAGAGTGAATATGAGAATATTAGCACCTCCGGGAGTGATACCACAATAGATGACAACTCTTCGTCTTCGCAAGATGATGTAAGCGATGTCGAAGAAGACATTCCTACAAGTTCTCAGGAGTGGGTTGACATAAATCCGGAAAACGACATTTCGCAGCAGCCGTTTCAATTTACGGAAAAATCTGGCGTTCCCGAATTTATGAACAACTATAAGGAGGAATTCGAATTCTTCAATTTCTTCTTTGATGAAAATCTTCTGAAGTTGATCGTGGAGCAAACTAACATATTTGCTGAGCAATTTATCAGTACAACACCACATTCATCCAGCAGCCTCATAAGTTTATGGCATCCGACTACAGAAAATGAAATGAGAATCTTTTTTGTCATAATTTTAGTCCAAAGCATAGTAAAGAAACCAGAAGAAAAAATGTATTGGTCTAAAAATCCTGTATTTCTTACGCCATTTTTTGCTCGAACACTGTCATATAGGAGATTTATACTGATAAAAAAGTTTCTTCACTTTAGTAATAATTCCGAATATGATGAATCTTCACACCCCAATCCCAAACTAAATAAAATTTGGCCTGTCTATCAATATCTTCAAACAAAATTCCAGGAAGGTTACATACCGGAAAAAAATGTAGCAATTGACGAGAGCCTTATGCTGTACAAGGGGAAACTAGGGTGGATACAATACATACCCCTCAAAAGATCCAGATTTGGTATAAAAACATATATGCTGTGCGAATCGTCGTCTGGATACATATGGTCCACAATAATCTACACTGGAAAAAATACTCTCTTTGATCAACAATATCGAAACCTCCCTGTTACATCCCAAGTAGTTATGAGCCTAATGAAACCATTGCTGAACAAGGGCTACTGTCTTACCACGGACAATTTTTATACATCGCCGGAATTAGCCGAGATACTCACTTCAAATAAAACTGACACATACGGGACTCTAAGATTTAGGCGTAAAGGTGTACCAAAAAATATTTCATTTCCAAAGAAGGTAACTAGAGGGTATACTAAAGCCTACAGAAAAGGAAAGTTGATGGTGATGAGATGGAGGGACAAAAAGGATGTATTTTTCCTTTCCACTATCCATAGTTGCACCATGATAGATGTAGGCCAGGGTAAACAACGTCCTACTGTGGCAAATGACTACAATTTCACTATGGGAGGCGTTGACCGCGTTGATCAACATTTGGCAATCTGCCCTGTTACGCGGAAACAGGGTAAGAAATATTACAAAAAAATGTTTTTCCATTTGCTCGAACAAGCTTTGTGGAACGCATTTGTTTTATATAAAAAGAACGGGGGAAAAGGAAGTAATTCGAAATTTCGGGTGAAAGTAATTCATCAATACTTAGAAAAATATCACTCGCCAGAATTTTCAGCGAAAGGAGGAAGACCATCCACAACTCCAAACCCATTACGTCTTACTGAGAGACATTTTATTGATACAATCCCGCCAACGCAAAGTAAAGCAAATGCAACGAAACGCTGTGTTGTTTGCTGTTCCAAAACGGATGATAAAGGGAAAAAAGTGAGGAGAGAAACGAGATATTATTGCCCCGACTGTAATGTGGGCCTGTGTATCCCATGCTTCAAGATATATCACACTAAGAAAAATTTTTAAAATATTCTATACTGTATCATCAGCCGGGTCAATCCACTGCATCATGAAGGCCTCCCCAAGCTTCTTCCAACTCTCTCGGTCCTGTGTCGTTATCAATCAAACATGAAATACTGAAATAAAATCCCACCCAAAGCAAAGAACCACCCACCAAAATAAGAAATAAACCCAAAAAAAAAAATCGCTGCCACGTATTTCCGCCGAATTTTATCAGTTCGTCAATCCAGCGGCTTTTAGGGCGATCCTATGGCCATTTCGTGCCCCTTGGGTACCACTGGATGACGGCATTTGTCCAGCGCCCGTCCTTTCGGCGAGCAATGTGCCCCGCCCATCTCCATTTCAACTGTTTGGAAACGTCTATTATATCGCGTACTCCTGTCTGCTTCCTAACCCAGGTGAGGTTTTTTTCTCTATATATATATTTCTATAAACCCTTATACGTATAATTTTTACAAAAGTAATATATTATTTTCAAAATATTTTTATTACTACACTACAAGTTTCCAACCCCTGATGTAACACACTAAGGAAAAATAAAATATATGCTTGATATATTTCTGTAATCCCTTTTATGTGTAATTTTTACACAAATAAAATAATATTTTCAAAATATTTTTACTGCTACACCACTAGTTTGCAACCCCTGATAAAATGAATCTAATCTAATCTATTGTAAATGCATCTATTTCAACAAAATATTGTCAGATATGGATGAGGACTAATATTGTTTTCGTATTACAAAGGTAAAAAAAGGTGACTTTTTTTTACCCATTTCTTGGAAAATAACTAAGAGGTAGGGCGGTTAAGAAGGGTATGCCATCATATTGCTAAAATCAAAAATTGTAAAAGGCTTGCAGACGATCAAGGCAATTGGATAAAGATTGAATGCCAAAGCTCGATTTGGGCGTCAACAAAACATAGAAACAGACGAAGGAATTACATTTATTTAGTTACCTGAAATGTAAGTTATCGGAGGCGACATCGAACTTGCTCTCGTAATATCTGTCTTTGAATCCGTCCTCCCACAGGCGTACTTCATCATGAGCTTGTTCGTCCACCTCTTCGTCAGACTCATTGTTTTTCTTCTGCGTAATCGTGCCGTCTTCCTTCCTCTTTGTTCCTCTCCTGTCCATGTCTGAGTCCTCCTGGCCTCTTCCGGTGTGCATTCCTGCCACTCGCATTTTGTAGGCTTCTTGCCTCACATCCTGGACGGGGCGCGACCCGCCACCGATGGCCTGAAGTAAACAAAATAAAAGTAAAAGTACAACGAATTTAGAATATTGCTATTCTCTAAATTAAAGCTTCCTACCAGTAGCCTTCACGGCACTCGGCAGGTTTGGCTGTCATCAGAAAGGTTGGTGGTACGACCCCAATTGACGGCGTAACTTTTTTCACACTTTTGTGTTACATAATATAATACAGTCGAACTTGGTTATTACGAGGAAGATGGGACCGACTGAATTTGCTATTTATAAGCATTACTCGTTATATCGTTATATAAAATTTTCCTCGCCACGTTCTATTTAAGCATAGAACATAAAAAATCTGAAAACCATCGTAAAAATCTCCGAAACAAGCATGGCACTCATAAACTACAAAAAAAGTTGTTTATTGTAATGAAGTACTGAGCCGCCGGCGCTGATAGTTACCTACTGACTTCACAAAGCTTGGATTTTTTACATCCAATTTCAACCATATGCGTGGATACTATTTTAATGTTGTCGGCGAAAACACCAATTGGGTACTTAGACACTTAACTAGTGTCATAAACCTAATCCGATCCGGTGGCATCGGTCTAGTTAACTGCCTGTGGGTCTATTCTATACTTATCGAACACTAAATTGATAAATAGTATCAAACTTAGGGTAGGTTTGTATCAAAATATTAGCACTTATTGTAACAATTACACGAAGCCGGTTTTTATTGTTGCAATAAGTGCGATATTTTAACAGCAGCAAGATAGGTGCTGTTAAAATATAGCACTTATTGCAACAATAAAAACCGGCTTCGTGTAATTGTTACAATAAGTGCTAATATTTTGATACAAACCTACCCTAAGTTTGATAATATTTTTCACTTTATCACTTTAGCGGTTGATAAGCATAGAATAGACCCACTGGTCGGTTTTTATTGCTTAGGGTCAAAAATATCGACGCATTAACAGTTTTGCTCGGTATACCCGAGAAGTAGCTCGTTATAAAAGTGAGTAGATGTATGGAGAAAATCATAAATTAAAATGTCAACGAATGTTTCCTCATTACATCCGAGATCTCGCTATTTCCGTGATCATAATAACCAAGTTCGACTGTATAACAAAATATAACAGGAGATATTAGGGATATAACTCAGTGGTAGAACATTCAACTGCAGACCGAAAAATAGGTGGTTCAAGCCCACTTGGAAACATTTTCAAGTCTCTTACCATTGGTGCAAACTGCGTCTTACTGAGCATGTTAAAATTGGGCCTCTGTTGCTGCTGGTTTTTCTCTCGGCGCTTCCTCGCCTTGTCCTTGGCTTTGAAATTCAGCTCCGTCTGCTGCCTCTTCTTGAAGATCTCATCCTCCGCCTGACCCAAGTCCGCCATTATCATTTGAACACGGTCCAGATTAACTTCTCCTGACTCGGTGAGCCAGCCCTGAAATAAAATCACAAAATAAATTATAACCGAAGCCTTTATGTATGAAAGAGCTGTTATGTATGTGAAGCACCTAGTTTCAAAAGCCCCTAAAACGGTTTTTGATTTTTTTTTGTTAGAAATGTATTTAGATGGATATTTTTGTTACCTATTGATACCAAATACAACCCCTCACGAAGAGACGTCGCCGATCCCATACCAGGAACCTTACATAAAACAACGCCTACCGTCCCGTAAAATGACCAGCTCTGCAAATGTTCGCAACCTCTGTATGTACTAAATAATAATATAACTAAAATAACATTTCACAAACGATTTTGCGAGAGGCGAATTTCGAAGACGGTCACAAATAAAATTACCCGAAACCGAGGGTATTTATTGCCCTTCGGCCCAAGCAAAATATTACCGTTAGATTTCTAAAAAGTCGAAATGTCTACCCTCTCCCCGCACCTTACGAGGGTGCAGACATGTTGAAAATAATTCTGCAGTACAGAGTCGCCCACGAAGAGGAGATGCGGCCCCCGCGCTCCCCTGCCCTTGCGGGGAGTCGCCTAGTAAAAAGTAAACTCCACCTGTCTAGATATTATAAAAGTGTACCTCTGTAGTGTTCTCGTGTTAAAAATTAATCGAACGAAAGTTAGCCTACCTTAATAAAAGTGAATACCTACCGTGAGATCAACCCCTAAAATAAAGTCAGTGTCGTGCCTAATCTAAGATCCCTTTAAATGAATCCAATGTAATAAGACCAATGCTTGTCCATACCTAATTGCAATAAAACATAGTTTTGCACGGAATTATAAAATAAACTTCTGTGTTATACTAATTGTGCCCGTTATAACGTCCCTCACTCCCCAAAGATCAAAAATGCCCGAATGAAGGACTCCACACACCGACGTGAGTTCTAAAAGGTATTACTATATGATGGCCAAAGATTGAACTTTAAAAAACTCCACAAACCGTCAATACGTACAATCAAAAATTTTGGTATATTTCAAAACCCACTAAAATGGTTGGGTCTGCTTTTCAAATACCCCTAAAATGGAAAGCCAAAATACTCTTTAGAATGTAATAAATTAAAAAATAAATACATAAAGTTCACAGATTTAATAGATATGAGTTTTTCTAATTTTTCTCAAAACTACCTAAAATTATTATTCTCATTTTTCTCAGAACTACCTAAAATCGTTTTAGGGGCTTTTGAAACTAGGCGCCTCAATTGTAATAAAGTTACTAATGCTAATTGTTAAACTAGCTGGAAATAATTTCGAATTGCAAGTTCATTTGTAGCCACTATTACACAACAAAAACGGTGGTTATAAATAAGACAGAATTTTTTCAATGTGCTTACTTACAGAGTATTATTTATGAGGGTGGAAGGAGTCCGCAGATTAGTGAAATGTGTAAATAGCAGTTAAGACAGTTAAGAAAACCTAAAGATTACAACATTTTAATAATCACAATATTTTAATATATTTTATTTAATGTTTTAATAATCAGCAAAAACGCGGCCGTGCGAACTGACATATGATCGTCTTCCACCGGCCAAAGAAATACTCACATGTCGGATGTCATTTGTCGCATCACAGGAATGAACGAGTAAACAGTGCATTCCTGTCTTTGTGTCGTGAGAAATCCATTGTTGGACTGATAACGTTTGTACCTTAATCAAATTTCGCAGACAAAATCCCAGGAATCTATCCGCAGTGTGGGAACAAAACAATAAATTTACCCACGCTGTGGATAGCATTTTCTTTGTCTACTTTCAATATAAAAACAGACGTGGCAATCCAACAAGAAATCAGTACCTTAAATTCGCTCGTCTTAATAACACGCCGCTCGCTTCAACGTTAAAATAACTTTTATCACAAACACTATCGTCGTAATCTAATTTATAAACTTTGTATTATTCCAGCTGTAAATTGAATTTGTAATTTGTGTTAAGGGATAATAAATTTGGGGAATTACTTTTATACGCATCAAAACCTTCTGATTCTATTCATCACCTACCCCTCATCACACCATCCCTTGTTACATTTATACTATGGCTACCTATGCAACCACACTAAAAACGTTACTGAAAATGAAAACCCCATAGTGGATTGTAATTCCGAATGAATTGTAGCATTCCAAGGATTATGTTAAAACGCAAGATTTCAAATCGTGTCACTGTCGTCTATAGAGATGCCCATATTCACCAAAATCAAACAGAGCCCACTGTCAGTTTCGACTACCGTAAAGATAGCTGCACAATTATTGTGATAAAAAACCTAATTGGCTGTATATCGCCTCATATCATTGGGCCAACAAATGGATGGCCCGATTGCCTTCTGCGAAATGTCTAAATAATTGTGAAAAACTATGAACGCGTAGTGTAAAACCTATGCGAAAATAGCAAAAATAGTAACCTATAATAATAATTTACCAATGTTAAAAACTATGCATTAATTACAAGCCGTTTAATATAATACGAGGGTGGGTCAATAAGTCCTTAGAAAAGCCGACAGGTGGCGCGATTAGTACTGTAAGCGGTTTGTTTTCATGCAGCGGCACTACCGATTCAGTATGCTGCGAAGTTTCAATCAGATTGGTCGGGTTGTTGTGTGTTTCTCGTACATTTAAAAAAAAAATTTGCTTGTGGAAAATGGAAAAATGGAAAATGGAGAAAATTGAGTTTAGAGCTGTTATTAAACATTTTAATATAAAAGGGTTAACAGCAAACGAAATAAAAAATGAGTTGGATTTAGTTCACGGCATATCTGCTCCTTCACTTGCAACTATTTATAACTGGTTAAATGAATTTAAACGTGGTCGTACATCAACAAAGGATGAACCACGCTCAGGACGTCCTGTAGAGGTGACTACACCAGAAATGATCAATAAAATCCACGATATGGTGTTAAGTGACCGAAGATTAAAGTTGAGTGAGATAATTGAGGTTACAGGGATCTCAAAAGGTAGCGTCATTTCTATTTTACATGACAAATTGGGCATGAAAAATATTTCTGCAAGATGGGTGCCGCGTTTGCTCACAGTCGACAATAAACGCAATAGGGTGGTGGCCTCTAAAGCCCTGTTGTCGCTCATGCAACGCAATCCGGATGAATTTTTTCGTCGCTTTGTGACTGTAGATGAAACATGGATACACCATTATACTCCCGAGACGAAAGAACAGTCAAAGCAGTGGATTGCGAAGGCAAACCATGTCCAAAGAAGGCGAAAACCGTAAAATCAGCTGGTAAGGTTATGGCTACTGTATTTTGGGATGCACGTGAAATTATTTTCGTTGACTATTTGGAAAAAGGAAAAACAATAACAGGGGATTATTATGCATCTTTATTGGACCAGCTAAAAAACAAAATTGAAGAAAAACGGCCTCATTTAAACAGGAAAAAATCCTCTTTCATCATGACAATGCCCGTGTTCACACATGTTTACGATCAATGGCTAAAATTGAAGAATTGAAGTTCGAATTGGTCGATCACCCACCGTATTCGCCAGATTTAGCCCCCCAGTGACTTTTTCCTTTTCCCAAACTTAAAAAAATGGCTAAGTGGACAACGTTTTTTTTCAAATGAAGAAGTCATCGATCGGACAAATGCTTATTTTGAGGACCTTCCGAAAACTTATTTTTCTGACGGTTTAAAAAAAATTGAGAAACGTCTAACCAAGTGTATTGAGCTCCAAGGAGATTATGTTGAGAAATAAAAAAATAAAAACTGTTTTAATGCTTTTTTCTAAGGAATTATTGACCCACCCTCGTAATATTACCTTTGTTTTATAGATAGTCTTCTTATAAAGAGTGACAAGCCTGTCAACTGCGCCCTCCCTAATCTCCAAGCTGGGCAGATGCGGAAGGAAGTCGTTTCCGACAAAGAAGCACATGAACACCCAATCGTCGAGAGCTCGCTCAAACTCGAATTCAAATGGCAGATTTGGCATGTGGAGCTCCTTCTCTAGATACTCCCGCAGGACATTCAACCTCACGAAGATGTAGGAGTCTTGCGTAGAGAAGGTGGGGTTTGAGGGTACCGCCGAGCCGTCGTCCGCTGCTATGCCGATGCACTCTTTCATCTCGTGACCTAAAATGACACAATATTATAAGCCTATGCCAAATATTGATTAACGAAACATTTACTTGGTAGAATTCAGTTTTATAATTAAATCATCGTCAATGTTGTAATTGTTACAATAAGTGCTATGATTAAACAGCACCTCTCTTGACTGTGTTAAATTTTAGAGCGAGATAGACAGTTTTGACTGTTTAGACGGCTAACTTATTGTAATTGTTACAATATGTGCTAATACTTCGATACAAAAAATGAAAAACTACCCTCGATACCTGCCTATAGCAGTCTTGTGTATAGAATAAGATGCGCAGGTCATTATCAAAACACTAAATTTATGAAATTCAATATTATACTATTGTGCTAAGTAAAATAGATAGAAAAGTGAAGCACCGATGGGGAATTTAAATAAAATGTGGTCATTATTACCGATCTGTCCACAAATATCGCATGGTCTCGGCTTATTGGGTTTGAACTCTTCTCTGATGATTGTGAAGTTGGGTTCGTGAGTGGCCAGCCCCAACATGATGAGATCGGCATCAGCGCCACACAACACGTGCTGAGTGTTCGGATCATGGTCCGGTTGAGCTGAAATATCACATGTAAGTCAATTAGAAAAAAGTACATTGAATAGGCGCATTCCTAATTTACTACTGGACAAAAATTTTTACGAATTCCACGGAAATCATTTATTGCAGCAGAACTCATCAAGCACCCAGTGACCGGTGTGCGCGCACTGACGTCTAGATAAAAATCGCCGCATAGAGCGCTTTGCGCAAGCGCGGGCTGGCATGTTCTCGGCGCTCGCGACATCTACAGTGTTAGAAGAGTCGATAGTCGACCTGTCGCATTTGTTGTTTAGTTGCATTCGACCAATCTCCAGAGCTCCAGTTGACAGCATGTCTGATGACGATAACGATGACGTCACATCGACGAATTCGTCACTAGCGGCGCATGAGGCAAATTCTGATGCAAGAGCCGGCTAAGATTACAAGACTACTTGAACTTAGTCATTTGAGTGGATTGTGTCATCTAGGTTGCACATCTTTTCGTGTGTTATTATTTTTTATTTGCCAATTATGGCTTCAGTTAGCTTTGGCGAAGATAGCTTATTTCATGCTAAATCTTATATAGCTTATTACACCTAAAATAAATCTATAATAATATTTCTCAATAAAAGTCCACTTTTTTTATAAATATCTTCATTAATAATAAACTTACAGATGTTTCAGATTCATAAGAAATATGTATTTTTGTAGGGTATTTCTAACTTACATAGAGAAAATTCAAAAGGTACTAAAAGGGTTAAAACTCAATTATCTCGAAACAAGTATTATTGACTTATCCCAGTTGCTTTCAAATAGCGATACATAAAATGTTTTCAAATACCTCTCTGCTTGCGAATGTAATCCATAATCTTATGTTCTCCTTCACCAGGAACCTTTGCATCGGAGAGAACTACTTTGATGCCACTCCAACCAGGATCGTTGTTTAACCTAAAACAAAAATGACATGTGTACCGTAAAATAACAGAATTCAATCATACGGACTATAAAAACTCTATTCTCTAGTCAATGTCAATGGCAATTCATGTTTCAAACAATTTCATTACCCACAGACATTGAAAAAACCTTTTTTAGAAGACAAACATAAATGAAAGTGATGGTGAAAAAAAGCTTATTTACTATAACTAATGTTATTGTGCATTGCGGATTCATTTGTAACATACCTACTTTAAAAGCTGCCAGCTTTTCCAGCATGGTAAATTCATTTCTTTCTTTAGTGGAAACAGTTTGTTTCAACAAGAGTATTATGAAGAATATCTTTTTCTGTTGGAGGAGATGGCTTGGTTTTTAGTATATTCTTTTTCTTATCATGCCGTCCCCTAGAGCAGTGGTCGGCAAACTCATTAGTCAACAGAGCCAAATATCAACAGTACAAGATTGAGATTTCTTTTGAGCCAATTTTTTAAACTTTAACTATACAGGTAGGTACACTGTTTATAAACTTAATAAACTTTAATTTAAGTTTTAAGTCTTAATTAAACTATAGGTACACTGAATAAAACTTGATATCATACTTAATAATGATCTTATTTATTGATAGAAATTAAATTGTATGTAAGGTATCCATAAAATTAAATGATAAAAATGACTGACAAACACTCAATGTGAACAATGGCCTTGCATCTCCTTGGAAAGATTGGATAAGTCAGTGAAGGCCTCCGACTTCCTGACTAGCTCAGGCACTTGGAAGTGGAGGTTCATTAATGTGGAGGAACAGGCAGGAATCTCATAGACGTGGAGTAACCAAGAAGTTACGGTAGAGAAAGAAAGTCGATAACTCAAGAAAACACTGGTTAAACTTCATAACTGGTATATTATCAATGTTGTTACACAATTTAACTTATGGTCAACCTTTGTTCAAAAGTTTATAATCAAATGTCAATGAAATAATGTTTATATGTAACTAGATTCTCGTTAAACAATCACAATAAGTCGAATGTCCAAATTATTTAACGTCTACAAGCCACAATTATCCAAAAGGAAAAGGTCTGAATTGTTCGCATCCGACATTCACAAGTAAATTATGAAAAGTCATTTATTTAAATCTCGAAATTAAAAAAAAACATTTGAAAACGTCTGATTTATTTATATCTCGAAGTCCACAAAAATAACCACATTTATTACTGATTAATTAAAAATTAATTTGAATATTATTATTTAATTATTTTAAAATTAACTTGATTATTATTAACTAATTATTTAACATTAACTTAATTATTTCTAATTAGTTATGCAGACGAGATCGTCAGGGTCCCGGGGCAACAAAGCGTCGCCGAGGCGACCCCCGGAATCCACAAAACAGACTGATATCGGATTTTAGAATCTTGCCTTTTTATCCATTAGGGGTGGTCATATTTCTTACCTATTCACCGATACCGCCATATGCTACACATTTATATAAGGTTGACGGATGTCAGTCTATCAACCAAACATATAGTGATATCGATGTACATAATATGATTAATATTAATATTACTTTAATTACATTAATTACCATATACTATTAACGCCCGTCCATATGTCCTACTTTATTATTTCGCTAACCCATTGCATATTACATTTCATTAACCATTATATTACAATTATACATTACCAATTATCTTACAACCAAATCATATTTTATATTTAATCTATCTTAATCAACCCTTTACCTAAGCATATTATATTTAGTCAAAATTTAATCCTATTATCTTATTACCTATATGTACATGGTCTGTGACCGACTTATCTCTTCCACAGTTCACTCTGAGAAGCGGTGGGACTTGCCAGAGCAAACAGCGGGACTTCTACATATATTAAATATTGTTCTGCTTTGTCGAGGGTCGTAATCATCTAACCGGTGGTACATTGACTACCAGGATCAGACCGAGCGGCTGGGAGGCACTACTTCTTATGGGAGCGCCCCCCACAGGGGCGGAAAATTAAGTGTGCGTCATCAGGTTTGTATATTGTTGTTTTTAATTTTAGGCATGATTCCAGATTCTCATCAATAAGACAACTTCTCAATTTACTCTTGATAAGGTTCATGCTTTAAAAAGATTGTTCGCATGAATATGTAGAACCGAAAAGGGAAAGAACAGCACATAGCATATGCTAGTTTTTTCAACTGATCATATGAAACAAAGCCGCATTCAAGGGGTCAAAGAGCCACATGCGGCCCAGCCACTGCCCTAAAGGAATCTTTGCCTTATCCTCCGCTACCTGAAACAGTTCGGTGGAGCTGCTCTTGTACCGATAACGGAGGTTCTTAAACCACGAAATGCGGCATTGTCCTCTGTTACGCTTGTTGATCTTTCCTTGGATGACAAGTTGGGGAATGCTGTACTTTCTTCTTGCTTCGGACTCGATTGCTGAGGGTCTCATTTTGAGAAATGCACTCCTTGCGATCTCAATTCTTGTTTTTATTTCCTGAGACTGGTCCCACTTCTCTTTGACCCATGTTCCTAAATGTTTATAGTGGGTCACGTAGTTTAGTATAATATTATATTATAATTAGTAACGTTTGTGATTTTTATACATTTCAATTAATTTAAATGTATAATTTTGGACTCCCCTTACCTTTATTAAAAAATACACAGCGTTTAGCTTTTTTTGGGAACTTGTGTGAAAAATACATGTGAGGCACTCTTCACTATATGGCATTTTGATCAGACTTAAAAATGTAAGACATAATAATACAGTTTGTTTAATAACCTTTCGTGAATGTAGTAATGCAGGCAGCGACTGAGGCGGTCCATGAACTCAGTGCCCGGCGTGATGCAATTCAAGTCAAAGTGATTGTCTTTTGTCTTCTCTGGAGGCACATTGGCGCCCTTGCTCTGCAACTCTTCGCGGATCCTAGCCATTTCGATGATCTTCTCCTGTGTCTCCTTGGAGGCACGGAATCTACGCGAACGTTGCTGATTCATTTTGGCGCACGGGGCCTGAAATAATTAAATTAATATGACTAATTTAATTTATTTACTACTTACTTAATTCAAATCCTATTCTAGCCTTGGAGGATAAGATAGTGCCATTTCCTTCAATCCATTGTCACTTGCCATGTCAAATCTGCAGTGTATAATATACACTAATATATTATATTACTCTTCAAGTATTACTTCATATTAGTGGCGAAGGGTGGAGGTAGGCTGTGGAGATCCGTCATAAATAGTATACACTAAACTTTATTAGTCATAATTGTTTTCATTGAACTAATAATACAAATTGCAGATGGTGTTGATTGGTTTTTAAAATTCAATTAAACCCTGCCGCAACCAAACCATAATACATAAGAAATATCCTACACCACTGGTATATAATATATAGCATCGCGATGAACGAGTGGCAAGAAGTCTATATTTCTAAAACTGTGGGGCAATGATATGAATCCTAATATGTATGAATATTTCACCGAGTTGTACCTTGGACCATATTTTCCTTCCACAACCCGCCACATTCTTTTAGGCGTATACATGCCATTGTTCAATAAACAATCCGTAGAGTTACCGATGGATAAGTGATTAGTAATTGAATTTTAAGGCGATTGAATCACTAGTTTTTATTACTGTCTTATAAAAGTAAAAAGTGTCATTTCTAAGTCATATTGAAAATAAAATGACTAATGTAATTACCCGTGGAAGATATTATACATAATCGCTAAGACAGAGAACAAATGAGAACAACGCCCCTTAAGAATTCGTGTAAAATGACTTTACATCACAGAACGGCCGAGTTTAAAAAAGATAATTTAGTGGTACACTTACCACACCGTCAATTGCCATGTAGAGAACTTTGCGGGGGCGGACAATCCTGAACAGACGGTCAACGCACTCGAAGATAGCGATCATCATCTCGTCTTCATTCTTGGGGGCTACAAAAAAGGTAGAGGTTTAAACAAATAATTTTATTTACCAATGAATTGTTAATGGAGTAAATACTAGATATTAATCGGATTATTCGAAAGGTTATATACAGCACAGATACTGGATATCCAGTTTTGTATTTTAAAATCTAAATTAATATCAGCAGCTCTATTCAATGCGCACCCACCATGAGTTTTCAATCTACCAAGCTCAGATTAGCGAAAAGTTATTACCTTGGTTAATCGACGCAACTTAAATCTGCGGCTCGGTAATCTATATCTACAAGATAAGTAAGTTTTTCAATTTGTGTATGAGTCAGAGTATGGACCCAATAGGTTGAGCAAGTGGTTGACATCCATTTCTTGTAAAAACAAAATCTGTTTATACAAACCTCCACTCTGTGGAGGCCCATATGATCTTATTAGGATCGGACATGGTCGAAAAAAAAAGTATGCTGAGCAACTTCTCTTGCGCATGCATATTGTAACAAATTAGTTTTAGTGGATTTTTTGAAAAGAGCATCACTTGCATAAACAATTAATAAATTAAAACATGAATTTAGTGGGAGATGACGTTTGTTAGACTTTGATACCAAGCTACTCATTTAAAATTACAATATCCTGCCTCCACCAGCACATCTATTCTATACACAAGACTGCTACCGGCAGCTATCGAGGGTAGTTTTGTATTGAAGTATTAGCACTTATTGTAACAATTACAATAAGTTAGTAGTAATTGTCACAATTTTGCCACATGACGTGGCTTAAACGCCGGCCTATAGAGTCGAGGGTCCCAGGTTCGAATCCAGGGTCTGGCAAGTACACATATTGTTTTTCAATTTGTGTATGAGTCAGAGTACGGACCTAATAGGTTGAGCAAGTGGCTGACATTCATTTCTCGTAAAAATAAAATCTGTTAATACAAACCTCCACTCTGTGGAGGCCCATATGATCCTATTAGGATCGGACATGGTTGAAAGAAAAAGAAAAGAATTGTAACAATAAGTGCTAAGTTTTAACAGCACCTCTCTTGAGTGTGCTAAATTTTAGAGCGAGATAGACAGTTTTATGAAAAACTACCCTCGATAGCAGTCTTGTGTATAGAATAGATGCGCAGGAAGGCTATTGCTGATTATTTCAATTCCACGAAATAGAAAATACAAATCTTTATTTGCACTACTAATTTTATTATCACCGGCCACCACTGCCTCATACAAATAATATAAAATGTATGCACCATAAAGTTACAAGAGTGTAGTATACTGTGGGATCCATGGCATATGGTCAGCACCTCAAATAACCTCTATTCAAATTACAGTAAAAAACCTTTATGTAATCTTATGTGCGAGCCGACATCTAAACTCCAGTGGTAGCTGGTGATTTTTTGGATTGTAATTTTTGAGGGTGCGCTGGAAACTTACCTTATTGAAAAATGAAATCAATTTGGTGTTGTTTTTGATTTGACAAAACGTTATTGACATTTGGGAAATTACCTGGATATTTTATATTGTTAATAAAACATGTGGCGAGTTACTTAAATCTTTATTGGATTTGTTTTAAGATACGATTGTGTGACCTCATCGTTATTTACAAAATACATGTTGCCAAATGGAGCTCCCTATATTGGTGGACTGCGACTTATTAGTTTGAAAAAACATCTAGTGTTGCTAGCAACAAATCGCACACGTCTCGGGCTGCGAGTCGAAGCCGGCTCAGTGTTGCGGTTACGCATCCCATACATATCAATGTTTTGAGAAGTGACGCGTGACTGACTCTAGGGCCCTATGTGCGCGGTCTTCATATGCAACGTTCCCAGGATTGATTTATTGCTGTGCTAAATTATAAAAAAATAAACATCTTGCATAAAATAAAAGTAATATAACTTGGCAATAATACACGTTACAAGTGTGGGACAAAAGAATATTATGTAAAATTTATCGCGATATAACAAATTCACACTCGCCAGGGTAGTGATGTCTATTAAAGGTGAGTTGGAAATACTGTCACCAATTTGTGTACTCAAGTTTCGGCATGAAACTACCCATACTCAGTACGTGTGGCCCAATAAACTTGTTCGAACGCATACGATGAGATCATCGCGACTCACCAGTTGGTGTTGGTAGACTTTCAATACTATCGACATTAAATGCGTGCGAGCGAGATAGCATAATACACGTATGTCGAGCCGTGAAACACTCAACTGTCATAGCTCTCTCTTTCTCCCCAGTTGTAAAGTTGGTATAGTGAAGGACAGAAATGGTGACAAATTTGTTTTATAGTAATAATTTGGAGTTAGTTTTAGTTCCAAGTTGAGTATGAGACTTTATGTCAAGTTGACGTCAGTCTCAAGTCCCGGGATAGGTACTAGTACTCGAGTAATTATGCACGCCAAACGCTCTATATAATATCCCAAATACTAGTAAGTATTTTGGAACAAGTTTTGATACTAAGTATTTTTTTATACTAGTAGTAAGTATACTTACTCTTCAAAATCGACCAGTTTTCTCATCTCTAATGTCTATTGATAAATTTAAAGGCAAATTTGCATATAGAAGTTATTTTGTATCGCAAAGTTGCATCTGTCTCAAACATACCAATGTGTCGTGTGTGGTTTAAGACGCTTGGCTGCCATATCGACGGGAGAGATATTTTTTGATATCCATTGCCACACACCCGTATGCATCAGCCCATGATCACCGAAAGTGAGGTTACGTTTTTATAGTTTTGAATTTAGAATAAAATACATGCCTCACTCACGAAATAGAAAATTGATTTGGATATATTATGCATGGCAGTTGTTTATTTACCAGGTTTATCCTCAGGATGCGTGCAAGGATGGATAATACCATTCATGTCAAGGTACAGATTGTCGAATTCGACATTATTTGGATTAGCCGAGGATGAATCCACTGGTACCTGGGTCCCGTCCACATCGGTAGGCTATATGAAAAACAAAATGAATATCAATACCATTGAGAGTAATAATCGGCAAACACGGATATATCGTAAATACTTTGCCGGGAATAGGTTGGTTTATATTTTTACCGTTTGCTCGATGCATTCCACAATGACGCTTGGATATTTTCGACTCAGCCAACGAAAGAATGCCGGGACACCCATTTCACGATAATATCACGGAATATTATCGATAATAGATGTATTTAACAGAAAATTTACTTAAACGCGGTATTTTCCCAGAATGCTTGTCAACACGGCAAAACAACAGTAGAGAAGACAGAGTTGCCAAGCAGAAAACAAAACTTGACATTTTTAATGATTTTATTCCAGGGTTCTGTATTATTTTTGTTGGTAGTTTTTAATCTCTTTGTAGTTTTATTTATTTTTAATCTAAACAAATCAAATCAATCTCAAATTATGACATGAGATAGTCACAAAACAAAATTTTCATGCATTTATCTACATAAATTATTAACAAAACAAAGTATTGACTAATGTGTCATATTATCGGTATAGAACAAACACCAATAAAATTAAAATGATAAACGATTCCGACAATAATTATTTATTAAATAAATTGTTAATTATTTGAAAGGTTTGTTTTTTTATCTAGCAAGACTACGTAATTCAAAAAGTTCAAAACATAACCTCAAATTCGAATGTCACTTTGACTGATAATGATTTGTGCCAGGAGATGCAAATACGTAATTGCAAACATAAAACTTGGCCATTCGAGATTATCCAGTAGCAAGAGCGATGATGATGCTCCGGATAAACTCAGAAACATTGGTATTTTGGCCCACATCGACGCAGGTACGTCCAATTCAACTGTCATATCTAACAAAGTTATTCAATAAAATAGTTCAGTTACTAGTAATTAAGTTATCGAAGCATTTATGCTTTCGTGTAATGATGTATTGGCCTGTTTATTAGCACTTCATCGTGTTGACTAGTCTTCACAAACGTGTGTAAAACCATTGCAGGACCCATTCTCAAAGAAAAAACAAAACCTACCTAATTGGTCGCACTTTGGAGATGGGGCCTTGAATGCCCCCAAAACTTACCGTAATGCCAACGCTCGAAATGGAAAAGTTTACGAAACGGAGTGCCCGATATTTTTCTGAAAATATTTACAGTTCTATTACAGTACAATTTTATGTGTATTTTATACAAATAAGTGTGCTAGATTTTCTATTATATCTAGCTCAGACGGTCAAAATATTGTTTCCACAAGATGAAGCGATAATTTTACAAATTTCACAAACCGGAACGGCGCTCCGGTCCATTTCAACCCCTACGTAATGTACAATCCATTGATATATTATAATATAGGAGATGCCTTTAAGACGATACATCAGTGAAATAGTAAATAATTTTCAACTATAGGCGTGACAAAATTTTGGACTCGTTGAGATTCGGAGAGAGAACGTCGAGCTGGGAACACGTCAATTTGTTTCGTGATGGTGATGGGGGTATTAATTCTTAAATCGTGTAAAGATGACTAAAAACGTTACCCATTTACTTGAAAAAGAAAACATGTCAATGAATATATTATTATTGTTACTAATAGAACAATAAACAGAACATTAAATGGACGCATGTTGGATTTATATGACAAATTATATTTCGGTCGGCATGCGTCATTTTCCCCCCCCGACCCGCAATCCGCGCATCGCCTAGCCACGATCTTTTTAGACCGTGCCTCAACTGAAGTATAGCATTAACTAGTGTCGTATAGATTTTATGTACCTATTCCATATCCAATTTATTTAAACAATTCAACATATGACACCATTGCAATGAATTCCAGATGCATATTGTGTGCATTCTATTTCAAGATATCATGAATGCAGTACCCGACAGTGGCGAAGGGTGGAGGTAGGCTGTTAAGATTCGCTATAAATAGTGCACACTAAACTTTTTTAGTCATATGTATTTGTTTTTATTGAACTAAGACTACAATTTACAGATGGTGTTAGTTAGTTTTTAAAAATCAATTAAACCATGCCTAAACGAAACCATAATAGTTTTGGTCTAATTTGGGGAATACGACAAAATTGTGGGTACTTTTTCATTCATAGTTATTTGTTTTCGTTGGATTAAATATACATATTACACATATTGTTGGTTAATTTTTTTAATTCATTAAGCCCTGACTAAACCAAACTATAATAAATAAAAAATATTATTCTATTTATAAAATATTCAAAGTTATGTATGATTTAATTGTATAATTTTAGATATTTTATAGATACACATGTATATTTTGGACTATTATCTATTATGGCTTGGTTTCTCAGGGTTTAATTGAATTTTAAAAACTAACCAACACTATCTGTAAATTGTAGTCTTAGTTCAATGAAAACAAATATGTATGTCTGAAAAAGTTTAATGTGCACTATTTATGGCGGATCTTAACAGCCTACCTCCACCCTTCGCCACTGGTACCCGATAACAAGGTTACACAATGTGTAATTACTAAATTCGTGTTATCCCTTTATTTACATTTTTTTGTCAGTCCCTTTGAAAACTTAAAATCGGAGTTTCACTGTATTAACAGTCCTAAATGTACTCTTGGGTTTTTACGATTATCTGAAAACGGCGGTTCATAGAGGTAACTATCTGACTTGGATACCATTTGCCTCATTTAACATAATTATTTATTTCGCTACATGAACCAAAAATATTCGATTATTATCAATTATTTCAGGCAAAACCACAACTACCGAACGAATGCTGTATTATTCGGGTACAATTAAGTCTATGGGAGAAGTACATCATGGCAACACTGTTACCGACTTCATGGAACAAGAGCGACAGAGGGGAATCACCATCACAGGTGAAACATAATTTTTACCAGAGGTGTGCGATGAATTTTACTTATATAGAATATATGGTATACCCACCTTTTTACTACTATCAAACCATTAGAAAAATTATAGTTAACAAAGTTAGCATTGCAGAATAAAAATGCTCCGCATCTACAGCATCTATGAACCGTAGGCCAGTGATTTTTACATAGCTAAATAATGCCCACCAACCAATCAACCCCTTACCATATCTGGTTGGCTTGAGCTTATCCCGTGTATCTTAAAAGATGACGTGAAGCATTTGCAGCTGTTTAGGTCAGGAAATGTCTCAGGAGCAACTACCCAAGAGATGAAATCCTCTCAGTCGCCGTACGACTGTAAAATATAATAAAATTATCTTTTGTACCAGCCAGTTTGGACGACCTGATGGATGCAACAGCTGATTGAATAGCTCCTTTCAGTACACATTTCAGTGGTTATTGTCATGTGTTTTACAGCTTCAGAGACTGTAGGCTGATCGATGAGGCCAAACTTGAAGAATTTGCCAGCATAGTCTGGTGACAACCAAACATGTTATCATATCGCCACTTATTGTTTGTATATGCCTATCCTTTTTAAGGCATCCCACATTCTGTCTTAGATTTTAATTATTGCATCCACCGTCTATTGAATAACAATCTGTATGTGTGTAAATTAAAAATAACTCACTGTGGAATACAAGTTGGCGCTTCACACATCTAATATGTACAAATTCCACTTGTTGAGTAAATTTCACTCTCTAGCTGTTTTGTATTAATCAACATGTATGCTTGAATCCAGCATATTGACTCTGCCGTGAGCAAATGGCTGAAAAACACTCTTTAAAAAATTGATTTCAAGACACCTTCACACATTGTTTCTATACTGTTTCCAGCTGCTGCCGTGTCATTCAATTGGAATGATCACCAATTCAATTTGATTGACACTCCTGGTCACATTGACTTCACCATGGAAGTGGAACAGAGCCTCGGGGTAATAGATGGTGCCATCGTAGTTCTTGATGCGTCCGCCGGTAATTATATCAATTAAGTATTATGTCTAATAGTTTACATTATGTGACTCAGGATGACAACATAAGGAATGGGTTTTTTGACATATACATTATTTCTATCTGCCATAAAGTATAATTGACCCTTCAAGAGCTTTTTCTATTACAATACTTCGAGTGCTTAAAGTCAGACAATGTTATCTACAAAAAAGTGTTTTTTTTTTTTTTTTGAGATAACGTTATTTTACATTTACGGCTACATGATAGTCAAACAACGTTATGTCAATCTTTTCTAATTTCTTATTAAATCGTCAGTAAAGTTTAACGCTAACTACATAAGTTACCCTTGTTTTCATATTTTTTTTAAACTATTCCTATAAATTTTAACGTCATCATAAGCAAGATAAATGTACAATACACAATAAATTATAAAATATTAACATTAGGTATTAAATAAACATTTCCCTTGTTGAGTTACAAGAATCTAAAATAACGATTTTTTGCTCTCCTGTAAAGTTGCACTTTTGTAGATAGTGTTGTTTGACACTAAGCCCTCGACTTTATGGCAAATAATAATTTAAAATTGAATTCTGAAATTTAAAAAACGATAAAATGAACAAGTTATACAAAATGACACTGGTTTGTGGTATTTTATGAGGTTTACAAATTTTTCCATAGTGAGAACACGAGGTTTTTGTGGATTGATTTTTTAAATAATTAGATGTATTATGGGTGCAAAAATCTTATACAGACATAGATACTCGATATTCAAAATGAGATTTAGACTTACAAGATAGATAGAATAATGACATTATCCATTCATAATGAATTCAAGTTTGAACGCTTATCTTGGCAATATCTGTATGTACCTACATTTAATAATTCACGTTTCTTTTTTCAATTTAAGATAAATACTGTAATTCATAGATATCTTTTATATTTTAGAGAATATATTTTGGGGCAAACACATCTAAATGTAATATGTTTTCTTTCTACTTGTCAATCGAATTAACGAATCTAGAATATAATGGAAAAGACATAATATCCAACAATTTCACTCAGGCTGTACCCCAACCAGGTGTGGAAGCTCAAACTCTCACCGTATGGCGGCAGTGTGATGAGCACAATTTACCGAGAATGGTGTTTGTGAACAAGATGGACCGACAGGATGCCAATCTGAGGATGTGTCTCCAATCGTTGGAGAGCAAACTGGATGTGCAGCCACTCTGTCTGCAATTGCCCGAGAAACATCAAGGGAAACTAGTTGGTAATTGACATAATATGTTTTTTTTTTATTCAATCAATTATACACAGAATTTAAGAATGTAGCATTCTTTATTGAACATTCAGGAAACCCCGATTTTACGTTTTTAAAGGGACTAAAGGGAAAACATAAATTAGGGATACGAAAAATTTTATTTTCGTTTTTATTAAATGATCAGCAATATTGAAAAACTCAAAAATGGCTAGACTCTGGTAGTTGGACAGTGTCAGCAAAGATGCTAGAGCGGCCGGTGCAGACACCTGGAAGACACTCGCCCAGGATATGAGAAGATGGAGGAAGTTCTTGGGAGAAGGCTAGGACCCGCCTTGGGTACTTGGGCCTATTAAGATTAAGATAATATTGAAAAACTATAAAAAAATAAACCATTTTTGACATCGAGCAAAGACTGTTCATTTTGTGAGGATATCATTAAGGATTAAATACATTATGATCACGTCACATACTGTCACATGCTGGTACGGCGACAAATTTAGTCTATAGTTTCGTCATTCCGCAGAATATTTTGAATGATCACTATCTCTATAAATTCAATGATGGAGAGTGCCAACTCTTAATGTGGTAATATTTTTTATTATTCATGCTTTTTTCAATTAATTTCAACAGTTTCTACGTGTGCGCAAGTTAAAATTACTAACTTGTGATATTGCATCCATAGATAATATTTTAAACAGAACCCAACCTGCAAATGATAGATAATAGACAATATTCTTATAGAAAATACATAGTGCCAACCACTAAAAACAAAAAACGCGTGAGCTGAAAATGTGTAAGCATGTAGTAAATGATAAAAAAGTTCATTGAGTCATGCGGGTGTCGATGTAGTGCACTACGCGTAAGTTGACCTCATTGTTGTTCTGGATATTTCGGCAGATTTTTTTGAAGTGACAATGTTCGTTTAAAGGTTCAAAATGTGCTACGGGATGGGAGCATCAGTCTGATAATATTTTAAATACCATGAAAAACTGCATTACATACTTTTTTCCCGTAGCGGCAGCTTACTGTGACAGCACTTAACGTCATCATAATGTATTTGAACCTTTAACCACTAAAGGGAGTGTCAATATATATGTAGATCTACCTGATGGTACATAATTATGTGTACAATATCTGATTTGAATTAATTGTCAGTAGTAAAATCTTTCAGGAGTTGTCGATATCATCAATTTGGATTCCATCAGATATACACATGGGGGCCGCGGAAAGACATTCACCCGCAGAAATTTAACTGAAGCGACAGACGGTGAATTGTGGGAAAGAGCTATGGCCGCTCGGAGGGAACTAGCCGACTCGCTGTCCGCCCACGATGACAAGTTGGCTGATTTGATTATACAAACCGATACAATGGACAATATTGAACCGGCCATGTTAACAACCTCACTAAGACATGTAACGTTAAACAAACATGTCTGTCCTGTGCTCTGCGGCAGCGCTTATAAGAATATCGGAGTACAATTGCTGATGGATGCAGTTATAGATTATTTGCCATCGCCGCTTGAGAGGAATCAGCTGTATTCTTGTTTCGGCAATGACTTATGTGCTAAGGCTTTCAAAGTGCAGCACGATGACAGGAAAGGCGTCTTGACTTTCTTCAGAATATTTTCCGGGCATTTAAGTAAAGGACAAAAGATATTTAATATCCCCAAAGAAAGAAGTGAACCGGTAAGAAAAAAATATTGGTCATTAAATGAAGCACGAATCATTTTATTAATTGATTCGGCATTCAAGTAAATGGTTGAGGTCCATTATAATGGTTTTAAACATAGTTTTGTCAATTTTAGACGCAGGATTCATTTCATTGACCCACAGTTTTAGAAACAGACTTCTTGCCACTCATTCATCGCGACGCTGTATACCAGTGGTGAAGGGTATTTCTTATCTAATATCTATTACGGCAGGATTTAATGAAAGTTTAAAAACTAACCAACACCTTCTGCTATTTTACCTCGTAGTCTTGTTTGTCCCGTACAGATTTTTTCTTGTTTGTCCAAAATTTTTAACTAACTTCCCGACTAGCTAGACATTTGAAACTTTTAGAATATATCAGAACACGACGGGAATGCATTGTTTTAATACTTTTGGCCATCTTTAAGCAGAATTGAATTCATTTTCAGTTAATTCTGTTTTGTATGTTTCGGAAAAAATTCGTTAAAAGTAATATTTACTACTCACTATTATTGGTTGCTAAGTGGGTCCTAGCAACTAGAACTATAAATTATTAATATATAAGTGCGTTACTATGGAAATCAATATAAAATGTCAAAATGACATTCCAGTATTCTATATTTATTAATACATAGAATTGTCAAATTTATATGATTCAACAGAAAATTTAAAAACGTTGTATATAAAAAGTTCTTTTTATTTTGTAATTATGTATTCTTAGTTCAGTGAAAACAAAAGAACTATAACTGACAAAGTTGAGTGGGAACTATTTATGTTGGATCTCAAAAGCCTACGTCCACCCTTCGCCACTGCTATTATACACCTTCTATACTACTATTTCAATATGCAATATCTTGTTTTGAAATCTCAATTGAAAGTACTTACTACTTAGTTATGTTTTATATCATCTATTCCACAATTTAATTTCTGTTAGATGACTTTTTTGTGTGGCACACACACATAGTTTGTTAGTTTTAACGTTAGTTTATTTTTTGTATATTCAAATTAGAATAAAAGCTTGCATAGATCAATGCAAATGTTTCACATCACCTCTGTGACATTCTAATCAGCGTACAGATCAAACTTACGTGACAATCTAGCGTCGAGTGTGCGAAATCACAGTGAAATAAAATGCATTTTTTCACTGCCATGTGAATGTTGCAAGTTGAAAAATTATGGTAAAGGTGGAAAAGTTAATAGAAATGGTTCGAATTAGCATATTTACGTGATGACTACATATTAAATGACATAATATGTACAGTTCTGGTCCAAATACCATTCGAAGTGGACTTTTCTTAATGTCTATGAGTCTGACAGTTCACTACAATGCGAGTTTTGCAGCAATCAAGAATCATTGTTTCTATTGAAAGAAGATTTAAACGATTCAAATTTAACAATCATTATTGAAAATAATCTGTCTGGAGTCATGTATTTGGGTACCATTTAATATAAGAATTGCCATTTTGGTTGAAGTCTTTGTTAGCGGAGGCGGTACAAACGTTTCTCACTGGGTAGTGTGATTCTTAATATAGCCATTAAATTCTTTTTTGCAATATGTAAATATAAGCAATATAAATGTACGTCATATTGTGTGAAATTAAACATACAATATGTCAGTTCTTTTTGCTAGATTTTGACCATATGTGGACTTATCAGTTTTTTCTAAACAATTATTGTGTCTAATAATGAATTGTTACAGGGCAGTTTATTGTATGTGCCATACGCAGATGAATATGAAACAGTAGCAAATGTCGCAAATGGAAATGTAGCCGTCGTCAGTGGGTTAAAGGTGAGTAAGTGTCAATATTCATTAATCAGATATGAAAGATCTTGGCATACTTTTTGACTGAAAATTATCTTTATACTCGTATATCACTACTACAACTCTTATGTACAAGTAAGATTCATCATAGAATTCGTCATTAAACAAGTTAAGCCAATTAAATATAACCTCTTCTGGATTAAAACTGTTTCCTCGCACCAGGTTTATCAGGCACCAATAGTGAGGACTGCAAAACTAATCAATGCACTCCCTAGAGATGTTTTTTCTTCTAAGATTAATGTTTGCTTTGTATTTTTATCTTAACTTGTCTATTTATAATATTATATTTTGAATGTCTTCAATTAATAATTTATTATGTACATAAGTAATCTTTTAATTATATAAATAAATAAATAAATATTTAGAATAATACTATCAACTGAGGTTACTTATTGAATTTAAATTCTAATTAATTTTAGTTTTGTACTATAACAAATGAATACAATTAAAAAACCCAAAAACATTATACATGTATAAAGGTCGGTACTGACTTGGGCAAATTTGCGTGCACGGATGGTTTACACGTACGAACGTATGCGCACGCAACGTTGACCTTGACCTTTGATTTGACCAAAAATTTTAGTCAACGATGAGCGGAGACCTCATCACATCATCCCATTCGGCGGCGAACCATGCGAAGAAACAACTAGTCAAACAGCTTGGCAATCCGAGTAGCAAAGCAAAACTCTGCATACCGCCTTACCTAGTGAACAAAATCAGTGGAATGGACGAAGACGGTGCAAGTCCTGACGCGGCAGCTTCGACTATCTTGGGAATGGGAGCGATAATCCCGGATCCCGTATTCCTTTGTTCAATTGAGCCCCCCAGTCTGGCTTTTGAAAGTCTTCTGGAGACGGCGCTGGCCGAGTTGCAGAGGGAGGATCCCAGCTTGCAGGTCACATACAACGAGGAGACGGGGCAGACTGTTTTAGCTGGTGAGATGCATTTTAGTTTTTGTGTTCAATTATTTATATTGCGTGTACTGGAAAAAAATATGAAGATACTTACTTTTCCACCTAGTTCAGTCGGCTAATGATCCAATCTGACAACACCTAATAATTGAAATGACTCATCTTTATGGTTGTTATCAAAGGTTTTGAAAAAATCTTTCTATAGAGATGAGCCTAAATGTATGAAATTGAAGCAAAAAAAGAAGCTGTAGTCCACTGATTAAGTTAACTACAAGTTACTTCGCATTGCAGGTTCATCATGACATTCCACTATAATATTAGATTCATCCAATTGGTTAATTACACACATGATTATAAGTCCAGTTATTGCCAAAATAAGCCTTGAATCGACTAAAATTGACTTCAATTTGGTATTTTATGCATCTACACATTGCCATATCAAATATAACATTTGAATATAAAATTCAGCTATAAATACATGTGGAAAGTTACTTACTCGTCAATGTTGTGTAGGCAGCCAAAAGTAATGCCTGCATTGAATATTATTCTTTAGATGAATAATCACGTAAAACACCGAGAAATGCATACTTAAGTTATGTATACTTGCCATTGGTATGCAGTTGGTCGTTGACGGTTCTTTGCAGCTGTTAACTGAGTCTGTGTCAGTTAATAAAAAAATTTACTCAATGTGAGTTAGTGCATTTAACCGGGTTTCAAACCCAGGATTAAGTTCAATACTAAATATTATAATTTCATAGCATCATAAACAATTCACGAGATTTAAGAATGTAGCATTCTTCGTTGATACATAATTCGACTAGGAAACATTATTCTAATATACTGTCTTTTTTAGGTATGGGTGAACTTCATTTAGAAATAATTAAGGAGAGGATTTTAAGAGAATATAAAATTGACGTAGAGCTAGGACCTCTTCAGATTGCATACAAGGAGACATTAAGATCGACAGCAAAGGAGGAGTACGTTAGCAATCACAAAATCGGAGGCGTCAAACATGTAGTCAACGTCACAATGTCAGCCTATCCAGCTACTAACTTGTCTTCCAAAGATATTTTGAAGTGAGTTCTTCGATTGACCTAAGTACTAACCTTATATTGCCAAAGGGGGAAGAGTGTCTGATATGTGATGATTTGTGTAATGATTTGTGATGGAGACATTAGGGGGAGTTGTGGAAAATGTGACTATACTCATTTTTTTAATAGAGTAAAATATTCCATAAAATGTACATACTGAAATTTTTAACTAATTTTAAAAAATGTTACTCTTGGGTTTCGCTTTCAATTTAATAGAGCGCTGATGAGTAAAGTATTAAGGCTATACTTCAGCTGGGGCACGGTCTAAAACGATTGTGACTACGCGACGCGAAGATTGTGCAAACGACGCGTGCAAAACAAAACATAATTTGTCATAAAAATTCAACATGCGTCCATTTAATGTTATGTTTATTGTTCTATTAGTAATAATAATAATATATTCATTGACATGTTTTTTTTTTCAAGTAAATGGGTAACATTTTTTAGTCATCTTTACACGATTTAAGAATTGATTCCCCCGACACCATCACAAAACAAATTGATGTGCTCACAACTCGACTATAGCTCTCTGATTGGTCTTCTCTTCCGAGTCCGAAATTTCGTCGCACCTATAGTTGAAGTTTCACTGAAGTATGCTCTTAAGTGCCAATAGTTAAAGTTTGTCGCAATTAGTATTATCACCTCGTAGCATAGTGGTCTATGAGCAGGGGCCTTATGTTAGAATTTGCGAGTTGTAGTCGCCCGGTCGACATGACGTCATATGACATCATTGTGACGTACTACCGGAGTGATAATAGCATTCGAGAAAATAATGCTACTAAAATAGTGGCGTTATCTATTGTCCCCGTACACAAATAGGTGTTTCAGCATAATACTATCTATGGTGAGCCGTGTGCGTTGGACGGCTTGCCTCGAGCGTGTATTGGCTGACGTCACAATTACGTCATGTCGTCGGGTGACTTCATATCACTAGTTAGAACATAGGGCTGCAGGGCGCGAAACCCAAGAGATGCAGGTTCGATTCCTGCCGGGTGTCTTACTTTTTTCAACAAGATTTTTTCTATTGGTTATAATATATTTTCTCAAAAGTGTTTTTTTTCAAAATTATGTATATTCAACAATTGTTTGACATTGGTTCTCTAGTAAAAATATGGGAAAATCCAATAAACAATCAACAATTTTATTATATACCTACAGCCCCGAAACATGTGAGTTATCATTTTTTGAGTGGAGTGCAGTTGTGCCACTGATGTGTTAATGGGTAATAAAATGTCAGGATTATTTTTATTACCTTCATAAAATAAGCAATTTATGATGTTTTAAAGAGTCTGTCACAATTTTCAATGACTGGCTCATGAAATAGTGTATTTTATTACGATTTAATGAATATTTTTATATGCCAGGACTCTGAAATCATTTCTTGTTACGAAATTAGAATTTGAAAATAATGTTCAAGGAACTTTTTTTTCGCGAAAATTTCGATTTACAGCGAATTTCGAATTATCCGTGTCCTTATTAACGAGGTTTAACTGTAAATAATTATTTTTTTTATCAACTGATTTTAGATTTGATCACACCCATGACAGTGCATCGAATTTGGCAAACATGTCTCCGAAACATCTCCAAGCTGTTAAGCAAGGCGTTGAGTTGGCATTATATCATGGTCCGAAGCTGGGATGTCCGGTAAGACAATATTTTTTTTAAACCTTGTCTATTCCTAAGAAGATCATAATATGAGCCTCTAGGGCAGTGGTGGCGAACCTATGGCACGCGAGATTATATTACATGGCTCGTGTTTGAAGACAAAAAAATACTTATGACAAATCGCATTGTATACAAAATAGCAGGTAAATACTCTTTAAGAATAAGCTTTACGTTTAATGTAAACATATAATTGCATAGAACGGTCTTTAGGCTAACGGCTTTATGGGTCACATACAATGACATTAATATGGACGAAGCATCTGAAAAAAATAATGACACTCACTTTTTTGTCGGGTCTGCCGAATGGTTTGGTTCGAACGGATTCGCTCAAATGAACATTGACACTAGAAACACTGTTCTAACGCCATTACAATAAAGGTGATATTGCTTTAAAATCCCGATGCGTGATATCGCATAATGGAAATTGCGTGACGTCTACCTATACATGTGCGAATATCGCTATGCGCGAATTTACTTGCTATCTATTGTATTGAGTGCGTTGTCCATTAATAATGTCATTGGTCACATATAATATTGTAGCACTAATCTCATCAGGCGACGGAAAATGCCTCGAACCTCTAATTTTGATCGATTTACAATGCTTGAGACCACTGTAGCGAGAGAATGCCTCATCTGATCGTAGCAATTCTGGTGTTAATTTGTGCGTAAAGAACTAAACTAATTAATACATTAACAAACAATTTCATTTCTACCCGCAAAAAATGGTTGCACCAAATAAGATACAACAACTTGGTGGAGCTAGTAGAAGTAATTCTGGCAGATAGTTTCAAAATTGGTGGGCCGAAATGTATGGTGTAATTGAAAAAAGGGACAAAGCTATATTATGTATGCTATGTTCTGTGAATGGTATCTAGAACATCATCATTTTTTAAATAGAATTCTTAAGAACTACCTTTTCTCCATGAAAAACTCCTCAACACGTCAGATAGTTGAAAAATAATATTTTGGAAATTTTGGCACGCGTACGTAAAAATGTTCGCCAACTCTGCTTTAGGGAGTAGAAGTTTGTTTTAACAGATTTTTGTTTTAACGAGAAATGGATATGAGCCACATGTTCAACCCATGACATTATAAGCCGACGTGTAAGCTGCTCGAACATCATGGGTACGTATTTATTTTAAAAAAAAATGTACCAGCATTAAACGGTCAACATTGAAAATGATAAATGCACATAGTTAACAGTATATTTCAATACATTATCTCTTAAGAAGGCCTCTGCAATGGGTTTGAAAGCTTGAGCTCCAGTTAGGAACGAATATCATAATTAATAATCTACTTCTGTACCGCAAGCCCATGACAATTATATACTTAAGTACCTATTTATTATCTAATATATAAAAAATAATATTTGTTTGTGTGTTTGTTTGTTTGTTCGTATTGAATGCACTGCCATACCGTTCATCCGATTGCGATAAAACTTTGTCAACTTATTGCTTGCACTTTCGCGAAGAGTATAGGCTATACTAATATATAAAAATGAATGTCTGTCTGTCTGTATGTCTGTCTGTCTGTGTGTCTGTCCCGTATGCGTTCCTATACCATTCATCCGATTGCGATGAAATTTTGGTAAGTGGTTGTATGCACACCCATGAAGGTTTCTGAATTAGAAAAATCATCATCTTCTTCTTCTTCTTCATTCTATTTTCTTTTATTCATATGGTTCCTATACCATTCATCCGATTACGATGAAATTTTGGTAAGTGGTTGTATGCACACCCATGAAGGTTTCTGAATTAGAAAAATCATCATCTTCTTCTTCTTCTTCATTCCATCTTCTTTTATTCGTATTGTTCCTATACCATTCATTCAATTGCGATGAAATTTTCATCAGTTGTTGTGGTAACACCCGTAAAGGTTTCTGAATTAGTACAACCATCTTTTTCTTTTTCTTCATTCTATCTTCTTTTATTCGTATGGTCCCTATATCATTCATCCGATTGCGATGAAACTTTCGTCAGTGGTTGTGCCAACACCCGCGAAGGTTTCTGAATTTGTACAACCATCTTCTTCTTCTTCTTCATTATATCTTCTTTTATTCGTATGGTTCCTATATCATTCATCCGATTGCTATGAAACCTTCATAAGTTATTGTGGTAACACCCGTAAAGGTTTCTGAATTAGTACAACCATCTTCTTCTTCTTCTTCATTATATCTTCTTTTATTCGTATGGTCCCTATATCATTCATCCGATTGCGATGAAACTTTCATCAGTGGTTGTGCCAACACCCGTAAAGGTTTCTGAATTTGTACAACCATCTTCTTCTTTTTCTTCATTCTATCTTCTTTTATTCGTATGGTCCCTATATCATTCATCCGATTGCGATGAAACTTTCATCAGTGGTTGTGCCAACACCCGCGAAGGTTTCTGAATTTGTACAACCATCTTCTTCTTCATTATATCTTCTTTTATTCGTATGGTCCCTATATCATTCATCCGATTGCGATGAAACTTTCATCAGTGGTTGTGCCAACACCCGCGAAGGTTTCTGAATTTGTACAACCATCTTCTTCTTCTTCTTCATTATATCTTCTTTTATTCGTATGGTTCCTATATCATTCATCCGATTGCTATGAAACCTTCATAAGTTATTGTGGTAACACCCGTAAAGGTTTCTGAATTAGTACAACCATCTTCTTCTTCTTCTTCATTATATCTTCTTTTATTCGTATGGTCCCTATATCATTCATCCGATTGCGATGAAACTTTCATCAGTGGTTGTGCCAACACCCGCGAAGGTTTCTGAATTTGTACAACCATCTTCTTCTTCTTCTTCATTATATCTTCTTTTATTCGTATGGTCCCTATATCATTCATCCGATTGCGATGAAACTTTCATCAGTAGTTGTGCCAACACCCGCAAAGGTTTCTGAATTTGTACAACCATCTTCTTCTTCTTCTTCATTATATCTTCTTTTATTCGTATGGTCCCTATATCATTCATCCGATTGCGATGAAACTTTCATCAGTGGTTGTGCCAACACCCGCGAAGGTTTCTGAATTTGTACAACCATCTTCTTCTTCTTCTTCATTATATCTTCTTTTATTCGTATGGTTCCTATATCATCCATCCGATTGCGATGAAACCTTCATCAGTTGTTGTGGTAACACCCGTAAAGGTTTCTGAATTAGTATAACCATCTTCTTCTTCTTCTTCTTCATTATATCTTCTTTTATTCGTATGGTCCCTATATCATTCATCCGATTGCGATGAAACTTTCGTCAGTGGTTGTGCCAACACCCGCAAAGGTTTCTGAATTTGTACAACCATCTTCTTCGTCTTCTTCATTATATCTTCTTTTATTCGTATGGTTCCTATACCATTCATCCGATTGCGATGAAACCTTCGTCAGTTGTTGTGGTAACACCCGCAAAGGTTTCTGAATTAGTACGACCATCTTCTTCTTCTATTAATTGTATGAGTTCCTATTCCATTCATCCGATTGCAATAAAACTTTCTTCAGTAATTGTGCCAACACCCGCGAAGGTTTCTGAATTAGTACAATCGTCTTCTTCTTCTTCTATTCGTATGTGTTCCTATACCATTCATCCGATTGCAATGAAATTTTGATCAAGTGTTGTGCTCACGCCCGCAAAGGTTTCTAAATTAAGACAACCATTTCTTCTTCTTTTTCATCTATTCTATCTTCTTCTATTCATATGCGTTCTTATACCATTCATCTGATTGCGATGAAATTTTTGTAAGTTGTGCGCACACCTGCGAAGGTTTCTAAATTAGTATTATATAAAATACAAAGTTTGTTCCATCCAATTTTGGTTTGTTACTGCATATTAATAACATTAATAACGTTTGCATATTTTGGATTCGATTTTAATTTAGTGTTCTTTTGTTTGACCTTTATTCCTATTAGAATTATTTTCATATTGATATATTGTATTACACAGATATTTTAATATTAAAAAAATAATTACCTCTTATTATTTTTTAAATATCTAAGATAAATATAACCACGAAGCGACCCTGTGCGAAGCCGGGTACTTCAGCTAGTGTTTCATAAATATTTTTCATTCTATTTTTGTATTGCTTTGGAGTATAGACCAAGTGTTTTTTTATTATTATTTTTACCCGAATTTTAATACGCGCAACATAGCTAGCTGTCCATGACGCTTATGTCGTAATTGAAATTGGGATGAGACTTAAAACCCTTACTTAACACACTTTTAGATTATAATTTTTATATTTGTTTTTATTGAATAGATTATAGATGTTGGAGTTACACTTCATTGGCTTGAAGTCGGAAAAGGAACTTCGGATACGTTGGTTTCGTCAGCTGTTGCACACTGCTTAAAAAAAGTACGTAGCCACATGTAACTCTAAGGTTTCTGAACCTTATTTCATTCATCAGGCTATTTAAATCATTTTGGTACTCAAATTTTTTATATCACGTCTACCAGTGGCGAAGACTTTACTAAGTGATTATTCGGCACTTCCTTAAAAAATAACAATGGCAAAGACTTGATACAGTAAAACCACATTAATTCAATATCGATATAACAGAAAGTCGAAAAAAAAAGCGAATTATGAATTGCAAAATGTATGTCAAAAAACAGTATTCCAATTTTGCAAAATTGTTCAAAATCGCTAGAAATAGATTTTATGAATCTTTGATTGCATTACAAATATAACCCAATATAAGACCTTAGTGCCTGACGATGCTGAAAACCGAATCCCGGATCACTAGAACATAAATTCCCTCAGTCCATGGTTTTTTTTATTATGTTATTATTCTTCCGTAGGCTTTCAATAATGCGGAGCCTGCTTTGCTGGAGCCCATGATGTTGCTGGAGGTCATCTGCAATGGGGACTATCTTTCCAGGATAATGTCAGATCTCAGCTGCAGACGAGCCAGTATCCAAAAAGTTGATATAAGAGGAAACAATAAGGTTAGTTAATTAGACTCTGATAACTTTATAATATGTAATGATAATTATGTACATTACTGCTTTGGTCACAAAAAATGAGATGAATAATAGGGAATCCTAGAATAATTCATCATGATTAGGGGCACCCTGGTGTAGGTTCTGGTTTCCTGAACCTACTCTCTAATAGTCTAACTAATGGTTATATTTTCAGGTTGTCGAGAGCCTAACACCACTCGCAGAGCTTCTGGGCTATTCCACATTCTTACGGACTCTCTCGTCCGGCACTGCAACATTCGCGATGGAGTTCCACAGCTACCAACCCATGAAGCCGCTTGAAGAAGAAGAAGCTATCAGAGAATTGAAGGGATACTGTTGATATACTCGAAATATAAAATATCAATGAAAACATAGACTAATAAATTATAGTATAATCATGTTTTAAAGTATTTTTATTATCGCTAACAAATTAAATACTGACTATATAGTAGAAATTTTTTATTTTGTATATGTGCATATGCAATTTATTTCAGTGCACAAGTATTACCCTGGATTAATGTGATTATTATTACAGTTGCTATTGCGGACTATATTTATGTCAATAATATTAAATCGCTTTTTCCCACTCGGCGTCTCTCTGACTACTTTTAAAACAATCAAATCTCATCCTAATGTGGTATGTTTTTAACTCTACTATGTATTGATTTTTCAATTAGAATCCATTATGTAGCACAGTGGCGAAGGGTGGAGGTAGGCTGTTAAGATCCGCCATAAATAGTAAATATTAAACTTTGTCGTTAACGTGTTTGTTGTCATTGAAATAAGACTACAATTTACATATTATATGGTATTGGTTAGGTTTTCAAATTCAATTAAGCCCTGCAAAACCAATCCACTAATCATGCTGTTCTATTTGTCAACTTAATTGAGGGCATTCAAGAGATTATCGACAGGCTGCATGAACACTCGTCTCGCGATGGTGTGAAAATCAACGCGAACAAAACCAACATTTTGTGCAATAGCACCTGTCATCTGTCCTGATCCAGATATCCTTTTGATTAGCGCGGGCAAAACATCGAAAGCGTCAACAGCTTCAAATACCTGGGGGTACACATCACGGGAGATGGCATTTGCAGAGAGAGCTCGCTATCCGAATGGTACTGGCTGGAGCAACATTCAACTCGATGCGGAGTGTCTGGGACTCACGACTGTATTCGGTCAAAACCAAATGCCACCTATTAGACGCTTGCATTGTGCATTGTGACAGTGCTGCTTTACGGTAGCGAATCTTGACACCGTATACTTAGCTTCGAGAACAGATGTTTGCGACAGATACTGGGTGTGCGGATGACTTTAGGACTAACGAGGAGATAAAAGAATGCATCAAGCAACTTCTCATCATGCTGAGATTCCGGAGAAATCAGATTTCAGCATAGTCAGCCAGGTAGAGATTCCCTGAGATTTTCCAAAATGGGTTCCTCGAAACAAAAAAGGTTTGTAGTGACTTGTTTATATACTAAGGAAAAATAAAAGACCGTTTTCATTTCATAAATATGAATATATTGATATATTTTATGGATAAACAATGTTTACATAAATTTAACGAATATGTCTGTAAGTTACAGTATAACATTATTTTAAAACGATAATACTTGGTAATGAAGACAATAAAATAGACCATCTTTTACAAAAATCATGACGTGTGGACTGGAAATTTTTTACAACTGAAATAATTATCTTTTTGCAAAGGTATTAAAAAAAAAACTAATTTATAAAAACTAAGTTAATTTATAAACAATTTTTTGGCCACAAAAGTATTCATTGATATATTTGAGTACCTATATTTTATAAAATCATAATGGTTCTTAAAAAATTTGAAAACTATAATAATAATTCAAAAAATGTACACATTAATTAAAGTGATTTATTATGTATACTTGTCCATAAATAAAGCCAATTTACATTGTAATAATATTTTTTGTCAATACAAAAATACAAAATTATAAATGAATGAAAAAAATTGCTGGTGTCTTGATTCTTCATGACGCTAGCAGAAACGTATCATCTACCCTTTTAACTAGAAAAAAACAACTCAATGAAAATGGTTATAAAAATAATATGCAACTGAAAATAATTCCGATATGAGTTTCCACGATATACATTATGCTTTCCGAAAACGCTTACACTATTATTTCAAGTAGTCATCTTCGTTCATTGAAATAGTGTGGTCAACTGATAGATTACAGATCTAGTGTAAGAAGGAAGTATCTGCCAAAACAGAGTTTTAAGTAGAGATAGTCCTAAAAAACATTATTATTAAAAAATTTGCTACATTTTCAACACAGTTCATTAACCGTATTTACGTTGATTAACAGTAAAAACAATCTGATATTTGTAATCTTCCTACAGAAGATATAGTACAAATATGTACATACTGAGTTTTTCCAATACCAATAACCTTAATTAATAAATGATACTGGTGATGACAGAATTCTGTGGTTTCGGAGTAAAAGTACTTATCAGTTTGGTTGCAGTTGAGATAATTTGGTTTTGAAATAAATCACAGTTTTCAAAATACCCTTGAAGTTAATTGGTGTATCTTTTTTTTATATCTTTTACAATATTATTTATGTACAATTAAGTTTTTGATAATGTTTTCAGTTAAAAATGATTTTTTCAATTTAAGCTATTTTACAACGTTTTTATTAGGTCGTATTCTTATTTGTCCGGTACAAATCTTGCAATCGATTTTTAATTATCTTCCCGACTAGCTAGACATTTGAAACTTTTAGAATATACCAGAACATGATGCCAATGCATTTTTTAATACTTTTAGCCATCTTTAAGTAGAATTAAATTCATTTTTAGTTAATTCTGTTTTGTATGAAAAGTTATTTCGGAAGAAATCCGTAATCCAATCCACTATTATTGGTTGCTAGGAAATTATTAATATATACGTGCGTTGCGTGTCAAAATGACATTTCAGTATTATTTCTATCAAATACAATTTTTTTTGATCGTTTAAGCTAGTCAAGTCAAGTTTACATGATTCAACAGAAAATTTAAAAACGTTGTATATAAAAAGTTCTTTGTATCTTGTAATTATTGACAAATTAAAATATCCATTTATTTTGCTTACATGTGACAAAATCTATGGTACACAAAAAAAGAGCACAATTATTATTTACACACATTGGCATTAAAATCTTAATTTCATAGAAACGCGACTTAAGAACTTTTACTCTGCAACCACAGAATTCGCAAAATTAATACAGATTATGTAAAAGATTCTCTCTTTCAACAATGTCACTTAATGAGTTTTACATTAATTGAAATGACAATATACTAATGCAGGCTTAGGTTTGTATATTTATGGAAATCTAAAATAAGACGCTGTCAACACTGATACAGCCTAAAAAAATATGTTACATACAACCTTGTTACATTGCAGTAGACTAAATACATTTTAATGGCAATCACTATTTAAAACCGTATTTTGCAGATACTTCATTTAAGCATTTTTAAGTACTTATTCGAGTTTATAAAGACCTTTGCGTTAAGGAGCTAATGATATTATTTAGTAACCACCCAACTTCATCATCAACCTATTCTTTATTTTGTAATAGTTTTACGACCTTACGTAATAATAAAGTCTAACACACGTAACATCCCGTTAACCTATCGCTATCCCTTACTTTGTTAATAAAAATTGAAGAATACTATAATATTGTCTTTAATTGATTATTTGCAACATTGATGTAAACACATTTATATGGATTAAGTGCAGTTAGGTAACATGTACACACATAGGGTGGGTATGACAACATTCATTACATTTGACATTTAGACATCAAACAAGAGGACGACTCTCTGATGCGGGCCATTATAATGTTCAGATTTACAAAGTCATAAACAACACGACATGTACCAAACCGTGTTTTGCATAATAGGTCATAAACCACAATCTAAAATACAACTTTTTCAAAGTAATTCAAGGGGAACTGACTAAATTACATAAGTAATTTAATCGACAAACAGTGACATGTCTAATTCCGACTAATTTAAATGGTCCACACTCCATCTTGTAAATAATTTCAGTCGGCACTTTCTTTTTACTAAATCTATCTCAATGGCCGTTATTTGTGTTACATTATTAACCTATAATGAATTAAATTTATTAGTAATATTCTTTAAATGTTTCATAATTGGATGGTGTTTTACTTCTATAGATCAATCAGTGATCCCTTTACCATCACAGATGTGAAAGTGGGTGACTCCATTGCGCAGGCCATGTCTCAAGGATGGAATCACCAAACCATCTGAAAGGCCCGTCTTCTATAGACTGATTAGGCATTGCCTAAAGCCAGCGAACCCTTTGAGGCCTACAATATTTTAATATGAAATATTTATTTAGATATTTGAATAACGAAATTGTATCGTATTTGTCAAGAGCCTCAATATATGTATATTCAAATGATAAAATTAGTATAAAAGTTAGTTCCAACTCTTGAAACACTTCTACAAATAAAAGTGCATATAGCCTACAAAGGAACAAATCTGCGGCAAATCAGACAGGGAAATTGAGAGTCGAGATTCAAATTGAGTTATAGTGCTGATGGTAATAATAATACTAATATTAGTAGTAACCTATGCTATCAGCGCAATCAAGCCTTAACTCAATAAATTCGTGTATTAACATGAATATGAATTTGGCTGTCCATTTAATTTTTTTTTACTAACATATCAGGAATCAATGATTTATTTGGATATGTTATATGTGATCTATAAATGTATGGCACGATCCAGTTATTGTAAGGTTTAGTAGGTATTGTCGATATGCTCTGCGAAACCGACTATGTGCTTGTGTTTAAAATTTTTCATAAAAAATGTTACTTATGACCTTGTTAATTTGCAATGATTTTTGTCTCTTCTCATAAAGCACATAGTTAGTTTTGAAGGCTTATCAACATTACCTTTTACATGTAAACATATTATTATCAATACATATGTACTGATTAATACAACGCACAAATTCAATTAGACATAACAGAACATTTTAAAAAAAATATATGAGGAGTGCAGCAGTGGTTAAAGTTTATTACAAAACAATGACACATTTTAATTAGATACAATATTAAAACAACATGATCCAAATTCTTACACATTATAAAGAATATTAAAATGAAACAAACCTAGTAAAGAAAAACTGTGTAAAGTACATTTAATATTTAGTCTGACAGTAAATCACGATCTACTAATCGAAGCCTTTTGTAGTCGATCGAGTAGGATGTGGGATATTGTAATACAATTATCAGGGCTTCGAACCGGAAAAACTGTTCATATTCAAAAACACACGTTAATATGATCTTATTCCCCACTTCAGTTGTCGTGACGCGTCTCGACATAATTCTCATAATTTATTATTTTAAGAATTTATGGCTAGGGCCGTGCTGTACAGCTTAACCAGAGCATGGCGCCAGGCTATCATACATGTACCATAAAATATTCTAAAATCGAAATTATGCTATTAAATACATTTTAATACAAAATAAAAACATTTAAAATTAATCATTCGGAGCTGAACCAAAAACCGGAAAAACCAAAACGATATACAGTACACTCAGTAATCCGCCGCTCGATTATCCGATAACTACTATAATCTGCCGTTATTTTTACTAGTTGAAAGCACAAAATCAAGCTCTATAATTTGCCGGTATTCGATCGCAAATTCCGTAGTCCGCCGCGTACAAGTATAATGCGTAAAACGTACGTTCATTGCGAAGAAAGTAATGTACCAAGGAGGAAAGTGCCCAAGGACCGCTCACAATAAAATTATGCTGTGCTCCAATACAACCTGGACACAAACTAAAGATTTTGATCATAGGGAAAGCCAGGAATCTTAAGCCATTCAAAAATATCCGCCTCACTGAACAACTGGTTGTGTCAAGTGATTTACTGTTTAATATTTAGTTAATAAACTTAGTTTATAAATATGTATAATTTAGTAAATACTTGATTTTGATTATAAATAAAACCGTAATTTGCTAGTACAAATTTCTCAAAAAATAAATAAATACCTGTTTTAATTTTTAGCATATTTTGTATGTATGCACTATAATCTGCCGCTTTCAGTAATTGGACTCTTGTCTGGTTTTTGGGGTGGCAGATTACTGAGAGAGTACTGTATATTTTTTACTTTAAAACAAAGAAAAATAGCGGTTCGAAGCCCTGGTATTTATAACAAAGTTCATCTCTTTGCATTTGTTTGAAATAACATTCCAGAGTGGTAAAAAGTCATTTTAATACCAAACGTGAAAATAAACCTACATTCAAAGTTTTCGTTTAGTAGTAAGAAATGAAAAGTTATAGACCTACAAAACAATAACAAAAGAAAATTTCTCATAAAATTACGGCTTGTTTATATAATATGTCCTCAGTTATAGAGTCCAATTAATGTCACTGCGATATCATTTCACCGATAAAAATCACAAGACAACCTTTCCAGCATTGACATGATTATAAAATTAATATTATGTCAACTATGAGTAAATATTATTAAAACGTCAACTCAAATATATTAAAATTCATTGTTGTATTCGATAATGATCAATTAAATTAAGTTATGACTGTCTTACAAATTTCATTAAATTTGTTGAAACAAAGTATTTTAAACATACATAATTTTTACATAAAACGACTAAACAATTATTACCCTAAAGATATATTTTATATATTAACGTCACAAATCAATGGCATATGACCTATACTTGTATGAAATATTCATATATATATTTACAAATTAAAAATAGTGATGGGATATGGAAAGTAAAGTTTCAATAGTCGTGAGATACCGGCATCGAAATGAAAGTAGGTACCGAAGTTGTTATCAGGTATATCATGTTAAAAACAGTTTCCCTTTCCAAGAACTGTATCAATCTATCAACACGGTAAGCTGGTGAGGAAAAGCTTTCTTTCATCCACGACAAATTCCAGAAGTGTCCATAGAGGAACAAAGATTCATCTTCATAAAACCATTGTGACACGGTACAGAAGTGAATTGTCAGGTAGAATGATAGGTTTTACTACATGTACCCGAATTCGAAACTCTCCACCTTTGTAAAACTGGTCATGCCATGTCTAGCACGAGTCAGTAACTCGTGTACCAAAAATGGTCCTCGAAGGGAACTTAAGGAAGAAAAAGCCAGTCGGTAGCAGAGGCGAAGAGTGATGCAAGCGTTATTTTCTACGTCAATGACCAAGGAATGAAGAAGACAGACCAGGTTGGAGGCAAACGGTGTAAGAAGCTATGGCTCAAGTTGAGTTGTAGAAGAAGGTAGTTAAAAATTGTTGAGATTGGACCGTAAACCATTTGCTCAATCCACATTTATGAGGTGGAACACTTGTGTATCATTAACTCCTAAACAACAGGTATTTGTTTATGGCTGTTCAATTCGGAATCCATTTTATCTTTGGATATGTCACTTGTCCTATAAATGAAAATTACATTGATTGAAAAACGACATAATTGTAAATTCCCTTCAATGAGATTCGAGCTCGTAACACCGCGTGCCAGTGCAAAACACTGCACGAATAATGTAACGATGATTATTAAATTGAAAAGGTTAACCGATTATGTCAATATATTTAATAGAAAAAGTCCTACGAGCGCTATGTGCACATAATAATTCTATTAGAATTAGAACATTAGATCAAGAGAATAAGTAACTACCGATAAGAAGTCATGTAGATCAATTCCATGCTATTTAAAGATGGGAACGAAACATAATACATTATGTAAGGCCAATTGTTTATTTACATGACTAGGTATCTACTATACAAGGTTCCAAATTAAGGCATATATGAAAATATGTCAGTCTTATATGAGACTCAACGGATTGTTTTTTCTTTCTTTCTAATAAAAAGGTTTTCTTCTTTAATAACTATCACAATAATTAAAAGCTATCGGATATAAAAATTGTAAGCTCAAATTCCTACAAATTAATTAAAATCGATGATTGGAATCTCTACATATTGACATTTGAAAAACATGGTGTAGTACAATATGCCATTATATTACATAATATATTATATATTATTTTTTCACTTTATTATTCATTTTTAATTTTTTTTTTTTACTTTCTCCATTTTATAAATTTCTGAAGAAAATATCGACAATATTTTAAGGAATTTATTGCAACACTGCAAATAAATGTTAGTGTTACCCTTATTTAATATGACAACATAATATATATTTAAATCATAATTAAAAGATTTATTATTTTGAGTAGTGATTAATAAGAATGTGATACATTTCATGCAATAGATATTTTAATTCACGAAGGCGTTATATTATATGTCTGTTTTATATACTCAATTCACTCAAAATTTTAATAATATACTACCGCGCACCGTCCGCCTTCGTGACATAAAAACATTAATTTTTAATTTTACAACTATATATTATTACTATCGCTACAGACATGAAAAATTAAATCCTAAGTATTATTTGGCATTGTTACATAGTCATTTATGTATCAAGGGGATTGGTCATATTGATATTAATTTAATAATGTATTAAAATAACAAAAAAATGTAACAATACGATATTCAATACATATTTTATTTAACATACAGAGCGAAGCAGTTATTCATATCAGAAATATACTATAAAAAAAAATATGGACCCCCAAAGTCTTTCAATCACAATTCGTTACAGACATAGACAAACTAAGAAATATCTATATAAAGACTTTTGATATTAAGCCAATTTATGACCATAAAAAATTTGAAATATTATTTTATTTAATAACATGACTGACAAAAAATTCTAAATCTCTAAAAGTTGTCAACAATAGAATCATTTAGTGGAAAAACCCAACCAAACTTACAATCGGTAAATTCTATTGACTTTTTCATTGAATTTAGCTGACGTCAACATAGTGAATGTCACTTAATGTACCTACTGATAGAGATTCGACACACAAAGTGTAATTTACCATAGGACTAAAGCACCTATAACCAAAGACCATAAAATTGGTGGGGTTCGGGACCTGATGAAAGTTAAAAAAATCATCCATGAGAAACTCTTGAGGTAGAGAAAGCATCTGTCGTCAAGAAATGGTTATTAACCACTTGCGCAACTCATTTGATCCTTACACTGGATCGAACACACATTCTAAAACACAACATGTATTTTTTCCAGTCTCTACCGAATCAGCATTAAAGCATAAATAAACCAGAAGCTGTCTCTGTTTTCACGCATTCAGATGTTAGGACACGCAATAATCATTTAGTTTGCACGCATCAGCCAAATCTTTTATGGTTACAAACACGTGCAATATCATACCGATCATGTTATTTCCGCATTAATCTAGCAGAAAAAAGCAAGAAGAGTACTAAAAAAGTCTATAAAAATTAATAAATATTACGTTAATAGTCTTTTGAGGGCCCCAATATTGATTATCTCAAGGCCTCTTCAAATAAAAGTAAATCTGACCCTATCAACGCATTGTCTATAGGGAAAAACATTTATTACACAGTAAAACCTCGTTAATAAGAACACGGATAAGTAATTAGAAATTTTCGCAAAAAAAAAATCACTTAAACATTATTTACATGTAAAACCATAACTTTAATTCGTAATTCGAAATTATTTCAGAGTCCTGGCATATAAAAATATTCAATAAATCAAAATAAAGTACACTATTTCATGAGCCAGTCATTGAAAATTGTGACAGACCTGTCTTGAAACATCATAAATTACTTATTTTAAGGTAATAAAAATAATCCTGACATTTTATGACCCTAACACACACCAAACCGGAAATTTGGTAGGCACATCTATGATCGTAAACAATATTAATGAAAATCAAAAAAAAAAAATTTTCAAAATTTTATTATTTTTTCCCCATACATTTCATAATTCGTAATTCGAATTTTTTTTCGATTTTCGGTCCCGTGGAATTCGTATTAACGAGGTTTTACTTTACTGGCAATAAAGCATGTACTTGACGGATACAGCTAAGATTACAGCCATTTACGTATGTCAAATGCATCTCACTGTCATGATCGTGTGTGATCATCGCAACCGTATTGAATGTGTAGATCAAAATGAGATCATTTTTACCGCCGTGGCGTATTTGTTGCTTATGGAAAAATTGGCGCCATTGGAAGGATCTGTTATCTATTACCAACCTTAGCTACAACGCTGAAGAGTAAATGTGTTTTTTAAATAGAACATTGCTAATATATTGAGATCGGGAAATAATCGAGTGTGGATAATTTTATTCAAATTTCGAGTTGGTGTTGCATTGATTCTCTATGTGCGAACTACCTTAGAGAGATACACAATTTTCAGCAATATAATATTTAATAAAATAATAAATATTAATATGGCAAATATATTATAAATAATATCATAACTTTACTATACTAAGCGAAGAAAACATTACATACTGTTTCTTCATTAAAATAAACTAAATTCATAAAGATAGAAAAACTTTAAATTAATTTTAAAAAAATCTAATACGTAAGTACAAAATTATATTATTCCTACATAATATCATTTATAACTTGATAAGTTAAAATTAAGTATAAATATATAAGTACTTTTACTATACAAAGTACATAATAATGTGTTTTAAATATTTATGTTGAAATTAAAATGGGATCAACGTAAAAAAATAATAGGTATAAGTACTTAATGTTATCCTTCGACAATGCAAAATTTATTTTGTCTCCGAGTATATTCATACAAATTATGCATCATGATTATTCAGTAATATAATTTGACAGTAAATAATTCTTCAAGATTTTAATAAATCGTAGCAAACAATAAACCAGAGATTGTAAATATTGAACTAGAGCCAATATAAACAATCATGGATTGATAATTGAGGAGCAAACATTCAAAAAGTGATTTGTCACACATTTTGAAAAATGCCGTTTATTGACAATTCTGATAGTCCATATTTAAATCTATGAAAGGAAACCAGAATCAGTGTTCAAAGAACCTTTTATCCAATAAAAAAATATAATGCCTTGATTTTCATTCAAATAGTGTTTTGCCCACAAGTTTCATGCAAATCGTGTTTTGTCCAAATTTCAAATCAAAAAATGAACCACTTCCGCGAATTTCGGATTATACAAAATACCAGGTTTAAAATTCTTTCCTTAAACAGTTTTACAATAAAAAAACCATTTTGAGTACAATATGTTTTTCTTGATTATCTCAGCTCAACATCTGTGTGACAAATCACGTTTTGAATGTTTGCTCCTCAATTTGGCAGAATCTCTACGGTTAAAATTGTAGGTATAAATACCAGTCAATCGGTGTTCAATAAAATTTTAACTGTCAAATAAAAAACATATATAGAAAAGAAATCAGTTATTATATTACTAAAGCTAGCCATTCGAGCACAGTAACACTTTTTGTTTCAATTATGCATATCGCTGTCATCTGTCATGGTTGCCGTACTCGAAAAGCTAGCTTTACATTAATATGAATAATAATTATTTACTTGCACAGAGTTAATTAAACTCAAATAAATATTACATTAATAATTACAGAAAATAAAAAAAAGCATAATATGTTAATGCAAGATTATTAATTAATTAATTACAGATGTGCTTTATCTAGTCAACTATATAAAGCTGCTGCTACAGAAGTTACCAAAAATAGAATGTTATAATGACATAGATTTACTTATCATTTAATAATAAGTCAATTTACTTTTATATTCTTGTCTATGAAAGGGATACTCAATAATAAATTAGTCATGTTGGCAAACATTTACAAATAATTTTGAATTTAGAATTTTAATTAAACAGAGAAAACCAAAAAGCCCATGATAAAAACAGTTTTGTTTAAAATTCAAAAAAGATATAAAATGATTTTCACATAACATTCTACTAATGGTGACTTCTTCCATATTATTAAAGATTGGTGAGATTTTACATTAAATTTAAGCTGTTTGGTGTATCGGCAGTAATTTGTGTTTATCCTTTGTCAGATTTCTCTCCCTGAAAATAATAATTACGGAAATGAAATACTGTAATGTCAAAATATTGTGATATGTAAACAATATAGGTACAAATAATGTAAAATGTCAAAGTGGTGATAATATGTTAACAATATTTAAGTAACGCAATATGTGAACATTAATACAAAACAAAAATGTAAAATAATGAGATTATAAAGATCTTCATATTGTTGTGTCTAAATGAAATACATACCTACCATTGATTATAGTTCTATGAAAGCTAAGGCCCATAGACTAATTGCTAAGGCCCCAATGAAGAGAAAGTAAGTTTCATAAACTATCGTCAGTCAAATTAATAACAAAATTGAATTTATGGAGCTCCACATATATATACATTCCCATGAAGTGCTACAATTATGGACATGTCTATCTAAGGTTGAGTTTTCGCCCTGTTTTAGAGCATAATATATTTCATCAGATCAAATCAATTATAATGTCAGCAAAAATGATGATAAAAACGGCACCATTAACAACACACAAAATCACATTAAAATCTTATGTTTGTTCTTTTTTATTTAAATATGAGGTTTCCATTTGTATTCTTTGCTCTTTTAAGTACCCTAACGGCACCTATCATTTTCCAATACTTCCTTTATTTTCTGAACCCATTTTGGTAATCACTGATCTAGGGCTTTACCATGACGTGCCAATTGGCTTTGTGGCTCATGGTTACGTTTGAAATTAAAGGTAAATGTGCTGCAGATGCCGTCATGAGATTTTATACCTTTCTTTTTAGACCAAACCAAACCTAACCTACCCCAACCTAATATTACCTAATATAATCTTAGTGATAGTGATGCATCAAAATGTATGATAATTTCAAATTAACAATTATTGGATCGAAAAGCCTATGCGCCGACAGAAAATGGTATTTATTATAATTGTCTACATGGAATAAACTGTTTTCATAAAACAAAAATGATAAAAGCTCATGACGGCATCTGCGGCACAATTACCAAATTAAACTTGGGCCAGCTCGTAAAACATACTTGTGAGTTCAACAAGGGAATATGACGTACAATAATAAAATTAGTGTTCTGTGGTTAAAAAACGTTTGGAAAACACCGTAACTTGGCACTTTTGTGAATTATAAGTGTCGATAATTATTCTACAAATTTGATATAGATAATAAAAATTTAATTTACAGATATTTTATTACACAAAAATCCAACAGTCGACGAGATATTGGATCAAACATATATTTCAATATAAGTACAGAATTTTGATTTACAGAACTTTCCGGAAATGAAAATTTCCATTAAACAATAGTTGGATGTATCAATATTATTGATTGACTGCGTATGTTGATAATAATATATATTTAATTAGAGGATGTATTGACTCTTCTGTGTGGTCAAAAAGAGAAGTGTGGTGCACAATTGAAGAGTGTCACAAGCTCCTGCTTCCTGGTAATGCGAATATGCCAACTGTCCGTGTGTATCCAAGCCTTGGAATCCTTTCAGCGGTTGTATTATAACCCAATGAAGATGTAAATATAGACTGTTACCATTAAAATTAATATTGTTAATGCGTACAGTTGTGTTGAAAATTGCTGTTTACCATATCGCCTTAGGTGATACAACGCATAACGAGTTTTACTGAATTAAACACATGTTAAAAAAAATGCTTAAGTAGCTGTTCCACGGAAATAAAAATAAACGTAAGTGCAAAGTCATTTATTACGGCACATATTTTACATTTTATTTACTACTAACTAATTTGACAAAGAAATAAGTGAAACTGTTTCTGTCAAGGTAAAAAAATTGATTGTAACTAAAGTGGAACTAATTACTTAACGGTATGAACATATTTTTAGATAAAGCTATGAAGGAAAGCAAACAATAAACTTTAATCAACACACGGTTTGTATATGTACTTATATAAAATTTTATTTCGTTGCTGTAGTAACTAACAGAGATGAAAAGAACATAATTTTTAGCAGAACTTAGTTTGAGATATTCATACAAAATTTCTTACATAGTGCTAAAATTCAAATTACAGCAAAATTCGAATTATGGTTGCATGAATTAAGATAATTTTTTATTGTGCATCAGTAGGACAGAATATTATATTGTATTAAACACCATTATCACTCCAAGACGAAGGAATCCTTATATTTTTTTGCAAAGATTGGTTTTTAACCATTTGCTCCAACCATTGCGTCAATGTGCTGTATTCAAAACTAGGCCGACTATAGACAGGCCGGGACACTGAATTGCGAGTTACGACGTTAGTGTTAGTTTTTCATTATTTTCGAATGCAATGCAGGTAACCTCACAGAATGAAGTATATTACGTACAATTCAATTAAGGTATTATCATTTATTTCAATATGAAACAATCATCATTTTCTTAACAGTTTACCATATTGCACTCGAATTATGAGCAATAACTAGCATTATGATCGAAATTAACAGTTTCGTATCGCGGCCTGACTATTATTGTAGTGGGCCTTGATTCTAACTCATATCGCTACCTGCAAACCTAAACTAACTTGAAAATTGCTAAAAATTGTTCAGGAGAGCTACTTCTTTTCATAATTTAAAACGATTTTTTTCCACATATCTTAACAATGGTGACATTTCATAATCTGAAACGTATCTAATAAGACATTTAATGCTACATGAAGAAACATTCATTTTAATGAATTTGGTGCAATCATCCACTTATGATAGTTCTCTGTAGGGATAGGAGCATTCTTCATAACGTTGGGGCTGCTTCATTCGAGGTTTCCACATACCAGACTCAGTTTCGGTTAAAATTTCAATTCATCGATAATGAGAAAATATAGGTATATCTGTCAACGTAATTCTAAAAATACCGCGGTTTGTGTGTAACATTCCTTCATAGCTTATATATCGATATGTACATACCCCAATACCTTCGATTAAATAATAAAAAAAAAACATATAAAATCTTACAATCTAAAAATAATGGCTGGGTAAATAATACACTTTACTTAGAATACTGTGAAATAGGGTGATTATTGTAATGTAAATCAATATTGTGAAACCTTGAAGATGTTGGCGAGTTCGTTGATGAGCGTCTCGTGCCGGAACGCTACGCGGATGTCGGGGACGTTGGTGCGTGTAATGTCATTTCCGGGGACGCCCTCTTTGGTGTAGTTCGGTCCCAGCCAATACTGCTTGGACTGAAAAGAGAGTCAAATTAAGACATGAGTGTAGTTTCATACAAATATAATAATAATTGAAATTAAATCCTGTCCACTTTACACACATTATCGTAAATAAATATTTCAACTGACTACAGTTCAGTCAATGATGAAAGAAACTCAGACCACGTGACATTTAATTACAGATATTAAACCAGAGTTACAAATTACTATTTTACCTGATTACAAGTTGAGAGTTAATTTACATTGTATAATTGAAAGCGATAATAATTTGATGTATTTACCTTGTGTGGGAAACCACTCATAATTACACTGTTCCGCGCCAGTTCACTCATGTCGCATGAGCTCAACTTCCACACCTGAGCAGCAATGCTGTACTCCTCCATCAAAGGTTCCTGAAAATACAAATAAAGGAGATATGTTAATTATCAATCGAACTACTATATATTTAATAGAACTCTATTATAATGGTTTTGAAAAGATTTTTGTTAACCTACCATATTTGAGTTACATAATTATTATGTTGATATCTGTTTCGGGCAATAAACTTATTGTCATTTATATAGTGAACATTTGTTCATGATCTGCATACGATCATGGCAGAATGAGAGATTCTTTAAAAATCCACCACTGCTTTCACACATGACGGTAGAATACATATATTCTCCCGAATTTTAAAAACTAACCAACAAGATCTGCTATTTGTATTCTTAGTTCAACAAATAAGTATACCAACAAAGTTTAGCGTTCATTATTTATGTCGGATCTCCACAGTCTTCCGCCACCCTCCGCTACTGGTAATCCCAGTAACAATGTTTTATTTTATACGAGTATCTTACCTTGGTAAAGTGGAATTGAAGGGGGTCATCCGTACTGAGAGACACACAGAGTCCTCTGGCGAGGTACTCCGGCAGAGGATTTCGATGGTAGTTCAAGAAGAGTGAATTGTTGCTCAAAGGCGACATGGCGATTCCAATTTGGGCCAGGTAGTAAAGATACTGAAGTACAGGAACCTGGAACAAAGATTGCGTTACAATTATATTCAAATTAAAAGATAGCGTACATAGAACATTCTGAGATGTTATAGCTACACTTTAAAAAATTTATGTGTCAGTGGCGTAAACTCCTTTGTGAGTGACTATATTTAACGCTTACCTACCGTAAAACCCCCTAACTTCGCCAAGTGTCCCTAACTTCACCTAAATCAATTAAACACTAAAAACTCATGTTTTTACTATTGCACCACTTTAAGTCACTGAGGCGATTTTAAAGATAATATTCATCCTGTCACCACACAATTTTCAAACCGCCATTATTTTCGCCGTGTTTGTGTTAGTACCGTTTTTTCGAGTCCGGTTTGAAGAGATTTTTTCGGAATACCTCTGAACTTTTGCTGATTTCTACGAATCTTGTAGAGGTAGGTTCTTCATATTTTTAATATAATATAGTGATATAGTCTGCTTGCCAAATGTAACGTGCGATTTCCGATATTTATAATAAAACATCAATTATTTGAGTATGCAATGTCAGGCTATGTTTTTTGAACTACTTGTTCCTACACTTCCCCTGGCTTTAGGGTTGTCACAAAAAAACGATTTTCTTGAAATAAATGTGTTTTTTTTATTTTTATTGTTTTTAGACTAAAAACTATTCATCACTTTGAATCACCAGTTAACAATTTTTCTCATATTTCCTTTATTAAAAATTTACTATGTAAATCAACACATAAAAATGATACTATAATGCTTTGGGTTTTGGCAGCCCTAGCGTAAATTGGTAGGTTGTATGAAACAGTCATTGAAGTGATTCCTATCTTCGCCAACGTAGATATTTCTTTAAAATATGTCAAATTGTCTCTAGCATAAGACCTGAATTTGCTTAAGGCTATTTTTTAATAGATTTCGTGAGTATCCATAGACAATATTTTTTTATTGTACCTACTAAAACACATTAGGCGAAGTTATGGAATCGTGCCGTAACTTCGTCTATATAAAAAATAGTGATTTATTGTATTATTTAGTATGAAAAGGGTATTACTTCAATATAAATAAAATTAAACACTATCATTGTGCATTACATAAGATCTATAAGACTTCATATTGGTGGATATTTTGGTGGCAAAACGACTTTCTGTTAAAAAACCGGGCGAAGTTAGGGGGTTTTACGGTACCTTAAAAAATACCAGTACAAAGACTAAATGTAGGTATGATATTTTAACGCAAATAAGACATTATTTATTTATTAACAATTTTAAATTACGCACAGTAACATCTATCTATCTCAACTGAACAAATGAATTATTGCAGACTATTCGATGAGTTTAATATATGCAGAAATCAGCATTGACGAATTATGTGTTTCTTTATACAAGAGTAGGCGAATTGCAATCAGCCTCATGCATAAACAAAAGACTCAAACTGTAGGTATGTTTGAAAAGAAAGATATTGCAATAATAATCTACTGATAGCGGTTTTATCTTTTGGTTAGTTTCGCTTATCAGTTTCTGGTATTGTTGTCTAGTTACATATAATGAAGTTTATCTTACGCACTTACTATAGTGATACCGCCTAAACCATGGCATCCTCAGAGGATCCAAGGCCACGAGGCCTGAATCATCATTGGGCTGATTCATGCAAACATGAACAGATCGACTGCGAGGCAAATTTCTAGCCCGTAAGCAAATAGTAATTATTAATATCATTTTTTTAATATTATTACCTACATTTCATCCAATTTTGACCAATATTGGAAGCAAAGTTCCCAGCCATACAATGTACCTAGCACCTAGAATATCTGATTTGAGATTACTTTGAAAAAAATATGTATTTGTACCTAGTTCAAATATTTCAAAATATGTAGCTAACAAGCAAAGAAATACAGAAGGTAGTAATAATTCCAAGAAATTCACAGCCCCTTTCCAAAGCATGTACCTAGAAAAGGTCTGAAATATGAGACCTGAGGTACCTACTTACAAGCCAGGTACATATGCCAGAGGCTGTTTTTGTCATTTGTCAGAGATAGAATAATTGTGAATTGTTTGTTGGGTACTTATTACTACCTACTCTGCCCTACCAGCCCCTATTAGGGGCATTCGGTTTTCGAACTCTCGAGGAGCGTGACGTCGGCTGTGGCGCCGCGCTCCCGGCGTCACTGCCATTTTAAATTTAATTATTTTTTTTAAAATATTTTTTTGTTAAATATTTTGTACGCTGTACTTTATTGTATTCATATTCCGAACAATAAACGCCCTGTTTTCGCCTGTACTTCCGCGTTGTCAATCAACACAAACATGTCCCCGAAAGAAGCAGACGATACCACTGTGACTTGACATGACATTACATCATCAGGGGGGTCCAGCGCATTTACCTACACCCCCCCCCCCCCCCTTTCGGAGGTGACAATAGTACTCGAAGTTGGTAGAGTGGCCATCAATGAAGACATGGGTCATGGAATCGATCTCACGACTGGCTAAATAAAGCTGCATATTGTCTTCTTTACGTTTATCAGTAAAATACTGAAGATGAAACAAAATTCATTTTCAAATCCCAGAAGTATAACTGACCTAGCACTATCTTTCGGTGACACATTGCCTACCTCCCTTGAACAGGCACTCTTTGCGACTAATATGTATTTATATGTATTACGCTTTAGACAATAATTCTACCAATGATTGGAATAAGGACTACGTAACCACGACCAGTCACTGTAGACTGGCGAGGTACATCATTTGATATGAAATTATACTGTTCAACTTTGTAGTTGTTTGCATTACATAGCTAGTAATAAATCAAAGCACACCAGCCTGCAGCCAGAGAATGTTTCATGGCCGGTTACTGCTTTGCAACAAACACTGGTCAGAGCAGAAATTATGCTTATATATTACCTTCCTAAGTAAAAGACCATGAGATATATTCTCAGCCATCATGAAACCGCACACCAGATGCTGGACAGGGCCGGCTTCACCGCAATGAGGCCTCAACACAAACGTATTCATTCCCATTTCCCTTGAATCAAAATAAAACATTAATGTGACATGTATAACACGTATCATAACACAAAGTAATTATTTTAATGTGTCTACTTACTTCCTGAAGTGGTTAAGCACTGTCATGTTGGCGTACATGTAATATTGATAATAAGCATAAGGAGGATTCTCCTCATCGTCCCATTGATCAGGTGTCAGAACATCTTTGTCGAAGAGAGGGTTTTCTGGTTTGCTTTCGTCGTCCACGGAATCAAAGCCAATTACATACTATCGGAGAAAAAAAAATATACATATTAATCTTTATTTCAGTTAGTTATAATATTACTAACATTACACAATAAGAAAGCCGAAGGGTTAAGACCAGTGGTTTCTAAAGTTTTCACTCTGCCCTTAGTGCACAATGATTCTTTCAGGATCCTAAAAAATGTCTATACATACTGAGCAGTCAATTCAAAATTCTCCGTTCAGAATTCCTTTTAATATTGAGCATGCTAATCGGTGATTGGTTCAGAAGTGAAGTCATATCCGACATTGACTACATGCATAACATTACATACTATATTTAGTGTCTATGATAAGGAAAGACCTGTCTAAATTTCATTATCATCTGAAGAAAGCAGCTACCGAACCATATGAATCTATCATTGTGATCGTGCATTAACGCATTGAATTGAGATTTCAGAAATTATATTTTTTTTCGAATAGCCTGCGGCACCCCTGGGACTACCGCAAACTTTGAACACCACGGCCTAATCCACAATATATTACCATTTCTACTCCAATATGGAATTTTTAAAGATTGTTGGATAACTATTGATCGGTGAAATTGCTGCATTATAATGGCTAAATCCACTGGTGCAACTCATTTATTTGATTGTAAACTCGAAATATTCAGAATTATAAAATGGACGGTCCAATGCATAGTATTATAGACCGACAATAATTATAACTTGAGGCGTGACCTTGGCGCTAATGCCATAATGCGAGTGTATTGGAAGCTTTTAATTTTTCAAATCACCACACCTAAAGTTATAGTCATAGAGGTCATAGAGATTATTAATTTTCTTCAATATCAACAGTTTTTGATTTCACTTGTGAGTCCATCTATGTGTACAATTTGTCCGCATGGTACATTGTTCAGATATAATAATTTGCTCAACAAATAGAAAATCGCTGGATAAATACTATCATCTGATCATTGCAATGCAACCAGACATGGAGGTAGATCGAAGAGAATATTTTTCCATATGGTCCGAGGCTGAAATATGAATATTGCATGTAAATAACGAACCTGCAAAAATTTATGCAGTTCTGGATGTTCCTCAGGATTGTTTGTGGCTTCAAACAGTGGCAGGAATATGTTGGTCAGTATTTCTTGGAAGTTTACCATCATTTTGTTTAGCTTGAAGATATCACTAGAATAATGTGAAAACAAAAACTATTATGATACCTAGTATAGTTGTACCAGAGAACCTTTATTCTCGAATAAGAATTAAAACTTGGAAAGAAGATATATTGCTATATTCATAACCAATGAAAAAGAGGTAAATATGACTACAGTACCCAAACTGTCTTGTTTGTTAAATTAAACTTACAATAATTAGTTGCACTCGCTCGAACAATGCAAGAACTGTCGCAATACTATTTAGATGGAATGGAGTACTTACAAAAGTCTTGGGATTTGAATGAGCCAACGGACATTGTCAGAGTACACGTTGTAATTGATCGCCCATCTTGCAAGTTTCAGCCATTCCATTGAATTTTTACCGTAAATCGAAAGCCTGAGTTCCGCATTCTGGTATTTACTTTCCTCCAAGTCGAAAGCTACTTCCTAGAAATATCAAAATACAAAGAGTAGTAAAAAATATCAAAAAGAGAATGTGAAGCAGAATTGAATTTATCTACCATGTAATCAAAAGTAGGTGTTAAAGGGGATGGTTTATATCCGCAAATGGGAGAACAAACAACTGATGTTCCCGATTCAGCGATGTGAGATCCCCGGGGTTCCAGCGGCTAGCTCAGGCGTCCATCGAACCCCGGATTCACAAAAGAAAAGTACGATATATTTGAGGGTGGAATTAAATAAAACCACGTCTGTCTCGTGTAACTTGGTATTAGCTTATATTTTATACTTTCTTTACATGTTTAGGTTTTTACAATTAGTTACGCAGGTCCGTATATGTCGGAAAGGGGACGCTTACTAACTTTCTTTTTTTTTTAAATTTCGCGTACCGACACCGTCCAGCAAAAACGACTCTCGTGATTGGCCAAATTTTATCGCATGATCTTTGATTCGGCGAATCACGAGCCTGACCCTGGCGCCGGCGCGCGAGGATTTATTATATTTAATATAATATAATATTAAAATTATCGCTTTCATCCATCATCATTTATACTTTTTAAATTAAATTAAATTTATCTTAATTACACCTCCGCCCAATATGCGATTTTCACACACCGGACGAAGGCCTTTACATATGAATAAAAAATACTTACGTGGTTGAGCAAGGAATCAGATTAGATGTTTTATGAAGCCGTTTCTAGAGGTCAGGGTTACGTTTCGACTTAAGCTACTAAATGATTATTTTACACCGGGAGAAGCCCGCCTGTAACAGGGGTGTATCAGATGGTTATCAGGAATTCACATTTCTCAGTTATGACAAAATATGGAACATAAAAATATTTTCTAACTCTTAAACTACACTTTGACACCCACGGTGGTCGCGCGGCTTGAGCGTTGGACTATCACGCCGTGGGTCTCAGGTTCGAATCCTGGGTCTGGCAAGTACACATATTGTTTTTCAATTTGTGTGTGAGTCAGGGTATGGACCTAATAGGTTGAGCAAGTGGCTGACATCCATTTCTCGTAAAAAACAAAATCTGTTAATACAAACCTCTACTCTGTGAAGGCCCATATGATCCTATTAGGATCGGACATGGTCGAAAAAAAAAAAAAAAAAAAAAAACTACACTATGTAACCATGCCCAAGTAAAAAAGTCTCAAAAAATTCTTTCCTTCTTCACCACAAGGCTGTCACATAGCCCAAACAATCGACCCATTCTCAAGCCTACTTTAAACTTTCTTTCAGGTATTCAATGACTACAGGGTGTCCAGAAATCAGCAAAAGCAACACCATTTTCCTGCGCTTGTAGGAAAATGGAGGTTTGATCAACAGAGAGTCCCCATTTCACCATATTGTCTCTGGTACGACCTACCATAGTTTTCAGTCTATTGAAAGCTTCTCATGTTCGGTACTCGAGACTGGTTCTGGGTGAGATACACTACTGGCCTAACCAATTCATCGAAACCCTTCTCCCCATCTTCATTGATAATTCACCAGCAACAGTGTGTTAGGCCTGTAAAATCTATGTTCCTAATTCATTAACTTTGTGTAATGTCATATTCTAGAGTGTTAGCTTACCTTGATGATGCTTGCAAAATATTTTCCATTGAGGTAATTGTCAGTCTTCAAAAACACTTCTCTGAGCCTACTCTCACCAATGGGGTTGTATTTTGCGTTAAATTTGTCAAATCTGTGAAAAGTATTACGGTCCTGAAATAGAAAATAGCATATTAGACAATTAATATTGTCGGAAAGACAATGTATATACAATTATAATAAACACACAATATGTATTACTTATTCCTAAAGATAATGAAGAAAAGATGGAGCTTAAACATATGGAAGTGATGGCAAAAGAAGGACTGCTAATTTGCATATAAAAGTAGCATGTACTTTAAACTTACTTAGGCAGATGTCTATGGTAAATATACAAGGTTTTTTAATAGGGTAACAGTATCTTCGATTGAGGTTATCTATCAAAAACTTTGTCATCTTTCTCAGACAGTTGTATTCGTCTGTGTTTGCTAACTATCTGTTAATATGATGTGGTATACAGTTCACCCGATCTCCGATAATCAATCGTACTCAATGAACGTCAACCCCGATTTAGCCAAGAAAATTGTGTTTTGTGACTAAAGTTCATTTTTGGCAGAATGGCTTCGTCAACAAACAAACTTTCGAATCTGAGCAAGTGAAAATCCTCAAAAGATTTAAGAGCATCCATTCATTTCATCTAGCGGTATCATTGGCCCGTATTTCTTCCAAGATGAGGCGGGTGAGACACTGACCGTTAATGGAGACTGATACTGTTTGATGATCCGGAATTTTTTAAGGTATGGATCTGGTGCGGCACCACATGCCATGCATCCTGGGAGACTATCAATACTGAAGGACCGTGCAAAGATCACTGGTTCTTAATGAACAACCCTATAAAACTGATAAAGATTAGAGTTTGTTCCACCATCTGCCGTGATTGGACACCCTCAAGTGTTTTAAGCTAACAATAGTATAAGTGCTCTATCTATTACTGATCAGACGGAGATCTGGAACGAGACAGGTACTATTGCAATATATTGGTTGATGAATAACATAATAAAAATAAAACAAAAACATTCTGCCGCTACTTACAGCGTGAACATCCAGCATGTCTACGGTGAGATCATAAGTGGTGAGGTTCATAGACTGGAAGACTTCTTTCAGGGTCATGGCGGTACCACGCTGGCAGGTCACCACTTCATCCGCGTGTCTCTTCAAAGTTTTCTTGATGAAACGTAATAAATGCTTCTGGTTCATGCAAGACGCTGCGTGGATGTGAGTGTCCACTTTGCTGGAATAAATGAAAGGAGTAGTGACTATCTGAGTTAAGTAGCTTAGAAAGAAGGCCATAACTCACAAGTTGATGCGTGCAGTATTAAAACTTCTTTTTATTTATTAATCCGAATAAAATCTTGCATATACATTTTACATTCATAAACTTTGTATAATTTTGTAATTCATTGTTTTTATTATATTAATTATTTTTCTTTATATTATGTTTCATGTCATGTTGTCAACAACTTAATCTGAATACAATCGTTTATTGATATATTCCACTTATGAGAGGTAAATTTAAATGGATGTTGTTTTACAATTTCTGAAATCTTAAAATATGATTATTTTAACTCACTCGATTGTAACCTAACTACATATTTCTACTATATTTATGACTATTCTATAACGTGTTCTTTGTTTTTATGCATGTGAACATATTGAAGTCTGTCCATATAATTCCCACATAGGTTCTATGCCTTCAGCGAGTTTTCTCACTCTATGAGGCAGTGATCGACAGGCCGTACATACAAATTTCGCAAGTTATCACGTCTGAAACTCAAGTTACTAAAGTTACCAAGTTACTCAAGCCACTGTCGATTGATTTGCATAATGTAAAAAATTAAACACACAATGGCATCTGTTTGAATAATTATGAAATACTAATCCACAAATTATCGGTATTACAGCGAAGTAAAGCTTCCCTCTACAGTCAACGTGTGCCGTTAAAAATCTGCGACCGGTCAGATAATGCCATAGTAATATCGTGAGGCATAGAAAATGTTACAATAAATAAATTGCATTTCCAGAAATCATTCAATGACTGATGATAATGTGAAGTATGCGGTATCTTTTGATTGGATGTTGAATTAATGAAGGCATTAATAATTACCGAATATTGTAAAAGTCTCTATGCGGCACTGCCTTTTGGGAAGCCAGTTCTCTCAGCTCGTTGAGCAAAACGTGTAACTGGAACTTTGAAGAAAGATAACTCAGCCGGCGGTAGCAGAATGATTTCCTGGAAGAAAGAGAAGATAAACAACATTCTTAAGAGTCAGATGATTAAGTCAGCAAAGCAAGTAGGTACTTATCGGGTATCAAATAAAACATTTTAAAATAAGATAAATCACCATTGTCACGCATTCAACCTCGTCAATTTTTTTTATGTGTTTTCATTCAAGCAGGATTCACAACCTTGGTTTCGGCAGTTTGGAGTTGGGAGCTCTGCTAGAATTCTCAAAAGCTTCAGGTCAGTCTGTACCAGTAGGGAACGGTGCAACGTGATTTTATAAAATGTTTCAAGGGTTCCACGAAAAATGTTGGAAATCACTAATCCAGGCATGAAACCAATGAGTTGGAGGAATGCCAAATAATCAATCCTTGTAGAATAATCTCCGTGAAGACTGCTTCACATCTGTTACGGAGTGGAAATGGTGATTTACCTTTTTTTTCAATCTAAGCAATAAATCAGATGAAATAAAATTGATAGTTTTTGTTCAATTTGATTTTGTTAATTTTTTATTCAAAACTGAATATGTATAAAGTTTAAGAATGGAACGTTCTTTGTTATAAATAAATTAATTGTAAAATCAAATCACGTCATCATCTTTGTAGACAGGACGTGTTTTTATTAAATTCCACAAACTAGGCATTGTCAGATTGCTCGCAGTGTACTCACAGTGGTCCATCAGCTATCATACTGCAGAGAATGTTCATGTCTTGCACGAACTCCGGGAGTTTTGTATAAGGGTAGTCCAAGGGTTTATCGTTGGTTGCATCTTCCTCGTTGGCGTACACCTGGAAGACGCCTTTGACGGGCTTCATTATGTAGTTTTTGGTTGGTGGCATCACGCAGTCCCAGGGGTCACCCACAGATGCCGGGACGTGGACTGGATGATCTAAGAAAGAAAAATAAATAAATGATCAGTAAATGTGTATTTATATAAATGTGTGTGTAACATGTGAATTTGATGCAGCTGTGGTATGTGGACTAATGACAAGATACAAGCATTTTGCAAGATGCGGCAATAATTTCGTATTTCGTACGGTCCATAGATGCTGTGGACACGGAGCATCATCATAAATAAGCGATAAACTACAATGTAATGATATTAATTTATTGTGCAATTCTATCAGAACTTTAACTTCCTCTAGTGGTAGTATTGTAATGTCAATATTTTTAGAATATTGCTGAGCAACTACACAATACCATATACCTAGTCATACAGTGTATACCTAATTATTGCTACCTAAGTCCTATAAATAATTTATGTAGTACCTAACTAGTAAGTTTTTTTTTTTGAACAGCATCCCTACAAGCGAAAATCACCGCACGCCACTGGTACACTTAAAATTTTAAATTACGCTTTCTTATACAAAGAACACATTTTCACTGATGATTTGGAGGTTGAGATCCTATCAAACACCAGGTTTCGACCGTTATTTTTTTTCGTTTCGGTTTTCGTTCCGGTTCAAGAAAAAATATAATAAATATAATAATATATCGGTTCGGTTCCGGTTTTTGTTCCGGTAAAAACAACGGTTTTTCTGGTTTTCGGTGCAGTTCCGGTTCGAAACCCTGACAAAAAACAAACATTCATACGTAGATTAGCGACACATGTGTGAAAAAGTTCATAATAATAATCAATAAAATGCATTTAATATCATTATTTTATATTACACTCATGATAATGAAGTCCGCAAATATTCTTTGACTAATTAAATATGCGTTCCGAAAATAGCATCTCTCATCTAATATCACATCGCCATACTACCAATATAGACAGACATACAAAGCAATGAATGCTACAAGAGATTAAAAATACACGCGGTGTTGTGCGCTAATCAGAGGTGTGAAACCACGCATTTATTGTAGATTTGGTTCCAGTGGAAAAAATCGCAAGTATGCTAATGCGTCAATTACATTGAGCTACTTTAAGAGCTGTTTGTTGGCGAATTTAAAAGCGGGCGATTCAGCTACTTCGATTGTGATGATGATTGATGACACACAAAACTTTCGATTCGCTGAGAAGCCAACAAGCTAGCGACTATTTTGACAGAACGTAGTTCGTTTTTTACCGGGAGGTCACTACTACGCTCTACTACGCAGACGCAGTAGGCCCCACACGTAGGGGTGTAGTGTGTAAAGTTGACCGGCTTTCAACTTTTCTCGGTAGATTGTTTACAATCTGCTTGTTAGCTTGTTCGATAATGACACTGGGCGACTTTACATGCAGATTGTAAATTCGCCAACAAACAGCTCGTCATTGACGCATAACAAGAGGTGAGGAACGCCTTCTTTTTTTTGGGTAAGGCACCGTCGAATTCATATTCTGAACCCGGTTCTAAGATTTTTTCAAAACCATATTATAATCAATACATGCCTTTTTGTTTGTTTTAAAATTCATTCTCGCAATCGTATTTACATAGATTCAGCATAGATAATGGCTAATCTTTGGATATCGGTCAATCGTAAACGCATAGTAGATTGGCAGCGAGCGCCAACAATAATTTAATGTAGGTATGTAGAGAGGTGCAGATGCACTTTGCGCTTTTGTACGTAATGAATCGTGAAAGGTCATGAAATTAAAGCCTTATATCAATATTTAGAAATGAAAAAATCATCGAGTCCCACATTGTTCAACATCGTTAATTTTGTTTACCCGCTAAAGATAAAAATGTCGACAAGCGTTTGATGCGATTAATGTGTAATTTTAAGATCTCGGTGATAAAATTCGCCAAAAAATAAAATGGCAATATAGATAGACCGGGCACATCACTCAAAAACGAAATGATCACTTTCCAAATGCAGTAATTAAGTGGTGCCCAAGAGGTACAAAATAATCTGCCCCAAACCGGCGCGCTGGATCGATAAAATAATTTAATTTGGCGACAATATTGAAGACAATGAACCGAGAAGAATGGTGAAAATTTGTAAAAACCTTCACCGAGCAGTGTATCGAACTGAAATTGTAGCACCATTTATTAGTGACTGTCGGAGCAGGCTGACGATGAGCAATAACGGCCAGGAATTTCATGTTAAAAGCATTATCAATATCCGTTTTTTTTTAAACCGAACCCTAACCGTGCAAACAGGGTTTCCGAACTTCAATCTGACAGAACTGACCCCATGTGATATTTTTCAATGAACCCGAACATAAAAAATGTACGAGTTCTACAGAACTGCAAAATATGATATTCACATATGAGTTGCTTAAGTAGCTATATTATGAACACCGATCCTAACACGAGTCTCACATTGTTTAATTTCATGTAACGATTACAATGTACCTATTTATGTAAGCACCGTGCTAATCTTTGTTTGCCGAAGACCAAAATGTCAATAGGAGACTTCGCGCCAGACACTTGCCGGTGTTTATTTTGAACAAAAATGAGGTCTTGACCTTTGATATTAGCAACACTAGAAAGATGATACTTTACGGTAAAAGATAACAATATATTATTTGTTACGCTCGAGTTTTAAATTTGAATTAAAATTAAAATACACAACAAAGTTTATGTAAATAATTTTTGAGTTGACTGTCCTGTTGCCATTGAAAAATGAAATTATTTATCTAACAATGGGCATTAATCTCGCAACTGTCTCAAGTAAACGGTACACTGTACATTTAGACAATAATCTTTACCTTCAATTGTCATTCTGTCGTCATGCTGCACTTCAACGTGCCCGTTGGGCTGGAGGGGATCTTCGGGTCCAAGTGTCCTGAGGAAGCGACCTGTCATGGAGGGAAAGTTCTGGTGGGATGTTGCCATGTAGCGGCGCCTGATATCCAACGCCTGAACAAGAAGGCTTGAAGCCTGTTGCAAATCTTCAAGAGGAACCTAGGAAGAAAAAAGAACAGGAAAATAGTAAATAATTTTGTAATCGTTATGTATGTGGTTGCGCCAAATATATAGGGCGTCATTACTGATTCCCCCACCTACCTAACATCCTTATTTATTATTGTCAAAAGACCAGGTGACGAGCAATTACAGGTCATAAGATGACCGTGATTGCGAATAACATGAAGTTACTCCAAGACAGCCGAGCGCGTATGTTATGCTCAAAACGCATATGTTTGACCTTCGTTACACTAAATCTGTTACGGTTTGAGTGAACGCCGCGTCTATATCATCTATCCTGAACTTATCATCATCATTCATCAACTTCATAATATATCATCCATCCAAAGTGTACCATCCGTTTACCAGTGCGTGAGTGCGTGAACACCGAACCGGCCCCAGCGTGCGCCAGCTCTCTCAACATAAAGGTCAGTGTCTGGCATCCTGTGTAACCCCCCCCCCCCCTTAGATCCGTAATCCACCACCATCACCTTAAAATTACAGTCCACTGTTAGAAGCGCCACCAGTATGTATATTTTATCTGCTGGTAATAAAATAAAGGTACTTATAATGATGAAGTTAAATTGCAGCTAGGATAATTAAGAACTATTTTGCACATATTGTGACGATATCTGGTGAATATACCTCGTACAATTTATCATACTAGAAAGGAGAACTCAACGAAAAGAAATCTAGAAACAAAGCTAATATCATTGCTGAAGAATCTAATGACATGGTTTCTTTTAGAGCGCAGTCTTGTTGTTTCGGTCGGCAGTCTTAAATGGGGAGATCAATTTTATAATAGTATTGCCAACCTTCGTAGAGGGGACCCTACTTAAACAATAAATTTAAAACATATCTGAATCCTAAACCAAATCGTTGGCAACTACCGATAGGTTCAAAAGAAAGATTCTGTGGCGTATAAATGGACCCATGAATAATGGAGGAGTACGGATAACCCGGTATAAGATTATTAATGGATGTCCAACGTGGCAAAGACGTATAGGAAGACCAAGAATTCGCTGAGGAAAGATGTCTAGGACCTGACACTGGTAAACAACTGGAGGAGACCAGCGAAGGACCAAAAAAGCAAGAAGTGTGAGTATCATTAAAAACTGATAGGAATATTTTAATTGCGGAATTACATTTTATTAATCTACTAGGAGCCTCCGTTTTGTATTAGAGTCTAATACATTGCAGCTACAGCCTACAAAAACAATTTAATAAGAGGGGTTTGATCGCCTATTTTACCACGTTTTTCTTAGCTCATATTCTTGTTTGTCCGGTGGTTGTTTATAGAGTACAAATCTTCCAATCGATTTTGAACTAACTTCCCGACTAAATAGACATTTTAAACTTTTAGAATATATCAGAACACGACAGAATAAAACAATGCATTCTTTTAATACTTTTGGCCATCTTTAACGGCCCACGTGCTCGTCGTAGGTCAAAATTGAGTTTTTATTGTATTTTCAAACCATGATCCTGGACACTCCTTAAACGTTGTAGATAATCTATTTATATAATTTTGAAGCCTTATTATCCTTTATAGTTATTTTAAACATTTGATGACTGCATAAAGTATATTTGTTACATAAAATAGTATTCTTTTAAACCTCTCGCTCTAATGTTTTAGAATATAGTCATATTTCGGTACATAACTGTGCAGTGGTGTTAAGATTTTTTACGTTTATTAATTTTTAAACGCATTTATGAAACCATTAGTATAATTTATTACGAGATAATTTTTGTAAAATATTCACGATAAAAAATTATATTGATAATCTCTGTGATCCCAAATTTGACAAGAATTAGGCATTTTATTATTCAAAAAATCGGCAAGATTAACACATTTGAAGTTGATTCTAAAGATACTTATTATATGCTATGTCTTTGACCATTTAAGTGTGATAAACATCTTATGAATAATGATTGCTTATAATAATAATTGACCTAAGAATAAGGTAGTGTTTTTTTGAAATACGCCATTTCTTTTGTCATTCCCTAGTGGTTAAGCTACAACATACGGCCGTAGCCATAAATTGACAAACTATAATTAAAGTAGGGAGTAAAATTATGTTAACGCGCGTGTTTGAACATGTACCTAACCGATTTTTTTTATTTTTTTTAAACTGCACTGCACAGTTATGTACCGAAATATGACTATATTCTAAAACATTAGAGCGAGAGGTTTAAAAGAATACTATTTTATGTAACAAAAATACTTTATGCAGTCATCAAATGTTTAAAATAACTATAAAGGATAATAAGGCTTCAAAATTATATAAATAGTTTATCTACAACGTTTAAGGAGTGTCCAGGATCATGGTTTGAAAATACAATAAAAACTCAATTTTGACCTTCGACGAGCATGTCCCCCCCCTTAAGCAGAATTGAATTCATTTTCAGTTAATTCTGTTTTGTATGAAAAGTTATTTCGGAAGAAATCCGTAATCCAATCCACTACCATTGGTTGCTAAGTGGGTGGTCCTGGCAACTAAATTATTAATATATACGTGCGTTACTATGGAAATCAAAATGACATTTCAGTATTCTATACTTACTTTTTTGTTGCAAAATAGCAAAAAAATGATTTGTTGACAATTGCCTTATTTGTCCTAAATTATTAATACATAGAATTGTCAAGTTTATATGATTCAACAGAAAATTTAAAAACGTGGTATATAAAAAGTTCTTTTTGTCTTGTAATTATTTACATAATAAATCAATATCCAGTACGATGTTTGAAATGCGAACTCCTGTTCAGCTTGTTGACAGTAACTAAAAAAATCTTCATAGTTGCATTATAACATTATTTGTATTGTCTCAATTGTTTCCGAATGAGACAGGAATATAATACGAATACTTTATATTTAAATGTGTGAGAAAGAGAGAAATAACATAACATTCGTTTACAATGATTGACACTGAAAAAAATCAAGGTCCTATATTAAATTTTGTATAAAAAAAATTTAACTAAAAAATCTAAATAATTTATAAATCTTAGTAGATTACGAGGGTGGGTCAATAAGTCCTTAGAAAAGCCGACAGGTGGCGCGACTAGTACTGTAAGCGGTTTGTTTTCATGCAGCGGCACTACCGATTCAGTATGCTGCGAAGTTTCAATCAGATCGGTCGGGTTGTTGTGTGTTTCTCGTACATTTAAAAAAAAAAATGGCTTGTGGAAAATGGAAAAATGGAAAATGGAGAAAATTGAGTTTAGAGTTGTTATTAAACATTTTAATATAAAAGGGTTAACAGCAAAGGAAATAAAAAATGAGTTGGATTTAGTTCACGGCATATCTGCTCCTTCACTTGCAACTATTTATAACTGGTTAAATGAATTTAAACGTGGTCGTACATCAACAAAGGATGAACCACGCTCAGGACGTCCTGTAGAGGTGACTACACCAGAAATGATCAATAAAATCCACGATATGGTGTTAAGTGACCGAAGATTAAAGTTGAATGAGATAATTGAGGTTACAGGGATCTCAAAAGGTAGCGTCATTTCTATTTTACATGACAAATTGGGCATGAAAAATATTTCTGCAAGATGGGTGCCGCGTTTGCTCACAGTCGACAATAAACGCAATAGAGTGGTGGCCTCTAAAGCCCTGTTGTCGCTCATGCAACGCAATCCGGATGAATTTTTTCGTCGCTTTGTGACTGTAAATGAAACATGGATACACCACTATACTCCCGAGACGAAAGAACAGTCAAAGCAGTGGATTGCGAAGGCAAACCATGTCCAAAGAAGGCGAAAACCGTAAAATCAGCTGGTAAGGTTATGGCTACTGTATTTTGGGATGCACGTGAAATTATTTTCGTTGACTATTTGGAAAAAAGGAAAAACAATAACAGGGGATTATTATGCATCTTTATTGGACCAGCTAAAAAACAAAATTGAAGAAAAACGGCCTCATTTAAACAGGAAAAAAATCCTCTTTCATCAGGACAATGCCCGTGTTCACACATGTTTACGATCAATGGCTAAAATTGAAGAATTGAAGTTCGAATTGGTCGACCACCCACCGTATTCGCCAGATTTAGCCCCCAGTGACTTTTTCCTTTTCCCAAACTTAAAAAAATGGCTAAGTGGACAACGTTTTTTTTCAAATGAAGAAGTCATCGATCGGACAAATGCTTATTTTGAGGACCTTCCGAAAACTTATTTTTTTGACGGTTTAAAAAAAATTGAGAAACGTCTAATCAAGTGTATTGAGCTCCAAGGAGATTATGTTGAGAAATAAAAAAAAAAATACAAAAATAAAAAGTGTTTTAATGCTTTTTTCTAAGGAATTATTGAACCACCCTCGTATCTGTCGATGTCGGATAAAGTATTGTGAAAATTCGACCTCGAGATTTTGACTGATTTGTATCAGGTCTCGTCCAGTGCTTTTTGGCACGTTTTTTATGACTTTTCTTTTCTAATACTGAAATATTTCACGGCTCCATGGTAGGAGCCCCAAGAGTTTGAGAAGACCATGACACCTTCAAGAGCATATCAAGATAAGTGTTTGGGTTTTTTGTACACAAGTTTTTTTTGTCGAAAATGAGCATAAATATTACTTTGATAGCATTTTCGTGGTGTAGTAAGTCAAGAGTAAGTGAAACGGCAAATAATTTTCAACAGTATGTGGAACGAAATTTCGCAGTCGTCGCCAATCGGAGACTGACAGTCGAGGCGTGAACACGTCAATTTGTTTTGTGATGGCGTCGGAGGAATATATTCTTAAATCATGTAAAGATGACTAAAAAACATTCCGCATGTACTTTAAAAAGAAAACGTGTCAATGAATATACTATTATTATTACGAATATAATAATAAACATAACATTAAAAGGACGCATATTGAATTTTTATGGCAAATTATATTTCGTTCGGCTCGCGTCATTTGCACAACCCGCGCATCGCCGAGTCACGATCTTTTTAGACCATGCCTCAGCTGAAGTATGGCCTTAAAAATCGATGAGAAATACTGCGTTAGAAAAATACAACCAACTAATTTCGGTTTATTACAAATTGGCAGGGTTGTATTACCGTTTCAATTTACCAAATACTTGTAAAACAATATGAAATTTGAAATAGCGTTTTATAAAGAATTGATGTATTATTGCTCTGGGGGATGTATCCAATTTAGTTTTAGTTAGTCAACAGTCACATTGAAAAGTTGATATTTCTGACTATATATTATAGTAAGGTAGGTACGTTGTTTTACACGAACATAGAAATGTTTCATGTGTGGCAATTTTACTAGGTTTTTGGCTTTGACTGAGGTTCAAGGACTCTGGTGGATTAAGCCGGCAACAGACGAAGCTTAATACTTAAGCGATATACATGCTATCCCGGGCTAGGCAAAAGTTTACATTTTTTTTCAGTGTATATTTGAACCCAGAGTATGTACCTAATAGGTTGAACAAGTGGCTAGTGCGTATGGTTCGATGTTATGTTCACTTAATCCTTTTCTATGGAAGCTAAACCAGGAGATGTCACGGAGAGGTGATGATTTCGAAATGTGAAATGTGTATATTTGGACTGACCGGGTGATAAATGTTGACGTTCTCGATCGAATGGGAAAGGATCGAAAAATGTTGCGTTGTATCAAAACCAGAAAACTACAGTACCTCGGCCACGTTATGAAAGGACAGAAATACAGCATTCCCCAACTTGCCATACAAAGAAAGATCAACGGAAAGCGTAGCAGAGGACGACGCCGCAATTCGTGGCTTAAGAACATCCGTGACTGGTACGAGTGCATTTTCTGGTAGTAGGTAGATGATAAAGCAAGGATCGCCCTGCTGGCCGACCCCCGTTAGGGGATGACACGATAAGAATAAGTGGATAACATTAACTTCTCGCAAAAACAAAAAATATTCGAGAAGAAAATGTTCGATTTTCTAAACTGTATACTAGCACAGTGACACGAACAAAAACGCCGACCTTCAGTTAGTGTTTATGGCAGAGTATGGTTTAACGACATAACTATACAAATCTAGCCTTGTAGTCAATTCTACTTCTCAAATAGCCGTGCGACAACCTCACGACAAGGTACAAACAGAATATATAAGTCCCATGGTCCTAAACTATGGAAGAAGCAGAGAAGAAATGGTCAAAAAGACTATGAACAGGTAACCACTAGCGTAATCGTTTAGTATTAGGAAGTAAAATGTATGTTGTTTACCTTTTCTTTGTAAATGTAATAAAATTTTACGTAAAAAATTTCGCCTCCAAGAATCGAGACTGCTGAAGTGTGATTGGAACGCTGTGACCACAGACCTCGAAATGTCATGTCGTGAAATTCAAATCGATCTATTTTGGAAATAATTTCCGGGAAATCTCCATTAAACTTAGAAAATGAGTTATGGGAGAGATTGTTTACGTAAAATTTAGCAAGTACATGCTTCAATAACTTTTATAGCAATAATGGAAGTGTATGAAAATTGAAAAAGAAAATTGAATATTTATAAATTTATATACTGTATAATTGTGAATAAAGAATTTTAATACTAATTTTATCAATACAAGATAGAAGTTAACTACCGTTATAAAAATACTGTAAACGCGTATCTATATCTATAGACGCGTAATTATAATTATAGATTTTGTTAATGCTATAACTCGCTAACTATAATGAATATTGTAAAAGTAACAATTGGAAAAACTTAAGATTCTGGTATAGATGGGTTTCTACCCATAAACAATAATAAATCTTAATCGCATCTTGGATAAATAAAAGAATCAAATACTACAACTAAAAACACAAATTGACGCGTGACCTTGAACCTTAACTGAATTCTGTCCGACTAGAATTTACGGCCCGGCTGTGTTGAGTTGCCAGATAAAAATAGATTCAAGGTTACGTTTAGATTACTATGGAAAAGTCACTATTAAAGACTAAATAAATTTGTAGTCGCTTGTAATTAACATCTTGTTAGGATTAAGCATTTATATATTTAAGTTGAAATGTTAAGTATAATATTATAGTATTTTCACGTAATAATGTTCGTCCGAAAGGTAAATATCGAATGAAACGTTTTCTGCGGCTCCAAATAGTTTTATTAAAACTTAGTAAAATTCTATTGGCCTAAAAAGGCCAAGAGTGGTGGAAAGGACTAGTACGTGGGTGTCAACCTTTCATTTTGACATTTTAAATTTAAAGACTGCCATTCCCTTATTTAGTACCCGAATACTTATTCCGATACCTCGATGGAAAGCTAGAAACTTTCCCCTTCGTTTGAACACGAAAAATCATATAAAATTAACTATTTTGCTTACGTCATCGCAACGGCGTATTTAAGGGACTCGTTCTAGAGGGTACTTGAAACACCCCTATTGAAACTTTATTTTGTGAAAATAAGGTAGAGTAATTTTAACCCGATTTAATTAGAAGATATCTCTATTAGAAAGTTGCCAGGAACGGGAGATATACGTAAATTTATCCCGTGAGAGAAAGATATACATCTGCTATCCCTTACGGACTGTTTCCTGTTAAACCTCTATCCCGAGGGTATAAAAGGTGACCACTTTTCCCGTAAAATCATTAGTTTCTACACTCTTCACCGGCGATCTCCAGTAAGCAGCAGACCTCTCTGCGAGCTTGTGGGACACGGTTCTCAGTACATTCGCGATTCCTACGTACCAGTAAGTCCCCTTCGACGGGCAAAACGTAGCGCGAATAACACGTATCTGTCGGTAGTGACGTCGGCTGCTAAAACGTAGCACGAATACTACGTATCTGTCGATAGTGACGCGCTCGCGGATTAATTTTATTTTTCATTACTCATCATACGAGGTGACGTAATCGAGATAAATTACGCGATCGGATTTGTTTTATAAAAACAAATTAATAAACTCAGTCTGTAATAATAAATTTTACAAATCTTTTCGGGATTATAAAATAAATTTTTGAAACTTTATTAAGTAAACATAATTATAAAATAAATTTTAGTAAACAAATTCATAAACATAAAAACAAATTTTAGTAAATAAATTTGTAAACATTAAGCAAATCTTTTGTAAACAAGTCTGTAAACACAAATAAATATTTGTAAATACACTGTGAACATAAATAAACTTTATAAACAACAATAAAATAATTCTATTCTTTTATAAACCTAATACTGTGTGACCAAAGAATAATTTATATTTTCTTTCTTATGGGAAAATATTTCATGAATTAAAAATATCCAAAGAATATCTGCGTATACATTCTCTGAATTAGGTGTGACTTTTCGGGAATTTGTGAAAGATTTCACAGAGATCCTATAGTGAACAAATAAATAGTTTGCTGATACTTTAATGAGATCTAATTACGGGAACAATGACAGTTAACCTTATTGTGTGACCGTGAACTCTAGTACCTGAATAAATTCGGCACCACACCAGCTGAGAGTTTTATTCGGGAATTCAAAAGTTGTGATACTACAAAGGAGATCCACCTCTCCTAATTCATCACTAGTCTCCTCAGTGACGGCCCGGTAGCATTATTGAGCTAGCCGTGAGCCGGGTCATGTCAACAGGTATAACTGAACGTGTATGTATAAACATACCACATAAGCGTGAAATTCGATAGTTTTGTCAGAAATTATGACGTAGTTAGAGCGACACCGAGCTAGAAAAAAACTATGCAATATACCTACCTGCTTCATGCAAGAGCAGTCGGAAATAGTAACGGTGACGATCATTAAATTTATCCTATGTAATTCGTGCGCAGTCGAAAAAATCACAATCTGCGCAATTTCAAGATTAAGTTGTTCTACTATTATAGTATGTTTGCACTTTTCGGGTATTTTCCATCGTGCTTTTTGACGACGCGGTTTAAGCGCAAAATGACACCATTTATGTACATTCTTGTGCCGTATGAGTCTATAATATTGTGTCCGTTATGTATACTCGCGCTAGTATACTGCTCAAGTATGCAGTTACGTCTGTACCAAGCTTTAGTTATTAACATTATGAAAATATTTTATAAGGCACTCTCAAAGTTATAGAGAAATAATTTGTAGTAAACATAATAGAGGGATCGCATGTCTAATTTTAATTCAAGAGGACATGGCGTGATCAAAAAATGTCACTAGGGAAATATCAACTGTCAAACAATAACTAATATTTCGTATACAAGTGTCTCAGAATTTGTACAAATTAATGTGTATTACATTCAAAAGAAGACAACACATTTTATCTTGAAATTCCTTTTATCATGTTAATTTACCACTTGCAGCGATTCGCAACCAGTGCTCCAACAAGATGACAGAATCTATAGATGAAATATTTTTGAGAGTGTCTTAATGCTGCGATTATTTAAATATTTTCTCATTTAGAGCAAAATGACAACAAGAAGAAACTACACTTTTTAAGCAAACACGACTATAGAGACATACTCGACACGTTTAACAATATTAATTTGAATGTATTCTTACAATCAAAATTCCAGATTGGGTTCTACGCCTATTTTACGAGAAATGGATGTTAGCCACTTCTTCTTCGATGGCGCTACAGCTCAAGTCGAGCCCTGGCCTCCTCCACCGCCGTCCTCCAGCCGGAACGGTCCTCCGCAAGACTTTTCCAGTTCCTGATTTTTAGCAGCTGGTTGGCATCTTTTGTGATGTTATCACCGCATCGTGTGCGTGGCTTTCACACTGACCTTTTCCCCCCTGGGTTTCCTACGAGGTTCTTCTTCGGTATCCGTGACTCAGGCATGCGCTGGACATGGCCTGCCCAGTTTAGCCTCTGGAGTTTTTTGAAGGTGGAGAGTATTGAATCTTATATAATTCCGCCAAGCGGTATAATTCCGTGTTGTACCTAATTCTCCACTCCCTACCATCATGGGTCCGTATATCCGCCTCAGGATTTTTCTCTCAAAGCAGTCCACCATTTCAGCTGCTTTCATATTTAGCGTCCATGACTCGCACCCGTATGCAACGACTGTGCGTATGACGGTTTTATAGAGCCGGGTCTTACTTTTTCTGTGGACATTTCTGGAATTGAATACGGGCAGCAATAAGAAGTACGATTTAATTGCAGCGGTTATTCGGGTTTTAATTTCTTCCAGTTCCTCGTTCGCTTTTGTAATATTGGAACCCAGGTATGTGAACCGGTTGACGATCTCAGATTGATAGTTTCCAAAACTGGAACTTTGGCCCAGCCTACTCTGATTTTGTCGGCTTTGATGTTAGCCACTTGCTCATCCTATTAGGTCTGGGTTCAAACACACATTGAAAAACAACATGTGATTTTTTCGCCAGACTCGGTAATTGAAATTACAGGCCGACACGTTATCCGCACAGCGATCGTAGGCGTTAAATTACGATAATTGAGAATATTAAAAAATATAAATATTTCTTTACCATCTGATTCAATTCATTTTTAGTTTAGACGTGTATTTTATGGTACAGAATATAAATTTGAAGTTGGAAATCTTTTAAATACTAAAATGGCGGCCACAATTTCATTTTCCGATAATTATCGTCTGTTTGATTTGTTATGATTGTTTTTCAGTTTATACATAATTTTTTGGTGCTGATTACAAATTTGAAACCAAAATAAACATTTTGCCATTGGAAGCCTATAAAATACCAAGATGGCGGCCAAAAAATGTTGTTTTTCTGATACGACTGATTTCTTTTAGTGGTATGAATTTAGAGGAAAGTTTTGTTACTGAATATCGAACAATGACAAAATAGCTATCGACACTTTTACTAAATAATATCTCTCTCTCGATCATGCCCGATCCTAATAGAATCATATGGGTATCCACACAGTGGAGGTTTGTATTAACAGATTTTTGTTTTTACGAGAAATGGATATCAGCCAATTGCTCAATCTATTGTTCATACTCTGACTCATACACAAATTTAAAAACAATAATATGTGTACTTGCCAGATACAGGATTCGAACCTGGGACCCACGACGCTATAGGCCGACGCATAAGCCGCACGGCCATCGTGGCCCCTACGATAATTACATACCACCTACATACTATTTAGTTTAGATTGGGCTGTAAAGATTTTTGGATAGGTACCTATGCCAAAAGTGGATTGGCAGTATTGAAAAAGAAATGATCAGAGATACTCACTCCTGAGGTGTCTTCGCCACTGATGGATACCCTCTGGAAATGTGGAATGCAGTCATCCTGCAGAACACGGTCTGCCAAATCGTCGGTGGTGCTTCCGGCCACGCTGCGTTTCTCTTCTGCAGCTCTGAAAATTGAAAACAAATCAAAAATATTAAAAACCAGCGCTTGCTTAACGGCCCACGTGCGCCACGTAGGTCAAAAATTGTTCAATTTTTTTTCGGTTGGGTACATGTTCAAAAACGCGCGTTAATATGATCTTACTCCCTATTTCAGGTATCGTTTGTTAATTTATGGCTACGGCCGTATGTTGTAGCTTAACCACTGGGAAATGGCAATAGAAATGGTGTATTTCAAAAAAAAAACTACCTTATTCTTATAATTCAATAATTATTATAAAACAATCATTATTAGTAGGGTGTTTATCACATTTGAATGATCAAAGACAAAGCTTATAATCAGTATCTTTAGAATTTTCTTCAAATGTGTTAATCGTGCCCATTTTTTGAATAATAAAATGCCTAATTCTTGTCAATGGGATCACAGAGATTGTAAAATATATTTTTTTATCGTAAATATTTCACTATATAATGTTAACATTAATTTTACTAATGGTTTTATAAATGCGTTTAAAAAATAATAAACCTAAAACATCTTAACACCACTGCACATTGATGTACTGAAATATGACTATATTCTAAAACATTAGATCGAGAGGTTTAAAAGAATACTATTTTATGTAATAAAAATACTTTATGCAGTCATCAAACGTTTAAAATAAATATAAAGGATAACAAGGCTTCAAAATTATAAAAATAGATTATCAATAATGTTTAAGGAATGTCCAGGCTTATGCTCTGAAAAAAACATAAATTCTCTATTTTGACCTACGTGCGGCATTTGGGCCCTTAAAGGTTTCAGGTACCGTATAACGGCTGAAAATGAAGACTTTGGGCTTCTTTTTAAAAAGTAAGTTAGAACAACCTGCACATTTTATAATAATACCTAAGTACATAATATATTAAACCACCATAACATAATATATTATATACAAAACGCGAATTCAATTGCAAGTTCCAATTGAAAGTTTACAGAATATGTTTTACGATATAACACAATTTATTTAATATAACGCACGTATTGATAAAAAGACTAATAATTTGAAGTACATACTTGGATAGCCACGGATATGTAGGTAATGCACGAAAATATGACTATTCTCAATTTTTAAAAAAATACGTTTACAATAATATTATTTAATAGTAGGTATTAATATATTTTATATGATCATGAATTAATACACAGTTTACACGTGCATGGATTTACTGCCGACAGTGCGTATTATCGCGGCCATAATAAGAAAATGAACATGTAAACATGTATTATCTATCATACAAGATGCAAGATTGACGCATGATACGCATGAATCAAAAAAGTTCGGAAGCTTCAGAATTTTCATGTTACAGTTGGGATTTGTTCTTTATCTGCGCCTCCGCAGCAAAACGATGGTGGCGAACCTGCCGGTAAAAAAACGAACTATACCGCGCAGACTCATTTAGAGGTTAACCGATTTTCACGACCTGTCAAATAATACTATAAAATGACAACATCTCGCCTCGCTTACTCTTGAAGAATGAGAATGGCGAGGCGGTCAGCGATTTTACGTGTAAACAGCTGTTAATATTGCGATGGTTAAATCCGTGGACATGTACAGGCGCTATAATGTTAATTTATATGTTGAGAAAAGACAAGACGTCATAATGACATATACTTATCTCCAACAAAATCGACATTGTATTTACGCTCATCTCCCAAAAATACCCTAAATTCGTTTCATCATAATGGTCTCTGTCCACCAAAATCTACGTATTCTTACCTACACAGAAAGATGTTGAAAAAGCCGTTGGCAGTTTAACGAAACAGTTGATATGAATGGTTATATTGACAGTCGAATTATATTAATAATATAATTGATATACAACATAAAAACTATGGTAAAACCAATACCAACGTAGCTACTCTACGTAACGTAGATGGTCTACGGCATACGCTTTAAAGAATTTTATATTTTTATAGTAGTTTTTTTACATTAAACCACAATTGTTTAGGTTTAGAATATAATAGATTGTAGGTAAACAGTGCGCAAGCAATTAACCAATGCAAGACGTCAACAACAAGTCTCTATTTTTTTAATACAAAGAATACCTCCAATCCAATATTCCCAACGTGAGAGTTTTTTTTTATTCTGCAGTTACTAATTCAGTATTTAGTATTATAATATAATAATACCACAAAAGTTTGCTAATTTAATTTATAAATTACCAACATCAAAGTGACATAATAATATTATGTTAGCCAAGTAATAAATTTGATTGTTGTTGTCAAATAGATAGGTGCACACAAGATTTAAGAATGCAGCATACATACTTCTCATTGTAAATACATAATTTGGAACAGCAACTAACATACTTAAATCTGATAGTTTAATGGATAAAGCACTCATCCGACAAGCTCAATATGTGTGATTGAATCCCATTTCTAATGCGTGTCCGGAAACTTGTACGTATCGTCACCGTTTTAGCAAAAGCATCTATGTGCACTTTCTCAAATTGTGCAGGAGAAGGATAAAACTGAATAAAAAAATAATGTTACATTTAAACATTAAAATTATGAAGAATGCTTTATTATAATCAGAAAATGGTCTAAGATTATTATTTTGTTTACAAAAATCTTTTATTTTTAATACAAAAATAATAAAAATACAGTTTGTGATGTCACATAAGTTGTTTTGACCGTTTTGTAAATACACATAGTTTAATTTATTCATCAAAATGTGAATAATAATAAATGCATGAAAAACTGTTACATAAATAATAGTTGAAATATACATAGTGCGTTAGTGATAAATTGCAATATCATTTTATTAATTATTAATGCAATAGTGAGATGATGTTATATTTATAAGTTCGTTTACTTTCTATTAGCAGGTTTAAATGTTAGGTTATCGTAGAAATAGTGGTGATCTTTCTCTATTACACTTTTTAATTCCTGAAGATGTATGTATTTCGACTGCGATATTGGCAATGATTCATTATATATATTACAAAGGCAGTCAAACGGTTGCACTGATAAAGTTGAGTTTGTAAAAGATTGTTCCATCTGGTAGATACTGTAACATTTTAATATCATATACAACAGGATCTCCGATTCGTTTTCCTGGTCTGATTGAACTTAATCCAGATTTAATCTTATCCATAATTCTTAAAAATTAAAAATCAATGACATTAATTTTATAAGGTTGTTTTGGTCTTGCTAGCCGCATACGTGCTATATAATCAGATGGTGAATATATTGGAGGCTTAAAATACTTTTCTTAGGTGGCATGTGCACTATCAGCCTCTATCATGGTGTGGCCTTTTTCCAGAAAAAGCTGTTGAATCTCGATGTTTTTTCTCTCTAAATAACTTAGAGCAGTAGCGAATAATTTATTTCGGTTTTGATATCCACACCCATCCGATATTAGAATTATTTCATTGTATTGTCCTGCTTTCGATGAGATGAGACAAATTCATTAGAAGATACATTATGAAGAATGTATATGGTGAAATTGTGTAGTTGCAGCTTTTGTTTATAATACATTTGTGCCTGTGTTTTGGACATAGCAGCACACTTTGGAGATCCATTGTGATTACTAACCGTCCAGTAATACTTCTGGTACTCTCCTTCATTTCATTTTTGGTCTTCTAGCATCTTTTTTTTTTTTAATAATGTGGCTATTGTATTCCATTTCTGAAACATTCTTCATTTTATAACTACAGCAGATGGCAGTGATGGCACACTGATCTTTACGTGGTTGGTGGATACTGATTTTTTGGTGGTAAATATACTGGAGTATATTCTGCTGCTTTATGACCATTTTCCAGAGACCATTTTCCAAAGACCATTTTTTATATGCATCATGCATTTGTATTTTGGATCGGAAACACGATTCCACATACACCCTGGAGGTATTTTCTCTGCAATAATGGCTGGGAACTTTGGAATTAGATCCAACCATAATGTAACATTTTTCCATAAATCTCTCCGTTTTGAGTTTTGGTTGCACTACCAATTATTTATCTTCAGTCAGATTCTTATTACCTGTCATTGTTGCTTTCAATTGGCCACTGTCATCGAGACGTTTGTAGTTGTTTATCCAACTTTTAAATTAATTCTCGCCTATACCCTATTGACCATGTAGGCATCTTCCAGAAATTATTGAATATTTCCTGTCTCTGTTTTTGAGAAAGCATCTTTCAAACCGTCGTGCAAGACCATAATGCATAGCATATAACATAGAAACAAACTATGTGTAGCCAAACTGTAAAAAAACATTACACTCTCGATATCAAAATACCATCTTACTTATATGTTACTATAGTATACACATAGTTGTTTTTGTGAACCGTGGTTTTTGAACCTTACACATAGCTGTTTTTTATTTTTTGAAATAACTTCGGAGCGAGTTTACCCAACACATAGATCATTTTACTGGCCTATAGAGAAAAAAATAAGGAATGACTTGGTATTTAAAAGTCATTTTTGATAAAAGTGACACATAGATGATTTTGCTAAAACGGTGACGGTATGCAGTTCGCCGTACACTTCACCGTGAAATTTTTATCGGAAATATATGGCCGTACATTAAAGACCGTCCAACCTCTTTGGGTCGTATAGTACTGACTAATGTATAAATGTCTAAATAAAACACGGTTCTTGTCGGTTTACACTTTACAGGAAGCCAGCAAATTTTGAAAATAGCCGATATATTGGATTATTTGTTAGGTTAAGTTAGGTTTTCATTCTTAAATTTTGCCAAAATCAGCTATGAAAATTGAATTAATGTTCATAATGAATCTAATAAAATTGGAGACCATTTATAGTATATGATCATCTCTTTCCGATAAGAAAGTCCACGGCGAACTGTGCCACGGTGAAATGTTTTACGTACAATTTACATATAACCCTTCTAATGGATATGTCTCTGAATATATTCCAAAATACGTATTTTAAATAAACAAATTATAGTTAATTACTTCTCGTTAAGTGACATTTTCTGTTCTCTGGACCAGCGTTTCGACGCCTGCTTATTTCCAAACATCACTTAGTTAGTTTTCACTGTCAAACACCAGCACTTTGGTATCATAAAAAATTACACAGATATTAATGCTTTTTTATTATGTATTTCGCACGCTATTCTGTTAATAAAATACATACCTACATAATTATTATTATAATACATTTTTAATAATAAGCCTCAAAGAGCGACATTAGAATATAATATGTAAATTATTATTAAGTAGGCAAAACAAAAAAATTAAACAATTTTCACAACATATGTTATTATTTATAATATATGCGTTAACCGTGTAACTGCTTTGTGTAAAAACTTAAAAGCATTTTATTGCTAACATTGAAATACAATCTCTAACTAAAATGTTATTATTTTCATAGCAACGTATCTAATTAGAACGTTATGACCTCATTTTCAAAATATTATATAGGATTTATAGACGCATATTATGTATTTAATGTCGATATCGATTTACTCAACTCGGTTACATAATATCCACTTGGGAGCCAGTTAATATTCAGCACCTCAATCAATTCGATAATACTATTTCGGTAAATATGTAGATATTGCAATTCTTTCAAAAATACGTCGAAGATATTGTGCACTCAGCTATTTCCTGACAATAAAAAATCAAATCAATATCATTATAATATGAATATTTAAAATATTGCAAGGAAAAATCACACGTCCAATTTCGTAGACATTGTACATTATTTGTAGATGAATCATTTGTAATTTGAGATTTAATTCGCTTTAGTCACAAAATGATATACTAAGGCCCGTTTCAGACGGGACACCGGTGTCGCACTCGTATATAATAAGACGGCCTTCGTATTCGAATAAAGGGTCCATTGTAGTATGTTTATGAACGCCCAAGAGCTAATGAGTCAACTTGTGTCCGGTACACTTTTTCGTCGGCCGCTACATTCTCAAGCCGCCGATACACTCTTTTTTTATTACCGCAGCCAGTTTTATGTTCTAATTTATAACGCGAAATTATGCGTTGACTCATTAGCTATGGGACATTCATAAACACAATACAAAGGCCCGTTTATTCGAATGCAAACGCCTTCTATATTATATCGAGCGCCACACCGGTGTCCCGTCTGAAACGGGCATACAGCTCACACGACACATGTTATTGTTATTTATTATTATTACACTGAATTTACATACAAATATAGGTATACAATATACATAAACACAATTGATTACTTACTAACAATAAAGAAATATAAAAACAGTTACACAATATTAATAGTGGCAAAATAATGCCATTGCTACCACATTCTCAATATCTACTGGTCCAACAGTGGATTATATTTCGGCTGTAACTTTGTTTAAGCTTGACATCCACGAAATAAACTTTGCCAAAAGTAAATTTTTCAGATAAATTATGCAAATAATTACTCTTAATAAGTACATATTACCACGATCATATTTGCTTATACTGTTGCGTAGATAAACGCTTCGGTACTGAATGTACTCATATAGTCCGGTACAAAATAACTATGTAGGTTTAAAATTACATATATGCAACGGATGAATGACTTTCATATGCTCGATGGATTTCCAGAATGGAAGAGACCCCCGGAAGAAGACGAGATTTTAATGGAGAGACAGTGTTGAGTAGGGATTCCAATCCCGGGATCCCGAGCTATTTTCAATACCTATAAATCCCGGGATTGATAAAACATAATCCCGAAACTTTCGGGATTGATTTTTGTATCAATTGTTATGGAAAATAAAATAAAAACGAAAATATAACAGAAAAAAAACTTTTAATAACAAATAACTACATTAGAAATAAACTGAGTTTGAATGAAGTTTGATTTATACCCATGTGTAAGTTGCCGATTCATTTTATTTTTTCACATAAATTAATAAAAATGAGAAAGATTGGAAAAAACAATGCTTCGCACTATTAACAAAGTAATTCCACCATGATCTCACACGTTTTACGGCAGTTTCATATTTGGCTGACTAATTAGATTTATGAAGAGGAAAGGCCATAAGTACACCATGATTTGCTTTACTATTTTAAATCTCGCTAACCCATTCATTAAGTCTTTACTATCAGAAACAGCAATCTCATATTAAATTCACATTATTATTTATATTACAATATTATTTACACCATTAAACGTATGTATTTCCAAGATTGAACGTATACAATGTTAACAATAAATGTTTTAAATAGTATAAATTATACTAGATTTATTTTTGACCGATTTTATCAATGTTATTTGTAAATATAATAATTTTATATTAACAATGGAAAAAAAATGCCAATCCCGGGACCAGTCCCTGGATTGTCAAATTGTAATCCCGGGATCAGAATTTTGGCTCGGGATTGGATTCTCTAGTGTTGAGTGTGGGGAAGGATGTCGACGCCAGGGAGATGTCACCGGTGGACGACTGGGCGAAAGCATTTGAGGACCGAGTATTGTGGCAGCGAACAATTGATGAGCCCTTCTTCTTATCGTACCATTCCATGACGAAAATCACCATCACCATCAGGGCGATCTTTGTCGTCGTCATGATCGTCTGATCTTTCCATGGATAACAAATTGGGATGTTGTGAAAGCCTGAACAAAAACGAACCATATGTGCGAATAAGAAAGCATTCGGCACGCATATATCTCCACAAGATGCGTTAGCGTTAGAGCAAGATCGAATTTCTACGGATGACTTTTTTTTGGAACATTTTTTTGGAACGTCGCCGGTAAATATTGATTTGAATGATTACATTCGTTTAAAAACTGCGAGCACTTATTGCTGAAATTTATTATTATGTTTAACTATGATGTGTTTAAGTTTGATAGCCGTACTGACAAGCAACATGATGATGGTATAACGTTTCAGAGTTAAATTAATAATTGAGGTTCTTCTGTGCGTTATACGTGAAAAACACGGCTTCGTTTTGTCGAACAATAGCCGCTCTCTTTATGTTATTACTCTTGAGATGTTGTATTTTTTTATCTCGTAATGTGGCCGAGGTAGGTACTGTAGCTTTTAGGTTCTGATACTACGCAAAACATTTCGGTCTTTACCCATTCATTTAAGGATGTCAACATTTGTCACTCGGTCAGTTTAAGGAGTTTCGAGTATGCGTCTATACAACTACATCTCGAAAGCATAAACTCTCCGTGACTTCTCCTGGTAGAGCGCATAATATCTCCATAGCATAGAAAAGGATTTAGGGAATGTAACACCGAATCATACGCAGTCTCAGATCTAGGTTAAGGTCTCGATTGCTAATGAGGTGTCTCATTTTGAGAAATGCACCCATTGTCATCTCAATTCTTCCTGAAACAGGTCCCACTGAGGAGATCAAAGCTCGAATTAGGTTGTATCCTCATCCAAGAAAAATGCACGCATGCTTGTAAATTTACAAAAACTGCAATGTGTTTTCAAATCTTTTTGGGAGGTTGTGAATAAATAATCTTAACAATTCGGTCGACTGAATGACTAGTAGAACATTTTGAATCTGTCAAAAAAGTTTAAAGCGAAATGAAACCTCTAATGAATCAATCCTATTTTGACCTGTCCACTGACTTATCGCAAAGAAAACGATGACATGCTTGAAAAAGTATGGGAAATTAATGCCGTATCAAAAATGACCAAAGCAGACTTCATCTTTCTATATGATGTTGAAACTTGGATTCCATGGACGGCAAAGAGGACGAATATTTTCGTTCTGAAAGAAATTTCGCGTGAAAGACCAACGACGAGATATTAAGAAGATAAAACAATATTCGCACTTGTAAAGGACATAGGATAATTAAACAATCTATCGCAATGACCGAGTAAAAGGGAACCAACCTTCAACCTTCGAGAAATCAAAAGCAATTTAGTTCTGGGGTCACTCAAACTATAGGACAACTTGTACACCAAAAAACACATTTTGCATAAAAATCACTTGACGAATTCTCGTTAGAATATTTAACAACACGATAGAGAATGACGTAAAACGGAAAATTGTGAATTCAATAATATTTACTAGTAGAAAAAATGTGTAGGTAGACAATTAAAATTCATTGCTCAATTATATTTTTAATACAGCTGAATAAACATTTTTACTATCAGTGGATGCATTGTTCACCTAGTATCATTTTAAAAATTAAATTATAACATTCAATTTAAGTTTCAACAGTATTTATCTAGTATCCATCATATTTTTGTTGCTGTAGGCCATTTTATTCAATCCTTTCAGATTGTTATTAAGTTGAGTCCCAGCTATCTCTCCATTATTGGGGATTCCAGTGTCGAAAATATTTTTCACGTGTGTATTCCCCATAATTGTCTTCGTTTTCTTCCCCAATCTGACCACATAGCTTCGCAAATTTATAATATTTTTTAATAATTATGATCTCTGATATGATTTTTGCTACGATACATTTAAATGTCCTCATTTGTAGATACTATATTTAAGATACATTCAGCTTTGGCTGTATCTACCTCAATTAACTATAATTTATTATTGGTAACTAACCATTCTCAATTTGTTTTTGTTTCTACCAACGTCATTTTAAATGTGTATTAAATTCATGTGTCATAATATTAAAAGCGACACGAATTTTAAAACGTAGATCACTGTTTTTTTTTTAAACTTAGTTGATACGAACACCAACATCAAAAATAAATTCGCAATGTCAAATAACGAAATAACAACTGATTATTGGAGGGTAAAAACATATCCCCAACAATTCAAATTCATGTAGTCAGATCTCTATATTATCGAAACATGGACGGTGACAAGAGACGTAAGCATTTCAAATGTGGTGTTGGCGATGAATTAGTGCCATAGACGGTCAGGTAACCGGACAAAACAGAAAATGACAAAACAGAACAGTGACAAAACCGAACAGCCAGGGGAAAAAAGAAACATTAATTTTTGTGGAATCTATTTAGGTTACATCCACAGTGGCCGCGTGGCTTAAGCGTTGGACTATCACTGTGTGGGTCTCAGGTTCGAATCCTGGGTCTGGCAACTACACATATTGTTTTTCAATTTGTGTGTGAGTCAGGGTATGGACCTAATAGGTTGAGCAAGTGGCTGACAACCATTTCTCGTAAAAAACAAAAATCTGTTAATACAAACCTCTACCCTGTGGAGGCCTATATGATCCTATTAGGATCGGACATGGTCGGAAAAAAATTAGGTTAGGTTAGGTCATTATTTCGTTGTACCTAGTCACGCAATCATTTTGAACATATTATATTGATTATGATGAGATATCCAAAGCTTGCCGGCAACGCCGAGTTAAGTACCGTTTATTTGAGGCTTTCTAGCGATTAGGAATGCAGAAATTAGGTATATAATTTGATTTTTAATGGCGTATTGAAAATCTGTGCTATTAAAAATCTATCACCATAATAGAGATAGGACAATTTCAAAAGTAAATTTAAATTTTTCCTGAAAGGTTATAGTTAGGTATATTTATCGTTGTTCTGTTTTCTCATGGAACCAGACGGTCAATACGACGAACAAGTTCATAGTATGCGAGCTGGCCATGGCGAGATACTCTTCTCATTCGCACTTTCTTTTCACTTTCCAATTTTTTTGGCTACATATCCTGCAGAAAGGACGATAACTTCACTTCCGCAGAACTTATATTATACGTCTACCACTTGAGTTGTCCAGTAATTGTCTTTTATTCGAGCCACGTGTCTCTTTGTTTTTCGCAAACTCTGAACATTGGATATCCCTGTTTATTCCCACTCTTTTATTGAGGTTCCTCGTGGGAATTGTGATATTATATATTATTTTCAATAGCCCTTTTCACATAAATCTAGATCTCTTCTTACCATACGAATAATTACAATTGCCTTAAATTTATACTAGCACCTACAGACACAGTATCAAGAGAAAGGTGTAAATAAAAATAATTAACAAAAGTATTGAACATTATATCCTTTTGACTCTTGTTGGATTTAAATTAATTTAATGACAATTATTTCTTATTTCCGGTACATTATAAAGTATGGGAAAAATATTGTAATATTCTGTTCACAGCAAAGTATATTTCTGGAGTAATATCGAATGGAAATGTGTAGTGAAAACGGAGAGTCTTTCTTTTATAAGGCTTCAATCCCCCAGAGGCATTCGCACTACATAATTTCCAATAATACAGCGTGGCCGAAAAACAACGATATATTATAAACTGTTTTAATTTAAAAATGTATTCTATAATTTAACATGCTTATTTTTTACAACGTTTTTATTAGCTCGTATTCTTGTTTGTCCGGTGGTTGTTTGTCCAGTACAAATCTTGCAATCGATTTTTAACCAACTTCCCGACTAGCTAGACATATGAAACTTTTAGAATAAATCAGAACACGATGCCAGTGCATTCTTTTAACACTTTTAGCCATCTTTAAGCAGAATTGAATTCATTTTCAGTTAATTGTTTTGTATGGAAAGTTATTTCAGAAAAATCCGTAAAAAGTAAAAGACTATTATTGGTTGCTAAGGGGGTGGTCCTAGCAACTAAATTATTAATATATACGTGCGTTACTATGGAAATCTAAATGAAATGTCAAAATGACATTTCAGTATTCTATATTGTTTGTTTGTTTTTTTATTTACTTAATATCAAGTACAAGTTTGAGCATATTGAGCATAATAATTCAACAGAAAATTTAAAAACGTTGTATATAAAAATTTCTTTTTATCTTGTAATTATTTTTACTATGATTACATTCTGGTGTGGATTTTGGCTCCCGCTTACAGACGCTTGTTTTATTTTTTTATAATATGGTGTTCACTGTGAAACGCTACATTATTTGCTTTTCTCCTCTGAATGAGGTTCCACTGTTCAGTGTTTCCATCCAGTTACATTGGAAAGTTTACGATTAGCGAGTTCTTCCGTCCTACAAAGACATCTAATATTCTTTGACGCTCAAACGTGGGCCATTGTATCGCTATGTGTACAATGTTTCCCTGAGCATCACACTCTGCGATTCGCTCCTCGCATGACAATAGCATTTTTGTCATTTCTGCTCATTATGCAATTTTTGTCAACAGACCCATTTTTTAATAATGGTCAGTCATTCTACCCATACATGCTCTGGATTCAAATTATTGACCTACTGATGACAACATCACGTGAATAATAAAAGGGAACTCGTAAACGTCCCTACTCATAGACATGTTAGTCTGTTTATACAAATTTCATTATTTTATACAAAGATAGATGGCATTAAAATTAATCCGCATTTATAATTGTATTTTTAAGGCTATACCTCAGCTGAGGCATGGTCTAAAAAGATCGTGACTAGGCGATGCGCGGATTGTGCAAATGACGCGAGCCGAACGAAATATAATTTGTCATAAAAATTCAACATGCGTCCTTTTAATGTTATGTTTATTATTATATTCGTAATAATAATAGTAAATGTACATGTTTTCTTTTTCAAGTACATGCGGAACGTTTTTTAGTCATCTTTACACGATTTAAGAATATATTCCTCCGACGCCATCACAAAACAAATTGACGTGCTCACACCTCGACTGTCAGTCTCCGATTGGCGACGACTGCGAAATTTCGTTTCACATGCTGTTGAAAATTATTTGCCGTTTCACTTATGTACGCTCTTAACATTCTGACAATGCATGTGCAGATGTCCGCATATTGTATTGTATAAAATATATTGCAAGTACATAGTTAAAAATACACTACATTGCAATAAGGATATTGAAAAATTGCGTTGATGTATTTCACCTATTCTGCTAACGTGTCCATTTTAATATTTATAATTTTTACGCGAAGGAGTGTGCTGGTAAAAGTCAATGATCCAAGAACTCGAATCCCGTGGCTGATTCGAATTTAAACAGTATACAATGTACGAATAAATGCAAAGTTGGTAATGCTAAAATAACTCTGATTGTATACATATATTTTGTCAACTGATTTACAAGTGCCATAACCTGGTCCAATTTATTGTAGTTGTCTTTTTAACTAGTCACCCTGTACGAAAATTGTTGTTCTTTTCCGAAGACAATGCATACGTGTATTTTTTATCAAAACAGTGTAGGTTAGGTAGAACTTGACAAAGTTTTTGTGGGAAGGGCTACGTAAAAATGTAAACAAATTTCCGTCTTACAATGTAGATAAGTACCGACATTTAATCTTTTTCGCGAGACATAAGCGATGTCTTGTTGACTACGCCTACAATTAATAGTGAATAATATAAAAATACGGACCTACATAGGTGCTAAACTATAGTCATATTTTACTTACAATGGATTCATAATGATCTCGCACACATATAGCAATATTCTATAGTAAGCAATTTTGGTCGATCGCACGACATGGGTCGTGGTTAGGGAATCCAATCCCGGGATCCCGAATCCCGGGATCCCGGGATCCCGAGCTATTTTCGATACCTATGAATCCCGGGATTGATAAACATAATCCCGGGATTTCGGGATTGATTTTTTTATCAATTTTTATGGAAAATATAACAGAAAAAATACTTTTAATACAAAATAACTACATTAGAAATAAACTGAGTTTGAATGAAGTTTGATGTGTAGGTTGCCGATTCATTTTATTTTTTCACATAGATTATTAAAAATGAGAAAGATTGGTAAAAAAACAATGCTTCGCACTTTTAACAAAGTAATTCCACCATGATATCATACGTTTTACTGCAGTTTCATATTTGGCTGACTAATTAGATTTATGAAGCGGAAAGGCCATAAGTACGCCATGATTATTTGCTTTACTATTTTAAATCTCGCTGATCTATTCATTATGTCTTTACTATCAGAAATAGCAATCTCATATTAAATTCACATTATTATTTATATTACAATATTATTTACTCCATTAAACTTGTGTATTTCCAAGATTTAACGTATACAATATTAACAATAAATGTCTTAAATAGTATAAATTATACTAGATTTATTTTTGACCGATTTTATCAATGTTATTTGTAAATATAAAAATTTTATATTAACAAAGGAAAAAAATCCCAATCCCGGGACCAGTCCCGGGATCCCGGGATTGTCAAATTGTAATCCCGAAATCCCGGGATCAGAATTTTGGCTCGGGATTGGATTCCCTAGTCGTGGTAATGTAAAAAGCGAGTAAGTTCAGTTGTAATATAATAATATCATTGAGATTTTGAAGGGTAAGCATTAATTGTTCTTATTTTCTTAACCAGATTACGTGAAGATCGTTTTTAAATTTAACCATGAGGGAACCTACGTGATCTCGTCATATCACGTGATTTATATTGCATCACTCAAGGCCTGCTACAATAGTGAAAGAAACGAGTTGATGTGTATGCCCGTGCTTTAACTGAGGCGTAGTTCCTCTTTTAGTCACGCAGTAGGCTGATGCACAGTACAATAGTTTGATGAGAATCAATACATGGTTCTACCTACTAATTGTTTTTTTTGTTTGTTTATAACAGGTAATACGTCCTACGACTGCCAGTCAGTGCAAATGGCATAGTAAAAGTTACCTCGTTTTCAATTGATATATGCTTCGAATTTGGCAAAACCTTAAATTTCAGTATTTTCCATCCTCCTGATCAGTGATTCACTTTATATTCAAAAGCATGTTACTGTTTTCTCCAGATTTATCTGGGTTTATTAGTGTTGATAAGTACAACAAAAATACGAACAATCAGTGGACAAGCCTAGCATTGCCAATAAATGGTGTATTATTCATCTTCAAAAACTTACCAAGTCGATTTTGTCAAACGCAGAAAGCATTATTTTCCAAATATTAGGAAAATACAATCACATAAATAATAACATGTCATGTTTTGTGGAAGTCAACTAAATTGCAACGATAAAATCGACGATGTGATTACGTTAAGTTTGTATGTGAGAGGTCTCTTAGATTTTTCAGAAAATTTACTAAACCGACAAAACCGGTCCCGCTTTCCATTGAATTAACCATATCATATTTTGTTTTATTTTAATTAATACAATGTTAATCTAACAATAATTTTATTGAAAGCGGTAAATAGTTAAATATAATTTGATACAATTTTTATAATTTTACATACTTACTATTATTAGATTACTCAGATTTTAATAACTGATTAAAATAATGTTTGTTTATTAGTTATATATTGACGTAGTAGTCAAAAGACGAATGCATACATTTGATCTGTCGCTCACCATTTGTGGCCTGATGTAAACGTACTAAATGACTAAGTAATTTTATTATTTTGTGGATTTCAATAGAAATTTGATATTGACATTGAAATTCGAGCCGATCATAAAATTTATTCTGCTACTGTGGTACAATGTTACAATTATTGTTTCGTGTGGCACGTTTGGGGACGTAGCTATATTACCCACAATAATCAAGGCATTTTTCAGTCATTCACAACCATTTTCACAACATATTATATGCATCTAAGCATCGTGTATCCAATACTATAATGCTAGGGGTCGTACGATGTCCTGCTTTTCCTGTCACATGAGACATGTTTTTGTGGCACCGCTGCAAAGTGAGAGAGGGTAAATCTTCAATAGTTTACGATGACATTTGAAGTAGGAAATATGAGGTTTGGAATTTATTTATTATTTGTCAACATCACTTATATGAAGCAGAAAACTATCTGTATAAGCAAATGTTGGCAATGCGATCGCTATAGCAATTCCGATCATCATTAAATTATATAATACACTTGAAGAAAGGGTTGAAACTATACCCTTCTACATATATGATAATATTACTAATATATTTGCAGATAATGAGAAGTGGAGCAAGGAGAAGAGTGAGCTCTGACTGAGTTTACTGAGTTTACCCTAATGCAAAGTGCCTGGGAGAGAAAAAGCACATGGGAATTACTAAAAAGAAAATGAAGTTACGTTGTTTATTAAATCAAAAGAACGAAGCTAATCATACGGACAGCAAAATGTATGTGAAGAGATCTTCACGCCCACAATAAAACGCCGCAAATTTTGTGAAAGCAAGATAATTGGCCTTAGTAGCAACCAGGTCGGACGGGCCGATGGGTCCAACCCATGGGCCCCACATCCTGAAGCGAGCCCCCAGGCTAGGAACTTTGGCGGGCCCCCCTACCTATCGCTAAGGATAAAGGCACTGTGATGCTCTACAGTAGCGTTTTCCAAATGGTGTGTTTTTTTGTATCTTTTAATATATCCATTTGAATTGTGGAGTTGTCGACTACCGATACATAATTAAAAATTGTATCGTCCAAGCACATAAATTTAAATAATAACATTATCGTAGGAAAATAGCGCCTATGAGAGCAAATTTGTGATGTGTGTTTATCTGGTTGAATCGCCACGCCGGGCCCCTCCTGAGTCCGGGCCCCCAGGCTACATGACATGGCAGTCGACAAGTGTAGGCATGTAGAAGATGATAAAAACGTTCATTGCGTCATGCAGATGTCGATACAGTGCAGTTCAACGTGAGGTGACCTCATTGTTGTTCTGGAGATTTCGGCAGATTTTGCTAACTGACAAAATTTTTTCACGAATTTTATCTTGGGTGAGAACTGTCACTATTTATAACCGCGCATCAAAAATACAAACCTCCCTATTATCTTTTATCGTTGTACCTATGTAAACTGTTTCTGTCAATCTGTCAAATAAATTTTCCATCTCCGCCAGCAACTACAGGTCTTCATACATCCGCCCATCATCATCCACACACTCAACATCCAACATCCACGATTGCAAGATAATCCAGATGGTTCTGCACCGCGCTTAGCGGACTTTAGATGCATTTATTTCCTAATCACCTAGGATAAAGTTAAGGTAATTATAGGTGATCAACTGACAACCGGATATTACTTTATAAATAATAAAATTAATTCTAAGTATTATTGGTTCAGCATCACTGCTCTGTGACCTTTGAATTCCATACCTACATAATAACTAAATAATTATGATTGCTGAGTACGAAGTCTTGTAGATATAAAACAAATGAAGAAGCAGTTTTATTGTGTTCTTAAAAAAGTTGATTATTTAAAGTTTATATAGAAACTTAAAAATACAATAATCCGATAAAAAATGTAATAATTGCCACAATTAAGTATTGAAATAACAGTGCAACAAACTAACAACATCTATAAATATAATTAAATGAAAACTGATCGGAAGAATGGAATAACTGTCAAGAAATCCTAACTTCAAAATATGTGTATGGTAACAACTCACGTCGCACTCCGGTGAAGTAAGAAAGCTTCAAAACATAAAACAGAAGTCTCTATCTAAATCAATGACATTAATGTCATGATCTAAATAAAATACTTTAAAAAAACTGATTGTCAGATGTATAGCGGGTGCACTTGCACTGATGTTCACGACTCTCGCGGTGCAGTACGTAAGGTGCTGGTCTTTCATCCGGGGGCTCCGGATTAGATTAATACAATATAATAAGATGTAATGTGATTTTCTCAAAGCTCGGGTGTTTGTGATTGTTTCACCACGGCCTCTTGGCCTGTTGTAGTGTTATAAAATAAAGAATATAATCAGTGGCGAAGGGTGGAGGTAGGCTTCTAAGAAACGCCATAAATAGTGCACACTAAACTTTGTTAGTCATACGTATTTGTTTTCATTGAAAGAAGACTATAATTTACAGATGGTGTTGATAAGTTTTTAAAATTCAATTCAACGCTGCAAAAACAAAGCCATAATAGATAATAGTAAACAATACTCGTCTATCTATAAAATATTTAAAATTGTGCAATTAAATCATACATAACTTTGGATATTTTATAGATATAATAATATTTTTTATCAATTATAGTTTGGTTTAGGCAGGGCTTAATGAATTTAAAAAAAATAACCAACAATATTATATGTAATAATAATATGTATTTTAATCCAGCGAAAATAAATAAGTATGAATGAAAAAGTGTGCACAATTTTGTCGTATCGCCCAAAATATACCAAAACAATTATGGTTTTGTTTAGGCAGGGTTTAATTGATTTTTAAAAACTAACCAATAGATACCACCTGTAAATTGTAGTCTTAGCTCAATAAAAACAAAATACGTATGACTAACAAAGTCCTAAAGTCCAAAGCTACCTCCATCCTTCGCTACTGGAATATATATATATATATATACATATAGATATTTATTGGTTATAATATATATTTGATTACTTATATAATATGTTTGTTGTAATATGTACAACCGCGATTGTACGGCTATTAATTATCATTATTATTATTAGTATTCACTCATCCTGGTCGGATAAACATCCGTTTTCCCATCCGGATCCCACACTATCAACATTTCAGTAGGTACTCCAGAATCTGGCGTTTCTCAACCTCTCCATAATGCACACTAACAATTTCAATGTGTTTATATACTGTATATTGAATAAATTATTGACGTGCCTACCAGCAGTCATCACTCACGTAACCACAGGTTGAGAATCGCTGCTCCACGTGGTTTCGATTACGAATTATATGTTTTCTAATATAAAATATGGTTTACGACTTGAATATACGGCAATGGATATTATAAATTATAGCTAAATTAATATTTATACAATTACGTAATTAATTAGCTATAAATTGTGAGCAACGTCAAAACAATATCATAAGAAGTATAACAAAATATTAAAACATCGTAATTTTTCACAGATTTTTTGCGCCTCCCCCAATTCCAAACTAAACTTCTCAAAATAAAAATTATTAAATATATTTTATTAAAAGCCACACATAGTGTAATGGTCATGGCCCCCACAAAGGGGAGGCTAACAGGGCTCTAGCCTGGGGGCCCGATCTCAGGAGGGGCCAAGCGAGGCGAGTCGACCAGATACGAAAGATAAACACACATCACAAATATTTGCTTTAAAGTAAATAAAAAGTCGCCTGCGGGGCTATTTTCCTTCAATAATGTTATTATTTAAAATTATGTGGTTGTACGATACAATTTTTAATTGTGTATCGATCCTCGACAACGGATGTATTAAAATCAATGAACATATAAAAAAAACACTATTCTATTAGCTTATTAGATTATTCATTATTCTTAGCAATAGGTAGGGAGGTCCGCCAAAGATCCTAGCCTGGGGGGCCGCTTCAGGATGTGGGGGCCATGGTAATGGTAATGTAATAAGACTTAGAAAGGGCCAACAACAGAAGCATTTCATGGAAAACATTTTCACCTTATTTTTTGTTAACACGGGTCCAAGCGATTTCTGTAATTCGTTTTTCAGAACTCAGAAATAATGGGAACTTAAATACCTTACGGGTAACAGGCAACCGATATCGAGTGTGGAAGAATATAGGATAAACTTAAACACGTATCAAAAATACGGCTCTCCTTCGTTCTGACAACTGCTCTCGGTTTATGCACTGACGCTCATTCAATATTAGTGTTGCACGTCAATAATGTGTGGTTCATTTTCGTAGGATACTCACACATTCAAGAACATGCGTCAAAATGTAGTGCATTGAGGGTAATTATGTTTATTAATCTTTTCTCTTGCTGAAACCTATACCTACACAATGAATCACTGAGAATTAAAAAAAATTAAATAAGTACCATTTTTTTTTTAAATACCAATATATCATTGTAACTTCAAAGTCATAGTGGGATAATGAAAAATTCTTAGCAGTACGTAGGTATCGTTTAAGTATTATATACCGCAGAATAAAACAAAGTAAACATAATATAGTTACCAAACTTTCTTTCTCACTAATTATCTTATATATTGTAATTTCTATATATTTATGTTCTTCCTACTCTCTTACTTTTTATCTTGTTAGACTTAACTATATTATAATTTATATATGGAAATTTGCTGGTTGCAATATCTTTTTTCTATTCTATTTTTATACATATTTGTAATCTATGTAACCATTCGTTTTCCTTTTCTTTTTCTTTTTTATTTAGCTACGAAGTCTCAATTGAGTCCTTAAGATGGTACATCAGTGAAACGGCAAATAATTTTCAACCATAGGTGCAACGAAATGTTGGACTCGCTGGCAATCGGAGAGCGAAAGTCGAGCTGTGTCCACGTCAATTTGTTTCGTGATGGCGACGGGGGTATTAATTCTTAAATCGTGTAACGATGACTAAAAAACGTTACCCATTTACTTGAAAAAGAAAACATGTCAATGAATATATTATTATTGTTACTAATAGAACAATAAACAGAACATTAAATGGACGCATGTTGAATTTTTATGACAAATTATGTTTTGTTCTGCAGGCGTCGTTTGCACAATCTTCGCGTCGCTTAGTCACGATCGTTTTAGACTGTGCCCCAGCTTAATAAATTAAAATAAAATAAAAACGTTAAACTTCAATTATTATTATCTCAAACTAGTATTTTGGCTTCTTCCAATATTGCTTTCAGGTAGCGAATTATTGCTAATTGCAAAAGCTTCAAGCTTCAAACGATCAAGATGCAGTCGTTTCCACATGCCATTTTTTAAAACTTTACGATTATTTTTGGTAGTTTTCATATTATGCAGATTTTATTTGTATTTTTTTAATCGATCATTCCACCAAAACTTCCATTTTACCCCACTACACCGACCAACCACTGTCAAAAAACAATCCATTCTCATTTTACTATGTCGAGTTATTTATGGTGGATAATTATTATTAATGCATGCAAAAATTTGATGGGTTAATCAATTTTATTAAATCGAATAATATATATGTAAAAAAAATATTTTTATTATTAAAAACACGATACCTATTATAATTATGTGTATTACTTTGTAAGTATTTAATTATGTTTTATTAACATCACGAATAATCTTGGATTCACTAGACACACTACAGACGAAACAGCGTACTAATATTCATTATTTATATAAATTTACGGTGTGCACTTTTAAAAAACGCACGTGTCGACAACTCGAGAGCCGCACGAACGGACCCGGAAGCGCCCGGAGGCCTCGATTGTAAGCATACGACTAATCAGATAACACTTCTGGAAGCCCGACATAGCCTGCGCGTAACATTTCATAACGAATATATTAATAAACGCCGATAACTGTGACATGACATATTATGTATGATTCGCTGGGTTACATGTAAGTTGTACATATGCAGTTCATCGTGGGACACTTATTCGTGCGCCGCACTACGTGAAACATGAGTTCGTGTAACATTTTATCAAATGACGAATTCTTCTTTGAATATTTCACCGTGGAATACATTTGTACGTGTCTTACAAAATGCGGCGATAGTTTGCAAATAGTACTGTTCCAATTAGATTAACCCTAACCTAACCTAGTAAAGACATCTCATAACATTCGCCACATGTTGTAGCATACGTACAAATATACTCCACGGTGAAATGTTCAACGAAGAACTCGTCATTTGATTAAACGTTACACGAACTCATGTTTCACGTACTGCGGCCCACGAATAAAGTGTCCTGCGGTGAACTGTTTACGTACAAATTTCCGGATACGGATTCGCCGTACTGACCATCGAAAGTCGTGTCGTAACTAGGCGAAAACGGTGTGATTTCAAATAAAACACGTGGAAGAAGTAGGGGAAAAAATGATGTTATAACCACACTATGTGAGAATAAAGCGCGAAATATATTATGATGCATGTCGCGGACTCTCACGTGACGTCACGGTAAGCTGCCGCTACGGGGTAAAGTATGTAATGTCGTTTTTCTTGGTGTTTAAAATGATATCAGACCGCATGCTCCCATCCTGTAGCACATTTTGAGCCTTTAAACCAGGTGTAGTAAACCTTTTTATACCTACCGCCCACTTTTGTATCTATGTTAGTAGTAAAATTTTTTAAACGCCCACCGGTTCCACAGTAATGGTGATTGGTGATTGGTGATGTGGTGGTAACGGTAGGGAAGTAAATTTACTTTATAAAATTTATAAAGCAGAGTTACAGCAATTTAAAGCATATAATAATAATTACTTACCAAATACTTTATGTCAGACTTTCGCTAAGTTTGGCAGAATAAATCTTTATAAAACAACCTACTGTAGTTAAATCTATCTTTTTATTTATAGGTACTTTGCATACATAGAAGCGTGAAGTCTGGTGAAATTACATTTAATTAATTAAATTATTAATGAGATCCCTGAGGCTGATGTAGCGAAACTGAATACTGGATATCTGGCTCAAATGAAAATGTTTTTAAAACCCCTACCACCCACCATGAAAGCTAGAACGCACACTAGTGGGCCGTAGGGACCAGGTTGACTACCTCTGCTTTAAACGAACATTGTCAGTTAGAAAAATCTGCCAAACAACAATGGGGTCACCTCATGTTGTAATGCACTGCATGACTATATGAACGTTTTTTTTATCATTTTCTACATGCCTACACATTTTCGACTCATGTCAAAATCGCGTGTTTTTTGTAATTTGCGGTTGGCACTATGTATTTTCTATAAAAATATTGTCCATTATCTATCTATGGTCTGCAGGTTGGGTTCTGTTCAAAATATTATTGAATTTGGAGAGACTCGTTACTAAGTAATCCATCGTTGAATTTACAGAGGTGGTGAGAGTTCAAAATATTCTGCAAAATGACGAAACCATATACTAAATTTGTCACCGTGACAGCGTGACAGTACGCGACGTGCATGATAATGTAATTGAAGCATTAGACACCAAGTGACTTATGATGAAAATGAAATTAAATTCATAGCGCGTTATTGAATAGAAATTATGTTATTAAATCAGTTGAATGGATTCAAAAATGGAACGATTTCATTCTTTTGTATGTAGGCATTGCACGTGGTCTTGAATAATATAAAAGGCACAATAAGAAGCCCATAAAATGCTTCCTACATAATATAGTCGCCCCAAAAGCAAAAGGGCACATGTGCACATTCTTCGTATTTTTTTCTCTACATTATGGGCAAAACGGCATTTGTGAAGCAAAACCCATGATTTCACAATTTAGCAAAGAAAATAAAGGTTACTTGTGTATTTGTAAACTGATCTTCATTTAATGTATAGGAAAAAGGTACTCGTAACATGGACACGATTTTAGGAACTATGTGCAATGTTTACAAAAATAATTTCGTTGCAGAAAAAGGGCACTTGTGAAATTTGTGAAAAATTTTAAAACATGTTGGCAGCGGACAAATAAGCCCAAATAAATATTTTGGAAGATCACAATAAGCGTCACGTGGACGCTCGCAAATCAAAAGATGAAGATAAAGCTATTCATAAATGCATATAGGAAAAAGGTAACATGTGACTTAAAACCTCTTAAAAATCAAAAATTGACAAATTATAAAAAAAAATATTGCATTTCAATCTTGAGTAATTAGGTCACAAGTTTTCCAAATTTCATTTCAAAATATTAAGTAATAACCTATCTACGATTTTTTTTTCACTCCAAAAACACTTAAAATGCGTTTTTCTCAAAACTCAGTTTATGCACAAGTGCCCTTTTGCTTTTGGGGCGACGATTGTGTATGTGCATACCAACCCGTGGATATGTTTTTTTAATGTACCTAATCTAATAAAAATGCATTGCAATCGTCAATGCCACGGCATCAGAATAACTTAACAGGTACTATTAAGTCGTTCAACTGAATTCCATTTCAATTTATCCCAATATGAACATCAATCACATGAACTACGTATTTTTATTTAACACAAGTAGACGCGGTTTTTACTATATCTTTATAAAAATATATGAAAGCGAACCTAAAAACAACCTTATTTTAAAAACGAGTTTTTCGATGTAAAGACTTTTATAATCATACTCACCATCATCCCTAGCTCCCACCACTATTCTCGGTTCCTGGTATTTCCCTGCCACGTACATACACCAGACTTTATGGGTTCGATTATCCAGCGGGTTTTAGGGCATCCCTGTGGTCATATAGTGCCCGTTGGGTACTACTGTACGACGGCATTTAGATGCCATTACATCTTTTTAGTGAACTCCACCGTATTCTTCCGTTTTATTTAACCATTGGTTTATTTTATGGTCTTTCCGGGTTATACCCAACATGCACAATTCCATGCCGCCATGCTACATTGCGCTACTCGTAATATTTGAACCTCTCTTATATCAAGAGTTCACGCTTCACACACATCGGTTGAATGTTGAACACTTTACGCTTGCTTAAGACACAATGGGAGGTTACTTTTGAAAATAGTATTTAGGCGACCAAATGCACTTCATGCCAGTTTGGTTCTGCCCGCAATTCTACATTCTTTTTAACACTACAACAGGACATGGGGCCCAACTACAATAGTGTAGTGAAACAAGCACCCAGACTTTGAGAAAAAAACATAAATATATTGTGACCTCACCGGGGATCGAAGCCGGAGCCCCCGAATGAATGCCCAACGCCTTACGCACTAGACTATAGGGGCTGACTTGTATGTATAAGCTAATCTCATCATAACCTATTAAAAACCCATTAAATCTATCGGTTAATATTTACTTAAGGCTTATGTAGTTAGTTAGTTACTTACTTGACATTGAGTTGCCTCTGTATGGCTAATTTCTTCTCGATCTGTTCAATGGGGAACTGCGGAACTTCGTACGGCGCTGAGAGTTCATTGGTCAAGTCGCGCCCTTCCACCCCGGCCGACGAGGGGAACGGAGACGATGGACTCTCGCTTCCTGTAAGAAAGAAACAACCATATTATAAAATATCTATCTCAGTCTGCGGCCGGGTATTCGAACCAGATTTTTTTAAATATCACCTATCTGACTCCAGGGTATGGGCGCCAAATTTACATAGGAAGGTACCTAAGTAAGGTATGTACGAAAACAGTTTTTTTAATAACCTACTTCAGGCATGTCCAACGCGGATCGCGGGATGGATTTTGGTCGATCGCACCGTAGGCCCAGACATGTATGCCGCAGGAGTGAGGAAAAGAAAAGATGAAAATCTCCACACTATAAAAAGAGGCGTAGTTTACCCTTATCGTCACGCAGTATGCTCTTTAGGCAAAGCTCTTTGAAGATTGTTGTAGATGTAGATCACAGTCAGTATTGATGTTGGACATGCATCCGTTACCATATTGAAATCCCCTATATACCACAGCCATCTGCCTAATATAGCGAAAAGCGCAGGGCTCGTAATGCAACGGAGCGCCGTTCCGGTTCATGAAATCCCCAAAATTATCGCTCCGTCTCGTGGAAAAAATAACTTGACCATCTGAGCTAGATAATCCATATAACAAAAAAAATTACACTTCGTTTTATAACATACCTACCCACACATAAAATTGATAACCATCTATGTTAATATTAGTCAGTAACATTTTCCATTTCGAGCGCTGGAAAGGCGAAACCCGGATCGCTGTTACCTGTGAGTTACTAATTCTTGGTTCAAAAACATTGTATTAAGAGCTTACATAAGTGAAACGGCAAATAATTTTCAACAGTATGTGGGACGTAATTTCGGCCGCGTTGCCATTCGGTGAGCGATAGTCGACCTGTTCGCACGTCAATTTGTTTTGTGATGGCGTCGGATGAATATATTCTTAAATCGTGTAAAGATGACTAAAAAACGTTACACATGTACTTGAAAAAGAAAACATGTCAATGAATATACTATTATTATTACGAATATAATAATAAACATGACATTAAAAGGACGCATGTTGAATTTTTATGACAAATTATATTTCGTTCGGCTCGCGTCATTTGTCACATACAGATTAGTACCTACCGCTTTCATTTTAACATATTCTGAACTAACAACGTATAAAGCCATTTATGCAGATAATTTAAAAATAACAATTGCTAATTAAATACATGAAAGCGAATTAAATACAATATTCTAAGTACCTACATTATCTGTTCAAAAACAATTCAATTAAATCTACCCAGTTTCACGTGATACATTATTATTATAATTAAATAGTAGGCACTGCAGGCTATATAAAATTAGTGTCAATAATAATTTAGATGTAAATGAAAGTTATAAGGAAGTTTTTTAATAGTCTCAAAATACGACACGTAGGTGGTAGTCAATTTCATCAACAATTTTATTATAGAAAAAATGCAGGTGCTTATTGACCGACCAGAGCTTCTTGACACCTCTTCGTCCGATGGGTATCCAGCCGATATGCGGCCGCTCCCAAGATATCGAGTTTGAGAAGATCCCTTACGTCGCTCTTCACCCTTTCCTTCCGCCAATCTCCATATTGGCCTTTTTCGTCCTGGATTCCCTACGAGGGCCTTTTGTCACCTGTATCACTAGTTATGCATTAAACATAGCCTGTCTACCAGTGGCGAATGCTGGAGGTAGGCTGAAGGCCATGCCTCAGCTGAGGCATGGTCTAAAAAGATCGTGACTAGGCGATGCGCGGATTGCGAGTCGCGGGTGCAAATGACGCGAACCGAACGAAATATAATTTGTCATAAAAAATCAACATGCTTTCTTTTCTCCTTTTTATGTTATGTTTATTATTATATTCGTAATAATAATAGTATATTCATTGACATGTTTTCTTTTTCAAGTACATGAGGAATATTTTTAAGTCCTCTTTACACGATTTAAGAATATATTCATCCGACTCCATCACAAAAAAAATTGACGTGCGAACAGGTCGACTAAAACTCTCCGAATGGCAACGCGCCCGAAATTTCGTTCCACATGGTGTTGAAAATTATTTGCCGTTTCACTTATGTACGCTCTTAAGAACTGCCATAAATAGTGCACACTAAACTTTTTCTGTCATACGTATTTGTTTTCATTGGACTAAAACTACAATTTACAGATGGTGTTGGTTAGTTTTTAAAATTCAATGAAGCCCTGCGAAAACTAAGCCATAATAGATAATACTCAAAAAATACTCGTGTTATTAATTATGCAATTAAATCATACATAACTTTGGATATTTTATAGATAATATTTTTTGTCTATCATAGTTTGGTTTAGGCAGGGCTTAATGAATTTGAAAAAATTAACCAACATGTGTAATATGTATTTCTAATTCAACGAAAACAAATAAGTCTGAATGAAAAGGTGTGCACAATAATTTTGCTGGATAGCCCAAAATATACCAAAAAGATTTTTAAATACTAACCAACACCGTCTATAAATTGTAGTATTAGTTCAATAAAAACAAATACGTATGACTAGCAAGGTTTAATGTGCACTATATATGTCAGATCTTAAGAGCCTACCTCCACCCTTCGCCACTGTTGTCTACCTAAGCCTGAGGAGTTTGACGAAGATGGAGAGGTTCGAATTCGTGTACATGCATGATTATATTATCTGATTCTATACGCTTCGCACTCATACACAGGTTACTGACAAGTTTACTGCTGCAAAATCATCCTTTCAAAGGTGTCGATCAGATCATCTGCTTTCACGGTTAATATTAATGACTCATTTTCATATGCTATCAGTCTTATGAAGACGATTCTTCGATATCCTGTGGACATTTTTTAACATTACGGTCGACAGTAGTGAGACTTCTCTTACCTCTTCCTCGTTTTCTAAACTCGTTTTACAACCTCAAATTTTTAAATTACAATTTGGGCTACCCTTTTTCCAATCCGTATCCAGAAATCTGTACGAACAGTTCACCGCAGGACACTTATTCGTGCGCCGCAGTACGTGAACCATGAGTTCGTGTAACATTTAATCAAATGACGAGTTCTTCGTTGAACATTTCACCGTGGAGTATATTTGTACGTATGCTACAACATGTGGCGAATTTTATGAGATGTCTTAACTAGGTTAGGTTAGGTTAGAGTTAATCTAATTGGAAACGCAAACTATCGCCGCATTTTCTAAGTATATAATATATAATGTATAAGTAAATGTATTCCACGGTGAAATGTTCAACGAAGAACTCATTTGATAAAATGTTATACGAACTCGTGTTTCACGTACTGCGGCGCACGAATAAGTGTCCCACGATGAACTGCATACGTCCAACTTACATGTAACCTTTCCAATCATCTCCTGTAAAAATGTGACTCCGAATAAACGAAACTAAAACGAAAAACACGCCATTTCTGCACAATGTACTAATGCACAATATCAAACTTATCATAGGCGGCGATGGTTTTGAAACTGTAGATTTATTTGGTTATACACACAAATAATGCAAGCGATTAAATAAATCACCGAATGAAACTCGCCCGAAAGGTAAAAGTTTGGTTTCCAAAAACTTCTGAGGAACAGGGCCCTCTCAAAGAACGTGTCCAGAAATTTGTACGTATGCAGTTCGCCGAAAGTATCACACTTCACCGTGAAATGTTGTATCGGAAATATATGGTCGTATATTAAAGACCGTCCAACCTCTTTGAGTCGTATAGCACTGAGATGAAATTCACGGTTCTTGTCGGTTTACAGGAAGCCAGCGGCAAACAAATTTTGAAAATAGCCGATATACTGGATTATTTGTTAGGTTAGGTTAGGTTATATTGAATCTAATAAAATTGGGACATTATTTTCTGCAATGCTCAACGAACAACGCGTATTTTTTTCATCTCGGTGCTATAGGGGTGACCATGGTCCCCACATCCCGAAACGGGCCCCCAGGCTACCATATTTGGCGGCCCCACAACCTAATATACCTACTGCTAAGGATCAGGGCAGTGTAATGTTCTACAATACGTAGTGTTCCCCAAACAATATTCCGTGGTACTCCAGGTTCCGGGTAAAATAAAGGGTATACTGTGTTTTTTAAGGAGATTTTTAGTATTTGTATATAAAATCACTTGAATTGTCGGCACTTGGCATCATATATATTATTATGAAGCGCTGATCGCGACCCCGACTTGTTATAGCCAAGTAATATACAACTCTTGGCCATATTGGATAAAAAGTTATTTTTATTATTCAGGAAACACGCTAAAAATAATTATAGAATTAAAATTCAATTGTGCAATAGCGCCGCAGGCGACTATTTGTACTATTAGAGCAACATTGTGGTGTGTGTTTATCTCACTTAACTGGTCGACCCGCTACGCCGGGCCCGGGTGGGTGGGGGTGACCGTATCGTATAGTATACGGTAATCTCTTTCCGATAAGAAAGCTCACGGCGAACTGTGCTACGGTGAAATGTAATACGTAAAATTTACATGTAACCCTCGAAGAAAACCAAAACAGCTACAAAACTCTCCGCTGCCCAATATCAACGTATGGATCAGAAAGTTTGCAAGAAGATTTAAGAATCTGTGTGCCTGTCAATGAAAATGGCTTTTGGAGGTAGGTGATTACGTGGAATATGAAATTACAGAGACTATGCTAAGTGACTGCATCACGGCTGATTTGAGGATACACAACAAGGAATGCACCGACAGTGGATCGTTCGGTAAGGAGAAGATTTCGAGAAGATACCAAAACTCGCCAAGGATTATACCTACCTACTGCCAAAATGATGATTTTACACTTCAGCCTGTAGAAATATCCAGCGATGTGTCAAAAAGATCTGGTCGGATTATATCCAATTATCTTTGACCTAGCTATGCCAAATACGCTTGGTAAATTATGTAAGTAAATTGGCAATATAAATAATTAATATAAATTCGTACAAGTGTCTGATTTGCATACATGAATAATGCATAGAAATATCTATTTCTTCTTTTACTGCCGAACATAATATTCAGACATGTCCAGACTTCATACATGTCTTGTTCGTTATAATTAGATATCTCACATAATTATTATAAATATCTACCTGTAAGGTGGATTAGCGGTCAAGTAATACGCCTGAGGCAGTTCGCACACAGATACTCAATGCAACATCGACTCAAAATTCAAATAAAACCTCTCAAATTCAATAATAATTATTATTGATTCCGTTATAGTACACAGCTTAAATGTTGTTTATAGTAAGCGCAATCTGTCAAAATATCTGAAATACTATCATGAAAACAACGTCATCAAGCAAGAAAATAGTGATATAACAGTATTTTAGTACTGTAACAGAAACAAGTCAAACTTTTAATCGAATGATTATTTCGTTACATTCTTTTCCCATTTTTTTATGTTTACTGCATTAACAATTATTACACTTAAATCTTGTACAAACTTGTAATATTATCAAGTAGTAATTTCAATGAAAAGTGACAGAGTCAACGCTCTCCCGTGCAAAGATTCGTCCTATTCAGAGATGCCAACCGTACTATAATTATAGTAAAATACTATAATTTTGATTTCGCGAAAAATGTAAAATACTATAATTTTACGCCAAATATACCAAAATACTATAATTTTAAAGGATTCAAGACGAAAAATGTTCCTGTACTATATATTTTTTTAGAAATACTATAATTTTTACGCCTTTGTACTATAATCAGCATAGAAAAATATGGCAACACTGGTCCTATAGTAATCCACTGTTCTCTTTGCGCAGGAATGCGAATAATTTTTTTTTTTTAATTATTTTATATTATTATGTTTGTTGTAACAAATGTTTCCCGGAATATTACAAATATTATGCTGTTGCTGAGGAAATTGCTTTATTTTATAATATTAAGAGCGTACATTAGTGAAACGGCAAAAATTTTCAACTGTATGTGGAACGAAATTTCGGCCGCGTTGCCATACGGTGAGCGATAGTCGACCTGTTTGCACGTCAATTTGTTTTGTGATGGTGTTGGAGAAATATATTCTTAACTCGTGTAAAGATGACTAAAAAACGTTCCGCATGTACTTGAAAAAGAAAACATGTCAATGAACATACTATTATTATTACGAATACAATAATAAGCATAACATAAAAAGGACGCATGTTGAATTTTTATGACAAATTATATGTCGTTCGGGTCGCGTCATTAATTTGCACAATCCGCGCATCGCCTAGTCACGATCTTTTTAGACAATGCCTCAGCTGAAGTATATCCTTAATACTATCGACCGAAGGTACTTGATGGAATTTGAATTTAAATTCTAATTGACTTGTTTTTTGCGACCCGGGTTTCGCCTTTCGGCATTTTCAGGCACTATGGGCACTCACCAAAAGGTAAATAAATACACACTAACAACGAATACAATTAATTCTAACTTATATGATAAATCAATACAAAAAAGTAGGTAAAAACTATATCACCCACCTTAATAACTCAACTAATTATAAATTGTTAAAGTGTTTGTAAAAAAAACCATATCAATAATAATACAATCAATAGGCGTATACATCGTCAAACCTTAATATTAGATGATTAAATAATAATCAATAAATACTACATTCAAGAGGTCTAAATTAGTCAATACTAATAATTTAATGAAGTCAGAAATAGAATAACACCAAACTTAAATCCATTAGAATTGCTTTATTTTATATTTTTCCAATACCACCCAAATAAGCTCTTATATTTTTTTCTGTAGAAGAAATTTAATATTTTCACCAGAAAGACCTACAACATTAATTATCTCTCTTTTACTAGGAACATTTTTTTTAGATTTCTCCAAAAGAAAACATCAGGGATAAAGAAGTCTCAAGAATTAGAATGTATAAAAATTAAAACTTCCAATGCTTACTAAATTGCGTGAATAAAATTGAGTTGTAGTTGCGTTGAATTTTCACGTGAGAGCTCGCTTACTATTGTTATGTACAGGTAGGTATAATATTATTATAATACATACAATTTATAACATATTTTTTTAATTATTCGGCGAATCTCGAAAGTGTCCAAATGCTGTTTAGAAGCGATAAGAGACAGCAATGTCTACTGGCTTATCTCCTCGTTTCTGACAAAAGTTATACCTACAATTATAGATACAACTACGTATATTATATATATTTCACCGTCGTATGACGTATATCACATAAGTTATGCTTCGGCTGCGAAAATTCCCTTGACATCTTGATGTTCCACAACACAGACAGATAGCGAACACCATAATAGACCAGCTATACCTTACCTTTTTCGTTAAGCAAAATCCTTGAATCGTTTCGTAAATACTTCAGAAAACCCTACACCTTGCTGACACATATTAAGTTCGACATGGGTAAAGGAAAGTATTTTCAATTTATGCCAGTTTTACTGGTTAGGAAAATAAATCAAAAAATATACATGTAAAGCTAGTCAAGTTTAGTGTCGCCATTAAGCAAATTCAAAATGTTACTCCTCACTAATTTATTTTAAAATTTGATATACTTACATTAATTACCTTATCTTACTTTTTATATAAATTAATTACCAAACGGGTCCATGTGCAGGAAATATTTAATTCTGGTAAACACAACCACCACCATTCACAGTACTTTGTTAAATTTTCTAATCTCCACGGAATCTACTCTCAAAAGTTTCCTTAATTTTCTGGACCCCCCGTAGAATGTGCTGCCTTTATGCAACGCATGACCTGATTTTCAGTAAATATATTTCATATACAATATACAATTTCATGTACACAATTAATCTTTCAGATTATCAAAAACCAATGAGCAGGCCAATTAGACACATTTCACAAAAAAATATTATAAAAAAATTGCAATAAATCAATACTGTCTTCTACCTAAATGCAACGTCAGCGTACATCATTTAAACGCTTCGACAGAAATAAAAGGCATAGTGCGTAGTAGGCGCCAAAGTTCATTACTGATAATGGTCTATTTCTATTCGTTCAGCTCTGCTGATAAAACGCTACTTCAATAATAATCGCTATGAATGGGTGGGTATCTAATCAAGCTAAACTTCCAAAATGTTTCATGGTTTAAAAATAGGCCACATGATATCTGTTTTTTCAATTAAGTACCAAAAATGATTCTAATTAAAAGTAGATTTATTTCAATTTTAGGAATGTCTCCTTAGTAACACTGGTTGAGTATCACTGCCACAGACATTAATCTCTCTCGATAGCGTACACGGCCTAGTTTCCTGGTAAGTCGACAGTAGGTACCAATTTCAGTGCGAAATCCAATATCGACTGCAGAAAATACAATCTCTCATCTGCGACTAATGACAGTGAGTCTCCTACTAGTGGATCTCATCAAAATAGTTTGGTATTTTTTTTATCAGTTCGACATGCTCATCTCTCCCACAGGTATATAGTCTTTGCTTACTTGACTGCATCGAAAGTTTTTCGAAAAAGTTAATAGATGGCTGAAAATATTAAATTAATTACGGCCCGGAAAAAAACCGGAAATTTCCGGGTCCGATATGATAAGTTATGTAAACTTAGTCGAGGCACAAAAAAAGTGTGGCGACCTAAGTATTGTATAACTGCTCCTGAGACATTTCCATGCTCCACATTCAAGCTGGATTAAGATCGGGTGTGGTGCGAGCGGTTGATTTTGAGCGGTCTATGTTTATGTTGTACCTACCTACCCATTATTTTTAAATAAAGCCTGAGAGATGTAGGTACATACCTACTAAAAATATGAACATGTAATGTTTTGAAAACAGCAAGCTATGAGGCCATCCATAGAATGAAACCGCATGTGGTTTTGTACGGTGTATCATACTCATGACCCCCACAAAGGGGGGGGGCTGACAGGGCCGGCGTGGCGGGTCGACCTGATAAGTGAGATAAACACACATCACAAATTTGCCCTAATGGGGGAAAAGTCGCTATTTTATCTGTAGAGTCTTAACATTTTAACATGTCTGGTTGTGTGATGCAATCAAATGTGATGCGAAAAAAAAAAAAAACTATTCTGTAAAAAGTCCCACTGCCTTTAACCCTAGCAATGGGTAGGGAGGCCCGCCAAAGATCCTGGCCTGGGAGCCCGCTTCAAGATGTGGGGCCATGATCATACTAAACTTATGACGTCTGTTCATGGAAATATATTTTCACTGAGTATATTTATGAACGTGCATGTACCTATACGATATATCAACGGATACGGTCAGTCACTATAATAAATAAATAATAAAATAAAATCTATTTCCATGAACAGATATCATAAGTTAAGTATGGCATAAAAAGGTACAAAACCACATACGGTTTCAGTCCAAAGAGTATATAATATAGCCTCGAAATTATAATTATTCATGAACGAACTTATTTATTGATTTCGCTTTACTCATATTATAGAAGAACGTCTACTTTAGGACCTACTGTAGAGTGTATAATAAAGTAACAACTATAATTGAATTTCAGCGATCCAGTTGTTAACATAATATCTGGCCCTGCGAAAGACTGCTGAGACAGCTCGCATGTTTAAATTACGTCTCCGCTACACGCGCACCTGTCCGGATCAATCTCAGGTGAGAAACATATAAATCGTGGGCGGAAAAGCGATCTCAGACCCGTTCGTTTGATATCGATCGCATAGTAATTAATTAATTCTGCGTGCGTCGAGATCAAATTGCGCTAACAGTGCCAAAGCCCTGTGATTTTGTAGCTACGTATAACGACATCGTGTACTTATAGAATATCGATATATAAATTATGTAAACTAGAGGTTAATATCTACGTTGTAAAGCATTTTCTTTTCATCATTTAAAGTTTCAATTTATAACGCGATAAGTTTAACTTAAAGTGCGGCAGTTTAGTGTACTAAATTCATGGCCCTCACAAAGGAAAAAAATCGTTTTTTTCGGTTATGTATATGTTCAAACACGCGCGTTAACATGATCTTACTCCCTATTTCATTTATCGTTTGTCAATTTATGGCTACGGCTGTATCTTGTAGCTTAACCACTGGGAAATGCCAATAGAAATGGCGTATTTAAAAAAAACTCCCTTATTCTTAGGTCAATAATTATTATAAAGCAATCATTATTCGGAGGATGTTTATCACATTCCAATGGTCAAAGACATAGCTTATAATCAGTATCTTTAGAATTATCTTCAAATGTGTAATCGTGCCCATTTTTTGAATAATAAAATGCCTAATTCTTGTCAAATTTGGGATCACAGAGATTATACAATATAATTTTTTATCGTAAATATTTCACTATATAATGTTAACATTATTTTACTAATGGTTTTATAAATGCGTTTAAAAATTAATAAATCTAAAAAAATTTAACACCACTGCAAATGGATGTACTGAAATATGACTATATTCTAAAACATTAGATCGAGAGGTTTAAAAGAATACTATTGTATGTAATCAAAATACTTTATGCAGTCAGCAAATGTTTAAAATAAATATAAAGGATAATAAGGCTTCAAAATTATATAAATAGATTATCTACAACGTTTAAGGAATGTTCAGGATTATGCTCTGAAAATACCATAAAATCTCCATTTTGAACTACGTGGGGCATGTGGGCCCTTAATATGCAGATCTAGTCTCAAGATGTTTTCATAGCAGCTGATAACATTACTGATTACATGCACGGCTATAAATAAAGCGCGTAAACACAATCAGCATGCTTTTGAATTAACATTGCAACCGTGCCAACATGGATAATGACAATAACACATAATGCAGCAACAAGTCGGCCATTATTAAGAACATTAATGGAAAACTTTCATACTCTATGGCAGCGATTTCCAAACTGGGAGGCGCGAAAAGTTTAACACAATTAATGTAGCCACAAGTTTGTAGTTTGCAAATGCATAGTTTATAAAACGGCCGCTACTTATAAACTACAAAAAAACAGTCCTATAAAAGGTTGTTTGCAAACCTGTCTGAAAATATGGAAACTAATTTTATAATACCTCACTTATACAATTGTGAAGCGCACTGGATATCTCGTGAAAAAATGAAATAAAAGGGTCAAATCATGATGTTGAATTTGAGGCAAATTTGTTTAGGAACGATAATTTTGTTGTTAAACTTGTCTATTTGGTTGAAATTTAAAAAAAAACTGAGTGAATAAATCAATGCAAGAACCACTAATGCATTCACTGATTTAAAAAGACAAAGTGGAGGCATTCATAAAAAATTGGAGCTTTGGAAATCAAAATTGTAAAAAAAAAATTAAGTTCACCATGTTTCCACTTGTAAATGATTTCTACGCCAGATATATTGAAGCAAACAAAAATCTATTTCCTGAGTTCTTGGTTAGTTTGTTAATTTTTCACATTATTTTAATAATAGTAAAAAAAGTCGCCTACTTTGTCGCTGCTTTGTTTCGGGGCTATTAAATATTTTAAATATGTGGTTAAATGATCCTAGTCTAGCCCATGATAGAATCTATTTGTCAATGAACGATGATGAATTTGGATTGACTACAATTAAAATTGATTGTGCTAATAAACAAGCACATTTGTCGCATGAAAAACAAATTAATTTAAAAATGAATATAATATGAGTAGGTACCTAGTAAAAACTTGTTTATTTTTATATTTTTTTTCATTTTTGTATTTTTTAAAAGGGAGGCGTAGTAACCTAAAGTTTGGAAACCATTGCTCTATGGATAGAACTAATTATTATTGAGATATATAATATGGAGGTATAACTCACTTAAAATCGTTTTCCGTGATACATGTTGTGTTAGACAAAACCGATACAAATTACTTTAAGCGACTTTCGCGGTTGTTTCTGGCATTATCTGTGATTGGATTATAGCCGTGTGACGTGAGACGTCCCATCTCGAGTTATATTTAGGTACTAATTTGATAAGGTATCAGACCTTAGACAATAGATACATCATCAGACTGTTGAATACGGCTGAGAGCCGTCAGCCGATTATGAATACGCAAAATTAGAGAATAAACATCTACAAAAACTATTAATATTTATAATAATTAATAATTACTTTTTATATTCAACGAATAATTCACAAGATTTAAGAATGTCACATTCTAATTATTGAACATACATAATTTTGAAAACACTTCTGAGAAAATATATTATAACCAATAGAAAATCTTTTTGAAAAAAGTAAGAATCTACATCTCTCGGGTTTCGCGCCCACGCACATACTTAACAAAGGTACCGTACTTAATTACGACAAATTTTAACTAATGGCTCTTATAATACTCTCTGAAGCGCTTTCTAAAGTGAGCTACTATTGGCTATCGGCTTTCATATTTTAAACAAAGTAGGTACCTATTACTTTAATTACTAACCTACTACCTACTTTGATTGGTTTGATGGGTTTCTTTTGCCAACAAGAATATTTTCGTTTTGAGACATGAATTGAATTGTATTATTATATTATTTTGTAAAAATAAATATACTTACGTCAAAAACAAATATTTTGAATTCTGAACGTTCTACGAATTTTGAAGGCAGTTGGATATTCGAATCAAAAGATTTTACGTGTGGTGGTTTGGTAACAAGTTCATTATTTTATTCTTCTATTGGTAGCCCCGAAGACAAAATGGCGATTTGTGTTCTGGTTTGTCACAAAACTGACGTATGCATTTCTCGGTGTTTTACGTGATTATTCATTTTAAAAATATCAAGCAGCCTACATAAAATTGACGAGGGAGTATTACCACGGGTATTATAGCTAAATTTTAGTCTGCTTTGATATGGCAATATGTGAGGTGCATTAAATGTCAAATTGAAGTCGGATTTAATCACACATTATCCATTTTTAACTGCCAAAAGTTGGTAAGTCTCAAAATCATGCTATGGAGTAATTTTGGGATTTGAAGTGCGACACGCCCTCTAAAATAATAAGACATGATGCTAATTTCTTTGTGCTTTATGTGCATGTTATATACATCGGATGACCTTGAATTTGTTTTCTAGCATAAATATTTATATATAGACACGTCATAATCAGTTGTTAACTATAAATACCTAAATTATCGACTTGCCAACTTTTGGCAGTAACCCACGATATAAACAATATGTATGACGTAATTAATTGATTGAGTTAATTTCAAATAATAGAGGAATATCATCGTCAAATGAACCTGCAATTCGAAGTAACTTGTAAGTTGTAACTAACTCAAGTTCATACATTTAGTTAGGCTATATCTCTATAGAAGGGTTTTTTTCAACATCTTTGGTCAAAACACTCAGTGGCGCATTTAGTGACGCAGGTGCCCGGCGCACTGACTGATATCCCCTACGATAAAAAAAATAACGAATCATATTTTAATTTTCCAAAGAAATCCATGCGATTTCCTATTTTAATTTTGTATACATCATACAAACATGGTTCAATCGCATTTAATTAATTTATTCGCGTATACACAGACTTATCTTTTACAAATCACAATATCAATTACGAAATTACGATATACATTTAATATTTAGCTTAATAGGATTTGTGAATTTATAATAAACACTAATCTAACGTAAGTATGCAATTACAATGATAAGTATTGATACCAAGTAATACAATAAATGCCTAAATCTCCCAGCAATTATCGTATTAGGAAGAAAAATATTATATATAGCTCGTGTGTTGTTAGTCTTGTGCCAACAGAGAACTAGCGGAAAAATATGAAGCTTGCAATTTGAGATTTTTTTGATTATTTACAATTTCAACTGTATTAGTTTATAAATAATATGTATCTGAAAACATAATATGTATCGAACTTAAATATTGGGACAATTCCTAAATAAGATAAATAAAAAGGATTTCAAGTTATACACATTTCTATTTTTATAAAAATCGATGTTTTTTAAAATAGATATAAAAAATATTAAAACTATGAATTAGTCAAAAATCTAAACGTTAAAAATTTGAAAACTAAATTTTAATAATAAATATAACAATTAAATTAATGTAATAATAACGTAACCTATGACATAAATATGTAACAGATTCACATTTTTTTTACAATTGTAAGTTTATCTTTGACTCTTTCAAAAATCTTTTTAATGTATTCAGATACATATTTATTAATTAATACAGTTGAAATTGTAAATTATCAAAAAAAAATCTAAAATTGCAAGCTTCGTATTTTTCCGCTAGGTTCTCTGTTCACATAAGGATCCCCATTAACTAAATAAAATGAAACGACCGTTGAATGCCGGACCGGGACACACAGCGAAACAAAGTGAGAAAGTGAAATTAAATAGTGAAAAAAGTACCGTTGATTTGACTCGGCGAGGCTGAAGCATAGAGGTGACAGTCAGGAAACATTCCTTGAAACCACCTAACCTAACCTATCTATACTCTATCAATACTTATGTTTTATATATCATGTGAAATACGCGTAACATTTAATTTCCCCGAATCTGTAGTAATGATAGGTACACATAAACTTTACCATTAATGATACAAGATAACACGCTAGCGTCGCAGGCGAACAAATTTCGGGTCCACGAAATCAATTATCAAAAATATATATTATTCGCGATTTTTGCCATCATTTGTTGTCTCTAAGCATCGCATGATATGTTGAAAGATATATTATGAGATATACTTACGGACATCGTTAGATTTTGGTAGATAATGTTACGACTGGTTTGAACTATTCGGAGGCCCCCTTTTAAATTTTCTGACGAATCGATTGCGTCATTTGCGTCAAAGAAAATCGCCACTGAAAACACTGAATTTTTTAACACTTTGATTTATAACATTGCCACGTATGGAAAGCGATAAAAGCAATCCGCTGGCAGACTGTCTTCGTGACAGGGCGAATCAACGACACATTCGAAGTTCGAATAATCGACGAGGCGGAAATGATTTTAATCGCGATTCGAAATATGCGCATATCTTAAACTGCGTTATATAGGTAGGTAGGTATAAGAAATTCAATCAATATTATACGCATAATAATATCACACTCCATGCACTGACCATGATAAAAAAAAATATTATTGCCCCTGTTAAAATTTTAATAACGCAATAAAAAATACCACACCTAACTTAAATAATATTAGTATTTTATTTTTGTTTTCATTGAAAAAATACACATTATAAATTCAAATTTAAATAGTCAGAGATCGGTATCAATAGTGGGCACTTAATAATCATTCGAAAAATCTTGCGAAACCCCTGGGCCATTGCATTTAGAATACTGGTTGGGAATCACAGCCCTATACTATTAAAACACTTTTTCTTGTTAGCGCGAGGGATGGTTTCCGATCCTGGTGTCCTAATAAATTTGAATTTACATGCGCCTGCCAATTACCTATGTGGTCACAGCCATGATTTATTCTGGATCGGAACCGTTTCCTCGCGTCAAGCCTATCAGGCACCATTAGCGACGGGTGCAATATTAGTAAATGCGCTCCCTAAAGACACAGACATTTTCAATGATGTACTTTGCATTTTGTTTTTGAAACTTTATTTTTCTGTGTAAAATTGTAAGTAAGTATGTTTTTTGTTTTCAAAATTTTATTTTTTCTATAGATATTAAATTGTAATTAAGTATGTTTTGATTTAATTTGTTTTTCTGTTATTATTATTATTATATTCTATATTGTAATATTTGTTATATTACAATATAGAATATTGTGTACGCCTCATGTTGTGTACGTCTTGAATTTAGATTTGTTATGTCCACAATGTTTTGTATTCTTAAATAGATAAATAAATAAATAAAACAATGAAGCGAATATTTTTATTTTTATTATCTGAATGAATATGCATGTAGGTAGGTATTTGTTTTAGCAAATATAATAAATGCCTATTTTCAGTTGCAGTATAGTAAGTAGAAGACATCATTTTTCTTACTGTAAAATACACACTTAATATTCTCATAATTGTTTTTATACTCTTGATAATAAATAGCTATCGACCCAACTTTAACCAATCCGCAAAATTACAAAACGGATTAATTAAGACATACTTAGAGCGACGCCGAGCGAGAGAAAACGATGCAATAAACTTCATGTAAGAGCAGTCGGAAATAATAATTTTAACAATAATTAAATTTGCCCTATATAATTCATGCGCAGTAGAAGAATTCGAAACCTGCGCAATTTCAAGGTAAAGTTGTTCCGCTATAATGCATAAGTATAATTATTTATAACAGTATGATAAATATTAGCAGATTACAATATTAGGAATTATTAGTATAATGCATGTATAATGACTGTAATCCAAAGAGTATAGTGAAGGTTTTCTTTGACGTATTTAACATAACCAGGGAACACAGAATAAGGTACCTAACGAGTGTCGAGTAACAGGCAACCGAACTCGAGTGTAGAAGAAATGAGATAAACTTAAACACGTGTCAAGAATACGTCATTCTAAGCGTGTACCTACTTCGTTCTGACAACTCGGTACTGTGATGGCAAACGGTTATAACCGCTGTTTACACAATTTTACAGGAAAGCAAAAACAAAGTTTTGAAATCCATCTGACATGTTAGTTTATAAGATAATTTGAATTATTTTACATCAAAATAAGCGAAATAAGCATCCCAGCACAAACCTGTAATCATTTATGTTTAATATAATGAAGTTTTTTAAGCAGATATCTTTTAATAACATTACTTTGTGACCAATAAAGTTGCAGCTCCTATACTTTGCCACATCAAATATTATAATGTACAATTTGGAACATATGGAAAAAACTAAAAAAGTGAAAAAAAACTACAATTATTACAGTCTGCCATCACGGTACCGATCTACTCTTAGGTTATACACTGGCGCTCATTCAATATTGGTGTATTTGAAGGGTGCAACACACACACACACACTATCGCACGTCTATGTGTATTTCATTTTCGTAGGATACTCACACATTCAAAACCCTCCTTCAAATGTAGTATACATATTGGGGGTATCACCTATCTGAATTCAATTTATTAATCTGCTCTGTGAGCATATCCATCGTCTATGTCTGTATATATATATAGATAACAACATAATATAATATATTATAATTAATATATATTATTAACCTCTTACACGATATTATTTAATAATGTTATCAAATCGAATAATAAAGCTTGTATTATGAAAAATTCTCAAATGAAAATATTCAGTCGTTTTGAGGTTATGTTGCTAACGTAATCTTTTCCTTATCGTAATATATTTATAACTTATTTTATTACTATTTGTAGGTAAACATAAGCTGACCTTTAGCCAATATTCTTATGTAATGTGTTTACAAAAATAACATACAAACTATGTGATATCTAGCCAAATAATAATTGTCAAGATTAACATATTATTTTTAAAAATAATATGTTAATTGACAAGAAATAATATGTACGAAGTGACATTTTCACTGATAAAAGTAATACTATAGTAAGGGGCATGCTGTGTAGATAGGTAATAAGATAAAATTAGTGTTATTTCTTCGGAAAAAATTCGAATCAAGGCCCAATATTATATTCAGGCCGTGACATAGCCCCCACATCCTGAAGCGGGCCCCCAGGCTAGAATCTTTGGCGCCCCCACTACCTATCTCTAAAGGTAAAGGCAGTGTGACTATCTACAGTTGTGTATTCCAAATAGTGTTCGAGGTAAAAATTAGGGTATTTTTAGCGATTTTTTTGTATTTCTAATACACCCACTTGAATTATGGAGTTATCGAATATTGACAAACAATAATCAACAATTGCATCGCACAACCATATGCTTTTAATTTTTCTTTAAGGGACATTTTTTTACCATTAGTGCAATTTGCCAGGCCGGGCCCCCCTTAAGCCAGGGCCCCCAGGCTGGAACCCTGTCAGCCCCCCCCCCCCCCTTGTGAGGGCCATGGGCCGTGACACCAAACTGTAAATTAAAATCGTAGTGCTAGTTACTGCTCATATTTCAAGTACAATTAATACTGCTCTGCTAAGTAAAAATACAGCGTTTTGAGAAAGTGTGTTTAGTGAAATGAGAACCCAAGTTTTAAACTACCCTTTCTCTTATATTATATACAATTATTGGACTGTTTTGACATAATCTCCAAATATAATTTTATTACATACCTATGTACAATGTCTATTTAGAGATGATGTCAAAACAATCCAATAAATTTACATAATATAATAAGAGAGAGGGTAGTTTAAACCTTGGGTTCTCATTTCACTCAAATCAAAAACACTATCTTTTTACTTAGCAGGGTAAAATGTTTAAGGGGTACCTACCGAAATGGAAAGTGTTCACTTTGCACAGGGATGTGCAGAACGTTTCTAAAATTAGAACGTCGTATTCGGTATTCACCGTATCACCACAAGACAGATTGAATAACCCAGTCTAGATAATTGTGTAGGTATGACATGCTATAAAAATAATTTTAAAAGAAATCTAAAAAAATTACCATCTCGGTCCTGTTCATCCTGATGTTTCGCCTCCAACCATTTTTCTAGATCGCAATCATAATCATCTTTATCGAAGCTGTACTTCACCAGAGATGACTTCCTATGCTTGCGACTGTACATATCATGTTCATCGTCGTCCAAATCTATCGAATTCATTGCTAGAATTATTTATCGTCGCACAAAATTAACTCACTTAATAGCCAAATAAAAAAATACGATGCACTCTTTCGCCGAAGGTCGGCTTATTCAAATTTGGAACAAACTTTTCACACACTAAAATGACACAGACACGTTTATCACGGGAATGTAGAGTTTTATTTTAATAATAATTGGAAAAATACTTCTTTTAAATTTGGAATTTTTACACGTGTTCCGTAATATACAATAAGTGCATTTATTGTGGCACAAATAATAATATAAAAAATATCACAGAGGGACACTTGATAAACTTGTGAATTTTTTTAAATAAAGAACTGTCAGATTGTTTGCACTGAAACAGCTGTGTATAAAATGGTGTGTTTGTTGATTGTTTTATTTACAAACGACGTGTCCGTTTTGAAGGAAATGTGTGGAACGAGCGATTAGATGACCCACACTGAACGCATGCGTAACGCGACTGAGGTTCCAGTAAACAGAGGACGGTAATAAATCCGCGATCCGAACGCCCGTACACTATTGAATACATTAATATTAAAATATTCCTCTCCGATTTTATACGTCAAATCATTTCCAACAGCGGCGCACTTACAAGTTGAAAGTATAAAATAAAATGAGAAAAAAATGAGAGATAATTAAAAAGTTCTCCAACGCACATCCATTTTTCAGAGATGCTATTAGATATAAAAATATGAAAAAACTTGAATTGAATAAGTGACACCGCAGGCATATTATTATTTTCTCCCTTACTTTTTTGCTATTCAATATATTTCAGAAAAATTAAATAATTTTTTAATGTAAAATATCTACTTTGAATAGGTGAAAGTACTGCAATATTTTTTTTTAAATCTGTATTCAATATTTTATGCCGTTTTTTATTTATTAAAAAAACATTGTCAGTATTATCAACAGTACAATTTTGAATCCCCGAAAAATGTTTCTGTACTTCTTCAGAAATACTTTAATCATCATATCAAGGAAAAAAGCCTTTATTTTTTCCGGAAGAGTTTAAAAAAGCTCTTAACTCTCAATATTTCTAAAATTTGTGGGTAAGATTTTTTTGGTAAGGAAAATTTAAAAATCAATCTCGAATTCTCAAGAAATCAAATATTCTTGATTTCGAGTATTTTCGAATCACGAGAAATGAAAAATTTCGAGAAATCACAAGCTCTACCTAACACAGCAAACGTTACAATAAGAAGAGAGAAGAAAATAAATAAAACATTAACAATGTTAAACAATGAAATTTTAAAAACAAAATACACAGCACATTACTGAAAATGTATGTCTCTGAAGAGCGCATTGATTAGTCTCGTACCCCCGCCAATTATTATGCTTGATAAGACTGACATGATGTAACGGTTCTGATTCAGAAATGGTCTTGGCTACGACTACGTAATCAATTGACGTGTGCACATATATTAAAATTCTTTAGAATGTCAGGATTGGTAACCATCCCTCGTGAGAGTATGCAGATGTGACCTACAAGCTTCAAAAAGTGAAAAGCAAGCATGCCTTGAAGAAATGATGCAGTCTGAAAATAATCGTTCAACGAATTATGAAAACGTTGTGTCGCGATCGACCTCGCGGCTGGGAAAACAGGAAAAAAAGAATGCTCGAGTTAAGGCGCATTTTCGAGCTGTCGCTTATGCTGCGCACGTATAAGGCGTAGTTACATGGTTTTAGTGTCATGTCAGTGACTGCACATGAGATTATGAGCTATCCTAACAAGTGTTGTGAAAATTGATTCTTCATAATTGATATTTTTTAAATATTATGAGAGGCATAACATATCATGATATAATAATAAATACATAATGATAAAACACACATAAGCGAAGTTTACACATGCATGATTACTAAAAACCACCCTCGTAACGTTTTGTCGGGAAAGAAGCATTATTTTCAAAAACGAACAAAATCTCTAGTGGTCTAATTATAATTTAAGTAGTAAAGACTACATAAAATACATACTGACTGGATCTATTTTAACGAATGGCAACATCCAACTGGATTCTGTCAATTGAAAGAATACAAAAACACGAGGGTCAATTAAAAATAGTCGAGTGAACTAAGGAAAATGTCAACAGCCCGGATAAAAATAAACTTAGTAGGTAGGCACACTCTCTAAAAAATGTACCCGCATCAAAGTCGCCTCTATAGTGTGTCTATTAATTACAAGCGGTAGCCCACGATTTCGTCCGAAATACAGAAATAAAAACTAGATAGATAAATAGAATGAATAATTATTTTTTTCAAATCAATGAGATAATATATCTATGAATATCCAATCAGTGCTTTAAGGACATCAGTATTATTCTCGACTGAGAGGTCGGACAACAGTTGGGTGTGGACGTGGGACATCTACCTGCACTTCACCTCACCACCCCATCGCTGCTATATGACTAGTTTATCTCTCGTGATGAATTCTTGCAAGTTCGTTATCTTCGTGAAATTTTACTACGGATTTTTTTTGAACCATCGAGATGAAGCCGGTACCACTTAATTTTTAACATCAAAAACACAGAAATCCTAGGAAAAAATATACATTTTTTTTTGTGAGTTGGATTCCTAGACGGCGTCAGGATCTCCAAAATTTCGGTGATAAATTACTTGCACACATAAATAAGTTCAACATTCTGTAATGGGATCTTGTTCTTAAATGATCTATTATTACTATGCTACTAAATACACCCACAAAAGTCACGCGGCTTAAGCATCGGCCTATCGCGTCGTGGGTTCCAGGTTCGAATCGTGGGTCTGGCAAGTACACAGATTGCTTTTCAATTTGTGTATGAGTATTATGGACCTAATAGGTTGAGCAAGCGGCTGACATCCATTTCTCGTAAAAACAAAATCTGTTAATACAAACCTCCACTCTGTGGATCTTATTAGGATCGGACATGATGGATAAAAAAATATTGATATTTCATTATTTTTATTAATGCTTTTAGTAATTGTCAAAGGTCAAAACATTCAAAATAGATTCATGGACTGTAATCCGATGTCAGGAATAAAATACATACAACTTTACATACATAGCAATTTTGTTTCACGCATAAATAATATGTACGATGTAATATCATCTGGTGATGTGAAAACTGCTAAAAACCATTTTTCTACAAAATGATTTTTTCTAGTGTGTATGTATACGCATGAGATGTTACATGCCAAAAAAATTATGTAAATTCAGTATAGGGAATCCAATCCCGAGCCACAATTCTGATCCCGGGATTTCGGGATTACAATTTAACAATCCCGGGATTAGCATTTTTACCATTGTTAATATAAAAATTTTATATTCACAAATAACATTATTTAAGACATTTATTGTTAATATTGTATACGCTCAATCTTGAAAATACATAAGTTTAATGGAGTAAAAAATATTTTAATATAAATAATAATGTGAATTTAATATGAGATTGCTGTTTCTGATAGTAAATACTTAATGAATGGGTTAGCGAGATTTAAAATAGTAAAGCAAATCATGGTGTACTTATGGCCTTTCCGCTTCATAAATCTTATCAGTCAGCCAAATATAGAACTGCCGTACGACGTATGAGATCATGGTGGAATTACTTTGTTAAACTTTGCGAAGCATTGTTTTTTTCCAATCTTTCTCATTTTTATTAATTTATGTGAAAAAATAAAATGAATCGGCAACTTCCACATGGGTATAAATCAAACTTCATTCAAACTCAGTTTATTTCTAATAAGTAGTTTTTGTTATATTCCATAAAAATGATAAAAAATCAATCCCGAAAGTTTCTGGATTATGTTTATCAATCCCGGGATTCATAGGTATTAAAAATAGCTCGGGATCCCGGGATTGAAATCCCTAATTCAGTATAATATAGAATGTTACATTCTCAAATCGTGTGTCTTATTCGTTGAATAAAAGAAATAGTTTGTTAACTTATGTCACATGTACTTATTTAATCTTCAGCACATCAATAATAATTAATCCCCTTCGCCCGTACCTATTCTACGCCTGTGGAGAAAAATATATTGTCACAAGATTAATGCTAAACCATTTAATATGGCTTGAAAATTAAAGACTATGCAATACATATTATGCGAAATTTGATATTATATTTCGATTAGTGATTGATTATAAGATTTACAGGGCCGCGCCAAGCGGAGGTGCTCGGGTGAGCAGCATCCGGGCGGCAGGTTTCAGGGGTCGATAAAATATATATATTAAATTCATAAAGTGAAGTTTAAGTTGAAATATGTAAAGCACTAACGAAAAGGCGACCGGATAAAATGTCAACAAAACGAAGAATTAACGAGAAATATTAAATTTAAAAAAATACAATATGATAAGATTCTTATTTCAGAATTCAAAATTTCCGGCCTATGGCATCACAGTTGTATAGGAAAAGCAAGATTCAATAGAATTTACCAGTATGCAGGTATCGTAAGATGCAGACATAAAAAGTTTTTGTAAAAATGTAATTTTTGCACAACAGAAGGCGCCGGAAAATAGACTGAGTCATAAACCTATACACTTTGAATAGATTTTCTTCTTATAAATTAGTTTCAAGGATAGTAAAGAAGTCGCTTGCGGCGCAATTTTCCTTCACATTATTGAAAAATACAATAAAACATTAATACAATACAGTAAATATGTATTTTTTTATATTGACAACTAATAAATGGGACTTGCTAATACTGTTAATTAACTACATATTTCTTTTATTTAACAAATAATTCACAAGATTTTGAGAATGTACCATTCTAATTATTGAACATACATAATTTTGAAAACATTCATAAGAAAATATAGTCAATAGAAAAAATCTTTTTGACACTCGGCAGGAATCGAACCTGCGTCTCTTGGGTATCGCACCCTGTGCATTACCACTATGCTACGACTGCCATGCTTAATTGCAACACATTTTAACTATTGGCCTTTTTAATACCTGCTCATAAGCGCTCTCTAATCTTTCTTAAGCTCTAATATTGTGAATTATTCGTTGAATAAAAGAAATAGTTAATAAAAATTATTAGCAAGTTCAAGTAAGTTACAACAGAAAATATTGGAGTGATCCGTGACATCGGTTAGTAATTAAAGTAATAAATACTTTAATTTAGAATATAAAAAAGGGGCGGTGATTATTTTGTGTTCGCCCCCGTGCGGTAACCACCCTTGCCACGGCCCTGCCGATTGAGTTCAAACACCTCGGCATTATGGATTATGCGACTATATTATATTACATTTCATGTGTTCAACTCATTAATTTCAGTATTGTAATCAAATCACGTACCCACCTATCAACCAACTGCCGTTCATAAAAAAAAAAAATATTGTTATAAGATTAAGATCAGACTGCAATTATTAAGAATTATTTTCATTTGAGATTAATAATAAAATATATTATTGTTACATCATTTATATTGAAAATATATAATATAACCGGAAGACATTTTGGATCGCCGGTTTCATTTTTAGCAGAATAATTTTAGTTCACTGGATGTCCAAATTTAGTTACCGCTACCAAATCCGAAACGACCGCCTAAATTGGAACAATGATCCTCCAAAGCGTGTCCGGAAACTTGTACGTATGCCGTATCACACTTCACCGTGAAATGCTGTATCGGAAATATATCGCCGTATATTAAAGACCGTCCAACCTCTTTGGGTCGTATGGTACTGACATCAAATCCATATCTAAATAAAACACGGTTCTTGTCGGTTTACACTTGACAGGAAGCCAGCAGTAAAGTTTTGAAATAAGCCGATATAGTCAATTATCATTTGTTATGTTTGGTTAGGTTTTCATTCTTGAATTATTCATGAATTTTGCCAAAATCAGCTATGAAAATTGAATTAATATTCATATTGAATCTAATAAAATTTGAGACCGTATAGTAACGGTCATCTCTTTCCGATAAGAAAGCTCACGGCGAACCGTGCCACGGTGAAATGTTTTACGTACAATTTACATGTAACCTCTCCAAAGCTAGCCACTACGGACCATGTTATGACACACTGCCATTGGTTTAGTTAGGCAACCAGCTGTAAACAAACAGCATTATTTAATTAGCAAGCGTTAACAAGGTGGACAGTTAGATAGGTAGCTTAATGGATAGAGCTATCATTTGGAAAGTGAAATATGTGAGTTTGAATCGATTCCCACGCGGTTATTTAATTATATTTATCACAGGGTAAAAACCGTAGCCTAAAAAATATAATATGCAGGTATGGATGGTGTCTATAGATGGATGTATATTTGATGAAATTGTTCGCAGAGTAAAGCTAGGCTGGAGTGCTTTTGGCCGCCTGAATAATGTCTTCAAAAGTGACCTTCTACTGTGCCTAAAGCGCAAAGTGTTCAACCTGTGTGTGCTTCCCGTGATAACGTATGCGCGTAACTTGGAGTAGCACAACGTGCTCTGGAGAGGTGCATGCTGGGCATAACGCGAAAGGACAAAAAGAGGAATGAGTGGATAAGGAAGCAGACAAGGGTTTACGATGTAATATAGTTTATTAAAAGCCTTAAATTGAGATGGGCTGGACACATAGCTCGAAGAAAAGACAATCGTTGGACAAATCTAGTCATCCAGTGGTATCCAAGAAGTACAAAACGTCCGCAAGGTAGACCTAGAGGCCGCTGGATAGATGAAATGATAAAGTTCTGCGGAAGTACGTGGCAACGCAATGCACAGGACCGAGAGAAGTGGAAGCAGCTTGAAGAGGCCTTCATCCAGCAGTGGATAGATTCAGGCTGATGATGATGATGATCATTTATATTCATTATTTTCATTTTTAATTTTATAATATCTAGGTAACATGGTTAGAGAGCCCCAGATAATTTGGTAAGTGTGCTTTATATATGACTTTATAATAGCATTCCGTTGAAAATTGGCAATAATAACCAAATCACTATTAGGTATATGTAATCATTAATCACAAATTTTCCTGGCAGACGACACATTTTTGTCAAAATAAAGTAAATAGACCGTATGGTAAAAATACATGAAAATATCCAAACCTAGACATTAGCTAGAATCTATACATTGAGTCAAAGATTTGGCAAACAATTTTATGACAAATAATATACAATATTATCAATTATTATAAATAATAATGCCATACATAACAAAAATTATACATGACTACACTGAACATATAATTTAAAATGTAATTGAATATGTGAAATTTACTCGTATTATTCTTAAATTTTACAAACCAATCACTAAAACTTTCATTATAAAAATTATTTTTTCTCCTCCAAGGTATTACGAATGATTTCGATTTTCATATATTGTCCTGAGTAGGGATCCAATCCCGAGCCAAAATTCTGATCCCAGGATTTCGGGATTACAATTTGACAATCACGGGATCCCGGGACTGGTCCCGGGATTGGCATTTTTTCCATTGTTAATATATAAAATTTGTATTTACAAATAACATTGATAAAATCGGTCAAAAATAAATCTAGTATAATTTATACTGTTTAAGACATTTATTGTTAATATTGTATACGTTCAATCTTGGAAATACATAAGTTTAATGGAGTAAATAATATTGTAATATAAATAATAATGTGAATTTAATATGAGATTGCTGTTTCTGATAGTAAAGACTTAATGAATGGGTTAGCGAGATTTAAAACAGTAAAGCAAATCATGGTGTACTTATGGCCTTTCCGCTTCATAAATCTAATTAGTCAGCCAAATATTAAACTGCCGTACAACGTATGAGATCATGGTGAAATTACTTTGTTAATAGTGCGAAACATTGTTTTATTACAATCTTTCTCATTTTTATTAATTTATGTGAAAAAATAAAATGAATCGGCAACTTACACATGGGTATAAATAAAACTTCATTAAAACTCAGTTTATTTCTAATGTAGTTATTGTTATTAAAAGTATTTTTTCTGTTATATTTTCGTTTTTATTTTATTTTCCATAAACATTGATAAAAAAATCAATCCCGAAAGTTTCGGGATTATGTTTATCAATCCCGGGATTATAGGTATCGAAAATAGCTCGGGATCCCGGGATTGGAATCCCTAGTCATGACATACGAATTCTCTACTTATGACGCCGACAATCAAAAGAACTTTCCAACACTTTTTTATACCTATATGTTGTTAATACAATCATAATGTTCACCCGAAGACCGATTTTTCTTCTAATTCCTTGTGGTATTTATTACTTTCCATGATCACACCAATGTCACGTGTAACTCTGTGGTCTTCATGCTAATCCATTAGACTAACGTGATGTTTTATAATGCTGCTTATTGTCCAGTTAAATTATTTATTTGACCATGTCCGATCTTAAGAAGATCATATGGGCCTCCACAGAGTGGAGGTCTGTATTAACACAATTTTGTTTTTACGTGAAATGGATGTTAGCGACTTGCTCAACCTATTAGGTCCGTATTACGACTAGAAACACAAATTGAAAAACAATATGACGCGTAATCCGCTCGACCATCGTGGGCTATAAACGTATAAATAATATATTCATATAGGTACCTACTTACCTATTTGTATTAACCATCATAACAGGCCATGGGACCCAATGGCACCAGTAGTGTAATCAGTAATCACTAATCAGTAAGTAACATAAGTAAAACGATCACAAACACTTAGGCTTGGAGAAGATCATATACATATATGTTAGAATTTCATCTGGGGGCTCCGCGTTCGAATTCCAGTGATGTCACGATATATTTATGTACTTTTCTCATAGTTTGAGTGTGTGTGATTGTTTCAATTATATTACTAATTACATTACCGTACTGCCATTGAGCCTCGTGATCTGCTGTAGTGTTAAAAAGAATATTTTTTATTTACGAAAAAAAAACTTTGGGAATCACTGATTCAGAAGAAAAACAAAATTCCCGCTGATATTAATAAAATTGACAGCTGAGTGCATACTGGACATAGGTACATTATATTTAAATTAATAAAGTCATTCAAATCATCGCCGAAACGTAGACTGTCCAATAAAGAAAACGGTGCAAAGTGACGAAGCTGATTTCTTTGCCAAGTTTTCACCTGGTACTGTCAACTGATGGCGCCTGCTCTATGAACTCGTTGCCAGGAAATAATACATACATATTACATACACATACCAATACTTTTTTTTTAAATAATGTTGTGGCTTGTTTGTTCCATATTACCGGTCATCAAGATTAAAATTAAATAAAGTTGCATGCGTTTGTCATGATAGTAAATTGGCACGTTTAATACGTCTAGCGGAAAACTTTTTTTCTGATATTATTTGTTTATTTACTTCGCTGAACTAAAATTAGATGCTAGTTTAAATATTATTCTGCATACACACCCATGAGGTGCGGCAGATTATTCCCGAGCGCACCCAACGAACGAGTGCCGAGCACGCGGCTAACCCTCCGAGTTGTTATCAAGGCACGAGCACCCCTGGTAGCAGTGATAAAGGTGGAGGTAGGCTGTGGAAATCCGATATAAATAGAGCACACACTAAACTTCAGTCATACTTATATGTTTTCATTGAACTAAGTAGGAATACAAATTGCAGATGGTTTTAAAAATCGATTAAGCCCTGCCTAAAACACCATAATAGATATTCTCAACTCAAATGGAATAGTACAAAACAAATACCATCAAGTACCTTCGGGATAGTATTAATATCATAATAGATATCTATAAAATATCTTAAGTTATGTGTGACTTAATAGCATAATTTTAAATGGTTTATAGATAGAAGAACATTTCTTACCTAATATCTATTATGGTTTGCTTTAAGCAGGAATTTTTCTATATGGGTATAACATTTCTTAGTCCAATGAATTAAATAAGTATGACTGACAAAGTTTAGTGTGCACTATTTATGTCGGATCTCTACAGCAGTGCTCCGCAACCGGTGTGCCGCGAGACAATGCTAGGTGTGCCGCGGAGCATTGCTTCCAAAAAAACACAAATAATGTTGTATATTATACAATACTTACTTAATAGCCAAATTTGCGTACATGGCTGGTAATAAATACATTTGAGCACCTGCGTGAACTTAATAAAACAATGCAAGGTCAGAATGAAAATATATTAACGTGATCTGATAAATTAGAAAGATTTAAGACAAGGATCTCTACAAATGTACCAAAGGACCTACCAGACCACCAATAAAAACAAGCAATTAATTTTGGATCCGTCTCAAAAACATTTAACTTTGCTTCAAAATTTCATCATTACTTTCATACAATCAATACGACTGGATTCGAAACCCTTCTGCAACCAATGCCAAAAATTCTATAGAAAATCGTATGGTATTTTCTGGATTTCGGTTAATAAAGAATATCCTCGTATTTCTGACAAGGCTACCAAACTAACTAAGTAAGGTTAAAACTTGTACGATCATTGAAACAAGCTATTTATTGATAAAACCAATACATGGGAATAATAATGTACATTTGTTTCTTCGTCGTGTGTTATGTTTATTTATTTATTTATCAAATAAGTAGGTGTTTTATGTAAGTTTGGTGCTCTGGGGGCCCAAGCTCAGGGGGGGTGGCGTGGCAGGTCAATCAGATAAGTAAGATAAACACAAATTACAATTTTGCTCTAATTGCAATAAAAGTCGCCTGCGGCGCTATTTTATTTCGCTGGCATTAATATTTTAACACATAAGATTGTGGGATACAATTTATTATTATTGTGTCAACACTCGACAAGTAATTATTTTTCACCGGCAACTAACCGTAGAATCTTTATCCGTATCCGTAGAAACTTTAGTAGTCGCTAAACATAGAATTAATACGATTTATTTGACTTCGAACATCATTTGAAAAACGCTATTTTAAAGTATCGCACTCTCTTTAACCTTAGCGATAGGTAGGGGGAGCGCCGAAGATTCTGGCCTGGGGTCCATGTTTTGGTGTATAAATTGTTTTACGTGTGGTGTGCCGCGGAATTTTGGGAAGACCTTTTGTGTGCCGTGGATGAGAAAAGGTTGCGGTGCACTGCTCTACAGGCTACATCCACTTTCGACACTATCTGATTAAAATACTAGGAATCAAACTAGAGTCGATATCGAACAAATCCCAACTGTCGCGTGAAAATTCAGAAGCTTTCGAACTTTTTGATTCACGCATGCAATCTTACAAGTTGCATGATAATGCATGTTTACACGTGCATTTTCTTGTTATGGCCGCGATAATACGTACTGTCAGCAGTAAATCCATGCACGAATAAACGGGGTATTAGAATTTTTTGTGAATAAGTAGTAAAATAAACATTTATATTTTTTTGATATATTTCATTAATAATTGATGTGATTATTTCAGCTACAACTAAACTGAATTAAGTGCGTTTACCTCACCGCTACAGAATACTTTATAATTATTGTGAAAGTTAGGTGGAAATACTCTAGGATCGCCGGAGTTGCCATGAAGATATTAAATGATTTGTATACCAACCTTATACCAACATTATTTCGTCACACTATTTCATACTCACAACGTGCGTTTTTTTAAAAGATAAAATGTTACTGGCCCGCCTAAACTGCAGGAGAGAAACCCTTTGTGTTCGCTAAAAAACCGACACTATCACATGGCTGTGCGAAAACTTATTCGGCACGAACTGCCGCAGCGCATGCTCATCTCGTCTAATACTCACATAATTATTATAACACAAAATTAGTATAAATTTTACTTAGGTGCATAATAAATATTCGTATAGCATGGTTTAGTTAAGTACTCAAATTCTTCAAAAGATTTCAGACTTATTGCATTTAAAATATTTTTTCTTACCGTACGGCAGTTGTTTCAAACTTTTTCCTTTCACATGGGCCTTGGTATAAACAAATTATTTCACAGCGCCCCATGGGAAATATAAGTTCTGAGCATCGAATTGAAAAATTTTCCACTCGGAATCACATTTAAGACGGTTTTTATTAGTTTTTCCAGCCTGCCAGCCTTCGGAAGTGTTCCTATCAAGACGTAAAAGATTTTTTTATATAATTTCTTACTTTTAATGAAAATAAATAAGTGATAATATTTACACCGTATACAATACAATAAGGTTAAAATATTATGGCTTTTCGAAAAAAAAAACAATTTTAAAAAGGGGGAAAAACTAGCCTACACAGCGCTAAAATAAATGATTATCGTCTATCTAATATATAAAAATCAATATTTGTTTGTTTGTTTGTTCGTTCGTATTTTATGCGCTGCCATACCGTTCATCCGATTGCGATAAAACTTTATCAACTTATTGCTTGCACTTTCGCGAAGAGTATAGGCTATATCTTATATATAAAAATGAATGTCTGCCTGTCTGTCTGTCACGTATGCGTTCCTATACCATTCATCCGACTGCGATGAAATTTCGGTAAGTGGTTGTATGCATACCCGCGAAGGTTTCTGAATTAGAAAAACCATCTTCTTCTTCTTCTTTTTCATTATATCTTCTTTTATTTGTATGGTTCCTATACCATTCATCCGATTGCGATGAAACCTTCGTCAGTTGTTGAGGTAACACCCGCAAAAGTTTCTGAATTATTACAACCATCTTCTTTTTTTTTTTTTTTTTGTGATTTTACCGAGGCTTTGACTGCGACTCGCTGTCATATCGCCTCTTCTCTTCTAGAAGGGGATCCTTCGATCAGGTCCTCACTCCTATTCTGTTAAATGGCTTTATAATTATTTTGTCTAGCTCTTCCGTCTTTCTTTCTTTCTTCTTTAGACGCCAGTGTTTTATGCACCAGAATCGCTCTCCTCCGTATCCATCCCTTCTGTATTTTCGATACATCGTGTAATCATTGAATTTCAGATAGTCTAATTCAGACCTCAGCCAAGTCTCTGAGATTAATGCTATTGAAATTTTTTGTCTTATTAAGTAGAGTTCTATATCATCCTTTTTTTGCTTCATACTTCTGGCATTCCATTGTAAAATCCTAATTTGTTTTTTATTATCCATTTTGCTCCAGAACCTCCCCTAGAATTTCCTTTAAGTGTCCTTCTTTGAATTGTTTGCATACCCAGTCCACTGCTTTAATTATTAGTTGTTTAATGATCTGCTGCCAGTCTCCCCCTTTCAGCAAGACTTTCATAATTTCTCCCATCGCGTTAACCTCTGTCTTCCCCTTTGAATTTTTCTTATTTTTTGTAGGCTTTACGCTACTACTTGTAGATATTATTGTTGAGCCTGAAGCTTCTACCACCGCTTCTTCTTTCTTTTTGTTTTCCTTAGTTTTTTGAATTGTTTCGCTTTCATCTCTTCCTACGATTTTTTTTTGTTTTAATATGTCAGCATAGCTATTATTTAACATATTTTTTTTTGCTTCCTTGAAAGGTATGTTCATTTTTTTCATTGCTTCTTTGCAATTCTTTTCCTCTTGCCACTTTGGGCATTTTTGGCTGTTTGCCGCGTGGTTACCTTTGCAATTGATGCACGTAATTTCCTCATTTTTTTCGCAGGTTTTGTGGTTTTCACCACACTTAGGGCACGTTTCTACTGTACGTCCGCAATTGTTCGCGATATGCCCATATCGCCAGCATTTGTAGCATTGCATAACCCTGAATACATACGGTTCTACAGCAAAAGAGACTCCATATATGTAAATTGTTCTCGGCAATATTTTCTCCCCAAATTTAATACTGACTGACGAGGTCTTTGTCAGCTCTACTGTATCACCTTTTCTTGTCAACCTCTTAAGGTTGATTACTTTTGCATCACTTTTGATTTCCATTTGCAGTTCTTGGAGGTCCATATCAATATCGACTTTTCTTATTACTCCATAAGAGCAGGAGTCATTCTCTTTGGTCACAAAACCGAGATCTTTGAGTTCTCCAGCTTGTTTCACTTTATCTGCTTCTTTTTCGTCTTCTACTTGGATGTACGTCTTTAAATTTTTATTGTAAATTTTCTGTACTTTTACTCCTGCCTTATGCAGCATCTGCGCTATTTTCAATTTTAATGGAATTTTACTTCCCGTCGCTATCATGACGATGTTTTGGTTTCCCTTTGGAGTGACCCCAGAGTCTCTTCTGGGTTTTTTTCCAGAGGTCACCGTCTGCCATTCTTCTTCTTTTTCTCCAACCACTTCCTCTTCATCATCGTTTCTTTTCTTCTTCGTTTTTTTGGTTTCATTCACTTCCATCGTGGTGTTTTCCATTTTATTGCTTTTGCCGTTCACGCGGTCTTGGAATTCGCGCAACAGTGTGAACAAAAAACAGTGTGGGACAACCCCTCGCTTCACAGCGTTTGACGCACTCCCCGCACAAAGTGCACTATCCGTGCAACAATAAATATTTTTCACTTTTTCTCAAGCACTGGCACTGATTGTCAAAATCACATGGGACCACACATGTTGAGTTTATTGTCAAATTCATTTACAAACAATATTATTTTTGTTGTATCCCGTATTTATAACCGTTCGCGAGTAACCAGGCGAATAGCGTCCCGAATACGCAAGCGAAGTTGTACAACCTCACTCCACCGCTGTTGGCTTCCGACTGAACCATCTTCTTCTTCTCTTCTATATTCTTCTATTCGTATGCGTTCCTATTCCATTCATCCGATTGCAATAAAATTTTCATCAGTAATTGTGCCAACACCCGCGAAGATTTCTGAATTAGTTGAATTAGTACAGCCATCTTCTTCTTCTTCTATTCGTATGCGTTCCTATACCATTAATCCGATTGCAATGAAACTTTGGTGAGTTGTCGTGCGCATGTCCACGAAGATTTCTGAATTAGAAAATCATCTTCTTCTACTATTCGTATGCGTTCCTATACCATTCTTCTGATTGCGATTAAACTTTTGTCAGTTGTTGTGCGCACACCTGCGAAGGTTTCTGAATTAAATATAAAATACAATGTTTGTTGTTTGTTTGTTCCATCCAATTTTGTTTTTTTTTTTTTACTACATATTAATAACATTAATAAAGTTTTTATATTTTGGATTCGATTTTTTCGGTTCTTTTTTTTTGACCTTTACTCCTATTAGAATTATTTTCATATTGCCATATTGTATTACACAGATATTTTAATATTAAAAAAATAATTACCTCTTATTATTTTTTAAATATCTAAGATAAATATAACCACGAAGCGACCGTGTGCGAAGCCGGGGTACTTCAGCTAGTACTCTATAATAAAGGATGCCAACGCCTGCCAATTACCTACGTGGTCGCAGCCATGATTTATTCTGGATCGGAACCGTTTCTCGACCCTCGTGTCAAGCCTATCAGGCACAATTAGCGAAGGGTGCAAGACTAGTGAATGCGCTCCCCAAAGACGTAGATATTTTCAGTGACATGCCATATAATTTTTGTTCGAAATTTTATTTTTTTGTATAAAATTGTATGTTTTGTTTTCAAAACTTTTATTTTTCTGTATAAAATGTTTTTATTTTATTTTTTATTATTATTTTTATTATTTTATATATTCTCTTCTTCTCTCTTCTGGGGGTAATATTTGTTATAATGTAAATCTTATGTTGTGCACGTCTTGAATTTAGACTTGTTATGTCCACAATGTTTTGTTTTCTTAAATAAATAAATACGCAATTGAACATCATATAATGCATAAATCGAATACCGCTGTTATACGGCATTCAGACATTGTCACAAAGTTGGCACAAAAATTCTGAATAGAAAATTTCGAATATATTTAGATACTTTGTTGCTATCCGAGAAAATGATTTATGTGTTCGCTGCGTTCCAATTCTTTATAGTGCTATTTGAGTTTGCAATGGCTGAGATGGCAACCGTGACTATTCATGTGGTAAATAAGAAATTGTTGCGTCTCGGCCGAATATCTGGCCGGCGTGGCGTACGCAAAGAGCACATCGCCGAAGCCGACACTTGCCGTGAATAAAAACATTGTTTGGATGCCAACAAAAGGTTATTAGACTCGACTAGTGACGTTCAGTTTGACTTATAGTGACAGTGGCACTGTAATCCATCGTGTCGAGGCGAATTTAAACTCGGTGCATTGTCTTGAGTAAAATGCAATACGATTGCAGAAATAGTTGTCTGTGACCACGACTCGATGAATTTATCCAGCGGCGTAGTTATCACAAACATATACCTACATAGCAATGCGGCCCAGCCAAACGAAAGGCCCTGAAACATAATCAGATATCTGTTTTGAATGAATGAAATAATTCGGTTCCATGACAAAACAGAACAGTGACAAAACAGAACAGCCAGTCCGCTCCCCCCCCCCCCCCCCCCCCTCCTCGTGTGTGCGTTTGTCTATTATACGGCATCAACTCAGAAAGGAACTCAGAAATAATGGAGCTGAAATACTTAACGGGTAAGGAGAAGCAGGCAACCGATCTAGAGTAAGGAAGAATACGGGATAAATTTAAACACGTGTTACGAGTACGTCATACTCGTACCATACATCGAATACTGACAACTGCTCTCGGTTTATGCATTGATGCTCATTTAATATTGGTGTATTACACACACTATTGCACGTCTATAATGCGTGGTTCAATTTCGTAGGACACTCGCACATTCAAAACCCTGCGTCAAAATTTACAGTTTGGTATATAGCCTATCTGAATTCTATTTATTATCTGTTCTGTGTATTTTGATGCATATTACGTACATAATATACTAAATACAAGAGTAATTTAATTTTTTCGTCCATGTAGTAGGCAAAGAATAAAATAAAGTAACAACTGCCACTGTGACGTTTAATAGTTTGTTTACGTAAGGAATTGCAAATGGCCGACAATAATAAATTCGCTGCCTAGCAACGGAACAATTCTAAACTGTATATTGTATATTATACTGTATAATCATCACGATTGCAGTATCATTATGTGGCGTAACGGTTGTGTGTTCGGCTAATAACCGAACAATCGTTGGTTCGAATCCAATCGAGTGTTTTTTTTGTTTGAAAAAATAAATTATGTGTCACGCCAAAAATACACTCTGATCTGATTTTCCAAACGCGCCTAAACAAATATAACTTTAATAATAAAACCTGTCAGCATAATGTATTAACATACACACACATCAATATTATACAAAACAAAATATTTACCTGGGTCATCAAAGAACGAGTCCACCATCAAATGGAGTCCCCCGGTGCCAGGTGCATCCGTTAGGTCTGTCACGCCTCTTTGCGCCATCTTTTATTTTATCTCACTCACTTTTAATGTAGTTTATTTATCAGTAATCAGTCAAATATTGTAATAAATCCACTCGCGTAAAAACAACCGCAATCAGGCCGTCGATCGTAAAATGGTAACACTGAATCTATAGTCAAGAACGATTTTATTGAGATATTATCTCACAGAACAATAGCGGTACGATTGCAACTAGGTATTTATGAAAGTATATAATATATTGTAAAATGTTGAAGAAACAATCACTCAACCGGTATACAATGGGCATCTAGTGGTATTTATTGTAGATATAGGGATGTCACACCGAAAAAAAAAATAGTTTTCTCGAAAACCTCGTAGAATGTGTGTTTAGTTGTATTGAAAATATGTTGGTTTACGTCTGGGCTAGTATAAATATTCGTTTTTAATACCCAACTACGCCGGTGGCCAAGCACGGTTTCGAAATGTGATACTTTCGTATGTCACTTCTACGTGATAATGCCAATAAGCGTATTCTACGTTAAAGAAAGGCATCTATAGTTACAAACACATGACATATTAATAAAATATAAATTCGAAACCCAGTCGCCATAAAACAAGACTTAGCGGCAGTTTGGCTTATGCCTTAACGGGGGCAAGCCATTAAACGCAATAAATACTAAGCCCGCTGAGCGTATCCAAATACTACCAATATTGAAAATAACATAAGTATTCTTTTTAAGTTTCATATTTCTCTACACTCCGGAGTCGAACCTTCTTACAACCACAACCAGAAGGTAACGCACTTCTTTTTTGTGTTCCCTGGTTATGTATCGAAAGATATTATCAATTGGACCTTTTTTGGATGAGGACTTTCTTTAGGTCTTCCCAAGACAAAGGTATTGATACTGGGTACCCGTATATCGATATCGAAGTATCGCTCAAAAACTATCGAGTATGTTTTTGGCATCCCTAATTTGTATGTGTCATACACAAATGAATATTTCAACGGTTCCATGACAAAACGGAACATGACAAAACAGAACATGACAAAACAGAACATGACAAAACAGAACAACGATAAATATAACTATGACCTTTCAGGAAAAATATAAATTTAATATTGAAATTGTTCTATCTCTATTATGTTGATAGATTTTTAATAGCACAGATTTTCAATACCCCATAATAAATCAAATTATATACCTAATTTCTACATTCCTAATCGCTAGAAAGCATCAAATAAACGGGACTTTGCCGGCAAGCTTAGGATATCTCATCTTAATCAATATAATATGTTCAAAATGATTGGGTGACTAGGTACAACGAAATAATGACCTAACCTAACCTAACCTAATTAGATTCCACAAAAATTAATGTTTCATTTTTCCCGATTTCATCAACTAACGATATCTAATATGTGCCAAAGAACATCCACATTAAACGTACCATTACTTAAAATGTAACTATTTGTTTACATGCTGCACAGCGTTCACGTTGACAGATAACTAATAAAATAACAAAATAGATATGCGTAGCATTTTCGACGTGGCCTTGCGCCAGTAGTCTGTTGCTTGCTACTCATAGTGCAGGATCCCATAGACTTGTCGTATACATAATATGCGGAACGCATTCTGACAATTGGAATAGGTTTTAGGGGTCACCAAGATATATAATGTCGATGTTGCCAGGCGATATTAGTGGTCAATTTTTTTTTATTGAGGTTTTAATTTTTTTTCTTATAACCCACCAAAAATTGTTCTGAGTTCTTCAATAAAACCAAGACGGGATCAGGGATTGATTGAAAATGCAATAATTGTACCATGCCATCGGCATGGTCGTAGAACGGTCCGTCCCGTTTGAAAAAATAAAAATAGCGGGTAGTGAAATGTGTTCAAAATTATCGATTCTTAGGACCCTTCTTGGCTTAAATTATATTATTTAGTAGCATTTTTGTATATAATCACCTAAATTGGTTTCTTTACTATATCTATGCATATGACATTCGTTTTAGTATTATGGTTAATCCAGAAACAGTGTAGGTTGCATATATAGGTAGGTGAATAAATGAAATAACGATAACCACTAACCACACTAAGTACCTACACATTTATTAAAAAAAAGAAACAAGAAGTCAAGTGTTCAAACTGCTAAAGTAGAGCCGATGCATTATTTCAACACGCCTCTAGTACGCGTTGCGGCCATGACAGATACATCTTTAGAATGTCTGTATTCTATAAGCTGGCGTTCGTCGTTGCGTCGAAAGCATTGTGCCATCGCTTTCGACTGTTGCAAGTTTTCAATGGGAGGGAACGAGCTGAAGCTGAACTGAAGCTGGGGGGAAACCGCACGCCAGCTTATAGAAGACAGACTCAACATGCGAAAACAGCGACTTCCTGTTATAGCTGATTTCTTGTTGTCTGACAATACTTATGTCTCCTCTATGTTTGTGGTTATTTAAGACGGTACTTCAGTGAAACGACAAATAATTTACAACTATAGGTGCGACGAAATTTTGGACTCGCTGGCAATCGGAGAGCGAACGTCGAGCTGTGAACACGTCAATTTGTTTCGTGATGGCGACGGGGGTATTAATTCTTAAATCGTGTAAAGATGACTAAAAAACGTTACCCATTTACTTGAAAAAGAAAACATGTCAATGAATGTATTATTATTGTTACTAATAGCACAATAAACATAACATTAAATGGACGCATGTTGGATTTATATGACAAATTATATTTCGTTCGGCACGCGTCATTTGCACAATCCGCGCATCGCCTAGCCACGATATTTTTAGATTAGACCATGCCTCAACTGAGGTATAGCCTTAAGCATTTTTTGTCTCTCCTTATCACATTACAGGTGGCAAAAATTGAAGCTTTTAATGCTCGCGATACTCCGTGACAACTATTGAAAGTCAGGACAGTCCGGGGCCAATTCTGGACGTAAAGTAGTGTAAAATATGTTCTTCACACCTGTGCTCCACATTTCGCGTTATTATTTTAAGATAACGCCGATTATTTACGCCTCTATTTGCCTTGTTTCATATCATTTAGAATCATACACAACATAAATTTATTTAAAGCCTTGGCTTAAATCCAAGCGTTGGTGACTTCGAATTTAGAACGCAGTATTCTTAGTAAAAAGTAAACCACAACCCACACGATTCCAATGAAAATATTTATTCCAGAAGATAAATAAATTACTTTTGATGTGTATACATATTACTAGGTATACTTGAAATAAATATAATGTATACAAACACAGCTGCTTTATGGTAGTACCATTCGATTAATTTACATCTACTGGTTCATCTTTTTTACACAATGGATAGTTTGTAAAAAGCTTGTCATTATTCGAATCATTAATGCTTATGGGCCCTTTTGTAATTATAATTAATGTGTTATTTGCATTTGAAAATCAATTAGCAAAAACACAATTTTGTGCGCACCGTAAACATTTGTGGCCTCCACGGACGATAAAAGTAAAAATTAATAAATAACGGAAATTAACAATTTGAAACGTGTTAATGTACAATATATTTTTGTGTTTTTAGGACCAGGAAATCGTGTTTATCTTATACAGAAGAAACATTTTGATAATAAAAGAATATTTCTGTTTTAATCGATTCATTTACATACTTCATTTCTTTCGGATTTGCTATAGGTACTTATTAAAATTCTGCTCTATTTTACCACGTTTTTATTAGCTCGTATTCTTGTTTGTCCGGTGGTTGTTTGTCCAGTAAAAATCTTGCAATCGATTTTTAACTAACTTCCCGACTAGCTAGACATTTGAAACTTTTTATAATATATCAGAACACGATGCCAATGCATTCTTTTAATACTTTTAGCCATCTTTAAGCAGAATTGAATTCATTTTCAGTTTATTCTGTTTTGTATGAAAAGTTATTTCGACACCATTATTGGTTGCTAGGTCTGGGGTCCTAGCAACTAAATTATTAATATATACGTGCGTTACTATGGAAATCAAAATGAAATGTCAAAATGACATTTCAGCATTCTATATGTGTTTGTTTTTTATTTACTTCATACCAAGTACAAGTTTGAGCATATTGAGCATAATAATTCAACAGAAAATTTAAAAACGTTATATATAAAATGTTCTTTTTATCTTGTAATTTTTTATTTTACAGGATCGTTCAACTTAGAATTAAATAGAACACCTCCGCGTATATCATACAGCCCTGGTACTCGATGATAGTTCGTGATGAATTATTATTATGGTGTCACATTCTTTTCCTTTTCTTTTCATTCTTATATAATATTATCTGGGATCTATACCTAGCAGTGGTGAAGGGTGGAGGTAGGCTGTTAAGATCCGCCATAAACAGTGCAGACTAAACTTTGTCAGTCATTGAACTAAGACTACAATTTACAGATGGTTTCGTTTTTTTTAATTAATTAAACCCTGCGAAACCAAGCCATTATTAGATAATAGTCGAAAAACACTCATCTATCTATAAAATATCTAAAAATATGCAATTAAATCATACATAACTGTGTATATTTTATAGATAGAATAATATTGTTTATCTATTATAGGTTTATTTAGGCAGGGTTTAATGAATTTAAAAAAATTAACAATTACTTATCCAACTAAAACAAATAATAATGATTGAAAAAGTGTGCACAATTTTATCGTATCGCCCAAAGCATACCAAAACTATTATGGTTTGGCTTAGGCAGGGTTTAACTGATTTTTAAAAACTAACCAACACCATCTGTAAATTGTAGTATTGGTTCAATAAAAACATATACGTATTACTAACAAAGTTTAATGTGCACTATTTATGGCGGATCTTAATAGCCTACCTCCACCCTTCGCTATTAGTATATAGTATATAATATAGATTGTTGTTTAATCTGTAGGTTGAGTTATTTAACAGTCCATTGTGATATATGTATGTAAACTTAATCATTGACAAAAAGAATACCGAACTTATTCAAACAACAGAGTTTGTTTTTCGTTTTGTGGCAATCTTGAGAGTAAATACAGATGTTGACATAAGTAATTATGACTTGTTAGCTGTCATGATCTCAAACGATATTATATTATGATGTGAATGTGAATAGAGGAAACTCAAGAATAGATTGTACCAAGTCAATATTTTTATAAGTAGAACCAATGAACTAAATGATAAAATAAACGAATCGTTATATAAAAAATGCATTCCATTGAAAACTTCACGGTAAATAAAACAATATTAAAAACAGGACAATTAATTGCCTGTTTGTGGACGTGTTAAGGGGGGACGTGCGCCGCATAGGTCAAAATGGAGTTTTATGCTATTTTCAAAGCATGATCGTGGACATTCCTTAAACATTGTAGATAATCTATAATTATTCAAACACACGCGTTAACATGATCTTACTCCCTACTTCATTTATCGGTATTATTTGTCAATGTATGTGCTACGGCCGTATGTTGTGGCTTAACCACTGGGGAATGCCAATAAAAATGGCGTATTTCAAAAAAACACTACCTTATTCTTAGGTCAATAATTATTATAAAGCAAATATTATTCTTAGAATGTTTATCACATTTGAATCGTCAAAGACATAGCTTATAATCAGTATCTTTAGAATTATCTTAAAATGTATAAATCTTGCCCATTTTTTGAATAATAAAATGCCTAATTCTTGTCAAATTTGGGATCACAGAGATTATCAATATAATTTTTTATCGTAAATATTTCACTATGATAATGTCGAGATAAATTATACTGATGGTTTTATAAATGCGTTTAAAAATTAATAAATGTAAAAAATCTAAAACATTAGAGCAAGAGGTTTAAAAGAATACTATTTTATGTAATAAAAATATTTTATGCAGTCATCAACTGTTTAAAATAAATATAAAGGATAATAAGGCTTCAAAATTATATAAATAGATTATCTACAACGTTTAAGGAATGTCCAGGGTTATACTCTGAAAATAGCATAAAAGCTCCATTTTTACCTATGCTGAGCATGTGGGCCGTTAAACAGGTTCAATTTATAATTGCATTTATCATTTTACTTTAATATCTACTTTCTTTAATACCCCGTTTACACGTGCATGGATGTATTGTGCACAGTAAGAAAATATATGGGGAACCATGTATTATCCTGCAGTTGGCAAAATTGCATGCATAAATCAAACAAGATTGGAAGATTCCAAATTGTGATGATTTTTTGCGCGCAAGTAAGATTATTTTCGATCTGCGCATGCGCAGTAGAGCGATAGGGGGCGAACACGCCGGTAAAAAAATGAACTACTCATTTTGAGCTCCGATTTTCAATACGACCTGTCAGATAGTAGTATAAAATGACAACATCGCGCCTCGCTTACTCTTGAAGAACGAGATTGGAGAGACAGTCAGCACTTTTACGTGTAAACAGTTATTGTCATGACAGTTTAAAATAAGCACAATTGCCGACAGTAATTCAACGCATGTGTACAGGCGCTATAATTAATTCTTAATAATACTTTCTTTTCTACTTTCTTGTTATATTGGTTGTTATTTGTAATTAAGTCATTTTTATAATTTGTATTTATTTTATTATGTTTTATGGCGCATTGGCTAATCGCTGTATTGCCATAATACTGTTTTTCCAAATAAATTAATTAATTAATAATAGGGAATTTTATGACTTTATTAATTAGTACAGTCGAAGAAGCATAATGAAAATTTGACAGAAAACCATGTAATTTAAAAAAAAAATACAAAAATAGAACTAATAAATAAATGATAAGGCAGAAAATATAATAAAATAAGACGTGAGAGATTTTGTGCAACATCAAATAAGTTGTAACAATAATATCTTGCGACGACTTTTATACAAAATTGATTTAGAACAATCCGAGTTTGGTACGATAAAAATAAAGTTATACAATATATTAGTAGTCACAGTAATTAATTAGGTACTATAAATAGTTCTGTAATTAATACTTAATTGAATTTGACAACAAATTTCCGATTGGATAGCTCATTGGGAAAACTAACGGGACATATTTAAACATGAATAATAATTATATTTTAATAAAAGTATATTACAAATAGGTACATACTAGAGATGTGGATGTAGTAAGCACGGAATGTTATTCGAACTACAACAATTTTGACAGCTTCTTCGCATAAATACGACAATATTTACTTCAGTTCGTAAAATAGGCCGCAGCGAGTAGCTTACCGCGTGCTGTTATGTAATAATTTATTATGCAACAAAAATAGATCACAATTATTATAATATTATTTAAAATCACGATAGAAGTTAGAATATTGTTATATGTAGAGGAATAATAATGACCATCTTAATATGTTAGATTTGACATAATACAAAAACAAACAAACAAACGAGCGTATGGCCAATTGGCAGAATCGATCGCATTTTTAAATTAAGAACATAGCTGATACAGTCACGGAACTCCGGTGAAGCTTTTGACATTTGCCATAGCATCCATAGACAATAACAAATAGGAGGGTTATAAAATATATCGTTTTTGAATAAAGAATAAATCGTTTTTTGACAGATCTCGTCGGATTGTTACGTTTCAACTTGATTAAATCACCTGTTGCCTGGTTTTAGGTATCACGCACAAGCCGGCACGCGATTTGAGATACGCGGACACGTTTCAGGATTGTTTGGAAAACGAAAAATGTGGGAGTTTAGCGTTGAAAGATCGCCGTGAATCGAACAATCGCGGTTGTATCCCTATTGTCGACTGAGAGTAGCGAGAAACTGGTCGTCCGATTTGTGCCGGGTCTGATTTTCACGCATCGCTGCCTGGCACGGGACAAGCTTTCGCGTGATTAGCGAGTTCTGTTGTGTTAGCGACCATTCAACCGTGGCAATATTGTCTGCCATCGCTTTTATTCGAAATTTTCTGATAAAATTAGTAAAATCATAGACAAGGGCAAGGCTTGACAGCGTTCAAACAGATGATCGGTTCAAAAAAAGCGCGCCAATGCGAGTTTCTCTTTCGCTCTTGTGTGTTCATGCATATGGACAGTGGGTACACAATAATAGTGATTTGACCAAGTTGTATAATATTATGACGTATAATGACTACATTTACTTCACAGTTGAACAAATAAACAAACGTTAATGTGGCAACTTCGATATAAATTACAAAATAAGAAATAGCTATGATATCGTTTCAGCAGCTATTTCGGCTATTTCCAAACTGAGAGGCGCGCCTCCCTGGAGAGCCGTAGACTATTGCAAAGTGAGGCGCGAACAGAATGATGATTTTGGATTGACTACTCTGTTGAAAAGTAAAAATTGATTGAATTAGCATGCGATACTTTGTTGAAACAACAATTTCAGAGTTTTGACTCTTTTCACTAGGTCAATCTCGGTTGAATCGAAGTGAAGAATGTAGGTTATATGTTGTCAAGCAAAGCAATGCAAGTAGGTTGGTACTGCTCCCTTTCGTAACATCATATTTGTGCGAAACGGGATTTCCTGCATTTTAACTGCAATGAAATCCAAATATCGAGCCCGTTTAGTAGAAGATAAAGAGCTATGAGTAGCACTCTCCTAACTGACACCTAGTTGTGATAAACGTTGTGCTAATAAACAAACACATCCATCATATTAAAAACCAATTAATATGAATATGAACCATATAATAAAACGTTGGTATTATTCTGTTAAAAAAAATATATATTTTTTGTATTGGTACATTTTTTGCCATTTTAAAATGGGCCTGTATTTTTTTAAATAAAGGGTGTGGGGGAGGCGCCAAAATCAGATTTTTTTTAAAGGGGGCGTAGTAACATAGAATTTGGAGATCACTGGGTTATAGTATGTATAGTCTATGATATCGTTGTTGACCAGTTAAACTCCAATGTGATCACTTTGTCCAAATGGTTTTAAATTCCAAATTTTCTGTTCGTTCAATTTAGATTGCGTAGTTTAGTAAAACTTTCAATATTCTAGGTATATAGATACCACCGAAATTAAAATATCACATCGGGGCTATTAATTACAAACACTCGATGACAACGAGCCCCCCACTACATGATATTTAGACAAATCTAGTCTACCATAAATTATTTCTTGCCTGTTTTCTGAAATTTCAATTTTATCACATCAGGAATTGACAGTGATGATTGTGTATTTGAAACATCTCCATGTAGATTGTAAATTTAGATTTTAGACTGTGGTTAACCACAACATAAGTACTTCCAAATTTCGCAATTATATTGTTTTTTTTCTAATTGCATTGAAATAATGCAGCCATGTTATCTCGATTAATACAAAAAAAATATTACCAAGACAAAAAAATCAAATATTAAATAGTTTCAAAGTTTAGAGAAATATTTTTCGTTGAATCAATAATTGGCAGCTATGATTACTATCAACCACTCTTGCAACATCGTTTCATGGTTGAAAAAAAACATCAATTATAAAATTACTCCCAATTCATCATCAGAAATTAAAAAAAAATGGAAAGAATCAAAGATTTCTTAATTTCTCGAAAGTCAAAAATCGATAAAATTACAATGCTGTCTCAGATTTTCAATATTGTCAGTTACCATCAATACATCAACGGTTACCGTGTGCTTTTCCAAGCTGGATGTTTTTCTCTCTGGGATGGTAAGGTCCCATGAAGTTCTGTGATGGTAATTTTCAATTTATTTCAATTTTTTTTTTAACATATTGTGGGCATTACAAATTATAAGTTCAAGACGTTCACAACATGACATTTAGAAACAAAGATATATAAATATAACAGTATTACATAAAAAAACAGATATATCAGTAGATAAATTAGATAGGTACAAGGAAGTACACCGGATGAGCTAAGCAGACCCTATTTTAAGAATTTATAAAACAACATCCACCTAAACTCATTCTCACGTAGGTGGAATATATCAACACCCGAAGCAATTTCGTAGAACATAGTTATCGCTCTCCCAATTGGCATTACAAGTGGCAGGTTGGTTCTGCACCTTGGGAGAATAAACAACTGATGGTCTCTATTTCTAAGATAGTTATCAGGGACACACAGGTCAACACTGCCCAAAATGGCAGAGTTCTCATTTATACCTCGTGTAAGTCAAAAAAAATACGTAGCTAAATAAAGATTCCTTCTAAATTGCAGACTGCAGTATGTAAGCATGCCTAAGAGAAAGTCAGTTGGATAAAGCCACGGATAGTATCCATACAACCTCAAGTAAAGGAGTCTCAAGAATTTTTTCTGTACCCTCTCCACCATAAGGCCATACTTCAACTGATGCGGTGCCCAAACAATAGACCCACTCTCAAGTCTGCTTCGAACTAAAGGTAAAGTGATGTCTATTATTGAAGTTTAGAGTGCAAACTAATTACATTGGGGTAGCTTTCGATATGTTTTTACTCTTCTATATCGGTTTCTATTCTATTTAACGCTGTCCATGAATCCACCTTTCTTAGTTACAAAACAGCGCCAAGAGTGGTCCCGCGTGCTAACCCAAAGTTTCCCTCAATAATTAATATAATATATTTTAACGGAAATGTAAAACCAACAAACTAGTGTGAAATTTTCTTTCGACCATGTCCGATCCTATTATGATCATATGGGCCTCCACAGAGTGAAGGTTTGTATTGACAGATTTTGTTTTTGCGAGAAATGGATGTCAGCCACCTGCTCAACTTATTGGGTCAATACTATGCCAATTATATGCCAAATATACTAATACGATGCCAATTGGGAGGGCAATAACCATGTTTAATGAAATCGCTTCGGATATTGATATATTCCACTTACGTGAGGTGAATTTAGGTGGACGTTGTTTTATAAGTTTTTAAGATAGGGTCTATCGATATTCGATAGTTCACCCTGCTTCCATCTACTTTTATTTTTGTTGCTTTATTTTATTATTTTTCTTATTTTGTTTCTCATTTTATTACTTATTGTATTATTAAGTCACATCTCTCCGTATTTTTATTTTAAAAATAGTTAACACTTATTTTATGTCATGTCGTGAACGCTTTGAATTTGTAATTTGTTATGTTTATTATATGTAAAATAAATAAATTTGATTTGATACTGTGACTCATTCACAGATTAAAAAAACAATATGTGTACTTGCCAGACCCAGGATTCTAACCTGGGATCTACGACCCTATAGGCCGACGCTTAAGCCGCGCGGCCATCGTGGGCCAATGTGAAATAAGCAAAATTAAATTGTATTTTAAAATAAATTTTACCGTAATTCTTCAATTTGCTAACTGTACGTAGCATGCTCAATTACCCACTTCACTATTTTAGCATAAAGTAATTGAGTGTTATATTTATTTATTTTTAAATCCAGGTATTTTGACGCCTACGAAACCTGCCACCCGGAAGCCGCGCACCCCCAACACCTTCACTTAGCACGACCCTGGATGCAAGACCCGAGATAAACGAATCTGCTGTCTCGCTTTTTACATTTATTTTTTGCGATCTACGAACACTATCTCAAATAAACATACAATTAAACCCAATGACATTAATATGGACGAAGCATCTGGACAAAAAAAAATGACACTCACTTTTTTGTCGGGTATGCCGAATGGCATAATCTGTTCTAACGCCATTACAATAAAGGCTATAAATTCCCGATGCTTTTTGTCGGGTCTGCCGAATGGCATAATTCATATTTTAATATCAATATCGCTCGCTCAAATGAACATTGACACTAGAAACACTGTTCTAACGCCATTGCCCATTACAATAAAGCTGATATTGCTATAAATTCTTGATGCGTGATACACTGATATCGCATAATGGAAATTGCGAAATTTTGTCACGTGACGTCTACCTACACATGTGCGAATGTCGCTATGCGCGAATTTACTTGCTAGCTACTGTACTGAGTGCGTTGTTCATTAATAATGTCATTGATTAAGCCTAACTAAAGACGTTCCTAGACCTTCCAATAATAAGTAAAGTAGTGCCCTAACAATATTTCGTTGAATTTGTCAGAAAACTTTCCAGCAAAATTGCGCGAAATGACATAACAAATCTAAAAATACAACAAGTAGATATCGAAACGAGACAAAGACGTCCACGACGAAAACCAAGCGAAATTCAATAACGACTTGTAATTTTATTACAAACAAGCATATTCGGGTATTTTTAAGAGGTTCTTTTTGATGTCAAGGGTGCCTCACCCCTCACTAGAGCGCACTCATATCTGACTCGAGTGCACGGCTATTTGTATTGTAACAGAACTTGTTTACGCATCACTTTTTTTGTAGGTATCTTGGTAACAAGTACCTACTTCAAATGTATTTCAGCCTACAGCAGTGCCGAGCGATAGTTTTTAAGAATTCTGAAAATGGTGATGTTCTTAATACCACTCCTCACAGAGCATAGCATACGTATTATAGCTTTATCATTTTTTTTTTCAATTACGCCATACATTTCTGTCCAACAATTTTTTTTTCTTATTTGGTACAGCCATTTTTGTGGGTTACTGGTCTCAAGCATTTGTGTCTCTACATTTCAAAATCAGCCAAGTCCACCTTTAGGTATTTTTTTATTTTTTGTGAATTGCTGAAGAACTACTGCTTTCTAACATTTATGCATTATCAAAATGTGGAATTTATTAATTTTAAATATTCTATACTCGAAATAATATAAACTTTCATCCTTGTGACTGTGTATTTAAGAAAACAAAAAGCTGTTTTTCTCCTATTCATCTATTATGGACTTGGCTGATTTTTAAATCTAGCGACACATTTGTCAATCGAACAAAATCATAGGTTCGCGGCGCGGCTTCCCCCGCCGCCTGATGAGGTTAGTGCGATAATATTATATATGACTCGTAAAGACTTAAGAACGACTTATGTAATTATAGATTTACATTAAACGCAATTCTTTAAGAGTATTTGACTGCTGTTTTTTTTACTCTAAAATAAAATATTCGCGTGCCATGCAAAATCATCTCGCGTGCCATAGGTTCTCTACCACTGGCCTACATGCTACAGTATATATCAGAGGGAAAGAGAGATGATTAAAAATCATGAGATCGGAATGTATTTCTCCCCAGTGGTGGGTTTCCATGGGCCAATTTTTGCTTTTTTTCGAACACGAATTAGCTACGGTTATTTAGCCGTAGAGTAAGAAAAAACTGATATTTTTATTTAAATTTTTTGAAGTGACAATTGAGTCGAGACAATGTTTAATTAAATCCTAATGCTGGAATTTCACAAACGGCAGCTAATTTCCAAGATGGAGGCAGTAGCACAGTGCTATGCATATTATGCAAAGCAACCCTTTAACCCGCGAATCAAATTGAGGTGCATGTCGCCTACTGTCACACTTTCGCGGCGACAAATTTAGTCTATGGTTTCGTCATTTTGCAGTATATTTTGAATCACCACCATCTCTGTAAATTCACTGAAGAATGACACTGATGAAGAGTGCCTACTAGAATGTATCAGTAATTATTATTAAATATTTATGTTAATTTCAATTAATTTTAACAGTTTCTACGTATGCGTTGCGTACTGCGTACGTTAAAATATGGCATGACATCCATAGATAATATTTTGAACAGAAACCAACCTGCAGACCATAGATAAAATATTATCTATTTCATTATTACTACATTTCCTATTATCATTATGTATTTTTGTATATTATACAACATTATTATCGAAAATACATAATGCCAACCGCTAAAATAAAAAAAAAACGTGATTTTTACATGACATTCGTAGGCATGTGGAATATGATAAAAACGTTCAAAACGTCATGCAGGTGTCGATGCAGTGCAGTTCAACGTGAGGTGACCTCATTGTTGTTTTAGTGATTTCGGCGCAGATTTTGCCAACTGACAATGTTCGTTTAAAAGTTCAAAATGTGGTACGGGATGTGAGCATCAGTCTGATAACATTTTAAACACCAAGAACAATGATATTACACACTCTTTTCCCGAAGCGGCAGTTTACTGTGACGTCACGTGATAGTCCGCGACATGCACCTCAATTTGGTTCGCGCTTTAGGGGAATTATTTACGGGTACAATTTTTATGAACATTTCATGAGATGAGACATTGATATTGTTAAAAATCTCGAATGCTGCCAAAATGGCGCCCGTGTCATAATCACCTACGACCCTCACACTTTCGCCGTCTAAATACACTTAATATTCTCGTGAACCACTCAAATATTACGCTGACGAACAAAAAATACTCATTAGTCATTATAAAGTGCTATGCCTAAACTATACCTAAAAACAGTGGAACATAATATTTAACCAACAGGTTTGAGACGCCGAGACTAACTGCCGCACAACAGCAGGAAAACTACCGAAAACTGGCCGGAAAAAAATAACAATCAATACAAAAAAAAACAAAATTAAAATAAAATAAAAGTAAAATTTGCGGTTCAGTTGGAAAAGAAAGATTAGAGAAAACAATATCTACGATACCTGAAAATTGGAATTGGAAATTGAAATGAAAATTGGAAAATCAATCACCACAATTTCATAAACTTTCACCAATAGTGACGAACTGGACATCCGGTCCCAATATTTGCCCAGGAAACAGGGCTAACCTCTGAGCAACGCGCACAATACGATTCAGTTATAACTTTTATCTACTAAAGAATACGCATTTTGAAAAATATTATTATAATATACTAATGGTGCTAGATTTATATTGATAAATTATCTACATGGAAGTTTTCAAATCTTATGCATTTTTAAATAAACTATGTTCTTTGAAATTCATATGATAAGATAACATTATCTACTGATATGAGTGGTGAGACAGATAATATTAATAAATAAGATATTATGTAGGTATATCCGACATAAATAGTGTACACTAAACTTTGTCGGTCATAGTATATGTTTTCATTGAATTAAGACTACAATTATTTACAGATTGTGTTGAGTACTTTTTAAAATTCAATCAAAACCTGCGAAACCAAGCCATAATAGGTATATGATAATAGTCAAAAAATATTCGTCTTTCTATAAAATATCTAAAATTATGCCATTAATAATCATACATAATTTTGGATATTTTATAGATAAAAAAAAAATTATATCGATTATGGTTTGGTATTATAGGCAAGGCTTAAAAATTAAAAAAAAAAAAAAAACTAACTTACACCATCTGCAAACGATCCGACAAACTAGTGCACACTTTTTCAGTTATACTTATTTGTTTTCTTTTAATTAGCTATTTTTTTTATTTTATGATTTAAGAATGTACCATTCTAATTATTGAACATACATAATTTTGAAAAGTATGTCACCTCGTAGCATAGTGGATAATTCGCGGACGGGGCGTAAACCCAAGAGATGCAGGTTCGATTCCTGCCGGGTGTCTTACTTTTTTCAAAAAGATTTTTTCTATTGGTTATAATATATTTTCTCACAAGTGTTTTTCAAAATTATGTACGTTCAATAATTAGAATGGTACATTCCTAAATCTTGTGAATTATTCGTTGAATAAAAGAAATAGTTAATTAAAAGAAAACAAATAAGTATGGCTGAAAAAGTGTGCACTAGTTTGTCGGATCGCACATAACATACTAAAACTATTATGGTTTGGTTAGGCAAGGTTTAATTGATTTTTAAAAACTAACCAATACCATCTGTAAATTGTAGTATTGGTTCAATAAAAACAAATACAAATTACTAAAATAGTTTTATGTGCACTGTTTGTCGGAATTTAATAGCCTACATCCATTATAGTTAGGGATTCCAATCCCGGGATCCCGAGCTATTTTCGATACCTATGAATCCCGGGATTTCGAGATTGATTTTTATCAATTTTTATGGAACATAAAATAAAAGCGAAAATATAACAGAAAAAATACTTTTAATAAAAAATAACTACATTAGAAATAAACTCAGTTTGAATGAAGTTTGACTTATACCCATGTGTATGTTGCCGATTCATTTTATTTTTTCACATAAATTATTAAAAATAAGAAAGATTGGAAAAAACAATGCTTCGCACTTTTAACAAAGTACCTAATTCCACCATGATCTCATACGTTTTACGGCAATTTCATATTTGGCTGACTAATTAGATTTATGAAGCGGAAAGGTAGGCCATAAGTAGGTACGCCATGATTATTTGCTTTACTATTTTAAATCTCGCTAATCCATTCGTTAAGTCTTTACTATCACAAACAGCAATCTCGTATTAAATTCACATTATTATTTATATATATATACCTATATTTAATATTATTTACTCCATTAAACTTATGTATTTCTAAGATTGAACGTAGATATACAATATTAACAACAAATGTCTTAAATATTATTAATTATACTAGATTTATTTTTGACCGATTTTATCAATGTTATGTGTAAATATAATTTTTTTATATTAACAATGGAAAAAAGTGCCAATCCCGGGATCCTGGGATTGTTAAATTGTAATCCCGAAATCCCGGGATCAGAATTTTGGCTCGGGATTGGATTCCCTAATTATAGTATGTTCAGAGGCGTAGCTAGAAGTATTAGGATGCAAAAAATATCAAAGCCCTCCCCTCATTCATTGTTTTTTTAAATGAAATACCAAAATTTTCTCTCATAAACTATTTCTAGATTGATTATGTACTTTGAAAAGCGAAACGCGGATCACGATGTATTTCCATTTTCGTAACGGGGCGTGGGCGAGCTTTTTCGTTTAAGTTTCCTTCCAATTATTGTTCTTCCGTCGCGAGCTTTTCTATAGTTCCTCCTTCCAAAAAAAACTCCATCCGATCCGATCATCATTTTTAACATAGATAATCAAGATCAAACGCCTTTGTTAGATTTTCTTCCATTTATTTTACCGACATCAATTACGTAACAGTATCCGAATCTCACGGTAAAAAATTCTCATTTACAAAAATAAATAGAAAACTCGTCAAAACCCACCGGACTGGGATTTAGGACACACCTTTGTGAGATTGGACCCTTATGCTTTACATACTCCTGTCGTGAGGTAACTATGCCATTGTGTTGGTTTAATATTAATAGGTAATGTGAAATTAATATTATTAAAAGCAGCATTGCATAGTACCTATAATAATTATTACAAGATAAAAAGAACTTTTTATATACGACGTTTTTAAATTTTCTGTTGAATTATTATGCCCAATATGCTCAAACTTGTACTTGATATGAAGTAAATAAAAAAACAAACAAATATAAAATACTGAAATGTCATTTTGATTTCCATAGTAACGCACGTATATATTATTAATAATTGAGTTGCTAGGACCACCCATGCCCAATATGCTCAAACTTGTACTTGATATGAAGTAAATAAAAAAACAAACAAATATAAAATACTGAAATGTCATTTTGATTTCCATAGTAACGCACGTATATATTATTAATAATTGAGTTGCTAGGACCACCCCCTTAGGAACCAATAATAGTCTTTTATTTTTTACGGATTTTTCTGAATAACTTTCCATACAAAAAAGAATTAAATGAAAATGAATTCAATTCTGCTTAAAGATGGCTAAAGGTATTGAAAGAATCCATTGGCATCGTGTTCTGATATATTCTAAGACTTTAAAATGTCTAGCTAGTCGGGAAGTTAGTTAAAAATCGATTGCAAGATTTGTACTGGACAAACAACCACCGGACAAACAAGAATACGAGCTAATAAAAACGTTGTAATAAAAAACGTTGTAAAAAAAATACAAAATTAAGAAGATTGGGTATGTTTGGGATCAAGCGTCTCGAAACTATCGGTAAACTTGCAGGAAAGATATTTGTGACATTATGATACCCTATCTTTTCGTAGAATAATTCATAATAATATATCTGCGGTAGGTTTTTATTCAAATAATTCGCGCATCATACTTCATTTTCACTTACGAGTAGGTGCATAGCATTATCAATAATTTATAATAAAATATGTTCGATAAAACTTTCTATTTGAGTTTGCAATTGACTGATAATTCTGAACGATTTGCAAGATTTTGCGACCTGTATTTGCCACGATTTATATATTTTATACCTATTATCATTATCTCAGGGTTCATTCTTACCGTTTCAATAAATTGATCACACTGAAGAAATCTGGCAGTGACGTCCCATGGGGGTAGGCAGATTGAGCGTCGCTTGGGGGCGGCAGTTACTCGAAGGACGGCAAATCGAGTAGAATCATTAGGTATACCTACCTCTATAGAAATAGGTAAGTACATAAACTTAGTAATAACGGAAATATCTTTCCATTAAAAAAAAATCAGCTCACTGGTTGAAAACAAAATTTATTAATTAATATACTTAAAAGGTTTAACAGGACTGTAATTTTAATGTCGGTTTCCCGATGTCTAGTTTACTTCCGCTGTCCTTGGACGTCACGTCCTTGATGACCAGCAATGACACGTGCAGATTTGCGAATTTTATTTTGAATTATAGGTATTGTACGAAAACATCTTCTTGGCTACGTTTCCAGGCGCTGATGTTAACGTATGTAACTAAATGGGCGGAGCATGTTAGTTCACAGTTTTAACACGTAGCCAAGAAAATGTTTTCGTACAGTAGGTACCTACATAGCCAAATCTTTTTGCCAGTCACTCGCGAGTTTTGAAAGTTGTCAAGTGTATTTTTAAATATATGTATTTGAAACCGTGGACTCGCAATATTTTAAATTAGATTTAGTGGTGGTATATATTTTGTTAGTACCTAATTCATCCATTCGACACATTTCTTAGATATTGGATGATAGATAGATTGCGATGAAAGGATGAAACAAAATACTGTATAAAAAATGGGGCGGCATTTTGGCGCTGCCTAGGGGCGGAATTTTGTCTAGGAACGTCACTGAAATCTGGGATCATTATCAATTATCATAAATAGAGGTGATCAAAAATCTCACTCTAGTATAGTAGTGTGTAGTCGAATTCCCGAGGGGGAAAAACAAATTGAATGATATCGGCCATACATAATCCTCTACGTCGCTGTAGAAGTAGGTATACGTATATTAGACATAGTATATTATAATAATTGACAGTTTATGTTAGAAAAGTCATTTTACCGACATGAAACCCCGCCTACACACTTAGAAGGCGTATTTTTGTCTTTTCAGCATTTTTTGCTTCGATACGCAAAACTAAAAATACATTTTTATCGACGTTTTCCATGCTTATACGTGGCAGAAAATTCGGTATGAGAACAAAAGAAAAATTGTGAGATTTACCTACATGTCAAGATTGACAAGTAAAAAAACTAGGCATGATTGTTAGGGTCGGGTCCGAACAGTAGCGAAGGGTGGCGGTAGGCTGTTAAGAGATAAATAGTGCACATTAAGGCCGGTTTCAGACGGGACACCGGTGTCGCGCTCGATATAATATAGGAGGCCTTTGTATTCGAATAAAGGGGCTTTTGTATTATGTTTATGAACGCAAAGAGCTAAGGGTTAACGCATAATTTCGCGATATAAATTAGAACTTAAAACTGGCTGCGGTAATAAAAACTAGTGTATCAGCGGCTTGAGAATGTTGCAGCCGACGGAAAACTGTACCTGACACGCGTTGACTCATTAGCTCTGGGGCATTCACAACATTATACAAAGGCCCCTTTATTCGAATACAAAGCCCTCATTATTAGCGACACCGGTGTCCCGTCTGAAACGGTCGTAAGCTTTGTTAGTCATACGTATTTATTTTTGTGTGCACTTCCTGCTTCAATTTTAATGTCAACTGCTTTTAAAATTCATAATTACACAAACGTGTGAGATGTTTGGTTTGGCAACGAAATTTTTGTTATTCGTTGTTTGTGGTCGTATAATTTTATATCCTATGGAAATGCATATTTCCAACGGGAATCCGTTAAAAATAGAAAATTTTGGCCACACAATATAAATAAAAATGATTTCAGATTCTTAATGGAATATTCCAAGATTCTAAATAGAACTTTCCCTCTAAACACAACTGTCATATTATATTCTTATAATGTAAATACGTACCTGTATTATTATTTCGAAATATCCCATGGAGATCGCCACATTTTAAGTTTCTCAAAAAAAAAAAACCACAAGCAACGAACAATAACTAACCTACACCTACGATAGCCATATTATTATTTTCTCAAAAAAAAAATATACCTACTGTACTGTTTCACAAAATTTGTGACATTTAAATGTATTGTACTTATGTATTCAGTGACGTCCCTAGACAAAATGCCGCCCCTAGGCAGTGCCAAAATGCCGCCAGTACTTTTTATCATCTTTTCCACTACAATATCTAAGAAATGTGTTGTATGAATACGTTACTAACAAGATATATACCTACCACTAAATCTAATTTAAATACCAACTCTGCTCCAATAGAAAAGATTGCGAGTCTACGGTTTCAGATAGGTATCTACATTTAAAAATACACTTGACAACTTCCAAATTCGCGAGTGACTGGCAAACATATTTGGATAAATTTTAAATTAGGTGTGCACTTGTCATTGCTGTTCACCAAGAACGTGACGTCCAAGGACGACGGAAGTAGACTAGACATCGCGAAAACGACAAAAAATTCTGTTAAAACTTTTATAGTAGGTAGGTACCTAATTAATACACTTTGTTTTCAATCAGTGAGATGATTTTTGTATTGGAAAGATATTTCCTGTATTACTAAGTTTAGGTAGCTATTTCTATACTTATATACCTAGTGATTCTCCCCGATTTGCCGCCTTTTGTGTAACTGCCGCCCCCAAGCGACGCTCAATCTGCCTACCCCCACGGGACGTCACTGTATGTATGTATGTTCATTTACGTGTAAAAGGTTAAAGGCTATACTTCGGTTGAGGCATGGTCTAAAAATATCGTGGCTAGGCGATGCGCAGATTGTGCAAATGACGCGTGCCGAACGAAATATAATTTGTCATAAAAATCCAACATGCGTCCATTTAATGTTATGTTTATTGTTATATTACTAATAATAATAATATATTCATTGAAATGTTTTCTTTTTTAAGTACATAGATACGTAAAGTTTTTTTAGTCATCTTTACACGATTTAAGAATATTTTCATCCGACGCCATGACAAAACAATTCGACGTGCGCACACCTCGACTATCGGTCTCCGATTGGCGACGAGTGAGAAATTTCGTCGCACCTACTGCTGAAAATTATTTGCCGTTTCACTGAAGTACGCTCTTAACAATTCTAAAATATTAAAACTACAATTATTAGGTAGGTAGGTATATTATATTTAATAGTTTCTGATGAAAAAACATTTTTAATGCAATATTTCTGCACATAGGTACAAGTTAAATGTTTGAACATAATAAAAACAAATAAAATGGCTTCTACTATATAAACACCACACATGCATGAAGTTTGATAGTTTTGTCAGAAAATATGACGTGGTTAGAGCGACGCCGAGCGAGAGAAAACGATGCAATAATCTTCATGTGAGAGCAGTCGGAAATTATAATGGGAACACTGATTAGGTCATCAGGTATATTTAACAGAAGTTAGAAGAAATGGCAATCTGGGCAATTTAAAGATTAATATGTTAAACGCGATGTATGCTGATATACAAGCATACGGTTTGACGACTTAGAATAACTATTAAAATTACACATTAAGTCTATCTTTGCATTTTTATCAAGTATTAATATAAGCATGCATAATGAATGGCTGAGCATGCATTTGATAAAAATTTGCTTTATCGCACCATTGTTATTGTTATTATCAATCTAAACGACTGAATGCAATGCATCTTTATCGCTCATTGTTTCAAACTTCCATCTAACGGATATTGTTTTATAGGTATCCAATTTTCTTATCAAACTAAATGTAATATTAATAATGTTTGTTTTATATAGAATCAAAATAGCTTTTCAATTAAATTTAATTCAACCTTATAGTATGACGCATCATCGACTGCATTCAATCACTGTATTAAATCAGACTGTTAACAATTAGTAATTATTGTTTAAAACATAATCTATTATATAGGTATATATAGAGTTGGGTTTCTGGAATTTCCCGACGGGAATTCTCGAGAAATTATCGGGATTTTCCATCCCGAATCTCGAGAATGGAAATTTTTAACATTTCGGGAAATCCCGGACCTCGAGAATCTTTTCTCGGGATTCGGTATTTCTTCATTATCAAATATTAATTGAAAAAACGATTTTCTATATGGAAAAAGTGGACAGAAAACACAAAATTTAAGGACTGATCGGGTCATTTAACACAATTAAGCCAACGTCGAATCAAAATGAGCGCAATTTTTGTAACATCAGGGAATTTTGTGTCTCAAAAGCGTACGCGATCGTCAGACGCAGCGATTGACAGTCTGTGTTTTTTGAAATTCTATTTTAATAAGTAATGTTTTTAATTATTTTTGTTTTCCTACTTCTATTTTGTTTGTCTTCTTACATAAATAAAAAAATCATATTTTTTTAGAATTTGTCTGTTTTTACACAGATTTTAGGACTTTTACAAGATTTTTGAAATTTCCCGATTTTTCGAGAATTTTTTTCTGGAATTCCCAAATCTCGGGATTGAGATTTTCCCGGGAAATACCCAACTCTAGGTATATTACCTTATAATAAACCCAGTTTAAATATAAATAGGTGTTTATATGAAGTTGATCCCGCCGTTCCATTTCCATAACAATACTTATGTACTAGTCAACTAGTGAAATGACTTCCCTGAGTGAAACATATTTTAATGCGATGTATGTGCATACACAAGTGATAAGTTTGGCCACGTAAAACGTAAAAAATACCATTTACCTAGTGATGAAACAATTCAATTCGATACTTATAAATATCATGGTGAAATAAAATGTAAAGGTTTCGCCGCTTTAAAATTATTTTGTAGACTGAGTAAGTATGATGTTAAATAATTGAATGATAAGAAATTATAAGATAAGCACACAATAATGAGTAATGTCAATACAGTAATACCACACTAATCAAGTAATCACCATTAGTGAGGTTGACAAAGTTGTGTGAGTAATAAATACCTATTACATCCATAGACAATAATAACATTTTAATATGAATGAATGAAATTAATACGGCAAATCGGCAACAATATTGGCGTTGTATTACAGTCGGAAGCAGTAAAGACATCGAAATTAGCCTGTCGAGGGGTTATTAAGGCGTCCATTATGTCGCCGTATAAACGTCTGGAAAACTTTGTTTAGCACGCAACGTCGCGTTTTTCGCCAAACATAGAGAATCTGCACTTCGCTACTATTCACGCCCCCTCTAAAAATGGAGTGCGCTACAGTCACGTCGGTACGATTAAAACATATATATATCAGAAATGGCAATAATTAATGATACAATTCCAAAAGGTTTTAAAAAATATTTGTTTATTAATTTGAAACCAAGTTTTTGTTAGTATATACCCATATTCTGAAAGATCTAAATATAACAGGTGTCAACTTTATTAATATTATTTATATTCATTTTAATAATACAATTATTTAAATAGCATGGCTCTTCTTTATTATATGGCATTAATTATCTTACTACTAACATTCAAGACATTGTTATATCACATAGGTATTTCGTACGTGATATTATGACAAGGTGTATGATCACGTATTGCAATAGATGAGAGATAATTCCAGCATGACGTCTTATTTATTGAATTTCAGTTGCGGTGTGCCAATAAATCGTATATGTTGTTACCAGAAACGTTCCGTGGGGATATGCATTGGACAGAAACTAATTTTCCCTCTTACATAATAACAGAGGATACAGGGTGTAAAGATGAGTTAATGTATATACCAGTATTTTTAACAATGATGTTTGATTTTTTTGCTGCGTTCATGGAGATGTTCTTACAAACTAAAGTCGTACATTGCCCACATTCAGTTTGGGCAACCATGAATACAATCTCATTTGCTGAAAACCGCTCCACACTAATCAGTAATCACTCGATACCCCACTTGCTGCATACCGTTTACTACCAATACGTCGACCAATGAATGGCTCCGGATACTTTATAAACTATCAGAAAATGTGTATGCATCACATCAATGTGAATTTAGTAAAAGGCTATGATTTTAAAGATTATTTTGCATTTTTCCCTTTAAAATAACGAGAAAATATTACTTTTAGCCATCTTTAAGCAGAATTGAATTCATTTTCAGTTAATTCTGTTTTGTATGGAAAGTATTTCAGAAAAATCCGTAAAAAGTAAAAGACTATTATTGGTTGCTAAGGGGGTGATCCTAGCAACTAAATTATTAATATATACGTGCGTTACTATGGAATTCAAAATGAAATGTCAAAATGACATTTCAGTATTCTATAATATAGAATACTATTTGAGAATACTATAGAATACAAATATTATTTGTTTTTTATTTACTTCATATTATCAAGTACAAGTTTGAGCATATTGAGCATAGTAATTCAACAGAAAATTTAAAAACGTATATAAAAAGTTCTTTTTATCTTGTAATTATTACTAATAATTATTGCTTCCGTATGATACACCTGTATTTATCGTGAAGGTGTATAAAAGTATAGTATATATATATATATATATATATATACATTAACATTAAACATAATACACGTGTTTATTATGTACCTGTGTCGACGTACATTTTTATTATTCCGTTTTTTGGCGAATATAAAATAATTATTAAAGATTTAATTTGTAAAACTCATGATACGGATGATGAAGAATAACAATATGTCAATCGACTTAATCTAGTAGGTAACGGATTATAAAATTCCAATGATTGTGTTTACGAAAATATTCATTTTGAGCCCTTGGGAGATAAAAAGAGCCTATCTAACTGGCGTGATTATAGTACACACCCATAACACAAGGCGAAAAATCGATCGCCATAAAATGAAAGCATTTCACACCAAATTATAATAGTATATATAAGACAACCTAAATAATCAATTGGAGTAGTTTTTAATTATAACTAACATCAGCCACACACCTATGTTATTGTTTCATTTTGAAAACTCACCTGCCCTTTTGGAAGGAGCTCGGCTGGATCTGCTCGTTGTCGAACTGTCACCGTCCCCTTCGACATCGACGTCAAAGGAAAACGGGAATTTCTCAGTGGATCCGACGTAGGGCTCCGCCATTATTTAAACGGACACTTCTGTGTAATGTTTGCCGTGAATAATGCCGATTGACACGGTATTCGTTAGTCAGATAAGCGGTTTTAGCTGAGGTCTTTGTTGCAGATGTGACGAACAGCTGATCAATGAGAACACGCGATGTTCAATAACATCGCGCCCGGCGTGTCAAGGTGTCAAACGACAGCCAGTTCTACCAACGCCACGGCGAAAAAAAACACAACCCTTATCGCACTTCTTTTCAATACTGACAAATAACATTATTATTTGTTGACAACAATATTATAATAATATCAGTCATGAAATACATAAAAGTCGTCTTTATATACTTCACATAAATTATAATTACGACAACCACCTGGATGACAATCCTTCAATTTATTGAGTAGGATGTCATTTTGATTTATTTTATTTTGAAAAATCCACAGTAGGTACCTACCTACCTAACGTCCTTTATTTTGAAAATCAAAGAGCTAAGAGTAAGTTTACATCGATTCTGGGCGAATGTTTTTAAAAGTTGAAACTTAAAAACAAGGTTTAAAATCCTACGAAATTTTTTCTCAGACTTACCTATGAAAAACTAAAACCGATTAAGTAGGTATCTCGAATGATTCAAAATAATTATAAATTTAATGTCCTCTAGTTTACAATGGCTGGGGGGGGGGCCGACGGCTGACAGGGCTCTAGCCTGGGGGCCCGGGCTCAGTAGGGGCCCGGCAAAAGTGAGTCAACCAGATAAGTGAGATAAACACACAAATTTGCTTCAATAGTAAAAAAAAAAGTCGCCTGTGGTGCTATTTTCCTCCGATAGTTTTATTTATAATTATGTAGTTGTGCGATACAATTTTTGTGTATCGATACTCGACAACTCCATAATTCAAATGGGCGTATTAAAATGTAAAATAAACACTAAATATATACATTAATTTTACCGCATACACCATTTGGAAATCGCTAAAGGAGCGTCAAACTGTCTTTATCTGTATCGTATAGATAAGGGGGCCCGCCAAAAATCCTAGCCCGGGGGCCCGCTTCAGGATGTGGGGGCCATGGACTGGTCACCTATTACAATCCAAAAATCCCGTAATTATAAAAAAAAGTCCTTAGATGCTGATTAATTCTTATATTATATTATTCATAGTATCCCCCTATTTTTTTATTGTCAAATTCAAAGAATTTTATATGAAAGTCAGTCAGACATTAGCCATGTGGCCTAAAGGGGTTAGTAAATGAGCAACTTTTTACGGTAATATAATACAGCAATTTTGTTGCCGCTAATAGTTCACCAAAACACGACAATAGTAGTCTACGTTTCTATCTATTGCCCATGCTTTCTGGCAGCATGGTTGGTCGATATATCGAATATCGAACGCAATCGAAAATACGGCGATAATTGCTATATAAATCTATTTCATTCTCGCTCAGCTCTATATATGCATCTATGTTTGAACTCACCCCTAGCAACAAGAAAAACATTGTAGTGACAGCCGATTCGACAATACATTATTATAACTTTTCACTGTGTCGTTATTAATATTATTATGGTGTTATTACTAATCGTCAATTCATACTACGTACAATGAATAAATGGACAAACGACAGGTCATTGAAGCTTATTAATGAGATATATTTACATCCTGAGCTGTGGAAATTGGAAGCCAAACTATATAATGATCCAAATATGAAAAGGCCAACTGTCAAAGCTGCACAAATGTCTGGATGTGGGATAATGTGAACAATTGAAAAGTTGAAAACCCTGAATAAATACATTTAACTCCTGTATGAGTCTACAGTTGCCAAAAATCGAAGAGTGATTAGTAGTATTGTATTAATCGGACTTGCTTTCTTCATAACTATTGTATCTACTTTCTTTTTCACAATAATTATATTTAACAAATACCTACTCAAATCAATTATTGACATTCTTGTAAAGTTTTAAAATAAATAATTATCAATAACTAATTCCTGGTTTATATTACGTTTTCACGTTTGTTTAAGTAGGGCCAGATTCAAATCCCTCTTTTATTTTGGGTATGTTTATGTGATTATTCAGGACGATATATGCTTCCGAAATTTCATTGTCGGCGGTTGTTGCTTTATCTCACGTGTACGCACAAAATACATTGGTCTCAGTTGCCCGACACTGATGTCGTGTCATATTACATTGCCCAGCAACTAGGCAATAGTTTCATCATTTCTTTGGCAATTGTATCAGCAATCTACAATTTTTGATGGGATTTTACGGGCCCCTTAAGGGTTTGCTGCTGGGCTAGGAGCTTGAAAAAAGGCTATAAATTACCCCATTATGACTTTCATCCTATCTCGAGGCAGTACTATAAAATGCTATGTTGTATTGATTTTTTGGAAAAACAAAAGTACCTAATAATGAAGCAGTATTATATACTATTATTATTTTTGTTTTACCATAGTTATTGTAAAGATCTACCATCGTAAGTTGGCAGCCGGTCGAATTTGAAACTAAAATTGTCTATCGAGGATAAATTTGTTACAAATGCCATTTAATTTTACAACATGTTTCTCGAATTATAGATTGCATAATATTTGTACAGAAATCTACTACCAATAAAAAAATATAAATTACCATTTTTTTGTTAGTTATGGTAATATTCTCAATGTCATACTAGCGCCCTCGCTGAAATGCCAATTTATGATGGTAGATCTATAGTACTACTAACACCCGCACTATGTTAACGCAACGATGATGATGTATTATACGGAAACCGAGATAATTGATTTTAAAGATTTGCCTGTTCCTAAGTAAGCCATTCCTGAGTAAAGCTACGCTGGAGTGCTTTTGGCCGCCTGAATAATGTCTTCAGAAGTGACCTCCCACTGTGCCAAAAGCGCAAAGTGTGCTTCCCGTAATCACATATGCGTGTGAAACATGGACCCTAAGTAAAAGAGAGATCCAGAAACTTGGAGTAGCACAACGTGGTATGGAGAGGTGCATGCTGGGCATAACACGTAAGGACAAAAAGAGGAATGATTGGATAAGGGAACAGACAAGGGTTTGCGATGTAATAGAGTTTGCTAAAAACCTTAAATGGAAATGGGCTGGACACACAGCTCGAAGAAAGGACAATCGTTGGACAAAATTTAGTCATCCAGTGGTATCCAAGAGGTACAAAACGTCCGCAAGATTGACCTAGAGGCCGCTGGATCAATGAAATGATAAAGTTCTGCAGAAGTACGTGGCAACGCAACGCACAGGACCGAGAGAACTGGAATCAGTTTGGAGAGGCCTTCATCCAGCAGTGGATAGATTCAGGCTGATGATGATGATGAAGTTAATATTCATAGGATCGACGTAATAATGCTTAATTCAAAAGACTCTCAAGGTACATGGATTTATATGTTTGTCTGTTTAAATGTTTAATATTTAATTGAAAGGTTCTATTCTTTAAAGATGCAGATCCCAAGTGGAGTGGATTCTGAAATTCAAGACGAACTGAAGAACGTGCATAACGCCACCTGTTGACTAAATTGGAAATCTTCACAGCTGAAAATTATGTGTTTTCAAGAAAAAATAAATATTTAGGCATATAAATCCTCGATGAGATTACCCTATAACCTAATTTCTTTCCCGTCTACAGGTATGAACAAGGACCATGAGCTCTTTGTCAATAATTGACAATCACGAGAATAAAACTCAATTTTGTTGTAGTTCCTCTAACTATATCTACATTATAATCAAATTTTAAAAAAAACTACTAAAAAGACACTATAATGATCTTTAATTGTTTTTATCGAAATGTTGTTTTCTCAACACAAACATGCTACCTGTGTCACTGTATGGCTGTGATACATGGCATCTTACCATGCTTAAAAAGTCTTGACAATTGAGCTTTTCCACGCGCGACGTTGTACTTGCCATATGCCCCAATGTTGGCGTATAATAGGGTGAATTATCCATAAAGACTTTGATTACAGGAAATCAATAACTGGAGAAAAAGAGCTGAAGACCGAGCAAATCGGAGGAGTCTGCTTGAGGAAGTCATGGTCCATCCTGTAGTGTAGTGCCACAAAAATAGAATAAACCGTCATATTTTTGGATTTTCTAATTTCTCAACCCATATTTCATGATTTTCCTACTAACCATTATTTCTATTGAACTCACATACATAATTATTTAAAAACATCTCAGATATATACCTAAGAAAAATATTTTTTGTTTTAATACAATGCCTGACGGGATTTGAACCTGTAACCACTGGATTCACATCAATGTGCTTTATTATTGCTAATTTTTTCTAGTAGGTATATAATTATCTGAGGTGTTTTCAAATTATGTATGTTCAATATAAAGAATGTTATATTCTCAAATCTTGTGAATTATTCGTTGAATAAAAGAAATAATTTATTATATTATTTCAACATTTGCCAGAAGTTAGTTTTCTAGCCTTTCAGAAGTAGAGAATATATTATTTAAAAAAAAATTCAATTCTGTTTCCAGGGCTCAAGTTATTTCACATTTTAACAAAAAAGTGGTAGTAATTCTACTGTATGTATAAAGTTTTGCACTTTTTCTTATATAATTGATTTTGTCATGAAAACATGTTGAGGCAATATTTATCTTTAGTCAATTTAAATGTTTAATCCGGAATAATAATGTTAATGTCTGTTCGTATATATGTTACCCCGAATGTGCGAAATTGACTATTACATGAAATGGGCAAAATTTTGCCTAATTCATGTAATAGTCAAGCCCGTTGCCTTATTCATGAATTAGGTAAATTACCTGCCGAGTGCGTGAATTCTCCAGGGTATGGAATTCTTAAACTGTCAACATGACAGTAGAAAAAGTAAATTTAATAAGGATGGTTTTATTAGTTATAATTGGACATAATATAATATTATTAGGTTAGTTTAGGTTAGGTTTTGTAATTCTGAATTCAACTGAATGTCCATTTTGAGGTTAGCTAACAAGTGTCAACAAACTATCGAATCGTACTATTACAAACAAACAATCGACCATTGCACGATTGATACCCAAGCACGAATCAAATCGTGAAAATACCTTTTAATAAAATTCTTCCGTTATCATATTATAGTTCTAGATTGTTTTGGGTATAGTAAATGGATATGAACGTCATTGTAGTTATTGATTGGTATATTTTTATATAATCAATGACATTTGACACATTTGGTTTAGTTGCAAAAAACACCACTGTAGCGCTACTATCTAATTTGCCCAATGCATGAACTAGGCAGAAAAATTACTGCCGAATTCACGCACTCGGCAGATATTTTGCCTAATTCATGAATAAGGTAACGGGCTTGCATTTTTCATGATTTAGGCAAAATTTTGCCCATTTCATGTAATAGTCAATTTCGCACATTCGGTGTAACATATATTTTAAAAACAATATTTATCATTTTAGTATGAAAGTGTTCGCGAAAAACTAAAGAACAGTGTTGATGAGATAATATTTCACACATTTTCATCATTTTATGTGTATTTCATGTGTTTAATGTGATTTATCTTATTCCAAAACTAGCTGGCCTACACAGGTCTTCAATTTGCCCAACAATAAAAAGGTTAATATTGCTATTTCAAACTATGGATTCTACATTACAGTAGATTAGTAAAACCTCGAGTCGGACTTTGATTATCCGGATTTGCTTTTGATTATGAGTACCATATGAATATGTATAAGAAAAGGGTACAATTTAAAAAATATATCGTCTCTGTTCTGGCAGAACACACTAACTGGAGAATACTAGTTTTGAGAAATTTGACTTTGAAGTTGTTAAAATGTTTGAAATGGTCTATCATGTGAGTTTATTAAGTAATCGTAAAAAGGATGACTTTAAAATAAAAACTGTTTATTTATTAAGAAGGTTTTCAGACGGTAAAGTTTGAAATAAGGAACATTTTTGTATAACTAACTCAACATGTCATTTTTTCGAATTAGTGTCTTCTGCCAGAACAGTGACGATATATCGTCGGTGTTTTGTAAAAAGGGCGAATTAACCAAAATGCTACTTTACAGGAGGAGGGTTTTTAACTTTTGACATTTATTTGTTTTTTACATGTAGATGATTATAAATATTTAACAAGTTTATAATAAAGCTTAGAAAGAATACTGTCATTATAATAGGTATTATTATATAATATTTTAAAAGGCCTAATATGTCATATTTGCTTTTTATTTCGTAATTTTAATTAATTTAATTTTAGTCGATTATCGTTTTTAAGTACTTTCCTGTGGAGATAAAAATTCGCCGTTTTTACACAACAAAGCTAGTGGGGTACATATTGTATTTTCATTAAAATCTCGATTTCGCCAAAATGGTTGATTCGCCCTTTTTACAAAACACCGACGATATAAAGGTGAATTTCCAAAAACTGCTATTAAAAGTATTAATTCTAGAAGTAAAAAAGATGTTTTATTATATTTCCGATTATCCAGATTATCTTCATCCCCAATTATCCCAGATAATCGAGGTTCTAGTGTATATAAAAAAAAATTATAACTAACTCATACAAAAGAAATATCGATGATCCCCTGACGTCCAGCATTTGGAAAACTACGATAATATAACGTCAAGAGTGCAGTGGCGACCGGTGGGTTATTTTACTGGGAGTTCACTTTTTTTTAAAGTATGTTATTGTTCATTTGTATGAGAAATCCATTCTTCTGTTTTTCATCGACACAAATTTTTCAATCACACGTTTGTTGAAGTCAGGAATCTCTTGTATCATTCTTTTTTCGATACTGAGCAAACATAATGAGTTCAATCTTGGTTGCGTGATGATGTTTCTGCTGAAACACTTGATCTGTTGGAGTGTGGAAAAACATCTTTCATTTTGCACTGATGTCATCGGAACAGTGCAAATTAAGTTTAATAGAACTGTTTCAATAAATGTGTCAATAAGATTTTTTTCTATTAAAATGTTTAATAATCCTGAGGCACCATCAGCATTATAAAAAATATCAAAGCTGTAAATAACAGACAATTCATTTCGACATAATACGAATTCACGTTCGGGAGGTTTGAGCGGCGCTCCAAGAAAACAAATTCACCTATAGAAATATTATATGAGTATCACTATTTCACGCTACCGGCTACAGACGAACATTATTGCTGTCACACTCATTATCATTACAAAGCATATTTACTTGAGCGCTTTGGGAATGCGCTCCCGTGAACATTGTATTTATTTAAAATAGCCGGTTAAAAACACATTAGAATTTGTTTTTGTATATGAATTAATGACTACGGTAATAGATCAGAACACTTTTAATAAATCAATTAATATAAATGAAATATTTAAAAAAAAAAAAAAAAAAAAAAACCTATAAATTGAGTGGGTGTACAGCGCTCTAGCGCTCTCAAGGGCGCATCGCCACTGCAAGAGTGATTATCACAGTTGCAACAAATTGACATTAGAACTTATGCCCTGGAATCATAGTCAGAGTCAGTGAATAAAAGACACAAGTTTAAACTTAAAAACAATTTTATTTGAATGTAGAGCACAAAGTATTTCCGAGCATTATAACAATCTATTTATAAATATTGAACGATACTTTACAGATTTACGAAGTGTTGGGCTACATCGGTGCTATAGTTTGAACAATATATTACATTAAATTATACAGATTTACTTGGCAACAGCCTGTTGATCGATCGGGTCCAAGGTGGGCTCTTCGAACTTGAATGTGGGGAATTTAGTCATGTCGGTGCCGCCGTCTCCTCCATAAGCCTTAGCCAGTTTTTCTAATTCACTTTTCATCTCGCGTTCGATTTCGGGGGTGGGGTCCACTAGTTTTCCGCCGCTGAAAGGAATAAAATAATATAAACAATAAACATCAGTAAAACAAAATTAATAACAGCGATATTAAAAATAGCGACAACAAACATAAATTTTGTAATTAACAGTGAACCAATTGAACGCATGACCCAATATAAACATTTAGGGGTATGAGAAATGGGACCATGATAGCAGTCTAACGAAATAAAAACAAGAATTGATATAGCAAGGAGTGCCTTTCTAAAAATGCGATGCCTCCTTATCAGTCCAGACTTTAACCAAGACCTGAGACAGCGTATGGTTCTATGTTATGTCCTTCCAATCATTTTTTTTGGCATGGAAGTATGGACACTATACCAGGAGATATCACTTCAGGTCTTTGAGATGTGGCTATAGACGTATCCTCAAAACTCCTTGAACCGACCGGGTGACAAATGTTAACATCCTTAAACAAATGAGAAAGGGTCGAGAAGTTATGTGTACTTAGTATCATAACCAGAAACTACACAGTACCTTTGATTACATGAGATGACAAAAGTACAGCATTTGCCAACTCATTATGCAAGATAAGTAAGTGTAGCAGTTGAAGATTAGTGCAAACAGAACTGTTCTAGGGAGCAGATTATAAAGCAGTGGTTCTTAAAGTCAATTGACATATTGAGCGGGTCATGAAATATTTTCAATGACAATATCTTTGAGATAATTACATACAATGTATTACAAATGTACAAACATCATTTTAAAAACCTTCATGTCAAAAGTAAAACTTCTAGGTATTCAGAATTACCTAAATCTTATTGTGGAGCCTCCCTACTGAATACAATGACAACATACTGTATTTATATCTGGCAACACTTTCAGACAAAGCTTCTGTTTTTATAATACATAGATTGAACTTTGAATAGTGCTTGTATGCGTGCATGGATTTACTATCAGCAATAGCGTGTAAATTAAACTATCGCAATGATAACTGTTTCCACACAAAAGAGCTAACTCCTTGAAGCATAAGCGAATACGTTTGTTGTCGTTGTGTGCTGCTATTTGACAGGTTCTGACAAGTTGTGAAAAAATGTCAAAATGCGCTCTGAGTGGGGTAGTTAATATTTTTTCTGGCAGGTTCGCCACTATCGTTCAACTCCATATGTCTGCGCAAGTTGCAACTATCACATGATAATTAAGAACCCACTAAACATTTTTCAATCCATGCATGTAGTCTTGCAACTTGCATGGTAATACGTGTTACTAATGCATTTATGGTCGCGATAATACGCCACTAGTAAACCCATGCACGTGTAAAAGAGCTATAAATGACGCATGAATATTTTGTCAATATTAATAACCTGCAAGAACAATTCATTGAAATACAAAATGACGAAGCACTTCTTAGTGTTGTATTCTGATTGAAGTTAAAAAAAACTATAAAGCTAACATTGTAGTGAATGTAGGTACTATTATTGCCATTAATAGTGAAGAGATCACCCCTTTTTAATGCAGTTATCAGTAACAAGCCATTGAATATTTGCTTCTTTACTGGTCCATAATATTTCATACGAAATAAATAACCTAACCAACATAAACTAATAATCTAGACTGATCGAACTGGCTTGACATCATCGTGCACTGTTTAAATATTTTACTTTAATAATTGTTGCTATATTAGATATGTTACTTCAAACGTTCATTTCGCAGAGTTCCAATTAAGAGTATGTTACAATGCATTATTTAATACTAAAGAAATCAAACTCAACTTGTAGTCAAGATAACCTAATTGGCTAATCTGGTAGAAGTGAAAAGAATGTTTATTTAATAATTTAATTACCGTCAGACTCAGGGGATATCTAATAAGGATAAATATATAGTAATAATACAAGGTTCTTACGTGCTTTTCTGTTTGTATTCCCGAACTTTATTGACGAATAGCTGTTGGATGGGGTCTGTAGCCTTCTGTAATGAAGGGGCCATAACGCCAAGATTTCTGGAGGAAATCAACGCCCCGCGGATCGCCGACACACCGCTCAAAAGTTTAGTGGATAACATCTAGAAGTTAAAAGTAAATACAGGTTATTTAAGACAAATAAATCCTCTTGTAAAATTTGATAGATCGCGGATATTACATAATGTCAAAAAAACTTTAGTCGGTCATAATTACTGTAGACCGATAACCTGGCAAGCAATCAATAAAGATATGACTGCTAGTTATTTTTCCAGATGTATCATTATCAAAATAAGATCACAGAATATTAATAAAATATAAATATAAAATCATTTTGACATAACCTCACCTTCCGTCAGCTCAAAAATGGCGATAGACTAGTCAGCAGGGCTGACAACCGTATCACGCGAAAAAATATTTTCTCTATACATTTTGTACAATCTGAGTTACTTGCACATTTTAAAAAATACAACCAGTTTAAGAGTTTCTACCGTTTTGTGGCCATTTAAAATTAATAAAATGAACGCTGTTCGCAGCTTTTCCAATTAAATAGTATCTTTTCAAATTAATTAGATATTTTTTAAAACAAAATACCGCTATTTTCCAGTTTATTTCAAGCGCTGTATGTCTCCATGTTTCACTTTAGTCTAGGTACCTAATTGTTAGAATACGCTAGGTTTTTTTTTTATTCATGTCATTTTTATTCTCTTCTTCTTGGTCGTGCACTCATCGCTGAGGATCTTGACCACATTTAAATTTCGCCATCCTTTGCGCGACCAAGACTTTCCATCCTTCTCGATCTTTCGCTTCTCTCAGGGCAGAAAGGATGGTGCCCCCCAGTCAGCTCTTTCACTTGGTCGCTCCATCGCGCAGACGCTCTTCCTCTGCTTCGCCTTCCCTGGAGGCTACCGAAAACTACCAGTCTCTCCAGGTTGTCCGGTCCGCGCCTGATAATATGTCCAAAAAACTGCAGAATTCTTTTCAGACATATCGTCGAGAGCCGTTCCTTTATACCTCCTCGAATGGATCTCCACCTTGTCGTGATGAGGAGGCTTGCGCGTTCCGAGGATTCGTAGGGCTATGCTGGCGGTAGTCTAACTATCGGAAGGATCTCCCAAGCCAGACAGGTCTATGATGAGGAGCCAGACTAAGAGGGATCCACTGGAGGAAGGCAGCAAATTCTTCAGTACTGACTGAGGGTTGTGATAAAGGGGATTGGAACAGCCTTAGAGCAGACACTTGAAGGCGATAATGAAAATATTATGAACGGTTTCAATATTGCGATGTGGAAGGCAACGGGAAACCACCACATTAAAATCCCACGAAAACCACATTTTTATTTAGTGGCCCGTTAAAATGACACAGAAGGCCACAGGTCATCGATCACTGCTCTAGACAGTGATGCCAACCGTACTATAATTGTAATTACGTTGAAAATGTGAAATACTATAATTTTATGCAAAATATACCAAAATACTACAATTTTAAAGGATGCAAGACGAAAAATGTTCCTGTACTATATATTTTTCAGAAATACTATAATTTTTACGCCTTTGTACTATAATAATCAGCGTAGAAAATATGGCAGCACTGGCAGCGCTGGCAGCACAATATGTAAAATAAATTAAAATTGAAATTGAAATTGAAATTGAATCATGGGTAGCCAACGCGCGGCCCACTAGGTGTCAACTTGTGGCCCGTGGAGCAGTGAGAAAATAAAAATAAAATCAAATGCTACCGCTAGATATGCTAATTTTGCAAATTGAGATTCGATATTGGCTAAAGATTTTAAAAAGCACCATGTGCTTTTTGCTGCATTTGCAACGCCATTCTCCGTAGAGGTGAATTTATTACCGGAAATTTTAGAAATGGAATGTTGTGTAATATGTTGCGGTGAACAGTTGAAGGAGAAATTCCACCAGGTTGGTTTGGATGAGTTTTACAAAACATATTTGGACAAGGAGAAATATCCTGCATTTTACAAACATGCTATAATGGTGACTTCGCTATTTGGAAACACCTACACGTGTGAACAGCTTTTTAGTCGGATGAAGCATATCAAATCCCAAGTGAGAACACGAATCACTGATGTGCATTTGGAAAACTGTTTGCGCGTAGGAACAACCTCACTCGATATCGATATTGATGCACTTAGTTCTACCACACAAAATCAAACTTCTCACTAAAATTTATTATTTTTGTATAATTTTGTTTATTTTTTATTATTTAAAAAAAGTCTAAACTAATAAATATGTTGGATTCTCATTTTTGTTTTATTTGAATAATATATATATTTCTTTTTTGTTTTGTATAATAAAAAAATCGGTTGTGCCGTCCGGTAGGAAGTCTCATTTTTAGAATCTGGCCCGGCTGCTGAAAAGGTTGGCCACACATGCTCTAGATAGTCTAGATCAAACATGTGAATTTTGAGAGATGAATGATTCGAACACGCGACGCACGTTTTCAGCGGCGAACACTTTGCTACAACACTCCACCAATGGTTTTTTGTTCAATTTTTAAAAATACGCTTGCTATGCGTATTCCAGACCAAATTAGGAATAGGTAGGTATATCACCCAACAATAATGGTATCGTACTAATTTCATCTCATCATCCTAATGAATGACCCCATTTTGAATGTATTTTATTGCGAAAAAGGGTCGAATTTCCCTAAGAATTGACCTTAATGATTGTACAGCCTTGCATTTTAAAGGTTTTACGATAACATATTTTTTGATTTCAAAATTATCTTTTCTCTTACATACAGTTTCATTATTTTTTCTTGCGATACTCTAGTCACCCAGGGCGCGAGGTACGATTGAACCAAGGCCGACTATATTCAGGCAGTGCACTAAACCAGTGCTCCGCAACCGGTGTACCGTGGCGCACTGGTGTGCCGCGAGACGATGCTAGGTGTGCCGCGGTGCAATAGCCAATTTTCGTACTTGGCTGGTAATATATTTGAGCACCTGCATGAACTTAATAAAACAATGCAAGGTCAGAATGAAAATATATTGACGTGCTCTGATAAATTAGAAGAAGTCAAAAATAAAATGGAACTTTGGCAGAAGGAGTTAAGACAAGGATCTCTACAAATATTCCAAAGGAACTACCAAACCACCATTGAAAACAAGCAATTAATTTTGGATCCGTCTCAAAAACATTTAACTTTACTGCAAAAGAAATTTCATCAGTACGTTCATACAATAAAAATGCGACTGGACACGAAACTCTTTTGCAACCAATGCCGAAAATTCTATAGAAGCGCTTTTCCTATAAATTCGAGAGGAATTTGTTGAATTGATAAACGACGGGACGCTAAAACTGAAGTTCGCCGATGTTCCATTGGCTATTTTCAGGATTTCGGTTAATAAAAAATATCTTCGGATTTCCGACAAGGCTATCGCAGTTCAGCTCCCATTTTCGAGTCAAAAAAGTCGCCTGCGGCGCTATTTTACTACGTTAGTAGGTATTAACATTTTAACACATGTGACTATAGGACACAATTTATTATTACTGTATCAATACTCGACAAATAATTATCCCTAACCCGACAACTAGCCATAATTATATAAATAGAATATAACCATACAAAAAATCGCTAAACATAAAATCAATACCATTCATTTTACCTTATTCATTTAACACTATTTGAAAAACGCTATTTTAGAGTATCACACGGTCTTTAACCTTAGCGATAGGTAGGGGGGCCCGCCAAATATATTGGGCTGGGGTCTCCCTTCAGGATGTGGAGTCCATGTTTTGGTGTATAAATTGTTTTACGTGTGGTGTGCCGCGGAATTCTGGGAAGACCTTTGATGTGCCATGGGTTGGAAAAGGTTTCGGAGCACTGCACTAAGCCATAGCCATAGATAGTAATTATTATTATTAGTGTAATTACTATCACTGAATTGCGAATTACAATGGCAGTGTTGTAAACATCCCGCATAAATTTGACGAACCGGAGCGCTCCGAAAATATTCACATAGCTATCTAATTTTATGTAAGTATATATTATTATAAAAATAAATGTGTTAGATTTTGTTATAATATATAGCCGACCTAGCTCAAGTGTTCGATATATTTTTTACGAGACAGTGCGATAATTTTGGGAATTTTATGAACCGGGACGGTGCCCCGGTGCGCTCCGGTCATTTCGAGGACTGATTCGGACATAATATCGTGTATCTAGGCATTACTGATACGGAAAACAGTGTGAATAGCTATTTACAGTAGGTCGCTGTTTCAAGTACGTGGAGGACTGAGGTATTTGCGGGTTTGGAAGTCCTTCTGCGACAAATTTGCCTTTGACGTAAACCGCTATTGTGTGTTAAAACTACCATCGTTTTACTATTAAAGTTTTTGCTATGTCCCATATAAAAAAAAATCTTGCCACCTTCTGTATAATGTATAAAAATGTATTTTTACACGAAGCAATATAGTGAATAAAGGATTAAAGGTTAAACTTTCGCGCACCGTTTGGAAACCACTGCTTTAGTGTGTGGAAAAATTTGGTGCTTTCTGACAGAGTGACCGCAGATGAGGCGGTTCATGGAAAGCCACCTCTAGATTTATTCAAGAAAAGTTAATAAGGAAAAGAATGATATCGTAATTTATGATAATAGAAATTAATGGATACTAGACAAGTTATAATAATATTAATATAATAACTTTAAGTACCAATGAATCAAAAAAATATATATGTAGGTACCAGTGGCGAAGAGTGGAGGTAGGCTGTGGAAATCCGACATATATGCCTAATATCTAGTACACACTTAACTTTGTCAGTCATACGTCTTATTTTGTTATCATTGAACTAAAAATACAAATTACATAATATCATTATTATGGCATTGGTTAGTTTTTAAAAATCAATTAAACCCCGCCTAAAGCATAAGTATATTACTAGATATTAGGTAAAAAATATTCTGCTCCGTAAAATATCTAAAATTATAGCATCTTAAGTACGTCATACTTACATAATTTTACATATTATTTTATAAATAGAATAATATTTTTTATTTTTTATGGTTTGGTTGGTCTTAATTTAATGAAAACAAATAAGTAGGTACCTATGATCATGGCCCCCACATCTTGAAGCGGGGCCCCAGGCCAGGATATTTGGCGGGCCCCTCTACTCTACCCATCTATAGAGTTAAAGGCAGTGTGACACCGTTTTCTAAAATGTTGTTTCAGGTAAAATTAAGATTATTAGGTGTATTTCAAGCATTTTTTTATATTGTTGAATAAGTCCACTTGAATTATGGAGTTGTCTATGAGTTGAATATCGACACACAGTAATCAAAAATTACATCACACAACTATACATTTTAAAATTTTAAGACTACCTACGGATAAAATAGTGCCGCAGGCAACATTTGTGTGAGTTTATCTTACTTATCAGATCGACCTGTCACGACGGGCCCCAAGGCTAGAGCCCTGTCACCCCCCCCCCCTTGTGGGGCCCATACCTATTATTGATAAAGTGTGCCTTATTTCTTTCGCATCTCCATAGGCTACCTCTACTATTATGGTTTAGTCTAAACAGGATTTGATTGAATTTTAAAACCTAACCGATACAATGTGTAATTTGTATTATTAGTTCAATAAAAACAAATAATTAGTACCTATGATTGACAAAGTTTAGTGTGCACTATTTATCTCGAAATTTTTTTAAATTCTTTAGTTCGAAGCAGGCTTGAGAGTGGTCTATTGTTTGGGCACCGCATCAGTTTAAGTATGGCCTTATGGTCGAGAGGGTTCAGAAGAAATTCGTGAGAATCCTTTACTTTAGGTTGTATAGATACCTACTATCCACATAGCTTTATCCAACTGACTTTCTCTTAGGCATGCTTACATACTGCAGTCTGCAATTTAGAAGAAATCTTTATTTAGCTACGTATTTTTTTCGACTTTATACGAGGTATAAACGAGAACTCTGCCATTCTGGGCAGTGTTGACCTGTGTGTCCCTGATAACTATCTTAGAAATAGGGAGCATCAGTTGTTTATTCTCCCAAGGTGCAGAACCAACCTGCCACTGGCAATGCCAATTGGGAGGACGATAACTATCTTCAAACAAATTGCTTCGGGTGTTGATATATTCCACTTGCGTGAGGTGAGTTTAGGTGGACGCTATTTGATAATTTTTTACAATATGGTCTCCTTAGCTAACTCGGTGTAGGTACTTCTTTAAACTTCTATATTATGTATAATTGTATTTTCACTGCCTTTGCTTTTGTATGTTTATATGATGTTCTCTTTTAATATTTTCATTTTTATCCCTTTTATTAGTTTTATTTTTGTTTCTATCTTCTTTATAATAATGTTTCATATCATGCTGTGAACTTCTTACACAATATGTTAAAAAAATAAATCCTCCACAGCCTGCCTCCACCCGTGGCCACTGGTAGGTACCTTAAATCAATCCATGAAAATAATATCCCTATCATTTGTATTTATTCAACATACGAATGTATTCAAATTAAATCAGCGAACTATAAATAATTTAGTAATTTGAAACTATTATTATTCTTGTATGAGATTAGAAGTCAATGTCATTTACGTCTCGAAGAAAGAGATAATATAACCTGTCTATTTTTTTTGCCATTTTAAAATTAATGCGAACGTTGGTAACGAAGTCAGTGACGTCCCTAGACAAAATGCCGCCCCTGGGCAGCATCAAAATGCAACCCCATTTTTTATCATCCTTCTATGACTCCAATGCTGTATGGATACCTTATATTATAGAAAAATATGGATACATTACTAACAAAATATATACTTACCACTAAATCTAATTTGAATGCCAGCTCTACTTCAATAGACAATATTGTGAGTCCACGGTTTTCAGATACATTTAAATATACACCTGACAACTTTCAAAACTCACGAGTGACTAGCAAAAATATTTTTATAAATTAATTAGGTAAGTATGTACCTACCTATAATAATACAAAATATAATTCTCAAGCCGGCACGTGTCATTGCTGGTCATCAAGGATGTGACGTCCAGAGACAACGGAAGTAAACTAGACATTGCAAACCCGACAAAAAATACAGTCCTGATAAACATTCTATGTTAATTACCTAATACACTTTGTTTCCAACCAGTGAGCTGAATGTTTTAATGGATAGATATTGCCGTGATTACTAAGTTTAGGTACCTATTTCTATATATACGTAATAATTATTTTCGATTTGCCGCCCTTCGAGTAACTGCCGACGCTCAATCTGCCTACCCCCACAGGATGTCACTGAACGAAGACGTATTATATGAAACAGAAAAAAATGTATTACTAGGGGGTTCGCTCCGGTGAGGTAACGATATATTATGTGATTTTGAAATGTAACATTTCATAAAATCATCATAACATCTCAACATATAACATCATAACATATCATCTCTTGATCTTCTGCACCTCTCACCTCTACATATATTGAAAAAACTGAGGGTTAGGCCCTTTTTCCTTTCTAAGGTCGATATATTGTATTACCATGGGTAATAATGCAATACACCAATAGTAACCTAATAGGTTAGTAACTTAATAATAAACCTCACAGAACAAATTTTACCGGAGGGGCAAAAACGTTTTTTGAATGATTTTGGTTTAATATTAAAAAAAATAGACACAGACATTGGTTGCATAATGATTGATGATTTGATCTTTTCGATCTAATAATAACTTAATAAGTTATTACAGAAAAATCATTGAAATTGAGGGTAAATGCTTTTTTCCGTAAATTAAAACTTAATTAAAGCTCAATTAAAATCTGAATATAGATAATAATGCGGCATTTGCGGCTTACTTCCTTTATACAGAACGTGTATTTAGTTGTATACATTGTTAATATCTAATAAAAGCACTTTTCGAAAAATCGAGAGTTACGCCCTTTTTCCTAAACACAGTAGCTAGTTGTTGTCAGGAATTTTATGCTTCGATTATTTTTTAAATTAAGATGTCGACACTTCCATGAATCGGCCGCATCGTCTGCGTCATGTAAAACCGCCACTATTATCAAAAGTTGTAATAGTTGTATTATTTCCTTCATTCGACGACCTTTGTAATTTGCGGGCCCTACGCAATACATGACCTACCTACCCCCAAGGAACGTCACTGTATAATTGTATATATTAAATACCCTTTGTATTCTTCAATCGATCACGTTTTGTTATGTATTTTGTTTATTTTTTATTCTTTAAATTCCAAATAAACCATAATATAAGGAAGATTTTATAATGAAACCAGATGAACTTTACGCCTACGTGTATTATATTTTGTTATATTATTATATTATATTATACTCGTAACATCTTTTCCTGAACTTGACAATAAAAAAATTGAAGGAAAATTGCACAATAAATAAAATGTTATGTAAATAGCGAGGCAAGATTTAAGAATTTCAATGGCAGATGTTATGAAATGATGCATCATTGTTTTTATTTTATTTGGATTATGTGATAAAATAATAATATAAATTATTATTATACGAAAATAGTGAAATATGCTAAAATATACGGATGTCTCATTCGGATCGATTTCCCAAAATAAACTTATGGTGAGGATGTTTGTTTTTAAGATATTGTCACTTCCGTGTGAAATTCTTTGTTAGAAAAAGAGTTGTTTTACATAATTAATTATTATAATATATCCGGAGAAGATATCTTGTTTGAAGTGAAATAAATGTGAAGGACACACTTTCGTCTCAGCACCCGTTTATTCATATTCAATCAGCATTGTCGTATGACTACTGAAAGCGCATCGTTAGTGTACATTATTTGTGTCATCCGTACTGTCTTATCTTTTAGACATGTCGCTTCGCTATATTAAACTATTAAAGCAAACATTGGATGTCCCAGAGTGTTGCACCAAGTGACATGGATCTTCAAGTGGCTACAGGCCTTGCGTGCAGTTTTGCCAACTGTTTTTGACAAAAACATGCCAGACAGGGTACGAAAACAAGCTATTTGGCAGAAAAATACGCTAGATTTTGTGAAAACGAAATTTCAATACCTTTTTTTGCCTATCGAAAAAAAAGTGCAAAAATATCAATCACACCAAGGGTATCCAATCCCGAGCCACATTTTTGATCTCCGGATTTCGGGATTAGAATTTGACGATCCCGGGATCTCCGGATTGGCATTTTTCGATAGTTACTATTAATTTTTTATATATACAAAAAACATTGATAAAATCGGTCAAAAATAAATATAGTATAATTAAATTTATATTATTTAAGACATTTATTGTTAATATTGTGTTTAGTGTTTACATTATGAGATTGCTATTCCTGATAGTAAAGACGTAATGAATGGGTTAGCGAGATTTAAAATAAGTAAATCATGGTTTATGACCTTTCCGCTTCATAAATCTAATCAGTCAGTCAAATAATATGAAACTGTCGTTAAACTTATGAGATCATGGTGGAACCACCTTGTTAAAAGTGCGAAGCATTGTTTTTTTTACAATCTTTGTAATTTTAATTAATTTATGTGAAAAAATAAAATGAATTGGCAACACACGGGTAATTAATCAAACTTTATTCAAACTCAGTTTATTTCTAATGTAGTTATATGTTATTACCAGTATTTTTTCTGTTATATTTTCGTTTTTATTTTATTTTCCATAAAATTGATAAAAAAAGCAATCCCGAAAGTTTCGGGACTATGTTTACCAATCCCGGGATTCATAGGTATCGAAAATTGTTCGGGATGCCGGGATTGGAAACCCTAATCACACCAATCGACATCGAAATCGAAATTTGTATCGGTGCATTTAAATATTTCTGTATAAATGTTCACACACGGTTCATTGTGTATGTATCTTAGTCTGGACTATGCATTCGTCTAAACTAAACTCTAAAGTCTAAACTAAAGCTTCGTTTATATAAATATTGATTAAGGAACTACCTGTAGAATAAACAAGTAGGTATGTAATTAAGCACATACGTATAGCCACAGAACGTACGTATGATAGCAAAGAAGAATTTCTGAGAATTTATTTGAGCACAATACTGAAAATGTCTGATTTCTTTGAACGTCACGCGATTTTATATGGGTAACTAATCAAGTTATTAAAAAAAGTGCCCTCTGTTATACGGTGTTGTTAATAATTTGTTGGTTTTGAACTTTATTCTTGGACTTTACGTTGCATTTTATTTGTATTTTATCACCTTGAAAGATTAATGATTACCTACTCGTAAATAATTTTTACAATAAATTTAATATACTCTACCGAAATCACCTTTTTTTAAAACTAACCAAGTCGATAATCGTTGAAGATAATAATTTATAAACATTGTAAGCCAGGTATGCGTAGACAAAGTCAAAGGGCAAAATTAGCATATATACCTATCTAAATTTTAAAATATGAGGATAATTCAAGGCAATTCAGAAATACAGGTGTCATATTTTCATAGCCGGAAAACAACATTTAGAGCTTTTGAAATAATTAATATCATAGGTATACCAAACATCAGTGGCGAAGGGTGGAGGTAGACTGTTAAGATCCGACATAAATAGTTCATATTACACTTTTTCAGTCATTCGTATTTGTTTTTATTTATCTAAGACTACAATAATGTACAGATAGTGTAATATTAATTAAACCTTTCCTAAGCCAAACCATAATAGTTTTGGTATGTTATGAGTGATTCGACAAAATAGTGCACAATTTTTCATTCATACTTATTTGTTTTCGTTGAATTAAAAATACATATTACACATGTTGTTGGGTAGTTTTTTAACATCCATTAAGCACTGCCTAAAGCAAACCATAATAGATCAAAAATATTATTATATCTATAAAATATCCAAAATTATGTATGGTTTAATGGCATAATTTTAGATATTTTATGGAGTAGACGATTATTTTTTTTACTATTATCTACTATGGCTTGGATTAGGCAGGGTTAAATATAATTGTCAAACTAACAAGCACAATCTACAGTCTACACATTGTAGTCTTAGTTCAATAAAAACAAATATGTCTGACTGACAAAGTTTATTGTGTAGTATTTATGGTGGATCTTAACAGCCTACCTCCACCCTTCGCCACTGCCTAACATAAGTAGGTACCTATTATAAAATAACATGTTTTGAAAATCAAGATTGATATAAAAATACATTTATATAAACAAAACTAAAGAAAACGTTATTCAAAACATATTAATTTTATTGAAAAAAATAAAGGATAGATCTGAAACAGGTTTATGCTACAAAGAAACAGGTTGGAAATACTATATATTGGAATTAGGTAGGCAGTATGTACATTAAGTTACATGCACAGAACCAAAACCGACTCTTATCATCTTGCTGACAGAACAGATTCTGTGGTCCATGGTTACATGTGATCTGTGAAGACACACGGAAATCCATTCCAATTGTACCAATCCCACTAGATCCAACGCATCCAATTGGAATGGTCTTTCTTGATTACAATCGTATACATTTGGCAGTGACGTCCCGTGGGGGTAGGCAGATTGAGCGTCGCTTGGGGGCGGCAGTTACTCCAAGGGCGGCAAATCGAGGAGAATCATTTGGAATATATAGAAATAGCTACCTAATAACGAAAACACATTTCCGTTAAAAAATTCAGCTCACTGGTTTGGTCGGGTTCGCGATATCTAGTTTACTTCCGTTGCCCTTCAACGTCCATGGTGACTAGAAACGACACGTGCAGATTTTCGAATAATTACAGTCTGATATTTTGTTAGTTAGAATTAGAAAGTTCGGCGGAAATTCGTGGCAGCGAACGACACAGGACCGAGAGAGTTGGAAGAAGCTTGGGGAGGCCTTCATCCAGCAGTGGATTGACCCCGGCTGTTGATGATGATTTTATTAGTAATGTATCCATACAACACATTTATTAGAATCTTAGATGTTGGACCCATGAAAGGATGATAAAAATACTGTATATAAAATGGGGCGGCATTTTGGCGCTGCCTAGGCGCGGCATTTTATCTACGGACGTCACTGACATTTGGAATCCAGAAGCACATTTTATAACGTTTTTAAATAATTGTAAGTTTATCTTTGACTTTAAAAAAATATATTTTATCATTTTAATGTTTTCAAGTAGGTCTTCTTCCATAGTGTCCGTGCGAGAGATACTAGGCCCTAGACTTTACCCAATCACATCTCAGCCACCATGATGTAAGCGTCATCGGCTTTATATAGATATAAGATATAGATTCTACCTCGATTCTGTTTAATTAAAATGTAAATGATCAATAAATTAGGTTAAACTGGAAGCACGGCAGAACATTCTCCTTAACACATGACGCCAATGCGCTCAAAATGGAAAAATTTACGAACCGTAGCGCTCGATAATTTCAAGAAAAATTAACATACCTAGTTAGCTAATTGTATCTGTATTTTGAAAGTGTTGGATTTTTTATCATGTGGAATATCTAGCTCAGACGGTTAAATTAATATTTCCACCAGACGCAGCGATACTTTTGGGGATGTTATGAACCGGAACGGACCATTTCCGAGCCCTGGACGCCATCTATATTAGTGTTAGTAATATTCGATTTAAGGTATTTCAATGACCTAAGGCTATACCTCACTTGAGGCATGGTCTAAAAAGATCGCGGCTAGGCAATGCGCGGATTGCGGATCGCGGGTGCAAATGACGCATGCCGAACGAAATATAATTTGTCATATAAATCCAACATGCGTCCATTTAATGTTCTGTTGGTTTTACCTGCGGGCATGACCACCAAGATGACACATCTTCTGGGATTGCCCGCTTATGGAATTCGAACGAGCGGAGCTGTTTGCCAGGGTCCGTCCTCACACGGGCCTAATTGGTCATGGAGATCTGGTAGCAACCGAGGCCAACTTTGCGGCATTTGAGAAATTTGCAGCGTCGTACGGGGAGCGGGATAGTCCCGACTCTTCTGTAGACTCATCCATTTCAATTCGTGACACTCAGTATGCGGGTACACAAAGCGCTTAACGTCAGCAGACAGCAGAGCCAGTCCAAAAAACAATTTTTTTTTCTTGACTTTCTTCTTTAAGCACTACGGTGCATGGTTGCAGCATCAGTGCCGTGCGGCTCCGTCTCGGGACGGAATGAGCACTTAAAATCACTTCTTTCAGACACGTTTAAAGCGTCATAGAAAGCGGCCGTGCATATCCACGGCTGTGCATATATGACGGGTGGTGGTGGGCACTTTAACGTATGTTCTATCAGTAACAATAATAATATATTCATTGACATGTTTTCTTTTTCAAGTAAATGGGTAACGTTTTTAGTCATCTTTACACGATTTAAGAATTAATACCCCCGTCGCCATCACGAAACAAATTTACGTATTCACTCCTCGACGTTCGTTCTCGAAATGGCAGCGAGTCCAAAATTTCGTCGCGACCTGTTTCTATGATTTTTTTCTTAGATATAGTTTCTGAGGATTTTCAACTTTGGAAAGTATGTATTTTGCCCATTATAATGGGAATGGTATGTAATTTTTAAATTACACAAGTACAGTGACGTCCCGTGGGGGTAGGCAGATTGAGCGTCGCTTGGGGGCGGCAGTTACTCGAAGGGCGGCAAATCGAGGAGAATCATTAGGTACATATAGAAATAAGTCCCTAAACATAGCAATGACAGAAATATCTTTCCTTTAAAAAATTCAGCTCACTGATTGGAAACAAAATGTATGAAGGTTTAACAGGACTGTATTTTTTTTTCGGGTTCGCGATGTCTAGTTTACTTCCGTTGTCCTTGTCCTGATGACCAGCAATGGCACGTGTAGTTTTGCGAATTATATTTGAATTATAGGTAGGTACAACCTTAACTAATTCGTTTATACAAATATTTTTGCCAGTCACTCGCGAGTTTTGAAAGGTGTCAGGTGTATTTTTAAATGTATCTGAAACCGTGTACTCGCAATATTGTATATTGAAGTAGAGGTGGCATTTAAATTAGATGTAATGGTATATATTAATTATTGTGTTAGTAATGTACCCATATAACACATTTCTTAGATATTGGAGCCATGAAAGGATGATAAAAAATGCGGCGGCATTTTGGCGCTGCTGTCTAGGGGCGGCATTTTGTCTTGGGACGTCACTGCACAAGTATCCATTTATATTCATCCTAGATTAGAGTTTGCGGTTTTGTTATTTACCATTATTGTCAATTATCATTATCACAGCTGTGTGACCCACAACGATAGTAAAAATTTCATGAAAAACTGCAAACCACAAACAATACGAAAGAAGAAAAATAATAGGTGCTGTATAAGGTGCTTCTTCTTTTTTTCTTGCCGAATTGAAGACGATTAGGTCTGTTTTATTCAGATATTTAGGACTGGAATCATTCTGGCACCATGGGTACAGAGCGCTCAGTGGCACATTTAGTGGCGTATAGGCCCGTCAGTGACGTCCCTAGGCAAAATGCCGCCCCATTTTGTATACAGTATTTTTATCACCCTTTCATGACCCCAGCATCTAATAAATGTGTTGTATTGATACATTACTAACAAAATATACACCAATAAAGCATAAAAAATTAAATTTAGATATAAAAAGCGAATAAATATAATTAAGTTGGACACTTACCCAAATCTTCAAAGTTTGATGTTCGTATTTGGTTGATATTTCTGACACATTTGGTTTGTACCATTTAGCAATACACAGATTTGTTGTTTTTATTTAATAAAACGCATTTTTTTTGTAGTACTTACAAGGGAGTTGAAAATGTCCCTCTGAGGCGGACGAAGCTGGTCCTAATCTATTGATTAAAAGTGGAATAAGTACTACAAAAAATGCGTTTTATTAAATAAAAACAACAATACAATGCAGTTCCACCATGAATTGACAGTTAACAAAATAAAAGAAGATACACAGATTTGTTATTTCCGCACCATTTTTACAAATCTATTATTGTAGGTAGGTACAACATGTTACCAAAATATTTTTAGCTATTTTTATAAGTAGGTATACCAAATCTCGATTTGCCGCCCTTCGAGTAACTACCGCACCCAAGCGACACTCAATCTGCCTACCCCCACGGGACGTCATTGAGGCCTGCTGACGCATTGACTGATTTTTGAGGCCCCTACGATAAAAAATGACAATTTCACGTCAATGAAATCTATTATAAAATATGTAGGTATATGCCAGAGCGATGGAGCGGAACTCGGGGCAGGAACACGGAGCAGTGGAGAAATGATGGGACTTTACCTGGACTACCGAAATTTGCAGTGTTTCACTGGTCCGGACGTTTTTTTAATACTAATTTTATTTGAAATACGTCAACACTGCCAAGTGATAAATAACCTCACCTTTTTGACAGAAGAGGCAGAGATTTTGTTGTTGGCAATAATTTTGTTTAATATAATTAATAATGAAAATGACGAATAATAAACCATCCTTATTTCAAAACCACCTTATTTTTTAACATTTGTATATATATAATACCTATTAAAACTTTTTACCCGGAGCGGAGCAGACCCTGGAGTTGATCTGAAGCAAGTATTAGATCCCGGAACAGAGCTGGAGCGGAGCAACTCAAAAAACGGTCCGCTCCAACCCCTTGGTATACATTAATAGCAATATCTACCTGAATTTTAATTTGTAGCTGTCAGTATATTATTGATCATTATATCTATTTTTAATGTATCAAATTATTCGACTCCAATAATAAATTCCCGGCGACTCATATACCGGTAAACAACTGTTTACCTGTGTCAGCAGATTGATTGACGATATTAAATACGGTATCGCAATGAAAAAGTAGTCTAATATCCATTCCCATAGTATCATATTATATTATGACTGTAATAATAAATAAAATTCACAGCTACTCGTAGTTAAACCGCTGACTCGTTCAATATAATTATGTACTAGAATATAATGTTTAGGTATTACTTTCGACTGTATAAATTACGGATAATGATTTATCAAAATGTCACTCGAATATACGTTTCCAGTCTGTTACCATCGCAGTCTCTAAATCGCATCGCCCAACATCTGATTGTACCGAGATGTGGACCTCGGATCCGTACCGATCATATGTTTAGTATTGTAACTGCTGTAACATACTATTGTACCAACTGTTACGCCTAATAAAACTCGCTCCTGCATTATAGGTACATCTTCGACTTCTTCATCATCATCTCACACCATAACCTACGACACATCGACGACTCCCAAAGCGATAACCCACACATCATACACAACAAATTTAAACCCTACCATGCTAATTTTTATCAATGATAATAACGGAAACGTGTTAAAGTGATAAGATAACTATTTATAAGATTAAACCTGCTGACCGACTCTACATCGCAAATCATGATAATCAGACGCTGGATTAGGGCCCCGTTCATTGATGTATTGCCGGCCACGTCGCACAGGCCTTTATACAAATAAACAAATGTAAGGATAAAATTCCCCCCGAAGAAGGTCCATAATATTAACAGATATTATGTTATTTTTAAACATCGAAACACCTATTAAAAATAATTTTGATATAAGTATAGCAGAATATAATATATTAGCGTCGGTTTTAGGTGTTGTTGACCCATGGGTTGGGAACTGGAGGTATATAATTTAGATAAGCAGTGACGCCCCGTGGAGGTAGGCAGGTATTCTTATGCATCGAAGCGGCACAATATAAAGGGCGGGGAATGAAGGAACAAATAATACAAGTAGTGGCGATTTTCCATGATCGAATAATCGAAGCATAAAACACCCTAACGGCATAACTATTGTAATAAATACATACTGTGATGGCGGTTTATCGCACAGGGTACCTCCAAACCAGTACCATAGACCTCACGTACTTAAAACCACCACGGATTAAGAGTAGGTTTCGTGGAAATGCTGTAAGTCTCAGTAGACAGTATGTCAATTTAAAGCTTTTTGGTGTATTTGTCGATTTAAGGTAGCCGAAAATAAATATTAAAATAGTTAATTACTAAGTAGGTGTACGAATTTGGAGACGATTTGAAATTAATAAAAGGGGATGGAATCCGAAGCCTGGCGCCGACGACTTGCCTGCGCGGTATAGTTTACGCAAACTACACTTTTTGGTTTGCGCGAGCTACAGTTTTCCCGTCCATACACACGGGCTTTCCGATACAAACCGGTTTGCGCAGGTAAGCTTGTGGTAAAGCATGAGTGTCTGTCCGGCGCTTAAGGGTGGCACTTTGCCCAGGGACGACACTGAAGATAAGTAAGTAGGTATCTACTGACGCATAAATTAATACCTAAATATAAATATGAAAACATATATAAAGCTAATTTTTAACAAAACAAAAATATTTCAAGTATGGGTATGTGCTCATAATGTATTATATAGAATCTTCTTCCTCTGTTTCTTCTCCTACCGGAGGTTGCATAGTATTGTCTGCACCTTGAAATCAGCCGTTCGAAATAGTGAAATAGTTGTATAAATGTGTCTAAACTAGAGCTGTAAATAGAACCGGAACCGAACAACGGCGCTCTGAGAGCCCCATAATTATTTTAAAACTGGACAGTAACCTTTTTCCGAATCTTGAGATTTCAAACCGGAAGCAAAATCCCTTAAAAATGTCATGGTCGGAGGTTCTATTATTATTTTTTAACTTTTAATTTGATAATCTCATATCCAACGTAATCGTTTACTATTTCTACATTGTAATGTCTAAAAACAAGTAATATTCCATTCACTAAAATTATTTGTACTTTTTTCGTTCCTGGGGGGAGGGGGGTCTGTTTACCTACTAATGTTTGTCTTCTGTCTTCATTTTAATGAATAATTGTTATGGCCCCCATATGGGCCACCTATTATTCAATTTTCAAAAAATACCATTTGCACCTCCGTATTTTGTTGTTTTTAATAAATAAATAAATAAAAATATGCGTAACTTTACAGGTATAGGACATAGGTATAGGTTAACATTACAGATATAGGTTATAGGTATATCTAGAAAAACATGCAAATTACGTAGCCATGACCTATTTTGGGTGAAAGCTGTTTCCTCATGTCAGGCTCACCAGGCACCAATAGCGAGGGCTGTGCGGCTCGTCAATGCACTCCCCAGAGATGTAGACATTTTTTCATTCTGTTTTTTAAATTCTATTTTATTGTTTAATTGTTTTTTTTTAATTGAATTAGTAAGTATAGTTTTTTATTTTTATTTCTTTTCTATAAAATAATTTTTTTTGCTTTGTTTTTTTCTCTACCTTGTTTTTTCTCTTGTTGATTTACTTGTACTTTTTATTCTAAATATCATGTTGTGAACGTCTTGAATTAATAATTTGTTATGTGCTCAACGTGTCTTTTTTTAATAAATAAATAAATATTGCTCTTTTTGAGAAGCCAACCGGTTTAAATTTTGGATTTTTTGGAACAAAACCGCATTAGATTTTTCCACTTTAACCGTGCCCGGAACCATTACCTTAAAGAGGAGGGTTTTGTGTCCCAACAGCTCTGGCTGCAGGTAACCACGCTTTAGTGATTGCTTGCGAGCCGTGTCGGCCGGCCTATACATAATATGTACATAAATTATCTTTTGCAATTTAATCATCAATATTTTGTCCAAAAAATAATAATGTTCGATGTAATTTTTTTATTTTGATAAATATTCTGCAAGTATTGAAAGGTTTAATCACTATTAAAAAGACCATGCCCGACCAGACACAACCACGAACTACAGTCACTTGCGGTTGTAACAACATGCGGATCGCATTTCGTAAACATAGCGTAACCGTATATCTATCTATCTATACGAACGTAATGCAACGAGCAATGGGATTGACTTCATCTAGCAGAAAATCGACCTCGGCGGCTAATCACGGCTTAAATGCAGTATGTACGATGCACTATACGATTTTAATGCCATGACCTAAACGCTGTTATGCCAATAGATGAAGACCTAATTGTTATAGGACCCAAGGTGGTATCCAGCACACAGTGACGTCCCTAGACAAAATGCCGCCCCTAGGCAGCGTCAAAATGCCGCCCCATTTTTTTATATCTAAGAAATGTGTTGTATCGATGCATTAATAACAAAATATATACCACTAAAACATACAAAATTAAATTTAGATATTAAAAGCGAATAAACATAATATTAGTTAGACACTTACCCAAATCACCAGAGTCTGAGATTCTATTTGTTGATATGTCTGACAAATTTGGTTTGCAGAGTACCATTTAGTAATAATACGCAGATGTATTATTTTCACACTATTTTTCTATGCTATTATTGTACAACATGTAAACAAAATCATTTTCCTTATCATTCATTTAATATGAACATACTTTTAATCACAAATACACTATTAATTAATTGTCTCAACACTCAACCGTTACAATAAACAAACTTTCCTGGCCTTTTTTGTAGCAAAGTCCGTAACTATGTCATCCAAATCTAATTTATATGCCATTTCTGCTTCAATAGACAATATTGCAAGTCCATTTAGCCTTTCTTCGGTCATCCTAGATCGGAGATAATTTTTAATAATTTTCATTTTTGAAAAACTCCTCTCTGCGCTAGCCACCGTTTTTGGCATTGTCAATATTATCCTAATTGAAGTGACCGTATTTGGATAGATTTCTTTCAAATTATTATCATAAATAAATTTTAATACGTCATGTGGTGAAGACTTTTCAGTCACAAGTCTACACAGTAATTTTAACTCCTCAGAAAGCTCCACTGCATCGACATCAGATGTGCCGTTTGCAGTGAGTTTAATTTCTAAATTTTGACAATCTTCCAATAAATTTTCAGGAGTCATGTTTCTTAAGAGGCTAATATTATACATAAATTTGAAAAATCTTCCATGATATTTTAATTCCTCAAATCAATCTTCAATTGAATTTATAGCCTTATCTAGAGGGTGGGTCAATAAGTCCTTAGAAAAGCCGACAGGTGGCGCGACTAGTACTGTAAGCGGTTTGTTTTCATGCAGCGGCACTACCGATTCAGTATGCTGCGAAGTTTCAATCAGATTGGTCGGGTTGTTGTTTTTTATTTTCGTACATTTAAAAAAAAAATTTGCTTGTTTACAAAAATGGAGAAAATTGAGTTTAGAGCTGTTATTAAACATTTTAATATAAAAGGGTTAACAGCAAAGGAAATAAAAAATGAGTTGGATTTAGTTCACGGCATATCTGCTCCTTCACTTGCAACTATTTATAACTGGTTAAATGAATTTAAACGTGGTCGTACATCAACAAAGGATGAACCACGCTCAGGACGTCCTGTAGAGGTGACTACACCAGAAATGATCAATAAAATCCACGATATGGTGTTAAGTGACCGAAGATTAAAGTTGAGTGAGATAATTGAGGTTACAGGGATCTCAAAAGGTAGCGTCATTTCTATTTTACATGACAAATTGGGCATGAAAAAAGTTTCTGCAAGATGGGTGCCGCGTTTGCTCACAGTCGACAATAAACGCAATAGGGTGGTGGCCTCTAAAGCCCTGTTGTCGCTCATGCAACGCAATCCGGATGAATTTTTTCGTCGCTTTGTGACTGTAGATGAAACATGGATACACCACTATACTCCCGAGACGAAAGAACAGTCAAAGCAGTGGATTGCGAAAGGCGAACCATGTCCAAAGAAGGCGAAAACCGTAAAATCAGCTGGTAAGGTTATGGCTACTGTATTTTGGGATGCACGTGGAATTATTTTCGTTGACTATTTGAAAAAAGGAAAAACAATAACAGGGGATTATTATGCATCTTTATTGGACCAGCTAAAAAACGAAATTGAAGAAAAACGGCCTCATTTAAACAGGAAAAAAATCCTCTTTCATCAGGACAATGCCCGTGTTCACACATGTTTACGATCAATGGCTAAAATTGAAGAATTGAAGTTCGAATTGGTCGACCACCCACCGTATTAGCCAGATTTAGCCCCCAGTGACTTTTTCCTTTTCCCAAACTTAAAAAAATGGCTAAGTGGACAACGTTTTTTTTCAAATGAAGAAGTCATCGATCGGACAAATGCTTATTTTGAGGATCTTCCGAAAACTTATTTTTCTGACGGTTTAAAAAAAATTGAGAAACGTCTAACCAAGTGTATTGAGCTCCAAGGAGATTATGTTGAGAAATAAAAAAAAATACAAAAATAAAAACTGTTTTAATGCTTTTTTCTAAGGAATTATTGACCCACCCTCTACTACCTGATTGAAAACCTCGACTTCAAATTTTTTTTCAGGGTTATGTAGAGGCGTTTCATCACAACTCTCATACTCGAAATGTTTCGGTACTCTTCGCCTTCTGCAATCTGTTTCTTTGGGAAATTCTGCAGGTATTTCGAGGGCTTCTGCTAATTGGTGTGCGATTATTTTCATTTGTACTAAGCCATTTCTTCTATAATTACGCAAAAAAATTAAAACAGCTTCAATGGAATCAAGCGCGCTGGTTATATTAAATTCTTTCATTTGCAACTGTTTACTGACTGGATTTATAGAACTCAAAATATCATACCAAACTATGAGACAATTTATAAATTTAAAGTTGCATATATTTTTTGATAATGCGATGGCATCATTTTTGGTCTGCAAACTATTTTCAGTGTGTGAATTGGCATGTTTCTCTTCAATATATAATAAGGCATCGTAAATTTCTACCAATTAGTATCTAATAGGCCTGATTGCTTCGATTCGGGACTCCCATCGCGTATCAGAAACTGCCTTTAATGTTAATGATGGTAAAAATTTTAAAAGTATATTCCATCTATCAGTAGATGCCGAGAAAAAAACATAAATCTTTTGGATTAACCCAAAAAATGATATCGCATCTGAGTTGCATTTTGCAGCATCATTTACCACTAAATTTAGCGTATGTGAGTTACAATGTACATAAAATGCACGAGGATTTATGTCTCTAATATGCTTTTGGACACCATTCTTTTTTCCCCGCATATTCGCACCATTATCATAACTTTGACATCTCATGTTATGTATATTTATGTTTAAATTTTCTAGTTCTTCAACAATGCGTTTTGCTAATCCTGCTCCAGTTTTATCGTCAATTTCTATAAAACCTAAAAAATGCTCACGTACTTCCTCTGAGTGTTTTCGAACAAATCGTACTATAATCGACATGTGTTCTATATGTGCTATGTCAGGTGTACAATCTAATATAAGAGAAAAATATTTTGCCTCATTTAACATATTGATAATTTCTGATTTGATTTTTTGCGACATTATGGCAATTAATTCATTTTGAATTCTTGGTCCAAGATAATGAGTAGTGCGGGGCTTACAGCTTATGGTTTTCAAATGTTCCTTAATAACATTATCAAACAGTCCAAAACATTCAATTAATTTTAAGAAATTTCCATTGTGCAGTGTGTTGATTGTGGACTTAGGTCCGCGTAAAGCCATATTCTGCACCGCCATGACTCGCAAAACTGCACATAATCGAGTTAAAATTGACCGCCACCGTATAATTCCTTCATTGAAAAGTTTTTGTTGACAACAATCAATTGTTTTATTTAGCTTTAATCTGATTAGAATATCTTGCCAGATTGAAAAGTTTTCGTGGTGATTTTTTGACTTTTCGTGGGTTTGTATAGTTTGCGACAAGTTTTTCCAATTATCATAGCCAACTGATGATCCCATTCCAGTCTCACATTTTTTTTATTAAATATTATACAGCAAAAGCAATGCGCAGAATCATTTTTTACAGAATACACTAACCAAGTTTTTTCATATGTTTCGCCATTTTTCAACGTACGTTCATAATATGCATTGGAAAACTTTCTATTGCACACGTATTGATAGGATAATCAGCAAGTTTTTTCTGTATAGGTCCTTTTTTTAATATCATTCTCCTTGTACTTTCATCAAGAAAACTTGGCCAAAAATGTGGATCATCAAAATTATTTTCTTCTTCTTTGTCTAAATAATCAAAATTATCGTCGTCTGAATTATTATCGTTGGCATCGTAATTTACATTCTCTTCTAGCGTTGTAGCATCTGATTCTTGAATTATTGGTTCTTTAGTTTTAGACGATAGGTATTCTGCGCTGACTTTCTGATTTTGCTTTTCACTCTTGATAAAATAATTGTTAAGTGTACCTGTATTATTTGTAGCATTTGCCTCCTTTCGTTCTCTTATCTTTTTATACGCTGCTCCTGAAAGTCGTTGTCTTGCACTCATGTTGATGATTTAAATAAACCACAAATCCACACTTTTATCAGCAAAAGATATGTTTACAAAAAACAAATTAAAATAAGGTATTGTTATTCACAGCACAATAATTACTAACAAATAGTAGTAAACAGATGATATTATAATCTAGGTAGGTATCTACTAGTGTAAATTTTTATTACAATTAGCTGGTACTTAACGTAAATACCTATTATATGCACGAATACTAGATTATGTCAAATATCAATTTTACAATGGGTACATCCAGCAACTTTTAAATCTCGCGGGTGACTGGCAAAAATGTTTGGATAAATTAAAAAATACGGATGTATATACCTATAAATCTCCACCATAATTTTTATTGTTTCGTTACCTACGTTGACATATTGGTATAAAATATTATTTTGTTTCAATAACTTCTTGGCTCATTGGCGCCATATAATTGGCTTTTGCGCAGCCACTGTTATAAAAGGAACTCTTTAATCTGAGTAAATGACAATATATTATGCATAATGTGTCTAGGTGGCAAAAGACTCGTAAAAATATTTTTTATTGGCATTTGTATTACGAACCCGAGCAGTTAAAAATAATAGAAAAAATCACTGGCTGAGAGTGGTGACATCATACTAAAATCGCCGCGAATACCTACTCACTACTGAGTAATAAATAATATAACTAAAAAACATCCGGAGCCGTGAAGTACTACAAATATTCGGTGCTCCGGCGCCGTTCCTGCTCCGGGTAAAACCCTATTACTGCTCTGCTCCTGCTCCGAGCTCCGCTCCAACGCTCTGGTTATAATGTAACTAAGATTAGGTACCTAACTATTTATATATAATACCAAATGATCCTCCTCGGTTTGCCGCCCTTCGAGTATCTGCCGCCCCCAAGCGACGCTCAATCTGCCTACCCCCACGGGACGTCACTGCCAGCACACGTGACGTTGTTACTTCGATTTGTAACAGAACATTTAAAATGTATTAACATTATGGATACATTTCGCATCACTGCCACTGCCTTGGTTAATTTATTAACTGATAAGGTAGCAAGCTGTCCTAGATTCCCACCACCACCCGTCATGTGTGTACAGTCGTGGATATGCACGGCCGCCTTCCATGACACTATAAACGTGTCTGAAAGAAATGATTTCAAGTGCTCATTCCGTCTCGAGACGGAGCCGCACAGGACTGATGCTGCAACCGCTCACCGTAGTGCAACTCATTTAGTCCTATCACCGCAACTGGCGCGTTTGGAGTCTTTCGGCATTAAATATAATTAACGTGTTATTTAAATGTGGTAATTAAAAGGTTAGCAGTGATTGTGTTATTAAAGAAGGAAGTTAAGAAAGAAAAAAAGGTGTAGATGACAATATAGAAAATCCACAGAAACAAAATTACCGTCCAACCCAAAATCAGTCAAGTAATAATATGGTACCGGTCAGTGCTCGAAATGGAAAATTTCACGAACAGGAACGCTCGACAATTTTCCAAAAATGTGTGATATTAGATATAATAATATCTGTAACATAAAAATAACTTTTAGTTTTACATGATGTACTTTTTTCATCATCATCTTCGCCCAATACGCTATCGGCTATAACAATTAGTGGTAACACACAAATATAGAGTCATTTTAGTTTACGAAATCGTTTTCTTAAAAATACATTAATAATTATACAAATATAAATAACTAAACGTATATGAATCTAATTGGAGTGGGAAACATTATTAAAATACATGAAATAATAGACAAACTAATCACAATTTCCCATTGGCTTCGTTAGCAGTTTGAATAAAAATATGCAACTAAGAGTGGATAGAAATATGAGTGAAGATACTTCGGCTTAAACAAAATACATGCGGCTTTTTTTCAAAGCTCTGATTTTTCGTAAATTCTAAATATTTTGATTAAGGTAAACTATTTTTTAATCAAATTAAAATCCATCGTATACGAAAAAGCAAGGGCATGGTTTTTAATAAATTAATTAAAAAAATATGTAATACGCAAGATTTACAAATGTAGCATTCTTTATTAAATATGAATCATTTTAAACAACCTCAGAAGTGCAGGTACATATTATTAGAAAAAAAATATTTACATCATGTGGACATGTAGGATAATTTATTCTAATAAGTTTCCAATGTTATAGAAATTGTTATATACAGGGAAATTTTTCATATATTTATCCCATTGGATTCTGATTGATTTATTTAAATATTTAACCATCAAAGACACAGTTCATTCAACCCGAAAAATATCCATATAAAATTAAAACAATAAAAATATATGAGGTAATGATTTTTTTTTTGTCACTCAATGTAAAATATTATAATAGATTACGATAAATAATTATTATCTGGCGATTCCGTAACGTTGAGTAGGTAGGTGAAACAGCGAATACGTAGATTCTGGTCACAGGGAAAAGCATGACTGTATTTACTATTTAATATGAAATATTTTACCCCCTAAGAAATTATTAAACAACAATTTAAGCTATTGAGTACCTACAAAGAGTTTTTAAACGATGTCAGAGCACAAGTTTTTCGGAAATTTAAAAATTTAGCAAAGCAGCTGCAATAGTTAGGTTTTTTCATGTATGCAATAATAATTATTTAGAACCCAACCCATCAACCTTGGTCGATCCAGTGCTGGATGAAGGCCTCCCTTATTTTATTCCATCTCTCTCGGTACCTACTTAGTTTTTCACTGCAAAGTATTTCCGCTGAACTTTATCAATTCATCAATAATGTAAGAAATATAAAAAATAAATTAGTGTAGAGCAGCAAAGCATGGGGGTTACCGGTTAGGTAATGGGAAACTAAAATACACAACTTAAAATGATTAAATTTGGAAAAATAAAGAGTCTAATTTTGTCGCTTCCTCTGATGAAAACGCTTATCATTGGCTGCATACAACTTAATATTGATAAACGACCAATGAACGACCCCGATTGCATTATGAAATACAAAAACTATGAACGCGTCAAACCCATGTAAATTTCTTTAACATAATAATATGATAAATGGACAACTTGGTCAATTATGGTTGCTTCGATACAAAATTTAAAGTTTCATTACAAAAAACAATTGCCTTCTACTGCCGTATTGATCATAAACGTGCTCAAGAATTTCAACCCTCGGTAGGACAGATATAGTATACCTATCTCGGTAGATACTTAGGTAGGGCACGTAGTTTTATTCAAACTATTTTTACTATGTTCTTTTTGTGCAATATTTAACAAATTAATTATGTCATTTATACAGTAAAGATAATATATGTATTTAATGTGTTTCATTTAAAAATTTTAAAGTTCCAGTGTGCATTATAACTATTACGTTATTAACTCACTATATTTAGGCATGTACCTTAACCTTAACTGTATTAAAATAATATGTACGAAATTGAAAAAAAATAGTTTCTCGTTTTATAAATTAATACAACAGTAAATCTACATTCCAATGTAAAATAGCTTCCACCTTTCCTTACAACCATAAAAACCTTTTTTTTCAAAATAATTATTGTCCCATACGTGCGTGCGACAATGCAATAAATCTTACCCAGTGCATTTCTTTGTATACAATTTTATTGTTTTATCACCATTGACGCAAAAGGGTCTGTCTATTAGTGCATTCAATGCCAAATTCTTTGAAAACAGTATTGTCTTGAAAAAGGTTAGTTCTCAAATACGTTGTCTTACATTTACTATATCACTATTTCAAAAAAACTTAAGTACATTATGTACGGGTCATAGAAAATTCAGTGGTTCTAAGCCAGTAAAATTATTTTTTAATAAAAAAAAATATTTATGTTTTTGTATCTTTGTACCTATCAATTCATTTTCGTAAATTGTAAATCTAACCTGGAACGTAATAATATTAAGTATGACGCTTGAGGATTTTACTAGACGACTCGCTGTCCGTCGGATATTTTACGAGCCGGTACGCCATTTTCGAGGTTTTAACGAACAGGAACGCCATCCTTGGAAATCCCACGAACAGGAACGGCGCTCCGGGGCGTTCCGCTCCATTCCGAGCGCTGGTACAAGTAGAGCCTTAAGTTGGGTACTCATTAGTGAGTCGTAGCTGTAACCAACTCTGGATGCGAAATAATTATTTATTAGGTTTTCGAACTAATTATTTGGCATCCATACTAGTCACTGTATCTGCAACGGTCACAGTTACGGCTCGCTAATGAGTACCCTGCTAAATGTCTCTAATAACCGAATATGAAAACTGGATATTATTCCATTAAATTTTACCGATCATTTTCATTTTAAATAGGCAATCAATACGTAGGTATCTAAAACACCAGAGGGATATTTATTTAACTCAAACTTAAATCTAATAATTTAAAAAACTGTTTTATATATCCGTTCGTTGAATGAGATTATCTTATTACATATTATTATTATATGTTATTTTATGAATATTTTTATCATTTAACGTTAGTTTGATTAACGTATTAAATGAACCAACAATGATGTGCAAAATAAAATGACTTCAAGCCGCATATATTTCTACCAAAATCCTCTTATATAAAATTTATTAGTCAAAGTCTAGCTTTTGTTAACTCCCCCCCCCCCCCACCACCCCCTTCGACTACCGTTACAATCATAAATCGAAATGAACTCATACCATATTTCTTTGTGCGCCCCTGCTCGAATGCTATAAGGACAAGGGTGCCTAACCTCTTTTAGGCTGGGAGTTATTTTTTTACTTAAATTGTCACGGCGTTCGACTTCCAATAAGAATGTTACAAGCATGACCCCCATAAGGGGGGGTGACAGGGCTCTAGCCTGGGGGCCCGGGCTCTGGAGGGGCCCGGCGTGGCGCGACTACCTTATAAGTGAGATAAACACACATCACAAATTTGCTCTAATGGTAAAAAAATCGTCTGCGGTGCTATTCTACTTTATGGATATTAACATTTTAAAATATGTGATTATGTAATGCAAATTTTGATTATTGTGTGAAAACTTCATATCTCAAGTGGATTTATTGAAAAATACAAAAATACACTGAATACTCTTAATTTTACCTTGAACACCATTTGGAAAACGTTTCTGTAGAGCGTAGCCCTAGCAATAGGATATCGGGGTCCGACAAAGATCCTGACCTGGGGGCCCGCTTCAGGATGTGGGGGCCATGGTTACAAGTGTTTGTATAAATTCACATTTTTCAATTTTAAAAATAATAATTTTATAAGAGATACATATTATTATAATATATGCAAAAACAATGCTGTTTTAATATTTTTGTTGCCAATCTGTTGCATAATGGGAAGCAAATATAGCGAATCCGAATGCAGTTTTGCATTAGGTATTCAAATGTATTTTTATTAAAAATAACAAGTAACCTACAGTGAGATATTTGACATTGTGTATCATTGGCCATGCTCAATCAATTCGGTTTACAATAATTACTGACGAATATATACGTAGATATATATAAAATATACGTATATAGGTATGTAAGAAAATCGAAGATAAACAAAATAATAATTATTGTCCTTGGTGCATGGTTGCTACATCAGTCCCGTGCAGGATCGCTTCAGGACAAGGAAGTGTGGCACTAAAATCTTTTCATTCTGACACGTTTCTAGCGTCATGGAAGGCGGCCCTGCACAAACCGTGGCTGCATATACATGTAGGGTGGAGATGGGGTAACTCAAATCATTTTTCTTTAAATATCTATATTTTTCATGATTTGATATTTTCAAGTTTTAAATATATCAGAAATTTTAGACCTAGCTACAGAGGCGTCCCGTGAAGGTATACATGTCATACGTTGCTTATGGGTGACATATTATAATGGGCGGTGAATGAAGTAACTACTTTAGATAGTAGTTATGTTTGTCAATTATTTAAAGATGTTTTGTTTATTGTGTTTAGGTATCTATTTGTCCGTTAGAATCATAGAGTTATTAAATAAAAAGAGGGGCAAGGAATCGGCTTTCTCATACAACTGAATGAAGCAGGCCAACAATAGCCGACAATTTACGAGAAATAACGACGCGATAAAAGAAATGCAGGGCATCACGGAGGATTTACTTTGGTCATTATAACGTACATATATTATAATATAATGTTAACGTGGAAATTTTGCCGCAACTTGATTACCAGCCCGCCTCACCATACTTTTTCACCATACAAGCCTGCTTCACCATACTTCAATATAACCTGCCGCCCCTAGGTTAGAATAGTGTCAGATTCTTCGGGAAGCTTTGGCGACTCGTTTAGGTATTGGTATTGTTATTTTCAAATGACACTAACTTCCGTCATGGCCACAATGCCAGAAGAATCTGGCCTTCCTCTACCTAAAGTAGGTGCCTAAAGCATTTGCAAACAATTTTAAACACAACATGAAATATAACGAAATTTGAAGTCAGCTTAAGAGGTGCACTGCACTGCCTAACAATCCGCGGTCCGATTGGCGATGAGTGAAAAATGTTTATTGACTGCTCAAAATATATATTTTAGGGCATCTATTCAATGAATAGTATCGTAAAATGTGACCTCCCATTAGTGTATAGTGTTCAATCCATGTTTGCTTCTAGCAGTGACGTCCGTAGACAAAATGCCGCGCGTATTCAGCGCCAAAATACCGCCCCATTTTGTATACAGGATTTTTTATCATCCTTTCATGACTCCAATATCTAAGACATGGCAGTGTTGTATGGATACATTACTAAAATATATACAACTAAAACTAATTTAAATGTCATCTCTACTTCAATAGACAGTATTGCGAGTCCACGGTTTCAGATACATTAAAAAATATACATAGGTACTCGTACCTGAAAACTTTCAAAACCCGTGAGTGACCGGCAAAAATATTTTGATAAATTAATTATGTAACTATGTACCTACCTATAATTCAAATATAATTCGCAAATCTGTATGTGTCATTGCTGGTCATCAAGGACGTGACGTCCAAGGACAACAGAAGTAAACAAGACATCGCGAACCTGAAAGAAAATGCAGTCCTGTTATACCTTCTATGTTAATTAATACATTTTATTTCCAAGCAGTCAGCTGATTTTTTTAATGGAAAGATTTTTCTGTTATTAATAAGTTTAGGTAGCTATTTATATTATATACTAAATGATTCTTCTCGATTTGCCGCCCTTCGAGTAACTGCCGCCCCCAACCGTCGCTCAGTCTGCCTAGCCCCACGGGACGTTACTGACTACTAGTATTATCGTATGCATGTGAAACATGAACAATCCATGTAAGAGAAACTCAAAAACTAAGAACAGAGTGCATGTTTAGTATAACGAAGAAGGACCGAGGAAGATACGAGTACTGAATGTGATAGAGATTGCCAAGCTGATGAAACTCCAATGGGCCGGACATGTCACTAGTTATATTGATAGTGGTAAATGACTACAGGGTCACCCTAAAACCCGCTCGATCGACGAACTCACCAAATTCGTCGTATGTATGAGTACATACGTGGCAACGAAGAACGTGTATAATGTGTAGGTATATTCAGTGTACATATACAGCCATTTGAATTATGGAGTTGTCGAGTATCGATACACAATTAAAAATTAAATCGTACAACCACATAATTTTAAATAATAACGATATGAAAAACAATAACGACTTTTTTTACTATTAGAGAGAATTTGTGATGTGTGTTTATATCACTTATCTGGTTGACTCGCCACGCCGGGCCCTTCCTGAGTCCGGGCCCCCAGGCTAGAGCCCTGCCCCCCAGGCTAGAGCCCTGCCACCCCCCCCCCCTTTGTGGGGGCCATGTAGCAGTAGATCAAACACGGATAATAATGGTGATGATTTATTAAGAAAAGTTTGAAAACCTTTTCTTCTACATCTTGTATACAATCATGAAGAAAAAATAATTGAATTACATAATATTACGCAAATCGGGAAACTTTCATAAAAATGTCATTAGTTTTAGCGTGTTTTTAAATACTTAACATTTAAATCGTTTAAATTATTAAATATTAAATTTGCATTATATTAATTTGAATTTCTTTGTCCATTTCTTAATACAGCATATTTTTACACATCTATTGACAAAAAAAATATATAAAAAATAATTACTAATAATCGACCTTGGCTTTTCGAGAAGGAAAAAATATTAAATTTCCTATCACTTAAAAGTTTTGGAGAGTATTTTATTGGTTTTTTTAATCGATTTGTATATGTTTAATATTATAATATGGTGGAGGATTTAATGCCTTAATATAAAAAGGCATCGTTAGTGTGGTGGGATATCATAGATACTCGTCTAGACCGAGTGAACGCACGTGCCAAACTTTTTAGACCCTACCTGTTTTATTAAAAATTATAGTACTGTGATAGACAATGGAGTGCCATAGAATGTTGTCAGTGTCGATAGCATGTTTTTTAATTATTTTTAGTGTGTGTGAATGTCAGTTTATAGACAATCAATCGGTGAATAATTTGTTATTTCAAAGTGAAAATTCGAATTCACTCTTTGGAAGTTTTGTGAATACTTTTTCAGAAAATTGTACGTATATAAACAATATAAACACTTTTTTTATACTTTAATATACTCATCGAAATCTTGATGGAAAGACTAAATAAAATAAAACACAATTTAATATATTATGTGGTAGCCATTTAGACGGGCAGTTCGAACTAAATAAATACATTTATATCGTGGTCTGGGTATTATAATATATATTATATTATGATTTTCGAAATATTTTAAAATGACATTAGAGATTTAGAAAAAACGAGACCATTTTGTAATATGATAGATTTTTAATATTGAATTAATATTCTAATCTAGTGATATATTTCAATATTTTCCTATTTATAAATTAGTATGTAATCAGTATATAATTAGTAGTGGGTAATTAGTAGTAGGCAATGTAAATATAAAATACCTATTTGAATACAAAATTTAACCATTGATTTCCTCTGTACTGGATAAAAAAAATTACAAGATAAAAAGAACTTTTTATACACGTTTTTAAATTTTCAGTTGAATTATTATGCTCAATATGCTCAAACTTGTATTTGATATGAAGTAAATGAAAAACAAACACACAAACAAATATAGAATACTGAAATTTCATTTTGATTTCCATAGTAACGAATAGTAATAATTTAGTTGCTAGGACCACCCACTTAGCAACCAATAATAGTCTTTCACTTTTTACGGATTTTTCTGAAATAACTTTCCATACAAAACAGAATTAACTGAAAATGAATTCAAGTCTGCTTAAAGATGGCTAAAAGTATTAAAAGAATGCATTGGCATCGTGTTCTGATATATTCTAAAAGTTTCAAATGTCTAGCTAGTCGGGAAGTTAGTTAAAAATCAATTGCAAGATTTGTACTGGACAAACAAGAATGCGAGCTAATAAAAACGTTATAAAATAGATGTAGATTATTACTTAATTATGGTGTTATATAACTGTTAATTCTTTGTGAAGGTACCTACACTCTATTGATTACATTTAGTTTACTATGTACATAGTGACGGTATCTACTTGCAATCGGCGATACGCCAAGGGTGGTTTCCACCCCAGGGAACTTATTGTCATATAAATATACATCTGAAATTATGACATTATTTTACTTATTAAATAATAAACATAAATATATAAATAAAATGCGTCATTATTTTTATCAAAGTTCTTTTTTTCATCATAAAATTCATTGTAACATATATTTTTTTTATAATATAATTAATTACTTACAAATGTTTTTCTCTGACTTTTGCCCCCAGAGTGTTTTACACCCTTAACACCCCCGCTTGGCGCACCCAAGCTTACAATTTTGTTCAAAAGTATATGTATTATTACATCACTGTTCTATCCTAAGAGTATCATATGGGCATCCACAGGGTGGAGGTTAAAATAACAAATTGTTATTTTTACTAGAAATGCATGTTAGCCACTTGCTCAATCTAAGAAGTGCATAGTCTGGATCCAAACACGGGACTCATGACATTATAAGCTGATGCCCGAAACGTTCCGCTCGGCTATTATGCGCATAGTATGCATCGACCTAATTTCACAACTTTACTGTTGAACATCATGACAGAATTTTCATCAAAATATGTTGGTTGTAGTTTGTAAAATGGTTGGTCGGAAAAATTGGTCGGAAGTTTACTTTCCCGGATGATTAATTTCCGGTATAAAAAGGCGCCAAATCAAAATATCATTACGTAATGTTGCTAAATTTGCTAATTAATAAATCAACAAGATCAATGTCGGCACTAGAGCGTGATCGGCCCTAAAAATCTGTAACTTCCTGTAACTATAACGAAAGATTTCGAGAGCGATGTGCAGCTAAAGCACAAAAAAATTGTGGCATTTTTATCCAATTCGGTGTTTTATCAAAAATACTACAACCTGGTAGATATTAATATGATGTAAACACTGTTGACACTGATAAAATTAGTCAACTACTGAATTAATACAGAAAAAAACGATAATGTTGTTTTCGTAACTGAACGTTACTTTCCTTTGGCTATATGTCAGTGTCGAAGGGTGGAGGTACGCATTAAGATCCACCATAAATAGTGTAAATTAAACTTTTCCAAGCATACGTATTTGTTTTCATTTGAATAAGACTACAATTTACAGATGGTGTTGGTTAGTTTTTAAAGTTCAATTGAACCCTGCGAAACCAAGCCATAATAGGAAATAGTCCAAAAATACTCGTCAATCTATAAAATATCTAAAATTATGCAATTAAATCATACATAACTTTGGATATTGTATAGATAGAATAATATTTTTTGCTTATTATAGTTTGGTTGAGGCAGATGATAATGAATTAAAAAAAAATAACCAACAAAATTTGTAATACCTAATATCTAATATGTATTCTTAATCCAATGAAAACAAATAAATATGAATGAAAAAGTGTGGAAAATTTTTTCGTATCGCCCAAAATATACCAAAACTATTATGGTTTGGTCCAGGCAGGGTTTAATTGATTTTTAAAAACTAACCAACACCAACTGTAAATTATTGTAGCTTAGTTCAATAAAAACAAATACGTATGACAAAGTACAACTAAGACACCTACCTTCACCCTTTGCCACTGCTATATGTATGTATTCAGTGACGTCCCAGCCAAAGTCACGCCCTTAGGCAAACTCAAACAGCCGCCACCTTTCATTTTAATCACAAATTGTATGCAGGTAGAGTTGCCACTTCATAACTTTGCACTCCGGCTCTAGGATGAAAATGATGTAATATATTCTAAAAATATTTTATTTATATTTAAGTATATTTATTTTCTCATTGCTACATATATTAATACAAGTGAATATCATTTATATAATCTAATCTATCGATCTAATTTTCTGCGAGGTAATCAGGCAAAGAGGGGTATCAGTGTAGTAAAAAGTTCAAAGTTATAAAACGTATTTTCTACATACCTACCTAACTATTTTATAATCTTAAAAAAATGCAACATAAATTTTGGATTTTCGTATAAACAGCGGTGGATTTATGTACACAGATGTTTGCGGCTCTGACAAGTTTGGAGGCCCCTTGTGATTTTTTTAAAGTAAGATGTCACTACTTTCTAACGAAGCGACCGTATCGTCTACCACATTGTTGTAATGATCGTACTCATTCTTTCATTTACCGCCCCTAAGCAACGCATGGACCCGCATTCCTCCCCCCCATACTACCCCCAAGGAACGTCACTGTAAATATGCATTTTATACTATATTCTTAAATTTTAAACTGTCACCAATTTGTTGTATACCTACCTACAAACTTGAAAATTCGGTATTGAATTTTGAAATGTTAATGCAGCGCTACATAAATAGGTCTCCATACTACGTCCCTCCAAAGTTTTTTTTTTATTCATGATGCTTTCGGCCTTAAGTCTTCACCAATATATTATTACATATTTTTCGTGACCGGTTTATTTAATTCTGAATTTATCAAAAATGCAAAAACTTTATATCATATCATTTAGTCGACACTGATGCAATGAGCAAAGAAACGCCCTCATCTATGACGATTACGTATTTTCAATGTGTTCATCATTATTCTTATAACCTATTCTGAAATCATAACCATAATTCAATGAGTAAAAATAAGTCTTTGCATAGAAAGTTTTAACATTTTGATTTCGTAGTCCCTACGTAAATGAAATGATGTATGTTTTTTTGAAGACTTGTTTTAATTTATTAATCTTTAACTTAATTGCATGTCCAACCTTTTTCTATAGTACATGTGTCAAATTATGTGCAAAATTCTTATAAAAAACGTTACGTATCAGTTAAATTAATAAAATGAACACTAAAACTGTTCTCCAACACTGTTATTATTTAAATAATTGCAAAGCTCTATTTTCAATATATAATTTTAGAGGCTTTCACGGTTGTTTTTTATCGAGTAGATTTTTGGGTTTCCACCGTGTGTCCTTCTGCCTTCTTTACTCGACGTTTCGGGCTCATTGCAGAGGCCATTATCAAGAGATGATATGTTTTATGATGAAAATGTAGTGTAGGTATATGAATGTAAACGTTGCTCTAAGAATGTCAAAAGGAATCCTATTAGCTAAGAGCAAACGTCGCTCAGAGTAATGTGTCAATCGTTACGACCAGAGATACCGGATCGAATATTGGATTTCGCTGATAGTGCCGGAAACCATGCCGTTTTTAACCGAAATCCATCATCCCTATTAATATTTTCAGGGTTTCTATGGACTTCTTTACCAATCGTGCGAAATATCCTTTATTCCGATCTTGGTTTAGAAAAGTCAAATTTGTGTCCTGTATCCATCGAGTGCTCGGCAATTATTGCTGACACCGTGTAATGTTTATTCTCTATTTATTTTCAACTCAATAACATGACAATTAGTAAATCCGACATAATTTATACAATGTGATAACATTATGAATTGCAAATAATATATTTTGTGTACCAAGTTGCCTAAATCCTACTTTTTACACAGATTAGAAATGATTTTTCTTTTTCGAAAGTGTACGCTGTTAACAGTGCTAGTGCTAATAAAATATGTTTCTTTAATGACAGATATTATTATAATTCACCAAACGAGAGAGCACTATAAATGTCATAGTATATATTTAATTTATATTTTAAAAACTACTTTTGCATAAAAAAAAATTTCGAATATTATAAAGTAAAAATTTTTTTAAGGATTTATTTAAAAATCGCTAAAAATACACGGAATACCCTTAACCCTGGAGTTCCGCGAAAACCACTTGGGTAACACTGTTGTAGAAAATCATACTGGCTTTAACTTTAACCTTAAGCGATAGGTAGGGGGGCCCACCATAGATCTTGGTCTGGGGGCCCGCTTCAGGATGTGGGGGTCATGACCTACCTACAACGTTTCTGATTATTTATGATTACTACAATTATATCAATTTATTTCATATTCGTTTATTTTATGTAATATCGATAGCTAAAGATTGTGACAATATCTCACTGTTAGTCAGAGATAAAAAATAATTTTATGGCGAGCGAGAAAGTTTCTTCTCGTCGCGACGTGGCTAATTAGAATATGTATTAGGGACACACTATTTCACCCACAGTGAGTTGGTAGAGCGATTGTCATCAATAAAATTATCGCAAATTGCTAGTGCGATACCGCAGCTGGAGAAAAATTCATTTTTTTAATGTGTTGATCCGGTGCAAGGAAACTATTTTAAGTCTCATCGGCAAGGACCCAATCGTTTAGGCCAATGACTAACCATAAAAAGCTGTTATTAAATCCAGCCCACATCCTCCGCTTATAAGCGAAAATATTAAGTACCTAATTTACTTAGGGTTAACTATTGCACGCCAAACCGCCGTATAAACATGTCTTTCCTATCCTGTAATTTGCTAGATTGAATGCACAAATCAAAAAAGTTCGGAAGCTTCTGAATTTTCACGTGACAGTTGGAATTTATTCAATATCTGCTTCTGCGCAGTAGAACGATAGTGTCGAACCTGCCGGAAAAAAACGAACTACACCGCGCAGAGACTCTTTTTGAGGTTAACTGATATACACGACTGTCAAATAGTACTATACAATGACAACATGGCGTCTCGCTTACTCTTGAAGATTGAGATTGGTGAGACAGGCATCACTTTTACGTTTAACGCTTTACTTCAGCTGAGGCAAGGTCAAAAAATATCGTGGCTAGGCGATGCGCTGATTGTGCAAATGACGAAATATAATTTGTCATAAAAATCCAACATGCTTCCATTTAATGTTATGTTTATTGTTATATTACGAATAATAATTGACATGTTTTATTTTTTAAGTACATACGTAAAGTTTTTTAGTCATCTTTACACGATTTAAGAATAAATTCATCCGACTCCATGACAAAACAAATCGACGTGTAGACACCTCGACGGTCGGTCTCCGATTAGCGACTAGTGAGAAATTTCGTCGCACCTACTGTTGAAAATTATTTGCCGTTTCACTGAACTACGCTCTTAAATAGATATTATCGCGATAGTTTGAAATACACACAATTGGTGCAAGTAAATCTATGCACATATAGGCTATTACTTTCTTCAAATGTTTTAATCGGTTTTATTGTAACACTTTTTTGGATATCCGTAGATATAGAGGTTGTCGACCTACCTTGCCTTGTCGACCCACCTTGCCGAATTGTCGAATACAAAGACGAAATTCTACGTAAAAAAAAAACCAATCTCGACATCTCAAGATAAAAAAAAAACGAAAAATCATAACCTTTGATTACTTCGATGAAACATGCAAGCCAATAATATTTGAAATGAATGGAGAACGTATGTAAATAAATACAAATTGTAATTATGAATACCAACTTGTTTATGAACATTGCGTTTATTTTGACAAGGTAACGCGATTTTTCATTGACCTACGCGTTTTTTTTAAATTAATTATTGCATTTCATGCTGTCTGTTACCTTGTGACGATTCAAAACTAAAACAGAATAAGACAAGCAAAAATGAAAAAGTATTATTATAAACATATTATTACCAAATACATTATGGAAAACCTTGTTCTATACTTACTTCCTAAATATGTGAAAGTGTAGTTTAAAAAAGGTTATTTACTAAGGCTAATGATAATATCATTATCATCTGATACCAGGGGCGGATTTAGTAAGGCTCTGTGCCGACAAGGGACCTCCAAATTCAATTTTTTTCGTTCTATGTCAATATTTAATTTTATTTAAATATTTCTAAATCATTTTTAGAAAGCATATGTATTTTGGCATAGCGAAGATAGTGCTTTATTACACATATGGCCTAGACGTTTTTTAGACGGTTAGAAGAATGTTGAATTACAAAAGTATGTACCTACTTACCAAATTGTTACTTTATTTTATTCTTCACTTATTACATTCGTGCAAATTGAAATGTTGTTTTTCACCTGTGTTTGGACCCAGAGTATGCACCTAATAAGTTGAGCAAGTGATTAACATTCATTTCTCGTAAAAATAAAAATAAAACTGTTAATACAGTCTCCACTCTCTAGAGGCCCATAATAAAATGATCTTTTTAAAACATGGTTAAAAAAGATTTTTAATTCCATCTACTTAATATTTCGTCATCCTTAGGGTAGTTCTTCGGTCGTTTTATATTGAATGGGTACCACGGAATAATGTATTTTTCCAGTGACCACACCCCACCCCGCCTAAGGATGCAGACACACGGCATTGCAGTCGACCCAGGTCTTATTTGATTCCAATTGCATTCGATTATAATCAAATAAGACCTTACGTCGATGCACGTCTACGCACGTCCACTGTAATACCGTGTGTCGTGTCTGCAACCTAATAAGAGTATGTGTCCGGCCCAAAAAACTATCAAAAATATAATATACATAATAATATGTATTAGTATATTATGATTTATATCATACAATAATGAATCACTTGAGTGTATACCTAGTATACTATATTACGATTATCATGCCATACCTAACATTAATAATTTAAAATAAAAAAACTTAGTGCGATTATAATATCTAGAAATGGAATGATATTATTTCTCGCTTATTTTTTAATTACATTGGTTTGGTAGTAAGTACTTGGTGTGTGTTTTCACATAAATATGTTATAGTTTATATGTTAAGGTAATTATTTTTTTTCCATATTAGTCGTGAGAAATGTATGTAAGTATATTTTTTTACAATCGATACCAATTCAACATAATATATTATCATACTATGTATTCAATGTTGTACAGAAAAGAAAAGTTAGACAAACTTTCATATGTTTTTATTCCACGGTAGTTATGGTAAGTACATATTTTTAAAAGTGATATAGGTTAAACCAGAGTTTCCGAAACTATGTTCCGCGAAAACCTAGAATGGTTTTATAAGCTATAACGGTTGCAACAAATTCAAAAGTGTTTGACTTCATATTGCCAGCTGAAGCAGGATTTTCTTAAAGTTAAGTTAAGTTAAAGTCCAGGAACAGGCTCAACGTCACATAAGATCTAAGAATTCAACTTTTTAATCATATTGTGCCCAACATCAAAAATATTTGCAATTCGAAGACCTACAATCATAGAAGTCATTAAGAACATCATTCACTTATATGTCTGTGTCTTATATTTTAAAAATAATTAATAAATAAAGAATTATTGTTTTTTAACATTTTTTTTAAATTCAATTAATTATATCGTCATTATACAGACCAATTGCCGTACTCTTCGTCACTCTTCACCAAAGTGATATTCTGATGGTAATGGACTTATTGCACTCTTACACGAACTGGCCAAGTATCATAAATCCCAAAAAAATATTTTAAATCAAAATAATTCAAAACTATTTTTAAGACATTTATAACTTGATAAAAAATATTCCAGCCAAATGCTGTAACCTAGGGGCGGCAGGTTATATGAAAGTATGGTGAAGCAGGCTGGTATGGTGAAAAAGTATGGTGAGGCGGGCTGGTAATCAAGTTGCGGCAAAATTTCCACGTTTACATTATATTATATGGGTACGTTATAAGGACCAAAGTAAATCCTCCGTGATGCCCTCATTTTTTTTCTAAAGTCGCTATTTATCTTAAGTTGTCGTATTGTTGGCCTGCTTCATTCAGTTGTATGAGAAAGCTGATTCCTTGACCCTCTTTTTATTTAATACCTCTATGGCTGTCATCATCATCAGCCGGGGTCAATCCACTGCTGGATGAAGGCCTCCCCAAGCTTCCTCCAACTCTCTCGGTCCTGTGTCGTTCGCTGCCACGTATTTCCGCCGAACTTTACCAGTTCGTCAATCCAGCGGCTTTTAGGGCGACCCTGTGGCCGTTTTGTACCCCTTGGGTACCACTGGATGACGGCATTTGTCCAACGGCCGTCCTTTCGGCGAGCAATGTGCCCCGCCCATCTCCATTTCAGCTGTTTGGCAACGTCTATTACATCGCGTACTCTTGTCTGCTTCCTAACCCATTCGTTCCTCTTACGGTCCTTTCGCGTGATGCCCAACATGCACCTCTCCATGCCTCGCTGTGTGACTCTTAGCCTTTGGACATCTCTCGTGTTGAGGGTCCACGTCTCGCAGCCATACGTGAGCACGGGTAGCACACATTGGTCTATGGCTGTAACCCTCTCTAAACGTAAGCCACAGGGTACGTACAGAGTAAGCCATTATTTGTAAGAGTAAGCCGTATATATAAAATAATAAATAAATATGGTGCTGTTCGGTTATCAGGAATACAGCGGAAAACACATTTTGAAAATAGCCGATAAACTGGATTATTTGTTAGTTTGGGTTAGTTTAGGTTAGGTTAGGTTAACCTAACAAATAATCCAGTTTATTGGCTATTTTCAAAATGTGTTTTCCGCTGTATTTCTGATAACCGAACAGTACCATAAATATTATATAAAATAATAAGTAAATCCAATGCCCACAGTTTTTTTCACTTCCTGAACGATCTGATATTTGAGGGTTACGCTACTTGGCCTGTACAGTGACGATATATTATTATTTACCTACTCCACAAAAGAAATAAGGTGTTCTGTTAAAATTTTATAAAAGTTTGGGAAACCCCTGCTTAAACTAATAAGTTTATTAGGCGTTTAAAAATAGTGTATGGTGTTATTTTGTTTATGAAATATTAGTTTTAAAAAGTAGATATAGTTTATTTTGACTTGGTGTGTTATTCCAAGAGACAGTTGGTATATTCACAAAACGATCTATTTAGTAAGTTATCACGGTGATTCTTATATTGACCCTGTATCGGGTCGAAAGAAACCAACCTCTAAACGAGGTCGATATCGACCAGAACTCATAATTTTTATTTTCTTACTAGTATGATTTTAAACCAGAAATCGAAATACGGATATTAATTTAATTGGGTGAAAACGACGATAAATTAAAAACAATATTAATTCATGAATTTGCAAGCCAAATTTTCCACAAACAAAAATACAATTGAGGGTTAAATTATACAATTAGGTAATATTGTAAATTTGTAATAACTGTTTAAATGTCTTTTACGAGGCCATACATACCTAGACAATGATGGCGGCAAGCATGTCACATTTTAATTAAGTATTTGGTGTGGAAAGTTTTAGGGAGCGGCGTATAAAGGAAGGAAAGAAAATAATAATATGACAGCTACTCTCGAGAGTAGGTTGCATGGAAAGGAGCATGTTTCGCCAGCGGCGCTGACATTATGCGTTTAAGGACTACCGTCCATGGCGACGGCTGGGTTAACTAAATTCGAACTTCGAATCTTCTTGGCTACGTGAACTACAGCTAATCCCATTTTTAACCGCAATTCCATTAGAAACTAACAAGCTCCTCCCATTTAATAGACAACAGCGCCTTCCGGCTTTTGCCTTAATCTTCTTGTTGGAGAGTACAAACATTGCGCTGCACAATAATCCCTACCGACCGGCCGTTTTTATAGCCTATTGCGCCGCGTCCTGCGGCCAGTCGTCGCCGTGGGCGGTGGCCCTAAGGATCATCGATTTATATATTATATCAGAAGTTTAAATGTAGGTACTAACAGTGGGTTCCTTTCCCTTTTATCTAGAAATGCCCCATGATCGGTGGCGTAGTGCTAAAGGAAATAGTCCCAAGTCGCTGGTTTTAAAAAAAATCATTATTTCCCATTTTTTAAACACATTTTGATGGTAAATTACGCTAAAATTTCACCTATCTAGATAAAAAGAGGTGATACATTTTCCCATTATAACTTCGGATTTTGACTAATTATTAATCTCTTCTCAGTTTACTATTTTTTTCCCATGTTAATAATATTTATTTCTATATATTATATTCACGTGACAAAAATTGCTGGGTCGCCGATCTGACACTCTACAGTCTACACAACTGTCTGTGCGATTATATCCACATGATGTCGCACATTTTCTTTTTCGACAAACTTGATAAATTGTGTTGATATTGTTTTCGATCGATATGAGTCAGGGCTCGAAATGACCGGAGCGCAGTTCCGGTAAAAAATATGTTGACCGTCTGAGCTAGATATACCATATTATAATAGTAAATCTAACACACTTATTTTTATAAAATACACATCAAATTTGATAACTACTCTGTAAAAATCTTCAGAAAATTGTAGAGCGCTCCGATTCGTAAACTTTCGAGCGCTGATAGCAATGAAATTAATATGGACGAAGCATCTGGGAAAAAAAATGACACTCACTTTTTTGTCGAGTCTGCCGAAATTGCATAATCTGTTCAAACGCCATTACAATAAAGGTGATGTTGCTATAAATTCCCGATACTTTTTGTCGGGCCTGCCGAATGGCATAATTCATATTTTAATATCAATATCGCTCGCTCAAATGAACATTGATACTAGAAACACTGTTCTAACGCCATTACAATAAAGGTGATATTGCTATAAATTCCCGATGCGTGATATCGCTTAATGGAAATTGCGAAATTTTGTCACGTGACGTCTACCTATGCATGTGCGAATGTCGCTATGCGCGAATTTACTTGGTAGCTACTGTAATGAGTGCGTTGTCCATTAATAATATCATTGGCTGATAGTAAACAAAATTAAAATACTGCATGTTAGCTTTCGCAGCCTATTAAAACAGAAATTAACACAGGCGTAGGTACAATAAAATTAATACACGAATAAAAAATTTGCTAATATGCTACTTATTAAATAACAAATGTCAATAATAATTATACGCCGATATTTCCAAATTCCGCTTCCATTTATGTGGAACAGATCTGGGTCAGATATTTTTCTCGAAGTAAGAGATGAATTCTAAGGAATTAAACCGTATCGGTTTAACCGCCGATTAGCGATTGGTTAACAACCATTTCCCATAATAAATCTGGTAAGAAATCTCTTCCACTTCAGTTTTTTTTTTTTTGCAAATCGTGAACAATGAATTTATATACATAGATTCACAGAAAATCGAAACGGTTAATTGAGATCATACGCAATAATTCCTGATGGCTTGTCGTGTTGTGGTTATTACATTTTATCGCTCTCCGAGTCGTTCAATATTCGATAATACGATTCAACACTTTGTATTGAAAAACTTTATAATTTTTTTTATTAATTTAAATAAAACACAATAGGTACATGTAGTACTTATTTCACTTAATTTAATAATAATCAGGACCGGTTTCATTCACTTGAACTGATACAAAATAATATACAACCTTTATTTATACTAACAAGGTATCTATTGAAGATACAAAATTCCAATAAATAGGTCCCAACTAGGTAAATTATATTGTGTTTTCTTTAAATTAAATTAAAAGTGTCTTTCCATCAAGAATTCACAGTTAACACCAATAAAGTAATTAAAATAATATTATATCACTAGGTACACATTATCACCACATGAAGACAATTAATAAGGTACCAACTGTACAATTTTAGATTTAGCCAGTTTAAATGTGTAGTGAAATTCTGCATTATGCTTGCTGTAACTTATTGTTTATAAAAAGGCGAGTAGTTTACACCTGATGACAAACTTTCTCCCTCTATTATAATGCTCCATCTATGTCCATCCAGCGAGCTAGCTGCCTTTGTTTGTTGTTGAAGATACTGATTTTCTTTTCCCAAAACAGTCAGGTAACCCTTCCTCCTCTGTTCGGTTCGGACACACGTCCGCCAACAGGGATACATAATTTGTCATATGTGTAGCCCAATGATTTTTGTGTCATCATGTATTCATTCTTTAATAACCTATGTTTTCTAAATGTTTGTTAACCAGATTGGCAATAATTATGTACCTTCACTACACCCTTTCCCACCCTCTTTAGGAGTGCTATTACTAAGACGTTTCACTATCTATAATTTATATTTTGACACGATTAATTAGAAAATTTCCCGAGCCGGTCACCAATGCACTCTAGATGTCAGTCATTATTATTAGAAGCAGTGAAAGAGAATTTATTGTTAATTGTACCTATGTCAAATAGGCAAAGATAGATAGTTCATAAATCATACTGTCAGTAGACAAGAGATCTCGCTTATATATGCATACAATCTGGCACGGGAATGGAGCAACTGGTCGCCGGGACAATTGGGCACCGCATTGTTAAATGAAATAAATAGTCTTTCGTTATGATTTTATACAGAAAGTAGACGAGGAATTTTAATCAGTTTCTGTCTACTACTTAGTAGTTTTAATTCATATTTATTGCAGATTGAGAATTATCATGCCTGAGACATTATATAAAAATAAAAGAACTCAAACATATGAATAATATAGAAGTACCTATAATTCACGGACGTCTATTTATTTTTGAATTTCATTCAATTGCATGGCGCCCGGTTGTTCTGACGCCGATTCATCCTAGACTCTCTGGTACACCTACTTCCTTATTGCAAAGTGAGATTCAAACTTATCGTTCACATGCATTATAATTTCCAACCGTTGATTAATAATATTGTAATTTATGTTTTTTTCAGGCCATGCTCCCAGCTCATCGTCAAGTTACATCCAGCCTAAATACCTTAAAATGTACCAGTACCATCAAGGAACATTTTATTCCTATCCACTACTGGAAGCTGCCGATTTACTGTTAAAATCGGAAACGTTCAACCCAGAGTATACGACAGTGATCTACGTGAACGGTTTCAGGTGTCCGCCAAATGACAAAGTCGCAACGAGTCTTGCGGAGGCCTTCGAGAAAAAAGGTGGTGTCAATTTCCTCTCATACGATTTTTATAGATATGGAAACGGGGATTATTTCCAGTATTTTGAAGTGGTACGTAACACATCACCGCTTGCGAATTACCTTGCCAATTTCATCCTGAACTTAACACGACAAGGTGTACGCAGAAATAAAATTCGTTTGATAGGATTCAGTTACGGTGGACAACTAGCCGGAGTATCAGCGTACTACTACCGTAAATCTAGTGGAAGTCCTTTGGCTCGCGTGACCGCATTGGATCCTACAGCTCTGTGTTTCCCCGACTCTACAAATATTCGTCTCGGAAAGCACAATGCAAAATACGTAGAAACGATTCAAACCAGCATACTGAGCGCGAGCAGAAGCGGGATGGGCCATGCAAATTTTATAGTCAATGGTAACGTTGAAAGGCAACCAGGATGCGGTAATGATTTTATTTTGTGTGTCCACCAAAGGAGCGTTCAGCTGTACAAAGAATCTATTACAGATGAGCAGAGTTTGCTGGCTGTCAATTGCGATAGTTGGTACAACTTCAGCAACGGGAGATGTCGGAATAATAAGATATCGCCGCTCGGGTTCAGCTCACGTACTGATAACAGAGGAAACTTCTACATCAGAACTGCTCTAAAGCCACCATTCGGGATAGGAGCCGCAGGGACAATATAATGTCATGTATAGCCTTTTGTCATTATTGATGTTGATTTACATTAGTGACTTCACTTATTATATGCTATAACCCAGTGTGAGTCCCGGCCGCCTCTGTCACTTCCTCTCCTTCGTCTTAGAATGCTAGTTGGATATGGCGAGAGTTTCAAGGTCCCTTTCTACCCCGTCCAGCCACCGTAGTGAGGTAGAGTAGAGTAGAGTACGTAGAGTCGTAGTCTCCTGGCATGTCGTCGTCCCTCTGGCTTTATCAACATTAAGGTCTTGTGTATTCACCCATTCTCTATCCCACCCAGAGGAGTCTTTGCCTTTTTGGAATTGAACTTATTGGAGTATATTTGAGTACTGTACAGTTTGTGAGTTTAGCACAGGTTCCACATCCGAACACCGTATGACAGTATAGGTCTCGCTAAAGTTCTGTACCCAGCCGTTTCTTTGTTTTTCTGGATAATTGTTTCGATTTAATTTATTTAAGTAGGTAAACCGCAGAAGTACCTATTAGTGATGATTACTCTGCATTTGACTTCATTGCGCGATTTATTATTGACATTTACTATGAAAATTTTAGAGTGATTTGGTTGTGTTTAGTTTTGCAGAGGCACAGACATATAATATTTGTTTTTTTTTTCAATATGAAGATTAACTTCCATAAAATCACCTGCATAGTTAGCATAACAAAACAATACCAGATTTTGCCTAGTCACTCAGGTGTGTTCGGTTCTATAAACTGCTAACTAAACGTAACAAAGTTTAAATATTATTGTCGGTAAAACTTGTTTATTATTATTCAAGGCAATCTAGTAGTCATACCGAACAAAAAAAAATGTATTAATAGTCAAATTTTAGAGTTCAAATAAAATTACAGATTGTTACGGTTGATATGAGATTAACTACAGGCCTTATCAATAGTGGAGTTACTTACAAATTAGAAAATTATATGTTTTGCTCGACTAGTGGCCAAATGTCATTTAAAAAAAGTCAGATCTTCTGAAAAAAAAAGTTTCATCGAAACTAATTTTATTATTTGAAAGACAAAGAATTTGTCATTAATGAACAAGATATTTGAGATACACTTTCGTTGGTTTTAGGCATAAACATAGGTGTTTAAATGTTGAATGTTGAAGTGGACATTGAAGATCTCTCTCTCTACATGGATGGACAGACCAACATAGGCCCCCTCCCCTAGCTAGGTTAAAGCCGCGTTGACACGATCCGAGTACGATCTGAGCACACTCAGACTTCATACTAATTACTCCTATACGAGCTAGCTCGGAAGAGTAGAATGCGGTCCGAGTAGCTTGTATAGGAGTAATAATTAGTATGAAGCTGTCTCATACGAGTGCGCTCGGTCCGAGTTTACTCGGATCGTACTTGGATCGTGTCAATGCGGCTTAAATACCGAGAGGGATGGAGTCGAGTGATACTCGGTCATGATTTCACAACTAAGATGAAGTTATATAGATTTATCAGATTTTTTATTGATTATATAGTATAATAAATAGCTGTACATCTAAGCCAGTGTGATAATGAGTTAAACACATATTTTGTACCATGTCTTTCAGAAGCAATTCACCTTTTGTATATTATATTCATACCTGAAATTTCTAAAACCAAAAAGTTGACAGTGCATATACATCAAAAAGCTGAAACATCTTAAATTGGGTTGTTTTGAAAAAGTTCTTGTTGGTACACTGGCTGTCAGACAGATATAATTAATTATAATCTATGTGTCTTATTACCATTGTGATAATGGTAAAATCTTAAAAGATGCAAAATGATATTTGCTGCCAGACAATACATTATAAAGATACTCTGACTGCCGTAAAATTGAATGTAAGGACTTTAATAATAATATTATGTTTAATTGAACAGCTCTGTGACAATATAATATGGAAATCAAACCAGTGACTAGGTATGTATATTGATATTTTGAATTAACAGAATAAGTAAATACAATAAATTATCATATTATAAAATATAATATTGGTATTATGTAATATACAAATTACAAACATGTTAAGTGATTCATTAATTGAGAAAGCATTACATTTATTTGGTTGAGTCAATATTACAATAGTCAAATAATTACATTAAAATTTTGCAAATCCATTTTCGAGTTGATAACTATTTTAGCCTTTTCACCAATGTCTAAACAATTATAAAACAATTGAAGCCTCCAAAATAAAACAGTGTCAATCCCCATTCAACACAATTCAAATTTAAACTATGTTCAAATGTAACATCCAATTTAATAAATTTAAAAAGAAACCACAGGAATTATCTGCATAAATTACTTATTTATTGAAATTTGTGATTTGATACAATTTTATCACAAGATATTTAAGGCCATGCATTAGTTGAGGCACGGTCTAAAAAGATCGTTGCTAGGCGATGTGCGGATTGCGGGTCGCGGGTGAAAATGACGCCTGTCAAACGAAATATTATTTCTCATATAAATCCAACATACGTCCATTTTATGTTCTGTTTATTATTCTATTAGTATCAATAATAATATATTCATTGACATGTTTGCTTTTTAAAGTAAATGGGTAAAGTTTTTAGTCATCTTTACACGATTTTAGAATTAATTGGCCCGTCGCCATCACGCAGCAAAGTGACGTGCGTCTGACTCCACGTTCTCTCAATGAATGCGAAGCAAGTACAAATTTTCGTCGCGCGTACAGTTGAACATTATTTGGCGTTTCACTGATGCGTCACCTTAATTAATGAAATCTTTTTGGCTAATAAGATATCATAGTACGAAACCTTTTTTCACCAAGAGGTGATTCTCATTTTTTTTTCCGACCATGTCCGATCTTAATACTTTGGACGCGGAAGACGCACACGGTGCGTAATGACCAGGCGGCCGATCGATGTAATTAACGTGCATTTTAAAGGGGGCAATTAAAATCTCATTATCTATTCAGCAGCGAAAGCGTTAATAGGGTCATATGGGCCTCCACAGAGTGGAGGTTTGTATAAAGAGATTTTGTTTTTTTACGAGAAATGGATGTCAGCCACTTGCTCAACCTATTAGGTCCATACCCTGACTCACACACAAATTGAAAAACAATATGTGTACTTGCCAAACCCAGGATTCGAACCTGGGCCCCACGGCGTTATAGTCCAACGCTTAAGGCGGATTCTCATAGGAACCTATAAACCATAATGGCAATTGACACTATTTTATTACGGGTCCTTCAACTATAACAACGAATATAATTTATCTCCAATTTTGCAATGTTTAAACAGAAACAAATGACAATCAAATATTATTTTATTTAGTTATAATAAGTATGTTGTACATTAAAAATAATTATTCATCGTTAGCCATTTAAATAATCATTGTGAGTCTGTGTGCAAAAGAAAAAGAAATCACTACTTCTCAGGAGAGCCAAAAGAGGATTGAGTGTTCGATATCTCTATACATAAATGTGAATTTCTATATTTCTAGATAAAATTTTCTAATTCAGCAGCATTGATAAAACTGTCATAATGTAATATTTATACATTGTGGTTAATTTAATCCATTCAACTATTTTTCATATTTTTAGACTTATTTTCCTTTTCCTTTCGCACACAGAATTAATTGACATATCCAAAGATTGTGTTATCATTCATAAATAGTATATAAGATTTATATTATGGTAATTTTAACAGACAATAAGACTTGTGTTTACGCGAGACAGTGAGAATATAACATAAGACAGAATTTTATAAAATAATCATTAAAACTAGAGTATCCTCCACGTAACTTTGCAATTTTACACAGTGACAAGATTTGTGTGTAATACGCACTGCGTATTAGTGTGTTAGTAAATGCTAGGTGCCTGATTGGCTGATTTCATCAAATAATTCAAAAAAATCTATTCCAAATTGCAAGGTTACGTGGAGGGTAGTATACCTTGTACCTATGTAGTTCTTTTATGAAAACGGATTTGTCATGAAATATCTTATTTCTAATATTATCCCTCAAATCATTTTAATCTAGTTATTATGATGGAAAAATGTTAATCTGTGCGTAATAATTAAATTATTTATATCATACTTTCTTTTAGGTTACTTACCTGTAAAATAAAACATTTATTTAAAATAATTTGTCTTTTATTTATTACTTTACGTTTAAACCAAAAAACACCTCTATCTATGAGCCATCACTTTTCTCTATATTATGCTTTATTTACCAACATGGGCACTGTGTTTATTTCTATACATGTTACAACCCGACTCTACCAGTTCTAGCTTACCATAAGGTGTGAATCGTATTATTCGATTAATAAGTTTTGAGTTAATCTAGACTCACGATTTAATCCAAATATATGTGATATTCGTACATAAGGCAGAGTAGAATTCTTAATATCAAAGAGGTAGTGGACAAAATATCGAAGAGAGACCAATACTTACGTACATAATAACAGATGCCAATAATAAAAAATTCTCCCTTAGGCACTGTGGACATAATATTCGACTCGACACCAACACAATCACAACTCAACAATTTAATTCACATAGTCAAAAAGTAAAAAACTCATTTGTCAAAATGTTCAAACTAAATAAACATTAAATACATAAACGATTTTTTTTATTCAACAAATAGTTCACAAGATTTAAGAATGTAACATTCTTTATTGAACATACATAATTTGAAAACACCTGTGCGAAATATATAACCAATATGTAATGCAATTATTTAGAGAATGTTTCAGTGAGAATTTTAACCCGGCACCTGCCTCAAAAATCGTATGACGCACCATAACTACGCATGAATTTCATTATCGTCTTTGTTCTATACTAAAAAAAGCAATAAAAAATATGTCACAGCTCCAGTCGAGAACCCAAAACCATTAAAATAATTTCGACACACTAAAAAACCGTAATAAATCAGTTATAATATCAGAAACACTCGAACAAACGAATGCTATCCAAATTTGAAAGAACTCACCGTAAGACGCCATTTTGTAGCCAATAGTTAGAGCTCTGCGCGGTGTGTACTATTTCGACACTTGTGCATTACGTTCCCACGAATTGAAGTGTTACTAATTTTCAAGTGCATATCGATAAATCACATATTAATGTCTTCGGGTTGAGTCGTAAACAAATATAAAGGGGACCCTTTTAATATATTTAAACTACACAAACACTTAACTTATTGAATATTATTGATAAATTAACACGAACTCAGATATTAAAAAAAAAACAAATACAATAATAAACCTATTTTAAAATTCTTTTGACGTGTGATATATTTTAAAGCAAGGTGACAGACATAACGCAACATCACACGTTGGGCACATATAGCGAGAGAGTTTTGTTTTTTTCGGATTTTTTTTAGAATTCCCGCATACGAAACATCTCCTTCTAGGCTTATCGGTATTTTGTGTCGGTAAAATGTATTCTGGCAAATGTCCCGTTGCACTTTTGGGCAATAATCGTACGGGATTATCGCTAGTTGACGCTGTCGGCTTGGGCAGGGGTGCATTTGAAATTCTCACACAATATTTGTTCACTAATTGTTTTATTACACAGAGTTGAAAATCGCCCAATGTTTTTTTGTCACATTTAATAAATTTATATAAATAAAAAGCATTTAATAAATATAAGTCGATCATGTGGAATGCGACCTTTTTATACCACTTGATCGACTTTCTCATACACGACAAGTTGCTAAGCATCATGTCGGACTTATCTACCGTACCCATATTTTTGTTATAATCTATAACACATTTTGGTTTTTCGATGTTTTCGCCAGTTCTATAGTTCACTTTTCCCGTTGGTCCAAATGATGCATCGTGGAGGGTGGATAGCATGTGAACATCCCTCCTATCGTGCCATTTCAGAGCCAAAAGTGGACTATTGTACTTAGACTCGGTATCTCCCTTTTTCAGTTTGCTGAACTCTGGCATATCTTTACGATTTTTTCTCACTGTACCGCAAGCATTCGTTTTGTGAGAGTGAAGGTATTTAAAAAGCGCCGGACTCGAATACCAGTTATCACACCATAAGGTGTGACCTTTCCCGATGTAGTCTTTCATTAGCGTTGTCACTACCGCACCGGAAATACCGAGATTTTCATTGTCTTGTATGTCAGTCCCTTCCCCACAATAAATTATAAAGTCAATAATATATCCTGTCATTACGTCACACATCACAAACATTTTTATTCCAAATCGATGTCTTTTGGAAGGAATGAATTGTTTAAAAATTAATCTACCCTTAAACACGATTATGCTCTCATCTATGCAAAGATTCTGATACGGTATCATCGTTTCCCTAAAAATTGTTCTTGTGTGTTCTAACAGTAATCTAATTTTAGCTAGTCTATCATTTGAGGCGGTCACACTAGGATCAGAAAAATGAAGCATTTGTAAAATAAGTTGGTATCGATTTCTAGCCATTATTTTCCCAAAAATGTCTGCATGCAGGTAAGGATCGGTACTCCAATGTTCCTCTATCGACGTGTGCTTATTTCGAGTCATCAGCATTGATACGGCAAAAAATGTATACAACTCCGGCACTGACGTGTCTGTCCAATTGTGTGATCGCGATTTCGGTCCAAGGTCTCCCGCACTGTACGAATGGTTAAAAAATGTATTCGTTTGGTTCACTATTTCCGACATTATATTTTTATTCAAAAAATGTTCAAAGAAAAGACATTCGGGAGAGGATTCGTTCAAGTCGTTCGATGTCACGCCAGATCGACAATCATTGAATTCGTGAACTATTGGAATATACGGGCCAGTTCTCCACGACCGCAAAAATTCAATTGGCTCGTCAGAGTCCGTATCGTCGACGTCATGATCAGTCTCATGCTGTTCCAATTCCTCTTCCGACATATCATAATCTGAGTCCAATTCCTCATTAGTACGCACATTTTCTTCCTCCATATTTACGCACTATAAAACTATGAAATGTTTTTAAAATGTTTAACTACAGTATTAGGGAACGCCAAATCACAGAAACCATTAAACTCACACACAATAGTTATTGATATCAGTATTAATTTTCACATTCACTAAAATGGGACACGGTAGACAGTACAAAAAGTATTTTAAAAATCGCGGTAAAATAAAATCATACGTTCAATAGTTAATCATGCCAGTTTTAATGTGATAAGTACACCAGACAGCAAAAAAAGTATTTATCAACGATTGCGGTAAATATTCAACTTGTATGCGATAAATACAATCCCGCGCAATGGCCCGCTCGGTTGAAAGTCTGTCGTATACTGCGCAGTCGCGGCGCGCAGTTCAAACTGATTTCTGTCGACCGGCAAAACTTGGCCGTACGAATTGGTTCGAAACTTTGGTGATTATTTTATATTTAGAACCAATGCTTTTAAAATATGTCATAGGTGGCAGGAGAAGGACAAATCAGGCCAAATTTACGTGAAAAAATCAGTCCCGTATGATAAATATGGACGCGGTGACATCGATTTATACACATGCGCATTGCGAATTTGGCCGATTTGTACAAGGTGTGTGACATCGGCGCCGGCCGGGTTAAGAACCGCTAGTTAATTTCGTCACAATTAGATAGTACACACATAGTTTAGCGGTCAGTGCACATGGGTGCGAATCCCAAAGGGCACGGGTTCAAATACCGCTGGGTGTCGTATTTTTTTCTAGTTTCCTCACAGGTGTTCTCAAATCATGTATGTTGAATAAACATTATTTGTATTGTCTATTCTTTTTATTCACAAGATTAAAGAATGTAACATTCTTTATTAGATATAAATAACACCTCAAAAACACACCTATCAGATAAAATCTTGAAAAAAGATAAATGTCCTGAGCGGAACTCTAAACCCACGTCTATCACATTCTGGCTTTACCAATACTTGCGCCACACCTCATTACGATGAAATTAAATAATACTTATGGGACTAAAGCGTTTATCAGTCATATTCTGTGCTTTTTGTGATCTTAAACGGAACGCTATGCATAGTATGGATTCTGTGCGTGGTAATGGTGACTTTATAAACTAAACACTTCAGCAAAATTCACCCTGAGTACGTCTAACAGTACACTCTCAGTAATCCGCCGATCGATTATCCGACAACTACTATAATCTGCTGTTATTTTTACTAGTTAAAACCACAAAATCAAGCTCTATAATTCACCGGTATTCGATTGTCATATTCAGTAGTCCGCCATGTACAAGTATACAACGCAGATACGTACAAACGTACAATCATCGCGAAGAAAGTAATGTACCAGGCAGGAAAGTACCCAAGGACCGCATCACAATTATGCCGTGCTCCAAAGCAACCGGGACACACGAAATGAAGCTTTTGCTCATAGGGAAAGCCAGGAATCTTAAGCCATTCAAGAATATCTGCCTCACTGAACAACTGGTTGTGTCAAGTGATTTACTGTTTAAAATTTAGTTAATAAATTTAGTTTATAAATATGTATAATTTAGTAAATACTTGATTTTAATTATAAACTACGAAATACCTGTTATAATTTTACTATATTTTGTATTTATGCACTATAATCCGCCGCTTTCACTAATTGGACACCTGTCTGGTTTTTGGGGTGGCGAATTACTGAGAGAGTACTGTATGTTGCAAGCACCAAGAAATATTTTTTCCAGCCAATAATTTTGTATCAATACTGTGTGCTTACACGTGTTACATGTGTTTTCAGAATGCCAACAGAATCACATCAACAAAAACAATGTGTTGCAGTCATACTGAGTTTGTATATAAAATCCACTTTGCAGTAAGTTAAAAATGGTGTGACGAAATGTTCTAGTTTTGATCTCCCAGCCATTTCTTTTTCTTGAGAAGTACCTTCGGAGGTCTGTTGTCATACATTTGTGTAATTATTGTTCTTCAAAATCCATTGTTACAGTTTCATGTTTCACAGGTAAACTTTCAGCATTCCAAGACATATCTTCTTTATTATTTTCACACAGTTCCTCAACTTTTTGATAATTGTTTTCCATTATCTGAAATACAAAAAGAAGAAACTATATACTATGACCAAACGAAACCCCTAGCACGAAAACGTTTCAAATTCCAAATCAGTAATCTAACCAAAATTTAAAAAGAAACAACATAAACATACCCCCCCATAATTATTGTAAAATAATATTATCGCAAAACGCATTTCGTCAGCTAGGCGACGCGTAGTCGAGGGCAGGGTATTATACCTGATACGGCGGGTACCGAGGCCACAGATCCTAAGTAAAAGTCCCGTTAGCGAGCCAAATCCTCCCCTTGCCCCATGACCGCATGTTTCGCCAATCCGCTATAAGGGACGCATTTTTCAAAAATACGAGACAAGTGGACAGTACGAAAACGACCACCACGTCTATATAAACAAACGGTTTCTGGCCCGCCGTGCGGCAGAGGCGATGCCGCGGACAATGGATTTTACAAATCCTAGCATCTCGTCCGCGGTTCGCATCGCAGTGCAAATAAAATCTCTTAATTAAAAAATAACAAGTGCCCGTGAAATTTAATAAATAGTGCATACCACAAGGTACCTAATTAAATCAGCCCAAAAATAAATAACGTCAGTGTCGTGCCTAATCTGAGATCCCTTTAAATGAAATCAATGTATACCCTCATGTGTGACTTCAATTTTTTGAATGAATAAACCCAGCTCTGCGCGGAGCGTTATCAAATCAAATATCCGTGTTATCAATTTCTCCCTAATATAATCTGTCCATCCTGATGGCTCTCTCAACCCACCAAAATACCAGGACCTGAACAGGATCTTCACACGTGAGTTCTTCGTCTTCCCTCGGTATTAATACAAATTAAAACACACTGAAAGACCACAATCGGCTGTGACTCATACTGCAGCACGGCTCCAAGGTCACTAAAAATAAGCGATATTCTAAATAATCTAACATACAATTGTTGTCTTTCTTGAATGATCCTTGAGACTTGGCTTCCTCAACAGAATTGCCCTTTTTTTCATACATTAGATCATTGTATAGTGCATACATTTGTGGTTGTATCTTCTTCGCCACATGTCACCTTACTCTTATATGGCTCCGAAGTTCTGGCTTTATTGTACTTTATTTAGTTTTAAATTTCCGGAAGTAATAAACATTTTTATACCTCTATGTAACAATTGTCGATAATTTCATCTTTCACGTTCGATAAGATAGCTTTACAATTAACGCTCTCATTTATATTGTCATCCTGTTGTGACGCATCTCTGTCAACGTGGGAGTTTGTTTCGTCCTCATTTGAATCGCCTGGTTCATCTTGATTAGCTTCCTTAAATCCGCGTAAAGGCTGTAAAAAAACAGGTCATTAGATTTGCATCTAAAACATGTTAAGGCAACATATGCCACTAGCAGTGGCGAAGACTCCATACTAGGAAATTATTTAAAGCCTACCTTCTTAAGAAAAATATTTTTTAATTTTATATTGACATATTATTAAATATATAATCACATAATAATATATTCAATATTCCCAATGACATTTATCGTATAATTGACATATTAATTTCACGATCGTTTCCCCTATTTCAATAAGCACCATTTATGGCATGTCTCGAATGTTTAAAAAAATAAGCGACATCTCGTTTCGCTTCACATATTGTTTGGATTACGTTCGCGTAAATCGAAATTTTTTTTGTTTCTCATAATTTCAAGACGTCTGGTTTGGCCCATACAAATCGCTAAGCTATTTAAGGAGCGCTTACATATTACGTAAGTGGACATTTATTCAAAATAATTAATAAGGTAATTTAAAAAAATAATTTCTATGGGATCAATCCAATGACATTATTAATGGACAATGCACTCAATACAGTAGCTAGCAATTAAATTCACGCACAGCGACATTCGCACATGTATAGGTAAACGTCACGCAATTTCCATTTTGCGATTTGATATCACGCATCAGGAATTTATAGCGATATCACCTTTATTGTAATGGCGTTAGAATAGTGTTTCTAGTGTCAATGTTCATTTGAGCGAACCCGTTTGAACCGAACCATTCGGCAGACCCGACTAAAAGCATCGGGAATTTATAGCAATATCACCTTTATTGTAATGGCGTTAGAACAGATTATGCCATTCGGCAGACCCGACAAAGAAGTGAGTGTCATTTTTATTCCCAGATGATTCTTCCATATTAATGTCATTGGATCAATCACATATAAATATTGATTGTTGTTAAAAATATAAAATAATTTATCTTGTGACTTTTTATTTATCAGTAAGTTCATTCATAGACTAAGACAATGTATTCAGTCAGTTATATCAGTTGAAATCTGATATTGTACATAAGTCTGTATTTTAAATATATAAGTATTTTAAAATGTCTAGTTTTACGGGTTAAATTATAAATTTTTATAGAGCAGATACGCAACAACGGATTTTTTCAAAGATGACAATATATTTTGAGCGTATCGTATTTATAAATGTATAGGAGAATACATAATTCAAATTAATTGCATAATTTTATACTATCAGTGAGCTTTTGAAATCTCATCGATTTTTGTGTACCTATTCATCAGTAGTAATGTTGGATTATCTTCTTATTTCCCGTAAATATATCTAACAAGTGTGCTTTCTCCACAGCCTACCTCTTTCCAAAAGTCACCCTTCGCCACTGGCCACTAATGATCACGTATGCATGCAAAGTATAGATTCTTAAGATTGCACATGCCATGTAAATGTTAAAAATGAAGAATTTGGGGTATATTTGGGAACTTAGCCAGAATAATAATATGCAGTCTCTGTAGGAAAGATGTTATGATACCATATCTTTTGACAACATAAAAATCAAGATTTGATCACAAAATATATTAATATCGTGGAAGAATATATTATTATATTCTATATTGTTGTCATTTTAAAATTGAGCATGAATATATAAATATCCGTGGTTATGAAACCTATTTATTTTATTGATAAGTGATTTTAGTGTTGCAATCTGGCAAATAAATTCTACAAGTATTTAGATTATTATAATTATAGTGATAACTACATACCTATTAATTATATGCATAACATGGGTGAAGTAAGTAAGTTATATATTAAAATACTGCTTACCGGTACAAGCCATTCGATGGGAATTATCTTGAACTCATGATTAGTAGTTTTACGATCATTAATGTTTTTTTGCTTCTCTTTTAGTCCATGTTTTAATCGATTTTTTCCGGCAGTATATTGATCTGCATCACTGAAATATTTAAAGGTAAATTCCAAAGTTCCAAGCAGAGTATATTATTATGGATCGTCAGTCAACAGGCTACCACTAAGAAGAATAAAATGTGTACAGATACTTCACTCGACGACTCAGCTTTTGCATTTATGGCGCAATTTCAATTAACAGCTCCCCTTTTTTTATACACGGATTGTGCCCGTAAACATAATATGATATATGGGCTGTCTAATTACAAAAACTAAAAACTCCACAATTCAATGTAAATGGTGCTTAAATACGCCCACAATGGCCGCGGGGCTTAAGAGTTGGCCTATTGAGTCGTGGGTCCCAGGTTTGAACCCTGGGTCTGACAAGTACACATATTGTTTTTTCAATTTGTATATGAGTCAGAGTATGGACTTAATAAGTTGAGCAAGTGGCTGACATCCATTTCTCGTAAAAACAAAAATCTGTCAATACAAACCTCCACTCTGTGGAGGCCCATATGATCCTATTAGGATCGGACATGGTCGAAAGAAATGACATTTTTATGCATCAAGCGTGACTAGTTGGTTTAACATTGGGTCCTTTTATGATAAAAATGCCTATATGCAGTCAGTGATCATGATGCAGTGCTGCAGAATGAGTCAGGACTGATTGTGTCAGTGTGAATTGAGACACGAAAACGAACAGGATCTCGTTCTGTAGCTTTATGACAATACTATCAGTGAATAATAATACCATTTATCTGCGAATATGAGAGTGTAAAACAGTATTTTCCAATCGCCAGTCCGCTAGTCACCCATTTTAAAATATATATGCCAAAAATTGCAAGCAAATCGTCGTTAAAAAATACATATAAATGTATATATATATACAATTTTTAATACTTTAGGGTAGTCATGTATAATGCGTCGATGACATTGAGCTGTTTTACACGGTACACGTTGGCGTGTTTGCCTATCTGCGTCTGCCCAGTAGCCAGTAGAGCGATAATGGCGAATCTGCCGGTAAAAACGAACTACTCATTTTGACGTTTTAAAATGGAAACATTATTCGGCAAGCATTTTTGCCAAAAACAAGTTTACCTACTTTACTACAAGCAGTCGAATACAATTCATTACATACAGTATATATATATATACAGTCAGCATACAAAATCTCGACGGAAGTAGTTCGCGCGGGAGTCGTTATTTTAGCTCATGCTATCAAATATGAGTTAGAAAGAAAAGAAAAGCAGAAATTGAGGCACAGAAAAGTGTGGGTAAAATCATATATAGAAAGACGTAAGAAATATGGTGTATCGAGCAGTTTACTGAAAGAGTTAAAGGACGAAGATCCTGTGGCTTATTGAAATATTTTGAGATTAAACTGTACTCATTTTGATGATTTACTGCAGATGGTGGATGGAATGCTCAAAAAAGACGATAGGAAAATGAGAATGGCAATCCCAGTAGTCACAAAACTGGAAGTTACACTATGTTATTTAGCAACTGGTGATTCTTTCAAGTCTCTGGAATACCTGTTTTGAATTACGGAATCAACAATATCGAAGTTTTTGCCCAAAGTGCTCACGGCGATTTCTCGCGCCCTTCAACCATTTATTGAGGTGAGTGAAAATTAATTAACTACGAATTAACAACAGTTTTTTTTGTAAGAATGTATTTGATGAAGGTATAGTTACAGTATATAGTATTACTGCATACTTGGTGCAAATGTATTAACCATAGCCTGTCTTAAAACGTCGTTTGAAGAGATAGGATGCGAAGCAAGTGAATGGTTAGAAGATGGGGAAAATGCACCATCGACAACTTGTTGCGGCCTTAAATAAGCCACATGCTCCAAAGAGGATAGCTTAGAATGAATGATAGAGTTTTGAATTTCCTGCTGTAGTAAAATGCTTGTCGCTGTGGTAGCTGACGAAGCTCAGATGCAATAAACTTTCCGAACTGGTCATACGGCTTCTCCTCAGCACCATTCTGTGCAATTTGGTCCAATTGGTGAATCACTTCTGATATTTCAGAAGGATATTTTTCGGATGCTGGTCGTTTTTTAACTCATTTCATTGGCGTCGCTGGTGGTCTCATTTTTGCAGGCGACTTGTTCTTGCAGCGTTCTGCCCGTTCTGGGCAGTTGTTGTCGTTGTCCGACTCAACAGATTCCCTACAGCTTTCACTGCCCTCATCTGGCACTGTTTCTTGACTGTTTTGTGACAGATCCTAGAAATAATACATAACTGTGACTGATTTCAATTTATTTAAAATATTACTTTAATTTAATTTAATTTATTACTTTTATTGTTTGCAGGTACCTAAAACAGTTGATGAATGGAAAGAATTTTCCTAGATGTTTTGGAGCCATCGACGGGAAACACGTCACCATTAAAATACCTCCATGTTCCGGTTCAGCCTACTTCAATTACAAAAAAACCTACAGTATCATATTATTTGCTATGGTTGATGCCGATTACTGCTATACTTACGTAGGTGGAAATGGCCAAGCAAGTGACAGTGCAATATTCAGAGATAGCACTCTGAACATTGCAATGGAAAGCAATACTCTTGGGATGCCTGAATACGCCGTTATTATTATCGTCTTTCCCGTGCCAGGCGAGTTGTAGAGAATGCTTTTGGCATACTTGTATGGCGATTTAAAGTATTTTCAAGACTAATTGAGTTGTAACCCGAAACTACCGATAAAGTCATTTAGGCTGCTTGCAGTCTTCATAACTGGCTACGAAAGACCACAACCACAACAAGCAGTGGATAGAGAGGATTTAAACACTGGGAATATAACACCTAGGCTCTGGAGGGAAAGTGCCAACATTCTGCAGCTTATTAATAATCTAGGCAGCAATAATTACAGATGGGTTGCTGAGGAAGTCAGGCGAACATATGCTACTTACTTTACAGAAGAACATCCCCTGCCTTGGCAATGGGAGAAAGTTGGAATAATGGTCTGATTAATAATGTATTTATAATGATCTGTAAATAAATAGACATTAAAATAAATATACTTTACTCACCAAATTTGATTTACTGCTTCTTGTAGCCAAAACCTCATTCAAATAATTTCCTTTGTTAAACCATGCCAGCGAATAAATTTCCTCGGTACCACAGCCACTTTTCTTACTTTTTTCAATTTTGTTTAATTCATGTCTATATAAGTACATCTTTAATAGATTTAATTTTAGCCTTCAATTGCTTCACATCCATTCCCCCAATAACTGCTTTTCATTAAGTTCACTAAAAAGACGTTTGAAAATTTCATCTTTTAATTTTGTGTTGCAATCGTCTTTGTCTTTTATATTCCATAGCACAGGGTACTGCTGGTAGATATTAAGAAATTTCACAATATAATTTATGTTCCATTTCATTTTTAGCGCTAGAGCACCGAGAAAAGTAAACAACAACACATGATTTCAACACGCTAGCTTGTGGCGTGTGGGTCGATCTGCGTCTGCGCGGTAGAGCTATAGTGGTGACCTCCCGGTAAAAAAACCAACTACTCGATACATCCTGTCAAAGTAGTACCAAAAATGATGGTTTCAACTCGCTATTGTTCGCAACTGTTGGCTTCTGAACGAGTGGAAAGTTTTGTGTGTCATCATCACAATCGCACTAGCTGACTCGCCCGCTTTTAAACTCGCCGACAAGCAGCTTGTAAAGTAGCTCAATTTCATCGACGCTTAAGAAAAAGATATATAAATGTTTCCACATTTGCAAGAATTTTAAATTGCTTCTTTTTCTTTTTTTCTTTTGACCATGTCCGATCCTAATATGATCATATGGGCTTCCACAGATTGGAGGTTTGTATTAACAGATTTTGTTTTTACGAGAAATGGATGTCAGCCACTTGCTCAAACGATCAGGTCCATACTCTGACTCGTACACAAATTGAAAAACAATATGTGTACTTGCCAGACCCAGGATTCAAACCTGAGACCCACGATGCTATAGCCCAACGCTCAAGCCGCACGGCCATCGTGGGAGACATAATTGCTGCTGACTTAAATCATAAAGTCATTTTAAACATAATAAGTCAACATTTTTTAAAGATGTTAGTTCAAAACGTTAATCGCTATCACTATGAAAATGAGCATCCTCATAAAGGCAATCTATGGATTAACCCCTTCATGGACGACAAGCGCACTTAATACTAGAGAAAAGGGAAACCTAGTCTTCTGATGCCATTCTAGTGTTTCCATTTCTAGAATTTTAAAAACTAACCAGCACCATCTGCAAATTGTATTCTTAGTTCAATGTAAACAAATAAGTATGACTGACAAAGTTTAGTATGCACTATTTATGTTGATCTTAACGGCCTACCACCACCCTTCGCCACCATCCTAAGGTGAGAGGTCATGCATATAGACAAACAAATTCTGACATCAAAATTTAATAATGACATTAAATAAAAGTATAATCTACAATATTTAAGGCTTTCATTCACTATGCAGTCCTAGTCATAGTCCTATGTTTCAAAACAGTATACGTATTTGCCAGGGTAGTGAAAAATGTACAACGAAACCAACAATTTTTTTTTTAATTGATTAGCAGTGGTTATATCTACAAAGACGGTAAGACACATCATACCTTCTCTGTTTATAAGCCTTTCTATGATGATTTACAACTCTGTTGTTAGTATCAAGCTTCTTTGGAGTGCAAATAATATCCACAATTCCTCTTAACACATCTGTGATTATCTTTGCCCGTTCTCTATTGCAACGTTGAGCTTTTATCGCCATTTTATCTTCGACAGATCGACATGGCGTCGTATTATTTATCAGTCTTAGAACATTTTTCAGGCGCGTGGCTTGTATTATGTGTGATTTTTCAAGAGTGTGTTTTTGCTGCTCTTTCTTGAATGATGCCATATCAGAAAAGCCTGTACTATTCCATGTGCCTTCCTGTTTTGAAAATAATAAACATGGCCAACAATATAACTTCCTTGCACTTCTTGTCAGCCAGTCAATTGAACGACAAGCAGAATTCAAATTGTTTGCCTTAAAAATTGAGGTTGTATCGAAAGGTTTTCCATCTTTCAATATACATAATCTATCTTCGTAAGTTCTGTTACGAAATGGTTTAGTCAGCAATGCTTCCACAGTAATTTTCATGGTGCAGTCATTTAGTCATATGCCACACTATAATTGATTATAAATATTTTTTAGAAACGACATTAAAGCTGTCAATTTTGACAGCGCCAAACTGTCAAGAAGTAACTTCAGTGTTGTCAACTCGACCCCTGATAATAACATGGTTCCATCCAAAGAGATTGAAAGACTGGAGAGGGAACACGCTATCATTTATGTACTAAAAAATACGAATCGGAGAAAGACAGTTGGTAATGTTGGTATTCTGGAGCTTCTTCAAGTTCGTGTGGTAAAACAACATGGCGGATATGATATTGTTATTCTCTCGATTTATACGTATTATACGTTATTATTCGGTAAACAAATGTTTATTAATGGAAGAATACAAATGAGTAACAGCATTTCGGAACAATATGCATACTATTAATTATTTATACATTGATAGTTTTTCCTAAAAGATCTTTTACAATAACAATTCAAAACTTTTACATCAAACGTCAAATGGTTGTTTATTGCGAAAAATCCAGGGCCGTATGCATAATATTATTTTGAACCCAAAATATACGATGTCTTTTTCAAAGTAAAAACTGTTAGTGCTAGTTAATGACATTCATTATTTACCTAGATTTTATATTTCATTTCAGAGTTAAATATATTTTTAAGAATACCAAACAAAAAATTGTATTTATATGAAGTATGTAATGGAGTATATGTAGCAATTTTATAATGTTATAGGTATAAATTAAATTATTTCAGATTTCCGAAAAATGAAGTTCTTCGGAAATTGTGGATTGATGCAGTCGGGCGGGAGAGCTGGGTGCCATCTAAATATTCATTACTGTGTGAGAAGCATTTCTCTGAAAGTGACGTTAAATGAGTGTTAAAGTTAAATGAGAGTTAAAAAAGTGAGTTAAATAGATAAAATATTGTAATTAACTATATAATCAAATTTTCAACATACCTACCTGTATTTTGTCTCTAATAGGTTTGTATAAACAAGTAATTTTATACACAATATGTCAAAAACGAACCCATGCTATATTTTTATTTCATAAAATATTTTCAAAATACACATGTGTGAATAAGTAGGTAATATAATAATATTGTTTTTGTTTGTAATTAACTGTAATTATTTGTGTTTTTTGTTTAACCGTTTTATCTAAACAATAATGCTATGTTATTTTATATAGAACAATATGTAAAAACAAGACCATATTTCTTATTCCAATATTTAACCATTGGCTATTAACTGATTTGTGTATAATTTTTCGTAATATTATTGTGTTTTTTGTGTTATTAAAAATAAAATACTTTCATCCATTTGCATTATTTTTTCTTACCCTGAATCCTAATAAAGTTTTTATTGCGGGAACTTTTTTTAATGAAAATACGTTTATCATAAATTGGTTGTAAGCTTGTGTTGATAAAAAAAAATACTCAGTGGGGCGTTTTTATGTCCAAGTATGGCCCATTTGCAGCAAAGTGTACCTAATTTCAGAGAAGTAGAACTTTCTCTCACAAAACGAGTACACACTGACATTTGTGTGCTACCTCTGGGGGAGGAGTCCAATCTCTTTGGTACCATCTAACATTGACATAGTTTTGAGATAATGAGCTACAAAGATTCAAATTGTTATAATTCATCCAACAATCATCATTATTTATGTTTGATTGTTTAAATATGATAAATGTACATTTAAAGTATAATTTATGTACTATTTAGAATCAATTATAATACATTTTAGACATCCTAAGACCTAAATCCTAAAAAGCGATAAACGGACGGTGATCTATGTAATAATATTTTGTTTTATGTATGTATGAATCTAATGATTTTTAAATAAAGGTTTCATTAAAAAAATGTTTTGATTATCGTTTCTGGACTTCTGCAACATAAAAATATCTGTTTACCTACCTAAAATATAATAATGAATTTCATATTGTCTGTGGTTGAAAATCATTTTATATTTTTTAATCTATATTCTATGGTTTTAAAACTTCAAAACAGAATTATTGTACACGAACGAATGTCAATGTTATTACCATGTCATTACACACTGAAAATTATTAGATTTCTACCTAAGCTGAAATGAGTGTCGTTCTTAATGAGATTTGAAATTCTGATACAGATTTAATCGCAATACAAATCAGTCAAAATGGATCGAAGCAAACCAACCTCCATGGGTCGGGGCGGCAAAGGGAAAATGACACAGTATCCCACCGATCTCTTTGCACTGGGAACGAAAACAACTGGTGTTTTAAATCGCGATGCTGATGGAAAGCGATCTCTTCATAATAAACCTTCGGGTTGTAAGTATTTTTGTGTCGGTCATCTTTACAAACTATTTCATAACCTAAATGTTTCGCCGGCCGCGGGTGATTGATTCAATTTCATTTAATTTGATTATTACAATGATACGGTCTATTATACACATCTGTAGATTTCGTATACGTGTGAGAAAATAGATTTCTCAGAGATACACTTTGGGTACATCAAAGAATTTCAACAGACCTCGAAACCTCTATTACGAACGACGTAAAGAAACTTATGATTTATTTCTAAAACATGTAGGTAATAAATACATTGAAAAAAATAGGGCAATTGTGCCGCAGATGCCGTCATGAGCTTTTATAGTTTTTTTTTACGAAAACAGTTTATTCCATGTAGACAATTATAATAAATACCTACCATTTTCTGTCGGCGCATAGGCTTTTCGATATAATAATTGTTAATTTCAAATTTGAAATTTTCATACATTTTTATGCATCATTATCACAAACTAAGATTATATTAGGTTGGGGTAGGTTAGGTTTGGTTTGGTCTAAAACATGGGTGGCCAACCTTTTCAGTAGCCTTGCCAAATTCTAAAAATGAGATTTCCTACCGGGCCGCACAACCGATGTTTTTTATTATACAAAACAAAAAAGAAATATGTATTATAAATTAATAAAATAAAACAAAAATGAGAATCAAACATATTTATTAGATTAGTCTTTTTTAAATAATAAAAAATAAGCAAAATAATAAAAAAAAATTGTTTTATTGTTTCATTTGTAAGTAAATGTAATTTTAATTTTGTAATAAATTCACATCTACGGAGAATGGCGTTGCAAATGCAGCAAAAAGCACACAGTGCTTTTTAAAATCTTAAGCCAATATCGAATCTCAATTTGCGAAATTAGCACATCTAGTGGCAGCATTTGATATTATTTTTATTTTCTCACTGCTCCACGGGCCACAAGTTGACACCCAGCGGGCCGCATGCGGCCCGCGGGCCTCGGGTTGGCCACCCATGGTCTAAAAAGAAAGTTATAAAATCTCATGACTGCATCTGCGGTACATTTACCAAACATAGCATCAATATGAGGGATGCTTTATCTGCGAAACTTAAATTAAGTTTGACCCGAAGAACAGTAAAAGATTGTTATAATGTCAACCACCAGAAGATGCAATAATCAATACTGAAAGTGACAACATACAAAAACATTGTCTTAATTACCTATCGTTTATAGCTTGACTTCCTTCCAAACCATTGTAAACAAAGATATGAGGTGTCTAATTCCAATAAGCGATAAGTTTGGTCAAAATCAAAATCGAGAAAAAAATATGCACATATTCTTTGTACAACTTTACACAATATATATTAATCTATAAATTCCAAAACTCTACAAAAAAAAATATTTTAAGTCTTTTTGAAATTAGTTTTTATTACAAAAAGCGCCAAGTCCATGTTTCATGTTATTTAAAGCTTGGTTGATTTCGCGCGTGTTTAAGTCAACCAATAAGGGAACGTTCAATATTGGAAGTGGTGACTCCCATGCTGTAGCATCTGGTAAACTCATGACAGTGCCACGGAAATATGTGCCTTATGCGGAATAAATTAAAAAGTGAGGTACAAGTAGCGCTATGTCCGATTTTATTTTGCCTATATTTATTACACATTAGAGTTTATCGGCTGATACAAATTGCCATTTGGTTCTAATTTCAACATAGAATACAACGGAAAAAATAATCTTACGTTAAAACAAATAATTGAAGCTTGAAACATAAAAACGTTGTTTCCCGCAAATATCGAATCGTGGACCTGTCGCTTTTTGTAATTAGACGCCACATAATATATGAGATACTTTGGAAATTTACAGAAAATAAAAATAACATTCTATCACGTGTAACGTGATACGAGTGAGGTGACTTCATATTATTTTGATACATTTAAGTAAAATGATATTGCACATGTTTTGCCTGTGGCTTGAGCTTACGATGAACTTGTGTGTGGTCACATATAGTAATTGTCTGTTTCTAACATTACTGTTTGCCACGCCACGCACTCTGTAAATCCATCCCTGATAACGAGGAATAAGTCCACGCATGTGTAAAGTTCCTATAAATTATATTAATACAACAAAACAGCTGAAATAAAGTACAGTCGAACTTGGTTATTACGAGGAAGATGAGACCGACTGAATTCGCTCGTTATAAGTGTTACTCGTTATATCAGAGAATAGGTATTTTTAAATGAGCGGTCACATAACACAAAAAGTTGCAATTCAAACAAAAATACGCAATTGGAATTTTTCCCCGAAACAAGCATTTCATTCATAAACTACAAAAGAAGTTTATTGTAATGAACGGTGGTGGGTACCTAGTGACTTCACAAACATTGGATTTTTTACTTGCAATTTCAACCATATGCTTGTATACTTTTTCAATGTTGTTGGCGAAAACAACAATTAGGTTGGTAGGTACTTAGACACTTAACTAGTATCATAAACGTAATCCGATTCCGGCGGCATCCGGTCCGGTCGGATTTTATTGCTTAGGGCGAAATGTTTTTAAACGATCGACATTTTATCTTGGTATAAAAGATATTAGCTGGTTATGAAAGTGAATAAATGTAGTATGGAGAAAATCATAAACTAAAAAGTCAACGAATATTTTCTCGTTACATCCGAGATCTCGCTATATCCATGATCGTAATAACCAAGTGCGACTGTATGTAAATGTAGGTTTACACATTTGTCGATTTGAAAAAAGAAACTTTTTTATCTCAAATTAGCGTCCTCTGAAAGAAAGCGAGATGGACAGTCTACGTCGGTTCAGCCAACGAAGAAACCGAAGCTTGCATTTAGCGGCTCCCCGGGGGAACCCAACACCGCCTTGGATATCGATCCGGTGGATCTGGTCCCGGCTGCTCTGAATGCTTACGACAACCACAATGTAGAAAAATTGGTAATTTATTTTATTTAAATATCGCCTTCAGTAGTTGTGTCACAAGAAATCCGTGTCCAGAAGTTTTACATGTTGTTTTTCAATATGTGCTTGATCCAGAGAAAAGACTGAATAGATTGGACGAATAAAAACTACCCTCGTTAAAAATTGAGACCCTTATGTTCCACCTAGAAGTGACTTTTTTTCTTGTCCATTAATGTCTTGTTTTTTTCTTTTATACGTTGAATCTGTCACTGAATAACTAATGTAAAAAGGGATGAAAAAACAATGTCTTTCGGCCGAATTTGGAACTAAAATCTCCATTGCAAACAAACGATGATTCATTGTAGGTATATCTCTTATTGTAAGAGTAAATACTTTTTTTAAGTGTATAAATGTTTTATCTTAGTGCCGCACATGTAAATAAATCTCAGGACACAACTGTGAAGCTATGAAAGAATCTGCAATGCGAAATGACTTACTATTAATTTAATTATCAACTTTTCTTTTTTCCGACCATGTCCGATCCTAATAAGATCATATTATGAGCCTCCACAGGGTGGAGGTTTGTATTAACAGGTTTTGTTTTTATGAGAAATTGATGTCAGCCACTTGCTCAACCTATTAGCTCCATACACTGACATACACAAATCGAAAAAACAATACGTGTAGGTGTCAGATCCAGGATTCGAACCTGGGACCCACGACGCTATAGACCGACGCTTAAGCCGCGCGGCTATTGTAGGTGGTTCAAGTGGTTGAATCAATAATGATATAAAAATTAATATTCTGTACATTGGTGCATTAAAAGATGATGACCCGCTGTGAGATTCTGTTATACTTAATAATATGAATAATGTACTGTTATTTGCTGTATTGCTGTTCATCTAAATCAGCGGTTCTCAAACTTTTAAAAATTTCCTGCGTGGCGGTCCCTTTAAAAATTGTTTGATGGCTCGCGGACCCCTTTAATAAAAAAAGATAATCTATATTATTTCAAAGAAATTGGGGGCGCCAAATACTTTGCACAAGGGTGCCACATACCTACGGCGAGGCACTGCTTATAGGCTGTTGTAAATAAAACATCTTTTTACAAACAATTATGTATTCAGAAAATATTACATGTTATTTAGTCACCTTTTCACCACTAACGGCACAGCTGTTGTGACCTCGTTAGTTGGCCATTCGATATAATTAATTATATAATTATAATAAAGGGTTGAATTTAAATAACAATTTTAATGGGATGGATGCATCTGCTTTGCCTGTACCAGGTCTTCTATGTTTGGCTTTGTTTTGGCCAGTGCTACTCTCATGTCATTTGTCGCATATAATCTTTTTCGATTGGCTTGAGCAAGTGACTAACATTCATTTCTCATTAAAAAAATGTTAGATCTTTTTGGGAGGCGGCCATGATTGTATTTTAGACCAATTAAAAAAGGAAAATTACGCAAAATATAATATTATAATGACTATACATTAATAATATTTGTCACAAGATACGTTACTCGATCGGATAATATGGTCAAAATCATATTATTAAATGTCTTTTTCGATTAACAGATTGGCCTGCTATGTGGCGCAATATGGTTGCTGAAATCTCAACGCTGGAAACCGGACCCGGTCCTCTGCCACGGACTGATCTATTTGGCCAAGATGAGGCCGATGATGTTCGGCAGCGAGACAGTGATGCAGGCGCTGTGTGGACTCCTCAAAAGAGAGCAGGGTACCGCTTTCAAGAGTAAAGGGAACCCTGTTGTCTTTGTATTGGCGTGTAATTTGCTGTATGCAGGTCACAAAGACAGCAAGAATTGGCCAGATGCCTTCATCAAGGTAATAATAATTTTAAAACAATGATATTGCAGTGGTCTTAGGATTAAATAGGTATTGCATGGTTACATATCAATATTAGAAACCAATATAATATATATTTTATCTAACTGGTTAACCGGTTCTGAGCCAAAGCGAACTAGTTCGCGGATATGGCCGGGCATACAGTGCCGGCCATACAAAAACGCACACTTATTTGCCTGTCTTTGAAGACAGAATGCCAGTCTCAGGCGTTTGTGTTGAATAATTTAAAATTCGGAAGAATACTGGTCCAATAATGAGACATTTAGCATATGGTTAGTAAGTGTTTATGATAAACTTTCAATATATTTCAAAAAAAAAAAATAATAAGGTTTATTTTTGATAAAAAAATTCATGGCCTCTCACTTGCCGCCATACAAAACCCGGCACAGATCAGGTTAAATCCATTTGATTCCACACCAATGAAGTTGCAATGATGTGCCGGATGAGATATTTACAATGCACAAATATATAAGCTGAATATATTTTTATGCATTCAGATGATAGAACACACAAAAATTATTTATTTTGCATTAGCCAAATACTTCCAATAACACGTAATCACGTGATAATAACTCGTTTACTCATGAATGGATTTACTCGTGGCAGAACGTATTTTCACGACCATATCAATAAAATGCAAATGTAAACACGTATTATTTATTGTGCAAGTTGCAAGACTTCATGCGTGGATCAAACAAGTTTAGCAGCTTCTGAATTTTCACACAATAATTGCAACTTGCATGGCGCATGTGCAATAAAATGAGAGTGGCGAACCTGCCGGAAAAAATACGAACTACACCGCGTAGAGCATTTTGACAATTTTCAACAATTTACAACCTGTCAAATAGTACCATACATTACCATACATTTTTTCATGTTAACACATTTAGCTGTAAACAGTTATTTTCGCAATGGTTTAATTTACACACTATTGGTGCCAGTAAATATAAAGTGCATGTTGGTTTTTTGGTTTTCGAGAATGTTCCTTTTCTTTTGAATGCACACATGCGTCTGCAATTTATTTCAATGATTGCCATGCGATTAATTGAATGTGTTAGAATAAATTAGATTTTCATTTGCGGTGATATGCAATTGCAAAAAATTAAGATTCCACCGTCTGATGAATCAAATTAAAATAATTTTCTTTGTATATTTTTGCAGGTATACATAGAAGATGCGTTGAACGAACGGTGGTGGGTGGACTGTACGTGGTGCAAATGTTTTGTGGACAACATCGTCACTGCATTTCTCACAACACTTCCTCCCAGCCATCTCATGCCAAACGACAATAACACTTTGGGTATGTACAAGAACCATTCTCAGTATGTCTTATAAGTAATCTATATACGTAGATATCAGTGGCGAAGGGTGGAGGTAGGCTGTTAAGATCCAACATAAATAGTCCACAATAAACTTTGTAAGTCATACATATTTGAACTATATCTACAATTTACAGATAGATGGTGATAGTTAGTTTTTTAAAATTCAATTAAACAATGCGAAAACCAAGCCATAATAGATAGTAGTCGAAAAATAATCGTCTATCTATAAAATATCTAAAATTATGCTTTTAAACGATACAAAATGGAAACAAAAATATAGTGAATAATGTCAGTAGTGAGACATATGACACATAATTTGTGGAAATGGAAAAAAGATAGCAATCAATTAAATCGATATTGGAATTATTTAATGTTTAATATTGATTGATGATGGAAAGAAAAATGAAAACATTGAAAATTAAACAAACATAGAATAAATCATGGATTGTGTCATTTTAAGAAATGTACATTTAAGACCTCAGAAATGCAGGTTTTCATGTTATTTTAGGAAGTACTATTTCTTTTAACGGGTTCTATGCCTTGAGCGAGTTATCTCGCTATATGAGGCTGTGATCGACATGCCGCACATAAAAATTTCGCGAGTTATCTCGTCCGAAATTAAACTACTCAAATTACTAGCCACTGTCGATTGATTTGCATAGTCTTAAAAATTAAACACACAGTGACATCTGTTTGAATAATTATGAAATACTAAGCCACAAATTATCAGTATCACAGCGATTGTAGTAAGAGCTTCGCTCTACAGCCTGTCAGGTTCTGCCATAGTTATATCGTGAGGAATCGAAGAGGTTGAATAGAAATATGTATTTTTTTTCTTTTGGTTACTCCACTAGAATAGTCACAAAATAGACAAGTTGTTTGATCTCAGTGGAAGTCTACGTAGATTGCATTGCAGATCAATTTGGAATTTGAATTAATATTAACAATAAGTATTGTCTTAATTTCAGGCACTCTTTCACCGTCCGGTTCTCCGTCACTGGGAGGAAATGAAGAAGAGAGTGACACTTCAGAGTTGGATTACACAGTATTCCCTCGGTAATACTCATATATTTTTACTTTCATTATAATTATCTTCATACAGTCCATGGCCGCTCTTTAGTCGGAATAAATTATGGGCTCCTCCGTACGAATGGCGCCTCCAAAAATCACCAAAAATCATTATTTTTCTATATTTTTCTCAAAACAATCTATAGTAAAATATCTATAATTTGTACATTTACATGATAAAATATATCGAGCTGTGGCGAAGGGTGGAGGTGGGCTGTTGAGATCCGACATAAATAGTTCACATTAAACTTTATTAGTCATAATTGTTTTCATTGTAATACTAATTATTTGTTTTCATTGAACTAGGCTATGGAGATACAACAAAAATAATTGACATTTTGCCAGTCATTCTTATGTATTTGTTTTCATTGAACTAGGCTATGGCTATGGAGATACAACAAAAATAATTGACATTTTGCCAGTCATTCTTATGTATTTGTTTTCATTGAACTAGGCTATGGCTATGGAGATACAACAAAAATAATTGACATTTTGCCAGTCATTCTTATGTATTTGTTTTCATTGAACTAGGCTATGGCTATGGAGATACAACAAAAATAATTGACATTTTGCCAGTCATTCTTATGTATTTGTTTTCATTGAACTAGGCTATGGCTATGGAGATACAACAAAAATAATTGACATTTTGCCAGTCATTCTTATGTATTTGTTTTCATTGAACTAGGCTATGGCTATGGAGATACAACAAAAATAATTGACATTTTGCCAGTCATTCTTATGTATTTGTTTTCATTGAACTAGGCTATGGAGATACAACAAAAATAATTGACATTTTGCCAGTCATTCTTATGTATTTGTTTTCATTGAACTAGGCTATGGAGATACAACAAAAATAATTGACATTTTGCCAGTCATTCTTATGTATTTGTTTTCATTGAACTAGGCTATGGCTATGGAGATACAACAAAAATAATTGACATTTTGCCAGTCATTCTTATGTATTTGTTTTCATTGAACTAGGCTATGGAGATACAACAAAAATAATTGACATTTTGCCAGTCATTCTTATGTATTTGTTTTCATTGAACTAGGCTATGGAGATACAACAAAAATAATTGACATTTTGCCAGTCATTCTTATGTATTTGTTTTCATTGAACTAGGCTATGGCTATGGAGATACAACAAAAATAATTGACATTTTGCCAGTCATTCTTATGTATTTGTTTTCATTGAACTAAAAATACAAATTGCAGATGGTTTTTAAAATTCAATTAAACTGTACCTAAACCAAACTATAATAAAAATATTCTTCTATCTATTAAATATCCAAATATATGTTTGATTTAATGGCAAAATTTTATAAATAAAAGTATAATTTTTATCTAATATCTATTATGGTTTGGCTTGGCAGGGTTTATTTAAATTTTAAAAACTAACAAACACCATCTGCAATTTGTATTCTTAGTTCAATGAAAACAAATAAGTGTGACTGACAAAGTTAAGTGTGCACTATTTATGTCGTATCTCTACAATCTACCTCCACCATTCGCCACAGCTCGATATATATTTTATCATGTAAATGTACAAATTATAGATATTTTAGATGTATCTGAAAAAACTGCTTACCGCCTTTACTGTCGGTTGAATAAAATTTGAAAGGCTTTTCATGTTAAGATGCGATCTGAAATGTGTTAATCTTTGATTTTCATTTCCACGTGTAGCTATAGCAGCAATTACGAGGCGGTGGAAGTAATACTGCTCGAAGCCATCAAAGAGCAACTCAACAGAAGAGCAGCGCCTGATGCAATCGGAAAAGGATTCCTTAAACTGCTCGCGTCTACATGTGGTTCGCCAGAGGTACAATCGTATTTATTCTGCATTTGCATTTTTTGGTCACTGCTACCTTGGCATGTCATTGGCTTCCGATTGCAAAATGTCAAGTTTAACTTAGAATTAATATTCAGCACTATAACGAAAATCGTTCAAATCAGATGGTAATTATATAAAATTGAATTTTTAGCCACCATCTTGGTATTTTATAGGCTTCTAATTACTAAATATCAGATTTAATTTCGAAATAGTATTCAATATGATACTAAAAATCAATAAAAGCTGACTATAATAATTAAATTATAGATAATGGAATTTTTCTTTGCCATTTTGGAATTCAGGATCTCCTGGGTAAATTTTGAAGCGGCTCAAAAATGGTTTCATAGTTTTTTATAAAAGTGTACATGTCTTTAGCAATGTCACTGGACTCTTAACAATGTTCTTACAGATAAGGATGATAGCTGTGAGTCGAATGGAATCGTGGCTGCATTCGGGAAAGCTGTGGCGGCCCGCTCAGGAACTGCTGGCTCACGTCGCAATCAACATAAATAACGGGGCTCTGCGGGACCAAGAAGTAGTCGCCCAACTTGTCAAGATTAGGCTCAAGACGAAGCCTCTTGTTAATGGCTACCTCACGTGTCTAAGGTGTGATTTGTTGACTGCATAATTATGTTAAATGCTAAAATTTTTATCAAAAAGTTGTTGGTATCATGCATAGCAGCAGCACTTACCTTAAAAAATACCTGTGATATAAATGTGCTTTGTGCTGGAAACGATGCAAATCAATATTTAATTATCAGCATATTTAAATAATGCAAAGTGATATCTATCTAATTACAATGGAGTTGGATTATCACAAGTTAAAAAATTATGGAAGTCGGTAGTGACATTATAAGAAATATCTAGCTGTCCACCGAAGAGCTTGCTGCATAACCAGAAAAATTAAACTGTATGTTTGCAATAAGAGAATTATAATATGAAGATGAGAGTCAGCCGACGGATGTTTTGGTCTTCTGTTGCACACGTTTGGTTTGAAACTCTGTTGTAATTTTTTAAAATAAAATGTAAAATTAGAACATGCCAAGTTAAAGAGTATGGACCTAATAGGTTGAGCAAGTGGCTGACATCCATTTCTTGTAAAAAACAAAATCTGTCAATACAAACCTCCACTCTGTGGAGGCCCATATGATCCTATCAGGATCGGACATGGTCGGAAAAAGTTAAAATTATTATCTTTATACATATTTGAATTAATATGAATATAACTATACTAGAAAAAGTTGCCTAGTGGCAGTGCTTTCTTGTTTTCTCTCACCTTACCCATATTAATACGTCTTCGCCCTGTCTCGCTCACCCCTACAATTTACGTTTTGTTACAGACCGATACATAAACAGATAAATCAAGAAAAATGTGAAAGATCTATGTAGGTAATAAAGATGAAGCAAAATTCAACTTTAAGTCCCATAAGTCTACCTGCCTTAGTGTGCAATTTTTTTGCTTACCCATTAATTGCCTCGTTTCAAAAGGCACTCTTCGCCGCTGTTGTACATAATATGATAATTGATTTACAGAGAAATGGTTGCCAATTGTCCAGAAATCCTCAAGCTTGTTGTCCAACACACCATTTACAATGAGCTGAGCGTGAATGGGCGAAATCCAAACAGTTTGACAGCCATCGCCAATCTTATACAAGCTCAACCGCAAGCAGTTCCGCAGGCCATGGCATTAACATATCAGGTATAGAACTTATGTCAGTCAGAAAATTATTTCAAATTGGTGAATCGCAAATGACTCAGATACTCCCGATTCCTTTCTCATTCCGGTCAAGTCGTCTGATATCTTTAAATGGTTTGGGTGAGATTGTATTACTATGTCAGATGCCTTTTCTGAGTGGGAATTTGCAATTCTTTTTTAAAAAAGGTATTGTATTTATACATACACACTAGAAAAAATCATTTTATAGAAAAAAATATGACACCCGACAGGACTTTAACTTATATCTGCTGGATTCGCGCCAGTATGCTTTTCCAATTAAGCTACTTAATAATTGATACCTACCTTAATTCAATATACTAAAACCGATAGCCAACATTATAACGCAATTCGATAAGCATTTCATGCAACAACTGCTAGTTAAAATCCTTGTAATTCACTATGATGCCCATAGCTTCATTGGAAAAGCATACTGGCGCCAATCCAGCTGATACAGGTTCAAGTCCCGTCGCGTGTAATTTTTTTTTCTACAAAATGATTTTTTCTAGTGTGTATATGCGTGAAATGTTTTCAAATTATGTATATTTCAATATATTATAATATATTATAATTGATAAAATTTTTGCAAAATTAATCAACGGTATTAGGCATTATCAAATATTTATACGCATTTCATCAATCTTTGGTGGCATTCAGGTGTCAAGACGGTGGTGCCAAATTATCCTATTCCTAACTATAAATGTGTACTGATGTATTCAAGTATTTTGGCAACACAGTTGTAAATGTCTTCTCTGTTAGGAACTGCTGATTCGGCCGGAAGAGTATCTCCGTCCACTGAGGGCTCTGACCCGCGAAGCAGTCCGCGCAGGGCGTGCCGAGGGAACGCAGGCTCTGTTGGTGCTCTGCCGGAAACTGGTGACCCTGCCCGCCGTAGAGACACCCGTCGAGTTCCGAGAAAAGATGTTCCACTCCATCGCTGATCTCCTATCGCTGTGCATCATGCTCACAGCTTCACATGCCAAACACCATCCCGATTATAGAAATCAGGTAAGATGACTGATGTTTTTAATTAGTAATGATTTCTTCGCGAACCAGTGGCGAAGTGTGGAGGTAGGCTGTGAAAATCCGACATAAACAGTCCACACTAAACTTTGTCGGTCATACTTATTTGTATAGAAATTGTAGATGGTATTGGTTAGTTTTTAAAATTCGATTACACTATGCCTAAAGCAAACCATAATAGATATTGGATACACAATATTCTGCCCCCATAATGAAAAAGGCAGCTTTTTGACAAAAATCAAAATATGAGTTAGTGTACGGATAATTTTATACTTGAAATTCAGAACCATTTAACATAAAGTCAAAAGCAGTATAAAATTTATTTCAGTATACAAATTGACAATATTAAAAAACCATAATAAATCAGTCATAATGTCAAAAATATCCGAAGAAATAAATCTATACAAAGACTCACAATTTAGAACGGTTCTGCCATTTTGTTTTATGTATATGGAGCACTGCAAGGCTTGCATTTTGTTATTCGTCACGCTCGTACTTGACGCTCCACAAGTGGTAATAAAATCACACATAATGTTTTTTCCCTGAGTAGGGTCGTAAATATAGCACAATAATTTTAGACTAAACAAACTTTTAGGCAGACACTTAAGAGGACGTTCTACAGAATTGGCCTTGAGAATTGAAAATATGATTTTTTTAACATGTGGTCCATAATATCTGGTCTACTAGTTAATATAAAAAGGTCGTGTCAAAGTTGTTTGTGTTAATAAATTTGCTCTATGACTGATCCAACTCATATTTCACATTTATTTCATCAGGGCTGTCGAAGACATAAATCATATATATTTATAATTTTAAATTTTTATTTATAATATATATTATTTAAGTTTTGTGCATCTAATGCCGGGTCCACACTGGCAACAAGTTAATTTGCTGGCAACCTCGTTAGATTTTACGATAATTATGATGATTATCGTAAAATTTCTTAAGCAATTATGGTAAGTAAGTGTGGTTCACGTAGTGGCATGGACCTGGGGTTAGCTAATTCAGGAAGTCAACACCCATGATAGAATTTTTTCCAGTTTTGGTTGCATTATATTCCAAAACTCTTCTGTAAAAATCGTTTCCGAGTTTATAAATGGAAATTTCTCGGTGTACATAGTAAACAAACCTACGAATAAAAAAAGACAAAAAGGAACATGCTGATTCATCGCAGTAAAATCTGGTAATCAAATTCGCCATTTTGAAAAGCGACGATTTTGCGTAAACAAATATCACGTGGTCTGTACGTGTGCGGCAAACTTCGAATGTGTTTGTAATTTTGTGCAAAGTGCGAATGTAATGTTTTCAAATAATTGATATGGATTAATTATACCATCGTATTATTTTCTCGAAATCATAAACATACTATAATAGTATTTGAGTATCAACCTATGTTCAATTTGAATTGGGTTATAATAATAATATACCTGTATATATATCAATAGTATGTTTGCTACAAAATCCACCCAAGTTATCAGTACGTACTTGCACAGGTTTGATTAAAAACTATGATGAAATTAACATTTTAAAAATATGAATGCTTAATATTATTTTGACAGCCCTGTTTTCTGATCGGCTTTACATCTCGCAGGTGTTCATTAAAAAAATAATAATGCTCCGCGGCAGAAATTATCAGTAATAATAATAATGTTTCTTGAAATAAAATCTCCATGATTAGTGATTTTTGCGAAAAGATCGATTTAAATTAACCTAGTTATGACGCCGAGGTCCTTTTTATACTGATATATTTGAACGTAAATATTAATACTGAGTTACATATTTATTTTTACTTTACATATTTAAAATTGTATTGAAGAGTGATAGATTTTATAACACGGACTAAGACACAAAGCCACATTGCAAAGACAACACATATATCTAGATAGAGACTTTTTTTTTTTTATTAATTTTTAAATTTCCGCACACATGACAGCGTCTTCTGGGCTTTTTATTATTTGCCGTGGGCGGAATGTGTTCCGGCAAATGATCTGTTAAAGTTCTAGGCAACAACCTCAATGGATTTTCACTAGTTTCACTATGATAACAAAGGTATATAGTCCAAAAAATATAGTCAAAACACCTTATAACAGTTTAATACACATGAATGCTATAGTTAAAAACACATAAACAATAACACAGACAAAATATTTATAAATATTATAATAAAATTCACACAATACAATAGATCGCGTAAAATACGTAATATTTTTTACGGAAAAACAACAAGAGCACAGTCCTCTCACAACAGTGATATTACGTATACTGCTCATAAAGTGGCGGGATGTTTCAAACCAAAATTAAATGAGCGAAGATTGACGGCCTGTCGAAGGCATGTCAAACATCGAAGTTTTAGTATTGTAATAAAATTTATTTGACAATATTATATATGTCACCGTTGGTAATGAAACAAGGCAAATTATGGTAGAGATTTCAAAATCATGCGTCATGTATATTCTACATTATCGACCGGCGCATTTTTGCGTACAAAACCGCTGTAGCCCCGTAGTTTTGCGAAATTTCGCGTACTACATTCGTGACAGAAGCGGGCACCGGGTTAATACTAATTCCATGGGACCGAAAATCGAAAAAAATTCGATTTAGGAATTAAGAAATGTATGGGGGGAAAATATTAAAATTTTGATTTTCATTAATTTTGTTTCTGATCATAGATGTGCCTACCGAATTGGGTCATAAAATGTCAAGATTATTTTTATTACCATCATAAAATAAGGAATTTTTGATGTTTTAAGAAAAGTCTGTCACAATTTTCAATGACTGGCTCATGAAATAGTGTACTTTATTACGATTTATTGAATATTTTTATATGCCAGGGACTCTGAATTACGAAATTCGAATTAAAGGTATGGTTTTATGTGAAAAAAATGTTCAAGGGACTTTTTTTTCGGGAAAATTTCGAATTACAGCAAATTTCTAATTATCAGTGTTCTTACTAACGAGGTTTTACTGTAGTTCTTCTAAGCAAGAAGACAGTATAAACAGATATATAAGCAAAAACTGGTAAAAATATAATGTTTTTTGCTTATACTATAAATCAAAAGATTTATCCACATTATTCAAAATTTTCTTAAGGGGGGACATGCTCGTCGAAGGTCAAAATTGAGTTTTTATTGTATTTTCAAACCATGATCCTGGACACTCCTTAAACGTTGTAGATGATCTATTTATATAATTTTGAAGCCTTATTATCCTGTATAGTTATTTTAAACATTTGATGACTGCATGAAGTATTTTTATTACATAAAATAGTATTCTTTTAAACCTCTCGCTCTAATGTTTTAGAATATAGTCATATTTCGGTACATAACTGTGCAGTGGTGTTAAGATTTTTTACATTTATTAATTTTTAAATGCATTTATAAAACCATTAGTATAATTAATTACGAGATAATTTTTGTAAAATATTCACGATAAAAAATTATTTTGATAATCTCTGTGATCCCAAATTTGACAAGAATTAGGCATTTTATTATTCAAAAAATCGGCAAGATTAACACATTTGAAGATGATTCTAAAGATACTTATTATAAGCTATGTCTTTGACCATTCAAGTGTGATAAAAATCTTATGAATAATGATTGCTTTATAATAATTATTGACCTAAGAATAAGGTAGTGTTTTTTTGAAATACGCCATTTCTTTTGTCATTCCCTAGTGGTTAAGCTACAACATACGGGCGTAGCCATAAAATGACAAACTATAATTAAAGTAGGGAGTAAAATTATGTTAACGCGCGTGTTTGAACATGTACCTAACCGAATTTTTTTTTATTTTTTTTTAAACGGTTAAAATAACAAATGTTTAAAATAACTATAAAGGATAATAAGGCTTCAAAATTATATAAATAGATCATCTACAACGTTTAAGGAGTGTCCATGATCATGGTTTGAAAATACAATAAAAACTCAATTTTGACCTTCGACGAGCATGTCCCCCCTTAAGAAAAGTTGAATAAACGTGAATATCTCATTATCTAAAATGTGACTTTGAAAAATAGTTTAATGTGCACTATTATCTCCCACAATGGCCATGCACGCGGCTTAAGCGTCGGCCTATAGCGTTATGGGCCCCATGTTCGAATCCTAGGTCTGGCAAGTACACATATTGTTTTTCAATTTGTGTTTGAGTCAGAGTTTGGACCTAATAGGTTGAGTAAGTGTGCATCTAATTCCGGGTCCAAACTGGTAACAAGTTAAATTGCTGGCAACCTCGTTAAATTTTACGATAATTATGATGATTATCGTAAAATTTCTTAAGCAATTATGGTAAGTATCGTAAAATTTAATGAGGTTGCCAGCAACTTATTGCCAGTGTGGAAATGGCTTAATATCCACTGTGGTTCACGTAGTGGCATGGACCTGGGGTTAACTAATTCAGGAAGTCAACACCCATGATAGAATTTTTTCCAGTTTTGGTTGCTTTATATTCCAAAACTCTTCTGTAAAAATCGTTTCCGATTTTATAAATGGAAATTTCTCGGTGTACATAGTCAACAAACCTACGAATAAAAAAAGACAAGAAGGAACATACTGATTCATCGCAGTAAAATCTGGCAATCAAATTCGCCATTTTGAAAAGCGACGATTTTGCTTAAACAAATATCACGTGGTCTGTACGTGTGCGGCAAACTTCGAATGTGTTTGTAATTTTGTGTATTTTATGTTTGTGTATCACGCATTGTCGGCCATATTTGCCGGCCTTTCTGATTGCCGTGATTTGTACACATCTTCCTTCCTGTCCTTTTTTATTCGTAGAAACAAACAGTATTTTTTATTAGTTATATGAAGTTGGCCTTGAATCTGTAATAAAATAATACACAATTAAAAGATTTTGAAATAGAAAAAAACACATTTCCAAGCTTTCAGCCGTGCTCACTCATGAATGTCATTCGTCATTTAGATAAGTATATACACATTTTGATGTTATCTTGCAAAGTGCGAATGTAATGTTTTCAAATAATTGATATGGATTAATTATACCATCGTATTATTTTCTCGAAATCATAAACATACTATAATAGTATTTGAGTATCAACCTATGTTCAATTTGAATTGGGTTATAATAATAATATACCCGTATATATATCAATAGTATGTTTGCTACAAAATCCACCCAAGTTATCAGTACGTACTTGCACAGGTTTGATTAAAAACTATGATGAAATTAACATTTTAAAAATATGAATTCATAATATTATTTTGACCGCCCTGTTTTCTGATCGGCGTACATCTTGCAGGTGTTTATAAAATAATAATAATGTTCAGCGGCAGACAACATCAATAATAATAATAATGTCTCTTGAAATAAAATCTCCGATGATTAGTGATTTTTGCGAAAAGATCGATTTAAATTAACGTACTTACGACGCCGAGGTCCTTTTTATACTAAATTATATTTGAATGTCGAGCTCTTCAGCCCCCCCTTAATACAAACCATCCACTCGGTGGAGGCCCATATGATCCTATTAGGATCGGACATGGTCGAAAGATAGAGAATTTATGTCTGATGTACGACTCTTTTCTAATAAATAAATTACATACAAATTACATCTACATAGCCTACCTCCACCCTTCGCCACTGCCGTGAACAGACTATATGAATCATCCACATAATTTATTAAGAATCAGAACTGGTTTTGTCTGCATAAGCGGTCTCTCACATATGTATAAACTTGGCACAATTGCAACACATTAATGTGATTTAGTTGACATTCACAAAACACATGCAACTTAATGTATTGGTGGTGCATTATTATTCGCTGGAAAAATGTGTAGCAGTAGGGAAAATGTGTCAGCAATCAAAAAAAAAAATATTACCATGCTTAAATCTATAATTTCTTTTGATGATGCATTTTCAGATAGCCTCTATTCAATCAGATGGAGTATGGTGGCTAAAGGATTCAGCTGTACCGCTTTATCGTCCTCCCCAGCAGGAATATGTCTTGGCTCTACACAAGGTATCTATTATGTACAACATTTTATTTCCAGGCATTTCGGCCATACATGAAAACACTCTTTGAAGGTTTGTTGGTAGATTCATTAGTGATGTAGGGGAGCAAGGGGGAATTGGAGCCTACTAAGGAAATTGTTGAAAAAAAGTAACAACATGCTCTAATCGTTTATTATTAACGGCTCACATGCTCGTCGTAGGTCAAAATTGACTTTTTATTGTATTTTCAAACCATGATCCTGGACACTCCTTAAACGTTGTAGATAATCTATTATATAATTTTGAAGCCTTATTATCCTTTATATTTATTTTAAACATTTGATGACTGCATAAAGTATTTTTATTACATAAAATAGTATTCTTTTAAACCTCTCGCTCTAATGTTTTAGAATATAGTCATATTTCGGTACATGAATGTGCAGTGGTGTTAAGATTTTTTACATTTATTAATTTTTAATCGCATTTAAAAAACCATTAGTATAATTTATGACGAGATAATTTTAGTAAAATATTAACGATAAAAAATTATATTGATAATCTCTGTGATCCCAAATTTGACAAGAATTAGGCATTTTATTATTCAAAAAATCGGCAAGATTAACACATTTGAAGATGATTCTAAAGATACTTATTATAAGCTATGTCTTTGAATATTCAAGTGTGATAAACATCTTATGAATAATGATTGCTTTATAATAATTATTGACCTAAGAATAAGGTAGTGTTTTTTTGAAATACGCCATTTCTTTTGTCATTCCCCAGTGGTTAAGCTACGACATACGGCCGTAGCCATAAATTGACAAACTATAATTGAAGTAGGGAGTAAAATGATATTGACACGCGTGTTTGAACATGTACCGTTTAAAAAAAAATAAAAAAAATTTCGGTTAGGTACATGTTCAAACACGCGCGTCAATATCATTTTACTCCCTGCTTCAATTATAGTTTGTCAATTTATGGCTACGGCCGTATGTTGTAGCTTAACCACTGGGGAATGACAAAAGAAATAGAGTATTTCAAAAAAACACTCCCTTATTCTTAGGTCAATAATTATTACCCGCCGGCTCCCATTACCCCACGCTCCCCTATGTCTAAGTGAATAAATTTAGCAAAATCTAATTTTCTCATAACCTTTTTATAGAGGTGTTATTTCAATGATTATGAAAAACTTTCGTAAACAATAAATTAGATTATCACATTAAAGAATTGAAATTCATATTTTTTTTATGTTCAATTCCAGATAATGTTTTTGGAAAGCGTGGAGACATACTGCAAGCTGGACAACTGGCCTCCGGAGTCGGAGAGAGCCCTTGCATTCCGGGTCAGCTGTGAAGTGCCATTGCACCAAACTACCCTCGTGGGAATTTTGTTTATTGGTTTATCAAAGGTTGGTGGTTGGTTTTTTACACAAACTTTACTATCTGCCATGTCTGAGCACCGCTTAGGGTAAGCATTTATTATGTCATGAATGTAATGAAGATTAAGCCAGTCACTATGGCCACATTACCTAGGATTATTCATTAGAAAATATGAGATATCGTGGGTTACGGGAGATTGGTTTATTATCCCAATAATTGAAATATACAATATTAAGAATAGTCTGATAAATTGATATGATGCGGAAAGTTATGTAGTGAAGTGTAAATAAAATTATTGAAGACAGAAACGAGGATGCATCCGCTGGAGCCGAGAACCACAAAGGAAGTATCGATCGCTGATGTCGGCATTGTTCTCATTTACATTTATGCTTATTGGTTTTTATTATTGCAGGACCTCCCCTTCACGGCTGGAGAAGCCTTAGAGCTGTGTGAACAACTGGTGAGAAGAGCGTGCGCCCTTACTACAGAGGAGAACCCTCTGCCGCTGGAACAAGCTAACATGCCCGATTATATCTTCCAACTTTGCCAGTATCACTATCCTGAGAATATAACTCTTCCACCAGGGTATTTGAATACTTATCACAGTTACTATGGTCTTATAATTTATTATATTTCTTGGTACTTGGTTTGTCACTGTGACTTCTTTCATCTCCTCCTTACACTTCGTTACAGAGGCCATACTCAAAAGATAGGTGAACGAATGCAAACACTTTTCAAAGAAATATGTGTATCTATAGTCTGACAACATAAACGTTAAATTTTGTGTACAAACAAAGCAAATTCACATTCAAATTTATTTATTTTTACATAACGGTGAAAATTACAAATTATAAATTTAAGATGTTCACAACATGACATTTAAAAACAAAGAAATAGTATTAAAACAGTGTAAAGAAGAAATAAATATATGCAGTGTCACAAAAAACAATATCAAAAGTAAAGTAAAAGGTACAAAAATTATAAATTGTAAAGCATGGAAGCACATCGAATGAGCTAAGAGTACCCTATTTTAAGAATTTATAAAACAACGCCCACCTCACATCCTTACGTAGGTGGATTATATCAACATCCGAAGCGATTTGATTGAACAGAGTTATTGCCCTCCCAATTGGCATCACCGATGGCAGGCTAGTTCTGCACCTTGGGAGAACAAACAACTGATGCTCCCGTTTTCTAAGATAGTTATCAGGGACACACAAGTCAATACCACCAATAATGTCAGAGTTCTCATTTACACCACATATCAGTGGAAAAAATTACACACCCAAGAAAAGAAAGCCAGTTGAATAAAGCTATGGGTAGTATCCATATAACCTCAAATAAATATATATAGATAGGTTTAACACAAATACATCCTCTTTACCTGACATCAATGTCTCAAAATTAGTTTTCTTTTTTGAAGACTAGTTTATTGCCCGAAACATGCTTATGTTATTTACATATCGTCGGTATACTGCCAAATGTTGGTAAGTCTCGAAATCATGTTATGGAGTAATCGCAATTTGAAAGTTTGACATGCCCTCTAAAATCAGTCATAATGCTAATTTATTTGTGCTTTATTTATTTAGATGAATTGAAGTAATAACAGTTATCCCTGCATGTTAAATAACTCAAAAATTAAATTAATCATACAAAATAATCGAATTTTGTAAGATGAGGTGGGACTTACAAACCTTTGGCAGAAATGAATCAGCTCTTTTGAGAGTTATCTTTGCATAGCATTGTGTTAGGATTGAAGAAAGGGAAGGTTTATAGGTTAAAGAAATAAATTTGAAAGCAATTTTATATTATCAATGATCAATTTCAATGTATTTATAAATATTTTAATGGACATACAGCAGTTCATATTACAAATACACATAATATAAGTAATACTTAACATACAAATTTCGAAATTTATTATAGTAAAATGTCATAGAAATTACATTATTTTCAACAGTATACATTGGAAAAGTCAGGAAAATAATAAAATTACATAAACTTTAATTATTTTAATAATTAATTACCCACATGACCTGATAAAGAGAAAAAACTTTAAATAAATCGTATTAATTAATCTGGGTACACCAAAATAGCATACAAACTTATGGGTATGATACAATTATAAAATGAATTAATTTATTAATGGACAATCAATAGTTGATTTTTAAAACATTCATAATACAAGACACTCTTAATATGAAAATATTGATATTAATTAGTAAAAAATACAAATAAATTTATAATACTTATAAAAGTTTACAGTTCCAAAATTGAGGACATAATAAAAATATACAAACTTATATTGAAATAACACATGAATAAAGAGATAAATTTACAAATAATTGGTTTTAACACGATTCTATTCACTATTTCCGTTCTTTTTTAACACAATTGAATGATTATTATAATAAACACTACACTACACCGTCTTCTTCGATTTCATTATCACTTAAGGAAGGTTCGGGTATAATGTTTCTACATGATGCACTTGTAGGTAGGTAGTCCTTTTTATCATGAATTTAGTTCTTATGGAATTATTCCAGCACGACACATTTTTTCTTTTCTTTTCTTTAGTTATCACAACATTTTAGTATAATATCCATTCTTTAATTCACTAAACACATTGATAACAGGCCGCCCTCTCATATGACTAATAAAAAAATTAGTATAATGTCCGGTATGGGCAATGATTTTGGTGATCCTTGATTTCTTCCGTAGGAGTTGATAACAGCATAGGATCCTGGAACAATTATTATTGCGTCAATAAATCTTATTCATCATTGTTATTATAAAAAACGAATTATAACCGAGCCACTGACATTTAAGCTAGGCAGACATTCTAAATTATTACTCTTGAAACGCAACACGTCACAAAGCCATAACTTGGCTATTATGATTCTATATTAGTTAAGAAATAGGTCAGAGGACTTGGCTGTTAATGTTATATAAGATAAGTTATATTATTATTAGAGGTAATACAACTTACAAACAAAACTAAAACGAAGTTATTTATTGATATTCAAATTGATGCACCGTGCAATGTGACACGTCACGAATCTATAAGCTATTATTTTTATTAGTAATTATTACACGTTTATAAACACGTGGACTTTTGTAATATTATAATATCATAATCAATATACTTATTATCAAAACATTGAGAAATATAACAATTATTAATCGCCAAACAACGAAAGTAAAGACAAATGAATCAACAAAATGTAGTTACCTGATCAGTATGACATCGGACATCAGTTTGTTTTACAGCCATCGGTTGTATTTTTATAAACTGATTATAAAATCCTCACAGCTCTAGATGACAAGCACTTTGGGAATGGTTTACTATCCATTTTATATTAACACTAAATAACCTTCCACAAATAATTACGATCACGCACCAACCTGCTCTGACAGTTGTAGGAGAAAGAATGATAATTCTGGCTAGAGTTACCGCAAAATGGCCGAAACCATAGGCAAATGCGCGCTGTAACTGAAGTTACAAATATTTGGCAGTACTAGTACATTGAATTTGACTCGACTGCGGCTTAAGAGAATACTGTAAATGTTATTACAAACTTATTTCAGAAGAAGTTTTAACTTTTAGCTCAAGTATTGAACTAAAATAAATCGGTTAGTGCCATTACAAAGATTTGACTACCGCGTTTCATTGACATTTGGCTCGATTTTTATCTAGATTAATACTGTAAGCATCTTTACAGTTTTTTTGATGTTGGATAATCGAAAAAACGGGAGTTACGTATTTTTATTAAAATAATGAATAGCTAAAAAACTATGTTCTATATATCGGATGACCTTGATTTTTTTTTCTAGCATACATATTTATATATAGACACATAATCCGTTGTTAACTCTAAATACCTAAACTATCGACTTACCAACTTTTGGCACTAACCCGACGATATTATGTTTTATTCATTCATAGATACGTGGCTCCAGATTTAGCCATCACATCGCTATATTGGCGCGCCTGGATGGTGCTAGTGATGATAGCCGCACACAATCCTCACACTTTCTCGAAGGACGCCTTCGACAAGTATCCGACGCTGAAGGCTCTCATTGAAATGTGCATCACAAAGTAAGTTTCCCGTCATTAATGCAAACACACGGGAAAGGGAGGCAAGGAGTATGAATAGACGATTGTATTTTGTACCTCGTTTATTTTGATTTTACACTTACCTAAGTAGATGTTGCTTTGTTAATATTTTATTTGACACCTCACTGCAGTAAGTGTGCGATAATTTAATGTTGCCCAAAGGAATGTCGTACGTATATAACTGACAAATAATGCACTTCATTATTTTGTTTCCATCTTGACTTGGAGACAGTGGTATCTAAATATCAGTGGCGAAGGGTGGAGGTAGGCTGTTAAGATCCGCCATAAATAGTGCACACTAAACTTTGTCAGTCATACATATTTGTTTTCATTTAAATAAGACTATAATTTACAGATGGTGTTGGTAAGTTTTTAAAATTCAATTAAATCCTGCGAAAACCTAGCCATAATAGATAATAGTCAAAAAATACTCATCTATCTATAAATCATGCAATTAAATCATACATAACTTTGATATTTTATAGACAGAATAACATTTTTTATCTATTATAGTTTGGTTAGGCAGGGCTTAATGAATTTAAAAAAATGAACCTACAATATGTGTAATATGTATTCTTAATCCAACGAAAACAAATAAGTATGAATGAAAATGTGTGCACAATTTTGTCGTATCGCCCAAAATATATCAAAACTATTATTGTTTGGTTTAGGCAGGGTTTAATTGATTTTTAAAAACTAACCAAAACCATCTATAAATTGTAATCTTAGTTCAATAAAAACAAATACGTATGACTAACAAAGTTTAATGTGCACTATTTATGACGGATCTTAACAGCATACCTCCACCCTTCACTACTGCTAAATATAGACTAGTAGTATTTCACTAGATAATATTGTGTACAGATCAAGATTATACATATAAAATTATAGAGGTAATGATTAATAATTTTTCTGCAGCAAATGGAGTTGCGATGAGTGGGTGGCAGAAGTGGAAGGAGAGCGTCAAGCCGTTCTTCAGTTTGAGGGCCACTTGGCGGCCGCCAGCAGCAAAGTGGCCATCACCGAACACACCAGTAGACTCCTGTGTCAGGTGATAACTAACACAAATAACCGAAATATAATTTAAAATAACAGATGGCGCTAAAAGTATTAGCCAGGTCTTACATAAAAACTCGTCTCAACTGCAATACGTTGAATTTGTCAATGTAACAAAACACGTGTAACTAAATGTACTGCCGCACACTGCATGATTGCAAACAAAAAACAGCTGGTGTCGCATGCAACAAATTTCACCCGACATGCAGCACAGGTATAATCTCAAAATGTTTCGTCATTCATTTTGGCTAGCCGAGTGACGTCATTGTCTCAGCATGGCTTCACCTTTTCAATGTAACTGGTCTTATTAGAGTGGAGACACAGCACGTATCACATTATTTGTGAACTGTTGCAATGTGTTTAATCAATGTAATCTCAAAACGATTTTAGGATAACACTAGGTTGGCACCATAATATCTTTTAATTTGTAGAGAATTTATTACTTTTCAGTTGATGCTGATGGATCCCACTGGTCCAGCCAGAAGACCTCCGCCGTCCGTGCTGGAGTGCCTGCAAGCCCTTAACAAAAGCCTCCGACTGGGCCACCTGCTCTGCCGCCAGCCCTCCCTCTTATTAGACATTATCAGCCGACAAGGGACACAGCGTGCCATGCCCTGGCTGCAAGACTTGCTGCACAACTCGGAACACTCACTAAGGTACCAATTATGTACAGGTAATCCCTCTTCATCCCGACCCCGGCGAGTGGGGATTTGTTATACGAGGGTGGGTCAATAATTCCTTAGAAAAAAGCATTAAAACAGTTTTTATTTTTGTATTTTTCAACATAATCTCCTTGGAGCTCAATACACTTGGTTAGACGTTTCTCAATTTTTTTTAAACCGTCAGAAAAATAAGTTTTCGGAAGGTCCTCAAAATAAGCATTTGTCCGATCGATGACTTTTTCATTTGAAAAAAAACGTTGTCCACTTAGCCATTTTTTTAAGTTTGGGAAAAGGAAAAAGTCACTGGGGGCTAAATCTGGCGAATACGGTGGGTGGTCGACCAATTCGAACTTCAATTCTTCAATTTTAGCCATTGATCGTAAACATGTGTGAACACGGGCATTGTCCTGATGAAAGAGGATTTTTTTCCTGTTTAAATGAGGCCGTTTTTCTTCAATTTTGTTTTTTAGCTGGTCCAATAAAGATGCATAATAATCCCCTGTTATTGTTTTTCCTTTTTCCAAATAGTCAACGAAAATAATTCCACGTGCATCCCAAAATACAGTAGTCATAACCTTACCAGCTGATTTTACGGTTTTCGCCTTCTTTGGACATGGTTCGCCTTTCGCAATCCACTGCTTTGACTGTTCTTTCGTCTCGGGAGTATAGTGGTGTATCCATGTTTCATCTACAGTCACAAAGCGACGAAAAAATTCATCCGGATTGCGTTGCATGAGCGACAACAGGTCTTTAGAGGCCACCACCCTATTGCGTTTATTGTCGACTGTGAGCAAACGCGGCACCCATCTTGCAGAAATTTTTTTCATGCCCAATTTGTCATGTAAAATAGAAATGACGCTACCTTTTGAGATCCCTGTAACCTCAATTATCTCACTCAACTTTAATCTTCGGTCACTTAACACCATATCGTGGATTTTATTGATTATTTCTGGTGTAGTCACCTCTACAGGACGTCCTGAGCGTGGTTCATCCTTTGTTGATGTACGACCACGTTTAAATTCATTTAACCAGTTATAAATAGTTGCAAGTGAAGGAGCAGATATGCCGTGAACTAAATCCAACTCATTTTTTATTTCCTTTGCTGTTAACCCTTTTATATTAAAATGTTTAATAACAGCTCTAAACTCAATTTTCTCCATTTTCCATTTTCCACAAGCAAATTTTTTTTTTAAATGTACGAGAAACACACAACAACCCGACCAATCTGATTGAAACTTCGCAGCATACTGAATCGGTAGTGCCGCTGCATGAAAACAAACCGCTTGCAGTACTAGTCGCGCCACCTGTCGGCTTTTCTAAGGACTTATTGACCCACCCTCGTATCTCGATCTTTTTTTAAAACTGGAAATTGTCCACCAAATTTTATTTTTAATGTGGATGAGACGGGACTCTATTGAAAATGAATGCCAACACGTATGTTTATTTCCATAGAGGAGAAGACTGCTTCTGGATTTAAAGCATCGAAGGATTGTCTAACCCTTCTTCTCTCAAATCATTGAAGAAACTGATGGAAGTGACAGAGATGCCATGCGGGTTTGATGGAAACAATTTAATATTATGAAAGCTACCAGAAACATCGACAAAGCGTGGAATGAAGTCACCCAGGGATTTCAGTGAAATTGTTGAAGTTCACTGCAATTATGAAAACGATATTCAAAATATCATCGAAGAGACTAGTCTTATAGCCATATCCGGAGGCATCGAAGTTGTTGATGTAGATGATATTCAGACTTTGTTAAAATTACACGGTGAACTCTTAACTAATGAAAAGCTGCAGGAAATGGACTGCCATAAGTCCCTAGAAAATTTAGTCTCCGAACCTGTTCCCGTGTGAAAGAGTTGAAACCATTGAAAAGGCTCTTTCTCTTCACAATCAATGCGTGGAGTTGTTAGAAGAGAACGGCGAAGATTACGAGTGACTGAGTGCTGTAAAACGTGTCTGTAATGCATTACGTACTTGACAATAAACGTAAAGAGGTAGCGAAATTTTGCTTATCGCGACCATGCCCAGAACGTATCCCCTGGGGGCTACCTGTATACTTATCAATTTTTCAGGGACATGATGTGTTGTTAATTTAACTGTTTGTTCATATTCATATGACCTCTCCACCCATATGCCAACTAAAATCTAGAAAGCCTTTCTGGGCGTCAGGAGAGGTGCTGGTTCAAAGAAACGAAAAGCCTGGGGAAACTTAGCACTGTAAATGGTAGGCATTTGGGGTAAGAAACTCCCATCTAGTGATAGTCCCAATGATAGAGCTCCCAGGAAGCCAATTCCTCGCAAATATTTATGTTTATAAAAAAAAAATCTGTTATTTACATTATTTACACAATTTGTTTTCTCATCAGCGTATTACCAGTGCAGTGCCTGTGCGAGTTCTTAGTTATTGGCGGCAGCACCGGTCTTGGTGGCAAGATTCAGGAGCTCATCCATCATCTCCGTCAGCTGGTCAACGAAGCTTCGAGCGTCAAGCTTGTCCTCTCCTTCTTCCTTCAGCGATTGACTAACACTCACCCTCCAGTGAGACATCAAGCTAACAGAGTAAGCATCATGACAACTGCAAACACTCGCATAATCGTTATTCATGTGTTGTGCCTGCGTCAGACTATTGTGATGAATATACCCTCAAGATGCCGAAACACATGACCGAATCACATCTAACATAGGGTGGTTGCAGTGTCCACTAACTTTGCTAACATCATTTATAGGTGGCGTCAGGAGTAATCCAAATTTTAGTTATGACTTTTTGGAAAAAATATGAATTCGGGTGATGATAGTAAGATATTGACATATATACCCTCTCGCTCTATCACAACAGTCCTAAATTGGGAACAGGTTATCCAAATCTTCAACTTTAATTATAGTTGATCGTTCCGAAGATGGGTATAGCCTGAAACAGCTGTCCAATGACTCAATTAAAGTACAATTAACAGAAAAAACTGTTTCAAAACCATTATAATGGAGGGCAATTAATATTATTTCGATACTTAATATACACAAGATTTAAGAATGTAGCATTCATTTTATTGAAAGAAGTATATATTAATAAAACTCATAAACATACGTATTTGAGACATCTGATAAGAGTGGAAATGAAATACATATCTTTCACGTATTGAGGAGTGCTCATAACCAATCTTTTATTATTTTATAGGGCTTAAAACTGGTTCTCAGTGCCATTTCCACAGAGGAACCGACCGACGCTGATTGGAACGTCAATGTGAACCCTGAGTATGTTAAAAAATATTTTTCTAATACAGTTAGTTCGTTAGTTAAACACGGTTAGTTCGAAATTCCTCAGAGTCCTGGCATATAAAAATATTCAATAAATCGTAATAAGGTACACTATTTCATGAGCCAGTCATTGAAAATTGTGACAGACTTTTTTTAAAACATCATAAGCTTATTTTATGAAGGTTATAAAAATAATCCTGACATTTTATGACCTATTAACACACACAGCGGTATGTCATCAGAGGCACAACTGCATTCCGCTCAAAAGAAAAACAATAACTCACATGTTTCAGGGCTGTAGGTATTTAATTGTTGATTGTTTATCGGTTTTCACATAGTTTTACTAGAGAACCAATGCCAAACAATAATGTATTCAATATTTTATTATTCTCAGGGAATGGTTATCGATTATCCCCTTGAACCGCCATTGGCTGACGGTCCGCGACGAAGTGGTGTCGTCCCTGCGTGGCGCTTGTCTAGTGGAGACGGAACCCAGTCATCTCAACTGCTACATTCTTTTCCTTGCCCAGCATGTCCAACTCAATTCGCCCACCGCCCAGCAGTTACAAGAGATTGTCTGTGTAAGTGCCACTGCTATTGCGTCTTGAGAAATACAATATGTACACATTTTTCAAATAAAATTCTTTAGCTATTTTATAATTTAAATTGATATTTTATTATAATTATTGTAACATTTATTGAATGTAAATGAATGAAACTAATAATATACATGACGCTGTTGTGCTGCAATTTCTCTTAAATTATGTATCAGTTGCGTGACTTCAATGGAAATAATTTTTAATTTGACTGTCAATGGTATGGAAACTGCTCAATATAAGTTAATATAAACTTTAAATAATTTATTGCTTAGTTTATCACCAGACTTACTGTTATTTTCATATTTCATATTTTTTTTTATTATCAATGAATCCCATTAGAATGGCGTCTGTTGACAAAATTATATGGAAATCTAGTGTTGACAGAATGCTCTACTCAAATGAGCCTAAAGCGCCATAGGTATATATTATGATGCACGTCGCGTACTATCATGTGACTTCACAGTAAGCTGCCGCTACGGGAAAACGTGTGTAATGTCATTTTTCTTAATGTTTAAAATGTTGTCAGACTGATGCTCCCACTCCATGGCACATTTTAAACCTTTAAACGGACATTGTTGGTTAGCAAAATCTGGCGAAATAACCAGAACAACAATGAGGTCACCTCACGCGTACCACACTGCATCGACACCCACATGACTCAATGAACGTTTTTTATCATTTTCTACATGCCTACATATTTTCGACCCATGTCATAATCGCGTGTTTTTGTTTTTAGCGTTTTGAACTATGTGTTTTCTATAAGAATGTTGTCTATTATCTATGATTTGCAGGTTGGGTTCTGTTCAAAATATTATCTATGGATGCAATTTCGCAAGTAATTTTAACGTACGCACATGTAGAAACTGTTAAAATTAATTGAAATTAACATAAATAATGAATACTAATACATTAAAATTGGCACTCTCCATTGTTGAATTTACAGAGGTCATGATCATTCAAAATATTCTGCAAAATGACGAAACCATAGACTAAATTTGTCGCCGTGACGGCGTGAGAGTATGCGACATGCATCATAATGTAATTGAAGCATAACACTCTTTCCTTGGTCATGCCCCATATTTCTGACCCATACATTACAACAATTATTATCATAAAAATACATTTCAAGTGCCTTTTCAATGCCTTGGGACTTAGCACTTTTGTTAGACCAAAGTGACATTTGTTGGCTAACACAATTCTTCTCTTAATCTTGATTATAAACTGTTCTCACTATTAGTGGGTGATCCCAGGTATACGAAATTGTTGACAGCTTAATGGTAAAATTAATCACTAAACGTTATACTCCTGAATAATAGCCGATTAGTATCACTCTATGCATCTCAGCCTAAGAATTACCAAAAAAAATCTGGAACATTAAATTATGTGCTTTTCACAGCATATGGGCACACTGGTTGTTGAGCGCATGGTGATTATGTCCGCTCTTGTTCCCGTGGCGGCTCTCAACTCCGAAGCCAATGACAATTCGATGGACGATATCGAAACCAGCCCGCACCATATCCTGCACGCTCTCAACATCATCTTCTATAACCACTTGCAAAAGGTAAACAATGAATAACCATCTATGTTAATTTTCTAATAGAAATTACTATACTATTGCTACCTTTATTTGCTATCTATACTATATGTATCGTCATATTGGAATTATATGGCACCATATTCACCAAACCCAGATATGTGATATGGCTTTTTTAAGTTTAAAAAGCAAAATTTTATAGGGTACAGTTTCTTTTTAGACATATTCTTCTGGCATTGTGGCCACGATGAAATCACTTTGGAATGGTGTTGGTGTCTTTTGAAATTAACAATACCAACACCAAAATAAGTCGCCTGCACTGACACAAGAATCTTGACACCACTCTACCTTATCTTTCGTAATAATATGGTTTGCTTGAAATTTCATTTTCATATTTATATCTGTAATAGTGAAAGCCTTGAAAAGATTTTTTTTTAAATCAGTTGAAAATATCTAAATGGTTAATATAATGCACTATAATTTCAATATGATGGGATGTGTAAGGCCCCGCGCCGATGCAACCACAAGACGATGTGTTACCCCTGTATGTCCCAAGCAGACGTCCTGCTTCAGCTGTCTCCTCCTGCATGAAACTTTTTTCCATTTATTTGAAAATTTTTCAATTTTTCAAAATAAAACCTGTAAGTGATTCCCAACTGGGTTCCGCAAGAATTTGCAGACTTGACAGCATGAAACTAGAAATAAAGATTTTAACTTGGTCCGAGTTAGTGGTTAGGAAGTCAAGTGAAAGTATTCCGTTGTCAGTCGCATACTATGCACTGTATATTTTGTGCAAAATAAAAATATTTACTGTCCCACTATGGGTAGGAGACGGACAGATTCTTCTAGCAGTGAACAGTGCTAGTGTCATTTGAGAGTAACGATACCAATACCTAAATTAGTCGCCTGCACAGCCGCAAGAATCTGACACCATCCTACAATTTATTCTGTAAAGCTACCCAAATTATCTGTATATAACAGAATTTGGGATACATTATCTGTATGTGAGATTTAAATTATGGTAAATCCATATTGTCAATGTTACAAGAGTGTGAATTAGTATTTTTTTACATTTTAAACATCTGGTATTTGTTAGTGAGACGATTTAAAATATTTATATACATATATTTTCTAAAATAAATTTTAACATACAGTTGAACTTGGTTATTACGAGGAAGATGGGACCGACTGAATTTGCTCGTTATAAGCATTACTCGTTATATCGTTATATAACATTTTTCGCGCCACATTCTATTTAAGCATAGAACATAAAAAATCTGAAAAGCATCGTAAAAATCCCCGAAACAAGCATGGCATTCATAAACTACAAAAGAAGTTGTTTATTGTAATGGAGTGCTGAGGTACCTACTGACTTCACAAAGCTTGGATTTTTAACATGCAATTTCAACCATTTGTGTGGATACTTTTTCAATGTTGTTGGCGAAAACACCAATTAGGTATGTCATAAACGTAATCCGATCCCGGCGGCATTTATTGCTTAAGGTCGAAAATGTTGTTTTTAAACGATCAACACATTAACAGTTTTGCTTAGTATACCCGAGAAGTAGCTCGTTATAAATTATAAAAGTGAATAAATGTATGGAGAAAATCATAAACTAAAATGTCAACGAATGTTTCCTCGTTACATACGAGATCTCGCTATTTCCGTGATCATAATAACCAAATTCGACTGTAGTAATAACTCAAATTCAGTGCCTCACAAACATTCATTCATTAAGATTTTACACATTCTCTATGGCGCCTACCGAGAGTGAATCATCCAACGGATTGGAAACATCTAGTCGGGGGGCACTAGAAGACAGATGGTATTCCAAAGATTACCATCTAATGCTATACTGAACCGCGAACACCTGTTTATATTTTATTTTAATATGTATTCTCATCCAAATAAAAACATGCCAAATTCGGGAAAATGTCTTCAGATGATGAGGTAAGATGTTTTATTATGTTAAGAAATAGAAGTCGTTGAACAAAAACGGATAAGATGTGGAATCCGTTAAGTTCTAAAATTAAATATAATAATTATGACGATACGATTACGGTGATGAGTAAAAATGCAACAAAGGCTATCTTGAAATGATTGGCTAAGAGATGTATTGTCAGATGGCTTAACGTAATTGAAGTATTTGGCAAGTTCGCAGATTCAGCAGAACAGATAGCTGTAAGTTCTCTTGGCTTGTCTGAATGATAATGAGATTATCCCTTGAAATCCATATAGCCACATCTTAAAGGGTTTCAATTTTCCAATGGTCCGTTGTCCATGCTTCGACTCCGTAGACCAATACGGGTATTTATAATGTAGCACCTGCCTGTGTCTTGATTGTAGAAAAGAAGTTTTTTTCAATCTTGCATCTTGCCATCTCAATTTTGATCTTGATCTCATGGTCTGGGTTCTAGTCTTCTTGTTTACGGCAACCAAGATATGTCATATCGTCGCTAATTTTTTACAAAGACGTTTCTCAATTTTGGTCAGTTTTGAGTTGTTTGATGTAAAGAATTCAGAATTTGAATATGCACATATTCCTCCAACACGTATCTCAAAACATACTTTATAACATAATAGATTTAAGGAATGCAAAAAAATCGTATCACAATAAAGACTTATAAATATTATAAACTCGTATCTTGAGTTACGTGTTATGTGTTGAGTTACATAGAATACCGAACTTCGACATGATTATACTGCAGTTCTTTCTCGTAAGTCAACATTCAAATATGTGTAACTATACTAAATGGATATTTCATAGAAGAAAATTTATTTCTGAATTTAAAACCGAGAATAAAGTTGTTATTTGCCTCTCCTGAAAAGTTGTATTTTTTGAGATACAAGTTTGTAGAAATTTACTGACGATATAGTGCATCCTCTTTATCGGTTTGCTCTCAATATACAGCCAGGCATTATCGACCTTTTGTTTACAATAAAGACAATTTTTTCCCATTCATACTGTGCCCGTACACTTATGTTACTCATTCCGGTCAGTAAACATTGGTCTTCGGCATTATCCGCCAGTAGCCACTCTAATGTATGATCTTTACATCATTATGGGTGTCGCCAATCTCACATAGTTATAGTCTTCTGTTATAGACTATAGTCAGAACCATTGATATACTACTGGATGAATCATATGCTTCCTAAAATGACGCCCGATTTTCAGCGAGTCGGCCTTTGTTAAAACTTACTGAGTAAGCCCGGTCTAGCTTGCATCTTACTCTAACTAATAGTCAGCGCATGACGACTTGCTCTGTCTGTTTTGCGTTGCAGCACCCTTAGGTTCACTATTCCAAGAACGCAAATTTAGTTTTACAGCCAGAGCAATACGGGTGAAATTCGGGAATCCATGTTAACGGTCTTAACGCATTATACCTACAAGGAAATATTATTAGACGATATTCGTTAGATCTTTTGTGGTACATTTTTAAAATGACACTTGTATGGGAACTGCTCATCTAGTAGTAATAGTAACGAATAGTAAGAATATTAATTCTTTTGACCATGTCTGACGAGAAATGGATGTCAGCCACTTGCTCAACCTATTAGGCCCATACTCGGACTCATACACAAATTGAAAAACAATATGTGTACTTGCCAGACCCAGGATTCGAACCTGTGACCCCTGCGAACCTGTGGCGCTTAAGCCACGCGGCCATCGTGGGTGTATTTGTTTTTAATATCTATTGCATAATATTGCAGTAGTGAAGGGTGGAGGTAGGCTGTTAAGATTTGCCATAAATAGTACACGCTTTGTTAGTCACACGTATTTGTTTTTATTGAAGACTACAATTTACAGATGGCGTTAAAAATCAAAGAAAACCTTCCTAACCCAATCCATAATAGTTTTGGTATATTTTGGCAACATGACAAAATTGTGCACGCATTTTCATTCATGCTTATTTGTTTTCGTTGGATTAAGAATACATATTACACATATTGTTGGTAAATATTTTTAAATTCATTAAGCCCTGCCTAAACCAAAGTATAATGGATAAAAAATATTATTCTATCTATAAAATATCCAAAGCTATGTATGATTTAATAGCATAATTTTAGATGTTTTATAGATAGACGAGTATTTTTTGACTATTATTTTTATTATTGCTGGTTTTTGCAGGGTTTAATTGATTTTTTAAATCTAACCAACACCATCTGTAAATTGTAATTTTATTTCAATGAAAACAAATACGTATGACTGACAAAGTTTAGTGAGCACTATTTATGGCTGATCTTAACAGCCTAACTCCACCCTTCGCCATTGTAATATTTTGTAACTTTAACGATACTAAATAATCTCAGTAGTTTGCGAAAAGCCACTAGATCTATGAATGTGTAATGCCGTTAAAATTAATAATAGTACGAGAAATAATGTAAGCCACTTAAAATTCAAGTTTAATTAAAACACGATAGCTTACTCGCCAGGTGAATTAATATTTCATAACACTGTTGTTTTATTTTAAGAAAATGCTGTTTAAGGTTCGAGAGCCCCCGAAAGAAGCGTACGACTGGTGCTCCAGCCAAGACCAGATCTTCCTGCAGTGGCCGTCCGGAGAGGAGTGCACTCTTTACATTCTCGTCGTTCACGCAATGATTATGCTTCTGACGTATGGACCCAGTAAATGTGAGTCATAATCTGAACTAACAGCCCTTCGTTTGTATTGACTCACCTCGTTGACTAGTTAGGTAGCTGGTGGGCGTGGTTGTACCAAAATAGTAACGACACAAAATGGCATTAGATGCTCTGTGAAAATGTAAAACATTAGCACATCACTTTTATGTTCAAATAGTGGGAGACGAATAATAAAAACCAAACAATATCTAACATTACCATAACAGTGCATACGATTATCATTAATCATAAGTTCCAACGTATTGAACTGACACTTGAAATGCACCCTGTAAGAAGTAATGACCAGTTAACATATATGGGTCAGAAAGCTGGTGCCTGACCGAAAACATGGAAAGAGTGTAGGGATCATTTCACGAGAGTGTGCTGCGTGATATCTTCAGTTTCATTAATGACTCGCAGTCAGGTTGGAGAATATGCTTTGTCCCGCAGGCATTTTGTTTTAGATGGCCTGGCCATTTACAGTAATTACTCTTCTTGGTTGCACACTGATGGCTGAGGATCGTGACAACATTTGAATTTCGTCATCGTTTGAGCGACCAAGAATTTCCATCCTTCTCGATTTTCCGCTTCTCTCAGGGCAGAATGGATGGTGCCCCCCCAGTCAGTTCTTTCATGTGGTCTCTCCAGCGCGCAGACAGACGCTCTTCCTCTGCTTTGCCTTCCCTGGAGGTCACCCAAAACCACCAGTCTCTTCAGGTTGTCCGGTCCGCGCCTGACAATATGTCCAAAAAACTGCAGAATTCGTCTCAGAGATACTGTCGAGAGCCGTTCCTTTATCTGCAGTCTCTGGATGATTGACTGGTTCGTCCTGTGCTCCGTCCAAGAAATACGAAGCATTCGGCGCCAACACCACATCTCAAAGGCATCAATTGCCTTCCATTCCCTTGTCTTCAGGGTCCACGACTCGACCCCGTATTAAAATATCGAGGACACCAATGTTTGCACAAGCATCATTTTTGTGGCAATCGATATTCCCCGATCCTTCCATATAGTGCTAAGACGTGTCATCGCATTTTTTGCAATCTGTGTGATCCACTGATGGTCGATCCCAGATATACAAACTCGTCGACTGTTTCTAGGTTTTGGAGTGTACTTGCTGTTGGTAGAAGGTTAGCCTGATGGACAACCATTAACTTGGTCTTATTCCTAATAATAAGGAGGCCATATTTGCGACTCTCTTCCTCTAACAGTAATTACACAGGATAGACAAGTCACGCATGACAAAGAAACTGACATTCGGGAAGGGAAGGGAAGGCAAACAAAGACCTCATATAATATGGAGGAATAATCCCGAGTTAGATTTAAAGACCTTCGGTGTACAAAACTGGAGGGAAGCATCTTTGGACAGACCTGAATGATAGAGGAGGCTAAAACACACATGTCCTTAGTGCCAGGAAGAATCAGCAAGAGATTAACAAACCAAGTTCTGGGTTCGGATGAGTACAAGGGGAATCGTGAGAGTGAAGGGTGGAATGTTTTTGTGAATGTGGGGTTATATCAGGATGAACATTGGTGACATGACAGAACTGATTTATTGGGATAAACACAGGGAGAGAATCAAAATATTTAGAATGTGTCGTAATCTTTTGATTGGTAGGCAAATGAAAATAATATTCTACGTCTGTTTGGGGAATGAAATTTTAAACAAATGTTACGCATCATCCAAATAATCCGCAAAGATTTTTGCCACATTCCCGCATCCAACCGTGTGTGGGTGCTCATTATATAAAATATACCCCACGATGACCGAGCGGCTTAAGCGTCAACCTATAATGTTGTGGGTCCCAGGTCCGAATCCTGGGTCTGGCAAGTACACATTGTTTTTCAATTTGTATTTGAGTCAGAGTTTGGACCTAATAGGTTACTCGTAAAAACAAAAATCTCTTAATACAAACCTCCACTCTGTGGAGGCTCATATGTGCTTATTAGGATTAGATAAATAATTTTCATACACAAGATTTAAGAATGCAACATCCGATTATTGAAAATACAACTACATACCTCACAAAACGTAAACGTATCTTTTATCATTTTCATCATATTCCAGTTGATCAGCTTTACTGATCAAGCTACAAATAGAAATGACATTACTACACATGTGGAAATTTGGATTCGATGTGTTATTTAAATGTCTACTAATTTTGACGACCATCTTTTTGTAATTTTAAATCAATGTTTTCAAAATTTGTATTTCAGTCGATAAAGATCAAGAAATATTCAATTGGTTTTTGTCAATCTGGTTTGGTGCGAACGCCCCCAAGGCATACCTTGTGGACACTTCGGAGGAGGCGCTGCTCATCCCTGACTGGCTCAAGCTCAAGATGATGCGCTCCAACCAACCGGTGCTCATCCAGGCCGGCCTCAAAGATCTCGAAGCTTCTCAGTTAGTTTTGTTTATACAAAGTTTTGGAATACCTATCAACTCTATGAGGTTAGTATTCGCTGTTCTAACGTTCGTATTCGTGTCGTTTGTCGAGTTTTACGATGCAGGTGTTGATGACTTGTTATTGTCCTGAATCTGCAGCCTTATTCCATGTACCCACCGCGAGTCGTAGGCATTGCGAGTTGTTATCACTTTGGTTATTCAACCCAACTCAAATACATGCTGCGGTCATATATCGCGGTAAGATCCACCAAACGCACAACAGGGACAATTGACTGTCCCAATAGGATGCTGGATTGATAAGATTTAGCAAAATTATGTGGCAGTGAAAAATATGGAATGGTGAGTAGAGGGAGCTCGAGAATGCTTTCGTCCGACAGTGACAGATTGACAGGTTAATGATAATAATAATGAGTCAGAATAAAACATATATATATATATATATATATATACGATATATGTCACGCTTGTCTTGTCTAAGAATCTGAAAAAAGTGACAGTTTGGTACGTAAGTATTCTTCAGTATGCCGCAAAAGTTTTGTGATGCCGTGACACAAAAAAGATTGGGAAGCACTGCCCTAGATGACATCACAACCATGATATTATGGTACATCTATAATAACCAACTCCAAAATATTTTCATTAAATAATACTATATTATAAATTCACAAAATATTTAAGTTTTACAACATTATCATGATTGTAATTGAGTTGTTTAAAAGCAAAAACGCCTCTGTCCTTGTCATTTTTTCATGAAAAATCAAATTTGCATGCCATTACATAATTATTATACACAGTGGTGACTGCATGTAAACCCATTTTTAAATTATTTTTTTACTATTTTTTCCTTATTTTGTATTTAATCTGTTGGGTTTTATATGTAGACAAGAATATAAGATTACTTTGTACATGTGTGTCATCTTCGTATCTTTATGGACAGTGGCGTTTTTGCTTTTAAACAACTCAATTAATACAGTACAATGTTTTAATAATCATTTTATCAGAGGTAAAACGTATTAAGTGCATTGTTGTCGCTAGGCGCGTGGCCATTAGGTGGCCATTAAATACTATTAGCATTATAATTAAGTGTGGTAATTAACTAGTAATTAACTGGTCAGCAGTGAATGTGTTTTGTGATTAATTAGTAGTCATCATACTGATGTAAAAATATATTGTAGAATTATATTAGTGTTATGACTGGTCCTGGACTGAAAGATATTGGTAGAAGCAGCCAAGGCTTTACGACTTGATCCGTAGCACCATCTAGAATTTTTTCTAGTATGTTTGTTTCTGAGATTTTTCAAAAAAAAAACTTTTTTCTAGGATAAAGAATCACTCTTCAGAATTGAATAAAAAAATATTACGTGATTTATTGACATTTTGAATTTTTGGCTAGCGCATTGCTGAGTGCATTGGACGAGTGCTCTGCGGAGACGACGGCGAATCTGGTGGTGGAGCGTCCCTACATGGCGCAACTGGTGGCCGTGCAGTGGAGACGCGGAGCGAGAGGTGGTCGCCGCTTCTACGCTGCTCTCGGGCTGCAGGAACCTGTTTATCCTGAAGGTTAGTCAGTTGATAAATTTGAAAAATATCAGATACGTAATAAATCGTGCATCAGCTTTTAAAACATCTTGCCACTGATTATTGTTTAGTGTATTATCCGGCTTGCTTTATTATAGCGTGTTACGCATGTAGCTATTTTGTGTCGAGTGACATGTTCATTTTGTTCTGTAATGTATCCATAACTACCCTTTATATGATATCTCCCTAATGACTATAAATTGTCCTTTGTTTAATTCATCGACACCCTAAGTTACTAATTATGATTTCGACTATTGGAATATATCTTTTCAATATTATATTATTGATTAACAACAATTTATCCACCCTATCTAGCTGTGTTACTACACACATATAAACCCTTGTACATGAACTAAGCGTCACTAATATTACTTACTTACTATTTCATATTTATACTATTGTAAAAGATTCTAATATCATTTAACTCAAAACATTCAACTTGTTCAAACTTAACTCAGCTCTACTCTCCGAGTTGTTTCACTGCGGATCGAACTCTCCTGAATTCTTTCCCTTTTAGAATTTTAAATAGAGCTATAATTGGCTATCGGCTTTCCTTCCTGCGGGGTTACTTTTTTCAAAAAGATTTTTTCTATTGGTTATAATATAATATATTTTCTCAGAAGTTTTTTCAAAATTATGTTTACATATATATTAAAATTCTGATTGATTTAAGTTTTGTACTATTCCATTTAAGTCATTTTATGCAATGTAGGTTTCGCCTTTCGGCATCTTCTGGCACTTGTGCACTCATCAATGGTAAATGCACACTGACACGGCATACAGCTAATTCTCGTCAAGTGACAGTTTGACACAACTAGTACAAGATGAATAGAGCCATTACATTTAGCTTGTCAAAATTCGATAGAATAAAGCACAATTAAAAAAAGAAATCAACCATCTGCTTGCCTTCAATTGAGACATGTTTTCATACTTCAGCTTTCGAAAAATTTCTTCACAGAGCCAGTATTAGTGGATGACCCTCTGCCCCAATTGCCATTGTACGGATCGAACACCGACAACGATTGGAAGCTGCTGACTCAAGGGACACAGACTGACACCAAAGAGATACTGCTGGAGGAAGTGGGGCCACTCTTCGCTACTACCTTTATGGGAGCGACCACCTACGAGGGAAACATCAACAAGGCATTTGTTTCATTGCAAAAGGTTTTTATCGGAATCTGGATATTAATAAATTATTGCGACATGCATTTCAACTCTAGATGTTAATGCTGCAAATTTCTTTATAATTAATTTCTTAGTTCGAAGCAGCTCGAGAGTGGATCGATTATTTCAGTTGCGGCCTTATTTTGGAGAGATTTTTGAGATTTATTTACTTGCCACTGTATGGATACTAGTGTGGTTTTGTCTAATTGACTTCCTGTGACATAACATTACATTTTTTTTGAACCATGTCCGATCCTAAGAATATAATATGGGCTTAGGGACACGGGACCCATGACGTTATAGGCCGATATATTATCCGCTTGGCTATTGTGGGCGACATTACATACTATCTTGGAAATCAGGAGAGCCAGTTGTTTTTAAACTGGGAGGGCAATAACTGTGTTTAACTAAATCGCTTCAGCAGGCCTATTCTAACATATCACTTAACATCGAAAAAGAGCTAATTGTGATAAATATATCACATTTATCACTTTACGTATTCAAACAGGTAATTATGTAGATAAGTTAACCGTCTGAACTGTCAAAAATGCTATCTTTTAACAGCCCCTCTCTTGGCTGTGTTAACTTGTAGAGTGAGACAGAGTATATCAATTTTACATATTGAGAATTGAGATGCAATATCCGTCGTCTTAATTTATGATTCCCGGCGAGCTGTCGAATATCGAGTGACTAGTAGCGGCTAGTAATAACATAATATATTTGTTTTGCTGCAATCGCAATGGCATGGCTAATAAAATTGTAGGTTATGTTGACATGTCAATACAAAATTCTTGGGTTCGGACGTATCCGCCGGCACGCACATACACGAATTTTACCGACATGTCTACCAACCAAAATTTTTGCCGTATTACGAATTTATCAACTATTGGTGATGGCCGCCGATAATTGCTTTGTGAATGGAATGCCTTCCGTGTTAATTTGGACCAATGAAAATAACGGAAACATGCTAAAGTGATAACTGTTAAGAATAGCTACGCAGGGAGTGATACATATGTGAGGGAAGTTTAGGTTGACATTGTTTTATAAATTCTTAATGGTCACCAATTGTGAAAAATCTCACAACCGGTCTTATAAATCATTATTGTTTAAATAGTACTTAAAATAAAATTCCAATTTTGAAAGGTATACAACTACTATATAAAATTGCACCACAGGTTATTTTTTTACATTTCAAATTCCAAATTTTACGGAAAATATTTTAAAGCAAATAATATAACATTTTTATATGTCAAATGGCCTCGTTTGTTCATCTGTCATATTTTAGTCAACGAGAATTGGAACACTGATAAAAACATATAGCCTCCATGAGCCCATGTTACCATTCCCTGGTTTATTTGACAACATACTTTAAAAACACGAATATAGTTTTAATGCACGAAAAGAGATTTATGTTATATTTTTAAATCATATTGCATTTAATTAACTTTCAGATAATCTCCACCGAAGTAAAAATCACATCCAATCCGAAATTTGCATTCACCGACTGCCCCTACATTCAGTGCATTGTGATTTATCTTGGCCTCATTCTGGAGAGTCCAAAATGCTACCAGTTTGCGAGCGGATTCCTCAAGTACGTGAGGTACTCCTGTCCCCTGGTGAGAGTTCTCCTGCACTGCCGGCAGACGCCCTTCCACGAGCCGCTGTCCAAGATTAGTGAGACTCTCCTGGGCCACTACCAGGCGGCCAGCGGTCCATTGGTTTCCCTGCTCAAGTCATTCGCTGAGAGCAAGTCTAAGACTATCCTCACCGGAGACCGCAGTATTGCCAATAGTGATATTGAGAAGACAGTTGCTGTTACATTTGATGAATTTAAACGTAGACCCGGTGTGACGAATATCAAAGACTTCTTGGTTAATAGTAAGTGTTTTATTTTTATAATGGTTTTTCATCTAGAAATAGTTAAAATTAATCGAGCAATATTCAAACAAAGATCCTTTATTTAGAGTTAATGCAGTGTTTTCCAAAATGGCATTATCGCGATTAATAATCTTGGGGGCGGTAGTAGGGGCCGAGTAGTGGCCAATGGCCGAGCGGCAAACGCGACGGCTTATAATGTTGTGGGTCCCAGGTTCGAATCCTGGATCTGGCAAATGTGTGTTTGGAGTCATAGTATGGACCTAATCGGTTGACAAGTGGCTAATATCTATTTCTCGTATAAACAAAATGTTAATACAAACCTCAAAACAAACCCCATATGATCTTCTTGGTATCGGACATGGTAAAAAAAAAATATGACTGGTAGGTAAAGATGTACTTGAAGATGTTTAGCATAAAGATTTTGAATTTCTGCCAAGATACACATTTTCCTTATTTCTGTTTCAATCAATTAAAAATGGTCACTCTGAAAATGATGTACTGAAAATCCATCCGGATATTTGATTATATAGTGTCCTCATATATTAATATCCTTTTAGCACTGGAATCGTGTCCTATCAACATGCTGGAGCACATGGGCCGTCATCTGATTGATACGCACGACACCAAGACCCTCATGGAGGCCATGGTGACGATTCTAGAGAAGCAGCAAGCTGGCAACATCCTCAGAATGAAAAGTGAGCCCGGAACAGATATCAAACCGGGTGGCAATTTGACTCTGGCCACTGGCGGGGAAGCTGCTGGACTAATCATCGACTGGATGGCAGACCTGCAGCCCGAACTACTCGGAGATGATCCAAAAGCTCAGGTTTGTTAAATAACTGGGTTAATGTGTTTGTTAGTTGGCCGATTTTCTAGTGGCAAAATTAAAACATAATTACAAGATAAAAATAACTTTTTAAATTTTCTGTTGAATCATATAAACTTCACTTGACTAGCTTAAACGATCAAAAAAAATTGTAGTTGATAGAAATAATACTGAAATGTCATTTTGACATGTCATGTTGATTCCCATAGTAACGCACGTATATATTAATAATTTAGTTATAGGACCCCAGACCCCTAGCAACCAATAATGGTGTCGAAATAACTTTTCATACAAAACAGAATTAACTGAAAATGAATTCAATTCTACTTAAAGATGGCTAAAAGTATTAAAAAAATATATTGGCATCGTGTTCTGATATATTCTAAAAGTTTCAAATGTCTAGCTAGTTGGGAAGTTAGTTAAAAATCGATTGCAAGATTTGTACCGGACAAATAAGAATACGAGCTAAGAAAAACTTTGTAAAAAATAACAGCCATCTAATAATTAAGTGGTATGAATAGAAGACACATAATTTGAGATCAAATATATTATAACCACTAGAAAAAATCTTATAAAAAATACGATACCCAACGGGATTCGATCCCATATGGTCTGCCAATTAGGCTTTTGTATTTTAAATCACCCAGATATAGAATCACACAGTTTTAGACACCCAAAATGGCCGCGTGGCTTAAATGTCGGCCTATAACGTTGTGGGTCCCAGGTTCGAATCCTGGGTCTTGCAAGTACACATATTGTTTTTCAATTTGTGTATGAGTCAGATGGATCTAATAGGTTGAGCAAGTGGCTGAAATCTATTTCTTGTAAGCCCATATGATCTTATTAGGATCGAATATGGTCGAAAAAAAAATATTAAATCAAACTATTAATATTACCTTAATCACTAAATTAGTACTAAATTAGTCTCCAAATTGTAGTTATAACGTACTTGCACTTGCTAATAATTTAATAAACTAATAACGAAATAATTCATTCAACACAGAAAATATATTTTCCGACCATGTCCGATCCTAATAGGATCATATGGGCCTCCACAGAGTAGAGGTTTGTATTAACAGATTTTGTTTTTTACGAGAAATGGATGTCAGCCGCTTGCTCAACTTATTAGGTCCATACCCTGACTCACACACAAATTGAAAAACAATATGTGTACTTGCCAGACCCAGGATTTGAACCTGAGACCCACGGCGTGATAGTCCAGCGCGACCACCGTGGTATTACCACCGTAACACAGAAAATATATAACCACTTCGAACTCCGCTAGATGTCATATCTATTTTCAAAAAGATTTTTTCTAATGATTACATTTTCTGAAGTATTTTTAATGTATTGATTTTGTATTTTTTTTTTTTGTTTCGTCAGATGAAGCTGATGTTCAGATCAGGGGGTGCACCGTGGCAGGAACTCCTGGTGGCCTTGTTGGCTCATCGAGCATCTTGGAGAACACTCTACGGATGTCTGACAGCTCTTTTGGCGCCTGATTGGTAAGCAAATACACGTTATAAGCTATATAGGTATTGTATTTGATACTAGCCTTTTATGTAACATTATCATACTATGTTTCTCTATAATTCTCTATGATTTAGCTTGTTATTTGTTGGTTAATCACTGGTTATCTTTGAAGAAACATCCTTGTGTGTATTGTTGGTAATAAGATACTTCATTATCATCAGCCGGAATTGATTGACTTCTGGTTAAAAACCTCTTCATAGCTTTTAATCACACGGACAATCGATCGCTCATGAAAAATATATTAATATATATTAATTTAAGTAGTAACGGATTTTATTACCACTTTATTGAAATCGATATAATCAATGTCGATTAAATCAATGTTGTAATGGTTCGACAGTTGACACAAAACCGAACCCAGTGGAAAATATGACAAATAGGACAAATGGGACAATTATAAATTAAATCAATATAATGATGTGATAAATGAAACAAAATCGAGCCCAGTGGCAAATGTAACCAAATGGGACAATAATATAATATGTAATCATTATATGGGACAATCATATAAGCGTGACAAATGTGACCAAATAGGACAATAATAAATGAAATCAATATTATCAATGTCGACTAAATCAATGTTATAATCTTTCATTATTATTATCCTAAGAGATTTTGGAAAACGCACTAACGGCTCATTTAAGCGACATTTTATTGTTATTTTTACATCTTCACTTCAAAATGTGCGCTACCGATTCATCTACCTTTTGAATTGACCACATTTCACAAATTTTCAATGATTTTACAGGTACTTGACGTTTATATCCGATATTTTCTTACACACCGTATACGATCGCCATATTTACTGTCCACGCCTGTCAGAATGACGTCTTTGTCGCTTAAGACCTTCTAATCCTTTATTTGACAAACGAATTCGATTATTTTTATTCAAATATCGTAATGTAGGCATTGGCGCACTTTTTTCCGGTGAAAAAACCATAATTTTGGTACAATTTAATACGTATAATATCTTTTGACAGCGGGGTACGCCACTGACGGCCATTTCATAGATAATGTGATATTCGAAATTTGATTTTTTTAAAATACTTTGTGGCTGTTCACCCACTATTTTTGTTATTGAATAATTACCTAGGCTACTAATTTCCATACTAAAAAAGTTGCCATTGCAAACAATGAAAGAAATTAATACGAATTGTTATAGTTATCAAAATGTGTGATATTGTATAATATCTACCTATTTTTTTCGTCCCTATCATCATCAATCTTGACCTATACACTGCTGGATGAAGGCCTCCTCAGCCTTATTCTACTCCTTACTTACACATGAATTGTTATATTTATCAAAATCTACCTATCTATATATAATGCCATTATTATCACGAGCCTCAATAAATCCACTGCTGGATGAAGGCCTCTCTACGTTGATTGTATTCTTGACAGTATTGAATTTCTAATGTTATTTATCTACATATTCATATCGTCATCATAATCATCATCATCATCATCAACTAGGATCAATCCACTACTGGATGAAGGGTTCCGCAACCTGATTCTACTACTATCGGTTTAACGAATTTGCGATATTATACCTATTTCTATCATTCTTATATCATCGACCTGAACCAATCCACTGCTGGATAATGGCCTCCCTAGCCCGGTTCTACTCCTTTCTGTCATATGAATTGCTGTATTTATCAAAATTGGTGATATTATATTTAAAAACATATTCATATCGTCATCATCATCATCAACCAGGATCCATCCACTGCTTAATAAAGACCTCCCTAGCCTGATTCTACTCCTTTTGTCATATGAATGTATGTATTTATCAAAATCTGTGATATTATATGTATCTACACATTCATATCGTCATCATCATCATCATCATTATCATATACCTGAACCAATCCACTGCTTAATAAAGACCCCCTTAGCCTAATTCTCCTCCTTTCTGTCATATGAATTTCTGTATTTATCAAAATCGGTGATATTATATTTATCTACATATTCATATCGTCATCATCATCATCGACCTGAACCAATCCACTGCTTAATAAAGACCTCCCTAGCCAGATTCTACTCCTTTCTGTCATATGAATTTCTGTATTTATCAAAATCGGTGATATTATATTTATTTAAATATTCATATCGTCATCATCATCATCAACCAGGATCCATCCACTGCTTAATAAAGACCTCCCTAGCCTGATTCTACTCCTTTTGTCATATGAATGTATGTATTTTTCAAAATCTGTGATATTATATGTATCTACGCATTCATATCGTCATCATCATCATCATCATTATCATATACCTGAACCAATCCAGTGCTTAATAAAGACCCCCTTAGCCTAATTCTCCTCCTTTCTGTCATATGAATTTCTGTATTTATCAAAATCGGTGATATTATATTTATTTACATATTCATATCGTCATCATCATCATCATTGACCTGAACCAATCCACTACTTAAAGACCTCCTTAGCCTGATTCTACTCCTTTCTGTCATATGCATTGCTGTATTTATCAAAATCAGTGATATTATATTTATCTACATATTCATATGGTCATTATCATTATCATCATCATTGACCTGAATCAATCCACTGCTTAATAAAGACCTCCCTAGCCAGATTCTACTCCTTTCTGTCATATAAATTGCTGTATTTATCAAAATCGGTGATATTATATTTATCTACATATTCATATCGTCATCATCATCATCATCATTGACCTGAACCAATCCACTGCTTATTAAAAAACCTCCCTAGCCAGATTCTACTCCTTTCTGTCATATGAATTTCTGTATTTATCAAAATCGGTGATATTATATTTATTTACATATTCATATCGTCATCATCATCATCATTGACCTGAACCAATCCACTACTTAAAGACCTCCTTAGCCTGATTCTACTCTTTTCTGTCATATGCATTGCTGTATTTATCAAAATCGGTGATATTATATTTATCTACATATTCATATGGTCATTATCATTATCATCATCATTGACCTGAACCAATCCACTGCTTAATAAAGACCTCCCTAGCCAGATTCTACTCCTTTCTGTCATATAAATTGCTGTATTTATCAAAATCGGTGATATTATATTTATCTACATATTCATATCGTCATCATCATCATCATCGACCTAAACCAATCCACTGCTTAATAAAGACCTCCCTAGCTTGATTCTACTCCTTTCTGTCATATGAATTGCTGTATTTATCAAAATCGGTGATATTATATTTATTTACATATTCATATCGTCATTATCATCATTATCATCATCATCATCATCGACCTGAAACAATCCACTGCTTAATAAAGACCTCGCTAGCCTGATTCTACTCTTTTCTGTCATATGAATTTCTGTATTTATCAAAATCGGTGATATTATATTTATTTACATATTCATATCGTCATCTTCATCATCATCGACCTAAACCAATCCACTACTTAAAGACCTCCTTAGCCTGATTCTACTCCTTTCTGTGATATGAATTTCTGTATTTATCAAAATCGGTGATATTACATTTATCTACATATTCATATCGTCATCATCATCAACCAGGATCAATTCACTGCTGGATGAAGAGTTCCGCAACCTGATTCTACTACTATATTATACCTATTTCTATCGTCCTTATCATCATTGACCTGAACCCATCTATTGCTGGATAAAGGCCTCCCATGCCTGATTCTACTCCTTTCTGTCATTTGAATTGCTGTATTTATCAAAATCGGTGATAATATATTATATCTATTTATATTTCCATTATCATTATGAACCTGAATCAATCCACCGGTGGATGAAGGCCTCTCTAAGTTGTTTGAATTTCTGTCGGTCATATGAATTACTATATTTATCAAAATTGCTGATATTATATTTTCCCATTCATAATAAATCGTCATTATCATCATCAACCAAGATTAATCCACTGCTGGATGAAGGTTATCCCAACCTAATTCTACTCTTCTTGGTCATATAAACTGCAATATTTTTTTAAATTTGTGATTTTATATACCAACCCATTTATATCGTCATTATCGTCATCAACCTGTATCAATCCACTGCTGGATGAAGGCCTTTTTAAGCTGATTCCACATCTTTAGGTCTTATAAATTCCTATTCTTATCAGATATAATATGTATTGCTTCATTATTTATCAACATTTGTGTCGATATGAATGTCCCGCACCGGGAAACTATATTGTTTAAGGTTAATTTTTAAATCAAAATATGATTTTTAAAATATTATTCTGTGGCTCCAAGCATTTATTTTTTATAGACAATGAAACAAAATAATGTTTAAATTTATTTTTTATGCTGCTAACCTTTTTCTATTATGTAAATGGGACCCGAAAGAGATTAATATTCGCGTTATATTGGATCGCTATTTATGATAATCACGATTGAGATGTATAATTATTTATCATATTTAAATGCACATACCTACACATATATTGTATTAAAATTAAAATAACAGTGGTAGCAATCGGCGATTGCCAGCTGTTCTGCTAAACCTAGCAGCCTGAAATGGTGTCAGACGATATTGAGAAGGCCAGACTCCAGAATAGAACACGCACATGACTCCAAATTTGTATTGGCAGTGACGACATGCAGATCGTAAAACTGACAAATCAGCTAAATTTTCAACTGTCTGACGTGAATGAAAATCCATTCCGAAGAGAAAACTATGGCGCCGTCTATACATACTTTACAATTATTATATTAAAATCCAACACCAAGTCACTATGACGAAAAGCTGTCTGCAAGACCTAGCGAGACAGACTGGCGAGAGCCAGCTGGCTCAGCTAGTCTCCTATATATTATTATCCTACGAGATTTTGGAAAATACGTCAACTTTTTATTTAAATACCACTTTGTTGATTATTAAAGGAATTCACTACAATTTTTGGAGTCCCGAATCTACTTCCATTTGAATCGGGCACAATCTGATAAAACTCGACACAATCACAGATAAAATCATTTTTAAATCACGTTTTACATCCGTCACCATACATTTTCGCTACTTTACTGTCTATCTACCGCAAATTGATTATAATGTCGCTTAATACTTTCTGTATAATCGAAATTTCAGAAATCAGAATTAATATTCCACAAATCTATTCAAATCTGTAAATAGCACATTGGCGCACTATTGAGTTTTAACTAGAAATAAATACATCTTTCCTCACTAATTACTACGAAAATATAATCTAAAACCATGTCACTGCTTTTTATCTGTCAAACTTATAGACTAATGATTGTCATTTGTTTTCTTTCGCAAAACAAGTTCATTTGACGTGTCAGAATTCAAATTTAGAATTTGCAGAATTAATCGAAAAAATGTGACATTTCTATTAGCATGTTAAATAATCAATATCAATCAAGATGAGTTTTCTATTAATTAATAACAAATTTGTTTTTTTTTTTTAAATACTTCTTTGTGGCTGTTTACGCACTATTTTTTATTGAATAATTACCTAGGCTACTAATTTCCATAGATATAGTCATATTAAGTAGCCATTGCAAACAATGAAATAAATTAATACGAATTGTTATAGTTGACAAAATTTGTGATATTGTATAATATCTACCTATTTTTACCATCCTTATCATCATCAATCTGGACCTATCCACTGCTGGATGAAAGCCTCCTCAGCCTTATTCTACTTCTTACTTACACATGAAAATCAGTGATATTATACTATCTATATTTATAATGCCATTTTTATCACGAGCCTTAATAAATCCACTGCTGGATGACGGCCTCTCTACGTTGATTGTATTCTTGATAGTCTTGAATTTCATCATCATCATCAATCCACTGCTGGACGAAGGGTTCCGCAACGTGATTCTACGACTATCGGTTTAACGAATTTGTGATATTATACCTATTTCTATCATCCTTATCATCATCGACCTGAACCAATCCACTGCTGGATAAAGGCCTCCCATAGCCTGATTATACTCCTTTCTGTCATATGAATTGCTGTATTTATCAAAATCGGTGATATTATATTTATCGACATATTCATATCGTCACCATCATCAACCACAATCAATCCACTGCTGGATGAAGGGTTCCGCTACCTGATTCTACTACTATAGGTTCAACGAATTTGTGATATTATACCTATTTCTATCGTCCTTATCATCATCGACCTGAACCAATCCACTGCTGGATAAAGGCCTCCCTAGTCTGATTCTACTCCTTTATGTCATTTGAATTGCTGTATGTATCAAAATTGGTGATATTATATTATATCTATTTATATTGCCATTAGCATCATGAGCCTGAATCAATCCACTGATGGATGAAGGCCTTTCTAATTTGTTTGTATTTCTGTCGATCATATGAATTGCTATATTTATCAAAATTGCTGATATTATATTTACCCATTCATAATATCGTCATTATCATCATCAACCAAGATCAATCCACTGCTGGATGAAGGTTATCCCAACCTAATTCTACTCTTCTTAGTCACATAAACTGCCATATTTTTTTTAAATTTGTGATTTTATATACCTACCTATTTATATCGTCATCAACCGGTATCAATCCACTGCTGAATGAAGGCCTCTTTAAGCTGATTCCACATTTTTAGGTTTTATAAATTCCTGTTTTTATCAGAATTAGTCTATTCCTCTCAGATATAATATGTATTGCTTTATTATTTATTAACATTTGTCTCAATATGAATGTCCCGCACCGGGAAACTATATTGGCTAAGGTTAATTTTGAATTCAAAATTTGATTTGTAAATATTATTCTAAGGCATTGATTTTTTATAGACAATGAAACAAAACAATGTTTAAATTTGTATTTTATGCTGCTAACCTTTTTCTATTATGTAAATAGGACCCGAAAGAGATTAATATTTGGATATAATGGGTCGCTTTTTATGATAATCACATAATATTGCTGTATATTCGAATGAATGAGATGTATAATTATTTATCATATTTAAATGCACATACCTACACATATATTGTATTAAAATTAATATGCCATTGGTAGCAATCGGCGATTGTCAGCTGTTCTGCTAGCAGCCTGAAGTGGTGTCAGGTGATATTGTGAAGGCCTGACTCCAGAATAGACTACGCATATGACTCCAAATTTGTATTGGCAGGGACGAGATGCAAATCGTAAAACTGACAAATCAGCGAAATGTCAAAATGTCTGACGTAAATGAAAATCCATCCCAAAGGGAAAACTATGGCGCCGTTTATGCATACTTCACAATTATATTAATATACAATATCGCCAAGCCGTCTGCAAGACCTAGCGAGACAGACTGGCGAGAGCCAGCTGGCTCAGCTAGTGGTTTACAAATGTGACAAATGAAACAAAATCGAGTCCAGTGGCAAATGTGACAAATGGTAAAAATCAATGTCGATCAAATCAATGTTATATGTAATGATTTACATTTTTGTTTCATCTGTCACATTTGTAAACCATTATATGGGACAATCACATCAGTGTGACAAAAGTGACCGAGTGGGAAGTTTTATAATATAATAATATAATACATATTCTGGTAATTAGGCAATAGAAACTATCTGCACAGGCATTAATTATTTGTCCATGTCATATTATCCTATGATTTTCTATATATAATATGTTTCTTTTGTGTTCCTTGCATAATATGCCCAACAGCCAGCCATCAACAATAATTAATAATGTAATGCTAATTTGTTTTCTATGAAGTCGGTGGGAAGCGAACACGGTACTCGAGCTGATTGGAGCATTGACTAAAAGCCCTCGGATTTGGCAGGGCAGAGACAAGACGACGCCTAAGCATCACACCCCGGAAAATATTTTAAGGCTTAACCATGAGCAGGTGAATACCTAATTTTGTTTTGATACAATTTGATTCTCCATTTCTTGATTTTGCTTTGATACTCAGCACATTTCCATACATACTATTTCGATCGTACTACTAGACAAAAAATGATTTCACTTTCTTTCACAAACCTAGAAAATTGTCCTAGCAACAAAATTGCAATGTTCGACTATGGTTGTGATAAGTGTAAATGTGACTTAGGTTATTCTGAAATGATTGGGTGAGACATACGTTGTCAAATGGCTTTTAAAAATGGAGTGGAATCATAATTATTCACATATAATATGTGCAGATGTTTCCTAGATATTTAGATAGACGATCGCAAATAATATGTCATATTATGTATTGACAATAAACAAGCTGCCATGTTTCAATTTCAATCTGCCGATTTACTAAATATTAATTTTTCTTTGGCATCCAAATCTACCACACAAAAAACATTTCAGAAATGACAATCTTTTCATTATAAAATTTCATACATAATCTCTTTATAGTCAAACTATTTGGCCTTCCACTAATAATTATTGACCAAAGATCACAGATATGTTTCCACATGCTATTTCCACAATGCTAAGCCGATGTGCTACATTACCTTCATTTCGATTTCTAGATTGGCGTCCTCATATCTTACATCCTAGAAGAAGCGGAGCAGTGTCCGAATCCGGAGCAGGCCTGTCTGAGGATAGAATCCAGACTACCCCTCCTGCTCGAAAGCCTTCAAGATGACCACTCGCTCCTGAACGCACTGAATGGACTGGAACACAGACTTACCAACCCTGACCATACCGTGCATTCCTTCCTGGTCTTACTGTACATGAGGGTGCCCAAGATATTAAATCTGTTGACATATGGGGGAAATACGCCCGTTCAAGATATTGTGCTTCCAGAAGCTGACGAAACTGGAATCGCTGGTAAAGTTTTATTCGATTATGTTCAATAATGTTGTAGAGAGCCTTCTTCTATGAAAACGGAGCCTTTATATAATATGAAAGTGAAGCTGAAATAATTTTTACTAAAGCGCCAAATATATTAAGATGCACGTCGCGTACTATCACGTGACGTCACAGTAAACTGCCGCTACAGGAAAAAAGTGTATAATGTCGTTTTTCTTGGTGGTAAAAATGTTTTCAGACAGATGCTACCATCCCGTAGCATATTTTTAACCTTTAAACGAACATTGTCAGTTGGCAAAATCTGCAAAAATCACCAGAACAACAATGAGGTCACCTCTTGTTGTACCACACTGCATCGACACCTGAATAACTCAATGAACGTTTTTTATCATTTTCTACATACCTACACATTTTCGACTCATGTCAAAATCGCGTGTTTTTTGTTTTTAGCAGTTGGCACTTTATTTTCTATAAGAATGTTGTCTATTATCTATGGTTTGCAGGTTGTTCAAAATATTATCTATGGATGTAATATCGCAAGTAATTTTAACGTACGCACACGTAGAAACTGTTAAAATTAATTGAAATTAGCATGAATAATGAATAATGATTCAAAATACTAATACATTAGAGTCGGCACTCTTCATCATTGAATATACAGAGATGGTGATCGTTCAAAATATTCTGCAAAATGACGAAACCATAGACAAAATTTTTCGCTGTGACAGTACACGACGTGCATCTCAATATAATCACAACTTAAAACTACTAGTTACATTAACTGCAAGTCATTTCGTGTTGCAAATTTCTCACAGATTTATTTTCCAGGGCCTCAATGAGATTAAGTTTTATATAATATAGCAACGAAATTGACGCGTTGAATTGATAATATTTGTCATTGACATAATTTTACACTTATTTAACGTAACTATGCAAGCTATTAAAGTCATTTAGGTAAATTCACATATGTTTAACAAATAGATAATTTTTTGCATACATTGTTAAGAGGTTATTAAAATTTTGTGTGCTATTACTATCTTTTACAGAATCCTCAACAAGTATAGTGGATAAAATATCACATTGTATGTTCACTGCATTGGCTGCAACGCCACATTCCAAAGAATGGGTCAAAAGGTACCGTCTCTCTTTATCTAATTTTAAACATGTTTTTTCAAATCATTCTAGATCAACTGATCGTTTTATACACTCGAAAATAAATGGACTGCATTATGCATTGTTTTCACAAAATGTTCAACCTTTCGCCATCTATAGAAGGAAAAGTCCAAAGGTCACTACAATATAATATTATAATTGAGTAATTTTAAAAACTGATATCGATGAACAGTTTCGTTCTATTGATATATCGTACTACAGGTTTTAATCATCCTTTAACCTTTTCCACTCGAAATTTTTTTTATAGGTACATACCACCCACTCGAGACTTTTTTCCGTAAAAAGCATAATATCAATATAAAACATTTAATTGGTGAAAAAAATGTAAATTTTTTTTTTTTTTTTTCTATAAAATAGATTTATAATGAATATACTGTACTTATTTTTAGTTTATTTATAATTTTTCATTGTGTGGTATTTCACAAAGCAATCTCCAATATGTAATCCTCGCTTATCACAGAATCGTAATGAAATAGCGGTATGTAGAGAAGTGGCTATAAAGTGTAAATCGTCCATACATATAGTTATGACTGTAAATATGATCCAAATGATTTGCCTTCAAATACACTTGTAATATAAGCAGCCGTCTCGTAAATTTTCTAAATTAGTTTCGGGCTCATAACAACTCATTCCCAGTGCGGTACACATTATCAAAAGATTTCTCAAAAAATAATAAATCGATAGGTAATAATTTTCATTTGACTCATTAGAGTATTTCACATTATATTTGTAAGGTTCTGAATCGGCATAATATAATAGTAAGTATTGTCATCAAAAACAGTCTATTCAAATATAAAACTGTAAACTATACGAGACGCCCTGCGCAAGCGAGAACCAATAAAAAAAATAAACACACTTCAAAATCATGTGTGACAAACACTTCGTTTCACTCTAGTCTGGGAACGTTCAATAAATAAAATTTATGTGACAAAAAAACATTGCTTGCAAGCGAGCGACCTACGAATAAAAAAAGAGAAGATTCCGATAAAAATACTATGTAGAAATTACGCACGCAGTATTCTTTTGCCGACTTCTTTCTCAGATAAATGTAATAACCTATTATTATTCATTCTAACTTGATTGAAATCGCATTATAAAAATTGCTGAAAATATTACAAAAAAATACTTTATTGGCGTGCCGCCGCTACGGCGGCACTCGAGTAATACGGGAAACTTCTAATGCCGCCGATATGGCGGCACTCGAGTGTTAAGGGTTAAATATATAAAAAATCGGAATCACTCGACATGGATGTCAAAATAATTATTTCTTTTACAGGATTCCCGGTCTGGAAGCTAGCTGCCGTTCTCTATGCAGGCAGCACCCCCGATTGGCACTACGCCAACTCGGCCTCCTCGGGACCTTACTTAAAGGCCGCTGTCATTTAGAATGGGGTCCCTTCCGTAATGGTGGCCACGCGACCTACTTCTCGCAGACCCTCAATGCTCTAGAGATGCTCCAGCCTACTCTATTTGCTGCGTCTTATAAAAAGAAACTGCACACCACACTGGACAGCTACTTTGCACTTATTACTAAGCACGGGCATATTAAGGATCTGTCATCGCTTATTCAAAGGTTTGCAGGACTACTGCAGGGGTATATGGCATATGACGCAGCCGCTGCTAATGACTACCTCCGTGATCATCACCATATAATGAAGTAAGAAAACTCCATATTTCTTATTCAAACAACAAAAGGTTCTACTTGAAATTATTCATGCTGACATGGTATTTTTGTGATCAGTTCTCAGCCAGCGCTGTCTGCCTTAAGCCTGGGCGGAACACAGCCAGCCATCGGTATTCAGCGTCAGCAACCGGGTGATCCGGAGTGGGACAGACAGAGTGACCGATCCTCAATACAGAATTCTTCCAACCCTTCGCCCCTCACCCTCCTCAATAATGTCATCACCTCATCAGTGGACACTAACACAGGTACAATAAAAAATTCATCTATCGTAATAATTTTAATCTTCTACTCTTAGTGTTCATTTTTAATTTTATGCCCACGATAGCACCAGTTGCAGTAGTGAAACACTTAAAAACACCCGGGATTGAGAAAATCAATGGATGTACTATGACCAGCGGCGGCTCCTCTAATACCATCCAAGTGCTACGCACCGCCTGCATCTTTGAAGACATCGCTCAACTTTTCATTGTTATTCATACGTGTATCACTCACTTCGCGAACTATGAACAATACTCCGTTTGTGCGCAAAGCGATTACGATCCAAACAGATTTTCAGTTTGCACAGGATTACAATGAGGTCATTATATACTTCTTAAACCGTGGTCGAATGTCCCGTGATGACGTTTGTGTAGAATTTTTTACACACTTTTAGATCGGCGCACGAAATTAGGACTATAGAAACAAAAACGCCAGTTTCTGTTTTATAACAATGTTGGCGAGTTAATTTTTAACAATTTCACATTTACGATTTAATGAATCGGCAAACTTTTACGAAAATACAAACTACCGCATTTATTTCTAAACCACTCAAATACATTCAATAAACAAAAAAACACATCAGCGGTTATTTATTTGGCTGAAGCATTGTTTGCCCAGAGCGTAAAGTCGTAAACCGTGACATTTATTTTTCTTTATTGATATCAAATCATTTGAACTGTTTACAAACTCTTTTTAAGAAATATAATAAATAAACAAAGACATATTTAATTTACCTTCTGAGAAGTTCAACGTTTCGGTCTTTTTAAACTAAGATACTATCTTAGCTTATTGACACGGCAGCCTTCGGTGATTAAGGTAATCATGGAGAGACGCTTTACGACCTTTACGTGGCTAGGACAAGTGTTCCTGATGCCGCCAAAGAGTGTAACACTGCGTACCCTTATGGCACAGCCTCAAGGGTTCCGTTGCCATGGCCGGCCCTCCCTCACCCTGCAGCGGTGCTACAAAAGCGACCTACGTGCTGCAGGTCTGACATGGCGGGAGGCGCAAGAGTTGGCGTTGAACCGAGGGAAGTGGCGTGAACTTGTGCTTGCCCTAAGCTCCAATGCTGGGTATATAAGGTAAACCATTGCGCACTACCAGAAAACGCTATTCTGAAGACCACTGGCCGCCACTGACTATGACACCAATAATTGGGAGTCCAACCTGCCATCAGACATTTGGCGACATTAGTCTAGAAGCAGTTTAAGAGTGGGTGGGTCTAATGGTGTTATGGTCTTATGAGTTCAGAAGAAAATTCCGAGACTATATTGATCATTGAGCTTGGACTCTGGAGCAGTGGTACCAAACCGCCTGTCCGCAGATAATTTCTGCCGGTCCGCAAATAGTATTGTCACCTACTAAAATGTATAATATAGCAAATTGTCATCAAAAAAATTAATGAATACAAAAAATACTATTATTCTTCTAATACCGCTCTGGTGTTCTGACAAAAAATACTAACATTGCCTCAGTTATTGATGTCACTAAAATCACTTAAATTATTGTGCGGATTTTCGACTCCTTGCATGTTCATAATATGAGAACAATTTTTCAGATATGTAAGTAATAAAAACTAAATATAGAAACCAAATGGTTGTCAATGCAGCGCTTCGTCTCTCCGAAACAACACTGAAACCACGGCTATCCTATTCTGGCAAAGATGCACCAAGAGATTTCGCACTATTATTAACAATTTATTTACAGATTGGTTTCTGATTAACAATAGAATTTTCATGATACTTTTACTACTAACTATTATATTTTATATTTGTTGTATTTATTGAATGGGGGGAATTCACAAATGTAATGTAATTTAGACAGGGGTGTAAAAGATTTCGAGACGAGGATTGGAGCGGGGGACAAAAAATACCGATTGATGACCCCTTATCTTGGAAATAATTGATTGAGTGAATCTAAAATCGTGTTGAAATGCTTGTGATTTTAAGAGATGGGTGTGAATTTTGAATGATCGAAATGGATTAATAGAATGGTGACATTGTTATTGTATACAAGTATTTTTTTTATTTTTAGGCCTGTCGGCTTTAATGGGATGCCTGGATGCGTCAAATCCAGAGCTGGCGATATCAGCATTGGAAAAGCTTCCCGAACTAGTTGTCTGCATGCAGGAGCATGCCTCACAGATTCTGGCCAAGGTCTTTGAGTTGGGGATGAAGTCCAAAATCAACACCGAGAGCTACATAGCCAAATGTATCACAACATTGAATGCTCACAGAGGCTGTTAAATAATAACTATCAGGAAATAATATTGTTTAAAGCCAGGTGTGATGTATAAAGCATTTATTGAATGAGGAGGAATGAACATGATACATAAGAGTTAAGCGCTTGGACGCTGACAATAGTTCATCCTTTCTATGTATGTCTGCAACCCACAAGGTTCTCGTCTCAGCTCCGTATGTTAGCATTGGTTTCGTCTCATGAGAGTTTTGTACAGTCGTCCATATCTCTGTTCTTCAGGATAATCATTTTGATTTAATTTGTTTTAGTAGACTGCATAACCACGTATTAGTGATGTATAATTTTAAGTGAATATTATTAAATGTCTAATGTGCGTGTTGATAAAACGATTTGTGAATAACCATGGACATTTTATGAAACCGAATATGACTTCACAATTATAACCCCTTTACTCCCACCTGATTTAGCCTAGTATATGTGTAAACTGCCAATCGTTTTAAATATTATTATTTATATTTGTTTTGATTTTATCTGTAACGCATGAGAGAAAACATATGAACATGACATGTAAGAGAGAGTGAGACAGTGAGAAGAGATATTATATAAGCGAAAATATTAAATTTTCAAAAATAAACTGACACGCAAATAAAGGAATTGTGTATTTTAATCGGGTCATGAAAGAAAATAATGATAGGATATTCTCATAATAGGTTGACAGATGTTTTCTGTGCGTAATAATAACATATCAAGAATATATAAAATGTATTAAATGATATTACAATTAATTTGTGACATTTGATGGCAAGGTATTATTGACAGAAATATAGTGTCGGATAGGAAACACCATTTTGAAAATGATATATCTCTGAAAATGTAAATTTCGATAATATACTTAATTCAAATATAAGTGATTTTAGGAGTGGAAATTAGTACCTATGCTATCCATGAGATTCAAGGGTACAATAGTTATAAGATGCTGTAACCTACTGTAACCTTTGGCAACATACATCAATAATTATAAAATAAAACCATTGATGAGGAAGGGTAGTGCGTGGGCTTCGTGTAAGGGCGGGCTGATATTTCAGCCCAGTGGGAGTAAAAAGGTTATTTGATGGATTTTTAATTGCTTTAAGTTTTTTTCTATGTATTCCATTTCAGTCATTTTTTCAACGCGTTGCAAAAAGAAAATATTCGATTTGTAGTCGAAAGTGTGCTTGACGGTTTATTGCGATTATCTCAAAATGGCAGACCTCATGGCCTCATTTATTATATTATATATCATCACTGTACAGGCCAATTGTCGTAATTCGGTTTTCACCGAAAAGACATTTTGATGGGAATGGACTTATTACATATTCTTACACGAACTGGCCAAGTATCAAAAAGCTCAAAAAATTATTTCATATCAAAATAATTCAAAATTATTTTTTAAGCCATGTGTAACTTGACAAAAAATATTCCAGCCAAATGCAGTAAACCTCTAAACGTAAGCCACTGGGATGTGTCAATAAAAGAAAATTCTCAATGTATATAAAATAATAAGTAAATCCAATGCCCACAGTTTTTTTCACTTCCTGAACAATTTGATTTTTGAGGGTTACGACAATTGGCTTGGACAGTGACAGTATATTCCAAAGACGGGTTGCCTATGACTGCTTGTCAAATTCAACAGGAATTCAAGAATTGCCGAAAAAGGTCATATTGAAAAATAACAAAATTATTCCTATTGTGATTATGTATGTACATTGTAAATATAACGAATAAAAAAATATAATTAAGTACAAAAAACAGGTTTTTTATTTCAATAAATAAAATTTATAAATAATCAGTAATTAACAAGCGGTATAATTTAGTCAATAATACTTTCTCATGAAAGAAATACAAAATATTGTTAGATTTCTTATTTAGTACACACATACATACACTTATACAAAAATAGAACACCGGCCCTCCGTCTACCAGTCCTTCGAATCCTCCAGATCGGCAAACATTTTGTCTTTGATAACTCTCTTCGGATCCGTCTTAATCTTTGTCTCTATGGCACCGGTTTCGCCCAGAAGGAATTCCAACTCTAAAACAAGAAAATTACATCACGGATTAATGACCAATTCTAACCGACCTCAGCTGAATTTCTCTTCGACTTGCCAAATGTAGTTTAAGTTACAAGACATACAGTTCTTGTAAGTGTTGATCTGTGCCCCATACAAATCTTTAGACTTCAATACGGTATAATGACAAATCTAATACCTCATCATTCAGAACCCCATGAGTGTTTATTCAATCTTCAATGGATGACAAACTTTATCATCAATTCGATCAATTGTACCACAAAAGGAATCATATTTCCGCTTACGAAACGAAAAGTAATACAGTTAAACCTCGTTAACGGCCCACATGCTCAGCGTACGTTAAAATGGAGCTTTTATGCTATTTTCAAAGCATGATCCTGGACATTCCTTAAACGTTGTAGATAATCTATTTACATAATTTTGAAGCCTTATTATCCTTTATATTTATTTTAAACATTTGATGATTGCATAAAGTATTTTTATTACATAAAATAGTGTTCTTTTAAACCTCTCGCTCTAATGTTTTAGAATATAGTCATATTTCAATACGTCCATGTGCAGTGGTGTTAAGATTTTTTATGTTTATTAATTTTTAAAAGCATTTATAAAACTATTAGTAAAATTTATGTCGACATTATTATAGTGAAATATTTACAATAAAAAATTATATTGATAATCTCTGTGATCCCAAATTTGACAAGAATTAGGCATTTTCTTATTCAAAAAATGGGCAAGATTTACACATTTAAAGATAATTTTAAAGATACTGATGATAAGCTATGTTTTTGACCATTCAAATGTGATAAACATTCTACGAATAATGTTTTCTTTATAATAATTATTGACCTAAGAATAAGGTAGTATTTTTTTTAAATACGCCATTTCTATTGGCATTTCCCAGTGGCTAAGCTACGACATACGGCCGTAGCCATAAATTGACCAACGATAAATGAAGTAGGGAGTAATATCATGTTAACGCGTGTGTTAACGATCATAAACGATACTAATGAAAATCAAAAAAAATTTTTTTTTTCAAAATTTTAATATTTTCCCCCATACATTTTATAATTCGTAATTCGATTTTTTTTCTATTTTCGGTCCCGCGGAATTCGTATTAACGAGGTTTTACTGTGCATACATAATTTTAAAAATTACTTATTCCTATAGGTACCTAAATGTGTTTTCGTCCTTTTTCCTTTTGCGCACATCCTCTAGGAATGTCCTAAGATGTGTATGGAAAGGGAAGAGTCACTCAAATTAGTCCAACCATTGAGTTGTCCAACTTGGTTAGCAGCACTAAAGCCAATTTTGTTGCTTTCAAAAAACTCATGATATTTAATTAACTATTTTTTTATTCAACGAATAATTCACACGATTTAAGAATGTAACATTCTAATTATTGAACATACAATGCCCTAAATATGAACGTCACAGAGTACAGCTGCGAATTGTGGATATCTATGAGAATGTCGACGAATTGAAAGGTGCCCTGGCGGTGGGTTAGACGGAAGAGCTTGACAAAATTGTAAAGTTCTTTAACAGGATAGAAGTGAGTCCTAATCCGCGGATCCCCTTCTAGAAGACATGACAGCGAGTCGTAGTCAAAGCCTCGGTAAAATCACAAAAAAAAATTATTGAACATACATAATTCATCTTATTATCTTAAATCTGATTTTTTCTATTGGTTATAATATATTTTCTCAGAAGTGTTTTCTAAATTATGTATATGATACTATACTATACTTGCATGAATACTTGACGTTTAAATCTCTTCACTTAGATTGTTTGACAGTTTTGTATGTATAAGCTATGTTATTTGTATTCTCTTTTTATTATTACGCTTATCTGTAGTCTTCTATATCGTTGCTATAGGATTGGTTTGTCGAATATCCGTTTTTGTCGAAATCGACCTTTGAATGCAGAATGATTTTTTGTAACCAAATGAACCAGAACCATCCTTTTCTTTAAATTGCTTTGTAATGAAAACAGCACTTATATGCTGTAAAAAACAACAATTTAAATACCTTCATGTATTTAAATATAGGATAATCAAGGTTTTTCGTCTCCTGAATCTTTAACAGTCTATTCGACAAACCAATCCTACAGCGACGATATGGCGATCGTGGCAGTGTAACATTCGATTATAAGTTAAATAAAAATATTTTTGTAACATTAAAAAAATGTTAAAAAACAAAGGAAATGAGTATAATACAGTAAGCAGTGAGGAATCTATGATATAATATTAAGTTAAAAATAAATTAATTGAATATAATAAAAATAAATCAACTTCATATTATTACAACATACCGTCACATGTGACGTTGGTTCCTCTAAATTCCACTGGGCCGACGATTTGTGTTTTCATGTCTCCTTCAAAGTAGACAAACATACTGGGCAGGTTTTTCTCAGGGTAGTTAGGTATGCAGGTTTGTGCTATCGACTTCAAGAATTTGGTGTAGGGGAACTTCATTGACAGTTGATTCAGATGCTGGTTGAGAACAGCGCAGATTGGTATCCTTAAAAGACAGAAAGAAACCTTTCATGAAGATGGAGCTTTTATATATAAATGTGAATCTGAAAGGGTATGTTTTAAATCAGCTGCAAGCCAATTCATGTTGCATGTTTATATGCAGTAAAATTCACTGGGCACCTTGAGTCGTTTGCCAGGGCTGCACTGAGATAAAAACAGCAGCTTAAAAGATTTTTTTATACAGTAGACACATTTATTTATTTATAAACAGCGCATGCGCCTTAAAAAAACAATTTATAAAGTTTCAGATACAAATGACAATGACAGATATCATAAAAATAAAAACAGTAAGTATTACAAAGAATACAGAACAAACCAAAATAAAATACAGGTTATCATTTGAGAAAAAAGAAACAGGACGATAAAAAATATAAATATGAAAGACAAGTTGGGTACACAAAATTCTTTTGCTGCAATACTAGCTGACAGCTGATGTATTGAACATGTCAATAGAAGAACACTATTCGAAAGAGAATGAATCTATATCTATGAAAAATTAATTGAGAAGTTGGTTGTATAAATAATTACAAGATAAAAAGAACTTTTTATATACAACGTTTTTAAATTTTCTGTTGAATTATGCTCAATATGCTCAAACTTGTACTTGATATGAAGTAAATAAAAAACAAACAAACAAACAAATATAGAATACTGAAATGTCATTTTGACATTTCATTTTGATTTCCATAGTAACGCACGTATATATTAATAATTTAGTTGCTAGGACCATCCTCTTAGCAACCAATAATAGTCTTTTACTTTTTACGGATTTTTCTGAAATAACTTTCCATACAAAACAGAATTAACTGAAAATGAGTTCAATTCTGCTTAAAGATGGCTAAAAGTATTAAAATATAATGCATTGGCATCGTGTTCTGATATAATCTGAAAGTTGCAAATGTCTTGCTATTCGGGAAGTTAGTTAAAAATCGATTGCAAGATTTGTACTGGACAAACAACCACCGGAGAAACAAGAATACAAACTAATAAAAACCTTGTAAAATCAACATAAAAAGGGTCACAATTTTACATAATATTATGTCTAATCTAGTGGGGACACGAAACTAGATTATGATCAATCGCTGGATCAGAGTTGACTGAATTTACAATTTTAAACATTACCAAAAAGTCAGCTGTTTGTAGCCATGATTTTAGGGTAGACGGGTTAGGTATCTCTAACAAATTACTGTATATAATAGATTCAGCTGGGAAAAAAAATCAGTTAATAAAAACAGCCTTAAATTCCTATCAAATATCGCATTACAAAAAGATTCCCTTTATTATAGCAGTTGAACCTTTTAGGTGCAACAATGTTAGTGTGAAAAACCTTTGAAAATGATTTCTTTTCGTTTATTTTTAAAATTGGATGACAAATCTATTCAATGACCAATGCAAATTATGAAATACATCAGTTAAAATTTATATTAGAATGTAACAGGAAATACTGGGTAAGATAAGAATAATGGCATTTAATAATAATGATATGTCCATCAAATCATCAAGTTCCGGCAAAAGTCACTATCAGCAGAAATGCCAGTTTTAAGTTAAATACGTCAATAGATTCGCAGAAAAAAAACTTCACTTGGTTAAAATCACTAAACAAAACAAAATACTTCACATGACTAATCAGAGTAAACATGCCAAAATTTTGATGTTTCATTTGTTTAAATTTCATTTATATAGAAAAGATAATATGGATACCAGTAGCAAAGGGTGGAGTATGGGTATGCTATTAAGATCCGCCATAAATAGTGCATATTAAATTTTGTTAGTCATACGTATTTGTTTTTATTGAACTAAGACTACACTTTTCAGATGGTGTTGGTTAATTTTTAAAAATCAATTAAACCCTGCCTAAACCAAACCATAACAGTTTTGGTAGATTAGAATATTTTTTGATAGAATTAGAATTTGATAGATTAAAAAATATTCTTCTATTTATAAAATATCAAAAAATTATGTATGATATAATGGCATACTTTATACAAATATTTTTGACTATTATCTATTATAGCTTGGTCTTCCGTAGGGTTCAATTGAATTAAAAAAACTAACACCATCTGTGAATAATTGTAGTCTTATTTCAATGAAAACAAATACGTATGACTGACAAAGTTTAATGTGCACTATTTATGGCGGATCTTAATAGCCTACCTCCACCTTTTGCCACTAACTTATACATATATATATAATATTATTAATACTATCGACTGAGGGTACTGATAGAATTTGAATTTAAATCCATTAAAATACATATTCTTTTTAACACTACAACAGACATAGAGGTCCAATGACGGTAGTGTAGTTTAACAGTAGTGTATTTAGTAATAGAAGTGAAGCAATCACAAACACCCAGGCTTTGAGAAAATCACATAAATATATTGTGTCCTCACTGGGAATTGAACCCGGAGCTCCCAAATGAAAGGCCACTGCACTGCACCACGAGAGCTGCTTCATATACCTTCCATCTTTCAAACACTTTTATCTCACAATCATGTTTCTGATGACTTTTGCCAGAAAAATGAATGACCTTAAGGAACACAAAATTAGTGGTAACTGGCTTACCCTATTGGCTGTGGAAAAACAAGGTACAGATCTCGAGTGTGGTAAAATGTGGGATACACTTAAACATGTGTTAAAGAATATGTTATTTTCAATAGTTACATCTGTCTAATAGAATCTCCGATTTGCTTATATGGTGCATTGCAGGATGTCGATCACATCCTCTGGGAGTGTCCCCATATGTCGATTGAAGAGCTTCTCCAGTCGGAAGCCAACAGCGGTGGAGTGAGGTTGTACAACTTCGCTTGCGTATTTGGGACGCTATTCGCCTGGATACTCGCGAACGGTTATAAATACGGGATACAACAAAAATAATATTGTTTGTAAATGAATTTGACAATAAACTCAACATGTGTGGTCCCATGTGATTTTGACAATCAGTGCCAGTGCTTGAGAAAAAGTGAAAAATATTTATTGTTGCACGGATAGTGCACTTTGTGCGGGGAGTGCGTCAAACGCTGTGAAGCGAGGGGTTGTCCACACTGTTTTTTGTTCACACTGTTGCGCGAATTCCAAGACCGCGTGAACGGCAAAAGCAATAAAATGGAAAACACCACGATGGAAGTGAATGAAACCAAAAAAACGAAGAAGAAAAGAAACGATGATGAAGAGGAAGTGGTTGGAGAAAAAGAAGAAGAATGGCAGACGGTGACCTCTGGAAAAAAACCCAGAAGAGACTCTGGGGTCACTCCAAAGGGAAACCAAAACATCGTCATGATAGCGACGGGAAGTAAAATTCCATTAAAATTGAAAATAGCGCAGATGCTGCATAAGGCAGGAGTAAAAGTACAGAAAATTTACAATAAAAATTTAAAGACGTACATCCAAGTAGAAGACGAAAAAGAAGCAGATAAAGTGAAACAAGCTGGAGAACTCAAAGATCTCGGTTTTGTGACCAAAGAGAATGACTCCTGCTCTTATGGAGTAATAAGAAAAGTCGATATTGATATGGACCTCCAAGAACTGCAAATGGAAATCAAAAGTGATGCAAAAGTAATCAATCTTAAGAGGTTGACAAGAAAAGGTGATACAGGAGAGCTGACAAAGACCTCGTCAGTCAGTATTAAATTTGGGGAGAAAATATTGCCGAGAACAATTTACATATATGGAGTCTCTTTTGCTGTAGAACCGTATGTATTCAGGGTTATGCAATGCTACAAATGCTGGCGATATGGGCATATCGCGAACAATTGCGGACGTACAGTAGAAACGTGCCCTAAGTGTGGTGAAAACCACAAAACCTGCGAAAAAAATGAGGAAATTACGTGCATCAATTGCAAAGGTAACCACGCGGCAAACAGCCAAAAATGCCCAAAGTGGCAAGAGGAAAAGAATTGCAAAGAAGCAATGAAAAAAATGAACATACCTTTCAAGGAAGCAAAAAAAAATATGTTAAATAATAGCTATGCTGACATATTAAAACAAAAAAAAATCGTAGGAAGAGATGAAAGCGAAACAATTCAAAAAACTAAGGAAAACAAAAAGAAAGAAGAAGCGGTGGTAGAAGCTTCAGGCTCAACAATAATATCTACAGGTAGTAGCGTAAAGCCTACAAAAAATAAGAAAAATTCAAAGGGGAAGACAGAGGTTAACGCGATGGGAGAAATTATGAAAGTCTTGCTGAAAGGGGGAGACTGGCAGCAGATCATTAAACAACTAATAATTAAAGCAGTGGACTGGGTATGCAAACAATTCAAAGAAGGACACTTAAAGGAAATTCTAGGGGAGGTTCTGGAGCAAAATGGATAATAAAAAACAAATTAGGATTTTACAATGGAATGCCAGAAGTATGAAGCAAAAAAAGGATTATATAGAACTCTACTTAATAAGACAAAAAATTTCAATAGCATTAATCTCAGAGACTTGGCTGAGGTCTGAATTAGACTATCTGAAATTCAATGATTACACGATGTATCGAAAATACAGAAGGGATGGATACGGAGGAGAGCGATTCTGGTGCATAAAACACTGGCGTCTAAAGAAGAAAGAAAGAAAGACGGAAGAGCTAGACAAAATAATTATAAAGCCATTTAACAGAATAGGAGTGAGGACCTGATCGAAGGATCCCCTTCTAGAAGAGAAGAGGCGATATGACAGCGAGTCGCAGTCAAAGCCTCGGTAAAATCACAAAAAAAAAAAAAAAAAAAAAAAAAAAGAGCTTCTCAAGTCGGTCCGACCCTCAGTTGGACTGGTCGGCCATTGCGACTTGGTATCTACGAGGAAAAATTTCTCAGCTTTCAAAAAGTATGCGGTATTTTACAGCGAGCGAGTAGATCTTTTCTTATTGAGGATTGATTGTAATATATTATATCAAAATAGGATTCACGCACACTCTAGTGCACGCCATCGAAGGTCTTGGGAAGTTACTCCCGGGACACTCAGCACGACATTGAAGGACGCCTAAAGTTCGATACGTCATGGTTTACGCCTGCATAACGGGTGTAGAGACGTGACGCGTGGCGGTGGGAAAAGCAAATTATGTCAGTCTCATAATATGCCTTAACGTTTGTCATGTAAACATTCAATATTTTCAGAGTCGGCTCGCTTTGTCTCCTTTGGTTTTACAACCTAATATAATAATGCGGACCCTACTTCAAAACTGCTACCGCGCCCCGTAAGGTAAGCCAGTTCCCATTAATTTATGTTCCCTCTCATTTTATAAAAGTGGAGTCTTGGATAATATGGTACTACTTTTGGACTCGCCTTTTGACTTGGCGTCGAATGCCATGATAACTGATTGATAATATTATTATTGATGACAATCTCTCAAATTGTGCAATAATTTGGTTTTTATATCAACTTTTTGAGCCTTATTGTTGTTGACATGTTTATACATTAGAATCTTGTATTGACATTGTAAAAAAATGTCAAAAATGTGTTGGCAGTTCAGTATTCTGAAGGTTTGATTGACACAATATATTCTGTACTGCACAAGCTTTCAATATAACTGCAAGTATAAAAACTATTGATGAAAATACTACATTAAATACCCACTGTTGATACACTCAGCATCATATTAAAATGTCATTATTGGACAATGGAGCTATTGTCCGACAACAAGAAATCGGTGTTAACAGGAAGTCGCTGTAATTGCATGTAGAAGACTTCTACTTCTACCTGTCATGGCGACAACGCATGCTAGAGGTGTGTTTAAACAATGTGTCGGGTCTCCTTTTAGATGCTACTCTTTTTCTTCTTCGCATTAAACCAAAAGTTAACTAATAATAATTCTAACATCACTCCTAATCGTTTTAGATATATTTTTATTATAAAAAGCTTCAAATTATATTAGATACATTAGATACATTTGGGGGCGTTCCTCATTTGAAAACAGAAATGTGATTAGCGGCAATGGAGGGGATTGTTAGTTCACAGTTTTAGCACATGGACAAGAAGTTCTTGTTCGACAGTAAGTAAAGTGTTGGAATCTTAATAAAGTTAACAGAATTGGAGAGAGGGTTTAAACGACAGGTGGCAGTCTAAGCCTCAGTAGGATTACAAAAAAAAATTGATTCTTTACCCCTGTTTATAAAGATGTATAACGACCCAAATCTCTTTTCCTGCATTGTTGACTTCTTGCACGTAGTCCTGTCCCGATATCTCTTGGACGCTACCGAAGCGTGGTTTTCCGGCCAGCATTCGCATCTCAGCGATGCGCTTCCTCCGGTACTCTAACAGGACTTCTTCGTCTTCTGAATCCTCGAATTCGTCTAACTCATCCAGATCAAGGTTTGACAGTTTCTTGTCCCCTAAAATGTACAACACGAATAATTAATATTCCACCCAAAAGCTGCATGGATTGATATGAACTTTCTCTTTTACATCTTTGATATTTTAGCATAATTATTAATGCAGGGCACCAAATACCAATAGCTAGGGATAGAGATAGGCTGTTAAGATGCGACATAAATATTTCGAGTATCATGTGAAATTTGTGGTCAAAATAATCAACCTATAGAGACGATATTTGGTTCCAACAAGATGGTGCAACATGTCCATACAGCTCGTGACGTGTTATTGAGAGAAAAGTTCAGCATATTATATATCTCTTGTTTGATAACCATTTATATTGTTTTATTTTAATTAAATGATAAAATATCGTGGAATTATTTCAACCACTGACGATAGTCCATATTTTATGTTACAAGCATTTAACAGAGTAACCTTTGCCCTGTGGTCCTGAATGTTTAAAACAATTAACAAACGTTAATTGAATATAATTTTCTATACATACTGGTTTCTTGCTTGGATTGAATCGTGTCTTCAAGCATTGAAACGATGGACTCTTCGGTGATGGCCTTTTCTTTCTGTGGAAGGATCCCCTTCGAACGGAGGATGTCATTCCATTCGGTGTCATCATTGGGGTTCTGAAATAATATGAGTCGCTTATAAAATAATTGTCGCGTTATTGCATTGCGTAATTTAGAAAGCGCTTCAGTAGGAGTTATAAAAACATTAGTTAACTTAACTAACTTCGTCGCAATTAGATCGGACATGCATAGTTTAGCGGTCAGACACATGGGCGTGGGTTTGAATCCTCACAGGTGTTTAAGAATTATGTATGTTCAATAAAGAATGTTACATTCTTAAATCTTGTGAATTATTCATTGAATAAAAAATAGTTTACTACTACAATAGATTGAGTAATGAGAACTCTTTGTCTTGTTCCAGAACTTTTTTTTGTATGATCTGATGATATGAACCCAAAAAACATCATTTCGAGATATCGTAATTTGAAAGTTTGGAGATGAAGGAAATATCAGATTTTAATGTTTTTAAGGTTTTATCTACATTACATAATTTTTTCATGTCTTCTTAATAAGTTATTTAGGTTACTTTTACTTTTTGATGCTAATTAATACATCTGGAAAGTTTTGAAGGAGGCAAGATGGCTGAAATGTGGTTTGGTGACTTTTGCTTGTTAATAACCTGGACCAAAGCGATCTTATTATGACAAGCTAAAGTAACTATTCCTGTTTAGTTATTGTTGCCTGTGTCAGACGAGTATTAGAAATTTTCAAATGACAAATCAGTAAGTCACCATACATAGTTTAGTGACTTTTGCTTCTATGTTTATAACGAAGGATTTATTTTTTATAGTGTTAATAATGTCTATCCGCTTATAATGACTTATGCTTGTTACAATTTTATCGAAAGTCATTTAGAGAAAATCAAATAATTCGGATTTAAGCAACATTTTACTTACTAATGTACCGTGGTGACTTTTGCAACGTAAAGAACATAATTTAACGTTTCGGGTGACATACTCAACTCAAAACTGCCTTTTTGAGGGTTGGTGACTTTTGCCTGAACGGTAACGATATATAGTATAGTTACCTTCGAAGGGGCATCAAAACCAGCCAGTAAGGCTCTCATAAAATGTAAATAAGATTATAAATATGTTGTGACCCCTTTGTTCGGGACTTGACATCCAGGTGTCGAAGGTGAGACCGTCTGTCTGCCGGAACTCCCGTAATGATTGCTGATTTCCGTAATGCCGTATAATTAAATATCTAATTAAAACTACCGATTGTAAATGATGTTAAAATAACTCTGATTAAACATCTGATAAAATTGTGTGATTGTGAGTTGATTATCGCCGCGGTAGTTGACATGCGGCACTCCCTCCAACTTTGGAGGTAGCGCCAAATCAATAATTAACAAAGCTCTAGCTCTCGTTATAGCTTTTTCACAAAATTGATCCCCTTTTTTTCGACCATGTCCGATCCTAATAGGATCATATGGTCCTCCACAGAGTAGAGAGAGGCTTGTATTAACAGCTGATTTTGTTTTTTACGAGAAATGGATGTCAGCCACTTGCTCAACTTATTAGGTCCATACCCTGACTCACACACAAATTGAAAAACAATATGTGTACTTGCCAGACCCAGGATTCGAACCCACGGCGTGATAATCCAACGCTTAAGCCGCGCGGCCACCGTGGGTGTCTTAAATGGAGCTTAAACATATGAAATTAAAGCAAGAAAAAGGACTCAAGGTCTATTGATTAGATTAGATCTACAAGTATGGCCTCCACTAGGGGGGGAAGGGGTTGACAGGGCTCTAGCTTAGGGGTCCAAGGTTAGGGGGTTTCGGCATTGCAAAAAAAAGCGACTCAATGTACTAATATATTTTTTAATGAATTTGACCTGTCATTTTAATTATGAAATTTGATATAGGCAGGTATTATAAGTTAATCTTGTCTAATCAATAGGTACTCATTCTTTTTAAACTAGTTGTTTATACTTACCTTGAAAAATACGTACTCGATAACTATTTACCGTTGTATGCTAGTAACTATTTTTAAAATACCTTACCCTAAAAATAAAGAAGTTGGTTTACCTAAGTACGTATTTTCTCATTTAATCATAAAAATGTTATAACACTGCAAGTATGGATAAGTTAATGTTAAGGTTTATAACGTTGTTTTGATATCTTAAACTAAAAATAAAATTTAAATGACAATTTCGGAGTTTTATTAGTAATTTTGATAACAGATTCGCAAGCCTACTACTAACAGCGCAATGAGTCATAAAATCAAAATAGGAACGCAAACTGATACTTTATGAGAGAAATTATCTGAAAATATAAAATTCACGGCTTAATTTCTATTCATTTTGTAGTTGGGTTCCCAAAAATAATTATTTTACCTGCATCGTGGTTTTCCAAATAAATTTTCACGCTTCGCGGGATTTATAAGGAGGTAACCTAATTTTGGTCACGATGGATTTGACACTTGAGAACAGTGCTGCCACTTGTCAGATAACATTTTCAAAATTAGTAAATCGACAAAAATGTCTGAAAATCGAATCAAAGATTTTACTAGATGACAATAAATAGTAGGTAGCCGTTAAAGCCTGCATATTCTTATAATCTCACTAATATCTTTAGAAATACCATGTAAAACGAGACCTTATCAAGACCTGAACAAAAACTAATCACTAAAGGGTTCCGAATAAAATAATAATTGTATTAAAAAAAAACTAGTACAAAATTGTATATTATAATTTTATTATAGGTAATAATACTCTAGATTTTTTGTAAAATACGATCGTGATCGAGCCAAAGAGATTCGACGGGATCGCGCTAGAATATTTTTTTAATGAAAACAGTTTTACCACGAACGACAACATTCACGGATTTAATCATCTGTCATCTTGATAGAACATTATTTTACGAGTGACGTACTCTCCGTGAGAAATATATTAAATAAATTTAGTCATATTTAATTTGAAACATATTCGATTATGATAAACCATGGCTTCTTTAAAAGTTGCTGTACGTGTTCGTCCTTTCAACCAAAGGTATGCCACTTCCAATAACTTTTAACGCTAATTAGGGCACCAACATAATACCTAATATTTTTTTGTAATCTATTTACACGGCATTCGTTTTTTGTTTACTATCTGTGTACTGTTTCGGGAATGAGATCAGATATACAGTAACTTCGCCTTTTTTTCCTACCATATTCATAACATTAATAGCGTTATATGCGCTCTTTAGAGTATTGTTTACATTGTAAAACTTGCAGATTAATATTCATTCCAGTTGTATTTATGTCAATATTATCAGATATATATTCAAATCTTTTAATAAGATACAGTTTCTAAATGTTTATTGATCTTTTATCACCATGTTTTCTTATGTTTCGTTTTGAAACAATGTATAATATAAATTATTTTTGACATATAAAGTAAGTATATCATTTAAAATTAGTAGACCATAACTGTGACCATTAGGTTTGTTATTGAAATAATATTAAAATACAGCTATGCGGCAGAAAGTAGACGATTATAATTAATTAATTTATTAGAAACAGAGTGAACCTGAGCGTATAATTTAATAACTTGCCACTGATTGTGCTTAACCATTGCTAAACCAAACATACTATTGGTATCATAAAAATTTATGAATCATTCAAAATCACATGATCACAAAGATGCTGTATTTGTTGGATACATTGAATATTTTGGGTAATTTTGAATCATTTTTTTTTATTATTTTCAATTTCAATTTATTTATTTTTAACATAATATTGTGGACATTACAAATTATAAGTTTAAGACGTTCACAACATGACATTTAGAAACAAAGAAATATAAAACAGAGAGAAAGCCTTAAGCAATGTTAATGTCATCTTGATTGGCATTATATCTCTGGAAACTCTTCTTTGCCTGCCGCAAGCTTCCTTGGCCGCCTTATAGGCCGTCCATAGACTGAAACCGTGTCCCGCAATAAACTTATAATTTCTGTTCACGGAAATATATTTTCACTAAGTATATAAGGGTCTGACCGTATCCGTTTATATACCGTATAGTAATGGCAAAAGAGTGGAGGTAGGCTGTTAGTATCCAACACAAATAATGCACACTAAACTTTGTCAGTCAAACGTATTTATTTTCATTGAACTAAGACTACAATGTGTAGATAGTGTTGTCAATTTTTAATATTCAAGTAAACCCTGCCTTATCCAAGCCATTGTAGATAATAGTCGAAAAATAGTCATTTATCTATAAAATATCTAAAAAAAAAAATATTTTTTTTAGAATTATTAATAACCATGTCCTTGCTTTTTCGTACAAGGTGGTTGTTAGTAATTTTGAACAATCACAAACACCCAGGCTTTGATAAAAACACATAAATGTTTTTGTCATGGCCGGGAATCGAACCCAGAACTCTCGGGTGGAAGGCCAGCGCCTTACCCACTGCACCACGAGAGCCGCCTTAAAAAAAAAAAAAATATATATGCCATTACACCATACATCATTTTAGATATTTTTGTAATAAACAAATATTTTTTATCGATTATGGTTTGGTTTAGGCAGGGCTTAATGAATTTAAAATAACTAACCAACACCATCTGTAATATGTATTCTTAATTCAACGAAAACACTATTTTTGTCAGATCGCCCATAGCATACCTAAACTATTATGGATTAGGCAGGGTTTGATTGAATTTTAAAAACTAACCATCACCATCTGCAAATTGCATTCTTAGTTCAAATAAAACAAATAAGTCATGACTGACAAAGTTTAGTTTGCGCTATTTATGTTGAACCTTAACTGCCTATATCCACCCCTCGCCACTGCCGTATATTATATTTACATGTAGGTACAGAAATCATGAGTTTAGTATGGCTCACGGCCTATAACCTCCTAGTCTCAGGCATGCTGTGTCTCTTTCTAAACGCTCCAACCACCGCAATCTATATCTCCCAGCCCCCCTTATCCCATCTAATCTATTATTTAAAAAGAACCTCTTTCATCCTTGAGACATGGTATGCCCAATAGAGTCACATACTTTCACATGAGAGACGACTGGGGGATCATCATTCAATGTGTCTTTATACAAATATGACAAAATTATTATAAACTACACAATGTAAAAGTTTCCGATGACGGCATGAAAAAAGATAGTTACCATAAAAATTTTTGAAACAATAAAAATAGCTTCTGAGAAAATATATTATAACCAATAGAAAAAATCTTTTTGAAAAAAGTAAGACACTCCGCTGGAATCGAACCTGCATCTCTCGGGTATCGCACCCAAGCACATAGTCCACTATACTAAAGAGGTCATACTTTATTAAAAAGGCCAATAATTATAGTTACAATATATTTTCTCAGAAGTGTTTTCAAAATAAGTAGGTATGTTCAATAATTATAATGTTACATTCTTAAATCTTGTGAATTATTCATTGAATAAAAAAAATATCGGTGTGTGTACTTATGTACGTGCGTTAGAAGTTATACTTCTTTGGCGTAACAAAATAAAATAATCGCACACCGCGTTAGTCAAAATTCACATCAACCAAAAATACTCCAACAGAAAATAGTTTTCACATAAACTAAATATGTAATACCAAACAAAAGTAACGTACCTATCACACTTAAAAATATTAAGCTTAGTTTTGACAGCTAATCAAATATAAAAAGGAGTAGGTAGGTACAATTCACAACGCGAAAGAATATTTTTCACCAAGCAAAATAATCAATACTCCTTATTCTATAATCACTATGGTCGGCTATGATCACATCATTGTGCGAGACGTCATGTTCCAGTCATGTCAAATAATAAAGTATGATATAAGATAGAAATGACGTTTTAATAGCGCCATATCAATAAAAACTAGAATAAAGGAGGGCCGCTTATTGGAGTGCCGCTGCTTTATTTCTAGACACTTTAACTTATATCACTAAATAAATTATTTAATTATTTCTTGTTGTTTTTATTTTATTTTAGCCAACAATAATAAATTCGTTTCCTAGGCAACGGAACAATTCTTCGTACATATAATAATAAATTCGATGCCTAGGTAACGGAACAATCCAAAACTATAATATTATACTGTATAATCGTCACGATTGCATTATCGTACTGTGGCGTAAAGGCAGTGCGTTCGGCTGATAACCGAACAATCATGGTTCGAATCCAATCGAGTGCGATTTTTTCGTTTGAAAAATAAATTATGTGTTACATGTCACACGCCAAAAATACACTCTGCTCTGATTTTCCAAACGCGCCTAAAGAAGTATAATTTCAAAAAAAATAGTTAATTGATAAAAATAGCGTTGAATGAGAGCTTATATCTGCCATCTTTCAATTGGTCACATACAGGATATTAATATTTCTATCAACTCAATTTCACCATGAAGTTTTGTAATAGAAATAGTTCATAAGTCTCGTAGTTATAGTCAAAATCCATAGGATATAGATTTCCCATAGATTTTATGTTTAATCTGTCTCTACTTCACAGCCGTCATTCACTCAATTATGCTAGTCATTGATACTATAACAGGACCATAATAAAATTAATCCATTGGCAGAAGATCAATTTATTAACATGATTTTTCTTTGTTATTCATTTTAGGGAATTGGACATGCAGGCAAAGTCAATAGTACAAATGGATGGAAAGAAAACTAGATTACACACAATAAAAGTAAGTTTCGACAATTCTTTTAGTTTTTATCTCCTTTAAAATGGTTCATAATATTTCTGCCAACAGTCAACTGAGGATGGAAAATTAAGAGAAACTATCACAGATGTTCGCTTGTTCTGGACATTGATGTCCAGTGGGGGTTGGCAGGTTATGCGTTGCATACGGGTAGGACATTATAAAGGGCAGCGAATGAAAGAATGACTACAATTATTACAATTGTTGACAGCAGTGGTGGATAAAAGATATCATATTTAAAAAAAATAATTGAAGCATACAAATCTTGATGGCATTATTATTGTTGTATTCCAATACACCGTATTGTAATGCAGGTTTCTCGCACATTTTCACAAGGTCTCCAAATCTCTCAGCGCCACAGACCTCTACGTACTTAAAACCACCATTGTTTGAGAGTAGGTTTCGTGGAAATGCTCTAATTGTCAGTAGATAGTGTGTTATGACAATTTAATGATTTTTGGTGTATTTGATGTTTAAGATAACTGAAAATTAGTAATAAAATAGACAATTTGTAACTAAAAATTGAACAGAAAAGTATTTTAAGCCTAATTAAGTGCGGCACTTTGACTACAGACATCACTGGTCCTGGATCTAAATATACATATATAATTCTTGATTCAGCTAGGATCCAAGATCTGAACCTTTCATCGCTAGTTATAAACAAAGTCTTTGCCACTGTAGTTTAAAATTTGACTTTATCTATGTTTAAAATTTTGTAGACCCACTATATATAAAATTAATACAGGCGGACTTCGACTTTCGAACGTTCGACTTTCGCACAATTCGCTATTTCGCACATTTAAAAAAAACCGTTTTTTTTAAACGTCGCGCTGTGGCGTAAAGATATCACTTGCATCCTGCTCGCACCCGTCACTTTGCTTCTGAGCTAGCTAGGATAGGTTTAGTCTTGTGCAGGACCGCGTGCAGGCGTGTTGTGTTGTGCGTTTTGCTAATTTTATTCATTTGAAATATCTCACCCTATAAATTTATAAACATGATTGAGAAACGGTAAAACTGCAGTGTTGATACGAACAAAAAGAAAACAAGGACTCATAAACTTCACACGATCGAGACAAAGATGGAAATTATTAGATGTTCTGATAGCGGTGAATCTTTTGCTTCAATCGGACGTTCGTATAGTTACGACATGGCACGGCTACAACACGGCATAGTTATGGATGAAATGGAAAAATCTTTGTCATCATGGATCGATGACCAACATCAAAAAGATGACCCTCTAAGTATCTCAATTATTCAAGCCTAGGCTCTCGGTTTGCACAAAGTTTGGAAGGCTAGATTAAAAGATGATTCTAATACGGTTTTTCAAGCAAGTAACGGTTGGTTTAACAATTTTAAAATGAGGTATTCTTTTCATAATATTAAATTCACTGGAGAATCGGCTGATGCGGATAAAGATGCTGCAAAAGAATTTATTTCCACATTATCCAAAATTATTCCTCTAGCCAAATATTTAATGTAGATGAGACAGGTTTATTTTGGAAAAAATTGCCTAGTCGTACATTCTTATCTAAGGAAGAATCAGTTGCCCTTGGGCATAAACCTTCTAAAAACCGATTGACATTGCTTCTTGGTGGAAACCATGTCTCTTAAACACCTCTTAAACATCTTATATTTACTTGATAAATAAATATTTTTAAATACACACAATTTTTTTTTTTTTTACTTCCCTCTACTTTCAAACATTTAACATTCGCACACATTTTCAGGAACCAATTATGTGCGAAAGTCGAGGTCCTCCTGTACTATGGACTGATGATACTAGGTTGAATTTGACTGGGTTTTGCCATTTGGCATCTTCAGGCATTATGCACACTTATTAGTAGTACTTTTCCAATGTTTGTGTTTTAACATAGCTTTTTTATTGGGACCATACATAAAATAGATTTGATATAAATAAAATCGATTTTAAGTTATACACATTTTTATTTTTATCACTCCCCACTCTTCACAGATTTTACATGATGTATTCGGTTATCGAACAAGTCACAAGGAGACTGACATGCGATAGGGATTCTTGGTGTCCTCATATGGTGTCGATATGCTTCCTGTTAGGGGACGAAATTATAAGAAGAAGGCACGACAACAATCATAATATCGGCGACACGGCTTGACTCCCTCGTTAAATCTTGGAAGAAGGAATAAAAATTAAGCCGTTCCCATTTGTATTTGTTCCAAAAAGCATTCTCAATGAACAAAAAATCGGTCTATTAATATTACAGTGAATTAGGTTGATGAAAACGTACACGATTCATCTGTGTCTCATATAGCACATACTAATTGTAATTTAATTATTGTATTGTACCAAAACTCATCTTTGCCATACAGCGGTTATAATCGATTCAGAAATGCCCATGATGAATTAATAAAAAATCTTTGAATTATTTACCAACTCAACATTCACAAAATTTATTTATTTATTGATGTATAATTTTACTCATAAATAATACTTACATAAAATATAGCCTCAAATCTTGATACACAATCTTTACAACGAAAAATAAATATACACTCCAATATAAATAAAGATTTACCAATATAAATTAATAAAAGTAGAATTTTAGTCTCCAGAAATTTGTTTATAAACATATATATTTATTATGACATAATATTGGTTATGTTTACAACACATGCTCATTACACTGTTGTATTGAATGACTAACTAAATGATACTATGCGCATGTGCATGTACCCTTGAAACCGAAATGAATGTAATCATAATAATAAATTATGTGTTACATTGGCGCGTGCAACTTCGTCACGCGCCAAAAATACACTCTGATTTGTTTTCCCAAACGCGCCAAAAGAAGTATAACTTCAATAATTTACACAATGGCATATTCTTATTAGGCTGACAACATTTTCCTGTGTAATAATTGTGTTTATGTTAATCTTTTAGGGAGCCGCTATACGGGATCAGCAAGGAAATGAAAATGGAAGGGACCGCTACAAGGATTTCACGTTTGATCATTCCTATTGGTCGTTTGACAGCCACGATAATCATTTTACGTCACAGGAACAAGTAAATAGTTTTCATATTATTGCATTACGACGAATATTATTTTCTCCATGTCCCTTATCAATGCGAATTTATCCATTTTTTAAATTGTTCATGGACCACAAATGTAGGGGATAATGATATTATCTAATATATAAAAAATAATATTTGTTTGTGTGTTTGTTTGTTTGTTTGTTTGTTCGTATTGAATGCACTGCCATACCGTTCATCCGATTGCGATAAAACTTTGTCAACTTATTGCTTACACTTTCGCGAAGAGTATAGGCTATACTAATATATAAAAATGAATGTCTGTCTGTCTGTATGTCTGTCTGTCTGTGTGTCTGTCCCGTATGCGTTCCTATACCATTCATCCGATTGCGATGAAATTTTGGTAAGTGGTTGTATGCACACCCATGAAGGTTTCTGAATTAGAAAAATCATCATCTTCTTCTTCTTCTTCATTCTATTTTCTTTTATTCATATGGTTCCTATACCATTCATCCGATTACGATGAAATTTTGGTAAGTGGTTGTATGCACACCCATGAAGGTTTCTGAATTAGAAAAATCATCATCTTCTTCTTCTTCATTCTATTTTCTTTTATTCATATGGTTCCTATACCATTCATCCGATTACGATGAAATTTTGGTAAGTGGTTGTATGCACACCCATGAAGGTTTCTGAATTAGAAAAATCATCATCTTCTTCTTCTTCTTCATTCTATCTTCTTTTATTCGTATTGTTCCTATACCATTCATTCAATTGCGATGAAATTTTCATCAGTTGTTGTGGTAACACCCGTAAAGGTTTCTGAATTAGTACAACCATCTTCTTCTTTTTCTTCATTCTATCTTCTTTTATTCGTATGGTCCCTATATCATTCATCCGATTGCGATGAAACTTTCGTCAGTGGTTGTGCGAACACCCGCAAAGGTTTCTGAATTTGTACAACCATCTTCTTCTTCTTCTTCATTATATCTTCTTTTATTCGTATGGTTCCTATATCATCCATCCGATTGCGATGAAACCTTCATCAGTTGTTGTGGTAACACCCGTAAAGGTTTCTGAATTAGTACAACCATCTTCTTCTTCATTATATTTTCTTTTATTCGTATGGTCCCTATATCATTCATCCGATTGCGATGAAACTTTCATCAGTGGTTGTGCCAACACCCGCGAAGGTTTCTGAATTTGTACAACCATCTTCTTCTTCTTCTTCATTATATCTTCTTTTATTCGTATGGTCCCTATATCATTCATCCGATTGCGATGAAACTTTCATCAGTGGTTGTGCCAACACCCGCGAAGGTTTCTGAATTTGTACAACCATCTTCTTCTTCTTCTTCATTATATCTTCTTTTATTCGTATGGTTCCTATATCATCCATCCGATTGCGATGAAACCTTCATCAGTTGTTGTGGTAACACCCGTAAAGGTTTCTGAATTAGTACAACCATCTTCTTCTTCTTCTTCATTATATCTTCTTTTATTCGTATGGTCCCTATATCATTCATCCGATTGCGATGAAACTTTCGTCAGTGGTTGTGCCAACACCCGCAAAGGTTTATGAATTTGTACAAACATCTTCTTCGTCTTCTTCATTATATCTTCTTTTATTCGTATGGTTCCTATACCATTCATCCGATTGCGATGAAACCTTCGTCAGTTGTTGTGGTAACACCCGCAAAGGTTTCTGAATTAGTACGACCATCTTCTTCTTCTATTAATTGTATGAGTTCCTATTCCATTCATCCGATTGCAATAAAACTTTCTTCAGTAATTGTGCCAACACCCGCGAAGGTTTCTGAATTAGTACAATCGTCTTCTTCTTCTTCTATTCGTATGTGTTCCTATACCATTCATCCGATTGCAATGAAATTTTGATCAAGTGTTGTGCTCACGCCCGCAAAGGTTTCTAAATTGAGACAACCAATTCTTCTTCTTTTTCATCTATTCTATCTTCTTCTATTCATATGCGTTCTTATACCATTCATCTGATTGCGATGAAATTTTTGTAAGTTGTGCGCACACCTGCGAAGGTTTCTAAATTAGTATTATATAAAATACAAAGTTTGTTCCATCCAATTTTGGTTTGTTACTGCATATTAATAACATTAATAACGTTTGCATATTTTGGATTCGATTTTAATTTAGTGTTCTTTTGTTTGACCTTTACTTCTATTAGAATTATTTTCATATTGATATATTGTATTACACAGATATTTTAATATTAAAAAAATAATTACCTCTTATTATTTTTTAAATATCTAAGATAAATATAACCACGAAGCGACCCTGTGCGAAGCCGGGTACTTCAGCTAGTATTCTATAAATATTATCGGTAGATCCCTACATGCTGTCAAGGAGCTATTTGACCCTATTCAACTGGCTACCTTAGAGATTGGCTTTTGTATGATTCAAAGAATATATTTTATATTATTAGATTTATTGTGAGAAAATATATTATAGTAATATAACTCAGCCAATGTTAATGATATCTCATGTAGGAAAATAAACCTTTATATGTAGTTATGTATCATGACTTTTTATGATGTTTCACTGAAAACATTATGCTAGATATTTTATTCCATTTGTTGATCATTTTTTTGCTTACAGGTTTTCGCAGACCTGGGCGTTGATGTCATCGACAGCGCGTTTGAAGGTTATAATGCCTGCGTGTTTGCATACGGGCAGACTGGAAGCGGGAAAACTTTCACCATGATGGGATCGATGGTATGGATAACCTTTCTACAATTTAGCTTATCAATCTCCATAAGCACAGACATCTGTTTTCATTTTAGCATGGAACATGCTTTTGTCTTGACCTCCCGAGCGGATTCGTTACGAAAAATCGCACAGGCGCAGCAGTAACTAAAAATAAAGTCACAAAAGTAGGGCGGCGCGGGCTGCAAGAGACTTTACAGATCAGTCGGCCGCGAACGGCACTTCGGGAATGAGATGTAAACCTGCGCCCCGCAATTTATTTTATTTTCTTTCGAATTTGGACAACCAGCATTCAGAGAATTAGTAGGCAAAGCATGTTCCATGTTTAATAATTTTAGCCATCAGGGTTTAAGTAACCATCATTTGAGGGGCCCAGGGGGGGCGGAGCCCCTCGCATATCGCAATAACCTGAGGGCCCCAGGGGGTGAAGCCCGTTTTAATTAAGTATATTTAATTTTTGTGGAGAATTTTTATATGGTGCGCCAGGAAACAGATTCCAGCTTCCCCAGTGTGCCTTGAGATAAAAAAGTTTGGCAGACACTGATCTAAAGGCAACCTAAATATCATAAATTTATCGATTTTCCAGCAGTTTATATGACCAAAAAATCAACTTGATTTAGTTTGACTTTCTTTTGCATGTAGATAATATCGAATGTTTAATATACAATATTTTTAACATACCTGTATATTTGTTTTGTGACAGGAATGCCAAGGATTGATTCCTCGGATATGTCGCAGCTTGTTTTCCCGGGTGGCGGCCGGCAAAGAAAATGGCGCGTCATACCGCACAGAGGTCAGCTACCTCGAGATCTACAATGAGAGAGTAAAAGATCTCTTGGGAGGGGATGCGGGACACTCCCTCAAAGTCAGAGAACACCCTCGGCTCGGAATATACGTGCAAGACCTCTCTAAGCATCTCGTGTCGGATTATGACGATATAGAGGTCAGTTGAATATGTTGTAATATTTTAGGGATTACAGTCTGGACAGATTTTTTAATCTTGAAATTATATGATTTTTTGGGGTATTGAAAGATTTAATTTAAAAAAATATGTTGTAAGTAATAAAAATCATACACATTGATTTAGTGCATATGTCAACGAGTTCTTTCACCTTTCACAGAACGTTCCTGACCTGAACGGACAATGTTTCTTATTGCTGAGACATTATTTTAACGGGTGTAAACAAAAAATTACCTAAAAAACAAAACACACAAATTATGTACACAGAACGAAAAATGTCAACAAGTGACTTTAAATTTTAAGCCGAAATGTAAAATAATAAACAATATTGGTTATAATGAAGGATGTCCATTAAACGTGTTGGGAATCTTTGGTCTTAGGTATTACAGACATGTCTATAAATAGAAATTCACACGATGACCGCCTGCAATTCATTTCAATGTTTGCCATGCATTTAATTGACTGAATTAAAATAAATTGGATTTTTAATTTTAATTGAATTTTCAATATTTTAGATGTAAATAAATGATGGATGAAAGAAATGTGAAACAGGGAATTAATTGTATTAAAATGATACACGACTGCAGAAACTACATGTAAATAGTGGGAAGACGTGAACACAAGCATAGAACAAGGATGTCTATGATGTTTTTCTCTCAACCCTGGCTCGCCATACCCATTCCACAATGTTTGACAACCAAAATCCTAGTAAAAATATCTGTTACAATACTACACATCGTGGTATCCGTATGCTTCTAAATTTGAGTGGTTTTATTTAGGATTGCATGCATCGAGGAAATCTGCACAGGACCACAGCATCGACACAGATGAACGACGTTTCGAGCAGATCGCACGCCATTTTCACAATCACGTTCGTGCAAGCCGTTTTCCTGCAGCATAATAACATGCCCAGTGAGACTGTCTCTAAAGTACACCTTGTGGATCTGGCGGGAAGGTGAGTGTGATTCTTTCTTTGTACTGGAGTCATTACCTAGCCTTCCTCCATACTTTTGTTGAAGAACTGAATGTTTACATTCTCAAAAATACATTTACGTAATTTTATAAATGCTTGGGTGTTTATGTGATTGTTTCACTTCTACTACATACTTTACTACTGTCAGTAGTGTTAAAAAGAATTATATATATATATGGCCGTGCGGCTTAAGCATCGGCCTATAGCGTCGTGGGTCCCTGTTCGAATCCTGGGTCTGGCAAGAACGTCCTATTGTTTTTCAATTTGTCTATGAGTCAGAGTATGGACTTAATAGGTTGAACAAGTGGCTGACATCTATTTCTCGTAAAAACAAAATCTGTTAAAACAAACCTCCACTCTGTGGAGACCCATATCGTCGTTTCCATTGCAAAATTGTATCTATATCTGCAAAATGTCACATTTTCAGGGGAGCATAAAAACCGTTTATAAAATGTATGGCACTTGAATCAATTCAAAAAAGGTTTTCATAATTTCAACGAAAATGCAATTTTTGTAAATTGTGTTATTTTTCATGTGTGTAAAGGCAATTTTTGCGGTTTTAATTATACAAAAATATCAAAAACGCATATTTTGCAGATATACAATTTTGCAATGGAAACGACTATAGTATGATCTTATTAGGATCGGACATGATTGAAAAAAAAACAAAAAAATATCAGTAATCAAATAAGTAGGTAGTTTTTTTCTAATATCTAACCTCTACCCAAACAGCTTATGAACTTTTAGAATTACAGGACGTGATGATGTTTCTGAAATCTTTAAAGTGTGATTAAACTGGTACCTTTAGAAAAATAAATATTTTGTAAGTTGGCGGAAACATTGCACCATTACTGATAGCTATTAGTTAAAGATTCAGACGTATGACATATGCAGATTATGTTCAGTGATTTTACAGATGATGATCAGACGAGTATATTTATAAAATGAGTGTAATGATATCATGTCAATTTTAGCGAGCGTGCCGATGCATCAGGAGCTACCGGCCAGCGGTTGGTAGAGGGTGCTCACATCAACAAATCGCTGGTGACGCTGGGATCTGTCATATCGGCGCTTGCCGAGGCTTCGATGCTGCAGAATACACCCGCACCCACTGGTGGCAGTGCACAGAAGAATGCCAAAACCATCAAAAATGTGTTCATCCCGTACAGAGACTCCGTGCTCACTTGGCTTTTGAAGGACTCTCTCGGTGGGAATTCCAAGACAATCATGATAGCAGCAGTAAGTTTATATGATCTGAATATTCCTCTAGTTGATGGTTTTCTCCTATATTTATATTAAATTTTGAGGAATTGTTAACGGTAGAAGGGTTTATCAATTCGGTAAACACCAACTGGAAGCCAGGACTACTGGACGATTGCCAACTTGTGAAATGAATTCAACGTTACAATTTGAAATATACCAACATCATCAATTTTACTTTTTCAAATCTAATATTGATTGTCTTTTTAGATTTGTAATGGTCAAATTGCACAATTCACGCCACTCTAGATGAGGCAATAATAGTTCTAACATTGTGCAATACACAATCTGGTTTGATGATGTAGAACCGTATTAGGCAATGATTTTTACAGACCAGCCAAGATTTTGTTGATTGTGTATGATGGAGTATAATATAATACATGATTGCCGAGCTCTAACAAATTTACGTAATATTTTTTGAATTTTGATCCAGAGCAAGGACCTAATAGATTGACTAATATGCAACTATTTCTTTCTTTCAAGAGGCGGAACACTATATTATTTTTTATTCAAAAATGACTATATACGAAATAAAAATGTAACATACCTATTAGAAAGATGGTAGCCATTATTGACAGCATGTGAAACATAGTGTATAGCAGTAGCAAACGGTGGAAGTAGGATGTCGAGATTCAACATAAATAGAGCACACTACACTCAGTGTCTCATACGTTTTCATTGAACTAAGAATTCAAATTGCAGATGGAATTGGTCAGTTTTTAAAAGTTAATTAAATCCTGCTTACACCGAACCATTATAGTAGAGGTAGGCTGTGGAGGTCTGACAAAAAATAATACCCTTTTTCAGTCATACTTATTTGTTTTTATTGAACTAAGAACACAGATTCCAGATGGTTTTTAAAATTCTATTAAACCCTGCCTAAGCCAAATCATAATAGATAAAAAATATTCTTCTATCTATAAAATATCTAAAGTTATAATATATGATTTAATAGCATAATTTTATATATGGAAGAATATTTTTTATCTAATATATATTATGGTTTGCTTTAGGCAAGGTTTAATTAAATTTTAAAAACTAACTAACACTATCACTATCTGCAATTTGTATTCTTAGTTCAATGAAAACAAATAAATATGACTGACAAAGTTAAGTGTGCACTATTTATGTTGTATCTCTATAACCTACCTCCATCCTTCGCCACTGGTGTATACAACCAATGTTAAATATTTGTTTGATTTTTGTTTCGATAGATATCACCAGCAGACTGCAATTATGGAGAGACTCTTTCCACTCTAAGATACGCAAACAGGGCCAAGAATATTATCAACAAGCCGACAATCAATGAAGATCCGAACGTCAAACTCATCAGGGAACTCCGCGAAGAAATTGACAAACTCAGATCTCAAATTGGACACCATGTGGTGAGTTTCACATAATATACAATCTATACCAGGGGTAGTCAACCTCCTTCCAGCTTTCATGGTGGGCGGTGGGGGTTTTAAAAACAGCATTAGTTTCAGGGATCTCATTAATAATTTATTTAATTAAATGTAATTTCATCAGATTTCATGCTTCTATGTATGCAAAGTATAAATAAAAAGATTGTTGAAGAAAGAAAGTTGTTTTATAAAGATTTATTCTGCTAAACTTAGCGAAAGTGTTTGGTAAGTAATTATTTTTATATGCTTTAACTTGCTGTAACTCTGCTTATAAATTTTATAAAGTAAAGTTACTTCCCTACTTTATAAATCACCATTACTGTGGAACTGGTGGGCGGTTAGAAAATTTTACTACTAACAGAGATACAAAAGTGGGCGGTAGGTATAAAAAGGTTGACTACCCTTGATCTATACTGTGACTATTATGATCAATATATATATATATATATAACATGCATAATGCTATAAACATACTACATTGCTGTGAGGTTTGATGGTTTTGACATGAAACAAGACATAGTCGGAAGAGTGCCAAGTGTGAGTGATGCAATAGGCATATGAATTAAATTTATTGCATTCACCATTATGTTAGATTATGAGGTTGACTTATACTAAATGCAGCTTTATGTTCCATATTTATTACATTATCTTGATGCGGTTAATCTACAATTGCATAATGTTCTAAACATTGAAAAAACAACATGTGAATTGGCAGGCGCGGGATTCAAACTCTAAACAAGATATTATCCCACTCAACCACGATGGGCACTTGTAAGATAGTATGTTCATTTCATTCATTGTTGTCTTCTGTATTTCAGGATTCGATTGACAATGAACCGCAGGTCTTGGCAACCCTTCAACGAAAAGAGGCCCAGGAGAAAGTGCTCACGGAGAAATGGACAGAGAAATGGAGGGAGACCCAGCAGATTCTGCAGGAACAGAAAGCGCTGGGTCTCAGGAAGAGTGGACTGGGAGTCGTCCTGGATTCTGACATGCCGCATTTGGTCGGCATCGATGATAATCTTCTCTCTACCGGTGTTACCCTCTACCATCTCAAGGTTTGTAAAATGCCTCATAAAATTAATGTGAAGGTCCCTGAATAAAATAGGGTACTGTTCGGTTATCAAGAATACAGCGGAAAACACATTTTGAAAATACCCGATATCGGCGACGGCTTGGCGATGTTGGATTTTAATATAATTGTGAAGTATGCATAGAGTTTTCCCTTCGGAATTGATTTTCATTCACCTCAAGACAGTTTGACATTTTGCTGATTTGTCAGTTTTACGATTTTCAAGTCGTCACTGTCAATATAAATTTGGGGTCATGTGCGTAGTCCATTCTGGAGTCTGGCCTTCACAATATCGTCCGACACCACCTCAGGCTGATAGGCCAAATAGAACAGCTTGCAATCGCCGATTGCGACCACTGACATTTTAATAGAATAAAATATGTGTAGTTATATAAATGTTTCGTTAAAACACGTGCATTTAAATATGATGAATAATTATACATCTCATAAATTCGAATATAAAGCAATGTATGTGATTATTATAAATGGCGATCCAATATAACATGAATATTAATCTGCCACGGGACCCATTTAGATAATAAAAGGTTAGCAGTATATAAATAATAAATGCTTGCAGCCGTTGAATAATATTTAAAAAATCAAATTTTGAATTAAAATTTAACCTTAAATAACATAATCTTCCGGTGCGGGACATTCATATCGAAACAAAATTTATTTTGGGTAGGGTTTGGGTATTATAAATAGGTAGGTATATAAAATCACAAATTAAAAAAAATATAGCAATTTATATGACCAAGTAGAGTAGAATTAGGTTGGGATAACCTTCATCCAGCAGTGGATTGATCCTGGTTGATGATGATAAAAACGATATTATGAATGGGTAAATATAATATCAACAGTTTTGATAAATATAGCAATCGTTTAACCGCTAGTAGTAGAATCAGATTGCGGAACCCTTCATCCAGCAGTTGATTGATCCTGGTTGATGATGATGATGATTATGATGACGATATGAATATGTAGATAAATAACATTAGCATTAGTATAGAAATTCAATACTGTCAAGAATGCAATCAACGTAGAGAGGCCTTCATTCAGCAGTGGATTTATTGAGGCTCGTGATAATAATAGCATTATATATAGATAGGTAGATAATAATATAATATCACTGATTTTGATAAATATAACAATTCATGTGTAAGTAAGGAGTAGAATAAGGCTGAGGAGGCCTTCATCCAGCAGTGGATAGGTCAAGATTGATGATGATAGGGACGTTAAAAATAGGTAGATATTATACAATATCACACATTTTGATGACTATAACAATTCGTATTAATTTCTTTCATTGTTTACAATGGCAACTTTGTTAGTTTAATATGACTATATTCTGATCTATGGAAATTAGTAGCCTAGGTAATTATTCAATAAAAAAAGAGTGAGTGGACATCCACAAAGAAGTATTTTAAAAAATCAAATTTGGAATATCACGTTATCTATGAAATGGCGGACAGTGGCGGACGCCGCTATCAGAAGATATTATACATAGTGAATTGTACCAAGATTATAGTTTTTTCACCAGAAAAAAGTGCGCCAATGCCTACATTACGATATTTGAATAAAAATAATCGATTTCGTTTGTCAAATAAAGGATTAGAAGGTCTTAAGCGACGAAGACATCATTCTGTTAGGCGTGAACAGTAAATATGGCGATCGTATACGGTGTGTAAGAAAATATCGGATATAAACGTCACGTTCATGTAAAATCATGGAAAATTTCTGAAATGTGTTCAATTCAATCGGTAGATGAATCGGTAGCGCACATTTCGAAGTGAAGATGTAAAAATAACAATAAAATGTCGCTTAAATGAGCTGTTGGTGCATTTTCCAAAATCTATAATAAATAAATAATAATATATAGGAGATTATTAAATATGCCAAATTAATTCATCAATTACTCATCAATTACTAAAATCACATATGGCAATACGTACATAATATTGAAATATCAAGACAGCTATTAACGATAGGTATTCTTTATATTCTTTGCCAACGAACAGAATATTAATTTTTCTTTGGCTATGTATGTTCCGCAAGTGCCATGCAATCTTGTGATATAAAGTATTAATAAGCATCTCTCTAGTTATAGTCAAAACTCTTTGATATATTATTGTTATTGTTAACGATCACATTACATATGATAGGAGATTCAGTGGTCAGTGTAGCATAAAACTGTAATTAATACCGCATCTCATTATTGTGTATCAAAGTCACTTTGTTTTGTTCATGACAATTTAATTGTATTCAAATGGGTACATGTTGCTTTATCACCAGATCATTCCCATATTAATTATATTCAAAAGTGTTTTAAAGTAAAAGGTTCTTGAAATGGTTTGGAGTATCTGTGAGTGAATATAAAAATAATGTGTCCATTTCATTTATAACTTCCGAAACCTGCCAAAAGCATATAAAGAAAAACGCTGAAAAACTTAATAATCGATTAATTAAAATAATACAAATAAATGATTATATTATGTCAATTTACATTTGAGTATATTTGTGGTATGGCAGTTACCATTTTCGTAAAATGGCAGTGAGTCATTAAAAATGTTTTATATCGTAGAAAAAAATATTGTTGGTATACTAATAATTAGGCTTAGGATTTTTAGGTGCTAAAAAATGAATAATAGGTACCTAAAATATGTAGATATAATTGGAAAATATTTTATTAAACTTTCATAAATATGTGCTAAAAAACAAATATAGGTGCTAAAAATTTAAGTAAGTATTACAATAAATCATAATATTTCAACAGTTTAATTTATTATTTATTCGCAAACAAAAAACACTTTATTACAATAAATAATAAAATAATGCTTCACATTTTCGAAAGTGAATCTTGGACGATTTGATCTTAGCAAATTTTTACACATGAATAAACTTCTTTCCATTTATACAGGTGTTATTATTGCGTATGTAAATGAAACTATTTCTGAAGTAGAAAAAATTGGAACATCTGAGGCATCTGATGGATTTTCCAAAACAGCTTTCTATATTAATATTCTGCAGCGTTTGCAGTGTTTGATTTTCATTTAAAACACTATTTAATTTTGTACTTATTTTTATTCCAATTGGTCCAAGAACATTGAAATTTTGTGTTTATGTGAAAATATGTGCTTAAACCTAGAATATGTAAAAATATGTAATTATGCAAAAATATTTTTAAATAGGTGCTAACAAATAGGGCTTAAATGTTTCAAAATTGTCTGAAACATATAGACATTTTTGATATTTTGTTGTAGGGCCGCTCAAAAAAAATACTTAAATACTTAGGATTCTTAGGCTAATATTTTATAATAATTATTTTAGAAATTATGCCTATAAAAGAGAAATAAGACATTTTTATTGATTTGTCAACATTTTTCAAAAAATAGAAACCGCCGTTTACCTTTCTAGAGCCTAGGATTCTTAGCCTAATATTTTATAATAATTATTTTAGAAATTATGCCTATAAAAGAGAAATAAGACATTTTTATTGATTTGTCAACATTTTTCAAAAAATAGAAACCGCCGTTTACCTTTCTAGAGCCTTTATTTATTACAGTAAAGAATTATTTATAGTTTAATAAAAATTATTGTTCTACTTAAAAACTTAAATAATTACAAGATAAAAAGAACTTTTTATATACTTACCACGTTTTTAAATTTTCTGTTGAATCATATAAACTTTTTATTGTACTTGATAGAAATACTGAATAAATATTATAGAATACAGAAATGTCATATTGACATTTCATATTGATTTCCATAGTAACGCACGTATATATTAATAATTTAGTTGCTAGGACACACTTAGCAACCAATAATAGTGAGTACTGTACGAAAACATTTTCTTGGCTACGTGTTAAAACTGTGAACTAACATGCTCCGCCCATTTTTAACCGCAGTTCCATTATAAGCTCCTCCCATTTAGTAAACAACAGCGTCTGGAGCGTAGCCAAGAAGATGTTTTCGAACAGTAGTAAATAATACTTTCATCGATTTTTTTCCGAAACATACAAAACAGAATTTACTGAAAATGAATTCAATTCTGCTTAAGGATATTAAGGCCAAAATATTAAAAGAATGCATTGTCGTCGTGTTCTGATATATTCTAAAAGTTTCAAATGTCTAGCTAGTCGGGAAGTTAGTTAAAAATCTTGGACAAATAAAAAAAAAATTTGTACTAATAAAATGAAAATGGGCTGTACATGTCGCTCGGTGAGTGTGTAAATGATCAACAAAGAGCACTAAATGAACACAGGGCTACACTAAAACCCGCTGTCAACGAATTCAAGTTAGGTGAATGTACATAGCAGCGAAGCCTTCATCCAGCAATGGATTAACACCGTCCAATGATCATGATGAATGTCAAAAATTAACATTATAATTGCAAAGAAACAATGCTTGTTATTCCAGGAGGGGGAGACCCATATTGGTAGCGAAGAGTGTGATACTCTGCCTGACATCATCCTGACAGGCGGTGGCGTCCTACCTGAGCACTGCCGCATCAGCCTGCAAGACGGCGTCGCCACCATCTTTCCCAATCCCAACGCGCAATGCTGGCTCAACACTGTACTTATAGATAAACCAGCCAAGCTAAGCCAAGGTAGTGTTTGCTAACATGAACATCCCTTTGGCCACCTTTTATTAGCTTTGTTCTGAGAAGGCTTCACTGTAATGCCAAAAATCGTATAGTTTCGAGACACCTTTTCTCATCACAAACATTTAATTTTAACGAATGACGATTTTCATAATGCAGACATGTCAAATAAAATATTAAATTTGCTTTAAAATACGGATGAAATAAAAACAAGAATATTATACCTGCTATATCATAATAATATGTATGTAATAAACTATTAATATATGTAGCTGCAGTGACATCCAGTGGAGTTGGTGGGTTACGTATTGTTTAGGGGCGGCAAATAAAGGAACGAATATGATCATTATAACATTTGTAAGCAGTTGCAGTTTTCCGTGAAGCGGACGATGCTGTCGCTTTGTTAAAAAATACAGACATCTTAGTTTTAAGACATCATAAGGGATCCTCCATACTTGTCAGCTCTTCAGACCTCCACGTACCTAAAACCACAGCTGTTAGAGAATAGGAAACAGTAGTTGTTTCGTGGAAATGCTCTAAACCTCAGTGGATTAATTATGTGTATGTCATGAATTCTCAAGATTTTTGAGAAATTAATATACCATTCTTAAATCTCGAGAAAAAGAATACTCTTGAATTCGAGAATTCTCAGATGTTGAGAAGCCAGACAAGCTCTGCTTACCACAACATATTTCTTTTTCTGTTCATGATAAGGATATGCTTTATAGTTCCATTTTACAATGTATCAAGCAATGGATATCGTTGTATTGAAAGCATCAGAAAAGATTCTCAATTATCTTAACAAAAGTGCTAAGCTGATCATAATGGTTTGATTTTCAGGTTGCATTCTCCTTTTGGGTCGCACGAACATGTTTCGCTACAACGATCCAGCAGAGGCGGCCAAATTGCGCCGAGAAGGAAGTACGTCTATGATGAACCTATCCCGTCTCTCTCTCCTCAGCTGGTCTACCACTGACTTGGCTGCGAGCACTGAGAACCTTGCCTCTGTCGTCGGGTAAATATTTCTACAAATGCACATATATTGGTGCCTTTCACCTAAAAACATTTCATCGGCGTCGTTTATATTTAAAATACCTACTTATATGATGGAAGACGTTGAAGAAAACCTTCTTTACTAGACACAGCCTGAATATATGGAAGTGAAACTGGAAAAAGAAGAATTAGGACTAATGACACATTGCGGATTTATTTGTAGCAAAATTCCCACTATTATCAGCGACATCTGTCAAACACCACAACCATTTCGACACAATGTTAGATGCACTCAAACAGTCAATTCCATAAATTATTATATGTGCAGATAGTATATTATTATTTACTACATACACTGACAATTTCAAAAATGAAATATGGTTGGCTTGTACCAGAACTAAAACATTCACACTGTGTCAATTATTGTACATAAATGGGCAGCCAAATACAATGAACCTTTATTGAAGTTATACTTCTTTAGGCGCATTTGGAAAATCAGATCTGAGTGTATTTTTGGCGTGTGACATGTAACACATAATTTATTTTTTCACACAAAAAAACACACTCGATTGGATTCGAACCAACGATTGTTCGGTTATTAGCCGAACGCACAACCATTACGCCACAGAATGATTAATATAAAACCATCACAGTAGCCTCGGTTCTGTAGACCGACCACCCAGCATGGATATGGACATCAAAACCGGTAGAGTAATCTTTTCCAACAACTCGAGCATGCGCATGTTCGCACCCTGCGTACCCTCGGAAAGACCTGCACGCCACACGCATCATGTGCACCTACGGTATGGACTTCCTAGGACTGAGTGAAGTGCAATATTTACAATACTTAGATGACCAATTATAAAAATCTCATACATAATATGTGCTTCCTACATAATACAAAAATGTCAAAACAATTGTCAAAAATAGCAATGGGTTATAGTCACTATGTTTCAATGTGCTAACGTATAGAATTTTTTCTCTGGCTACCAATTCATCAGCACTGTTAGTTGTTAAAAGTTTTATACATAATATGACGAAAAGTTCATAATCCAGATCACTTTAGTTTTAGTCCAAACATATCAATTAATATAACGATTATTATTATATATTTTTTATTTACTTCCAGTGACATTGAGGCAGACATGCGTGCTGATGAAATAGAAGCCCAAAGGCTTGAACTGATGAAAGAGAGAGAGGTCTTTCAGAAGGAGCAGCAAGAGAGGGAGAGACGGTGGCATAGAGAAAAGGAACAGCTTCAAGAGGCGCAGAAACGGCTCGATACGGTAAATAATATCTTCTGTGAATGCCATTGATGACAACATAAATAAATACACAGGTATAAACTCGATATCAAAACTGCAGTTTTGAATGCTTGAAGAAATTGTTGATATTCTATTACCACAAGATGAGGCCAGTGTCTTCACACATTTAAACGAGGATCTCAGTCAAATAACAAAGAAGATACTTGTGGAGATAGCAGATATTAAAAAGCAATAATTTGAACGGTTTAAGAATTTTCTTAATCATGATATGAGTTCAAATACAGGCTGTGGACCATATTTCCCAATGTGCAGTATCCAACGATTCGATTCAACTTAATGATTGTATTTTTTTGCATCATCAGGAAAGACAACAGATGGAAGAAGAATACGCGTCTCAATGCCGCCAATTGAGTTCCGACTGGAGAGCCTTAGAACGAGGATGGGGCGCAGGTCGGAAGGCTTTGAAGGAGAGGCAGAAGGAACTGAGTGGACGACAAAAGAGACTTCTGTCACTCAAAGGAAATCATCAGCAAATGGTATGATGACTCACATTTTTTTCTTTACATTCATTTTGCACTTTCATTATGCTAGAATCTATTTAGTTTCGTGTTTCTATTTAGCTTTTTTTATACAACCAAGGGTTTTATTTTTTATACAGTTATTATACCCAGAGTAAATGAGCAAACTCGTCGACACTATGACTCGACTATCTGAACCTATCTAGTTGTGAGCGAAATAGAAACATTTCTATTTTAGCCCGATTCAACTCAACGATTGGGGTAAAAGAAAGCGTTTATGCTGTCAGTTTGACATTTGCTTTTATAATGATGGTTAACAATTCGAAACTAAAATAATACGCAAGTAAATACAATCAACAACTTCTTACTTGTCCGTATACAGTCAACAATAGTTTGTAAATATGAGGCAAGACTGCTAATTGTAGCCATCAAGCTGGCCAATAGATATTTTTTAGTTTAATTACAATTTTTAACAATAGCAACACAGCATTTGTCATGAACCAATTAAAAGCTTTGACATGATCGAATTGTTAAGTGAATTGTTGCGTATGATTAGTATTTAAGGTTAACGATACATGTAGTCGTCGAGTATGCATATCTGCTCATATGTAATTAGAACATTACAGGATTTTCATTCACAATTATTCATAACATTTTTATTATTGATAGTGTACATTAATTAATTCTTAAACTGAGAGGTAAATTAGGTTATTCAAAAAACGTAAAGTGAGTTAATCTAGAAATACATCTTTTTCATACTTGTCAATATTGATTTTATGGACTTGCACGTGAGGACAGATTCAAAAGCTTATTGAAAACACTTTTACCACTTTGTTTCACCACAAATAACGTTTAATAATACAGATTAATGTGTCTCCTTTAGAATTTTTAATAATTCAAGTTTACAACCAATTGTGAGTTACACCTTGTGTATTTTTCTTTTACACCCATGATAGCCGAACGGATAACATATTTTTCTATAATGTCCTGGGTTTGAATCTCAGGTCTGGAAAAATGTATGGACCTATGTTGAACAAGTCGCTAACATCCATTTCTTGTAAAAACAAAAATCTGTTAATACAACTTCCACTCCGTGGAGGCTTATAATAATTTTATTTATTTATATAAAAGTCTTAATTTTTCATCTGCAGTCAATTTTCCGTGAACCCAATTTGTTCAGTCGACTCACTATACCTCTAGATAAACTGACTTTATCCCTCGAGTCTAGAATTGTGTTATTTTTAATTATCTATTATTCTCTCTCTCCCTCTAAAGTTGAATTTGTATGTATTATTATTCGAGTCATTCACAGTTGTTTTTTTTAATTCTGTAATTGAATTTGTATGCCGTGCGTACTATCTTTTGCCTCCTCTCAACGTTTTTGGTTCATTGTAGAGTCCATTCTCACAGATAACATGGCAAGGTGTATTCTTTATCCGTTCATACACTTAATAATTATATCTTGACGTTAATATAATGAACCCAAAATGTCAATATAGGAATATATGATGGTACACACATAGCAATTGTAGTGGTAACCCATGTAAGAGAATACATTGAATAATTCGTAATTCATAATTCACAAATAGTTATCAGTAACTTTATCGTTTAGCTAATGTATTCATTGACATTAATAAATGTTTAGATTTTACCTGTAATTCGAATTATTGGTCTTAATAGTTACACAGTTCCTTCAGTTTCCTACTAGATTTTTAGATATTCTGAGAAATTTTTCCATTAGTCAATTTAACCCATCAGTATTTGAAGAAAATAATACATTCGAGTCTAGACGAATTGTTATTTTTAATTAAATAGTTCGCTAGACTAGACAATCGGCCTCCACCCTACTTTATGTAGATACAGGTATGCCTCATTCATCGCAACCTAGGCAAGTGTGAATTCATTATATCGCGATCGATTTTTAATAATATTAATAAACCATTTATTTTATTCAATAAATAATTCACAAATTTAAGACACATTCTAAGAATCTAAGAATCTCCACAGCCTATCTCCACCCTTCGCCACTGTTAGCAAGAGAATAGAAAATATAATGGAGGTGGAATTGGATGTAGCCCATGTGGAATTGTTTTAATTGTACAACACGTATTTCAGTTACATAATAAAGTAGTTAATTCTATATATTATGACTATATTCTTCTCAGAATACATAAAAATGTAAGTCTATTTTGGTTCCTTTTCACATAAGCAGCCTCGCACATACAAACTCGACACGACCACAACTCAACAATTTTATCTAATCTAAATTAATCCACTGACACACACTTGTGTAGTCTCAACACTGTTGATTGAACAAAATCATTTGCATTTTCCAACTTTATACTTGTTGCTTCTAATTAGAAATACATATTTCTAATTGAAAGATGGGTATTTATAACTACTTTTTATATTTCTTAAACATCAATGCAAAATCAGCATATTTTCGTCAAAAAATCAGTCAGTTTTAGTCAATATTGTCGTTTTGACTTTGTGGTCTGTGTACAAGATTGAAAAAGCAATACTGTTGGCTTTTCCGAGTTTAGATTATGTTGAGGTCGATTATTTATTGTGCCTAAAAGACTGTATACACACAAGTTGACAACATCATAAAACTGATTACTCGGTTGGACTAGTTCATTAAATCCTGGAGAAAAATCTTAAATAGGAAGCTGTTATCAGCGCAACAACTCATTGAAAGAATTTATGGTAAAATAAATTAAGATATTAAATATTTTATGATGTTGTTAACTTTTTCTTTGGGTGTACACGGCTTAAGACCATCCAATTTGACTTATATTTTATACCCTAGTATAAGCTTGAATATAAATCTTTCATCACTAATATTCATTTGATTTTCAACTGTTTTTATTTTGTATATTGATTTCCCCATTTCAATTTGTAATGTTTTGCACTTTTTTGTTTTATTTATTTTTCGTTGATTTGTATGCTGTACGATTGTTTCCCGCAAAAGGTCGATTGTGAGTTCAATCACGCGTCCACGCTAAGATGCGAAATAGAAGCAAAGCGCAAGGAGCTCGACCATCTTGTCTCTGACAATCTAATCCAGCTCAGAGAGCGGGGCATTGAATTGCCTGCGGTAAGCATTACACCGTATTTCACATTTTTCACACTTTATCCACAATAATAACTATTTACGACAACCGATGCCTGTGTTGTTGAAAGACTAATACACAAAGAATTTAAATAAATTGTCTTAGGCCAAAATGCATGGAATGTTACGAATCACTGTATGTTATTTCGCCGTTTATCGACTGTTTGATGAATAGTGAAAAAAATATAAACAAACATGATGCATATAGACTGGGAATATTCTTTTAAATACTACAAAAGACCCTGAGGCCCACTGACAGTAGTGTAGTTCGTAATAGAAGTGAAACAATCACAAATACACAGACTTTGAGGAAATCACATAAATATATTCTGACCTCACCGGGAATCAAACCTGGAGCCCCCGGAAAGACCAGCGCCTTATGCATACACTACGAGGGCCGAGGGTAACGGCGTACACCTGTCAGTGTCAAATAATTTGCGATGCCATAGATCCATTGCGGAATTGAAAACGTAATTATTTAGTAACAAAAATATATAATGGAACATTTTTTTTCATTTTAATAACATAAACTTACTAGTTTAATAACACATGCATGTTGTTTTTTCAAAGTGTATTTGATCCAATACACGGAGCTAATCACTGGTTAACAACCATTCGTCATAAAAAAGTCTGTCAACATCTCCACTCTGTAGATGCCTTTATGTTCCGCTTACAAGTGGTAACTTACTTAACAACATATAGCATAGCAGATATCAAAATAGCCCTTCTGTGGCCGTACGTGTTATTTTAACACTAAAATTAAAATGCACAGATGACAAACAAAAATATATTTGTAAATTAAAAGGATTTGTTCTGCAAAATATTGAAACATTCAAATTGCCACACTCGGTGCCCTATAAGGCTACAAGTTCCCCACCCCAGATTCTATAAACTAGACCTAGAAAATGGCGAGCAACATATTCATTAAACAGTGCATTAATAAATTGACAGTGATATCTTTCAAAATTGTCGAAGACAGTCACCACGATACCACTACATTACCAACGCTTCTGACTGACTCTTTCATGTCCCTTGGTCATCGGCAAAAGGGGGATAGTATTTATAAGTTATCTAGAAACCTCGGTAACATAACTTTACAATATTTGAGCAAAGTTTTATTTTTTCATGAAAAATTCTGAATCGATCTTAATTTAAAAATTTAATGATTGAAAAAATATTTATAATAATTTGTGAATGAACTTTTAGTTTCATATTCAAATTTAAAATGTATGTATTTCTTTGAAAACCGAACTGATAATCTATTTTGCTTCCATTGGGATTTATGTATTTTAGTAATTAAATTTTTATTTTGCTTTTCATTGTTTCATAAAATCGCTAGAATAGAAATACCATGCCGTATAATACCAATACATCGTTTGAATTATAATTTTTAGTTTAAACTAATTGAAGATAGTTTATTTGCGTTTGTGTAATTGTAATGAAATATTGTTTCCATAGAGTGTCACACCGAGCCCTGACGGTTCCCTGATATCAGAAAATTCAACAGAATGCCTGCTGCAGCTGTTGGAACAATGCGACTCTGACGCAGCACTGGCGATAAGGGATTTGGTCAATCATCACGTGAGTTGAAATATTTGAATGTTTTTTTAACATTTGGAACAGCAAAATCGCCAGTAGAGTGAATCTGACTGATGAAACAAAACACTTGGACTTGGATGGCTCAAACTACCAACCATTTGATCTGCAGTCGAATGCTCGACCACCAAGCTATACTCCCATTATATTAATGTTTTATTTCACGCGAAAACACAAAAAAGATAATACCCCTCCCCTGGTTGGGCACGAAACCACCAACTTTTAGGTTAATGACCAAATTTTATCACAATAAAGGTGTCAATTTTAGGAAACGATTACACCGACCGACCACGCAAAACTTGAAACTGAAGGCAGTTATGGAAATTACAACAATAAAAATAAGAAGACAGAAAAATCTCTAGATGAGAGTTATGTTTTGTTATTTTCTATTCATTTCACTACTTACTTTCAGCCCTGCAAGCACTCTTTTTATTAAGGCACCACTCTCGGCTCCTTCATTTTGTTCAGTCTTCCGGTCTCCTTCTCCAGGTTTTAGCCACCAGCCCCGACAGATCTTTCTAGAGACCATCAAGCCAAGAAATCATGGTCTTTTCTCACTCTATACTCCTTCGGGTACACTAAATGCGATGTTGCTTGATCATCCATGTAGGGTAGCCATCTACTATTAGGCGTTAAGTTTTGCTAAATCCGATGACATCAGTCTCATCAAGTAGTTAATTAAGCTAACTGATGGTTAGAGATGTAGTGAAATACATTTCTATAGATCGGCTTTAACGATCTGTGTGGGTTTCGAATTTTCACAACTTCAGGCATTCATATTTTAATTTTTGTTTTAGAAAAAAGAGTTATCAACACTCGAGCAAGAACTTCAAACCCGAGTAGCGAGTCTCGCGTCACACCGCTCCAAAGTCCAACAGTTGGAGTCTGAGTTGTCTCTGCTCGCCGTCCAGGAGGCGGGAGTTCAGCAAACTCTGTTGGAAGGTATCGACGATAACGATGTGGTGAAGGGAGTGATGAATGAGATGGCCGAAGGACTTAATAATACCTCCAAGGAAGCGATGCTGGGAGCAACAATCTTGGAAACCAACGCAAATACTCTAGATGAAATACGAGAAAGGAAAAAGTCGTAAGTGATGGTTTATTTAATTTTCTGTTGATTTACTTTACACAAAGTCAAAGTAACCTTTTTTTTGTGAAATTGTGAAAATGCCGAGTTAATGGATAGGTTTGAAAGGAAGGTCCTGCAATATATATATGGGCCAGTAAATAAGGCAGGATTAGGTCCGACCCAATGATAGTATAATCTATACAAAAATAAACTAAAAACTAAGTGGAAAGCCCAATATCTAAATTCTTTATTATTAAGAACTGTATGCTGGCATCTATAATTTAGTAATGTGCTTCGTAAAATAACAGAAAAAAGTTGTCTAAAGTCCCCCTATAAAGTAGGTACTTAATCCCATCATTTTTTAAGATGCTTGATGGATTTCCAGGGAATATATATTTATGCGGAGACCGAGACTTGACTACTTGAGAGACAAAGTAGAATAGGAGGGGTTGTTGCTGGTGAATGACCGGAGGAGAGCAGTGGAGGACTGTATTTTGTGGATTGTAGAAGAAGATGTAACAGCGATAAATTGTTAAATAAATAGGAGATATCAGCATATTCCACTCAAAACTTTTATCTGATTATCAATAGCAAAACCTTGGTTTTCTTTTCAGAATGAACTTAGACCTAAATCCGGCGCAGCCATCCGACTCGGCGATTACCACATGCGACACATTCCACACGGCCAACTCGTCATGTTCATTGGACACGAGTAACGACACCAAATCCTTTCCCTCCTCCGCCAACTTGGACACCACCTTTTCCAACGCCGACAGCTCAATCTCAAATGACGCTATGGAACAGAATGGCAATCAAGTCGGTGCTACGGTGCCTGTTTCCAGAATGAAGAATCTGCCAAGACTTGATGATAGTGACGAAATGTCCAGTACTGAAGATTATAACAAGGTATTTACAATGTTATATATTGCAAAGTATTTTCTTTCTTATAAATCCTTTGAATATCAATACCAGTGGCGAAGGGTGACTTTTGGAAAGAGGTAGGCTGTGGAGATATGATAAAAAGAGCACACTTGTCAGGTATACTTACGAGAATAGTACGATATTTACTACTAATGAATAGGCACACACTAATAAATGATAACGACACACTAATTCAATGAAACTTCAAAAACTCATTGACGACATAAAAATGAGCGATGTGTTTAAATTACGTATTTTTCAAAACATGTATACCCATCAAAAATCATTAGATAAAATTTATTTTTATTTTTAAAAACAATCTATACTTACTTATTTATTAATATTCGATTAAACGCCGTTGAAATTATTTTTTTAATTATCTAATTATTAATGATTTTGGACAAAGTGCGCAGTCGTGACAACAATATTATGCGCGAATGTTTTAGGCTCTGCGAAAGGAGCTTGCCTCATTTCGTACAAATCAGCAGACTTGCTGAGGTTACGAGACGTAAAGTCCATACAAAAAAATTCAGAATTATTCCAAACATAATCGGAAATTTATTTACGTCGAGAAGTCGCGGCATTTATTATTTAATTTACGGCGCGGCGCGCTGTGGTTTTTTTAATACCTTTGCAGTTGTTTTGTAAACTGTGTAATACTGTAATACATTCCTACATATGCGATCTCGTTGGCAAAATAAATTATTTTTATATAACATAAAATAATGAAGTGATTAAGTATATAAATATGTCAATATGCAATTAAAAAATATTTTTCTTAAGAAGGTAGGCTTTAAATAATCGCCTAGTATGGAGTCTTCGCCACTGATCAATACCTACCCTGGCAGCAAGAATCCAATAAAAACACTCTTGTATACTTAATGCTTACTTTCCACAAAATGACATGTTATCCATTAACCTTTTTATCGCGACATAATTTCGCTCATGTACTTGTTCGGGCGCGCTGCGATTTTTACGATTCATAAATCATACCGAAACGTCATTAAAAATGTACCTAAAAATCCACTGAGTGGCTCTAGCTATAATAAAACATTCCTTTTAATTTTACAGCATGTGAAAATAAACAAAAAGATCGTAAATTAAGCAACAGAGCTTTAAGAAATTCTGTCATACATAATAAAGCACGCTTGGAGTACATACCGCAGAGTGAAGTGGCCTCTATGATACCCGATAAGTGGTAGACACTTGCGCCGATGATTAATGTTCACACGTTTTTTAACACCAACACAGAACGCACACAATCGTTATTGTTATATTATTTCCTTACAACTTGGTCTCATATTTCAGTCACACCTAATTAATGTTTATGGCTTAACTATATTTCAAAAATTGATTTTGTCATGGTAGTCATAAAAACAGGGCACAGAGCATAAAGCGACATCACATGCTTCACACATAATGTTCGTCATTTTTCTTTTTTTATCTTTAGTAGTTGAAGCAATACACACACGACATCTTCGATATGGTTTTGTTTTATTTACTGTTGGAGGAATTTTACGGGGTAAATGTCTTAGGAGTTCTGTTTTTAAAATTCTTTTTGGGTTATTAAACACACGAGTAGTTTGTGATGTCGATGGTCTTGAGGCACTGCCATATGTTTCGATTAATTGCCGGATTACGTTTAATTGAAATTCAGCTAAACTAATTTTTTTACCGGTGATAACTTTGTAAAGTATGCTACTATTTAATAAAAATAAATCTATGATGTGGAATCCAACCTTTTTATACCACTTAAGACTCTTTCGCATACACGAGAGGCTGCTCAACATCATGTCAGCTTTGTCTACCGTGCCCATATTTTTATTATAATCCACAACGCATTGTGGTTTTATAATGGGTTGTCCTGTGGCCCTATTAATTTTATCTGTCGGTACCATGGAGTCATCGTGCATGGTACTGATCATATGCACTTCCCGCCTATCATGCCATTTTAACACGAGCAATGGGCCACGGTTAAGAGATTTTACTTGTCCTTTCTTCAGTTTATCAAATTTTGGCATTGACTTTCGTGTTTTACGTACCGTGCCGCAAGCATTTGTCTTTTTTTTATGTAGAAACTGAAATAATTCTGGGCTGCTGTACCAATTATCACAAAATAGTTTATGCCCTTTACCAAAATAATCCTTCATCAAAGTGGTGACAACAGCCCCAGATATTCCCAAAAGTTCACTATCACTTATTTCGGTTTCTACACCACAATAAATAATAAAGTCTAAAATATAACCGGTTTCCACATCACAAATCACAAATAATTTGATTCCAAACCTATGTCTTTTTGACGGTATAAATTGTTTGAATATTAATCTCCCTTTAAAAACAATGATACTTTCGTCGATGCAGAGATTTTCGTTTGGTAGCATTGTTTCTTTGAATATTTTTCTGCAGTGGTCAAGAAGTGAGCGCACTTTATAAAGACGATCTCCAGTAGGGATTTGGGTATCAGAGTAATGTAGCATTTGTAGAATCAACTCATACCGATCTCTTATCATAGTTTGGCCAAATATTTTAGAATTTAATAATGGATCAGCACTCCAATGTTCTTCAATTGTGAGATGGCGATTTCTTGTCATCAACATTGATACAGCATAAAAAACATACATCTCTTCTGGGCATGTATCATACCAGGCATGGATCCTTGCATTCGGAGTGTGGGCTTGTGTGTTGAGCATATGGTTGTGGTAATTATTTGTATGGTTAACTATGGTATTCATTATTGTTTTGTTAAGAAAATGACGAAAAAATTCCATTTCTGTGGAATTTTCATTGAGCTGTACACTAGGGTTAACGCCTGAGTTGAAACTATCAAAATCGTATGTGATCGGCACGAAGGGACCCGCAGTCCACGATTGGAGTAAACTGTCTGGTGCTGCACTGGTAGACGGTTCAGCCACTCCTTCATCACTGCCTATATTGGAAGGCTCGTCAACATCGTCGGGATGTTCTACTAGCGCAGCTTCTTCATTATCACTTTCCATCTCATAGTCCGAATCCAAACATTCAACATCAGGGATAGACATTTTTATTTAAACACTAAATATGCTATTATAACTTAACAGTTTTGAGGAAATTTAAAGTTTTAATTCACTACACAATAATATTAAATTTTAATCTTAGTTCTTTATTCGACTAAAATGAGAAGAATTTTAATCATCACTTTCCTTGAAATAAAAATGAGTGGCCGTGAATTTTGAAAATCTATTCTACATTTTTTAATTTAAATTTAAATATTTTACAGATTATTATTTACTTATTCTCAATTTTTCGTATGTATTTCCATACAGTACAAAAGATTTATTATAGGAATTTTAAATTATTTATGTGTTAATAATTTCGTTTTCACTTTACAACCACTGATTTAATTCATAAAATCACTTTTCATTTAAAGAATTAACGCACATAATTAATTATTAACAGAATGGCGCATCAATAATAATTTTATAGAAAACCGTAAAAAACTTTGAAATGTATCAATCACAACACGAAAGCAATCGACTGTTGAAAATTATCACCGCACTAGCCGATTTCATGTATGAGATCATTAACATCAATTCGCGCCGGCGCAAATTGCGCAAAGCAACTAGCGGTAAATTTTGAAACCAATCATTGGAAATCTGTTTTACTCCAATATCGACAGGGTATGTGTCTTTGCTTAATTTCGAATTATCTAAAAAGTCTTATTGAAAAAAAGTCACAGATGTCAGTAAAGGAATAACCCAGCTAGTTTTTCAAACAAATTTCGACTGTATTACTCGCCGAATTACGAAAATACGGAGGTAGAAACTTATGGGCACTTCTGGATGCCCTTAGCGGTGAACGGTTTAACTATCATGGGCATTTCTAGATGCCGTTAGCGGGAGGAGGGTTAAGCATCTGGTCCTATGATTATATGTCATAAAAATGTCGCTTGAATCTGTCTGCAATTTCAAAAATTTATATTCTTGCCAGATGCAACTTGTCAGTTATGGTCAATGATTGCATATTAAGACTTTTCCACAGACCACCGCATGCCACTATGGTGCCACCACTGTGCGATCTATTATTTTGACGATTGACTTAATAATTGTCACTCGGAAGATATTCATTATTTGAACAGATAGGTTGTAATAATATTAAACTAAAATATGGTCATTTTTTTATATGTAGCCAACAAGTTGACAAACACGTATTTATGGTCGACTTATAATTTTCAACACTACCAACACAGACGTATTTATAAACCAATCACAAATGTTGAACTGGTTCCAATTTGTATTTAGTTTTGTGTAATGATATTTAAGGCAAGTAAAAATGCGCTATTGTACTATAGGAAAACCTCGTTAATACGAATTATGAAATATGAAATGTATGGGGAAAAATATTAAAATTTTGAAAAAAGAAATATTTTTTTGATTTTCATTAATTTCGTTTACGATCATAGACATGCCTACGAAATTTCTGATTCTGTGTGTGTTAGTGGTTCAAATGAGTAAAATGTCAGGATTATCTATATTATTTTCTTAAAATAAGTAATTTATGATGTTTTAAGAAAAATCTGTCACACTTTTCACACAATTCGAATTAAAAGTATGGTTTTATATGAAAATAATGTTTAAGGGACTTTTTTTTTGTGAAAATTTCGAATTACGGAGAATTTCGAATTATCTGTGTTCTTATTAACGAGGTTTTACTGTATCAAGAGTTCTTTCATGTTGTCATCTAGAAATTCTGTAAAAATCTATGATCTTAATGTTAACGTAGGGTGGTGTGGTAGATTCATCATCAGTTGAGTCAAGTATTAGAGCTTTATATGCCGTACCTAAATTGGATGACTTCACTTGGTGTGACAATACGTAGCACATAGGTATCTGCAAGCCATGAAATCAGATGTAAAAACCCTAAAAGTTGATTTAGACTTTTAAAGATACGTGGGTTGATGCTATACGATCGTGTCCAATGAAGGACTCTCGAGCTGTGGAGCTATGAATGACAATCATAAATACAAAAACTAAGCCAATTATGTAATCATTTTTTTTGCAGGCCGGAAGAAATAACTTCAATATGCTATCACCGAGTTCCGCTGATAAGTTCTCACCGGAAGACCGCCACAATAGAGCACGGATTCGAAGAAAACTTGCCGGTGAGTGCTAGATTTATCATCTTGAAACAGCCCCTTGTTTTCTAGAACGGCATCTTTGTTAATCATATGGCCTGGTTTTTTTTTTTTTTTCAATTCGAAATCGCCGCGACAGAATTTTGAAATATGAAATACATCATGTATTGTAATTTTTGTTTTGTTCCAATCTTGTAAAATTATTAGAAATATATTTGATGAATTTTTGCGAAAAAGTATAGCGAATTTCGAATTCACCGTGTTCGTATTAACGGGGTGTTAGGGTACCAATCTCCGTAAGTAATTCAAATATATTTTTTATTGACGTACAATGGTGAAAGTGTAAAAACTGCACAATATAAATTGAATAACCATAAATAAATAGTTAATAAAACAAAATTATGATTTATCAGTCTAATTGTGAATGGACGCACTGCAGAAAGTGTTTTTAAATAATTATTTTTGAAATGGCAACACGCTCTCGCTCTCAATCAATTTCAATCGAATACACAATTCATTATTAAATGCTTGCAAATTATTCATTCTGTTTTGGTTGGTGTTGAGTAGATAATAAGTACTTAATACAATATTGCTTAGTCCAAAAATATATTATTAGTATTTCTTTTTATAAACATAATTATTTGACAACAGCTGTATTATGAGTTAGTTCTTATTTATCAAAAAATCGCCAGAGTAGTTTAAATTTTATTTATCTTATTTAAATAAGTACTGCAATGCATAGGGTTCGAAGTTCTCAATGGATTTAATATTAAGCCTGTTAAGACACATTCCTGTTAACAGCATAAATATTTTAACCACTTGTCACCAGTGGTGCCATTTTAAAAGTAGTATACATAAAACGTGGTTGAAAATGGCGAATGGTTTCCAGGGGAAATGGGAAGATCGGGAGGCAGTGGACTGGGGGCGAAGCGCATTACGGAGGCGGAGGCTTTGAGGGCGATGCAGCGACTCTGCCAGAAGGTGGCCGCTCAGAAGATGCTCGTCATCTCCAGCCTGGAAAACGATTGCTCGAAAGAAGAGCTTAACCATCAAATAGCAGTGAGTATGAAAGATATTAAATACAAATCTTCTTCGGTAGAAATGGATTCTTTATATTACATGTAAGGGAAGCTGATTACACTTACGGTGGGTTACCGAGGCTAATGATTAGCTGCAAGTGATTTTGCAATTTGTAGCAATTGTCACGATTGGGCTCTGAAATTCAGATTTCAATTCAATTTCAATTTGGTTTTCTGTGAGAGGGACATGTTCTTTGGAAACTTTTGGAGACAGATATGGCATCCGTCGGTCCAGTTTATCAGATGATAATATGTAATATATAATATGATAACAGGTATGTTTGTAACAAGGGCCCCGACAACTCAAACAATTATTGACTCCTCAGATTCATAAGCACTTCTGCCAATGATAAGGTGGCCATATGTTGATGCACTGTGGAGGAAATAGCGTGTATTTTGTTCATTCAGAGTCCCATGTTTGCAGCAGCTAACTTTATGGAAATAAATGCCTCTGAGTATAAATATACTTTTTAAAGTTACCATTTGACCATAGTACAACATTCTAGAATTGATATCAATTTAGTGTTGTCAATTTTATTGTCAAACAATTTGATCTTCTTCTTTATTTGTACAAACTGTTTGAATGGGTAATGATATTTAACTAAACCGATATTTAATTATGTATTTATTTTATCTGTGTGCAAGTTTATGTAATTTGCTGATATCGGCATTCCGTTTACTATTTCTAGGTTCTTCAAGAACTCCAGCGGCGCTACATAAGACTTGAAATGGCGCTGCAGTATTCGACGTTCGACAACCGTTCTTCGTCGAAATCACGTTCCATAATGGTGACCCCCATCCATGAGACGCCGTTAGGAGGCAGCGACAGTGAAATCAGCACACTCACCGACCAGCCGCTATCTGACGAATGCCCTTCGGACGACCCTTACTCCAACAACAGCCACTCCACCGGCAGAAATACCGCATTGTCTGTTGCGAAAAATGACCCGCTGCGAAACAGGCTCAGAGATGGCGAAACGGAGGCTTCTGATAACGTCTCCACGTCAAATGATGAACTGATTATCAGCGAGTCGGATGTGTACGATAATAACATGTGGTCCGGAAGCCACGATCCTCTCCTGATGAGCATTCAGCGGGAGCAGAATGACAATAATACTTTAGCCAGTACAAATAGTGTCTTTAATTCGAGGAAAAATTCTGCCGATTCGCGTATCGTCGGGGCGAATAGACCTGATCAATTGTTGTCGGCGCGGGTCGATAACTTTAGGACAATTCCACTTATGGTAAGAAGATTAAGGTGATGTCTCTAGGTAAAGTTGTTATCGAAAAATAGCTAGAAAAGTTTATTAATCGGTAAATATATATTCAAAAGTAATGAGAAAAATAAAATAAAAAATTAAGATGTATCGTGGAGTTCTATATACCAAAAATACGTGTCAAATTCGGTACATTTCTATCGGGTGGTAAGAATGAATGACATAAGATTTATTATCAAAATTACGATAAAAATGTACGTAAATCTATTACCTAGGGAAACGCTAAACGTTAATTGGAATTTATTATATCCTTATATCTTTTTTTTTCAAATTTAAAAAACATCGATTTAGAGGTTAGAAAGCATGCAATTAAAATCGAAACATCTCGGTTCAGACTTAATTTATCGCAAAAAACGATTAGCGTTTCTATTAAAAATATTATTTAATAATTTTTAGGCTAGTTATTTTAATTTAATCTTGTATTTTTGTATATTAACGAATCGATTGTAAATAAAATGAATATTTGACAAGACTTTATCGACATATGCTGCTAACGCGGAAATAAATCGAACTATTTTTGAAACAGTACTTGCATAGATTAAAAAATACATACACACACACATACATTGAAAATAAAGGTTCGCCAGGTACGAAGACAAAAACTGTGTTAATTCTGCTGTCAATAATTTTTGTTTGCGATATTGGAGCATATGTCAATGGACTACATATATCAACCTCCACTTTCTGAAATAGTGTTGTGTAATTATTTCAGATATTTATTACTGTTTTGACGTAACTACCTTTTATAAAGCGATTTTAAAATAAATATAGTTTCATAATAATATAAAGAAAGCATACGAGCGAAAATGCCTAAGATACTTCTGACACACATCAAATTTAATCTTTGTCTAGTAACTGTACAATTTATCCATATTTATGTTAAGTGTTTAAAATGTTATAAGTAAAAAAAAAATCGTCTATTCACGTGGTAGTCGCGAAAATTATGAACAATATACAATGTTAAAAATAATAAGAATTGTTAAAATTTCTAGTCACAATATTATTCAAAGACAAATTAACCCGATCAAAACAGCCTCGACAAACTTCCACTTCACTAACTTTTGTTCTATATGTTTATCCTGGATACAGCGGCAAACACATTTTGAAAATAGCCGATATACTGGATTATTTGTTAGTTTGGGTTAGTTTAAGTTAGATTAGGTAATCCTAACAAATAATCCAGTATATAGGCTATTTTCAAAATGTCTTTGCCGCTGTATCCAGGATAACCGACTTGTACCCTAATTTTAATTACATACATACTATTGTACTATATTTGGGCCATCAAACGTTCATTCCTGTCTACGGCCTTAAAATTATTATCTACGTGCCTATATAACTGTATGCCGTCCTGTCAAAAAGTGGAGGTTGATAATTTAGTATGTAGAAAATAGAAGTTATTATTAGTCTCCATAAAATATAGGGTAAACAATTCAGTGAATGAACACATAAGAGGTGAATTTGAAAATAAATTAAATTAAAAACGATTAAATGAACTAAGAAAATTATAACAATAGGTAGGTACAATAAATTGTGTATAACCGTGGTATTACTAATTTTATGCCGTGATGCTTTGATAGTTGAACTTTTCATAATATTTGGATCACTATTTAGTTGCTCATTTATCTGCTACATCATAAAGTCGTAAATATTGTTTTTTTATGAAGCAATCATAAATACAAAAAATTAAGATCTACTTTTCAATCATAGTAGACACCTAGGAATATGGTATAGGTGTTGATAATTTTTAATTATTTATTCGAGATCTTCAGGGAATTACAAAAGTCCACACCTAGAAACCACTGGGCCAATAAGGTTTCTTTTTATATCTCCAAATCCATTTCACTTACACATTTATAGGTAAAATAAATAAAACTATCTTTTATTTTATCTTGCACTGTTCTTTAAAATCGACATTAGATTTTTTCAAAGAAATAACGTTCTGTCTTTTTCTTAGAATATTATGTAATCAGTGGTGCACTTACTTCAAATTCTAAATTTTTTTCTTACGTTTTACAATTTTTTTTTTAATTTGTCACTTATTTTGTCCTTGGGTTTGCTTATCAAGATTTGTTCGCATGTTTATTTACGTTTTTTCTTACCTCCAACTTCTTTTTTATTCAATTCGTTGCATGTCTTACTTTATTCTTATCTCAGATATAGTTAGTTAGTTAATACAAACCGTCCACTCTGTGGAGGCCCATATGAACCCATTAGGATCGGACATGGTTGAAACGAAATGAATTGGGATGTCTATATAATATCGACATTGTCATAATTATAACTACAGTCGAACTCGGTTATTACAATCTCGGACATAGCGAGATCTCGGATGTAATGAAGAAAAAGTCGTTGACATTTGGTATATGATTTTCTCCGTACATTTTTATTCACTGTTATAACGAGATACTTATCGGATATACCGAGCTAAAATACTGGTAATGTGTTGATCGTTTAAAGACATTTCGACCCTAAGCAATAAAATCCGATCGGACAGGATGCCGCCGGGGACAGATTACGTTTATGACACTAGTTAAGTGTCTAATTGTTGTTTTCGCCGACAATAAAAATACCTATTCTCTGATATAACGAGTACCGCTTATAACGAGCACATTCAGCCGGTCCAACCTTCCTAGTAATAACCAAGTACAACTGTATATTCCTTATTTTGTTTAATAATAATTCGAATGGCATTTGTTTTGCTATTCATTTCATATCATTCTTTTATTCCACCTCTAGTAGAAATTCGATGTAATTGTCAATTGTACAAGATTAAACTCAATCTTATAAACATTTGTACTTAAATGTTCATTTACTACTATAAATGAATTTTACTGTAGATATTAATTCGTATTGACAACGTAAAAAAATCTGGTTCATTGACTGGACAGGATACCCTTGTATTGCCACTGTAAAAAAAACTACGGTAAACAAAATGTAAAAATCATAAACACTTTAAATCAAATCAAATAGATATGTTAGAATTGTAAATATTTTATGGGGAAAATATTAATTGTAAATATTTTTACATAGGTAAGTAAATATATAATAAATTTAAATGCATTTTTATCAAGCTTATGATTTTTAATATGTGGCGACACACAATATTTTATTTTATATTTTATTGCCATCTGGTTGCGATCGACGAAAGTTTTTAGTAACACATTTTTAGAAATTCATGGTAGATGCCTGTAGATGCCTTTAGATGGCGTTGAAGTCACATTTGATCGTAAATTGAGGCAAAGAATTCGCCTTAAGATAACCTTTATTTGTAGGTAACTAAAATAATGTTCGAGAGATAAATACATAATAATTATAATACAGTAAAACCTCGTTAATACAAATTCCATGGGACCGAAAATCGAAAAAAAATTCGAATTACGAATTACGACATTTTACAAAATTTTGAAAAAAAATTTTTTTTTTGATTTTCATTAATTTCGTTTCTGAACATAGATGTGCCTACCGAATTGGGTCATAAAATGTCAGGATTATTTTTATTACCATCATAAAATAAGTAATTTTTGATGTTTTAAGGAAAGTCCGTCACAGTTTTCAATGACTGGCCCATGAAATAGTGTACTTTATTACGATTTATTGAATATTTTTATATGCCAGGGACTCTGAAAATCATTTCGAATTACGAAATTCGAATTAAAGGTATGGTTTTATATGAAAATAATGTTCAAGGGACTACGGCGAATTTCAAATTATCAGTGTTCTTATTAACGATGTTTTACTGTATTATGTTCATTGATTCTTCATATTGATTTGTGATTTTGCAGTTCAATTATTTTTTTCTTTATCCATTTATAATAAATTGTCATGGTTATGTGTAAACATTGTGTGTCATTTGTACATTTCACTTTTAACCAAATTTTTAATATAACATTGTACTTTATTTGTCAAATCGGTTTCTTGGTAAAATCCACACAGTGTGGCACAAAACTAAAAAAATATTTCATTAACAGTTGGTTGGGTGGGTGTGTCGTGGATTTTTAAAAAAAATTATGAACAACATTTTTAACTTTGACCGGACCCTTTTCCGTTAAAGAAAAATCCATTCAGAATCCAGGAGGAGACAGTTATTTAGCTATTTTTCAAAAAAAAAAAAAAAATCGTCAGGTTGAGAGCTTTTTTGAAAAAAAATAATGCTTTCACTCTAAAAAAATCCATTTAAAAATCCAGGCTGACACTTTTCTTAGCTAATACCCCGTTTACACGTGCATGGATGTACTGTGCACATTAAGAAAATGTATGGGGAAACAGTTGGCAAGATTGCGTGCATAAATCAAACAAGATTGGAAGATTCCGAATTTCCAATGCGACAGTAAGATTATTTTCGTTCTGCGGCTGCCCAGTAGAGCGATCATAGCGAACCTGCCGGCAAAAAAACAAACTAATTTTGAGCTCCGATTTTCAATACGACCTGTCAGATAGTAGTATAAAATGACAACCTCGCGTCTCGCTTACTCTTGAAGAATGAGATTGGAGAGACAGTCAGCACTTTTACGTGTAAACAGTTATTGTTATGACAGTTTAAAATAAGCACGATTGCCGACATTAATTCCATGCATGTGTACAGGCGCTATTATATTATGAATATTTTTTCGAAATGGAAGTCCCTCATATAATTTTTCTGTCTGTGTGCAATTATGTTACCATTATACTTGATGTTGTTTTACCATAATATGTAAATTTTTAATTTCAGCAAACCTCCCTTGACCAGTCATCTTGGTTATCGCAGGCAACCGTTCTAAGTATGTTTAACAATATTTTATTTCATTTTATTTTATCCTACTTTTTAAATACAATCAGTGTTTGAATACTCGAATTAAAATTAAAATATGTAACACATTGTCAATTGCTACAACGAGCATGGCAGCCGAAAAGGTCAAAAATGCGGCAGTCTTGCGCGATTTTGTGAGTGAGTGACACATGATGTGAGTCAATAAACAAAATAGCCGTATGAATAGTTAAATATAATTACGATCTAGTAGGTATAAAAAACTAGATGATTATTGCTTTTATTTATTCGATATTTAGAAGTAAGCGTTTTGCTATTTTGTTTTGCAATAGATTATAAAATAATCCTTGAAAATTGGATAAATGAAGAAATATATTAATTGAGCATTTACTTGGTAGAATTCCATTTTACAAATGATAATAATATATATTATATTTAATTCTGCAATATATTTTTTAAGTCAATAGCTATTTCAGTTGTACTCATGATAATGTTACAACTGAAATAGCTGTCTTCTTAAAAAATGTCCTGTAGAATTTAATATAATGTTGTTAAGTGAACTATAACATCTAGGCCATATACCCTTTAACACTGTTATCCAAACCTATGTGGATAACAGGCACAGCTAGCTCAGGGTACTGGGTTTTCGCACTATCTCTCTGGTGAATTCCAATCTATTACGGAAAGGACTGTCGGAGCCATTTGGTATCCGACGGATATGTTTGTCATACCGTTGCAGCGGTTAATTGCGAGTATTGAAAAACTAAACTCGAAATGGACGCCAACGACTTTTCTCTGAAAGAAAAAGAACGTAAAAGAACATAATATACGGTACAATTAAATTAAATGAAACACCGTGATAATTCAACCTCACTGCATTTAATATAAAATATAATTAATAGTCAATGGTACTATATCGTAACAACAAATAGTTACGTAAGTACATAATAGCGATGCAACACCGAAGGGAATCTACCACCGTACATACACAATGGTATTATAATATATTACATTACAACGAATAATTACGTTAGACAAAAGACGCGCTACATATATTTATACAATAAATCCTCAGCAATTTAACACTAATTTAAACAAAATATCCACATGTGAGTGAGGCTATAATTAAAACATACAACTTAAACTAATTAATAATAAAAATAAACGTATTTACAAACAGCGTGGCAGTTGCCATCCCACGACCTCGTGTCGAAGTTCAACCAGCAAGAAGAAAGAATTAGAGCGGATATTGATCAGAATCAATCGATACCCCCACCACCTATCCAACCCGAACGCTCTCTGGTAGTACCAACCGCAGCATCTGAATATTGCTAGCGAGAGAAATACCTCTGCTCTAATTAAAATTACTAATTAGGCCGTTGGTGACGTCTGCAACGTCACAATGTATATTATCATTTGAACAAATCTATATATTTAAATACTAAAAAGCTATTAGTTATGAAAATATGTATTTCAAAACATTGATTTTTTTATGTTTCACTCGTGTATCCCCTTAAGAACTTGACAACTTTATTGATCGTCTCCGGGGCACTTAACCCTTCAGCAACAAACTGTATTAGGTATTATTTATATTTTTTGTGTGAATGAAATTTTATATAAAAACTTGCAGTTCTCAGTAGTGGACAAAGTGTTCTGACAAATTAGTTTTTATTCATAGGTACCACTCTTAATTTATAATAATATTAAACATTAAATGTGATCAATTAGAAGAGTAAAATGTACCTACATTAAGGGGGGACATGCTCGTCGAAGGTCAAAATTGAGTTTTTATTGTATTTTCAAACCATGATTCTGGACACTCCTTAAACGTTGTAGATAATCTATTTATATAATTTTGAAGCCTTATTATCCTTTATAGTTATTTTAAACATTTGATGACTGCATAAAGTATTTTTGTTACATAGCATAGTATTCTTTTAAACCTCTCGCTCTAATGTTTTAGAATATAGTCATATTTCGGTACATAACTGTGCAGTGGTGTTAAGATTTTTTACATTTATTAATTTTTAAACGCATTTATGAAACCATTAGTATAATTTATTACGAGATAATTTTTGTAAAATATTTACGATAAAAAATTATATTGATAATCTCTGTGATTCAAACACGCGCGTCAATATCATTTTACTCCCTACTTCAATTATAGTTTGTCAATTTATGGCTACAGCAGTATGTTGTAGCTTAACCACTGGGGAATGACAAAAGAAATGGCGTATTTCAAAAAAACACTACCTTATTCTTAGGTCAATAATTATTATAAAGCAATCATTATTCATAAGATGTTCATCACACTTGAATGGTCAAAGACATAGCTTATAATAAATATCTTTAGAATCATCTTCAAATGTGTTAATCTTGCCGATTTTTTGAATAATAAAATGCCTAATTCTTGTCAAATTTGGGATCACAGAGATTATCAATATAATTTTTTATCGTGAATATTTTACAAAAATTATCTCGTAATAAATTATACTAATGGTTTCATAAATGCGTTTAAAAATTAATAAACGTAAAAAATCTTAACACCTCTGCACAGTTATGTACTGAAATATGACTGTATTCTAAAACATTAGAGCGAGAGGTTTAAAAGAATACTATTTTATGTAACAAAAATACTTTATGCAGTCATCAAATGTTTAAAATAACTATAAAGGATAATAAGGCTTCAAAATTATATAAATAGATTATCTACAACGTTTAAGGAGTGTCCAGGATCATGGTTTGAAAATACAATAAAAACTCAATTTTGACCTTCGACGAGCATGTCCCCCCTTAAGGATTAAAAAATATGTTCAGTGAAAATGATCAATTGTGTCTAGCTCAAATTTGTTTGTAATTATTTTTCTAGATCAGTGCTTGTCAGTTCCGTGCTATGTGATAAGAGGTGCGGGAAAAACTACTCACCACGAGTACGAAGTTAGGATCGATTTGGATGATGAAAGATGGGCATTGCTGCGACGGTACAGGAGATTTAGGGAGCTCTACATCAATATGAAAACAATTTATGGTGCTAAGGTTAGTTTACTCCTGTGTTTTTCAACCTTCTTACATAAGTGGAACACTTAACCCTCTGCTGGACTCCTCCGGCACCATCAACATAATAATAATTAGCCATACCACTCCCTTCAATCAATAATCTGATTGTAAGTCTTGATTTTAGGGGGCAGATTTACCTCCGAATAGCACTTGGTCTAAGTTTTTTTCGTAGGACTTTCTCCAATATGTGTTGTAGTGGCGAAGGGTGGATGTAGGCTGTAAAGATCCAATATAAATAGTGCATACTAAAAAATTTTCAGTCATACTAATTTGTTTTCATTGAACTAAGAATACGAATAATTGCAGATGGTATTGGTTAGTTTTTTGAATTCAATGAAAACCTGCCTAAGCAAACCAAAATAGATATTAGATTTAAAAAAATCTTCTATCTGTAAAATATATAAAATTATGCCATTAAATCATACATCATTTTAGATATTTTATAATTAGAAGAATATTTTTTATCTATTACGGTTTGGGTTAGGCAGGGTTCAATCGAATTTTAAAAACCATCTCCAATTTGTGTTTCTTGTGATCATACAAAATACACATGTTACTAATCTTTATCATTTTAGGTTGCTGCGATACCATTCCCGTCGAGGCAACTGTGGGCCTCGGATTCGTTAGCCAGAGGCCGCCGTCCGAAGCTGGAGACCTTCCTGAGGACTCTGCTGAAAGTTTGCTCAGGCGACAAGCGCTGCCCGTTCTACGCGCAGCCCCTAACCAAAGAAACCCTCATCCAATTCTCCCCCTTCTTCCGGAAGGGCGTCTTTGAGAGCGGGAAGTGCGGGACCGGATGATCCTCGTGGAAACTGGACACCCTCTGTCTGCACGCCGCCCACTGGATCCTGTGCCACGGGCCCTACATCATCTTTTATTTATATTGTGCCTTTTCCATGTGTAAAGTCTTAACAAACTAACTAGAGTCGTATCATATTAGCGTCTATTGAATAAGTTGTAAGAACAATATGAAATGAAAATGAAATTTAAAAAAGAGGTAGCGGGTACATTGCTAGCGCACTTTTTTGCCTTCTTGGTATTTTATAACTATTTTAAGTGCAATGTTTTTTTAATTCGCTTTAGGTATAATTTTAATAATTTCAAAGACAGATTTTGCGATATACTCTAGATTTTTCAGATTCATAATATGCATATTTTTTTTTATCCAAAGATTAGTTGACCACTCATTTTCAATGACCTTGCATCCAAATATTGCACCATGTTATATGTTTGCCAGATGTAATATTTTTTTTGTACAGTCGTAAATGACATTCCAAATTGTCCATGAAAAAGCTTGTGTCTTGCAATCTTTGACGTTTTTATTTTATTATATTGCAGTAACAACTGTATTTGAAAGATTAGTGACAATAGACATTTAAAAATTTGTTGAAAAGTTATATACTTGATTTATAATTTTGTGAACGAAATTGCTGGTATTTTGCTATAGTATTAAAAGCAATTTGGACAATAGAAACGGTCAGAATTACATATTACGACATATTTATCAAAACATCAACGTAGATGATATTTTAGTCCATGTCCACTCATCGTGTGCTTCCGAGAATCTATAACGATCACTAATCTTCTTGTTTTTTCGCATTCCACGCCGGCATCTTGTGGCTCCACTGAATACATGATATTTAATGGCCATCGAAGACGCCGGAATCCGGTTGGCTTGAAGAAAAAGCAGGCAAGATTGAGAGTTGTTTCTGCAGGCATCCATAGAATGCGACTGAGCAATCTTTATTCAGATGTGATGAACGGCTGCACGATTCCCTGTTTTATATACCTGTTTCTGATGAAGTCATACCATATTATAAGATGCCATGTCTCACTAATATAAGGCAGGACTATCAGAATACAAGCGTTAGACAAACGGCATTTGGTTCCTTATTGAATAATTATTCAGTTCAATTGATATTTCAGAGTAATCATTTCCACAAACGTACTTTCGTTCTTACATAACCGTTAAAAATATTGTTAATTTATGGAAAATCTAGAGTATATTATTAATGTAGTGATTTTAATTGAGTAAATAAAGTTAACAATCAATAATTAATATTTTACCAATTGACTGTATAGTATTTATATTTAAATATATTATTTTAGTTTAAGTATGTGGTTTAAACCTATAATGTTATAATTAAGCTAGCATAATGAATTCATTAGGTCGTCGGCACATAATCCAAACCGAACGTTGCGAATATTTCTTGAATACCTACCAAAAATAAACATTGAACTTAAAAGACAAAATGCCCAAAACGCCGATGAATTTATAGTGCATATTAAATTGGCAGAATATTTTAATACAACTCTTTTGTTCAAAGAGATATTTCATATTATTTAAATGGCAATTGGAATTTTATGTGATGAAAAGAGTTTGATAGCAAATAATATGTAATTTGAATATTCTTGCCAGTGTTGAAGGAATTTTCTTCCAATCTCTCTAATAGTGTGATTGTACAAACTCGTGTATGTAATGAATTTACAATTAAATTGAGCCTCACATTATGAAAATCTGCTATTAGAAGAGATGATAATTGAAAATATTCATGAATTCTGTTTCGAATTTAGTAGTATATTGCTCTATAAGTTATTTGCTAATTTAATAATATTATGTATGTTTTGTCTATGAAGAATGACAATTCTAGCTACTTGATTGATCTCTACATACACATTTACTTTAATTACAATGTAATTGTGTCACCCAGTGAATAATTATTATGAAATACAAACTAATAAGGACATTACCGCATATCGTCTTCTTACTTTAGAAACCTTTAAGTCAAAGATATATACGTGAGGAAACTATTGGTAAATTCTTTGATGTTTTCACAATTATTGTTTTGAACTCCATTTTGAATACTTTATAACTGAAAAGCTTTTCATTTATTATTGCTACTTTTAATCCTGATTTTACACCACAACACAATTTATGAAATAATAATGCGATTTCTGTATATATAGTGGCCAACACTTCGAAGTGCTTTTTGTAGTGTGAAAGAACGGAAGCGGTAACATAGAGATGTACATTAAACGAAAGGGGGATTTGTAGTAAGCAGGGGATGGTGTGCTGAGATGTACGTTTATAAATGTGAGGAATTTTGGTTCCTTGCATGGCAGCGATGACGTGTTGGCCATTTTATAAGTCACACCATAATATCAGATTATTGATTTATTTTCCATAATCTGAAGAGATGGTGAGTCACCAAACCACACAATAAAGTGTCTCCCTGAATGTTATTTTGGCTAAACGACAAGGTATAGCATTATTATGGATATCCTTTACAGAAGGTTTCTATCACAGTCTTGCTCTATAAGTATTACGCCTTCCCGTATGTATTTTGTCCTACAGTTTCGTAATAACATGTTAAAACATCCTATATAGTAATGCCGTAACGAATAAAATATAATTTTTCTTGTAAGAGATTGTGTCACGTGGTCTGTCCCGATCGATTTCATAATAATGATAGAGCAAAACACCTTTCTCTTCGACGACATTCATGACATTTCAATATTAAGATGGTTTAAAAAGTAAGCCCACGGTATCAAAGATCTCACTTACTTTGATCTTGATTTAGGTAATATCACAAATAATTAATAGTTAACAGATGTCAGTCATTATTCAAGTGTACTGATTGAAGATTTACAGTAATTATTTACTCATGACAAAACTTAACTTTAACTGTATTCTTGTAACTTATGAATCGGATGAGTGTATTATGCATTTATAGATCAGGCCAGTGGTCTTCAATCCTATTTAGTTCACGGCAACCTTAGTGTACAAAACTTCTATAATCCTAAATTAGAACCAATTCCGAGGTAGTCAATTGAAAAGTTTCCCTTCACCTTGTTCACCGTCTCAGACATACACAGTATTTTTTAAAACACTAATAATGGTTATCTAGTAATTATGTCTTTGAAATTAGGTTAAAAGTTAACCAAACTAATCTTGCTGCCAAAGGTCCTAGATTAGGTCCAGGGAATCAAGACATGAATTTTTATGCATAAGTCTTTAAGTGATTCAGTGTGCTTTTCAAACCTGTTAGTTTAACAGTTGTGTAAAGCATTCATCACGGCGCTCTAAAAAAATTTATGTTCCAAGTAATAAAATATTACTTTTCCCTTTTTTCAAAATTTCAGCAGATTTCGAAATAAAGGACCATAATTAATGTGGGTCATGAAAGCATAATGAATCTAAATGACACAGCACTAAAATAAATCACCGTCCTTTAGAATAAAGAACTGATGGTCACCATACCTATAAGAGAAGAACAATTTACATTTTTTTATCACTTGAAGAAAACAGTCTCCGAAGTATAGGAATCAATACGATCGTGCATCAGCACATTGAATTAAGAATTTCTGGAATTATTATTTTCTTCAAACAGCCTGTGAGACCCTAGGATGCCCATAATTGAGTCTTAATCTATAAATGCATATCGTAGTAACAATTGTTATCGTTAACGTTTTAAATACCATACGTTAAAACATATTTGAATATAAATTTAAGTAGGTAGGATAACGTCCAGTTGACTCTCGAATTAACAGAGTCATATTAACAAGGCAGCGGATTGTTAAAAAAATATTTTATTAAATTTTTTAGTACCTAGTAAATTGCTAAGTGATCTGCTATTATTATATTTTAACAGATGACTTACGACAATAAAATTGTTTTCATCAATATTTTGGATTAACCTTGATAACAATTATCCTTGGAATACATTTTCCTATCTATCCTGGTAAATCGTGAGTCAACTATGTTATATAATTAATAATTTCCTCTAGGAGTTATATTCTAATAATTATTGTTATATTATGTATTATATTTTTTCATGAATTATTATTATTGTACATTCCACCATATGTCATAAGAGTAATTTTATTTCACATTGTCGTTATAATAATATGGTAAATTTAATAATAATCGTAATTACAAATAAAAGTATTTCATCTTATCTCAGACCGCGTACCACACATTTAAATTAATACTATCAATAACCGATGATCGTTAATTTATTGCTTGAAAGTATATTACGAATTAAGGATATATCACAATATAATGGTACAATAAATGTCGGTAATTTTACTACTGTAGTTTTATCCTAAGTAATTTATCATAAATGTATGACATTATTCTTCTATCCGTATTCGACCGTTATCTGTCTGAATCAATCAATATATTTTCAAGATGTATTTCTTTAATCTTGAACTCAGGTAAGACGTTATCATACTATAAATGTTTACCCCATTGTGAATTTACTGTTGGCAGTCTATTTATTGAGATTAATAAAGATTAATTTTAGACATTTGTACTTCAACTATTTCTTTTAGTCAGTGATTACAAGGTTTAAGAATGTAGCATTCTTTATTAAACACACATCATTCGGAACACCTCGGAAACATACACGTTTAAATCTTGGTTCCGGGCAGGACCTACCTTAACACGACGAAATTAACCAATAACTGTGATTGTCGTTAATGAATAATTAAAGACATTGCAAATATTCCACCCGCAGTGGCAGTGTTTCCCTCTAAATCCGTGCAATACTGGTTCGAATCCCATATCCGGTGAATTCACGAATATTTTTGATCCAGTAATCTGGACCCAATAATGAGTTGGGTATTTGGTGAACAAACATTCCTGCTTAAGTCTCTTAAAATAAGGCAAGGTCCACATGCGCCGTTTAGGAGTGAAAATGTTAATTACCTTTTTTTATATCCTTTGCTACTTGTATTTCGTCCAATTTATATATGAGTGTTATCCAACAATGAATTTAATAATGAACCTGGTGTTATGTAAATAAATAATCCACGCCAAGTGGTATGTACAACAATAGGTATTTAATTTTTAAGGACATCTTTTTGTAATAACTAAACATAATCATTTATTATTAAACTTATGTCACTTAATTTAAACTTATGTAAAGAAAATGAAGATAAAGTAACCATCAACGGCGTTCCACGTAGACTTCTGGCGAACACAGACAACTGTGCCGATTATTTATAGAATCTTGTAATTTTAAAAGTTTCTCTTGGCAAAGGTCTGCGTTCACCAGAGGCCTAGCTGGACTGTCAGTGTTATAGTGATGATATTAATAAATTTGAAGTAACATTTATTATTCTTTGGGATGCCTCACGATTCATTTTAAATCAAGATATTTTCGAAATACTATTTTTGTTAGACTACAGTAATATCTCGTTTAATGAAACTACTTTATGTCATTTCGCTAAGTTTGGCAGAATAAATCTTTATATAGCTGGGTGGTGTGGGGGGAGATGCATGAGCTATTCTGAGACGAGGTTATTTTGTTTGCGGTCGCACTATAACGCCATTTAGTTTCACTTACGTAACGTGGACTAAACTTATGCTAGGGCGATACAAATAGTATATTTTCTGGAATTTAAATTGTCACAGGGAATTTTATGAAAACATAATCAAAATGTTAGTGGGCGGTAGGGACCAGGTTGACTACCCCTGTGCTTGATAGAAGAGGGTCCTAAGTGAAATTGGGCCCTTGTACTATGTGTTTTTAGTTCTTGATCTGGTTTAAAGTCTGTTGCTTTGTTTACTTAACCTGCATAGCATTTCTCAATATTTTTCGTGATTCTTCATTTTAGAAATAATGATGAATGCATTAATTCATTATTTTTTTCAATCTGTATAACACCTTTTTTGCAAACATTTGATTATTGTAATATATACATCTTCAACGGAGATATTACTGTGTATCTAATTATACCATGTTTTTATGTGTAAGTATATTAAATTAAAGATGAGCTGTGCTTGATGTATGTCTTTGAAAGATGATGTGCCTTCGTTGAATTATTTTCTCATGCAATAAATAATATGTGTGTCGCTATGTACATTATATCTACGATATTATTCCTTATTTTTTTATCGAGATAATAATTATTGTTATTGTTAGGTGTAGAAATAGTAATGTGGTTTTTAAAAGGTATTTTATTCATATCACCATACATATACCATGAACTTATAAATAATCAATCAATCACAGCATATTTTGCATTCCCTGTATCTCTCATTTAATGTCGTAAAGCCAATCAATTCCTTTTATAGGTGTTCTATATCATACTATTATAGTGCTTCAATGCAATGAGTTACATAAATGAATATCATTTTTAAAAAAATTATCTTAAATATGTTGTCTAAAGTTTGCAATATGTGAGTGATATTCATAAGCAACTTTCTTTCTTATATTATTCAAGACAGTATATAAGTATGTAATCAATTTTATATTAAAACTTCTGTGTTCAAATTACTATTCAAATTAAAAGGATTACTAATTATTGTAAAATTATATTCTGGTGCTGATTCATGAATCAATAAGAAACTTTAGTTTTCAACCATGAACATTGTTTTTTTTCTTATAAATAATTTATCCAAAACTGATCCTCATCTATATACAGCGGGTCAACAATTACATCTACCCTGGATAACTAATCGTATGTATGAAGAGATTGTTCACAGAATCAAACTGGGATAGAGTGCCTGAATAGTGTTTTCAAAACTGACCTTCCATTGTTCTTACGGCATAAAGTGTTTGACCAATATGTGACACCCATGCTTACATAAGCATGTGAACGTCATCAGTAATATAGATTGCCATTGTGACTTGGCGTCATCTAATATGAGAAAGATTTTGATGCAATAAAAAGAGCTTTCAAGAAAGTCTGACCAACTAGATCAGGGGTAGCCAACCTTTTGTATACCATGCGCCAATTTTTATGAAAGACCAGTTCAGATGCGCCATACAACTCAAGCACCTTTTCTACTTTCTTATGCCGGGTCCACACTGGCAACAAGTTCCTGGCAACCTCGTTAGATTTTATGATAATTATCGTAAAATCTAACGAGGTTGCCTTCAACTTATTGCCCGTGTGGACCCGGCATGACGTTCAAGATTGAGGTTGAAAAATAGGGATAGGGGTAGGATCTGCTTCGCTTAGGGTAGGAAGAGGAATAACTCAATCAGGCAAATAAAATTAATTAATCTATGCCAGTTCAAAAAACACACGTTTATTGGAGCACCAATCTACAATAGTCAGAAATGATCTCTTGGACGAGAGGGTGATCGCTGTTGTGGACCCCACTGATGGTGCTACAGCTGCCGGAGAGTCTCGTTTGGTGAAGATAACTCTGGACCACAGTTGTTGGATGTGATGAGAGAGAGAGCTCTGAGCGGGACGGAGCACTGAGAGCATTTAAGCGTTTGGATTTCGCTAGTCTTTCAATGTTTGGTGTTAAATTTGTTACTGAGAGCAGCAGAGAATTCTTCAAATTTGAATCAGTTATTCGCGACCTTGTTTTGCTTTTAATCAGCACTCAGGTGTTGAAAATATGAAGATGGATTCAGTTATGGCGCCTACTTCAAAAGCATAAGTAGGTAGGTAGCATAAGTAGTACGCAAAGATGCAATGCGCCGCTGTCTTGTAATCATCCAATGCAACACGTTTAGCGCATGCGCCAAGGTTTGGCCACCACTGAACTAGAGTATATTGATACACAAGGGCGCCCAAAACATTTTTCAATAAATATGTGAATATTTATTGTGACACTTTTATCTTTGGAAAAAAAAGGTTCCAGATTGGAGGCGCCGTTTTTAACACTAGGCCTACTTTTAACTTTTAACAGGCCTAGCGGCCATTGACAGTACCTAGTGCATTTAGTAATAGAAATGAAAAAATCTCAAACACCCAAGTTTTGAGAAAATCACAAATATATTGTGTCCTCACTGGGAATCAAACCCGGAGCTCCCGGATGAAAGGCCATCACCTTATGCACTGCACAACGAGGGCTGCTATGATGACCAAATGCAATAACCACGAGTCGGGCATGAACTAAGAAGATAAAAAACTTGTACATCAAATATTTATTTACATTTGATAAACATTAAATTTATGAAATATTTATTATCTGACAGCTTTGTCAAACTCAAAATTGGAGAAACAGGAGAATTCGTTTGCCAAATTGTTTTTATGCTGTGGTTTGAATTCACATACATTTAAATCTAATAATCTCTTTGCGTGATCGCACATAATGGCGCCAGTGCAGAGAATCACTTTGTCTTTGGCCAGTAGCTTTATTGTCTCCGACGTCTTCGTTAGGCATTCTTCAGACAGGAACGGTGGATCGGCGATGACAACATCAAATTTTTGTAAATACTCTGCTGGTATTTTTTGCGGATAATTAAAATCATATTGAATGAAGTTTCCCCCGTGAACACTGAATCTTGTGTCAAACTCCAATAGTTTCACTAGAGTAATAAGAAATAAAACATTGATGTACTACAATTTTTAAATTCAGTCATTTTGCGGGAGGTTATTAATGACAAATTAAACAAAACTTAGTGCATAAATATAAAACTACATTGAATCACATTTCGAGCTGCACTGCAACTGAACCTTCGAGCTGGGATGTCCTTATTCGATGAATAAAAAAATTATTTATTAAAATATTGGAATGTGCAAATACCAAAGATGTTGATTAGCTCCTAGAGAGATAAAGCCTAAATGTATGAAATTAAAGCAAAAAAACTGATTAAGTTAGCTACAAAAAATGATTAATGCGATCATTTGCATTCAACTTCACACTACTGCTATGACATTTATTAGCCAATTTGCATGGCGGCGTATAAAAAGATAATTCGTCACAATGAAAAGATAAGCAGTCAGTAATAATAAACTTTGAAATTATTCTTCGGTTGAAAAATCATGTAAAATTTGTGTAAAACCATTTATCACTGCACTCGAGTAAGTGATCATAATGAACATAATAAAAATGCCACCATATTGTGAATACGAAAATCAGAATGACAAATGAGAAATCTTATTATCAACTTAACCATGCTTTTCGCGTTTGCTAAATAATTTCAAATGTGTATTTACTGTCAAAATTCTTTGACAGAACAAAAGCACAAAAGCCAATTATTGCAAAAATTAACACAGTTTGTTAAGCTCTTCAGTTGTATATACTGGGTAATTTCGTCATAATTAGATAGGACGCAAGTAGCTGAATAAATAGGCACATTAGAGCGAATCTAGTGGATGCGGGTTCAAGTCGTATTTTTTTCAAAGATTTTCTCTAGTGTAATTTTTTTCAAATTATATAAACTATGTTACAGTCTCCAATCTTGTGAATTATTCGTTAAATAAAAAAAATAGTTCATTAACCATAAAATTTTAAAATAGCGTGTGTGCAGTACCTGAACATTCAGAGTCTACTGCCTTTCTAATGGGTAGATAGAGTGTGGGGCAGGATATGAGAGCGATTTCACCACCAGTTGGTAAAATTTGTTTAACCACTTTTACCATAGTTGCGATTGTTTCTTCATTGTACCAAAATTGGCTTAATTGCTGAAAGAAAGAAACATACAATGTTATTATTATGTCATAGTTAACAAACTCTCCCAATTGGCAGACATCCACAGAGCTGATCTCAAGCATCGATATGTAGTGTAACTCAACAGATTCACCGTGAATTAATTATTATAACAGATATCTGTATTAAGACGGTACTTCAGTGAAACGGCAAATAATTTTCAACTATAGGTGCGACGAAATTTCGGACTGGCTGGCAATCGGACAGCGAAAGTCGAGCTGTGAACACGTCAATTTGTTTTGTGATGGCGATGGGGGAATTAATTCTTAAAACGTGTAAAGATGACTAAAAAACGTTACCCATTTACTTGAAAAAGAAAACATGTCAATGAATATATTATTATTATTAGTAATAGAACAATAAACATAACATTAAATGGATGCATGTTGACTTTTTATGACAAATTATGTTTTGTTCTCCACGCGTCATTTGCACAATCTTCGCATCGCGTAGTCACGATCGTTTTAGACTGTGCACCAGCTGAAGTATAGCCTTAATAGTTATAGTGATGTATCTACAGTATAACCCCTATTTTACATTTTTTAAGGGACTGAAGAAAAAAAACCTAATTGGAGGGGAAATGTAAATTTTATGTTTCTAAAAAAATAACGTTTTATTAAAAAACAACATTCAATTAAAAATTTTATTGAAAAATCGTTCGAATGTCACGACCCAATCATTGTCAAGTGCGCGTAACTCGCATATTTTGAATATTTCCGACGTAAATCGGGGGAAAGAAAAATGTAAATGAGGGTATTAAATGTACTGAAATACATCGGGACTGAAAAAAATACACGCAATTGCCGGGAAAACGTGAATTCCGGGCACGTAAAAACGAGGTTATACTGTATTTCCTAATATACAGGTTCCAAACCTTTTTCGAGTTGTGACCCCCACAATGCGACATTTGCACAAAGGCTTTTGTAGTAGAGTGACAATAAATATTAAAAATGATAAAACTGAATTTTAAATGTGATTATTAATATTACCTCACTTTAATTATGTTTGCATGTGAATTTGCAATCATCACAGTTTCTTTCATGTTACTTATCATGATGTGGATTATCAGATTTAGATTTTTATTTTACTGTCAAACGTTATACAATAGATTTGCTTCTATTTGGTTTTACCTACACCGAGTTATGTGGGTGTATACTGTGGTATAATGAATATTCGGCACCCTTCAATGTTGTACCGATTGTCCCAGGAGTAACTTTCCAAGAATTTGGAGGGAGTGTGTGTGATTGCTATTCTGATTAATCAATCTATGATGAAACCTTTCTTCTTCTTCGCTGTAAGGCGTGAACCCCACTTAACGCAAAAGTGGGGCGCTCGCGCAAAATTTCACAAGTGGCGCGGTGAATCATCGAAAATACAACATGATCAAATACGGCAGAGTACACTGGTTATGACGAAGCGCTGCGCCCGCCTGCCCCATAATTCAAAGTACATAGGTGGAGGCGCACGCGTTGTTTGGCTTCTCAGCGGGACGAATAAACGAAAATACTACATATTCAAATATGTCAAAGCCCATTGAATGCGCAAGCACAAGGAGCCTGCGCTTTTTTATTTATCCACTTCTCGGTAGACGCGTTGTCGATAGACGGGCGCCTTGGCATTCTTTTAATAACAATAAAGTCATTGTTATATTATGAATTACAGGCCGCCGAGAAATAAAATAATATTTTTATTGCTTTGTTATGAGAGGTGCTGATAATAATAAGTAGTTTGTGCTTCTCGCGCTCCTTATTACATAGGTGAAGGGTAATGCGCGGGTGGAAGGAGTGTCATTTCGGTTGTATTCACGCTTCACGGGCCTACTACCTAGTGAGCGCCCTGATCCGCCGCGTTTGGTGGGCTTTGTCCCTAAATGGCAAAATTCACCTCATACGAAAGTAGATTCTCTTAAACTAACCTTACGGAGTTTGGCGGCAAAACCACCATGTCAGACAAAGAACTGAGAATGACCTCCAGTCAATTTGATAATTTTCTTGCGCGACAACATTTAAGAAAAAACAAATGTGTTTGTCAGTCTTTAGAAAAGGAGGTTCATCACCCCTGCCAGACTCGCAATGCGGCATCATACCCGAGTGTAAAATGGAAAAATAAAAAACATAGGTAAGTACTAAGTATATAACGTGGAGAAATCACAAAGTTATAAGTTTCTATACTAAGAGATATCTTTGCTCATCGAATCAAAACTATCATCTCAAAATAAGTTCAATTAAAATACATTTAAAATGAACACAGTATATAAATCAGCGGCAAACACATTTTGAAAATAGCCGATATAATGGATTATTTGTTAGTTTGGGTTAGGTTAGGTTAGATCAGGAGTCAGCAAACCGCGGCTCGCGAGCCACATGCGGCTCTTTGGGTATTGGCGTGCGGCTCTTTGCCAAATTCCCAATTTTTATTTTTTATCATTGATTTGTACACTTATTATATTATATATAATGACATTATCGCGAAACTAATTTTTCCTCCGTGATGGTTGATGCAAAAAGGTATGATTGTTGTTGTTCTAAATCCGCCCATTGCAAAAGTCGACAAATTAAATTTTTCTCCATTTGATATTTCAACAATAAAAACATATATGTAGGTTAGTTTTATTCAGGAAATCTTCACTTAATAAATAAACAATTATAAAATGTAATTAATTCATTTATATAAATCATATTTATAAAAATATATGTAGGTATGGCTCTCGAATTTTTTTTAACCGTTGTGCCACTCATATTTGGCTCCTTTGGTTCAAAAGTTTGCCGACCCCTGGGTTAGGTTATCCTAACAAATAATCCAGTATATCGGCTATTTTCAAAATGTGTTTGTCGCTGTATCCAGGAAAACCGACTTGTACCGACTTTTCTTTTGCTCATTGCGTCAGTGTCAAATTAGCACCACATAATAAAAATGTTTACTTATTTTTGTTTTTGGAATGTTGTATGGGAGCCCGATATTTCGGGCACCGGACCGCCCCCAAATTTATATATTGTCACTGCATTAACACCTATATATTGCATTTCAAATGTATGGGTAGTGGGTATACGGGCAATATGCGACGAAGCCGTTGACAGTTGAAACACATAGGATAGAGAAGTTAATATACCTACTTATAGTATATTATAAATTAATGTATCAAATTAATGATCTCCCATGATGGGATAATAGATTGAATTATTAGTCTTTACCCAGTCTTCGCCAAAAACTATGTTTTCTTTCATTGTATTATCGGTTTGGCAATGCGCTAAGGCCTCTTCTTGTTTACTTTTCTCTGAATAAAACTCCTGTAACGCCGCTAAAGTTGCAGCAGAAAGTGCAGGTTCGTCTTCATCTGAAGACATTTTTTGACAAAGCAATAATGGCTATAATATACGTAAGCAAGGATATATTTGGTGTAAATCGACAGAAATTCACGCTATATATCTTATTCGTTAAATTCGTGGTTATATAGAATCCTGAATCATTGATTGACAGCGACATGACATTGACAGTTCAATTCATAGACAAGCCTCGTTCTGCGTTCATATTACATAACCATAGATAATATTATAATAATTGGCAGGCAACAATGGCAACTCTTTCTAATTCGAAACAACCACAACAAACATAACCTAACAATTTATGTGAAAACTGACATTTATATGAATTAGATCAATTAGAGTTTTTGAAACATTGCATTACGATGTCTATTTTGACGGCAGTATGCTTAAAACAGTTAATTAGAACTTTACAACCGAAGACAGTCGAACGTAAACTATTTGCAACAGCATCGACAAAAGTACGTGAGAAGAAAGAACCGAAACAAGCAATTGAAACGGTCAAAGAGACGCCGAAGCTGAAGAATACTGCTACGAAAGATGTCTTGAAATATCTGGATTCTAAAGAAGAGTTGAAACATGCGAAGACTCTGGTGTCGCCGTTCTTATTAAAAACTCACAAGTCAACCCCGGAAGCGTTGTATCTCGTATCCAATGATACAGCGAGAGATATAGTCAAATTAATCGCGGACAGACTCGAAGGTGATGTGCCCGTCATAGAAGTGAATCCAGGAATCGGATGCCTCACTAAAGAGCTTTTCAAACTGAATATAAAGAATTTGAAACTCTTCGAGATGTCTACACATCATGGTGATATATTGGGTGTAAGCCATAAATCTTTCCTATAATATAGAATCCAAAACCTGTAGACTAATAAGCTTACACATGTTAACCCTTAGCGATGGTGCCCACAGAACGCGTCGGGCGCCGCACTCGCGCAAAATTTCTACAAGTGGCGCATAAATCATCGAAAATACAACGTAATCAAATACGCCAGCGCCCACTGGATATGGCGACGCATTATACGCGCCCGCCGCATGAATCATCGTTTTTTCGCGAATCACCGCTTCTCGGCGATACCAATGAAAGAAAATACAATGGAGTCCATTCATTGAACACAGCGAGCAAAATCACGCTGCGCGAGGCATCGTCGATCGATGGCCGGAAAGCAATTATTTAATTACAGAGAAGTCATTGTTTAATTTTATTGCGTGTCAAGTTTATCGCTGGTTGAATAATGCCGTCGTAAATATTTATTACAAGCCCCGAAATAATATAATATTTTTATTGCTTTGTTATGAGAGACGCTTTAAAAATAATTGTTTTGTGCTGCTTGGGCCGCTAATTACATAGGTGAAGGGTAATGCGCGGCACGAGACGTGTGATTATGGTTATGAATAAATACTGCATACGCGGACTTCGCTCGCTCGACGCGTTCTGTGTGCACCATCGCTTAGAATGCTACGCAACGATATATCGTTGTTTTTGATATTGGCCACAACGATCGTCGTTTTGCATTTGATGCCTGAAATGTTAAGTTAATTTTGGAACATACTACTGCTTCAGCGGTATGATACATTTTTGATATATTTAGTTTTATTGTTGTGTAATATAACTTGATTTATATATGTTTTGTAACTGGGTAGGGTTAGAACTTATAACTATTGTATTTTTTTTCATCGCATCAGCATTTTTATAATAAAAGCATTAATTTCAAATACAAATTTCAGTTTACAATATAAACAAATTTTGTTTTTTTATTTGTTTTCAGTCAAATTCTGGGTGGAATGACAATTTTTTATTTAATATTATACATTTGAAACAGTGGGAAAAGTATTTTAGAACAGTGTTTCCCTAAAAATACTAAAGATTATACTAACTTACTTATTTCTAATTTACTAAAATAAAATACACGTATCGTGACTCCCTGAAGGGACCGTAGATTTTCTATTAAATTAAAGTGGATTTATACTATATAAAAACAATTTCATTTATAAAAAAAATAATGAAATAAAAATCATTTGCAATATTTTAAATGTTCCGATAAGCAAACACCATTTAAGACCTTTTTCACAACTCAAGCATATTGTACGCGATTTTTTAACGGGGCCACCATTTTTCCTACTGCAAACAATGCAAATTTTTTCTTTTCGGCCGGGTAATTTCCTAATTCCACTATTTTGTATTATCCCTCGTGTGGGATTATGTGCATCCGATAAATAATTTTTTTCTACCATCCAACCTTTTTCAATAGTTTCTATGATTTGTGATATGAATTGATATCTTGATAATTTTGGATCACTTGCATTATCTTTATATATTATATAAGAATTCAGATTCATCCTTGATATTACGTTAAACGCGACTTTCTTCCAATATTTTACCGAATTATTTTCTCAATAAGATGTTATGGGGAGTACGTGTCGTTAGCTAACGCAATCGAATGGAATTAAAATAATATTTTGAAGAAACCGATTGTTTCCAATAGCTGTTAAAAATAAAAACTCGATAGTTCGTTTCGCTCGCACACGTGGTCGTCAGTATGATAGAGCGAGAAAGAGAATTTCAATTAATTTTAAAGGCAGACGAAGCGGGGGATATCTAATAGCCCCATTATCTATTCAAAACGATAAACTAATTACAAAACGTGTTTTCAAAATATTCCGATTTCGCAGAATCAATTAGAGTGGTAAGGTGTCTAAAAATAATACAATACTTTAATTTATCGACAATTATTGGTAGCAATCTTCGACCGGATTTTGCACAACATCGTAGCAGCCAAAGGGTTAAGGTGTTATTCCTCATGTTCAATTTCAGGTCACTAAGGTGCTTTGATAATATGTTAAGTAAATAAGATACTATTGGCGATTCTTCAAACCAAAAATATCAATATAAGTTACAGTTTAGTATTTTGTTTAGTTTGTTTTGGCAGTTGGTTAAAAAGATTCAAGACAATAGTTATTTTCGATAAATGTGCCGCAGATGCTCGCATGAGTTTTTATAACTTTCTTTTTAGACCAAACCCAACCTAACCTAACCCAACCTATAACCTAACAGACGGAAAAGGATATTTAATATAATTGTCTACATGGAATAAACTGTTTAATAAATTATAAAAGCTCATGCGGGCATCTGCGGCATAATTACCATATTCTTTAGTGGAAAAAATAGATTTATTTACACTGATCAAATACAGTTCTATGCGAGTACAGATGTACCTCACCTTATGACCGAGAAACATTCCTACACTTTGGTCGTAAGTTGAGTTTCATACAAAATATCAATATCTGAAGGAAAAAAAATTGTTCAGATATATCAGTCGTTATTTTTATGACATTTTTCATAGATACATATTCTCTTCTTGGTCGTTCCCTCTATCTTCTGAGCGACTAAGAATCTCTGTCTCTCAGTCCTCGCTTCTTTTAGGGCAGAGTGAAGGCTGCCCCCGGTAAGCTCCTTCACTCGGTTGCTCCAGCGCGCCGACACTCTTCCTCTGCTTCGCCTTCCCTGGAAGCTACCCAAAATCTTTCAGTCTCCAAGTGATCCGGTCCGCGCCGAATAATAATATGTTCCAAAAAATGCATCTCATAGATTTTGCCGTTACTTTATCTGGAGACTGGATGATTGACTGATTTGTCCTGTACTCTGTCCAAGAAATACAAAGCATTTGGCGTCAACACCACATTTCGAAGACATCAATTACCTTCTGCTTCACATAACTAAAGAATTACAATTCCATCATTTAAATTAACGTTGTGGTGTCATTAAAATTTATTAAACCATACTACTAAAAAGTTACCATTTTGCAGTTGCGACCTTATATTATATAGGAGGTTTCATAATGTTTGCACAAGTATCATTTTTAAGGCAATTGAAATTCCTCGATCCTTCTAGATACATACATAGATTCAAATTATTAATTTATTACATTCACAACAAAACAGTATAAAGAACAAAGAAATATATTATGCAGTATTATAAAAACAGAGTAAATAGGTACAAAAATTATAAAGTAGATGTACATGGAAGTACACCGAATAAACGAAAGAGGACCCTATTTTAAGAATTTATAAAAGAACGCCCATCTATAATACTCATCTCACATAGATGGAATATTTCAACATCCAAAGCGATTTGGTCGAACAGAATTATTGCTTTGAGAAATAATGGCTTTTTACTAAGGAATTATAAAGGATTTTTAATACAGTAACATCCGAAAAGACCCGGGAGGTACGTAAGACGAAGCCCAACGTTTCTAGCGCCTTTTTACAAATGATTTTGCTACTAAATCAGTTTATTGTCAAATAATAATGAAGTCTATGTAGCACATAAACGGCAATTCAATGAATTAATTAAATAAATCCATTTTCATTACTTATTTCAGAGATTGAAAAACGAATATCCAGACAAGTTCAACTATATGATTGCAGATTTCTTTGGTATGTGGAAGGTAGCGCACCAGGATAAAATGGACGGTGGAAATAGGTTAGACATCCTCCTTCATGGAATACCAACAAAGTCATGGGGCGATGGTAATTTAATTATTTGTTTTAATGTTAATCACAAACACGTGGAGTCTTTAATAACCTCCCCTCACCAACCATTGACACAAAAATCAGAGAAAGTATTTTCAAATTGTTGGGAGTTTTTTTTTGCACAGGGATCATCTCAAGTTTGCAGAGTAAAATCCCAAGGACTGACTTTCATTCAGCAATCTGCAAAAATTAATTTATCACAATTTCATTAAAACTATAATTAAAACGCTGTCATTCGATTTCAAAAATATGTAAGAATTTTTAATTGTCTGTTTTATTACTTTATAAATAATTAAAAGGTATAAAAACAATAAAAATGTAGATATCATTATTTGTGTTGTCTTTATTATTCAATGTAAAACTATACCCATATACATAACATAATATGCTGTAACCGATTGGTGAAGGGTAGAGGTAGGCTGTAGAGATCCAACATAAATAGTGCACATTCATCTTTTCAGTTATACTTATTTGTTTTCATTGAACTAAGATTACAAATTTCAAATGGTGTTTATTAATTTAATTTAATAAAATGCAAATTTTTATTGTATCTAGTCACTATAAATGATCCATTATTACTGTTCTAAGAAACAATATAGATATTTTGTTGTGTTTATAGGACAAGTCGGGCTAAAACATTCAAATTAGATACTAAATTATAATAAATTAGATTTAATATCACTACAGTAAAACCTCGTTAACACAAATTCCATGGGACCGAAAATCGAAAAAAAATCGAAATATGAAATGTATGGGGAAAAATTTTGAATATTTTTATTTTTTTTTATTTTCATTAATTTCGTTTCCGATCATAGATGTGCCTACCGAATTGGGTCATAAAATGTCGGGATTATTTGTATTACCTTCATAAAATAAGTAATTTTTGATGTTTTAAGAAAAGTGTGTCACAATTTTCAATGACTGGCTCATGAAATAGTGTACTTTATTACGATTTATTGAATATTTTTATATGCCAGGTATTCTGAAATCATTTCGAATTACGAAATTTGAATTAAAGGTATGGTTTTATATGAAAATAATGTTCAAGAGACTTTTTTTTCCCGAAAATTTCGAATTACGGCGAATTTAGAATTATCAGTGTTCTTACTAACGAGGTTTTACTGTAGCTGCACAGTACTGCTTCTTATAGAAGTAAATATGTTGTGGGACTGGGTGCTATTTGATAGTGAAATATAAAATTAGGATAGTGAACATTTTAAATTATGGTTGTGTTTAATTTAGTGTGACATTTTATTACAGGTGTTAGTATGAAGATTCTTGGCTGCATTGCTTCGCTGACCTTTCTCAATCACTTAATTCTGTCAGTAATTTTTCAAGAGAGTATTGTTGCAATGGGGAGACCTGAATTATTTATCACTTTACCTCCGGCTTGCTACTACGTGAGTATATTCTACTTTATTCTTCTTTGAGGGTGAGAAAGATATTATATTAAATCATGCATAGCAATCATAAATTGAGAGAGGAAATACGTTTTAAAAATGACACTTTCTGACATTTAAAATCAGTGGTTATCATGCATTTTGAATTGTCTCTCGCTAATCGTATTGTGTTTTACCAGGTCATGCCAGCATCCCGTAGCTCCGCCGTATACACCATATAGATAGTGTTTACAGCAGGTTTACAGGATGTAGAATCCGGTTACATATAAACATATAAAAATATCTGAAAATACCCCTTACGAATTTTATATATATTATGTATCTCACTAATTGTTTATTATATATTATGTAACTCACAAAATTTTGTTTTTCAGTGTTTGGTTCCTCCGCCCAATTCTCCACAAATGTCGCACTTGCTTCGTCCATTACCTGTACTGTTTAATCTTCTCTTTGACCATAAACTGATCACCAAAGTATCCCGGAAGGACTTTTTACCTTGGCATCACAGTGCCAATAAAAAGAATGTCGCTAAGGTACATGCTCATTTGGACTTAACAGTAGATTAAGCAATGTTCTTGTGAAAGTGAGTATTTTTTAAATTATGTTTATTGTTTCAAGGCTCTATCAAAGGAATATGGGTCTATATTTTTTTTTCTTAATATTCTTAATTCATGTCCGCTTTTTAGTGGGTGCAAATGGACTCAAAGAATCCCTGTCTCTCGCCAGTCCTATTGTGTCGTTCTGCAGTATACACCATATGGATAATATTTAGCAGATTTACAGGATACGGAATCCAGTTAGATATTAATACAGGCCAGGTTGAAATACTTTAGATGTCTATAGCACGCGGCCAAGCCAGCTTCAACGTCACTTCTTCATTTAATATGATACTCCGCTAAATATGAAACTGTCCTGAAATGTATGAGGTCATAATGAAATCACATAAAAGAGCAAAACAGTAAATTTTAAATCATCTCTCTCATTTTTATGAGTAACAATATAAAATTCTAACAAACTTTATTCATTCAGTCTGTTTCAAGTGAATCTATTATTTTCTGTTTTATTTTTGTTCTTATTTAATTTTCAGACACGGCCTTCTTCTCCTGTATGCCTGCTGTATTTTTTAATGACGTATCAAATGCATTGTGAATATGCTATACAAAATATTATTGTAGGAACATAGGCCACCTTTTAAGTGGTTCTTTGTGGTCGTCGAGGTCTTCTCTTGCATTCTATGAACACTGCCAATCCAGTGCAGTCTCTGCACTTTCATTTTCCAGGTGATCTTTTCGCTCCTATAAAGAGTGTATGGCTCATTATACCTCATTATACCTCAACCTCCAAATACTTTCAACCCCAAATATTTTTAGGAGGTCTTGTTGTAAAGGGACGAGGGCTGAGACTTTAGGGGTGACAGGTGTAGACATGAAAGTCGGAGGAGGTTGCTCCAATGAATGGTGGTGTGAGAGTGTAGAATATGCTGACTGCAGATCCGACGACTACGCGATAGTTAAATGACTTGCTAATTCTAACATTGTTGAAATAATGCTGATAAAGCCGAGGTCGTTGCCACTACAGATTCTTCTCAAAGATACCCATCTTTCTGTCATCCAGTTTGCTGACTGGCCAGTATTTTGATCCATACGTCAATACTGAGAGTTTTATAGATAATTGTTTTGGTTTTCTTTGAGAGTTCCTTATTTTTCAGAAACCTTTAGAAACAAAAATAGCATCTGTTGGTGAGGTTGATCCGGCTATTTATTTCATCGCTTGTATTATTTCTATGATACCACGGCTTCAAAAGCATCACTGCCAACAATAACGCTGCTATTATCATTGTTGATGCACTGTGGAGAATTGAGTCAACCCTTGTCATTTTAATTTTATCATATTATTCACAAGTTTGTCGAGTATTTTTAACCCCCTCATAGCGGCATACAATTGGTTTCTGTTTACTGTTTCATATGCAGTGTTACAGTATATAAAAAAATGATGAGTTGGGATACTAAACTGTGTAATATTGTTTTTTAATATGAGTAATGTTCATTGTAAACCTATCAATATATTATGTACATAATTTTCTTACAGCTTAAACATATTGATTCTGAGTATATGTATCTGGTACATATTGTTGGCAAACCATAATGTTCATTGTAAACCATGCTATCAATATATCATCTCTGTTCTGGCAGAACACACTAACTGGAGAATACTAGTTTTGAGTAATTTGACTTTGAAGTTGTTAAAAAGTTTGAAATAATGGTCTATCATGTGAGTTTATTAAGTAATCGTAAAAAGGATGACTTTAAAATAAAGACTGTTTATTTATTAACACTTTACGGTCCGGTCACGCCACATTGGCGTCCTTTGCAAGCCGAACGTTACGATCCGGTGACGCCTACGTGGCGTCCTCACATAGGCATATCTTTACTGTGAAAAATAAATATGAAATTTAATATTTCGTTGCAAGATCTATCGACAGATGGTTGAATGACATGTGCAAGAAGTAAAAGCATGATGGAAAAAAAATATTTCGGGGTTTTTACAGAGATGGCGGACGTAATACCATTCAGTATTTTTTTTGTACCTATACCATTTTTTTTATTAGTTACAAGCCCATTTCTAGACGGCTGAATCACGAGACGTAAACAAAAACGGTAATAAACACTCAATGTTATATTCCAGTGTCGTCACTTCAACTTCGAAATTTAATTGTCGACCCTTTTCAGTGGTAGTCACCCATTTATGAACCTGCATTCTTTTTTTTAAATGAACGCGATTTTTCGCTATGAAATTGCATCCTATTTGATAATTTGTCATTAATGGTTTATTACCCATGAAACATCCACCCACCATGCTTCATCATCCATGATAGAAATCTTAACTTGAAAATGAGAATAGTTATAAATGTGAACTTGTATCGCGTTGTCATTTTCGTTCGCTTTTTTCGGGAGATTATTGCTTGTGTAACTGCATAAATAATTGCTATTATTATTTATATTGCACTAATTTCATTGAAAAAATAATTAATCTAAGTATATTTCAGCTAGGATATATATTTTTTATTAGTTTTATCTCCAAAAAAAACTTTTTAAAATGGAGGACCATTCGTTTTTAAACAGAGGAAAACTATGCGGATTGTATGTCAGATATTCCCAGTGACTGAAGATATCGGAGATTTTAGTGTAATTTTCAATCACAATCAAATATTTCCGTGGATTTCCGCAACTAATAAACGTTTAAGAAGAAAGTGTAAAGTGTGTTCCTCACATAAACTTCTAAAAGAAACTATTTACATGTCCAAAGAGTGTAAAGTACCTCTACATCTACATATTGGTAATTGGTTTTCTTCGTATAATTTTAAAAAAAGTGTATTAGTTGTTAGTTCATTTTACATTCATAGTTTTATAAACTATTTCAAATAATTTCAGCTTTAGTGTGATAATAATTATTTCGTGCCTAGCCAGGTATCTAAAGGTATTATCCATAAGATTGAGTGTTGATTCAAATATTTTTGTGGAATGTAGATGTTTGTTTTACAATTCTATTGCTCATAGATTTTGTTATATGAATTTTTTACGCACGCCTCTGCACTGTTATTGGATTGTCTCGATTCCTACAATAATACCAAATTGTAATAAACGGTGGGAATGTATATGCGTGCATTTTATTTATTTGAATTTACTCGAAAATATGCACGCCACTGCACTGCCTCAGCCATAAAACCAATAAATCAGATTAGTGTTCGTTCGGGAATGAATGTGCATTTATTTTTAAACACTTCACAGTTTGTGTGAAGTCTTTGTTATTTTATTATATTTGATAATCAGAGATATGAGTAGTAGCGCTAAAAATGAATTGATACGTATTCTATAGCGGTGTAAAACATTTTGTATTTGAATATTTTATTACATTTTTTAATTAAAAAATAATATATTGTGATTGCTTTATATCAATAGGCTGTTTCCTTTACATTATATTTAACAAATTGAACTAATCTAATAACATATAATAAACAATTTACGAAAATTTACAAATTATATACTTTACCTTTATGGAACGCGGGCCAGAGGTTGACAAGTGTTAAATAAATGACACAATTTGATGCATTGATATATTTTAAGTATTTTCTGAAAATTTTATTGAAATATATCAATAGGTTCAAAAGTTATATCATTTTTAACTTCGCGATCGAAATTTGTTGATTTTCATTAAAAAATACCGGATATTGGCGTAGGTTCTTCGCGAAAATTCGCGGACCGTATAGTGTTAAGAAGGTTTCCAGAAGGTAAAGTTTGAAATAAGGAACATATTGGTACTAACTCAATATGTCATTTTTTCGAATTAGTGTCTTCTGCCAGAACAGTGACGATATTATGTACATAATTTTCTTACAGCTTAAACATATTGATTCTGAGTATATGTATCTGGTACATATTGTTGGCAAACCAAAACCACCATGCAACCCTGAACATCTGCCACTCCTGTGGTATTTCTGCAAGCATCACCTCATGAACCGAAACAACAAAATTATACCGATGCTCGAGTAAGTTAAAATATACTTCCATCATTTGTCACCTACGCCACTTTCTTGTATCTGCTTTCAAAATGTAATTAGTAAGAACTTAACAAAGATGGTAGTAAAATCTTTGGAGGATAGCGCTGCGGATACTTTTTTCCATAATTATGCATTTTAAAATGAGTTTTTCAACTGTCAAATAAAAGTGAAATTGTTCAGGGGGAGCAGTTTTAAACATTTTAAATATAACAAATGAGACAGACAATGATGGTTTTTTTTTTATTTCTTAACATTTAATTACCACATTTAAATAACATGCAAATTATCTCTAATGCCGACACAACAGCTGTGCCGTGAGCGCTGTAAGGATTAATATCTATTTACATTTAATGTTCGTATCAGGCCGGGCTTGAAAGCGAAAGTTGGATTGAGCTGTTTCTGCAACTTAACAATTTGAATTAAGCACCTATACAAGTACACCACTAAAATGTTAATCACATGACCCAAAAACTGAACTCCTATTAACTAACGTGAAACGAGCTGCCTTTGAAACTAAATGATCGTAGAATAAGCCACATTTGAAATATTTGCATTATTTTTATTTGATATTTTGTATGTAATAAAGCCAGGTTTGAAGCTACCAAGTTACATTTAATCAAAATACAGTCAAAATAACATGCATAGTAGAAAATATTAAAAAAATCTTAATTAGCGACGTAACATTGCGTTCCGCAGTCATCATTGTTGCCAATATCATATCAAGGGTTTCTGCAAAGCCAAATCTCCAAAAGTGCCCGCTTTTTTTTTGTTCGGCGGTATCAAAGTAAAATATGTTGTTTCAGGCAATGGATACCCGGTTGCGGTGTGTGGCTAATAACTGGACAAGATCCACCCGGCAGCAACATGGAGACTTTACCGACGACCGAAGATGCCCTGCTTCCTCACATGAATATTTTCACTCAATTCCGAGATCTCACTAGCCAACAAAAGCTGACTGTCTTCAAAAAGTAAGTTAACTTTCGCCGTATGGTTAAAAACTTGTTCCTATCTTCAGGCATGATTACAACAAATTCATAGTCACTTTATTTGTTATAGAGCTTATAATATAATAGAACGATACTTTTTAATATTTATAACTCTGTAGAGGTCTGATTCCCGCGCGGCAAGAAACAGGATGACTGAAAACAAATAATTCACTCTCCCCATAACAAACTTCCACAATGTTAATTTGTGCCAGTAACAAAGTTCACTTTCATCAATACAAATTCGTTCTCGGTTATTCTCAAGTATATATCTGATGCCAGTCCATTATAAACCTAACTAACTGCCTGATAAACATCACATTAAATATCATCTGAAATCCATAAACCAATGAAACTTCAATTTTTTTACTGTGCTCAAGGAAACACCTTTACGAGCAAAAATCTTAATGTCCACTTCAGCTTAGGCTCAACTACGGCTTAGCGATATAAAACCTTATTGGCCACAAACTGCCTAATACCAATAATGACTGCTGACTAATGAATGGCCTCGATTGTTTCATTACATTTCAAAAATTATCTATACAATAAACATATGAGAATTTAATTAAAAGCCTACCCTTTATGGTATATCAATGCGCATAATTCATTTAACTTTTTCCAATAGGCCAAAATGCTCTTTCGTTGTACCATGACTTTGATGTACACGCATTATAATTAATCTTGATAAAACACTCCATGCATAGTCCATATACATTATACAGTACTAGATTGTAGAACCTCAATAATCCAGACTTATTAGGATGAAGATAGATAAAATGCATAAGTATTCAAAATTCAATTAAAATTAAATATTAATCACGAAAAGCAACATTTTCAACTGATTATTTAACTTCTAATTGATTTAGGTTTTGTAATATTCCATTTGAGTCATTTTTTACAACCCGGTTTTCGCCTTTCGACATCTTCAGGCACTATGACTATATGCACTCACTGATGGCTAAATACGCACTGACAACGAATATAGTGTATTATTGTTTATAATACATAGTAATATAATAAATTAAATTCACATTCCATCAAGTACCTTCAGTCGATAGTATTAATGATTATTTAACTATTGACTGTTAGGTGAACTTAACGGCGACATCTATGCATCTGGCCCCACGACTCTATTTTTGACTGCATTTAAATATTTGCATCAGTAAATTTTAAAGGAATGAAATTTTTGCAGGTTCATCTCATGGCCGGAATTCCAGATGTCACCATTCAAAGAGTCGATGGAGACTCAACTTTTTAAAGTAGTAGCAGCAGGCCACGACTCCCCCAAGGAAGAAGAAGATGAAGCAAATGAATCACAGGGATTATGAAAACATGTTGCATCGTTAATAAAATAGTTTTATTCGATAAAGTTTTTTTTATTTACATATCCATAAATAACATAAACTCTAGTAATTATACATTATATATATATTATATATATTCAAATATTAATTACACAATCAAGCTACTCACACATATACAGGATTTTTGTCAATTTACTTCAAATATTTATAAACATATATATCGAGTATATTTACAATAGGTATTAAAAAGTTATTTTCATTTATACACAGGTATCTTATTTAAATATATTGCAGCTTTTTAATCTCTTCAAAGAATGTTCAGTTAAAAACATTTTAACATAATATGTAATAATTTTTCATTGTTAAAGATACAAAATTCGGCACAGTGTTTATAGATACAAAATTATTGATACCTCTCCAAATGCGTCTTTACAATCGATTTAATACATATACTCCAAAAGTGCCTTTTTCAAGCAGACATTCGGTGCAATTTAAGAAGGAATTGTTGACATGCAACTGAAATACCATAACCCAATGGGATTGATTTAATTAATCTTTGACAGAAAGTTATATTAATTTACAGTTATTTCGAGGGTGTGATTCAAAATATAACTTTATAATAATTCCAACAGAGGTTTTCTACATTTTGTAAATGAGGTCTTCTCAAATGATCCATTGTTACTTCCATGAAAAAATATTGATTTTTTTAATGTGTTAGTGGTTGAAGAAAGGACAAGTTAGGTAGAAATATTTCAACTATACACATTGCTATGAAAATATAGACAACATTTTATACACCGTGTCCGTGGGACATAATTCAATGCATACAAAACACTTATGAATCCTGCTTCAAGCATAAATGGGCACGTATGAGGTAATATGAACACTGTTTGTAACTCATTTTTTAAATTATATTACGTCATTTCAATCCACAGCACATAATTTATCTACCGTGTGATTTTTCAAACTGACCAACTTTCAATTGTTGCTTTAAGGTGAATACTCCACCTACCAGAAAAATACGGAGCATGCAATTTAAAACATGATATAAATAGAAAGGATTTCAAGTCATACACATTTTAATTTTTTATAAAATTTGATGTTTTTTAAATGAATATAAAAAACATTGAAACCATGATTAGTCAAGTCTAAAACTTAAACTAAATTTTAATAATAAACATGATCACAAAATAATATGAAATAATAAAATGAGATCCTTTTAATGAATTCACATTTTTTTTTAATTTGTAAACTTGACTATAAATAAAAAATATTTTTCTTTTTAATGTACATTATCAAAAAAATGCCTCAAATTGCAAGCTTCGTGTTATTCCGTTAGGTGTCTATGGCGGAGTATTTATGTTAATTGTCCATATCCACCGCATGAACCTTTTTCCGTGCCTTTGCAGTTATTTATAATAATTTATAGGTTAATATATCAATAAACCTCTTAAGTCCGCCACCTTTTAATTACATTGGTGATTAGTCTGCTGAATATCACAATGCGTAAAATTTAATAGCAAATTGACAAAAACATTCTATTCACAGACAAACTATTGAAAATTTCCAAATCCACATATTTTTAAACACAACAGACTGGTAAACAAAATGGAATGCAAACAATATGAGAACTGAATTTATTCATTAAACAATCGAGTATCACAAATAAAACAGTAAAGATTAATTCTACGGCAACACCGATATTCTAAAAATGCTTCAAACAGTTTATATTTTACTTTTCACATAGGTATAAAATTCCAAAACAAAACATGTAGGTATACTTATTATAATTTACTATGGAATACATGTTCTATTAATATCCGTACACATTTAATCACATGAAATCTAAATCCTTTTAAAAACAATATGTCATAAGAACCATCTTCATAAAAAATTTATTAGAAATCATCACTTTATAATTACTGTGTAAATGCTTCGTCTTGTTACTGAAAGTTAATTGTGGCATAAAAACGCAGACATGGTCAAAGAGAAAGGAAAACCAAATTTATCATCAATAGAAAAATGACCACTTCTCTCGGTAATTCACCTAATATACAATGATTACGGATACATTTTTTTGTTAACTTTAGATTCTATTTTGCAGCCATAATTAAATTATGACAGAATAAGTTAGATTTTATTGAAAATAATACAATCAAAATAACATTTCACATACACATATAGTTAGTTATTCACGGCTCTATGCATAGTAAGTAGTACATATTTATTAAAATACTTAACTCGTGCACTAAAAAAATAAGAACTAACGCAAAACATACACAGGTGGCACCACCGCATGAAACATTGCGACAGAACTGACAACCCCAGTCAAATAATTATATTTTGTAGACAGAAATAGTAAATTATAGTTTCAGACAAAACAAAATTGTTATTGATTACTGATTATCTACACATAGATGCAGTTTTCATAATTTTTATACTGTATGTCGACGTATAAATATTTTAACATCTACAGAAAATTATTATTTCAAAAATGACTACAATTTTGATCACAGAACAGGTTCTTGCCGTGTTGTTGTTTATTTCAGTAAAATTTTATCTATGCATTTTCGACCATGTCCAATCCTAATAGGATCATATGGGCCTCCACAGAGTAGTGGTTTGTATTAACAGATTTTGTTTTTTACGAGAAACGGATGTCAGCCACTTGCTCAACCTATTAGGTCCATACCCTGACTCACACACAAATTGAAAAACAATATATTGTGTACTTGCCAGACCCAGAATTCGAACCTTAATTATTGTTACATAATGTCAAAATTGTATGCATCAGGCCCTAACTAACTATGGTTATATGTACCTAATAATTCTTTTACTTGATTAGATTTTGTGTATAAAGTTCAATATTCCATTAAAAGAATAGCAGTGACTGCTCAGGGTTACATCCGAGTTGTGTAATCTCTGAGTAGTTGATCGATGACCTTGGTGATGTAATAATGTCACTGTTAGCATGGGTGGTCACCCTTTTCTTTCTCTACCTAAATAATTCAGCAGTAGTGAGTGGCACCTTTTTACATTCCTTCGAGTCTGCTCTTTCCTATAGGAAATGTTTTCTTTGATGCTGATTGTATTTTCGTTTCGTATATTTAGATGCCGACAGTGTTGAAAAACAGCGAAAATCACGTTACGTAAATCTTGGACAACTCTAAAATCATTAACTTACCGCAATTGAATGCATTGATTTAATGATAGTGAATAATGCTCAATTAAAACCACTGCTTATGAGTAGTGCTTTATGACACGCACATAGTATAGAAATATTTTTAAAAACAGTATCACAAAAATTAAGTAAACATGCCATATAAATAATAAAATTTGTTTTTGTTTGGTTTAAAACGTATTCACAATAATAAAGATTGCCTATAATTCGTCCTTAGTTTGGAAGGGTGTGTAATTGCCATCCAGGACAGATTTATTGCAACCAAGAACTACCGCAAATATATCATTAAGGACGGTACAGTTGATGATAGATGCAGACGGAGCAGAGGAGCAAATAATTAGGGGATACCCAACGCTAATGTGTGGACTATATTAATCGCCGGACTGTGCTATTTGAAAGTGTACAAGTCGTTTAACCAAAACATTTAAATTTAACATTTTGGTATGAAAATAATTAATGGAATGTAATCCAATGTTAGGCGTAAAATGGTTGTAACCTGTCATAGTGTTACATGCATAAGTAGATATGTGGAGATGTGGAAAGTGCTTCTAAATGTTTAACACATATCATATGTACCCCTTTAATTCTCAGCCTCTCAACTACAGTTGCCATAACAAGGATCTTGCATCCAGTATTTACCAAGAATTGCCAAAGAAATTATTATGTTTTTCTGTGACTAATCAATAAAACAATGAAGCATTTTGAATGTGTAGCTTGGTTAGATATTTTGTGTGATAGTTCAAGTTATTGCTGAACACCTTCATAAAAACCAACTAAAAGTATTACAAAGTACATACTCAGTGTAACCGAAAATTTTTCAGCCAGATAAAGGATTCCTCAAGATTTTACAAAATATTTCCACAGTTCTTTCAAACAAAAAAAACGGGGAATCACTGCCATAGATAATAAATAAATTTAAATAAAACAATGATAAAATGAAACATTTGCCTACTTAGATGAATATGAAAAAATAAATGTCAATGAATACTGCTTAGGAAAAAATACCAACATAATCTTGCACAGAATAATAAATAATTAATTAAGATTACAATTTATTTAAATATGGATGAATAATTTCAGAACTACCGTGCGACCGCATTATTATGGCTGTTGACATCACAGCGGCCGTTGTGAAACTAAAAACGTATGTTTTCTGAAAACTGCCCCTAACTTATTTTTCAAACATACCGTTTAATCCTCAGCTTCTATCTCAATTAACAAAATTATTGCTGCTGAAGATAAAAGTATTGAACAGGTATGTGTCTGACTTGATATTGAAATACATAATATTGCAAAGCGACCAGACCTAGTTGTGCATTTATATACCGAGCAATGTTTTATGTGAAACTGAGAAAATTAGTTGACTATTAATTGAATTGCTATTAACATGGACTCCATTAAAATGGTTTTAAAATTTTGCCTTATCTTAAATACATATGAATCGGCGCTTAATTTAAAACTCACCCAAAGGAAAATCTATGTATGTACATATTATGGCTGTTAACATTTAAATTTAATTCAAAGGTTTCAGTTTCAAAATTAAATTTTTAGATACATTCCTTGATCTATAAATCCATATCGTGGAAAATTTTTTAATTAAACGATAGGATATACTGTACAGACCATCCGCGTGAGGAAAAAATTCTAATCATATCCACTATTGCACAAAATATTGTGTAAAATTTTTTGCTAAAACTAATAATGTATAAATATAAAATCAATTTAATTTGAGTGCAGTGCTGTATAAAGGTTGAACATGAAGAATTTTGGGTAAATTCATTCAATAATAAAAATAATAAGTTGTCCATTAGAGTTTATAATTGGTACGTAATTTTGGAGAAATTTCAACATTATGAGGTTGGATAATAAGTTAAATATGTAATGAGGAAAGATAGAACATCCGAAATTCGTAAATTTCAACCTTTATACGTTACTGCTACCATTAACGCGATGAACAGAATGCCGATGGCAATAACTGTCAAAAATGTATTTTCTTTATAATCTCAAAAATTACACTTTACAGGAATACCGATGACACAATACATATCATAATTAGTTACATTTATTTTGTTTAGTAGATTAGTGCAGTGGTATTCAAAGTATGCATGATGAGCAATTCTCAGGGGAGCCGTAGGCTGTTGCACCATCACAATGATAGATTCGTCCGCTTTGGTGGTTGTTTTCTTCATGTGATTCCACGATTTAAACCAATTTTCTCTTAATTGCAGACACTACAGGCAAAGTTGAAGTCATACATCACTTTACAGAGCTAAAAAAGCTGTCAAATGTTAATTTTTTTTATTTGGCTGCTCAAAATATTATTTTTTTCAGGGCGCCGTTAAATGCGGAAGTTTGATAACAATTAAAATGGTGTCTATAGATCTCTTTGTGTACATTATATATGCATAAAAAAACTAAAATACAATCACTTATATTTATAATATGTAGTGAGTTCACCAGTGTTTCTAATAGTAGTATAAAATAATATCTTAAATGACACGTGTTTCGTTTTCTTCAAGAAAATGTAATCATAAAAAAACCGTTTGGTTGTTGTAAATAACATAAAAATGCAATACATGCAACAAGTTTTCAATAATTTGGCTTGTTATGTATATATTATGTACGAGTCTTTCAATTAATACATACAATGTTGCAAGGATTTTGAATAAATAATAATAAATTAATACAAAAACAATGAGCAAAATAACAATCATCAACTAAATTAACAAACTTAGCTCCCTTAATACTTTCATATATACATTAGTTTAACAATATAAGATTATTAATTACATAATGACTCTCCCTATATACAAATGTGTCTTGTAAAAACTAGTCATTTGGATATTAAGTACATTTTATTATATTATGAAAATTTATAGACAATAGTGTTTATCTATAATTGACAAATCTTTCCCATCACTAACATGTGTAACAATAAAATTTCACTCAACGAAATAACCAATACATTACGGTACATTTTGTATGTATTATTTTATGTTCGATATATCTCTACCCCAATACAACAATGTGAGGACATCTAAAGCCTTGTATGATATATACCTATGTATTGCAAAACTCCTGTGAATGCCCAACTCATCTGTGCACGGCAGCTATCTCAATACATTAGTATCTCCGGTAAGCGACCGGCTATTAACTAGCCGCCTGCCGATTCCAATAAGGTATGTCTGCATTTGTTCACTTCATCTTCCGCATCGCTTTAACTTTTTAATTCTGGCTTAACACTGAATAGTTTTGCGTATGCTTTGGATTGAATGTGCAGAACAGAATCCGTCAACTCTCTACGCTTGTACGTCAATTAGAATTAAATTTGTCAAGGGAAGCAGCATTGCCATCTCTTTATATGCCGATTATAATGCAAAAATGTAAAAATTATAAATTCTAATAGATTTAAGGTTTGTACTATTCCATAGAATTCAAATTCCATCAAGTACCTTCGGTCGATAGTATTAATATTAAAAATTATAGTATTTTAAAAAAACTATAGTAGACAGAACACTTCAAATCTATAGTATGTTTGACTTATTTAGCGTAAAATTATGATATAATTTACTATTATTCATTCTTCGCGGAATTATTTAATTGGCAACACGTATTTGACGTTGAACAGAAATCCAAAGCTGGCGAATCTAAGTGTGTTCTACACTTTCATCATGAAAATTGGCCATTTTGAAACTAGTTTCAGGCAGTCCTCTAGCAAACGAAGAATTGCACGAACGAATCAGGATGCAGATATTTTCTAATGACATCATAACTTTATTTTACATGTTTATGACTTCAAATACGCTTGAAATAATCCAGATTTTACTGCGATTATTATTTTTGCTTAATTTATTTCATTTACCTCTCTTGTAACAGGCAGTTTTTATCATTGACATAACATACAAGGCATTAGATGTCATTTCAATTAAAAATATTAAATATACATCTTTGCTGTTACTCCTTCCCTATTGCTATCCAGTCAACTTAATTTAAGAGTACATACTAAAGACAATGCAGTTACTATTAAATGTATTATCCAATTTGCATTACGTATTTTAGAGATAATCTAAAGGCTGCTTTCTCGGTGAGAGTTCATTTATCCTGTGAGAAAATATTCAGGAAACTATCTGAACATATGTATTATTTATTTGTAAATTATCTCGAGTTTTTGAATAAGCCCATTATATGTGTATGTATTATTATCATATATTGTAAACTTCGTAGGTAAATCCAAATTTCAGGAGAGAGAACCATCTAATTTTTGTTTGAAATGTCGTTTCAAAAGTCTTCCGGTAATGACCTATGCACACGATCTAGGCGATTTTTATCGATTGATTTTTTAAATGATTTGACGTGTGATAGGTGCAAGGTGCAAGAATCTTACACAGATATTCGATAATACTAGTGTATTCAATAAAAATCAAATTTTTGACAAAATGGGATTTACACAAAGATTTTGGAAAAAATCTGCTTCTATATAGAGCTTAAATGTATGAATTGAAACCAAATAAAAACGACCAGCGGTCCACAAAAGCTACAAAAGACTTTGCATTATTTAAGGTTCATTTTCAGGTAATTTTACACTATTTATGCTATGACATTTATTAGCCAATTTGCAGGGTGGTGTAAAAAGACAATTCGTCTCGATGCGTAGATAAGTAGCTAGCAATACTACTTCTTACCACTATATGGAAGGATCGAGGAATTTCGATTGCCATAAAAATGATGCTTGTGCAAACATTAGTGTTCTCTATATTTTTATAGAGTCGGGTCATGGACCCTGAAGGCAAGGTAGCGGAAGGCAATTGATGCCTGTGAGATGTGGTGTTGGCGCCGAATGCTTCATATTTCTTGGACGGAATACAAGACAAACCAGTCAATCATCCAGAGACTGCAGATAATGGAACGACTCTTGACAATATGTCTGAGACGCATTCTGCATTTTTTTGGACATATTGTCCGGTGCGGACCGGACAACCTGGAGAGACCGGTGGTATCGAGAAGGATGGAAAGTCTTGGTCGCTCAAAGGATGGCAAAATTAAAAAGTGGTCACGATCCTCATGCATGAGTGTATGACCAAGAAGAATACTACACTTCGGCATTGATATTTAATTTTAAAAAATCCTGTGAAATATGTAGAAAACCGAGTAAGTAATCACAATGAACATAAAAAACTGCAGCCATTGCGTGTGTCATAAAACCGGAATGCCAAGTAAGCGATGTTAATATTTGTTGAGTTTACCAACTTAATCACGCTTCATGCGTTTGCTAAACAATTTCAAATAACACAAATAATATATACGGGTCCTTCTATTTATAGAACAAATTCTTTCAATTTACATGTTTTACAAGACAATATACTGATATTCCGTGTGTGACGGCCTAGATGTAAGTACCATGTTTTTTATTAATAATATTAGTAAAATTAAACTGACTGATGGTTTTAGAAACAAAGTTGTTTTTGTTAATTCTACTTTAAGATACCATGTTTTTAATGGTTAATATATTTCTATCAAAGCATTAAATACTCTCACCGTGGAAACTGCCATTAAAATAATTCCCAGTGGTAACAATATTACAGATGTACATAATGTAAATTATAGAAATATCAGGTGTAATTTGGATGTAATCGTGAGTATTGCTTTGGATCAAACATTATTTTAAATATACAATATGACGCGATGTTTTCAATATAAGTAGTACAATTGATTGACAATGTATCACTAAAATTATATTATTACTTACATAGGTACCACCAAATACAATAGAAAATCGATTATCTGAACGAATGTATAACTAAACCCAATTGTGTATGTTACGATTGACTGTATATCGGTAGCAAAGGGTGATGGTAGGCTGTTAAGATCCGCCATAAATAATGCACATTAAACTTTGTTAGTCATACGTATTTGTTTTGATTGAACTAAGACTACAAATTGCAGATAATGTTGGTAAACTGGTAAGTTAACTAAGCCAGAATAGATAAACTTTAGTCTATCTATAAAGTGCCTCATGCACTACCGATTGAGCTAGCTAGCCCACCATGGCCAAGCGGCTTACACGTTGGCTTATAACGTCGTGGGTTCCAGATTCGAATCCTGGGTCTGGCAAATATACATATTGTTTTTCAATTTGTCAGAGTATGGACCGTTGAGCAAGTAGCCAACATTGATTTCTCGTAAAAACAGAAATCTGTTGATATAAACCTCCACTCTGTGGAGGTACATATGATCTTAATAGGAATATTTTATAGATAGAAGAATATTTTTTATATATTACAGTTAGATTAGCAGGGGTAAATGAATTTTAAAAAACTAACCAACACTATCTGTAATATGTACTCTTAATTCAACAAAAACAAATAAATATGACTGAAAAATCGTGCACTATTATTGTCAGATCGCACATAGGATACCTAAACTATTAGGGTTCGGTTAGCCAGGGTTTAATTGAATTTTTAAAATCAACCGGCACCATTTGCCACTTGTATTTTTAGTTCAAAGAAAACAAATAAGTATGACTGACAAAGTTTAGTGTGCACTATTTATATCGGGTCTTAACAGCCTACCTCCACCCCTCGTCACTGATAATTAATATGGTATATAAATAAAATAATAATTATGTTAAAATTATCATAAATTTACTTAAAATCAACCACTATCAGTGTCCTAAGCATACTCAGATCACGATTGTGTGCCAAAGGTTTTCCGGCCCCTGACTTGGATTCGGCCCCTGATGGATATTCATTTAGCAATGATATTTCTTGAACATTTTACCTGTTGGCATATTATATTGTGTTTTTACTTGGCATTGGTGAATAACCATCCTTTTACCAAAATTCTAGGGTCCAGATAATCAATTTTCTACTTCATATTAATTAAAAACTATTCATAAATTACTGTATCACGCAACGTTTCCCAGTGTCGTATTGAGGCCGTATAGTCTGTACTTCGAGAGGCGAGAGTATTCAGGCGATGTTTTCGTTTCTCGTCAAACGGTGGTGTTATAAATTCTGAAAGTGGTTGTTATACTTTCTATTTACACCGGCCTTAGGCGTGGAGTACGAGAGGTGAGGCAGGACACTGATGGGAGGGGGCGCCTCGGCAGGTTTGGGCGCGGAGGGATTCGAACCGCCCTTGAACTTGTACGGGGCGGCACTGTTGGCTTGGGAATGTATATTCTGACTAATCGTCTTCACTTCATTATAGTTCCTCGACGGCAACACTGTATTACTCACGAAATCGGACCAATCTTCGGTGTCTTCCATTGAAGCGTTGGCACCGGCACTGTGATTGTTGGAAACGGTATTAAATCCGCCGGATTTACTAACGTTCTGATTGGCAGGTTTGATGGAAACGAAATCGGACCAACCATCGTCTTCGACGCCTTGGCTGCTTCCGTGCGAATTGTTATTCTTCGAAGACGTTTCCTTGGGCTCCGTGTACGATTGAATAGAATTGATCGGGTTAAATCGGGAGAGGTCCTGAAGATCGATGCCAGGGTCCGGCCAGTTAATCTGAGAGTAGCTCTCCAGCGACAGCGGCTGAAGTATCTGATGTGAAGCGCTCTTCTGAGCGTAGTCTTCGGTCTGCTGAACAGATATCGGCTGAAGAGGAGTTCTACTGTATTGATCGATGGGAAAACCTAAAGGTTTCGGTGTCGGATTCTTCGCCGAAGTAGAAGATTGGTAAGTATTTTGATATTTGGGAACGAACTCTTGCCGGGGGAAAGACTGCACGCTATATGTGTATTTTGGGGCCTCTTTGGAAAGAGACGGCACTGAATTAAATTCGACGCTTTGAAAATCATCAAAATCATCATTCACAGTATCGCTAGCATTCTTCGATTCGAAACTTATATTCTTATTCATGTTCATGTCGACGCTAGATATGGGAGTCATTTCTTTAACATTAGTTTGACTGGTAAAACCGGTGCCATAACTGACAGACTGTATTCTGTTTGACGATTCAGCTACAGATTGGAAATCAGAAAACTCATCATAATCCGACGATTGCACATTAGTTTTTAATGCTGGCCTTTCTGTAGTATTATCTCCGACGAAACATTCTGAGGTTATCTTGGACTCTTTTAAAATAAAGGCAGGCGCTGACGAGAAGAGCTTCGCGGTCCCGAATGAGGGTCTCTCGAGACGTTCGTCGTCCCAAATGGGCTGAAGAGGCGGCACCGCCGGAATGTCCGTGAACTCTTCGAATGCTGACGATTTTATATCGCCCGGCGCCGGCCAATTCACGAGTGGAACACTGGGGGCCAACTTGACGGGCTCTAAGACATGAAGCGGTTGAATAGACGGAGTGACCTGCGAAACTTGCTTTAGGGCTTCCGCAGAATGAAAATCACCGAAATCGTCCATTTCCTTTGCGCTTGAATCCACAAAAGGCAGTGTCTGTTTAGGAAGCTGCTCTTTTACATCCGGCACTTTTTCATTGAGGACGAAATCAAAGTCATACTGTGACGTATCAACATTGCCTGATGATTTACCAACGGTGCCAAAGGTGTGACTCTGAAAATCACTGAAGTTCTCAAAAGCACTCGACTCGATACCTTCCGAAGGTTCAGCTTTCAAAGTATTCGACGACGCGCTGCTACTCTCATCTATTTTAGAAGAGTGCGTTTTATCGGTGTCATTGTAGTGGACGGTGTGAGACCAGGGCGTCTCGGAGTCGGTGGGGGTGAAGATGTGCGTCTCGGGCAGGTTAATCTGCCGGCCGATGTTCAGCATCGTCGGGTGGGTGGGATTTTTCACTGATTTATTGAGCTGCTCGGGCGCGTTGACATGCTCACAGCTGTGCGGGATGTTTGTGTGCTCTTCACCTCTTTCGATTGCTGCAAATTAACGAAGAATATTAGAAAAGGAAAATAACAAGAGGGTACAATATAATAAGACAATAGATAAAATGTCGCCAGTACAAAAATAATTATTTATTTTACACACCCGACTATAAATATTTCTTTAATTATTTTATCATTTATCTTGAATGGTAATAGACAAGAGATTATAATATACTAGCTGACCCGGCAAACTTCGTACCGCCTCAGAATCAATAATCTTGTGTTAACTTATTAGCTGAATTAAATTCAGTTTTTTATTAAGTTAAAATGAATACTCAAAATGAATAAGTTCAATAAATGTGCAAAAATCAAATCAAAATGAAAAGTATTTTAATTATATTAAACTGTACACACTGTACATGACGATGACCACGTGGATTAAGCGCCGGTATATAGTGTCGAGGGTCCCATGTTCGAATCCTGGGTCTGGTAAGTTCACATATTGTAATTCAATTTCAATTCAATGATGACTACCAAGCCAACCTTCAGTCGTTAATTGTGCGGTGGCAAGCCAGGCAGATCCAATGAGTTTCAAAATTCAGTTGGATAGTTGGTTGCTTCGTCTTCGTTTGTTACACAGTCGATAGATTTGAAGGAATGCAGTGGACCAACGATTTGATTTTGAATTGTGAAGTTTAAGTGATCCACATCTTTGTTCTTTACCGCAAGAATGCTCGTTCACTCAACCAATTGTCATGTTTGTGATTAGCAATGATGTTCGGTAACACTTTGTTGATGAGTTCGTCCTTAGTCGAGACGAAATTGGAAAAATTCAGCGGAAACGAAATCAATCCGCTCGATTCATCGACAGGAACACGGCCGTTACCGATAGTCAGCAATTGCTTGGAGCAGATGGATCGTTTAGCAATGCAACTCGCATGTTTGTCGTCAGCTGAAGTATCTTCACATAGCACCACAGAGTCGATGATTTGAGGCAAGCATTTATTTCATCAGCAGCTGTCGATCTTGGAATGACTGGTAGTGTTTGGCGAAAATCGCCAGATAGTAGAATCATTGCGCCTCCAAAACTTCTTGAGTCATTGCGCAGATCTTTCATAGTTCAATTGAGTGCTTTCAATGCGCGTTTGTGCGCCATTGTGCATTCATCCCAGGTGATGATTTTACTTGCTAACAAAACTTTGGCCATTGCTGAGTATTTCGCAATGTTGCATGTCGGTTTTTCAGTCGGCAATTTCAACGTTGAATGAGGCGTTCGGCATCCTTCTAACAACGTGGCCGCTATCCCAGAAGAAGCAACTGCTACAGCATTTTCGGATCTCGCACGAACAGTAGCCAAAATCAATGACATGAGGAATGTCTTCCCAGTTCCATCGGGCGCGTCGAGGAAAAATAAGCCACCATTTCCATCATCAATTGCCTTCATTAACGTATCGTACACGTCCTTCTGTTGAGGGTTCAACAGTGGTACATTCGTTCGAACTGATTAGTTCAATGCATCTCGATCATATTCACGATCACGTTCCAATTCTCGATTGAAAGCGTCGTTCATTCCACGATGTGGTGTTGGCATTCCTAACTTGACTAAAAAACTGCCGCACATGAGGTAACACATGTATTCGATCAAAAACGAAGCCTGGTTATCTGTCTCCTCATTCACCTCGAGATCGGGATTCGCTGAACTGACACAAATTCGATGTAAAATGTCTTCTGACATGTCATCCTTTTACTTGTTTCACAGTTCAGGTATATTCGATGGGAAGCATGTCGAAATAATGATATCAAAAAATGTGCGTATCTGACTTGGAGATGCAGAAACAATTGCTTCAGCGATTGTCATATCCCAATGAGTATTCAAGTTTTCGTCGTTTTCAAGCAAACTGAGCTGTTGACATGAAGCACGAAATGTTGGGCACACTACACCATTGACAGTTAGACATTTCGACTATCATTCTTTCTTTTGTTTGTTTGTTTCTTCTTTATTGTTTCTGTCATGTATCAGAGATGGCGTTGTATACGGATTTAAATTTTTTGTGATTTTCTTTTATTTTCGAATGCGCGAGGTTTTCATCGTTCAAATTCAATGATGTCAGTCAAAAGCCTTTCCATACAAAATGTATGAGAAAATTAATTTTCTTCATAATTTATTTTTTCCGTGATTTATCCGATATTTTAATAGTTATTCTGCTATTCGGGGCGGAGACAAATCCAACAAATCAAAGATCATAAAAATCGGTCCGGCCATTCTTGAGTTATAAATGGTGTAACTAACCCGACTTTGTTTTATATATATAGATAAAGTCACTGTAGAACATGATTGTGGCAAATCTAGATAGCTATATTTGTAATTTCTTCCAAATTACGAGTCAATTACAAACTCCAATATAAAATTTTACGGAATATATTCAACAGATCAATGAATGTTACATGGAAATTAAATGTATAATGCATGTGTTGAAAATATGCAAAAATCACCAAACATAATATTGTTTTACGGCATAACAATATTTTATATGAGCAATTAGGTGTATGTATCATAAGACGTAAAAAGATGGGGCAACACAATGACAAAAACATCTTATCTATTAAGATAACGGATTGTCTATGTTCAAAACCCGAAATTTACCACAAAATTCTTTGTCTATTATCAGCATTATTAAGATTTTACAAAAGATTTTTTAATCTATTCGATTTTGATCACAAAAAATATAATTGAACCCTTCTCAAAATACAGATAACACAATTTCATTACACCTAAAAATAGATGTGTTCTATTTTTCTAAATTGTTGTTTTTTTTTTTAAGTTGTTAGGTGAGAAAAATTTTAATTTACAGTAAAATGGGTGATATAGGGCAACCATAAACTATAGACCTAGCATACTCTAAAAGCCTTGTCTATGGATTATTTTTTATTAGATGACATGGTGATTTCTCTATAAACGCCAAACATACATAATACTTTCCGAATTAATAATTAATATAGAAATGGAACACGAGACACACTACTTACCATTATTAAAAAGGTCACTGATTTTAAAATGGGCCGACTGACCGGATGTCATTTGATCCAGTGTCGCCATTAGGTGCTCAAGGTCTAGGAGCAGGGATTCCGCGTAGGAGGCTGGATTGTTGGGGAATATATTTTTTGACAGATGCGAATGCAGCAGGATCGGATTTGACGAAGACATGAAGGGAATGGAGAGTGATAAAAAAAAACATAACAAAGACAATCGAAACCAACCATAACCATGATAGGGTAGAACAGGAAGGGTCGCAGTAAAATCCATGGCGTTTTAAGCAAGACATGTAAGGAAATTTCACAAAAATACAAGAGATGAAAATCAATAACATTATCGTGGTGACGATGCATACAATAATAGAAAGTAATTTATTCTAATGCCCAAATTCCATCAGCGAACTCAGTTTTAACAAATTCTATTCAGAATTTATATTTTTTAGCTCTCAAGAGGTGAAAGTTTTCCCAGGAAAATTACTTTAAAACGTTAGATCCTGGCAAGGAAAAAACTAGGCTGGCAACATATTTATCTCAATAATGTATATAGCTACCTATTCCTGGCAAAAAATTCTAAAATCATTGAGATTTTTATTGAAAATTTCTCAAGAAATGAAAATCTCCAAATCAGTGAACAAAAAAATCATGAGGAACAAGAATTAATCATAACCTCTACTGTCAATGCCGTCATGCAGTAGCAAAGGGTTAAGATAGGCTGTTAAGAACCAACATGAACTTTGTCAGTCATAGGTATTTGTTTTCATTGAACTAAAGACTACAAATTATAGACAGTGTTAGTTAGTTAACTGTGTAAATCAAGCAATAGATAATGGTCAAAAAATATTCGTCAATCTATAAAATATAATATCTAAAATTATACCATTAAATCATACATAATTTTAGATATTTCATTGATAGACGAATATTTTTACCAATACTGGTTTGCTTTAGGAAGGGGAACATGAATTTTACAAAACTAACCAGCACCATCTGTAATTTGTAATTCAATGTAAACAATTATGTAAGTATGACTGACAAAGTTTAGTGTGCACTATTTATGTCGGATCTCTACAGCCTACGCCACTGCTGTCATGTTGACATTTGCCTTTAAAATGATAGTCACATAGTATTGAATTTTAATCATGATTTAAAATGATTATGTTTTTCAAACGCTGATGGTGTACTTCTAATAAAGAATTCAAGGCATGCATTTGTTTTATGGTATAATTTTTTTATTTTAATCTTTATGTCACTTACAAAATCTAGAGTATTACAATATTTTATGACATTCATTTCAATTAAATAAAAGATTCCAATAAAATTTACGTTCCATCTTCGAGTATGACTTAATATGTAGGTATGCACATACATACACAAAACAAAATCAATTTTCACACAGTGACGAATATTTACCGTTCTAGAAATTCTCATAGATTGCTTATCACTCACCCACATGACCACAACATTTATTATTATTTTGATTACTATACTTACACCAATTATTAAAAAACATATTATATAATATACCTAGTTATATATTTATATTTTTTATCATGATAAAAAGGCAGATTAAAAACAACAAAGATAAAAATGTTTACTATTGAAAAACTTAATTGATATCTACACTATTATGTATAACAGTATAACGATAAATCATTATTTTCAACCAGAATAGAGTTAAACTGCCCTATGTTCATATAGTTTATTATACATTTACAAGAATTATTTGATAGCCATTTGTTTAACCTCCTAAGCTTATGCCCTGGGTACAAATATAAATAACATGCGAGTTTGATCCAGCTGCAGAATTTAAGCCCATGGCCTACAAATTTAGAGACAGATCCCTCGTTAATATTTAATATTTTTTGTGAAAAATTTTGGTATCATTTTCCCCCTACTTCTTAAAACTTCTAAAAACTTGCCAGACAGGGTACGAAAACAAGTTATTTGGCAAGAAAAACGCTAGATTTTGTGAAAATGATTTTTTTTCTACAAAAAACAAAATCAATATATTTTTTTCAATTATCGAGAAAAATTCACACTGTGTTTTCCCAGAAACTTATCTAAAAATTTACAAAATAATCCCACTCAATCCTGTCATCTGTATGCATTCAATAGGTACCGCACTATAAAAATATATACGAATTTCAATTAAATTGACACCTACTAGGTATATTATACTGTTTTATTTCTCATATATTGACCTACATTCATTAAGTACTTGTCTGATGGTCAGAAAATTGATATGCCTGAAATTACATAAACTAAATATCTAGCGAATTTTCAGCACATTTAAAGCTGCTGGAGGCATCAAAAAACGCTAGTAAAAATACCACAAGATAGATGCATTTTTTGCAAGCTAGATGCCTATCGAAAAATGTTAGATCTGGTAAAAAAAACAATAAGTTGGCAACGCTGACTTCGAGTGATGTTATGCTATAATGGAACAACTTAACCTTGAAATTGCGCAGATTGCAATTTCTTCTACTGCGCATGAATTACATAGAGTAAATTTAATTACTGCCCCGACAGCTCTCACATGAAGCCTATTGGATCATTTTCTCTCGCTTGGCATCACTCTAATTGTATCATATTTTCTGACTTCACACTTATTTGGTATGTATACAGTAGTATACAGAATCTGATTAGATTATTAAAATGATTCTTTTACTCACACGCTTGTAAATCAGCCGTCGATAGTGTGGTAGCATTTTCCCAGTCGTTTTCTTTGCAATCAGAGGTGACATTTGCAGACCCTTCATCTTCGTTGGCTGATCTGTCGTCGGCTCGGTAGTCAGACATGGCATTCATGTTGGAGATCTGCCGGATGGGCTGAAGGGGACTGACTCCCAGGTTAGCGGCGAATCTAGGCATGTTCGTGTTCCACTTGGGACCAAATAACTGGAAAAAGTTAAACACAATCAGTCTCAAAATAATTTTATTCGATGAATAAGACTTGAGAATGTATGTTCAATATAATATAGAACTTGTGTCTTATTCGTTGAACAAAAAAAAATAGTTTATCAAACAATTAGCAAGTCTAATAGCGCCTGTACATGTGCATGGATTTACTGGCAGCAATAGTGTGTATTTTAAGCTATCGTGACAATAACTGTTTACACATAAAAGTGCTGACTGTCTCTCCAATCTCATTCTTCAAGAGTAAGCGAGACGTGATGGAACTATTAACAATTACTATGGTACTATTTGACAATCCGTAAAAATCAGCCGCGGTATAGTTTGTTTTTTTGCCGGCTGGTTCGTCACTATTGTTCTACTGCGCACGCGCAGATCGAAAAAATTCTAACTGTCACATGAAAATTCAGAGCTCCCGAACATTTTTGATTCATGCATGCAATCTTGTAACTGCAGGATAATATATGTTTACACGTACATTTTCTTGTTAAGACTGCGATAATACGTACTGTCAGCAGTAAATCCATGCACATGTAAACGGGGTACAAGTATGTTATAAAAACTAAATAATGGAGTGATCTGTGACGTTGGTTATTAATAATTAAGGAATTAATTGATATCTACTGTAATTTAATGTACAAAATCCGATAGCCAACATTGTAACACAATTTGATAAGCATTTCATTTAACAACTACTAGGGCCTGTAGCTTAATTGAAAAAATGCACTGGTGTGAATCCAGCAGTTACAGGTAGAAGTCTCACCATTTTTTTTGTAAAGAGATTTTTTCTAGTGGGTATATGCATGAGACGTTTTCAAATTATGTGTGTTCACAATCAGTCTCTACAAGTTTACACGGTTCTGTAGCTTTGTTAATGATATTTGGGGTATCACTATGTCTTTCAGTAGTATCAAAATATTCTTCAAAAAAATAAATATAATAAATAATATGTTTCTAGATGTTCTAAATTTTGTAAATATATACATTACCACTTAACTGGCCTTGTAGATATTATTTTGAGATAATCTTCTTTAAAAATCTGATAATAAATAATCCATCTGTGGCCTGATTGGCGATGAATTATTTCACAACAAATAATTTTAGTTAGTCTAGTTTATCTATGAAGGTGTTATTTGTAGCATGCCTGACAATATATGCTTTTCTGTTTAGACAAACCATCGGTGTCTAAGCAGCCGTGAGATGCATGCAAATGTACGGCAGATTTTTGTTATATTACAGCAGAAATAAATTTATCATCGAAATATCTGTATATATAAATCTTATATAATTGATTAAATCTTAATCTTATATAATCTGATCTAATTAAATCCATAATTTTATATTACGGGGTGAGACTGTGCAACATTTTCTTGTTTTTTCTACTCCCTTTCATTTATTGAATTCCTAAACTTTATTCTTTTAGTCAAGGTATAACGATCAACACAGTTCTTTACGGGCGTAAAAATCCTAGAAACTAAAGGATATAAGCCGTATCGATACCTTGTAAATCTTTTAGTAAACGATAGGTTGAATTTACATTTTATTTATTTTACCCTCGTGCCATGGCGTGTGCTTCCGTGTGGGTAAATACCCCACCAAGCTGAGTGGAATTGGTTACACGTCAGGCCACGGATCGTTGCAAATACCATCGAATGCCGTAAATCGTAACGTTCCAATTTTATCATTTTATTAGAGATTGTTTAATGGAAACCAGAGAAGTTGTTTGTTCGTTCCTTAGTTTAATTTACTGTTAATGGTAAATCTTAGCTTCTACAGATACAGATTACAGTATAAATCTTATTTACGGGACAATATCAATGTTGATAACCATGGCCGTTACCACATGATGACAATTTAGTAGACACCACTTCACAAAACGCTGATCTGTCATATATTGCAAACTGATGCGAGACGCGTCACTGACACATGCCTCTGTCATGTGTCAGTGACGCGTTGCATAGTTCTAAAGTCTACCCTTATAATGAAATTTTATCTATCGTATACGTGGAAAATCTGAATTAAAAAAAAACTTTAAACTTACTATGTTTCTAGAGTCGATTCCGAGAGATTTCAATAATGATTTCTGGCTCGCTGAATTATTCCATTGAAACAAATATGACTGTTCGGTTTCATAATCTTTTAGATGCTTCCAGTTGTTGCCCAATGCTGTTTTCAGCTCGCAATCCTTACAACTGTCGCCATCGTAATTCTCATCGGGAAATATCTCATTAACGACACTGCACAGCTTTTCATATATTTCACTGTCATTCGAATTGCCAAACTCCGTCATATGGATGGAACCGGACGATTCGATCGGCGTTTCTGACTCAACAGGTTCACACGACGGATCATACGTATCGAAGTCTCCAAAATCGTCATTGTCCGATTGCGATGCGTCATCTCCGACGGAATCGCTCTTAAAAAACGACTTGTCGTCTTCACTAATATTGATATCACAGGCATCAGCTTCGGACTGATCAAAATTACCGGCAAATTCAATTTCTATATTGTCAGGAAATAGATTTAAATCGGTATCAGTTTGGAATGCCGCGAAATCATCGAAGTCATCATCGACAGACGACTTCACATCAGTCTCAAATACTTCCAGAGTACCATCAGGAATTTCTGGTGTTTCAATTTCACTAGGTGGCTCAACATTAATCGGTATGTCACTAGCTAAACTTAAAGTGCTAAATGCATCACTGACAAAGTCCGCGCCGTGAGACGGTTCCGTTTTATAATCGAGGGTATCAATATTATCCGGAGGAATTTTATCAGTCGCAGGCTCAGTATTTTTGGCATTGTCTTCGAAAGTATCCGATACTAAATCTGCGATATTATCCTCCGAATGCTGAATGCTGCTGTTAATTTTTTTACTATCAGACAGACTACCAATCGGTTCAAACTGAGCGTCGATCGTGTACTCGTCATTGTTAGAAATGGAAGAGTCTGTCAGCGTTTGGCACGTATCAGTTATATTGATACTATCTTGTATTTCTTTGCTAACAGTATCCGGTAGATCTTTATCGGTATCCGGATAAACGACGCTAGTATCGAAAAATATATCGGGAACGTCAGTTGATATATTGTCAAGATCGGTGTTTTCATTTAAGGAATCGGGAATATTCTCCCATCCTATTTCAGAGTCGCTATTGTCTCCGTTGGCCGGCGAAAAACTGCCATCTGAAGATATATCGTGGAGTTTTGGAGGCTTGTCAGATTTGCTGTCGGTCAGACCGGGAATTGGCAGATAAATCGAGTTTTCTAAGGAATCGTTCGGCGTGTTGGTGCTCAGGAATGTACCGAAATCGTCGAAGGTCGAATTCAACGTATCCTCTATGGACTCTTTGGCATTTTGGAAGTCTAATTGTAAACTATCGAGCTTCAAATCTAAGTCCTCGATGCCGTTGTCTTCGATTATATTATTTGAAATATCGTTGACTTTAAATTCATCTTGCCGTCGGATAATATCCGGTTCAGGTGACAACTTCTCAATATTTCCAGGATGTTGCTCCTCTTTGTTAATATTTTTATCTTCGTTCGATTCATTCTTGTCGGTTTGGAATGTGGACAATTTCTCTGAAGGTGAAACATACGGACTAGTGGCGATGTTGTCGGGCGATGTTTCTTTCACCGACGGAGGATCATTGAAGGAATACCCTCTCGAATCATATTGATGACTTGGAGAAGAATCTAAAAATACAACATCAATATCAGTAGGTATCCTGATGTTGTCACAGCAATGGCTTTAAATTAAATTTAGATGTAGGTACTTAATATCTAAACAATAATTAGTTTGATTAGAAAATTGATTTAACAAAAATGAGCCCACATAGTATCACTAGGGTCCACGCTAACCTACGCGCTATTCACTTTCTACTAGATCAATGGGTTAATATACAGATATTATATGTACGGTTTTAAGAAAATCAATTTTAAAACATCCGAATCGAAATCAAAAGCAAGATGAACACTTTTTTCTTTTTGAATGAGACAATAATATCTTCTCAAATGTCCTATTTCAATGTACAATAATTTTACAGCACAAAGGTATATACTAATAACATCTGTGATCTAATGCATTGTTATGGTGTGTTCAGAATATGTACATTAAAATGAAGCCGGTATAGATTGTTTACAGCAAGCATGTCCAACTTCAAGTAGGTTGTGATCGACCATCGAGTATAAAAACTGGCAGTGACTAGGTAGCACACTCTTACATTGTCATTTTTCAACATAAACAAATGCATTCTAATATTCGGCTAATGGCACAGAGGTCTTAAAAATTAAACAACACCACTTGTCTTTTACCATCACAAAGAAATATGTACACAATTTCCCATTCATTGTGAAAATGATTAGTTATGATCTTCTTTTGAGTACATCGTCAAACTATCCTCATACTGTGCAAAAAGCCTACTGAACCATGGTAAAATAAAACTATGCCTCAGTGTAAAGCCTCAATTACATTGAGCTTCTTTACGAGCTGTTTATTGGCGAATTTACAATCTGCCTGTAAAGTCGCCCAGTGCAATCATCGAATAAGCTAATAAGCAGGTTGTAAACACTCTACCGAGAAAAGTTGAAAGCCGGTCAACTTTACACGTTACACGCCGGCGTGTGGGCCTACTGCGTCTGCGCAGTACCAACCTCCCGGTAAAAAAACGAACTACGTTCTGTCAAAATAGTCGCTGGTTTGTGGCTTCTCAGCGAATGGAAAGTTTTGTGTGTAGTCATCAAATCGCAGTAGCTGAATCGCCCGCTTTTAAATTCGCCAATAAACAGCTCGTAAAGAAGCTCAATGTAATTGAGGCTTAAAGCATGGGGATTCAAAGCTTTTCTATCTGACAGGCCGTGAGTGATGCAATACAAATTAAGTGATACGAGGAGATCACACACAAGCTTCGCTTCCTAATGGTAAATTTGAAAATGACTTTCACGTTAGCTTATTAAGGAAATAAAAATAGAAACGATTAATGCTTCCATAAACATAATTTATTACACCTGAATATACAGGTACTGTTAAACAATCAGTTTTGCTGAGCAATCAGACTCCATTTCAGTTGAGCTGTCAGTTAAGCTGACATGGAAATGCAAAACTGAAGCGATTTACCATCAGCTTTCGTATCCGTTTTTAGAGCGATTTAGAGCCAGTTAAATTGACGTGTAAATTACTTGTCGCCGTATTTTTCATACTACTTTTCTAATTTTAATTGAAATATTATTATATTTCTTCAAATATAGGTAGGTACATACAGTATTGTACCAACCAATATGTTTAGAAAGTTATTATAAAAATAATATTCATTTTTAGTGGATAAAAAATACGTAAATATATATCGCCGTTTCCCAACTGAACTGTCAACTGAGACTGAACAAATAACAAAACTGAACAGACCCAAACGGAAACCTCGACTAAACGGACAACAGAACTGACGTTTAAATGAACCTTAAACGTTTTTTACATATCCATGATCAAAATCCAGCCGGCGATCGATATGTTGGACATGCCCGCTTTGTTTTTACTATATTCAATCCTAAGAAGACCATAATATGGAAATCCCATGGTGGAGGTTGTATTGACAGATTTATGTTTTTACGAGAAATGGATGTTAGCAACTTGCTGAACCTATTAGGTCCAAAAACACTGATTTACAGCACGACAATATCTATCAATGGAGCAATTTGTAACTGCATAACTAATAGCAATCAAATAGTAATAATCTATTAGTGTGTTAAATTCAATCCAGGTCACATAGTTTTATCGTATTATTTAGACTTTAGCATTACCCTGTTTACTATATTCTATTATATTCTAAGGCATATAAGAAAAATTATACTATCTACTTACATGATTACAATGACATTAAGAATGAGGCAATTGTTGCCCAATAAGTTTGAATTTCTAGAAGTCAAACTGCTAATAATGTAGGCTTGTTAGCTTTTACTGAAGAAGTAGCAGGGGAAATTTCTATGAAGTGAAATATAAAATACGCTTGAAGCGACTTACCTTCGTAGTCTAAAGAAAACTCGTCATTATATACTAATTCGTCAACATGATCTGGAGGCGGAGGTGTGCTGCAAACCAATGGAGGGACAGACATCCCGAATCAAAAGGAACTGCAAATAAATGCACAAAAATAATAATACAGGGGCCCATTTAATGTCGACATATTCTCAAGACGACAAAAGTCTCACACAGATTGAAGGACAGGTAAAAACGAACTAATACAGACGAGTTGTAACGTATTCCTCAAATAATACTGTGCTAAACGTTGGCCAGAAACATTTTGAATACTTACGGATAATATAAAATCACATTAAATCACAGTAAATACGAATAATAAATAATATTTAATCTTTTGACATTCTTTTATATTGACACATCTGTCACGACGGCGAAACACTTTATTGAATTAAGAAGATGGGCAAAATATGTTCATAGATATTAGATACCTACACAATATGAATAGGAAAGTTATTATCTCTGGTCTGAAGACTTTTTACGTGGGTAGATTAAATTTTATTTAGCATTAATAAAACATAATATTTGTATCGTTACTTTTGGAAACTGGTTTTTATACTTACATATAAAAATAAATCTGAGTCAAACAACTCTCTTTTCATTTAAATTTGGATTATGGATATAAATAAAATTGGCATGCATATTCCATGTCCACTTCATACCTACTGATAAATAATTAATTTATAGAAAACTCAATTGTGTTTTACGTCCTTAATAACCAATTAAAAATATCAAAGTCCAACATTGCAGCGGTGCTACAAAAGCGACCTACGCGCTGCAGGTCTGACATGGCGAGAGGCGCGAGAGTTGGCGATGGACCGAGGGAAATGGCACGAACTTGTGTTTGCCCTGTGCCCCAACACACTAGGGCGAAGTAGTAATCTAGAAGGTACTTAGGTAGTAGGTAAATTTTAAAAGTAACGAAGTAACCAATCTTGCAAATTTTCCAAACAGGGCCACATTTACACATAAAAAGCGCCTGTTTTACTAAAGTTCTGCAAGCTGAAATGATGTTTATTAAAATACTAATTCATATTGAATAGTTTTATCCATTTCACTGTTGTTTTCGTAGCAATTTAGTGTATTTTTTTAAAGATAATTATTTCTCGTTGGAAAACCATGAATGGAAATAAAATAAATCTTTTCGAAAGTTTATTACAGAAAGAAATGCCGTTCGCAGGGAATTAGTCTAAAGATCCAAGAACAAAACAATAACATACTTTTAAGTGAATAATTCACTTGACCTTAGAACAACAAGGTATCATCTGGCATTTATACCAAACTGAGATATTGAGCTCCAAAGTTTTGAATATGAATAAAATCTTAACTATATGCAATGAAAATTGGTAGATATTAACAATATTATTATTATTGCATTATGTTTGTATTTCCAAAGCATTTTATACTAAATATATCTGATATTATCTAATCCAGACATTAAAATTTTGTGATGGAACTTAATTGCTCTGAATAACGAAAAAAATAGAGCAGCAAAGTTCTATCTGATTATTGAACCTTGATGTTGTGAAAATGTTTTGCTACAGAGCTTAATTATTGTGTTTAAAATTGAATTAAAATACCTTTTTCGATTATTTATTTATTAGAACAACATTAAATTTAACATAGTTTATGAAAAATGACAGGACGTGGTATAAAAAAATGTTGCATAATACTGAGATTTAGAACAATATTAATAGTTTATAAAATGACAGGAAAATATCTTCACTTTCAAGGTTTTTGTTGTTGGAATCCATATGATTCATGATGAACTCTCCAGTGTACCCACATAACTTCACAGCTCTGAAGAAAAAAGTTTCTATGATAATAGACTGGCATAAAAAAATACTTTCACAAAACTATTATTTCAAAACCTGTCAAATTACTCAATTTTTAAACGTTGTCACTGCAGTGATTCGTGAAGTAATAATTAAATAGCTTATGAAAAGAGCTATTGCAACTATTATTATTTACTCTATATCATCGCCAACATCTATGTTTTCTTCGCAAACAACATACTCTGCAACTTCTCCAAGTACTTATACCTACCTGAATAATAAAAAAGGAGAAAATATACGAAATTATGACGTATTCTAGAAATAATTTATTCGGAATGTCAAATTTATAAAATATGAAAGAATAGCAAATAAATTAAGTACTCATTTGAAAAGAAACATAAGTACTTACCCAAAATTCTCATCAATTGTAATGTCATCAGACACTACCTATAACTTGAAGATCGTTTATATCATCCAAAGAGATTGGACAATGATATTATCCAATAAATTGAGATTGTTGCTGAAAATAAATAGATAATAGAATTACTTACATTAAATTTGAAACAAAATAGAATAATTAATTGCAATACATGAATCACAAAAATAATACATAACCTCAAACTTACCTTGTATTTAAAGCAAAGATATTGTAGGTTGGTGAGGTATATTCGTAGTATTATCATCCTAACAGGGGCCAGTGTGATTCATATTTCAGTCAAAGAGAGTCCACAGAGCGAGTTCCACGTCATTTTAAATCAAATTTACAACAAAATCCCTGGTCATCGAAGATTTTATTTTAAAAACATAATAATAATAATTATTGTCGGTAAAGCAATTCATTGCAATGATTTATTAGGTTCCGTCACCGCTGTTCGCCGGTGTAAAACGTAAAATGTAAAACAATGTGAAAAATAATAAAAGTATATAGGGTGCCTGCACGATACCTAATATTTATTGCTTGCTATTATGCTCCAAAATTATTTTTTTACAGCAAATGGTCCATACTTGCTTTCAAATTTTAAATGGAACCATGTTGTTCCAAAACAAACTACCAGTGCATCTGATATAGAACTTTGATGCCCTGCTATATCATAAACCATAAAGATTTTTTTTTAATCTTGTAACACAGTTTTAAAGAGAAAATTATTATAAGAATTTTGGTACCAAAAAGTCAAAATTGACCAAAATACCAGATACCTTATTGTTCTGACGGTGAAAAGAAGTTCCGCAGACAAGTTGCAAATCTAAATTTACAACGATATAATCATTTTACAATCAGTAAACTCGTCCGTGCGAACCGACATATGAGTATTTCCCGCAGGCCGAAGGAATGCTTATGTGTCGGGTTTCATTCGTCGTATCACAGGAATTAACAAGTAAATAGTGCATTTCTGCCACTGTGTCGTGAGAAATCCATTCTTGGATTGATAACATTTGTGTCATAGTCAAATTTCGCAGACAAAATTCTAGGAAGCAATCCGCAGTGTGGGAACAAAACAACAGTAATGAACCCACGCCGTCGATAGCATTTTCTTTGTCTCCTTTTAATATAAAAACAAATGTTACAATCCAACAGCACTAGTACCTTAAATTCGTTCAACCTAATCACACGCTTCTCGCTTCGACGCAAGAGTGATTTTCATAACAAACACAATCTCCGTACTTAAATCTAATTTGTAAACTTCGCATTGTAACAAACTGTAATTTGAATTTGTAATTTGTGTTAAGGGATAATAAATTCGGGGCTACTTTCATACGCATCAAAACCTTCTGATTCTATTCATTACCTACCCCTCATCACACCATCCCTTACCTCAGTTCTAAGGTCACGTGATACGTATCCAAATAAAAAGTATTTGAGTGTAGGTACTAGTTAAGAACCTACCTACCTACCTACATATTTAAAAAACATACAAATTAATTATAAGCTCTGTTTTAATTTTTAGTTGTGTACCTACTTACTACGAAATTTAATAATCATATTATTTTTATGACGTTTTCAGGGTTTTAAGGTATTCAATAAATAAGGTGAATATTGCTTTAAAAACAGATTTAATAAAATTATAGGTACCTACCTACCTACCTACCTACTTAGGTACTTAGTTTGAATCTCAGAAATAATAAGCCAACAATAACACTTTGATAAAAATGTTTATGAACAATAATTAATTACTTATTGTTTTTCATAAATTAATAATATTATTTCGCATTTCGGCACAATGCCAAAAATCTGGGTCACTGAAACTAATCTTTAAGAGTGAGCTGAACAGCAAAGGTCATTCACAGTTCATTCAGAGAGGAATCTCAGCGTTGAAAGGACGTCATTTTAATTCAGTCTAACCTCAAAAACCTCTAACCATCAGGGATTTATTTTAAGAAACGCAATAATTATTAATTACAATTCTCGTTCGAATGAATAATCATTATTATTAATAATATTATTACCTTCAAACATAACATGTATACGACGTAACCTGATGCCGGCCGACGGAATACAGGGCTGTCAAAATTATATCAATCTAATGGTATGTTTTAAAGAGTTACAAATTTAAAGTTAAAAATAGCTTACTGTACAGATGGAATAATTACATACTTCCAAGCATCAAACGGCATACAACATTCATCTAAAATAATTATGAAAAAACTAGCTGATTATGTAATGTTATTTTTGTATTGTTCTTATTTTTTTGCTTGTCAAAATATTTCACATATTATCTGATGATGTGTATTTTGGATATATCGTAATATGTATCTTGTCTCATTAAAATTGCTATTAAGTTGATATAACATAGGAAAATCTGTAAATCATTAAAATGTTAATTTCGTTATAGTTTTTAATTAAACCGGTGCAATTACGTATTAGATTTAAACACTGTTGTACTGTGTGACTTTTATAATATCAGATAGCTTTACGCGAGATGGGCAAGATAAAAAATAAAACTGTAGGATGTCGGTAGAAGAGTAAACAAAACCCAGCTCATTGGATAACCGAATGGTAAGCAACTGTATATATATTATATTTTTCCGCCAAATTGCACACAATTAAAAACAATTTATCATAAAAACAAATAAAACGTCTTCGACAGCCCCGGGTGATTCGATACTCTCGGCACATTTGTCTTGTTCTCAGCGACCGCTAGCTTTGAATAAAAAAATAATCTGTGGGTGACGACGTTAATAATCATTTTTTATAAGTATAAATTATTTCTATCATTGGCTTCACTTACCAACAAAATACAAAAAAATATTGTACCTACCAACTAAAGGTAAAGTTGCGTTACTTGTTTGTTAAATTGTCAGACTAAATTTAAACCAATCGGGTACGTAATAAAAAGTCACTTTCTTTTTATAATAAACTATATTCCACGTTTTTTTTAAATATGCATTAGAATTAAACAATATGTACCTATTTTTTTAATAATTATGTAATAGGTCTTACACATTCAAAATAAATACTATTCATTAATAATGTTTTTTGGATAGCACATGAAATAAAAATGTAGGTAGATATGTATTTCAACATCCTTCGTATGTTTAGTTCTCGATCAATTTCAGGTTAAAACGTTATTAATATATTATTAAATTTATATCGTGGCTATCCATCATATTGGTTGCAATTATTTGCTACCAAACAGCTGATCAACAAATTGAATTTAGTAACATTTACGTACCTATCATTTTTTGGCCACCCATTCTTTATTCACTTCGACAGTGTTTATGATTTAAATTTAATTAAGATAACATTATTTCTTCTTCTTCGATGGCGCTACAGCTCAAGTCGAGCCCTGGCCTCCTCGACGGCTCTCCTCCAGCCGGAACTTTTCTTTTCCAGTTCCACTGTTATTCCAACATTATTTACTTTAGACCAAACCATTGTCGGCGACCTTTGAATATTACCAGTAGAGCAATAATTCCGGACCACATGTAAAAAAATCATATTTTCAATTCTCAAGGGCAATTCTGTAGAGCGTCCCCTTAAGGAACTGTAGATTATACCCGAAGAAAAGCGTTATTAATAGTACCTACTACTAGTACCTAGGTACCTATATTACCTTGTTTTTTTACTTGCAACTAGGTAGGTAGGTAAATCAACCTCTTGTTAGTGCAAACTTATTATGTCAGCAAGTAGGTATCTGAAAAATCTGGAAAAATCTTATTTTTCATTCGTAATATAAAAATTTATTTGCATTTATAGGTATATATTCGTGTACAATAAAACAGTAAATATTACCTATTCTTGACTTTATAGGTGTTAAAAATTAAATTTTATTATTTTGTATGTTTTATTACGTATTAAGGCCATGCATTAGTTGAGGCACGGTCTAAAAAGATCGTTGCTAGCAAATGGGTAACGTTTTTAGTCATCTTTACACGATTTTAGAATTAATTGGCCCGTCGCCATCACGCAGCAAAGTGACGTGTTTCTGGCTCGACGTCATCTCACTGAATGCGAGCGAGTCCAAAATTTCGTCGCGCCTACAGTTGAAAATTATTTGGCGTTTCACCATAATACATATTTGGCATCTGTAAATATAAATGCGGGTCTGCCATTATATTCATAGAAAAACTGAAATGTAATTTTGAAATATTCAGACAGTTATTGATTAGCAATCATTAATAGTGTTATGATACAATGTTTTTTTAATAAATAATAAGAAGAGTCCTGTCTATCTTTTATTAAATTTTTTTGCTTTATTCGTATTTTCCGAACTATTATATTATAAAGTAACCCCATTTCAGATGGAAACTAAATTAAAAATAATAACAGTTAATAGGTATCTTTATATGGTAACATTAAACTGACTTATGTGTTGAAAGATGGCGTCAAAGGGTTCGTCTGAGGTAGGATTGTGATAAACATTTAAATTTTGTATTGTTATCTTATTTTTGTGTAGTGATAAGATGTTCCATATGCAGTCATGATGTAAGTACAATCAAAAAAGTCTTATTTACTCAAATTGGTACGGTTATTACCGCGTATAGCCGAAACATGGTCACGCCCTTTTTATACACATTGTAATTATTTAAATCGCTCGTTATTGTTTTTATTTACAAGAATACTTCAATGTATTGCCGTCCGTCTAACAACCAAACAATTACATACTTTTTATTTCAATTCTATTGTCTGGGGCTACGTATTTTGATTCAAAAATAGCCGAACTGCCACAGGTAAACCTCAAAATGTCAGTACAAATTTACATTTTTCTTAATGATAGTGACATTATATTTGCATACCGCCGTTTGTATATTTTTTAAATATATATCTATGATACAGCACGTTACTGCAGAAGACGACCGTGTCTTTTTAAATACCCATAATTCGTAAATAATCTATTGTAACACTCAATTTCCATTATTGTTGTTTTGTTTGGTTCACTATTTACATTGAATGTTGATAATTGACGCGTAAAAATCTCCAGAATCGCACACGATGATTCCAAAACATAGATACGAAAATCTATTTGAATATGTAGCGTCAAAACACTGACAATCTGGTTAAATATTTCACTCTTATGACTTATGACTAACTATTATATGAGTGATGGATAGGTACCATAATAAATTGCAAGTACCTATGACTAATAATTGTTATACACCCTGACATGGCTTAAACAAACCTTAAAAGGTTTTAAGTGCATATATCAGGTAGATAAAGGTTAGTACCTATTGTATTAGTTTAGTAGTAAAATTGAATACTGACATATTGTACAAAATTAATATTATTAAGGTTTTAGATTATTTTCTCTCATAAATTTCTGATCTATTTAAATGTTTATAATAACCCTTATCTCGTTTTTTAGCGTACCATGAATGTTTTTATTGGACTGAAATCTGTATTGATGAATATTTTTTGCAAACCTAACAAACTTTCAACAATTATTCAATCATAAATAGATTGCTAGACGGAGTGCGCCTGTTTGAGAATCATTTGGCTTACGCCATGTGATTTCATCGTCAGGTTTTGTCTATCAGGTATGTACATGCTGGTGGCGAAGGGTGGAGGTAGGTTGTTGAGATCCAACAGAAATCCTAAATAGTGCACGCTAAAATTCGTTGGTCATACTTATTTGTTTTCATTGAAATAATACAAATTGCAGATAGTATCGGTTAGTTTTTAAAATTAAATTAATCCCTGCCTAAAGCAAAACCATAATAGATATTTGATAAAAAAACATCTGTAAAATATTTTTTATCTACTGCGGTTTGGTTGAGGCAGGGTTTAATCGAATTTCAAAAATCATCTGCAAATTGTATTATTAGTTCAATGAAAATAACTATGTATCACTGACAAGGTGTGCTTTATTTTTTCCAGATGTTTACAGCCTACCTCTACTATTACGGTTTGGTCTAGGTAGGGTTTAATTGAATTTTAAAAACTAACCAATACTATCTGCAATTTGTATTCATAGTTCAATGAAAATAAATAAGCATGACTGACAAAGTTTAGTGTGTATTGTATTATGTCGGATCTCAACAGCCTACGTCCACTCTTCACTGGTTGTTGGTACCTATACGATAGTGATCAGTTCCAGCTTCATATGTGTCGAATCAGTTGAATGTGCAAGAATTGAAAATTGGTTTTTTAATAATCCGGTAAGTACAGTAAAAACAAAACAATGATTCGGTTGGTCGATGGTGTGCGTGCGGATGTTTACCCCTACTAGTGCTACTAATTACTTGGCAGTCGATGTACTCATAGCGCTGACAACGGTATACATACGTATCTGTACACATACGATATTTGTATGAATCATTGTTTTGGATATACAGTATATTATAGTGATGTCCAATCTTTTCGAATCTTAGTCGCAATGCATTATTCATTCTACTCAACACCAGCATAATGTCAACTCAGAAATATCAACAAAATTGCATTTACTTCCGCGCACTTACACAAACGTGTCCAGACACAGGTGTTTCGAGCGGCTGCATTTACACATAAATGAATGAGCCCATTCCAGACGGAGACACACGTGTGTTGCGTTCATTTATATGTATATGCAGTGGCCGGTGGCCAGAGATACAGGTGTCCAGACACCAGTGTCTCGTGTGAAACAGCTCTTCTTATTCTTTCTTCAGTTTTTTCGTAATAATGAATGTTGTAAAGTAAAAATTTGCAAACTCGTAGCTGTTATGATTATTCTACGTGCTAATGTTTTTTCTTTTCTTCCAATGATTACCAGGTACCCGAATGCTACTGATTGGACATTCTGGTTGTACATTCGCTGTCATATAAGTTCACTTGAATAGCCTGTGTTTGCACAGTTGGTATACTCGGTGTGACACACTTAGAAGCCAAATAATAAAGTGCTGTGTCTTCTTATCACTATATTACAACTTTTACTGCGTATTTTATTTTTCCAAAGGTTTCAACTTGGCGTCGGAAGAAAGGTGAAGAATCAAGAGTCATAATCCAAATACCAACAGCGATAATCAATTACATTAGTGTTTTCTTATTTCCTAGTATGTAGTTATAGATATATTCTTTTTTTTTTACACAATCTGGGTTTAAATCTCTTGTCATCTCCAATTATTATTACCTGATATACTTGATATACGTAGGTAGTTTTATTCATGATTAGGTATTCGTTATGCATAAATAATTTTTCTGATGTGTTTGTTTTAAATACCTACATACTATTATTATTGAGTAAATCACAATTCATTTGGAAATCAGGTGTCATTACTTTGCAGTATGAACGTTTTGTGGGTCATGATAATTTTGCTATACGGAGTATTTGTATATTAAAATAATTATTAAATTCCAAGATTTCTTTTGAATATCAATTCATTTATTTTCATCAGGGAACTCAGAAATAATGGGAACTGAAATACCAAGGGTAATGAGAAGCAGGCAACAGATCTCGAGTAAGGAAGAATACGGGATAAATTTAAACACGTGTCAAGAATACGTTATACGTCGAATACTGACAACTCGGTTTATGCATTGACGCTCATTTAATATTGGTGTGTTACACACTATTGCACGTCTACAATGCTTGGTTCATTTTTGTAGGACACTCACATTCAAAACCCTGCGTCAAAATTTACTGTAGTGGTATACCTATAGCCTATCGGAATTCTATTTATTATCTGTCAAACCTTGGTAGGAATATGAAGTAAACAACACTTTTATAGTAATAAATCATAACTGATTTCATTGGTTGTGATCCTGATCAATCGTCAGTCGAAAATGTCCCAACTGACAAAACTAATTAATTTATAATAAAATGTCTAAACAGTAGGTACCAAGGTACCTACTAATAAAACAAAAATAGTATTTATTTAATATATTTTGAAATTTAAGATGGAGTATAATAATTAATTACTACTGCCATCTAGTGAATAAATTATGAGAGATGTAAGTGATCAGATTCCATCGTAAGTAATGAAATGTTTTATTAATGTCTATTTTAATATTGGAAAACAGCAATATATAGGTAGAAAGGGGTTGGTTGTCGAATCAAAACTTTTGAATTGCTAAATTCCACTCAGAAAAATGGGCTTTCCCATACATAGTTGTCAAAAGTACTATCTTCTTTTTACTCTCTTGAAAACTAGTGATTTTAGACGTATCCCCCTTTTTATTTTTCAACTTGAGTTAAATAAATTATTAAATCAACCCTAAAAAATATAAACTTCAGTTTACCTTTCATAGATGGCATTATCCTAACAGGCCAGCATCTTATCATATTGTATGTGGGAAAAAAAATTTAAACAAAATATTAATTATATCTTCATAATAATATTATTATGTACATACTTACTATGAATCGATTTTTTTATACATATATAAAAATCTGATTAGTTAGTAGGTTTTCTCAGTTATGTTAACACTTTTATAGTAAAACTTGCCTTAATTTTAGGGTTATTTCCACAGACAAAAAGAATAAAGTCTATTTGCATCTTTTCAATGCGAGTTTTTTTTTTAATTTACAAGAAATATTGTTTTGGAAAAGTCTGTTTTACCCAAGGATTTTGACCATATTGTCTTATGCATTTACCCCAATCTGTCTGTAACCTTGGTGAAGCAATAAAATTAATATGTGATTCCTTACATCTTTTGCGCGGCTTAAGCGTTGGCCTATTGCGTCGTGGGTCCCAGGTTCGAATCCTGGGTCTGGCAAGTACACATATTGTTTTTAAATTTGTGTATGAGTCAGAGTATGGACCTAATATGTTGAGCAAGTGGCTGACATCCATTTCTCGAAAAAAAAAAACAATACAAATCTCCACTCTGGAGGCCCAGGTATCGGATCGTTTATAGAAGCTAATGTGTTAGTTTCATTAGGAAGTTCCCTCAGATAATTAAATTTATAGGTACCTAGGTAAGTAGATACTATTGAAAATCGGGGTCCTTGATATTATTGTAATAATATTAATATTTTATATTTAGAAACTTAATTTTGAACAGCTAGAATTGAAATGGTCCGAATTACATAACATGCAAATGTCAGTGTTACCATTAATCATAATAATACTAAACTCGAACACTGGCTGAAAGGATAATGATAACTGCATGCAGCCCGCTCGTGATAAGCGCGCGAAAGCGTTTGAAAACGGAACGAAACCGCGTTCGGATCGCGATTCTCGGCAGGTGGCGGGCGCGAACCGCGAACCGCTTTTCAGCCTTGCATAACGTTTAGCGTCCATCTACGAAACTGACAATGGACATTGTGATGTGTGCGTATCTCGAATATCGGCCGCGCAATTTCAATTGAGAGCATCCGCATTAGAGGAGGCCGAGCGGTCGCGTTCGGCGAAGATCGGCGGCGGGCGTCGTCGGGTCCTTCAGGAGTCAGGTCGGAAGTCGTTAGCGGAGATCGTGTCTCACCGCCTTTAGATTCGCCGCAGGGCATAGGAAACGTAGGCCCGAGAGCTTACCATAATTCCGCGTTTTTTATCCATGGGGAGTGGTCGATTGTTCCACTGGGGTGGCGCTAGGCTACTCAAAAGGGGTAAATAATACAAATAGATACCTACTCGTATGAACCACGACGTGTATTTTCAAATCATAAAGATTTATAATAACCTACGCTGCATTTAAATGGTATTCCACCAGTGTGTGCCATTTCAAGTAGTCAAAACTTCTGCTTGTACCTATTTGTATATAAACAAACATAGCATTTAAATGGTTTTTCACCAGTATGTGTCATTTTTTTTAATTTGTGCTACCTCATTCCCTCAATTCATTCTGCCTTAATCTACCATATCACTGAATCGATAGAATAGAGGCGGATAACATCAACATTTAGTAACAATTTAAGAAAGAGACAGTAATTCCAATGACCCGACCTAACAAATAAAACTTGGGAAAAACTATCTTTATTTTTCTACATAGTCTCCTTTTAGTTCGATACACTTTTCCCAGCTATGTTCAATAGCTTCAATACCCTGTTTATAGTGAGAATCGTCGAGCTCCTCAAAATAGCCACCAATCGCAGACTCCACCTCTTCATTATTGGCAAATCTTTTACCACCGAGCCATTTTTTCAAGTAAGAAAACGTGTATTATTATTTAATCGAGATATTGCGCTTTTTGTATTATACGATTATTTGTTTTGTACGATCGAAAAGAAGATATAAAATAATTACAAGATAAAAAGAACTTTTTATATACAACGTTTTTAAATTTTCTGTTGAAATATTATGCTCAATATGCTCAAACTTGTACTTGATATGAAGTAAATAAAAAACAAACACACAAATATAGAATACTGGAATGTCATTTTGACATTTCATTTTCATTTCCATAGTAACGTACGTATATATTAATAATTTGGTTGCTAGGAACACCCCCTTAGCAACCAATAATAATCTTTTACTTTTTACGGATTTTTCTGAAATAACTTTCCATACAAAACAGAATTAACTGAAAATGAATTAAATTCTGCTTAAAGATGGCTAAAAGTTTTAAAAGAATGCATTGGCATCGTATTCTGATATATTCTAAAAGTTTCAAATGTCTAGCTAGTCGGGAAGTTGGTTAAAAATCGATTGCAAGATTTGTACTGGACAAACAACCACCGGACAAACAAGAATACGAGCTAATAAAAACGTTGTAATAATAAAAATCTACCCGGCTGTAAAAATTGTTATTCATCAGTCGACGTCGCTGTTACGTGATTTGTTTAAAGATTGATCCAAAATAATTTACTTCGCAAACAAAATCGCCCAATGAATTTTTAAGGCCCATTGTATAAGAGTCCCAGCCTTGCAACGCAGCGATGCGATACATATAAGCGCCGTCCTCCTAAACTGTCTTAATTTATGTAAATTTGTGTATTTTTTTTACGATTTTCGTAAGTGTACCCAATTATAATCGTATAGTAACAGAAAACGTAGCTCAGCAATCGCTTTTAGATGGATATTATCAGCATCGGGCATATCTCCACACTCTTACTATGCCGTAACGGGTTACATGTAATTTGTACGTAAAACATTTCACCGTCGCACATTTCGCCGTGAGTTTTTTCTTATCGGGAAGAGATGACCATTTTTACTCTACGGTCTCCAATTTTATTAGATTCAATATGAACATTAATTCAATTTTCATAGCTGATTTTGGCAAAGTTCATGAAAGCAAGAATGGAAACCTAACCTAACAATAATCCAGTATATCGACTATTTTTCAAAATATGTTTGCTGCTGGCTTCATGTGAAGTGTAAACCGACAACAAGAACCGTGTTTTATTTAGACATGAATTTGATGTCAGTACTATACGACCCAAAAAAATTGGACGGTCTTTAATATACGGCCATATATTTCCGACAAACAGTGATACGGCGAACTGCATACGTACACGGGAGTAAATACCTTTAAATTGTGTCGGAAGGGAGCATTCCAGAAACAGGTTTCTCAAGACGTTGATTATGGATGGCGACCGATGGTCTGCCGGAGTCATAGTTTGATTACAGTGCGACTTTCATATTGAATCATCTACGTCACGACGGTTGTTGCTTAAACTAAACACTCTCCCCCCGCACATACATTCCCCGCCCCCTTAATCCAGCGTGGAGTTTTATTAAAATGCTTACACCTTTGCGGAAACAGACGACGAGCATTATTTCGAATGCAGAAGTAGAAGCACTTTTGAGGAGGAGAAAAGAAAACTTTTCTGTTTAAAAACGGCTGGTTTTCGTATTACTATCTTATTAAGCTCTTCTGTGCGTGTTATCGATTTTATGACATTGTTAACTCGAGCCAGATCACTTCTTACTTGCTGATTTTTATATAAAAACAAATACTTCTTCGCCTATGGCACTATAAAATAGGCCGTGGCTTCCTCAATACTCAGCAGCCATGACACTCGGTTCTTCGCTCCTCCTAAAGTCGTTTGCCGGCAATTAACAGTTCCCTGGCGTCGTCGACGCTCCCCTCATAGTCACTCTGATTTTCTTACGGGCGTCTTTGAAATGCGGGAGTCGCTTATCCATTTCAGGTGTCCAGCCCATCTTAGTCAAATTTTATATATTGATAGCCGTGTATGTGTATCATTGTATAGATTATAATTACATATGTAACATACATCACATGGAAAGCACTCATTTTTTAAATAAAAAATGGACCGATCGGGAGTTGAACAAATCTTTCATTTGCCAGCGAGCATTCTAGCAACCGAGTTACGTTATACACCCAAATTTTCCCTTTTCTCATGTTATCCAATACAGAAAGTCCTCGACTTACGTGATTAATAATTCGTTCAGAAGATTTTCGTGTAAGTCGAAAAATCGCGTAAGTCGAGTAAAACTTAAAATCATGCAGTTTTTTTTTTAAATAATATGTGTGAGTTTTAATTAAAGGATAGTTGAAAATAAAATGGACCTACATACATACATTTAAGTACAAACTATGTACTTATTAAAGTACACACTGGTCCAGTGTTGTTTGCCTTGTAACCCTTTTCTTTTTTTAGGTTCACACCGTTGTTAATTTTGACTAGTTCGCTAATAACATTGTGAACTTCTTCAGTTTGCATACTATCCTCTATCAATTGGGGGATGAGCTTATTCCATACGTTACTCATAGTAGATATTGAAATTTCACTCCAGACATCACCAATATTTTTAACAGCTTTATAAATAAATGTTATACTCTTTCCAGAATTAGGTTAACGATTTTCCGTTTTATCCATTAATAGCTCTAACTGCCTGCCTAAATGTGTTCCGTAGGTAATACATTTTAAATCTATGAATTGCAGAGAAACAAAGTGCAATACAAAGAAATGTATATATTTTTTAAATCGCGTATAAATTAAATTAATGCATACTAATCAATTTGATTTTTAAGATGGTGTTGATTTTTCAAATAAAAAAAGCTATTCAGATTACTACACCATGATTTGTATTTGTCTTTATTTTATTTTGACATTTGAATATTAATAATAAAATGCGAAGGAGTAATATTCTATGATCCAAAGCATATAGCGAATAAATCTATACAAGAGAAAATACTTTTAAGGTTTTTGGCAGTATCCCAAGACGATGATATTATAATCATATCATCATCTATCTCGCGTAGGGAGTCATCCATTAGCAACTAACTGGTGGAAAGTGATTTTTCACCAAGTCCGATGAACACCAACAATGATGAACATTAAGTTATACTATTCAAAGAGGCACTATACGTAATAATAGATGAAGTTTTTTTTTACCTTTTCAATAACAAAACACTGTGGCGACTTCATAACGTATTTTTGTGATCAAATTGAGAGCCTTTAGAAAAAATAATATTCTATGCGTTGGCACCATTGTGGTTTTTGGCTAGTGGCAGTCCACTTTGATATTTTACTTTTGTGGCCTACGTGTGTACGGTGGCTTTTTTGTGATTGTTAACTTAAATATTCTAAAAATGATGATTCATTGTAGTTTTTTGTAGTTGCAATTAAATGAGCACACAAGCGTTAACTTTGGTGCCTTACAGTTAATTGAATCATTAGCCTTAGTAACCATTTGTGATCTTCTCTTTCATATGTTTAGGTTCTATATACTATATATGAAGGTTTTCTTCGTAGTCGATGATTATATTATATTATTATTTCATACGTACGTATCTAGTGTTTTGTTGTTTTCTCTTGATCAAACTTGGGTTTCATTATTTGTGGTTTAATAAAAACTGATTTCGTATTTTCTTTTCAAGGAAACCCTTGTTCAAAAATGTAGATTGTTGTAAATGTTCTTTGTCGCTTCTACATGCGTAATTGAAAAATAGGATAATTTACCCCCGTTCTACCGTATCGAATTATTGATATAACGAAATGCACGTCATTTTTGCATACTTGATCGTCAAAATGTCCGCTGTGCACCGACTCAACGAAGAATTAGCCGTTGGAAGTAGATTTATTATGTACGCAAGCAATGACCTTCTGTCAATAATAATAATTGACAATTGGCACAGTGTTATCCAACACCGGCTGGCCCGCGGCGCAGTGATGCCTCAGAATTGCAGACACGCGGACAATTTGAAATTTATCCAGTTATTTTTATACAGCATTATGTAAGTTGCATTATTTGATTGGCGGTCTAAAAAATGCCACACTATTTAGAGACCGCAGTTTTTCTCATCATTAACGAACTGAAAGTGAAACTCACTGGTGTCTCTTATTCTTCTCAATTTTCAATTCGTTACTGGGAAATTAAAAAAAAACCATTGAAAATGTAATCGATATTTTAAAACAACGTATTTATTTGCTTTATTGTTTATGAAATGGTGAAAAATAAACCTCCCTTACATTTTTAATTATACTAGCCACTGCCAATTTCATTATTAGTCCGGATCAAACCACTGCTGGTTGAAGACCTCTCCATGTTGGTTACATTGTTCTCTGTCCTGTTGCGTTGCTATTACTTCCGTGGAACTATTTCGTCGATCTACCTAGTCTAGGTCTACCTTTTGGACATTTTTAACCTCTTGGGGTACCACTGGATGTCTATATTATGTGATCGTCTCTTCTGTAAAAAAATAAATTCCTTCAACCTTCAATTATTTAATCGAAGAGGAATCGAAAAACGGACATCTCATTGGATGAAAAACTATGTGTTTATTGTTTAGCGTTTGTACCTACTCAGGTTTGACCGCGTCGAACAGAAGTATGCCTTGAAATGTATGTTTGCATTACTGCAAAAAACACACTAGCCATTTTTGATCAAAAGCTCCGTTTAGTATTGCCAATATGTAGGTACAATACGTCAAGTAGGTCTTGGTCATTTGCAAAGTTTTTTTTTATTGAATTGTAAACAAAAAAAATCTGCAGTTTCACGCGTCAAACCACTGTCCGTTTTATGGCATTTTTTATTACTGGTATCAAAGTAGTAAAGTGTATTTTGTAGAATTAATTATTAATTTTTGCTGTTCGCTCACATTCTGCCTTGAAGAATTCCAGGTAACGGCAATTAATTAGTAGTTATTGTAAAGGCACTGACGAAATGTGAAAGATTCCCGACTCTACATAATTTCAAAATTATTAGTGATAAATACCTACATGACTTATGGTAGGTGCCCAAAACAACTAACTATAAAATATATAAAAATATAAAAAATATAAATAATATAAAAAAATAAAAGTACCTTGTTCCAAGATCTCGTCAAGAGATCTTGATATTATAGATAATTACTTCCTAATGAATATCACGTTACAAACTAATACATTTTTGTGTTGCAGTAGCGAAGGGTGGAGGGAGGCTGTTAAAATCCGCCATAAATAGTTCACATTAAACTTTGTTAGTCAAATGTATTTGTTTTCCTTGAAATTGACTACGATTTACAGATGGTGTTGGTTAGTTTTTAAAGATCAATTAATCCATGCCTACACCAAACCATACTAGTTTTGGTATGTTTTGGGCGATACGACAAAATTGTGCACACTTTTTCATTCATATTTATTTGTTTTCTTTGGATTAAGAATACATATTACACGTCATATTGTTGGTTATTTTTTTAAATTTCATTAAGCCCTGCCCCACCAAACCATAATAGATAAAAAAATATTATTCTATCGTATATAAAACATCCAAAGTTACGTATGATTTAATTGCATAATTTTAGATATTTTATACATCCACGAATATTTTTTTACTATTATTTATTATGGCTTGGTTTTCGTAAGGTTTAATTGAATTTTAAAAACTAACCAACACCACCTGTAAAATGTAGTCTTCTATCAATAAAAACGAATACGTATGACTGACAATGTTAAATGTGCACTATTTATGGCGGATCTTAACAGTCTACCTCCACCCTTCGCCACTGGTGTGTTAACTACTATATTTTCAATTCACAACGGTTCCACAGGTACAGACATGCCGTTTGATGATACGAATTGGATTGTCTTATTTAAGATTCGATTAAATATGTTCCACAGTGAATATTTCTTTTGATCCATTCCTGACGAATACAGCAGTATACACAGCTGATAATCCTCGTCTGCAGTCAATTATTAATTGGCGGCAGTGAACTTTTTAGATGGCAAACATCGGTATGGCCTACTATACCGATGTTTGGTGTGCAGGTAAATTGTGAATAATTATTATTCAAGATGGGACGCCTGGTGATAATAATTATGTTGTTTTTTTAACGTTCGCGGTGGAAGATCGCCGTGTTTACGAATAGCCAGGAGGCGATTTTGTTTCGTCGACAACAACAAACGACTTCTCCTGTAACTCGTGACGCACGCGACCAAACCGCTTTCGCGATGGGATTTTCGGAATTTCGTTGCGGAATCTCGTTTTGTGGCTATTTGATTAATAAATAACTATTAGTCAAACATTTACCGTATTTACACAATATGGTGTATTGTTTGTTAATGATACATAGGTACTAACTTGTGTTTTTTTTACTTCGATATATAGCTTAGATGGAGAATATCGAGGATATACTGACAGACCGCATTCAGTCAGTTTTTGCTGTTTTTCTGTTTTAAATCCCAAAATGTATATAATTTTACGCTCTACGTCCTGGTAAAACGCACAAAGGCATAGGATATAATGGTGAGAAAATAGGAACATTATTAAATCATATTGTTATTTTTTTATTCTGACAGAAAGCATGATATTGACGTAATGCGTTCTGCGTGTACAAAATACAGGACTTGTAACATGTCGTATATTGTGTTTGCCATAAAGGTTAGTCTTAATAATGTAGAAAAAATGTTTTTAAATCATAAGAAAATCTACGTGGGAGAACGCTTTGAAAAAAAAATTCTAAAGTCCTTTTTGCGATTATCTCAGAACTTGTTTTAATGACTTAATGCTTTCTGTCAGCATACCATCGATATATTGTATCTACCCAGGGACGTCAAAAAATTATTGACACTTGTGGACAGGCATCATTTGATACCGATACATTTTCTTTCGATATGACGTCTCGACGTCTTGACGTGTGACTTGGATAAGTAACAGGCTAATAGAGGATCATCTGAAAACGCGACCACATTTACAAAATCTTGAAAACAGTTATGTAGAATCTACAGTTGCATTAATGTAACACTGTGGTCGATTTACTCTAAGCCTTAGCATCGCAATTATATTACATAATATACATTAGTGTGTGTCATTGACCATTACACTTAGTACCTACCTTTTACTTAGTGTTAACATTTTTAGCGCATTTTTATCACAGTTATCTTTCGTCAAATCTTTCAATCCTGGCGTTATCTCTTATCACTTCACGTATATGGTCTAGTTCTAGTTTATATTGTGGCACATACTAGCAAAACTAGGCTCTGGCCTTAGCAAAGATTAACGTCGATACGGTTGAGCAAGATTGTCTTATCCCCCCGTGTGCGTCATACGCTATCGTTATCATCTGATTCTGGTGGATGGAATTAATCGTCGTAAACGTTGCAAATTTAGCACGAGCTTGTCTATGTATAGCATTTATCTGTTATCTCATATAAACTCTGTAAGAGATGAGATAATGGTAGGTGTTCATCTATTTTACGGTATGTTAGATATCTGAAATAAACTACAGTTATCCACACGATTCGTCCTCCCGGTATCGGGAATGAGACGATTCGGCGCCGCTGACTGGGCGACTGGGCGACAGGACAACTGGACCGTACAGATAAATGAAATACCCGAAGAGTGACTAATATGAAGTATTTACCTGCAACGAATCGAGGTTTATGATGGTGTGCTTTAAAATTTCAATGTTACACTGAACCGCTGCGATATGGCGCAACAATATTCCACAAATTGTGTAATAATTTCCAATCAATTTTTGGTTGGCATATACAACTTCAATATAACGACCAATGATTTAAGTTACCGCATGTATATGCAACCGTTTTTTTGCACGGCCGCCTTCCATGACACTGTACACGTGTCACGATGAAAAGATTTTAGTGCTACACATTCTTGTCCCGAGACGAAGCTGCACGGGACTGATGTAGCAACCATGCACCTTGGTGCTTAAAGAAAGAGTTTATTATTTATAAATTGCACATTTACTTGTACAAACGCTGACAAGCGTTGAATGGGATTTTGCGTAAGTACATATAAAATTGTTATTTTATCTCTTCGAAATTAAGAGTGTGGTGTAGAGAATACATCTACAATTATTTGAAGATAATTATTAAGGCTATACCTCAGCTGAGGCATGGTCTAAAAAGATCGTGACTAGGCGATGCGCGGATTGTGCAAATGACACGAGCCGAACGAAATATAATTGGTCATAAAAATTCAACATGCGTCCTTTTAATGTTATGTTTACTATTATATTAGTAATAATAATAGTATATTCATCGACATGTTTTCTTTTTCAAGTACATGCGGAACGTTTTTTAGTCATCTTTACACGATTTAAGAATATATTCCTCCGACGCCATCACAAAACAAATTGACGTGCTCACATGTCGACTATCGCTCTCCGACTGACAACGCGGCCGAAATTACGTCCCACATACTGTTGAAAATTATTTGCCGTTTCACTTATGTACGCTCTTAATGGAAATCGAGAGCAGTTTCTCTAAGGACGCTTGTTACTTTTAACGATGGTTTCTGTTTTAAAACCGACTCGTTCGTGCGGAAAACTTACCTGTTTTGTGAAATCGCAACCCAGAGAACATAACAAAAAATCAGAACATTGACTTATAACTGACTCTAATTTAACGTACATTTTACATAAGTATGCCCATTGTCCATCGTATTTTATTTGCGCGTGATTGAAATGATACAACAAAAATTCAAAACGCATTAAATTTGTGAAAAAATCTCCCTTGCTATGTTTTACATTTGGCGGTTTCGAATTGTGCCACTGTGCTAAAATCCAACGAGCAGAATGCAGTCGTGATTTTATTAAATGATTATTATGAAAGTGAGATTCGAAATTCCCGTTTATTATGCGCGTCTTCTCCGCCATTTCGAGTTGAATAACAAAATCTCGCTTAAAAAAAATATTACGACACATAATATTTACGTAGATACGTCAAATCAGGTTTCATCCGAGTGCTAATTCATGTTGAAAACAATAATTTCTGTTCACATAGCATGTGAATAAATTCGCAAAAATTGTTGTGTTGATATTTTTTGTGTGTTGCCAACATAGCATTCTTATTGCCAGATCCAGCATTTTTCACAAGCTCGCAAAAATCGTATTCGGCGTGTGACGATAAATCTAGCGTTTTTTTTCATATCATTTTTAAATAAACTTAATACCTACCTACATTGAAAGGGTTTCCACATTTGATTTTTCAATTCGCAGCTCGGAAAAGCATATATTATCCATATCTTTTTACCAGGAAAATATGGTTAAATCCCTTGTCAAATATTTATTGCTTTTTTTCGGAATGTAGCACTTTCCCTTGTCAAATAGGTTATTATGTTTGTCAAGAACATTTGCCCTTCCTCAGTATAATAATATATAAACTCTCATAGCTGTGCATACACCCTAACAAAACATGCATTAGCATATAAATCCGCTCCCTAAACATATTACCTACATCCAGTGGCGGCCGGTGACAAGAATATGAGGGAGTGCAAAAAAACTCACCTATTTATGCAAGAAGTCCCCATCTTCCATCGATTTTGAAAACACGTCGATAACACGAACATTAAAGTCTGGTGTTGACGATATCAATTGTTTTTCTATACTTAACATCGCAAGAGCATTTAGCCTGTCTTGAGTCATTGTATTTCTCAAAAATGACTTAACCTTTTCTAAAGTTGAGAAACAACGCTCACTTCCTACTGAAATCATCGGGATTGTACAAATTATTTTTAATAGGGTAACACTTTTGCCAAATACTTCCAGTAAATTATTATTAGTGAAAAGTTGAAGTAGCAATAATGCTCCAACAGTAACGTAGAAATCTTCTCTACTGTATAAGACTATTAGTTCATTTTTAAGTTAAAATTTGTCACGTTAATAATAATTATTCATTATTTATAATTAAGTATTAAATTACCCGATTTAAAAAAATTCATTTACTAAAATATAAAGCCAGCCGGCTAGGTAGGCGGCTAGCTCTCTTCAGTACACATTTTAAATATACGTATGATTTTGAAATGATTAATGCGAAACATAGCTGATAATTTGGCATAATTCGGTCGCGTTGTTTACGGAACTCTAACTGTGACCGCCGATTTTTAAAAATTCATTGCGTGCAGCCGCATTGTAGATATGTTTTAGACGATGCATATTTACATATTCCCCAAAGTTTTAACGTTGTCCATCGAGTAATAAGATAGTTATAATAAAAGTTATAAAAAATAAATGTCACCTCCGCGCATTGCCAATCTGCCCCTATGTTAAACGTCGAACTGCAAAAAATGATATAAACTTTGCAACGAAGGAATTTCGGCACATTTAACATGATGAGTGACATGCTTATTGAACATATTTAAGCCGAAACGTCGATATTGAGTGGGAAAAATCAATATCTTCGGTATTTTCTTTAAAATCAGCCCATGTCAGATTCAAATCGCAGAACGTTCCCGCGACACGACAGTGCTGTGATCTGTCATATAAAATCGCAGCTTCGTTTAATGAATGCATTGTCACGATACCTACGATGACGTTATTGCATTGAATCGTCGATTTATGCTCTAAATTCCCATTGATGACATTCTGCCGCTACGGCAGCTATCCAAGGTAGGGTTGTATCGAAGTATTAGCACTTATTGTGATCCGAAAGCAGTCTTTATACTTACCCACCTATAGAATAGATGATGCGCCGATGTGAATAATAATTGCTTCATGAATTCGACTCGGAAAATTAATTCCCATTAAACTATAGGACAGTGGGTAGTTATCGACATACTACCTACACAGTTACCTACCTAATGATAAGGTTAATGATACCTACCTAATCTCAAAATGACCACGAAAGAAATGGGGCCTTTTTATCGTACTTACTTACCTATCAAAATAGGTACCACCTAATCTCAAATCGACCACGAAATAGGGCCCCATTATCGTTTCAAATAAGAAAAATTATAAATAGGTAGGTAGGTACCGTTCAATGAATGAATACCTGGCTGAGCTTATAATGTCGGCCAATGTAAACTGTCATCCGTCTCGATGTGAATCGCTCATTAAAATAACGATGAACAATAATAATTCCACTTGTAAAATTCTCATTCAACGACAGTACCTATGCTCCATTTCCTTCTTATTGAATAGATACCTACCTACCTATCTGTACAAAATAAACGTAATAATAAATATTATAAGTCCTATGTAACTAGGTACCTACTTCAATACGACAAACACTAGGATAATTAATTGTTAAAAGCTACCCACCCACCTACGTCTGCAATTCTACACCTAAGTACCTATTTATTCTCAATAACAGCGTTTCTGTGAAATACCCACCTGATTAAAAAAATCAACAAGCTGAACTGAACTGTGTGTACATCTAATTTAAGATACCTACCTATTGAAACACTAATAGTAATAGGGTAATCTCAAAATGAAAATAAAAAAATTAATCCACCAACGTTAGCATAATACGAGTAATATCGGCGAAATCGGTGAAACCGGGAGCGGCGTACGTTGAACTAAACTTACTAAACTAACCGTTTGATAAATAAGTCGGGAATATATTTCTATTTTTGCACGGCATGCATAGACATGACATTAGTCATCAATAATTAGGCTTCCAACTATATCTCGACGCGTGGCCTAAGCGCTTGTGTTGGAATATTTATATCGGCCAGTGTATGGTTTTATTGTCCGAACGCCGAGTTAAGCTTTGTGTCCTATGGCATTAGGTACAAGCAACCTCCTGAAGAATTAACTTGGAAAACATCATTTCCAACGAAGATTCATGTAGTCTTATAGAACTTTGTTGGTTTTGATTCTACTAGCCTCATTTGCTGTTGTGAATTTTTAAATGTATGCGTGAAAAATAGTGTAAACTCAAGGTACACTTTGAATTTTGCTCCTTGCCATGTCTCACCGATGGAGGTATGTGTGTATTAGTCGCGTCTCATTGGTGTAGTTACGTGTGTATTGGTAGACGGTGGCGTTGCGCGTCGAAATCACTATTGCTCGAATGCGCGCGGAATTCAAAATGATTGATTTCGTATAAGTTTTCGATATCGTATTTTTCGGAATACATGGGGGTTGTATATTATATATTTTTATTTAATCGATGATGGGAGTGCAGTGCACACTTTGCTCCTTTACTAGAGCCGTCCCTGCCTACATCTAGTCGTAATTTAGTTTTAGGTTTAGGCATTGATCTTGATTTATCGATTTCGTTAAAATATATTATTACCCATTTACTTAACATTGCCCAGGACGGCCGAGTGGCTAACGCGTCGGTTTATAATATCGTGGGTGGGAAATGGGCTTATGGTTTTTCAATCTGTAATTGTAGTCATAGTATGGACCTAATAGGTTGAGTAAGTGGCTTACATCCATTTATCGAAGAAAATAAATGTTAATACAAACTACCACTTCGTGGAGGCCCATATTATTATGATTTTCTTAGGATCGGACATGGTAAAAAAAACTCAACATTATTTTTAGTAAAGTCTAAAGTACCATTTAATTTGATTAATGTATGCGTTCTATAAATAAATTAATTTGGTTTTAAGGCAGAATACAGAAGCTGCATGTATGTATGTTTTGTAACATACGAAAAAAATTAAAATCGTCCGCCATTTTCGTCAAAATTGTCAGTCATGTATTCGTTTTCCTTGATAGAAGATTACAATTTACAGATGGTGTTGGTTAGATTTTAAAATACTATTAAACCTTGCTAAAACCAAGCCATAATAGATAATAGTTAAAAAACACTCGTCTATCTATTAAATATCTAAAATTATGCAATTAAATCATACATAACTTTGGATGTTTTATATATGATAGAATAATATATTTTTATCTATTATAGTTTGCTTTAGGCAGGGCTTTAACCAACAGTATGTGTAATATGTATTCTTAATCAAATAACAAACAAATAAATATGAATGAAAAAGTGTGCACAATTTTGTCGTATCGCCCAAAACACACCAAAACTATTATGATTTAGTTTAGGCATGCATTAATTGATTTTTAAAAACTAACCAACACCATCTGTAAATCGTAGTCTTATTTCAAGGAAAACAAATACATTTGACTAACAAAGTTTAATGTGTACCATTTATGGCGGATTTTAACAGCCTTCCTCCACCGTTCGCCACTGATATGTATAAACATGGCACGGTTAAGTTAATTCTGTTTCAAATTTACTTGAAAATGATTACTGGGTTGTGCCTTGTAAAACACGCGAAAGCCCACAGTCAATGACTGGCTCTGAAAGCTGTTAATGGCACTACTGAGGTTAGCAGTCGACATCCAATTTCCTCTGCTTTTGTGAACGAAAATATAGGCGTACTCTACTTGTCACAGACAATGTAACACGACCTGGTAATGCTTTTTTTGTTGTTACATATTAGGCGCAACGTATTGTGTGGCCTATTGACTAGTCATTTTTATGTTGCCAATGCTCTTGATTGACCTTCGATTACGCGAATGGGGAAAAATATAATTGTATCTATATATTATTTTATTACATATATGTGTCAAACTTGTCGAGAAGGCCTGTTTCAATATGTTCTCTGTTCATCTAAATAAAATTCTAAACTACACAACGTGACATGTTCAATTATTTTTGCTGAAGGACCGCATTGAGAACTTAGAGCTCACGATTTTTCGGTAGACAGAATGTGTTACATATAATATATATATATATATGTATTATTGTATTATAGATACTCGTATAAAAATAGTGTGTAGTTAGTAGTATAGCTAGCGTAGCGTAGCTAGAAATATTGGGCCCAAACGCAAAAATCATGAAAGGGCGCCATTGGCGTTAATAAAAAAAAATGTTTTAAAATCAAAGTCAAGAGTTTTTTTAGTTTCGTTTCAAAAATAAATCCTTTCTTTCTACTTTGTTGTGCATTTTCCTGTCCAAAATCAATATCGAGTGCTTTTCTACCATTTTTTTCTGATTTTTGTGCGATTTATATTATACACAATATAATCTAAAATATTGTAAACGGTATGATAAATTATCCAATAGAAAAATCATTAGCAATTTATGAATTTATTTTTTGGACACTGTCCAGATGAGCTCCAATGCTTTGCACACTCTTGGCGCTGAACTACGCCACTGATGTTGAATACATATTACGGTACATGTGTATCAAACATAAACTCATCTTAAATACGTCATCGTCATAGATGAGGAATTTTCTTTAAACATCGTCTGTTTAACATTGTAGCGTTTAAGAAAAAGTGTGGTTTTCAGTAGAACGAATGACGAGTTTGCTGATAATGGACTCGGTTATTAGTTTGCCCCCCTTTTCAGAATACTTTTTTACTAGGACCACCATATCTTCGCTACGATATTATAGCGGGGACTGGGGAAGTAGATTTAGCCGGCTCTCACATCAAAATTCGTGTCGAATACGTCGATGTGACGTCATCGTTATTCACAAAACACACATTGCCAAATGGAGCTACGCATATTGGTCGAATGTGACTGTTTCGTTTGAAAAAAACATATGCTGTTGCAATTGACAAGTTGCATGCTTCTCGGGCTCCGAGTCAGTATTGAAGTCGCAAACAAACACCTACGAATTAGTTATTCCTATACCGGCTCGCCGATCGCCGAATTCAAATATCTATACGCTTCAAAGGCTACGCGCGACTGTCGCTAGCTGGATGTGAGCTGTCTTCACAAGCAACACTGGGTCGCCGTTCTCGGAAGGTTTGATTTATGGCTGTGCGGCACACGGGCGAGTTTAGATGTGAGAGCTGACTTATACCTGAAAGTACGGTGGTTCCGTAGTTCCTGAGAGCACAGTTATGACGTCCGCAGCCAAGATTTATAATGGTACCCGTCTTTCTCTTGATTTTATCGTCAAAATCTCACAAATTGTGATGACATTGTAGTCATTATGGTACTGTTTTTGCTCTTCCAAATTGGTCGCATTTTCGACACGTTAGCCATTTCTAACCAAACCTATAACCCAACATAAAATTGGATATCCTCACTCTGTCGTGATATAAACTATCGCAGCAATATTGTTGTTTCTAGTATAATTTTCCATTACAATAAATTTAATAATAATCTAATTTCAAGTGATCGATAGGCACCACGCTTCGCGGTGTTCGCTACGCTTGGTTGTAAATAAATAATTGCACGTACGGCGATATCAACTCACGTTTTCGTTAACGGAATAGGCGCAAGGTTAACTCACAACTAACCTGACGGCGGTGGGTATGTGCATCTATTGCTCGGTGCACCGATGCACATCTGCATATTACACTACGACAATAATAATAATGCATGTGGCAGTTTAGTAGAGCAAATGTGTATAACTCACTAAACATCTAGGTAGTTAGTTAGTCTATTCGAATTAGAGCGAAATTGACTGCTACAGTAGGCAGGTAATACCCAGAATATACAATCATCGGTATACATAATCTGTCCACATTAAAATCGAGATGGCAAATAGCTGACACTTTGGTTATGTTTAAAACCGTTGTTGATCTAATTTCGTGTTCCTGCTAGCCAGACAAAAATTTGACCCTTTTCACGTTGATTTTTTAAAAGTCAAGTTCTCTGTTTATTCTTCAATACCAAGGATTCATTTTCTTTTTAATAGTCATTCTATTGACATGTTCAATACCTACGTTCAGGCAATCAAGCATTGCAATGAATGTTTTTTTTCTGCTGTCTACCGACATTAGTTAAAATTGGCGTATCTTAAAATGACCTTATTGGTAATATAATTACCCTAAGATATCGTCATGATACGTTGATACAGCCACATCTCAAAAGCCCTACTGTAAAATAAATTAGTATTGTATTGAATTTCGGTTGCGGGTTGCCAGTTACCTATGTTGGTATATGTTCGGAACTGCATGTGTACTGGCAACTAGTGTTTGAAGGAATAATGTAGGTGCCTACCTAATCTTGTTTTAAAGCGATGTATTCGTATAGTTTTATGCATTAACTAAACAAATTGAATATTGAAAAATGCAACTTCCAGTAAATCAGTGTAATAATACAGGGCATTAAATTTAAATAGGTAGCGATATTTATCCATGCTACTTTTGACATGCCAATATGCTCTTTTTTTGCTTTTAAGCAACTAATTAGTCCTAGACGAACTTGTATTTAAAGTTGATGAACAATTCCAACTATAAAAATATATATATTTAAATATTAGCGTGTCAGAATGGACAGGAAGTTTACTCGGAGCCCTATGTGTTTCCTCTACTGTACAAGGCAGGGGGATGTATTCTGCATTTTTTTTTTGTATTTACATATTATTTGTTTTATTTATTATAGGTACCTATACGATAAAAAAATGGGAGCAGGTAATTTTGAAATTGCGAAACAGTTCGACATCTACATCGATTAGGTGATCTCTGTTATTTTATTTTTTATAACGCTAGTGGCACGCGAGTTTTTCATTTTGAATAGAAAAGAAATTACTATTACATTTATATATATATATTTTTAAATAATGACGACGTATCCATGTGTATTTTCTTCGGTTTTTCATATTAGGTATGTTTACCAATCGATGCTCAAATGGAAACGACGAAATTCATGCATAAATGATAAATCGCATTGTATAAAAAATAGCAGGCAAATCTTGTTCAAGAATAATCATTACGTTTAATGTCAATATACAATTATTGTTTTGTATTGTATTGTCGGTTTCTAGGATCGAAAATTAAAAATAAAAATATTCAATCAACAAACCTTATGAAATTAATTATCGGCAGTCATTCAAATACATAATATAATATCTGCTTGTTATTTTGCCTCAAAAATAATCTCTAAAATGGAAAACCGTTCAGTGATGGAAAATATAATAAGAAAGAAGAGTGGTTTAAATGCTTCCACGATCTCTTTGAGAATTTTGAAAATAAGGAGAAAAATATTCAAATAATAAAAGTTATGCCTTCGGCTAGAAATACAGTGAAAGAAAGAATATTAATAACTGAATTGCAATTTTTAAACCTTTTTAATATAATTCTTAACTATTTTTTACAAAATTATAAAAAAAAATTCGCCATAAAAAACTCCTTGGCACGTCGGACAGTTGAAAAATGTTATTTGGGAAATTTTGGCACGCTTACGTAAAAAGGTTCGCCATCCCTGGTATACTCTATTCAGAACCCGAGTGCGCTATGAAAAGATTTTTTAAAATTATTATTTAAAAAAAATTGTTAGTAAGCACGTTTGTGTACCGTGATAAGCGGTTAGGTTTTTTCTGACGTTTTTCATTGTTTTACGAGCGCTGCGGTCTTTGCGATTACGACTGGTTACGATTATTTTATATATTTTAAACGGTGTACAATCAATACGCACAAAATAGCTTTACATAATAACAATTAGGGAATCCAATCCCTAGCCAAAATTCTGATCCCGGGATTTCGGTATTACAATTTGACAATCCCGGGATTGGCATTTTTTCCACTGTTAATATAAAAAATTTATATTTACAAATAACATTGATGAAATCGGTCAAAAATAAATCTAGTATAATTTAATTTAAGACATTTATTGTTAATATTGTATACGTTCAATCTTGGACATACATACGTTTAATGGAGTAAATAATATTGTAATATATATAATAATGTGAATTTAATATGAGATTGCTGTTTCTGATAGTAAAGACTTAATGAATGGGTTAGCAAGATTTAAAATAGTAAAGCAAATCATGGTGTACTTATGGCCTTTCCGCTTCATCAATCTAATTAGTTAGCCAAATATGAAACTGCCGTAAAACGTATGAGATCATGGTGGAATGTGCGAAGAATTGTTTTTTTTCAATCTTTCTCATTTTTATTAATTTATGTGAAAAAATAAAATGAATCGGCAACTTACACATGGGTAAAAATCATACTTCATTCAAAATCAGTTTATTTCTAATGTAGTTATTTGTTATTAAAATTATTTTTTCTGTTATATTTTCGTTTTTATTTTATTTTCCATAAAAATTGATAAAAAAAAAGTTTCGGGATTATGTTTACCAATCCCGGGATTCATAGGTATCGAAAATAGCTCGGGATCCCCGGATTGTATGTTGTAACTGTATTGTTGATGTTAGACCATGTAGCCACTGTAATCATTAAAATATCATTTTTTCTTCCGAAATAACTTTTCATACAAAACAGAATTAAATGAAAATGAATTCAATTCTACCTAAAGTAATAAAAGAATGCATTGGCATCATGTTCTGATATATTCTAAAAGTTTCAAATGTCTAGCTAGTCGGGAAGTTAGTTAAAAATCGATTGCAAGATTTGTAGTGGATAAACAACTACCGGACAAACAAGAATACGAGCTAAGAAAAACGTGGTAAAAATAGTCGTACTCGTAAGTATGCCTGCAATTATAATTTGCATAATATTTTATACGGCATCATCATTAGTCTCCATTTATTACGTGGATTTTTTTATTCGTGACTGGATCTTTCAGTTTTCCTCGAATTTATTTCATCGTCATCCCGACTAAACTAATAATTGAGTTGAATTTAACTCAATATATGCAAGAAGTAGCCACAATTTGGTCTGGCGATAATGTCAAAGTGCCTCGGATCGACAATACCAATAGACAATAATTCGCGAATGTGTCATCTGCGTATTAATTTTATTCGCCAGTAATTGAATGAGTAGTTGGAACACTATTGTGTTGGGAGTGTCGACGACCCGAACTTTCAACTCCCGAAAAGAATTGGCCAATTGGATCTTATTATTTATTATGTAAGACACTATGCTCTTGCACGGTGTGTTGTGTAGAGACGTCCGCATTAATTCCGCCCGGGAGGGTAAAAAAAATATCGTCAAGGGTGCCAGGAAAAATTTCGTCTGTGTATTGAGTTTTATTTATTTTTTTTAAAAACAAAAAGGATGTGTTTTTAATCGACCTTTTAACTTTGGACTTTAAACTGACAAATCATTTTTCAGGAAAGGTGTATTTTTTAAACGTCGCGTCCGGTACATCCCGGGGTTACTGAGTTGTTACTTAGGAGATGCTCTGCAAAGTATCTATTTTCATGTTAAGGGGGGACATGTTCAGCGTAGGTCAAAATTGAGCTTTTATTGCATTTTCAAAGCATGATCCTGGACATTCCTTAAACGTTGTAGATAATCTATTTATATAATTTTGAAGCTTTATTATCCTTTATATTTATTTGAAACATTTGATGACTGTTTGAACATGTACCTAACCGATTTTATTAACGGTAGGTATTAATAAATGTAAAGAATCTTAACACCACTGCACATGCATGTGCTGAAATATGACTATATTCTAAAACATTAGAGCGAGAGGTTTAAAAGAATACTATTTTATGTAATAAAATACTTTATGCAGTCATCAAATGTTTAAAATAAATATAAAGGGCACTAAGGCTTCAAAATTATATAAATAGATTATCTACAACGTTTAAGGTATGTCCAGGATCATGCTTTGAAAATGCAATAAAAGCTCCATTTTGACCTACGCTGAGCATGTCTGCCCTTAAGTAATATTAAGGGACACAGAAAATATACTTAATGACTAATTTAGTACATATTCATGTTGTAAACTATATTAACAAGTAAGACACAAGAAATATCTATTCATACATCAAAAACAAAACATGTATGAGATTAATGTGAAGACCACTTAAAAAAAATTCGGTGTGTGTACTTTTGTACGCGCGTTAGAAGTTATACTTCTGTGGCGTAACAAAAGAAAAACAAAACTTGTGATAACCTAGATTCTTCGACTAGCTTTTAATTATCTTGTTAAATTACACACTCAAGAAAAAGGACCGCTTATTGGATCGCCGTTGGTTTATTTCTATACACTTTAACGTATATTACTAAATTATATAATTATTTATCGTTGTTTTTATTTTTAAAGTAACAACTGCCACTATGACGTTTAATAGTTTGTTTACGTAAGGAATTGCAAATGGCCGACAATTATAAATTCGCTGCCTAGGCAACGGAACAATTCTAAACTATAATATTATACTGTATAATCGTCACGATTGGAGTATCATACTGTGGCGTAATGGTAGTGCGTTCGGCTGATAACCGAACAATCAGTGGTTCGAATCCAATCGAGTGCGTTTATTTTTGTGTGAAAAAATAAATTATGTGTTACATGTCGCACGCCAAAAATACACTCTGATCTGATTTCCCAAACGCGCCTAAAGAAGTATAACTTCAATAAAAATTATTAGACGTCGAAAGTTATTGTCTTTGTCTGGTTTTGTTTATATTTTATAAAAGTGTCATGATTCACCACATGGCGAATTGTGTGCATTAATTATAAAATTCATCAGCTCCGATAGATCATCTTATTTATTGAATCCATTATTTAATTGTAACGTTATAGTACGGGTGTAGTGAGAAAATACGACACGTAGTCACCCTATGAAACGAGCTCACAAACACCAGGTTATACCTATGTACTGGTTTCAGTTGTATTTTTATTTAGAAATGTTATTTTTTTTAGATATGTTAAAGGTCTCTTTGTGAATATGATAATATAATTATAACAAAACATGTGTCGCTAATGATACAAACGCAAATATCATCAAAGCAAGCGGCGGATGCGGTCTTTTCATCGTGTTTATCGGAAAGCATGTCAAAATAACCGGTCTTCTACGAATTGATCCTAATTTATTTATATCATAAGGTAGTTGGATAAGATGTTAGGTTAGGTTATGTCACAGCATTCTGGGTTTATCAAACGAAAAAGTATTACATTTATTATTCAGGGATTCGATGAAAGGGGCGAGTAGGAATGCTCCGAGGGTTGATTTACGCCCCTGGCACCTCGCTGCGCACGCCACTCCTTGTATTATGCCAAATGAAATAATTTGGTATGCTCCTCGGGTATTAATTTGAATATTGGTAACTGTTTAATTTAGTGTATACTTGTTAGATGGCGCAAATCGAGCCATGGCTCCATCAAAATCAAAAATAAGAAACCGTTAAATACGTGACTAGTACGTTATTGACAATCCCTATACTAGTGTACAGGGTTACCACCACAGAACAGATAATAAATAGAATACCGATAGGCTATATTCAATACGTCGCATCTTGATGCCGGGTTTTGAATGTGTGAGTGTCCTACGAAAATGAAGCACGCAGTATGCAGTGCAATAGTGTGTGTAATACGCCAACATTAAATGAGCGTAAATGCATAAACCGAGAGCAGTTTTCAGTATTCGATGTAAAACGTATTCTTGACACGTGTGTAAGTTTAACCCGGATTCTTCCTTACTCGAGTCGGTTACCTGACATCGCCTTACCCGTTATGTATTTCAGTTCCTATTATTTCTGAGTTCCCTGGTTCCACCTTAATAATCCATCGGTAAAGCATGTGATTTTTTTATTACGATAGGGATTTATTTTAACAAACATATCCGTTGATTTTTTTAATTTATAATTTTATAAAACATAAGTAAAAAAGATAATAACTCTCCCTATACATGTCCACATGGGCTTCTAAAATGCAACGACGATCCCGGGGCTTCGGGCCTGGTTCTCGGGGATGTAACAACGGTCTCTGGTTATTCAGTAAATTTCATTAGAAAATATATAATTTGGAATGTCCAAAATCACGCCATATTAGAGGCCAAGGAGGAAGATACCATGTTCCATAAAATAACATGTGAATTTTACCCAGCCCGCGACCCGGTGATCGGACACTTAAATGTGTAATGCCGATTTATGTTGAAATTACGTTTACGTACACAGCGCCCGATTTGATTTATCCATTGCTATGTACAGAATAGTGAGTATGAACTTAGTAGGCGGTTAGCTTATAAGGCGAAAATAAAATGGATATTTTAATTTTTTGCAATATAATCCTGTACCAGTGAGTTAGAGTAAATATTTAATTGAATACCTACGAACCCATGTTTGAAGTTGTAAAATGTAATAAAATTACCTACCTATGTCACATTGTTGTAAAGGTTAAAGATTACAATTGGATTGCTCGTGGAGTAAGTGATGCATCAGGCGTTTTGACCTCTTAATGAGACGAAATTTTTGTTGACACCCGATACTCGGTGTCTGCTGCAGTCACCTATTCATTCTCGTCTGCATAATGTCAGCCTGCTGTATCTGCAAGAACGCTTATTTGTACAATACACCTTTTATTAGATTGGTCCTCAGTAGAAAGAAATCAAACAAATAGATCCTACGTACCTAACTCAATTATCAAGTTATAGTAAATCGCTTAAAAAAATGTGAATGTCGTATAAATCTATAAATTATTTTATTCAAGGCAATCTAATGCTGATTAATGATAAATATTCTGATTATGTATAAGTTAGTAGTTATATTATTATTTATTTTAATGTAAATCTTGGAACACTGCCATAATTTTAAATGCTGGGCTATTTTATTACAAAGATTATTTCTTGAGATCTGTGCAATTTATCATCTGATTGATGAAAGCCTCTTTCGGCTGATTCAATTTTCTTTCGTTGCCATATACCTACTTTACATTTAGATCTAACCTTCGGACGTTTTCGCGATCTTGAGTATCACTGGATAACTAGATTTATCCAGTGATATCTCTTCTTCTTTGTGTCCTGTCCATATTCATTTTCTGAGTTGCTTCAAACCGTACGACGTGTTTGTTTATGAATTTCACATATGTATGATTCGAGCATTATTTATTGTGTGTAAATTTATACCTTCTCTATCCCGTCAAGTGTTTCAGGAGAGCCGTATCGATGCCTAATTTTTACTATTGGTGGTTTACGTTAGAAATAATATCATCACCATCCCCATTATATTGCAGAGTTCATTATTTAACTATTATTTATTGTGTGTTTGGATTAATTTATTAAAGTATGTGGGAGAATACCATTTCCTCTCCATCATCGGCGCGCCTGTCCCATTTTTGACCGTCCTCATCGATGCTAATTGTAATTATACATTGCGTGTTAATTTCGATGGACACATTAGTATTACCGACCTAGGCTAATACCCATGACATGCTGTATTTTGTAACAGGTACTATTATAATTTGATTAGCGCACCTGCGAACAATATCCATTACTGGAAATTAAACTGTTTATCTGCCTTCGGACCGGCGAATTACGGCCAATTTTACAAATTATTCCGAAAACACTTTCATGGTCGATATTTTCGTGATTCTCGCGCAATTTTTAGTTTGTTCAGGGCCTTATAAATCCAATTTATCGACTATCTTAGTCTATTGATTCTCAGATGTTATATTATTATAGTGGCACTAAAGAAATATTTAACATTTAGGCTGAATAATAATTTCATTACGAGCATTTGTTAGACACACTGGGTGCCACAAATACCTACTGCAAATTCATTATTATCCATTTTTTAAAACAACTCAATGAACTACTAGTTGCATCGATAATAATTATTGTAATATTATCGTTTAGTCATTTGTACAAATTATGCTTGAAATAGTTCTTGCAAATATATTATATGAAAAACCGCGACATCACCTTACTAACTTACTTCTCAATGTCACTCCGTCATCGGATCATAGGACAAGTACAATGTCGCGCCTCTTCACGTCCCGCGTTTCTTCTCATTGCAGACCTGTAACGTGTAGCCTGTAGACCGTTCTTATAGGAACGCATCGGGGCATCGAGGGCGACCACTGCGCCGGAATCAGTGCGGCCGTGAAGTGAAACACTTTTGGGTGGCATCCATAGTACCTTCGTGCCAGCGCTTTTCCTTATGGACCCTAGCGTATATGATACGGTTGTACATACAATGTATCCCCAAGATGCGGTTGGTATATTCTATACCTACTTATTGTACTTCTGAGGTATTTTGAAAGGTTTGCCAAAGTGATATCGGCCAAAGGGGTTTCAGTGCAACTCGATATGTGGAATCCTAATATCGCCAAACTTTTCGACGTGTGTATTCCAGATTTTCTTCGTTTTCTTTTCCATCTGACCACATCCTCAACTCCGTAAAGTTCGCTTTTTCTATCTCTTCTAAAAATCCTTTGAAGTCGAGAGTTTTAAGGTTTGATTAAATGCTACGTCCTACAGGCAACATGACACCACCTACCGGGAAATTATTAAGGTTGATCCATAAGTCTGTTGACCGTGCTCACGGGATTCATGCAGTTCTTTCGGTTATCTTCCATAAACCGAATATGCAAACACCACCAAGTGACATAATCTCGCCACCAGCTTTCCCTACTGGAAGTAGTCACATACGAATTCGATGGCTACATATATAATAATATGTATTATGAAGTATGTGTGGTATTAGGAGTGCATGTCTCGCAATGTTATTGCTATCAATCCGGCGATTTCCGTTTGGACATACCGCCGGCCCGACACTGCCAAATGTTTGGACTGCAGCCATGTCTGTTCTTGGCAATAGGCTATGAGAAAAACTGCCGCACCAACTCGCTTGGATATATCCAGTTATAAGCGCCAAGATTACCCATTGCTGGTGGCGAGCGATTTGAAATTTACATACCTGGTTCACGTGAGAGGAAAGAATCACCAGATGACACCTGTGATGGTTGGATTAATCCGGAATCGCGGCCCTATGATAATGGATGTGATTACATATTTACGTACTCACCTGTATCCATCATCCGTAATTCTGTATAACATCATTTTCTTGTTATAATCTATCTGTATCGATAGAAATCGGTTTTTCATTTACATAAAAGCAACTAGAGTCCGTATTCTTTATACTGGCATCAGGGAACTCAGAAGTTCTGTGGCTGGCATTCCTACTCGCGGACGGAAAGCATTGTGGCATCGCGTTCGACTGTTGCAAGTTTTTAATGGGATGGGGCGAAAGGGAATGCAGTGTTACGATCCTGAAGCGGGGGGGGGGGGGGGGGGGCGGGGGGACCGCACGCCAGCATGAAGAATACGGACTCTAGTTTACTTGTGAAAATATATAATTTTGCCCTTTTTCATTTCCTAAGTGCAGTCCAGAAGAATGACGCTATTATAGCTAGTAAAATGGCTGCCACGGAAATATCATAATCAGCCAAGTCCGCGTGGACTTGGCTGATTTTGTGACAAACTCAGCCATGTCCATAAAAAAAATCTATTTTTTGAAGAATCTGTGCAAATTACATGAAAACTAATAATATGGAACTTATTAATTTTAAACATTCTATAATAGGAATAATATAAACTTTCACCCTCGTGACTGTGTACACGAGGAAACAAATAGGCTGATTTTCTTCTATTTATACATTTTGGATATGGCTGATTTTGAAATCTAGCGACACATTATGACCTAATTCATTACAACATTAATTAAGATAAAAACACATGTATGTAGTTATTTTTACTCTCACGTTTTTCCTATAGAAACTTCGCACATCTGTCGCTCGAAATTAAAACATTATAATGTCTAAATACTTAGGCAAAATCACTTACAAGAACGATTTTTAAAATAGCGATCAGTGGTATGCAAGTATTAATATGTCGCTCGCGGGTATTTTTCTGTGTCTCTGTCCAAACCAGTTTAATTGCGCATCGACCACTGTTTCGACCTATATCCAGCGCATCTGTGTTCTGCGATATGTATCTATAAAGCGACGACGACATGTCAGAAGAATTAACACGTGGTATCTTATATATTATTCGCACCGAACCTGTTTTACCTGTATCATAATATGGTTTATTATTCGAACCGAATACTGGTTACTTATTCTATGGAATATCGATATTGTAATTTCCCCGTAATTACCTATGGGATTAGAGTTATTGTGGATTTAAACGTAATTAACCTGTTTATTTAGTGTTGAATCGTAGTAAAAGTCGTATGCGAAAACCATATAGGAAGATATAGTTACTTTAACCCTTTAACGTATTGTGATCTCGCATGCTCTATCGCATAGATATCGCAAAAATTTACCTCTACAATCTACATATTATGTATTAAGCACATACATATACGGTATCTCCACAATTGAGGTAGGTCGTAGATAGTTAGATTAATAAAGCCTGAGCATAACTTTTTGCACAAGTAACGAGTGGTCCACTTTTCAGCTGTCAAAATCAGATCCCAGATTGCTTGACATATTGATTCGCCCTTTCTCGTTTCAAATTGAATTATTAAAAATTCTCAAATCAAATATATTAACTATCAGTGTTATTTATAAATAATATACATTCCTGTTATTCATCAGCTGTCAAAGTCAGACTAGTCCTTCACACAAAAACCGGTGGTAATTTCCAAAAAAATATGTAGCATTGATCTATGCATTACAGTTGTAGAATGTATGTTAATGCTAGTGTATTATTTATCATGTAACTCATCTATCCGAATCAAACCATTCCCTGTGTGAACACGCGTCAGTATGAGCACTCTATAGAACAATGACAGGTCATCTATAGACAAAGGGAGGGGCGTAAAAAGTAAGACCACTCGTTGTGAATGTATCGGCTTTCTACTTGAGTCGGCAATGGGTAGGTACATGGAGACAACGGTTGCTTCTATAAAATACCATTTTCGCCAGTTGAAAATGTCCATCAGGGCGAAACCAGTTTTGGATTTGTAATACTATATAAATATTTTTATACTTGGTATACATTTTTCGCGAAATCATTCGGTTGGCAACACTGACGTGTTGTTGAATAGAAATCCATTGATGATGGAGCTACGTGCTCTAGCACTTTCGTCACGAAAAACGGCCATTTTAAACCGTTTTCGGGCGGGCAATGCCCAGGCTACGCATGTACTGCGATGCGTTCATCGGGCGAACGTAAAAAATGCCATAGTATAGACAGGGCTATTAATTGACGTTTCTAACTGTCTGAAAGAATTATTGCACGTCAAAACGTAGAAATAGGGGCGCACAACCTCACAACAGTTTTTTTTTTATAAATTAGAATTTCGTTTTAAGAATGCGAGATTACATATTGACGAAGTGACTGCTGAGATGACTGAATATTTTTGAGGGTTACATGTAAATTGTATGTGAAACATTTCACCGCGAGCTTTCTTTTCGGAGAGAGATGAGCGTATGCCGTATAGGTACTATACGGTCTGCAATTTTATTAGATTCAATATTCATAGCTGATTTTAGCAAAGTTCATGAATTCAAGAATGAAAACTTAACCCAACTTAACCCAACAAATAATCCAGTATATCGGCTATTTTAAAAATTTGTTTGTTACTGGCTTCCTGTAGAGCGTTAAGCGACAAAAACCGTGTTTTATTTAGACATGAATTTTATGTCAGTACTATACGACCCAAAGAGGTTGGACGGTCCTTAATATACGGCCATATAAGTGTAATACGGCGAACGGCATACGTACAAGTTTCCGGACATGATTTTTGAGATGCTATTACCGTAGTTAAAAATGAATTTTCCATATTTTTCTGAATATCACAATTCTTTGAATGTGACGTTATTGTTGAAAGGCTCGCGATAAATTTTCCTTTATTGTTATTTTTACGAGCGGACTTCCACGACTAGGAAGTGCAAACAATATTTTAATAAAATATGCAAATAAATCATAATGGCATGCATAATAAAATATGCCATCAAATTGATAATATTGACCGTGACAAAATCGCTTTATTTATCAATCACGCTTCGGCCAATAGAGTGTCAACAGAGACGCTGTTTTTCCCTGTCAGGCAACACTGGTCGATGATGCCGCATCGTCTCCTTCTTCTACTCTTGCAAACAAAGCCGGGAGTTGACACAGATTGATCTGTGAATTTCATTAGGCCGTTTAACACCGTGCCGTGCGGAAAGCGTCAGAAACGACACTCTGTAGGTACCTATTATTTATTTAGTTGGGTGCGTACACTTGCAACGGCTTATCAGCCAGTTGTATTGTTTTCCCGCTCGTTTCCTTTATAACAAAATAAGATGTTTGTCGTCTATGACGTCACACTACGAGAAAACTCGTTTATGTTGTTTTGTCATTATGGTACCTACGACAATATACAGTATCATTTATTAATAAAATGTTGATGACAGACATTAAGAAACTGACTAATGGGGACTAAAAAATCAAAAGTTTCTAAGCTAAAGAATATCTGCTAATTGATACGGTTACGATCTCGGGACATGTTACATGTTCAATCTAAAACATTACTGAACAACTCAGATACGTCACCGTCACTGATGAGGACTTATCTTTGCTTACTGTACCTACATATCAGTGTTATGGTTATTTTCCTTTTGTTATATTTCTTTACATCACGAAAATACGGTATTTCAAACGAAAATCATAATATACTGTTTCCATATACTGAGCAATACCTCTATGGTTTCAAACTTTCACGGTAGTTTGTTACGGTATTTTTTTCATGATATTATTAATATTAATACTATCGACCCAGAGTACTTAATGGAATTTGATTTTAAATTCTAGTAGATTTAAGTTTTATATTATCCCATTATGGTTTGCACCGTGTGTTCGTTGCGGAGGCCGTCCTCAACAGCTGACAATAGCATCTACAACAAACATAACTATCGAGGCAGGAAGAAGAAAGAACATGCATGCGTTGACAACCTAAAAAACTGTTGCGAAAATCATATTATGAATAGTTATTCCTGAATTCCAGCATTTTCAGTCATCGCATCTATTCTATGCACAAGGCTGCTATCGGCGTCAATAAGTTAGCCGTCAAAACTGTCTATCTCGCTCTAAAAGTTAACACACCCACAGCAAGAGAGCTGCTGTTAAAACATAGCACTTTTTGATAGTTCAGACGGTTAACTTATTGTAACAATTAACCGCCTCAATACATAAATATGATAAACTACCCTCGATAGCCGCCGATAGCAGCCTTGTGCATAGAATAGACACACAGGACTGGGCTACCATATTGATTACGTTGTTTACGCTTTTGCTTTGATTTGTTGTTTTAGTAGCTACTTTATTTGCGATTCTAAGCGGTTGTTCATCAAATCTAAATAATGATGGATCACTGTACGATATTTATGTACTTCTTTATTGTGGGCTTGTAATATAAATGCAAGACGTTTTTATCTCAGCGTGACCCTGGCTAATAATATCAGAACACATCTGTGAGGACTTGAAGCGAACTTTGCATTACGAAATGATTTGCACATAATTTAATCAGTGGTAATTGACAACCTTCTTCAACACAACATCATTGTTTTCAAACTGTTTAGTATCTATGTAAATACAGTAACAATAAGTAGGTACCTACCTGTCTATTTTCAGTTGCATTTACCAATTATCTTCACTTATATATTATTATATTATGTACCTATACCTATGCTACGCTTATGAGAGTAGAAAGCAAGTTACTTATTTTTACTTTAAACTTTCAGGCTTTCTTTTAGTTGAGCCTCATTTTATAGTCTTAAAAATTCAAGTCAGAGGGTTTCAGGGCCGTACGTGTATCGATTATGATTAGACTACCCATAGGCACCGCTAAAATATAAACGACAGGCGAATTTTTTGACCTTGTTTTAATATACATGGTATAGTTAGTTGTCACTAGTTTACAACGTTGTGGTTTACTTTTTAAGTAATCAATGACAATAAGCTTTAAACGTGTTGCTTCTAACTGGTTAAAATTTGCATTTTATCGATTCATTACGTTTCGAGTTTAAAGTTTGAGAGAGAGAAAACTTGATGCTATCCATACTAATAATAAAATTGAAGTGATGTGATTTCGAAATATATGACTATATCCATTATACCTAATCGCAAAATATAGCTTTATAAATGATTGTCTGCCTGTCTGTTTGTTAAATAAGAACTCTAAAATTACTGGACGTATTATTAATGCAAAGCTTATAGATCTAGACTAAATTGTCCGTACTAATGTAGTAGTACGTAGAGTTGGTTATTTCTCTAGAAAATTTCAATCTCGAGATTCGGTATTTCCAGAGAAGAATTGTCGAGAATTCTCGAGATATCGAGAAATTAAAAAAAAACCACCTGTAAAAATCCTAAAATCAGTGTAAAAACAGACAAATTCCAAAAAGTATGATTTGACGAGATTTGATGAGACAAACAAATACGAGTTGGAAAACAAAAATAATTCAAAACATTACTTATTAAAATAGAATTTCAAATAACACCGACTGTCTATGGCTGCGTCTGACAATCGCGTACGCTTTTGAAATACAAAATTCCCTGATGTTGGAAAATTGCGCTCATTTTGAGTCGGCGTTGGCTTAATTGTGTTAAATGCCCCGATCAGCCTTTTATTAATAATTAATATTTGATAATAAAGAAACCGGGATTGAAAATCTCGAAAATTTCTCGAGAATTTACGTCGGGAAATTCCCGAAACCCAACTCTAGTAGTACGTAATATCATTACTTGGATTTACTGATTTAGAGGGCTAAACAAAAAAAATATAGGACTTAGTTGACTAACACAATTTATCACGAATGGGTAAAGTGTTCAGATAGCAGCTGTGGGGCGATGAAGGCTGCGTGATTAGGTCCAACTGTTATAATAAATAATATTACGGACTGGGAATTGGAATAGTATTTGAATTTATGTTTTAGTTGATTTAAGTTTTATACTATTACATTCGAGTCGTTTTTAACGACCCGGATTTCGACTCTCGGTATAAACATACACCATCCGCACTCAACAATGGAAAATGCACACTGACAATGTACACAGTTAATTCTCGCTTATATAACAAATTAATAAAATAAGGTAAACACCTTAATATTATGTTCTTATGGGTTTAAGTTTTGTACGATTCTATTTGAGGCGTTTTTTGCGACCCGCGTTTCGCCTTTCGGCATCTTCAGCCACTATATGCACTTACCAACAGGTAAATAAATACACAATGGCAACGAATATAATTAATTCTAACTTATATAATAATTTAATACAATAAAGTTGGTAAAAACTTTATCACCTAGCTATTAAGTCAAGGATCACAATACAAATATAACAATCAAATTATGAATAGTTGAAGTGTTTGTAAAAAAACCCTATCAATAATAACACAATCAATATGCGTATACATCGTCAAACCCTTATAATAGACCATTAAATAACAATCGATAAATGATACATTCAAGAGGTGTAAAATCGTCAATTCAATTTTTCAATTTGTCATTTGACATACAGTCAGGGTATGGACCTAATAGGTTGAGCAAGTAGCTGACATCCATTTCTCGCAAAAACAAAATCTGTTAATACAAACCTCTACTCTGTGGAGGCCCATATATGATCATATTAGGATTGGACATGGTCGGAAAAAAAATCGTCAATACTGGAAAACAGTGGCAACGTGTTGGGAATTTAATGGAGTTAACTAAGTACTACAAAAAAATGCGTTTTATTAAATAAAAACAACAATATAATGAGATATATCAATAATACCCATCAGTCTTTAAATCCCGGGTCCCAAAAAAGACTCAAATGGAATAGTACAAAACTTAAATCCATTAGAACATATTATATTATATAATAATTGAATCAAGTCTATTTTTCTGTGCGGTAGGTATTATATTATAATAATATGTCATTAAATTGTCCAATATTCCAGCTTAAGTTATTATTAGGTGTCTAGATTTATATTCAGTAAGAATTGTAATTTCACGGGAACGAATGAAACCAGGGAAGGTTTCGAGAGCAGCACATTCATTCCCCTTCGTAGAACCCCTAATACGTTCGGTTATTTATTGACGTTATCTCAAAGTGGTTTCCTCACGCTTCTTAACCGTGTTGTATTTTATAGTCTGCCTGATTTAACCGTGGGAGTATATACATAATATATGCACGATTAACTTTGACTTCCTCGTTTCTTGGTAAAATCACTAAGTGAGTGACTATATAGTGTAAAAAAACCGTAGAAAAATAAGTTAAAGAAAGTTAGAGAATACGTTTTATAACTTCGCATTTTTTACCACACTGGTACGCCTCTTTGCCTGATTACCTCGCATCAAATTAGATAAAATGGTATTCTCTTGTATTAATAAATAAATGATAGCACGAATAATGACTAGATATAATAGATAGTATCTTCAAAGGTGACGTAAAGTGTTCTCCCAATGTGTGCTACCAACACTCACGTATGCGTGTGAAATTTGGATTCTTAATGTAAGTAAGAGTTACGAATGAAAGCCACAAAGTAGGTTTAAAGATAAATGTCTCCAAGATAAAAGTAATGATAAACCGCTTTGCTGAACCAAAAGCGATCCTCATCAATGACACTTAAATCGAGTGGGTCAACAACTACGTCTATCTATGAGTCACCATAATATGTCAATTGGCGGTGCTATCTATGACGAGATTGCTTGCAAAACCAAACCGGCATGAAGTGGATTTACGCGACTGGATAGTATTATCAAAAGCAACCTCGCATTGAGTCTTAAGTGTTAAGTGTTCAACCAATGTGTGCTACCAACACTGCAAACTGTGAAACATGGACTCTTAATGTAACAGCAATCCATAAAGCGAAATGTGTCACTGAAAGGTGTATGTTGGGCATGGCCCCCACATCCTGAAGCGCCCCCCCCCCGATTAATGACACTTTGACGCTTTACAGTGACGTTTTCTAAACAGCGTTCGAGGTCAAATAATTTTTTTTAGCGATTTTTTAACATATCGAATTATGGTGTTGTCGAGTATCGACATAAGACAACCAAAAATTGCATCGCACAACCATATATTTATAAATAGTAATAACGTCTTTTCTATTACTATTCTCAGTAAATTTCTTAAACTTAAACTATATATGTAGGTAGTTACATACAATGTTTAGGTATAAACTTTAATTAAAGTTTTAAGTCTTAATTAAACTATAGGTACACTGAATAAAACTTGATATCATACTTAATAATGATCTTATTTATTAATACAAATTAAATTGTACGTAATTTTTCCATACGATTAAATCATTACAATGACTGACAAACACTTAATCTGAACAATGGCCTTGCATCTCCTTAGAAAGTTTGGATAAGTCAGGTGTATATATTGTTGTTTTTAATTTTAGGCACGATTCCAGATTCTCACCAATAAGACGACTTCTCAATTTACTTTTGATAAGGTTCATGATTTAAAAAGATTAATTCGCGTGGATATGTAGAACCGGAAAGGGAAAGAAGAGCACATGCTAGTTTTTCAACTGATCATATGAATCAGCGCCGCTTTCAAGGGGCCAAAGAGCCACATGCGGCTCGCGAGCCACGGTTTGCCGACCACTGCCCTAGGCCATGATGTTGGGCGTAATGCGGAACGATAAAAAAATACTAGTATTTTGAACATCATCACGCATTGCAAATGCATGAAACCCGATGTATATTCCGTAACCCATGAAAAAATTCGAACGCCCTAATGTGTGTTCATAATAATAACAAAAAAAAATCGTGGCAGTCAGTATTTTAATATGCTCGCGATAAGCGAAATTTTTCACGGAAGTTTCTAAATAAATTAAGACTGTCGCTTGTTATCGCTTGAATTTTCACCGTAGCGTAGACGTCGGGCGGCTACGGACCCGGCGTAGCGTGCTACGTCCGCGGGGGACGGGGTAGCAGGCGCCAGTTGTCTAGCTGGCTTTTACCTACCACCACCGTTTTGTTTGCCGGCGAATATTAATGATTTTCCCTCGCTTTTTACTTGCACTGATATTACGTGCCCCACACTTGTCATGACTGCATGCAACTTTGTAGTGTAACGAAGGAAATCAATTCGAAAAGGAGACTTTTAACCCACTGGCATATTACAATTATATATATATATATATATTGCCAAATATATATAATTACAATATTATATAATATATTATTGTCTATCTACAAGCCTGGGATTGCAGTCGTGGACAGAAGTTTCAATCCACGTATTACGCGATTAGTATTTTTTCAATTCCGTGATTGGATTAATAATTTTTCTGTTTTCTGGTGTCGAGATAATTTGAATGTATTACTAATAAAAATATACACACCAGAACTCTTGCAATAAGTAGCACTATCTTGGTTGGCTACACGGGATAAATAATTAAAATAAAAAGATTTAAAAGCAGCTTTCACAACACCACATACATATTAATTTACGCGTGAAATAGGTTTCAAACATTTAACTTCTTCTTTTTCCGAATATTGGATTTGGATTATATCCCGTGGATGTGTACGATGTATACAATTATATTATTTTCATTGTAACCGATATCTGACTTAATGTTTCAAACACTAAAATGTTAATTAATATTATAAATAAGTATATCAATATATATTTTTAGCATTGTACTTATGATTAAATTTTAGTGTTTATAATATAATAATAGTGTTTTATTGATTCATTTTCACCATGAATTGCCAGTTGACACCATAAAAGAAAAAGAAAGACCAAGAAAAAAACAATTTTTAACAGCATGTTGAAAACAGGTATTTACAATCGCATATAATATATTTTTGAATACGATTTCATCAACTTTGTTATATATGCAATTGTATTCATTCAATCCTCAGCTTTTTTCAGATTTCGTAATACTTACCTTGACAAAAACAGTTTTTATTAAAAAAAAAAAAAAAAAACTATTCCAAAATCCCAGGATTCCAACATTTTCAGTGCATACACATCGTGATTTTGGAATCAAGCAATGGAGCGGGGTGTCTCGGAATTGCAAATACAAATTCATGCTTCAAATGATAATTTTAAATACCTCAAATATAATATGTACCTACCTATACCTACTAGAAAACAAGTGATCGGCGTTCTACCACTTCTTCACCATACGCTAAAATAATACGGAAATGGACATAATATCAATATTAAATATGTATTTAATACGGCATATTGTGAGAACGTTCCAAACTTTGGCCAGAAAATTACCTCAAAATTTATTAACCCTTTCGCTCCACCAGGCTCTCAGGTGTTATAGTTTTTCCTCTACCATACTTGTCGACATTTATTAACCCCGCCGATGTTATATTCCGATTGTCTGATAAGATCCTCTGCGCTGGAAGTAATCGGACGTATTTTTTCGCCCGAAAGTAGGAAACATGCATTCGCTTCGATCGTGCGACAGAGAGGGGAGCGGGATTACCCTAATGCGGTCAGTGCACTGAAACGAGACGGGACTACGGTGTGCTAGTGTGCCAGCTAACCGAATTCGTGCTTTAATTTAGTAGGGTAGGATTTGGATTGTCTTTGAAGAGCTTGCATTATCCACTTTTGGAAAAAAATGCCAATATATACATAAGCGTACCAAACTTTATTATTGTCTGTTATATTATTCAATTTACATGACATTTGAAGTAACAATTCTTCTGCCAGGTGTAGTTTTTCGTGATTTTGCTATCAAAATCGCTGAAACTAGTTTCAATTAGTTATTATGCAGCAGTGTAGTAAATCAGGGGTTACATTTCAGTTTTACTTTCATGCATTTAGGCTTTATCTCTTCGTGTTCTGATAAAAAAAGTTGATAATCATCTAAAACAGTGTTTGTCAACATGTGTCCTTCTAATGTACCGCTAAATATTCTTAAGTTTGGTGTATAATCAGCATAATAACATAATATTAAACATTCTAACAACCAACACCCATGAAATCTGTAGATATTGAGGTGTAGGTAAGTATCGAAAAAAATGTGCAGTGTTTGCATGACAGCCTTTCAAATGAACGGATCAACTGATATAATTGAAACGTCACAATGATGCTTTCATATGCATTCCGACATTATTGGGAACTTTTTTTGTTCAAAAAAGCTCTCTTCACAACAAAAAGTAAATTAGTAAATATTTAATGTCTTGGATAGGTATTAGGAATCTTTTGATTTATCACTAAGCGAATACATCGGGCTATGCACCGACAGGTCACTTTCTATGACTGGTTCGATCAACGGATTTATACATTTATTATTATAATCTCTGCCACCACTCAACATATAAATATCACACAAACTCACACAGATACTAACAGGTCACGAAACACTGAGAGCATATCTAAAAAGATTTAAATCGAGGGACGATGACATGTGACGGCTACACGTCTCCAAGCAGTGTGGCAAGTCAGCAACGACTGCCCAATACAAGAAAAGAAGTGATGGGCTCTCTGAGCTCTTGTGTAAACAACAAAATCGCAAAATACTAAACAACAAAATATCACAAGAACACTACACAAAATATCTAGTTTTGACGATAAAGAAAAAAACGGAAGAACATAATTAGCTGCACGCTTAACCTAAACCGATAATCAAGCAAAAAAAATGTGATGTCATTACCATAAATGCGAACATGTAAATAACTCAATTATCTTCATAACTACACAAATGCGAATATGTAAATAATTTTAATTAACTAATAATACACTCATCATCAATTGTCTTTCTGAACTACCTTGTGCGAAAAAGCAAGGGTATGGCTCGCAATAAATTTAAGAAAATCAACAATAGCATAACGTTGTTTTGCGGGAAATGGAATAGGTACATAATCTTTAATAGTCCGGTATGTAATAAATCTCTTATGTGCTAATTAATATTAATGCCGCACGTATTTTCCAGTTCTTGTGTTATCGCCATGTATGTTTATAACTCAGAGAAATGCGTAAAACATATCACATGGTAGAGTTACCAGATACACATTTAAAAAAAACAACTTCAATTTGTGGATGAGATAGGTCGTAACTACGTACTGTCACGCGTGTATATTTATTTAGAATTCGGAGATCGTTGGTTCTGATGCGTATGGTATTTCTTATTTATCGGCGTAGCGAGACCGAACGCCTTTCAGAGCGAATAGACGATAATGTGCTGGCGGCCATGCTGGTTACCCGGTTCTCCCGCCGGCGACCGTGTGACGCCGCCCTAAGCAGCCTATTTATGCCAGGTGAATCGCATTAGGGGACGCCGATAAATTCAATGAGAAGAGGCCGGAACCTTTTCGGAGCAATTATTATCTATCGATAAGGTCGGTATGCCTCCTTCGGATCTTCAATTGATGCGTTTTATCGAGAGCTTTTGTAATTATTATATTATGGGTGCGCGTATTCATTTGAACGTCCAGTTCCCTCGTTGTGTTGACTGTTCACCAAAACGTTTATATTTCAATCATGATTAAAACAAATCTACTATTCACCATAGTTCTCTTAAATAAATAATTACAAGATAAAAAGAACTTTTTATATACAACGTTTTTAAATTTTCTGTTGAATTATTATGCTCAATATGCTCAAACTTGTACTTGATATGAAGTAAATAAAAAACAAACAAACAAAAAATATAGAATACTAAAATGTCATTTTGACATTTAATTTTGATTTCCATAGTAACGCACGTATATATTAATAAGTTATTTGCTAGGACCACCCCCTTAGCAACCAATAATAGTCTTTTATTTTTACGGATTTTTCTGAAATAACTTTCCATACAAAACAGAATTAACTGAAAATGAATTCAATTCTGCTTAAAGATGGCTAAAAGTAATAAAAGAATGCATTGGCATCGTGTTCTGTATATTATAAAAGATTCGAATGTCTAGCTAGTCGGGAAGTTACTTAAAAATCGATTGCAAGATTTGTACTGGTCACACAACCACCGGACAAACAAGAATACGAGCTAAGATAAACGTGGTAATAAAATAGACAGTCATGTATTTAGCTCTATTAATGGCGTTTCTATCAACACAGTCTAGCCATCTTTGACATGGGCTTTCATTTATTTTCTTCTGAATTTTTTATTATTCTGTTGTTTGAAGACTGTGTCATACGTAACTGGAGTTATATTTACGTCGTCTTCCTTACTTCACTTTTTTATTCTTATCTAGATGCCTTTATAGATATCTCGCATTTACTATTGATGTTTCTGTAAGGACTTTGGCACGCAAACTACTCTACTTGATGCTAGTCAAATGAAAATTGTGTCGGCTGAGAAAGATGCATTATTGAAAACTTGATTGAATTGAATTGATGAATATTTCGTCGTATTCATTGGGAACTGAGAACTGCGATTTATAGCCGAGTTTTCCCGTGGTAAATGAGATGTCGCATACGACTGATATTCTGTCGCGCCTCAGCGTTTAGGCATAGGGCAAACACAAGGTTGAGCCACTTCCCTCGCGTTTGTAGCACCGCTGCAGGGTGACGGAAGCATTCTCTGGCGGCATATGGAACACCTTTATATCCCATACCTCGTCTACCAGATGATATTTTCTTATGTGTATATGGGTCCGAAAATTCTTATTTAGGTCTCATAAATACGACCTGTTTACGCTTGTGAAGGGCGTGGGCGACGTATAAACGTCGAAGGCATAAAGCCCACCAAAAAAAGCGCTCGGTGCGCTCACTACTGAGTAGGCCCCCTCCCACCCGCGCATTACCCTTCACCTATGTAATAAGGGGCCCAAGAAGCACAAAATAATTATTATTATCAGTATTATCTCTCATAACAAAGCAATAAAAATATTATATTATTTCTCAGGGCTTGTAATTAATATTCACGATGACATCATTCTACCATCGAAATATTGGACACGCAGCAAACTAAACAATGGGTTCACTGTTATTAAATAATGCCTTCTCGCCCGTCTATCGACGACGCTTCCAGGAGCGTGATTTTGCTTGCCGTGTTCAATGAATGGACTACGTTGTATTTTCGATAATCCGTATCGCTGAGAAGACAAAAAACCATTAATCATGGGGCAGGCGGGCACAATGCGTCGTCAAATCCAGTGTGCGCTGGCGTATTTGATTACGTTGTATTTTCGATGATTTACGCGCCACTTGCGAAATTTTGCGCGAGAGCCCCACTCGCTGCGTTACGTGGGTTTTACGCCGAAAACCAAGATTTATTTCAATGATCTAAGTACAATCGATAGATTGTGTAGGCAATATATTTATATCACAGATTATGCAAGGTCTTTTTTCATTATGAAAATCAACATTATTAGGTACATTTGTAATCGCATAAAATATCTTTGTACGTACCGCGAAAGAGTTTTATTTTAAATATCTTGGTTCCAAAATTGAACATAAAGGCATATTTAATTGTATAACATATCTATCTATGTTTGTAGTACTTTTCAATTATTGTGGTTATTTTTTTTTATCAGTACGCATATTAGGTGAAACTTTCTATTGGTGTTTGTAATTAATTGTCTTTTGGAGAATGTGGCTAGGATCCTTGAACTGGGAACGAGACTGCTCGGTCGTCGTGGGTGTACATCTTACCACCGCGATTCGGGTCTCACAACACTCACCTAAAATCCTTAAAAATTAAGTGATTACCGTTTTGCGCTATTAATTAATCAAACAGTCAATTCAGTAGGTACCTAACATTGTAAACGAAACATTGATATGCATGTTTAGGTACCAGGCAACCTATTTCAAAGAAAAGGGAAAGACATTTTTCAGCGACGTCGACAAAAGAATTTTGGTTTAATATAGAAGCTATTTTCCTTCTTCGTCTTCAGTCGTATGAACACACGGCCGAATACCTTCGGAGCGGTGATATAACAATGGTTTATTTTCCACGCCATAGACTTTTAATATACACAACTCATATTTTTTTTCTATTTTTGGTGAAAAGACAAAAATTCGGCATCCGTTTCAGGCGTGGGGTATTTCTATTTTAAACATTCCAACTGTTCCAAAATTGTGGAAAGATACTCTTCTGTATTTGTCACCGGATAGAATTTTAATTAAATAATAATACGTTTTCATCAGACGTCAGTTAAGAAATTTTGTGACTGACAGACAATTTAAATATGCTGGATAAGGACTAACGGTTGGCAACAATAATTACAGATATAATCTTTTAGCTTGTTGAATAAACGTAATCTTTGATGTTATTTAAAATTAACGGTAATTTGAAAATATATTTGTACCTACGGTGGATAAGTGCCTGAGTTTTCGTCTTTACACGAATCCCGCGACTGAAATAATACGTCACATGTTCTTTTTTCAATGCGTGTTTATTCATGAGCTATTAGACTGGGCGAATGGCTGACAACCGTTTCTCGTAAACGTCTGTTGATATAACCTCAAGTCAGTGGAGTCCCTTTCGCTTTTTGCTTATAGCGAAAGTGGAAACTTACTTTTTTATTACTGAGAAATCTGCTCAATCAAAGAATCCGCGCCGCGTCATGCGTAAGATCATAAATGTGTAAAACAAGACAAAGTCATGAGGAAATAATATATGGCCGTATAGTAAAGATCGTCCAACCTCTTTGGGTCGTATAGTAGGTACTGACATAAAATTCATGACTAAATAAAACACGGTTCTTGTCTGTTTACACTTTACATGCCGATATAGGTACTGTATTATTTGTTAAGTTCGGTTAGGTTTTCATTAATTAATTCATGAATTTTGCCAAAATCAGCTATGAAAATTGAATTAATGTTCATATTGAATCTAATAAAATTGGAGACCGTAAAGCATACGGTCATCTCTTTCCAATAAGAAAGCTCACGGCGAATTGTGCCACGGTGAAATGTTTTACGTACAATTTACATGTAACCATCGAAAAATACCGAACATAGAAAGCCCTCAAGAGACTGAAAATCAAGATGAGGTGTACACGAGACAATATGTCGAAATCGGTTGTCTGATGAGTGATGACCGAGCAAGTGGCGAAATGCAAACCATGGGACACTTGGTTTAATGATATGGATAATTTCCAGGACAATGCAAGCTGGCTGAGGAAAATTGTGTTGCCTCTACCAACGAGCGACAACCTGTAGTCATCCAAGTGCCAACACGATGAAGAAAAACCCTTTTTATGCTTGTAGTTTTTTTGTTAATGTTGTCTCCTCAGTTGCTGTTGGATTGTATTATATAAACCAAGCCACATTTTTGGGATACATAGCATATTATATATTCCGCAAACGAAACAAGTAAATATCAATGTAACATAATGTTTTATTAGAATATGGCTTTAATAACTCTGTATGCTATGTCGCTTGATTTGTTATTGGAAGGTATTGTTAAAATCCCTATTTAAATTGAAATATTGTTATTCTAGAAAATATTTCTATAATTAACGTCCTACAAAGACAAGGGCTCGTATGAAATTTAGTAAAATAACATTAGCAAACACTTACTGAAAGACCTCGGGTGCTTTGTAAAGGTTTGCCGGAAATTAATTTCAGCTAACCTTTTTGCTTAATATACTCGTACCTACAGCACCAAAACAAGCATGCATATTTTCGAAATATTCATGCTTTGCAAGGTTTTTTATAAAATATATTCATACTGTTAACTGCTCAGTTATTTCAGGTATTTAAATTCTTCTTATCCTTTTATCTCCTCATTAGTGAGGAATTACGATCTTCCGCTCATCTGGTTGCACTCTTGAGCTCGAGTTCGTGCTCGATTTTCTTCTATCAATTTGGCAGCCGTATTGAAAAACGCGTTACGAGCAATTGAAGTTAAATTCCCTCCACCAAACCCGCCCCGCACCACACTCGGTCTTAATCGAGAGTATCACGGGACCCGTCAATTGGTGATGTGAAGCATCTAAAAATTGGCCTGGGAGTGTCCTGGGAGAAGGTGCCCAAGACTTAGGTTGCTACGCTCAGAGTGAGCTCTGACTGAGTTTACTGAGTTTACTCTAATTCAAAGTGCCAGGGAGAGAAAAAGCACATAGAAATTACTTAAAAGAAAATGAAGCTACTTATTTATTATATCAAAGAACGAAGCTAATCATACAGGCAGCAAAATTTATGTGAAGAGATCTTCACGCCCGTAGTAAGACGCCGCAAATTTTTTGAATGCAAGATAGTTGGCCTTAGTAGCAACCAGGTCGGACGGGCCGATGGGTCCAACAACTGGTTGGACCGACCTGAGCATCTCCTCCCGTTCGGAGCACATACTCAGACACTCCCACAGGATGTGATTGGCATCCTGTATTTCCCCTCCGCATGGACATGTCGGACGGCTTGCAAGTCCAAGCTCAAAGAGCCTGCCAGCGAAACCACCATGGCCAGTCACAAATTGACTGGTGTAATGGTCTGGAGTCAAATACTTGGTTATCTCCATTCGCCACTGTATGTCTGGAAAAAACGCGTATGTGAGCCGGCCCTTAGTAGATTCGTCCCACTTTCGCTGCCAGGTCTTAATGGCCGCGTCAAGCGACATGAGTCTAATTTTGCGCTTCAATAGTGCTAATCCCTCGCCGGCTTGTCGAGGGGGGGGGACGAGATGAAAATCACCAACGTCAGCCTCCTCACCTTTGAGGAGCAGCATTGAAGCGCCGCTGACCTGAATGTGCAGGTCAAGTGGGAGAATACCGGCCAGGACCGGGAGCGCGTCAGTTGAGGTTGTACGGTAGGCCTTGGTAATGGACAGGAGCACGCTGCGCTGTCCTCTTAAAAGAGAGGCTCTAAGTTTGACACTCTTGGGAATGCGCGGGCACCAAGCGCTGGCGCCGTAAGCCGCGATTCCCATAAAAATGGCGCCGTAGGCGATCTTGAGCGCCCTTACTCTTAAGCCCCATCCTTCACCAGCCATGCGGCCGACCCTCTGGAAGGCCACCCCAGCCTTGTGGACTTGGGTTTCGGCATGGTGTTGGAAATTTAGCATGGTGTCCATCTTGACGCCTAGATAGGTGACGATCTTCGACACTTTCACTCTCGTGTCACTGAATCGGACTGTGGGTGGTCTCGAGCAGTTCAGTCGTCTCGGTCCTTTGAGGACAATGGCTTCTGTCTTGGAAGGTGCGAATGATAGTCTATTTAGTTTACCCCAAGCCTCAATTGATGCTAAGGCTTCGCCAACAGTGCTCTCAATCTTCGCCCTGCTGTCGGCCTCGACCAACAGCAGCGCATCGTCTGCGTAGGCAATGACAGTACAGTCGGTTGGAAGCGGAATTCTAAGGAGATCGTCGAAGAGTACGTTCCAGAGAAGGGGCCCGAGGACTGAGCCCTGGGGACATCCCATGCTGGTGTTTCTCTCTATTGTTGTTGATCCAACTCGAAACTCGATCGATCTATTCGTGAAGTAACTTTGAATCGACGCGAACAAATTTCCTGGTAGTCTCTTCAGCCGAAGCTTTCGAAGTATAAGAGGCCAGGACGCACTATCAAACGCACCTGCAATGTCCAGGAAAACTCCTAGGACGTATTTACGGCGAGAATTTTCAGAGATGGCAATCACGTTCCTAATGGCGTCGACTGTTGATTTGCCTCTTCTGAATCCAAATTGCTTATCGGAAAGCGGCGAGTGTGTCTCCAGGTGGGCTTCAATCCTGTGGCACAGTAGCTTCTCCAGCACTTTGCCCAGGGCGGGCAGGAGTGTTAGAGGGCGGTAGGCTTTGGGGCTTGACGGTTCTCGGCTGCCAGCTTTGGGGATTACCTTAAGTAAGCCCCTCTTCCAGCAGTCGGGGAACGTGCCGCTTCTGATGCAGTCACTGAAGAGGGCTGTAATCTCTGGCGCGGCGATGGCCCATGTGCGTTTGACAAGTAAGTTGTCAATGCAGTCCGGGCCCGGGGCCTTGCCAGCAGTCAACGTGCGCATGATTTGGTTGATCTCCTGTTCGGAAGGCAACGATGAATGATCCGTGTCGATTGGAAGAGAAGCCTCAAAGCGGGTCGTCCTCATGGCGTCATCATCCCTGGACTCATCATCCAGAGGGATGAGAGCCTCGAGTAGGACCGCAGCCGTTTCAGACTCGGTACTGGTGAATCCGCCACCCGGTTTCTCGATGCCGCACAGGAGGCTCGTCGGTCTGAGTCCCAGCCTCAATGCACGGTATGGAGGACCCCAGGGGTCCGAACCTCCCTCAATGGTAACGAAATTACGCCAGTAGTCTTTCTTGGCTTGAGTGATTGCTTTCTTGTATTCCGTTCGGGTGAATTTGGCCATGGTTGCAAGGGGATCGATGGAGGCAGGTGGTTGCTTGCGCAGGCGTGCACGTTGATGGACCTTGCGCGCTTTTCTGAAAAGATCACGCAGGCGCGAAACATGCTGCGTCCACCACGGCGACTGGCTTGGTGGCTTGGGCTTGCAGCGTCCGAGTGAAGCTTCGGCTGATCCGGTGATGTCTGCAGTCAGTCGTGAGGCGGCCGAGTGTACGTCTGGAAATCGGATTCTGGATGTCCTGTCAAGCTTTTTGGAAAGCGCCTCTTCAAACTTTTCCCAATTCCCGTCGCGGGTTCTAAACCGCGCGGGCGGAGTTGGGGAAACGTCAGAGCCGCCATCGTGCGAGGAGACAGAGGCCAGCTCAAAAGTGATCAACCGGTGATCACTCATGGAAGCGCTCTCATGGACTCTCCAGCCGCTGATTCGTCTCGCAACGGATTCAGTGGCCAGGGTGATGTCGATGTGGGTGCTTCCGGAGTTTGCGTGCGACACGAAAGTCGGCATGCTGGTGGGGTCGTTGAGGACGACCAGGTTGTGCTGGTGAACTAACTCCTCGATGGCGTCCGCGTCGCACAGGGGGATATCCACGGGCGCCCAGAGGGGGGATTGCGAATTTGCATCCGCACAGATGATGACATCCCTGCCACTAACTGCGCGAAGGATGCCGTCAAGCACTGATGCCACGTGTTCCTTTGTACTCTTAAAGCTGAAGTAGGCGGAGATAACCACCACGCTGCCTCCTCCGGGAAAGCTTATGTCTGCACACGCGACTAACTCAGTTGACAGGTGCGAGAGCGACAGCACGCCAAGGCGAGGGTCAAGAGCGAAAACGCAAGCCTTCGGCTCCACACCCCTGGCATTGACGACAAGACCCGCGCACCCGAGTCCCTTTTCAGTGACCTTGGGGCCCCTTTTAGAGGCCCAGTGGTACGGTTCCTGTACCAGCGCCAGAGACAGGCCTGTGGCCCGCATAGTCTCAATTAACTCCGCCGAGCCGGCGTCGCTCAGGTTGACGTTCAACTGAGCGAAGGTAATCATCGCGTGGCAGTGTAGTCCACCATAGCCCTTTCACGCAGCTCGGCGTGGAGCCTTGCTGGGCAATCGAGACTGCCGGTGGAGTGATCAGACGGCTGCTTGTGCTTGTAGCAGGCCACGCATTTGGGTGGGTTTCCTTTGCTGGGGCAGTCCTCGCGGTCGTGGCCGGAGATGGCGCAGTGGCTGCACGTCGGCGTTTTGCTGGTGCATCCTTTGGCCATGTGACCAAAGAGGTGGCATATATTGCACTTCACTACCCCAACGTAGTCCCTAAGAGGGAAGGATTCCCACCCCATGTAGAGTCTGTCCTCTGCAATAAGGGCAGTCCAGATGGCCGCCGGGGCGAAGACCACAAAGTGGCATCTGCCGGTTCTTGGCCCGGCTTTGTGGCTCAGTCTTATGTCCGCGTATGCCTTTTCTGGCAGGCCGGTCTGTTCACGGGTGGAGGTGAAGATGGCTTCCCGGAGTTGTAGTTCTGTGAGTGTAGAGGGAAGGTTGAAAATGATTACACGAGGCTGCTTTTTCCCGGCGAGCTCGGCTCGTAGGGCAGCCTCCGAGGTCTCCAGGGCTTTAATAAGGGCCTTGGCCTCGACTTCAGAACGGGGATGAACAATTACACCTCCGTTCCTTATATTACGGATACCCGTAATTTGAACCCCAAGAGACCTGGGGTCGAAGGCCTTCTTAAGGATCTCCTTCGTGGTATCCGATTTCTTCTCCCCAGATCCGGTCGGGAAGAAGAGAACTCCCGGTCTGGGGGCGAGGGGAAGCAAGGATGGAAACTGTTGGTTGGTGGAGGCGGAGGAGGTAGAGGGTGCTGCATGTGTTGACGTCGTGGCCATGGGAAGGCGGCTTTTCCTGCCCAATGCCGTGGCCCATGACATAGGGGCAGGTGTCGTGGCGGCGGGTTGGGCATTTGCGGGCGCTTGAGGCTGGATGGTCTTAAGTATCTTGGTTTGAGCGTGCAAGTCCTTAATGGCCTTCTTTTGAATTTTGAGGCCAGAGGTCCTATCTTTGAGCAGTTGTTCCAGGTGTAGTATTCTGGCTTCTTGGACAATGGATTTTCGCTCGAGTTTGGCCATGGCGAGATTCTGCCGGCTGTGGGCTTCAGATAGGTTCAGCAGAGCATTGGATATTCGCTCTTTGGCGCCGGCCTGTTTGCCGCGGAAGGCCGATATAATCTCGTTTAGACAGGTTGAGACTTCGGTATAAATTTCGTCGTGTTGATCAGGGTCTATCCTGGAGAAGTCCATGGGTATCCCAATGTCTTCGCCAGAGGAGGAAGAGTCGTCATCATCTTGTCGAGGGGGCGCCTGATGGTTTTTTGATTTGGCCTTTTTTGGCTCCGGTTCCGTAATTGTTGGAGATGAGGTTGCTTTTTTCGTTGGCGTTTTTGGCGAACGTTGTTTAGTTTTGGCCGTCCTAGCCGAAGATGGAGCGTAGGCAGTGCATCCTGAAGTGGATGCCGTGAGGGACGAAGAGTTGTCGGGGTTGGTATGATCCGGGGCCTCCTGTGGAGGAGTGCGCACCATATTTGGCATGTAGGTGCGCAATGGTGTGAAGGTAGAGAGTGAGAGAAGGCGGATGGGATCTGTATTTAATATGAGGGATCGTTACACGGCCGGTAGTTTGGATATTGTGCAGTCTTAGTGTTTTAACACTTTTGAAATGGTGGAAGAGGGCGAAGCGATGCGATAGTGTGGTATGTTGAGTATACAACAATAGTGCCTACTCTGCTACCAGGGGTGCTCAAGTGTAGGGTCGGGGTCCAAATGGGGTCCCTTGACGTTTGGTCAGGGGAGGTCAAGTTGGGCCCGCGGTCCAAAAATGGTCCCTATCCAAAGTTGGACAGGGACACGAGGGGGGGTACGGCGGACCTCAGAGACGATGTTTTGGCGAGGTTGACGTGAGTATATGCTGTGGTAACGAGGTGACGGGGGAAAAAGCGTGAAAAAATTCTAAGTCCAAAATGGGCTTGATGTAGGTATATAATAAATAGAAAAAGAGAGAGGTTTGGTGAATCTGAGAGAGAGAATTTAAAGGTCGGAAATTGAAATATGAAATATTGGTGCGGGTAAGGCGAGGTGACCGCCCGCTTTGGACGGCCGCCAAAAAGCGACTGACGTCAAAAATTTAAAAAGTGGGCGTGGATTTTGAAGTATGGGTTTAGGATGGAGGAACAACCGCGAAAAATCACTGAGGTTTCACACTATTCACATATGAGTAACGTTATTATGTTAGGCAGACGGTTGCTCATTCACTGTACGAGTTTGAAGTGATTTGAGCGTCTGGTTCAAACTATAATAATATTGTCTTTCGATCGATGCACTGGTCGTCCCTGCATATAATATATAGCAGTTCCTACACTAAATTTATCACGCAATAAATATTATATTATTACAATAATTAATTATTATTACAATACTATTATTAAATGAAGGAATGGAAATACTTATTTTAAAACACCAAATCTAACAACAACAACGCTAATTACATCTGTTTATAACTTGTAATAATAATTAAACTAATTAATTTAATGGTTATCAATTACACGGGAGCAATAAATTTATGCAGAAATATGATTGTTCGCGAGTTCATTGCTGGTTGGCAAGGAAAAAGGCACATTTACCGGGAAAGTCCTAGGGGAAAACACACAAAAGTTTCACAAATCGTATTCCATGGGCAGGCAAAGGTATTAGTTAAAAAACGGGATCAAAAACTTGTGAATAGCAGGGTCAAAATTGAAAATAACGAAAGCGAAATGATAACGATGCAAAAACACGTCAGAACGGCTCGACCGTCGCTGTGCAGGCGAGCAGGTGGATTAGATTAGATACGGCCTGTGATGCATTGGGCTTCTAATATGAAGATATTGGTACGCATGGTAAACGGAGAATCTTTCGCCATCACCAAGTCTCTCTCGAGCGCGTTGATTTTCTTCATAATTCTTTAGTTAGCTCCAATTAGGTAATGTTATTTTCAGACATTTACTTAATAAATCACTATGCCAAGATAAGGGTTGATTTTCATTATAATCATATCGCGTAGTATGGTCATTAGAATCGATATCATATTCAATATATAGACACAATGGTCAATGTAGATTGTATTACCTACGTCATACATAAAAGTAACTACTACAATTCATTCATAGACACCGCTTAATATGAATTATTGTACTTTTTTTAGGATTTTTGAAGTTATACTTCTTTTGGGACGTAGTGAAATTGAGAAACCGTTACGGAAGTTCACCTCGTCATAAATAGCTTCGTTCCGTTTTTCTATTGAAAATATTACCATATTTAAAATTTCTCTTTCCCATTGTTTAGGTAAATTATTTTGTAATTGTTAAACGATGAAAAAATATGACAACTATACAAAATAAATTCAATAACTATAAAAACACAATTAATATAATTTAATGTCTCTGCAATTAGCGAATAAGTGATTTTTAGAGCCCGTGATTTTTCCCGATATGGTAACACTGCTGACAAACGCAATTGACTCCCTAAAAACGATTCATCTAGTACCTATACAATTCTTATCGATTAGAAAATTATTTTTTACCATACCTATGACTTACTGATCAGAAGTGTATTGCGCCCACTCCTGAATCACGATCAGTGGTATATTATATTAATTAGTAGATTGTAACCGTAGATATAGGTTGTTTGTCTATTCTTATGCGAGAGTTCGCCATAATATGTTAAAATTTGTATTGAATATAGAAGAGATGTGGTAGTCATCTATTCTTGGGGAAAACCATCAAATTTTCCAATCGAAGCTTATTTTTCACATTCTCGAGTGACATAAGCGATGCACATCCTGGAAAATCCCAGAGGCGGCGGGTGTCGCGGGCGGGGGAAGGTTCGGTGGAGGATTTTCCAGAAAGTATTCACACAGGGCGGAAGGAAGGCGCGAGAGGGCGGAGGCGCCGAGGTATTGATCTGGGTGTGACCCAGTTCGGCCCGCGCAGCCGCCGAGGGCGCGGACCGGAGGCGCCCCCGTCCCGCGAACCCGCCCTCCGGCTGGTGACGTAAGCCGAAAGCAGGCGGGACATCGATCGCCGCCCGCTCCGATGGCCAGCTCTGGAGGAATGCTTTTCCCGCCGTAATTACGAACTGCCGGCGTACCGAGTGAATACCAATTCGCTCATGCCTCATGGTGTGCTTCTTCCGTATCCACACAGGAAATAAATGTAGGCTTAGCTTAGAGAGTTCCTATCCTGACATACATACGACCGTTTTATTTATCGGGGCCAACGAAGTCAAGAAATATTCTAAAAACCTATTGTCGGAGATTTTAAAGTGCGTAATGTCATTTTTGTTTTCGTGTTCTTGTCAAATATTTTTTCATCATTTTTTATGAACTTAGTTGAATTATATATGTTTCTTCTTTGACAATGTCCGATCCGGATAAGATCATAATATGGTGATCAATATCCACAGAGTGGAGGTTTGTATTAACCAGATTTAGTTTTTACGAGAAATGGACGTCAGCCACTTGTTCAACCTATTAGGTCCATAGTCTGACTCATACACAAATTGAAAAACAATATATTGTGAACTTGACAGTTGTTTCTTAAAACTTTTGCAATATTTATGGATTGAAAATAGACTAGAGTACGTTCCTAGTTTTACACCCGCGATGGTAGAACGTCCGCCTCTGAAGTTGTGGGTCGAGGTCTCGAATACCGTGTCTGGCAAATTTAAATTTTGTTTTTTTTTTGAAAAGTGTGTCACTAACCAATATCTTGAGCGAATGCTTCAGTCGCATCGGCGCAAACATGGTAATTTAATTTTTTGAATTATGTTCAATTTATTGAGTGTCACGGGTCTTACAGTGGCGAAAGGCCTTGCGTGTCGTAGAATTCCGAGAGGAGTGGGGTCAACCCGTTCATAGGCTTGATCACGATCCTCAGTCATAAGGACCTGATGAAGAATAAGATGTAACATTCCATTTACCTATATAATTTGTATGTTTTCGTTTTCTGGGGCGGGGCATTAAATTGGTTTTTTCATCTGTTGACTAGAGCGTTGCCAATTCTCCTGGTCTAGCATTTTAGAATAATCATCTAGCTTTAGAAATTTGCTTCTGGCATATGGCGTTCAATCTACCATTTTTCGAGACGGACAAATTTATCATTAAGAGCTAGAATGTTACTCTAGATTTATGCTCCAAAAAATAATATGCTAATCTGTTATCGTACAGGTAATCTAAACAATAAATAAATGTTATATACAATACGTATATGATCAAATTTCGGACCTATGTACTTTCATTTTTAGCTTGTTTTCATAAGCTTAGATATTACATATTGTATTATATATATTATATTTTCATAAGCTTAGAAATCAGCGTTTCTTTCATATGGTAAGACAATTAAGGCGAATACTCCCAACTACCAGACAGCAAGCAGAAAAATAGGAATCATGCGATATGAAACATTTTTTTGATAATTGCGTTTTAAAGTATTTTGATTAATTAATAGATAAGTAAAAGGATTATAAAATGTCAATTCGTTAATCACGCCTTATTATTACATAATATATAATATTAAGCTTCCTCTAATGTACAAAAAATATTTCTGACAAATTCATAGTTTTAATGTTTTTTTTGTATATTTTTTAAAAATATCGATTCAAAAAAATCGGTGTGTGTACTTATGTACGCGCGTAACGTTAGAAGGCGTAACAAAACAAAACTTGTGATAACCTAGATTCTTCGAATAGCTTTTAATTATCTTGTTAAATTACACACTCTAGAAAAAGGACCGCTTATTGGAACGCCGTTGGTTTATTTCTATACACTTTAACTTATATTACTAAATTATATAATTATTTTTCGTTGTTTTTAATTTTAAAGTAACAACTGCCACTATGACGTTTAATAGTTTGTTTACGTAAGGAATTGCAAATGGCTGACAATTATAAATTCGCTGCCTAGGCAACGGAACCATTCTAAACTATAATATTATACTGTATAATCGTCACGATTGGAGTATCATACTGTGGCGTAATGGTAGTGCGTTCGGCTGATAACCGAACAATCAGTGGTTCGAATCCAATGGAGTGCGTTTATTTTTGTGTGAAAAAATAAATTATGTGTTACATGTCACACGCCAAAAATACACTCTGATCTGATTTTCCATACGCGCCTAAAGAAGTATATCTTCATAAAAAGTGTAAATTCTTAACTTGAAATCCTTTTTATTTATATCAAATTTAATTTTGGTATGGTGAAAATATTGAAGCTCAATTTGATATTTGGAGTATTCAACTTAAATGATGATTATCTTCTAGCAATGAAGGTACTATTTCTATTCTGATATTTATATGTTTCAAATAATCCATTGCCTCAGTGACGGATTACCATGTCGCCTTCCCTCCGATGTGATAATATTGTATTGACATCACATCCTCATTGGCCGCTCTAATTCCATTCTGAGCGATGTTGATGGCTTCCCCTAAATCTCGTCCTCCCCCAGGGGGATGTTGTACTTAGCGCACCTAGTTGCTTATTGGGGGTCGCAAAGTGTTAAGCGTTTTTCTCGAGAGTTTTCCTCCGTCCTAGAATTAATAGCTTGTCTAGTGGGTGGTATAGTGATTTTAGCTGCCCGTATTAAATGGTAGGTAATAACTTATATAAGTTTTATTTATCACTTAGTATTCACCACTTATTTAATACGACACGTGTTTCGTTCTTTAAGTACCGTGTGGTAAATTTTTAATCACCGAATACAAATAAATTACTATTGAGAAAGATCCCGACACCGGTTAATAATTAAGGTAATTAATACTTTGATTAAAAATATTAAAGCCGATTGCCAAAAATTAACGCAATTTAGAAAGCGCTACAGAGAGAATTGTAAAAAAATCTACTAGTTGATTTTATTGCAATTACATAGGACGCACATAGCTTAGTTGCTAGAGCATGTGGGCGCGGGTTCGAATCCGAATAATATTTTTTTCCAGTAGTTATCTATTTCTCTGATGTGTTTTCAGATTATGCATGTTGAATCTCATGAAAATATAATAGGATTACATGTTTTCAATGGATTGTTACAAAAATTAAATTATAAATATGTATACGAATATTAAGGTTACCTGACATCACTGGTGAATACTTGGTACTAAGCGATTAATTATCGTTTATCTTAGATCATAAAAATAATTTAAGCAAGAGATTTTTTTCTAAAAATACAAGGCAATTTCCACAAATAGCGCAAATTCACTTATCATTATATCCATGGCTGTGTAAATAATGAAATCAGAACGTGAGAAACTAGCAACACCTTTAAATACTAACTATGAATATATGCGATTAACTGCACATTTTGGAGAACTATGAGATATAAGTCTTATACCAAAATACTATTTAATATAAACTGGTCATATACGGTTTATTCTGAAATTTTAAAGGTAAGCCAATTGTGATAAATACAATTTTTTTGTGCGTCACTTGATTACCTGACTGAAGTTTATAGTTATATTATAACAATATATTTTATATATACTTACTTTTTTATCTTTTATGGTGTTAACTGTCAATTCATAGTGGAAGTGCATTGTATTAATAATTAAATAAATCACAATATTTACTACTAATTCCATTTAAAAAACATATATTATTCTGAACCGGTTTCGCCCGTTTGAGAGGGACTATTTGTCCTAGTCACTAGTTGACAATATTTACAGTGTGTATTTTTTTTGTTTCTGATAACCGTTTATCTCCGTCCATCAGGCAGTCGTCGCCACTGCCTGCCGTTGTATTAGTGTTAGTATGATTTTAAAAATCCTAAGCCCAAATATATTCATAACTGAATGTATCAGTCAGGATCTTTTCATTGAGGGATGAAAGCCTTTCTACGCTACTCATTACATTTTTCTCCTATCCTTTATAACGTTGCAATGCGCGGTCGATATCGACCACATATTGTGCAATTTAATCGAATAGGTTCTATGGTTCTTCACACTGTCATGTTCGAAGTTCAGATCATAGGAACAAAAGGTTAAAAAACATAATTTTGAAAAAACCCCAGAAATATTGTAAAATTTATGAAAAAAAATGGACCGAGTGGGACGCGAACTCGCCCCATTTTCCCATTTTCTGGGTGAGGGCTCTTACTTTTAATCCATATACTATCCATACGAATTATTTCTGATGTACATACTTAAAATTCCACCAATCTGGAAGCAATCTGCTTTGTGATCAATGAAGGTAAATGACATTACTGATTTTTTAATCGTAACAGACGTCCGGCGCAAACCAAATTTTATTATTGACGTTTTTGTATCTACCCGAATGAACACAGTGAAATTATTTTTCTTTGTTCCAAAGGTTTCCCTGTTAGTCTCGGTCCAGCACACGGTACACATTGCCATGTACACTCTACAGTGCGTAGATCTCTCTTTTACCATCGAAATTTAATCAACAGGAACGAAATAAATGTCTGTACAGTGGAACCCCGATCTACGGGGTAGCAGTGTAATTGAATTGAATCAAATCCAATTATTACAGAATATTATTAGGTTTCATATCGAGATAAAACCTTTTCATTAGTCCGTAACATCGCCACATTGACTATTGTCAATATGTCATTTTTCCCCCGCCCGAATGTATCACGAATCGCTAATTTAGCTCGCAGCATGTGTTCTCCGTGATTGCCGTGCCTAATCCATTACGTAGATCGGCGCCATAATCCCGCCGTCTCTTATTACCCGTTGTTGGATGCTGTGTATCGGAATAATCCACAGATTTCTGCTTAATGGCCTTGTCGTTGATTGTCCTACGATTTTATTCTATTGTCTATTGCTATTTGGATATTTCTCCACCATCTGATATTAAATTGTATATATATATATTGTTGTTTACTGCTTCTGTCAAAGGATGGATCAATACTTGTTTTATTATCTTAGAATTGTAATAAAATTTGATCAGTCAACAACGTTTTGCCAATACAAATAAAGATGAGTGGTCCGTTCAGTTCGGTGCCCAATCGTGGATCCTCTAAATCAGGGATTCCTAAACTTATTTGGTCCACTACCCCCTTTTCAGAAAATAAATTTACTTTCAAGCGAACCAACAGAAAGATACGGTGAGAAATTGGAGTTATTTTGTACCGATGACATGTAAGAGTTCCAAATAAAATCAACCATATTATGATCGTTCGCAACATAATTGGAGTAAAAATTACGGATAATAATAAAAATAATCCTAACGAGAATGATGAACATTGTTCGCTGCTACCGATTTGTTAGCGTTCGGCTCTATTTTTGTCATCAACATTCTCAAATCACTACAATTGGTTATAAAGAAATTCATTCATTTAATTTTGTCAATATGTCGGAAACATGTTATGCATTTTTGTGGATAACTACGAAATGTTTGACCATACCTACATAATTTTCAAAAACACTTTCTGAGAGAGTATATTATAACCAACAGAAAAAATCTTTTTTGAAAAAAGTAAGCCACCCCGACGTATTATGTTATGTTAAATTATGTATGTTCAATAATTAGAATGATACATTCTTAAATCTTGTGAATTATTCGTTGAATAAAAGAAATAGTTAATTACGAAATGTTTGTTAATCGAAATCTATGATTCAAAATATATTCTAATATCCATTGAGGTAATTCAAACATTCTAACGAGAGCATTACCACGTGATGTCACCGAATTTCTGAATTCAAACGAAGGGCCTAGTTGTAATTACCTAATATCGTTACATTTAATTTTTAATTATCGTGACTGTAATGATCGATTTATAATTAAATTAATAATCTGGGGTTAGGTGTAATCAAAATATTTTTATCTGGTCTTATTCAATCCCTTTGACATGATCATTGTTTAAAAAAAACCAATAACCCTCGCGGAAACCGAATTCTTAACGCTGTTTTAGTGAATCGCTGTTGATGCGCAAATATCATTGAATCACCAAGACTTTGCTGGGGAAATCTACAGGGAATAATAATATATTCTTTCAAATTATTGTGGTTATACGACAGGTGTCAATTACACTGATTTGATTGTCAATTAGACGAATTTTTGCAGCGCTGTTTCTTCATTATTTTACAATATAATTTTGAGCATAAAAAACCCTAAATTGTAATTTCGTTTTTTAGAGCTGGACTATATTATCATGTGCCACCAAGTGCCACAATTCATTATATGGGAAATAAACGTTATTACGTCTACATCACGTTTTACGTTAAATGTCTGTGCAGTAAATTCTATGGCCGGGGTGAATAGCAAGTAAAAAAAATCAGTAGAAACTTTTTTGTGAGCAAAGAAGAAATACAATGTAAACCACAGAACATTAATTACTAATTGGACAAAGTGAAACAATTATCATCCAGTATTACAATATTCCAATGGATATATTTTTTTAAAATAATCACTTGTCTGGCTTGTTTGTATATTCCAAACAACATTTGATTTGTGTGCTTATATTATACACAAATGTAGATATCGATTTATTGAATCTGCAATAAGACGAAAAATGAAATTTCATGTCGCCATTTCGTGTACTTCTACACCCCCGGCCACAGAATAATCAACGTGGGTAAATTTCCATGCGTGAATTGTTCCCGCGGCTATTTTCCCGTGAATCACTGAATGGACCCCTAGCCTTCCGGGTTCATAGGAAAATGATGGAACAATTTTCTGTGATAGAACCGTTTGCGTCATACAGAATATTTAATGACTTTACAACGAAGCAATAGCCATAATCATCATTTTATCTGACAGCTGCACTTAAAAATAAAATTGGCATACGTTATGTTTCATTTCTTTCAAATAACTAGGTATGGTATTAATTGTAACCTGCTCCAAGATAATAAGTATTTTTAATTTATGGTTATTCTAATAGTAACTCATGTTTGCCTGTACGTTCAGTCGAATAGGCACATACAATTATCATTCGAATGCATAATCTGTGTTGATTCACGTGGCTGTCTCAGTTGTCGAGTAATCAAATTTTATGACACTCCAGAGTCTTTTTTATCGGTTTATATTTGTAAATAATTACAAGATTAAAATAACTTTTTATATACGTTTTTAAATTTTCTGTTGAATTATTATGCTCAATATGCTCAAACTTGTACTTGATATGAAGTAAATAAAAAAACAAACAAACAAACAAATATGGAATACTGAAATGTTATTTTGATTTCCATAACAACGCACGTATATATTAATAATTTAGTTGCTAGGACCACCCACTTAGCAACCAATAATAGTGGATTGCATTACGGATTTCTTCCGAAATAACTTTTCATACAAAACAGAATTAACTGAAAATGAATTCATTTCTACTTAAGGGCGGACGTGCTCAGCGTGGGTCAAAATGGAGCTTTTTTCTTTTTTCAAAGCATGATCCTGGACATTACTTAAACGCTGTAGATAATCTATTTATATAATTTTGAAGCCTTATTATCCTTAATATTTATTTTAAACATTTGATGACTGCATAAAGTATTTTTATTACATAAAATAGTATTCTTTTAAACCTCTCGCTCTAATGTTTTAGAATATAGTCATATTTCAGTACATAAATGTGCAGTGGTGTTAAGATTTTTTACATTTATTAATTTTTAAACGCATTTATAAAACCATCAGTATAATTTATGTCGACATTATTATAGTGAAATATTTACGATTAACAATTATATTGATAATCTCTGTGATCCCAAATTTGACAAGTATTAGGCATTTTATTATTCAAAAAATGGCAAGATTAACACATTTGAAGATTATTCTAAAGATACTGATTATAAGCTATGTCTTTGACCATTCAAGTGTGATAAACATCCTACGAATTAGGTAGTGTTTTTTTGAAATACGCCATTTCTTTTGGCATTCCCCAGTGGTTAAGCTACAACATACGGCCGTAGCCATAGATTGACAAACTATAATTGAAGTAGGGAGTAAAATGATGTTAACGCGCGTGTTTGAACATGTATCTAACCGATTTTTTTTAAAACGGCACATTACAGGTCGGCCATCTTGATTTAGCTAATTTATGAATCATGAATAAGGAGATATCGTTAAGTTGAAAATTGTTTTCACCTCATACGAGATATTTCAAAAACACAAAATTCATTATTTGCAATTGTTGAATTTGTTGAGTTGCTGTTATTAATTTTTAGTACGTAGCGTAGTAGATTAAAATTATGCAGTGCTCGTATATTCTTCTTCTTTGTTGTGTCACAGTTATAGAAGTTAACAAAGGCAATACAAGGATCTCGATGACATTTCATTTCGCCATCATATAAACCATATTGTGCACCATATCATATCTACTTGAATATTTACAAATAGTTATATGTTCAAATCGTCATTGTCTCAATTATTCATCCAACTCCGTTCAAAGTTTGCTGTCATCGCGAAATAAGCTCTCGCGACGCCACGAACCGAGGGCTCTACGGCCTACGCGGCGCGCTTACGTAACGCGGCGGCCGCTACGCTTTGGGCTAGGTTAGGCACGGCTCGGCGTTTTAGCTCTACGGGCGGCGCCTCTGCGGGACGGGCGTCGCAGCTTTTTGCATTCGTGCAAAGTTCGACGCGCGGACTGTGGATTCAGAACATGATCCCGCATACTAGTTTAGCGTGCGCTTTTACCATTGTTGGGATAGCGACATGCCTGCCAATATGCCAATAATGATGAATATTGGATTCTGTTATTGTTGGAAATTTATTAATTCGTTCTGAAGTGACATTATATTCGTTGTAAATTTTTTTATGCTGGCATACGCTTCCCCTAATATTTCTTATGATACAATCTAATAACCTTTTGTGTTTTTTTTTGTTGGATTGAAGTAAATATTGCAAGCGTATGAACACAGTGGTATCCACACGGTAGAGGTTATATTAACAGACTTTATTATATTAATACTATCGACCGAAGGTACTTAATGGAATCTGAATTTAAATTCTGTTGGATTTAAGTTTTGTACTTGTTTTGTTTACTTTACTTGTTTTTATTCAAATTGAATAGTACAACACTTAAATCTATAAGAGTTTAAACAGAATTCGTTACGTGGGATGGTTGTTGGTTACCCGTCCAACTCACCGCGGTCTTATACTGGACCAAAGATACATTGAAAAAATTATGATATGCATTTATTACCTAGACGCGAAATGCAGTATCAGAGACAAACTTTACTGACTCTCATTATGTTACGGTTGAAAGGGGGGGCACTCAAGTCGGTTATTGCGGCTTGGTTTCAGCAAGGGAAAATTTCGCCGCTTTCGAAAAGTTTGCGATGTCTTACGTGGAGCAAGGTATCTTTTCAACAAAGTGAGACCGTAATATATTCAATCAGGATAGAAAACACGTATATTTCAGTGGATGCCAATCAAGGTCATGGGACACAATTTTAAAGGGTGCATAACGTTCGTTATGCCAATATAACGGGCGGTGTTAAAAATAACGAGACAGATTGCGCTGGTCTTATTATTATAACTCGCGAACCCATGGTATTCTCACGAAGCGAAAAATAAATTCATAGCCTTTTCGGTATTTATAGGTCACAACAATATTAATATATTGTTAACGTAGCCTTTTGAAAGGAACTCAATCAATACTTAAAAATGTTTGAGCTGTTGGAGAATAGCGAACGGTACCTAGGTAGACAGGTACCCACCTTTCTGCCTAAGTATCTTTTATCACGCGCCTCGCAGAGGTGTTGATCACGGGATTATTAAGTGATTAATTATGTTAGGTGTGACGGAGGTATCTGCCGCACGCCGTTCATTCGTTTTTCTTTCAACCATCATACTAATCATTATATTAAATTATTCAATAATATGCGTTTAAAATGAAAAGACAAAGAATAGAGACGTGAAAATTGATTTTATAGAATGTTGACTATTCGTGGTGTTATTTTAATATGTGAAATACTAATCATCCCGCGTAATTATTTAATGATCATCGATATTGTCAACTGGTTGAAAAACATTGTCACATCACTTTATAAATGTCAATCAGTATCTCAGTACTCAAATGGAATAGTACAAAACTTAAATCCATTAGAATTTAAATTCAAATTCCATCAAGTATCTTCGGTCGATAGTATTAAAATTAATCAGTATAAGTTGGCGTTATAACTATTTAACTGAGCCTCATATTTGTGTGAAAATTAGTCACCAGTGAATTCAAAATATTACACAGTTTTTGTACATAAAATCTGCTTTTCAAAATATATATTATTTGATAAGAAGACAATGTTGAGTACTATGATTATATTATATTGATAATTAATTATTTCTAAAATAGTTCAGAAGCTAATTAGTTGATTTCATTCTAAACTAACGACCATGGTTATGTTATTTTTGTTCATGTGCATTAGGTATTTCCTATAATAATTAAAATAAAACACATAATCATCCCGCATAATTTATTAAATTGATAGATCCATTGAAAAGATTGTGTTGCAACGGACGAATTTAATCATGATCGTTATTAAATTCAGAGCATTGGAGCGGAGCTCGGAGCAGGAGCACGGAGCACTGGAGCACTGGAGCAATGGGATTTTAACCGGAACAGGAGCGAAGCCGGAGCACCGAATATTGTTAAATTTTCGCCCTAAAATCTAATGAAAATAGTATATTTTGACACTTTGCAACACTGTAATTATTTGAAATATGGCAACACTGTCGAGTGATAAATAACCTCACTTTTTTGACAGAAGAGGCAAATAATGGGAGACGATTAGCTGTCGGTAAAATTCTGTTTAATAGAATTAATAATGAAAATAACGATTATTTTAAAACTATTTTTTTTAACATTTGTATAAATATGTATATTATATACTGTATATATATACAATAACTTTTTACCCGGAGCGGAGCAGACCCTGGAACGGAGCCGGAGCAAGTATTAGGACCCGGAGCGGAGCAACTCAAAAAAGGATCCGCTCCAACGCTCTGATTAAATTATATATTTATTTATAAATATCATACATAATATTATATTGTATTTCATTTTTATTAATACGATGACTTCTTTCCATCACCCCTCTTCACTTAATATGATTTCTTGCCAATCTACTGTCAATAGGATTTGAATAAAGTATAAAATCCTTTTTAAGTGTTACATATTTATGATCTTCATATTAATTATTCTAAGTACAGTTACCACCTATATACACAATGTTAGTGAAATCTAGTTTTGCAATGATATCACGTACCTATATTTTATTTGATATTGCTTTAAAATTTTACCGAATCAGTGTTTCGAAAAAGCTAATATGCTGAGCCTGTTTTTCATTTTCCCTTTCGAAATGGAGCCCTATTATAATATCTGTCAGAAACACGCGAAGATCCAGTGAAAAATTAGTTGCGAAAGAAAAAGAAAACTTCGGAAAACGTTCGTATCAGTTTCCGGCTCTCGGATACGGAAGGAGACCCCCTAGTGGCGCGAAATATTAACATGTCATGTTTATTTATATAACATAATGTTATTCATGATACTGTGTGATTATTTCGCAAGGTCACTGGGCGTTATCTCGATTCTGATTTTCTTTTGAAGCGGTTTCCATTTACATACACTTGTTTAGAGGGTGCGAAAGGTTTGCGGGAAAGTCGGGGGTAGTATTATTATAGCTCGGGGCGCGGTGATAGTAGAGTTATGTAATGCTTTAATAATTTCACCGTACATTTTTTTGTTTCTATAAATACTTTATTTTATTCGAATGTGGTATATTTATTATTCTACCATTGATTTGTTCGATTGTTTTCCATATTGTATTGCTTTTTGTGATTGGCTTAGCCGTAGGCATATATTATATACGATTAGTGCCGCAGGCGAAGTTTTTTCCTCAATAGAGATGATTTATTAGTTTTTGTAAATATTAAATTCATTTTCACTTCAAATAGTACCCTATTTTATGGGGCTTTAGTTAAAGGTGATTTGAGGAAGATTGGTATTCGCGTTCTCTCATGGCTGAGGATCATGTTTTGACATGTTTTTTCCCTGCCTCACAGTATTCTGCTTATTTTAGGGTAGAGTGAAGACTGCCCCCAGGATGCTACTTCACTAGTCTAGCCGACGCTCGCACTCCTGTTTACTACATTAAGGTTACCAATAATTGTCAGCAGATCATATAATATGGTATTACGTTATTATTTAATCATTTACTCTTAGCAAGGCTGAATCCTTTTACCGCTAAAGAAAAGCTATTTCAGTTGAATGCTGTGTGACGCTCCATTTTGATATACTTTTTGTTGTTTTCCAAAATAAATAACTATCTAAAGGTCATCTGATTCGCGAGGTCGAAAAATAGGATTCGTATTTTCGAAAGTAAAGAAAGTTTTTCCTGAAAACGTTATCTCGGAAAATGGGAGCCCTCTTCGCGACGCTCGGGAAAATCCGTTTTTCCCGCCGAGCATAGGCGGGGCGTCGAGCGGAGAGAACCTTACGTAAGAGCTAGGCGGGGGGCGGCGCGCGGGGGCGGAGGGGCGCCGTTTCGGGCGTCTCCGCCGCCGGCCGAGCGCCGTCGTGACGCAGTGTGACGTGATTGCGGTGCGCGCTACTCGGCTCGATAGTTGGCGCACGCCGTCAGTCGCCGGTGCAAGCTCGCCGCGTCCGAACCGCGAACCGCCGCCCCATCGCGCCCAGTCGAGGCTCGCCCGCCATCGCCGTCGTACCTCCCGCCGTCACCGCCGTCACCGCCGTCTCCGTCACCGCCGACCGGCGACATGTCATAGTCGAAGGACCTAACACCCCCCGCGAAGCATTAACCCACGGACTGCACCGCAAGCGTATTATCCAATAGTGTCTCGCGGTCTGGGACGTAGGTGGCAGCCGCTCGACCTACTCTCTTGTGCTATTTTTCCGTGAGCAGCTTTTCTCGCCCGAGACAAGATGGGAGACAAGGTAAGCGCACTATACCTGCGCGCTGCACACGCATCATCATTATTATAGTACATTTCCATCGCTGGTGCTCCTACTCCGTGCCGTTTCCTCGCGGAAGACTCTCCGCGACTGTCCCTCGGGGTGTTATTGATTTATGAACCCTCAAGGTCTTCCTTCGGGCCCACGGAAATCTTCCGCGCGGATGTGAAGATGGCTATTGATCGATGAAATTTTCACTCGCCTACCATTACACTTTCCTCTTTTCACACAACCCATTTTCCATATTTATTTCATACCACAATGACATTTTCACTCCCCTTTATCACATAATTCACAAGTTTCTGTAAAATTTAATAAAATTCATTCACTAATAATACATTAACTATATCAGTAGATATTATTCATTCATTATCTCGACCTTACAGTGATCAATGATTCCACTTCCATAGTGATACAGTACCCCCAAATGATATATGTACACCCCAGGTGTACTTAGGGAGTAAAATCTATCTTCCAAGCCCTTATAATATATAGATATATATAACCCAAGAAGGTGACTATTTTACCTCTTATAATTTTTATCCTATTCCAAGTCTTTCGTTTATTGAAGGCTATATATAACAAATACATTAAAAATGACTAGTTTATCGTGTATGCTTCTTCTTTGTGCATATATATGTATGTGTATAAAGTGTCGGTATATTGTATAGGACCGATTTTCCGCGCCTTTTATTATCTGCCGGTCAACAGGTACTGAATACATCTATTGTAGTTTTGTCATTTCATTGATGCTGTAATCCAGTTCGAAGGCAATATGCAAGGTTTCCCGTCATGCTGTAATACATTTTCATTGTCGGTAAATATTATATATATCACACCTTTTCATACATATATATATGTGTAAACCATTTTATTGACTGTAATGCATTATATTGTATATCACAGACATTTTACACTTGCATACCATTTCGAACAGTCATTTATAATGTGTGTTTATAGTTTCTGTCATTGATTTAAAAAGTCAATATGTACAACCACACACTCCTTTAAACACATTTTATTTATGTACATGCATTAATGTGGCTTCATACTTTAGCTGCATTTTATTTTTTAAGCAAACCTACCATATTGTGCATTGTTCATATTTATAAGCATGTGTCAATACATAGGTACAATTAATTAATTTCTCCAATATGTAATTATTAATTAACTTATTTTGGTCGTAGTCTATTGATAGAAAAAATAATAACTACGGTTACCGATTGATTTAAAACAACTTATCGTTCGCGTTCTCGGCTTGTCAGACTATTGCGCAATCCGGCGCGCATGGCTATTCCAGGATAAAACATAATTTTCCGCGAAAAAAAACGATGTGTCAGATTCGGGATTCATTCGTAACTCTTGGCGTTACGGGTGTCAATTGTTGTGCAACAATCAATAATAATGTATGTTACAATCGGATATAAGAACTATTATTATATAAAAAAAGAATATCATTAAATCTGTATCTAATTTTCATGTTTTATTACCTACTTAAGTTTCGTCTTTTAGTGTTTATATTTTTGGAGAGGTCAAAAGGTCCTGAATTAATTTCCCAGTCGATTAACTGTTGTACTTATCGTAGAGTCGTTTAATCTCAGAAAAACCAACCCTCTTATCATGTTTAGATTCAAAGAGACATATATATGAAAATTATGTTGTTAACTGACAAAAATTGGTGGAATGTTTGTATGTTAAATAAAATAGTGTATTTTAAAACCAAACCGGCCTTGTTTTTGTCGTTGGGCATATCTTCAAGGGCTTTATTTACGACCGTTTATATGATTTTTGTTTGCAATATTAACGTTTTCTAATATGCTAATATATGAAAGTATCCTTGAGTTGTATGGTTACTTTTCACGAATACCAAACTTCGAGACGCCGCGGCGTCCGTGCGAATCGATAAACCTCGCTTGCGGCGTCGAAAATAGATGTAAAATACTATTTCTTCTCGTTTATTATTCTTCTTCGGCGCGATTTCCTCAAATCAGTCAGTCGCTAATGGCAGATAATCGCTTTTGGACCCGCAGCAATCGCAAACAAAACGTCCCGATCGATAGATGGCCTGTTATGTAACCTAACCTTTATAACACTCTAATCGGTTTGTTCGGCCGTTTGTGAGAAATAATAATGAATATCTAGAGTTTTTTTTAAATGCATTAGATTCTATACCACACAGTTATTTTTGTATTTGATTCCGTATGTCTCATATATGCACCTACAGGATTTCTTCAACTTGGAATTGAAGAAGTAGATCTTGGCAAGTGACAATGGTTAATCTCTACCTAAAATTATCGGTGATAAAGACTATAAAACACTGACATTTTACGAACAGTTATAAATTGTATAGCGCTATATGCAAAATTATTAACAAAGCTATCAAAGTTTTGATACATTTAGTCTACTTTTGGTTGCAGGACAAGCACAGTGTAATTAATTATTGGGGTATCATTTATTTGATGGAAAATTTTCCAATTTTATATTGTCATTGTAACTATGATAATGTTATACATAGTTATCACTCTTATAATGTTGAAAAATATATTCGTTACATATGAAGTAAGCAGTAGCAAAGTAGCAAACCAATTTTTTTTTGCGAACTATCACCGTTTAAATGTTTTTTTTATTAAATTTTATAATATAGTTTTACACAGCCAGCTATAATGGTGTCTAGTTAATACAAACTTGTTTTATTATCTTCTTTATTCCGTATAAGAATTGTGGTAACGTAGGTCTTTCTTCGATCAACCTTTTCCTCAATAAAACAATATTTTTATGTCATGATTTTATGTAAATTTTGTGAATACGTGCTTGGTGACGGTTACGTCTAGACCTGACCCATCTTCAGTTGTGTGGATGTTTTATTCAAACTTAACTTTTTATTCGCATGAAATATTGAATGTTTAAAGTTTTCTGCTGAAAAAACACGCAACGGCTTGTGGACACGCAAGAAGAAGACAAAAAGGGTGTCGTCGGTTATACATTATGTAACTTTTCCAGTTGCAGTCGGCCGCCGATATACATGCATTATGCAACTGTTTCCGATGCAGTTGTGTTTACTTGGTAATTTATTGTTTTGATAAAGTCTAATCGATATTAATTATACTATACTATTAGTAATCATTATTAATAATAGGCGTGATTCTGGTGATTCTATCCATTGATTTTTATTTGATTACCATAGTAATCGGAAGAAGTTTGTACTGATTTAAAAGAAAGAAAGACTTAATTTTATGTATTTTCCACTTGGTTTCCATGTGATTTTAATAATTTATATTACACTAGGCGTGTTTCGATCACATGAAAAGCTTCAACTCAACTAGTGAGCACTTTATGTATTACAATAAACGAAGTATTTTACATGTTTTGAGTTAGTTGGTAGAGCATGCGAACGGCACATACAAGCAACATCATTCGACAGTAGTACCTTCCATCCGGGTGCCCCGAGTTTGATCTTGGTGAGGCCACAATATATTTTTATGATTTTCTAAAAGTCTGGGTGTTTGTAGTTATTTCTCTTCTATTACTAAATACCCTACAGTCATTGGGCATCATGGCCTGTTGTAGCGCTAAAAAGAATATAGGTATATGTTTATAATATTAATTTATTATGGTTTTTGTTATAATGTTGATGAAAACTAATGCTAATATTGTTATCACGCGAAAATCATTGAAACGAAATATTTACTCAGTACTAAGTCTGCTAGATGAATGAAAAATAATAAAATTATTGATTTATGTATACGAATAACGGTTTATCAACATTTTGATCATTTCGAGTACTATTTGCAGGGTTTTAGAGATATGATTGGATTATACACCAATATCGAGGTTTAATTGTGTAAAATTTTACAAACAAATGCTATCTTAATTAATGACCAGCTATTATTACTACTATGGTTTTTCTTGCCAGTGTTTAGTCTATTACCTATCTAAATCGTCACAGTGTTGGCTGTGTACACACATACGCACGAGTTAAGGCCAAGAAAAGTAAACATTATTTTGTAATTCCGTTTCGATCCGTTCAATGAAATATTCCACTCGGTGTTACCTACGATACGCATAATAATCCCAAGGTGCTTTTTCACGATTGAAAAACGCAGTGAACCTCCGAATAATGCCGCAGGTGCATTACTCGTGTTTTTCGCTCACTTTACCTCATATTTTTAATATAATATAGTACAATGTACCATTAAAATAACAACTATATAATGACACTACAAAATTCCCAATATAATGTTTTCCTTATTGAATAAACACGAATGTGACACAGTTTACATACAAATGAATAATAATTATTAATCCATCGTCCATATGGGTTTGGCCATTAACGAAGATAATAGTAAGCTATGCGCGTTGTACCAAGACTCATTATAGTCAGACTTTGACACGAAACTGTAGACTACGATGGTAGTGCTAGTTATTGTTCATAATTTGTAGAAAAATATGCATAATGAAAAAACGAAATATGCAATCGATAATCTATATTTATTGCGAACAGGTTACCGCATTGCATTCGAAGATAATCAATTACTAGCACTAACATAGTAATTGTCAAATCAATGACATGGCCTGAATATAGTCGTCATTGGCGTTGTAGATTGACTCCGCTGAACAGGCTACATCACAAGGATGGAATATAATCAACCAATCACGAGACTCTTCTTCAACAGACTGGAAGGGAAAAAGAGGGCTGGTAGATCTAATCTGAGATAATTAGACTGTGTAGATAGAAATATGGAGTTCTTGATGCTGAAAGCCAGTGGAGGGTGTTTGTGGTAGGATAGATAGTGGTGAAGGCGTTTCCTTGAGGCTGTCACAACCGACATTAAGTTGTATTACCGATACTAATGTGTGACATTTTACCAATTTGCCAAAAAAAAACCCGTTAAGTTCTAAGTGTTTCAGTCGCCAATATAGATATAGATAATTTTTTTTAAGTGGTTGTAAACATCGATATTCCAAGTCATTTCCGCGTGCGTTTTTTAATTGAAAGTTTTCACTATTTCAATCTAACGGAAAACTCGACGTTAAAATTGAAGGAAAAAAAAACCGCTTAGAACTCAGTCGGCCGCAATACAATACAAAATGAATTCGTGTTATCAAAGTTTACACCGAATTATTTATTATTTATTTTAGTGGTAATCTCTTCTCAAACAACACGACTGACTTGAGCCGGTGCTGTTGACTTTATTTATCAAATTAAATATTCGTGATTTACTATATTGTATTTTTGTCTGTTTTATCATTTATGAATTTATTATTGAGTGTTTTTTTAATACAATTATTCACTGCTATCTTTATCTATCTATCGCTACACGATGGTATATAAACACTCCATATTTTATATCACAATCTTGTCGCGTCTGGATTGACCCGCTGAAATTTCACTCTAATATCAAAATCGGCATCATATCAATATTTTTTTTCAATCTAGGTGCAAGGGAAGGGCGTTATTATTTCGTTATTTCTGATAAATAATCGTACACTGTATTTTGTACTTTCGAGGGAAATAAATTTAAATCAATTATTGACCACAAGTTTGTGGTATTTGCAGGTACAGATTCAATGTATTCATATAAATATGAATGAAGTATTACAATGCAATGTGTATTTGTTAATAATATAATAATATATTATAAGTCACAATTGAAATATGATGCATCATGTATTTTAATTGCATTCCGATAAGTGCATCAGTAACTAACTCGACACCAATAACGAGCTATGTTCGAGACATTTTCCTGTAATTGTTTTCAGTAAACAGTGCAATAATTACCTGTGACCATAATTATCATTATGCGATTACCTGGAGTACTTAAATTATTTACTGTGTGTAATATAAAATACAACTTGATTAGATTGTAAAATTGTAAATATTATTTTTTTTTACTACAAACAGCCGACATTCATTTTATCACATCTCGATTACCTATCATTTTTTTATTATCAATTTTGATAATTAAATTATTATATAGTTATATAATTACAAATTATTGTTGTAGTTACCTATCAGAAAATATTGCGAATAGATACAGCACAGCAGTCACTTACAGAGTAAAAACAACCTGTGTTATAATACTAGTATTTATTTTAATTTAACTCACATAATTTTAAATCACCATGGCAACAGTTGTTTTAGTGGTCTAGAGTTAAATTATCGTCGCTATAGATTGGTTTGTCGAATATCCTTTTTCGTCGAAATCGAATTTTTAATGCAGAATGTTTTTTTGTATCTAAATGGACTAGAACCATCTTTTTCTTTTAATTACTTTGTAATGATGTCATCATTCATATTCTGTAAAAATAACAATTTAAATATCTCCATGTATTTAAATATAGGATTATGAAATTTGTTTTTCGTCTCCTGAACATTTCGTCTATTCGACAAACCAATCCTACAGCGACGTTATGTAGATTAAATCCTATTTGAATTTTAGTTCATTGTATATTATTTAATCCACCAAATATAACACCATTTAGATACACACAGAAGACGTTTCTATCTAATTTCGCATATATTTTGTTCAATTTTTTTTATGTTTACGAATGATTTTGACGTTTCGTCGATCTTTGACGTTGCGAGGTAGTACTTCGGTATTGTGCAACTAATTTCATGAATGCCCAATCAATCCGACAGTGGTCAATATACGATTTTGGTGCAAATCGGTACTGTGATGGCAGACGGTTATAACTGCAGTTTTTTTTCACCTTTTAAGTAAGTTTTCTTCCATAATATGTTCCAAATTGTACATTCTTTGATGTGGCATAATATTAGAGCAGCAACTTTATTGGACACAAAGTAATGAATGTTAAAAGATATCTGCATCTGACCAAATGTGAAAAAAGTTGATGGTAATAGGCTGGATATGTCACTCAGCGAGTGGACAATCATTTGAATAATGCTGTCATACCGTGGTTATCAAGGGACGCTAAACGAATATAGGAACGTCCTTAAATCCTCTGGATCTATGAAATTGTGTAAATAGCAGTTAAGTTATAACTTATAACCGTTTGCGATCACAGTACCGAAATAACAAAATAAAATTTGTTGGTTAACACCATTGATCTCTCTTCTTGGTCGTGCACTCATGGCTGAGGATCGTGACCACATTTAAATTTCGCCATCCTTTGAGCGACCAAGACTTTCCATCCTTCTCGAACTTCCGCTTCTCTCAGGGCAGAATGGATGGTGCCCCCAGTCAGCTCTTTCACTTGGTCGCTCCATCGCGCAGATGCTCTTCCTCTGCTTCGCCTCCCCTGGAGGCTACCCAAAACTACCAGTCTCTCCAGGTTGTCCGGTTCGCGCCTGACAATATGTCCAAAAAACTGCAGAATTCTTCTCAGACATATCGTCGGGAGCCGTTCCTTTATCTTCAGTCTCTGGATGATTGATTTGTTTGTCTTGTGCTCCGTCCAAGAAATGCGAAGCATTCGACGCCAACACCACATCTCAAAGGCATCAATTGCCTTCCGTTCTTTTGCCTTCAGGGTCCACGACTCGACTCCGTATAGAAATATCGAGAACACTAATGTTTGCACAAGTATCATTTTTGTGGTAATCGAAATTCCCCGATACTTCCATATAGTGGTAAGGCGTGTCATCGCATTTTTTGCAATCTGTGTGCGCCTTCTTATTTCCGCTTCGCATCCGCCCTTTCCACTGATGGTCGATCCCAGATATACAAACTCGTCGACTGTTTCGAGGTTTTGGAGTGTACTTGGTGTTGGTAGAAGGTTGGCCCGATCAACAACCATTAACTTGGTCGTATTCCTATTAGTAAGGAGGACGTATTTGCGACTCTCTTCCTCTACCCGGTGTAGCAGCTCTGTGAGTTCTCTTTCATCAGCAGCGACTAGTGTGGTATCGTGGTAACATCATTGATATCATCTATAATATAATGCAAGAAGAATTGTTATACCCGTTTGTAAGCAAAGTTATATCATAGCCAGTACTAGTTTTTGTAGTTAAAAAAAAACAAGGTCACATTTATCCATAAATGCCTCTGAGGTGTTAACCTATAAAAAATGGTTTTCAAGCGAATTCCCTCGTAAATGAATACGTTTCGCTAACTCGCCTTTAATAACTTTGAGTGTGATTAATGATCGACATAAAAAGTCGAGAGATTTTTTTTTGTTTGTCTTTCAATTTAGTACGTGGAGAGGTTTCGCGTATCCCCCGGACGAATTCGCGAAATTGTAATCAACCGAGTTTCATCACATGGATTTGGTTATCATATCATGCAAACATACGACATAATGATTTCCGTGTTTTACTGCCGTGGAGTATTAAATTACAAACGGATAATTATCGTATACGATGTTTACAAATTTCAGCAATGTAATAATACGTGTAATCATCAGCCTGATAGATCTGCTTGATGAAGGTCTCATACAGACACTTCCAACCATGGTAGCATACAGTTATTTGTCCACTAGCCAATCGAGATGTAGATGTCCGCTTTCTCATGTCTATTTGCTCTTAACCGTTGATCGCTGTTATGGTTAATCCACTTCATACATTCCATGGTGTATTACTCTTATTTTTTAGTCTCACTTCAGCTAAGGGCACCATGTTTCTTGTGCATGTCTGTAGAAGTATGTATAGTTCGAAGAACTTAGACTGTAGAGTTCTACTCAACTCTACAACTGACGTGTTATTGTCTATGGTCAATTATATAGCATAGACAGTTGATAAAACAGTTGCATTTTGGCCTTTCAACAATGTAGACAATTTACGCGCGAAAATCCGCGTAACATTAACCCTAAATTCAAATTATAATGTAAATCATCCAACTCAGCATAAAACCAATGTGATAGTTTTTTATTAGTGCCGTGTTTATCCAAATTTTATTACTACAATATAAAACCAAGAAAATACCATTACTGTGTATTATTCATCACTACTCGAATTTACCATATCACACACACCCAACGCAACCTTCCAGACAAGATATTAATAACATCGGGGACTAATAAGCATCTACATATTATTATTACCCCCGATAAGACAACTTAGTAAAGCTGTATACATAACTCTAAATTAGTAGCCTTTCACCTATACTTGCTGAAAGACCTTATAATATATTATGTAAACAATGTAAGTGCATGCATACTGATTGAAGTATTAATTAATCACTGACGTTTAAATTCCATCATATATCCTTGGATTTCTCCATTTCTGCTTTATTCGGACCGTGCAAAAGTCAAGCGAATTGGTAGGCGTTAATTTCGCCCGCAAACAGTATTGGAGAAGATTGTTATTATTGCAGAAATCATTAACGTTAGCTTTAGAAGTGGTTGTGCCCAGCTAAAACCTGACAATACTGCTTCTTTTTGGTCTCGTACAGGTAGCCAGGTTGACGTAGTCATGGTAATAATAATATGAAACCTTTTGCGACATTAAAACATGCTTTAGTGTATATTTTATAATTTACATCAGCGCAAACAATATTGGATTTTGTCTAACGATCCGTGCATGGTACGGATAACTTCTCGGTCCTTTTCCGTTCGTTTGAGGACGTATGTGTCACAATATTGTCCATGACATGTTGTCGATACAGCCACACGTCGAAGACCTCAATCCTCTGAAATTTGCTGGTTTACGGTTCATATCTCCATGCCATATTGAAGACTTACGACGCTATTACTGCGTATCACACGCAAGTATCAGGTCTATTTTATTAAAGGCACCTCAGATATATACACACTGGTAAAAATCATAATTGAAAAAAATACGAACCTCGTCGGGATTTGAACCCGTATTGGTGTCGCGCCAATCTGTGCATTAAGTATTTCATACCAGGCCATTTTAGATCTAATACTTTCACTTCTGACGAGTGGAATGTGCCAATTATGCTACGAGACTCCTATCTAATTACGACAATTTTAACTAATAGGTCATACATTAAATGCTTATCAAATTGCGTTATTGTTGACTATCGGTTTTTCTGTATTAAATTAAGGAATATTAATTACTTTAATTACTAACCGACGCCCGGTTATCGCCAAATATTGTAGTTATAACGTCTACTTGAACTTGCTAACAATTTTTAATAAACTATTTTATTCAATGAATAATTCACAAGATTTTGAGAATTAACATTCCATATATTGAACATTCATAACTTGAAAACACCTCAGATATATAGGTACCCACTATAAAAAAACATATTTCAAAAAAGGTGATTTGCTTTCAAGTTATGTATGTTCAATATATGGAATGTTACATTCTCAAAATCATGTGAATTATTCATTAAATATAAGAAATAGGTATTTATTTCTCGAGATAATTGACTTATTTAAATTTCAGCGACGACATTATATTGAATGTGAATAAATGTAGCACAAATTCTTTTGATTATGTATTAAATGATTTATTCTTCTGGCCTGATCAAAGGAGTTTTTCATCCTTTGCTACTGCAGCGAGCAATCGATTCTGTGTGATTAATATTATTCCCTTTGGATGTTTCATTCGTGACATTTCTATAATAGATTAGATTATATTATATTAGTAGGGCATATTGCTGGTATTTATCGCTTGGATTAATATTATTTGTGGCCGCTATTTCTGTCCGTGCTCTCAGATTATACAAACTGCACACATGCTCGGCGGCTTATCTCCCGATGTCGCATACAAAGTTAGTATATTACGAACCGAACTTGACATCAACGATTTTTTTACCTCCTGAACTATTTAATCACTGTAAAATGGAATTATACCAAGTTGGCTTGATCAGTCAAATTGTTAATATTATATGCGTATTCTAATGGGATGCGGTATGGGGCAGGAATGGCGAGTGAATGAATGACAGACAATATCATACAAAGGTACTTAAAATTCACTAAACGACTAGAAAACCTGCTGGATAGACAAACTTGTCATGTTTGGCGGGGGATACGTGGCAGCGAGGTTTCATATATCTGTGGATCGACACCGGCTGACTATAAATTATATAACTTACTCCAGTGTTGACCAAACTTTCGACATCTGTGTACCCCTTCCACAATTTTCGTAACACTTGAGTGCCCCTCGTCAAAAAAAAATGCATTATCTTTAATAACAATCAAAATATATTTATTTTTTCCTTTTTTAGTAGGTAAAAACAAACATAAACAAAATAATAATAAACGAAAAATAAAATTCATTCATATTAAAATATAAATAAAACAAATGAAAGTTATATTATAAATAACATTCATTATAATCTATGAGAAGAATGAAATTGTTTAAGTTGAAACAGATCATCATAATTTGGCTCCCTTAATTTTAATCTGAGATGCGGTTCTACACCCAAAAGCCTGTTCCCTTTTTTTGACTTAATGTCTACAAATGCTGAAAAAGCAACTTCACATACATATATATGAAGTTGGAAAAGGCTAATGTATTTCAGGACTCTGTTAAAACTGGATACACATGTTACATTTGCAACCAGAATGATGTTTAAGTACACTCCTTATATTTATTTTTCAAGAATCCGTCTGAACCTAATTCCAACAATTGCTCTTCTTCCACGTGCGATAAACCTTCTAGCACGGATGTTGTATTTATGTCGTATTAATGCTCGTTGCACCAGGCGCAGCCAAAGCCCGGTGCAGCGCGTACCCTCACCAAACTCTTCCCGTACGCGTACCACACTTTGGGAAACACTGATACTCGAATCTAAACAATACAGATATTATTTGTATTGTATGGAATAATTTCGCTGTGGATCCGAATGAATTTTGAAAATGAAACGCTGAGTCAAGAGTCAATATCAAAAATCTGCCCAATAGAACGTGAAAGTCTTAAGTATGTTTGCTTATTGTATCTTCCAATGTATGTACGTATTTATAGCCAGGGTTTCATGTGATGATATAATTTCCCCTGTCTCCCTCTCATCTCCTGTGTTTAGCAAATTTTTGAGCAAATTGTGAACTACTAAACCTTGTTAAATCAATCACCTAACCTCATACAATTTATATTATAAACATACATAATTTTATTCAACCAAGAAATATCATCCATTGCAATCCGAGCGACAAGCTTTATCAAATAATAAACTCCCGAAACAGACAAGTACGTACTATATATGCAGAACAACTATGCAGCATCTGAGATGTTATTTAAACTTCTGCCAATAATTATGATTTTTAATAAATATGGCGCGTAGGTTATTTTTAAACGAAGTAAGCTTTATTTATACTATCATAATATTATGTTAGTTATATGTATGAATCGTGTAAATTGAACAAAATGCTGCTAGTTGGGCTCGAGACACTGTATTCCGCCAATCTAGTTGGTAACCCACAAATCAATTTTTAAATATATCTACCTATTCAGACACGCCTATTCAGAGCTATTGTGTTCGATTGATTTATATATGAGGTGCCTATTAATAGATTTCACTATTTATTGGCCGGTTCATTCATACCACACGCTTGGTGAACTGTCGTTGGCCAAACGATCTCGTCAGCTAACCGAAGGCACGCTTTGAATAAAATAAAATTCAAATTTGTAGAAGAAGGCCAACTTTCGCGCCAAGAATGTTCGTTAAATTCGAATTTCGTATGTCCACGTTCAAAGAAAACCAATTAACTTGTCGGAATGTATTGGATCTCTAAGTTTCAGTTTTCAGTTAAAACCGAAGTAACGTCTGATACATTATTAACAGAAAATGTGTGACAGGTAGAATAATAATTATTGGGTATCACCATTTGTTTTTTACCTGGCGTTTCGACCACGTTAAAATATACCTCAAGGCATGTACACAAGGAAAACGTCTCATAGTTTATACTACATATCAGGTATTAATGATTTGTGAGCACATTAATTTGGTGCAATTTTCTGTTGCTAACTCAGTGGAAATAAATGGCGACTAGTTTTATCGCTTTTTTCCGAGATTTGATGAGCGAGTCCACCGATTTTATGATGTTGTCAACTAGATAATATGTATGTCAATTGAAAGCCCCCGTAGTCAAATGCGTAAAGCACTGACTTCTCATCTGGAGTCTCAAGGCAAATATATGTCATTTATTTAAAGTCTGGATACTTCTGTGATTGTTTTACTACTATTACTAAACTACTGTTTCATTACTATTACACGACTGCCATTGGATATAGTGTTAAAAAGAGAGAGGTAAGTCATGTCACTACTCGATAGAGCATTTGTATTTATGCATACAACGACATGATGCTCTACCAAAAGTGCAGACACTTGTTATTACATGACTCTTCTATGTGATTTATCAGAATGTCACCAATGTAACATTAAACAATATTATTCTTAATAAATATAAACCCACGTCCCACACTTTACACAATAAATTATTATTTCATATGATTATTTAATTATCACATGTGTTCCATGAGATAGAAGTGTAAAACAAATAGGAATTATAACTTTTTTGATTTGTGATAACACTATGCAGGAATCTGTGTCATTTGATATATTTCTCTTTTAGTTTTATTATCATGTTTTTTAATGTAATCTTTAATAACAGATTATTTTTTATTGCACCTAATTATATATTATTTAATATTATTGTGTGAGAAATGGCAAGAAACGGCGCCTTGCGATATTGCATGTCGTAAAGCAGTGCTCCAAATTTAAAGGACAGGTTTAAATATTTGCCCCGCGGCTCCTGAGCCTGTCCTCTTAGGCAAATCGGTGCTAATCGGTCATTCACTGGGTGCGAGTTCTGCGGCGTTGTTAGTTCGAATTTAATCTATCAAAAGAAAAGTTTTCCTATCACCTGTTGGGTGTTTGAAACTGTTCATCACGCAAACTGTGGTGGTTGGTTCGATCCCTTGAAGGAATATTTGAAATAGTATTTGAAATAGAAAGACTCTTGTCCTCAGATTAAATAATCATTCAGGATTCAGCGCACGCAAACCATGACCTGGGCATTTTACTCTTGTGGCGACAACTGAAACTGCCCGAAATTGAGTTGCAGAGAAATCAAGACTGGTTAAAATTCGAAGGAAACAATCTTTGGCAATACTGTAATAATCTTTTCCACAGTTGCTTATTCTAGTTCTTTGTCTAGATATTTTAAGTGCTTCGACCGAAGATGTTAAATATTTTTCACAGTATTTTCTTTAGTTTCAGTATATAAAGAACAAAGTAATAAAAACGATAAAAATGAAAATACAAAAAGAGAAAATAATAAACATACAAAAGCAGTGTAAATACAATTATTATACATCTATGGAAGTTCAAAAGAGTACACCGAGTTTGCTAAGGAGATCCTATTTTAAGAATTTATAAAATAGCGTCCACCTAAACTCATCCTACGCAAGTGGAATATATCAACACCCGAAGCAATTTGGTTGAACATAGTTATCGCCCTCCCAATTGGCATTACCAGAGGGAGGTTGGTTCTGGACCTTGGGAGAATAAACAACTGATGCTCTCTATTTCTAAGATAGTTATCAGGGACACACAGGTCAACACTGCCCAGAACGGCAGATTTCTCATTTATACCTCGTATAAGTAGAAAAAATACGTACATAGCTAAATAAAGATCTCTTCTAAATTGCAGACTGCACTATGTAAGCATACCTAATACCAGTCAGTAACATCAGTGCAGTATTCCCAGAGGTCCTTTAAATATGCTTCGGTTCCTAGAAAAATAATATCTCTTGCTTTAAAATCTTCCGTATTGTCTGTTTTTTTTTTGGTCATGCCTATGCCTTTTACCAACGGATTAATATGAGTTGCCCATTTCCAAAATCCACCTTGTCCATTTTGTTTTGTTTTGAGATATTCACAAAAACTACTTCTACTAGGCATTATATATGCACGGCTTCTCTCGAAATTGTCGCTGTTCTGTATGTATATACCAGCTGACATTGCCAAGATATGCAAAATTCCAGACGGTCCACCGGCTGCGTGACATCGCGTCGTGTTGTAAAGTGTGGCCGGTAGACTATCGAATCGAGAGAACACGTCTTCTCTTACATAACCGACCGAACAACACGCTATGTCGGTGCATCGTAGGCAATAATATTTATTTGCATTTTCTATCGTTCATTGCAGTCTTGTTTTTAACTTCAGACCAGTCTTTATTGTTTTACAGCTCTGTTTACCCTTTGTTCGTTTCATTGTCTGTAATAATGACGTCCTGGGGATTAAAACAGTAAGGCCGGTATTGCACTATAAAAAGAAACAATTTTGCATTATCTTTATAAAGTAATATTTTACAAAATAAACAAAGCGTTTATGACTATAACCTTCTCGCCTTCGCTAATTGACCTAACCTACTTCCTGAACATACCAATAGAAAAAATCTTTATAAAGTAAGACACCCCGCAGGAATCGAATCTGCATCTCTCGGGTTTTGCGCTCACGCACATAGACCACTATACTAAAGGTACAATACTTAATTACGACAAATTTTAACTAACGGCTCTTATAGTACTCTGAAGCTTTTTCTATATTGAGCTACTATTGGCTATCGGCTATCGGCTTTTGTATTTTAAATCATAGTAGGTATTACTTTAATTACTAACCGACGTCACCGATCACTCCAAGATATTTTAGTGTTGTAGCTTCCTTGAACTTGCTAATATTTTTTAATCAGTCACTTTTTTATTCAACGAATAATTCACATGTAATATTCTAATTATTGAACATACATATTTTTTAGTATTGTATAATTATGTATGTTCAATAATTAGAATGATACATTCTTAAGTCTTGTGAATTATTCGTTGAATAAAAAAATGATTAATTATAAACTACTAACACTTTGGTGCGATCTTATTGACAATTTATTGAATTATAAAACTTAAAAAAAACTTATTAAAAAAATAATAATAAAACTTATTAAAAAAAAAGAATTATAAAATAACGTATAGTGAAAGAATTACACATACTATGATGATTATTGATTACAGAATATTGTCTATTATCATTGATTAATCTAGGCCTGTGATACTTCGTTCTTTACTAGTTGATAGGTAATATAATTAATCTTATTTATTATGTATTTATTTAGCTAATATTGTTCATAGATTATAATAATAATTTTAATACCATGACCGTGGACACCGCCGCATGTTCAACCAGTGTTGCCAACTGTAATTGACAAAAATATGCTAGTTTGCAGAAAAAAACCCGAAGTATATTTTTTTATAGTTAACAAAAATGTATAGAAACTATCACTTCAAAAGTAGTCATGATGTTAAATATTGTTTTGTGAAAATATACTTGTTTCGCAATTAAGAAAGGCCTCCAATGCGAAAGACGCTGGCCTTTCATCCGGGGTCCGTGTTTGATTTTCGGTGAGGTTACAATATATTTCTCAAATCCTGGGTGTTTGTGATTGTTTCACTTTCACTACCTACACTACTGTTTCACTATGATAATGTCATTGGGCCTCGTGTCCTGTTATAGTGGTAAAAAAGAATAAGTATATATATATTATTTAATTAATTAATACAACCAAAATATAATCAGGTACGAAATTTGGTTTTAAATATAGTATATTATATTTAATTTATTTGTAAGATAAAATATGTACAAGAGGATACCATTTTCGAGCGAATCGGTGTAAAATTTTAGTCTTTTTTTTAATGGAACATTTAAGTTTTTGCGGTGTCAAAAACCGAATGCCCACGATGGCCGCGCGACTTAAGCGTCGGCCTATCACGTCATGGGTCCCAAGTTCGAATCCTGGGTCTGTCAAATAAACATATTGTTTTTCAATTTATGTTTGAGTCAGAGTATGGACCTAATCAGTTGAACAAGTGGCTAACATCCATTTCTCGTAAAAACAAAAATCTGTTAATAAAAACCTGTACTCTGTGGAGGCCCGTATGATCTTATGATCGGACATGGTACAATAATTTATATTAATAAAAACCGCTAAATTAGTATTTTTACTAGTATTTTGTGTGCTAGATGTGTAAAAAATGATTGAGATGGCAAGAAAAACGCTAAGTTGGCAACGCTGTTTCAACACTGCATGTTGTATACTATGTTTTTTTATACCGATTTATTATGTAATCATGCGAATAGTAAAGGTCGTTTGTGCGCCAGATGAGCGAAAATCATTTATCATACGGAGTAAAAAATAAATAAAACTAACGTACTTGGTTGGTATGTCTATCTTCCGCGATTTGTTTGGAGAATAATCAATAATCATTTAAACACCGCGCTAAGCGTGCGAAAATGATGATTCCAGCAATCAGCTGTGGCCGAGCTAACCGGTTAAAGCGAGTCAGGGTCAAGCCGACATTTTGTTTTTATTATCTATGGCTCCCTTATCTAATTCAGTCAAAATAAATATAATTGGGGATAGCTGATTTTGTGTGACTAACTGCTTGGTGGATTCGAATTGAATGTCTCGCATCATTTATTTATTGAAACAGGAGCAGAAATTTTTAATGTCGTTATTTTTTTTTTATCGTAATAGTAATTATGACGATTCGTATGAAAGTATTTAGACACCTTTACTTGCGAATGTACGGATACCATTAGCGAAGGGTGGACATGGGCTGTTATGATCCGAACATAAATAGTGCACACTAAACTTTGCCAGTCATTCGTATTAGTTTTCATTGAACACTACAATTTCCAGTTAATGTTAGTTAGTTTTTAAATTTCAATTAAACCCTGCATAAACCAAGTCATGATAGATAAATATTCGTATATCTATAAAGTATGCCATTAAAGCATACATAATTTTGGATATTTCAAAATATAAGAATATTTATTTGTTTATGTATTATTGTTATTATTTATTGTATTATGGTTTTGTTTTTAATGAATTAAAAAAAACTTACCAATTCAATATCGATTGTTAATTATTCAATGAATTGTCGGATCGCCCATAGCATACATAAACTATTATGGTTTGGTTTAGACACGATTTAATTGTTTTTCTTTTAAATAAACATCCCTATCTACAAATTGTAGTCTTAGTTCAATGAACACAAAGAAATATAACTGACAAAGTTTAGTGTGCACTATTTATATCGGTTCTTAGCAGCCTACCTCCACCATTCGCCACTGATGTGGACTATCCATCCTGCGGCTTAGAGTTAATAATACATTAATTTTATGGGTAGTCGGTTAATATAAAATTTATACTCTGAGGAGGTATTTTGTACAATTCCATAAAAATCATAATGACCGGGTTTCACCTTTGGTGGACTGTTTTATAAATTCTTAAAATGTGTTCTGTTTACTCACATGGTAGATTCCTCGATGTATTTGTATAACATGTTTTTTTTAAATGTCGCTTTGTGACCGTTTTGCATAACTAATTTGTGTTGCTATATGTAACATTTAAAAATAAATAGATTAAATTAGAAGATGTTGTTTTGGTATAGATTTTGATAATACTGGCATTAATGATAATATGGTATCAATGAATGATTGCTTCAAATGCGGGGAAATTACTATTTTGACGGATACAAGGTGGCTCTGATAATATTTGTATATATATATATTATTATAATGTTTAATATTGTCTTAAATTTGATTTAATAATATTGTATATTGTTTGTAACGAATGCACTGATTTGTTATTAAGGCAAATAATTTTCAACAGTAGGTGGAACGAAATTTCGCAGTCGTCTCCAATCGAAGACTGATAGTCGAGGTGTGAGCACGTCAATTTGTTTTGTGATGCCGTCGGAGGAATATATTGTTAAGATGACTAAAAAACGTTCCGCATGTACTTGAAAAAGAAAATATGTCAATGAATAAACTATTATTATTACGAATATAATAATAAATATAACATTAAAAGGACGCATGTTGAATTTTTATGACAAATTATATTTCTTGCGGCTCGCGTCATTTGCACAATCCGCGCATCGCCTAGTCATGATCTTTTTAGACCATGCCTCAGCTGAAGTATAGAATAAATACATGCAACTGTATCATGTAATAATTGTGAACGAATGAATTTGGAAAGTGCTTTATGCAGATCTAAAATGAAGAATATTAAGCGGTTAAAGTCTGAACAAAAGTTTTAGGAAATATATTTATTACATTAATACCATATTTCTTTATCTTTTTTCGTCAAATGATAGGTACTTGTAGGTACATGCCGCATACTAAATGCTAAAATAATTTAAAGTGTAGGCCATATAGCTCGACGAAAAGAGAATTGCTGGACAGGTGTAACTATTTAGTGATATCCAGGTGGTAAAGAACATCTGAAAGGTAGATCTAGTGGCAGCTGGATCAGCGATATAGTTAAATTATCAACATAGTAGTCAGAAGTAATAACGGTTAAAATTACCCTATCTAATTCGTGCGCAGTAGAAGAAATCACAATCTGAACAATTTCAAGTTTAAGTTGACCCACTATAAAAGTCTGATCAGTTTGGAGATGCCTTGATCAACCAGTAGATTGGCCCAGACTAACAATGATGTCAATAATCATTTAAACTGCGCGTATAACTTATAATAGTATGTATTACTGTAGGTATTAGGTATTGCAAATCGATGCCTTAAATTTTTAATAAACCCATGTTTAGTTTCATAATATATCCGTTGTCATTGCACATTTTCAAATCACTCATTTGTTAACATGTTAAAATATACTTTGTAAAACTTTCTATCGGAGTTTGTAATTGAATTTTTGCAAACTATATTTGTCATGATATCCATGTTCTACGATGATTTAGTACCTATAATTATTATATTATTTATTTCTTTTCCATCTAATATTATCTTCTATATCCATATAGAAAACGATCAAAAACTAAACGGTTGTTTTTTTCTCAACTGTATTAGGGAACCTTCTTTACCTAGGTTTAAATATAATTATTATGATATCAACATAATAATATTTTAAGTTATAAGTAATCGATTCTCAGTTCAAGCGTACTTAACCGGGCAAGTGGCCGTATCGTATGTACAGTAATAGATAATCCATAATAATTATTATTAGTAGGTAGGTATGTCATTATGTTATTTATGTTGAGGAAAATGCCTGAAAATTGTACCATGCAATGTTTCATTTTGTATGATGGCATTTCCTTTTAGGTTAGTCATGTAATATATTGTAAAAAATTAAAACTTGGGGTTTTCCCGTTAAAATACCTACTGATAATTATGAAATACTATTTTTACTGTGGAAATTATTACACAAACTCCGCCGTAATTGTGACAAACGTTTTGATCACTGGTTTGCAGCCGGAAGCAGTTCAAAATCACCCGTTTGTCACTCACGGTGGGGTAGTGGTATTTTGTCAGATTCTGAACACGTACATCGTGTCTTACAAATTCTCAAATGTCACAAAAGACGTTCGTTTTATTCAATGCGTCGAGCAAAAATAGCCAACACACATTGCTCAGTAGTCATTACAGACCTTGTTCAGACCACCTCTATTATGTGTAGGGCCGTATGTTCCTGATAATGTAGGTGCCTACTTTATTAATATGCTTTTCACTTTCACCATCAACCTTAGTTGTAATTTCACATCGTGAGGAAATTAAAAAGAGAATTTTCACGATGGTTCGACTGATTATAGAGAAACAGTGTTGCCAACCGTACTATAATTATTGTACAATACTATAATTTTTGGTAAATATACCAAAAATACTATAATTTTGAAGGATTCGAGACGAAAAATTTTCCTGTACTATAGTTTTTTCAGAAATACTATAATATTTACCCTTTGGTACTATAATCAACATAGAAAAAGATGGCAACACTGAAGACAAATAATAATGTTCAAACTATCAGCGTTAAATACCTAATTAGGTATTGTAGAAAACTGTTTTACCAACTGATCGTGGGTACATATTACAATGTTCCAATGTCATGATTTGTACCTAGTTTTATTCTGCTTCTCGTACATTTTTTTTCAAATGTCGGTATAGGTAGGTAGATAGCTATTGCGAACGAGTTTCGCAGCGGCGGGCCGTAGATGCCCGAGATGATGACTGATTTTGAGGCCCCAACGATACAAAAATAAACTAGAATCCATACAACTACCAATATACCTAGTGAAAATATCAATACACCTATATCTCTCCAAAAAATCACACATGTAACTAAAAATAATTATTATTGAAGGTAACACTGATGACACATAGTAATATTAGCGGTTTAATTGTTTTGTGTAAACGTACGTAGTTATCTGTTTGAGTGTTTATATTGTAGGCACCCTTAGTTGCAGGGATTTTGTTGACAATTTAATAATTGTTACTAGTTTGAACGGTTTCGAGGCCCCTTTTAAATCTTTTGACGAATCGATTGAGTTATCTTCGTCAAATAAAATCGCCACTGGATTTTCGACATCCTGCACGGGGTTGTCCACCGTCCGTCAATATGGCTCAATCGAAATACCTTGGGTCATTTTGTGCATGCAGAAAAATAATGAATAAATTCTGTCGTGGCACTGTCATTAAAATTCGCCCTCTCTGCTCATTCCATTAACACCACACTGACGCGAGGTGTCGTCGCCGGACTTAATTGACGGCAGGCAGGTATCGGCGATCAATGTTGTTTGCAATATTTCACACCTATTAAATTTAATCTTTCTTGGTCTGGCGGAAATGTGCGCACGTATTACTTAGAGGGAGAGTTGATTATACGCTAATGAAATCTGTTTTGTTTTATAAAATCGCAGTCTTAATTTTTCATTGCTTCGTTTGACAGTAAACGAGCAGGTACCATACACTATTTGTGCCGGTGAGACAATAGGAATAGGTAGTAGCTGAAAATGTACTCTGTCTTTTAACTAAGCAAATTATGTACTAGTTTGCAGTGTTTTCGAGTTAAAATTCTTCTCTATTTTATGAAGTGTTTAAAATTACGTTGATACAGTAATAGTTCACGTTCAGTTCAAATATGGGCAAGGTAAAGGTATGTATGTGTCTTGTTCTTTCGATAGAAAATACCCACTATGCTGTAGAGTTGTTAAAAATAAAAAAATACCTTCACTTTGACTAATATGTAATATATACAGATTTAATACGAAGTAATCGAAAATAACGGTTTATATTCATTTTTATAAAGTTTAAACGTGAGTGAAACACAAAAAGTCACCGGATTTCGAGTTACCTATTCGCATAGCAAATGAAATGAAATAAATCTTATAAATATATATAAACAAAAAATAGATATTGCCATGAATAGTATATAACGAAATATTTATTCGAATTTTAGTTCAGATGTTATCCGGTCCTGAAGATTATTAAATTATGTTGAATAAAGACTATATATTGTGTTATATTTTAATCAATGTCATGTTCAGAACAATAATCTTGAAGAAAACCTTCTTGTAAGTATATAGAAATGGAGCCTATACTCATGAAAGTAAAAACAAAAAGTGATTAATAGGACAACTAATTTTCATACAAACTCTAAAAAGATTGGCATTATATATCGCATACAAAAGTGTCGCTTACGTCAAACTGAAGTTGCCTTCAGAATTTTAATGAGGAAATCACAGATGGCTTCCACGTAGAAGAAGATAGGTAAAAGTTATTTAAATGTCATCTAAATATTATCTAAAGTTTGCGTCGAAATATTGAAAAAATAAAATCGATAATATTGTTTTTTTTCTGATTTACTTAATATACATAAGATCGCTATTAACATAATATTACATAAACTATTTTACATACCGCGATTATTTACATGGCTTACAATTAAAAGGTTACTCTACATAAGGTTGCAATTACATATATATATACCATATATCAGATTCGTCAGTAGTACTACCCGTAGCAAAGAGTCATGAGTGACATTAAATCACTCATGTATACTCGTCTAATTATAAAACATTAGTTAAAAACTCTATACTTGCACTCGAAAAAATCAGTTCAATGAATATTTGTCTTAGCACGAGAATAATAATGGTAAACCACAATAAATTTTCATTTAATTGGTGAAAAATCAAGATTTAATTTAAATAATCGTATAATGTCGTGTGTTTTTATGGGATTTCGTAGCCTTAAACTTAAAAATGCAGTAGGTGTCAAAATACATCTGCAGTGTGAAATAATGTGTTAGTTGCGATTTTGATAATTATGATTTTACTTACGTCTAAAAATGTCTAAAAGATGTCTAAAAATGTAATACTATCGAGTAAGGGTGGTTATCGACTACAGTCGTCGTAAATAAGGATGAATACAGATCTTTACATAATTCGCTGATCTTTTCAGTATTATGGTTGAATGCAGATTCGTTATGACGAGCTTAACTTTTAACTTTTAAGTCATCTCAAATTTAAATAAGTCTGAACGTCTATAACTTTAACTGACGGTTTAATATCGACATATCGCGAAATCCACTAACTTTATTCTTTCTTCTGCTACGTTAACTTTGAAATATATTGTTGTAATATTATGTCTTATCAGATATACATATATCATTGTATTGTCGACTATTTTTCAACGACTTCTACATAAATAAATAATGAAATAGTTTTTTTGGTAAATTGTTGTTTTATTTGAAATTTTCTAGTAAAAGTCTGAAATTTAGTTAATACTAGGTTTGATACATAATTATTCGTATACATTTTATTACTTTCGCATTCCTAATTTATTTCTGAAAGTTGTTACTGAAGAGTGGTTTGTTACACATATTATGTGAAACTTCGCCTATTTCGCTCCGGTATGGTGAATTTTATTATATTGTTAGAAAATGTTAGGTTAGGTGTTCCTAGTATATACATTATGAAACCAAAATTCAATAATATCAAATATTACATAATCAACACTAAGTAAATTTTGTTACATAACAATTTTGTAACGATATATAAAGTATATATTATTCTGAGAGTATACATATGTGCCTTATCTGTTCACTGTAGCTGCTGGTTTCTACTAAAGATAGCCAGTATTAATAAATATATCGATACTTCACAGTTGTGAAGTCCATCGTATCATTTTAATTAAATGATACGATGGACCACCGTTTAACTATCAACATCCAACATAACATAGTAAGAATAATTTAGAATTTTAACCTTTTTCTGTGTTTATTATATTATAAATAACACTACTTATTATATCATAACAAGACCGGATTAATTTTAACTTAATACTAAGTACGAAAAATAAAGTACTATGCCATGGCTTTCCATCAAAATTAATATGTATTTATTTATTCAAAATATATTTTTTCAATGCGTTACATAATACTGTTAGCGCCTTGTCAAAAACTAAGCAAATCTTCCTTGTCAGTCTATTATAAAAGCACTAAGAAATCTACTCCACTTACCCCTTTACTTTACTTTAGTAGCACTAATACAAATAATCAACCACTCACGATTTCTTTTAATTAATTAAATTATCGGTCGACCACAATCGACAGTCACAAATAAATTGCGCACCTGTTGCCATGGGCTACCTGAGTTATTGCTATTAAAGGTGTAAATCTTATTAGACTCTTGTGTTTTTGCTACTTGCTTAATATCAATATTATCTAATGTGTATCAGAGCCACATACATTTTAGCACAGTGTCTATTTAGCATTTATAATGTTTACTAATGAGAGTTGCATTGTGCTAGTGGCGTCTATTAACAAGGGTAGGTATTATTAATAAACCCTAGTTCAGATTCTCCTAGTATTTTAATCGGGTTGCGAGAAATTTAGCAACTAAATGTGTATAAACATATTATATATATATATTTTTTTATTTCATATAATAATGGTTTTCCATCAAAACTTTGATAGATAATGAACAACGTTACAGTAGAAAATAATAATATAATATTATGTTTCATTTTGACGAAAGTTATTTGACTTTATTACTCGAGTTTTGTGTCATGCCTGTGGAACATTAAACTTCTGATCGTAATTCTAACTCTTATTTTGAAATCAATATAAATTAAGAATATCATTCTTGGTTTTTAATTGTACGACGCGTGTTGGAATATTGTGATCAAATCAAAAACGTTGGGGCAATAGGAAAGTCATTAGTTTTAATTAGGGCTGTCCCACATTAAAGTGACAGAATTGAATTGACGTATTTATGTCACGAACCATATCGATTATAGTAATGATGCCTTTCTGTGTAGTTTAGTTTTCTACTAATAAGGGGTCATGTCGATTTATTATATATATTAAGAAATGTATCTTTGAGGCATATCTATTACTCTCTACTATACATATTATTTATTTATATATTAAAAAAAAAACAATAAAATATAGGACTATTCTCCGGGCACGGCGCAATTTGAATTCATCAAAAATATTTGACTTGGAAAAGATACATATTACTTAGGTTTTTCCAAGTTATGTATTTTAAGTCAAGAATACTGAATGTTTAAATGCTGTGTGTATTTTCTACATTTAAAGCTGTTTCTTCATTCTAACCTGTTGTAGTCAGCTGAGAATGTCCCGATTTTCTGACGAAAACGGTCCTGATAGTATCAAGTAGTTTATGTAGTAATACAATGTCTTTTCACAAAGAATTGATCGTTAACCTCATACGGACAGTATGCAGTTATCTTAACGTGAAAATCCATTAACTTCAACATATTGACATGTTATTATATAAATTATTTTCAGATTATGCTGATAATATGACAGTTTATCTTTGCGCGTAATTCATAATTCGATACACCAGTTCAATAGGGGAACAACTCAAAATTTAAAGGTTTTGAGTTAAGAATGCCATTTGGTGTAAAAAGGTCTTCTCTTTATAATTCAGCAAAAAAAATAATTAAATTTTTTTTTGAATGTGTCATAAAATCGAATAATCCTTTCTAATATTAATCAGTAATTCCATTATATAATCATATTTATTTGTTAATTCGTTATTAAAATGTACAATTTCACTGTGCATTGATGAATTCCACTAAATCAAATACAAAAAAATATACACTTTCATCGAAATCAAGGCTTTAAAATTAAAATAAGAATTACTGCAAAAAATTCAAACGCCATTATCTCGGAACAAGGTTTTATGAGTTGTTCCCCTATTGAACTGGTGTATCAATATGTATATATTAAGTTTTACATTCGAAGTGCCACTCTAAATGGAGAACTGGACTATAATCAATTTTTATAACGTCGAATCTATGTTTCTATTTCTATGGTTTTTAGATTTTAAATATTTTATTCCTTCAAAATAATATTACCTTGTAAGACGTAAGACATTAAAAATGATATCTGACCGCAACGAAAGTGATACATTAACTTTGACGTTATTTCAATTTAGATAAGCCTTTTTGTTGTTGATTGCGGTTGAATATCTGTCCAAGTGTGGTTTTTATGTTGTTTTTTTTTCACTCGTCACAATGTCAGAAATAAGTTTTTATCTATTCTATTTTAAAGTACATATTGATAGAAAAAATGGCTTATTAGTCATTTTCTATTCGTTTGTTTTATGGATCAATGTCTTTTCAATTTAACTCTCCATTGGGATAAGAACTAAATTTAACATAATACATGTATTTCTACTGGTTGTATTAGACGAAAGCTATTTCAAGACTCTTGATAATGGTGTGACAATATGAAATATGTATCCTCGATCTTCTTATATATTGACGATGTTACAGTTAATTAATTTTAATTACTCCAGCATTCTAATAATAATAATCCATAATCAGATTAGGGTTCTTTTATTTTTGTGATCTATAATATACTTATATATATATGCAATTGGAATATGCTTATAACTTCTAATTAATCTAATTAGTAAACGGAGCATGTGTATATGTATGCACATGCACAGAGCACATATTATTTGAGCCCGCATTTACGGTTTTAGAGACGATTGCTCTATCACGGCCATGTGCCACGGCTGGAGGCTAACTGACTTACGGTGCCGCATTATTAATTGCCTCGGTAAGAAAGGTGATAATTACGTAAAAATAATAAATTGTTTTTTTTTCAGTAATGGCAAGCTATAGATATACTATATAAATATGTAGTACTTACTCCTCGAGTAGTTAGTTAAACTGTTAGTTATATTCAGATGCAATGTTAGTTAATAACATAAATATAATATATTTAGTCGGATAGTTAAACATGAAACATGCATCGATGATATCGCTATCTGAAAGCAACAGTGGGATACGTAAAACATAACAATTTCGAGATAATTGAGCTTTAATGTTTGTGTCATAGATGTGAAAGAGTTAATAATATTTTTTTTTCTGTGGCTTATCTGTATAAGTACCATTATTAACAGTAAAGTATCTCAGTTATCATTTTAATAAATGCAACAGCGGCATTTTTTCTTTGCAACAACTCTGATTCATTATGTAGGTATAGCTTTCAGCAATCGATTGGCATATTTATCTCAAAATCGACATCACGTTATCTCACTTGTTTTGAGGTAGCGATATGTAAACATATTTAGTTAAACTAAGTCTTCCCGATTGTTTCATGCTAAATATAATTATAATAATTGATTGTATACCTGAGCCGAGCATCTGCAGACTCCGCAATCCACAGTCATTTTACCTCCAGCGCGAGAATCGGCGTCGAAATAACGATGTTGTGGGCAGCGCCGCGACGCTGAAAACGCCGTCGCTTTTCCTTTGCGCGGCGTCGCGTGAGCCGCCGTGACGCCCGACCCGACCTACTTACGCAACGGTGGCATTACAACGCCGGCACGGGCAGCGTCGTCGGGCGACTCTTTGAGACTAATACGCGGGGTCACACATTACATACCTACCGACAGTTGCAATCTATCCATCGTTACATATATTTCAAGTACAGTCTCATCAGAAAATGTATGTATACATAACATACTTTGAATATATATAATTATATATATATATATATCGTCTCTGTTCTGGCAGAACACACTAACTGGAGAATACTAGTTTTGAGTAATTTGACTTTGAAGTTGTTAAAATATTTGAAATGGTCTATCATGTGAGTTTATTAAGTAATCGTAAAAAGGATGACTTTAAAATAAAGACTGTTTATTTATTAAGAAGGTTTCCAGACGGTATAGTTTGAAATAAGGAACATTTTGGTATAACTAACTCAATATGTCATTTTTTCGAATTAGTGTCTTCTGCCAGAACAGTGACGATATATTATATATCAGTGGCGAAGGGTGGAGGTAGGCTGTAAAGATCCACCATAAATAGTGCACACTAAACTTAGTCAGCCATGCGTATTTGTTTTCATTGAACTAAGACTACAATTTATACACTATGGTGTTAGTTACTTTTTTAAATTCAATTAAACCCTTCGAAAACCATGCCATAATAGATAATAGTCAAAAAATACTCGTCTATCTATAAAATATCTAAAATTATGCCAGTTAATTATACATCATTTTGGATATTTTATAGATAGAATATTTTTTTTGTCTATTATAGTTTGGGTAGGCAGGGTTCATTGAATTTAAAAAAAATGAACCATATTGTTGGTTGGTAATATGTATTCTTAATCCAATGAAAACAAATACGTATATAATAAATAAAATAATAAGTCTTAGTTAAATAAACACAAATACGTATGACTAACAAAGTTTAATGTGCACTATTTATGTCGGATCTTAACAGCCTACCTCCACCCTACGCTACTGATATATATAAATATATGTCTTGCTAGTATTTTCTTCTCTCTGTGCCATATCCGTTATTAGGATTTCGGCGATGATTATGGCGAAATATTTCCTGTCAGTCTCTGTTCTACACAGGGATAGAATTCTGATTTCAACCCAGTTTCTTATATCCCTGCGCCAGATCGTTTTATTCTTCCAGGGCTTCGCTTACCGGATATCTTACCTTGATTCATAAGACGCACGATGTGGCCTAAATATGCAAACTTTCTACTTGTTATTTGACCCTTTTCAACCGTGAGAATCGTAATTTTGTCTCTCCAATCGATGCATCCGGGCACACATATTTCGAAAGCTTTAAATTTGCAATGCATTGTTTCTATATTGTGTGTTCGTGGCAGCGAGAAAGTCAAATAACTTAACATAAATTTAGGGCAGTATTAAATTCAAATATTGTGATGAGGCCGAGCATTGATAAAAGATGTTATGATGTTGACTAGTAATTTTCTCCTGCGGCGGCCCAAGGTCACGTGCTTTATAAACCATGGAAACGTTTAAATGCATTGCATCTAACAACGTAAACCATCCCGTATATATGTATTGAATTTCAGTTACGGAGAGGCACTTGGCTTTCACAACAGGTAGATAATTGGATTGAGGTTTTTGCACTTTTCTAATTTGGGCGTAAGTAGGTACGACAGATGGCTGCTATTGAAAAATGTGTATAGGGGTTGAAATTTACCGTACCGTAGGGTCGTTTGTTTATTACCCAAGCCGAAGTGTTAAATTAATTCAGATTCGGATAATACCTATTAATCATTATGTATAATATATATCAACGGATAACATCGTATCTGTGTAACTTATTGAAAGGTCAGTAGAATTATTATTGAATGAATGCATCATGACTGACTTAATTTATACTCTCGATAATCTGATTTATGATTACATCGACGGATTATATTATCTAGTTTGTTTAAGGTCAGCGCGTATCTCGTTACCTAATAATAATTATTATATTAAAAAATTCAAACCATTTCGTGACACGGCTATATCTTAGGAAGATTGCAAATTACACCCGCCGGCCATAATTCATTCAATTTGTCCAGCTAGCCCGATGTGGGACTGGGCTTCCTGTTGTCGAATTTTAAGTAGGTCCGCCTCGCCAATGCCGCAGGAGCACAATGCGGCCGCAATGCCGATCCTTCAGTTGCCGCCCGACGCCCGACAACGATGGTTTTGTGGACCTAAGCGGCCCCTTCCATTCGCGTCAGTTACTTATCAGTCTTATCACCACCAGTGTTACATAATATTACTCAGTGATCTGTGAGCCACTAGGAAAATGGATTTGGAAAGCGAAGAGGTCAGTTGGGGTTTTTAGAGTCAAGTATTTCCGTAAGGCTCTACTTTATGGAATTATGACACGCCTTTTTTCATCCCATTATTGTAGGTATTAAATTTAAATTGACAAAGGAGAAAATTGGATTTATCCAGGTACGGTGTAAATGACAAAAATTATGTATTATGCTGCCTGATACTTTTTATAAGCATGTGTACAATATCTATGTTATTTTCTACAAGCATGTTGTACCCACGTAAAATAAAAATAAATCAAAATAGCGGATATTGAGGAAAACGGTATTTTTTTTTTTAAACATGTATTTGGCTATTACGCCCTGTAATCCTAGATTTAACTGTGATAGTACCAAAATTAAATAAAAGTAACTATTGTATCTACTGCAATTATTTAGATAGCTTGGAAGAACTGTATAGGTACCTATCTTGAAATTACTAATCTGGTACATAAGTTGACCAAAGATAATATCAGTAGGTTGTTTTTAGTTCGGCAAATATTAAAATTGTTAAATTTACGATAATACAGTTAGTTGTCTTTGTCGCGTGGCTCATACATACAAAAATAAAAGTAAAGTGTGTATTAAAAGACAATTTCAAAATGTCTTGGCGAAAATATGTACATAGGTACAGTATACGAATCCCTTCGGAAAATCTCAGTCATCAAAGGGCTCGCAGAGTTTTAGAGTAAAAGTTTTAAATGACTGGTTTGAATGTATTCCTTCAGTCCAGCTAATCGTGTTATAAAATCAAAAGCAAAATTCCCATTAGAAATGCAGATTTTTTTAAATACTTATAAGTCGTAAAAACTTATTTTATAATATAAAACCATCTCCTATAATTTTCGCCACTATTTTTAATAATTAATTTAATATTTTAATTCTCTCTTTTATTGGTCGGGCCATTTTGGTGGATATTTAAAAAAAACTCTTATTTCGATTAAATTTTCTTACTTTTGAAAGAAAATCGATCTAATCAAGACAAAAAACGATTTTAATCGCACATATTATATTGTTAACATGTGAATTTTTGATGTTGAATAAAATAATATACCTATTAAGCAAATAATTCTCTTAATTAAAGTATGATCAGGACCGGTTTCATCCACGTAGACTACCCAGATTATCTGGAATTAATACGTATATAGTTTAAAGCTGTTTATTTACTTTATTAAACCAAATTGTTTCATTCAATATTAATGCAAAAAATAATAATGTTTGTTTCAATTTTGTGAAGCTAAAATTATTATTACATACATAGCTTTTTTCGTATATTTTTTTATGTCGATTTCATGCAAAATCTTGCATGCTATGTAAAATTAAAATTCGCTCGCTGCAATAGTGATATTATATGTACATACCCTGGCTATAGCCAAAGATCTCGTGGCTAACTATATCGTAGGCATATTATTATTATTTGGCCTCCCGTATAAATTTAATAGTCGATAGCCTCGTTTGATAATGAAAATAATCAAATATAATAAGAACGTAACACACCGCCGTTTATATGTGAGTTTATTTCGTGGAATATATTATTATTTTCCTGTTGATGTGATGGAAATGTTAGAAGCGATATATACTCACATGATTTATTTCTTAAATATACATATATATATATATATACCAACTTTAAATTGAGCCCATGATATTATGTACTAAAAAGTGCAATAAAATATAGTTGTATCGACATCTTTTTTTAAATTTAATGTTTGTTTAAATAACTGAGCATTTTCTCTGAAATACAAAATTTTGACAAATCTCATAAACATACATATCAGTGTAATCCTTATTTCTTGGACCCGTAGCTTAATTATTGGTTAAACACTCACCCTGCAAGCAAAAGATATATGCTCGAATCCTACTCGATTTGATGTATATTTTTGTGATTAATCCAGATTATATATTTCAATAAAAATGCTTTATATTTTAAAATCCTTGTGTTTATTCTGGTCTTGAATACATAAATAAATATATCTGGACACCCGTCACCCCTATAAACGTGTGTTTTGGGATGACCGAAACAACTATTGCACGTGCATAATTATTATGTATGGTTAATATTGTTAATGATGAGGAAAAACCTTTTTGTTAGTTATTTAGCTTCGCGTTTTTGATGTTTGCGGGCTATAAACTTGTTGTCATAATGATTCGTCACAATCTTTTTAGATGGGTTTATAGTATGTCTTAACCCGGAGCGACTGTCGGTATTCAATTCGAAACTGTAACATTTATACTATTTACAGAGATGTTTGTTTGTGGAAAATGCTTATTAATGCATATTATGCATATTAAACCATATTCTGATTCGGGTAGGAATCCGGCAGCTGGCAAAATACGTTGTTTGATTTCTGGTCATAGTCTCAATTTATTAAGGGAGTTGCCAGTAACCATTTTTATCATGTATATTACGAAGCCTCCTTTCGAGTCATTCAAGAACTGCACCGTACTGTAGAGTCTGGATTTACAATAAATAATGCTTTGGAAAGCAGAAGATTTTCAAAATAAAGTCTGTGAAAAATCATTTGTATTTTTATAATTTTATTGAGACAGTGAAAATTATAATAATATTAAATTTGTCCGCGAACATTTTTCTTTGAACATTATTTTATCTTACTTAAGCTGGCACCATAGACCATTCAGGTCCATGGCCGACTTCACAACCGTCGTCCAGGATCTCTATTCCGAGTTCTTTCTCTCTCCAGTCGGCCAGACTCTGCCTTTTTGCGTCCGTCTTGACATTATCCGCCCGTTTCCTCCAAACATTATCGATTAATTCAAAAGTTATTTAATAAAATGTGTTTCGTCAAAATAACAATTGCAATCACTCGATTACTTACTTGGTTTCTTACTACACCCTGTCATGCTCCAGCATTGGGGCATAGGGCAAGCACAAGTTCGCACCATTTCCTTCAGTCCATCGCCAACTCTCGCGCCTCTCGTGTAAATCGCTTTTGTAGCACCGCTGCAGCGCGAGGTAGGGCTTGCCACTCGATTTTTTTACCATCTCCGATCTAATAAGATCATAATAGTGGAGGATTGTATTAACAAGTTTTTATGAGAAATGGATGTTGGCCACTTGCTAAACCTATTTGGTCCATACGCTGACTCAAAACACACATTGAAAAACAATATCATACTCACGACTTTGACTTCACTTGTTTATTTTTTAAATATAAATATTAACTAAATTTTTATGACGTATGGTAATATTTGGCCCACAATTACTAGCATACAGATTTTATACTGAGTGGAATATCTTAAATTGCCTTTTTCCGAAAGTGCTCCCTGTAGACGGACTATAGAAGCTCTCGAGTAGAGAAATAATGATATAATAATAATATATAAAATAATAATAAATAAATAATATGGCATGAGTAGGCAATGCGTTGAAATTTTCCCAAATCGTTATAATATGTTTTCCTTATTCATATCTCTGCGACTGAAACAGTTATTATACTAAACTTGCACCGAAATTTTCAGTGTGATAATTCGAGTAGTTTTAGTGAGTTGCTATCCCAGGTCGCGCGCTGGTACACATTTTACGTATTGCAATAGCAAATAACATCATGCGACGACGATTTTATCTACCGCAAACGGGATGTGGAGTCATAACTCACAAATTATCTCGGCGGACACGGGAGTGTGGAGAAACAAAAAACGCGCTCCACACTTTTGCCAATTTTATAAACGCTAACAATTATTCATTGTGATACTTTGTCCAGTTATATCATATCATTGTGCCCACTGGCATTGATGCCGTATTACCGGTTACGTCTTCTGGTTCAGGCGATTAGCGGCTTATAACCAGGGTTGTGGAGTGAGTCTTCAAAAAAATCCTACACCGACTCCGATGAACATTTTTCATCAATTATTAATTCATTGACTGAGTACACTTTACATAAAGTAAAAAAAAATATAGTTTTAAATAGATAATTTACTAATGCAAGTGCGCGAGGGCACGGAAAATAATCTATTCACGTAAGCCATCCAATATATTGTAATAATCTATTTTAAATTGTATTTTCATTATATACATGATTTGAAAACACATCAGAAAATATTATAACCACTAGAAGAAATCTTGGTACTGTTCGGTTATACCGGAGGCAGCGGAAAACGCATTTTGAAAATAGCCGATAAACTGGATTATTTGTTAGGTTAACCTAACCAAACCTAACCTAACCTAACCTAACCCAACCTAACCGAACCTAAACTAACCCAAACTAACAAATAATCCAGTTTATCGACTATTTTCAAAATGCGTTTTCCGCTGCCTCCGGTATAACCGAACAGTACCGAAATCTTTTTGAAAAAAAAAATAGGACGCCTACGAGATTTAAACCCGCGCCCGTGTTCTCTACCGACTAAGCTATGTGCGTCCTATCTAATTGCGACGAAATTAAATAGTATTTTTTTATAATACTCTCTGAAGCGCTTTCTAAATTGAGTATTTTAAATCAAAGTATGAATATTTCCTTAATTACTAACCGGTGTCAGGAACTCTCCAAATTTTTGAATAAAATAATGCATTCTTCTTCTTCTCTTCTTTCGACCATGTCCGATCCTAATAGGATCATATGGGCCTCCACAGAGTGGAGGTTTGTATTAACAGATTTTATTTTTACGAGAAATGGATGTCAGCCACTTGCTCAACCTATTAGGTCGATACTCTGACTCATACACAAATTGAAAAACAATATGTGTACTTGCCAGACCCAGGATTCGAACCTGGGACCCTCGACAATATAGGCCGGCGCTTACGCCACGCGGCCATCGTGGGTGTACTATATTCTTAAATCTTGTGAATTATTCGTTGAATAAAAAAAATAGTATTTTTAATGTTCATTGAGTTAATACATATATTATAGTTTCTTAATATACTAAGTGGCAGGTAGGTTATTATTCTTGAATAGTCGTTAAAGTGAAGGGAGAATTCCGTCTCTTTTTTAAGTAAAACGATAACTGTGCCATCGAACCCCACTCGGTCCAATTCAATTTGTATAATAGTTACGATTTTTGGGGCTGTTCCAAATTATGCATATTCATTGAAGAATCATACATTTTTTAATCAATTAATTTAAATCAATATATTATTGAGTGTGGTGGTAATATTATGTTATTGGAACTACCTTTTTACCACTGTCAAGGCGTGTTTCACAATATGAAGGTCAAAAATAATATGATATAATAATAAAATTACTTTGATATAATATTATAATATATGCAATTGGAATACATTGATATACGAAAGGGAAAATTACATGCTTCGTTTCATAATATTATAGTATGTTGATTAGTACGTGTGTGTTTGTTTCACCTCAAAATGGTACAATGCATTTAGCATCAACGCACGTTTTCTTTATTATAATTTGTATGGAGAATATTCATTGCTATTGCATATAAGGTATATACTAGGGAAAGAACTTATCGATATTAAACTTGTTAAACAATCAATTGATTAATAATGATAGGTGACAAAGTAAACCCAATAAGATAAACCGAGTATTAATTATTGATAATACCAGTGCCTATAATATTATCTTTTGATGTGTAGTCATATTTTAATATACATTAAAACGGATTAATTAACATTGATTTTAATCAATTAACCGATGAACAATATTTATTTCTAGATGCCAATCTCTGGTATCTTAGTATCGGATAAGGCTTGATTTGTATTTATCAAATGCGTTAAATTGTTATCAACAAAACAATCTTACATCTTATGTATTTTTTTCATATTAGATTAACAACCTATAATCTACACACTATCTATTTATAATTTCACTACTTTTTACAACGTTTTTATTAGCTCGTATTCTTATTTGCCCGGTACAAATCTTGCAATCGATTTTGAACTAACTTCCCGACTAGCTAGACATTTGAAACTTTCAGAATATATCAGAACACGATGCCAATGCATTCTTTTAGCCATCTTTAAGTAGAATTGAATTCATTTTCAGTTAATTCTGTTTCGTATGAAATGTTATTTCGACACCATTATTGGTTGCTGGTCTGGGGTCCTAGCAACTACGTGCGTTACTATGGAAATCAATGACATGTCAAGTACAATTTTTTTGATCGTTTAAGCTAGTCAAGTCAAGTTTATATGGTTCAACAGAATTTAAAAACGTTGTATATAAAAAGTTCATTTTATCTTGTAATTATTTCTTATTAGATTAACAACCTATAATCTACACACTATCTATTTATAATTTCACTATTTTTTATATATATAAAGAAACGTACTCTCATAATCTGTCGTTGCTAACCGAATAACGAATGTTTTTTTATCAATCGCTCGTCCGGTTTAACATTTTTCAATATTATCCGTTTAATATTGTGAATATTGTGTAGGTTAAAAACAATCTGGAAACTGCATCGTTATATTTTACACGACACAACAAAATGTATTGACCATGCTTTATAACCGTATCGATTTTGAGAAATAATACTTTTTTACATGCAATGTTATGACTGCTATATGTTTTTTTTACAGGGCTGATTTAATGCATTTTTACTAGATATTGATTGGCTTTAATCAAAAATTTACATTTGCCTACATTTTTTTTATACTTACATAGTTTTTTTAAATTATATCCACTTCATTGAAATTCATTATTATTTATCATTAGAGATATTATATGACACTACTCAAAGCATAGTCCGACATAACATACCATATTATATAACATCATTTTGTCTTGTTCAGTATAAAATCAATTTTTATGTTGTTTGTTCTAAACTGATGTTACTCGTATGTTTAATAAAAATAACAATTTGCTTGAGTCTTTTATATTATGTCAAATCTCTTGTGATTTGTGTTTTGTTTATCTCATGAATTATTGATTAATACTACTACATTTTTCTGTTTTGTATCCATTCAGATTTTGAGAATTATTTACGTAAACTGTTAAACTAGCCTTTGAAAGACAAATCGGTTTTAAAAACCTAATTGGTTTTACTTTGTTATGTGTTATATCGTCATTATAATTAAGTTCTAGTTACATACAAGAACAATACACCAATTAAAGTCAGTTTTTTTCATAATATCGTTATGGAAATGCTCAAACGTTTCAGTGAAATATGTGCATTATTCTTATAGTAGGTAGTAACCCGTACCTAGGTATTTACTGGAGAAAAAATACTAAAAGCTACTAATATATAATTTTATTCACTACACTGACTATAATTATTATTACATCAAAAGTAATTCTCAATCTGAATGGACAATCTCATCTAAGTGTTCAGCGGAAAGTGTTGCTAGTGCCAAGAAATCCCGTTTCCACCGCCTACAGCAATTGCAATGTTATGTGATTTGCAATTTTAATGCATTAAAAAAATCGCACAGACCTCGTGGCGATTCTTTGCCAATATTTTTTTGGTCTAACGATTTTTGGCACTTGACTCTCGCTTCCCGCCGAATGTTTTATATTTTTTTAATAGTCTGACATGCATCTGAACCCTTAATTTGCACTTCTATCATTCCTGCACTGAACCTTCAAGACTTCACTGTGATTGTAATGGGAATTTTATACTATTTTTGGGTTAAATGTAGTTGTGTAGATGTATGCACAAAAACATCGGGGTAGTGACTTTTTTGACGTAGTTCATTGCCATTTAAAAATCTGTAATTAGTATTCATTTGTCTCATATATTTTTAAGTTACAAATGCATTTTTTTAATCAACCGAATAGAGAATCATTGTAAGCGTTTTTTTTTTAATTTCTACACAATTTTAAGAAGTGTCATTACTTTGATTACTTATTTAAAAATGATCATGATTGGTTTTGTCAGATTAGCTGACAATATTACATATCTATATATCATTGATGATATTTCTACATAACTGCCCTTATTATGTGGATAATCTAAGGGTTGAGACATACCAGATTAGTACTGACCGGGAAAAACGACCGTTTGGTCGCAAGAGACTGCCATTAAAATGACAATCTGCCGGCAGAAGTAGTTTCAACCTCGTTTTGCGGCTTATCTGTCTCTAATATTAATTCAAATAAATATTATGTTTGCGTGTGGAAATGATTATCTAAATCGATCAAATCATTATTAACCCTGTAATTTGATTTTTTTCTGGAAAATATAGCTTTCCTTCAGGGGTTGTCAGCAAATAAACGTTTGTCTCCAGGAATTACTAAGTTATTCGATTGTTTTGTAATGCCTTTTTTGTAACTGGTCATTTTACATCGCTCCATCAACACAGTGTAGTTTTCATCCCTTTCCGCCATGTTTCCCACAGCCCCTAGGGCGCAGGCATGCTTCAGTTTGTAGTGTTTTTGTGCGCATTGTGTTTACAGCACGGACGCTCGGATTCCTACCGGGTCGCTACGATCCCGGCACTAAAGGACGACAACAAAACCGCCGACGGACAGTACAAGGTTTTTGCTTTTTGTTTTATGTTTTTCGTTATGTGGTAACCCTATTGAGAAGCATCTGAGTGAAATCAAACTGTTAACTGTAACCTTTCACCTTTTTTTTTTTTTTAATACTTTACCTTTAGATGTTTAACTAACTGGGAACTATAATATCCATAATAGACTATCAATTCAATTCTGTCAGTTCTTATTGGCATTTAATTACAATTAAAAAATAACGTAAAGTCTTCATCAGCTGATGACATTTTGATTATTTGATTGTTAGAAACTCAACGTGCTTCTCAAATGTGTTACCTTGTTTTGTTTTTATACATATTATCGACGCTGGTGATTTCAATAGTACCGATATACAGATTTTTGAACTAGAGTGTTATTTATTATTACCATTTAAACTATCTATATGACATAATATACATTGCTTATTACTCTCAGCCTCGGCACTATAATTGCTTAAAAAATGATAAAATATACCAGTATGTCAGTTGGTATTTGTTACATTAAATTGGTTGAAACTGCTATGCTATTAACACAGTGGAGTTTTCACTTTTATCCTCATGGCTATTGCCAGTTTGTCCCTGATAATGTTTGAAAATTCCAACGTCGATAATATGCTCTCTCGTTTCCAAGGCAGCGGGAAGTTTTCTCAGATGCTCGATTGTGGTCGATGCCAAACAGATTATCGAAAAAAATCTTCGTCCTATGTGCGAAATGTGACGGCGCCCGTTCGCAACGCGACCATCTGACGTAGACGAATCTGTTCCCTTGGAAACGGGATAATTATTTTTGTTTCATATTATGTTTGTCAATTTATTTTATGTGTGCATTTTGTTTTTATATTCAACTTGTCTTCGCTCTTCAGGATTTTTTTACTCGTGTCAAACGTAAGGTAGAAGGTTCAACTGTAGTTCATTTCGAATTAATCGACTAAATATTTTTGATGAGAATAGGTCATGTTTTCGCTTAGTCAATGGGGACTATTTTTTTTACAGATCTGTTTTTCAATTATAGACGAATATTTCCAATCTACGCAATATTTGTATATACACACTTTGTCATTTTTATTTTCTGTACGAATTCTTCCCAATATTGATTATTAATGTAACAAAGACGTCTTTCGTTACGTCCAAGACGTAGCGGGTGTCTGACCTAGAGCTGTATTTTTTTTTGTCACCATTCAACCACCTTGTTTTTTTCTGTTGAAAAGACTAAACGAGGATATAGTCAATCTCCGAATTGCGACCAATCTTCTCTAACATAATGCTGGAGAAACATAATACCGTACCGGCAAATATGAGATGGATAAAATCTCTTATACAATATTTAATCTCTTTCAAGAATAATGTCGGGTGTCTTGAATCCCTTAAATCGGAAATCAACTTTTCTGTTCCTGATGAATACATAGCTCTTGAGTCTTGAGAATATATTGTCAGTATGGAGCGTAAACGAGGATTTTTCTTGTGGAGTTTGAAGGCTGACAAGAGTTGCTTTGCCTGTCAACGTTCATCTCATCTCACAAAAAACGTGACACCGTTAAAATAATAGTTTTATACGTAGGTTCAATGTCAGTATGTATATACGAATTTTGTTTTCCGTGCAAATGTGTCTTCACAATATATGTAGGTATGTGGGGTACATTAGAGGTAAAATTTTCATTTCTCAGTAAATGAGGCACAGGCATACATATGTTTATTATTTACTTTTCCAATTCAATCATTTAAAGCAATGGGTATTGAGCTTTATTACAGATCTCACTTTGGAGAAGTTCCCGTCCCAAACATGTGGGTGTGGGTTTGAATTAATTTCGGAAAATATGTGCCAAAGTATGCAGCCTTTCTGCGCTCGATTAAAAGGTTACGTGCAAATTGTACGTAAAACATTTCACCGTGGCACAGATCGCCGAGACCGTGAGCTTTCTATCGGAAAGAGATGACCGTATGGCGTATACTATACGGTCTCCAATTTTATTAGATTCAATAATATGAACATTTATTCAATTTTCATAGCTGATTTTGGCAAAATTCATGAATTCAAGAATGAAAACCTAACAAATAATCCAGTATATCGGCTATTTTTAAAATTTGTTTGTTGGTTTCCTGTAAAGTGTAAACCGACAAGAAACGTGTTTTATTTAGACATGCATAATTGTATGTCATTACTATACGACCCAAAGTGGGGAAATACCCAAGAGTTGGATACAACATTTCTCGGTGAAGTGTGATACGGCGTAACTGTAACTGCATACGTACTTCCGGACACGCGATTAAAATCACCGTTTACATTAATGAGTACATGCCGTATTGTTAACTGATAATGGTTACGTTCCACAGAAGTGATGCGATAAACATTATCGAACAGACTTATTTTTACAAATCACATACAGGATTTATAAAAATAATTTGAGTGATTGAGTAGGTCCTGGGTCCTGGCGACACTTTTCGTTGGTAACGGATCACACATAGCCAGCACACGTGCCGCGGCGTCAGATCGCCGTGACACAGTTCCACGTAGCGCGAGTGATCCACCGTTTAGCGGCGGTAATCGCTCGCAGCCGCTTCAAGGGTATAAGGATTTATTCCGATGTCATAAATTTGTCAGCTTTCGTCCTCTTCCTTCTCCCCTCGTCCTCCATCGCGTACCGCCGCCCACGTCGCAGATTCTCTGCCGTGACAAAGCGCCGCAGGGATTAGCAAACTTTTCCTCGGCTGCCCCGTGTGATACTTTCCACGTGTTCCAGTTGCACACAGGCAAGGCTTACTTTAGTAAGAAACTTACACACTTTTTTGTCTCTATTCAAAGTTTCCCTGGCCTCGTTGACAGCTTGACCTTCAGATCTCTATTATGTATAATATACATAGTAGTCATTTGTCATTCCTTCTAGTACGCCTTGATTAATGTACATACACGTTATTATAGTAAATAATCACACGGTAGTGTAAAACTCTGTAAAGCTGACTAAACATCGATAAATTCCAATTAATTATATTAATTTGAATCCTACAAATCACTTACCCATTCTATATTTCACCCCCTCCCAAATATTGCTTTCTCTAATAATCTAAACGGATCCATTTTATTTCTTTCGCTAACTGACCGTTGTGTTGACTGGTTTATAACTTTGTGACACTAAACAACTGTCAACTAACCTAGTCAAATCAGATTGTCCACGATGGCCAGTCAATACATTTTAAGTAATCACTTAACGATGTGTTCCTCGCCCCTCGTAGTGCAGTGCGTAAGGCGCTATACTCTCACCCGGGGGCTTTGGGTTCGACCCGGTGAGGTTACAAAAAAATGTGCTTTTCTCAAAAGTCTGGATGTTTATGTGATAGTCTCGCTTCTCCTATACAGAACTACTGTTTCACTACACTACTGCCATCGGGCCTCATATTTATATTTATATACATACTTGTCAATTCTTGGTTGATACGATATTTCGTACAAACAATCATTTAGCAATTTTTTAAAGCCAATTAAATACAATATTTTAATACCACTCAGAATGCTAATTAATATATGTATAAATTTGGCTATGGATACATTTTCAATTAATAGTTAGTATCATTACCTGAGTAAATCTAAATAATATTAATTAAATAGTTCTGTCACATTCGGTACTCATGTTGGTACTTCAATAATAATTCAAGACACTTTGTAATCAGAGGCATTTATTTCACACGGGTTTTTAATTTCCGATGCTATTTTACACCGCTATACAAAATTCAATATAATACAGAATATCTACAAAAACAAAAATGCACTTGAGTCATTATGTTGCCGTTCAAGTAGGAATACATAGGTTATGTTTCACAATTTAGAAGCGAGCTTTTAGCAAATATGTTTTTATGTTACGGTAAATATGCTCGAACCAAATGGCATGCGTGGACTGCAAACATAAACAAAGCCGGTAATAACAATTCTTCAGTCACAGGTGGACTTTATTTAGTACTTTTCTCTTCTTTGTTGTAAACGTCTAATTTCTGACGTTAAAGTAAAAGCTACGGCATCGTTTTGACCCTTTTCTGAATGTCTGTCAGACCCTTTTTCGGTCCCGACGTGGAGAAAGAAAATTGAAGTGAATTTCTTCTCTGTAAAACTCCATTTGTAAATTTGAAGTTTGTTTTTTATTCGTGTCATAGTTTTTTATCACATCGCTTTGGTAAATTAATTTTACTGGCAATGGAAAAACTTGGAAGTATGGGAAATTGGAACATACTCCGGGAATTCGCTTATGGTTAGTGTAAACATAAGATTTTTTTGTGAAAATTCAAAATAATATCTTCATAGCTATGATTCATCGTCCTTTCAAATATTAGGGAATTAATTAATTATTTGTACTGGCGTTTACTTTGTAGATACCGTTTAAAGAGGTAAAGAAACTCTAAAAGATTGTAGTAATAACGAAAACTCTCATGCGAGCCTATGAACGTTTCTTCCAACCATGTCCGATCCTAATAAGATCATATGGGCCTCCACAGAGTAGACGTTTGTATTAACAGATTTTGTTTTTACGAGAAATGGATGTCAGCCACTTGCTCAACCTGTTAGGTCTATACTCTGACTCAACAAATTGAAAAACAATATGTGTACTTGCCAGACCCAGGTTCGAACCTGGGTCCCACGACGCCATAGACCGACGCTTAAGCGTTAACGTTTAGTAATGTTTTATGTTTTGTCTGTAATCTGTTAATTTAGAAACTTTTTGTATTCATTAAGTTATGTCAGTATTATCTGATATTTCTTTAATTTAAAATATGGGTTACATCATTAATTAAGGCTAACGACTCGGAAAATTGATGAAGTTTGAATTCAACTTGATGGCAGATATTCATAGAGCTGGAATTGAAAAAAACTATTTCTATTAAATATAAACTATAACATTGTTGATGAGTCTGACGTCGTCAGATTTATCAAGACACGCTATGAGCTGGTCATATGATGATATCGTCGGTGTTTTGTAAAAAGGGCGATTCAACCATTTTGGCGAAATCGAGATTTTAATGAAAATACAATATGTACCCCACTAGCTTTGTTGTGTAAAAACGGCGAATTTTTATCTCCACAGGAAAGTACTTAAAAACGATAATCGACTAAAATTAAATTAATTAAAATTACGAAATAAAAAGCAAATGTAACATATTAGGCCTTTTAAAATATTATATAATAATACATATTAAAATGACAGTATTCTTTCTAAGCTTTATTATAAACTTGTTAGATATTTATAATCATCTACAGGTAAAAAACAAATATATGTAAAAAATTAAAAACCCTCCTCCTGTAAAGTAGCATTTTGGTTAATTCGCCCTTTTTACAAAACACCGACGATATATGGACGATCAAACACCGACGAAGCGCCTCAGACCAGAATGAAAACGGGGTGCGGGAATACCACGTCTTCGTTAGCTTAATTACTAGATAAAGTGATCAACCGGAGTTGGAAAGTGAAAGCTTGAACCGAACAAAACCACCCCTAGTATAGATGTAGGGTAAAATAATTAAATTAGATATGGAAATCGCAAAGAAAAAACGTCGCTCGCCGACCGCGGCTATGTCCGCCCCGTCCCACATCCTCCGGTCCGCGTGGAATTAAGTTTAGTGTTACGGACACTTGACACAGTTTCGCGCGGACAATTTTCAAATTCACCGCCGATTATTGTCCTCTCGCGCCGCTGCGGTGGCAATGTGAAGAATACGACGTAATGCGACCGGCGTTCATGATTAGCGTCATCCTTAAATCCTTGGCGGCCGCTATTAGCTGGTTATCTAAGTGGCCCGCTTCCTGCGGCTACACAAATTATACCTACTGCTGGCCTGTGGTTCACGCGAAATGGGAAACTGACTCTCTCGCGTTTGCTCAATTATGTATTTTTATTCTGTGGAAACACCTTCTTGTTATCGGCCTGCTCCCATCTACTGCTTAAGTTAGTGTAATATTATAGACTCCCTATATTATTTGCTAACACTGCAAGCCTTCAAGCTGGCTTGGATTTATCACCAAATTATCGACAGGGGCAGCGTGGCCTGATAAAATAAATCAATTGACATTAATTTATCAACCCACTGTCATATTATTCTTCCGTTCTCTAACTCCATAAGCCTCCGAGCTAGCTTGGATTTACCACACGAGTACAGGAGATGTATACTAGTACCTGTAGCATGTAAAACAAATTAATTGACATGGGAAAAAGTTTATTTTTTTCTAGTTTTCCACAAATTAAAAATAATACACAACCCAAGGCAGACTATATTGGACCTTGACACAACCCCAATACTTTGACATCCAGTATCAATAGAGATAATCCTACAATATCGATAGAGTCTGAAATGAATAATATATTAGAATTTTCGGAAGAAAGCTTTTACTTTTACTTAAATTTAAAAAAAAATCAGATAAACCCTTGTGTTATAAGTAAGACTAGTAAGATTATTGGCTGAACAAGCTTCATTCATTTGTAGTAAGCTTTACAGTTGTAAAGTGCATAAAGCCACAGTAATAAAGTGTCTCGAATTTAGCTTTACAAAATGTTAAAAATCACGTAGTATCGAAAATACCAATGCGTCGGTGTGTAAGCAAAACATCAATGCGATTTTCGAATACTGACACCTCGTATCAGACATTCAATATTTTCGATAGGGGGGATTAAAACTTAAAGTATTATTAAAAATCTCGTAATGAAATTACTTAAAACAATAATACATGTACGTTAAAAATAAACTAAACTATTTTTGCACTATGCGTATTTTTGTTTTTATTTCATTACATTCAATAGTTTTTTTATAACATTTTAACTCCCCCTGTCAAAAATATTAAATGTCAGGTACCTACGAGGTGTCAATGTTAGCATCAAAATATACTGCATTTTTATATTTTATTTAGGTACAATCAATTAATTTATAACGTAAAGAATATATTTTTTTCTATCGTTACAAATTCAACCGTACTAAAAATAGATACTACTTACATTCTTGAATTCAAAAATGTCCGTATTACACCTGTAATATTAGTATTAAAACAGAGTGCATAGCTAAGTCCCCCAGAAATGTTATTCAAGTTCCTGTAAATATATTCACTACTTTTCATGTGACCATGTTTTCGTGACATGCAGTTGTGTAAATAAACCAAGCCGGTCATACAACTCGCTCGATTTGTATTATTTATTGTATTTACTATGTCTTCTGAAAGAAAAAAAACACTCTCCGTCTGATCTACTCACTACTGTGAGAGTTTTTTCTCTCTCACCGGGTAATAAAAAAAGCGTTTCCGCCTACGCCAAAGATGAAAATGTAAAAATAATTTAGCCGGCATTATAAAAAGCAAAAAATGCGCCGTCGGAAATTGTGTCACGTTTGCCCGCTTATGCTATGTCACACATCTAAACTTGTCCCGAGGGCGACTCGTGGCCAGGGGGCTGCATAAACGGTTTCCGGTTTTTTTGCATTAACACCGAAAACACGGTTTTATGCCACTTTTGAAATCGTGATTATTTTTTTAATAGCTACCTACCCTTTCGGTTTCTATGAATAATAAAACCAAAGCGTAATGAGATTCTTTTCTTTGTATAGAGATGGAGTATAAACAGACCACTAGGAACTGGTTTTTTTCATACCAAAATGCCACTTGAATATATCAGACTGAAATAATTTATATTAAGCGATTTTTATAGTCACTCGTAGTCCAGTGCGTAAGGCACGAGATTTTTAATCGGGGATTACAGGCTCGATTCACGCCGAGGTCACGATACGTTTATATACTTGTGATTTTACAGGAACTTTAAACCATGGAAAATTATATACTATTACGAGGCACTTCAAAATATTTTACGCAATATGTAATACTTAGGTATATGTGACACATAATTTAATAACGATCAGGACCGGTTTCGTCGGCTTAACAAGACAATCTCAACTGATATTCTGAAAAATATATTCTTTACTCTATTAACTGACAATTATTGTTTATTGAAGACAGAAACTTACCAGATGCAATATTTTTTTTTATTCACCATTTAAAATTATTAATTAAATAACTAATTATTCACCATTTATATTCCCTAATAATACCTATGTACTTCGGGAAATATAAGAAGAATGTCAATAATTATATCTAAATGAGAGTTATAAGAAATTCGATTATTCATAAATTAATAGTATTTAGAAATCGTATGCATAATTTATTATATTGTGTCTGAAGATAGATTCGTTCGGATTTGAAAAACATCATGGCATCTAAAGGGTTTTTAATTATTGGTACCTAGATATAAAGGTACCTATTTTAAAACTGGATAACGTTACAATAGATATTGACCTGTTAATTATTTATTTACAAAGATAACTGCTGAATTAAATCAAACTTGGCAGTGTAAGGAAATGCTTTATTTAGGATATTACATATGTCTTTATGATTATTACAACATAGCGTAGGTACTTGTATTAATTTTTTTTAATACCGGTTCGTCGGTATAAAAGGAAAACTGGCATTGCTAACCCTATTTAGGTCCGACCAATAATTTTCGCAGGCCTCTGCCAAACCAGCTGTCATTTTGCTCTTTTAAGCATGAACGAGAATATCTTTGGCTTTATAATTATTATATCATTACTATAATAATTATTAGTTGCCATTCGAATTATACAACATGCTGCTTAACTTAGTATAAATTTATTTAACGTCTATTCTAAATGGGAATTTCAAAGTCTTGTACAAAGAATTGTACCTTCGACTTTATTTAGATACACGTTTATTATGCAAATCGCAGGTGGAGGTACCTAATCTTATTGATATTATGTAATTGTATTTTAAGAATATAACCCACCAGATTGACATATTCATATTATTTGGAATATAACGTCTCCACTCCAATTTGTTTGCTGTAAGCCTCCTCCACTGTCTAGAGCCCCAAGGAAGCTCAATCTCTGTGAACATAGTCCATCTGCCTCAGTGTAGGTCTGACCTTCATTTTCCCTTTAGATATATAGTAGAAAACAGTGGCGAAAGGTCGACGTAAGTTGTTAATATCCAACATAAATAGTGCACACTAAACTTTGTCAGTCATACATATTTGTTTTCATTAAGCTAATACTACAAATTATGGATAGCGTTGTTCAGTTTTTTTTTTTAAATCAAATTAAACCTTTCATATACCAAGCCATAATAGACAGCTAATGCCATAATTTTGGATATTTATAGATAGAAGTATATATTTATCTATTATGGTTTGACATAAACATGAATTTTGAACAAAAAAAAAACTAACCCTCACCATTTGCAATTTGTATTCTTAGTTCAATGAAAACAAATAAGTACGACTGGCAAAGTTTAATGTGCACCATTTATGTTGGATATTAACAACCTACCTTTACCTTTCGCCACTGGAGAGGCGTATTTCTATTTTATTATGTTGGAAGATAGATTTATCACTGTACTTTGTTCACCACGTGATTTCTTCATATAATACTCTAGAGACCCTTAGCATAATTATCATTTCTGGCATAATAACCCTTGGCGAGTGTTCTAAAACTTTTTCATCGTGGAAGATCCGACGTTTTCTAATTGCTCTGGCTGACCATCCGTGATTTTCGGCCGTCCAAGTCTTTTCTTGTCCTTGATGCGTATATAGATCGCCTTGTTGGTAACTCATTCGGAATTCTATACACTTCGCAGTCTACATTTCATGTGCCAAGTGTTAGGTATATTCCTTCAAAAATCTCCAGTTTCCATTCATACCACGGGCCGGCACTCGGATTCGCAAGGCATACTGTAGTCATAATATGTTGGTTATCTTAATATGTTAGTATATGTACCACAGTGGCGAAGGGTGGAGGTGTCCGCAATAAATAGTGCACAATACTGCACATTAAACTTTGTCAGTCATACGTCATACGTATTTGTTTTCATTAAAATAATACTACAATTTACCGATGGTGATGTTGGTTAGTTTTTAAAATTCAATTAAACCCTGTGAAACCAAGCCATAACAGATAATAGTAAAAAAATACTCGTCTATCTATAAAATATCTAAAATTATGAAATTAAATCATACATGACTTTGGATATTTTGTAGATAGAATAATATTTTTATCTATTATAGTTTGGTTTTGGTAAGGCTTAATGAATTAAAAAAAAAACGAACCAATGATACGTGTAATATGTATTCTTAATCCAACGAAAACAAATAAGTATGAATGAAAAAGTGCCCATAATTTTGTCGTATCGTGCAAAATATACCAAAAGCATTATGATTTGGTTTAGGCAGGATTTAATTGACTGATTGATTGATTGTAGTCTTTGTTAGATGAAAACAAATACATGAGTGAGAAAGTTTAGTGTGCACTATTTATATCGAAACTTAACAGCCTACCTCCACCCTTGGCCACTGCTGTACCAACATTATGCACGTTTCACGGAATGCTTGAAAGAATAAGCTAACCCACAAATGGTTTGAAATCGGCCTGAAATACGAATTGTGTCGCGCACCGAGAGAGGTCGAAGGATTTTCCTGAGTGTGTCGCGTGTGACGTATTTCATTGACGCAAATAAGCCGACCGCAGAAATAGATTGGCCGAATGAGAGATGAGGCAAAGTGATATAGAGGAAAAAGGGGGCGATTGCATATTATGGTATATGTATCGCATCGGCCAACCGCTAACGTAATGCACAACACTGTTGGAATTATGACTGTCGTGGTAATTCGTCTATAAGAGACCCAGGATTTACATTCTACATAAGTATGACACGAATCATCTTCAGCACTAGTGAATGAAGGTCTCCACATGGCTCATTCCACTGCCACGTTTATCACACCATTCCGTACTTGTGTCTGCCCTCTAATACATTTGTGTGTTTTGTGGTCTTTCTACGATATTTCCAAAATGCCACGTTTCTCTGCTCTTCGTTGTTTGTCAAGATTGCTCGCAGAACCAAACTGACATTTTGTACATTTGGTCGTCTGAATAGTATTAGCACCTGTATACGTGCATGGATTTACTGGCAGCAATAGTGCGTATTCGTTAATAAGCTGTTTACACGTAAAAGTGCTGACTGTCTCGCCAATCTCATTCTTCAAGAGTAAGCGAGACGTGATGTTTTATCATTTTATGGTATTGACAGATAGCTAGTGAAAATCGGTTAACCTCAAAATGAGTATAGTTCATTTTTTTGCTGGCAGGTTCGCCACTATTGTTCTACTGTGCAGGCGCAGATCGAAAAAATCCATATTGTCTCATGAAAATTCAGAAGCTTCCAAACTTTTTTGATTCATGCATGCAAGCTTGCAACTCCCGGATAATACATGTTTACCCATACGTTTTCTTGTTATGGCTGCGATAATACTTAACTGTCAAAAGTAAATCCATATACAAACGGGGTATATCTTCAAGTGAACTCCCGTTTAAGTGTAAAGCGTTCGCGTATGGCGTAGCCATAGAAACATGGACCCTTAATGACACGAATATGTCCATATATTAATTTCATGTTGTCGTGCTAAACCTTCTGCCGTGTCCACACTGGCAACAAGTTGCTGGCAACCTCATTAAATTTTACGATAATTATTATAATTGTTTAAGGAATAATTTTACGATAATTATCGTAAAATCTAATGAGGTTGCCAGCAACTTGTTGCCAGTGTGGTCCCGGCATTAGGGGTAACCGACGTCTTCCAAAACGTCAACTTTCCGTATGGCAGTAGATTGCTGAGAATAACTCTCTAGCTAAAGAAATTACCCCAAGGTTTTTTCATTGCACTGGAGCAGAGTTTCGTAACTCCTTTAAACCGAAATCGGGCAAAAAATATTTTTTTTGTTGTCTAGTTTCAAATTACGTGAAACTATCGCATCGAATCTGGTTTTTGTATGTATTTTATAATGTATACATCTAGGTCTCGTTTAAAACTAGTTTTATTTGTTGTTTTTTCTAGTTTCAATAATTCTGAAGAATTATGCAAATTCGAATTCTATCAAAATAATTAATGCAATATGGTTATCATAAGATCTGTTCGCAAAAGAGTTTTCCTTATGGTATGACAATATGTGTACGACAGTAGTAGGTACTAGAAAGTACATAGGTATATCAGAAGTTTATTTAAATTTCGATTTATCAGTTGAACCTGTTGGGGGAAGTAAATTATCTCATTCAAAAATGATTCTTTAGGCAGTATTTTTTTTTTTTTTTTATCAATAATAATAAAATTATTCTAATACACAGTTATTGTTGATTTTAATAATGAAAGAACTACGTCTCTTATTTATGATTTGTTATAATAATTGACATGCTTTTTTATTAATACAATTAAATAATGTATTTTTTTCTAATCAATTGTGTTTTTTAATTGGTCAAAAATAATTACTATTGAAGAATAAAAATAGTAACCTCGATGTCTTCTGCAATGAAAGGTATGCAAAATGGAATTATTTATTTTAAAACTAGATGTTAGTTTTCATTACCTATTCTACATAGTTATTTTTTTAATTTTCTATCCATACATCGTTAGTCAATCATTGCCTCTGTTTTGTGTTCGCAATATCTTAGATGTTTTGTTTTTGTCATCTTATCATCGCTTCCAACAAAATGTGACCTACAAAATACATACATACCTGTTACAGACACGAAAACAAAATAATTATACTTATCTAACAAAATTTCGTACATATCTAATTACCATTTTGAGTTATCTCTAGCTTAGTGGAATTAAATTCTATAAATTTCCGGATTTCCTATTGGGTCGGGTATTGAGCTTCATAATACAAATTTTCGATAAAATATACATAATTAGTTATTATAGTATTTAATAAAATAATAGGGGAAATTGACCATATATGACTTTCAATTTCAAGGTTATATGTTACTTTTTTAGCAAATTACTCTAATTTTATCCTTTGAGAGTTATTAAGAAAAAGATATAGATATGAAACTAGTTTAGATTTTATATCTGTGGTCTTTGGTCAAATTGTAATCCCAAGGGGAGATGGGGTCTGATTTAATATTCTGTGATGAAGGGGATAGATGCGTATAGCAGAGAATAAAATATTTCATAAGTACATTATATTGAAATCTATCATTTATGGACGATTCATTTGGTTTAATCCAAATTATTTATTTTCTTTCTCGGTTTACAAAGAGAAAATAAAGTTTCAAACTCTTGTAATAAGACTTAATGTAATAACTTGTAATAACTAAACCACAGTTATTTGCACCCAATAAGATACAGTGCATTAGTATTTATATTGTATAGCGAAGAAATAGGAAAAATGTTATATTCCTACAACCTCGTAATATTGTGTCAGCAATAATTTAGTGGCTATATAATAAATTTATTATTCCTGATAGTCTATGGTTCTAATTCAGATGGCATATCTCTGAGTAGTATTGTATTATGGCACAGAAGCAGTGCAAGTCTAAAAAGTCATTTGATACATTTTCGTTTATTTTTTATTTGTCGTGTCCTCATTATGTTGTTTTATTTTGCAGTCAAGGCGGAAGGCCCCCTCAAAGAAAGCCCGTAAAGCAGATGACTTAGATGACCTCAAACAAGAATTGGATATCGATTATCACAAGATCTCACCCGAAGAATTATACCAGAGATTCCAGACCCACCCCGAAAATGTAAGTCCACAGTCTGTCATTACTATTATCTATAGAAAACATATTCTCGTTGACTCTGCATTACCTTGTAATATGCATCTTTTGGGACCCTGGAGGCTTTTGTTCACCAATTTATAATATATTCTAGATCAGGGTTGGCGAACTTTACGTACACGTACCAAAATTTCCCAAATATTATTTTTCAACTGTCTGACGTGCCAAGCAGTTATGGGAAAAAAATAGATTTTAAAAATTCTATTAAAAAAATGATGTGTTCTAGATACGCTTTTTTTCAATTATGCCGTACATTTCGGTCCACCACATTTTGAAACTGTCTGCCAGAATTACTATGACCAGCTTCACCAAGTTTTTGTTTCTTATTTGGTGCAGTCAATTTTTGTGGGTAGATATGAAATTGTTAGTTAATGTATTAATTAGTTTGGTTATTTACGCACAAATTGACACCAGAATTGCTTCGATCAGATGAGGCATTCTCTCGCGACAGTGGTCTCAATCATTATAAATCGATCAAAATTAAAGGTGCGCAGCACGTCATTCCTCGCCTCCTAATGAGGTTAGTGCAATAACATTATATGTGAAACATAAAGTTTAAGGACCGACCTATGCAATTATATATTTACATTAAAAGTAAAGTGTATTCTTGGAGAGTATTTAATCGCTATTTTTTTTATAGAATGCGATCTGTCATTTATTTTTATATTATGTATTTTTTTCTCTTCAAACGCGTGCCATGCAAAATCATCTCGCCATAGGTTCGCCACCACTGTTCTATATGATTGGTATCACCAAATATTCAATCACACATAATATTGTTATTATTTAGTTTTCCATTTCAAACAATATCTGAAAATCGACCTGGTTCTACCACAGATGTCATTGAAGTTTCTGGGAAATAGTATTGTGTCATTACTGGCTGTTGTCAAATGCACCTACTGTCAAATTAGTACTGTCATTTAAATGCTCTACCCAATTATTACTATTTTGTCTGGGTGTTGGATTAGGTCTAATTAGCATAATAAAATTAATGTTTTCTTTGTATGTTAAGTGGATTTCAATTAATGTTATTATTGTGATCTCAGAATTAAACAATGAAGTCATAGCACCTAATTTGTAAGTCAATGCACTTTGAGCTAAAGTGATGCTTATTTTGCATATATTTTTGTGTAACAAGATTTTATATTTGGTGTCAATCGAATTTGTCAAGTATGCAATAAATATATATATTGGCAGTTTGATCTGGTCATGTTATGACTCAGGTAGATATCTAATACTATGTTGGCAATAGTAATTAATATTATATTGGCATGATCGATTTCAAAATATTAGGGTGAATTGAAGGATTCAAAATCTATTCTTTTTGTTATAACTGGACAGCATTATGAATCTATCACTGTAATCTAGAATGGTGCAATCCGGGATGCGTCCAAGTTTCTTTCGGCAACTCTTTCCTGCTTGATTTCCAATCGGTGTATGCTCTATCTCAGCAGAAATACTGAGCTACCTTTAAAGTTTAAAGCAATCAATGATGTATTAATTTCAGTATCATGACTGTGACACTATGTCATATGAGAGGAATGAATTGATTATTGTGATATAATAACTGGAGAACATGACTTTCTGCAATTAAAATTATTATTGCCATTTATTAAATTTGTTTTTCCATAATTACCATTTAATTGACATAGAATGGTGGGAGTATGTAACTTGCACAATATAAATTGAATAATCATAAATTAATAATTAATTGGTTGTTTTATCAGTGCTTAAATTTAATAAAATTCAGGCACGGTAATACAATTTTTATTTACTATTGCTAACGCTCTGCGTGTTCATTAAAATACACAAACCCTCCTCCATCGATTAATCCATTAAATTTACAAGGTTCACAATTCCTACTTAATTAGTATTCGACAACAGCTGTTAGTTTTGTTTTAACTTTGTCGTTATGCAATATTTCTTATATATCCGAAAATCAGCTGATTAACGCATAGGACCATTTATTAAAATAAGTATTACTATGCATTAGTGTCATTAGACCCTTTGAGATTGTACTGACAGATTATATCAATGTGTTTATTAATCTCCTTTATCAATCCAATTTGCATATCTGTATGGAATAGCATATATTACATGTGGCCTCTGAATGTGTTCAGTATATTTTGCAAACCGCTCGATTCGCCAAGGCCATCGGAGATCTAGGTCAATATTAACCTCTCCCAACGGTAGGGTCATTGCCACCTTTGACTATGATAAATTTAATAACATAATATCTCTTGCATATTAATTTATTTATTTCTGACTGCCACTGTCACTTTGTGAATTGCATTTTAATAAATGCATAGATGCGACAATGTCTTGGGTAATATTCTGCTTTTTTTTTTATTACAATTTATAATCAGTTTGAAGAATTTATTTCAAGTATTTTTAACCTTTGACTTTATAGTGTTTCATCATAATAAATAAGTAATAAAGATTTTTTATCATTCATTCTTCTTGGTTGAGTGATATTTTTTTTAACATGTGGTCAATTTATTTAATAGTTTGTTATTATACTATGTCGTGCGATGTTGTGAAATAAATGTGGGTTCCAATCCCACATGTGGCAAAAATCATGTGTTTTTTTAAATGAGTATATGGTTCCCAAGGAAGACTCAATAATGGGTTGGGTGAATGGGGCTGACAACCGTTTATCGTAAAAAAAAACTTTTATTATAACCGCCTTTGTGGAGGCCCATGTGCTCTTCAAGCGAACATGGTAATTAAATTTATTAAGTTTGTCCAATAGTAAAAAAAAATGATATATAAATATACAACCAATATGTACTTTTTTGTCGACGTTTTTGTGCTGGAATAACGATTGTAATGATTTATTTTTCGAGCGCAAGCATTGAGTTTTATTAAATTACTCTAGGTTTCCAGCTCTTTCTAAGCGTTAATTATATTGTTATTAATACGTATATATCCTCATATGTTGTACACATAATGTCATAATATGATATATAGCATGTCATATTACTTTTTTGCGCTATATAACCTGCAACACTAGCGTTGGTCATATGGAATGGTTACGCTCCTTTTCCTATTAAAAGTTGTATGCACTCAAACTTAATAAAATACAGTTAACTTCAAGTGTTGTTAAATTCATTTTAAATTCTAACTATCCTGTCGATATAACTGATCAATCGACTTAACGGTCTTAATATATCTGATTTCATAATATAGGTAGGTAAATAAGTATGTTTGATTCTAATTGGAGCATATGAGCCTCCACAGAGTGGATTATTAACAGATTCGTTTTACAAGTTTTTTGAAGGCCTATTAAAATATTACAAAAATAAACTATTCTCAACTATTATAAATCCAATTGTATTTCTCGCCCATGTTTTTTTCTTTGATTAATAATCCTATTTTGATGGTGACTTTCAGGGGCTCAGTCACGCGAAAGCCAAAGAGAACCTGGAGAGGGATGGACCTAACGCACTCACACCCCCCAAACAGACCCCCGAGTGGGTCAAGTTCTGCAAGAACCTCTTTGGAGGCTTCGCCCTCCTGCTCTGGATAGGTGCCATCCTCTGTTTCATTGCCTACGGTATTCAGGTAAGACTCTCCATTCATACTATTTACTTCCGTATTATTTTGCTGGATATAATGAACCGTGCCTCGGTGGTTTCATGTATACATCAGTTTACAATCAATGTTGATTCGAGCGTTACTGAGAATGTACTGTAATCGTCAACCCAACTCTCGCTGATCATTGACAGGAGTTGTGCGCGAAAAATAGGACTAATTCTATTTTGGCCACACTCTAGCAAACAATCCAAAATGACATTTCACGATCGGGGCAAACCATCGGCTCGTGAGTCTACCAGTGTAATTTTAAATTTGTGATCTCAATAAATTAGAGTTGATGATGATGATACTCATAAAAGGTAGCTCACATATTTCAATGCTTAAGTAGTGGGTTCACATCCAGGGAGCATCTTTATCTGCAATGGCAGGTTCTTCAGTAAATTTAATATTATGTGAAGAATACTTCAGTTTAAATTTGTTGAATCAGCCTTGACTTGCTTGAAATTCCATGTTAAAATCTTTTTTAACGGAGTCTCCCATTCTTCATGCAAACTAAGAACCTTAGCTTGAATAATTGAAAAACGATGTTGATCATCTATCCATTATGTCAAAAGATTTATCCATTTCGTCCATCACTATACCGTGTCTTTTGGAAACAGTCTTTGACGATCTATTTCCACAATTTCCTTCATATTCCTTAATTATACATAATCTTGTTTTTCAAAATTGAATATATCGTAGACCGGCTTAAGTTGTACGAATGTCCAATTGAAGCAAAAGATTTGCCGCTTTCAGAATGCCTAATTATTTCCATCTTTGTCTCGATCGTATGAAGTTTATGAATCCTTAATTTCTTTTTGTCCGTATCAAAACTGCAGTTTCTCATAAAACAAAAATCTGTTACACCTATTACCTATTCGTGAGTTCTGCTCGGATCCACATAGGATTATAGACCTACATTAAAAAAAAAATTAATTCAGTACATTCACAACATGATATTTAGATATGAAGCAATTAATTCAGTAAAAACATGTTATTAAGTTGGAACTTTGTGAAAAGTCTACCTAGCAAGTTAAACAAACCCTATTTTATGAAATTATAAAACAACTTTCACCAAGCTAACCGTTTGTATGTCGATTTGTTTCAGGCGAGTACAGTGGAAGAACCCGCCGATGATAATTTGTATCTAGGTATTGTGCTAGCCGCTGTGGTCATAGTCACGGGTATCTTCTCATATTACCAAGAAAGCAAAAGCTCCAAGATCATGGAGTCCTTCAAGAACATGGTGCCCCAGTTCGCCACCGTCCTCCGAGAGGGCGAGAAGCTGACACTGCGCGCTGAGGACCTCGTGCTGGGAGACGTTGTAGAGGTAATTTAGTCTTCCTTTCTTTGTCTTCATAATCTCTTGGATCTTGATATTTATATATATCTTTCTCAACATGTCAAAAACCATTTGAAAGATGTTCTTTTTATCACATTACTATATTAGACCAGTGATGCACAACGTGTTTGTTTATCGACTTGTCGATATGCCTGCGGATTGTGCACCACTGTATTAGACATTCGTGTCTATTAATATTGAGGTTATCTAAAATCAGATCCAGCAAATAATTTAACACCTTTTAGTAATATTATTATTGTCTTCTTACTTCCTTCTAACCTTATAATCCTCAAAACAGTTTTTAAAACTTGCAAGCTCCTTCCATGCCAAATTCAGAACAACAACGGGCAACCTAGGAATGAAGAGTCGTTTTTAATTTTCATCAAATAATTCAGGATTTTGTCGTTTCTTTCAATCAAATTGTAATAAGATAAATTCTGTTTTCGATGGTGTTATTTTATTTTTACATTTTAAAAACATAAAATTTCATAATTGTGAATATGATTTCCAGGTTAAGTTTGGTGATCGTATCCCCGCTGATATCCGTATCATCGAGACCCGAGGCTTCAAGGTAGACAACTCCAGCTTGACGGGAGAGTCGGAGCCCCAGTCCCGTGGACCCGACTTCACCAACGAGAACCCCCTCGAAACCAAGAACCTCGCTTTCTTCTCCACCAATGCTGTTGAGGGTACCGCCAAGGGTGTCGTCATCTCTTGCGGAGATCATACTGTAATTATCCGCACAATTCTTTGTACTCATATTATTTTAATGAGAGGTGAAATCCATAGTGATGTAATGTATGCTAGAAAACTGATAAACGGATTACTTAATGAAAGGTTTAGAAATATAATAGTGTATCTATAGCAAGTGTAACACAACTAGATATGATTATAAAAAGTGGATTCAGATACTCTATTTTATGGAACAGATTTAATAACGGGTTTTTGAGGATTGAATTAATGTATGTGAATGTTGACTAAGTTGAGTAATAATATGTACAATTGTACTCCAATATTGACATAAGAAAAATGGTTATATTTTTTCATACAAAGCAGTTTCATGTTTCATGTGTAAATATATACTTATTATGTGGTGACGTGAATATTGCTCCCGACTATATCCTCAGCTGAGTCCTAACAGTCATGGCTCACTTTGCAAGAATATTGTGTCAAGTATGGTAGACAGCAGCTACCAAATTGGCCATCCAAAAGAGTCAAAATAAATGCTGATGAAGAACGGGACCGGCGATTATTAAATCTCCCAGACATGCAGTTTGAATAGCGATAATACGACAAAAATATTGTCACATTGAGCTTGACTGGTGTGTTTTTGTATGTGCTGTGTGCCATGTTGTTTTCACTAGTGTTTTTTTTGTCATTAACACACTGCCGCCATGTGAATGAATGAATGAAATGAATATTTCCAAATCCATCCGATTGTGATTGTATCTGAGTATTTTCCTAGGTTTCTTGTAACTATATTTACTATGTAATATATATTTGTAGGTAATGGGACGTATCGCTGGTCTGGCTTCGGGATTGGACACTGGAGAGACTCCCATCGCTAAGGAAATTCACCATTTCATCCAACTCATTACTGGTGTGGCCGTCTTCCTCGGAGTCACCTTCTTCGTTATTGCCTTCATCCTCGGATACCATTGGCTCGATGCCGTTATCTTCCTTATTGGTAAGTTGTCATTATAATCTTCATGTATCCACAAATAATTTAGTCGAGTTACTTTTTAGAAACTGTAACAATAAAAATGTTGTGGGAGAACTTTACAAAAAAAGTTAATTATGAACATACATACTACTTTTGCGCTACTGAACAAAATGTATAGCTGTAGGTTATGTGAAGACTTTTTTACGAGTTGTTGAGTTAACTATTAATTGCCAATTCTATTGGGTCCCGTGTCTAATCAAAACACTCATTGAATAAAACAAAATGTAATTTTTGCCAGACCACAGGTTTGAAAAGTAAACTATTGATGTCATACATGTCCAGAATAATTTAGCATACTTGAAGCAATTGAATCATCTGAAATTGTATTATAGGCGGACTGGACTCTTATTGATTGGATATTTAGATTTATCCATTTTTTGTGTATTGAGTTACTAAAATGAAATTTTTAAATTACAGGAATCATTGTCGCCAACGTACCTGAAGGTCTGCTGGCCACCGTAACCGTGTGCCTCACCCTAACAGCCAAGCGAATGGCCTCCAAGAACTGCCTGGTCAAGAATCTGGAAGCTGTAGAGACTCTGGGATCCACCAGCACCATCTGCTCTGACAAGACTGGAACCCTCACCCAGAATAGGATGACTGTCGCTCACATGTGGTTCGACAACCAGATCATTGAGGCTGATACCACTGAGGATCAATCTGGAGTACAATACGGTCAGATTTAATTTATCACCTATCAATCATTTTGATTCCAAACGGATTAACGCTAATTCATTTGATTTTAAATATTATTTTGTATAGAAAATAACCTGTGATATGTCCCCACACTGCAACATTAACCCTTTCTAAGCGTTACGAATCCCGACTTAGTACAACAGTGCGCGTTGTGATTTCAAGCATCAATAAATCGTAATAAATGTCAGTCAAACATACACAAATAGAGTAGTAAAAAATCGGAGTCAAGTTCAAAAATGATTATGACAGAACCTAATATTTTATGTGACTCTAAAAATAAACATTCGTCGCCTAAATCTGATAAGAAATCACGAACAAGACTTCTTCATTGAAAAAATGCCAGCTTACTCGAGCGGCGCCATGACACTTACGAAATGGTGCTGGACTAATGCGTCGATGACAGATTAACAAGTGTAAGAACAGTTCAGTATTCTTATAGTCTACCGGCTACCATTTCGACAAATATGTCATACACATAATGAATAATAATATGGTTTATGACTTTTATGAGCATTTTTGTTGAGTGTGTTGAAAAAATATCAGTCATAAATAACTCATTTTTATAGCATCCAGGACATCTCAAACTGTGTAACTTTTGTTTGAACTCGCATACACATTGCAGCACTGCAGGCCGAGTATAAATAAATCATCCTTGAGAACTACTGGCTATTTGAGAGTGATGTACTTACCACCAGTGCCTGGTTTGTACCTACCATTGACCCCGAACTGAATGGAATCGAATGACACATAGTTTATATAACAAAATGGTTTATTTTTCGAATACCTATTACAATTCGTAAAATATTAAATTTCAAACACTTTTTGCACTTCTAAATGCTTTATAGTCACCACAATTTTATTTTCAAGTTCATTTGTTTTTTTTTATTATATTACTTCAATAACCTGGTACTAGAATAGGTAATCTCTTATTTTATTATAATGACGTGATAGTAAGTAACTTGAGTTATTTTCGACTATAAATATAAGAAGAATTCTACATAAAAAAAATAGTAGTCATGAATCAAACCCTTTTGAATAGTATTACGAAAAAAATAATTCTCAAGTGTCTGTCTCACACCAGCAGACGATGATTTGCCGCGCAGTGTATAAAAATTCAGTAGCGCGGGACCTGGTGTTTGCGTAATACGACAATTTCCGCATTTATGCGGGAACGGGCGTCTGAGTGTTCGTGTCTTTTCTTTATAAATGGCTGATAACTAGGGTAAATAAATAATTTTTGTCTGTTTCACCTAATACTATAACCAGAAAATAGTATTTAAAAATGTTAATCAATGATAAACAAAGAGACATATTAAATCGCGGACTTCTAGGTATATTTAAATGACACCTGGTTCAAATTATTTTCCGAAACTATAAACTCGCGGATAGGCGAATGAATGCAATCTCCAAAAGCATTCCTTTTGTAAAAATATTTTGTAAATTCACTTTGATCAATGTAACTTTCGAATATTCTATTTAACAGTTTACGCACCAAATAGTTTTTCAATCACTAAAAAACAATATAACTTATTATATCGCAAACTCGTATCGTTACAAACACGTCAGTCAAATGTCTTCGGCGCACATGCACTAAGAAGCGATAAGACACTATATACGCGGCAAATTTGAATTGGCCCGATGACTGATATATTTTTATTCAAGACACGCTCCCGAAAAATATTTATTTAAATTAGATAGAACAAAAGTTTAGGCTATCCATTGACAGATGTCAAGAGAAGGATGATTTTTGAATAAATTAAATCAATATTCGAATTATTCGCGCCTGGCGGAAAGCAGTACTAGGCAAACGAAAATCGAAATGACTTTAGTCAGCTGACGCGCGGATGACTCGCGCGTATAGGCTGACTAAAGTCAGTTGCCGCGTTAGAAAGGTTAATAACCTATGTACATATTATAATTAATATTGGTTACCTACGATTACAGCTCAATAATTTGATTGTGCTACTTTCTTACATTGTACTTTCAATATTTATGGGTGGAATAATAAATAAAAATAGATAGAGTCTTCACTACTGGCGACATTCAGCATTCCAATTAAGCAAATAAAATTATTCATAATATGTGTTGCACTGTTTGTAGGTAGTCAATATTAAATTGCTTGCAGTGTCGATAGATTATGATAGATTTATTTTATATTTTCAGATCGCACCAGCCCTGGATTTAAAGCTCTGGCCCGTATCGCTACCCTGTGCAACCGTGCCGAGTTCAAGGGAGGCCAGGATGGAGTGCCAATTCTGAAGAAGGAGGTGAATGGTGATGCATCAGAAGCCGCCCTACTCAAGTGTATGGAACTGGCTCTGGGAGACGTCCTCTCCATCCGCAAGAAGAACAAGAAGGTGTGCGAGATCCCCTTCAACTCCACCAACAAGTATCAGGTGTCCATCCACGAGACAGAGGACTCCAGCGACCCCCGCCACGTCATGGTCATGAAGGGAGCGCCCGAGAGGATCCTGGAGAAGTGTGCTACCATCTTCATCGGTGGAAAGGAAAAGGTGACACTTCAAAGTTTTTTATTTATCATTTTTCAACTCTTTATTATTGGAACCAATAAAAAACAATGGCATGTACTCAAAACTTACTTGTCTTCTGTATGACAATTGAGGAGATTGAAGTTAAAGAGATTCAAGTGCATAGGTAATCAAGGTGAATGAATTGACTTGATGATAAATATTTTCTTTCTGAAACGTTGCCGTTATCTTTTCCCTGTCTGTCACTGCTTTAAACAGAAATGAAACGCTGAGCTCAAACCTGTCGCTGAGATTGTTTAACTAGAATTATCTTTATCATTCACTGAACGGTAATCTTGCCTTGTGTGATTTCTAACCAAATTCTACATAACTGTTTCAAACATTCTGTAAATTAGGTTTGGTTCTCAAATAATACACCATTCCCATGCTAAAGTATTCATATTTATTTATGTTTATTTGTGTTAAAAGGGGTAGAAGTCATTCATGTTTGATACGTTGCTAAGAAGATTATAAAAAATATGTTATATGCAGTAGTTCATGGAATATAATCCAATATTAGGAATAAAATGATTATGTATAACCCTTCATGCAAAGCTGTTTGTTACACAGTTGAATATTTTTCACACTAAAAGAGGAATGTGGTGATGTGACAAATGATCCCAACGCATTCTTTATTTATGTCACTTGTACCCTTTTAATTGTCAACCCCTCAATTCATTGCATTACCTGTAATTACCCATTACAGAACATAGTTACCTTACGAAGTAAGAAAATTTCTTATCCTGTATATTACCCTCCACGTAACCTTGCAAATTTGGAATAGATTTTTTTTTATCATTTTGAATTATTTGATGAAATCAGCCAATCAGGCGCCTGGCATTTACTAATACACTAATACGGAGTGCGTATTTAACACAAATCTTGTCACTGTGAACAATTGCAAAGTTACATGGAGGTTACCTTCTGATAATGTTTTGTAGCAATGATACCATAATAAAAAAAAAACCTATTTACTGTTGGAGATCTAAACAATAAATAAATATACTAGTAGATAAAACTATTGTTTCGCTATTTCAGCTCTAGATAGACATGAAAGGGTATGAGTATGCATGTTCATAGAAATGCTCAATATTTTATTTGTCGTATTATAAATGTATTAGGTACACCCCTATTGAATTGTTGCCATTCCAAAGAATGTTTTGTTCTAATGGGGATATTCATTATGTTTACAGGTTTTGGATGAAGAAATGAAGGAAGCCTTCAACAATGCTTACTTGGAACTGGGAGGATTAGGAGAGCGTGTGCTCGGTTTCTGCGACTTCATGATGGCATCTGACAAGTTCCCTCTTGGCTTCAAATTCAACTCTGACGACCCTAATTTCCCAATTGAGAACCTCCGATTCGTGGGACTCATGTCCATGATTGATCCCCCACGTGCTGCCGTACCCGACGCCGTTGCCAAGTGCCGTTCCGCCGGTATCAAGGTTATCATGGTCACCGGAGATCACCCCATCACTGCCAAGGCTATCGCCAAGTCTGTCGGTATCATCTCTGAAGGAAACGAAACCATTGAGGATATCGCTGCCCGACTCAACATCCCCGTCTCCGAGGTGAACCCACGTGAGGCAAAGGCTGCCGTCGTTCACGGAACCGAGCTCAGGGAATTGAACTCTGATCAACTTGATGAGATTTTGAGGTGAGTTGCATATTTATGTATCCATTCTACACATAAGGACTTGGCAAACACGATTCTCTATCAAATCTAAAGAAGTTTCTATGAATAGGTACACTACATTGTAAATAAAGTTTTTTAGTTCAGGCGAGTAACAAGAAAAATGGGAGGGGGCCAAACAAGACAACCTGATACAACAGTAATGCTGTAATAGCAGTCAACGATAGCGACAATGGATAATTTATAAATCAGTAAAATCATGGGAAAATATTGCTACCTGTGCATCTTATGTTTTATGTGGTGTCACAATTATTAGGCTAATGCTTAAATTGGCTGCACTCTATTTTGCATTGCAAATTTTTATACCTATGCTTTGTGATTTATTAGCCAGGGCCACATTGACATCAAAACGCCTTGCATTAATGTTACAAGCCTATAAAAATAATATTCAATAAAGGAATTGGTTTTGTGTTTACGATATCAGCACCACATTTTATCCGTATTAAAAAAATTTGCTACGCGTAAAATATTACATTATTGTTCCGTTGTATTAATATGTATATTGTATTTTTTCAGGTATCACACCGAGATTGTATTTGCCCGAACTTCACCCCAGCAGAAACTGATCATCGTTGAGGGTTGCCAGCGCATGGGAGCCATTGTAGCCGTAACCGGTGATGGTGTGAACGACTCCCCCGCCTTAAAGAAGGCTGACATTGGTGTTGCTATGGGTATCGCCGGATCTGACGTGTCCAAACAGGTCAAAACGCTACCCTCATTTTGAACTTTATAATTATCACGATCTATATCCTATAAGGGATGTTTTCTCTTTCGTGCGATAAACTGACTACTTTCCTTTTTAAAATCATCTTCCTGTGAGCGTCATCTTTAAAACACTAAAGTTTTAGAATATTCTCAAAATAACCTTGGCATGCTAGAAAATATACCGTTGGTCTAGTGATCGAGGAATGCGTCCCTCGCCCAACTATACCGTTACATTGATTCCTGGTATTTTAGATGACTCTTTGTCATAGGGGATTCAAGCACCCATCAGTCAGATATCATGCGATTACAGTAAAACCCTGTTAATTTGAAATCGAGGGGATAGAAAATTGAAAAAAATTCTAATTACGAAATACAAAAAGTAAGGTAAAAACACTATAAATAGATTTTTTTTGAATTAACTGTTTCGTTAACTGTTAACGGAGTTTTACTGTATTTTGTGCAGTATTTTTTATATATTCGATGTTTCTGTATTCAATATAGCTTTGCCTTTACGATGTTCTCGATGTTGAATTGAGGCACGTATAACATTTGGTATCAATACTTGCTGTTTTAATATTTAGTTTTGTCGTTGATGTTGCAGGCCGCTGACATGATTCTGTTGGATGACAACTTTGCCTCCATCGTGACTGGCGTGGAGGAGGGCCGACTCATCTTTGACAACTTGAAGAAATCAATTGCTTACACTCTGACCTCCAACATTCCCGAGATCTCGCCTTTCTTGGCTTTCATCCTCTGCGACATTCCCCTACCCCTGGGAACCGTCACCATTCTCTGCATCGATCTCGGAACTGACATGGTAATTATACTTTCTTCATCATGTCTCTGACAGATTACACACACTTGTTTTCTATATATCGATACTTTGAATAATATTGTAATCTGTAAAAAAATTCATTTTAAAAATAGACGGGCGATTGACTTTGTTTTACAGTAAAGTCAAGACAGATAAAATACTTTTAAAACTTTTTGTTTCAACACTTGTTATTTGACAATATTTTTAACATGTTCCTTATTGTAATACAAAAATTACATAAGCGAATTGATAAACGAAATAGTCTTATGGGAATTTAATATATACTGAGTGATTGTCTATAATCATTCAAAATCTGTGTGCTCTGGACTCAGATATTTATTACTGGTTATTTATTAATTGACACATACAAACTAACAAGTACATGACGCGTGTAAAACTGTCATTGTTAAATTGTTTATACTGTCTAGTTGTGGGAGTTAAAAATATTATAACTTCAAAAATATAATATATGTCATTTAATGAGGGCATCCTCATCATTTATTTTATGCTTGATTTTGAATAGTGTAATAATAAGTGCAATAACTGCTTGTTTCAAATGCATATTTTGATTTACTGCTGCCGATTGACTGAATAATATAAAAAATAAAAGAAAGCTGTTCCAACAGTATACTGCCACCAATGAGTAACATGTTAAAAGTGTCCCAGTATGTTTTTGGGCAAACTTGTTTAATCTCGGTTATTTTGAATGATTTGTGCCGGGTGCGGGAGTTGTTGGGCCGTTGTGGCCGGGAGTATGAAGGCCAGTGAACCATAACTGATTATGTAATGTTAGGTTCCCGCAATTTCGCTGGCGTACGAGGAATCGGAATCAGACATAATGAAACGCAGACCACGTAATCCGTACGCGGACAAGCTTGTCAACGAGAGGTTTGTTTCCCGACGCGGTTCGGAGGCGGCCTCGCTGCAATCACATTTCAATCTTTACCGTAGTTGTTTTGGTTACCTTTCTTTCTGCTAAATCAGTACTTTTCGCCAGATCTTCAAGTTTATTCTTACATTAGTAGATAGAAACCAACTCTCACCCGTCCAAATATTTATGATTGATCGCTCCGTTTCCGTTAAAACAGTTCACTCTTATTATTATTACATATATATATATATATACTATTATAGATAATTGCTCTCATTTCAAAGTTTCATTAGACCATCATACGTATTGAACGAGGGTAGAGTTTTTTAATATTTTAATTAAGCAGCAGTTACTATTTGGTTTTAGGAAGAGATGAATTCATTAGAGTTGATAATAAGAGCATGCAACTTAATTGTACAGATATCTGTTTCACAGTAATTTTTAACTATTGTTATGATGCATTGTCACATATATATGTAAAGTCTTATATTATTATTATATTAGTAAGCTATTATATTATACATCATTCGAGTTGTACCTTCGCCGTGATGGTGACGCTGTTCCATGGGTATGTAGTCAGAGTTTTTGACTCTCCGTTAATGTTTCACACCACACCTGATATGTACACTCATTAGACAAACCTGGATCCGGTCAAACCCGGTCGACCGACCTCGGTTTGATTGGAATCCTTCCATTCATTGATACGTAGTTACACTGCATCACACAACACAGATAAATTATTATATATATATATATAACACTTATCGAGTGAAGCAACATTTATCTAACGAATGAGCGCTTTCCTCTCCTCACCCATAGTTAGCCATAGAATCTATACAAGTTAACATTACAATCATTTTTTTTTTTAATTCTATTGATTTCTTTTATTATATTTGGAACATTTTCTAAACACAAGTTAGGTGTTAATATAAAGATCATTAAATAAATACTGAGTATGTTATAAAATGTATTTGATAAAAAAGTCAATCGTTTCGCGCTAACGCACTATTATTATTTTTTTCATCACTCTGTATTCACTTCATATTATGTGGTGAATGGCAAGTGATACAAACAGTAGGATTAAATAAATATCATTTACACATTAACTGCTGACCAGTTAATTACTAGTTAATTACCACATTTAATTATCATGCTAATAGTATCTAATGGCAACGCGCCAGTCGCGTTGTCAGCTCTAAATGAGTTAATTACAACTGAAACTTTCATACCTACTAAACGTTTTGTAGCGTTGAATGTTAATAAATAATTTTGACTATATTTTATGCAAAGTTATACCATAAAACATTACACAATATCTGTTGAATTTGTAGACATGAAAGTGGAAATAGAATACGACGGTGAAAATATTTGAATTGTGCTAAAAAAATAACCAGAACGGTTGACTTTAAAACAATCATTCTCGTATCATTTTTATTATGACGCAGTCGAAAGGGATTGCAAATTTTCGATTGCCAACATATAAACGAAATGTTTCAACAAACAGGTGCCCGCCATTTCTTTGGCCTACGAAGAAGCTGAATCGGACATCATGAAAAGGCCGCCCAGGGATCCGTTCAATGACAAACTGGTCAATCAGAGGTCCTATCATTTTTTTTCTTCATTATCTTTGCAGAGCCACTCTCTAAACCCGCTAACAAAAGTCTGTCTGCGCTGTTAATAAAAAATCGCTGGGGGTTATTTTACTAATCGTGTGTATCTGTTTTGTTATTGTCACATTATTAAATGTTTGTTTACAGGGAAATTGTATGGTGTGGATGTCTCGTACTGTGTAATATAATCATGTGGAAAATATAACATCTATTTTAAGTGGTCATTATTAATATTGTACATTTTACGAAGGTCTTTGAACAATGCATTCCTTTATCCTGTATTAAAAAAATACTTACTCTTATATGCTGGATAATATTTATATTTTAATACCTAAACAGATTAATTCGAGATGCTAGGAATAAACGAATATGAATTTTAAGAAAGATTGCATACTGGATTCAAATATGTAACTGCTTTATATGAAAAGATATCCCCGAATATAATTTGATGTCGTCGTCTCAATCTAAAGAAATATCGATATATATTATTGGAATAGTAATAACGATTAGTTTAACCTCATTTAAAGAATGTTGAAAACAGAAGTGTAGAATTTACCATGGCTTATTTATGTTTATTAAATTAAACTACACCATGATGGCTGTGCAGCATGAGTGTCATGGGTCCCAGGTTCGAATCCTGGGTCTGGCAAATACACATATTGTTTTTCAATTTGTGTTTGAGTCAGAATATGGACTTAATATGTTGAGCAAGTAGCTGAAATCCATTTCTCGTAAAAACAAAATCTGTTAATACAAACCTCCACTCCGTGGAGGCCCATATGATCTTATTAGGATCGGACATGGTCAGGGAAAAAAAAAATAAGTCATCCACTTATATTCGTTGAATCTTCAGCATCTAAATTATTATATATAATTCTTTAATATTTGGCAGTCAATTATTCATAATTCATTCATTAATAATTTGAATGCAATTAAATTCAATTCATATTTTGTGAACAAAATTTTTTCCTTTAAAAATTACAAGCCATTTCATTTAATTGTTTATGCAAAATTCAAGGACTTTCTTTATAAGACGTTATTCTTCAATCATATTAATATTTGACAGCTTAAAAATATATTATAATAATTAACGGTCTGGGATTATTAATACATTAATATTATATTTTTATGTATATTAATTATGTTGTGCTTATGTTCATTTATTATTTTTGTCTTTTTTTGTGTATTATGGTGATACTAATTAATGGTAAATACTAAGCGATTACCATGCTATTACATAACGGCTTTATTATATACTATATACTATGATTATTTAACCTTATTGGATGACTAAAAAAACTAAATCATATTATTAATATGCGACAGAATGATGAAACTTACTCTACTCTCTAACTACAGAATAATACTCAACAAATTACACAATGCATTTGTATTTGTTTTACTGCAACGGTAGAAATTCATCATCAACATCAAATTAATTTTTCGTTAATCCGATAAGGAGCGGCTCTCATTAGACAGTTCAGCTCGGCAGAATATAATGACTTTACTTTTTTTACTTTCTGAGTTTTTAATTTGAGAGTTAAAGTATAATCACTCGGTTTATTTGTTTATATCTTTACTCACAACAACTTATCGATCGTATAGTATAATAAATTTGAAAATAGTCTTTCAATTGAAATATTTTAACTAATCTATGAAAAAGATTTGTTTGATTAACAAATAAGTAATGTACAGACAACGTATACAATGCGTTAATTATTATTTAAAGCTGTCAGCCAGTTCACGTCTAATGACTGCCCCTCCGCTCTTTGTTTTTCGATGTAATCGTAATATCGTAATTCATGTCGATGTCACATCACCTGCACCCTCCTTATAAGTGTTGACGTCTTTAGAGCCTCATTGTAACAAAACCTGTCACGACCCGTGTATGTGTGTGTAAAAAGATATTATTTACGTTTGTGAATATTCGCCGAAGACACAATAATGAGAATCCTTTTACATATGATCTCCGTTCGCGAGGACAGTGCTGATTTAATTTTGTGATGCGCTATCGTCGTCCATTCTGGATGATGTCAGTCTTGAAAATGACAATCGTAATTTTAAAATAGATTCATTTTTAGTGTTTGCGTAGAATCCAATAGGGCGATCCGTTGTTAATTTTGTTTCGAAGCATGCTTGATCCACATTTGATTCCATGATAATTGTATATGAGGCTTTCGTACGGTGATCAGGCGTTAAAAATATCTCCTGTTAATGTTTCAAAATCAATCGTAAGTAAATAATTTCGTGATCCATTTTAAATAGATCTGTAATATATTTTGAGCATTTTTTTCAATCAACAACAGCCATATTTCAGAGAGAAAATATTGTTTCTCGGTAACCGGAAGTTTTAAAAATATACCATTTACAGTTAAAGTCATCACTTTTAAAGTCGTTATTGTTTTATTATTCGGTTTAAATAAAATGTACAATTGATTGTGCAAAGGTAACTACCAATATGTTTGTAAAAGACCGTCGTCTGATCACCGTAAGTGCGCCGAATGTCCGCCATCTTCCGCCATCGGTAGCGGTGTCTGCCATTTCTCACGGTCCAAGTGATGTTTGTGTAGGTACCTGCTATATCATTGGCGTACGAAGAGGCAGAGTCTGACATTATGAAGCGACAGCCGCGTAATCCTTTCACTGATAAGCTAGTTAACGAGAGGTAAACATTATGTGTCCGCCCCGCCCCCACCAGCCCCTCACCACACCTCTGTGTTGCCCCACTGTCCCAACAATCACACTTTTAAATAACCTTTCCAACTGAAGCTGACCAAAATCTTTGTACGATCGATCGTTCATGTATATTTTATTTGCCAAACAAAGATATTTGTTTATGTTTGTGAAGGAAATATAATTAATTACCACTAAATAAACACTGATTTCATTGAAAAGATCCAAGATATTAAAATGTCCATAGATTCATCGCTTTTAGATGGAAAAAAATTATCGCTTTTATTGAATATTAAGACGTCTGGTATACTAATGTAAATTAATGTTATTTGAGTTGAAATAAGCCAGAGTCAAATAATGTGATCGTCAAGAACTAGCAAGGTCCAATTTTATTAGTCGTTTTAATATTTAGTTTGATTTTAATGTTGATACGGTGCGATCTTGCAAGTATTTGTCAGTTTCAGTTGTCATTTTGCCCCACGTTGCTTTTAATTTATTGTTGCTTGATACTGTAAATGAAAAGCGATGTGGGACAGTGCAATAAGTACTCGAGTACTCGTGAGCAACATTTCGCTGTCGTCTTCTCTCTCTCTCTCTCTCTTTCCATAATCAATGTTTTATGAATATTGTGCGTCAGTTTGCCGCAGTGTCTGTAAATCTGTGAGTCTAGTGTCAGTATGTGTGTGTAAGCAAACTACTTCTGCATTCAAATCCTAAAATGTCACCGAAGGTAAGTGTCAACACCGCCCCCGACCGCCACCCGATTTGTCCCCGATTTTCTTCAGCATGGTACCACTTCATCATTTTTGTTTTTGTCCCTTCGATTCATCTCTCGTGCTTCTCTCTCTTTCTATTTCTTCTCTAGCACCACTTCCACACACATATATATTTATTATATAAAATACCAAAACTCTCCTATACATAAAATATATATTATTTATTAAAAATGTTTACTTATAGCTGTCCTGTTTTTATCATGTTTATATAATTATATTTCAGGGTATTTATCATTGTTCGTTGTTAATAATTCTTCTGTAAACTCTCCAACATTACTAATTATTCATCTTATAATATAGACTTACCTACATACTTACTATAATACCTCATACTCGATACTTTTTACTAATGCATATATTTCATTATATTGATAAGTCTTATACAAATTTTAACAATACTATTATTAGTTAGGTACCTATATTAATAATATTAATTATACATATTACGTAGGGGATATACAATTAATTATACGTAACCCGTAACTCTCTATACTCAGTATTCAAAATTCATGTAAATTTACACAGCCATATAAACATTGTGTATGTCTTCAAAGTATACCAAACAACTAACCGTAGTTACCGTAGATTTATTATTATAAACTTTACGCAGGTTTGTCTCACACAGTGAGAATATTCCCTATCGGCAAACAAGAACAATGTAATAATTATAACATTAGCGTAATTTTCTAACATTACGCCACATGTATTATTAAACCAATTCGTTTTCATTGATCAATTATTGTCATTTTCTAAATCAACGTATTAAAATGAATTATCTCCTTATTACAGATTTATTTCATTGATCCGTGTTAAAATTTAAATACGGTAGAATCTAATAAAGCTCCGTTATTCACAGTAAAACCCTGTCAATATAAATAGGGTTGATTCGAAATATTAAATTCATAAACAGTTTTCAATTTTACTGTTTTTTGCCACACATTTTGTATGTCATAATTCGAAATTTTTTCTATCTATTGTAAATGACATTCTTTTGGATGTCTAAAATCAATTATTAACAAATATTTAACCATTAATGATCATATGACCCTATGATGAAAAATGATGTGAATGGGTTAAAAATGTATGCTTGTTACTTGTTTGCCGATAAGTAATAACATCTGACATGTTGAACCGTAGTGATTTTTATATTATCTTTCTTATAAACTCTTCACCGTAAAATATTTGTTCTCTAGGGAGGCATAGCCTTTTGAAAACATCGTTGAGCCATATTGTGATGTTTTTACTCTGTACTTTTAATTGATACTGTAGAAAAAACTCTTCTCTCTCCTATTTTAATACTGACTGTCGGCTGATATACTAATTCTATACTACTAACTGGAAGTCTTCCTTGAGTAAACTCGGCTTTAGGCTGCATCCAAAACATATTACCGTATATCACCGATCGTAAGGCGAGCCAATATTTAATGCCAAATAATTGGCTTAATACAAATTAGGCTCAGTTTCCTCTGCATACAATATGTTAAGCTTACATTTCAATTCATATAATTCTTGCAGTAACTGACTACTAAAATTTATTTAAAAAATTTTAATTTTCATGTTTGCTCCTGAATGGAACATAATATGGACATCCACAGAGTGGACGTTATATTAACAGACTTTTTACGAGGAATGGTTATTAGCCACTATTGGCTGATAACTATTCGTCTCATACTTGCTTAAGGTGATGCGCTCTTTGTTATAAGGCGGAATGCAATTTTGTAGATGTGTTTTTAACCCAGTGCTATTTAGTTGTGTCGCACACGACAGTCATTTGTCGTTATTACATGACGCAGTAAGCCGCAGCGACAGTTTTGACATGGGGATTTTATGCGCAGGTGACACACTTATATCAAACCGGCGTGGAATGTTGTATAAATGAGGAATGTATTCAACTTTCCCTGCCGGAGTGATGCATATGGGATACCCTTGAAAGTCTCCAAATGAAATCCCAGTCTTCAAACCGACCCTGCAATGAAAATCTGGCTTGCAACTTGTGGTAACATCTAACGTTTGCCGTGTGAATTAAATTGAGGAGCTTTCTTTCGTATATTCCATGATATTAGTTATCGATCTGTCACTTTGCCATTAAGATGTTTCCATCGCCTTAGAATCGGTGAAATACGGTAATTGTAGTAGATTTAATTCCGACGGGGGGCTGTGTGTCACCGATCCCTGTAAAATCTTTGAGTAGCTTTTATGGGGACGATGAGAGGTGCGACGCATAGTTGTCGCGTAGCCGAGTTTCCCGTGACGAATAGTACAAACGACTGATGAGAATGTGTCCCTGAATGTGTGTTGTGACCTAAGGTGCCCGCTATATCGCTGGCGTACGAGGCACCAGAATCCGATATCATGAAGCGGCAACCGCGAGACCCCTACAGGGACAACCTGGTCAACCGAAGGTTGTAATCAGCATCGCGCCACTTAGCACATTGTATTATTCAAACGCAAATGACTGACAGTGTATTTTCTCTTATCTAGTCTGTGTCGTCTCTTTCAAAAGCAAAACATCCTTAACCAGAGTACCGATTACATTCGGATCAGTCAATTTATAAATAAATCGTCAAGAAACTAAACCGGCTCACGGAGCTTCCGTTAGACTTACGAAAGATCATTATTTAAACTGGTGTTGACGTGGCCAATTAAAATGGTTTTGAAATAAAAGTTTTTATAATTCTTACAATATTTGAGTTATTTACGTTGACGGGCGTTTCAAACTATAAACCTAACCAGTCAGATCGAGTCATATTATATATATACATTGATAAAACATCTACATATTGACTAAATAACTAACCTGTTTAATAGTCCTCTCTTAAAACTGATTTCATACTCGGAGATATATATTAAGTCTGTAGAAGTAAATCTTAAATAATGTCAGTGAAAACTACGCCATCATTGTGTACATGAAGCGAAGCAGTTATGTTTATTACAGTACACTCTTATCAACATTTTTCATTGCAATTTTCAGGGTTAACTATCGTTGTTCGTTCTAAGGATGGGTTTATACCCCAAAACAGCTGTGAACATAAATGGCTCAAATATTAATACAAATTAACATAACGAAACCTTGTTTCTCACTATATTTACGTCAAACTATTATTGTAGCAAGCAAATGTTTACAATGGAAATTAAATATATTTTTTTATTTTAAATATTTCTATGACACAAAGGTTACCGGTAGCAGATTTTATTTGACGATTTATTCAATATATTCTTTAAAATACTTGTGGTATATCTTCCCGAAAATATTAATTTCATTCGGTATAAAACTTAATGGTTCATTTGGACACAGACTGACAACCTTGAAGGATTTTTTGTTTACCTGAATTGCAAAACAGTTGAATAATTTAAAATGTTATTTTTTGGCAAATAGATTTTCCAACGATTTTAGATTGTCTCTTTTAAAATACATTTTTATTATGCAGTTGAATGAATTTAAAGAATATAATAGGTCTACAGTCAGGCAAATAGACTTTGTGATCGATAATTAGCCATTTTACAAAACAAAAGTTACATTGGCATTTATGTTCACAACGTAATGTAATTATTATTTCATTATAAGTACTACTGCTGTTTTCACTTTTCTAAAATCTTACTTCAAATTTATCATAAGCAGAATCAATGTTTCAGTAAATTTGAAATAATTATTCCGACACTTGGCTATAAATTGTGGAAGCAGGCAAGAATTTATTTCTCTTATATTGTCAGTGTTATAAAATGCAGTTTAAAGTTAAATTATTGTTTAATCCATCAACTCAGCCCGGACGTGACTGTCCGAGGATTAAAAAAATATTCTTATGTATATAAAAGGGACAAAATACAATAATTTATGTGGTTATATAAATGTTTAGATGCGCCCAATAATCAAGTATATAAAATCCGTCAAAAAGATTTTGCATACTTCCGCATGTTACAATAATTATAATGTCTGTTAGAAATTTTCAGTTCTCTTTGTGGGGTCATTTATTGCACGGAATGACACTAGATTTGTGAACAACAAAACCACCACTCGATTGCAGAAATATTAACGTCGCAATAGACAGTACCCTGTTTCGACCGGTAGTGACTAGCGAGGAATAGTTTGTCGTGTCGAGTTACATAGGGAATTAGAAATAGCAACAAGTGTTCAGTAGTATGTGTCTACACGGCTTATAAACACAACACGGGTTTTAACAAGTACTACAAGTGATATATTGTTCTAGCAAAGTTATATAAAATAGCTTTAGACTGCGTGTGATTAGATGAAATGTTCTTACAACAATGTGAAAGTGTTTTAAATTAGCATAACTTAAAGGCAACGCTTCCTGTTAGATGCTTCGTCTGATTCATGTCAATTATTAAAACCGACACCGAAAATTATTGACATTTAGTTTCCTAAGTTGTGATGTCTTAAGGACTTATCCACGAAAACACAGTTTTAAATATTCATGCGACGAGGACTATTTCTCTAAATTCAGTCATGGTGAATTTTGCTAAATTTAATATATAATATATTTATTATAATAATACTTGGAAGTTCATAATAGCTGAATTATTGTAAATATTTCTTTAATGACAATTTCAAATCTGTGTATTGCAAATATTCCTTTCTGACATTATTTAGTTAGCATAGACAAAACATGTTTTTGATTATTAATAATCAATTTAATTGATGCATGAATTCTGTTAAGAAATAAAATTTAATATGCCGGTTGAAATAAACTATTTTCATAAGATCTGTAACTGTGTAACTGTATTTTGTGTTTAATACGGTTATTACTGATTTATCCATTTAAAATTATAGATAAATAGGATTATAAATGTTTTTTTTTCTGATAGCTCAAATTGAAAGTGAAAAATACTTGGAAGCTCGATTCAATGGCAATTTTACAAATTATCTCTTTCAATTCTAATCGATCAGGATTATTTTCTGCATGACAATTTTATATCACAGGGTAAATTTTTACCGGTTGCAGATTTTTCATAATTTTTACTGTCATTATTACTGTCATTTTTATTCACTAAAATTTTTTTCTAAGCTTTCTTCTTTATATTTACCCATCCTTTCAAAAACCTCTCCGATCCTAGCAGAAGTACTATATACTATAAATCGTTTCATGACCAGTTCAATAGCGTAAGTCTTGCACATCTGCAGCGCTGAATATTCATTTATAAGCGATACGGGTGTTCAAGGATTACGCTATGTTATTAATAAGGAGTACATATTATATATTTTTCATGTTTTTTGATATTGTGGTTGTGCGGTTAAGTTTTTCCGTTAAAGGGTGGATTATTAATATTATTTTGGATACGGCGCATGTCAGTGGAGTTATATAAGTATGAGCAGAGTTCATGTGAGTAATAATTTGAAGAGACCAAAGGTACAAGCTTTTAATTGTTAGACAAACGATTGAATGGACATTATGTAGCGATCGCTTTTGATGTCTTTGAAACTTGAAAACGGCCAGAAAATAATATTACACTGCATTTACAAAAAAAAAACGCCAATGTTACATTAATTCAAACGTTACAGACGTGTTACCATGCAATTTTAACTCAAAGAAGAGTTTTAAATTTGTTTGCATTTATGCAATAATATTGAATTTTATTTATTTTTCCATCGTTTTATAGTTTCAAAGCTTAGACGTGTTGTAGATATGAATGTTATGATTTTGTAAATTACAAAGTATGTTTCCTAACGAGTTTTAAATTATATTGCATGATTTTTACATACAAGTATTTCTCTCACGGAGCCGCGGTGGTTTATAGGACAATTTGTCAAATTATAATAATGAATGAAATAATTTTACTAGATAGGTACCTGCTTCAATTCAATATAAATATTTCTGTAAAAGAATTATCTTGTCCACATAACAGTAGGCAACTGTTATGTGGAAAAAAATTATTAGAATCTTAGCAGATATTTTCGTCAGAGAAATAATTGTATTGTAAAATTATTTTATGTTAACGCTTCGTAATTTATTATTAATCAGTAACAAATTAAATAACTGCTCACTAACAGTAAATCATTATTTTTTGAAAATTCATACAGTTTTTCTTTAAAATATATAATCGAATCGAGTTTCAGCATGTCATTATGATAATATATTATAAAACATCCTGGGATTGACTTCCGAATTGAATCTATCAATATGGTCACGTGTCTTTGCATTGACCTTTAGATTGTTATTAAATTAATCCATGAAAGAAATTATTGTATATCATAATGACATACTATAACTCTTCTCTGAATAATGGTAGAATTTTCATTTTAAGCTTTTAAATTCTAATAAAAAATAAAATTTCAAGTTTCAATTTCAAATTAGAAGTCAAATATAGTGAAGAATCAAATAAACATTCAGTAATATTTACAAATATTGAATTCTCTTCTCCTTTTGATATTTACACTTTATAAATAACTACTTCATAGCTAAAGTGAATGCGTTTATTAGCAAATCTAAATTTGTTTGCGGTATGCTAAAGTTTTGACTTTTCCACGAAACAGGCTTATTTCAATGGCCTACGGTCAGATTGGAATGATCCAAGCCGCCGCCGGATTCTTTGTGTATTTCGTGATCATGGCTGAGAATGGATTCCTCCCGTTGAAGCTTTTCGGCATCAGGAAACAGTGGGACTCCAAGGCGATCAACGACTTGACTGATTCCTATGGACAGGAATGGGTGAGTTAATATTTGACTTCATATTAAACGTAATATGCAACCGCTGCAAAAAAACTGGTATTTCTAACAGCGTCCTTCTTTCAAGATGCATGGGAGGTTGCTCTTTATATATATAATATAAAATCAGATAATCTTCAGACAGTTTCGATATATATATATATTGAAATTGTCTGAAGATTATCTGGTTTATGAATGACTTTTAGCCTAAATAATCAAAAGCACAAACTGTCTATTGTGAGATACGGAGCCAGAGCTTACTTGATTTTGTGGATTGAATAATAATCTATGTTAAGTATGTCAATGGAACTAATCGATTGAAATGGATTGCAGACTTACCGTGACCGCAAGACCCTGGAATACACTTGCCACACCGCCTTCTTCGTATCAATCGTGGTGGTGCAGTGGGCTGATCTGATCATCTGCAAGACCCGGCGCAACTCTCTGCTGCACCAGGGCATGAGGAACTGGGCCCTCAACTTCGGCCTCATCTTCGAGACCGCCCTGGCCGCCTTCCTCTCCTATACTCCCGGAATGGACAAGGGACTCAGGATGTTCCCACTCAAGTGAGTACAAACAGTATTTTGAACATTCCTACAAGTAATATTCCACATACCTACTGTCTCGCTGTAAATGCTAGATAAATCTAAACATGTGAAAGTATTTAACAGATGTATTATGAAGCTCCTACATTAAGAAAAGAAGAAGTCTTTGATGCAGAAGATGCTGTCACAACATTTGTCAGCTACCAACTACCTCTCCTTGTTTTGTTTTTCTTCTACTATGTGTAAATGAAGGCCAACTATCATTGATTTAATTACCATTTATTATTCATTGAGGTTTTGAACAGTTTGTTTAGTAGTGTTTGATTGGACCACTGATTCAAATTCTTTAGGCCATGCAACGTGTTTCCTTGTGTGTTTAACTGAGGTAGTGTCTTTTTTTATGAAATAGTTTGTATGATATAGCATTATGTATGATATAGCCAAGAATTGTAACTTTTGGTGACATTGCATAAGATTGTGATGTCTCCATGATGGATCCCACGGATTCTCCAGTAAATTCATATTCTCCACTCTTTTGTATGATTCTCACTCAATCATGAGTCTAAATTAATATGGCTTCAAATATCTGAAGTGCGAGTGTTACCGCAAACTGTTTAAATTTTTGTTGACGGGTAATGTGTGATGTTTCAGATTCGTGTGGTGGTTGCCGGCCCTTCCTTTCATGCTGTCCATCTTCATCTACGATGAGACGAGGCGTTTCTACCTCCGCCGCAACCCAGGAGGCTGGTTGGAGCAGGAGACATACTATTAAAACATTACTAGAATAATTTCTTTCACCAGGAATGTGCAGCAAATTACTCGTGTGAATGGATGGTGCGCTCCGAACAAAACAAATTGTCGTGTGTCTGTGTTTTTTGAGTCTGCATTCAGATATATTGATCACCCCTCTGTTATTTAGATTCGTCCGATACGTCTAGAGCAATTATTTTTGACTTATTTTTAAAACATTGTCGTCGTCATTTTCGACGTTTTCTATTATACATTATTATTAACGTAATTTTATTACTCGGATCGATCATAAATGAGAATGTCCGATTAAGGGGACTATCTTTAACATCGCTCCTGCCTGCGTGTTTTTTTTAATCTGTCTCATCGTAATAATGTAACGGGCAGTGGAGAATTAATCATTCAATTAATGTTTGTCATCCATTTTAAAGTCGGCGGTCGAATGCGCCCACCGCGTCATTTTTTTAGTTGAAATTTTACTTTCAGCCTAAGTAAATTTTGTAAGATGACATATTATATTATTAGATAACGCACCTAAGGCGAATTAATATTATATGTATGTTATTTTCTATTTATTAAATGTGTGTTCAAATGTTTTTAATTTTTTTTATTTAATTTTAAAATATTTCAGTTTCAAGTTTGATATTATTATACATGTATATGTATTTATCATATATTTAATGCGAATATATAATATATATATTTATTTCAACGTTTATATATATTGTATTGAATGACTTGTATATGAAGGTACATAAAAATTGTTTAGCAAAATAAATATGATATTAATAATATTGAAAAAAAAATTCTAATGGGATCATATTATAATTACCCGATTGTTTCAGTTGCGTGGGTCGTGTGGCTCATTATTTCATTTTTAAATGTTTTTATTCTGCCATATTTACGATTCCGATTGTTATATTTAAATTTACATATAAAGAGAGACTTTACAAAAAAATAATAAACAACGCATAATACACATTCTTTTGCGATGGGAATCTTTGCTTTCTTATGTGTTTGACGTTCACGTTTTAATAAAAATTTTAATAATTAAGTATAGGATGAAAACTCGCGGAGAATACGACGAAAGTAACAATTGCATGCGGAAGCTTTTTGAGGTTAGAAATTAAAAATGCGGGTCGGTGACGCTCATTTCTAAGCTTCGGGCGAGCAGATAATATATTTCCACCGCCTCGTTTTAGGAGGTTAGAATATTCATTTCATCATTGTTTATAAAATAAATGCTCATTTCAATATGATAAATTGATAAGTAGTATTTCGATATTTCTTTTTCAAAAAAAAACTAAAAAAAAACCTATGTAATAATAATAACTCCATCAGTATAAATAAAACAACAGATATTAAATACATATATCTGCGAGAGACATCTTATTGATAATAATAATGATTCTTCAATATAAATAAAACATATTTCTTTTTGGCTATATATATTATAATATAAATATATATATATTCTAGACCTAAACATCTTTGTGTGAATATTTTTTGATATTTCTAATTCTCAATATTAATCTCACAAAGGCTGTTTATAGGGTGGAATGTAAATAGTTTGGCTAAAGGCGTGCGATTCTTCCTGACATTTGCAAACCATAGACTGCCAGTTTTCTATGCGCGAGATGTATATTAAAATTTACCTACGGTGCATCGACTCGCGTTGACCATTTATGTAATTTATCATCCCTGTCGATTTGTTCGGAGGACGCTGTCACGATGAAATAATCATACGTGCACGTCAATATCGTATCGACGGTATGTCGTAATCGTAGGTAAATATCAAATTACGGTTGAACTACACAAATAACGCTGTCATTAAATTTTTAAATAAAATCATCGTGTAAACTTGACGAGCAGATAACTTTGCTTTTATACTGCTTCATCGGTAGGATATAATTTTTAAATATTCATTAGTATTTTACGAAATGAAAAAGTGTCTGTAATAGCGAAAGTTCGTGCTATTAAATGAATCGCTTATAGGGATAATTTTTCAACACATCAAAATGCACAGAGGGCATCGCCACTGTCTATTTAGGATTCTTGAACAAATACAAAACAGAAATAGATTATAGTCTTTGTAGTTAACAAACACTTTAGGAGTAGCTAAACGTAGTTGTAATTATTATTGAACAGTTTAGGTTTATAATTACTTAGGAAAAATATATTAAATATTTATTAATGTGTTGGAAAATGCGATAATCTAAATTAAATTTGCAAACAATGTGACGTCTGAAACGTTGGGACGGATTTGTTGAGTTTTTCGTTTCCGTTCACTTTTGCGTTTCCGTGAGAGAGTTTTATTGTCAAACGGTGTTACGAGAAGTGAGAGTTTATATTTCAAAACCCGAGTAAATGACTATTATAACGACGAGGTCATCGTTTTGTTTTTTCATTTGTATTTCAAAGATGCCATATACCAAAATATTCATTGATTTATAATAATCCGGGTGTGGACTTACCAGCAAATTGTATATAGCATAGTAAGAGAGAAGGAATTCTATGGATTTTACGAAAAGGTTTGCTTCTTAACTTTTTTTATACCTTCTGTAACTCGCGAACGTAATAATTATTGCCTACTTACGTACATTTTGTTATGATTTCATTTCGCTATGTGTGGCTTTGTGTAAGTGTGCTAGTATATGCATACCTTCAACATGTGAGTGCATATGTATGCATATATCCACACGAATAAATATTGGACACTTGATTTGTGGTGTGATGTGATTCACTATTTCACCTTCTGAATAAATAGGCCACTTTGAATATTTCTTTTTAGTTGTAGGAAGAGAAGCTGTAATACATTAAGTGTTGATATAAAAACAATTTTAAAAGTAATTCCTGCCTTTTTATGCACCAAAACAAAAGACCACACTCATCCACAATCCCGCTGAAAACTTACCATCCCATTGTCATATTTCCCTTGCCAATTCTGTAGTCGATTTCATGCCTATCATATTTTTTGATAGTAGCTACCGAATTGGTCTTCAAGAGATTTCAAAGGGACTGAATTATTAAATCTTTCAGTTTCAATATGCAGTGTGAATACATCGTAAACAGAGTGGCAATATGAAAAAAAAGACATTACTGTTTCATTTTGTCAATGACAGACTGGCACCATAAACAAATTAGTACATAATACTATTTTTTCAACCAAATATTTTACATATTGAACCTTGAATGATCGTGACTCGGATGATTTGGCATTTGGAACCATACAGTGGAAAATTCGTGGCATTCTTGATTTGGTTTGTCCATTTAGGAGTTCTTTCTCGACCTGACCACATACCGTGAGATTTCCAGATTCTTATCCGCTTTGCGATGCATGACACTGGAGTTTGTCTCGGAAGTCTAGCTCGCTGACAATGTTGTCCGTCCATGAGAATACACGCGTCACTAACAGCACATTTTAAATGTAAGTATGTATTAGGCAGCAGTAATTCAATAATATGAAGGGAAAAGATGCTAAACTTTACACATATTACTGTCAACAAAAATATACACTATATACATCTGCATCAAAGACTGAAACACCATGGAAAAATAACAGTGAAATATCTACGGAACTGCCATTTTGTGATGATCACAAAAAACCGCCAAGTACATGTAGGACTGCAAACTGCTGCTTTTTTTTGTGCCAATATATTGCAAATAATTAGAAAAAGTGTAGTTAAATAAGATTAAAAATTATAGACGTTGAAGAAAAAACCTTTTACATAGATGGAGCCTAAACATATTACGAAAGTGAAAAAAAAGGACCTAGTACTAGGAAAGAGCTATTGATTAGGTTAGATACAAATGATTTCGTATTGCAGGTTCATTTGAAGGAAACTTCACACTAATGAAATTTATTTGCCAATCTGCAGGCCGTATGAAAATACAATCTTGTCACAGTGAATAGACATGTAGACAATAATACAACATTTTGACATTATTATTTATGTAAAATCACTGTACGAGTAAGTAAACAATGCATAACTTTTTGTCATTCCATTGATCAGGAATGCCAACGTAGTGATGTTAATATCTGTGCAGTTTACTAACTTAACCATGATTCATTTGTTCAATAAATGGATTCAAATGTAATAATAGAAATAGTATAACCTTTTTACATCTGCGGACCACTGAAAATGGGACAAACATTTTGCAGACCGCCAACTCAAAAATAATGTTTACATATTAACGTATAATGTCTGATCGCGGTCACTGAAAACCATTACCTAATCTATTTTAAGAACAAAAACGCAATGCACAAAATATACTTGCAGGTGCACGGGTTTTGAAGATTTTATTAGAATTTTTAGCAGAAGCATTTGGACAAATTCTGCAGAGTTGAGAAATACTGGTGTGTAAACGACTCCTGTAATACTATAAATTCTCCAAATCCTTTGCTTAAAACACAATTCGGATTGTTAAATAAAGATAAAAAATAGCGGTTGATGAATATAGCCGACATCGCAACCAACCTCCGGTTTAATACTGTATGTACAATCAAAAGGAACTAAATTTTATAATGAACTTACACAAGATGGTGAGGTACAATACAAAAAACCAGAATCATGAAAGAATGACTTTAACCCTCAGTCTCATAACATAGATGTCATCATTTATAACACTACAAACCTCGGCGGGTCTTAGCCTCCTCTCCATCCTCGACGATCCAGCGCGACACTACTACAGTAAAACCTCGTTAATACGAATTCCATGGGACCGAAAATCGAAAAAAAATTCGAATTACGAATTATGAAATGTATGGGGGAAAAATATTGAAAAAATTTTTTTTTTTGATTTTCATTAATTTTGTTTACGATCATAGATTATTTCCGATTCCATGTGTGTTAATGGGTCATAAAATGTCAGGATTATTCATATTACCTTCTTAAAATAATAATTAAAGAAAAATCTGTCATAATTTTCAATGACTGGCTCATGAAATAGTGTACTTTATTATGGTTTATTGAAAATTTTTGTATCCCAGAACTCTGAAATCATTTCGAATTAAAGGTATGGTTTTATATGAAAATAATGTTCAAGGGACTTTTTTTTTGCGAAAATTTCGAATTACGGCGAATTTCGAATTATCCACGTTCTTATTTACGAGGTTTTACTGTATTACTACTTTTCTGTTGATGCAATGGTGTTGTTTAAAAGTTTTCCTTTGTGATATATTTTTAATCTAATGATTCAATGAAGATAAAAATCAAAACAATCTATCTTATCAAGAAATTGTACAGTACATTCTTAAAAAAAATCATGGCCTCAACGGTGTGTGAAATTATTGGTAGACCCCTCAGTTGTAGGCCGAAAAGTTGGTCGGTGACGATTTTTGAATCGGCTGAAACAGTTTTTCATCCTGACTCACTCTACTGGCGAAATTGCACAGTTTCACTTCAAAAAGAACGTGTCGGCCTGCTGTCGACGTCTTGCTTTGGTCTTTTGGACAATAATGAGTAGGAGAGAAATAAAAGAAGAAATAACTTTTATATGAAAAAAATTTAATATGTCAATTATTGTACAACACTTCCATTTATCAGAAGGATATAATTACAGAAATTTTACAAGAAAATACAGCATTGTGAAACAAAGAATTAATATAAAATAATATTGGATAGAAGTAGATAGCTTTCTAGCAATACTACCAGCAATAGTGAGTAAATTAAACTGTCGCGATAATAACTGTTCACACACAAAAATGCTAATAGTTGTTGCATGAAGATTTCCTGTGCGACGCGCTGTAGTTCATATTTTTTACGGCAGGTTCGCCACTATCATTCTGCACATGCCGCAAATAACGCGCAAGTTACAGACACAGAAGTCAATTCAGAACCCACTTAACTATTTTGATCCACCCATGCAGTCGACGATAATACATATTACCAGCAGTAAATCCTTGCACGTGTAAATTGGTTAGTCTTGGCCAAACAAATTAACACAAAAAATTTGCTTGTAAATATTCAAAGAGGCTATAATTACCAAAGTTTAACAGTACCCTGCAATTAAAATTAAATAAATATTGCATAGTAGCATAAATTACCAGTATTGTGCAATATTGAGCCTGTTACTAAACCGTATAAGTAACGTGGACATTAACTATTATTAATTCCTCGAAGTTACGGGAGTGTAAAATCTTGTGAAAGATCTTCAGAGTTGTCTACAATAGCTCGATAAGCTCGTTGATGGGCCTGATTTATCAAAACTCAATGCCTGCATTGGGGTAGCCATGTAATGCGTATGAATAATCAAGCAAGTCAATGCAACGCACGTTTAGTGGACCATAAGGAAGATGGAATGCAAGAAGACTATGGCAAATGTAATTTTTATATAGGTACCTACTTAATTATTTAGATGGTCAAGGTCACGGGACTCAGGTACGAATCCCAGTTCTCACTAATTCACATGTCGTTTTTTATTGTGTATTCGGACCCAGAGCATGGACCTAATAGATTGAACAAGTGACTAATATTCAATTCTCATCGAAAACAAAAATCTGTTAAGAAATGTCTACACAGGGCGGCCCAGATCCACATAGGATTGTAGAGCCAATTAAAATACACACTTAGTTATTTAAAAATACTTAATTTGTCATTAAAGCATTACAGGATTTTTAAAAAGGTTAAAAGGTAAAAAACCTACATTTATTTAATGTAAAATAAATATTTGCAATTCACTAATATATATTTTTTTCTCGACCAGGTTTGTTATTAACAGATTTTTGTTTTTAAGAGAAATGGATGTCAGCCATTTGCTCAACCTATTAGGTCCATATCCTGACTCCACAAATTAAAAAACAATATGTGTACTTGCCAGACCCAGGATTCGAACCTGGGACCCACGACACTAAAAGCTGACGCATAAGCGCGGCCATCGTGGTTGAAATGTATTATATGTAGCTATTTCTGTTAATATTGAATTCTACAGGTATATATTTTTTATCAAACCATCTATCTAAGTACACTTTTTTCCAAACATATTAAGACCGTAGATAAACTCCTGAAATCTGAGGATATTAATTTAAGTATAGATAATATCCTTGTATGGCGTGAATATGTTGATAAATCTAAAAATTTTATTCTCACAGCAGCTATTTGTGCGCTTGGATTTCTGTAGTAAATCGGATATGTTTTTAAATTTTATTGAAATGTTTGTAAATTCTCAACAAACTAAAATTTAAAAACATTCCTAATTTACGACAGAAAAACTTACAAACTTACTTACAAAAATAGCTGCTTTGAGAATTAACATTTTTAGATTTATCAACATATTCACGCCATACACGGTTATGCTCTACTGCTACTGCAAATTGAAAGTGGCATATTCTACGATCAGTGAAATTTTCTTGATGAATTTGTAAAACATTTTTATGTGACGGCAACGTGGCCATTGTATGCAGAACGTAGAACAAACTCATTTTGCCCTGTGGGACTGGCTGCTTACTGCAAAAATAACTACATACACTTTTAAAAACCATGTTTATTAAATTTTAGTTGCAAGGTACTATAAGAATAGTGATGCTAAAAACATTGAAGAGTATTTGTAATCAAAATGCATCGAAGACTTAACTTACGGTTTGTCAACTGGAGACTTAGTCGTCAGTTAGACGTATTATAGTCTATGGTTAGACGACACTCATTTGATTTAGTATTTTTTTTTTTAAATTAACAAATGATTGCAAAACTACTAAGAAAAATGTACAATATAAATTGAATACATAATTATAAATTCACAAATATAATTTTCCATACTAGTAAATGTATGGTAAATCTAAAAGGCAGTGGAGAGGGTAACTGAGGGATGAGATAATAAATAAAAATAAAAAATAAGTCATTCGCACCTGCAAAGGTGAAGTATGGATGTGAATAATTTTGAAGGAATGTTTTCCATTTTCAACATCGCCGTATGTCTCAGTATACTCAGTAAACGACATTGTCAATAATCAATGACATTTGACAGTTATTACTGACGGCTGAGCGGTTACGCATCAGGTCTATAATGTCGTGGGTTCCAGGTTCGAATAACTCTGTCTGGGAACTTACACAAGTTGTTTTTTTACAATATGTGTTTGGACCCAGAGTATGAACACAATTGCCGGCAACAACAACCGAAAAAGAGCTCCAGGAAGCTATATTTAAGTCCACAAAAGACAAATCGGGCCTTTCAGAAGCAGACTACGTTAAGGAAATCAGCCTCAGCCATAAGGCAGGTCCAAAGGGCACGGAAAAGTGCTGTTTTATTGCATTTGACCCACCCATTGTAAGGCATGCCTTGATTGCTGATGATCGTCTCTTCATGGGATGGGAATCTTACCCAGTCCAAGACTTTCTGGGGGTTATAAAATGTTCTAATTGCCACTTGTACGGACATATAGCAAAACTGTGTTCCGCCAAGGTTCCAACGTGTGCTCACTGTACTGAGGTAGGTCGCGATCGCGCAGACTGTCCCGGAAAAGAGATTGCTCCAAAATGTGTCGCCTGCCACCGCCATAAACGTCAAATGATCATCCGACTCACAGTACTTCTTGCCCAGCTCGTCTGTATGCGGAGGAACGAGAACGGGCAATGACAGACTATGAATTAAAATGATTTGCTTTGCTCAACTAAATGTGGGCAAGGGAAAGGTCAGTACACTGGAGTTGGAGACCTTAATGCTCAAGAAGGGCCTGGATGTAGCGCTTGTGCAAGAGCCATATCGCTGGTGCTCTAAAATGGGGTTTGGTTTCGGCCGTGTCGTCAGTGCCTCCCCTTCATCCAAAGCCTGTATCTTTGTTGCTGACCCTCAGTTAGGGGTACTCCACCTCTCTCACCTTTCAAATGAATATATTGCGTGTGCTGAAATCACCGCCCCTGGAGGGAGTGCAGTTATAGCAATCTCAATGTATTTCAACTATATGAGTCCGACGGAAGAAATGGCCATGCTGCTAGATGCAATACTCCGCGATATCAGCGACAGAGACGTCGTCATTGGTGCCGACGCTAACTCGCAATCTCCACTTTGGGCACCTGTTGACCATCCCACGGGTGGCGGCGAATATATCGAAAAACTGATAGCAGAGCGCGATCTCTCGATTATCAACAACGCCAACAGCCCGCCTACTTTCGTAACGAGGCGAGGGAGTTCTCATATTGACATTACGCTGGTGTCTGGCCGAACCCTCAGTCGAATCAGTGACTGGCGGGTGGAAGAAGACTCCTCCATTAGCGATCACAAATTGTTAACATTTACGCTTGATATGTGCTCCACACCGGTTGGTGTATCTGTCGCATCCCCAGGACTTGAACGACGATTTCGATCGAAACATGGGGACTGGGAAAATTTCGAAAGTATCATCACTAGAAAACTAGATAGAGCTTCCACGAAACCTCTTCCCAATGCTCATATGGCCGCTTCATGACTGTCTGACATCATTATTAGTGCTGCAGAATCCTCTTTGGGTCGTTGCAATCCCAAACCTCCAGGCCTACCAGCCTGGTGGACGGAATACATCTCTGATCTCCGAGCACTCAACAAAAAAGCTAGGCGGCGACTCCAATCTGCGCACCGCTCCAGACTACCATCGCATACCATTGAACTGCTGGCTTCAGCACACAGATGTACCAGATGTAAATACAAGGACGCCATTCTCCAAGCAAAAAAGGATCACTGGCGCGACTTTGTCACTACTGAGGGTGGCTCGGACCCCTGGGGTCCACCGAATCGCGCGATTAAGATTGGACTTCGCCTAACCAAGATCGTCAGTGGCATTGAGCGACCTCTAGGTCATGGATTCACCACTACGCAGCTTGAAACAGCCACGCTATTACTTGATGCCTTCATAGCACAGGTGATCCTTCCACGGATGATACGATTCTTCAGCAAGTCCGTTTTGTAGCAGCGCTCCCATACCATGTCACCTCTTCGCCATTGCCATCCAAGCATGAAATTGGTGGCATTTTTCAAAGCCTTCTCGCTGGGAAAGCACCTGGCCATGATTGTATTGACAATTTGATGGCAAAGCATGTTTGGGCTGTTGCAGCGCCAGAAATAATGTCTCTTTTTTCCGAATGCTTTTCCAGTGGTATTTTTCCGGATTGCTGGAAAAAAGGAATACTTAGGATAATCCCTAAAGCCGGTAGCCGCCCTCCCTCTGACACTCTTGCCTACATTCAGCAAGGTACTGGAGCGTCTTATGTGCACACGACTTGAGACTCACCTCGTAGAGACTGCACCACTCTCCCCGAACCAATATGGTTTCAGGCCGGGTAAATCCACTGAGGATGCGATTCGAAAAGTTATCAACTACACTGAAACAGCAACAAGTAAATACGTACTAGGCATTCTTTTAGAGATAGCGGGTGCCTTTGACAGTGCTTCCTGGCCATTAATATTGTGTAAACTTCGATTAAAACGTGCACCGGGAGACATATATGCACTAATCCAAAATTATTTCAGTGACAGATCTATATTATATGATACTGGCAATACAATAATATCTAGGAAATCCACAATGGGGTGTCCCCAGGGATCAGTTCTTGGACCCCTTCTATGGAATATCCTTTTTGATGACCTCCTGTCGATCACGCTTCCAAACGACTGTAGTATTATTGCCTATGCGGATGACGCGCTTCTCCTTGTGAGTGCGAACAGCCGCAATGGTCTTGAGCTAGCTGCTAACGAGGCTTTGGAAACCATTATGACCTGGGGTTTTACTAACAAACTCACTTTTGCTTCGCATAAAACAGAATCCATCCTCCTCAAGGGAGCAGCCAAACTCACTTCAAGGTCGCCCACCATCCGTATGGGTAGTACTTTAGTTAAAGTCAAAGATAAGGTTACATATCTAGGCATTTTATTGGATGACAAATTATCATTTATGCACCACGCCAAAACTTCGGTGGCTAAAGCCAAAGTAGCTTACCATCGGGTCTCCTGGCTTACTGGAAGTAATTGGGGTCTTAAGTTCAGATCTCTTAAAATAGCTTATGATGCAATCTTTATGAGTATCGCTGGATATGCCGCCAGCACGTGGTATCATAGATGTAAGTTATTGTCCATCCGGAAAACTCTTCTCAGCGGTCAACGCTTAGCATTACTTGCCCTCACTAAGGCTTATAAGACGACTTCTACCGACACGTTGCCTGTCCTTGCTGGAGTGCTTCCGTTAGACCTGCACATTCAGATCCGTGGTGCCACGACCGCCTTGCTTGGGGGTCTGGGGGCGGAGGTTGGCGGTATCTTTATATCGCCGCCTTTAGGTCTTGGATCCATGAGCCGGTGCGCTCGAAAAGTTATTGTACGCGACCTGGCGTATGACACGGCGCTGCGTGTGTGGCAGGGGCGATGGACCACTTCTTCCAAGGGCAGACAAACGCATTTGTTCTTTCCTAATATTAAGTGGCGCATGGAGATAACCAGATTGACTCTTGAGACCATTGGACTTCTCAGTTCTTAACCGGACACGGTGGTTTTGCCTCCAAGCTCTGTCAGCTTGGCCTAATAGAATCTCCGACTTGCTTATGTGGCGAATTGCAGGATGCCGATCACATCCTCTGGGAGTGTCCCTATATGTCGGTTGAAAGGGAAGAGCTTCTCAAGTCGGTCCGACCCTCAGTTGGACCGGTCGGCCATTGCGACTTGGTATCTACGAGGGAAAATTTCTCAGCTTTTAAAAAGTTTGCGGCATTATACGGCAAGCGAGAAGGTCTTTTCTCATCGAGAATTGACCGTAATACATTATATAGAATTAGGGATCACGCACACTCTAGTGCATGCCAACCAAGGTCTTGGGAAGTTGCTCCTGGGACACTTTCGGCACAAATTTGAACAGCGCCTATCGTTCGTTACGCCACGGTATACGCCTGCATAACGGGTGTGGAGACGTGGCGGGTGGTGGAGGGAAAAGCAAATAGGTTAAACAAGTGGCCAACATTTCTTGTCGAAAAAAAAAAACAAAAATATGTTAGTATAACCTCCACTCCACACCTCCAGGCCTATTTAATCTTCCTAAGACAGATCTTCAGACTGTCAGAACATGTTTTAAAAAAAAGAATGACAGTTGATCGTCGCTGTATATTAAATACCTCCTATGTGGTGATTTTGACAAAAATGAGTTATTGATACCACGTGATGTGCATTTTTTTTTCTCTGCCATATGTATTATATCATATCAAATCACCAAATGAAATCGATATTAAATTAATACTATGTGAGAGCATCCAAAATTATACACCGTAATTAATCCTATGTGAGCATCCGCCGCAATAGATCAGTATTAGAATAATCTTATGTGAACATGGCATGTTCACATAACATGATTCAACGTATTCAACACGGTACGTATAGAGTTATTAATTATATGTGATAAAAACATGGAAAAAGCTACGATTTTACCATTTAATAATAAATATATCGTTGTTATACAAGTAAAAGTGTCCAACTGCATTTTTCGTGAAAATGCACTAAATGACTATCCGACACCTTACTAACGTTGCGGTTGTCTGGAAAAAACGCCCAGCTGATTTACAGACTGGAAACATACTAATCCGAGTTTGTCAAACTGACAATTTCCTTTAAGACACATTTTTTTTACCTGGAAAAATTGACCAAGTGACAATTTTACAGGAAACGTTTGACATATCACTTTTTTTTTCGCAGTGAAGTCACAAAAATCATTTATAAAATGACTCATAGATGTAGATCAATAGAAAAAATGTGTCAACCAAGTAAGACGTGAGTTTAAATAAATAAATAAACCAGAATGCTTCTTTTCTTTGTTGCATTATTATTATTTAACTAAATTTGTAGTACAAGTAAAACTGACCAAGTGACTATTTATTTTTTTTCTCATAGAGCAAATAAATTTCTTAAGTTCTGAAAATGAAAATTCAATTGTCTTAAAAATGAAATGTTAAGTATGTAAAATTGTACATAATGGAACCATTTGGGTACCTTGCTAAACACAAAAATGGCTCTACTGTAAAATGTTGTTTTTGCAGTTGTTCACTTTTAGTTGTATGACCAACGATATTATAAAAAAAATATGATTATCCAATTTTAATTTATTAGGATCTACAAAAAATGTTAAAAGATAATTATTATATAACTTTTAGAGTTTTTTTCGATTATCTCAGAATATGACTCAAACCATAGGAGATATTAAAAATACAGCGATGTTATAAAAGTGTTTGCATTAAAAAAAAAATCGTTGTGTTTATTCCGCTGGACAATATTAAGTACTATGAACTAATATTACAACCATAAAATGATGTATGTTAAGTGTGAATTTATAATTATTCAATTTACATTGTACATTTTTCACAATTTTGCCGCTGACTGTCAAATAAAAAAATATTTTATGAAACCGGAAAAAACTGAAATTTTCAATATTTCAATACTCCACATGGCGCTAAAGAATATACATAATATTTTGGAACTGAATTATAAATTGTTAATGGGGGTTACCGTTTATCAAAAATGGTGTTCCCCTAAATCACAGTATCGGACACAATGAAATACAGATTACAACAAATATTTCTAAGAATTGGTACAACTATATAAATAAGGTATAGAAATAAGTCGGTCTTTGGAAATTGAACTCACTTAAACATCCCAAATAAGTGTAGAAAAACAAAAACACATGTACCATAAAAACCAGTAGAACAATAAAAAAGTCAAACTCTTCCTCGGCAGTAGTTTATAAAATATGCTCAATTGATGATGTTGAGCTTGTCTTTATGACAGATAGTAAATTAAAAAAAATGAATGAAGTTCAAAAAGTGGCATTTAATTAAAAATCAGTTAGGAGCAGTTTTCACATCAAACCTGTTTGATACCTATTCAAACATATAACTGTTTAGCATGAAAAGATATAACCATTACTCCCAACATCCTATGGATATGGTGTATAAAATGTCATTATTATTTTCATGGCAACTGTATATAATTTGAAAGTTTTAGCTTGACTTGTCCCTTCGAAGACTATATTAGACGTAAAAATAATAAGAGATCATTATAGAGAACGACACCTCATTTACAGAATGTTGAAACGGCTATCAGATCCACTCGGATGCAATTAATCCTCATTTCCCAAATATAAAGTATTTTAATGGGGAAATTGACAGATATAAAAATTGTCAATCCGTGGATGACCTGTTTCCATGAGGACAACATCAGAAAGGTCTGCGATAATTCAATGCCTTTATTCCATTGCACCCACCGCGAATCGGACCAGCATTATCGAATTGTTATTACCTCGGTTGCTTTAAGCAAATGCATAAAGCAGCTCCGCAAGTATGTGCCAGGGACTCTGCGAGGATTCGCATAAACTTTTTGGTAATACAGTACAAAAAAAGGTTTAACACGACCCATTTTTAAACCGTGAAATATTTTGAAAAAAAATGTTTCATTAGAGATATTGTGTCAAACGAATCATTGCAGTTTTTACTGAGAGTTATACTCGGAAGAGGAAATTTTGTAGAAACAATGGATGAAGGAATAAAAATTGAGGAATTGCACGGTTAGTACATAATGACTATCGCCACCTACTATGCACTTTCTGTGTCCGTGAAAGTGTTTAAATTAATATGTACACTAATGATACAGTTACAGCAAAGTATTGATATATTATAGAACTCATGTACTTATCCAAAATGTAAGATATACATATTTTTTTGAAAGAATTGCTCTAGTTCAATGGTTCCGCCAACCAAGAAAGATTGAAAATCACTAGCCCAGAGTGCCCGAGGAAATAACAATTTGATAATCTGCACGCGATACATTCTACTCGCGGTGGGTACAATGAAATAATGGTGCAGGAATGGACAGAATACATCAGAAGCGAACTGGTAACCAAATGTACATAATGGTCCTTTAACGGGAATGTATATATATTCATAATAAAATTATAAATTACAGAGTGTAGCATTCATGAACAGATGAAATATCTACAAATATATAATGCGTTCAATTGAGATGTTACAGACCTTACAGTTAAGAGACGTTACAATACAATAATAAATTAATAAATGTACAAAACGTAGAGCAAGATAATTATTTTTAAAAAATGTATGGTGAAATGAGATAAGTATGCCAAATCAACCGTGATACATACCTGTGTGCGGAAGGAAAAGGGCAAAATGTCGAAAATATTGAAAAACAAGTTTTATTTACACACATGTAAATTGCGGGAAATAAAGATGAAAATTAAATGTAAATTCCTGGTATGTAAAATTGAAATTTCCCTATATGCATACAGGAGAAATGGGGTGAGTCAAATCAACACCGATTAACTGGTAAATTTCATATAGAAACATAGAAGTTCCAAAATAGAGTAGTCTTTGTATAATTTTACACAATATGTATTGATCTATAAATTCCAAAACGCGACATAACCCTACGAAAAAAAATATTTTAAGTCTCTATTTATTACAAAAAGCGCCAAGTCCATGTTTCATATTATTTAAAGCTTGGTTGATTTCGCGAGTGTTTAAGTCAACCAATAAGGGAACGTTCAATATTGAAAAGAGCGTCTCCCATGCTGTTGCATCTGGTAAACTTATGACAGTGCCACGGAAATATGTGCCTTATTCGGAGTAAATTAAAAAATGAGGTACAAATAGTGCTAAGTCCAATTTTATTTTGCCTATATTTATTACATTTAAGAGTTTATCGGCTGAAACAAATTGCCATTTGATTCAAATTTCGACATAGTATACAACGAAAAAAATAATCTCACGTTAAAACAAATAATTGAAGCTTGAAACATAAAAACGTTGTTTCCCGAAAATATTGAATTGTGGACTTGTCGCTTTTTGTAATTAGACGCCTCTTATCATCTTTTTCAATTCGCACACAGATATATATCACCATGTATGGTAGACATGTCAGCTTTTGACAATTTAAAAATATCATATTAACCATGACATCAATCAAAATCTGAAAAAAGCATATTTTGGACATATCAGTTTTTGGCTATTTGCCACAGGAGAAAAGAAAGAAGTTTTACAAATAAAATTCAAGCATAAAAATTCACATACAAAGATGTCTGTAACTCAATCTTCTTTTGGCTCTTATGAAAAATAGAGATTTTAGACTTCTATCCCTTTTCCTTTCATACACAGATATTTATTATAAGTATGTAAGCACTTATTGCAAAACGTAATGTCTCCAATCTAAATTTTCAACTCATCAATTAGGTCAGATATGCATTAAAATGCTGTAACTTTTAATTACAGTAAAATTAAGTATTATAACCTGTTTATATGTGCATGGATTTACTGATGACAGTACGTATTATAGCGGCCATAAAAAAAAATGCACATGTTAAACACGTATCATTGTGCAAATTGCAAGATTGCATGCATGGGTCAAAAAAGTTCAAAAGCTTGTGTGACAATTGGACTGTATGATATCTGCGCCTGTGCAGTAGAAAAAAAAATGAACTACACCGACTCATTTTGGGGTTAACCGATTTTCATGACATGTCAAATAGTACCATATAATGATAACATCGCGTCTCAATTACTCTTAAAGAATGAGATTGGCGAGACAGTCAGCACTTTTACGTGTAAACAGTTATTATCGTGACACTTTAAAACTACACTATTGGTGCCAATAAATCCATGCACATTTACAGGTGCTGTAATATAATCATTTTTTATATCTTTGCAGGCACATAAAGGTTATTGTGCATTAATGACAGATAGCAGTTCGAATATTTAGGTAACTGAATGCTGTTGAATCAACGGGCGAAGAAAATTTACTTATCTGGCGATGTACATAGTTCAAAACTGCTAAAATATGCAATCAATAAAGACTCAATGTTGAAATGCGCATCATATGAAGTGAATTGAAAGGGAAGGATTTAAAGCATAACATAAATACAATTTCTTTTTTCTATTGAGTATTGAAGGGCGACAATGTACTCTATACCAGTGTTCCGCAACCTTTTTAGTACGTGGACCCCTTACAATGTGTATGAAGTTTCACAGATGTGTTATGAAAACCACTCAAAATTTAAAGATATTATAACATAAAACATACTTTTAAAATTTATTAATATATAAGGAAGGAATGTAAATTATTCGCACATGATTATCCAAAAAGCTCAGTGCACAAATCCGCCATACAAGGCTTAATTAAATCTTCTGCAATTGTAAAAACATCGCTACCAAAATTGATGATTTCACAATAATTGAGGAATTAGATTCACATGGACCTGAAATAGTTTTTTTAATGTCTTTCAAAATAAACAATAGTTTCGTTTTTAATGATGCTTTAATTCTAAATGACGAATTAAATTTGCAGGCTAATAAATCATTAACTTATAAAACCTCACAAATTACACATCATTGAATTCCACCGGTTGCGGAACACTGCTCTATACATGAGTATCATAAGAACACTGCCATATAAATATATAATGTGTTTAATCCATTGGTATGGTACTGTGCATAACAATTCATTTGGAATGCTTTGAAAACATAAGACAGATTATTTAAAAAAGAGAAAAATTATAAAATCTATGTTGTGTAATAATGTATATTAAAGAAACAATTGATGAAACCCTCTTCCGGTGAGGGCTTTCCTACATTTGGGACACTTTCTACTGGTTTTCATCACTTTCTTTATGCAGTCCAGACAAAAAACATGGCCACAAAACGTTGACGCCGTGGCAGATATGGAGAGTGTCTCGTAGCACACGGGACACTCCCCCAGGCAACTCTTGGGCGGCGTCTCTTGAGGGGTGTTGCTCGCGCTAGGATTGTTCGGCGGATAGCTCGGCACGGGCAACTGGGGCGGAGGGATCGAGGAGTTGGCACCCAGAGGCTGATAAATTGGATAACTAATGGAGATTGGGTGGCCCATAGACATGTGGCCCATTTGAACGGCGCCGGAGCTCGACGCGATGTCTGGGGAAACGGTGGGCATATTTGAAACACTGGTTTCTGACAGATCGACGATACTGTTGTTTCTCCGCCGCTTACTTGAACCCGAATCGCGCTTCGATATCCCCCTTTTCAATCTGTGCTTTGATACTGGTCCGCGTACATGACTCAACAGCGGTTCGATCGCCCCTAATAACGACTCCAAATACAAATTTAAATTACTGTCGGCGCTGGGCGAGAGGATGTTAGGCGGATCTGTGACTGTGGAGGAAGGAAGACTGTCTAAATCGATTGGCGATTCCACGCCTCGTCTGGGCATTGCCGAATCGAAACTTTCATTTCTGCTGTTGTTGACGGCTTCTGTGAAAGTATTATTGACAAAATTTACATCATACGACACGGAGAGATCGATAGGAGTGCTCTGAGCACCAACGGCCGCCGTTTTATCCACATCGATGATCTCACAATCGGAATCGTCCCCGAGTAGATCTATCACTTCGTTCGGATCGATGTGTTTAGGTTTGTATGAGTCGTTGACTAAGTCGACTGTCACAGGTTCGTTGTCACAAATTAAAATATCTAGACTGTCAGTATCGACGCTGGACACTTGGACCACATCATTTTTAGTGTCTTGAAACGTTTCACTCGATGCGGTGTCACCGTCGACGACAATAAAAGGTGACTCACATTTAATAATCTCAGGCGCCTCGGTGTACTTCTGAATGCTCTCAGCCTCATTGAATCGCATGTCGTTCAAATCGAATGTGACGTAATCGCTGGAGGTGCTCGGCAGAGGTGAGAAACATCTCGGTTTCGATGACGTAGCTTTACCGGGTCTCCCCGTTTCAAAAGGGACTGATTGCTTAATCTGTGATACACTTTCTGACTTACACGGGCTCATGGGTATCGTGGAGTCGCTATCGTACTCTTCGAACATGTGACTGTTAGCTAATGGTACCGCTGTAAACATATTACCTTCGGTTTTAGTAATTTCTGGAGAATTCGACTCAACTTCTGTAGTTGGCGATTCTTCAGATTTTTCAATATCCTTCATGCAATTATTGGTTTCAGTAGACAAACTACAGAGAATTGTAGCGGCGTCGATGTGTTCCCTATTTACATGGATGTCTCCATCCGTTTCAGTTTCTAAATCATTTACAGTATTGCTTATATCATTGTTATCGATACAATGATTATCTTCACCATTACAGGCTGTAGCACTATTGGAACATACGTCAGTTTCTGCACTCAAATGCTTTTCTACGGCGTGTGTCTCCGTTTTAGAAGACTGTGAATAATTATCTTCTGCCATTTGGCACTGTAAATTGTCTTCGATGACCACAGCAGAATCGAATGCCAGCGGCGTGTCATCAAATTCAGATGACACCCGACCAGAAATACTTTCTTTACTAGAAGAATCCTGCTCCCTCAAGATGGCATGCGGTTGAGGACAATTTGAATTGTCCATAGGTGGGGTAACATTATCTACAATAACAGAACCATTTGAAATATGAATTTCTTGAATGATTATACTATCATTTACAGATATTGCATCATCGGAGGAGTTAACACTGTAGGTATAGTTTTCTGTGTCACCCGATTCTTGTGAAGTCTCCAGCACTGGGCATTTGAAATGACTGTCTTCAATCGAACTGTCACCATTTTCCACTCTAGTCTCGAACGCAGTTTGTCCGTTTATCGCGTTTACGTTATTTTCTTCGGGTGACATCTTCAAATCCATCGGAAACAACAGTACGTCAATGTGAGGAACATGGATATTATTTTGTTTTAGTCTGACACTTGAAACAAAATGTCCGTGAAAACGTTGAGTGTTTTGTTTATGATTTCATATATTTTTTTTTAAATACGCATCATAATACGCATTTACATTTATGGATCTTTACGGTACCAGAACTCAATTAAATCTATAATCTGTATAATATATCAAGACGTAACAATAAAAAATATTAAATTCTTCGGTGAGCGGTAATAGACAATAAAATAGAGATGGGCAGGGATATTATTATAGTCTTGTCTATGATGAAAAGTATTGATAGTCAGTAGTCATTACTTCCGATACGATGACGGTAGGTAGGTACCATAAAATCTGAGTTTGTGGGGTAAAGAGTTCTCTTTCGCGTTTTGATGAAATTGGCCACTGACCGTGTGTGAAAATGTTCGTAGACAAAGTCTTTTTTTGGTTATATACGTTTGAGATTCGCGCGCCGCTCAACGCGCCGCCAAACGCGCTTACCTAAGACGATCCGTAAAAGTGTGTAAAGAATGGTCCTATAGTCAGGGCTCGAAATGGACTGGAGCGCACCGTAGCGCCGTTCCGGTTCGTGAACTCAGTAAAATTATCGCTCCGTCTCGTGAAAAAAATAATTTGACCATTTAAACTAGATAGGCTACACAACAAAATATCTAACACACTTATTTTTAAAAAGTACACATAAAATTTCAGAAAATTGTCGAGCGCTCCGGTTCGTAAACTTTTCCATTTCGAGTGCTGCCTATATTATAATAATATTATGTTATATGGTAATATATGTTACATATTATGTATAACACAGATTTTGTCGCATGTTAGCAAAAGAAACGTAGAATTACTTATTTGAACTTGGAAAAATAGCTTAATATGGAGAAAATCATTTTTAAATGTGTACGACATTAAGAATTTAATCATTCAACTAAAATGTAAAAGAAATAAAATAAAAACAACAAATAAACTTCTAAGCTGCAGTATTTTGATAAACTTAACTGCGATTTTTTTCAAATGCTTTCACTTTAAACCACAGAAATATGAAAATACTAATAACCTGGTCACCACCAAACAGACGTAGCATGGCCTGGTATTGCAGAGGGACAGTGGTTTTATGGCAGATTATGATTCAGTATTTATCCACTGATTACGAATCTCCCATGACCTGCCACTCTGGCATCCTTAGGCAAACGACGCCATCTTGGTAAAATGAAGGCCAAAAACGATTTTTGGGTAGTAGGTAGCTCAGTAAACCGTTATTACTACAGAAATTTTATTCTTCAATGAAATAAAGATCGTTAATACCTATATACAGTTTTACAACAATTTGAAAAATTAATGTTATCATAATATCTAGCTGTTGTCTCGTTTTTTCAACGTGCTGCGATGCTCCAGTGAAACTCAAAGGCATAAGATAACCGGGATGAATGGAGCAGTAATGTAAAGCTAAATAAAACAATGCTGGGTAGCTGGTTTTTAAAATATTAGTCCCCCTTTAGACCCACAAAAACCCACAAATTTTAACTTCAGTTAGGTAGGGTAAAAAAATTTAAAATTTTCCGTTCTAACTGGAAAACACAATACATTTTCTCATCATTTCGGAATTGGACTGACTAAACTCTTCTCTCACATACACCCAGTTTTAGTGGCGTAGGCAACCGCCCAGAAACTGTGCTAGACGAGAACCAATCGAGAGAGCAAGCTGGATTCAAAGGAGGCTAAACGACATCAGCGTATCTATTCTATACACAAGACTGCTTTCGGCCTTTACGGCAGCTAACTAGGGTAGGAAAGTATCGAAATATTAACACTTATTGTAACAATTACAATAAGATAGCCGTCTGAACTGTCAAAACTGTCTATCTCACTCTAAAATTTATCACAGCCAAGAGAGGTGCTGTTAAAACATAACACTTATTGTAATTGTTACAATAAGTGCTAATACTTAGATACTTTCCTACCCTAGATAGCGGCCGAAAGCAGTCTTGTGTACAGAATAGAAGCGCAAGAATATAAACTAACACTGGCTAACTGACTGGCTTTTATTGATTATGAAAAGGCATTTGACTCGATCAAAAAGATCTTCAATTTCATTATGGAAGCCCTGTACAACCAAGGAATCTCTGGGTGCTTTATACACATCCTGAATAACATAATTATACAACAGCCAGCGTAACACTTTATAAGCCGTTTTGCAGGTTTCCTATTAATTAGCAAGATTGTCCGAAAGGGTGACACGATCTCTCCCAAATAATTCACCGTTGCTCTGCAAGATTATGTATATTCAGACGACTTGACTGTAAGAACAGTGGAAGAGTCACCTGCGCTTTGCAGACGACATCGCTGTCTTTGCGAACGCCACAGAATAAGATGCAAGAACACAGGGATGCCTCAAAACCCGCCGGATAGACGAAGTCATAAAGTTCGGTAGATGTACCTGGCAGTGAATAACTAGGGGCCGAGAAGAGTGGAGGAGCTAGGGAAGGTCTTCATCCCGCAGTCGATCAACACCGGCGGTTGATGATGATAAGTCAAAATATGCATTGGGTACAAGTTTTGTATATAGAGTGCATTTTGTGCAAAACACCCTGTTAGCTAGCCGTTGCCCAGTTAACTGAATATGATTAATTATACGCTATACCTGTTAGAGTTTTCGATTTTTTCCCATATTCAAAATAACAACGACATAATTTTTTATACTTATTCAAGTTTTTCAAAATAATTACTGTTTCTAACAGAATATTGCTGATAACTGTAGAGAAGTGCTTGAAGATTGAATGAGTGCCGGGGTGTGTTCTGATCTGGACTCAAATGCCTACACTCAAACAGGTTGTAGTTTTAAGTACGTGGAGGTCTGTGGCGCTTATAGGTTTGGAGGCATCCCTGTGAAAATGTTCCTATGTGGTAAACCGTAATTACAATTTATGTCGGTACTACAATTTAGTTATGCTGTCAGGTTTTTTATGCTTCGATTATTTTTTATTCAATTCATGAAAAATCGCGACTGCTCTCAAAAGTTGCAATATTTGTATTTGTTCCTTCATTCGTCACCCCTATACAACGCATGACCTGCCTAACCCCACGGGACGTCACTGGGTTGACCTAAACAAATAAAAATCAACCTTTTTAGATTCCTTAAAGCTACAAATTACTTTGTCAGTGGCTCTAATTCTAATACTTCTAACAGTAGGTACTCATATCAATGCGTGTGATTACAATTTGGATACCGACCAGTGATGCCAACCGTACTATAATTATAGTACAATACTATAATTTTGATTTCACGAAAAATGTAAAATACTATAATTTTACGCCAAATATACCAAAATACTATACTTTTAAAGAATTCAAGACGAAAAATGTTCCCGTACTATATTTTTACGCCTTTGTACTATAATCAGCGTAGAAAAATATGGCAACACTGATACCGACTCAATACGACAGACACTCAATACGATAAGTATTATCTTAAAGATATTTCAATCTCTTTGAACCTATTATCTATAGTTCAATTCCCGGAATAATGAATAATGACTCAATTTATGACGTAATTGTATTCTGCATTAGGGATGTTCCAATCATTGCACCAATAGGTATTTTATTTTATATTTTTAATTTAGTATTAATTGTGACGTCGTCTTCTCGGACTTTTCGGAAATAATTCTGGGACCAGTGTTAAAATAAATTTGCAATTCAATTTTTTTCTCCAGAATCAAATTTGTAATCTTTTTTAAGCAACAATTCCGATTCAAAGTTGATATCTCTTTTTTAAATCTTTCTTCTTTTCTCCATTTTTTTAATTATTAATTTTCCATCTAGTTTCAAAGTCGATACCTTTTGAGGTTTATTTCCTAATTTTTTCACTCCCAGGTTTCCAAATTTAGTTTCGAAAGGAAAAAATCCTACCGATATCTGTATCAGCCAGCGTTCTTTTTCCTATCGTTGACACCATAGAGGTATTAAATAAAGGGAGGGGCAAGGAATCGGCTTTCTCATGCAACTGAATGAAGCAGGCCAACAATAGCCGACAACTTACGAGAAATAGCGAGGCGATAAAAAAAATGCAGGGCATCACGGAGAATTTACTTTGGTCATTATAACCCTACCATATAATATAATGATAACGTGGAAATTTTGCCGCAAATTGATTACCAGCGTGCCTCACCATACTTTTTCACCATACTTGCCTGCTTCACCATACTTTCATATAACCTGCCACCCCTAGGTTGACACTGACTGATTATTTGCGCTCCACGATCCAACCTGTATTTAAAAAGTCTGAAGTGATAGGTACAAACTTTTTGGGTTGTACTGTCATGATCCCCACGAGGGCCCGGGCTTAGGGGGGGGGGTCGTGATGGGTCGACCAGCTAAGTGAGATAAACACACTTCACAAAATTAATAGCAAAATAATTCGCCCGCAGCACTATTATTACTTCACATTAATACAATTGAACTGGTCATTTCGAAAAACTGACACAAAATGGTAAAATGCGTTACGGATTATTGTTTATTGAGGGTAGACCTATCATTCTCTTCGAAAACAACTCAATTGTGAATAGTATGCAACACGATTTTATTTCAAGTCAAAGTTTCAAGTCAGTTCGAAAACAACATAAATACAGTAGTTATGTTGTTTACGCATGGATTATCCTTAGCATACGTAGCATAATTAGCATACTTAGCGTACATCGACTATAATGCAAAATCTTTCACTTCCGAATATTCCTGTGCATGAATTTTGTGATTATCGCCAGCTATGGGTAAACTCTTTTTTTATACACAACCTTAAGTCAAATAAGGCAGGATTGTATTGCTACCACGAACGACTAGCAAAAAAGGGCCCAATGAAGTGTCCACATTTTTGATGGAATGCATAGATCGATTTGTACTCTCGCAAAGTACAAAACACATTTTGTCAGGCTGTGGTTTTGATTTTTTCTTACTTTGACTGACACAAAAGATTTCAAAGTATTGTTCATGCTGTACCAATGCAGGGACACTCATTTCTTCCCTGTTTCTCATCTGTTCCTGATTTCGGAACTGCAAAACGCTTAATCCGGCGTCAAGATAAGATCAATACTCCATATTATTATTATGAGTATTCTTCTCTCATAGAAAGTAGTCCAGTCAAATTAGACCGAAAAATACGTTATGGTTGCAAAAGGTGGGGAGAAGATTTTTCTTCCTACTTGTATATAATGATAATGAGTACGAAAAAAACGATTTTGCCAATTCGGATGACTTCGGCACAACTTTTGGCGGGCAAAAAACCGCAAAATTTTGGGATTTTTTTTGGTTTTTCGCTTATATCTGAAAAACGGTCGGTCGTAGCAAAAATATTGTTATATACAATTTTAAAGCTTATTAAATTTCCTAAATATCATACGTTTTTTCTATCTCTGACCGTTTATGAGATATTTGCTGTTGAAAACAGTATATATGTATTCGAAAACACGCGTTTTAGTAAAAATCAAACTTTAATGAGAAGAAAAAATACCATTTTAAACTTAAGATCTTACAAATAAACAGTTTGGGGTTTCAAAATAGACTTTATGGTCAATGGGCCCAATGTTCCAGATGGTGCATGGGGGTGGGGTGAGGGGTAGTGTGAGTGGTAGAAAGGGCCACATTCCAATACCCCCCACCAGTACCGTTGGTGCCACGACACGAATCAGTACCAATTTTGTTTTAGTTTATTCTCTATCGCTTTGTCTTTGAAATAAAAAAATATATTTTATTTTTCCCATTGTATTTAGATAGGTAGGTATTGATCGATTAAAATATGTTTAAACCTTTAATTTGATAATGAAGTATAATGAATTTCTATGCCTCTCCCCCTTAAGATCTTACAAATAAAGTATGTTGATAGTTTTAGTAATGATAGCAAAACAAATGTTCATATCTACAAAATAATAATATTCACCAAACATCTTAATTTTTTAATCGTTTCTGCCGCTTTGGTGGAGGTGGAGTAGGCAAAGGTTGTACGTCTTCTAAGTCTTGCAATGCAGCTTCCACGTATCTATTTCATCAGGGCTGACATCTGGATTGTTGAATACTGTGACCACTTTCTTCAACTGATTATTCTTCTCCAAAAATACCACACAATCTAATATTTATATGGCCAAATAGAGAGGATGTTGTATCACACCCACTGAACGCGTGTGTGAAAAGAATGGTACGTGCGTCATTTTTAAACGATTTTGTCGAGAACAACACATCTGGTTTACTTCCCTTTCCAGGTTTTCGAAAGACTAAGTTGTCCAAGAATGGTCCTTTTGCCGACATCAGTACAAGAAGGTCAACATCTTCACCTACAACAACTACTCTTTTGAATTCATTTGGTTTTAAAATGTCAGTAGTTACAATTAAAACATCGGCATCCTCTTCTGCCTGGTTCACTTTTATGCCAACCTGTAAAAAAGTGATTTTTTATTAATTTCGTTGCTTTTAGGACAGTGTTTCCTTGAAACATAATTTCAGGGTGTGATTTTAAATTTATACGGCGTAATCTTTCTATAAACTTTGTCCCACTGGATGCAGCATTTGATGGATATCCGTAAAATACAACTTCAATTTGTGACTTATAGTGTTTTGTCAAATAATCCAAATACATCTTCGCAATGTCACCAAAGGATGAATTTCGGGACCACACTATTTTATATTGGAGATGTCCTCCATCAACCACAATAAACTTATTGTTAATGTTGGTGCCGTGAGTCTCAATGCTGGTGAAAGCCTTGTAGAATAACGATTAACGATTTTGTCCCTTTTCTCATACCTTGTTCTGAAAACAGTGACATGGGGTAGGGTGCTAATTCTTATCTAAAGAAATGTTGTAAATCTTCCTCCGTTTCATTATATATACATATTCTTCCTCCTTTCATACTACCGCCAACGGATGCAATGGTAACAATTTTGTCTTTTCTTTTGAATTTAACATTGTGAAAGTCATTACCGACTATTCCATTAATCCCCTTTAACCACTCTTCTTGGGAATTATAGCAGTTTACTGCTGTTCCTCCAACAATCCCACTACTCAACGACATTATCTCGTCGGTTTTGGGAAATGGGTAGTGTAATGATAGCCATTCAAGAAGCTTACTTGAGTCAGCATTGTCTCGGTCAATTCGGGAACTTCTTATGTCAACATGCTGTTCTGATGATTCTGACTGAAAATTACAGAATGACTCAATTTCATTGCTTATCTTCTGCATACTGACCATTCCCAAAGTCCATCTGGTTAGAACAGTCACTTATGCCTCTGCCCTGTGTTAGACCTCCATAAATCTTCATTGTTTTCATTAATGTTTGTTGGATGGTCATATCCGACCAAATTCCACTCCAGTGTTTGTCAGAGCGACGTATCGTAAAATATCCTCTGCGAGTGAACTCCTCAAATTCAGCAGCGTCCATCTCTCTTTCAGTTGTTGCATATCCTGAAGATACAAATGGGCACTTTTGGCGTAAATAAAATGGCCTGCTGCATGAAAGAATGGAAACATTTTTTCAATACTTTTCAAATGAAGGTTCCAATCACCAGTTCGTTCGGCCTGAATAAAGTGTTTGATGAGCGTTGTTCTGTAACCATAGCTTTGGAGTAGGATCATTATTTTCTAGCGAATACTTGGCTTTTTCAAATTTATTTATGACCATTTTGAGGACAGTATCATTGGAATGAGCGTTTGATAACTCCGTTCGATCAATACTACTAATAAGGTGATGGAGTGCACCTACTTCTTCTTCGGTAAGTTCAATTATTGTATCCCAACACAATACACATGAACACAAGAATAAACATAACTGCGCGCGCGATGTAGACTAAACTAAAGCAAAAGTGGTACTGATTCGTATCGTGGCACCAGCGGTACTGGTGGGGTGTATTGGAATATGGCCCTTTCTACCACTCCCACTACTCTCCTCCCACCCCACGCACCATCTGGAACATTGGGCCCATTGACCATAAAGTCTAGTTTGTAACCCCAAACTGTTTATTTGTAAGATCTTAAGTTTAAAATGGTATTTCTTCTCATTAAAGTTTGATTTTTACTAAAACGGGTGTTTTCGAATATATATATACTGTACATATACAACAACAAATATCTCATAAACGGTCAGAGATAAAAAAAAAATGTATGATATAAAAATTTTAGTAAATTTAATAAGTTTTAAAATTGTATCAACTATATTTTTGCTACGACCGACCATTTTTGAGATATAAGCGAAAAATCCCAAAAATTTGCGGTTTTTTGCCCGCCAAAAGTTGTGCCGAAGTCATCCGAATTGGCAAAATCGTTTTTTCGTACTCATTATTATTATATACAAGTAGGAAAAAAAAATCTTCTACCCTACCTTTTGCAACCAAAAAGTACAGATTGACTGGACTATAGTAAGAACACTAGAATTCGTACAAAAAGTGTTGAATTTAAATTACATTTGAGATTTAGCATAGGTAGACGACTGGATATACGAGTCTGTGCAGCATTTCACCCATGTGACATCACTGGTATACAATCGACCTATCAGATGTATTGACCGGAGATACTGGATGCTTGCATAACCTGGGAAGATGCAATAAAACTGGCCCTTGACGTGGATTCTTGGAGATGCCGAGTGGTATCCGAGGATCGAACATAAACTAAAAAGTAGAAGAGGAAAAATAGAAAAGTTTCATCAATAATAGTGTGTGTATGTCTATTAGAGTTTCTAATTAATGTTTTAGGTAGAGAGGGCAGCAGGTTTGAAGCATATTTTTGCCATAGCAATCATAAGATATGTGTTTTCTTGTTCTATGGCAGCCCTGAAAACAAAATTTCGGCTCGGGTTATGGTTTGTTGTGTTTTGCTTTATTTATATTATCAACGTACGCATTTTTTATGTTTTACGTGATTATTAATATTAAAACATTGATCAATGCATTGCTTTTGGCTGCATACATGCAATTGTCGAAGAAGTATTTTTCCACAGCTAAATTTTATATTCAGAAGATGTCAATTTGAAGTTGACATTAATTATTTCCCAGTCCTACGAATTCAGTATTCATGGCTTATTTTTGCAATATCTGCATTTATAACCATGTATGTAATTAGCTAATTAGCTACTCTCAAACACTAGTGGTTTTAGGTACGTGGAAGCCTGTGGAGCTAACTAGATTTGGAGGCACCCTCGTGAAAATGTTGGTTGTGCGATAAATCGCCATTACAATACTACAATAGTTATGTTGACTATTTTTTAAACTAAGATACTTATCGATACTTTTTAATGAAGCGACCGCATCGTCTGCTTTATAATGTGCCGTCCATATGCAACGCATAACCCACCTAACCTCACGAGATGTCACTGATAATTAGTTTGATGATCTAATACAGGGATTCCAAACTCCGTTCCCGCCACTATTAGACCGCGACAGAATTTTTAATTTGTAATTTGTAACTTTATTTGTAACTCTTTGCAAATTTGTGAATTTATAAACACGACGAACTAATCTGAACTCCTTTGTCTGCATAAGTCGACATGTCTATGCTGTACGGCTACTCTGCTAGAGCACTGGATGGGGAAGCGATACACAATTTTTAACTTTGATCTCTCATTTTTTACAACGTTTTTATTAGCTCGTATTCTTGTTTGTCCGGTGATTGTTTATCCAGTACAAATCTTGCAATCGATTTTTAACTAACTTCCCGACAAGCTAGACATTTGAAACTTTTAGAATAGGTATATCAGAACACAATGCCAATGCATTCTTTTAATTCTTTGGTACTGTTCGGTTATACGGAATACAGCGGAAAACACATTTTGAAAATAGCCGATAAACTGGATTATTTGTTAGGTTAACCTAACCAAACCTAACCTAACCTAACCTAACCTAACCCAACCTAACTTAACCTAAACTAACCCAAACTAATAAATAATCCAGTATATCGGGTATTTTCAAAATGCGTTTTCCGCTGTATTCCGTATAACCGAACAGTACCAAATCCGTAAAAAGTAAAAGACTATTATTGGTTGCTAAGGGGGTGGTCCTAGCAACTAAATTATTAATATATACGTGCGTTACTATGGAAATCGAAATGAAATATCAAAATGACATTTCAGTATTCTATATTTCTTTGTTTGTTTGTTTTTTATTTACTTCATATCAAGTACAAGTTTGAGCATATTGAGCATAATAATTCAACAGAAAATTTAAAAACGTTGTAAGTATATAAAAAGTTCTTTTTATCTTGTAATTATTATACTTCTCTTCTCTCCATTTGGTATTGTGGTTGCGATTGTCTCGCCGATCGAATCGAATCGGAACCACAATCTATTCCGCAATAATTCGTCTGCTTTCTTTTGTCTCCATCGACATCCAAATAGCTGATGTATCACCCGGGAGACATGTCTTCATCGGAGACTGCGTGACGACTGACGATAGACGAATTACGAGATTAGTTATTTCTTCTGAGAATAGCGGTTCCATGACAAAACAGAACATGACAAAGCAGAACATGACAAAACAGAAAATGACAAAACAGAACAGTGACAAAACAGAACAACGATAAATATAACTATAACCTTTCAGGAAAAATATAAATTTAATATTGAAATTGTCCTATCTCTATTATGTTGACAGATTTTTAATAGCACAGATTTTCAATACGCCATAATAAATCAAATTATATAAGTACCTAATTTCTGCATTTCTAATCGCTAGAAAACCTCAAATAAACGGGACTTTTCCGTGTCATCTTAATCAATATAATATTATGTTCAAAATGATTGGGTGACTAGGTACAACGAAATAATAACCTAACCTAACCTAAATAGATTACACAAAAATTAATGTTTCATTTTTTCCCTGGCTGTTCTGTTTTGTCATTTTCTGTTTTGCCATGTTCGGTTTTGTCCGGATACCGAGCATGATATTATGCTAAAATCCTTAAGGCTATACCTCAGTTGAGGCATGGTCTAAAAAGATCGTGGCTAGACGCTGCGCGGATTGCGGGTCGCGGGTGCAAATGACGCATGCCGACCGAAATATAATATATTATATAAATCCAACATGCGTCCATTTAATGTTCTGTTTATTGTTCTATTAGTAACAGAATAAGAGACTGAACTGTCGAGCCGTGCGGACGTGTTTTTGCATCGCTATTATTTCGCTTTCGTTATCTTCAATTTTGACCCTGCTATTCACAAGTTTTTGATCCCGTTTCTTCACTAATACCTTCACCTGCCCATGGAATACGATTTGTGAAACTTTTGTGTGTTTTCCCCGTGGACTTTCCCGGGAATTGTGACTTTTAATTCGTTTAATAATAGTTGCCTAATTATTGTATCAATAATATTTATTGAACGATAAATTGTAATTGTTATTGATAAAGTGAGTAACGTGTGACGAATGTTACCTAGCGCCATGGTCAACCACAAAGGGGACCCCATGCAAGTGAAAGGAATGTCCACTAGGAAGCGGAAGTTGGACGTGGCTGAGGGTATTGGTGACCCAAAGCAGGCCCCGAAGGTCAAGGATAAAAGGCCTGATAAAGAAAAAGAGAAAGACAAGCAGAGCGCTTCCACTTCAAAGGGCAAGGGCGTTAAGTCAAGGGCTGGTTCAGCCTCAGCATCTTGCGAGGAGATCAGTCACGTGGCCTTAAGTATTCTCTCTGAGTCTCAGGAGAGTGCGTCCAGGGCGACGATTGCCATCAAGAGGGCGCTTGCCGCCCTCGAGAAGGACAGTCGTATTGCCAGAGCAACCGTGAACGCAGTAGCCGAGGAGCTTGAGATGGCAATCACTGAAACGTGGGCCATGGCGATAGAGCTGGAGGCGCACAAGGCAATTGTGAAGGATCGTGCCTCCTTAACGAGAGCCATCATCCAGGCTCCTTCTAATGCTCCTCCCAGGGCTCTTTAGAGTGACGTAATCCGTAGAGAGGCTCAACCAACTACAGTCTCCGAATGGCCACCAGTTCCTCCGAAAAGTGTCGCCAGGCCGGGGGTGATGTTTTATCCGACTAAGGATGGTCAAGAATCGACTGCCACAAAGGAAGCGGTCATGAAAACTATAGTGCCTGAAACTTTGGGAGTGCACATCACCGAGGTACGCAAGATCCGGGGAGGCAGGATCATCGTGCATCCCAAAAGTGACGACGAGGCTGAGCGGCTCATGGCTGCCCCTGGGCTGACTGAGGCCGGCTTAAAGGCCCAAGTCGCGGGGAGAAAGCTTCCCCGCGTCATAATTTTTAATGTACCCATTGAGTAGACAGAAGAGCAGCTCAAGGAGGCAATCATAAACAATACCCAGGAGGCGTCTGGCCTTGCATCTGAGGGTTACGCTGGAACCAAACTGAGCCACAAGGCGGAACCGAAGACCGAACGTTGTCATAATATGACAACGTTCGGTCTTCGGTATGATAATGTCGATCCCGGGAAAGGCTCGAGAGGCGCTGCTTAATGATGGCAGACTTTTCATGGAGTGGAATTCGTTCCCTGTGCGTGATTTTTGCGGAGTTGTCAAGTGTGCAAAGTGCCACTTATACGGACACATGGCGAAGAGTTGCAACGCTAAGGTTACAACGTGCAGCCACTGCACTAGAGAAGGGCATGACAGGGCAGACTGCCCCACCGCTGACGAACCGGGCAAGTGCCCTGCGTGCACGCGCTAAGCCGAACGGCCACTTGGCCACCGATCCCGACTGTCCCGCGCACCTACACGCTATTGAGGAGGGAAGAAGCCGCACTGATTACTGTCCGCAATGATCTCCTTCGCTCAGATCAACGTGGGCAGAGGTCGAGCCACATCTGCCGAGCTGCTTGAGGTTGCTCGGGATCAGAATACTGACATAATTATGATACAAGAGCCATACGCCTTTGGTCCCAATGCGGTGGCCGTATCAAACAAGCTACCCCGAAATCTCTAGCTTGCATATTAAATTTGTAATTGACACCACGCTGACTGTGTTGCATCTCTCGCATCTATCCAATGAGCTCTTCGCGGTGCCGGAGATTGATAATAACAGGGGGCTCTCCTCTGTAGTTATATCTGCGTATTTTCAGTACAGTTCTTCTACCCTGTATTGCACAAAACAACTGGAGAAAATCTTATATGCTTGCAGAGGCAAGCAGATAATTGTTTGGGCGGACGTTAACGTCCAGTCCTTGCTCTGGGCCCTCTCTGGGCCCAGACGTAACAAGGACAGTCCTGAGCCACTCGAAGAGCTCGTGGCCGCCTTAGATTTGACGGTGCGAAATGACCCTGACGGGCCGGCCACTTTCTCCACCAGAAATGGTGAGTCACATATTGATGTCCCTCTGACATCCAGTGGCGTTGCCAGACGCGCCGTGGACTGGCAGGTCCACACGGACGCGGTGGCTAGCGATCACCGTCTGATCACATTTTTGTTCAGAGTTGCGGGATATGCGGCCCCTTTGAGCCAAACCGAGAGCGTACTACTTCCCAGGCGCTTTCGGACGAGCAGTGTCAATTGGGATGTTTTTGACGTCGAAATTGGTGAACTGGCCTCTGCTATGTCGGCTGACGATCTCCACCAAAGAGCCAATGACTTGACTGCGTTCATTACTCAAACTGCGGAGTCCACGCTGGGTAGAACCTCTCTGTGGCCACCCAACCTTGCGACATGGTGGATACCAAAATTGACGTCTTTGAGAAGGACCATGAGACTTGCCCAAAGAAAATTGCAAAGAGCTAAAAGATCTCAGAATGACTTACCCAGAAATGACGAACCTACGGAGATTGCTTATAAATCCGCAAGGGCAAAATTCAAAAAAGAGTTAAATAAAGCCAAGAAAAAGCACTGGCGGGATTTTGTCTCTGAAATGGGGTTATATTATCCGTGGGGACCGCCTTTCCGCGTGATAAAGCTGGGCTCAAGGCCTGGTAAAGTCATGGCGGCTATGCGGCGCCCCGATGGCACCTTTGCGATGGACAGCGCAGAGTCTGCATCCATACTGCTGGAAGCTCTAATTCTACAGGACATACCTACGGCACATGAAGATGACGGAACCTGTCAACTAAGACTATCTGCAATCTTGCCGTTGGAGACTCACCATTCTCCTGAGCTTACCCAGTCGGAGGTGGGATTAATTTTTGATGGCCTCAGGGCGGGCAAAGCCCCCGGACCTGATGGGATCAGCAATGTGATTGCCAGAAGGGCGTGGCTTCGAGCACCTCATGAGATAGTCGGGCTGTATGCTGACTGCATGAGCAGGGGCATCTTCCCGGACTGTTGGAAGAAGGGTCTCCTTAGGATTATACCTAAGATGAGCACACGACCACCGCATGACCCAAAAGCGTACCGTCCAATCACTCTTCTGCCAGTGCTGGGTAAGATATTGGAGCGGTTAATCAGCAGAAGGCTGGAGGACCACCCTGAGAGAATCAACCCTATCTCGGATAGGCAATTTGGCTTCAGACCCGGCAAGTCTACTGAGGACGCCATCAGATTTGCACAGAAATTTGTTGAGGACTCAGAAGGAGTCATTGTGGCAGGCTTCTTTTTGGACATAGCCAGTGCCTTCGACACCGCATGATGGCCATCAATTCTATCTAAGCTTCGGCTCCGACAGATCCCGGGGGACCTCTTTGCCCTAGTGCAAAGCTATTTTAATAAAAGGGAAGTTATATACGACTCTAGCACTGAATTGATTTACAGGGAAACCACCATGTGGTGTCCGCAGGGTTCCGTGCTTGGCCCCTTGCTATGGAATATACTTTTTGACGATGTTTTGACGTTACCTCTGCCGCCACCGGGCTGCGCGCTCGTCGCGTACGCTGACGACCTTCTTTTACTAGTTGGCTCGTCGAGCCGTCCGACACTCGAGCGCGTAGCTAAGGACGCATTATCGAGAATCCTTAACTGGGGTAAGCTTAATAAGCTTGCATTTGCACCTGGCAAAACGGAAGCTATCCTCCTCAAGGGCAGCTCAAGGATAAACATAAATAAGCGATCACCCGCAGTGCGCTTCGGCGACTCTGCTATAAGGTTTTCTCGAGAGGTGACCTACTTGGGGGTCGTTCTGGACGAGAAGCAGACCTTTTTGAAGCATGCTAAAGTAATTGTGGCTAAGGCCAACTCAGCCTATCAGAAGGTTGCTCGCCTGGCGGGCAACAATTGGGGCCTAAAGCCTCGGGCCCTGAGAATCGCCTACGAGGCTATATTCATGGGCATTGCTGGCTATGCCTCCAGCGTGTGGCACACCTAAGCCTCGCTGACAATTGTGAAGAGGGTTCTGCTTAGCGGACAGATGGCTGCTCTGATTGGCTTTACTAAGGCCTATAGGACCACATCTACGGATGCCCTGGCGGTCCTTGCAGGGGTCTTTCTCCTCGACTTGCACGTTCAAATTAGAGGATCGATCACTCTCCTTATGAGGAGGATCATACAACTCTCGCCGGTGTCCCTCTGACACCGCCATCGAGAGTGGAGGGCGTGAGCTACAGAAATACTGTATCTGAGCTGGTCTACAAGACCGCATATGCGGCATGGCAGGCGAGATGGGTGGCCTCCTCTAAGGGCCGCCAGACTTTTCTATACTTTCCAGATGTCTCGTTGAGACACATGACGAGGAGACTGGTGCCGACCCACTGGACTAGTCAATTCATGACTGGCCATGGAAACTTTGCGGCCAAACTGCAGGGGTTTGGTTTGGCAGGACATGGGTCGGGTTGCTCATGTAGACACGACCAGCAGAACGCAGAGCACGTCCTGTGTGACTGTCCACTTATGGGCCCCGAACGAGCGGAGTTGTTTGCCCGGGTCCGACCCCATTCGGGCCCAATAGGACACGCGGACATGGTGGCAACCGAGGCCAATTTTGCGGCCTTTACTAAATTCGCCAGAGCATACGGGGGGCGGGACACTCGACTCCCCTTGCGACTCTTCAAATTAAAGTCACTCTGATAGTTGCCATATAAATAAACATCATGCATTCGTAATGGTTATGTTAGCCGGCCGCGTATGACGTGGCTGCATATACACAACGGGAGCGGAGGTGGGAGTTTTACACACCATGTTCTATTAGTAACAATAATAGTATATTCATTGACATGTTTTCTTTTTAAAGTAAATGGGTAACGTTTTTAGTCATCTTTACACGATTTAAGAAGTAATACCCCGTCGCCATCACGAAATAAATTCACGTATTGACACCTCGACGTTCGGTCTCAGACTGACAGCGAGTCCAAAATTTCGTCGCGCCTATAGATGAAAATTATTTGCCGTTTCACTGAAGTATCGCCTTAATATCAGATGAGGACTCCTGAACTCAGTGGACAGAAAAAAGATTCCATTATTTAAAAAAGTGGCATATAAGATAAAATCATTTTTCGGTACCACATACCTTTGCGAATCATTGTTTTCAAACATATATATTACATAAAATATATCGTTAATAAAATCTAAATATATATCTCGACTCACAAAGATGTGATTGTTTACTAACGGGAATATCATCATATTCATCATATTCTCTTATGAGGCACTGGCGCTGGTCAATGAAATGTAATGCCAAAGATCACGCTGACTTTGAGATTGATATTATAAAAATGTTATATTATACCATTTACTTTGCATGAGGCAACCATGGCGAATGTGTTCTGTGATAAACAATAATTTGTATATTTTAAAATTATTTTTTGTGTATTATTTATTACCTATGTCCAACCATAAATTTTCTTTGATAAAATTGGTGGTGCCCGCCGCCCTACCGATATTTCAAAATATGCTCTTAAGTACAAAAAGGTTCTAATAGGTGGGAAGATCACAAAAGAAACTAATGAACAAGGGAACATCAAGGAAGATTTCGCGACCTATTGTAAATTGTAATATGTCAAACCAGTTTTCTCAGATAAGATTTATAGAACTTCTCATAATATTGAGACCTAAAATTTCTCGTTTAGACTAAAAATTACGGAAGCTCATAATTGCCGTGTGTTTTCAAAAAAAGTCAGTTGGATAAAGCCACGGATAGTATCCATACAATCTCAAGTAAAGTCAAGTAGAGTCTCAAGAATTTCTTCTGAACCCTCTCCACCATAAGGCCATACTTCAACTGATGCGGTGCCCAAACAATAGACCCACTCTCAAGTCTATAGTTTAAAAAAAGTTTTAATACCGTAACATCCGAAAAGACCCGGGAAGTACGCATGACGAAGCCCAACATTTTAAGCGCCTTGTTATAAATGGTAACTATATGGCTAATAAATGTCAGTTTACTCTCAAACGTAATGCCAAGATCCCTTACAGATGATATTCGTGACAGAACTCTGCCATGCATCGAGTATTGGAAAAACAACACTCTTGAGGCTCTGGTAAACGACAAAAGATTGCATTTATCAATATTGAATTCTAGTTTGTTACGCCTGCCCCAATCTAATAGATTATCTATATCAAGTTGGAGCTGACGACAATCGTCCAAGGTGACAACTTCCAAAAAGAGTGACGATTCCTAAAATAACTCCCGAATAGCTTCAAAAATAGATCAGACAATCCAATAAGTTGGAGTTTTTCCATCAGGACATCATGATCGACTTTGTCAAATGCTTTCGAGAAGTCATTGTAAGAACAGTCAACCTGGTGGCCTCTAACCAGTGCCGATGACACATAATCGGTAAATACCATCAGGTTAGTTTCCGTTGATCGGCCTGCTCTAAATCCATGCTGTTAATTTATTATAAATGACTCAATTTTTGGAAAAATCATGTTGTGCATGATCATCGCAAGAACTTTTGCTGGTGCAGAGAGAACAGCTACCGGCCTGTCATTCTCCACTGATGACTCTTGGAGTAACCTTCGACATCTTCCACGTTTCCGGAAAGATACCTATCTCCATTGTAAGATTATATATTTATATGCAAGTGGGCCTTTGACAAAATCAACACACCCCTTTAAAAAAATGTAGGGACGTTATCAGGTCCCAAAGAGCGAGTATTTTTTAGTTTTTTAATAAATTTTAACACATCACTCTCATCAACTGGAAAAATATCAATGGACTGGGCACCGCACGATGGCTGTCTCGACGTGGAGGCAACATCCAAATAAGGAATACTACTTGCGTAGACAGACCTGAAGTGACCAGCAAATGCTTCTGCCACTCCATGTCCGGTCACCTCTTCGCCTTTCCAACTCATCGAATCGGCATACCCGCCATCCCTTCTTAATGATTTAATATAATCCCAAAACGATTTAGGATTTTCACGAATGCAATCTTCTACCGATTCCATATATGTTCGATAGGCCATTCGAACAGCTTGCCTCACTCTCAAGCGATAAAGGCTATAATAGTAGACATTAAACTTTGTTACTAGGCGTCTTACGTGGGCGAAGTCAGCGGAGCGTTGAGCGGCGCGCGCAACTCAAACGTATAACAAAAAAAAACTTTGTTTACGAATATTTTCACACACGGTTATACGTTTGAGTTTCGCGCGCCGCTGAACGCGCCTACCTAAGACGGGGCGTTAGTCGTACGCATTTGTTTTTATTGAACTAATAAGACTACAATTTACAGATGGTGTTGATTAGTTTTAAAAAATAAACCCTGCCGAAACCAAACCATAAAAGTTTTGGTATATTTTGGGCGATCCGACAAAATTGTGCACCCTTTTTCATTCTTAAATTCTAAATTGTGCACAATTTTTGTTGAATTATAAATACATATTACACGTCATGTCACTTATTTTTTTTAAATTCATTAAGCCCTGCTTAAACCAAACTATAATAAGTAGATACAAAATATTATGTTTATAAAATATCCAAAATTATGTATGATTAAAGGGCATAATTTTAGATATTTTATAGATAGAAGAGTATTTTTTTCCTATTATCTAGTATGGTTTGGTTTTCGCATGGTTTAATTGAATTTTTAAAACTCCCTCTGCAAATTTTAGTATTTGTTCAATGAAAACAATTACGTATGTCTGACAAAATTTAGTGTGCACTATTTAAGGTGGATCTTAACAGCCTACCTCCACCCTTCGCCACTGATAGGTACTTACATAACTTTATTACACGTCGAGCAACGATATTTATTATTTTAAAATATTAATATGCCTACCTGTAATTAAACTGTACTTTATTTACTATTCAGTGGGTCTATTCTATACACAAAGCGGCTATCTACGGTAATTTTTCATATTTTTGTATTGAGGTATTATAATTGTTACAAAAAGTTAGCCATCTAAACTGCCTATCTCACTCGAAAAGTTAACACAACCAAGAGCCCTCTCTTGGGGCTCTTAAAACATAGCCACCGATAGCCGCCTTGTGTATATAATAAACCCAATGAAACATATTTCTGATAGGTATATTAAATGTATAGGTACATATTATGTAATATTTATTTTAAAAAGTATGAATTTATGAAATAAAATTTATCTAAAAGTTAATACTTATGTATATTTTCTAGATTTTGTTGAAGCACATTATCAATAAATTAATTAAAATTAACTTGCTTAGCTTTAATGTTAACCCACACAATATTCTAATCAAAAAGTAGTTGATTTTATTTTTTGGATGTATTAAAACATGCAATTGTTGCCAATCGGCAAAAATAAGGCTATATTATATGAATGACGATAAATAATGCAATGTGCTTTATAAATAATAATAGTTGGATGAAGAAAACAAAAGTCAACGTTTTATGAATTTGCTTTTTGTCTTCTGTTAATCTCACTTAGTTTACCGACCCGCCATGCCACCCCCTACCTTGTGAGGGCCATGGCTGCAGTCCAAGTGTTCACCCCTCACGTCACATCAACGCAATGCCATATGCAGACGGTATTTATAAGAAATGCAATCCGCTACGTATGGCTACCACCAGTCGCAGCCACAGGTGGTTTTGGCTGGAAGAAGTTTCGCAAAATACTTACATGCACGGTTCATGCCCACGTGTCTTACTCATTGAAATTATCAAATCGTGATATCTATCAAAATCATTATTTTTTCAATTTATTTCAAAGTTTTTCAATTTGTGTATGAGTCAGAGTATGGACCTAGGTTGAGTAAGTGGCTGACATCCATTTCCCGTAAAACAAAATCTGTTAATACAAAACCATGATCCTATTAGGATCGGACATGATCGAAAGAAGAAGAAGAAAGAAGAAGAGAAGAAAGAAGTGATTATATAAATATATCCATATGCAATTATTAAAACATATATTTTTCTTAAGAATGTAGGCTTTAAATAAATACTATAACATGTAAGTATTGGTAGCGCCTAACTATATCATTGTGTAGGTACCCACATTTTGGCAAAAAAAGAAAATTTCATGGACAACAGGTAAGCAAGCAACTAGATATTATTATAGTGTCGTCAGGTAAGCACCATATTTTCCTCCTGATTGACTTTTCACCAGGGGGAAGCCAGTGAAAAGTGCGCACGCGTAAATTTACTCGCTTTGTCGAGCCTTCGTTTATTTTCCTACCGCAAGAAAACTGAAAAACACTGCTATCAACTGTGACAGTTGGGCTCGCCAAATAAAAATATTATCAAATTTGCGCGCTTTTCCAGAAATATAATTATCCTAAAATCGGCGTCATTCCGTGTGTTTATGCAATATAGTTTAATAATTTATATCAACGATAGCATTATAAATATTTATACGCCGTACATCGATCGGTTGTTTCCATAGTTCAATTTGGACTCAACCATTCAGTTCTATCAAAATTCCCACCTCGCATAAAGCACTTTTTTATTTGTGTCAGTCTCGATTGAACATCTGATTTAAGTTTTTTTTTTAATTGCAGTGTCGTGTTGCTTTTGAAAATATTTGTTATTTTTTTTGCATTGTGCTAAGGTACAGTAAGGAGCAACCATGGTGACAACGAACATAGAAAATTCCACAAAAGGTGAGTTCATCCATAATTAAGTATTGCTTATTCATTACATTTCCACGAAAAATTCTGACCTTCTTTTCTTTTTTTTGTAAATTAATTTTAATTATACCTTCGCAATAGATTGTATGTTATTTTTTAATATCTAAGTAGGTACTATATTAAATTTATCAAACAATGCTTAATGTTGTGCATTTTATTTAATCACTGGACTTCATATTCCACTTTTTATAATATATTGTATGCATTTAAAATAAAATAGAGACTTTTTGGAACGACTACGCTTTTATGGAAAACAATAATTACTAAGTAGATATGCATTTAATATTTTAGGAATAAATAGGTACGACTACAATATAAAATACAACTCTGATAAAAACAGAGATTCAAAAGAAAATTAACACTATGGTAGCTTTTTTTTATTCGACCAAAGCAGGCAATGAAAAAATATTTTAACGTAGATAATAATATAATAATTAAAACATAAAAAGAACTTTTTATATACTTACTTACCACGTTTTTAAATTTTCTGTTGAATCATATAAACTTGACAATTCTATGTATTAATAAAAACTTTTTTTGTACTTTATAGAAATACTGAATAAATAAAGAATACTGAAATGTCTTTTTGACATTTCATATTGATTTCCATAGTAACGCACGTATATATTAATAATTTAGTTGCTAGGACCCCCTTAGCAACCAACAATAATAACTTACCACACAAAACAGAACTCACTAAAAATGAATTCAATTCTGCTTAAAAATGGCTAAAAGTATTAAAATAATGCATTGTCGTCGTGTTCTAATATATTCTAAAAGTTTCAAATGTCTAGCTAGTCGGGAAGTTAGTTAAAAATCTTCAATCGTCCAATACAAATCTTGGACAAACAAGAAAAAAAATGTACTGGACACACAAGAAAAAATCTGTACTGGACAAACAAGAATACGAGCTAATAAAAACGTGGTAACGTGGTAAAATATGAGACAGATGCGTAGGTAGCAACGTTCCCTCTAATTTTTCTATTGTGTGTGCGGATCATGAACGCACCTGAGCAGTCGGGAACAGAAAGCATAGAAGCATTTATTTTTATAGCCAATCGTATCTATATTATCAATAATTAACACTTTGACTAGATCGCAACCAGATTTTTTGCGATCAGTGATCTCAATCCTAGTCTTTCGTTCTGTGGGTGTTTCCGCCATTATTTTCAAAAATCCACCTGTTTTCAAGTTTCAATTTAGTAAGAGCATCCCGGTGTACTTTTTGACTTAAATGCCTTTTTAAAATATACAACCTCCATTCAATCCACTTTTTTTCAGACGTGAATTCTCCTTGAATATTTGCTGCGGAGCATATGATGAATTTGACACAATCGTCTGTTTCCAAATAAACATATAGGTACATCACCAACTTTTTTGTGAATGCATTGAAGATGGCATTTCTGTTTCGACGATTTCAGAGAGCCATTCCAATTTAAATTTATCGCACGATTTCTTCTTAATGATCGCATTTAAAATATCACACCCTATCCTTATTGACATTTTATGAGTCTAAGAATTGTGCATGTGATGTTTTCATGCATTCGAGCAAAATTAAAATCTGATAAAGGAAACTTTCTTTTTTTGTATGAGGACTGTGCGGGAGATGAAAACATGTGTGCGGACACATCTTGGTAGGTGTGCGCGCGCATACGCGCACACCTTAGTGCAAGAACGTAGTGGTCGCGCGGCGGCGTCTTGCGAAACTCAAACGTATAACCGTGTGTAAAATGTTCGTAGACAGTGTGTTTTTTGGGGCATAATACATACGGTTATACGTTTGAGTTTCGCAAGACGCCGCCGCGCCGCGCCCGCCAAATGACTGCGGACGAGCACTTAGAGGGAACATTGGTAAGTAGGTACGTAAAATGTTAAATTCGACACGAAACTTAAAGTCGTTAGGAACTTATCTACCCTTATGATAACAATATACCTATTACAAAGAAAAACGTTACTGTCAGTTCATTTTATAAACATAAACCGTTTTCTCTCCAACGTCAAGAATATATTCTTATGTTTCCAAAGAGGTAGATGTCACACTAAAAAAAATAACCAGCAACAATATATGTAATAGTATGTTTTTCTAATTCAACGAAATGTATGAATGAAAAAGTGTGCACAATTTTGTCAGATCGCCCAAAATATACCAAAACTATTATGGTTTGGTTCAGGCACGGTTAATTGATTTTCAAAAAATGACCAACACCATTTTTAAATTGTAATCTTAGTTCAATAAAAACAAATACGAATGTCTAACAAAGTTTAATGTACACTATTTATGTCGGAACATACAGCCTACCTCCACCCTTCGCCACTGGCGTGGTTTACTACTCGTGGCTATAGTTAATTGAATTTTACGGGCAATGATTGTAACCCATTCAATAAAACCCGCGTGTCCTTGGCTTTGTGATCGATCACACATTAAACTTTTTTTACGATGAATGTTTATTACACATATTTGATCGACTCGCCGGGTTCGTGCTTTTGGTCAAGTCACAGGTTCGTCTTCCGTTTGCATTGTTCAAATTCATATGTTATATAATATTGTTATGTGTATTTGGATCAAGGATTTTGACCGAATGGTTAACGACCAATTGTCGTTAACACGTTCTCACAGTGGAGGTCCATATTACGGTTATTTTTGGAGAGGAGTCAAGGCGGCAACTCTAGGGTGAATACCTTACAATGGGAATACCCGACATACGGATAATATATCCTGCCTTTTGTAATAAGCACAATAATAATTTCAAACAGAAAAACAATACTTTATAAATTGGCGGGACACAGCGTGTATATAATACAAAAGGAACGTACCGCAGGCGAAAAAAACCATTTAATACAGATAATTAAATACATTTAAGTTCAAATTTATATTTTAAATGGGCATTATGCTCAAAATTATGTTATCATGTTTTCTTTATTACTATTGTTTATCTTCTTTCTTAGTTGGTGTATCTACCTACCGAACAGTTTGATTTAGTTGTATTTTAGATAACTTATTTCGATGCAAACTTTTGATACCTAGGTACCTATTTGACCGTTTGTTGTACCGTTAGACATGGTTTTTCTCAAAAAAATAATCTTTGAACATTAATTAAACAAATGAAAATCGAAAAAATATTTAGCTTCCGTTCACATAAATATGTCCACATTTCGAAAGATTTATAACATTTTGTTTTATTCATTGTATGTCTGTCAAACGAAAATATGTCTCGAACAAATGGCGGAACTTCATTGCTCAAAACCCCGCGCAATGAGTTGTTTACACACACAGAACTGATAATAAATAGAATACCGATATGCTATAATTCAATACGACGCATCTTGATGCAAGGGTTTTGAATGTGTGAGTGTCCTACGAAAATGAAGCACGCATTATGTACGTGCAATAGTGTGTGTAACGCACCAACATTAAATTAGCGTAAATGCATAAACCGAGCGCAGTTTTCAGTATTCGACGTAAAACGTATTCTTGACACGTGTGTAAGCTTAACCCGGATCTTCCTTACTCGAGTCGGTTACCTGCTATCGCCTTACCCCTTATGTATTTCAGTTCTCATTATTTCTGAGTTCCCTGTTTACACACATAGGTATGTATTTATTACGGAGGCGAAAGTTTTGTCAGTACATAATGTAGGTACCTAGATAATTTTTTTTTTAATGAGCTTACGCGTAGCTAGGGATGTCATGTCGAACGAAAGTATCGATCCTCGCATGTGTCGGTCAAAATGATACTTGTCTTGTCTTATTTGTACTATACGCGAGGAATAATTCCTATTTATTTATTCCTGATCGCTATCGAAAGAAGTATCAATACTTTTTTGACGACCGTACGGTTACTACATAATATTTTTTTAAGTTTTTAAACTTTTTAGCGATCAATCTATTATACAGTGTTGCCATGTCTACTGAAATTTCAATAGATCAACTGAAATTTTGGTCAGGAAAAGAAGAAATTATGATCTTCGTGATGAATAAAAGTCACTTTTTACATGATTTTTTAAAAGACACTTGTGAGATTATGCCAATTTGCACGCTTTTACAAAACACAATCGTTGAATTTCATACATTTTTGTCAATCTACCGATATTTTGAAGAAAAAATCAAAAAATCCACTGAATTTTGAAAATTTTAGTTGGCAACACTGTTATTATATTATGCCGGGTCTACATTGGCAACATGTCGCGCGACAATCTCGTTAAATTTTACGATAAGTATGATAATTATCGTAAAATTTAACAAGGTTGTCGCGCTACATGTTGCCAGTGTGGACCCGGCATTGTGTTGATTGTTCTGAGGATGGGTTTATAACTCAATAATCTTAGAACCAATAAAAAAAAAGTTTGTTACAACACCATTATAATTGAATATCTTCTACCACGCAAACGCCAGTTCAATTAATACATTTTAGGTACTTTAGTTTAGTTTTTAATTATTAGATGTTTTACTTGAAATAATAGCGCCAGTACACGTACCAATATGGATTTACTTGCACCAATAGTGTGTATTTTAATATATCGCGATAATAACTGTTTACACAGTGATTTAGTGAATTAGTAACTGAAAAGTGTCCGAAGTGTCATCTTTGACAACAATCTTGCTGTTAAGGATATTCAGTATTGACAAAGATAACAATGAAATTTCAAATGTCATTAGCAAAAGTATTATTGAGATATAAAAATGGAGAATAAATATTGAGTTGAATAAAGTGAAAAAAATAAAATAAATTTAATACAATATAAAACATATTGAAATTCTAATGATGAAAATTATGCTAATTACTATTATGTTTGATGCTGACAAAAAAAATCAATGAAAAAAAATATTTATTTTTATTTCGATTTTTTATGAAAATCTCACTATTTTCGTTTTTTTATGAATTCTTTTGATGTCAACTTATTAATACAGCAATAATATTATCCACAGCTGTATATTCTAAAATTATTATATCGATTAGTCAATTTAATAGTTTTTCTACTAAGTGAAAAATAAATAAATTTTATAATTTTTAATTTAAAAACTAGGTATTTTTATAGTATTTTATTGACAAGCTCATAAAAAATATGTGTTTAATTGATAATATTAGTATTATACAAAAAATATAGTGATCAACCTAACCCCGTGATACCCAAATTACGAAGTAAGGTTACATAAAATTGCTAAGAACTTGTCACTGTAGTTCTGCAGACCATATTTGCAAATAAATCAATATTTTTTGTTTAAACATAATATTATTCTAGCTTCATTTGAGAATAAATTTTATGGCCTTCCGACGAAAAATAATAAAGATGTCAATAAATTAACACGAGACGAAATGTTGGTGTGTAGGAATTTGGTGAAGGCGCCGAAAATATTTTTAAACATTCGATCGATTCATTAGTAATATTCTACCTATAGTAGCAATTATTATTGATGTGTACATACCATATTGCTTTGACATTCCGTGACTTCTGCATCCATGTTTCGCAGGATATAATCCAACAAATAACACCATTTTATAGACGGAACGTAACACTGTGTCGGTCCCGGCACCAGATTTTTTTGATTCTTTTATTTTTTTCAACTCTTGCGAGTAGGTAGATCTAAAAATTAAAAAGAAATATTAATGGCTACTTAGTAGGCATTAACTACTTATTCTGACAAAATTATTAAATTGTAATAAAAATAAAATATGTTGTAATAAATAAAAACCTATACATAAGGTCCAATAAGGTCTTTCAATAAGGTCTTTCAATTTGCACAATAATACGACGTGTTTACACGTGCTCTTTTTTGTTATCTTCGCAATAATACGTACTGTCCTACCCAGTGACGTCCCTAGGCAAAATGCCGCCCCTAGGCAGCGCCAAAAAGCCGCCTCATTTTTTATACAGTATTTTTTATCACCCTTTCATGACTCAAGTATCTAAAAAATGTGTTGCATTGATACATTACTAACAAAATATACACAAATAAAGCATGCAAAATTAGATATAAAAAGCGAATAAATATAATTAAGCTAGACACTTGCCCAAATCATCAAAGTCTGATGTCGTTTTTGGTTGATATTTCTGACACATTTGGTTTGTACCATTTAGCAATACACAGATTTGTTATTTTCACACCATTTTTACAAAGCTATTATTGTAGGTAGGTACAACATGTAAACAAAATATTTATAGCTATTTCTAGAGGTAGGTATACCAAATCTCAATTTGCCGCCCTTCGAGTAACTGCCGCCCCCAAGCGACGCTCAATCTGCCTACCCCCATGGGACGTCACTGGTCCTACCTGTTATGTACCTACCTATAATTCAAATATAATTCGCAAATCTGCACGTGTCATTGCTGGTCATCAAGGACGTGACGTCCAAGGACAACAGAAGTAAACTAGACATCGCGAAACCGACAAAAAAATACAGTCCTGTTAAACCTTGTATGTTAATTCTTAATACATTTTGTTTCCAACCAGTGAGCTGATTTTTTTAATCGAAGGATATTTTCGTTATTAGGTACTTACCTATTTCTATATAATATACCTAATGATTCTCCTCGATTTACCGCCCTTCAAGTAACTGCCGCCCCCAAGCGACGCTCAATCTGCCTACCCCCACGGGACGTCACTGGGTTTCGTTCTGCTCGGAACCCAGCGATTTTTCATTTTACATTTTACTGATGTGTCTTGCTATACCTATCTATATAAAATGGTTTAATTTCCAGTGGAAGCCACAGCCTACATCAGCGCAATAGCGGCGTTCGGAACACTTCTCATCATCATCTTACTCTTCATAAACAGAAGGCATTTCTTTGCTAGCCCTAGCCCCATTCCCAAAGATGTGTGCGACGAAGTTCTTCATACCGCGAACGTCCTTCCTACCAGTCGACCGAGAGGAATAGGTAAATAAACATTGAATTATTACACATTCTCAGGGCGTAGCTGTGTGTTGGCGCCCAATAAGATATCTATGCACACGTGTACCTATACCTACTGACTATAAATATTAAGCTCACCTGTGTTCGATTACCATTAACAGATTTAAAAAGTACAAATAACTAATAATAATTGTTAATTAGTGTTTTAGAAAATTGACAGCCTCCTAAAACTGAAAATAAATCAAGGATCCCCGATATTAAATTTATTCGTCATTGAAAAAATCATAGTACTCTCCGGAATACACTAGATTACAAATAAAGAAAGCAGTGAAATTGAACAAACAGCAGTGCCAAATAATCCATAAACATAATTATTCACAACCAACGTTCCCTCTAATTTTTCTATTGTGTATGCGGATCATCAACGCATATGAGCAGTGGCTTAAGGGGGGGCTGAAGAGCCGACATTCAAATATAATTTAGTATAAAAAGGACCTCGGCGTCGTAAGTACGTTAATTTAAATCGATCTTTTCGCAAAAATCACTAATCATCGGAGATTTTATTTCAAGAAACATTATTATTATTATTGATATTGTCTGCCGCTGAACATTATTATTATTTTTACGCCGATCAGAAAACAGGGCTGTCAAAATAATATTATGAATTAATATTTTTAAAATGTTAATTTCATCATAGTTTTTAATCAAACCTGTGCAAGTACGTACTGATAACTTGGGTGGATTTTGTAGCAAACATACTATTGATATATATACGGGTATATTATTATTATAACCCAATTCAAATTGAACATAGTTTGATACTCAAATACTATTATAGTATGTTTATGATTTCGAGAAAATAATACAATGGTATAATTAATCCATATCAATTATTTGAAAACATTACATTCGCACTTTGCAAGATAACATCAAAATGTGTATATACTTATCTAAATGACGAATGACATTCATGAGTGAGCACGGGCTGAAAGCTTGGAAATGTGTTTTTTTCTATTTCAAAATCTTTTAATTGTGTATTATTTTATTACAGATTCAAGACCAACTTCATATAACTAATAAAAAATACTGTTTGTTTCTACGAATAAAAAAAGACAGGAAGGCAGATGTGTACAAATCACGGCAGTCAGAAAGGCCGGCAAATATGGCCGACAATGCGTGATACACAAACATAAAATACACAAAATTACAAACACATTCGAAGTTTGCCGCACACGTACAGACCACATGATATTTGTTTACGCAAAATCGTCGCTTTTCAAAATGGCGAATTTGATTGCCAGATTTTACTGCGATGAATCAGTATGTTCCTTCTTGTCTTTTCTTATTCGTAGGTTTGTTTACTATGTACACCGAGAAATTTCCATTTATAAAATCGGAAACGATTTTTACAGAAGAGTTTTGGAATATAATGCAACCAAAACTGGAAAAAATTCTATCATGGGTGTTGACTTCCTGAATTAGTTAACCCCAGGTCCATGCCACTACGTGAACCACAGTGGATATTAAGCCATTTCCACACTGGCAACAAGTTGCTGGCAACCTCATTAAATTTTACGATAATCATCATAATTATCGTAAAATCTAACGAGGTTGCCAGCAATTTAACTTGTTGCCAGTGTGGACCCGGCATTAGATGCACAAAACTTAAATAACATATATTATAAATAAAAATTTAAAATTATAAATATATATGATTTATGTCTTCGACAGCCCTGATGAAATATGAGTCGGATCGAGTCATAGAGCAAATTTATTGACACAAACAACTTTGACACGACCTTTTTATATTAACTAGTAGACCAGATATTATGGACCACATGTTAAAAAATCATATTTTCAATTATCAAGGCCAATTCTGTAGAACGTCCCATTAACAACTAGGGTTGGTGTCACCCGGTGCGAAAAAGTTACCCCCCCCCCCCCCCCCACAAACACGCACATGCAATTTTTCATTAAAACTTATATTTTTAAGGTATTTATTAATTTCAGTTATTTTATGTAATAATAACACTAACAACGATAATTTTTTAAGTAATTTTTGAATTTTTTAAAAGATACAACCTCCATTCAATCCACTATATATAATTATTCTTGCATATTTGCTGCGGAGCATAATATGATGCTCTTTTACAATATTTTTTTGTGAGGACTGTGCGCGGGATGAAAACATGTGTGCGGACACATTTTGGCAGGTGTACGCGCGCACACGTGTACATCTTACAGGGAACATTGTTCACAACTATTTTTTAATAAACAAATTTGAGGTTGTATGCGAATTTTTCTTAAACTTTTCGACCACGTAGTTGTCTGCACCTCAAATTTGAGAAGCCTTGTCATAATGCGTACAGTGACACTTCTGTTAATAAGTTAAAATGTGCACACACCAGTGATTCTAAGTAAGTAATGTCCCTATTGTAAAATGATAATTTTCGGTAACTCTCAACATAGGAAAATTAACTTTTGTTTCTGCATGGTCAACGAAACACCTCTTCTACGCCCTCCCCCCCGCCCAGCTGTTCCCCGCGCCCGCCCCTTGCTACGTCACTGCATTCATCTTGTTTATTATTACCATAATATTTACTTTACATTCGCGGGGAAGTCATGAGATTTGTGGAAAAGGTTTTCCCGCGTGTCCCGAATTAATTATTCCTCGATAATTCGATTTTTTTTTGTTTACTCAAGAAGCTCTCTGCAAAAAGAATGACATTTAAATCTTTTGAGGATCTCATGGATTGAAATCGTGGGATAATGAACAGAGAAAGATTTTTACGATTTTTAAAAAATCTATATAATATAGGTATAACATATATAATAACTTCTATATAATAATATGTAATAACATACATAAGTACCTACTTATATAATACCTAGATCCTATATTATGCAAAAAATAAAAATAAATGGAGACAATCTCTGACCAGGCATTCGTAGGGATTAGGATTGTTTATTTGGTTATTACGAATGACACGACAAATTATAGGTTTAGTTATTAGGTACCTATATTCTGGGTCCCGGGCAGTCAGATTTGTTACATTTTTATAGTTTTTATGAGCGACCAAATTGGAACTTTTCCGTTCAGAGCAGTGGCGTACAAAGCATTGGGTTCATACTAGACACGGGTCCCTAAATCTCGGTCCGATCTTTTTTTCCAACTACCTACCTCATTAAGGCGATACTTCAGTGAAACGGCAAATAATTTTCAACTATAGGCGCGACGAAATTTTGGACTCGCTGGCACTCGGAGACCGAACGTCGAGGTGTGAATACGTCAATTTGTTTCGTGATGGCGACAGGGGTATTAATTCTTAAATCGTGTAAAGATGACTAAAAACGTTACCCATTTACTTTAAAAAGAAAACATGTCAATGAATATATTATTATTGTTACTAATAGAACAATAAACAGAAAATTAAATGGACGCATGTTGGATTTATATGACAAATTATATTTCGTTCGGCATGCGTCATTTGCACCCGCAACCCGCAATCCGCGCATCGCCTAGCCACGATCTTTTTAGACCATGCCCCAAAAAAAACTACATTAAAAATAAATTAGATGAAAATCTGATTTTTGTTTTTGGAAGAAAAGCTAAAAAAATAGCTCTCGACATTGATTTTGGGCAGAAAAAATGGACAGAAAAGTCGATTGGATCGGAATGAAAATCTTGGAAGAAAAAGCCATTGACGTTAAAGATAATTAACCAGGATTTATTCATAAGGACTAATATTTCTATCTACGCCAGTGCTTCAGAGTCAGATGTGAGACTCTTTTTTTTAATTTTTCGAGTGGCCAACCAACATTTTTCCTTTCAGATTCTGGTAGATATGTCACAGAAATTTGTGAGATCATACACAATAATCTCTGGCACCATGTCATGTTGTGCTTATTACATTTGTATCACCCTCCGAGCTGTTCAATATTTATTTTGACAATAGGATTCCTTCAATACTTTTTTGATTAAATGTGTACCTGCATAGGTCAATTTGGGCCAAATCCATCCCATTATACACACGGTTGGTGAATACTGTCTTCAACCTTCAACCTGAATACTTGTGTAACATGAAATGTATTATTTTTGAAAACATTTCCAGTTTAAAATAAACATCCACCAGTCCAGTGTCCACTGAGTGAGAGCACCACATGTTAACATTTGACATATCATTCAATACTTTTTATACTGTTATCATCGGCCTTCCGCGTGTGAAGCAGAGATAGCAGGCCGTGATAACGTCAAGGTCAAAGCGGGGGTGGGAGACAGAAACGCACGGGGTATGTTGTGTTGTGGCTGGTTTATTTTTTATCGTATTCGCGATTTGGCGGGCTGCAGACGCGGGCTTGGCTGCTGGGGCTTCGCATCCGAGGCGATGCTCGCTGTCCGATGGGAGATAGGGTCGGGGCTTGCGGCTTGGCGTGCTGCCGATGTGGTCCTTTTTGGCGGGAGATATCTCTTGGCTTCGCGTCCGAGGCGAGCAGAGACGATGCTCGCTGTTCGGCGGCCAATCGAAGAAGTTGAAGAAGAACTTTTTTCGCGCGTGTTCAACCGTCAGATTCGGCTTCATCCCGCTCTCGGTCGCGAACCCTGTTTTACCGACAAATTGACCGGTGGCGGCGCTATCGGTAGGCCGCGTCTGTTTTGGCGGGATTCTGACGAATTTGGATTTTTGATTTCGAGGCGGGCTCCGCTCGGCCGAGAACCGCGAAGAGTGGACGTAGGCTGTGGTGTTCTGGGAAAGTTGATGGTTCGGTCCGCCCTTTGAGGTAGTCTCCTGTGGGAGACTTTCATCTGGTATCACTGTGATGAGCTTAGTTCTAAATACGAACACCAGACGATATACGATGGTACCTATAATATAGCTAGTCTGTTGACTATTTTATTAATGTGCTGAATGGATTACTGGAGAGAATTGATTTAATATAGTTCCTATATTGACACCTATCACTTAATTAGTTTAATAATTTATATTTTTTTCAATTTCAGAACGTGCATTCTCATTTGATAATCCTGGATCAATTGAGGAATCTGACGATGAGAGACTTTTGTTTTCACTACAGGTGTGTATAATCATTCATCAGCATTAGCCGGAGTCAATGACAGCCATATTTGAGTTTTGTCATTGCACATTCAGGAAGTCAGAATGTAAACAAAGGCTCATCGAAGATGAAGGGATAGTTTTAAATTGGATTTAAACCCCTTGGGGGTTCTAAGCTGGAGGGAATTTAGGGGATTTAGACAGACCTGGATGGAGACAGAATGATGCTGGAGAAGATCAAGACCCGGATAAGTTTGTAGCACTAGGAAGAAGAAATAATACTGGTTGTCCAGGGTCTCGCATATTTTTCTGAAAAGCCCTAATCATGGGCACTACTTATTTGAATGTGCTCTGAATTCATTCAGCCGTAATTATTATATTATTAATGAGTTTGATATTAACTATTATCTTTTGCGTGGGACTGATTAATCATTGTTATCACACATTAATAAAAAGCACAATTAACAAGCTACCTACCTATAATGATTTCATTTAGAAAAAAATCATTAAGTTTTGTGTAATTGTGATGTGGTGCTGTGGAATATTCAACTGCTGTACCAAATCCAAAGATTATGGGAAAATTAAAGTACACATATTATATATAAAATATTTTTCAATGTTATTAAAAATAGGCTTCCATAATATCTATGTTATTAGTAATCAGTAATCACCCTCTTTCGACCAGAAGAATAGTGTTTCTTAGTCTGAAACTTTCGGATTGAAATTCCACGGCTGCATCTTATTTACACATGACAAGCGAATGATCAAAATAGTTAGGTCAAATGTAAATGATATATTTCTTTTTAAAACAGGCAAATTCCCCAAAGAACTACACGGATGTGGAGCGAGGTGAGAAAGTACCCGCACCCCCGGTGAGTCGCTCCGAATCGGCGTGCACGCACAATTCTACGGAGTCGGCGCTTCGGGAGACAAGGATTGACTCCATCAACACAATGTCACCAGAGCAGAGCGCCAGGATAGAGGCTTACCACCAGCTGGCTCTCAATCAGAGCAGTGCCGAGAGCGATGTAACCAACCAGGATGTAAGTTTGCTTGCAATGTTGTTTATATTATTATTTTAGTATTTCAACTTTAAATGTGTACAATGCCACCCGATAGAGCCTTATGACTGTCTACTGTGCTACAGTGAGATAAATGAAGGCTCGCTATTGGCCTACCCTGTCGTGTTCCAGCTTGGGAGCATAGGCCAGTTATAAAGTTGCACCATCCCCCTCAAGTCAGAGTTACACCCCATACCTTTTTTCAGACTCAGATATGCAACGCATATATCATTCTTGTAGCAATGTTGTAGTCACGACGCTATGTGGCTATTCCACAATGGCGTAGAATGTCAATATTTTTGGATTTTCATCCATAATACAAGACACAGTCACGTATAACGCCTCTTCGTGATTACATCTATCACTAAGGACTGATTAAGTCCATTTTGTAATGTGTTTTGTCTGGCTTGGCTTACTACGCAGTTCTTAAATCATGTGACTTATTCATTGAATAAAAAAATGTTTAATTAAGTATTACATGTGACCATAAAATGTTGATTTCCTTGATAAGAAAAGCCAGGTCATCATAATGATAGGGTGAAGTCTCACATGATTTTTCTCAAAGCTTGTGTTTTTCTGTGATTGTTTCACTGCAAGTACAACTACTGTCATTGAACCTCATGGCCTGTTAGAGTTTTAAAAAAACGGTGTTGCAAAAATGTATTATGATTTCAGTGCATTGTGGTGCTCTCCCAAGAAACTCTCATGACTCCAGGAAATTGTGGAACATTAGAAGTTGCTTTTCTTTATGACGCCCCAATGAGGAAGATGACGATACATGTGTTGCAAGCTCGGGAAATGCCGCAGCGAGAAACTGGACAATTGACTCATACGCAGGTTACACGATTTAAAATAATTTATTTAGAAATTAACACTGATCACTGCCATGCATCTTCATTGAATTTCAATTTGTCATTCCGGCAGCTTTTAAGGTGAATCTGTGGACTTTTAAATGTCGATATCGCTAATAATCTTTGACAAGCAGTTATCATCTACATATCACATTTATGGCTCTGTAACCATGGTTTCCTTTGGCACCGTGGGTGTCACTGCTGTAATATTATACGCATCGGCTTATAATGTCGTAGATCCCAGGTTCGAATCCTGGGTCTGGCAAATGCACATATTGTTTTTCAATTTGTGTTTAGAGTCATAGTATGGACTTGCCCCTTACCAAGGTTGTCGTCCTGCTTTAACCTCCTGTCTTACATAACCTGTTTTAAAAAAATGTGTGTTAGATGGTACGATTAAAAGAAGATTGAAATAATACAATTTCATTTTTGACGATGTGGTGATGGTGTGATGAGGAGGAGATGAACTGAAGTCTGAGGATGATGTAGATTGCGTGTTTGACAGAAGTGTAGTGATACAGTGATACAATATAACAATGAGGTAGTTATTGCCAGACCCAGGATTCGAACCTGGAACCCACAACAGTATAGGACGACAGTTTGTGTATGAGTCAGAGAATGGACCTAATAGGTTGAGCAAGTGGCTAATATCCATTTCTTGTAAAAACAAAAAAATCTGTTAATACAAACCTCCACTATGTGGAGGTCCATATGATCATATTAAGATCAGACATGGTCAAAAGAAGAAGTGTGTCATGTTATAATCGTTTACCTCAGTCTAGCATGCAGTCTTCTCCCCTGCAATGCATTACAAAATAAATGTGGAATAGTAATTTATTTTTTCGTTAATTCTAATCCACAGATTCGACTGATAATGCTGCCAAGCAAGAAGCAGAAGCACAAAACAAAAATTCGCTCCGGGGAGAACCCGCAGTTCATGGAGAGTTTCCTTCTACATCGAGTTAATCCAGGTAACTGTTGTTATCCAAAGCAACTTTGAACATTCAATATTAATACACACAATTTGGAATAGGTACCTCAGAAGCATTCCTATGTCGTAGTTATTATTGAAGTAGCGAGAGTTTTATTTGGGAGGGGCATTTTTGTAGCAAAAAGTAATTAATGAATAATGACATGACACTTACATTACTGATCAGTTGCCATTATTGAACGCCATCGCCTACTACTCACTGATCATTTTGTTTCCGTCAAAGTTTTGTACATTAATAATTATTATTATAGGTACCAGTGACGAAGGCTCCGTAGTAGGCGATTATTTGAATCCTACCTTCTAAGAAAAATAGAGAGAAAGTATTTAAATTTAAATAAATAAAAAAATGTGCGGAAACCAATTGAATATATCGTCAGAATAATCAATTAATATTTAAAAAATAAAAATGAGAGCCATCTATCATCAGAATTTAGAATAAATAAAAACTAAGTGACAAAGCAGCGCCTCTAGCGAGTATTGAAATATCGATTCACTCGAGATGATTTCGGCGTGCTTCTTGTATGAACTGTGTGCCACGTGGCATCGGGGTAGTCTGGTTTTGTTCATACAAATCTATAAGCTTATAAGGCAAAGGCTATCTCCGCATATATTTAGTGTCGATGACTGCCGCTTTATTCAAATAATATTTAATAATGCGATTATTAGAAAAAAAAAATTCTATGGGTTCAATCACGTCATATTTTTAAAAATATATAATAATTTTATCTCGTGATTATTAATTATCAGTTAATTCAGTCGTAGACTAACATTGAGATCCCCGGGGTTCCAGCGGCTAGCTCGTATGTCCATCGAACCCCGGATTCACAAAAAAAAAGAAATTTTCAAACGGTTGGAGTGTAAATAAAACTCGGTCTTTCGTGCTCGTAACGTGGTCTTCTTATATTTTCTTAATTTTTAGTTTTACAAATTATATTTGGGATTTTTACAGTTGTAGTCGTCAGGTCCGTACCTATCGGAAAGGGGACGCTTACCGCCTTTTCTTTTCTTTCTTCAAATCTCGCGTACCTACGCCGTCCAACAAAAAGGACTCTCGTGATTGGCCAAATTTTATCGCCTGATTTTGATTTGACGAATCACGAGGACCACCTCGGCGCAGGCGCGCAGGGATTTTTACGTTGCCGGCAAGCGCGGCAAAATTTATTATATTTAAATACTTATATTTAGTCTTAAAATTATCTCTTTCATACATGATCATTTATACATTTTAAATTAAATTAAATTTATCTTAATTACACCTCCGCCCAATATGTGATTTTCACACACCGGACGAAGGCCCTTACTTATAAATAAAAAAATACTTACGTGGTTGAGCAAGGAATCAGATTAGATGTTTTATGAAGCCGTTTCTAGAGGTCAGGGTTACGTTTCGACTTGAGCTACTAAATGATTATTTTACACCGGGAGAAGCCCGCCTGTAACAGGGGTGTATCAATTCGCCCCATCTGGATTAAAGTCGAAAGGTACGCCCTGATCTCATCGGCCACCCATCCAATTCCTTGTTCATCCGTTAAGTACATAGCATGATAAACAGTTTATAAAAGAATTCAACTACAATCTAACTATTCTAACATGAAACTCTATACTTTAGCTCTATTTTTATTATTTTCTATATTAATTTTGGATTATTATTTTCAGCTCAAAGCAATGCTTTCGCGATACTTTTGAATAGGTCAGAGTTTGATTTAATTTCAGTGTAGTACATTTATTTTGTGTTACTTTGTTTTAATTAGGTTTTCTTGTTATTTTATTCGTTTTTATTAGTCAGCGGAGGGGTCGTGGAGCTGCAGTCTTTGACTCTTGGGCTGTCCAGTTTTTTGTATTCCGAGAGGCTACATTTGTAGACGTTTAGCCCTCGTTCGGAATTATTATTTCGCTAAGCACTTCTATTTTCTTTCTGGCGCTATAGGAGCGTACCTAGCCGGACGTCGTCTGCCTTCGCGACGAGGGCGAGATAGTAGCGTGACTACTGGGCCAGGCTCGTCCCGAGCAGCGGATATCTTTCTATGGAAAGTTTCCCACTCGTCTGCTGGTCTCTGCAGCATCACCTCATGGGTAGATACTGTGCTTGCATTCATTCCTACCGCTGTGGGCAAAGCGTCATTTAGCGGTACAACGGCCAGGCTCGTTGACGGCATGGCTTTCCCACCGGTAGTAGGATGGTTTTTAGCCGCAAGTATTCTCTTCCACTTCCTCTTCTTGGATGGCAACACTTCGAGAGTACCTCCCGTTGTGCCACGACTTCTTTCAGGCGTCACGTCCCTAGCCTCCTCATGAACCTGCGACGAGAAAGGAGAGTGCGCACTCTCCACACCATCAAGCTCTGGTATCATAAGTTGCCCGGTTACGCTGCCTTCAGATTCGCTCACTTCGAGAGGAGACCCCCTTAGTGCTTCCAAATTATCTTCCTCGTCATCTCCTATATCGTCTTCCGCTTCCGTCTCAGCGGGAGGGTAATGTTTACGGATTTGATCTACATGAAATTTATAAGGTCGGCCACGCCGAGCTACGTAATACGTCACTTTGCCAACTTTCCAGATAATTTTATGAGGTCCTGTCCATCTAGGTTCAAGTCCCGCACTTGCTCCTGGTCTTGTTTTGGGATATTCCTTCGTGTATACCGATTCCCCAACTTGGTAAGCCGGTGGTTCAGCCACACGATCCTGTCTTCGACGTTGGAAATACCTTTCTTGATTTGCAAAGACAGCCTCATTCATACCTTCACGGTTCCGCTCAACTCCATTACTCTCTCTCGACCTTAGCGGGTTGGACCAATATCCAGGCCTACACATTTTCGCTCCCCAAAGTACTTCAGCAGGGGTGAATCCCGTGGCTGCATTGCGCCGGCATCGTAAATCACCCAGTACGTCTGTGAGATGGGCATCCCACGTACTTTGGTCCAAGCCTGCTAAACGAATACGCAACCCTTTCTTAATCTCCTGGTTACGGCGTTCAGTCGGATTCTGTCTGGGATTGTAGATGGCAGTTGTCCATTGTAAACAATCCCATTCTTCCAAGGCTGCGAGCCATGCCGGGTGACTAAATTGCGTTCCGTTATCCGTTAAAAGCGCCCGTGGACTTCCATAACGCAGGATGATCTGATCGCGAACTAACTGGATGATATGTGATACAACCGCTGATCGCAACGGAAAGGCTTCAACCCACCGTGAAAACAAGTCGGTGATTACCAGAATGAATCTATTTTTTAAGCGTGTGGTAGTATAAGGTCCCATCAGGTCTAATGCCAGGATCTCCCATGGCCGCTTAGCTTCCATATGAGAAGTTTCCGCTGCCCTAAGCTGCAACGCACCACGCTTCCGGGTGGCACATATGCCACAGGCCCGTACGTAAGCTTCCACTTCGCGTCTACGCCTGCGCCACACAAACTCATCGCGGATAGCGTAGTCCGTTTCCAACGATCCTGGGTGACCATTTTCGTCGTGAAAAACTTTCATCACCTCCTTCCTTAATGAGGCCGGCACTACTATTTGTGGTGTCTGACTTCCACTCAACCGTACCAGCAACCCGTTTTTCACAATCAAGCCGGCGGGTTCTCTACTCGGTCCAACATTCGAATTTATGCGCCGTATTAATCCTTGTATCGTAGTATCCGTTCGTTGTTTATCCATAATCTTTTGTCGTAATGTGACCGTTGTTAGTAACATAGCGGTATGGGGCTCAGGTTTTCGCGTGGGCGCTTCCATCCGCTTGTTTATCTCCTCAGCATCCTTAGCGTTGGTCGCGTGTTCTTGAGGGAACCTTGAAAGGTGATCGGCCAGGTGGTTTTCAATACCGGGGCAATGTTCCGTATCAAAACGAAACTCGCTCAAGAGCATCGCCCACCTTGCCAATTTACCCTTCTGATTTTTCGCTGTATTTAGCCACGTGAGTGCCCGGTTATCGGTAATCAGCGTGAACTTTCGATCCTCAAGGTAACCTCGGTATTTTGTAATACCGAAGACTGCCGCCAGGGTTTCAAGTTCATTACTGTGATACCTACTCTCAACTTCATTCACGCGTCTACTTGCATAGGCTATGACATCGCGTCCACCGTCTTGTTTACGTTGAAACAGCACGGCCGCAATTCCATGTCCTGAAGCATCGGTTTGTAAGCAGAAGGGCCTTTCGAAATCCGGTCTGGCCAGCTTTAAAGGTTGTTTCATAGCTTCTTTTATTTGTCTGAAAGCATTTGTAGCTTCATTGGTCCAGTGAAATTTTACAGTGGTTCGAAGTAATTTCGTCAGAGGTATTGCTATTTCTGCAAACCTAGGTATATACTCCCGTAACCAATTGCATAAACCTAAGAAGCTACGCACATCTTTCCGGGTTGTTGGTTGAGCGGCCGCTTCTACCTCTCGCAGATGGTGCAACTGCGGCTCGTTTCCAGTAGCCGTAATGCGGTGTCCAAGGTAGTCGACCTCTCTGAGACCAATTTGACACTTATTTGGTGCCACTCTCAGTTCATGGTATTGTAGTCTTTCAAATACCATTCGTAAATGGTTCACGTGGTCCTCCCACGACCGACTATATACAATAATGTCGTCCAAATAGACTAAGCATATATTGTTTATGAGTCCGACCAGCACCTCTTGGCTCATGAGCCTCTGAAATGCGCCGCAGGCGCCTTGCAAACCAAATGGTAAAACGTTGAAGTGATAGCAGCTACCATCAGCCGTAGCGAAAGCCGTCAGTGGTCGAGTATTTTTATCAAGTTTTACTTGCCAGTAACCGCTACGCAAATCTAGGCTGCTAAAAATGGTGGCAGTGCCTAGGTCCTTGAGTGTCTCTAAAATAAGAGGCAGGGTAGTAGCCTCCTCCTTAGTGAGGGCGTTAAGCTTTCGGTAATCCACACAAAACCGGGTGGTACCATCGCGTTTGGGTACTAAGTGTACAGGAGAGCAGTACGGAGAGTTGCTAGGCTCTATTACACCGTCCGCAAGCATCTGCTGCACGCTTTCTTGAATTTGTCTTCGCTTATTTTCGGATTGTCTAAAAGGTCCCAACCTGAAGGGTGTAGTATCCTTTAAATGAATCCGAAATTCCGTGGTTCTACTCGGTGGTCCGTGTTCGGCAAACCGGTCGCTAAAGTCCGTCATAACTTTAGTTAAAGCAACGCGCGCCCTTTCAGGGATGTCAGGTGACAGTTCTGCCAAGGTAATTTGTTCGCTAGGCAATGGCGGTCTCGTCGTTTGACAGTGAACAGTTTGTCGTATGTGGTTTCCAAAGTGTACACAGCGACGCTTCATGTCAATGACCGCTTCTTGTTTGTCCAGCCAATCCATGCCGATGAGAAGATCTACCTGCAAATTGTTCAAGGCGAGAGCATCGAATTCCACGGGGCTGTCACGTAAATATCCGCTGAGTAAAACGTCCCCGCTTGTGCTCAAAGCTTCGCCACTCGCGGTAACGAGCATTTGAGGAGCGCCCTTAACTTTGTATGGCGGGCATACCAATGCCTTCCGTACGAGAGTTCTCGTGGCTCCAGTATCGACGACGGCCTCGTAACGTCCGGTTACTCCGTGGATGCTCAAAGGCAGTTTGAGAAGGGGCGCACCTCCGTTATATGAGCTGACCCCATACCCAGACACACATACCCCAGCAGAGGCTACGTCGTCTTGTACCCCGTATTTTAGATTATTTACACTATTATTACTATTATCAGTATGTGATTGAACACTATTACCGTTCACTTTTTTATTTAACACTAAATTTTCGTAATCATATTTCACACTTTTATCCAGTAAACATTTATTTAAAACATCTAATTTATCAGCTACAACATTATTATTATTCACTAAGGCGTCACTAAAACTATTGGCAATAGCGATCTTCTTTGGTAGTACGTTTTCGCACGCCATAATGTAAGTTGACCCGGTACTGCCAATTTCATTATTATTAAATTTCTTATCAAGACTTTCCTTATAACTAACATTTTTATTATTACTTATTTTACGTTTCTTATTATTTATCTTATTTATTACAGCTAGAATATTTATTCCCCCTCGATTGGATGAAGACATTCGTTTATTTAGTTTCTCGCGAGCATCGTCTGACGTTTGCGGCGACGCGAGTTTGCTAGCTGATCCTGACCTAGGCAATCTGCGGTAGGTCATGGTTTCGCTGAACGTTTTCGTGCTCACTACTTTATTTTTAGAACTCCCGTGCGAGTTTTGTATCGATTTATTCCCGATAATATTATTCGTTGCGTTTGAAACGTTTATACACCTAATATCGTCTTGAGCCGACGTAGTTTTTGCAAATACATCTTTATATGTATCAGATTCGATTCGCATACAATTAAAAGGGCCAGTGGCGGCATATTTAAGATTAAATTTATTATCAATATTTTCAGTGTTTTTCAAAGTCAAATTATTTATTCGTAATTTACCGATGTTGTTTTTGTCAACATTTACAGATTCGAATGTTGAGTTTACGGTTAATGTTGGCGCGTCACGCATTCTTTGTTCATCCGTCATCTTTCTTACCTTTTTAATCCTAGTACAGTTTGTATCTTCGACGAGCAACACCAGCTGATTTTCATTCTCTCTTTGCGGAATATCGTTAAGGCCAGGATTCAAATTAATTGCTCCGCTATCGTACGGCGTACTATTAAATCCTATGCCATCAACTTTATTTTTAGAGCGAAATACTCTCGTTTTATGGTTAACCGGAAAGTTTACTTCGAAAAATTGTCCTGAATGAAAATCGGTGTTGCTTGACGACACATTTTTACAATTATTATCTAACTTAACACTAGCAACAATAGGCTTTATAAGAAAGTCACTATCTATAAACTTATCACTAGATTTAACGGGCACTTTAAGAGGGTCCCGATTAAAGCACTTGTCACTATTTTCTTCATTTTTTCGTATGCCATTGTAGGTGGCATCCGCAGGATCACGAGGTCTCCTCGAGAGCCCAAGTCGACTTCTCGGTTCTGCGGCGCCCCATCAATGTCCCTGCTCCGTTTCCAGTGGACTCCATTCTTGGTTGCGTCTCCATGCAGGGTAGTTCGGGCATGTATGGTTCTGGTGGTAACCGAACTCGCAGTACTGACACTTGCGAACGCCGTTTGCGTCATAAAGTGGCGTACGGTTTCCGCCATGGAAGGCACCTCTGCGTTGTTGGCCTCCTCGAGCCAGAAAGGCTCCGTTTGGGGTTCTGGCCTGATTATTATTTGTCGATTCCCGCGGTTGCGGAGGCGGTTCAGGGCGTGTCTCAGCCTTAAATATTTGTTGACGTGGTTTCGGGCGTGCGCTCGACTGTTCTAAATTTTGATTACAGTCGCATAGGCAGCCGCATTCTTTTCGTCCCGATCGTTGCGTGGCTATCGCTACGGGAGGTCTAATCGTAGTTGGTATAAGGCGTTGAGCCACCACCAGTAGTTCGTCCAGGTTGGACCAGCCTGCTTGGCCCACTCGCAGTTGATCCCTTTCACTAAGCAGGTCGAAAAATAACTCGCCAAGTTCTTTCCCGGGGATATATGGTAGCAATATGGTCGCCAGATCCTTCTTATTCAACAGAAACCCGAAGACATCTTCATCCGGTCGTTGTACCAAGTTTTGCAGTTCCGTCCGTTGTTGGCGACGTTTGAGGGACGATTCGAATTGCTGGCGCAGCAGGTGAATAAATGACTGCCAGCAGGTATTCGAAGATATCGTCTTCCCCCATATTTTTGCCTCATCTCTTAATCTATTTAGTGCGAGTCCTGTCCAACTTTCGGGCGGGCTCTTAGCTGCGGCGAAGTACGTCTCACACCCTTTGATAAAATCTGACACCTGATATAGTGGGTGTCCCGTGTAGAAGACTTCAAGCTCCGGCTTCAAGCCCCAAGGTTGATACAATTGTGGTATGACCGGCACTGCTTCTGACGTAGGCTTCAGGGCTGTTGATGACGCTACAGTCGGCAAATTCACGTCCTCGTGCGGCCTCATTTCGAACACCAGAGGAGGGCTCTCCCGGTTTGATGTTGGAGACAGCACTTCTTCTTCGATGAGGGTCACGTCGGAATCCGCTTTTTCGTTAGCCATTTCTTGGTTGTTCCGGCTCCTGGATCTCGTTAACATTTAATACACAGTATGTGATCTCAAACTTTTATTTAGCGTTCGCGGGTTCGGAAGAATTAATGCGATTCTTCACGCCTCATGTTGCTTGGGCGCCATTGAGATCCCCGGGGTTCCAGCGGCTAGCTCGTATGTCCATCGAACCCCGGATTCACAAAAAAAAAGAAATTTTCAAACGGTTGGAGTGTAAATAAAACTCGGTCTTTCGTGCTCGTAACGTGGTCTTCTTATATTTTCTTAATTTTTAGTTTTACAAATTATATTTGGGATTTTTACAGTTGTAGTCGTCAGGTCCGTACCTATCGGAAAGGGGACGCTTACCGCCTTTTCTTTTCTTTCTTCAAATCTCGCGTACCTACGCCGTCCAACAAAAAGGACTCTCGTGATTGGCCAAATTTTATCGCCTGATTTTGATTTGACGAATCACGAGGACCACCTCGGCGCAGGCGCGCAGAGATTTTTACGTTGCCGGCAAGCGCGGCAAAATTTATTATATTTAAATACTTATATTTAGTCTTAAAATTATCTCTTTCATACATGATCATTTATACATTTTAAATTAAATTAAATTTATCTTAATTACACCTCCGCCCAATATGTGATTTTCACACACCGGACGAAGGCCCTTACTTATAAATAAAAAAATACTTACGTGGTTGAGCAAGGAATCAGATTAGATGTTTTATGAAGCCGTTTCTAGAGGTCAGGGTTACGTTTCGACTTGAGCTACTAAATGATTATTTTACACCGGGAGAAGCCCGCCTGTAACAGGGGTGTATCAACATATATAATATATTATTAATTTTTTTATTTAGTTTGTCATTTTGAGCTGTTGATACCGCTATATTTACCGATGATATATTTTTAGGCGTATGTTACTTGTAGGTATAGGAAAATAGATAATTTATATTCATCACTCAATTATATATCGTCAGTGACCCATTGAAATTTCATCGATTTAGTGTGACGTTGACATTAGTGTGTACCTATTCATCAGTAGTAATAACGTATTGTCGTCTTATTTCCCGTAAATATATCTGACAAGTGTGCTCTTTTTCTTTGATCTCCACAGCCTACCTCTTTCCAAAAGTCACCCTTTGCCAGGTACCTACAGCAAAGCATTGATATACTTCTAATCTGGACGAGGACATGAGCTATTGCACAAAATGTTTATTTTATTTGTGTTGATTTTGAAAAGACAAAGAATTTAATTATTAACGTATTGCACTATTGTATTTCTTTGACAGAGGAAGTAAACAGTATGGGAGTCCGCTTTCGGGTATATGGGTGCGAAAGAATGCGTCGACAGCGGCTGATCGGTGAAGTGGCAGTTCAGTTCTCTACACTACGACTTGAACTGGAAAACTCCTTGTGGTTGACTTTACAACCGAGAGCAAACATGCAGGTTACAATATTAACTATTTCATAAAGTAAAATTAAGTTTTATCTGTTTGCTTCGGTGATGAAGACTCGTTGCTAAAAAATGATATGTAGTGAATACATGGCCCCCACATCCTGAAGCGGGCCCCTAGCCCAGGATCTTTGACAGGCCCCCCTATCTATCGCTAAGGTTAAAGCAGTGTGATGTTTGAGGGAAAATGAAGGGTACCTATTCTTTTTAGCGTTTTTTTGGATTTTTTAATACATCCACTTTAATTATGGAGTTGTCGATACAATACAATAATCAAAAATTGCATAACGCAACAACATATTTTAAAATAATTATATTCTTGAAGGACCGCAGGCGACTTTTTTAAAATTTGTGATTTGTGTTTATCTCACCTACTTGGTCAACCCACCACGCCGGGCCCCCCTGAGCCCCCAGAGAAAAATGTAGTCAGTTTGCAGTTTATTAAAACTGCCATCACATTTATTTGATTTCAATATTTTAAAAAATTAAATTAAAGTGTGTATGAAAGACATTTTCCTTGGTGGTGACATGGCAACATAAAAAATGATGGTGGGATTAGTTACCCACCAATTTTATAGGGAGACTTTATGCAATCTTATATGAGGCACATGCCAGCAAAAAAATCTTAATATTTTTTGTAGATTCTTGGATGGATCATAACAATGATTCTTCGATTTACTTATAGATGAGTGGTTCAACTTGTGATCTTGCTAGCCTCGGGAGATCAGACAGTGTTAGTTCGTGTTCGAGCATGCAGCACGGTGGCGTTGCAGAGATGCTCCTGGGCCTGGCATATAATGGGACAACTGGACGCTTAGCCGTTGAGGTAACAGTTATTTATTATGACCATCAGGGAACACAGAAATAATGGGAAGTGCATTACCTTCCGGATACGGTAGTAACAAGGTTTAAATCTTGAGTGGGGAGAAATATGGGATAAACTTAAACACCTATTAAAGAATTTGTTATTTTCTATAATAGTTACGCTCTTATATTGTATTAAAGTTTGTCACGTAATGAAAATGCGAATTCGATATTGGTAACATTTTATGGCCTGACTTCATTAAGTCATAAACAAAATTCAGCTCCAAAATCTAGGCCTATGGCTATAATCTGCTCTGTGAGTAAAGTAAATGAGTAAAGTTGGCGTGAAAATAGACTTAATAAACACTATCCTTGAAAATACAATGATATCTAGTCAGTCTTTCTTAGAATATAATGTTCGTAATGCAGTAATTCAGTTACAGCTAGTAAAGTATGAAATCATATTTTCTTTCAGGTGATCAAAGGCAGCCATTTTCGTAAGCTGTCGATAAACAAAGCGCCGGACACATATGTAAAACTTTGTATGGTGAGCAGCCTGGGTAAAGAGATGGCGAGGTCTAAGACGACAACTCGCAGGGGTCAACCTAATCCACTCTACAAGGAACTCTTTATGTTCCAGGTACATAAAAAATCGGCGACCCTCGCAAATTTAAGAGCTCCATTCAAGCCAATAGAGGGATTTTTAAATTACATTTAACAATATGTGAAACAAACATGATTTATATAAACAAAACGAAATGAAAAATATTATTGACAATAAACAAACATAATGAATTGAAATCAAAATAGAATTTAGGCATTACAAAATTTTAATTTCATTGAAATTCAAATTGAAGCATGCAGATGTTCATCGGTTAGTAGAGAAGAAAATTTATTTTATCTAAGACTCATGGTAGAAAATGCTTGTTCGTAAATGTATATTATGTGTTACCAAATTTGCAAAGTTTTTTGGTAAGCATCGATAAAATTATTGAGTATATTCCTCAATACATTCTTCAATATTTAATTGGATTTAACTCCAAAATTTTCATCTGTAATTGGTTTGGTGGATTATTGATGTGTACGTTAAAAGGGTTTTAAAATATTTGTATTTTGAAAGTTGAAATTCTGATTTAAATATATTTTTTGGCGATAATAAATTGACAGCACTGAATAATCTCTAATATGAGAAAATAAGATTAAATCACAATTTAGTAAGTTCACTAAATAAAACAAAAATAACATTGGCTCACATGTTTTCACTTATTTGAGTTGTGAAATATTATTATCACTGGTGTTTGAATTATTTTAAATTTCATGTTCAACCGTTAATATTTTCTTGACTTATCGAAGGTGGCACTCTTCCAATTGAGCGAGGTGACCCTGATGGTGTCGGTGTGGTGGCGCAGAAGCGTAAAGAAGAACGAAATGGTAGGGTGGTTCTCGCTGGGACTCAACTCGTCAGGGCGGGAGGAGGCCGCCCACTGGAGGGACATGCGAGAAACCAAAGGCGAGCAGATTCAACGGTGGCACGTTCTCATAGACTCCTGATTCACGTAACAAACGGGTGTAACCTTCGTTTGGGTTACAGCTGCTTTTTATTGTACGAAAAGCCTTTCGTAAACTTTAGCTATTTCTATCCGGACGCTTGAGAGTATGCGCTCCTCGGAGCCGCTTGTCCTTTCTCTGTCTCTCAGCGGCAGCGGACTCGTCGGGACTCGGGCATCAAAAAGATTCATAGAAATCAGCGGCAGGATGATCGATATTGTGAAATTCAATTAATTCACCCCATACGCTTTACTCCTATTCTCGGTGAAGCTTTCGGAAACTCGACGGTAATGTTTCGATTTGCGGGGTTTATAATTAATTACCCACGACGGCTAATTGTTATGACGACGCTCATAACCATTGCGGAAAGATTGTGTGAAATTTACTACGTATTATAAAATTTTTGCTACTTTCAGATGAATGTCTATTTAATAACGCATGGCAATGTTGACGCTACGCATTAAAGAATTATGAATTACGATCCAAATATAAGGCGACCCAATATAATATAATTAACATTTGATTATGAACGTTTCTAGCGATGAAATAACAGATATTATAAAATGTTCCTTTAATTACACAAACTATTGATGAAATAAACTATTTGAACGGTATTATATTACAATAATATGTATGAGGTTCAAATTTGAACGGTAAACTTAACTGACAATGTGTAAGTCAGAAAATTTCATCAAATTTTTTATGTTGATGTTTTAGTATGAAGCAGACTAAATTCTTAGACTGATTATAAAAATGTTTTGAAAGGACTATGCCTTATATTTGGGTCATTATAAAACTACGAGCAATGTTTTATGAATACAAACTGTGGGAGAATGTCTTTGATTTACTTGATTAGATTTTTTACTAGCGTCGTTAGTGTTCTCAAATTCTATTTGTATGCATCGTTGTGTCTTTCTTGCATAAACATAATATTAATATATTCATTATTAAAGGCAATTAGAGTTTTAATAATATTATAAAATGGTTAAACACGCCACTAATAAGTAGTCAGATTTTTACAAGCGTTTAAAATTTTGAAGTTTTTTTATAGTCTATCAAATTAATATTACAAAATAACTATCTTAAAGTTTATGAAGTAAAATGAATAGGATTAGAGTCAAGGTTTACATTTTTATACGGTTTCATGTGGGGCGATGTTTTTAGATGTCAGTAATGTTAATATTATATAGAATTAAATAATCACACGTAAATTTTTCCCATATTTTTAATATAATTCAGAATAAACACTATTACCATGTTATAATATCAAAAGCACAGAAACAACGGACGCAACGACTCAATCTGACCTCGGAAAAGTCAATAAAATTGGTTTTGCAATCCCTTACATGCGGACACGATTTATACGGATCCGAATCCTTTATAGAATAATCAATTCCGGATTTAAGATACTTATTAGTATTTTTTTCAATTCTGGGATTGAATAAGAGAACTCATAATATGACTCTATTATTAACAAAAGAAAACACTAACAACCTCACAATTTGCAAATGATTTAGTTTATAGTGAGGTTTATTATTATTACGCTGGTCCCATAATACCCGTAAAAGTCATTTGATAAGTGGTATTTTTCGAGATTCTAATATTTATAAACCAACTGTTTTCCTAAAGTTACACTAACTTCTTTAAATATCAAAAAAGTTATCATAACGTCTTTTTTGTCAGAAATCATATTAAATGTATTCCCAAAATCCTACAATTCCCAATATTTTCAATTCCAGGATTTCAGAATAAATAAATTAAGTCGAATTGCAAGCCATACCGATTTATTGCATCGAGTAAAAATATTGTAGAACAAAATATAAGACGAAGCAGTGATTTTGCCAAATAATTATGTACATATTTAAGATACACTATTGGGTATAATTGAGGTTCTGAGGATTAAACGAGTACAGGTGACATAATTAAAAAAATAGTTTGGAGCAGTTTTCACATCACCACATACCTATTTATACGTGAAAAAGGATTCAAACACATAAGTACAGACCTGCAAACTTATCTAAAGAATGGATGGAGGAGCCACTGACGAAAACTACCCAATCAAGACTCGCAACTGGACAGAATCTGACATTCGAATGACGTTTTCAAAATGGCGTCCATATGGTAGTTCGTAGTTCCATTTTTGACCGTTATTTAGATAAGTTTGTAGGACTGTACATTTATTTTATAACAACATTGGATTATATTCCATAGACACGTTGCATATGACATCATTATTATTTTAGTTAGTATAATATAATTTAAATGTTTTTGCTTGACATATCGCCGTTAAAAACATTAAGAAGCATAAAAAAATATCAATTCAAATATATTCTCACGGAATAGTATTAAAAATCATTTGAGAAAGAGCCACGAGGTCTCATTAAGGCACAGTCTAAAAAGATCATAACTATGCGACGCGCGAATTGTGCTAATGACTCGTGCTGACCGGAACATAATTTGTCATAAAAATTCAACATGCGTCCATCTAGTGTTACGTTTATTGTTATATTAGTAATAATAATAATATATTCAATGCATGTTTTCTTTTTCGAGTACAGACATTACGTTTTTTAGTCATCTTTATACAATATAAAAATATATTCTTACAATGCCGCTGGGCGATTGGCGACAAATGCGAAATTTCGTCCCACCTATTGTTGAAAACTATTTGCTATTTCACTTATGTATGCTCTTAACAGAATATTGGTGTATTTAACTTTGAAGTTGATTTGCTCAACTTGTCACTGGTGCATTTTGTATTAGTTCAATCCTCAGCATCTCAATTGTGTTTTAGAAATAATAATATTGATATACAATTTATTATTATTAAGATTAATCTATTGTTGCAAGGAAATTTTTTAACCTCTTGAAATGAAAAAGATGTAATTATAATTGCCTGCCATTATCGTGATTTGCGTTCTTTCAACATTTTTGTAATGGTTTCTTGATGCACAAATTTTTAAATGTTATATTTTGAATTAATATATATGAAGATGTTGTAATTTTTTGCTTTAGATAGATCATAATATAAAATAGCCCAGCATTGAGAGTAACTTGCCTTGGAGGATGTCTTTTGAACAATTCCTGAATGTGAATACTTTGAATATTTCAGTATCCCTAATCTAGATTATGTGTTAGGGTTTTTAAAGGAGTGAAATACAGTGGAACCTCGATTATTCGGATTTTTGATTATCCAAATAATCTGTTTTAAGGCTATTAATATTCCTTGATTTAAAGCACAAAAATAGCTAGTCAAATAATAATACAATTTGATAAGCAATTCATGTAGGACCTACTAGTTTAAATTATCGTAATTAGGAAGTAGGCATATAGCTTAATTATTTGAAGCATACTGGCGCAATATCAGTGAACATATGGGTTCAAATCCCGTCAGGCATCGTATTTTTTCTATTAGGTATCTGAGGTGTTTTCAAGTTATATATGTTCAATTTTAACATAAATGGCAAATGCAGATTTCTACTATTTCTTATTGAGAAATCGATAAAGCTCTGTTTATATGACCATCAGAAAAAGGCATGGATGAGCGATGAGATTTTTTTAAAACGGAATTAAAAACAATTATCCTAGCCAATCCAATTAGCCATATCCACATTGGGGTTTTTTTTCATTCGCTAGAAAAACGCAATGCAGTGCATGCATAGCCTTGCATTGCCTGCCTCAAACTGGTTTTTAAATGACCATTTTAATGATGAAACCGGTACCGCATGTAGATCAATCACCTGTGGACATCTTTTCAACATAGTATCAGTGTCGCCAACCGAATGTATTAAATGTTGTTCTAAAATGGAACAGGACCACAGAATCTATACGCAAATAGCAGGAAAATGTGTATTCCGGGTACGTAAAATCGGGGTTCCACTGTATATGTGCCACGCAACCATGAATACAGTTGATACCCTATTAACACAATCGCTGCGTACCTTTTGATTAATTTTTAATTACCGCATTTAAATAACATGCTAATTGGATCGATCGGCCGCTTAACGGGGACAAGGCAGCCGTGTCATCCAGGTCGAATGAGTTAAAGAACCCATTTTCAGCTTTAAAAGTGGAAAAGAAATTAGAAAACAATACATTTGGAGCATTACCTATTAAATAAGTTGTTGATTTTTTTTTTTTGAATTGTACTTACTCTGGCCGTTTGTATGGCCACGAGCCACCACTGATAATAATATTATTATTTTTTTGATTATTTAAGTATTTTTTTTTTCATAATTTGCTTGTTTCACCTAAAAGATTTTTGATTTTCAATCACAGTCTTATATTCGTAGTGCTTTTATTAATCAGTCTTGACTTAGACCAGGGTTTCTTAACCTATGGGTTGCGATCAGAATTGGACCGTTTTGCGAATAAATACATTGCAAATGTGCAAACATAATTTTAAAAACCTATTATTTGTATTTGAAAGGAAGAGCTAAACAAAAGGTCTCGACGTGGATTTAATCTTATTGAGTTTGAAGTTTTTTTGGTAGAAAACACTAAAAATATAATTCATTACTAAAGAGAAATTTGAAATTGTTCTTTGTTCAGAACGGATTTTTTCTTGTGTCGTGAAACTGAAAGTATACCCTGATCTGGGTTGCAACTCAAAAAGTTCGAAAAACCCTGATTTAGACCGAATTTTTAAATGTATATAATAATTATACATGTTATGTAAAATGACATAGGTATTTTCAGTAAATTGAATATAACACTGTTTCTTACGAATTTTACCTACTTATAATATAAAAAGTAAATGAGAAAATATTTACTTACCTATATAAGAGATTAATTCATGATTATACTTGCAAGTTTATTATTGTATGCATACAAGTGGTGAACACAATATGATTGAAATTGTGTAATAAAAATCAGATTAAAAGAGAAATGATACAAAACATAACTATATAATCAGAAATAAACAGCTCACATCGTCTCTTCAGATGTTTTTTCTAGACTAAAATTAGCACAAATTAAATCTACGATATTTCAATTTAAAAAAATAACAGTTGAGTAAATTATTATAGCCACCGTGATTCAAGCGTATTTTTAATATATTAATTTAAATGAAAACGATTCCAAAAAGTTCAGTGCATGATCGATACCTAATATTAAAAATACTTTATATATATTCTTAAAAATGTATAACACGTATTTAGCTACGAATAGATTTTTTTAATTCAATAAAAATTTTAATAAACAAACAGTATTGTTTTATTTACATCACAGTAAAAACTCGAGGGACACACGACAAAGAATGGTAAGAAGTCATATGTCTAGTCTGATTGTCTAGGACGATTTGGTGCTGCCATCTGGATACCAGGACAACTGGACAAATGCCATCTTACACATAGGTCACGACTTAAAACAGCATGTAACCAATATGAATCTATTAATTGAGTTAGCATTTACTTGGTAGAATTCCATTTTACAAGAAATGAAAATATAATTAATATTAAATTCTACAGGTTTTTTTAAAAAATCTGAATCTGAATAGTCTTGATAATGGTGTTACAACCGAAATAGCTATCGACAAACCTTTTTAAAAAAACCTGTAGAATTTAATATTAATTATATTTTCATTTCTTGTAATATGAATCTAATTTTTAAAATGAAATTGAAAGATGTGTTTGATTTCCACTTTCAATGATTTTTTTTAAATTATGTATGTTTCTTAGGTTTTTCAAAACATGTGCCTATATTCAATACCTGCCAAATGGCAATGGGCTGGCCATGGCCTCCACAAGGGGAGGGCTAACAGGGCTCTAGTCTCTGGGCCTGGCGTGGTGGGTCCACCTGCTAAGTGAGATAAACACACATCACAAATTTGTTCTGATGGGAAAAAAGGCACTATTTTACTTGAAGAGTATTACACTTTAAAATATCTAGTTGCGTGATGCAATTTTTGTTTACCGTGTGTCAATATTCGACAACTTCATAATTCAAGTGGATTTATTCAATAACACAAAAAAAATCGCTAAAAATACAACAAATACCCTTAATTTTCCCTGAAACAACATTTAGAAAACTATTCTGTAGAGCGTCCCACTGCCTTTAGCCCTAGCGATGTGTAGGGGGGCCAGCCAAAGATCCTGGCCGGGGGCCTGCTTCAAGATGTGGGGGCCATGGAGTTGGCATGTCACTCGGCGAGTGGACAACCTCTGGACAAATGCCGTCATACATTGGTACCCAAGGGGCACTAAACGTCCACAGAGACATCCATAAAACCCTCTGGATGGACGAACTCATAAAGTGAATGTGCGTAGCAGCGAAGAACTAAGGACCAAGAATAGTGGAGGGAAGGCCTTCATCCAGTAGTGGATCGACCCCGGTTGGTGATCATTCAATACCTAATAAGAATCTAAAATTCTATCAAGGTGGCCCCCATAGCACTGTACGTAACTCATTGGCCTATCATCAGGGACCTCGAGTTCGATTCTCGGTAAGGTCACAATATATGTATGTGATTTTCTCAAAGACTGGGTGTTTGAGATTGTTTCTCTTCTATTACTATCTACACTACTGTCATGGCATGTTGTAGTATTAAAAATCAAAAAATAGTTAATAGAATAAATCTTGAGTATAGATATGCAATATTGAATAAAAATAAAAAAAATAATAGCAATTAAGTTTGAGAAATAAAACACAAGAATACATTTTTGTCTACTTATATAATAACATTAGAAATTAAGTTATAACAAAATATAAATATATATATAGAAATATTAGTTTGGTGGATTCCCGGTGGGCTGCACAGGTATTACGGCGGCCGTTGAAACGTCTGCCGCCTGCGCTTGCTGAACTTCGGCCATTCTTCTATTCATTATCTCTGCCTGCGCATCCAAGTAGCAACTCATTATTTTGTTTAATAGATTGATTTGTTTACCAGCGCATGTTTCTGCACAGAATACCTAAAAATATAGCAACCAATTAGGTAGGTACACTTACTTATCTGTTTAACATTATTTACATGATTTATTTTACATATAATGAACATGTTAACTTATAAATTCAAAACGTTCACAACTTGACATAAAAAATAAGTGTTAACAATATTGAAATAAAAATACAGGGTAATATGAGTAAATAATAAAAATAAAAGTACATGGAAGCACACCAAGTGAACTAAGCAGACCCATCTTAAAAACTTATAAAACAATGTCCACCTAAACTCACCTCACATAAGTGGAATATATCAATATCCAATGCAATTTTATTAAATATGGTTATTGCTCTCTCTTGTTGTTCTACAACTTCGGAGAACAGACAGCGGATGCTCCCAATTTCTAAGATAATTATCAGAGACACAAGTTAATACTACCAAGAATGGCAGTTTTCATTTCCGCCGTATGTAAGCTGGATAAGTATGTAACTAAATTATGATCTCTTCTAAACTTTAAGCTACAGTATGTAAGCATACCTAAGAGAAAGTCAGTCAGATAGAGTCATGGACAATATTCATACAATATTCATACAGACGAAAGCAAAGGAGTCTCAATTTTTTTCATTTCTTCTGAACTCTCTCCACTATAAGGTCGTACTTCAACTGATACGGGGCCCAGACAATAGACCCACTCTCAAGTCTGGTTCTAACTAAGAAATTACGCAAGGCTATACTTCCAAGAACAGTTTCAAGTCATCAGCAAACAACAAAACATAGCATTTATAAAAATCGTGAATAGCAATGGCCCCAATTTCCTGAGGGGCACCAGAAAATGTTTCAAGTGTCTGAGACTGGTAGAGGTCGTACGATATGTATTGTTGACGATTCCTGAAATATCTCTCGAATAACTTCAGGAATCGATACAATTAGTTTGAGTTTTTCCATCAGGATCACACATCATTATTTCTCAAAATGACATCAGCCAAATCAAAATCAATATGCTGTCATATATGGACGACCCTTTTAAGCACAATATAACTCATTTATGTTAAATCGTATTTTATTTAATCTATGGTTAAACCAAAAAGTACAAGTACTTAGCTATAATACATATTGTGATGCGAACGAATTTAGTAATGACAAGTCTGAAAGACCTTATTTTTGGTTTTTATGAATTAAACACTTACTTCATCATTGGCCAGTTTGCGAGTATTAAAATTGTTTACACATTTGTTGAAGCATGTCTCAGTAGTCACATTGTATAACAGCATGAAGTCCCTAAACTGAAAATACATAAATTTTATAAATCGACGACTCAAGTTTGTTACAGAATTCCTAAATGGGTAAAACAATCATTACATTTCTTATATTAATCGAATCCATTATTGCTGTGTAACTTTTGATTAAGACAATGAGTTGTCACTAAGTTTTTAACAGATTGTTTAAATATTTTTTTCCGTTTCTTCGTTCGCGAAAGTCATTTGAGAATAATAAACATAACCTCAATTAAAACTTTGACATTTTGTGTTGCCACTATACAGATAATTTGATGGCCATTATAAAATATGTTTTTTTTTTTGCACCAACTAAATGTAAAAAAAGAATTAATAAAACTCAATTTATGATTCACAGTTGTAAATATGTAGATATAAACAAACAACTCAGTTATTTTCATATTTTAAGTAATTATTCACGTGACATCGTCAGCTCGTCAGCCGACCAGTCTTGAATGAAATAATGTGCTCGGACACCAAATCTTTGAGTTTTATTGTTAAAAGTTATTATGTTGGTCACATTATTGCTCAAAGTAAATGTTTACGATTTTGACAGTTCCCGAATACGTGAACTATAAAAAAAATCGCCACCTGGAGATTACTGCTGATAAGCCGGAGAAATTTTTAGCTTTTCTCTGATAATTAAAATGTCATTTTTCATTAATTAAATGTGATTTCAGTTCCGGTTTTAGATAAATTTTTCAATGATAATTTCGTTGGGTACTTGACCAGTATACCTTCGATAAGGATGTTATCACAATTTACGAACGATCGACAACCAAAAAACAAAATTACGTTATATTATTAAAAATACAAGAAATCATAACAAAAATGAGGGTTCGCCGGCTTGCTACGGTTTTTTGGGTATTCTCCATGGTCGGATGTTGTTTAGTTTTATACTTCTTCACTGATAGTATACTAAAAACTCCTCTGCGAGGTACAGTCCACGAAGAAATGCAAGATGTGAGTCATTTTAATTCTATTTTACACATACGTTTTCGAATAGCCCTGTCTTTTGTTTAAATAAGCCTGTTTTGTAGGCCACAATATCTAATATAAAGATCATTGGCTCCGGATAGGTTATAATTTTATTTATCATTGATAACTATAAGGCTAAATTAAACTAGGCAAGTATATATACCTATTAATAAACACAACAGCCTTGAATTGTGTACAAATACAATAGATCTCTAATTAGCATTTGTACTACAATAGTTTTTTTCAAGGCCTTTCAGCAAAAGTAATTGCAAAAATTTTCTAAATAATCAGAACTGGCTTTTTGTATTTAAGTAATATATTCAGTTTACTTCAGTAATTCATAAAATTAATCATTCTATAATCTGTAAGTTGTCAACAGTAACTATATAAAAATTATAGAAATATATTAATTTATAAATGTTAAAAATTATGAATACACAAAGCATATTATGCTAGATGAAGTATAGGCCTTATACATAGTAATACTTTATGCGTTGGCTCATTTTCGGATGAACAGGTGCCACCCTGCCCGGGTGGCGAAATGTTAACAAGAGTGACTACAAAAACAGAAATCAAGTAAATATGGTTTACTTGTTTCCAACAAAGCAAGTACTTAAAAACACTTGTGGTTATTTTCAAAATTGACGATAGCGGGAGATGCAATCTCTTCACTAGGGTGGTAAGGGTGGCCGAACGGCCGAGGAGTACAGCATGTCAGTGGTTTGACTCTCTCAGTGTTTTGCATAGGTACTGCCCTAACTGGCTGGGAGATTTGAACAAAAATTAACCGGGCTATGATTGGGTCACATTAATTCATTCATGATAATTAAGTTTTATATATAACAGTTTATAAGCCTCATCTATGCGTTCTACTTAATGTTGGTGCCTATATCTATGTACATACAGATTCGGACCGCACCCTATTATTACATATATTTTATGGTCATATTTATTATTAAAATATAGTTTATTAAGTTTTCTAAGCATCACCTAAGCGATTTTTGATTAATTCATAGTTTTAATATTTTTTATATCTATTTTGAAAAACATCGATTTTTATAAAAAATATAAATGTGTATAACTTGAAATCCTTTTTAATGTTTTTAGATACATATTTATTCATTAATATAGTTGAAATTGTAAATTATCAAAAAAATGTCTCAAATTGCTAGCTTCGTATTTTTCCGCTAGGTGCCTCTTTAAAAAAGGCTCAGTGAAGACTTCGCCTTAATTGGCTAGTGTTACAATGCATGCAATTCAAAATTTATTGTCCAAATGGTATGGACACTTATATTCGCAATTCATTCATTTATTCAATTAACCACTGATAAAACAAGCAGTTAATTTGACTTAATGAGGGTTTAAATGAATTTTAAAAACTAACCAACACCATCTGCAATTTGTATTCTTAGTTCAATGAAAATTGATTGATTTTGTGCTGTATCCCACTAATCAAAATATATTCCAATCATCAGTCATTTCACTAGCGACAGAGAAGCATTGCATTTCACATGTAGTTCTCACGGACATGAGATAACTTTGAATCGGTTGCTTAATTTTATCAAACAGAACAAATGGCTTCACTTTGAGAAGCGATTAAAACATTTAGAATCAGAGCTGAGCCAGCATCATGCAGTGGTGGGCGAAATCAGATCGGCGGTGCAGCAACTTCTCCCAGTGGAAGGCTTGCAGGCACTGGATTCTTTGAAATTGCCCATGGCCAGTAAGTTAACTGGTGAGATCTCCCACTCCAAGGATGTCGGCACTGCCATGGACTACAATAAACTGAAATGCGCACTCAGAATGGACAGTATACCCGAGACCCATATTCAGGTAAATTGAGTTATTTCCTTTGTTATAAATACAAAATTTGTACTTGAATCATTTTCTGCAAAGGTACAGATATTAAACGGCAAATAATTTTCAACTATAGGTGCGACGAAATTTTGGACTCGCTGGCAGTCTGAGAGCGAACGTCGAGGTGTCAATACGTCATTTTGTTTCGTGATGGCGACGGGGGTATCAATTCTTAAATTGTGTAAAGATGACTAAAAACGTTACCCATTTACTTTAAAAAGAAAACATGTCAATGAATATAATATTATTATTGTTACTAATAGAACAATAAACAGAATATTAAATGGACGCATGTTGGATTTATATGACAAATTATATTTCCGTCGGCATGCATCATTTGCACCCACGACCCGCAATCCGCGCATCGCCTAGCCACGATCTTTTTAGACCATGCCTCAACTGAAGTATAGCCTTAATATTTATTTTACCAAAAATAATAGAATAAAAATAGTGTGAATCAATCTTAAAAAAAGTGGACTCTCTGGGACCCCATTAGATTCTGGTTTTGGCTCGCACTTCTCAAAATATGGATTCAAAAATTCCAATCCCGGTTTGATTATGGCTTCATTTAAACACAAGCCCATATAATAATAAGAAGAATGGTTACAAATAAATCAATAATTTATTACAATTCTTATTGTAAACCCCCTTTTGTACAGATAACGACAGCTTTCTATCAGAAAATATAACAGAATATTAAATTTATTGTGCAATACTATATCGGTCAACATACTTTGTAAATAATTTACCACTTATTTTAAATCGATACAATTTGGAACACCTCAGATACATACATATTAGAAATAAAATGTACCAAATGGTACCAAACCTATAAACTATCACAATCCGGGCGTCATACTTTACCAATTATGCTAACGATACAAATTTTAATTGCGCAACAGTATGCAACATTTATGTTAAGGTCACTATAGCCATCTCTGTTTTTACTCTACATAGGAACCCCATTTCTAAACAGTTTAATTGACAGTGTTGTTCAATTTTAGATGCTAAGTGTGTATGAACGCTTAAAGTTCGATAATCCTGACGGAGGTCCATGGAAGCAGGGCTGGAGAATCGAGTACGATCTTCACCAGTGGAATTCTCATCACAAACTCAAAGTCTTCATTGTACCCCATTCTCACAATGATCCAGGTAATTTATTTCTATCGAAAGCATGATAAATGTCAATTGACCGAGAAACGCTTTAGGACATCTCTCTCTGTATTTTTTTTATACAATGTTCGGACATTTGAATTTTATAAAATTTAACCTAGCATGTTCAAGTCAACCAATTATCCCAACCATAATAATGCATCTGTTTACATGCATTGCACTGCTTTGATAATCGTCTGATAGATGGTGTCATACTTTTTAATAGAAAATTTAAATTAAATTACAATTAACATAATTCTAAAATATAATATTATCATGCTGATTTAAAATAGACACAATATACTAAACAATTCATTTATCATATTTGTAGTACCTACTATGCTATTATGTTGAACACTCATAGCTAATTAAAAATATATATTTCAAGGTAAATGTCATTTAGTAATGAGTCTTCGCAACTGTTTTAATATATCGCACCAGCAATAAAATACTGTCATATGTAAAAAAAACCATTTTGCATGAGAGCCATTTGAAGTTTTAAATATTCTCTATAAATACAGGAAAAGTCGGGATGCATAAACTAGTCCAGTCGAACTTGATTATTACGAGGAAGATGGGACCGACTGAATTTGCTCGTTATAAGCATTACTCGTTATATCGTTATATAACATTTTTCGCGCCACGAACCATCGTAAAAATCCCCAAAACAAGCATGGCATTCATAAACTACAAAAGAAGTTGTTTATTGTAATAAAGTGCTGAGCCGCCGGCGCTGGTAGGTACCTACTGACATCACAAAGCTTGGATTTTTTACATGCAATTTCAATCATACTTACTTTTCACTTTTTCAATGTTGTCGGCGAAAACACCAATTAGGTACTTTATTAGTTACTTAGAAACTTAATTAGTGTCATAAACGTAATATGTTCCCGACGGCATCGGTTTAGTTAACTGCCCGGCCAGATTTTATTGCTTTGGGTCGAAAATGTAGTTTTTAAACGATCGACACATTAACAGTTTTGCTTGGTATACCCGAAAAGTAGCTCATTATAAAAGTGGATAAATGTATGGAGAAAATCATAAACAAAAAGGGCAACTAATGTTTCCTCATTACATCCGAGATCTCGCTATTTCCGTGATCGTAATAACCAAGTTCGACCATATAATAATATGTACTTATTTTTATGGAAAAACATTCTCCTTTTAACTGTATTCCTCATTTTTCTTCAAAAACTTATAAAATTGAGATAATTTAATATGTATGTGTTATGACAGTATTTTATTAGGACATAGGTATAACATTTTTAAACACATTCTTCTAGTTTTTTAGATAGCTTTTGGTGTTGTTTACTTAGTTACGACAGTATTTTATTATTGATTTCATAGTGTTCACTACTATATTTTGAGTTTGCGATATGAAAGTATTTAATTTAAATATTTTGGTTGTGCTAGTTTGCGTTGTAAACACTCCATTATTTATAACCTAGTGTTGTAACTAATAGGGAACTCAAAATGACAGCTATTGCAACAACTGTAAAATTTTTCTATTACAAGATTGTAAATGTAATTAAAAGTTATGAAATGTTTAATGTTTTTTAAAGTACACGTCATAATTGAAAGCATTAAAAAACCATTACAAAAAATAATATCTTTTTTACTGCACTGTACATTATAAAATATGTTCATACATATTTTTCTTTTTAACAATGTCATGTAAATGGTACTATTGTGCGATTTTGAAATGTTTTTAACAACTTGTTTTATTACATTGCTAGCGTGCACCTTTTTTTTTATCAACACTCATGTGGATGCCTTATTATGTATATTCAGTAGTGCGTATCCTCGACTGTACATTTATTATTCTTTAGATAAAGAAAATCTAACACAAAACGGTAATAAACTATTTTTTTTATTCAACGAATAATTCACAAGATTTTAGAATGTAACCACCAAAAAAAATTTGAAAAAAAACCTATGCCCTTTGGGATGCATGCCCACGTGCGTTGACCACTGAGGTATACGTGTCCTATCTAATTGCAACAAAGTTAAATAACTAGGGGTTTTTACAATAATAAGAAAAAAGCAAAGAATGAATAGAATCTACATAGGAAGTTAGTTATGATAATTTGTATGATAGTTTTATTCTTCTTTGTCTTCCTTATAACTGAGTATTTCAAGTATTCTTTACGGTGAATCAGCACATATACATTCCAATTTCATGCTATTAAAGTGGATATTACAGCCATTAAAAACTACGACAACTCGAAAATGTCAGATATATATAACGATAGATATATCTGCTTGTAATGTCTGTTCCGGGTTCAAATCCCGGGTCTAGAAAATTCACATGTGGTTTTGGGACAATGTGTGTTTGGACTAATATGTTAAATAAGTGGCTAATGGCCATTTCTCATAAAAATAAAAATCTGTTAATACAACCTCCACTACGTGGAGGCTCATAAGGTCCACTTAGTTTCGAACGTGGTTAGTTAATGTAATATTAATATAATATACTCTGAATTTAAAAAATGGCAACAATTTTGATGGCAAGAAGCAACGTTGCCATGTTAATCTCGGTTTTAGTATCTGTCATTCCATTTCCATCAATGCATAGTTTTTGTCATTAGTTAGATTTACTATTCATCAAGGCTCAAGTCTTTTAGAGATAGAAATAGAACCAGAACCGCACAATGCTCCGATTACAGGTGAACGAAAGATGTTCTTCCCCTGCTGTTGAGTTCCATTAGTATTGAGACAATGACCTGATATTTAATATCACCCAAGGCCTGAACAAAAACGAACCATAAGTGCGAGTGAGAAAGCATTCGGCACGCGTATATCTCCGCAATATGCATTAGAGTAAGATAGAATTTCTACGGCTGAATTAATTATTTTTTGTACACGTCGCTGGTAAATATTGATTTGGATGACTACAGTCATTTAAAAACTGTGAGCGCTGAAATTTATTGTTTTTGTGTTAAATATAAAGTTAGTGGTAATTATTTTTAGTTAATCTAGTAGAAAATATGGTTAACTATGTTATGTTTAAATTTGGTAGCCGTACTGAGAATCAACATGATGGTATAACGTTTATAGTTGAGTTAATAATATTAAAATTGAGGTTTTGCTGTGCGTTATACGCAAGAAACACGGCTTCATTTTGCCGAACAAAACCCAGTCTCTTTATATTATTACTCTGAGATACTACCATATTTTAGTATTCTTATAAATATACCATAATAGTGTGAAGTTCGTTAGGTTTGACAGAAAACAAAACATAGTCGGTGCGGCACCGAGCGAGAGAAAGCGATGCAATAAGCTTAATATAAGTGCAGTCGAGCAATAGCAACCGTAACAATAATCATATTCGCCCTGCCTAATTGCTGCGCTTTTTCAAGGTTAAATTTGTTCCACTGTTAGTAATATTGAAAAAATTGCTAAAAAATACCTTTTAATGTGTCGGTTTATATAATTGAAAAAATGTAAATAGTCAATTTGTTTGGTTTATATTAATAGCCAAATTCTCAGTTGAAATAATGTTATTCATGTCGATGATTTGCCCAAGCGATAGAAACAAAGTCACACCTGTGCTTACGTGTTGGTTAACATCAATATATAAAATATTTTGATTTATTTAATCAGGTGGCATTATACTATTCAGAAAATACGTACATGTGTCTCATGCATATTATTGCCTTCACCGTATCACCCTCCAACCGTAGAGTATAGGACCGGCACGGAGCCTAACAATGTATACATCTGTATGAACTCTGCAATGTATAGATGACACTGGTAGCATTATTACATGGCAAAGGAGGATAGGGTTGAAAGAACAGCGAGAGTTGCGCTATTGGGCAACACCTCGTGAGTGGAGAACTACAAGGTGCCAAGTGTTTGTCCCTGACGAAACAAAAGTATCAATGAGGCAGCTTAGAATACTGTTCCATTGTTGGGTTTGTTTTCTCAAGGATGAACACTTAGAACCTTGTAGTATTAAGCTTGCGACCTGTTTAAGAACTCAAATGTTTATTATACGGTTATACCAGATAAAGACTGACAATGCGTCACCAGTTAGACTACAGATTACACATTTATCTAAAAAAACACGTCAACTGAATATTAGTAGCCGTTTTTGTATAAAATTTCAACTAGTCCGTGGTCCGGTTCAGCTTCACACTTAAATTGCCATCTTTTCGAGTTTCAGCATTTACTTTGTGGTAATTCATCATATTTTGTGATTTTTAAATAAGGTTTTCTGCTTATGGTAAGATTATAATTTTGTTCTCGACCACTCGCATACATGACCAGATGGCACCTCTCAAAGCCATGCTTCTCTACACTTATACAACTTCTATATGGCCACTGTATCATCAGCCGGGGTCGATACACCACTGGATGAATGCCTCTCCTAGCTCCTTCCGCTCTTCTCGATCTCTAGCTCTTCGATGCCACGTAAATCTGCCGAACTTGATGAGCTCATCGATCCAGTGGGTTTTAGGGTCTTCTTCGGCCATCCCTTAGTTGAAGCATATGGACACGACGCAGTGCCTCCAAGAATCTCTGTCGCTCGTCAGTCTTCTTGTTTCGTTCCAGGTCAAACCAGCATTCCGTAGCTCCGCCATATACACTCTTAAGATAGTATTTAGTGGCCTTACAGGGCTCCGGAATCCTGTTGGCTTGAAGAACAGGCAAGCCAGGTTGAGGTTCTCTTCTGGTATCCGCAGCACGTGGCTGAGCCAGGTCCAACGTCGCCTCTTCACCCTCAGCGTTATGAGAGGCTGCTTGGTGCGTTCTCTTATCCCCTCGTTGCTCTTAAAGTCATACCACCGTACACCCAGTATCCGTCGCAAATACCTGTTTTCGAAGCTCAGTATTTGATTACTCTGAGCCTTTGTAAGGTGCCATGATTTGCTATCGTAAAGCAGTACCGTCAGAATGCAAGCGTTGAATAGGCAACATTTGGTTTTTTGAGTCCCAGACACTCCGCATCAGTTGAATGTTGCTCCAGCCATTCCCATTCGGATAGCGAGCTCTTTCTGCAAAATGTCATCTCCCGTGATGTGTACCCCCAGGTACTTGAAGCTGTCGACGTTCTCGATGTTTTGTCCGTCGCTAATAAGAAGAAAGTCTGGATCAGGATAGGTGAGGTGCGATAAGCATTAATAGGACCTGTCCGGGTTTTAGGGTAGCTCCATATAACTGCATTCGTCCAGTGGTTGTCTTCTCACCAAGTAGCATGTCAGGCCCATTACTATTTCATCAGCTCGGTGACGTCTATCACATTGCATACTCTTGTTTGCCTTCTTATCCGTTAGTTTATTTTATAGTTATTCCGCGACATGCCCAACAATCATTATGCAACCATTTTTTCTCATAAAACTGCCATTGTCTTTTTTTATCAGGTTGGCTGAAAACATTTGAAGAATACTATGCGGCCCAAACGCGGTCAATATTAAACAACATGGTGACGAAGTTGATGGAGAACACCAAGAGAAAGTTCATCTGGGCCGAGATAAGTTTCTTCTCACTCTGGTGGAATGAAATCACTGAGGAGGTGAAAAAGCAAACCAGAAAGTAAGTATGGGGCAATAAAACTAATTTTTGTATGCACATATCTTTTCCAGGAAGTGATCTAGATCAGTGGTTCCCAAAGTTGACTGGGCTCCGACCCATCTAACAAAAATTTCCAATCTTGGGACCCACCTCTTAACTGTCTTAGAGAAAAGAGGGCATACATATTGGTAATGCTCAGATTCCCTAGTGGCGAGTCGTGGAACTACTTAATGCTGTCTTATTATTTTGTTCTAATTGAAATAAAAAAAATGTTTTTTTTAAGTGTTACCAATATGAATGAAAGACTGTTGAAATAAGAAACACAACTTAAATAAAAAAAAATATTACTTAAATACCTACACCTGCAAGGTTTTTTTTACAAAGTTATTTCAATGGGAAGGATGTATTTGTTTCTTATTTTTCTTCATTACAGTTTTAGCATCAACTTCAACTTTAGTTACTTTTAATCGCAGTGAGTTTGATATATCCAATTTATTTCGGTATTTAGTTTTAATGTTAACCATAGCCGAAAATCCGACCTCACATAGATATGAGGTAGTAAAGAGGAGGAGGACTTTCATAGCTTCATCGAACAGGCAAGGATAATTATCAGCAACCAGAATTTCGTTAACTGTTTACGATTGAAACTATTTTTCAGTGACGTATCTTCTGATAGATTAATTATTAAGGAATTATAAATAGCTGAATGAAATATCAAATTTATCACTTCCTATTTTTTTTAATTCATGTATACAGTGGCGAGGGCCCACTCAATATTCGCTCGCGACCCACTGGTGGGTCACGACCCATAGTTTGGGAAACCATGATCTAGATCATTAGAACCAAAGTGTAAGTTATAAGTGTATTTAACAATTAATTGTGAATGTTTCCTGTTCATTGTCCAATTGCAAATTTATGTCTTAAGCCACTTGGCACCTCTACCGTCGAATTATGTCAATCATCAATCTCAATAAAACCGTTTATATAATTCAACTTGTGTTTTAGGCTTATTCAATCTGGCCAGTTGGAAATAGTGACCGGCGGTTGGGTGATGAACGACGAGTCATCATCGCATTGGATCTCCATCGCCCAGCAGCTCACCGCGGGTCACCAATGGCTCAAAGAAAACTTAAATATTATTCCGAAAGCCGGTTGGGCAATCGACCCCTTCGGCCATTCCGCCACTCAGCCGTACTTGCTCAAAATGGCGGGAATCAACGGCTCATTGATTCAAAGAACTCATTACAGTGTAAAGAAAGAGCTGGCAGCCAATAAGCAACTCGAATTTCGATGGAGACAAACATGGGGTAATTGCTATTTCTTATTATCTTTGGTTCTACAACCAAACGTCAAAAGATGGCGGCAGTAAACAAGCTGCCACCTACAAAATATTATGTTTGGTATGGTGACCAAATCAACCACACTAAAAATGTACAATCAATACCATCAAGCAGTGGCGAAGGGTGGTGGTTGGCCTTGGAGATCCAAAATAAATAGTGCACACTAAACTTTGTCAGTCAAACGTATTTGTTGTCATTGAACTAAGAATACAAATTCAGTGGTTTTTAAATTTAGATTTTTTTTTCGACCGTGTCCAATCCTACTAAAATCATATTGGCCTCCAGAGAGTGGAGGTTTGTTTTAACAGATTTTGTTTTTTACGAGAAGTGGATGTCAGCCACTTGCTCAACTTATCAGGTCCATACTTTGACTCATACACAAATTTAAAAACGATATGTGTACTTGCCAGACTCAGGATTCGAACCTGGGACCCACAATGCTATAGACCAACGCTTAAGCCACGCGGCCATCATTGGTGGATTTTGATTAGACCCTGCTTAACCAAACCATAATAGAAAATGTAATTTATATTCTTAGTTCAATGAGAACAAATAAGCATGTCTGACGAAGTTTAGTTTGCACTATGTTGGATCTCCACAGCCCACATCCACCCTTCGCCACTGCCGTCAAGTATTTTAATACTGAAATTTTTTAAGGCTTCCTATTCTATGAAATTGAATTTCTTTGACAACACCTTGTGCTATTTTTAGATGGTAGTGGTGTTACCGATATGTGGACACACATGATGCCGTTCTACTCATACGATGTTCCTCACTCGTGTGGTCCTGATCCTAAGGTAACATTAAATCGATTCTTTCATTTTAATGGATTTGTAGTGTTCGATGTGTGGGTTATGGTGTTGAGGATGATGATGAAGAAGTCGAAGATGTATGCACTAGCAAGTTTTATTTGCAGCGTAACGGTCTATACGATAGTATAAATACAATGAAAGTACATATTATGTACTGAGATAGTTACGAGCCAGGTACTTAAATTCGAGTGACATTTTTATAAATCAGTATTCGTAATTTATACAGTCGAAAGTAATACCTAAACATTATATTCCAGTACATAATTATATTGAACGAGTCAGCGGTTTAAATACGAGTAGCTGTGAATTTTATTTATTATTACAGTCATAATATAATATGATACTATGGAAATGGATATTAGACTAATTTTCCATTGCGATACTGTAATTAATATTGCTAATCAATCTGCTGACACAGGTAAACAGTTGTTTACCGGTATATGAGTCGCTGGGAATTTATTATTGCGGTCGAATAAATTGATACATTAAAAATAGATATTTGATCAATAATATACTGACAGCTACAGATTTAAGTTTTGTACTATTCCATTTGAGTCGTTTTTTGCGACCCGGGTTTCGCCTTTCGGCTTCTTCAGGCACTATGTACACTCACCAAACGGAAAATATTCACTGACAAAGAATACAATTAACTCTAACTTATATAACAAATCAATACAATAAAGTAGTACTTTCATTGTTTTAAAAATTCTGAATGCTTGTAAATATTTCCAATTTTTTCCATTAGGTATGTTGCCAGTTTGATTTCAAACGGCTTCCTGGATACGGCTTATCGTGCCCGTGGAAAATTCCACCACAGGTCATTACCGAGAGGAACGTCAATTACAAGTAAGAATATTTATAATCTTTCATTAACATCACTCTTGTTTCGCCATTATTCTTAGATTGATTATGATGTAAATGTTTCAACTTGTTTGCGGGTTGACACCGAAAACAAGTTCTGACAAGTGCAGGCATGCTTGGGTTATGCCCGGGTAGGCAATATTTTTGCTGATAAGTCATCAGATGTGGCAGTAGTAAGCGTTCTACAAACGTGTGCGCACCCTTATGTGCGAGTATGTGAAATTTTGACCAAAGGAATAATTGTACTCTCCTATAATAGCCAGTAACATCTTTACACTACGCTATCAAATTGTTTAGTTTGCGACCCTCTTCACATTGATTTTTTTCTTCAACACCAAGGATTCATTCTCTTTCCTATAGTTCCTCTATCGACGTGTTCAATACCTCCATTCAAACAATCAATCTACTCAACCTCTTTTCATAATTGAAGGGGCAAGACAATGATATGCCACGTAATTACGAATTTGTTGATTTTGAACAAAACCAATTCCCAGGGCATACACTCACGTTTTACTTAAGACACTTTTTAAAAAAAAAAATACACAGATGTCTCAATAATTATGATCAATGTATAGTTCTTACAAATTCAAATTTTGCTATAAAAATGGTTATAACAATAATATGATATGCCATGCCAGTCAAAATTGATATCGGTCAGTCATCCACGCCTTCTGCTCCAAACAAAATAATTAGATGTGAGATATATCGAACATTTTAATGAGGATAGTAATTTTTCCTGTTACAATAGTGAACGAACAAGAACATTAAATTGCTCATATCTCCAAACTATGTTTCTGTGGCATATCATTGTCTTGCAATAAACCCTTCAATTTGATATGCTAGTCCTATTTTATTTAAAATTTAATGATAAATTGTACATCAATTCAATATTTATTATTATTCTGTGTGCTGTTTTACTGTTGTATTTAATATTTTTTGTTTCATAGGTGCGTGCACCGTTTATAAATAAATCAATAAATATTATACTTCCAGGGCAGAGTTATTGCTCGATCAGTGGCGAAAGAAATCTCAACTTTATAAAACAAGGGTCCTCCTAATGCCTCTCGGGGACGACTTCAGGTGGGATCACCCGACCGAGTGGGATGCTCAATTCAATAATTACGAGAAAATCATCGATTATCTCAATACAAACCCTAATCTTCATGTCGAGGTGAGTAATTTTAATGTAGTGCAACTTTGAGTACCATAGTTCATTTAAAATGAATTTCATATTTTCTGCTTGGAGTGACGGTACTCTTTGCTAAGATATTAGGCACGCATTAGACACATTTTCGGAGATGCGGATTATTAATAAATAAAGTCACAACAAATTATCAAGCTAAATAGTCCACGACAAAAATATTCGATTGTGGCGGCAACATCCGAACAGCTAGGTCTTCTTCTTCTTAGTCATACCCTCATGGCTGAGGATCGTAACCACCTTTGAATTTTACCATCCTTTGAGCGACCAAGACTTTCCATCCCTCCCGATCTTCTGCTTCTCTCAGGGCAGAATGAATAGTCAGCTCCTTCACTTGGTCACTCCTGCACGTCAACGCTCTTCCTTTGCTTCGCCTTCCCTGGAGGCCACCCAAAACGACCAGTCTATCTAGATTGTCCGGTCGGATTACGTATATCCTAATAAATGCTGACAATAGAAGGTCCTCAAATCATGTCACAAAGTATTATGCACTGCTTAAATTGGGTAAAAGTAAATTTGATCCAGTTGGAGAAAACTGATATATATTTCGTCGCTTAAGAAACAACACCGCGGAAGTCAATTAATAAAAATTTTCAGGGGAAACAAAAAACGTCTCAAAAAATTGAAAATTGATACCTTTTCACTTATTTTTTTTTTGTGTTTAGTTAAAAGAAACATTTTTTTAACTAAACACAAAAAAAAATAAGTTAAAAGGTATCAATTTTCAATTTTTTGAGACGTTTTTTGTTTCCCCTGAAAATTTTAATTAATTGACTTCCGCGGTGTTGTTTCTTAAGCGACGATTTACATATACGAATATTTTACTACAGGCCACGAGGCCCAGTGACAATAATATAGTGAAACAGTAGTGTATTTAGTAATATAAGGGATTTGAACTTGGAGCCCTCGTATAAAAGGGCAGCGCCTTACGCACTGGACTATGAGAGCCTCATTTGTTCATCTAGTGACAATGCATTCTTTTATGATCATCATCATTTCATTTGACTTTTGGTTTTCAAATTTTATCATTTCATGGTTTATATTAACAGATTTTTGTTTTTACGAGAAATGGATGTTAGCCACTTTCCCAAACTATTAGGACCATACTCTGACTCAAACACAAATTGAAAAACAATGTGTATTTGCCAGACCCAGGATGGTTTACTTAGTGTATATTTTTTTCATGGCTCCCTAAGACCTAAATAGTATTTCTGCAAAAATTATTGAATTATTGAATAGATTGTCTGTGGATATTAATAGGATTTTTTTGAAGGTCTTCATGAGAGATGTTAAATCATAGTACCAATCCGGCATTCATCATCAATATTAACATTTAACTTTTCGGTTAACAAACAAAAATTAATTTTTTTATTTATGGGTATTTTTTGTCCGTATCAACAGTTGATACCTCTCGAAAGACTTATTTGTTAGCTAATCGTGTGGATAGGTGTCAATCAGTAATTGATAGGCTGTTCCATACTCAAGCCATTCTTTTTTGATAGAAGAACACTCTATGCTGTGTTTGAATTTTATTACCGCCTGAAGTTTCCGTGCATCAGCAAATTGATTTAAGATGGTCTAGAATTATGATTGTTTTCAAACAGTTTGTACCGCTGCCGGAAACGGGTTACACTTTGAAAACCACTGCATTAGAATAATGTTGTTGCAGGTGAAATTCGGTACACTCTCTGAATACTTCAGGGCCGTCCGCTCGGAGATAACCACGAATGAATTCCCCGTCTTGTCAGGAGACTTCTTCACGTATGCCGACCGGGACGATCATTACTGGAGCGGATATTACACCTCGCGGCCTTATTACAAGAGGATGGATAGGATATTAATGGCATACGTTAGGTAAATCGAATATACTACATGTTCCATTATAAAGGTGCTATCAGACTCTTTGATAAGCTGTCATATAAATACAAAAGGTCTTTGATTGTCCTTGCTCAAATCTATGACAATATATTGCTGTCCTCTTGACTGATGAAAGGAAATGTTGAGAAACAAAGATCAAGATGGGTTTAAGGCTCGAATGGACAGCAAGACGGTGCAATTTAATGCAATTTCATCACTTATTTTGTCACATATTCCTATGTTAATTAGCTACATAGTCTGTTAGCACCTTACGAATTTGTTAAAATATGAGATTGACTTTCAACGTCTGGTGGCTAAAAGTCATTGGCTAATTTTCTATTTTTCAATTTTAGAGCGGCAGAAATGATTCTGGCGCTGGCGAGATCCAGAGTGGATATTCCTGGCGAGTTGCTGACTCCAGAAAATGGACTGGCAGCGATACTCACTAAAGCGAGACAGTCCTTGGCTCTGTTCCAGCACCATGACGGCATCACGGGAACATCGCGAGATCCTGTCGTGGTCGACTATGGGAAAAAGTTAGTTTTGTTTTAAATACACCTAAATATTTATATAAAATTAAATTCAATATTACTGCTGTTTTGTTTCTCTTAAATGTGTTTTCTTATCTCTTTTCTTTCGTTGTTTTGCATACAGGTTACTGAGTGCAATAGCGGGTTGTCAAAATGTCATCCAACAATCTGCATATCACCTGTTGGTTCAACCAGAAGTGAGTAGCCCTATCCACTGTTTGATTATGCTTTGACTATATCGCAAAATCTTTAAATAAAAACAAAATTCAATCACCTTTCACCTCTAAACGGTCATCTACTGCATGTTCACGTCTTCATGAAATGGCATAATTACGGTTATCTAAACCAGAAACTTCATATCCCGTCACTCGATTAACTCACTGATGTTTGTGGTGGTGAAGAACTAGGGACCGAGAAAAGTGGAAGGAGATAGGGGAGGTATTCAGCCAGCAGTGGCTTGACCTCGGCTGATGATGATTACCGATTACTTATATTGAACTATTTTGTCTTCTAGTTTTACCGTCCTGCACACGAACAAGTCTATTTTGAAATAGACGACATGCGGAGAGACCACAGCTCCTTGCCAGAGAAACTCACAATCACTGTCGGCGCAGAGGTTAGTATATATCGTCACTGTTCTGGCAGAAAACACTAATTCGAAAAAATGACATATTGAATTAGTACCAAAATGTTCCTTATTTCAAACTTTACCGTCTGGAAACCTTCTTAATAAATAAACAGTCTTTATTTTAAAGTCATCATTTTTACGATTACTTAATAAACTCACATGATAGACCATTATTTCAAACGTTTTAACAACTTCAAAGTCAAATTACTCAAAACTAGTATTCTCCAGTTAGTGTGTTCTGCCAGAACAGAGACGATATATAGTCATACTTGTATCGATATTTCAATAGGCCAGTGCACAGATATTGTTTTGTATGTTTTGAGAAAATCTAATTTTAATGTTTCAAATCGATTAAAAATCAAAACCAAATGTATATATTATTATTATGTATTTGGATAAGACGATATTTTCTCAAATATGTTTCCTACTACATATTTGGATGTACAACATTTTCAAAGCATGAAAGTATCTGCTTAATAACTTAATTAATGTTTGCATATTGACAACAATTATATTGTTTATTTTCTCATAGGCTCCGTCCAGGAAAGTGGTTCTGTTCAATTCTCTTCCTTATACCCGCGAGGAAGTCGTAACATTACACGTTTCCACACCCTATATAACTGTGAGTACACTTATAATTTTATGCACATTCTTTACAACCAAATGAGTGGCATCTGGTGATGACAGTATGGCACGTATATTTATAATTTTTAACACCGCAGCAGGCCTTACAACAGAGCGACATTAAGACATTAAATTATGTTATACATATCAACATCAGACATATCAACATAAAGTTATGTTGATATGTCTGACGTGTCAATACAAAATTCTTGTGTTCTGCTGATTACCGACTAGATGGCGCTGATTCGGCTTTATCCTTTTGTGTTCGGTCTTACCCACTTGGGTTCGGCAGGAAGAACATATCCGAATTTGACCGACATGTCTGCCAACCCAAATTTTCTCCATATTACGAATTAGAGATAGCCGCCGATAACCGTTAAGTGTATAGAATAGAGGTAAGTTGGAAATACTGTCACCAGTTTGTGTACTCAAGTATCGGATGAAACTACCCATATTCAGTATGTGTGGCCCAATAAACTTATTCCAAAAAACTTGTGATGATATCATCGCGAGTCGCTGTTCTGTGTACTCTCCAGTTGGTAGACTTTCAACTATTTAGACATTAAATGCGGGCGAACGAGATAGCACTTGAATATAGGTATATTTTAATTTATTAGTCTATTGCGTTCGAATGTATGCATAATAAGTCATAAATTTTGTGTCGCAGCACAGTGGTGAGATGACGCACAGGCTTAGGCTTGTTATATTATGACCGCTCAAAACATGTTTAAAATTTAAAAAAAATCACTTTTGTTAACAAGAATATTGTAACCTAACAGAAAAACAACTCTTAAATTTTAAATGTTTTTAAAATTTTATAATAAATGGGACTTTTCGAAAGCGGATCTCAGCGTATTTTTAGCGATTCTATTGAAGCCGATACGTATTTCAAATACTAATATGAGGTTGGTTTTAGTTCCAGTTGAGTATGAAACTTTTATATACGCATGCCAAATGCTCTATATAGTATTCCAAATACTAGTAAGTATTTTGGAACAAATTTCGATACCAAGTATTTTTTTATACTGATAGTAAGTATACTTAGTCTTCAAAATCGACCAGTTCTCCCACCTCTAGTATAGAATACCTTCTGTGCTAATTTGGAACAATGAAAGTAACGGAAGCATGCTAAAGTGAACCGTTAAGAATAGACCTGCTGAAACATATCTTCTATGGTAGTATAACAGTGGCATCTTAAAGCCTCTACCCATGGTCTGACTCAGTCTGTTGATTTTTACTTCCTTAACAAATGCATCAAACCCTCCCTATTTTATCGAAAGACCGAAAGAGGATATTTAGACTGTAACAGTGATTCCCTGCTGACCTCCCATAATTCGGTAAGCTATCCAAGGGGTTGACAATTCATCACGATTAGTGCATAACATTATAGGCGTAGGAGACGCATAGAATATCACTAAACTTTATCAAAATATACATTAATTTGCTGTATATGTCTAAAGTATTTTTAAATTATGTATGTTGAATTTATTTCAATTTCAATTTATTTATTTTACATATTGTGGACATTACAAATTATAAGTTTAAGACGTTCACAACATGACATTTAGAAACAAAGAAATATTATTAAAACAGTTTTATGTACATAACACAAGAGATAGATCAGTATTAAGTTCCGTACCAATATGGCAGAAGCATATAAGTCGTGTTTTGGCGATTTTGAGATTTGAATGCCAATATGTCAAAAAATGCCTACTTTATGTTATGGCAAAAGCATATATCTCTAAAACCTATAGATTTCTCGTAAAACGACTTGGAAAAACAATACATGTCATAAAATATCAAGCTCTAATAAGCCAAAAGCATATATCTCTGACATATACGCTTTTGCATAATATAAAATTTCAAAATCTAACAAGGCAAAAGCATATATGTCTGACATATATGCTTTTGGTATATTATAAAATTACGCATGCGCAGACTTATCTATGGTATTCTGCATTTTTGGCAGCTGTCTTTATTGAATTTATAAAATTAGCAATAAAGAGGGACTGGAGTATAAAGTATGCAAAAAAATGTTTCAACATGTCTTTGGAATCACTGCAAACAAAGTAAAGATACTGGATTTATTGGTAATGATAATCGTGGAAAACACGATCCCATAAACAAGAATACAAACGAAAGGGAAGACGTTACTGCACACATAAAAAGCTTTCCTAAACATGAAAGCTATTATTCACGTTGTCGCACATCCAAAGAATACCTTTCTGGGCAGCAAAACATATCAAAAATGTTTGAAATGTATTGTGATATGCAAGCGGAAAAAAATATGATTCCTGTGTCATATAGTATGTATGCTTCAATTTTTAAAAACACCGGATATACATTTAAAGTACATACCTAGCAAAAACACATGAAAAACTTTTGATACATACAATATTTAATTAAAATGTGCTACAGATTTACAAATAAAACAAAAATTGGAAACCGACAAGTTTGCAAGTGGCAGATGAAGGCTATCAATTAAAAAAAAAACGATAATACCAAAGCTCTCCAATCTGAAGGTAAAATTGCTTTTTTAGCATTCGATCTGCAGCAGTGTTTGCCAACGCCTTCTCTTAACTCAAATATAGTGTACTATAAAAGGCAATTGTATACATATAATTTGACCGTAAAAAATTGCACATCGAACCAAACCTCATGTTATATGTGGCACGAGGGAATAGCTGCAAGGGGAGTCAACGAAATAGCGTTTTGTGTGATAAGTCTTCTGAATACCTTAAGTCCAACTGTTGAAAGTGTTATTGCATCCTCTGATTCTAGTCCGGGACAAAATAAAAATAACATAATAACTGCAGCTCTATCTTACTTTGTAAGTACATCACCAACTATTCAGGTCATGGATCATAAATATTTGCTCCCAGGCCATACGCGACTTGAATGTGACACTGACCATTGACGTATTGAAAAAGCCAAGAAAACTTACAATATATAAATTAATATTCCCCATGATTGGTATAAGTTTGTTATAACAGTAAGGGGCAAGAAATCTTTTATTGGTAAAGAGATGTCTCAGGTGAGATTTACAATTATTCAAGACTTCTTTCTAATTAACTGGTGAAGGGAAAATTAATACGGTTGGAGAAAATGTCGTTTGGAACAAAATTAGATGGTTCAGGTATGAGAAGGAGTTTGGTTTAATGAAATTTAAATATTCATTACATGAAGATGACCCATTTCTTCAACTTGATTTGCGCCGTACGACAAGAGGAAGAAGGAACATTGTTAACATTAAGCAATGCTATAACAGTCTTCTGCCAATAAATCAATTTAAGAAAGATGACCTTCCTGTTGATCGTCCATTTTTTATAAATTTAAATACCTGTTCATTTTTTTATATAAATACTATAAGTAATACTCATAAACAACTGTTTACCAATATTATTATTATCACTGTTAGTTTAATTTTAACATGTTTTCATTTAATTTCCATGCTCTAGTTTTAATTTCATAAGTTTTTCTATAATAAAACATCTATTATTGTAAATATATTTATATGCCAAAACCGCATATGTCATTAAATGCTCAATAACTCATGTAATAACTTAATTTTCCTTTTTTAATAAACATATTTTGAAAATATATTAGTTTTTACTAACTATTATTAATACTGTTAGTTTCATTTTATCATGTGTTCATTTAATTTCCAAGATCTTGTTTTAATTTCATAAGTTTTCTATAATAAAACATGTATTATTGTAAATGATATGTCAAAATGTTGAAAATATTTTTATGCCAAAACCTCATATGTCATTAAATGCTCAATAACTCATTGAATTACTTGATTTTCTTTTTTTATGAAATATATTTTTAAAATATACTAGTTTTTTTATAATAATAACATTAAACAATCCAATTTCCATCATATCCTGATTTGTGACACTTCTTTAAACCTTAAAAACCTTCTCCTGTAAAATGCGAAAAAATGACTTATATGCTTCTGCCATATAGGTATGGAGTTATTCTACAGTATAAATGTGTAAATACAAAAAATATTAAGTATATAGGTATACCATTAAATATATACCATTAAAGTATTACATTTGTCTTTAATGTATTTTCAGGTTGTGGATTCAGATGGATTGCCAGTGATATGCCAAATTAGTCCGGTTTTTGTTTCCGAGGCTACAGTCTCTCAGTCCAAATTCATGCTCAACTTCCTCGCCAATGTTCCTGGAATGGGATTGTCGTCGTATGTCATAACGGCCATCGAAGGAAATTCCATTATCAGGTTAGCAATTTTATACACAGTTTTTGATTCCATTCCTCTGTCTTGCATTGCGAACTTGACTCTAGATCTTCCTCTAGGATTTTTCTACCTCTTGAGTATGACTAGATGACTAGATATGTCTCTTCAAGCTTTGTGTCCTGCCCATTTCCATTTATAGTTTTTAACTATAATAAGTCACATACCTTGTTTTATTTCTGTATCAAATTATTTAGTTTTTGTCCTTGGGCATTATGCATTATGCCCAGCATGCAACTTTCCATACCATGCTGTGATACTCAGACTTCTCTTTTACTGAGGCCGATGTTTTGCATGCAAACACGTGGTTATCAATTTGATATGATGATATGGACCATGAACCCTAATGTTTCTTCTAATCATCTGAATGATCTGGTTAATATATTATAGAATGATGCAGACATATAAAGAAAAGTATGCCATGAATATTGATCGTAGTAAAAATGTGTCTGTCGTGCTATCCAAAGATTCAAATTTGTCCTCAGTCCAATATTTCAAGTTTATAAACATTTTACTACTATTATAATGATGATAAAATCTCTTCCCAGTGCGACAACATTCTCAAAGATCCGCATTCTCAACCACGATAGAGCTCTCACGTTGCACTCGGCCTTCCCTGACGCTGAAGTCACCCCGATAGAGTTAGCCGGAGAGTTCACCATGAGCCGAGCTGATGAAGGCGGCACCAACGCTGCATTCTCGAAAGGAGGACTATTGAAGGCAATGAAGATATCCGGAAAAGATACTATGCCCATTCATCTTGATTTCGTGAAGTATGTTTTCTTGATTTTTTTGAATAATATAAATATCCTCCAGTTCGAAACTTCATTCCAGCAATTAACACCCCAAAATTAAATAAAACCTTTTGGTTATGTCATCAATCTTCGGTTTCATAACACTGCTTAATAAGTTCATCTTCAATGTTCGATAGTTCATAGTTTGTCTTCGGGACATATATCATCAAACCTACTTTGTGACTTTCATTTATAAGTTCGTGCAACATATACTGGAAGTCCTGCGAGGTTTTTGCAAAGAAATCTTCAAAAGTTATTTACTGTGTAAATTGATCCAACTGCGAGTGAAAGCCTAGAGACTGAAGTACACTAACCTAGGAATTATAGTAAGATACCAACTACAGTCGAACTTGGTTATTACGGGGAAGATGGGACCGACTGAATTTGCTCGTTATAAGCGTTACTCGTTATATCAGAGAATAGGTATTTTTAATTGAGCGGTCACATAACACAAAAAGTCAAAAATAAAAATCAGAAAACCATCGTAAAAATCCCCGAAACAAGCATGGCATTCATCAAAGTTGTTTATTGTAATGAACGCTGGTAGGTACCTACGGACTTCACAAACCTTGGATTTTTCAACCATATGCGTGGTATGTGCATAGGTACTTAGACACTTGACTAGTGTCACTAGCATCCTGTCCGATCGGATTTTATTGCTTAGGGTCAACATGTTTTTGAACGATCGACACATTAACAGTATTTTAGCTCGGTATATCAGATAAGTTGCTCGTTATAACAGTGAATAAATGTATGGAGAAAATTATAAACCAAAATGTTAACGAATGTTTCCTCATTACATCTGAGATTTCGCTATGTCCGAGATCGTAATAACCGAGTTCGACTGTATATATTTTTTTTTGTTGTAGATACGGCACAAGACAAGCCAGTGACAGAAGCGGTGGGTATCTATTCCTCCCGGGATCCGACGGTGTGATTGTGAAGAACGATAACATGCATCCCGTCATCACCATAATTGAAGGGTCGGTGTTTTCGCGGATGCAAGTGTCCTTGCCTTACGTCCAACACACTGTAAGTAAATAATTCATATGAATCGATTGAATATCAATAATTATCATACTGTTAATAATTATTCTTGATGGAACCAACGACATGGTATTAGAAATAACAAACAACTTTTAAAGAAATGTTTAATTAAAAATTTATTTGTATTAACTTATATCATTTGTCATTTCTCTTATAATTGAATATTTATTTAGTATTAATATGAGAAAGTCGTATTTTTGCCATTTTATTTTGTCAAAACCTTTGCTACAGTCAATAAAGCACAGTACCTACTGCTGGTATATTAAATTCTCAACAGATGTGAAATTAAGTTGTCGAATAGGCTTTACGGTAGCGAATCATGGCTCCTTACGACTTAGGCTCAGAGCGACCGTATACTGAACTTCGATAAACAGATCTTTGCGACGGATACTGGGTGTGCGGATGACTTTAGGAGCAACGAGGAAATAAGAGAACCCACCAAGCAGCTTGTGGTGTCCATATGCTCCAACTAAGGAGCGGATACGGCTGAAGAAGAAAAAAGTGAAATTAAGTAAACATTTTTTTTCTTTCAGGTAACACTTTACGGTGGTCCAGGGGCGGATTCATTGGCATTAGAAGTGACAAACATTGTGGACGTTGCTAATTCCCACAATATTGAACTTGCAATGAGGTTATCCACAAGTATTAATAACAATGACAGGTTTTACACGGACTTAAATGGATTCCAGGTATGTGGGCTATTTTAACCTAACCTAACCTAATCAACAAACACACCCGTCCAAACTGAACCAAAATTGGAACGTTCATTTTGTACACACTTTCTTTCAAATCTGTTAAGAGCATACATAAGTGAAACGGCAAATAATTTTCAACAGGAGGTGGAACGAAATTTCGCAGTCGTCGCCAATCGGAGACTGACAGCGAGGTGTGAGCACGTCAATTTGTTTTGTGATGGCGTCGGAGGAATATATTCTTAAATCGTGATGACTAAAAAACGTTTCGCATCTACTTGAAAAAGAAAACATGTCAATGAATATACTATTATTATTACGAATATAATAATAAACATAATGTTAAAAGGACGCATGTTGAATTTTTATGACAAATTATATTTCATTCGGCTCGCGTCATTTGCACAATTCGCGCATCCGCCTAGTCACGATCTTTTTAGACCATGCCTCAACTGAAGTATAGCCTTAATGACCAGAGGTTGATACCTTACGTATGTACATCATAATATTCTACATAATATTTTTCCATTTTAGTATTACCATAACCAGCATCAACGTTTCCCCTAATTATTCTATTATGTGTGTAGATCATGGTTTCCCAAACTATGGGTCGAATATTGAGTGGGCCCTCGCCACTGTATACATGAATTAAAAAAATAGGAAGTGATAAATTTGATATTTCATTCAGCTATTTATAATTCCTAAAAATTGAAATAAACTTAAGTTACGGAAAATATTGTGATGTTATGTCAACAAAAGCAAGTGAAGAACTCATTGATTTATCAGAAGATACGTCACTGAAAAATAGTTTCAATCGTAAACAGTTAACGAAATTCTGGCTCTCAGTTGCCGATAATTATTCTTGCCTGTTCGATGAAGCTATGAAAGTCCTCCTCCTCTTTACTACCTCATATCTATGTGAGGTCGGATTTTCGGCTATGGTTAACATTAAAACTAAATACCGAAATAAATTGGATATATCAAACTCACTGCGATTAAAAGTAACTAAAGTTGAAGTTGATGCTAAAATTGTAATGAAGAAAAATAAGAAACAATAATACATCCATCCCATTGAAATAACTTTGTAAAAAAACCTTGCAGGTGTAGGTATTTAAGTAATATTTTTTTTTATTTAAGTTGTGTTTCTTATTTCAACAGTCTTTCATTCATATTGGTAACACTTATAAAAAATATTTTTTTTTATTTCAATTAGAACAAATAAGACAGCATTAAGTAGTTCCACGACTCGCCACTAGGGAATCTGAGCATTACCAATATTTATGCCCTCTTTTCTCTAAGACAGCTAAGAGGTGGGTCCCGAGATTGGAAATTTTTGTTAGATGGGTCGGAGCCCAGTCAACTTTGGGAACCACTGGTGTAGATCATAAGATCTGAGCAGTAATTTTTTTACAAAATAATTATGTTCGCAAATATTCACCTTTTTTTTTTTGCTTAGATAAATGGTTTCATCAATTTATTTGAATAGAATTGATAAACATTGCGCATACTATAATTGTTTAGGAAACACTGTATTTATCACTTTTACTATAATGCACTAAGAAAAAATGGCAACACTGATAGTTTCTCTCATTGACACAATATCGAAATAGTTGCAGTGAAAAGGGATAATGTGTATTTACATCTCTGCAAATTAAAATAGACAATTTGTCCTGTGAGAAATGAGTCATTGGTGCGAGTAATAAAATGTCAGTCATTGCTTAGTCTATTTAGGCAAACCGAAATCTGATGTTTATTAAATTATTTAAAATAATCAATCGGGGCTAATATTATGATGAGTGTAAAATTCGGCGTGTATGTACACTCTCATTTTCTATGGGCGGAATCGTAGAGGTTGTGGAATAAATCAGGTTAACGTTGAAGGGTACGTTGCCCAGTATACCCATACTAATAAGTCACTTTTTATTTAATTGAAAGTTACTCACGCCATCATAACAGTGAGTAACGTGTTGACCACAGAGGCTTTGGTGCATCTCTCCCATGAACATGAGGACATAACAGAATAATCAAATACTGTGATATCATTATTTAATCTTAATCTTTCAGATGATCAGAAGAAAGCGCTTCCCGAAGCTGCCTCTGCAAGCCAACTTCTATCCTCTTCCTACGGCCGCTTACATCGAAGATGACAGCACGAGATTAACACTCCTTACATCCACCTCCCTGGGAATGGCTGCTTTGGCAACCGGCCAAATGGAGGTACTATAAATTGATAAATTAATAATATCGTTTATTTAATTGTCATTTATTTATTTAATGATTCACAGGCAGTCAGAAGTTTTGAATAACGCTGACTCGGTGAGAAAGGAAAAAAATAAGTTGTTCATTACATATTATATTCTTTTGCATACAAAATTCACACTGTCAAATTACTTCTTGCGCAAGTAAGCACTTTTTCACCTCATTATATTAAAATGTTTTCTGACCAAAAGCCTGGAATACTTGTGTAAGCTTTTATTTTAACCGTGTTGGGTTGAATAAAAAGGCTAGAACGATCGAACAAATGTCTCACTCGGAATACTCACTCCAAATAGCTCACTCGATCTTTTCACTTCGAAAACTCACTCCACATTGTATCTTGCTAGAGAACTTAGTGCCTAGGACAATAATACCTACCTTTCTGTTTTATTGTACCATTGTATCACTATATCACTGCACTTCTGTCAAACTCGCAAATGAACATGCAATCTACATCATCCTCAGACTTCTCAGAGTTCATCTCCTCATCACACCCTCACCACATCGCCAAAAATGAAATTGTATTATTTCAATCTTCTTCTTATAATCGTGCCATTCCTTAATTTTAACAGGTTATGCAAGACAGGAGGTTAAACCAGGACGACAACCGTGGTATGGGGCAAGGAGTTATGGACAACCATCCCACGAGACACGTATTTAGGATATTGCTGGAAGTTAAAAACAACGCCAAATGTCGAGTAAGCCAAGCTCATAAATTTTATTTATCTGAGATATTTTAATTCAATATTCTGATACAATCATAGGTTTATGTCATATATAAAATTGTTTTTAAAAAGTACCTATTTCGACTTCAAAAATACCCACTCAGGGTGCCCTGGTTAGTAAAGCGGCCATCACAGATCCCACAAACTGGATGTTAGTTTTGTTCAATATTTGTTTGATTCGGTGCGAGGACTCAGCGAGTTGTGTGAATGGCTAACTACCATTCATCAAACTATGTAGTATAAGTACTACATATTATTATAATCATCATAATTTAAAGAAATAAGATATATAAGGCAGTTTACACCATTTTAAAAAAGTGTTTCCACATTTTTTTTTTTTTTTTGCAGAGTATTGTGGAGGACCATCCCTCGGGTCAGTTGTCATTGGGCGCTCACGTAAGCTCTCAGTCTCTTCTGAACCCTCTGGTGCCCTTGTTCTATTCGGGAGATGGAAATTTGGACAGGTATGTGGTCTAGTATTGCCGTGTCACTACGGAAGATATTAAATTTTGCTTCATCGAACCGTTAATGCAGTAATACCATGTGATGCTTGTTATTAAAAAACCAAACCAAAAACTGAATGCTTTAATCAATTAAGCCATTGACTCAAGTACTATCCTTGCAGATAGTAGTTACACAACATTAATAATTTTTTTCACTGCCAATACTTGATAAAGGGTCATGATAATATATGGACTTCTTCAATTGTGTTGAAATTATAAATTAATTGTGGAAAAAGTACAAAAACAAGATTATAGTACTTGGTAACATTAATAATTTTGATTCAGAGATAGAATCAGGATTTCTCCAAGTATTAATTGGACTGTCTTTGGAAACGTATTGGTCAACGCACTTGCCTGGCAAGTGAAAGACATCTGTTCAAATACCTCTCATCAAATTTTTATAATAGCTAAGCTTTTTATGTATCTTCAATGAAGAATACTGCATTGTCTATATTCAGTCTTGGATAAAATATAATTAAATGAAACAACATGTTTATTAATTGTTTTTATTTAACAGAGTCGGACCTGAAGAACCCCAAGGGACGAACCTTCACGGCGGCTTCAGTCCCATGTCCATGGAGGCAGGTGTTGACATAAATGTTGCGTCATATCGTGATGGAATAATCGCCACCGTAAGAATTAAAACCATTATTGATCTATATAATATATATATTTACTTATTTGTAATAAGTAATTAAATTTACTACCAGTTACAGAATGCATTCCTTCAAAATCCTTCGCCGTACGAATAAAGTAGGTTTCAGGAATCAATAACACCATAGTAAACGTTTTAAACTCTAATTGCTCTCCACATCTCATGATTTTCTCATTAAAAATTCCCATCTCCTTCACACAATTATACCAATTATCTCTAATGATAATTGAGTTGAACACACGTAACTTGAAAACACCTCAAGTATAATATTATACCCACTAGAAAAAATCATATTTGAAAAAATATGATGCTCGACGGGACTTGTAACCACCCATCCGCACCGGGTGCATTAGATTGTTTCTTCTTTTGCTGAGTCTTGACTCCTGTGTGAAATGAATTTCTATTTTGCAGCTACCCGGTGGTAAAACAAAGCGTGGCAGAGGTATCATTCTCCACCGGCAAAACTTAGATTTGTGTTTTAGTGATGAAGACCAAATGAAGACATTCACGCTGAGCGACGGACAGGTAACAAACCACCATTATATTTTACAAGGATTACAGTCTAATAATTTTTTTATAATACAAATGTCACTGTTTGTTCGTGCCTAATCCAGACCCAAAACATTTGTATTTAAATAATGTTATCCATCCGTGCTGGAATACAAAAAAACTTTTAACAAAATATATTCATACATATTCGTAAACTAATAGACATCGCTATGCCTAATACATAATAACGGACTAATAAATCAATTTGTCTCTTCTTCGAGCCATATGCCATATGCCATCTGTGACCTATTATGGTTTATAAAGGCTCGTAATTAAAAAAAATCTTTACAGGTTAAGATATAATATAATATTCATATCATGATATTAAGCAAAAAATTTGGTTTAAAAAGAATACATTTGAAAACAAAATCACATAACACGTCACAGTAGAACCGGCATGACATCAATCCTTGCATTAGCTTCCGGTTAGGCCTGATGTATGGCTGAAACTCCTCCAGGGAAGTCGTACATGTTGCAGGACTACACGGTGTGGTCTGTAGTCTGAATCGCACCACACTCGCAAAGTGGGGACTCTTCCGAGCCCCATTTCATGCCTCATAAGCGCTATAAGCGCTCATCTGAAATGCCCACACCGGATTCAGTTAACAGGTTGAGGTAAATGTTAAATAAACATTTGGTATCGAGCCTGTCAAACTGTGCGCATACATGTGTTCTTTTGTTGAATTAATGTAATTAATAACTAATATCATTTCTTAACAGGTTAAGATGACAGATCTTGTGCCGATATCTGAAATCGACGAGATGCACAACTCTTCGCTGTCTTTCCTTCATATTGGACCGGCCATAGACACCGTTGCGGCTCTCACTCTATGCCCAATGGAAATAAACTCCTATTTTATTTATCGGTAGATAGAATTACAACCTCCTTAGGCAATTTTATTCTTCAGATATAGTCATACCTATTTGTAATATGTATGATTTGAGATATTACGATGGTGTCAATTAATTTGTGATTTATTGGGTTAGTTAGAAATCTGTAAACTTTAATTTCAAGGATATTATTAAGCTCTCGAATTGTCATAGACAAACATTGACTTTGGCTGCTAAATGAAAATTATAAAATTCAATTTATGATAATTTTTATACTTTTTTAATTATAAATTTGTTTATTTAAATCAATCAAATTATCTACAAAAAAAAATCATATTTAAGTAATCAAATAGCCAGGCGGGCGATACGAAAAACTTTTTACCGTGAGTATGTAAATTTGGACATAGACAATTTGTCAAGTAATAAAATTATATAAAGTATACCCATGCGATGTGAAGGAAATGAATGAGGCTTATTTGTAAATAATTCTTACTGCTCTAGGTTTTATTTAAATTTTTACGATTACGATATGTCACAATTTAAAAATGATACCCCACCTATTGTAACCTTTGTCAATGACAAGCAGAACATAATTACGTTTATGTATAACCCATAGGTATGCTGTAGTCCTAATTTAAAAATGGTAATTCTAAAATTGTCTGTTTTTAATTAAGTATATTAAGCCGGTCAGAGATTACAGCATTCATCTGTACCGGCTTGACATCTTGACAATGTTTAAATACAGCATTGGCGAGCTGCAGTGTAACATTTGCACGAGCGTTATGTTACATATTATAATCACTTAGTTTGATATGCAATAATAGTATCTAGTCTACAATAAAATTAACTAACTACTCGCTGTCAAAGAAAGATATGTCTTGTATGAGAAAACAACTAAATTAAATCCCTGTGAAGTGTTGAATTGCTTTTATTAAATTAGGCCACAGCATAAATTGTCCCAAACTCTTTACAATATATATCTAGAAATTTCCATCGTTGCTTGTTATGTTTTTGGTTTACCGCCGTGTATTTTTTTTCCTTACTTCGATTGTTCTGAGCCTTTTGCAGATGCCATTCTCTTGACATAATATAGTACAATATACAGTTGGGTGTATGAATGCGAACACCACTTTAAGTGTGTCAAAAAGGGTTCGGTTTAGTTGTCAGCGGACGTTGCTCAGAACAAAGAAAGAGAAAGAACACACGGTGATAGTCCAATCACATAATACGGTTTTTTGAATACAGAAAACAATTACATTGCCGAGATGTTTCCTTGTCTGAAAACATTTATATCTTGAAGTGCTCTTGTACAGAGGCAATAAAATGCATGCAACTCGCAACTGGCAATATGTACATAGTTAACAACCGATCTACAATTATAAATAGAATCTAATTAAGTATAGTCTTGTTGAAGACTTTTTGCATAAATTATGAGTATTATTTGTCTTCCGTTATTTAAGAAATAAATACAAATCATTATTACAACGATTACTATTTAAAATGATATTTATAGCTTGTTTTACAAGTGTTGCCAACATGAAGCAATATATAAATGATAACTTTGTGTTCATTTATAAAATGTGTGGATAATTATATTGTCTGTTGCTTGTTGCTGGTAACTTTGGCGGGACAGTGATGCGGACACATAATTGACGAAACTTTAACTTGATTTGAACTTGGAAAAGCCAGCAGAACAGACGTAATTTAATCCGCACAGTCAAACATTTAAATTGGCTTAACATCACTGAACAAAATATGATAAGATAAAAAAAGCAGAGGTTTTGCCAAATGAGAAATTTTCTTATACTCGTGGACCATTAAGTCTGTTTTTATTTGGATTCTATAATTTTTTTGCGATGTTGAGTCCTAGTTATCTCTCCATCTTTTGGAAGGTCTCCCGGGACAGCCATGGGGTCTTCCGTGCAACACGACGTGTGGGATTTTGGTTTTGTCTCTCCTTTCCACGCATGTATTCCAGAATTTTCTTTGTTTTCTTCCCCATCTGATCTCATCCTCCATTTCTAAAATTTCTCGAATCAATGGCGATAATGCTTCAGTCGAAATCAACAAGCATGCGCCGTCGCCTCTATTATAATTGAGGTCTCTAGAAATATAAACGGCGAGTCATTAAAAATGTATTATTTCATTCTTATAGATATAATTTCTGAAAAAAAAAACTATAAAATGTTATAGATTATCAGTATTCAAACAGCATTTAAAAATACTTTTTCAGAAAAATTATACCTATAAGAAAGATTAAGACATTTTTAATGATATGTCAACATTTCATGAAAAAGGAAACTGCCATTGCTGTTTATAGGCCCCTCAATCGTATATGTGCTCAAACTAAATCAACAGTGTTGAGTCAACTTAGTTTGTGTATCAGTGCATTAAGTTACGTGTGTTTTGTGAATGTTGACTAAATTAATGAATAATAAAGATGTAAAGTTGCGTTGTGTTGAGTTTGTATGTGCGAGCCCGTTATGAGATTATTTGAATTTTAATGACTACTTTATATAAGAGACTCTGAAATTGTGTCATATACTCGGAAGCAAATCATAATTTATCTTAAAGTTATGTAAGTTGTGTACAATACATAATTTGTTATTGGATGATTTGTGATCACCAGAGAAAACTTTGTATTACTAATATAATAGCAATCATTACAACATATCAGATGTCTAAGATATCATGTTTTTTTTAATATTGTGCATTTTGCAATGCTGAAGTTGATAAATTGATTTTTGCAATTGGTGTTTTCATCGATAAATCTTTAATTTAAATAATATTATTTGTCTCTGGTACATTTTCATTTTGGAGCCCAATGCACAAAACCATATGGTAACTATAGATTAAAGCAGGAATTCTTAACTTTTTTGCGGTAGCGGACGCATTTGAGATTTGTGATAATAGTGGCGGGCGGACATCGCATATCTAAAAAAACAACATTTAAGTGTTCTGTTACATTTATTATATCGGTAGATCATACATTTATTTACAGCAATTTTAGTAATGTCTATGTCTGTATTGAAATGATTTAAAAAAATGTAGCCATCGGTTCGATAATGGAAAATTGCTGGAATCTGTTTTCGAATTACTCTTAAAGCGTCTGATGAGTAGTAATATGAACAATAAATAATTTTATTTTAAAAATATTTTTTCAGCCATTTTTTTCATCCTTGGAAAATGTATAAGAGAATTTTTCTAAAAAATATTTATCCAAATTGTATTTTAGCTTTGAAATCTTTTATAAAACTAATCATTTCTGCTAAGTATATCTTTATTTTTTCTCTGAAGTTCAATATTTATATATAGACAAATAAATATCAGTCAAAAACGCCAAGTCCATCAGCCAATGATGGTTATCTAATTGTTCGAATGTTTGGCCATTAGTGTATTGTTAGTCTCTTACAGAAGACAAAAAATCGACAAAGAGATTTACCCTTACTTAACCATCTTATATATCTGTATGCTTATGCTATGTCAGCTTGTGAGGAATTATCCTTTTCCACAAGCGCTTTAAATATTCTGTGTGATAAAGAATTAGTTCAAATTTGTTGATTATTTTCAGAACGACATTCATGACATGTTCAATGGATAATATTTGGCACATAATGCTTCTTGGTGAATAATACAATGATAATTCATAAAATACATACATGAAGAATTCACGATTATTCGAAAAATAACAAAAACTTCAATAAACAATTTAATCAAATTTTTTTTTTTCGTTGTTTGATACTTTGCCAGAGGCGCACGAAAATGGCTCCACGGGCTCTTGTGCGCACGCGGTTAAGAACCCCTGGATTAAAGAGTTTTGAACACATCGCCTTCTGTATCCATACAATAACGAACTGTCATTTTTAGGTAATTTTTACGGAAAAAACTAGGTCAAGTAGGCAGTGCACTTTACCACTGACAGATGTCAAAATAAAATCACGTGTCTATATAACAGTACATACACACAAATTCATTTAAAAATCCGTGTCCGTGGAATATTCATTGTTAGTATTACTAATTGTACTTCAGCCCAAAGAAATATGAAGATTGATATTTGAAGATCGATGAATGATTTCGTTCGGCGCTTGACACTAGTGTCCCATGTCAAAAAAATATCTTACGTGGCCTGTGAAATCACGTATAATGACTGATAACGGATACTTAAAAGTATTATAATTAAATATGAATTGTGTATTTATAGTTATTGTATTTATAAAGTGCAGTTGTCATATTATTTTCATCGTTTAACAATTATAAAATAATTTACCTAAATTAAGGAAAGGAGAAATTTTATATAATATGGTATTACCGAACGAAGCTATTTAAGATCTGGTGAACCATAGACAACTCGATCATAACTATGACAGGCTACGTTTAGTGTTTCTGCATAGTGTTTTGTGCTAAGGAAATTTTAGTTATGACGGATGGTTCTGCATTGCGCTCTTAAACAGTTGCACTTGTATTTTGTACAAATTCTGAGTCTTCTTATATAATAATTAGTCGTTGCCGTATTGTATAATAATGTACCTTAATTATTAAGCAGCTTTGTATGTTTTATTTATTGTATTTTAAATCTATCATTTTGGCTGTTATTGCAAGTGCAAAAATGAACTCTTTAGAATTATGAATTATTATAATAACCTTCATTTAACATTCCAATTATTTGGCATTGTTTTATTTATAGCACAGCAAAAATGGTGGACGTCGACACTGTTTCAAATTCAAATAAATTTATTTATTTACATAATGTATTATAGTGAGCTTTACAAATTACAATTCCAGTGTTCCCAACCATACTACAATAAATTATAGTATTGTTTGATTGTGTAATTTTGATTCCACTTAAAATGTACAATAGTTAGTTATACATAGTAGTATAATTTTAAATTATCAATATACTTAGTCAGCATTCAAAAAATGGCAACACTGGGTTGTTCTAATCTTTGAAGGAATAATTACGTCCCTATTGTATAGTTTAATGTTCTTTCCAGTCATTGTGTGAATTATTCTACATTTTCTAATGAAAACTATAAGAGCATACAGCAAAATTTTCGGTAAAGTAAAACCTCCTGATGTGCAATGCCTGTGCTCCATTGGCACACCAAGTCAGACAATTTACAGTCTTCGGACTTTTTTTTTACGTGGAGCACCCCAGATCTGCGGACTTTTAAATCCGCAGACCAGGCTCGTTGGATTTCAAACATGTTTGATATTTTACTCTCCGAGTTGCCAGAATTCATCCGTCAATCACTATGTAAATTCGATTTGACCTTAATACGCAATCAATCGTATCGCAAAAAATCGGTAATTTTATTGTTTTAAACATTTTTATTGATTAACTTGTTAATTTACACATTAGGAAATGAGAGATTTATCAGTTATTTTTTTTATTTGTATTTCTGAAATTCATAAAAGAAAACGTAAAATTTGTGTTTTGTTCACCGTAATATTATTTTATGCAAGTCTACATAAATTACACAAAATTTTAGGTTTATCGGGAGACATTACAATAATCGCAACTTTTGACAGCTCCGCTTTTTTATTCATTCGTTGATCAGTAGCAGAGCATAGACAAATCGGACGATTTATTGTCCTCGGACTTTTGGCTCGCCAATGGAGCGCCGGCATAAGGAAAAAAAATACAAGAATATGAACACTCATAGAAAAATGCTTCTGTCACATGTTCAAGCCACACACTTAGAAGCAAGAAATAGGCTATTAAAAAACGACAGCGTACTTTGTATAAAGGAATAAAATGCTACTAGATTGAGACTCATTCACTCATATTCTAAATCTAGAATATCAGTAATTTGTTATCTTCTCTTGTGGCACCTTATCACTATGAGAATATAGATCAGTGTGGCCAACCGTACTAATTTGTATAATCTATGTCCTGCGTTACCAGCTGTAGCAAAATAACAACTGCTAACTATAATTTTTTCAGATATTGTATATTTTTACATCTTTTTGAGATTTAGTTAAACACAAAATAGATGGCAAAACAAAGACTTGACGAAAATGTCAATTAAATCAATATTTTGTGATTCCCGCCATTATGTCAAGCTGGAAAGAACACTAATCTATCATCTATGTGGAGCTAACAATTAATTTTTTGTTTTATATTTTACACATTAATTAAATAACTTGAAAAGGCGCCTTGTTATTATTTTCCGACCATGTCCGATCCTGATAGGATCATATGGGCCTCCACAGAGTGGAGGTTTGTATTGACAGATTTTGTTTTTTTTACGAGAAATGGATGTCAGCCACTTGCTCAACCTATTAGGTCCATACCCTGACACACACAAATTGAAAAACTATATGTGTACTTGCCAGACCCAGGATTCGAACCTGGGACCCACGGCTTTATAGTCCAACGCTTATGCCGCGCGGCCACCGTGTGTGTAGTGTTGTTATATTTTATTCAAAATGAAGAATAATAATCGTTGGCAATGCCACACAAATAGTAGTTTAAAAAATGAATATGAATTTACTATATTGTGTAATGTGTAATGCTACAACGAATAGTATATTAATATATTTTGATTTCAATTACTGTATATTCCAACTGAATGTTTATTTCAATGTATCATGCAAGAATCCGCAGTAATTCTTTACACCATTTGTTCGTTAAAAATAATATTTTATGAACTCTGTGAAAAGAAAAATAAATATTTTTTACTTAATCAGGTTAGCAATTAATAATATTACACTTTGTTGAGAAAAATAACAAAGCACAATCAATAAAATCACAACAAAAATGTTTTATACGACTATCATTTAATTCACAATCCCATTTTGTTTTTTTTTGACCATGTCCGATCCTGATAGGATCATATGGGCCTCCACAGAGTGGAGGTTTGTAATGACAGATTTTGTTTTTTACGAGAAATGCATGTTAGCCACTCGCTCAACCTATTAGGTCCATACCCTGACACACACAAATTGAAAAACAATATGTGTACTTGCCAGACCCAGGATTCGAACCTGGGACCCACGGCTTTATAGTCCAACACTTAAACCGCGCGGCCACCGTGGGTGATCACAATCCCATTACCTCTTATTTATTTATTAGAAAAGAGTATTATGACATTACAGTTATTAGCCGCATACTGACTGAACGAGCAGACTCGCCCGAGGAAAACGCATGCGCCGCCTCGCTCAAGAATTGCTGCCGTCGATCCAAGCGTTGTCGGTTTTTATTAATGCTCAAAGATGGCCTCGGAGCGATTGCCACATGCACTCAGGACGATAATATTTTGGCACGCTCGCTCGCATTATAGATAAATAAAAATAGATAAAAAAGTCTCGCCGTGATATGTCGCGAGTGCATATGGACGGCTCAATGAGGTCGCATATACCTGCAATGCACACGAGTCAATTTGCGCCATCTGGACAAGCCAAACTAAATTGCTCTGACGGCTTGTGGCTCGACCTTGCTGAGCGTGGCAGCCTCGTGTAACGTTAATTTTGTCGAGAACTGCCTTGCACAACGATCATCACAATGCAAATGGCCGAGGCTGCTCGCTCAGTCAGTAAAAAGAGAAACTAAGTTTTTTATGTAAATATTAAAATGAAATAATAAAAAGAATGATGAATTTAACCTTCGCGACCCGAGAACTACAGGGTCCTAAGTTGACAACTGCAGCAAAAAAGTTATGGGCTGTTGAAGTTTTGAACGCTTGTATTTCGTTAATTGTGAATGTTTTCAATTGTTTTTTTGATTGAATATATCAATGATGGTACTGCTATGTTGTAACTATTAATTTTAAATACCATAAATTCAGTAAGAACTTTGTCCACCTGAAACTCAAACAAATCGCCTTTACTACAAGGTTCTAACTGAAATTTGTATGGAAATCCTGGTGATTCAGGACACATAGTTTCACTTTTCATCTTAAAATAAATAAAATTCTTGAAAGTTATCTAATATAATATTTTTTTCCGGAGAAAATGTATGGAAATTGTTGGGAAAATGGGAAATTCGGTAAAACTTGTTTAATACCATTTTAAAATGAAAATTATGTTGAAAATATAATTTAATAAAAATACAAAACTATTGTTGATGCAACAAGCCCAATGTTTATTGTTCAATTTCAACTGGCTTGTTGTCTTCATCTACATCAGATACATTTATTGTAATTGTATATACAAGATTGTTGTTACTAATGGCTGAGGCAATGTTGTGTAAAAATTCTTCTATTAAATTATTCGCCTCAGTTTTAGAATACACTTCAAGCCAGCAAGAGGCATATCTTTCAGATCCATCATAACATCAAAATGATATAATTAATATACTAAATCTCTATAGTGTGGGAATTCTCAGGTCTAGGGATTTTAGAATACAACATAACCATTTCTTCTCCTCATCTACTGAGATTTGAAACATCTCAAACATTTATATCACTTCCAGGAAGACTTTTAAACTTAAAACATTAAATCAATGAATGAAATAGCCTTAAAATACTCTCAATATTTAGACATTATTATTAACAAAAGGTTAAAGAATAAAGTATACAATGTTCGTTCGACATTCACATTATTAAAATAATCAATTATGTATGTATTGAAATTAACGGTTTGTGAATATGTAACTGTAACGTCGTTTGTAACGAAATTTAAAAAAATAACGATAATATAATTAAATCTTACTTACGTTTCATAATATTATAATTCATCTATTAGTGAGTTCACAATTTACAGTTGATATCAAATATCACGAAACATTTTTTTTGAGGTTATGTATCTCGAAGCTATAGTAGTTTATGTAAATACTGCTATTGCTGCTATTGCTGCTTTATTGCTAAATACACTGCATGAAGTCTTAATAATAAATTTAAAATACAAAACAACAAGATTTTACTCTTCATATTGCAATTTAAACCATTTTAACAACTTCAAATGTATTCACAGCCACGAAATATCAATACACATAGAACTTTGTAGAACGACGGATCTTTTTAGATTATGATAGAACCATGTAGTACCACAGATATTTTGTAAAGTGCACATAGAACTCGGTAGTATTGGGGTTTAATGAAAAAATATAAGAAATATTGACCCCATATTAATATAGTATGTAGATAATGTGACTTGGAAGACTGCCTCATTATTACTTTAGTTTGGCCAAAAATCGACACTTAGAACCTTGTAGTTCTCGGGTCGCGCCTTATTAACACTTAAACATTATATAGTTATAAATAAATAAATCAACCTTTATGGTGCCATCAAATAGATCAATCGCACGATATGCAGCATCATGAAAAATCACATCCGTCGTGCGATGGGGTATGAAGACCGCAGAGTTACGGATGATATTGATGGGAACATGAAAATTAATACACCAACAATTATTAAGGTATCAACAATACTAAATTACTAGGTACATTATTTTGTTCCGTCTTTACTGGAAGATCACAAGTGATCTTTAACCATTGATGCAGGGTTCGAAATGACCGGAGCGCCGTTCCAGTTCGTGAAATCAGTAAAGTTATCGCTCCGTCTCATAGAAAAAATAATTTGACCGTTTAAGCTAGATATGCCATATAATAAAAAATCTAACACTTATTTTCATACAACTTGATAAGTATGTTAATATATTGTAGAGCGCTCCGTTTCATAATTTTTTTCCATTTTGAGCGCTGCATTGATGTATTCAATTAAAATGAAATATCAATGGGTTAACTATATTAGATATTTTGGTACTTCGATTTTTAATATTATGGAGCTGGTGTCTAAGTTCAAATACTTGGGTGCCACGGTTGTCGACGATGGTGGTATTGCTAGTGAGCTTGGAATCCGCACGGGTATGGCGGGATGCATTCAGCCAACTCTTAACCTGGCCAAGATATTATAAGAGCCAACGGTGATAATTTTAGGTAACAATAATTACCTAGATACCACTAGGTAGCAGTGGCCGGTGGTCTTCAGAATAGCATTTTCTGGTAGTGCGCAATGGTTTACCTTCTATAAAGAGAAGATCTTCTTCTTTCACCCTGTCACTACCCAGCATTGGAGCATAGGGCAAGCACAAGTTCGCGCCACTTCCCTTGGTCCATCGCCAACTCTTGCGCCTCCCGCCATGTCAGACCTGCATCACGTAGGTCGCTTTTGTGGCACCGCTGCAGGGTGAGTGAGGGCCGGCCATGGCGACGGAATCCTTGAGGCTGTGCCATAAGGGTACGACGTGTCACACTTTTTGGCGGCATCAGGAGCACGTGTCCTTGCCACGTAAGGTCGTAAAGCGTCTTTTCATGATTACGTCAATCACCTAAAGCTACTGTGTTCTCTTACCGACTTCTCAGAAGGTAAATTAAATATGTCTTTGTTTATTTATACTATTTCTCAAAAAAGATTTGAACAGCAAGAATGATTTAATATCAATAAAGAAATATAAATGTCACAGTTTATGGCTTACGCTCTGAGCGAACAATGTTTTAGCGCGTTAGCCAAATAAATAACCGCTGATGTGTTTTTTATTATTTTGAATGAATTTGAGTGGTTCAGAAATAAACGTGGCAGGTTTGTATTTTCGTAAAATGTTGGTGATTCATTAAATATGTTAGCTGTAAAAATATTAAAAATTAACTCCCCAACATTGTTATAAAACAGAAATTGGCGTTTATGTTTCTAGGGTCCTCGTTTCGTGCGCCGATCTAAAAGTATGTAAAAAATTCTACACAAAACGCCATTACAGGAACATTCGGCCACCGTTTAAGCAGTATACAATGACCTCATTGTAATCCTGTGCAAACTGAAAATCTATTTGGACGCAATCGCTTTGCGCTCATGAACGGAGAATTGTTAATAATACTGCTACATGTTCTACTTCGCGAGTGAGTGATACACGTATAAATAACAATGAAAAGTTGAGCGATGTCTTCAAAAATGCAGGCAGTGCGTTGCACTTGCATGGTATTAGAGGAGCCGCCGCTGCTAGGTAGGTACTTCATAAGTTTGGTTCCTTTCAATTTTTGCCTTTTTCTAGTAAGAACAGAAATCTCCGGTTAAACTAAAAAATCAAGTACTTAAACCCTTTTGTTCATTTCACTAGGTACTTACCTACTTTAACAGTGGCGGGTTTCTGAACGTGAAGGCCCAGTGCAGCGATTGATTTTGAACCCTCCCCCTGATAAAAAATAAAATAATAACCATAAATTCCAACTACTTACCATTTTATTTGTATAAAATTTAATCTTATTGCATTAAAAATTAAATGACTGGTTTAAACTGTGTAGAGGCCCCCTTTTAAATATTCTGACAAATTGTTAAGTACCTGGGTACCTATATTATTTAAATAAAATCATCACTGTTTTTACTTTGCGTGTCTTGCACACAAAGATTTTTTAATTACATTTACTTTTTTTGAAAAATTTGGTGGAACAGGATGAATAAAATTAATTCCTAAATAAATTCCAAATTTTAAAATCTGTTTTTTTTTTTTTTTGATATTTTATTTTTACACTGATAATAGAAGTTAGTAATTGTATAAAATTAATGAAAATGGTAAACGCAGAGACAAACCTTCTTGGTAAACGACTTTTCTTGATAGAGTCATGAATCATGATACTACAAAATATTTATGGTAGTTTTATATTAGTCTATGGTTGTTTTCATGTTGACAACATTCGTTGTGTTATGATTGTGCAAGAGAGTGTCGGGTGTTTGTCGATCTCTTCTAGAGTTTTTCTTTTGTCAATTTCTAAATTTATTAACAATCAAAATGGGCAGCATCGACAGAGCAATGCTCACTGGATTTATATGCAGACTGTGCTCCGAAATGCACAGAGTCGTAATCCACATATACGGGACGGAAGGACGGCGGCTAGACCTCTCAGAGAAAATTAATAGATATCTACCTGTCAATGTGCGTATTTTCATCATTCGGATATGTCAAAATGACATTATAAAGCGGATTAGCTGACAGCGTGTTTGTTTATTTTATTCCAGGTTTCACATTCCGACCCTTTGCCGAAAACGATCTGCAGCAACTGCCTGCAGCGACTGGAAGGTCAGCATAAACTTATGCTGCAGATAGAACGCGTTCGGAGACGTCTGAACGAACCGAGGGAAACGAGGCACACCGTCAAGAAAAAGAAACGCAATTAGTCTTCGTATCCTCGAAATATATCGTGTTAAATTATTTAACTATCCTTGCTTGTAAATACTTTAAAACCTCCGAATATAGACGTATAAAAAAGAAAGGAAATATACAGTGTAACCCGGCTGAGTCGTAATTTTTTTATAATCATTCACAAGTAGTACTGTACTACTGAAATTGGACAAATAAATAAGACGCACTGGTATATTGTTCATATTTTTTATGCATAATAGCCCGTTTACACATGCATGGATTTACTGGCGGCAGTAGTCGCGATGATAACGAACAATGCAATCGTGCTTGTTGCAAGACTGTATGCATGCACCAGAAAAGTTTAGCGGCTTCTGAATTTTCACGTGACAGTTGCAACTTGCATGACATATGCGCATGTGCAGTAGAATGATAATGGTGAACCTGTCGGAAAAAATACGAAATATACCACGCAGAGCATTTTGACGTTTACCAATTTTCACAACCTATTAAATAGCACCATACTATGACAACAACGCGTCCCGCATAGATTTAGAAAATGAGATTGACGAGACAGAGCAGTCTTGCATGTAAACAGTTATTATCGCGATAGATTAATTTACACACTATTGGCGCCAATAAATCTATGCACGTGTACAGGCGCTATAATGTTGTAAAAAGTCTTATTATATACTTGAAATAAAAATACAACGGAATAAGCACACTGACCAATGTGTCCTGTTAGTGGATTTTTAGTTACAGCTATTATTTGGGGTGGTATTAATGGATTATAGATTATGGGATTGTTCATTGCGCAGAAAATCACATTAATTAGCATCATTCGAAAAATTGTGAGAAGTGTTTCCCAAACTATATGGCCGCGACTGTTTTTTTTCTATTACCTATGTATATGAAAAATTTTCAACATATTATATTATGTGGAAAGATAAAAAAAGGTAAAGATACGGTACTCCACATCGTCAAAAAACTTGAAAAACAACCCATAATTCGGCCCCTTAGAGTCAAAGAAACGTATTTCATTTTTCTCTACTTTACAGGAGACCCCAAACAGAAGTAAATTTATATTCCACAGACATTTACAAGAAAGTGTTTGCAGAAGATATTTATTAACTTATCTTTTATCCATTGAATTTTTTGATAAGTTTCTTTGTCACTTAAGTACCAACATGTCATTTAATGTCAAGTACCATACGTAACTCAAAATTGATAGGTTTCTTTGACTCTAACTGTATCTTTACCAAAAAAAAATGATTTTGTATTATCATTTCAATTGTTTTACTTTCAATCAATGGTACTGAAATGGTACACTTATACACTTGAAATTATTATTATTATTTTAATAATATTTGTTCTGTGATAACAGCACAGTAACAAATCAGCTAATTGAATAATTAAAGAAACAATTAAATTATTACAATAATTATGTAATTCTTGTATGAAAGTATTATTAAATCATTTCTTCAATACCTATAAGAAAAAAACATGATTTCATTACGAGACTGTTACATATGTGTATAATAACATAAATCGTTGGCTCAGATAGAAACCTTTCCACATCCAGATTACAAATTATTAAGGGATTTAAAATGGTTACTGGGAGTCAGTATCTGAATATTGAGGAACACTTGGATTTGCTATACATTTATCTAAGAGATAATATTTTCATTTATGTACCCATAATCTTACAGCGTATTGCATCAATTATTATATCCCCCTGAAGATAAGATGTACCCTTATTTTGAAATACCAATTTTAAAATTAAAATAAATAGTTTTATTACAAAGATGAATGTCATACATTATTACAATAAAAAGTTGTATATTATTTATATACGTCTAATATCACTGTCAGAGTCTGACACTTCGTTTTGTCTGAACTGTGAGTCGCGTGAAATTTGTTGCTAGCATCGCCAGATTATTTTTTCAAACTATAATGTCGCATTCCAGCGGTCTGCGAAGCTCCATTTGGTAATGCGTATTTTGTGAAAGTACGTCACATCGACGTATTCGACATGTTGCAAACGAGACGAGTTTAGATGTGCGAGCCGACTAAGACGCATCCCAAATTTAAAGACTTATAGGCCATCCATGGACTGAAACCGTATGCGGTTTCGAACCGTGTGCTTATACTAGGCTAATCTTTTCTGGTAATGGAAATATTTTTCCACAAAGTATATTATAAGCATCTGATCGTATCCGTTTATACCATATTATACTTACAAATTTAGTGAAAATATATGTTCATGAACAAAAATCATAAGTTTAGTATGGCACACGGATCTAAATCGCATACGGTTTCAGTCCATGGATGGCCTCTTATAATAGGAAAAAAATGTGTCTTATAATCGATGCAATACGATATTATGTGGTTGCCAGTGGCGAAGATTTAATTAAACAATAAAACGTCCACTTTGACGTATGTATTATAAAATAATTTTATTTGTAGACAGTTATATACTTAGGTTTCGTGAATATAACTTGACAAACTGTTTTTTTCGACTATGAATCATTTACCTTAGATAGTCTTTGTCACCGGTAGTTGCATATTTTCAATCAAACAAGTCATTTGTGTGAATAAGTATGAGAGCGTGCTATTCGAGCCATGACTCTCGAATAGCCATAACTTCAAACACCATTAATTAGGTCAGCCTCTTGGCAAATACACTTACTTTTTCGTACCTAATACGAATTGTGTACATAGATTTATTTTGTTTCGCCAGGACAACATGCATTTTAAGACAGGTTTATACGGGACTTATTAATGATTAAATTGTATTGTATATTAAGACAGTAGTATCTCATTAGTGAATAATCCTCAGTATTCCTTGAAAATTTCTCATATTTATAAGTTGTAAGAGTTACTTCAAATTGGACTATATTGTGCTTTTGTACATCAAGTCACAAATGATGACAAGTTTTGGTAAAATCTTTGAATTAAATATAATTATAATATCTCGCTTTATGGCCCAGATAATATTATATTCATGGAAAGTTGGCTGTAAAATAAAATGTCGCAGTAAGAATTATCTACTTCCATACAACATCCTGACACCCACGGTGGCCGGGCGGCTTAAACGTCGGACTATCACGCCGTGGGTCTCAGGTTCGAATCCTGGGCCTGGCAAGTACACATATTGTTTTTCAATTTGTGTGTGAGTCAGGGTATGGACCTAACAGGTTGAGCAAGTGGCTGACATCCATTTCTCGTAAAAAACAAAATCTGTTAATACAAACCTCTACTCTGTGGAGGCCCATATGATCCTATTAGGATCGGATATGGTCGGAAAAAAAAAATACAACATCCATCGGAAAGTTTTTTAATGTTACATTTTATTTAAAAAAATAAATGCATTCTTTATTAACCATATTTTAAAAAAATCTTGAAATAAATACAACATTTTTATCAGATTCCAGCCAATGTTCTTTACCAATTGAGCCACCTGCTTTTTATCTAATGACGATGAAATTAACTAGTAGTAATTCAACTGAATACTCGTGAATTGAGAAAAAATAATTTAATGCATTCTTTATTAGGACAAATTCGATCCCGTAGGTAGGGTCAAAGAAATGTAACTCAATTGTTAGCAATTTTGAGTTATGTATGGTACTAGACATATATTAACGAATTACAGTGTCCAAGAGACATCAAAAAATTCGACTGATAAAAGATAGTTCAATACAAAATCTAAATTTACTTGTATTCGAGGGTTCCTGTAAAGTAGAGAAAATGAGATACGTTCTTTGACCCTAAGGGGCCGAATTTGAAGTAGTATGTTCAATCCTAGTTTGACTGAGAAAGCTCTTTAGACAAATCATGTATCGTTTGTCAAATTTTATGATGCACGTGTTCATGACTTTATTGTTTTGCATCATGTTTTGCATGTTTGCCCATTTTTTTTAATCCGTGTAACATGTGGTATAAGGTGCAATATGAATTTCGGTAGCCGAAATAGATCCTGATTCATTTGAAAGAGTTCTCAATGAAGTGTAATTCCTCCGATCGCATCATCCACTAGTGACTAGATCTACAAATACATAATGTGGCCCAATCACGTGTCGTCTGGACTCGTTTTGTAATAAATGAACTGTATGTTTTTATAATTAGTTTCTGCATTGATTTTTATTAATTAATCAATGTTTACATATTATTACATAATTTACCAAAATAAGAATTTTATTTAATTATTTGTATATACATATTGTGTTTGAATAAATATAGAAACATTAAATTATATATGTTTTTATTACTCATAGTGGTCCCACTTCTTTGGCGCGGTATCCCCCTATCACTCACCAATCTCCGTGCGTCTTTACAGATTGTGCTAACGTTTGATAGATATGTTGTAAAGGGTTTCCATAAATTATGTCACGAATTTTCACCCTCCCCCCCTTCTCCATGTTAACATTTTGTCAAAAAATCTTTAACCTCGTTCTCTAAATTATTTTATATTTTCTATTCCACCCTCATTCATATCAAAATAATATATTGAATATATTTGATTTCAGTATAATGTTATCATGGAATATTTTATTGTCCACAAAATTTGTATTTTTTGTCAATTTTGTGATGTTACACTTTCTACTAACCCCCCCACCCCCAACCGTTGGTCATATTGTATCAGACCCCTTCCTCATATTAGAATGTGATACTATACATTGGCCAGGCTAGATTGAGAAATAGTAGCATGTGCTCGAAACAAGTTTCACCATAAATCCAGTATCCACCTTAGCGTCTGTTCTGAAAGCTTAGCATGCAATCTTTATCCTATCTAATATTCGCTATTCATCAACCACATATTTTTTGACAATTATGAGCCGATCTGGATAATCCGAAGACTTAAGGTTCTACTGTACAAAAATAAATTCTCAACAAAATATAATGATTTTTTTTAATAAATAAAATTTAAAAACAACTCTACTCATACTTATATATAAAATTGCACTTGTGGAAAATTTATTAATGATATGGAACTACCTAATAGTAACACTCCGTTGCGGCTTGCTGTTAAATTATTAATTGATCATAAACCTTGTAATAATACTATATTTGGATAAATTATTTGTGGTCATCTCCGTCAATCAGTTTCTTGATCCTTACGGAATTCCTATGTATGCTTAATTTGACAGTGTGTATCTGATCAGTCTGCTCCAGAATGCTGACGTCCAGTTGTTTTAATTTCTGCAACAGGACCTGCACCTCTTGTTCTGTCAAACTGAGAAATAAAATCAAAAACACCAATATGAAACATCCATTATCATTTTGCATTTACATATTATTATTAATCTTTGGTTGATCCAAGACTTCGATCAAAGATAATTTAAATTCCATCAAATACTCTATCGATTGTATTAATGCTTTATTAACCTTTCTACGTATTTTAACTATGGATGTTGAAAAGCAATCGTCCTTGCTTAAAAAGGTGTTTTTTTAAGCCTGATAGAACTTAAAATTGTAAAAAAATACTGCAAAATAATAAAAAATAATTGTAATAAGACCACCGTGTAAACAGCACCAAACAGTGCATTTTTATGGTTTTACATCCACAAAAATCCATTACTGGAGTCAGTAGAGTCTCTTCTGGATTGGTCTCACTTCATATATGGCAATTTTGGTTATTAACAAACCCGTTAAGCCAAAAATGAGTCATTGCTAAACGAAATTTTGCACCAAGACAATGGGTCAGTTTCCAACCGCTCTAAAGCCCAATCGGCGAAAAGAATGATTTGTATGATGGTCTCTTGGCTTTAATTACTGCACCAGCTGAATCTTATACGGGTGTAAGCCGAGATCTTTGTACAAAATTTGCTACGTAGTGAACGGACAGAGCCCCAATGACCGAATGAGACCGACGACGAATCGATAAATTCTTTTCTTCCAAACTTTCATTTACAGCGGCATTCTGTATGCACATTCCTTCGACGTATTGGTGTTATTGCATCATTTAAAGCTTATGTGTTGCAAAATCAAGCCGCAGTTCGACGGATGGCTTACTTAGATGGACGATTATGTGCACAATAAAAATCACGAAGTCATCTATAAGTTGTGCGAATCGACTACTGATTTTTGAAGAGTTTGGTAGCGCTGTTCAAGCGTGACTCTATTCATGATGATTTACCAGACTATACTGATCAATGTTAAAAAGTGAGCGCAGTATCACACCTCGGTTTGACAGTTAACCCTTTCGTAAGTTGTATCTAAGCAAACACAACACCCGTTATATTGAAGGTGAAGCTGGAAACGGGGGGATAAGGTAATGATGAAATTAGCTGCATAATATTTCACATTGCAGTTTCATTTGAAGCAATTTAAACTGATAAAAGAAAGCATTCAACACAGAAACTATTATTTTTTCTATAACCTACCATTTTCACCATAAACACATTCTGGAGTAAAGTAAAAGAGCAGTTCCAGATCATTTTATGTATGGTTGAATTGGCAACTATAGAAAAATTAATATTCGCCGTGTTGGCATGCATTATAGTTGATATTATATTCCTTTGGTTACTTACTTACGTGCTATTTTATGCAATTGAGGTGCTTCAGCACTAGTTAAACGAATACAAGTGACCAAAAGTGATATAATTTAAAAAATAGTTCACCACAAACTACATCCATTATGCATGAAACAGGATTCAAACATATTAGGTAGTATATAAACTGGTTAGTATGAAAAGATTTATTCCCAAGATTGGGAGTGTTTTTTCGGCCATCTCTGATCCCAGTATTAACAGATTTTGTTTTTACGAGAAATGGATGTCAGCCGCTTGCTCAACCTATTAGGTTCATTCTCTGACTCATACACAAATTGAAAAACAATGTGTTGGGAGTGTATCCCATCAAAATATGTAGTTATTATTTTCAGAGCTACTGTTGTCATATAAATTGAATGTTTTGGCTTGACGTGTCCTTCTTCAAACACTAAACCATAGAAATATCCATATTTTTTTCGAATAGTAGATCTCATTTGCAAAATGTTACTCAACTTCACTAAGTATTCCTCAGCACCTCAATTGTTCATTTAAACGTTGATGATTCATTGTATGTATATAAAAAACTTCTTTTAGGTTTATGCTAACACTAGGGATTCCAATCCCGGGATCCCGAGCTATTTTCGATACCTATGAATCCCGGGATTGATAAACATAATCCCGAAACATTCGGGATTGATTTTATTATCAATTTTTATGGAAAATAAAATAAAAACGAAAATATAACAGAAAAAATACTTTTAATAACAAATAACTACATTAGAAATAAACTGAGTTTGAATGAAGTTTGATTTATACCCATGTGTAAGTTGCTGATTCATTTTATTTTTTCACATCTATATATATAAAAGAAAGTCGGGTTAGTTACACCATTTATAACTCGAGAACGGCTGGACCGATTTTTACGATCTTTGATTTGTTGGATTTGTCTCAGCCCCGAATAGCAAAATAACTAATAAAACATCGGAAAAATTCACGGAAAAGAAAATTATGAATAAAATTAATTTTCTCATACATTTTGACATTTTGAACAATGAGCCTCGCGCATTTGAAAATAAAAGAAAATCACAAAAAATTTAAATCCATATACAACGCCTTCTCTGATACATGACAGAAAGAATAAACAAGAAACAAACAAACAAATGAAAGGCGTTGTGTGAATTATGTATCCTTTGACAGTTGATTCAGTTCAGCCTCAGATAATCCCGAAAGACTTTGTTGTATACTCCGGCGAATTTTGGAGGAAGTTGTCCTACCTGAATCTTTTTTACTTCTTCGACAGCGTCCAAAAATAAAGCCAAGGATAAAATTACATGATCTCATTGCTGGTATTGCTCATTATTTACCTACCAATTTCAAAATCCATCCTTCGAACTTCATTCGACAATCGATCTACGTGAATAATCGAGCCGATTACCAGCTAGGTGCGCAAATAGCTATTTCGATCGTGATTTTCAAACGGTAAGTTGCCTTCGAAGATGTTCACTTTGTGAGGTTATCAAATTTGTGATTGTGTGTGCATGGATAACTGCTTCATTATGTAATTTTGAATTATGTGATTAATTTTCCAGTGTTTATCATTTGATGATTCGTCAAAATGCTGACAACTATTTGCTGCGATTTCGTCGATTGCTTAAAATCGAGACGGAGCGCCTCACTTTCATTCGGTTGAACTAAGCCAAGCTGCGATCGGAGGAGTATATTCATTTACGCGATGCAATCAGCACCAAAGGAGATGCAGCTAATGTTGGTCGATTGACTAATCTATCGGCGATGTACATTGGCAGCCCGCGTCATATGCATGAATATGCGCAAGATGCAATGACATATGTTCGTCATTACGGTCGTCCAGATCTATTCATCACCTTTACATGAAATCCGAAATGAATAGAAATTGTTCAACTGCTACTCCCCGGACAAACATCAAGTGATCGGCACGACATCACCGCACGTGTCTTCAAACAAAAAATCCTGTCGTTGATGAACTACATTGTTAAGCATCGCGTCTTTGGGAAACTCGATGCTGGATGTATTCGATTGAATGACAAAAACGAAGCTTGCCGCATGCACACATTTTTATTTGGTTAGTCGAAAGAATTCGACCAGACCAAAAAGATGACATCATATGTGCCGAGATTCCTGATCCCGAAACCGATCCATACCTGCATGATGTTGTAATTACTTACATGATTCATGGACAGTGTGGCGCCATCAACCCCCAATCACCGTGCATGGTCGACTGCAAGTGTTCCAAGCGTTATCCATGAAGTTTAACGGCGGAGACTATCACTGCCAATGATGGTTATCCACTGTATCGGCGTCGATCACCCAATGATAACGGTAGAACTATCACAACGAAAATGAAGTGAAACGATATCGTGGTCGACAACACTTGGATTGTTCCGTATTCGCCACTTTTTTTCAAAACATTCAAGGCGCATTGCAACGTGGAGTTTTGCAATTCAGTGAAGTCCATCAAATACATCTGAAAATATGTCACCAAAGGCAGCGATATTGTAGTTTTTGGCGTTCAAACTCCCAATACCAATGATGAAATTACGCACTATCAAGTTGGTCGATATGTGAGCTGCAATGAAGCGATTTGGCGTATTCTCTCATTCCCCATTCATGAACGTCATCCCACTGCTGTACATTTGGCGGTGCATCTGGAGAATGGTCAACAAGTTTATTTCAACGCATCGAATGTTGCTCAACGTGTTGAAATATCTCCAGCGCCAACATTGACCAATTTCTTTTTGATTTGCCAAACCGATCGGTTTGCACGAACGTTGTTCTACTCTGAGATGCCACGTTATTACACTTGGAATGCTTCATCGAAGAAATTTCAACGTCGGAAGCAAGGCGATGCGGTTCCTGATCATCCGGATGTGCATTCTACTAATGCTCTTGGTCGCATTTACACAGTTCATCCGAAGAATGGCGAATGATTCTACTTGCGGTTGTTGCTGGTAAATGTTCGTGGGCCGACATCATTTGAATCACTTCGAACTGTCAATGGTGTAGTGTGCCCAACATTTCATGCTGCATGTCAAAAGCTCAATTTGCTTGAAAATGATACTCATTGGGACATGACAATCGCTAAAGTATTTGTTTCTGCATCTCCAAGTCAGATACGCACATTATTTGCTATCATTATTTCGACATGCTCCCCATCGAATCCACCTAAACTGTAGAACAACTACAAGGATGACATGTCAAAAGACATTTTATATAGAATTCGTGTCATTTCAGGGAATCCTGATCTCGAGATGAATAAGGAGATACATAACCAGGTTTTCCTTTTGATCGAAGACATTTGTTACCTCATGTGCGGCAGTTTGTTAGTCAAGTTAGGAATGCCAATGCCACATCGTGGAGTGAATTACGCTTTCAATCTAGAATTGGAACGTGAACGTGAAAATGATCGAGATGCATTGAACTAATTAGTTCGAACGAATGTACCAATTGAACCCCCAACAGAAGGTAGTGCACGATACGTTAATGAAGGCAATTGATGATGGAAATGGTGGCTTATTTTTCCTCGATGCGCCCAGTGGAACTGGGAAGATATTCCTCATGTCATTGATTTTGGCCACTATTCGTGCGAGATCCGAAGTTGCTGTAGCAGTTGCTTCTTCCGGGATAGCGGCCACGTTGCTAAAAGGATGCCGAATGGCTCATTCAGCGTTGAAAATGCCGTTAAACCTTCAAACAACTGAAAAACCGATATGCAATATTGCGAAACATTCAGCAATGGCCAAAGTTTTAGTAGCAAGTAAAATCATCACCTGGGATGAATGTAGAATGGCGCACAAACGCGTATTGTGAGAGATGTTTTGGAGGCGCAATGATTCTACTATCTGGCGATTTCCGCCAAACACTACCAGTCATTCCAAGATCGACTGCTGCCTATGAAATAAATGATTGCCTCAAATCATTGACTCTGTGGCGTTATGTGAAGAACCTTCAGCTGACGACAAACATGCGAGTTACATTGCTAAGCGATCCATCTGCCGAAGATTTCTCTAAGCAATTTTTGACTATCGGTAACGGCCGTGTTCCTGTCGACGAATCGAACGGATTGATTTCGTTTCCGCTGAATTTTTGCAATTTCGTGTCAACAATTGGTTGAGTGAACGAGCAATTCTTGCGGCAAAGAACAAAGATGTGGATCACTTAAACTTCACAATTCAAAATGAAATCGTTGGTCTACTGCATTCCTTCAAATCTATCGACTGTGTAAGTGCTCGGCCGTAGTAATTTGCGGGCGCGGTGCGGCGGCGTCTTGCGAAACTCAAACGTATAGCCATGTGTATTATGCCCGAAAAAAGACACTGTCTACGAACATTTTACACACGGTTATACGTTTGAGTTTCGCAAGATGCCGGCGCGCCACCCCCGCGCGACCACTACGTTCTTGCACTAACAAACGAAGACGAAGCAACCAACTAGCCAACTGAATTTTTAAACTCATTGGATCTTCCTGGCTTGCCACCGCACAATTTACAACTGAAGGTTGGCTCTGTAGTCATCATGCTTCGAAATCTGAACCAACCAAAACTATGTAATCCATTTCATTTTGATTTCATTTTGACACATTTATTGAACTTAATTCATTTTGAATATTTATTTTAACTTAATAAAAAAATGAATTTAATTCAGCTAATAAGTTAACACAAGATTATTGATTCTGAGGCGGTACGAAGTTCGCCGGGTCAGCTAGTAAATTAATAAAAATGAGAAAGATTGGAAAAAACAATGCTTCGCACTATTAACAAAGTAATTTCAGCATGATCTCAAACGTTTTACGGCAGTTTCATATTTGGCTGACTAATTAGATTTATGAAGTAGAAAGGCCATAAGTACACCATGATTTGCTTTACTATTTTAAATCTCGCTAACCCGTTCATCAAGTCTTTACTATCAGAAACAGCAATCTCATATTAAATTCACATTATTATCAATATTACAATATTATTTAATCCATTAAACTTATGTATTTCCAAGATTTAACGTATACAATATTAACAATAAATGTCTTTAATAGTATAAATTATACTAGATTTATTTTTGACCGATTTTATCAATGTTATTAGTAAGTATAAAAATTTTATATTAACAATGGAAAAAAATGCCAATCCCAGAATCCCGGGATTGTCAAATTGTAATCCCGAAATCCCGGGATCAAAATTTTGGATTGGATTGGATTCCCTAGCTAACACTGATATGCAATTTAATCGCAAGGTGGTCTGGGCAGATTCCATGGGTGAAATTAATACGAATGAATCTGCAATATGAAATGGCTTACAGATAATCTAAGTCTAATCAACTCTGGTAACCGTCTTTTCAACCAGTTTTATAATACCTAAATATAATCTCTATCTTCATAGAAGGAACATCTTTGAGAATAATATGTAAGTAATTTTGTGAACGTGATTACCCTTGCTGATAAGTCAGTGCCGTAGCTGAATTCTGGTAGGAGTCCCTCCAGAGCATCAGCTCTTGCCTCATCACCTCGACGTCTTCTTGTACGTGATCCATGAGCACGCCGATCGGATTGGCCGCCCTCGAAAGAGATTGAAGCCCCACCTTGATGCTGTCCACTTCTTTGTAGAGGGCTTCTCTTTCTCTCCTGGCACCATATTCCCATTCCTATAATAAATTAAATAGTGATACCTATTTGCTAAAGTGAAACTTTTTTACACTAAAATCATGAAAATTTCCTGAAGAGTGAATCCCGCTGAGCTGTGATGAAAAATTGTCATGATTTTCTCAAGCCATAGGTAAAATAAAGGTAGCAGGCGAGATTAATCCAGAGAACTTTCAATTAACAAGCACAAACATTGTCGATTGCTCTATTCCAGCCATTGGCTGTCACAATTTTGTCAATTCTGACCTTAAAATTAAAACATATAATGACATAATATTGACGGAAGTTTTTACAAATGGCATAATCTCGATATACGAAGATTTTAATTGGCCGGCACTTTCAACGGATTCGACAAACATGGACCTTCTGCTGTGCAGTTACATCAACAAGCCTTTTTGACTACATTGATGGGTAAGTTGTGGAACTGTTCTATAAATACATTCATGCGGTAGTTAAGTCAACCAATTAGTAAGTTCAGAAACATGTTACTCACAATTTCAGTTTTAGCGTTATCATCGTGGACTAATTTCTTCTGGGTGTCTAGGATTTGTTGAACAAGGTGACCGTGCCCACTGCTGATCTCCTCCGAGTTAAAAGTGTTTGCCTCGACCACGTTCGTTTCCAAGGTGTCCTGGATCACTACTAGACTCTCCTCGTCATGCTGAAACATTTCAAACACCATCAGAAGTATTGTGATATAAAATTGAAATAATCTCCCATAAAATATTAAACTACCATTATATTATTTCCTGGATGGATGATTTCGCTCAACATATTGGGTCCTTGGATCTAAGCGCACATGTTGATTGAAAGAGCAGCGTGTTCGAATTAATAAACCGTATAAGTACTATCGAGGAGACAAAAGTGTTAGAGTTAGACCATGCAGATTCTCGTCATATCTGAAGATGCAACGGATGCCTTGACAGAGTCTCAACTTGGCCTACCTATTCTTCAAGCCATCTGGACTCTGGTATTATCTAAGACTACTAAATATCATCCACATGGTGCATACGGCAGACCTACAGGACGCTAGCCTAACTTGTGAAAACAGGAGAGTGACCGAGATTCTTCGAAATGCACCATGGTATCAAAAAATAAGAAGTAAAGAAAAAGGAATTATTAAATCATACCTCTTGTTGATTATCATAGTTTTCTATGATTACATTAACTTTACCGACGGTTGTCGGCTCTGCAGTCTTGATGATGACATCTGTCGCTCGCTCTCTTAAGCGTGGAGCTCCCGGTCTAGCGGAAGATGGTCTCACACTCGGAGGACGTAATAGATTTCTTGATTTCGCACTTCTGATGCTCTCGGAGTCATTTGAAGATCTAGATAATTTTTGGTCAATACTTTCATCATCACTTTTCTTCTCCGCGCTTTTGGATTTCTTCAAAATCTCCACCCTTTCAATTTTCCTTCCGGACCGGACCGCTCTGTCATTGACCTTCTCCTCTTTTTTATCAGGAATAATAAGATTCGGTATGAATTTTTTTTCACCAATTCCATTAGCCAAACTTTCATTTGGCACAAGGCCCGTAACCTGTTCAATATTATCTTGTTTTGTTTCGGAATCTACTTCATTCTTTTCACTGTCGGTAATTATAATTTCCTGCCGTTCCTGAATCTCTTGTTTTATTTCTGGATCAATTTGTGACGCATCTTCCGCGATGTCATCGATTTTGTTGGAATCATTACCTAAACTTACATCATCAGCAACGGAATCAATTGGACCCAAAGTTCTTTCTAAAGAATCTGCAGTAATCATATTTGTCGTCTTCTCTACGTTGCCTGTTTCTGCTGAATTAATATTACTTTTTAAATTGTTTTCATTTTCAGGTATTTCCGTCTCAATCTTAATTTCGTCAGTTTGAAAGTCGACTGTGGCTACCGGGTCATTTTCTCTACTACTATTATTTTTATCATTTCTTTTAGTCGGCAAGGTTTTTGATTTATTATGCAATGAATCTAAATCCCCTTTCTTTTCTTTTTTTGCTAATTCACCTTTTTTAATAGGGTTTGATTTCTTATCTTTTGGGTCTGTCTTAGTTTTCGATTTCTCCTTAGGGCTTTTATCTCGTTTAGGATTAGCAACTTCTCTGCGAGGTCTCTCTTGCTTGACGTTTAAAGTACTTTTGCTGCTAGTTTTACTGTTTTCTGTATTTTTAATTTTCCGAGAAGACACAATCGTTTTCCCGCTTTTATCTTTTATAATCAACACGGCCTCTTTACTGCTGAGATTTTGTTGAAGCGCTTTTCCAATTTGTTGCAACAGTTCATTTGTTTTTTCCGGCTCTTGCCCTGCGATTATTTTTGAGGGCCTCACGGTCAGTGATGAATTTGTAACCATATCTGGAAATGTTAAATTCATGATTTTTCTGTTAAATGGTACCTACATACCTTAATAATAATAATTTTAATAAATAGTTACAAAGTGAATTGCTACTTACTGACTACCTCTATTACTTTCTGCAAGAAAGCAATTTTCTTCTCGCGGTCCTTAACATTCTCTGATATTAATTCATCTTCAGTAAATAGTTCGTCGAAAAATCCTGTATTTTTGATTATCTGGAATTTCATAATATTGTGTAGGTATTAGTTATGTTCAATACTTTTCTGAGGTAATTCTTGGTTAAAGGACAAATTGCAAAATATACTACTTTGACTAAAATTCATATTGAATAGACGTGGTATTAAATAGTGATACCTACCTATCTATATTAAAGTTATACAAATTGGCAGTTAAGTAGTTGAGCCGATATAAGACTAGTCGCCGAATAAATAAATTTGAATGTGTATAATACTATTAAGTATAAAAAATTTAAATCAAGCATTTTACTGTAATCGTTTTAATATTATATTGATTCGTTAATTAACTGTTTAAAAAACATAAATTAACTATAAAAATATCAAAATGATAAGAAAAGTGCAAAAAGATATTCTTATTGTTTTATACTTTCTTACCGCAGTCACAATATCATGAAGAAACCTGAATGGTGGTTTTCTTAAAAGTTTTTCAGATAATGGCGGCTTTTTGACAAATTTTCCTAAACTTTCTTGGGTAGATTTTATGATTTCTACACTCATATTGTCAGACATTATTTGGACAAAGGTATTTTTCTATCTAGAACATGCTTCATTGAATGAAATAGTTTATTATTTGCAATGTTTACATTATGCGTTGCTATGGCTACGACATGCCATACAATACTGTGTATTTAGTTGACTCAGCTGAATTTAATTGAAATTGACTATTAATAGAGACAGAAAGTTATTTTGATCGAAAAATTTAGATGTACCTACTCAGCTCAATGTACCTAGCTGCTATTCAATATATTATTTTTTTGTAATGGAAGAAAGGTCAAATTAAAAATATAGTCCAAATTCACAAAAATAGTGCGTATATACCTAATTGAAAATCATAAAAGTATTTTATAGATCCATTATTTTTATCACAAAAATCGTTACATTTATTATTAAGTTGTTTATAAAATATGGTTTATCGTTTGTTTGTTATCGCGTTTGGTTTTTAGGATGTCACCGAGAATCACTGGATGTCTCATTCTTTCCTCGATGTTTTGGTGTCATTGAAGAGGCCATTCTCAAGAGAATTATGATGTGAGATACTATTTTATAACATAAACATTAGTTGAAAATATGTGAAGACATACCTACCTGCCTATCTACAAAATAGATCGAGAATGTAGATAGGACTATCATGATTTATGGATTATTAAATTACTAAATATTACAGATATAAATTGGTTAGTTGTTAATAATTTTATGTTGTTAAGATTTTTTAAATTATAATAGTATACCTACCTACCTAATTTTATTTTAGACTGTTGTTTTAATTTAACATCCTTTTACCATAGACAAAACATGACACATTGCACTAGCAGACTAAAGAGTAGCATAGATAACATAGTAGGTCGATGGCCAAATAATAGCTGTCAAACCGCTTACAAATTGAGTGGTGCGTTGTGCTTTTACAGTCTATCGATACAAATTTTGCAAATGAATGTCGCGAGAGGAAAGTGATACCGACTCCGCAACTGAATCCACCGCTCTAATGGATGCCCACGTCGGTGAATCGCGCCCGGACAGGGACGTGTCCGAGAGGAACGCCCGCAAGCGCCGCGGCAGATCCGACCCGGAGCTCAGCACCTACGGAGTGAGTACACAATTTCTTATCAACAGATAGCCTTTGACATCTGCGGTCAACATTTATCTGTAACAAACGGGACGTAACGCAAATGTTGGTGTTAAATACTGCAACACTTGAGAGGAAAATACGTGTTTGGGAGGCAATTTTCTTTTGTAGAAAAGTGGGCGGAATTTCCGATTATATCGACTAACCTCTTGGAAACATAGACGTAAGTCGAAATAATACATACTGTTTAATATTGTATTAAAACTTATTGCTCACACCCACGGTGGCCGCGCGGCTTAAGCGTTGGGTGTCACGCCATGGGTTCGAATCCTGGGTCTGGCAAGTACACATTGTTTTTCAATTTGTGTGTGAGTCAGGGTATGGACCTAATAGGTTGAGCAAGTGGCTGACATCCGTTTCTCGTAAAAAACAAAAAAATACAAACCTCTACTCTGTGGAGGCCCATATGATCCTATTAGGATCGGACATGGTCGGAAAAAAAACTTATTGCTTCCATTTTTTAAATTTGCAGTAAGTAAATAATTAAATGTAAAATAATTAGTTATTTGGGCCCTCCGACTTAATGTTCATGACCTTTATTTTGCATTAGATGCTGATTTAAACTTATAATTCTTAGGTGAAAGCTTTTTTCAATAAAAAAACCGGTACAAGTTGGTTATGGGGAAGCCAGGCCAGAACCGCGCTAATTGTCATGGCCAATTTTGGCAAAATTCAAGAATGAAAACCTAACCTAAAATAACCCAACCTAAAAAATAATCCAGTATATTGGCTATTTTCAAAATGTGTTTGCCTCTGGCTTCCCCATTACCGACGTGTACTAAAAAACCCAATGTTCAATTTTTTGTAAATTCAGTAAGTACCTACTAGGTATCAACACAATTTATAATTTGTTATTATTGTTTTTTTCAAGATATTTTTACTACGATTTATAGATATTCAACCATATTAGAGTGCGAAAATTATAAGTTGAAGTGTCATGGCCGTCGTCGTGGCGCTGCGATATATTATGAAAGGATTGTCGGTATTGTTAGTTTTTGAAACGGCCACGTGTCACGTTAAACTTGCCGCAGTCTAGTATAAAACGTTTTAAAACATTACATTGGATTCAATAATATTTTGTATAATAGTCATAAAAAATGAGTGCTGTGATCACAGGCTATTGAATTGATATGTTGGTAATTGTGCCGCAGATGCCCGCGTGAGCTTTTATACATATTTTTTAAAACAGTGTATTCCATGTCGACAATTATTATATTAAATACCTTTTTCTGTCGGCGCAGATGCTTTTCGATCCAATAATTGTTAATTTTAAATTAGAAATTTTCATACATTTTGATGCATCATTATCACAAACAAAGATTATATTAGGTTGGGGTAGGTTAGGTTATGTTAGGTTAGGTTTGGTTTAGTCTAAAAATAAAGTTATAAAATCTCATGCAGGCATCTGCAGCATTTTACCGATACTTTTTGTTTGGCTCTCAATTCTCCGACATGTAGATTATTAGTAGCAACCACATAGTATCTTCTTATCGTGCCATCTCCTAATGGAGGTTGGTACACCAGCAGGGCGATGTTTGCCTTATCATCTGCTACAGCTACACGAAACAGTTAAGTGGAGCTGCCCTCGTATCAATCATGAAGGTTCTTAAGCAATTGTCTTCTGCTACATTTACTATTGACAAGTTCCTCCTGAGTGATTCCTATACATTAATTTTGTCCTCTCATAATGTGGATGAAGTACTGTAGTTTTTTGGTTTTGATACTATGCAGAACTTTAACCTTTCCTATTCTATTGAGAACATCAACATTCATCACCCAGTTAGTTAAAACCCTACAAAGTTTCCTACATATTTAAAAAGATAAATTCAAATTTAAGTATTTTAATACCTAATAATAAAAAAAAAAAATTTAATTAAACATTAAACTAATTATTATAATATAAAAGTTGTAGCAGTTTTAGCAAACTAATGTCAAATTTAGTACAAAATTTAATACTTTTAAAAATTGATAAGTAATTATTAATTTATTGGTTTGTGTTTTATTGTGTATAATTGTTCCACTTCTATATTATATAAATGTAAATTGTCACTCAGATTCAGATCACTCAGACCGTCACCAGATGGCTGAAATAGCGCAATTGGCAACATGCGTGTTTCGTAATTTTCCCCAAGAATTTTCATGTATCACATGTAAAGATGCACTTCAATGACAATATTACAAAAAAAAATTTTTAGAACATTCCGTAATCCTGTCATTTTCAAGTAGTTCTGGTCCAAGATTTTTAAGATTTAGAATAAGGGTTCCGGTTTCTCAGTATTTAAGGAGTTCTCATGGTTCCATGGTTTGGTCCCGATTAAATCTTCTGTTCAATACATACAATATTAAAATAGTCTTCAGGTTTTAACACGTGTTGGTCTAATAGTTGCGTAATTCAATTAATTCCAGACTGATAGCGCCCCGCCTGCATGTGCCCGCCCGGGCTCCGCCGACTGGGTGGAGAGACCGCACGAGAGGGACATGGCTTACGAAGAACAAGAAGAAGAACTGAGATACGGGGCGAAACATGTCATCAAACTGTTTGTTCCCGTCTCTCTCTGCATGCTAGTCGTCGTCGCTACTCTCAGTTCAACTACATTTTACACCACCAAAGATGCATACTTGTAAGTATTAATTTTCTTGTGAAAGTCAATCACTGATCATTTTCCTAAAATTGTTGAAGAAAATCTTCTTTTTCTCTATTATATTATGTAGGTATAGTTTAAAAGCACCAAAGCCATACAGCCTACAGCTTTTTATCCTCATCAAACTTTAGGATTCGTGATTGTGTACATATTGATGATGACTCATGGCCCTTGGTCATGGGTCTGGAGAGAAGAAAAAACATTAAAAAGGCGATTATACAGAGGTTTCACCTTCGAATTGACAGAATAAATTTTAAAATAATTAATATGTATACGGATAAAGACAGAGTTGGATGCTCTCTCTTGACTCTTGCTGTAGGGAGTGTATTAATTGTAGTGATTAGTAGCGAAGGGTAAAGGTAGACTGCTAAGATCTGCCATAAATAATTCACACTAAACATTATTAGTCATATATATTTGTTTTTGTTGACCTAAGATGACAATTTACAGATGGTGTTGGTTAGTTTTTAAAAATGAATTAAACCCTGCCCAAGCCAAACCATAATAGTTTTAGTATAATTTGGGCGATACGACAAAATTATGCACACTTTTTCATTCATACTTATTTGTTTTCGTTGGATTAAGAATACGTATTACACATATTGTTAAGCCCTGCCTAAACCAAACTATAATAGATAAAAATATTATTCCATCTATGAAATATCCAAAGTTATGTATGATTTAATTGCATTATTTTAGTTATTTTATAGATAAACAAATATTTTTTGACTATTATCTACCATGACTTTAGTCAAGGTTGAATTGAATTTTAAAAACTAACAAACACTATCTACACATTGTAGCCCTACTTCAATGCCTACTTCAATGGAAACAAATACATTTGACTAACAAAGTTTAGTGTGCACTATTTATCTCGCAACTTAACAGCCCACCTGCACCCCTCGCCACTGGTACTGATATAACCTTTCCATTGAAATAGAGTGAATTATAACTTGCAGTTATAATGTGCAGTTTTTATTTTTATGTATTTTTCATTTTTATTAGATTTTGAATGACATTTAAAAAGTCTTCTTGAATATGTTACAGAATAATTCAATATGCAATTTCTCAGACTTTTACCCAAGTATTACGTAGTATACTTAATTCAATAGATTTGTTTTTAACCTAATATTACAAATTATCATTATTATTTATTTTACAACAAGACATTTCGGCTTGCCACTTATGGATGTAATATGTTACAACCAGTGGCGGCCGGTGATTTTTTGGATTGTAATTTTTGAGGGTGCGCTGGAAACTTATTGAAAAATGAAATCAATTCGGCGTTGTTTTTGATTTGACAAAAGGTTATTGACATTTGGGAAATTACTTTTATATTTTATATTTTTAATAAAAAATGATGCGAGTTACTTAAATCTTTATTGGATTAGTTTTAAGAAACGATTGTATCTCTTATAGTAGATAAATACCTCTTACTTTTAACGGAAGCCATCTAATTCTATATAAGTACATTAGGGATCTTTAGCAGTTTGTACACTGTATGAATAATGATTATAATGAAACTGCACTTTGCGAAATAGTATTAAGATTTATTAGCTCATCACTAGAATTCATGAATTAATAATTTTCTATGTTATAAATAACCGACATCATTTCGCGTTTAGTCAACACACAGGATAATGAAATATTATTTTTCCAGAAATGCGGTAGGTAGCAAAATTATTTTTATCTTCACTGATTTAAATTGGAGTATACATAAATCAAAATATCTTACCGAAATTGTATTTCACCGATTTTAAATTTATAAAATAATGAATTCTATTGTTTTTAGTTTTACATACATTTTACATACGAGATTGCTAAATATGATACTAAACATAATTTGACCGTGAACAGTAAGCAACAGCGACTATAATAACAAACGATAATTCAAACCTATAATTGCTCTCTACTCAGACCAATATGATGTCATTTTACCCGGTCGGCGCACGATATACTGGAACTTACGCATGGCGAAAACTATTAGCACGGTTAAAGTTGTTTTTTAATGGCTTTAGTTCATACTAAGCTGTGGGTTCATTTTAAGTAAACTAAATATATTGCCCGGGCGTAAATGATTTCAGTGAGGATGACGTATACGGTGCATAGTGACTGTATTATCGCCTTTTGACAATATGGGCACATCGGTTTATGGTTTGCATTACAATAAGTGAGCGATAATATTGAAAACCTATGAAGAAAAAATATATTTACGATGTTGAACGATGTTTCATAGCAATGCAAGCAGTGCAATGCACTTGTATGATGTTAGACCAGCCGCCGCTGGTTACAACGTCTTAAAGTTGAGAGTAGTTTAAGTTTATTGGTCTATTTGGACACGGGGGGAAATGGATCTGAGAAAATACAGGCAACCACACATTGTGGTCTTCACATTGCCCACAGCTAAGTAAATGTTGCTTATCGCACCTCGCCCTTACTACTGCGCAATTCCCGCTTCCGCCCGCCTCTCTTCCTCCTTTTCTATTTATCGTACTGCACCTTGAAGCGAGGCCATCTCTATAGCAGAAGGTTTTCTTCAACATCTGTGTATAATATACAAATTAAATGCAAACCCAGTTGTTAATGTTTATGATTTGTTTTGCAGAGTTTACACACCTTTTCACGAAGAGAGTCCGGAGTCGAGCACCAAAGCATGGAACGCCGTCGCCAATTCGCTGATCCTAATAGCCGTCATCATAGTCATGACCGTCGTGCTGATTCTGCTGTATAAATATAATTGTTACAAGATTGTGCACGGATGGCTCATAGTTTCATCTCTGATGCTTCTCTTTCTCTTCTCGTACTTGTATTTAGAGTGAGTATTGAAAACAGTCAGAGTGACCACAAATGAATTAATTTTATATATTAAATATGTTTATATCTTTATAGTATCTAACCATTCCAAATTCAAAATGCATTATTCTGATATCCACTCATTTTACAGACCTACAAATTTATCTGAAGAATGGGATGGGGGAGCCACTGTCGAAAACTACCCAATCAAGACTAATAACTGGACAAAATCTGACATTTTCAAAATGGCGTCCTATGGTAGTTCGTAGTTCCATTTTTGCCCATTCTACAGATAAGTTTTTAGGTCTGTACACAAAATAATAAAATGAACATCCCACCTTGCATAGTATCAACTCGGTGTCAAAGAATATGTTTCTTTTTCAATAGTTACGTCTGTATCGCAATGCGTATTAAAGTTTGTCATTTAAATAAAACGTGTGTTTAATATTGGTAATATTTGACAACATTCGGACGGTCTTTATATTATTTGTTATGTTTTGTGGCCTTACCGTCATTAATTCAACAACCAAAACTGGCTTTAAAATCTTGGTCTATGGGGACTCTTTTGCTTCTATCTTATTAATTTATTCTGTGGGTCATTCATGTATGACATCACATTCTAAAGGGGGAGGTCTAATATAATGTGAATATTTCTAACAATGGGGATATAAACTCCTTTTTTCTGAGGATATAATATTCCAAAATATCATTATACAGAAGTATGTAGATCATTTTCAATGAATTTGTTTTTTAACATAATTTAGACGGGGGTAAAAGATTTTGTAACCGAGTGCGACAATGGGGGGGGGGGGGGCAACAATATGAAAAATCGTGTGACTTCATTTACTTAATTTTTTTTCATCACAGAGTAGCCCTCAAGGCATACAACATCCCGATGGATTACTTCACTCTAAGTCTGGCGATGTGGAACTTTGGCGTTGTGGGGATGATGTGCATCCACTGGAAAGGTCCCTTGCTGCTGCTGCAGTCATACCTCATCTTTGTGGCCGCTCTCATGGCGCTGGTCTTCATCAAATACCTGCCCGAGTGGACCACGTGGGTCGTGCTAGCCGCCATCTCAATATGGGGTATGTTATGTCCAAAACCATTTCGCATTGTAGATCATCCCCCATATTATAAAAGTTTAATCTTTTTGAAAACCTTCCTTCAGTTTGCAATTTGGACTACACGATTCTAGATTGAGCCAACTGTTTCAGCATTATCATTTTTTATCTTTTGATGTGTACAAAGGTCAATTCGCTCAGTTGTTCATGAGGTCAAATTCACTGTGATTATTTATATAACATTGAAAAAAAAAATGTGTTCTTCATCGCGATCAACTTTAAGTAGAATGTTCATTCCTTGTTCGCAACTTTAGACGAATCCTTAAAGGTTATTACTGTCGATAGAGTAACTCTTGCCTCGGTCAACAAATGTCAATTGATAGTGGTATGACAGGATTACTTGCAGACAGGGACGGCTCTAGTAAAGGAGCAAAGTGTGCACTGCACTCCCATCATCGATTAAATAAAAATATATAATATACAACCCCCATGTATTCCGAAAAATACGATATCGAAAACTTATACGAAATCAATCATTTTGAATTCCGCGCGCATTCGAGCAATAGTGATTTCGACGCGCAACGCCACCGTCTACCAATACACACGTAACTACACCAATGAGACGCGACTAATACACACATACCTCCATCGGTGAGACATGGCAAGGAGCAAAATTCAAAGTGTACCTTGAGTTTACACTATTTTTCACGCATACATTTAAAAATTCACAACAGCAAATGAGGCTAGTAGAATCAAAACCAACAAAGTTCTATAAGACTACATGAATCTTCGTTGGAAATGATGTTTTCCAAGTTAATTCTTCAGGAGGTTGCTTGTACCTAATGCCATAGCACACAAAGCTTAACTCGGCGTTCGGACAATAAAACCATACACTGGCCGATATAAATATTCCAACACAAGCGCTTAGGCCACGCGTCGAGATATAGTTGGAAGCCTAATTATTGATGACTAATGTCATGTCGATGCATGCCGTGCAAAAATAGAAATATATTCCCGACTTATTTATCAAACGGTTAGTTTAGTAAGTTTAGTTCAACGTACGCCGCTCCCGGTTTCACCGATTTCGCCGATATTACTCGTATTATGCTAACGTTGGTGGATTAATTTTTTTATTTTCATTTTGAGATTACCCTATTACTATTAGTGTTTCAATAGGTAGATGTACACACAGTTCAGTTCAGCTTGTTGATTTTTTTAATCAGGTGGGTATTTCACAGAAACGCTGTTATTGAGAATAAATAGGTACTTAGGTGTAGAATTGTAGACGTAGGTGGGTGGGTAGCTTTTAACAATTAATTATCCTAGTGTTTGTCGTATTGAAGTAGGTACCTAGTTACATAGGACTTATAATATTTATTATTACGTTTATTTTGTACAGATAGGTAGGTAGGTATCTATTCAATAAGAAGGAAATGGAGCATAGGTACTGTCGTTGAATGAGAATTTTACAAGTGGAATTATTATTGTTCATCGTTATTTTAATGAGCGATTCACATCGAGACGGATGACAGTTTACATTGGCCGACATTATTAGCTCAGCCAGGTATTCATTCATTGAACGGTACCTACCTACCTATTTATAATTTTTCTTATTTGAAACGATAATGGGGCCCTATTTCGTGATCGATTTGAGATTAGGTGGTACCTATTTTGATAGGTAAGTAAGTACGATAAAAAGGCCCCATTTCTTTCGTGGTCATTTTGAGATTAGGTAGGTATCATTAACCTTATCATTAGGTAGGTAACTGTGTAGGTAGTATGTCGATAACTACCCACTGTCCTATAGTTTAATGGGAATTAATTTTCCGAGTCGAATTCATGAAGCAATTATTATTCACATCGGCGCATCATCTATTCTATAGGTGGGTAAGTATAAAGACTGCTTTCGGATCACAATAAGTGCTAATACTTCGATACAACCCTACCTTGGATAGCTGCCGTAGCGGCAGAATGTCATCAATGGGAATTTAGAGCATAAATCGACGATTCAATGCAATAACGTCATCGTAGGTATCGTGACAATGCATTCATTAAACGAAGCTGCGATTTTATATGACAGATCACAGCACTGTCGTGTCGCGGGAACGTTCTGCGATTTGAATCTGACATGGGCTGATTTTAAAGAAAATACCGAAGATATTGATTTTTCCCACTCAATATCGACGTTTCGGCTTAAATATGTTCAATAAGCATGTCACTCATCATGTTAAATGTGCCGAAATTCCTTCGTTGCAAAGTTTATATCATTTTTTGCAGTTCGACGTTTAACATAGGGGCAGATTGGCAATGCGCGGAGGTGACATTTATTTTTTATAACTTTTATTATAACTATCTTATTACTCAATGGACAACGTTAAAACTTTGGGGAATATGTAAATATGCATCGTCTAAAACATATCTACAATGCGGCTGCACGCAATGAATTTTTAAAAATCGGCGGTCACAGTTAGAGTTCCGTAAACAACGCGACCGAATTATGCCAAATTATCAGCTATGTTTCGCATTAATCATTTCAAAATCATACGTATATTTAAAATGTGTACTGAAGAGAGCTAGCCGCCTACCTAGCCGGCTGGCTTTATATTTTAGTAAATGAATTTTTTTAAATCGGGTAATTTAATACTTAATTATAAATAATGAATAATTATTATTAACGTGACAAATTTTAACTTAAAAATGAACTAATAGTCTTATACAGTAGAGAAGATTTCTACGTTACTGTTGGAGCATTATTGCTACTTCAACTTTTCACTAATAATAATTTACTGGAAGTATTTGGCAAAAGTGTTACCCTATTAAAAATAATTTGTACAATCCCGATGATTTCAGTAGGAAGTGAGCGTTGTTTCTCAACTTTAGAAAAGGTTAAGTCATTTTTGAGAAATACAATGACTCAAGACAGGCTAAATGCTCTTGCGATGTTAAGTATAGAAAAACAATTGATATCGTCAACACCAGACTTTAATGTTCGTGTTATCGACGTGTTTTCAAAATCGATGGAAGATGGGGACTTCTTGCATAAATAGGTGAGTTTTTTTGCACTCCCTCATATTCTTGTCACCGGCCGCCACTGCTTGCAGAACCTAATTGGCATGGAGTCCATTTCGGCGCTTTCATAGTGCCTTCAAATTTGCGGCCGACCTCTACTAGGGGATGGCACAATAAGAAGAAGATGGACACATGCTCGGTGAGTAGACAACCGCTGGACAAATGCCATCTATAATAGGGACACGCTAAAACCCGCTGGATAGACAAAATAATTAATGATGTGGCAGCAAAGAACTAGGGACCGAGAATAGTGGAAGGAGCTGAGAGAAGCCTTTTGATAAAGGACCGAATAGCTGTATAACGAATAGCTGTATAACGAATAGCTGTATAACAAATGCCTGTATAGTGATGTATAAGCATGTACTGTAGACGTATATCAATGATTTAAAAAATTGTGTACATGTTAAATAAGTTATTGTATTTTTAATTTCAGACTTAGTTGCGGTACTCACGCCAAATGGTCCGCTGAGAATACTGGTGGAAACCGCTCAGTCAAGAAATGAACCGATATTCCCCGCTCTCATTTATTCCTGTAAGTAATTTGACACTTGACTATTCATTCTTGAACTTCAATGGCCAAACGCTGTTTGGCAGCCGTAGATACAAATGTCAGTAGCTAAGAAATTCTGTGTTAAGCAATCTAATAATATGTATCAGTGAGTTTGCACATACAACCGTGTACCTGACTTAACTATCGTGATTACTTTCAAAGAACCTACTTTCTCTTCAGAGATTCCTGCTTTCAGCCATCCACATAGTAGTCCGATATTGAGAGACCCGTAGTGTCCTTCACTCGGTCGAACCGTCGTGTAGGCAACCTCTTTCTTCCACATAGACTGCTTTGATATTTCAGCTGACGTGCCTCTCTAAATTATTATTTTCCTTTCTTGCTGTCGCCAAAGATGCGGGTGTTTTTCCTTATTTATCGTTTGTGCTGCTAATTATCGCCAGTCTGTCGTAAGCCGTAAGAAATATAAACTGAGCATAGTGTCAAAAGTTTTCATACCTTTGCCTAACCCATATACTATTGTATGAAAAGCTATTTACAAAAACCGAAAAGTTCACATTTCAATATTAGTGGTAAATTACACTACCTTGCATTAAACGTAGTTGGTTGGTTTTAATGTTTCTTTCTTTTTTCTATCGTATTAAGCGGGGTACTCATTAGCGAGACTTAATTATGGCCGTTGCAGATACAGTAACCAGTATGGACACCAAATAATTAGCTCACTCATTAGCGAGACTTAATTATGGCCGTTGCAGATACATTAACCAGTATGGACACCAAATAATTAGCTCACTCATTAGCGAGACTTAATTATGGCCGTTGCAGATACAGTAACCAGTATGGACACCAAATAATTAGCTCGCGAGCAGCTTGAGGCGCGCTCACAGCGATCGTTCGTTTGTCAGTTTTTACCGCGAATCAAAGGGAGGCTCGAAGTCGCTCGTGGACGTTAAATGTGATAACAATAATTATTCTGACATGATTCAGCTCAGAACGAACACTGCGGATACGGCTGCTCGCCATCGGTTACATGGAAATCATTGACGTCGCGTCCACATCTAGAGCTGGTTACAGTATCAGCAACGGTCACTGTTACGGCTCGCTAATGAATACCCAGCTTTCTATTTTCAAATTAGAACGATATGCCCATTTCTATTAGCTGATATGTTCTTTTTTGCAATACATTTATGTAAAATTAAATTAGATATATTAACATTTATTTATATATATTTATGCACCTCATCCGTACTCAAGAGTACGCGATGTAATAGACGTTGCCAAACAGCTGAAATGGAGATGGGCGGGACACATTGCTCGCCGAAAGGACGGCCGCTGGACAAATGCCGTCATCCAGTGGTACCCAAGGGGTACGAAACGGCCACAGGGTCGCCCTAAAAGCCGCTGGATTGACGAACTGGTAAAGTTCGGCGGAAATACGTGGCAGCGAACGACACAGGACCGAGAGAGTTGGAGAAAGCTTGGGGAGGCCTTCATCCAGCAGTGGATTGACCCCGGCTGATGATGATGATATATATTTATGTCAGTTTGAATCATCATCCGCGCGGCATAAGCGTTGGACTATAAAGCCGTGGGTCCCAGGTTCGAATCCTGGGTCTGGCAAGTACACATATTGTTTTTCAATTTGTGTGTGAGTCAGGGTATGGACCTAATAGGTTGAGCAAGTGGCTGACATCCATTTCTCGTAAAAAAACAAAATCTGTCAATACAAACCTCCACTCTGTGGAGGCCCATATGATCCTATCAGGATCGGACATGGTCGAAAAAAAAAAAAAAAATCATCGTGATTTTAAACATTTTTTCTGTATGATTTTTGCACATTTTAGAAGTCACATATTTTGTTGCACATAGAATACATAATAATATGTATGTAAATATGAATTTTTTTGTTTGGTTTTGACCATATATCTGACATATCGGCTTTTTTTATTAGCCGTCTTATGTATTGTGGTTGATTTTGTTAATTGAATTTGCAAGTAAGTGGTAGAACTCAATTATGATCACTCTAAAACCAAAGTCTTTGTTAATTCTATGATATTTGAGTTATCTATGTTGACAGCTGTTTCGGGCCATGTATCCATCTTCACAACGATCTTATTTCAGTTAATTCATTTTTCTGTAGCTAATCTTTGCCGTTTGTTTGTTTGCAGCCACCTTCATGTACAGCTACATGGCGGCGCCGTCCTCTCCCCAGTCGGAAGGTAGGGCTCACACACCAACCTCCCAAAGCCAATCCCGCTCGCTCTCCCGTCCCCCGTCATCCGACACCTCACCGACCAATCACGGTCATGCGCAGTCGCCGCGCCACACCACCACACCAAACAGACACCGCTCCCCTCCCCGGCAACCCGAGCTGGTGCCCCTATCTCGTCTCCGAACGCATGGTATGCCCCCTTTCAACTTTTATTTTCACCCTTATATTCTGGACTTTTACGGTTTTATTTGCTACCCATAAATCGAGCTTTTCGTGGTTCCACTGTTTGTTTAATGGTACGGAATGTGTCGCATTGACGATCAATTGATAAGGTCCGGCAACAATAATTGTTGTAGCCATTCAACAAAAGGTAAATATGCAGTATACATCGTGTCTTGTCAAGTAAGAAGAAAATAATAAAATAAAAATACAGTAGTCATGAAAACATCATGCGTAGATTAGATAACGAACAATTATTACATAATATTTTTGGTTTGCGTCCGGGCTAATATAAATATTATAATATAAATATGGTGCTCCAGCGACTGCACTAATTGTTCAAGAGATGTCTTGTAGATAAACGTATTCTACATTAAATGTTTAAAAATCATTTTTTTTTTTTGACCATGTCCGATCCTAATAGTATCATATGGGCCTCCACAGATTAGAGGTTTGTATTAACAGATTTAGTTTTTTTACGAGAAATGGATGTCAGCCACTTGCTCAACCTATTAGGTCCATACCTTGACTCACACACAAATTGAAAAACAATATGTGTACTTGCTAGACCCAGGATTCGAACCTGGGACCCACGGCGTTATAGTCCAACGCTTAAACCGCGCGGCCACCGTGGGCGTATCATTAGTTAATCTAAAATATAAACAAACCAAAACATAACTTGACCCACTTGGTTTTTAGACCTTGAAGGACAATACGGTGTATTGTGTATTTACTTAAAAATTGTGAAATCCTAGAATATCTTTTTTTAATCTACTTATTCTGTTAAACCTTAATCTTTAACATTCCGATCTGCCTTTTGTTTCCCTCATTATTTAGTTTGAATCACTAAACATTATCAAAAGTAACACCACTATATTAGCCGATATTTCATAAAGCACAACATGTACTAAATAAAAATATTATAAAACATTAAAATGATAAAAATGCTGTCCCAGATTCCCACCTTTACTCATTTGTATTTTAGAAATTTACCAGGTTCCCTTTCTCACATTATGTAGCTCTCTTTCTCCCCTTCCCCTGCCTCATTGTATTAGCATTAACAATAATTGATCGGAAAGATAGAAGACGGAGGTCTCAGGTCTCACTAAAACAGTTTTTAAAACTCTCAACTCCTTATTTAACTGCGTCACCAAAAATCATTTCAATCTGACGGCTACAGTTGATGTTAATTGTCATTACGTAAAAAAATACAAGGAATATGACTGAACTTGTTTTATCAGATATAGAGTGTGTTGAAATCTCTCTATTCATTACTCAAAATGGCCGATTTTTGACGTAATGCTATCTACCACTTTATGTAAAGTAATCACATGTCGCATATCAATAATTATTATTTAAATGGTGAATATCTAGTGAAGAGTAAACAACTGCTGAGTAAACATGGAATATATTGTAAAGATTCCATTACTATTACAAATTATTGTGCTTTTTACAACAGAAAAGTATCAATTGAATTATGGTAATAGATTCTTGGATTTCCACCGCGAGTACTTCTTCCTTCTTTCATCAGTACACAGGAACTTACGATAAATATATAGATATATATACGATAAAAAACAACTGTGACAATTTTATACAGTAAAATAAAATTTCGAAACAAAATGTACAGCACGTCACTGAAAATGCTCTCTATCTCTCTATAACTCGCCAATAGTGCCTGATAGGCTTGACATGATGAAAACGGTTCCGACCCAGAATAGATCATCGCTGCGACCACGTAGGTAATTGGGAAATGAATCGATCATCATAATATATGAGTATATTTCCACATAATAACATTCTAATTTGTTGAAAATATGTTGCATAGTGACAGTTTGTAGCTAAAAACGCTAATTAATCCCAGTTAATGCATACTTCAGAGGCTTTGTTAATAGACATTATTTTTGCTAACTCATAAACCCAAGATTTCTGCTTAGCGCTTTGAATACATCACAATATGTAGCAAGTGATCTCGTATTGAGAAAACTAATGTTGTATTGTTTTGGTGTTACGTATTTAGAATACATCTGCTAGAAGTCAAATATTTTTTTCTTTAAAAACTAAGTATTGAATGTTATTTTTTTCACAGAAGGCTCAGGCGGAGAAGCAGGTTTCGACAACGGTTGGACAGAACGTTCGGCGGAACGCACAGAGCAGAGGAGAAGAGAGTTGCGAGTGGAACAGGAGGGTAACAGCGCTCCCCGGACCAGGGCCGTGCCCCGGGCCATTCAGCAAACGGACAACCCTCCGCCACCTCAACAGGTTGAGGAAGAACGTGAGTGGAAACATACAGCCTACTTATAACTTATTTTCCTTTTGTGCAGCATCGTCGTGGTGTCAAAACCAGCTATATTGCGAAACTGCATGTGAGCCAAAATATGTTTTAATGCCAATTTTAACCCTCCTCCCGCTAACGGCATCTAGAAATGCCCATGATAGTTAAACCGTTCACCGCTAAGGGCATCCAGAAGTGCCCATAAGTTTCTACCTCCGTATTTTCGTAATTCGGCGAGTAATACAGTCGAAATTTGTTTGAAAAACTAGCTGGGTTATTCCTTTACTGACATCTGTGACTTTTTTTCAATAAGACTTTTTAGATAATTCGAAATTAAGCAAAGACACATACCCTGTCGATATTGGAGTAAAACAGATTTCCAATGATTGGTTTCAAAATTTACCGCTAGTTGCTTTGCGCAATTTGCGCCGGCGCGAATTGATGTTAATGATCTCATACATGAAATCGGCTAGTGCGGTGATAATTTTCAACAGTCGATTGCTTTCGTGTTGTGATTGATACATTTCAAAGTTTTTTACGGTTTTCTATAAAATTATTATTGATGCGCCATTCTGTTAATAATTAATTATGTGCGTTAATTCTTTAAATGAAAAGTGATTTTATGAATTAAATCAGTGGTTGTAAAGTGAAAACGAAATTATTAACACATAAATAATTTAAAATTCCTATAATAAATCTTTTGTACTGTATGGAAATACATACGAAAAATTGAGAATAAGTAAATAATAATCTGTAAAATATTTAAATTTAAATTAAAAAATGTAGAATAGATTTTCAAAATTCACGGCCACTCATTTTTATTTCAAGGAAAGTGATGATTAAAATTCTTCTCATTTTAGTCGAATAAAGAACTAAGATTAAAATTTAATATTATTGTGTAGTGAATTAAAACTTTAAATTTCCTCAAAACTGTTAAGTTATAATAGCATATTTAGTGTTTAAATAAAAATGTCTATCCCTGATGTTGAATGTTTGGATTCGGACTATGAGATGGAAAGTGATAATGAAGAAGCTGCGCTAGTAGAACATCCCGACGATGTTGACGAGCCTTCCAATATAGGCAGTGATGAAGGAGTGGCTGAACCGTCTACCAGTGCAGCACCAGACAGTTTACTCCAATCGTGGACTGCGGGTCCCTTCGTGCCGATCACATACGATTTTGATAGTTTCAATTCAGGCGTTAACCCTAGTGTACAGCTCAATGAAAATTCCACAGAAATGGAATTTTTTCGTCATTTTCTTAACAAAACAATAATGAATACCATAGTTAACCATACAAATAATTACCACAACCATATGCTCAACACACAAGCCCACACTCCGAATGCAAGGATCCATGCCTGGTATGATACATGCCCAGAAGAGATGTATGTTTTTTATGCTGTATCAATGTTGATGACAAGAAATCGCCATCTCACAATTGAAGAACATTGGAGTGCTGATCCATTATTAAATTCTAAAATATTTGGCCAAACTATGATAAGAGATCGGTATGAGTTGATTCTACAAATGCTACATTACTCTGATACCCAAATCCCTACTGGAGATCGTCTTTATAAAGTGCGCTCACTTCTTGACCACTGCAGAAAAATATTCAAAGAAACAATGCTACCAAACGAAAATCTCTGCATCGACGAAAGTATCATTGTTTTTAAAGGGAGATTAATATTCAAACAATTTATACCGTCAAAAAGACATAGGTTTGGAATCAAATTATTTGTGATTTGTGATGTGGAAACCGGTTATATTTTAGACTTTATTATTTATTGTGGTGTAGAAACCGAAATAAGTGATAGTGAACTTTTGGGAATATCTGGGGCTGTTGTCACCACTTTGATGAAGGATTATTTTGGTAAAGGGCATAAAATATTTTGTGATAATTGGTACAGCAGCCCAGAATTATTTCAGTTTCTACATAAAAAAAAGACAAATGCTTGCGGCACGGTACGTAAAACACGAAAGTCAATGCCAAAATTTGATAAACTGAAGAAAGGACAAGTAAAATCTCTTAACCGTGGCCCATTGCTCGTGTTAAAATGGCATGATAGGCGGGAAGTGCATATGATCAGTACCATGCACGATGACTCCATGGTACCGACAGATAAAATTAATAGGGCCACAGGACAACCCATTATAAAACCACAATGCGTTGTGGATTATAATAAAAATATGGGCACGGTAGACAAAGCTGACATGATGTTGAGCAGCCTCTCGTGTATGCGAAAGAGTCTTAAGTGGTATAAAAAGGTTGGATTCCACATCATAGATTTATTTTTATTAAATAGTAGCATACTTTACAAAGTTATCACCGGTAAAAAAATTAGTTTAGCTGAATTTCAATTAAACGTAATCCGGCAATTAATCGAAACATATGGCAGTGCCTCAAGACCATCGACATCACAAACTACTCGTGTAGTTAATAACCCAAAAAGAATTTTAAAAACAGAACTCCTAAGACATTTACCCCGTAAAATTCCTCCAACAGTAAATAAAACAAAACCATATCGAAGATGTCGTGTGTGTATTGCTTCAACTACTAAAGATAAAAAAAGAAAAATGACGAACATTATGTGTGAAGCATGTGATGTCGCTTTATGCTCTGTGCCCTGTTTTTATGACTACCATGACAAAATCAATTTTTGAAATATAGTTAAGCCATAAACATTAATTAGGTGTGACTGAAATATGAGACCAAGTTGTAAGGAAATAATATAACAATAACGATTGTGTGCGTTCTGTGTTGGTGTTAAAAAACGTGTGAACATTAATCATCGGCGCAAGTGTCTACCACTTATCCGGTATCATAGAGGCCACTTCACTCTGCGGTATGTACTCCAAGCGTGCTTTATTATGTATGACAGAATTTCTTAAAGCTCTGTTGCTTAATTTACGATCTTTTTGTTTATTTTCACATGCTGTAAAATTAAAAGGAATGTTTTATTATAGCTAGAGCCACTCAGTGGATTTTAGGTACATTTTTAATGACGTTTCGGTATGATTTATGAATCGTAAAAATCGCAGCGCGCCCGAACAAGTACATGAGCGAAATTATGTCGCGATAAAAAGGTTAATGGAATAGATGCACGCACTGCAGATACAGTGACCATTATATTCTGAGCATATTTTTTTAATAACAACTCTATGTCAAACACGCTTACGCTGTCTGTCATTCATTATTCAGATCTACAAACATCCAAGCTTTAGCGTCACTTGACCACACTAGTATGACTGAGCATCTGGCTCTAAGAGACTTTGCTGTGAGAAACTAAACGTGAGGTGACTGACTACTAATGATTAAAAATGTATGCTTGGATTTCAGGTGGAGTGAAGTTGGGACTAGGTGATTTCATCTTCTACAGTGTTCTGGTCGGGAAGGCGTCCTCATACGGAGACTGGAACACGACGCTGGCCTGCTTCGTGGCAGTCCTCATCGTAAGTTTTCATCTTCCTCACATACTCTGATTTAAGTGTTTTACACACGTCTTTAACCCATCGATTTAAAATTGATACGGTTTAGTGCTATTTTTGGGCTGGAGGTGTCATCGGGCTGTAGATGATGAAAGAACGACCGTTACAAGGTGTCCACTCAAAGGCAAATGATAACTGACTTTCTGGCCGGAATTGGAAGATTTTGATTTGGAAAACATGCGGTAACAACTCAGTAAGGTGAAACAACAAACAAACGCATAGTGTGGTATAAGTGTATTAAATAAAAAATGATTGGTTAATCAATTTTTAAGTATGATAGGTACTGATGGGTTTTGTCTTTTTTTCTGCAGGGTCTATGCATCACCCTGCTGCTGTTGGCGATGCTGAAGAAAGCTCTGCCGGCGCTGCCGATATCAATCACTTTTGGACTGGTCTTCTACTTCGGCACCAAAGTCATAGTGGCACCGTTTTCGGATGCACTCGCCAGTGAACAGGTGTTCATATAGCAGTCCAAAATAATCCCATTTATAACATTCCCAATTCGGCTAGAAAATATTTTAATTTTTATATAAAATCACTAGTGATACATTTTACAATTAAGGAAAGACTATTCGATTGAATTTTGATTTTTTTGTACGAATTTGTGTAGGACAAAATAATATTGAAAATTATGGACAAACGGCAAACTAAAACACGGTGATTGTTTGTATGTGATTTAAAATACATCTCTATCATTTTATCTGGCTCGGAATGTGCTGTAGAAGTAACAAAATACAACTTCGGTAAGTATTTTGCAACATATTTCTGCTCGTACCATCCAATATAATACAATTTTATACTCTACATTTTTTTTTTACATTACATATAAAGCTGCATTTAGACCAAGCGAGCGAATGTTTGTTCTTCCCCCACTCCTTGTTTGAATATGTTTTGCGATCGGTGACTATAATATCTCTGACATGTGAACTTTAACAGTTGTTTCGTTATGAAATGGTAATTTTTATATTTGTCATATTAAATAGAAACATGATCATTTGTTCAATCCGTCTGGTCTTGTCGTTAGTTTTCGTAGTGCAAGGTCTTTCGTATTGAATTTTATCAAGTGGTCTCTGATGCTTTTAGTTGCGTAATATACATTTTCATACGTTGGCTTCTGATAGTAAGATTCTGCGGTCTACTTTTGAGGTTAGAAAATTTGTTGGATCTTTCTTAATGATTCTTCTTTCCCCTTCTCTTACTTGTGCAGCTAGACCTGCTAATATTTTTACGTCTACATATTATAGCGGGCAAAATCTGATATACAATTAAATTTACTATTGACAATTTTATTTATATTTGATTTTGTATATATATCGTATAATATTGTTTGATTCTATATAGACAATCTTCATTGTTATTTATTTTTCCGGGCTTATAAATTAATAACATATTCAAACTCCTCGAGTTTGAGTCTCCATTTAAGTAACCTAGAGGAGCCTGGTTGTTTTACATTGAATAGGTAAACTGAGGGTTTGTGATCAGTAACTACCTTAAATTGCCTTTCGTATATAGGATTTGAGAGTTTTTTCAAATTTATCGGTGACAAATTCTGCTGCGCAGAGTGCTGTCATGTCCTTAATAATTTTGAGGTCATTGGTAAACCTTCTCGAGTCCTTTTTCAACTTTTCCATATCGGAATGGAATTTCAAGAATAGTACCTTTTAAAACTTTTCAAATTTTGTTGAAAATACATCACTACATCAATTATAAAATACCCCACAGGAATTTTCCAGGAAGGGAACTCACTAAAAACGTAAGACAGTCTTTTGCCACGGGATTCCCTCTAAATTATTCCCTACGTGAACATGCCATAACTTTACATCCCATTGTGGATGCGTCCTAATGGCCATTTTGTCAAAAATAAGTCCAAACAACTCATCGATGCTGTCGATTTTGAGCATATGGCATCCGAAGCTTTGTAAACCTCGGCTATCAATATTAAACCAACGTGATAATGTTTTTGGTTGAGGTAGGCGTGTGAAGAATTCAGTATATGAATTGATTTACTATTTTTAGCAGAGTTTCTTAACACTTGGGTCACTTATTTGTCTGACAGATCGATTTGTACCTCGACAGACATTAACCCGTTTAAATGGTTCACATTGTGTGAAGACTTGTCAGCCGCCTTGCTTGAGTCATTGAATCTTTTCTGAATACGCTGTCCCCTTATCTGGCTATGTTGGGGGATGCGGCAGAATCCGGTTTTATATGAAGTCAAATCACATTCGACATGTTCGACCGTTAGTATGTGATTCTGACCTCGGTTGCTTGGAGATTTTCTTTATGTATGCGGTCAACTACTGGGATATTTATCAACGGGTTCGGTTACTTCTCACATTGTATTGTTTTGTTGTTTTTCAAAGGGTGACACATTTTGGCATTAATGCTTTGTAGTGTCTGACGACTGTCTGCCGATTCCCCAGACATATCGCTAGCCTATTATTGGTTTGTGACACAGATCAATTTAAATAGCATCAAAAATTTGTGGGAAACGAGCATTACATGTAGACATGCTCACTACTACGATTGCGTTTGGTTTAGAAACACAGTTTCTGTTGGGATGTTATTATATTCAGCAATATAAATACATAGTGATTTTGCTTGGCACTTATACATTGTAATGCTTTATTTTACGTTGTTGTTATGTTCCATATCCACAAAATGCACAATGTTTTTCGTTTTTGTGGATATAAAACAAACCGAGATAATATTTTTTCCTATTTTCGGGTTACAACACCTGTAATATTTCATTGTTACTGTGTTTTCGTCAATAATAATAAATGCATTATAGGTCATTATAATAGGTACCTATTTATCATTTATGACGATAGGAAAAATTGTTACAATAAGAATATTAAAAAAATCTTATGCTAGGTAAGTAAAGATTGAAAAAGGTCCAAATATAAATTTCTCATCAGAAAAAATAATAAATATAAAGGGAAATAAGGCAATTGAACGAATTATACAAAGGTTTCCAAAAAAAAAACTGTCATTAATTATTATTGTTTACAATGCAAATAATTTGAAAAAATCCTTATTTTGTGGCATAGACTTAATGTCAACGATTTTCTTGTTTTCTGATGGAACATGTTTAAAAAAATAGGAAATTGTAATTATTACTATTGTGTATAGGAACAGCTACTGCGAGGAATATATTATGACGAATCAAATTTATTTCAATGAGGTCATCATTGAAATCCTTTCTCCATTTCTCATTGGACAGAAGAGATTGCTTATCGTATTGCAATGCTTTAATTTTGTGAATTGAATATCGATAAAAGCATAAGAGGAGGCTGCAATGGCTTGGTAGTCTAAAAAATCACCCCCTAACATCTGTAAAACATTAAAAATTATCTTTTTCGATGAAATTTTCAACAAGTACCGAATTAATGAAAGTGGAGAATATTTATTATATTAAATAATAATTTCTTAGGTAACGTTTAATTACGCTATGAGCATTATCTAGGTACCTCTTGTAATGTTCCATGCCCAGGTTCAGAAAACTTTTGTTCAATTACATTAATATTTGAACATACCTAACCAGATGATAACAATTTAAGGAGAGCAGTTGACATAACGGAATTTTTATGTTGAGGTACCTACACATTAAATTTATCCGACCACAAAATTATATGATTTATGGCTGGAATGTCACGAATGGTCTGTGTCAGTATTTTGATCAATGCACTTGCCAAAACTTGCCAGATCTGCCATTTAGAAATTCGTGCCAAATACAATTGTATACAGTTTTATTTATATTGCAATAGGCTGTTAAATTAAAGACATTCAGACTTATAAAAAAATTGAAACGTTTGCCTTTGGAAGAGAAAAAACATTTTCCAAATCAAATGTTATCAGAAATTCTAGGGGGAGATGAAGGAAAATCCATTATTTACTTTAAAACTTCTATTTTTATAATAATACAATACGAATCACAAACAAATTAAAGCCAGTCAAACGTTATGCATGACCTGACTAAATGTAACTATGACTGAATAAACTGACTAAATTGTGTATTGTTTTGTTCTTTGTCCACATTCTTCCAGATAAAATGCGCAATGCCATTGGTCGAAAAGGATATGGCACAAGCCAATACAAATTATAACAAAGCATAGCGAATTATTACTATTGGTTTGTTCTATATCCAGATATGGAACAAACAAATGCAATCTTTTGTATAATTTTTATGGATTTGGAACAAACATATACTTAAAACTAGTTTATTTCAATATTTGTTGGTCTTATGGAAATGGAAGGGGCATTATCCGCATTATAGGAATAGAAAACATCTGTTATGTCCATATATGATATTAATATATCTTTAAAATATTAATTATTTCAAATTAGTTTTAGACTTTTCAACTTATTCTAAAAGGATAAACATTCATTTCCTTTATAGACCACATCAAACGATGTTAGCATATTGTTTGATAAATATAATTGAGACGTCCATGTGGGAAAACGAGAAGAGAAATTTTGAAATACTCCAAAATGGCGAGATATGTTTGAGATGCCAAAGCATCTTCAATATCATACAGCCTGCAGTTCGAAGCATTGAGTTTTGATCGACATGGTCAAATGGTCAAAACTTATCAATTATTTAATCCTTGCGTGAAAAGAAAGAAATATAAACGAGTGAGTGGTATTTCAAGTATGCGTGCGCGAGGTAAATGTTATTTTCCAAAATATTTGTTGGCTATTCATCATTAAAAGTATTAATAATTGCTTGCATTATTTATGACCAATGAATATATCCAGTCCCGGTGCCTATAAATTGACCAAACTGCGCTGGAATCTTCATACAGACTGATATTTCTTACATATGGATTATTAGTGGCACACAATCGCAATATGTATTGTATACTGACAGATGTGTCCTTCCAATGGATGGATGTAATTACTTTCTCGTATCTTTGCATGCCAGGTTGTCACCTTGCTTAATTCTACTCGGGGCTATGAATGCTTCAGGTATTTCCAACTGAACTTTCACGCAGTATTGCACGGGCATCATTGTCATTTTTATGAGTTTAATATTTTTGTTGTTTCGATTAATGTTGTCATAAACTACCTTAAAGTCAATGAACAGGTAGAATATCAGATTTGATATCGGCATTAGAAAGTTTATATGGAATTTAACCTTTTTATCGCGACATAATTTCGCTCATGTACTTGTTCGGGCGCGCTGCGATTTTTACGATTCATAAATCATACCGAAACGTCATTAAAAATGTACCTAAAAATCCACTGAGTGGCTCTAGCTATAATAAAACATTCCTTTTAATTTTACAGCATGTGAAAATAAACAAAAAGATCGTAAATTAAGCAACAGAGCTTTAAGAAATTCTGTCATACATAATAAAGCACGCTTGGAGTACATACCGCAGAGTGAAGTGGCCTCTATGATACCGGATAAGTGGTAGACACTTGCGCCGATGATTAATGTTCACACGTTTTTTAACACCAACACAGAACGCACACAATCGTTATTGTTATATTATTTCCTTACAACTTGGTCTCATATTTCAGTCACACCTAATTAATGTTTATGGCTTAACTATATTTCAAAAATTGATTTTGTCATGGTAGTCATAAAAACAGGGCACAGAGCATAAAGCGACATCACATGCTTCACACATAATGTTCGTCATTTTTCTTTTTTTATCTTTAGTAGTTGAAGCAATACACACACGACATCTTCGATATGGTTTTGTTTTATTTACTGTTGGAGGAATTTTACGGGGTAAATGTCTTAGGAGTTCTGTTTTTAAAATTCTTTTTGGGTTATTAACTACACGAGTAGTTTGTGATGTCGATGGTCTTGAGGCACTGCCATATGTTTCGATTAATTGCCGGATTACGTTTAATTGAAATTCAGCTAAACTAATTTTTTTACCGGTGATAACTTTGTAAAGTATGCTACTATTTAATAAAAATAAATCTATGATGTGGAATCCAACCTTTTTATACCACTTAAGACTCTTTCGCATACACGAGAGGCTGCTCAACATCATGTCAGCTTTGTCTACCGTGCCCATATTTTTATTATAATCCACAACGCATTGTGGTTTTATAATGGGTTGTCCTGTGGCCCTATTAATTTTATCTGTCGGTACCATGGAGTCATCGTGCATGGTACTGATCATATGCACTTCCCGCCTATCATGCCATTTTAACACGAGCAATGGGCCACGGTTAAGAGATTTTACTTGTCCTTTCTTCAGTTTATCAAATTTTGGCATTGACTTTCGTGTTTTACGTACCGTGCCGCAAGCATTTGTCTTTTTTTTATGTAGAAACTGAAATAATTCTGGGCTGCTGTACCAATTATCACAAAATAGTTTATGCCCTTTACCAAAATAATCCTTCATCAAAGTGGTGACAACAGCCCCAGATATTCCCAAAAGTTCACTATCACTTATTTCGGTTTCTACACCACAATAAATAATAAAGTCTAAAATATAACCGGTTTCCACATCACAAATCACAAATAATTTGATTCCAAACCTATGTCTTTTTGACGGTATAAATTGTTTGAATATTAATCTCCCTTTAAAAACAATGATACTTTCGTCGATGCAGAGATTTTCGTTTGGTAGCATTGTTTCTTTGAATATTTTTCTGCAGTGGTCAAGAAGTGAGCGCACTTTATAAAGACGATCTCCAGTAGGGATTTGGGTATCAGAGTAATGTAGCATTTGTAGAATCAACTCATACCGATCTCTTATCATAGTTTGGCCAAATATTTTAGAATTTAATAATGGATCAGCACTCCAATGTTCTTCAATTGTGAGATGGCGATTTCTTGTCATCAACATTGATACAGCATAAAAAACATACATCTCTTCTGGGCATGTATCATACCAGGCATGGATCCTTGCATTCGGAGTGTGGGCCTGTGTGTTGAGCATATGGTTGTGGTAATTATTTGTATGGTTAACTATGGTATTCATTATTGTTTTGTTAAGAAAATGACGAAAAAATTCCATTTCTGTGGAATTTTCATTGAGCTGTACACTAGGGTTAACGCCTGAGTTGAAACTATCAAAATCGTATGTGATCGGCACGAAGGGACCCGCAGTCCACGATTGGAGTAAACTGTCTAGTGCTGCACTGGTAGACGGTTCAGCCACTCCTTCATCACTGCCTATATTGGAAGGCTCGTCAACATCGTCGGGATGTTCTACTAGCGCAGCTTCTTCATTATCACTTTCCATCTCATAGTCCGAATCCAAACATTCAACATCAGGGATAGACATTTTTATTTAAACACTAAATATGCTATTATAACTTAACAGTTTTGAGGAAATTTAAAGTTTTAATTCACTACACAATAATATTAAATTTTAATCTTAGTTCTTTATTCGACTGAAATGAGAAGAATTTTAATCATCACTTTCCTTGAAATAAAAATGAGTGGCCGTGAATTTTGAAAATCTATTCTACATTTTTTAATTTAAATTTAAATATTTTACAGATTATTATTTACCTATTCTCAATTTTTCGTATGTATTTCCATACAGTACAAAAGATTTATTATAGGAATTTTAAATTATTTATGTGTTAATAATTTCGTTTTCACTTTACAACCACTGATTTAATTCATAAAATCACTTTTCATTTAAAGAATTAACGCACATAATTAATTATTAACAGAATGGCGCATCAATAATAATTTTATAGAAAACCGTAAAAAACTTTGAAATGTATCAATCACAACACGAAAGCAATCGACTGTTGAAAATTATCACCGCACTAGCCGATTTCATGTATGAGATCATTAACATCAATTCGCGCCGGCGCAAATTGCGCAAAGCAACTAGCGGTAAATTTTGAAACCAATCATTGGAAATCTGTTTTACTCCAATATCGACAGGGTATGTGTCTTTGCTTAATTTCGAATTATCTAAAAAGTCTTATTGAAAAAAAGTCACAGATGTCAGTAAAGGAATAACCCAGCTAGTTTTTCAAACAAATTTCGACTGTATTACTCGCCGAATTACGAAAATACGGAGGTAGAAACTTATGGGCACTTCTGGATGCCCTTAGCGGTGAACGGTTTAACTATCATGGGCATTTCTAGATGCCGTTAGCGGGAGGAGGGTTAAGAGTGTTACTCCTCCGCAATTATCGCACCGCAGTCGATTTCCTTTTTTGTGACGAGTATCAGTCTATCTTTTAGCATTCTTTCTGAAAACCGTACTGGGTGGATTAGGCGATGTATACGTTGTGTCGGGCCTTTCCAAAACTATTTTATCAATTCGCTCGTAATGCTAGAGTAATTTACGATGAGTTGATTACGTTTCAGAGTAATTCTAGCCTAAACATGGTAGCATTGGCCATCCCTATTTGTCTAATGACTCAGGTTCGGCTCACAAATTGATCTATGATCACCGGTCTTGTCTTTGACTTGTTTCATCAGTCTACTTTTGGTTTCATTCCTGCAGAGAAGTTGAGCCATCTGTTCTTGAAATATTGCAAGCAATGCGATATGATATCTGTATGACGATAAGTATTTACCTGGAGTGGCGATTCCTCCAGTTGTGAAAGTGGTTTCCTCGTTCTGTGCTCACCGACAAGGTAAATAGATCGGGGGATCCGTCCTTGTCGGACACATTTTCTCGCTTGAAATCTTTTTGAGATCACATTTATCTTGACAGTGGCATAGGTATGCTGGTGTAGATTTTGTGTAACTTATATCAGGTGCTCTCCTATACACCTGTTTTTAAGAACACAGTTCATATTTTATCCCATTTAAAGCAGTCAGGAGCTTTACGAAGCAGAGAATACCGCGTATAATTTCAGCACGCACTCAATTGGTAAACAGTAAGTATTTTTTTCAGGTTTCCTGCATTGTCTTTAGGTATTAACAAAGAGACAATATTTCTGCCAGTTCGATACTACCTTTCTTTAAAAGTTTATCAGTGATCTATTTGACTAGTGTATCTGTCCCCTGGGCAGTGGCAGTGTGCGTTCATTGCCGTCGATCTTTTCACATCTCTCCTTTCAATGATTTTGTTTGTAATTCTTAATTTTTATTTGACAAAATTCATTATTATTTATATTACCGGCCGTACAAATGGATCCATAAAATAATCTACCATAGAGTTGGGTATATCTATTTTAACCTGGCACTCGCGGGCTATTGTAGTATGACGAATTCACTCTCCGCGGTGACGGTTTTTGTTTAATTTAACTTCTGTGTTTCATAATAAAAATGGTAATAAAAAATGAGTTTTATGGCTCTTTAGGCGCCTAGACATGTTCAGATTATTTTACAACATTAAAAAACCGTAATAAATCAGTCATAATGTCAAAAATATCCGAAGAAATTAATTCTATACAAAGACTCACCATTTAGAAGATTTCCGCCATTTTGTTTTATGTATATGGAGCACTGCAAGGCTTGTATTTTGTTATTCGTCACGCTCGTGCTTGACGCGAGTATAGAAACACTTCACAAATGGTAATAAAATCACACATAATGTTTTTTCCCTGAGTAGGGTCGTAAATATAGCACAATAATTTTAGACTAAACAAACTTTTAGGCAGACACTTAAACAGCTATTAAATATTATTACTGAGTTACATATTTATTTTTACTTTTCACATTTAAAATTGTTTTGAAGAGTGGTAGATTTTATAACACGGACTGAGACATAAAGCCACATTGCAAATACAACACATATATCTAGATAGAGATGTTTTTTTTTATTAATTTTTGAATTTCCGCACACATGACAGCGTCTTCTGGGCTTTTTATTATTTGCCGTGGGCGGAATGTGTTCCGGCAAATGATCTGTTAAAGTTCTAGGTAACAACCTCAATGGATTTTCACTAGTCGATGGTCTGGGTTGTGGAGTTTTCGTGATTTTCACAGCGTACTTAGCAACTAATTGTTTTATCACGACTAACTGAAATTCTCCTAAAGTTTTTTTACTACCAGTAACAGATTTATACATATAGAATGAATTTAATAAATAGAGGTCAATCATGTGAAATGCTACTTTTTTGTACCATTTCACAGATTTCCTCATGCACGACAAGCTGCTGAGCATCATGTCGGCCTTGTCGACAGTCCCCATATTTTTATTATACTCTAAGATGCACTTTGGCTTCATAATGGGTTCTCCGGTTCTAAAATTAGTTTTACCGGTTGGACCGAAGGAGTCATCGTGCATGGTTGTAAGCATGTGGACATCTCTTCTGTCACACCATTTGAGAGCCAACAGTGGGCTTTTTGACTTTGCCTCTGTCTCCCCCTTTTTCAGCTTTTTGAAGCATGGCATTTCTTTGCGATTCTTACGTACAGTCCCACAAGCATTGGTTTTATTTTCATGGAGGTGTTTGAATAACTGTGGACCGGTGTACCAGTTATCGCACCACAACGAATGCCCTTTGCCCAGATACTCGGTCAGCAGCGTTGTCACAACAGCTCCGGAAATTCCAAAGTTTTGGCTATCCACTATGTCTGTCCCGTCACCACAATAAATAATAAAATCTAAAATATAACCCGTCATAACGTCACACAGCACGAACATTTTGATACCGAAACGATGACGCTTCGATGGAATAAATTGTTTAAAAATAAGTCTCCCTTTAAAAACAATAATGCTCTCATCGATACAGAGATTTTGATGCGGAATCATCGTGTCTTTGAAAATTTTGCGTGTATGCTCTAAAAGTAACCTAATTTTATTTAGTCTATCTGAGGTAACACTTGTTGGATCGGAAAAATGGAGCATTTGGAGCAATAACTCATATCGGTCTCTAGGCATTGTCTGACCGAAAATGGGTGCACTTAAAAAACAATCCGTACTCCAGTGTTCTTCTAGTGACAAATGTTTGTTTCGTGTCATGAGCATTGACACCGCAAAAAATGCATATAATTCTGATACAGTTGTATCGATCCAATTATGAGAACGTGATTTTGGTCCAAGTTCTTGAGTATTATATTGATAGTGAAAAAAAATGTTTGTTTGTTGGACTACCTTCAACATTATATCACGGTTTAAAAAATGTTCAAAAAAAAGACACTCAGGCGAAGTCTCAGTCAAATCGCTGTTTGCTATGCCGGATTGAAAATCATCAAACTCATACACGATCGGGACATGGGGTCCGGATGTCCATGTTCTCAAGTGTTCAATTGGCTCTTCTGATATATCTACATCACTGAGGTCAGATGGTTCCAATTCTTCTTCAGACAATTCGTAATCGGAGTCCAATTCCTCACTTAAACCAGCCATATTGAAGTTTGAAAAAAGTTTTCAACCAAACACTCACACGATAAAAAAGGTAAAATAGTCCAAAAAAATATAGTCAAAACACCTTATAACAGTTTAATACACATGAATGGAATAGTTAAAAACACATAAACAATAACACAGACAAAATATTTATAATAAAATTCACACAATACAATAGATCGCGTAAAATACGTAATATTTTGTATGGAAAAACGACAAGAGCGATTCCTTGCACAGTCCTCTCACAACAGTGATATTACGCATACTGCGCAAACGCAGTAAAGTGGCGCGATGTTTCAAGCCAAAATTAAATGAGCGTAGATTGACGGCCTGTCGAAGGCATGTCAAACATCGAAGTTTTAGTATTGTAACATAATTTATTTGACAATATTATATATATGTCACCGTTGGTAATGAAATAAGGCAAATTATGGTAGAGATTTCAAAATCATGCGTCATGTATATTCTACATAATCGACCGGCGCATTTTTGCGTACAACATTGGCGACAGAAGCGCTGTAGCCCCGTAGTTTTGCGCAATTTCGCGTACTACTTTCGTGACAGAAGCGGGCGCCGGGTTAAATAAAGGATACCGACACTTGGATGTTTTGTAAACGAGTATTGCGGTTGGCAAACTTTCATTTAAATAAGGCCATATGTGCGGCGGTTGTATAGCGACATAAAGACTACACTTGTGTTACAGCACCGGTTCCTAGATGTACTGGTTGGGATGTTTGTTTGGTATGGTTGAAATAGCGGATATAGCCGAGTCAGCAACATCATGTGATGCGGGCTCTTGATTTCCCGTCTAAGTATAGCATTCGTAGGTGGCCATGGTTGCGTAAACAACTTATCTATTGTCAGCTGTCGCTTATTGAGCTATGCTACGGTTTCAATTCTTTTACAATCCATCCAGAACGCATAAAGTATTTTGTTTATATAGCAGGTCGAGCATAATCCAAGCCTTGATCTGTGATATTTTTTAATTCCACCTTTGATGGATATTTTTTTGCCGTTGATATTTCTCACTATTTACAGGCGGAGATTTAATATGGGCGTATTTATAGTTTGGCAACAACTGGATACGACTTTCTCGATTGGCATTTTATGTTCAATTGTTATATGATGCATTAAATGCTTTCATTCCCCATTTCAGCTCCTTGCATATGATCGTTTTTACCGGTTACTGTAACAACTTTCCCAGAATCATTAATTTCTGAGGTGTGTTGAAGGTAATCTTCCAAGCCTTAGAATCGTACCGTCGATAGGTGCTACTCAAGCGGAGAGATATTTATTTCAGTTTCTCTGTCTAAATTCGCAGTGCCCTGCGTTACCCAGCCACCCACCTCACGGAGGATACGGCAATGTTACCACGCGCAGATGGTTCTGATAAATTATGCACTCATGAATCTATGTTACGCATCAACTTTTATGGATGCTGTGAAGACCGGCTTAAGCCGTTGTTACAGATTCTAAATTGGATACGTTTAAATACTTTATTATAGTCTTCCGTCATTGTGGTTGTTCATTCAAACCGTAGTTTCGATGACAACAAACTTTAGTCAAATATAGAGATGATTTTAACAGATGGAAATGTCATCGAACTCGGATGGGCCTACCCGGCAAGTTTCTGGCCTGCCATTATTTTACTCTTCTAATCGGGGCGTCGCTGCAGAATGATCGAATTAGAAATCGTGGTGATAATTATTAGACAGGTCTAAAAGCAGTCCCGATTCGATGAGAGTTTTGATCGATTTAAGATTCGTAATATTTGAAAGACTCTTCGCTCGTCATTCATACGGTTCCCATGATAACTGTTAATTCACTCGGTTCATATTTCTAGTCATGATTTACAATGTTAAATTAATTTTGTTCTTGTAATTTAACATTAATTTTCCTAGTTTAAAGTGAACTACTTTCATTCTTTGTCCATATCCACTCGGGGCAAGCATCAAGGCGGGCCAAGTTGAGACTCTTGAGGCATCCGTGGCACGTAGCCTAGATCCAACTATCTCAAGTGAAGATGCGACCCCGACTTCCATTGTCCCTTTCCATATTTCCGTATTTCTGTATTTCTGACAAGGTCGCATCCACCGCAAGCATCTTGATACCGGCCTTTCTCCGTCGGGGAGAATGGTGAAGGCCGTTTCACTAGAAGGCCAGAAGCGGGGTGGAATTGAGAGAAACGCACGTTGAGGTTGTTACTGGCAGTTTATTATATCGCTATGCAGGGTATAGGCGGTTTTTGCTGGCGGTTAGCTTGATGCTTGCTTGGTGCCGATGCGGTCTTTTTGGCTGGTTGTTGCTCGAGACTTGGAGATGCTGACTTGGCTTCGCGTCCAAGGCGAGAGAGATGCTGGCTGGTCGACGTCCAATACGAGAGAGAGCTTTTGCGGTCGATGCTGTTGGTTCGGCGTCAGATGTAAGAGAGCGAGATTTTTCGCGCGCGTCCAACTGTCAGGCGGCGTCATGTTCGTCCGTCGGTCGGGAACCTCCCTGTTTTACCGACGGATTGACTAGTGGCGGCGCGAGCGGCCGTTTTCGACAGACCGCGTCTGTTTTGGCGGGAGCGCTGACGAATTTGAATTTCCAATTCTTTGAGGCGGGCTTCGCTCGGCCGAGGGTTGCGAGAACCGCGAAGAGTGGACGTAGGCTGTGGGGTATGGGAAAGTTGATGGTTCGGTCCGTCCTTTGAGGTGGTCTCCTGTGGGAGACTTCCATCTGGTATCAATCTGTTCTCGAAGCTCAACACACAGTTACTCTTGGTTTTCGTAAGGTGCCACGGTAAAACAGCACGATTTCAAACATTCATTCATTACCTATTCTCGTACTTTTTTGACACCTGTTTGTTTGATTGCTGGGAACACTCTTTAGAGACATACAAGAACAATATAATTAAGAGGTGAAGTCAGAATATATGTAATCAATCACCGTGATTTAGTTTGTATCTTTTTGTACAATGTGGCAATCACGATTGTGAAGTACAAGTGTTTATTAACCCTTACAATAACTTATGTATATTAATAAGGTAAATCATTATTTCTATCCAAGACAGTCATTGTCGATACTGTATTAAGTAACATGAAGCGTCCAGTAAGCTAGACATTTTTTCAACTCTTTGTGTCCATGTGCTGAAACCAATCGCGCAGCATTGATTTTTGAATGCAAAATTCTAGACCCAAAACAAACCAAAATCTGACACAATCTACTGTAACCTAAAAATAAGTAGGTTGTTTTTTTAATTCTAGAAATTAACGGTTCTGTGTTTTTTTTTCACTGGGAAAGAAATGATCGCCGCTCTGTATGTGTAATTTAAATAAAACAAAAGAGATTTTGAATTAGAGTGCCGGTCAAAATGACCAGTCCTTTAAAAACCATCGGGATAAACAATTAAGGGTTAACAGTTGAAATGTTATGTTATTGAGCTTAGTCAAATATCATGACAAGAAGGCTTGCGAGGCCTTCATTTGGCAGAGGATAGATGTTAGCTGAACTTTTCTATTTAAATCTTGAAAATGATCTCTCGGCAACCGTCTGTCCTTTATCTGCTCGAGTCAATTAAAAACGTTTTCCTCAATATTATTGTCAGCACATGTTATGTTAATAACATTCAATACCCCGCTTCAATATGTCATAACTCAACTTTCGAAAAATTAGATTTTTTTGTTATAAGTTCCTTACAGAATTCAGCAATATTCAATGACATTTAACAGTTCGATGAGGAAATGTAATCCTAGAAAGGATTTTTGAGTCGTCTTCCTATTGAATTGGGGTATTAAAATATTTATTTTAGTATTAGTCAACAATGCTGCGGTTGCAAGGTAAAAGTTCTTAAGTCGCGTTTTTACGAAATTAAGATTTTGATGCCCAATGTGTATAAAGAATTGTGCTCTTTTGTGTATCATAGATGTCACAAACTAACTTAAGCACTTTTACCCCGAAACTACAGTGATTGTAAAGTTTTTTATTCAAGTATTTGTAAGTCGACGATAATTGTGTTAATTATGTAAAGGTTTTTTTGCTGTGATGTTTGTAAAATAGCAATTTTTATAAAATGCTTCCGTAATCTCGTAAGATTTATATTTAATCTTATTTCCAGAAAAGAAATGATTGAATAGGTACCTAGTTGTTTTTTGAAGTCGGTGAAAAGCAAATGTTTTGTCGGCTTGAATGGAAAAAAAGATTGAACAAAAAAAGACATTTTTATTTTAGTTTAGTTTGTAACAATTACAATGTATTAGAGCAGCATTAATCTTATCTATGGCATTAATACACATACAAAGTTTTAACAATTTCATTAACCGAGCGCAAGTAAAAATTCAATTTTCATGTTTCAGTCTCACAAACGTCTCATGATTTCTAAAGCTATCAAAATACTATATAATAGTATCGATGTCATGGGAAAGTAGCAAGTGGAAATCCGTCTCTTGTACACTGCAATCCCGCATTATTTAACTCACAGATAAATGTTAAGCTGATGATTTAATTTATTGTAAAAATACACAAATCGGCTTAGTTATTAATCATTTTGAAGTGTCATGAATCTTTGATTCCGCTCGGCTTGTTAAACTGTAAAACACTTTAATTTCTGTGATAGACAATCATAAATCTAAATCTTGCTACAAAATAGTGTCTCAATCCTATCAGCTGTTATTTGGTTTTATTTATCATATTAGAGGTCTGATAATATGACAGTAATCATCATTTTATTACCTTTTAACTGGATGTATTATTCTGTGTGCGAAAGGACAAGAATAATAAGTCTCAATTTTTTTTAAATGAGTCGGATCTGCCAAATAAATAGAAGTCAAATAAAATCAATGACGCTGAATTAGTGAATTTCACACAGAAAATATAAGAAATTCACGTACAAAGTTGTCTCCCTTTGGCTCTCTTGAAAAATAGTGATTTTAGACGTATATACTTTTTCCATTTGCATGCAGAATTCATTTTTACAGAATGTACAATACTTTTATAATGACTCTCAATTTACCAGGGTTGTGTTAATTGGGTGAGAGATAAAAATGCTCTACCATAATTGTTTTTGCACTTCAAATGATTAAAATTTTTTACAATAAACTATTTTTTTTCAAGATTTATTAGTAAGTGCAAGTACACTATAACTAAAATTTAGCGAGATCCTGACACCGGTTGGTAATAAAGGTAATTGAAACTTTTAAAACATAAAGCACATTAGTGCGAATCCAGTGGATGCGGGTTCGAGTCCCGCTGGGGTCATTACTATTATTATATTCCTACACATGTCATGTAGTGGATAATATAATAATTATATAGTTTTAAATATTTTCAATATGTTTTGGATTATCCGGGATATATGTTTTTTCCCATCTATCCTGGTAAATTGAGAATCCACAGTTTATTTAGGTGTATGATATAAGCGGCAAGATCCTGACAAACATCTTTAACTAATTTCACATATTGTGATCCATTGAATATTATGCAAATTCACTAAACGGGCAAGACCTACCTCTAAAGCAATAATCCAGAAACACCTATAATTAATTTCACATATTGTGATCCATTGAATATTATGCATATTCAATACTAGACGGTCAAGACCTAACCTCTAAAGCAATAATCCAGGCCATTAATGTTCATGGCATGTATCATTATTTCCATTTTGCTGTCGGAAGATTTTTGTTTTTTATAACAGACTAAATTATTTTTTAATAAAATAACACAATGCGCTTTGCCAAATAAAATGATCATAAACTAATTCTGTGTTTTATTTTTATTGAGTGGTTCAATTATACATTCATCCACTCGTATGACGGCAGTATTTTGGCGACAGTATAGAGATATCCACATAAACAGAACCACATTGACAGGAATCCTTTACTTCTAGAGAGGCAGAGGTAGAATTCGTCAATGCCAACACGTATTCAACAACTCAGATGGCAGAGTTCACCAGGGAAGACATACCCAACGCAAAACTCAATAGCATACTCAGGAATTAGCACATAAAGGAGAGGGATTTAATTTCTACTTATGAATGCTATACGCACATAGGATATGTCCCGTTGTTTCAGCATATGATGTGTGGATGGGAGGGATTTTTGCCATCCTGATGAAAACGCTTTGGCATGGATGGATTGCGGTTCTACTGATTGTCAATGTAGTTTTATTTCAGTGAATAAATTGAATAGGTTTACATTACGTACATATTTACAAAATGGATCTCAGTGCCAGCGCTAGTGAGATCACTAGCAGCAAGCGTCTTGAAGTTGGGTTCAATATATCGTCGTTTCCATTGCAAAATTGAATATCTGCAAAATTGAATATCTGCAAAATCTCAAGTTTTCAGGGGAGCATAAAAACAGTTTACAAAATGTATGGCACTTGAATCAATTCAAAAAAGGTTTTCATAATTTAATCGATAATGCAATTTTTGTAAATTGTGTAATTTTGCATGTGTGTAAAGGTGATTTTTGCGGTTTTAATTATACAAAAATGTCAAAAACGCATATTTTGCAGATATACAATTTTGCAATGGAAACGACGATATGTAGTTGTTACTGTCAGTCAATCACTGAGGTTTCTGTGTTGAGACCTGTTCAGTTTTTATTAAGGAAAATGCTTGCTCGCAGTGTATCCGAAAATACTTGCATAGAACGCAGGTTAAGAAACTGCTTTTATGAGCTACAAAAAATTCCATGGTGGGTTGCGGATTGGTCATCACTGCCGTAAAGTCTAAAATTCAATTAATAAACATTGAATTTTAGTTATGGGCGTCACAAAATTTTATCTATTGAATTGTACAATCACGGGCCCTAATAAAGTAGTCATTGAAAGATTTATATATTTAGATGCTTTTATTAAATATATAATTCCTATTGAAGGATAATATCCACATAACTACCACAATATGATGTAGATGTATCTTATAGGTGTTTATTTCAATTTTATTTATTTCACATTGCAGAATATGCATATCAAAAATAATTCTACATGTCATAAAAAAAAAATATATGAAAATACATAATAATAATTTTTTTTCTGGAACTCATATAACACAAATAATTCTACTATTTCACAATGTTCTTCTGATATCATTGCTTCTACAATTAGATATGGACTGAGTGCTTTTATTTTTTATGCCTGACCAAAATTTAAGTCAGTCTTTGGTATTGCCACTCTTCCGACATAAGTATTATAAGGTGAGCCAAAGTATAGGTGTCCCTTGAAGACCAGAACGTCGCTTATTGCTGCAAGGCTTTCGTCGAGGTTGTGCCACGATTCAATGACATTTCCATCCAGGTCTACTATCAGAACAGTCACTCTTTTGGGAGCGAACACGGATATTGTTTCGAAATGGCCAATCTACAAAAGAAATATAATATACAGTACATTACTTTACCACTATGAGATTGCCTTTAATTATAGTATTGCGGTTAGATAATTCTTTTTGAAGTAATACTTCTTTGGGGGCGTTTTGGTAGAGAGCGAAATACAGAACTGCGCGCGCATACCGTTACGAAAGTGCGCGTCAGTATGAAACAAGCTGCGAATCAGTCAGCTGTACACAACGCGAGTTTGATAGTAGAACTGTTCCGTTGCCTAGGCAACGACTTTATTATTGTCGGCCATTTGCAATTCCTTACTTAAACAAACGATTAAACATCAGAGTGACACTTTAAAAATAAAAACAATGAGATTTAATTATAAATTTAGTTAAAGTGTATAGAAATAAACCAACGGCGCTCCAACAAATAAGCGGCCGTTTTTCTTGAGTGTGTAATTTAAGAAGATAATTAAGAGCTAGTCGAAGAATCTAGGTTATCACAAGTTTTGTTTTTGTTTTGTTAAGTCAAATAAGTATAACTTTTAACGCGTGTACACAACGATTTTTTTTAAATACTTGTATGTCACTTGTACTCCTTTGATTCTTAGCATCTCAAATATTCGGTGGTTGCACAATTTACCTTGTGCATGATTTTTTCAAAGAGTTGAGTAGGACAAATCCTGTTGAGAATATCAAATATCTTTTCAATTGTTGCCATTGTGTGGATGACAGCTTTGCGCAGAAGCGGGTAAGGTGATATATACTGGAAGAGAACGGGCTCAGAGCGGTCTCTGGAATGCACCAGGGGTACTATTATATACTCGCCGTGCATTCTTAGGTTTCCCGGAAATCCTGTTAATTAGAAGCAAATTCAAATTTATTTATTTACATGAACATTTTTTTAAACATATTCGATCGTAAGAAGATCGTAATTTGGGGCTAACATGGCGGAGGTTGCATTAACAGATTTTTGTTTTTATCAGAAATGGATGTTAGCCAATTACTCAACTTATTATGTCTATACACACCAGTCGGCGAAGGGTGGAGGTAAGCTGTTAAGATCCGCCACAAATAGTGCACACTAAACTTTGTCAATTATACATATTTGTTTTCATTGAAATAAGACTACAATTTACAGACGGTGTTAGTTAATTTTTTAAATTCAATTAAACCCTGCGAAACCAAGCCACAATAAATAATAGTCACAAAATACTCCGTCTATCTCTAAAATATCGAAAATTATGCAATTAAATCATTCATAACTTTGGATATTTTATAGATAGAATAATATTTTTTATCTATTATAGTTTAGGCAGGGCCTAATGAATTTAAAAAAAATGAACCAACAATATGTATTCTTAATCCAACGAAAACAAATAAGCATGGATAAAAAAGTGTGCACAATTTTGTCATATGGTTTGGTTGGGCAGGGTTTAATGGATTTTAAAAAACTAACCAACACCATCTGTAAATTGTAATCTTAGTTCAATAAAAACTAATACGTTTGACTAACAAAGTTTGATGTGCACTATTTATGCTGGATCTTAACAGCCTACCTCCACCCTTCGCTACTGATACACACGTATGAACACTATGGTAGAGTTTTTATTTACATTCACAATACAGATTTTGCATCCACGGTGGTCTGAGAAGCAGAGCAGCCGTAGCTCGCGGGTTTGATCTTGTACCTGATAAAAATACATATTTTTCAATGTGTCTGTTTCAGTGTAATATGCCAATGGGTCAAGCGAATGACTAATGATCATTCCGCATATAAAGTCTTTTGATATAACCTCCATTCTATAAGGGACATTACGAGTGAACATAGTAAGTAGTTGACTATTATTATTATTAATTAAATATAGATGGTATTTTACCTGGTATTCTGTCTAGAAATACTTCTGTCATTCCTTGCTTTGGGCCAGAAATGTAATGCCGTATTAGCCGACTGGCAGCCATCTCTGCGACAATGATGAAGTCCTCATCGGGTGATAAAACCAAGCCGTTTGCGAAGAGTATTTTATCCATCAGTACCTCACACTGTTTACTAGCTGAGTCGTATTTTATGAGCCTGGATAAAAATATAATAATATACATAAATCTTTTCTTTATAATACTGGGTGTGGCTTATCAAATAAGAGATATTATATAACTGAACTTTTCTCTCAATAGGTTGATTGTGCCATGAGCTGTACGACTTGTTGGAACCGCATATCGTCCAGATTAAAATACTCTAATTCATGCCAGAAAAAATCAGTAATCATATTTTTGTAGCATTCTCCAATCTCCATTGACAGAACAGCATTACCATACAGTCCAATTACACCACCAGACCATAAACCACGCCAAACTGTTAATTATTGTGGATATAAAGGTGTTTCAAGAATAGCATGTGGGTTGTCATCATTCCAAATGTGACAGTTGCGCATATTTAAGTCATTTAACCAAAACTGAGCTTTATCGCTGAAGATGATTTTTTCATGAAATAATAGGCCTGTTTCAAATTGCTCTAAAGCCCAATTGGTAAAATTTCGACGCACAATCATTTTCATCCACTCTTTGATTCACAACATCAATATTTTCAGCAATACGTTTACGATTTTGACGGATTTGATTCTTAACATCACATATTACATTAGCATTTGACTCGAATTTAAAATTACGAATAGTAAGTCCTATAGGTTGATTATTTTGACCATAAATTTCACCTAATACTCGAAACGTAGTTTGAATAGATTCATTATTGTTGTACATAATAAATTTTAACAATTTGTACACGCTCTACAACTATGTATCTTTCCATGATGATTTACCATACAATACAATACTGAACATAAATGTTAATTTGGTTGGGAATCAGAAAAAAATGGCCGCTGACGTTTCAAAAATTTATAATACTAATTTGATAACCCTTTACATAGGGTGGCCAGATTTAGGGAATGTGAATACAGGACATTTTCAATAGGATTCACTTTTTCAACGTTATTCAAATTAAAATTTACTTATTTACATTACAAATTCAAAATGTTTATAACGTGACATGTAAAAATGACAAAAAAATTAAAATAGTATTAGAAAAAGTGTACAAAGACATAAATACATAATTCATAAAGAGTGTACACTAAGTAGACCCTATTTTAAGAATTTATAAAACAACATCCATCTAAACCATGGGTGGCCAACCCGCGGCCTGTGGGCCGCATGTGGCTCGCTGGGTGTCAACTTGTGGCCCGTGGAGCAGTGAGAAAATAAAAATAATATCAAATGCTACCTACCGCTAGATGTGCTAATTTCGCAAATTGAGATTCGATATTGGCTCGAGATTTTAAAAAGCACTGTGCGCTTTTTGCTGCATTTGTTACGCCATTCTCTGTAGACGTGAATTTATTACCAGGAAATTTACAAATGGAACATTGTTCCATTTGTAAATTGCGTTGAACAGTTAAAGAGTTGTTGAACCAGTTGCGATGAACAGTTAAAGAAGAAATTCCATCATGTTGGTTTGGAAGAGTTTTACAAAACATATTTGGACAAGGAGAAATATCCTACATTTTACAAACTTGCTCTAATGATGACTTCGCTATTTGGAAACACTTACACGTGTGAACAGCTTTTTAGTCGGATGAAGCATATCAAATCCCGAGTGAGAACACAAATTACTGATGTGCATTTGGAAAACTGTTTGCGTGTAGGAACAACCTCACTCGATATCGATATTGATGCACTTAGTTCTGCCACACAAAATCAAACTTCTTACTAAAATTTATTATTTTTATATTATTTTGCTTATTTTTTATCATTTAAAAAAAAGTCTAATCTAATAAATATGTTTGATTCTGATTTTTGTTTTATTTTATTGATATATATAATCTATATTTCTTTTTTGTTTTGTATTATAAAAAAATCGGTTTTGCGGCCCAGTAGGAAATCTCATTTTTAGAATCTGGCCTTGCTGCTGAAAAGGTTGGCCATCCATGATCTAAACTCAATCGTAGGTGGAATATATCAATATCCAAAGCATTTTGATTGAACACAGCTATTTCCCACCAATTGGCATTACCAATGGCAGGTTAGTTCTAGTGGAACAAACAGCTGACTTTCTTTTTATACCCCGTATAAGTAAATATAGATCTTTCATAACTTTTATACCACAATTTATATTCGCATACACTAAGAGAAGGTCTATCACGTAAAACCACAGTTAGTATACATACAGCCTTAGATAAAGGAGTCATAAGAACAAAATTATGATAACTGGTATCTCTGTTGATAATAAAAAAATTGGCATGAATGATTTAAGCTATATTAAAATGGTAGTCTCTCTATGCATCACGGTTATTAATTTTATATTGAAGTGACTGAATAAAGATATTGTAATTAACTGTTTCTTTTATTCAACGAATAATTCACAAGATTTAAGAATATATCATTCTGATTATTGAACATATATAATTTTGAAAAACACTTTCTGAGAGATTATTTATTATAACCAATAGAAAAAATCTTTTTTGAAAAAAAGTAAGCCAACCCGACAGGGAATCGAACCCCGTATCTCCCAGGTTTACGCCCTGATCCGTGCATTACCACTATGCCACGAGGTGACATACTAATTGCGACAAATTTTAACTATTGGTCAATTTTAATACCTACTCATCAGTGCTATATCAAATGTTTAGCAAACTGAGAATCTGTTTTACCGTTCCTGAAAGACCGGAGGTGTTCTTCGAAACGAGTTTTTATTGACCTGCTAGATTGACCAATGTAGCATAGACTACATGTGCCACATGTTATTTTATAAACTCCGTTTTTCTCCAGTTTGTTGATTTTATCTTTACTATTTTTTAAGTTTAATCCTAAATTATTATTAGCTTTGAATGCTACGTTAACGCTATGTTTAATTTCTTGATAAATTTTGTCTGAAATATTGCCGTGATAAGCAATGGACTTGTAATAACGATTTGAATCTTTAACGTTAGGGTATATTGTTGATCTAGCTAATTTAAGTTGTTTTTTATATAATATTTTATCTACCATTGATGTTGCATATCCATTACTTAAGGCTATTTGTTTAATCGTATGTAGTTCATCCTTAAAATCTAATTTGTTCATGGGTACGCTAACTAGCCTGTGGATCATGACATGGTATGCCGCCAACTTATGAATCCATGGATGTTGCGATCCTTTATGTATAGTAGTTTCAGTGTAGGTGGGTTTTCTATATATCGTCGTTGCACAAAAAAAACCTCCAATGTGCCATTTTTACGAAAATTGGTTTTTGATGCAAAAATATTCTACGATTTTTTCTGCATCGTTGACAAGAACCTCCAATGTGATATCACTTTTTGGTTTAAAGTTATTTTCGAAAAACTAAACCTCCAATGTGATGGGTCTCATATTTAAAAGTGGATAAATCTCCGATGTGCTGACTTATCACATTGGAGGTATTGTTGTGCACGCACTCGGCACATCGGAGCTAATGAGTTATACGCTAATATTGCGCCGATAAACTATCAGTTGCTAAATGTGTGTTATTCGTGATATAAATAAGCTGTTATTCTAGATACTTTGCAGTAAGATACTTTGAGGTAAGTTATTTTTATGATATACATGTATTATTCATCAATTTCGTCGTCCTTCTTTTTGTTTTAATGCTTAATTTGGACATTAAAAGTAAAAAAAAACCAAACGAAAAGACTTCTCGGAAAATCGTATACCGGACAGAAAGTTGTAGAAGGGAAAAAAACAAAAGATATACCGTGAAGAAGGCTTGTGGGCCGTTGTGGTCGTATTATGACCACACCTAAAAGTAAATATTCTTTACTTTGCGGAGATATTTCTTTCCTTTTAAGAATTTTTTCCTTAACACACTTGGCATAAAAGAAGATATTTATAAACGATGGACAAAACATAATGATATAATACGTCTTCCAAATAACTATATAGAAAACAGTACTCTAAGCAGTGTATATGAAGTATCATTTACCAAGGGACATCGACAAGATAAACTCAAGGACGTCAGGAAATGGCTCAATCTAATACCTTTAGTACCCAGCCACTATTGTAGAGCTTCTTCCAATAGAAAGTATGTGGAGTCAAATTTTATATCCATTCTGCATATGCATAACATATATATAAAGAATGGTGTTTGGAGAATAATCTTGACGCCGTTAATCGAAATATTTTTAGTAAAATACTACATGAAGAAAAAATTTCAATCCACAGGCCTAGAAAAGACCAGTGTAATTTATGTTTCGGATTTAAGCTCGGCAATGTAAACGAAGAAGATTATGAATTACACATAAAGAAAAAAGAAGAACGTCGTATTGCCAAAAGTGAAGCCAAAGAATGTGCCAACAGCAAAAGAATGTTTATCACCATGGATTTGCAAAGTGTTTTGCTATGTCCGAAGATATTAGCGTCATCCGCATATTACAAATATTTCGCATATTTCAACCATCCATATTGCAATCCGCATATTTCAACTTCACAACTTTACCATCTATCAGTTAAATGATGCAGATGTAATTCTTTATGCTTGGCATGAAGCAGATCGTAATGTAACAAATACACATCTTGCATTATTGACTATTTAAGGAAATTGTCCAATGAATACGAAAAAATTGTAATGATGTCGGATGGTTGTAACTATCAAAATAGGAACAATGTTCTTGGGAGTGCATTGAGCGATTTCGCAAAATCCCACAATAAAGTGATAGAACAGTTGTATCTAGAAAAAGGGCACACTATAATTGAGGCAGACGCTGTGCATTCAACTTTAGAACATTATTTTAAGCCGCCAATTTTCTCACCTTCCGTTTACATTGCGAGAATGCATTTAGCTCGGCCTAGTCATCCATACAAAGTAAATTCTACACATTACGATTGTTTCAAAAAATATGACGATTTAAAAACAAATCTATCTTCACTTCGCCCGGTAATGAAAGTTGGTGATCCAGCAGTTGTTGACATTCGTGGCTTAAAATATCTACCGAGTGGAGATATTGTATACTGAGCCTCTATCCATATATGAATCAAAATATAAGCACCTTCAAGAGTTGAAGGATGTAATTGATAGAAACCATCGCATCTTTTATGACACTCTAAAATATAAGCCAGATAAGAAACAATAGATAACTTCCAGTATTCCGTTAATATTAGATTTTTTCTTTTAATATTCAAATTCACATTTTCAATTTTTCTTTTAGTATCTATTCAATTTTAGCAACGAGAGCAATACTTTTGAATAGGTAGCACATTCTTCGTTTTCGTATCCCTCATTGTTTAAGATCGTGACTCTTTGGAAATGTCCTAGTAACATCTCTTCAGCGATCCCTGCGCTTTGCATAGTTGAAGGTATTGAAAGCCGCGTAGTGTACTACACTTGGTCGGACCATCTTGTTGGCGACTTTCCTCTCCCGTGTCGACCCTCGATATTTCCGCTAACAATGAGCCTTTCCAAATTATTGAATAAATAAGGATAATCTAATAATACAATTTAAATAATAGTATGGCTTTTTTCAATTTTCTCATTGATTCTTCTTATAAAGTTATGGTATAAAGTGTTGTACAAGGATGACAACGCATAATAAATATCTCCAATGTGCCAAAACTGTGCAACACTTACCTCCTATGTGACAGTGTAAACATGTTATTTCTTTTATTGTAAAACTGATGAACATTATCGATCATTTTAACAACTGATAGAGTGTAATTAATATTACTCCGATAAACTGCAGTACTATTAAATTCAAAATGATTTTTTAAAACTGTCTTTTGTCTTTATCTCAAAACAACAATGACAACGCATAATAAATATCTCCAATGTGCCAAAATTGTGCAACACTTACCTCCTATGTGGTGTAAACATGTTATTTCTTTTAATGTAAAACTGATAAACATTATCGATCATTTTAACAACTGAAATAGTGTAATTAATATTACTCCAAAAAAATGCAGTACTATTAAATTAAAAATCATTCTCTTGATTTTTTAAAACTGTTTTTTGTCTTTATCTCAAAACAAGATTTTTGCACATCGGAGGTTTTTTTTGTGCAACGACGATATTTTAAAGTTATGTATATTATTAACCCTCTGAATAGTGAGGTCTAGAAAATTAATTCTGTTTTCTATCTCTACTTCGACCGTGAATTTAATATTACAGTGCAATGCGTTAGCCCTTTTGACGAACGAGTTTAGTTGACGGTCAGTTCCTTTCCAGCAAATCAAAATATCATCTACGTATCTATGGTAATATAATATATCAGCTACTGAGTCTATTTTAAGTGATTCCGATTCGAATTTGTCCATAAAAAGTTTTGCGAGCAAAGGACTTAAAAGAGACCCCATAGGGACTCCGTCAAGTTGATTATAAAACTCTGAATTAAATGAGAAATAGTTATTTTCTACACATAATTTCATTAAAGAATAAATTTCTTCTAACTCGAATGGGTGTACTTTAGCTTTTTCTAGTGTTTCGTACACTATTTCTAAACATTCTTTAACTGGAATATTAATAAATAAACTGGTTACATCTAATGATACCAGCTTACAGTTGCTAGGTAAATCTATGGTATTTATTTTATTAATTAAGTCAACTGAATTTTCTATGCTTCTTTTGGCTTTGAAATTTGTAAGATGTTTAAAAATTTTATTAACACAATGCTTACGGGTCCTTTTAATTAATTTTGTAATTAACGTGTTAATTTGCATTTGAAAAGTAATTAGCAAAAACACAATTTTGTGCGGCCCGTAAGCTATGGGTTGATATAATATGCTAATTTGACTGTTGGCGTATTCGTATATGATACCACGGGCCTAATAGGAATATTAGTCTTATGTATCTTCGGTTGACCATATAGTAAGGGTGCCATAGGATTCATAAGAGTAACACTACGTTTGATAGCTTTGGTAGGGAAAGTGATAGAGCAATCATTTATTAATGTTTTAACTTTAGATGCGATTTTAGACGTAGGGTCTTTATTGAGTTTAACAAACTCACGCGGATTAAGAAAGTTATTAACTTTTTATAAATAGTCTGCTGTGTTTATAATTACAACAGAGTTGCCTTTATCTGCCTTGGTGATCACCAAGTCGTAATCTTTAACTTTATTTTTAATAGATTTAAGATGTGAAATTTCGTCATTATTGACCTCGCGTTTCTTCGTGTGCAATGCATCCGAAATCATTTTAGTTGTTGTATGTTTAAGTAATTTATTGTTATCAGCTATAGCTAACGCCATTTCAGTGTCGATTGCTAGTAATTCCAGTTGTTTCTTAGATGGCAACTGTGGGATTTGGTATTTAAATCCTTTGTTCAAAAGTTGCATTTCTTGATTAGAAAATGTAACATTAGACAAGTTAATTGTTTTTTCATAAAATTTAATTTGTTTAACAATGAATTTTGATGTTGATTCTACGTTAACGTTATGAGATTCTGTTAGTTTTTTAAGTTTACGACAGTGTTTCTGAAATTTATCAAATATAATTTGGCTAATCTCTTCGCGAATGGCATTGTCTAATGTATCGAATTCAATTTGATGAAGTTTAAAGGATAATTCTGAATGAAGAAGTTTAATATAATGTAAAAGATTATCACGTTTCCTCATACCCTCCCGGATCTCTGCCTTCAGCCAAGTCGTTTTTGCTCTGTTGATAGCAGTTTTACCTGCTGCACTAGTAGATTTTGTCTTGATTTGGATGTAACTTAGGGACACTTTATACTTAATGCACTGCTCATTAAACCACACGTTCTGTACCGTGATTCTATGCTTAAGTTTTAAACGTCTATAAAAACTTGCTTGGATGGCTATATCCGCCATCTTCAATTTATTAATTGAGTTAGCATTTACTTGGTAGAAATTTTGAAATTTAGTTGAAATTTGAAATTTTGATATCCATTAAAAAACCCACTTAGGGTTTTCAAAGTATTAATAATATTAAAATTAATAATAAGTGTACAAATTCATAATATTGCTAGAACGAGTAAGAGAATGTATTCTGTCTCTATCTATACACGTCTAGTATTTAAGCAAGGGCAAGCGGCCTATCTGAATAGTCTTGGTAATGGTGTTACAACCGAAATAGTTATCGACAAACCTTTTTAAAAACCTGTAGAATTTAATATTAATTATATTTTCATTTCTTGTAAAATGGAATTCTACCAAGTAAATGCTAACTCAATTAATACAAAAATATTGTATTTTTGAGGATGCCGTCGTACTGAAATTCCCAATCATTGACAGATTTTGGCACAATTATGTCATTCACTACTTTAATTATTATTTATTTGTATATTATTGTATTAAATTTCTTGTAAATTTAAAAATAAAATATAATAAATACTTTATTTTTTTTAATTTTACAAATTATATTTTGATAACGAATACATGAATAAAAAAATGACTATGTATTTTAGATTTCCCAATATTTACCAGCTTGTTGTTTTACTTCATCATGATTATGTCCTTCTCATCGTCGCTTTAGTATTTGTTTGCCGAATATCCATTTTTGTCGAAATCGACATTTTAATGCAGTTCAATTTCTTTTATCGAACTCTACCGAAATCATTTATAAAAACAATATATTTTTATCTAGGAACAGAGATATTTTTTTAAAAAACCCGAATACGCCATGTTCAGTTACAATTACTCCGTGGTGTTCTCCCGAATGTCCAACTATTCGTACCTGAATATCCAAGTTAATTTCGGTCGAAATATATCTCTGGCTGAGTGTTTATTTCTCGAATATGACTTTAGCCAATCAAACCGCGCTCACGCCGTGCATCTTGCTCCCACATTCACACTGTCTAGCTCTAAAACAATCACGCCCACTTTCATATTTTTCGGCTGTCCGGAGACTTCTTTCAAATTTCGTCTTATTGATATTGTTTTTAACGTTACTATTGTTTTAATAGTGAATTCATCAAATTTGAAGAGATCATTCATAGCTGATACATCATCAGTTCGCCCTGAACTTACAGTAGAGTTGTGGAAGTGAGTATTTTAACCTAAATAACTGCATTTTGTTTTGATAAATGACACAAAATCCCAACGGTTATATGAATTCTACAGTATGACCCGGCAACTACTATGACGTAAAAAAAAATTATTATTTCAAATTATTATTAATCAAACATTGTTTGTCTTTATTTTACTTTTAATCTAGGTATTTCTATGAAAATAAAGACGATGCTATTATTTATTTTTGAATGCGCTGATAGTTAATTTAATTTTATATGTATGTTAGTAACTATTTATTTGGTGGATATTATATACTTAGGATATTGGTACCTACCTAATATTAGCAGCCAATGGTAATTAATTTATACATGCTATTATTTTGTGTTGTTATTCCTTACAATAGTAAATATATAATATTTATTTGGTGGTTTGTAATAAGTTTAATTGTCAATTATAGAAATATATAGATATAATAATATACAGATATATATAAATAGATTCTTTTTTTTTTTGAAAAAGTATTAATATAAAATTGTTAGCAAGTACGAGTACGTACCATCATAAAATATATTGGAGAAATGACCGTGACGTCGGTTAGTAATTGAAGTAGTAGATGCCTTATAATATATTTTCTCAGAAGTGATTTAAAAAAATTATATAAGTATGTTCAATTATTAGAATGGTACATTCTTAAATCTTGTGAATTATTCGTTCAATAAAAAAATAGTTAACTATTTTATTACTTAATCCGAAATAAAACCGAAAAAGCGATTGCCGCATGTTATTATTACATACGAACTTGGGTAATTACGATCATTAAGTATTTAAATAGTAGAAGTAATTATTAACAATTATCGTGTAAATAAATATAACATTTGAGGCGCGTACTTTTTGACCACTCAGTAATCCGTGGGCCGTGCAGCAATACGCTACGGTCTTAAATCCCGAACGTCCATGTTTTGTCCCAAATATCCATTATTCTGAGAGAGCGCTATAAATTTCCCGAATATCCACAGTGAGTACTTGTAAATAAAACGCATTTTCTGTGCATTTAATGATTTATACCAGTATATTATTCTTGAAATCTATTCTTAGATAATGTTGCAATCATACAGTATAGAAAGAATGATTGATACATCTACTGATATTAAAATATACGACAATGAAATTTGTTTTTCGTCTCCTGTAAAATTGACATTTGGTCTATTCGGGAAACAAATCCTATAGCGACGTCATGTTCTCAGAGAAGGACTCATGTTCTCAGAAACTATAGAAGATAAAAATATATTTCTTTTAAATCTAAATTTTTTTTTACGTAATTACTTACATAATATCTAATTTTATTTTAATGACAATCAAATCTATTCATTTTGCCCAATATTAAATACGGTTGTGAAAAGGTTAAGTCATTGATACCTAATGTTTTCCAAATAAAAAAATAAATTACCTTCCGGTGCCATCCATAAACATCGAATATAACCCATTTTGAATATCTACAACAGTCGAAGAATCTGTCCAATAGATGTCACCATTTTTAGCAACACTGATGCCATTGTATATTTTTGGAATTTTTCCGTTTATCTTCACGTCATTTTGGAGAATGTTTTCTTTATTTCCGTCTGTGACATTAACTTTCCAAATGCCATAATAGGCGTCGGCCACATACAGATTTCCCAGCGCATCCGCCGTCAGACCAAACGGTCGCCCGCACTTAGATTCCTGCCATATACCATCTGTTGAAAGCTTTTAAAGTTCATTAACATATTCAATCATTTTGTTGTAAGTTTATTTTCTGAGGCTGAATATTACGAATAAGCACAACATCCTTGTGAATTATGATAGCGGAGGGAACTCATTACAGATAGAGGGGATCGTAGACGCCTCTTGAATCGTGTTGTAAATATAAATATTTGTTTGATACTACAACAGGATATTAGGCCCGATGACAGTAATGTATTCAGTAATAGAAGACAAATAATCACAAACACCCGGGCCTCAAGAAAATCACATAAATGAGTTGAGTTGCCTACAGTTATAACTCACATATTCCAAAAATCAAGTTTTGAGATAATCAGATATAGATAGATAAGAGAATAACAGAGCACTATTTTTTTGTAATTAGAAGAAAAGTGTTGAACTCCCTTGAATATTAATGAGTCAGTGAGACGATTTACATTATTTTTTTTAAATATATTATATAATACTCCTAAGGCTGCAAACACACAGCTCACTATGAGAAATAGAGCTCCCTGATTGGTTAGAAAGGCCTTGACGATAGAACTCACATTATTCATTGAAAAATGTGAGTTATGACACCAACAGTCAACTTTATCAGTGATTTTCACATGGTTTAAAGTGACATTTGATAGCCAACTATTTTTCTTTATATAGAATAATGCCTTTAGAATCACACAGTATATTTAACTCAAAAATGATAAAATTGCGACTAGGAATTCCAACCCCGGGATCCTGAGCTATTTTCGATACCTACGAATCCCGGGATTGATAAACATAATCCCGAAACATTCGGGATTGATTTTTTTATCAATTTTTATGGAAAATAAAATTAAAACGAAAATATAACAGAAAAAATAGGTACTTTTAATAACAAATAACAACATTAGAAATAAACTGAGTTTGAATGAAGTTTGATTTATACCCATGTGTAAGTTGCCGATTCATTTTATTTTTTCACATAAATTAATAAAAATTAGAAAGATTGGAAAAAACAATGCTTCGCACTATTAACAAAGTAATTCGAACATGATCTCATACGTTTTATGGTAGTTTCATATTTGGCTGACTAATTAGATTTATGAAGCGGAAAGGCCATAAGTACACCATGATTTGCTTTACTATTTTAAATCTCGCTAACCCATTCATTAAGTCTTTACTATCAGAAACAGCAATCTTATATTAAATTCACAATATTATTTATATTACAATATTATTTACTCCATTCAACTTATGTATTTCCAAGATTGAACATATGCAATATTAACAATAAATGTCTTAAATAGTATAAATTATACTAGATTTATTTTTGACCGATTTTATCAATGTTATTTGTAAATATAATTTTTTTATATTAACAATGGAAAAAAATGCCAGTCCCGGGACCAGTCTCGGGATCCCGGGATTGTCAAATTGTAATCCTGAAATCCCAGGATCAGAATTTTGGCTCGGGATTGGATTCCCTAATTGTGACTTCACCGAGTTTCAAACATGGATCCCCTGGTTGACAGGCCAGTGCCTTACATACTGCGCTACGAAGGCCGAGGGGTGGCAATATGATAATATACACAGATAATGCAAGATGTATGTGTGATATACATACCGCAGGGCTGTCCAAATTTGCTGATCTTTTCAACGCGGTCTCCAATGAGTTTGACAACATGTCCGCCGTGTAGACCGGTGTACAGTTCATCGTCTATCGAAACTAAACTGTTGGGTCCTTTCAATAATCCTGCATACAATTGGTCGGCCCCATTCAGTAACGTGTTTAATTCATACTCTCCTTCGAGTTCATCAGCCGGATCAATCCTGCAATAAATTTATTGAGAAACAACATATATTTTGAGGTCAAATTCATGTATTTACATGGATGAAACAATGTATTACATTCACAATAACTCTCTCGGCGATAACCTACCTCTCTCGGTGATAACCTACCAACAAAGAAAACTAACCGTTAAAATTACAGGATACGCATATAAATACAGTGATATTAAATGTATTAATTCAGATTGATACATAGTGCCATAACAAGTATATTCTGGCAATATATGCTATCTGTCTAAATTCATATTTTGTCTTAATAGTGAATTGAGATCACATCGTCACTGTTCTGGCAGAAAACACTTATTCGAAAAAATGACATATTGAGTTAGTACCAAAATGTTCCTTATTTCAAACATTACCGTCTGGCAACCTTCCTAATAAATAAGCAGTCTTTATTTTAAAGACATCCTTTTTACGGTTACTTAATAAAATCACATGATAGACTATTATTTCAAACATTTTAATAACTTCAAAGTCAAATTACTCAAAACTAGTATTCTCCAGTTAGTGTGTTCTGCCAGAACAGAGACGACATAGTAACTCACTCGTGTAAGTGGAATATTATCTAATGTATTGATACCAGATGGAAGTCTTCCACAGGAGACTACCTCAAAAGGCGGACCGAACCATCAACTTTCCCATTACATCACAGCCTACGTCTACTCTTCGCGGTTCTCGCAACCCTCGGCCAAGTAGAGCCCGCCTCCTCAAAAATTCAAATTCGTCAGCGCTCCCGCCAAAACAGACGCGGCCTGTCGAAAACGGCCGCTCGCGCCGCCACTAGTCAATCCGTCGGTAAAACAGGGAGGTTCCCGACCGACGGACGAACATGACGCCGCCTGACAGTTGGACGCGCACGAAAAATCTCGCTCTCTTTCCCCTGACGCCGAACGAGCAGCATCGACCGCAAAAACCCTCTTGCCTCGGACCTCGAACAGCTAGCATCTCCCGCCAAAAAGCCGAACAGCCAGGATCTCTGCTCTTGCCTCGGCCGCCGGACAGCGAGCATCGTCTCTGCTCGCCTCGGACGCGAAGCCAAGACTCATCTCCCGCCAAAAAGACCACATCTGACATCGGCAGATCGCCAAGCCGCAAGCACGGACTCTTGCATCGGACGCCGAAAGGCCAGCTTCGCCTCGGATGCGAAGCCCAAGCAGCCAAGCCCGCGACACCACGTCTGCAGCCCGCCAAATCGCCATTACCAACCCACCGCCACGACGATACCCTGTATTTACAAAAAATAAACCAGCCTCGACAAAATACACCTTGCGTTTCTGTCCCCCACCCCCGCTTCTTTGACTATGACATTATCACGGTCTGCCATCTCCGCCTAAGCGCAAGAAGGCCGGTGATAGTATGTATGATCATTCTTGCAATTTTTTACCCCAAGTAGCTTTTACCCCATCTAGCATATTATATTTCTAAATGACAACTGGGAACACTGCTCCTGATAACTGATAATCCAAGGAAATAACATAAAGAATTGCACGCCTGGAAAAAGAAGGAAATCACTACAGAAGATTTTAGTTCTAACTAAAGTTTCCTATTCCAAATAGCAAGATATAGGAAGGGAATCACCAAAATGACCTTTGAAGAAGTGACACATGTTAAAAAAAAGATTTAGGGTGGTAAAAACACCTAATATATATTTATGGTAAAAAAACAAAATAATTAACTTACTTATAAGGATGATATTCACCATCTGCAGGAATTTTTAGTGCAATTAACACAAAGACACTAAACAATATTAATTCCAAAATGCGAAACCCCCCGAGTAAAAATTTTACCATTTTCAATCTAATGTAAATCCTAGTCAAGAAATACCATTTAACTTTTCAACAGGTCTTCTGCAAATGAATGTTTTCCAAGGATTTCTACGGGACAGAAAAAACGGAAAGTAATGTAATTTGATAAGCATATTTGATTACAATATGACGTAGGTATGCAACCACAATATAATAAACATCTTTGTTTTAATATTACTTAACAAAGAAAACTGGTTCTTTTCAAACAAATACTAGCTTTTATGGAGCACTAATGTGACTTTCCAATCATTTGGCAACAAAGCATAGGCTCACAATATGCAGGATACTTAAAAGACTTTTGAAGAGTAAAATTCCTGGGAAAGTGAAACCTTGCTGACAGATGTCCATAGGTGTCGCCCTTAGGCCAACTTAGAATACTATTCCCTTCATCTTTTCGTCTCAAATTGTATTGAAAATTAATTTGGTACCTATCTTTATCTTTTTTCTTTTCTTCTTAATCGTTCCCTCACAATGACATTATTAATGGACGACGCACTCAATACAGTAGCTAGCAAGTAAATTCGCTCGTTCGCATGTATAGGTAGAGGTCACGCAATTTCCATTATGCGATATCACGCATCGGGAATTTATAGCAATATGACCTTTATTGTAATGGCGTTAGAGCAGTGTTTCTAATGTCAATGTTCATTTGAGCGAACCCGTTCCAACCGAACCATTCGGCAGACCCAACAAAAATCATCACGAATTTATAGCAATATCACCTTTATTGTAATGGCGTTAGAACAGATTATTCCATTCGGCAGTCCCGACAATAAAGTGAGTGTCATTTTCTTTTCCAGATGATTCGTCCATATTAATGTGATTGTTCCCTCATGACTGAGAATCGTAAACGCAATCGGGAAATGTGGTCTTGTTCTAAACGACCGAGCCTTTCCACCCCTCACGGTTCTCTACCTCTCTCAAGGCTTAGGCTTAGACTTAAGACTGCCCCCAGTACGCTCCTTCTCCTTTGCTTAACCTTCCACTGAGGCTACCCAAAACCATCAGTTTCTTCATTTTATCCAGTCCTCACCGAAAATAATTCCAAAACACTGCTGAATGCGTCTCAGACACATCGTCGAGATTATCCGGAGTCTCTAGATGATTAACTGGTTCGTCTTGTACTGTGTCCAAGAAGCACGAAAGATTGGGACACCACATTTTGATGGCATCAATTGTCTTCCACTCCCTTGCCCTCAGGGTTCATGACTCGGCACCGTACAAAAATATGGTGAACACTAATTTTTGCACAAGCATCATTTTGTTGGCAATTGAAACTCTTCGATCATTCCAAATAGTGGTAAGACGTGTCATCGCATTTTTCGCAATCTGTGGACGCCTTCTTATTATTTCCATGATAGTGAGCTGTGAAGAAGCTAGATATTTAGTTTATTTATTTTCATGCGCATTAAATTTCAGATACCTACCTACTTAATGCAGGTAGGTCGGTACCTAATTTAGTAGAGTGAGAAATAAAATAACATAATTTAACAGTTGAAACCATAGGCCTTATGGTGAAATGGTATCATAGAATTTAATGTGTGCTTAGGTATACGTGACAATAATTAATTGTAGATCAGTTTGAAGATTATATCGGAATGACATGAAACGAAACGATACTTGAACGCCGTTGACACAATATAGACATTTGTTGTCAATTTTGAAATATATATCTGTTAAAATGAGTGGTTTCCCCACGTAGCTATAGACATTTTGGTGGTTGTGACTGGCCCTCCGCCGTCTTTAGCTGTCAGTCGCCATTTTGAAATTCAGCAATCTTTTTGTCATCGAATTATAGTACGCGATCCAAGAAATGATAGTATGTCGGCAAAAATTATAGGATGTGTTGAAAATGTCACATAAACATAACGGAGAATTCGAGAAATTCCGATGCCCTGCTTTATTTAAACATCTCTTACGACCGAAAAATGCTAATCGGCGAATTCAATTAGGAATTCCATTTATCGAAATTGTGGTATTTTTGACGTATGCATTATACTTTTTAATAGTAAGCGGACGAAAATGTTACTTTTATAATAGTACGCTGACCAAAATGTACTATAATTATAGTTTGGTTGGCAACACTGCGCTCACTGACAGAGGGCAGCGAGCGACGGCGGAGAACCGGTAAAAAGACCCGACATTTTTTTGAATTCTGCACATTCTGACACGCGAAATCAAAGGTATTGACTTCGTTCTTGGTACCTAGAATAAGTAAATTTACTTTCAATTTTATTTTCAGAAAATCTAGCGTTTTTCCTCTCAAAAAGCTGATTTTCTTACCTCGTCTGGCATGTTTTCGTCAATACTGGCTTGAGGTCTTTTGAGTCTAAAAACCAAAGCAAAACCCTATTTGTGCCTGGGTTACTAGGTTGCGTTAGGTTTTGGTTTGTTTTAGGTCTCAACGATACCTAATATAAAAACATAAACGATAATAATTATGGAGTACCTACTGTTTCTTTACTTTTGTCTATTAATTATTATATTTATCCTTTTTTTAAATGTTTCATCAACATTTCGTAACTGGCAACATTAGTAGATGACACTGACAGCCAGCCAATGAATAACAAAACTCAAAAGTAATATAACAAAAAGATCGTAACAGCGTCGTTATTAATATTGTAGGTTTATAAAATGGCTTACAATGGAAGATATGATTGGGAAGAGCATAATCGGCAAGCCGTTATGCAGGGGCAACAGGCGCTGGAGAGAACTTCTCAAAGCCTGGCGAGGTCGCATCAGATCGCTATCGAAACTGAACAAGTTGGAATAGGGGTAACAGATTATTTTTAGTAGCATGAGCCAGTGTTTAATCAACAATTTCGTTGCCTCCACACGCGGTGAAGCGTTAAGTAATGGTAACGTTATTATAGTACTCTATCGTGTTTGTGATTAAGGTCTTTTGAGACTCAAAACCCAACACAACCTACTGAAAAACAACCCAAAACGTAACTCAAGCCACTTATTTTTGGGTTGCAATAGATTGTGTTAGGTTTTTGGTCTCAAAACACCTTAATCTCGATGACGATATGTAGTACTACACCATTACCAAAGTTAATACGTCTTTGAGTACATGGAGGAATTTCACCGTAACACAATGTAAATATATAAAATACATCCGTTTCATTCCATTGATTGACAATCTAAGAACCAAGTCCGGAGCATACCTAGGTTGATTGAAAATGCGGTAATTTAGTAACGCCATTTCCATTGTCGTAGGACAATTTGTTCTTATGATGAAATAAAATACGTATATGTGTTTATTGAAGTATCATGACTCATCTACAGTAGAACTGGAATAGATGAACTACTGATGAACATTTACATCTTATTGATTGTAATCTCAATTGTTGCAGATTGCCATGGTTCATTAAAAAAGTGCCAGACATGGCTTGGATGTGGCTTGGCATCTAGTTTAACCTGCTTGGCCTGTCTGCGCTTATTATGTAAAATTTATCGTTATCTATCAATTAATCCGAAAGTGAGTGAGTGCTTACTCACTTGTTTGTAATATTTGTCATTTTCTTCTAACAATTTCGTGCATCGATTGTGAAGAGAAAGGGCCCTTTCAATGATTTTGACACAACTTTAGCACGGGACATGTCACTTTCTTGGGAAATAATATGTCAGCTTTCTTTGGTTTTTTGCGCTATCGTAACTTTATTATATGTCAGGGAGGGAGAAAAATTGCAAGTGCGTGATTCCACTCATGATGATCCTGGCATGCGAGAAATGCACACGTTGGTTATGTAAATAAAGCAACAGACTTCAAACAAGAATGTGAGCCACCATTTTGGTTTTCAGTTTCAAAAAATAATGAACTTGTTACCAATACAACCACATAACGCAAAAATGCCGATGAAAGTAGTTTCACTTAATTTTATTAATTTGGTTGCAGGTAATAAATGAGCTCAGCGAACAACGGGAGACTCTACTCAGAAGTAAAAACCGGTTGGAAAATATGGATGAAAACCTCTCAAAATCGCGTACGGTTCTCAAAGCCATAGGCAGAAACGTTTTGTACAACAAGATAATATTAATACTGATTATTTTGACCGAGGCTGGGATTTTGGCGGGTCTTGTGTATTTAAAATTCTTCAGGTAATAATACTTCCTTCACCATCACCAGGCTGCGCTGCGAGCACCTTCCACTTCCCAGCACCATTAATATTTCATAGTGATTATTTTCTTCAAAATCGCAGTGAGTAGGTAATGCTTTTTTAAATAGCCTTGTGAAGATGTTCCAGTGGCGACGAGTGGAGGTAGGCTGTGAAGACCTGACATAAATAGTGCACACTAAACCTTTTCAGTCATACTTATTAGTTTTCATTGAACTAAGAATTCTCTTCCATTCTTCTTGGTTTCTTCGCCAGGCACATACTTCCAGGGGATTTTAGGGTGCCCCGTGGTTTAGTGCACCGCGGGTATTTCTGTATTTTAATTAACATTGCAACTGATATAATAAGGAATCGATAATTTTCCGTGTGAACAACGAATACTGATGATGGGTCATTTAGAAACCATTGACTCACATTTAATTCTAAATTCCACCAACTAAAAAAATGTTTAATATCCCATTTATCGTTTATTCAATTTTTCCAAACAAACACATGTGGAAAAACTACACAATATTTAGTAAAATTAAAATAACCAAATACATATAATGTGTTTTTGCTTTTATACCGTACATGCATTGCATCTAATACAAAATATCGTTACCTCAAATGATGTTTCTTTTCCCTTTTTTACGAATTCGTTTAGTTGGAGCTTTCTCGATACTCCGTTAATCAATTTTGATATATTCTGAACCAAATCACTTTTCACCATTATTTATAATTTTAAAGCAGTGAGTGATGATCACATGACTAACTATAATGTCTAATGGATTTAAGTTTTGTGCTATTCCATTTGAGTTGTTTTTTGCGACCCAGGTTTCGCCTTTCGGCATATTCGAGTGTATTAGGGTAGGGGTTTTTTTTTCAAACACTACAACTATTCATAATTTGTTTGTTATATATATATTTCTTTTTATTGGATCCTTGGCTTAATAGGTAGGTAGGTGATAAGTTTTTACCTACTTTATTATATTGATTTGTTATATAAGTTAGAGTTAATTGTGTTTGTTGTCAGTGTGTGTTTGCCTTTTGGTGAGTGCACAGTGCCTGAGGATGCCGAAAGGTGAAACCCGGGTCGCAAAAAACTACTCAAATGGAATAGTACAAAACTTAAAACCATTAGAATTTAAATTCATCCTTCAACCTTCGTTCGATAGTATTAATATTGTAACTATAATGCAGGCATGCTATTTTGTAATAGGTATCACTCCCTCCTGATTGGCATATTTAATTTCGCGCAAAATCATCCTGGCTTAAAATAATCCGATACACAGATGTGTCAGTTTTTGTAAATTACATTGTCGTTAGACGACAGTATATATTTTTTGTTTGATTTTGACAAAATGTGAACTTTTGGTTTTTGTTATTATGATTTAAGTACTGAAACCTAATAAATGAAAGTTATTTTTGTATATATCAATAAAACAAACTGTATTTATTTTAAATTGGCATTTTTATTTAATTATTCCTAATACAAACAATTTTTAAAATATTCATTTCATAATTTACTTTGTTACTAATAGAACAATAAACAGAACATAAAATGGACGTATGTTGGATTTATATGACAAATAATATTTCGTTTGACAGGCGTCATTTGCACCCGTGACCCGCAATCCGCGCATCGCCTAGCAACGATCTTTTTAGACCGTGCCTCAACTGATGTACGGCCTTAAGACATCTTTACTACGTATTTGCCTAATGTTGAAAAACTTACAAAAAAAATTCAAAACGAAGGAAGCCACTTATAAAAATATTATATGTTTGTTTTTATAAAATAAAATTGTATTTACACATACATATGCAAATATACGTATTATATTATATATACCTATATATGTATATATTTTTTATTTTATAAAAATAAAATGTTTTTTTTTAAATGTTAAAAATTTGTCTCAAACTTTTACCCACTAACCGAATAAACTTTTCAAAATTGATTTTTTTTACCCAGTCTCAAGAGGTTGCCAACCACTGGCATAGATATTAGATTTAATTCACAGAAGTCATAGGCGGACCGATAGGTCAAGGGACAAAAGCTGTCACATGGATAGTGAAGATATGAGGTTTGAGTCACAGTTAGTATACCATTTTTCTAGGATTTGTATATTTTCTGAGATGTTTTAAGATTACCTATGTATTTTTTAATATTTAATTATCAATCTATATAAAATGTTATTCTTCATTAAGCCCTGTATAAAATTATATATATTTCATTTGTAAAGACAATGTACATTTGTAGATAATGTACATGACATTTGTAATACGATTTTGATTTCACTACCAATACGGCAAACAGTTGATAGAAAATGTGTGTAGCTCTCCGTCATGTTAATTGGTCAACTGATTATCTATGATGAATAACAAAGAGTGTGTTGCGAACATGCACAGAAGCGAAATTTTTTTGTTCAGGACTCTATTCATGGACAATAAGATTATTAGCACCTTGTAAGTAGTAGCAAATTACATGTTTATTAAGGCACAATGCACACGAAAATTTGTCTCAACACTGACAGCAGTAGTGAAGGGTGGAGGTAGGCTGTTAAGATCTGACATAAATAAGGCATTAATGGGTATAATTAAATTTTAAACACTATTTGCACTTTGTAGTCTTAGGTGAATAAAAACAAATAAGAATGACTGACAAAGTTTATTGTGCACTATTTATGTCGGATCTTAACAGCCTACCTCCACCCCCTGCCACCGCGACATAGTCTAAACATAAAAAACTCAACAATCAAAATATTACTAAAAAGTTTCACTTTAAAAGCGGTAAAAGCCTTTCCTTTATCCTAATCAACATTTCTACAATTTAAACAATTAAAATCAATGTTTGCATAAATTATAGTGTAGAGAAAATATTTTTTGAATGTAACTTAAGTTGTGTGCTTGTGGTAGCCTTGTTGAGAAGTGCTAAAAGTTATCCACTGTTATTATATTTTTACACATTTCCTGTCAGTGCTGTTGCAATCTGTAGATATTTAATATCAACAGTGCGATTGGGTTAGAATGTTATATATAATTGCGTAGCTTTAAATATTTTCATTGACGCTTTGCATTAACCTGGTTTATAGCTGCCAACAAACGTAAAAAAGATAAATACTCCACAATGAGAAATATGATTTAGTCCCGATTTATGAATGCAGGGGGAGAACAAGTGTAGGAAGAGATTCTCTCGAAAGTGGCTAAATATCCAAGGCGTTGATTATCTGATACGACTGAACCAGGACAGGGAGACGTATTTAAATTTGGTTGCCAATCTTCAATAGAAAACAGCACTGAGAGAAAGAGACAATAGCTTTCCCATCTAGTTCTCTAAATTGAGTCAAAAATTATAATATATTGTAAATGTTTAAAAATTACATCCATAAGTATTTGTAAATGTTTTTGTTTCATTATTTTCGATCATGTATATTTTCATATAAATTCATTTTAAGCTAAAATATAATATTTAAGTAAATTTAATTAGCATATAAAAATTATTGCAATATAGAATATTATAAGACATAATTCTATTATGTAAACCTAAGCAATAAGGCACCTTTCAAAGTCACATTTTTACCAGGAACAAATACCTATTAAAATACCTCTTTGATGTTAATTTTTATGCTCATCCCCTTAATTATCATTTTGAATGGCAAATCGAGGTAAAAAACAAAAATACTAACATAGATAAATTACCGATTTCAGACCAATGATTTTACAAAGAGTAATTGAGAAGCTGAGGATTAACGAATACAAGTGCACCGGTGACCATATTCAGTAAATCGACTTCAAAATTAATTGTGCAATAATCATAACATATCACTGTACTCCGTTAATTCTCAGTAGCTCATTGTTTAACATTCATTCTGCGGGATTCGAACTCGTGACCCGATTTCTTTGGTCATCATGTTTGATATTTTTTCAATTGGACTTCCCAAGGCGCAGGACATGCAGTATAACTTCGTCTATGGTCTGAGTGTCAACGAGCCGCTTCATAGTGCTGTCATCGATAACCACAGACAACAAAACCTTGGAGTTCTCCCTTAGCCGCTGTCCTATATCCGAAATACTCGAAGGGATTTGTCCACATTTTACTATCACTTCTTCAAGAACCTGGAAACAAAAATCATAATTACATAGGTACTTTAATTATATACTGTATAATTTGGAGCAGTCTCAGAAATATATCTATTACAAGAATCATTAAAAGAATCTTAGATTATTTGCGGTTCAAATTCACACACGTCAAATTCCAGGCGAAAGCTATACAAATTAAACGAACAACTAAGGTTGACGATCTCTATCACATTGCGTACTCCTGTCTGTCACCTTATTCATTGGTTTATTTTGTGGTTTTTCTGCATTATACACGACATGCAGCTTTTCATGCCATGTTGCGCAACATGGAATTTGAATATATCAAAGTAAAAATATCAAACAAATCATTTAAAATGATCAAGGAAAAAGAAGGTTGTCATGATTACAATGCTATTTTCCTCTCAATCGCTCACTCTTTATACATAATCCATACCTTGTCGACTGGAAGATCAGACCACTCATTAGTCTTCAAGCTGTCTTTATCGATTAGCAGTGTAAGGAGTTCTTTTATGGAGTCCGTCAGGAAATCAGTACTCATAGGAATATCGACAAGTTCAATCTGTAAATAAAATTTTTAATTTATACTGATACACTATCATTTTTGCATATTGGCACACAATGCTCTATCACTGCATGTCTTGGGGCTAGCCTTGTTATCGCTTTTATTCCAAGGGTCAAAGCATGTTGGACACGGTGCGCGTGCCGCATAATACATAATCAACTAGGTAACCGAGTTAGAAATGTGTGTACATATTGATATCCCCGGGGTGGTAAGCAGTGATAAACTTGCTTCAGCAGATCTATTCTTCCTGACTTGGTCATGTGCTATGGATAGCCCAAAAGAATCTGAGCCTGGCCTGCCCCTTTTTCACATCCTGGAAGGCCGTTAAATACAATATGGTGAGGTTACGGGATGCTGGCATGCCCTGGGTAGACACAAGACTAGTAAGCGACGGGGATTCTTGGAAAGTGTCTATAATATGAATTCCACACAATAGTCGTATAGATTGGATAATGACAAAAATAACTAACCACCACCTGGTCTTCCTGCTGGTCGATCAGAATAAGTTCTTGGTCATTTTGCAAATTATCTTCTGCTTTCTCTTCAATGATGATTATCCTCTCTTCGTTACATTCGTTCAGGACGACACCTTTGGTGAGCGCCTGCCGATTCCTCAGCCTTGCCTTCATGGTCTGTATCTGTAATTAAGATACTCAGATAAGCGATGACAGACCTCGCTTACATATTTAAAAAGCTAATATCTTGTAAAGGAGGTCGGCATCAATTATTTTAAGACTAGATAAGGAGTGTAATTTTTTTATGAAAAGAACATGATTTATAAAAGGTAAACTGAATTGAAAAAAAAATTCAACAATTTTTCTTTAACGCCCCGACATTCGGGCATAGAGCAAGCACAAGTTCGCCCCACTTCCATCGCTAACTCTCACGCCTCCCGCCATACCAGGCCAGCAACATGTAGATCGCTTTTGTAGCACTGCTGCAGGGCAGTAGCGAGGGGTGGAGGTAGGCTGTTAAGATTCGACATAAATAGTGCACACTAAACTTTGTCAGTCATAGTTATTTGTTTTCATTGAACTAAGAATACAATTCATAGATGGTGCTGATAAGTTTTTAAAATTCATTTAAACCCTAATAAAAAATAAATAGTAGGTTTTGCCATCACTTTGTGAGAAAGAATATGTCACCTTTCGACTGCGAGCCTCTTTAAGGGTGGCCTCATGCTGCTCGGGGTGCTTGGCCCTCATATGACGTAGGAGACAGTCGGCGCGGATGAAGGCGCGCGGGCAGATGGCGCAAGATCGCGCATCCTCGCGCCTGTGCGTCCTCTCGTGGGCTTTAAGCAGCGCTCGCGTGCGGAACTTCTTCTCGCACTCCTTACATGAAAACGCTGCAGTAAAATAAAACACTATTAAACCTGAACCTAAGATTGAAGGAATACAAATATGCCGGTGATCAAGTTGAGTTAATCGACTTCAAAGTTAAATGTTATTCAAGTGCAAATTTTACATACAGGGATGATTATTGGAAGATACAGCAATTTCCTTTTGATTGTTGTGTGGACAATAGTAGCAGAGTAGTGTCAAATTCATCGTCAAAACGTACACACCAATTTTTTTTTTACAATTTTTCTAAATAATTATTTACCTATGTTTCTAATGTTTTTCAAAAATTTGTTTTTTCAATAACAACTTTATTAATCCTTATAGCGCTGACGGCACAGCTGTTGTATCGTCATTAGATGGCCATTAGATATAATTAGCATGTTATTTAAATGTGGTAATTAAATGCTCCGCTCACCCACAATGGCCGCGCAGCTTAATTGTCGGTCTATAACGTCGTGGGTCCCAGGTTCGAATCCTGGGTCTGGCAAGTACACATATTGTTTTTCAATTTGTGTATGAGTCAGAGTATGGACCTAATAGGTTGAGCAAGTGGCTGACATCCATTTCTCGTAAAAACAAAAACTGTTAATACAAACATCCACTCTGTAGAGGCCCATATGTTCTTATCAGGATCGGACATGGTCGAATAAATGCTCCGCGGTGAAGAAGTTAAACTATTCGAATTATGAACATTCTCAAATATTTCCAAAGAAAGAAACGTGAGACGTAAAGAAATGAAGTCATCGTTGACTTACGTTTAATATCAGAGTGCGTTGTCAGATGCCTGGTCAGATCGTCCTTCCTCATGAAGGATTTATCGCATCCTTCTGTCGGACAGTCCATTTTCTTTGCCCCCTCGTGAACGTACTGTTCATGGATGGTCAACCTGAAAATGAAACACAGCCATTGATTCATCACACATCTTTTTCATATGGCTTATTCTTTTTAACCAATCTTATATAAACAAGTTAACTTATACAGTTTTAATATATTATTACAAAATTTTATGACGGGCATTTTAAATTGGCAAACCTCATTTTCCTGTTGAACACCATTCCACAGTACTTGCACTTGAAACCGTTCTGTCCAGTGTGATAGAACATGTGCGCGCGCAACTGCGATATCTGAATAAAAGTCTTTCCGCACTCCAAACAAATGTGGGGCTTGTCTTCCAGGTGTGTTTTCACGTGCCTGTTCAAAGTTTCCTTGGCGGCAAACGATCTGCTACACTGAAATCGATAACAGAAATCATGGTCATGACGAATTATCCATTTATTAAAGTATGTGTTACATAATTTAGAACACCTCAGAAACATACCTATTAGAAATTAGAATTGATAGTTAGCTTAATTGGTAAAGCAAATCGCTTGGTCTGTGATGGATGTGGGATCAAATACATTATTATTATTATTTCTGAGATTGTCCAAAATTCAGTGAATTGCTGTATTAGTCGACGATTGCAATGGCGAGGTTGCAAGCGACAAATTTCCACTCTTGCATACTGCCTTCAACCAGGCCATGTACTCTCAATTGTATACGGCTTCGTATTGTTTAGCCTTTTCTAAATCCTTCGGCTACCCCACTTAGTTTATTTCGTTGGTCAAAGTGATATTTTGCTACCAATTTCCTGGGTACTTTTGAAATTTTCTTTATTAGTTTCACAAATTGGGTCTTATAATTTAAATTCAGCAGATAAATCATCCACTCAGTTAGCGTTGTTTCTACATCAAGTCGCATTGACTCATACTGAAATGCCACGCAAATATCGCTAAAAGCCCCTCCCACGCATTTGGTTCAACCAGTTTACATATTTTTAGGAAACAACTTTGCATAGTTCTTGTATTTTCTGTGCAATAAGCACTTTAAATTTGGCACCTTTTCGAGCACTTGTTGCACAAGTTGTTCTCTTGTGTATTTAAAATAAATAACATACCATTTTTCCATCTGCAAAGTCACTATTCCAATAAAAAGATGAATATGGATTAGTAGATGAAGAGTACATAAGTAAGTGCTTAGGACTATGTATACGTAAAAAAAAACTACCTGTACATGATCAGTATTACTGTCGATATCAAAAAATATTGACAATGACAATTATTTTGATATTTGACCATTGGTATTACCTGTACCATAGATAATATGAGATAAATTATTGAGATCATAGTTAATAGAGTGAGACGAATTTAATGTTCTAGTTTCTTGGTCAGTTTTTCCATTCCTTTCAGTGTTTTATAATTTATGACTATGTATACGTGGTCGGTTACCACTGTGCAAGAGTAAGGTTTCTCTCCAGTGTGGCACCGTTCGTGTTTGATGAGCGCCCCTTTCGATTTGAAGGACTTGGGGCACGATGAACATTTGTATGGAGCTTCACCTGAAACCAAAATTTAAAAAGTTTATTTTAAAGTATCAAAATGATCAAGTATAAATACCAACATTTTATATTTTATCATCATCAGACTAAATCTATTCACTTCTGACTTAAATCATCATCTTCCCAAATTCTTATGCCGTCAGCATCTTTCGTCAGTAACAGTTGAAACATAAATTTTTGTATCATGAAAATGAAATAATGTATGCACAAATGCTTAAACCATTTTAGTAAATTCTTCTAATATAATCAATGTGAAATGTAATCAATCATCACCATCAGCTTGGATTTTTCCACTGCTGGATGAAGCCCTCTCCATGATGATTCCATTCCTCTTAGTTATGTTGCTACTTAACTAGGTCTACCATTCGAACCACGGAAAGGCGATCGGCGGCTTTGTAATCAATTAAGGTAAATGATATTTACCATTATTATCATACTACTATTACTTGTGATTGATGAAAATATTTTATTTTAATTTTTAATAGGCATGATTGGATCTATACCTTAAAAAAGGATAGAGAACTCATCAGGAAAGTGAAATATGTGAGTTTGAGTCCCACTTAGTACAATTTTTATATTATTTTCTAGGTTTATAAGTTTTCACACAAAATTTGCAAAACACTTTGTTGTTCTCACTTCACTCATTATTCAAACTCTCCAGTCCTCACAATTTTCCCATTAAAAAATTCCCTCTACTCAAATTTAATGTAACTTGGAAATTTTATCAACTGTCTCTTTCGCACATGATAATTATAGCTCATTTACTACTGTATATTATGTATAATATGTTTTATACTTCATAATATGTAAAAGAGGCAATGTGATGGGCTGCCAAGCTGATGAAAGTGCATTGGGCCAAACATGTCTATGGGCAAGTGGACTATTAAGTTGTATATGTATCTATTGTGTATTTACCAGTGTGCGTTCTTATATGAATCGTCATCATTGTCTTTCCTTTGAACTCCTTGTCACATATATCGCATTTGTAGGTCTTCTTGCAGAGACTCTTGCCCACGTGGTTCCGCAAGTGCTCTCGAAGATTGTCTTTCCGGGAGAGAATGTTGCCGCAAACCTGATTACAAAGAGAGTTAATTTTAGCAATATTCAACGATTATAAAGTAGTTTGTTTCAACTTTTTTGACCACTACCGTTTGTCGCTACATATTATATAGTAGACAGCACATAAATGTTGAAAACAACCCTTTTCTATAAAGATAGAGAGCTGAAATGTATGAAACTGAAGGAAAACATTACCTCTGGTCTACTTATTAAGTTGGCTACGAAAGTGACTTCATTATCGGTTCATTTACAGAGAACTTCACACTTCTACTATGAGATTCCACTTTAATTTCAGTTCACCCAATTAGTTCATTTTTTACATGATTCAATAAGCCTTGAATACTTAACCCTTTTACTCCCGCCCGGCCGATATTTCGGCCCACACTACTTATGCGAAAACTCCAAGGGGGCCGATCTCATCGGCCGGGAGTTTGGAATCAAATTTATAATTATATATGTTATAATTTGTTCTGGTCATTGTTCGTCTGGTGTGGATAAAACATACTATTTGCTCTGATTAGGCATGACTAATTTATTTTAATGAGTTGCCGTCTTATATTTTGAGTCAAGTCATAAACTCATAAGTGTATGTATGGTGTCAAGCATTTTTACGTCCAAAAATTTAAAATTTCCTTTTGGTTGTTTTATATTTCATATATCAACATAATTTATGATATGATCGATATGAATATCGAATGGAATATTATGATTTTTTATGAACTTGCACATGGGTATGATGATCTAACAAAGAATGTCCACTATTCATTTAGTAGTATGTGAAATAATATAATATAGCTTTCAACTATTTGGTGCTGCTATGAAACATATTATTACAAATTCTACTTTAGTCTATTATCAGTAGTTCTCGTTAGTTTACCGGATTATATTGAAGATTTCGCGAATCTCAGTCGTTGTAATTACATATAAGTACTAAAGTGATATTTGAAAAAATCCTATAAAATGTCTAAAAGAACAATGAACATTGAATGAATGTTTATAGTGTTCGAAAATTGGAGATACTTTCGGATAGAAAGGAGAAAGACTGCAGCGTATGTAGCAACAGGGAGAAGAATAGGGGTGTTGGAAAGCGACGAAGAAGTCGTACAATATGCTCAAAATGTCAAAAAAGAATCCATGGCTTATGCTTCACTAATCATAAGTGCTAGTAATCCATATTAGTAATAGGTTGAAAGTGCAAAAAAACTTTTTTATCTACGAACATTTTTTTGCAAAAGTGCGATTTTTTATATTTCTTTATAAAAATTCTATTTCATAGAGAAACATTTTACTGTTTATTTGTTTTTCTGTTAGTAAGTAAGAATAGGTTATAATAGAGAATTGGATACATGTTTTTACAACTATACTATACAAATTTGACTTGCATCTCTCGTTTTACTGGATCAGAGCAAACAATTGAATGCACACGCAACTGTGAAAAGATACTCTCGTCAATTTTATGTCGGTAGCCAAAAGCAATACATTGAGTATTATTTTTAAGATGAATAATCACGTAAAGTACCGAAAAATGTATACATAGGTTATGTACACAAAGCAACAGACTTTTACGTCAGAACGCCTGCCAATAGAACAAAAGAAAATAATGAACTTGTTACCGATACAACCATATGTATAAAATTCCTAATACGGAATGCGTGTAAGACTCGTTCTATCTAGTTTCTAAGTTATTTGGCGTCCACAGTGTGGAGGTTGTATTAACAGATTATTTTTATGAGGAATAGTTGTTAGCCATTTGCCTACCTCATTGGAATGATGGACTGGATCGAATAAACAATGAAAAGATTTATCATTTTTTTGTTTCCAGTCCACGGCTGCTCTGCCAGGTAGGCTACCGTGGGTGCAAATATTGAATAAAGTTTTAATAGATTTAAATTCAACTTCCATCAAGTACCTTCGGTTGATAGTATTAATATTGGATAAATTATTTCCACATTAAATTCAAGATTTCTTTCCTTCTTTCACAACACGCACGCGAGGGACTAAATAATATTTTTTTTAATTCACCTTACAAGGAAACGTGGCCTTTTTCCTCCCATCACACCCAGTCTGCACGACATGCCTATCCAAGTGGTACCGGCGTGTGAACGTCTTATCGCAGAACTGGCAGGCAAACGTCTTGGTGGGCGAGTGCACCTGCATGTGCTCAAAGTGAGCATTCTCATCCACGCTGGTCACGGAGCACACGGCACACTTAATTGCGTCTTTTGATTCCGAGTGGAATTTGAGCCGGTGGCGAGTGAGAGAATCTTCATGTTTGTAGTACTTGCTGCATAATTTGCATTTGAACTCCCCGGCCTGTTGCGAGAAATATTAAATATAATATCAAGGTACATATCTATTTCAATTGAATTATTTTTTATTCAAAACTGAATGTATATACTATTAGGTACTATATAATATGTAAGATTTAAGAATGTAGCATTATTTTCATTAAAAAAACCTGATTTTAAAAATCTTTAGAATCATGCCTATTATGGCTTAGGTACACCAGTGGCGAAGGGTGGAGGTAGGCTGTTAAGATCCGCCATAAATAGTGAACACTAAGCTTTGTCAGTTATACTTATTTGTTTTCATTGAACTAATAATACAAATTGCAGATGGTTTAGTGCACACCATTTATGTCGGATCTTAACAGCCTACCTCCACCCCTCGCTGATAACCGATATAGTACCGATAATTGGACAATCCATAGAAATTGTATTTTTTTTACCATTTGTTCGATCCAAAGAGAATCATATGGGCCACTACCTTTTTATATTAACAGATGTATCAACGTGGTTGTATTAACGGATTTTTTATGAGGTATCGATGTTAGCCACTCACTCAACCTTCCACAACAACAACTTTCCACAGTCCACTGTCCACTTTCCACACAAACATTGAAAAATAACATGTTAATTTGCCAGACCAGGGTTTCGAACTCAGGACTCATGATATTGTAGAATATTGAATATTAATTACCGTATGAGCAGTTTTGATGTCTTCACCGCAACAAAGACACAGACCCGAGTTGTTATTACTCAAACTTTCCGATACTATGTCCGTATCGGAATTATGCCCATCTTCCTGGAAGTCGTATGGATTCCCCTTATCCACCTCTGTTCTCACATTCTCGTCGAAGCTGTCAATTTCGTACAAAGCGGAAGGCTGTGATATCAGATTAAAATTCTTTGAATTGACATCATTGTGATTCTCGGAGAAGTGCTCGGCGCTAGGCATCCGCAGAAGGATCTCATCCGGGGAGATGTTGCAGATTCTCAGATGACGCCTGAGCCCTAAAGACGTGGTGTATTTCTTGTTGCATTTATTGCACATGTGCTGGATGATTGATGTTTTCACATCGGCTATCTTTTGGGCCGGTCCGCCTCCGTCCGGCGTCTTGATGATGACAATCATGTCACCCTTGTTGCTGTGGGACGCCATTATTCGGGGCGAGCTTCTGACACCACGCATCTCCAATGCTTGTTCTAAAAAACTTTAAGAATAGTCAGGATTTTAATACCATCGACCAAAGGTGGATGGAATTTGAATTTAAATTCTAATGGATTTATTAAAAGTCGGCTAGCATGTTAACTGAGGAAACAAAAAAATTTTGAGAGATGCATATATCTTTCACTTAGGCTTTGTCCTCATGGCGTGTTATAGTGGCGTTCATAGAGGTATTAAATATAAAGAGGGGTAAGTAATCGGCTTTCTCATACAACTGAATGAAGCAGGCCAACAATAGCCGACAACTTACGAGAAATAGCGACCCGATAAAAAAAATGCAGGGCATCACGGAGGATTTACTTTGGTCATTATAACGTAATCATATGATATAATGTTAATGTGGAAATCTTGCCACAAAATAATTACCAGCCTGCCTCACCATACTTTTTCCCCATACTTGGCTGCTTCACCATACTTTTATATTACCTGCCGCCCCTAGGTGGCGACTATCACTAGAGTGAGAAAATTATAAGTTCAAGTGGCATGGCCGCTGTTGTTGCGCTGCGACATACTATGAAAGGATTGTTAGTATTGTAGTTCTAGAAACGATATTTATTAGCATAGCTGATATTTAGTTGAAAGAGCGGGGATTTGTATTTCCACAGATTGCCGCTAATACATCCGTAAAGATTATATTATAGGTACTTAGGTATTTCATTTTACTGTGCCTAAATTTAAAAGGTACCAATAAATCCATTGACAAACTTACAATGTCCGTAGCCAGGTACGCGGCCCCGGGAACAGTTTGAAAACTTTATGTTTAATGGTATTCACAAGCCGAAACCAATTTAGAAAATATTTATAATCCATAGAATGTACAATAAATTAGTGACATTAGCTACATCTACCTGACAAATACAATCACAATCGTAAACAATAATCATTTTTTGTTTATTTGTTATTGAAATGTATAAATAACACTCCGCAGCGCTGAAATGCCAATTTCAGATCATAGTAAACGAGGAAATATTTACTAAAAACATTATTTTATTTTATGATAGATATATTATTTACATTCAACAGGTAAACTCCTAAATTCTGCCAAAATGCCGCAGAAATGACAGCTCGGTAGACTAGACATCAGGCGCGACCATTATAGGATACGTAAATAGGATCATTAAAAAATATAGAAGGCTGTGGTCGCCTGTGGATATAATCTGGCTACAGTGGCAGTCAATAGTACGGTTGGCAACACTGCCAGTGCTGTCGTCTTTTTTAAATGGAATTATAGTACAAAGTCTAATTAGGGAAAAATATAGATAGGTAGAACGCACAAAGAGATTGAAGACTTCGTACAATCTCTTTTCAGTAAGTACCTAGGTAGGTACGCATTAAAAAAGGTTGGTTCAAGAAAAGTTAATATTATATTGTTATGTCCGCGAAAGTCTTACTTACCTACTCCAAAAAAAACCTATTTTTTAAAAAAAACCTTGATTTACCATAACATTATAAGATATTCTATAAAATAAACCAAAGAGGTTGCTTTCAATTAAACGGTAAGCAGCAAATGTGGAATCGACTGATTAGTTGTCAACCAGGGTTGATCCACTGCTGGATGAAGGCCTCCCATAGCTTCCTTCACAATTCTTGGTCCTTAGTTTTGCCACGTAGGTACCTACATATTCTATCGAACTTTATCAGTAAAGCAAATCTTAAATCTAAAAATTCTTAAGCAAATGAGATTTTATAATATTGTGATTCAAGTTCACTCAAATTAAAGTGAGCAGGTAAAGGAGCATAAATGAAAAGCAAAAAACCTCATTGTTTTTTCACTATACCATGTACGTGCCGATTTAATTAAAATTACTACCTACATATTTACGGGGTTCTAGGATCATAAAGGCGAAACTACAAATACTGAGATAAATAGTAAAATAGGGTAAAATCAAAGAGATCCAATCTCTTTGGGTAAAATAGTTTTTATTGTTAAAAAAAACAATTTCACAATGTAAAAATACAAAAATAATAAATTAAAGCTGTTGTAACATATTCATAAGAGTAATGTAGAGCATCAATATCGTCATTTTAGACATTAGTTAGATTGGAAAAAACTTAAATAGAATTAATGGGAGACATTCGCCCTTTTGTCTCTCAAAATATTTTCAAATATATCGATAATACAAAACATAGGTGAAATATTTTTCATCAAATTCTATTCCTAAATCTAACTATATACATAATTTTGTTATGCATCTTCTTCATCCATGTTTTCCTAATTATTTTAAAGATTTGACAACTTTAAAGAATTGTAAAAATAATGATATTGTTCCTAAATAATGCCCATTGATATCTTTTTCGCAGTAAGGGAAAGTGCTGCGTTATATTAAGGCTGGAGTCGAAAAGATGAATGGTTAATTATTCTGGTTTCTCTTCGTATGACTTGGAGCATTTTGAATGGCTCGTCAAATCCATATTTTCTCCATCCGTATCAATCCGTATGAATCGTATAACACTTTCTCCATCCGAATCAATCTTCTTATTCATTAATATGCATTTTTGTAATTCAGAAAAATCAAGAAAATCTTGTTGATCCATCTCAGTTATGCCAGCGCTCCATTGGCACGCAAGTCAGACGATTTACAGTCTTCGGACTTTTTTTTCGCGTGGAGCACCCCAGATCTGCAGACTTTTTAATCCGCAGACCAGGCTCGCTGGATTTCAAACATGTTTGATATTTTTGCCAGACTTCGTCAGTCGATCACTATGCGAATTCGATTTGTCATTAATACGCAATCATTCGGACCGGAAAAAAATCTGTAATTGTTTTAAACATTTTCATTGATTAATTTGTTAATTTACACATTATAAAATGAGAGATTTACAAATAATTTTTTTATTTGTATTTATGAAATTCATAAAATAAATCGTAAAACTTGTGTTGTTTTCACTGCTATATTATTTTATGCAAGTCTACATATAAATAACACAAAATTATAGGATTATCGGAAGACATTACGAGAATCATAACTTTTCACTTTTGACAGCTCGACTTTTTTATTCGTTCGTTGATCAGTAGCAGAGCATAGACAAATCGGACGATTTATTGTCCTCGGACTTTTGGCTCGCCAATGGAGCGCTGGCATTACATTGTATTTTTTGTGTGCCATCTGAACAGCAGAGTACCATGCGGATGGATGGTATTTATATCCAAATGCTTTAGTTTTCGATTCTCGCATGAACGGAATCTCATTTCATTTGCGAGTGCCCGGATTCAAAGAACATTTGATTAACTATCGGAATTTTTGGGAATGACTATGTTTTACAATGAACATCTTGTGGCACCATCCGGTCTTTGTTTTTCAATATCGCCTAAAGCCCAATATGAATTCAACATTTTCTGCCGTACTTTTTCGGTAAAATTCTTCCTTCACTTTGCTTACCTGTAACTGAAACATATGACTTTCTGTTTTGTCCAGTGACGTCCCGTGGGGGTAGGCAGATTGAGCGTCGCTTGGGGGCGGCAGATACTCGAAGGGCGGCAAACCGAGGAGGATCATTTGGTATTATATAGAAATAGCTAGGTACCTAATCTTAGTTACATTATAACCAGAGCGTTGGAGCGGAGCTCGGAGCAGGAGCAGAGCAGTAATGGGGTTTTACCCGGAGCAGGAACGGCGCCGGAGCACCGAATATTTGTAGTACTTCACGGCTCCGGATGTTTTTTAATTATATTATTTATTACCCAGTAGTGAGTAGGTATTCGCGGCGATTTTAGTATGATGTCACCACTCTCAGCCAGTGATTTTTTCTATTATTTTTAACTGCTCGGGTTCGTAATACAAATGCCAATAAAAAATATTTTTACGAGTCTTTTGCCACCTAGACACATTATGCATAATATAATGTAATGTCATTTACTCAGATTAAAGAGTTCCTTTCATAACAGTGGCTGCGCAAAAGCCAATTATATGGCGCCAATGAGCCAAGAAGTTATTGAAACAAAATAATATTTTATACCAATATGTCAACGTAGGTAACGAAACAATAAAAATTATGGTGGAGATTTATATGTATATACATCCGTATTTTTTAATTTATCCAAACATTTTTGCCAGTCACCCGCGAGATTTAAAAGTTGCTGGATGTATCTATTGTAAAATTGATATTTGACATAATCTGGTATTCGTGCATATACGTTTACGTTAAGTACCAGCTAATTGTAATAAAAATTTACACTAGTAGATACCTACCTCATCTATCATCATAATATCATCTGTTTACTACTATTTGTTAGTAATTATTGTGCTGTGAATAACAATACCTTATTTTAATTTGTTTTTTGTAAACATATCTTTTGCTGATAATAGTGTGGATTTGTGGTTTATTTAAATCATCAACATGAGTGCAAGACAACGACTTTCAGGAGCAGCGTATAAAAAGATAAGGGAACGAAAGGAGGCAAATGCTACAAATAATACAGGTACACTTAACAATTATTTTATCAAAAGTGAAAAGCAAAATCAGAAAGTCAGCGCAGAATACCTATCGTCTAAAACTAAAGAACCAATAATAATTCAAGAATCAGATGCTACAACGCTAGAAGAGAATGTAAATTACGATGCCAACGATAATAATTCAGACGACGATAATTTTGATTATTTAGACAAAGAAGAAGACAATAATTTTGATGATCCACATTTTTGGCCAAGTTTTCTTGATGAGAGTACAAGGATAATGATATTAAAAAAAGGACCTATACAGAAAAAACTTGCTGATTATCCTATCAATACGTGCAATAGAAAGTTGGCGAAACATATGAAAGAACTTGGTTAGTGTATTCTGTAAAAAATGATTCTGCGCATTGCTTTTGCTGTATAATATTTAATAAAAAAAAATGTGAGACTGGAATGGGATCATCAGTTGGCTATGATAATTGGAAAAACTTGTCGCAAACTACACAAACCCACGAAAAGTCAAAAAATCACCACGAAAACTTTTCAATCTGGCAAGATATTCTAATCAGATTAAAGCTAAATAAAACAATTGATTGTTGTCAACAAAAACTTTTCAATGAAGAAATTATACGGTGGCGGTCAATTTTAACTCGATTATGTGCAGTTTTGCGAGTCATGGCGGTGCAGAATATGGCTTTACGCGGACCTAAGTCCACAATCAACACACTGCACAATGGAAATTTCTTAAAATTAATTGAATGTTTTGGACTGTTTGATAATGTTATTAAGGAACATTTGAAAACCATAAGCTGTAAGCCCCGCACTACTCATTATCTTGGACCAAGAATTCAAAATGAATTAATTGCCATAATGTCGCAAAAAATCAAATCAGAAATTATTAATATGTTAAATGAGGCAAAATATTTTTCTCTTATATTAGATTGTACACCTGACATAGGACATATAGAACAGATGTCGATTATAGTACGATTTGTTCGAAAACACTCAGAGGAAGTACGTGAGCATTTTTTAGGTTTTATAGAAATTGACGATAAAACTGGAGCAGGATTAGCAGAACGCATTGTTGAAGAACTAGAAAATTTAAATATAAATATACAAAACATGAGAGGTCAAAGTTATGATAATGGTGCGAATATGCGGGGAAAAAAGAATGGTGTCCAAAAGCATATTAGAGACATGAATCCTCGTGCATTTTATGTACCTTGTAACTCACATACGCTAAATTTAGTGGTAAATGATGCTGCAAAATGCAACTTAGATGCGATATCATTTTTTGGGTTAATCCAAAAGATTTATGTTTTTTTCTCGGCATCTACTGATAGATGGAATATACTTTTAAAATTTTTACCATCATTAACATTAAAGGCAGTTTCTGATACGCGATGGGAGTCCCGAATCGAAGCAATCAGGCCTATTAGATACCAATTGGTAGAAATTTACGATGCCTTATTATATATTGAAGAGAAACATGCCAATTCACACACTGAAAATAGTTTGCAGACCAAAAATGATGCCATCGCATTATCAAAAAATATATGCAACTTTAAATTTATAAATTGTCTCATAGTTTGGTATGATATTTTGAGTTCTATAAATCCAGTCAGTAAACAGTTGCAAATGATAGAATTTAATATAACCAGCGCGCTTGATACCATTGAAGCTGTTTTAAATTTTTTGCGTAATTATAGAAAAAATGTCTTAGTACAAATGAAAATAATCGCACACCAATTAGCAGAAGCCCTCGAAATACCTGCAGAATTTCCCAAAGAAACAGATTGCAGAAGACGAAGAGTACCGAAACATTTCGAGTATGAGAGTTGTGATGAAACGCCTCTACATAACCCTGAAAAAAAATTTGGTCGAGTTTTTCAATCAAGTAGTAGATAAGGCTATAAATTCAATTGAAGATCGATTTGAGGAATTAAAATATCATGGAAGATTTTTCAAATTTATGTATAATATTAGCCTCTTAAGAAACATGACTCCTGAAAATTTATTGGAAGATTGTCAAAATTTAGAAATTAAACTCACTGCAAACGGCACATCATCAGATGCAGTGGAGCTTTGTGAGGAGTTAAAATTACTGTGTAGACTTGTGACTGAAAAGTCTTCGCCACATGACGTACTAAAATTTATTTATGATAATAATTTGAAAGAAATCTATCCAAATACGGTCACTTCAATTAGGGATAATATTGACAATGCCAATAACGGTGGCTAGCGCAGAGAGGAGTTTTTCAAAACTGAAAATTATTAAAAATTATCTCCGATCTAGGATGACCGAAGAAAGGCTAAATGGACTTGCAATATTGTCTATTGAAGTAGAAATGGCATATAAATTAGATTTGGATGACATAGTTACGGACTTTGCTACAAAAAAGGCCAGGAAAGTTTGTTTATTGTAACGGTTGAGTGTTGAGACAATTAATTAATAGTGTATTTGTGATTAAAAGTATGTTCATATTAAATGAATGATAAGGAAAATGATTTTGTTTACATGTTGTACAATAATAGCATAGAAAAATAGTGTGAAAATAATACATCTGCGTATTATTACTAAATGGTACTCTGCAAACCAAATTTGTCAGACATATCAACAAATAGAATCTCAGACTCTGGTGATTTGGGTAAGTGTCTAACTAATATTATGTTTATTCGCTTTTAATATCTAAATTTAATTTTGTATGTTTTAGTGGTATATATTTTGTTATTAATGCATCGATACAACACATTTCTTAGATATAAAAAAAATGGGGCGGCATTTTGACGCTGCCTAGGGGCGGCATTTTGTCTAGGGACGTCACTGGTTTTGTCTATTAGTTATATGTTTATTTCTGTTCCGTTCCTAGGGCTTCAATACGTTTTCGTTTACTATTCAACTCATCAAGAATACAATCTTATTTCTGAATTGAACATTATCGGACATCACCGACATTATTTCTTATTGTAATTTATTCTGGGCATCCATTAATTTTTTCAAAAAAACCGGTTGAGCTATTCAAACACGTAGTAATTCCTGAGATGCTGTAGATGAGTTTGTTTTACAGGAAATCGATGAATTAACTCACTTTTATCTGTTTTCATAATATAATATTATGAAGTATATACCATGGTTAAATTCAGCATATAATGATGGTTCATGCGTAGGTTCTAATATATTTTCCACTGACAATAATAATTGTTCCGAATGTCCTGGTAATGGCTCAGATACAATCTCTTCAAAAAATCCTGTTTCACTATTTAACCACAAAGTAAATTCTGGGATGTTGTGCACGTCTAAGAAAAGAAATAGTATTTTTAATTTTGAGTCCGGTTTTATATAAAAAAAAAACATTAATTACATAATACCTAATAGAGTTCAATTCTGTCTTTTGTGATGAGTAAATATTCTGCATTATTTTACATTAGTCATTTTGCTGGCCATCCTGGTAACGTATCAGGGAGAAACTCTCGAAAATATTATCTTGAGCTCTGCAACCACGAAATAACTCCTGAGATGATAATATTCATGTCTGAGAAAAAAATCGTATTTTTAATACAATTAGCTAGTGGATAAAGCCATATCTGAACAAATGAACAATTCATTATAATATTTCATCAAGGTTAACTGTTTATCGGAGTTATTCTCCTTGAAATTATAATCATTAGTCGGTGTATTATCTGGTACATGATTTGAAGTCAAAACATACAGTTTTCGTCTTCCAATTCTGTATTTCGATCTGCGAAAACATGATTTATTATGATGCTGTAAGTATATAAATATTTAATCAAATTACATTTAAAAACAATTTGACCGGTTAGGAGTCCAAATAACATAACTTAAATATACATAACTAATTACTTACTTTGCATGCTTGTACGTTGGTTCTGTACATATCCACAATCATTACCTCTCAGAAACATTGTTGATATGCAAATATGAACCGATAACAAGTGTTTACTTAAGTCAAATTGACAACTTACGCCAAACTAAAAATTACGAAATGTCCATTAAATAAACTTTATGTCAGTCACATAAAGGCGAAACGCCGCTTACGCCGAAGTGTCCTTAATTAATCGGCATTAATGTCAGAGTCACACAGGTGTAAGAGGATATTCACCCGTATGACATTAAAATTCCATGTGGATTTGTAGATACGCCGAGAAATATCTGGCAAACCGCTATACGTACGAGTTTCATCTTTGTACATAATATGATAGAACTGCGTTCTAGCAAGACAATGCAATATTTAACTCAAAACAGCCATTTTTGTAGTTTCGCCCTTATGATCCTAGACCCCCTAAATAGTCAACGATTTCAAATGAGATGATGTAATAATTCTTTTGAAAAAATCTGCACAATTGGCAGTTGTATTTCTGCACAACTGGATTTTTTTTGCTCTGTTGTAGGTATTCAGTACCAACCAATAAAAAACGAAAATAATTTCTCGAATCGTTTTATTTTCAATATTATACACTTCTAAAATTAATGTGTTTTTAAAATTCTACGCAGATTGATTGTTGAAGAGATATTCAAAACGATAGACAATACCTAGATGCAAATTTAAAGAGAAACTTCTAATTGTCTATGCTTGATAATATGTCAGCTGTCAAAATAACCTTAAAAAATCATAATATAACTGAAAACAAATCCTGCAAGATTATTGATTAATAGATTTGAGTTATGAAATCACGTCTGATTGTGACTCATAGACTAGTTAAATTTTATATAGATCCGAAATTTCACATTGTAAGTAGTAAGTAACATTACATAGATGACGAAACTGTCAAGATATATTTTGTCATACCACAAAATATATTTTTTTTTGTAAAATTATCTCTCTCAGCAGCGAAAACGACTATTCTCGTCAGCTAGCACATCAACAATGGATGAAAATATTAAATGCAGAGAGAACCCGGTCGTTATAAAGTTGGACACCCCAGAGTTTAAATCCATATTCACAAAAGAATTGACTGATCTGCGATCACTTTTCGATAAGTATGGCTTTGAAATAAGAATCGCCGGAGGAGCCGTAAGGTATTTTATATATTTTGTTTATATTTTTCTACTGAGCATCGGAGGCAGCTGGTTAATGGCGAAATCACTAGAGCCCAGTGGGTCTATTCTATGCTTATCGACCGCTAAAGTGATAAAGTGAAAAATATTATCAAACTTAGGGTAGGTTTGTATCAAAATATTAGCACTTATTGTAACAATTACACGAAGCCGGTTTTTATTGTTGCAATAAGTGCTATATTTTAACAGCACCTATCTTGCTGCTGTTAAAATATCGCACTTATTGCAACAATAAAAACCGGCTTCGTGTAATTGTTACAATAAGTGCTAATATTTTGATACAAACCTACCCTAAGTTTGATACTATTTATCAATTTAGTGTTCGATAAGTATAGAATAGACCCACTGATCCTCAAGTCGGTCATGGGGAAGCCAGGCGGGAACTGCGCTAATTGGCATGGCTGATTTTGTCAAAATTCATGAATTCAAGAATGAAAACCTAACCTAACCTAAATTAACCCAACCTAACAAATAAACCAGTATATCGGCTATTTTCAAAATGTGCTTGCCGCTTTCTTCCCCATAACCGACCTGTACCGAAGTAATTTTTCAATGATTAAATTAGACAGCGTTTCTCAAAGACTTGGGTTGCTAAAGATATTCAGTGCATCTATTCTATACACAAGACTGCTTTCGGCAGCTATCTAGGGTAGGTTTTTATTCTAAGTATTAGCACTTATTGTAACAATTACAATAATTACAATAACAATTTAATTATTGTAATTGTTACAATAAGTGTTAATACTTCGATACAAATACTACCCTAGATACCGAAAGCAGTCTTGTGTATAGAATAGTAGATTGACTAATGGCCTGAACACATTACCATCATGTCACATGCTGTCACGCTGAGATATAGATAGAAATGTTAAGATAGAGATAGTGAATCATTATCTCTCTCTCAACGTTTCTATTTATATCTCAGCGTGATGTGATGGTATTGTTTTCAGTCCATAAATCTCACGCAATTAGTGGTAATCATCATTCATGTTATTATTATAAACATTTTGGATAAGACAAGTTTGTTATCTATTGACCGATTATTGTCAGTGTTGTTATTATTATGAGAAAAATACCCTAATTGGTTTTAATTAATACTATGTGCTCTACATGGCTTTTGTAATTTTATGATATAATGATCGGTACACACCTGCCAGCACAGTTCGTGACGCTCTCGTTGGTCGTTTGTTGGGTGCATCGAGAAAAATAATAATATATACTTACCTAAAAAAAATTGCATGAATATATTTGGAGAAGTATTACTTACTGCAGAAAAGTCTCGCTCCCGTTATTTTCGAACAATAAAAATATGCTTATGGATGTACGGTAGTTACTGTAACCAACCGCATATGACACTGTAAACAGAAACAAATTATTTCGCTGCCTGCTAAACATACCACACAAACTTGTAAATATGGTCAAATTAAGTCAAGGTCAATTAATGTCAAGGGTTGAATCAAGTGTGCGGGTCCAAAATACATTATAATCATCTCTGCTTACAGCAAACGGTCTTACACATGGAGACGCACTAGCCTGCCTTCTATTTAACGTTACACACTCTATGGATGGGACTTAGCAGTCTTCCAGGACGCCGAATTTCAGTAGGCTTGAGAAAACGCAGGCCAGGTTGAGACTCCTTTGAGGCATCCATAACGGTCTACTCATGCCAAACATTGCATCTTCATCGAAAAAGTGAAGAGAGGCTGCCTGGTCCTCTCTATTATCTCATTACTTTTAAAAGTAGTAATACCGCCTCACACTAGTATCCTTCGAAAGCGGAGGCTTTCGAAGCTCTGCAGCCTTTGTGAGCGTTGAACAGGCAGCATTTGGTTTTTCCCAGTACAGTCGTCATTCCCAGATATTTTGTATCGAGTTAAATGTTGCTTCAGCCATTCCCATTAAGATAGCGAGTTTTCTTTGCGAAGTACCATCTTCCGTGATGTGGGCCCCCAGGTATTTAAAACTTTCAACACTTCTGATGATCTATCCTTCGTTGGTCAGACCAAATTTTAATATTATTCATTTAATATTCTTATCTCCATTAGAGATCTCCTTATGGGTATGACTCCAAAAGACTTGGACTTTGCTACCACCGCCACTCCGACAGAAATGAAAGAGATCTTCACAAAAGAAGACATCCGAATGATCAATATGAACGGTGAAAAGCATGGAACTATAACTCCGCGCATCAACGACAAAGAAAACTTTGAAATCACCACATTAAGAATTGACCTCATCACCGACGGTCGGCATGCTGAAGTTAAGTTTACTACCGATTGGAAATTGGATGCCAATAGACGAGATTTGACAATCAATTCCATGTTTTTAGGTAAGTTTTAAACCATGAGTTCCAAACGTGTTAGTGCGATAACCCACTGACCCGACATGCTGCGTGCGTTTTTTTAAGCAGAGCGGCAGTGCCGTATCAGCACGCGGCTTGTCACGTTAGTGGGTTTTGGCACTTAGTCGCAACCCCGCAGAGTTTGAAACACTGCAGGTGTTTATGGTTTCTCCACTTTTTTTGATTCTCGAGATTCAACAATACAAGTATATTTAATTCTTGAGAATTCGAGATTGTTTTAATGATTTCTCAAGATGTTTTATTTAACGTATTATGCAAGCAAGGTTACTTGGCTACTGTAAAAGAGGGTCGCGACTTGAAAAAGGTTGTGACTGCCATCTTTCATACATTTTTAACTCGTCAATCATGCCTATAATAATCTAGGTTCCATTGAGATTAGATTAGATAGTTGTCACTGTGTGTAATTTGAATATACCGACAAAAACAAGTCAAGGTAAATGTTAACCATTTTCTCTCTAGTCTCTAGACTGAATGATAATATCATTTGATAATATTGTTAAATGTTTAATTCTTTTAGGTTTCGATGGTTCAGTGTACGATTACTTTTATGGCTATGAAGATATTATCGCTAGAAGGATCACTTTTGTAGGCAATGCAGATACAAGAATAAAGGAAGATTTTTTACGAATTTTACGATATTTTAGGTAAGCTTTCATTGTGAATAGTATTGTTACATATTATGCAATGACTATGTTCGCAGCAATTTGAATATTATTCATGCAGCCCCAATGTCCACGGAGATATTCAAAGATGACATGACTATAGTAGAACCATTATCTACGATTCTATGGCGCTGTATGCAGTTGTAAAGACTTTACCGGGAGTAGGGGCCGTAAAAATATACCTGAAAGTACGGGGAAACATGGTTCCACAGTTCGCCGCTAACACGCGCGAAACATTGTTGCACGTGACGAACGGGCACATCTACTAGCGACATTCACGTCTCGAAACGTCAAAATAATAAGTACTCTGGCCAGCGCCATTACGCAAATATGTCATCGGATGCTGAAACAGCGATTAATATGTATTGGTACCATGCACAGTGGATCATTTATCGCAGCAGAACTCATCAAGCACCCAGTGACCGGCGTGCGCACACTGACGCCTAGATAAAAATGGCTGCATTGAGCGCTGTGAGCAGGCACGGTCTGGCATGTTCTCAGCGCTCGCGACATCCAACATGTTAGAAGAGTCGATAGTCGACCTGTCGCATTTGTTCAGTTGCTTTCGACCAATCTGAGAAGCTCCATTTGACAGCATGTGTTATTACGATAACGATGACGTCACATCGATGATTTCGACATGCGGCAAATTCTGATGTGCGAGCCGACTTACATAGTCATCATGATATAGTTATAGGGCTATTAATAATAGTTGGCCATTTAAGACGTGACTGATGCTTCACGCATGGTACTATTATTTATTTAAATTACTAACTGTCAAACTGGAACATTCTGCATGGTTATTAGGAAATTATACAGGCAGGGAGGGGTATTTCTCAACTTTTGCCACATTTTATATTGATACATTTGTTCATTTTCAGTTTTGTTTTGAAGTTTGGGCGGCTTTCATTTCTATTACTTACAAACTGATACAGTGTTGCCAAGGAAAATGAAACAAGAAGGGTGAGAGTGTACTGTGTCAGTTGCAACTACCTGTGATACTATATTTGATTTTGTCGACAGTGTCGGACGCTATGACATTTTAAAACGTAGCCCATCATCGCTATTAAATTTCAACGGTCTCTTTCAATTTTTAAACAAACTTAACGCAGCGTTTGCATTTGTACACTTGACATTATACTCCGCTATATTATTTCTTGAGAATGACCTCTTCAATGAACCCAAAACGTTGAGAGAAAAGAAGGAAAAATACACGGAGACAGCTCGTTAGTTGCTGCTCGCTGCTGGAGGAATAATGAATTATTTGGATACTGACATGACCACTAGTTGTCCATATTATGTGATTACATGATGTCTGTACATAGATAGTAATTATGAAACTATTTTGGATGCAAAAAAATGTTAAATTGGTTGATATCGTATATTATTATAGTCCCTATTTTCTAAAATTTGCTATTATCTTATAATAATTGAATACTCTAGCATTTCAAGAATGAAATTCATGAAAGAGATATTCTTATCACATAGGTACTGATGTATCTTCCAAATATGTTTCTCAGACAATTGAAATAATGTGCACAAATGTGTGTCGTTTTCTAGGTTTTATGGAAGAATTTCGGAAAATGCAAACATTCACGATGACGTAATTTTGAAAATAATTAATGAAAACGTCTCAGGTTTGGCGAAGATATCTGGAGAAAGAATGTGGACAGAGGTTAAAAAAATTTTGGCAGGAAATTTCGCTGGAGACATTTTAAAGACAATGCTGAATGTGGGTATAGGACAATATATAGGTAAGGAAAAAATTATTATCTTATAGCCTTTATGTAGGATGATTTTCACTTCATTGACTGCTACCCCCTGGAGAAACTTAAGACGTGGTACTAAAATGGACCTATTTAACCATACGCAACAATTAGGCAGGGATAGTGTGATTATTCTTACGGTTTCAACTGCACTTACATCAATAAAATAAAACATGTACATACCTATTCCTCACAATTTTCCTTTCGTTTCCTTTCATAAAATCCCATTGAGATGGATGAAACCGGTCCTGATGATTATTATTAAATGATGTGGAATAACTACTATGTGTTGTTTATTTAATAAAATGTCTATCCACCAAGAATTGACAGTTAACACCATTAAAAAATCAAGCTTATTGCAACGCTTTCTTTCACTCAACATTTGTTTCGTGCCAAAGCTATTAACTTCTTTACAGTCATATAATATGTTAATAGCAACAAAATCCATGTAGATCGGAATCCAAAGGATGGAGGTATCAATATATTTCAATTTATGTATATTCAATAAATAATGCTACATTCTTAAATCATATAACTTTATTTGTGTTTAAAATTGAATATACAATGTGGTTTTCAGGTCTACCAGAGACACTCAATACAGCGGAATTGGAGAAGGTCTGGGAACGGTCACATTCTTTGAACATGCATCCAGTGACACTACTGACAAGTCTGTTGGATTCCGTAGATGATGTAATTTCCTTAAACAATAGATTAAAAATTTCAGCATACGATCGAGACCTAGCATTCTTTATCGTTAAACATCGAGAAGACAAGCCTTCTCCTAAACCACTCCTGTAAGTGATACCCCAATGAAACATTTTTATAAATGCTGAACGTTTTCAAAGTCTTGCGTACTGTAAATCTTCCATAGAATGTTAAGAAATTTAATAATATTTAAAACATATATAATATACCTATATATACTATTAATAAACTATTTTATTCAACGAATAATTGACAAGATTTCAGATTGTCACATTCTTTATATTCAACATACATAATTTGAAAATACCTCAGGTATATTTGTAAAAAGGGCGAATTAACCAAAATGCTATTTTACAGGAGGATTTTTAACTTTTGACATTTATTTGTTTTTTACCTGTAGATGATTATAAATATCTAACAAGTTTATAATAAAGCTTAGAAAGAATACTGTCATTATAATAGGTATTATTATATAATATTTTAAAAGGCCTAATATGTCACATTTGCTTTTTATTTCGTAATTTTAATTAATTTAATTTTAGTCGATTATTGTTTTTAAGTACTTTCCTGTGAAGATACAAATTCGCCGCAAAGCTACTGGGGTACATATTGTATTTTCATTTAAATCTCGATTTCGCCAAAATGGTTGATTCGCCCTTTTTACAAAACACCGACGAAAACTAGAAGATTGAATTATTCGTTGAATAAAAGAGATGATTTATTAAATTATTAGCAAGTGCAAGTTGTTGTAACTAAAATTTATAGTGATCCGGGCTTTGGTTAGTAATTAGGGCACTTAATTGATACCTTGATTTAAAACAAAACCGATCGTCAAAATTTGATAAGCATTTCATGTAAAAACTACTAAGTAGTTAATTTCGTCATAGTTATATAGGATGCCCATATCTTAATTGGTAAAGAGGTTACAGTGGTTACAGGTTCAAGTCGCGCCGGGCGTCTTATTTTATCAGTAGGTATCTGAGGTGTTCTGAGATTATGTACCTATTTACAATATATATATTATACATATTAACACTACAACAGGGCATGGCAGTAGTAGAACGTTTACAAACACCCAGGCTGTGAGAAAATCACATAAAATATATTGTGACCTCACCGGGTCGAACCCGGGTGAAAGGCCAGTGTCTTACGCACTGAACTACGTACGCAGGTTGGCATGCAGAAGTTGATATAATGTCTCTGATGGTTCGGATGCTGCAAAATGTGGCCAAAATACGCCACTTTTCTAGTTTTTATTTTTATTCCTTTGGCCAAATTGCTCTTAGCATTTCAGTTGGACATCCTGAGCATACACCCAATGATCTGGATAATAATCATTCGTTGTAAAAAAAACGTGTTGGAACTGAAATTAAATAAATTGTTGAATGAACATTGTATTATAAAAATCATATACAGTAAACAGTGAGAGTGGAGTGGAGTTACTGAGTGTGTTAAACAAATTTGAGCAATTTGAAAAAAGAATTTTATTGGTTTCGTCATATATTTTTGATTGGCTACCCTGACAAATAATTGTAATTATTTTGATAGTTATGAGTGACACAGACCAACGATGGTAGATTTCTGATAGAATTCAATGTATCAATATGACTTATTCATTAAATTTTAATTGCTACTAATATATCTTTGTGAATTAAAATGTTTGTTGTACGTTTTTCAGACCTTATCAGAAGTTGCTACTAGGTAGATCGCTGAAACCTAAAGATGTCAGGGAGTACATAGTCGAAGTTTTAAAATACAGGAATGATACGTCGCTCATCGAGATGTTTAACAAATGGACACTTCCGAGGTTTCCGGTGGACGGCGAAACTCTGGCGCAGTGCCGCGTACAGAATAAGAAGATATACGGAACAATTTTATGCGACCTGAAAGAGTACTGGGCCGATTGTGATTTCGATGTTTCCATGGAAGAATTAGTAAAAAAGATACCGGAAATTGAAAACGATATCAAGGAAAAGAATTCCAGAGGAGATGAATTCAAAAGGCAGATGAAATAATGGCAATAATATTATATTATCCGATTTGAAAATTTCAAGCTTTGTTTGCAAATTAGACGAACCGATTAAATTATTATTACAATTTTATAGTCTGTCTAAAGCGCCTTTTCGAATAAATTAAAAATTTTGCAGAACAAAATTGTTATTATTTTTAGTAATATCTTTTTAAGAAAAATCCATTTGTAATAATATGCTTCTCATCACAGAACAGATAATAAATAGAATTCCAATAAGCTACATTGTGATGCAGGGTTTTGAATGTGTGAGTCTCCTATGAAAATGAAACACGCATTATGCATGTACAATCGCATGTGTAATACACTAATATTAAATGAGCGTCAATGCATAAACCGAGAGCAGTTGTCAGTATTCGACAGATGACGTATTTTTGACATGTGTTTAAGTTTATCCCGTATTCTTCCTTACTCGAGGTCGGTTACCTGCTACTCGTTACCCGTTAGGTATTTCAGTTCCCATTATTTCTGAATTCCCTGTTTTTCTACCACTCAATGCCAAGTGAAAAATGACATCCATCGGACCATCTTCACTCCGAGAGATTTAAAAACATACTACGTATGTATCAGTTTTTCTTATCTAAGGATCATAATAAGGATTGGTGAAATTAGAGATCTGGGGAAATAAATCCATTAGTTTAATTAAAACTTTATATTCAATAATATATTATGAATTAAGATCAATGACAGTATACAAAATAAAGCTCTATGAATAAATAAGAATTAATATAAATATACTAAAAACTGCAGTTACTTAAGCAACACAAATATATATACGTAATTGGATTAAATTGTTTTGCGAGTTTGTACGCTATGGATGGAATATGAATGCTATTATAAAAGAAATGAACATCGTATACGCCTGAACACAGTGCCATTTCGTATTTAATGTCAACTTAATTTTTTATGTACAGGTGGTCCTCGACTTTCTTACATAATAATGAAAATCCTGAAAATATGTACAAAAGTAGACCAATGTAAAAAAAAAAAACATCAAAGACTGTATTATAAAATATTTTGGACAACAAAGAAATATATTCATTTGCACCATCTTTATCTGCACTGGCAGTTTTTCCGGTGAATTTAATATTTAGTAAAGAATACCTGTTTAAAAAAAAAAAAAAAACACATTGTTTTTGGACATATTGTCAGGCGCGGACCGGACAACCTGGAGAGACTGGTAGTTTTGGGTAGCCTCAAGGGAAGGCGAAGCAGAGGAAGAGCGTCTGTGCGATGGAGTGACCAAGTGAAAGAGCTGACTGTCTTGCACCATACATTCTGCCCTGAGAGAAGCCGAAGATCGAGAAGGATGGAAAGTCTTGGTCGCTCAAAGGATGGTGAAATTTAAATGTGGTCACGATCCTCAGCCATGAGTGCACGACCAAGAAGAGACCTGTTTAAACTTAGTGAACCAACCTTTACTTGCTTAAAAATCCATGTTAGAATCTTCTTTTACCCTTAGCTTGATTAATTACTTACTTGGAAGAACTTTTTGATATTAATAATAATATTAATATATATTACACATACACAATTTTGAAAAACATTTCTGAGAAAATATATTAATACCAATAGAAAAAATCTTTTTTTTTTGAAAAAGAATAAAAGAAATAGTTAATTATAATATATATTAATCATCAATAATTTATGATGACAAAAATCTCTCCATTGCATCCATCACTATGCCTACGCCTATACACATAGGTGTCTTTTGAAAACAATCTTTGAAGATAGTTATCCACGTTTTGAACATATAATCTTGTTTTTCAAAATTGAACATATCGTAGACCGGCTTAAGTAGTACAAATGGCCGATTGAAGCAAAAGATTTGGATCTTTCAGAATGCCTAATTATTTCCATCATTGCCTTGATTGTATGAAGAATCCATAATTTATTTTTGTCGGGATGAACACTGCAGTTTCTCTGTTTCTAACTTATGTTTATAAATTTATAAGGGCAAAATATTTCAGGGAACCGAGGAGAAGGAAGCGTACAGTTTTGCATTATCATTAAAAATCTAAATTTTAAGAAATGTATGAAGGTCGAGGACAGCCTGTAAAATGAATTTCAAAAAGGATAATGATGTATGTATATGAATTTGGGAGTTAAATCCTATTCAAAGCAATACATATTGAATACCTAAAAACAGTGTTTTTTAAAGATCTAAATGTGTCAAAAAAGCAACATTACAATATTCTGATTTGTTGTCATATTTGGTTTTTGGGTTGTCATCGTATCATCTACCTCCTTCATTCCTTGACGTTTTGGTTAACGGTTATCAAAAATAATATCATAGCGAAAATACTAATGAAACATTAGGTTGGAACGGTGTTTAGCGTCTGTGTCAGAAGTCAGGAATGTTCTACGACAAATAAGATACTCTTTGAATTCAGTGGGTGTGTGTGAGATAAGCAGTCGCCGATGTCCGAAGAAGTATATTGGCCGAACCTCATGAAAGACAAAAAACTGTGTGAGTGAACACGACTGGCCATATCTGTTAAAACCATACACAATGTCAGCAATTACGAAACAATCCATGGAAATAGGACACAGATTTGACTTCGATACCAAGATACTGGGTCGGTATAAGGGATGTTTTTCACTTAGTAGTGGAGACCATTGAAATACATACATAATTAAAAACATGGCGTCCGGCTCGTAGCAAAATCCAATATTCGACCTGGTATCTTTGGTCGTCGCAACTGACAGAGTACACTATAACTTCGCCTATAGTATCCTTTTCGACTTGTTTAGAGGAGCATACACTTCAATACATTATCTCTTGAGAATAGCCTCTGCAACAAATCCGAAATATATATGAAGGAAAGAGGAAGAACACTCCGTTGATAACCCAAAAACCACAGCATACAAGACAGGTAAAAATAGGTTTACAAATTTCATTAATTCATCAAGAACTTTCAATTACATATCTAATTAATAATATAATACGTAAAATAAAATTTATTTCTAATACTTGATAATTTCTTCACAGGAAAAATATAAAAACTGCGATTTCGGATGTACATAGTCATAACTCATCAATTTTATCCATATGCTTTAGTTGACGTTTACAAAATACATGTTATTTAATGCACTGATGCACAAACAGCCAATACAGCAATCTATAGGAAAAAATTGAGTTGTTTTACAACAGAATTAACCTTAACGATATATAATAAATTATGGGGCTGAATCGACTAAAAAGTAAATGTGATTTTTAAATTCTACATAATTACTGTTTACCACATTCTATAAATGAGGCCTTGTTCTCAAATGATCCCTTATTTCACAAGAAATATAAGACATATTGATAACAACTGTTTGATATTTAATCTCTGAAGGGTTACATACATATTAGGCAAAAACATTAAAATTATATACGTTGCAATGAAAATAACATTTTATACACAGTGAATTGTAATCCTACGGTAGAAATAGAATGCTTATAAGTTTCCATTCAAAGCAGTAATTAGATGTTGGAATCCTTTTTAATAAATAGATAACTGTGTGATGAAAAAATACTTTTAACTCATTTTAAGTCGCATGTCACTTTTACTTGTTTAATCCTCAGCCTATAATTTAAAAAATCAGGCCGTGGCAAGCACCATGTATATCTAACGATAAGTAAAGGTTAAATAAACAGTTTTAAAAACCATAAACAGTTGATATTTCATCCATTCTCCAAATTTATAAATTAGCTGCATTTAAAATAGTCACTTTAGCCAATAAATTTTTTAAAATTACATTGCTTAGAACATCAAAGGCTTTTTAGCTGACGCGAAAGTGAATGCAAAAATTCAGCTCTAAAAAATCTCTACAACACAAATTTAATGCCATAGGCACATTTGAAGCCATCGGTCTCAAAGTTGGTGACATCCATGAACTGCCAAGAACAGTTAGGACTCCAAATGGAATATTTTTTTACAAGCAGATGTTGAAGAAAAGAGCCTAAACATATGAATGTGATAGTTGAGGAAGGACCACTAATTTTCATAGAGAATTGAAACGAGAGACGAGAAACTATCGTATTTATTACTTTCATGGCACCGAAGGCTCAGAGCAACCGTATACTGACCTTTGAGAACAGATGTTTGCGACGGATACTGGGTGTGCAGTGGTATGACTTTAGGAGTAACGGGGAGATAAGAGAAGAAACCAAGCAGCTTCTCATCACGCTGAGAGTGTTGGCCTCGTTGGACCTGACTCAACCACGTGCTGCGGATGCCAGAAGAGAATCTAAACCTGGCTTGCCACTTCTTCAAGCCAATCGGATTCCAGTGTCCTGGAAGGCCGTTGAATACTATCGAGCGACAGGGATTCTCGGATGCACCGTGTGGCAGACATGGCCGAAAAAGAATAAGAAGTATCATTGATGTCAGATTGAAACTGTCTTTAGCGATTTTTATAGGAAATCACAAAAGGCTCCATTCAGCATCTAAAACAACGATAAAACATTAAAATTATCAGCAAATTTTGACTAAAGCTCATTGAAAAATTAAAAAAAAATAGTGGTTGATGAACGGTTTACTAGCAAAAAGACCTGAAACAACACAAAAATGGTAGTAACCAACTTTTATAGTGCGCAGGAAGTAATCGTGGAGCCCCAACCTTCACGCAGAACTAGCCAAACTAACAAGTTGCCAATAGAATATATATTTTGAAATTTTTCTTTTATTCGTTATCTCTGAGAATTGTCTTATTTCAACTCTTTTTACATAATTATAATTAATTATGTCATATTATCATTATGATGGTTATAAATAATAATTCGAAACAGGCATTTACAATAACATAGTATTCTAGATATTTAGGCTACATGAAGAAACATTCATTTTAACGCAGGTCAAGCCAAACTGACAAAAATCCACTCAGGTTAGTTAGGAACGACTTCGATTGATTACAGATCACAGTGTTGGAACTGATCCTTTGGTTATTAAGCTTACGCTAGTTCAGCATGAGGGTAGCGAAATGTCCAATCTTTCATCGCCGACTCTCTAAATACAAAAATCTAATAATGATTTACTATGGTGACGTAGCCTTAAGACAAAACATCAATAACATACTGAAGAAGCCATATCTTAATTTGAAAATAGGAGGTAGCTTGTGCAATGGTCAAATTTTACCAGCCTCAACGTATGCCAACTGACGTCATAAAAATGAAAGTATTCAGTCCGTTGTGAGGGTTGTGGTGAATACAACATTTACCTCAATCCGATTGGGTCATTTCATGTGGCGCCACCGTCATATGCTACGAGGACTTTAGAGTACTTCAATTACTTAAATGGTAGCGTAATTACACTACATAATATATTATATTACGAGATATACAGTACATAAAACTAATACTTACATATATATTTAAATTAAAAAATAGAAGGATTCACAATATGTTATGCACGGTGACATATGTGCAAAACAAGGCTCAAATCCAGAAGCTTTTTGGTAACATCTACACTAACCTTCTTATACGGAGATGATCAACTATCCCCATGGAAGCAAATTTGATCTTTCTCAAAGACTGCGTAAGGCAAACATCTCCCCCCTACAGCAAGTTTGTGAAATATGATTGGGTGCACTCAACACAATATAATATATTATATGGTCAAATGAGGATTTCTGTTGACCAAGTCATAAAAACATGTTTTCATGCGAGACATGTTACTACACATTTTACGCAAGAGACACGTTCTCCAATTCGTCTGTCACACAGTAAGAGATCCGAGCAGCTTAGAGAGAAGAGTGATCTCTGGTGGCGTCGAAGAAAGATTGCGTCGGCGTGAGCCTTCCTGATGTAGCGACATCATCAAGAAAGTGACTGAACTTACAATGATTGAAGCAGCAAGATCAGGTACAGCGCAGGATTGTTCTAGATGGAAGAAAATTCTTGGCTATGCATGTTATTTCAGTGATCAACATCCTCAATGATGCGGCAAAGGATATGAAGAGTGATGTTACTAAAATGCAATTACAATGAGATCTTACAAGCTGAGGAAATGGTGATGCTTTTGCTAACTTCTGGAGCAACACTTTGTTCGTAGCCATTGAAATCCCTGACGCAATGGAAAAGAAAATTCATGTATTTAGAAAATATCACAATGCCTAAATTAAGACTAAAATTGAAAGTTTATATTTACGTTTGTTTCTTATCAATTTCAGACAATCCCAAGTAGAAATGTTGACAACTTCTCCAGTGATAGATTTAAAGACAATGATGATATTGTATAATCCAGAGTTGGGTCAAGAGATGTAATTTGGCCATTAAATAAATGCAAACGAAATTTGGACATATTATTTGAATCAACTACGTATGAATTCTTATATTGAATGGTACTATTCAAAGACTCTCATCTTCGGAAGTTTTTTCTTCAGGCGTCAGTTCCTCAGATGACATTGCAGAGTCATCACTGCAACCTTCATCGTCGCTCACCGTCGCCAGGACCTGCCACAAAATTAATTCACATATTGTAGACATTGAAAATATTCATTGCCTTAAAAATGTCAAATCGGTAAATCTACAAGACTTTAGATTAAATTCGCCTGCAATCTGTGGATTAAAAGTTAGTACACCGCGTTTCTATTTCAATATTCAATAATGTTCCTGTGGAAGCAGGTTCGAACCTCATTGACAAGGTTGAATTGGCGTGTTGTTTTCAACATATTTGAATCCAGACCATGATACTGGCATAATGTTCCTAATAATAATTGACAAGTATTTTAGACCCTCAGTGGCGGTCGAGTAGTCCAGTAGTCCATGCGCAGTTCAGTATGTAAGACACTGACCTTTCACCCGGGGGCTCCAGGTTCGACCTGGTGAGGTCACAATATATTTTATATGATTTTCTCAAAGTCTGCGTGTTTGTAATTGTTTCACTTCTATTACTAACTACACTACTGTCATTGGACCTCATGGCCTGTTTTAGTGTTTAAAAGAATATATGAAGCGCGTTTCAAATCCCCGTAAAACGGTTTTTGAAAAAATTTGAGTTAGATATGTATTTAGATAGATATTTTTGTTACCTATATGATGGCTAAAGATTGAACTTTAAAAAACGCCAAAAACCGTCAATACGTATGATCAAAAATTAGGGTAAATTTAAAAACCCGCTAAAATGGTTGGTGTGCTTTTCAAATACCCCTAAAATGGATAAGCCAAAATACTCTTTAAAATGTACGAATTAAATAATAAATACATAAAGTTCACAGATTTAATGGATATGAGTTTTCCTCATTTTTCTCAAAACTAGCTAAAATCATTTTAGGGTGTTTTGCAACTAAGCGCTTCATATATACTCATATATTTTTTTTAGTATATCCTTGGATGGGCTTTCCACCTAGTTGATAATAGCCGAGCTGAAAATGCATCAGCCTGTAATGTCGTGTATCCCGGGTTCGAATCCCGCATCTTGCAACACAAAATAAAATTAATGTTTTTCAATATGTGTATGGACCTATTAGGTTGAGCAAATGGCTAACTTCCATTTCTCGTAAAAATAACAATAACCACTCTGTAGTGGCCCATATGATCTTCTTAGGAACAGACATGGTTTAAAAAAAATGATAGTTGTCCAGTTTCTAGGCGTATGCTTCTCTACCCACATTTCACTTCAAATTATTGCAAATTATTGACAGAATTCTTCAATTTTTAGGCGTGTAGACCTATATTGCTAGTGGATTATTTTCAAGAGATATCTTTTGAAATACTGACAATCGAAATGGTACCAAAATCTAATTAATCTATAAGCTTTGCAAGTATCATCAATGTTTTTATAGGTTTTCGAGTTATAATCAAATAAATGACAGACAGCCAGACACAACAATTTTATTATTAGAATATGTAGATTGAAATATTTTTGGCTAGTCTTTTTCAATCCCTTTGTCAAATGAAAACCAGCAACCCTTTCGGAAGCCTTAATATTATCTTACGGAACTTCATTTAGGAAAAAATGCTGATCTATACCATGAACCCGATGGTTTCCTCACTGTATTCGATCATATTATAGAATCGCTATAAGTCGTAAAACCTGTTGTACTGGGGTCATCATTTATTCATTTATCATCATCGGTATTGTATACTTGTGCAAATGGTCAGGTCGGTTGGCCTTACTTGTTTGACGACTCTTTCTTCTTCGGTCATGTTGTCGTCTATCGCCATGGCATTATTGGTTGCGTCGGCTGGAATCCCTTTCAGTACGTTCAGTCTCTTCTGGATGTCATCACTCGGGACTGCACTGTTCTCCGATATTTGGCACTCTTCCATATACTGCTTCAGGAGATCGTCAGATTTTTCTTGGTCGGTGCGCGTGTCAACTGCCGGAGTGTACGCCTGCCGAGTTGACAGAATATCTGATTGACAATTGCCGTTGCGAACTCGAGTGAGTCCCATTTGTATGTCTCTGAAGTTGTTCCAAATTGTGTATGTTCAATGAGGAATATAAACGAATACTTTTTTTTTGATAAAAATTAAATGAAGCATGAATTTTTTGACATAATATTTCTAGAAGTCATCTCATTAATAAAAGCGTAATACTAAATAGGTACGCCAATCTGTGGAATTAATTATTAATTTTAATCGTAATTATATAACTTTTCACTTCGGGTGCGAGAGGTCCCGGATTCAAATCCCAGAGCAGCCCGAAGTATATTTTTTTTACTTTCTATTATGAGTCTTTTAATGTAATTGGTGCAAAACAAAAGTTTCTTTTGTTAAGTCGACCATTCTGAAGATGGGTTCATATTCTGACAGCTGTCAACATAAATGACTCAGATTTATAGGAGAATTAAAATCACTGAATTCAATTTCAGTTAGAGTGTCACTTTTGTATGCAAAAAACAAAAAGAACTTGGATTGTGTTTGGAGTCCTTTTTGCCATCACTTTCAATTATATGTTCAGATTCCATCTCTATCCAAGAAGGTTTACTTCAACATATTAGGTGTAAAATGAATTGATAAAATTATCAGTCACGCTATTCATGACCGGAATAGAATAGAATTTAAGAATATAATCTTAAAATATGGCCTATTGCAACAAAATGCGGAAAAGCCAGAGTGCAATAATATATGAATACTGGTAGAACTGATAGAAGTTTTTTAACATATTGACAAATGTAAAAATTAAGAATAATAGGTACCAGAAATTGGTTGCCGACAATGATATGAGAAAATGAAATTCTTTTTCAATTTGTTACTTTCAATGTGTTCACCTTAGCTGTAGAGGCCATCGGTGCATCTCTTAACTTGGCCAATCTGTCCCTTATGTCGTCGTCAGAAACACCGGTGACTTCAGGCATGTTGCACATTTTCATTCTTTCCTCTTTCAGCTTTCCGAGTCTTTCGGCGATCTCACAATCAGCCTCGGACAAGCCTCTCTTCAGCTGTTGTAATCGGTCTTGTTTGTACAACGTTATAGGGGGCTTGGACGGGTGATCCAAACTTTCCAGCCGCCTACAATAATAAATACAATATTAACATGTTTTCAACATTCTGTAAAAGTGGACATATTCTCGAACGATCCTTTATTGCTATTCCAAGACAACAAATAAAAGATACATATAGCAAGTCCTCAATTTACGTGATTAATTCGTTCTGAAAATTTTCATGCAAATCGAAAAATCGCGTAATAAAACATGCAATTTTTAAAATAATAAAGTTTTTATAAGGATAGGTTAAAATAAAATGGACATACACTTAAGAAAACATCGTTATTTATTATTATTTATTCAGATCCATATGTACATAAGTTCTGCATACATACATTTAAATGCAAACTACTTATTAATGTACAACTGGTCCAGTGTTGTTTGCCTTGTAGTCTTTTTATTTTCTTCATGAATGATAATATACGAGGGTAGCCGTTTATATTTCGGGAATAACAAACAAAAACGAATTTTTTTACAATAAAAACAGTTTTATTGTTTTTCGAAATATTCTCCACGACAATTTATACAATTTTCCATGCGTTTGAACCAATCTGGAAAGCAATTTTGCCACTTTGTAGAAGGTAACTCCAAAACATGGTTTTTGAATGCATCAACCTCTTCTGGTGTAGAAAATCGTTGACCACGCAATTTATCTTTGGCTATCGGGAATAAAAAGAAATCATTTGGTGCCAACTCGGGTCTGTATGGCGGATGACCCATCAATTTGATGTTTTGAGTGCTCAAATAGGCGCTTGTTTGAGCCGATGTGTGAGAGCTCGCATTGTCTTGATAAAGGATGATTTGATGCCGACAGTTGCTTTTCCTCATTTCACCAAAAACTTCTGGAAAACAAATGGTTGTGTTCCATTCAGAATTGACTGTTTTATGATTCCCTAAAGGTACAGTTGCGACATGGCCCGTTTTTCTGAATTAACAGGCGACCATTTGCTTCGAAGTGTTTCGAGCGCAAGCAACTTTTGTTGGTTTAAACTCATTTTGGAAGACCCATACGGTCGACTGCTGTTTACTTTCGGGCTCATACGCATAGATCTAAGATTCGTCACCTGTAACAATCTTATTAATGATTTTTGAAGCACCTCAATCGTATTTTTTGGGCATTTCATTGCACCAATCGACACGCGCCTCTTTTTGTGCGATTGTCAAATTATGCAGGATCCAACGCGAACATAGCTTCCTTACGTCTAAATATTTATGCAAGATCATATACACGCTAGTGTTACTAATGCCCAGAGATGCCTAATTCTCACGGTATGTCACATGACGATCTTGCAATATCAGTTCACGCACAGCATCGATGTTTTCTAGAGAAATAACTGATTTTGGACGACCTTCACGCGGCTTGTCTGTGAGTGAACGACAGCCACGATAAAATTCGCTAAATCAGCGATATATCGTAGTTTTTGATGGTGCTTTATCTCCATATAAAGCATTAAGTTCAGCGATGCACTGTTCCCGTGTTAATCCATGTCGAAAGTTGTTAAAAATAATCGCAAGAAAATTTTCACGAGTTAATTCCATTTTTTGGCCGAGATAAATTTTTCAAATGAATTTAAAAAAAATAAAAAGCGTCCGTTTGCTAAAACGTTCTGAGTACTTTTGTCGTTAAAAATGTCAAACTTTAAAATACAGAAGTCAAATTGCACCTAGCAACACCAGTGTTGCAAATCCCCGAAATATAAACGGCAACCTATGTAGCATGCAATAGCATCATTCACTGCTTTTGAAACTTTCGCAAATCATTCTGGATCAAGGTCTTGTGGCTCCAAGCCAGCTAATCCATTTCCGATCATATTTAAATATTCAGCCATCTTATTGGTTTCAAATTGCTTCGGTTGTTCATTTTCTTGCTGTTTTTTTGAAAAGAAGTCTTCTTTTCTTAGGTCCTCGAGTTCTGTCAGAACTTCGTTGCTCATTTTTGTTGAATAACTGTTGATTAAATTGATGAAATCCTCTTATTCTAGATTTAGATTCAATTTTTTTCAGTTTGCACACTCATATTATGTACAAATATTTTATGTAAACATAAGCGCGGAGAAACAAAGTTTTTCAAACATATTTTTTTAAATCGCATAAGTACGAATTTGAGGACTGTATTCGAGAAAATAAAATATTTGGAATATAACAACATATTTCTTATTTTGACATCAGTGGCAATCGATGGTTCTGTGAAAACCTAGCAGTGTCTCTCTCTCTCTCTATTCTCAAAGTAATATTATTTAGTATATGCATTTTCCTTCCATACATTTTTCACACAATCGAATTACTTTAATTTACTTGCAAGCACTTTACAGATCGGCAACATTTATTATAAGTCGCGTCGAAGACTAAACTGTCTCCTCATTGTATCTCAATCGTGTAACTGTCACTCTGCCTCGGGCTATCTTTATATTGTGTAATATTGTCTGTCATGTAAACTGTAGTTGACAAACCGCAAATAAACACACATCATCCTCAGACTTCAGTTCTTCACTCCTCCATCGTTCATCCACCTCACCTATTGTCAAAGTTGTGACTTCAACTACTCCAAACATCCATCGTCGACTTTACATTTTTATTGCGAAAGACCACTTTGATATTCCTCAAGGTCAAATAACTCCAGATTAGGTTATTTGACTAGGTGTCTTCTACCAGAACATTTGTCCTCTCTCATTTATATATCTCTGTCGGAAGTAGTCTATAATTTGGAAAGTCCGAGAATATCCGAAAAATATGTATGTAGTGTATCTGTAAATGACGCAAGAAGACTGGCCAATGACAAGGATTCTCGGAGGCGTTGTGTGGCGTCCATGTTTACCGACTAAGGGGCAAACATGATTAAAGAAGAAGGATAGAGAATACACCATGAGCAATTTGCGGGTGTATTGGAATTGCTTGCTGTGATGCCTGTTTCAACAATACCACTACAACTGCAAAGCAAGGCACTTTTATAGTGCCCATGGTGCTACTGTATACTGATTTACTGTATGCCTATACATACAGATTGGGGGACAAAGAAAAGAAAAATTTCAATTGACAGCACCGAAAACAGCAGCATAACTAAAATCTAGAAAAAGGTTTTGAATGGCTCTCAAAGGAAAAATTCCAATTGGCTGAAGGCACTGAAAACAAAGTTCTAAACGTTCGCACTTCATTATGTATTGATTTTAATCCATTTTTAATATAAATGTAAGATTTTCCCTTGAATAATTTTTTTTTTTTATCATCATTTTCAAGAATCTTGAGAAAGGAAAAAGACAGTCTCGAATTTGTTAAAACAAACAAATATTTATTAACGCTTTCGCTGTTGAAGAGATAATGAGATTTTAATTGCACCCTTTAAAATGCACGTTAATTACATCGATCGGCCGCCTGGTCATTACGCACCGTGTGCGTCTTCCGCGTCCAAAGTATTAATTATAATTGAATTTTGAGAATATAAATAAGTCGAGAATTCACAACCTGCAGTAACGCAAATTTATAACTGGGAGCTCATGAAATTAATATTTTATCAAGTGACGACCTGAGATATTAAATATTAAAATGTAATGAACCGGTATTTACCGTAAATATGCCTTCGGCGGTTCAATAAGAGACGGACCTGCATCAGTTGTTGCACTCTCGCTGGACATTTTGCACTTATAACAGACCTGAAATAACAGAATATAATAGTTAACGTGAATAACGTGCAACAAAGCAGCTCAAGTATCATCTACTAAGCCATAACCCAAAATCGGTTTTGATGGTTTCCAGAAAACATCTGTCTGCCGCAAGGACTCTGCACTGTCCTAGTCTCTGCCGATTATATGCAGGTAATTTTGAACATTTGAATTCAATTTCGGTGGCTCAGCGGTAAGTCTTGAAAGACTCGCCAGCGTTTTATGCGCCCATCAATTAATTACCTACGTGGTCGCAGCCGTGACCTCTTCCGGATCAGAAATGTTTTCTCGTGTCAGACTTATCGGGCACTCTTAGCAAGGGCTACGAGATTAATCAATGTGCTCCCCGGAGACATAGACATTTTCAGTGATGTGGCGTGTACAGTAGAACATCTCATAACGAGCAAAATAAATTGTAAAAAATGGCTCCCTTAACGAGCGACATTTCACATAACGAGTGACGCAGACGAGCTTATGGAGTTGAACTGTGTTTCACAGCAACAAGTTGTGGAGAAGAGTTTGTCAGTGGAGGAGGAAAGGTAGCAGAGCAACAATCTCCTGGCGCAATATGAAAAATGCTGAAAGCATGGGAAACTGTTGCGTCGTATATTGAGAAGCATCACCCTAATAAGGCGGTGGCTATGTGCACTACAAATTTATTCAATGATAATGCTGTGTCACAGTTTCACCAAATTTCGATGCGTCGGCAAAAACAAATGTCTCTAGACAGCTTTCTAGTAAAAAAGAATTAGTTATTGTCATTAATTCTTAAATAATAATAATTACAAGATAAAAAGAACTTTTTATAAACCACTTGTTTAAATTTTCTGTTGAATCATATAAACTTGACAATTCTATGTATTAAGGGGGGACATGCTCGTCGTAGGTCAAAATTGAGTTTTTATTGTATTTTCAAACCATGATCCTGGACACTCCTTAAACGTTATAGATAATCTATTTATATAATTTTGAAGCCTTATTATCCTTTATATTTATTTCAAACATTTGATGACTGCATAAAGTATTTTTGTTACATAATATAGTATTCTTTTAAACCTCTCGCTCTAATGTTTTAGAATATAGTCATATTTCAGTACATGAATGTGCAGTGGTGTTAAGATTTTTTACATTTATTAATTTTTAATCGCATTTATGAAACCATTAGTATAATTTACGACGAGATAATTTTAGTAAAATATTTACGATAAAAAATTATATTGATAATCTCTGTGATCCCAAATTTGACAAGAATTAGGCATTTTATTATTCAAAAAATCGGCAAGATTAACACATTTGAAGATGATTCTAAAGATACTTATTATAAGCTATGTATTTGACCATTCAAGTGTGATAAACATCGTATGAATAATGATTGCTTTATAATAATTATTGACCTAAGAATAAGGTAGTGTTTTTTTTAAATACGCCATTTCTTTTGTCATTCCCCAGTGGTTAAGCTACAACATATGGCCGTAGCCATAAATTGACAAACTATAATTGAAAAACTCAATTTTGACCTACGACGAGCATGTGGGCCGTTAATAAATACTTTTTTTTGTACTTGATAGAAATACTGAATAAATATTATAGAATACTGAAATGTCATTTTGACATTTCATATTGATTTCCATAGTAACGCATGTATATAATATTAATAATTTAGTTGCTAGGACCCGCTTAGCAACCAATACTTAATAGTTTTTACTTTTTACAAATTTTTTCCGAAATAACTTTCCATACAAACAGAATTAACTGAAAATGAATTCAATTCTGCTTAAACATGGCTAAATGTATTAAAAGAATGCATTGTCGTCGTGTTCTGATATATTCTAAAAGTTTCAAACGTCTAGCTAGTCGGGAAGTTAGTTAAAAATCTTTAATCGTCCAATACAAATCTTGGACAAACAAGAAAAAATTTGTATTGGACAAACAAGATACGAGCTAATAAAAACGTAGTAATAAGTAATCTTCTTCGAATAAATGTTGCAAATCAGCATGGAACGCATTATCGTATTTTCCATTAATTTATATGGGAAAAATTGTTTCGCTTAACGAGTGTTTTACGTTACGAGTAAGATTCTGAGTATCTTGTTTTTGAAATTCTATTTTATTGTTTAACTTGTTTATGTTTTTATTTTTCTTTTTCTTATTTTCTCGTTGTATACCTACTCTAAAAAACTAACGTGACAGTTAATGACGGCGGCCGGTGTTAGCATTTTTCGGTCGTAAGAGGTGTTTTTTTGCAATTTAAATGTCATGTTGTGAATGTCTCAGACTCTAATTTGTTATGTTCTAATGTTTTGTTTTTAAAAAATAACTGTATGAGAGTGTAACACAGATCAGACAGGAGGAGTATGCTTTAAGTGGTCAAGGTCCATGTACATCCGGAACCGTAGCACCCCAAAAAAAGAAGAATTGAATACATACCTTCGCTTTCTTATTAAGTTTGTTTACGAATATCTCGTTGTTCAAACACTTGCTGCAATATCCAAATCCACAACCAGGGCATCCACGCTAAAAACAATTTCCATATCAACACTATATCATGACCTTATTCAATAGAGAATCTAATTATTGTAATATTGTGTTACCTCCGATTTGAAAACAGTAAATTTGTTTGCGCAACCGTTGCAGGACATTTGTTTAAGGTGTAAAATAGTGGCCGTTGAAATTGCGTCAGAATTTAGATGTAAGAACAATTTTCAATTTTTTATGACACGAATCAACATTTACGTCAGAGGAATGGTTGTTTAGTTTCTAAATGTTTTCATGGGTTATTTTAGACTTGTTCAATAATAAAGCGGCAAACGATTATCGTCTTTCACCGATAAACATAATTTTGTTTTGACACTTTTGACAGTCAGAATTTTATGTGTTGCCCAGTGTTGACATCTTTTTCTATGTTGATTATTATACTAAAAAATGGTAAAAAAATATACCTAGTATTTCTGAAAAAACTATAGTACAGGAGCATTTCTCGTCTCGAATCCTTCAAAATTATAGTATTTCTGGCATATTTGCGTTAAATTATAGAATTTTATATTTTTCGCGGATTTAAAACTATAGTACCTACGTAGATTTACGTATATTTTTATCGTAATTTTGATAATTAAACGTATGTCATTCATAGGTCCATTTACCAGGATCACCCAATGTTAAAACTCCAATTTTTTTTGGGTGCGTTTGTTTGTGCATCGTTAGTGCACGTTTGTGCACGATTTTTTTTCGTTTGTGCACCTATAATAACCGAAAAATTCCAATTTCAAATTGGGTGTTCCAGCTAAACGTTGGGTCACCCAATGTTGAAATTTCAACTTTTTTGTGTGCATTCGTTTGTGCATCGTTAGTGCACGTTTGTGCACGCGTTTCTTTCGTTTGTGCACGCACATTAAGGGGGTTATTCAGATTTCAATTTGGGTGACCCAGCTAAATGCTGGATACTTGTGTCACTAAACTTGGATTTTTTTCAAAATTTAAATTGTAAACACTAGTGCCTTGGTAGTGAACGTTAGTGCACGATTCTTTTTTGCCTTTTCATCTGTATTCAGCGCGCTATTTGATTTTTAAGTTTGTATGCAAAACCTGAATGCGTGGGTTTAAAAATTTTTTTTTAATGAAATCTCTTGTCGCATAGCTAATGCGCAATTCTGCATACTTTTTTAATTTTTTTCTCATATAGTGCGTGAGATATTTGATATGAAATATTTGATGAACGTTAAGTCGAACCACCCAACAAACTTTTTTAACTTTTTATTAGGTCATCAATTTGTCTATTATTGGATTACGTTTGTGCACGTGCTTTTTTTGATTTCGAGATTATATCTTGAGAGATATTATTTTTTTAAATTTAGTGACTTGATACTTGAACCATTAAATTTACTTTAAAATTGTTTTGTTAAGTGCATACGATTACATATATTTTTTTAAACTTTTAACATGATTTTTCAATTTTTTATCTTTTACATTAAGCTATAAATTTGATTTTGAATGGCTGTCAAGTTTTAACATCAAACATTTTTTTTCCACACTTTTTAAATGCACACCTTTGAGTAATTTAATTACATGATTTTTCATGTATTTTGTATTGTTTTTCCATGTAAATTACGCGAAAAATTTCCATTTTCACTAAGTACCCCGTCAAAATATCCCGAACAAAAACAACCGCATCCGTTTGGAAGATCCAGTCAACAGAGTCTCGCAAAATAGCCAAAACGGTGTATGCTCTCTAAATATTTCGGTCTATAATAGATTACTTAAAACTTAATATTTTGTATACACAAAAGTGTCAAATCTTAAAAAAAATCATTAATTAACTTAAAATTTGTCTTTTTATTTATGATTTTGTTAATTTCATAAGCAAAAACGCAGTAAATAATAAGTATACTTAGGTACCTTTTGTTTTTAACTTATGATCCGTAATAAGAAATAAATAAGTTATAATACAATAATTACGTTGGTATGCATATTTTTGAAAAATGCAATGTATTTTTATGCAACGATATTTTCTTCAAAAGATAATATTGGAATGACATTTCGTCAACTAAATGCGCGGAACTTGTGACTCCGTATTAACCAACTTCACAGAAGGAAGAAAAAACTGTTTTAAAATAAAACGGACTGGTTTAGGAAATTTGAACACTTTTAGTATTTTAATGTTATAAATGAGTAAATCTGGTAATTTTTACAAAATATTTATTAACATAGAATATAGAGGAGTTACATGGTTTGCTTTTGTTTTTTTGAGATTTGAGCTGGGAGTTACAATGTTTGAATTAAAATAAACAGCACCAAGTTTTACAGTATCTATTGCTTGTCTACATTATGTTGGAAAATTCAATAAAATCGCATAAATAGGGGTAATAAGCATCACATAAATGAACAAAATAATATTTAATTCATTTTAATTTTCGAGTTAGCTTTCAAATGACAGATTATTATAAAATTAGTGATAATCAGCCACCATACTTGTTTTCAAGAACTGAAGGTATTCTTAGTTATTTTATTTCATGCCTTTCTTGATATAGTTGAGGAAGGCTGCAAAGAATTTTGGTTGCATAATAGTACTTTAATTTATTCGTACAGGGACAAAGAGATTGGAGGGAGCTCTTGCTATTCTTCACCAAAACGCAGTTTAACTTAATATTTCCATTTATTAGATCCATTATATTGCAGTGCTCGAATATAAGTCATAAGTTTTCCTCCTGGTCGTACCTATGGATTTGTAAAATCTAACACCAATATTTTTTTATTAAAATGATGGCATAAATATGTAACATGGTATATTCTTCTTCTTCCACGCTGCTACATCCCGGGGTGGGATTTGGCCTCCTTCACAACCGCTCTCCACTCACTCCGGTCTCTCGCCACACTTATCCAGTTACCGGATCTTCCTATATGAAGCCAGTCAATTTCTACGGCGTCAGCCCATCTCTTTCTTGGACGGCCTCTGGGTCTCTTCCGTTGGGGTAGCCACTTCGTCATGATCCTTGGCGCTCTAACTTCAGGCATTCTCTCCACATGCCCCGCCCAATCGAAGTCTTTGGAACTTACAGTGTCTTATGATTGTTTGCTGTTCAATCAGCTCTTCCAACTCGTGGTTCATTTTAATTCTGTAGTTCCCATTTTACAACGTGGGTCCAAAGATTTTGCGGACGCTCGAAGACAGCTAATTTGTTTTCTTCGTTTTGAGTCAAGCACCAAGTCTCACAGCCATAAGTGACCACTGGCCTTATAATCGTTTTATAAATTAGAAGTTTACTTCTTCGGCCTAGAATTTTCGACCCCACCAGTCGCTTGCAGGCATGCCAGCATTTATTCCCGGAGATAAGGCGGATTTTTATCTCCTCTGCTGTCTTATTTTGGGTATTTAGGCTGGATCCGAGATACGTGAACTTGTCCACCCCTTCATATGCATGCTGTCCTATGACTATATTCTGCAGCGGTACCTGATCGCGTGTGCTGACCATATACTTAGTTTTTGACTGGCTTATTTCCAGCCCAGCGTTTTCTGCTTTTATTTTCATAGTGCCACCATGGTCGATCATCCTCTGTTTGGATCTGCTTGTAATTAGTATCCGTCAGTGTGGTCTTTATAAGCCTTACTAGTTTTAAGGGAATTCCCAGTATTTTTAAGCTTTGCAGCATCTTATCCCTATTCACACTGGCGAAAGCTTGTTTAAAATCAATAAGCAGGTGGTGGAGTGTCAGGTTGTATTCGTGCGCTTTCTCCATAGTTTGCCTCATGAGATGGATGTGATCTATGGTGGATCTATTTGGTCGGAAGCCGCATTGGTATTCTCCCAGGATTTCCTCACCATAGATCATTAACCTGCTATACAGTACAGATGAGAAAACTTTATAAGCTGTGTTTAGAATTGTGATCCCTCTGTAGTTATCGCAGATTGTTTTGTCTCCCTTTTTCAGAATGGGCACGATTATTATACCCATCTTCCATTCCTCAGGTAGAATTTCTTTTTTCCAAATATTGAGAATTATCTTGTGGATATTTGCTTCCAGTGTAGGGCCACCAGTCTTTATCAGCTCGGCTGTTATCCTGTCGGTTCCAGGTGCTTTATTGTTTTTCAGCGTTCTTAATGCTCTTCTTACTTCAGGTAGAGTAGGCTCATCAATAAATTCCTCAGCAGTGTGGTACAATACTTCTTCCGTTTCCTCATGACCATTATTATAAGCCTGATTTAAAAGTGTTGTGAAATAGCCTTTCCATCTTTCCATGATGTCCTTCTTTTTGATCAGCATTTGTCCTTCACTATCCTTACAGGAGTTTAATCAGGGTTGATAGGATTTAGTCTTGTAAAATTTTCTGGGATCATTGTTTCTTCTTTGACATTCCATGTCTTGAAGTATTCTCATGAGCATCAATCGCTTTTTCTCTCGACAGAGCTTTGTTGCAGTTTTTCTCTTTTCTTTATAAGTTTCGTAATTTTGGCGAGTTTCCCTTTGTAGGCATTTCTTCCTTGCTTCATTTTTTTTCAAACAGTGCTTGCCTGCAATCATCATCAAACCATCCTGCATCTATTTTTGCTTTGTTTTCCCCCAGAATTTCTGTGGCACTCGTGATAACACAGTTTTTTGTATTTTCCCAATCCACATTCACATCATCGGTTATTAAAGTCATTTTTAAGTTTGTTTCTATAGATTCCTGGTATTTATCCAAAATTTCTTCATCCCTCAATTTTTCAGCTCTCCATTTAGTTCTTCTCTGGCCTACTTTTTTCAGTATTAAGGAGATTTTTTGTTTTAATTTTGCTCTCACCAGGAAGTGATCAGAATCGCAATTGACTTCTCTGCAGACGCGCACATCCTCCACTGTTGTCGCTCTTCTTTTTGATATAAGAATGTGATCATTCTATTTGGTTGCATGTATTACTTCCAGGTATTTTCCAGGTTCCTTTGTGGATATTTTTATGTTTAAACCATGTACTACTAATTAATAAATTATTTGCAGCCGCTAAAAAGCATAGACGTTCACCATTATCGATTGTCGTTTGATGCAAACTGTGCTGCCCAGCTACTTATTTAAATGCTTCATCTTTTCCAACTTTTGCATTGAAGTCTCCAAAGACAATTAGAGCATCATGTGGGAAGACTTTTTCGCAGGCTCTCTGCAGATCTTCATAGAATCTATCCTTAATTTCCTCGGTCGCATCATCAGTTGGGGCATAAACGTTGATGAACGTAATATTGAAAAGTGTACCTTTCAGTTTAAGTTTACATAATCTCTCACTAATTGGCTCAAATCCTAGTACTGCCCTGCGGATATCAGAGCTGATTAAGAACCCAGTTCCATAGCGACCCTGCGTACCTGCAGATCCACTGTAATACAAAGTGTAGTTTCTCTTGTTTATGAAACCTGCGCCCTCCCATCTTATTCCCTGCAATACAGTCACGCTCATTTTATACTTATGCAATTCAATTGCAACCTCCTCCATCTTGCCCGGCTGCAACATAGTGCGTACGTTCCATGTGCCACATTGTATATATAATCGTTTGTCCTTAATTCTTTGCTTGGGTCGTTGGTTTATGGGGAGTCCGGGGTTCGTAATCAGGGTTTTTTTTTACCGTGTTGGGTGATTAACCCTACGACGAACCCTCATCCGTTATCCGGGCTTGGGACCGGTCATAGCGTAGGTAGAGTCGTTCCCTATTACTATAGGCGGAGATTGTGACATGGTATGGCTTAGGTTTTTCCAGGCTTCTTTAAACGCAGTTATATAATCAGCATGAACACGTTTTTTTTTATTTCTCAACCTCATTTCAATTACAGAGCGAATCGTTCAACCTCAATTTGAGTGTGGTCCTTCTCCTTTTTTTAATGTACATTGGTGATATTACGTGGCATTGCAATATTAATTTAATAAAGCATTGGTGAGTACTAAATTTTTTCCTGGTTTTTTTCCCTGCTCCATCACTATACATAATAGCGGTTTTATAGTCGTCGTCGTCGTCGTCGTCGTAGAAAGAGGCAGAAGAGGAAGAGTAAATTATTGACATATTATTACACTGGAAAGCTAATTTGCAGTAAGCCCACTTTCGACTTCAATCAAAACATTGCAAAGACCATCAATCGTTTTTGGTTGCAGAGAGTAAAATTATGAATGGCAAGTTTTGTTTTAAATTATGCGCTGGACACATTAGATTTTGGATATATCAAAACGCATTGTCTATTGTAAACACATATTTTTCAGTAATTTTGTCAGATTCCTTTTCCCTTCTGGCGTAGGTATTTTTTTTTTCTTGCTGAACAAGGTATTTTAGTCCATCTAAATTATTTGTTTGACTGAAATAGTTTTCAATTCAGGTATTCAAATTTCTGACAGACTTCTATACTATGTTTAAAATGTTTATTTGTCCCTTAAAATGGTCGAAATCAGTGTTTCTAACAGCTTTTTTACAGCTGTGGATTACTGAAATTATTAGAAACGTTTTACGCACCGCTAACGTATAAGGAAAACATATTATATAATAACGTATGATAGCAGTTAATTTCGTCACGTAAAACCACTAATATATTTAAGGACAAAAACACAATGCTCAAATACTTACAGTTGCACAGGTTTTATTAAAATTTTAGCATTAGCATTTGGACGCCCAAAAATTGCGGACCACAAGAAAACTTTCTGAGGACCACTGGTCTAAATTAAACATTGGCATCATTAAATATACAACCAAGCCAGGGCTCGAAATAGACCGGAACGCACCGGAGCGCCGTTCCTGTTAGTGAAATTCTAAAAGATACCGTTCCGGCTCGTGGATTCTTTGAAAATTGCGTTCCGTTTCGTGTTATTGAGATAATATTGCATGTAGGTATATAGTTCTTAAAGTTGTAAGAACTGATTCGTGAGAATATGTTAGGTTATTTATTAACGATTAGTCCTACAAGGTCTACAATATAATATAAGCTGTTCGGTTTTCAGATGTGCTCCAAATTTGTAATTATTTACCCTTACAAGCAGGGCTGAATTTCCAAAAAGGGCTACAGGTCCGGGACCTAAATTTAGTAGGTCTACAGAACCCGAAAAATAATGTGAAATCACAAAAGAACCTTGCAGCGAAGGAATACACAAATATACGAGCTTCTAGAATTTTGAAGATAAGAGCCCAATTCTAAGAAAATTGATGAAAAATAAGTGATTTTGCAAAAACAAACATAAAATAATATGAAAAAACCATTAAAAAAATAATTGAAAAAACCAGGTTTTAGTATTTCTCTGTATCCATCTTTCAGAATCGTCCTTGTTTCTCTTATGAATGCCGGATTTATCTGAAATACCATCTGAGATATTATCTGGCACCACATAGTGCAGACACAAAAACAAGTCATTATCTTCCAATACTGGAGTAATATTTTTTGTGTTAAATATAATAATTGCTATAGGTACTATATAATTATTATAATACCATTAATATCGATAATTCCTAGTATGTATCATCTGCAAAGAATAATATTTTCCGAATTAGGTACCTACCTACTCGTACCTATTTTAATAACAACTGTTGTTTCACTATTGCAAAAAAAAGTTTTTAATTTTTTTCTTCAATTTTCTAGTAGGTTTTTTAAACGGAATACATAGTTTTCAACTGCACCACAGTGGATCAAATAAACAGATGTGGATGGTTCAATGTCATCTTGCCGAGATAATAATATTATGTAAATGATTGTCGGTTCGTGATTAGACTGTGGTTCTATATCATTTAGTGTTCTTAAAACTGTTGAATACCTACATAGGTAGTAGGTACATCAATATTATTGTATATTTGCATAGTAGAAGCTGTTACCTTATGGCAGTGAAATTTAATGCTGCTCTGGTCTTTTCATTTTCTGATGTTTTAAAATAACTCCACAATATTGAAACAAGTTATAATTTTTGGGGGTGTCTTCACAGCCTTTCTGGTGTTTATCATTTTGAAGTGTTTGTATTTGTCTTCACCAATAACTTTTTTTAAAAAATCACAGGGAATAATTTTGGTTCAAGTTTTTCTGTATGAAAATGGAGACCAAGCTATACATATCAACAGACGATGTAATAAAATAATGACTGACACCTTATTTTATCAACCAAAAGTTGAAACGGCCAACTACTATGCTATGACCAATTCATAAATAAAAGCACCATATCTATGTATTAATTAAATACATAGAAATAGATATGTACCTACATATTATACATATTCGGCGTAAAAACCTCAAAAATGATAATCATGCACGACTATTGCCACTCGATTACTAATAAATGGTAGGTAGGTACCTACCTATCATACATTTTTTTCACTTAATGTGACCTGTATGGGCATTGGTTAATAATAATCGCTGGCAAGCTATATTATTTCGTCTAGGTATCTTATAGGTTCAAAATGCTTGGGTGACTAGGTACAATGAAAAAATGGCGTTGCGAAAACCTTTATAACATTTTGTAGTCTTGGGACATCTCTCAACAGCAGCCTCAAAATGATTGATTCCTTGCTATAATTAGAAAAGAGGCGATCTTCCTGTTTTTTTATCTTCACAGAATTATTAAACTCATTATTTCGTTCTTCCAGTCAGCTTTGAACGTAATATTAGATTGATTAAGGGCATTAAGGCGAGATATAGGTACCTAGGTACCTAACTTGCCGACAACACCGAGTTGAGTCTTTATTTTAATTGAGGCTTTTCAGCGATTAGGAATGCAGTATATGTATGAATAGAATAGTTACCTAAATTATAATAATACTTATATTATAAGTACCCACATATAATTTGATTTTTTACGGCGTATTGAAAACCTGTGTTATTAAAAATCTATAAACCTTATAGAGATAGGTACCTATCTTCTTCTTATTGTGCCATCCCCTAGCGGAGGTCGACCACCATCAAGGCGATCTTATCTTTGTCGTCTGCTACCCGGAACAGTTCGGTGGAGCTGCACTCGTACCAATCACGGAGGTTCTTAAGCCACGAAATGCGGCGCCGTCCTTTGCTACGCTTCCCATTGATCTTTCCTTGAATGACAAGTTGGTGAATGCTGTATATGTGTCCTCTCATAATGTGGTCGAGGTATTGTAGTTTCCTGGTTTTGATACTACGTAGAATTTCTCGGTCCTTCCCCATTCGATTGAGAACTTCAACATTTGTCACCCGGTCAGTCCAAGGAATTTTGAGGATGCGTCTATACAGCCACATCTCGAAAGCTTTAAGTCTCCGTGACATCTCTTGGTTTAGCGTCCATACTTCCATGCCATAGAAAAGAATTGAGAGCACATAACAACGTACCATACGCAGTGACCTAGGTTAAGATCTCGATTGCTAAGGAGGCGTCTCATTTTGAGAAAGGCGCTCCTTGCGATCTCAATTGTAGTTTTTATTTCCTGAGACTGGTCCCATTTCTCATTGACCCATAATATCGTTGTTAGGCAAAAAATACAGCAAATCATTAATAGGTAATTAATAATTATTATGCTGTGTTATAATATGAATCATTATTTTTTACTGTTTATGTGTTAGCAGATCTAAAAAACTATAACGAAGTGATCGTATACTATTTTAAGCCTTTAACTTCCAAGTCGTATTTCTGATATAAATTTTATAAGCCCCACATGCCTATACGCTGAAATGATTCATTATTTTTCTATGTTACTTAGAGAAGCTTCATACATCGATTGGCGTAGGCCGTAGCGTATCGTTATACCGTACAATAGACAAAGGGTTAAGTTGACGATTATTCGTTATAAGAAAATATAATATATTATGAATTTTGCAGCAATGTGAAAATAGATTACGGCAAAGCAATAATTCCTTACGGGGCATCCCAAGTTTTCTAATGCAGCTCGAAGACGGTGAATTCCCATAACACGGGTAAGTACAGCGCAATTATTTTTTACTCTAGTAGCTTAAAATGTAATGACGTCATTCGTTAGTTCCTCGTACCTACTGCAGGTGCCTGGTCATGCGACTTCGAAACATTTTGATTTTTGATAATAGTGTAAAGATCGTAAAGATAAACCATCACTTATTTTATAATAATGTAGTGTTTTGAATGTATAGTTTCGTTATAATTATTACATTGAACTAGCTAAAGTTTTGTGATGTGATTTTACTTCATTTTATGACATGTGACGTAACCAATGTCGTTTGCCTAATCTAAATTGTTTTTAGGTGATCGAAGTTGGATCCTGAACAATTATTACCTACCGCATGAGATGAAAAAAAATACTCAGTATTCTTCGCCTAGAGAGATCCCACTTATCATCTGGGTCAATGTCAATGTTGGCGTAAGTAGTAAGTACTTATAAGATTTTACGCATGGAATGTAATGAAGTTAGAATGTCACCATCAATTTCCTAGGGTAAACAGTCTAGTGTAGAAAAAAAAACTATCAATTATAATCTGGATGGCGAACCCTTTTGAGTAGGTATATTAATATTTTACTAAATAACTAAATGAATACTTTTTTAATCAATTTTTATGGGTAATGATTACTCTCTGGTGTTTGCTTTTCTCCATCGCCAACCACCACGTCTCGACACACATAGTCGAGCGTATACCATGGTGTACCGAACATTGGGCGTTTTTCATAGCTGTGCTAAGAGTGACACCTGTAGAATCTTCCCGATATCTCGATTGGCGTGCAAGAATGCATGATTTCTAATCCAATTTAATCTATTATGGTCATGCCTCAATGAAAAAAGACCTTGCTAATCATATGGCGTTTCAAACTTTTTGAAAGAAATAGTGCCCCATAGAAACCAAGTTACAATAACCGAGCCGGTATTAAAACTTACTCGTTTGTATACATTGATATAAGTACCATGATAATACACCGTTTCATACAAAATCACAATATTAAAGTGGGCAAGTTTTGCAGAATAGGTCAAAGACATCTTTCAAAAATCTCGAATAATCCTTTTTTTGCAATGTGGGTAAAGTTAATATTTAACTACTTGCTACAATATAATATAATATATATATTAGCGTTTCGGAAAGAAATGTAAAACAATAACCCTTATTGCGATGTAGGCAGGGTTAATTTTTCAACCACATTTATCCACATTTTTATGTCCAGAGAGAATGATATTTGAATGAATGGATGGGACCTGTCGGATCTTGATTTCTATTAGCATCGTTTGCGAGGGTCCTTTCAATTTTTCAAATTGCGTATTCTCATATAAATGTTTGTATTCTATACAGGTGCCGTACGTAAACAAAAAGAACTGATGACTTCATTAAAATCTTGGATGCGGGCCGCATCGCGGCCAACATCGATTATTCTAACTCGGAGAAAGATCAGATGCGGTGCCTGGACATGCTCGCCACATACTGCGTGCAGGAAGCTAACCATGAAAAGAATATAAACATGAAACGGGATCTGTTCACCAAAGCCGCAAACCTATACACCACTGCCGACAAAATCATCATGTATGATCATGTAAGACGATACCTACCCACTTTCATTACCTATTTTATTCAACCTAGTCAAATTTTGTTCAAATTTCTTTATATATAATAATATGAAGTGAACTTTACAATTTACAAGTTCAATCCATTCACAACATGACTTGGAAAAACAAAATGAAAACAACTGATTTTTCATTATACAACAGCCGAATTTACTTTACCGGCGAAAATGCTGTACATCTGTATTTATTTTTTTTGCAGAATCTTTTGGGCCGAGCATACTTGTGCTTGTTGGAGGGTGATTAAGTGGTGGACGGTGGATGCGCAATTCAATTTCGTGGTGAATCAATCTTCCAACAACATCCCCTCGCTGTTCTGGAAAGTGTGCATCGCTTTCAATAAAAAAGACTACCGCAGCGCTCTCGGCTTCTACAGGGAAACTCTGAGAACCAACCCCAACCGCCTGGCTGTTCTCCGTCTCCGTTTCGGCATGGGCCATTGCTTTATGAAGCTAAATAATCAGGATAAAGCAAGGTTTGGGATACTTACATTGTTTTAAATATTTTTCACAGCAAACGTCAATCTGTGAAATGAGAATATACTCATCTCTCATTTAAAATAGTTCAATATAATATTTTAAATATTCAGTTAAAATGAATATCTAGAATTTTTCAAAATTGAGTTTGCATATTTCATCAAAGATCCATTAATTCTCATGTTTTTTTAAGTTTTGTTGATTTACGGATGAATGCCATGTGCCAAGTGCAATTTTGCATTATCTATCTTATATTCAAATTCTAAATAGTCATGACTCATGACTCTGGATCCAATTGGTAATGCAAGTGGCTAAACATCCATTTCTCATAAAAAAAATATTTTATATTTAAAATATTTTTTCCAATGAAAAACCATTATAGTGTAACAATAATTTAACCCTGATCATCCACAGATACGATTTCTAGTGCGCATGAATCACACAACTGATAAACATTCTACGAATAATGTTTGCTTTATAATAATTATTGACCTAAGAATAAGGTAGTATTATTTTGAAATACGCCATTTCTATTGGCATTTCCCAGTGGCTAAGCCACAACATACGACCGTAGCCATAACCATAATCTAACCTAACTGAAAAAAAATATTTTTTTAAATCGGTACATGTTCAAACACGGGCATTACCATGATCTTACTCCCTACTTCATTTATCATTTGTCAATTTATAGCTACGGCCGTATGTTGTAGCTTAACCACTGGGAAATGCCAATAAATATGGCGTATTTCAAAAAATAGTACCTTATTCTTAGGTCAATAATTATTATAAAGCAAACATTATTCGTAGAATGTTTATCACATTTGAATGGTCAAAGACATAGCTTATAATTAGTATCTTTAGAATTATCTTCAAATGTGTTAATCGTGCCAATTTTTTAATAATAAAATGCCTAATTTTTGTTAAATTTGGGATCACAAAGATTATTAAATATAATTTTTTATCGTAAATATGTCACTATATAATGTTAACATTAATTTTACTAATGGTTTTGTAAATGCGTTTAAAAAATAATGAATCTAAAAAATATTAATACCACTGCACATGGATGTACCGAAATATGACTATATTCTAAAACATTAGAGCGAAAAGTTTAAAAAAATACTATTTTATGTAATAAAAATACTTTATGCAGTCATCAAATGTTTAAAATAAATATAAAGGATAATAAGGCTTCAAAATTATATAAATAGATTATCTAAAACGTTTAAGGAATGTCCAGGATTATGCTCTGAATATACCTAATAGGTTGAGCAAATGGCTGACATCCATTTTTCCTAAAAACAAAATCTGTCAATACAAACCTCTACTCTGTGGAGGCCCATATGATCCTATTAGGATCGGACATGGTCGAAAGAAAAAAGAAAAAGAATACCATAAAAGCTCCATTTTTACCTATGCTGAGCATGTGGGCCGTTAAGTCTGTAAAGAAAACATGAAGAAATTATATGAACCTATAATTATGTCTGATTAATAAAATTACATACTTAATGTAAATATTATGATATAAATTTCATATATCACATGAGTATGAAATGAAATTTATGACGAAAAGAATAAAATCCTTTCTACATAAATTTTAAAAAGATCTCATTGCTCCATCTATCTAGTAATCATAATAGTAATTCAAGAACCTTGTCTATCCGCTTAATTCAGCAGGGTGAAAATTTTTCTCAGTTCAGTTCATTCAGTTGTCTTGTAATTTGTTTTCAGGGTTACAATCCAAGTCCAATAACAACACAGAGAATCGGGGGTTGTGTGCGGAGAACTGTTACTAACTTGCACGAGAAACCGCGACCAGGCTACGCAGTTTGCACTTTCTGCATTTGTCCTGCCGCACTTTGGCCTCGAGCAGATGTATATCATTTTATCGAGGGGATTCAGAGAATGTATGTATATTTTATATCATATTTGTATAGGCGTACAGTTAAAAATATATATTTTTACTGGCCCTACAATCCGATGTGGATCTCGGCTGCCTCATGAAGAGGTCTCAAAACAGATATTTTTTACAAGAAATATAATTGATCGTTTGCTCAACCTATTGGGTCCACAGCTTAACAGTTGATATTCCTAAATAATACACGTGATTTAAGAATGTAACAGTCTTCATTGAAAATATTTAACTTGGAACAGCCTCAGTAAAATACCCATTCGAAAAATCTTGGATCTTCTCAAGCTGACTCAGCTGGCATGCGATAAATCTAGGGTTGATTCCCATGTCATGTTCTAACATTTTTATCAATTAGGTTTGTTTCTGAACCTGTTTCGAGTTATGTATGGAAGATTGATGAATGTTTCATTGTTAAATCTTGTGTAACATCTTGAAGAATCTATAATTTAATTTAAACTATTAAAAAGTACTAGTATGTCAGTACGAAAATTCGAAGAGATCCTTATGCTATCTATGAATCAAAATTTGTATATAATAGAATATGACCTGGTATTCACCACTTAAGAAAATTGCTTTACAATAATTGTTTTGTTCACCCATACGCACTTGTGGCAGGCCGCTGCGGCTAGCCGGCATACAAAAAACAATATGCGGCTAGCCGCGATGCGGCCTGCCGCAAGTGCGTATGGGCACTAAGCTTTTTATCAAGTCATCATCATCAGCCGGGGTCGATCTACAGTTGGATGAAGGCCTCCCTTAGCTTCCTCCATTTTTCTCGGTCCATAATTCTTTACTGCCACATACATCCTTCTTCTTGGTCGTTCACTCATGGCTGAGGATCGTGACCACTTTTTAATTTTGCCATCCAACTTTATTGCCGAGTTTTTTCTTATTTTTTTATCAAGTATGAGGACTGAAATTTATGTTCTAGTCTATATTATTATAATGTTGTAATTATTATTGTTAATACTGTATGGTGGGCGAATTTAAATAATTCATGCAAAGCCAATGTATAAATATATTAAGTTGTTTTATTGTATTCAACAATTATTCCTTCACTGGGCCTCCCAATGTTTCAAAAATGTCATAAAGGCTCAACCAAAGAACTACGAGATAATAAAAATTCTTGGATCACTATACGCTAAATCTACCTTTCAATCTTAACGAGATGTAGCTCATGCACATCTCAAGAAAGTCACTGATCAATTCCCAGATGACATCGAAGCTTGGATTTAATTAGAGCAGTCTGATTTGCAGTTATATCATCCCATTTTTTATTAATATCGACCCTTAATCGGCAGAACAACGTAAGCGACACTTTTTGGTAAATTGCGTTTTAAATGGAGAACTGTTCAATATAACCTAGCGCATAAGTGACAAAAATATTAGAGCCCGATCTCAATCGCGTGACATTTTTTTAGGGTCTGTGCCTTTTAGCGTTTTAACTTGTATCGCATTATAAAGTAGAGCAAAACAACGTAACCGACGTTATTTGATAGTGTAAGCTACGGTACGGTTTATTCGGTGGTCCGTCTGGTAGTGAGTTGTGCGAAAACCGATTTGGGAGCAAAGCTCGCGCCGTCCAGTAAAACTGGCTGAGATAAAATAAACCTGGTAATAGAGTTTATTAAACAATAATTACCCGCCGTTACATCTCACTACTGTCGGAATAATCTACGAAGAATAGTATCTTCCTATAGATTTTTGAAATGATAAAAATGTATAAGTATAAAATTTATACTGAAAATTTGGATTCTTTGAATGAATCCACTAATGTCGTGATTCGGAATGTTTTCAGAAACGTATTTACTAGACAGTAAGTTCAACTTGGGTTTTCATCTACCAAAAAAGATAATAGTGTTCTTTTTGCGAGAAAGTAACAAATATGTCTGGTGACGAGAGAATTCGGCTAATTGAAACGGATACTTACAAATGTCCCCTTACCGTAAAGGATAAATGCAAAGAGATGTTCTTTAATGATCTGGCCAAAAGTAAAAATCACAATGATGTTTTGTGCGCAAGTTTTGACCTCGAGAAGGTGCTAAACACTCCCTAGTCGAAATACGCATACTATAATGAAAGTATCTACGAAAGTGGAACAAATAATGGATACTGCTTTTTATGAGGTGAAACTGATGGTAAACGTGGCAGTAATGAGATCTCAGCAATCATGCACAAATCTTTGGACAGGACTGACAAAGCGGGAAAAAATCAAGGAATTATTATACTGTGATTGGTTAGAATAAGAACCGGGCAACACTGGGTATGCTATCTTATTTTATGAAAAATTCAACTTTCATTGAATTGATAGAATTACATTTTCTATTACCAGTGGGTCTATTCTGTATTTATCGACCGCTAAAGTGATAAAGTGATAAATATTATCAAACTTAGGGTAGGTTTGTATTATAGTTCTGCCGATTAAGGGTCGATATACAAGACATACACTTTCATTTTTAAAGATATAATAATTATGTATAACCATCTTAGTCATTTTGTCATCTGTCTTTGTTTCATCGTTGATACTAGATAGATCAATATACAGTTCAGAGAAGAGGTGTTTATTATCTGCATTGTGAAACTTGTAAAACAGTTTAGAGATTCACACAATTCACCAAGCACGTCTTTATAGCGAGCAGCAGCCATATTGTAGATCCAATTCATGGTCCGAAATATGTGTATCTATATGACAAGGGTGATCGACTAAATCTCATGGAGCAATTTGGGATAAAAAAAGTGTATTCCAAAAAAGTCTATGTGGATGTTAATCTGTAAAAGACTTGTTTTCGCAGGGTTTAATTGAATTTTAAAAACTAACCCAACACCATCTGTAAGTTGTCTTATTTCAATGAAAAAAATATGCATGACTGACAAAGTTTAATGTGCACTATTTATGGCAGTTCTTAACAGCCTACCTCCACCCTTCACCACTGCTATCTATGCCCCAAGGCTTTCTATGTAATGTGCTGCTCACCCATCTAATGGTCAAACAAGCAATGAAATGTAAAAACAATAAATTGTTGACTACGTAGTATACGTTTATACAGCAAATACTTTAAGTAATATTCTGTTTATTTCTGTACACGTTTGCTTAATCTTATCAATGCTTTTTTGTTTGCAGTATGAGAATTGTTTGAACAAATTCCACGCTCACCATAATGTGGATGATTTGATTTACATGGCCCGAGCTGTGTCGTATGCGAATCGACTCCAGGAAGCCAATATAGCTTTGCTACGAGCCAGACGAGTTGGGCCTTGTAACGGCTCTCTACTCTACACCATGATGCTCATCCTGAGAAGAATGTCCGCCCACGTTTTGATTGGTCACAGAAGTTTATTACTTTCAATACTTACCTATGTAACTACCTACCCACAGAAAATTGATTAATTTTTGTATCATAAATTTCATGATTTTTCCTTTATAACATTGATGATTTATTGTAATATATTTAGACCAAGCAAAGAAATTACACGTTACACCTCCTTACATTTTTAAGTTTAAGTCGACCACCCAGTTAAGTACCTCTTGGATTGATGATTGTTAATAGAAAGGTAGTTTAAAGTATTTTAATAAATAATTGATGTTTTATGATAAATGTTGAATTTCATTTTTTCACCCTTTCCTTTGCTCAGCTGTAATAAAATATTATTATATTCGCAGAGAGCATAATATTCATAGACTATAGATACATCTAGACGCCACCCGTTGCATTGCTAAATGAAGCTGCGTGCCATGCGTTTGGTTTGTGGGTGAGCGAACGCATTCATCTACAAATGTTCGAGACCATAGACCATTTCGGTAGTGCTCGCACTAGACGCTCAGAATTAAAATATAATTTTCTATAATAATATACAAATAAATTATCACGAACATGTATCAACTTACCTATGAAGCGTAATACCATCTTTTTGCTTATCAGTACGGCTACCATATTTTAATACAACACATAAAACCATCTTTCCTGCTTAAATAACTAAAAATATTTACCAATGACTATGTTTAACACAAAAAATAGCAATTTAGCAACACGAGCTACGACGCTACGTGAAGCGATTTACCACAATTTGTCGGCGATACTTTTGGAAACTAACTCAAACATATGTAGACCTTTTATCTTACTATAGCGCGTGTCGCAGAGATTATAAGGGTGCCGAATACTTTCCCACTCGCACTCATGCATCGTTTTTGTTCAGGCCTTGATAATATTACTAATTGCACTTTTGGAGGAGTCCACACTGCTCTAAAGGGATCTTATAGAATATACTATATCACAATATTTGTGAGGGTGACATTCTTTATGAACATAAAACACAATTTTAAAACATATCTGCTCGATTAATGGAACCGCTGGAAGCTGAGTCCCATTGTATTCTTACCAAGCCGCAAAGGTCAATAATACTAGCATAATTTGTAAAAAGCTTCAGTCACATTACGGCTAGTTATGCCGTAATTGGATATAATACTGGTGACTAAATTGGTAAAGCGCATCGGCCAGAATTCAATGTATACAGGTTCGAATTCTGTCAGGTGTCATATTTTTTTAAGTACCAATGTTTCTGAGGTGTTTTCAAACAGTGCAAGTAGGTAGGTATATTGTTCTTGTCGGTTTATAGGAAGCCAGCGGCAAACAAATTTTGAAAATAGCTGATATACCTACTGGATTATTTGTTAGGTTAGGTTTTCATTTTTGTATTCATGAATTTTGCCAAAATCAGCAATAAAAATTGGCGCGGTTCCCGCCTGGCTTTCTGTAAACTGACTTGCACCGGTATGTAAATCAGTGCCCCGCAACCTTTTCTCCACGACACACCACAGGTCTTCACAGAAGACAGTGACACGCCGCATGTTAAACAATTTATACACCAAAACATGGACCCCACATCCTGAAGGGGGACCCCAGACTAGGATATTTGCCCCCCCTACCTATCGCTAAGATTAAAGACAGTGTGATACCCTAAAATAGAGTTTTTAAAATGGTGTTTGAGGTAAAATTAATGGTATTGAATGTTTGTATTTATTAATACATCCACTTGAATTATGGTTAGTTGTCTGGTTAAGAATATTTGTTTGTCGAATATTGACACAATAATAATAAATAATTATTGTAACCTACAATCGAATGTTTTAAATTATTAATACCAGCGTAGTAAAATAGCGCTGCAGTCAATTATTTTTAATATGTGAGCAAATTTGTAATTTGTGTTTATCTTACTCCTTGTCGGAAATCCAAGAATATTCTTTTTTAACCGAAATCCAGAAAATAGCCAATGGAACATCTGCAAAATTTAGTTTTTAGAGTCCCATCGTTTCTCAATTCAACTTCAACGAAAGCGCTTCTATAGAATTTTCGGCATTGGTTGCGAAAGGGTTTCGAATCCAGTCGTATTGATTGTATGAATGTAATGATGAAATTTCTTTTGCTGCAAAGTTAATTGTTTTTGAGACGGATCCAAAATTAATTGCTTGTTTTTAATGGTGGTCTGGTAGGTCCTTTGATACATTTGTAGAGATCCTTGTCTTAACTCCTAGTTTATCAGAGCACGTCAATATATTATTTTCATTCTGACTTTGCATTGTTTTATTAAGTTCATGCAGGTGCTAAAATATATTACCGAACATATATTTTTATATGTACGCAAATTTGGTTATTAAGTAATTATCGTATAATATACAAAATTATTTGTTTTTTTGCAAGCAATGCACCGCGACACACCTACCGTCTAGCGGCGCACCGGTGTGCTATAGAGCTACAAGTCTCATGACAGTGTTAAACAGAGTATGATTCTCTCAGTTCAGATGGCATCCTAGTTATTTTCAAGGAGCGTATGTGGCATAGGTGCTGGTGCATTATGGCTCATCCATCAATATTGACCACGGCACTGGGTGTGTAGAAAATGATGGGTATTAGGAAATGAAAAAAATATCGACGTTATCGTGACATTGTTACCATAGAATACTTCAATGTAGTTACTAGGTGCTGGGAAAATTCTAGGGAGAACAATAATTATCCACTATAACTGCTTGAGCAGGGATGTGGTAAATAGACGGATAAACTTGTATTAAATAGTATTTCCAGTACCCTAAACCTGAAAGGCGCATCACATGTGACAGAAGATTTTGACGTATGATAGGCAACGACAACAAACTTAGTATACATATAATCATAGACAATATATGACAAAATATAAATATTTAATAACTATTAATTATACATGATTCATACGCTGTCAATCGAAATGATAAGGTGGATAATAACTACTTATAATTTTGTTTATTGGTTGTCTTATTATTAAACGTACATAAAATTGGGATTTTTAAAGTAACTAGCGTTGGATATAAAGCTTGCTCGTCATAAATTAATGCATAACGAAACATTTATGAACGCACGAGGTCTAAAGATACAGTGAAAGCTATCAATAATTTGTAAGATAAATAACAATAAATAGTATAATATTATTATATTGTGACATTGGAGTGATGAAAACAGTTTTTGGTGACAGCTATAACTGTTGCGAATGGCTTTGCAAAGTATATTTTGACGACGCACCAATAAAAATATATACAGGTGCTTTCCAAATTGAAGCACGAAGATGTTGATTATCATCAATTAGTATAAATGGAAAACAGGTAGATAGGAGCCGTATTGGCTGTTTTGCGAAACTCTTTTGACCAGACCATCCATGCGGATGCGGTTGTTTTTGTTCGGGATATTTTGACAGGGTACTTAGTGAAAATGGAAAAATGCGAATTTTTCGCGTAATTTACACGGAAAAACAATAAAAAATATATGAAAAATCATATAATTAAATTACTCAAAGGTATGCATTTAAAAAATGTGGAAAAAAAATGTTTGGTGTTAAAACTTGACGGCCACTCAAAATTAATTTTCTAGGTTAATATAAAAGATAAAAATTTGAAAAATCGTGTTAAAATTTTACATAAATATACATAATCGTATGCACTTAACAAAAATTTTTTAAAGCAAATTTATTTGTTCAAGTATCAGATCACTGAATTTAGAGAACTAATATCTCTCACGATATAATCTCTAAAACAAAAAAAGCACGTGCACAAACGTAAGCTAATAATAGTCAAATTGATGACCTAATAAAAAATTAAAAAAGTTTGTTGGATGGTTCTACTTAACGTTCATCAAATATTTCATATCAAATAACTCACGCACTATATGAGAAAAAAAATAAAAAAGTATGCAGGATTGCGCATTAGCTATGCGACAAGAGATTTTACTAAAAGAAATTTTTATAAACCCACGCAGTCAGGTTTTGCATACAAACTTAAAAATTAAATAGCGCGCTGAATACAGATGAAAAGACAAAAAAAAATCGTGCACTAACGTTAACTACCAACGCACTAGTGTTTACAATTTAAATTTTGAAAAAAATATAAGTTTAGTGACACAAGTATCCAGCATTTAGCTGGGTCACCCAAATTGAAATGCAAATAACCCCCTTAATGTGCGTGCACAAACGAAATAAACGCGTGCACAAACGTGCACTAACGATGCACAAACGAATGCACTAAAAAAAAGTTGAAATTTCAACATTGGGTGACCCAACGTTTAGCTGGAACACCCAATTTGAAATTGGAATTTTTCGGTTATTATAGGTGCACAAACGAAAAAAAATCGTGCACAAACGTGCACTAACGATGCACAAACAAATGCACACAAAAAAAGTTGGAGTTTTAACATTGGGTGATCCAGGTAAATGGACCTGTCATTCATTCTTGCCACCCGATACAAATGTACCGAATTTGACAGGTATTTTTGGAATATGGAACTCCATGATGACTTTAAATTTTTTATTTTATTTTTCTCATTACTTTTGAATATATATTTACCGATGAATAAACTTTTCTAGCTATTTTTCGAAAACAACTTTACATAGAGTCATCACCATAATAATAAATTATAGTACGGTTAGCAGCACTGGTGTTGCCGTCTTTTGATCACCAATTTCCGCAAAAAATTATAGGTAGGTATAATAATATACGCGTTATCATCTGTTGAAAAGGTACCTACCTATGTTTCTCACAAAAAATAACAGAGAATTTGAGAAATTTCAAGACCCTTTTTTATTTATGTAGCTCTTCCGACCAAAAAATGCTTACCAGCGAATTCAAATTCCATTTTACAAGTCAAGGGTTTTTTTTTAAATCTCTTTCGAACGTTTATTTTCATTTCGACATTTTTTTTTCTATTACGAAATTATAGTACTTTCTCCGTTTTTTTTTTGTTGTTGAATCCTTAGTACAAATAGGCACTATAATAATGATAGTGTTGGCAAACTGAGTTCCAGTGGTTTCCAATCGTTTGACATTTAAAAAATTGGTGCAATGCGCATGCTTAGAGAGTAAACTGGAAACTGTGATTTGACGCTTGGTTCACTGTCCAGCAAAAATCAAACCATTCTCTGACTATCCGAAGTGGTTTGGTATGAAACGTCAAACCACATCTGACGATATGCAAAGTGATAACGGCCCAGACAAGCCCTAACCTAAAAATGAGGCGGTCAGAGCAAAAGTGGCGTAACCAACAAATGTCTAAACGGAGTTAACCATTGGAGGAGGTTCCAAAGGAATATATTAGGTGGTTGTGACCAGTGGCGGCCGGTGGTTTCCAAAATTGCTTTCATTGGGGGTGCACTAAAAATTGTCTTACCTTATTTAAAAAGCATATCAATTCAGCGTTGTTTCTGTTTAGCGAACACCTCAATCGCTTCTCATTAAAGTCTGCAACTGTTTGTAAAAGTTTTTTCTCAATGCTTAACACAGGTAGATAGTTAAGTCTGTCCTGATTCATGGTAAGTATTTCTTAAAGACGATTTAATTCTTTTAATGGTTGAAAAACACTTTTCACTTTCTACAGATGTCATCGGACCATCCTTTTTTTAATTCTGACTCTTCGAAGGAATTCTTATTATTATTGATAAAGTCTACGTTTACCGAGATCATTTTAAAACACATACACTTCACTGATTAAACTATAATTATATGTATTATTATGAATCTTTTATTCAAAATTTATCATTTTAAAACACATACACTTCACTGATTAAACAATAAGTATATGTATTATTATGAATATTTTATTCAAAATTTATTTTTATGAACAAAATTATCGAAATAACGTGACAAAACACCTAAAAAAGCCGACTATAGACCGCAACGATAGAAACCATACTGAATTGTATGTAAGTAAATAATATTTGAAGAAAATATAAAAAAAAAAATGTATAACTATTGATTGTTTTGAATAGGTAGGTACATATTTTTCGACTCTCGACAAAGCGTCAGTTTCTTAGTCTACAAAAGGTAATAAAACTCCGGCAAAATGCCTGCATTGTTAAAAATATGACATCATGTTATTAATTCACCTACTAATATATAAATTATATTCAAATATTTAACGATTTAAGGATCGTATCCATAATATTTATGTTGATAATCAATTTGTATTCAAAATCAGCCTATTTTCAATGAATTTATATGAGATTTAAATAAAAAATCTATTTTTTTTTATCAATCCTGCTAAATCTCAGTTACTACATTTTTCCGCTTATACTATTTTTTTTCTGTGTCGAATTTTGAGCTGCATCCCAAAAGGTCATAAAATTTTGTATATTTATGGTTTTCACGTGTCGGGTTGAACTGTTATTACACAATGTAATATGAACGGCAAACCAAGATCAGTATTAGGGCGCTGACCACAGCGCTCGTTTTCGATGACTGTTCAATGGGTGCATGCTTTTGGTAATTGACATGGATTAAATTGCGACAAAGGAGTGTTGACTTATGAATAGCATTGTTGCACATTGAGAGATGTTTAGGAAAAAGGAGTGCAGCGCACATGCATGGTGTTAGAGAAGCCGCCGCTAGTTGTGACTGGTCCTCCGCCATCTTTAGCTGTCAGTCGCCATTTTGGAATTCAGCTATCTTTTTGTCATCGAATTATAGTACGCGGTCCAAGAAATGATAGTATGTATTTCGGCAAAAATTATAGGACGTTGAGATACCCGGGGTTCCAGCGGCTAGCTCAGGTGTCCATCGAACCCCGGATTCACAAAAAAAAAAAAACGGTTGGAGTATAAATAAAACTCGGTGTTTCGTGTTCGTGACGTGGTCTTATATTTTCTTATGATTTTTAGTTTCACAAATTTATATCTGGGTTTTTACGATTATAGTCGCAGGTCCTATCCAATTGGAAAAGGGACGCTTACTCACTTTTTTTCTCTTTTTAAATTCCTCAGACCCACGCCAACTAGTAAAAGGGACTAGTGATTGGCCAAATCTGATCGCATGATCTTTGATTCGGCGAATCACGAGCCTGACCCTGGCGCCGGCGCGCGAGGATTTCACGCACAATGCGCGGCAAAATTTATTATATTTGAATACTTATATTTAGTCTTAAAATTATCTCTTTGATCCATCATCATTTATACTTTTTAAATCAAATTAAATTTATCTTAATTACACCTCCGCCCAGTATATGATTTTCACACACCGGACGAAGGCCTTTACTTATGAATAAAAAAATACTTACGTGGTTGAGCAAGGAAACAGATTAGATGTTTTACGAAGCCGTTTCTAGAGGTCAGGGTTACGTTTCGACTTGATAGCTACTAAATGATTATTTTACACCGGGAGAAGCCCGCCTGTAACAGGGGTGTATCAACGTGTTGAAAATGTAAGTTTTTTCTTTGTCACATACACAACAAAGAATTCGAGAAATTCCGATGCCCTGCTTTATTTAAACAACTCTTACGACTGAAAAATGCTAATCGGCGAACCTAACCTAACCAATTCCATTTTTCAAAATTGTGGTATTTTTGACGTACTATATTTTTTAATAGTACGTGGACGAAAATGTTACTTTTTAAATAGTACGCGGACCAAAATGTACTATAATTATAGTTCGGTTGGCAACACTGCGCTCACTGACAGATGGCAGCTCGCGACGGCGGAGAACCAGTAAAAACACCCATATATTAGTCTATGGTAATAAGGAACGACTTCCAATGGTTAACCCCGTTTAGACATTTTTGTGGGTTACGCCACTTCTGCTCTGACCGCCTCAAATAATTTTTATTTTATTCCGTATCTGTCATTTTCTCCACATATTCTGTAACCTATGAACATTATAATATTTTTATGATTAAGAAAAATTTAGATGATAAGCATTCTTCGGCATTTATATATCGTGAGATGTTTATATTAATATTTTAGACATTTACACCATAGGAGTTCAGTTGAATTAGGTATAATCTAATATAAATCAGAGAGTGATTCTGACGATGTTGAAGTGCCGCAAGTTTTCAATGGAAGAAAGCCAGTAGCTATCAAACGTGAGTGGATTAAATGTCAAGAATTTGACACAACAGCATTGGCTCGAGCCCACGTGGTCTCTTTGAACACGTGGGGCAAGTGAGCGTGCTACAAAACGTCTGAAGGGGATAAGGAATGTTATCGCTGCACAGCTGGTTCATACCGAAAAGTAGAATGCCCTGCTGGAACCCAGCTATTATTTCATGCGGAAAGTCAAAAGGTGTCAATGTATCAAACAATTAATGAGCATGACAACCACGCGGACGGTCTTCGAGGTCTTGCAGCGTCAACAAAAAATATTGTAGATACAGCAGTTGTTCGATGACGGTATTAGGAAACCGAATGCAATGTTGAGTGCATTCCGTGTCCGCAATCTAGAAGAGCCAGAAAAATCGAAATTGAAGTCCTTTCTAGCGTCATTTCGCAAGGAAAAGTTTGGCCCGCCAACTATATCATTAGTGGAATGATGTGCCAGTAAAAAAGGTATTCAAGATGACGATGACTATAGTTTGGCGAAGCTTACGAACAAAAAACATATCAAGCACTTCTGATCGAAAATATAGATACACATTTAAAAAAATGACTTGACTGAAAGACATGAAAATGACTGAAAAAGTTTTTTTGTAAAGATATAAATTGTCCATATAAATGTGTAATATATTATGTTGAAATGAAGTAATCATTAATATTAATATAACGTAATAAAATTAATTAAAAACAAGCAGTTTTGGTACATAATATTATACCCAGTTTACACATGCATGGATTTACTGTTGACAATTTTCAAGAAAATGTATGGGTAAACATGTATTATCCTGCAGTTGCAAACTTGCATGCATGAAATAAAAAATTTGGAAGCTTCTGAATTTTCATGCGACAGTAGGATTTTTTCGATCTGCTCCTGCGCAGTAGAACGATAGTGGCGAACCTGCCGGCAAAAAAATGAAAAACGAATTTTCAGGTTGACCGATTTTCACTAGGTACCTTAAAGTACGAAATAGTACCATAAAATGACAACATCGCGTCTCGCTCACTCTTAACCGGATGGCTGCCAATGACGTCTTGAGACGCGAACTTTTCCGTGAACGGAACGCCGCTCATACAAAAGTGACACCTTTGGACGTCCCACTTCAAACGGGATTTTACTAACGTATATCAATTATTTTAAACATACAAATATGTTGAACACACAACAACGTATATTGGGAATATCGTCACATATTGAATTGAAACAGAATTCGTTTTTACCACTTGAAATGTAATTGATTTAATTTTTTATTTTTGAAATAAAATTCACGGCGTGCAAGGTACCGCCATACATACACCTACCGGTAGTAAAAAGGTTAAAGAATGAATTGGAGAGACAGTCAGCACTTTTACGTATAAGCAGTTATTGGCACGATAGTTTAAAATACTCACTATTGCTGTCGGTAAATCCATGCATGTGTACAGGCGCTATTATGCTATATTCGATAAATACCTACGATAAATTAAAACAGCATTATGTCTCATTAAATAATTTATTGCATATAAATAGCAGATAAGTCATATAAATGTATAAAAAACACAACACCACATAAAGAAAATTTATCTACTTTGTACTTCCATATCCAATCTAACAAACTACACGCTATTGCTATTGACTAAAATAATAACCGCTCCGGATTTAGCACCATCTAACAAATAAGCTTATAACAATAATTTCATTTTCCATACCATAATAATTTCCATACATAAATGCTTTTGAAATTTAGTTATAATCAATTCCAAATTAAAATAGTAGCTCATGATAGACTCAAATATTTATAATTTCTAATATAGCACTACTAATACCGCATTTAACTACAAAATATATAAAGGATTATACTCGGGGACAAACAGGACACAAGGAATAAGTTAAGCATTAAACTTTTTCAGTCATATTATGTATTTGTTTTCATTGAACCAAGACTACAATGTGAGTTTGTTGGTTTTTAAAATTCAATTAAACCCTGCCTAATCCAAGCCATAAGCAGTAGATGATAGTCAAAAAATAATCTTTTATCTATAAAATATTTTTTATCGATTATGGTTTGGTAAGCAGGGCATAATGAATTTAAGAAACTAACAAACACTATCTACACATTGTAGTCTAATTCAATGAAACGAAATGCATTTGGCTGACAAAGTATACACTATTTATGTTGAATCTTAAGAGCCTCTCGCCACTGCTACACGCAATACTATATTGTGGCATATTTGGTTGAAGACTTATTCATATTGTGCTTTTTGAGCCCTTCACTGCATGCTATTATATTGGCAAAATATATTTAGCATTGCTGTTCTTACGCTGGCAATTATTACAAACCAAGAGTTTCACAAACCTAATGAATAATTTGTGATATTTGAGCAAATATCAAACATGAATGCCCATGCCATTTTGTAAAGATTTCCAACAAATGATTTCAATCAGTTTATTATTATTATTAAATTAAATTGTGAATGCCGTCATTGAAATGATAATATTTGATGATTGGACACAAGGAAAACACATGCAAAGCCTAGTCCTGACCTAAATCACAGAAAAGTTTGTAGAGTTTTGCACCTATACAATTATTTCTTTGAAACTCATGCATGTCCATAACTACAAACACTATTATCGAATTAAATTTTATTTAGACAGTCCACACTACAAATTTGTGTACTTTAATTAAAACAACACTCCATCAGACAGTAGAAGAGTAAATATTTTCCCACCGACTTTTCCAAACTTGCTTGTTCGTCAGTGCATTTTCACATGTTTTCCATTTGTGGCGAAATACAAAAACATGTGTTAATTTACATAATTTAAAATGTTTTTCTACATCTAACTTCATTAAAAATCGTACTTAAAACAAAACCACAATTTTTGTCAGTCAGCAAGTCAGTCAGTATGTTTTTTTTTATGAAGTATTGATTACTAAAATGTGATTTAGACCAAAAATTTTTGAATAATAAATCTAATAGAGATGGTGTAAGTAAGCAACCATAGAAGACTATAATTATATTATTGTCTATATCTGGAAGAGGAAAGGTTTCTTCAATATTTTTTGTTCAGGCCAAATCAATAATATTCTACTGATGATTGAACGAATACAAGTGCACAGGTGACAAAGTTGAGTTGTCCTGAAATTGTCTTCAAAGTTAATATGTGATTGTTAATTCTAAATAATTGTTTTCAACATTCTGTAAATGAGGTATTATTGTTCTCAGTAAATTGATCTATTATTATTATTCTTTCAAGATAACATAAAAATGTTTATTAAGGTTTTTGGTGTTTGAAGGAGGACGCGTCAGGCCAAAACAATCAAATAATTATATACGTTGTTGCATTCATACAATCCTCAGCACCTCAATCAATGTTCACCGGTAATCCTTGATGGAAGGCCAAAGATAATAATGCAAATAAAATATATTAAACGATTTCCGCATTTTTATTACCAATCGGTTGAGACCATTTCAACAGACAAAAATTTATGATTTCTATTATCAACAAATCCAGTTGACATTTTATAAAAACAAGTAAAAATGCATACGATCACAACCAAAATATTACACTGGATAATTCAGATAACCAATTCCATACAAAAGAATGTAATTAAGTCGCAAATAAATAAAATGTTACAAAGACTAGAAATTGAAATGCATTCAATTGAATAAAGATTTAATAGAATTTGTGTTTAAATATTAAAATAAACAAAACAATACTGAATTATATGTACGTACAATAAAATTATTAAAAAAAACACACACATTGAGTGGTAAAGATTCAACAATATACATTATAATAAATAGTCCAGTCATATTAGATGAAAGTAACCCCTTAGAAGAATTATTTCCAAGTAAAATCCTTGTACGACTGGACAAAAACAATTCAGATAACTTTCTACTCGCAGAATATGATTTATTCACTTTAATATAATAGAATAGACTGATGAGATAAAGATAAATGTATATTTTTAAAAGTAATTAAATGATAATAAATGTATGTAAAAGGCAATATTGTACTATGCTAGAGGACTGAGCGTTATCTTTAATATAATGGTAACCAATGGAGGAAAACAATGTTTTGTCAGTCTACAAGTATATCTAATAATAACATAATAAAATGGTCACGTGGTGTACAATTAATAATGGTATAATGATGGCAAGGTTTCAAAATATTTTTTAATTTAATTTTCTCTTTCCGTCAACTCCGTCTATGTGGCATGGCATCTATTTCTAAAACCAGATGTGTCAACAATTCAATATTTAACCCTTTATAGGGCAAATGTCGAAAACGGTTTATTTATCGACCACCTCATTTAAGAGCTATAAGTCATACACTAAATATGGAAATATCAACCTTAGTGCGTCAAGACGTTGTCGAGAACGTTCTCTGGTTATGAAATAAACCATCTAATATGAAGTGTACGTCAATCGCTCGCAAAACACTATTTCAACGAATGGTCGATGTATCAGCCATTGCGCGTTTACGGTCGTGACTCGACGAATTCGCGAGTGACACTTGACTTTGCAAGTCATTTTGTTGCCATTTATATTATGTGTTGTGAAAAAGGGTATGTACATAAGTATTTAATATGCATTTATTTATCGATTTACATTATATTTTTTACAAATATATTGTGATAGAGTACTTGTTTCATCATTCTATTGCCAAGCGGGAAGTACATAACCTCAAATTTGCGATTCGTACGGCTGACTTCTAGAATTATTTTAAAAATAAAAAAGCAGCTTAGGCAGCTGTGTATAGTTATATTTTATTGTAAATATAATATACTATCATAAATATATTTTAGTTTTACTCAAAATATTTGGGATCGGAAAAGTTTTCAAAATATCCGCGAAGAAATGGTGTTTTTTTGTTAGTTGTGAGATCAATTGAATGCTACAGTACTAAATTACTATCAATATCGCAACTTTCATGGGTTTGTATTGTATTATATTTGACTGTTGAAGTAACATCATCATCAGCTGGGGTCTATCCGCTGCTGGATGAAGGCCTCCCCCATCATACTCCATTTTTCTCGGTCATTTCGTAATATGGTAATGTTGTAGGTCGGTAGGTACTGTTACGATAATATGTTTTATTTTTGTTTCAGTTCATGAGTAAATCTAAAAAAAAGAGCTGTAGATGTGCTTATTGTAGTACGGCTAAAGAGCCAAAACGCATATCTTATTTTTGTAAGCAATGTAACGTACCGCTTTGCATACTATGTTTTGAAAAGTATTACGTAAATAAGTGTAAAAAAATAAAAAATAAATTGTAACTTCTCTTATGATTAAATAAATAATATGTACAACCATTATTTTTTTGTTTTATTTGAAAAAAATATATCAAAAAATCAAAAAAAAAAAACACCTGAATGGGCACTGGTTGATAAAAAAACCATCATAAATTATAGTTTTTCCGAATTTCTGATAGATATTTTTTATTTTTATATTGAAATTGTTTTAAGATATTAAATATCTGATGCAAAATGATAGAGATAGGTTTAAAATGAAGAAAAAAATGCTTTGCCCTATAAAGGGTTAACATGGTTTTTTAGTTTCATATGTTTGAATGTATCAATATCAAGGATCATATTTCATTTTCAAATTACAAGACTATGTTCATTTGTATAAGAATATGAAGCAAAATAAAATTGAATTTATACAGGCTGGGTTATATTATTTTAATTAATTGGTTTCTGTAAGTACATAATTGATACATGCTTTTGACAGGTTTCTGAAGTATAAAATTATATTTAGAATATGTACGAATTCTTTGTTAGATTTTCACCATGTACGAGTGTCACTCATCGGTTTTGGAAATATACGCCTCGTGATAATAATTATACATTGTCTTTGATATAAATTAAGCAGGTAATAAATATTATGTACATGTTTCAGTTGTCTTTAATTGCTATTATATAAAACAAATGTTACTAATATGTCCACTTTGTCTAATTCTAATGAATTAAAATAAACACAAAAATCACAAATAATTATTAAACAAAACAATTTCAAATCATAATGAAAAAATAATCGGACGGTGATAAACATGCTCCCTTCCCTGGATGACTACCTAATATTTAGGAATGACAAAAAATATTATTACAATAGTGCAAAATAATAAATACTTCATAAAATTATATTTCATCAATCAATTATTAAGTTGTGAAAATTAACTGTACGGCCGCCTATTCTATGTCTTTATTAAATAAAATTTTAAAATACAAAATAATATAAGATTGTTATCGCAGATAATTTTTTTACGAAATTTAAGTTTTCAAAATGACGGTTTGCTATATATGGGTATACGCACGCAGAAAATAACAATACATTATTTTAGAAATACAAATTATAAACGAAAACCTCTCATAAATTTAATCATACATACATACTATGTATGTACGTGTTGCTAGGTTCTGTTTTGCATAGATCCACACATTTCAAGAAAGATAGCAGCATATTATTTGAAAGCCACAGAATATCTAAAAGTAAATAGGTAAACAAAATAATTAATGCTGATTTCAGAACCGAGACATACATACATATTCAATTTAATGACTACATGTAATGTACATAATTTTTATGTAGTTCTAACGATACTTTTGAGGTTGAAATTACCAAAAAATAAGCCTCATCTTTCAAATGTATTTATGTCATAAGAATGCAAAGTAAAGAACAAAATTCGAAATATCATAAAATATTGGTAAATAAAATTTTATATTTCAAATATATTCGGCAGTTTCTCATTTTTTTCATTCTGTAAACATATATTAAACCCCTGATATTCTTTAAATGAGATTACACAGAATTCTTATTAAATAATTGAGTTAGCATTCACTCGGTAGAATTCCATTTTACATTAGTGAAATGGTTAATTTGAATTATAATTCTACGTAAAGTCGATAGCTCTTCGGCTTTTTCACCGGTGTCAACAAATACTATAAGATTGAACAATTTATTTGAAATTGCTTAAGAATCTATTATACGGAAAGAGATAGTCGCCGAGTTGTCAATCTGATTCGATCGACTCGAAAGTAGGTATAAAAATTCAAAGTAATCATTTGACTATAAAAACTGAATACTAAATTCCAAATAAAAATGTTCACATTACATTTTATATGAATGGTTTACAGCCTCGATAAAAGACCCAATTGCTCCATCATCACAGGATTAGATTGGTCGAATTTGGCACGAATCTTCAGCAAATACCGGCTCATCCAATTTGACGTTTCAGCCATGTGCGAAAAATTGATATGGTACAGAATTATCTTGTCTTTCCTCTCCTTCGTCAGAGATCCTTCGGAAACGAGACCTTGAATGCAGTTCAATATGCAATCCAACGACAGACTGTACGGATGGGTGTCGTCTTCGTTCAGCAATTGCCACTCTAGGGATTTCTGGACAGACTTCATGAGGGATCTTTCTTCCACTGATTGTTCCTGTAAGAAAGAAAAATTGGAATATATTACTCTACGCAGTCTATGCAATGTACGCTTTCGCCCTCATATACCTAAACAAACACTTTCCCACAATATCTTCAGAGACGGGAGGGAAAAAGATCCAAATCCAATTCCAAGTAAATGCAACTAAAAATATTACAATATAAATAAACATTATATATAGGCACATTCATAATTTTATTCAATGAATTTCATTGTCGTCATCAAATAGTTATTCAGAGCTCTAAGTAAATTGAAATCATCGGTTGTCGCATGCAATGTGAAAAAGAGCTATGTCGAAATCGCAACCGAAAAGCGGCCAACTGACTGAAAAACATCATCCCAAAATAGTTAAGTATGTCCGGATTTCTTGTATAAAAGAGAAATGTTTGCCAGAGTTTACGCCTGCATTAGTATACAAGACGGATAGCCCAATTTATTCATCTATAATTTAAATTAATACTATCGATTGGGGGTACCTGATGGAATTTGAATTTAAGGTTTTCAGGTATTTGTATTGTATGAATATAGTATAGCAATGGTTTCCAAACTTTATGATACTACGCCTCCCTTTAAAAAACATCAAATCTTGGCACCTCCCCCCCCCATGTACTAATATAAGAATGAAAAAAAAAATTATAAAAATAAACAAGGTTTTACTACTTAGGTATATTATATTCATTTTTAAATTAATTTGTTTTTCATGCGATGAATGTGGTCATTGACAAATGGATTCTATCATGGGCCCCACATCCTGAAGCGGGCCCCCAGGCTAGGATCTTTGGCGGGCCCACCTACCTATCGCTGAGGTTAAAGGCAGTGTGGTGCTCTAATGTAGAGTCTCCTAAATTTTTAAGTATATCAATCATCATATCGTCTTTTAAGAAACAACACCGCGTAAGTACCCATTTGGCGGTTTTGAGTTTTGAATCCTACACCGTGTTCCTTCTATGGAAAAATTCTTTTTGAATGAAAAAATGATTTTTTTTTAACTAAACACAAAAAAAATAAGTTAAAAGGTATCAATTTTCAATTTTTTGAGACATTTTTTGTTTCCCCTGAAAATTTTAATTAATTGACTTCCGCGGTGTTGTTTCTTAAGCGACGATATAGGTATCACATCAAAATGCAACGCACAACCACATATTTAAAATATTTAATAGCCCTGAAAGAAAGCAGGCGACTTTTTTTACTATTAATAAAATAATGTGAAAAGTGCATTAGCAAACTAACCAAGAACTCAGTAAATAGATTTTTGTTTGTTTCAATATATCTGGCGCAGAAATCATTTAAAAGTGGAAACATGGCGAACTTATTTTTTTTGTAATTTTGATTTCCAAAGCTCCAATTTTTTTATGAATGCCTTCACTTTGTCTTTTTAAATCAGTGAATGCATTACTGGTCATTGCATGTATTTATTCACCCATTTTTTTTTAAATTTCAACCAAATAGTTTAACAACAAAATTATCGTTCCTAAACAAATTTGCCTCAATTTTCAACATTATGATTTGACCTTTTTATTTAATTTTTTACGAATTAGCCAGGGCGCTTCACAATAGTATTGAAGTGAGGTATTATAAAATTAGTCTTCATATTTTCAGACAGGTTTGCAAACAACCTTTTATACGACTGTTTTTTTTTGTAGTTTATAACTAGCGGCCGTTTTATAAATTATGCATTTGCAAAATGCAAACCTGTGGCTACATTAATAATGATTGTGTTAAACTTTTCGCGCCTCCCTTTGCAACACTCCACGCATCCCAGTTTGGAAATCGCTGTATTATAGAAACATGAATTAAATCATACGTATTCTGAGACACTAAAGCATTTGCCATGTGTGAGTGCGCATAATGCCTGAATATGACGAAAGAACAAAACCTGGATCACAAAAAAAGAAAAAACCTACCATCTTAAAACCCAACAGTATGGTGACGCGGTTGATGGTTTCAGTTAGCCAATTATGAATTATAACCTTACCATTCTTTATTTGTTTTCTATTTTGACATTTATCTTTGCTATGGGCGACCTTATCTATTGCAGCTTTAAATAATAATTATTGTGACATTTACATATTGAAAAAGCCATTTTCCTTCTTCCTATTGGAATTAACATAAAAAAAATATGATTAGCCTTGCTTCAGTGAGATGATAAAAACTTGATTGAATATACAGTTTAAATCATTTACTTTTAAATTAATACTGCACATACCGAGGCTAGTAGTATGTAGTGACATATATTTAAACGATTGTCGAATTCTCATTATTCAATCTTTCAAATTATTGTGGTTTACAAATTATTGATCCATCAAATGAAATATCAAATAATTACAAGATAAAAAGAACTCTTTATATACGTTTTTAAATTTCCTGTTGAATTATTATGCTCAATATGCTCAAACTTGTACTTGGTATGAAGTAAATAAAAAACAAACAAATGTAGAATACTGAAATGTCATTTTGACATTTCATTTTGATTTCCATAGTAACGCACGTATATATTATTAATTTAGTTGCTAGGACCACCCCTTAGCAACCAGTAATAGTCTTTTAGTTTTTACGGATTTTTCTGAAATAACTTTCCATACAAAACAGAATTAACTGAAAATTAATTCAATTCTGCTAAAAGATGACTAAAAGTATTAAAAGAATGCATTGGCATCGTGTTCTGATATATTCTAAAAGTTTCAAATGTCTAGCTAGACGGGAAGTTAGTTAGAAATCGATTGCAAGATTTGTACTGGACAAACAACCACCGGACAAACAAGAATATGAGCTAATAAAAACGTAAAATTGATCTAAGCTTACGGCTAAATACAAAGATATCGACGATATGTTAAAGTTAGTGCTTGAAGATACCGAAAGGTGAAACCTGGGTCGCAAAAAAAGACAAATGGAATAATACAGAACTTAAATCAAAATCTAAACTAACTAATTATGAGCTCTATGCAAAGTAGCCGACAATTTGGCCATCTTTAAGTTTCGATTTTCTGTAAACTTAAAAAATAAGCCAAAATTCAGTATGAAAATTGCACCATATAAATTGAATAATTAACATGCCTACATAATTTGATCATACCTCAAAGAATAATTACCTATTAGACTAGAAAAAATCTTTTTGAAAAAAATATGACACCCAGCGGGATTCGCACCCATGCGCTCTAACCATGTACGTATATTTAATAAAGAATGTTAAATTCTTAAATCTTGTAGATTATTCGTCGAATAAAAACATACTTTATGAATTAAGATAAACTTAAAATAATTTAATGATTGCTTTATCGGTAGTTTATTTGAATAAATACACACAATGCGTACAGGTCATTCTTTTTATTTAATATTGAAAATAAATGATAAGACAATCTTCCTATTTATTAGTCACACATATATATCCGAAATATGTACCGATATACATACAAAACGCATGCAAATTAATCATTTCAATGGTCTCTTTTGGGCACTGTTTACTACGTAGATAATCGGTATTTGATACAATTTTTACTTATCGCAATCGAGTTAACGAATTTCAATAATATATTCACTAGATTCCTGTTTACAACACGGGAAATCAGTCTATAGATTGATATTATTGATATGTCTGCAAAATATATTAAGCCAACAATTATTAGTAATCTGTTTATATCCATTAATTTGTTATCTGAGGCACGCGCCTAGTATTATATTAATATAGCCATAAGTCAAATTTTGATAAGGATCTTACATACTTATATGTAATTAACTCTGACAGATATCATAACATAACCATAACAATATTTAGATAAGTTTCAAGTATTGGCTTAGATTAGAATAAATTTTGATTACGAATAGATGACATGATTATTATGTACTTCATGAAATTTTTTAATTAGGGATATCATGAATTATTAAAAATAATCAATGAATATTAATTTGACATTGGAAAACAAAACATAAACACATATGATATTATAATTAGTTTGATTGAACAACTAATTAATATATTTATAAATCACCATTGGGCCCATATACTATGGTTTTTGACTTTGGTTTTTATGGTTTTTGAGACTCTTCGCGATAAAAATAAATAGGAACCATATGGTAGAGGGTAAATTAACATTTTCGGCAGTTTAATATTTAAGGCAGAAGATATGGGCCTCGTCAGGGTGGAGGTTATATTAAGTCTTCTCTTTGTGTACCTGACATTGGGTTAATAAAATGTGAATTTTGCCAGCACTGATGAAGTGCTAGGTACTTTTTTGGTGGACCAGAAGACAGGGTGCAAGAGAGATCACAACTTTGACGACTTGATGATATATAGAATGCCTGCTACCTGATGGTACAGAGTCGGACACTCTGCCATGACTCGTGACTACGTATTATTTGAAGTAAATATGACTTCGAGAGACGGGTTAAAATGTCAAAAAGAAAACTCACATTGGTAAGCACTTGCATGATTCTGTCGAGGCAATTGGTAAACGGCCATAGCAGATTCACGAGAAGCGTCTGCACGCGTGCGTTTTCCCCCAATAATAACCTATCTTCATTGTAGTTGATGTTGATTTGTATCGCCTCCATATCAATCAATCGCTGCAGGCACGTTTCAAACTCCTCTGACTTTTTTGGCTCGTTCACCGGAAATTCATGCTTCAATAGCGTTTGGATCACTTTGAATGACTCCCACAGTGCGTCCTTGCTTACCGATCCTTGTTGGACTACTTGGCAAATGATAGCCGATGGCACTAACCAATGCAAGACAGGATTAACATATAATTGCAACATAACCACCGGTATTACTATCAACATTGTTTCTTGGCTCAATTGATGTCCTTTCATTTTGTTTTTGATCTCGTCTGTCATCAGGAATGGAGTCGAATTTACAAGACGCAGATTTCTATCTTTGTCGAAACGTACAAAATTATTATGCGTGGTAATGGCCATCTTTACTTCTTCCCTGACCGTGATGGTGTCATAATCAAACGAGTTTCCACCGAAACTCTTGAATAATTCTGACATCCAAATAATATCTTCGTACAGTTGTTCTTCATTCAGAGGTGTGGCCTTGTGAATGGACATAGTCAGCGATACGGCAATCATTTGAAAGGTCGTCACGATAGCGATTCGCTGCTGCCTGTGGATGATTTCGTGCGCCAGTGTCTGGACGTGCTCATTTTCCTCGGGAGTGATGGTCTGCAACTGTACCGGTTTAATGGCATGCCTGGATCTCTTGAGGGAATCGCCCAAGAATTCTTTCGCGGAGAACGGCGTCCCGATGTTTATGTAAATACTGCCATAGTTATCATTCAAAATGTTCAGTGCTTTTAAAAGAGCCTGGAAAAAGAAATTTAACACATCTTCAATATGTATTTATAAAATATTCGTATGCAATATGTCAACGGCTATAGACTCCGCCCACTGTACCGCGGAGGCAATGACAAAAGTAATAATTTATTTTAGCGAACAATCAATTACAACTACTTTATACATGCGGTGCTGAGTAACAACTCTAAGGTAGGTCTTCCATACCGGTCGACGGTGACCCCGCGATCGATGAAGCCTTATGTTTTGATGTGAATGTGCAGTTATTTACGCCCGGTAATGTCTCAGGAGCAGTTACTCATGGTTGAGGTCACCAGACACTCGAGTGTGCTTAGACTGAGTTAACAGAAATCGCAAGAAAACTTACATTTTGTAAGATAATAAAAGTGTATAATATACATATCTTCATATTCAACAGTAATAAAAATACAACAAATTCATCAGACATAAATGCTAAAATTCAATAGCCGACTACGGAAATTTCAGAAATCGTTTGTATTTTATAAAGATCAAGAAAATCTTTTGTTCATTGCACCATCTGTTTAAAAAAAGTTTCACTTTGTATATCTATTCTGTTACACAACTCATGAGACTTACCGATGTAGATTCCTTTGGCTTGGGGACTCCGAGTAATTCGTAAGCGAACAGCCTCTCCTCCATGACTCGATCGTAACTAATGTTGATAGGAACAAATGTGACGTCCGGTACTTCACTCGCAAACATAGGTTCCAATACCATTGACATAAATCCTGCAAACAAAAGTCAAATACCTCAAAAATGTATTTCTTTCATTGCGACCAAAATTATTGTACAGCGAATGCATATTGTAACATCAAAGAGTAGGGGAAGGGAGGGGAGGGGGTAGAAAGCAGTTCTAATGACTAGTTAAAGCAGGGGGGGGGGCAAACTGTGGCACGCGGGCCGCATGTGGCCCGCCGGGTATTTTTTTGCGGCCCGCCATCATTAATTGTACTTCTGATTACGAATAACTTTTTTATATATTTTTTTAAAAATATTGACAATAGATTAAAATTTATTTAGCAATAGTACGCGATCCATTTTCAATAGATATTGATGGTGTACCGACAGAGCTACAACTTGAGATTATTGATCTGCAGTGTGACACTGATTTAAGAGAATTGCTTCGTCGTGAAGAAATCTCCAAATTTTACAATGGCCTTAATTCAGACAAATTCGACCAACTTAAAGATTATGCAAGAAAAATGTTCGTTATTTTTGGATCAACCTATATAAATGTGAACAAACATTTTCGATCATGAACCTCAATAAAAATTCTTTACGATCAAATATCTCCGATGCCCATTTACAAGCAGTTTTGAGAATACCAACTACAAAATTAACACCTGAATTTTAAAAAAATGTTTAAAAAAAGTACAACAGTTTCATTCTTCTCATTCATTTTTTTGTAATGTTTATTTTTCGTGATAATAAACAGTGTATATCTAAAAATGGTATTTTACTTGCGGCCCGCCGCTCATTTTGAATTCTTGAATTTGGCCCTCCATCCAAAAAGTTTGCCCCCCCCTGAGTTAAAGAGTAGTTTTGTTAAGTCAAACAAGTAACGAATGACGAGAATGTAAGCGAAAAGGGGGATTCCACTAGGCCCTAGGCGCATTCAAGAGACAATCAATATACGGCATGGCGAGAGTAGCAGATGAAAATGAGATTATTTTGACAGCGAATTGTGTTGTCATGAATTTACCGTATTTGGGTGGCAAGCTCTTCCCGCTTCTGCTGCGCATGCCCTCAATGAAGAACTCCACAGGTTGATGATTGGAGGTGATGAGCGTCCTTACGTACTGCCGAAACACTGCACCGTACAGCCGGTCTGACACAAACGTGCGCCGCATGTAGAACGCGCACGTGTCCCTCATCACACGCCCCATGCCAACCATAGCGTGAAAATCTACCACAATTAATAAAAGAAACATGAAGATACTTTGTATTACACACATAACAGATATAATAAATTATCAAAACTGGCACGAATGCGATGAATACGAATATTTTCAATGAAGGAAGTTAAAACGCATCATACCTATTACCAATTCATTTACATGTATTATCTATGACTGTATCATGAAGTGAAAACTTTGATGAACGATGTTAAGACAGTGAGACAAATGCCTCCGTTTGAGACATGCACAAAACTACTCTGTAGAAATCCAGAATTTAAAAGTCAAAGTGAAAGTGATTAGATGTGGATTTAGCTATTAGTATTTCAATTTCATCTGAAATTTGCTATAGAAATTCTGACAGTTGGATGTTTTATTTAAATGTTGTGAATGAAACAAAGGAAACAATATTGTATGACATATTTTACTGGTTATTGCACACTAATACCCCGTTTACACGTGCATGGATGTACTATGCACAGTAAGAAAATATATGGGGAAATATGTATTATCCTGCAGTTAGCAAGATTGCGTGCATAAATCAAACAAGATTGGAAGATTCCAAATTGTGATGATTTATTGCGCGCAAGTAAGATTATTTTCGATCTGCGCCTGCGCAGTAGAGCGATAGAGAACATGCCGGTAAAAAACGAAATACCATTTTGAGCTCCGATTTTCAATACGACCTGTCAGATAGTAGTATAAAATGACAACCTCGCGTCGCGCTTACTCTTGAAGAATGAAATTGGAGAGACAGTCAGCATTTTTACGTGTAAACAGTTATTGTCATGACAGTTTAAAATAAGCACAATTGCCGACAGTAATTCCATGCATGTGTACAGGCGCTATAATGCTGTGTGCATATTTTAAAATTAAAGTTTTAAAACGTGTCTTCAATATTATAATTTTTTGATTATTAAAAAATCGAGTTGCATAGAAAAGCCGATTTTTAAAATGCAACATCTTCAGCTGTATTTATTTCTTTAAACATATGATTAAACTATCAAAAAGAATCGATATATCTGAGTGAAAACATAAAATAATCAATAAAAGTGTTTAGGTGTAATAATATGACTTTGCGGTGATAACATTGTCTCTTTAGAATATATTATCAATTATTATGATGTGTTTACCCATTCCAGCGGCAACAGCGGGTAAGTCAATATCGTAGTAGAAGCTGACGTAAGTCATCAAAATAAAGTCGGCGTAGCTGCGGTGAGTCGGAACGAATACAACTGGATTGCTGCCCATCGTAGACTTCAACTAAAAAATAAAAAAATATCACATAAATTCTTAACACTCGCACAAACGTAAAACGTAAAACTCTTAAAAGAGAAAATGGCGCTGGTGATTTTTTGGTCTTAATTTTGTAAAATCAGCACATCAAAAATGGTTCTTTCGATGTTTAAAAGAACACATCATTTTTAATGCATACTGTATTGTGAAGTCATTGTATTTGCTATACTGAAAATTAGCAATAGTCAATTGTGCGGTTCCACCTTTCAACGTTCAATATGATACGTTAGTAATTCATTCGAATTAAACCCTTGATCATTGACATATCTGAGTCGACAGAATAGCTGACATCCTTCGTCTTCGTCAATAGCAATAATAGAGAAATATATTTTTTTTTTACAAAAAAGTGAGCAATATTGTGTTTGGTTTTACTTCATAGGTATAAAAGTAAAGGAGTAGTTAAGTGTAAAAAGTGTAATAAAACATTAGGTAGAATTACTAGTGGGGTACATCCAAGAACACTTCGTTAAATAAATTTATTGAAAGAACATTCGAAGAAGAAAATGCCAATAGTTCAAGGTATTTGTAAACATCAGTATCTCTACCATATCTTGCCTTTACATAATCTTTACCTATTTTTATATTATTACATACAAATATGTAGGTACTTATGTATTTGGATATTTTTGCGAGAAAATATTATTATTTTAAAGAGATTTTTATATCTATAAATTTATTGGTTTCTGTTTTTTTTATATTTTTCAAGAATACCGGTATTAATAATGGTATTTAATTGGAAATACCGGTATTGGTATTTTCATTCGGTATTGCAATCCTTAGTCACCATTGACATTAATGTGTGTCATCTGACTAGGGGTTCTGCGAGATTTAAAAAAACATTCTAAGGGTTCCACCAAACAAAAAAGTTTACATATTGTGGTGAGGAACCCTTCAAAGTTGTTCTGAGAGTGCCTCAGTACTGACCTCTTAAGACAACCTTCCGCACTAACAAACCTTGCTTCATCATGACTGCATACATAATTGAGTAAATTTTCATAGTCAACATCATACTGATTATTAGAAGAGTTTATTTAAAATGTCCCACAATGGAATTAGCATTTTTGTAAGAAACTGAATTTCACTTTCTTGATACAAAAATGTAGGTCAAACTATTAATAAAATTGTCCATATTTGAACCAGTGTTACTGATATCAAGTATAAGACGCTGATGGCATAAGAATTTAGCAAACAATATGCATAAATTATTACTACACACTATTTTATGGAAATACAGTTAAGTAGGTAACATAATCTTTTCTCAAAATATTATGTAAATGATAACTTTTTATTTTTTTAGTATTTTATAATCAAATCTAGGTCAGCAGTGGGTATATATATGTAAAAGAGGAAAAACTGTTTTATAATATACAGTCGAGCTCGGTTATTACGATCTCGGACATAGCGAGATCTCGGATTTAATGAGGAAACATTCGTTGACATTTTGGTTTATGATTTTCTTCATACATTTATTCACTGTTATAACGAGCAACTTATCGGATATACCGAGCTAAAATACTGTTAATGTGTCGATCGTTTAAAAACACTTCGACCCTAAGCAATAAAATCCAATCAGACATGATGCCGCCGGGGTAATTGGTGTTTCGCCGACAATAATAAAAAAGTATCCACTCATATGGTTGAAAAATCCAAGGTTTGTGAAGTCCGTAGGTACCTACCAGCGTTCATTATAATAAAGAACTTCTTTTGTAGTTTATGAATGCCATGCTTGTTTGTTCTAATCCACAAGTGACCACTATCCAGTTCATTACCCAAGCATACCGGTAACTTTATCTAGACCAGTGATTCCCCACCTTTCTTAATTCGGTAGATCTTTGAAACATCTTTTGAAAATCATTCCGATATTGAGATCCAGGGATAAATAAACTAAATACACGTGCGTGTAAAGCAATACACATTCACATACTTAGTTTTGCCATGAAACAAAACTGTCAGAGAAGTTCTTTGAAGAACCTTCTTCGATCGCCGTAAAATGCCATAAACTTTTTAAAGCTGAGAAAATTTCCCTCGTACATTTTGCGATGGCCGACCGAACAGATTGAGGGTCAGACCGACTCTCTTCACCCTTTCAACTGACATATGTGGACACTCTCAGACGTTGTGATCGGCATCCTGCAATTAGCCACAAAAGCTAGTCGGTGATTCTCTTAGGCCAAGCTGACAGAGCTTGGAGGCAAAGCCACTGGTGTTCTTGTTCATGTTTCCATCAATGGCACTACGACTAAATGGAGTCATAATCTTTTCACAGTTATCCTGTATGCCTTTTCAAGCGATTACTATTTAAGGTTTTTATGTAGGTTCTATCTGAAACCCGCAACAAAACATGTACACAATTCGCATGAGTGGAAAACAAAGACTACTCACATTGAATATGTTCATTTCATTGACAAAAACACTGGAGCACATTCTGCACAAGACCTTGGTTGTAAAGACTCCAAGCCAGCGCACGACGTACATCTTTTTGTCAAGGCCGATCTCTTCCAGCATGGCTGTCACTTCTTTCTTCAGCTCCGGTTTGGTTTTTCTTAAAGCCAGACATAGCTGAAAAGTTAAATATATGAAAGCGAGTTGATAAGACTAATTTCATGTCAGCCAATACATAATAATACATATAAATAGGAATCTTGTTACATATTAATATGAAATGCAAAATATTTTTTCAACTTTCGTACAAGAAAACTATTTAAAATTATTCTTTAATAACTTTGATAACAAGCAAGTTAGCATATTGCATATTTCATTTTTAAATGGATGGTCTCCGAATGACATGACTTATCAATGAACCATCATTGTTCATCTAAATAGAGATGGTTAATTGAATAAAGATCTTGTTTTAGGCTCGCAATAATGCAAGTAGGGAAACCAATCTCGAGCCAAAATTTTGATGCCAGGATTTCGGGATTACAATTTGACGATCCCGGGATTAGCGTTTTTTCAATAGTTAATCTTATTTTTTTTTATTTATACAAATAGCATTGATAAAATCGGTCAAAAAGGTCTAGTATAATTCATACTATTTAGGAAGACATTTAATGTTAATATTCTGTACGTTCAATCATGGAAATACATGGGTTTAATAATATTGTAATAATAAGTAAATATTGTAATATAGATAATGTGAAACAAAAACGGTTTTTTTAAAATTTATTTAAGGGAAGATAACATTCATAAACTTCGGCGTAGAAACAAGTGCCTGCCTGCACGTCCATGGCACTAGCGGTTAGACGCCGTTCGTGTGCCAGAACGGCGGTGCGTCTAGCTGGTTAAATGAACGAATTTATTATTTTTCTGATGTTGTTACGATTGCGTATGACAACAAAAAATGGTTATTTATTATCCGCGAGCATCCGGCGATTCACCCTGTGACATGTGCAGGTACATACACTTCACTAACATAATTTTATACACATACTAATTGATTGTGATTAATAAAAAAATCAATCCCAAAGGTTTAGTAAACATAATCCCGGGATTCATAGGTATCGAAAATTGTCCGGGATCCCGGGATTGGATTACCTAAATGCAAGGTATTTATATATTATCAGTAACACCCCATCAAATATATCTTAAATCATGCGAGTTAAGCTTGCATTTTTATATGATCTCGGCTCTAACAATGGAAGTAGAACACAGTTTTTCAGCATCATTGGTTTGTTATATTTGTCACCGCCATGCCACGTAAACTACAGTCCAATAACAATAACAATTTACCTCGTCCAAGAATCCATCAATTCGGCCACTGTTGGCAGTGATAGTCTTCAGTTGGGCTGGCGGGAGGACTTTCCCGAGTCTGTAGCTGGGCTGCGGATCCCAGTGCCGTGTCATAAACCCCACTGCATCGTTGTTTTTTTTCCGCGGCTCTAGGATATCTTTAAACTGGGCCAGTAACCTGTCCTTCGACATTTTTACGATGCCTCAATCACACTGTCAGCAAGCTGCAAGAAAGTCAACAGTCCATGAGGTCATAATATTACGACAAAGCAGAGTGGCGGACATTTTAACTATTACTCCAGTCTTATGAATTCTAACAGTCAGTGACGAAGCATGTCAGGCGGAGATAAACGAAAGGAATAATAATGAACTTAGTGTACACAAACATTCACTATCATCAATGAGCATTATATAACTTCACGGATAACAGACCAAAATTAATTCCAGTGGTGGCATAGTTGCTAATGAGCCAATTTATGAAGCTGCAGATGCAGGGTTGATACCTCGTCTTACAAAATTGTTTTTTTAATGTGTGTTTGATCCAAACTAACCATTCCTCGTTAAAAAAAGTCTGATACTTATTCTAACTTTCACACTGTGGAGCCTATAAATTGAAATTAAAAGAAGAATTTTATTTCGCTAGGCAACAAACGTTGTTTCGGTCTAATGAAGGTGCTACGTTCCAAGAGATTGAGCCGACACATGCTGGCTCGGAGATCTGGTGAATGACTTAAAGTATGGAAAGAGTGTTGGGCTCATTTGAGCGGTGCATGCTGCTAAGTATCTTTGGACCCATAAATGACACACGGGGTGGAGACGAAGATACAATTACATGTTTTGTACGGGGGCCTGCACATCATACAGTCCTTAAAATTGGGCCGTCTTAGAGGCTGAGCCACATAGACACGATGGATGAGTCATACGCGACAAAGAAATTGACATTCTGGAAGGACAGCGTCAAGTTGGATTTAAAGACCTCCTGAGGGAAGCGGCTTCGAACGGACCTGGATGGAGGCAGATGTTAGAGAAGACCAAGTTGTAGTGCTGGGTAGAAGGTGCCGTATTGCTATTTTTTTTTATAAAAAGCCTGCACACCACATCATTCATATGGACGGCCCCGAATGCCTTACGCAAAATTGAAAAATCTGTCATAAATATCATAAATTGTGAATGTATAGAAATTGGTTCAGATGGGCAAATGGATAACAAACATTCTACGTAAAAAAAAATAGAAAATGGTTACTTTTGGATGTTAACCGCAATCTACATAATATCTGTCAAGCTATCTGGCTCACATAAGACAAGACACATAAGTGTAATTCGAAAACAAAAAATGAGGGTATATTAACGATCATTAAATTTATTGTTTGATCACCACAAAATCACATTTTTAAATTACAATATTTCCTTCACCAGTATCTAGATGAGTGATCTAGCCAATTTATTGCAAAACTATTTCACACCAATGTATCTTATATAATATTTATAGGAATAAGCTGCAATAACACATCAACCGAGACACTTCTCGTCTCACTACAAGGAAATAACATAAATACGAGTCATTCCACTCTGGTTTGTTTGGAAATTAAATATCATTATTCTGTTATCAATTCCGAGATAAACACTTTATGCCTGGCACGCTTCATGATAATGACTTTGACGCATGAATCACAAATCCCGACAATAACAAAACTAAGCGCCTAGTAGGTATGTCTCTCTTATCAGTAAAATGCATGCTATGAGAGCATTTAAATAGATATTCTCTACTCGATCCATGAGTCACGGGTTCGAATCCCACGATTGGGGGGTCAAATTCACATGTCATATTTTAATGTGTAAACATCTTGGATCGCGCATCCCAAATATTTTTTTTTACTTAGGTGGTCATAATCCCGGATTTATTAATTGACTGGGATAACCAAGGAACTCAGAAATAATGGGAACTGAAATACCAAACGGGTAAGGAAAAGCAGGCAGCCGTTCTCGAGTAAGGAAGAATATGGGAAAAATTTAAACACGTGTCAAGAATACGTCACACGTCGAATACTGACAACTGCTCTCGGTTTATGCATTGACGCTCATTTTCTATTGGTGTATTACACACACTATTGCACGTCTATAATGCATGGTTCATTTTCGTAGGACACACACATTCAAAACCCTGCGTCAAAATTTACTGTATTGGTATATAGCCTATCAGAATTCTATTTATTATCTGTTCTGTGGGGATAACTTTGCAGTGAATTAACTATGTACATAACACAACACACACACACACACACACACACACACACACACACACGCACATATGATTTATACACATAACCATGAGAGTATTAATTATTGGACTCACTATTTTTTTCCAATCAAGATATCCTACCACGAATGCGCTGTTTCATGATGCTGTCTATTGTGAGGTTAACTGATTTGAGATTGATGTATTTTTTTGTGAATATTTAATTTGCATGGAAGCATTGAGGTAAAGGTACTACAAATTCACATTTTTAATTGTCTGTTTGCTTGCAAACTCATATTTAATCCATTTTGTTAATCATGTTACATTTTTTTTATTTTAATACTGTATAATATTATATTATGTACTTTTACTCTGCTTTTATGTTGTGGCGCATTAGCTAAGAACTGTGGCCACAATATTTTTCTTCTGAAGCGTGTTTGAATTAGGGGATGTACCCACTTTTTGAGCGAAAGGCTAACAACCGATCCTAATAAAAATTGTAAACAAGATGGCTCCACACTGCACAGGTAAATATTTTGTGTCTTAAACCATTACCTTTAAAATTTTATAAGTACCCTATTTTTTAGTGGAGATATCCACCCTAAAAGATAGTTGAAAACAATGGCTCTCGAAAGATGTCTCTTCACAGACAGTCCCAACACTTGAGTCCACTCGTTTTGAGGAATCGGTACTGTTCGGTTATACGGAAAACAGCGGAAAACGCATTTTGAAAATAGCCGATAAAGTGGATTATTTGTTAGGTTAACCTAACCAAACCTAACCTAACCAAACCTAACCCAACCTAACCTAATGAGATACCCGGGGTTCCTGCGGCTAGCTCTGATGTCCATCGAACCCTGGATTCACAAAATAAAGAAGATATAAACGGTTAGAGTGGAAATAAAACTCGGTCTTTCGTGTTCGTGACGTGGTCTTATATTTTCTTATGATTTTTAGTTTCACAAATTTATCTGGGTTTTTACGATTATAGTCGCAGGTCCTATCCTATTGGAAAAGGGACGCTTACTATAATCGTAAAAACCCAGATAAATTTGTGAAACTAAAAATCATAAGAAAATATAAGACCACGTCACGAACACGAAAGACCGAGTTTTATTTCCACTCTAACCGTTTATATCTTCTTTATTTTGTGAATCCGGGGTTCGATGGACATCAGAGCTAGCCGCAGGAACCCCGGGTATCTCAATGGCGCCCCACGTTGGGCGCCATTTGAGATACCCGGGGTTCCAGCGGCTAGCTCAAGTGTCCATCGAACCCCGGATTCACAAAAAAAAAAAAATTAAGCGGTTGGCTTACTAACCTTTTTTTTTTCTTTTTCAAACTTCGCGTACCCACGCCATTCTACAAAAAGGACTCTCGTGATTGGTCAAATTTTATCGCATGATTTTGATTTGACGAATCACGAGGACCACCTCGGCGCAGGCGCGCAGATATTTCGACGTAGCCGGCAAGTGCGGCAAAATTTATTATTTTTGAATCCTTATATTTAGTCTTAAAATTATCTCTTTCATCCATCATCATTTTTACTTTTTAAATTAAATTAAATTTATCTTAATTACACCTCCGCCCAATATGCGATTTTCACACACCGGACGAAGGCCTTTACCTATGAATAAAAAATACTTACGTGGTTGAGCAAGGAATCAGATTAGATGTTTTATGAAGCCGTTTCTAGAGGTCAGGGTTACGTTTCGACTTATAGCTACTAAATGATTATTTTACACCGGGAGAAGCCCGCCTGTAACAGGGGTGTATCACTAACCTAAACTAACCCAAACTAACAAATAATCTAGTTTATCGGCTATTTTCAAAATGCGTTTTCCGCTGTATTCCGTATAACTGAACAGTACCGAGGAATCTCCTCTTCAGGACCAATTTCAGATTATAGGATAATTGAAATTACAAATCAACTGGTCATAATATAACGATGTTTCCTCCCCCACATAACAGATGGGATCGAGTTCCAATTCTTTTCTGCATTGACAACATAAGTGTGAGCGTTTTTTTTAATTTTTGGTAATTTTATAGTACTCCATATCGTTTTTGTGATCGACGTCTTTTGAGACCAAAAATCAAACCAAAACCTAACACAACCTACTTACTGTAACCCAAAAATAAGAAGAATTTTGGTCTCAACATCTTAGCAACATTAACATCAACATTATGGAGTAGGTACTATAAAATTACGCGATTTTTCATTTATTTGTAAACAGTTTTAGTTCGTGAAGTAAAATTCAATCACCTCCACAATCCGAAATATTAATAATATTACGAGGGTGGGTCAATAAGTCCTTAGAAAAGCCGACAGGTGGCGCGACTAGTACTGTAAGCGGTTTGTTTTCATGCAGCGGCACTACCGATTCAGTATGCTGCGAAGTTTCAATCAGATTGGTCGGGTTGTTGTGTGTTTCTCGTACATTTAAAAAAAAAATTTGCTTGTGGAAAATGGAAAAATGGAAAATGGAGAAAATTGAGTTTAGAACTGTTATTAAACATTTTAATATAAAAGGGTTAACAGCAAAGGAAATAAAAAATGAGTTGGATTTAGTTCACGGCATATCTGCTTCTTCACTTGCAACTATTTATAACTGGTTAAATGAATTTAAACGTGGTCGTACATCAACAAAGGATGAACCACGCTCAGGACGTCCTGTAGAGGTGACTACACCAGAAATGATCAATAAAATCCACGATATGGTGTTAAGTGATCGAAGATTAAAGTTGAGTGAGATAATTGAGGTTACAGAGATCTCAAAAGGTAGCGTCATTTCTATTTTACATGACAAATTGGGCATGAAAAATATTTCTGCAAGATGGGTGCCGCGTTTGCTCACAGTCGACAATAAACGCAATAGGGTGGTGGCCTCTAAAGCCCTGTTGTCGCTCATGCAACGCAATCCGGATGAATTTTTTCGTCGCTTTGTGACTGTAGATGAAACATGGATACACCACTATACTCCCGAGACGAAAGAACAGTCAAAGCAGTGGATTGCGAAGGCAAACCATGTCCAAAGAAGGCGAAAACCGTAAAATCAGCTGGTAAGGTTATGGCTACTGTATTTTGGGATGAACGTGAAATTATTTTCGTTGACTATTTGGAAAAAGGAAAAAAAATAACAGGGGATTATTATGCATCTTTATTGGACCAGCTAAAAAACAAAATTGAAGAAAAACGGCCTCATTTAAACAGGAAAAAAATCCTCTTTCATCAGGACAATGCCCGTGTTCACACATGTTTACGATCAATGGCTAAAATTGAAGAATTGAAGTTCGAATTGGTCGACCACCCACCGTATTCGCTAGATTTAGCCCCCAGTGACTTTTTCCTTTTCCCAAACTTAAAAAAATGGCTAAGTGGACAACGTTTTTTTTCAAATGAAGAAGTCATCGATCGGACAAATGCTTATTTTGAGGACCTTCCGAAAACTTATTTTTCTGACGGTTTAAAAAATATTGAGAAACGTCTAACCAAGTGTATTGAGCTCCAAGGAGATTATGTTGAGAAATAAAAAAAAAATACAAAAATAAAAACTGTCTTAATGCTTTTTTCTAAGGAATTATTGACCCACCCTCGTATGTTCACTGAATAGTTTCCGTACCAACTTAATTTTGATTTTAAAGCAAGATAATATACGAGTCATCCAATTCGGTTTTGTTGACTGTAATCGGGATGAGTATACCATCTGGATTTTGTACTGATACGTATGTAGATTTTTTGAAAAATTTCGAAAAAAATCGATTTTTAACATAGTGAATTGAGAAGGTTTAAAATAGTCAATTTAAAAAATATAACAATTTAGTACTCACACCCGATAAGAAGATGCGCGCACATAAGGCAGAAACTGAATACTATCGATGCATTCCAAAAGGCAACAGAATATGAGGAAAATCTATGAGATCTCTTTCAATAAACACAAAACTTGTTTTCATTAACAATATTAAATCACCTCACCTTCTGCGGTTTTGCATATTTTTGACAATTCCGAACTCTCGATTTTGTTGGAAGTGTCAAAAGAAAGAGATAAAAAATAACGCAAGCCTAGTAAAAATACACGAGTAATAATATTAACGTTTGCAGCTTGTGTGGAAATGGTTCCAAAAAAATATGTTTTTTTATGTTTCTCAAAGGTGGTTGTACAAAGCTCAAAGAGCGATGCATGGCCTTGTTGACAGATTATTGAAGGTAGGTACGTATACGTACCTACCCATAGAAAATACACAATCTCTTACTACACAATATTTCACATCACACCATTTGCAGTAGCTGAAATAAATATCAGGAGAGGTCAAATACCTCAAGCAAACTTTAAATTCATGATAGGTATAATTATGATAATCATTTCAAGAAGATTAACCTTTGCCAAAATTATGTCCGATTATGCTGTTTTTAAAAAGTATAGGTAGGTATACTTACTTAATGTAACTAATCAGTGACATAGGTACTTAGATCATGCATCGGTTAGCGGCGGGAAAGATAATAGAATAGAATGATAACAAAATGACGCATGAAAAATAATCTTGGGAAAAGGTAGATTTCAGGAAAAAGAAGCGTTTCGCCTGCAGCGCTGACAGGGGTACCTATGTCCAAATGGTACCAAATGAAAAGGGGGCGGCACATACCTATCTTGCACTTTATCTGGGTGGGGGGGAGGGGTGGGGGGGAGGGGTGGGGTTGTATTGGATCATTGCCGACTAAACTAGAAAGCCGATACATTCACAACGACTGGTACTACTTTTTCCGCCCCTCCCATTGTTGTCTATGTATGAACTATAATTGTTCTATAGAGTGCTCATACTGACGCGTCTGTCGTGTTCACACAGAAAATGGTTTGATTTGAATAGATAAGTTACATGATAAATAAATAGATCAATGCTACATATTTTTTGGAAATCGATACTACCACCGATTTTTGTGTGAAGGACTATTCTGACTTTGACAGCTGATGAATAACAGGAATGTATATTATTTATAAATAACACTGATAGGTAATTAATATATTTGATATTTTTTATAATTCAATTTGAAATGAGAAAGGGCGAATCAATATTTCAAGCAATCTGGTACCTATCTGATTTTGACAGCTGAAAAGTGGACCACTCGTTGCTTGTGCAAAAAGTTATGCTCGGGCTTCATTAATCTAAAGATGGCGGTGAGTGGACTGAAATATATTCCCGACTTCTTCTTCTTGGTCGTGCACTCATGGCTGAGGATCGTGACCACATTTAAATTTCGCCATCCTTTGAGCGACCAAGACTTTCCATCCTTCTCGATCTTCCGCTTCTCTCAGGGCAGAATGGATGGTGCCCCCAGTCAGCTATTTCACTTGGTCGCTCCATCGCGCAGACGCTCTTCCTCTGCTTCGCCTTCCCTGGAGGCTACCCAAACTACCAGTCTCTCCAGGTTGTCCGGTCCGCGCCTGACAATATGTCCAAAAAACTGTAGAATTCTTCTCAGACACATCGTCGAGAGCCGTTCCTTTATCTTCAGTCTCTGGATGATTGACTCGTTCGTCCTGTGCTCCATCCAAGAAATGCGAAGCATTCTGCGCCAACACCACATCTCAAAGGCATCAATTGCCTTCCGTTCTCTTGCCTTCAGGGTCCACGACTCGTCTCCGTATAGAAATATCGAGAACAGCATTTTTGTGGCAATCGAAATTCCCCGATTCTTTCATATTATATTGGTAAGGCGTGTCATCGCATTTTTTTCAATCTGTGTGCGCCTTCTTATTTCCGCTTCGCATCCGCCCTTTTCACTGATGGTCGATCCCAGATATACAAACTCGTCGACTGTTTCAAGGTTTTGGAGTGTACTTGGTGTTGGTAGAAGGTTGGCCCGATCAACAACCATTAACTTGGTCTTATTCCTATTAATAAGGAGGCCGTATTTGCGACTCTCTTCCTCTACCAGGTGTAGCAGCTCTGTGAGTTCTCTTTCATCAGCAGCGATTAGTGTGGTATCATCTGCGAATCTTAAGTTGTTTATTTTCTGGCCACCAATTGTTATTCCGCCTTGCCAATGATCTAGGGCTCTTCGCATTATATGCTCTCCATATATATTGAATAACTGGGGAGATAAAACACATCCCTGACGAACTCCCTTCTCGGTTCGGAAACTCTCAGAAAACGCACTATTTACTCTTACCTTTGTGTGGCTATTATTCACCCGACTTCAACAGCAATATTATGAATACAAGATCTTGAATCAAGTCACCGCCATCTTTAGATAAATATGTACTAGGTACTTGAGTTGGCAATGATCAAATGAATATAGAAAATTGTGTTGTTATTAATTTATAACTTGGTAAACAAATCTTGAACAAAAATACGTATATCAAATTAGGTTGGTAGGTACCTACATAAGGTGAGTCGGGGTAAGTGTGACATAGAATTTAATGAGCTGAATTTCAACCTGGTTCATGATGAATAGGTATGTTTTAAACAGTCGAAAACTTTACCATCTGATCTACAATATCATTACAATTAATATGTACAGAAGGAACCTACTGTATATCGTACTATAATACGACATTTTAATATTTTTTGATTAATAGTAATTTAGTTACCCCAATATTGGGGTAAGTGTAACTAAATTCACCATTATTCCAAAAGTTTTTCAAAACATAACGTATTACATGCATAGAAAGCTAATATATCATTTAATGGATATTGATTATTAAATTAAAATTTTTGCATAGATTTTCAACAAAAATGATCTCTATCATTTTTTTGGGGTAAGTGTGTCATACTGATGTATGTAGAGCTAGTGATGTCCCGAAACAAAAATGACGTTTTTATAAGGTAGGTACTTAATTATTTAATGTGGTTATTTCAGCAACAGGAGTGGTAGGTAAATCAATCAAAGACTTTTGAAGATTAACTTATAATTTTATTCGTCTCGAAAGAGCACAAATACAAAGTATACAATACAGGAATGCAGAGTAACCCTAAAAATAGTCAGTACTTGCATGACAAAGACGTAAGCACTTACAGTAAAATCAAAACGATAAAGAGGTTTGTCGATTGTGTGCGGCGTGAGAATATGTGTACGAAATAATGTTAAATTTGAAATGTTATAATAGCTTCACCAAGAATTAACAGGGTAAAACTTTATTTTTTTAGCTCGAATCAGTGAGCATTAACAAACAGTTGATGAAATTTAATATACCTAATATGATTATTTTCGTATTCTTACAAAATTAAATAACAATCATCAAAAATAAAATGTGGATACAAATAGAGAATAAGATATAAAAGAAAAAATAATAATTAATACACAAAAACATAAAATCTCTAGTAACGTTTTGGGTCTCATTCTCGAATCTTTCTTTCGTTTTTACTGTACTTACAATTCAAGTTAAGGGCTTACTTACAAAACTATTTATTCTAACTTAATTATTTCGAATTGCAATATTTGAAATTGCATGACTAGGTACCTACTGAATATTGTAACCAGAGATTTTTTGTATTGAAAATTATTTCGCCTCTTCGTCCAGTTGATGGTCGAGGCAATATGCAGATGACATCCTCTTCTTTCACTTCGTAAATGTCTTCTACTCTTGGAATTGAAAACATAGTTTCGTTTTCTTTTTTAATCGTCTTAAGTTTTCGAGCAAACTTTGTCAGAATTCTGTCATCTTGCTCAAGTTTTATTATAACTCCGACAAAATGTTTCACAGTTTTTTTTTGTAGCAAATTGTACTACAATCCATTTTCCAATCTCTAACATTTATGAATTAGATGCAACTGCAGTATCACCAAACTGATCAAACATTGATATATTAAGCATATTAATTGAAGGATCGCTTTCCTCATCGCCAAGCAAATCATTAATATAGTCTTGTATATTATCTTCGCTTTCGTCACTTGATGTCCATGACAAATCTTCTTCCGATGACATGGGTTCGTGTTTTTTTTTTTTTGTGTTGGTGTACTTTTATCGGTTTCAATACCTTCTTCTGCATGATAGTTTTGTCTTGCAATGGCTTTATTTTCTTTTCTATTGGGAGACTATTTTTCATTCGCTCTATAACATCATAACCTGTAATCACTTCTGCTCCTGGGGCAACCATTTTTCTCGTCTTTATAGGCGCCTTACTACTGATAGAATTCAGCAAAAGTGTTTCAAACAAAGTTTTTTCTATATTTTCTGCAGGAAACTTTTGTAACAGTGGTATTTCCATTAAACTTTCGCTAACTTCTTTATTTGGTAATTGAACAACGTTGCAATCCAGAATTATAGGCTTAGTAGAACATTTTTGAGTCGAACAGTCCCCATAAAAATTGACGAATTTTTTGTCTTATTCAGAAAATTCGATTTATAGCGATTTTCGCGAATTCAAAATCAAATTTTCAGAGTCCCTTGGATTTTGAATTATCTAGGTTATACTGGTATACAAATTCTTACATATAAACATTCTATTTCAATAACGAACATTTTCGATCTTCGATACTTCGATCGACATAAATAATGCGCCATGTTCCATCACTAGTTAAAATATTGACTTTGCAAATTCATAGAAAATATATGGGGGAAGTGTGACACAATACAAAGGCACACTTACCCCACGTGTTTACTTTTGTGGGGGAAGTGTGTCTACTTGATTAAAGGTTTCAAATGCTTATAATTCAGTAAAACGATAACACAACGTGAAGCAGCGTATCAAAACACATATACTCACCAAGATTTCCGTGTTAAAAAAAATATTTTAGTAACAGCTACCATCTCACTCGTCGACTTCAAAATGTCGTCTGGAGAATAATCAATGTAGTCACCTCAAAAAACATGGTATCGACACCATTTCTGATTATTTTTATAAATCAGTGACTTTGCTACCACCTTTCCATAGATGGCATCATCCAATTTGTAGTAGATACTGAGATATCTTAGTAGCTACACTTACCCCAAAGTCACACTTACTCCGACTCACCTTACTTGAATTCGGGGGAATCTAAAAAAAAAGCTTTCGTTAATCACTATACCGTCCGACAAGAAGATAATAAAGGCAATAACGGAAGTCGCTGGAGTCGAAGTGCGACTAACTAAATAGGAGGAGCTTATTAGTTCACAGTTTTAACACGTGGACAACTCGTCGATAACCGGAAGTCGTTGCAGTCGAAGTGCGGCTAAAAGTAGGAGGGGCTTATTATTATTATTAGTTCACAGTTTTAACACGTTGACAAGAAGATCTTGGACAGTAGCTGTAATTCGCAAAAAGTCGCACATTGGAAGACGACATAAAAAATCATTCAACGTGTACTATAATTATTATTATTCGCTATTGACTCTGAAGTCCCTTAAGTCCCTTAAGATGTTGATCGTATTTTTTGCCTTGTGTTCTTCTGCGCTGGCCCCTTTTTACCCCCTTTTCTTCTCGATTATTTACCTCTATTGTTGCTCATCTTGTTTTACCGACTGGCAGGACTGACGCTTCTATCGTGGCGTGCTTTGTCTTTGGTTATTCAATTGTTTGATTGTGTTTCTTTGTTCGGAAGCGAAATATTTGGCGGCCCCGTCTTTCGTTGAGTTGGGACTCAACGATGAGTTACGTCCCTACGATCATTCATCGCAAACGATTCATTTAATGGAGCGTACGATCGCCGGCCTCCAAAATGCGATGCTCGCTCAAAAGGAGTGTATTCGGGACGCGCTACAGCGAGTGGTCGACTCTGTCAGCGACCACAGCATCGGTACGGCTCTTTTTGAGACGGTCGTAAAGGAGTTCGGGCCCTCTTCAGCACTCAACAAAGTGTCTGAGGACGTCACCCGAATCCTTTGTGGAAAACGGGCAGAGTTAGTTCAGACGAGGCGGAAGAAAATCCTCTCCGGTATAACAGACACCTTCACCCGAGAGGCTCTTAACAAGATCCCACCTAGCGCCGAACATATCTTCAATAAAGATAAACTGGCGGTATTCTTAGAAAGAGGTGGGGGTCGTGAGAAGGTCTTCGATCAGATCACCAAAGTGGTTGACCAGGGTAAGGAGAGTCAACCTAGCACTTCGTCAGGTGGACGCAAGGACACCTTTCGGAGGCAGGGATATACGAGGAGGATACCAGACCAGGTTAGGGGTGGCTTGCCGAGAGGCCCACGCCCATTCAACCGAGGTTTTCCCAGAGATAACCGAGGTGGTGCGAGGAGCACTTACCCTAGACGCAGGTGACCGGGTCTCCCTCACCACGTTCAAAGGGGGACGCCTCCAGCATTTCCAGGACATCTGGCAGGCCAAGGGTGCACCACCACCATTATTAAAAATAATAATGGGAACCCGTATTCCGTTTATAAAGAAACCCCCTCTAATAATGCCTTCCGTGCAATTCCAGAAGCATTTCCAAACGCGACAATCACCGGAGATCACTTCACAAATCGCGGAACTGAAGAAATCGGGAATATTGGAATTGGCAGAACCATCTCCGAGCTTCCTTTCAACCCTGTTCCTAGTAAGGAAGCAAGACGGCAGTCAACGACCCGTCTTCAACCTAAAACGCCTAAACGGTTTCCAACAACCAAGGCCGTTCAAACTGTTCCACCATTTCAAGGTCCCAACATTCCTGCAAAGGGAAGACTGGTTAGTAAAAATATACCTAAGCCAAGCGTACCTACATGTACCTATAGCTATACAACATCACCGATTTCTTCGGCTAGTTTACCAAGGAGAACTCCTTCAATTCACGTGCCTTCCGTTCGGACTGTCGGCAGCACCAAGACTGTTTGCCTCATTAACAAACTGGGTGGCCGAACAACTCCGGGGAAAGGGTATGAGAATCGTCACTTACTTAGACGACTTTCTGATGGCAAATCAGTCCAGAGAGATTCTTCTGTCGCAACTGACTTATATGATAGATTTCATGCAGGCGCTAGGCTGGATAATCAACAAGAAAAAATGTTGTCTGATTCCAAGCCAACAGCGGGAGTTCTTGGGTATCACGTGGGATACTCACAACAATCGGAAATATCTATCAACAGAGAAGTGCACATCACTTCGTCACCACCTGCAATTGCTGATCCAAAAAGGCAGTTGGTCGCTCAGGCAGGCCCAACGCCTCCTCGGGCGACTCAACTTTGCAACCTTCGTCACTCCACAGGGGAGGTTGCATTGCCGACGTCTACAACTTGCGAGCGCTCAATTATCAAGGAGCCACCCTCACAAATCAACATCGATTCCACCACAAGCTCGAGAGGACATCATGTGGTGGATTCGAGCGGTGGGCTCCTCAGGAAAGATTCACAGGGCAACCTACAATCACTTCCTCACCACAGACGCAGCCGATTCAGGCTGGGGAGCGCAGTTAGACGAGACGAGTGCCACCTATCAGGTACATGGACAAAACGCCAATCCACGTGGCACTCCAACCGACAAGAGCTGTATGCAGTACTCTCAGCCATACAACTCCGGGAGCAAACGCTCAGGGGATCAAAATTACTCATACAAACCGACAACAAGACAGTGGTGGCCTACATCAACAACGAGGGGGACACAAAGTCCGCAACCCTACTAAGTCTTTGCCGACAGATCCTGGAAATCGCCAACTAGGCCAGTATATCATTGAATGCGCAATACCTTCCAGGAAAATACAACTGCGTGGAAGACCATCTCTCACGCAGCAAAATTATCCCAGAATGGCACCTAGTTATGGCGGCTACAGTTCCCCTATTTCAAAGATGGGGACTCCCAGACGTAGACCTGTTCACGTCCAACACAGCCCATGTTGTCGCAACATATGTCTCACGAAATCCGAACGACGCCCTTGCACTGTTCCACGATGCCTTCAGTCGACAGTGGGACTTCAAACTAGCCTGGATATTCCCGCCATCGAATCTAATTCCACAAGTATTGGCACACCTGAACATGGCAAGGGGAAAATATTTACTAGTGGCCCCATGGTGGAAGAAGTGTGTTTTTGGAGCGCAGACCTACAGCAGAGATCACTGGAACCCCCCTACCCGATCCCGCGCTTGGAGTCATTTCTAGTGGATACGGTGACAAACCATCCACCTCCACAAGTCCGGGACCTATCACTCCAGTTATGGATAATTTTGGGTGGACAGAGTTAGTTTCTAGCTGGTCGGTAGAGGACACATCACTTCTCACTTCCGGCTGGCGACCATCCACTTTGAAGACTTATAGACCTGCATGGGACAAATGGAAGACATGGTGCATGGCCAACACAATAAGCTATAATACCCCCGAGCCGATTGAAGTGGCTAGATACCTGGGTCACTTATACAATAAGGAAGGTCTTTCATATAACACTATTCTTGTACATAAGTCAGCCATAGCTACCTTTTGCAAACCTATGATCAGTAAAGACATCAGCAGTAACATAGTAGTGCGTCATATGTTAAAAGCCATATCCACCCGCAAGACTAGACCTACAAAACCACCGATTTGGGATCCTAGAATAATCGTGGACTACCTCAAGAAAACAACACCACTAGTATACAACCATAGACTAATATACTTTTTATACAACCTATATGAAGTTTCACGCAGAACAGCTATACTATTATTACTCGCATCGGGACGACGGGTTCATGACCTTACCCTACTCAGTGTAGCGGATAATGGCCTAGTCGATAATGGCGACCATATAATTCTATGGCCAGTGTTTGGTTCCAAGACGGACACATCAAGGCACCGCCAATCTGGATGGAAATTAAGCGCTTCCAGTTGCCAAAACATCGATCCAGTATTTTGGCTACGAAAACTTATCTGCGTTTCCAATGAGGGAAGAGAAGAGGGTGGTAATATTCCGGCATTATTTATCTCGTCAAGAGGCCCCCCAAAACCGTCAACTCGAGCAGTCATTGGAAATTGGGTGAAGTCAGTACTCGCTGACGCAGGGGTACAGGAATCACCAGGCAGTACTCGATCAGCAGTCGCCTCTCTAAATTGGTTAGAGAACTACCCCATAGATGACATCCTGCAGAGAGGTAATTGGCGCCAAGAAGCTACTTTTAAGACATTTTACCAGAGACCGATAGACACACAGACTTCTACAGCGAGGGAACAAAATATGTTGACCTCTCTATTCAGCCCGGTGCACTGAACCTAAAAGCAAGGAGATGTTATACCTAATTCTCATGTTAGGTTCATCCACCTTATCTTGCAGGATCTATCTTGCTTTACCAGGTGATAACAAACAGATATCTCAGAGTCAATAGCGAATAATGAAAGGAGTTTTACCTACCATTAAAACTCTTATTATTCTTGTTGACTCTGAAGCCCAGAGAACACTTACCTGGTTTCCTTGAGACATATCAAATTGAATAACCAAAGACAAAGCACGCCACGATAGAAGCGTCAGTCCTGCCAGCCGGTAAAACAAGATGAGCAACCAGAGAGGTAAATAATAGAGAAGAAAAGGGGGTAAAAAAGGGCCAGCGCAGAAGAACACAAGGTAAAAAATACGATCAATATCTCATGGGACTTAAGGGACTTCAGAGTCAACAAGAATAATAAGAGTTTTAATGGTAGGTAAAACTCCTTTCATTTTGTTGCCGAAATAGGTACTATATAATTTTGTTTTGTCTGTGTACTTTAGTTCGTTCGGTGACAAAATATGACTTATGGCAACACTGTAGAAAATGTATATTTTATTTTCGACATGTCTACACCAAACACCATAGACTGATTTTGACAACGTCAAAAACTCAAAAAACTCAGTATTCAAAACATTCGCCGGTTCATAAAGTACTACATATTACTAAAAAATAAATAAATTGGTGTTATTTTCATAGATTTGTTTGTCACATTCATCAATGCCTGAAAAGGCTGAATCTAGAGGTACACGTTCTTTATAAAATAATAAAATTGAAAAGCTTTTAATGGAATATGTGCATAATGTTTCACATATAATGTTTTGGATTAGGTACTATAATACCTATCTACTTTGTGTTAATTACCTACTGGATGTTTTACTGGTATCTTTCAAATTTAAGGAATATTTTGTGTACTGTGTTTTGTTCTGATATTTTTATTTAGTTGACTTCAAGTAAACATTGTTTTTCTACCCACATGTTTTTGTGTCTTGTGTCTGTCTGGGGCAATGACATTATTAATGGACGACGCACTCAATACAGTAGCTAGCAAGTAAATTCGCGCATCCGCATGTATAGGTAGACGTCACGCAATTTCCATTATGCGATATCACGCATCGGGAATTTATAGCAATATGACCTTTATTGTAACGGCCTTAGAGCAGTGCTTCTAATGTCAATGTTATTTTGAGCGAACCCGTTCAAACCGAACCATTCGGCAGACCCAACAGGAATTTATAGCAATATCACCTTTATTATAATGGCGTTAGAACATATTATGCCATTCGGCAGACCCGACAATAAAGTGAGTGTCATTTTCTTTTCCAGATGATTCGTCCATATTAATGTCATTGGTCTGGGGCATGTAGACATGTTTCCTAGACATTAATGTATAAGAGGTATTTTCTAACTTTCTGTCTAAAAGCATAACAATGTATACAAGAAATAAATAAAATGAAAAAAGGTTGTCTTATCTTTCTGATTACCGTCACCATTCTTGGCTCTACAACCCTCGTTAAGTCTTTCAGACACATTCTCCGTCCCTGACGATCTAGTGCTACTGTGAGGCGTAGTCAGTAGTAATGTGTATATAGCCTCTTTGACATTCTATGTATCCAGCGTAGTAATAATTTATACCATATAAGTATATAGGCTTACCATAATTATGAAACTCTAAACTGGGACAGGACAAAGGACAAAGAAACAAATTTTACCAAAATTGAAAAAATTGTTTTATTACCTATTAAAAGTATGTACAAAAGAAGAATGTAGAAGGTCTGCTACAGAAATTTTAAGTATTTTATTTATTTATTGTACTAGTCGTACTTCTCGCTGGAATGAACTTTTTTCGCCCCCTTCCCCGCTATCTCATCACATATACGCTACTACGGCCAATCATGACAATTTATTATTGACAATCATTCATACGTGGAACAACGGCCGGGACCAATATGCGAAACCTGGACGTATGGTAAGCCTACATATATACCATGTAATAATTTCTCACCTCGTAAAGTGAATAGAGCTCCTTATATGTCGACCTCCGAATACCATTTTGAGATTGCATTAATGATAAATTTGATGTACACAGATGAAGGGGCCGGGAGTAATAGCAGAGTGCAGGCAGCTTTCCGGGGGTACGCCAAGGAGTTGGACGCCCGGCACGATCGCAACGAGAGACTCGTCAAAATTAGTCGAGATGTCACCATTGAAAGCAAAAGGATCATCTTCTTCCTTCACTCCCTTGTCAAGTGAGTTCTACACCTAGTATTATCCGCTTGCATTGACAGACTTATAGCCAAAGATATTTACAGCACTATAATCATTACATGTTATTTGTATGGTAGGCCTGCATACACAGTATAGCATTGATGATCATATGGAACACGGTACAAAGTTCAGAAAGTCCGATAGGACGAAATCTTGGATAAGCTCACGGTTATTTATTTGTTATTCGGAGAAACATGCTGCTAATCGTTGAAAGATGAATTTCCAGCATGCCTTGGGACAGAAATCATGTGAGTTGTGATCCTCAGTCATGAGGTCTTGACAAATAATACAATAAAACATTTTTCAGTTTTTTGCAGTTTTTGTTATATTGGATGATAGTTTTTCATTTGGAATATGCATTACATAGCTCATTGTTTATTTAATAATTCTCAAAAATATATCAACCACCGCCCACTTTGATATTTAAAAAAAATCTAGTGCCCCCCATATTTTTAACTTATTTTTCTACATTGCCATCTTATCATATCTTAAAAACAGTTATTGCAAATATAATTTTTAAACATGCATTATTATATGGATAAGATAGATAGGGTGTGACCCATATCCTATTTCTGAGACCAAAGAATGTTTGAATGAGAGGAAATAAAACTCATACTTAATCATATTTAGAAGTATTTTTATTAACATTAAAAGGGGGCTTTGAATTTAAAACTTATCTAATGTGAAGGATGAATCTGATGCATTTCGACGAGTTTAATATCAGGCTCGAATACACTGAAAAACAGCCGTAAGTCGCCGCCGCGTTCAGTAACTTGCAGCCGATTTCTCTTTTTAGTTAGCAACGTTGCTATGGCACTAAATCCACGTTGACACAAATACGACGATGGGAATGCTATCAGATATCGTTGAACAACCGACCATAACCCAGGGTACAGTTGAGAGATTTGCTTCTGCAGCCAAAATTCTTGGTAGCCATTCTTGAATTTAATTCTTCGTTGTTAAAGATAGAATTTGTCTGCCGTCACCTTCTAGATTTCCTTAACGTCCCCTAATTTTCTTTGAGCCTTCTACTTCCCCCCTGAAAGCCTCCAGCGCCCACAAAGGGGCGTTATCGCCTACTTTGAGAAAGACTGGTTTATTACTTAGCTCAATGTTCTCATTTCACTATTGAAAAGTGGTAATTTAATTTCAGTATGAAAGATGAAGAGCTTAAGATGAATTTGGAAAAGGCGTCGAAGCGAATCGACGTGCTGGTTTCGGGTCCTCTAAGAAAGGCTGCGGCGGAGTTGCCTCCGGGATCCCCGGCGCCCTACTGCCTCTCCTTCGGCCTGCAGGAGCTCGCCGAGGCTTTCTGTCTGCTCCGCCACATGGAAGAGCCCCTTAAACATCAACTGCCTTCCTGGAAACACCTCCAAGACATGGTCAACGCGCCAATTGTAAATATGCACGCACGCATGTCCGACTTCTTAAATTGTCTGATGTCAACAGCTTAATCAAAGCAGTTTCATAACTGGAATTCGTCCACTTCACAATAGCCGTTGTATATCTATATATTATTATTATGTCGGATATGTCGCAATGTATTTTACCAAAAAATTTTTCTGTAAAAAGCTTTCGCATTATATTCAAGCCCAATAGCAGGTACATGTACACATACAAACTCAGTACGACTCTGCGTATGTAATTTGTAAAACATATGTAACTTAATAATATACTGCCGCACACAGCGTTGTTACAACATTGTCCATTAAAAGGACAGCCGTTTTCCATTTCCCAGACTTGACATTCTGATCAAATCATTTTTGATGTCTGTTCACCTCTCTTTAGGTCTAGCCTGTTCCGTTCATTGTCCGGCAGTCACTCGATATGACCGGCCCATTGCATTTAAAATTGCTTTTAGTTTCCAATTCGATTTCAAGACGTTTTCATCTTACCATTTCATCTTGCAGACGCAGACGCAGACGGGTGGATTTATGATCAGACGTAGAGACAATGAACTAGGGCGGAGAATCTAAAATATGAAAATAATTCGATTTGTGTATGAATGAAGAGTATGGACCTAATAGGTTGAGCAAGTGGTTGACATCCATTTCTCCTAAAAACAAAATCTGTTAATACAAACCTCCCATTATAACCCATACCATGATTATTACCTATAATATGATCCTATTAGGATCGGGCATGGTCGGAAAAAAAAAATTGGGTATACAATGCATTTTAGTGCATATGCATAGTTTTATGCATGACAGTTAACACCATAAAAGAAATTTATCATAATAATTAAATAAATTATTTATTGAGAATACGCAAACATCAGTATTGACTACATAAATGGTTATTATTCGACAATAGGAGGGCGAAAAGAATGTGCAGATGACAATTTTGCCAAAAGACTTTATGCTGGGCGTGGCGGATTACACGGGCGAGCTGATGAGACTATGCATTAACAGCCTGTCAAGCGGTAACATCTCCACGTGCTTCACCATCAGGAGTCTCATGCAAGCCTTGTACACGGGATTCCTCGGTATGTCATTGTTTATTGATACAAGTCTACAGTACTCGTGTATAATGAAAACATTGTATTCCTTATTACAGGCGCCCACACAGATCAATTGTTTGGGGGGGTCCATTTTGAAAGATTCTCCATAATAATTTTTTTATTAATTTTTAAGGCGGCGGGGTTAACGAATTCTGGCAGATGCCACTGACTTCCACATTTACCCCATCTAAGTATTACTTATGTCTTATTGCTCCTCGTCGCTTCCACCGCCGAATACCGCACTTTTTCAGGTACATTCCCCATACCCAGACACACATGCATAATAATTAGCCGGCTCGCACATCACAATTCACAACTCGCACATCTATCTAGTGACAGTTGCGCATAGCCTTCGAAATGTATTGATATTTCAATGCGGTGATCTGCGAGCCGGTATAGGAAAGACCAATTCGTAGGTGTTTCTTTGTGACTTCGACCCTCCGACTCGGAGCCCGAGAAGGATGCAACATGTCGAATGCAACAGCCAAATGTTTTTTTCAGACGAAACAGTTGCATTCGATCAATCTGCGAAGCTCCATTTGGCAACGCGTGTTATGTTGTTTCGTTAAATAACGATGTACGTATTCTACACGTTTTTAGGCGAGACGAGTTCCTATGTGCGAGCCGACTTAAGGGTGTTCATCTACGAATTATTGTGAACTGTCGCATCCACAAACGGTTATCAATTGCATGTGGCATAACGGTCATAATTATTAGGAGCGCTAGTGTCCATTTTGTGTAAGTCGAATAAAACTTAAATGAATGTGTTGGTTTCAATGGATAGGTGAAAATAAAACGGACCTAGATAAGTACAGACATAAGAAAAGAATTCATTTTTTATGATTTCTGCTAGACTCTATAAAATTTGTAGCTCCCTCTGTATCTGCACTGCAGTGGCGGCCTCACCTGTTACTTTGATGTTGTGTAATTTATTAAGACCTTTCAATTTTTGAAACCATCCGTTGCTTTCATTGAATGTATGAGTATCAACAGTATCATCATTTTTGCACTTTGGTTGGTCTTCAAACCCTAGGCTTTCTCCTGTATTTACATAAGGCTTATACCCTGTTCATGCAATATTTTCGAATGCGATTTTACGCCAGATGGCGTACAAAATGTATAATTGCGTTCATCCAGATTTTGTATATAAGCATCTCGCCGAATCCGTACACAGATTGCCCCTCTACCATAAGTTTAGCGAACCGATTGCTAAATATGGCAGAGTCGATGTTTGACAGATTGCAACTGACAGCCCGCGTTTGTTGATAATAATTGTCATACGTACTTGTTTTCTTCCATATTTCATTATGATTCAGTGAATTATTTTGATTATTATCTAATGGTATTATCTATTTTACAATTGATCCTATAATTGGTGCTAAATGGTGGTAAAAGCGATAATGCTTTCGGATTCAAAAGTTTCGTTAGTAAATGCGTCTGAACGCAGATGAATGAAAATCTAATTAATATATATATATATATTTTAATAACTCAATTCATATTATAATTGTGCTGGAAACGATTTATGCATAATACATGGTATACTATCACCATCAGCATTTACTTTCATTTGTTTAGATAGGTACCTACCTTCCGCGATAGTAATCATGTACTTACTTCTCAAGAGTATTATATTTGATTATGATGATGATATAATGATTATATTTATTCAATAACGTTTATTCGGCATTCGGATTATCCGGCCATAATGTAATATAAATCAATAAATATAAGAAATAATGAGTATGTAAATGACGTAGCGATTTTAACATCTTTCATTTTCAATATTGGCATTGTATTACTACTAGAGGTATCTCGCGGCATAATGCAAAAATTACGTCCTGTGTCGTTTTTTTTTGACGTTTAAGCGTCCATAGACATCAAACTTGTTAAAAAGTGACCATAGAGAAAGATATTCCTCTGATTTTGGTAGAATGAATACTTGATCCAAATATGCCAGCATACCCGAACACCATGATTTGAGTGAAGCATAACGGAACACGAAGCAATGTCTGTATACAGTTTCGCAAGCACTTCCATGAACACTCGACTAGTTAGTAAATGGTTGTAAACGGAAACAGCGTAAGTTTGGAGGGTAATAAACGATTCGGTTTGGCTTATTCCATGGATAGGGTATTATTGGAATTTGTTGTTGCAGCATAATTTCTTCTATCAATATTCCTCTTTTCTTGGTAATCATCCTAAAATGCATTGGTACTGATTTTTTTACGTGATCCATGATTCGAACTTTATTGAGTATAATTAATTGTTCTAATCGTAGAATGGCACAAAATACATATTTTTTTAAATCGCGTTAAGTACGAATTCACGATCACAGTTGATGCATGTCGTTGTGATTGTCAGGTGTGAGCATGGAGAGCAACCGTCACACAGCGCAGAAAATGAACACCATGCTGCAGAGCGTCCTCAAAGTGGAGACCACCTGCTTCGACCTCAAACTTCATGGAAGGCTCACCATCAATCGTCCTGAAGAAGTCCCCTCCACTTGAGTCAATTGTTATTCTAATACTTCCATAATGTCAAGTGTATCATGAATGAGAATTAAATATATTAAGATAAAAATCTCATAATGTCTGGGAAGTACTGTTCTAAATTCTTTGTCAAATGTCATGGATTGTATCATAAAGCAAATATATTTATGATTAATACATGTTTGGTTTATTGAAGCAGAGGCGGCCTTCGGAAATTCGTTATGAAATCCGGGCAGCATGATATGCCAAGTGTTTGATTACATACAAAAGGTGTAAAGAATTTTTTAAATTAATATAGAACATTCGAAACAAACCACATGAATTTTCCTGTCAGATTAATGAATTGATGACACAGTTTGAGCAGCTAGATTGGTTTTCGAAAAAGGTGATAATTTTTATTTCACCGAATCAGCCGATTACTCAAATACATTCATTTATGAGGTTTTGCTGGTTGAGGTCTGTTTTGAAGAGAGAGAAAGAGAGAGGGAATAACCAATGATTTTAATAACAACTTCTCATAGTAATTTGAAAACAACTTAAATATTATACACCTACCATATAAATCTGATGTGTTTTCAAATTACGTATGTTCAATAAAAAAGTGTTTTAAAAATTAATAATTATTTGTTGAATTAAAAATTGTTTATAGTATTTTTTTGTTTCGTAATGCATTTAAATATGCAAATGTTGTAACACAAACCTGAGGTTTACAACATCTAACCAGTGAACTACATTGAACTTGAATAGGGATGTTTAAGGAGAGGGGCAGAGTGGTTGGGAAAGCTGCATCGGGGGTAGGCACAGGCACTGGTTAATTTTTTTGACAAGAAATTTAATTTACAAATTATTAATGATACGGGTGAATTATCCACGAGATCTGCTACGAAAATTGATGCAGAGTTCCCAAGATATTTGGTCAATTTCAATCCAGAATATTTATATCATAGTTATAATACACCATTTGTTTCATTATTAGATTGTGTTGTGTTAAGATTTCTATGAACTGTTTGCCATCTCTGCACTAATGGCGTTAGGTACTTTATAAGTTTTACTTCTTGCGGCGTATGAAAAAATTGAATTGAAATGACAAAATTTGTTTTTAGTCATCACATTAGGTAGATTAAAACAACTATATATATTTTTTATAACGCATTCATTTATTTTAAAATCATTCATCAACAAACATCAAAACAGGTAACCTTAATTAAATTAAAAATAGGACAAATGAGGCAATTGTGAACAATGCTATTGCTATTTTGCAACAAACAGAAACAGAATACTGAAATGTCATTTTGATTTCCATAGTAACGCACGTATATATTAATAATTTAGTTGCTAGGACCACCCCCTTAGCAACCAATAATAGTATATTACTTTTTACAGATTTCTTCCGAAATAACTTTTCTTACAAAACAGAATTAACTGAAAATGAATTCAATTCTACTTAAAGATGGCTAAAAGTATTACAAGAATGCATTGGCATAGTGTTCTGATATATTCTAATAGTTTCAAATGACTAGCTAGTCAGGAAGTTGGTTAAAAATCGATTGCAAGATTTGTACTGGATGAACAACCACCGGACAAACAAAAATACGAGCTAAGAAAAACGTGGTAATAACATGTCCTAAACTGGATTAGTAATTTCCAATCCAGGATCCGCGGGAATTTGCAAAAATAAACCTAATATTAAAAAAACCATCATCGATTGCCATGTCAGCTTATAATGTTGTGGGTCCCCGGGTATGGCAAACTCGAATGGTTTTACAATGTGTGTTTGGATCTAGAGTATGGATCAAACACGTTGAGCAAGTGGCTAACAACCAATTCTTATTAAAAAAATAAAACAACAAAAATCTGTTAATAAATCCTCCACTCCGTAGAAGTCCATATCATCTTAGGATTGAACATGGTTTTAAAAAAAATAATTACAACAAAATATTAAATTTAGAAAGTTTAGTTTGGTTAGATATTTGATTAATATATTTTTTTATGTCACCGTGGCTTTGACTACGACCTGCAATCATTTGACCTATTCTACTTTGAGTGAAAATAAATACCATAAAAAGGTAGTGAATTACTGATCACTAGACGCTGCCAAATACAAAAACTTTGACAAAAATAGTCACTAAACTTAACAAACACTAAAGTTCATCAAAGATTTTGTTAAGATGCTTAATGTGGTTTTAAAAATGAAGTTGTCATGCGCCCAAGGTGTCTTCGTTGCTGATACAGCTCAAAATAGTGATAGTATAGCATAGTTTTAAACCTGGACCTGAGGGTACGGTTGGCTAAATGCTATGTATTTTCTATTCCTTTGTATGGTGTATGATCCTCCCCCCCAAGCAATAAATTTGGGATGTGAGTTCTCCGACAATTCTTAGGGTAAAGACCACAGATATGAATGTGAGGCTGGAAATGGATTATAATTAAAATAGCTGCAAGCCTTTTCACATTGCAGATTCGACTGTAGCAAGTTCACACATGTGTTTTGAGATTTACTTTTCAGATAAAAACGCTTTGCATTAGAATTACGAGCTTAAAATAAGTTTTTTTTATACATATACAATGGAATAACGTGCGTAAATAAGTAACAATGGCAAGTCGTTAATGGCATGCCACTATTTTCTTTTTCTATGTTTATCAAAAATATTCAATATTTTATTCTGGAAATGCTATTATGTGTTACAAATCTAAAAAGTCAGTATTGCTCTCTGTTACAACAATTCAATCTTTTTGGATTGTGGTAACATTCTTATCAGTGTTGCCAAACTTCATTCACAAAAATATGGCAGATAGGTTAGAAAGAAAAAAATGTTGGATTTTCTCAAAATTAAAAAAAAACGTCTGCGATAAGTAAGGGGGCCCACCAAAGATCCTGGCCTGGAGTTTGCGGTATCGAAAAACAATAGATTTATCGCCATACACCCGGTGTACATTTTGAAAGTTAGATCCCTATTCAAAAACCCTAGATCTTGCAACGCTGATTCTTATGTATGCATATAGGTATATTATCATAGTTACTTTGGTATCACAAATTATGCTTTTATTGTTAATTTTTATTAGAGAACATTTTATATTTATTATTACTATAATACAATTAACATAATACTAAAATTATATGAAATGACACAATACCAGCCGACAAGTCTACATCATGAAAATGTCACTTTAAATTTCTATTTTTGTCAGACCTGAGCGCTTCAGAAGGCATCATATTGGCGTTTATTTTCACAATTCTGTGGTTTCGGGGTACAAGTGCTCAAGTCAGTTTGGTTGCAGCTGAGATGATCAGTTTTGAAATAAATCACAGTTTTCAAAATTCTCTTGCTTAGAAGTTAATTGGTGTATCTTTTTTTTTATTTCTTTTACATTATTTATGTATGATTAATTTTTTGATAGTGTGTTATCCAATGTTTTCAATAAGTAATTTTACTTCCGAGTTAAAAATGATTTTCTCAATTTAAGCTATTTCTACAAATTAAAATATCTATTTATTTTGCTTACAAATTTTGTGACAAAATCTATGATACACAAAAAAAGAGTACAATTTCGTTACAGTACATTAAAATCTTAATTTTGTAAAAACGTGACTCAAGAACTTTTACCCTGTAACCGCAAATTGTTGCTCGGATGTTATTCATTATTTGAATAGCTAATAGTAATATTATAGTAAATTTTCAGGTTAGTTGTTTATGCTAACTCATGATGGACGGCTTGTAATTTAGTTGCAATACTGTAGGAAATTAGTATTTAAATGGGAAATAGAAATAATACATAAAAAACGTGTATATTATAATTTGATTGTGTTATAAAAGGCACAAATATATTTAATATAAAATTTAGTTACCTAACTATGGTTACATAACTATGACATTGTAGCAATGAAAATTTAATGTAGTTGATCACCTCTGCAACCCAATTCAATAGACACAGCATACCTGTGTATTTTGGACACTTAAAGTCAACATTAAAGATAAGTCATTTAAAAGAGATTTGATTATAAACCAACTACAAGTGGTTTACCCGATGAAAGTGAATAAAACAACTACATATTCTACTACCTACCCCATTGTTGAACGCATTTGCTGTTTTCAAAACTATGTGTTTTGTTTTATTCGTTTTTGATGGACCGTGGATAATTGTGCTGAGATATATCACCTCGCAGCTATGTGAAAATTGGATAACACTGATCTAGTAACTATCATACAAAATTACGATGAATGATTACGAATTATAACTAGAATACAGAAGCTCGTTGAGTTCTACTTTGCTTTACAATATACGTAGATATCAGATTTGAAGCTAATATTGTTATTGCAATGTACACGGTTTAAAAAAAGTAGTGATTATTTTTTATTTACACTGATTTTTTTGCTTTAACATGGTTTAAAAAAACTAAAAAGAATAAAAATACGTATGTATGTACATATTTATCAAAATATTGTGTTGCAATGGACCGCATGCCACTGATGCATACATATGTTGTCACCGGATTCCGCCCAGATATACATACGTACATACATGGCCACATTAGTCAGTCACTTCGGGTTCGATACGAAAGACGCGCCGCGTGGTTCGGCGTTAGCGCCATTAAATATTTCCAGCGATGAGTGATTTTTCGCCGGCGAAAAACAGCAGTAAACGGGCACGTTTATTGTCAAGTAGCGACACTGAATAAATATATTTCTCTATACTAAATTTAATTTTGAGTTCAACAATTTTATATTTTGAGTTGATTTTAAGTAATGGAACCTATCTACCATTTTTGTATGGGTACCTTATCTTTTTCTACACAGTTTTGTTTTGCACGATAGTCTTTGGAATGTATCACAAAAAGAGGATCGGGTGTACATAGTATGCGTTATATTTATGTAGTCAACGTCAACAATATGTAAAATTATATTATGAACATTGCATACAATAAATATTTATGCTATGTATAAATATAGCGAATTAACATACAAATGGAGCCGGCCAAAATACAACGCATATAATGACAGCATTAAGTAAAATTAACAAATTAAAAAGAAATGAAACACAGATGAAAGTGGAATGATAGCAAAATACTGACTAACATGGAAAACTTACTACCTGTACTACTACATTAGTATTGCCATTTTCAAAATCCGATTTTCTGTAAATTATATAAATATTTTTTTAATCGGCTAAAGTATCAAAACGTCAAACGATCTGTGGAGACAGATTTCCTTAGTATATGGATAATATTTCTTGAATTGAAACATCTGTCAGTTGATGCATGCATACAATAAATGTTTAATATAGCTGGACTTTCGTGTTTGTGTGGATATTCCAAATTATATCTACTCGATTCCTGTGTAGAATACTTAATTACATGACAGCCATCACTCTTCTTTCAACTTTGCCACGAGGTCACTTGTTTATCGTTATGTGTCAGTTGCCATTTCTTAAGCCGAGTCCAGTCCAAAAAGATCTGTACACAGTCAATGTTTTCCATCTGCAGCGGAATACAAAGATAAACGGACATTTCAACAGAACATGTTTGCAAATGCTAATGTACATAACTGTTTGGATAGAAATATTCATCAACAGTTTTGATAAAATGTATATTAGTATCTCGGTCCAGACATTAGTTAGTTGACCTGAAAATCATATTTAAATATGTATTACTATATGCATAAAGACAGAAGAGTGCAGATAACAAGTAGAGACCTTCATCTAGCAGCGGATCGAAGTGAATTTTATTCATACATATTTATATTTTGTATAATGATGTTGCGATAGCATTTATCATCGGCCATGGATGAAAAAAAAACACATCGGAGTAAGTATACCAGTATGTCTTGCCTATTGAATTGTAATTGCAGCCATAGATGTATGAGAATATCAAAACGCTTGTTTTAGGAGGTAAAGTTTTGTACTGTCAAGTAACGGTTAGTAAAAATATATCTCTGTTATTCCATGGCACTTGTTTTAAATGACCATACAGCGTGGAATCCTACAGATTTGCATTGAGTATCGCCATCCTTTTTGACAAGTACCGAACAATATATGAAGTGCTTACTTTCAAAAGTGGCTAAAATGGTTTTTCGAGTTAGATATATATTTTTGATAAATATATTTGTCTACCATAGTATGGTCTGAGTTTTAATTTCAAAACTCAGCTAAATACATCAATATTGATTATTAAAAATCTAGCTTAGTTTCAAAATCGGCTAAAACGGTAGTAAAAGATATATTATGTTATTTTTCAATTTATCTCAAATTTGGATAAAATCGTTTTGGCCGCTTTTGAAAGTAAGCGCTTCATATTTCATAAGTGTAGCAAAGTCAGCAGTGCCAGGTGCAGTGAACTGTCTCATTCGGAGCTGTCAGAAGTGTAGGAGGATGATGAAGGCTGGTAGTCATCAGAAGAGTCGTTGGTCATGAAGGGATCCGTGAGGTCATACTCGTTGTCCGAATCGCTTTCGCTCCAACTGGGACGCCGCTTTTTCGTTTTGGCAGCCCGGTTCCGTTTCCCTGACGACAGACACAGTGAAGGTGAATAAATTTGAATGTACGAGGTTACTTAACAGTCTACGTGCCAAATGCATTTCAAAAATATCATTATGATGTTCTTTCTTTTCTCATCATGGAATACTTTCTTTCTTAAATATGCACGCAATCGGCATTATGCTCCAAATTCTCCGAAAGAAACATCAATCTATTTTTTTGATTGCTGATAATTCTTTTATTTAATTCAATGATGTATTTATTATCCATAGTCACTCATAACTCATTCTTTCACTCTTCTGTATGTGAGATGTAAACTATGTGAAGTGAAGTCCAAATTTTGTGAATTATATAACGTGATAAATAGCAGTATTGTAAGGGGAATATGATGATGGGGTAGGTAGGTTGACTCCAATGAATAGAAGGATTCTGTGTGATTAAAGTAATACCCAGTATATTTCCCTCAACAATAAATGATACAATTTATTACGGATAGTTACAATGATAGTTAAATGAGTTTGACAGTTACTATTATGAAGATGCGTCGTGAGAAAATTACTAATCGTTAGATCGTGGATTCGACTGATTGATAGAATGATTTTACTACTTGTGTGTCCAGGTCTTTCGTTCCCCTGTTTTTATACGGATTTGAGACAAAAGAAATGCTACGTTAGCTTGAGGCGAACGACCTGGAGATGCACTATTATATACTATACTATTACTACAAAACAAACTATGATGATAACTTAATATACACTATGATCGAAGATTCATGGTGTTTCCCACGGCAGTAACTCACGTGTTTAAAAAAATGTTAAAATGTCTTCAGAGGCAAACAGACAGGAGTGCATTCTGGACATTAAAAATACCATTATTAAATTAGAAAGAGTACAAAAAGAAAAATATAAAATCTAAGTGAAGAAATGTATGTAGGTAGTTTAAATCCTATCACTAACAAATATCAGATGTTTAAATCTTGAAACTAATTTGCCCTTCCTGTATAAAGTTAGTAACATGGACATCCCCGAGTTTACCTTTTGTATACAGTCACAGTCTTGTTGTAAGTTGATCCGCGAATGTATAACGTGGTTCATTTTCAAAATGCATTTTACATAAGGAAGACTACGAAGAAAGTGCCGGATGCTAAGTCATAATTGATAGCCGTTTAATTAGTAGATGGCCGAAATCAGCTGTTTAGTGAGCGATGACACCACTAAATAAATAAGAATTGAAAAATGCAGAACAGTCTGGTGTTTCGCGCACAGAATTCAGGCGTGTATAATAGTGTTTTTAGTATGAATTTCAATCGAAATTCAGGTGCAATGCAAATCCAATATTATTACTAAAATTCTGTGTTCGATAAGGTTGACTATTTTGACATATTCCAAATGTGTTTCACTAGTCTATCGCTATTCGGTGCCGGCGTCACTTATGTTAATTTAACGGTGACATCTCTGCATCCAGTCCTAAGTTATTAAGGCTACCCTAACATGACTCGTTACAAATCGCACATTTTTTAGGTATATGATAATCTTATAAGTATTGTAAAATATGAACACTTTTATGTTAAAATTATTATGTACAAATAGCATTGTTGGTATGCATGGAAAATCCCATAATATATTATATTATTGTGACGTATTTTATTGCACCGAGTCATTTGTCTGCATATTTACGCTCTCTTGAGATGTAACTTTAGGGTAGCCTTAGACAACTTTCAAACAAACTAAAAAGTAGGCTTAAAATGCAATGTATGTACACGTTACACCTTTAGCTGTCAGAATAGGATTATTAGTACATAGTATATTTTGGCATAATGAAATGGTGGACTTTGATGTAATAATTACCACATAATAATCTTCTTTTCTTTCTTTTGACCATGTCCGATCCTAATAGGATCATATGGGCCTCCACAGAGTGGAGGTTTGTATTAACAGATTTTTATTTTTACGAGAAATGGATGTCAGCCACTTGCTCAACCTATTAGGTCCGTACTCTGACTCATACACAAATTGAAAAACAATTTGTGTACTTGCCAGACCCAGGATTCGAACCTAGGACCCTCGACACTATAGACCGGCCCTTATTATTATGATTATGATAATATGTATTATTAGGTAGCTACATCTATGTACAACATATGTTTTGTCTACATTGTTGACATTATCAAATATGTACAGTTACAAAGAATAGTAGCAGTTGTGAGTGGAGGGAGAGAATACTATATTGTTTGAGACTTCCACGGTTGTTTGATATTAGATTTTTGGGTTGTCTTTATCTTACTTTCGTCGATGTAATAAAGGGAGTGGTGTCAGTTGCGACAACAGGAGATATTATCAGATCGGATATTGGATCTTGTTGAATGTTCTGGACACTGTGACATTTTTAAAGATGGCCCATCAAAACTATTAATATTGTCAGGAATCAAAAAATATCACTTATTCAGGTCTTCTTAGATATCCTGGTTTCTATGTCAAATTTGTGACCTGCGGACTGTGCCCGTCGATTGTTTGGCAATCGCTGACATTGTGTTGAGTTTTAATCGATATAGTCTCTCGGTTTTATTCACACGCTTTTTTTACTGTTTTTCGTCACGTCTTTGGAAATCCGTGACAGCGTATCTGATACACACCCGCCAAATTTAAACTTGATTATGGCATTGGTAGTATTTTTGATGTATGGCATTTAAGCCTGGCTTTTGAAGTTTTTAATAGAAGCATGGTAAGGATAGGGAAGCTATTACTTCTCACTATTATATATTTCCGGCTGCAACAAGCTTGTTTCGTAAACAACAATCACAATTTAGGGGGAAAGAGAAGGTAATAAAAATAACCATGCCATAGATTCAAATATGGTTGGTTATAAATTGAAATAGCAACATGTCATTTTGATGAGATTCAAACTCATACTTTCCGTAATTTAGTTCATAGCCCTAAGATTAAGATCCACGCCTAGATAGTAATGGTATCACAGTATAAACGGCCGGGTAAATTGTTTAAAGAAATAAATGCAAATCACCTGCCGGGCTAATGTATACGAGGAATGGATGGAGGTGTGAGGAATCAGAATTCATAGTCGTGGTCGGCGCTGTCTCCCTCCGAGTCCACGGCTTCGAAGTGATCATCGTAAAAGTTGACAGCTTGTGCGCGAACGTAAAACACATTGCCATGACGTTCCACGCGCATCAGCTCCCCCGCACCTGCCAAATCTGCAATCCCAATGATACCACTTATAGACCTAATCATGAATTTATCGAAATTTGAAATGTGCCGATAAAAACCGACAGAGTCATTCTCATGATTTACAATATTGTATTTGCCTTTGAGATGTGTCGGAGGTACATGCTATGTATTCCATGGACAGAAAAGAGGATAAATATTTTTATTCTGAAAGAAATACAACATGAAAGACCAGCTCTAATGATACCTTCAGCTATACGGACGGCATACGAATGGGACTCACGATCCTCAACAGAGAGGGACACAAAAGAAAGAGAAGAGGGGAAAAGCCGGGGAATGTGATTTGTTTCTTCGCTCATAATTATGAACACAAGAAAAAATAAAGACAAATCTTCGGTCGATAGCTATTCTACAATTTCTACTCTTTATTTGACAAAAATTAGCATACAACAAGAGATAAAGTCTCCTTTCATCAGGGCTAACAATAGTAGTCAATTAAAGAATCCTGCATATCCGAGAGAACTCCATTCACAATCACGCTTTTGGTAAGTTATTCTTCACCTAGAACGGAAAACACCCATTGTTCTGACGAAGAATCAAAGTCAAATCTATGGCCTATATCGTGTGTGTGACAACCCAAAAACTAAGTACATGCAATAACAACCAACCGTGAAAGTCCCGAGCAATATAAGAGAATGTGAGTAAGAATAGTTCTGCATTCAGCTGACGAAATGTTCTTCCAATATATAGAGGTAAATATTCAAGTCGAGAGATCAAGTTAGGCAGAGTTTTTTGATGCAAATTTAATGATTCATTTCTGACAGGTAGAGGTGTAACAAATCATTTGGTGGATGAAATTCATTGTACCTATTGGAGAGTCATTTCCGGGTTGCGTTGGAGATCCGGCCGTTTTTTTTTTATTATTCTTTCGCTTTTTTGGGACTCCTGCACTAGATCAAAACATCATAAGTACATGAGTAAATTTTAAAAGTTTAGTAAGTACTTAATTATTACAATAATAGAAAATGAAAACAATATTTTTAAAAAACAACAACATAATAATAATAACTGGAGAACAGAGAAAATCCCCCATAAACTAGTGCGTTAGAGTCAATTTATACACATTTCGTTCTTATGTTAACATATATACATATTGTGGACGATAAACGAACACTTCCTACATTTGTAATAAGTATGGATTTTCAATCTGTTAATTTGTATATTATGTCATTATTATTCTATTATGCTAACGTACATATCTACAGCTATACCATCAGATGTTAATAATGAATTCTACCTCAGTGGTATGGCAAGGGCCGCCCTAAAAATGAAATGGTATTATTTTTCCCTTAAGTTGCTATTTATAAATTAATATATACATTCATAATAAATTATTTATTTCATTATAAGATAAAATAAATTAACTAGCTGATTTAAAATAGAAATTTCATTGACAACTATCGGACTGAGATTTAGGACCCCTTGTGCAGTTGGGCCCTAATGCTCTGCATACTCATACAATGTGGTAGCCACGCCAGTCTAGTATTACTATTCTGTGCTATCAGAATTCTTTGCAAATTAAATCGATAGATGATGATCATCTGGGAATAAGGTGAATAAAAGTTGAGATCAAATTTAAATGTAAAATGATAATTGACCGTTGGTAATTATAGATGAGGATTATTTCGTAGGTTATTACAAAATCAGTGTTGAGAACAAAACTGTAGCTTTTTTGATAAGAGATTGTGTTAAACGGTAGCGAGTCACGGTGCCTTACGAAGACTTACAACAACCGTATGCTACACATGCCTGCGGTAGATACTAATTGTGTGGCGGTATGACTTTAAAAGTAACGAGGCAATGAGAAGGCTGAACATGTAGCCTCTCATCACTTGTGTCACGAAGAAGCGACGTTGGTCCTGGCTCGAACACGTGCTGCGAATGCCTAATGAGTCAACCTGGCCTTTTTGATATCTTAAAAAGTCGCTAAATACCATTTACACAGTGTCTACAATGCATTTGCGGAATGCTTGCACGTTGCCTATAATTATGTTCTCGGTGACAAAAAAAGAAGACGGTATGACCTGGAGGGCGGGGTGCGGGTGGCCCAACATGGTTATACTTGGCACGGTGGGTCTGGCTGCGGCGGTAGCAGGCAGCACCGTAGCTGCAGTCGGGGGGCGTGCGCCAGTCTGCGTCACCCGGGTGACAGAAGTCCATCCGGTGAATGGGGTTCCGCCTGCAATTATTTAAATCATTTCTGTCATTTTGGCTGTTTCCAAAATTTGCCGAACCTCAGGAAGTACATTGTGAGCTTGCCATTGGTCGCTTCAGTAATCAAATCATTCTTATATTGTGATCAGATTGATCAATCATTCATAAATCAGTCAAAAAAATTATACTAAAATCTTCTTTGTTTTCAATTTCTACACGAGCAGGTAAAATGCCACAGTTCAATCGCTACCGACTGTTTCAAATTTGGCAAACTACGCAGAACCGTGAAAATGTGGTATAAGCAGTCAACTTGCGTCCATCGTCCTCTAAAGTTTTCCACCTTTCCCACATTCCCAACCTTTTTCAAGTCGTGACCCCATTTTATAGAAGCCAAGTGACCCGCGACTCCGATAAATTGTAAAAAGCCTTTTTAATAGAGTAAAGAAAACGCACTGACAATAGATTTTGCAGTATAATATAATTCAATAGACTTGATTTTAACTTAAGACATATTTAATGCGATGGTTGAAATTGTAACTTGTTAACCAGCTTTATAATTTACGGTTGAGTTTTCGTTCATGCCAACCTCATGTCATTTTCAACATTTAATCTGTTTCTTGTTTTGGTTTTCAAATGAAGAAGATACATAACACACGATTCAAAATTTACCGTTTCAGACGGTGACCCCACAGAAAACCCTCGGCGACTCCACTCAGGGTTGGGATCCATAGGTTGGGAACCCATAATTTTGGTTAGGAACTCATTTTGTCAAAATAATGGTGATGAGGCAACTGCTCGCTTTCGCCTCGTGTAGTTTAGTTTGTCGTTTTGTCTCTTTCCATGGTATCAGGTAAGCCTGTCTGTACATGCCAATTCTATACCATTGAATCTGTCTGATGGTGCAGTCGGTAGCGGCAAAACTGAGGCTTTTTATCTATTCATGTAAAATGGGCTTTAAAAGAGGTATTGAAAAATTTTACCTGTAGCAGGTGGCGGCATACATGCAACAGGGGCGGACGGGAGGGGCTGGAGGAGCGACAGGATCCGCGCTTCCGCTTCCGCCTGCTTCCTCTTCCTCTTTTGGTGCTTCCATCTTCACAGCTTTCACATCCACATCCACAGGTTCAGGCTTAATATCCTCCTTAATCACATTCAAAGAGTATTGTATATTGTTGATATAATATGTAGTACAGTAATCCGCGAGTGTTCGTAAAAGTTTTCGAAAAAAGGAAGGTGCAATTTGAAACGGGTTTAGTCATGAGATCACAGTCGGGGTGCAGATGGAGATACAATAGTTGTACGCTTTGTACAGTTCATCAAATTGGCCTGCCTTAGATGGCTGGATCGTGTACACAGTATGGATGAGTTACGCCCGACAAAGAAATTTACATTCGAGAAGCTGAAAGCCAAACAAAGAGCTAATCGATCTCGTATAAGATGTTGGGATAGTGTTTGAATTATGTTTAGAAAACTTGGATATCCAAAACTGAAAGGCCTGGATGGAGGCAGATGTTAAATGAGGTCGAGACCCACATAGGGTTGTAGTCTAGGAAGAAGAAAATGTAATATTGAAGGTTGGTGTGAAGTGGTTGTAGGATTTAGTTATCCTCAAAAAAGTGAGGAAAGCCTTTACAAAGTGAATGCATGAGGAAACAAATCTGTCAAGTGAAACTCACTTGCGGATGTGTTGGACTGGTGGCTGAGCGCCGCCTCTTGGCTGAGGGGCCTTCATCTTCAGCCTCACGTTTAATTGCAACGGTTTGATGGTCATCACTCGTCCTCGCATTGCTTGCCGCATCTAAATCTTTGCGATCCATCTCCTCAGTTGCTGAATCGTCATCAATGACGCACGGCGGGCCCAAGTCTTGTTCTGTATGAAGAAAAACAATGTAGGTACGAGGGTGGGTCAATAAGTCCTTAGAAAAGCCGACAGGTGGCGCGACTAGTACTGTAAGCGGTTTGTTTTCATGCAGCGGCACTACCGATTCAGTATGCTGCGAAGTTTCAATCAGATTGGTCGGGTTGTTGTGTGTTTCTCGTACATTTAGAAAAAAAATTTGCTTGTGGAAAATGGAAAATGGAGAAAATTGAGATTAGAGCTGTTATTAAACATTTTAATATAAAAGGGTTAACAGCAAAGGAAATAAAAAATGAGTTGGATTTAGTTCACGGCATATCTGCTCCTTCACTTGCAACTATTTATAACTGGTTAAATGAATTTAAACGTGGTCGTACATCAACAAAGGATGAACCACGCTCAGGACGTCCTGTAGAGGTGACTACACCAGAAATGATCAATAAAATCCACGATATGGTGTTAAGTGACCGAAGATTAAAGTTGAGTGAGATAATTGAGGTTACAGGGATCTCAAAAGGTAGCGTCATTTCTATTTTACATGACAAATTGGGCATGAAAAATATTTCTGCAAGATGGGTGCCGCGTTTGCTCACAGTCGACAATAAACGCAATAGGGTGGTGGCCTCTAAAGCCCTGTTGTCGCTCATGCAACGCAATCCGGATGAATTTTTTCGTCGCTTTGTGACTGTAGATGAAACATGGATACACCACTATACTCCCGAGACGAAAGAACAGTCAAAGCAGTGGATTGCGAAGGCAAAGCATGTCCAAAGAAGGCGAAAACCGTAAAATCAGCTGGTAAGGTTATGGCTACTGTATTTTGGGATGCACGTGAAATTATTTTCGTTGACTATTTGGAAAAAGGAAAAACAATAACAGGGGATTATTATGCATCTTTATTGGACCAGCTAAAAAACAAAATTGAAGAAAAACGGCCTCATTTAAACAGGAAAAAAATCCTCTTTCATCAGGACAATGCCCGTGTTCACACATGTTTACGATCAATGGCTAAAATTGAAGAATTGAAGTTCGAATTGGTCGACCACCCACCGTATTCGCCAGATTTAGCCCCCAGTGACTTTTTCCTTTTCCCAAACTTAAAAAAATGGCTAAGTGGACAACGTTTTTTTTCAAATGAAGAAGTCATTGATCGGACAAATGCTTATTTTGAGGACCTTCCGAAAACTTATTTTTCTGACGGTTTAAAAAAAATTGAGAAACGTCTAACCAAGTGTATTGAGCTCCAAGGAGATTATGTTGAGAAATAAAAAAAAAATACAAAAATAAAAACTGTTTTAATGCTTTTTTCTAAGGAATTATTGACCCACCCTCGTACCTATCTATTAAATTGAGAATTCAAAATATCATATTGCTTCAGATCTAATATGAGTAAAATGATTTTGAATAATTAACCACATATTAATTATTGACGTAAAATGCAGTAGGTATAGACACAGTAAAATAAGGACTTTTTAAATAAGAAAAGAAATGTATGAAGCTATAAAATCAGAAAATAAAATTTGTAAGCCAAGAAAAACCTTCGGTCATTGAATCAATAGGTCAATCAATTGTAGTCACATAATAATATGACAAATCAAGCTTAAGATACATTTCAAATGTAACCCGATGATTGACTGATTTTAAATACATTATTTTCATACATGATGGTTATTTTTTTGCTCATTGCGTCAATGCCCCATTGCCATTTATCTTAGGTAATTTAAATATTGTTTAAATATTTTTTAATTGGGGCTCCCATTTTGGTGTTGTGAAAAGGGCTCCTGATTGGCCTGGATACAATGGAAAAATAACCAAAGCTTGAAACGCAAAAACTTTATTTACCACAAATATTGAATTTGGATTTAAATTTTGCTTTGTTTATTTGTAGTCCATTATTTTGGCTGAGGCTTATAGTGCTGTGAATAGGAAATCTGCTTTTATTTATTTTAAATTGTCTCGCGGAGCATAACTGACGTAAGGTATACTATCAAGTAAGGTATAAAAGTCGCCGTATACCTATGATCAATACAGAATCATCCGAAGTATCGGCGGGGCAAGTTTCATGGGCGGCAGAGGTAGGTGGTATATCTGATGGCGTGTTTCCGTTTTGATCGTTGCATTTGTGGTCAACGTCTTTGTTCTTTGGTAGGGTTTTATCTTTCAGGTCAATCGCCGTCGACACTTCCTTATTTTGGTCCATATTTTTTAAATCAACGTCTGGAATATATTTGATTTTGAATCTCAAAGATTCCGGCAACAGTGATATCTGGTCTCCTTCGTTTAGGGCTCGGCTTTCACCTTTAATCAAAGGTATTGTTGTTTCGAAACCGGAATCCGATGACCAGTAGAAAACAGGATTGGAGTGGAGCTGAAACAATAATATTAAATTATGATTGTACAGTTGATCAGTTTTCGATATCCAAAGGTCAATTCTATGGTTTCGGGGTAAAAGTGTAGAAGTCAGTTGGTTTGCAGCTGAGATAATTGATTTTGAAATAAATCGCAGTTTTCAAAATACTCTTGCTTAGAAGTTAATTGGTGTATCTTTTTTCTATTTCTTTTACATTATTTATATCCAATTAAGTTTTTGATATTGTGTTCAATGTTTTGAATAATAATTTTACTTAGAGTTAAAAATGATTTTCTCAATTTAAGCTATTTCTACAAATAAAAATATCTATTTGTTTTGCTTACGGCTCATTTAGACGAGTCACTGCGGATGATCATCGCAGATGATCACCCGCAGTGAATTGAATGCATACATTCACTTTTTGTTTACACGTCTCACCGAAAGTGAAATACTCATTTCATTCCAAAATGGTGTGTCAAGTGAAATTGCGGTGCAGGTTGGAATTCAAACAATTTGTGATTGTTGTTATATGAATGCAGAAATTTCATCGAGAGAAAGAAGAATAGGAAAAAGAAGCGTTGATGGATAAAACCATGGGTAATACGACGTAATATCATGGGGAGTATGATGACAGTACTCAGGGGCGCAGTGCGCGGCATGGACAGCGGCGCGTGAGCGCAGCATTTTTGGAATCATCCGTAGCAATCAAAAAATTATCAAAAAGATGAACCAGTTGAACTTCATTCACTTTTGATTTTGGATGATCACTTTCGATGATTCATTGATGAATGTGCATTTACACGGGTCACTGGGGATGATTCCTCCGCGATGATTGTCAAAAATGAATCATGTAAACGGGACTTTACATGTCACAAAATTTATGATACACAAAAAAAGAGCACAATTTTTTACACACATTAGCATTAAAATCTTGATTTTCGTAAAAACGCGACTTAAGAACTTTTACCCTGCAACCAGAGAATTAGTAGGTACTTAATTTGATAATTTTTTTTTTAAAAGAAACAATTTTACATGTGGTGCAGAGAATTTATCCGTAGATTGAATCTTGCTGATACGAAAAACTAAAAAACGTCCACTGTCGACCTCAAACCACCAATCTTTCAGTTGATAGCCGGGTGCGCAACCAATTACATCATTGAAGCCGTGGTGAATATGAAAATTTTAGAGACCACTTTCCATGTTTTTGATCATGCACCAGTGTCCTGAGCCATACAAGACAACTGGTCTTGTCAGCACTCTCTACAGGTCGTATTGAAGTGTTGGTTTAATGTGTTGGAACATAGCACCTTGATTACAGCACTGTAAACACATTACACAATCTAAATATAGTAATATGTGGTGGATTGCTGTGGACTGTAGATTGTAGACTTACAGCTGTTATAGTTGCCGATCCACAGGATAGCACATCAATTTCCATGTGTTCACGAGGTACACGTTTGTCTTCACACTGGAACAATACAACATAATATCATATTGATTCATTCATTTATAAGAGATTCATTCTTGTTTACCTGGTGAGGTGACACGACAACACGTACGAGTTTATGTAATGTCATAATAATTACCTCAATTATTGAGGTGTTTAGGATTGATATAATACAAGTGCACTTATGACATAATTGAGTAAGGAAATTGAATTCAAAATTAAATATGTGATGATAAATTCTACATAACTGTTGTCAACATTCTGTAAAAGAGGTCATGTTCTAAGTACTATTTCAAGAAAAAATATTGATATTTCTTAAAATAATTGTTTTAGTGTACTTAAGTATATTCAAATTATATACATTGCTATGATTATAATAAGATTTTATAGTCAGGAATCTACGGAATAATCTATTGCTGTGACTAAAATGCAATTAAATATTTTCTTTTCACTCGGGGTATAGTACATAGATGTTGATGGAAGTAACAAAAACATAGGTGAAAATTTATGTACGTAATAATTATTGTCAATATGTCACGGCCACTTTGTCATTATTAGGGATGAAGCACTGTTTTATTTTTTTATGCAATGGTTAATTATATTACTTAATTACGGACTTAACATTTGGATTACAAATTATTATTAAAGGTGTTAAGGTAGGAACGCACACTTTGGTGTGAAAAAAGTGGGGAATTAGGTTCGGACACGCCTCAGCGGCAGCGGTTTCAAACGTTTCTTTTCTCCAAGCTCCGCAGGGGTAAAGGTAACCGTACTTCTTCCACTATTTCAAAATTCGTGGAATTCTCTGTTTTGTTGTCGGGCATTCCTCGTCATTAGTTACGGTAAGTAAGTAAATTTTCGGTTAGCGGTTAGTTATCAAATGTTTAGAAATTTTCGAAAAGTCATGTCATAAGAAATAATATTATATTATAATAGCTTGCGGTAATTGTGCCGCAGAGGTGGACACGAGCTTTTAAGATTTTTTTTACGAAAACAGTTTGTTCCATGTAGACAATTATAATTAATACCTTTTTCTGTCGGCGCATCGGCTTTTCGATCCAATAATCGTTAATTGAAAATTTGAAATTTTCATACATTTTGATACACCATTATCACAAACTAAGATTATATGAGGTAATATTAGGTTGGGGTAGGTTAGGTTTGGTCTGAAAAGAAAGTTGTAAAATCTCATGTCCACCTCTGCGGCACATTTTCGGAGAGATAAAATCGGTAAAAATGGTAATAAATAGTATTATACAGGTAGGTACTTAACTATATTTTGAATTTTGATTAATTAAGCAATTAAATAAACTTGTTTAAGAAAGAGGCTTGCAGTCAATGGTAGATTATAATAAGTGAAACTGCGACAAGTAAAGACTTGTCGAATGCGTGATTAACCTATCGAATTTCAGCCTATAGAAATCATCTATAAATCGTAGAAGCTGCAAATCTTACTAATAGGTGAATTAAAGGATAATAATAGACGTATTATTTATTACAAAGATAATAATTCATTAGTTAGATAAGGACATGTCTAACCTTGAAGTCAACACGACCGATGACATGTTTGCCGGTCTCCAAGAGGATGTCTTCTTGGACAGACGAAGATGACAGTGCGTCGATCTTTGTCAGCTTAACTTTCATCGTTATTTTTTACTGTTGATTACAATACAGAGCTCCGGCACGGCATCGAGAACCGATAAGTAAGATTATTATTCTACGTTGTTTTTAAATTATGAATCACTGACAGCACTGACAGTCAAAACACGCGAGTCGCGATGACAACATTAGTGATGCCACTTGCCAGAATAAATGCTGCCAAGTGTGAATATTTGAATATAAAAATTCCATACAAAATAAATTTTCTTGAATAATTATTACTTGAAAAATTTCGTTTTTATATTTTTCTTCATTATTAGAGCGACATGTAAGACGAAAATTTCAATTTATGAAAATAACATTACCTACCGTTTATTGGAATGTCTTTCATCTTAAGTTTCGATTCCTAATTACAGGATGTCAGAAATCTTTTAAAGTTTAAGCCTGACCAATGGAGCGTGAAAATATTTTTACGACACTTAAGAGAACAAAAATATCTTGAATTCGTGAATAATAAAATTGTAGAATCTCGAGAAACGAAATACCTCGAGAATTCACAAGCTCTACTTGCCTAGTTGCCTAGAACTGTATCCAGCTTGGATTTGATCAGGGTACCTGCCTATCTGTTTTCTCTTTCAAAAGGTAACATTAATTTATGACAGGGTTTTACCTCATTTAAAAATACTAGGGTACTGTCATATCCATGATCATTGGGCCTCTCCCGATAGATAAAATTAATTATTAGGTATAACCATGTCATCTGACCTCCTAATCAACAATGGGCGTACGTACTTCCATTATTCCTTGATTAACTGTCAAAATTGTACTTAGCACGTAAGAATTATTGTATTTAATTAATAATAAGGAGTATGTGAGGGGAGGATGGCAACACTGCTAGTCAGTCATAGACAGCGTTGCCATGTCTACTGAAATTTCAGTAGATCTACTGATATTTTTTGCCAATATACTGAATTTTTGATTTTTTTTCGAAATCCATGAAATCTACTGATATTTGGCTATTTCCCATATTTTTAAGTCAACTGATGATGAATTTATTAATAAAGTTGAAAAGATTTACGCACGCCTTTGTTGATTTGTATTTGGATACACACTTCTAAATTAACAAAGGACGCATTGTAACGCTACCCAATACCGGCATTTTAACCCACTGACATCATCATTGCTTAGAAAATAATAAATTAATACATACCTATTATTATTTATTATTATTATAAAACTTCACACCATAATTTAACATGACTCAAAAATCATTATATTTTAATGCTATGCTATGTGTGACCAGCAGAAATAAAATTTAATGGGGATGAACAATTGCATTATTGTTAAGTGGCTGATGATAAGTTGATAAGATGATAAGGAAACCAAAGAACAAGAGACATTATTCAAACATTTCAATCACTGTTGGTACAAAGGACTTTTGTCCACAAATATTTTTTTTAGAACACAAGAAAAACTTTTTTTTCTGGTTTGAAATATTTTTCTTATGCTCATAAGTTCGAATGAATGATACTTTTTGGTTCCGGCTCAGGATACATACAGTTGATTTGAACATTTAATTTGGTTAGGTATTGATTACTGGATAGCAATTCTAAATTTTAGGTCAGGTTTCTCAAGAACCTTTCAGTAAGTAAAGGTGAAGGTACATAATTATAAAGATACCTATAACAATGTATAAGTCTTATTAGTCCGATTAGTGAGAGCGCCACATGTCATGCTGATTTTGATATATCATTCGCTTCTTAGTACTAAATTCGAAAACCGGACAATTTATGGTGGCATATTATCTATAACTAAAACTTTCTCATGATATTTAGAATGAAAATAAAACTGAATAAAACATCGCGAATGGAGAGATTTCCTTTCTATAATCAGATATTATTTTAATTACACCAAACAATGGGATCTCGAAACTCGAACAAGGGACAAGTGGGTACCTACCTAGTACCTACTTTTTATTGTTTTGTTTTCATCACTTTGTTTAGAGTTTAGACAGTGTTGAAAATGGTTTCTACTGTGCCCTTAATTTTCATCAGTTTTATTCTAACATTCTCCGATAGCAGAAGTTTCACTCTACATACTAAGACTCGGTATTAAAACTACTTAAGGATCTTTAATTATTGATACCTATTAATTTTGAACATCTTGAAATATTTTTCCTGTTTCATTTTTTATTCAGAAAACGTTTTAAATTGTCCTTGGTAGTAATCGTGAAACCAATGATATAAAAATAACTAGGTACTTACCTATTTAAATTTAGTGATAAATCATATTATAAACTAACATTATTTTGTGTAGAAAACCAACAATAAATTCATTGTGTCGCTAGGAACTAAGTTTTCGATGTGCAACTAGCTAGAAACTAGCTACCTACCTACTACGTCTATTTCATTAACATTTTAATGCCTATTAAAATTATTAATTCTCTATTTAAACTTTTAAACAATACAGAAATTTATAAGTAGGCAAGTGTTAGTTTATATGAATTCGTCAACAAATAATTTAATTAACAAGTGTCTGAAGATTACGTATCGTGTGATTGGACTGTAACTTATTTTGGGTGAGTTGTATCTATACCTACGTTTTAATAGGTATTATTGATCATGGATAGCGACAGCGAAAATAGTGGATATGCAACACCGACTAAAGAATCGGGTAACAAAAAATCAAAGTACATGCAAAAATATAATATGTCATGGGAAAAGGACGTAGTATTTCGCGGGTGGTTGGCAAAAAACACAAAAAAAGGTGTTAATTTTGCATACTGCAAGGCTTGCTCTTGCGATTTGTCGATTTGTAATGCTGGCAAGCAGGACCTGTTAAAACACGCGAAAGGAAAAAAAACATATAATTAATTGTAAAAGCATGTCCACCCAACAGACCCTCCTCAGCATGCCTTCAATAAGTGGCCGAAATACAACTGAGAAGCAAATCACGGAAGGAGAAATTAGATTGGCAGCTTTCGTCGCTGAACATAATATTCCCATGAATGTTATGGAGCACTTACCTGATCTTATAAAAACCATTTGCAGCGATTCAAAAATCGCGTCAGGTATAAAATGCAGCAGAACAAAAACCACGGCAATTTTAAAAAATGTTACTGGGAAAACCAGCAAGGAATCATTAATTACAATTCTTAAACGGAATAAATTTTCTCTGATTGCTGATGAGAGTACTGATAAAGGCTGTATTAAGCATCTTTGTTTGGTGACACGCTACATGGAAAATGGTAAAGTGGTAGATGCATTTTTTGACCTTGTTCCCCTTAAAGATGCATCTGCAGATAGCCTGCATAAACATGTTGTTGAAGCGTTTACAGCAGTAAATATACCCTATAAAGATAACCTGATTGGATTTGCTGCAGATGGTGCCAACGCTATGATGGGACAACATCACTCGCTTTCATCATTACTTAAGAAAGACATACCAAATTTATTTATTATGAAATGTATATGCCATTCATTTCACTTATGTGCATCTTACGCATGCATGAAATTACCAAATACTGTTGAAGACTTGGCGAGAGATGTTCATAACTATTTTCAATCAAGTCCAAAACGTATTGGAATTTTAGAGGAGTTTCAAAGTTTTGTATCCGTAAAGCCGCATAAAATTCTCCACCCGAGTCAAACGCGATGGCTATCCCTTCAGGCTGTGGTAACTCGGCTTTTGGAACAATTGGATGCATTGAAGTTGTTTTTCACGGGTGCTGTCTTAAATGACCGTGTTAGGGCAGCGGAGACAATACTAGGCATGCTTAGAGATCCTGTAAATAAATTATATTTGCAATTCTTAGAATTTGTTTTACCGTTTTTCAATAATTTAAATAAACAGATGCAAAGTGAGTCTCCACAGATTCACAATTTACACTCGTCAGTCTCTTCAGTATTAAAAACACTTCTGGAGTGTTATTTAAAAAGTAATTATGTAAATGGGAACCCATTAGATAAAATAGAGTTCAGAAACCCAAGACATTTTTTGCCTTTAGAAGAAATGTATCTTGGAGCAAAAGTCAGTGCTGAGCTATCTGATGGAAAACATAATTTATCTGGCGTGGAGTTGCTTGAATTTAGGACTAGATGCCTAGATTTTTTTATTGAGAGTTCAAATCAGATTTACAAAAGATTCCCGTTTGATTGCCCAGTCATGGAAAGAAAACACCATTCTATAGCCAGCATTGCGAGCAACTTCCCCAATATCGTGTGTAATAATAAATTGCAAGATTTAGACACTGAGTGGAGGTTATTAAGAAATACCAAACTAGATGTGATACCGACCATCGCGGTAGAAGAATTTTGGACTGCTGTAAGATCAATGACTACGGGAGATGGCCAATCGATGTTCCCATCAGTTAATGATTTTATTGCAAGTCTATTGTGTCTCCCACATTCGAGTGCCACTGTGGAGCGTGTGTTTTCAACGGTGAATTTATTGAAAACAAAACAACGAAATAGGCTGACGACAAAAACTATTGTAGGACTCATTCATACGAAAAGACTTCTACACGAAAAAACATGTTTCAACTTTCCCACCGGTGAAAATCTCCTCAATAAAATGAATGTGAATATGTACAAAGATGATAGTGATAGTGATGAATAGTTTTATTATTGTTATTTTATTTCATAATTATTATTACAAGACCATAATATTCTAAAGTGCATCAAGGTTGTTTGTTATCTGCACAAGGTGAGTTCTTTCCTTATTTTTAAATCATATCTAATATATTGCATTTTCTAAAATCTACTAATATTTGTGTTTTCCATAATATTTGTGAGCAAAATGATGATTATGTTAAAAGTAAACTTAACATGATTAATGCACGCCTGAAAATTTGGAAAATAAGTTTGCAATGGAATGTTTCTTAAAAAATAAGCCCTCGCTAATTATTTTTGAACTTTCTGAATTTTGTCTAAAAAAACGAGACGTTAATAATTACATTACGCGGCATTTTACTCAATAAAAAAATGAGACGTTAATTACTTAACGTGTATATTAAATTGGGAACCTGCGGCCCGCGGCAAAATATTTTTCCTAAAAAAAACGAGCCGACTACGAAAAATCGGGAACCTGCGGCCCGCGGCGAAATATTTTTCCTAAAACAGAAATCTACTGATATTTTGTCGAATCTACTGAATTTTTTTTACACATTCTACTGAAATTTCAAATTTTGACTTGGCAACACTGGTCATAGATAATAGTCAGTCGATGACAGCGAGCTAAAGAGTTGACGTCCGGTCCTCACAGCTTGGAGCATGCTTGGAGTAACACAACTAAAATTCGAGAGAAATACCAATTTAGTTTTTAATTTTTGTGAATCCCGGGTCCCACCAACATCCCGAGCTAGCCACCAGGTCCCGGGATATAACAATTAGTTAGAAATTCCCGTTCGGAGAGACACCACGTATCTATGTTGTCTCGGGGAAAAATAAAGATAAATAAAACGTAGCCATTTTGCACACTTGCCGCGAGATAATTAATTTATTGTGGTGGTCGTGTCGCCTCCCGTCCGAAGCAGTGTTGCCATATTTTGAAAGTGGAATTATAGTACAAAGCCTCCAAAATTATAGTATTTGGGGATAAAATATAGTACGCGTTGTCATCTGTTGAAAACGAAAATTTTCCCAATTTTTTACAGTCGACTCGTTTTTATTAGGTGAAATATTTCGTCGCGGGCAGCAGGTTCCCAATTTTTCATAGTCGGCTTGTTGCATAGTCCGAAGACCACTCGATTGCGAAATGGCAAGTGCAAAATTATAGTACTTTTATGTAAAATTATAGTACGATTTTCAAAATTATAGTATTTTGGGCGTACTATACCTATTTTATATCGTACATAGTACGCGGACCAAAATTATAGTACAAATACTATAATTATAGTACGGTTGGCAACACTGGTCCGAAGTGAAGTATCGTAATCAGTGTTGCCATATTTTAAGAGTGGAATTATAGTACAGTGCCTCCAAAATTATAGTATTTCGGCAAAAAATATAGTACGCGTTGAGCGACCAATAATTTTCTGCATTTTCAAAAAATTAAACGTGGGGTAATTAACGTATCGTTTTTTTAGACAAAATTTCCTCCGGAGGGTTATTAACGTCTTGTTTTTTTAGACAAAATTCAAATTTTAAGTCAGTGGTTTCCAAACTTTACGTTACTACGCCTCACTTTTAAAACAATATATTCTTGGCCCACCTTTTATTTCATTAAATACATTTTTACACAAAGCGCTTTTTTATACTAAACGGGCTCGATATAATTTGGATTTCATTGCATCTAATGCAGAAAATTCCGTTTCGCATAAATATTATGATGTTACGAAATGGTAGTAGTTCCTACTCGCATAGCTTTTCTTGACAAAGTATTATATTATTATTCTTCAGTTCGATTCAACGAAAATTTAACATAGGTTTCTGTTTCCATATAGTTATTTTTATTAGTAAGGAAATACACTACAAATAATTATAAAATAAAAATCTACGTGTGAATTATCATCAATCGCACACACCACATAATCACATCAAATTGTATCACACAAACACATAGGAATATTATAAAATGTTAATATCCTGTAACTGAAACAGCGCCGCAGGCGACTTTTTTTAGTAATAGAACGAACTTGTGGTGTGTGTTTATCTCACTTAAGGCCGTACATCAGTTGAGGCACGGTCCAAAAAGATCGTTGCTAGGCGATGCGTGGATTGCGGGTCGCGGGTGCAAATGACGCCTGTCAAACGAAATATTATTTGTCATATAAATCCAACATACGTCCATTTTATGTTCTGTTTTTTGTTCTATTAGAAACAATAATAATATATTCATTGACATGTTTTCTTTTTAAATTAAATGGGTAACGTTTTTAGTCATCTTTACACGATTTAAGAATTAATTGGCCCGTCGCCATCACGAAGCAAAGTGACGTGTTTCTAGCTCGACGTTCTTTCACTAAATGCGAGCGAGTCCAAAATTTCGTCGCGCCTACAGTTGAAAATTATTTGCCGTTTCACTGATGCGTCACCTTAACGCAAACCGCAACACCGAGCCCCCAGGCTGGAGACCTGTCAGCCCCCCTCTTGTGGGGGCCATGCACAATTTAGTACTTATAGAAATGAGGTATAATAAATTTAGTCTCCATATTGTCATACAGGTTTGCAAACAACCTAACTTTTTAGGACTGTTTTTATGTAGTTTATAACTAGCTGCCATTTTATTATGCACTTGCAAACTGCAAACCTGTGGCTACATTATTATGTTAAACTTTTCACGCCTCCCTTTGCAACAGTCGGCGCCTCCCAGTTTGGAAATCACTGTTAAGTAATTAACGTCACCTTTTTTAGACATGGGGACTATTTTTTTGCTTCTTACGGATTATTTTGGCGTTGTTTTTCTTCTATTGGCAACTTTTTTTCCGATTTCTCAAAATTATAGTATTTTGGGCGTACTATACCTGTTTTATATCGTACATAGTACGCTGACGAAAATTATAGTACACATACTATAATTATAGTACGGTTGGCAACACTGATCATAATAAGCAGTAACAAGTGTCGCTAAATACGTTACCATACTTCAGGTCGAAAATAATTTCAAGTAATCTCCTATATATTATTATCCTACAGATTTGCCCGTTTTTGCGAGCGATTGTGTGCCTTATTCGTCACGTCCGATGGGTTAAAACGCCAAACACACTTATGGAATGTTCGAAATTCAAATAGGTCATATAGAGTATGAAAGGAAGGGTTTTCCGAATTTAAGTTATCTTGCGATATAATATTGATGTTTCTCTAAAGCTTTCCGGCACATACGTCACATTATTGACAATATGGGAATTTATTTTTTCACAATGTTTGCAACACTCGAACCGACTAAACAAAGATGGCCGCTTTAAATTTAAAATGCGTTTTAACCGATATATACAATCAATTTTCACAAACTAATCATAATAAGATTGATCGATAAACGTATTAGAACTGATTTATTTAAATTTTTATGAATTAAGTTCTCTGTTTAAGTTAAGTTTCTACACCTCTAACGGAAATCAAGTCTTTTGACACTATAAATTTATTACGCTATGTATACTAACATACGGTATTTCAATTGACTGACCACATATTTACTTATGAGATGCATTCGAGTGACTGTAAGTTGAAGTGAGCACAATTTTATATAACTTAACACAGTCACAAAAAAATCACTTTTAAAAACAAGGTAACATACGTCATTATTTGTTGTTTATGTAAAAAACGACAGGTGATATTATTTACGTCTCCTAATGATTTAAAAATGCACAGCACTATATAATAACTCACATTTATGACAAGCACCCATAGATAACTATAAATATTCAAATAAACAATAACATTTATACGAATTCCGATTAAAACTGATCATTTCATTGAAACGCGGGCGTACGACATATCGGCGTTTTACGACACCAAGGAAAATTTTAAAATATGATGTCACTTTTTTTTTTTTTTTTGTAAGGCTGTTGAATCAATTTTTATTTTGAACCAATGAAACTTATATACATTTAATTGGCTCATTATAACCCAAAAATATTTAAAAGGTATCAACCAGTGTTGCCAACTAACATTTTCAAAGTTCAGTAGATTTTTTGATTTTTTCTTCAAAATACCATTGATTGACAAAAATGTATGAAATTCAACGATTGTGTTTGGTGAAAGCGTGCATATTGACATAATCTCACAAGTGTCTTTTAAAAAATCATGTAAAAAGTGACTTTTGTTCATCACAAATATCATTATTTCTTCTTTTCCTGACAACAATTTCAGTAGATCTAATGAAATTCCAGTAGACATGGCAACACTGACTATGCGATCAACCCAGTGTTGCCAAGTCAAAATTTAAAAATTCAGTAGATAGACATGGCAACACTGACTATGCGATCAACCCAGCAGTGTTGCCATGTCTACTGAAATTTGCCAATATACTGAATTTTTGATTTTTTTTCGAAATTCAAGAAATCTACTGATATTTGTGTTTCTCCATAATTGTAAATTAACTGATGATTCTTTCAATAATAAACTTGAAATGATTTACGCATGACCTTTTTTGATGTTATACACTTCTAAATTGACATAAAAAGCATTGTAACTCTACCCAAGAGCGCCATTTTACCCATTAATATCATCATTGTTTACAGTAAATTAATATTATTAGTTATTGTTATTCTTATTAGTTTATATCATATCTAATAAACCACATTTTTCAAAATCTTCAGTTCTTTCAAAAAACAAGTGGTGTCAGGTGATATTGTGAAGGCCTGACTCCAGAATAGACTACGCATATGACTCCGAATTTGTATTGGCAGTGACGAGATGCAAATTGTAAAACTGACAAATCAGCGAAATGTCAAAATGTCTGACGTAAATGAAAATCCATCCCGAAGGGAAAACTATGGCGCCGTTTATGCATACTTCACAATTATATTAATATACAATACCGCCAAGCCGTCTGCAAGACCTAGCGAGACAGACTGGCGAGAGCCAGCTGGCTCAGCTAGTTGGAGATATAATAATATGCAATAAATTGGAAATACACAACGGAATTTACGTATGTCAGAATTCTGATTGTTGTAAATAATTAAATATACATGTTTTAAAAGTGAAGAGTGCTACATTTGATACTCACATAGTATACAGTTCTGTCTTTGTTACCAAGGTTGTGTAACGTTCTGTATTTGATCCCAAACAATTGTGGATGACGTCACTAAGAAGTAGTTCAAATTTACCAGTGCAGTACATCATTATAATAAAAAATAATGTATTTATTTATTTATTGATTTCAATTTTAATAGTTACAATATTATACGTAGGAGGTGCCGAAATGTAACAAACAATAAAAGACGTTGATAAGCAACAATGTACTAAAGAAAATAATAAAGAAAACAAACAATATACATCAATTTTTATTTTTTTTGTACTATCGAGGGGTGATAAAACTACCACCTGAGCTACCCGACACCCCCCAGATATGTCAGTACCTACTCTTACACCCCCGAATGGTCCCCATTTGGGGATGTCTCTGTGGATCTAGAGAGGCCTATTTGATTTATCCGTTCATTGTTGCTATAAAATATAGAAACGTGGGACTTTTTTTACTGCCTTAGCACTAGGTAGGTACTATGTTGTCATCACAATTCAAAGAGAGTAATGTCTTTTAAAATATAAATTAATTTTGTTTTGTCAATTTATTATTTGTTAACAATATTTTTAGATTTAGTTTTACAATTTCTTATAAGTATTCAACAACCACATTAAAAATAATTATTTTATTTAAACATAGGTATATAATTTAAATTCGAGAACACTTTCTTTATCAACTTTCGAATTCATTGCAAGACATTTTTCATTATCTTTTCAAAGTCACGGATTTACGTATCATTTTTGTGAATTGATCCAATGTGACCTGTAATCAATTGAAAAAATATATTATTAATTATTTAAATGATAATATATTAATATCATCATCAAGAATTTGGACTATACGTAGAAAGAGTTGTAAACGTTAATTCTGTGATGACATTTGAAATTACTTTGCAAGGGCATGAAGCATGGTTAAGTTGGTAAACTCCATATATATTAAGATCGCCCAGTTGCCATTCCGATTTTCTTATATACCTACATAATGGAGGCCATTTCAAATGTTCGCCGTGATTTATTACTTGAGTGAAGAGTAATATAATTGGCTGCTTATCTGCTCATATAGACGAATCGTCTCTTTATTCCGACCATGTCCGATCCTAATAGGATCATATGGGCCTCCAGAGAGTAGAGGTTTGTAATAACAGATTATTGTTTTTTTACGAGAAATGGATGTCAGCCACTTGCTCAACCTATTAGGTCCATACCCTGACTCACACACAAATTGAAAAACAATATGTGTACTTGCCACACTCAGGATTCGAACTGGGACCCACGGCGTTATAGTCCAACGCTTAAGCCGCGCGGCCACCGTGGGTGTATACGACCTATAAATTGACAAATAAATATCATAGCAATAATGTGAAGCCCAAATGAACCTAAAATGCGAGGTCATTTTTTGTAGTTAATTTAATCAGTAGACTAGTGTAGTGGTTTATTCTTTGCTACAATTTCATACAATTTAGGCTCCATTTCTATAGAATAAGGTTTTTCCAACATCTTTGATGAATAGGTAGGTACCTACCTACAAAAATATTGGATTTTTAATTTTGAGTCATGAGTTCAATTCAGTGTTTTTATAGATGCACATTTTGGTCTAGTTGTGAAACAATACAATTTGCGCATGGATTTATACGATAACTTACAGAACCGCTGCCTGTGTTGTCAGCTTCATCGAGCATCTCCATTATCTCCTCATCTGTTAAATGCTCGCCTAATTGTTCTGCAATGATCCGAATGCTCGACATAGTTAACACACCTTAAAATTAAATAGAGGAATTATTGTTCAAACTATTCAATAATATTGGTGAGAAACATAAACATTTGCAGCCTTTAATTTAAATTCTTCTTCTTTTTTAGGTTGGCGATTAAATTGCCGTGAGTACGTAATAGCCGCGTACTGACTGAGCGATCAGCCTCGCGAGGCTACCTCGGGCATTTGCTTTGCAAAAATCACTGCGCGAGACAGCCGCGCGCAGCACCTTTGAGCGTCGATATACCGACAACGATTGGATTGGTCGCGGCAACGCTCGGGCGAGGCGGCGCGTGCATTTGCCTCGGGCGAGAGGCGTACTGACTAGGCGCGTGTGTGCTGACTGCCATAGATAATATACGTAAAAGCCTCGTGATGCCCGTGAATTTTCACTTTTCTAATACCTACCATGTCGCCCTTTAAAATTTTCGAGCCAATCCGAACTTGTTTTAAAGTTTTATCTCCATTCAATCTCGCTTTTTCACATAATAATGGTCCATAAATATTGGCTGTCCAGATTTTCATCTGAGATTGTTGAGGTGCCGACGCTATATTTATTAGACAAAAACGTCCTGAGATTGGTAAGTACCTCTTTTTAAAGCATTGATTGTCTTTTAATGATAGTAAGTACAAGATGTTTTCTTTTCAATGGTACATCGATTATACGTATTCAAAATATTATTTAAATCGCGGAAATAAACGTCTCAGAAAACTAACTTGTGCTTATTTTAAATAATCCGGATAATCGAGGCTCCACTGTACTTTTGGTGTAATTTACCACATTACCACGTTTTTATTAGCTCGGAAGTAGATTGCCTCCCAGAAGAGAGTCGTATGCAGAAATGGAAAGAAAGACTCTGCAATCCTTGGATAGAGCCAACAGAGGAACCCTCGCCGGGACACGAACTCCCCTTCGATGTCTGGAAGGCACTGAACAGACTAAGAGTCGGTGTCACAAGGTGCAAGACAAACCTCAAGAAGTGGGATGTCTTAACCGGCGAGGATGTCTCATGCGAGTGTGGGGAGGTGCAGGATGCGAAGCATATGTTGGTTTGCCCTCGAATTGGGATTGAGTTTGTTGAGGAGGACCTGTTGAAGGCCAATGACAGGGCGGTCTCCGCTGCAACGTTTTGGAAAGGAGCGGTGTGATCCCGGACACGATAAGTAAGTAAGTATTAGCTCGTATTCTTGTTTGTCCAAGATTTGTATTGGACGATTGAAGATTTTTTAACTAACTTCTGTCTAGCTAACATTGCATGTCTAGCTAACATTTGAAACTTTTAGAATATATCAGAACACGACGACAATGCATTAATAATTTTAGCTTTTAGCCATCTTTAAGCAGAATTGAATTAATTTTCAGTTAATTCTGTTTTGTATGGAAAGTTATTTCGGAAAAAAATCGTAAAAAGTAAAACACTATTATTGGTTGCTAAGGGCGTCCTAGCAACTAAATTATTAATATATAGTGCGTTCCTATGGAAATCAATATGAAATGTCAAAATGACATTTCAGTATTCTATAATATTTATTCAGTATTTTTATCAAGTACAACATAAGTATTTATTAATACATAGAATTGTCAAGTTTATATGATAAGAGAATTTAAAAACGTGGTATATAAAAAAATCTTTTTATCTTGTAATTTTTTATTTTTAAATGAAATATTTAAGCAAAAAGAACTTCGAACCTTTTTCCGATTGTTTAAAATTATAGTATTTTGGGCGTACTAGGCGTATTATCTTTTTTTATAGTTACATAGTACGCGGACCAATGTTACAAATACAAGTAATATGTATTATAATTATCGTAGCGGTGTTGTGAGTGAAATGTGAGAGATATCCCGACTCGCCACAACCTTCTTGATTCACAATAATTGTGAAAATATTTCGTTAGTTTGAATTTTAAAAGAAAAAAAACAATATTATTGATAACCTGAGTCGTTTGTATCGAATAATAGAAAGCTTTTGTAGATGTGCTCATGAGAATCCTTCTCGGCTATTTTTCTCATCAGAAGAGTGGTGAATTTTTCTATGGACAATTTATCAGTCACGTCGCTGCCGACATGTCGTAGCCTGGCTTTCAGCGCATCTCTTGTCATCTCATAACCTAACAAAATATAAATATTTATCTATTTATTAAGACGAATCAACACTGGTGATGGTACAAATAAAATACATATACGAGCATTCGAAATAAATTCAGTGATGTTGTAATCTTGGGGGTAGTATGACTGTTTCAAGTTTACCTACCTATTTTAAATTTAGTAGTGACGTTGTACCAGTTATTTTTTATATAAACACATACAATTTAATTTCTGAAGATATTCACATAGTGAATATCATCAGAAAACTGTCGACCGCTCCGGTTCGTAAATTTTTCCATTTCGAGCGCTGCGTTGTACGTAATATCAAGCTTTAGGCCAATTTGTTTGTAAAATTTATTTTGATGCCAAAAGAGGCCGTGTTAAGTTGTTTAATTCCATTCAGTCTATGGATTTCAACCGTGACAGTCAGAGACTTCCATAGGCAAAGAGCCGATGCAGACGCTCCTTTGGCGAGCCAAAAGTATGAGGAGAAAAAACTCTGCTACTGACCAACGGATGATTAACGAACGAGTAAAAAAATCGAGCTGTCAAAAATCCAATGTTGTAATTATTGTAATATTCTGAAATGTTGTGTTATTTACATGTAGATTTGCATAAAATAATACCTATAGCAGTGAAAACAACACGAATTCTTAAAAGGAAACGGAATCCTTTTAAGAATTTCATAAATTCAAATAAAAAAATATTTTTAATTAACTGGGTATATTTTTTATTCAACGAGTACCTAATTCACAAGATTTAAGAATGTAACACTCTAATTATTGAACATACATAATTTTGAAAACACTTCTGAGAAAATATATTATAACCGATATAAAAAAATCTTTTTTTGAAAAGAGTAAGACACCCCCGCAGGATCGAACCTGCATCTCTCGGGTATCGCGCCCATTATGTGCGTGGGCGTTTAGATTATATAGCTTAAGGGCGGACGTGCTCAGCGTGGGTCAAAATGGAGCTTTTTTTTTCTATTTTCAAAGTACGATCACGATCCTGGACATTCCTTTAACGTTGTAGATAATCTATTTATATAATTTTGAAGTCTTATTATCCTTTATATTTATTTTAAACATTTAATGACTGCATAAAGTATTTTTATTACATAAAATAGTATTCTTTTAAACCTCTCGCTCTAATGTTTTAGAATATAGTCATATTTCAGTACATAAATGTGCAGTGGTGTTAAGATTTTTTAAGTTTATTAATTTTTAAACGCATTTATAAAACCATCATTATAATTTATGTTGACATTATTATAGTGAAATATTTACGATAAAAAATTATATTCATAATCTCTGTGATCCCAAATTTGACAAGAATTGGGCTTTTTATTATTCAAAAAATGGGCAAGATTAACACATTTGAAGATAATTCTAAAGATACTCATTATAAGCTATGTCTTCGACCATTCAAGTGTGATAACGAATAATGATTGCTTTATAATAATTATTGACCTAAGAATAAGGTAGTGTTTTTTTGAAATACGCCATTTATTTTGGCATTACCCAGTGGTTAAGCTACAACATACGGCCGTAGCCATAAATTGACAAACTATAATTGAAGTAGGGAGTAAAATGATGTTAATGTACGTGTTTTAGTGTTTGTTCCTGTGTGAGACATCGGTTCTCAAAGCTCATAAGTCGAGACCTTTGAAGCTTGGTAATATGCCATGTCTCACAGTCGTACAGGAGCATAATTATGCAGCATGCACTCGTTGAACAAATTATATTTGAATCGATGATTGAAGTAATCACGAAGGGACGCTCCACGTGGTTGGGACATTCGTTCCAGATGCCGCCAGAGAGTGCGACACTCCGTACCTTTGTGACAGAACTTGAACGGTTCCGTCGCCGTGGCCGACCCTCACTCAACCTGGAGCGGTGCAATAGAAGCGATCTACGCGCTACAACTCTCACATGGTTGTAGGCGCGCGACGTAAAAATGTACCGAGAGAGGTGGCGGAACTTGTGCTTGCACTATGTGACGTGCCAGGGTGAAGTTAGTACACCTACTGAACGAACATGGACTAAAAAGAAGAAGATACCTACTCATAATGTTTAAAAGCGCTCACCCAAAGCTGAAGCCGCTACTCTGAATTTATCAGCATCGATCATTCCAGAGCCACTGTCATCCAATAGATCAAATGTCGTCTTTATGTCATTTTTCTAAAAAATCAATATATTGAACATACCTAAATACTTCTGAAAACACTCATGAGAAAATATAGCCGATAGAAAAAATCTTTTTTGAAAAAAGTAAGACACCCGGCAGGATCGAACCTGCGTCTCTTGGGTATCGCGCCCTGTGCATTACCACTATGCTACGACTGCCATGCTTAATTGCGACAAATTTTTAACTATTGGCCTTTTTAATACCTGCTCATAAGCGCTCTCCAAATTGAGTTACGGTAGGCGATCGGTTTTTGTATTCTAAATTAAAGTAGTTATTACTTTAATTGCTAACCGACGTCTCGGATCACTCCAATATTTCCTGTTGTGAACATACCTACATAATTCTGAAAACACTCATGAGAAAATATAGCCAATAGAAAATGCGTCTATTTGGTATCAATATTCAAAAGAGATTTTTTCAAAATTGCCTATATTATTTTCTCATGAGTGTTTTCAGAATTATGTATGTTCAATAATTAGAATGGTACATTCTTAAAATCTTGTAAATTATTCGTTGAATAAGAGAAATAGTTAATTCGATATGTTTTATACTGTTTCTTTATAATAATATCAATCAACAATCATCTCCTGATTGATGAGACACAAATTCGAATCGCGTTCTCCGAAACATATTCACATCATTGTTTATTTCAATCAACAATTATTTGAAAGGGAGGATATCTAGCTACGCCAATAATTAATAGGATACGACTCATAAAATTTAATATAACTTTCTGACAATGAAATATTCTTTGTATTAAAAAATTGATAGGCCAGACGAGGATATAGCATCGAGAGATGTGATTGTTATTGTAATGATATAAATTATAATTTTATTACTTGTTCTAATGCAAGTTGCAGTCTTGGTACGAGTGTTTCGTTATTTTCAGAAACACTCTGATTACTCTCTGATGGTGTATCCATTTTGTTGATAATTATCAAACCAGATTTTCACAAAAGACTATTAGAAAATAACCTCACTTTATGAATATTATTAACGTTAGGTGCAGAAATGGCTTTTCTTTTGTTTATTTGTAGTTTTTAAATAGAGAAGTTTAGGAATAAGACGATAGGTACCAACATCATGAAATGACATTATTTTTCTATGATAACTGCATGGATATATTTTCATCCACGCAGGGGTAGCAATTTCCATGTAATAGTGTGTACTATTATTATCGTATTTGTAAACAATACAATAATGTTTTTCATACATCCCCATAAGCAGGTATAGTAGGAGATTATAAGTATAGTAGGTAGGCATCAGTGGCGAAGGGTGGAGGTAGGCTGTTAAGATCCGCCATAAATAGTGCACATTAAACTTTTTCAGACATACATATTTGTTTTCATTGAAATAAGACTACAATTTACAGATAGTGTTGGTTAGTTTTTAAAATTCAATTAAACCCTGAGAAACCAAGCCATAATAGATAATAGTCCAAAAAATACATGTGTATCTATAAAATATCTAAAATTATACAATTAAATCATACATAACTTTGAATATTTTATAAATAGAATAATATTTTTTATTTATTATAGTTTGGTTTAGTCAGGGCTTAATGAATTAAAAAAATTAACCAACAATATGTGTAATATGTATATTTAATCCAACGAAAACAAATAACTATGAATGAAAAAGTACCCACAATTTTGTCGTATTCCCCAAATTAGACCAAAACTATAATGGTTTCGTTTAGGCATGGTTTAATTGATTTTTAAAAACTAACTAACACCATCTGTAAATTGTAGTCTTAGTTCAATAAAAACAAATACATATGACTAAAAAAGTTTAGTGTGCACTCTTTATAGCGAATCTTAACAGCCTACCTCCACCCTTCGCCACTGGTAGGCATACTATCATGTCTTTATGTCATTATTAAATGTATTTTATTTATTCATATTTAAAGTTTATTTCTTGGCGTAGAACTCAACATAATATTACAAGCTAATTTACAAGCAACATAATATTACAAGCAAAGAGGTTTTTTCTTTTTCTTGTGTTTGATTTATTTGCAACCTCTCTATTTTACATATTTAATCAAAAAATATAACAATTAAATAGGTAATATGGAGCAGCTCATTAAAAAGTTGAGTACAATAAAATAAAATTATCTTAATATAAAACTATGAAATGTAAATTAATATAGAACACAATATATATTATGTAGTACATACTAGAAGAAGTGTAACTACAACAATACCTATATGCGCAGTCCACATAATGACGTCACACGATTTCAGCTATATTTACCACCCCCCCCCCATCTTCACATTTTGTCATATAACATTTTAACCCGACTGTCTATTACGTCACATTTTTGAAACCCCCTAAACGTTAAAAAACAGTATTATAAATTATATTTTTGTATTTTTTGTTTACTTTGTGACTTCACATTTTCTCTGACCCCTCTCCCCCTTCGTCGAAATCATCACATTACATCAGACCCTCCACTAGAGCGTAATATCACATATGGACGGACCCACATTGTGTTTTATTTGAATTAATACAATGCATTTCCACCAAGAATTGATTTATGTTAACATCATAAAAGAAATTTATGAAAGATAAGTAAAATTGAGTATTCAACAAACTAAAAAGTTCATTTAGGTAGGTAGGTATCTGAGATTTTGGGTACCCGAATTGAGGTGTTGATGAGGTAAAAAGACTATTCGAATTAACTTTTATATTTTAATTTTTATTGTATTTACGAGTAGAGTGCAGTAGTTGAATAGTGCAACAAAAATATCAGTAAATTACTAGTTTTGTTATAATATTATCAAAATGTCTGGTAAATTTGTTGTATTGTTATAAAATACTAAAGAATTTTCTTTTCAAGTGAACTATTTATACTGATAAGCAAACTTTCCTTCCTATGTTTTTGGAAAAGGAATAAAATAAACCTATGAGGATCCACACTTTCTAAGATTGGGCCCGAAACCAGACTTTCTTAATTTTTTTCGGATGCGACCCATATTAGGGCAATTGTTTTGGTTTAGGGTACTTAATATGTTTAACAAACATTATTTCGTACACAATGTACAATAGCACGGATAAAGATTGCGTCGCAGGGGGGGAATGGGACGATTTGGCACCGCGAACTGGCCTCCGGCGATTGGCCTCCGGTAATTGGCCGCCGGTACATCGGACGCCGGCCCAATTGGACGCCGACCCAATTTGACACCGACCCAATTGGCCTCCGGGAGGATTGGACGCCGCACAGTTGAATTAAATGCGCAAAGGAATAGACGTACGTTACGATTTGTTGGAGTAAATAAGCAAGTCAGTTTAATATGCTTCTATCTTCTCAGTAGTTGTACCTTATACATTTCGTGCTTGACACATTTGTAATATAGATTGAGAATAATTATTATGCCTTATGATGTATATTAAAAGAAAATAATTCTTCCCTCGCTAAAACTTAAAGATGTGCATAATCAATTAATTTATTGTCTATACATGGGTACTTATTTATATTTACAATAAATATTAAAAATAATGTTAGATGTTAGAATGAAAATAACATTATATTTCAGCGTTTTATCGACTTAATATTATAATAAAGCTTAAACATGTATATTATTATGCATAAATGCGTATTTTAAGATAGTATGAAATTACAAACAAAATATTAAGTAAGTTATCTGCTAAGTATAAATGTTTCAGTAGTTTGATTGATAAACTACTTAGATACTGGGTGCCGGACGAAATCCTGAAGTCCGAAATCCCGAATGCTGAAATGCCGAATAGCGAAATCCCGAACGCTGAAATCCCGAATGGCCGGAATCCTGAAAGCCGAAATTCCGAAAAATAAAAACATGAATAATTGCGCAATTTTTGCAAGAGAGACAAAAACTTATTTTTTGTGGAAATATAAAAAAAATGTAGCATACAAACATCAATAATTGCGCAATCGTGAATTGCGCATTTTTGTAAGAGAGACAATTTATCCGATTGCGCATTTTTTTTTCACGAGACCATTTTGTTGAACGAATGGATTTTGTGTCTCTTGCAAAAATTGCGCAATTATTGATGTTTGTATTTTTTTATTTTTCGGGATTTCGGCCTTCGGGATTCCGGCATTCGGGATTTCAGCGTTCGGGATTTCGGTATTCGGGATTTCGGCTTTCGGGATTTCGGCCTTCGGGATTTCGTCCAGCACTCAGTACCTAAGTAGTTTATCAATCAAACTACTGAAACATTTATACTTAGCAGATAACTTACTTAATATTTTGTTTGTAATTTCATACTATCTTAAAATACGCATTTATGAATAATACTATACATGTTTAAGCTTTATTATATTATTAAGTCGATAAAACGCTGAAATATAATGTTATTTTCATTCTAACATCTAACATTATTTTTAATATTTGTTGTAAATATAAATAAGTACCCATGTATAGACAATAAATTAATTGATTATGCACATCTTTAAGTTTTAGCGAGGGAAGAATTATTTTCTTTTAATAAACATCATAAGGCATAATAATTATTCTCAATCTATATTACAAATGTGTCAAGCGCGAAATGTATAAGGTACAACTACTGAGAAGATAGAAGCATATTAAACTGACTTGCTTATTTACTCCAACAAATCGTAACGTACGTATATTCCTTTGCGCATTTAATTCAACTGTGCGGCGTCCAATCCTCCCGGAGGCCAATTGGGTCGGTGTCAAATTGGGTCGGCGTCCAATTGGGCCGGCGTCCGATTGTACCGGCGGTCAATTAGCGGAGGCCAATCGCCGGAGGCCAGTTCGCGGTGCCAAATCGTCCTAGACCCTCGCAGGGGCCTATTTTACTATTCATGAATCAAATTCATGGGAAAAGGCCTTTCAAACTTTACAGCGTTACAACTCGACGCTTCTTATCGCACACTACCGTACAAAGAATTACGTTTTTGGAAAAACGTTTTTCCCAACTTTTTTGATTTGACGGAGCCCTTGAAATGTTTCGTAAAATCTCTTTGGTACTCGTAAGTACCGCCTTTCGTTAGTGCGCAACATACGTAAGTACTTCATATTATATTTTAATATAAGATTCAGATTATTTAATTGAAATAAATATATCTATAATACTACTATAATTTTTTTCTTTGTATTTTTTCCAAAAAAGTTTATTCTTCGAGTGCTAAGCACCCCTAATACTCCCTCTTGGGGCGTCCTTGCAGAATATAGTGATAGATAAATGCAGTATGTATCCCAATCTTGGATCGGGATCCATGGATTAGACACCCCTACATTAAAGGCAATAGATAGTAATATATTAGTAAACTGTGATTTGATATTTATATTATATTGTGGCAACTTTACAATATTATAATAAACTGGAGGTATCCATTTGGTCTCCGAGGTATCCCTGCATTTTTTCGCTTCAACCCAGGTTTTCTAGAATCCTGTAGCTCATTCGAATATAATAGCGGACATCAGACGGATAACAGAAGACACAGGGAAAGATTATTGTATGATGTGTTATAAAAGCAAGTCTTCGTATGCAGTAGTGAGCGATCCTGGCCCCCTCCTGGCGCTGACGGGGGTTCTGTTTCCCTGCCGCTGAGCGTGCCCTCCACCCGGCATTTTGTATCGATGAGCACGATTCGTGCAAATGCCGTACCTGACAAGAAATAAGAATCATCGTTTTCAGTTTTGCGTTAAAAGTGATGGTATTAACATTGGTTAGATGTACAATAAACCTTCCATACAACCAGGGCTTTTTTTTAAAAAAAAAAGGTGCCGGAACTCACTTCATGTCAAGCTTTTTACTAAATAAAATTATATTCAAATGTCACTTAAATGAAATTTAAAGGAGCTATGCCACGAAGCGAACAAAAAAAGGTTGATTTTTACGATAATTTTTTATTTTAGTCAAAACAAAGCTACATAAACAATAAAATACATACATTATATTTGAAATATATTGTACAAATAAGACTAAATAAGACTAACTTTAAAATATAATTGTAAATACATATGTAATGTATTTATTTATGAACTTGAATAAAAGTTTAGAGTGATTTCCAAAGTTTTTTCCAATTCTCGTCTGATACATCATCTCGATTCCTTTTCTTAGTGTTAGAGTCTAAGGCCGAATGTCTTCCTTTAAGTAACCACCTATCAACATATTTTGAAGGATCGAAAAGTGTCAAGGGTGGTCCCACGAGTTTGATGAACAAGAGTGCCGAAACTGTTTTAGTGTTTAACGAAGCTCTTGTTGGGGTAATAATAAGATTCATTTGCGAAAACCCCCGTTCACATTCACTTGAAGAAATGGGAATAGAATTCAGAGCATATACCAAACGCAAGAGTTTTTCAGAATATGTCTTTTCGAGAATGTATTCGCGAAATCCACGAATCATTTCTCGTTCATCTAGTTGTAGCCTGATCGAAATGTTTCTAATTTCCATCTCTCCAAATGTCAACCGATTATCAATGTCTTCAGGCCAATATTTTTGGTCAAGTACGCGAGCCCAAAGTGCAAACTCAACATCTTTATTATCTAGCAGCCTTTTTTCAATTGACGTTTTCAACGTGGAATAAAATATTTTCGGATCAATAGGAGGATCATTTTTAGAAACTTTTTCGTGAAGTAAAACTCCACGAAAATGCAGATTGCTTATAGCAGCTGCAGCACATTTATAATAGGGTCCAAAATTCTGTTTTCTTTCTTCAAAAACTTGAACGAGTTCATTTATTTTTCGATTTGCAATGTAAAGGTTCACATTGCGATTTTGTAGGTCCAAACTAAGTTCCGACAATTCTTGGAGAGCGTCGCACATCAATGCTAGATCCAATAAAAATGCTGTTGATGTTATTTTGTTCTTTAAGCCACTGTAAGTACACTTGTCATTTTTATCTCTTGTAGGGTCATTCATCGCTTCTTCAAAATGACGCACAAGGGATTCATAATTATTCCACACAGCCGAAACTGAACGAAAACTAGATGCCACCCATCGGGTACTTAAAACTCTTCCGATTTTCAGTACCTCAACGCCTAGTGATTCTGCACATAAATGCAACTCTCTATTATTTTTCGGCGACGCGTGGTATAAAACATAAAGTTTATCAATAAATGATTTGAATCTATTGATCCCTGAAATTTTTTTTACAACATCACTTACTGATAATTCTAATCTGTGATTAGTACAATGCCAAACTATAATTGAAGGAAATTTTTCTGTCAGCAATTTTTTCATTTCGATCCCATTTAGTTCTTGGAGATTAATTTCACTTTCAAACATATTGAATGATTGATTTTCCTTAGCTACTTTATATGCAGTTCGAAAAATGTTTGCTGTTATTACTTTTTCGCGAGATAACGATTTTAAAAAAGTATTTTCAATCTGCTTTTTTTTGGCTTCAGAAATGATTTTTAACGCTGCTTTGTGTGCAATAGATCCTCTGTGATCGAAAATTTTTTTTCGAAGTGACCCCAATTGTAGCTTCCTCTTTTTCCCAGAATACGTGATTTCATTATTGGCCCATTCTTTGGATATTTTCATTCCCATTGTCGTTTCAGTTCCAAGAGTTCCAACGTTTCTGCAAATTGTGCAGCCAAGTTTCATTTTGTGTACGTTCAACCATTCGTTTTTTGAGCAAAAATCGTTTTTTTGATCTAATGACCAGCAGTCTGGCCAATCGTTTTGAGTTCGACCTTGATGCCCGAGATCAGCTAGAGATGATTCAGGAACATCTACATGTACCGATATTTCCATATCTTCTGTCATCGTTTCTGTTTTGAGCTTTTTATTTGCGGAATCGGCGCCGCTGCCGGTGGTTGAGAAGTAACAGGAAATTTTTTTCATATTTAAACTTGGGGTTGCACTAAATAATATATAAAATAGTTGCACAACACGTAATCGTAACACAAACTGACTAAACAAACGTAAATAACAATATACGCAGATGCTGCCATGCGATAAACGTCAAACTGTCAAAATCATAATACGCAGCATACGTATGAAGCTAGTTACATACGCATGTTTGCTATTTAAACTATACGGTTACTTCACTAACACTAACACGCCAACATTCAAAATGGCTTCCACCTGTACCTTATTTTATCATTTTAACGAATTATTATTGTAATTACTTAAGCGCAAATATTTTTTCGTTTAATTGATTTTGAAATAAAACCGTGAAAAAAGGTGCCGGAACGCCGTTCCACCGCGTTAAATGGAAAAAAAAGCCCTGCATACAACTAACATTCCTATGACTAAAGCATTATAGTTTATGTTAATTAATTGCATATCAGGTAGATAGCATACATCTACCTGTATAGGTAGGTACCTAAGTTATACCAGTAGCATGTGACTGATAGTCTATAGGAGTGGGTGGGATGTAAGGTGGAAATCTCGGTCCAGCGTCAGTCATGAAATTTGATTTGCTAAGAAACAGTGACATGCTTAGGACTTAGGCATTGTTTAGGGGCGGCAAATTATAAAGGGGGTAAGTGAAGGAACAAATATTACGATCTTTACAACTTTGAAAAATTGAAAGCAGTGGTGATTTTCCATGAAACAGATGATGCGGTTACCTCGTTAGAAAGTGGGTACTGACATATCACATTTTAAAATCACAAGGGGCCTCCAAACTTGTCAGTGACTCAGACCTCTACGTACTTAAAATCACCACTGTTTTAGATTCGGTTTCGTGGAAATGCTCTAATCCTCAGTAGATGATATGCATATTTTAGTCCCATGTTTTTGTTGGATTTGTCACATTTGTCTGTTTATGATAATTACATAAATGGATATGTGTGTAAATTTTTTGCATAGGTACAATTTGAGACTAAAAACAAAAGGGGATGGCATTCTAAGTCTGCATAAGAGCGGCACGTCACTAAATTTTAACGGGTTTTAATAAACTATGCGTCATGCTGACTCGGTTGAAACTGTGGAGGCGGCGTGCAGGTGAGTGGTGAACTATGTAAATACTATTTATTGGGTGTGATGAAATCATTGAGACGGGTAGGAGTCAAGTTGGTATGTGAGAAACTTGTAGGACTGAGCGCCACTCATAATTAAATATTGTATCAAAGGTAGAAGAGGTGATTGCCTGGCAAGTAGCAGGAAGAGGTCCCTGCGGAAGGTGTGCGTGAGAATAGCGTAGAGGAAGGGGTCAGCGACGGCGTTCAGCGGATATATCAGCACCAGAAGCACCTTGGCGCCGTGCACGTCCACCAGCGGCCGCCCTGCCAGCGCGAAGGCTCCTGCTACTCCCACCGGCACGCAGCACGCCATGTGCGTCACTATCTGATGAGATTCATTTCATTTGTTTTAACATACTATTATCATATACAATACCCATCGATTATCAATAATTCATGCCGTGCATTATAATATAATCACATTCGAATTTAAAAACAAATGTGCAAATTATAAATGTAAAGTAGCGCTTGAAATGGAAGATTTTACGAACCATTGAAGTTAATTAAGTTAGGTCTTAATTGAGCGTATCACGTGGCCCTACATTGGTGATGTGAAGCATCTAGTTCAGTTTTAGGCCGGGAATGCCCTAGGAGAAGATACCCAGGACTAAGGTTGCTACGCGCAAAGTGAGCTCTGACTGAGTTTAAAGTTACTTTCTAATGCAAAGTGCCGGGGAGAGAAGAGCACAGGGAAATTATAAAAATAAAAATGATTCTAGTGTATATATAACAAAATTTTGTATAAACGTACAACCAAAAAAATACTGTTTACGAACATTTTCACACACGGTAATACGTTTGAGTTGCGCGTGCCGCTCAATGCTTCGCGCGACTTCGCCCACATAAAACGCCCTGTAAGTCTCACAATTTTATGGATACGTGAACACCAAACGCTGGAGCCACATGGACAGCAAAACGCTAAAACAGACATCGACCCGAACGGAAAATTCGTGATAAAGTGATCGGAAAATCTAAGAGAAAACTTTTAAATTGATGCACAGGGAAAGTAGGTAAGTATATTGTCACCGTATGACTGGAAGATTTCTCACATTTATCTGTATGTGATAAATCTAGCCTTATAGTGAGAGGTAATTATTTTATTACTGACCAGAATGAGCATTTTGTTGGCTACGCTGGCCTCGCCGCGACGGACGGCGCAGTGGCGGGAGTCCCTCGCCAGGGTGACGTAGATGTGCACGTAGCAGAGCGCTACGGCCAGCACGGAGGCTGCGCCCCCCGCCAGCACCACGCTCAGATAGAGAGTGTCCACCCAGTCTCGGCTGCGCATAGGCAGGCAGATGCTGAAAAAGTTATGATTAGTTAGAGTGACGCTTATGAGGCACGTAGTGCCTTAGACGTTACGAATGTATATCCTGATCATGCCCGACACAAGGGTGGGGCTGACAGAGCCCTAACTTAGGGGCTCAGACTTAGTATGGCTGGTGTGGCGGCTCGACTAGTTAAGTGAGTTAAACAAATACCACAAATCTGCTTCAATAGCAAAAAAGTCAGAAAAGGCGCAATTTTACTTGAAGGTTAATATTTTAAAATATGTGGCAGTGCGATGCAATTTGCTGTGATAATATAATTTATTAAATGATAATTCACGCGTAGAATGTTATTTAAGTGTGTTTCCTGATTATAAAAAAGGCTATTTATCCAATATGGCGAGGGGTTGTATGTTACTTGGATACCACAAAAGGGGGTCGCGATCAGTGCTTCATATTATTTTGATGCCGAGTGCCAACAATTCAATTATTATTCAAGTGGATTTATCTGGGAACTTTGCATCAATTAATAGCAATTAGAAATTACCGGTTGCATATTTTCCTCTCGTACAGCAGTGCTTGGAAAAGGCACATAGTGCCTTAAATATGTCATGTATAAGTTTGATGAGATTTTTATGATTATATTATTTAATATTTTTCATAATTATTCTGCACAATGTGTTATTTATGTCCATTCATTTCATATAAATATATTTACTACAAAATCCAATCTTGTAACCTTTTTTCAATTTATAGAAAGTATATTCCTAACTAATTGTGTGTAAAAATGTAAGTTAATTAAAAAAACCCGTTAAAATACCAATATTAGTCATATTTGTATGTTTCGTATAAAATCTTTCTAATGAAAAGTAGGTATACATCAATAATGCGGCACTGTATAATACTGCTGCTACGCTCATTTTTTTATGCGCTCACATAGTTACTCACACTTCTGAAATCCGGCATCATATTTTTGCATTTGCCGTATTTGGGATGGGAATTCTATTTATTATCTTTTCTGTGGGATTTAGGTATTTGAAAGTACAAAAAACACTAAATATACACGGAATACCTTTAATTTTACTGTTGGGATTCACCGAATATCATTTAGCGAGTATACACTGCCCTTATCATTAGCGATGGGTAGGGGCCCCAGAAAAAAATGTGGTCTGGGAACTCGCTTCAGGACGTGGGGGGCACGATCCTGATTAATAGAAAATCTCTGCTACCGCGATTCTATTTAAATTATGCTGGTTTCCTCTATACAGATTGAACCAAGCCACTATCCAAAAATTCTACAAATTTTCCGCCGGTGAATCGGTATGCACGTGGGAAAGCATTACTCCGCATTATTGAGGTTCTACATATCGTATAGAATTTATCACTCATTGTTTGATATCATAATAATAATGAGAAATCAATAAATAACAAAAGTAACCTCACCTTGTAGAGGAATAGTCGCTGACGCCGAAGAGGGGCAGCGAAGCCAGGAGCAGGGCGTAGACGAGAGCGGCCAGGGCGATGATGCGAGCAGCCGCGGGCGAGAGGCGGTGCTGCGGGCGGAGGGCGAACACGATGGCCAGCCATCGCTCCAGCGTCAGCGCCGCCAGAGCCAACAGCGACCCTTGCGCTCCGGCCACCGCCAGGAACCCCGCGATGCGACAACCGAATCCTGCAATGTCATTTCTAGCTTAATGACAGCATACGATCAGATTACTGGGACGGAAATTTAACCGGATGTCATAATATGACCTTATCACACTGCTACATTCATAGTTTACCTCCACCACCCGTCATGTCTCCACACCTTTTCATTGGCGTAACGAATTAGATGAACCCTTCAAAGTTGTGCTGGGAGTTGCGAAGTCTCCGGTTGTGGAAACCACGTCGCGGTAGCCGATTGACCCAACTGATGGTCGTTTTGACTAGAGTGTGACCGACGTACATACGACAAATTATTCTAAGCTACGTGGACAATAATATGAAATTTTAAGTTGTACCAGTTGTTATCACTTAAAAACATATAAACATAGTAATAACCCGAATATCAATGTGACAATTGTGCCTAAGTGCATGTTCACATCAATCTTTTTTCGACCATGTCCGATCCCAATAAGATAATAATAGGTCTCCACAGGGTGGAGGTTTGTATTAACAAATTTTGTTTTTTACGAGAAATGGATGTCAGCCACTTGCTCAACCTATTAGGTCCATACTCTGATTCAAACACAAATTGAAAAACAATATGTGTACTTGCCAGACTCAGGATTCGCACCTGGGACCCACGACGCTATAGGCCAATTCTTAAGCCGCACGGCCATCGTGCGTGCCAATGAGGTCTCACCGTGGGGTCACATCAATAACTAGACGAATTTTGTGTCATTGTTAGCGGTGTTTAGAAGTTATTTTAGACCTGGATTCTGTACATATAGATTCGCCATTTTCCATCATGGTATAATATTATTTCGTTCCTAAATTTATAACCAGATTAAGTAAGCCATTGCCGAGCGTGCATCCGTTTTCAAACACTTTTGCAAAAAAAATCCATATAGTACCTACTCACACCATTCATTTTTTGTTGTATTCATTTTATAGACTGACAATGAAAAACAAAAAATGAAACCGTCTGTTCAATACACTTTTCTAAAAGGTTCACAATGATAGAAATTCATAGTTTCACTGAAAAAAAAACTGTCACGGACTGGTAAGCCAAACAGATATTATAATACATAGTTAATTACCTATTATCATTTGCACAAAAAAACTCAAAAATGTTGAAAAATGTCACAGCTCTCTTCACCTCATGAATCTAATAAATATTATGCCAACCGATATGTTTTGAAACAAAGTTTTTTGGACATTCACATAGCATTTTGCTATTCGCCACATAATCATGTATAGAGTTCCATTAGACCAAGCTGACAGACCTTAGCGGTGAGATTACCGTGGCCGATTACTAACTCACCGTATTGCCAATCGTAGGCGTAGTTAAAGTATTCTCCGGCGGTGTGGGCGTCGGCGGCGGCGATCAGCAGGATGTAGGCGGATGCGCAGAGGTCCGCGGCGGCCAGCTGCACTTGCAAGAGTGGCTGCGGCGCCAGAGATCCACCAGCTCCACCGCCGCGACACACCAGCACTACCCCGACGCCCAAATTAGCCAGCAGCGCGGTTCCGCCCGTCAACCAGCCCACGGCGCGCGGCCCCGTCTCGTCCAAGATGTCTGAGCAGGGGTTCAAGGCGTCCGCCAGCGGTCGACAATAGACTGCCGCGCGACTATCAAATAAGAAAACAGTTATTGTTGGCATTGAGTGGAGACGCTGACAGGTTTAAAGCCCACTTTGTGAACTTTTGCACATTTGATAAACCACTATCGAGTGCTAAAATTGGAGCAATATTTATTTTACAGACCTACAAACTTATCTGTAGAATGGCCGAAAATGGAACTACGGACTACCATAGGATGCCATTTTGAAAATGTCATTCGAATGTCAGATTTTGACCAGTTACGAGTCTTGATTGGGTAGTGTCCGACAGTGGCTACCCCATCCCATTCTTCAGATAAGTTTGTAGGTCTATACCGATTTTTTTACACCTTGATTGATTCTATTTCTTTTTATTGATTTTAGACACAGCTTGTGAATAAATCGTCAACGGAACATAGTTGCACTGGACATTTAAATTCCTGCTTCGTAGAAAATCGCCATTAAATGTTTTTTTTATGACAGTCAATACCTCTGTGATTTCGTCTTCTCACCTTTTTGTGAAATTGCCGCAGAAGTTAGTTTTGTGGTATTTTTTGTTCGGATATGTCGCCTCCTTATTGAACGTGCCGAGGAATTCATCATATTCATCCGCCTCCATAATTTCATTTCTTTCAAAACTGGTTTCACTCTCCATATTCAGCTCTTGACTGTTTTTACCATTTCCTTAAAAAAACAATGATTATTATTTTACTTTGGTATGTGATCGCAATAATTCATCGTAGAAAGTAAAAACTCCCCTCCCGGTCACCTACTACAACTGCATGAATGCATTTTTGAATGATGAGGAATACGTATCATTCTCCGAGATGACCAGATTGATCAAATGAGTATGGAGGTTAGTCTGATCGCTATCGGAATACTGACCGGCTCAGGATTGATATACATAAAATACGTCTTAAGGCTAAATTAAACTGGAAGATTCTCACGCTGCCCATCTACGCTGATCATCTCCGATCGTGAAATCCAAAGGTGAAGGCCCCTAAAATTGCGAGTGATATGGCTGCCTACATATAAGTAGGATACTACTGGAAAACATTCTCCTGTTCCAGGTATCCTGTAATCACAACCGGGACGCAAAATTCCTCGGAAGTCCATTACCCCTTTTTACCACGTTTTTATTAGCTCGTATTCTTGTTTGTCCGGTACAGATTTTTTTCTTGTGTGTCCAGTACATATTTTTACTTGTTTGTCCAAGATTTGTATTGGAAGATTGAAGATTTTTAATTAACTTCCCGACTAGCTAGACATTTGAAACTTTTAGAATACATCCATACAGACAATGCATTTTTTTAATACTTTTGGTCATCTTTAAGCAGAATCGAATTCATTTTCAATTAATTCTGTTTTGTATGTTTCGGAAAAAAAAATCGTTAGCAACTAAATTATTAATATATACGTGCGTTACTATGGAAATCAATATGAAATGTCAAAATGACATTTCAGTATTTCTATCAAGTACACACAAAGTATGCATTAATACCTACATATATATTTATATGATTCAACAGAAAATTTAAAAACGTGGTATATAAAAAGTTTTTTTTTTATCTTGTAATTATTTTATTTAACACGAATAATCATGAAATACCTGTCGCAAGGGTGGTTTTCATAAGAAATACGAAAAGGTCTGTAGAGCCTGAATGAAACTGGAAATCAATTTTATAAGGAAAATAATCATTCGTAGTTTTGTCATCAGTACAAATTGGCTACGATGAAGATTATAACATGATCCAGCCAAATCGAGAAATGCCTAACTAAGAAACCCATCAAAATCCACTAAGGATCACCCGTAATATTGTTTATAGGGTTTAAAATTAAGTTAGTGTCTCCAAGGAGCGCCCTCATCTGGTACCAATCCTACTTTTGAAAATACCTTAGACTTGGAAGTCTATGCATTTTGTTAGTATACGTACCACTGGTATGCTTAACTTGAAGATTGAAGAAATCATTTTCCGTTTGTTCTTTTGAATCTGGGAATTCTCGTCTCTTTCTTTTGTTCGGCGGGATCATATCTAAACATAACTATTTTTTTTTATATTAAATCAATTATACAGTGTAAATACAAAGATGTTGCAGAAAATTATTATTCTATAGAGATGGATCCCAAGTGTATGAAAATGATGGCCACTAAGACATTTAGTTTAGGTAATGATTAAGTTAGCAACAAGTCAATCTCGCAAATTTCAGATTTCAAAACAGGGCTCAACTCAATTACACGCCCGTCACTCTTCAAAGTTATGCAGGCTCGGATGAAGCTTTTTTTTAAATATTATTTTACTCGTGGATTATTTATTTATTCAATTTGAAAAGTTAAGTAGATCGAACAATTTTTTTCTCAAAAATTTGGTGGTAAGAAGATTTTGATAAATCAAAGTTATATCTACACGTTTGGAGCAGTAATACGTTTATTTCTACGCAGGCGCGCACACAAAGTAAGGTTCGGCTACGGAATGGAAAAATTCAAATTATTTAGGTAAATGGAACATTACTTCTTCTTCGTTAGGATCTCGTGATTGAGGATCGTGATTAAGATAATTTAGTAGTTAAATAGCCCTTCTAACGGGTTGGTCCATCTGTTCACGGTATTTACGACATGCAAGGTCTTTGTCAGTGGAAGACCCATGTCATTCACGAATAATTATTGATGCGACCATTTTTCAAGCATCCAATGCTTGCTTTATACTAACGCGGCATGTCTAAAATACAAAACGACGACACAAATGGACACTAACGATCTTAAAAAATATGAACATTAGGCCATGCGCATTAGACAACCACTTGCGGATGCAACAGGTCACAATAACTCGTAGGTAAACACTCTTAGTTATACTTGCAGGCCAGATGTTTATTTGTTTGTCAAAGTGCGCAGTGCCTGGGTATGAATATTGTACCTGGAAAAGTGCAATATTCCGCGATTGAAGCGACTAGAATCTATGTGTAAATAGTGAGGTCAGTGGCATCTATGTACTAGATTTTATTACCCTTCCCCCTCCCACCGCCTTCAAAATCAATAAAAAAATATTATGGATTTTTTTTTCAAAGTGGACCCCTTCCGTATAGAGGTAATACTTAATTAATGTAAAAGAAAGCGATAAGATTTTTAACAATACATAATACCTACCTATAAAGTATTTTAGTATATTAAAAATTACAATTAATTATAAGCTTTGTATTTATCAGAATTAGCTACTAACGGAAACAATAAAATATATTTCATATTTTTTATGACGTTTATTATATTTTTTGTAATAAATATGTTTAAATTTTAAAAACAAAATTAATTATTATAATATGTAGGTATATCTCGGAAATTTCTAAAATAACAATATTAAAATTAAAATTAAATCAAATTTAATGAATCATAGGGAGTACAATAAATGTTTGTTAAATTGAATTTGGTTTCGCTTTTCAACATCTTCGGGTTTAATCAAGTTAAATTATTATTAAAATATAATAATATGTCGAATCTGTTATCTGAGACACAGAAAAATACAGGTGGCGCTTCCAAGATAAACCTCCACCGATGGATGCATCGTCTGAAATATCGTGTTAATATGTCCCAGATTCAAAACTGAAGAGTTTATCAACATAGTGATATCAAATAACGCATTAAATGCCTAAATCCGTCATCAATAATCCTCTAATCGACAGAATTAGGAAGAAAAATATTATATTTAACTCGTGTGTTGTTAGTACAGTTGTAACTTTTAAATAAACGAAACAAAGTGAGAAAGTGAAAATAGAAATAGTGAACAAAAAAGTATCGTTGTTTTGAGTCGGGGGGAGGGGGTGGGAAGATAGAGAGTAGGTAGTCGGTCACGAGTAGGGAATCCAATCCCGAGCCAAAATTCTGATCCCGGGATTTCGGGATTACAATTTGACAATCCCGGGATCCCGGGACTGGTCCCGGGATTGGCATTTTTTCCATTGTTAATATAAAATGTTTATATTTACAAATAACATTGATAAAATCGGTCAAAAATAAATCTAGTATAATTTATACTATTTAAGACATTTATTGTTAATATTGTATACGTTCAATCTTGGAAATACACAAGTTTAATGGAGTAAATAATATTGTTTTATAAATAATAATGTGAATTTAATATGAGAATGCTGTTTCTGATAGTAAAGACATAATGAATGGATTAGCGAGATTTAAAATAGTAAAGCAAATAATCATGGCGTACTTATGGCCTTTCCGCATCATAAATCTAATTTTTCGACCATGTCCGACCAACCTGCAAAATCTAATTAGTCAGCCAAATATGAAACTGCCGTAAAACGTATGATATCATGGTAGAATTACTTTGTTAAAAGTGCGAAGCATTGTTTTTTTCCAATCTTTCTCATTTTTAATAATTTATGTGAAAAAATAAAATGAATCGGCTACCTACACATGGGTATAAATGAAACTTCATTCAAACTCAGTTTATTTCTAATGTAGTTTTTTTTTATTACAAGTATTTTTTTTGTTTCATTTTCGCTTTTATTTTATTTTCCATAAAAATTGATAAAAAAAATCAATCCCGAAATCCCGGGATTATGTTTATCAATCCCGGGATACATAGGTATCGAAAATAGCTCGGGATCCCGGGATTGGAATCCCTAGTCACGAGCTTGACCGTCGCTCCGGCGCACCCGAATCTAATTCGCCACCTTTACACGCCAAGTGTGTGTGGCCATGAAGTATTGATAATAATTGTTAGGTACCTCCTTAATTCAATATCTTGTATCTCGTGTGAAAAGCGAACTATACTTAATATTTAATTTCCCCGAATCCACGTTTTTAATTATAGTGAAACAAACCCTCACCTACCCGACATAAACCCATCCACATTAATACCTACGAGTACAAGAGATGAATGGACAATGAACGAATGAACATGGATGACATGGGTAGTATTAAGTTGTCACCTTTCGTTGTTTTTCTAGCTGGTGTAAGAAATGGGCGTAGCCCTGAGGATCGTGTAGTTCTGGCGAGTTGAGGGCGCAGCAGTGGAAATGGTGCGTCAAGAAAGCTCTCTGCAAGTGCTACAATTAACGAAAATTCAATAAAATCTATAAATAAATGAAATTTTATTACAGCTCGCCTTTCTATTTTATTCAAAATGAAAGCACAATTGAAATGCTAATAAATACCTGCAAACCAGGAATCCCAATCGATTTTCTTGAAATTTCGGGTTTCAAAATAAACTTTTGTATGGTTTTAGTCCGAAATAACGTATTTTCTGAACAAAGCTGACTAGTTTAACAAATATATATATATTAGTTACACCCACTTTCCACATGTCTTTTCATTCTTTCTGGAACCACAATCCTCCAGCATCTGCCTCCATCCAGGTCTGTCAAAAGCCGCTCTCCCCAATTAAGGACGCCCAAGGTCATTAAATCCAATTTGAAATTGTCCTTCCATCTTGCACGAGGTCGACCAGGTTTGGTTTCCGGCTTCCCGAATATCATTTTTTATGTCATGCGTGACTCATCCATCCTGTGTACATGGCCTAGCCATCAAAGACGGCCCAATATTATGGACTTGGACCCCATGCGAAGCGTACAGCTCTTAATTGTATCTTCTTCACCACCCCATCTGTGTGCAATGATGGATGCAAAGATACCGCGCAGTGCCGTCCGCCCAAATGAGCCCTAAACTCTTTCCATGGTTTTGGTCATGCACCAGGTCTCCGAGCCAACACGGTTATTTAAACAAATAACATAGTTTTCCTTATTTTATACTTCTTTTATAAATATAGGTACATCTTCATACCTGAAAATTGTATACCGAAGGGATGGTTTTCATGGAGATAACATTTTCAATCCGAAGAATTTCCAAGTGCGCGAGTCCAGCAGTTGGCAGGAACAAAATCGAAGTATCACTCAGATCCCTGAAAATTATTACGCGGTGGAGTATTAGGTGCAATGCCCACTGGGAAGGGCGTGGGGAGCTCTACCCGGCATTTACTCTGCACACAGTTGTGTGCACGCACAACACGTGCGCCGCGGTCAGCGTGCTTTGCATCTTACAATAATAAACGTATACTGGTAGGTAAGGTTGATAATTCTGAAAATTCCAATTGGCTCACATTTGAAAAATGAGAAAAATACATATTATTATGACACTATCATTTTATTAATTTATATGAAGTGAACATTAGGTGCAAGTTATAAATCAAAGACGTTTATTAATAAGATTTAAGCAACACAAAAAATAGCGTAATAAACTCATCTTTACGCAAGTCGAGTATAATATCAATATATCCAAAATTCGGCTAATCATAGCTATTCATTTCATTGTCCTCTCTATTGGCATTACCAATGACAGTTTTGTACCTTGTACCTTGCAACAACAAATGCTTCTAATTTCAAAGATTACAATAATTAGGCATGTAGGTATGTATGCGAAAGATTAAGTATATATTAAGCTATTGAAATTAATGACCCCACCAAACCATACCCGCCCCGAACCACACCCAGTTTTAATCGGGCGTATCACGGGGCTCTACGTTTAGATGTAAAGCGTCAGTATTTTTTAAGGACTGGGAATGTTTCAGGAGCAGTTACCTAAGATTTATGTCGCCAAGCACTCGAATGTGCTTTGACAGAATTTACATGGCTTTAAGTTAAAAGTACCCACGGTAAATAGGAGCACATTAGGAAAAAATAAAAAAAAATGGTAAATAACAAAAGCTATTATAAAAGTGCCAGACAACATAAGAGTTAGGTAATTAAAAAAGAGATCTTCACATTGACAATATGACGCAAGAAATTTTCAAAATGCAACAATATTATCCTTTTTGGTGACCAAGTCGTACGGTCCTATGGGCTCAACAACTGGTGGAACCGACTTGAGTAGCTCTTCCCTGTCCGTACACAGTTAGAGGACATTCCCAGAAGATAATCCAATGACAGTTTCTAATATTATAAAAATAAAGCATAATTTGTTGTGCAGGTCTTTCCACCCTGATAGAGAAGTTTTTATAACAGTGATCGCCGATTTACACAGAAGAAGAAAAACAAATAAGTTTGTGGTTACTCACAGTTCTCGAATTCCGATGACTCCTGAAAAACTGTTCGGATGGATTGTCTTCAGGAGTTTATTTCCCCTGAGGCTTCTACAAACGAAAAGGCAATGAATGAATCCGAGATACCATTCACTAAATCTGTCAGGAAAACATTATACAGGAGAACATAAATTTACAGATTATTCATTCGCTCGAACGAATGTCCAAGAGTAGGGTGCTATGAAAATCAGTGGCGATTATAATTTGGTGAAGACAGCAATAAAATAAAACGTACATAAAAAAGCTATAATAATATGTCGATGAGGTTATTGTGGTATTGAATTGGAAAGCGGTTATCCTGAATAGGGGCCAAGCCAATGAATTTTGACTCTAGTTAGTAGGGAATCCAATCTCTCTCCGACTGGTACCGGGATTGGAGTTTTTTTTCGATACCTAGTTAATATATTTTTTTTATTTATACAAATATCATTGATAAAAATATCGGTCAAAAATGTCTACTGTAATTTACACTATTTAAGACATTTAATATTATTGATATTGTGTACGTTCAATCTTGGAAATACATGGGTTTAATGGAGTAAATAATATTGTAATACATGTAGATAATAATGTGAAAGTAAAGGTTTTTTTAAAATTTATTAAAAAAGATAACATTCATAAAATTCGGCGTAGAAACAAGTGCCTGCCTGCACGTACGTGGCATTGGCGGTTAGACGCCATTTGCGTGCCAGAACGTCAGTGGCGTCTAGCTGGTTAAATGAACAAATTTATTATTTTTATGATGTTCTTACGATTGCGTATGACAACGAAAAATGGTTATTTATTAACGTTGAGCATCCGGCGATTCACTCTGTGACATGTGCAGGTACATTCATACACTTCACTAACATAATTCTGTACGCATTCTAATTGATTATGATTGATAAAAAATTAATCCCGGGATTCATATGTATTGAAAATTATCCGAGATCCCGGGATTGGATTCCCTACTAGTTAGTCTAGTTACTAATACGTGTGTACGTATTTCATAGTAGGAATTTTGGAGGCAGTTAGATTTTCGAATCGAACGATTGTGGTTGCATTGGTAACAAGTTCATTATTTTCTTTTTTATTGGGAGCTCCATGGTGGCTCGCGTTCTGATTGAAATTATGTTACTTATTTACATAACATAGTAAATTAAATTAAAAATTAAAAATAATAGTCAATATATTGCTCATAGCTACCTACATATATAATTAATTGAGCAGGAAGTGTCTGTTCACAGGTTTTTATAGCTAAATTGTATTTATTCATAATATGCCTGCTTTGATACAGTAATATTATGTGAGATGCATGAAATGTCAAATCTAATTCTGTACCCTAGAACTGAACTATATTAAGTGCCATATCCAAAATTTCTCAGTAGAGCCATTTTAAGTTTATTGAAATGTATTTTTTCTTCTGTATTAAAGTTTTGGCAAAAGTTTTATAGTTCTTAATTTTTTTTGAGAAGACATTTGATTATTTTATATACTTATCACAGTCTATGTGCATATTTCAGTGTTTTAACTTAGTTATATAGAAAATAATCACTTAATACTATTTAGCTTTAAGAAAAAAATATTATGTTACTTTTAGTACTGCTTCAAATAGTATTATGTGTCATTGACATTCAGTGAAGGGATATATTATGTTGAATAAAGTACACTCAATATTGATTTAAAAATGTATATTAATTAATAATATTACAAAAATAATGTATGTTTTAATAATAATCTCGAATAGTGGGGTTGCAAAACTGAAAATTTATTAATATGATCTCGAACATTTTGTTTAATAAATTCTGGTATTTTTGTTGATGGCGGTTGCTTTCCTCTTTTATTGTGTTCAACATTTCTTCCAACAGACTTTTTAGATAGTGCAGTAGTAATAAATGTTTGTGAAATATTTAAGGTATTTAAAAAAAATACTTTGCACACTTTGATAGACTGACCATCTAATTCAAAGTAGTATTGACGTGTATGATTTCTTTTATCGATCCTTTTATCATTTGTCTTCCTTTTTATCGGTATGGACTTTACATTTAACGCAACAAATTGCCGTTTGTGGTCAATAATTTTTCACTTTTCCAAAATGCCTTGTGAATTTCATTTCTATGATGAGCTGAAAAATGTATGGAACATTTAAGGCGACATTCTGTCTTGCGGGGTGCAAGAACTTTTTGTGCTGGGATAGCTTGTGTTTTAGTCGTACGTTCCTCTCCTGCTGCTACTTATTGTTTTCTAATGTTATTTTTCCAATTTAATGTATTTCTCTATCTTTTTTTCCCTTTCTCACATTCAGTTGTGCTTCGACCACGATATCAGTCAAATTTTGATTATCTGTATCTGAAATTTACGAAATTGATATATTGATACATCTGATTCAGAACCATTCTCGCTTTGATGGTAATCAGGATCGTCAGCTATACAATCTTCATCGATATATGTAGATGTTTCATGTACAATATTAATGTTATCGCATTGGAGAAGATCTGAAGTCTCGGAAGCTAGAGTGGGTTGTATTGGTTCAACCGATGTTTCCAACACTTCATAGTAAACGATGTTACCACTCTGACCAAATGCATACAGATTATCATCACACACAATATCACTATGGCTTATTTCTTGATAACCAGCCACAGTTTTGTCGACATAAATCAAGTCCTCTAGGGGTGCATTTATTTGCCTTTCAATTGATGAACTCCCTGCATCGAAAACGAAAATGACCCATTATCAATCTTAAAAAATTAATGGATTTAATACTTTGACATTTGGCTCATACAAAATTAAACAATACTATTTCCAAACTCGAATAATCGAGCTACACTATTATCATATCAGCCAGGTTTAACATATAATTTAATAACATTGTTTGATTTCATAAAACTGATTATAAATTCCTACCTTTCGTTTCTGAATCGTTGTTTGATACTGCGGTAGTAATTCATCACAGTCATCAATAATATTATTGGTTTGTATTTTCACTAAGTCCAGAATACGTTTACTTCTCTCCGACATTATTGTAATTAACTTTTCTTATTTGGAATAAATGTTTCAATGCAAAACTGTTTCAAACATTCGCACAAAGGAGTTAATACAACAAAAATGTGCGGTCGTCTGTCAAGTGTCAAACATTGTTCGTACTAACTCCGCAAGATAACACCTAATACTGTTTAATTGTATTGGTTGTTTTGACTGAGTGGACTTAATATCAATAAATAACAAAACACCCACAACTAAAGAGTATTAAAAGACTTAAGTATTCTTTGATTCCAAAATCAAGATGCACTTAATATTCTTTAAAACGCAATATCTCAGGAAATAATTGATATAGGAGTTAATACTGTTTACCATGGGAAAGAAGAGGCATAATCATGAAGTTTAGTGCAATAAAGTGACTTTTGAAAATTTTGGAGTTAATACAGTTCGGTTCTAGGGTACAGAATTATAATATACTATCCGATTCCATAAATTTAGATATTAATTAGGTATTTAGATAAATAATTTGGGGGAATCTGAAATAAGAGTGGAGTTTCATAATACTCATAATAGTACGTAGGTGTCTTCAAATGGAACTGAAAGGAAAAGTCACTTGTAACACTAATTTAATGTGTAGACCAGAGGTCATTCGTTGCGTTAATTTCATACTGTAGGCTCCATCTGTATAGAAGAATAGTTTTAAACATTTTTGGGTCTAGCCCCGGGTCATATATCGGATAATCGCACTTTTTATATTGATGAGAGCTCCGAAAATATAACCAGTATGATTTTGTGCAGGCATGGCCAACCCGCGGATCAAATGAAGACTTTTTGCGGCCCAAGATCCAATTGAAGTTTTCAACTTTCTACATACATTGACTTTTTTTTTCGTAAATTTACCACATTTATATTAAATTATGTGAAATTAGATCTATCTTGTTTATGCCGCGTGATAGTACCTGTTTTTATGCATATGTCGCCTCCACACACTCTGTACTTAATAGTAACGGTAAAGTTTTTTTTTTTTAAATATTGTAATGAAGTAACAATATTAATTAAAGAATTCGATACCAGATTCGCATTTATGTATAAGTATGAGGAAATGTTCAAAATATTCTTAATTCCATTAAACGTGGAGGTGGAATCAGGGCCTCCAAATTTATAAATGGAGCTAATAGAACTGCAATCAAGCATAGAGTTAAAGTGCATGTTCGAAGGGAATACTATCCTCAAAGATAAATTTCCAAAATTAAAACGACTGGCAATGTGCATTACAGCAGCATTTGGAACTAAATTTAATATCACTGCACTAAATGTAGTAAAAACGAAGTGTCGGCATGCTCGAGCAGGTTGCTCGATGAAAACAAGACCAATCAACTGCGATGCGCGTAGGCTAAATAGCTGTCTATATGAAAAATATATCAAACAATATACATACAACAACAAGTGTCACAAAACATGACCCTCCATGCAGTGACATCTATATAATAAGGTGACATCTTCAGATCATTTCATATTGTATTCGGCTGTAAGTTATTATTTTATAGATATGCGGGTGATCCAACACTGCCGAAAAACGCAATAGACACGACTGTTTGTATGAGAATACGACAATTGTATGAATATGACAGTAGGTATGTCGGTTTCAACCTCATTTTTAGACTAATATACTCGACCATAATATAAGATTTGAGATTTCCTGCATAAGAATTGTTATTTAGTTAAATTAAATATATTTTGAACTATACTCACAATTTAGCAAGCTCGCATCCTTCAAACGCGAACTCTTCGATTTCCTCAATGATATTATAATCCAAAATCCTGCAACATGGAAGTAATTATGTAGATTGGTTACTTTTCTCATAGAGCATATTATTATATTGAGAGACCACATTTAGAGATGTATACTATAAAATACAACGTTTGTCCGGAATTTAAAGGCTCCGAGGAAACAGCGCTGATATTTTTACTGAAGATTGTAGATCAACACAGGAAAAATATTTGATTGAATTCCCCATACATTATCAAAATTTTAATTCGTAAACATTTTAATAATCGGTAACCTTAACGGGTAACGGAACAAAACAAATATCTGAAGACACTACCTATTACTATTCGACATTGGAATATTATATCGATTTAAATTCAGAATTTACCGGTAGTACGGACCTACAAACGTATCTGTAGAATGGCAAAAATGGAACTACAAACTACCATAGGACGTCATTTTGAAAATTTCATTCGAATGTCAGATTTTTTCCAGTTACGAGTCTTGATTGGGTAGTTTTCGACAGTGGCTCCCCTATCCCATTTTACAACGTTTTTATTAGCTCGTATTCTTGTTTGTCCGGTGGTTGTTTGTCCAGTACAAATCTTGCAATCAATTTTTAACTAACTTCCCGACTAGCTAGACATTTGAAACTTTTAGAATATACCAGAACACGATGCCAATGCATTCTTTCAACACTTTTAGCCATCTTTAAGCAGAATCTAATTTTCAGTTAATTCTGTTTTGTATGGAAAGTTATTTCAGAAAAATCCGTAAAAAGTAAAAGACTATTATTGAGTGCTAAGGGGGTGATCCTAGCAACTAATTTATTAATATATACGTGCGTTACTATGGAAATCAAATTGAAATGTCAAAATGACATTTCAGTATTGTATGCCTATTTTGTTTGTTTCGTTTCGTATCGTTTGTTTGTTTGTTTTTTATTTACTTCATATCAAGTACAAGTTTGAGCATATTGAAAACAAGCATATTGATATTGAAATTTAAAAAACGTTGTATATAAAAAGTTCTTTTTATCTTATAATTATTTCAGATAAGTTTGTAGGTCTGTATCTACAATTTTAGAACGAAGTAATGATGGGTGACAATATTCTCGAAATTCTATCTATCTCTTTCTAAGAACAAAAAACTAGAAAAACTAAGATCTTGAACGATGTATTTAAAGCGATTTTCTGTTTAAAACCGTTCGACTGACCCAAACTATTGGGTATGATCCACTTTTGTATCTACTAGAACTAGGCGGACAACATATTGCGACCCTGATTGCCAAAATTGCCAACAGTTAAAATGGTCGACGATAAGTGTGCATCGAGTTATCTAATTTAGGTCAGAACCTTCTTAATAATTTAAAACCGTCCCAAATTATTTTGGTATTATGTTAAATCAATAAGAAAGGATAGTGGACATATGTGAACAGTCATGGAGCGGCAGATTCATTTGCTAGTCACGTTAAGTATGTATATGCAATTAGAATACCGACACACATGGCCACAACACGACGCCTCCAAGAATCACTGTCGCTAGTCAGACTTCTTGCATCGTTGCAAGTCATACCAAGATCTTGTAGCTCCACCGTATACACTCTTATTTAGCGGCCTTACAGGACGCTGGAATCAGGTTGGATTGAAACATAGGCAAGCCAGATTGAAGTTATCTTCTATCCGCAGCACGTGGTCAAGCCAGGTTCAACGTCGCCTATCCACTTTCAGCGTGATGAGGCTACTCGGTGCGTTCTCTTGTCTCCTCGTTACTCTTAAAGTCACACACATCCCCAGTATCCGTCGTAAACATCTTTTATCAAAGCTCAGTATACGGTTGCTCTGAGCCTCCGTAAGGTGCCATGATTCGCTACCATAAAGCAGCACCGTCAGAATGCAAGCGAAGCAAGTCGAATAGGAGGCATACAGGAGATGTCAAAAGTTAGGTACTCCAATTCATAAGAGTGGTGTCTACAAACTAGGTATATCAGTGGAGAACAAAACTGGTGATTGTTTTTTTATATCTATACCAGAAAAGATTGTTGGGCTGATAATAACATAATATATAGTAATATAACAATAAGTAATAAGGTCAATTGTTTAATGCGTTAGGAATAATAACTTTCGTAGTGAACGCTTCTCCCATGGTAAATTTTATAGCACAATGTAATAAGGAGATAACCAAAAAACTTACTGACATCAGAAAAACAAATATGACAATGGACAACCACCAAGTTTAGTGAAACCTTCAAACGAAGCTGTGTACACACACTAGATAACTGCTCGAATTCTATTTTTTTAAATGATAAAAAAAATATTATTCACAAACTATGTAATTAGTATAATAATAATGCTATTACAATTGACTTGATCTCACGCGCAACCCTCTGGTGGGTAATTTTCTAATCATATTCCTCTCGAGGTCTCTGAAACAAACAAAAATATACCGCCAATTAGTCAAGATCCAGTAAAATAGAGGCTATATTTCTCCGCAATAAAAGTTATCGCAGAAAAAATATAGGTTAAGGTTAGGTTAACCGAAATTACAAATTATCTAACTAAAAGAAATGTTTTTTCATAAGGACGTAAAATTCCTAAAATTCATGAATCCAAGAATCTCTTCACAGCGCACCCAGGATCTCAGCTATTGTTCGTCTACATTCACATTCATGGTGAATGTAGCAATCTTTAAAATGTTGTATGTGTGATGTACATGTAGCACAGTTTCATGACACAGACACTTCTCTGCTGTGTGACAGTTGAATAAAGTAAAAGAAGGTCGGACATTTACTATTACTAAAGTGGGATACTGCAATTTGTCACACTTGTAGACTTTAACCTTTGTTAACTCTGTTAGTTGTCTAGCTCTAGCGATACCCGTCCATCCCATAAACCATGCACCACCATATTTATGTAGACGTACTAAACAAAAATGAATTATTCTCGAGTAGATACCTATATCGCAAAATTTTAATGTGTATTAACGTATACCTACTGTGACGCCCCCGTATGGTCCCCATTTGGGTGTGTCTTTATGTACCTGGAGACGCCCGAATCGGTATCAAAGCCAACAAATAATAACGGCTGATTGCGAAAATAATTAAATAATGTATAATACCACTAATAAATAATATCTGACCAGCAACATTGTCCAAAAAAAAAAACACGTATGGCAACGTCGCATTGTGCACAGCTCGCGAGTCCAACGGTTTTTTTTTTTTGGCGCGGAGAACGCTGCAAGCAGCTAAATCGAGGACGCGTACATTTCGCCCTCCGTAGAATAAAATTATTAAAAAATGTAACCATATAGTATATTAACGTAAATAAACTCGCCGCTTTCCATCATAATTCCGGTGTATCAATTATTTACCTCCAAATCCTAAAACGCAGACGATAAACCAGAAAACAAAACAAAAAGTGACAGTTGAAAAATTCACACACACACGCCAAAATGGAGGGAATTGATAAGTGGCGCCCAACGTGGCGTTTGGCGTGTGTGTGTGAATTTTTCAACTGTCACTTTTTGTTTTGTTTTCTGGTTTATCGTCTGCGTTTTAGGATTTGGAGGTAAATAATTGATACACCGGAATTATGATGGAAAGCGGCGAGTTTATTTACGTTAATATACTATATGGTTACATTTTTTAATAATTTTATTCTACGGAGGGCGAAATGTACGCGTTCTCGATTTAGCTGCTTGCAGCGTTCTCCGCGCCAAAAAAAAAAAACCGTTGGACTCGCGAGCTGTGCACAATGCGACGTTGCCATACGTGTTTTTTTTTTTGGACAATGTTGCCGGTCAGATATTATTTATTAGTGGTATTATACATTATTTAATTATTTTCGCAATCAGCCGTTATTATTTGTTGGCTTTGATACCGATTCGGGCGTCTCCAGGTACATAAAGACACACCCAAATGGGGACCATACGGGGGCGTCACACTACCTACTTTTATATCTTATACCTTTTGCTTATAATATGTATTACAAAATCAAAATACTTACACCATATGCAAAACTAGGCCTGCGTCAACCAGTGGCCCAAGGTTTGGAAGTTTCCTTAGTCCACTTTCTATAATACGGCTGGAACAGAAAAAAAAACATGATAATATTTAATAGCAGGACTAGTCTACAATGGGGAGATTAAACATATTAAGTATAAAATATAATTTATCATTTGAAAATTCTTCTGATAAATATATAACCACTTGAAAAGTTTTTTTTTAATACGACACCAGGGCTCGAAATGGACCGGAGCGCACCGGAGCGCCGTTCCTGTTCGTGAAATCGGTAAAATTATCGCTCCGTCTCGTGGAATAAATAATTTGATCGTCTGAGCTGGATAGGCCATATAATAGAAAATCTAACACACTTATTTTTATGAAAAAAAAACACATATACTTTGAAAACGTTACTATCTGAAAATCTTCAGAAAACTGTCGAGCGCTCCGGTTCGTAAATTTTTCCATTTCGAGCGCTGTACGACACCCAGTAGGATTCCAACCTACACCCCCCGGGATTCCCGCCCATGTGATCTGATCACTAAGCTATATGTATCTTATCTAATTGTGACGAAACTAACTAATAGTTTTTACAATACTCTCTGCGCATCTACACAAGACTGCTTTCATACGCTACGGCAGCTATCTCAGGTAGGTTTGTATCGAAGAATTAGCACTTATTGTAACATTACAATAAGTTAATTGTAATTGTGACAATAAGTGCTAGGTTTTAACAACACCTCTTTTGGCTGTGGTAAATTTTAGAGCGAGATAAACAGTTTTGACTGTTTAGACGGCTAACTTATTGTAATTGTTATAATAAGTGTTAAGGCCATGCATTAGTTGAGACACGGTCTAAAAAGATCGTCGCTAGGCGATGCGCGGTTTGCGGGTCGCGGGTGCAAATGAGGCATGTCAAACCAAATATTATTTGTCTTATAAATCCAACATGTGTCCATTTAATTTTCTGTTTATTGTTTTATCAGTGACAATAATAATATATTCATTGACATGTTTTCTTTTTAAAGTAAATGGGTAACGTTTTAAGTCATCTTTACACGATTTAGGAATTATTACGGCCGTCGCCATCACGAAGCAAAATGACGTCCTTCCAGCTCTACATGCTCTCTCAGAATGGGAGCGAGTGCAAAATTTCGTCGCGCCTATGGTAGAAAATTATTTGGCGTTTCACTGATGAATCACCTTAATATTTCGATATAAACCTACCCTAGATAGCTGCCGTAGCGGGCAAAAGCAGTCTAGAATAGTTGCATTGACGCAGTTTCTAAACTGCTTTATTTATTGGTATAATTGTTACTTTTTTATAAAAAAGATTTTTTCTAATGGTTCTATTATATTTCTCAGAAATTTAAGTGTAAATTACCATAACGTTGTCAACCTTTTCTCGTAGATGGAAACAAGCAAAAATAAAAATTATTCAGCTAAATACTTTGTTGTTTTTTTGATACTTACAATGAGTGAAAATGTAAAGGCGCCGGATCGAGGAGATCGTCAGGCAAACTTTCCAAAAGAGGTGCTTTATTTATGTACCTGAAATATAAACACGAATCTTTGACGACAGTCCCTTACCTATTCTAATAATATATTTTATATAAGTAGACTTTTTTTGACCGATCTTAGGATCGTCATATAGGAAGGTCATATGGGCATCCACAGAGTGGAGGTTTGTATTAACAGATTTTTGTTGTTCACTTGCTCAACCTATTGGGTCCAAACTCTGACTCCAAACAGACATCGAAAAACAATATGTGTATTTTGCCAGACCCAGGATTAGAACCTGCGGCCTACTTCATTATAAGCCGATGCGTAAGTCGCTCGGCCATCGTGGGCATCACACGCTGGCCGAGATAATACGATTAAAATAAATTTATTTATTTACATAAGTAAACTTTCCAAATGAAAAATTCGACACGTTCACACAATGATATAAAAAACAAAAACATATAAGCAGTATTAAAAAAACAGTATAAAAAGTAAATACAAAAATTATAAAGTAGTTGACCGAAGTAGGTACATCAAATAAATTAAACAGAACATTTTTTAAGAATCTAAAAAACAGCGTCCATCGAAACACATCTTCAGGTATCCGAAGAGATTTGGTTGAACCGCTATCCTGCCGAATCGGCATTTCCAATGGCAGGTTAGGTCTGCTCCTTGGGAGAAAAATTAACTGATATTCCAGATTTCCAAGAAATATGTCAGGGACAGGTTAACACTACCAGTAATGGCGTAGTTTTCATTTACACCGAGTTCCTCTTCTTATTCCACGGCGCTACATCCCGGGGTGGGATTTGGCCTCCTCCACAACCGCTCTCCACTCACTCCGGTCTCTCGCCACACTTCTCCAGTTACCGGGTCTTCCTATATGAAGCCAGTCCACTTCTACGGCGTCAGCCCACCTCCTTCTTGGAAGGCCTCTGAGTCTCTTCCGTTGGGGTAGCCACTTCGTCATGATCCTTGGCGCTCTAACTTCAGGCATTCTCTCCACATATCCCGCCCATCGTAGTCTTTGTGAAAAGATTTTAAAGGTAGCCTCGAATCAGTTTAAACCAGTCATATTATTATGAATATCTTCTTTCTTCGGCAATATCCGCCCCTTAATTGGAGCATATGGACAGGTTGAGGTTCTCTTCTGGCATCCGCAGCACGTGGCCGAGCCAGGTCCAACGTCGCTTCTTCACTCTCATTGTGATGAGAGGCTGCTTGGTGCGTTCCCTTATCTCCTCGTTGCTCCTAAAGTCATACCACCGCACACCCAGTATCTGTCGCAAACATCTGTTTTCGAAGCTCAGTATACCGTTGCTCTGAGCCGTCGTAAGGTGCCATGATTCGCTACCGTAAAGCAGCACCGTCAGAATGCAAGCGTCGAATAGGCGCCATTTGGTTTTGACCGAGTACAATCGTGAGTCCCAGACATTCCGCATCGAGTTGAATGTTGCTTCAGCCATTCCCATTCGTATAGCGAGATTTTTCTGCAAAATGCCATCTCCCGTGATGTGTACCCCCAGGTGCTTGAAGCTGTCGACGCACTCGATGTTTTGTCCGTCGCTAATCAGTGAGAAATCTGGATCAGGACAGGTGCTATTACACAAAACGTTGGTTTTCTTCGCGTTGATTTTCAAACCAACGCGAGATGAGTTGTTTTGCAAACTGTCGATTGTCTCTTCAATGCCATCGATGGAGTTGTCGAATAGGACAGCGTCATCGGCGTATTCCAGGTCGCATAGCTTCACCGTGGGGGTAACAGGTATGACTCAGTCGGGCGGTATTGACTACCGTAGTATGAAGTCAAAGAGGATGATGAAGAGAAACGGAACAAGGACACAACCCTGTCTGACTCCGGTCGTGACCCCGAACCATTCCATGACAGTGTCACTAATTCTGACACAGCATTCGCTATTCTCGTGCAGGCAATTGATTATGGCAATGATCTTGGGAGGAATCCCGTATGCTCCCAGTATCCTGCAGAGGGAGGGGCGGTGCGAACTGTCAAAAGCCTTCTCATAATCCACAAAGCAGCAGGCCATCGGACTATTCAGCTCATGGCTCTGCTGGAGTCTCTGGAGAAGACATCGTAGGTTGTGGATTTGGTCTGCACACGCTCGTCCTAGTAGAAACCAGGCCTGGTTTTTCCAGAGGACGTGCATGTTTGAGTCCCTTATTCTCATAAACAGGATGTTTGCCAAAATCTTTCCCGGAGCACTGAGTAATTACTCGGTAATCGTCGTATCTAAGAGGATCACCTTTTTTGTGAAGTGTGATGATTTCACCATTCGCCCAGTCCCTTGGACAGCGCTCTTCTTCCCACACCTTTGTCATCAGATGAAACATAGGGTAATATCACACATTGTATTTATTTATTTAAGAAAACAAAATATTGTGGACATAACAAAATCAAAAATTGAAGACGTACACAATATGAAATTTACATTACAACAAATATTTCCCTCAAAAGAGAGAAAAGAACAGAATAATAAAATAATACTAAAAATAAAAACATACTTAGTAACGGCCCACATACGCCACGTAGGTCAAAATGGAGCTTTTATGGTATTTTCAAGCCTGGACATCCCTTAAACGTTGTAGATAGTCTATTAATATAATTTTGAAGCCTTATATATTAATTTATTTTAAACATTTGATGACTGCAATAAGTATTTTTATTACATAAAATAGTATTCTTTTAAACCTCTCGATCTAATGTTGTAGAATATAGTCATATTTTAGTACATCCATGTGCAGTGGTGTTAAGATTTTTGGATTTAATAATTTTTAAACGCATTTATAAAACCATTAGTAAAATTGTTGTTAACATTATATGGTGAAATATTTACGATACAAAATTATATTTGTAATCTCTGTGATCCCAAATTTGACAAGAATTAGGCATTTTATTATTAAAAAAATGGGAACGATTAACACATTTGAAGATTATTATAAGGATACTAATTATAAGCTATGTCTTTGACCATTCAAATGTGATAAAACATTCTACGAATAATGATTGTTTTATAATAATAATTATTGACCTAAGAAAAAGGTAGTTTTTTTCTTTTGAAATACGCCATTTCTTTTGGCATTTCCCAGTGGCTAAGCTACAACATATGGCCGTAGCCATAAATTGACAAACGATAACTGAAGTAGGGAGTAAGATCATGTTAACGCGCGTGTTTGAACATGTACCTAACCGAAAAAACGATTTTTAAACGATCCACACCCATGATGGCTGCACGGCTTAAGCGTCGGCGTATAACGTTATGGGTCCCATGGTGGAATCCTGGGTCTGGCAAGTACACATATTGTTTTTCAATTTGTGTATGAGTCAGAGTATGGACCTAATAGGTTGAGCAAGTGGCTGACATCCATTTCTCGTAAAAAAAAATCTGTTAATACAAACCTCCACCCTGTGGAGGCCCTTATTATCTGAAGGATCTTATTACGATCGGGCATGGCCGGGGGGGGGGGGATTTAATTAATGTAAAAAAGTAGACTATAGGTACTATTATGAAAAAAAAATGCAACAATATCAAATTTTATAAAAATAAAAAATTGGAATTTACGGTTGTTATTTTATTAGTTATCGCATGATGCTTCAAAACCAGGCAGTGGGTCGGATCTCCGTGTCGTTAGACCGGCACTATGTCTGTCGTGTGGTTAGCCCCAATGATTCTGACGTGATAGCTAAGCCAAAGACGGCACTTGGAAAGGTTAGTACAATAATTACGAACGCTTTGAAGGTACAGGGATCCCACACCCCCCCCCCCGTCACGTGACATGTAAAATTGGGGTGACACTTCATTGGACAGGCCAAATTTCATCCTCATCATTATACCGGAAGGGTCGGGAAATATAGACTGCGGTGGTTAGCTTGTGTATATAGAGACACAGCATCCCTGAGGCTTAGCGGGGTACAGGGAACTTGCGGCAGCCAGAGGGGAGGGGGACGTTTCCTGGACCGGGGCATTAGGTTGTAGTACCAATGTTGATGATGAATTAGCGTATCAAAATACTAATGATATTAGGAACTGTTATGTAAGTCAGTCACAAATCTAATTTAACAAAAAAATCATTACGGCCGTGACCTTAGATTTGAAATGTCAGACGGCAGTGATGGTCAACTACGCGCTATATGCATGGAAATAATGTCGAATTACTCACAAGGATCGCATCATAGATAAGTCTGCCAAACAATCCGTTCCCATTTCTTTTAAATGCGGGACGTTCAGGAGAGACCTATAAAAATAAATATTGTTGCAATTATATTACATCGTAGGGCTGTCGTATGACGAAATTTCGAAATGAACATAATGAATATAATAGTTAAAATGTTAAATTAAACACATTGAAGAAATTTCTTCTAGATTAGCTGTAAAACAAGATTGTAGGCTAGGTACTTCATAAGGATATTCAGGTACTGAACACACATTCAAAAATACTGCGCGATGACGAGACGTAGCGTGTATTTTAATCTTTAAATGGCTTAGAGTTTGTCTCCTGATTTACTTGCACAAGAGTGATGTGAGAGTTTCATCTCGGATTAACGCTATAACGAATGCTTTGATATACTATAATATAATTATATTGATAAGGTAATATAGGTCAGTATTCAAGTCAACTTTATATTATTTAAATAACCAAATTTCAGATTATGACACAAAATTCTACTTAATTAAGGTGTCTATATAACTTTCTGAGTTCTTTCTCCGGTCGATCACACTCGGCCTCTATGCGTCTCTCTTGAAGTTAACCATTGATCTCTTCCGGGTGGTCTTAGTTCCGAGTGACCAGTAGGGTTGCCTTTATACATTATGGAGAGCTTTGAATCCATCGCATCTAACAACGTGACAGACCTACGTGAGTCTTCGTGCCCTCAATATATTATATTAGATTGAAAGTTCCCGAAAAGCTCAGCGTTTTTACGTTTGCTTCACCATTGTTTTTATTCAACGGAATTAGTTTTCTTCTGAGAGTTTTATTTAAGAATACTTGAATAGCCTTCTCTGGTTTCTCAGTTAGGCTCCAGGTTTTAGGCTCAAATATAATTATTGGTTTCACGGTCACGTTATCTACTCTCAATTTCATAATTTTTAACAGCTTGGACCCGAAAAAACTCTTCAGTCATGCTGGTGAGTTCGAGTTTCATCTGTCCTTTTCGGAGATATTGGTTCCCGACAACAACAAATAATATACATAATAATATAATTGGGCCAAGGTTTGATCCCATTGGAATATCTTATCATGAGCTTATAGTAAAGAGCTTTCTAACCGGTGTGCCACGCGACAGCAACCGTGATTAATTGGGAAGAGTTTTTGCAAGATATTGGTTTCATAATAATATGTCGAGTGAATTTCATGAGTTTAGCAATGCCAATGGCATTACAATTAATTACTTTGTATCTTTTGTATCGACCAAATACACACCAACAGCAAGCTATCGTTCTCGCCAACGCTCACTGTTAAAAGTACAAAAAAATTATCTAGAAAGTTTTCTAACAAGGAATTATTGTGAAATAGGCTAAATATATTTATTAAACTGTTTGAATAAAATATAATATGTCACGAGAAATAGTATAACCTTATCTAATAGCATGTTAGGAAGCACTGTTATAGTATATAATAATATGGAAAATAAATTAAATGATATATGTAGGTTACTTACAAATCTATAAGCAAAGCGGTGTAATTGGAGATCGTTTTCCTGGTGAATCGTGAAATTTGCGGACCGCGAATTTCTATCAATCCATTGTCGTTGGATATCGCAATTGAGCCGCCATCAATTGCATTTATTTCGGCTCGCGAACCGGTGATTGAGCACGCCACTCTACACACACCAATAATATTAATTAGTTAGATGCAAGTTCGAGTATTTTTTTCATATATGCAAATGGACCGTTTATACCTATATGTATTGATATTGAAAAAGATTTTTAGAGTTATAGATAAAATTATCTAATTTCGCAATGCTAATTAATTTGTGGTAAACATCCCACATAATTTATTAGCCAGGTTTGCACCGTGCACCTAATAGAAGCCAACGACCAATCCATTTCTTACCACAACCGGTCTTATTCGGACGAATTATGAGACGCAAATATGGGACGTAATGAATCTGTAGTTTATAAGCATTGGAATGTCTCCCCGGAGCAGTCACCCAACATTGAGGTCCGCTCCCATGTGGGCTTTCACTGACTTTAATTATAATACATGGTCATGGAAGAGAAGAGCAGATTCGCAGCCATAAAGACATTAATGTACACATACCGATTTAAAAGTCCAATACACAACTAATTAGACGGACAGTCATGTAAGTTAATGCCCATGATGACCGAGCGGCTTACATGTCGGTATATACTTAATATTTTGGGTCCCGGGTTCGAATCCTGGGTCTGGAAAATACACATATTGTTTTTCAATTTGTGTTTAGAGTCAGAGTATGGACGTATATATATATATCAATATCATAATAACATCAATTTCTCGTAAAACAAAAATCTGTTAATATAAAATAAATATAATTACAAGATAAAAAGAACTTTTTATATACAACATTTTTAAATTTTCTGTTGAATTATTATGCTCAATATGCTCAAACTTGTACTTGATATGAAGTGAATAAAAAACAAACAAACAAACATAGAATATTAAATGTCATTTTGACATTTCATTTTGATTTCCATAGTAATGCACGTATATAATATTAATAATTTAGTTGCTAGGACCACGCCCTTAGCAACCAATAATAGTATTTTGCTTTTTATGGATTTTTCTGAAATAACTTTCCATACAAAACAGAATTAACTGAAAATGAATTCAATTCTGCTTAAAGATGGCTAAAAGTATTAAAAGAATGCATTGGCATCGTGTTCTGATATATTCTAAAAGTTTCAAATGTCTAGCTAGTCGGGAAATGAGTTAAAAATCGATTTCAAGATTTGTACTGAACAAACAACCACCGGACAAACAAGAATACGAGCTAATAAAAACGTTTTAATAAATGATCTTATTAGGATCGGACATGGTCAACAAACTTATGTAAGTAACGAAACGCAAATCGTCAGTATTAGGCCACCTATTTTTTTTACAAACAATATTAAAGCAGAGAATATTAGTTTTTTCTGTAAAACCAATTCAACTAGTGACTTGCAATTAAGCATTGAAATAAAAAAGGTGATATTTTGTAATAAGAATTTAATTTCTTTTAGGTTACCCACGTATTTATTCGAAAACTGGACAGTACAGCCTAGTTATAGACCAACATGCATTTATGCCTATAAATAAATAAGCACTGTATAAAAAGTATATTTGCAATCATTCCTAGAAAAATATTTAAAATACCCAGTTGTATAAAAATGTCAAAAGTGCGGACATCCTTGTGGAAAAATTTTTCATCTTCCACCCGAATTAGCGCCGCGTGGTCTCGTGGAGTGTTGTTATAATTAAAGTGCGCATATTTATTATATTACTATAATTATTATATTTTATTAATTAATTTGGTAAAATTTCCCGCCAGCACGACTTTATGTTCTTCGAAAGAAAACCTCCCCCCCCCACCTTTGTGGGTCAATCAAAGAAAATAGAAACAATTGTAGGGAAATGTGTATTGTGCAAGACTGTGCTTTATCTACGTTAGATATTATGCTTCGTCTCATTCGTATGCGAAGATAGAGTATGCCTTCTAAAAAGACGCGTGTTCTTTCCAAATAATCGCTACGACTTTGGACTACCGTACGAGTCAATTATTCTCGAGTGGCAGTGGCGTCTTCACTGGTCAAATATTCCAGCTTGGCGTTGTAGATTGGCCTATAAGTCTATGTGAGTCTGCGACTATATAAAGAGTGCATTATGTTAATAACGTTCTCTGGAAATAACTAAAAGCTTGAACCGAAAGGAAATAACTATTCTGCTTTTACTGTAGGAATTTAAAAAAATGCGGCGTCATAATATGGAGAGCGAAAAGATCTCATCTCTTGTCGGCTCGATCGTTTGTCTTTCTTTATTTCTTTCCTTTCCCTTCCTTCTCATTTTCTACGTTGCTCTTCTACTACCAACCGTTTTAAAAATAATTTCAATGCGTGGCGACCTATGTCATGCAGATGCGTCACACCACCTTTTCAGCGCCAGTTTTATAGAGTTATCATAAGATGAGTCTGGGGACGTGTAGATTAGCACAAAGAGAGACTGGAGGTGTTTCGTAAAGGCTGGGGATGTGTAGTCAGCAGCAAAAGGGGCAACATATGGAGGATTAAGTATTATAGTACTTATTTGTATATTTGAAACTATCAGTATATTAATGTTAAAACCACAGTACGTACATTGTAGGTTCCTACTGACTTCATCATTTTGGCACTACAGCCCTGGTTTAGAAACTTTATAAATCCCGGATGAACCTATACCATTCGGTATGAGTAGCAATCGGAATACCGTAGGCTTTTGGTTGTGACATCCCTACTTAGGGAATGCATTCACAGACTGAATTTTCAATCACTATTTCACGCTGATTTTCCCTAAAAAATACTCACCATACTTTATACTGTTGTCTTAACTGAAACAATACCTCGAACTTATGAAATTTGAAACATGATTTACTAATTATTATTATACTCACATAACATAAATTAATATTTCGGCGCACATTCCGTATAGTTCCATCTTCAACGGAGTTAACTTTCCACGGATTTCGTTCAAAATATTGTCTCTATTTAGGAAAATAATTAATGTATTGAATGAAGATATTTGTCCGTAAATTGTTTGTAGGTACCACCACCTTTCATCATCACGTGGACACGGCCGAATTATTATTTCGTACTAACCAATAATTATCACTGTTAGATAGAATATCTACGTTTTGACAGCTATTAAATTCTGAGTAGCTACTCAGCAATCTGATAAAGGTCTCTTGCAGCTTCAACTATTGTAAGCGGGATGCGGAATATATCTATATTATAAATATTTGTGGAACATATGATCACACCACTATGATAATATTGCCATATCGGTTGACATTAAGTTTAGGTGATTAGGTACAATTAAATTATTGTCTGTTATGTTATTATGAACTCGCGACGGCACAGGTCTTGGTGACTTTCTGCTACTGAAAATCGGTAGACGCGTCGCTCTTAATTTGTCCTCCAGAGACCGACATAAGTGATGCCTACTATTATGTACGTACATATTTAGAGTTGGCACACAAATCATGCATACATTACCCATTAACTATCTCTCGGCTCGTGTTCCTCCAATTAAGCGACGGGGGAATGCGGGCTAAACTCACACCGAATTTAAAAAAAATCCAATATTATCGGTACGTACGGGTAAAGGTGTATCAATGAGTTGACACATAGCCAGTGGCGAGGGATGGAGGTAGGTTGTGGAGATTCGATATAAACAGAGTACACTACACTTTGTCAGTCATGCGTATTTGTTTTCATTGAACCACCGGTACGTAGCTATATACACTGTGGCAGATTAAATTCCGCGTCTGGCAATAATATCAAATGCCATTGATACGCCTCTTTATAATATACAATAAGATGAAATGTTATTCATTTGTATTAATATATGCAGTAATAAATAAATAGATAAATACATATGTAAATACAAAAATCTTAGAATACATTACATCATTTTCATCTTAGTGCCGGAGTGCAAAGTTATGAATCATGTACTCGACGTGTGTGTGTAGATACCTACAATTTTTGTCACGTTATCTCTCTTTTCAGAGTTTGTGTAAAAGATAGTGCTTTTTTTGTCTCATTTTCATAGTAGGTACAATGTTTAAGCTCCATCTCTATAGATATAAGATAATCTTCAACAGTTTTGGTCCATTTGCTTCACATAAGAGTGAGCATGGTAACATACCTAATTTTGAGATGGTTAGTCAGTACCTATTTTGAATAAGATGTACCTACTTCCGTCTAATAGTCTAGAAAGATAACCGGAGTGGTGGTACTCGTAGTATCCATTTAAAGCACAATAGCCATTCTATTACTGACGATTACCTTCGCAAGAGGCTTCCAAATCCACCATAAAATGTGACCAAATAATATATGAAACCTTTTTTTTTGCTAGAAATTGATTGGTTTCATTTTTATCGTTGTAGACAATGGAGGTCAAGGCTGTATTCTGTGAGGACCAAATGTCGTTTGTTTAACGCGTGCGTGCTACCTGTGCTCCTGTATGGCTGTGAGACATGGCATCTTACTAAGCTTCAAGAGTCACGGCTTTTGAGCTTTGAGAATCGATGTCTCCGCAGAATCTTAGGGGTACATTGGTACGACCGCGCTACAAATATCCGAGTTCGTGAGCAGACACAACAGCCTTCGGTGATTGAAGTTATCACGAAGAGACGATTCACGTGGCTGGGACATGTATTCCGGATGCCGCCAAAGAGTGCGGCACTTCGTACCCTTGTGGCACAGCCTCAAGGGTTCCGTCGCCGTGGCCGGCCCTCCCTCACCCTGCAGCGATGCTACAAAAGCGACCTACGTGCTGCAGGTCTGACATGGCGGGAGGCACAGGAGTTGGCGATGGACCGAGGGAAGTGGCGCCAACTTGTGCTTGCCCTATGCCCCAATGTTGGGACGTGACAGGGTGAAAGAAGAAGAAGAGACAATGGTCAACGCCTGCAGTGAAAATAAAGCTAAAATATCTATATTAATTAAATTATTTGATAAATAATAAAATATGTATGGTGAGCGAATGAGACCACTCTCCTCTCGTATAAATGTTCAAAATCAATAGCAACAAGATGATCGACGAACACGTAAAACGACCACGTGAGTGAGGCAAGTAAGATTTAGTATGTACCAGCGCTCGAAATGGAAAAGTTTACGAACCGGAATGCTCGATCATTTTCTGAAGATATTTACACACTGTCCGACAACAAGATCTCATCGACAACCGGAAGTCGCTGTAGTCGCATATGGAAGACTTCTCAGTGACGCACCTGTCATGGCGGCAACACGTGTTTAAATAATGTATCGACTTACTTTTTAGATGCGACTCCCTTTATTCTTCACAAAATAAACCGAAAGCTTACTAATAATAATTTTAGTATCACTTCTGATCGTTTAATATATATTTTTATTATAAAAAGAATAAAATTACGTAAGTTGATAGATCCGTACACCACGGAAGCTTAAATGAAATGATAAATTTAAGGGCGTTGCTCATTTTAAACGGAAGTACGATTAACTGCATAGGAGGGGCTTGTTAGTTCACAGTTTTAACACGTGGAAAAGAAGTTCTTGTTCGACAATGGTTATCAAATTTTATGTGTATTTTATAAAAACAAGTGTAGTAGATTTCCTATTATTTGGCATATCTAGCTCAGACGGTCAAAATATTTTTTCCACGAGATGGAGCGATAATTTTACCGATTTCACGAACCGGAATGGCGCTCCGGTACACTCCGATCCATTTCGAGCCCTGGGACGTACTAAATAAAATAAAATAATGTTGTGGTAAATGCTCGTTTAACGCTCATCCACTGAATGTATGTATTTTGAATTATTTATTCTCCAAAGAAGTAATATCTACTTATCTAACATTTTAGGTAGGTACCTATCTAGACGAAGTGTCAGCTGGTTTAAAATCGGCATGTGAGTGCGACAGAGAAAGTTTTCGGAAGCGATTGGTGATAAAGATATAAGTTAGAGTGAAATGGAGTAAAATAGAACATTAGCCCAAATTTCACTGCTGTGAAATCACTTTAGGGGTGTTTGGCTGAACGGTGATGATTACATTACACAATTTTTTTTGTCTAAAAATAAAATAATTGTTTAATGGTCGATTTATAAACACGATTAGCTGTGCTGTATCGAAAATTAGTATCCGACATAAGAAAAACAGAGACGCCATAATTCTTAATTGTATCAGTATATCCTCTAGTCCCAGTGTACACACCACGATTATCCCGAGCAGGGTTTCCCAAACCATTTTCTGCAATGGAACACTTTGCAAACCCGAAAATTTTAACGGAACATTTAGCTTATTTTTTAGGCTGGGTAATTCCTACTAGTAAAAATTTAAAAAAAATGTTCAAACACATAATTTATTTAGTAATTATTTTTAAATATAAAACTATAATATAATATAAACATAAAATATGAATAAATAAAGCACTTAATGACTTTGATGATTTTGAGTCCTTGAATTGGATATCTGCTTGATATCAGGCACAATATTGGTAATTTGCATTCTAATATCTAGTGTGGCGTCGAGCCTGTACTTGCACTTTGACTTCGTTGCAGCATAAAGAGAAAATCCCGCTTCGCGTATAGGTTGTACAAAACGGAAGTAAAACAATAGCTTGTTTTGAAAAAATGGGGTACTCTCCTGACAAACTCGCCCAGAAATCTAACATCCAAATATATTCTTCAAATTATAGTATAGAAGATACCTACGTCTGTTATCTATGGTTGTATATTATCGTTGTTGATTGGTTGCTATGGTTTCCTGTGCTCCTATTTTCTGCATGTCGCTGGTGTTGCCATCTCTGCTGCCGCATGTATACGCTGTACAACTGTGTATCTTTCCATGATAATTTGCCAAACAATACTGAACACAAATATCAATTTTTGTCTGATGATGTTTTAAAAATCGATAATTCTAATTTGATAACCCTATATTATTATGTGAATAAAAATGTCATAACTCGAGTATTAATTGATGAATCATTCCAATGGAGTTCAAATTACGTAAACGCCAGTTGAATTCATAAAAAACAAGTAGGTACTTACATATAAAATGCATTTCTTTATTTACAACATTTAAACATGTGAACACAAAATTTACATTGATTTACATACATACATACTTATTATTAATTTGTCATTTAATGAGAATTTGCAAGAAAGACATACATAATAGGTAATTAAATTAAATTTAAACATGATATCACGTGCCACATTTTATTGTAAAATCACTAGAGGCATACAGCAATTATTATGTTACTTACATAAAAAGTCAAATTGACAAAATTAAAAAATCTAACCATATTGTAATAGATGCATCGACGCGTTCAATACAAATATTTTTTTTTAAGTTATCGTTGTCTATAAATAATTTTATTAATTTTTACACATAATAATAATTATAATAATACATTCGTCACAAGTCACGTCTCACACTACTATGTGAAAACTTGACGCTATATCTACATGATAATGATATTGTATTAGGTATATTATTTACAATACTTAACTTTACCATAACTCACATTTTTTATCAACGGTATTTTTAAATTTCCAAAGTCAAATAATAGCAATATTTCACAAGTGTATATACATTACTGGGAAACATAACAGACGCACTGAATTCTGCCATATTTAAAACTACACGAAAATACCCCTTTCTACTTTTCTCTATCTTTAGCTTTTTCAATAGGCATTTATTTGAACTACAGTCTCTTACCGTGTGTTCTTCCTTCTTTTTCAATTCAATACTAAACTTGGTTTCGGGATTATTTAATTAGGCGATAATAACTTATTCTTTCTTTTGACCATGTCCGATCATAATAGCATCATATGGGCCTCCACATAATGGAGGTTTGTATTAACATATTTTTGTTTTTACGAGAAATGGATGTTAATCACTTGCTCAACCTAGTAGGTCCATACTCTGACTCCAAAAACAAATTGAAAAACAATGTGTATTTGCCATACCCAGGTTCCAACCTGGGATCCGCGACATTATAAGCCGCTCGGCATGAACTAGCAGCCCTTTTTATTCCAGTGACATTCGCCGTCACCTAGTCAAAACATTTTTCGATATGTTATATGGGCATCTCCACATCCAAACATAGTACACTGTACACTTTACCATTTATTAATTATTGTTACCTCTTTCGAAAGGCTTATGGAAGATCACAAGATGAGCTCAAATACAAAAAAAAAATATAACAAATTAAGAGCCGTGAAAGTTTATTTCGTTATTTAATATGTACGTTCTTATCTCTATTGATTGGTATAAACTTTTACGTGGCTGAAACCAACAGATTCATGTCCACTTGCGTTTATTCGATGTCTTCTACTATTTATATATTTTTTAAATCTTTCTTACAATGCGTTGTATTTTTTGTCTGAATTTTAGCTCAATATTGGTTATATAACGGCTTAATATATTATTACTATTTATAATAATATCTATCACATTTGCCGAGTATCCATTTATATAATATTGTCTGTTAAAGCTAGTTTTTTTATGCATATGGTGCGAGGATTTACTACATTAATATTATATTAACACAGTACAAGTAAAAACATGAAAAAAATAATATCTCGCATGTATTCAGAAACCTACGTACATAAAATCAATTTTAGTAGATTATTCAAGTTTCTTGAATGTTGTCTTGGGAAGTAAGAAGCAAAGAAATCCTCCAACTGAAAACAACAATTATTTATGTATTAGATATAGGTACATCTGCCCGAAGCACTTAAGATAAATTAAGCATAAGCCGGCTCCCACATCAAAACTCGCCTCGTCTGCCGCACAGCCGTAAACAAAACTTTCTAGGAACGTCGATCCGATGTTGCATATGAAGACCGCGCACATCTACTTAGCGACAGTCGCACGTAACCTCTCGAAACGTATAGATATATGGATGTGGTGACCGGCGAGCCGGTATAGGAATGACCAATTCGTATGTATGTATATGCATTCTGGCGTGTTCGACTCGCAGACCGACAAGCATGCGACTTGTTGATAAAGTCGCATTTGACCAATCTGCGGAGCTCCATTTGGCAACGTGTGTTTTGTGAATAATGATGACGTCACATCGACGTATTCGACACGTAGCAGACGAGACGAGTTTTGATGTACGAACCGGCTAAGGGATATACGAGTGAAACACATACATAATTTTTTTAATTTAACAAATTTTCGAGACACTTGTTTTCATAAAAAAATTAATATCGTAGTAATAAATCTATAATATAGGTACTTACAGTAAAAACGAAACAATGATGTGGTTCGTTGATTGTATAATTATGTACGTATACGTACGAATACGCGGTCATCGACTGCCAGGCATTTATCATGGCTCCCCATACGCACGCACACTATCGACCGACCGCATTATTGTTTCGTTTTTACTGTACCTACTTATGATTTTTTTGAAAGATATATGTGTTAATGTGGATAATATTATTGATTCGATCGCTAAAATATAAATTATACATGCCGAGACACAATATTACTCCGCGAGACATCAGCTTTTCAATCTTGAGTCGGATTAATTAGACATTAGAAGGTCGACGCATTTAAGCGTTATTAAATTAATAATTACAAGATAAAAAGAACTATTAATATACAACGTTTTTACATTTTCTGTTGGATTATTGTGCTCAATATGCTCAAACCTGTACTTGATATGAAGTAAATAAAAAACAAACATACAAATATAGAATATTGAAATGTCATTTTGACATTTCATTTTGATTTCCATAGTAACGCACGTATATATTAATAATTTAGTTGCTAGGACCACCCCCTTAGCAACCAATAATAGTCTTTTACTTTTTACGGATTTTTCTGAAATGACTTTCAATACAAAACAGAATTAACTGAAAATGAATTCAATTCTGCTTAAAGATGGCTAAAAGTATTAAAAGAATGCATTGGCATCGTGTTCTGATATATTCTAAAAGTTTCAAATGTCTAGTTAGTCGGGAAGTTAGTTAAAAATCGATTGCAAGATTTGTACTGGACAAACAACTACCGGACAAACAAGAATACGAGCTAATAAAAACGTTGTAAAATAAACTATGACTTAATTACTCGTTATACAATATGGATTTTAAACCAACGTAATCATTATTTATCACAGCACGGAAATAGTGATAGAAAACCACAATACGAATCTATTTAATCGATAAAAAATTAGGATTAACAACCATATAATATTGTGTATTTTTATAATCCGCACTTCTCTATTGCCCAATCACTTCGGGACTAGTGTAAAGCTTTGGTACTTTATGGTAAGATACATTTCTTATCATTTCAGTCTTGCTTCCAGATGAAAATTCGTTCAGTTCAGTCCCAAATGAAATTCCTTGAAAAACATCACGTCGATTTGCAATCCGGCACAGATGTCGGTGTGATGGTTTCTGATCCACAACGTAAGAAATTCTTGATTCGGACTGATCAGTAATCAATTTAAAAATAAACGAGGATACATTGAAAAGACACCGTGTGCATTTGACAGGTGAGGGATTCAAGCGGGCTTGGAAAGCCAACAATAATAGTCATCAATCGCGTGCACCACGTCAAATACGATCGTGGTTTAGTTGATGCAGAAAACGCAAATGAAAAGAATGGTAGTTCTCACATATCATGACGACGCCGATGAAGACGAAAGGTACAAGGCATCCGGCTTCCAGCAGGTGCGGGAACACGAAGCCGCCCAGCACCGTACCCATCCTGCCCGACATCAACAGGATCGCCACAGCCATCGCCCTGGATACAGAAATAAACCATATTGTTAAATATACGGAGAGGTTAGTATTTTATTTATACAATTTTATAGTGTTTTATAGTTAAGTTTAAGTACTTAAGATTTTCCTTTGTCAGAAATTATGAACATCTTAAAAATATGCGTATTTTTCCAGACTTGTGCGTAAAAAAATCTAAGCAATCTTCGCAAGAGGAGCTCCCACGTTTTAAGAGTCTCGGGCTTCCACGTATCTAAATCTGCTACTAAAACCTTTTTAGTTAGGAACCATAAAAGTTCACCATCGATTATAGGGGTGTGGGATCTTCTTTTGGTGATCCAGCCCCTATTTTGCTTAAGAGGAATGTAGTTTAAATTTATCCTAAAGTTAGCCGTTTAAGTGCTGCGGCCAAGACATAATTGCATAAGGATGCACACTCGCTGTCGGCAGTCTCTGCCGCGGTACTCGAACGGATAGCGTTACCTATCTACATTATTATATCTTAGTGTTTTGTGTTATAAAGCTAGGCTTTCGAACTCGGTCACGCAAACATGCGACAACTATATACGATATTACTGCTCTGAGAGATGCGAGGGCTCAGACATACGACCCTGCAATTGGATAAAAAAATCCAATTGGAGATTCTAATTTGATGAATTTGGAATCAAGTAAAACCTGCGTCGACGCACGCAAATTGCAGTGTCGTGTGTCTGAGCACCAAGGTCCACATCCAGTCAGTGCGACAGTAGTGTCACATTTCATCGTCGTATTATATCGTGGTCGCCGAATTTGAATATCTACGGCCTACGTTAAAGCTGTCGACTTCCATATACCTACTACTTATTGAAATAATGTTTCGTTATTCCTTTCTATTGCGTTATCTATGGTAAAGTCGAAGATACATCATAGAGAATAACAGTATATTTTCCATTGAATTTCTGTATCAAACATTGACATAACACGAGCGAATGAATGTCGCATTTTGATGGCATTCCATTATAATTTTATTATACCTATCACCCACTTTTGTCAGTGCGTCAAAATTTGTCAAGTATCCACGACTAGCTGGAGTTTGTGATTTGAAAATGGTTTGTTGTCTCACCGTATAGAAGTGGGGAACATGTCGACGGCTATGGTGGAGAGGACGATGGCGGAGACGCTGGAGACGGAGATGCAGACGGTGAAGAGGGCCACAACCTCCGGCAGGCCAGCAGACCAGTACACCGCGAGACCCGATAACCCACTCAGCACCAGTCCGATGGCCGCCAACTTTCGCTTGCCCACCTTGTTGATGAGGACGCCGCCCGCCAGGTAAGCCACGAGGGATCCCACGCCGATTATTACGCTATTCACGTACGTGCTCGTGCCAGTCTCCAACTAATACACGGAAAAGTTCAATAATTATCTATCATCGTATGGTAGTGCATCCCGTTTATAAGTACAATTTTTGTCCGCCATCGTTCAATGCACATTGCATTCTGTATTGTTACTTTTGGTAATGAATATACATATACAAACATGTCTTAATTGATTGTTAATGATAATAGAAATGATACACAATTTTTCGATGTTTTTTCCGATTTTCAACAATTCAAAATTTGAAAATTTCTTGTTAAAGTTAAAACTCACACGCACACCAATGAGGCGATTTCAGATTTAAATAGTTTTGTAGTATAATAATCGTGATTTGTGATATATCGATTATATATAAAGTATTAATCGATATTTTAATTAATTTGTGGTAGATGGACGGCAAGACATGAAAAATTATGGTGACGGATAGAAAAACCGTCAAATCAAAATCAAAAAAGTGATATTTTCTGTGATTATGTCGAGTTTTATAAGATTGTGCTTAAGTTGCGGACTCTAAAAATTGAAGTGAAATCGTTGAAAAATCAACAAAACGGCATTTAAATAAGAAATGTGTGCGTTTTCCAAAATATCTTAGGATAATAATATGAGGAGACTATACCGTGACACACTCGAATAAAGGATCGTCAACCAGGAAGGGTGCGATGGTCTTGTTGGAGACGTGATGAGATATGATGTGACAGAGCGGCGCCGACTCGCCCTGTTTCGCTTCGTAGTCCTCAATGATGGTCGCCATTTGCGGAAACCATAGTCTCAAAGTGTTCGACCTGTCAATGTATGTAAAAATAAATTATTAAGGCTATACTTCAGCTGGAGCACGGTTTAAAACGCGAAAGATGTGCAAATGACGCGTGCAGAAAAAAACATAATTTCTCATAAAAAGTCAACATGCGTCAATTTAATGTTATGTTTATTGTTCTAATTGACTAATAATAATAATATATTCATTGACATGTTTTCTTTTTACATGGTAACGTTTTTTAGACATATTTACATGATATAAGAATAAATTCCGCCGGCGCCATCACAATACAAATTTACGTGTTCACAGCTCGACTGTCGCTCTCCGATTGCCAGCCAGTCAGAAATTTCGTCGCACCTATAGTCGAAAACTATTTGCCGTTTCACTGAAGTACCGTCTTAAGAAATCTATATCACTCGGCGTATTACACAAGCGCCGAGTGTTCGACCAATGTGTGGTGGACAGCGAACGCTACAAATGAATTTGCAATATTACCTAATTCATTATTAGCTTTTTTCAACTTCACTTCACGTACAAATATAGAAGAAGATTTGTATGCAAAATTGAAAATTGTATGCAAGTTGAAAACTGTCCGCTTGCTTGTAGAGTGCAGACGTGTTTCGCCTCTCTCCGCAAACTTTTTACGCCGTCACACCGCTTACTATCAATATCTTATTTCTGACCCTGCTTTCTACTGTTTTCGATCCCGTTTTCACGTTACTACCCGCGCCTGCCCCTGGACTTCAACCTGATGGGGCCCTCCATATCGCGCACTGAGGCTGGGACTCAGACCGACGAGCCTCTTGTGCGGCATCGAGAAACCGGGTGGCGGATTCACCAGTACCGAGTCTGAAACGGCTGCGGTCCTACTCGAGGCCCTCATCCCCCTGGATGATGAATCCAGGGACGATGACGCCACGAGGATGGCCCGCTTTGAGGCTTCTCTTCCCATCGACACGGATCGCTCATCGTTGCCTTCCGAACAGGAGATCAATCACATCGTGCGTTCGTTGATTGCTGGCAAGGCCCCGGGCCCGGACTGCATTGACAATTTACTTGTCAAACGCACATGGGCCATCGCCGCGCCAGAGATTACAGCCCTCTTCAGTGACTGCATCAGAAGCGGCACGTTCCCCGACTGCTGGAAGAGGGGCTTACTTAAGGTAATCCCCAAAGCTGGCAGCCGAGAACCGTCTAGCCCTAAAGCCTACCGCCCTCTAACACTTCTGCCCGCTCTGGGCAAAGTGCTGGAGAAGCTACTGTGCCACAGGATTGAAGCCCACCTGGAGACACACTCGCCGCTTTCCGATAAGCAATTTGGATTCAGAAGAGGCAAATCAACAGTCGACGCCATTAGGAACGTGATTGCCATTGCTGAAAATTCTCGCCGTAAATACGTCCTAGGAGTTTTCCTGGACATTGCAGGTGCGTTTGATAGTGCGTCCTGGCCTCTTATACTTCGAAAGCTCCGGCTGAAGAGACTACCAGGAAATTTGTTCGCGTCAATTCAAAGCTATTTCACGAATAGATCGATCGAGTTTCGTGTTGGATCAACAACAATAGAGAGGAAAACCAGCATGGGATGTCCCCAGGGCTCAGTCCTCGGGCCCCTTCTCTGGAACGTACTCTTCGACAATCTCCTTAGAATTCCGCTTCCAACCGACTGTACTGTCATTGCCTACGCAGACGATGCGCTGCTGCTGGTCGAGGCCGACAGCAGGGCGAAGATTGAGAGCACCGTTGGCGAAGCTTTAGCATCAATTGAGGCTTGGGGTAGATTAACTAGACTATCATTTGCACCTTCCAAGACAGAAGCCATTGTCCTTAAAGGACCGAGACGACTTAGCTGTTCGAGACTACCCACAGTCCGATTCGGTGACACGAGAGTGAAAGTGTCGAAGATCGTCACCTATCTAGGCGTCAAAATGGACACAATGTTAAATTTCCTACACCATGCCGAAACCCAAGTCCACAAGGCTGGGGCGGCCTTCCAGAGGATCGGCCGCATGGCTGGTGAAGGATGGGGCTTAAAAGTAAGGGCGCTCAAGATCGCCTACGGCGCCATTTTTATGGGAATAGCGGCTTATGGCGCCAGTGCCTGGTGCCCGCGCATTCCCAAGAGTGTCAAACTTAGAATCTCTCTTTTAAGAGGACAGCGCAGCGCGCTCCTGTCCATTACCAAGGCCTACCGTACGACATCAACCGACGCGCTCCCGGTCCTGGCCGGTATTCTCCCACTTGACCTGCACATTCAGGTCAGCGGCGCTTCAGTGTTGCTCCTCAAAGGTGAGGAGGCCGACGTTGGTGATTTTCATCTCGTCCCCCCCCCTCGACGAGCCGGCGAGGGATTAGCACTACTGAAGCGCAAAATTAGACTCATGTCGCTAGATGCGGCCATTAAGACCTGGCAGCGAAAATGGGACGAATCCACCAAGGGCCGGCACACATACAGCTTTTTTCCAGACATTCAGTGGCGAATGGAGATAACCAAGTATTTGACTCCAGACCATTACACCAGTCAATTTGTGACTGGTCATGGTGGTTTCGCTGGCAGGCTCTTTGAGCTTGGACTTGTAAGCCATCCGACATGTCCATGCGGATGGGAGGTACAGGATGCCAATCACATCCTATGGGAGTGTCTGAGTATGTGCTCCGAACGGGAGGAAATGCTCAGGTCGGTCCAACCAGCTGTTGGACCCATCGGCCCGTCCGACCTGGTTGCTACTAAGGCCAACTATCTTGCATTCAAAAAATTTGCGGCGTCTTACTACGGGCGTGAAGATCTCTTCACATAAATTTTGCTGCCTGTATGATTAGCTTCGTTCTTTGTTATATTAAAATAGTAGCTTCTTTTTCTTTAAAGTAAATTCCATGTGCTTTTTCTCTCCCTGGCACTTTGCATTAGAGTAAACTCAGTAAACTCAGTCAGAGCTCACTTTGAGCGTAGCAACCTAAGTCTTGGGCATCTTCTCCCAGGACACTCCCAGGCCAATTTTTAGATGCTTCACATCACCAATTGATGGGTCCCGTGATACTCTCGATTAAGACCGAGGGTGGTACGGGGCGGGTTTTGGTGGAGGGAATTTAACTTCAATGTATGCAAAATCTTTTCCATAAGTAGTAACGGTATCTACGAAAAAAACCGCTTAGTTGTGATAGGTAGTTAAGGTGGTCAACACAATTCAATGTTTATTATTTGTCCAATGTCACATCTTTCCTACAAGAAATAACAGTGAAAAAAAATAATATTTATAATTGTATTCATAACACTCACCCCAGCATGGCGGTGCCTTGGATGAGGCAGACTAGGATAATGTGCTGCAGGTGCGGGGGAAATGCCAGCGGTTTCAATTGCGCGTATCCTCCGGCCAGAGCGGCCATTCCTCTAGGCGCCGCAACGCCCGCCTCACCCCTCTCCTCCACTAGATGGTTAATCTGAAAAATATAATCCATTATTTACTACCGAAGCCACAGGTATTCGCAAATATTCAATTTCAATTTATATTTTGGATATTACAAAGTATGTGTATACGTCATGTTCAATACTTTCACAATATGACATTCGATGTTTTCATTACAAAAACAAAAAAGAGTAAGTTAAAATGTCAATAATACGGTTATTAATAAAATATAATGCAAGAGTAGTGACAGATGCAATAGGACAAGCGAGAAATCTATCAAGTGAGTTTAAACAAAGTAAAATCATGTCACTTAAGTGGAATACATCTATAGCCAATCGCTATCGACCTCTCAATTAGCATCAAACAACTGATAAGATGAGAGAGTCAGCGTCGTCTCTTGGGGGCAGGTAGGCCATGCGTCGCTCACGGGTGGCAAATTAAAAAAGAATACTATCATTACAACTTTTGAAAACAGTGACGGTTTTCCATTGAGTGGAAGATGTGGTCGCTTTGTTAGAAAGTATCGACATCTTAGTTTAAAGAAGTCGCAAGGGGGTCTCCAAACGTGTCGGTGTCTGAGACCTTCACGAAGGTTTACTACGTACTAGTACCTAGGTGTACTAGGGTTTCGCAGAAATGCGCCAATCTTCAGAATATTATGTAGGTCATTTTTTTCAAGGCTTTTGTTGCATTTTTGTCAGTTTAAAATTAGGTAAGTTCGCCTAACAATTTTGTATACAATTTGAGACTAAATAATTATAAGATAAAAAGAACTTTTTATATAAAACGTTTTTAAATTTTCTGTTGAATCATATAAGCTTGACTTGACTAGCTTAAACGATCAAAGAAAATGTACTCGATAGAAATACTGAATAATGAAATGTCATTCCATATTGATTTCCATAGTAATGCACGTATATATTATTTATTAATTTAGTTGCTAGGACCCCCTAGCAACCAATAATGGTATCGAAATAACTTTTCAAAACAGAATTAACTAAAAATGAATTCAATTCTACTTAAAGATGGCTAAAAAATGCATTGGAATCGTGTTCTGATGTATTCTAAAAGTTTCAACTGTCTAGCTAGCCGGGAAGTTAGTTAAAAATCGATTGCAAGATTTGTACCGGACAAACAACCACCGGACAAATAAGAATACGAGCTAATAAAAACGTTGTAAAATGGACAATATTTGAAGTCTGCCTAAGCGTGGCTTTTTGCCAGGATACGTCACTGGACAGAGCTCTCATGTACACCACGTATAAATGTAAAAACATACCTCTAAATAATTTTTCTTTTAAACAACATATTATAATATTATGTACGCACTCCCAATAGAACACCAGTTGGATAAAGCTACATGTTGTATCTAGCAGCTACCTATCGTGTGAGGCTCAAGTAGACAAGTTTAAAAAGTATCTTACCTAAATATTGGCCAAGATTTAGTGCCTCCAAATAATCGACCATAAAGAAATGTTCTTAACGTTTAAATCTCACTCTAATCAATGCTTGCCGCACTTACGGGATATTGATCTGGCGATAGACCGGTGTTTATTGAAAAGATCCTCCTGAAGACTCCGAGGGCCTCTTCGTTCCTGCCGCGAGACATCAAGAACTTCGGGCTCTCCGGCAACAGCGCCAGGGCTAACCCGCTGATGAACGGCGGGATGCTGAACAGAGCGAGGAAGATGTGCCACGAATGGAATACTGTTAACATGGCAACAACATTTTTTAAAAATCATCAAGGCCACAATAACATGTTTTAGAATTATTTATAAGTACTACAAAAGAAGCATACTGGATTGAAATTTTGGCGTTTTGGCGCCGTTGGTTACTGTTTTAATGAACTAGGCGCTAAGGGATTTGTAATCCCCTTCAATCATATTTTGGAGTCCAAAAAAGTCGCGCGTTGGTATTAATTGTACATCGGTGATCAATTTCTTAGCAGGCCGACTATGTTCAGGCAGTATACATGGTACTGAATTGAGAATTCCGATGAAAGTGATAGTTATTTATTATTTTCGAATGCAGTACGGTAACCTATCCGAGATAAATGAAGAATTCCGAGTGCATATATCGTTTAAATTATTACCATTTATTTCAATATGCAACAATCATCATTTTCTATAAATAGTTCATTCATGCAATATGACGAATAACTACCACTACCATCACAGTTTATAGTTTCCTGCCATGGCATGAGTATTATAGTAGGCATTGGTATGCAGCTATATACAGCGCTCGAAATGGAATAGTTTACGAACCGGAGCGCTCGATAATTTTCCGAAACGCACTACTACTAACGATTTAGACAGGTAAATTTTTCAATGCCGCAAGCTAAAAGAACTATTTTTTTTACAAAATATGCTGTTAAAAATGGTAATACAATATTCTTTTCTTTGCATGCCGCATATAAACGGTGGATAGTTTCTCTAACCCGCGGGCCTATTTATGATCGTTTAATTAGTTCAAATAGTATTACCATAGATTTACATACAATATCCGCAGACATTGAAAATGTCGGAAAGCAAATCCCGGAATAGTAATCCCAAATACTGTTGAATCGTACAAAATTATCATTAATCAGAATTCATAAATTATATTAAGATCGTCTAAATCTTTTTATTAATACTTAATAGCATACGTCAGTGAAACGGAAAATAATTTTCAACAATAGGTGGGACGAAATTTCACAATCAGAGAGCGGTAGTCTAGATGTGAGCACGTCAATTTGTTTTGTGATGGCGTCGGAGGAATATATTCTTAAATCACGTAAAGATGACTATAAAAAGAAAACATGTCAATAAATATATGATTATTATTACCAATATAACAATAAACGTAACATTAAATGGACGCATGTTGAATTTTTATGACAAATTATCTTTTGTTCGGCACGCGTCGTTTGCACAACCTGCGCGTCGCATACTCACAGTCTTTTTAGATCATGTCTCAGCTGAAGAGCCTTAATAACACGCATAAATAGGTGTGTACGACAAGCTTCATATTAAACTTTATTAAAATAAATTCCCGAACCCGGAGCCCCATTTTTATTTTTTCCACAAGTCTCGAAAATTTTATGAACCGGAGCTACGTTCCGGTGCGTTCTGGTCCATTTCTTGCGCTGCCCATATAAATGATCACGAATTGATCGTGATAAGGATATTTACTAAAGATGAAGTCGATTTGGGAGCATTAGGTTCGTTGCTCGTTAGGTTTGTCGGCACAATATTCATGTTGTCTTAACGGTCACGGGTAAGATTAATGACCGCAATGCAATTTTCATCGGTTTTATTCAGAAGCTCTCTAATATTTATCATGATTATTAGGTTGCCGCGGTTTTGATCTTTTCAACGAGCGAAAATGAGCATAAAACCCTAGTGTTGTTGGCCAATGGTTAGTCATTAAATAATTAGGAAATACATAAAAAATGTTTTGTTACCGTAGGTGCCTCCCAGGATGGAGATGTTGAAGTCCTGTGGAATGATGCCCCAAGCCACTAGCGGCAGATTCATGTTGCCGAATGAATAGAAGGCGCCGATGTAGACGATGACCTTGGCACGCATCGATGCCGCGTGCAGCTCCGAAATATACGATATCAGTACTGCGAATGGACCGTTGAAACTGAAAATGGTTACGCAAATTGTATTACTATATTCAAAATGCTTCAAAAGAGACTTTAAAACATACCGTTATCTGAAAGAACGCAATTGAATCAAACGGGTAACAAAAAATATGAAAGAGGCAGGACAAAACAATGGTTGACTAGCACAGTGAACATTTTCGATAGGGAGAGTTGTCAGCGGAAGTCAGGAACTACCCCGTGTTAGGACACTAGTGATAATCACGATCTTATATTGTCACAACTACATAGTTAACAAAGAACACGCGTGTCAAAAAGGGTTATCAACTTTTTCTGTGACGATTTCGGGACAATTAGCTCAAAACTGAACACCATCATCAAGCCATTAGCTAGTTTTCTGAGGAAACTTTTTATGTAAGAAAATATTAAAATACAGTTTTTAATACTTATTTTTTATTCTATTTCTAATATTTTTTATTTTAACTACCTATTATAGAAATATTTTTTCTCACTTTTTGCTGCAATCACCAATTCTTTCGCAAGTGAGTACGTATTTAAAAAGTTCGCAGATTCTGCACACGATTCAGCAGTCGTATTTGCAATCCCGCTTTTACTATGTCGATATTCATGTTATTTCCTCCTGGTCTTCGTCCACACACTGTTCATGTGACTAATATTCTTTCTGGTAAGCATTACTCGCAGGGATGGACAAAATGAAAGACACAATTTTCATCAGCATCAGAACATACTGACGTGTCTAAATAGTAGTGGGAGAGGGAACGTACGTTGGAAGAACGTTTAATGGATTGACACGATCTCAATTTTGGAATAGTTTTCTCCAAATCTCCAGGACAATTTAGCATTCATCCGGGATTCGGGACAACGATTCCAACTCCGAGACAATCCCGGCCAATCTGGGACGGTTGGTAACCCCAGTGTTAAACCGACATGCTTACTAGGACATAGGGTATCCGGATATAATATTAATACCAATTACAGTTTATCCGTTTTGTTGAGCCATGTTTCCAACTTTTCAAAATATCATTATCCATTGCTTGTGTCTGTCGTCAAATAGACCAAATAGACATCTTGCATTGTTGCATTGTTGCATTGTTGCATTGTTGCATTGTTGCATTGTTGCATTCATGTCTGTCATCATCGTTGTGTAGAACTCTTCGCACAAAAAAACATTTTTTCAATTTATGGAGCGAGCGAGCTTAGCGACGAGAAAGTGTTCAGCTCACATGAATCCAGCCAAGAATTTGGAGGCGACCAGCACCCAGTAGACTTGACTCTGCGAGGCCACCAGCTCGCACAGCGACAGTGCCAAAAAGCCCCAAACCATGATCTTCTTGCGGCCGAGCGTGTCGGACAGGAAGCCCCACAAAATTGCGGACGCCATCATGCCTGCAACAAAAGACGACACCAAAATATTATTCATTTACCTAATTGTAGCATAACTCAATTATACCTAGACTATAGCTGCCCAGCTGTTCCTTTTATTTGCCTTAGGGAGTATTATAATGTTGTAATAAAACATATTAAATTAAATTATTGTATCTTCACAAATAGAAAGTATTAAAATGATATTATTGTCTCCCGTCGGTCTTGTTGTAGTTCCAGTTGCAGAGAAAGCCATCCAGAAGCAGACGTTCGCGTCGCATTGCGGTTCAGGGCGAAGGGTGGAAGAATTTTATTGCACTGAATCTACTTACGTGCCGAGGAATACCGAGTCCTACGTATGTCTATAGTCCTTTGCGGAGCATATTAATCCCTAAAAATAATAAAAAAATATGTGAACCCTCCATTCTTTTGTTACCATTCGACTAGTAGATAATTATCCATGGTGACATTGTATGTTAATTAATATAATTTGAATATGAAACCATGAAGGGATATTTTTTATAATTACACTGTATTTTGAAACAGTCGTGCTTCAAATTATAATTTTTGAGCATAATATTCCAATCGGTACCAGCACCCTTGTATCCGCCAGGAGAAAAGGTTCATTTTTATTATAATCCATAATAAATAATACCTAATACGTATTAGGTAGGTACCTATATTTTGTTTCTCTCAACAGCACTGCTGTGCGACCATCGGTCATCTCCAGCATCCATAGCTGAGAATATGTGGTCGGACCAACTACCGTCTATGTATCCATCTTCATTTTTTTTATTACGATTGATCTGGAATGTGCACATTAAATGCATCCCTTGTTGCTTACATATTGTATTGTTTTATGGTTATTTCAGGAGCTCGGATTTAAAGTACCATTTTAAATGTTTGAAATAATTAAAATATAAATAAAAATAGTAATACTATTTATTAGTTAACATGATAACTCAACATAAATGATGACGGTCATCAAAGTAATATAAGTTAGGTAGTCTAAGTTTTCGTTTAGGTATTCTTTCGACATCTCCACAAGTTTGTGAAAATCTTAGTTATTTTTGTGGATTAGTAGTATTGTTGACCTAGCCTAGATCTTCATCGATATGATGAGTTCATCTATTATGTTGTATATCAGCGTGCATCTGAAGATTTTGTTTGTACGTCGTTCTCATCTCCATCCTGAGACTTCTAATCTCTTGAATGCGGACCGTACGCGACTGGGTCGAGTGTATGCACCCCGTCCCAGTCATGGAAGGCGGCCACGTCCACAATAGGTACTCTACCCGGAGCAAAGAATATAAGTCTTCCTCATAATTACCACCGTAGGTAATGGTGTTTAGCCTCCCCATGTCTACCATGTCCATCTGCAGATCGCACTCGGCGCTGGTCATGATGTAGGACAGGGAAGAACTGACGTAGACGGAAGTGGAGAAGCCAGGCAGCGCACACAGCAGCAGGATGAGGTTGAATTTTCCGAAGCCGGCCGCAGCGATCGCCTCCTCGAAGTCAGCCTCCTTCGAACGCTTCGAGTATCCTGTGAAACCGACATAGTAATTCAGTGGGTGAAGGATGATGGATAAAGAAAATAGACCATACGGCAAGAGTAAGTTCTACTTATATGTCTTGAAACACCAATCAACGGATGAATGAATATCATAGGTCTGCTATGACATGTAACATCAGGGACATGCTTCGATAGGTCACTGTATCCGACAGTGAGGCCTAAGATTTAGTGGCGGTAAATCAATTAGGCGCAAACATTCAATTGACTCCGGGAGGCAACTCAATCTCAAAAACACCAATAGGTCATACTAAGTGATCAGGTATTTCAGTTTAACATCAAAATCTGAAGCATCCGGCTCTACGTTCTTGTCTTCTTACGTTTTTGATAATATGGGGAGTTCCATTAGACTAGGGATTCCAATTCGATACTTATGAATCCCGGAATTGGTAAACATAATCCCGAAACTTTCGGGATTGATTTTTTTTATCAATTTTTATGGAAAATAAAATAAAAACGAAAATATAACAGAAAAAATACTTTTAATAACATATAAATAGATTAGAAATGATCTTACGAGGGTGGGTCAATAAGTCCTTAGAAAAGCCGACAGGTGGCGCGACTAGTACTGTAAGCGGTTTGTTTTCATGCAGCGGCACTATCGATTCAGTATGCTGCGAAGTTTCAATCAGATTGGTCGGGTTGTTGTGTGTTTCTCGTACATTTAAAAAAAAAATTGCTTGTGGAAAATGGAAAAATGGAAAATGGAGAAAATTGAGTTTAGAGTTGTTATTAAACATTTTAATATAAAAGGGTTAACAGCAAAGGAAATAAAAAATGAGTTGGATTTAGTTCACGGCATATCTGCTCCTTCACTTGCAACTATTTATAACTGGTTAAATGAATTTAAACGTGGTCGTACATCAACAAAGGATGAACCACGCTCAGGACGTCCTGTAGAGGTGACTACACCAGAAATGATCAATAAAATCCACGATATGGTGTTAAGTGACCGAAGTTTAAAGTTGAGTGAGATAATTGAGGTTACAGGGATCTCAAAAGGTAGCGTCATTTCTATTTTACATGACAAATTGGGCATGAAAAATATTTCTGCAAGATGGGTGCCGCGTTTGCTCACAGTCGACAATAAACGCAGTAGGGTGGTGGCCTCTAAAGCCCTGTTGTCGCTCATGCAACGCAATCCGGATGAATTTTTTCGTCGCTTTGTGACTGTAGATGAAACATGGATACACCACTATACTCCCGAGAGTCAGTCAAAGAAGTGGATTGCGAAAGGCGAACCATGTCCAAAGAAGGCGAAAACCGTAAAATCAGCTAGTAAGGTTATGGCTACAGTATTTTGGGATGCACGTGGAATTATTTTCGTTGACTATTTGGAAAAAGGAAAAACAATAACAGGGGATTATTATGCATCTTTATTGGACCAGCTAAAAAACAAAATTGAAGAAAAACGGCCTAATTTAAACAGGAAAAAAATCCTCTTTCATCAGGACAATGCCCGTGTTCACACATGTTTACGATCAATGGCTAAAATTGAAGAATTGAAGTTCGAATTGGTCGACCACCCACCGTATTCGCCAGATTTAGCCCCCAGTGACTTTTTCCTTTTCCCAAACTTAAAAAAATGGCTAAGTGGACAACGCTTTTTTTCAAATGAAGAAGTCATCGATCGGACAAATGCTTATTTTGAGGACCTTCCGAAAACTTATTTTTCTGACGGTTTAAAAAAAATTGAGAAACGTCTAACCAAGTGTATTGAGCTCCAAGGAGATTATGTTGAGAAATAAAAAAAAAATACAAAAATAAAAACTGTTTTAATGCTTTTTTCTAAGGAATTATTGACCCACCCTCGTATTATATTATATTTTCATAAATAAATAAAACTGTTTTACTTTCACATTATTATTTATATAACAATATTATTTACTCCATTAAACCTTCGTATTTCCAAGATTGAACCTTTTTTCTTCTTTCGACCATGTCCGATCCTAATAGGATCATATGAGCCTCCACAGAGTGGAGGTTTGTATTGCCAGATTTTGTTTTTTACGAGAAATGGATGTCAGCCACTTGGACTATAAGGCCGTGGGTCACAGGTTTGAATCCTGGGTCTGGCAAGTACACATAGATTGAACTTATACAATATTAACAATAAACTTTTTAAATAGTATAAATTATACTAGATTTATTTTTGACCGATTTTATCAACGTTATTTGTGTAGGTATATAACATTTTCATATTAACTATTGAAAAAAAGCCAATCGCAGGACCAGTCCCGGGATCCCGGGATCGTCAAATTGTAATCTTGAAATCCCGGGATCAAGATTTTGGCTCGTGATTGGATTCCCTACTCCCGACTGTCTTAAATCATCACATTCAACTATGTGACGGAAAATGCCTCTCCCTCAGCCAGCCAATATATTTATTGACAAAACACACCCTGACTTATAAAGCTATATTAGGGAAAAATCTATTATGCTATAATAATAAAATATGCTTACCGTTTTCTACATCTCGCCGTGAATCCTCGACGTGGATAATGACAGGTTTTTCTTGAGTCATTTTTGAATTGTCGTCAAGATGAGCTTTCGCGACGCTGTTACCGTCGCCCGCTTTGCAGTTAATCACTTCCACCATTTTCGAAAGCTTCCCTTGCGTTACAGTAATATTATGTACCGGAAAATATATATTTAACAACGCAGCACTGATTTTTGGGAGAACCGAGTACCTACTTGTACTTTTTTGTCAAATTGAATACAATATTAAATCACTACGATATTTCAAAAATTATTAGGAAATGAAATTCCCAATCCCTTATCAAATGAAAAGTTCAGTTTGCTCATGTGTTTGGTTTTTAAAAAAGTATTATTCGAGCAAACATGTTCACAAACTTTATTAATGTGTTCAGATTCACAGCACATTCTCGATAAGGCTATATTGTAAACTGAATGGTTCACTTCCGACAATCTCTTTTATAAAGCGACTAAATGATTGTGTTGAAAATTGCGTCAGCGGACGGCTGTTTGTTTGATTTAACGATAATTATTACTTCTAAATCTTGTTGCCAACTAACACAGTGAGTAGCAACTGTCGCTTTGACTATTTTTATACTTATTTACTTTTAAGTGCCTCCTTACATGGAAAATATTAGGCGTGGATTTTTTAACATTCTACTATAAATAGTATCTATGTGCATAGGTAATGGTTCTAAAATTTTCACCAATGCAAATAAACTAACAGTCAAAACATTTTAGATTTAAACCGAGGTCATCCGAACACTCTATAAACATCATGCGGGTGAAGTGTGTCCTATACGACGTACGTGCCATTATGCTATTTTGGATTAGCCACACGTAATAGTGTTCTCTTCCCCCTGCGTCGATACTAATTAATAGATATATGTACTTACATGGTCCAGAGTTATAATGGCAAAAGCCACATGACTATATGAGGTGTCTGGAAACAAACAAAAATGGAATTGTTCACCAGCTGCCACCAGAATATTGTCGTTTATGTTTCTATCGATTTTTAACAACTTCCACTTTTGTTTCCAGACACCTCGTATTATTATTTACCACCCTGTGTAACCAGACCCGAAGTGAGTTGCTAAAATACGGTGGAGATCAATACTTGACGTAATCATGGCAAAAGTATGGGAAACATAGTCTGCCCCGACTGATCGGAAAGCGTAAGTAATCTGCACACTTCACAAGAAGGTTTATATTCCGGAATGCTCTAACTATAAGGGTATGGCCGATGAGGTTTGATTTTTTCACTGCGCTAATGGAGACGTTCTCACAAACGAGAATCGTACATTGCCCACCAGTTTGGGCACACCCGATATAAAGTCTCATTGACTGAAAACCAATCCACATTAATCAGTCGATACCTCATTGGCTGCATACCGTTTAATACCAATACTCCGAGCGATGAATGACTCCGAATGATTTTCGAACTCTCAGAAAATAATATATATGCATGAAATCTCTGTGAAGGAAGGATCCCGGTATCGGGAATGAGACGATTCGACGCCGCTGACTGGGCGATAGGACAACTGGACCGTACAGATAAATGAAATACTGGAAGAGTGACTAATATGAAGTATTTACATGTAACGAATCGAGGTTTATGACGGTGTGCTTTAAAATTTCAATGTTACACTGAACCGCTGCGATATGGCGCATCAATTTTCGGTTGGCATACAACTTCAATTTAACGCCCAATGATTTGAGTTACTGCATGTATATGCAACCGTTTTTTTTTTGAAAAACGCCTTCCATGACACTGTAAACGTGTCACAATGAAAAGATTTTAGTGCCACACATTCTTGTCCCGAGATGAAGCCGCATGGGACTGATGTAGCAACCATGCACTTTGGTGCTTAAAGAAAGAGTTTATTATTTATAAATTGCACATTTACTCGTACAAACACTGACAAGCGTTGAATGGGATTTTCCGTAAGTACATATAAAATAGTTATTTTATCTCTTCGAAATTAAGAGTGTGGTGTGGAGAAAACATCTACAATTATTTGAAAATAATTATTAAGGCTATACCTCAGCTGAGGCATGGTCTAAAAAGATCGTGACTAGGCGATGCGCGGATTGTGCAAATGACGCGAGCCGAACGAAATATAATTGGTCATAAAAATTCAACATGCGTCCTTTTAATGTTATGTTTATTATTATATTCGTAATAATAATAGTATATTCATTGACATGTTTTCTTTTTCAAGTACATGCGGAACGTTTTTTAGTCATCTTTATACGATTTAAGAATATATTCCTCTGACGCCATCACAAAACAAATTGACGTGCTCACATGTCGACTATCGCTCTCCGACTGGCAACGCGCCCGAAATTACGTCCCACATACTGTTGAAAATTATTTGCCGTTTCACTTATGTACGCTCTTAATGGAAATCCAGAGCAGTTTCTCAAAGGATGCTTGTTACTTTTAACGATGTTTCTGTTTTAAAACTGACACGTTCGTGCGGAAAATTTACCTGTTTTGTGAAATCGCAACCCAGAGTTCTTATGTAGTATCAAGGTCAATCTTATGTAGTACATAAACCAACGGGTATATAACACTTCTTAGCATGTCAAATAAGGTGTTTGCGTGTATACATATATGTACACCATCTTTTACCATAGTGTGAGAATGTCGACCAGTACCATAGAGAGCTGTGAGGTCCGTCCGGGAAAATCCAAAATAGATCGAATATTCATATTTCGCCAAATACTCTAACTAAAAGATACTAGAATACAATAAGGAAATACATAATCTATTTATACATTTCAAAGTCTGCCTATGATAATCAGACCCGGTCTTATGGCAATCGGACCGATTGGTACTAATCGGGGCTCACATTCTAGGGGTCTTTGCGCTTTAGGTGACTTCGGATGTCACAAAAAAACAATACATAATGAAACAGCAAGAGAAAAGTTAATTATTCAATTTAATCGATATTTTCATTGAAGTAAAAGCATATTATACTTCTTGAAATGTTTCTTATACATTATCATAATAACGATACATACTCAGGACAAAATAATATTCAAAATGAGTTTATTAGCATCGTGTGCGGAACAAAAGCGACCAATTATTTTGCTGTCTTGCAATTTTATCTGTTAGTAAGTAGCTAAAAAATGAAGAATTCTGACATCCGACTTTTTCGACTAAAATTGGCTCGTGTCAACTCGTCAACGAAAGGAGCTAAGTCACTCGGCTTGGAAAGTTTTTGATGCTAAGTCGTCTAAGCTAAGCGGACGAATTTTGAGAGACACAAATTGCATGAGCAAACAGGTGTCGTGTGTTCTCGTTTCGAGAAATAATGAGAAATGAGAAATGGTTAAAAAACTTGACTTAGAACTGAAACGGACTCACATAAATTAGACGGTAAACATATGTTGGGTATGAAAAACTAAAAAAAAACCCTTGACTTTGAATCGAAACAGATTCGGTGGCAAATATTTTGGGGCATCATCATAAGTGGCCCTCGACAACACAACCATGGAGTCTCCAAACCGACCCGTCCCGCACCACATTCGGTCGTAATCCAACGTATCACGAGGCCCTACGTTTGAATGAGAAGCATCAGCAGTTGTTTACGCCTGGGAATGTCTAAGGAGCAGATACTCAAAGCTCGAGTGAGCTTTAATTGAGTTTACTGAAAGACGAAATTTAATAAAAGTGCCATAGACACCCACGATGGCCGCGCGGCTTAAGTCGCGGCGTCGTGGGTCCCAGGTTCGAATCCTGGGTCTGGCAAGTACACATATTGTTTTTCAATTTGTATATGAGCCAGAGTATGGACCTACTAGGTTGAGTAAATGGCTGACATCCATTTCTCGTAAAAATCTGTTAATACAAACCTTCACTATGTGGAGGCCCATATGATCCTATTAGGATCGGACATCGTCGGAGAAAAGGAGAGAAAGGCATGGAGACTTAACAAAAATAAGTGAGTACACATAGTGCCTGCAGATGCCGAAAGGTGAAATCTGGGTCGCAAAAAACAACCCAAAAGAAATAGTACAACATTTAAATTTATTAGAATTTAAATTCAAATTCCACCAAGTTGATAGTATTGATATTAAAAATAATTGAATTTAATGATATTATATAAGATACAAAAAACAAAGCTAAAGCAACACGGACAAACAATACTATGTCAAGAGATCTTCACGTCCACAATATGACGCGGCAAACTTTTTAAATGCAATATAATTGGCTTTTGTGGCGATCAGCTCTGACGGCCCAATGGGCCCAACAGCTGATTGGACCAACTTAAACAATATCTCTTCCTTCTCGGTGCACATTCTCGGACATTCCCAGAGGATGTGGTATGCATCCCGTAGTTCTCCGCTACATGGACATGTTGGCCGGGTAACAAGTCCAAAATCATTGAGCATGGGTCTGCCAAAAACTGACTGGTGTGTGGTCAGGAGTCAATTTAGTTATCTCCAATCGCCATGGTATGTAAATTCGGAAAGAACAAAAATATGTGTATATATTATGCACTTGGTAGAAGCATCCCACTTTTGGTGGCTAGGTTTTCGACGCACCAACAACGGCTTTCTCACCTTTGAGGAGCATCATGGATGCACCGCATACCTGTTTGTGCAGGTCAAGAGGAAAGATTCCGTCTAGGACAGGGAGCGCGTTCGTGGAAGTTGTGAGGTAGACCTTTGAGATAGATAACAATGCACTGCGCTCTGCCAACTAAAAAGAATATTCCTAATTTTGACACTTCTGTGGATACGCGTATACCAAATGCTAGCAGCGTCCATGAATATGGCACGTAATCGTAGCCCCATCCATAACCATTCATACGGCCGACACTCTGGAAGGTCATCCCAGCTTTATAGACCTGGGTCCCGGTACGGTGATCGAAATTCAACATAGTGTCCAATTGAATGCCGAGATCTTTGAACTTTACCAAAGCGGACTGTGGGTCTTCACCTACATTTAAGTCTACATTGGGTCTATTCTATACTTATCGAACACTAAAGTGACAAATAGTATTAAACTTAGGGTAGGTTTGTATCAAAATATTAGCACTTATTGTAACAATTACACGAAGTTGGTTTTTATTGTTGCAATAAGTGCGATATTTTAACAGCAGCAAGATAGGTGCTGTCAAAATATTGCACTTATTGCAACAATAAAAACCAACTTCGTGTAATTGTTACAATAAGTGCTAATATTTTGATACAAACCTACCCTAAGTTTGATAATATTTATCACTTTATCACTTTAGCGGTAGATAAGTATAGAATAAACCCACTGGTCCTTTTAGGACAATGGCTGCTGTTTTGGAAGGTGCGAAGGACAGTCTACAAATGATCGAACCCGAAACTCGATCGATCTGTTGTTGAAACGCTCAAAAACCCAGGGCGGGTCTTTGCCTCCCCGAAGGGCCAACAACTTCTTACATCTTCTCCTATCCTACCCTATCAGGTGTTCTACTCTATCACCGTCCAACCACCGAAGTCTGGGATTACTAAATGACCACTATTTATAATTATAATGTCCACTATTTTCACCAAGAAGACATGTGAAATGAACGTCCCTATTTTTTTTTATTAAAACTGAATATCATATTTACATCCATTTAAGAGTCACCAAGTTTTCCAAGTCATGTAAGTATATATTATCTATTTTTCGTTTCCCCTTTCTGTTTTAAAATAATAATTTGCACTCCGTAATAATAGTTGTGATAGCGCGCTCGTCACATTTTGACTCGTGCAAACAAACGGTAAGCCAGAAAAACCCCTTAAGAAATTATTTACTCTCTTTGTTTGGCCGTATCTTTGCTGGGCCAATACTGACACAAATGACGCGACTTGTTTGTTTGAATTAATTATTCGGTACATCGGGTGACTCCTGCTTTTATCCGACAAAACAACAGGTGAACGCTTAACGAAACAAACTAAATGTTCATTTCAAAAAAATCTTAAATTCGCCATGTTCTCCAACCCGAAATTCGCTCCGAGATATTGAACTGAAATTTGGCATCATACAGTTCCAATCGCTCCATAAGGTGCCACTACATTTTTATATTATTTACATAATTCCAGCGCTCGAAATTGAAAAGTTTTTAAACCGGAGCGCTGGATAATTTTCCAACACGATTTTTTGTATATACCTTATATCCACGCATTTACCTTAGACGGACAAACAATAATAGTCTATGCGATGACATCTGATACGTACTATTGATACATATTTGGGAAGGCAAGGTTTTTTAGCGCCACAGACGAAAATACTAATTTTTATACGAAATATGCCGTAAAAATGATATTAGAATTTCCCTTCCTTTATCTGCCGTATTTAAGCAGTGCATAGTTTTTCTAGCGCCGCAGGACTTTATTGTTTTGTTCATACAAATAATGTATTATTCACGATCGTTTCACTATATCAATTAGTAATATCATACGATATCCACACACATCGAAAATGTCGAAGGGCGAATCCTAGAATACTAAAACCGAATCATATAATGTAATGGTACCAAATTCTTATTATCCAAAATTTATGTTATACCGATTAAGATCGCATAAAACTTAGTAACAAGACAACACAATATCTTATAATTATTATTTGTAAAAATAATTATGTACCTGCTATAACATGACGTCTTATTAAATTTTCTCACCCAAGATATTATTATGTCACTAGGCGCAGTCAAATGCAATGATCATTGTTTGGTACTTTACAACATTTACTCATTTACAACTAGTATACGACTGAAACATTGTGACTTGAAAAATGTGTAGGACCAATTTGCAATAATTATAATGTTCATTTAGAGCCCTTATAAACTAGCAATTTTAGAAGCGCTTCTCCAAGGATAGGTGAAATATTTAATATGGATTCAGACGAAGAAACACCTGGCCCCCTATGTTCGAACTTGCGAGTGCCAGCTGCCGGGTCGACATGACGTCATATGACATCATTATGACGTACTACCGGAGTGATAATAGCACTCGAGAATATAACGCTACTCAGACAGTGGCGCTATTCATTGTCACCATACACATATAGGTGTTTTATCATAATATTTTCTATGGTGGCACTGTGCGCGGGCGGCATGCCTCGAGCGTGACGTCACAATTACGTCATGTCGTCTGGTGCCACACGAGACGATAGTTAGGAAATCGCGGTGCTGAGCTTACTCTTCTTTTTTCTTGCACCCTGTCACGCCCCAGAATTGTGACATAAGACACGCAAAAGTTTGTGCCACTTCTCTCGGTCTATCGCCAACTTTCGCGCCCCCCGCCATGCCAGATCTGCAGAGTGTAGATCGCTTTTGTACCACCGCTGCATGGTGATGAAGGGAGCTTACTCTTCCAGTGAGGAGAACATTCGAAGCTTACGTCGTCAATATAATCTATGGCAACATCAACATCCATTGAATAGCAATCGGTTAAGGAAACGCCACTATAGGTACTCTATGAAGATCTCAAAAAAGGCAATATAATTTTTTTAATTAGGTACATTCGTATGTCTTAAATCATTAAGAAGAGATGGTGGGTTTACCGATAGGATGAGTTGGAAAGGCGAAAAGGTGACCGGACATGGAGTGGCGGGAGCATTTGCTGATTATTTCAAGTCTGTCTACGCAAGTAGTATTCCGAATCTGGATGTTGCCTCAACGTCAGGAAAACCGTCATGTGGTACCCAATCCATAGATATTCTTTCAATTAATGAGGGCGATGTATTTAGGTTTATTAAAAAACTAAAGAATACTCGCTCTTTGGGACCTGATTACGTCGCTACAAAGGGTTGTATTGACATTATCAAAGGTCCGCTTTCATATATATTTCATCTCACAATGGAGACGGGTATCTTTCCGGAAACGTGGAAGATGTTGAAGGTTACTCAAATCCATAAGAGTGGTATAGAGTCATCAGTGGAGAATTACAGGCCAGTAGCTATTCTTTCTGCACCAGCAAAAGTTCTTGAGATGATCATGCACAACATGATTTCTCAAAAATTTGAATCATTTACAATAAATGAACAGCATGGATTTAGAGCAGGCCGATCAACGGAAACTAACGTGATGGTATTTACCGATTATGTGTCACCGGCACTGGATAGAGGCCACCAGGTTGACTGTTCTTACAATGACTTCTCGAAAGCATTTGAAAAAGTTGATCATGACTAGCGATTCCAATCCCGGGATCCCGAGCTATTTTCGATACCTATGAATCCCGGGATTGATAAACATAATCCCGAGATTTCGGGATTGATTTCTTTATCAATTTTTATGGAAAATAAAAAAAAAGCGAAAATATATCAGAAAAAATACTTTTAATAAAAAATAACTACATTAGAAATAAACTGAGTTTGAATGAAGTTTGATTTATACCCATGTGTAGGTTGCCGATTCATTTTACTTTTTCATATAAATTATTAAAAATGGAAAGATTGGAAAAAAACAATGCTTCGCACTTTTAACAAAGTAATTCCACCATGATATCATACGTTTTACGGCAGTTTCATATTTGGCTGACTAATTAGATTAATGTAGCGGAAAGGCCATAAGTACGCCATGATTATTTGCTTTACTATTTTAAATCTCGCTAATCCATTCGTTAAGTCTTTACTATAAGAAACAGCAATCTCCTATTAAATTCACATTATTTTTTATATCACAATATTATTTACTCCATTAAAATTGTGTATTTCCAAGATTGAACGTATACAATATTAACAATAAATGTCTTAAATACTATAAATTATACTAGATTTATTTTTGACCGATTTTATCAATGTTATTTGTAAATATAAAAATTTTATATTAACAATGGAAAAAATGCCAATCCCGGGACCAGTCCCGGGATCCCGGGATTGTTAAATTGTAATCCCGAACTCCCGGGATCAGAATTTTGGCTCGGGATCGGATTCCCTAACCATGACATCCTGATGGAAAAACGCCAACTTATTGGATTGTCGGATCGATGTTTGAAGTTATTCGGGAGTTATTTTAGGAACCGTCAACCAGTGGCGAAGGGTGACTTTTGGAAAGAGGTAGGCTGTGGAGATCAAACAAAAAGAGCACACTTGTCAGGTATACTCACGGGAAATAAGATGATACCTAATACGATATTACTACTGATGAATAGGTACACAGTCACACTAATGTTAACGTCACACTAAATCGATGAAATTTCAATAGCTTACTGACGATATAGCGATGAATATACGTAAATTATGTATTTTTACGTAAATTATGTATTTTCCTATACCTACACGTAACATACGCCTAAAAATATACCATCGGTAAATATTATATGACAAACAACTAAACAAAAAAATAATATACTTATATGTTCTGTGACTGAATTAACTGATTATTAATTATTTAGAAAAAAAATATTCTATCTTTATATGACGTGATTGAATAAATAGATTTTTTATAATTATCGTATTATTATTTATTATTTAAATAAAGCGCCAAAGCGACAGTCCTCGACACTAAATATATAAGCTTTGCGTTAAAAACCTATAGATTCGTATGAATAAAAGCAGACTGCCCCAATGCCATTAAGACTTAGTTCATAAAATAAGCTCAGCAAATTATTCTCGAGTGAATCGATATTAATTCAATACTCGCTAGAGGCGCTGGTTTGTCACTTATTATTTATTTATTCTACATTATTCTGACGATAGACGGCTTTCATTTATATATATATATTTTAATATTAATTATTATTCTGACGATATATTCAATTGGTTCCCGCAAATTTTTACTATTTTTCTTAGAAGGTAGGATTCAAATAATCGCCTACTATGGAGCCTTCGCCACTGCCGTCAACAATACGTATCGTACGGCCTATATCAGTCACGAATATTTAAAACATTTTCTGGTATTCCTCAGGGCTCAAACGTGGGGCCGCTGTTCACGATTTTTATAAATGACATAGCATAGTAATAAAAAATGCTATATTTTTGTTTTTCGCTGATGACTTGAAACTCTTTTTGGAAGTTGTCACCTTGGATGATTGTCGTCAGCTCCAACTTGATATCGATAAATATTAGATTGGGGCAGGCGTAACAAACTAGAATTCAATATTGATAAATGAAATCTTTTGTCGTTTACCAGAGCCTCAAAAGTGTTGTTTTTCCAATACTCGATGCATGGCAGAGTTCTGTCACGAATATCATCTGTAAGGGACCTTGGCATTACGTTTGAGAATAAACTGACATTTATTAGCCATATAGTTTCCATTTAAAATAATATATACTAAAATATATACAGTATATATATATATATATATATATATAATATATATATATACTCAATAATATATACAGTAGCGCAACAGCATCTGTAAATCTCCCTAAACAATTGCGCAGATTTTATATCAGCAAAGGTGTCCGACAAGGTGATACAATCTCACCTAAACTATTTACAGCTACCCTTGAAGACTTATTCAGGCAACTTGACTAAAATGACAAAGGGATCGCCATAAATGGAGAATACCTGAGTCATCTTATAGTAATATTTTCACAAGACTCAGAAAACCTCCAAACTAGAATGCAGGAACTCGCTGAAGTAAGCAACGAAGTAGACTTGAAAATAAATGTAACAAAGACAAAAGTCATGTTCAACTGCCTTGCGGGCCAAAAAGCGATCCTCATCAATGGCACTCAGCTCGAACAGGTGAAAAACTACATCTATCGGGGACAATAGTGTCTATAGATGGATGTATATTATTTGATGAAATTGTTCGCAGAGTAAAGCTAGGCTGGAGTGCTTTTGGCCGCCTGAATAATGTCTTCAAAAGTGACTTTCCACTGTGTCTAAGCCGGCTCGCACATCACAACTCGCCTTGTGTGCCTGACGGCCATAAATCAAAACTTCCGAGACCGCCGCCGAATGTTGCATGCTACAACCTCGCACATCTGCCTAGCGGCAAACGTCAAACGCGAAAAAGGAGAAGTCTCTCGTCTGCCATTTTTATTGTGTTGATTGTATGAACAAACGTCAAACGCGGTGACCAGCGATGAGCGAGCAATGACAGAGAAGTTAAAGTCCCTCCACCAAACCCGCCCCGTACCACCCTCGGTCTTAATCGAGAGTATCACGGGGCCCGTCAATTGGTGATGTGAAGCATCTAAGAATTGGCCTGGGAGTGTCCTTGGAGAAGATGCCCAAGACTTAGATTGCTACGCTCAAAGTGAGCTCTGACTGAGTTTACTGAGTTTACTCTAATGCAAAGTGCCAGAGAGAGAAAAAGCACATGGAAATTACTAAAAAGAAAATGAAGCTACTTGTTTATTAAATTAAAGAACGAAGCTAATCATACAGGCAGCAAAATTTATGTGAAGAGATCTTCACGCCCGTAGTAAGACGCCGCAAATTTTTTGAAAGCAAGATAATTGGCCTTAGTAGTAACCAGGTCGGACGGGCCGATGGGTCCAACAGCTGGTTGGACCGACCTGAGCATTTCCTCCCGTTCGGAGCACATACTCAGACACTCCCATAGGATGTGGTTGGCATCCTGTATTTCCCCTCCGCATGGACATGTCGGACGGCTTGCAAGTCCAAGCTCGAAGAGCTTGCCAGCGAATCCACCATGACCAGTCACAAATTGACTGGTGTAATGGTCTGGAGTCAGGTATTTGGTTATCTCCATTCGCCACTGTATGTCTGGAAAAAACGTATATGTGTGCCGGCCCTTGGTCGATTCGTTCCACTTTCGCTGCTAGGTCTTAAAGGCCGCATCGAGCGACATGAGTCTAATTCTGCGCCTCAATAATGCTACTCCTTCGCCAGCTAGCCGAGGAGGGGGGACGAGGTGAAAATCACCAACGTCGGCCTCCTCGCCCTTGAGGAGCAATATTGAAGCGCTGCTGACCTGAATGTGCAGGTCAAGTGGGAGAATGCCGGCCAGGACCGGGAGCGCGTCAGTTGAGGTAGTACGGTAGGCCTTGGTAATGGACAGGAGCGCGATGCGCTATCCTCTTAAAAGAGAGATTCTAAGTTTGACACTTTTGGGAATGCGCGGGCACCAAGCACTGGCGGCATAAGCCGCGATTCCCATAAAAATGGCGCCGTAGGCGATCTTGAGCGCCCTTAATTTTAAGCCCCATCCTTCACCAGCCATGCGGCCGATCCTCTGGAAGGCCACCCCAGCCTTGTGGACTTGGGTTTCGGCATGGTGTAGGAAATTTAACATTGTGTCCATTTTGACGCCTAGATAGGTGACGATCTTCGACACTTTCACTCTCGTGTCACCGAATCGGACTGTGGGTAGTCTCGAACAGCTAAGACGTCTCGGTCCTTTGAGGACAATGGCTTCTGTCTTGGAAAGTGCGAATGATAGTCTAGTTAATCTAGCCCAAGCCTCAATTGATGCTAAGGCTTCGCCAACGGTGCTCTCAATCTTCGCCCTGCTGTCGGCCTGGACCAGCAGCAGCGCATCGTCTGCGTAAGCGATGACAGTACAGTCGGTTGGAAGCGGAATTCTAAGGAGATCGTCGAAGAGTACGTTCCAGAGAAAGGGCCCGAGGACTGAGCCCTGGGGACATCCTATGCTGGTGTTCCTCTCTATTTTGGTTGATCCAACTCGAAACTCGATCGATCTATTGGTGAAATAACTTTGAATTGACGCGAAAAAATTTCCTGGTAGTCTCTTCAGCCGGAGCTTTTGAAGTATAAGAGGCCAGGATGCACTATCAAACGCACCTGCAATGTCCAGCAAAACTCCTAGGATGTATTTACGGCGGGAATTTTCAGCAATGGCAATCACATTCTTTATGGAGTCGACTGTTGATTTGCCTCTTCTGAATCCAAATTGTTTATCGGAAAGCGGCGAGTGTGTCTCCAGGTGGGCTTCAATCCTGCGGCACAGTAGCTTCTCCAGCACTTTGCCCAGAGCGGGCAGAAGTGTTAGAGGGCGGTAGGCTTTGGGGCTAGACGGTTCTCGGCTGCCAGTTTTGGGGATTACCTTAAGTAAGCCCCTCTTCCAGCAGTCGGGGAACGTGCCACTCCTGATGCAGTCACTGAAAAGGGCTGTAATCTCTGGCGCGGCGATGGCCCATGTGCGTTTGACAAGTAAATTGTCAATGCAGTCCGGGCCTGTGGCAATCCAACAATCAACGTGCGTACGATGTGGTTGATCTCCTGTTCGGAAGGCAACGATGAGTGATCCGTGTCGATGGGAAGAGAAGCCTCGAAGCGGGCCATCCTCATGGCGTCATCATCCCTGGATACATCATCCAGGGGGATGAGAGTCTCGAGTAGGACCGCAGCCGTTTCAGACTCAGTACTGGTGAATCCGCCACCCGGTTTCTCGATACCGCACAACAGGCTCGTCGGTCTGAGTCCCAGCCTCAATGCGCGGTATGGAGGACCCCAGGGGTCCGAACCTCCCTCGACGGTGACGAAGTTACGCCAGTAGTCTTTCTTGGCTTGAGTGATTGCTTTTTTGTATTCCATTCGGGTGGATTTGGCCATGTTTGCAAGGGGATCGATGGATGCAGGTGGTTGCTTGCGCAGGCGTGCACGTTGATGGGCCTTGCGTGCTTTTCTGAAAAGGTCACGCAGGCGCGAAACATGCTGCGTCCACCACGGCGACTGGCTTGGTGGCTTGGGCTTGCAGCGTCTGAGTGAAGCTTCGGCTGATCCGGTGATGTCTGCAGTCAGTCGTGAGGCGGCCGAGTGTAGGTCCAGAAAACGGGTTCTAGATGTCCTGTCAAGCTTTTTGGAAAGCACCTCTTCAAACTTTACCCAATTCCCGTCACGCGTTCTAAATCGCGTAGGTGGGGGTGGGGATACGTCAGAGACGCCATCGTGCGAGGAGTCAGCGGCCAGCTCAAAAGTGATCAACCGGTGATCACTCATGGAAGCGCTCTCATGGACTCTCCAGCCGCTGATTCGTCTCGCGACAGACTCAGTGGCCAGGGTGATGTCGATGTGGGTGCTTCCGCGGTTTGCGTGCGACACAAAAGTCGGCATGCTGTTGGGGTCGTTGAGGACGACCAGGTTGTGCTGGTGCACCAGCTCCTCGATGACGTCCGCGTCGCACATGGGGATATCCACGGGCACCCAGAGGGGGGATTGCGAGTTGGCATCCGCACAGATGATGACATTGGGACAAGGGAAGGTCAATGTTGGGCCCGCGGTCCAAAAATGGTCCCTGACAAAAATGGTCAGGGGCTCAATTGAGGGTATGGCAGACCTCAGGGAAGAATGGCGGAGCAGTAATTATTGAAGATAACTAGAAATGAAATGAAAAATGCTAAGTGCCGTAGGTCCAGATTGGACTGGAAGTAGGTAAATATAAGAAATGTAAGTCAAAAAAGGGGTTGATGTAGGTATAGGTAACTAAATGTGTGAGATGTTGAAAATTTTACAAGTCCAAAATGGGCTTGATGTAGGTAAATGAAATTTTACAAGTCCAAAGTGAATTTGGAAAAAATTAATGGGTGTGGGCAGAGCAAAATGACCGCCCGCTTTGGACGGCCTCCAAAATGCTACTGACGTAAAAAAGTGAAAAAGTGGGCGTGGACTTTGGGATGGTGGAGGGGGCTTGATAGTTTTGTTTACGTCTGTATGAATGGCTTGAAAGTCATTTGTAGGTGATTATCTAGGTGATCACTTGCGTGTCTTGCTCTGGATTGGAGGTCACTTGCGATTAGCTTGATGATGTTGTTTGATGTGATTTAATGCACTAAATTATCGGGTTCAAAGTTTATATTTTTGGAGATGAGTTACGTTGAAAATCGGTGAAAAGTCACTGAGATTATCACATATGCACTTGAAAAAACTGTTATTACGTGGAGCAGATGGTTGTTTATTCACTGTGTGAGTTTGGAACGTTTCAAGGTGTTCAATTTGCACTTAGAAGCAGATGAAGAATATTTGCTTGTACACAAGTAAAGTCACAAATTCCCAGGGAATTTCCCGGGGAAAACACGTGAAACTTTAACAAATCGTAGTCCAGGGGCAGGCAGAGATAATTGTGAGAAAACGGTAGAAAAGCAGGGTCAGGAGCAAAATAAGCGAAAAGCGATAAGTTGGCGGCAGTAAATTGCGGAGTGAAACGAAACACGTCTGTACTCGGCAAAAGCGAAAGACAATCCTGAGAAAAAGACAATCCTCCAGCACTGACAGTGTAGACAGAGACAGAGACAGAAATGGCCGATTGTGCGGCTGTGCGCATGCGCGGAGTCGACATTTTTTGATATCGACATGCAGGCTCTAGCAAACACAATTCGTCGCATGCAGGAGCGTCGCAGCGTCGCAGTTGCATCGGCCAATATGCGAAACTCCATTTGATAACGTTTGTTTCTTGGTTAACGATGACGTCACATCGACGAATTCGTCGTAAGACGCATGCGGCGAATTCTGATGTGCGAGCCCTCTTAAGCGCAAAGTGTTCAACTAGTGTGTCCTACCCGTAATCACATATGCGTGTGAAACATGGAACCTAAGTAAAAGAAAGATCCAGAAACTTAGAGTAGCACAACGCGGTATGGAGAGGTGCATGCTGGGCATAATGCGAAAGGACAAAAAGAGGAATGAGTGGATAAGGAAGCAGACAGGGGTTTGGGATGTGATAGAGCTCATTAAAAGCCTCAAATGGAGATGGGCTGGACACATTGCTAGAAGAAGAGACAATCGTTGGACAAATTTAGTCATCCAGTAGTATCCAAGAGGTACAAAATGTCCGCAAGGTAGAGCTAGAGGCCGCTGGATCGATGAAATTATAAAGTTCTGCGGAAGTAAGTGACAACGCAACGCACAGGACCGAGAGAAGTTTGAAGAGGCCTTCATCCAGCAGTGGAAAGATTCAGGCTGATGATGATGATGATGATGATAGTTACCATTTGTAACAAGGCGCTTAATATGTTGGGCTTCGTCATGCGTACTTCCCGGGTCTTTTCGGATATTACGGTATTAAAACTTTTGTTTAATTCTTTAGTTCGAAGCAGACTTGAGAGTGGGTCTGTTGTTTGGGCACCGCATCAGTTGAAGTATGGCCTTATGGTCAAGAGGGTTCAGAAGAAATTATTGAGGTAATTGAGGTTGTATGGATACTATCCGTAGCGTTATCCAACTGACTTTCTCTTAGGCATGCTTACATACTGCAGTATGCAATTTAGAAGAGATTTTTATTTAGCTACGTATTTTTTTCGACTTATACGAGCTATAAATGAAAACTCTGTCATTCTGGGCAGTGTTGAACTGTGTGTCTCTGATAACTATCTTAGAAATAGGGAGCATCAGTTGTTTATTCTCCCAAGGTGCAGAACCAACCTGCCAATGGTAATGCCAATTGGGAGGGCGATAACTATGTTCAACCAAATTGCTTCGGGTGTTGATATATGTTTTCCACTTGCGTGAGGGTGAGTTTAGGTGGACGCTATTTTATAAATTCTTAAAATAGGGTCTTCTTAGAAAACTCGGTGTACTTTTTTGAAATACTATAGATGTATAATTGTATTTTTACTGCGTTTGTATGTTTATATTATGTTCTCTTTTTATCCCTTTTATTACTTTTCTTTTTCTTTCTTCTTTATAATAATGTTTCATGTCATGTTGTGAACGTCTTAAACTTATAATTTGTGATGTCCAAAATATGTAAAATAAATAAATTGAATTAAATTGAATTAACGAATAAAATTATTGGCGTTATTAATAAATTATTCAACGTCAAGCCACCAGACTGTGAAGAAGAATCGAGGAAACAAAGTTTGCTTTGATATGTTGATACCTAAATAAAATGATTTCAATTAAAATAGTTTTATTTTCTATGAAAATGGATGTTTTTTGAATATTAAAAATACATTATTAAAATTGCACTATTAAAAAATCGTGCTAGTAGATCCGAAAAAGCGAGTGAAACGCTTTAAATACCGCCCACTAAAATCAAGACTTTTAAGAAGATTTGTAAAAAAATGGATACAAACATAGAGGTATTAAATAAAAAGAGGGGCAAGGAAACGGCTTTCTCATACAACTGAATGAAGCAGGCCAACAATAGCCGACAACTTACAAGAAATAGCGACGCGATTTAAAAATGCAGGGTATCACGGAGCAGTTACTTTGGTCATTATATGACCCATATAATATAATGATAACGTGGAAATTTTGCCGCAAATTGATTACCAGCCTGCCTCACCATACTTGCCTGCTTCACCATACTTTCATATAACCTGCCGCCCCTAGGATACAAACAATTCATTATAAATAGGAAGCTTTATGTCTAATTATTACGATGTCGATGTTTGGTTTGTCAGTATTTTATTCTAACACAGATCCACATTCATAATGTTCTTGCACGATAACAAGCGTAATTATTTTAACTGAAAATTGCGCCAGAAAATGGATAATATTATGATGATATTAATGCCATAAATATAAAAGGAGGAATAATTATTTAATATACTGGACTTATATGAATGTATTTTAAGATATTTTTGTATTTAAGATATATACATATATTATATGAAATACAATAGTATCGGTGGAATATTCGACGAAGAACGTGACATCCGGTCACAGTGTTATTCTGCCATTTGTTATTTGATTAATGTCATACCCAAAATTGACATTATAGCCTATGCCGGTTTTGTGTCAACGATGAGTGAAAGAAAGTGATAAATTATTTTGTCGTGACTTTCCTCTCGCAGTAAGAAATCACTGCGCCTCTATCCCTTGGCAAGCCGGCAACTTGTACCGAGTGCCGTTTTAAGTTTATATTAATAACCATTGTAATAATTATATGGGTATGTTATAAAACAACCTCACTACCGCCAAGCCCTTGTTGATATTGGATTTGCCACCATCCAGTCGTAACAGTACCTGACTGTACTTTTTTTGAATATTATGTATCCGTATTTTGATCATTTACAGTTACAGATTGTTGCCATAGAAGTGAAAATATGAATTGAAGTGAAACATGGAAATGACTCATGCTACTTAAGTTTGCTACTAATAATAAATTAATGTCGGTAACCAGAAGAGTAAGTTGTTTGTGCGATATAAATCATACTATAATTCGCTTATGTACCTACACTACCTGCTTCATTATAATCTGATAATATGATGATAGCTGTTTGTATTCCAAAAAGCGACGTTAAGCCCAGTGTACACTGACAGCGTCAACACAACTCTGTTGTTTGCGTATGGTGACAATGACGCTTTGATCTGTTTATTTGTTTGCCTCTCGTGATTTGCCAAACATAGTGCCCGCAAATCGGAAATTTTCCTATACTTACTTTTATGCTTCTTTTGTTTGCTTTCAAACTTTACAAACATAAACGTTGCTTCTGTGCTGTCTTATCAGTCAACTATAGCCTTGCACAGGGCCGCGCCAAGGGTGCTAACCGTCCTGATTTACACCCAAACACGCCACCAAATATGTATATATTTTTAATGGCGATATAGGAATTTGAAAAAAGATGTAGGTAACCGATGGTTATGGAGGCTGATACAGACAACTATTACCGTAGAGGCGGGCAGAAGCTTTAGTAAAAACAAACGACGGCTGGCGATATGGAGAAGGCAAATCGCGGCAATAAAAGTGTACGATGGGACTGTTGTGAGAAACTGGATAGTCAACTGCTGAATCGAGTGGTAGGTATCTACAGCGCCCTCTATAATGACAAAACTGCAACAAGTTCAGATCCTTGCTCTGAGCCTTCGTAAGGTGCCATGATTCGCGACCGTAAAGCATCACCGTTCTGGTGGTTGCATTCAGATGCAAGCGTCGAATAGGCGGAATTTGGCTTTGACCGAGCACAATCGTTAGTCTTAGATACTCCGCATCGAGTTGAATGTTACTCCATTCGTTCTCTTTCGGATAGCGAGCAAAGTGCCATCTACTATTATGTGTACCCCCATAGGTAGAGCTTCCAAACCGGTTTTAACGAAAACCGGCTAACCGGTAACCGCACGTTTTTTAAATAAAAAAAACCGGATAATTTTATACGGCCAACCGGTTTAAATTTTAGTAGGTATTTGTATGAAAGAGTTAATTAAATATCTATACTATAATTTCGAAAATATATTTGGATGTTTGTTTATACCGTCGTGTCGGTTTTTCTTTATACAAATCCACACGCACAGTCGGATTTCGAAAAAAAATTGGACGGTAGACGGAGACCGGCGAGCCGGAGTGCGTGGTGGGGGTCTCAAATTTCAAATTTAACCCGCTTTTTCTTCTTCTTCATTCTATCTTCTTTCATTCGTATTATTTCGATACCATTCATCCGATTGCGATATTCGATATTTTGAATTCATTCGATTGCCCATTGTTGAGCTAGCGGACGTCGGAGTTGGTTTTTCCATAATATTTCATGGGTCAGCGCCTAAAGTTTTAGGTAAAGGCAACTCGGCGTACTTATTATACGGTTTGTCGTTGATTATACCCATTGTTGAGCTAGCGGACGTCGGAGTTGGGTTTTCCATACTATTTCATGGGTAAGCGCCTAGTATTATAGGTATAGGCAACTGTGCGTACTTATTATACGGTTTGACGTTGATTATACCCTAAGCTAGCGGACGTCAGAGTTTGTTTTTCCATATTATTTGATGGCACCGCGCCTAGTGTATCAGGTATAGGCAACCGGTCCTACATATATATGGTTTGACGTTTGATTATGTCCATTGTTGAGCTATCGGACGTCGGACATTGTTTTTCCATACTATTTCATGGGTCAGCGCCTAATGTTTTAGGTAAAGGCAACTCGGCGTACTTATTATACGGTTTGACGTTGATTATACCCATTGTTGAGCTAGCGGACGTCGGAGTTGGTTTTTTCCATACTATTTCATGGGTTAGCGCCGAGTGTTATAGGTATAGGCAACTGAGAGTACTTATTATACGGTTTGACGTTGATTATAACCATTGTTAAGCTAGCCAACGTCGGAGTTTGTTTTTCCATATTATTTGATAGCACAGCGTCTAGTGTGTCAGGTATAGGCAACCAGTCCTGCATATAAACGGTTTGACGTTTGATTATGTCCATTGTTGAGCTAGCGGACGTCGGAGTTGGTTTTTCTATACTATTTCATGGGTCAGCACCTAGTGTTTTAGGTATAGGCAACTCGGCGTACTTATTATACGGTTTGACGTTGATTTTATCCATTGTTGAGCCAGTGACGTCCCTAGACAAAATGCCGCCCCTAGGCAGCGTCAAAATGCCGCCCCATTTTTTTATCATCCTTTCATTACTCCAATATCTAAGAAATGTGTTGTATAAAGCATGGCCCCTTCATCCTGAAGCGGGCCCCATGTTAGGATCTTTGCCCCCCCTACCTATCGCTAAGGATAAAAGCAGTGTGACGCTCTACAGTAATGTTTTCCAAATGGTGTACGCGTTAAAATTTATGTATATATTTAGTGTTTTTTTGTATATTTTAATACATACACTTGAATTGTGGAGTTTTTGAGTATCGCTACACAATTATAAATTGTATTGTGTACCACATAATTTTAAATAATATCATTATTGAAGGAAAATAGCGCCGCAGGCGAATTTTTTGCTATTAGAGCAAATTTGTGATAAGTGTTTATCTCACTTATCGAGCCCGAGCCCCAGGTTAGAGCCCTGTCAGCCCCCCCCTTGTGGAGGCCATGGTTTGGATACATTACTAATAAAATATACACCTACCACTAAGCTGAAACATACAAAATTAAATATTATCAATAAATAAATAAGCGAATAAATATAATATTATTTAGACACTTACCCAAATCACCAGAGTCTGAGATGCCATTTGGTTAATATGTCTGACACATTTGGTTTGTATCATTTAGTAATATCTACGCAGATGTATTATTTTCACACCATTTTTTCTATGCTATTATTGTACCCTACAACATGTAAACAAAATAATTTTCCTCATTATTTTTTTAATATAAACCTAAATTTAATCATAAATACACTATTAATTAATGGTCTCAACATTCAACCGTTGATGATTGAAATAAACTACAAATCCACACTATTATCAGCAAAAAATATGTTTACAAAAAAAAACGACTTAAAAGAAGGTATTGCACAGTATTGTATTCACAGCACGATAAATATGATATAATCTAGGTAGATACCTACTAGTGTACATTTTTATTACAATTAGCTGGTACTTAACGTAAATACCTATTATATGCACGAATACTAATTGATTATGTCAAATGTCAATAAGGATTAATAATCATTATGAATAGGTATCTATTTGCAATAGGTACATCCGGAAACTTTTAAATCTCGCGAATGACTGGCAAAAATATTTGGATAAATTAAAAAATACGGTATGTACCTACCTACCTATAAATCTCTACCATAAATTCTCCTTGTTTCGTTACCAACGTTGATATAATATACGAGGGTGGGTCAATAAGTCCTTAGAAAAGCCGACAGGTGGCGCGACTAGTACTGCAAGCGGTTTGTTTTCATGCAGCGGCACTACCGATTCAGTATGCTGCGAAGTTTCAATCAGATTGGTCGGATTGTTGTGTGTTTCTCGTACATTTTAAAAAAAATTTGCTTGTGGAAAATGGAAAAATGGAAAATGGAGAAAATTGAGTTTAGAGCTGTTAATAAACATTTTAATTTAAAAGGGTTAACAGCAAAGGAAATAAAAAATGAGTTGGATTTAGTTCACGGCATATCTGCTCCTTCACTTGCAACTATTTATAACTGGTTAAATGAATTTAAACGTGGTCGTACATCAACAAAGGATGAACCACGCTCAGGACGTCCTGTAGAGGTGACTACACCAGAAATGATCAATAAAATCCACGATATGGTGTTAAGTGACCGAAGATTAAAGTTGAGTGAGATAATTGAGGTTACACGGATCTCAAAAGGTAGCGTCATTTCTATTTTACATGACAAATTGGGCATGAAAAATATTTCTGCAAGATGGGTGCCGCGTTTGCTCACAGTCGACAATAAACGCAGTAGGGTGGTGGCCTCTAAAGCCCTGTTGTCGCTCATGCAACGCAATCCGGATGAATTTTTTCGTCGTTTTGTGACTGTAGATGAAACATGGATACACCACTATACTCCCGAGACGAAAGAACAGTCAAAGCAGTGGATTGCGAAGGCAAACCATGTCCAAAGAAGGCGAAAACCGTAAAATCAGCTGGCAAGGTTATGGCTACTGTATTTTGGGATGCACGTGAAATTATTTTCGTTGACTATTTGGAAAAAGGAAAAACAATAACAGGGGATTATTATGCATCTTTATTGGACCAGCTAAAAAACAAAATTGAAGAAAAACGGCCTCATTTAAACAGGAAAAAAATCCTCTTTCATCAAGACAATGCCCGTGTTCACACATGTTTACGATCAATGGCTAAAATTGAAGAATTGAAGTTCGAATTGGTCGACCACCCACCGTATTCGCCAGATTTAGCCCCCAGTGACTTTTTCCTTTTCCCAAACTTAAAAAAATGGCTAAGTGGACAACGTTTTTTTTTCAAATGAAGAAGTCATCGATCGGACAAATGCTTATTTTGAGGACCTTCCGAAAACTTATTTTTCTGACGGTTTAATAAAAATTGAGAAACGTCTAACCAAGTATATTGAGCTCCAAGGAAATTATGTTGAGAAATAAAAAAAAAATACAAAAATAAAACCTGTTTTAATGCTTTTTTCTAAGGAATTATTGACCCACCCTCGTATAATATTATTTTCTTTTAATAACTATGGCGCGACATAATTATTGGTTTTTGCGCAGTATACCTACCACTGTTATGAAAGGAACTCTTTAATCTGAGTAAATGACATTATATTATTATGACTGATTTATTATTCGTTTGTGATGTTTTACATTTATAAAAATATTCATAATGTGTATAGGCGCCAAGTTTATTAGCATATTTGTATACGAAACCGAGCAGTCAAAAATAAAATAAAAAAATCTCTACCGGAGCGTGATGACATCATACTAAAATCGCTGCGAGTACCGACTGGATAATAATAAAAAAAAGCATCCGGAAAAAAACATCTCCAAAGCTCTGGTTATAATATAACTAAGTTTAGGTAGCTATTTCTATATAATACCAAATGATTCTCCTCGATTTGCCGCCCTTCGAGTATCTGCCGCCCCCAAGCGACGCTCAATCTGCCTACCCCCACGGGACGTCACTGTGTTGAGCTATCGGACGTCGGAGTTGGTTTTTCCATATTATTTCATGGGTCAGCGCCTAATGTTTTATGTAAAGGCAACTCGGCGTACTTATTATACGGCTTGACGTTGATTATACCCATTGTTGAGCTAGCGGACGTCGGAGTTGGTTTTTTCCATACTATTTCATGGGTCAGCGCCTAGTGTTATAGGTATAGGCAACTGGGAGTACTTATTATACGGTTTGACGTTGATTATACCCATTGTTAAGCTAGCCAACGTCGGAGTTTGTTTTTCCATATTATTTGATGGCACAGCGTCTAGTGTAACAGTTATAGGCAACCAGTCCTGCATATAAACGGTTTGACGTTTGATTATGTCCATTGTTGAGCTAGCGGACGTCGTAGATGGTTTTCCATATTATTTGATGGCACAGCGCCTAGTGTGTCAGGTATAGGCAACCGGTCCTACATATATACGGTTTGACGTTTGATTATGTCCATTGTTGAGCTAGCGGACGTCGGACTTTGTTTTTCCATACTATTTCATGGGTCAGCGCCTAATGTTTTAGGTATAGGCAACCGGTCCTACATATATATGGTTTGACGTTTGATTATGTCCATTGTTGAGCTATCGGACGTCGGAGTTGGTTTTTCCATACTATTTCATGTGTCAGCGCCTAATGTTTTATGTAAAGGCAACTCGGCGTACTTATTATACGGCTTGACGTTGATTATACCCATTGTTGAGCTAGCGGACGTCGGAGTTGGTTTTTTCCATACTATTTCATGGGTCAGCGCCTAGTGTTATAGGTATAGGCAACTGGGAGTACTTATTATACGGTTTGACGTTGATTATACCCATTGTTAAGCTAGCCAACGTCGGAGTTTGTTTTTCCATATTATTTGATGGCACAGCGTCTAGTGTAACAGTTATAGGCAACCAGTCCTGCATATAAACGGTTTGACGTTTGATTATGTCCATTGTTGAGCTAGCGGACGTCGTAGTTGGTTTTTCTATACTATTTCAAGGGTCAGCGCCTAGTATTTTATGTATAGGCAACTGGGAGTACTTATTATACGGTTTGACGTTGATTATACCCATTGTTAAGCTAGTCAACGTCGGAGTTTGTTTTTCCATATTATTTGATGGCACAGCGCCTAGTGTGTTAGGTATAGGCAACCGGTCCTACATATATACGGTTTGACGTTTGATTATGTTCATTGTTGAGCTAGCGGACGTCGGACTTTGTTTTTCCATACTATTTCATGGGTCAGCGCCTAATGTTTTAGGTATAGGCAACCGGTCCTACATATATATGGTTTGACGTTTGATTATGTCCATTGTTGAGCTAGCGGACGTCGGAGTTGGTTTTTCCATACTATTTCATGGGTCAGCGCCTAATGTTTTAGGTAAAGGCAACTCGGCGTACTTATTATACGGTTTGACGTTGATTATACCCATTGTTAAGCTAGCCAACGTCGGAGTTTGTTTTTCCATATTATTTGATGGCACAGCGCCTAGTGTGTGTAACGTATAAACTCGTTATCTAGAGAACTCATTAAATGAGTCTCTCGACTGGCAACACGAATTCATGCCTGGCTGCAAGTAATTGACGGCCGGACCGGATGAGGTGACTCATCGACTCACCGATGAGCATCTTTATGATTGTTTTCTAACAGGATTATCGTCATACTCTCCTAATTATGAGGCACTGGCCAATGATATGCAATGCCAAAGATCACATTGACATATTGATATTCTATTTTTTTATAAAATGTTTTCTTTGTATTTGTGTTTTTTGTTTACTTTGTTTACGTTTTGTAAATACATTTATCTGTATGTATGCAATTTGAATAATAGTTTTATTATTTGGAAACATTTTTGTTTATTATTTATTAATAAATTATGAATATAAGAAAATAAATTATGGGAAAATGAGAAGTTATGGAAGGAGTTTGTCGATTAAAAATAGGTGATACCCGCCACCCTACTGATATTTTAGAATGTGCTCTAGAGTAAAAAAAGGTTGGAAACCCCTGCTCTACGCCATAAGGTGGCAATAAGGTGGGTGGATAAGTGAGCATGGTCGACAAGCAAAGTATAAATTCTATAAGACTACAGTATGTAGATAACCGACTTTTAGTCCTGTGTTACAAGCGTCGTAAATATTATTGACTTATAGAGGTGTGGGCATGCTATCCTAAGCCCTGGATTGCACGAGCCCAGTTTGCAAGATTTCTGAAGGAATAGCGGCGTTCGGCTTGGAAGAGATCAAGTAACTTTACGGCCCCTGTTTCATGCTTACTTTACTATTTACTTATTATTAGAAATCCTTGTATTTTGTAATTGTATCAAAGATCACAATTACAAAATCTTATACAACAAAATATGATTTAAATTGTAAAATAAAATGTAATCTATATATATATATATATATATATATATACATCTATATATATAAAACAGTCGGGTTAGGTTAGGTTAGGTTAGGTTAGGTTAGTGACATGACCCGGCTCACGGCTAGCTCAATAATGCTACCGGGCCGTCACTGAGGAGACTAGTGATGAATTAGGAGGGTGGATCTCCTTTGTAGTATCACAACTTTTGAATTCCCAAATAAAACTCTCAGCTGGTGTGGTACCGAATTTATTCAGGTTCTAGAGTTCACGGTTTCACAATAAAGTTAACTGTCATTGTTCCCGTAATTAAATCTCATTAAAGTGTCAGTAAACTATTTATTTGTTCACTATAGGATCTCTGTGAAATCTTTCACAAGTTTCCAAAAAGTCACACCTAACTCGGAGAATGTATACGCAGATATTCTTTGAATATTTTTGTTTCACGAAATATTTTCTCGTGAGAAAAATTATAAATTATTCTTTAGTCACATAGTATTGGGTTTATAAAAAGAATAGAATTTATTTTATTGTTGTTTATAAAATTTATTTATGTTCACAGCATGTTTACAAATATTTATTTGTGTTTACAAACTTGTTTACAAAAGGTTTGTTAATGTTTACAAATTTATTTACTAAAATTTGTTTTTATGTTTATGTTTACTTAATAAAGTTTCAAAAATTTATTTTATAATTCCGAAATGATTTGTAAAATTTATTATTACAAACTGAGTTTATTAATTTGTTTTTATAAAACAAATCCGATCGCGTAATTTATCCCGATTACGTCACCTCGTATGATGCGTAATGAAAAAAAAAATAAAATTACTCCGCGACGTGCGTCACTACCGGCAGATACGTGGTATTCGCGCTACGTTTAGCGGCATACGTCACTACCGACAGATACGTGGTATTCGCGTTACGTTTCGCCCGCCGAAGGGGACTTACTTGTACGTATGTATCGCGAATGTACTGAGAACCATGTCTCGCAAACTTGCAGTGAGGACTGCTGCTTGCTGAAGATCGCTGGTGAAGAGTGTAGAAACTAATGAATTTACGGAAAAAGATGTCACCTTTTATACCCCCTGGATAGAGGTTTAACAGGAAACAGTCCGTAAAGGAAAGAAGATATATCCCTTTCTCTCATGAGATAAATTTACGTATATCTCACGTTCTTGAAAACTTTCTAATAGAGATATCTTCTACTTAAGTCGGGTTAAATTTACTCTACTTTATTTTTGCAAAATAAAGTCCCAATAGGGGTGTTTTAAACACCCTCTAGAACAAGTTTTTTAAATGCGTAGTTATGATGACGTAAGCAAAATAGTTGATTTTGTATAATTTTTCGTGTTTAAACGAAGGGGAAAAATTTTAGCTTTCCAACGAGGTATCGGAATAGGTATTCGTGTACTAGATAAGGGGATGGCAGTCTTTAAATTTAAAACGTCAAAACGAAAGGTTGACACCCACGTCCTGGTCCTTTCCACCACTCTTGGCCTTTTTAGGCCAATAGAATTTTACTAAGTTTTAATAAAACTATTTGGTCCCGCAGAAACTTTCTCATTCGATATTTACCTTTCGGACGAATATTATTACGTGAAAATACTATAATATTATACTTAACATTTCCACTTAAGTATATAAATGCTTAATTCTAACAAGATGTTAATTATGAGCAGTTACTAACCTATTTAATCTTGCATGGTAACTTTTACATAGTAATTTGAATGCAACCTTTAATCTATTTTTATCTCGCAAGTCAACACAGCTGGGCCGCGTATTTGACTGAAATAGATTTTCTTTAAAGTTCAAGGTTGCGTGTTAATTTGTGCTTTTTGTTGCGATATTTAATTCCTTCATTTACCTAGGATGCGGCTAAGATTTATTATTGTTTATGGGTAGAAACCCATCTATACCAGTATCTCAAGTTTTTCCAATTGTTACTTTTATAATATTTATTATAGTTAGCGAGTTATAGTATTAACAAAATCTATAATTATAATTACTCGTCTATAAATATAGGTACGCGTTTACAGTATTTTTATAATGATAGTTCGCTTCTATCTTGTTTCAATAAAATTAGTGTCAAAAATTGCTGCTCATAATTATACAGTGCATAAATTTATAAATGTTGAATTTTCTTTTCCAATTTTCATACATTTCTATTACTTATATAAAAATTATTCAAACATGTACCTTTCAAATTTTACGCAAACAATCTCCCCCATAACTTATTTTCTAAGTTTTATGGAGATTACCCGGAAATTTATATTCAAAATTGATCGCGTTGAAATTTCACGACGTGTCATTTCGAGGCCTGTGGTCACAGTGTTCCAATTACACTTGAGCAGTCTCGATTCTCCGAGGCGAAATTTTTACGTAAAATTTTTATTACATTTACAAAAGAAAAGGTTAACAACATACATTTTACTTCCTATTACTAAACGATTACGCTACTGGTTACCTGTTCATGGTCTTTTTCGACCATTTCATTCTTACTCCTTCCATAGTTTAGAACCATGGGACTTATATATCCTGTTTGTACCTTGTCGTGAGGTTGTCGCACGGCTATTGAGTAGTAGAATAAAATTGACTACAAGGCTAGATTTGTATAGTTATGTCGTTAAACCATACTCTGCCACAAACACTAACTGAAGGTCGGCGTTTCTGTTCGTGTCATTAGGTTAGGTTAGGTTAGGTTAGGTTAGTTTTTTTTTTTTTTTTTTTTTTTTTTATATGGGAGTTGCATTTATTATTCCTGATCCCAACACTATATAGTAGAAAAAAGACTAATAAATAAAGAAAACTCCAATTGAAGATCTACAAACCTTGTACATAATAAGCAAGGTACACCGGCGCACCGGCACCCACCCTCTCGGCGTAGTTTACCTTGCGCAGGAACCTGCGTATGCGACCGACGGGGAACTGGAGTCCAGCGCGATTCGAACGAGACTTTGCCTTTCCCTTGACTTTACCGCCTTTTCCGCGACCAGACATGGCGAGACGGGGTAGTGTTGAAAATTAACTGTGCGAAAGAAGCGTCGACCTGAATCGACGGATGGTCCTTTGTCAAGTTTGCTTGAAAACTTTTTTTTGCGTTATTTTGTAATCGCGTGCGGTGCGGCCGCAGCGGGAGACGTGCGGCGCATCACGCGACCCGCAAAGCCGCGCGCCGTTCGCTCTACACAGTGACTTGAAAGAGCGAGTCAAAGTCGGCGGCAAAATCAATTGAAGATAGGGCCTGCGCAATAATACACGATAGGATAGACCCTCCACCATCTCCGATTACCCCAACCTCCACTCAGGAGGTTGAATACTTAATCTCACGACTTAAAAATCGTTCAGCGCCAGGCAAGGATGGGATTAGTAACCTCACCCTCAAGAATCTACCAGAAAAAGGCATCCTTGCCTTAACAGGTATCTTCAATGCCTGCCTAGAGATGCAATACTTTCCTGATGACTGGAAACTTGCGGACATTATCCTCCTGCCAAAACCCGGCAAGGACCACACACGCCCCGAAAATCATCGGCCGATCAGTCTCCTCCCTACGATGAGCAAGATCTTAGAAAGACTAATAAATGCCAGACTCCAAATCATTATCTATGAAAAGAAACTCATACCAGACGTTCAGCACGGGTTCAGAGCTGGTCACGCTACGAACCACCAACTGCTGCGCGTCACTGAATACATAACAGACGGCTTCAATCACCATAAATCTACAGTTGGATTGTTCTTAGACATTGCTAAAGCTTTCGATAAAGTTTGGGTCGAAGGACTCATAGTTAAACTCTCAGAGGCCGAAATCGAACAACCAATCATTAAAATCCTACACTCGTTCATCACCGACAGACACTTCGCAGTCAAACTGTTCGGAGAAAGATCCTCAATCAGACCCACAAGCGCCGGAGTCCCACAAGGATCCGTGCTCGCCCCGTCTCTGTATAACCTTTACACAAGAGACATTCCAATCCCCACAGACACCTCAGCAGATTCATGCATAATAGCACAATATGCAGACGACACAGCGATCCTCTCCAGATCGATGCACAGGGATAGAGCTACTTTATTGGTCCAAAGATCGGCCGACCAGGTCTCCGCCTGGTGCGACAAGTGGCGCATAAAAATAAACGCAGACAAAAGTAAAGCTATTTGCTTCATGCGCAACTTCAAAAAACGTAAAAGTAAGCGCAAACATTCAGACCTGAAAATGCATAAAACTAAAATCCCTTGGTCCAATACGGTCAAATATCTTGGTCTTACGCTAGACACAGCACTCAATTTTTCCAAACACATTAGCGATAAAAGACGCGAAGCCGACATAGTCTTAGCTAAGCTCAAACCCATGATAGGACATAGGAGCAAGCTTGCCTATCGCAGCAAGCTGCTATTATACACAGCTATTGTTCGCCCCCTCAAGACCTACGCGTGCCCCGTCTGGGCATTCGCCGGCCTAAAATATATCAACAAACTCCAAATCGCCCAGAACAAAACTCTCAGAGCAATTACAAACGCTCCCTGGTTCGTCAGGAACACAACACTCCACAGCGATCTTAACTTGGAAACCCTCCAAACCCACATCCTCAAGCTCACGAAGCAATTCTACAGCTCCATCAACAACCATCGCAACACGACAATCAAAAACTTATTACAATATGACATACACGCTCACTATCAATTCGACCGGCCAAGGAGGGTACTCCTACTAATGCCTCCCTCCCCTAAATAACACACTGCTTTATATTATTTCTTCTTGCTTCTTTTCTTATCTTTACAAATCCCTTGCCACCCTTGCCACGCTGCCAAACGACCACCTTAGATGACCAGATGACCAGATGACCAATAACTATTCTTTCCCTAGAGATTAAAACCACAGCGGAGGGGTTTTTGGCCGGAGGTGGGCTCGCTCATCTCTGGAGTTTTTCCCCCCTCTGCGGCTCAAATTTTGATGAGCAATCGGGCTAAGACCCGAAGTAACACACGATAACGATGCAATTATGGATGCCGATCTTGGATTTTTTGGCCTTCTCTCAGTCTTCCTGGGAGCACTCGTCTGGTTCGGAAGAAGATGATCCCGGCTCTGGATGCCCCCGGCTCTGGATTCGAATTGGACCAACGCTAGACCCCACGGACCAAACGCTGGACTCCGCAGAACCGGACCGAAGCGGGATGTGGGGTGTGGAGATGTTGGGGGCCTGTGACGGCGACGGTCCTTGTTGATTGCTCATGCGAAACACTTCTTTTTTTTTATTTTTTTTTATTTTTATATACTTACTAGAGATTCCCTCACCCAGATCCCAAACCTGGTCTCGACTGGTCGCGAAGCCACCGAGGCCGGGTCCTTTCAACCAAAAATCATGCTTCACTCCCGATAGGCACCACATATAAAGGGGATAGACTATAAAATCGTCTAGGTGGCCCAAATATAAAAGCACATTATCCTAAGTAAGTAAGTAAGAGGCGGCGGCACTCACTTGCTCACTGGCACCCGACGCGTACGCACGCCTTTCTCGCCTACTACCGACCGCTCTCTGATACTTTTGACCGCTTTCTTACACCGACCAGACCTCGCTCTCGCACGCACAACCCGCACGAATTATCAAGCTGGAAAGTTCTTTTCAGAATATTCAGCTGAAATTACGTTGCCAATTCGATCTACGCGCCGCGCCTTTCTCCGCATTAAAATCGTTCATAGACTCAGACCCCGTGATAGTAAATTGAAAAGTTCTTTTCAGAATATTCGATTGAAACCACGGCTTAGGACTATACTCGAGGGATTTCGTTTTGATATCGTTATTCAATCGGATAATCTCTTGTATATTGCCTGAGATAATACTTTTACTAATACTAAAATCATTCACGCCGCGACATTAATTACCGGAAATAAATTCTTCATACGCTGAGCATACCGCGAGTTCCGACCGGCTTCATCTCGAGTTTTCTGCGAGTCCAGCGGCTGACCAAAGACAAGCCCGAATTGGAGGGACCATCACCAAGTGTAAATAAAATACGGAAGTGTGCTCCCGGCTAGTTCCGGCTTGCCAACAAGTGCCACAGTTCTCGCGGGACCTCCAGATCACGCCGCCTGGGATTCAGGGCTCAAAGCTAAGTCTCTATTGCCATTCTGTTTTCTATATTTCACTGTATTTCATCCAGTATTTCACCGTATTTCACACTACCTTTAATCTTTGTTCAAATAATTTTTTACCTACTTACCAAATAAAATCCTTCAAACGTACAAAAAGCACAGAGGCTTCACCTACCTGCTTCTTGTAACAATAGACTCGCTCGCTCCACTTGACCCTTTTTGTCCACCGGCCAACGCATACCGATAGATTCTTAGAATTTTAGCTCGCCGACGAGACCCCTTTTCCAGCCCCTAAGGTCTCATACCTACTTATCAGACAGCCATTGAGCAAGTTCCACCTACCTACCAACTACACATCCACTCTCCCCCCACCTACCTACCACAAGACCCCCCTACCTACCGATAGCTAACATTGCGCAATACCGACTCCTACAATTTTTCATCTCTTATACCCCTAAAATCTGTTCTCCCACATTTATATTTTTATACTTTACATATTTCTACAGCTTTATATAGATTTATTTTTATATATAGTTTTTGCAATACAGAATTGCGCAATCTTAATCCTAGACTTGTAGGACCCGTCTCAAGACCCCCCTCTAATCTGCTCTCCTATATTTATATTTTTATAATTCTATAGCTTTACATATATTTCTTTCTATATATAGTTTTTGCAACCCAGAATTGCGCAATTCAGAATTGCGCAATTTCAAACATAGACTTGTAGGACCCGTTTCAAGACCCCCCTAGAATCTGCCCACTTTTAATTATATCTTTATATTTCTATAGCATTATATATATTTCTTTCCACATATAGTTTTTGCAACCCAGAATTGCGCAATTCAGAATTGCGCAATCTCAAGCCTAGACTTGTACTACCAGTTTCAAGACCCCCCTAGAATCTGCCCACCTTTAATTATATCTTTATATTTCTATAGCTTTATATATATTCCTTTCTACATATAGTTTTTGCAACCCATAATTGCGCAATTCAGAATTGCGCAATTTCAAACCTAGACTTGTAGGACCCGTTTCAAGACCCCCCTACAAACTGCTCACCTTTAATTATATCCTTATATTTCTACAGCTTTATATATATTCTTTTTATATAGTTTTTTTTTCAACCTCTTACTTGATTGAATTGCGCAATACCGACTCCTAATATTGCCCCCAAAAAACTCAATATCACAGAAGATGTCTCAATCGGGAGACTCACGGACAGGATAGTGAAAGTCATAAGCGCAAAGGAAATAGTAGGCTTACAGCTCATCCTACACATAATGCAATTGTGCAAGGAGCTCATCTCCAAAATGCCCAAACCCAATAATAACCAGCCTATCAACCTACAACCCATTCAACGACAGACCAGAAGCAATTCCAAAACGAAGAATCCGGCCCAAATACCTAATACACAGGAAACCATCGGCATAGACTCAGATTCAGAATCGGAAACAGATCCAAACATAGACCCAACCATTAAGAAGGCCTTAAAAGAGGACTACAAAGAACTAAGCATGATCTATGAAGATAAAGATAACGAGGCAAGCACCTCAGCATCATCATCAACATCACACAACTCTTCCACATCTCACGACACATCCACCTGCAGCTCCCCCCCAATCTACCTAACCACTCCCCAGAAACAGACCAACTCCCCCAAACCTCCACAAAAACCCACCCCCCCCCCCAGCTCAAACACCAACCACAAAAACACAAACACTACCTCAAACCTCGACACCCACAACCACTAGCAACACTCGCCAATATGTCAAAGCCCCCCCGCCGATCTACCTCCACCTAAAAGAGCACTACCCTACTGTGGTAAAAGACGCGGATTTAGCCGGGCTGAAAATAACCGACGCAATTAACTTGCAGGACAAAATCAGTATAACATTCCCAGACCCCAAGACTTACAGAAAAATGTCTAATTTACTGGATAGTAAAAAAATAGCTTTCCACACTTACGATCTAAATGAGGAAAAAGTCCTCAAGGTGGTAATAAAGGGCATTTGTGAGTCCTTCGAAGAACCGACCATAGAGCAAGAGCTCAAAAATTTTGGATACCCAGTGCGTCGGGTCCACAGAATGAAAAGGAGAAAAGACCAATGCCCTCTACCAATGATCATCACTGAGCTAGAGTTGAGCGACGCTGGCCGCAACATCTTTAACCTGGACTCCCTGCTCACAATGAGGATCAAGGTCGAAGCTCTAAGAAAAAAGACTGAAAAAGGCCAATGCCACAACTGCCAGAAGTTTGGTCATGCCAATAGGAACTGCCACGCACCACCCAAGTGCGTGAAGTGCGGCAAAGGCCATCGCACTGAAACATGTAAACGCACGAGGGAAACCGGCCCTGCGACTTGCGCAAATTGCGGAGGCCCTCACCCGGCTAATTGCAGGGGTTGCCCGGTCAACCCAAACAACAATAACAACAAGCCCACACCACCAAACCAAGGACAGCGCTTCCCTGGGCACAAGCTCGCTTGGAATGTTCCGCCCCCACGCAACAACATGCAAGCCCAACGACCAGCCCCAACAAGGCCAACATGGAACCGACCAGCTTACCAAGCCCCAAGGCCGGACTTCCAAAGTCCAAGACCCACATGGCAATGGCAAAGGCCAGCTCACCGAGCCGCCCCAGTACCACAACGACCGAACACAAAATTACAATGGCCACTTTTAAGCCAAGCCAACCCGGCAAAACAGCCTCTGCTACAAACGCCACCTGCATACAGAATGCAGAATCAAGCAGCACATAATAATAACGCACAGGTGTCCACAATTAAAGCATTAGAACAGCTAATTAAACATGCTACAGCATCACTAGCCTCATTAGGACAATAGGCAGCTTATAAAATCATCTCTCAATAGCGACTTCCCTCTCACATTCCCAATGGCTACCAAATTCAAACCTACATCCCTACAGATAGCCTTCTGGAACGCCAGAGGCCTCGTCATGAGAGACAAAAAGGAAATCATCCACTTCCTTGAAGAGCATGACATAGACATCCTTCTAGTCAACGAGACGTGGCTTAAACCGCAACATAAAGTTAACTTCCCAAATTATTCCATATACAGAACGGATAGACTAGCGAACAAGGGAGGAGGCACTGCTGTCATCATCAAGTCAAAGATTGATCACTGCCCCTCAAACCGACCATCGCTGGCTACCCTTACCTTCACTCCCAACATAGAGGAGACCACAGTTCTGGTTAACACCAAAAACTACGGTCTCATACAATTTACCTCCATATATTGTCCACCTAAAAAAGATCCCACTCCCCAAGAATTCCAAGACCTTCTAGACCCACTTTTTCCCACATCGATAATAGCAGGGGACTTCAACGCCAAGCACCGGTTATGGAACTGCCCGCGCAGCGACTATAAAGGCAATATAATCTTTCAGTTAATTCAGGACACCCAATCAATCGTAGTGGCTCCCTCAGAGACGACCATACGCACTTTGTGGAGTCCTTTCAACGTCCTAGACTTCGCTACCCTCAGGAACACTAGCTACATTCCAATTATCTGAGCACTAGACGAGCTTAACTCAGACCACAAACCCGTTCTACTGTACCTGGGAGACCCAGTAGACCCTTTTGCCACACTGCCCGACTCTACCAGATACAAAGTATCATGGGAAGATTTCGGTGCCTATATGGAGGAACATCTCACACCCCGCACACTTCTCACAAACGAAATAGAAATAGACTTTGCAATAGCAGATCTAACGACTACTATACAGGAGGCTCTTAAAGCAGCCTCAACCCCCATTAGCCCAGACCTCAAACACAGACTCGACCTACCAAAACCGATTAGACTCCTCATAACGGAGAGAAATAGAACCAGAAAACTCGGTCAGGACACGGGCGATCCTGCTGTCATCTCTAAAGCCAAAGAGCTGAAGAAGAAAGTCAGAAAAGAAATCAGACGCTTTTCCGAGGAAACTTGGGTAAAAAAACTAGAAGACCTAGTGAAGGGCAGCCACCCTTACTGGTCACTAATTAAAATCCTGCGGGTCAAAAAATGTCCCATTACGCCACTAGACGGCCCAAGAGGCCCAGTCTATTCTACCCGAGACAAGTGCGAGCTGTTTGCAGACAGCATAGAAGACCAATTCACTCCAAACCCGATAGCAGAATCAGACTCGGATACAGACTCATACTCTGACACAGATTCAGATTCAGACTCAGACACCCAACACAGAGATAAAAGAAGACACATAAAGTCAATCAACAGAGAAGCCAGAGCCATAGTCAATGCCACACCTAGTCCTCCACCGCCACCAATTGTAGCCGTCACAATAGACGAAACTGAATTTTTAATTAAGCGACTAAGAAACCGCAAAGCTCCTGGCATAGACGGGATAAGTAACCTTACCCTTAAAAAGCTCACAGACACTGGCGTAGAGTACCTAACCAACATACTCAACGCCTGCTTAGAACAGCAGTACTTCCCTGACTCATGGAAAAATGCCGACATTATCCTCTTGCCTAAACCAGGCAAGAACTTAAAGCTCCCACAGAATCACAGGCCAATTAGTTTACTCCCCACGATGAGTAAAATTCTAGAAAGAGCCATAAAATCAAGACTTCAAATCACCATAGATGAGAAAAAACTCATACCAGACGAACAGCATGGTTTTAGAAAAGGCCACTCCACGAACCACCAGCTGTTACGCACCACAGAGTACATCAAAGATGCACTCAACCACTGAAAATTCACCACAGGACTGTTCCTGGACATAGCGAAGGCCTTCGACAAGGTTTGGATCGAGGGACTGATCGTCAAACTCTCCAGAGCAGAAATTGAACTGCCGATGATCAAGATCCTAAACTCCTTCCTAACCAGAAGACAATTTTCAATCAAATACCACGGAATCAAATCTTCCATCAGATGCACTAAAGCTGGAGTTCCCTAAGGATCGGTACTAACTAGCCCCCATCCTATATAACCTCTACACCAGAGACATACCCATCCCAAGCAACACTTCCGCAAGATCCTGCATAGTCGCCCAATATGCAGACGACACCGCCATACTAGCTAGATCTATTCAACTCAACCAGGCCACTAAATTAGTTCAACTAGCAGCTAACGAAATAGTTAAATGGTGCGACAAGTGGCGCATCAAACTAAATGCCAGCAAAAGCGAGGCAATTATCTTCAGACATAGGAGCGATAGGCTCAGTAAAAACAGAAATCAACTCGTCATGAACAAAAAACTAATCCCGTGGTCAACCACGGTCAAATATTTAGGACTTCACTTAGATAAGAATCTTACATTCTTCAAACACGTCAACTCAAAAGACAGAGAAGCTAGAATAGTAAAAGCCAGACTAACCCCAATGCTAGGTAGGCGTAGCAAAGTCTCTATGAGAGGCAAACTACTTTTACATACAGCGATAATCAGACCGATCATGACTTACGCTTGCCCCATCTGGGCACACGGCAGCACAAACCTCATCAAGAAGCTGCAATTAGTACAAAACATAGTCCTAAGATCGATCACAGGCGCACCGAACTACGTCCGCAATGCAATATTACATAGAGACCTAGAAATGGAAACGCTAGAAGAGCACATAGGTAAGCTAGCGATAAAATTCTACGCGTCAATGGATAACCATCCAAACGCTACAATCAAAAATCTCAACGACTACGACGAGAATACCGTCATGGACCATGACAGACCTAGGTCCTTCCTTAGGAGAATAAAGGCAGGACCCAGCAAAAGCAAAAACAAACAACTACGACACAGGAATAGATAACAAATATAAAACTGTCACCTATGATTACAGATTACAGATCCAAAGCTGCCCCTCTCTGTTCACAGTCTCGAGCTGCCGCGAACCGCCCTCAAAACTCTGAGTCGAGCGACAAACGGTCTCAACAGCCCACATAGATGGACGACTGGAGGATAGCAGCCCAAGACCCGTAACAGATGACACTTCTCTCGAACGCATAGACCGATCAATTACTAACCTGTTCTTTTTACAATAAAGTTTACAGATTAAAATCACAGCGGCAGGGTTTTTGGCCAGGAGAGTCTCACAAACACTCCCAGAGTTTTTCACCCCACCGCGGCTCAAATTTTGATGAGCAAACATGATGGGCTTAACATCCCAATACGATTGGTTATCGTTTTTCTGTTCTTCTTTCTTCATCTTCGTTCGCTTGGACTGGTGTGGTGTACGCTTCGGAACGAGCATGACAGGCCTCCTGAGATGGCGTGCTGGCAAGCCCGCTAAAACTGGCTGGGACGATGAGCTGGCGCGGCGGACTCTCAACGATGAACTCCGCCCCGTGCATGATTCCGATGTCCCGATGCTACACTCAAACTCCTCCTCCTCTGGCGTCTTCAAACAAGAAGGCAATACCGCCGTTGGCCTTTGGCGGTTGATGGTCGGCTGATGGGCAAAAACTCGGACGGTGGTGACAGTGGTCCGGGCTGTGGCTCGAATGTGAATGCCTGAAAGATCTCTATCTATCTATTATTAGTTAAAAACTTTCTCATTTTTAACTAAAATTAAAATTAAAATTAAAATCATTATTAAAACAACACCCCTTGCCATATAGAGGATCTAAAAACCTCACCTGAGTCTCCTCAAGACCCGAACGGGTCTCTTCAAGACCCCGAAATAAACGGGTCTCCTCAAGACCCGGAGTAAAATCGCACACGTAAATTCAGAGAAACCTTCACCAGCGACCAAAAAATAGAGACGAAGGGGATAATGCTTAACGTATGTGAGCCCCATAACCACTGAAGGATGATCCAAAGTCAAGTCAAGGCGGCGGCACTCTCATTCGAGCCACCGCCGCCGATTGACACAGCACCTACCTAATCTATCTATATATCCGTATTGTATCGTAATACTCATCGCCGATCATCATGCCGCCAAAGACTAGCGGAAAAGCCGCCAAGAAATCTGGCAAAGCCCAGAAGAACATCTCCAAGGGAGACAAGAAGAAGACAAAGAGGAGGAGGAAGGAGAGTTACGCAATCTACATCTACAAGGTGCTCAAGCAGGTGCACCCCGACACCGGAATCTCCAGTAAGGCGATGAGCATCATGAACAGCTTCGTCAACGACATCTTCGAGAAGATTGCCGCCGAGGCGTCGCGCCTCGCCCACTACAACAAGCGCTCCACCATCACCAGCAGGGAGATCCAGACCGCCGTCAGGCTCCTTCTGCCCGGAGAGCTCGCCAAGCACGCCGTCAGCGAAGGAACAAAGGCAGTCACCAAATACACCAGCTCCAAGTGAAGTCGATGAAAATGAAGAAAGAAGAAAGAAGAAAGAAAAACAAAAACCCATCAGCAAAGGCCCTTTTAAGGGCCGCCAATATTTTCAAATCGGATTGATCGAATCGCATGTTTCGCTATCAATATTTATGCCAGGCAGGAATAATAATAATACGAATATTTGTTATGTTACAATAATTATCTTGTATCTACACTTATAATTATTATATCACTATCCAACACACCGTATTATTATAAACTAGACTAGATAACTAACTGAGCCCGCCACGAAGGATGATATGATATGATAGGAAAATAATAAGAATCGATGTATCTGTGAATAATTTTATTATTATTCAGTAATATACAACAATAAGTCATCATTATACTATTAATAATATTATCCATACATCTTAGGTGCATGGAATGCGTGCGTGCGTGCATCTGAAAAAGAAAACATCACATTAAATTTAGGTACCTACATAACATGATATTACACATCTCTGTTTGTTATTTCATCGATCCTTCGATATGCGATATGCGATCTGCGATACATAAATAATGCGAATCGGATAATTTTGCATTGTACGATAGATTTTATGTTACATACGTACATGACACACGGTTTCGGGAATAGGGAATAGGGAATAGTTTATTCCGAATCCCCGATCGATATCTTAGAGTGATCCTTCCAATGTCTTTATATTTGATTTCATATAGGTAAGTACTTGATAGTAACAAATAATGACATTTTTGTTGTCGGTTGTTGTTGATAATTTCGGTTGCTATGGTTTTCTACTCTCATATTTCTGTCGTATGTATGCTTCGCATCGGTCATATTAAACGCACCCATAATATTACATCATATTATCATATTTAATTAATTAACTAACTATTTATTTATTTACGATATTTCGCTTCACACTATCCATCCATCTATCTATCTATCTATCTATCTATCGCGGGAGAGAGGGAGGCGCAGTGAGCGAGCGAGCGACCGATCGCGCCGTACCTATCGCAATCTATCGTTAGGTAACTAATTATTCGAATTGAACATTCTATTCTCGTGTTGTGCTTCCTTCTACACCGTCGTGCACCGTGATACCCTGCACCATCGTCCGTCTGCTCGCCTGCTGCAGAACTTCGTGAACACCGCCGACTGCATCGAGCACCGCGGGGCCGCCGCCGTCGTCTTCGCCCGATACAGTAATGTTTGTATGCCGCGATCATCTTGTGCTAACTCCGGCTGACTCGGGGGCAGATCGCGACGCCCGCGGGGGCGCCAGGGGCCCGCGGCCGATTGCAAACGCGAGAAGGTATATCGACGCGCCGGACGAAGGCTCGACCGTCGGAATCTGATAATTTTTAACGAATCTACGGCCATTTTCCCGACACGTTATGTGCGCGCGCGGACACAATTCCAATTTGAAACGCATCCCGCGAGCCCGAGGACAGACTCGCGACCATTCGCCCGCTTTGAAACGACAGACAGATCGGTGGGTGGCGCAACCGCCCACCCCTGAACCCCCTCGCTAGGGCGGCGGCTGCGAAAAATTGAAAAATATCGAGAGATCGAAGCAAAAATGCCGGTGCAATTCGTGACTAAAATCGCCGATCTAGACGAACGTCATCTCTGAGAGCGGCGTTCGCACATCGGTACTGCGGCACCCGTCTCGCTCTCGCCGTATACAATCCGTGAGCCGTTCGAGTCGTTTCACTCTAGCGCATCGTACAGATAAATAGCAAGCAGAATATACGCCGCGATATAATATAATATAATTTAATATTATATTTCATTCTATTATTCAATCAATCGAATAACGCAAAGATGGCAGATACAGCAGCACCCGTCACCGCTTCGCCGGTGCCCTCTACCCCCGCGAAGAAATCGGCAGCAGGCAAAGCCGCGAAGAAGCCCAAGGTCAAGCCGACGCATCCCAAGACCTCTGAGATGGTCAACAGCGCCATTAAAGAGCTGAAAGAGCGCGCCGGATCCTCCCTGCAGGCGATCAAAAAATACATCTCGGCCAACTACAAGGTGGACGCCGACAAGCTGGCGCCATTCATCAATACAGATCGGCCGCAGCCGCCAAGAAAGCCGCCTCCCCCAAGAAGGCCGCCCCCGCCGCCAAGAAGGCCGCCAAGCCCAAGACCCCCACCAAGGCGAAGAAGTCAGCCAAGCCGCCCACCAAGAAGCCGAAGGCGCCTAAGCCCAAGAAGGCCGCTGCGAAGAAGCCCGCCGCGAAGAAAGCCGCTGCGAAGAAGTAAGAAGCCGCGATCGAATCTAATCTAATCATCACGATGACGATGATGCGACGACGGCAGCCCGGGAAGGGGGGTATCTCGGGTGGATGACGACGACGACAGTAGACGAGATGAATGAGGATAGAGATGGAGATGAATAATACGCGCTCGCTCGCATTTTATTGAAACAAAAGCCCTTTTCAGGGCTACCAACACAATTCAGGTGTCGACTGATATCGAACACGTAGATACGTCGTTATTTCTTTATTCAATTCGTATAGGTACTCCATACGTAAATTGCATAATATTATTACATTGTCTTATGTCAAGACGAATACTCACTCACCTAGCTAAAATTTAAAATTAACACTAAATTCATTTTTTTTTTTTTTTTTTTGATTTGGTTAGGTTTGATTTGACTGAGTTAGGTTTGATTTGATTAAGTTAGGTTTGATGTGATCAGGTTAGGTTTCATTTGATTGGGTTAGGTTTGATTTGATTAGGTTAGGTTTGATTTGATTAGGTTAGGTTTGATTTAGTTAGGTTAGGTTTGATTTGAATAGGTTAGGTTTGATTTGGTTAGGTTAGGTTTGATTTGATTAAGTTAGGTTTGATTTGATTAGGTTAGGTTTGATTTGATTAGGTTAGGTTTGATTTGATTAGGTTAGGTTTGATTTGATTAGGTTAAGTTTGATTTGATTAAGTTAGGTTTGATTTGATTAGGTTAGGTTTGATTTGGTTAGGTTAGGTTTGATTTGATTAAGTTAAGTTTGATTTGATTAGGTTAGGTTTGATTTGGTTAGGTTAGGTTTGATTTGATTAAGTTAGGTTTGATTAGGTTAGGTTTGATTTGATTAGGTTAGGTTTGATTTGTTTAGGTTAGGTTTGATTTGATTAGGTTAGGTTTGATTTGATCAAGTTAGGTTTGATTTGGTTAGGTAAGGTTTGATTTGATTAGGTGAGGTTTGATTTAGTTAGGTTAGGTTTGATTTGAATAGGTTAGGTTTGATTTGGTTAGGTTAGGTTTGATTTGATTAAGTTAGGTTTGATTTGATTAGGTTAGGTTTGATTTGATTAGGTTAGGTTTGATTTGATTAGGTTAGGTTTGATTTGATTAAGTTAGGTTAGGTTAGGTTAGGTTAGGTTAGGTTAGGTTAGGTTAGGTTAGGTTAGGTTAGGTTAGGTTAGGTTAGGTTAGGTTAGGTTAGGTTAGGTTAGGTTAGGTTAGGTTAGGTTAGGTTAGGTTAGGTTAGGTTAGGTTAGGTTAGGTTAGGTTAGGTTAGGTTAGGTTAGGTTAGGTTAGGTTAGGTTAGGTTAGGTTAGGTTAGGTTAGGTTAGGTTAGGTTAGGTTAGGTTAGGTTAGGTTAGGTTAGGTTAGGTTAGGTTAGGTTAGGTTAGGTTAGGTTAGGTTAGGTTAGGTTAGGTTAGGTTAGGTTAGGTTAGGTTAGGTTAGGTTAGGTTAGGTTAGGTTAGGTTAGGTTAGGTTAGGTTAGGTTAGGTTAGGTTAGGTTAGGTTAGGTTAGGTTAGGTTAGGTTAGGTTAGGTTAGGTTAGGTTAGGTTAGGTTAGGTTAGGTTAGGTTAGGTTAGGTTAGGTTAGGTTAGGTTAGGTTAGGTTAGGTTAGGTTAGGTTAGGTTAGGTTAGGTTAGGTTAGGTTAGGTTAGGTTAGGTTAGGTTAGGTTAGGTTAGGTTAGGTTAGGTTAGGTTAGGTTAGGTTAGGTTAGGTTAGGTTAGGTTAGGTTAGGTTAGGTTAGGTTAGGTTAGGTTAGGTTAGGTTAGGTTAGGTTAGGTTAGGTTAGGTTAGGTTAGGTTAGGTTAGGTTAGGTTAGGTTAGGTTAGGTTAGGTTAGGTTAGGTTAGGTTAGGTTAGGTTAGGTTAGGTTAGGTTAGGTTAGGTTAGGTTAGGTTAGGTTAGGTTAGGTTAGGTTAGGTTAGGTTAGGTTAGGTTAGGTTAGGTTAGGTTAGGTTAGGTTAGGTTAGGTTAGGTTAGGTTAGGTTAGGTTAGGTTAGGTTAGGTTAGGTTAGGTTAGGTTAGGTTAGGTTAGGTTAGGTTAGGTTAGGTTAGGTTAGGTTAGGTTAGGTTAGGTTAGGTTAGGTTAGGTTAGGTTAGGTTAGGTTAGGTTAGGTTAGGTTAGGTTAGGTTAGGTTAGGTTAGGTTAGGTTAGGTTAGGTTAGGTTAGGTTAGGTTAGGTTAGGTTAGGTTAGGTTAGGTTAGGTTAGGTTAGGTTAGGTTAGGTTAGGTTAGGTTAGGTTAGGTTAGGTTAGGTTAGGTTAGGTTAGGTTAGGTTAGGTTAGGTTAGGTTAGGTTAGGTTAGGTTAGGTTAGGTTAGGTTAGGTTAGGTTAGGTTAGGTTAGGTTAGGTTAGGTTAGGTTAGGTTAGGTTAGGTTAGGTTAGGTTAGGTTAGGTTAGGTTAGGTTAGGTTAGGTTAGGTTAGGTTAGGTTAGGTTAGGTTAGGTTAGGTTAGGTTAGGTTAGGTTAGGTTAGGTTAGGTTAGGTTAGGTTAGGTTAGGTTAGGTTAGGTTAGGTTAGGTTAGGTTAGGTTAGGTTAGGTTAGGTTAGGTTAGGTTAGGTTAGGTTAGGTTAGGTTAGGTTAGGTTAGGTTAGGTTAGGTTAGGTTAGGTTAGGTTAGGTTAGGTTAGGTTAGGTTAGGTTAGGTTAGGTTAGGTTAGGTTAGGTTAGGTTAGGTTAGGTTAGGTTAGGTTAGGTTAGGTTAGGTTAGGTTAGGTTAGGTTAGGTTAGGTTAGGTTAGGTTAGGTTAGGTTAGGTTAGGTTAGGTTAGGTTAGGTTAGGTTAGGTTAGGTTAGGTTAGGTTAGGTTAGGTTAGGTTAGGTTAGGTTAGGTTAGGTTAGGTTAGGTTAGGTTAGGTTAGGTTAGGTTAGGTTAGGTTAGGTTAGGTTAGGTTAGGTTAGGTTAGGTTAGGTTAGGTTAGGTTAGGTTAGGTTAGGTTAGGTTAGGTTAGGTTAGGTTAGGTTAGGTTAGGTTAGGTTAGGTTAGGTTAGGTTAGGTTAGGTTAGGTTAGGTTAGGTTAGGTTAGGTTAGGTTAGGTTAGGTTAGGTTAGGTTAGGTTAGGTTAGGTTAGGTTAGGTTAGGTTAGGTTAGGTTAGGTTAGGTTAGGTTAGGTTAGGTTAGGTTAGGTTAGGTTAGGTTAGGTTAGGTTAGGTTAGGTTAGGTTAGGTTAGGTTAGGTTAGGTTAGGTTAGGTTAGGTTAGGTTAGGTTAGGTTAGGTTAGGTTAGGTTAGGTTAGGTTAGGTTAGGTTAGGTTAGGTTAGGTTAGGTTAGGTTAGGTTAGGTTAGGTTAGGTTAGGTTAGGTTAGGTTAGGTTAGGTTAGGTTAGGTTAGGTTAGGTTAGGTTAGGTTAGGTTAGGTTAGGTTAGGTTAGGTTAGGTTAGGTTAGGTTAGGTTAGGTTAGGTTAGGTTAGGTTAGGTTAGGTTAGGTTAGGTTAGGTTAGGTTAGGTTAGGTTAGGTTAGGTTAGGTTAGGTTAGGTTAGGTTAGGTTAGGTTAGGTTAGGTTAGGTTAGGTTAGGTTAGGTTAGGTTAGGTTAGGTTAGGTTAGGTTAGGTTAGGTTAGGTTAGGTTAGGTTAGGTTAGGTTAGGTTAGGTTAGGTTAGGTTAGGTTAGGTTAGGTTAGGTTAGGTTAGGTTAGGTTAGGTTAGGTTAGGTTAGGTTAGGTTAGGTTAGGTTAGGTTAGGTTAGGTTAGGTTAGGTTAGGTTAGGTTAGGTTAGGTTAGGTTAGGTTAGGTTAGGTTAGGTTAGGTTAGGTTAGGTTAGGTTAGGTTAGGTTAGGTTAGGTTAGGTTAGGTTAGGTTAGGTTAGGTTAGGTTAGGTTAGGTTAGGTTAGGTTAGGTTAGGTTAGGTTAGGTTAGGTTAGGTTAGGTTAGGTTAGGTTAGGTTAGGTTAGGTTAGGTTAGGTTAGGTTAGGTTAGGTTAGGTTAGGTTAGGTTAGGTTAGGTTAGGTTAGGTTAGGTTAGGTTAGGTTAGGTTAGGTTAGGTTAGGTTAGGTTAGGTTAGGTTAGGTTAGGTTAGGTTAGGTTAGGTTAGGTTAGGTTAGGTTAGGTTAGGTTAGGTTAGGTTAGGTTAGGTTAGGTTAGGTTAGGTTAGGTTAGGTTAGGTTAGGTTAGGTTAGGTTAGGTTAGGTTAGGTTAGGTTAGGTTAGGTTAGGTTAGGTTAGGTTAGGTTAGGTTAGGTTAGGTTAGGTTAGGTTAGGTTAGGTTAGGTTAGGTTAGGTTAGGTTAGGTTAGGTTAGGTTAGGTTAGGTTAGGTTAGGTTAGGTTAGGTTAGGTTAGGTTAGGTTAGGTTAGGTTAGGTTAGGTTAGGTTAGGTTAGGTTAGGTTAGGTTAGGTTAGGTTAGGTTAGGTTAGGTTAGGTTAGGTTAGGTTAGGTTAGGTTAGGTTAGGTTAGGTTAGGTTAGGTTAGGTTAGGTTAGGTTAGGTTAGGTTAGGTTAGGTTAGGTTAGGTTAGGTTAGGTTAGGTTAGGTTAGGTTAGGTTAGGTTAGGTTAGGTTAGGTTAGGTTAGGTTAGGTTAGGTTAGGTTAGGTTAGGTTAGGTTAGGTTAGGTTAGGTTAGGTTAGGTTAGGTTAGGTTAGGTTAGGTTAGGTTAGGTTAGGTTAGGTTAGGTTAGGTTAGGTTAGGTTAGGTTAGGTTAGGTTAGGTTAGGTTAGGTTAGGTTAGGTTAGGTTAGGTTAGGTTAGGTTAGGTTAGGTTAGGTTAGGTTAGGTTAGGTTAGGTTAGGTTAGGTTAGGTTAGGTTAGGTTAGGTTAGGTTAGGTTAGGTTAGGTTAGGTTAGGTTAGGTTAGGTTAGGTTAGGTTAGGTTAGGTTAGGTTAGGTTAGGTTAGGTTAGGTTAGGTTAGGTTAGGTTAGGTTAGGTTAGGTTAGGTTAGGTTAGGTTAGGTTAGGTTAGGTTAGGTTAGGTTAGGTTAGGTTAGGTTAGGTTAGGTTAGGTTAGGTTAGGTTAGGTTAGGTTAGGTTAGGTTAGGTTAGGTTAGGTTAGGTTAGGTTAGGTTAGGTTAGGTTAGGTTAGGTTAGGTTAGGTTAGGTTAGGTTAGGTTAGGTTAGGTTAGGTTAGGTTAGGTTAGGTTAGGTTAGGTTAGGTTAGGTTAGGTTAGGTTAGGTTAGGTTAGGTTAGGTTAGGTTAGGTTAGGTTAGGTTAGGTTAGGTTAGGTTAGGTTAGGTTAGGTTAGGTTAGGTTAGGTTAGGTTAGGTTAGGTTAGGTTAGGTTAGGTTAGGTTAGGTTAGGTTAGGTTAGGTTAGGTTAGGTTAGGTTAGGTTAGGTTAGGTTAGGTTAGGTTAGGTTAGGTTAGGTTAGGTTAGGTTAGGTTAGGTTAGGTTAGGTTAGGTTAGGTTAGGTTAGGTTAGGTTAGGTTAGGTTAGGTTAGGTTAGGTTAGGTTAGGTTAGGTTAGGTTAGGTTAGGTTAGGTTAGGTTAGGTTAGGTTAGGTTAGGTTAGGTTAGGTTAGGTTAGGTTAGGTTAGGTTAGGTTAGGTTAGGTTAGGTTAGGTTAGGTTAGGTTAGGTTAGGTTAGGTTAGGTTAGGTTAGGTTAGGTTAGGTTAGGTTAGGTTAGGTTAGGTTAGGTTAGGTTAGGTTAGGTTAGGTTAGGTTAGGTTAGGTTAGGTTAGGTTAGGTTAGGTTAGGTTAGGTTAGGTTAGGTTAGGTTAGGTTAGGTTAGGTTAGGTTAGGTTAGGTTAGGTTAGGTTAGGTTAGGTTAGGTTAGGTTAGGTTAGGTTAGGTTAGGTTAGGTTAGGTTAGGTTAGGTTAGGTTAGGTTAGGTTAGGTTAGGTTAGGTTAGGTTAGGTTAGGTTAGGTTAGGTTAGGTTAGGTTAGGTTAGGTTAGGTTAGGTTAGGTTAGGTTAGGTTAGGTTAGGTTAGGTTAGGTTAGGTTAGGTTAGGTTAGGTTAGGTTAGGTTAGGTTAGGTTAGGTTAGGTTAGGTTAGGTTAGGTTAGGTTAGGTTAGGTTAGGTTAGGTTAGGTTAGGTTAGGTTAGGTTAGGTTAGGTTAGGTTAGGTTAGGTTAGGTTAGGTTAGGTTAGGTTAGGTTAGGTTAGGTTAGGTTAGGTTAGGTTAGGTTAGGTTAGGTTAGGTTAGGTTAGGTTAGGTTAGGTTAGGTTAGGTTAGGTTAGGTTAGGTTAGGTTAGGTTAGGTTAGGTTAGGTTAGGTTAGGTTAGGTTAGGTTAGGTTAGGTTAGGTTAGGTTAGGTTAGGTTAGGTTAGGTTAGGTTAGGTTAGGTTAGGTTAGGTTAGGTTAGGTTAGGTTAGGTTAGGTTAGGTTAGGTTAGGTTAGGTTAGGTTAGGTTAGGTTAGGTTAGGTTAGGTTAGGTTAGGTTAGGTTAGGTTAGGTTAGGTTAGGTTAGGTTAGGTTAGGTTAGGTTAGGTTAGGTTAGGTTAGGTTAGGTTAGGTTAGGTTAGGTTAGGTTAGGTTAGGTTAGGTTAGGTTAGGTTAGGTTAGGTTAGGTTAGGTTAGGTTAGGTTAGGTTAGGTTAGGTTAGGTTAGGTTAGGTTAGGTTAGGTTAGGTTAGGTTAGGTTAGGTTAGGTTAGGTTAGGTTAGGTTAGGTTAGGTTAGGTTAGGTTAGGTTAGGTTAGGTTAGGTTAGGTTAGGTTAGGTTAGGTTAGGTTAGGTTAGGTTAGGTTAGGTTAGGTTAGGTTAGGTTAGGTTAGGTTAGGTTAGGTTAGGTTAGGTTAGGTTAGGTTAGGTTAGGTTAGGTTAGGTTAGGTTAGGTTAGGTTAGGTTAGGTTAGGTTAGGTTAGGTTAGGTTAGGTTAGGTTAGGTTAGGTTAGGTTAGGTTAGGTTAGGTTAGGTTAGGTTAGGTTAGGTTAGGTTAGGTTAGGTTAGGTTAGGTTAGGTTAGGTTAGGTTAGGTTAGGTTAGGTTAGGTTAGGTTAGGTTAGGTTAGGTTAGGTTAGGTTAGGTTAGGTTAGGTTAGGTTAGGTTAGGTTAGGTTAGGTTAGGTTAGGTTAGGTTAGGTTAGGTTAGGTTAGGTTAGGTTAGGTTAGGTTAGGTTAGGTTAGGTTAGGTTAGGTTAGGTTAGGTTAGGTTAGGTTAGGTTAGGTTAGGTTAGGTTAGGTTAGGTTAGGTTAGGTTAGGTTAGGTTAGGTTAGGTTAGGTTAGGTTAGGTTAGGTTAGGTTAGGTTAGGTTAGGTTAGGTTAGGTTAGGTTAGGTTAGGTTAGGTTAGGTTAGGTTAGGTTAGGTTAGGTTAGGTTAGGTTAGGTTAGGTTAGGTTAGGTTAGGTTAGGTTAGGTTAGGTTAGGTTAGGTTAGGTTAGGTTAGGTTAGGTTAGGTTAGGTTAGGTTAGGTTAGGTTAGGTTAGGTTAGGTTAGGTTAGGTTAGGTTAGGTTAGGTTAGGTTAGGTTAGGTTAGGTTAGGTTAGGTTAGGTTAGGTTAGGTTAGGTTAGGTTAGGTTAGGTTAGGTTAGGTTAGGTTAGGTTAGGTTAGGTTAGGTTAGGTTAGGTTAGGTTAGGTTAGGTTAGGTTAGGTTAGGTTAGGTTAGGTTAGGTTAGGTTAGGTTAGGTTAGGTTAGGTTAGGTTAGGTTAGGTTAGGTTAGGTTAGGTTAGGTTAGGTTAGGTTAGGTTAGGTTAGGTTAGGTTAGGTTAGGTTAGGTTAGGTTAGGTTAGGTTAGGTTAGGTTAGGTTAGGTTAGGTTAGGTTAGGTTAGGTTAGGTTAGGTTAGGTTAGGTTAGGTTAGGTTAGGTTAGGTTAGGTTAGGTTAGGTTAGGTTAGGTTAGGTTAGGTTAGGTTAGGTTAGGTTAGGTTAGGTTAGGTTAGGTTAGGTTAGGTTAGGTTAGGTTAGGTTAGGTTAGGTTAGGTTAGGTTAGGTTAGGTTAGGTTAGGTTAGGTTAGGTTAGGTTAGGTTAGGTTAGGTTAGGTTAGGTTAGGTTAGGTTAGGTTAGGTTAGGTTAGGTTAGGTTAGGTTAGGTTAGGTTAGGTTAGGTTAGGTTAGGTTAGGTTAGGTTAGGTTAGGTTAGGTTAGGTTAGGTTAGGTTAGGTTAGGTTAGGTTAGGTTAGGTTAGGTTAGGTTAGGTTAGGTTAGGTTAGGTTAGGTTAGGTTAGGTTAGGTTAGGTTAGGTTAGGTTAGGTTAGGTTAGGTTAGGTTAGGTTAGGTTAGGTTAGGTTAGGTTAGGTTAGGTTAGGTTAGGTTAGGTTAGGTTAGGTTAGGTTAGGTTAGGTTAGGTTAGGTTAGGTTAGGTTAGGTTAGGTTAGGTTAGGTTAGGTTAGGTTAGGTTAGGTTAGGTTAGGTTAGGTTAGGTTAGGTTAGGTTAGGTTAGGTTAGGTTAGGTTAGGTTAGGTTAGGTTAGGTTAGGTTAGGTTAGGTTAGGTTAGGTTAGGTTAGGTTAGGTTAGGTTAGGTTAGGTTAGGTTAGGTTAGGTTAGGTTAGGTTAGGTTAGGTTAGGTTAGGTTAGGTTAGGTTAGGTTAGGTTAGGTTAGGTTAGGTTAGGTTAGGTTAGGTTAGGTTAGGTTAGGTTAGGTTAGGTTAGGTTAGGTTAGGTTAGGTTAGGTTAGGTTAGGTTAGGTTAGGTTAGGTTAGGTTAGGTTAGGTTAGGTTAGGTTAGGTTAGGTTAGGTTAGGTTAGGTTAGGTTAGGTTAGGTTAGGTTAGGTTAGGTTAGGTTAGGTTAGGTTAGGTTAGGTTAGGTTAGGTTAGGTTAGGTTAGGTTAGGTTAGGTTAGGTTAGGTTAGGTTAGGTTAGGTTAGGTTAGGTTAGGTTAGGTTAGGTTAGGTTAGGTTAGGTTAGGTTAGGTTAGGTTAGGTTAGGTTAGGTTAGGTTAGGTTAGGTTAGGTTAGGTTAGGTTAGGTTAGGTTAGGTTAGGTTAGGTTAGGTTAGGTTAGGTTAGGTTAGGTTAGGTTAGGTTAGGTTAGGTTAGGTTAGGTTAGGTTAGGTTAGGTTAGGTTAGGTTAGGTTAGGTTAGGTTAGGTTAGGTTAGGTTAGGTTAGGTTAGGTTAGGTTAGGTTAGGTTAGGTTAGGTTAGGTTAGGTTAGGTTAGGTTAGGTTAGGTTAGGTTAGGTTAGGTTAGGTTAGGTTAGGTTAGGTTAGGTTAGGTTAGGTTAGGTTAGGTTAGGTTAGGTTAGGTTAGGTTAGGTTAGGTTAGGTTAGGTTAGGTTAGGTTAGGTTAGGTTAGGTTAGGTTAGGTTAGGTTAGGTTAGGTTAGGTTAGGTTAGGTTAGGTTAGGTTAGGTTAGGTTAGGTTAGGTTAGGTTAGGTTAGGTTAGGTTAGGTTAGGTTAGGTTAGGTTAGGTTAGGTTAGGTTAGGTTAGGTTAGGTTAGGTTAGGTTAGGTTAGGTTAGGTTAGGTTAGGTTAGGTTAGGTTAGGTTAGGTTAGGTTAGGTTAGGTTAGGTTAGGTTAGGTTAGGTTAGGTTAGGTTAGGTTAGGTTAGGTTAGGTTAGGTTAGGTTAGGTTAGGTTAGGTTAGGTTAGGTTAGGTTAGGTTAGGTTAGGTTAGGTTAGGTTAGGTTAGGTTAGGTTAGGTTAGGTTAGGTTAGGTTAGGTTAGGTTAGGTTAGGTTAGGTTAGGTTAGGTTAGGTTAGGTTAGGTTAGGTTAGGTTAGGTTAGGTTAGGTTAGGTTAGGTTAGGTTAGGTTAGGTTAGGTTAGGTTAGGTTAGGTTAGGTTAGGTTAGGTTAGGTTAGGTTAGGTTAGGTTAGGTTAGGTTAGGTTAGGTTAGGTTAGGTTAGGTTAGGTTAGGTTAGGTTAGGTTAGGTTAGGTTAGGTTAGGTTAGGTTAGGTTAGGTTAGGTTAGGTTAGGTTAGGTTAGGTTAGGTTAGGTTAGGTTAGGTTAGGTTAGGTTAGGTTAGGTTAGGTTAGGTTAGGTTAGGTTAGGTTAGGTTAGGTTAGGTTAGGTTAGGTTAGGTTAGGTTAGGTTAGGTTAGGTTAGGTTAGGTTAGGTTAGGTTAGGTTAGGTTAGGTTAGGTTAGGTTAGGTTAGGTTAGGTTAGGTTAGGTTAGGTTAGGTTAGGTTAGGTTAGGTTAGGTTAGGTTAGGTTAGGTTAGGTTAGGTTAGGTTAGGTTAGGTTAGGTTAGGTTAGGTTAGGTTAGGTTAGGTTAGGTTAGGTTAGGTTAGGTTAGGTTAGGTTAGGTTAGGTTAGGTTAGGTTAGGTTAGGTTAGGTTAGGTTAGGTTAGGTTAGGTTAGGTTAGGTTAGGTTAGGTTAGGTTAGGTTAGGTTAGGTTAGGTTAGGTTAGGTTAGGTTAGGTTAGGTTAGGTTAGGTTAGGTTAGGTTAGGTTAGGTTAGGTTAGGTTAGGTTAGGTTAGGTTAGGTTAGGTTAGGTTAGGTTAGGTTAGGTTAGGTTAGGTTAGGTTAGGTTAGGTTAGGTTAGGTTAGGTTAGGTTAGGTTAGGTTAGGTTAGGTTAGGTTAGGTTAGGTTAGGTTAGGTTAGGTTAGGTTAGGTTAGGTTAGGTTAGGTTAGGTTAGGTTAGGTTAGGTTAGGTTAGGTTAGGTTAGGTTAGGTTAGGTTAGGTTAGGTTAGGTTAGGTTAGGTTAGGTTAGGTTAGGTTAGGTTAGGTTAGGTTAGGTTAGGTTAGGTTAGGTTAGGTTAGGTTAGGTTAGGTTAGGTTAGGTTAGGTTAGGTTAGGTTAGGTTAGGTTAGGTTAGGTTAGGTTAGGTTAGGTTAGGTTAGGTTAGGTTAGGTTAGGTTAGGTTAGGTTAGGTTAGGTTAGGTTAGGTTAGGTTAGGTTAGGTTAGGTTAGGTTAGGTTAGGTTAGGTTAGGTTAGGTTAGGTTAGGTTAGGTTAGGTTAGGTTAGGTTAGGTTAGGTTAGGTTAGGTTAGGTTAGGTTAGGTTAGGTTAGGTTAGGTTAGGTTAGGTTAGGTTAGGTTAGGTTAGGTTAGGTTAGGTTAGGTTAGGTTAGGTTAGGTTAGGTTAGGTTAGGTTAGGTTAGGTTAGGTTAGGTTAGGTTAGGTTAGGTTAGGTTAGGTTAGGTTAGGTTAGGTTAGGTTAGGTTAGGTTAGGTTAGGTTAGGTTAGGTTAGGTTAGGTTAGGTTAGGTTAGGTTAGGTTAGGTTAGGTTAGGTTAGGTTAGGTTAGGTTAGGTTAGGTTAGGTTAGGTTAGGTTAGGTTAGGTTAGGTTAGGTTAGGTTAGGTTAGGTTAGGTTAGGTTAGGTTAGGTTAGGTTAGGTTAGGTTAGGTTAGGTTAGGTTAGGTTAGGTTAGGTTAGGTTAGGTTAGGTTAGGTTAGGTTAGGTTAGGTTAGGTTAGGTTAGGTTAGGTTAGGTTAGGTTAGGTTAGGTTAGGTTAGGTTAGGTTAGGTTAGGTTAGGTTAGGTTAGGTTAGGTTAGGTTAGGTTAGGTTAGGTTAGGTTAGGTTAGGTTAGGTTAGGTTAGGTTAGGTTAGGTTAGGTTAGGTTAGGTTAGGTTAGGTTAGGTTAGGTTAGGTTAGGTTAGGTTAGGTTAGGTTAGGTTAGGTTAGGTTAGGTTAGGTTAGGTTAGGTTAGGTTAGGTTAGGTTAGGTTAGGTTAGGTTAGGTTAGGTTAGGTTAGGTTAGGTTAGGTTAGGTTAGGTTAGGTTAGGTTAGGTTAGGTTAGGTTAGGTTAGGTTAGGTTAGGTTAGGTTAGGTTAGGTTAGGTTAGGTTAGGTTAGGTTAGGTTAGGTTAGGTTAGGTTAGGTTAGGTTAGGTTAGGTTAGGTTAGGTTAGGTTAGGTTAGGTTAGGTTAGGTATAGGTTAGGTTAGGTTAGGTTAGGTTAGGTTAGGTTAGGTTAGGTTAGGTTAGGTTAGGTTAGGTTAGGTTAGGTTAGGTTAGGTTAGGTTAGGTTAGGTTAGGTTAGGTTAGGTTAGGTTAGGTTAGGTTAGGTTAGGTTAGGTTAGGTTAGGTTAGGTTAGGTTAGGTTAGGTTAGGTTAGGTTAGGTTAGGTTAGGTTAGGTTAGGTTAGGTTAGGTTAGGTTAGGTTAGGTTAGGTTAGGTTAGGTTAGGTTAGGTTAGGTTAGGTTAGGTTAGGTTAGGTTAGGTTAGGTTAGGTTAGGTTAGGTTAGGTTAGGTTAGGTTAGGTTAGGTTAGGTTAGGTTAGGTTAGGTTAGGTTAGGTTAGGTTAGGTTAGGTTAGGTTAGGTTAGGTTAGGTTAGGTTAGGTTAGGTTAGGTTAGGTTAGGTTAGGTTAGGTTAGGTTAGGTTAGGTTAGGTTAGGTTAGGTTAGGTTAGGTTAGGTTAGGTTAGGTTAGGTTAGGTTAGGTTAGGTTAGGTTAGGTTAGGTTAGGTTAGGTTAGGTTAGGTTAGGTTAGGTTAGGTTAGGTTAGGTTAGGTTAGGTTAGGTTAGGTTAGGTTAGGTTAGGTTAGGTTAGGTTAGGTTAGGTTAGGTTAGGTTAGGTTAGGTTAGGTTAGGTTAGGTTAGGTTAGGTTAGGTTAGGTTAGGTTAGGTTAGGTTAGGTTAGGTTAGGTTAGGTTAGGTTAGGTTAGGTTAGGTTAGGTTAGGTTAGGTTAGGTTAGGTTAGGTTAGGTTAGGTTAGGTTAGGTTAGGTTAGGTTAGGTTAGGTTAGGTTAGGTTAGGTTAGGTTAGGTTAGGTTAGGTTAGGTTAGGTTAGGTTAGGTTAGGTTAGGTTAGGTTAGGTTAGGTTAGGTTAGGTTAGGTTAGGTTAGGTTAGGTTAGGTTAGGTTAGGTTAGGTTAGGTTAGGTTAGGTTAGGTTAGGTTAGGTTAGGTTAGGTTAGGTTAGGTTAGGTTAGGTTAGGTTAGGTTAGGTTAGGTTAGGTTAGGTTAGGTTAGGTTAGGTTAGGTTAGGTTAGGTTAGGTTAGGTTAGGTTAGGTTAGGTTAGGTTAGGTTAGGTTAGGTTAGGTTAGGTTAGGTTAGGTTAGGTTAGGTTAGGTTAGGTTAGGTTAGGTTAGGTTAGGTTAGGTTAGGTTAGGTTAGGTTAGGTTAGGTTAGGTTAGGTTAGGTTAGGTTAGGTTAGGTTAGGTTAGGTTAGGTTAGGTTAGGTTAGGTTAGGTTAGGTTAGGTTAGGTTAGGTTAGGTTAGGTTAGGTTAGGTTAGGTTAGGTTAGGTTAGGTTAGGTTAGGTTAGGTTAGGTTAGGTTAGGTTAGGTTAGGTTAGGTTAGGTTAGGTTAGGTTAGGTTAGGTTAGGTTAGGTTAGGTTAGGTTAGGTTAGGTTAGGTTAGGTTAGGTTAGGTTAGGTTAGGTTAGGTTAGGTTAGGTTAGGTTAGGTTAGGTTAGGTTAGGTTAGGTTAGGTTAGGTTAGGTTAGGTTAGGTTAGGTTAGGTTAGGTTAGGTTAGGTTAGGTTAGGTTAGGTTAGGTTAGGTTAGGTTAGGTTAGGTTAGGTTAGGTTAGGTTAGGTTAGGTTAGGTTAGGTTAGGTTAGGTTAGGTTAGGTTAGGTTAGGTTAGGTTAGGTTAGGTTAGGTTAGGTTAGGTTAGGTTAGGTTAGGTTAGGTTAGGTTAGGTTAGGTTAGGTTAGGTTAGGTTAGGTTAGGTTAGGTTAGGTTAGGTTAGGTTAGGTTAGGTTAGGTTAGGTTAGGTTAGGTTAGGTTAGGTTAGGTTAGGTTAGGTTAGGTTAGGTTAGGTTAGGTTAGGTTAGGTTAGGTTAGGTTAGGTTAGGTTAGGTTAGGTTAGGTTAGGTTAGGTTAGGTTAGGTTAGGTTAGGTTAGGTTAGGTTAGGTTAGGTTAGGTTAGGTTAGGTTAGGTTAGGTTAGGTTAGGTTAGGTTAGGTTAGGTTAGGTTAGGTTAGGTTAGGTTAGGTTAGGTTAGGTTAGGTTAGGTTAGGTTAGGTTAGGTTAGGTTAGGTTAGGTTAGGTTAGGTTAGGTTAGGTTAGGTTAGGTTAGGTTAGGTTAGGTTAGGTTAGGTTAGGTTAGGTTAGGTTAGGTTAGGTTAGGTTAGGTTAGGTTAGGTTAGGTTAGGTTAGGTTAGGTTAGGTTAGGTTAGGTTAGGTTAGGTTAGGTTAGGTTAGGTTAGGTTAGGTTAGGTTAGGTTAGGTTAGGTTAGGTTAGGTTAGGTTAGGTTAGGTTAGGTTAGGTTAGGTTAGGTTAGGTTAGGTTAGGTTAGGTTAGGTTAGGTTAGGTTAGGTTAGGTTAGGTTAGGTTAGGTTAGGTTAGGTTAGGTTAGGTTAGGTTAGGTTAGGTTAGGTTAGGTTAGGTTAGGTTAGGTTAGGTTAGGTTAGGTTAGGTTAGGTTAGGTTAGGTTAGGTTAGGTTAGGTTAGGTTAGGTTAGGTTAGGTTAGGTTAGGTTAGGTTAGGTTAGGTTAGGTTAGGTTAGGTTAGGTTAGGTTAGGTTAGGTTAGGTTAGGTTAGGTTAGGTTAGGTTAGGTTAGGTTAGGTTAGGTTAGGTTAGGTTAGGTTAGGTTAGGTTAGGTTAGGTTAGGTTAGGTTAGGTTAGGTTAGGTTAGGTTAGGTTAGGTTAGGTTAGGTTAGGTTAGGTTAGGTTAGGTTAGGTTAGGTTAGGTTAGGTTAGGTTAGGTTAGGTTAGGTTAGGTTAGGTTAGGTTAGGTTAGGTTAGGTTAGGTTAGGTTAGGTTAGGTTAGGTTAGGTTAGGTTAGGTTAGGTTAGGTTAGGTTAGGTTAGGTTAGGTTAGGTTAGGTTAGGTTAGGTTAGGTTAGGTTAGGTTAGGTTAGGTTAGGTTAGGTTAGGTTAGGTTAGGTTAGGTTAGGTTAGGTTAGGTTAGGTTAGGTTAGGTTAGGTTAGGTTAGGTTAGGTTAGGTTAGGTTAGGTTAGGTTAGGTTAGGTTAGGTTAGGTTAGGTTAGGTTAGGTTAGGTTAGGTTAGGTTAGGTTAGGTTAGGTTAGGTTAGGTTAGGTTAGGTTAGGTTAGGTTAGGTTAGGTTAGGTTAGGTTAGGTTA